>NW_025999513.1:0-5690000 GCF_019419815.1 Pyrus x bretschneideri | reverse complement strand
ACAGTGCAGTAAGTTACATAAATAGTGTCATAAGTTTTCATAAACAATGTAATAAGTTTCATAAACAGTGCCCTAAGTTTCATAAACAGTATAGTAAATTTTATAAACAGTGTACTATGAGTCCAGCATCAGATTTTTTGTCCTTTTTATTAAAATTATGTCTTTTTCATTAAAATTTAAGTTTTTTTGTCCTTTTTATTAAAATTTAAGGATTTTTCATTTAAATTTAAGTCTTTTTAATTAAATAAAGTTATAGTATGGTTTTTTATTAAAATAAACTTAACGTAAACCATTTTCATGAAAATTCCTTTTTTTTATTTTGGGTGAAGAGAGGGTACAAAGGGAAATAGAAATATTGAATATTAAACATAGTTAGTGGGCCAAACTCTTTTGGGTAATACTAGGGAGATTAAAAATTTTAATTGAATTTGCAAACTAAATTTGATATTGAATTCGCCATCCACAAGATTCAAACCTAATACCTTTCACTTTCAAGTAAAGAAGAATATCACCAAACCGTAGTACTAAGTGGCCCCAATTCTTTTATGCCTGATTTAAGCTGGAACTCCACATGGATAGTATGACACACCCCGACCGAGATCAGGGCGTGCTGGCCGTCACCCGGAGATGACGTAACCATGTGCACGTGCGGAAGCTAAATAAAGTAATATAAAAGTACGAGTAAATTAAAATCTAGCATACAAAGTACTAAGATAAGTACTAGGGTACGTGAGACACTAAGTTCAGAGCAAGACTACAACAGTCCAAAGAGAATACTACGACAATAATACACCCGAAGGTGACCCTACATTGGTGAGTATCTGTCAGAAATGCCGGGACGCCCTCTGGGAAGACCACCGCAACCGCTAATCAACTAGAACCTGGAGGGGCGCAAAACAAAAGCGTGAGTGGGCAAAAACAAAGCTCTTTGAAAACTCTTTAACAAAACACATTCTAACCCCTCGCCGTAAAACCTGTATACATCCCAGAAAGTGAACGTATATACATATGTATAGATATGCCAGACATGCTCCAAGATATGCCATTAATGCTCGAGAATATATCACATCAGAATCTCATGGTAAATGTAAATGCTCAAGCATAACACATTTCAATAACATATAATCTAGCAGCCGGGAGTCACCTAACGTGACCTGTACGGCAGCCTATAGAGCTCCAATCTCATCTCATTAACTAAATCTGCACACGAGTCGGAACCACCTAATGTGGTCTGTACGACAGGCTAGGTGTAATATATATACGCTCTAGTGCTACGATCACGTGAAGCTATGCGACGAATCGCGGGTCACCTACGAGTCGGAACCACCTAATGTGGTCTGTACGACAGGCTTTGCACCTGACCTGGATCCAAGCTGAGCGTGTGGTGCGGGAGGTGAACATACACGTGAAGGCTATGCCCTGGCCACGGGCGGGAGCACTGACACCAGGGTGCAGATAATGAGCTCTCTAAACATCTCAAACTACAACTGTATAACAACATGCAACCACTTACCTGGCACTTACCTGCGCGTCCACAGCACCAAATACAAATATATAAATGTATGCCGCTACAAATGCATATGATGATGCATAAACGATAATAATAATGTGCATGGCATAAATCAATTAACCTTTTATGACAAATTTCTGGGAATATAAACGTATATAGGTATATACGGAAAACAAAAGCCCACTCACTGATAAGTGGAAGGGTCGTAGCCCCCCTGCCTCGAGTGAATATGCTCGTCCTCGGAGTACGTATCACCTATACGCGAAAAAGCTACGAAAACGTCAATTTCAAAGCACATAACCAACTCTTCGTAATAATTTCTCATACATTGCTCAAATTGGACAAATGAATATACCAAATTGATCTACACAACCTCACAATCACACACATATTTTTAAAATAATTTTTGGACCACGCACGCGCCCCCACGCGCCTGGAATAGCACGGACCCACGCGCCCCCACGCGCGGTCACGTGCACTGCACACTGACGGAATATTCCGTTTGACTGACGGAATATTCCCTAACTGACGCCGTCACTGCCGTTAGGAATATTCCGTTAAGTCAAACGGAATATTCCCCTTCCTTCTCCGGCGAGTCACCGCCGCCGGCGCCGTCGCCGGAAAACTGCAAAAACTTCAAACTTCGTTTTCTCACTCGTTTTTCAACCATTTTTCACGTTCTTTATACCAAAATGAAGCTTAGGACTAGTAGAATCACGTTAGACTACTTTTAAGGCCTAAAAATCAAGGAATTATACCTGCAACAACGATCTAAGTTCGGCCAACTTTGAACCTTGCTTTCCCGACGTCCAAATTCACCCAACGAAGCATTCCCAAGCTCCTTGAGACCTCACTAACACATCTACAAGCTTAGAAAGTTCAAAAACATGCTAGATTAAGTTTGCATGAATAGTGCTCAAAACGGAGTTCGTCGAATCGACGTAAAAACGTAAGATTTCTCACCTGAAAATGGTATGGTTGTGCTCCTCACAACCTCACGAGTTCAATGGTATAGTTTGTTTCTGGATTGATGAAGGTTTGATTGTATGTGTGTGTGTGTCCGTGTGTTGGAGAAAAGAAGAAGATGAAGAAATGGTAGAGGACTCGGGGAGAGAAAGAGAGAAGAGAGAGACAGAGAGACAGGGAAGAGGGAATCAGGGAAAGGTAGAGGAAAAGAGAAAATGACAGGTGTGTGTGTGTGTGTCTCACACATTCCCACACTACCCGAAACTACACTAAACGAAATTTTAACGCACTAGGGGTAAAATGGTAATTTCGCACGAACGTTTTATAAATTTTGGGACGGGATGTCACATAGTAAGTCCTAGCAGACTCGCTTTTGAGGTGAGTCTTGCTAGCATTTCCAAACCTTCATTTCTCATTTTTATTTCCCAATGTTGCACCATGACCAAACCATTTATTTATAAGGTCATTCTTTAATGTCACTTTGTAATTGAAAAATGCTAAGGAGACTCTCATAAGTGGGAGTCTCTATAGACTCTCTACTACCTCATGTTTTTAGCACAATGTTTTAAAATGTTAGCACGAAAATTAACGTTAAATTGTGAGGTAACAGAGAATTCATAAACAGTTCCACTTTGAGAAAGTCTCCTTAGCATTTCTCTTGTAAATTTAACTAAATGTGAAATTTTTAGTCCCTTAACAGTTATCCAATAAATGAAAGAATTATGTTCTTCAGTCACATATTGAAATTGGGAGTTAAGAGTTTAGGGATCAACAACATTGCATTCGTAAAAAGAAATTAAAAAAAAAAGGTGGAAGAAGAAGTTCCATATGAGAAAATTTTTAGCATCCCTTGTAGAATTAAACCAACCCACCACCCTCAAATTAAAAAGAAAAATATTTTTTTTTTGAACAAATGATAGTTATTATACAAAGGGGGCTGGGGGAGTGGACTAGACCTTACTTGGCTTGCTATAATAATGTGGTTCAACTTATAAAGGTTAAGTGGGAAAAAAAGTGTTGGTTTTAATTAGACATAATTGGCGAATTGAGTGTAGTTCATCTCAAATCAAGTTGGAAGTGGGTCATAACTTATACTCAATTTAATTAGGGGACGTAAATTCCACACGTCAGTATTCTTTTCCTGTACAACTTCGTTTATTTTATGGTCTTTGAAAAATAAGGGACAAGAATAAAAAATCGTGTAAAGAAGAAAAAAATAAATATATGTATAGTAAATGATTATTAGAGATGATTCAGGTTTACAGAGAAACTAATTATCGGATGTGATACTGAAACCACCGCCCAATTGCAAATTAGAATTCCCATCTTCAATTCTTAACTTTCTTGGAAATTTGACAAAGAAGAGAAGAAGAGTTGTCAGTCATAGGATTGATATTAGATAATAGAGAGAGATTTTTTTTTTCTCTCTTTTTACACCAATTCGACAAGGTTAGCTTGCTTAATGTGCTCAAGTTTAGCTACAAGCCTACAACAACTTCTTCTTGGAAACTCTTGGGCTTTCTTTTGGTAAGTCTTAACTTGTTTCTTTTACAATTTGGGAATAAAAAACTTGTGTGAGGCTTTCCTTGTCACTAAATTTTGTTGAGTGGCACTACAATCTAATCAAAATTTGTTATTTGACCACTAAATTTTGACGGGATTGTAGTGCCACTCAACAAAGTGCAGTGGTAAGTAAAGTTCCACACAAACTTTTCTCTAATTTAAGAGTTCTCTCTATTGGAAGACTATCAATTAGTATATTTGATTCCCCTTGACTGTAGGATCAGATTAGTGTAAATCATGTATTGATATCTCTTAGAGTTGACTTCCTAGAATAGTCGATTTGTATCATATAAATCTTGTATTCCATTGTACAAACTAATCAATCAAATGTTTGAGAATTCTCTCCACATATTCTTGCAATTATATCGTTCACCAAAACTCTAGCAATACCATTCTTTGACACTCTCTCCTCCTTGTTTCATATAAAATATATTTGAGACATCTATTCTCACATGCACAGAGCTCCAGCTTTTCTTTTTGGCTGACTTCTCTCACACACTTGATTCGAGTGAAATATAACAGCTACTACGTGATTTAACAAATTTAATCAAGCCATATGTTATTGAACTGAAATTAATCAATTTCAGAATTAATCGTGCATGCATGCATCGCAAGTCAAATCAAGAAGAAAAAAAAGAGCGAGAGACATGCACGAGTTCGGTATAAAACATCAAGACACACACTATATAATATATATATATATATATATATATATATATATATATAAAGCTTTTGTATTACAAGTAGGGCATTAGGAAACGATACAGATGATATAAAACTTCAAGATACACACGACGTGGAAGTAGAAAACGTTGAACTAGGGCATAATTCGTACTAGCTAGCTTTTCCTTCAGTAAACAGCTTTATGAAGCTGTGGAAGAGCTAGGTTAATTATTATAACAACAAAAAGACAACTAGCTAGGGCATTTGTTTCTCATACCATGTGTTCAAGCATGATATTTAACGGGCTAACCAATCAATAATAACGCCTATTATTGATCGGTTTACCGGTACGAGTACCATACACTTCTGTGACGGATATCCCACCATAGATTATCGCTGCCTCGTCTGAGTTAATGGGCCTGTTAGGAGGAGCTCCATGACTATTCTCCATGTTGGCTGCAGTCACCTGTCGTCGGTATCCTTGGTAATCATGATCACTGGTTGGAAGAGGTGTATTAGGACGAGGAGAAGAAACTTGACACCCCATGTTGGCTACAAATTCCAAATAATGAACTAGTACTAGTTTTGCTTAATTTGGGTTCTACAAAACGGTTCGGGCCAAGCCCCATTATATATAGGACGACACTCACTACATGCCGAAGCTTATATGTTATTAATTAAACAGTAGAGGTACCTCTTCACATGACGATTGAAAAATGGCTTTGTTTTTGAAATTTATACAGAAGATAAGTTATTCGCTATAGATAAATATGATGGATGCAAGGAAATGCTATTTAAAAATATAGGACGTGCCTGCACATTCATCTTTGAGATAATTCTATTTGAAAGAATACTTGATTTTTTACAAGAAAGGAAACTAATAATGTCTTATACAGACAAATCATAGTTTGACACGAATGCATATAAATGCTTTTAACTGTATTTTTATAAGTAATTTTAACATATACATATTATGATTTATGTGATTTGCTGGTAAAGAATAACTCTTTATATGTTAGGTGCCAAACATTGTTTATCATTCTCTCCACAAACCGAGTTTTAGTAATGTTCAAATTAAGCATGCTTCTGGACAGTATAGGATATTACATATGGTTTGTTCTTCTGCATCTAGCTGCCATTAGTATATAAATATAAGATCATCACGACAAGTAGTATGCCACGGTTGAGAATTAGAACCTTCTTCTTCTTTTTTTCTGTCTGCAAGAACCTAAATATTATTAAGGTTCTTATAGTTGGTGCCACGCATCTTCTTTGGTCTTCTTTTTTATTTTTATATATTATCAAGGAAAAATATTTAATCACTTCTGATTGTTTATGTGTGATTAATAAGCCCACAATTTAATAATTGAGTTGTTCTCTGGAAAGGGATCCTCTCCAGATCCCTTCCACCAAATCCATTGATCCAGACCCTTGAAATTTGATCCAATGGCTAAAAACAGGGGCTCTCTTTAAAAGTTATAATAATTTTAGCCGTTGGATCAAATTTCAAAGGTCTGGATTTGTGGATTTGGTGGAAGAGATCCGGAGATGATCCATTTCCTTGGTCTCTATCCAATCTAATGCTCAAATATGCAGGTTGTTCCAAGTCTCTGTAGGGCCACAAACAAAGAAATAAAGCTAAAACATAAGAAATATATAGTGCAGTTTCTACCTCTTTCGAATCCACGTTTATCATGCATCATCGATCCATCCTCAAGTTTTTATTTATTACCTCAAAATTCCCCTCAAATATCTGAACTAATTAAAGTAGTTAATATAAAACATAGTATCTTAAGGTTTACGCTAAGGGTGGCAATCAGTCATTCACCGGAGCCAATGTGAATCAGATTCCTCATAAATCGCTATAGGTTTATGAATTGATTTTCTTCATCGATTACACCCAACTCAATATGTATCTAAATGGGAACATAAAATGTGCGTTTCAAAAAACAAACAAATACACACACACACACACACACATATTGAATTGATCACGTCCGTTTAGTTCATCTATTTAGAGTTTGAGAATAGCAATGAAATTGCATTCCTATAGTTTGTTACACTTGTTACATGGATGTGCATGCTTTTAATTCCCATGAAGAAAAGAGAAAGAAACCCGCCTTGAGCTCTTTTGGGAAGGCGCGTTTCCCTCTCCTATAGAAAATAATTAGTTTTTGAAGGTTTAAGAAATTGTGTAACATTAGGACCTCGGAGAGAGAGAGGATGAAGAAGAAGCAAAGGAGGATTGTGGTAAGGGAGAACTTTCATAAACATCCGAGGAAGGGTACAACGCATGAAAGGATTTTAGGCTAGGGCTAAGATACCATGTAGAATGTATAAAATTGGATGATTACTTTCATTAAGGAAACCCCTTGTATGAACACCACAAACCATAAAGCCATAAGGAGCAGGATTCCTTTGCACTACGCCCCTTGAAATTCCATTTTGATCTTTGTCCCTATAACTCAAAAATCATCATTTTACCAATTGAAACTTAAAATTCATTCCACTTTGACTTGTGGACTCTTTCTTCACTCTGAATCTTATAGGTCGCTCCCAAACTAGGGGTGGAAAAGATATTGAATTTCCCAAACCAAACCAAAAAAATACCAGACCAAAAATCCCGAAACGTTCAGTACCCAATACCGAACCAAATCGAAAATTTCAATATGGGAATTGGTTTCAAGTTTTCATTTTTTCAGTATTCCCAATCCGAACCGAAATAAAAAATATATATTATTTAATTTTTAAATATATATTTGAAATTGTAACAACCGTCGGATTCGATTGAGATTTAATCTCAACCGTTGAATATAAAGCAAACCCTACACTTACATTCTGTCTCTTCCGTCTCTCTCGACACTCAGTTCACTCACTCTCTCTCACGGCTCACCTTAGACTCAAACCCTCACCTCACCACCCTCGTCACCGATTTGTCTCTCCGTTTTCGAATCTGGCCACACAATTACCTAAGTCACATCTCTCTCGACTATCACCTCTCTGATCTCTCTCTCAGTCTCTCTCGACTTCTCATCCCACATAGAGTCACAATGGAGGAGCCTTCCTTCACGAATCATGGCCACCGGCGCCATTCTCCTTCTCAATCTCTCTCAGTTCCAACTTCCAGTCATGCAGTGCACTGTGCAATTCTCCCCCAAATCAGGTAAAGTTCACAAGCTAATTTAGGGTTTGAATTTTAATTTAGGGTTGGAATTCGAGTTTAGGGTTTGTGAAATTTAGCACTTAGAAGATAGAGTATACTGCATACTGAGGGTTTAAGGGTTGAATTGGTGGTTAGAATTCGAGATTAGGGTTTCTCTTCTGTCACAGACTCACAATTGAAGCATAAATTTGTTAAGGGTTGATAGTTCGTAGTTCACAGTTGTAGCAATAATTGCAGTTGCTGAAATGAATTTCGAAAGTTTGTGTAAATTGATGAATGGAGTTTAGAATTAACCGTGGGATTTTGGGATGTTTGTAATGCAGCACCATAAATGTATTTACTGTTTGCATTTGGTCAGAAGTGAGAAAGGAGGAAGCACGCAAGCAAGAACTAGAGGTATTGTGGCAATACAGTCAATATGTTAATTTGCATTTGCATTTGTATGCTAATGGAGTTGAACAAATAGGACTTGACTGCTGTGCAATCTGAATATTGCTATCATTTTTTTGAACTCAACATTTACCTGCATTATTGCTGACAACGAAACGTGAGGACCTTTTCTTATATCTTTTATGCTCTCTCTCTCTCTCTCTTCATTTTGAATCTGATCTGATGCATATGACTGTAGCTAGTATTAGGCATTAGCCATGGTCGCTCTCCTTGTTATGTTTTTATGCTACCAATTATCTACGAAAAGCTTGTTTCCTTTTTTTTTTCGTAAGAATAGTTGCAAAAAACTATTGCAACCTGTGTACTTATTAATGAGATAGTGATTATTATGTTGAATGTTTCTGGATGAAGGTAGGCCTGGCAAACGGGTCGTGTCTATCGTGTTCGTGTCGTTTTCGTGTAACACCTGTTATCTTAACGGGTCGTGTCTTGTCACACTCGTTATCTTAACGGGTCCTTAACAGGTCGTGTCACTTTACCCAACGGGTAAAGTGACCCGACCCGTTATGACCCATTATGACCCGTTAAGAAAAAAATATATTTTTTTTAAATTTGCACATACTGTTGCCACATAAATATTACTTCAAAACATTAAAACATTTCTCGTTCAAGTACTATATCTACACTCGAAAATAAAAGCCTAATAAAAAAAATAATACATACACTACTAATATATTACAAATATTAAATGTGCAAGGATAAAGTGTTTTTGTTTTAAGATTGTAAGTCTTTTTCAAAAGTTTACACTTCCATTTACAAAATCTTCAATTTACATCGATCATCATGAAATTGTATTCAATTTACACCTACATCTATATAATTATTATAGTTTTTACTTTTTAGGGATATAAAATTATTAAATTAATGTATATAATTATTAATATTATAGTTGATTCATACTTTTATTAAGTATATAAATTATAACATAAGATTTTGTGATATCCACATCCACTAGTATAAATATTTTAAATTGAAGATCAAATTCATTCTTTGTATTCATATAGGGTCAAGGAGTGTAGCTGTAAAAATTCATCAAAATCAGAGTTAAAATAACCGTTAAATCTTGATTTTTCGTTTATAACTGTCGAAAAGTTTTGTCCCGTTACTTGATCTCTTAATGTTTTTTTTTTTTTGTGATTTTTTGCTGATGTGATCTCCAAGCATATACAAACAATTTTGAAAGTTTGGATCGTTGAAATTAGTTTTGGAGAATTCGTAAAACGATAGATTGACTAACACTTAGAGTTTATTTATACTTTCATTAAGTATAACATAAGATTTTATGGTATCCACTTGTGTAAATATTTTAAATTGAAGATTGAATTCATTCATTGTATTCATATAGGGTCAAGGAGTGTAGTTATAAAAAAAATCATCAAAATTGGAGTTAAAATAACCGTTAAATCGTGATTTTTCGTTTATAACCGATGAAAAGCTTTATCCCGTTACTTGATCTCTGAATGTTTTTTTTTTGTGATTTTTTGCTGATGTGATCTCCAAGCATATACAAACAATTTTGACGTTTTGGATCGTTGAAATTAGTTTTGGAGAATTCGTAAAACGATAGATTGACTCACACTTAGAGTTTATTTTTACTTTCATTAAGTATCACATAAGATTTTGTGGTATCCACTTGTGTAAATATTTTAAAGTTAAGATCGAATTCATTCATTGTATTCATATAGGGTCAAGGAGTGTAATTATAAAAAATCATCAAAATCGGAGTTAAAATAACCGTTAAATCGTGATTTTTCGTTTATAACCGTTGAAAAGCTTTGTCCCGTTACTTGATCTCTGAATGTTTTTTTTTTGTGATTTTTTGCTGATGTGATCTCCAAGCATATACAAATAATTTTGACGGTTTGGATCGTTGAAATTAGTTTTGGAGAATTCGTAAAATGATAGATTGACTAACACTTAGAGTTTATTTATACTTTTATTAAGTATAACATAAGATTTTGTGGTATCTACTTGTGTAAATATTTTAAATTGAAGATCGAATTCATTCATTGTATTCATATAGGGTCAAGGAGTGTAGTTATAAAAAAATCATCAAAATCGGAGTTAAAATAACCGTTAAATCGTGATTTTTCGTTTATAACCGTTGAAAAGCTTTGTCTCGTTACTTGATCTCTGAATTTTTTTTTTTTTTTGTGATTTTTTGCTGATGTGATCTCCAAGCATATACAAACAATTTTGAAGGTTTGGATCGTTGAAATTAGTTTTGGAGAATTCGTAAAACGATAGATTGACTAACACTTAGAGTTTATTTATACTTTCATTAAGTATAACATAAGATTTTGTGGTATCCACTTGTGTAAATATTTTAAATTGAAGATCGAATTCATTCATTGTATTCATATAGGGTCAAGGAGTGTAGTTATAAAAAATCATTAAAATCGGAGTTAAAATAACCGTTAAATCGTGATTTTTCGTTTATAACCGTTGAAAAGCTTTGTCCTGTTACTTGATCTCTGAATGTTTTTTTTTTTTTGTGATTTTTTGTTGATGTGATCTCCAAGCATATACAAACAATTTTGACGGTTTGGATCGTTGAAATTAGTTTTGGAGAATTCGTAAAACGATAGATTGACTAACACTTAGAGTTTATTTATACTTTTATTAAGTATAACATAAGATTTTGTGGTATCCACTTGTGTAAATATTTTAAATTGAAGATCGAATTCATTCATTGTATTCATATAGGGTCAATGAGTGTAGTTATAAAAAATCATCAAAATTGGAGTTAAAATAACCGTTAAATCGTGATTTTTCGTTTATAACCGTTGAAAAGCTTTGTCCCGTTACTTGGTCTCTGAATGTTTTTTTTTTGTGATTTTTTGCTGATGTGATCTCCAAGCATATACAAACAATTTTGACAGTTTGGATCGTTGAAATTAGTTTTGGAGAATTCGTATGCCATCAATCAAGTTCCGTGTGTGTGTGTGTATATATATTTATTAAGTAGATTTAAATCTATTTATTTTGTACGTATAAATTATAATTGACTGGTACACGGAATAGTACATACATCACGTGTCACGTGTGTCATTATAAAAATAGTGAGATATGTCATGACAGTCATGTGTGTGATAAAAAGTTAATAACTTAAAAAAAAAAAATTTTCTCACCACTTCTATTAATTTTCATTTTTCCATCTCTTTTTTGTTTCCTTTTCAACTTTTTCTTATCATTTTCACTTTTCCCTCCAACATCTTTCCCTAATTCCCTCACTTTTTTTGTTTCATTTTCAACTTTTCTTAACATTTTCATTTTCCCTCCATTTTTTTTTTTCAAAAAGGGCGGCAAATTGGCAACGGTAAGAAATTGATTATTGAAATTTGAATGGAAAGAAATCACATCAAATTTCAATGGATGCAAAATCATGCAATGCATCATGCATATTAAATTATTAATTAATAATTATTATAGTTTTTATAAAATTTAATATATATATATATATAATTATTATAGATATACTTAATATTTTGAGGGTATAATTATTATAGTATATATAATTATTATAATTATTATAAATTTTATAGTTAATTTAATATATATATATATATATTTATTATAATTTTTAGGGGTATAAAATTGTAAAATTAATGTATATAATTATTATAGTATTTTTTTTAGGGTTATAAAATTATAAAAATAATATTTTGCTTATCGTGTATCGTGTTACCCACGTGTATACCCGAACCAACCCGTTATCTTAAAAGGTGCTTATCGGGTTACCCGATAACGACCCGATTCGTTATCGTGTCGACCCAAACACCTGTTAATTTCGTGTCGTGTCGTGTCGGGTTATCGGGTCGTGTCAGAAATTGCCAGGCCTAGATGAAGGTCACCATTTTATGATTTTATCCCACTATATTATGAATGTGACATTACATATTAGAACGGCCTGCAATTTATGTTGAAGAATATAAAAATTACAAGATCAATTGTATCATGATTCATGCCTTTTCAAATGAAGAATGATCAACATTTTAAATATGTTGCCATAATCGAATTGACTATAACTTCTTTGGTCCTGTTGGTTATATGACATTGAATGTCTTTGGTCCTATCTACTTTAATTTCTGATGTTCCTACATGATTTTTACAGGTTGTCTAACGTTTTCAAGAACTTTTTGCCCAAACAAAGTACAAAGAAGCTACTGAGCTTGCTATGAATACTGTTGCTAAATTTAGGGTTCCCATTTCGCTTATGTATTTGTACATGTTTCTTTCTTTAAGCAGTATTTCTCTCTTCAATTTTTAGTCCAATAGCCCAAAAGCCCAAAACTATTTTGGGATTACCGATTGTCCCGAAATCCCGAAACTATTTCAGGAATCCCGAAAATTTGTTTTGGGATCAGTATTAAATTTAGGATTCCCGAAAACTTCGGTTCGGGAATCGGGACTTACATTTCGATTCGATATCCCATACTGAACCAGCCCTACCTAAAACATATGTGACACCCAATAAGACTATGTCACATATGCAATAAATTTGACTATAAATTTTCATTATGCGTTTACATTTTATAATAAGAGAATATTAAGTTTAAAAGAAATTAAAGGGATAGAAAAAAAAATAAAAAAGAAATTGATTGGCTTGACACACCCAAGTCAAAATCACATTAGAAATTAACATATTTAAGGCAATATGGAGCAAATTTTGAGTTTTATAAAGACGACTTTCAAGTTTCAGGGGGCAAGGTGAGATCGAAATTGATTTCTAGGGGCAAAATGAAGCGAACTTTGAGTTTAAGAGAGTCAAGTAGTGATTTTTGAGTTATAGAGAGTAAATTGAGATTGCAATTGAATTCTAGAGGGTGTAGCTCAAAATAATTAAGACTAGAATAAATTAAAAAGTTCAGTAGACGTGTACAAGTAAATATAATGTTAAGAATCTTATTGAGGAGCTAGGTATTCTTTTAGTTTTCTTAAAATAATGAGAATAAGAATATTATTAAAAAAAAATTAAACACATTTGGATCTTATTCTCCACTAGGGTAATCTTCAACCTACTAAGTTTCGGATTCAAACTCTCATACATTCCTTATGATTTAACACTGAAATGCATATTAAATGATCATTCCAAAATATCCTATTTTCTGTAGTTTAAACACTAGAAAGAACATCTTTCATTTTCAGATTGAATGAGAATTTTTCACTCATCCCTAACTCCTAGTAAGTATATATGTCGTAAAAATATTTTAATATATAGACGTGGGGTAAAACTTGAATGCAAAACATTCGAACACGCTGTTTTGGTTAAATAATTTCCCTGATTCTGTAGAAATGAACATCACATGGATAGGCTCCAGTTATCAAGAGTAGAGATTGAAAGAGACTTTAAAATTTTGATACCAGTTCTTAAATAGAGATCAATGCGCCTTGGAAAATTCAATCAATTGTCAAAGATATTTGGTATCTAGTAGATTACAGGAAGGGAATAACTGAAAGAAAGATTAGGTATACATCAAACCTTATGCTCATAATGTGGGAGTATCGTTTGCACTGGATGCGGGGTCCCTCTCCATGTGGAATCTGACTCATCAATGGCGATACAATCGGTCTGTAGGCCAGATGAATGCTTTGCGGTGGAAGGGGTATTGGTGGATGAAGTTCGTCGTCTTCCCAGATTACTTTCAACTATGTCAAGAGACAGACCAATGGTGTAATTCACAATATTGCTCGCTACAGTTATGGATTTTTCATTTTGGATTGAAGAAGGTCCGACGTGGCTTATAAACGCTGTCCAGGATGGTCTCGAAATCAGCTTATAATAACCATAATGTACATGTGGCAATATCTAATTCATTTGGTTGTTATAAGTTGGTTGTATGGATTGAGTTCGCATGTTAGAAATAGGTGGGTTTGCAAGAAAGGGTTGTATTATAATTCTGTCATTGGTTGGTTTACTAAAAATCAATATTATTGTTAGGCATTTGTGAGACATCTTATAATACACAACCTTGGTGTTTGGGTTAATATTTGAATATTGGGCTTAAATAAAAGAAAGCTCAAAGATGCCAAATTAAAGGAAGACTTGCCTGAAGCCCGTTGAGTCCAGAAGCAAATTGAAGCCTTTTTCAGCCAAGATATAAGTCACGTGGCTATAATTGAAATGACAAGTGATAGACACTAACCTACTACCAGCCAAAGAGCACTTTCCAGTGGCATTACAAGTAAAAAGTTGATGACTCACTACCCTCTGAGTGTTTTCGGCAAGAGCAAAGGCTACAACAGGCGAGCCAAACTGCCTATAAAAGGAAGAAGAGACAACAGGGACAAGGACACTCAACCAATCAAATAAACAAACATACAAACTTTGCTCTCAAGCCAGATTTGCATCCAAAAGCTGAAATCAACCCAGATTCGTTCTTTCCAGTGATAGTTCTCTAAAAAGCTATCTTTTGTCTAGTTTAAAAGCTCTGCTATCTCCTTTAAAGGTGTAGTATCGATTCCCTCGTGTAGACTTGTTTACCATCCGTCCCTTTTTAGCATATAACCCTTGTAAATTCAAAAAGAAGTGACTGCAAGAACTTCAACCTTGCCAGACAAGGTGAAATTGCCCGAGGCTCTTTGTTTGTTTTCTAAATTAGTAGATCTATTACTTAATGCATTCTTTAGCATGTATTCAAGTTTATTTCCGCTTGTTTTTCTACTTTAAGAGCTCCACTTACATCTGGATCTGGTTAGCTTGATGGATATGTTTTCGTTAACTGTATTCTGGAACCAAACTAGTAATTTAAGAGGCTCTGGACTCCCTTCATTTGAACATACAAGACTATGAATTAAAAGTCCTTGTTTACAAGGCAAGAAAAAGAACTTAATGTAGACTTAACCCATCCATGACAATCCTTTGATAGAAAGAAGTTCAAGAAACTTCGGGTGCAAGTAATCAACTTAAAACACACTTGTTCTACATTTGCTATACTGAGATAGCAGTGGCATGACTAGCACTAAGTTTGTTTTGATTATGAGCCTTAAGGCCTACACCTAAGGCCCCACAAAGGCACCTTTCAGAGTTTGTCCTCTTCTTGTAGCATATCAACAAGCAAGAGCCCGACTACACATCCAAATTGCCAATCCCTTTGGGAGCTGTGCTGAGGTCTGAAGATCATTCTCCAAAGAAATCTTTGCCCTAACATAGTTTTGGCACAACCTGTGGGACCATTTAGTTTTGTATGCCAAGAAGGAAGAGGAAGGAGAAACCCTTCAAGTGGAACATAGAATATGGGCCGCCCAAGTATCTACCAAGATCAAGCATGACAGATCAACCGGAAGATTTCCCTTCCTTATGAAGACCAACTATTATGGAGAGTCAGACTTCATCTAAGAAGTTAGGAGGAAAGGTGACCAATGAAGACTTGGAAGCTACCATGATGCAAGTATTGAAAACTATGGAAAATATTACTTTGGAAACTAGAGGAGAAGTGAGTAGGCTATTTTCCTTAATAGGGAGTCTACAAAGAAGATTAGATTTGGAGTACTCTACTCCAAAAAAATGGTTATGCCAGAGAAATGATGAGAGAAGCAAGGCCAGAGAAAGAACTAGTTATCCCCCTATTTCCTTTGCTCGAGGAAAAAAAAGGATAAGGGAAAAAACAATGAGGGATCTGGAATTAGTCAGCCAGTATTAGATGAAATTTGGGAAACAGAGTTGCCCGACCCTCTATTATTTTCACTAGATAGTGGGGGCAAAACGGGCAAGAAAAAAAGAAGTATGGGATGTCCTAGTTAATCAGAGAATCCAGCGGGAAAGGTGAGCTCACAACTGTGGACAATCCTCCCCCTTATAGACCACCACTATTGGCTAATAAGGAAGGAAGAACCAGATGGAGAAAGCCCGAATCAAAAAAGGAAACTTTCTCAGGCAATCGTAGCCTGAAGTTGGAACTTCCTCATACCCTACATAATAATACAGTCAATTAACAACTCAGAGATGAGTTAGCTGAGTTAAGAAGGATGATAATCCATAATTCTCAACCTCAAGCTCGCCCGCTGTTTAGGATCACCTACAAGAAGCTATATCCTGAGTATATTGATAAGCAAAATCCTTTTCCCCTCAACTTCAAGATGCCCGTGTTCCCCACTTTTAGTGGAGAATATGGCAGTGTATCCTCTAGAGATCACATTTTCAAGTTCTCTAACCATTGTGTAGCATTTGAAGGCAATCCTAATTAGAAGTTAAGATTGTTTGGGAATTTGTTGATCGACCTAGCATCTCAGTGGTATTCACTGTTGCCCGCCCAATTCCATTACTAACTGGAGGCAAATAAAGATGGCTTTTCATGAACAGTTTTATAGGATGGTGCCCGAAATGACTATCAACGATCTAGTGAAGGTAAAATAAGATGAGTATGAGTCTACAGAAGACTTCATGATGAGGTTTAGAAAGACAAAGATGAGGTGCCAATTCCCTATCAATCATGCCCAACTTATATCTATTGCTCAGAAGGCTTTAAGGTTGCCTTTGAGGAAAAAGTTTTATGATGTACAATTCAATAAACTGCAAAAGTTGGAGATTGCTGCCACAAAGTATGAGAAGTTGTTGATTGAAGAACAGCAAGTGAAGTATTCATCCAATGTGCCTTCTTTCTACAAAAATAAAGCTACAATTCACCAAGTAGAGTTTGAAGGAATAAAGTTAGAGGAAAGTGATGGTCATGGAAGAGACGAAATAGAGATGTGTTCAGCAGAAATGACCACTCCCTTCAAACCTCTAACAGTGAAGAGATTGGTCTAGTCAATCAAAGGAAGATGGTAATGAATGATGGCGAATTTGTACCTATGAAACCCCCCAAGTATCAAAGTTATTCTTTTGATCTAAACAAGGCCTCAGAAATCTATGAAGAATTGGTACGGGCAAAAGTAATTGTGCCCGACAATACCAAGAAGATGCCTAAGCCAAAAGAATTAATAGGAAATAAATATTGCAAGCTACACTCTATAGCTAACTGTGTCCAGTTCAGGGACTGGATACAATACGTCATAGGCAATGGGAATTTGCTCTTGGAGAAACCCCAGGCTAATATGATGATTGACATGGATCCCTTCCCAGAAGCCCCAATAAACATGATCAACTTAACTTGGGCAGAGAAAGGGAAAAGAAAAGCCACATGGGAGATAAAAGCAAAAAGAAAGCAAGTTGACAGGTCTACAGAATGAGCTATCAAGTTGCCCGAGAAACCCAAAGCAGCTATAGTTAAAGGGTTTGTGTTGTGTAATAGGTGCCAATGTGAATGTGAGCTAGAAATACCAACATCAGGAACTATCATTGATCAAGAATTGATCAGAAGAAAAGAGAAAGAAGAGCAACAAACTCGCAGAAACATCATGCGGGCAACTGAGAAAGAGACCTCCAAGAATGTTTTCTAAAGATTAGGAGGAGATTCTAAACCAAAAAACTTGTCTAAGGTATTCAGAAACCATGAAGCCTAGGAAGAAGTGGAAGATAAAGAAGCCAAAATACCAAGATGGGTGGAGGTTAGGCCTCTCTAGCCAAGTTATGAAGGTGATAATGTCATAATGAAGGGAAAAACAATGAACCTAGTATCCCTAGTCACCAAGAAAGATTCTACCTGACTTGGGAGAAAATGGTATGTAGTTGGAAAGGATAGGAGACCTATCAAGGAAATAGGAGCTTCTATGATTAGAAGAGTCTAGAGGCAGCATAAAGCTCATATGAATTCCCTCAGAGTTCCTACTACATCAGAAACCTCTGAAAATGTGAAGTTTGAGAAAGTACCTCATAGGGGAAGAAATCAACTTTAATGGAAGAGCAAAAAAGAGGTCGAAAGAGTTAATAGCAAAACTGAAGGAGAAGGAGATCATGTGCTACAAAGCCCTCGTCTGGGAAAATATAGAATCTTGAAGAGAGCTCACAAGGCTATGGTAATGATGCCAACCCCAAGATGGAGTTCAGAACCAATATGTTTTGGAACTGTCTCATCTGAAAGGAGAATGCCCTTACCTTTGTTGGTTGATACTCTTTGTGAAGTCCCAGAGCAAGTGCAGGACTTTGGTATAACTCGAGAAGAAAAGTTGCCTGAGCTAATGTTGCCAAAAGAGGCACAGGCCTAGTTAGATGAATTCATGGACCACATTGGGGGGAAAATGAGGATTTACCTGAACCTAGCAACTTCCACATAAACATGACATATGTTCTATCTACTATGTTTTGCGTCGAGCCTGATCAACCTGCCACGATGGAAGGTGATTACTTAGCAACAGAACTTATGATAGCACATGTTAGTAAGCAGGAAAATAAAAGTCAGGCAGAACAGGTTTGCCCGAGTTTACAAAGAAAGAACCGAGAGGGCATATTCAGATAAAATGGTCTTCAGCCGCCTGAGTCTAGCCCTAGCTAACCATCTCAAGCCTATATATGTAATTACTCATTTGGAGGGAGTACCCTTCAAGAGGATCTTGATTGATGGAGGAGCTGCGGTCAATGTAATACCATTAAAACAGATGAAGAAGTTAGGAAGAAGTGAAGAAGATCGTATTTCTACTGACTTAACAGTCTCTAGCTTTTCTATAGCCATTACCAGAACTCATGGAATATTACCTTTGGAGGTTGACTTGGATTCGTCAGAGTCTCTTTATACCATCCTTTTGCATCAACGGATAGCTGTTTACCATAAAGAATGAACTATGGGACCAGGATTTTGGGAAATGGTGGAGGCCGAGTCACGGTCATTCGTTCCTATAACTAATGTTGCAGAAGCTAGTTTCTACAATCCTAGTATTGGGATTCTCTAGTGCCTGAGAACTAATAAGAACAGCTGCCCGACTAAGGTGACGGCCCAAAAGCTCGTAGAAAAATGATTGCTCCTCACTAGGGAAAATGGGACAGGCCCCATATCGTCCTAACTCCCCAACACCAGTAACGTCAAAACAAAGAAGGAATGACCAAGTAGTTGCAGTCAGGTCCTTAATCAAGAAATTGTTGGTGTATGGGAAAAAGAGAAAGCAAAAAAGGGAGAATTCAGCTAAGGAAGAAGAAGATTGATAGGTTTGTGATCATGCAAAAAGTTACACCAAGTTTTCCAGTATACCAACATGTGAAAGCACCATAGGAGAGTAAATATTGTCGATCTCCATTCGAACCAGTAGGCAAATTTAATAATGAATATAACCACTCCACCCAATTCGAGACTTCATACCTAGAAATCCGAAGGTTAAGAATCCCACCAAACCATATGGTCTTTACCCAGGGGCATTGTAATATTAAATGCTAAATTGACTCCACCTGGTTATGGCATATTAGGCAACTCGAATTCAGGGAGGAATGCCGCTGATACAAAGCCTCCATCGTAGCCAAAGCTCCATGAAGGATCCTCCACATAAAATGCCAAATCTTTGACGGGACTTGTAACTTCCAGATAAGCTTCCACAATCGCCTTAGTATAAGTCAGGATGAAACAGGAAATTGCCAAGGCGGGGGACGCAATTAAAATTGAGCCCAGTGGTATCCAGTTTTCACAGAGTATTGACTGTTCTTGGTAGCCAGCCAAATAAACCTATTATCAGTTCTAGCATCATCGATGGGCGTATCACGAATAGCATGAAAAACCTCCACCGAGACAAAGTGTTGAAGTGAAGTGAGATCCCATGATCTGGATGAAAAACTCAAAAGAGATTTCACCCGGCTATTCATAGTGAACTGCACCGCACCATCAAGAAGAGGATGGCCCGAAGGTAGAGACAGGATTCACCGGTCAACCTAAAGCCGTACATTATATTCATCCATGATTTGCCAATGTGCCCCTTTCAACAGAATATCTCATCCAGCTAATAAATTTCTCCAAGCCCAAGATGCCATAGCATCCAGAAAAGAACAGTGTGGGAAATACCTGGCCTTAAGAACTGAAGCCCATAGCAAAGTCGGGTCGGAGAGCAATCTCCAACATTGCTTGGAAAACAGAGCATCATTAAAGGTTTTGAAGTTCCTGAAACCCAAACCTCCCTCGCATTTTGGAAGTCCCAATATGTGTTTAGTAACCTAATGAGTTTTCCGCTTTCCTGATCTTTACCGCCACCAAAATGCAGCAATCATGGAGTCTAACTCATCATAAATTGCATCTGTAAACTTGAAAAGATTCATCGGGTACTGCGGAATAGCTTAAGCAATAGCCTTAACCAACACCTCTCTGCCAGCCTGTGAAATAGTGCACTGACTCCACCCTTGAATTTTCCCCATCACTTGACCTATCACATACGCAAGACTACAACATTTTGAACAGCCCCATATAGCTGGAACTCCCAAGTACATCCTAAGATCAAAGACCACAGGGATGCCAAGAACATTCCCCAACTTCTCTATTACAACCTGTGGGGTATTAGCACTAAAAAAAACACACGATTTCTAAAGATTTACCGCCTATCCCACAACTGAGCAATAAAACTGAAGTAAACGTCCCAAATTTGTGCAATTTTCCGTATCAGCCTTTAAAAAGATTAATGTATCATCAGCAAAGAAAAGGTGAGAGATAGATGGGCCATAAGCATTTATCCTTACCCCTTGCAATTGTTCTGTATCCGTAACACGACTAATCATCTTTGATAACACATCATTAACTAGCAAAAATAAATATGGAGAAAGCGGGTAACCTTGCCTTAAGCCACGCGAAAAAGCAAATTTATTTCCTGATTGACCATTCAATATCACTGCAAAGTTAATCGAACTCGCACACTCACACACCCCATGATAAGTTTACACCAACCTAGGTGAAATCCCATCTTATCCATGACGGCATCTAAAAAGTCTCATTCCACACGATCATAGGCTTTGTGCATATCAAGCTTAATGCCAAGATCAAACTTACTCTTTGATTTTCTAAGCTTGAGAAAATGGAAGAGCTCAGGTGCAATCCCAATGTTGTCCTGGATTTGTCATCCACCATCGAATGCATTCTACATGGGAGAAATAAGACTTGGAAGAATGGGCTTTAATCTATTAGTTAAAACTTTAGATAGAACTTTATAAGAAAAGTTGCACAAACTAATAGGCCTAAATTGAGAGACAGACTCCAAGTTCAGAACTTGGAATTAACACAATATGAGTGTCATTGATCTGCCTAGGTCACACATCACTAGTCACAAAAAAATCTGATCAATTCATTAACATTTGTGACCAGGTAATCCCAAAAAGAGTGGTAGAAAACACCTGAAATACCATCCGAACTCGGGGCCTTTAAGCCACCCATTTGCTTAGTAGCCTCTCTAATTTCGTCCTCCGTGATCTCCATCATCAATGCTTGATTCATACCATCAGTGACCACCAGAGTTACACATTCCAAAACCTGCCCTCAATCCCTTTGCCTAGACGACGTAAATAACTGGATAAAATACTCATCAAACAATTGCTTCACATGATATAAGCTATCTTCCCAACCTCCGTCATCCAGCCTGATGGTCACAATTTTATTCTTACTTTGCCTTTGCAATGTAGATTGATGGAACAAAGTCGTGTTGCCATCACCTTCACGGAGCCATTGAACTCGAGATCGTTGTTTCCAAAAGGTTTCCTCCTGTTCCCAAAGCCTATCAAGCAGTATGGTTTTCTCTTGGATTACTTCCACATTTGGTTCCCAGTTCATTTCCAGCACCCCTAGTTGCTACAATAGATTATCAATCTCTCTAAGTCACATATGAAACTTTCCTTTACTCCATTGTATGAGCTGAGATCTACAGACGCTGAGCCGTTACCATTTACTCATAGGATTTCCCGTGCATGCGCAACGCCAGCAATATTCAACTACCTTCCGACTACCTTCCGACATTCCTCTTCTTTAGTCCAAAAGGCTTCAAATTGGAACATTTGCCTCCTTTTTCTTTGACTTGGTTCTCTACGAATAATTATCGGGCAATGATCTGAACCCACAATAGAAGCATGGATAATTGCGGTATTGGGCCAATTAGCCAACTATAATTGATTACAAAGCCCCCTATCAATCCTCTCATCCACCAGCTCCCTTTTTCTATACCCTCTCCAAGTGAATCGTGGGCCACTAAACTCAAGGTCCATAAGTTATGTCATTTCCATAAAATTAGCTAAATATTGAGGCTAATTATAAAGAACCGCTACCCCTCCAGATTTCTCAAACTCCCAAATTTAAAGTCACCTCCGCATAACCATGGAATTTTTGAAGGCTGAAAATGAGAATGCATCCAGTTTCAAAATTCTTCCTTTTCTTCCCGATAAGGTGTGCCATAAACTCTAGTTACCCTTACGCACCTAGTATCTGCTACTTTCCAAGCTCGAGCATCTATGATATGTGATGATGAAAAAATGATATCCACCTCCACTAAGTCGTCCCACCATAGACTAAGAATATCTGCCCTACCAACAGGAGATACATTAAATCCACCAGAGAAACCCAATCTTCTTCGAAGCCCTTCAATTCTATGATTCTTCATCTTAGTCTTTGATAAAAAAGATCATAGTGGGTCAATATTTTCTAATAAGCCCATATAAGGCATGAACTACCATGTTCAACCCAAGACCACGGCAGCTCCAAAATAAGGATGTCATTGCAATCGTGCGGTTGTTTCAGGCCAGTCACCACTACCTTGGGATTGCTTCTCCTTTTTTCGTGCTATAAGTTCAGACTTCTCAGTCTTCGATATTTCTTCCAAATACTCCCATAACTCCTGATAATCTTCCGGAATCTCCATTAGTTCCTCTTCAGCATATAAAGCTCTCTCCATCATCATACATCTCTCCTTAATACTCATTCCCCTTAATGTAATTGCCATTTTTTCCGGTCTTATTTACTCTCGAGACTTTTACTTCGTTTTTGAGATGACTAATTAATCTCCGTATAATATGGTTCCGCACCTTCTTCAACGAACTACCTTCAACAGAGCATATCAAGTGAAATAATGTTGGTTTTCCACAGCTAGCCGTGTATCCTCCAAGACCACTTCCTGTGTGTTTATCCGTTGTCGTCTCCTCCAACTTCGTCTAATCTATTGTGAAGTAGATCAAATAAAGCATGAATTTCGTTAAACTTATGAGTATTCCCAAGGTCCAAACTCCAACTAGTTAAGCTTCAGAATGGTAACATAAATGGAGACATTTTGACAAGGAATGAGAGATATTAAGACCTAGACCTAGAGTTGAGAGCAAAAGGGGATTTCTTGTAAACCAATAGTTTATGTGGTAACAAAAATCTTTCGTCTTCAATATTAACGAATTTGTATCTTTGACTTTTCTCCTTGCTATGGGTGTGAAGTCAATGACATGTTTGTAGAGACATATAAAGTAAATAAGACACTTTACTAATGTTTACACCATTCATCCTTTGGTGTTTTACCACTCATCCATGGATGAATGCCATCCATATTATGCCACCCAGACTAAGATGAGGACCTTGACTGAGATAAGGACTCAGACAAACATATGAATCACTGTTCTGGAGAGGTGTTAAATATGGTCCCACATGTATTCTTGTCAATCTTCGGCAGTGTTTGAAATATCCTGGATATGCTCGATATTTCCATAGAAATATCCAAAAATTCAGGGAACAATATGGAAAGAGGGGGTGAAGTTAGACTTCACCCTATATACACGATATTTCCAGAAATCAGTCAATTTCCTCGATATTTTTGATATTTTCAGAAAATATCCAGTGTTTGCAGATAATTTGCAAAAAGTTTGCAGGAAATATCCATGAGCCTATACGTTCTTTATTTTTTTTAATTTCTTTCTTTATGGTATTAGTTTACTTCAATAAAACTTGTGCTACTTTCATGATGAAAATTTCAATTAAGTTATGTATAATTTATTCTTTCTAGTGAAATACTGTATTTTATTACTTGACATTATAAGGAAGTTTTTCTTCTCACATATCACATACTTATTATTTACACAGTATCTAGTCACTAATTCTTGATTCATACGTGTATTGTGGCTTCATATGACATTCCCTAAAAAAAAAAATTAAAATTTTTCATGTTTTTGAGCAAATTTCCATCATTTCCATCGAAGGCAATTGATATCGATATTGATATACGATATATCCATCAATATTTTCACAAATTTGCCTATTGATATTTCCACCACCCATATTTTAAACACTGATCTTCGGTAAAATTTCATGTATTAGCTCTGGAATTTTTTGAATTATTTTTGGCTCTGCAATTGCCTCCACACTTGATGTGCTGTGTACAAGAAAGGGTAGAAAGGTATAAAAATTCCATATTTAGTAGGCTAGCCAAAATGTTGTTTAACTCGTGTCAGATTTTGGTGGCCTTCGTGTCAATTTATCAATTACCATAAATTTTGTGAGTTGCTTTCTTCGCTTCAACTCCATCTTGGTTACTTAATTGCCTTAAATGTTCTTGAAACTTTGTCTGCTTAAACCGCCTTGCAAAGCTTTTAGCCATAGAGTTGCAAACTATTCACACATTTTTTTTTTATAAAAGCAGGCAATCCTAGTAAGCTTGTCTAGGTCATGGGTTTTGGCTTGTTGGGGCGTTGAGCTGCAAAGTTCATCATGAGTTGCTGCTCCATGACCATGTGTTGCTGCTTGGCTGGTCCACGGTCATTGATCCTTTGAGTTGTGTGGCCTACATCACAACATAATAAAGATTTGTTAAATACAAAAATTGCTAATTGGTCATAGCAAAAGTGTGCATTTGTTTAGAAATTCATGGGCAAGGGCCCAGGTGTTATGCGCTTATGAGTTTATGGAATTCATAGACTGCTTAGCTTGTTGGCAACTGATAAAGTTATGAATGAACACGAAAGATTGCTAACTAGTCAGAACAAAAGCGTATGGATCTTCGTGGGTAGTAATTTTCCCTCTCCCAGAGAAGAGCAGGCAATTTACCTTTCTTTTCAATTGGGTTGTAGATGCAAAGTTGCTCATTTTTCTTGTTTCAATTTTTTGGATGTATTCTGCCTTGTGATCGTTTAAACTAGTTAATCATGGAACAAATATGTAATCTATTGTGGCTAATTTGTAATCTATCTTGGTGAGAGACTGAGATCTCGAACCGTACCAAAATTCTAAAAAAAAATTGGAAATCCCAAAATTTCGGTTCGGTATTGAATTTTAAAATCCTATCTTGAAATTTATTGGTTTAGAATTCGGTTCAGGATCCCAACCCGAACTAGCTCTAAGCACAAGCTACATTTTTTTACTGAACATAACCATACATTTAAAACAACTACTTCCATTGTATACAACGTTATTGGAAATGCTCTATATCGCACATAGAACCTTTGAATGCTCGACTATGAAAAGGTAGGTAATTAAAACGTCCATATTTGAATCTTTTGTTCTGTCTTTTATTTTATCAAATTTGTTATCTGATGCATTGTAGTTAAATTTCGATTATTTTGTCATGTATTTTCAATATATGCAATCTCCTTTTTGTCACACCGGATTAAGAAAGAGTCTAATCATACTAATGTATTGTCTCAATAGCACTAACATTGACGTAAATGAATGTCATGTATTTAAATAGTAAATCATTTATTCTTTAAATAGTTATCAGTTACCAAATGCATTAAAGAATCTCTCCCATAATAAGGATCACCTCAAAAAAATTAATACATGTGAATAATCAGCCAAATGTCAGCAATTCGTGTCCAAATTCTTATTCTCGATGAAAAGTATCAAGCTAATTGTAATTCAATTTGGTCTTCACTTTTTAGTGTGAAAAACTAACAAAACTACTCAGATTAGTTTAGTTTGAATAAATTAATTGACTCAAATTGGTTTAAGTTCTCACTCATTTTCTTAGTGTAGCTTAAAATAATAATATCGCTTGTTTTAAGTGGTTTTACCCGCCTTTAAACTCAAAAACCTCTCTAAATTTGTTTTTTGTCAAATGATAAATTTGTTAGATTAGAGATTCACACTCACGCCGTGATGCAAGGGCAACACTCATCTCCACTACTGTGATAGAGAGTCACCTGTTAAAAAAATAATAATAAATAAAACTTCACTAAATTGGGCCTACATGCAAATTAAATGTTTTTGCTGGTTTGTTGTACCCACCCTTCAACCCAAAAACTTGCTTAGGCCCAATGCAGCCCAGTTCACGGCCATAGAGATCTCCGCCTGGGTGCCGAAAACTTCTGTTCTGATTTCAAATCGCGAGGGAAGAAGCGTCAGGACTCCTCAGCAGAACCTGCCCTTTTTCCAGAGGCATGCAGCCGCTGAAACACCGCCAGGTGCGGCTTCACATTTATCACCCTTTCTGTCCCTCAGTCTCTCTCTCTCTCTGATCACAGCAAAACAGTGGCCGCTTTTGTCTTCTTCCTCCCCTCTCGTTTTCCCCTTTGGCTATATATATTTGCTCTGCGCCCCTCCTCTCCTCCCCACCTTAGCCGTCCGCTCTCGCCCTTTTTTTATTTGCTCCACCGTCCCCTGCTTTCATCTCGCCGGAGCCTCCATTATCAGTCATGCGGAATACCATTCAGGACACCCTCGCTGCTCACAGGAATGAGCTTGTTTCTCTTTTCTCTAGGTGCATCTCTCTCACATTGCATTTCAAATGGAGGGTTCTTTCTAAAACTTAAGAATTTGATGTGGGTTTCGTTTTTGAGATTGGAATTGATGTGGGTTTCTGAGAAAGTTGAGATTTTTTGTTATGTTTGGAAGGTATGTTGCTCGAGGAAATGGGATTCTGCAGCCCCATCAAATGATAAACGAGCTCGAAAACGTGATCATGGACGATGAAGGCATGCTGAAGCTCCAAAATAGCTCCTTCAGCAAGGTCTTACAGTCTGCCCAGGTCAGTTTCTCACAACTAATGTACAATGTGCTCTTTTTTTTTTTTTTTTTTAGATTTTTGTAGGTCCCTCTTTATGTTTTACATGGTGTTTGAATGAGGATTTTAGGCTATTTCGGAGAGTTTTACTCTTTATGATTTCTTTGTTCAGCTTAGTTTTGGAGATTTTTGGATGTTGCTCAAGTATCTCTTTGTTTGCTGAGAAAATGATAAGTAAATTTTGAAAACATGAAGTTGCAATTTTGCAATATTTGTGACCCAAGAAAGCAGAAATCTTTGCTCTTCATGGCTTGTGAAAATTGTATTTGTTTTGGTTTTCTGATTTTGGTCTTTGCTTGTTATTTAGGAAGCAATTGTTCTTGCTCCTTTCGTGGCTCTTGCACTTCGTCCAAGACCTGGTGTTTGGGAGTATGTTCGAGTTAATGTGTATGAACTCAGTGTGGATCATTTGAGTGTTGCAGAATATCTTCGGTTCAAGGAAGAGCTTATGGACGGAGAGTAAGGGATCTCCTGTGTTAATCTTTGCTACTGAATTTGTAATTTGTGTCGAGTCTTTCTACTTTCTTATCTGGATTCTGGAGTAGCATTACATAGAGCGGCCTAGACAGTTTTTATTGTTCTTTGAATTCCATTATACATGAATGCATTCTCAATCTGAAATCATTGTCCTAGGTGCAACGATAAGTATGTGCTTGAACTTGATCTGGAGCCATTTAATGCATCATTCCCTCGACCAACCCGTTCTTCATCAATTGGAAATGGGGTTCAATTCCTTAACCGTCATTTATCTTCAATTATGTTCCGTAACAAAGAAAGTTTGGAGCCTCTTCTTGACTTTCTTCGTACACACAAACATGATGGCCATGTAAGTTTGAGTAAGCTGTGGGCTTTGCATGAATGAGCATTCCACTTTTTCAGTTATCATGCATTTCCCTTTAGTTTAATTTACCAGTCGTCTTTTCTCTTGCATTCAGGTTTAGTGTAAGTTTTTGGTTTTTATATTTTCCTTAACCTAAAGCCACATAAAGCCATATTTGAAGTAATATGACAATGAGGTTGTGAAGCACTCGTACCTTTGGACTGAATGATATTAGTTCTAAAATTTTGTAGGCAATGATGCTAAACGATCGGATTCAGAGCATACCCAGACTTCAGTCTGCTTTAGCAAAGGCAGAGGAATATCTTTCTAAGTTCCCGTCAACTACACCATATTCTGAGTTTGAATTTGAGTAAGCAAATCATCTAATTTCAACACTTCGATCTCCACTCCTTTAAAGGGATAATTTGATTGCTTTAGATGGCACATTTAATCATCTTTACACAATGTGCAGCTTACAAGGAATGGGATTTGAGAGAGGGTGGGGTGACACAGCACAACGGGTGTCAGAGATGGTGCATCTTCTCCTGGAAATTCTTCAGGCTCCTGATCCCTCTACCCTGGAAAACTTTCTTGGGAGGATCCCTATGGTGTTCAATGTTGTCATAGTGTCTCCACACAGCTACTTTGGCCAAGCTAACGTCTTGGGTTTGCCTGACACTGGAGGGCAGGTATTGCTGATGTACTTTTGACTATTTCATATCCACTTGTTTGTTGTGGGTCTTTCCTTTCCTATATTTTTATATAAACTATTAACAGATCCAGTAGTTTTACGAATCTTTTTGTCATAAAACCATGAAAAGGTTATATCTTTTCTTACTGATGGCAGGTTGTTTATATACTGGACCAAGTGCGTGCCTTGGAGAGTGAGACGCTTCTTAGAATACAAAACCAAGGATTGGATGTTATTCCAAAAATTCTGATTGTAAGTTCTTGAATGGAAGTTCATGCGACGTTAGTCGACATTAGGTGGTGTGTACCATTTTATACTACGTCATGTCCTTTTACTTGATGATGGCAGGTTACCCGACTGATACCTGATGCAAAAGGGACAACATGCAATCAAAGATTGGAAAGAGTCAGTGGTACAGAACACACACATATCTTGCGGGTACCTTTCAGGACTGAGAATGGAATTCTGCGGAAATGGATTTCAAGATTTGATGTGTGGCCTTACTTGGAGAACTTTGCAGAGGTAAGTCAAAAGGATAGGACTTTTCATTTTCATTTTTGGTGTGGATCTACCTTATTCCTTTTCCGTACCCTTTTTCACTGCTTGAATACTGAATAGCCATAACTTTATGATGCACGCTGTGGGTTCATAATAACTACTTGCGGTTTATAACATACTTACCGTTTCCTCTTACTGTGCTATTTTTAGGATGCCTCGAATGAAATTGCTGCTGAGTTGCAGGGTGTTCCAGATCTAATCATTGGAAACTACAGTGATGGAAATCTTGTTGCAACTCTGCTATCTTATAAACTGGGAATCACACAGGTGAACTTTAATTTTTTATTCATTATTTCAGATGCAACACAAAGATTGGTGGAAAAACAGTGGCATATATTGGAGTTAACTTTTCAAAACTGAATTCTCCATGTAGTGCAACATTGCTCATGCATTGGAGAAAACAAAGTACCCAGATTCTGATATATTTTGGAAGAAGCATGAAGATAAGTACCATTTTTCAAGTCAATTCACAGCCGATCTCATTGCAATGAACAATGCAGATTTCATAATAACCAGTACATACCAAGAGACTGCCGGAAGGTTAGAATTTCAGTCTAGTTCTTTTGGAACATGAATTGACCATATTTTTTTCGTCTAGTTCTGTCTAATCTCCAAATTTTTAATCTATTACCTGAAGTTTAACTTGAAATGTAGTAATATGATATGAGTTATGTTTGTGGTTAACAAGTTCAAAGACTTGTCTGTCACAATAAAGTGGATTGCATCATTTGCAGCATGTGGCCCATTATCCTTCTCCCTGGATTCTAGTCACTTTTTCTTGTTGCATTAAAAGATTAATATTCTTGTTCTTTATCTCAGCAAGAATAACGTTGGACAGTATGAGAGCCACACTGCCTTCACTCTTCCAGGGCTGTATCGAGTAGTTCACGGGATTGATGTTTTTGATCCCAAGTTTAATATCGTCTCCCAGGAGCAGATATGTGTATATACTTTCCATATTCTGACAAGGACAAAAGGCTTACTGCTCTACATGGGTCCATTGAAGAACTCTTATATGGTGCTGGGCAGAATGACGAGCATATGTGAGTATCTTCTAATGTTAAGTAAGAAAAGAACTTCTGTAAAACAATTAAAACCTTTTCGAGTGGCATTGAGATTTTATAGGTATTAGGGTTGCAACTTACATGTACTTCATTTTCATCACTCAATTGTCTGATACTCGTTTGATGGTGATGCAGTGGGCTGTTGAGTGATCGATCAAAGCCTATTGTCTTTTCCATGGCAAGACTTGATAGAGTGAAAAATTTAACTGGACTTGTTGAGTGCTATGCTAAGAGCACCAAGTTAAGAGAAAAGGTAAACCTTGTTGTGGTTGGTGGTTACATGGATGTCAAGAACTCTAGGGATAGAGAAGAAATTACAGAGATTGAAAAGATGCATGACCTCATTAAGAAATACAACTTGAGTGGCCAGTTCCGATGGATAGCAGCACAGATGAACCGTGCTCGTAATGGTGAGCTCTACCACTACATTGCAGACACAAAAGGCGTCTTTGTGCAGGTATGTGAAGTAGATATATAATGGTTTTATTTTAGTATCAAAATTCCATGTTTTACCCTATCTTCTTATTCACTGCAGCCTGCTTTCTATGAAGCTTTTGGCCTCACCGTTGTGGAAGCCATGACTTGTGGCCTTCCTACTTTTGCAACTTGTCATGGTGGCCCAGCTGCGATCATTGAGCACGGTACCTCAGGGTTCCATGTTGATCCCTATAACCCTGATCAAGTGGCTGAACTCCTGATTGACTTCTTTGATCAGTGCCAGAAGGATCCTGGCTACTGGGAAAAGATATCTCAAGCTGGGCTTAAACGAATTTATCAAAGGTTTCATACTTTCTGGCAGACTTTTGAAAATTCAATCTTTGTCAACCTCAGTGCACTAAACTCAAGCTCAATTCTGTAGGTACACATGGAAGATATATTCAGAGAGGCTGCTCACATTAGCTGGGGTTTATGGCTTCTGGAAGCATGTGTCTAAGCTTGAGAGGCGAGGGACAAGGCGATATCTGGAGATGTTTTACACTCTCAAGTACCGGAATCTGGTTAGTAATCATATAATATCCTTCCTCGTATTACTTCATGCACAAATGGCACTTGCATTCCATAGATTCCGTATAGTTCATGAATTGGTTTTATTTAATAATAGAACGGAAAAAACTAATCGTATTATGAATTGGTTAGTGACTGCACCTTGCACATTCAACCCTTATATAGTTGAAGAGAGTTGATTGAATTGAAATGGTAGAGGTCTCTCTCCTTGAAATGCTGCTGACCGTGCATTGTGATCATCTTTCAGGTGAAGTCCATTCCGCTGGCTGTTGACGAGCAGCATTGAACTGTTATACATGCCGATGAAGCTGTCAGTCAGCTTGTTACCGCTTAAGTATGCACTTGAATTTCTGGTGTTGGCGATCCTGTCTAACTGCTATGGACAGGACCATGTTGTTATTTCTTCTCGTTTGGTTTAAGATGTTGTAATTTCCCGTGGACCTTTGTAGTGTGTGTTAAATCCCCAAGCTTCGTGCTCTACCTTTAATAAGTTGATATTATGGTACTGAATCTCTTGAGTTTATGGACCTCTGAAGTTTCATTCCCTCACGTAGTTTGACACATTTAATATCCGAGCATTACTCTTTTTCCGACTCACAGATGATGGAGGACTCATGAGATTTCGAAACTCCCTCATTGAGGCCTCACTCTATGTGAAAGGGTGAGAGAGTTGGGAAAATAGCTGGTGATATGCATTCATGTTTGTGTCTAAAACGAAGTTGTTCCGGGATTGATTAAAGGATAAAAAATTGTGTGTATGGAAAACATTGTTTCCAATAATATAAAATGCTTATTTTGTGAGACTGTGAATCTTAATCACATATTTCACTTTCTTGAATGTGTTGCTTAAAGCTAAGAATTTAAAATGCTTCCAGGTCATGAAAGTGCTTTTTGAATAGATGCTTCTAGATCGCGAAAGTGGTTACATTGTTAAAACTGTTTGAAGTGCTATTTATAAAAACAATCTCAAACGACCTAGAAAGAGAGTAGAAACATATTTCTAATTAAAAAATTAGTATTTTGTTATAATGCATGTTTTTAATACAATTATCATTTCAACAATCAAATAATAATTGTACAAAATACGTGTAAATATTATATCATCTCGACCAAATAATAATTGTATTTTCCCCTCCCCATCTTTTTTATTTTAAGATATTTTTTTATTGATAGATATCTTTATTGACCAGTAATAATAATGCTCCTAATTTTAGAACTAAAATAAGAAAAATTTGTTGATTCTAAATGTATTGCCTGTTATGACAAAACATGAAGTGGACAGGGACAGACGGAACAGCCCAAAAAGTAGCCATCATGTCCAGTCTCCAACGTAAAGTACCGAATCGGTACATCCTCTTCTCCCTCGGGTTTCTTCCCTACGCGCTAACGAGACCGCTAAAGCCTAAAATCGAGACGTCCTGTAAAATCGCAGAAATCCTCGAAAACCCACGCGAGTACCTTTGTTTCCCTACTCGAGAGCGTATGCTTGATCCTCTGATGTAATTATGGGTGATGTTTTCGAGGTAAATGACACCTGCTCAAACGATTAAGAGCAGAAGCTGCAGAAGAAGAAGAAGAAGAAGAAGAAGAACGAGACGACACCGTTTAATTCGAAGGCCTGAACTTCGTTCGAAATGGATCATCGTCGTGCGCCTCTCGATTTCGACCTCAACTCCTTGCTATCCTACGCCTCCGCCAACGTTCTTGGCTTCCCTCCCTCTCCCTCCGATTTCACAGTCTCTAAGGTTCTCCATCTCTCTCTCTCTCTCTCTCTCTCTCTCTCTCTCTCTATCTATCTATATATATATATATATATGTTTGTGTATGTACCTTCTGGATTTTGATTTGGGATTGCGAATTACGACATGATAGTTCGGGCATGGGCAATCGAATCCGACGTATAAGATAGAGGCAGGGTCGGGGGCATCGCTGAAACGCTACGTTTTGAGGAAGAAGCCGCCAGGGAAGTTGCTCCAGTCTGCTCATGCCGTCGAGAGAGAGTTCCAGGTCAGCTCTCCCTCTTGTTTATTTTCTGACTCGCAATTCTATCTGCTCTGTTTGGTTGCCGATAAAGTGTAGGAAAAGAAGATACTTTATTTTGTGTGGCTGATGTTCCTTTGTTATCAAAATTTAAACGGGTGTAGTCAATTTGGATCTCAGAGGATTTTAATAGACATTTTTAAGTGACAAATTTCAAAGGATTTTAATAGATTCTACAAGTCTATACAGATTTTGGTAAATTTATATGGATTTCTATTATAGATTTGTATGGATTTGTATGGATTTTTTTATGGATTTCTTAAGATTTGTGTAGACTTCTTTCATGAATTTTCATCAAAGTTACAAGTGGCTAATAGGTTTCTTCCCAATTTGTTCTTCCACCATTTCAAATTATAAGTTACACATATCAACCCAAAATCTAAGCAACATCAAATTCATGTCAAAAATTGCCACAACATTACAAACAATGTCTTTCCATTTTCTAATCAAACAGAAACAAACATAATTGGCAAAATACACGAATTGAATCAAATCCAAATAAAAAAACCCAATATTTTTTCAATTGCATGCGTCTAACCCACCCAAAAATTGTTTGGTAAATTCAAATTTTTTCTTCACCCCAAAAAATTCAAGTTTTCTCTCTTATTAAAGAAAAACATTGTCTTGGTAAACAAAACAGACATATTCCAAAAGAATAATCAAAGTAGAAACTGTGAAGAAAGAGTGAACTGAAAAATCAAGAGGGTAAGAACACGCCCAGGTTGTGAATATATGCAACCTTCCTCCTCTAAAAAACTTTCAGAAAAAATACATCCCAAAACGAACTCTGAAGAAAACAAACCCTAATTCGGTGAAAGATTGGTCTGCAAACAGAAGAAAGAAGGAGAAGGCAAACCCTGTTGTGTCTCTGGTGGAAGACAATACCACGAAAAGAAATCAGTGGGGTAATGGTTGGATTCTTGATGGCATTTGGTATTTATACCACCACCCTCAAATCCATCAAAATCCCTCTCCCATTAAAATCCTAGCAAATCTTTGGTATTCTCACTACCCCTATAATTGTGTGGACTTTTTTAAAATCCTAATCAACTACCCTTAGATTTGGATGTATTCTTTAAAATCCTCTTAAATCCTAATTTGACCACACCATAATTTCAAAGTCTTTTAAAATCCTCTTTCAAAATCATGATTGACTATCCCTAGATTTTAAACTCTATTAAAATCCTACGAAATCCTAATTTGACTACACCCTCAATTTATTAAGATGATTTTCTGTTCGCTGACAAAGGTTCGATTTTTTATCTTTTCTGTTTGGAATTACAGGTTCTTCAGGCATTGGGTAATCATACATTGGTTCCGGTTCCAAAAGTTTACTGTTTATGTACCGATTCAAGTGTCATCGGAACCCCCTTTTACATCATGGAGTTTCTGGAAGGGCGCATTTTTCTCGACCCCAAGCTTCCGGTACCAATTTACTCTGTCAAGTTATGGTTATTGTTCGTATTAAATTGGTGTTATAGATTTGGTGCCGGTTGGTTTTTTTTTTTTTTTACTCTATTTAAATTTTTCTATTTGAGTACAATTTGTTAAATTTGCTTTTGATCAGGGTGTAGCACCTGAGAGGAGGAGGGTACTTTACCAAGCAACTGCAAGAGCTCTAGCATCCCTACATTCTGCTGATGTTGATGCCATCAGTCTAGGAAAATATGGGCGTCGTGACAACTATTGCAAACGACAGGTGCATAAATGTTGTTTTCTGAATCATAGACGAAAATTTACTTAATATGCTTGTATAGTTGTATTGGAACCTAATATATGCCTAAAGGAGCTGTACGTCAATATTAGTTTTTCTTATAACTTAGCGGGGCTTATGAACCCTATGCTTTTGCTTTTCTTAGGTAGAGAGGTGGGCAAAGCAATATATTGCCTCAACTGGTGAGGGCAAGCCCAAGAGAAATCCGAAGATGTTTGAGCTGATTGATTGGTTACAGCAGAACATTCCTCTTGAAGATTCTTCTGGGGCAGCAGCAGGCTTAGTTCATGGGGACTTTCGCATTGATAATCTTGTGTTTCATCCTATTGAGGTTTGGTACTTCGAGAGACCTTATTCATTTGAGTGCTTAAGTGGAGATACCCATATACATGCTTGTTTGTGTTCTTGAAGTCAAATATAGAGAACTTTTCCTAATCAGTCTGCTTCTTATCTGGACTCAAATCTTTTGAGGATTATGCATTTCAGTCATCAAAAGTTGTGTTCAGTGACAAAATACAAACTCTCTCTGAATAACTCTTACTGTGCAGGATCGAGTGATTGGCATTCTTGACTGGGAATTATCTACTCTTGGAAATCAAATGTGTGACGTTGCTTATAGCTGTTTGGTAGTTGACCAAGTTTCAAACTTAACCGTCTGGCTTCTGGATAGTTGAATAATGTATTATCATGGGCATTTTCCGCTTTAATAATTTAATTACCACTTTAAATCCTTTGCAGCCTTACATCGTGGACATCGGGGCTGAAGTTGGTGAAGGTTTGGAACACACAGGGGTTCCAGAAGGGATTCCTTATCAGGCAGAGTATGTAGCAGAATACTGTTCTTCATCAGTAAGTCATTTTCGTAGTCTAATTTACACTTTCTTTTTATGGTAATTTATGTCCATGAGAATTTTAGCCTGCATAAGTAGTTGTCAAAGGCGTTAAGAATAATATAGATGGGTGTTAATGCAGATACTTGCCCGATAGATAGCTCTTTTGGGTAGTTTATTTTCTGTTTTTGATGAATTCTATTCAGTTACAATGCAAATGCGGCAATGCAGGGAAAGCCATGGCCTTTTGCTGAGTGGAAGTTCTATGTTGCCTTCTCCTTATTTCGAGGAGCATCAATTTTTGCAGGGATATATAGTAGATGGATTATGGTAACTTCTGAAGCAATTGTTTGACATTGAATTTTAGTTCAGTGCAAAACACTTTCATCAAGGGATGATGGAAAAAAGGATTAAGTGGTAGGTTCATTACAATGCAGGGTAATGCTTCTGGAGGAGAGAGTGCCCAGCATGCTGGGGACAGAGCTAATTTTATTATAGACTATGCATGGAAATTTATTCGACGAGAATCTGTGCTTCCCAAGAATCCTCCGTCAGGTAGCTATGCCATCTAACAATTTTGTGTTCCTTGAAATGCATGTTTTCTGTATATGGATCAATTATTTTTCTCAATTTTCAAACATAATGACTTGCAAGAGTATTGACATACCAAATTGTGGCCTAAGGTGCTTCCCTTGCTCAAGACTACTTGAAAAGATTTGGACAAGAGAGTGATGATCAAGGATTTTCAAAAGGGGGAGGGAGGTTTGTCCCCAGTAAAGGGGTTTCAGAATTGAGAAACAGGTTGATAAAGTTCATGGAAGATCACATTTATCCCATGGAACAAGAATTCAACAAACTTGCCGAGTCTAGCTCACGTTGGACGGTTCATCCAGGGGAGGAGAGGTTAAAGGAGCTAGCAAAGAAAGAAGGCCTCTGGAACTTATTTATACCTGTATGTGTTTGTTGTTCATTTTTCTGAGTTTGGAGACTAGTTTATTGTATAATGCAGAATAATTTTCTTTCCAGTGGACATAATTGGTTTCTATCCTTGTACTTGTGTGAAGTTTGACAGTGCTGCCAGGGCCAGAAAATTAATTTTTGATGGAAGCAATCATCTTTTATCAGAGAATTCCTCCAATCGCTTATTTGGCGCAGGTCTTTCAAACCTTGAATATGGATATCTTTGTGAGATCATGGGTCGTTCAGTTTGGGCTCCACAAGTGTTCAATTGTGGTGCACCTGACACGGGAAATATGGAGGTATGAAAGTTTTTAGATTACCAACTGCTTACGAATGATGAACCAGCGGTACCGCCATTTTTCTATCTGGAAAAGCATCTCGTGATCCTCATGAGGTCATTGTCTAGAGGATGATTTGGGGAAAGATTAATAAGTGCTTTCTTTTTTGGGATTGCTTTGTCTAATGATATGCAGATGAACATATTTTAATAGTGCAATGGTTAAACTTTATATACTCTCTTGTGAAACATGTCTGGCCTTTTGCATATATATATATATATTGATCTGTTCTACACTTAACTTTTGCATTAGGTATTGTTGCGCTATGGCAGCAAGGAGCAGCTACTTGAATGGCTTGTTCCTCTGCTTGAGGGGAAGATTCGGTCAGGATTCGCAATGACGGAACCCCAAGTTGCATCCTCTGATGCAACCAATATCGAGTGTTCTATTAAAAGGTGAGTTTATGCAGCATCTATGGTGATGGCAGTGTCCTCTTTCTCAAAATCATTGAATTCAACACAGCAGCTTTTATGAAATTATACAGGAAATGCATCTCGAATCACAACATTTCATCCAAGCTTCTTCACAGATATTTGCAATCACTGGATGTGTTATATTCCATTTCCTTCAAGTTTCCGCTAGATATATATTTAATATTTTATATTGGCTCTGAATTGCATGTACAGAGAAGGAGATTCGTACATCATCAACGGAAAGAAATGGTGGACAAGTGGCGCTATGGATCCGAGGTGTAGAGTTCTTATAGTCATGGTTAGTTCTTGTATGCCATTTAATTACTCGTTCAATTCATTGTTAATTTTATTAATAAAGGTTATCGAATACTATGTAGGGGAAAACCGACTTCAATGCTTCCATGCATAAGCAGCAATCTATGATCTTAGTGGATATCCAGACTCCAGGTGTACACATAAAGAGACCACTTACGGTTTTTGGCTTTGATGATGCACCTCATGGGCATGCAGAAGTATTATTTGAGAATGTACGTGTCCCGGCAAAAAATATTCTACTTGGAGAAGGACGCGGGTTTGAAATCGCACAGGTATTGTTCTTCATTGCTCTTTGATCAGCTCCAGTGTCCTGTTAGGATCTTATGGCATTTGTAGCACCACATGCTGATGTGACCGTGAATTAGTTTCAAATCGTATGTGGCCAGAGCTTGTTGGTTTTGTGACTGAACGTATCCTAGGTTCACTCTGCAGAATCTTCGAATTGCTTTAGTTATTGATGATAAATTAAAATTCTTGCAGGGTAGACTAGGCCCAGGAAGGTTACACCATTGCATGAGGCTGATAGGAGCTGCCGAGCGTGGCATGCAGCTAATGGCTCAAAGGGCTCTTAGTAGAAAAGTTTTCGGGAAGTTGATTGCTGAACAAGGCTCATTTCTTTCAGATATTGCAAAGGTAATGATGATTTTGCCCCCTTTAATAGCGTACCTGAGAAACTTTTGTTTCTACAAAGAGAGACTAATCATGCAACACAGATCAAATCAGACTTCAAGTCTTTCCAGCCATTTAAATGATTTAAGAAGTGATCCAATTTGAATTTTTAGATTCATCTCTTGGACACTTGTTATAAGAATGTTGGCACTCGTTCTTAATCCGCTTTCTGTCTTTCAGTGTCGAATTGAGCTAGAGAAGGCCAGATTGTTGGTTCTGGAGGCAGCTGACCAGCTTGATAGACTTGGAAACAAAAAGGCCCGAGGAACTATAGCAATGGCAAAGGTACGTACAGTTTGTAGAATCTTAACAGGGTGTGGGGCAAGAGTTTGGTGTAGTGTTCTTTTAACTCTCAATCAGAATGCGTGTATATACACCGAATATGTACTTCTTTCTAAATTTGTGTCATTTGGAGCAGGTAGCAGCCCCAAACATGGCGCTAATGGTGCTCGACATGGCAATGCAAGTGCACGGTGGCGCTGGCTTGTCTTCCGACACTTGTCTGGCACATCTTTGGGCCACGGCAAGAACATTGAGAATCGCAGATGGTCCAGATGAAGTCCACTTGGGTACTATCGCCAAGTTAGAACTACGGAGAGCCAAACTCTGAATCTTTCAGACCAAACTTTCAACAAAACAAGAACCTTTCTCCTTTCATAGTCGAGTGCGTGCAAGTCGCGTGCTTCGCCCGAAAACGCTTTTCCCCAATAGGCATACTGTTCAAACTTACAGTTGATAAATATTATCAATAATGTACTCCTTTTTACATGTTTAGGAGTAATAATCTTCATCCAGCTACTTATTCACTTTTTGTATGTCGTCCAATAACGAGTACTATTTCTCCTATTGAAGTAAATGTTATGAATTTACTTTCACCAGTCGATAAAACAGCATCATCTACACCTACAAGATCATTTCCATTTTTCGCAAAGCATGTAAAAGAATCATCTGTATATCAAGAAAGGTAAAGGTAAACACAATTTATTAATGGTAAGTGAGAGGTCTTTGGTATTCCTTTTCAAGTCGATACTCATCTTTGGAAGATAAATTATACGTACAAAAGGTAGCTAGAGTATTTGCTAAACTTAATTACGCAAGTTAATCAAAATCTCAAATACCTGAACAAAACGCGTACGTGTTAATTTTATCGAATTACATGTCCCAACTTTATGTATTAACTAGCTAGCTAAATGAAATTTTCTGGTAACACTACGGCAGTGCACGATTAATGGAGATGCGGAGTTAAATATTACCACTCATTAATCTGAGAAAAAAGTGGATCACGAACTCAGACTACATAGTTAGACACCAATTAGTCATTACAAAGTTAAGTTACCCTAATTTGGGCATAATCCAATATTAGAAAGCATGATTAACGACCATTAATTTTGTCTGGACTGGAGACTGATCAGCGACCTCCCATGCACCTTAACATTTCCTAACAGAAATAACTTGCGCTCAGAAATTTGTGGTCTAGGGCTCCCTATAAATTCCATCACCATCCCACCATTCCAAACCAGACCAGAGCCAAAGGGGCACCAGACCCTCCAACAAGAGAAGCCCCGGCAGCGCTCTGTAGCTCACCGGAGAAAGAAGAAAAATTCATCAAAAAAGAAAGAAACACACACCTTTCTGCTTCAATTGATTATTTTTCTTTCTCGATCACACCTGTTACTAGCGCTGTTTTCTTTTCTCTTTTTTTTTTTTTTTTTGTATTATTTTAATTTAAATCACTCAAGATGGCAGCTAGTCAAGCAAAGAAGAAGAAGATAGCCGTCATCATCGTATCGGTTGTACTTCTGGTGGCGATGCTAGTGGCGGTGATAGTGGGTGTCAAAATGGCCAAAAAAGGCGGCAACAAGAAGGCTCCAAAGGTTGGCAAGTCGAAAAAGGCCATCGAGACCATATGCCAGCCCACCACCTACAAAGAAACCTGCCAGAGCAGCCTCGAGAAGGTGGCTGGTGACAGCACGGACGCCAAGGACCTGATCAAGGCCGGCTTCCAGGTGGCAGCAGACGAAGTTAACGAGGCGATCAAGAACTCGGACACCTTGAAAGAGCTTGCCAAGGATCCAATGGCCAGCCAGGCTTTGGACTTGTGCAAGCAACTGTTGGACACCGCAGTTGAGGATCTCCACGGTGCGGTGGATAAGATGGGGTCATTCGATCCTAACAAGACCAATGACTACCTTGAAGATCTCAAGGTGTGGCTGAGCGCCGCCGTCAATCACCAGGCAACCTGCCTTGACGCGTTTAAGGACACCAAGGGTGAGGCCGGTGAGAAAATGAAGGGCTTTTTGAAGACAGCGCAAGAACTCACCAGCAATGGACTTGCCATGGTCTCCGAAATCTCTGGTCTCGTCGGATCCCTTCACTTGAACTCTCACCGCCGCCTCCTGTCGTCGTCAAATGGCGGCCCGAAAAAGTGGCATGATAAGACAGTGCCAGGGTGGATGAGTGATCGCAAGCTTGATCTCTTGACTGCCACTCCGGAGAGCCTGAAGCCCGACCTGGTTGTGGCTCAAGATGGGACTGGCAAGTACAAGACCATCAACGAGGCCTTGAAGGAGGTCCCACCGAATAGCAAGAAGACCTTTGTGATTTATATTAAGGGGGGAGTGTACAAAGAGATTGTCGTCGTTAACAAGCAAATGACCAATGTTGTGATGATTGGTGACGGCCCAACCAAGACCAGGATCAGCGGAGGCTTGAACAAGGCGGATGGTGTCTCTACAGAGAACACCGCAACCTTTGGTACGTAACGCTTAACATATTCATGCACCGAATTTTTTTGGGGGAAAATTCATGCACAAAATTGTTCACAAACGATGTTGCAGTACCAAAAAAATAAAAAAAATTCAGACAATAGCCAATAGCATACAGCAGTGGGACAAAATTACAAAGATAATTAGACTTGTTTGGTACTCTACTTGAATTTAACTTTTTAAACTCAAAAACGTTTTTTAAGTTCAAGTCTTAAAAACTTGTTTGGTTAGACTATTTTCAAGAATTGAACTCAAGATCAACTTAAGAAAATAGACTATTATCTAAAAACACAAAAAGTAAGTTTTAGAGTTTTTAAACTTAAAACCCAATCCTTTGTTTTCTCTCTCATCCCTCATCTCTCACTCCAAATCGATTTCTCTCTTTTTCATTCTTCCTCTCCTCTCTTTTTCTTCTCTATCTTCTCATTCTTTCGCTCTTCTTCTTCATTCTCTTTCCTTCCTTCTCACTTCATTCTCTCTCTTCTTCTCTTCTCTCTTCTTTCTCTCCCCTCCTAATCTTTTTCTTCTCCGATCATCTCTCTTCTCTGATCCTTTCTTTCTTTCTTTCCACCTCTCTCCTCTTTCTCCCTCTTCTATGACCCCTTCTCTTTAGATTTCTTTGTCCAGTTTAAATTTTAAGATTTAAGAAAATTCTCATACCAAACCAGTTTTTGAGTGTTAAAAAAAATTATCTTTAAGAGACGTTCTTAAGAAATGTTTTGAAAAATGATGAAAATATTTTAATAGTATACCAAACAGGTATTTAGTAACCGGCCTAGTTGTCACATTAATTAATTTATATTGGTTACTTTAGAGTCGAAGGGGTTGAATTGTGATTAGCTATGCATTCTAACTCTACCTCATTTTCTCACCCTCTTTTTTCACTTCGTTCCTACAGCCGCACTTGGAAACTATTTCATTGCCAAGGGAATAGGGTTCGAGAACACAGCAGGACACATAAAGCACCAAGCTTTGGCATTGCGTGTGCAATCCGACTTCTCCATCTTCTACAACTGCCACATGGACGGATTCCAAGACACCCTCTGCACCGAAGCGTACCGCCAATTCTACCGCGACTGCACCATCACTGGCACCATAGACTTCATCTTCGGCGATGGAGTGGCTGTTTTCCAAAACTGCAAGATGATGGTGAGAAAGCCAGCGGAAGGACAGTCTTGCATGGTGACAGCACAAGGCAGGACCGACCACAACGAGATCACCGGCATGTTCCTCCAAAACTGCACTATCACCGGTGAGCCGGACTATATGAATGTGAAGGAAAAGAGCAAGGCATATTTGGGGAGGCCATGGAAAGACTTTGCAAGGGTGATTGTGATGCAGTCATCCATTGACGAAGCCATTGTACCTGAAGGGTGGTCAGAATGGGTTGGTAAAAAAACCAACCAAAAATGCTTCTATGGTGAGTACGGCAACCGGGGTCCTAGGGCTGACATGACCAAAAGGGTCAAATGGCCGACCGTCAAGGCGCTTACTTCTGATAAAGTCGCGGCTTTCACCCCTGCTAAGTTGTTTCTAGGTGTTGATTGGCTGAAGCCCAGTGGGGTTCCATATGTTCCTGGCATGATGCCCGTGTAGATCCCAAATGAAAAGCTTGGGACACCAATTTTTTTCATATAATGTTACAAGGCCAATGTTTCATGTATAAGAAGAAAAAAAATACAAATTAGTGATATTGTCTTGTGATTTTGTGGAATACCTTTTTCATTCCAATTACACATACGAACCGAGTTATGAAATTAACTTTTTTTATAGAGATGATGGATAGGACCATCTTTAAGATTCTAGAGATCTTATGAAGAATTATATATAAGATCCTTTTTCAAAGTATTCAAAAAAAAAATCAAGAAATTTATTTTTGGATAAGTATTAATGCCATAAAGCAAAACATATAACAACAATTGAAGCAAATTTTAAAACACATTGATTATCAATCAACAAAACTTATCATCACTTTTGCAAAATATCATTAGATAACAAGTAACAACCAAAAGAACTTCAAACTAAACACCAGCATCAAATAACTTGTTGGAAATGTGCCCTAAAACCAATCATATGATGATACTTTATGGACATTTCACATGTTAAACTAATCTAGTTTAATATTAAGGGCAAACATTATTGTTTGAGCCATCTCATATAAATGTTATATGCTTAAACGATAAGTCCAAGGAATATGTGATTGGGAGAATGCGATCTAAAGAAGTTAGATTCATGAGACCATTCTTTCGTAGACACATCCTAAACGTTCCTGATCATAGGATTGCCAATTGGGCATTGACAGTCCGTTAAGATCAGTACGTGCTGTGTCTTCTCTCAGGGAGAGTGACTAGTCTCGAGTCATTGGTGTGAGTGACACCAAGACAAGCATGTAGGTGCTCAATAGAGAATGAGTTCACTGAACACGATCAACGAGGAGTTCTCATATTCATGTCACATGAGAACTCATGGTTGGGATAATGCAAAGTAGTCTTTTGACCTGAGGCATCACAGTTGTCTTGTGGTTAGGTACTTGATCTTTGATTATGTCAAAGTCACTCTATCAGGGTGTCCACGACATCGTCGGGGTTAAGCCACTTAGCCATGGAGGCAAGTGAATGCGCAACAAGGGATCTCTAACCTTCAAACTGTTTGAGGGAGAATATTCTATGATATGATTTAGAATCTCTGGGCAGAGTATGAATGAGATGTTGGAATGCGTTTCAGATCACATTCAAGGTAATCATATAAGTACAAGATTCACATTGGATAGAAGACATGAATAAACTATCAAACCAAACAATATGGTCAAGAGTATTGTATTAGAGAAAGACCGTATTGCATTTGTAATCCTAAAACTGAATAGGTTCTCCACCTCTTCTGATTAGCTTGGGTAACCATGACATGCTGCTAGGCGTCAACCATGGTTTGTGGAAGCCCTAAACGTGTATAATCACTAACGGGAGAATTGAAAGTAAGTTTCAATTCACAATCGATTAGAAAGAGTTTTTTAATCGCCCACTGCCTCGCTAAAAGGAACCTAATGGATCGTTCACCGAGTAAGGTAGAGTTTGAAGAAACAACAGAGATGAGTAAGAATAATTAAATGGTTTAATTATTTATCTAAGGCTAGGATTAATTAATATGTTAATTAATCAAACGAATAAGTTCGTTAAAGACCTCGGGTTAGTTTTGGGCCGCAATGCCCAATGAGATTTGAATGTCAAGCCCATTAACTCAAGTTGTATGACAACTTGAATAAACAAAGGGCTTGAAAGCCCAATAAACCCTATAGGCCGGCCATGTTAGAAGAATAGGGCTTTTAGTCCATTAGGTCACTTATTTGAAGGGACTATATAAAGGACTTTATAGCCTAAAATTGACATATGGTAATTTTTGGGGAAAGGATGAGAACACAAGCTCTCTTTTCTCTCTAAAATTTCGGCCACCTTGGAGGGATCATCTAGCAATCAAACTCCTTCAAGGTCACTCATTTCTTCTTCATTATGCCTTGGTGATGAATCATTAGAGGTTCTCAATTTTGGGAACTTGGAGAAACCTTTTCATCCATCCAAATCCATGGATCTAAGATGCAAGGAATGAAGGCCCTCTCTTTGGGTGATTAGCCTTTGCTTATGCAAAGAGGAATCTACAAAGGTATTGATTTCTCAACTCACTTTGTTTTGAGTTGAGTCTTGGTTCACCTATCTACTAGGCTTTGAAGTTCATGGGTTAAGTTTTGTTTTTGAGTGCATATAAACATGATTCCGCCTTTTAATTGTTAATTGCATGTTGTTGATGTTGCTCAAATGAACTTGTTTTTCACAAATCTTCCTTCATAACTAACCCTCAATGAGGTGACCTTTGGAGTCTTCCCTTCTGAATCTGTCATTGTCCTTGCATTTAATGCGTCAAAATGCAGATTGGACTTACTAGTTGTCCCTCCATTGGGGTGACATGTGGCAATGAGGTGGCTTCCGTAAACCTACTTGCGTTATGACATGGCCGAGTACCATGCTTGGTTTGCAAGTTGGTGAGAGTCCGCACCCAAGTGTCTCATCTATCAATTTTTCTAACCTTTCATTGATTCTTGTTCCCTCATTTGGCCATCACACATATTAAGGTTGTCGCCTAAGTAGACTGGTCCTTCCTTCTCTTGGGGTATTGTGTCTGGAGGCAGACTGTCTGCCCACCTATTCGGGTGCCCTTCCCATCCTCTCCTATTTGTGCAGTCACGGTTAAGCCACATCAACATTTTATATTCCTATTGCTTTTTGTCTTATTATCTCTATAAAAAAAATCAATATAAAATGTTGACGTGGCTTAACCGTGACCGTACAAAATAGGAGGGGATGAGAAAGGCACCCAAACAGGAGGGCAGACAATATGCCTTCATTGTGTCCACAAGCTGTCAGAAGTTATTCCATTCCTTGGTGCTCCAACAATATTATTGAAACCAAATTTGCGCATTGCCGCAGATGGTGGAGGCACAAATCCTAGCAACTTGCAAAATAGTGAATAATTGTGAGCAAGCCTAAGACTAGGGGATGAGGATGTGCCGACCAAAGACTATTCGACAGTCAAGTTAGAAAGCAAGTTTTAAGACTCAAACAATGGACAAAAGAATTACAGTACAGAGATTGCATTACCAAAGAGCAACCCTAGATAAGCGTATTTAAGAGAAACTTTTTTAGGACAGAATTCTCGTTCTAAGCTGGGAGAATCCTATAAGATATTTAGAAGTAAATATTGCACCCTTTTAGAAATTGTGATTACTTGTCGCACACGTCAACTCCAAGATTATAGGAACTCCAAGACTCATAACATTTTTCACAAATTTTACAGATATTGTGTCTTGCTGAGCAAGCATGGTCATTCTAGCAAAATCGTTTGGACTTCAACTTATAGTCCTGGAACAGGATAATGGTGGCATCACTACTCCGTCTGATCCAACTCTGCTTGGAACTATTGAGTCCATGACTAGACTTCTGAGGTAATTGTAGGGGTGGTTCGGTATAGGATACCGAACCGAAAGTAATATCCCGAATCCCAAACCGAAATCTTTTGGGATGGGAATTTGAAGACCAATCCCAAACCAAAATTTCGGGAATCCTGAAATATTTTCTGGATTTCGAGACAAATCGGGAATCCCAAATTAAAATATGAAATTATGAATTATTCTTCAAATATATAATTTAAGAAAACATTCATGAACTAGGAATGTCATTTCATTCACACTACCATTTAATCAAATATTGGCATGCTTGATTGTTTTTATCAGAGTCAAAATTCAAATTAATTAAACCCTTTTGACAATCTGTTAAGAGACAAAAGAATCAAACATTCTGAAATCATTAGCCATGACAGCAGCAATAATAAAATCCAAATGAATATCAAACAGAACATGAAAAATATGCAAGGTGTAAGGCATTCCAGGTTCCAGAGCATGAATTAGAAACTACTAGCATCAATTATAAAAGAATAATATATAATATATATGTATAAATTAATAATATATAATTTCGGTTTGGTATGGGATTCTCGAAATATTGAGAAGCCAATCCCAAATCCCATACCAAAATTTCGGGATCGGTTCGGGATAGCATCCCGAAAATTTCAGGATTTTCGGTTTGGGAAATTTTTGGTTTGGGATCGGGATTTTTTCGGTTCGGTTTGGGATTTTCGGGAATTTTTTCGACCCCTAGGTAATTGTATTCCGATCAGCCTTACTCCGACCCTAAAAAATAATGGTTCACAATTATCCCTAAATGTTTATCTGAAAGGCAACCTCTTCCCCTTGAGGATAGATAGTTAACCAAAGACCATGCATTTCGCAGTAAGTTGGAATACGTATCGTTTAGTCTTCTTTCTTTGTGTGATAATCCAATTCCTTGGGGCATAGTGTTGACGTTTTGGATTCAAACATGTGGTCTCGAGTGTCATGCCATAAAGTTTGGAATGACAATGAGTGTTGTGTGGGCATATTCCACCAGAGGAGGCTATTCATATCTTTGGGTGATATCGATCTTTATATATGCACAAATCTTAAGGTAAATAATGTTTCATATTCGACGGCAAGATCCTTAGAGCATCTCCTAAGGAGATGTCAAATTGTCCACATAAGCTATAACAGTAAAAAAAGATAGCCACTAATGTTTCCAACTGAAATGCCAAATCTTATGAGGCATGACATGGAATGGTAACAAAAGGGCTTGCTGTCAAATTTGACAGCAGCTTCAAATACATTTTAATTTATTATTAAATGCTTTTTACTAATATTTTATTGTTTTAAAACATTTATTACTTGTTGATGATGATGAAGAGTCAGTCTTAACTGATGATGATGAATCGGAACTACAAGGCTTGGCCTCAGTTGATGCCTTAATTCGCCTCCAAAAAGCAACCGCCGTTGAATCTTAGCCTTGTTGGGTTCACCTTGTGTGATGGCTCCGACTATTCTGCCTATGCCCATGTTTCACCTTTAAGGGAGATCTTACAAGATATGGCGAAAGCAGAGTGGGTATTGATGGGTATGGATCAATGAAAGAGTTGATTTGTCTTCCTTCACCTGGAAATGATGATGAGGAAGGTGGTGGCTGATCAAGTGAGAGGGACGTGGAGGACCATGTGGAGGTGGAAAGGAGGTTGGATCATGATTTGAGTCGGTTCGACATGGTGTACCCAAACTACAGTGGGGTTTCTTGTAACAATGCTTTGGATAATAGGGTGGATGATCAGGATACCCATATTGTTCAATTGGAGGAAGAGAATCTGACATTAAAGGAGAGGCTTTTCTTGATGGAGAGGGAGTTGGTGGATTTGAGGAGGATGGTGCAATTCATTGCAAGAAGGGACCATGTGATGGGGGAGGTCAACGAAGAAGTGGTGGAATATGGATCTAGATAGTGTCAAAACAGAAATTATGGAAAGTAAAATAATAATTTAATTTGACATATCGGGTGGAGAGTAAAATTTTAAAATATGTTAAAATGCCACATAAGCTGTCAAATTAAAATTTTTTGTTTAAAATTTGACATCTCCTTTGAAGACGGTCTTAGGTACTTTGTCTTTAAATAGACCTTTCATGGCTAGGTTTCTTTAGATTTTCTTTCCCTCTGTCTACACCACTTTTTTAATATTACTCCTCCTTTCGTTTGATTTTACAATAGTCTAACTACATTTTACACCCTTCTCGTTTGAGGTGATTTTCAAAATGGACCATGATTTTCAAATTTTGTTACATTACACCTTTTAAGTTTTGAAATTGTATTAATTTATACCTTCTGTCTCTTTGAATATCTAATCTTCCATTTTTTTAGTACAACGATATATTTTACACTAAGGGGAGAGGGGGTATTTGACTAAGCCACACAATGAGCAACCTAATTTGGTATCAAATTCGGCATTCACGAGATTCAAACCTTTTTTTACAAAGTGGTACTAATGTGGCTTATACGTTAGCCTATATAAAGATCTCATGCTCATGAGTCATCAACTTAATTAAAGACCAAACAATCAATCTTAATGGCACTACGAAAAAACTCGTTAAATGCAATGCTAAAATCTCGTCATGTAAAACCATGAAAATGTCACAATTGCATTTTACCGATGGCCATGCGACGCTTGTGTTTGCATCGCAACAAACTTGTGTCGTAAAAGTTTTCCCTTCTTATTGCGACACATTGTTAGCATCGCAAAGTTATTTTGTGATGGCTTTGCAACACAAAATTAATGTCGCAATTGCTTTGATGTGGAATTAAACAAAATATTTAGGACGTGTTTGATGCGTAGTAAATGTTTAAACCCTACAATTTAGTTTTGTTGGAATACAAACATGTTGGGGAAATTAAATTTTCTATGAAAGCATTATGTCACATCCCGACCCGGGGCGGATCACTTTCCGAGCCCGCTCCACCACCGTAGCACGATATTGTCCGCTTTGGGCTTACCATTCCCTCACGGTTTTGTTTTTGGGAACTCACGAGCAACTTCCCAGTGGGTCACCCATCCTGGGAGTGCTCTAGCCCTCTACTCGCTTAACTTCGGAGTTCCTACGGAACCCGAAGCCAGTGAGCTCCCAAAAGGCCTCGTGCTAGGTAGGGATGGAATATACATATAAGGATCAGTCCCCTGGGCTATGTGGGATGTCACAATCCACCCCCCTTAGAGGCCCGACGTCCTCGTCGGCACATTTCCGACCAGGGATAGGCTCTGATACCAATTTGTCACATCCCGACCCGGGGCGGATCACTTCCCGGGCCCGCTCCACCACCGTAGCACTATATTGTCCGCTTTGGGCTTACTATTCCCTCACGGTTTTGTTTTTGGGAACTCACGAGCAACTTCCCAGTGGGTCACCCATCCTGGGAGTGTTCTAGCCCTCTACTCGCTTAACTTCGGAGTTCCTACGGAACCCGAAGCCAGTGAGCTCCCAAAAGGTCTCGTGCTAGGTAGGTATGAAATATACATATAAGGATCAATCCCCTAGGCTATGTGGGATGTCACACATTAAACTACAATTTTTAATCTTATACACAATCGTGCTAATATCAAAAGTTAAATAATATATGCACTAAAAAAACTGTGCTTTATAATTGCTAACATTAAAAATACATATTCCATATATCCTAATTTATAATCCTACTAAAGAGTCAAATGTCAATTACGAAAAATCTTGTCCCAAAAGTGCATGAACATATTCTTTATTCCAAACCTCAAGGCCGTAAAATGTAGCTAACCCTTTTATATTTCATAAGCATCAAGTTTTTTTTTTTTTTTTTTTTTTTTTTTGGGTTAAACGTTGTCACAGTTGTTTTTAGTTTTAAGATTTATCAAGCTCTTATAAAAGCAGTACCAAGAAGTCCCATCATAATTGGGTTCACGCAATATATGAAGTCCAAAGATCCTTTCTTTTTACCCCCTTGGGATGGGTGGTGGAAGAAGAGAGGTGGGCCCCCTTTTATTTAGTTTTAATTTAATCATTTGTATAAATTGTTTTATGATAATCAATTATTTTTCATATGCTACGTCATCAAATATGTGGGTCATGCATTTATCACATCATCATTTAATGGTCAAATTAATGGCTTAACTAATTGACGTATTAAATTGTAACAAAATATAAGTTTGTGTATGAGGTTACAATTGCATCTAAACCCGAAGAAGTAAAATGTAATTTACTCTTGTTTTAGTTTTAAGATTTATCAAGCTTTTATAAAAGTAGTACCAAGAAGCCCATCATAATTGGGTTCACGCAGTATATGAAGTCCAAAGTTCCTTTCTTTTGGTCACCTAATGACGATTAAGGATTCATAATGACTTATCTTTGAATTTGATGGTAAAAGTTAAGATAAAAACACTAAAAGCACATTCACTTGTTCCCCATCCCTTGATATCAAATCCAAAGGTGAGTGACCATACTTTCCTTAATTATTTGGTGACAAGGGAACACTTCTGATGAAATTCATAACCATGTTTTGTACAAATAGCAAGATTCTAAATTGGGTTAGGCGCTAGTAGAGCCTAGCTGGGACATAGTGCCCTAGCAGTTTTTTTTTTTTTTTTTAATTTTAATAAAATTTTATTATATAACATATAAATAAATGTCTATTTATATTCAAAAATATATATCAATATTGGAATACATAATTGCAAAATCAGTGACATATAGCTTATAAAGTTTAGAACATGTTGAAAACATGGAGAATAAACATATATTGAGTGTTCAGCTAAACATTCAATAAGTTTCTTACAATTTTTTTTTATAAATAAAATGCAAAATAAAAGTTATCTATTTTTTCTGTGTAAATGGGAGTTGTGACCTATGCGGGTTTAGGCGGGTTAGGCAAGTGTCTAGGCAGGTTTACGCGTCAATTCTTAATTTTCAAACGTTTAGAGATTAATCGAGAAGATGACCATCCTCCTAGTCTAGGCAGGACATATGCAGTGCTAAGCCGAAATGTGTAGAACAGTGACAAATAGGTATATGATCAATGTAAAGCGAGTTAAATGGTCAAACTCTCAACCCATATATAACGTTCTATTCAATTTAATTTTCACAAACATAAGTATAATGGTTTGTGATCTTTACACGAAAATACTTAAATATAAAAGAAATTCATTGTTGTTGCATCCAAATTCATTATTTTCATTCCTTCCGTCATTGAATTCTTACCATAATTTAAAATATAAAAAAAATTCTCACATATTTGTAACTATACAATAAAATAAAATAAAATAGGCAGCGCATGTCGTCAGATAATTTGTCAAGTCGTGAAACTTTACTGGTAGTTGGCAGATAATTTTGGCATCGCATGTCGTCAGATACTTCGGCATGCCTATAACAATTAGCAAGTCACATCGTCAGATAATTTGGCATGTTGAAAATTTAGTGGTAGTTGATGGAAGATAATTTGAAATGCTACATTAATTCTAGCCAGGCACTGGTAATCCACTTTTGAAGGAGCAACAGTTAAGCATTGCCAATCATCTGTATGCTCCAAATTTGGAAGAAAAAAGTAAGAACAAGAACGACCCCTAGTTTTGTCATGAGTCGAGACCAATGATCTCCCCACCTCACATTTTCTAACAGAAATAACCGTCATTCGGAGCTCCTGCCTTTATAAATACCTCCATGACACCACTTTGGGAAGCAGGGGGCACAAAAAGTAAGTATTATCCAGTACCCCCAATAAGTGACCCCAACAGCTCTGCAGCAACTCACCTGAATAAGAAATCTTACTGGTTTCATTTTCACCACCAGAATCTACAGAAAATAAATATTAGTTAGAATTTTAGTTATTTATATATATTATTCCAAACATGGGCGGAGCAGACGGATCTAACAAGAAAAAAGTCGCCATCATTGGCGCCTCCGCACTGATTCTGGTGGCAATGGTAGTTGCTGTAACTGTTGGGGTCACAGTGTCACGCCGCGACAGAGGGTCGTCCGACGGCCACACCTCCACGTCCACAAAGGCGGTCCAGGCCATTTGCCAGCCCACAGACTACAAAAAGACCTGCGAGGAAAGCCTTTCAGGCGCGGCCGGCAACGTCACCGATCCCAAAGAGCTTATCAAAGTAGGGTTCCAAGTCGCCATGGACAAGCTCCGCGGTGTCATCGAGAAGTCCGTCACGTTGAAGGAGCTGACCAAGGACCCGAGCACGGGCGATGCACTCCAGAACTGCAAGGAGCTCCTGGAGTACGCCATCGATGATTTGAGTGACTCGTCCGAAAGGCTCGGGGCCTTTGACATGAGCAAGCTCGATCTTTACGTGGAGGATCTCAAGGTGTGGCTCAGCGCCGCCATGACATACGAGCAGACTTGCTTAGATGGGTTTGAGAACACCACCGGTGACGCCGGTGAGAAGATGAGGCAGTTCTTGAAGACATCTCAAGAGCTCACCAATAACGCCCTTGCCATGGCCGATGGAGTTTCCACGATGTTCGGGGCTCTTAATGTTAAATCCGGCCGCAGACTTCTTGAGGCTGCAGCTGGAACTGCTGTGAAGAAGTTCCAAAAGGCTAAGGTCATTCCCGCTTGGATTGATAGCCGAAGGCTTGAATTGGCTACCGCCACTCCTCAGACGCTGAAACCCGATGTGGTGGTGGCCAAGAACGGGGGTGGTAAGTACAAAACTGTCAACGAAGCGTTGAAGGATATCCCAAAGAACAACGCAGTGAAGGTCTTTGTGATTTATGTCAAGGAGGGAGTGTATGAGGAGCAGGTCATTTTTGATAAGCACATGACCAATGTCATGCTTATCGGAGATGGCCCCACTAAGACCGTGATCACCGGTAGAAAGAACTTTGCAGAGGGTACCAAGACCATGCAGACTGCCACAGTTGGTAAGTCAATCTTTTCCTATCTAATCATACATAAGTTGATCTGATATGTGATATTATCAAACTATGAATCAATACGTTCAATCTAACGCGCATATTATTTTAGTATATTACCATATTGTGTACGAGGTCATCAAACATGATTATACTTATATCAATAGTTTAGATTCACAATATAATTGGTATGTACAATATATATGTAAGTTTAGATTCAAAATATGATTGGTATGTACAATATATTTACAGGTGTTGTGGGAGACTACTTCATTGCCAAGGACATTGGATTTGAGAACACAGCCGGAGCCGTTGGACACCAAGCCGTGGCTCTACGTGTCCAGTCAGACTTGTCCATCTTCTACAACTGCAAGATGGACGGGTACCAAGACACCCTCTACACCCAAACCTACAGGCAATTCTACCGCGACTGCACCATTAGTGGAACCATCGACTTCATCTTTGGTGATGCTGCCGCCGTGTTCCAAAACTGCAAGATGATCGTCAGGAAGCCACTCGAGAACCAGGCCTGCATGGTGACTGCCCAAGGGAGACTCGACAGGCGTTCTCCCTCGGGTATCACCATCCAAAACTGCACCATCTCTGGTGAACTAGGCTACGAGAAGGACCTCAACAAGGCATACTTGGGCAGACCATGGAAGACCTACGCAAGGACCATCGTCATACAGTCCCAGATCGATGACGTGATTGCTCCAGAAGGGTGGATGGAATGGATTGGATCAAACAATCACCAATCTTGCTGGTTCGGTGAGTTTGGCAATAGAGGACTCGGTGCCGACCAGACTAGAAGGGCGACATGGCGTGGAATCAAGAAGCTTACCGCTCAGCACGCCGCGGACTTCACCGCAGGGAGGTTCTTGTTCGGTGATACATGGATTCAGCCTAGCGGTGTGCCCTACGTCGCTGGCATGATGCCCGGAGTGTAGATAGAGACATTAGATTAAGCTTATACTTCTAAATAAAGAACAAAATGTACTATTCTTATATGTATTAAATTAAGTTACATATTGCAATCAGACAAATAAAAAATTAAATTAATTATAACGTATATACCTTACTATGTTGTAGGCCTATTTTATTGAGGGAAAAGAAAGAGAGATGGTGGCTGGCAGCAAGGAGAGAAAGAAGAGAGAATTTGGTCATTTTGTAGTGATGATTTCTCATTGTGCCTTTATTTATATTAGTAAACAAGGGAGACCCCTTACCTTTCAAGTAATACATTATAACTAGAAAACTATCTAAAGATACTATGGAATCCCATAAGGATTTATAAAATCACACTCATAACTAATTTAGGACTAGAACACTCTCCATTGAGTGTGTAAACACTTAAATAAATATTGCATCAGATCTCAACAATGAGCGAATGCAAGTCTCAAAACAAACTGAAGAATTTATGCATAAAGACTATAACTCACAAAACCTCGCTATGTTAAACACATGTAAGATAAAAACTAATAGTCTAAGAAGAAAAATGAGAACTTGCATTAAGTCAAAACTAAAACGTCCTCAGGAAGTAGAACGCACACAAGGGCATGACGAGCTCAGGATGGATGCCTGATAAAAAAAACTCGTCAGGTAGGAAAAAACCAAAGGAAAAATGCTCATAATCGTAGAGAAAAAGGGTATATTAGGATCAAGTGAGTATACTTTTGGATACTCCTTTTGAATTTGACAAAACTTGCAAATGAGAACTGCAAACAATTCAAATCAAATAATTTACGCATACCAATTCATTGAAGAAGCTTCTGAAAAGTAGACTTTGGCAGTGACTTCTTAAAGAGGTCAACAAGGTTGTCCTAGGAAAATTTGCTCGACTCTAATCTTTGGATGTTCTTTGTTCCTAATGTGAAGAATTTTGTTAGAATATGTTTGATGTTGTCTCCTTTGATGTACCCTTTATTTATATGGTCGATACAGACGGTGTTGTCTTCATAAAGTTGTAGAGACGTCAACAATAAAAGAAAGCCCACCAATGCTTCAAATAAATATGCTCCATAATGGCTCTCAGCTAGAAACATTCACGCGTAGATTCATGTATGGTGATAATTTCAGCATGATTTAAAGAAGCCACAACTAAGGTTTTCTTAGTTAACCTCCAAGATATTGCAATGCCTCCAAGTCCAACCATAAAGATTGATCCATTTGAGAACGTGCCTTGTGCGGGTCAGATAGATAACCTACATCAACATAACCAACAAGGTGAAAATCAACTCGAGAACCGAGGGGAGTGGCTCCAATCGAGGATACATAGGGATAGAACAAGCCCAAATATGTAGTACCTTTGAGTTAACGAAAGATGTCTTTTAACACCAATCCAGTATCTACATGTAGACGCGTTGCTATCTTGTCAAAAGATTAACAGCAAAGAAGATGTTTGGTCTAATACATTGAGTTAAGTACAATAAATCAACAATTGCACTCAAGTATGGAACTTCAAGCTCCAAAACCTCTTCCTTGTCATCTTTAGGATGGAAAGGATCTCGTTTTGCATCTAGTGTACAAATAACTATAGGAGTACTCAAAGGTTTTGCTTTATTCTCATTAAAGTGTCTCAATACCTTATGGGTGTAGTTAGATTGATGAACCAGAATACCATTTGAACAATGCTCTAGCTCTAAGCCGAGACAATATCGAGTTTTCTTAAGATCTTTCATCTCAAATTCTGATTTCAGGAGTGCAGCTGTTTTGTCAAGCTCTTCAGAAGTCACAATGAGATTTATATTATGGACATAAACTGTAACTATTGCAACCCTATAATGTGACTACTTATTAAACATGCATGGGCATAATTCATTATTTATGTATCCATGACTATCAAATACTCACTAAGACGGTTATACCACATCTACTCAAATTGTTTCAATCCATTGAGTGAACACCTCAATCTAATTGAGAGATTGTTCCATGTTCTAGTATTATTTGATCCAGTCAATGTGAGTCATTCAAGAAATTTCATATATATTTCTATATCAAGCTTTCCATAGAGATACGCGCTTGCTGCGTCTATAAGATACATATTTAGTATTTCATAAACTATTAAACTAATAAGGTAATAGAACGTTATAACATCCATTATGAGGGAATACGTATCCTTGTAATCAATCTAAAAATGTTGAGAGAAACCTTGCGCCATGAAGCGTGCCTTATATCTCACTATCTCATTCTTCTCATTATGCATCCTTACGAAAACCCAATTATAGCCAATGGGTTTCACATGTGAAGGTATAGGAACTACGGGCTCAAACACCTTGTGTTTTGCAAGTGAATCTAGTTCAACCCCCGATTGCTTCTTTCTAGTTTGACCAATCTATTCTACGTCATCATTTATCAACGGAACACAGTTCAATGTCTTTGCTCAACATAATACTAGTAGCTATTATGTATGTAAATGTATCATTAACTATTATCTCATTCCGATTCGAAACTGTCACGATCCAAAAATGTATCGTGACAGTGCCGCTAATCTTAAAAACGCATGAGAGTTGCATACTCTGCCTCAGAACACGACAATTCTCTTGTATCTTTAAGATACGCAAAGCCTCTAATACTATTAACAAAATAAATATCAAAGTTCAAGCAAAAGCCATAACATTCAAACCATTTCATAAGCAACCTTTTTACAAAAGAAATCCTCAAAGTTTAGTTTACAAAAGCCAAGGGAGTAATAAGTTTTAGATAAATATATACATAAGCAAAAGAGGCTACACATAGACATTTTTTACTAAAACTAGAAAATCAATATTTACATTTCAAAATATGATTTTCTGACTTGAAAGCTTTAAGGTTGACAAGCGACAACCGCACACCTTAGTCCAACTCTTCCATTAAATATCGCATAACACCTGAAACTGTAGGGGTGAGCATCATATTCAATCAATTGCACCCCCTCGAAAGGCACCCTAGCTAGGTTTGAAACTAGATATACCTTTGTACTACGTATAAAGGAAACAATTTGCACAACAAAAACCTTTGGCTTGAGTTAAAATTTATTTCATGCTCATACAAGTTAACTATAGCGGGATCCCTAATTCTTTTTGTCCTGACAACCAAACACGCAGCCAACCACCCATACCTAAAAAAATATTCTCAAATAATACCAACAAAAGATAGGGTAATGAGAGTGTCCACTTACAACCTATACCACATATACACAAGTACCCTCCCCTTACGGTTAATGGTACGAGTCCGTTTGTATAGGACTCTCCAAAGGTTTAGGGGACTAAAGCCCAAGGTAGTCACGCATCCCCCCTAATTCTCGGATCGTCAATACAATATAAAATAACATAAATCACATGCTAGAAAAATCAAAACTCTTTTTCCTAACATGCAATTCTAACAACCAAAAAATCCAATGCATAGTTTGCACGCATCAACATTTACATAGATAATACATACCGAAAACCGCAAACCAAGTTTAGAACTACGTTTAACCCCAAATCTCAACTAAAACTAGCAATCCAATATATCAAATTGAAGCCCAAGAAACAAGGAATCGAAATATACCATTGGGTTCCTCGGTCGTGGCAAATGGCTCGAAAGCCATTAGATGTCTGCCTGAAAACTAGGGAACTTTTCCCCTCGGTGTTTCTACATTCAAACAATGCCAAAACGTTTCAAAAACATGCTAATTGTACTCCTCAACATGATTTACAAAGATTAGAAGAGTTTTTTAATGTTACCTTTGTCGGAGATGGCGAGAACTCGCCGGAATATTTCGGGAAAATTGTGAACAATGGCATAGAGGGAAAGATAAGCTTGGCCTAGGTTCGAGCTTGGGTTTGTGTCAAGGTTTTCCTAAATTGGGGTGGCCTGAGTTGTTCACAGTGAAAAATGGCGAAATGGTGGTGCTGGTGGTGATGCTTCAGCGTGGTGAAGTAGAGAAGGGGAGAGTTAAAGTGACAGAGTGTTAGAGTGAGTGAGAGAGAGCTGGAAAGGACGAGAAATAGTTCCCAAAGTGTGTGGAACAAAAATGCCACGTGTAAGAGACAGAGAGGTAAGTTTGGTGTGGGTGTGGGCCCTATAGACAGAAAATTATTGAAATAATTTAAAATATCCCACCAAAAATTAATATAAAAGTAGTAGTAATCATAATAATAATAATAATAATATAATTATGAGAAATATATAAAATATAAAATAATAATTTTTACAAAAGTATTTTTCGGATTCGTAGTTTAGTAAAACCTTCGATTTCAATTCCGTTTGTGCTTACGTGTTCGTATCGTTGAGTACTTCGAGAATACGGCAAAAATAATAATTTATACATGTCACGAATTAAGGGTCAATGAAAGTCAATGTTTTTGCCTTTAGGGCATTTTGGTCAATTCACACATTTAAAATTAATAAAATCGTAAATTAAGGACGGGTTGTTACAACAATAATAATTACAACAAATAGAAAAATAAAACTATTAAATTTGAACATTTTAAAAAGTAAATATTGTAAAAATAAAAAATAATATTTACAACCTAGAAAAATTGTTCGTCCAATTATAGTGAGAAAAAAATTGTATACTACTATGCTGAGGGGTCTGGTGATTGCTGGGGCGACTCCTAGGATGGGTGTTGGGGGACTCCTAGGACGAGTGTTAGGGGGCCTCCTAGAATGGCACCACAAGCTCGGACGACGACGTGGGAATAGTAATGCCAAAAGCTGACAAGTTATGGGATACGACAATGAAGTACTAGCGCACTAATTCCCTTTGGCACACCGAATCCTCCTCCACCTGCTGAAGTCTGGAATCAGTCTTGATCGATGGAGTAGAGTTAGATGAAGAACAAGACCCGTCTTCCCGAACCCATCCCACTCCTAGGCCACAAAATTGAAAAAGCGGTTCACCATGTTCTTCTGGTCCGGTCGGTGGAGAAGCCGAAAAGAGAGATGAAATGGAAGAAAGAAGCACGGAAGACGAAGAGAGAGACAGTGGGAGGAGGGAACAGGGTAGGGTTTAAAAGTCTTTTAGAAAAAGAATAAATATGTCAATAATATTTTTATTAAAATGTGAATGGAAAATAGGACGATGGGTGGATTTAACAGCACTCACACAAAGAGTGGGTACAAAAGAGCTATTCTAGTTTCTCTTGTGTTAAATTCTCTCCTCCCACAGACGGAGATGACAAAAAGTGATGGGTAAAGATTTGACCGTTTTATCGTAATTTGTAGAGCATGTGTGTGGTACGTGATAAAATTTTAATAGAAAAACGAATGAAAACTTGGGGATCTAGCGACAGGTGGTGATTGGCTCTTAACAAAAGTTTAGGGTGACAATTGACTAAAACAAAATTTTATAGAGTTAATTAACAACCGATTACAAGTTCAAAACATAAAAGGGCGAATACTCGAATCAGATATGCAAAAATGAAAATACAAAAGGGGTACAATTACAAAGGAGCGGGAAACGGCCATCGAAACTTTTTGAAACTCTCACACGCGCAGACACACTCTCTCTCTCTCTCTCTCTGCTCGCTCTATCCATCTTCCTGCCGAAACCAAGCTCACGAATTGCAGTCTCAGAGGAAATCTTTGACTTTCCGTCTGTCACACTGTTTTCCAATTTCGACTCAAAAAATTTATCGCTTTCCGAAACCCCCAACTTGGAAAACCCTAGTATCCACGAAATGTGAATCCAGTACCTCCACAATGCGCCAATGCCCAGTTCTTCTCACAGGAGATGACTAGCGCCAAAGACGAGCCGGGTGGAAGCAACGGCGGCGGCGGTGGAGGCGGATTTCATAGGGTGCAAGCAGAGCGTGACCTGGAATCCAATTGGGAACTCGATCTCGCACAAAAACTCGAAGAGTATTTGCTCAAGATTTGCTCCGGTGAAATACCCACTGAAGCAGAAGGCCATGTCGCTATTAATTTCGCAGAAGGTGTTCCTTTTACTCCAGACTACTATTTTTCTTTTAAATTTTTTTACTTTCGGAATTGTTTGTGATGATTTTTGTTGGGTGTAGCTGCGCTGCTTCTTCAAGGTTCGGTCCAAGTGTATAGCCGGAAGGTGGAGTATCTGTACTCGTTGGTTTTGCGTGCTTTGGAGTTCCTTTCCCAAAAGGGGTTGGTGTTTCTTTCCCCTACATTTTAATTCTTTTTTTCGATTTTATTGTAAATTTATATAATTTGAATATTTTGCTTCGTGGTGTTGGTATTTTTTCTAAATTTTATGATATTATTTCAGTAAAGATTTGTTCTTTGTCGATATGCACCCAGATATGTGCATTTGTGTGTGTGATTAGGTTTCTAACTGGCTTTTGAGTGTTTAGAAAATTAATTGTCCCAAGGTTCTGCAGTCTATACTTTAACTGGGCTAATGTGTTCAAAATGGTTGATTATCGTATCTCATCTACTTTCTAAATAATGCAGTTACTAGAGAAGCATTGGGAGTCACACCTACCTGTGATAAGATTAGAGAAAGTAGGTTTAGGCGGTATGAGCATAATAATGGGCTTTTCATAGGTGAATAAAAAGTTTGCAGCTACTTTCCTGACCTGGAGCGTGAACTGGAAATCGGTGCTTCATATTTCACCTATAACCCAAGAAGATACTTAGAAGTAGAAGGTAAACGTGAACAAGAGGCTGAATTAACATGGGAAGAAGCATTACAAAACTATAAATCTAAATAAAGATAATAAATGTAACAAGAGATACTGGATAAGAAAAAAGAATTGAAGAGATCCATATAATGATCACGTTGTGTTATGTCTTGGAATAATCAAGGTAAGTCAGTAGCGTGTAGAGTTTCTGATGTGTCTAAAATTTCTGCTCCTAGGAAAAGATAGTGATCATGATCCTATCATCACTTTTGGGCACAAGCTTTGTGTTGCACGAAACTGTGCTTTGAATTGCTTCTCTCTCTCTCTCTCTCTCTCTCTCTCTCTCTCTCTCTCTCTCTCTCTCTCTCTCTCTCTCTCGTTAGTTTTCTTATTTTACTGTATCTTTTATATAGGCAGTATGAACAATCCGAAGGAACATCTGTTCGGCCTGAAGAAGGTGGGAGTTCCCATGCTGTTTCCGATGAAGAAAATGATATTTTTTGGAGCTTAGATGACATTGCAGGTACCCATTACTTTCTAACTCTTCATGGACTATGGAGATATAATTGTGCAATCTTCATCCACTGAAATCAATTTTCCTTGCAGTGGAAGCAAAGAATTGCTTAGATAGTCCATCGGGAAGAGATGCTCCTCTGAATCCCTTTGTGAAGCCCCCAGCAAACCTAGTTGTGCTTGAAGGTGATTGCCTAGATACTACTGGTGATTTCGGAGAATTAGAGGGATATCTGGTACCATAGTTTCTTCCATCTGTTAATTTTTTGGATCGTTTACTCAACATATGTATCTAAAGTTGTTTGGTCACAAAAATTATATCTGCAGCTGGCCACCAACGATCTATATCAGGATTTCATTTTATTAGATCCATGTGATGCTGTAGCAGTAAATGATTATTTGAGTGTGGATGGAGTTGTTAAAGGACAAAATAGTGCTTATAGGGTCACCTCAGCACGAAAAAGTCATCAGACTCCCAGACGATCAGGTGGAACTGCACATAGGTCATCTCTTCATAAGGGGCGGGATCCTAATATTAATCAATCTCCTATCATCGGTTGCAGTTTTGAGGCAAATAATTGTAATATTGAACCTGATCCTCCTGCCTGCAATGATTTTGATGATGGTACTCAGGGATTTGATATGGATGATAGATATTCAGAGCCCAGGGACTTGGATGATTCAGATGATGATGGTGATGATCCATGGAAGCCACTGAATCCCCATGAACCCGGGAACTTGAAAGTGAAACCATTTAGGAAAGGTTGTTTTCAAATGTTAGTTTTTTGAAATTGCACTTATAAATTATTATGTACCTAACACCATGCTTCTCTTTCATTATGTTTTCCGCAAGCAGTCAAAGTTTCTAAAAGGAAAGGATTCAATTCTACTAAGCATGTCTCTATTATTACACTGTTTCCACCTGCAAAATTGCATGGTACTATTAGTCCAGAGCTCATAGAAATGTGGCAGATTCGACATCATGCCGAGGAGAGACAAAAGGGGTCCCAATCTCCTCCATTATTTGAAAAGGTTTGTTTTACAGAAATTTGTGTAGATGTTTGTTTTTTGGTTGGTTGGTGAACTTGCTTTCTCATTTGCAGCTACGGGAATCCCTTGTTAATGGAAGAGAAGAATCCTTTGATGCCTTTTGCAATCCTCTGGATGGAAATGAGGATACTGAATATGATAATGAGATCCCTGATTTTGGGCAACCAGATGCTGACTTGCTAGAATTCATGGATGGCGTACCTCGGCACAGTGATATGGTTAGACTGCACAGAGAATTGATTATTGCATGAATTAAAATGAACTGGGAATGTTTTAGATTGCTAATCTATTGATATTATACAGAATGAGGACAGTGGTCCTCAATTTGGTAATGTTGAACCATTTGACGATGATCCAAATCCTCATGCAAGCCTGGAAGATTTGTGTCGCTCTCACTTGGTAAGTATACATTTCTAACTTTGTTTCTAGGTTTTGGCAGTAGTGAATTGTTGAGCTGCAATATATTATCCTGTTAACTGGATTTCAGAAACTCTATCTGAGGTGGGGCATGTTTAGTCAATGGATTATTTTAGTTTGCAACAGAAACTTGATAGTTTGATCTGCAGCATCATTCGATACTTTACTCTACAAAGAGTACTTTGTAATTGAGGCCAAGAGTCTGAAGCAAAGTGTTTTTTGAAAAGGCAGTCTTACTTTATAGGCTTATTAGGATGGATTTTTTATTTCAGCGTGTCAAGAAGGATGCACATTCTCATTAGGATGGTTTTGTTTGTGTACTCTGAAAAGTATCTTGTAGAAGTCACGGAAATAGTTTTTAAGGCATTTCAGGTGACTAGATCTTGGAAGAAAGAGCCCGCTTCATATTTTTTTGCTGGCAATTATATGTCTTGTCTGATTTATTTTTCTTTTGCCTCTTTTTTCTTTTACCTTTGGGCAAAATTATAGTCTTTTTCCTTATGTTATACTTTGGTAATTAACTGCAACTTTTTGGATGGCTACCTATGTTCCTCCTCATAGGACACTCTCCTTGCTAGCATAGCTGAAACCGAGAAACAGACTGAACTAGCTGCTCGTGTTTCAACATGGAAACAGAAAATTGAGTACAACCTGGAAGAGCAAGTAGGTTCCATCACTTGTGCTTCCTTTCTGTGTGTCAACACTTTCCTTACAGAAAAGTAAATCAGAATAGCCTCTAGCTGTGTTACATGTTTTCTTCTTGTTTTTCCTCTACTGATTCAGTAAAGGAGTGTGCTATGTTTTTCTTAGGAATCACACCCTGCTTTTGATATTCATGACTACGGAGAAAGAATTCTTGATAGACTATCCTTCGAACCAGACAATGAGAATGTCTTGTCGTTTGCTGATGTTGTAAAGGGTCAGGAAAAGTATGATGTCGCTCGGAGTTTTTCTGCGCTCCTGCAACTGGTATTTCTTTTGTACATATAAGCACATGTTTTCTTTGATTTAGTTGGTGTTGCTAAAACCCAATCTGTATTAGCTCAGATTTTATTTGTAGCTTTCTGGGTGTTGATTTAACAATTGAGTTGTGATGTAATATTATAATTTTCAGGTTAACAATGGAGACGTTGAGTTGAATAGGAGTGGGGTTGATGGTGAGTCTGTTTGTTACGCAGCCGCAAATCCCTTCCATGTTCGGCTCCTTAGGCATGACAAGAGAAGAGAGCAAACTGGATTTCGGTTGTCCAGAAAGAGAGTTAAGTCTCCCTTGAGGAAAGCATCTCAAAATGTTGACAACAGCAACACAGGGACTGAGAAATCTCCTTCAGTCAAGTCATCTTCTAAGGCACATAAATCAACAGAGACATCTCCTCAAATAAACGGCAAGTTACCTGTGAAAGTTGGAAATGTTGGTGGCAAACGGTGCACTCCTGAAGCAAAGCGGAGAAGAAAGTCACGATTTGTTGAACCAGTTGACCTACATTCCGCTGGGTGACACAAAATGTCATTGGCAATTAACAGTGAATGGACCCTAAACCCTATCACAGAGGCCATTCAACGCATTGCTGGACGGTTGAAATTAACTTAGAATCGACCCTAATAGATGCACTTGTAGTGTACCAACAGTGAATGGTAGCAACCTGTAATATCTAGTTAATGTTATTATTCAGTGTACACATTAGTATTGAGACCCTCTAACACCATGTATCATTATCCAAAAGGAAGACTCGATCTAGTTCCTTGAGTGGGATGTGATTTTTGTGCATCCATTTTCACCTGCTACACACTTGTGATTATTTCTAACTTTTGGATAGAATAAACGGAGGGTGACTAGGAGAAAGATGAGTGTGGAAGTCATTTCTCTAAGTCCACCCTGCATTGCTTCATTTGAAACCAAAGTCAAAAGAACATAGCTTTTTCGGGTGTTTTAACATAGCTTTTTTGGGACTGAAAACACGTGACTAAATAAAAGGACTTGTTTTCACATTCCTTTGTCAAAAAATCCCTTAAAAGGACTTGTTTTCACATTACTATGTCAAAACATCTCTTAAAAGGACTTGCTTTTACATTACTTTGTCAAAACATCCCTTAGAGTATCTCCGAATGAGATGTTAAATTCAAAACATCAAATTTCAATTCGATGGTTGACCTGGTAATTTGACATATTGTCAATATTTTCGTTTCACCCGATATGTCAAAATTGATTGCTTCGTTTATTTATTTTTAAACAAAAATAATAAAAATTGGATTGTTATTGGTTTAAAAATAATACTTAAATATGCTAGCATTTAAGATAAGGCAAATGGAATGCCTTTGGAAATAGCAAAAATCATATTTGAAGGCAGCTTCATATTTGACATCCCTATGTCCATGTCAACTTAGCCTTTTTTTCATGTCAACTTTGACATCTCGGTTTGGAGAAAATGGTATATCATTTATTACTGTTATATGTCTATGTGACATTTTTAACATCTCCTCTAGAGATGGTCTTAGAATATTAACCGAAATCTTGTACTTGAAGATTAAAATGTAATATGCAAGGGAGCTTTAATGAAAAGGGCTTGGGACAACAAATATTTAACCAAAAACCATCCCAAAATGTTATTTAACCAAAATGACTCAAAGTTTAATAAAAAAACCATCCAAAATTATTGTCCACGGGTCAAACTTACAAGCCCAACCCACTACAAATCTACAGTTCCGTAAATACCCCTAAATGATTTGATATTGTCTTGACTCTTCACCAACCTTAACCTAGCACGAAACCCCCTATAATAACTCCCTATCTTCCTATCAAATCGAATTCCCCCATTTCAAAAACAACCGAATCAAAGTTCAAATCAAAGTTCAAAAATGAAGCATTCATCGGAATAAAACCGCCAAAACAAGTTCAAAGAAGTTAAATGGCAGAAACCAACAAAAAAGTGTCTGGAAAAAAAAAAAAATCAAAACATAAAACTGTTTCTAGATAACCCAAACCATAACACTGTTTCTGGAAAAAAAAAAAAAAATCAGATACAGATGTGCACAAACAAACACTATATTTGGAAAGAAAAGAACCAAAATCCAAAAACAATGACTTAGTTTCAAAAACAATCTATGTTTTAACCTTTGACTTTTTTTTTCTTTCATGCATCAGTTGATTATATTTAAGAAACATGATGCTTATTTTTCTTTGAATCCAAATACAGTGAATTTCACTATTTCTTTTCTAGCTTACATTTAAGAAACAGTGTGTCTATTTCATTTGGATCCAAAAACAGTGAATTAAATTTTAGAAACAGTGTTACTTAAAATCCAAAAACATTTTATTTTTACAGTCCAAAAACAGTGACCCGTCGTTATTATTGAATAGCATGCAGATCTCAAATTTATTTTCTAGAGAAACAAACGATGAACCCCACTGACGATGAAAAATTGAAAAACAGTACCTCAAATACACTATGAATAATAACGACGATCACATTTCAACGAAATAATACAAAATATAAATTAAATAGCATGAGGATCTATATTTTTGTTTCAAAGAAAAAGAAGAAGGTCTGCAAAACAATGATGAACTTCCTCAACCTAAAAAAGTTATGGGTAAAATCAACAAATCATAATTTATTATAGTTGGGTCATTTTTAGTTGGACTACTTTAGTACTAATCATTAAACAAAACTTATAACGTGATTTTTTTTATTAAAACTAAAATTTTTTAAATCATTTTCATTATTTTTCATTTCTTTAAATGATGGAAAGTTTGTAATGAAAGATGCAAAATGTCAGACATTTTATATTTTTCGTTGGTCGAAAATATCTCCAATACGGAAGCCAATTCTATTGTTACAGATTAGGGTATATTGTACTTTGCCTCGTTTCTACGAGAAACTTAAATAGGTTAAACTACAATCTCATAATTTATATTTTAAAAATTACAATGTAATACCTCAATTTACAAATTCGTTTCAATATTAGACTTCCATTAAATTTTTTGTTAAATTAGATGTTAAATGATAACGTAGCAAGAGCAGGTTCACTTTTTTGCCAATTGAAATAAAAAATTAATTAATTAAGAAATTTTTATTTAACAATTGAGAAATTTTTATTTAACAATTAATAAATTATTTTAAATATAAAAAATAAAAAATAAAAAAAACTCATCAGTCCTCCACTTCACCCCCGTTGCCTAACCCCATAATCCTATCTCCCTCCCCCTATTCCCAGAATCCCATCTCCCTCATCCCGCCGCCACCAACTTTCCTCGTCTTCTTGAAAGTCCTAGGATGGGTACTAACTTAATCTATAAATGACAACTTAACGCTAAAGCAAATTATGGTTTCAATTAATCAGTTATGCAAAATTAATCCTACACAAATATTCAACATGAATATAAAAAGCACACACATGATGTAGGATTTAACGAGGCAAAACCCACCACTGGGAAAATCCTCGGGCTACCAAGCCAGGAAGCACTAAGAAAGAAAGAATACATAAAGACTTACAAACCTCATCAACTAGACACTCATACCAGTTGGCAGCTTTGTCTTCGCGCTTTGCTACTCGATCTTTCTTCAGTCCTCGAGTTGAAGTGGCACGGTACTAACGCAACCGTCAATCACCTTTCCCTCAAACTTTGCATGATGCTAACTCGATCATGCAGAATGTTTATATGATGAAGTGTGTGGTTGAAAAATCAATCAATTACGAAAATCACAAGGCACATTTTCATAATTGATATTCAACAAAAACCAAATGAAAATCAGCATGAAAAATAATATTTTCCCGTTAAAAACACATGTTATTCAAACCACAAGATGGCAGCCACTGAAAAGTTAATTTTAGATTCATGCACTGAAGGTAATGTTTTCTCTTTTAAAAACCAAAGTTGCTGCCAATCTTGTTCCCCACAAAAACATGCATATGCGGCTTCCTTTAAAAACACATTCTAATCAAAACCACTATCTGGCAGCCACTTAAAAAAATAATGTTATATGCTTTTCAAAACACAAAGCTGCTGCCCTTGAATCTTTTAATAAAAACATGCATATATGCCGCCCCCTTTTTCCAAGGGTTTGACAACTCTTATATGAGCTTAATGCCTAACCGACTCAAACCGATAAGAATCCAAGCCATATAACCAGATGGCTCTTATCAACATCCAACAGATAAGTCCCAATGCAATTAGACTATTTTGCATGCTTTAAAATCTCGAATATAAAGGAATAAGATATTTTAAAGAGATAAATCACACAATGGTTAAGAGTCCTATATCAAAAACAATAACATGAGATATAGATGAATGTAGTTGGATGTATGCATGCAAACGTACCTGAATATTTATCGCGTGTAGGTAACATCTTTGCATCGAAAGTGTGAGAACCCTTCCTAGACTTAAACTATTACAATTGAAAATGTATAACAAGTCTAAACTATTACAGACTCAGTCATTATGTCAGGGATTGCCAATTTTACCCTAACAATCTCCCCCTTTGGCATTTCCTTGACAAAACCCTCAATTAACAACATTGTAGAAACCTTAAACTAATGTACTGAAGTCTGTAATCTGCACACATTAAACAAAACACCCGTGACGTACAAAAAATAGATGTTGCAAGAAACTTAAGACTTAAAGATGATTCAAGCATATCAACATCTTTCATCGTGCAGCAATTAAAAAAACTTTATTAAGAAATAATCATCCAGACATCATGTAACATCAAACAAGCTCGTCTAACCAAAAAACTCACAAACGAAAATACTCTCCTAGCTAAAAACAAAAAGAACTCTTCTAGCTAAAATCTCTCCCCCTAACTCTAGTCTCTCCCCCTTTTTGTCACAGGGAAACGCCAAAGCCAATACTCAATCATGCTTGGCAACACCATCGTCAGCCGAAACCCAGTAGAGATCATAGTCCTGATCGTCTTCGGGATCCTCTTCTGGATCATCTTCTGGAGTAAGAGTAGGCAGCGGTGAGTGGTCCGGAATAGGTGGGCAAGGAGGACGAGGAGACGATGGAACACAATCAGGGTGGAAGTCATCCTCATCATCAGAGGAAGAAAGATGAATGAGAGGAGCAAACAAGTGGTTGGGAAGGCGATGAAAACATTGCTCCAAATTAGAAATACGATGACTGAGATCATTTGTGGAGGACTTAATGAAACGTTCGAGCAAAGAAAATTTTTTGTTCAGATCAAGCATTTGCTGGAAGACCGCTTGGGAAAAATTAATATCAGGCGAAGCTGAACAATCAGATGGGGAAGAAAACAATTTACGTTTCGCAGAACGTGTACGGGGAGGAGAGAAGGAAGGAGTAATAGCAGGAGTCTTGCCTTTCAGAACAGGAGGACATGCAGACTTGCGTGAGGATGCCATGAAAAAAAAATGGTTTTGTGATCAACATGCAATGAAAAAAAAACGACGACTATAAATAAGAAAGAAACCCAATTGACTCCAATTGCAAAGCAACTAAAACACCCAAAAAGATAAGAAATAAAATACCAAAAAGATAAGAAATAAAAATACCAAAAAGATAAGAAATAAAACAAAATAATCAATGTAATGGCCACAGAAACGTAATACAACCAGGAGATTGCTAAAATAGTCGAAACCATATACATGCAATATGATTAAACAAGCCATCTCAACATCAACTCCGAAACTTACAGGGAATATTATGAAATATCACTCAAAGTGTTTGGGGTGAAGTGTTTACACTCAAAAAGAATCATTATGTGAATGCTTTACCATAGGCTTGCAGATCAATCTCATCTCCACACATCAACAACCTACCCTCAAGAGATGAAGTAAGTTCTTACGAAGGATTGGAATAGGGCTTAGGCACTGGATGAAGTTAGAAAGGAATAAGGGGAACAGAAGTTTGAGAAGCTATAGAGTCCGTGAGACTCAAAACTGGAGAGAGTTTGATGCAGAGAGAAACACTAGAGCAATGTAAAGTGGTATGCACAGTGGATATATGCGTGGTCTTCAAGTATAACTAGACCTTTGAGGATTTTCAGAGAAAAACACCTTTTGATTCCCTTGTTATGCGTATGTCAGACATACACCTTTTTTATTCCCTTTTTCGTTTTTTTTTTTTTTTTTTTTTTTTTTTTTTTTTTTTTTTTTTTTTTTTTTTTTTTTTTTTTTTTTTTTTTTTTTTTTGTTTTCTTCTTTCTTTCTTTCGAATCTTTTCTTAACTGGGGAGGGTGCTATCATCACAATATTGTGGTCTTCAGTAGTGAACCAACCGTGGACCTTTCTAAAAAAATATTTGATGCAACTGTCTTTGATGTTGCAACGGAGGTGAGAATCAGTGTATAAAAATGGAAGAGGGTAAGATACACTTACGGAGAGGCTCAATAATGCAGATAGGAAAAATGATAAGGCACTGGCTTTATAGGATAATGATGTAGAACGTAAGTCCTAATTTCATCTCAAAAGGAGAGTAAGAAGTGATACAAAGCCTTGAGAGATCTCAAAGCAAGTTCTAGAAAGTCAAATCACATAAGATATAGCACACAGAAACAATTAAGAGTGTATGAAAAAAGCATACACTAATGGAGGCTCAAAAGCTCACAGGGTGCAGAGTTTCTGGCAAGTAGTCATGTTTAATCAGAAAACATACGTATAGTATCAACCACCAAGGCAAAATATATCATGTTGAGCACAAAGCAAAGAATTTTGTGGACAAAAGTTGTGCATAAAAAGATATGGAAAATCCCTTTTTTTTTTTGTTTATTTTTTATTTTATTTTTTTTTTTTTTATGAAGCTAGAAAAATGAAAAGATAGAAACAAGGAGTAAAAAATGAAAACAAACAGAAGTTAAGACACACGACATATTCCTAAAGCCTTGCGAAGGGTTTCAAAACGATGAGTGTCTAAAGGCTTAGTAAACAAGTCTGCAAGTTGATGTTCAGTGGCAATATATTCCAGTACTAAAACCTTCTCTTCTACCAAAACACGAATAAAGTGATGACGAATGTCAATATGTTTGGTACGAGAATGTTGAACAGGATTCTTGGAAATGTTTATGGCACTAGTGTTGTCACAGAAAACAGAAAAGGAACTTTGATGAATGCCATAATCATTAAGCATTTGCTTCATCCAAAGCAATTGCGTACAACAACTACCAGCAGCTATATATTCGGCTTCGGCAGTGGATAAAGAAACACAGTTTTGTTTCTTACTATGCCAAGCAACAAGATTATTTCCAACATAGAAACAACCTCCAGAAGTACTTTTCCGGTCATCAACATTTCCTGCCCAATCGGCATCGGAAAATCCAGCAATTTCATAATTAGTTTCAAAGGAATAATGAAGACCATAATCAATTGTACCACTCACATACCTGATGATTCTTTTGACAGTTTCCAGATGCGATTCTTTTGGATCAGCTTGATAACGTGCACAAGCACCAACGCTGAAAGAGATATCAGGCCTACTAGCAGTAAGATACAACAAGCTTCCAATCATGCTCCTGTAAAGTGTTTGATCAACACTTTTTCCATTTGGATCCTTGTGAAGTTTTGTGGTTGTTGCCATGGGATTTGAGACGGGTTTTGCTGAATGCAAGCCAAATTTTTTAACTAGTTCACTAGCATATTTTGTCTGAAAGACAAAAATACCATCTTCACTTTGTTTGACTTGTAATCCCAAGAAAAAATTTAGTTCTCCACACATGCTCATTTCGAATTCACTCTGCATGACCTCAGTAAATTCTTTTACAAGTGTGGCAGATGTGGACCCAAATACTATATCATCCACATATACTTGTGCTATCACCACGTCCTTCTTGATTCTTTTGACAAACAAAGTCTTGTCAACAGCTCCACGTGTATAACCTTTTCTTAACAAGTACGATGAGAGTTTGTCGTACCATGCTCTTGGAGCTTGTTTTAAACCGTACAAAGCTTTCTTCAATCGATACACATGATCAGGATGTTTTGGATCAACAAACCCCTTTGGTTGTTCCACGTATACTTCTTCTTGAAGTACTCCGTTTAAAAAGGCACTCTTGACATCCATTTGATATAATTTAAAACGCAGATGACATGCAAAAGCCAGTAACAACTGAATGGACTCCAATCTCGCAACGGGTGCAAACGTCTCATCAAAATCCAAACCTTCTACCTGAGTGTATCCTTGAGCCACGAGACGAGCTTTATTTCTCGTGATGATGCCATGTTCATCAGTTTTGTTCCGAAACACCCACTTTGTTCCTATAACATTTGTTTCTTGGGGTCGGGGAACAAGATACCATACATCATTGCGAACAAATTGATTGAGTTCCTCTTGCATGGCCATAATCCAGTCATCATCTAAAAGAGCTTCCTTGGCATTTTTTGGCTCAATCTTTGATATGTAGCACGTGAAGTTTACTACAGCAGTAGTTTTGCTTCTTGTTAGTATGGTATCTTCCACGTTGCCAATAATGTCGGACTTGGAGTGATCTTTTTGCACTTGCTTGTGTCCTTTTCTCAACGATTTTGTTGAGTCAACATTTTGGTGCACTTCAACCTGAGTAGTGGATGGCTCATCGATTAATTTACTTTGAAGAAATTCTTCATCTGAAGCAGGTTGTTCAATACTTAAGGAGGAGTCATTCACAACAACATTAATGGACTCCATGACATTTTTAGTTCTTTTGTTGAACACTCTATATGCTCTACTAGTGAGAGAGTATCCTAGAAAAATTCCAATATCACTTCGTGAATCGAATTTTGCTAACATTTCTCTATCTCTATAAATGTAGCATATACTTCCAAACACTCTCAAATGCTTCACGTTTGGTTTCTTTCCTTTCCAAATCTCATATGGTGTGCACTTTGTACCAGGTCGAAGATAGACTCTATTTGCAGTATAGCAAGCGGTGCTGACTGCTTCAGCCCAAAAATGACTTGTCAAACGAGCGCTAGTCAGCATGACACGACTCATGTCAAGCAACACACAATTTTTCCGTTCAACAACTCCGTTTTGTTGAGGAGTGATTGGAGCAGAAAAATTATGAGCAATTCCTTTTTCATCACAAAACTCAGAAAATGATGTGTTTTCAAATTCAGTTCCGTGATCGGTTCTGAGTTTTATCACACGATCATTTGAAGCAACTCTATCATTTTGAATTCTATTCAACAAGCCACAAAATGCTTTGAACGCATCAGATTTCTCACGCAAGAATGCAACCCAAGTAAAACGTGAGAAATCATCCACCAAGACAAGAATATATTTCTTTCCCCCAATACTTTCGGTTTGTACCGGTCCAACCAAGTCCATGTGCATCAGCTCCAAAGGTCGTGAGGTTGAGATGTAGTTTGTTGACTTGTGTGAACTCTTTGTTTGCTTTCCCACTTGACATTCTCCACAAATTCCAAGTTCTCCAGCCAACATTGGTAATCCTCTCACATATTCCTTCTTGGAAAGCTTGATCATATCCTTACAATTCATATGGCCTAATCTTTTGTGCCATAAATCTAGAACATCATCAGTTGCTTTGTTGCATATATTTGGCACATGTGATTCATTTGCATTCACACAATAACAATTGTCTTTAGACCTTTTTCCTTCAAAAATGTCTATCCCGCTAGCAACTTTCACACAACATTTCAATTTATTGAACAATACTTCAGCATCATCATCATCACAAATTTGACTGATGCTAATTAGGTTAGCTTTAAGTCCATCAACTAACATGACATCTTTTAAGCATGGAATTCCTAGAGTTTTGATTTCTCCTTTTCCAACAATCCTTGCTCTTTTTCCATCTCCGAAAGTGACTGCTCCATTTTTACAATCCTCGGTGAAGGTTGTGAACCATCTTTTGTCTCCAGTCATATGCCTCGAGCAGCCACTGTCGAGATACCAAGTATCAGACTGACAAGTTGAGAGGGCAATAAAAGCCACCAAACATGTAAGATTGTCTTCATCAGATGATGGTGACATCTTATCCAATAGGCAAACTTGAGTCTCCTTTCTTCTCCATACTTGTTTTAAGTTTGGAGTGATGGAATTTAGCATTCTTTTTGAAATCCTATTCATTCGCTTCGGATTAGCAACAAATCTCATTTTGAGATTTGATTTTCTAGACATCCAATGGGTGGTGTGCTTAGTTCGATCTTCCTTTCGAAGTTTGTTACATCTAGGTCTGATATGTCCTATTTTTCCACAGAAGTGGCAAGTAGGAATGAAGGTTTTTGACCTAATGAAATTTCTTGGATCAACAAAAGTGCTCACAGAATTTGGCTTATTTGTAGTGGTACACGAATTTCCAAAGGGTTCATCACTACTTTCTTTTCTGCTTGGTTCTTGTAAAGCTTTGACAAATTTAGTAACAGAGGAGGAAGAACTTCCAGTCACATCAAAACCTAAACCACTTCTATCACCTGAATTTTTTCCATAGCTTAACATTTTGTCAATTTTTCTTGATCCAATACTAAACTCTTCGACCTTCTTTTTCATGTCTCTTAATTCATTTTCAAGAATTTCATTGTCAGATACGAGCATATGTAGTTTTTCCAACATTGACTCTCGTAGCTTCTCTGCATGCTCCATTTGAGATTGATGCTCAATCTCTACTTCCTTCTTCTCGCTTTCAAGCTGCACAAGTTTATTTTTCAGTTCATCATTTTCTTTCTTCACTTTCATGGTGATATCATAAAGTGCAGTATACTTTTGTAAGACTTCTATAGAATCAGGTTCTTCAACTACCGAGTCATCAGTCTCATATCCATCCAAGATTCCAACAAACGCAACCACTTCATCATCATCTTCAGATGCCGTGTCCTTCTCTGAATCGCTGTCACTCCAAGTGGAGGTTAACGCCTTGTTCTTTTCATCCTTCAGCTTTTTAAGAGTATTGGCACATTCATGAGCATGATGTCCATACCCTTGACATTCAAAACACTTGTCTCTGTCATTTGAACTTTTCTTTTCACCAAGTTTGACAAACTTAGAAGAATTTCCATGAGACAAATCTCGAGAACGAGGAACTTTGGAATTTGAATCAAAATTATTTCGATTTTCACGTCCTCTAGAACTTCTAAGTTTCAAAAATTTTCTAGCTTGTTTGGTGAGAAGAGCAAATTCATCTTGAGTCAGGTTTTCAAATGAATCCTCATTCACTTTTTCATTATTGACTTTGAAGGCTACATTTTTTCCTTTCTTGACTTCAGTAAAGTCAGACTCATATGTTTGTAATGACCCAATCAATTGTTCCAACTTGTAGGTGTTTAAATCTTTCGATTCTTCTATAGCTGTCCTTTTCGCATGAAACCTAGAAGGAAGAGACCTTAGAATTTTCTTAACAACTCTATGTTCTGGGATGCTGTCACCAAGATTGTGACAACCATTGACAATTACACTAAGTTTAGCATAAAAGTCAGAAAAACTCTCATCATCTAGCATTTTGATATTTTCAAATTGTGTGATGAGATTTTGAAGCTTGGATTCTTTGACAGTGGAGTTACCTTCATGAGTAACTTCAAGAATATCCCAAGCTTCTTTCGCCGTTGAGCATTTACTGATGTAGTTAAATTGCTCAGGCGAAACGGCAGTGAACAACGCATTCAATGCTCTTTGATTGAATGTGCTAGAGTTGCGTTCATCTTCACTCCATACCTTTCTAGGCTTAAGCATAGAAATAGTGACAGAAGACTGTCCTTCACCTTTGGTTTCTTCAACTGTTGGAGGTTCCCAGCCTTCTTCAACCGCAAGCCACACTCTATCGTCAAGCGCCCAGAGAAATGATTTCATCTTTGCCTTCCATGCAGCGTAGTTGTCGCCATCAAAATGTGGCGGATGAGAAACTGAACCCATAGACCGATTCATCCTAGACTACCCACGGATCTCACTAGATATGTTTAGTGACCTGCTCTGGTGCCAATTGAAAGTCCTAGGATGGGTACTAACTTAATCTATAAATGACAACTTAACGCTAAAGCAAATTATGGTTTCAATTAATCAGTTATGCAAAATTAATCCTACACAAATATTCAACATGAATATAAAAAGCACACACATGATGTAGGATTTAACGAGGCAAAACCCACCACTGGGAAAATCCTCGGGCTACCAAGCCAGGAAGCACTAAGAAAGAAAGAATACATAAAGACTTACAAACCTCATCAACTAGACACTCATACCAGTTGGCAGCTTTGTCTTCGCGCTTTGCTACTCGATCTTTCTTCAGTCCTCGAGTTGAAGTGGCACGGTACTAACGCAACCGTCAATCACCTTTCCCTCAAACTTTGCATGATGCTAACTCGATCATGCAGAATGTTTATATGATGAAGTGTGTGGTTGAAAAATCAATCAATTACGAAAATCACAAGGCACATTTTCATAATTGATATTCAACAAAAACCAAATGAAAATCAGCATGAAAAATAATATTTTCCCGTTAAAAACACATGTTATTCAAACCACAAGATGGCAGCCACTGAAAAGTTAATTTTAGATTCATGCACTGAAGGTAATGTTTTCTCTTTTAAAAACCAAAGTTGCTGCCAATCTTGTTCCCCACAAAAACATGCATATGCGGCTTCCTTTAAAAACACATTCTAATCAAAACCACTATCTGGCAGCCACTTAAAAAAATAATGTTATATGCTTTTCAAAACACAAAGCTGCTGCCCTTGAATCTTTTAATAAAAACATGCATATATGCCGCCCCCTTTTTCCAAGGGTTTGACAACTCTTATATGAGCTTAATGCCTAACCGACTCAAACCGATAAGAATCCAAGCCATATAACCAGATGGCTCTTATCAACATCCAACAGATAAGTCCCAATGCAATTAGACTATTTTGCATGCTTTAAAATCTCGAATATAAAGGAATAAGATATTTTAAAGAGATAAATCACACAATGGTTAAGAGTCCTATATCAAAAACAATAACATGAGATATAGATGAATGTAGTTGGATGTATGCATGCAAACGTACCTGAATATTTATCGCGTGTAGGTAACATCTTTGCATCGAAAGTGTGAGAACCCTTCCTAGACTTAAACTATTACAATTGAAAATGTATAACAAGTCTAAACTATTACAGACTCAGTCATTATGTCAGGGATTGCCAATTTTACCCTAACACTTCTCCTTCCTCCAACTCATCTTCACTCAGTTCTCTGCTTTTTTTCCTTCAACTCATCGTACTTTCTTCCCTCAACTCATATGCACTCTTCTTCCTCCACTTGCAGTGAAACTTGATTTTTCCCAGGAGAAGCTCAACATCTGCAGAAACAGACTCGGTGGAGAAAGGGACTGTTGTGCCCACTCTCTCCTTCTCTTTCTTCCCTTCTTCCCTTCCTCCGGGGCTTTTTCAATTCGAGCAACAAAGCAGCAATCAAACTCATCAAATCCTCTCCGTCGCACCCGCATCTCGGTTTGCAAGTTGCAACCAATCACAAACTTGCATCTGGGAATTGGGGGGGAGTGTTGGGGTGGTGGGAACATGAATCCCAGCGAGTTGACGGCGGGATGGACGAAATCCCAACGAATCGGCGCCAGGACCAAATCCAGATCCGCAAGAGAGATTAGGTTTTGTTGTACACTTTCTCAGATGTTTTTTTTTTTTTTTTTTTCCGGACGAAATCCTTGGAATCATCTTCACTTCCCTCAACTCATCTTCGTCAGTAGAGGCAGAAGAAAATTTTCAAATAAAAAATTCCTTGAAATAATTAGTACAAGGAGCAGAATAAACCAACCCAGAAAAAAAAAAAAAAGAAATAATCAAGCGAGCCATCGTCAGCGGGGACAATCCAATGACCGAAGAAGAAGCGGTCTTCACCTAAGTTATGAAGGTGAGGGTGGTGTGGGAGCAGAGGGGGCTGGAATCACTGGTTCTCGGGGACAGTTAAGGAGAATGCACGATGGTGATGGGGGATGAGTTGCTAAGCTAGGACACTATTCAATACATTTTTAATTGTTAAATTAGAAATTCTTAATTTATTAATATTTAATTAGTTTCTTACTCTAGTTGGCGAAAAAGTGGGCTCCGTTTCTGCTAAGTCAGTATTTAACAGTTAATTTGACATAAAATTTAACAAAAGTTTAATATTGAGGCGAATTCATAAATTGAAATATAATTTTGTTATTTTTAAAACATGAGGTATGAGATTATCATTCGACGTATCATTGAGATAGTTTTGTATAATGTACCTTAATTTTTATATAAAACATTAATGTACAAAAGTTTTCGCTGGAATAGCTGTTATTAAAAACGTGTTTTTCTAACGCATTAAAAAACATTTTTGGTTGTTAAAAATGTGATGCATATTTGAAAAGATGCCAGCTACCATTCGAATGGGTAACAAATACCAGCTAACGAATTGAAACCCCGCTAATAGTAATAACTAAGATTGATTGGGGTTGGATAATCGATTAAATGCTTTTAGCCCTTTTAGAGATTAGTTCCAAGGGCTATTTGCTAACGTCAACTAAGCATTATATTTGAATTTTTATTTTTCAAAATTCTTTTAAATTTTTTTTATTTCTATTTTTTTTCCTATAACTTCTTAATGTCACATCGCGACCCTAGCTCTCACCACAACTTGAGTTCGACTCCACCGTAGAACGATATTGTCCGCTTTGGATCCCGACCATGCCCTTACGGTTTTGTTTTTGGGAACTCACACAAGAACTTCCTGGTCACCCATCATGGGATTGCTCTCGCGCGAACTCGCTTAATGAACTCCGAAGCCAGTAAGCTTCCAAAAGGTCTCGTGCTAGGTAGAGATGAGAATATACATATAAGGCTTACAGGATTCCCTCCCCTGGGTGATGTGGGATGTTACACCTAGGCCATTAAACAACATTAAATAACAATAAGTAACATGAAACAACATTAAATAATATTAAACAACATTAAAGAATATCCAAGATGTAAAATTACTCACACATCGACACGTGGCACTCGAAATCTAAGACGTAAAATTATTGACAATCCATCACGTAAAATTATTGAGGTAGTTTGATTTAAGTAACCATATTAATTCAATTAAAATAATAAAATATGTTTGACCCTATGACCCATTGGCCCCCTCGGTTGGAGATGATTTTTTTGTCATAGGGCTATATTTGGCCTGTGGCCCTCTGACCCCTGAGCTGGAGATGGTAAGAAAAATGGCATGACATTGTTCATTAAAATATTAATTTCTTGGAGGGCTATAGGGCCAAAGAGAGCCTTCTGGCCCTCCTTTAATTGGAGATGGCCTAATAATCCCAAATATAATGATTCTCAAGTGAAAGTCCAAGATGAGCCAAGGCGTCTGCGACAAAGTTTGCCTCTAGTTAAATATGGTTCCACACAATGAAAGAGTAAGCAACACAATGGGCATTGTAACATCCCACATCGACCAACAGAGAGGGAGTGATGTGCCTTATATGTACATGCCCACCTCCATATAGCACGAGGCCTTTTGGGAACTCATTGGCTTTGGGTTCGATCAGAACTCCAAAGTTAAGTGATTTCAGGCAAGAGCAATACCATGATGTGATCCCCTGAGAAATTCTCGTGTGAGTTCCTAGAAACAAAACCGTGAGGGCATGGCCGGGGCCCAAAGCGGACAATATCGTGCTACGACGGAGTCGAGACTAGGATGTGTCAGACATCCTCAATAATAGATTTAATCCTCCATAGGACCTCCCAATTACCTTGCACCACATCAATAACAAGCTTCGAGTCGCCCTCGACAACTACCCTTTAAAAACCTTGGACTAAGCAAACTTAAGCCATTCTTTCAAGCACATCGCTCAGCAACTGAAATAGTAACCTCATTTAACTTTGATAAACGAGATGTTGTAATTTCATTCTCTTACTAAGCAAAAATGATAAAGTTATATACATAGATGTTACATTATGTGGAGTGAAAATATGACAGTTCAAATTAAAAAAGAAAATGGCAAGACAAGCAGAGAAATTCAAATTGTAAATAACTTAAGGAATAGTTTAGCTGCGGTCTCTTATCCCTAACTATTATAGACTCAAACCTTATGCATTTTAGATTTTTTATTGAAGTCCCTCTCCTGCTACATAAATGACATAATAATAAAAGAGATGCAATAATATCAATAAAGACTCAACCCTTTTGTTTTGCTTTCATTTACACTACCAATTTAATTATTCAAAATTACTTATGGGTTTTGATTAAAAATAATAATAATAATAATAATAATAATAATTGCTTATGGGTGCATTATAGATTATTAAAAAAATGGGATTTTATTTTATTTTATTTATTTTTATAAAATGAGTACATTTATATAACAAAATTTGGCTACATGTTATATATAAAAAATTGATACATTTACATAAAAAGGTGGGTACATTTTATATTAAAAAAAACTGTGACAGTCCGTCCCGGAATTTTTTTAAAACGTAAGTGTGAAAAGAAGATTTTGCCCCTAGTGTGAATTTTCGTTGTGTGGTTGTTTTTGAGCTTGGTGTGGCTGGTTTTGCACCACACACTTTCCCCCACACATTTCCTGTTCCCTCACGCCTGTCCCGTGCCATTTCCCTTCCCATTTTCCATCCAATGTGCGGACACACCCCAAAACCCTTGTAATCTTCACAGATTGAAGAAACAAAGTACATATCCATGCTCGTGAAGTCCGTAGGAGTCCAACCATACCCATTTCAGGTAAGGATACCTTCGTTTTCACGTCGAACTCGGGATACCCCGATTTTGTCACTGTTCATGCACACGTAAATTCTTATGTTTTTAGGAATTTCAAGCTTGTAGGAAGCTTGGTGAGGTCCTTAGGAGGCTCGGGGTGGTTCTTTTGAAGGTTTTGGACGTCGGGATAGTGAGTTTCAAAGTTGGCCGGAATTGGTGGAATTTTCCAGGTGAGTGGTATGAACTTGTTCCTCTCGTTGTATGAACTTGTTGGCCGGAAGTGGTATGAACTTGTTCCTCTCGTTGTAAGCTTCATTTTGGTACCAATTTTGTGAAATTTGGTTGAAAAACGAAGAAGATCAACGATTTGAAAATTTCTCGATTTTCCGACGCCGGCGACGGCGCCGGAGCCTCGTCGGAGAAGACGATGGAATATTCCTAACGGCGTTAACGGAATATTCCTGACGGTGTTAACTGACGCCGTCAGCGTGCCAGGCACATGCCTGCGAGTGGCCGGCGCGTGAGGGCGCGTGCGACAGTGAAAATTTTTTCTAAAAATATGGGGATGTTCCTGAGGTTGTGTAGATCACGTTGGTGTATTCATACACCCCATTTGAGCAATGTATGAGAAGTTATTTCTAAAGGTTGGTTATGTGCTTTAAAATTAACGTTTTTATAATTGTTTCGCATATAGGTGAGACATATCCCGAGGACGAGCGTGGTCACTCGAGGAAAGGGGGTTACGACCCTTCTACATACTAGTGAGTGGGCTTTTGGTTTTCCATATATACCTATATACTCATGTTTTCCCAGAAATTGATTTTGAAACGTTTATTCGTTTATATGCCATGTTTATTGTTTGCCATCATTTACGCATTATTAGTTGCTTATATATATATGTTTGGCGCTGCGGACGCACAGGTAAGTGTCAGGTGAGTATGATTTACATTTACGTTCAGTTGGGATTCTAGATATGTAGAGAGCTCATAACCTGCACGGCTGCACCCCTGGTGTTAGTGCTCCCGCCCAGAGTTGGGCACAGTCCTTCACGTGATGTTTACCTCCCGCACCACACGCTCATCTTGGATCCAAGTTAGGTGCACAGTCCTGTCGTACAGACCACTTTAGGTGGTTCCGACTCGTAGGTAACCCGCGATTATTTGCCCAGCCTTCACATGATCGTAGCACTTGAGCGTACTTATATTACACCCAGGCTTGTCGTACAGACCACTTTAGGTGGTTTCGACTCGTGTGCAGGTATAGTTAGTGAGATGGAGATTCGAGCTCTAGATTCAGCCGTACAGGTCACGTTAGGTGACTCCGACTGACAATTTACATGGTATTGATTGATTTTTCCTGAGCACTTGCATATTACTTCGAGGCATTTGGCATGACATGTTTTCCGAGCATGACTTATATATATGTATATGCTATTTTCTGGGAAGTATACATGTTTTACGGTGAGGGGTTAGAATCTTGTTTTTGAAATGGTTTTTGAAAAGCTTTGTTTTTGCCCACTCACGCTTTTGTTTTGCGCCCCTCCAGGTTCTAGTTGGCTAGCACTTTTGGTGGCTTCCCCGAGGTCTTCCCCGACATATCTGACAGACTGACACCAGTAGGACCACCTTCGGGTGTACTTTTGTTGTGTCGTTTTCTCCCGGACTGCATTAGGTTTTCTTGCTCTGAACTTTGTTTACACACTTTGCTTGCACATGTATGTTATTACCTCGTGTTAAGCTGGATTTTATTTATTCGTATTATTTTTATTATTATTTTATTAGCTTCCGCACTGTGCACATGGCTACGTCACTTCCACGTGACGGCCAGCATGCCCTGATCTCGACCGGGGTGTGTAAAAAACAATGGTACATTTTAGATTAAAAAATAAATAGATTTTACATTAAAAAATAGGTACATTTTACATAAAAAAATGGCACTTACAAAAAAAATAGTGATACATTTTACATATAACAAAGTGGTACATTGGAAAAAAAAAAATGGGTACGTTATAAATAAATTATGGGTACAAATAAAAGGCTAAAAACATTATGAGTACAAATAAAAGTTAAAAAAAATAAGGGACACAAAGAAATTAATATATGGGTACAAATTAAAATTTTAAAAAAATTGGTACAATTTAAAAAATGATTGCAAACTAAAAATGGGTACAAACTATAAATAGAAATATATGATAAAAAGCTTAGCCATAAATATAATATATCAAATGTAACGTTTCCAACACTAAATGAATATATTTAAAAGTAAAACTTAATTATGTTGACATGTAAATATTTTATTTTTGAATAATTAATGACGTTTATTAAAACCTAATTTCTCCATATCTTAATAAGGTCTAACATCTAACACGTTGATCTCTCAAATTGGATTTGAATCCTCTCTAAAGCCTAAGGAGAGGATCTTCCTGACCAATATATGTGAGCCGTTGGATGAAAATTCAACGGTTATAATTATTAACTTTAAAAAAACTTTCTATTTATAATTGTTAGATAAAAATCTAATCATCCATATATGTTAATCCCAAGGATTCTCTCTTTGAGCTCTAGAGAGGATCCAAATCCCTCTCAAGCCTAACAACCATGACAATTAGTCAAACACACTCTCATCATTGAGCTTACGTCAAAGTAAAATACGAGCCTATGGTGTGGCAAAGGTAGCTTTGGGTTTTTCAACAACTACATTGGTCCAAGTCAAAAGCTGTGTCAATTGACGTGTCGTAGCAGCATTTGATATGAGTCAATGTCACCGTCAACATTACTTGCTCCATTTTTCGTGGCAAAGTCAGGCAAGGCGAAAACCACGAGTCAAGATACAGACATCACGACTAACAAAGCGCGTGCCGTGTGGGAAAAGCCAACCCGACGTGTTTTTTCAGGAGATTAGGTCAAAAACCCTAAACAGGAAACCCTGAATATTTTTCAAGGAGTAAGATTCCAAAATTTTATAGTAGATTATATGATTAAAAATTATTATAAAATTTTAATTTAAAATTAAATATGAATAATATTTAATAAAAAATAACTGTATGATACATAATAAACGAATGTAATTAAAAAATTCTTAAAATTCTCACAAAAAAATCCGACGAGAATCCTTTCTCTTTTTCATGTTGTGCTTTGTTACGGAGCTCAGGGAACCGGATTGTTTAATCTTTAATTTCCCAAAACGGATTTTAGTACTCTTCTTTAGTTGTTTACACGTCAAAATGAATATTTTGTTAATTTTTAACACTTACAAATCGGACTTTGTAGTGCGTAAATGTTTAAAATAAATCACCTATTAATGAAATGATAGATTTTTACGTACGCTTAACTAGACTACTCTCCTTAATTTTTCATAAATTTTTTTGATAAAACTTCAACATTCTTCGATAAATTTATAAAAAAAGATTGTAAAAATCACTAACTTTTAGACCTTAATTTCAACCCCAGCAGCAAAAAAAATAATAATAATAATAATTATTGAAACAAATTTTTATACGATCAATTAGTTTGTGACGACAATAAAAAAGTAATAGTTGAGGTCATATTTTTGTAACGATAGCATACTTTGGTAAGCCACTCTACGGTATTAACGGGTCAAATATAGACGACAGCGAGGACATGTATGCATGCAGTGGTGGAGCCAACATGAGTTATTGGCTATTCATGTCCCAATAGCTTCATAACTCTCATGTTTTGGCAGAAATCGATCGAACTCAGCATAACTAGGTAGGTACTTGCTACGAGCTCAACGAAATAAATTTAATAAAGTATTTTTACCAAATTTACGATTATTTTTTTTTATAAAATTCTAACTCCGTCATGTATCCATGAGATGAGACAATTATTATTCACTATATTTTTAATGACATAGTATTAAGAAAATTTATCATTCCGATATTGAAAAAATATTAGAATTAACAATAACGTGTTTTCTTTAAGTCTAATCTCTTCGCCATTCAGTATTATCGTCTGATGATATTCCTCTTCACTTGTAAGTGAGAAGTCTTAGGTTCGAATCTCGTGGATAGTGAATTCAGTACCAAATTAGGTTGTCAATTATGTGGTTTAACCGAACTCTCTCGTTTCCTTAGTATAAAATATATCGTAGTACTAAAAAAAATATCTACATAATAAAATAAAAATAATTTACCTTTATAACTCTACCTTCAATATATCTTAAATTGCACAAGTTATCCAATTTAATTTAATCCGAGCACTCATCAATCCCTAAATATCGTAATATGTGTTATGAATTCCCTGGAAATGAAACATATTTATCTTGTCTTTTCTTTTTGGATAATGCTATTTATACACTCGTTTTTACTTTTCACATACTTTTATTAGTTTTTAATCATTAATTTTTTTCAATTTATTCAATCTTAAGATCAAAAACTAAAAAATAAATGTAAAAAGTAAAAATAAGTATGTAAGTAGCATTATTCATCGATGACAAGAAGTCAATAGATTGAGAACGAGATGGACAATATTTTGTTTCTTTTCTGGGTGCTGCATATTGATTGAGACTCAGATGAAATCATGGTCGAAAGAACGTGTCAAGGAAGATTTAATTTAATTTTTTACTTATGAACCAGGTTTTTTTATATAGTTATTTTAAGTAGTAAAAACCTTAGTCAATTTGACTGGCACTTTTTATGCGTCTAAATTCGAATTCCGATTTTCACCTACCATATTTTGGATGAATCTAATATATTATCCTATGATTTATTTAAGAAGGTTTCCAAAGAAATGAAAATACTAATAACATTGAAAATTAAGGAATTTAGATTCGTCATAGAATAAAATTACAATTCTTACATGAAATATGGGCAAACATAAAGGAAAGAATAAATTGTTGCAAGCAAGATTATCGTGCATCTTGTTGCTGCCACTGGTGACGGTGGTCTCTCATTTATTATGGATAAATTATATTTTGTACCCTCAAATTTAGATTCAATTACAATCTCCTATCTCAGTTTATTATTTTCTTCTTCAATGTTTACAAAGTGTCTTTGATTTTCCATGTGATTTCTTTTTATAAGATATTTCACTTCCTCAACAACTAAACTATTAAATTTTACTTAATGGACCTATTTTTCAATCATTCAAAGAACTTCTGTAATTATATATATTATTCTTTCATAACAACTGGAAAGCAACAAAGTAATGACTCACTGAACCACCAAAACTTTTGTTCTTATTTCCACATCACTTGGAAAAATATTTACACCAATATAGGCCAGCTAAGATGATAAATTAGTATGTACGAAGTTGAAGTTTCCACCATGCATATGTCGTGTGAGTATATTTACGTTATTAGTATTTGGTCACATACTAAATAAGATACATCCGTACATATGATTGTATATATCTGATGATAAAATAAATATAAATTATACATCTGCTTGTCAATTATTGTCTAATGACATTCCTTTTCACTTGTCAATTATTGTCTAATGACATTCCTTTTCACTTGTAAGTGAGAAATCAAAGGTTCGATTTTCATCAAAAGTGAATCTAAACCACATTATTGCTAACTTATTATGAGCCTTAACCTACTTTCCCCACGTTTTTAGTGTAAATAATATCGTTTGTTTAAAAAAGAAAAAATTATACGCATGCTTAAGAGACATAGTCACATACACAAATATTATGCACCTGATGGCAAGACATAGTTACAAAACTTGTCTCCTAACGATGCCATTTGTCTTCATTGATACTAGGGGTATTGTAGCTCATTTTCATCGAAAATTTTCAATTCTAATAAGAAAAAACACACACACGAAAGTTATAACTTTTTTTTTTTTTTCTTTTGTTCTAACACACGAAAATTGCAACTTAGTTGGTTAAGATCATTCACTCTTACGGTCAAATTTTTGAATTATACAACATCAAGTTCTGAAATATCCAAATGGAATCAGCCAAATTTATGCCAAAACCAAATCATTTTTGCAAATATTCTCTTTGTCTCCATTTACTTGCTCCCTCTTTTTTGGTTAATTGTTACCCACTTAACACATTCATTTGAAATTTCAAAACACCCCAAAAGAATTCTTGCATTCCAATTTTTGTACCAATATATTTGTATAATAAAAAAAAAAAAAAGAAGATAAAATCGAAGGAAAACAAAAATTTACGTGATGAAGGAAAAATAAATAAAATTTTTATACACGTCCATAAACACCGAGAATTTCCACTACTGCCACAATCGCGCCACGTGTAAATTTAATTTCCACATTTGCCCCGTTTGGCATTGACTATTTGACTGACTAATGGCCGCCGGATGTCTCTGCCCGCAAAATTTCGATAAAATTACCGCCACGTCACCATCTTTTTACTCCCTCCTAGTGCACTCGGTGGTCCCTTGTCGGCCACCGAGTTCGATATCCGACTCGGCCACCGAACTGCAACTCCCCGCGTTTACTCCCGAAGGTGAAACGCCGCCGTTTCGTCTTTCCCGGCTTAGTATTCTCCTAAATGACAACATCCGACTCATCGGCGACCTAAAAGACTGACCTGCCGGTGATTCGCCGCGTCCGGAGTCCTCCCCCCTCCCGAAACTCTCGTTCCTTCTCGGAACCACGATGTTCGACGGCTTTCTCCACGCCCCTGACGACGTCGTCTCGGAATTGCAACACTCCGAGCACAAATCGGAGCGCGGACCCGGTTCGCCTCCGTCAGGTTCACAGACACTAAGAAGCACGTCGGGCCGGGTTTCAGACTCCGGGCTCAGTTCCACGGGGGCCCGGCAAAGGGGACACGTGGAGTGAGAATGGAACCACATATCAATACACTCGATGTGGAAGCTGTGCTTACACTTCGGAAGCAAACGCCCCGTTTCGTCGTCCTCGAATTCCGACAAGCAGACGGCGCACTCCAAAATCGGCTGCTGCTGAAACAACGCCGTCTGATCCAATTTCGACGAATAAACAAATACGGGGAGGGAGTTGAGGACGGAGGCGTCGAGGCCGCGGGTGGGGGCGGCGGACAGGGCAGCGGCGTCCTCGTGAAAGACGATGTGGGTGCGGCGGTTTCTGTGGTTGCGGCGGAGACGGCGGCGGCGGGCGCGAAGAAGGTACCAGCGGGCGTAGAGGTGGAGGCAGACCATGAGGATGACGACGAAAAAGAGGATGACGATGGCGCTGAGCATGATCTTGCCGCTGAGGGAGTATCCCTGCTGGGGGGCGGGGCCGTACTGCTCGAGCGGCAGGCGGACGGTGTGGGGCTGCTCGATCTGCTCGGGCTCCACGGGGCGGCCCATGGTTGGAGCACAGGGAAGGTGTATGATGGTTTGTCTGAGAGAAATGGAAAGAAAGAAAGAATATGAAGTGGGCGTTATGGGTATGGCGAATATTAATAAAGAGGAGAGGGGAAAAGTCGGAGTTGGAGACTGAGGGGAAGGTTCTTGATACTTTCATTTAGCGTTAACTGCTGCTCTCTGTTTTCCTACTGATTACTATTTAATTACGAGTAATACTATGAAAACTAAATTGGTCGATAAAATTTTAAAAATTAAAAGCAAGAAAATTTGATGATTGATTTATTATTTACACATTAATAAATGTATTTATTTTTATTGGTGACATATTATTTAGTTGTAAATTTAATCTCTAAAAATTTAGTCTCTAAAAGAGATGTTAAAAAATCCACATCAACAATAACAGTAATAAAAGATATTACTAGTGTTTTTCAACTGAAATGTCAATTTCTATTGCATGATACGGAAAATCAGCAGAGGAAGTTGTTGTCAAATTTCACAACAGCTTCACATCTATTTTTAGTAATTAATAAATGTTTTTTATAATTTTAATAGTTATCTTTTGTTTTAAAATACTAATTATAATTATAAAAAGTAAATAATAGTTTAAATTTGACACATCGGTTGGAGAGCAAAATTTATAAAAAGATCAATGTACCACATAAGACCATCTCCAAAAGAGATATAAAATTTTAAACCTAAAATTTAAATTTAAAGGCTTATATGGTATTTTGACATCTTTTACTTTTGCTCTCAGCTGATATGTCAAATTTTAAACATAAAATAATAATTCATATACTTTCTTTGAATTGGGAATGAAAACAGAAAAAAGGATAATGCTTTAAACTAATAAAAAAATTAATAAAAAGCATTTAATAATTAATTAAAAAAAATCTAAATGTGCTGTCAAATTTGGTAGCAAAGGGGAGAAATGTCAATCCATGTTATGCCACATTAGATTTGTCTTCTTGGTTAGAAAATATTAATGTTGTCTTTTATTACCGTTATTGTTGATTTGAACAATTTAACATTTTCTTTAAAGATGCTCTAAGCTTTCAAATTTAAATTTTGTGTTTAAAACATCTCTTTTAAAGATGGTTAACATTACCTTTAATTACAGAAACACAAAGAGAAACCCCGCGGCTTCTACTGTATTTAGTCTCAGCTTTCAGACGCCTGCCAGGGTTGACGCGGAATTTACTGAAATGACTGTATAGCCCCTTGTTTGCTACCCTAAGTTTCTCCTAAATTCGATACGTTTTCTTGTCTGCTTCCCCTCCCCCCTTCCCTCCTTTTGACAAAATAAATAAATCATTCATTTATTTTTTCAATAAGATTTGTATTAGTTTTTTGCCCCGAGTAGATAGATGTTCCTCGTTCACAATCGAATGGGAATACTCATGCGTAAAGGTGGACTTTTGATAGACGCGATAAAGATATTAACAAAAGCATATGTACCGGGATGCAAATATATCATTTAATTAGCGAACATTTTATAAAATAAGTTTATTTTATAAGACTAACTCGAAGTATTTCTGTCATTGTGTTAGAGAGAATTGCAAACTCCCGAGTGTACATAAAGCATCATTAGATATGGGTTTATTAGCTACATCTGCATATAGACCGAAAAATGCAATCACTTTATATTAGATATTAGGAAAGGGGATTTCAATTCAGAAAGAAAAATAAAAAAAAGTTGAAATAGCGTATGAAATACGCCCAAAGACTCCCATGCCTTTCTAAACCAACCAAATTTTCAATAAGTGTTTCTGTTAAATATCTACTTTTCTGGAAATCGAGGTTGCCGCAGCAACCAAAGGCAGTATAATTGAAAAAGCGAAAACACTTTGTTTTTTTTTTTTTTGGGAAGGAGGATTTCTGCTTCTCCATTCCTAAGTGCCAATTCGATCTTGCGGTTAAGTTAGTAGTCGAGCAATGAACGTAACCTTTAACCAATCAGCGCTCTCTGCCATTCTTCTCTCTATCCACTGATGGGCACCATGCTCAATTCTACACAGACTTGTTAAACTCAGCAGAGTATACGAAACAAATTTTTTAGTGTGTCCGAAACATAGGGTAATACATCTCATATGTTATATATAAATATATATGTATATAAGACCAAGACCACCATCCGCCAACAAAGCATGATATTGAAACTATTAAGAAACTAGATGTTGACAAATGGGGAAACACAAAGAGATGGATTAGGAGATAGTATCCCAAGTTCCTATGTCACATCCCTGACCGGGCCTCCACCACAACCCGGGTCCGCTCTACCACAGTAGCACGATCAATTAAAATCGACTTAACGTGACGTAGCCAGTACGCCTTAATTTCAGTCGGGGTGTGTCATCCCAACTGGTTGGGACAGTGTCTTCTAAATTGACAAGGATGATGGGATTGAGATTCAGATTGAGATTGGATCGGTTCGGTCGGTGTGTTATCGGCATTGTCCAAACCAAGTGAGATTTGAATACCTCATATGGAGAATTTCATCAAGTAGATTTGTGTCGTTGATGAAATCCCTTTGATACAAAAGAGGCTAGGAGGTTTCAAATTTGGCCTTTTGAACCGAAAAATTTATGGGTGCAAAAACTCAAATCACGTAAGCTATGCGACACTACTTAATAAACAAGCCAAAATTTTGTGTTCTTATCCCACCTGCATAGAGTTGGTCTCACTCAATTTTTACAAAAAAGTGCTTCTTCCTAATGTGGAGATAAATTTTGCTTTCAAAAAATCTTGTCAATTCTTGCTAATCTTTTCTCAATATTGGGAATAGATTTGTACTAAAATTTAAAATTTTACTAATTCACGTGTTATGATAAAAATTAGGGGTTTTTTGAAATGGGTCCAAAGTAACTAAAAATTGGTACTATTTCAAAAGTCAAAAGTCACTAAAAATTAGACCTATTTCAACAGGAAGTCTATAAAATTGGACCTATTTCAAATTTTCCCTAAAAATTAACAACACAATTAATATTTATGAATCTAAGTAATTGGGGGCTAACTAATACTTGGGGGCGTTTGGCCCATAACGCATCAAAGAGTTTTGGGCCTTTAAGCAATATGGTGGAGTAAACTGGGTGGGCCTATTTCAGACCAGTGAGACAAATAGTAAACATGAAGCTTACTTGCTGGGCTTTAGCAACAGTCTTCTTCTGTTAAATTTAATTCACCAGAAAAAGAAAAAAAAATCCATAACGTAGTTTTTTTCAACATAAAAATAAATGGCTTTGTCCAAGGAAAGTTGGAGGTGGATTCAAAGGTCTTCATGATGTCACTGACGGATGTTCAAAAGTTGGTATGCATATTTCATTGTATTTAGCTTTGCTACATTTATCGGGAAGCTAACTTTGTTGTCGATGCTTTGACTTATGTAGGACATTCTTAGTTCCATCTAAAAAAAACATAAAAAACAAAAGAAAGGAAAGGCGGTGCTTGGTGGTGGTGTTATACTTATTTCTAATATTTTTTAATGTGGACTTGTAGTTTCAGCGGTAGAACACCAATCCTCACACTCACAACAAGAGTTTGATTCTTACTTTCTTCACCTGAAGTAGAAAAACTTCTTGCACTAAGATCTTTCACATGGAAATATATCGATCTCACGAAGCGAGTGCAGCAACATGCATGCATGCAGTTGAAAAGCACATGACCAAATTGGTCGATCAGTCATCGGTCGTGAGAACTATTTGACAAAGGTTGAGTGGGATGCGATGTCCACCGATATTCTTACATCCCCACACCCACATGTGACCATGTACGTGATGTGAGTGAGTTTTTCTTTGTTCGCACTTTGAGGTTACATAGACAATTTTAATGCTGCAATATGAACCCCGTGGGTTTTGCTCTCCATTTTTCTTTTAATTTTGTGTACATTAAAATAGCAAAGATTGTATGGAGGTCACGTGATTTGGTTTCTATTGAATAATCAAAGTATTAAACTAAACATATGCATGATATATGGATCTCCAAGGTGATTAGGTTGCTTGGGGATTTGAGAGCAAAGGTACCTAACTTCTATTATTCTACCTTGTTACTTGTAAACTATACATTTCTCATTTTTGTGATGTTTGTGAGTTGTGACTATATTTTGACTGACTGTTTTTCTGTAAGAATTTTAGTTTTAGAGATTCTTTACAAGCTTTTAGTACTTCTAAAAGCGTCTTCAAAATTGACATATCTATGCCATTTCACACCAATCACTAATTCGTTTGAGATTGATCTATATGTGTAGTAACATGTCCAAGTTTTTATGAAAATAATTCAAGTATCTCATGAATAAACACTTGGAATTGCTTATGAAGAGACCTAGTAGTGTTCCATGACCTACAAGCATTTTTTCTTCTCTTTATTTTATAAAACGATGTTATGAATGCTTTTAGCTATTTCAAAAAAGTCTGTAACATTATCAAACCGTTAGTAGGTTATGGTGAATTATTCCACACAAACATTTCCTATTAATTCCCACTCGACTCGATTCAATTTGTACAATTGTGTAAACAATCAATGCGCATGACCAGTTTTCCATATAATATAGTGAAGTAGTTTATACTTTGTTGGAGAATGTTTTGAGTTCATAGACAACTTTTTTTTTTCTTCTTCAAAGTGCTTCACAGATTCAAAAATTCATTAGTTCCTCCATTGGTACATTTTCTACTCTAAGAGAGTATATGTCTACTATTGTAAATTGCTTGCTTGTATTACTATATAGCATGGAGGAGCCACTCAGCACAAGAATTCATATAAGCCTCAGAAATAAAACATCATATGCACCTCCAATACAGTCTTTACATGGAGGCTAGCCTTCTTTATGTCGCTAAAAACACATAGCCCTAGCTTGGGTGCCGGTGGCAAACCCCCACCTGCCCCACCCCCCTTTTTTTTTCTCCTCCTTCCCTCCTGCTTTCTTCCCTTTTTCTCTCTTTTTGGTTACAGAAAATAAATGAAATGTGAAATTCTTGAGTAGTCTATTTCCCTTCGAATAATGAATGTTTAGTTTCGGAAAACTTGCTGGTCGCGGATTAGTGCGTTCTGCGCCGTCGGCGTCCTTAAATCAAGGGCGCATGTTGAAGTGGCTTGAATCGATAGAGAAAAGGGCTCGAAGGTTTTGTTATGAGTCTTGTGGACTCGAATTCAATCACTGAAACTGATTAAACACATGTTAAGAGCATACTCGCGGATGAGCTGGTCAACATGCCGATCGATTCTTCTGGGGCGGATAACCCCAATTTTGGTTTTAAAGTACATCCCAATAGAGGGCGGTCATACTTGTTCAATTTATCTCTCTCAACTTGGATACCATAAAAAACGTAGAACTTTACTTCCTCTGCTAACAGGAAGATAGGGACTTAGACCATGACTTGTCCTGATATTACATTCTGGTGACCAAGCATAGCCTAGCTTCACCTCATCCTTGAGTTCGTTCCAAAGAACATCTTGGGAAACTTGAGGGAGGGTAAAATGGGAAGGGTCCATGGGGTATAATTTCACACGTGAGGGGTTATTTCTTGGTTTTGTCCAGTCATTAATAAACTTGATTATTTTTAGATAATAGTAGATAGAAACAACTTCTTTTCTTTGGTTAAACTTTACTCCTCTCTCCCCTTTTTTTAGCCAACCATATTTTTTACCTTTGATAGTCAAAGCCCGCCTAGCAGCACAGCACTTGTATTGCTCTCGCATAACCCTGTTTTCATGGTTTAGGTTGCTCCCGTAATGTGGTTTTACTGCTGTTTTCTTTATTATTGATAGGAATTCTCTTGTTAAGACCCTATGAATTGATTAATCAATCTGATTTATTTCGTACCTTTCGTTCAAGGAACCAAGACCAAAAGATGCGGCATCAATCAGGTCCTTGAATTGCTTCCAACAAAATGGAATGCATCATCCGAATCGAGGCAGAAGGCGTGGGGTAAGAAAGAGGTAATTGCCTTCTTTGGTGTCAAGGTAATAGCTATGAATAGTCATAGACTCCCGAGAAAGGGTAGAAGAATGGGAACTATTATGGGACATACAATGCATTCTAATTACAATTTGATCATTTAGTTGGCGACAGATACATTCGGAATTTCATATCTGATGACATTCTTTTCGTCGCGAGAAACCCAACTGTGCGTTACATGTGCTCTACAAGCTGCACTCCATTTTTCTTCCCATTTTTTTAAATATCATCAGAAAAGGTGGAGGTTTTTGAAACAGACCTATTCTCGATTGTAGAAGTGGAAAGGCGAATGCAGATCCCTTCTAAGTTCGTCTTTCGAGTTTTATTTCAATTTTCTTTGAGTTTGGTGTCAATTTTCTATGAGCTTGTCTTAGATTTGGACTTTATGCCCTTTCTTCAGCATTCATCACCACGTCTCTGGCATTCTTCGTCAGTTTTCAGTACCTTTTGTTTTTTAGTTTTCCTTCCTCCCTCTTATCTAGTCGTGCTTTTCCTTCCTCTCCTTTGCTCCCCTCCTCTTTTTTACCCCATAATCATGATTTAGATCTCATAGTATTGGACTTGGTCTTGACCCAAGACCCTACACTAACAACCCATTGTCAAATTGGCATATGCCGAAAATATTGGGCCACGTGTGACATAATTTACGTCAGAACAAGGTGTTTTACACACACCCTTGGTCCTCCCCCCTTGTTATATTTGATGACCTTCTTTCCAGGTGTGGTTGCGGATGTGGTTCTTGGTGGATTCACCTTGCTGAGCACTCTCAGTCTAGGTTTTAGTTTGGGTGTTTTTTAATTTTAGGGCGATGGGTTACCTTGGGGATGAGGTAGCTGCGCGGTTTGGGTTCTGTTGCTTGAATTTAGGATTTTTGTTGTTTGTTTTGTTGCCTAAATAGTTTGTTTGGATCTCTCGCTGTATCTTAGGTTGTAGCTACCATTCGGCTTGGGCCTTTTCACTCCTTTTATCTCTCTTTGCTTATTTCCGATTTTGTGTTTCGTTTGGACTTAATCCATCTATCACAATTTGTAATTTTCCTTTACTTCAATGAAGTTTACTTTCTGACAAAGAAAAAAGATACAATCTTTACATGCGTATGCGTGTGAAGGAGATTAAATGTAGTTAATTAATAAAAAGGGGGCAGGATAGTGTCGATGGAATGGAACTTGGAAGTCTAAAAGGTGCACACAGCATTTACTAGGGTTTACCAACACCCAACGGCCATTACTCACCCTTGAGCCCCCAAACCTCCCACTTTTCCCACTCCACTTCCCCCTCCTCTCCCTCCTCCCTCTGCCTTCTCACAAAGCAGATACCCCCAAAAGCACTTAAAAAAAACAGCAAAAAAAACAGAGAGCAAAATGTCCAACAAGTCACCAATCTTTCCGATGCCACAAACCCAACACTTCAGCGACTATGGCTTCGACCCCCAAATCGACTACTTTCAGGTCCCATTTCTTCCATCTCTCCCATCTCTCTCTCTCTCCTCTCTCACTCTGCAACAAATTTTAATCTGACCCATTTCTTTTCATGTAAAAAAAAATGAAGGTTCTGGAGGACGCAAGGAGGCACAAGCGGGAGACGACGAGATCCATAGACTCCGTACACTTCAAGCTCCAAAAACCCATCTCAAAAGACGACCCCAAAAAGCCCCACCACAAGAAAACCAAGAAGAAGCGCTGGTGGAAAAGCGCTCTGCTTTTCTTCAAATGGACCAAGCTGACAACCCACCACTACCACCGCGGCCCCGCCGGTGATGAAGATGTTCATCAGGCCAGGGCCAAGGCCTTCCGGGCTTCGATTTCTGGGCCGGTTTACATCACTGAGAGCAGAAGCGGGTCGAGCACGCCTTACCGGAGTACTAGCAGGCCGTCGTCGGGACCGCTTGCCGGAACAATGTCTCCGGCGAGTAAGGATGAGATGGGCATCCCCTACCTGAGCCTGAGGGAGCTTAATATGGAGCAGCAGCAACAGAGGAGCTCTACATCTGCCATGCCTATATATTTGGTTACTTAATTAGTAACTTTGGGGTGTTTAAATTTTAATTATATTGTTGATCTTTTGGAGAGCCATATATATTTTAGTAATTGGTCTTCTTTTGATTAATTAAGCGGGATGCCAAATGGGGTTGGATTTGTTTGTCCCTTTCTTTGCTTTTGCAAACTGCAAAAGCGTTTGATCCTTTGGAGGAAAGCCAGATCCTCCTTTTGGTGTTTGTTGTTGCTCACTTTGATTAAGTTGTGAAACTAATGAAACCTGCTTTGACCGAGCGATCACTTTCCACTTTCCCATCTTTCGTTATCATGCCTATTAACTGTTAATCACTTCGTAATGGAAAAGGCTGTTTGTTAGTTGTATTGGAAAAAGCTGTTTGTTAGTTTAGTTAGTTCAACTGAAAAGGCGAAAGCTTTGGACTCATTCTTTATGTACCGGTAGCACGAGTCGATATATAATGTGTAATAATACAAGTGGATGAACATTAAATAAGACATTATTTCTTCACTTATTATCACTAAACTTAAGAATTGATTGGAATTTCTAAAACGTATCAATTTGTCATTCAATTTGTTAATTTTTCGTTAAATGAGGCCACTTTCTATACACATAGAATGCATTGCTAAAAAATTCGACAGATTTTATTAGACTTCAAGGTTTAGAACTAAATTGAAAGTCGATAGGGCAAATCGAATTGTCATTGAGGAATAATGCTGAGCCTTTCCCATAATTTTTATCTAACAACAATTAAAAGAATAAAGAATGAGTATGTTAATTATAATTTCTTTGGTTCAACTCCATTGGGGTCCCTCTCAACCGATTCAATCTTCTTGTTTGTCACCCAACTCCTCCAATTTTCCCATCATACCTCCAATCATGTTACCTATCGTGTGAGGCGGGCAACTCTTCTCATTAACTTTGTAAAAAAATATTTAAATTAAATTATTTTTGAATTTTCCCCACAGTTGTTGTTGGGTATAACCTCATGTGCCATCATTAATTAAGATGTTTGATAGATCTTATACGATCTCATTTGTCATTTGTTTATTGGAGTGATTAATTTCAGCACCCACAAGAGGCCATCGTACGAGCCAAATCTCTTCGGCTACTTTCCCGTGTACGTCTTTTGTTTTGTCCCAAATATATCTAGCTAGCTAGTTTGAACTTGAACTCTTAAATGTCCATTATTATGGAGTATGGATCCAACTTTATCAACAAGTTTATTCTATTTAAACCAAAATTGATTTTCTTAGTTTTGTGAAAACGATCATGCTGCTATTTAGACGCACAAACTTAATACCCTATTTTATGCATATGAGTCCCATACATAATACTAAAGTTCACTTCCATTGGAGAGTATATCAATGAGTGTTTAAGTGGTATTGTGTGTTTAAATAACATTATTGTGTTGAAAATAAGAATCAAATGTCAATATTAATGATTTGTTCTCTTCCCACTATCTAGAGCCTAAGTATTTAAGTCATGACTTCGAATTTAAGATTGAGATATTTTTCATGTTCAAGATTTAGAGTCTAGGTCAAGAGTTTTGATCGAGGTTCTAGGTCTCATACTCAAGGGTTGGGTTGGAGTCCGAAGTTTAGAGACGAGACATGTGTGACGAGTGAGGACTATAATTTGATCTTAAAGTCTTTTTATGGATAATTGAATTTTAGAAATAAGATGAGTATTATTTCTCTCGAGAAATTCCCAATCTATTGTTTAAATTGGAGACTAAAACAAATAGACTTTCTCCAATATAAGATAGTTGCAAATGTTGATTCATTGGCTCAACGCAACTGGTCGATTGACAAAATTTATCTCGCATTGAAGAACTTCTAGCTATAAGAGCACTCATTGTAGTCTATAAAATTCCATCACCTTAAACTAAACACACCAAGCCATATTTGTAACATTGAAGCACTTTTCTTGGTGAGTGAAGAGCAATAGGCAAAAATGGCGATGCACATCTTTTGGCTAGGGCAATAAGATGTGCAAGTCATGGCTTGATGTGACCAAAACACTATATGCCAACTGCCAAGCAGAAGAACGAGGAGATGGTCAAAGTGGATGGAAGGGAATGATGGATCGGTTTCATGAAAAGCATAAAGGAAAGAGAAAGAAACAAGGCGCAAGGCTCCAAATTAAGTAGCGGCAGGCAACAAACAAACAACCACATCTCATGTGCCATTTGTTGTTTGGTCCGCTCCCCTCTCTGCAATCTTGTATGCAACTTAACCTGCTCACCACGTCATTTCGCTATCCGTATTAACGTGTCTCTGTCATTGGATTTGGGATTGGGGAGGATTTCTATGCACATGGATGAGTTACCGTGTCTTTCTTTACCAATAATGTGAAGCAATTTTTCTGAACATTCTGAATTACTTAGTAGAGTAGTACGGGAAATGAAATGACTTGTCATGGTTGAATTAAGAAAATATAACTTTTTTCTCACTTACCAATTTAATGAATATAAAGCATAGCTATCTAATAGTCCACACTATTGAAGACTAATATATGTAAGTTTTTGTCTATAACGTGAATGCGAAGGATAAAATCTCACGTCAGTGAAGGATCAAACTTTGCAAGGATTTATAAGAGTTGAGTTACTTTATATTGTCAATTGATTTTATAGTAAAACCTTAACTTCGTTCATAGTATTATAGCCATGTTGGCCCATGTGTGAAGCTCAACTGCCACAAGCGCTCCACTTAACTCTTGTATTGTCTACATTTTTAGCTTGAAAATTCACCAAATTTGAAGAAGCCTGAGAAAGTGTGAAGGATAAAGTCCCATGTCGTTGAAGGAACCAACCTTACAAGGATTTAAAAGGAATTGGACTACTATTTATCACTGTTCTAAAAATCCCTGTCTCGGGGCTCTGTGGTTGGTCACCATCCTAATTAATGTCTAGGTGTTAGAAAATTAAGAAAGGGTACCTAGACCTGCTGCAATTCTCACTTAAACATAAAATAGATAACTTATATTTTACATTTTATTTTTTCAATAAATTGTAAAAGACTTGTTGAATATTACAAATTATATGTTTGTTCCTCAAGTTTTCATTATGTTCGAATACTTTATAATCTATATCATTTTATTTTTCAATTTATGTATTCTAATACAATTATGTATTTTTAAGTATAAGTATGCACTTATTTATATGATACATAATAAATTTACTTAAATCCGTTTAGTCTGCCTAGGCCTCCGTTTAGCCGTCTAAGCTTTAGCCCCCAACCAACCGCCTGACCAACTGCTAACATCTTTTAGAACTTTGCTATATATGTATTAATTTTATCATAAAACTTTAACTTTCACCGTCCACGGCTTTATCGTCAAGAAATTTATTGCAACAACTGGAGTTGCTTACTGGGTTGGAAGTAGGAGAGAAGAACCTCGGAGCCCAGCTCATCTTTTTACTGGAGAGAGAGCAGCCTCAAAGTTTCTGGGTTTTCTAACTTTTCACCTTTTCATTTAAGTGGGCCTGAATGGTAGGTTTAGAAACAAAGGTTGGGCTATGTTTTTTTACTTATTTAAACAGCCCAAACATTGTGTTGAGTAGGCCTGAGAATCTGTATGAAGGGTATGAAACTGTCATCTCATATTAAACTAAAAGCTTCCAATTTTAGAAGCGGTAGATTATCTTAATGAATAAGATGTTTCCGTTCAATTCACTATATTTCAAGTTTAAATTCAATTAATAATATCGTTTGTGCTAGAAAAACCTCCCAGTTCTAATATGTTTACAAGGTTATTAAACTTTCATGAAAGGGGGACATGAAACACTTGGGCACTAGTGAATTAAGGGTTGTGATCGCTTAAGTGAAACACTCTTTTGTAATCTCATATTGATATTTGTGAAATATCGTCGTCGTCTCTGAATTAGATATAGGCTATAATTCCGAACCATATAAATTAGGGTTGGGCATTTGAAAAAAAAAAAAAAAACCAATTGAACCGTCCAAATTGCATTGATGGGTTGGTTTGGTTTGGTTTTGTTTTGTTTTGTTTTGTTTTTTGTTTTGTTTTTTTTGTTCAGTGGTTAAACCAAACCACATCGATCTTAATCGGTTTGGCAAGTGATTTTCAAAATTCTTCGGATGCGGTTGATTGAACCAACCCGCATATACTTATTTTATTTTTATAACCATAATTAATACGTGTAGTAATAATTACTTGGCACAATAATATTACAAGCATTTCAAACTAATTTTGCAAAATCACAATTAAAGGAAAATGGGACTGGTTTTTCTTGAATATTTAGGATTTATAGTCTTTGTTTGATACATTCGCCTCATATATATGTCGGTTCTGCACAACAATTTCTTGGCTGCCACTTCTAACATTTCCAAATACCCATTCATACATGCATAGAAACCATTTCGCCCGCCATAACACCTACGACCTATCAATAGTTCAATACTAATAATATGCCCACACACAAAGTGTGTGAAATTTTTTATTTTTAATTTTAAAAGTAAAGGTGAGAGGAAGAGAGTGAGAGAGTGAGGAGAGAGGAAGAGAGTTTTTTTTTATTCTTTAAAAAATTAGAGATGTTAAAATCACCTGTAAAATTTAAACGAAAAACAAGAAAATTTTTGTAAAATTACGTTAATACCCTTAAGTTTTTTGATGTTTTAAAAAATTAAATAATTTTTTCACCCTCTTTTAGTTAACAAAAAATATTCTATTAATATTTAGTTAGATAATGAAAAAAAAAAAAAATATTCCTGTGCATATTCTCTCTTACTGCAAAATATAGAACGCACTAATGACTAATCAACAATTAACATAAAAGTCAAAACTCTCTACTTAATTAATTATTCATCTTTTTAGGTCCCATCTCTACATAACTAATTAGTAAATGAAAATCATCCATGACATCATGTATTTGGCTTCTCACATTTAGATTTAGGCGGCACGATGTTTTTAAGTTTGTGCTTGGATAATGTAATAATTTGGCCCAATGGTTGGAACGAATTTTAAGTCGGCATTCTATACAGTATATTTTTGGTTCAATTCCTTGTGTTGGTAAATCGCACGATTGTGGTTATAAAATACTGAAATGCCTCTATACGTCTTCATGTCTCCCGAAATGGTGGACTGCCACGTTGCCACTAGTTGGTCATTTTTAGAAAAACATGTAACAATTCTACGTATACGGTGTCGGCTTTAGAGATAATTACAATTCTTATTAGGATCAATTTGAGTCATTATTGACTTTTTGACCTTAGCTTCTTGTACACTGCATATTCTTCAACTTGATTGAAATCTTTGACACTAGCTCTTAACTTTAGCGGGCTTTGATGTTCTGTGCAACAATTAGCTAGGAAAATAAAATATTCCGAGTTATGGGTCCACTCCCGTCTTCTCATTCTCGGAAGAGCCTTTTTGTGAAACACGTTTACTATTTGTTCTCTCTTGCAGTTTGATTGGCAATTTAACGCGAATAATGCTAAGGAAATCACATATTCATATCACGTTGGTGTATGTTGATCCTAAAAATTTCTAAGCCTATGAGGTGTGCAAGCCGAGTAATTAATAAGCTAACTATGTCATTCGGTTATGTGCGGGGTGTGCCAACTCGTTGGTCGAGCTCGGCCAGAGAGTAAAATATGTTGATGTGGTGTTGGGCGCGCTGCTGACTTCTTGATCTTGCGACTGCGGCCAAGGAAGGAACACGTCTCGGCCTTCGGGTTCTAAAGCCTAAAGACAAGGTTGCTAGTTCTGCGAAGTTCAAATATCAAATTATTCTTTCAATTTGCCGAATGTATTAACCTGGTGACACATCACTTCGCCGAGAAGGCTGATGAGATGACCTCTACCAACAAAGACTCGAAAATCCTTGTTGACTGAGACTTGGATATGTAACCAGTCGGCCTTGAAGCAGTGCTGTTTATTGAAACTGAAGGTGCTCCTTGGTCGGTTAATTCTACGGCTCAAGTACTGTTTATCCAAACTAGTACTGTTTATCCAAACTGAAGATGTGTTGGCAAAAATAGAAGATAAAAAAATCTCAAGCTTGTTAAGAGGTTTCGTGTAGAGCGAGGACTTACGCAGAGCAATTTGTGTGTTGAATTGAAGGAGGCTCTCACGTTGCACAGCCTCATGTATTTATAGCACTTATTTGCTTGCGTTTCTCGCGGAACTTCCATAGCTGGCCATAACTTGAATCTCCTGAAGATAAGTAGTTGATACAAATAAAACTCTTGATAACCATCCCATTTGTTAATTGATCGCTTAACAATGACCCATCCTCATTGGCCATTAGCTGTTGGATTTGATGGAATCAGACCAATTTGCATGCATATGAAACTCTTTCTATGGCATCCTGAGGAACCATGCAATGTTAGTGCCCATATTTGCGTCCAAGTGCATGCATCACCAAAGTTCAAACACTTTAGCCCATGCCGTGCTCATCCCTAAAAAATATGCTAATTGTTACCATATATTTCTGTGCTAATAATTATCCCAATCTAGAATATGCCACTCCATTATTTTTGGTGATCATCAGGTACCACTATTATCCAAAATAACCTATATGCATGGTTCAACGACTCCAAACACACGTGGGGGACATTCCCTGTTGATTTCATCTTGGCATCCCACGCATACATGAAGACCATGCATCTTGACAATTCTAATCAAACCCATCATGTTGCTCCAATCTGATAACAAGAATCCCAAGTCCATTTGAACTATACTGCTTGCTTGGAGATATAATTTGCATCTTATTATCCCGTATAAGAGAATACCAAGATAATTTGTTATTAAAAGATCATAAAATATCCTTTACTAGTAACAAAATTATCTTCACTTTTCCATTCGATGGTGTGGAGCTATACTCACTCAACGACCTTGATTGCACGGGCTGATAGTGTAAATTTGGGTCCAAACATTGCCCCCCAGTTTTTTTGAGCTACGACTCGTAAGCTGAATGGTTAAGAAAATTAAAAGTAAAGGTAAGAGGAAGAGAGTAAGAGAGATAGTGAGGAGAAAGGAAGAGAGTTTTTTTTTATTCTTTAAAAAAATTAGAGATGTTAAAATCACCGGGAAGGTTTACATAAAAAACAAGCAAACTTTTTTTTGTAAAATTACGTTACTGCGCTTAATTTTTTTGTTGTTATAAAAAATTAAATAATTTCTCTTTTAATTAACAAAAAGAATTCTATTAATATTTAGTTAGATAATGGAAAAAAAAAAATTTCCTAGCATATTCTCTCTTACTGCAAAATATAGAACGCACTAATGACTAATCAACGATTAACATAAAAGTCAAAACTCTCTACTTAATTAATTATTCATCTTTTTGGGTCCCATCTCTACATAACTAATTAGTAAATGAAAATCATCCATGACATCTTGGATATGGCTTCTCACATTTAGATTTATGCGGCACATTGTTTTTAAGTTTGTGCCTGGATAATGTAACAATTTGGCCCAGTGGTTGGAACGAATTTCAGGTCTGTATTCTATACAATATATTTGTGGTTCGAATCCTAGTGCTGGTGAATCGCACGATGGTGCTCATAAAATATTGAAATGCCTCTATGCGTCTTCCCGTTTCCTGAAATGATGGACTATGTCACATATAACCGACATAATAAAAAAAAAAAGTATATAAACCAAATTTATGTTTTGAATAAAAATAAAAATTAAACAAAAATGCTCCTTTATCAGACACCCATGCTCATTTAAAAAATAAAAAAATCCATATCTGACATAAATGTTTCCATTGGTAATGTTCTTCATCAATATATCTCATTATACAAAGTATTTATACAACAACATAAAGAAAACATAATGATGACTTTTCCTTTTTCCCATCTTCTTTTCCCTTTCTTCTTTTCTTCCCCTTGTTCTATCAGTGCTACCTTTCTCATTTCCTCTACTTCTTTCAGTGCTATTCACTGTAGAATAACATTCCATCACATGAGAAAACATGAATGAATAAAAATTCAACAGCAATTGATGCCAAAAACATCACTAAAGATTAACAAATTAGATAAAATAAATATGGTTTAAGTAGAACAATGTATAAGAAATTCGATAATCAGCAAATTAGTCATAAAAAAAGATTGAATTGAACAAAAACTACAAAACCATAATAAAATTAGGGAACTACAAATTTTTAGTTAACTTGAAAATGTTGAAACAAAATCCCTCACTAATTACCTCAGATAAGCAAAATCCCTTACTCACAGTAGAAAACGGGAGCAGGAAAGTGAGACAATTTTGGTGTTTGACGTAAATCATGTGTTGTCGTACTAGAGAGAGAAGACGGGGAGATGAGATCAGCGATTGTCATGGAGAGAATGATGGAGGAACTGGATGAAGTGGATAAAAAAGCATGGTAAGAAGATGAAATGAAAAGAAGAAAGAGATGCCGAAAAGAAGAAGGGGGAAATGAAAGGGAAATGAAGGAGAATGGGAGAAAAGAAGAAAGGGAAAATGAGAGAGGAAGAATGGGACCTACAAGACCACTCTCCGACACATTAAGCCAATTTTGTAGTATTGTCTTGGGACCTACAAGAACACAGCTCACTCCATTTTTGCCATTGCTCAATTGGAGGTAAAAATCTGTCCTCCTGCAAACGCACTAGGGTTTTTTGTCCGTTAGTGATTTGTATTTTGGTTTTTTTGTTGTTTTCAATTTCAATTTGTTGTAAGTTGAAGTTGGGTTGCTTTCAATTTGAATTTTGGTATTCTAAGGACAGGGAAGAAAGCTGAGCCCTAGCCTTCATCTTGCTTCTGCAGTAGAATCAAGGGTTGTTGGGTGGGACTTTGGTGGCTGCTGGCTAGCAATAATGTGGTTCAAATTCGTTTTTTATGAGAATCGGATCTAAAATCTCTCATTTATAAGTAAAGCGGAATACTACTAAATCATAGTACTATGTGGAAAAAATTAAGATTGTTAAGTTAAAATTAAATAGTATGACACATATAAAAATGGTAACTTTCATGAAAAGGGCTTGAACTAAGTTTATTTTAACAAAAAATAATGCTATAACTTTATTTAATAAAAAGTTTTAAATTTTAATGAAAAACCTTTAAACTTTAATAAAAATGACAAAATAACGTAAATTTTAATTAAAAAGACATAATTAATATTAAAAAAAAAAACTGACGCGCCGGATCCGCGCATTCTCACACATACTATTTATGAAACTTAACGGTACTACAATATTTATAAAATTTATTACACTGTTTATGAACCTTAACAGTACTACATTGTTTATGAAACTTAACAGTACTACACTGTTTATGAAAATTACTACACTGTTTATGAAACTTACTACATTATTTATGAAACTTACTACATTGTTTATGAAACGTTACGATACTACATTGATGAGGAAACTTACTACACTGTTTATGAAATTTAACGGTATTACACTGTTTATGAAACTTAACGCACGCTGGGCACACATATTTTGGATAATACTTGAGTACTGACCATTTAATACTCAATTTGCTGATCCTTTGATGTGGCCCACTGATATTTTAACACACGTATCTTTTCATTTTTTTTTTCTCAATATTTGCTATTTTGCAAACTAAACACCAGCTATTACTTTAAATCCATAGCCAAACACTACCTTTCTTCTTCATTCTTCTGTTTGCCATGGTTGATTCATCGACGTCGACCACTCCAGTTACTCTTCTAACCTCTCTCCTCCATCAATCACCCCCACTATCTCCAATCGCCATCCCACCCCAACCCGTCGTCCCACCCCAATCCCACCTCCCTCATCGAGACCAACGCACACTTCCTCTTCCAATTGAAAAGGATAATGAGTTTGAAAAATTAGACTAGTTGGAAAAGGAGATGGGGATGGGCCAATGAGGTTGGTGGAGCAGCCATGATCGACGACGATCAGCCATGGCAGTTGAGAAGGTGGCGAAATAAAGTTATTGTTTGGTTATAGGTTTAAAGTGATAGCTCGATGTTTGGCTACAAAAATAGAAAGAGTCTGGTCAAGTGTTGTCCTATGTTTAAATTTTAGGTTTTTCATTATTTAATTTTTAAATTTTTTTTAACCATTAAATAAAATTAGTAGGTGATTTTTAATTAAAATATAAAGTTCTGAAATTATTTTCTTTAATTTTTTTTATAAAAATAAAGTATAAAAGACGGAAGACACACGGAGAGCAGATCGGCAGCGCAGTCGTCGTAATTGGAAATAAAAAATAAAAAAAAGATTTAGTCAATTACATTATTACACGTATCCATTACTGCCGGCTTCCATCTATTAAAATACCCAAAATCACTCTGACACCAATCACTCACAGATAAGTATTACAAAAAAGTAACAGAGAGAGTTTGAGAGAGAGCGATAGCCGATCATGGAGTCTCAGGGAATAGAGCACCGAACAGTCCAAGTTAACGGCATCAACATGCACGTCGCCGAGAAAGGGAATGGCCCACTCATCCTCTTCCTCCACGGCTTTCCTGAGCTCTGGTACTCCTGGCGCCACCAAATCCTCTCCCTCTCCGCCCTCGGCTACCGCGCCGTCGCCCCCGACCTCCGAGGGTACGGCGATACCGACGCCCCCGCCTCCCCTTCCAGCTACACCTGCCTCCACATGGTCGGAGACCTCGTGGCGCTCCTGGACGCCATCGCACCCGATCAGGAGAAGGTGTTCGTGGTGGCCCACGACTGGGGCGCCCTCATCGCTTGGTACCTCTGCCTGTTCCGGCCCGACCGGGTCAAAGCCTTGGTCAGCTTGAGCGTGCAGTTCATACCGCGAAACCCTCGGAGGAAGGTCATCGAATCGTTTCATGCTGCTTATGGCGATGACTACTACATGTGCAGATTTCAGGTTCGGTACCGTTTTTTTTTTCTTTTTGGGGAATTTTTGAGCCCCACAAAATTCCACATCAATCACTAATTGTCAATTTGATTAACATTTAATCATCTTTACACAAATTAGTTAGTGAGGTACATCTTGTCCTTCCGAATTTGCATTTTCGACTTTCAAATTTTCAATTTAGAACAATAAATTTCGAAGAATTGACAGATTTGATATGACAATCAGAAATACAAAAATATGAAAAATAAAAAGTGTGTGTGGACGTCTTCACTTTGGAAGCAATTACTTTAAAAAGCTTACTTTTTATGAAGAGGATTGTCTGTCCTCATTCATCTTCCAATCTCTTATTTTGTGTGGAGATCTTCACTTTGGAAGCAATTATTTTAAAGACCTTACTGTCTACACCATCTGCCTGGCAGATTGAAAACGATCATTTGTCTCTCTCTCTGTGTAATCAATCTGAATCCCAAAGTGATATTTTACATTAAATAGGATGTGACAATATTATTTTTTTATTACATTTTCTACCTTTCAAAAGCAAATATTTTAAAGAGTAGGGCTATTTACATTTTTTTTTTTAATCTCTCGTTTTTGTTAATTTGTATATTCATCGTCAATTTATTTGATCAAACAGTTAAAAATGAAAATGAGTGAAAAATAAAAATAGGTGCATGAGTGTTTTATTGTAATGTAATTGATTGTGATTTTTTTTCTTTTAGGTTGAAGTTGCTATGAATATTTCTGTCGTTGGCTAGACTACGAATTTGAACTAATAATCAAATTGGGTTTATTCGAAAATATTGTTGTTGTAGATGAGTTTTATCATATTGTGAAAGCGGGTATGCGTGTGCATTATGGTGTGGATTTGATCTCCACCGATTCTTTTCCCCCTAACAACTAACTATCTAAGTCTAACCCGCTAACCTATCGTTCTACTAAAAAATATTAATGTTTGTTTAACAAGAAAACATTAGTATGTAATTCTGAAACCGCATACCCGCAGATATCAATTGCAATTTTTGCTTATGACTGGGCAAATTACTCATATTTGTAGGAGCCAGGAGTGATAGAAGCTGAGTTTGCTCAGATGGGCACTAAAAGAGTTATGAAGGAGTTTCTTACATATAGGAATCCTGGTCCACTTTTCCTGCCTAAAGGCAAAGCATTTGGACATCCCACAGATACTCCTATTGTCTTGCCAAGTTGGTTGTCTGAGGATGAAGTGAACTACTACACCGCCAAATTTGACAAGACGGGCTTCACCGGCCCCATAAACTACTATCGGAATATTGACGTGTACGTAATTTTTTTCGAACTTATGTTGTCGAGTGTCGATGACTCTAATGCTAATCGTTGTTTTAATTAATTTCATCCGCTTTAACAATGCAGAAATTGGGAACTGACTGCACCATGGACTGGGGCTCAAGTGAAAGTTCCTGTGAAGTTCGTTGTGGGAGATCAGGACCTAGTTTACAACTCTCAAGGTACTCCGGACTTCATACACAAAGGCGGGTTCAAGAAATTTGTGCCGCTTCTGGAAGAAGTAGTTGTATTGGAAGGAGTTGCCCATTTTCTGCAACAAGAAAAGCCTGATGAAATCAGCAAACACATTCACGACTTCATCAAGAAATTCCATTAGCCGTATGTCCTTGTGTCGACGCTGGCTACTGCCTACTGGTGTTTCAGTTATGCGCTTCTCGCCTCCGACTTTGAGTGACGTTGTAATGGACATTGTTGTTTCCTTGTTTACGAACGTGCAACTTCCGTCAACTAGTTTGGTTTTGTCATGAATAATCACTGATGATGTGTGTAATTTAAACTATACTAAGTTTAATTTTATAAGCTGTTTCTGTTTAATTAAGTTAGTCCGATGACTTGAAAAATAAAGAGGTTTGTGAGGAGTTAAAACCATGTCAGTTGCTTTAAAATAATTGTGGATGCGTTCAAATGTCTGTGAAGTAACTTATCAAAATACACATTATCGCAGGGTTCACGAAGCAATGACTAAAGTAAAAACCTATATCATAGGGGTCGATTTTGCACCACTTTGTCACATTACCGAATGACCACTTTCCTACTTTCTCACAAGTCTGACAAAATATATAAATTGATTTAATGTCAAACACTGAGGTCTAATAAGAAAAATCGAAATCTTGTGAATCATTTCAAAACTGATTTTAAACCTCCGCAGTGGAAAATGCATTTAGTCTGGAAAAACATGCATTGAACACAAATGAATTTCAAAATTACTAATAAACACATTAATTTAAGAGTTTTCTACATATAAATTCTTAAAAACAACACAGTAGAATAACACTTCAAACTCAATTATCTTTGAGATATATCACACTTAATTAATTACTTGTGTTTATTAGTATAAACAAGTGGTTCGTGGCCAATCCACGAAACTTTCTATGTATGGTTAGAATCATTAATACAAAAATCATTATGTAAAAATTATCTCAACAAAAATTAATAAAATATGAGATCGCTTAGTCATCAAATTTTATAAAAACAGATCATTGAAATTAATAAAAATATTACAAACTATCTATCTATTAGCTACAGTTTATTAACTAAATAACCTTCATTTTATTATTTTTTTGCAAAGATAATATTTCTAGAGTGTTTTATGGTATCAATGGACTATTATAATTTCTAGGAAGCAAAATGAGACAAAATGAAACATCACATGGTATTTTTCTCACCGCTTGTGTGAGGGTTTTCAAATTAAGGTTTTCCGTTCAGTCGCCGGCCCTAGCTATGGCTAAGGTCTGTGGCAGCCTTTACTTTCTCCTTTTTGGTGTTCTCTTCCTTTCCTCCTGCTAAAGTTTTCCCCTTGCTAGCCTTTCCCTCCAGAATAATCTTTCCAACCCACAAACCGTGAATCCTACTCGCCAATGTCCTCAGAACCACTCTTTTCTTTTCTCTATTTCTTGCTATCCCTCCATCTTCACTCCTTCGTACTTTCTAACTTGGCTTCGTCATTCATCAATATTATTCCATATCCGGCTTGCAACCATTTTAACCGCGTTTTGTTGCGGTATATCGAGAGGGTGTGTAGAGTTCTGGTGTTCACACCGGCTCGGGTGTTCACACCACTTCCCTCTCTTGGTCTGCCTTCATTGGCACTGTCGCTAGTGGACATCCCACTGGCTTCTTTGGTTTCTTCTTCTTGGTGGCTGCAACAGGAGAAGAGCTATTTGCTGGATGATGGAGTTCTCCTTCTTTCCATCTATGAGGCTTTGTCTGATCGGATTTAGGCGCTGGTTGGGTTCGATGGTTCGAGCTGTTTGCGAGGTACGGCGGCAATTGTTGCAGGAAGCTAGGATTACCTTTTCAGTCGGTTTGCTTTTGTTTTTTAGCCTAATCTTTGGTTGGGCGCTTGGTGTTTCTTTTGGGTTGGCCCGCGTTGCCTTTGTATATTTGTTTTGGACCTCTGTTTTGTAAAGTTTTGTTGGCAATAAAACTTTTGCCTTTCTACCCAGAAAAAAAATGAGGCAAAATGTTTTTTTTAAGAAAACGGCAGCGTATATTTCATTGAAGCTATAAAAGGCTAATCAGTAAAGGGTGAAGATAACTCCTCCATAAGAAGGTCACTAATTAAGGTTGGAAGTTAATCTCATCAAGTACAATTGTTTCCACAATCGAGAGCAAAATGAGCTAAGCGACAAGCAACCGAGTCTGCTTGTCGCCGGGTGTGGGCAACACAAGCTTCAGCGACCATAGTTTGCTTGCCCCATATGAAATTACGCCTAAATTCCTTATTTCACTCCATTTTAATCTCACTCCCAACATGAACAAGTTCAGATACCACCTCGTAAGACGTTTAATCCGAGAGTCGAATACAATAACACCAGGTAGAAAAAAACAAATATTTCTGCAGGCTTCCTTATAAAAAGACACAGAAACATCCCAACAGTAATCATTCGTTAGAGAGAGAGCGATCGACGATCATGGAGTCGGAGGGAATAGAGCACCGAACGGTCCATGTGAACGGCATCAACATGCACGTCGCCGAGAAAGGGAATGGCCCACTCATCCTCTTCATCCACGGCTTTCCCGATCTCTGGTACTGCTGGCGCCACCAAATCCTCACCATCTCCGCCCTCGGCTACCGCACCGTCGCCCCCGACCTCCGAGGGTATGGCGACACCGACGCCCCTGTCTCCCCCACCAGCTACCCCTGCTTCCACATGGTTGGAGACCTCGTGGCGCTCTTGGATGCCATCGCACCCGATCAGGAGCAGGTGTTCGTGGTAGCCCACGACTGGGGCGTCTTCATCGCTTGGTACCTCTGCCTGTTCCGGCCCGACCGGGTCAAAGCCTTGGTCAGCTTGAGCATGCAATTTCGGCCGCGAAACCCTCAGAGGAAGTTCATCGAAATGGTTCAAGCTGCTTGTGGCGATGACTATTACATGTGCAAATTTCAGGTTGGTACTTTTTATTTATTATTATTATTTTTGTAATTTTTTAGCCGCACAAAATTCCATACTATTGGAAATCAATTTATCTTTTTCTAAAGACAAATATAAAAATAAAAAGAAATTAAAGAAAAACAAAAGCTCCACCCACCCGATAGCCACCCACCAAACCACATACAACCTCGTCGGCAGCCATTTCCTTGCCATTTCTGCTATTAAATCCCAGTCGGAAGAACATAAATCAACCACGCAATCCAAATTCTTTGGTTTTTAAGGAATTGTGGCTATCCCCAAATTCCAGAAAGAACCCATAAAACCCTAGGAAAAAAAAAATTGTGGCTATCCTCAAATCCCAGAAGAAAAAAAAAATTGTGGCTGTCCTCAAATTCCAAAATACCCAGAAATTTTTTGGTGGGCTAGATCGATCAGATAAGGTTTTTGGTAACAACGTTGCTGGTTATGTCTATGGAGATATGAGTTAGATGACCTTAATTATTGGCCTTCACACTTCTCTGATTTGGAGAGAGAGGAAGAGACAGAAAGGGCGAAGAGATAACCTTCGCCGCCGATGGGGAGCTTTGCGATGACGGGTGGGACTTGTTGGGGTAGATGGTTGTCGGATAGTTTGGGGAATGCTGTTGTTTTTCTTAAGTTTTTAGTTTTATTTTTCAAGTTAAGGTTGTTAAATTGGTGTTAAGTTGAAAAATTATTGTTAAGTTGAAGCGCCAAGGTCATGAAGTTAGAAAGGAGACATACTGGAGACACTAGTTTAGGTACAGCAGACCCATGATCGAGACGGTGAGATTTTTAGAGATTGACGGAGAAAAAGGAGGGAAGAGATGGAGAAGTTTATAGACAATATGAAAACGGGAGCAGGAAAGTGAGACATTTCTAGTGTTTGGCGTAAATCATGTGTTGTCGTACTAGAGAGAGAAGACGGAGAGATGAGATCAGCGATTGTCATGAAGAGAATGATGGAGGAACTGGATGAAGTGGATAAAAAAGCATGGTAAGAAGATGAAATGAAAAGAAGAAAAAGATGCCGAAAAGAAGAAGGGGGAAATGAAAGGGAAATGAAGGAGAATGGGAGAAAAGAAGAAAGGGCAAATGAGAGAGGAAGAATGGGAGAAGAGAATGAGAAGGAAAGAAGAAGGAGAGGAGAATGCAGTGGGAAGGAGAAGAAATTGGGGAAGGGAGAAGGCAGCGGCGCAATGAAGAAGGAGAAAGGTTTTATTATGTTGGTAGTACTATCGGTTAAAATTGACAGCAATGTAAAAATTTGTCGGACACAATTTCCTATTGTCATTGGATAGAACCGACAACACACTTTTCAACATAAAGAATGGTGGGATATATCCCGCCCAAAATTTGCTAGGATTTAAAAAAACATAAAGTAATAATTGTGTCGGATATAACCGCCATCGTTAGTATTAAAAATTTGAAAATCATATAATATAATCTGACACATTGCTTACTCATGTCGGATATATCCGTTGGAATTGGTTAAAAATATTTAAAAAATAAATCTTGTGGAGTTAAGAGCCCGCTTCATTATTCTTGTCAGAAAGTAGTGCACTAATGTCGGATATAAGCGACAGTAATAATTTGTTATCCAACACTTTTTAAAGATGTTCTCGGAAATATTTTATTCGACAATAATAGTATAAAACTGCCACCACTCTCCGCCACATTAAGCCAATTTTGTAGTAGTGTCTTGGGACCTACAAGAACACAGCTCACTCCATTTTTACCATTGCTCAATTGGAGGTAAAAATCTGTCCTCCTACAAACGCACTAGGGTTTTTTGTCCGTTGGTGATTTGTATTTTGGTTTTTTTGTTGTTTTCAATTTCAATTTGTTGTAAGTTGAAGTTGGGTTGCTTTCAATTTGAATTTTGGTATTCTAAGGACTGGGAAGAATAGCTGAGCCCTAGCCTTCATCTTGCTTCTGCAATAGAATCAAGGGTTGTTGGGTGGGACTTTGGTGGCTGCTGGCTAGCAATAATGTGGTTCAAATTCGTTTTTGACGAGAATCGGACCTAAGATCTTTAATTTATAAGTAAAACGGAATACTACTAAATCATCGTACTATGTGAAAAAAAATTAACAGAGTTAAGTTAAAATTAAATAGTATGACACATATAAAAATGAGAACTTTCATGAAAAATGCTTGAACTAAGTTTATTTTAACAAAAAATAATGCTATAACTTTATTTAAGAAAAAGTTTTAAATTTTAATGAAAAACCTTTAAACTTTAATAAAAATGACAAAATAACTTAAATTTTAATTAAAAAGACATAATTAATATTAAAAAAAAACTTACGCGCGGGACCCACGCGTTTTCACACATACTATTTATGAAACTTAACGGTACTACACTATTTATAAAATTTATTACACTGTTTATGAACCTTAACAGTACTACATTGTTTATGAAACTTAACAGTACTACACTGTTTATGAAAATTACTACACTGTATATGAAACTTACTACATTGTTTATGAAACGTAACGATACTACATTGATTAGGAAACTTATTACACTGTTTATGAAATTTAACGGTATTACACTGTTTATAAAACTTAACGCACGCTGGGCACACATATATATGGATAATACTTGGGTACTGACCATTTAATACCCAATTTGCTGACCCTTTGTTGTGGCCCACTGATATTTTAACACATGTATCTTTTAATTTTTTTTTTCTCAACATTTGCTATTTAGCAAACCAAACACCAGCTATAACTTTAAATCCATAGCCAAACACTACCTTTCTTCTTCATTCTTCTGTTTGCCATGGTTGATTCATCGACGCCGACCACTCCAGTCACTCTTCTAACCTCTCTCCTCCGTCAATCACCCCCATTATCTCCAATCGTCATCCCACCCCAACCCGTCGTCCCACCCCAATCCCACCTCCCTCATCGAGACCAACGCACACTTCCTCTTCCAATTGAAAAGGATAATGAGTTTGAAAAATCGGACTAGTTGGAAAAGGAGATGGGGATGGGCCAATGAGGTTGGTGGAGCAGCCATGATCGACGACGATCCGCCATGGCAGTTGACAAGGTGGCGAAATAAAGTTATTGTTTGGTTATAGCTTTAAAGTGATAGCTCGATGTTTGGCTACAAAAATAGAAAGAGTCTGGTCAAGTGTTGTCCTATGTTTAGATTTTAGGTTTTTTATTATTTAATTTTTTTAATTTTTTTAATCATTAAATAAAATTAGTAGATGATTTTTAATTAAAATATAAAGTTCTGAAATTATTTTCTTTAATTTTTTTTATAAAAATAAAGTAGAAAAGACGGAAGACACACGGACAGCAGATCGGCAGCGCAGCCGTCGTAATTGGAAATAAAAAATAAAAAAAAGATTTAGTCAATTACATTATTACACGTATCAGATGGTTTATTTCCAAACGACGCAAAATCCATTACTGCCGGCTTCCATCTATAAAAATACCCAAAGCCACTCTGACACCAATCACTCACAGATAAGTATTACAAAAAAGTAACAGAGAGAGTTTGAGAGAGAGCGATAGCCGATCATGGAGTCTCAGGGAATAGAGCACCGAACAGTCCAAGTTAACGGCATCAACATGCACGTCGCCGAGAAAGGGAATGGCCCACTCATCCTCTTCCTCCACGGCTTTCCTGAGCTCTGGTACTCCTGGCGCCACCAAATCCTCTCCCTCTCCGCCCTCGGCTACCGCGCCGTCGCCCCCGACCTCCGAGGGTACGGCGATACCGACGCCCCCGCCTCCCCTTCCAGCTACACCTGCCTCCACATGGTCGGAGACCTCGTGGCGCTCCTGGACGCCATCGCACCCGATCAGGAGAAGGTGTTCGTGGTGGCCCACGACTGGGGCGCCCTCATCGCTTGGTACCTCTGCCTGTTCCGGCCCGACCGGGTCAAAGCCTTGGTCAGCTTGAGCGTGCAGTTCATGCCGCGAAACCCTCGGAGGAAGGTCATCGAATCGTTTCATGCTGCTTATGGCGATGACTACTACATGTGCAGATTTCAGGTTCGGTACCTTTTTTTTTCCTTTTTGGGGAATTTTTGAGCCCCACAAAATTCCACATCAGTCACTAATTGTCAATTTGATTTAACATTTAATCATCTTTACACAAATTAGTTAGTGAGGTACATATTGTCCTTCCGAATTTGCATTTTCGACTTTCAAATTTTCAATTTAGAATAATAAATTTCGAAGAATTGACAGATTTGATATGACAATCAGAATTACAAAAATATGAAAAATAGAAAGTGTGTGTGGACGTCTTCACTTTGGAAGCAATTACTTTAAAAAGCTTACCTTTTATGGACAGGATTGGCTGTCCTCATGTTTGAGTCTTCTTCGAATCTCTTATTTTGTGTGGACATCTTCATTTTGGAAGCAATTATTTTAAAGAGCTTACTGCCTACACTGTCTTGGCATATTGAAAACGACCATCTGTCTCTCTCTGTGTGTAATCAATCTGAATCCCAAAGTGTTATTTTACATTAAATAGGATGTGACAATATTATTTTTTATTACGTTTTCTACCTTTCAAAAGCAAATATTTTAAAGTGTAGGGCTATTTACATTTTTTTTTTGAATCTCTCGTTTTTGTTAATTTGTATATTGGTTGTCAATTTATTTGATCAAACGGTTAAAAATGAAAATGAGTGAAAAATAAAAATAGATGTATGAGCGTTTTATTGTAATGTAATTGATTGTGATTTTTTTTTCTTTTAGGTTGAAGTTGCTATGAATATTTCTGTTGCTGGCTAGACTACGAATTTGAACTAATAATCAAATTGGGTTTATTCGAAAATATTGTAGTTGTAGATGGGTTTTATCATATTGTGAAAGCGGTCATGCGTGTGCATTATGGTACGGATTTGATCTCTACCGATTTTTTTCCCCCTAACAACTAACTATGTAAGTCTAACCCGCTAACCCTATCGTTCTACTAAGAAATATTAATGTTTGTTTAACAAGAAAACATTAGTATGTAATTCTGAAACCGCATACCCGCAGATATCAATTGCAATTTTTGCTTATGACTGGACAAATTACTCATATTTGTAGGAGCCAGGAGTGATAGAAGCTGAGTTTGCTCAGATGGGCACTACAAGAGTTATCAAGGAGTTTCTAACATATAGGAATCCTGGTCCACTTTTCCTGCCTAAAGGCAAAGGATTTGGACATCCCACAGATACTCCTATTGTCTTGCCAAGTTGGTTGTCTGAGGATGATGTGAACTACTACACCGCCAAATTTGACAAGACGGGCTTCACCGGCCCCGTAAACTACTATCGGAATTTGGACGTGTACGTAATTTTTTTCGAACTTATGTTGTCGAGTGTCGATGACTCTAATGCTAATCGTTGTTTTAATTAATTTCATCCGCTTTAACAATGCAGAAATTGGGAACTGACTGCACCATGGACTGGGGCTCAAGTGAAAGTTCCTGTGAAGTTCGTTGTGGGAGATCAGGACCTAGTTTACAACTCTCAAGGTGCTCCGGACTTCATACACAAAGGCGGGTTCAAGAAATTTGTGCCGCTTCTGGAAGAAGTAGTTGTACTGGAAGGAGTTGCCCATTTTCTGCAACAAGAAAAGCCTGATGAAATCAGCAAACACATTCACGACTTCATCAAGAAATTCCATTAGCCGTATGTCCTTGTGTCGACGCTGGCTACTGCCTACTGGTGTTTCAGTTACGCGCTTCTCGCCTCCGACTTCGAGTGACGTTGTAATGGACATTGTTGTTTCCTTGTTTACCAACGTGCAACTTCCGTCAACTAGTTTGGTTTTGTCATGAATAATCACCGATGATGTGTGTAATTTAAACTATACTAAGTTTAATTTTATAAGCTGTTTCTGTGTAATTAAGTTAGTCCGATGACTTGAAAAATAAGGAGGTTTGTGAGGAGTTAAAACCATGTCAGTTGCTTTAAAATAATTGTGGATGCGTTCAAATGTCTGTGAAGTAACTTATCAAAATACACATTATCGCAGGGTTTATGAAGCTATGACTAAAGTAAAAACCTATATCATAGGGGTCGATTTTGCACCACTTTGTCACATTACCGAATGACCACTTTCCTACTTTCTCACAAGTCTGACAAAATATATAAATTGATTTAATGTCAAACACTGAGGTCTAATAAGAAAAATCGAAATCTTGTGAATCATTTTCAAAACTGATTTTAAACCTTAGCAGTGGAAAATGCATTTAGTCTGGAAAAACATGCATTGAACATAAATGAATATCAAAATTACTAATAAACACATTAATTTAAGAGTTTTCTACATATAAATTCTTAAAAACAACACACTAGAATAATACTTCAAACTCAATTATCATTGAGATATATGACACTTAATTAATTACTTGTGTTTATTAGTAAAAACAAGTGGTTTGTGGTCGATCCACGAAACTTTCTACGTATGGTTAGAATCGTTAATATAAAAATCATTATGTAAAAATTATCTCAACAAAAAATTAATAAAATATGAGATCGTTTAGTCATCAATTTTTATAAAATAGATTATTGAAATCAACAAAAGTATTACAAATTATCCATCTGTTAGCTACAGTTTATTAATTAAATGACCTTAATTTTAATTATTTTTTTTACAAAGATAATCTTTCTAGAGCGTTTTATGGTATCAATGGACTATTATAATTTCTAGGAAGCAAAATGAGATAAAATGGAACATCACACTGTATTTTTCTCACCGCTTGTGTGAGGGTTTTCAAATTAAGGTTTTTCCGTTCAGTCGCCGGCCCTAGCTATGGCTAGGGTCGGTGGCAGCCTTTACTTTCTCCTTTTTGGTGTTCTCTTCCTTTCCTCCTGCTACAGTTTTCCCCTTGCTAGTCTTTCCCTCGAGAATAATCTTTCCAACCCACAAACCGTGAATCATACTCGCCAATGTCCTCAGAACCACTCTTTTCTTTTCTCTATTTCCTGCTATCCCTCCATCTTCACTCCTTCGTTCTTTCTAACATGGCTTCGTCATTCATCAATATTATTCCATATCCGGCTTGCAACCACTTTTAACCGCGTTTTGTTACGGTATATCGAGAGGGTGTGTAGAGTTCTGGTGTTCAAACCGGCTCGGGTGTTCGCACCACTTCCCTCTCTTGGTCTGCCTTCATTGGCACTGTCGCTAGTGGACATCCCACTGGCTTCTTTGGTTTCTTCTTCTTGGTGGCTGCAACTGGAGAAGAGCTATTTGCTGGATGATGGAGTTCTCCTTCTTTCCATCTATGAGGCTTTGTCTGATCGGATTTATGGCGCTGGTTGGGTTCGATGGTTCGAGCTGTTTGCGAGGTGCGGCGGCAATTGTTGCAGGAAGCTAGGATTACCTTTTCAGTCGGTTTGCTTTTGTTTTTTAGCCTAATCTTTGGTTGGGCGCTTGGTGTTTCTTTTTGGTTGGCCCGCGTTGCCTTTGTATATTTGTTTTGGGCCTCTGTTTTGTAAAGTTTTGTTGGCAATAAAACTTTTGCCTTTCTACCCAAAAAAAAAATGAGGCAAAATGCTTTTTTTTTAAGAAAACGGCAGCATATATTTCATTGAAGCTATAAAAGGCTAATCAGTACAGGGTGAAGATAACTCCTCCATAAGGTCACTAATTAAGGTTGGAAGTTGATCTCATCAAGTACAATTGTTTCCACAATAAAGAGCAAAATGAGCTAAGTGACGAGCAACCGAATCTGCTTGTCGCCGGGTGTGGGCAACACAAGCTTCAACGACCATAGTTTCCTTGCCCCATATGAAATTACGCCTAAATTCCTTATTTCACTCCATTTTAATCTCACTCCTAACATGAACAAGTTCAGATACCGCCTCGTAAGACGTTTAATCCGAGAGTCGAATACAATAACACCAGGTAGAAAAAAACAAATATTTCTGCAGGCTTCCTTATAAAAAGACACACAAACATCCAAACGGTAATCAATATTTCTGCAGGCTTCCTTATAAAAAGACACAGAAACATCCAAACAGTAATCACTCGTGAGAGAGAGAACGATCGACGATCATGGAGTCGGAGGGAATAGAGCACCGAACGGTCCATGTGAACGGCATCAACATGCACGTCGCCGAGAAAGGGAATGGCCCACTCATCCTTTTCATCCACGGCTTTCCCGATCTCTGGTACTGCTGGCGCCACCAAATCCTCACCCTCTCCGCCCTCGGTTACCGCGCCGTCGCCCCCGACCTCCGAGGGTATGGCGACACAGACGCCCCCGTCTCCCCCTCCAGCTACACCTGCTTCCACATGGTTGGAGACCTCGTGGCGCTCCTGGACGCCATCGCACCCGATCAGGAGCAGGTTTCGTGGTAGCCCACGACTGGGGCGCCATCATCGCTTGGTACCTCTGTCTGTTCTGGCCCGACCGGGTCAAAGCCTTGGTCAGCTTGAGCGTGCAGTTTCGGCCGCGAAACCCTCAGAGGAAGTTCATCGAAATGGTTCAAGCTGCTTATGGCGATGACTATTACATGTGCAGATTTCAGGTTTGGTACTTTTTATTTTTTATTTTATTTTATTTTTGTAATTTTTTAGCCCCACAAAATTCCATACTATTGGAAATCAATTTATCTTTTTCTAAAGACAAATATAAAAATAAAAAGAAATTAAAGAAAAACAAAAGCTCCACCTACCCGATAGCCACCCACCAAACCACATACAACCTCCTCGCAATTTCTGCTACTAAATCCCAGTCGGAAGAACACAAATCAACCACGCAATCCAAATTCTTTGGTTTTTAAGGAATTGTGGCTATCCCCAAATTCCAGAAAGAACCCAAAAAACCCTAGAAAAAAATAATTGTGGCTATCCTCAAATCCCAGAAGAAAAAAAAAATTGTGGCTGTCCTCAAATTCCAAAATACCCAGAAATTTGTTGGTGGGCTAGATCGATCAGATAAGGGTTTTGGTAACAACGTTGCTGGTTATGTCTGTGGAGATATGAGTTAGATGACTTTAATTATTGGCCTTTACACTTCTCTGATTTGGAGAGAGAGGAAGAGACAGAAAGGGCGAAGAGATAACCTTCGCCGCCGATGAGGAGCTTTGGGACGACGGGTGGGACTTGTTGGGGTAGATGGTTGTCGGATAGTTTGGGGGATGCTGTTGTTTTTCTTAAGTTTTTAGTTTTATTTTTCAAGTTAAGGTTGTTAAATTGGTGTTAAGTTGAAAAATTATTGTTAAGTTGAAGCACCAAGGTCACGAAGTTAGAAAGGAGACATACTGGAGACACTAGTTTAGGTACAGCAGACCCATGATCGAGACGGAGAGGTTTTTAGAGATTCACGGAGAAAAAGGAGGGAGGAGATGGAGAAGTTTATAGACAATGACGAAGAAATAGATATAACAATATAAAATAATATTGTATTTTTATTAATTTTTCTAGGAATAATTTTAATATTATTTGTCTAGGCAATTTATGTTGGATGGAGATGTACTTGGCACATACTATGTACTAAGTAATAATTATCTTTGCCCCAATTGACGGGAAGGGATTGACTGGCTCCATGGGATGCTATCAACACATTATCTTTTATTTTCTACTCATTTTTTTGTTAATTTTTATTATTTAATTTTCTTCAACTAATTTATTTGGACACCTAAAAACTAAAAAATTATAAAAATTAAAAATAAATATATGGATAACATCACTTTATTACAAATTGCCGGTGTTGCTTTAAATCCTAGCAGATTGAAAATGATCATATCTGTCTATGTGGAATCAATATGAATCCCAAAGTGTTACTTTAAATCGGATGTGACAGTGTATTTTGTAGATGTAAATTTTTTCTTCCTTGTTCGTGGACAAAATTGCACCTACAAAATAAATAACATCTTAGGTCAAGGCCAAGAGCCTCACGGATGAATGGAGGGGTTTTGGCCGAAGAACCTCTTATGCTAAAGTTAGAATTTTGAGAGAAAAATGTTTGGAGAGTTTTTGGAAGTTTTGCAAAAGTGTGAAACTCCCCTTTCAAAGAAAATGGAGTCCTATTTATAGAGCATGGCCGGCCCTCTTTGGAAGAGAAAGTGGCCGACCCTTGGATGTTTTTTGGGGTGTAATGGTGATTAATGGATTAATTAGGAATTAATCCATTAATTAGCCTAATTAATTTAATTAATAGGGAGGGTTTTGAAGGTTATGGAATGATGGATGAGATAAATTTGAACTTGTTAACTATTTTGGGCACTCTTGACTCGATTGATGGATGATTCTCCACTGCTCGAGTGTAGGAAACCTGGTATGTCTTGAGGGTAATTTTGTCCTCTTCACCTAAAAATCCACGTGTCGCCTCTTGATTATTTTTGGCTCCACATATTTTACTACATTTTCTACCTTTAAAAGCTAACATTTTGATTGTAGTTACGTATGAACATTTTATTGTAATGTAGTTGATTGTTTTTTTCTTTTTTTTTTTTAGGTTGAAGTGCCTACCAAATTGGGTTAATACGAAAATATTGTTGTTGTAGATGATATTTTATCGTATTTGTGAAAAGTAATCATGCATGTGCACTTTTCTGCGCTTTCGATTCTTATCGCCCCTCTCTTTAACAAATAATTAACTAACTCATTAACTCTATCGCTCTACTAAAAAATATTACTCATATTTGCAGGAGCCAGGAGTGATAGAAGCCGAGTTTGCTCAGATGGGCACTACAAGAGCTATCAAGGAGTTTCTAACATATAGGAATCCTGGTCCAGCTTTCCTGCCTAAAGGGAAAGGATTTGGACGTCCGACAGATGCTCCTATTGTCTTGCCAAGTTGGTTGTCTGAGGATGACGTGAAATACTACGCCACCAAATTTGACAAGACGGGCTTCACCGGCCCCGTAAACTACTATCGGAATTTGGACGTGTACGTAATTTGTTTCGAACTTATGTGTTGCTGTCGACTATAATGGTAATCGTTGTTTTAATTAATTTCTTTCGCTTTAACAATGCAGAAACTGGGAATTAACTGCCCCATGGACTGAGGCTCAAGTGAAAGTTCCAGTGAAGTTTATCGTGGGAGACCAGGACCTGACTTACAACTCTCTAGGTGCTCAGGACTTCATACACAAAGGCGGGTTCAAGAAATATGTGCCGCTTCTGGAAGAAGTAGTTGTACTGGAAGGAGTCGCCCATTTTCTGCAACAAGAGAAGCCTGATGAAATCAGCAAACACATTCACGACTTCGTCAAGAAATTCCATTAGCCGTATATATGTCCGTATGTCGATGCTTGCTGGCTACTGCCTACTGGTGTTTCAGTTATGCATTTCTTGCCTCAGACTTTTAAGTGACGTAACAAACATCGTTGTTTCCTTGTTTATCGGTGTGAAACTTCCGTCAACTAGTTTTTTTTCTTTTTTGTTGTTGTTGTAAATCGTCATTGATGATGCGTGTATTTTAAACTATGAAAGTTAAGTTTAATTTTATAAGCTAGTTTATGTTTGATTTAGTCAATCCGATTACTTGAAATATAGAGAAGTGCGTGAGGAGTTAAAATTGTGTAGGTTGCTTTAAAAGAATTGTGAATGCGTTCAAATGTCCGTAAGGTACAGTATCAAAATACACACTATTGCTGGGTTCATGAAGGTATGACAAAAGTAAACACTAAACCTATATAGGTAGATGTTGCACCACTTTGTCACTTTACCCGTTTGACAACTCTCCTACTTTCTCACGAGTCCGACAAAAGGTGTAAATTGTTTTAATGTCAAATGTTGAGGTGTAACAAGAAAAATTAAAATCTCATGAATCATTTCAAAATTGATTCTACACCTCAACGGTGTAAAATGTATTTAGTCCTAAAAACATGCATCAAACATGATTTTTTCTTTTTTTTTTTTCGGACGAAGCATCGAACAAAATGAATATTAAAATTACTAACAAACCCATTAACTTAAGAGTTTTCTACATATAAATCCTTTAAAACAATAGTAGAATAATAATTCAAACTCAATTACCATTGAGATATATGACACTTAACTAATTACTTGTGTTTATTAGTTTCGTGGCCGATCCACGAAACTTCCTGCTCATGATTAGAATTATTAATAAAAGATTACTACGTAAAAATCATCTCAACGAAAAATCTATAACATATGAGAGTGTTTAGTCACCGAATTGTACGAAAACAGATTGTTGAAATCTACAAAAGTACTACAAACTATCTATCTATTTGCTACAGTTTATTGACTAAATGACCTTAATTTTAATTATTTTTTGCAAATATAATATTTCTAGAGTGTTTTATGGTATCAATGGACTACTTTCTAGGCAGCGTAAGAAATAATAAACTGAAATTTATTTCCATCCGAAAAATGTTCATTCTACGCCTACATTCTTTATTTCACTCCATTTTAATCTAACTCCAAACGTGAAGAACAAAACAAATGGACATGTTCAAATACCACCTCGTAAGATGTTTAATCCGAGAGTCAAATACAATAGCACCAGAACGCAAATTCAACTAGCTCAAGAACTTGCTTGGCTCTTCCGTTTTTCGACATTGAACTGAACATCCACGAGGTTGGTTATGCCAGCAGTTATCTTTTGACCTATTTTTACTGGGCCAACACCTTGGGGAGTGCCTGCGCAAGCAGTACCAAACCATAATTAGCTTCATGTCGAAAAAATACTCGCATGTCTCCTAGACGCGGAGGAAGTGGGGTTGGATGGAAACCTTAGGTACAGATAAAAATTTCATACCTGTTAGTATTACATCTCCTTCGAGAAGTGTCATAATGGAACTTATGTGGCTGATGAGAAACGGGAGTTTAAATATCATGTCCTTGGTTGAGCCTTTCTGCCTCAATTCTCCATCTACCTGCGGTGAAGCGAATTAATTTGAACGCATTAGAAGTGGCCAATACAATAATCATGCCAATACTAGAGCTCGTGAAAGCAAAGGAAGCACTAAGAACCTTCAGCCACAACTCTATATCATCCGGGTTTGGCACCATTTCCTTGGGCAGCTGCATGAAGTTTGGAGATCAAATGGTTAAATATGCTTAAAAATATAGATAGTCATAGTGATTGAATTATTTGCATTATAACTCTGGTGAAATTATAAGTTTACAACTAATATCCATGCCTCTACAGAGCATCCCATATCAAATAGGTCTTAACTGGGAAAAATAACCCCATGTTCTCCCTCAACTACCTTATAATAAACTGGACAAGTTAATCTGGGAAGCTTTAGTTGGCGTGGCAACAGAGCCAAGCACGGTTAAATTTGCGATACTCATCCTCACCCCCATCTCTAAACAAGCTTTCTTTTTTAAAATTAAGTTCCGTTCTATAGTGATAAATGTCAGCATAAATAATCAATATAGCCCATATAACACACCCTCATCGCCCCATTGGTCTGAAATTATTTTCACATTAGCTACCTCACAATGAACATACAATAGAAAATCACCCGTAACAAAGAGAAAAGCATCAAAGATAAGCAATGCAATTCTTACTGCGGAACTGATTGGTGTGAAGGTGTCCTGCCCCTTAGCTATGGTCCATGGAAGACCTGCAGACTGTAAAAGGAAATAACATACATTTACAACGATAACAACATTGTACCGGCATCTCCAGTTATCCGCATATACAAATCTTTATATTCAAATTGGACAGGAAGTAAAAGGACCACGCTTTAACTTTAGGTATCCTAAAATAGAGCACAAGTTTAGAACTTGAACCGTTCCGTTCTTATTCTTCATGAGATCAGGCCACAATAGTGACTACTGGACTTTTTCGCAGTTTACATCACAGGTACCTCTCGGTTTATAAAGTTGTTCATCTAATGTTTATTTTCCTCTGAGAAACATCACTTGTATTGATCCTTACGTATGAGCTAAATTAACACACATCTCACATCGAACATCTAGATAAAACGAGAAACGAAAAGTCTTATATGCACGATAACTCATTCATCAGAAACCAACATACATTTGCAGTAGCTGTTTAAATTAAAACATATTGATTATCATGAATTGCAGCATTAACATTCTAATTAGAAACTTCTTGTCATAAAATGAACATTTCACTACCGTGTTTGATCACATTAAACAATCCGATTTTCGATAATTACCTTAGCAGAAGCTTGAATTTCTCTGGCAGTCATATCCAGAGCAAGTGCATAACCTTAAACCATCCGATTTTCGCCAATCAGATTTAAACTCAAAATTAAATCATTAACAGCAGCATTATTAACTGATTAATTAACAAATAACAGTAACAAAAATTACAAATTTACCGGCGACGTAATCCATGGCTGTGGATTGCGGAACATCGCGAGCTTTCTGGGAGATTATCACCGCCAGCTCTACCTCATGGTCCAACGACAACAGAGGGTGAGGGACTTCGATCGTGCCGCCGTTCTTCAAGTAAGACGACGTCGGTTTGAGGAAAAGCACGGGCTCCTTCACAAATCACAATAAATCAGAATTGAGAGAGAGAGGGGAAGAGGAGAGAGAAAGAGGGTGGACCTTGGGGACGGCGTTGCCGAGTTCTTTGGCGTGGGCGGCGTAGTTTCTGCCGACTCCGACGATCTTAGTGCCCGCTTGCAAAAGCTTCTCTAACGCCGTCGCTGCCATCTCCAAAGTTTCAGTCCTTGATTCCGGCTACGATTTCCAACTGAAATGTTTCCCGCACGGAGTTGTCGTATCCTGAACTTTGTAATTTGTTAATTATTTTGTCGAATCATTTCATGAACTTTATTGATTTTTATTAGTATTTGGAATTTTGCAGCTAAAATATCATATTTTAATGTCGTAATCCAAATTACAATTTTCTCTTTTTTTTTTTAATTAGGGAACAATTTTGCTTTGTTACTACATCAGTTGTCATTACATTTTAAATGTCGAGATATGTACAGGAAAGAGATCAAATCACGCATATTTAATAATGATAAATGCGGTAAATGATATTCGAGAACACTTTAGAATGATGAGCAAAAATGCACTATTTAATCGTACGTGTATTGACCTTTTGATTTCATTATGGAACAAAGTGGAGAGAATTGGATTGAAAGTGGAGAGAATTTGATTCACAATCCAACAAACACATGTCACAATATGAATTACGAAACACTTTGTTGCGATAGGTCCATATGAATTATGTTAAGACAAATATGCATAACTTCTTACCGTTAATAAAATACAACCCTATATGCATCAACAGTTAAAATCTTGTACAAGCAAGTAGGCAACTGAGAGCAGATGAACAAAAAGGGAAAGGAAAATCCATCCAATTTTTTCTACAACATTTATCAAAGTATTACACTGGGTAACTTGAGTAATAAACAACAATGTTTCAATGTAAGCTCAAACTGTTTCACTTTGTTCCTTGTCAATAGCAAGGGGCATAAAACTAGGGGCAGTAGGAGTTTCCTGACTGCGTCCGCTACCGGAATGGAGTCGCTGACATTCTGCCTTGCCAGATTCCTCGTCTCCAGATTGACGATGCGACCTGAACTCAAAGGAACTACATGTCAGAATGCTTTGTTACTGCCTATTGCTACCTGAGTCTGAGAAATCATTACCGTTGGCGAAAGTTGGAATGTTGGCTGCCAAGCAAAGGGCTTGAACAAACACCGGTGTCTGCATTTGCTGGTAGATTTGTCCTCAACTACACATGAATCGGCACAGCATTGCATTACCAAAGAGGTGATCTAAAAGTGTTCCGGAGTAAAAAATGCGCCATGTTATATCATATGATACATATCATACTTACCGTTCCTTTGCGCAAACTAGGTGCGCTTGCCTGCTCTGGTGCCCTAGTGGCTTTGTTTCTTCTTTCATGTACAAGGTGAGCTGCACATTTGCATGTGAAAAATAGTAGCACTGCTCCGAGGAAAAACACTATAGTGGATTCGATGACAATAGCTGACCCCAAGCCTGCATTCCTCACAATAAACAGAAGCACTTCGGCTATTTCAAGACCTAAATTGATTTTTGTTTGGAGCTGTATGACCCAAGACAGAAGCACTTTGGCTATAAGTTACTGACATACATGCATTACCACTTACCGTGAGCCACAAGCGAACTCATTGGCCTTCGCCTTATTAGATTAACGGAAGCCTCAGCCTGTAAAGGCACCGATATCTTATCATCACAATTAAAATAGCATCCGTAGTTTCCCATGTCATTCAATTTCACTGTCAAGATTGCATCCTGTTCTCCTCCCTGTACAAGAAATGTGATGAATCAACAGACGATGCTGTAAATTAGATGCAATGAAATCAAAGCGAAGAACCCAACTCACATGATAAAAGAGCTGTCGCATCACAGCGTTGCAGTCATTAAATGTTCCTTGAAATCTAACTCCCTTAGCTCTCACCATGAAATGTTTTGAGATGCTGACATATGTCTGAAGAGGTAGCCACTGATAACTATTCTTGAGCTTCAGTTCGGTTGTGGAGATGAGCTCAGCTGGTAGGCTGGTTGCCAAATATCCGTCATTAACTTCCACGGAAAAGGTGACTCTGAAAAGGGACTCGTTACCTGAAAGATTATGGGGCAAAGAACAAACATATTGATATCCTCTAAAACTCAGAGATTGAAGTCGTCATCTACCCTACTTTGAATTCGACCAGAGCCATACCAGGGAACGCAAGAAGATCTGGATCACCGATGCAGAACTCAAACTTGTCTTTTTCTCTGTTGTATATCGGTGACTTGTCTTCATTACTTTTCAAAATAATGTATTCAGGAGCATGAATAAATGGAGGATCGTTAATAGGTTCCACAAAAACTGGAACATCCAATTTATTTATTCCATTCCTGTTTCTCGTAGACACTCGAATTGTATCATAGCCACAAAAGTTCTCGTTCCTGACTCGAGGGAAATGGAGGATAAAAAATGATGTTACTCAATGAAGGAGGCCAATTATAAGAAGCAAAAGCAGATAGATGAATAGTACCCGAAGTATTGAATTGACTGAAGGGCAAAATTAATTACTTCCACACAGCCTACTATAATCAAACCCTTTGCATCTCCATCTGATGTGTATACAGAAAGTCCTGTCCAAACTGGCTCCCAGAATTGCACTACCATAGGAGACAGAATGACTGTCCCAGATTGCGCAGTGAGATTCACAGAGATGTTCTCCATCGCATCCGAATACCTTATCTCAAACCCGCGGAAACCACTGCAAATAGTCGAATTTATAATTATACAGAAGCATATATGAAAATTGAAGTGTTATAGATTAATAGTACGTTACCCGAATCTGGGACTAATCTCGTCTTCAGTTGCTTGTAGTTCGCTTGGAAAAGAAACAAATTGGGGCGGGATAGTGAGAACATATATGTTTACAGCAGCAGTAGCAAGATTTCCGTTTATATCAGACATTGTGTACACAAAAGAATCATTGCCGTAATAGTCTTTACGAGGCGTGTAGCGGAGTAGTCTTCCATACTCAAGAAGGGAACCACGATCTGGCTGACAAATATAAACCAGTCAAATTTCCAGGCAAATTGAAATCCTTTAAAAGGGTAGGTGGTGTTCACGTGCATACGCCTGCTTGTGATCACTGATCAGTAGCAGTTCCACTTTTGTAAAGAAGAGAGAGTAGTGAAACAATGGTTTGAAAACCTTCACTTTGTATTGTACCTTTGAGTATTCAACAACACTTGCATTATTTCCAGCAAAGTAGTCGTTTGCTAAAACATCAAAAGCGATTGACTCATCCTCCCAGACAGATATTGTATCAATGTAGGCTCTGGGAAAATATTCGCCTGCAAATAAATCAGTCCATGAAAGTAAAATTAATACCACCAACAGTGCTTGGCTATAAAGTATAAACATCAATCGATGACAGCATGCTTGCACAGTATCGATCCATAACACGAGTAGAAAAATCAAATCCCATTTAATTGATACAACAAAAGAAAATAGAGCTACTCTTACACAACTTCTTGTTTTTCAAACTTACTGCTGTAGACATTGATCCCGAAGGGGCAGGGAGAGATGCGTTTGCCGTTAAATGAAGCACATATCTCATAACTACCAACATTCTCAGCCAGATATTGAACGGTGTATGAGCCATCATTGTTATCCACAAACATGGAATTTGAAAAGCCAGAACTGTTAACTGAAGCAATCTCTAGTTTCAGCCTAGATTGTTGTGACAAGACAGGATTATAAAATGAATCCACGAGCTGCACTAATACTTCATTGTTAATCATCTTCGGCACCTTGGGAGAAAATTTGACGACTTCTGAGAGTGATGTGTTAACCTTTCCTGCAGAAAAGTTAGGAATTCATTCATCAGAAATCAAATAAGAGAGGCTGAAACAGTATGATAGTTCATGCAATGACGAATAAAACTTGTAGCGAACTTCTCAAGATCATATAGTTTCTTCTAGATTTCCAGATCAAGTTGTGCTTCCTTAACATGATGGTCATGAAAACTAGAGAAAATATCAGGTGAATATACCTCCTTTTACTTCCATTGTAAACGGATGACCGCCATTGAGTAGAATATTTCCACAAAATACGTAGATGTTATAGATCCCACTCTTGGTGGGTGTATACACCACATTGAAAGCAGTTACCAGGGCGCTGAAGCTCCCAACAGACTAAATTCAGAAACATTGTACCTCAAAAATTAGAATACAAAAGCTTAAAGAAGTAATACAAAATATGTGTACGTAATACTATGTATATGTTGATGCATGTTTTTGTGTATATATACACGGATACTTCTTACAGAATTTATTGGGTCCATAGATGGTGATGGAGCGATTTCTATCTGGCTGGTTGCACCATATCTTAACGCTCGAGCAGGTCCACTCCCTAACTTAGAGATATAAACTTTGTAAGTTTATAACCAAAAAGTTTATCATAGGAAACAGCTCAAAAATTGCTAGCTACCATTTATACCATTGATGGTTTGCATAGGAAATATGCTTGACTGCACATTATAGGAGTCATTTTCCCTTACAATTTGTACTTCGAGCCGTTCTATTTCAACGGGAGAGGGATATTGAAAAGCATCATTCAGATAAACTGAAAACTCTGCTAGTACTCCAGCAGTAGAGCTGTTTAAACCAGATCCATTGACAACGCTGTTTGTCCCGTTGCAATAACCTATCCAAATGTAAGCAAGAGAGAGGCGTGTGAATGGAAGTGGAAGCAGCAACAGCAATAGGTTATTCATAACTGGATTAACCACCTACAGGGCCTTACCGACAAAGACAGTATAAGCATATGGCATATTAGAGATACTCTTATAATGCTTCATATCGGATATAGTGAGCAAGAAGTTCCCCGGTTCTAGATTGCTAAAGGAAAACAACTGAATTCCAGCCACCACTTCTTCAAAGTGCAAATCTGCAACAGGTATAGACAAATTTGTCTCTACCTCTACAACTTCAGCATCAAATGCATACAGACCAGGAACAAGGTTCCCATATCGATCTTGCTGATGTATAAAGATTTCCATCTTCGAATATAACTGCCATGCATTTGGTTCAAAATTCCATTTCACCGCACAATTGGAAACTTCTAGTGGTCCTGCTATAGGCCAGGGAAAATAACTCCGAAGCTCAGAATCAACAAATGGAAAGACGTAACAACTAAGAAGAATGCATCGGTGAAGTGTAAAATAGTAACATAATCGACCAATTTATTCTGCAGGCAGATGGGAGCTTCATCGTTTCCGCTATAAACCTAAATGTAACTGCTTAAATCACAAATTAGAGAAATTCTAGCTCAAGTTTTGTACATGGTGTAAGCATACACTATAAATGTATAACTATTGCTACGAAACACCACCTGGGTTCACCTTAAGCGGTAGGGGAGAGCCATTCAAGGTCTGATTACCATCTCCCACGTACAACAAGAGATCTCCGGCTTTCACCACAATGAACTCCAAGATGATATAACCGAAATCATTCCAACCCAAATGCGTGATGTCTGGCATGTTCGCTATGGAACCATTTGCATAGACTGCAGACACTGTAAAATTATGTAATCTTGGATCTTCATTGTTTTTGGAGACATTGTTTCCAAACGCGTCCTTTGGAAGTATCATTACCCTAGCTTTAGTCCCTGCTTCGAATTCATTGTTGAAACCCATCCACGAAGCAACACACGAAGACGGGTATATTTGCCCTTCAATCGAAAAATAGGTAAAATCCATCATGTATCAGAGAACACTTGGCAAGAAAATCAGCAGTCCAATTCTTTTAGTGAAATTAAAAATAAAAAATAAATAAATAAAAAACCTGGATGAACTTGAAAATGCAGAGAAGAATCAAACACTTTGTAGCGATCCTCGTTGATCATAACGTTAAATGCCCCGGCGGTTATGGCAGTAAAGAAGAGTTTCCAACTGCTAGGGTCTCCTTCAAAATCCGAAAGAACACCCGACACGAAAGAGCAATTCCCGGGCTTCCCATTCACTGTAAGAGTAGGTTTAAACTTGTTCTTGTCGAGCTTGTCAAAGTTGTTCAGCGCTCTGATTCTTATGGTTGCAATGTCGCCGGCTCGGAAGGTGTCATTGTCATCCATCCAACTGAAAGTGAACTCCGGCATCGCTGCTTCGTCTGAAACAAATTCGAACAAGGAAAGGCGAAAAGAGAGAGCCAAGAGGGATATGAGTAAGTGCATTTCGACTGCCATGAGAGAAAGCCGAGAGGTTTTGGAATTCTGCAGAGAAAAAGTTTGTATTTCCGAAGGGAAGCTGATCAAGTAATTTTGTCCGTTTGATACTTCTAGAGCGGTTGGTGACGGTTGAAAACGGTTTATATAGTGGCGCGGATGTTCCTCCTTCTTTTTATCCACTTAAATTCTGAACACAATATTTGGGTTCTCTCTTTTTCTCCCCCTCCATTTTTCACTTTCTTTTCTTTATGTCCCCCACTAATTTTTTGTTTATTATACTTTCTTTTTCATACAAAAGAACTCGTGCTACCACACCTAATTGATCGATGACCGTTATCTTTGGGTTCAATTTTATGTATAGACGCTCAGTGCAGACACGTAAAACGGTTGAATTTGATCAAACCGCTTAAACTAAATAACTGAGAACTGTTCTGCTTACTTGTAACTTTACGTAGAAACATACTCGTTTCGCAAACGAAGCAAGAGAACTTAATCAACTTATTACGAAAAGAAAATATCAAGTCTACATGTGAATTATTTATATATATATATAAAAAAAAAAAAAAAAGGGGGCCAACTTCTCTTCAGCCGGCTGTCTTGCTTGTAAACAGCCTTGAAATCGAACTATGCAAAGGCAACAGTGAATTCAGTCAATTGGGAAGAGCATGTTTTCAAGCAGCGAGGCCATCGACGACCAGTTATCTATCTCATACGCAACATGAGCAGCTCTGGATTCTCTATATATTGTTTCCACTCGTTGCAGAACCTGGCAACAGTTGCTCCATCCAGCACTCTGTGATCTGCGCCTATATTGACCTGAGAAACAAAATTGTTATATTTAGACGGCCAACTATTTCATCATAGCATCCTAGAAAAAAGGCCCAATGCGCATGTCCATGGGGATTTGTAAGGGTAAGGGCACTGGCATGCAGTGATTTGGTAATTTGTATGGAAGTAATATGTAGATTTAACCTTTTCAATTGGTTTTATTGGAAAAACAAAAGGAACACTCACCGTCATAACTGAGACAGGATATACACCTCCGTCATCCGCAAATCGCGGAACCTTTTGAATTCGCCCAATTGCAATAATGGCAACCTCAGGCAAGTTCAGAAGAGGCGAACCATATTTCCCACCGATTGCTCCAATGTTGCTTAAGGTTATTGTTCCACCAGATATCTCTTCAGGCTTGAGCTTGTTTTCCAATGCCAATTGTTGTAACCGTGAAAGTTCCTTTGTTATCTGCACACATGGAACATATAAGTAATAAAAGCATATGTCATTCTTTCACCTGAGTAGGTAGAAATAATTGTAAATATCTTAGAATCGTAAAGTTCAACATGCAACCGAGAAATTGTTCTCCAAATCTTGAATCTCATGCAAACAAACCAAGAAGTGTATACATATTCAGACACACAGTGTAAGCCACAGTTGAGAGGTGACATAGAACTAACCTCCAAAATGGAAAGAGATTGAACGTTCTTTATGATTGGCACAACTAGACCATATGGAGTAGCCATGGCAATTCCGATATTGTGCGAACCTATAACAATTTCCATTTTGTTAAGTCAAAACCCCACTTCAAGACAAAATTAATACTAGCAAGTTTTCCATGTCACTAATAAAAGACTAAGCCAAAGTAGAAACATTGCTGCAGCCAACGGATGATAATTGCCATGGAGTGTACAAACCTTTGAGGATGACCTCGAGTGACTCTTCATTGAAGCTACTATTCATCAACGGATATTTGCTCATGGCCACTGAGAGAGTCTTTATCAATAATGGAAGAAAAGTGTGCTTGACATTGGAATCGGTGTTATTACTTTGGAAAGAATTTTTCAGCTCCACAAGTGCATCACACTTTATGTCCTCAACATAATGAAAATGTGGAACTTTTGCAGCCATGCTCATTGACGTAACCATTCTTCGCTGGAATCCCCTGAAATAACACATTTTAATTAATTCACGGCATACTTCACTTCGTCTTGAATAAGACCACTAAAAACAAATGTTCTCTATGAAATTCTAGTATTACGTGACATAAGTTCCAGCCATGGATCATACAAATGATTCATTAATGAACAAAGGAGGTATTCCAAGTTCATGTTTGCATGCTATATTACCTCAGGGCAACTGTCGTATCCTCATAATTCCATCCCGATTCAGCTGATGTATGTGCACAAGTCTCTTTTCTTCCCAAAGCTTTCTCAGGACTAGCACTCAAGGAGGCAGAAGGAACTTCAACGATTCCCTTCTGGGCAGCATATTTAAGGACATCTTCTCGTAACACTCTCCCATCTTTACCGGTTCCAGAGACTTCATTTATATCTATATCATATTGCTTTGCAAGGCTCCGAACAGGAGGTGTAGACAAAACTCCGCCTATGTTATGTGTGTTAAGCTCAGAATCTAGTGACTTAGTGATTTCCAAATTCTCAAATATCTGCTTTGGAACGTGAGATTCCTCGACGGCCATTTTTAAAAGAATTTCTCCAACCTAAGATTTAATTGAAACTTTAAATCATAAGTAAGAGTTTGAATACGATTAAAACCAGAATGAGCTAATCCACACGAGAGAAATGATATGCTGTTACCAAATTTCTAAAGGAAAAATTCCCGTTACTAGTTCAATTTCTAAAGGGCAATTATTGTCCACTAACTCTCTTACATATGCGGACTTCTCCACAAATCCTCAAACCATAGGTTGTAAGGTGTAATAGTATTCTGACCTTGACGATGTCACCAGGAATGTAGAGAAGCTGAGAAACTTTCCCTTGATAACGGCTTGTTATCTCGATGGTTGCTTTGTCACTTTGAACTTCACAAAGTGGCTGAAATTCGTCAACTTGATCCCCCTGCCAAAATCACAAATTAAACCTCAAATTCCACATTCTCTTCGAAACAACCTAATATCATATACTCATACTAAATGACACTCCCATTGTATGCAAAATGAAGACCGTCAATGTGGCTGTTCAGGCCTGCGAAAACTTCCCATTCAAATCTGACAAACCTTGCACAAATACGTGGATCAACAACATAAATGTATACAAATGCATGTGCAATTATATTGTACAGGATACGTTTATGCGAAAGGTAGAAGGAATAACAGACCTCCTGCACAAACCATTTGAGTAGCTCGCATTCGGCAATGCCTTCTCCGGTTTGCGCCAACGGTACATCAACCATACCATTACCATTAACCCCTGCTGCAACATCAGCCACTGCCTCACTTGAAAACCACCTCCCATTCACATTACACGCAATTCTACGCTAAAAATTCACAATTTGCAAAATAAATAAATAACCATACAGATTACGAACAAATTTACCAAAAAAATAGTTGAAAAGAACCATCTTTGAATGTAAATTTAAACAATTTCCACAATTTTGATTACTAACCAATCATTTAATCAGAACCAAGATTAATTAGCAAGCGAAAGAGACTTACAATGGATACCTGATCGGCCAAGCACAACCGGGTGGAAGCGGCAGTAGAGAACGCAACGAGATCGGAAGAGGAGACTCGAAACGGAGAGTGGTGGGAAGAATGCACCGCCGCCGGCGACTGAGCTGAAGAGGTGTACGGACAGAGCCACCGGCCACCGTTGACCAAAGCCCGCTTATGCCAGAGCCGCCTTGCGTTCATCATACTTTCTGGATTTTAAAAATTACTATAATTCCGAAGTAAAAATTATCGGAGTGAGCTCTCTACCTACGAGTGACTCTATATATTCATGTTCTGCTGTTTCTGAATTTGGCTCTTTGATTTTAGTTTAAATTAATTTAATATAACATAAATTAATTATGATTGGTTGGGATGGTTGCTGCATCAGCAGATAAGCTTTGCAATCGGCCATGCCATTTGGTCTTTTCAAGCTCTGCGAAGTGCAGGATAAACATCGCTCGACGGCTGACGCATTCGCGTGCATTTCTGATTCACTTCGATTTGCCACTTTTGTTTGTTTATTTGTTTGTTTTCTGGCGAAGGCCCAAGAGGGGAGGACCCAGTGAATGAATCCACAAAGCCCAAGACAGAACAACAAAGAAGCCCAATCTAACACTGGATGAGTACCATTACCAGCCAACAATGTGTATGGACTTGTAACGAATTACCAAGACTGTGTGTCAGTCTAGCCTAGCCAGTCTAGGGGTGGGTACGATGCAGTTTGGCTCGGTTTCACACCTAAATTACGGGTCAACCACCATCTCCTCTCCTTGCTTTAATTTTTTTCCAATTTTTTTCTCAAATCTAAATCTTCCTTCTTTGAAAGGGAGGAGAAACAACATAGAAATCATGTTATAATTCAAAGATGTGAAGAGTGTCGGGTGTAAAAAATAAAAATGAAAACATAAAATGTTTATTGTACCTAAGAGAGTGCGAGATGTGAGGATATTATAAGAATCTATGTGAGGTGTATTAAGATAAATTTTAACTGAAAAAAGCAAATATGAAATGTATTAAATATGTGAAGTATATTCAACAATATGTGAATGTTAATAAAACAAGCTTTAGTAAGTTATACCAACTCTTTGTTAGCTCTACGCATTTTCTCTACCCCTTCTCACCCTGAAAAGTTGGGGGCATCACGTATTTATTATGCCAATACTCAAAAACAATGAGGTGTGAGAGTAGTTGCAGTATCCTGTTGTGGATCCGCAAGTGTTACGTCCGGTTACATTTTGGATACAAAGCTTAGATAATAGTTGGACGAGCTGAAAAGGACTTGGGTTTTGAACTAAGATGAACAAGGCTTCTTCGACCGAGATCAAATATTCTACATTCAAAATGAATGTGGTCTCTCTATAATCCTAATTATTGTTTGACATATATTAAGTTTATGCTAACAAAAATAAGTTTATAAACACGTGTCTACTAATAATTGTGGCCACTGAAAGACCACACCTTTTTTGAGTGCAAAAGATTTAATATCTCTTCTCTTTGATGGAAAGGAAGGGGATCCGGAAATCCCTTTCACCAAATCCATCAATCCGAACCCTTAAAATTTGATACAATGACTAAAGTTATTATAACTTTTAAAGGGGTTCCTGTTTTTAGTCGTTTGATCAAAATTTCAAAGGATCTAGATTGATGGATTTGGTGAAAGGAATCCGGAAATAATTTATTTCCCGATGGAAAGTTTAAGTTGATTAGACCAATGGCATGTGGGCATGCCGCATCGTAGTGGTGATTAGTGGCGCCACCACATGTAAGTGATTTTTTCATTTGTAATCACCAGTTGTTCAAAAGGGTTTTCCATGCAGATAATGTTTATATATATATATATGTTATCGACACATCCAAACTGACCAAATAAATACATGATCCTAGTGTTTATATAAATATTTAAGTTTCAGGGCTAATTACATTTTTTAACATTTTAAGGTTGAGGTGATTTTTAAAATGGATCATGAGATTTCATTTTTTCAGATTGCACCTTTAGGCTTTGAAATTGTATTACTTTACACTTTTTGTCTATTTGAACCAAACTCACCACATAAGGGAGCTTGCTGAGTGTTTGTAGAGCTTTAAATTGGAGGCAAATTCTATGCCCTTCCATTTCCCGTGCCCTCTCGTGTCTTCCTGTTTTGTGTGGTGACGGTTAAGTCATGTCAAAATCTTATATTATTTTTTTTATAGAGTAATAAAATAAAAATGAATAGTAATATAAAATATTTACGTGACTTAATCGTAACCTCACAAATAAAAAAAAAGTAAGGGAAGTGAGAGGGCGGAGAATCTGCCTTCCCTTAAATTTGCCTATATCCCCCGTGATGATGGTTGTATGGCGGCCCACTTGATGGCGTCACATTTTTTTTTCCAGATGGGTGGATCCCATTCTTGGGGTTTATCCTTTCCAGATTTTCTTTACAACATTATGACAAAAGATGTAAACATTTCTCTCGAAATAGATTAATAAAATTTCTTCTACCGATTGGTAAAAAATCATAGAATTAGTCCAACCAAAGGCACAAATTGATAAATTCAACAACTTATAAGGTGTAATATGACAAAATTAAAACCTCGTGGCCTATTTTAAAAATCGCATCAAACTTAACTGTTGCATATTATGGTTGTCCTAAATTTCATGATGATACTCAATTAGTTAAATTATTTTTAAATTGATTTTGCTTGAATGATCTATGAGTGAAGCTTAAAAAAATAGACGTACGGTTAGAATCTTCAAATATAGTTTGATGATTTGATGGAAAATACCTTAAACATACATGCATGCAATCTGTCACTCATGGCGGGGCAAGTGACATAATAGAGTTTGTTGTTTGAGTTCTTCCGAACAATGCCTGCGAGCTTGGGACCAAAGATAATGCGTTATACGAACAGAGGTCACACAAACCATGAGAGAGAGCGTTGGAAGTTACTGGATATGCAAACACACTACAAAAAGAACATTTAGCCAGACGGAATAACTTCGTCGGCTAAAATCTGCATTAGCCCCCACACAGTTTAGCCAACGGAGGTTCGTTGGGAAAGAATAGTCGGGAAAAACCTGTCGACCAAAATTTTAAACGACAAAAATACAAATTTGTTGGGCAAATTTCGTCGGATGAACGTACGTTGACTAAATTGACTTGACAAAATCAACTTGCCCGACGAATGATATCTTGTTGGCTAGCACATAATTAAATATTGTAATGAATTTGACCCGATGGTCCAGTCATCGGGCCAACTCTAAGAAACCAAATTTAAAACATATATTAAATTTTTTGCACGACGAAAGCTTTTTTAATTAAAAAATAGGAAAAATTAGTATCATGTTCCTAGTCATCAATGTTCATTAACTAAAACCTTATTAGTTTTCAGATTTTAATCCAAGTCTCTAGCATTAATATAATAATGAATTTACATGTCAGTTACATAATTTTTTAAAATAAAAATTAATAATTGATTTAGGATTTTAATACTCACACCTTTATTAAACTCCTAACTAATTTTTAATTCAAAACATTTCCAAAATAAATAAATTAGAATAAGTTTCTACCCATTAGCTCTTTCAAAAATGTTTTAAATTTTTTTAATTGTATATGCACCCATTCATTTATTTTATTTTTTTTCAATTTTTAATCTTAAAATGTACCCCGTTCTTAAATATACCAATTTTTTATATGTAAAATGTACCCTTTTTTATATATAAAATCTATTCAATTTTTTCTAACCATTTTTATACTTATATGGGTATATTCTTTTCTTTTGATTCAAGAATGTATCCATGTCAAGTTTAATCGAAGAAATTTACTAATATTATTAAGCCTAATATCTATTACATTTTTTTTGTGTAGTTTTGAAGAATGTACCCATGTTTTGGTACAATAATTTTTTTGTTAATTTTGATGAATGTACCCCATGTTTATATATACATACACACAATAGTATAATTTATATTTTAATCCCACAAATTATGGGTTTTTATTTAAAATCTCATTAATATAAACAACTATACATTTCAATTTTTAATTTAAAAAATATATTAACATACATAGAAATAAAGCATCACATTAATTTCAGGGATTTCGATCAAAAATTGAAAACTAACAAGGCTTAGGTCAAAGAATATTGATAGCTAAGGACCGCATCCAAAATCTCCCTAAAAAATATTTATATCCAATAATTCATTTAATTCTAACTTAAAAAAAAAAACAATATTTACAATCAATATAAAATTGTTCGTACAATTATATTACAAAAACTAAACTACTAGGGTGGCTGGGGGAATGGTTGCAAAAGCTCAACTAGAGGCTTGGGAATCCTAATGCCAGAAGCTGACAAGAACTGGGCTACAGCAGCGAAGTACAGGTGTAATAATTCTCGATCTTTCGCAGCAACTTGTGCCAAGTGTGCCACTTTTCCTTATAGGCACTCACCTTCTTTCTTTTGGCGTGCTAGCTCTATCTCCACTTGTTGAAGTTTGGAATCAATCTTAGTTGATGGATTAGAGCCCACAGAACAAAAAGACCACCCCCCCCCCCCCCCCCCGACTTCCCAAACCCGACCCACTCTTAGGTCGCAAACTTCCTTGTCTTTCCGTTGCCCAACCCTGTCCATCAGCAACTAGAGAGACACCTCTGGATCAGGTGTCAGCTCCTTCACAGGCACGTCTGGTAGCTATTGGGAGAGGTTGGCGAGGTACTTGTCCTTCTTTTGAATCCTAGAAGCCTACAAATAAAATAAAAAATAAAAATAAATAAAAATAAAACAAAGGGAAACCAATTAAAATTTTTGATCATATTTGAAACCTTATTTATTGTAATGAAATTTACAATTAAAACATAGAAATGAATACTTACATAAATTTCATTCGCGATCTCGTTGCCACAATTGGCATGTGTCCCCCCCCTCTTCCCCCCCCCCCCCCAAAAACCTCCACCTCAGGGAAATGCTTCCCAGAGTGATGACACTGTAAGAAAGGGGTCGAGAACAAAAGTGGTGAAGGACATCTTCTTCTCTCGTTACCTTTATTTGCCACCAATTTTTTTCCGTCCATTAAAAGAAACTTAATTAAACTTTACCCAAAAAAAATATAAAATTGAACTAAATTTTAATTACCTGAAATTTTTCACTTTGAAAATGAATGAACAACCACTACCACTCGTCCACCTTCTCCACAAAATCCTTGGGTGGTTATTGTAAACACGAATAATTCCTGAAACAAGCGACAAGAATACGTGTACAAAATATATTTTTTTTGTATTAAAGATTTTGGGGTTACAATCTCTTTGTAATTTGGTCCTCTGATTCTATCTTCGAAGGGTGTAGGTTTGTGGATGAATTGTTGATCCAAAGGGCCGTCGGGGCCTGATCTAAGGATGAACAGTTGATGAATGATGAACACTTTCTTCAAGGGGCCGTCGGGGCTTGATCTTGAGTTGGTGGGAGTTCTTCAAGGGCCGTTGGGGCTTGATCTTGAAGGTTGATAGATGAGTGGATCTTCAAGGGCTTATGGGCTTAATCTTGAAGAACAATTGGATGTGTGGATTTGTTGAGGTTGTTGATCCAAAGGGGCCGTTGGGGCTTGATCTTAGGATGAACAGATGATGAACGATGAACACTTTCTTCAAGGGCCGTCGGGGCTTGATCTTGAGTTGGTGGAAGTTCTTCAAGGGCCGTTGGGGCTTGATCTTGAAGGTTGATGGATGATGAACGATGAACGAAAAGTGCTTTCTTGATTCTTCGGGATTTGCTTGAGAGCTTTAGAGTTTCAAGGCTTCTTTCTTTCTTCCCTTTCCTCTTTCCTTTCTTCTCCCTCCCCTAAAATGAATGCCTTGGCCTCCTATTTATAGAATTCCAAAACTTGATTTTTGGATTTAAATAATCAGATGAAATAAATCATTTCTGCCAGGTATTGACACGTGTCATATTTGATGACTTTTCCAATTTATTTCGATTTTTCGTTGAATCACACGCTACATGTAAAATTTATGTGACACGTGAACGTTGAAATTTTAATTATTGGTCAACATTTATTTCACCGAAATTTTGATGTCTACAAATGCCCCCACTTCAAGGCGCGTCGTAGACATGTGCTTGTCACGTGTAGAAGATGCGTTTTGAAGTCCCTTAATGTAGATGTCAACCCAAGGGCCGTCGAGGCTTGATCTTGAATTGGGCTGGAAATTTCTTCAAGGGCCATCGAGGCTTGATCTTGAGTTCGACTGGAAGATTTTTTGGTTTCCTCCAATCGTTGATTTTCCGCAGGCTTACTCTTGAACTGAGCTGGAGGATTCTTTTGGTCTCCTCCGAAGGTCTGAACTTACTCCTTTGATCTGGAGTTGAATTTGATTCAAGGGTGGTGAACACTTGATTTTGAATCGGACTTGTGATTTTTTCAAGGGCCATCGAGGCTTGATCTTGAACTGGCCTGGAGGATTCTTTTGGTCTCCCCATATCGTTGATTTTCCTTTGTGCTACTTTTGAACTGGGTGCAGGGTTCTTTTGGTCTCCTCCACTCGTTGATTTTCCTTTGTGTTACTCTTGAACTGGGCAGCAGGATTCTTTTGGTCTTCCCCGAAGGTCTGAGCTTACTCCTTTTTTTCTGTTTCTTTGTTCAATCTCTCCAATTCGTATTGAAGAGGGTTAGAGGATAGCTCAGCATATGCAGTTGTAGCTTATCTCCACATGCTTCAATGCATCATTTTCACTTGCCTTACTTGCTCCCCTTTGCAGAAGTGGTATTTCCTTATGCAGGTTTAGCATCTTCTCGTGTAGTATTTGTCCTCTGATGCAGGAATGGAATGCAACCTTTGCATTTAAATGGTGCTTCAAACATTACTTCTCCGCGACGATGAGTACTCGAGAGCAATGCAAGGTAAGCAACCAGGCAAAGGTTCCAGGCAATCAGTTCCAGGTCGGAAGTTTGATTTCAGGTTCTGACTGATAACTCTATTTCCCCTTCTCCTGCATGTAAGAGCAAGGACAAAGAAAAGGACAGGGAAAAAGCATGATATGAGATACCTTTGCTTTCGCCCTTGATGATATGAGATACTTTTGCTTTTGAAGAAGCGGTGAATGAATCAGCACATGCTTCCATCTACCGTTTCCTCCTGGGTCATCTGTACTCCAGGCATCTGGTATCATCTTTGGGGAAGAGGAAAAAATTGAGTATTTTGAGATGTTTTGCTGGGAGTGTACTCTCGGAGGTGAGGAAGAGTTGGGCATTTTTTTTCGCAGGTCTGCCTTGCCATAAAAGATGAAGGTCGACATATATAGGGATTTCCCAATAGCAAGTGGTGGTACTGTTCTTTTACCCTTGTCGACAAACGTTTTGATCCCGCAAATCCGGCTTTTTGAAATAGTTACGACTCTTCGATCTTTGAATACGCCTCTTTGATTTCTGAACGACGCCTTTTCGATTTCTGAACGAGTGCCTCTTTTGACAAAGCTGCACGCGTTTTCTGAAAAGCAGAGAAAGCGTCGCCTAACTTACGCTTGTCAGCTAAAGATGTGTAGCTGCGATGATAACCTCCACGTGATCTTTTGACAAAGTGGCACCCGTGCTCTGAAAAGCCGCGAAAGCGTCGCCAGCCTCCACGTGTTTTCAACTTTGTCGGAGATCTTTTGACAAAGTTAAACGCGTTTTCTGGAAAGCCGAGAAAGCGTCGCCTAACTTATGCCGGAAAATCCAGCTTTTGAGATTTGCAGAGCGATGTCTCTTCACTTTTGAACAAGCGGCCCTTCGATTGCTGAACCAACGCCTCTTTGATTTCTGAGCAAGCGCCTCTTCGTTTTTATAGAGGTATTGATCACCTCTAACATGCACACTTCGAAGGTTGCTCATTCCTGAAAATCATCTCCGGCCTTTTGAGCTTTAACTTCATCCACCCATCTCTTTTAACACCTTTGAAAAATGGCTAACCCATCGAACCTTAGCTTAGAATTGAGTCTCAGCAGTGATCCGGTTGCGCCGCTTCAAGGTAATGTATGGTGTCCTTCTTTCTTATCTTCTAACGGTCCTCTTACAGGTGAAGACTCCGTGATGCAGGACGCCACAACAGCTACAATAGTAGCTAGGAACCTCCTCACACCAAAAGATAGTAGGCTGCTTTCAGGACGGTCCGATGAGTTGGCCGTTCAAGAGTCCCTCGCTCTTAGTGTTCAGTGTGCGGGCTCTGTGTCCAACATGGGCCAACGCCTGCTTGCTCGGTCCCGTCAGGTGGAGTCATTGATGACAGAGGTGGAAGATCTTAAGCAGGAGATTAAACAGCTTAAGTACGAGAATAGAAGTTTGCATGTGCTTGCAAATAACTATTCGTCGGGCATGAAGAGGAAGCTTGATGAGATGCAAGAATCTCAAGGTCGAATTCAAAGCGACCGTCAAAGGCTTGCGTCTTTCTTCCAGAGGCACATTTTTCCGGCGTCATCAAGCGTTCCACCAAGTATTGGGGCCTCGAATGATCTATCTTCGGTGCCTCCGGCTCCTGGAGTTTGGCCAAGTAGTGGGGCTTCACGTGAACGACCTTTGTGAAGGCTCCATCTTCCTCTTTCTTTGTTAGATACATTTTTTTTCGCACTTGTAATTGCTCTCGGTGTGCCTGGCACCGTGTGAGTTTCAAACTCTACAAAATTACAACTTGTATATAACAAATATGTCCACACATGAATGATGACCTTCATTACTTTCTTTACTTTTAATTCCAAAACTTGTACACACACACGCATATAGGCCACTGCATGGCCACTGCATTTTGCTCACTGCCTTGCATCTTCCAATTTTGCTAATTTAAACAATTGGCAGCTGATGCTGCCTTTGAAAGATGCTTCCCAATATCATCATTGCTATCATTTTTTTTTTATTATTACTCTTTTTGAAAGATGTTTCCCAACATCATCATTGCCACCCTTTTTTTTTTCTTTTGCCTTCACGCCTGAAGCCTTTATAATTATATATATATATATATATATATATATATATATATTTCAGATGGTGCCAGAAGCATCATCATTGTTTTTTTTTTTTTTTTTTTATTATTATTCTTTTGAAAGATACTTCCCAGCATCATCATTGCTACTTTTTTTTTTTTTTTTTTTTTTTTTTTATTATTCTTTTGAAAGATGCTTCCCCGCATCATCATTTTTTTTTTTCTTTATATGGCCATCTGCAAGATTGAGTTCGTGGGTGAAAACCCAGGCGAGTCCCAGAGAAGACGGAGGAGATCTTTGGGTGTGAGTTGACAAACTTTGATTTTGTCAATCACATTCAAAGGCAGCAGCAGAGGCAAGCAGACGGATGAGATCTTTGGATGTGAGTTGACAAACTTTGATTTTGTTGATCACATTCAAGGGCAGCAGCCATGGCGAAGGTGCAGAAGCAGCCAGATCTTGAGGCAGAGTGTAAGGCGTCGAGTTTGAAGACCGGCTAGTCGTTTGACAGCGGTCCATGAAGCTCTTCGTTGATTTTGACCACGGTGGCCAGAGTGAAGCTGAGGGACTTGCAGGCGAGGAGCTGCATGAATGGAGAGGAAGAAGTGCCTTGTCGTGTTCCGTCACTTTCTCTTAACCTCTCTTACTGACTTCATGTTCTTTTGTTGCAGAAAAAGGGGAGCAGAGCTCTTGGATTTGATCGGAAATTCACAGGGTGGTGAACGCAGGAGGTCTCACGGCGACAGTGGGAAGCTTGTCTGTGCACATGTTGTTTGTGATTTTGTAGAATCCCAGATGATCAGGTCCACCTTCAAGCTATCGAATCCGGCGGTGGAGCTCTTCTCCTCGTCCAGTGCCCGCAGAGATGACTCAACAAATCTGGCTGCTGCATATGCCATTGACAATGTCGCGGACCCAGCACCTACCTTTGCCTCTACAACCTCAGTTCCAGCATTTTGGATCCTAACAGTTAGTTGTTCAACTTCTTCGTCAGTGAGGCTGACTGAGGGTTTTGTCTCGGATAGCAGGGGCAGAACAGTTATCCCAGCATGTCTTCCAACAACCGGGACATCAACATCAATCAGTTTCAGATTCTTCTTCTGAGCAACAAATGTGTTTGTCCTCACAACATCCAAGGTAGAAACACCAAAGAGCTTTTTATGGTTATAAACACCCTTCTGCTTCAGAACTTCTGCAGCAATTGGCACCGTGGAGTTCACCGGATTTCAAGGCCTTTTCCCTTGACAACTGTACTAGTTTTCTAACTCTCGACCGTTGACTGTTAAAGAAATCACGAGCCTGTGTGACTGTAATGCCGAATAGAGCATTAAGCTCCCGAGATTCCTTCTTACTAATTGCATCTTTAATCGAAAAAAAACAGATTGCATATACTTTATAGCCTTCGGATTTAGCAAATCCCTAGGTCTTTTTCCTGCAATTGGACCATCAATCTTAATTGAAAGAGCACCAGCTGCCTTTGGTAGGGTCTTGGACAAGCATTCCACTTTTCTCGCCACCAGTGTAATACTCCTGGGGTTCATTGGAGTCACTATCGGACCCGCTCTTTGCCGGCCGATTCAGATCGGAAAGCGTGCGTATGCCACGCGGACGACTCGCAGATGGCGGGTTGGCATCACCCTTGCTGTCGGATCCACTAGCTGCGGCGCGCTTGAAGGTGTGGCCTTGAACACGTCGAACCTGTAGTCGTGCTCCTCCTTGCTGGACAATGAAGGACTTGAAGAGCGAGAAGTGGTGCTCGGCTCCGAGAGCGTCGTCGTGGTGGTGGTGGGACTCACCGCCGCCGTCCACCACTTGCCTGATCAGAGGATCTGCACCGTCTGATTGCGCACGCGAGACGATCAGGAGAGAGAAGGTGACGAGGAGAAAGTAGTGGTGGGACTCACCGCCGCCGTCCACCACTTGCTTGATCAGAGGATCTGCACCGTCTGATTACGCACGCGAGACGATCAGGAGAGAGAAGGTGACGAGGAGAAAGTAGTGGTGGGGACTGTGATTGTGGTTGAGACTTCGGTCAACGGTCGGAGGAGATCATAATTACGATGAATTGAGCCGCCAAGGGAGTTTTCAACTAGGAGACTGCTCGATCGGCGATCCAGAGCTCGACGGCTTGGAAGGCGACTTCGAATTGGTCACAGGGGATTGGATATTCGAGGATCTGTTGGAGGAATAGTTGTTGTATACTGAGGCAGAGGTCGCAGAGCGAGTCATCGAACTGCTTCTAGCAGGTCTGGACGAATGGTTACTCTCGGATTGCGAAACTGAAAGCCTTGAAGGCCTAGCTGCAGAACTGGGTCTACTTAAACTTTTTCTCGGAGGAGCTAAGTTCTGTTGAGATTCACTTCCATCTTGGGCGATCCAACTGACAGCCTCCCTAATTTCACCGAAACGTCGGAAGACTCGTCGGAGGAAATTACAGAGAGAGTGCGGCTACATCTTAATGATCCTGGGCGTTGAGTGAAGGACTGCTGTCCGATCCACTGAGACGACGACGCATTAAGCTTCGCGAAGCTGGAACAGGCCATGGCTTCGAGCAAAGACGATCAAAATTACTTTGGAGAGGTCGACTGGTTGTTTGTTTCCCGAGAAAATGCTGGTTTTCTTGCTGATTTAAGTCTGACCGGGGAGGGGGTAGGTGACTGTGAAGAGAGAGAGAGAGAGCGTCGGGCCTGGATTTGGGTGATGGGTGGGCTGGAGCAGTTGGGTCGGTTTGAATTTTGGAGCCAGGAGAGGTTGAAACCGGAGACTGACTTGAAACCCTTGGAGACCTGGGCTTGGTCTGTGCTGTTGCAGGTGGATTCTGCTTCAGTTGCTTATCAAAGCTGCCTCGACCCAACAGCTGGCCCAGTTGGTAATTGCCGAGGAGGGTTGGAGTTGTGTGTTCGCTGGGCTCGTTGAGATAGAGCCGAACTTGCTGTCAACCACTCAATGAAGGCTGTTTACATATTATATACATATATATATATATATATATATGTAAGTTTTTTTTTTTTTTTTTTTTTTGAATAGAAAATATATATACATAGTAACATATGTATATTTTTTTCTTTTCTTTTGTAATAAAATTGACTTTCTTTAATGAAACATTTATTTATTTATTTCGATGTGACTGTACTTGAAGTTTTGAAGTTTCAAGTTGCCTACGTACTCTTCCAAAGAAGAGATCAAGTCATAACGTAGTTCAAATGAGTGATGGTTTTGATGATGATTTTGGTGATGATTTTGGTGATGATTTTGCCGTACACAGTTTATGCTCTTGCGGGCCAGGAGCGTTTGGTGCCGTTTGCAGTTTCAGCTCGTGCAGGCAAGGAGCGTTTGTTGTCGCCTTTTATGCTCGTGCGGACAAGGAGCTTTGGTTGTCGCCTTTTAGGCTCGTGCGAACGAGGAGCTTCGGTTGTTGTTGTGGATTTGTCAAGCGATTTGGGAGAGGCGTTCCTCGCAATCTTCATAGGAAGGAGCCTTGACTGAGTAATTGAAGAAGTCTTTGGGGAAGAAATCGCGCATCGTGACGGCAACGGACGATCTTTGTGTCATAACTTCGTCATCCTCCACACTTTCATGTAGCTTTGAAGGTTGACGGTAGCTGCTTTGCCCCCTTTCCGATTGGTGAACTTGTGGAGGAGACCTATGTTTCTTGTGCATTTTCTTTGGAGTGACATAAGTCCATCCTTCAACTTCACTTGACTTGACTGACATGGTTTTGGAGCATGCCCCCAGCGGTTGAGGTGAAGATTTTGAGTTCAAAGAGCCAGAAGTGACGGTGGTATAGTTTGACTTCACCACATCATTAAGATCTAGCTCGATGATCCCTTTCTGAGCCAACTTCATGATGAGATCTTTTAGCACAAAGCACTTTTCCGTCGGATGACTAATGAAGCGGCGGAATTTGCAGTACCTTGGACTGTCAGTACGGTTCATCTCTTCTGGCCGTTTGCACTCAGGTAGGTCGATCACCTTTTTGTCAAGCAAGTCTTTCAACATGGCAACCACGTCAGAGTCGGGGAATGGATAAGTCTTCTCCTCAAGCTCCTTCAAAGTGCGTCTACGTATCTCTTGATCACGAAAAGCTTCGGTTTGAATCGCCTTGCTTCGTGTAGGGATTTTGACTGGAGTTGTGTTGACCGTCATTGCTTCCTTGGTGGGTTTCCACGTTGCCTTATCCACCTTTGGCCCCAAAACTTTGTCATTCTTGTAGTCGGCGATCTGTTCTTTCTTCCCATGACGGTTGATGCTTAACTCCATATCATGGGCGTGGGTGGCTAACTCCTCAAATGTTCGTGGTTTGATGCCTTGAAGGATGTAGTGTAGTCCCCACTGCATGCCTTGAACGCACATCTCAATGGCAGAGGTTTCAGAAAGCCGATCTTTGCAATCCAGACTTAAAGAACGCCATCTATTTATGTAGTTGACGACAGGTTCATCTTTCCACTGTTTCGTACTGGTCAGCTCTAACATGCTTACAGTACGACGAGTGCTGTAGAAACGGTTGAGGAATTCCCTTTCTAGCTGGTCCCAACTGTTGATAGACTCAGGTTCGAGGTCAGTGTACCAGTCAAAAGCGTTACTTTTCAGCGAACGCACGAACTGTTTGACGAGGTAGTCTCCCTCTATCCTAGCATTGTTGCAAGTTTCAATGAAATGGGCGACATGTTGCTTCGGGTTGCCTTTTCCATCGAACTGCATGAATTTTGGGGGCTGATAACCCCTTGGCATCTTCAAAGCATCAATCCTCTTGGAGTAAGGCTTTGAGTACAGTATGGAGTCATGCGAGCTTCCTTCGTACTGTGTCTTGATAGTGCTTGTGATCATCTCCTGTAGCTGCTGGATAGAGAGAGATCCCATGGATGCCGTTGCTTGGTCTAGCTTCGGCTTCTCTTCATCTTCCTCCTCTGGTGGCTCCTCTTCTTCTTTCTTTAATGGGCCAACATTTGGGTCGACTTTCACGTCGAGCTGCGCATCTAGTTGGTTGACGAGTGCGGCAATCTGCAAGTCCTTCTCTTCCACAGTCCGTGTGAGCTTTGCAATTGCTTCATTCATCTGAGCTAGCTGCTCCTCGATTGAAGTTGCTCCAGTGGTCATGACTTGCATGGTTGTACTGCCGCTCGAATCAGCGTCGGAGAGTAGGGACTCTGAGTATTTCTTTGGGCTCTCCCCTTTTGATGCCCTTAGCGAGGCTAGGGTGATCACAGGCTCGTACCTCAGGTGCTCTTGTTCCTTTGACAGAGTTAATGCAGGGGCGGAAGCCGCGGCAAAAAGATCTCTTGCCTTACTTCGGGTTATGATGCCCGAAATATCACCACTTGCGGAGATGATGTTCTTGTTCTTTGCTTTGATTGCAGGAACAGCTTGATCCTTTCTTGATGCCATTTGCGTTTTTCAATGATTTGAGGATAGAGATGAGAGGTAGAGATTGTCCCACTGGGCGTGCCAAATTTGTAAACACGAATAATTCCTGAAACAAGCGACAAGAATACGTGTACAAAATATATTTTTTTTGTATTAAAGATTTTGGGGTTACAATCTCTTTGTAATTTGGTCCTCTGATTCTATCTTCGAAGGGTGTAGGTTTGTGGATGAATTGTTGATCCAAAGGGCCGTCGGGGCCTGATCTAAGGATGAACAGTTGATGAATGATGAACACTTTCTTCAAGAGGCCGTCGGGGCTTGATCTTGAGTTGGTGGGAGTTCTTCAAGGGCCGTTGGGGCTTGATCTTGAAGGTTGATAGATGAGTGGATCTTCAAGGGCTTCTGGGCTTAATCTTGAAGAACGATTGGATGTGTGGATTTGTTGAGGTTGTTGATCCAAAGGGGCCGTTGGGGCTTGATCTTAGGATGAACAGATGATGAACGATGAACACTTTCTTCAAGGGCCGTCGGGGCTTGATCTTGAGTTGGTGGAAGTTCTTCAAGGGCCGTTGGGGCTTGATCTTGAAGGTTGATGGATGATGAACGATGAACGAAAAGTGCTTTCTTGATTCTTCGGGATTTGCTTGAGAGCTTTAGAGTTTCAAGGCTTCTTTCTTTCTTCCCTTTCCTCTTTCCTTTCTTCTCCCTCCCCTAAAATGAATGCCTTGGCCTCCTATTTATAGAATTCCAAAACTTGATTTTTGGATTTAAATAATCAGATGAAATAAATCATTTCTGCCAGGTATTGACACGTGTCATATTTGATGACTTTTCTAATTTATTTCGATTTTTCGTTGAATCACACGCTACATGTAAAATTTATGTGACACGTGAACGTTGAAATTTTAATTATTGGTCAACATTTATTTCACCGAAATTTTGATGTCTACAGTTATGTAAAAGCTACCTCAGGCGTCAGAAAAATGTTGTAGTACTTGTGCATCTCATACTTCCACTTCTTAATATCGGCCACTCCACATCCGGTCTATGTAATCTAGACAAGCCTTGTCCCGCTCGTCTCACTCGAGGTTGGCCTAAAATTTTCAAAAAAACTAAGTAGTTTAGTTAAAACCACAGAAAATAAGTAAAAGAAAAAAGCTAATAAATTAAGAAAGTTATTGCATATTTACCGAAAGTTGTCGATTCATCTCGATAGAGCAAGTACAAGGAAAACGCTGAGTAAAGGTTGTGTCGGTAGAAATTTATTAAACGTCATGGTGAGCCTTTGACTACCGATAGTAGAACTTAGCCAGCAAACATTGTTGGGCAAAGCCAACATAGCCAACAAAGACTAGATTCGTCGGGCAAACCGTCAAATATTGCGTGCCATTTTTCTCTCTTCGCTCCAAAATTTTGCCTAACGAATTGTGACTTGCCCTATGATCACCTTTGTCACGTAAAGGTTTTGAATAAACCTTTAATATTGACCATCTTTGCCCTACCAACTAAAAGATCTGTTGGATAAAGTCCTTTTCCTCGATGAAATTTGATTCGTCAAACAAAATTTTGTAAGGCATACCTTATTTTTTGGTGGTGTCATTTTCCCTAACAAGTAACAACCACCCCCACGAGATTGAATGAACATTGGCTAAGAATATTTGAAGGCAAAAAATCCCATCCAGGTCGATCAATTGGGGACCTGAAAAAATCCCATCTTTTCGAAGATATGTGATTGAAATGCAATGATCCGTCGACACGAATATTATTGAATGGTGGGTGTAATAATTGTAAATGGAAGAAGGTATTGCTTTAGTCATTTGGTGTAACTAGACGCACATGCATGGTTCCATGCAAGTGTCACACAAAAAAATTAATTTCATTGGTGGTGATGATTCTTAATATCGATTAATTTGGTAGTAAGACAAGCATTTCACGATGGAGAACGAGGAATATATAGTAACAGTCATGAATAAAATTATGAGAATAATAAAGTTATTCCATGTATACAATATCAATAAAAATATATAGGCCATGAGATGCTTAAATCCACTTATGTACTAATTAAGTGAGTCCCACTTTAACAAAATCGATCAATAACTGGTTTCCTCTGGAAAAGGTTTTTCCCTCTAAACATAATTTAAACGAGTACTAAAACATAGAAATCAATTTTACTCGATACACTAGTCTACATTATAACGTTATTTCTCCAAAATTACATGTTTGAGTGAGGAACTTCGAGTAGTAGTGTAGAGGTACCGGGAGAATAGTTCGCCTATTCAAGTAGGGTTTACCATGAATTGTTAATTTGTTGAATCTTTGGTGTATATTGTATATATGTCATAGTTCTAATGAACTATGTTTTATTTGTATATCTATGTAGGGTTGGGCACGGGCCGGACCGGGCACAAATTTGGAAGAACCGGACCTACCCGTTTTAAAATGTAACGGGCCGGGCCGGGCCGGGTGTAGGGATTTTAAGTTTGGGAACCGGACGTAACCTGGCCCGTATCAAACGAGCCGGTTCGGGACGGGTCCACGGGTCCAATACTTTTTTTTTTTTTTTTTTTTTTTTTTAACATCATTTCTCCATCGATCTGCAACCCCCCGCGTCTCCAGAACCTTGACCTGTCCAACAACTCCCTCTTCGGTCCGCTTCAGAAAGACTACTTGAAGAACTGCAAGCAATTGCAGCGGCTGATCCTCGCGAGAAACAGATTTGACGGAGAAATTCCGGCGGGAATTTGGTCCAGCATGGAGAATCTAAACCAATTGGATCTCTCCTCAAACGAGTTAACCGGATCGGTGCCGAACGATTTCAGCGAGTTGAAGTCTCTGTCGAACGCGCTCAACCTATCGTACAATCACTTCTCGGGAAAGATTCCGAAATCCCTCGGCGATTTACCCTTGACGGTGAGCTTGGATCTCCGAAACAATGGCGATTTACCCTTGACGGCGAAATCCCTCGGCCACCTCTGTAATCTGTCATTTCTGTTCTTGCACTTGCATCAATGGCGGGTTCGGGAACCAGGATTCGGATTCGGGCGACCCGGAAAAGGCAGAGAGGGGAAAAAGGGAGGGGGATCTCGTCGCGATCGACAAAGGGTTCACCTGGACGAGCTGTTGAGGGCGTCGACGTACGTGCTGGGGAAGAGCGGACTGGGGATCGTGTACAAAGTGGTGCTCGGGAATGGAATCCCGGTGGCGGTAAGGAGGTTGGGGGAGGGCGGGGATCAGAGGTATAAGGAGTTCGCGGCGGAGATTCAGGCGATCGGGCGGGTTGGAGTGTTGGAGAAAGGGTTGGAGTGTTGATTATAATATGAAACGGGCCGGTCGGGGCCCCGTTTTTCTAAGGTGTAGGAACCGGCCCGCCCCGTAAATAACCATGCCCCGGCCCGCCCCGCCCCGTTTGTTCCCAAAAAAAAAAAGGACCCGGCCCGTACCCGCCCCGAACCTACACTACCCGCCCCTACCCGCGGTTCCTCTACCCGTTTGCCCACCCCTATATCTATGGTACTGATACAAATCATCACGTTGACTACAAACGTATCTCGAGATCAGAACATGACAATAATATCTTTGCTCCGACCATTACTACATGACAATCATAAAAACTAAAGAAGCAAAAAGGAAACAGTAGAACAAGTTTTTTGTTTTTCTCTCAAGAAATAACATTGTCAGATAAAGAAACATTTTAAGAGAGCTCAAGGTCTACAAAGGTAAGGTAGTTCTCTAAAAAGTAAACAATATATCTTTTCTCTAGAGACTGGTACAAGCTATATCCCATGTTGAAGAATGCACGATGTTCTAAAAATCGCAACGAGATAGTAGTGGTGGTAGTCAAGCGATGGGTATGGATCTAGCGGGAATTTAGTCTTATATATATAAAAGAGTCTACTTATACTTAAATAATACATAATTGTATTGAAAAACATAAACTACAAAATATAATGATATATGAATTACAACGTACTATAACGTTATTGAAAACATGAGGAACAAGCATAATGAATATTCATCCAAGTTTCTACAAGTCTCTACAATTTATTGAAAACATCAAATGCAAAATAAAAATTACTTTTTTTCTATGTAAATGAGAGTCGTAAACATAAATTATTTTCTTAATAAAGCAAAAAAAGTCACAAAACTCTAGCCCACCTACGCTCGCCTAGACAGGTCAGAGCGCCGTAACTTTTTTTATTTTAAACGCCTAGAAATTAAACGTGACGGTAACCAACCGCCTATAGCACCTAGGCAATCCTAGATGACTCCTTTTAGAACACCGAGAATGCAACCCCATATTAAAAAAATACATAAAGGAGTCCTATAGATGATTATATCTAGTTCGATCAAGAAACTTAAAGCATGTTTGGTATTGAACTCATATTCATTGTTTTAAACTCAGATACAATTTTTGAGTTCTAAACCGAAAATTTGCATTTGGCAAGCTTATTCTTAAAATCCAAACTCAAGTATAACTCAAAACTATAACTTATTACTTAAAAATAGATAAAGTGTGTTTTTAGGTTTTTTTTAAATATTTTCAGTGCAATCCTTTTTCTCCCGATATCACAACCAACATTAAAAGCGCCAACAAGCTCCCTTTCCTTGTCTCTGCTTCCATTCGCCCTCGTCACAAACCTTATGCAACCCAATTTCAAGCCAACCCTAACACCTGAACTGGCAAACGGGTTATGTTGTCGTGTTGTATCAAACCCGTTATCTTAACAGATTCTTAATAAGTGACTTGATAACAATCTAACTCATTAATGGGTTAACATGTTATTTTTGTGTCGTTTCGTGTTTGGTTAATGGGTTATGCAAGAAATTGTTATACTTGATGTCTAGACCTGGCAAACTGGTTGTGTTGTGTCATTTTCGTGTCATACCAATTATCTTAATAGGTTATTAACATGTGAATCAATAATGACTTGACTCCTTAATCAGTTGACCTGCAATTTGTCATTTTCGTATCAAGTTAATAGATCAGGCAAAAAAATTGTCCGGCCTACCTAACACCCTTCTTCGTCCGAATTGGTTCCCTATGCCTTCCTCTGGCGGATCCTCTACTTCGCCGCTGAGATCGGTTTCTCCAAATCTGTCCTTTTCAGCATCGAAACGTCGTGTTGACCAGTCAATATACAAATTCGTCGTTGAAGTTATAGAGAACTGTATCTACAAGCGGTTTGCTTACAAATTTTTGGTTTATTTCGGGTATTTTTGTTAAGTGCTTGCCACGTTTGACCATGGTGATAAGGATGAGGAGATAGAAAGGGAGCGTAGGGGAAGGGGAATGGGAGGGGGAGGTCAAGGATAAAGGAAGTGGGGTCTTTTTCTTTTTTCTTTTTAATTGTTAAGAAAGTAATATTGAATTTCATGCTAAACAAGTTTTTAAATTTTATATAAAATTATATTAAGAGATGAACTTAAGAAATATTTTCAAAATTGATGAATTTTTTTTAATAGGATATCAAACGGCCCTTAAGAACATAAAGTTTTATTAAGCCAACCCTTTTTTTGGGGTAAGTAATAACCAAGATCCTTTTGTTTTTCCTCAGCCAACTATCAAACCTAGAGCGTGCAACAGAAGAAACTAAGAGCTAGTTGATACAGAAAGGAGGGTTGGTTGTAGTAACTTTATTAAAGAAGATGTGTGCTTCAAGAAGAAAGGTGGAGGTTTGGCTTGTTTGGTCCGCTTCCCTCTTATGGTTTGGTTTATATTGAAACACATGTTGATAATGCATGTGACGCAAAAGAAAGTGCTTCCATCACTACCTAAATTTTCTATATACTTTCTAAGTAACACATGTGCACATGAAGGCACCTCGTGCACCAATTAACTTCATTGGGGCCATGTGATAGGAGATTGAAGAAGAAGGTAACCTAATTATACAGTAACAATTCATCATAAAAGGTACGAATTATGAGTTTTCTTCAAGAAATCTAATTATAATCAAATTAAACTAGCTAAAAGTTTCTTGATGAATAGATGTATCAGGTTCGTGCCTCATTCAGTTAGGCTCTTATGACAAGCAATATATGGTGGTGCCCTCGTGGGAATTATGTTTTGTATGGTTTCAATCGTTAGTTAATTACAAAATTCTTACTTTAGGAAGTAGGCTTCTCTACTTGTATGTGTTTTTGTGTTGATACCGAATTTACGTAGTTGCTGAATAAATATGCGTGTAAGGTTAGTGACACACAGTCTTTATCTTGTTGCTTGAAAATATTACAAATACTGAGTTTCATGGATGAAAGTTGAATAAAATTGTGAGTACTTCGTGCCTTTCTTTTTTTTTTTTTTTTTTGGACGGACGAAAGTGTGTACTTTTGCTAAACCTAAAAGTACATAGCACAGTAAAGAGGATATGAACTTTAGCAATATTCGTAAATAATGAATATATTTTAGTAGAAAGACTTGAAAAGCAATATTGAGGATATTAATAAATAAGAATGTAGGAAATAGAAAGACATTGACAGTCACCAAATTGCCTCACGTGAAGAAAGAATCGAGCAGTATAAAGACTGGTGTTTGGTTTGTACTGAGAGAGATGGTGGATATGTTCTTGTTTATTTTGACAACTGACAAAATGTGCTTAAACAATAGGGGCGTGGGTATGACAAGAGGGCACGATTACTGCTTAAATATTCACACGGTTTAAACAAGGTTCATGTGCATGCCCATTTTCATTCGGTCCATATCCCTCTACCTTCCAATGTTTGGTATTGTGTACCTCTATATGTTCTTAAGGAAAAAGTACCAATTGTTTTGCACCGAGTATTAAGGCACCTTTTCAATAGTTTGATATTTGGCGATCAATAATGTATCAAGTACTGTAAATCGATATCAATATATAATTATCTCATATTCTTAACTTATAGCCGAAGGCATTGATAGTATTCTCCATGGACATGAAAATTTGCATATATAATAGTTTAATAAAAATATTGGACCCAAGAGGCCACACATGCTTTCCCATCACTCGGTACAAATTGTTTTTAAGTGTGTGACTCAAGTGAGGCCAAATTAAAGTTCACAGAATCATGAGAAACTTTTATGGTAGCAAAAGTTACTCGGTGTACTATTTTACGTGTTATGATAAAATTGAATGATAAAGTTGATATGTCTTGAAAAAAGTTAAGGTTCCATCATAAAATCAATTGGCAATATGAAGAGAAGCTCAACTACTTACAAGCACATGCAAGGTCTCTCCTCTTATAAATGTGACAAATTTCAAGCCCAACATGTGAGGAATTTCTAGCCTAACACGTGGACAATATAACTTGGGTGACGTAGAGCACGTGTGGCCGTTAGATTTCGCACACGCGACAACTCGCTTTGATACCATGAAAAAAAGTTGAGGTTCTACCATAAACCCAATTGACAATATGGGAAGAGCACAACTACTTAATAAGCACATGCAAGATCTCTCATCTCATCAACGTAGAATTCATTCTCAACATGTCTCACTTATATGAATATAAAAAAAAATTAAAAAAATTAAAAAAAAAAAAAACAAGTCCACATATTTGATGTAACAATAACTCCACGTACGTAGCCGTATTCTGGGTATGCCAAAAAATTGCTCATAAAAGAATCGCATAGGAGGTTTTAAGTAATTTTTTTTTTTTAATATAAGTGATATTCTAGACTATATCATCTGCACTAGAAGGAGAAGAATTTAACTTTAATGCAAAAGAAGAACACGCATATATACTCTAACCAACTTTACTGCTCTGAAACAACAGTTAAAGTGCTCTCATTGTATCAAAAAGTTGTACCTCTTGAGAGATAACTATAGGTAACTACCGGAGAACAAAAGAAAACTCGATCAATCTCACTGGCAGAACTCCCATATATCGATCCTTATAAATACCTTGCACGTACATTCATTAATTTCCCAAGACAGTTGCCCCTCTTTCTCCGATCCCTCTGTCTCTCATAACACAAGGAATTAAACAAGCAAGCTAGAAACAAGGCAAAAGAAACAAAGATCATGGTTGAAGCAGCAGAGCCATCCCAAAAGTGCCCGACAATGCCAGAGGTACAAAATCCTACAAACATTCAAAGAATTTTCTTCATCGCATAGTATCATTAACTAACTTTTTTTTTTTTTTTTGAATCAATTTTTTTTATCTTTTCCAATTTTGAACATGTTCTAGGTGGTGGAAGAACTTCACAGAATGACAAATATTGGCTTCCCAATTGCGGCCATGAGTTTAGTGGGTTACCTCAAAAACATGGTCCTAGTTGTATGCATGGGAAGGCTTGGAAGTCTTGAGCTAGCAGGTGGGGCTTTAGCCATTGGCTTCACCAACATCACTGGCTACTCAGTCCTCTCTGGCTTGGCCATGGGTATGGAGCCTCTATGCAGCCAAGCTTTTGGTTCACAGAACTTCTCCATAGCTTTCCACACTTTACAAAGAACCATTCTCTTATTGCTTCTCACTTCTCTTCCTATTGCTTTGCTTTGGGCCAATCTTGAACCTCTCATGCTCCTCCTCCATCAAAACCAAGATATAACAAAGATTGCTAGCTTGTATTGCCAATTTGCCATCCCTGATCTTCTTGCCAATAGCCTTCTTCATCCCATACGTATTTTTTTACGTAGTCAAAGCACAACATGGCCATTGATGTGGTCCACTTTACTAGCAATCATTCTACACATTCCTCTCACAATCTTCTTAACCTTCAATCTTTCCCTTGGGATCAAAGGAATAGCAATTTCCACTTCTCTTACCAATTTTATCACTCTATTTTTTCTTTTGGGCTATGTGGTCTATGCCCATGTCGCAAAAAAATCTATTTATTGTTTGGTAACGGACCAGTGTGAACCTACTACTAAGTATGAAACAATACAATTATTGTCCCAGCCATTATTACCCAAAAAAATAGTACCACTTTCGTTGAGGAAAACGCTAGGAGCTGACGAATGGAGTATCCTAATTCGACTTGCTTTCCAAAGTTGCTTAGGAGTTTGCTTAGAATGGTGGTGGTACGAGTTCATGACAATTCTGACTGGTTACCTTCAAAAACCTCAGATTGCCCTAGCAGCATCAGCCATAGTGATACAAACCACATCTCTCATGTACACATTACCAGCGGCACTAAGTGCATCAGTGTCTACACGAGTAGGCAACGAGCTAGGGGCAGGCCAACCCGAAAAGGCACGTTTAGCGGCAGTGGTGGCAGTGGGGATGGCACTAGTGAGCTCATTGTTGGGCTTGGCATTGACCACTGTAGGGAGAGGAGCATGGGGGAGAATCTTCACAAATGATAGTGAGGTTTTGGAGCTAACAATGAGTGTGCTGCCAATTATTGGACTATGTGAGATTGCTAATTGTCCACAAACTACAAGTTGTGGGATTTTGAGAGGAAGTGCTAGGCCAGGCATTGGGGCATGGATTAACTTTTACTCATTTTACATGGTGGGTATGCCTGTGGCAATAGTCTTGACGTTTCTGTGGAGGTTAGGCTTTAAAGGGCTTTGTTATGGACTTCTAGCAGCTCAAATTACATGTGTGGTGTCCATATTAACAGTGGTTCATAAGACAGATTGGGAGAGAGAATGTCTCATGACGAAAGAACTTGTAGGAAAGAATAATGACAGAATGGCTGCATTTGCACATGCAGATGAAACAGTCAAATGTGAAGAGGGTGTTGCAAATTAGAAGATTTTGAAAAGTCCAAAAGATTTCGTGGGAAAAAGTCTATGCATTTCACATGCACACCAAACAGTTGGTTAAATGTTGAAACTCAAAAGACTAGACAAGTTGAGTATTCAAAAGTGCAAAGGATTTCGAGGATGAAGTATTTTGCATGCTGATTGATCGATAGAAGAACAATCTCATAAATAGTTCCCATTCTTCCATGCAATATAGTATTTGTAATGTTTTTGCGGTTGTTGTCTAGCTATTTCTAGGTGCTACTTGTTTATAACTTTTACATGTATTCTTCTTGTAATATATAGTCATACAAATTAATATTATATGTCCTATAAATTTGATCTTTAATTACACGAGTGTCTGATCTTAGGTGAAAATTTTGATGAAGGCTTGCTGGCTACCAAGCCTACCATTATAAAATATGGAATATTAACGAAAAAGTTTCTGATCCTGTTCACTTTAACGAAAAATTACATTTTTACACTAAAAAGTCAATCCTGGTACTATTCACTTTACCCTTTATTTTGTCATTTTAGTTAAAACTCAAAGTTTTCAAGCCATTTTTATTAGTTTTCTTATAAAATACTTACGTTGAACTCTGACTTGGTCTAATTTGGCGATTCAATCGTTAAGTTTCTCGTATATATATGTTCACATTCTTTAATTTAAATTTTTATAAGAAAAATTAATTATCATCTTTATTAATGTTACATTAAAGAGAATCAAGCCATAAATTATTATGGGTTGTGTTATCCACACACCCCATTTTACTTCTCACATACCCTTGATAATTTCTGTCCGTTGATCATCTTCAATTCATCCGATTCGACGGTCGAAATTTAAAAAGGTGTGTGAAAAGTAAAATGGGATGTGTAGATATCACATCCCATTATTATAACCTTAACTCATTACCTCATCCTCTCTCGAGTCTTGAGTTAGTCTCAAGATGTTATTTTAAAAAAGGTTAATGTTATGAAGACTAAATTTAAGCATGTTTATTAACGTTTAAGTGATAAATCAATCATCAACTTTCATGTCCTTTAGTTTTCAAAATTTTATCTACAAATTTAGTCCCTAGCATTACCCTTAAAAAAAATAATCTCCTTATAGCACCGAAATTTTTTTCGTAAGTTGTTAGGTAATTAAAGATCACAAACTAATCACTCATATTTTCACGAGTAGTAATAATAACATTTTTATATTTTCAAGCACTCCCTTCTTTTTATGTATTAGATTAAATAAATAAAATCACGAAACATATATCAAAGAAAAAAATGCAAATAAATGAGGAGTGCCAACATCTTGATGCCCCATTAATTTCTTCCATTTTCACGTGAGTTTTGGTGCAAATCTTGGAAATCCTTTACGTGCAGAAAAAAGAAATTAAATGTTAATTTGCTGCCATTTGAACACTCTAGCTCCCTCAAAAATGTCTACAATTGAAGGTGTACGTCTCTGAAAGGTATACAAAGACGTAGTATACCAGGTTGTTGGAACGTTGAAAGCTAATATGGTCAAGCACGAAGCAATGGATGTATGTTTACTTTCGTACTCTATTTTGGTTGGTTGCATGTACTTTCTTGGTTTGAACTTTGAACTTTGAACACTCTCATATAGTCATAGACTCATATGCACAGACCACGACCCATCAAAAGAGTCCGGTAAAAGAGTCCGGTCGTCAAGTTTGTAATTCCCAATTGTATCAGTTGGGCAGATGCATGTCCGCTAGAACCCAATATGTTATGATGTTGTTTAAATAAATAAATAAAAACTTTGGAGTTTCAAATTAATGAAGTTAATATTTCAATGCTACTCATAGGTGGTCATGAGGACCAATTGATTAATCAACCCAATTAGCAAGGTCTAATAGATTTGTGGTAGGAATATTATTAATTCTTACCATCTCCGTCAAGAAACAAAATACCCTCCATTAATATTCACCTTTGATAGTTTGATGCCAAGAAAATTGCGTCGACATACATATATTGCTTTCAGAGTCTCAGTGATGTTTTCAACAAATATTGCCAGATGCGTAGACGTCACGTTCGTGTGCTAGACATTCTGAGCTATGGCTATGTATCCATCATCTTATCCGATGGTGAACTAAAGAATTCACCAAAAGGAATGCTACAAAAACAAAACCCAAGATTTCGTAGTATTTCATTTTCTTACTTCTAGGTTACTTTATTTTGAACCCCGATATTATTTCTCGCTAGTAGGATAATTTTATATTAACTAATGCCTATGTCAGTAAATCTGATAAAAGTGAGTGTTTAGGTTTTGTATGCATAGCAAAAGCTTACCAATATTTAGTGGAGATGAGGTATTCATAGAGAGGTGGTCGGCCATAGAGTTATAGTTTTGCCCTACACATGGTGGCTTCCCATTGACAAATGTGTGTCACCTGTTGGATGAATGGGGAAAGAATTATCCAAAATATATTATTTAATAAACAATATCTTGGAATTATCCTTGTAATATTCCTAATTGGATATGATTGTGATTCCTTGGTTCATGAAGTTATTATTGGATGAGGAATGTATTAAATATATGATTCGGTGATTAATCATATTCTTAATCTCTTTGACTTTTGCATCTAATTTAATGAGAGCATTCTTGTCTTTCTTGAGAAAAATTCACTTGTCGTGTCCATGATTTTTGAGATTATTTTTTGCTTTACAACTACAATTTAAAAGTTTGTTGCATAACAATTTTTTTTAGTTTTAAATTTTTAGCTTTTTACGTTTTGTACTTGAGGTATAAGGAAAGTATCTAAAAAATAAAAAAATAAAAAAACAAAGACGGGTGGACAAAAGTTGTAGAAGAAATATATAGAAAAAAATACATCTTTTTTATTTTCATTCAATCTTCTTTATAAATTCTCGTCTCCAAAGCTCACCACCCTTCTTCTGTTCTTCATCTAACCTTCCACTTACATATTTTCCCATAAGCATTGGCATAACATAAAAAGTGAAAACTAAAAAATAATAAAAAAGGAATTTGACAAATGAAAATAAAAAAAAGGAAGAGTGTCTTTATCTAAACTACCTATTAAGAGTACCTTTTTCTTAAATCTTATTAAAACTGAGCAAAAGTAAAAACATAGGTTGTAACAATTCATCCTTAATTTTACGATTTTATTAGTTTTGAAATAGTGAATTAATGAAAATGCCCCTAGTGGCGAGATTGTTGATTTTCGTGAAACGTACAAACTACTATTTTGTCGAATTCTAGAAGTTCTTGACGGTACAAACGCGTACGTGCAAGCGGAATTGAAATCCAAATTACGAAGCAAAAGTTAATTTAGAAAATTCACTATAGTAGATATTTTCTTATTATTTTATTATTTTTTATTTCAGATTCTATTTTGTGGGACCCATACTCAAAACTCTTCTCTCATCTCTCGCCATGTGTCCGTTTTCCCCCAAACACTTTGGGGACCCTCTCGGACTCTCCCCATTTCTCTCACTCGATCTCCCTTATTTCTCGCCTCACTTCATCTTTCTTCCTCGGACTCGTTCTCTTTCTACCCTCTCATCCTTCGTCTTCCCTGCAACCACGAAAGCCAAGAAGGCCACCACACCTCTCGCCACTCCGGTGAACCCGACGCACCACCACCTTCACTAACCCATCTCCACCTGTCGAAGTCGGATCCACGAACCCCAAAAACACATGACGATCTCTTTCTCTCTGCACAGTGGTACCCCCACTATTTTAAATTTTGGTCCGACGAGGTAAGTTCGAAAACCACTTCAAATCTTTATAGATCGTGTTTAGGACTACGATTAGGATATTCTTGAGAAGTTTTAGTGTTGTTTGGACGCAGAGATAACTCGGGAGAAACTTTTCCAATTTTCCAGCGAGGAACCCGGTGTTTGCAGGCTTTTTCCGGCCAACTCCGGCCATGGCTCAGCCCCACTTGGGTAGATTCTTGTTCCTTATGCTCTAAACTTCATTATGGCTTTTGAGCCGTAGAAAACGGTTGAGTTTTGAACCCGTTATAGGCCCTTGAAGTTTGTCGGCCTCCCTACACAAATTTCGGCCTTCTTTTTCGTTGGGTCCGGCGACCTGCGAGCCCAATCGAGTCAACCCGACCCGATACAGAAAAAAATGTAAAAAAAAAGAATCCAACTCAGATCCGGCCAAAACTTGGGGATCCGACCCGACCAGTTCCCATCTGGATTTGGAATATTCCTAAATATTCTCTGTGCTGACATTTTCGAATTTTTCTCGAAAACTCTCATAGACTAATTTCGACGTCCCAAGTTTGTTTTTAACATTCATTTAGTGAAATTTTGAAGTTTTGACGTAGTTGATCTGTCTGATGTTTCGGTTGACTTTTTTTAGGGTTAACGTTGATTTTTTTGTTGATTTTTTACGAAATTTACCTAGGACCTCTCTTAGGGTACTTCAAAGCCCTGAATCCAAATTCGTGTTCCATTTTCTCAAATTTGATCGTTTTGGTTAAGTTTTACTAACGAGTCCCAATTTATGTTTAGGTGTGATTACTATCGAATACTCTGGCTTTCCTCGAACGAACGTGACATCGCAAATAACTGTGAGTGGGTCTTTGCTTTTAAATATTATATATTTATTTAGTTTACATTTATATATTTAATAAAGAATTTTCTATGTTACGTTTAGATTAGACTAACGCTTTTAGAAATTAGCTTATTGATGGAATGTACGAAAGTATACTAAATCCTACAGGATACACAGGTAGGCGAACTATTATTAGATTTTATTTACGACCATGATTAATATTTTTATGGATTATTATTATGTCAACGTGAATTATTGATTTATCGTTGTATGATCGTATTTACGTTATCTGCTCATTGTGTGCTACACTGGTGTTAGTACTTGTCTGGGCCAGGGTTAAGCTTCATGTGTATGTTCATATCTCACCGTACGCTTACTTTGGATCCATTGTAGATGTCAGTCATGTCTTAGATTGCTATAGCCAATTAGGACTCATATGTGATGCGCATAGTGTTAGTCTTCACGTGATTGTAGTATTAGAGTGTAAATCATTATTACACTCAGTCATGTTCATGTCAGAATATCTCTGCATGAACTCGTGTATCCATATATGTCGATCAGCACCCGGTATTACATGTTTGTTTATGCGAGATATTGTGATTACCGGTTGTCATATGTTTTATAGGTGAAATATTGTGATTTTTCGTATTTATGATATTGTCGTATGCGGTAAGTGTTTACATACCATATGTAGTATACATATATTTTTGGAAAGTCTACTTGTTTTACGGTGAATGGTTATACATTTTCGAAAAGGTTTTTTTATAAAGCTTTATTTTTAGGCCCATTTACTCTTATTTTTCGCCCTTCTAGGTTTTAGTGGCAGAGCATTTGCGTCGACGAAAATTCTTGGAAAGTGTTGGATTAGAAGAGTACCTTCAATAGTATAATTCTCATTCTATTTTTCTTATACTTTACTTATGCTCTGACATCACGTGTGAATTGGGTTCAATCCCGCACATGTGCAATCTTACATTTAGTCATTTTTAGATTTAAATTTAGGCACATTTTTCACATCACTACACTTTATAGCTTCGTCACCTTAGGTGTCGGTCATCACATCTCGATTCGGAGTCCAAATGGACATTCTTGATCGAAGTTTCATAGGTAATTTAGTAATTACATGCAACATAAATTTCAATTTTTTCACCTACCTCATGTAAACATAGCATACCCAATTTAAAAATTTTAAAATGAATAAATAAAAGTACAAAATATGCCCATTTTAGTAGAAACTGCACCATCATTATCCTATTTTTCATAATTAATTTTTTTTTTTTCAGAATTTTAAAAATTAATCACACTCCTCAAAAGAAAACAAAAAAATTAAATTGTTCATACACAACGTGCGTGGGCATCTGCTAAAATCTGTACGAAGGGTTCTAAATAAACAATATGTTCCTGAAAGAAAGAAAAATCTCTTCGATGCAGCCAAATTATCCCACTAGGAAAATCTCTAACCTTCCAAAAATTGTTACTAGTTAAGAGTTAAATTAGTTTGGGCTTTTACTCCTCTTAAGTCCAATAAGTAAAACACATTTCGTGAAGAAGATGGGCCTCGGGTGGACCTTATTTTCACACCTAACGTTTTCCACATTAAGAATGGTGACAATGGTACGATCTTCTTCTTCTTTTTTTTATTATTTTTTTTATTTTTAACATAAGATATTATCTACACTAAAGAGGAAGGGATAAATTAAGCCTCACAATGGGCTAGCAATAATGTGGATTAAATTCGCTTTTGGCGAGAATTGTATATAAAACCTCCCACTTACAAGTGAAGAGAAATATAGAGAAACTAACCTTATGTCGTCAAGCTCTGTCTTTAGCTTTGGTGTCTCCCTTTTAGGTTCCTTTTGGTATTGCTTGTTTCACCAAAAACTGTTCGCTTTAAAGTTAAGCAATAAAAAATATTTAGTAAAAAAAAAAAAATCTTGTTTATTTTAAAAGTAATGGTCTTCAGACAATAGCTTTTAAAAGCAATCTGTAAGTTGTTTTTCAAAGCTGCTTTAATAAAAAGCAGAGTTAAGCATTTAATTAATACTTTTAATTCCTATAATACCCTCATTAGTTTTTTAAAATGACATTATTTAACCTTCTACATATATTTTCTCTCAAGAAGAATAATGTGACCCCACTATCACTACAACTACTAAACTTACATCACATCGCCATTACCACCACTATCTTTGCTACTACTACCGCCACACCACTACCACCACAATCTTTGCTACTACTACCACCACACCACTACCACCACAACTGCCATTACCACCACAATCGTTGTAGTCACCTTTACCAACCACTACCACTGGCATAACCACATCACAATCACCACCACAACTACCACCGTTTTTGCCATGCCTCTACGCATCATTGTAACCTTTGCACCCTAACCACCACATCTACTTTTGACACCACAACATACCCTTTAATTGTTTTTGTCATCACCACGGTTGACCCCACCCCACTGTCATTGCTACAACAACTGCCATCACCACCATTATCGTCACCACCACTATCGTCGCAACCACTTGTGACTGCAACCATCCGCCTTACATCATTGTTGTCATCACCACTACCACTACCAACAATGTTGCAATCACAATCACTACCACTGCTACATTTGCACCACAACCTCGACACCCCCACCATTGTTGCTGCCATCATCACAACTACCCACACCATCGTTGTCGTAGCCACCATCCATATTATGTCCATTTTTGTCATTATATACAATTATATCACTTTTATGTCATAACTTACCGAACGTTTTTACATTGTTTTTCATACTCGTATCACTTTTAAAAATATAGTTTATTAGACGCTTAACTGTTTTATTTTACATCAAATTATTCTTAAAGCACAACAGAATCAGTTTTTTAGAAAAGCATAGATCCCAAATTGGCCCTTAGCCTTTTCCCTTTCTTTCTCTCCATATTTCTTCTATCTTCTAGTCATCTTTATATTCTAGTTGTGGTCACTCCTTTTCTCTAGCAAGAATAGTGCTCTTAGTTGTGGTTGTGGTTGTCCTTTCACTTTGTCGAGGAAAGCCTATGTAACATCTATGGCTTACAACTCAACCTCAGATCTTTGAGCAGTGGTTGTTGTTCAAAGTTAAGGTTGTGACTTTTTTTTTCCTAGTGGTTTGTGCGCATGGCAAAGAACTATAAGGGGAAAACTCAATGTTTGCTGGAGGTGTCTCATAGCTAGGGCCAACCTTGATAATTTAGGGACCCTAGGCGAGCATTTGAAGGGAGTCTTAGAGTTTTTTTGACTCCTGATCCTTTGTACATTGATATGTATAAATAAATAAAAAACAATTCTTTAAATACATGAAAATGTCTATTTCTACATCAAATATCATGACAATTAATATAAAAAAAAAATTCAAACATTGCTTGAATATCACACTTCCTGTGTTTTTAGACACTAATGTACTAATTAAGTTTACATAATCTAATTTTTCAATTGACAAAATAACTAACTCATTCACTCTTTCTTGTGACATAGTTGTTCGAAGATAAGATTTGCTTAACTTTAATTTTGAAAAACTTATTTATGCAGAGGCAACTATAATTGGAATGGTTAACAAAGTTCTATAAGCAAAGACTCAAAGTCTATAAACTTTTTATTTAAACAAACCCAAAGTTTGTAATATTAATATATATATATATATATATATATATAATAACATAAAAATTTGAGGCCCCTCCAGAGTGGGTGTCCTAAGCGGGCCTTCCTGCTTCGGCTACCTTTAAGGCCGACCCTGCTCATCACAATGTTTCTTAACAATGATTGCAAGATCATCAAATGGTGTTTCGGTCTTTTTCTCGTTTTGCCTTTATGATAGCTTACAACTTGCAAGATTAGTCCATGTGAGTGTTAGCTAGATGTTGGCACTTTTGTGACTGAGGATCAGTTGTTTTATATTTCGGATGAGATTGTAATTGTAAAGTTATAGTGTTTATTTTGACTCATTTGACTTTTCATGGTTATAATTGACATGCACGCTTTATGTACGTTCTTGACATTTTCACAATGAAAATAAAAATTATTTTGATTGTTGAGTCATTCGCATTTACTATAGTATTCATACACACTGAACGAGGGCGTTAGTTCACCCAGTTCTTTTTTTTAAACTCCCCTCTTTCTAAGTTTATTGATTCCGTCCCTCATTTCTACTAAATTATTATTTCTTTTTGGTTTTTCAATGAATCTTTTCCTACTAAGCTACCTTTCAAGTCTCAACCGAATAAATGTTGCTTTTTTTTCTTTAGCCCTTTTTCTGTTAAGGGCAGGCAAACTGATTGATGAAGACGGTGACTAGGTGCAGAGTTTGCACAAACACTGGGACGGAGGCTCCTTTTAGGGTTTTGCTTTCTATTTATGGGGACCATCATAATGGTTCATTGAAAACCCACCATTAGGGTCGTTTTATGTCAAACTTGACGTGATGTGATGCACAGCTAGATTCTAATTCTAAACATAAAGGATGAACTTCATGCTTCACAGTGGAGGTAGCTAGGAATGTAATCAAATGCTGTCCTTCCTGAAGGTGTAGGAATAATTAACAAGTTAAACCCGTTTACCGAAACGGATAAAAGGAAGATGCAAACCCTAGCATGACTGCAGAATATATAAATGGAAACTTCTGGACCCATATTAATTTCATAGAGTTTTTCTTATATTATTACCATAATGACAATGTTCAAAATATCATTCTTCTTTTTTGTTTGATTCAGAAAAATATTTATCCGATCAACTTTATTTGTGTTCGAATAAGGGATTTCGAAAATAACTCAAAAACTAATAAATAGTATTCTTTTTATAATATTTGAATTCAGGATTTATCCCATTAATAATAAAAAAACTTCCTCTAGTCCAAGAATTTGGGTAAAAATTAAAATGCTTGACCGAAAACAAGAAATTCTAAAATGCTTGACCGAAAACTTGCTCCCAAACAAATAAAACCAATAAATAGAAGTTTTGTCAACCTTAAGTTACGTTGGGATTGTATTACATACCATTTCAAGCTAGAAGTTATCGCCCTTGAGTTACGTCGGAATCGTAGTTTAACAGTACGATTAATGATGATTAGTTAACATAGTTGATTAGTCTAGTAGTCCTGCCTGATTAACACAAGAACAAGTGAAGTAGATTCACCACCAGATCGTCGAGTGGAGATTGTAGTGACTAGTGGAGTATTAGGTGGCTTGAATGAGAGATGACAAATATGCAGATCAATCAAAGCCACCTGTCCCACTGTGGCGCCGGATTTATTATATATGAAAATATTACGTACGGCCCTTTGTATTTTGTTTTGTTTTCTAACAATGGAGTACTCTCTGGACTGTGGACTTTGGACTCTGGAGAGATGGAGCCGAGAGAGAGGGAGAGGGGGGAGTCATGAGTGTGTGGCGCCGGATTTATTATATATGAAAATATTACGTACGGCCCTTTGTATTTTGTTTTGTTTTCTAACAATGGAGTACTCTCTGGTCTCTGCACTTTGGACTCTGGAGAGATGGAGCCGAGAGGTCATGACTGAGTAATGACCATGCAGGGAAGCAAGCCCCTACAAACGTTCCACGTCATCGTCCTAGCAGTACAACACCTGGAAAGCGGTCCTCTCTGTAGCTTTTAGCTGGACTAGCTTGTGCCACATGGCACCTAACTCTTTCTCTCTATCTCTCTCTAGAATTCTCTCTCCCTAAAACTCGCTAGGTTAAAGCTGTCCGTGCGTACGTACATGATATCACCGTCTCTCCATCCTATCTCCATCTTTGTATACAATTCTATCCATCTTTGTGTGTGTTTTTATGGATGGAATCAAAGTCAGCTAGTAGAGCAATTTTCAGCACCGGAACGCTACATCAGGATTTTACATATTTTATGACAAAATGGCACAAAATGATGAACTCACCATCGCATACAATAAAACACTACATAACGATAAAATCTTCGTCGCATTTAAGTTTGTTTTTGAACTCCTTATATTTGATAACTTGCTAGGTTTCATTTACAAGGAAAAGAGTAATGCTAGAAAGATTAAATTTGTAGATAAAATTTAAAAAATTAAATGATATAGAAGTTGATTTATTTATTACTTAAATGTTAATAAACGTATTTATTCCTATTGGTGACATATTATTTAGTTTGTAAATTTAGTCTCTAAATTTAATCTCCCAAGCATTATTCTAAAAAATACTCTCACAAACACCCGTTCATTTATCCCTTCGAGGCTTATTTACTGCTAAAGCTAAAAGCAACCTTCCCCTACCATTTTGGAACCGAACGTATAATCTATCTCCCTTGCTTCAAGACGATCCAGCTGGTTTAACATTAACTAGTCCTTTTACTGCAATAAATACTTCATATTCATTAGCTTTAATTAATCATTTAACCCTCAATCCAAATCCAATTGTTCTTTGAAGAATAACTTACATAGTTAGGGATCTTTGTGAGTAGGAATAAGATTATTCCTTAGTTATTTTAGTATTTTAAACTGTTAACCACATTTACACCCTTAAGGTTGGATTGATTTTCTAGATACGAAGTTTTAATTTGTTCCATATGTTGCACCATAGGGTATTGAAATTGTGTTGTTTATGCTTTCAACCTTGTTGATTGTATGATAATTCATTTAACTGTTCACATCACGACTTGAGACCTTATTATGTAGACTAACTTGAAAGCCACATTATACTATATTGACAAAATAAAAAATAAAAAAACTCTTCAATTTAATAGATAATTAGATATTCAAAGAGACAATAGGTATAAATTGATATTAATTCAAAACCTAAGAGTATCATGTAAGAAAATTGAACCTCATTGCCCATTTTGAAAATTGCATCAAATGATAGACGGGAAATGTAGTTAGCTATCTTTTTACTTATCCCTCCATGGGCATACTTTATGCTTATTATATGAATGTCACATTGATGTTGAATTGATAAATATTCATTTTCGTCTAGATTTATTTTTTATTTAAAAAAATTCTTATTTGTTGTCTATGTAGCAGTTTTTAATCCATTTGTTATATGACTTAATGCAAGCAAAAGATGGATTATTCGTAATTCAAGAGTAGTAAAAGTGTCAATATTTAAAAGACGGGAACCGAAATGATATTAACTCGAAAGTGGAGAGATGCATATAGTGTAATTAACCTTAACAAATATAATGAGCTCTAACTATTCATACATCAATCAAAACATGTATTGTATCATGGAGAAGTCTATTCGCATGGGTGTTAAGGCAAGCAAACATGCTGGTGATAATTTTTATTTTTTGACAAGAAACGATATGTAATATTTCATTAATCAATGCAAACAAATACAAGGGTGTCATTAGGTACATAGCTTAATTGACCATTAAATTAATATGAAGTGAATTTGCACAAATAAACAAATAAGAGTAAACCCCTAGTAGATTACCACAAGCACGAACACACAATCGCCAAGTGCACAAGTGCCACTGGTACAAATCTATAACAATAAACGTTAGCTGCAACAAAGCAATATTGGCAACCACAATGGTCATCGCTGAATAACAAGGCCACATAAAATCATCGCGGTAGAGCGAGATCATGTCAAGTCACCGTTGACAGATTAGACTACATAATGCATCGCAAAAAAATGTTGATTAACATGCTTATTTACTAATGATAACACATTACATGGTTGATAAATTTGGTCTAAAATTAGTTTACCTAGCATTACTCTTAAGAAAATAAATCTCCAACAAACTCTATAAAAGAGTCTCAATTATAGCCAAATAAGCTATCATTCTTTAAATTTACAAAGTAACAAATCATCAGCTAAATATTGAAAACTAATAAATCTCAAAGGTGACCTTTGCTTTGAGCAAGGAGAAAAGGAAGAGAGAATGTTGTTTTAGAAAATGAGTGGGTTGGGTTTAAAAGTTAGTAATCAAACATTCAAAATTTATTAAAACAAAAAGTATTGTTAGAGATGAAAAGTTCAAATGAGTAGCTAAAATAATTTTTTTTAACACTGGCCACTTGTTACTTGAATAAAAATTTAGAGCTTTTCTTGAGCATATCCAAGAGACTATAAAACAACTTTGATTAAATATTTTAGCAAAAAACCAACAAAACCTTGCTTCAAGAGACCCTTCACTCTATAAACTCATAGAGGAGAGAGAATCTAACATTTGCAAAACTTTATATCAATATTAAAGCTCTCCATCTATTCAATTCTTTTCCCTTCTATCAAAGTTCTTAATAAAGTAATAAAATAAAGTTATATTAAAATAGTGTTGCATATTTTTGCTGGAAGTGATGTATTAGAAAATTGTAGTAATGATCTCTCAGTTTTAACTCAATTTGAGCAATGGTCTCTCAAATAAAAATTCAGAATCATGGGTCTTTTAACTCATAAAAATGTGTTGCTATGGTCCTTTTCATTAACTTCGTCAAAATTCTATTACAATGAGTCATGTTGGAAGGATCATTATTATAATTAGGTTAAAGTTGAGGATCATTGCTTCAATTGGTTAAACTTAAGAGATCATTTCTCTAATCGAGTTAAAGTTGAGGGACCATACAATTGTTCTCATTTGGTTTTCTATATTTGTTCCTTGATTTAGCCTCACGTGTGTAGCACATGACTCATTTGGACGAAAGTTCTAGCAAAGTTGAGGAAAAAGCTGCACGTTTTGATGAGTTAATAGACCAAAATTTTTAGTTGATGAATCATTACTCCAATTAGATTAAAGTTGAAGAATCATTGTTACGATTTTGTTAGCCTGATGGGCGTATATTTAAACAAAAATAATTAACATGCAATCAGCCATCCTAACTTCCTTTGACGTATCATCGAATCGAACGTGTTTGTTTTGCATTTTTTTTCCCGATGACAAATTAAATTGTTTTCCAATCTTATATTACATCCGATAAGGTAACAGCATTTAGATAATTGATTCAACATCTCAAGCGTGGACATATATATCTTGCAATTGCAGACATCTGTAATGTAGTATGGGTGTGATATCTTTTTCACCTATAATGGACTTGGTCGGAAAGATTAAGATAAGTTAAACCCATTATTGATAAGCATGAAAGTGAAAGCAATTAATTAAGAACGTAGAGCCTAAGTCACAAATGTGTTATATTTTTCTTCTACGTACTTTTTACCTAGCCGTGGTCAAAAATTGTTACAACAACAACAAAACATTTTCCTACTAAGTGGGGTCGGCTATATGAATTCTAGATCGTCATTGCGTTCAGTTATGTGTCACTACATCGACCCTTCATCACTTAACACTATGCTCGGGCCACACAGCACGCCGCTTACGGGTGACAACCTAGCTTTAGCGCAATTTCGTTTAGGATTCATTATCATAAGGATTCGAGATAAAATAGGAGTGCCGGTTGTCAACTATCTGACACCCTCCCCCTCCTCCTTTATCCGGGCTCGGGACCGGCAATGTAAGATAAACTTACACATGTGGAGTTTGGTAAAAAATTGCTAACAACTAAATTATTATCTTGATATAACAATGCTGCTAGGATTAAGGGTTTCAAAGGATTGAGTGAGGGGATTTGTGAAATAAGATTAATTTATAGCGGAAATGTCATTGTGGCAGTATATCTCAAGTCATTTACGCAATCTTATGCATTTCGAGCCAACTATGCAGTCTCATGTGGAAAATTTTAAATGTATGACTTTTTATGATTGACTTGAAATATAGTTACAAGGATATTCTCATTGCATAGAAATCATTCTTAAGTGTGAGAGTAGTACATATATGGTATAAATAATTCATACGTAAAAGTATTGAAAATGGGGTACAAATACAATAAATAATAAGTAGCTCAAGGTAAAAACAATAAGGATTACATACAAACGGAAATAGAGTTATGAAACAATGAATAGAGTAAGGTCGCTACCAAACTCCACCTTTGCAATTTGTTTTTACAAAATAGATTAGGAATGCTTAGCAGATCAACATAAATTAATGGAGGCAATGCATTCACTGAGAAGTTAGAATTGCAGCCGCTCCAGGAGGCGTACTGGTCCTCCTTTTTTACCTTTATTTTTTCTTGTTGGGGTGGGGATGATCTATATATATACTTCATTCAAAAGCTTCTGTACTGTTGGAAAGGATCTAAATTGTCTTGCCAAGATTTATTGGCATCATTGCTTTGCTATCTTTACTCATCTATACTAACTCACCATAAATATTGCAGAACTAGATCATCATGCTTGAACAGTGGGAGTCATGGTGCTCGTAAATATCCGTTTGTACAGCTAACTAGCTATCGGTCTAGTGATATTTGTATTTTAATTACGTAAAGATGTCTCATTTTCGAAACTTTTAGCAGTGTTGATTGAAGTCCCAAATTCAAAACTCATCTCCCTCTGTTGGTTAAGGTTATGTAATTATGTTAAAAAAGAAGATATATTCAACTAAAGCATTGAATGTCGTTCTTATATATTAATTTTACAGATATGGATTAGGAAGCATTTAGATGGTAATAGTATATATAATTACTAAGACCTTTAAGGAAAGCACTTAAGTAAAGCCCACCCTATCTTTCAGTGGGTTGGGATTGGGTTAGACACTGTTCCTTCCATTGGTCTAGAAAAAGGAAAATTTTTAAAATCCATGGGGTAGGTTGAGATAGAACTTTCAATACAACGTCCAATCATGTTCGTCTACACACTTTGATACCATAATCTCTTTGGAAATAATTTTGGATTAAATTATCAAGTTCTGGATTATAAAAAGGCATCCCAAATGAAGCAACAATATTTACTTGAGAAAAGATAAATGAAAAAGAGCATTTTATAATGAATTGAACAACGACATTAGAGATGAAAGTTGAATTAAACCTCACAAATGAAACAATAATATTTCGTATCGAACTCGTTAACTGTGCAAATCAAACCTAAATTTTTTTACTTTTTTAATAGAGTGATATTCTACATCTAAAGGGGGGAGGACAATATGCTCTAAAGGGAGGGGAGCTGAGTTAGGCCGCACAATCAATCAATTTCCAACTAAATATCGAACTCAACACAAATATAATACATCATTATTATCCATGTGAGTTCAACTTAATACCTCTTATTTACATGTGACAAGAAACAATACTAGACCACAGTACTGGGGGAAAGAAAATGTTTGTTACATGTAAGTTCATCTTCCTTGTATGCATATCATAGTCTAACATATATGCAAATATCTCATCATATATAAGGAAAATCTTTCCGACTTATGCAAAGGCATCCGGATATACAAAAAGATAAATTGAGGCAATGCGGATCCATAAAAATTGTCGAGGGCAAGTAAAATTTTTTGGATGGAATAACATGCAAATTTTTTCATTGATGCATTTCATCGAGCACTTGGTAGGCCTGAGGTCATTATCCAAGCATACTGCATGCCTACCGATAGATACCAACAACTTCAGACCAAGCATATTGACTTATGTCAATAACTTTTAAGTAACCATATCAACAAATGTTGGCATATGTCGAATGAGCCTATTGACATCTACACATAGCAACACATGCAAAGGTATGAGACTAGCAGCTGCCATGCCCATAGAGGCGATTGGATGGCAACTTTAAAGAGCATCTCGGATTTTCAAAGGCAACGCCCAACTCTTTCATCTAGAGGGGCGTTGGAGGTGTGCAAAAGATGCAGTGACACAGGGTACCAAATTTTTTATGGGCCCCAAAATTTTTTATCCTCCTATATATTACATATCATCATCCTATGATTTTCTCTATATTACATTGATTAAGTGGTGCTTATACTTAATATATTAATTTTCTACTTTTTTCTACCAATAAAAAAAAAACTTGTGTATCACTTTCTTTTACTTTTCTTTATTAATAAAAGCTAACTTGTTTATTACTTTCTTCTACAAACACAAACATATTTTCGTATCTCTTTTTCAGTCATGTTCCATTTTTTTTATGAAAACCATAATTTCATGGGAATCCGAGATTATTCAATTATTAAAAATGAGATTTCAATTAAGTTTGAATATTACTTGTTTTGTGTATGAAAATATTGTCCAAAATTATATTTTAAATAAGGATGATCTTTTTATTAAATTCGGGACGACCTTCCTTTCGTCAATTATTTCTGACCCTAGGGGTCAGTTGACCACCCTGTCCCAAGATTAATCCATCCCTGAATAAAGGTCTCGCGCATGCATGTAAGGATTTTTACATGCATATCATAGTGCAACACACATTTAACACTGACTCATAAAATCACAAAAGAAAACGGCCATGCAACGGAAAATAATTAGTAAAACATATAAGAAATAAGAAGGTGTGTGATGTGTACATAAACTCAAGGGTTTGTTGGTTTGCTTTGGCAATTTAGCATGTGGACAAAACCAGAGCATGCTTTCTTGTCAGCCTTCATGTATAAATCACACAACCCATGCAACCATCCGCAGAAGAGGAACTAATCACATGAGTCATGACCCATTTTTCTGGCTTTTGTGAGAGAGGGAGAGGGAGGGAGGGAGGGAGGGAGGGAGAGGGAGCGAGTAGTTCCTTCTTCCACTGATATGCGACTGCGACTGCAACTAGGGTATTATTATTATCATCCTTATCAGACCCTAATTATACAAGCACTCACGATTCAAACGTAAACACAAGCAGACAAAACAAACAAAAGAAAGTGGAAATTATTAAAGAAAAAAAAAATGGGAAACTAAAGAGGGGGTATGTGGCAGTTAACCAGCACAATGAGTCAAATCGATGGCTACGCTAATCGTCCTTGTTTTTGCTCCATAGCTGTTAGGGGTCCCACCAAACCCACCCGTACCATTCTCCTCTCCCTTTCTTCTTTTCTCTATTTATTTTTCCTCAAATTTTCCTATCAACCAGAGAGCAAAGGCTTCTCCTTCCTCCTCACACTGAAAATTTTAGAGAGAGAGGAACCTCCCGTAGAAAATTTTAGAGAGAAAAATTAAGGATTCAATGAGATAGATGGATATGGTGGGACTTAGCATAGTATTGGAAGAAGGTCAAAAGGGGAGTGGAGTTAACAAAAAAATCCCACAAGTAATTAACAAAGCCACCATGGTTGTCATCAACAAGCCTTTTTCTTCTTCTTCTTCTTCTTCAAGCCCTTCACAAATAACCCACAAAAGTTTTAACTTTTCTTCTCACTCGTCCTCACCCTCCTTCTTTGGACAACCAAGTTTTCTCGACCAATGCTTTCTCTGCAAGCAGAAGCTCTTACCTGGCAAGGACATCTACATGTACAAGTAAGTCTCTCTCTCTCTCTCTCTCTCTCTCTCTCTCTCTCTCTCTCTCTCTCTGCGCTCACAAAACCCACCAAAAATAAATAAAAATCGCATTTTTATCACTAACCACCTCCGATTTCGCTGTTTTGTGAAAAGCCCAGTTTGTTTCTTATTTGCGTAATTGCATGGTGATTTTGGAGGAAAAAAAAGTTACAATCTTTGATTTGGGTTTTTTCGCTTGGTCTTGAAAATGCAGGGGGGACAGGGGATTTTGCAGCGTGGACTGCAGGTACAGGCAGATTTTCATGGACGAGGAAGAGATTGTTCGCAAGGAGAAGCAGAAGTACTGTTCGCCATCTTCTTCGTCTGCTTCCTCTGATCAGCGCAAAGGGGCCAGAAACCGAGCGGGTGGATTTGCCTACTGAGAAAGGGGAGAGAGAGGAGAGAGAGTTCTACCAGTTTGGAACCGAGAAGAATTGGTTTCTAGAGTTATATTTCCAGTTTTACCCTTAGTTTACTTTCAAAAGACGTTGATGTCCTCCGTCGTTTTTTCTTGCTTCCTGCTACGAGGCCAAAAGAATCCAACCTGTTCAAGCATTTATGTGTAATAGCCCACAGTTTTGCTTGCTCCCCCATTGTCTAGAACGGAAACCTTGGAGGACAGTCGTGGGATTTTGTGACAGTTGAAAGGGCATTAATGGCATTTCGTTGTTATGCTTAACCGTGGCATTCATGAATTTACTCATTTAATTTGGTTTTATATGTCCTTTGAGTTTTTAATTTTCTGTGTTGCTTGGTGCAATGGCGGTGCGGTGTAAAAGGGTAATGGAGTTTGTTCTATCCTGCGCATGTAGATTATATGGAGGATTTGTAGAGGGAATATGTCTAAATTACCCCCTGAGGGGACAATAGTATATAAATGGTGGGCAACAACATAGTGCAGAATTAGTACTTGGAGAACAATGTCCTGGTCCCGACAGCAAAAGAAGATTAATGCCACCAAGAAACACGAGATTTCAATAGATTTTCCTGAAACCCCTTGCAGTTTTCCTATTTACTGATGACGTCCTTCCAATGCTGCATTTTATCTCTCGAGTCGCTCTTGATATGATTGCAGACATTGAACACTATTTAGTGAGCGTTTTCCTTCTTAATCACCCTTTTTAATTACCTGAGTTTCCATTTCTTTACATTTGACAGTCTGATTGACAGGACAGGAAAGTAGGTCCGATCAATTTGCCATGTTTGAGCATTCCTTTTTCTTGCTTCTTTTGCAAATGGTAGTAAAATCTCGTCAAACATTTGCTCAAGCTCTGTGTCCAAACATATGGTACATAACATGAGGGTGGATGGTTTTTGGGGGTCATCTTTATTTGGTAATTGGTTTTGGGATCTTTGGTTTTTTTGGCAGTACATGGTTTTGGGGTCTTTGATTATGGGTAGTGATATCCATGCACCTATTTTTACTTCTCATAACACTCTTAGTTTTTTTTGTCGGATCGAATTAATTGAGAAAAATGTTAACAAAGATGTATGGGTAAAAAAGAGTGTGAATAGCACTACCCCTTGATTATTAGTACTGAAAAAGGAAAGCATAGTTTGGGGAAGGGAAGCCAAGGGAGAATTGGTAAATTTTTCATTAAGTTGGAAAGATATTCTATGCACGATTATATGTAACTATCTTATGACAATGAGAAAGATGGTGATCTTATCGTTCGTTGGTGTTTAAATCAAAGAAAAATTTTGCATGCGCCACTTATATTTAACTTTCTTTTTTCTTTTTTTTTTGGGTAAACGGGGAAATGCATTACCCTGGGCTAAGAATCCAAACATACCAGGAGAGCCTACCATGAGGCAAGCAAAAATCAAAGCAAAAACAAATACGGACAACAGAGGGAGTTACAAGAACGACACCATAGCCACACTATGATGTCGCCCCCTCTACTGCCCCAAACCCATCACAGAGGATAGGGTGATCCATCACTTTGAAGCACAAAAACTAACGAATATGGGGGTCTATTGACTCAGGAATGGTCACACATCTCCGCACACAAAGTAAAAAGAGAGTTGATTCTCGAACATTCATGGGTATCAACATTGCATTAGGGTAAGAATTTTGTAAGCACCAAAACTTTCCTCTAACAATATGCGAAAGCAAATTCAATTGTTATCTTATTTTGTCGCATTAGGAAATATTTTGTACTCAACGACATTTCTCTGACAACGCAAAATGAAATCTAATTGTTGTCGTTTAATGGTGTTGCATTAGAGAAATATTTTGTACTCAACGACATTTCTCTGACAATGCAAAATGAAATCTAATTGTTGTCGTTTAATGGTGTTGCATTAGAGAAATATTTTGTACTCAACGACATTTCTCTGACAATGCAAAATGAAATCTAATTGTTGTCGTTTAATGGTGTTGCATTAGAGAAATATTTTGTGCGTGTCGATTTTATTTAACTGTTATCTTATTTTGTCGCGTTAGGGAAGATTTTATACTCGACGACTTTTCTCTAACAACGCAAAATGAAATCTAATCATTGTCGTGTATCGATGTCGCATTAGTGAAAGATTTTGGTTATATTTAACTGTTCTCCTCCACCACTATGCGTAAGCAAAGTTAATTGTTATCTTATTTTGTCGTATTAGGGAAGATTTTGTACTCAACGACAAAATGAAATCTTATTGTTGTCATTTGTCAATGTCGCATTAGAGAAAGATTTTGTGAGTGTCGGTTATATTTAAATGTTCTCCTTCGACAATATGCGTAAGCAAAGTAATCACTATCTTATTTTGTCGCATTAGGGAAAATTTTGTACTCGACGACTTTTCTCTAACAATGCAAACTGAAGTCTAATTGTTGTTGTTTATTGATGTCACATTAGAGAAAAATTTTGTGTTCATCGGTTGTATTTAACTGTTCTCTGCCGACAATATGCGTAAGGAAAGTTAAATGTTATCTTATTTTATCACATTAGGGAAGATTTTGTACTTGCCTACTTTCCTTTGACAACGCAAAATGAAATTTAATTGTTCTCTCTTCTTATCAATGTCGTATTGAGGACATATTTGTGCATGTCGGTTATATCTAACTTTTCTTTGACAGCGCAAAAAGTAAAATTTACTGTTACCTTATCAATGTTGCATTAGGGAAGATTTTGTACTCGCGACATTTTTCTGGCAATGCAAAATAATAAAATTGAATTGTAATTGTTGATATTATATAGCATTAGGGAAAGATTTTGTACGCATCGGTTATATGAAATTTTTCTCAAACAATACACAGAAGATAATTGTTACGGTTTAATAGTCTCCTTGGAGAAAGGTTATGCTTAAGCCAATTATATTTTTCCTCACAATGCATGTGGTACATACGTACTACTACTAATGCAATCGACGTATACAATAATTTGTCCTGCATTCTGCAAAGCACTAGGTGAGAGTCGGGTAATTTTATATGGTGTGTGTAGGTGAGAAGCGTGCATGCATGATTGGAAGTTGAAACATCACGTCTAGCAAATTTAAATTGTCATTAGGAACTAGTTCCATAAGGAAAAGACACAAAAAGGTAAAGGGTTTTCAGGTGTGAAACAATCATTTGGCAAAAATGATGGGTACATATGAATATATAGATAATATTTCTTTTAAACTTCTACCCTTTTTGTTCTTTTCTTTTTTTTTTTTTTTTTTTTTTGTGAATTACCATTGGTTTCAAAGCCTACAAAAATATCATTGAAAATGTAGCTTTTTTCCCCTCTCCATAATCCCTCCCTAGAGATTGGAGAACGACACCGTAACGTATAGTTTTGCTTCATGTAGAAACTACTATGCATTTTTATAAGATTAAAGAGATCGTTGATAATCATTTCGTTTTTACTTTTTAGTTTTGATTTTTTAATGATTTTGAACATTTGTTTGGTAAAGTTTTGAAAAATAAAAAGAGTATCTCCTCTTAATTCTGCACATTCTTTTTGCTTTGTCTCGTATGGTATGGACAGGAATCCATGATCGTTGGATTATTGACTAAAGATCCAACTGCCACGGATCCCCGTCCATGCTATTGGCCGGTCCATTCTAGAATGAAAAGGCCTGCATTTTATGCAAAGTATTCCGTTTCCATGGGCAAATGGGGAATCAGGATGCCCTAAATAAGTTCCAATTTCTCACTTCACCACGCAAAGAAAGATGAAAGAGCTTAAAGCCAAGTTAGAGCCACAATTAAATTGAAAAACTGAAACTCATACCTCACAGCCCGTAGAAGTAGTATTAGATATACAAGTTAAGTGCAAGAATTTTAAGCAAGCGGTTGACCAGCTAGCAGATTCAATTTAATACATACAAGTGCAACTTATGGCATCACAACTTCAGGCTCGTCGTCATTCTTTTCGTCACCATCTTTGTCATCATCACAAGCGTTCAACCAGACTTAAATAGCAAAACTGCTTTCTGATCCAAGTAGAAGTAGACAAAGTGGTTTGTTTCATGAGTCACATACGAACCTGCACGAAGGAAAAACGTGAAAATATATTCGTGAATACTTCTTGTTTGATGGAATGAATTATTTGTAGTTCCAGATGTTATACAACAATTTCAAGATTAGATTGATCAAGGAAAAGAAAAAATATTCCGAAAATCCAAAATATCCAAACACAACTTCAATATATTGCATTCTGAATGGACCGAGAAAATTTAGCACCCTTAGTAGGCCTGGTTTCATCTAAGCTAGATGCCATATCAAAGATATCAAAGATGTCAAACACAATCCTTTGCCTGCTATGTTGGTTATTTGCATACATCTGTCGAGAATATAATGAAAAGAGCTGATTGCAGACTCCCAGCTAGTTTAGACCCAACCAAATATGGCCTCGTTTGGTTAGTAGGATTGGATTGTAATGGTTAACTATCCAGGTTAAAGGCAAATTGAAGGTAGAAGTGAATGATTTTTCATTTAAAGGGGAACAGCAGAGGATTAGACATGAAGACAACTCATCCCTAATCCTACCATTTTGGAGTGGGTTTAGGTTTCCTTCGTGAGTTAATCCATCTTCCACCCTCTAGTCGGTCATAATTTTTTTCATTTTTCCCCTCAACATGCCTTGAGATTAGGGAGTTATCCATTCCAATCCAATCACACGTACCAAGCAAGCCCAATGAGTGCAAACGCTCTGAACTCTGGAGCAACAATGCCAGTGCTTGTGAGGTTCAAAATAAACCAAAAGGGTGCCAGTGGAAGACACATAGGAGACTCACAAGCCAATTATGAACTGTTCAACCTAGGTGGCCTCATGTTTTTACTAAAGAAAATGTTGCTCTGATTATCCAAGGCAATCCCACCAACTGTTTCCTTCAGTTAGAAATGGCGCAAACTAATACTCATACGAAACAGAAAATATAGGAACTTTGTTAAAGCCGGGGAGTGATATTCTATTTTACACCAACACCAAAACGATTGGATGTGAAAAATGCAACAGTGGAAAACATGTAACAATGAAAAAGAACCAAAATATCTGTTGCATATACAGAAGTGGCACAACAACATAACAGACTTATAAGGACATTCACTTTTAGAGCAAGTAAATCAACGCCTCAACGGGCTGCCTCTTGCGTGGTAGTACATCACTAACACAACCTTTTCAAATGGATAGGCTATCACTAAACTTTTTCAGCTCAATCTATGGTCAGTGGATTTCTTAAACATCTCACCTAAATTTTTTCTAGACTAACGACCTAAAATCTCTCTCCTCCAAATAACCAGCTAAGCATTTAGGCATGTTGTCACACGATATACAGAAGCGAAACCCCAACCATTTTCTGGTCTGCTGCCTTCTTCAAGGGTATTGATAAGACATTAGACAAGCCGACAACTTAATTTCGGTACAGTCAGCATGTAAGACAAGCTGACAACTTAATTTCACTAGTTGGCAAACATGATTTTATTGCAGAGTGATTATATACAAGATTGAATCCCCAACTTTCAATCACTTAAAAATCCTTTTCCACCATTCAACAGTAGCCGAATATCAAGCACTAAACAAAAGGTTGAGGAAAGATCACTAACACAGATCCCTCCAAAATCAGGATCTGTTGGAGAATAAACGTTCGGCATCAGCGTTTCTCCTATTGAGTTGAGCACTATTTCATGTCCACAAATAAAGTAACATGTATAGTCGGCTACGATAACACCAGACCTATATCTATATGATCAAAGTTTTTCAGCCATTCTACTTAGAATTTGTTAATCTGAGAGAGCTACAATGTTTTCTTCAAAAAGAACTATAAACTTCCAGTACTTATTTCAACATCCAGCTGATAATAGTTTATGACGTAGGAATCCATTAAAGCTTTAGATCTATTCCATTTCAAACAACACAACTCATCCTAATTAAACCACCAAAAAAAAAAACAATTAACAACAAAAATCACAAAACAATTAATTATATTTTCTTCAATGTCACCAAATGTTTTCAAAAAATAAATCTGAACAAAACCCAGAAAAGAAAAGGAGAGAAATTGAATGGATTACCAAAATTACGGCCAACAATGCAATGCCAAGTAGGTCCATGCTTCTTATCGAACTCCTTCTTTATATACTCGGCAACGTCCTTCTCCACGCTGTGCTTCTCAAATGCCTGAACAGAACAAAACCCAGAAATTCAATTTTCCATCCCCAAAAAACCCATTTCTGAATTCAATCCAAACACCAATATAGCAAGAAAAATCGCAAAACAAAGTTAGAGAGAGAGCTAACCCCGATGGCGATGTCGACGGCCTCCTTCTGCATATCCTGGAACATGTCAGCGCTCTTGATGATGACGCGCTTGCCGGTGGATGTGGTGACAGCCGAGGAGGGTTTCCGGTCGTCGGAATTGGGCTTCGCCGACAGAGCTCCGGCGACGCTTCTCTTTGCGTCTTCGCTCATACTTTTTGTGGTTTTCGTCTCTGCTTCACTTGCAAAAGCGGGTGTGTTTGGTTCCGATTTGGTAATTAATCAGAGCTTTGCCTGGAAAAGCAGGACGAAACTTGTTCTTTTCTGCTCAGGGAAGAAGAACAACGCCCTCCACATCCACCCCCTCTCTGCTCTCTCTCTCTCTCTCTCTCTCTCTCTCTCCCTCCCTCTCCGAGTCTCTGAGTGTGACCGGCTGTGATGAAGTGGAAAGTGTGTTATGGTTGTTTTGTTAACTTTTTCGGGGTTTTTTTTTAGTAGAAAAACTAACGAAACGAAAGGATTTCAAAACTGATAAAATAAAAGATAAAGTGAATAATATTAGGATTGACTTTTTAATGTAAAAATATAGTTTTTCGTTAAAATAAACAGTACTGTGAGTTTTCGTTAAAATTTCATTTTTTTAACCGCGGTTTGGTTTGGGTATTTTAACCGAATAATACTTAGCTATTTAAACATGAGTAGAAATTTTTACTTAAAATTATTCGTTATCAATTTATAGAAGTTCATATTTATAATTAGAACAGTTTATATTATAAATTACCTTATACAGATTTTCTGTGCAAAAAATCAATTAAAACCAAGATCGTTTAATTATCAAACTGTTTAAAATGAAATGAACGGTATGAGTAAAAGTATTACGAACTGTCTATACATTTGATACAATAAATTGACTAAACCATGTTAGTTTTAATTTATTTTTTACAAAAATGATATTTACAGTATGATTCATAATATAAGTATGATCACAAGCACAAAATTTTATGATCAAAATAATAGAAATTTCTACTATCTTTGAGTGGTAAGTATTATTCATTTTAATCGCGTCCGGAAACTTGCGGGAGTTAATGAAACGAATTTCACTTTCATATTTACCTGAAGACAAACGAATATTACGGTGATGTAAGTTTCTGAATGAGACGTGCTTTGTCGTTTGCACCCTTTTGGGGGGAGTTTTATTTTTTATTTTTTGTTGAATTGGGGGAAGATAATTTCATTCAAAAACGTCCGATCAAATTTTATATGTTCATTTATTGTGTAATGATGGCTGTGTTTCTACCCTTTTGTACTTTCCAGCTCCAACTCATCATTACCACTACAGAACAAAAATCACGAGGCCTTTATAAAAGGGAACACTTTTGTTCATCACTATTTAATATGATGTAGATTAATTATTTTATTTATCACTGTCAAATGAATTTGAATTTCAAACTTCGTGCAATTGATAAACACAAATCTTAAAATTTAAACTCATTTAATAATGATAAATAAAGTAATGAACATATATCATACTAAATGATTATGAGCAAAAATGAATTCTTTATAAAAAATATAAAATAGGACCAACCTGCCACGTCATTCGTACGAGACGCATTTCACTTTGTATTTTCATTTTACTTGAAGTAGGCCGGTTTTATCGAATGTGAAAACTGTCGTGTCGAAAATTTTCTCGTTAACCTCTTTGCGTTGTCATGAATATTTATTGTTATTTTGATCAATATTGAGTCCACATCATTAAAAAAAAAAAAAAAAAAAAAAAAAAAAAGCTTCTCACTTTTTCCATATAAGCATTTAACAAAGATCACGTATCAACTTGAATTAGAGACCTAGGGCTATCTTCAATCGAAAATGGGCCAAAGGTTCATGTGTAGCCTTATAGTTTTGCAAGAAATTATTTTTTTAATAAACAGTATCAGGTCATATTTTATATTATTTCCAACCTAAAAATCTAAAGAGTCATAGACCAAGACATAATCCGTTTGACAAAAAACTCATCTCCAACCAAATGAGGCTATTTTTTAGCTCTCTCAATAATTTATTATGTTAATTAAATTAAACTACTATATTAAAATAAGGTTTTCGAACATATTTTGAGTGTCACTTGTCGCTAATCGAGTAAGCCTCTGCATTTCTTATCTTTATATAATAAAAGGATGTGAAAATTGGTGAAGAATTGAAATAAAATGATGTAAGATAGTATGGAATGGTGAAAAGGAGGTGAGAGATGGTATATAAATGACTTAGGTATTTATAAGAAAAAATTAGAATTAAAAAAAAAAAACGTCTAAAAACAATTTCAAATCTAACAGTAACTTGACGTCAGCTAGCATGGGTTTTGGCTGGTGCAAACAGGCTGGCTGGCTGGCTCCTTTTGGCCAGCCCGCTGGCCTGGTGGATGAATTATGGCCCGATGGGGCCCACAAGCCCTTTGGCCAAGGACTTAGTTCGAGACAATTTTCGTATCAAAACAAGCTATATTTTGGCATATGACTCTTCCCGGGTCAGTTAGAGATGACCTAATAGTGCTTAGTGGCTTTACTTTGGTTAGCGCGTTATCCTGAGAAGTACCTCTTGGTTTGTGTGTAAGTGACACCTTTCTGAGAAGTACCTCTAGAGGAGAGTAACGATAATGTATGATTGTTAGTATGAAAAGATGAACCGGAAACTATATTAGAAGTATTTTGTAGAACTTTTATGTCTGTATGACAAGATTTGGTTGTCAAGTGGAATTGATAGTGTATGTGCTCCCATTGTAAATCATGGATGTTGATGTATGAGGTATGATGTGTGATAATGTGACAGCACCATATAATAGTGTGGTACATGAATGGTCCCGCCTGGTAAGCTACATTAGGGGGACCACACGCATTCTAGGGGTTATTCCACCTGATTAATTTGCATCGGTGGGTCCCGCCTGGTTAATCCGCATTGGAGGACCACATTATTAAAGGCATGTCAGTGGTCATGCCTGGTTAATCCGCAATGGGGACCATACGTATTCTAGGTGTGATCATGCTTGGTATATCCACGTTGGAGATCACTACCTAGTACTACAGGATACAGTCCTACTTGGTATATTTGCAATGAGGGGACATACATATTCTAGGAGTAATGATGCTTAGTATATCTCTGATGGGTGATCACGACCTACATTATTAAACTATGTCTATAGAGCTGCTTGGTATATCCACAATTGAGGACCGTAAGTATTCAAGGTGTCATCATGCTTGGTATATCCATGATGGGTGATCATTACCAAGTACTATAGGATACAGTCCTGCTTGGTATATCTGTGAATGAGGGACCATACGTATATTAAGAGTAATCATGCTTGGTATATCCACGAATGATGATCATTGCTTACACCATTAAATTATGCCTATGGTTGTGCTTGGTAAATTTGCAATGGGCGACAACTTCATAGTTAGATTCAGTTAAGCTGTCTGGAATTCCTTGTCCTATTTGGTTCCATTTAGTGGTTCGGAACCCTACCTTCGATTGGATTTCATTGAGCTGGTTTTGAATTATATTTCATTTTCGATTCTATTGAGTTAGGAGTTAGTTCAGAATTCTAGATTCTTGTGCATAGAAGTTGCTCAAGTTTATGTTTGTGGTTGTAACCTAGGATTACAATGCTGGATAATGGATTTCAATACTGAAATACAACAAACCTTTTAGAGGTTGGCCTTATTAAAAATTATTAAAGTGATATATGATCCTGTTGGTTGATCAACGTAGTTAAATGTTAATATTGTGTAGCTTGGATTCATGGAGTCGATTATTTGTTTTGATTGTGGAACTATGTTGGAAAATATGTGATGTATGTGAGTGACGGAATGACAATCCTAGCTGGCATATAGTTTCATTATGTATTTTAGAATCTAGTGATTCATGCTACTTGAGTTTTATTAAGTGATTTTGGAATTCTATGTTTCTCTGCTAGAAAGTACCTTGAGAAATGTCAGAGTTTAGCAAATGGTGAACCACGAATAGCTAGATCCCATCTTAAGGTACGTAAACAATCTAATATAGAGGTTTGATACAACCATAAAATACAGAAAAATGTTACTACATTATCGAACCGTTAGGTTGTTTTTTGTTATGACTCGTAAGGAAGGCATGATTGATGAACAAGTATTTTTTTACATCGTGTTTCGTTCTTGAACGTATTCCCGGGATAAGGGCGCGACACATTTCCTTAGTAAATCGTGGCAGAATTGAGCTTGCATTTTTTTCAGAGTAGTTAATGAGACTACGAAAGTATTATTATACTCGTAGACTTTAAGCGCATGTTGACAACAAATTAACAAAACTTAAATGTTTGACAGAATTTATATCGAAAGTTATATTGACATGTCCCATGTATGATATCATACATTGATTAGTTAACTTTGCAAGAAAATTGTAAACTTGAATATTAATGGAAGAACAATAATAGTGTGCCATGGGTCCATGGATAAAATACTAGGTACATTATGTAAAAATTATAGGTACGTTATGCATGCATGATTCTTTCTTGCAGATTATTTTTTATAGAGATATTTATTAATTTGCTTTCTGAACTTGTATAAAGGTGTCAATTTTCCTTTTGAACTTCAATTTTAGCCGATTATCCCCTTGAACATTCCCCCCCCCCTTAAATTTTCAATCAATTTCCATCCAATTTTCCGTTCTTTTTTCCCCCATACACTTGTCATGTGTTGTCCGCGTGATCAAAATGGATAAAAAATTGAACGAAATTTTTTTATAATCTACCATCAGGGAGAAATTGGCTATTTATAAAAAGTTCACGGGGTAACCAGCTAAAATTAATGTTCATGAGGGAATTGGCTAATTATAAAAGTTCAGGAGGTAATTGACTGAAATTAAAGTTCAATGGAATATTGACAGCTCTATACAAGTTTAAGAAGCAAATCGACAAATATACCTCTTTTTTGTAAATGAGCGGTTGAGATTTAATTAAATTTTAAACCTCAACTATTTGCATCAATATATATATACACACACACACACACACAAGCCCTTTAAAGAGAAGTCATCCCCATTTTTTGAAAAAAAAGAATGAAAATTAATTATGGAACTCATTTCATATTGAACTTCAACGATAAAAACCGTTTATTTTTTTAAGTATTGATTCATAGATTATTTATGTCAAATTTCATTTCAATATGAAATCATTTGCCAATTTAATTGCCACATCAAAATTTTAATGTTTCTTAGAACATAATGTTCACTAACTTTTTTGAATTTAATTAAATATCTCAAATATTTCTGATTTGATTAATATTTATCTCTACGTTGTTGAACTTTTAAATCAATTACCACATGCACAGTACGCAAATACAATTCGAGGCCCAAATACTTAGGGAATATGCTTGGTATGTGACGCATGTCCCAAGCTAGAGTGCAGTTAGCAAACAAGGATTGTCTGCCCTTCCACTTCCAGTACCTTCTTATTTTATGTGGTCACTGTTAAGTTACGTCAACATTTTATATTGTTTTTTTATAAAGATAATAAGATAAAAATAAATAATAATATAAAATATTGACGTAATTTAATTGTGACCATAAAACATCAGAAATGAAAGGGCAGACAATCCTTATCCGCGTAAAGCAAGTCACGAAAACTGCCAACTTTGATACGGGCACGAAGTTTATCTACGGGCAATGCATCAAAACGATGACATTGTAATTCGCGAAATCGTCCACGCATCTGATCCGTTTATCTTCCAGGAAATATTATTACATGCTCTTCTGAATGTTTCACCGAATCTACCGCCAATCAGCAGACGCCAACACATCGTAGGTGTTGGGCAAACACCTCACGCGCCAATTATTTCACACATATGATAATTATATCAACTGGGCTTCTGACGTGATCGTTAATATTGACAAGTTCAAGAAATATTATTTTTTAATGACGGCTTTCCCGCACCACGCGCAAGAAATATAGGTGTCATATACAGCTTTCTATTTCATTTAATAATGTTAAAGGGACTAAGGTTGTAAATTAAATTTTTGTAAAATAAGTGACATGAAAGTTAATGGTTAGATTATTACTTAAGTATTGATATTTTTTTTTAATTAATGACACATAATTTAATTTATAAATATAATTTCCCTAACATTACCGATTTCATCAATAATCGCAATAGCATTCATCATCGCCACATTTCTATATCAAATGACAAACTTTGACCCCCCAAAAAAATATCAAATGACAAACAAAAAGCATAACCATGACATTGGCAAAGCCAAAATTTTCACATAATGGAGTCATGATTTCGACTAAAAAAATTTCATTACATTATTTCATCAAGCACCAGATAGGAACATGTCAATTTTTGCTAATATATACCGAAGGCTTATACCAATATATGTCAAGAACACTATGACATGTAGAGGCTTGTCAAGAGTGGTACAAGAAATTGTAGAGTAATGGCATTTTATCGAGCATTTAGTGTGTACAATAAAATCATACACAAGAAACGAGAAAATGAAGACATAAATGAAAAAAAAAAAAAAAAAAAAAAAAGAAGCACAAGTAGGATGAACAGGTTGTGATATGTATAAAGTGAATAGTAAAGGCAAGTTTAATTGCTCTTGCCCTCCACAAAGGTGGAGATACTCTTAGAATGAATAGTAAATGTAATTTTACTGCACTTGTTCTTCATAAACGAGTGAGATGTTCTAGGCTTATTGAATTGCTGAAGAGGGTTTTTTGGGTTGGAAGGCACATTATGATCTTTGCTCTTACCTTCTATCAACTGATAAAGATGCTCTAAAGAAGCCTCTACGCGAACATTAGGTAGATTTTTGTTAGTTTAGCAAACATTTGACTTTAAAAACTATTTTAGCCGGTCGATTTAATTTATCATCTCCATATTAACTATTTTAACTATCTGGGAGACTATAACTTGAGATCTCTTTCCATAATAAGATGCATGTAGCATTAGACTATGAGTTTGTTATACTGTATCACTTCGATACAGTATTCCTATTACAACTATTAATTTGTGGTATCAATATTTTATATAAAATGAAAAATTGGAGTATTAATTTTTAGAATTTTGATCCAATTGCTATACAATTGTGTTAATTTTAATTCAGCGCCAAAATTTAATGAACAAAATCCAAAGATCAATGCTCAATCTGTATCTTTATAACAACGACTTAGAACATAACATCTTAACTAACATATATATAATATAGAACATAACATTTTAAGTAACACATATAAAATATAGAACATGACATTTTAACCAACATATATAAAATATGGCTCAGAGTATATATTGTAAGGTTTTCCGAGTGGTGTGAGTTGTAACAAAACCATATTATTGTATGTGTTATAAAGATTTAATGGACTTATATTATTTATGGACTTGTAATTTGTGTTTTAAAAACTTGAAATAAGTCCAAATTTGTAAGCAATTACTAGATATAATCCAATTTTATTTAATTATTGATTTAAGTCTAATGACTCATTGTCCACGTCATTTTATTTTCATTTTTTTTGTCAAAATTACCCCTCTATTAACATTATCCTTTAATTCTAGATTTACTTGTATTATGAAATTAATTATTTATCTTTAAATAATCCCCTACTTGTAGAATTAGTTTTAAAGTATATCTCTTCTTCCATAACTCCCCTATACAATTTGTGCTGTGTTCTCCAATCCCCTTCCTTCTTGTTTAGTCTTCTTCTTTCAAGTTTTAAAATTTCCAGAAAAATGTTCTCTTCCCAAGATAAATTAAACAGCCACAGCCCACAGGCATAAGGAAATTGAAACCAACATCCTGTTGCATGGTCACTCTTCTCGAACGCCAGTTCATTTTGATACAATCTCCATCACTTGTAGAATATTTTTGAGTCCCAGAGAAGAGAAGAACACAACCCTTCATGCACCACAAGTTCTTGCAGTAAAACCTGCTACTGCAAACCCTAGTTCCATTGTGATTACAATGTTTCTTGCTTTTTGATCTCTATGGCGAACTCAGCAAGTAAGTGTTGCATGTTTACGTGAGTTTATATTAGTGTAATCACTCTAATCTCTCATACTTACACGTAGTTCAAATATTAGGTTGATTATACTTAATGACACACCCCGACCGAGATCAGGGCATGCTGGCCGTCACGTGGAAGTGACATAGCCACGTGCACAGTGCGGAAGCTAATAAAATAGTAATGTAAAAAGTACGAATAATTAAAAACTAGCATACAATAGGTAATAAAAACAAGTGCTAGCGTAAGTGAGACACGAGTTCAGAGCAATAAGCCTACAGCAGTCCAAATGAAAAATGACGAGACAACAGTACACCCGAAGGTAGCCCTACATTGGTGATCGTCTGTCAGAAATGCCGGGAAAGCCCTCTGGGAAACCACTGAACCTGCTAGACAACTAGAACCTGGAGGGGCGCAAAACAAAGGCGTGAGTGGGCAAAAACAAAGCTTTTCTAAAACCATTTTAACAAATAAGTTCTAACCCCTCGCCGTAAAACCTGTATACTTTCCAGAAAATAAACATATGTACGTATATATATATGCCAATCATGCTCAAGAATATGCCATGTCGGAACCTCAGAATGAAATGCAAGTGCTCAGGTATAAATCACATCAATAACATATAATCTGGCAGCCGGAGTCACCTAACGTGACTTGTACGGCTGCATCTAGAGCTCAAATCTCAATATCAATAACTAAACCTGCCCACGAGTCGGAACCACCTAAAGTGGTCTGTACGACAGACCTGGGTGTAATACATATAAACGCTCTAGTGCTACGATCACGTGAAGGCTGTGCGAATGATCACGGGTCACCTACGAGTCGGAACCACCTAAAGTGGTCTGTACGACAGGACTGTGCACCTAACTTGGATCCAAGCTGAGCGTGTGGTGCGGGAGGTGAACAACACGTGAAGGACTGTGCCCTACTCTGGGCGGGAGCACTAACACGGGGGGTGCAGGTTATGAGCTCTCTAAGCATCTCGAATCACTACTGAATGTAAACACAAATAACACTTACCTGGCACTTACCTGTGCGTCCGCAGCACCCAATATGTATAGGTTTATAAATGCAACTAATAATGCGACTAATGATGCACAAACAATGATAATATAATGCATGACATAAGGTGAATGACAATTCAAGTCAATTTATGGGAAAATATAAGTATATAGGTATATACGGAAAACCAAAAGCCCACTCAGTGGTAAGTGGGAGGGTCGTAACCCCCCTGCCTTGAGTGACCACGCTCGTCCTCGGGATAGGTATCACCTATATGCGAAACAACTACAAAAATGTTAATTTTAAAGCACATAACCAACCTTTTGAAATAACTTCTCATACAATGCTCAAATGGGGCAAATGAATACACCAACGTGATCTACTCAACCTCAGGAACATCCCCATATTTTTAAAATAATTTTTCACCGCCGTACGCGCCGCCCAAGGCACGGCCACACGCGCAGGCACGTGCCTGGCACGCTGACGGCGTCAACTGACGCTGTAGGGAATATTCCGTCAGTTCAGGAATATTCCGTCAGACTTGACGGAATATTCCGTCATCTTCTCCGGCAAGCCTCCGGCGCCGTCGTCGATGCCGGAAAATCGGGAAAACTTTAAACTTCGATATCTTCCTCATTTTTCACCCAAATTTCACAAAATTGGTACCAAAATGAAGCTTAGAACTAGAGGAACACAGTCATACTACTTTCAAGGGTTAAAAACCACGAAATCTCACCTGAAAATTCAACCCAACTTCGGCCAACTTCAAAACTAGTGATCCCGACGTCCAAATCCTTCAAACGAACCACTCTGAGCCTCCTTGGGACCTCACCAAGCTACCTACAAGCTTGAAATTCCCTAAAACGTGAGAAATCACGTGTGCATGAACAGTACGAAAAATCAGACATTGTGGATTCGACATGAAAACGATGGTGTTCTTACCTGAAAATGGTATAGTTGGACTCCTACAAGCCTCACGAACTCAAATATGGTCTTGGTTTCCTCGATCTGTAAAGGTTTGATAGGTTTTGTGTGTGTGTCCGTACGTATATGGTGAATGGGAAGGGAAATGGGGCTCGGGACAATCACAGGGAAAGGGACAGGAAGGTGTGGGGTGTGGGAGTGTGAGTGTGTGGCCCAAAACATGCCAACACAACACAAAAATAACCAATAAACGTAACGAAATCGAACTAGGGGCAAAATAGTCTTTTCATGCGTACGTTTTTTATATTTCTGGGACGGGCTGTCACACTTAAGTTCCACATATAAAGGTTTACTTATATAACATCACTTATTAGAACAACGTTTTTATTTTTATTTTTTTATTACAAGCGGTATTCTATAATAATGTATTGTAGAAGAAGGAGAAGACGATGCTAACAACCAGCACAATCTATCACTTATTTTACAAAATTGGAGTCGTTAATAACTCTGGTTGGTTAAAAATTTTTGTAAACGATGAATTTTGTTAGATTAGCCACTAACGAGGTCCGAACTTACACCGTCATGCAAAGACTCAACTTCTTTTCACTATTGTGGTACAACGCCACTTGTTCTTATTAGTTAAATTGAGATACCTATTAATAATTTTACATAATTTCAAGAAAGAAAAATAAATAAATCATGAGCGTGGTGCTCCCCTCCCCAGAAATGCGAGTAAAGCAACGCATTCGCTCATCCGTGCACACAATCTTATATTTAACTTTTTATTTCTAATCCGCCAAGCTGAGTTTCCTTCCGAATCTTGCCAAACGTCACTGTGAAACAGTCGATACGCAAGCAAGCAATCACAATTAAAACGCCAACGATCCCATCAAACTTCCCAACCTCCTACAAGACTCCATTAATACAGAAAATATCAGCTCTTGAAATCCAGAACCACAGAGAGAGAGAGTGTGGTAGTACTTTGCAATCCAGAAAATGGGCAGCAGCGGAAAGGGCCGGACAGTTCTGGAGGTGGGAGCCGACGGCGTCGCTCTCATCACCATCATCAACCCACCTGTCAATTCCCTCTCGTTCGATGGTACTTTCCTTCCCTCCAATTTTACCCATCACAAGTTTTGATCTTTGGGATTTTGATTTGTTTATTTTTGTGGGTTTTCAGTTTTATGTTCTGCAAGTATTTGTATATGTTTCAATAGTTAACTGGGTAGCTGAAATTTTTATCCTTTGATCCATAATTTGATTCAAATAAGTATACTGTCATTAACCAAAACGTGTTTAAATTCTACTAATTCCCCTCTCTCCCTCTCTGTGTTTCAGTGTTGTACAGCTTGAAAGACAGTTATGAGGAGGCCTTGCGAAGAAATGATGTGAAGGCAATTGTTATAACAGGTATATGGGGCAATTTGGTTATCGTTTTTCAAGAGCTGGGGCTGTTTGCTAATGAAAATCATGTTGGTTGGAGCAGGTGCTAAAGGAAAATTTTCGGGTGGTTTCGATATTTCTGCTTTCGGTGGACTCCAAGGGGGGCAGAAGCGTATGTTTAATTTTTTCATGTTTGTATTTTAATGATCTAGTAAATAGTATTTCATCACTACGTGGTCTATTAAGTTCCCAACTCCCTGGTTATGTGTTGCAGAGGTGCAGAAGCCCGGTTTTATATCCGTGGAGGTAATCACTGACATTTTTGAAGGTAAATAACTGTTTTGTTTTGTGCTTTTACTTATTGTATATCCCTTTTACAAGAACGGCATTGCTTGAATTGAACTGTGATGGGTTGCTTGATTTTCCAGGTGCACGGAAACCGTCAGTTGCCGCCATTGATGGCCTTGCACTGGGGGGAGGTTTGGAGGTGGCAATGGTATGTGTTGCAGTTGTTTTGGAGTTTTGACTTAAGGCTTTCATACTGGATTTTGTTTGATGAAATTTTTATGTTCTTGTGTCAGGCATGTCATGCCCGAATATCGACTCCTACTGCACAATTAGGGTTGCCCGAGCTGCAGCTTGGACTCATTCCCGGTTTTGGAGGTATGACTCCAGTTTTTTTGAATTGATTGAGTATCTTAATTTAATACTGAAATACCTTCATGTTGAAAGCTTAGATGAGAGAGCTGGTTTGTTATCAATAAACTTTACTGAGACATTGTATCAAATACTGTATTCATCTGGTTGGCGGCTGAGGCTGTCCCCTGTTCTGTGAGCTCATCTTACTGGCCATGAAAAGTGAAAAGAAAAAGCATACAGTTGCAGTATCATATCAGAATGTATATGGCATATCGGCATTGTTGATATGATATTCTTGCATATTTTAGATTGCAGTCACATGAACCTGTATTTTCTCAGGAACACAACGGCTTCCACGTCTTGTTGGAATATCAAAGGCACTTGAGATGATGCTGGTGTGTTGTGCGTTTGGTCATTTCTAAACATCTTAATATCTTGTATAGTTTTGGCATGCTGACTTTATTAATACTGATTAAATTCCCTCCCCCATTTCCTTTTGTGTATGCCCGATTAGACATCAAAACCAGTTAAAGGGGAAGAGGCTCATGATTTAGGCCTTGTCGATGCTATTGTTTCACCTGATCAGTTGGTAAGCACTGCACGTAAGTGGGTGTTGGATATCTTGGAGCGTAGAAGACCTTGGGTTGCTAGTCTTCACAAAACCGACAAGTTAGAGCCCCTTGGAGAAGCTAGGGAAATACTTAAATTTGCAAGAGCTCAAGTCCGGAAGCAGGCTCCCAATCTCAAACACCCATTGGTTTGCATTGATGTTGTTGAGGAGGGTATAGCTTCTGGGGGTCGGTCTGGACTTTGGAAGGTCCTTATCTGTTTCCATATTCTCTTTTATTTTGCCGAACATATCTGTTTCCATATTCTCTTTTATTTTGCCGAACATATATACATGCAATGGTAAGACACAGTTTCTGGCTATTTCAGGAGGCTGAATCATTTCAAGGACTTCTGCAGTCAGACACTTGCAAGAGCTTGGTCCATGTCTTCTTTGCTCAACGTGGAACATCAAAGGTTTGACACACAACTTTTCCTGATTCATCTCTACTATATAACCAACCTGCATCCTGTGATGGAATTTAAACTGGATGATGAGCTTTTAACTTATTTCCCTACTGTTAATTTGAAAGCAATTCTATCAAATTCAACTATCTTTGTTTCCTATTGAAGCAGGATGATTGTGTGGATGTTTAAGTTTGGTCAATACTTAGTTGTTTAGCTGCTTTTTAGGAAGTTAGAGGAGTTTTTTGCCATGCTTGTTGAACTTATACCTTAGTAACTAAAATTTAACTAGTTTTGGTTGAAAATTCATAAGAACACGCATCTCTTAAAAATTGGAATTGCGCTTCCGAGTAACAATTTTAATTGATGAAACGTAGGATAGCATTATTGTAAAATTGGTTACTAACTGATATTTGACCTTATCATAAAACCACATTTTCTTTGATATAACTTTCTAATACGTGAATTGTTGTCTCATAACTGTATATAGGTACCTGGGGTTACTGATCGTGGTTTGATGCCTAGACGAGTGACTAAGGTTGCTGTCATTGGTGGAGGGTTAATGGGGTCTGGAATAACTACCGCATTGATTCTTAGTGGTTATCCAGTGATCCTGAAAGAAGTAAACGATAAGTTCTTGCAGGCTGGGATTGGTAGAGTCAGAGGTGAGGCTAGAAGTCCTTTTAGAATTTAAGGTTCTACTTTAGTATTGTATTTTAAATTGATATTTTCTTCTAAAAGCTTAATCTTTCATTTATTTTCACACGTGTAGTAACAAATAACAATGCTTCTAAAAGTTTTATTCTTGTAAGAATTTAAATAAAATACATATTATTTGTTCCTGTGTATAATATCAGCTCGTTGTCAAGTATTTGTGATGGCAATCTGCTATAAGTTGTCACTTTTCTGGTTCAGCCAATCTGCAGAGCCGTGTCAAGAAAGGGAAAATGACTCAAGAAAAGTTTGAGAAGACCGTCTCTCTTCTTAAGGGTGTCCTGGATTATGAAAACTTTAGAGATGTAGATATGGTCATAGAGGTAATTATTAAAGCATGTTCGATTTCGTTCACCCTTTTATATTATTTTGGCAGATAGGGGAAAAGGTCTGACATATTCATCTTCTATGCTTGAAATAGGCCGTTATTGAGAATGTTTCTCTAAAGCAGCAGATTTTTGCTGATCTTGAAAAATATTGCCCACAACACTGCATACTTGCAAGTAATACTTCCACAATCGACTTGAATCTCATTGGAGAGAAGACCAAGTCTCATGATCGGATTATTGGTGCCCATTTCTTTAGGTAATACTGTGAAGTGTTTGTTTGTCCTGGTTTTTTCTTTTTTCCTCAATTTGCTAACTTGAGAACTGATTGTGCTCTCTGCTCAGCCCGGCACATGTCATGCCACTTCTGGAAATTGTTCGTACTAATCAGACATCTCCCCAAGGTATTGTTGATTTGCTAGAAGTTGGGAAGAGAATAAAGAAAACACCAGTTGTTGTTGGGAATTGCACAGGATTTGCTGTGAACAGAATGTTCTTTCCTTATACGCAAGCTGCTCTCTTACTTGTTGAACGAGGTGCTGATGTTTATCAGATTGATAGGGTAATCACCAAATTCGGAATGCCTATGGGTCCATTCAGGTCGGTAATACTTTTGTGAAAACTTATGATTTGGTGGTTCCTGCATTTTCCCTCCCACAAAATTTCCTTTTTCTGTCATTAACCTGAGTTTGATATCCTATATATTCATTCAGATTGGCTGATCTGGTTGGGTTTGGCGTGGCAATTGCAACCGGCATGCAATTTGTTGTGAACTTTCCTGAGCGGACATATAAATCAATGCTTATCCCCTTGATGCAGGAGGACGGGAGGGCAGGTAATAATTTGTTGTTAGGCTTGTAGTTGGCTGGTGAAAATTTATTTACCAACTTCGTACTTATACAGTTATACTCACAGATCATAAGTATTTTTCATAAGAGAATAGATTCCTTACATTCTTATTGTCTTAGGTGAAACTACTCGAAAAGGGTTCTATACTTATGATGATAGGCGCAAAGCTAGCCCAGATCCTCAATTGAAAGGATATATTGAGAAGTCAAGAAGCATTTCGGGTGTTTCCATAGATCCCAAGGTCTCTCTTTCTCTCTCTCTCTCTCACTCACCGACACCCACACACACACCCCCACTATCTCCCTCATGCAATTGCTGACACCGTCTGAATTATAAATTATAATAGTAACAATTCTGACCCAAGTTTGTGACATCTCAACTCAGCTACTGAAGTTATCAGAACAGGACATAGTGGAGATGATATTTTTCCCTGTTGTAAATGAGGCATGCCGGGTGCTTGCTGAAGGCATTGCTGTAAAAGCTGCCGACCTTGACATTGCTGCAATCATGGGAATGGGTTTCCCACCATACAGGTTTGTATTTATAGTTGGGAATACCTTAAACGCCATAAGATGTGTAATAACTTGTTTGGGCGCTTCTGTTTAGGGGAGGTCTCTTGTTCTGGGCTGATTTACTTGGATCCAAGTACATATATTCAAGATTGGAGGAATGGTCAAATACTTATGGTGAATTTTTCAAGCCTTGCGCCTATTTGGCTGAAAGAGCTGCAAACGGGGCTCCTCTGGTAAGAAATCTGAACTGTTATGTTTATCCTGCAGTTTCATTGATTATACCGAATTGACTTAGCGTTGCATCTTAAAAATACTAAGCCCTTAATAGGCTATAAATTGGGCCAACGCTTTTGGTTGAACTGCTTGTGATTTACTGGTTCAGCAACGCTACGAATCTGAACTCTATTATAACTTACATGCCTATTACGTTCCATCAAAACCAAGAGGCTTATATTATTCCCGTACATTTCCTTCCCCCCCCCCCGGTAAGCCTCTAACATGCACAGAATTGCACAGCTGAACGTTACTGTGCAACATGAACCCAATAATGACTTTGGATTGTGGAATTTTCTGGATTAGATTACTGATTATGGCATATTATTGGTATATGTTGCTCGTTCTGCATGCCTAATAGCGCTTTCCACTGCTCCCTTGCAGAGTTCTCAGTCGAACCAAGCAAAATCTCGGTTATAAGAAACTTTCCCGGTTGCACGGGGATCGACGGTTGCAGTTTTCTTCAGTCCCAAGTATCCTTCTCCTTTCCATGTTTTAGATGGCTCAGGAACAAATGAATAATGTAGGAGATATATGGTATGGCAGGATGTGTAATAACACCTGATAGCTTGGATAATAATTTTTTGAAGAAGGGATGCTTCAGGTCTAGTTCACACATTGGCTTTTCTTTCCTGAGAGGGGAAATTTGTCACTGTGTAAACAAGTAATTGATATAAAAGAACTCTCTTTGTTTTCTCTCAGACTTATATGCCCATACAAAATTTATTTTCTCATTAATGTGCGATTCATTCTTAACATACATAACGTTGGATCAACCGTTCAAGCACTGCTTGGTAGGGTTTTGGCAACTACTCGAGAGCGAGACTGTATTTCTAAATCTTAATGAAGAAAGAAAAGGCTAGATAATGTTAGCAAAAATTGTTAGTTTTCCAAAGTACGTAATTTCATGCTTGAAATTCACGTGTCAACATTTGAATGAGAAAAATGAGTAGAAAAAGATAATGGAGAAAGTAACTAACATTCCTTTTTTTTCCAAATAAAAAAAAAAAAAAGGAAAAAAAAAAAGAACTTAACATTCATTTTGTATGTAGGATGCATATTTTTATTAATTAATGAAATCTTCTTTGTCAACTAAAAGAAGGTGAAAAGACAAATTAGTCTTCTATCACAAAAAAAAAAAAAATGATGGGTAATAATGTAATTTCACAGGTTCAAATTTTACTGTTTTTTTATTGAAGCCTCACCTACAAGTAATGTTAAAATACCTTCAATATTAAAAAAAAAAAAAAAAAAAAAAGTAAAAATAAAAACAAAAAGGAAAAACCTTCCACTCCTCCCACATTCTCTCTCTCCCTCTCTCCTTATTTTCTAAAAAAATGTGTTCATACACACAAAGTATGTAAGCAAATGCTAGTATAGTTATAGGACGTAAAATATGCATAAACTAGGGGCAATGTGACGATAAAAACCGACTATTTGTTGACGAATAATTGTTATGTATACTAATTACTATATTTACTTCGTTACATCTTCAATATAAGTTGATGAATAAATGTAGTATAAATACATTCAATTATTTAATTGATAAAGCCAAAGAGCAAAATATGTTAGGAACATCAACATGTGCCATCACAACAAGGGTGCGGGTCTACTGTCTCTATTTTAAGATCTCTTCTCTAATCACTTGACATGTATCCACGCACGTAACTAGATAATTAACACTATTAACTTTAATATATAAAACATAAAGAATAAAATAAAAGATCAAAATAACCACCTTCTTTATCCCCTCCCGTACCATGACTTCCTTCCTTAGCCACAATTCACCACATCAGCCGCAACAGCCACCCCCCACCTCGTCATCACATAGCCTCTTTTTTCTCCTACAACAGATTAGGTATCATGGACGTAGTGATTAATGGTCAAGGAATCGAATCGAATTGATCCAGACAGAAAAATCTAATCGAACTGAATCGGAGTCGACGATTCCAATCGATCCTACTAAATCATAGTCGACGATTGAATCCGTGGCCATTACATCCAAGCACCCCACCGACATTAGGTTGTATAAAAAAATAAGAACGTTCGGACCATATTCTATATTTGCTAGGAAAGTGACAGTACGTACCCTCAGCTACAATCTCTCACCTGCCAGATTTGGCCCATATTGCTTCATGCATGTTTGGAAATAAGTCGCGCATTGGATGCATGATGCTTCTCTATGTGTAGTACTTTTCTTTGTATGGCGTGACATAATTCACAAAAATTCGCTTATGCTCCAGTATGTTAGATGACACTGTCAAAGCACGTGATGATCGAATAAATTTGGGTTTGTGTGGTTGTACGTAGGTACCAAACGGGATAGGGTTTCTTCTGGAAACGACGCAGCTAGGGTTTCAAATGGCGGACTGTTGGAAGAAGGAAGGCAACATGAACCCCTTCTCTCATCCTCTGCTCTAATGTTCCTAAATCATCGGTTCGAAGTGGAGGAGCCAGACTTCTAGAGGAGGAGGTGCTGGCACTAAGAAGGGGAGGAGAAAACTGAGGAGAAATGCGGGGAGGAAAATTAGAATTCGTGAATGCTTCAATTGTATTCCTCTCACTAGGAGGATGTAATGTTTATGAAACATAATTGAATAGGGCATAGCTCAAATAATGAAAACGTAATTGAATAAGAAGAGAGTTTTTATGAAACCAACCCCATCCCAATTGGGCTTTGAAATAGACCAACATATATAATGTTGGACTTCTTACTCACAACCCAATACGAAAAAACATTGGGCCTAACGAATTTACCATGATCATCCATGAAGCCACATCCGGTCCGACCAATAAAAAGAAAAAAAAGAAGTTAATTACGTTAACATGTATACTTCGAAGAAAAAAAAAATATATGTGTACTTCGAGATCTTTGTTATACATGGAGAGAATCTACTTTAAGAGAGAGGAATCGGTCTAGGCCATACAATAGGCCAACCACTTATCAGGTATTAAACTCAACACTAATATAATATGTCACCGTTATCTATACAAGTCAAACTTGAGACTTTTTACTTACAAGTAAAGAAAAATATTATTACAGTAATACTAGTACACATCGTTTGGTAAGAGTGATAATAAGTAGTGAATTTGATCAAAGTGTCTAAAAAAAGTTGTTCACTTGCATTACAAGGAACGAAATGTCAAAAGTGTTTCACATAGAAGATGCAAGTCTTGCGTATAATAACATTGAAAGAAAATCATGTTATCGCCCCGTCAAGTCCAACAACGTTAAAAGTATTCTAAAAATATTCATCATTTGTTATCTACAAACTTTACGCTGGAAACCCTATTTGTTATTTAAAATTCAATTTTGCATCTAGTTAAATATTTTGGACTTTCAGTTTCATTAAAGTTTCTGCTATATTTACCATTTCTTTAAATTTTGGATGAGGATCTCTTTTTGTGGAAATTCCTAGAATCTGGATGGAATCCAAATCCTATAATTTTGAGTTGTTATATGGAAAGGGATCATCTCCGGATCCCTTCCTCCTAATCCACTAAGTTCGGAGATCCAGGCCACTAAAATTTGATCCAACGGTTAAAGTTATTATAAGTTTTAAAGTGAGCCCCTGTTTGTAGCAATTGGATCAAATTTCAATGACCTGAATTCTCAGATTTGATGGATTAAGAGGAAGAGATCTGGAAAGGATCATTTCCTTGTTATACAATCCTAGAATTTCAAAATAAGGGGGCGCTTACTTACCCTTCTTAGCCTTCACTGGATTGGATTGGATTGTAGTCTTGTGTTTGGTGGCTTGCGAGACTAACATTAATGGCACTAGGTGAGACTCGCTTTCACAAATGACTTCACTAGCCGGTCTTAGTGAGCGACCCCTACACCCACGGGTTTAGCTAAGACCTTCCATCATCCTCTCTCGCCTTCGTCCACTCTCGCTGTATCCTTTATCGCCTTCGTTTGCTTCACTGCCCTGGGTTCATCGACCTCAATTTTCTACGGCATGGGCTTCAATGAAAGCTGGAACTTGGAAGATAGAAAATTTTTTACGGCTGGGTTCATCCATCTCGGTCTCCAATTTTTGACAACATAGACCTCGACCTCGATTTCGACAGTTGGTTCATCCATCTCTGTCCTCAATTTTCGACGGCATCGACCTCGACCTTGATTTTCGATGGTTGGGTTCATCCATCTCGTCTTCCTCCACCCACCCCTTGTCGTCTGCAACTCCAATCCCTGCCCATGCCCATACCTAGCCCCACCCACCCGTGTTGTCTGCAACTTTAATCCCCACCCATGGAAGAAAAAGTGAAGTTGGATGGGAAAAGAGGCAAAGGGAAGAGAGATAGGGATTTGAAGGGAAAAACTAAGCAAAGGGAAGAGAGATAGGGATTTGAAGGGAAAAACTAAGGGAAGAGAGAGAATGAGTTGAACAGAAAAACTCACCATGGATGCCATTGAATTGGCGATGCTAAGCTTGAGAAGGAGGGGTTGGGGTTTTTTGGGGGAAGGCAAATCTCCCTTTTTTGTGATTTTAGTTCGAATAGTCTGTGCAACAGAGGGAGAAAAGGAGCGAAGAAACTTGGATATACAGAGGAGAGGGGAAACAGACGGCAGGGAAAAAAAAAAGAGGTTAGCTGGAAAGAATGATTCTAGAAAATAAGAAAAAGATAAATTAATAATAGAATATTCATAAATATATATTAAGTAAATAATAAAATATTATAGATATAGATTAAATAATATAATATGAGAATCTTACTTCTTAGTCCGATACTGCATCAAACGCTTCACTAAATCAATCTAGTTTAGTCTAGTCTAAGCTAGTCCAGCTTAACCCCAAAAGTTAGTTCAGTCCAAGATAATCTAGTGCAATAAAAACATCTTAAAAAAAGTAATGGCCCAAGATTGCCGAGTGTATGAAGTGAGTGACATGCATGCCTTCGAGAAAAAAGGCATTTCTGCACATGCTCAGCTCGTACCACTTTTAACTTAAACAAACATTATTTAATAAAATAAATTTATAAGCTTTTCTATATAATATATGGTCCTCTTAAAGTCATGTTATAACGACAAAGGTTTTGTCTTATTTGTTACAAAATATTATTGCCTTCCTATGACCACCTTAGACAAGTCTACTAGTCTAAAGGGAAAAGCAAAAAAGATAAAAAAGATAAAAACAAAATCTTTCTTCAGTTTAACGATAAATTTTTTAGTGTGTCAGTGGTACAGTGTGATACTAGTATCATAATACAACTAGTTGAATACTTGAAAAAAGAAAATTTCTAACCATAAAACTTGATGTGTCAGATCGTATTTCCAGCACACTGAAATATTTCTCCAACTCAACATCATGCGGGAATACACTCTTGAGTAGTTCAACTTTTGGGTGCATGGAACATGATGCACAACCAAGCCCGTTGTTTTCGTGAGTGAGTCGGCCAAACAACTTAGGTGGTCTGATTGGCCGGACATTGGATTTCTCTCTCTTTTGTCACACCCGGCCTCACGAGGACTCATACACGTATGCAAATGTGTTGGAGTAAATGTAGAATTATGGAGAATAATCTAAATGATGATTTTGAGGTGCAACTTGAATCGTTTCCTTAAAGTGTTATTTGCCTCCGCTCGAATGAGTTTGCTAAAGGGTTCTTGGCAAATCACTTCTAGAATACAACAAAGTATGGAATATTCGATTAGCAAAACTGAATTGTATTCCCTTAGAAATAACTAGAAAGAAATTGTACGAATGTGATGGAGAGAAAAGTGAGCAAGGTATGTAGAAACAAATTTTTGAAATTGTGTGGGAAACATTATGCCACAATAGGTATTTATAGGCATTAAAGCATCCATTCATCGAACCCTTTCATTTTAGTTGAAGATATACAACCCTTCTTAATAGTGTTCACCCAAAAGATATGTCTTCTATTTAATATTTTTAGAAAATAAATATTGACTAATTACATCTTTTAATTCTACTTATACAATTTGAATAAGCATCATGTCTTTTAACCAAAAGTTGCAATCATTCAGCAAAATATATAACCGTAAAAGGTTGAATAAAACACAACCCTTTGTAAGGTTGCTGCCCTTTCAGTGCAAACACACATGCAACACAACGCAACCAAGTCATATATATAATATAATAATAATAATTTATATATTTATTTTTGAAATCTCTAACAATCATTCCCAATTTCAATAATATAATAACATTTCTCTCCTTATAATTAACCACAAACATATTGATATAATCATGCATACAATAAAGGTGTCTTTCGAATTAAACCTTTAATTAGTGTAAGTAATTCAAAGTTATAACGAATGCGATGGTGACCAAGTTTAAACCACCTATTCTTATGTTAAAATTGGAATCACTACACACATGATTATGTCTTATTTCCTTAAAGAAATTTATGAACTAATTAAGCACTATTATGGCCTTGTGCTCCATCCTGGTTTCAGGAACATTTATAAGAGAAAACCCAACTCTTGGTAAAAGCGACACCCCTTCTTATGTTCATATAGGTGAAGTTCTTTCCCATGTCCCTGCTATTATAGATTTAACTACAAATAACCTCAGTAAGATATAAAACTTATCCTCCTAAACGTAGCAGTCTTGCACTGATCATCCTGGAATGAGCTATATATTAATTTTCAGTGCTTTCACAACCACTTAACAATAACTTTTTATTACCCATTAAACTTTTAAACTAGTGATGTTCTAGACAAAGTCAGCTTACCATTATTGGTGGCTAATTTTCAGTAAAGGGTTTTGGCCCCATTCCACTAGATTTACTAACTGCCAAAGCTCTTGAAAGTGTTTTTGCTAACAGATTCGCCAAGTTATTACTTGATTTAACATAAATAATATTAATAACTCCATCAGTTATTAATTGCTTGACATATTCATGTCTCAAGCTAATATGTCTAGACTTTCCATTGTATACCTTATTGTATGCTCTAGACAAAGTAGCCTCACTATCACAGTATAAAGAAATGGATGGCATTGGTTGTGGCCACAACTCTATTTCTAATAACAAATTTCTAATCCATTCCACTTTTTTACCTGCTACCGCAAATGCTATAAATTCAGATTCCATAGTTGAATGTGCTACACATGTTTGCTTCTTTGAAGCCCAAGAAATTGCTACTTCAACAATTGTAAAAATCCACCATGATGTAGACTTATTATCATTAGCACTTGTTATCCAACTTGCATATGAACATCCTTCAAGTACTGCTAGAAACTCATAATAAGTTAAACTCAGGTTTATAGTTCTTTTAAGATAACCAAAAATTATATTTATTGCTTTCCAATGAGCAGTACTTAGATGACTAGTGTATCTAAAATGTTTTCTTACTGCAAATGCGATATTTGGCCTGATACAATGCATAACATACATTAAACTTCTGATTACACTAGTATACTCAATCTGTGCAACGGACATACCAGAATTATTAAGCAAAGTTTCACTAGGGTCATAAGGGGTATTTGCTTCTTTTATTTGTAGATACTTAAACTTAAGAAGCAATTTTTGTATATAATGTGACTGACACAAAGCGTAACCCCTACTATGCTTCTTTACTTTAATTCCCAAGATAATATCTACTTCATTCAAGTCCTTCATCTTAAATTTTGAATTTAGATACTCTTTAGTTTCAGATACACCTTTCATGTTTGTACCAAAAATTAGCAAGTCATTTGTTAATAGTACAACCTCTCACAACAACAATGTACCAGATTAAATGTTTACTTAGCTATTAAGCTTAGCATGGTTAGTGATTAGTTGTACATTATGCTTAGCTGGCACATATGGTTAGGATCGGATATTTATGTATAAATACCTTGTGTAATGATCTGTTGATGTTAATGAAATCACAATCTTATTTTACTCTCTCTCTACAATTCTCTCTCTCTATCTTTCTCTATAACTGAAATCTCTTTCTAGATTCTCATTTTCTACATGGTATCATTACCAGTGTCTAACCGACTTCGACCCTTCGCTTCCCTCTCTTTCTTGAAACATTCTTATGTTTCTTAATTTTCATATCTCCCAAACAGGTTGCTGCATCTTGGATTTCTTTATTTTCGTCCTCAACTCACTAAATTAGGTTATGGCGACTGCTACGAACTTCTCCAATTCTCCTTCTTCACCTAATTCCCCAGTGAATCTCCCTCCCAGCAAGATCTCTAATCCTTCAATCATGTCGATTAGATCGATTTCTGTTGCAAATGTTACTGGAATGATTCAGATGAAACTCAATCATCAGAACTAAATCACTTGGCGCAGTCTCTTCATTCCTGTACTGAAGCATTTCAAGCTTCTTAGCCTCGTCAATGGTGAGGATCTCTGCCCTCCTGAATTTGTTCTCAATTCCTCTGGATCTTGTGTTCTTAATCTTCTTTATGAGACCTGGTGCGAGCGTGATCAAATTCTGATGATCTGGATCAACTCAACGCTCTTCGAAGATCTTCTTCCTTTGACTATTGGAATGGAAGACTCTCGTTCCATTTGGCAGTCTCTTGAGCGGCGGTTCTCTGATGCTTCACGTACACATGTTCATAACCTTCGATCGAAGATCCAAATGATTCAGAAATGTGACTCTTCCATGACTGATTACCTTAATTCGATCAAAGATATCTCTGATAAACTTCTTGCTGCTGGTGAACAAATTTCTGAATCTGATCTCGTTGCATACATTTTATCCGGTCTTCCTGATGACTATGAGTCATTTGTTGACTCTATTGAGACTCGCAATGAGTCTGTGATGGCTGATAAACTTCATGGCCTTCTACTGAGCAAAGAGATCTTGCTCCAAAAATGCAAAACCAGAGCTTCTTCCTCATCTACTGCACCATTTCATGCTTATGCGGCACAATCTAACACCTCTAATGCTTAGTCAAACAGAGGTAATTCTCGTGGTCGTTTCCAAAATCGACATTGGTACAATCAGATCGTAATTTTGGGGGAAACAAACCTAACAACTGGAATCCCAACTATAGTGGTATTCTTGTTGCTGGCCCTTCTCGTTAGACATTTGGTCAATCCAACTCCTCTAGGCGCTCTGTTCAATGTCAGCTATGTCTTTAATATGGTCACTGGGCTTCTACATGCAATCGTCTATCTTAATTTTCCTCGAACTCGAATGCACAATCTCCTATTGTAATGTCTGTTATGAATGCCTATGCCCCTCCTAGCTATTGGCTTACTGATAGTGGTGCATCTCATCATGTCACACCTGACCCTTCTACAGTCAATTCTGCAATTCCATACTCTAGCAATGATCCACTGCTTGTTGGTGATGGAAAAGGTCTGTGCATTTCTCATACTGAATCTGCTTTCATTCCCACATATAATGCTACCTTTAGATTGAATGATGTGCTTTTAGTTCCTCAGGCATCTCATAATTTGCTCTCTATTTACAAGTTTGTATATGAAAATTGGTGTTCTCTGACATTTGATCCTTTTGGATTCTATGTCAATGACCTAAGAACTGGGAAGATGCTTTTCCCAGGGCCCCAGTGAAGGAGGCTTGTACCCCTTCTACTAGAATGCTTCAAATGGTGTTTCTAGGATTGCAATCTCACCAACTGCTCTGATGATTGCTAAGGCTCATTTCCAGATTTGGCATCAACGTTTTGGATATACTTTTAGTGGCATTTTAAGTTTTGTGGTGAATAAAAATCATCTGCCTGTAATTGGTTATGTTATAAATTGTTTGTGTGCACAGCTTGTCAATTAGGCAAAGCTTCTTGACTACCATTTACAACTTTTCCTTGTACATCCACTAGGCCACTTTAATTACTTCACACTGATGTATGGGGTCCCTCTTCCACATCTTCATGTACTGGATACAAGTTTTACATAATAATAGTGGATGACTTTACTAAATATAGCTGGCTTTATCCTCTATACTTCAAGTCTGATCTTTTCTCAACTCTCAAGACTTTTATCTTAAAGGTTCAAACTTTACTTGAGCTCAAAGTTCAGTGTATAAGATCTAATTCAAGGGGTGAATTTCTGAATAAATCATTACAAAGCTTTCTTAATGATCAAGGTATCACCCATCAGTTGAGTTATCTTCACATTCCTGAGCAAAATGGGTGTGCAGAAAGGAAGCATCATCATGTTGTTGAAATGGGCCGAACCCTATTATCTCACAGTGGTTTACCTACAAAGTTTTGGGTTGAAGCTTTCCAAACTGCTATATATTTTATTAATCGATTACCTTTTCAGTCTTCTGTGATCAGTCATTGGGAACTTTTATTTCATGCCTCTCCCAAGTATCATACCTTAAAAACTTTTGGGTGTGCTTGTTATCCATAATTAAAACTGTATGCAAGTGACAAGTTGGATGCCAAGAGTAAACAGTGTGTATTTCTGGGTTATAACTTGAATCACAATGGTTATAAATGCTTTGATCCTGTCATTAATAGGCACTCTTTTATCTAATCCTAATTCTTATCGGTCCACAGTTGGTGCTTTACAGTATCTCACATGGACACTACCTGATTTAGCCTTTGCTGTTAATTAAGATTTAGCCTTTGCTGTCAATTAAGTCTGTCAACATATGCATTCTCCAAGAACTATTCATCTTCAGGCAGTCAAGCATATTTTGACATATTTCAAGGGCACTATTGATTCTGGTCTTTAGTTCACTAAAGGCACTAATGCAGATTCGGCAGGTTGTCTTGTGGACAGAACATCCACCAGTGGTTGTTGTGTTTTTCTAAGCCGTAATCTCATCTCTTGGAGTGCTAAGAAACAAGCAACAGTAGCTAGATCGGCAACCGAAGCAGAATATAGGTCTTTCGCTTAAACTGCTGTTGAAATAACCTGGGTGTGCAAAATTTTGCAAGATATCTCTTTTCCTTTGTTAAAGACTCCTGCCATATACTATGACAACAAAAGTGCAATTGCACTTGCATTTAATCATGTTTTCCATGCTAGGACAAAACATGTTGAAATTGATTATCACTACATCCGGGAGAATGGTTTACTTGGTCATATTGGTGTGTATCATATTGCTTCAGCTCTTTAAATTGCTGATATTTTTACCAAGTCTTTAGTTGCTGATTGATTTGCAGATCTTACTCACAAGCTCTCAGTTCGATCTCCTACCTTCAGGTTGAGGGGGTGTGTTAAGAGTACAACCTCTCACAACAACAATGTACCAAATTAGATGTTTACTTAGTTATTAAGCTTAGCATGGTTAGTGATTAGTTGTACATTATGCTTAGCTGGCACATATGGTTAGGATAAGATATTTATGTATAAATACCTTGTGTAATGATCTGTTGATGTTAATGAAATCACAATCTTATTTTACTCTCTCTCTACAATTTTCTCTTTATCTCTATAACTGAAATATCTCTCTAGATTCTCAGTTTCTACATCGTCGACATATAAACATATAACAACACCATAATCATTTGTGAATTTAGAGTATATGCATTTATCAGCACTGTTATGTCTAAATCCATATGATAAAATGACAATAAAATGACAATAAAATGACAAAGTCAAACTTTTCATGCCATTGTTTTGGTGCTTGCTTCAATCCATATAACGATTTTACTAATTTACAAACCTTCTTTTCATTCCAAGGGAGAACAAACCCTTCTAGTTGTTCTATGTAGACTTTTGCATCCTAATCACCATTTAAAAATGTTGTTTTCACATCCATTTGATGCACATGCAAATTATATAAAGATGCCAATGCAAACAATATTCTAATTGGTGTGAGCCTAGCTACTAGTGCATATATATCGAAATAGTCTATTCCATTTTTCTGCTTAAAACCTTTGGCAACCAGTCTAGCTTTAAATGTCTGAATAGACCCGTTTGTATTGTATTTTCTTCTAAATACCCACTTACAACCTATTGTTTTTGATCCTTGAGGCAAATCTACTAAAACCCATGTCTGATTAGATATTAATGATTCAAATTCATTATCTATAAAGTCATTGCTTTGCTTGGACTTTTAGGATCATTCTCAACATTCAACAATATGGGTATTTTTTTAAGAACTTTTTTTCTATTTCCTTTGACTAAAAATACAATAGATTGAGACAAAATAAAATCAGAGCTTAGAGTCTTTTCTTTTCTTACTCTTTGGTTTTTCTTTGGTTCATTAACAGTTTCAGACTGTTTTCTTTTCTCATCTTGAGAATGACTACTAGTCGGATTAGAGAAAAGTGTATGATCATTCTCTTTTCCAGACATTGAGTAGTCATTATAGAATTTATTTTCTATAAATTTGACATCTTTAGACTCAACTATTGTATTTGAGCCTAAATTAAGCAACCTATATGCCTTTAAATTTTCTGCATATCCTACAAGTATGCTTTTAATTCCTCTTGGACCCTAACTTGGATCTCTTAGGGTCCAGTGCCGTGTAAAAGGCTACACAACCCCATACTCTCAAATATGACAAATTTGGTTTTCTTCCCTTCCAAATTTCATATAGTGACACATGTGTCTTCGTAGATATAATTCTATTGTGCATATGGCATGCAGTAAACAATGCTTCACCCTATAAATATTTTGGAGTATTAACATTAATCATCATAAAATTAATCATTTCAGTGAGTGTCCTATTTTTTCTTTCTGCCAAACCATTTTGTTGTGATGTATAGGGTGCAGTTCTTTGATGTATAACATCATACTCTTCACAAAAAATATCAAATTCATGTGAAAAATATTCACCACCTCTTTCACTATGAAGGCATTTAATTTTCCTTCCTTTTTGGTTTTGAACTTCAGCTTTATAGCGCTTAAAACACTCAAAGGCTTCATCTTTATTAGACAATAAATAAACACAAGTGAACTTAGAACAATCATCTATAAATGTGATAAAATATCTTTTTCCTCCTCTTGTTAAAACACCATTAAATTCACATATGTCAGAATGTATTAAGTCTAATAAATTTGTATTTCTTTCATCAATTGGAAAATGTTTCTTAGTCATTTTCGCTTGAATACATGTTTCACATTTATCATTGTAATCATCATTGCAAGTAATTAAACTAAGTGTATGCATGCATTTTAAAGATCTAAAATTTACATGTGCTAAACGTAAATGCCATAAATGAAAGGAAAATTCAACAGTATAAGCAGAAGAATTCATTTTATTATTAATACTTAGTTTGAACATTCCATTACAAGAATACCCATTCCCAACAAACATTTCATTTTTTGATATTATTAACTTGTTCGACTCCAGAATAGTCTTTATACCGTTCTTACATAATAAATTTGCAGACACAAGATTTTTTCTAATTTATGGAACATGTAGTACTTTGAGCAACGTCAATTTCTTCTCAAAAGTAAATTGAAGTTCAACGGTTCCTTTTCCTAGAATTTTGACGGAATTATGATTCCCCATTAAAACCTCTTGATTGGTCGTTGATGCTTCATATGTCTTGAATTGTGCCTTATTATTGCACACACATATAATATCCCCTGAGTCGAGCCACCAATCAGAAGATTTTATTGCCGCTGCCATATTCAGTTCGGTAATCATGCCAATATGCATAATTAATACCATTGCAACTATGTTATCAATTCCAAAATTTTCCACTATGTTTGCGTTATTGGTCTTATTGGCATATTCCCCACTTGCTTTTCTGTGTTTACAATCACAAATGTAATAGTCTTTCTTTCCACAATGGTAGCAGACACTATTGGCATTTTTTTTATTGTTGTTGGAATTGATCTTCTTAAACTTCCCTTTGTCCATTTTGACTTTGAAGTTCTTTTTGTATTTGTTTCCTTCAACAATGTGAATTTTGGAGGAATCTTGATTTGCAAAATTCTTATTACGATTTCGAGTTTCCTCTTCAATTTGAATACCTTTTTGCAAATCCTCCAAACTAATATCTTCCACCATGTATAAAAGTTTCTTTCTATAGTTATTCCATGTTTGAGGTAATTTTGCCATAATAGCCCCAACTATCATAGGATCCAAAATAACTATTTTAAGTTCACAAAGCTTTGAAACCAAGACTAATAATTCATAAACTTGGTCTAGGATGAGTTTGTTATCAAACTCATAATATTTGAACATTAAAAACTTATCAGTACCTTTTTTCGTCGTTGTGTACTTGTGCTCAAGTGCTTTCCAAATTTCCTTCGGAGATTGAATGTGTGCATACATGTCATATAAGTGATCAGATAATGTGCCTAAGATGTATCCTCAACATACCAATTTATCTTCTTCATGCTTCTTTCGATCGGCAACTATTTTGTCCGAGTCTTTGTCACTTGATTCACGAATAGGCTCCAATTTCGGGTCCAACACATATATGACATTTAGAACAGTAAGCATGAAACGCATCTTGTCCTTCCATCAGGTGAAATTTGATGGAGCTTGTAGACATCTTGATTGATAATCTTCAAAGCCATGTTATCAGACTTGTTCTCCATGATGAAAATAACACTTTAAGATTGTTGGAGTAAATGTAGAATTATGGTGAATAATCCGAAGGATGACTTTGAGGTACGACTTGAATCGTTTCCTTAAAGCGTTATATGCCCCCACTCGAATGAGTTTGCTAAAAGGTTCTTGGCAAATCACTTGCAGGATACAACAAAGTATGAAATATTCGATTAGCAAAACTAAATTGTATTCCCTTAGAAATAACTAGAAAGAAATTGTGATGGAGAGAAAAGAGAGCAAGGAATGTAGAAACAAATTTATGAAATTGTGTGTGAAATATTATGCCACAATATGTATTTATAGGCATTAAAGTACCCGTTCATCGAGTCTTTTTATTTTAGTTGAATATATACAACCATTCTTAATAGTGCTGATCCAAAAGACATGTCTTCTATTTAATATTTTTAGAAAATAAATATTGACTAATTACATCTTTTAATTCTACTATTACAATTTGAGTAAGTATTATGTCTTTTAACCAAAAGTTGCAATCATTCAACAAAATATACAACCGCAAAAGGTTGAATAAAACACAACCCTTTGTAAGGTTGCTGTCCTTTTTGCGCACACATATGCTGCACAACACAGCCAAGTCATATATACATATATATATATATATATAATTTATATATTTATTATTGAAATCTCTAACAAAATGTCCTAGTTGTCATATTCTATCAAAACTCGCGGGATATTTAAAAAATACGTGAATAGAGTCTGGTGTTTCTCACGGTGCGAAAATGTTATGATTAGACAACCCTACCATATATTGACGGAATATTAAAAAAATACAAGATGAAGCCGGTTCGGCAGTGTACAATGTGTACCCTCTCAAGCTTCTCTATAAATCATGTGATCATTGTCATGTGGGTTTGAGTGTACGTGGCTCAATGTATTCATATTTCATAACAAGGGCAAATGCATCATCTGTTTTTATGTGTCGGCAGTCACCGTGGCCTATGGGTACGTGGGAAATAAACTATGAAAAAGTCCAACTAAATTGCACTTGCACCAGACAATCACAGCGAAGAACCCTATGCCAGGTTTCCATCGATCCTACTGTTGCTACCAAAATGTTTTGTTAATTACTTTGCTAATTATAATAGGGTTCACATGATTCATTGCTTCGCAAGGAGGTACACTAACCGCCAACGTTCGTTAATCTAGTGTCATTCAAGCTTCACTTAGCTTAACAAACCTTAAGCTCAAAATTTATAAACGATAATTATCCAACGCGAATGCCACCGATTCTAATTAACCTTGTGGAACGACGAATTCATAAAACAGAAAAGGTTGGGGCAGTAATGCAATGGCTAATTCAAACTACCATTTTTTTGAAAACTAAAACAGGTTCTCAATTTTTTTTTTTTAAAAAGAAAAATGAAAACAAAAACAAACCAAGTTTTGAAAGCTCACGAAAGTAGCTAGATATCGTTAATGAAAAACAGTTATCAAATAGATTTTTGCTTAAAACAATTGAAAATAAAGAAAAGTGCTATTCGCACATTCATTTTTACCTTCTACACGCTCTTGTTAAAGTTTGGCCATTAATCTTCTTCAGTTCATTCGATTGGATGACTAGAAATTGAGAGAGATGTGTGAAAAATTAAAATAGATGCATAGATAGCACTACCCAAAATAAAAACGCAAAACTAAAAACGAAGTGGTTACCGAACGACTCCTAATTTTTTTATTAGACTAAAAACTTCAAATGTAACAGATCTTTCAACCATACGTAAAAATATAAATCTGCAGACGCTTAAACTGTAAACGTACGGTGATTTGTACTAAGAAACCCTATTATCAGTGACCACACGTAGTAAAAGCTCGGAAAGCTCAATGTCTGTTGACCGAACGCAGAAGGAACCCTAACTAATTAGATAGATATAAGACCGGTCGTGCATGGATTCACGTGTGCAGGCGATGTCCAGCTACAGATAAGAGATTAACACCGATCGAGCGAGGTGGGATCCATAGTCCCATAACGTGAATAGTGGAGCGCGACTTACTGTCTCGAGCCCGACTAACAAAATTGATCAGTTGTCCATGCTTATGTATGATTTGTCAACTTCACAATAGGGGGACCTCTAATTTAATGAATCTCCCTTGGTTGATATGTTTCCCACTTCCACCAGACGACGAAGTAATGTCTTGTATGATAGTTTAATTAATATTGAACGTATTACACGTCCTACTTTGATCGACGTTTGTGTCTTAACATGACATTTTTAGAGTCGGTTCGTTTGCAACATGAAAATTTTAAACCACACGTAACAATATGTTATTAGTTTAAAGTAATTAATTTCTTTTTGTTAAAAGTTCTACGAACAAGTCCAAATTAGAAAATTCACAAAATTAAAAACGATTATATTGAATTAATTTACTTCTAATTGCAGACAGAACAGTGTTGTTAGATTTTCGTTCTCCCACAAACCAAAAGATGCAGCTGTGATTGGAGATTCTCCAATCACATCTGTTTATCGTATATTAATTCTTTTTGTTTAACCGTACGATATACGATAAACAAATGTGATTAGAGAATCTCTGAAAACCTCATAAAAAGGATCAGGATCCTCTCTCCTGTAAATCGAAGTTAATGCTGGACTGAGTCTACTTGCAAATAATTGGATTTTATTAATAAAATAATTATGAATATTGACATCATACACAGTTTAGGTTACAAGTATTAAGTAAAGGAAATGTTAGGAAATCTAATTTTGAAAACGAAATTTGCAAATTCATGTGTCATTAATAAGAATAAGTAAATTTCTCAATGTTTAAATAATAAATCAATCATTAATTTTCATGTCGTTTAGTTTTTAAAATTTTATTTCTAAATTTACTATCTCTATTGGAGGTAGATTGTCTGCCTTCCTGTTTGGGTGCCCTTCCCATCTTTTTCTGTTTGTGCGGTCACGGTTAAACCACATCAACATTTTATATTCCTATTACTTTTTATCTTATTATCTTTATAAAAAAAATTAATATAAAATATTAATATGATTTAACTGTGATCGTACAAAATAAAAAAAAATGAGAATGATATGCAAACAAGAGGGCAGACAAACTGTCTCCCTCTACATTACTTATTCAGTAATAGCGCGGCGTGAGGGATAGGGAGTGGGACTGAGTGGGGAGTAGACATGCAGGACACGTAGCATATAAAGCCTAGTAGCATTGTAGCATTGCTACAGAAAGTGAGAGCAGTTGACGGAATCTATTGCAGAAGCTTTTCTTCTTCCAATTAATTGTTAAATTTACTATATTATATAAAAGGTAAATTAACCAAATTCATTAATACAAATAGTTCATCTTTAGTACAGTGTCTTTTTTTGTCAAAAAAGATTACTTTCATTAATTAAACACTAATACAAGAAATAGAAAGTTTAAAGACAATTCAAATACAAGCATAGCCTAAATGTAAATATAATAGAAAAAGATAATGCTATAGAGATCAAATTAATTCTGAAACCAAATTTAGAAATCAAATAATGTGTCACTAATAAGCAATAAATATTTTAATAAATACTTAACTAATAATTCAATCATCAACAACCACATCATTTGGTTTACAAAATTTGGTATCCTTAGCATTACTCTAACAGAAAAACTCAAAATGAGTAAGCTCACAACAACAAAAACCCTAGATTTGGAAGAATGTAGACTCCACCACACCAGTTGGCCATCGCCAATCCACCACCTCCACCAAGAGGAAGAACTCATGAACAAACTGGATGAACAAAAAAATGGAGGTGAGCGAGCCACCCGTGCAAAAACCACTCTCATGATCCTACCAAATAGTGCTAAAAGTACTTTAACAACCACCCAACATCAAAATGCACCGTCGAGGCGGGATACGCAATGGGCGGATTAGCAGAGGTCGTTGGAGGACGGATGACGGGGAGAAACATTGGAGGAGAAAAGCGATATAGAAGCCCATATCTTAGGCAATCTCAAGGAGGTTGAGACAAGGCTCTCTAGAAAACTAGAAATTAAAGACCAAAAGAAAAGGATATGCAAAAGCCAAATAATGCAAAAAAAAGGGGGAGGAGATGAGGAAAAAGGGGAAGCAAAGAAACAAAGAGAAAGGGTTCGGAAGGAAAAGGGCAAATCAATCATAGGAGAAGATGGGTGGGGAGAGGGAGGATGCAAGGAGGGAGGAGGGCTAGGAGTCTAGGAGACTTGAGGGGATGGAAGGCAAGCTAGCCGCATACCCCAGGGCCCAAGCCAAAACCAGGGGTCGACGCCCAAGGGGCTTTCAAAAAAAGGGTTTTTGGGAGAGGGAGAACGTACATGGCTCTAGAGAGGAAACACTAGTTCATTGTCTAATGAAGAAATTAAGAGATTTATTTTTGATAGTCCAGTTTATTAAATAATCCAAAATTTACACTATGCGTTAACATCCAATTCTTGGACTACTCAATGGTCTCGAAATATTGAAAAAAAATTGAAAATACACACTATATTTTATTACAATGGGAATATTGAAGTGGTTAACCTAATTTTTAGTAGTTTAATTTTTGCATAATAGAGCTTTGAAAGAGATCTAAATATAAATCAGTTCTAATTATCAAACAACACTATGCACGATAAAAAAAAAAAAACGTAAAATGGGAAGGTTTATAAAAAACCTTATGACTCTGGCATTTCAATTTTACTTTTTCAGTTATCTTATCATCATGCAATATTATTACGATCAAAACCGTTTGCTTTTTAAACCATTAGGATTAAAGATAAAAATGAATCCGTGCAAAGTGCTGCAAACGTAGAGAGGTGGTTGAGCCTACGGAATGATCCTTTCCCTTCTTCTTTTTTTTTTTTTTTTTTTTCCTCCTATTTAAACGACGGCTAAACATCTTATATTAATTTTTTATAAAAATAAAAAATAAAATAAAAATGTAAGAGGAGAAGATGAAAGAAAATGAAGAAAAAGAAGGGAAAATTCTAATCCTGAGCGTACAGAGTCTCTTATAGATTCTTCGGCTTGGGCCGTCCGCAAAAATATTCAAGTGCTGGTGTCTTTTTACAGACTTTTTTAAGTCAGTATTCCACGTGCTCCTGGGGGTCTCTCTCTCTCTCTCTCTCTAGTGCATGATTATTGATATATTATTTTCTCCCAGTCAATTACACCTCCTGACCATCTCTGCTTACCCTTTTCTCTGTTTTGTTTGCTTCCACCCCCCATCTCTCCATCCAGCACAGAAGACCAGAAAAACAAAAACAGTACCCCTACCCATTGTGTAGAAAGATCAAACCTACCTCCCCATAACGAAAAGATTTGATCTTGGCAAACAGATTTTGAAAGATATGAATGCTGTAGCTGATCAAGATCAAGACATGGGAGATGGAATGCAGTGCAGTGACCATCCGTACAGAAGCAACCCAGGTGGGATCTGCGCTTTCTGCCTCCAGGAGAAGCTCGGCAAGCTTGTTTCTTCCGCCTCCCTTCTCCCCATCCACGCTTCTGCAACCTCTTCTTCTTCCTCCCCTCCTTTTAGATCTGACATCATCAATGCCGCCAATGGAGCTGCTGCTGGTCCGTCCACCCTCTCCGTCCACCCAACTTCTTCGTCATCGGCAAAACCCAGAAGCATTAGTAGTAATTCCCGCCACGACGATGAGTTTTACAACACGAGGAGGGCCAGGATTTCTTTTCTTTTGGCTAAGAAAAAGAAGAAAGTGAGTAATGGTGCTGCTACTACTGGTAACGGTGGTGCTACTGTTGCATCTTCCGATCGGGAAGCTGTTAACATGGTGTTTAACCGAAGCAAGTCTACCACCACCCCGCGGCGGGGCCACCATTTCCTGGATGGTTCAGAGGATTTTAGTCCAAGGAAGAGAGGCGGGTTCTGGTCGTTTCTGTATCACTCATCCACCAAGAAGTCGTCGCACGCTCTGAACAAGAAGGCAATGGAGAAGTCCAGCTTCAGAGACAACTCCAACTCCAAGATCTCTTCCTCCTCTTCCTTCACGTCGGTGCAAAAGGACTCCAAATGCTTGGGTTCTTCTTCTCTGAGGAATAAAAGCGAACACCTGGCGGTCGACGCGGACGACGACAGCAACAGCAGCCAAGCCACCGCCGCCTCCGCCTCTTCCTTCGAGCGGAAGGTCTCGAGATCCAGATCCGTCGGCTGCGGAAGCCGAAGCTTCTCCGGCGACTTCTTCGAGCGGATCTCAACTGGGTTCGGCGACTGCACTCTCAGAAGAGTCGAGTCGCAGAGAGAAGGAAAGCCCAAAGCCGTGCACCGCGGCGGCGAACACAACCACCACAACAACCACTGCATGAAAGAGCGAGTAAAATGCGGCGGGATTTTCAGTGGGTTCATGATGACGTCGTCGTCTTCGTCGTCCTCGTCGTCGTCTTACTGGGTTTCGTCCTCCACCGAAGGGCCGCTCGTCCACGTCCGAAGCCGGAGCTGGGGGTGGGCGTTTGCGAGTCCGATGAGAGCATTCAGCAAACCTTCTTCGAAAGATGGGAAGAGGGAGATAATTAGACAAGCTTCAGATAAGAACACAGCTCCAAGCTTGAATGCGATTCCTTCCTTGCTATCAGTCAGAAGTTGATTATCATCATCAACATAATACACATCAAACTCTGTTAATTAATTACATAATTTACTACTTATTTATTATTAATTACTCTATTAGCAGCTCCCTGTGTTTATTTTGGCTTAATTTGTTGGCTGGTTGGTTGATTGCCATTCCATTAGTAATGCAACACATTGTCTTGATCTTACATCGTTTAATTTTTCTTTGTAGACATTATTTTGTTACATAAGCAATATTGTGCAATATTATGCGAGGCGGTCAGGACTCAGTTAAGAGTATTCACTCATGAATGCAGAAGTTTTCCTTCGAATTGTATTTCAATATTCAATATTGTGCAAGGAGCTTGGAGCTCCATCACTAAAATATATCACTTACATTTGGAGATTTTACGTTACTATAGTGTTAAGAGTTCGTAACTCAGTTAGTTAAAACTATTTACTACTGCTTTCGAAGGTCTCTGTGGCCTGTTTTACACCAATCTTTTGGCAAGGGACTTGTAACACGTGTTTGATTGTACGTCTGAGGCCATGTGGTCGAATCTTTCCTTCTTAATAATCCAAGAGGAAAGTAATTTTCAGACTCTCATTTTTTTTGTTCTGACACTTCTTTCTTCTTCTCAGCTTTTAATGAATAAGTCAAAGAAGAATTACAGGGTGAAAAAATTACAATTCAATTATATTTATTCTTTCTATAATAAGGAAGATGAATGTTGAAGGAATTGATTCCATGAGGAAAATATGGGTGAGTGTTGCACCATAGTGAAGTGATGGAGGGCAGAGAGCAAATGCAGATGCTTTTTTTTTTTTGTTTAAACAAACGATATTATATATACCAATAGAGATGAGAGAGTGAACTAGTAATAATATAGTTAAATTTATCTTTAACGAGAATAGAATTTAATATATCTCACTTACAATTAAAAAAAAAGATCACTAAACTGTAATGTTAAATGATAAAGCAAATGAAGATGTTGACCGTCTTTTTTATGTAATTTGGACTGTTAAGTTATGGCAAATGAAAGAGTTAAAAAAAGTGTTGCATGTGTTGTGAGTTTCAGATGTCACATGCACACACATGTTTGATTGGGGTTTGGAGGAGCTGTAAGGTCTAAATAGATGGATACGTACAAATATCGGAGTGGCCCATTTTAGAGAATCCCCAGCACTATTTGGATTTTGGACTTACACTCCAATTATTTAATTTCCTTTATTTATGATGATCCTTTGACAATTACTATAATATACTTTTAATGGTCCCCACTTCCAGCTTTTTTTTATTTTTCAGAGTTTTCAAAGATAGACATTGGAAGTCACTGATTACTACAGTTTAGTAGTATTCATTTTCACTACTAAATGAGAGTTTTAGGTTCGATTTTCACCAAAGACGAATTTGAACCATATTATTGCTAGCCAATTGTGAGGTTACCCCCACCGTTTTTTTAAGTGTAGATAATATTATTTGTTAAAAAAAAAAATATAGATTGGAAATAATATGGGAGAATGATAGAAGTTTAGAAAGTGCAAGTTTTTTCAATTGGCTAATTTTAGATTGTAAATAATAATGCGTTTTGTGGATGTAAATTTTTGTTGTCTTCTCATTTGACGAAAATGCACCTGTAAAATAATAATACCTAAGATCGAGGCCAAGAGCCTCATGCGCCCATGATGAATCGGGGGGCTTTGGCAGAAGAATCTCCAATGCCAAATTAGAATTTGAGAGAGAAAGTGTTTAGGGAATTTTAGGGAGATAATGAACTCGCATTTTAGTAAGAGAATGAGGCTATTTATAGGAGTGAACCCGGGCCCTAGTTGGAGAATAGGGTCCTGCCATATATGCTGGGAATATGAGTATAATTGCAAGATTAATCTCCACCAAGAGTTAGTTGAGGCTGTGCCACAAAAGCACTTTATTCCCTTATCATTTCTATTAGTACAACCACTCTCAAATAGTGATAATGTTTACTACTCTATTGATTATTATTAGATAAGTTTAAATTTTGAGATATATGTATTTGTGTTTATTCACTACATACATCTCAAAATTTAAATTTTTATTAACTGTTATAACAGAGTAGTAAGCATTAACACTTAAGTGTTGTTAGCAAAAATATTTTCGAAAGTAAGACATGTACTTCATCCAATTCAACTAAACCCATCTCGAGGAATTGTATGGCATCACCTCTTATCTAATATTTAATTAATGTATTGAAAGATTGAACATGGTTATTTTGACAAGGAACATACTGAAAAATAAGATGCGGATACCAAAAAGAAAAGATCTTTCCGTTCCCTTTCTGGGGAAAAGAATAAATCTGAAAATTGGATGAGAGATGGACAAAGAGACTTGGATGAGTTTTTCAATATGATCAGAAGGACTTGGATGACTTTTTCATGATGAATTGGTACGACATATGTTATTATATAATTGAAAATAATTTTATTTTAAATGTCGATCAAATTAAAAAATAATATGTGGCATCTTATTCTGTGTTCTAATCATGTTAAAAAAAAACTTCAAACAATTCTGAAATTGCAAAAAGACATGAGGAAGCTGTTTTATGCAGGGTATTGCATTTGATTGACTTGTACATAAGCTAGAAAAGTAGGGAGGATGATTCTCTCTCTTTCTAATCTCTCTCCTATTTTTTTCTCTCCTACTTGAATGTTTATAATTAAGTCACATCAACATCTTAAATTGATTTTTTTTTTATAAAGACAACAAGAGGATGGGAGGGAAAGAAATGAAAATACGAGGGGAGAGAATCATCTTTCTAAAAGTAGAAGAAGATTAGTATACTGTATATATGTGGATCCGACCCATCATGTGTTTGTACTTTTAAGTTTTTAACCCATATGCGTACTTTTAAGTTTTTAACCCATATGCCCATGGGCTTATGTTTCCATTTACGCAGTACCCGCAACCCATATAACTGTATGTAATGGACAGTCCAAAAATAAGGTGACACCTCTTCAACTCGACTGGAGAATGATTTTTAGAGAACGCAATTGTGATGATATTTCGAACTAATCAGATATTAAAAAGTTGCAATATTCTATAATATGTGAATAGTTTAAAATATCAATCCACCTTAATAGCATTCTATTTTAAACTAACTTTGATTCATAAGGACTTTTGAATAATACACCAAAATCTCATATTTTACTGAAGGATAACTTCTAGACATTAGTTTTCTCCTTTAGCACATACTTATTTATCTTCGTCTTTTAATTATCTAATAAATTAACTAGTGCAAAAATGAATTCCCATAACTAAGCTCCATGTTTAATTGCAAATATTATGGGTTCACTGGATTAAACAGAATTCAAGGTTACTCCACCTTTTACTTTACATGACCTGAATTCGGGATCAAAGCTTCCATGTCCCCAAGCTTGCTTGTGGATTCCCTCCTTAATTAAAACAAATTAAATTAGTGCTTAATTAATCAATGAATTTGATTTGATTTGATTTGTTTTGACCTGGATTCGTTTATTTTTCCGTTTAGGTTTGTTTCATTATACATTTTTTTGTTCATCTTTCCAACTATCATTCACATCTTCTTCATCCGTCTTTTCTTTTATTTTCCCTTCATCTCTAATACTAAAAATAAAAAATAAAAAAAAATGCAGAATGACTATCATACAAACCATAAAACTATGACGAGTTTAATAATTATGATCTAGTATTATATAAGAATCCAACTCATGATGCTCATATATTTCACGTACCAATTGAACTCACTTCTACGAACTCAAATTTTCGGGTTTTAAGTTTTCGGCTTATGGGAATCAAACTTGAACTATACACAAATTCACCCAATCTATAAGGACCAACATTACAATTTTGCCATGAATCACTCCCTTCTATCTCTTGCACTCACCTTCTAAGCTACATAAGGGTTCCACATGTTTTTTGTTTGTTATTTAATACTAGTAGAGACATTAATTCTTTTGGGTTGAAAAAACGAGGCTAAAAGCTAATACCCCAAACAAAATTATCTAATAATAAATCTAAACCAAGAGATTCTAAGTCGATCATCATGAACAAAACTAACTGAACAAGAAGGAAGATTATCAAAGTAAAAGTTCTCTAAATCTAAATTAAGGCTATAGGTCGCTAAACTATCTGCCACCAAAAAAATAATTCCATTGCCATGATCTTAAAGGCAACTCTCGACATGGCAAAACAAGGGGACCCAAAGGATGACTGTTGCCAGCAGCTTGCAACACCAAATAAACTATGAGTGCATAGTCTTTTTCTACTAGTAATTTATCAATATGTAATCTCCATGCCAATTTTAAGGTCAAATAAAGTCCCCATAGCTAAACATTGAGAATTTCACATCTACCCAAATTGGCGCAAAACTCGGAAATTCATTTATCATAAGAATCTCTTAAAACATCACCTGCTCGACTATAATTCTTATTTCCCTTCTTGCAACCATCAACATTAAGCTTAAACCAATACCAAAGAAGAGCTTCTCAATGGAGCAAATATTCAATCCTATGGGGTTTATCAATCTTTGTGAGTATTAGCCTTCAACTATTCACGAAGATAAGTACAAATAGCAATTGTATGCTCATAAATCATTGCAAAATCATGCTCAAAAACATTTATTTTGCCAATACCAAACAAACCAACAAGCAACGGAAAAAACTAACCTCCACTCTTAACCTTAATATGAGTCATTTAGTGGTGAAATTAAAATAAAAGTAGTCATGATCAATATGATATGACTGTTAATTATACATTCTCAACCTCTACGAAACTTCTCTTGCCTTAGGATAATCTTTAAAAATATGAACCACTAATTCAAAGCCACAAAAACATTTTTGATGCTGAGGATTATCAGTCATACCCTTTTTAGCCTTTTATCATGGTTAGGAGTAGAACATGTGATACGCCAAGTAGAGACAAAACATTCCCATACCTTCCTTTTGCTTACAGTAATTGATTTAAAGTAGGATCGTGCCAATATCAATCCATTTTAATCAATTTATTCACAACGACTTTCTTTATAATTAATAATAAAATGATAATAACACCACCCCACTGTCACTCTCAGCTTAGCACTAAACAATGACATAATATGGATTATTTAAACATCTATATATATAAAGCTAACACTGCTGTGAACAGTGTTTTGGGGTCACAAGCTTGACCAAAAAAAATTGCACAAAAAATGCCCCCCCTCCAAACAAAAAAATTCAAAAGCGATTCAAAATAATGCACCAAATAATGTTGGAGTATTTTTGTCGTATAAATAGTATTTTTTTAATAATTAATTCTTTTTGTATAGTTTTTTTTTAATTAGTACCTCACAATAGGCTAGCAATAATGTGATTCAATCAGTTGTTTATTAAATATTATGTTCTTTATTTTTAAACACGTTCAAAACATCTTAAGAGGCGTGTAGTGCCGGTTAAAAAAAAAAAAAAGAAGGTATTTCGCACGTGCATAATAATGTGATTCAATTAGTTGTCATATGATTTTTTTTTTTTAGAACAAACGATATTATTTACATTAAGGGGGAGGGGGTGGGTTTAACCTCATAATGAGCTAGCAATATTGTGATTCAATCAGTTGTTTATTCATAATTATTTTCTTTTTAAACACGTTCAAAACATCTTAAGAGGCACATAGTGCCGATTATAAAAAAAAGGTCTTTTACACATGCATCCTAATGCGATTCAATTAGTTGTCAAATGATTTTTGTTCTTCAAACAAACAATATTATCTTAAGAGGCGTGTAGTGCCTCACAATAGGCTAGCAATAATGTGATTCAATCAGTTGTTTATTAAATATTATGTTCTTTATTTTTAAACGCGTTCAAAACATCTTAAGAGGCGTGTAGTGCTGGTTAAAAAAAAAAAAAAAAGAAGGTATTTCGCACGTGCATAATAATGTGATTCAATTAGTTGTCATATGATTTTTTTTTTTTTAGAACAAACGATATTATTTACATTAAGGGGGAGGGGGTGGGTTTAACCTCACAATGAGCTAGCAATATTGTGATTCAATCAGTTGTTTATTCATAATTATTTTCTTTTTAAACACGTTCAAAACATCTTAAGAGGCACATAGTGCCGATTATAAAAAAAAGGTCTTTTACACATGCATCCTAATGTGATTCAATTAGTTGTCAAATGATTTTTGTTCTTCAAACAAACAATATTATCTACACTAAGGGGGAGACGTGGACTTAGTCTCACAATGAGCTAGAAATAATATGATTCAATCAGTTGTTTATTAAATATTATTTTCTGTATTTTTAAACACATTCAAAACATCTTAAGAGGCACGTAGTGCTGGTTATAAAAAGGTCTTTTGCAAGCACATAATAATATGATTCGATTAGTTGTCAAATGATTTTTTTTTCTTTCGAATAAATGATATTATTTACACTAAGGAGGAGGGGTGGGCTTAGTCTCACATTGAGTTAGCAACAATGTGATTCAATCAGTTGTTTATTAAATATTATTTTCTCTATTTTTAAACACGTTCAAAACATCTTAAAGCCATTTCGCGCACACATAATAGTTTGATTTAATTAGTTGTCAAATGATATATATATATATATATATATATATATATATTTTGGAACAAACGATGTTTTCTACAGTAAGGGAGAGCGGGTTGGCTTAGCCTCACAATGGGTTCGCAATAATGTAATACAATCGGTTGTTTATTAAATATTATTTTCTCTATTCTTAATGTAAATTCAATAGAATGCAGATGGAAATTGAAAGACTGAGTTTATTATGTGGATTCAACTGCTTTGACTGGTTTATGAGGGGTTTCTTCTAGCATGGTCAAATATTATTCATTTACTTCAAATATTTAACTTTCTTTTTATCACAAAAAAATTTATTGAAGCAATTCACACATATAAATACATTTAAAACTTATATGTTGGGCGTAGCATGTCGTGGTTCAAAAAATGTCATCTGCACCCGCGTGAGCGCGTGCATGAATGCTAGTAATCCTCCAATGCCAAGCCTCTTTGTTCTAAAGTCACTAGTCGCTTAGTTTTGTGTTTCAACATCATCTCACTGATCTTAATCGGGTCAATCTCATCCTCACGATTGGCGGGCTTATAATATCCAGTTATGGGATTCAAGGCCCACACAAATTAAGGAGCTTCAACATGGTAGGCTTTGAGATTTTGGGGACCCGAAGTGAGTTATTAAAAAGGGGTCCTTAAGTCCTAAGGTGCTGACTCTGAGATTTTGGGGACCCGAAGTGTTTTATTAAAAGGGTCTTTGAGTCCTAAGGTGCTGACTCTGAGATTTTGGGGACCCGAAGTGAGTTATTAAAAGAGTCCTTGAGTCCTAAGGCGCACACTCATATCGTACAAATTGCATCCTAGAGGAATCGTACAAATAGCAAAGCCATTACTAACACACCAACGACAAGCTATTGTTACATAGCCAGCTTCTTTTTTATTTATCTTCCTCCAACATATAAATTCTTTTTTCTTGGGCCCCTCTTGATCAGGGCTCTAAGCAGCCGCTTATTTTGGCTACCCTTAGGGCCGGCCCTGAACTCCGAGTTCAGACTCCTCATTCTTCATCGTTTTCGCAACCCATTCTTCCACCATAGCGCTTATGGACCCTCTTCTACCAAATCCAACTGACACCAACACATGAGATTGATGCCGCCTGCTCCAGCCTCCACCACCAACACTGATAATAGGATCGCGAGGAGTAGGGACATAGTTTTGGAGAGGAATGAAGCAGCCATTCGATCAGAATTTGGAAAGAGAGAAAAGCCAATTAGAGAACAAAAGAAGGGAGAATGGAATAACTCGTTTGGATGTACTTTTAAAATGACTGAAAGCACTTTTGGTGAAAATGTTTTTGAAACCAATCTTTAGTAAAAATGCAAGTAAATTCTGGAAAAGCACTTAAAGTGATTCCTATAAAGATAAGAAGCACATAACCGGTGCTTCTTGCTGAAACACTTTAAGTGCTTTTGAAACCAAAAAACATTTTCTCTAAAAATGTTTTCAATTATTTTAAAACCACATCCAAATGAGCACGAAGTCTTTCTCTTCTACTTCCTTTCCCTTGTTCGCTTCATCGGCTCTCTTTGTGGTGGCAGAGGGGTTTCTGTACGTTATATAGGGAGGGTAAATAAAGTGACTCATTGGGCCGGGAGCATTCAGCCATTGACAATGAGTTCTCAAACTCAACCGATCTTTATGTTTCAGATGAGAGATAACCCCAATATGATAATTGGAGCACATAATGGGATTGTTGTTCCACAATGTGATAAATTTGAGGACCAGAGCTCATGAATTTTTTAAAGGGAAATTTTGGTTCCGTCCTTAATCAATCTAGTTGTTAGAATGAAATTCCTTTATTATTTGTTTAAATAGTTTGATCAAGGCTCCTAGCATCATTTAAGGGATTTAACTCATGCATTTATGCATTCAATATCCCATAAATTATGAAATTTAAACAAATCGAAATAATATTGTTACAAATATAACATTTACTTAAAAATCAAGAATAGAGTAATAATAAGGTGGTGGTTGACGGAGTTTGCTTCAGGAATGGCGGATCGCCGCCATGAGACTTATTGCACCCAACATGCGGTTTTCACAATTTCCAGACCAATTTTCGTTGGGTTTTGAGTGGAAATGGAAGAGAGTATGATGCTAGGTCGATTCCAATGGGTGAGTAGCTTTAATTCGCTGGAAAAATCATCGTGAAAGGCGTTGGGAATCATGAGTTCCACCAGGTCTGATCGCGAGTTGAAGGGGGTTTGGTTTGGCTTGTTCCTCCTTCTCTCTCCTTTCCCTCCTTTCCCTCCTTCTGATTGGTCCATCCTCTTCCTTTCCCTTCCCATTCTCCTTTCCTGATTGGGCAATCCTTTCCCCCATCTTTCTTTTCTTCCTCCTCTCATATGTCTCGCTCTCTCCTTCATCTTCTCCACTCTTCATCACAACTGTCCACGTGGCTCAATCAAATTGCTCCACAAAATCTGGAGCCTTCTAAAGTGAAGGTTAAATTTACTAAAATGCCCCCGACTTAAAACGTTAATAATTCCTTCGTTAAAGCTCCAAATTACGTTCTGTTTATACTCACGCGTTCTTAGTGATGACCACTACGAGGATACGCTAAAAGAATGTTTCCTAGATCTCCCAATACGGTAGTCAATGAAAGTCCACACCCTCGCCTTTAGGGGCATTTTCGTCAATTCACTCATTTAAAATTAATAAAAACGTAAAATTAGGGACGGGTTGTCCCAATAAACACATATAATTAGCATGGGTACGTTCATAAAAAAAAAATATATATTGGTACAAATTAAATAAAAAATATGGGTACATATTAAAATTCAAAACTATGGGTACAAACTAAATTGAAAATATGGGTACATATTAAAATTCAAAATTATGTGTACAAATTAAAACTAAAAATATTGGTATAAATTAAAAAGAGGATACAAATTATAAATAGAAATATATGAAAAAAAAATACTAAAAATATTATATTTGAAAATGATTAATAATTTTTTCATTTTTAAATTAACATATAATGACTTTAAATAATTTAATATTCAAATAATGATGTGAAGTCAAGGGACCTTGATCACAAATGAAAAAAGAATAAGGTTTCAATTAATGAGAATGAGAACCTAATTTATCCTTAGGACACTTTGGATGCAGTCCCTAACTACCAATGTTCTTTGACTTAAACCTTCGTGGTTTTTAGTTTTTAATCAAAATCCCTAACTGTAACATCCCACATCGCCCAAGGGAGTGGATCCTGTAAGCCTTATATGTATATTACAATCTCTACCTAGCATGAGGCCGTTTTGGGAGCTCACTGGCTTTGGGTTCCATCGAAACTCCGAAGTTAAGCGAGTAGCACGAGAGAGCAATCCCAGGATGGGTGACCCACTGGGAAGTTCTCGTGTGAGTTCTCAGAAACAAAACCGTGAGGGCGTGGTTGGGGCCTAAAGCGGACAATATTGTGCTATGGTGGTGGAGCGGACCCGGATGTGGTGGACCCCGGGCCGGGATGTGACACTAACATTAATGTAATAATGTATTTCTATATAGGTTATTATATTTTTAAATTAAAAATGAAATTTGTAGTTATTTATATTAATGAGATTTTAAATAAAACCCATAATTTATGAGATTAAAAATATTAATGATGAATTATACTATCTAATATATTTTGTGTGTGTGTGTGTGTGTGTGTGTGCACATGGGTACGTTCATCAAAACTAACCAAAAAATTGTTGTACTAAAATATGGGTACAATTTTCAAAAACACAAAAAAAAAAAAAAGATATTAGGCTTATTAACATTATTAAATTTCTTTTATTAAACTTAACATGAATACATTCTCAAATAAACGAAATAGAATGTACCCATATAAGTATAAAAAAATGGATTAGAGAAAAGATTGAATGAATTTTACATTAAAAAAATGGGTACATTTTATATTTAAAAAAATGGTACATTTTTCATCTAACAAATTGGTATACGTAAGAATTGGTATATATAAGATTAAAAAATTGAAAATTTTTCATAAAAACTTAATGGGTACAAACTTATTCTAATTTTAATTTTTATATTTTGGAAATGTTTGAATTGAAAATTAATTAAGAGTTTAATAGGGGTGTGAGTTTTAAAACTCTAAATCAATTACTAATTTTTATTATAAAAATTATGTAACTTACATGTAATTCATTAATATATTAATGTTAGAGACTTTGATCAAAATCTAAAAACTGATAAGGTCTTAGTCAATGAACATTAGAAACTAAAGACCGGACACTAATTTTTCCTTCTAACTTTTATTATATATATGGTTAATAGAAATAAGAGTTGTGAGACTTGAACATAAAACCTCGGATGCAAGGATTGATTGTCTTAATTAACCACATGCTATGGTTCAACTATTTTTCTTGTTCTTGATACATATGAATTTTCTTTGGAAAGAAATTGATTGTGTTCATGGACGGAGGCAACATATGCCCACTGATGGCAGCTATCCCCACTTAACTCTTTTTGTCATGAAAAATGCTCCAACTAAAATTATAAATTACCTATATACTGAGAGATGAAGTCTCGATCCAAACACTCAACTCAAAATATCCTCTCACAATATCCTCTCACGTTCTATACTCTTCCTATTCTCTCACCCTTCCAAGCCATGTAATTTTTTCATTAGCTAAAGGTTTAGTTTTACCGTTCTAAACACTAGTTACTCAAAATTATGTTGTTGGAAAGATAAGTTAATAGCATTATATCAAAATTTTAATTTAATTTCATCAGTTGCGCCACAAAAGAATATTTATGGCTCCGTCCATGATTGTGTTATCCCAAAACAGCCGTCACTCTTTCTTGGAAAACAGGATTGGGATGATTCCAAGTTGGTTGAAGATACAGTTATTGTCTTAAGACCAAATGGACTCGACACTGCAGGTGCCCTACCTCTCCACGTTCCATCTTCCTATTACTTTTCCCACTGGACCTTCCATCTGCCTATCATGCACCAGCTGCTTATATGTGCCATGAAAATATCTCACTAAACTCTGCCATCATTTATCATCCATGGCTAGGATCCAGGAATACGTTCATGTTTTCCCTGACCTTGTCGAACCTGCCACTGCGTGTTATACGATGGCAGCGATTGCAGGCCTTGTTTTCATGTATCTTGTCCGCAAGAGAGAGCCAAGAATTTATTTGGTAGACTTCAGCTGTTACCAGCCACCAAAATCTTATAGGCTGCCGACGTCCATGTTCCTAGAGAACGTCCTTCTGGACGGCACAGACCCTGAGAGCGCAGCATTCCAAATCAAGATCCTCGAGAAATCTGGGTTCGGCGAGGAGACTAGCATTCCTCCGTCTCTCACTTGCTTGCCTATCAAGAAATCACTCCAATTTGCGATGGAAGAGGTCAAAGCAGTGATGTTTGGTGCAGTTTCAGACTTGTTCAACAAGCACAACATAAAGCCTAGAGAAATTGATGTTCTGATTTCTAACAGCAGCTTGTTTTGTCCCACACCGTCTCTCAGCACTTTGATCATCAACAAGTTCGGAATGAGAAGCAATATCAGAAGCTTTCACTTATCCGGGATGGGATGCAGCGCCGGACTTATTGCAGTTGGACTAGCTAAGGACTTGCTGAGGGTTCACGAGAACTCATTGGCTTTGATTGTCAGCACTGAGGGATTGCATTTGAATTGGTACACCGGAAAAGTACCGTCCATGTTGCTCACTAATTGTTTGTTTCGGATGGGAGGAGCGGCCGTGTTGATGTCCAGTCGGAATCAAGACAAGGGCAGGGCAAAGTATGAGTTGCAGCACCTTGTGAGAACAAACAATGCACAAGATGATCGGTCTCATGCCTGTGTGTTTCAGGATATAGATCCCGAGAACAAACAGGGGATTTCGATATCGAAGGACATACTCCATGTTGCTGGAGACGCATTGAAGGCAAACATTGGTGCTCTGGGACCATTGGTTTTGCCACTTTCGGAGCAGTTTCGATATGGGGTTTCAATACTCAGCCGAAAGGTATGGAGTGGGAGGAGGAAGATTAACGTACCGGATTTTAAGAAAGCTTTCGAGCATTTCTGCATACATGCTGGGGGGAAAGCAGTTATACAAGGAATAGAGAAAAACCTGGAGCTGAGAACAGAAGACGTGGAGGCCTCAAAGATGGCCCTGTACAGATATGGAAACACATCGTCTTCTTCGATATGGTACGAGCTGAGTTACATAGAAGCGAAAGGAAAGATGAAGATGGGCGATCGGGTGTGGCAAATTGGGTTCGGGAGCGGCTTCAAGTGTAACAGCGCAGTGTGGAAGTGTATTTCCGATGTGGGAGCTGAGAGTGCAAATGTGTGGAGAGAACTAATCCATTCATATCCCATGGAGGTTCCAAACTGAGAGAGTACATGCAACTTTAGTGTTTAAAGCTCAAAAGACCAAACACAACATGTATAATGTAATGTAATGTAAGGAGCCTGTAGCTCAATCAGCTGAAGGCATTCACCCTTGGCACCCGAGGTGCGTAATTCAAATTCCCCCTTCCCCATGTTTCCTAACATGTTCCTGTATCTGAAATGTTCAACGAGCTAAAGATGCGCGAGACACGGGTTCAATGGCATCCAGATGAATCACTGCAAACGTATATGCCCAGCAAACCCTAACTTGAAACCAAACCCTCCTAAAGATGCTGGCGATCGCCAAATTCTACAAGGGTTCAAAAACAAACTCAAATTGCTTATAAATTTAAGAACGCAAAATCCTCTGGAATGACTCGAGCCCAAAAGTCGAAGAATAAGAATGCAGATGAAAAGTGTAACTGTATCAAAAATCAAAGAAACAAAACAGAAACGACAACGATCCACCAATTGATGTTTTCTCTTCCATCTGACAAAAATGGTTCCCCATAATTTTCTGACTTTCCACATATTGCCTATTCTTTAGCTGTCTTACTTGTTTTCTTGCTTTTTCTTCTGTCTTACCAATTTTTGGTGTCAACTCAAATTGGGCATGGTGGGACATCAAGGGTTGTTCCAGCTTGAATCTGACCCCAGCCAATAAGACGCCAATGCTTCTCAACACGTCGACTGAGCGCAATTTTCTCTCCTTTGCTGGTGCAAACTGGAGACGTGAGTTGCAACTTTGCTAAATCGTTCCTTACAGCAAGAACCCTAGCCCCTGTAGACATGGATCCTATATTCAACATGAGGATCTCACCCTTGACCAGCTTTGAGACCTTTCCCTGCTTCTCAGACCCCTTTGTCCTGACCCCAAGAAGCCTTCTCAACAAGAAGAAGTTGACCTGTAAAATATAACACAATCTTCATCTACACCAAGGTTTTCAAGATTTGTCTAGTTCGCGATGAGAAAGAAGAAACAAAATAACTCAGAAAAATAAACATACTAAAAAGATGTATAAAGAATAGAGAAGAGAGTACAGTTAGAAGCCACGTCACATCCTCAAATGTAAAACAAAATGCACTGTCAACAACAAAAACACACAATTCCTCCACGATTGTTTGTAAAAGGAGCACTTGTGCGCGTGCACACACACACACAAAAAAGTTAGGCATTTTCTTAGAAACAGCATCCCATCAAGCTTTAACAGCTCAACCAATTAACATAATATAAAGTACTACAGCAGTATTGCTTACCTCAAGCTCAACAAATACTTCAGGGAGTGACCCAACTTCACCAAGAACTTGACCCACTAACCTATCAGCACGTGTCAAAGTGGGATCCATGGTTGTTCCAACACCAATAAGACCTCCTGGCACCGCAAATTGCAACTCATTTTGCTCAGCATACAATGAAACAATTCTGGAATATATTGGCGTGCACTTGATATTTCCACTCTCGTCTTTAACAACAATCCCAGGACGAACCTCAATAAATTGGTTGACTTTCAGAACACCCTGCCACGACCACATTGTAAAATATGTTATTCATTAAGCATTTATGGAACTAACTACTTAAGAAACCTTCCCAAATTCCACAAATTATTAGATCCAAATCAAGAGCATGTGTTCACATTTTCACGACCCAAAACTTCTAACGTAGAATGACAAAGCAGGACTAAAATTAGAAAAAAGAAAGAGGAAACCTCAAATACCATGAGCTGAAACCAAATGGGAATAATCAAACATTGTCTACACTTTCGACAAAATAAGACATTAGAAGACATACCCTGAGGATACTTCCACCAGCCACTCCACCTCTAATCTCATCAACCTCGTACCCAGGTTTATTGACGTCAAAAGAACGGATAACAATCATATTGGGAGGTGAGATAAAGTTCCTTTCTGGAATGGGGATCTTTTTTACAATGTATTCACACACAACGTCAATATTATACTTCAACTGAGCAGAAATTGGCACCACTGGTGCATTATCAGCTACAGTTCCCTGGTACACAAAATGCTTAACAATTAATGAACTGAAACCTATAAAACAGAAGGGAAAAAAAGCTCCAAAGGAACTTACCTGAATAAACTTCCTGATTGCCTCATGTTGGTTAATGGCCACATTCTCCTGAATGAGATCAACTTTATTCTGAAGAATAATAATATGTTGAAGACGCATAATTTCAACAGCAGCCAGATGCTCAGAAGTTTGTGGTTGGGGACAGCTTTCATTAGCAGCAATGAGAAGTAATGCTCCATCCATAATTGCGGCACCATTAAGCATAGTAGCCATAAGAATATCGTGACCCTATAAAAAGAGAATAACTTTTGAAGAAACATAACAAAATCAAATCAAGATAAACCATGAAATAATTTGGACAAGACATAGAATGTGAAATATGACAATCATTAATAAAGAAAATCTCTTGCAATAATAATGTTGCAAGAACCCATAGGAAAAATCTAACTTCAATGCTACTAAATAAAATGTCATCCATGGGTATAACAAACAAAAAATACGCTGAGAAAATATTTATATATGATCACGACAAAGTATCAGACTATCAGAACCTTTTATCAAGCAAGGACGACCAGGTACACACCACCATTTATTCCCAACAATTTAGTGTAGTCATAAATATTATGGCATATAGAAAATGGTACAAACAATAGAACACAAAGCCTTACCGGGCAATCTACAAAAGATACATGTCTCAACAATTTCATCCTGCAGTTCTCAAATCCAGGAACATCACAGAGAGGAGCATCTTCCTTTCCACTTCCATATGCCCTAATAAAGAAATGAATATGCATTAACAAAAAGGGTTGAATGTGATAAAAGACAATTATATTAACTGGATGCCTACTTGTAAGCCATGGGTCGAGGGCAGCGCTCGTCTTCACATATGTATATCTTTGCATTGGCATATCCAAGCTTGATAGTAATGTTGCGCTCCAGCTCATTTTTAAAACGAACAGTCTGCATATCATTAATGTTTGATTTTTGATGTCTTAAAAATATAAACTTGCATTGGAATATCCAAGCTTAAATGTTCACAACACATAATTTGAGAAATATAGCTCAAACCAACAAACCAGTTATTGTACATGGTGCATGCCATGTTGGACCAATGTAATACACTATAGGCCCTTACCCAATAGCTTAAGGTTTTGGTATATAAAGTAACTTAGCAACAGTGAAATGAAAGATGAATTGGAGCTCGGTCTATATCCACCGTTTACATAACCAAAGATGCTATTAAATTTATTTTGATAGCAACGAAACTATTAAACCTATAAGGTAAGATTACATTTAACCCTCTTTTCTCATAATTTACAGACTATCATCCTGGAGAATATAGTCCATACTATAAGACAGCTTCCATTTTCAATGCTCAGCTTAAGAGTAAACATACGTTCACCAAGAATAAAAGGTATATGATTCGTAGCCATCTGATACGATTAGCCACTTTTGTTAGTCAGCTGTAGAAATATGATAATACTCAACAACCTAAATTCTCTTGTTCTGCAAATATAACTCAATAGTATGCTAGAAAAATATTTCCTAATGTATTTTTCCTTGGCAGTGAGTGTGCATCCGTAGCTCAAAGAGAACAAGCAGCCATAACTGGATACAACTTTTTTACACCCTCGTGAGTGGAAACACAGGCTTGCTTGTCTTTACAATGTCCACACAGAAATAAACAGAAAAGATGCAAGCAGTATCAAATGCAAAACAGAAACACCTAAGCACCTGAACACCAGAAATTGCTTTTACAACTGTTGACTTTCCATGAGCCACATGACCAATAGTACCTGAAAGGCAACTCGCATAAATCCAAGCAAGCACAAAATTAGGACCCGTACCAACAAACCAATGATGGTCGAATCAATATAAGAATGGCCATAAAAATCCAAGAGCAGTCTGAACATCAGAATGATGATTACCGATATTGATAGTGGCCTGACGGGATATAACTTCAGGCGAGAGTGGATGCAACTTTGTTACATCCAGTTTACTCAGGTCTTGCTCCATCAAACCTTTCCTCGACATTTTGACAGTTACTTGAAAGTAAACAGCTAATAACTGGGTGGTATCAAAAGTGACAAAATCAAAACTGTGAAAGACTGCATCAATTACCCAAATTGTTGATTAACATTAAGACTCGGTTGAAAACGGACACTAGTACGCAAGCAATAGTATTTGCTGCAAAACCATAGAGGTATTTAGTGCAACACCACTTCAAATTTACCATGAACAAGATTATGAATAAAATCCTATTAACAACGAAGACGAAAAGATAAATGAAAAATTAGACTAGAAACATTCATTTCAGAAGAAAATTCCATGTCCGCATCCTAAATTTCGACAAAAAGCATTTTCTATCAAATGACCAGTAAAACAACAAAAAAGAAGAATAAAACCCTAATTTCCACCGAAATTCATTGACGGCGGCCAACAGTAAAACCCAAGATGCCAAAACCCTAAAATCTCCAAAAAGTAAAAATGCTCCTCTTTTACACCAGACAAATAACAAATTGATAACAAAATACAGCAACTCAAACAATAACACACTCATATCAAACAGCTTGAAAATCTCACAAGAAAATATAAAATATAAAAAAATTAAAAATTAAAAAATACAAATGAAATACCAGTGGCTGTAGAGAGAGAGAGAGAGAGAGAGAGAGAGAGAGATATTGGTACGGACCTGGACGATGCGATTAGGGCAAGACGACGAGAGTGAGCGAGGTTTTCTGTTGAGCAGTAGCGAGAAAGAGGGAGCAGGTTTAAGGGGAAATCGCTGCTACCTTCTAGGGATAGTGTTTCGCTGGATCTTTATGTTCGCAAATGCAAATGAGGGTGTTTTCGTAATTTGATGGTTAAACGAGCCACTGCTTTGGTGGTTCCTTTCTGTATGGCTCAGGCCCAATATTTCATATACTTCTCCAAGTCTGTCCAAAAGCCCGACCGGAATTTTTTTTTTTTTTTTTGGTAAATAGATAATTATAAAGGCGATTAAACCAATCAAAAATTCACTAAAGCTACTTAAAAAAAATGAGTGTATTCTTTTTTACTTGAAAGTGAGAGGTTTTAGATTCGAATCTCGTGGATGGGGAATTCGATATCAAATTCGGCTATTTATTGTGTGGCTTAGGCGAACTCCCCTTCCCTTAGTGTAAAAATATCAATATACTAAAAAAAAAAAAAAAAAGAGGTTGGTTGGTATCTTCTTAGATTTTTTTTTTCTTTTTGAAACTAAAAAGTATTCAATAATTTAGCTACGTTCACCTTTTGTTTAAAGGAAAAAGAAAAAGAAAACTCAATTTCTCACTCTAATAACTTTTATATAAAAAAAAATTGTTGTGTTTGACCATATTATATTATTTGTTGTTTAAACTCAACAATTTAATAGTAGCTTATTTTCGTTCGGGTATTCTTTTTGTACAAGTTGAAGAAAAAGGGGTTTGAGCACTAGACTCGGGGAAAGAATAATTACTTTTAACCACTTGAGCAATTTTGTTTCGTTTGAGATGCAAAAGATAGAAAACCAACAATTTTAAAGTGCAATGACAAGCTAATTTAATACTTAAAAAAATCATGAATTAGATTGGTTAGGGGAAAGTAGTTGATCCCGTTGTCATTATTATTTCTTCCATCTCCTTTTCAAGACTTTCTCGGTTCATGGTTTCTCAACATTAAGAAAATAGACATTTCATTAATCAAGTCGTTTTCAGATAACAATCTATATTTCACTAGACATATATTAACAAATTTTAATAGCATGTTAGTGCGACGTAGAACGGGCACAAAGATAAGAGCACTTAATTAAAAGAACATAAAAAGAAATTGTTCAACATTAAACCATCTTTTTTCTATATAAGAAACAAGAAAGTCTAAATTAAAACGATAAGAGATTCAAGCATGTTATATCTTTCAACAAATTGAGTAAAAAAGAAATACACTAAATTAACAAGACAAATATAAAATTAGCAAAAGACCAAAACTCTATAATATATAAAAACTGATCCTTAAAGAGTAATTAACCAATAAACACCAGGTACATATACATATAATTGATCAGAAACTGAATTTTATTCTAACTTTATTTTCCACATCTATATCTTCTTTATTTTGTTTTTCTTTTTTTTCCTCAAACATACGTAAAAAAATCTCATGCAAAAACATTACATAGCGGAGCCCGCATCATTGCCCTTGGAGTCACCAAAAATACGCTGCCGAAAGTCGTTAACCATGAGCGGCAGCCCCTTGCGGAGGGACACGGTGGGCTCCCACCCCAGAAGCTCTTTCGCCTTCGAAATATCCGGCTTCCTCTTGTGTGGGTCGTCCTCTGTGTTGGGCCTGAACTCTATCTTTGCATTTGGATCTATTGTGTCTTGCACAACCTGCACATACAAGCGAGAGAGTAGGGGAGCGGGAATTCAAACTCGGGGCCTCGAGTTGGGAATTGTTTGTTTGTGCAGTGGGGTTGATTGATTTTACCTGAGCAAGTTCTAGCATGGTGAATTCGCCAGGGTTGCCAAGGTTGAAAGGTCCCACATGATTTCCTTCCATCAGCCGCATTAGACCCTCGACCTAATTCCACAGAAGCAGTGCACAACAAATTGTTTAGTAAATTTCAGTTTACTTGTTTGAATCAATCAAGAGGTATTATATATGCTTTATATTGCTACCATAAGCATTTTAAATTCTTAGTCGACACTACATTGTTTTCTTGCCATGTCCAAGAATGTTGCATTCAAACATTAGCCGTGCATAAATTACTATCCGAATATGGTGGTGGCCTCTATCATGAGAAAAGTAGAGTGTCTGACCATGTCACTTGACAGTTAACTTTCACAAAACTATGAGACCTCATGTGTTTTGATCTCATTTGACCTCACGCTACTCCCATTTAGTTTAAGAGTTGTCCTAATCAGAGAACTCTACCAAAGTTTTTCTCCTGTATCAGATCATAACTAAGAGAGGACACAGATATTCAAACAACTTTCACCTTAAAACACCATTGACCTTAATGCTAATTTAGACAAAGACATGACTGGTGCAGTTAATAATTAGAAATTCATACTTAATTAGGAATAGAGGAGAAGAAATATAATACCAAGTCAGAAACGTATTGGAAACTTCTGGTTTGCTTGCCATCTCCATAAACTGTCAGTGGCTCCTTCCTTAATGCCTGTATATTCCATACACAACAAATTTGCAGGAAATATTATGATGTAGCAAGCCAGAGGAACCAAAAGAAAAAACTACAAAATTTCTCACCTGAGCTACGAAATTGCTGACAACCCGGCCATCGTCAATGCACATACGCGGTCCATAAGTATTGAAAATCCGAGCAATCCTCACCTGCAACACATTCTATACATTAGAACCCTAACTGCAACTGTTATAATATTCGTCTCAAATTTTGAGTTTGATCCGGAATCATTTGAAACCGAGGCACGCATAATGTAAATGACAAGGAAAAGATTATTAGTATCGGAGAAAATTAAGGTGACCTCAATGCCAAGGCCTCTATGGTAGTCCATGGTCAGAGTCTCTGCTGTGCGTTTTCCCTCATCGTAGCAGCTCCTTACACCTGCCAAAGCCAACAAAACACTTGTATGAAATTATGTACTCATCACATTGTTGATTACATTTTACGGTGAAGTTTTTGTAAGAAACGCGATCGAGAAAATAGTATACATGTTTATTATTCATCTCGCTGTTGAAGCAAATGATCAGAAATGTGATTAGTAAATGTGGTGAAGTTTGATATTCTCGCGCATAGTTTTGTCATGTTGGGGTCGAGGGGAGACATAAGAGAGTGGGGGAATGACTCACCGATGGGGTTGACATTGCCCCAGTAGGACTCGACCTGAGGGTGCTGCAAAGGGTCACCGTAAACCTCGCTGGTGCTTGTAAGCAAGAAGCGTGCGCCAACCCTTTTTGCCAGTCCAAGCATGTTCAGTGTTCCCACCACATTTGTCTTGTGAAGCCCCAACTCGCACAACAAATTAAGGACCCCAAGCAATACCACATGCACACCATATATTTTTTTTTCTTCAAAATATCTATGTGATTTTCGTTATATCTATAGTATCTACTATAGAAGTACATTTTTTACTACAAAAAACAGAAAGAAGAAAATACCTATTTTATATGTGAAAATATTAAACATGCACTCGATTTTTATGTCTAAATAATCAAATAAATTTTAGGTGGTTTTTTTATTTGTGGTGTAGTTCTTTTTTGTTACAAGGAATTAGATAAAAATACACTTTAGTGATAAAAAAATTCCAACATTTAAAAGGAAAAAATAAAGGAAGAGTGAATGTAGAAAGATTAATTTAGATTGTAAAGAAGACTTATATTTTTTCATATTAAATTTGAATATTCTTTTTCCTAACTCCATTTATACAAACAATACAATTGTATATTTTAAGCTTGTCTACAAATAAAAAAATTTACGTGTAAACGATATCATAATATTATAGGGTTTGTTTAGAATTGTTTACAACTATTTTTTTTTAATTCCAAAAACACTTAAAGTGCTTCTTGTATAAAGTAATAAAGTATTTTTTCAAGCTTAATATTTTATAATTTCAAAAACATTTTTCCTAAGAGCGCTTTAAAACATTCCAAACAAGCTCATAGTCATCTCAAATAAAGCATATAATCACCAACATGCATATAAACACAAAAAAATTAAAAAAAATAAAAATAGAAACCAGAGAAAGGATATAATTGTCTTGACCGGATTGAACTTGTAATGCACAGGGGATGCCGGGCAAGCGAGGTGGTAGATCTGGTCAACCTCCAGCAGAATCGGCTCAACGACGTCGTGTCGAATCAGCTCGAACTTCGGGTTCCCGAAGTGGTGCACCAAATTCTCCTTCCTCCCAGTGAAAAAATTATCAAGCACGATCACGCTGTCCCCTCTCGCGATCAGACGGTCCACGAGGTGGCTCCCCACGAACCCGGCCCCACCCGTCACAACAATCCTCATGTTCTTCTTCTTCACCCCCAGCGGCACCTTCCCGCCCACATTCCGCGTCTCCAACAGCACTCTCCGGGTCGGGTTGGCCGGCAGATCACTACCCTGCCCAGCAAAACTCGACCCGGATTCAAAACCTGAGTTCTGTGCGGACTGTAATTGTGGGTTCGGTACCGGGAAGGTGGTGAAGAAGAAAACGGCGATGGCGACGCCGATGAGGACGAAGATAAAGCGCTGCTCGCGGAGCACGTAGCGAATCGGGTTGGCGGAGGAAGTGTGATTGGTTTGCGGTTCGAGAACGGGTTGTGATAGGTCGTCATTTTGTTGATTGTGGTGGGTTCTCTGAACTAACGACGGATTATCGGAGCTTCTGGCCATAGTTTTCACTTGGGGTTCTGTCTAATTTTCCCTCAGATTTTTGATCGGGAAGTTCTTGGAGTGATGAAAAATTGAAAAGGGTGGGCAGAAGAGGAGGAGCATGGGGGGGGAGGGAGAGCCGGAGAGAAAGAGAGTGTGTGTGGGTGTGGGATTTTGTGGGTGGGGAGAGGAGTTTTTTGGGTCTAAGTGGTCGGGACGTGGGGACATTCATGCATGAAAATTGGCCGTATAATCGTTCTAAGGCGCGTGATTGGAGCGTGCATCTATATAGGTTTTGGCTTTTTAGGTAATAAGGTGGTCTGGATTTACTACTTTGCCACTAAACTAGATTGTAGTTTTTTAACTTTTGGTAAGGTGACAAGTAATGCTTTTTTTTTAATTAGGTAAGTAATAAGTAATGAATAATGATAGGTAAGCATATAAAAATTACTTCTACTCATGAATATTTTCTCTAGAAAGTAATTTTACTGTAAATATTTAGCAACTTTTATGTAAAATTTAAGTGCATCTTCAAAATTCGTTTATATAATTCATAAACTCTTATATGTTCCTTTGTCAAAATTATAAAAACAATTTTAATTATCGAAAGACATTTTTAGCCGTTTCAAAAACAGTACAAAACACACCACGTTTTCTTAAGAGAACGTTGGGATTATTTCACATCTAGACTCACTTTGGAGTTCATTTGTTCACACCAAAAAGAAGTTGCCAACGTAAATACGCTACAAATTATGTAATAATAAATTGGGTGTTTCTAATGTTATTCTTCTTAATTTTCTAACATCCGCAATTTTTAAATAAGTGGTGAAGAACTTTAATTTTTAAGTTTTTAATTTTTTAACACACATATTTCATTATTTGTATCATAACACGTAATGTATCATTTCGTGTTCCGGGCATACTGAAAAATCTCTCCAAAAATTCAAGCAATGATACAAACATGTCATCTAAATGCATTCACAAAGCACCACGTGGTAGAAGATGGAAGTGCCAGGTGTGCCCTTCGGGACATGATCTAAGGCTAGTTTGTAGTCTACACCAAATAAAGTGCTCTAAACCTAACATTTTTATTCCCTCAAGGATAGGAAAGAATGTAGCGTTGCCACATGCACAAGCTCACTAATTATGAAAAAAATCATGTTAAATTGGAGGAAGAAATTTGCATAAGTTGAGGTTAGGCTTCGCGAAGAAGCAAATGATATATATCTCAGTTAGTTAAGAGCAAGTACGGAATTAGGATTTCCTTTTAAAGGTGGGCTAATATTTCTTCTTTCCTGCAAAGGTGTTTAAGTATGTTTCTTACTTTTCTTTTTAAGAAGAAAGCTTCAATGCATTAGCCATGGAGGAGGTTGACTGGCTTCCATTTTCGGAGAATTTTGGGTAGTGGGGTGGCTAATTTCTTCTTAGTAGGCTGGGCTAATTCATGCAAAATGGTTAGGAGGTCTAGAAATTAGTATTATCTTCCTAATTTTCCAAACTTTTGGTCTAATTGTAGTTCCGTCATTGGTTAAGAGCATTAACTTTCATGCCAGAAGTCCCAAGTTCAATCATCCTTCCCTTACCGTTGCTTTAAGAATAAAAGGAGAGATCACTCAACTCAGCCACAAGATGTATAAAATACAGAGTGCATTGGTTTTGGAAACCAAATAAACAACATTGCATCGCAAGCAAAGGTCAATCCTGTTGGCTGTCGCTCAACATGTGAATCGTCTCCAAATTAAGGTTTTAATCTTGGCTCCGACGCAAATCTCGAGTAGCTTCGAGTTTTGCGGATGGACCACGTAGCCCTTTGTTTAGCCGTGTTTCTCTTCTCGATGTTAAAATAGGTTTGTGCTCCGAACTCCCCTTCTCCATGAGGCTGTTGAATCTTTTGAGGTTAAAAGAAGAACAGAATTCAAAAGTCCACAATAAATTGCATGATTTTCTAGTGCTCAAAAGAAAATCTCTGAAACTAATTCAGGGTGCATGTTAGAAATATATTCACCTACGAGTAATATAACGCATCAAAATTTGCACAGTTTATCTCATAGCGACGAGCAGCACAACCACCGTAACAAGCCATCGCTAAACAATTAAATGGTCGATCACTTGTGAGATAAAATTAAGCACGTCACTGAACAGAGAGCAACCACAACGGAGGATCACCTCTAGAACCGTCGAATATCCTTAGGGGGCCTAAAGTTGAGAGGGTGAGTTTCCGGAGTGGCATTTTCATCTTGCCTCCACATCTTGATAGTCTTATCGGCTTCACAACTGACCAGCCTCGTACCGGTGACATCGTATGAAAGGGCATATATACCAGCTTCACTATCCAGCGAGCCTGGAATAAAAGCATATCTAGGGGGTTAGCATCCCTTCTTGCTACAATCAACCGCAAAAGTGGGATAGAAGATATAAAATGATAACAGCGCATGAACAAAATAAACATACCGGGTTGTACAATTGTTTGGGATTGCTGAAAATTGTGGCCGCTCCTCCAATCCCAAAACCACATGCTCCCATTATCGCCTTCAATAAAAAACGGGGGAAAATTAGAATTACCAAGTTCTATGAGACGAAAATGGGAATAAAAGAAGTTTCTGGTCATTTATTTGACAAAAGAAAGACTATCCCAGATTGTCAAGGCCTTGTTAGGCACATAAATATATTCTCCGAACTGTGGGAAAAGAGAAAAGGAGAGCACACAAAAATCATCCCCTTAGTGTCCTTTAACATGTAAAGAATCCATACCTCCTGTGGCCAAAACCCCATCTTCGTTGACAGCCATTGCATTGATTATGGTTTTCTGCTGAGACCTGCACAAATACAACCGATAATTTTTGGAACGTTATAATTAAAAATATCACTAGATATATTCATATTGATATAGTACACATTAATAAAATAAAATAAATACTCAATTCACGATACATTCAGTGTGTCAGGAAAAGGTACCAAACTCTAAATATATGCAAGACAGATCACATCCATGCAATTTCAAAGTGCTGCACTATAAATACTTTAATGGTAGTAGCATGAGTATAAAGCTTGGCATGCATTGCTATAAGTATATGTAATTAAAGCCATGAGTTGGAATTATTTAACACAACTTCTCAACTGATGAGGAAACAAGTATACACATATCCAAGTAGTGACACAAACCACGCAGCATATGCTTTATGTGGTTCAAAATTGTGCAATTAACGAACCATGTGTAAGTTTACAGTTTCAATGGATCCATCGCAGGCAATGTAATGTTAATCCATCGCAGGCAATGTAATGTTAAACATTTCCTATTACCCTCCAGATCAGAAGTTTTGCATTGCATCTTGACTGATGTGATGGTGCCTGTGCGTTGAGCAGCCTAATTGACTTGCCACGAAGGGAACGTGTGCGCCCCACAAAAAAGAACATAAAAAGGGGAGCGCAATACCTTACGACACACAAACAGACACATTTGCCAACTAATTATCCATGACAAGTACATTACCTAACTGGCCTTGAGCAGACAAACACGCAAATCATCAATCCTAATATTGATTACTTGTCATTCTTTGAACAAAGAATACATCACAAACATACAATAGGAAAGGAGAGCAAATGGCAAATCTATCGTTCCAGGAATATATGCAGAGATTCAGTCTATTCAAACACTCACAGCATGTTGTGTAAAAATTCGCCTCTTGGGAGGTTGAACTTCTTAATGTTATCAGCTGATGCAGATGCAAAACAATGCCTGAAAAACCAAACTCAATTAGAAAGAGCAAAGCATATAATTTAAGGGCGCGTAATAACAAACACAACCGGAATAATTCACTACACATGAAATACAAAGTACATGTATTGGCACATACTCTCTAGGATGCTGGGCCATTGCACGCACAGACTTTTTATGGTGTGTCAGAGTTGACATTGTTTTTCCTGCAACAAATGCAAACTGATAATTAAAAAAGAGGGAAGTACCAAAACTGAAATGAGTTTGAGCTACTTATAGAACATAAATTACCATATCTAAGGTCCCAAAATTTGATTGTTGTGTCGTGAGATCCAGTAACAACTTGTGGATCCTGCACACAGTAGACAAGGTAACATAAGGAACATGGCCTATTTTAACAATAAAATGAGAAGTGGCTGGAAGAAAAAAAAAAAAAAAACTCAAAGTTATTGTGTTTAGCGCAAAAGTAGACATCGATAATACATAAGCTATTATGAATTGTTTGAATCTAAATTGTTGTCAGCTTGCATACTCCACAATATAGTCAGAACACCATAAAGAGAACAGAAAAGAGTTTTTCATACTGTTGGTCGAGTAAAAACAGAGCAAACTGTGTTGTCATGCCCCGACAATGCATGAACTTGCATCTTGCTTCGGATATCCCAAACCTGAAAGTTTTATTGCACCAAAACAAAGTTATTATTACCACAATACCAAAAAAAAAAAAAAAAATCCAAACATATTATTACCACAATACCACTCTGATACAAATTACAACAATCCCTTTGCCCAGTCCACAAGAGTGCTTCCTCCATTATATTATACAGGATTTGAATTTTACTAGGAAGATAATTACATACCCGGCATACAGAATCACGTCCCCCGGTAAGTAAAACATCAAGAGTCGGATGAAGAGCCAAGCAGTAAACGCCACTTAAATGACCATGATATGAACGGATAACCTATACAACAATTTATATGATGTAACAACCAGCATTAATAACAGAACAAAGTTACAATAAAGATCTGAAAATTATTAAGTAAAAGTATTAACCTTATTCTGTTCAAGATCCCAGCATTTAACTAGTTTGTCATCTCCAGCAGAGAACATATAGGTATGCCTGCTGCTAACTGCAAGGCCTGCAAAAACCCAAGCACTTGTTGTTAACAACACCATTAACCACAGCATGGTTAACCAAAATCAAACATAACGCACAGCAATAATTCAAGAGAAATCAACCTCGTATTTGCTCAATGTGTCCTGTCACTGTCAGTTGTAGAGTTCCAGTTGCAACATCCCAAATCTGATCAACCAAAATCAGAACACAATCCAAAAGAACATAAACTAAACACTCAAACAATAAGAAAAAGAGAACACTAAATAAAAATTAAAAAAAAAAACAAATCGCAAGTGATGTAACTTCTAGAGAGAAGAAAACATAGACGGAAAGTGGGGAAGGAAAACCACTCAGATAGACCAACTCAGACAAATGAAGCATAAAGTTACATACCTTGATAGTGCGGTCTGCTGAACCAGTGCAGAACCATCTATTACTTGGGTCAAAGGCAATAGATCGTACCCATCCCAAGTGGCCGCTAATAACCTGCATAATCAAATGAAACAACATGGCTTATAAGAAACATTATGCATAACCATTTCCTTTCTTCGGATAAGAGACATTATCATAACAGTAAATGTAATCAACTCAAGTTCAATCATACAAGAGGTGCAGGGCAATCTTATCCACTCATTAGCCAAGAAAGAGCTAAACAGAGGACAACAAAAATTGAAAGAAGCACCCATATAACATAAACTCCCATGTCAGTTCCCATTCATTTCCATCTAATAAGAATCTCCATGTCACCCAGACAATATAATCCCAACCACTTTCCACACTGCACCTAACTGTCTATCATAAACAACGCATTATGCTTACTCTGTAAATCTTCCAAGGGGCATGCCAATCGGGACGTGGCCATCTGCTGGAAATTCTTTCCATCATGGCCGATGTTGAAAACCTATAGAAGAGAAAAGTAACAGTTAAAGCAAAAAATGGGATAAGTTTTCCCTAGTAGAATTATCAAGATTAGAAAAAAAAATGCAACAAGATGGGATAGAGCATCATGCAGGTTGCAATTTTTATAACATTCAGTCCCCCTGTATATCCCATAAAAAGCCTAATAAAAACTTCAATCTAATAACATCATGAAAGCACAAAATATGATACATTTAACACAACTTCAACCCCACGTAATGCATGCAGATGAGGCAAAATGGTAAGGACAATCTTAAATTTCAAGAGTGGAATAAAAAAACAGCAAAGAAAGAGAATTCAACAATATCAAAAGGAATTTATGACCAATGTAATACTTTACTCTTAAAAAATATCTAACTCTTTGAATATTTTAATAGGTCCTTTATGTTTCAAAAAGCATTCCTAACAAGTTATATGTTTTCCTTACCAACCCTAAGCCAAAAATTCATAGTGCACTAATTAGATGAAATACTAAAAGCTCTCTAATATGGAATAAATTTGGAATAAAAACAAAACTGGAGCAGGCTGTACACATTGAATTTAAAGCAAATCAGAGGAGGACAAAACTCAAACCTGTGAGAAGACCCTGGAGCAGAAACAGCTACAGTGCCTCTGTCCGAATTACCAATAGTATTCCTGAAAATAAAGAAAATGATTAAAGAATTCAGTCAACAATTAAGGGCACCATGAGTACAAGAAATCAAAATAACCAATTTGCATTCCAGCAACATTAGAACAAAAACTCTGTCAATTTTGACAACTCACTCATACAATTCTGTTCAATGATCCAAATATTTAGCCCAATCACTTTGGAAAACAGAAGCTAATAATTGCAAACCATAGTCCAAGAATGAGGAAATATATATATGAAGAGGGATAAGTTGAAACATTGCAACACAGAGATATAAATATGCACGAAAACAAGCATTAATACATCTGCAAGCAAGAAACTACTCACGGTGCCCTTGGTGCAGATGGACCGACAACCAAAGCGTTTTGAGCTCCTCCAGTCTGCATTTCCTTAGAATCTTCATGACACACATGGTATTAAACCAACAAAATAGTTTAGCAGGTTACAATTGCAATATAGAATACCCAAAAGGGACTTAACTTCCCTAAAACAAGAAGCTAAATCTTCCCTACTTCTAACTGATTATTAGAAATTTCAATTAGAACAAATAATACCTGTGAGGGCAAGGGCATTGGAAGGCCCTTCAGAACCACTTCCCAGCGCACCAGACTCAGCCCGGCGAGGCGGTTTTTGGCTAGCCGTGGGCTGAATTCCTACATACTCCATGCTTATCTAATAATTCAAATCAAAATTTTCATTCAAATGCAACACTCTTCAAATCAATAACTTCACAAAGCTTAAATTCACAAAAAAATACTAACAATTTCAACTCAATAATTTCACTAACCTTGTGGCTTGTGCGAATTGTTTTACTGCCAAAAAAAAAAAAGAGTAAGCAAGAATTAACGCACAAATTTTCAAACAAAAAAACCTACATTCAGCTCAATAATTTCACAAACCCTAAAAATTAGAGAAAGTAAAGGCAACGGCGGTACCTCTCGGGGTCGGGAGAGGGGAGCTCGCCTTGGGCCGGGGAGAAGAGATCGAGAGATCGTTTGAGGGATTTGAGACTGAGCTTCTTCAGCGACTGCGGCTCCACTGGTTCCATCTCCAATGTGGGCCCCGGCATGATGTTCTTCTTCTATATACTGAGAAGGATTTGGCGCCGATGACTTCTCGTTCCCAAAAGCCCTATATAAGTTGGAGGATGAGGGAAGCGAATAGAGACGACAGAGGAGAAAAGGCTAGTTCGATATACGGTGAGGTTTTTATACTTTGTTGGCCCGCGAAAGGCAGCCAGGCTATCTCCAAGTAGGGGAGGTATTTGTACGACCGTACCAAAACCTACACCAAATTTTTGGTAGAGGTATTCACCGAATTACCCCCCTGAACTTGTAAGTGGTTGTCAATTTCCCCCCTAAACTTTAATTTTAACCAATTACCCCCCTGAACTTGTGTAATTCACCAATTTACCCCCTACCGTTATATCTTAAAATTTTCCATCCAATTTTCCATCCAATTTGGTCACATGCTTGGCACATGCTAATGGTGTGAGGGTAAAAAGGTAATCATATACCACAACAAACCTAATCGATATGGGGAAGCAGGGGAACACAAGCCGCATCTAAGGTTACAATTTGAGAAAAGAGAATCAAGAAGCAGGGGAAAGATGAGTATGGTGGTCAGAGATGGTGGACATCCTCCAAGATACGGTAAGTCTTCAATTTTTCCTTCTCAATTTCTTCCATATCCAAATCTTCCACTTTCATCCCATTAGGCAATTTCCAATCAAACCAGTAGAGAAGATTTGCAAGTCCAAACTGTAGTGTCGTTGTCGCCATGTATATCCCTGGACACATTCTTCGACCAGCTCCAAATGGCAAATATTCATAATGTTGTCCTTTAAAATCAACCGAGCTTCCATCAAACCTTTCTGGGAAAAACTCTTCTGGGTCGTTCCAAATCTTAGGGTCTCGTGCGATTGCCCCTTCATTCACAAGGATGAGTGTTTTGGGGTCCACATCATAGCCTTGGATTTTGAAGTGAGACATGGCTTCTCTCGGAAGAATCATCGGAGCTGGAGGATGCAGTCTTAGTGTTTCTTTGATTGTCATCCTTAGGTATTCAAGCTGCTCCGTATCACTTTCACTGACTAATCCTTTGTTTAATGCATTTGTTGTAGGTAATCATGACCTATTCACACTTGAAATACACCATGGTGGTCACTTTAAAGATGGGCAGTATGTGGGTGGTATTGTACAGTGGGTTGACAATTATACTAAAGATTATATGTCCATGCTTGATCTGTATGAGGTTGCTATAGTGCTTGGGTATAATAAAGAGACTGTGGGTTTTTACTATTGGCACCAAATAAAGGGTTTTTTGCAAATTGAATGCGATGCAGATGTGTTTCAGTGGGTTTCACTCATATCTCCTCAACATGTGTTGCATTTGTTATACTTGGTTGACTTAAGGAAAATCACAAACAATCTTGCGAGTGATCCGTGTGCGGCTACATTTGTTGATATGGATGTTCAGTTTGAGGGGTTTAATGCGGATGATGAATATGAAGAAAATAAGAGTGTGGAGGTTGTTGGAGACACTGTAGAAGGAATAGATGAAGAGGTTACAGATTCAGAAAAAGAGGAAGATGACGATGAGGTTACTCTTAAGTTCAAGGATTCTGACTATGAACAATCCGAGGAAGATGCTGATAAAGGTGCAAAAAATGTACAAGCAAATGACATCTTGTTTGATCAGATTGTAGCGAGTGATTCTATTGAAGAAACACACAGAGAACTTGGTGAGATCTCCACTGAAGAATACAATTCAGAAGATTTAGATAGTGTTAGGTCTGAGTCTGAAGAGCATGAAGCCAATATGAGGGTTAGAAGAAGACTCAAAACACCTAAGCTACCTCAATATAGGAGAGAGTCAGATAAAATCAATCCCACTCTTCATCTAGGGTTGGAATTTCCAAACATGAAACAATGCAGGGAGGCAGTAAGGGCATATGGCGTGTCTGTTTGTCGACCGCTAGATTGGGCAGTGAATGATTCCAACAGATTACGGATCAAGTGTCTAGGAAAAGCTGCAGTACCTTGTCAATGGAAATTGTATGCCTCTTTTGTGGGGAAGGGACCAACAGTTAGAATTAAAACCTATAATCCTGAACACATTTGTGTAAGAGAGGAGCATTCTAAATTTGCCACCTCCTCTTGGTTAGCTGATCGGTTCGATGAGGAGCTTAGATCGAAACCCGATATGAGTGTGACTGGTTTCATGGAACTTGTGAGAAAGCATTATGGTATTGACATAACAAAAAACCAATTTTACAAAGCAAAGAGAATTGCCAAAAAAGTGACAGAAGGTAGTATAGATGAGCAATATGCCAAGCTTTGGGATTACTTGGAAGAGTTGAAAGTGAGAAATCCTGGGAGTACTATCAAAGTAAAAACAGATTTCCAAGGTGAAAACCCTATTTTTAAAAGGTTGTACATATGCTTTGCTGCATTGAAGAAAGGCTTTCAACAAGGGTGTAGGTCTATAGTGGGTTTTGATGGGTGTCATATTAAGGGACCCCATCCTGGTCAAATCTTAAGTGCTGTTGGTGTTGATGCCAATAACGGCATGTTTCCAATAGCATTTGCTGTTGTGGAGGTGGAAAATAGGGAGACTTGGACTTGGTTTTTGGAGATCTTTTTCGAAGATGTGGGAATTGAGAATGGAAATGCTTGGACATTCATCACTGACAAACAAAAAGGACTAGGCGATGCTATTCGGAGTCTGATGCCAACTGCAGAACACAGACATTGTGTTAGACATTTGCATAATAATTTTAGAAGTGCAGGTCACACTGGACTTGCCTTAAAACAGAGATTGTGGGCAGCAGCAAGAGCAACTACTGCACCTGCTTTTGAAGCTGAAATTGAGGTGATGAATAATCAATCTGATAAGGCAGTGGAATGGCTAGCTGATAAGCCACCTTGCCATTGGAGCAGATCTTATTTCAGAACATCGGTAAAGTGTGATTTGTTATTGAATAACATGTGTGAGTCATTTAATTCTGCAATTTTAGATGCAAGAGATAAACCGATTATTACGATGTTACAAAGGATTCAAAAATATTTGATGTTGAGAATGGCTAGGCTAAGAGAGGCTAAGTGGACGCAACAAGTTGGACCTAGAATTTTAAAGATTGTTGAAAAAAATCAAATGGATAGTTTCAGTTGTTTTGCCAATTATTCAGGGAATGGTCAATATCAAGTGCATACTTTGGTTGGTAGTATGTTTGCAGTAGATTTGGAAAGGCACACTTGCTCTTGTAAGAAGTGGCAGCTATGTGGCATTCCTTGTCCTCATGCTATATCCGCAATTGCTAGGAAGGAGGCTAGTCCACAATTGTTTGTTCACTCACTTTACAAAAGGCCAGCTTATGATAGGTGTTATGAAGGGTATATTGCTCCTATGCCTGAAAAAGAACAGTGGAAGAAAACCTACCTTAGGCCTATTAAACCTCCTTTTTACCACAAACAACCTGGAAGACCTAAAGGCAAAAGAACAAAAGCACCAGATGAGATAAAGAAGGGGGCAACAAAGCTAAGGAAGTATGATGTTGTAATGCATTGCCAAACCTGTGGAGAGGAAGGACACAACAAAACAAGTTGTCCACAAGGGCTACTACAATCACAACAAGGTTTTGGACTCACAAAAGAGGTAATTTGATCAACAATGATTGTTTTTATTTTGAGTCTTGTTATATCACTTATCTAGTCGCTAAGTGAACATAAATAATGTAGAGTCATGGGCGAACAGTCGGTACAAGCATATCTAAAGGGTCTAGCTCAAATGCAAAAGGACCTAAAACGCCAAAAGGAAATAACACAATAAGTGGTCTTAACTCAAAAGCAAAAGGATTGGCCACAGTTGCAAAGGTAATTGTAAATTGGACTTGTATCAAATACTTATATTGTGTTTGACTCTACTATATATGCAATTGTATGAAATTACTAATTGGGTATAAATGGTTTTGAAGTAGGAAATTGGTGCACATCACCACTCATGGGCTGCTCCATCTCAAACTAGGCCACAAGGAACTTCTAAACTACATGTAATAACAAGAATCTGTCTTTTTTAATTTAAAAAAAAATTGTTATAGATTAATTTTTGTTGTTTTGGGTTTGCTAACATTTTTGTTGCTTCCGTGTTGAATTGAAATAGGTGAACCGAGGGGGTCGTGTGAATCAAGTCGCAAGGAAGGCTAATGAAATGGCATCACAACCCCAACATGTTGCCAAAAAAGCAAGACCATGGAGAGTGTAACTATGATGTGTTGGAGGGCCTTTCGTACTGTTAATGAAAATCTTTGGTGTTGAGGTTAAGTTGTTCTTTTAAAGGGATTATGCTGCAGAACTATAAAATTGATAGGTTTTATTGGTTTTGGCACTAGGTGCAAGTCTGTTGCATATTTTTTGTGGATGTTGTTAACTTTATTGTAGTAAGAATCGTTAATTTCATTTTGGTAAACTGGGCGCTGAGCCAATATTTTGCAGTTGCTAATTAGACTTTTATGGTTAATTTAGATAAAATTGTTCGAAGTGAACTAGCGGAAGAGAAGAAGAAAAATATAATGTCCACATTATGAATAAAATTACTTTTTTACCCTAAAAAAATTGGCACGTGCTGTGCATGTGACTGAGTTGGATGGAAAATTGGATGGAAAATTCTCAAATCTAACATCAGGGGGTAAATTGGCCAATTTTACAAGTTCAGGGGGGTAATTGGCTAAAATTAAAGTACAGGGGGAAATTGGCAGTTCCTTACAAGTTCAGGGGGGAAAACGACAAATACCCCTTTTTGGTATGACAAAATTTATTATCATTATCATGCTAAATTTTTGATATATTGAATTTCGACATGCCAAATTGTTCGGTTGGCATAGTATGATAATGGTAATTATCACTTTATTTTAAGCCATTCTTTTTGGCCAATTTTTTTTTGATAGAAAATCAAGAAGGAGAGAAAGAGAGATTGTGGGAAGAAATTCATTTTGATAGAAAATCAAAATTAATTTTGATAATAAATTACATACTGTTTTCTTTATCGTACTTTTTAATCCACTGCACCAAACGTTTAATTAAACTAATGTAGTTTAAATTAGTCTAATTTAGAGCTTGTTTGGATGTGCATTTAAAATGATTGAAAACACTTTAGGTGGAAATATTTTTAAAACTAATATTTAGTAAAAATTTAAAGTGTTTCATGAAAAAACATTTTTTGTAAAAACGTTTTCAGTCATTTTAAAAACACATTCAAATGAATTATTAATTCTTAGGCTAATCCAATCCAAAATAATATCACCGCTAGAGTTTCCTGCTTCCCCAATGTTGTGGGTCCGGCGGGGGCTAGTGAGTAGTCGGGTCAAGCGGCTCCGACCCACGCCCATCAATTTCACATTTCTCGTGTACACCAAGTAACAACGGCAGCGAATCAACGATGTCCGTCCCTCTGATTCCTATCACCGTTCTCTCACTCCCATCCACACTCTCATAAGACTACGCAATCGGAAACAGTCTACTGTTGCTGCGGCTCACGTGGACCGCCTATACCCCAGCAAGCCAGCGCGGTCGTACGGGCCGCGGATGAAAATGACGATTCAGCCCTCGCATCACTCCGACAACGATCGGACCAGCGGCGAGCTGCGCGCGCTGGATTGCAACCTCACCGCCCTCTGCGACCACATACAGATGGAGGGCTTCAATTCCGGCGCCTTCTCCGATATGGTCGTCCACGCCATGGGCTCAACCTACCAACTCCACCGCCTCATTCTCTCCCGCAGCCCATACTTCAGGTCCGTTATCCCAATTCGTCGAACTCCTTTTGTCAATTTACCAATGTGCCACTTCAATTCGGCCCCCTCACCGGCTTCATCCGCGTTGTTTGATGGTGTTTAATTGATAATTGTGGGGTTTTTTTGGTTAATTTGAATAGTTACGTGAATGTATGTATATATGGATAGTACCTAGCTTAGCATTTGCAGCATTGAGCTTGAGCTTGGCAATGTGGGATTTGATGAAGTCAGTTTTGTTTTCGATATTCACGCATAATTATGTATTGATTAGGTGCTTAGTAACCACCTTGTGCAATCTTCATTCGCTGGACTGTATGTGTCTGGCAGGAACATGCTTCATGGACCTTGGAAAGAAGCCAGTGCCCATGTTTTAACCTTACAAATTGATGATAAGAATGTTAACGGAGAAGCGATCACAATGGCTTTGGCATATCTATATGGGCACCACCCCAAGCTGAGTGATAACAATGCATTTCATGTTTTGGCTGCCGCTTCATTTCTTGACCTTCAGGTATCATATTAACATATTGATGTCTTCTTTTACTTTACGGAACTGGTTTCTTTTCCAATCTAGAAGTTCTATCCTTTCATGTGCATTTAGATTACGTGTTGCTGCTCTTTTGATGCAGGATTTATGTGCAATATGCACAGACTTCATCATATCTGAATTATGGACTTCAAACTTCTTAGCCTATCAGGTTCAAAATGCTTGTGCAGCTTCTGTATGTATGTATGACCCACATGCTACCAATTTCTTTTGTAATTGAGAATGTCTTACTGTGCTTTTAGGTGTTCGCTGAGAGCCAAGATTATGGCATACATGGAGAACGAGTAAGAAATGCTTGCTGGGGCTATCTTTGTCAAAGTGGTTCCATGGAGTTGAAAGAGGTAAAAGATGGTGAGCTTATTTTGTAGTAACCACTTATGGGGTTCGCTAGATTTACGCACATTTTCTTCCTCCTTCCCTTTTCCTTTGATATCATATATCTTAATAACATAAGAAAATATGAGAGAGAAGGACAAAACAGTGGCTGTCAAAGGAACATATTTGTTTTTCTATGTAATATTAGCATGCTTAAACTTGCCCACAGTCTAGAAAAATATGGCTTAAGCTCTGTCCTTCTATTTAATTATGATAGCATAGCTCAGTTTTTTTTTTCTCTCTTAGATCTATCTATTGTCAATGACTCAGTATGTTTAATTTTATAAGGATTAAGTATATTTTTAAGGTTTTTCAACTTTGTTAATGCAAACCTCCTCTCTACATTTTCTAGTTCCTGACATGGTCATGGACAGGTGCTTCCAAAACTTTCAGCTCAAACCCTGCTTGCATTGCTGACCTCTGATGAGCTCTGGGTACCCAGTGAAGAGAAACGGTAAGGAGCATTGACAGCTTCTATCTCGGTTTTATTAATCACAGCTTGAGTTCCTTTTGATGTTGTTCTTTCTTTTTCCCTTGTGGAAAGGTTTGAGCTGGCGTTCTATACATTCCTTGCAAAAGGTGCTCAAAGCAAACAGAAAGACTATGATCATGGAAGTTCCAGTTCTGAGGCCGGAACGGATACTCCATCTGATTCTTCTAATGCAAAGGGAAAGAATCTTATTGATAGCTTCACTAATAAAAGGTTGGAGTCTGAAGTCGGGCGCTTAACTCTAAAAGACGATGTAGAGGGACATAATACTGCCCGTAATCTTCTGATAGAGCTTGCAGACTGTGTGGTTGACTTCCAAACCGAAGTTTCAAATTCCAAACAGCAAGTCCAACAAGTTGCATACCCTCAGTCCAATTTGGAGCCAGGGTGCGACTGCAATTCACTGTTGGAAATAGATGTGATGAGAACCTCATGTTATGCTAAAATGCCAGTTGCTGTTGGAGCAAGCAGACTGGGGGCAAATGGAGTGGCTATGGAAGGGCCATCTGATGAAGGATCATGCTATCACTTAAATAACAATAGTTGGTTTGCCAGGGACCAGTCAAGGCAATGCTCTTCAATGAACTCTTCCACTAGTGAGCTCATGCCAAATGATTGGGGAAGATGTGGCATGCCTCCTCTTTCATGGGGTGGCAGGGTTGTAGGGAGAAGACAGCTTAAAGGTTATGCTAAGGGGAACTTTGGGGTTGGTGGGGAGAAATATGATGCATTTGTTAATATATTTGAAGGCGGATCTCTTTTATACTGCAACATGTCTTTTGAGGCACTTTTGAATGTACGAAAGCAACTTGAGGAACTGGCGTTCCCCTGCAAAGCTGTAAATGATGGTCTTTGGCTCCAGGTCTCTTTCTCTTTACTGTTTTCTTTTTAATTTCATAATTATAGTTACTTTACTTAACCCTTTGGTTGTAGCACACAAACAAGGTGCTATCAAGTTTTTATAGCAATTTTGATTGCTATGCATTTTCTGTCTTCCCTGCTATCCATATTAACTGGTATAGTTAACCATTTGAATTTTATTTGATAAACCACAGTGCTGATAAATTGATTCAGTCTAAGAAACTATGTTTATAGGCCCTGGCAGACTGACTGCAAGGGCTCTCAGCCACCTCCCACCATGTGAATGTTGGGCATCTCTTTCTCCTATATACACATTGTAGCCCTGCTGTTATGCTTTTGAAGAGATGAATTTATGTATTTGTTTGTATGTTTAAATAACAATTACATCACAAAGAAAACTTATCTGTTTATTTATTTACTAACTCAAGTCTTTGGGTATGAAAATCATATAGATGCTTTTAAGCCAAAGAGTCGAAGAAGTTGGTGTGGATACGTGCAAAAGTTGCTGTCTTCCAAGTATAGCCTGCAGTTGCAGACAGCAATTTTCATTCTCACAAGGAGTTACAACTGGATACTGCATGCAAGAGCATAATCAGAATAATTCTCCTGATGTATATGTTGCTGAGTCTGCTCCAGGTGAAGGAAATGGCCTCTTTAGGCCTGTACGCGTGCATGTCAGGGGTCCTATTGATGGACTTGCTGGTATCGGACGCGGAACTACATTTGTCCCAGCAACTGCCTGGGCCCCAACTCGGTTTGTCTTTTCCCGTGTGCCATTTGGCATGGGCAACAGAAATTGCCAGCAGTCTCTTGCCAATGATGATTCAGAGGCCAGAACTGACCAGAATGGGGACCTGTCTGGAGATGGATTGACAGCTTTAGTTGGGCTAAGCCAAGGAGGGAACAATGTGGCTAATGCTCATGGGGAGCAAACAGAGAGAGGCTATGAGATGGATATGCAAAGCAGAATGGCCGAGACGTCCATGTCAGTGCCAAGTACTAGTGGTGTACCTGTTCAGATGGTAGAGTCGTCGGACCATGCACTTGGGATTGAGTGGGATAATGCAAACAGTTCTTCCATCTCATTGGATATGAAAACACCTTTAAGTCACTTCCCTCCATTCCGCTTTGGGTATGTCAGTATGTGACCACCTGTGCTTCAGATTATGAACTCTCTTTTGGAAACTAAGAATCCAAAATTCTTACTGGGATGCTGTCCATCGATCTACTAGCTCAGAAGTCTACTTTACAATATTACAAATTGATTACCGAATTTCTATAACTACCTTTGCACATCTATTTATGCAATTCCTTTCTGCTTGGGACTGGATTTGTCGTGAGAGAGATTGGTTGTGATAGAATCTGCTCAAGTTCAAATGTCATTAACAATATAATAACATGGGTCTAATGATTGGGCATCATGCTCAATTATCTATCTTACTAATTACGAGTAACCTCTTTTTTTCTTGTCTCTATTTTACTATTTCATTTATGCTTTCAATCCTGGTTCTACAGGGTGCAATTTGAGGATGTGCACAGGCTCAGTGATGGCCAAGTGAAGCACTCTCCAGAAGTCTTTTATGCGGGTTCTTTGTGGAAGGTGTTTGAGTATAAACTTATTGTTCTTTTCAATATAAGATTTACATGTGGTGATGCTTTTCCGATTTCCGTTTTCCATGCTCTCAGACAGATTGGATTTTCTGTTCCAATTTATAGGTTAGCGTTCAGGCTTTTAATGATGAAGATCCTCAAGGACATCGCACACTTGGTATTGTTCCAGGCTAAATGATATATACCTTGGAAACATGTTGTTATACTTTCCTGATTTTTATTTCAAATTTGTTGCTTAAGCTGAATGCATATCATATATTTGTTATTCAGGATTATTTATTCACCGACGTAAGGCAGAGATTACTGATTCGTTTAGAAAGGTTAGCCAGCCTTCCCTTGATTGTTTTAGAGCATGATTGGATTATTTTAGTTATGGAGAAGAATGCTTCTTCTTATCTTCACATTTCAAGGATCACCCTTTTTCACTATGTTTTGCCGACTGGTATGTTTTTCTCACATTTGTGACTCATAATAGAAGTTGTGAATTGATACTTTATGGTGCATGACCAAAACAGGTGCAGATGTATGTTGATTCTCGCGAAAAGGTTACAGCCCGCTATCAGGTAACATTCCAAAGTGAACAAATGTCAGGTTAGCCCATTTTCATGTTATGCCAGAATCTGGTATACCGATTCCGTTACTTCATACATTTATGATGTAGTTAATCTGCCCATCGAAGAGGGAAGTTATGGTGTTTGGGAGTTTTAAGCAAACAGGCACACTTTTACCAAAAGCTCCCAAGGGCTGGGGATGGCGAACGGCTCTGCCATTTAATGAGCTTGCTGATCTTCTCCAAAACGGGGCTTTAAGAGTGGCTGCTGTTGTGCAGCTTGTATGAATTAAACAAAGGTAATTTCAGTGGTAAATTTATCCAGAACGTAATAATAACCATCCTCCTTGCTGATACATATATTTTCTTATTTTGCAGATAAAAGCCACAACCGAATAATTTGGCTTTCGACGTACGAAGGGCGATAATTGGACCTTATGATTTTTGTAGCGGTAACCAGGTGTGTGTAGTTCTCCTTGTTTGTATTTATGGATTGTCTTGCAAAGAAACATTGTATTAAGGGAAAGAAAAAGGGAAATGTTTTTTACACACCATTTTTCTCCATTTGCGTCCTCTGTTTGCTTTTGTCCGTTGATTTTCCTTTATTCGATCTAATGGTCAGAAACAAGCCTTAGGTGTGCTTTGGAGAAAAAGTTGTGTTAAAATCATATGTCCCAGAAAAATTGTCTTTATATTATTTTTCGAATGTTTGAGTAAGCAATGTGTGGTGTTGCCCTAAGTGGACTGTTCATTTTTTTTTTTTTTTTTTTTTTGTCAAATATCCCTTCCTCAACTTTTAATGAGAGGGAAATGTATTAACAATAAAGAAACAAAACACAAGGGCCCAAAAACACACTATGAGCAAAAGAAAAAACAGGACCCTTGAAACACGCAAAACAAAACCCAAAGAAAGCTTTTGGGCCTAATACAAACACACCACACAAAAGAAGAAACCCGCCGATACTCCCCAACGAGTCGAAGCCATCTCCGCCACAAGGACCTGCCATCACACCATCCCAAGTCCCAGAGTTGAGGAAGAAGAAAACCGCTCCATCCTCCACGAACCACCAAAACGATCGCAGCCATAGAACAAAGGAAGACCGCCGGAAGAGAGATCCCACAAACGACAGCGCCAACAAGGGCGGACAATGGGAGGAACATACAAGGGCCAAGGGTGGTGGTGCGAACACCCGAGCCAAAGCTCTACACACCCTCCCATGGAACAACGATGAATTGTGGTGAAAACTGGCGGAATCGAAATTAGGATTCGTGGAAAGAAAATGGAGCCAAGTGAAGATGATAGTATTTGGGAAGGGACCGAATGAGATGGATGAAACAGGTGAACGAGAGTTGAGGCTCGGGATGATGAAAACAGAGGCAAAACAGTTACCAGGAAGATGAGATCGTGGGAAGATATGGGAGGAAATGGGGCTGGGTTTATTACAAAAAACAGACGAAGAAAGAAAAAGAAGAAGACAAAGGGAAGTCAAGGGAATGCCATCGGCCTTGCCATGGCAAGAGCCGGTGGCCACGCAGAAAAACGGAAACGAAGTCACTAACACCGTGGGTAAAGGCTCTTACTAGAGCAAACGGGGCTGAATTACGGATGAGCATTTGATTTCCGAGCTTCGCGCTTCTTGAGCAGCGAAGATTCCCAATCTTTACGTTCTTTGATGCAAAAGGATACAAGTGAGTTAAGTAGCATTCTTTTCTTTAGTTGAGCTATATCTTTAATGGAAACTCTCAAAAGATATATGTCTAATTTATAAATGATGGCTATGTTGGCACTGAAAAATAAGCTCATCTTTAAAGGAGTTGGCAAAAGTTTTAGTTAAAAGATGTCCTTTGCTAACTCATTTGACATTTTTATGCTATTTTAAAAGGGAATTGTTATTAGCACTTCAAAAATCTCATTCTACATTTCAAACTTTCTATATTTGGAAAGAAAAATACACCACTTGTGAGGAGTGTAGAATGAAAATTTTGAAGTACCAATAACACTTTTCTTTTAAAATATTAATATCCTAACTTTATCTTGTTAGGTCTAGATGTCACATCCCGGCCCGAGGCAGATCACTTCCCAGGTCCGCTCCACCACCGTAGCACGATATTGTCCGCTTTGGGCTTACCATTCCCTCACGGTTTTGTTTTTGGGAACTCACGAGCAACTTCCCAGTGGGTCACCCATCATGGGATTGCTCAAGCCGCCTTCTCGCTTAACTTCGGAGTTCCTACGGAACCCGAAGCCAGTGAGTTCCCAAAAGGCCTCGTGCTAGGTAGGGATGGGAATATACATTTAAGGATCACTCCCCTGGGCGATGTGGGATGTCACAATTAAATTGTCACATCCCGCCCTGGGGTGGATCACTTCCCGGGCCCGCTCCACCACCGTAGCACGATATTGTCCGTTTTGGGCTTACCATTCCCTCACGGTTTTGTTTTTGGGAACTCACGAGCACTCCCAGGATGGGTCCACGTGACGGCCAGCACGCCCTGATCTCGGTCGGGGTGTGCCACTAGATTTATTTTGAAACTCTTTATCAAACAATATTTATTAATAAAATATAGGGAAAACTTGATATAAGTCTAATTTTTTTAGCCAATAGTAGGAATACTCCAATTTATTAAAATAGGTCCAATTCCTTAAATTTAATTATTTTATTATCAATAATTATCTATTCAATGATAAGATTTATTATAAAAATCAAATTTCTTCATTATTATCTCTTTGATTATTTCTTTTTTTTTTTTATTATTTCTTGTTCTACCTCCTGCTTTAAACCCCATTTATATATTTTATTTTTAATTTTTATAATCAACCTATATCACAGGTTAATTATTTTTATGTATCTATATGACAGATTCTTTTTTATAATTAATGTGTCACAAATTACTGTGTCTTGCTTATAGGTATATTATGTTTTTTCCTACCTTTTAGTTAGGTTTCATATCTCACTTGTTGGTATAATATATATTCATAAATTTGTTACTTGAGTTAATATTTTTATTCATCTATATGATAGATTCTTTTTTATAATCAACGTGTCACAAATTAATGTGTCTTGCTTATAGGTATATTATGTTTTTTACTACCTTTTAGTTATGTTTCATATCTCGCTTATAGGTATAATATATATTCATATATTTGTTACTTGAGTTAAGGTAGAATGTTTTGTAGATAATTTATGTTAGTATATTAGTTTTTGTTATTGTAAGATATTAATTAGATTTTTTGGAGTTGAAAAATGCATAATATTAGAAGATTTTTAATTGATTTTTAATATTTTAAAAAATTATAAAATGAGTATAAAAGAAATAAAAACATGTAATTAGATAACTGAACTCACTCCTAAAAACCATGTATGTTTTTGGACCTAGATCTAAAAGCCCCTAAAATATATTGCAGGTGCAGTTTGCTAACCAAAAAAGTAGCAACTGACCTTTTATTTTAGTTAGTTGCTAATGCTTCAATATGCTAATTGGGTTGTTACTTTAGTTAGAAATGCGTTTTTCTTACGTAGCATGGCAAATTTAACTTGCTACCTCCCTTAGGGGGATTTTTCTGCTAATTTTGGGCAGGGACAAGTTATGCAGCCATAAATTTGGAGTTTGTATTTTGGCTTTAATCAGTTGGTAATTAGTATGCACCTTATTTTACCAAAAAAAAACTTTTCCATAGTTAATTCATACACATTTCTTCAAGCATGCATGTTATATACTTGAGATCAATCAAGTCATAATTAGTATGAAACTAATTATTCTCTTAATTAATTAATTCTTTAGCTGTTAAGATTAGGATTACTGGTATTTTTTTAAACACTAAGAAAGTAAAAACTAGAGTAGTTAAGCATCTCTAAAAGAGATATCAAATGTTAAACATAAAATTAAATTTGACAGTCTATGTGGTACATTGACATCTTTTAAAGTTTTGCACTCTATCAGATATGTCAAATTAAACTATTATAATAAATGTTTTAAAACAAAAAACAAAACAAAAAATAAAATTCTAAACATTTAATAATCAATTAAAAAAAGATTTGAAACTGCTGTCAATTAAGACGGTGAGGATTGCCAAATTATGTCATGCCATGTCAGATTTGGCATTTTGGTTGAAAAACATTGTTGCTGTCCTTTTCGACTGTTAGTACTGATTTGAACATTTTGACATTTCTCTTAGAGATGCTCTAAAACTTTATGTATAGGGATGAATTGTCTTCTTTTTTTACCGTAGAATAAAGTAGAGTAGATTAACAATGAATATCGATGTCACTTAGTACTACGGTCCAGTAGTATTTTTCTTCACTTGTGAGTGAGATGTCTTAGATTTAGTTCTCGCCAATGACGAATTTGAACCATATTATTACTAGCTTATTGTAGTGTTAAGCATACCCCTCCTTTTTAGTTTAAATAAACTCCTTTTAATATAAATAATATCTTTTGTTAAAAAAAAAAACGTAAAATATCGATTGCGCTCAAATGAGAGAAAAAATAAAAGGAAACTAATGAAAAGAATTTATGATAAGAACAAAATAAAGGGTAAAATAAATGGTACCAGGATTGACTTTTTAGTATAAAAATGTAATTTTTCATTAAAGTAAACAGTACGCTTTTCGTTAAAACTCTAAAAAAAAAAAAAAAAACCTTATTTATTATTATTTTCTTCTTTTTTCTTCTCTTCCAACGAACCGCGAAAGCCGAAGCGTTTGTTAAACCCGCATCAATGCAGATCCCAACTCAATTTGCATCAAAATTAAAATTAGTCTCCAACTAAATTCCAAATATTCAAATAAAAAAATTGGTCTCCCCACTTCCGTTCAAGTGAACACTCTGTCTTGTCTCCACTGATTCTCTGGTGCGTTTCTAGGGTTTTGTTCCCTTCAAATCTCCAATAAAGACATTGTCTTCCCCCTTTTCCCCTGTTCCTTCTCTTCGCGGCTTACCCAAAACCCTAATTTTGGATTCGATTGCGTCACAGTTAGGGTTTAAGATTCGCCAGCTGATTGTTTCCCTAACATGGTTTTCGTCAGATGAGGTGTGAATTTATGGGATGTGAATTTCTAGCGTTTTTGAGCTCCGCGTCTGTCAATGGGAGCGCTAACTAGCAATCGTAAGCGAGGGGACGAGTGTTTGAGCTTCAATTGTGCGCAACCATCTCTGAATTTGCCGAATTTTCAAAGCTCGAAGCGTCACAGATTGTCTCATATGAATCAGAGCCCGAACCGACTCATTATCTCGTCTAAAAGCCCCGGTTCAAGGCTCTCTCGGTACCCTGATATAAAGCCGCCGTTGCCTAGAGTTCACGCCCCTTGCAGAACACAAAAATTCGGGTCCTTTCGCGATTCGAGTTCGAAATCCAGAGGGGTTCCTGAGGGGCGGTCGTGTGACATAATGGGCAATATACTGAGTTACCATTTGGACAAGGCAAAGAGCGATGCCTTCGGTGCATTTCGGTATTCAAGCAAGGACAAGGAGGTCATTGAATTGGATAAGAAGGTTGAAGATGACCGGGTTTCTGAGGATTCGAGCATAGAAGAAGTTGTGGCTATAAAGGAAGATGACCAAGAAGGGCCTTCTGTGGTCGATTATGGGCAGGATTTGGAGACGAAGATGGTTGATTGTGGAACTCAGGTTACCCATCCATCGGCTTCTTCAGTGGTTCCAGACTTGCCCACAACTACGAACGCCCCTTTCAAAGTGGACAGTGCAGGGAAGATGTTGGACTCACTGTCGCTGAATCATGATGCAGGTGTGCCAAGTAAGGCAGCATACAAGCTGTTGATTGAGAGTGTAGAGAGGCGAACTCCGAAATTGAAACATTTGGATTCCCAGATTGACTTCCATTGGAAGAAACGGTCTATGCTTGAATCGCTGCGTCCACAAAAGAAACCCGAGGAGGTGAGTTTTTTTATCGTTTTGCATTAACTTTCTACCTGTTGTAAGCTATAAAATATCGTTTTCATTTCTTTGGTTATCTGGGTAGTTTGAAGTTGTTACAGATTCTGAAGTTAAAAAGCTTGTATCAACATGTAAGTAATGATTGGGAACGAATTATGTGCTCGAGAGTCTTCATATGCTATTCCCATTTCGTTTTAGGTTGTGCCCGTTGAACCATTTGTCCCTCTTAGAAAGGAGGAAGTGGCCCAGATTGAGCAAGCATTTTCGTCCTCCAACCGGTAGGGATTTATGCATATACATTGGTTCATTTTGAAATTGGTGTATGGTAAACTATAACAGTGTTGGCGTTCCTTCAACAGGAGGAGGGTCTTGGTAACTCATGAGAACTCGAACATAGAGATAACAGGTGAACTTCTGCAGTGCCTTAGACCACGCGCATGGTTGAATGATGAGGTATTATTAGGTTACGTGTTTACATTTTTTTATAGCAATGACAAAAATTAGTTTCATCATTAGATATTGTTTTTAATGGTTGATGGGGGGCTTACACGGGTTTGCCAAACTGGTAATTTATTTTCTTGATAACGTGCACTTTCTTCCTTTTCAGGTCATAAACGTCTACTTTGAATTGCTGAAAGAGAGGGAGAAGAGAGAACCGCAAAAGTTCTTAAAATGTCATTTCTTCAACACATTTTTCTACAAAAAGGTTTGTAATTTGCATGTACTCTTTCTTCTTCTATCTTTTACTCATGGTTCTTGGCACATATTCGTATATGCATATTCTGTTTAGTTCTCTTTTTTTTTTTTAGTCAGAAGAGTTTGGGAAATATATGTTGATATCATTTGTTTGTTGTCTAGATAAGTGCGTACTGTTATGAGTTATATAAATTCTTGTCACTCCTTGATTTATGAAACTTCCATGAGACAATTTATGTTTGGTGAAGTAGAAATGTTAATAATTTATAAAGCTCTAATTCCAGTTTATTTCAATTGGTCTCATGGTGGTGCAGTTTCATCATCTTTAGGAAAAGTCTCGTCTGAGTTGTGGCTGAGCTAAAATATTTGATTTGAAGTTCAGGATAAATCAGCCTGATATAAGCCTGACCCGATATGCCCCGGTCGTTTCTCTCATTGTTTACCTATATTACATTTTAATCAACTTTAGGCCTGAAGATTGGGCTGGTTGAGAGCAGTCATGTGCTCATTAGGCTAACCGCAGGCAAGGCCTGTCAGCTCAGCCCATTCACGCTCCTAGACTCCTAGTAATAATTTGCATAGATTGGGTACCATATTGCTGTCCAATTTAAGATATTGATTTGTTTTATATGCTCTTATTTATTGAAATTCATTGTGCAGTTGATAAGTGGGAAAGGTGGCTATGATTATAAATCTGTCAGAAGGTGGACTACCCAAAGAAAGCTGGGATACAGCCTCATTGATTGCGACAAAGTAACTTCATTCAAACCTTTTGCCCTGGACCATATGCTCAATTCTACTGAAATTACATTTATTTCATAAGTGGTTTTCTTCTCAGATATTTGTTCCCATCCACAAAGAAATACATTGGTGCTTGGCAGTTATTAACAAGGTAGATCAGAAGTTACAGTATCTTGATTCACTCAAAGGAAGGGATACCCAAGTGATGAGAATATTGGTACGTTTTGTTGTCATCTTTTGTTTGGCTGTTGATAAAAATATTGATGCATGGTGCTTGCCCTCATCAACATCTGTTTGATTTTATTTTTTTTGTGGTAAGCGGGTGTGGGACATTTACATTTTTTTTATAAAACTAAAAGTTTTGCTATTAGTCGATATGTTGTAATTTTCTGCTACTCTTTACTGAACCATCTATATGAATTGTCTGGGTTTTAAAAGTGTATAAAATCATCTTGTCAGCCTTGCCAGAACTTGGAAAGAATTTCCCTCCTTGCATTCTTGATGTGGTATGCAATATGCACATAAAATTATTGAATCCAAGGCCATTCTCTACTTATAAACATTTTTGTCGTCATGCTGTCTGAGCAACCATTTCATCAATCATCTACCATAAATTAACTCTTCATTGTAAAAAATGTTAATTGGTGGCAAGTGATATTTAAAATAATTGTCTAGAAGTTTGAAGGCCAAAAAGTAGTGCAGACAGTACACTTCTCATTTCTTACATAGTCGAACTTAATGATTTCCCAACCAACCCTTTGAACACTATGGCTACCAGGCCGTCTTGCTTGTCAGAACTTTGATTTTAACCTCATAGTTAGAAGCTCCAATGGATTGACTATATTCCCTTTGTTCATTTAGCTGATCAATCTGATACTATTGTTTATTTGCCTCATTTTGACGGACAAAAGAAAGCCGGAAGGTACTAGGGTCACCTGTTAGTTTATTCATCTTTTTCTTTTTCCTTTTCTCGATTCTTATGGCAGGCCCTCAAAATGGTAGGAAAAGTAGCAAGTTCATTCAATCAATTGAGCTGCAGCTAACGTTCACTTTGTATGTTGGCAGGCTAAGTACTACGTTGATGAAGTGAAGGACAAGAGTGGAAAGGATATCGATTTGAGTTCTTGGGAATTAGAATATGTTGACAACCTTCCTGAGCAGGAGAATGGGTAGGCTAACGTGTGCATGTCTTGACACTTGCTGCAAATAATTTTTATTTTCTTTTGCGAACTCTTTATAATCAATTTTTCTGATCAATTATAATAGGTATGACTGCGGCGTTTTCATGGTTAAATATGCTGACTTTTATAGCAGGAATGTTGGGCTCTGTTTCAAACAGGTAAAGCGCATAGAGATGCTTCTGTTGCTAATTCATATTTATTTGACTGCACATGCATTCAAACCATTAGAATGGGAAATCATAGCCAATAATTCTAGGGGGGAAATCTCGGTACTGGCTCCTCCTGTTTTATTGCTCTTTCCTCTCCTAGTAGTATGCCATAGAATGATGAGCTGTTGCATAGATTTCCATGAAAAACTTGCACTACCAACCATTCCTCGTTGTGCTGAACAACTTTTAATTAGTATGATTCAACCCTGTTTTTATTGTCAATGCAGAAACACATGCCATATTTTCGATCGAGAACAGCGAAGGAGATCCTAAATTTGAGAGCAGACTGATTGTGTCTACGAAGGTAGCTTTTGACATGCTGTAGTACCAATTAAGAGAGCGATTAGCAACTAATAGATGTCATCAGGAAGTAGGTGTGCCAATCAATGTGTACATTTTATTCATATAACGTTAATGCCAGTCACGTGCCAGCTTCGTATTTTTTGAATGATTTGAGAGTTGTCTGGGCGAGGTGAGTCCTGTAAGTCGAGGCTTATCAGAGCACGATGCAGAGAGTTTCAGAAGCTTTCGGTATAACCTGAACACAAGTCCTAGACTGCAAGTTTCCTTTTGGTCCTTGTATCTTAGCCATTTGCCTTTTGTCTGTGATTTAAGTTAGTTTAACAATTGTAAGACAAGTTTTCTAAGGAATATCAAAGTTTCATCTGTTTGGGCCAATATTTTGGCAGTAGACTATATCTACTATTTGCTGGCTTTAATACTTACATGTATTTAGTACAATTAGTATCTCGACAAGGCAAGGCACCTTCGGGTGGGACTCCGGGTCCATCAGCAGTGATCGAAATCTCCTCAGGTGGTTAAAACTGTAGGACCAGCAAAAGTAAACGCTCTTAATCATTTAAGCTCTGAGTCGTTTGCAAAACTCTTTTGACATGTCCACATTTTGGCTACTCTGATTTAGCGTGTGAGATCTATATCGGAATTGCATGCTTACAATGAAAAACAAAAACGAAATAAGATGATAGTGAGGATGGAGTAATGAACATTCTATTTTCATTTTTTCTTTACTAGAAAATATTACACTGTGCAATCAAATCTCCAGACAACCTTACACAACGGCCACAACCCACCATTACACAGCGGCCGAAATCCACAACCCATTGAAACTTGGCAAGAACATCGACCGACTTACCAAAGAATTACAAATGAGAACACAAATTACTGGCAGATAGACACGAACTCTCCCCATTCCCGTGATTCGAGCCACAAGTCTGGATGTGAACACTCAGGAGTCTGCAACGCCTCAGATCTTCTCCCACAGGCTCCTTCTTTGTAACTGTACCAGGACAGTAACATGACGGTTAACAAGGACGGAGTTTACTATGAATCCTTTCCACCAGGGGCGCGGTTAAAAAATGAAAATGAACATATATGAGAGTTCGGATTACAATACAAGATATAGTGCCACCATTAGCGCAGCGAACAGAGTGCCTGCCTTAACGAGGTACTCTCTTCCGACTTAGTATTTCCTGTTCTTTTAGTCTATGCTGGAATCTTGCAAGGCGGGCTTGAAGGCTAACCAGACCGGCTGCCTTGCGGGAAAGAACAAAGCTCAACTGGGTCACATAGTTGTCTATGAGGCTGCCCGGTTGGTCCACTTCTGCCAACAGTTTCATTTCCTGGCAACCAAACACGGATGAGCACCATGTGAAAAGATGAAAGAAATAGTCATTCAAAATTCATACACATACAAAATCAAACAATACTTATAACGGAGAGTTTTGGATATTATGTACGACCGACAGTAGCAAATTAAAACTTCTTTAAAAGGGAAAGACCAAAATTTTCACTTACTTCGCGAACAATTTCCATTGTATCCTCAATTTCTTTTCTATGGGCAGCAATTAGGGCCTCTTCTTCCTAGAACAGTCCAAAGAGATCAAAATATTAGGTAAAGGTGCAGGAGACTTGAAAAAGAACCACCTAATTAAATGACAAGCCACGAGTACCAACCATGAGAATAGCATTGATATTCCCATCAGGAAGTTCAGGTTCAGATTGTCTGGACCCAGCATTGCTTGCGTTATAGGTTCCTGTACTTTGCTGCTTAGAGCTTGTAGTGGAAAGATCCGAACCACCTTTTTTCACCCAGTTACCCAACCTCTCTGATTTTTCATCCTTGGTTACTTTCCTACGAGGTGGTGACGCCTTTTGTACTTTCTCTTCTGTATCAACCAAGTTTTGGGAATAATAGGGCATCTTCTGACTGTAATTATCACCGTAAGAATTATTCATTTCAAATCTCTCCCTGTCCATTGAACCAGAAGCCATCCGACTTTCTTCCCGGACATTGATGGGATTACTTGATGATGACTTTGCAGGCTCCTTGTCAAACTCTGGAGTAGGAGGGATATATGAGACACTTTCTTTCTCCATGGCTCTTCTACCTATATCAGCTACTTTAACTTCTTGATGTTGCTCACGGACATTCTCTACCTCAGCAGAAACCAGTGTAGAAGATGCCGATGAGACATCCTTATTAGCTGGTGGTAATGAATTTACAGCTTGATCCTTTCTAGCATTGCCACCTTTTGAAAGACTTTTCACCCTGTTCGTTTAAAATTAATCTGTTAGTTTTTTTTGAAAATCAAATTAATCTTTTAGTTTGGAACATAAATGTAATCATTAAGCACTAGCAAAGTAATTAGGGTTAATTAAGTTGAAAATAGAATTAGGCATACCGATCTGCATATCTCAAAGTATTAAGTGTATGCTCGCATGACCCTGCATTTGGAGAAATGCAAGATATCATAACAGTCCTCGAATTTCCAACAAAGGAGTCACGGAGCACTTCCGTGAGTTTGCTTCCACGGAAAGGTATATGGATCTGGTCATTGTCCAGGGCACGAATGCACTCCTTTAGTGCCAAAAGGCTCTTGTTAATTTCTGCTCCTTCAATTCTGCAATAACCCATTTTAATTCAAGAAAATGCGCAGTTGTCAGTAAATCATCATGCCAGTATAAGACTTGCATTACAATGAATGCGAAAAATAATGGTTAATTTCTATAGCCTAAGAAGCATTATCCTCATGGAAGAGGTACAGCCCAAAACAAGATAAAGCGGAAGATTACCTTGTTTGTCGGTCATTATCAGTGGTGTCCGCACCTCTTTCACTACCAGCAAGATCAATAAAAGAGATCTTTCCCACAACCTTCCCACTTCTAGATTCATTTACATCAATGTTTCGCCTGGAATCTTTTACCTCACTGTGCTTTTTAACTACAAGTTGTAAAATAGCATGAGACCTAGAAGACTCCTCATTAGCACCAGTCGACCCAGTACTTCTAGCAGCATTCCCCCTCTCAATAAATTCTTTAACAATTTGTACATCTGAAACTTCAAATTCTTGAAGTCCAACAATGCAAACCTGTTGTCGTCCATCTTCTCTCATGCATAGTTTCCTATTACAAAGAAATGAAGTCATTCATGTCATAACGTAGTTATATAATTACACCACCAAGAACCAAAATTCACATCTACAATAAACATGTATTATATTATGTATATCTAAAAGGCATGCAAAGAAATGTGTTGCAAATAATAGAAGAAGATGCTCAATGCATGTCAAACCCAGAATTGCACATAATCATCCATAGAATCTGACTTGCACCCAGTCTTACACTCATCTAGACAATTATAGTGCACTAACAAAGCCTATTCCCCAAGGTATCTACAAGCCTATACCTCCTCTAAAGAGGAGATCTCGAGTTCAAATGTAGTAGCAATTTAAACTTAAAAATTAAAAAGAAACAAATGAAACAGTGATCTTAAATATGTTCATAACATTAAAATAAAAGAACCAATGAAGCAAAGAGATATACTTCCTATCACTGAGAAGATCAAAGAGCTTTCCGCCATAAATCTCAAAATAGCTAAGCCACAATTTGAATCTCTGGTTACGGTAAACTGGCTGATGTAACAATCTGACAAGGTCTTCTGCAGCTCTGATAGGTAACGGTTGCATTGTGAATGTCTTACCACTACCTATAATTCAAATCTCATTAGTACTTTAATAATGCAGACATTTAGCTTTGTTGAAAAGGATCACATAGCAACAAGTAAAACCACTAATATAATGTCTCAGATCTAAACTCCAGTTTCCTTGCTCCTTTTTCTTTTATTGTTCCTTTACAAAACAAAATGAGTAGAGCTAATAAGCATGAACGCCTGAATTTTGTCCAAAGGTAACTTTGTGAAAGTATATAAAGCTAAAGGAAGGAGGACCAACTTAGCACTCGAACTCAGTCTAGGAAGGAATTTAATATGCTTTTAGAATTATAATTATTTAAGTACATATCACAAGGCCAGTATAATTAATAACTCTACCAATGAAAAGAGACAGCATTTTGATGACTGTCTAATACACATATGGACAAAGAATAAAGTATAAACTAGTATAAACTGATAATCACGTATTGTACTAAAGGGAAGACCATATGAACCACCTACCTGTTTGACCATATGCAAAACACGTAGCCTTTGTTCGCTCAAAAATTATGGGAATAATTGGTTCTACAGTAGCCCGATATACCTATTCCGGAAAGAATATAAAATCATCAAACTTTTTCTATCCAACTGAGAAACACTCATAGAGGAAACAAGCACACAAGGACCATGCCCAAACATTAAAGGAATATTAGGTCAACGTATGCAGTCTACATAAAAAATTTCAGTCTACCGAAAAACAGTTACCTCATCATTTGAAACTTGCTCGTTCAGTACAGCATCAAAACAAAATTCATGCTTCTCCACGTATGCAGTCAAGTCCACCTATCATATGAGAACAAAAGGTAAAACCCAAAGAAAATATGTGAGGAAAGAGACTTCAATCCCAAAACAAAATTCAGCTAAAAGTTAAGTAGCATCTGGTGCCTCGTGAATGATGAGAACAAACCTTTAGTTTGGGTTCATGGACTGTCAAATAAGCATTGTCATACACGGTTACAATATCCTCCTCCTTCCGTGAAAGCTCCTTCTTGTTCAAAGGTCTTTTGCGTACCTAATATAACCATTAGAACACAAATCTTTCAAAATTTCCATGAAAAGTAATACACATGTCATCCATCATATGCCTCCAAATCACACAACATGAGAAGATGCCAAAAACGATATATGAAACAAAGCATTCACACAGTATAAGGAACCAAGTCATCAAAAATTTGATATAACCACACATCCAACAACGCACAAGCACAACATTCAGGTGCCAATTGAACCACATACCACAACTTTAATCTTAGCCACATTATTTTCCTTTGTGCTCTCCTTTTCACTCTGGGCAAATGGAATTGATGGATCTGGATCAGGTAGCACTCTTTGCTGCCTATTACTTGTCAAATTCAACTCATCCTCAAATGCTTTACCACCAGGCATAAATGGTGACGGCTCAAAGGGTTCAGAGATGACATGCTGCACATGTTAACAATACCGCACTTTATTAACAAAGAAAGGAACGGAAATGGTGATGGTGCAAAGGGTTCAGAGATGGCATGCTACACATGTAAACGATACCGCACTTTATTAACAAAGAAAGAAACAGAACAAGAAACAACAGAAATTATAGTCCTTTTCTTCCTATGGCCCTATAGCTGTAATCTTTGAGCTGCAAAGGGTTCAGAGATGGCATGCTACACATGTAAACGATACCACACTTTATTAACAAAGAAAGAAACAGAACAAGAAACAACAGAAATTATAGTCCTTTTCTTCCTATGGCCCTATAGCTGTAATCTTTGAGCACAACATTTCCAACATAAGTTAGACACTTTATTAACAAAGAAAGAAACAGAACAAGAAACAACAGAAATTATAGTCGTTTTCTTCCTATGGCCCTATAGCTGTAATCTTTGAGCACAACATTTCCAACACAAGTTAGATTTAACTCCTCACGCTTCCTAGTTTCCAACAAAGGTACAAACTGCTTTTCTGCAGCTATAAAATATCTCAAATCTAAAACACAAACTAAAAACAGATAGGTAAAGGAAACAAAAATGGGACCATGCGAACCATAGAATCAAATATTGGCCATCTGCAGCATAGACGTTAGACTCAAATGACATATTTGGGTCAAATATAAAACTTTTCTCCAATGCCTCAGAAAACCCAAATATAGGGTTTTTGCCAAATCCAAACACAAATTTGGGTTTCAATTCATATAACACAAATTCATACGGTGGGGTAGAAATATAACATAAAATGAAAAAATTTAGACTCAAACCCCGAATCTGAGTTTTAGCATTTGGGTATCCCATCAACTTTTACAAGTAATGAATTTCGAGGGATTCCATCAACCCACCCAGAATTGTCAATAAAAGCTTTTAGCTCATAAAAATTGGGCCATAAGTTCAGACCAAAATAATGGTGTTACAACTTGATATTCCAAAGCGTGCAACCAGTCAGAATTCCAGCAGATATCACTAAATGATAACATGGCGCATCATAAGGAAACTTCAAACAACATCACTCAGTGTCACAGATTAGTTATCTATATCATCCTTGGACAATATCCGGGGTGGCGAGGGGGGGGGTGGGGTTGTGGTTGGGAGGCATGACAGCTAATAATGTACTGTTTTTTTTTTTTTTTTTCTTTTGTTAAGAATTTTACAGAACCAATTTATGTAGAACTTTCATGCTAAGTTAAAGGCACAATATTCACAAATTATTTAATAAACTATACCTCGGACAGAAGCTCTGTATCATCCATAGCATGAAGATCCAACAACCCAGCTCCGAAATCACCCCTGAACTCTGGAGAATATAAACCATCTAATGCAGCCCCTCCCGAAGAATGGACAGTAGGCGTGTACGGCTCAGAACCAGACTCCCCATTGAAATTAAGATTTCGCATTAATTTGAAAAGCCTCTGTTTCTCTTCGGCAGATTGAGCTCCATAACCCTAAGGCAATATCAAACATTTATACGTCAGTCATCATGAAATTCTACAGGTAAAGATAGCCCAATCTTTTTGGCAATGGCTACAAATACAAGTTAACAATACCTGCATGAGGAGATTGGGGAGAAGACGATTGTCAATGCCCGTGGCAGCTGGTGAGGCCAGATGCTGCAAACCGGCGGACTGGAGCCACCGGGCCATGACCGCGTCACCAGCATCGCCTGCCGGGCCTGCATTGTGCAGAGGCCCCGCGGCGGCGCCAGTGACATGGTCGTACAGAGCGGTTGCCGCCGCGGCATTGCTCTGCTGCATCTGGCCACCCATGTGGCGCTGCGACCGTCTTTGAGGAGCCAATTTTCAAGATCTATATACCAACAACTGCTCCACAAAGAACACACCACACAAACGCGTTTATATAAACACGTAAAACGGAAAAAGCACAAGAATTTCAACCGATTTAAAGCACGGTGATCTGCATGGAACTATAAATATACTCACGGGGTGGAGAAAACTCGAATTCGAAGCGGGACATGAAAGTAAAACCAAAGGAAATGCGATTTCGAACGCTCAGAATCTGCAATTCGATCCAATCCGACCGCAGAAATTCCACACAGAGCAATGCAGAAAATCAATCAATTTCTCACATTCGCAATCCGACACCGAACCGGATGAAATCAACGCAACCAGGATCTGCGGCTTCTCAATTGATCATAAGAATTGAAATTGCGATCAGATCCGCGAGCGAAATGGGAGAAAGCAAAACCCTAATTTTAACTGCAAAGAGGGAGGGAGGGTTTGTTAGAATTTGGCTTCGGAGCAATGGGTTTGATGATGGTGAGGAGCTCCACGGAAGAGAGAGAAAGTGAGACGAGAGAGAAAGTTTTGTACGCCTTGCTTGGATTATAAAATAATTTTTCTAACGACAACAGGAGAGAGAAAGTCGGACTGAGTGAGAGAGAGAGAGAGAGAGAGAGAGGAGAACGATGTCGTTAATTCTCATTTTTGGTGGATTATAATTTTCAAAAAGAAGAGGGTTAGAGCAATCCACTGGGAAGTTGCTCGTGAGTTCCCAAAAACAAAACCGTAAGGGAATGGTAAGCCTAAAGCGGACAATATCGTGCTACGGTGGTGGAGCGGGGCCGAGAAATGATCCGCCTTGGGCTGGGATGTGACAAATTAGGTCTCCAAAAATGAGTTTGCAAATCAATTTGATATATCCAATTATGTTGCCACCTAGATTAATAATCATACAAAACGATTTAAAAATAAAAACTAAAAACTAAAAGAAAAAAAAATCATGACCCATCCAACCTACGGTTTAATCATATTCATCTTTACTAGTAATTGAGAGGTCTTAGATTCGATTCTCATTAAAGAAAAATTCAAACGAAATCATTATGGCAAGTCCAGTGTGAAACTTAACTCACTCCCCTACTCATGTATATAACATCGTATGTATTTAAAAAAAAAAAATTGTGTTCCTCTTCGCTATACCATCTCTTTTTTTAAGCTAGTTTATACATATATTTTCTCACTATCTTTAGCATAAAAAAATAAATTGTTATCAAAAATTGTTTTTCTTTTTGGTAAAATAAAAATTTGTTTATATCCAAAATTCCAAATCATGTGCGTACTTTCTTCTGTGCAGAGTTGAAGTGGAAAAGAAAGACTCTGCGGAAAAAGGGATAGAAAGATTTTGCGGCCAACAATATCACGAGCTTTGTATGAATTTAAAAAATAATAATTTAAAACATTATGTGTGTGGTCCCCTGTCTTTTTCTTATTTGGCGAAGTGAATGTAATTCAATTTCTTTTTTGTACTAAATCTAACTCAATATGTAATTATATATTGCTAGCCAGAATTTTTTATTTAAAATTTAAGGATGTACTATCCACACATTTCTTTTTATTTTATACATACATTCTTAATTTGCGGCCATCGTATCGACTGAATTAAAGAAAATCAAATAACAAAAATTAATAAAGAATGTGTGAAAAATAAAAAGAGGTGTGTGAATAGAACATTCTATTTTTTATTGTCCACAATTACACCCGAAGGGTAGCTTTAGCCATTTGGTGGTGACACGTAACTTGCATGATTAATTATGGGTTTCTACAATCATTCGTACACGTAGTGACAAAGAGGATGATGACAGCAAATATTATACATAAAAACGAACGCTGTACTTTTCTTGGTGGACCTTTTTGAGATAAAAATTAAATATAATTACGAAAAGACCTTGCTTTTCTATGCGTGTTCAATCTGAATATGAATTCAACATAAAATTAGTGAGTCACTTTTCCACGCGAATCTAAGCATGCACCATCTTTTCTTTCCTCTTTCTTGTATTTAGTAGGGATCGTTTTCTCACTCTAGTAGGAGGAGAGCTTTTGTGATTGAAGACAGATTGTCTGCCTTCTTGTTTGGAGATAGGAAGGGAAGGACATTCAAATAGGAGGGCAGACAATCTGCCTCCTTTGTGATTATGGTTGTAGATGCTTTCTGACTTTGTTAATGATGGTTTTTTGTAGCGGTTGTGGTTTGTGCACTTGGCAGAAAATTATGAAGAAGAAGTTCGATATTTTGAGGTGACTCGTATATGGCTTCTTTGACAACGATGCATCATACGGTGTTATGATCTTTTCCTTGTGGTGCATTTACGTTAATTCTCCAACTTGTAAAGTTTAGTTCTTGTGAGTGTTTTTTTTTTTTTTTTTTAAATCCTCTGGGGCTATAAGAAATTATATTGTATTTCTAATTATTTTGTAATTGTGGAGTTGCGATATCAATTTTAGAAGTAGGGTGTGGATTCCAATTTTGGGAGAGAAAAGAAACTGGAAGCAAATTTTTCAGTAGTCAAAGAATCAGTATCAGTCCTATTCTGATTTCTTAAACATTTTAGTTACCAATTCTCAATGAGAATAAGGACATATAAGGTGATGCGGAACACAATAAGATTAATATATAATCAAAAAATAGATAATGTTAGGTAGAATAAATTTGTAAACTAAATAATATGTCATCTACAGAAATAAAGCATGTTTATCAACGTTTAAGTAATAATCAAATCATCAACTTCTATGTCATTCAATCATCTGCTTTACATAATTTAGTTACCGAATTTAGTTTTTACTCGTATAAATATCATGAAACATACTTTTGGCTCTTTATATATAATTAGGAAAACTAATGAAAATAACTTGAAAACTTGAAGTTTTAACGATAAGGACAAAATAAAGAGTAAAGAGAATAGTACCAAGATTGATTTTTTAGTGTAAAAATATGGTTTTTCGTTAAAATGAACAGTAGCAGGAGCTTTTCGTTAAAATTTCCTATTTAATTATCATAGAAATGATTTAATATCTAATAATCTAATCCATTAATTAATTAATTTAAGTTTTGTGGTAAATTGGATCCACAGTCATATGCTGGTGGATCTCCAACTTGAAGAACCCCGAACTTTCAAATCGGTTCCCTAAACCCATCACCCTTGTGGTACACTTCTCTTTTGGCAAAAAAGCTTGCTTTAATTTAAAGCATGTGATTAGGTTGAGATCCAGTGGAGTTTTTAATTTGAATTAAAGTTTAATCAAATATTAATTAATTTCCACACCCAATTAGCTCTCCCACCATCTTTCCTTTTGGTGGTCAAATTTCATAATATTGGCTCCGGTGGACCCCTTTCTAATACGACAATAGGGAGGAAGGTGGTGTTATATATAAATAAATAGTTCAACTAAATTATAGGTAAATTAAGTGTTGTGAATAAAAAGCAAGCTATCATAACTTCATAAGCAAACACACTTCTTTTTTTTGGGCAAACAAATTAGGTGTGCATTCATGAATTATGATTAAACATAAAGTCAGATGATAGGAGACGGGATGACAAGAATCAAACTTATATTGTAAATGCGGAAATACAAGTACTTTATTGGGCAAACGAATTAGGTGTGCATTCATGAATTATGATTAAACTTAAAGTTAGATAATAGGGGAGGGGATGACAAGAATCAAACTCTTATTGTAAATGCGGAAATACAAGTACTTTATTAAATTCTTGTTGTAAATGTAGGGTTGTAAATGCTCCATCATTGCAATTAATAATAAACTTTCAATTTATGAATTCTCAAGATTATAAAACAAAGTTAGAATTTTAATAAAAAAATAAAATCATGTATTTCACCATTACCAACACTATTGCCGTCGCTGCCACCACCATCAAAACATTCTCCATTCCCTCACCATCATCAACCATTGCCACCATTTTTGACACCGACATCACTCTTGCCATCATGTGCACCACCACTTGTACATTTGCCAGCACCACCGTCACCATATTATCCACCTTCATTACCCCAACCACCACGTCCATCACCACATTCATTGTATCACCTACGCAATCACCATCATCACCACCACCACCGCCTGTCATCATGGCCACCACCACCACCATTACCAGATTCTCCACTCCATTACCCTCACAATGGCCACCACCACCACTTTTACCATCTCTGCCACCATTGGAGCCACCTGCCACCATTACCAACAACACTACTCCCTCCACCCTTGCCCTCTATTGTCACCACTACTACCACTACTCTAACTATCATTGCTACTAACACCACTTTCGTCATAACCACCATCCATACCACTACAATTACTACCAAACATAAATTCATATATATATTTTTTACATTTGGCATCAGACTTGTTTGTAGTGTTTACATTCTCAAAAATCATTTTTGGATTAAACTACCAAACACATCCTCAAATTATAAAAAATTTAAATCCTATTTGTCATTTTCATTTTACAAAACAATTTTTAAAAAATGTTCTGTAAAACGTAGACGGGCTCTTAGTTTGCCAAAATGAAAACCAAGTGGACAGAGGGTTTCACTTTTTCTCTTTCCCCATAGGTCAGAAGATCATTTCCCAAACATTAAAAAGACAACCATTTTTCATTGAGAAATGCTAAGGAGACTCTCAAAAGTGAAATTCTCTATGAACTCTCTGCTAACTCATATTTTTTTGCACAATATTAAATTATTTTGGCACGAGAATTAACATTAAGACTGTAAAATGACAAGAAGTCCATGAAAAATCGCACTTTAAGAGAGTATGCTTAGCATTTATCTGTTTCACTTCCAAGTTCATTTTTACACAAACAAAATCCACGGTGTCCAAGAGTTTGAACTTCCTCCTTCATGGGTTTGATATGTTGCAGGTTTCATTGAGTGTCTAAAATGCGGTTGAAAGATCATAAATACTTAATTATGTTCCAAAATTTAAAAAATCAACTTCTGCCAACACTTTTGATTCGAAGTTTTGAGGTGCTACGTACACATAAAGCTGAGCACAAAAACATTTTCAGATAGTCGAACTTAAGATCTCAACTACAGTGGTAAGTGTTCTTAATCACTTGAGCCATAAACCTCTCCTTTGAATTTTTGGATCGGTTTAGTTGGTGTGAATGTGAATGGAGTTGGGCAAAGATAACCAACGTCTACACTTGGGGCAACACAGCCACTCAGTTGGACATCAAACCATCTCAAAAGCCAGACAGTCGTAGATCCGAGCCTAATGGGGCGCAACGAACGACATCCAAGCAGTTGCCAAAAATGTAGGCATGTATTACAGTATCAGCACTTGACTGCGGTGCATACGGCCAGGCTTACGCACCACCAAGCTACTATCCACTGCATCCCTTACCACCACATGCACACACTCCCAATAAATTAACCTCAAACACCACCTTCTAAATTCACATCAATTACTTAATCTTCTTTTTCGTCGTCGTCGTCTTCTTCTTCTTCTTGTTATCGGTGATTAATTAGCAAAACTAAAATTATGGCGGAAGGTGGTAACAAGAAGCCGTTGATGCTAGTCGCAGTGGACGACAGTGATCATAGCTTTTACGCGTTGGAGTGGACTTTGGATCATTTATTTGCTCAGGGCACCAACCATCCTTTCAAGCTCGTCATTATTCATGCTAGGGCTTCTCCCTCATCCGCACTCGGCGTCGCCGGATTCGGTAATCAATCAGACTAATCTAAATTAATTAATCACTTTATTCTGATTCATTAGTTTGTGAGGATTTTTTTTTTTTTTTTTTTTTTTAAATTTTCTGATTGAAATGCAGGTTCTGGGGAGTTTATAACTTCCTTGGAGTCGGATATGAAGAAAATATCTAGTAAGACCGTGCAGAAGGCCAAGGACTTTTGTACCAGTAAAAAGGTAATGGAAGCGTTGTAAATAGTAAATACCGTTCATAAGTATCACTTGATAAAGAGCTATAAATGATACATCGACTGTCATATGATACGATCAACTAATAATATGATTTATCGAGTCGATGAGGTTAATTAGTAAGTTTGCAGGTGGAAAATGTGGAAGTGGAGGTAATGGAAGGCGATCCAAGAAATGTTATGTGCGACGCTGTGGATAAACATCATGCCTCCCTTTTGGTTCTTGGCAGTCACGGTTATGGACTCGTAAAGAGGTCCGTTTCTCCATTTCTCAGTTCTCATGCTTTGTATAAGTGGAAATGTTATGATCAATCGTATAAATCGAGTTCACGAAATTAGAATGATCGTAACTAACTCACGTGCGTATATGCAATTAATCTTAACATTTGTCTTGTATAAAAAATGTGTTAGATAATTAATCCGTGACACAGTTCAAATACATATTTGCAGGGCGGTTCTGGGAAGTGTAAGCGACTATTGTGCCCACCACGCAAGGTGCTCCGTGATGATTGTGAAGAAACCTGTCACGCGTTAAGCCATTTCCTTCAACGTTACATATAAATAAGTAAAGCTATTCGGGCCTAAGAATAGTGATAGGCCATATTATTTGGACTTTAATTTTCAGGGTAATCGAATGATGAATTGCAGTTTGTTTTGTAACCATCTATTGTTGGATTATATTGCACAATATTGCGCGATATCTCGCATTGCGGATGAATTTTTGCAACATAACGTGAAAATTACTTTTCTTGCCCAACCCGACGAAAATCTTTATGTCCTCTCCCTCTCCCGATACCAGACGCCAAGCCTCACTCTTCTCACATACACAGCGGCAGCGTCTCCTCTCCTTCCTTCATGCCTCTTTCCTTTTGCACCTCCGTGCTGGGTAGGGGCGGCACTTTAGACCGAACCTGTTACCCGATCCAACCCACTAATTAGAATTAATATTTGATGGAATGCTTAACAAGTCAGATTGTTAAGGATGAACTTGTCAATTACCATTAATTAATTAACGGGTCATTTTGAATTTACCCCACAAACACGTGTCAGTTTGAGTTTATTTAGATTTGTGTTGATATTTGTTATTCCTCCAGGCCTCCATGCCAGGTCCTCATGGATTTTTCAATCATTTTTTCTTTCCTCCTCCTGTTGTGTATGTACATGTGTGATGTGCTGCTGGGTTGTTTGCTTTGTTGAAAAATATGTCAGATTTTGCTAACAAATGGGCCAAAGAAAGTTGGGCAAGGAGAGATGAGCAAAACAAGTACGGAAATGGAATTGGATTCTACATGAAATTCTTGAACTTGAATTACATAAATTTTGGTTTCCTTATTATGCATGAATGTGAAATTTTTGTTAATTAAATGTGTTTTTAGTGGAAGAATAGATATTTTTATTCACTATTATTCTCACAGCTATAAAGCATTGTGCGAGAATTTTAGCTAAGTACACACAATAAAGATGAATACCACTAAACAAACAACACATCAATCATCATCCATGAGAGTCGACATAAAATCTCTGATTTCCTAATAAAGATGAACACGACTCAACCGTAGTGCTAGAGTTTCTCACTCCAAAAGTCAGATGGCATATTTGTAAACAAGGAAAAACAAGGCTCTGTACAGACTGAATGCCTGGTATAGTTATGAAACATCCTTCTACTTGACAAATATATTTAGATTTCTTTGTGAAATTGGAAGAGGAAAAACGACTTGCATCAGGTTCTATTACCAATTCCAACTATTTTCACAACTGTTTGCAGACAAACGAAAGTAATTGATTTCAAACACAATATTATTATTTCTCAACCAAAATTTAGAACCAAACAAATTAGAAATCAATGTCGAAATACCATTAAAACCAAGATAGAAGGCATATAAAACCAAGTCAACAAACGCGTGGAGCTTACTATGCCAATTGCTTAGCACTTGATCTCCTTCAAACCATGAGCAAAGTAGATAAATGTTGGGTCGGTCGCACCCTCATTGTAGTAGGCAAAGACCAAACCGCCATCATCATGCATGCTTTCCCCAACAAAGCTGCAAAAGAGCATCTGGTTCAATACTGCTATCTTTCAAGTAACAGATTATAGTTCAACTGATGCAATACTTTTGCAACATTAGATTATAAATACAGGACGGAATCAACAAAACTTACAATTGGAGGTCGCTGAGCTTCCCAAGCAGAAACTTGGTTGCTGCCTCAATGTTCTTCTTAAATACCTCTTGGCTCCCCCCCCCCTCTTCTCTCCAACTTGGGTGTCAACAGTTTGATGTACCTCTTCACCCATGTGACAAACTGCTTCTTGTCATATGGAGGTTGCTCCTGCAAGCGTCAGACAATAACAATCAACTTCTACTCGTAAAGAACCTTGGAGAGCAACAGTACAGTGAGCACCACATACCTGAAGTCTAAATGTGTCGACAATGTCAACAACCTTGACGGCTTGATCATCAACACCTTCATCCTCACCGCCACCTTCAGCAGAGGGATTTGCACCAATGTCTACATCAACAGCTCCTTGAACAACCCACTGCAAAAAAAAAATCATTCAAACAAATTACAGCTAATCAACTATGCAATTCATAACAATCAACATATTAACCTTTTACAAGAATAACCCCATAACTGCAATGATCAATAACCACCACCTTGACTACACCCCGCAGGGAAAAAAGATTAATACTGACCAGGCAACGGACTACCCAACTATATATTATACTTTCATATTACATTGCGAACACAGCTAAATCTCTCTAACAAATGGTTAAACTTATAATAAAACTATAAAGATAGCTCAACAAGTGGGGGACCAAAAAAACCAAAGAATCGACCAACTCACCTATCCGTCAACTTCCCAAAGCACTCCATTGTGAATTTCCTTGTATGGAAACGAGTCCGAGAGAAGCTCATCACCTATAATAAACGCATGAATCTGGTCACCAACTTGATAAAAGAAATTCAACTAAATATATATGTTGAAGAAAACAAGAACATCGTATAACAAAAAGAAAAAAAAAAAAAAAAAGCAGATCCAGCAGAACATCATAAACAAATCTATAAACTTTACTAAGTACAACTGTTCAAGTAGTTTACACAATTAAGTTAAAAAATTGCATAGATATTTTCAATCCGAATATTTACAAATTACACGGACTACGCCAACAACATATCAAAATTATAAATTTGTAAGTCTAACATAAAATTCAAAAGCTTCAAACAATATAATTAATATGCAAAAGTACCCAGTACCAAATTACATAAAATAAATACAGAAAGAGTTAGAAAACTATAAATCGCCGAGCAATATAAATTCGATATTTTCTTGATCATTATGATCCAGTAGCTTCATAAATTATAAACATGCAACAGCACCCAGAAACAAATTACATAAAATAGATACACAAAATACCACCAAACACATCAAAACAATTAGAGCAGCGAGATTAAACAGAGATTCAATTTCGTATTTTTTTTGCATAAGATCAGTCCCGACGAATCGAAACCCTAATTTTGGAACCGAAAAAAGAAAAAGAAACCCTAATTTAAGCATACGCGGAAGATTGGGGAGAAATTTTTTACCAGTAAGGAGATTTTGGCAGACCACCATGATTGAGCTCTCGGATCGCCCCAACAAGTTTACGGCGGAGTTTGAGAGGAGGGCAGAAACCGACGCGGCAACGATAGCAAGAGAGTTTCTAAAACCCACTGGTAACTATTATATATACGAGGCGAGGGTTTGGGAAGAGCACAGCAAGAGGCTACGCAACTACGAGAATGCACTTGATTTTCTGTAAAATTACTTGTAAGCCCTTTTTGATGTTCGCTTCCGAATCCGAGTAGGACGAGGTTTCTGGATCGTCGGAGCGGACTAACTCTTAATTTTGGCCTAAATAGGCCTGTTGAAATTTGTATTGGGCCCAATTAATTCAAGTTTAATTCGGATAGGCTTTTTAGCCAAAATGGTCTATAAAATTTACATAACTCATCACTTTGGTTCTTGAGATTTGAAATCAATAAAAGTGATCCCTAAGTTTATCCACCATCAATCATTTTAATCATTCCTTGAAAAATCTCCATTAAATAAAGAGAAAATGACAAAAGACCCTCAATTTTTGTCAAATCATTGTGGCCTATTGTTTATTAAATTAAGGGTATTTTTGGCATTTGGTCCCTATTTAACATAATTTTTCAAGAAATGACCAAAATGATCTTCTATTGATTTCAAATCTCAGGGACTAAAGTGATGAGTTATGAAATCTCAATGACTAGGTTAAAAAGTCATTTGGATATAATGGTGTTCTCCACATACTTATTTTTACTTTTCACACCTCTCATTTTCGACTGTTGGATTAAATAAATTAAAGAAGATCAATGAACAAAAATTAACAGAAGTGTGTGGGAGGTAAAAATGAGTGTCTGGATAGCACTACATTAGGATATTGTCTACTAATTTGAACATTTATCAATAAACATGGTTTGTCAACCATTTTCTTAAAATATCATCTATGTCCTTATATTTCTTATTTGTATCCTTAATTGCACTAAATTGATCATAACCTTTCAAAATATTTCAAACACCTATCCAACCTTAAATGATGATTCCAATCGGTCCTAACATTTACATAATAAGGGGGCGTTACGCCCTTGTTGGAGTTGATTCAGCCTCAAATACTCGACCGCTCCAATATTAGGATTTACTTAACATCCCACGCAAATTGTATGTGTGCAATTTTGAGTTTGGTCGTGTCAAAATGGTTACATATTCTTCCTTTGCCGTTTGAGGTTATTCGAGCTCATTCAATTGCGCCTTTGATGAAACTAGTATCAACAACGAAAACTTAGCGCAATGATAATTTTAATGTTTTTACCACCAAAATTATTTTCCTTTGCCAGCTGCCCAAGACAAATAAGAAAATTGCATTATATGACTTTAATTGTCACACAAATTTCAAAAGGATGGAAACAAAGCCAATAGAGTGTTTCAGTATTGATTGACAGACGTCAGATGTTAAGCAAATAATATCCTTCAACATTTAATATCATCACTCTAATAACAATTGTGTGTAACGCATTACGTCATTGTAACGCTCATATGTAATTTTTTAAATAAAAAATCAATGTATTTTGTCGAGTGTATCAAAGATTAAATCTCAACCGTCAAATTATCATTAGCCCACTCACCATCCATGCAACTCAAAAAAGTTCAAACATGTCTAAAACCACACCAAGCCTACACATCCAAACATCAACCAACCAATATCGGAAACCCCTCCACGTGTCAACTGGGCGTTTCACCGCATTAATCACACCCATAGACTCGACCACAGGAAATCAAGTCCTCTTTTAACCTCCATTGATACACTTGCCACTCTTACCGTACGTAGACGCTGGAGAAAACCCAAATCGGTTTAATTTTTGCTCCCTTCAGAGTTTTTCCCACCTCTGCTTTTTCTGCTCCTCTTTACATACTCTCTCTCTCTCTCTCTCTCTCTCTCTCACAGAGCGCAAATGGATTCTCCAACATCGTCCGTTTTGTCGTCGCCCTCAGCCGTGAAATGCTCCATCTGCATGGAGGGGGTCTCCGACGACTGTGGCCGCACTGTCGTCAAGCTTCAGTGCTCTGACTTGTTTCACCTCGGTTAGCTGATTTTCACACCCTTTTTTTCTTCGCATGCATGCGCGTTTTTAATCGAACTGAGTTTGAAGAATCAATGAACAAAAAGAAACCGCGATGTGTAGAAAGAGTAAAAAAGCGTACAAAAATCACTTTCCTTAATTTGATATCCTGTAATTCATAAAAAAGGCTCTCTGTGTTGTTTGAATAAGGATCAGGAGAACACTGGAGGATTTCGAAAAATCGGGTTGCCTGAAATTTGTCTTGTGACTCTGTGTGCCTAGGCTGTTCGACGAACTAGCTGTTTTAACAGCATTGATGTAAATCATAGAACTTAAAGTAGTTTAAATTGAGTTAATTAGAAATTATAAGATTTAACATTTTTCTTGGTGGAGCTATAGATTGCATTGGTTCTGCATTCAACGTAAAGGGTATCATGGAATGCCCCATCTGCGGCGAGATTGAGGATGGCGTATGGAGGTACTTTATATCTGGTAGCCCTGACCGTGAGCTCAACGTATCTGAGGACGAGATGGATTATGAGAACAGTCCTATGGAGTTCTTTGACATGGTAAAAGCAATGACAACATTTTTCAATTTCTCTTTTTTTTGTCAAATCAAACAAGCTTCGCGGAAGGTTGTTTGATTTTTATGTTGTTAGACTGTAAAATTCATCCATTTTTAGTTCGTAAGTACGTTTGTGACTGTTTCAGGGGTTACAGGGAACTATGTTACGCCGTTTTTATCATGGTGAATGGTAAGCATTGTTTCTACCGTGCAAGTTCCTTACATTCCTTCCGCTGCATTTTTGTGTTAGATATTGCTCTTGTACGACCTTAAGTGTCACCGGAATATACAAAATCGTTATGTTTTACTGACATGTGAAAATTGTGTATATTCGTGTTGTTTAGGCTGTTTATTTAATAGGCTAGATTGATATGTTAAATTAACTCGTGTCTCGTTACTTGTATTCTTTCCTTTCGATAGCTTTTATATGAAACAGCAATGATCAAATTGATGAATCGATTCTTCTCTAGAGATTAGAGATCATTTCCGTTTGCTCTTTGAGCGGTTACCGGAAAAAAAGTTAACTTATGCAGAAAACGTCAATTGTCCTAGGATTTGAACGATCATGAAACTCACTTATATTTCCAGGCAGTTTATTGAACTTCACATCATGATTAGTGCCTCTTTTTGTCTTATATCTGTATGTTCAAAACTTGCAGGGAAATGGGATGGTTACCGCCTACCCATCGCAGTAAGTTCATCTTCTTTCTTTTTTTTTTCACCTTAAATTCAAATTACCAGTTGATGTAAAACTAGTTTCATGACAGGCTCAGAACCACATTTCGGAGGGAATTTGCTTGCCCCCTATTCGGTCTTTCCTGGCTATCCGTATACCAACAATCAATGGAATGGCCCTCCCGTACCCAGCGAGGTATTGCCTTCGAATCCTTCCCGGATTGACTGGAGACCCGAACCTTTACTTTGTGATAGCTATACCAATTTGTTTCCAACGGGCAGCTATACTGGTGGTGCTAATTGGTCTTCAGTTCCTTCCGCAACCTTGAGTTCCGGCGTTGATTTTACTGGCATGCCAAATGCACCGTTTGTTCCACAAATTGCTGACTGCGGGTAAGCTTTTGATAAACTTAAAGCCCCCCAAATCATTTTGAAAGATGGATTTGTTCGTTGTTTTTCATTTTTCTTAAATAGCGTACTGAATCTTTAATCGCATGCTCCTTTTCTGTGTAGCATGCGTGTTCAAACCAGTTATGAATCTCCATTTGCTCTTGCTTATCAAGGAAGCAATGATCCACTTCCTCCCAACTTCCAAATGATGCAGCAGTCGCCAACCAATTTCCCTTCACAAGCAGCGCAAGCTTCCATGGGAAGATCAAATGACGCGCCTTCACTTGGAAGTTGGGCAGGGCAGCCTGGCTTGATGGAAGTTGGAGTGTCCGTGCAACCAAGCTTGATGGACTGGCTTCAGGCAGGGCAGCCAGCACCTTCACTTGAACAGGCTGCAGACTCCAATTCATTTCTCGTCAACATGAACTCTGACCTGTCGGAATCAGCAACCAACGGCCATCGCCTTGTCCAGGAAGGAAACGAGGTCCAACCTTTCCATCTTTTTCCAGAAGAAGCGGGTCCTCTGACTTATTTTTTCCCTGAAGTGAATCAGTAAGCCGATATCGTAGCAGAAAATGCCTGAATTGCTACCCCGTCAAAAATTTATTACCGCAGCTGCATTGCCTCTTTCAATGAGAAGCATAAACTTCAATGATGAACTGCAAAACTATAGATATAGTTTATGAAGTTGTTATTTCGTGCTTGTTTTATGCAAGCAACCACAGTGAAACAGTATATGTTGAAATATCTCTCAAAATCTCTAACTTCAACTCCAAGTCGTCCTTTTGTTTTTTTGGATACGAGCGATATCGGCGGACGGCTAAACACAACATAGAACTTCGGATCCTTCCACCATGTGCCCCGGATTCGCCATGTTTATCCTATAACTAGCCTTCTAATTTTTCCTAATCACGAGCCCAAACGAGTACTAATTGTTGGACGTTGGACCATGATCCAACGGTTAATAGGTCTACACAATTAATTTAAGGAATGCTTGGAATATAAATAAGATTAGGATTTGGATAATAGCTATAGCTTGTACCCCAAGTAAAGTTAATGTATTTCGGATTTCCTTGGGGAATCATGGCTTCTAATTCTATCCTCTTTGGATGAGATTTGGTTTATCAATTATCCTTGGACTACAAGGAATCCTAATGACATTATGGGAAGATTCATTAGGGTTAAGTCCATATAAATACAAGGCTAAGGTCCTGCTCACAATACATAGAAAACTCATATGAACGCCCCATTAGTTATGAGTATAAAGGAGTGCTAAGTGTGTAGAAGACTTTGGTCAACTAACACATTATTATGCAGGATTCCAATACAATTTCCACTGAAGGAGAAGTCCATGGTTGAGCCTATTCTGCACGGTTCTATCAAGGGCGGTTCATCTTTCCTACATGCCATGTTGACTTCCAATATTTTATCAATTGAGCATAATTTATAGATTATTTCAGGTTAGTGTTTTTAGTTGTTTATGAAATATATAAAGTTTAACACTAATCGCCATTTAAGAGGGTAAAAACATCATTTTCTTGAGGCTATTTTGCGGCCCTACTAGTATTTTGTTAATGAAAACATGTTAGTTGACACGCTTTGGATTATGAAGAATTGGCTTGTCGATTTTGCATTATCCTCTAGCTAGTCATTTTAACTAGAGAAATGAACCAGACAAAATATCATATCAGTCAATCATTGTTATCATCGCTATTACAGAACCTTACATGAGATTTTCACCTCAAATGGCTCCTTCAAAGCTATAAATAAATATAAGGACTGCATCAGTATTCTTTTTTTAATTTTGATATGTTTGTAGGATGGATAACTATCGGTCAAAACTACTGGCCTTGGTTCTCTTTCTTGGGCAACTCAATAACTTTGCCTCAAATAATTGCCAAGCTATTGGAGATGATGAGATTTGACTATAGTTAAAAAAAATTAGTTTTTAGATTCAAATCTCGTGAATGGTAAATTTGATATCAAATTAAATTTTTCATTGTGTGACTTGCCGAACTCTTCCTACCCTACTCATAGCGTAAAAATATCGTTGGACTAAAAAAAAGAAAGTAATTAGCTAAAATGAAACTTGATGGTGAAAATTTACAATGTCTTGCAAGTTAGGGGTAAATAAGATAAAAAAAAAAAACGTTCGGTTTCAGTTTTATTTTCCCGAGAAAATTGAAGACCCAGTTAAGCGGGAAACCCAAAATTTGAAAATCAGGTCCAACCAGGGAGAAAGGGGTTTCATTCAGCCAACAATTTTCACGGAGACCTCCAGATCAAAGCAGGCATGGAGGAAACCATAACCCGAATAGTCACGGAGCTCGAAGAACTCCGCCACTCCGACAATCCCTCCGACCCCCAAATCCAACCCATATCGAATTCCACCCTCGCCGACCTCCAAACCCTCTTAGACATTGCCCTCTCCGACGATGACCCAGAACTCATGGACCGCCTCCACGACAAGCTCTCTTCCAAGTCCATCTCTCTGTCCAATCTCGTCCGTCAGATCGCCTCCGCCATGGATTTGGGCCGTGCCCATCTCGCCCTATCGGCTTCCAATGTCTACCTCTCTCTCCTCCTCTCTCCCAATTCCCCCGTCTGCACTCTCTTCACTCCCATGGCCTTTCTCTCTCTCCTCCAGTCAATTCGCCGGTCGCTCAAGCATCGTCCTGTCGGCCAATCGAGCCATGGGTCCTACGTTGCCGGTAATAAGAAGAGAAAGGGCCGGGCCATAAATCAGGGTTCGAAGAATTGTGCCAAGAATGCTATTGATGAGGATTGTGAAGGCGAAGAGAGGGAATTCGATATTCGGGTCTTGTTTACTGTTCTTGAAAGGTTAGAACTTGTAATCGGTTTGATTCATTTGGACCGGTTTCCAGATAGTTTGAAGTCTTTGGTTCAAACTGTGGCTGAAATTCCGGTAATGGGGCTCGAAGTCTGCGGTAATTCAGGTAGCTATAACAAACTAACCGATTTGTGCTCACGGATTTTGCTTAAAGTGTTCATACCTGAGCATGGAGACCAAGCTAACATTGCAGCCGAGGTGTTGAAGTCATTGTCTCCAATGATTCTTCAGTATAAGTTGCAGGTTCGGTTTTTCGCGTTGGGGTTTGTGACGAATCAGATGATGAGTGTGGCTAAAACACTTGAAGGTGTCAAGAAAGCAGTAGTGAATTTTCCAAGGTATTTGGTACAGAAGTCGCCGGAGAAGTCAGAGCCTCGGTCTTTGGCTGTGGAGTCTATAATGGAGGTTGTAAGAGTTATGGAGTTTGAGGACCAAATTGGATTTGTGGATTATGTAGTGAAGATGACTCAAGGTAAGGCGAGCTTGAGGCTCTTGGCGGTTGACCTTATTCTGGCACTAGTGACATCATTGAGAGATACATTGGGATTGAATTCGGAAAGTGAAGTGATTGATTCATTGGGGTTCAAATGCTTGGAGGCTTTGATTCAACGCTGTTCGGATTCAACCGCTGGAATTCGAGGTCGTGCTTTATCAAACTTGTCACATCTGGTGGGCTTGTTGTCAAGTGATGAGAGGGGCCGTGATGTGCTGAAACAAGTTATGGGGCTTGGCAATGCAAGTGACCAGAGGCCTGACGGTTGGGTAAATGAAATTTTGATGAAGAGGTGCATGGATGAGAAGGCAGGTGTGAGGAAGGCTGCACTTCTTTTGATTACCAAGTTGATAGCCATTCTAGGCAGTGGCTTTGATGGAGCCTTGCTCAAGACAATGGGAATGGCTTGTTCTGATCCACTTGTTAGCATACGCAAGACGGCAATTTCAGCTCTTTCAGTGGTAAGTTTCCCACTGTTCTTCATCAACCAAATGTTTTGGTTATGGTTTCTAATTGGTTTATATATTTTGTGTAGTTAGTTAATGTTCCAAATTATGAGCATATAACTGGCTTGGAATGCTTTGTTTAGCTTCCCAAGTCCCATAAACCATTAAAAAAATGTATACTTTTGGGAACTTATCTTGAGTTTATCAAAAGGATTGCCATGTTAACTTCTTCCCAGCCCCAGGACCACAATTTCTAACTCACAATGGTTCTCTTAGTATATAAACTTTCAGAAATCCGAACTTTTATTTGACAGAAAAATCTCAATTAAATTTCTGTCAACCACTTTGTAGAAGCACATCTGTATTTGCTGACAATTTTTTACAAGTCGTTATAATATTCTTTTAGTGTACACTTTTGGCTGATGGGTTGGTTTCAATGAGATACATATCTTCTGAACTAAAGATCAAATCAGATAGAGAATGAGAAATATGCTTCATTAAGTTTCTCTTCGTGGAAATTATTTGGCTTGAAAAACCATATGGATGCCTGCCTTAGAGTTAGTGCATATGTTCGTGATCACTTTATGTGTTCTTTTTTACTTGTACATGTAATGGACTTATTTTTGTGCAACTCCTGATATTATTTGTTGGACCTCTGCATTGACCTCTTAGGCCTTCAGAACATTCCTGGATGAAAGGGTGGCAACTGAGTGGCTACATTCTGTTCCACGTTTAATAGCTGATAATGAGTCTAGCATTCAAGAAGAATGTGAGAACTTGTTTCTAGAGCTGGTATTAGAACGGGTATCGACTGTGGATTCAGTTATTTCACTTCATGATGAATCTGTAGCAAAAGGCACAGAAATGGATGTTGATTCGGTGTTTCCTGAAGGTGTTTTGTGTATATTGAAAGAGATTTGCAATGGAGAGGTGACACCTTGGGTGAAGAAAATTTGCACAAACCTGGGAAAGAAGAAACTGATGAAGCCCAAATTTGCTGTTTCACTTCAAAATATCATACGAACATCTGAGTCTCTCTGGCTGAGTCAATCCTTGCCAATAGAGAAATGGACAGCCCCACCTGGTTCTTGGTTTCTTTTATCAGAGGTGTCAGCATACCTTGCAAAAGCAGTGGACTGGGAGTTTCTTCATCATCATTGGCAGCTCTTTGACAACTATGGAGTGGGAGGAGAGGTTCAAAGGCCTATGGCTCAAGGATATGCACATGAAGAGGAAGAGGGTATTGATTCCAATTCCGTTGCTTGGGCGGGGGATCGTGTTTTTCTCCTGCAGACAATTTCTAATGTTTCTGTTGAGCTGCCCTCTGAACTTGCAGCAGACTTAGCTCACAACATGCTTAAAAGAATTCATGAGTTCAACATGCATTCAACAGAGGTAATATCTGCTGGTGTGAGCATATTGTTAAAATGTGCTCCTTTATTTAGTTGCTTTATGTAATGACAGGTTAATGCTCATGTAAAAGCACTTAGAACATTGTGCAAGCGGAAGGCTTCAAACCCAGAGGAGGCTGATGCTCTTGTTGAGAAATGGGTGGACAGGCTCATCAGAGAGGCTTCTACGATTTTAGAAAAGTATATTTCGGGTGATTCAGATGCAGTCAGAAAAGCTGACTTCTTTACGCCACCTAGAAGTGAGACTAGAAAGGGCAAGAGAGTATTGGCCATGTCCGGGTCATTGTCAAAAGCAGTCACAGCAGTTTACACCATTGGGTCTGTAGTTATCATTTACCCATCTGCTGATATGACCACCGTCATTCCACTACTGTACACTATCATCACTTCCGGAAATCCTGATCCAAAAGTTAATAAATTAACCGGGCCTGAAGTCTCCCTGAAGCAGACAGCCCCTTCGTTATACATTCAAGCATGGCTGACTTTGGGGAAGATCTGCCTTGCAGACGGAAAAATTGCAAAGAGTTATATTCCGCTGTTTGTGCAGGTTTGTTCATTGACTTTGCATTTTTTTCTGTTGTACAGTCTTTAAATGCTTTTTGGAAAGAGCTCATGGACACGTGGCCATGACAAAATGCTTCAGATTTCTGGGGTACCTAAAACCTAGAAACTGTTTTGCTAACAATTGTGCTCACCTGCTGCATACCAGTTTTACACACTTACCAATTATTCTCACATACGTATACTCATATATATGTATATTAGTCATATCTGCGTGTGTCAGCAGTTTCAAAAGTGTTCATTCTTAAATTCTTTGCTTCTTGTGTCTATATAAATAATTGAGTTCCAAACCTCACAACATTCTATAGGAACTTCAAAAGAGTGATTGTGCTGCACTCCGTAACAATCTGATAGTGGTGATGGCAGATTTTTGTGTTCGCTACACTGCTTTAGTTGATAGGTAAGACCTGTGAAACTGTACCTTAAAAAACTTGAGTAATATCTTTGACATTTACCTTTGAAACTTTATTGTTTGCTTTATAAGTTTCTGAATAGTTTTTCTTGAATCAACAGTTATATACCAAAGATCACAAAGTGTCTCCGTGATCCATGCGAACTTGTAAGAAGGCATACATTTATACTTCTCTCGAGATTATTGCAGGTATATGTTGGTTCTGCGTCTTACCTTTCCATTTTGATTGAAATCTAAGCATATAACTAGTTCCGTGTTTTATTCTGTGCTGGCATATTCAGAGGGATTACGTGAAGTGGAGAGGTGTTATGTTCCTCAGATTTCTCTTGTCAATTGTTGATGAGTCAGAAAAGATAAGGCAGCTTTCCAGTTTTCTGTTTAACAATATTCTGAAAGGTTAAAAGGCTTCCTCTCGCTAATCAAATTTCCAGTTGTGAAATTGCGGATGTGTTTGTCAATGAGATTTGACCATTCTGTATGATTTTTTGTCTTTCAGTGAAGGCACCTCTTCTAGGATATAACAGTTTCGTAGAAGCAATTTTTGTTCTGAATGATTGCCATGCCCACAATGGACACAGTAATGCTCAGGTATCACGAGCAGAGAGCCGACTTTTTTCCATCAGGTAAGGTGTGTCTGTCATCAATTGAAAGTAAGCAACTATGAAAATGAGATTATCTTAAATATAGTCCATGTTATTGTCCCCAGGGGGAACGATGAAAATTCGAGGTCTAAAAGAATGCAGATCTATGTTACTTTGCTAAAACAAATGGCTCCAGAGCACTTATTGGCTACCTTTGCAAAGTTATGCGCAGAGATTCTCGCTGCAGCATCTGACGGTATGCTCAATGTAGATGATGTTACCGGACAATCTGTTCTGAAGGTATTTGCTGCCTCACATGTTCAAAAACTTCTTTCATATTTCTCCGTTTGTCTGGAATATGTATAACTGTAATATGTTATACTGACACATTTGTGTATGTAATGGAACTTGTACATTCTGTGTCCTTCCAGTTTAACCTTTTGAGTCTTTTTATTGAGTTTCTTAGTAACATATTTCTAGATTTCTGATTGATCTCCTTTTTTATACGTGCTTTCTTAATTTTGAGAGCAGGATGCTTTCCAAATTCTTGCCTGCAAAGAGATCCGAATCCCATCCAACCGCGGATCATCAACTGACACTGGAGAAATGGACGAAGATGGTGGTGATAACAGCGGGGCATCTGCTAAGGGAAGGATAACTCAAGCAGTCAAAAAGGGGCTCATCCAAAACACAGTACCCATCTTTATAGAGCTGAAACGGCTACTGGAAAGCAAAAACAGCCCCCTCATCGGCTCTCTCATGGAATGCCTCCGAATCATTCTCAAGGATTACAAAAATGAGATCGAAGACATATTAGTTGCTGACAAGCAGCTCCAGAAGGAGCTTGTATATGATATGCAGAAGTACGAAGCATCAAAGGCCAAAACAACAGCTGCAGAGGCTGTTGCCATCAGCAAAAAAGCAATCAGCTTCAACTCCCCCGGCTTGTCTAAGATTGCTAGCGTGAGACATGCACAAAACCAGTTCAGTAGCAAAATGCAAGGCGACACACAACTGGCTTCTGCAATGGCAGATGCTGCTGCTGAAGCCACCGCACGGTCAGTGCTGAAGGAAGTGAACAGGGGGCTGCAGTCGCCCCCTCTTAGCGCGCTGAGCGTGCCTAAACTCAAGACATGCGAAGGAGGACGTAGCGCTCGCAGTGACCGGCCCTTAGATGTGTTAGAATCTGTGAGGAGAAGGCAGAATTTTGACTTTGATGAAGTGAACTAAATTAGGACACCAGCCCGTGAAATAAAAGGCTGCTAAAGTTAATGTTTTACGTTTTTTTATTTTTTTTTGGGTCTTTGTACTTCAATGTAAATATAAACAATGTTGATTCAATTAAAAAGTTGGATTATGAATAAATCCTAATCAACGTAAAATCAGTTTTTTTATCCCACTTGCGAATTGCTTCCGGTTGATTGCTTCCGTTAGTTTGAATTCTCTTTCTCGTTTTTCATCTTCTCCACGTGCAAGTTCTATTGCCATTCTCCTCTCATTCTAAACAACGGGTCAACCACTACCACTCCGTCTATTCCATTCTTAGATCAGCCACTACCGTTGCACCAACAACACTCTATTTCTCCCTCAATCTCCAACCTATTCCTCCATCTCTAAAACCAAACAAATCCTGGTTTGGGAGGAAATTCACCTCAACTCCAATTTTTCACCTTCAATTATATAAAGGATTCAAGATAAGTTTTTTAAAAGTGTGAAATTGAGAAATTTCAAATTAGACTGTTTGATTGTCGAATTAGGAGTCTGAATTTTTCTAATTAAGGATCAGAATTCTTTCGAGAGCGAAATAATTTTTTATATTACCGGATTTTAGGATCTGAAAATTTTAATTCGATAACTATATACAATTTGTTTGAACCGAAAATTTCGACCCACTTCGATTTTTGGAAGACCCTAGACCTAGTCAAAAAAAGAAAAAAGGGGAAGACCCTAAAAAAAAAAGGAAAAAGAAAAGAGGAAGACCTTATTCAAGTCCTTCTGCACTATGTACCTACGTGGCGTGGTCCGATTGGACGGATGAGCATTCATGGTGGCGTCAAATGAGACTCGCCGTTGAGTCCCTTGAAGCACCACTCCTCTGCTGTTGTGTTGGTTCCGCTTGTTCGTGTCCCAATCTCGAAACCTTGTCTCTCACACGAATTCAAGCACTCACCTTTCGAGGTTTCGATCCATTTATCAGGTAATTTTTTCATTTATTAAAACCCTAATTTTGTTTTAATCTCTGTATATGTATGTCTGCATCAGAATCTAATCTGCATTATTCCCTTTATTTAGGACGAATTGAATTCACGGACTGGATAATCTGAACCGAAAGCCCCATTTGTGGATTCGAATTGAGATTGGAATTTGCCCAATTCGAGCGCTGGTTTGTCCATGCTGGCATTTATTGTTCTTGTTATCGAGTTTTGGGAATTGGGTTTGTTGAATTGTTGAATTAGCAGTAGGTTTTTGACAATGGAAGGTAATAAGGATGAGGCTTTGAGGTGTGTTCGGATCGCCGAAGAAGCAATTGCTTCCGGCAACAAAGGGCGTGCCTTTAAATTTATTAAGATTGCACAACGGCTTAATCAGAATTTGCAAGTTGATGAACTTTTGGCTGCGTGTGAGGCAATTAATTCGGGGTCTTCCGCGTCTTCTGTTGATGAGAAGGGTGCTGGTGAGATTAGGAATGAGCCGGGTGTGGAGAAATTGGGCCGCGGTTTGAATGGGGAAGTTAGTTATACCGAAGAGCATGTTCAGTTGGTTAGGAAGATTAAGAGAAACAAAGACTATTACGAAATTCTTGGCGTGGAGAAGACTTGCTCGGTCGAGGACATTAGGAAGGCTTATAGGAAGTTGTCATTGAAAATTCATCCTGATAAGAACAAGGCTCCCGGTTCAGAAGAAGCGTTTAAGATAGTAAGCAAGGCTTTCAAGTGTTTGAGTGATGGGGATTCAAGGAGGCAGTATGATCAGACTGGATTGGTTGATGAATTTGAGTACAACCAGCAGCACAATAATACGAGGAGAAGGAGGAGGAGAGGTGGGAATGACTTTTTTGACGATGATTTTGACCCCGATGACATATTCAGGGCGTTCTTTGGTCGATCAGACATGTTTCGGTCAAGTCATGTTTATAGGACTAGTAGAACAGCTGGTCATCAGAGGGAGGAGTCTCAGGGAGGGGGACCTAATATCATGCTTCTTCTTCAAATATTACCTTTCTTGGTAATTTTGTTGTTGGCATATCTGCCCTTTTCAGAGCCCGTCTACTCTTTGCAGAAGATTTATAACTACCAGATTCCCAAGACGACAGAGAAATATGGAGTGGAATTTTTTGTTAAATCGCAAGCATTTGATGAGTGTTATCCCATTGGAAGTGCTGGTCGAGTTAACATTGAGAGCAGTGTTATCAAGGATTACAAAAATGTGCTTGCACACTACTGTCGGGTTGAGCTTCAAAGACGCCACTGGAGTAGGAATCTGCCTACTCCTCACTGCGACAAACTAAATAAGATTGGAGTAGCATGAAGGTAAGTTGTGATATTTTCTCAAAAAAAAGAGATCTGTAACTTTTACTTGTTCGTTGTGTCAAATGGTGCCAATGTTTTCTGTTCATTGTTTCCTTGATTAGAACGTGTCTTCCACTTTCCTAACCTTAGGTTTTCCTAACCTATTGTATGAATTGCATGATCCTGTAAGGGAGTTTAACGTTGCTCTTTCCTCTTGGTGCTATGTGTGTTTTCAGCACAAATTCATATTCAGCACAAGTTACTGACCCCTACTTATTTCTCAGCAACTGTAAAGTTGTCAAATTTAAGTCCTTTGAAGCATAAGTTGTGGACAATACCTAAGTTGCAGGGCCAAACACGAAAAGCAGTTTTCCGTGTTTGGGTACTCTTTGAGTGCTTTCATTTTAGTGTAGAACTGTATATGCTTCCCAGCCTTGTTTCTATCCCTGGCCAAAAAAGTTAATTTGAATCCAAGTGTCCTGTTTCTTTGTTGGTTGGTAATTTGGTATCATATTTCAAGTTAACCATTTTAACGACATTCTGTATTTGACTTTTTATCAAGCAGAGGCTATATGGCTGAAGTGGATGTTGAGTGCCACTATGTTGAGCCTGGACTTCAAAGTTCAGTGTGTTGATATTGTAAATGCTCCGGTCGACTTCTTTGAAAGTGACCAAGGATTGCTGATCCTCTCCAATATGACTTGCTGGCCATACAGCTGTTCAGGAATGTCGTCCAGGAAAGCGGTAGCGAGGGTTTTCAGCACCCTAATGGCATATCATTTGGCGAGAAATAATAGTGTATACAACTCTTGAAATTACCTGGAAGGTCAATACTAGTTACGAAAGTTTATGAAAAGTTGAGCAAGAGGTTTGTGATTGTGATTATTTTCGCTTTATAACACTACATTTTCCATGTGTTCTTTCTATCAGACTATGCGGTTGCTGTTTACAGTTTTGTTTTATTTGGTTCAGATACTAAGCATGTCTATATGCAAGTAGCGAGCCGTGCAGCTTAAGCATCAGCCCTTATCGTTCGTTATTTGTTGTTTCGAAGAATTTATCTCGTTTCTTAGCTGACTGTTAAGCATATCTTGTCCTTGACCAATGCATATAGTATGGAGGAAACTATATTGCTTTGATTTAGCTCTATTGTCTTATACCAGTGTCTTGATTTTCAATAGAGTTGTTAGAGAACAGTTTAATCCTCAGTGTCGCAGACTCCCAGCTCCATGTACCTCATAGACGAGTCCTCGTCCTCCGAGGATACATGTGATGTATATCGCAAGAGTCTGCTTGCCTCGGAGTCGTTCAGGGTATCAAAACAGAAGGGCACTGGTGTCCTATGGATGAGTTAAAGAACATCTCTAATGGGAATATAGGATATCTTTACAGTTTTAGTTCTGAATGAAAATGCATGGTTGCTCCTGTTCATTCCAACTTCATGAGATGTTCAATTTCACAAATTGAGTACCTTCCTAACTGACTTCTTTTACTGTGCTCGGGTCATCCGTCTAAGCAGGGGCGGACGCACGTTAGGGCAAGAATGGGCAGCTTCCGGTTCGGAGGCCGAAGTTCGACCACTCATTCGATTAAGGGTCTTTGGGTCTGAATTCCGTTCACATGCCTTTGTAATGTTTATATGATACATTTATAATCTTTCACATATAACATTTTGTGAGATGTTCATTGTTAACTTGATATCAATCCCTTGGTACTTGAAAATTTGTCACTCAAATATGTCAACGACACAACCCAAAGGGGGAAGCGAGCCATGAGGAGTGAGGGGTGGCATTGCCCTCGGGCGGCTGTTCTTTGTGTTTTTTTTAGTTAAAAAAAAGTTTTATGATTAAGTCACATGTTGCCATTTGATTAGATAAGTGAATTCACTTGTGTGTCACATCAGTACTTTAACAAAAAGGCCAAATTGATGAATTTCCAATTTCAGAGACTATTTTAATTGGAATGGTCAATTTAAGAGACTAATTGTATTCCGTTCACATGCCTTTGTAATGTTTATATGATACATTTCTAATCTTTCACATATAACATTTTGTGAGCTGTTCATTATTAACTTGATATCAATCCCTTGGCACTTGAAAATTTGTCACCCAAATATGTCATCGACACAACCCAAAAGGGGAAGCGAGCCATGAGGAGTGAGAGGTGGCATTGCTCTCGGGTGGCTGTTCTTTGTGTTTTTTTTTTTGAAGTTAAAAAAAAAAAGTTTTATGATTAAGCCATCTGTCGCCGTTTGATTAGATAAGTGGATTCACTTGTGTGTCACATCAGCACTCTAACAAAAACAATTGACATAAAATTAAGGGAAGGACCAGAATAATTTGCAGAGCCATTTTTCAAGGCCAAATTGATGAATTTCCTATTTCATAGACTATTTAATTGGAATGGTCAATTTTAGAGACCAACTGTAGTAAAACTCACTTAACTATAGTTGGGTTTTTATCACAAATGGTCATTGAAATTGAAAATCAATAAATGTAGCCTTTGAAAATAGGTGTTGCAAATTAATGTGGTCATTCCTTCAAAATTCTGTTAAAAATTCCGTTAAGTGCTGATGTGGCACATAAATGAGTCTTATAAGTCATTTTTTCTAACAAATGGTCTTTGAAATTGACCCGTGACATCAAAATAGTCCTTAAAATTGAACTGCGATATCAAAATGGTCCATGAAATTGAAAATTGATCAATATAGTCCCTCAAGTAAGTGTCCCAAATCAATGTAGTCATACCGTCACAATTTTGTCAAAAATTCTGTTGTGTGCTTGACACGCCCCAACCTTGATATTTTCACATACCAGGGTAGGTATGTGTTGGCTGACACCCGAGGGTGACAAATCCATTTTGAACATGCTTACCAATAAAAGATATGTAATTAGCAAGATTAAGAAGAATATGAAAGTAGGATTGTGTTCAGAGCATTTTGAACATGCTTACCATTTTGAATAATATGTAATTACCATTTTGAACATGCTTACCATTTTGAATAACAGCAAGATTAAGAATAATATGTAATTACCATTTTGAACATGCTTACCAAAGTAGGATCGTGTTCAGAGCATACAACTAACTAAGAATAATATGAAAGAATTACAAAGAAAAGATACGAACAAGGGAATGAGACCTGTACTGAGAAGACTCGAGGATACCTATGTTGAAATGTCTTGATGTTGGGATCATGTGCCTTGATCCTAACTCCTGAGGGGGCACAAAACCAGAAAAGGTAAGTGAACCAAAGTTTATAATAATAATACTAGTAATAGGAAAACCATTTTCTTTGTGAACATACTAACCCCCTATTTTGAAAACATATATAATACTACATATAGGTTTTATAAAAGCCCTAGCATGCCACGCAAAACCTTCGTAAAACATGTACGTGTAAAACCATGCTCAATAATGCTGAAAACATCGCCCGAAGGCAAATCCATAAATCTCATAAGTGAAGTACTCAACTAGGGGTATCATAGTCGCTCGAAGGCGGTACTTGTCCATCACCCAAAGGTGAAGCTGTATACCCTGTCCATCACCCGTAGATGAAGCTGAATCAAATAACATAACATCCACACCGACACTAGCAGTGGCTAGTGAAGCTGTTTGACACCGCTTTTGGCGGTGAAGCTAGGGGTATATAATATATCATATCTCACTCCTCCATCATTTGTGTCCTATGGCCATAGACATAATACTCGTGGTGTGCGGATGTGCCGTATGATAACCCACTAGGTAAGCACCAAAAATATATCTCAAAATCTCACGTCTAATCTGGAGCTCGAAAGCTCAAAGTCTAATCTTATAAATCATAGAAACTTTCTAGCTCAATTCATCAATATAAATCTAATGAATCCATATCCGTAAATCCATCATATAAATCATAATCGAAATCCATAGAAATCCATATATGCAAATCCAATAATTCATATCCGCTTGTAAAAACATAATTTTCAATAAATCATAATATTTCGTAAAGCGACTTAATTAAATCATAAATTCTATATAAACCATAATTATAGAAATCCATAAAACATAATATAAAACATATTAAACGCATGAAATATGAAATGCATGCTAGGCTAAAATTTTATAAAAATATATAAGTTATGAAGGGGTCCACTCACTGATTTTATTGCCTGGGAATCGCTCAAACTAGCGAGGATGACGTCACTTCCCTCCAACGCGCCTAAACACAATTAGGGACCTTTTAGTACAACTATACTAAAATGTTATAATTTGGGAAAACGGATGGCGGATTCGGATTCGGCACGTCGAAAAACCTCGGGTTTTTCGTCCACACACCGCCGCACGTGGTGGTTGGCCGTCCCAACTCGCTGAAAAATTCAACAACTCCAAAAATTCTCAAATTTTACAAGAATGAAGATCTCGATGAGAGGAACAACTTTCATACCTGAGGCCAAGACCAATTTGGTCGGAAAAATCCCCAATTTCACTAAAACCCTTCAGAGCCCTAGATTTGGATGTGCTTTGATTTGACTTCTTCGGTGCTCCGCCGCCTCTATGGTTGGTTGGGGTTTGTTCATGGGTTCAAGAAGAGTCTAATGGTGGTAAAGATCGACAGAAGTCGTTTCACAAATGGTGATTCAAGGCCAACCCACCCAAATCCGTCGGTGGGTTTTCTCATCACATCGGGGCTAAATTTCGTCAGGTTTGGTTAGAATTAGGTGATGGCGTGTTGTGATGAGGTTTGGTGGTGATGGAAGGTTAAAGAAAGCTGGAAAATTGGACGGAAAATCGTCTGGAAACTTCAAGGAGATCAGGTCATCACGCGGGTCAAGAAGAACCCGATCGATTCCCTCTATCTCATTTTCCTTCATTTCCCTCCTTGCTCTCTCTCTTCCCATTGATCACTCACTCATCTCTCTTCTCCCGATTGGGCAGCGCCCATCCTCCTTCCTCTCCTTTATCTTCATCTCCACCGCCCATCTTTTCTTCCCTTTAATCTGGGCCACATACGTGGCTTTCCAGATTTTGCTCCAAAAATCTAGAGCATTCCAGAAAATAATAAATTTACAATTTTGCCCTCGACTTTATTCGTTAATAACTCTTTTGTTATAACTCCAAATTTAAAAAATTACACAAGTCTAATTAAATTTAAAAAATTACAAATACGTTTAATACTTTAATAGTTAATAAAAAGTTATGAACCCAAAAACCCAGTCCTGCAATCACCTCCGATCTCAGACCATATTTCTCTACCTCCTTTGTTGTCTATTTTCTAAAAAAAAATCTCAATACACTAATCTTTACACGCTTCGACATCCTTCACTGAATTGAACCTGGATTGCGATCACGTTTGGTGAGGGTCAATTTCATTGTGCAACCTAGATCAACACACTTACACTCTATTCGTTGTAGGTCCTACGATAAGAAAAAAATTATATTGTGCAAAAAGACATTTAGACAACTATTTTAATTAAATATTAAATCTACATCAGCACATAACAAATTTTTTTACAGAATTGTGGCGAAATGATCATATTGATTTGCGCACCTATTTTCAAGGACTACATTCATCGATTTTCAATTTTAGTGACTATGGTGTGAGTCAATTTCAGCAACCATCTTAATGATATGAGTCAATTTCAGGAATCATTTGTGATTTAAAAAAAAAATCCATAAATCTTGTGGGATCCATTTATGTGCCACATCAGCACTTAACGAAATTTTTAACAGCATTGTGACGGAATGACCATATTAATTTGCGACACCTATTTTCAAGGATTACATTTATTGATTTTCAATTTCAAAAACCATCTAGATGGTGACGATAATTTTCAGGAACCATTTGTAATAAAAACCCATTATAATTTAGTACAAAGAAGGAAGGATCTTTTGCTTCTTTCCCCACCAATTTTGAATTTCGTATCACGTTCCACTTCACTTTCTTCAGGGTCTCAGATTCGCAAAGGTCCCCATTTCTTCACTACTTAATTTATTGATATATTAAAGGCTAATGAACTTAAAAAGAAAATCATCAATCTTGAGCCCAATGCATTCAAAACTAAAAGAGATGAGATCAAACGGAGCGTCCACGAGCACGCGTGAAAGAAAGAACAATTGAGGTAATTTCTTTCCACCATTTTTCACCTTTGAACACAATTTTTAAGCCGGGCGATTGAACAAATCCAATAAAAATCAAGAACCAAAATTAAAAGGGAGTTCAAAACGTAAAAATGAATGTACAGAAATCACTTCCTTCAACACATAAGTACAAGTCGCAAAGAGAAGCTTAAAACAAAGGACGAAAAGTAAAGTCTACGGAGCTAAAGACGGTACCGCAGGCAACACCGCATCTCGCACCGCCACTGTCCCTCAACTATTTTCAATGACCAAAATATCCTCATATTATCACCCTTAAAATTCCATTTGTCACCTGGTTATTTCCTCTAATTACAATTCAACCCCACTCAATGTTTATTCATACATGATAAGAAGTTTAAGTACGTATCCCAATACTAGTACTCCTGTATCCCTTCTAAGCTGCATAATTCTCTGTAAATAAATACACACTTACAAGCATTAGAACTCGGCAGGATCCACGCCGTAACTACTCCTCCCCTTCGTTGTCACCGCCGCCGCCGAAGATCGAAACCTTGTTGTGAAGAAGGAATAAAACGAGGCAGAGAACCAAGGCAACCCCAACCGGCGACGGCGAGCCACCAATGCTGTGTGTGGTGTAGGGATCCCCGGTCGAGAACGAGGAGACGAAGGAGCCGCTATTGGAAGACAGGAACTGAATGATGATCACGAGGAGAATAATGGGGAGAAGGAGAAAACCCAACTGGCTCAAAAGCGCCCTGAAGGCTTCGATTATGGCCTCCACTTGTTCACCTACATAGGACGGCACCACGATCAACGCCGCCACCACCACCACCACCGCCGCTAGTAGAATCCCGTGGGGGGAAGTTCCGGCGTGCCTCTGCTGATGTATCATTTTTGTGTGTTGTGTTTTTTTTTTTTGTAAGACTTGTGTGTTTCGGTTGGGCGGGTTGGAGGGATTAAAATAGGGCGCGTTTGGCTGAGGTTGTGACTTGTGAAGTCGTTCTCTAAGGAGTGATTGGGGACTGAGAAAGTTGACGTGGATGGAATGTGTTATTATATGTTTTTGTAACAGTTTTACTCGAGGCTCTTGTTTGTGGTGGTCTATTCTGTAGATGTATAGGGGTTTAAAATTATATGTATCTTGTGCAAATTATCTCCAGATCAAGAAATTCGTCATTGAAGAAATTGTACCCATATGGCACCTCGTGTTTGGTTATTTGTAGTAATTAACACACTCTATCGCTTCTGTCAAAAAATAAAAAAGAAAAGAAAATGAATGAATTATTATTTTGGCTACTGTAGTTTTAGTTTTCAAGATTTGGAAATTACAAAATGATAATTGTAGCAATTCAAGGACAATAACTCGTATTTTAAAAAAAAAAAAAATTTCACAAATGGGCACATAAAAGGTGTATCTACATGTAAAAGTTTATCTTATCCTCACGCATGCTCTAATTTTATCGGAAATTAATTTATTGTTCTTAAATTAAAATATCAGTGAGCAACATGCATCATGAAAATGATATGGATGAAAGTGAAACACCGCCCAAAATAAAGCGACCAAAACCATAATTTAGCAAAATAGAAATATCAAATAAAAGAGGCATATGGTGCGCAAGAAGAAAATTACATTCCTTCCCAATTTTCCAACAAATGTTAAGGGACATATTTGTTTCTTGTCAATTGGTAATTAAGATACATGGTTTTAGACTACTTTTTTGTGTGGTAAGAAATTCTCAGAAAATGTAATATTTGATTTTATTTGCCTAACCGAGTAACCGAGTGACGAATCCATGTACAACATTGTGAAATTACACAGAAGAAGGTTCGCACTGTTTAGGACCAGACTAGGAAGGTACCTGCAGAATGCAGGTCGCGGCCATTACCACAAATGTAGGAGTCACGTTCAAACGAAAGAGCTGGGAATTGGGAAGTGAATGTGGGAATCAAAAGCATCAAACATTGGGATTTCAAGGGATTGCTAAGTGGAGCTTCACATCTTGGACTCATTTGAGATTGTTTCTTCTGGAGACCTTTAAAGCAATAAGGTCGAGTTTGTTCAAATTCGACATATTCCTGTCACAAAAATTGAAAAGATTGTGGTTTGTGCAATGGAGACAAAATTTATCAATCCATTCTCATAGGAGTAGAAGTAGAACATTCGGGGTTCTATTAGACATGTGTTGGTTTAATTTTTCATGAAAAACTTCGAGTTTTCATGGGTGTAATGTTTTAAGAAAACATCAGGTTTTCAAAAACTTCGGGTTCGAAAAATATATGAACTTTAGGTTCATGGGTTCCTGCAAGCAAATGCAATATATACATAAAAGTATGCAATAGATAAATGCATGTAGGTCTTCAGGGCCTACGACAATAATTTTATGAATTGATGATTTTCCTTTATTGAGTTTCGGGCCAATAAAGAGTGATGGACAAAAAGTAATAAAACCCAATAATCCTCAACTTGTGAGGTCTTGTTCGACGATCTGCTTAAGATGTTGAACTATTTGTGGAACCCACGTAAAGGTGTAAGTGGGGAACACAATGAGCTACTCCTGGACCTTCTTCAAGTATTGCGACATCCTTGGATGTTTCGTCGTATGCTCTCTTAAGGCTTAGTTGGTGGTCAGCTGAGAATCTAAATGGATTGCAAGCTTCTTCGCCGCTAAGTCTATCGCTAGCCGGGGGGTTGTTGGTTAAAACCTCATGTTCTGCTTTGTCATTGAATGCTTTGAAGCCTAGAGTGTCCTGGGCTTAGTCGGCGCGGCTGGGAGTTGCAGAGCATGAATGTGCACGATGGGGAGCCATAGAGCATGATTTGGTGCGACAAGGAGCCGCAATGCATGATTGGCATGACTGGGAGCTGTGGTGCAAGATCGACCATAGTGCTAGAGTTTTGCCCAACACATGATGACATCCTATTGGCCAAGGTGTGTCATCCATTGGATGAATGAGGAAGAAAATTCCCAAGATATTAATTAGGAGGTAATATCTTGGGATAATGGTGGAAGTATCCTTGATTGGTTATAAGGAGGATTCCTTACTTCATGTAGTTGATCTTCAATTAGGAATGTAAAAAAGATAGGATTTGATGATTAATCCTATCTTTAATGTCTTTGACTTTTCCATGCCACGAGCAGGGGAGCTTTGAACAGCAGTAGTCCCCCGCTTGAACTTCCAATGATGCTGAGCTGCATGTGGGAGTATTTGTGTGTCTGCCCATTTATTGAGGACAATTTTATCTTCTTTGGGATAAAGTTCACATGTCGTCTTTTGGATTTTTGAGATTTTTTTGGCTCTACAATAGCCACGGGCTGGTGTTCACAGGCTGAGCAAAGAAGATGCAGCGAGCTGCTTCAGGCGGGCCCAATAGTTTTTCTTTTTTTATTTTTTATTATTTATAATTATAGCTATTGCGGGCGGAGGTACCAGACCTAGTTTTGGGCTTAGGGTGACCAGAATAACATCCTAGTACGTGCTAAGTGAGTTCACTGAAAAAGAAGACTGGTGCCGCCACTACATGTGCCTGTGTGTTTTTTTTTTTTTTTTTTTTTTTGTATGACTTTTGTGTTTTGGTTTGGTGGGCTGGAGGATTAAACTACGGTGGATGACGAGTTTGGCTGAGGGTGTGAAGTGTTTTTCTAAGAAGTGATTGGAGAATGAGAAAGTTGATGTCGATGGCATGTGTTATTATATGTTTGCTATTTGGGTGACTCTTGGATCTACGTTTGAGTTTTTTAATGGATTGATGATGATGATGATGATGATGGAACTTTCTTTTTGTCTTTTTTTTTTGTCGATTTTGTCTTTTGGTTATAAAAAGAAAAGGACCAAATTATAATATTAGTCTTTTGGTTAGACAAAGAAAAAGACCGAATTATTACTTTGGTCAATGTAGTTTCAGTTTCCACGGTTTTAAAATTACAAAATGATAATTATTGTAATTCAGGACAATAACTTGCATTTTTTTTTTTTCACAAAATTATCATAGGTGGGCACATATTTGTTGTACACATGTAAAAGTTTATCTTATCCGCATGCTCTAGTTTTATCGGATATTAATTTTTTGTCCTTAAATTGTACTATAGTAAACAGAATGTATCACGAAAATTATATTAATAAAAGTGAAACTTCGTCCAAACTAAAGAGATTAAAACCATAATCTAGTAAAAAGAGAAAATATCAAATAAAAGAGCATATGGTACGCAAGAAGAAAATTATATTCGATTCCAAATTTTCAATAAATGTTAAGGGACATATTTGTTTCTGGTAAATTATTAATTAAGCGACATGGTTTCTCAGAAAAAGTAATGCATGTACTTGTTACTTCCAGACTAAGAAGGTACCTGCAGAACGCAGGCTGCAGCGATTACCACAAATGTCGGCGTCAAGTTCAAACGAAATAGATGGGAATTGGGATGTGAACGTGGGAATCAGAAGCATCAAACTTTGGGCCTTGCAAGGTTGTACCGTCGGTCGTAATCGGTATTTTTTTAATACGAGCAAAACTTATGGTTGGGGAAGCGAACATGAGAATTGACATCAAATTTAGAGACCAACTGTAGTAAACTCACTTAATTGGAATTTTCAATTTCCAATTGATGAATTTTCAATTTCAGAGATTATTTTAATTGGAATGGTCAATTTTAGAGATCAACTGTAGTAAACTCACTTAATTATAATTGAGTTTTTATCACAAATGGTCATTGAAATTAACTCTCACTATCAAGATGGTCTCTTAAATTGAAAATCAATCAATGTAGTTCCTGAAAATTGGTGTTGCAAATCAATATGGCTATTTCTTCACAGTTCTGTTAAAAATTCTGTTAAGTGCTGATGTGACACATAAATGGGTCCCATAAATCATTTTTTCCTCACAAATGGTCCTTGAAATTGACCCATGACATCAAAATAGTCATTGAAATTGACCCGCGACATCAAAATAGTCCCTGAAATTGAAAATTGATCAATGTGGTCTTTCTAGTAAGTGTTCCAAATCAATGTAGTCATTCCGTCACAATTCTGTCAAAAATTCTATTATGTGCTGATGTGACACATAAATGGATCACACAAGTCTAATTAAATTTAAAAAAAATTACGAATAGGTTTAATAATTTAATAGTTAATAAAAAGTTATGAACCCAAAAACTCAATCCTGCAATCACCTCTGATCCCAGTCCACATTTCTCTACCTCCTTCGATATCTATTCTCTAAAAAAAAATCTCAATACACTCATCTTTACACTCTTCGACACCCTTCACCGAATTGAACCTAGATCAAGATCACCTTTGGTGAGGGTCAATTTCATTGTGCAACCTAGATCGACACACTTTGACACTCTATTTGTTGTAGGTCCTACTGTAAGAAAAAAAATTATATTGTGCAAAAAGATATTTAGACAATTCTTTTAATTAATTATTAAACCTACATCAGCACATAACAAGTTTTTTTATAAAATTGTGGTGGAATGATCACATTGATTTGCGACATCTATTTTCAAGGAATATATTCATCAATTTTCAATTTTAGTAGGCATGTTGGTGATGTGGTTCAATTTCAAGGACCATGATGATAGTGTGAGTTAATTTTAAGGACCATTTGTGATTTTAAAAAAAAAAAACTCGTAAATCTTGTAGGACCCATTTATGTGCCACATCAGCACTTAACGGAATTTTTAACAGCATTATGACGGAAGGATCACATTGATTTGCGACATCTATTTTCAAGGACTACATTGATTGATTTTCAATTTCAAGGACTATATTAATGGTGATGGTAATTTCCAGAGAACATTTGTGATAAAACCCCATTATAATTTAGTTCAAAGAAGGAAGGATCTTTTGCTTCTTTCTCCACCAATTTTGAATTTCGTATCACGTTCCATTTCACTTTCTTCACGATCTCAGATTCGCAAAGATCCCCATTTCTTCACTACTTAATTTATTAAGGGTAAATATTAGTTTATTAGTTTATTACTCTCAAGTTTCGTGGTTTTCAACATTTAGTACATGAAGTTTTTTTTGTCCCAGAGTCATATCTAAAATGTTAATTTTGGGACAATTTTATATATCCGTTAGTCAAACTGTTAACACTTTGGGACAGTCTCATATATCCGTTAGTCAAACTGTTAACTCTACCGTTAACTAATGATGTGGTGCTTATGTAGACAATAACTAGACGTAATGTAGAAATTAAAAATTCAATAAAAAAATAATTATTTAAAGAAAAGTTAAAAAAAAAAAAAAAAAAAAAAAAAAAAGAAGCAAAACCTAGATCGTCTTCCCCAAATCCCCCCCCCCCCCCCGTGCCCATCGCCCGCAACCACTTCCCTCCCCATTGCGCCTCCATCCCACCTTCTCCCATCCCCCATCATCCCTTCCAAAAATTCCGCCGTCGCCACCCGAGCCCACCCCATTTTCCCATCCCAAAAATCCCGCCGTCGCCCTCCTCCTCCAACTCCATCACTCCCTGTGGTCCACTCCTCTCCAGATACCATCGTGTTTAACAGCTCCATTGGTTTGCTCTGCTTCTTCTCCATTGATTTGCCCCTCTCTCTCTGTGATTTCTCGCTCGATCTGGCTCCAGTTCAAGATCTAAGGTTTCTGTGCTCCGTCGCAATTCACAAAGCTGCTTCTTCGTGTACTCGGCAAGGCCCAAGTGTGTCCCTCCATTGATTATTGGTTATGGGCCTCCATGGATTGGAGGAGCTTGGTCCAAAAATAGAGTGAATTAGCAATAAATCATTCCCAAAAAAAAAAAAAAGCTCAGAAACATAAATTGATAATCTAAACGTGGGTTTTGCTCCAATTCCTGGACTCGTCCTCGAAACTCAGCAGAAGGCCTGAGTCGCCGCTGCGGAGCGGGAAGTACTCTGCGTGCTGCTTGGGAATCACGAGGCGATTCAACTTGCCAACGTCGCTCGGGTCAAGGGCTTCTCGAACACAGGCTCTTTTTCATCGTCGGAGTCGTTAGAGTTAACGCGGTGATGCAGCGGCGAGGACTGGAGTTGGTCCGATTTGTTGGGGTCGATGATGTCGTGGTGGTCGAGGTTGAAATTGAGGGTGGCGGTGGGGGTATGGAAATGGGTGTGGTGGGGTTTTGGGAGTTGAGCTGCCAGGGTTGGAAACTGTGGTGGGTGTGGCTGGGATGGTGGGTGTCTTGATAAAATTGGGGATGGGTATCAGGGAAGGGTGTCAGTGGTTGAGGGGTGGAGAGGATGGAGGCGCAATGGGGAGGGAAGTGGTTTCGGATGATAGGGGTGGGAGGGTGGGCACAAGGGGATTTGGGGAAGACGATCTGGGTTTTGCTTTTTTTTTTTTTTTTTTTAATAACTTTTCTTTAAATAATTATTTTTTGAATTTTTAATTTTCACGTGGATCCCTTAATGATACGTGGTGTCCAGTCATTGTTTATATAGGCATTACATAATCAGTTAACGGTAGAGTTAACAGTTTGACTAATAAATATATGAGTCTGTTCCAAAATTAATACTTTAAGTATGATTCTGGAACAAAAAAAACTTAATGTACTAAATGTTGAAAACCACGAAACTTGGAGGTAGTAAACTAAAATTTACTCATTTATTAATATAATTACAGACTAATGAACTTAAAAAGAAAATCATCAATCTTGAGCCCGATGCATTCAAAACTAAAAGAGATGAGATCAAAAGGAGCGTCCACGTGCACGCGTGAAAGAAAGAAAAATTGAGGTAATTTCTTTCCCAACAGGATTCTCTCTAGATTCCTTTGATGAGGATCTTGAGGATCCATGAATCTTATCTGTTTATCGTATATCGTATATCGTGCAGTATTTATGTTTAATTGTAAATAAAAATATTTAAAATAATTTGATCGCATGATATATGATGAATCGATACGATTTACAGATTTCTGAAATCCTCACAAAAAATATTTGACGAGAATCCAGATTCATTTCTTTCCACCATTTTTCACTTTTGAACACAATTTTTTAGCCGAGCGATTGAACAAATCCAGTAAAAATCAAAAACCAAAATTAAAAGGAAGTTCAAAACGTAAAAATGAATGTACAAAAATCACTTCCTTCAACACAAAAGTACAAGTCGCAAAGAGAAGCTTAAAACAAAGGACGAAAAGTAAAGTCTACGGAAAGACGGCAGGCAACACTGCGCCTCGCACCGCCACTGTCCCTCAACTATTTTCAATGACCAAAATATCCTCATATTATCACCCTGAAAATTCCATTTGTCACCTGGTTATTCCCACTAATTACAATTCAACCCCACTCCATGTTTATTCATACAAGATAAGAAGTTCAAGTACGTATCCCAATACTAGTACTCCTGTATCCCTTCTAAGCTGTATAATTCTCTGTAAATAAATACACACGTACAAGCATTGAAACTCGGCAGGATCCACGCCGTAACTACTCCTCGCCTTCGTCGTCGCCGCCGCCACCGAAGATCGAAACCTTGTTGTAAAGAAGGAATAAAACGAGGCAGAGAAACAATGCAACCCCAACCGGCGACGGCGAGCCACTAATGCTGTGGGTGGTGTAGGGATCCCCGGTCGAGAACGAGGAGACGAAGGAGCCGCTATTGGAAGACAGGAACTGAATGATGATCACGAGGAGAATAATGGGGAGAAGGAGAAAACCCAACTGGCTCAAAAGCGCGCTGAAGGCTTCGATTATGGCCTCCCCTTGTTCACCTACATAGGACGGTACCACGATCAACGCCAAGACCACCGCCGCTAGTAAAATCCCGTGGGGGGCAGTTCCGGCGTGCCTCTGCTGATGTATCATTTTTGTGTGTTGGGTTTTTTTTGGTAAGACTTGTGTGTTTTGGTTGGGCGGGTTGGAGGGATTAAAATAGGGTGGCTGTGACGCGTTTGGCTGAGGTTGTGACTTGTGAAGTAGTTTTCTATGGAGTGATTGGAGACTGAGAAAGTTGATGTGGATGGCATGTGTTATTATATGTTTGCTATTTGGGTGACTCTTGGATCTAAATTTGAGTTTTTTATTTGGATTGATGATGATGATGGATTGGAACAATCAAAATTCAAATGGAACTTTCTTTGTCTTTGGTTATAAAAAGAAAAGAAAAGGACTGAATTAGGTTAGTAATTTTGTTTTGCTCTGGTGATTTGTTTGTGTCGCTTATGCGATTTATGTGGCCTCGCTGTCGATGGTTTTATGTCAGGTACTGGTGTTAGGATTGTCGCGTTTGCCGTCTTTGTGATAGTTTTACCCGGGGCTCATGTTCGTGGTTGTCTATTGTGCAGACGTTTAGGGGTTTAAAATTATTTGTATCTTGTGCAAACTATCTCCAGATCAAAAAATTCGTCACTGGAGAAATTGTACCCATCCGGCACCTCGTGTTTGTTTGTTCATAGTAATTAACACACTCTATCGCTTCTGTCAAAAAATAAAAAAGAAAAGAAAAGAAAATGACTAAATTATTATTTTGGACACTGTAGTTTCAGTTTTCACGATTTGGAAATTACAAAATGATAATTGTAGCAATTCAAGGACAATAACTCATATTTTATTTTAAAGAAACTATCAAGGTGCTATCTAAATGTAAAAGTTTATGTTATCGTCACACATGCTCTAATTTTATCGGAATTAAATTTATTGTCCTTAAATTACAATATTAGTAAGCATCATGCATCACGAAAATGATATGGATGAAATTGAAACACTGTCCAAAATAAAGCGACCAAAACCATAAATTAGCAAAATAGAAATATCAAATAAAAGAGGCATATGGTGCGCAAGAAGAAAATTACATTCCTTTCCAATTTTCCAAAAAATGTTAAGGGACATTTGTTTCTTGTCAATTAATTGGTAATTAAGTGGCATGGTTTTAGACTACTTTTTTGTGTGGTAAGAAATTCTCATAAAAGGTAATGGATTGTATTTTGATTTTATTCGCCTGACCGAGTAATCGAGTGATGAGTCCGTGTATGGAATTGTGAAATTACACAGAAGAAGGTTCACACCGTTTAGGACCAGACTAGGAAGGTACCTGCAGAATGTAGGTTGCAGCCATTACCACAAATGTTGGAGTCACGTTCAAACGAAAGAGCTGGGAATTGAGAAGTGAATGTGGGAATCAAAAGCATCAAACATTGGGATTTGAAGGGTCTTAGCAAGGAGGTGGAGCTTCACATCTTAGACTCATTTGAGATAGTTTCTTCTGGAGACCTCTAAAGCAGTAAGGTCGAGTTTGTTCAAATTCGACATATTCATGTCACAAGAATTGACAAGATTGTGGTAAGTGCAATGGAGACAAAATTTATCAATCCATTCCTATAGGAGTAGAACATTCGGGTTCTGTTAGACATGTGTTGGTTTAAATTTTCATGGAAAACTTAGGGGTTTTCATGGGTGCAATGTTTTAAGAAAACATCGGGTTTTCAAAGCATATTCAAAAACTTCGGGTTCGAAAAATATATGAACTTCAGGTTCATGGGTTCTTGCAAGTAAACACAATATATACATAAAAGTATGCAACAGATAAATGCACATAGGTCTTTAGGGCCTACGACAATAATTTTATGAATTGATGATTTTTTGTTATTGAGCTTCGGGCCAATAAAGAGTGATGGACAAAAAGTAATAAAACCCAATAATCCTTAACCCGTGAGGTCTTGTCCGACGATCTGCTTAAGACATCGAAATGCTTGTGGAACCCACATAAGGGTGTAATTGGGAAATGTAGTGAGCTGCTTCCAGACCTTCTTCAAGTATTGCGCCATCCTTGGATGATCCATCATGTATTCTCTTGAGGCTTAGTTGGTGGCAGCTGAAAATCTAAATGGATTGCAAGCTTCTTCACCGCTAAGTCTATCGCTAGCCAAGGGGGTTACTGGTTAAAACCTCGTGTTCTGCTTCGTCATTGAATGCTTTGAAGCTTAGAGTGTCCTAGGCCTGGTTGGCGTGGCTGGGCGTTGCGGAGCATGAGTTCGCGTGATGGGGAGCCGCAAAGCATGATTTGGCGAAACAAGGAGCTGCCATGCATGATTCGCATGGTTGGGAGCTGTGGTGCAAGATCGAGGGCGTTCGGGAACTGCAGAGCAGGTAGGCGCGGCTGTGATGGTTTTGCCCTGTGCATTCAAGGTTTGTACTCGCAGCAAAAGTTTACCAAAAATTGGTAGAATTTAAGGTATTTATAGGAGGATGTGACTGGCCATAATGTTAGAGTTTTGCCCTACACATGGCGGCATCCTATTGGCCAAGGTATGTCAGTCATTGGATGAATGAGGAAAGAATATTCCAATATATTAATTAGGAGGTAATATCTTGGGATAATGGTGGAAGTATCCTTGATTGGTTATGAGGAGGATTCCTTACTTCATATAGTTGATCTTCAACTAGGAATGTATAAAAGATAAGATTTGGTGATTAATCCTATCAATGTTTTTGACTTTTCCATGCCATGAGAAGGGGAGCTTTGAACAGTCGTAGTCCATTGCTTGAACTTCCAAGGATGCTAAGCCGCATGTGGGCATGTGGGACTATTTGTGTGTCTACCCATTTATTGAGAGCAATCTTGTCTTCTTGGGGATAAAGTCCACATGTCATCTTTTGGATTTTTGAGATTTTTTTGACTCCACAATAGCCACGGGCTAGTGTTCATGGGCCGAGCAAAGGAGATGTAGCGGGCGAAGGTACCATACCTAGTTTTGGGCTCAGGCTGACTAGAAAAACACCCTAACGCGTGTTGGGTGAGTTCACCGGAAAAGAAGGCCGGTGCCGCCGCTATAGGTGGCAGTGTTTTTTTGTTTTTTGTTTGTATATGACTTTTGTGTTTTGGTTTGGTGGGTTGGAGGATTAAACTAGGGTGGATGACGAGTTTGGCTGAGGGTGTGAAGTGCTTTTCTAAGAAGTGATTGGAGAATGAGTAAGTTGATGAGGATGGCATGTGTTATTATATGTTTGCTATTTGGGTGACTCTTGGATCTACGTTTGAGTTTTTAAATGGGTTGATGATGATGATGGAACTTTCTTTTTGTATTTATTTGGTCGATTTTGTCTTCTGGTTATAAAAAGAAAAGGACCAAATTATATTATGTCTTTTGGTTAGACAAAGAAAAAGACTTTAGAATTATTATTTTGGTCAATGTAGTTTCCGTTTTCACGATTTTAAAATTACAAAATCATAATTATTGCAACTAAAGGACAATAACTCTTTTTCTTTTTTTTTTTTTTTATAACAAAATTAACACAGGTGGGCACATATTTGTTGTATAGATGTAAAAGTTTATTTTATTCTGACGCATGCTCTAGTTTTATCAAAAATTAATTTATTGTCTTTAAATTGTACTATAGTAAGCAGCATGTATCATGAAAATTATATGAATAAAAGTCAAACTTCGTCCAAACTAAAGAGACTAAAACCATTATCTAGCAAAAAAAGAAAATATCAAGCTAAAGAGCATATGGTACACAAGAAGAAAATTACATTCGATTCCAAATTTTCAATAAATGTTAAAGTGACATATTTGTTTATGGTAAATTATTAATTAAGTGACATGGTTTCTCAGATAAAGTAATGCATGAACTTGTTGCTTCCGGACTAGGAAGGTCCTGCAGAATGCAGGTTGCAGCCATTACCACAAATGGTGGCGTCAAGTTCAAACGAAATAGCTGGGAATTGGGATGTGAACGTGGGAATCAGAAGCATCAAAGTTTGGGCTTTGCAAGGTTGTAACGCTGTACGTAATCGGTATGTTATTATACGAGCGAAACTTATGGTTGAGGAGTTGAACATGAGAATTGACTCAAACTAAAGGGACATATTTTTATTTAACTGAGCTGTTAACATTAATTATCAAACCAAACCCAAAAATATAATATCCGTTAAATGCAGCGGCTACGGCTTTTATGTGTTATGTACAATTTTGAAAGAAATTGATGTTCTATCATAAAATCAATTGATAATATAAGGAATAATGCACTTATAATCTCATGCAAGATTTCTTTTTTCACCTATGTGAGATTCTTTTACCTTCACATCTTCACACATCCTCTCATGTGTGCTGGATTTTCAAGTCAAACACGTAGCCAACACATACATGGACAACATAAATTGGGCGAAGTGGAGCACATGTGGCCGTTGGGATTCACACGTGGGCTAACTTGGCTTTGATACTATGAAGGAAGTTGAGGTTCTACCATGAAACCAATTGCCAATATGAGGAGTAACTCAGTTTACTTATAAGCTCATACAAGATTTATCCTTTCTCGGATGTGAGACTCTTTTACTTTCACTTCCTTACAGTGTTACTAATTCAAAAAGTTTCACATAATTAGGGTTTTGCTTACTTGAAAGTAAATCAAACGTTTGGCTTTCACTACTTAGTAATAAACCCTAACCACAAAGTGCATATTAGGATCAACAGAAGTGCAGCTATTATTATCACATCATATGATTTAAACATTTGATCTCTCCAGCATTTTTCGTATATTTTTATTTGTGCGGGAACTTCCTCAAACACAGGAAGGTCAATAATTTTGAATCAAAATAGAATAAGAATAGTGTTCAAAGCAGCATGTGCAACCGCGGCATAGTGACAGTGGGATCATCAGTATATGGAAAATCAAATGCCAATCACACTGGCCATGTTACATCACATAAAATAATTAGATCAACAAGGCAATTCTAAATTCTTTAACTACAAAAACAAGCTTGTGATGATTACGATGAGATCGGTATGAATATTTGATTAATTTGACTTTGTAAATCACAATTATAACCTATTATTGAGGAAGATAATACAATTTTAAACAATGGTGCAACTTTGCTTAGTTTCACCTTGCACCATCCTAGTTTAGGCTTTTAGTACGTAGTAATAGTTTGGTTTATGTCTTTTTTTTTTTTTTTTTTTTTTTTTTTTCTCTAAATGACACTTCATTATACAAAAATTACGAATTCTTACACTATTGGTTCCTCTATTAGTGTAACCGAAAGCTAGCTATATTGTATCACTTCTTTTTTTCAAAAAGGGAGACAACTTGTGGCAATCCACAGTTATCCATCTCTTCTGAATCCGGAGAGACTATGAAGAATTTCACCCTACTTATGGTCATCGTCAAGTGGAAATATATTGTATAGTATCACTTGGCTTGACCCTTTGTTTCTTGCATAAAGTCATATAGAAGAAAAATAACAAAATTTTCCCATAAAATTTCAGCTTTATTGGACTCCCGCGCTCTGTTGCCATTGACAAAAGAAAGTTGGAGCACGTCGACTTAAAAAGTTTACTCTTGCACGAGAATTTATTTCGTGCACGATACCTTGATCATCCATTTCCATCACAATCTCTCGAAAACAAAGGCCCCATGCGAATAGCAGTCCCTTCTCTTTGCAGCCATTAACTCAGTTGTACGAGAGCTTAGATGACATTGGCTTGGTTCCCTCCTTCCACCTAGCTTTTCATATGACCAGGTTATAGACTGAATTTTCTGATACTGTCTTAGTCCAGTCGAGGTCCAACTGAAAAAGGTCAGATCCATCCCACCCTAGCCACGTAAACTGATGCGTTTGTTGCACTGAACTATCTCGGACTGGACTAACTTCAAGAACTAGGTTGGATTGGCTTAACATGAACCAAGTAATATAAGAATGAAGCGTTTGGTACAGTATTGGCCTAAGTCAAGAACTAACTTATTTTTAGAACTTAAATATTTTTTTGTTACTTTTTAATCATCTTATCAATATTTTATAAATTTTAACTTAGATATTTTCACTTCATTTAACCCGATTTCAATTTCGTTTGCGTCCATGTGTTCGTAGTGACAAATATTATCCGAATACGCTAAAATAGTAACTCAACGTGTCACGACATGAGGGTCAACCAAAGTCAACATTCTCGCCTCTAAGGGATTTTGGTTAATTCCCACCTTTCAAAATAAAATATCATATAACAAGGTACTTTACGGAGGTAATAGCTTCATGACTTCAAATGGAGTTACTGAAATTCTATAGATGTCTCTGCAAAATGCGTCACGACTTTAGGGAGCATGGCAACATGTTAGTGTTGTAACTTTTAAAATATTGGATTCTACTGTGTTATACATAGTAAGGTAAACAAGCTGGGTGACATATATATGCAATCTTTCTGGCAGATATTCGCATTTTTTTTCTTTCCAATTTTTCCTGTTGATGTGCTTCTGGCAGATTTTCAATTTCGGTGATTCTAAATTCTCAAAACAAACATTCACGTAATGATGCTGCTACAAGAGTTCTATTTGCAACTCATATGTATCCCTTTTCATAATTTCTCAAGTTCCACAGGTGCTTGACTAAATTGCGGATGCACGCCGGTCTCCCCAACCATTAGACGACCTTTATTGTTTATACAATATATGATATCAAACTCTTGACCTAGAGAACAAATTTTTTTGCTGTATGGCAAATTGCCTATGTTGGATATAGTTGTTGGGTGCCCATCTTCTGTAATTTAAAATTTTGATTAGGTAATTCCTACATTTATTGACCAACATTACAAACTTAGTGGTGAATAATCACACCTTTTCCCTTCATAAACCCTACCTCAGGTGGCAACTGAGTAGAATATGCACTAGCAAAGCTAAGGTGGGGTGCAATGGGATTCATTGACCCCAATAAGTTTGTTGGGCCACTCTTTTTCTTTCGGTGCAAAGAAGAGAAAAACTGGGAAGAGGCATTGCTTTGGTTTTTTGAAGACTAAAGAAAAGAAAGGTTGATGGCTTTGGTTTTATAATGGGAGAGAGGGCAGATCTTTTTGTTTTGGCAGCATCCAATATATATATTAAGGCATTTGCTATGCCTTTTGGTTTTGAGCAGCAGCAGAAGAGAGAAGAGTTGTATGTCGATAACTCTAATCTGTAAGCAGAGGAGAGAGATGAGAGCCACACCAGGGAGAGCATTCGGCTCTCCCATTTGAAAAAGGGCACATGGGTCTACTATTTTGAGAGAGAAGCAGATGTAAAGAGTGAGAAAAACATGGGGCACTATTTAGAGAAGGCAGCAGTTGTTGCTTTGGTGTTCTCATTAGATTGCTTCATTTTTTGCTCTCCTTTGAGAAATCACTTATATTGGTGCTAGAGAAACTTGTTGTGTATTTTTGTATTTTCTACTTGTTCTTTGTTTAAGTGAGAGCTATTAGTGTATGTGGGATTTCAGATTTGAGTTTGAAAATTTTAAATGAAAGTATGATCGATTTTAGAAAGCTATTTTTTGACCCTATTGCAGTAAATTTATGGCCTTGCCACTAAGAATATGGTCACTTTTTTTGCAACTTGTCATATGTGGCCTACGAGGTTGGGCCTTACATGCGAGAGGGTCTATTGTCCAGACATCAGACTAAAGCAAAGATATGAGGTGAGACAAGAGAGTAGGCCATGGTGGACCTGAAAATTTCTCCTTGCATTCAAAGGCAGAATTAGGGAACTTTTTGTATCTAAGTCAGAGGAATATGTTGATCCGACCATTGGACGTCAAAATCTCTTCTTACCCTAGGCCCCTAAATGTCAATAACCTTTCTCATGACTGCATTTTTGCTCACCACCCTCAAGCGGTGGTAATGCTCACCACCCTATTTATCACTGTTAGATGAGTTTGAATTTTGAAATTTATGCTTATCCACTACATGAATCTCGAAATTCAAACTTATCTAACGATAATAAATAAGATGATAAGCACACACTATAGTTTATTCTGATGGGCAATAATGCTCCCTTTCTCATGAAGACTTCCATGGTAGAAAACATGACCTTCATGCCACGTGTCTTAATAGAGCAAACTCACCCTAGAGTATGATCCGCCTTGTTGAATGTTACCGTTACAAAAGGGGACGGCCCAACGGATATTTCTACGGCTTTTCAAAGTTTAAAATTATAAATTAAAAAGGTGGACAACAATTTATTCCCTACTTTCGTTATCTCCATCACACCATCCCTCATTCATCATCGAAAACCCAAAGATTTTCAGGCTCACATCTCTTACTCTCTCTCTCTCCCCCCCATATCACTGCCGTGTCCGTCTCCGATTTCAATGGCTATGGCTCTCAGACCCATCGACAATGCTCTCTCAACCACACCGGAAAGACCCAAAAAGCAAACCAAAGTTGCTGTTCCAATCCAGAAGCAGAAACCCGAATTCGGCCTCATAAATGACGAAAACCAGGCTCCGCTTCCTGCAACCGCTGATGCCGCCATCGACTACATCTCTTCCGAGAATCTCAAACCCATCTCAGACCCTGATCTCAAGATTCAGGTAATTTTCCATCTCATTGGTATTTTTCCCTTTCTGTTACTTTTGAGTAAAACCCGATTGATGTCGCCCCTTGCACTCGAGATCGATTCTGCTTACTGGTGTATTAATGTCGGAGTAAAATTTTAATAATTTTTTAAATTTCAGAGCTTGAATGAGGGATTGGAATCAAAGGATTGGGTGAAGGTGTGTGAGTCTCTGAACAATGTCAGGCGTTTTGCGCTCTACCATCCTGCCCTTCTGGCTCCTACCCTGTAAGTGCTTTTCTTCTCAGTATCAACCTCCGATTCTCTGCTGTAAAGTCACTAAAACGACGTCATTTTTGTATGTACAGAGAGAAAGTTATGGTGGTGCTGGTCAAGGCAATGAAGAATCCGAGAAGTGCCTTAATCAAGACCTCGATTATGGCTTCTTCCGACATCTTCACCGCCTTTGGTGATGGTTTACTTGAGTCCGCGGCCTCTAATGCATTTGATCAATTGGTGTGTAACCCAGACGGTTTTTTGTTTTTCTTCTTAATTTTAAGGATCGTTTGACAACCATTTCGTTTAGTTTTCAATTTTTTTTATGTTCTGATGAACGGCTTGGATTGTTCGATGCGTTTTTCACAGCTGCTGCAATTGCTGTTGAAGTCATCTCAAGACAAACGTTTTGTGTGTGAAGAAGCAGACAGGGCACTAAGCTCAATGGTGCAGTCCTTGACCCCTCTTCCTCTGCTTCAGAAGCTTCGAGCCTACGCTTCCCATGGCAACCCTAGAGTCAGAGCCAAAGCTGCCATTTCTGTCGCATCTTGTGTCGCCAAGATGGTATTTACCATGAAACCAACATGTTCTCTTGAGCTATGACTTTGAACAATACCATTTTTCTTGTTAACCTTGTTACGAAAAATGGGATTTTGGTACCGATTTTCAGGGGCTTGAAGGAATGAAGGATTATGGGGTGGTTTCTTTGGTGAAAATGGCTGCAGACTTGTTGAATGATAGGCTGCCTGAGGCGAGAGAAGCAGCGCGGGGAATTGTGATGTCGGTATACAATGCCTATACAGAGAATGAAGAGGAGAAGCTGCGGGAGAACGAAGAGGAGAAGTCGGAGAAGCAGGAGATTTGGCTAAGCTTTTGCCAGTCTAATTTGTCAACAATCCATGTTCAGTCCATGGTCAAAATTACTTCGTCTCAGTAGAAAGAAGACTATGATTAGGGTTGTGTTTTGCTGGTAGTAGAAGCTATAGTGGGAGTGCTAGTTTGATTTCTGATTCTTCCGGGTAGCCTTATAGCAGCATATATACTTTGAGAGTGCCATGAGTTTAAATCTTCCAGCTTCGTCTAAAAGCTGTTTTTACGTAATTTTATGTTGATGAAGTTCGTCGTTTAATAAAATTTTCGTTGTTGATAATGGAAGAGCTAAGAATCGTAATATACCAGCAATGCAAGTAACCAAACCAACCCCTCTGAAAATTCGGAAAATATCTTTGAGATGGCAGCAATCTTACCGTAATATCTTTAGGGTTTAGATCTCTTCTGAGCCGGCGTGCCATACACATACGGACAGTGAAACAAGCGGGCGGTTATGTAGAGTGACTTCTATAAACAAATTTTCAGCTGTGTTCTGGTGTCCGCAGCTAGAACATGCCACATAAAATAACATGTATACAATTTGAAGATCAATACAATTCCCACGATATATCGTTTACAGTACGAACGATACATGGATTCCTACATTTGAACTATTTCCTATTCATTTGAAAGAAGAGAAATATGATGAGACAGAAACACATAAATCTCTCCACAAGCTAGAACTGCCTCCTTCCCTATATTTTCCTACAACTGGGACATTCATCGCATCCCTCGCTTCCACCAAAACCACAAGGAGAACTTCCGTTGAGATAACGGAGACCCAAGCCAAAAGCAATCCTGATTGGAGGAAGAACTCGAAAAAGGAAAGAAGTCAATTTTCAAGCACTTCAATCTTGTTCAACAAGAGAGCGCAGCGCAGTCTCAACTTCTTCAAAAGGTTGCCCGGCATACAGCTGAATCTGCGCTCTCTTCACAAAAATCACCCTCATGTTATCTGATTTTATGGCGTCGCGAAGTTCCTGCAAAACATAAAGTCCCTTTATCATCTTAACACTGATGACTTGAACGAAGGAAAATACATAACAATTTCATGGTTGGTTGGAGACAAAACCCAAAGAACAAATAAGACACAGAAAGAAGAGCTCTTAAATGGAAACAGAAAACAGAATGCGATGAAGTAGCATATAATTCTTCCATTAAAAAGCAAATGGAAGACATGATGAATAAAAATGAAAAAAAAAAAAAAAAAAAAAACCCCAAACCAACGAAGGAGGGGCGGAAGGATTAGAAGAAAATTGTGAACCTTATTTTTACCCCAAGATTGAGGAATTGGAACTCAAAATTCTGATAACTTTTGTTTTGTGACGATCCGGTTTTAATCAAGTTAAGTGGTGAATTCAAAAAATTTTCTTTTTTAAGTTCAAGATGAAGCTTGCACGTCACTTTACTTAGTTCTCATTAACTCCTAACCATGTTATATTCTCTTTGAGGTAATGGCTCCATAGAAGTACGGTTAATCAGAATTTCAGAAGAACATTTTGTAATGTCATGTGTAGAAATAATGATAGGAAACAAATTTTGTAATTTGTAGAACCGCCAAGTTTTTTGAAGTTTGTAAGTGTTCAATTACCTAGTTACAACTCTAATAGGAAGATGGGGCTATCCAAAGTATAATTCAAGCCGAATGGAAGATGTCTAAATGACCTAATGCAAAACCTTGCCAAAGTTGCTCTAAATATTGGGAGGTTTTATTTAGGATATTAAAAAAAAAAAAAAAAAAAAAAAAAAAGAAGTGAATAAAATGATGAAGTATAATGTGCCGAATTTGACACTTTAAATTTCTTACGCATAAGCATGCGTCTAGGCGTTGAAATTTCAAATTATAGTATATCAATTAACGATTGAAAATCAATACGTTGAATAAGACTGAATTTTAATTTGGATGCTGATTATGTTTTTTCAAGTTTATATAAAGTAAAAGAATTGAATTTTGGAAGCCAGGAGTGTGTCAATTGTTTTATAATTCGTCCGAATACATATATCAGGTTGCTGCTCAACGCAATTTGAAAGTATATCTAGCGCAAGGACTTGTCTTTTTTTTATTGATAAGCAGAGGGTTTGTAGCCTTTTTTGCTAAGCAGTAGAACATATTATCTTTGTTTAGTCTTTAGCATTCGATCGCTGTCCACAAATATAGGATAGAAGGCCCCAAATTAGATCTGGTTCTTACCTAGTTCGAGTCAGAAGTTCACACGTACAAGCCTTCGCGGCCAAACGTTTTGGTTTCTGTAAGCGTTGGAATCCCACATCGCCCGCGCTACAGCTCCGGCAGGCGCACCCCACCAAGTTTAAATTTGAATTTAGTCTTAACTTAAGATTGTCATGTATAGCAAAATTGGAGATTTAAATTTTTATTTTAATGTTTCTGCTAGTAGATATAACGAAAGTAAACGTTATATTTGATAAAAAAAAAGAAATTAGAAGTTGGAGTTTATGACTAAATATGGTGTCTGAAGTTATTCATTTCTAAGGGAACTCTCATTTATTCAATCCTGTTTGCTTATTTCGACAAAAAGAAATGTCAAAACTTATTACGTCATAATATTTAAGCTAAGTGATTGAATTTGTTATTTATAAAACTGCGATTAAAATGGTGGTTGTGTCTTGACTAAGCCACTAATCGGAAATGTTCATTATCCTTGTTCATCGTAACAAATTCGAGTTTATATTATCGGGTCACTCGTTGCACTACGCTATAACCCATTAAAAGGTAGCCGTTGCTCACTAGCTTGTGAGGTGCTAAGATTGTCACAAACCATATTCCCTCCCCTTGATATAATTAACATTGGTGTTCTGCAATGTTTTACAGACCAAGTTCCCAAGTGCAATTAACCATCAGAAGTTCTAATTCACTATTGTGGCTGCCCACAATTTGAGTCACAATTTTTTCGGTTTTTCTTGCAGGCAAAGTGATGACGACAACGGATTCTCCTTTCAAATTTACGCTCAGATGGTGTTTGAATGGTTAATTTAGATGTTAGGAATTTAGGTTATTATCAACGAACCCGTTTGATAAGCTGAGGGGTATACAAATTATGCCAGGTCAGGGCTCTACATCTTTTCCCAAATTGCTAGCAGCCATGCTTGTTCTATAATTCAATATCTTGGTTTAATTTCTAACCTCTTGACGTTGTAGACAGATTGATGTATCAGCAACCTTATTTCTTTATGCTCGTTATTAGTTAGAGAGTCACAGATTCAATGGTTCACCTATTTCTTGGTGCTTTTGCTGTTTACAAACATCTTCAGCAACTATTTGGATTGTGGTCCAATTTTTTATTTTCCACTCAGGGTAAAGCCCATTCTAATTTTTAAACATTTTATAATGTCGTGTATGAAAATAATCAGAGATGAAACCAGAAATTTAACTAAGAGGGACATCTTAAAAAATTTAAGCTTTTTTTTTGTGACAAATAAAGCTAATTTTTTTACGAATGCTAAAAAAATAGTTACAAAATGCCTAATTTTATTATTCTATTGTATAATTTTGATTTAAGTGTTGTATTAACAATTTAACAATTTACTGCTCATTCGTACAACTAAATATATGCAACTCGACAAGATTTAGGCATGAGCGAGTGAGAAACAAAAAAAAAAGGGGCACTTAAGATCTAAGAGAGGAATTTTCACTATTTTATGAATAATACAATTACAAGGATAAATGCACATTCAGCATCTCTAATAGTAATACTATATTTAGGGTACCATAATATATTTCAAGCCAAATGTGAGATGTCTAAGTGAACTAAGGCAAGATATGATCAAATTGCTTAGGGTATCAGAAAATAGGAAATGAATAAAATGACAGAATATTGTACCGAATTTTGCACTTCCAACTTTTAATGCATTAGGGTGCATTGTAGACGTTGAAGTTCCATATTATAGCATATAGCAATTAACAACCCGAAAATCGACACATTGAAGAAGACCTAACATTAATCTGGGTGCTAATGATGTTTTTTCAAGTTTGTGTGAAGTAAATGTCAAATTTTTTACGTATTTTGAAATTATATCCAGGGCAAGGACTTGCATCATCATAAACAATTTTTCCGTTGATAGGAAGCTGAGGGATTGTACCTTTTTATTTGCCAAGTTGTAGAAATTATCTTTGTTTAATCAATTAACATTTGATCACTGTCCACAAATATATGTATGTATAACCCCAAATTCAATCTGGCTATATTGTAGTTCAAGCCAGAGATGATTCACAAGTAGCAGCTCTCGCGGCAAGACGCTTTGTTTTTTGTAAGGTTAGAATCCCACATCGGCCGCGCAAGAGAAGTGAGCAAGCAAACAGGCCTATAAAAGCCACATTCCAAAGCCGAAAGAAGCATACCTTTCTCGGCCTTTTGGCTAAGATCAAGTGTAGTATCTGTTCTTATCAGTTTAATATCTGATACGTGGACCAATGGTCCACACGATATTAAATTTATTTTTTTAGGGGGAGGATCCACCACGGTAGCTTGCTGCTGGGATCCTCGCGTGTCGCCCAAGCGTTGCACTACTGCTCGGGCTGGCGCACCCCACCAAATATAGTTTAAATTTTTAGTCTCTGTGTGAACAGGATTGAATTATATAGAGGTTGTAAGTAGGTATGGTATGGGAAGTCACCGATTTTTAGATTCAGACTGCTAGTGGTTCTTGTTCTGGACCTACGCTCGGATGGGTTGAATGGTTATAATTTAGATGCTAGGACTTAAGGTCAGTGTCAAGGAACCCTTTGATAATCTGAGGGGCTACCTCTTCCGCCTAATTGCAATCAGCCATACTTGTTTTAGCATATTAGACAAACTGATCTGCAGCCTGATTTCTTCTTCATGCTGGTTGTTAGTTCTCGAGTCACAGATTCAATGGTTCGGCTATTTGGACTCGGCCCTTTTAGTAACTTTTGCTGTTTACAAACAAAGCGTCTTCAGTCCCATATCGACGGAAGGAAGAAAGCGTGGAAGTAAATGCTTGCTGTTTACAAACAACTGTCTTTTTCGTTAATCACAATTTGTTAATGGAGTAGCTTGGTAGGTCGATGTAACTATACGATGAGGACGATAATCATCAAAATTAGGCGTGCGCCCATTGCGGCTTAAGCTAATTAGCCTTGCTCACACGCTGGTATGGATATGATCTGTCACACGCTGCTAGCCTTGCTCGCAAAGACACACTTTAAAAACATAGAAATTGTCGAAAGAAAAGAAAACACGAATAACATTGAAAAAGTCGTCGAGGGAAAGAAAAAGATAAATCCAAATTTCTAAAACCCAACAAGCAAAATCCCTTTCGGCTTTTGGCAGCTGCTGAATCTTTTTGCTTTTTGCAAGCGCAGAAGCTCGGATCTATGGACTCCTCAAAGCCTTCTGTCCGTCTTTCTGCAGCACAAGGGACTCTGGTATCCGCCCAATCCAGCAACCCGCCGCCGCACAAGCTTGCTCTTTCCCGCACCTCTTCACTCTCAGGTTCGCTCTCTATCCGAGCTCCTCCTACCCCTGATTCCGATTCCGATTACGATTCCCAGTTCCAAGAATTGGGTTATAGCTCTAGTGGTAATATTAGTAGTAGTGAATCTGATTCCGAGGCCTTCGTGACTGGGGAGGAGTTCGAAACGGCATCGGAGAGGCCGCTGTTGGCCGACCCAGATGAGGAATTTCTCGGTCCTGTCGAAAGATACGAGCTTTCCTGGCCTTTAGTGGCTGACCCGGATGATGGGTTCGAGCCTGTTGTTGAGAAAGTTATGGTGGGTGACTCGGGGAGGGTTATGCCCGTTGCTCAGTTGTCATGGGAGAGTGATGATGATGGTGTGGTGGGTAGTGATGGGGTTTTGAGTGAAGTGGAAGACGGGGAGTTTTCGGTTCGGGTTAAGGTTCCGGGTAATGGGGTTGTGGAGAAGCTTAGTGTTGCGCCGAGGGTCAAGATTTTCGAGGTTGAAGAAGGAGAAGAAGAAGAAGAGTTAGTGAAGTCGAAAGAGTCTTTGGTGGTTGAACAAGCTGAACCTGTTGCAAATTTAAAGGGATTTAAAGCTGATGAGGGTTCGGATTTGAATAATTTTTTCGAAGCCAAAAGTGGGATTGAAAATAATGATGTTGCTGCTGCTGAGATTGAAGATAACGGTCGAAATTCTGCGGAATTGAGCGTTAGTGTATCAGAAAAAGGGGAGAAAGGCAAGTATGTGGCAGAAGAATGCTTTGTGCATTGCCCGAATAGCGACAGGAGTAATGGTGTTGATTTGGGTGTTGAGGGGAATGAAAATCAGAATGTGGACTTGACAACCAATTCGCACCCGAATCTAGTTCCCGAGAGTTTGTATTTGGAAAATTGTAATTTATCTGAACTTACTAAGGATGATGAATTTGAAAATGCACTGTGTAGTGATTTACTTGAATCAATCACACTGAGTTCGCTATCTGTACCTCTCTTATGCAACAATGGGGCGGAAGATGTTGGTGCTGTGCAATTTCAAGGTGAAACAGCAGCATATGGAGCCAAAGTGGAAGTGCTTTTCAAGGAGAAGGAATTCCCTACAGAGAAAGAACAGATCAGTTTCGGTCTGTTTGGGGAGAAGATTATTATCACATCTAGAGTTTCAGTTCTTGAAGGAGAAGAATCGGGGCCGGTGCTGTCGAAAGAGTCCTCGGTCATTGAACGGTCTATTCAAGCGCAAAGGATTGAAGATAATGGTCTTCCTGCTGTTGAGATCAACAAGGGACTTGAAAGAGGACCAGAGAAAGGCAAGTATGCGGCAGATGAATCAGTCGTGCATTGCACTAATGGCAAAAGGAGTGGTGTTGATTCTAGTGGAAGTTCTGAGGCACCCGAAAGAGGAAAGCATTCAAGAACTGATTTTGGTGTTGAGGAGAATAAAGATCAAATTGGAGACTTGATGACATATTCAGAGCCAAATCCAGTTCAGGAGATTGTATGTTTGGGTAATGGCGATTTGTCTGAAGCTACTAAGTGTGATAGATTTGAATATGCACTGTGTAGGGATTTCCTTAAATTGGTCACGCCAAGTTCCTCCGCGACACGCAGTCACATCTTTAGGGATGAGACCAAAGTCGAAAGTTTCAGCATAAATGGAACAGCAGCTGAGGTAACTGTAACACTTTCAGATGAAAATATGGTCACCGGACTCAAGTTTGAGGACCAGTTGGCTATTGGGGAGCAATTGGTTTTGGCCGGAAGTGCTGGAGCGTTGCAATTTGAAGGTGATACAGCACATGGAGCCAAATTGGAGGTGCGTCTCAACGACAAGGATTTCCCTAGAAGACAGGACCCAACCAGCTTGGGTTTGTCTCTGATGAAGTGGGGAGGTGGTCTTGTTTTAACAGCCGACATACTGTCTCTGTTCTCTGTCCGGAATTGTCAAATGGCTGTTCATGTTGTACTGGATAGCAAGCAAAGGGGCAAAATTGCTATAAAGACGGGCAGTTCAAACCAACTCCAAGTTGCACTTGTTGGGATTCTTTCAGTTGCGGCTTCAATCTTTGGGATTTTTCGCCCGAGATTCGGTGTTCAAAACTCAAGATAATAGGTGTAGTTTTCCTTTTGCTGTTGGTTGTACTTGTCACTAATTTTCAATGTCTAGCACTCTGTTTATGAAACCAAAACTACGTATTGAAGTTGTTGTACATCATGTCTGAGTTCAGTCATTCCCAAAGTTATCTACTCTGTCTGTCGTCTCTTCGAGAACATCTGATAGAACTGAAACGACACAGAAAAGATTAGCATGGTCCATGCGCAAGGATCAACGCATAAATCGTTTCAATTGAGCTTTCAAAAGTAAAGGGGTCAAAGTTATTCAGCCTTGCACTCCAAGTTTCTAATTGTTTATCCTATCTTTTCAGACTTGCACCCCAAGTAATTAAGGTGCCCTTTTTCTTAATTAAAAATTATTAAAACGAACAAGCCCTCTGTTTACATAAACCAACCTTTAATGCACCATTATTCATGTTGAAAAGCTTTAAAGATTCAAATCCCAATTCCCAATCATAGAAAACGTGTAAGAATTCTTCTTCTTAATTCTTCAAAATCTCATTTACTTGTTGGTTCCTTCTGCAAATTCTTCTAAATTCTCTTAGCACTTGGCACACAATTTGGTATCGTATAGATCGATTCTCATTATGTAATTGGGTTTTAATATTTTATATAAGTTATGAATCACTTCTGCTCATAAACATAATAAAACATTATATATATATTTTTCCTGCCAAACTAGCCTCAAGCTAACGACTTCCTTGTAAAACATGACAACCACTCAATTTTTCTTTAAGAAATTAAATGTTTAAATTTTTATCAACAGACTTAAGCATAGCCAAGTTGATATGTAATCTGTAACCATATTTAAATTTCTCTTCTCATAATATAGATTAATTATGTATAGACTCTTGTTTGTATTAAAAGACACTGTTATGAAGCTAGGAGAATAGAAGGATATATTTTCTGCATACCATGTTAATTTTTGTCTCATGATTGTTAATTGCTTTGTGATTTATATAATACAATGATATATTATCACTGTGTGTTGTATGTATTTTATTTAAGTCGTATAATAATTCAGCCATAATAATTTTGTTCGAACTCGCCATGAATAAAAATAAAATTTGACTTTTCATAAAAAGAAGGATCTCTAAATTGTACTACTAATTACTTGATTTATTTAATTCAAAAGTCAAAAATAAAAAAAGCTATAAGGGAAAAAAAAAACCGTACTACTAAGAAACCACATGCGAGGTGAAAAAAAAGGAGAAAGAATATGTGAGAAATTAAAAATTAAAAATAAATGGGTTGAGACGTCCACCCTACCCGTTTCTTTGACGGGTTCGAACCGGAAAAAACAAACGGCTGTAACTTGCAAGGTTCTGGCTGGTTTTATCCGCATTCCGTATGGTGTTTCCCTCTTTCTGCTAACACTCCTCGGTCACAGTCCCCAAAAATGGAGAAGAAGCTGCTCTTCCAATGAACTTCAAATCCTTCGCCGCCCACTCTTGGGCGCTCCAACCCAGGGAAGCCGCCATGGCTGTGATTCAGACCTGCCCCTACAGGGTATATACATACACACGCACGAGACATATATATATACACACACACATATATATACATATCTGTATTGGATATAAACGCGCACACACGCAAACACTTGTTTTGAGCTCGCAGTTTTCTGTTTGTTTCCCGAGAAAGTGTTGGGAAAAATTAGAGAGACTTGGAAGTTTGGTTTGACATTTCAAGCTTTGTGTGTTGTTCCAACATTTCCTTTCGAACCAAGTTCTGAAGTCGTTGAAAAGGGTTTCCGGATCAGTAACAAATCAAAAAGCGTCTTGTTTTTGTGTTACCTTTTTAAAGTTGTAATTTTTGCTTGTCAAATGGTTCTGGTTATGAAGTGATAATGTGCTTGAATTCGGATTTTTTAGTTTGAGTTGTGCCCGAAAGTGGATTACGATTCCGGTGTGTCTGTTTGCATAAAGTTAATATTTTTACCGGCATATGGGAGTATGAGGCATTTTTGGGCTCTTTTCTTGTGGTGTGCACCAGTTGCTTGATGGAATGTCACATAGAGACGTCTCGATTGTGTTCTCCATGGTTGGAGTTTTCATTGAATTTTGATGCAAATAGAAGAAAAAGATTATGAAATTTCTGCTGCTTGTAGCTTAAATTCTAAAAATAAGAGCAGACAGAACTGATTTTCCTAATTCTGGAAACTGGCTCTTTTTTTCTTTCTATATTACAGAGTGCAAAGACACTATAAATTCTCTTAGCTTCTAATTGGAATTCGACAACCGAACTAAATCACTGGTGCGAATGACTAACTGTGAACTAAATTGTGACTTAATATTAACAAAGAAATTTAGATTTCCTTCCACACGTCTTACATGACCTTCAGAGTTCTGAATTGTTCTTTCCTTTTCTTCTTCTGAACTTCTTTCGACATAGTTATACTTGAATAAACTGTTTGATTCATAATTGAGTTCAATTGGTCATTTGAACATTGGATTTGTATCTTATCTAACTCCATCTTAAATTGTGTTGTACTTGATCAGGTTCTGTCACAAAGAACTTGCTCATCTTTTAGGAGCACAGCTTCTGTTGGCTTATTTTATTTCAGAGACAGGTCTTCAGTTAAAGTTTTCTCTCTCCTTAACATGGCGCACTACTCTGCTTTTTCCAATGATGAGTTTGGTTCTTCCTCAAAGCGAAGATCTCGAGGACCTGTTATGGCCGCAAAGAAAGTAGCTGAAGGTGTTTTGTGTGTTATTATTCTTTTTTTGAAATTGGGTGCTTACAGTGTTGATCTACCACATGATTTCTAGAGAATTCCTTTTCAAATGTTTAAATTTTTTGTCCGAAAACCGAACTAGTTGTAAATTTTGTCCGAAAGCCAAACACGATACTCCTTTTTTTGTTTAGGGAAAAAGCAAGAAGAGGGAAAATACAAGCACACGGTTGAACTGCCAAAGACATCATTTAGCATGAGAGCAAACTCTTTAACACGAGAGCCTGAAATCCAAAAAATATGGGATGACAATCAAGTTTTCAAGAAAGTTGTTGGTAAAAATACAGGGGTGAGCTTCATGCCATGCCTTTCTTGTATTTAGGTATTTTTGACCTGGCATGACTTAATGGCAAACTTTTACTTTCTTGGACAGGAAAATTTCATTCTTCATGATGGTCCTCCGTATGCCAATGGAGATCTTCACATAGGCCATGCTTTAAATAAGATTTTAAAGGATTTTATCAATCGTTATAAGGTATATATTCCTCCTCTACTTATCCATTCACTATGATACGTTTACATACATTTGGCATTTCATCACAAACAAAACAACCTTTTTAGTAAACAAAGGGGGTGGGAACACCCAACAGAAAGAAAATTACCTTGTTAACATCTTGGAAACTGAATAGTATTGGTAAACCAAGTTTTAATAATAAATAATGATTGTTCCAGATCACCAATTGCTTGCTAGCTTTTCGTATTCATGCTAATGTTAATATTCTAGCACTCTTGAGTCTTGAACAACAAAATGAATTGAAGGCTTGCACAACAATTTTAGCTCTCATTTGAATAACATGGTGATATCTGGATTTCATTTGTTCTACAGTTCTTTTTAAGTATCAGAATAGGTCTATACATTTCTACTTTGGGTGGTGGTTAAGAAATAAAAAAGCATGAGAATTTCATGCTGCTTTACAGTTATTTATTCAACTAATATTTCAATGAATTATTCTATTAACATACTAAAAGAAATAAAACAAAACAGCTTTAGTTACGTAAACCCAGCTCCTGTCCTCTTTAAACATGCAAACTAAGCTACATTTGATTGCCTGTCAAACTCAACGACCCTTTTACAAAAATAAGTAAAGTTCATTCCTGTATTCTTTTTCTGTGGGCAGCTTCTTCAAAATTATAAAGTTCATTATGTGCCTGGTTGGGATTGTCATGGCTTGCCAATTGAGTTGAAAGGCAAGTACTGCTTCGTTCATATTCATTTCTGTATCATGAAAACCACTTTTAGAGGGAAAACAAGTTGAAGAAGCGTAAAATCCTCTCGGTTTCTCTTAAACTTGCCTTCATTGGTAGAAACCAAGGTTTTTATTTTTTATTTTTTATTTGAAAGAGAAGTGGAAAAATCCAGTTAAGTACAATAGGTTTATTTTCCTTGGTGCATGTGATGATTGACTTCAGCATCATTTTGATCATTTCAGTTCTTCAATCACTTGATCAAGCTGCTCGAAAGGATCTAACACCAATAAAGTTGAGAGCAAAGGCAGCCAAATTTGCCAAGCAAACCGTTAAAACTCAGATGGAATCATTTAAGGTAAATACCCTTTATCGTGTCTCATATTATTTGTCTGTGTTTTGGCTCTATTAGAGTGATTCTTTGGAGATGATTCTCTTGCTCTTTCAGGTATAAATTGCAATTTAGTTATGTTGTTAGGATGTTGAGTTTTCATTTTGAAAAGGAAAAAGAATAATAAAGGATTTAGTATTTAAACAGATTGGAATATTTTTGAAGATTAATTGTTTCATCTGATTGCAGCGTTATGGAGTGTGGGCAGATTGGAATAATCCCTATCTCACTCTTGATCCAGAATATGAAGCCGCGCAGGTAGTCACAATGCTCATGCTTTTGTTTGTAGACAATTAAACTGAATGTAACTTGTAGAAGATTGTCAACAATCCTATACTGTGGTAAAGAGATTTCTAGACTTCATATAGCATTTCTTTTACTAACAGAAATTACAAAGAAAGAAGAAGTAATATATGAAAAATGACCTAAACTTGCTCATCATTCTGTTAAGGATATTGATCCTATATGTTGCTGAGTCCATACAAGTTTATCTCACTTGTGTCATATCATTTCCTAGATAGAAGTGTTCGGCCAGATGGTCCTTCAAGGTTTTATCTACAGAGGCAAGAAACCAGTTCACTGGAGCCCCTCATCACGAACTGCTCTTGCAGAGGCTGAGCTGGAGGTGAATCCACTTTTTCTGTGATCCTTGTGTAAAAGGACGTCACTTATCATGTATTATCTGATTTTGCTTTCTTACATTGTATTGGTATAGTTCCTATTACTTGACTGAAACTTTTATATACAGTATCCGGAGGGGCATGTTTCGAGAAGCATATACACCATTTTCAAATTGGTCAGTGCCTCTCCTACTTCAGGTGGCTTATTAAATGAGTATTTCCCAGATGTGTGCTTGGCCATTTGGACAACTACTCCCTGGACTATTCCAGCCAATGCTGGTGAGTTTCTTTGCTGCCTTTTTCAAATTGCTAAAATATTGGTAGCAGCATATTATTACAGTTTTTATTAATTATAGTAGTTTCTTTTTTTTATTTTTATGGATTTCAAGGCAATAACAGCCTCCTAAAGCATAAGTATTTGTTAAAACTCATCAGAAAAGTACCACAACTGTGGTATATCATTGTGTGTGAATAAGGCTCTACAAATAGAAAGAGTTATGTTTATGTTCATCTCTATTCTGTATAAATAAGCTGTTTACTGAAGCTGCCTGTAGTTATTTTGCTAAATTTCTTCGGCTTTGATTTTGCAGTACAAACTTCTTGATCTTAGTCATTATTAATCAGTCAATTTTTTTTCTTAATCTGTTTACATTATGCCTTGTGTATGGGACAAGGTTAACTGTTTGTAATTAAGCCTTAGCTTGATTTGGAATATTGGATGAACGGACTTTGAAGAGAATGTACCATTATAATCTTTGCCACTTCTCACTTATAATAGAACTTGCTAGTTGCTACATAATTAAGAATTCTAATCTTTCTAGTAATTCGTAATAATTAATATGTGTTTTCTTTCCTACATAATAAAGCATTCTCACTTGTAGATATGAGCAACTGCCTTGATCATTCTAAGTAATAATTTTACTCTCCCTGTTTCATTTCACAGCTGTTGCAGTGAATGCCAAGCTTTTATATGCCATTGTTGAAGTACAGTCAGTCCCAGAAGATTCTTTATCTGATGGAATTAAAAAGGGAAGGCCTGGAAATCTTTTGAAGGAAGAAAAGAAGCCTTTCCTAATTGTTGCTTCAGATCTTGTGCCAGTGTTAGAAGCAAAATGGGGTGTGAAGCTTGTTGTTAGGAAAAGGGTGTCAGGTTCAGATCTGGAAAACTGCAGGTTACGAATTTAAAAAGATACCTATGAAGAAGATATATTTAACATAGTTATCTCCCTGTTTCCATCACAGATGAAACTGAAAACTATTGACTGTGTGATATCTAATTTTCATTTCAGGTATGTCCATCCGATATTTAATAGGGAATGCCCGGTTGTCATTGGAGGAGATTATATTACAACGGACTCAGGAACAGGACTGGTCCATACAGCTCCTGGACATGGTCAGGAGGATTATGTCACTGGCCAGAAGCACGGACTACCTATGCTTTCTCCTGTAGATGATGATGGAAAGTTCACTGAAGAAGCTGGAAAGTTTTGTGGGCTTGATGTGCTTGCGGATGGTAATATTGCTGTTGTGAAATACTTGGATGAACATTTATCAATTATCATGGAAGAATCCTACAGTAAGTTTCTTTCCTTCCACTTGAGCGGATAATTAGGGAACTTTCCTATTATTTTTTCTTCCGGGTTATACCAAGCTGAGTCAGTGACAAGCTCTTCCTTCTGCTATGCAGAACATAAGTATCCATATGATTGGAGAACAAAAAAGCCAACAATATTTAGGGCAACTGAGCAATGGTTTGCTTCAGTAGAAGGGTTTCGTGACGCTGTTATGGATGCAATTGGTCGTGTAAAATGGATTCCATCTAAGGTATTGGTCAGGACGGCATAATGGACTAGTCTTCTTTGACTATTTATTATATAAATAATAAGGTCATATTAATTATCTTGGACTCTTACATAATTAATTGTGCCCTTTGCTAGCTTGTTGTTTTCAACATTGCTTCATCATCTAGCAGAATCTGAATTCTTGTATTTGCAGTGTTTCTCAGTAGTCAGTCCTGATATGACAACTTCAACTGCATTTCCTCAACTTACACTAAGTTTAATAAATATTTCAGTCATATTTAGGACAAGTAACCTGATTCGCCTTCGTTAAACTTAATAATTGATCCAGTTCCACCTGCCTAGATGGAAAATGTGCTTGGAAATATGAAGCTTATGTATTATCTTTTCCTAGGGGTTTTACCGATTTAACAGTTGTAGAATTAAACATTATTTATAGTTCTGGATTTACATTAGTGTGCATGGCCATTGTTTGTTCAGGCAGAAAACAGAATATCTGCAATGACTTCTAGCCGCTCTGATTGGTGTATATCGCGGCAGAGGACATGGGGTGTTCCAATTCCAGTCTTTTATCATGTCGATTCAAAGGAACCTCTGATGAATGAAGAGACTATTGACTATATCAAGTGTAAGAACCATATAGATATCACTTCACTTTCTGTCTACTCATTGCCAAAAATATTGTCTAATGAAGATCTTAAAGAAGTTAATATGTGCTTTAGTTGAGCATCAGTAGGGTATATATCTAACTGCATATGATATGAGGGTTTTCTCATTTTTGCTAATGCATGTCTGTCCGTCTGTGCCCACACGGGTGTGTATTTGTGTTATTTTAGTACTTATAAGGAGATAGCTAGATAGATCAATCAATCAATATCCGTATAAACAGACTGCTCAATTGATTAGCTTACTTTTAATTTTAAAGATGAATGGTGTATTTTGATTCTGTCAAGTCACCTATTTTTGCAGCTATAATATCCGAAAAGGGTAGTGATGCATGGTGGTACATGAAGGTGGAGGATCTCCTCCCTGATAAATATCGTGATAAAGCATCTGAATATGAAAAGGGGACTGATACAATGGATGTATGGTTTGATTCAGGTATTATTGTTGTAATTATTTAACCTTTGTCAACTCTATCTTCCGCTGCTTTATAAGAATATTCTTTATTGCTTGCTATGAATACATATAGATAATTTCATCATTGGTGTTTGTATTTTCCTTACAGAAGGGCAGTCTTGAAATATCTCATTTTGCATCTCAATCCATTTGTATCGCCATGGTCATTTTTATCATGTTCATGTATGTAATTATACTCGTTTGGTTGAAACACAATTGATTGTTTTGCTGGTATGTGGTACATATAATGGTTAGTTGTCGGTTTTGATGTATATTGCCTTTCCTATTCAAGAACATATTTTTTTTAGGGTCAAATATTCCAGAATATAATTGAACTTTGCCTTTTCCCTTACCATATTCTATATTGGGATCGGTATGTGTTTACTACTTCGGATGTATGGACATAACTTGCATCTAACCTTTTCAGTGCTATAATTTAATTTAATTTTTTTATGTCTCTTTACATGGATTTAAGTAAATGGATACATTCTATTTTCAGGCTCTTCTTGGGCTGCAGTATTGGGAAAAAGAAATAGCCATAGTCTTCCGGCAGATTTGTACCTTGAAGGTATGGATCAGCATCGTGGGTGGTTCCAGAGTTCTTTGTTAACAAGTATTGCTACTAAAGGTAATGAGAGTCGGGACATATTCATTTATCTTCACTATGCAATATAACAATGAATCTGGCTGTTTAATTTTTCGTTTTATTTTGTTTAAGTAGCACATTTGTGCATTACTCCTTGTGTTTGAATTGTTATTAATTTTGGGGATAAGTCGCACACATTTTCATTGGAAGTAGTGTTCTTTATTTAAGACAAAACATCCTGTGGTTCTGTCTGTCACCCATACCTAATGTAGTTTGTACTCTTATGTAAAGCAGTTGAGTCTTTTGACGGAAAAAAGAATCACATATGTTGTAGGAAACATATGTGATTTTTTTTGGGTGCATGATTTATGTAGGATAAATATGGTTAAAAGGCCACGTTAATCCTTCCATTGCATTATCTTCATACCCTTGCTCTTTCAGCATTGGCATCATAGTTGAATAAGAATAGTATGTTGAGAATGCGAACCAGACTTAGATTGGTTGATAGGTTATATCTTTGGAATTAAATATCTTGACTGCAGCATTGTAGTGACTACAATGTAGCCTTTAGTCTCTAACAACGGTAGTTGAACATAGAGGGAAATGGTATATAATTTGAAAGAGTTAAGCAATGCATATACTTGTTTATGTGCAGGTGTTCATTCTTATGTATGGATTCTAAGCCACGGAGGCTGATTTCATTTTACAGAGAAGTATTTGTTTCAAACAGTGACACCACATGAATTTGTTACTTTTCTTCGTTACAGGAAAGGCTCCATATTCCAGTGTTATAACACATGGATTTGTATTGGATGAGAAAGGTTTGAAAATGAGCAAATCTTTGGGTAACGTAGTAGATCCACGGACTGTGATTGAAGGAGGCAAGAACCAAAAGGTCAGTAAAGTAAATTTAAACCTACTCAGTAACCACCTGAACCAATCTTCAACAGTATCTGGATACTAAAGTCTTGTTCTTCTTCTGGCAGGATGGCTATGGAGCCGATGTCCTGCGTCTCTGGGTTTCTAGTGTAGATTATACGGGCGATGTAACAATCGGCACCCAAATTCTCCGTCAAATGTCAGATATTTATAGGAAGATGCGAGGAACATTGAGATACCTTTTGGGAAATCTTCATGATTGGAATGTATGTTCAACATTCACAATTAGTGCTTTTGAGTTAACAAGTTTCACTCAATTAAAAGTTCTACACTTTTGTTATCTTAAGACTTTCAATCTTTTCTACCTTTTGATGGATAAATATATTTCATTGAAATATTGTAATTGTCCTCTCTCTCTCTCATGCATCAACTAGTATTTCAAAGATGTTTATTTCTTTTTGTATGTTTATGCTGCAAGTAAGAATTCAGTTTCAGACAGTTTTATCTCGGTCTGTTGTTTTCACTTATATATAACTACATCCTCTTGGCAGGCTGATAATGCTATCGCATACCACGATCTTCCCATGATTGATCAGTACGCGCTGTTTCAGCTTGAAAATTTTGTGAAGAACAGTAGAGAGTGCTATGAAAATTATCAATTCTTCAAGATATTTCAGGTGAACTTTTTGTTATTCTTGTTGGTTTGATTTAGTTATGTTTCTGTTTAAAGCATACATTTTTATGCTCAATTAGATGATAGCGTTGTAAGTGAGACTTTGTTTCTCGAAATGGCTCCTAGAATATATACTCATGTATGTAGCAACTTTAGAGATCATCCCTCTCTGAAAATTGGGAGTTGAATGAGAAAGGATAAATCACAGAGCTTTACTGAAACTGAGATTGTGCCAATTCATAAAAGCAGCATACAATTGCCAGTATGGTTGACAGTTTGGTACATATACCAAATAATTTGAAGAAAAGCTTGTAAATATATGGTGGGTTATGTCCCCTTTGAAAGAAAGCTTAGAAATAAATCCACCATTCTTGGTTTCATACTGAGATGCCAATCTGAACCACTGGAAAATTCATTTAAAAAGCGCAGCAGTAGATAGTCTCTCAGGGGTTGTTGCTACTGATTCCTGGTTCTGTGACAACTTAGCCCTTAATTTAGCTGGAGAACTTTTCTTGCAACTATTTAATTAGCTTTCTGCTTATTTTCAGATCATACAGCGGTTTGTCGTTGTTGACCTCTCAAATTTCTATTTTGATGTCGCCAAAGATCGCCTTTATGTTGGGTAATTCTTCCCTTGCTCAATGTACTAGTTCTATGCATGTGCTTAACTCCTGTATCCTCATTCTATGACCCTTGTGATATTCATATGCATTTACATTGCAAGTTTTCATTTTCTGTAGACCTTCAAACGTTGGGTTGCGATCTTGTAATTTTAAGCCCAGATTTAGTGACGACGCATGGTTTATCGTTTTCAGGGGCACAACAAGTTTTACTAGGAGAAGTTGTCAAACAGTTCTTGCAGCACTTCTCCTATCTGTAGTGAGAGTGATTGCTCCAATATTACCTCATTTGGCTGAAGATGTATGGCAAAACCTTCCGTTCCAGTACACTGACGAAGATGGCTCTGCTGCTGAATTTGTTTTTGAATCAAGATGGCCAGCTTTGAACAACACATGGCTCTCTCTTTCGAAAGAGGAAACTGATTTCTGGGAAAAAGTTCTTGAGGTAATCACCATTCTGTAGAATTTGGGGTTCGAACAGTGCATGGCCTTGTGCTATATCACAACTGAATTGTTTAAAGGGAAACCTTGAAAAATTTAAACTGTTGTGCCTATTGGTTTTCTTTCAAAATATAATCGATATCATAAACTTAGATCTTCTTGTTTGTTTATTCTATCGAAAACATGTATTCACGTGTGAAATAATGCAGATAAATCTAGATTCCTAAGTTAGAAGATGGCTCTTGGAACATTGAAAAAAAAAATGACGTGTTGATATCTGTCTCAATGTGTTTCACCTGTTTCTAATGCGTATGCGCTTGTGACCAGTTGAGAACTGAGGTGAATAAAGTTCTGGAGGTTGCTCGTACGGAAAAGCTAATTGGCTCTAGTTTAGATGCCAAGGTCTACCTCCACACTTCTGATTCCAGTCTGGCCTCTAGATTAGTTGAAATTTCTGCAGCCGACAACGATGCAGACACATTGAATCGGATTTTCATTACATCTCAAGTAAGTATATTGATGTTTTCAGCATACAATGGGTTCTCGTGATGGTCAAGAACAAAATAATTACATTGTTGAGGAGGAACTCGATTATTACTTATGTGCACATTCGAAATATATGTTTATATGCTTGCAGGCAGAGGTTCTCCCGTCCTTGGAGGAGGAGCTGATTGCGAATATACCGCACAAAGGAGAGTACCTCATCGAAGAAAACATCAAAGTCTGGATTGGAGTGTCTCGCGCCGAGGGCTTAAAGTGCGAAAGATGCTGGAATTATTCACCTCAAGTTGGTTCCTTTCCAGAGCACACCACCCTTTGCAGCCGCTGTTATAATGTGGTTGATATTCAACAGTCTCAATCTCCAGCTGTAGCTGTGGTCAGTTGATATTCAACTGCAAAATCTGAAACGTTCCAACCAACATTAGTCGATACGATATGCATCATAAGAATTATTCACCACAAGTTGATTTGTTCTCTATGTTGTATTCCGGCTGTACGATATTTGCTCGGATTCCGTTTCTTTTCGGGTTGAGCAGACAAGTAGCTTTTGTACAGCATATTGCTTAGAGCACCAATTGAAGATTTTGTTGAATATTTCAACCAATACATGATGTATGGAAATTTCCCAACCTTTTCGAAGAAACCATGGGGTCCGGCTATAATATAGTACGTTCTATGCGAGATTAAACTAACCGTTGCAAAGGTCCATTTGATCTCTATGTACAACATCTAATTGTGAATGTTTCAGGCCTGTAAGTGGTACGTACCATGAAATCAATTTGGAAACAAAAGGCTTCAAAATGTCTACGACCAAACTTTGCGTAACATTCGGGCGTCGACCCAAGCGGATACCGGAAAACTGAACCGTCGAGTGTCTACGCAGCTATTTCAAAGATTTTCCTTTTGACAAAATCAGTCGATCCAATCCCTTACTTTCTGGGTTCAGTTTCCGACGGTACAGGTTGTCCGAGCGAACCTTCAACTCGCAACGGAGACATTACTGGTGCCTTGGCATTTCAAATTGACATAACCAGTTAGGAAGCGTATCTGCAGGTGGTCGATCGCCTAGAAAACAGACCGAGTCTCATTCATAAGCTGGTGAAAGCACGATAAAATTTGCATAAATCTGCTGCACAAGCCACTCAAATGAATATCTAATTTACAGGGGTTCAACCCTAAGACATGGAGGGAGTGAGAGACCAGTTAAACGGGATGCGGTGGACGACTAACAGGGATCCCTAGCAGTTGCTAGAGTTAAAACAGTTTATGTTACAAACAAACAGAGATCAAACGTTCTTCCAAGCCCCCGCGGATTTGGCAAACTCTTCCAGTAAGATCTTTGTTCCTGAAGTCGGTGATGGTGGTTGTGGAAAAAATTCAGAATCTTCCAAATCCTGGGACTGAATGGGTATATCCTGTAACAACATAAACCGCATTAGCATACTCTCTTGACAGGCAGAGCAAGAGCATTTTTTCTAGTAAACGTTTGCAGGACAAAACCTGGTATGTATACTTTTTTATGTTGCTCATAGAGGCCCTGGTGATTTAGTTAATCATTATGCTTTGACCCGAAAAACAATAACTCAAATAAATCAGAAGGATAGGGTCCAGTTGACGGTGATAGCCCCTTACCTGAGTCTGTATTTGCTGATGTGGTTGCGGATCTTGGGCAATTGTGTACGCTTGCGGTTGGGACATTCTATAGTAGGGCTCCTTGAGATCAAGTTTACAAGAAGATTGCTGAATTATTCCTCCTTGCTCGGCACCAGGACCCCACATTTTAGCTGAAGAGTGAAGCCAATAAACTCGTTAGAAAACCGGAAAAAAGAAATCTGAAGCCAAAACGAGTGTTATATTAGACACTGACCTGCCAATGTGAGGTACATTGTGTAACTTTGAGCATTGTGGGCAACCATGTGGAGTCGGCCCGTGATTTCTTGTCCCGCCATCACATAAATTGGCTGAGCGAGAACGCAACGTAATTGGTACCAATGGGTGGTTGGTGCACCAGGCGCGGTGGTAAGCCACCTTTGTACGGTACTGTAAGTAAGCAATGTTAAAGAAGTTATGAGACCCACAACTTTGTATTCATAAATGAAATGCAGAAGATTATATTGATTCCACAAGATCATTGATTCATTGATTCATTGATTCAGATGGTTACCTCCCATCAAACAAGACATCGAACCAGCATGCTAACCCATGCACTCTAGTGCCTACTGCAGCTGTAAACCGTAGCGGTATATCAATTTCATACAAGTCCTCTTCACTTATTTTGGTAAAGTCAATCACATGAGAGATTGAAGGAGCCACCAGTAATCTTGGATCAAAAGCGTCTACCACAGGCTGTACCAGAATAAAACAGAATAATTCAGCACATCACCAAATCAGAGCTACCAAAACAACCACCAATCAAACATTTTGTAGACATAATCTTAAAACATTGAAGTGCTAAACGGTCACCCAACAAGGCAATTCAGCCATATCAGTCTAAGGGAATTGGAAAAGCCTTGGTAATACAAATATTGATGCAGCATATGTCCATTGGATTCATAAACCCGTAGCTCCAAGGCCTAAGCAAATCGATACATTATACCAATCAACTAAAAAGGAACAAGGTACTTTAATTGTGATGGCATAGGGTTGTAGCTATCCCTTATTTCACAAGATCATGGATAGTAAAGAGCGTGCCAAGAGTTTAACCGGATAAGAGAGAATGGGAAATGCAGAGAGTTTAACATGTGAAGAGCATGCCAAGAGTTTAACTTGTCAAGTTTGACTTGGTTTGTCCTCGTTTGTTTAACCGGAAAAGAACTGGGATCGGGTTATTAACCCCAATCTAAGTTGGTGCAAACTAGGTGCTATTTAAGAACTGGATTAATTACCATTACACCTTCACTAAACAGGGCTTAATTTAAGCCATTTAAAAGGTGGGCCACAAAAAAGCCCAATCCAAAACAAGCCAAGCCTATCCAGACCAGTCCCTACAATTGGTCCAAAACAAGCCTATCGCGAGCCTATCCAGACCAGTCCCTACAATTGGTCCTATCCAGACCAGTCCCTACAATTGGTCCAAAACAAGCCTATCGCGAGCCTATCCAGACCAGTCCCTACAATTGGTCCAAAACAAGCCTATTGCGAGCAACAAACGCCCCCCTAAGGGTACAATTTGCTTTCTCTCAGGAAAAAAAAAAAAAAAAAAAAAAAACAAACAAACAAACAAAGGCAATGTTCATTTCAAAATCCTCTTTGCTTCAAAAGCCTGATTTCATGGAATAGGAGATAGGAAGATACCAGGAAATCCTAGAACAAAATTTTAATATAGCAAATTTCGAAAGTAAATCTAAAAAAAGGATAAACTTCTATTACTCGAGACCTTATTTACCCTAGACATGTGAATCATGGTTGCAAAACCAGATCAATATCTCGATGTGCGCACATAATATCAGTTGCAGACAATAAGCATTCGTCAACCAATAAGTGAACGCAATATTTTTTAGGAATCTATAAGAAATATTAGACCTGTGAAAAATATCCCTGGAATGCAGATCCATACAATGGTTGCAAATCAACACCATAATAATTTGGTTGCTGCCAGAAGAGGGCCTGTATACATGCAAAACAAGAACATTAATATACATCAAACAAGGAAGGAAAGTGATTGCGCTATACGTTCATAACACCGATCTAATATTCTTTTAGATCAGCTGCATTATACATGGCTCGTAGGTTACATGTTCCTGAATGGTTATCCATGCATAATGTCATTCCTTGTATAAATTAAGGGAAAATGATGACGACATAAGCACCTTATTTGCAATTTCAACAAACAAATATTCATCACTGAAAGGTGCCATGTGAATCCTGCATCAACTTGAATTTATGAGAAAAACTAAAGGAAAAGATATAAATGAAACAATCTCATATTGCATCACCAAACCCAAGAGAAAAATAACATGATCACGCAACATGTAGGTAATACTATATAGAATATTTTGTCATGAATAGTGACTAAAGCACTGCAAGAATTTCCTAAGTAGTCCTGATATGCACTGATAAATTTTTTATTGCTGGGAACAGATCTGTTGTCTAAGAAAATAAAAAGGCTAAATATTCCAAAGCTGATATTTTTTTTTTCCCGGATAAACTAATGTTGACATTTTGATGTAGGCACTTGGGTCGTAATAAATACGTAGTACCCTTTAATAATGGTGCAACCAGTCAATTTCACTGCTCCATGGTGGAATTAGAGCTCAGTATGTAAGCTGTCAAAAATATAGGCTTTTACCTTCCCAATGTGGGGAACATTTTTCCATTTGGCTGAAGAAACCGATCCCTTGCAATCACATAGGTTTCCAGCATTCTTTCATTAATTAACAAGGTGCCTAAAGCCATGATAAACAAAATGTTATATTAGGTATGGTATCATTAGAGCAGATGTTGCCAAAAATAGAACAAAAGCAGAGGTAGAAAAATATGAGTTTAACATCAACAAGAGCAGGACAAACTGCTCGTGAATGTCTACAGAAAATATATAAAGGCTTACCCATTGGCTCCGAGATAAGGATATCTGCTTTCTCAGGCAATTCAACCTCCTCGACTTTACCTTTGATTACCTATATGTAGATGACATATGGCCCCATTAGAAGACAGGAATAATAAGTAAAGAGGACAGGAAAGTTAAAAATTACATCAAAAGCCTCACAGTTATCCTTTGACCCAGTAAAGGGTTCCCTGCAATTAGCTTGCGTGCATATTCTGCCATTTCAGATGCTTCCACAGCATAAACATGTTTAGCACCAGCCTATATGGGGCAGAGAATAAATAGAAGACTGTTAATAAGGAGAAAATATGTATGCCAGAACAAAGAGCAAATGATTTCTATAAATATCCAGTTAATCAAAGAGCAGAGTGTACCTGAGCAGCAAATAATGACAAAATACCACTACCAGCACCAACATCGACAACCACACGACCAGTAAAATCCACACGATTTTCTCTGACTGCAGCATAATAGGTTCCTGAAGAAAGATAAATAGGACATCACTAACATATTCAACATCAACTAATAGCACTTTTTACTGCAAACTAACAAATTTGGTATAAATTTACAGCATTGAGTTTAAAGCTCAAGAGAACTTCTCTGATCCAAATTCAAAGAACCGTGAAATTGAAAATAATCAAGAGTATAACTAGTGAACTAACCTGTCCTCACATAATCTTGTAACATGTTCTGTTGATGCAGCAGTTGTCCATAGTAATGGAAATACATTTTAGCAGAAGATGGCTCTATTTTGTCGTCAAACTTGCTTTTGGTAGATGATAGTTCTCCATTTGGTAATTTTTTTCCTGCAAGAGTAAATAAAAGCAGAGTAATTGACAAGCATGCAACACTGCACAACAAGGAGAAAGACAGTCAAAGTATACGAGTATTTGTATGGAAGGACTCATAAGACAAACTTAAATCATGTCACAACAGTGTAGCTATGTTCTAGATGTGCAACGATATTCATTTCGTACTTCTTCGGTCAGTTCATCCATAAACAAAAGAAATAGTTAAAATAGTCGTAAGTAAACTTCCGGAACAGCACCTTGATCAACCTTCTTCCATTGCTCAAATGCATGGTGGAAGGCTTCACTCTCCACCTCATTGTTAAAATGAATAGTGACTCCCCTTGAATACGATTTCTGGTTCAAGAAAAGCAATGTTAACGGAAACAAACATCTGGCAGAAATTTAATTAACTGCATAACAATTTTGCACATAAAAAGTACAACCAACATACAATGTTGCACAGAAAAGTACAATCAACGTACAATGTTGCACAAAAAAGTACAATCAACGTGAAAATCTGCTATGATACATATTTGGCACTGTAAAAGTTTGCAAAGTAAAATAATCAAAATGCAAACGCGTAAAGATGAATTATTTAGATTACCTCTTTGTCAGTATCAGAACCTTCCGTTATGCAAATTGAATGCACCGGACCTAACTTGAATAGCTGCAGACGGGAAAACACATACCAAAATCAAACAACAGACTGAGTTACAACATTGTATTAAGTATTCTACTACGGAGCAAAATCTGCATATACATATATCTATGTATGATTAAATCTTCAAAGCAGTAAGCACACACCACGTACAGAGTAAAATGTTATCGACTAGATTTTCTTTTTCATGTGATTTTATTTTCCTTCACTTTCTCGGCAACCAAACAGAACTTAATACTTTTTCTTTTTTATGAGAGTTTATCTTCCTTCACTTTCTCGGCAACCAAAAAAAAACTTAATACTTCTTAACTTACAAAGCCAAACTAAAACAGCGTACTCCAAATTAAAACCAAACCTTAGCAGTTAGGAGATCGACATTGAGACGAGCAACGGACTCAGCCTCCTGCTGAAACCGAAGCTCTGCAACTCCGTCTTCGGCGCTGAACCGAGCCGGCGCCGGCGCAAGAGTAGAAGAAGACGACGACGAAGCGAGCTCGGAGGCGGATGCCAAAGCAAACTCCTGCTGCTTCTTCGCCGCTTCTGCTACAGAGCCCTCCATTATCGCCTTCTCCAACCTCAATCGGAATATTAATTAAACTAAAGAATTAAAAAAAAAAGAAAAAAAAATAGGAAAAAAAGAAAGGGCAGCGACTGGTTATTCGAAGACAGTGGAGGAAGAGTGAGAAAATTAGGGTTTGCTAGAGAGAGAAAGTGAAAGGAGGAAGGGATTGGAGAATTTGGAGAGCCGCCAGAGCAAAAAAAGAGGAGAAGAAAGAGAAGAGCTGTTGGGCTTTTATAGTGAGAGAGCGAGATTTGAGGAGAGTCGAGCTTTTGAGAGGGAGAGCTCACACAAACTCTTGACACTTCAGTGAAAGGTTCCAACGGGGAACACGTCCTGACGTCTTCATTGCGCTGGTGATGACGTGGGGTGTCTGAGACGGTTGGATTCGGTTGTGGACCCAAGGGATGTCCGTGGGCTGGACCCACCGCCACTAAAACAACACATGTTATCGGGCCGGGTCGGGAATGATAGCCCAAAAACTTAGAATAAGTAAAGTTAAGCACGTAAAATTAAAGCAATTGGTGTTTTGAAAAGGGAGATTATCGATTTGGTAAATTTTGTTTTGTGTCACTGTAAAATTGTTACGAACTTGTTGCAAATTAGAGTAATTGTTGTTTTGAACAAGGGAGATTTTTTACTTGGTAAATTTTGTTCGTAACTGTAAAACTGCAATATGATGTTACTAGTTCATTCAAGAACAAATGTGTATATTTTATGCCCGTCATTATCAAACACCAAAAACTGAAACCCAACTCCCAACCTCTCTACATCAAAAGACACAACCAAACCTACATTACAGAAGATGGCTTCTGTGCCTAATCCATATCAGTGTGCCATTGACTCGAATTGCTATCACAAAAACGTTCATGTTGCAAAGAAATTCTCACTATAAATTTATAACGGTGTACATTTGTTTACGTTATACTCTTTTAAGTGTAAATTTGCCCGTCGCTCAATTATAACATGTGAATTATTAGATTTAGGACACTACTTCGTTCACATAATCTCTATAAATGCATTCCTCCCCAAAATACACGAATCAATCCGATACCAAAAGTTCAAAGTTTAAAATTCCTTCTAACACAAGATAATTAACATAAACCATCAAAAGTGAATTACAAATTAACCGTGTTATTAACTTAATCCCAACAAATATTAAAAAATACAAAAACAAAAATTAAGCAAAAAAAAAGCATCAGGAAGATGATGATGATGGCTTGATAGCTTTGAAAGCAGGGTGCAGCAATCCAAGCTTATCCTTCACCTCCAGGGGATTACTACTCTCATTCCTCACCCTCTTCACTTTCCTACTCCCCAGTGATTTATGCTCGAACCCGTACATCTGTAGCACCTGATTATCCCCAAAATTATATGCCCGGTCCATCTGCTTCAAGCACCGCTCCACCGGGTAATCCCCGAACTTCCCGCACGGCTTGCACCCGACGAAATGCGTCACCAGCGGCCACCGGTGGTCGCCCAGCCCCGGGTGGTGGTTCTCAATCATCTCCTCGTATTTGTCCACCAGAATCCCCCAATAACCGTGGAGATAATACCCGTTTTCCAAGTACACCTTCTTCCCCCAAGTGTCCCTCCCTTTCGCTAATATATAAACCATGGCGGACTGATCGTCCGCCTCGAAAACCGGTCGGCCTTTGAGCTCCCGGGTTAGGACCTTACCCGCCTCGTCCCGGATCTTCCCCTTGGGACCCATCGGCGCCCAGACGTCCAGAATGTCGAGCGACCACTGGCAATTTCTGAGCAGGAACGACCCGGTGTTCAACCCGATCCAGTTCTTGTCATCGTACACCATCTCGTTCCATCCGTGCATAACGAAATTGTGATCCTTGTATCGCTCCCAGGGGACCTCGAACGCCATGTCGGTGAACATGGCGTCGGAATCCATCCACCAGAGGAACTCCACCTCCGGGTGGGACAGGAGGAGCTTCCGGATCAGTGGCAGCTTGGCCCAAAACCCGGCCATTTCCGCGTCCAGAAGGGCAAAATTGTAAAATATCTCGATCCCGTGGAGGCGGCAGTAGTCGATTTTGTTCTTGATCGATTTCAATAGGTAGTGGTCGCCGACCGGGTTTTCACACGGTTTGGGCGACGACCCGGTTACGAGCAGGACCCGGGGCTTATTGGGTCCGACAAAATTAGGGAAGCCCGGGTTTTTCTTCAGCCAATCGGACCTCTGCTCGTCCCAGTCCGATATTTTGGGGCCGAGACTGTAGGGCTGGTTCGGGTCCCGCTTCTCGTCGTCGGTTGCCGGTTCGTCTTTGAGGATTTTGGATATGTCGAACTCGGCATAGTTGTTGGACTGGCCGGCCGGGTCGGCGTCTTTTTGGTTGGTTTCGGGGGTGGCTTCCTCGAGCACTCGGTGGGGCTCCACGCGCCGGTTGTGAGTGTAGAAGTGTTCGCGGATATCGTTGAAGTCCTGCTCTGGTGTTCCGAACTTCCCGGCGCCGATTGTGCCGCGCAGGACGACGACGGTTAAGAACAAGCACAGAAAAGTCACCGTTCCGTGCCGCAGCGCCCTCTGGATCTGACGGGCCCGGCGAGGCCCTAAGAACCGGTCCAGCATTCTGACTCGCCCAAGTTGAACTGGAACGTCGATCGGGGGAAACTGGAGCTTTTGAGGCTGCTCGCTTTCAGCCTGCAGGATTTTGTAATTTTGATGGAGGTTAGGACTGTAAATATGGGGGAAATGGTGGGCGTTTAGAGGGGTGAGCTTTTAAAGAAGTGACTAGTGAGATCGACAAGCACCAAGCGTCGGTGCGCGTCTGGGGGAAAGAATATCAGAAATGTATTGCTTCTGACAAGTTTCCTTATTTTTTGAAATTATTTGTAATGTTTTATTTACGCTCTTCTCGCACGTCATCACGTTGGAGGGAAAAATACTCTGCAGTCGACTTGGTCGGGACTCGTTGTATTCAACATTCTGTGTGTAAAAATCCACATTCTAATTCGCGAACTTTTACATTTTCATGAGAAATGGAGTTTTTGTATCTTTGGAGCGCCGTTGTGTTCCTTTGAGTTTGGTTATTCTCGTGCATTTCTCACCCTTAGATCCACTTGTACGATGAAAATTAGTTTGACCAGATTAACCTTTTATGTTGTGTTTGAGTTTTTTGGAATTAAGAAACTCTAAATATACTCTTTGATATTTGTGTCAATATTATAATCAAACCGGATCGTTACGGCTAGAAATAAAGTTTCAATGATTTTTTTTTGTTTACTTTAATGATAGGAATTTAATTAATATTTATATCATGTAATAAGTTGTTTTCCCACTTAAGATGTCTTATGTTTAAAGAGTTTTATATTAAATTATTATGATCAATTCATATTGTGATTTAATTGACACATCCCGACATGGAATGTCTACTAGAACCCCGAATCGAGTTGCGCTGGACTGCACTTAGGCTTTTTGTGCTCTGATTATGTCTACCACATTTTATGGTTTCGTCACCTTCCTGGTGTCGGCCAGCACAGTTCGATTCGGGATCCTAGTGAACATTTCGGGTTGGGTATCTAGTAGTTTGGTTTTTTATTTATTCACTTTTCTTTTATTATTTATACTTCCGCACTGTGCACATGGCTACGTCACCCTCACGTGATGGCCATCACGCCTTGATTTCAGTCGGGATGTGTCATAAATCATATTTCATTCCCATTTTTCAACAATGTAGTATATCTCTACTAATTAATAAAACTCTCTTTGCCAACCAAAAGAGGATGAAAAGACAAATTAGTTTTCTATCACACAACAAAAATGATGGGCAATAATGTAATTTTACAGGTCCAAATTTTACTTTTTTTTTATTGAAAACTCACATACAGGTAATGTTAAAATACCTTCAATATATATATATATAATAAAATAAAAACATCTCACTCCCCCACATTCTCTCTCTCTCTTTCTCTCTCTCTCCCTCCCTCCCTCCCTCCTTCTCATTTTCTAAAAAAAAAATGTGTTCGTACACATAAAGTGTATAAATAAATGTTAGTACATATGTAAGAAAACCACTATATATAGTACCTAAAAAATTGCCATAAATTAAGTTTATCAAAAGAGAAGCATCAAAAAGTGACGGGTAATATTTGAGCTTGATATCAGGAAAATTGGGTGATCATTATTGATTTCATGAGTTGCATTAAATCTAACAATTAAATGCACTTCCACTTTTGGCGTGGTTATTAATTAAATCTAACAATAATTTCATATTTTTCTTACTTTTGTTAGGTACTGAGAAAAAATAAAATACTCTATTTTCCGTTTTGGTGATTTGAATACTATATGTTTTAATAGAACAATACACATTTTTTAGGTTTATATTTCAATAGATGAATATATTATATGTTTTTTAGTATAATGGTATGCTTTTATAAAATATAAAAAATATCTTTCGAAAATATCCACTATTTAAAACCTTGCATGTAACCACTCAAAATATCTGTTATTTAAACTCTCGTATGCAACCACAAGAAATATCCGTTATTTAAAATCTTGCAAGCAACCACGAAAACGAGACCCAGCGAAAGAAATCATGAGGCCACATTTGTTTACGTAGAGATCACGAGGGTTCAATTGACAGTTTGACGTAATACGATGCAAATCAAACTCCAAATTAAGTGAAGAAAACCAAACCATGTGTTGTGAGCCATTCGAGCTTGACTTCACGTAGATGGAATTGGATCCTATTCGGATTCATTTTGTGGGAATCTAAAAGATTCTCACATTTTAATCATTCATTGTGTATCTTGCGATCAAAAATTATTTAATTTATTCTATTTAAAATTTAACATAAATAATATCTAATAAAAACTAATCGTACAATGCACGACGAACAATTAAAATAGGATTTGCTAGAAAGTGGATTTGGAAAAAAATCCTCTTCTCACGTAGATATATAGATTGATCACATCACGTTACATCACATCACATGGATGTCCGCGTGTGTCGTTCCAATAACAGCTAATAATACGAGTTAACAGCTAACATGTGTTTGATGTGAGAATTACACGACCTGCCCTCCACCCATCTTAATCAAGACAAAACCGAGTTTTCACATTGATAATTCATTATTCCATTGCAAATCTACATGTGGCAGCTGCCAAGCACTACGCGACTTCACTCACTTTCTAACCTATAAGTATTTTTGCTTCATTTATTGTAATATATACTTATCATTCTACTTATTATTATTAGATAAGTTTAAATTTTGAGATTCGTGTAGTGAATATGAACAAATCTTAAAATTCAAACTCATCTAACGATGATAAATAGAATATGAATATACATCATACTAAATAATGATGAGTAAAAATGTACTCTTCTAAGGGCTGGTTTGGTATTGTTGTGCTTTGAAAAAAAGTTGTTTCTGCTGTGCTATGAGAATAATCAGCTGTGAAATAAAGCAGCAAAGTGTTTGGTAAACTTTTTTTTAAAAGTGCTTTTGAAAAAAAAAAACAGTATTATAGTATTTGGTAAACTTTTATGTAAAACAGATGTGAAAAAAAACCAATTTTTCAAAGCTGAGTTTTGCAGCTTCTTGTTTTTGACTTTTTTTTCACCCAAAACTGTGAAAAAAAGCTGAAACTGAATGTTTACCAAACACAAAACAGCTCCCAGCTTTTTTTTATATCAACTTTTTTCAGAATCATCTCAATACCAAACCAGGTCTAACTTAGATAATTAAGATAATTATAGTCTTGCAAGCATTGAATTGTTTTGGTGATTGGATTTTATTTTTTTAATTCAACCTCGACGTCTGTATGCAAAATTCTTGTATAGTATAAAATAGTATAAAGTAATGCAATAAAATAATTAAATAAATTCTAGTGGAAGTTTCTTATTACCTGTTATTAAGAGTTGGCACTCTTTAATCATCTTTTCTCTTCACTAATCTTTTTACTCAATTCATGTCTTTGGTTATATTGGAAGATCTGTTGGCATTGGATGTAGAAAGCTCATGTGAGGGTACACACAATATCGGAAAAATAACATTCCAAATATATTTTATATACATGGGAATAGATCTGTGACACTACATTTTTTACACAATTTCTTACAAATATTTTGTAAGGCTCACTCCATAATGTACTTAAACGATCCAAACAATTTATCTTTTAAGTCATCTCTTAAAGATTAGGTCTACGAAGAATCACACAAGTTTGAAATCATATAATTGTTGGATTAAGGATTTAGGTTTTTTTTTTTTTTTGTAGGACCGAATTCGTTAATTTTCTTCACCGCAAATGAATATTTTAATCATTTTAGATTTGTCTTTTTTTTTCAAGAATGATCTATGAATATTGTTTTAAAATATAAATGACTTGGGTCATTAAAATAAATTTACGGAATAAGGCACACAAAACCTTTGTAAAAATTATGTAGAAAAATAATGTCACGGATGTGTTCCATTTATATATCCCCAATATTGAAAAGGGGTGTGATATCCACACGCCTTATTTCACTTTTCACACATCCTTTTAATTTTCAATCATCGGATCAGATGAATTAAAAAAGATCAATGAATATAAATTAACAAGAGGTGTGTAAGAAGTAATTTATTCACACACCCCTGATGAAAATAAGGAACTGAGCATGGGAGTTTTGGGTTAGCATTTAATATATTTTTAATGTCCTGAGCTATGAATTGAATTAGTTGTCACATCACTTCGTTTGTTAATGTGGTTTTAAGATCGAAGCTACTGCGTCTGAATTATTCTAATAAAAAGACATTCATTTACTCTGTTTGAGGAAGCGAGCTATGGCATCGACGTACAGAAAACCCTTAAATTTTCTTCCAAAAATTTTACTTTCAACATTGATAATTTCATAAAAAAAATATATGGACAAATATTAGAGTACATGTTCTCATAAAAGTGAGGATGGTTCTATCGCACAATTCTCTCAATTTTCGATCGTTAGATCAGATGAATTAAAGATATCCAAATGACAAAAAATTGTGTAGAAAGTAAAAATTAGTGTGTGGACAACACACCGAAAAGCTAATGGTTAAAAACTTTAGAGTATTGCATACTTCAGAGCACCAACTTTTATTAAAACAAAGTTTATACTTTGTTGTGTTGCAAACTATAATAAATAAACAAATTTGTATATATGTTGTTTCACACCTCTCAGGATAGATATATTATTGCATACAACCATTGTATACAACATGTATTTAACAAAGTTTAAGCGACTAGCATATAAAAGATTACGCGACTAGCTTTCTTGTATACGACGATTTTGGACAAGATATCTTCCCGAGAGCACCATAGAGTTCTTCCCATTGTATCGTGTAATTAAGCCAACCGCGTATTTATATACGACGATTCGTGACAAGATTTCTTCCCCAAGATCCTAAAACCTAACCATGATCATAATTTGGTGCGTACAAATCAAAATCCAAGACACACAAGCTTACAAGTAACAAGGGCAAGATAGGCCACCCAAGCCGACCAAGGTTTTACAAGATCCTTGGCAAATGGATTCACACGCCGAAAGTACTTTATAGCAGACCAAAACCAAACAAAGGAATTGTCCAAGCCAAGCAGCCCCAATCCGGAGAACAACAGGATCCCACAAAATGCTCAATGAATTTTGAGCAATGCATTGGACTGTGCATGGAATCCGCCGTCGGCCCAAACAAGCCATGCTGAGAGTCCCTTGAGGAATGTGGAGAACAATGAGGGCAGGTTTGAGATTGCATTCACGGGGCTAAAATTAATTTCCTACAACCAAAGAGTTGTTGATTATGTTTGATATAAAAGTTTAAACGTGATTTTGGGTCCTATAAGCGTTTTCTGGAAAAAGTACTTTTGGAAAGCATTTAGATTTTTATTTTTATTTTTCCTAACATGTTTATAGTAGAACGCATTTTTAGCAGAAGCACTTATTAGCATAAGTGGTTTCTACTTTACTCTATGCATTTTGAATTAAATAATTCCATACATCAGCCTAAAGGTGGGTTCAAAATACTGAAAAAAGAAAAAAAAAAAAAAGAAAAGAAAAAAAAAAGGAGACTAAACACCAAACCGAAAATAAAAAACCAAACCAAACCTTATTGATTTGGTTTCGGTTTTGGAGCTTCAGAAATCGAATCGAACCGAACCAAACTGAATCCCTTTACACTTTATAAATGTATGCCCATGATGTTTCTTTTGTGAAACTTTGTTGCCAAGTTTGAAACTAAGCCTAGGGCTTTTTCAAGGAGCATAATTGGTTCAATTAGGGAGACTATTTCATTGGTTATAAAGGAAAGTTTTGGAAAAGTTTCTCTATTTGTTTGCTTTTTGAATGGATACGGTAATCATTTTTCTTTGCAATTAAGGTTGTTGATAGAATATATTTGGTTTATATGATCTTGTATGTGTACAACTATCTTCCCACATTCCCACTTTCTCTATTTTCTTATTATTAGTCTACTAATGCAAACCTCTTTTCTAAATTCCATATTAAAAAAAGATCAAGGTTTATAAAACAAAAAAAAACCGAAACTGTACGAAACCGAACCGATAAAAACCAAATCGAAAAAAAAACCGAAAGAAAATTGAACCAAACCGAATGACAATGAACTCACCCCTACGTCAGCCTATATAAAAATACTTATTGAAGAAACTCCCATACATTTACTTGAGTTTGTTTTTTTTTTTTTAACAAACATATTATCTACACTAAGGGGATAAGGTGGGTTTAGTCTCACAATGAGCTAGCAAAAATATGATTCAAATTTGCCATTTGACAAAGATTGAACTTAAGACATCTTACTTATAAGTGAAAAGGAATATTACTAGACCGTAGTAATAAATAACTACATTTACTTGAATTAAAATGGTTATTTTCACTTGAGCATAAAATTTTTTGCTTTTCTTTTTCTTTGCTATTTTTTCAAAAACAAACGAGAAAAATATCAGTAGTAAAATTCGTCCCCGGATAAATAAAAAAGAAACTGGATGATAAGCAGTAGGGACAAAATGGTAATTTGATAGCTTCACAAGGCTTGTGCTCCAGTTCCCCTCCTCTTCCAAGTTGCAACCAAATACCGCACACAATATACACACCTTTCTCTTGTACTCGCTGCACTGCACTGCACAACCGAGGGTCTCCAAAACCTTCGCAACAGAGCCTTCGAACATGGTAATTTCCCTTTTACTCGTCAAATTTTATCCCCACGAATTGTGTATTTTTCACTGATTTTGATCATATGCAGATTGAATCCCTTAGGGTTTTGAAAATTATATTATTATTTACCAGAACGTACCTTGGTAATTTACTCCGATCTGTTATTCGATGCTGTATATTTCAATTTTAGTAAGCTTGTGCTGTTTCACTGCCTTGAAACTTTGAATATTTTCGAGTCTTTTTTTGTTTCTTATTCAGTATTCTGTTTGGTTGCTGAGAAAATTCGAGAAAATTAGCGAAGATAATAACTTTTGATGTGTTTTGAAATATCTGCATTGTTTCTGAAATCTTTAATTTGAAGATTCATTTTGTATAGTATAGCAATTCCAGTCCTCGAAAGAGGGTCTTGGAAGCAGCACTGATGTTATGCTTCTGATTATTTTCTCTTTTTGTTATGCACCAATTTGTACTTCATTTTTCGCTAGCATGTCTATATGCTGTGATGAAATTCACTTTCTGCTGCCCACTATCAGTTCATCAAACATACATTTGGCATTCCTTGATGATGTGAAATTACAACATTGAAATAATATGGTAGTCCTTAACTATAGGAACCTACTACTATATGGTGTTTCGTTGGATCGTTTGGGTTTTGTGTCAATCTTACTAGCTTATCGGGTATTCATTGAATTGTAACTAGTAGAAGACTTGTTAAGAGCTGGTTTGGTACTAAGGTGCTTTTATAAAAAGTGGGTATCAAAAAAAGCTAAGCTCAAAAAGTTGTTTGGTAAACACTTAAAAACAACTTATTTTCACAATTTTGAGTGAAAAAAAGCTGAAAACGTGAAGCAGCAAAAATGAGCTTATTCTCACAGTACAGCAAAAGTAACTTTTTTTTCAAAGCACAGCAATACCAAACCAGCCCTAAGTGGGGGTAAAAATAACGAGAGAAGCTCAGTAGTGTCTTGCACACATGTCTTTAACTACTTTAGTAAGGAGGATTTGGTAAAGGCTGGATGACCCTACAATGGTGTGGGTCAGTGGCTTGAGATACACCATTGTCATCCTGAGAGTGTAATAGATTTTGCAAACTTATTCATAATGCATGCATGTGTATGGAGAAAATAATGGATGTTCATTGTGGAAGCTTGACACATAAGGACTAGAGAACCGTGAAACAAGTACTTTTACCATGTTATGGTTAAAGACAATTGCATTGATATGCATGTTGTTTAGAATTTCAATATTCTTTGTAAGAGTTTGAGTACACAAATGTATTCTTTGGTTGACGGAGATTTGGAGCATGTGTGTCTTTGGTGAATTTTGAAATGATATACAAGGGTGGAGTTGAGTAAGGATTAGAGAGCCATGAAACAAGTACTTTTACCATGTTATGGTTAAAGATGATTGCTTTGATATGCATGTTGGTAAGAATTTCAATATTCTTTGTATGAGTTTCGGTACGCAATTGTATTCTTTGGTTGATGGAGATTTTGGAACATGTGTGTCTTTGGTGAATTTCGGAATGTTATACAAAGGTGGAGTTTAGCTCATCTTTCTTTTGGTACATGGGATGTCAAGGTCACATTCGTAAACTTGTTGGATGAAGATGAAATATAATGTGCACAATATATAATATGAGGGTGTGTTTGGAGCAAGATTTAGGCTTACATGTTAGTGACAGGTCCAGTTGGGCATAAAAGAGCCCATACCATGCAGCCCTTTTGTTGCCTTTCGGGGTCAAAATAGAAGCAGTTAAACTACAGTCCCTTAACATTTATCTGCTGAGAATGGTTTCTTCCTGATAAAATTCCTTTCATATGAACTGACTATATATTTAATCTAATTTAGCACCATAATATGTACAATTGTTATACCATTGATGACAATTTGGTGAAGTAGCTCATCCATTTCTTTTTGGCAGGATGATACAGATGACCCAAAACAAAGCACTGCTGATATGACTGCTTTTGTGAGTTCTGGTTCTACTGTTTTTTGTTTATTCATCTTAGTTTGTACTACTTCTATTGCCCATATGGACGAGTATTGAGCATGTTGAGGCTGATGAGTATGTGGCTCTAAGTAATGGGAATCTTGACGGCAGAAATATATTTAGAATTGAATGATGAAGATATTTTCAGTTAGTTAATATGATTAATTTGTTGGTTTTCCCACTATTCATAAAACTATCATATGTGAGAATGCTAAGAGGGGTTTTTTTTTGTTTCTCAATTATTGCGTTTACTCCGTATACTTGGTGGTTTTGATGGCCATATGCATTAATATTGTCAATCCATTTGTGTAGTAGTATGATAGCAGAATTTTATACTGCAATCGAAGTCCCACCCTTTGCTTAAGCTTTCGTTTGTTTTTTTTCAGGTACAAAATCTTCTTCAACAGATGGTGAGTTTGTTATTCATTTGTGACGTTTTTTATTTGCAATGAAGTTCAATGGACTGTGTGGCTTATGTTTTGAGATTTGCAGCAATCCAGGTTCCAGACAATGTCCGACTCCATCATTACAAAGAATATCCTTTTTGCTTACTAATTTCAAAATTGATATTATTCTACACTGATTTTACGAAGTATTTTATTGTAGCTTTGTTATATGATATTAGAGAGCAAAATTATTAAGTTGGTGCTGGCATTTTAATTTGGTCCATATGGCTGTCCTAGATTTCTGTTCTCCTTGCTTGGTAGCATATGAGAACATCACATAAGAATCTTGAAGAATGTTATGGATTATGATTAATCAAATCATCTTTAGTTTTTTCTGTCAAGTTCTTCAGTTGGTGGACTTTGTGATTGGTGATACCTGTCATGTTTAGACTTGATTGATAAGGTTAGATGTGTTCTTTTAATTGTTGTGGGAAGCATGTCCGTTTGACCCTTATCTGTTTGTTTATCACATTGGATTTATTCTATGCACATTGCGCGGGACTTGTAACTTTGTAGATCGCATTGCTTTGGATTAAGTTGGTTCTTGTTTCCTTGACCTTGATGCACTTGATGAGATGGGCGGCAGGATCGACGAGCTGGAGCAGAGCATCAATGACCTCAGAGCTGAGATTGGAGTGGAAGGATCACCATCTCCTTCAGCCTCGTTGAAGCCAAATATAGAGCCCAAGCCAGCGGATGATTCAGCCAAGGAGTAACTATGTCATGCTGTGTTAGTACTTGTTTTAATCGATAGGATGTGTTTACCGCCTGATTTTGAGTGTTCGATTTGTTGTTTTTGGTTCGAAACTATCCTGTATGGATTATATCTCGGAGCAGATCTATACTCCATGGATTTCTGAACATGACCAAATTTGATTCTCATTTTCTGTCCGTCTTCAAATTTCGAATTCCTGGTTGGTTTGCTTGAACTTTCATCAAAATGAGTTATGTGCCACGCACGTAAGGTTAGAATCAAGGGGCAAATATGAAAAACTAAATGAAAAAAATTGTAAAATGGTTCCTCAACCTTAATCCAATTGAAGTAATGTTCTCTAAACTTTAATCCAATTGTAGCAATAATTCTTCCAACACGACTCATTTTGACGAAAGTTCTAAGAGTGTTGACGAAAATAACCATAACTGCACATTTTAAAGAGTTAAGAGACTAATAGTTAATAATTTTTAGTTGATAGATTATTACTCTAATTGAGTTAAAGTTAAAATATCATTGCTACAATTTCCTCTAATGCTTATAGTGGTTTATGGAAGGCTAATGCGACAAAGACATATGAGGTGTCGATTTGATTAGATTGTATTGCATCTCACAAAAGGCTTAAAACATCGCCATAATTGACAATTCTGTGCTCTCACTGTCACTGAGTTCGACCTCCCTCGAGTGCTTCACTGCATGTGGATGGCAATGAGATTTCCATACGGAAAAATATCCGGCGAGGATCATTTTTCTATGGATTTCATGATCTTACCCATTTATCGTACATCGTGTGGTCAGAAATCATTTTAAAATTTAAAATTTAAAATTAAATATGAATAGTACTTAAACAAAAATTAACCACTTGATATACGATGAACGGATGAGATCACAGGATCCCTAGTATCCGGAGGATCCTTTTCCTTTCCATACCATCGTATTAAAATGCCAATTAGAATGCGCTGGCTTTGTGACCGTTGGCAAACACTATCATCATATGATTAATGCTTTGACAATAACAATTTTAATTGTGATCCAGTTTTCATCAATGGAGTGTAATTAATTGATGCGGAACTTGAATGACTAAGATTGAAAATATATATTAAACAGTCGTGGAAATCAAATTTAATGACTAAAACACCCTTGAGTACTACTGAGCACTGAAGCCACATTGTCCAGTTGTTGTCCTACTTTTGAAATTTAATGTATAAAAGTAGCTGTTATTAATAGTCCAAAATACAGAATAGTTATTTTAGGGTGCCGATAACAGTTGCTTATATCAAATGTTTGTTTGTTTGTTTTCGAAAGAAAACATTTCTCTTGATAACTAACTAGATGAATAAATGAAGTCAAATTGTCTGGTATGAAAAATAAATTCATTTTGGTGAAGGTCGCATCATCCTTCGTACTAACATTTTCCCAACAAATAAAGTACCTACCTTTTAATTAATATCCACCCAAATTTGGTAATTTCCCATCATTTCCCTCTTTTTTTTTTTTTCTTTTTTTTTCTAACAAAAATAAGTTTAGGGCAAGATTTGGCTATTCTCATCGCCAACGTCAGAATATACACACAATCTCAAGGCAAAAAGACATGTGCATGACATCTAATTTTATGTATGAATTTATAGATCATGCACAAACAAAAATTGATGTCAGCATAAATCAAACTTGGATTAAGGATTAACCACAAACACGTCTTTATCAACAGAATTGACTCTCGCTGGTGTAAAAAGAAATTTACTCTATCTCATATCACTAGTTGCATATAATTACATATAATCATGCGCACAATATTATTCGACACATGGCACTCAGAAAATACGTCACGAACAAAACAACAGCCGAAATTAAAGTTTTGCATCAAAGTCTCATTTGCTTTATGAAAAAAAATCCAATCATGTTGTTAGATTCTTGTTTGGACTATAACACGACAGTTGTACACTGCAAGATACAGATCACACACCGCATTATTGCATTCCAAAAAGTCACATCCCGCAAATGCCCTTTACAACCCATTACGCGTTTACTCGAATCCGAATTTTTATCACAAATAATATCATTATTTTCTCTAATTTTCATCACAAATAATCATCTGGGTACCAATTAAAATATAAAAATGGATGACCAACAATGCACAAATAAATAATTAAATAAGTAAGTAAACAAGAGTGGTAAATTGGTATTTTAACATTACAATATAACAATAATCTCTTCAGGTATTTAACACACAATCTCCAACTAGACCCATTAATTATATAATTTTTAAAAAATAATAACAAAAAGAAAAGGTGGAAATTAAATTATAAAAAATAAAAATTGAAATTAGCGCCTGCAGCGAGTAATGGAGCTACAGCCGCGACGATAGGGATTTGCCTGAGCCCCAGGTCGGCAGTTGTAGTAGGACGCGCCACGTCGCGAGCAGGGGACAGTGTTCCTCCTCAGCGCACCGTAGCTAATGTACCTCCTCGTGGCTAAGATGCGCCGGTTGATCTCCGAGTCCATCTGCATCTCCGCATCCTCGTCCTCGTCAGCTATCAGTCCCCCCGCCGCCGATCTCGTCGAACCCCAGCTCAGCTCGCCCAGCTGGTGGCCGCCGCTGAAATCAACGGCCGAAGCCGAGGCAATCACTACCAAATGGGCGGCCATGATTGCGCAGATGAAGATGCAGGCAAAGAGTGATGGAGTTCTTGAGCTTGAGCTTCCCATTTTTTATTTATTTCGGTTTTTGTCTAAAATATCAAGTTTCTGAGAGGCAGTGGTTTTGCTGATTGGCTTGGGGGTTTATAAACCTAGTGACCGTTGGAGAGCAAATGCCACTGGGTTTGGGAGTAATTACGGGGAGATGCCACTCTAGTGACCGTCTTTGTAAGAATGTCAATGACTTTATGGCCGCCCGCTAATCACGCTTCTTTTGACTATATTTGTGCATTTAATTTGGGAAATTAATAAAACTGCCATTTATATTCTTCTTAATTTGGGTTGGTAGACGCATTTATATTCCTTTTTAATTAACAACAGCATCGTAATGAATGGAGTGTTCAAAGGGACGACGATACATGCTTCGACGTTAAAAAATACGTGAAGAAATATGTTGAAAACGTCATATGTCAGACGATGAAATGACGAAATATTTCTTGTGTTAAAAGATGAGTTTGGGTTGTTGGAGAATATATAAAATCTGTCAAGTGATTAGATTGATTTGCTGCAATAACTGAAAGAAAGAATGGAGATTGTCATAATATTGAATTCAAATATTCAAATCAAAAGGCTGAAGCCAATCTGTTTGAGAAATACTATGGAGATTCTTTTAAAGTGAAATTTTTTATGAACTCTATATTACCTTACAATTTAACATCAATTTCTACATCAATATTATAAAATATTATGTAAAAAACATAACCTGACAGAAAGTCTATAGATAGTTATATTTTTGAGCGAATCTCTTTATCATCTCTCAACTTATAAATCAAAATTTAATAAGTTTGGGAATCTCCAACACAAGTCTTAAATGGCAAAAACTACGTACCAGGCTTAAATATAAGGTAATGAATAAGTAATGTAATGATCCATGGTAAATTCCATGCTTACCATGCTTATAAGAAATTTGCATGAAGAGTTAAAAACTTTTTGATCACTATGTTTTGGATTGAAATCGAAATCTATATTGGTCATTGTATACCGAATTTAGTTAATTTGGTCATTTGAAATGTCAAATTGGTAATGTTTGACAACAAAATGATGAAATTGGCTTAAAAGCACACACACCATTTTTTTGTTTCAAAACAAGGTAGATTTTGAGGTTTCACCTGTCAGACTACATGTATGTCCAGATTTTGCTTTGGATGTAGGTCACAGTGTAAAAACTCACAATTTTTTTTTTAAGACTGATCAAGTTTAGTTTATTATTGCGAAGTTCTGTCATTGAGACATTTTGTCAAGAATTTGGTGTCCCTATCGACTTTTGTCGAGCTATGTTGTCGAGCCTTGCCAACATATGTTAAACAATGATGTCGAGGCCCATCAAGTATCACGTTTCGAGCCTTGTCGATATATGCTAAACATGCATTTTATCGAGTACTTGGTAGGTACTACCAGGTCTCATGCTAAACTAACATAGAGCTCATGAAAGACATTTCGAGTTACTTCCTATATTTTAGGGTCATGGGAGACTAGAACCCAACTGGTCCCTTAATGGAACCGCCATTGTCCCACCTAATTTTAGAGAGGCGACATTGTACACATGACTATCTTCTAGGATGGTGCTATTCACACACCCCTTTTAACTTTCCACACACCCTTTGTTGTCCATCTGCTAACCATCTTCATTCATTCGATCCGCCGACAAAAAATTAAAAGAGATGTTTGAAGTGAAAAAATGTGTGTGGATAGCATCATCCATCTTCTAAAATACAATGCCTACAAAGATTTTTAACCCCTTAAGTATGTATAAATTACGTTCAACGCATTTTGTAGGACTCTCATGTCACTGGTCTAGCTGAGCCCAAATCCTGTAACGGGTCCAGAACAACACACGCGCCCAACCGCGGCATAAAACTTTGGGGCAATAGGGTTTCGTCTGATAAGCCCAGTTTATAGTTATCACTGTCGCACTCCTCCTCGGCATGATTTTCGGTCTCCCTTGATCGTTCTGGCTGTAGTTATGGCAGGAGCTGGTAGATTAAGAGCATTTATTCTTGTATATGAAGTCATAGCTTTAATTCCGCCTTCCCATAATATTATAATATTGTTTGTACATAAAAGAGCTAGATTAATCCAAAATATTCGAAATAACCATATGTTCCACAAATATCTTGCGGATGAAAAAAACTGATCTAAAAGGTTGGAAGTGATGTGGTATTTGATATGGCATATATATGTAGCATTCTTGGCTTTGATGGACGCCTTGTTGACTGGACTAAGAGAGGAAAGGGTAACGCCTACTCGCTTATTTTGCTTTGTATTTTTTCATGGTCTTTTAAGATGGGTCGAAGATATTTTATTTATTCGTTCAATACAACGAGATATTTATATTAAGTAATGAGTCAGTCATAATAATTTGGTTAAAACTCGTATTGGCGAGAAATAAATTTAAAATATTTAACTTACAAATAAATTAATTAAATAATATTAACTAATATATATATATATATATATATATGTCACAAGTTTTATCAACATAGACATGCAGTGTTTTATGATGAAATTTTTCTTGGTGACTGAATATCAATTTTATCAATTTTTTATTTACGATTGTGGTTTATCATGAATTCACGAAAGGCCAAAATCATTTGGGCATACGAAAAAGTGGATTACCTCAGGCCAACCATTTGCTTTGCTTACCAACAACGTGGTGCCGCAACGTGTTTAATTACAAGTGGCAGGGTCTATCCACTCAGTAAACTGATGCAAAATGCCGAAACTACCCTGTACAAATAGAACAAGTGAGGGCACATTATAGGGTTGTCACAGGCCCAAAAGTGGAATAATAAAGCCAGGCATGCATAAAAAGCCAAGCAACTGGCATAATTTGGGTGACACAAAAACAACTCTCTTAAAATATCTTAGAGAAGTGTTATTAGTATTTTAAAAATCTTATTATACACTTTTTACAAGTGTATTTTTTTTCCAGGATACTTTGGATGCGGTCCCTAATCTTTAACATTCTTTGATTAAAACCTTAATAGTATTCAAAGTTTGATCAATGTCCCTTGGCTTTGTACACCTCATTATATTACTATTAATATTTATATTTTTATAGTTTTGACATTAATTGTTTGATATTTTATGAGATTTATAATCCTATAAATTTAAAATCCCTCATTATAATACTATTAGAAACGGTTACAATAAAAAAATTCAAACATTTTGATTGAATAAATGCATAAAAACTATGTAAAAATAAGAAATAATAAATGGCAAATTAAAAAAAATGGTACATTTTACATAAATGAGGGTACATATAAAAGATTAAAAATTATGAGTACAAATGAATATTTAAAAATATAGGCGCTAAAAGAAATTAATACATGGGTACAAAATAAAACTAAAAAGAAAATACTACAAATTAAAAAAAAAAGTTGCAAATTAAAAGTGGGTACAAACTAAAAATATAAATATATGATACAAAGTTTAGGCATAAAACATAAATATACCATATGTAATTTTTCTATCATTGATTAAATATACAATGTTAGCTTTTTGCTTGTCCTCAAGCAAAACAAAACTCAAAAACAAAGATAAAAACTAGCAAATTTAAAAACTTTATTAAAACTCAACTAAGACAAAATTTTCTTCTTCAAGTTGCAATCCATAGAAAATGTTAAAAACTAAAACATCTTTCCAAAAGTTTCAACCAATCCCACTATAAAGTCTAAGCCATTTAGAAACAATTAGAAAAGAATTCATGAACTTCGCTTGGTGTAAAGTGAACTAACATAGTTAGGGAGACTCGACTAAAATCCCTACCTTTCGTCCTCTTTATTTAAGACTTCACACATAATAATTTGATATATATATATATATATATATATATTTTTTTTTCAATTTTTTTTTAATTTTATTTTTCCAGTAACAGTAGTGGTCGTGCAATGTTAGTTCCCTTAAGCTTTCGATCCAACCCATGTAACGAGCTTTAGGTCAATGACTCCCAAACCACAAAGGTTTTAGGGCATTAGGCGTAGAACACCCCTACGGACTTATTAACTCGAGCTAAAAAGGCTACAAAGCCAACTAACTTCCCTGTACCATTTGAAGAAGCGTGTAAGCTGTGTGGTGATTGCCTTCCCGATTATATTGCAAAGGTTATTCTGTACCTGTTCAAAATTCATTCTCATATCGGACCCTTAATATTTTAGTGCTTAAAATAGTCCAGTACTAACTATGAACTGCACCTACTTTTTTGCATCTCTGGTCTCTTGCAGGACAGCACTCCTCGCATTGTGAAGCTACGGGACAGTATTGGCTGCCCGTGTGGTGCTACCCTTGTTTCCGATATATCAGAGAACAAGAGTATTATGGTAGGAATCCATTTGCTTCGATGTTCTTATGAATTGGTTGACGTCCCGAAATTTTCTCAAATTTATGAGCATGAAATGAGGGTTTAACGCAAGAATACGTTGGTCTACTCTTATTCAAGTGAGGTATTTTACTACTTGTACTGGTTACTCAAATACGGACAAAGAAAGGATCGACAAAGGTCTTCTACAGTATCGGGTGACTCGGGTCCTCTTTGTGTAATACAAAGATCTGGATCATTATCTAAAATTTATGTAACTTTTGTCATACTGTTCTTGTAAACCTATAAATCTTTCGGGGGTTTTAAACAATTCTGCTAAAAGCGAAGCAAGTGCTTGTAATTTGTTTGTATTGTCGTTTAATTAGTATATACGGAAAGAGACCCTCCATCGACACTCCATAGGCATAGACAAGGAGAGCAGTTTGTTTCGTACGAACAAGTCGAAAGCATCGCCATCTTCATTTGGATTTCCTGGTTTCAAGTTTCGATTACGAGTCGAAACACTTATCGGGCAGCTGGAAATCGCCAATGCCATGCCTGTGGCGTGTACTAGGAGTTGTACTTATGTGGTCCACAGTCCACATCAGGAAATGCTTGTAAAGCTTCGCTTCAAGTTTTACAATCTTCCTACATTTTGGATAAACTTACAAAATCATTGGAAATGAACAAAATTTGGACTACACATTGTTTTTCATTTGGGTGCTTAAAACTTTCGCTTTCATTGACAAGTGATAAGATCATAGAAATTATATAAATTATTTTAAATTACAAGAATGAATATTCGAACTTGAATATCAAGACGTAGCACATTGTTTTAATTAGCCTGCCTCAACTCGTGTTTACGGTCAAAAAGTTTGTGTTGGCTCTTATTTTCTTTGGATTCAACTTTTCTTTTGGGTTGAAACGTGGCTTCACGTTAGGGTTTTGACCCAAGTCAAGTCCACTGAAAAACGCAAAAGGTTGATTGGGGAATTTTGAAAGCCAACTCTCAGTCATTTGCTATGACATCTGATGATCTATTAACTTGGCCAAAGTGGATCATCAGAGTTCTTCAAAAAAAAAAAAAAGTGGATCATCAGATGGAGACATTGGTCGACATTAGCCTAGTGAGAAAAATGAAAAAGCAAAGTAAGGACAAAAGTTACTTATTTCTCCGAATTTAAATAAAAATGATTTCTTTTCGTTTTGGTGAAATAGTTTAAATGAATTTTTATGTGGACTATTTTATCCTTTGCTAACAAAAAATTAACTTACAAATTTTAAAAAGATTTGTGGTATATCCTGACTCAAAAATGAAGTAGACTCTTCTCCCTTTAAACTTTTATTAACCAAAACAAATTAATTCGAAGATAATAAATTATTTTCAGATTAAGAATTTTAAAAGAGCATTACCCACGAAATTAAATTATTAATTCGAAAAATTATAATAACATAACAAAATACCACACTTGTAATTTGGATGTGATCTGTGGGCTAGGCCAACTAAAACATTATATGTCAATAACATGTTACTTACAAAGATGTAAGCTTAATTAAGTTGGCTAGAGGAATATATTTCTTTTTATGCACTCAAATTTGAATTATTATCCTCGTAATTCAGATAAATTTAGTGTAATTTATCATATAAAAAAACTAAACATGTCCCTTATAGGTAATGAGAATTGAAATTATTATGATTCTTGAGCTTTGTTTTCTATGATATGGGTTTTGAAATCATTGAAGTACTGGCTCTTCTTGGGTTTACAACGCATAGAATTGGGAAAAAAATGTGGATTTTTTTGCTTAAAAATCATAATCCAATACATGAAATTCATGAATCAGATCACCTATGAAGTACTAGTTGATTAGACTTCTTTTCTTACTTACTTTATTTCTAAATTTTACAACTTACTACTTTTTTCGTTCCTACTGAGTAAACATGCTACAAGTAGAAATATAGTTGTCAAATTTATCATTCCAAATTACACTTTAGTACAAAGAACATATCTTAACACATAATTTGGCCAGTTTTGATGACATCGTTAATCGACATGACATATACTACTTGTCAAAAATACAATATGAAAAATTTTATTTGAACCCATATAACTTCTTTCTACACCCAACTTACTCTCTACACTCATATTATTTTTAATTAAATACTTAATATCTCTTTAAACCCAAATTTACTACCTAAACTAACTTCACAAACCCAAGTTAAAATGTAAATTTATCTTTAATCCCATTTAGAAAAGAAAATCTCAAATTGAATAATTTGGTGAAGTTTCTTTATGGGAATTATGAAAGCTTTTTGGAGTTCGACTTCTGTGGACAAGTTGAATAATTTAGTGAAGTTTCTACTTGTTTATGTGTCACATCCCGGCCCTAATGGGACCACTTCCCGGCCCCGCTCCACCACCGTAGCACGACATTGTCCGCTTTGGGCCCCGACCACGCCCTCACAGTTTTGTTTCTGGGAACTCACACGAGAACTTCCCGATGGGTCATCCATCCTGGGAGTGCTCTCGCGCGCTACTCGCTTAACTTCGGAGTTCCCATGGAACCCATCCGGGCCGGCTCCACCACCATAGCACGATATTGTCCGCTTTGGGCTTACCATTCCCTTACGGTTTTGTTTTTGGGAACTTACGAGCAACTTCCCAGTGGGTCACCCATCATGGGATTGCTCTAGCCCCATTTCTCGCTTAACTTCGGAGTTCCTATGGAACCCGAAGCTAGTGAGCTCCCAAAAGGCCTCATGCTAGGTAGGGATGAGAATATACATTTAAAGATCACTCCCCTGAGCGATGTGGGATATCACATTATGAATCTTCCATATACTAATAATAATTTCTTTTTTAGTTTCCCCTCCAGATTGTATGGCCTATTGTGTTTATTGAGAAGACTAGATGTGCAGCAATGGCAAAAAAGTTAAAAACAAAGTTCAAATTAATTAAAAATATATCCAGAAATAATATTAGGGTTTTTTTATTTTTTATTTTTTTTTCTTTCTGTCGAATTTGCAAGAATATTAGGTTAAAAGGATAAAAATCCTCCAGCCTCCATCCTCACCTACTCAATGTCATTGCTACTCTGTATACTTCTCCATATATATATCTAGTAAAAAGGAGAAAACAGGAGGAAGAAAACAATATTTGCCAAAACTGCATGAAAAGATGAGAGAAACGTGGAATTATAATATTTGCAAAAAATGCATGACAGAGATGAGGCAAGTAGTATATGAATAAACCTTCGAGGAAACCAAATTGGCAGGGGGAAACCAAACTGCATGAAAGAATGAGCTGAAATGAAGGTAGAATAAACATGGTATGATGGCAGGGTTTATTTTTTTGAAGTGGGTTTATTGATAAATATTAATTTTATTGTTAATTACAATTGTACTTGATGGTAATTAGGCAATAGGAAAAAAAAACAATTCATATTTAAAATTTAAGTTCGGTATAGAAAAAGATTATATAAGTCCAAATAAAATTTCTCATACAATATTAATAGCACTATGTGTCAACTTGCCCACAAAATACCTCCTCCGGGTGGGAATTATTGTTGCTAATTATCTGACCTTATTTGGAAATATCTCTGAATATATCCACTAAAAAAAAATCTATAACCATGTTGCAAAACTCTCAACAAATCTAAAGACAAATCTTAACAATGAAAATTTTGAAACTGATTTTAAAATAACTAAAAGCGTTTATTGTGAAAATGTTTTTTGTAATTAATTTTCAGTAACAGTACAAGTGAATCTTGAAAAAGTACTTGAAGTTCTTCCTGCAAAAAATCAGAAAGCATTTAAGTGCTTTAGAAACTTATAAATATTTTCTCTAAAAACACTTTCAGTATTTTAAAAACACTTTCAAAATATCCCACTAAAAAAACCACAGCCGAAATTAAAGTTTTGCATCACAGTTTCATTTGCTTTGTGAAAAAATCCAATCATGTTGTAATATTCTTGTTTGCACTATAGCAAGACATTTATACACTGCAAGATCACACACCCCATTATTGCTTTCCAAAAGTCACATCCCGCAAATACCCTTTGCAACCCATTACGCTTTTTCTGAAATCTGGCTTTTTACTTTTTTTATCACCAATAATTGTTGTGACATATATTCTTATCAATATTGTAATTGTGTAAATTCTAAGTAAAGATAAAGTATGAATATTTTGGGATCTAAAAGATCTTTCCCAATAGACTTTGTATTACTTGGACAACAAGTTTCTCTCATCCTTATTACTATAAATAAATGCATAAAGACTGAGAATTAACACACAATTCCTCAAGCCTATTCTCCACTTTCTTTCTCTCTATGCCGCACCCCTCAGTTAAAGATAGGTCACAACACGTTATCAGCACGCTCTTCATGATGTGCTAAAGAGAATTTATTCGTCTTGAATCAAGCGAGTATTACGTTTCAATTATTTTAATTGATTAAATTTTGATTTTATTGGATTCATATATTTTTATTGATTCAATTTATTTTTTTTGTGTTAAACGTGATATAAATTTTGAAGATGGAGGGCCGAAACCCGATGAAAGAACTCCTACAAACCCGTTCACAACATTTATCACGCAATCCAGGTTTTTCTAAAACAATGGTTTTTATCTTAATATTTTTTCAGCCTTAATTGCATGAACATTCATCATAATGCATGACCCAACTTTAAGTTTTATGAATTTTAAATTCTGCATCAATTGATTATGCATTATATCTATAATATATAAAGTCGGAGCCCCACTTTGGGGTCACGGCTTCGACAAAAAGAAAATGACAAAATTGCCCTTCAACCAAAAAAATCCAAAAGAAGCCCAATATAATATATCAAATAATGCATGGGTAATTTGGTCATTATAAAATATAATGTAAATATAAGTGGGAAGAGAGAAAAGAATAAAAAAATGGAAGGATAAGTGAAAGTCGATGGTGCCCACGTAAAGGAGAAAGAAAAATATAATAAAAAATAAGAAAAATCATGAATGTTGTGTTTAAAACATCTTAAGAGACGTGTAATGCCGGTTATATGGTCCTTTAGATGCGGATAATAATGGGATTAAAGAAGTTGTCAAATGATTTTTTTTTTATTTTAACAAATGGGTTAGCAATGGGTTAGCCTCACAATGTGTTAGCAATAATGTGATTCAATCAATTGTTTATTGAATATTATTTTCTCTATTCTTAATGTAAATTCTATAAAAACCGATTTTATTATGTGAATTCAGCCGCTTTAATTGGTTTATAAGGGGTTTCTTCTAGCATGATCTAAAATTATTCATTTACTTCAAATATTTGACTTTTCTTTTGTCAATTTACGCATATAAATACATTTAAAATTTGTAAGTCATACGTAGCATGCCGTGATTTAAAAAATGTCTTCTGCATGCATGTAAGCACGTGCATGAAGGCTAGTATTGTTATTATGTGAATTGAATATGAGTGAATAAGTAAGAAAAAGAAAAAAAAAGAAAACCTTAGAACTTGACTAAGGTATAACATTCCACATTGACCAACGAAGAAGGGGTGTCGTGCCTTATATGTACATGCCCACCTCCTTTAGCACAAGGCATTTTGGAAACTCACTGGTTTTGGGTTCCATCGAAACTCCAAAGTTAAGCAAGTTTGGGTGACCCGCTGGGAAGTTCTCGTCTGGGTTCCTAGAAACAAAACCGCGAGGGCGTGGTCGGGGCCCAAAGCGGATAATATCGTGCTACGATGGAGTCGAGACTGGGATGTGACAGCATGGTATTAGAGCCATTTTGTTGTTCAGTGCGAGTGTGCCGACGAGGACGTCGCGCACCTAAGAGGGATGGATTGTAACATCCCACATCGATCAACAGAGAAGGGGTGATGTGCATGTACATGCTCACCTCTTTTAGCAAGAGGCGTTTTGGGAACTTACTGGCTTCGGGTTCCATCGGAACTCCGAAGGTAAGCGAGTTTGGGTGAGAGCAATCTTAGGATGGGTGACCCGCTAGGAAGTTCTTGTCTGAGTTCCAAGAAACAAAACTAGGGTGGGCATGGTCTGGTTCGGTCCGGTTTCACCCTCAAAATAGAATCAGATCGGAAAATTTCAACGATTCAGTTTGATGCGGTTCTGCTTAAATTTATTACTAAAACTGTACGGTTTGGTTCATGCCGGTTTACGGTTCTAGCCAAAATTATATATATGTTTTTTTCTAATTTTCTACTTCTAATACCAAACACATATTTCAACCACAAATTCAAGTAAATTTGAGTTTCCACTACTAGATCTACAAGATTTGTGACCGAAGGATAGAAAGTGCATATAAATATAAATCAAAAGCAAGAAAGGCTCATATTAAGACCAATGTGTAGATCTTAAACTAAAACTAAAATGTACATAATGCATAATATACTGGAAAAGAATGAAGAAAAATAATGTAGGGGGTAGAAAAGTAATAAAACAACAAAGGAGGTGGAGAGAAGTGAAGAAAAATATTGGGCTTATGCACATGGCCTTCTTGGAAAAGTGTCTTATTTATATAAAAATAATAATAAAACAATAATTTATATTAAAAAGTGGTTCGATCTGATTCCTCCGGTTATTAATATTTCCAAACCGAAACTGTTTAAAACGGGTTGGTTTGGTTTTTGTTCCAGTTTTGACTTTTTTGGTCAATGTGGTTTTTTTTTGTCACGGTTCAATTCGGTTTTCCGGTTTGGTGGTTTTTATGCCCACCCCCTAAACAAAAAGATGAAAGTGTGGTTAGGGCCCAAAGCGGAGAATATCGTGTTACGGCGAAGTCGAGACTAGGATGTGACATAGGGCCTGGAAACATGGATATATATATATATATATATATATATATATATATATATATATGTTTCAGTTTAGGCCTAATCTATGGGTGCCTAGTGCTTGAGCATTGAGCTCGCGCTGCACCTGTGTCTACACCATGGCTTGAAGCCCACGGCTGCACCAAGCTGCCAAGCCCAGTTAAGCCAAGCAGCTCCTAGCCTCAGCATACAAACAACGTCGTTCATGGCTTCTTCTTCCTCTAGCCCCTGCACCTTGACGGAATAGAAGACTGTGCCCATAGCCACAACCATCACCGAATCTCGGTGATTACAGGATAATGGTGATGCTAGAAGTAGTCCACCACCATCGATCTCGATGACGGAGATTAATTTTCTCGGTCCAAACACTTTGCCAAATTTCTTTAAACGCTCATTGCGATTCCCGGAGCCTCTATAGCCGTCTTTCGCCATCTTGTTTTTCAAGATTCACCGGCAACGGCTTCGACCTCCGTGATCCTTGCTCAAAGCCATCCCTTGTGATGCCGTCGACCTACATTGTTTCTCGACAAAACCCTTCACCCATCGTAAATGGGCTCGAATTTGACGCTTCAGAGGCCTTGGGCCCTTATCGCTCTCAGCCCACACCCAACAAACAACCCTAGTTTTTTTGGGCTTAAGACCTCACGGCCCGTCTTGTTTTTCTTAGATCTGCTGCATATGCAGCTTGCCTAGTAGCTTATTTTGGGCTTGGGTTCATTCTCCAATTTTTTTGGGCTTTCAGCCTATTTTTTCCTAGTTGGACCTGCAGCCCAATTCGTGTGAAAAAAAAAATGTTTTCTTTTGGGCTTATTTACTTTAGCTCATGAAAAACTGCCCTATTTAATGGGAGTTATTTTTTACTTTTTCTTTCTTAGCCCATATTTAGGCCTGGGTTCTATTAACCCAAATTTTTTTTTCTTGCTTGGCCTGCAGCCAAGCCAATTAAAATAATAATTTTTGAACGCGCAACACTTATGTTGAGACCAGAAGTTCTCCATGCTTAAATCCGTTTAAACCAAATCATGTCTTAGAACCTGAATGTTCTAACTTTCATGTTTATGGAAATTTTATTTCCTAAAACACTAATCACATTCTTGTTTCTGCCGTTCAGCGTATTGTTGAACCTTAACAAGTTCGATTTCACTGATTTGGAAGTTTCGAACAAGAAACTACTTTATGTGAATACAAGACGTGACACCTTGCTTGACTATGACTAGTTGCGAAATCATTGTAGCCAGCTATGGTATGAAATAGCTAAATAAGTCATTCAAAGATTTATGCCTGAAGCATATCAAATAGAAATACCTCACTCTCGAGGACTCCATGACTCTTTGACTCACTATGGACCGTTTCAAATCATGTAAAGATGAATTCTTGCCCGAAGCAAAACATGATTATAACCTTTACGTCTATGAATTGGTACAATTATGAAGTTTATATCCGATCAAATTTTGACTGGAAGAAAATCTTTCTCGTCCTTCTATATCTAAATTGTTCCTGAAGTAGTTACCTCAGCAATTCGGCTAGGAGTTACCAAATGATATAGACCTAGTTTCGGCTGAAGTCTACCGAATGGTGGTGCCTTACTTTGGCAGGGATACACTGACATGCATGCTCTATTTCGGCAGAGGTGCACTGAACGGTGTTACTCTGCTTCGGCAGAGGCCTACCAAACAGACCCATCTAGTTTCGGTTGGAGCCTACCAAACTCAACTTTGGGTCCATTTCTCTCTCCTAATCCTATTTCAAGTTTGTTTTACAAGATATGGTAGAATTAAGCCTGCCAAGAGGTGGTATCATGCCCGAAGTATGATTCTTGGCACCTAAAATTTCAAAGTTTGCTGAATCTCAACCCTGCAGAATCTAACTTCGTTTTGATGGAACATATTATTGGTTATGCAAGCGAAGTTTGACATGAAAGGCCGTATTGGCTAAACCCTTTTGTATATTTGGTTTACTTTGTGAATAATTTATTTTATTCTCAGATTTAAGATTGGTGTTTGGATGTCACAATTATTCTCGAATAAGAGTTAATTAACAAAAAATTACCACAACTAATACAATTAACTCATGCTTAGGTATGTTTTGTGGGGAAGTTAACAGTCTGATTCTATGCTAACTTTATACCTAATCATCCCCTGACAACCTTTCAGGCTTATCCAACCTAATTGTGGGGCATGGCATTGCCTTATATTGTCCAATGATACTAATTTTACCATAAAATGAAGCCTTATACTCACTTGTTCCAAAAGAACGCCTTTTGAGCTTTAAGGATATTCGAGAATATTATTAACATATTGAAACCAATGTAGAAAATGGAGTAAAATTCCTTGGCATATTACCATATTGCACTTCCGACGAATATAGCCAGAAGCATATTCTAGAGGAGATGGAACACTTAATGAGCGGATTACACCCATTCAGGCCTACTATGTAGCCAGAAGTTCATGATTCCAAAGGAATTTTCGCTATAGATGTACGTTTGGGATATCTAGGATGATCCGTGATGCGCCGTTTTGGGCATCTTTTTACGAGAAGTAAAAACATCATACTTGGAAGCATATCATGCCTCAGCACCCTCCATCTTTGCTACAAAGGATTCAAGGGGACATTTGTGGACTGATTCATCCACCATTCGGACCATTGAGATACTTCATAGTATTGGTTGATGCTTCTACACGTGTCGCTATTATCCACAAGCTGCATTCTCCACACTGGTGGCTTAGATTAACAAGCTCAGGGCTCACCACCCTGATTATCTGATCAAACCTATTTGATTGGATAAGTTGGAGAATTTACATCGAAAAACTTTTGATGGATATTGCATGTCGGTTGGGTTTTGAAGTTGAACATCAAGTACCCCATGTTTATACCCAAAACGACCCAACAGAAGCATTCATTAAACGTCTTCAAATGATTGCGCAATCACTGGTCATACGTACCAAGTGCCTGATCTCTACTTGGGGTCATGCAATATTGCAAGCAACAATATTGGTCTGCCTGAGGCCTGTCGTGACCTAACCTTATAAAGCGCGTGTCAGTTGGTTACCAGAGATATAAACCCGACATATCGCATTTGCGAGTCTTTGGTTGTGCGGTCTATGTGCCATTTTGTGCCGCCCTTACATACAAAAGAAAAAAAAAGAAGGTCTTTAGGGAAGGATGAAAATCTATGTCGGTTATTATTCTCTTTCTAATATTCATTACTTAGAACCTTTTGACAGACGATCTCTTTACCGCTCATTTTACGAATTGTCACTTTTATTAGACAATCTTCCCGCCATTAGGGGGAGATAAAGATGTCAATGTTCCTAAAGAACAACGCGAATTATCGTGGACATCCCACTATGTCTCATTTCAATCCCAATTTAGATCGTCAGAGTATAACTAGACACTTCCTCTGATCTAGCAAAAGTGACGAAATCACATATACCAGCTGCAAATGTGCCTACAAAGATATGTACCAAATATACGACGGACATTCATCCTGAAAGCAGGAACGCCACTACTGTGGCCAACCCTCGTACATTGGCGGCTAGCCAATTAACTTGTCATGCGCTAGCAAATTGGCAAATCACTCAATTCAAAGATTCACCTCCTCAAAAGTGGAGGAACGTGGCATAAACAAATCTGTCATTCGATCGTTGTCTCAATCCTTTTCATCTCATAAGATTAAATTCGGATTACTCCCGACACCTAAAGTTCTTGCCAGTATACTAGTTTGGATGAGATATGGAATTAGAATGAGATTACCATAGATGAAGTTTCATTTATATGCTAACTACCGACATAAATGAAAAGTGACAATAATGAACCACGTTTCGTTGATTAGTGTCAGTGTAGAACTGATTGGTTAACTAAAAGAATCAATCTATGACGAATGAGATTAATGAAATAGTGTGATATGATGCCTTATGGCGCAAGGTTTCTTTCATATGCCATGTGATTGATTGCAGCATTACAAACGTGGTTGTAGTATCTCTGGGATCCTGATACAAAACCTACATGGAGTTTCCAAAGAACTTACATGTATTGATTCAAATAGTTATAGACCATAAGAACACCCTCTCGGTTCTCAAGAGGCCTTCACTTTGCGGATACAGAACTATCCGGGCGGATGTGGTATACCCATCTAAGTGAATATTTGATCAGTTAGGATATATGGCCATGCGTGTACAAAATCTAAAATTGCTAGAGTCGAGAATACTGGTTCGCACCTAAAGTTGAACTTTACGATGAATAATCTTAGGAAAACTTGACATTACCTTGACCTGAAGTTTCAAGCTAGTTCTGATGGTATTTTGGTCCACCACTCGAACTAGACCCAGAAGGTGTTATTTCTGAGTATACCCTAGTGTCTGTATGTTAGATGCAAATGAGACATTTACGGAGGGTATAGAGCATAAGGTTCCATATTGGAACGTGAGGCAACCATATCTAAGTACGATTGGCATTTGTTGTACTTAACTCAATGCACTAGATCAGACATCTTATGTGCTGATAATCTTTTGGAATAAAGCAGCACTGCGCCTACACGCCATCACTAATTTGGTGTTAAAGACGTTTTTTCGTTACTACGGATTTGGGCTTATCTATCCTTATGCATCTCAGAATATATCACACTCCCTTGATCTTCATCAGGATGCCTACCTTGTGGGATTCGCTGAATCAGACCATCTGTTTGACCGCACAAGGTACGTTCCCGAATGGTTATGTCTTTACCATTAAAGAACATCGCAATATTTTGGAGGTCAATCAGATAGACCTTTGTTGCAAAACCTTTGAATCGTTTCAAGACTCAATGTATCTCATCACGTGAGAGATATGGTCAAAAGCTCTTGTTGAGCATATTCAAAATCTTTGCAATTTTCATCTATCGTTAAGTCCTAATAACGATCCATGAAGACAACACCATATGTATCGACCAAATCATGATACATCCAACAAGTCAACACCAAGGATATTGTGTCTACATCAGCATGAGCATCAAAATATTGAAGTCAAGCAGTCCAATCCCAAACAACCTTGCCAACCTCTACACGACGTCACTGCCGAAATATACCTTCCAGAAGTTTGTCCGAGGAATTGGTATGTGTAACTTTCTCACTTGCTATGCTTGTAGTTTTATTTGGAGTTTTGTCAAACTCATGGGGAGTATCTAGAATTATACTCACTTGACCTTAATGTATTCTTTTTCTTATGATTAGGAGCATTTTTCCCACTGGGTTTTTCCTACCTAACTAGGTTTTAACGAGACACCTATCATGGGTTGGTTATACCCTTGTGTATGTCATACTTGCATCCCAAAGACGTATAATTTTGATTTAATGCAAGTTCTCACTTTTCTCCTTTGACTATGGGTTTTTGTCCCACCTTGGGTTTTGCCATAACGAAGTTTTGTGAGTTTTACTACCCATGCATTCTTCCATTTGTTTTGAGACTCGCTTTCGTTACCTGTGCCGACTAGACAAGACAACTTCATCAACTGCTTCTACATTTGCCTAAAGATCTGATGCGCCATCTACTTGAGTATTTGCACACTCAAGGGGGAATGTTTTGACATATGTTCTTATCAATATTGTGATTGTGTAAATCCTAAGTAGAGATAGAATATGAATCATTTGGGATCTAAAAGATCTTTCCTAATAGATTTTGTCTTACTTGAAGAACAAGTTTCTTTTCTCCTTATTACTATAAATAAAGGCACAAAGACTGGGGAATTAACACATAATTCCTCAAACCTATTCTCCACTCTCTTTCTCTTTATGCCACACCCCTCAGTTAGGCCTGACAATTCCTGACACGAAATGACACGAAATTAACAGGTGTTTGGATTGACACGATAACAAATTGAGTAACCCGATAAGCACCTGTTAAGATAACGGGTTGGTTTGGGTATATACGTGGGTAACACGATACACAATAAGTAAAATACTAATTTAATAATTTTATAACCCTAAAAAAAATACTATAATAATTATATATATTTAATTACCAATTTTATACCCCTAAAAACTATAATAATTATATATATATATATATTAAATTAAATATTAAAAATTGGTGACCATTGGATCGGCTTAAATATATCTACCATTCAATTTCTTAAGTGTTATATGTACAAAATAAATAAATTTAAATCTACTTAATAAATATATATACACCATTGAACTTGATGTGATACATATTCTACGAAACTAATTTCAACGATCCAACCGTCAAACTTGTTTGTATATGCTTCAAGATTGCATCAGCAAAAAATCGCAAAAAATAAACATTCAGAGACAAAGTAACGAGACAAAACTTTTCGACGGTTATCAACGAAAAATCACAATTTAACTGTTATTTTAACTCTGATTTTGATGATTTTTTACAGCTACACTCCTTGACCCTATATAAATACAATGAATGAACTCTATCTTCAATTTAAAATATTTACACTAGTGAAAACCACAAAATCTTATGTTATACTTAATGAAAGTATGAATAAACTCTTAAATGTTAGTGAATATATTGTTTTGATGAGATATGCATTCTATGAAATCAGTTTCAATGATCCAATCGTCAAACATGTTTGTATATACTTCGAGATCGCATATGCCAAAAATTGCAAAAAACAAACATTCAGAGATCAAGTAACGGGATAAAACTTTTCGACGGTTATCAACGAAAAATCACGATTTAACGGTTATTTTAACTTCGATTTTGATGATTTTTTACAGCTACACTCCTTGACCCTATATGAATACAATGAATGAATTCGATCTTCAATTTAAAATATTTACACTAGTGGATACCACAAAATGTTATGTTATACTTAATGAAAGTATAAATAAACTCTACGTGTTAGTGGATCTATCGTTTTGATGGATACGTATTTTACGAAACTAATTTCAACGATCAAACCGTCAAACTTGTTTGTATATGCTTCAAGATCGTATATGTCAAAAATCGCAGAAAAAAAAGAGATTCAGAGATCAAGTAACAAGACAAAACTTTTCAACGGTTATCAACGAACAATCACGATTTAACGGTTATTTTAACTCCGATTTTGATGATTTTTTACAGCTACATTCCTTGATCATATATGAATACAATGAATCAATTCGATCTTCAATTTAAAATATTTACACTAGTGAATACCACAAAATTTTATGTCATGATGATCGATAAAAATTGAGGGTTTTGTAAAAGAAATAAAATGCAAGCTTTAAGTTCCATTCGTAAGGTTTAAACTTTTGAAAAAGGCTTCACAACATTGAAAACAAAATCTCTTTCATTTTGCATATCATTACACATTTAATATTTTGTAATATGAGTGTAGATGTAGTACTTAAACGACAAATATGTTTTTATGTTTTGAAGTAATATTTATATGGCAATGTGTGATGCGTGCAAATTTAAGGGAAAAAAATCTTAACGGATAATAACGGGTTAGGTCACTTGACTCGATTTGTTAAGGACCTGTTAAAATAATAGGTGTGACACGACACGATCCGTTAAAATAACAGATGTTACACGAAAACGACACGACTTGTTTGCTAGGCCTACCCTCAATTAAAGATAGACCACAACAACAATATCATTATTTTCTCTAATTTTCATCACAAATAATCATCTGGATACCAATTAAAAAACAATGCACAAACAAATAATTAAATAAATAAATAAAAGAGAGTGGCAAATTGGTATTTTAACATGACAATATAACAATTATTAAAAAAAAATTTTAATTAAAAGCTTGCAGTACTGTTCATTTTAACGAAAATTTTTACATTAAAAAGTTAATTATAGTATTATTCATTTTATCTTTTATTCTATCACTATGTTAAAACTCAAAATTTTTCAAATTTTTTTATTAGTTTTCCTTATTAAAATCTCTTCACGTATATATAACACAATCACCAACTAGACCCATATAATTTTTTAACAATAATAACAAAAAAAAAGGGGAGGAAATTAAATTAAATTATAAAAAAAAAAATTGAAATTAGCGCCTGCAGCGAGTAACGGCGCTACAGCCGAGACGGTAGGGATTCGCCGGAGATCGATGTCGAGCCGGAGCCCTAGGTATGCAGTTGTAGTAGGACGCGCCACGTCGCGAGCAGGGGACAGTGTTCCTACTCAGCGCACCGTAGCTAATGTACGACCTCGTGGCTAACATGCTCCGGTTGATCTCCGAGTCCATCTGCATCTCCGCATCCTCGTCCTCGTCAGCTATCAGTCCCCCCGCCGCCGATCTCGTCGAACCCCCGCTCAGCTCGCCCAGCTGGTGGCCCCTGCTGAAATCAACGGCCGAAGCTGAAGCAATCACTACCAAATGGGCGGCCAGGATTGCCCAGATGAAGATGCAGCCAAAGAGTGATGGAGTTCTTGAGCTTGAGCTTCCCATTTTTTTTTATTTCGGTTTTTGTCTAAAATCTCAAGTTTCTGAGAGGCAGTGGTTTTGCAGAATGGTTTGGGAGTTTATAAACATAGTGACCGTTGGAGAGAAAATGCCACTGGGTTTGGGAGTAATTACGGGAAGATGCCACTTGACTGACCGTCTTTGTAAGAAAGTCAATGACTTTATGGCCGCCCACTAATCACGCTACTTTTGACTTTATATGTACATTTAATTTGGGAAATTAATAAAACTGCCATTTATATATATATATATATATATATATATATTTTGTTTTTTTTGAAAGGTAAGTGTTGTATTGATTAAATAAACTCATTTAAAGTCACATGTCTTCGAGGAGGAGCGCATAAATGAGAATAGGAGGCTACTTAATCCAAACTAGATTATTGCTACTAGACAATGCAAACTTAGCAAGATGGTGGGCAATTCTATTACATAAACGAGAGACATGAATAAATCCCGCCATAGCAAAAGTGGAAGCCAATTGCAACACATCTTCTGCGATCATACATAGAGCCGATGAATCTAGATAGGTCCCACTACAGGATATTTGTTCCTTTAGCACTCTTCTTTGCTTGCCCGTGCAAAGAATCGTCTTCCGTTGATTTGTTTGTCTTCTTTGCGCCACACTGATGTAAAAAAAAAACTTAATTCTCCTTTTCTTCTTCTTAGGTGGTGTTGCCATAGAGCAACCGTTAGGGTGGTGTGGTATGTCGGCTGGCAGGGCCCAAGAGTTGGCTTGGCATAAGCCAAGGAGGTGGTGTGGCAGAGATCACTGCTTGGGCTGCTGGACTTGGCTAAAGCCAAGCGTAGTTGTGTGGCTAGGGCCGTGGATCAAGGTGTTGGGGCACAGTGCTGGGTGAGCTGCATGGCTCATGTCTTTTGGGTTTTTGGACCTGACGGAGACCAGGCCCGGTGATTGAGAGCAATGAGGAGGTCGTGGACCTCATGGACTGTTGGAATATTGGGCATGCAGACCTTCTGCCTGCTAGTCTAATAGAAAAAAAAAATGAGGGAGAAGCCTTCATAGGTTGAGCTTTCCTACCGAGTATCATGAATATCGTTGGCTGCTTAATCATTTTTGCTAAGAGAAAGATGGGCTATTCTCGAAATATGAGATAAAGAAGATCAAGGTGGATGCATTGGCTCGTCCTATCATTGTCATGGACGAATGAAGGTGAAAAAAAAAAAGGATCTTCCCCACCTGCTCAAGAAAAGTCGAAGACTTCCTCCACTGCTCATAAGAGTCCGCCTACTACTGATAAGCTTGTGATTGACTTGACTTCTTCCAAGGGGAAGAAAGTTGAGGTTGCTAGATCTAAGCCAGTGACGCTTGCAGTGCCAAAGGTGGCCAGTACGATTGCTGATAAGATTGCACAGCGTAGAAGTTCCGTCATGCCCCAAATGCCAAAATTTGTGCCAAAACGTCATTCGGGGGCTAAGTCTGGTTCACCTTTGAAGAGACTTGCTACTATGAAGAGCGATAAGGTGGACTCTGCTACTAAAGTGACACCAAGGCTTACTCTCCCTCCTGTTGAAACTGATTCGCTTACTAGGAAGGAGGAGACTACTCACATGGGCAGCTGTGAGAAATCCACTAAGCCTGCTTCTAGGGAGGATGTTGAGATCTATGCACTTTTGAAACCAGATCTGCTTGAAGACATGGACAATTGTGCCAAGTTTGTTGATGGTGTTAAAAAGGTTGTTTGCCCAAGTTCCTTTGCGAAGCACACGACCGAGTATATGAAGACTGTTTTACTTATAATGATGCAGAAGACTTCAGCTATGACACTTTAGTTGCTGGCTCTACCTCTATGTTTGGCTTGTCTAGATACTCTACCGGGATAATTCCTTTGAGTTGGTGGTCGAGGGCGAAGCTTAAGCCTGCTAGTGCGTCCGCGTGGGCGTTGTCTGCCCGCAGAACTTGAGTGAAGGTGTAAGTCTGAAATGTTTTAAGTTGCTTGCGTACTTTCTCTAAGTATTGTGCCATCCCTGGATGTTTCACCGTGTCCCCATTACTCTAGCTGGTGATTAGCTGGGAATCGGAATGAATTGCAAGCTTTTTCACCGCCAAGTCTTTTGCCATTCGGAGGCCTGCTAGTAGGGTTTCGTACTTTGCTTCATTATTGGATGCTTTGAAGCCTAGAGTGATTGCTTGCTCGAGCATCGAACTGTCTAGGGTGACAAGGACGACGCCTGCTCCCGGGGCATCTGTTGATTGTGGAGCGTCGTTGGGTCATTTTGTTGCTTCACCTAGGCTAGGCGTGAAGATGTGGTAGGGAGTTGTGAAGCTGGGGCTATGTTACACGTAACAGGAGATACTCAACTGTAGGTATCAGACCGCTCTAGAGCTTAATTATCGCTCAAGGGTCAGCTGGGGTAGTGTGATACATAGTAGGAGATGATGCTTAACTGCCAGTATATGTTGCTCCTATATAGAATCTTCTGGGGCAACGAGGACAAAATTTGTTTCCGAGTGTCCTTGTAGTGTTCGTCTGCCATTGGTGTGCCTTTTGGGTTCAGTTGTTGCGTTAGTAAAAAAAAAAAACTTTACACCGCCAGTGTTCGCACCTTTATCGTTGGGTGTCTGGATTTGGCAGAATAGTGCGTCATGAGGATGATTACGTGCGTTTGAAGGTATAATTTGAGCTTCCGGGTTGCAACAACTGTTGCCAAAGTTGGCTTTTGAATTTTTGGTAGTTGGTTTCTGCATCGATAAGAGCTTTTGAATTGTGGAATACAGGTAGTTGGGCCTCCAGCTCTTCTCATATGAGGGTAGAGCTTATTGCTGCTTCAGATGCGGCTACTCGTCTAGTCAGATCTTGAATCTCATTCAGAATAGTAGGGGACTTCATATTCAAGATTGCTCGAATTTGCCTGGAATGTTCATCGGTGAGCCTCGTCCCAAAGTGCATGCTTATCTGCCAGAGCAAAAGAGTCTACCAAAGATAGACATTCTTTCATGATCAATTTTTCGAATAGTGGATGGGCTGTTGAGAGTCCTTTTTGGAAGGCTGCACTAGCTATCGAGTCGTTACATCTGACTATCTTTGCCTTCTCTACTTTGAACTTCTTCATATCGTCGCAAAGCAATTCCTTTGGGTTCTTCTTCACGTTGAACAAGTGGTCGGACTTCTTCTTGATTGAGCGGTAGGATGAATATTCTTTGGTGAAAACTAAGGAAAAATCATCAAAACTCCAGATGGATCATGGCGGTAAGGTGTTGAACCAATCTTACGCCTCACCATCTAAAGTGATGGCGAATATTTTGCACATAAGATCATCGTTGTTCCGATAAAGGACCATTGTGCTTCAGTACTTCAAATGTTTTTCCGAGTTTCCATCTCCTTTGAAGGTTGCGAAATATGGCATGCCAAACTTACATGAAGGCTTTGCCTGCTCGATCTCATCCGTGAAGGGTGACCTGCTCATATTGGTCATGTCTCGTCGTAGCGTTTCGTCGACAACTTTGTTGCATTGGAAATCACGCAATTGTTCGTTTAAGAGCATATCTACCTCTTCCTAAATTGGCTTTTGTTAGTGTAGCGGAGCTCTCGACTGCCCTAGTCTCGACCTGTTGGTCTAGGCTGCTTTTCTACATGTTCAGCTCATCTATGCCGTAGTGGCGGTGCTTGTGGTTTGTTCCTAGTAGGCGAAGGAATTCTTCGCAAGCTGCTGGTTGAACTTGAGCCGGACTAAGTGACTGCTTATCTCCATCCTTCGTGTTGCATGCTTCGATGTGAGGTAAATGATGCTCCTTGCGGGCCTAGCCGCATATGAACACTTCGCCTAGAAGGTTGCTCATGTTGACTATCGGAGTATGGCCTCAACCGTGAATGTATGCTTGTCCGTGGGCCTAGTCGAGAGTGCATGCTCATCCGCATGATAAGACGAGAGTATACGCTATCTCGGGGGCCTAATCGATAGTGTACACTGCCCGAACGTTTGGTTCGTGGTTGGTTGAGTGGCTGCTTGCCAAGACTCTACTAGAGAGGTTTTTTGTCTTCCTTTGTCCTACTTCGAGACACCTCGTCTAGGGCATGTTACATTTTGGTGTGCTGCAAGAGCTGATTCATCAAAGTCGTTTGATGTGCGAGGGTGCTTGTCAACTATACGACTTGTCGAGACAAGTGTTATTCTCCATTTGGGTTGGAAGAACTTGGAAGGAATGCGTCTCGTTGAGCAGTAGAAATGTGGTAGTCTTCGGAAATGAGATTTGAGTTGGGAAATAAGGTGAAAATGCCCCTGGTTCAATCATTAACCCAAAAGTTTGGAGCCGGGACGGTTGAACCAGTTTTGGACCTATTTAGGTTGCTTGGAAGGCCATGGGAGTAGGCTAGGCTATATGAGTGAGCTGCTTGGAGTGCGGCGCACGTGGGTACGAGGCCAGGGCTCACGATGGGCTTGAGCGGCTCGGGCCTGCTCGCCTTGGGCTTGGGCCTGTGTGGGCTTGAACGGTGGTGCCCCATGAGAATGGTGCTGCTCCACTCATTGTTGTGTTAAGTTTTGTGGATCGCCGTGGTCCTATTTCTTGAACATTGAAATTTCCGTTTATCGAGATTTTTGAATCTCTTGTCATTGTACTTCTGTTTTACGTTTTATCTAAGAATTTTTATAAATAAGAATTCCAAGAGTAAAAACATACGAAAAATCTACAAATGAACAAGAAAACGAAAAACCTTGAATACGAGAGTCTTCTACGAGCATGTGACTCAAACTCTCAATGAAAGCACCAATTTGTGAATGCAAATTTCCGCCTTCTTTGTGCCCACGATGAATGAGGGGGGGGCTTTGGCCGAAGAACCTCCGATGTCAAAGTTAGAATTTGAGGGAAAAATGTTTAGAGAAATTTGGAGAATTTTGCAAGAGAGTTGGACTTAGGTTTTTAGGAGAAATTGGAGCTATTTATAGGGGGTGTGGGCGGCCCCTATTTGGAGAAAATGTGTCTGGCCACTTATGGTGGTTTTTGGGTGTAATTGCAAGATATTATGTCAAAATAATATCTTGTAATCAATTAGAAAATTAATTAGAAAATTAATTAATTAATTAGGAAATTAATCAATTAATTTAGGTAATTAATCCTAATTTGAATGAATAATTGAGGGTTACCTTGTGGGGAGGATTTGATGAGGATGGATGAAATAGGTTTTGAATAAATACCTATTTTGATCACTTTTGACCTTGATTGAGTTGTGCTTGTCCGCTACTTAGGCGTGAGAGTTTCGGTGTGGCTCTAGGGTAACTTTGTCATTTTCACCCAAAAGTACATGTGTTGCCTCTATAATTTTCTTGATTATTTTTTACTCCGTACATACTGCACGGCATCGAAGTCACGCCTGGAAACTGCTGCTCCTCGGCCACCAAAAAACACCCCCTCTAGTCATGTATCACCACTCCAACACCCCTCATATTAGTATGACCCTTCACCGCCCCATCCGTATTAATCTTGACCCACCCTTGGCTAGGAGGAGACCATCGTGCGGTGGGCACTCCCCCCGACCTAGCAAGTTCACAATTCGCCAACTGAAACGCTGATAACCAAGAAGAAACTTTCTGCCACACAACCATAAGTAATGCTTGGGAACCCCTCCACACCCGTGAGTTCCTTTCTTGCCAGATACCCCACATAATCAAACAAGCCAACTTAAAGTCCACCTCTTTATTCTCTAGCACCACAAGTGGCCAATCCTTAAGCGATATTCGAATACTCCTAAAAAACCAGAGACCGAACGAAGAAGTAAACCACACTACTTTAGCAAATGGACATTTAAGTAACACATGTTCTGCAATTTCCTCCTCCCCTTGGCACACTTCACACGCCAACTCCACTTCCACCCCTTTCTTACGGAGATTCACTTTGGTTGGAAGAATATCATGGCACACCCTCCAAGTGAAATTCTTAACTTTGGGAGGAATGTTAGCCTTCCAAAGATGCTTCTGAAGTCTCGCATACGCACTTACATTGGTAGAGGAGGATGAACTACTATCAGAGGATTGTAGCCATTGGCGAGCCACCCAATACCCACTCTTAATAGAGAAAAGACCTCGCTCATCATAGTGCCACACCAACCTATCCTTCGGAGCACGAAAACTAATAGGAATAGATAGAATTAGAGATACTTCCACCGGGCTAAAAAATTCTGATAACAAATCGGTATGCCACACCCATGTAGAAGTATCAATTAACTTCTTAACCTTCATTTGAATCCGTTCTGGGGGAGGTGCCGAGATTACCTTGAAAGTACTAGGCTGAGGTAACAACTTATCCAACCAAACCTTTATTGTCCAGCCATCTCCCACCACCCACCTAAACCCTCGAACCAGTACCTCTTTCGCCTGAATAATACTCTGCCAATAATGCGAAGAGGATGCAGAGCCTTCCGCTTCCCAAAATGAGGAATTCGGAAAATACCTTGCCTTGAAAACTTGCGCAACCAAGAACGATGGATGGTGGAACACCCACCACCCTTGCTTAGCTAACACTGCCATATTAAAAGCATAAAGATCACGGAACCCCAACCCACCTTCAGCTTTGGGTTTACACGTCTTGTCCCACAACCGTCAATGAATTTTCTGATCCTCTGAACCATTCCCCCACCAAAACTGTGCCATAAGTTGATGTAATTATTCATAAAATGTCTTCGGGAGCAAAAAATAGTTCATCGCATAAGAAGGGAAGGTTTGAGCAACAACCCTTATAAAAAGTTCCTTTCCCGCGTTACTCAAGAGCTTACTTTTCTACGCGTTAAGCCTTTGTGTCATTTGCTCCTTGATATACGAGAAAATTTGTTTTTTATTCCTCCCCACACATGTTGGCAACCCCAAATATCTCTTGTGTCGTTCCACCAATTGAACGCCAAGGAAACCTACTAACATTTGTTGATCATATTGAAGCACATTCGCACTAAATGCAACATTACTCTTACCAAAGTTCACCGATTGACCAGAAGCTTGAGAGTAGATGTCTAAAATATGTTGAATCACCGCACATTCATCCACATTTGCTCTACCAAAGAGGAAACTGTCGTCAGCAAACAAAAGTTGGTGAATCGTGGGTGCTTTCCCACATAGTCGAATGCCACTCAACTCCCTTACTTGCTCCTTCTGTGCAATAAGTGCCGAAAGGCCTTCAACACATAATAAAAATAGATATGGAGATAATGGGTTCCCTTGCCGAAGCCCTCGGGACAGAATCAAATATCCAAACGGCTGCCCATTAATTAGAAAAGAATACGACACATATTTAACACACGCCATCACCATCTTAATCCACTCACTAGCAAACCCCAACTTCTCCATCATCGCTTCAAGAAAGCACCATTCAACTCGATCATAAGCTTTACTAAGATCAAACTTAAGTAAAAGAACTATCCCCACCACTCCTCTTATTGTGCAAAAAATGCCCAATCTCCTTCTTAATTTGGGTTGGTAGACACATTTATATTCTTTTTAATTAACAACATCATCGTAATAAATGGAGTGTTTGGCGGGACGAAAATAAATGCTTCGACGTTCAAAAACACATGAAGGAATATTTTGAAAACGTCTTATATCAGACGATGAAGTATTTCGTATTTAAAAGATGTGTATAACCATTTTCAAATGAGTTTGGGTTGTTGGAGAATATATCAAATCTGTCAAGTGATTAGTTTGATTTGCTGCAATACCTGAAAGAAAGAATGGAGATTGCCATAATATTGAATTCAAATATTCAAATCAAAAGACGGAAGCCAACAAACTTGTTTGAAAAATATTAAGAAGATTCTCTTAAAGTGGAATTCTTCATGAACTCTTTGTTATCTCACAGTTTAACGTCAATTCTCATACCAATATTATAAAACACTGTGCCAAAAAATGACCTAACAGAGAATTCATGAAGAGTTCCATTTTTTAACGAATCTCTTTATCATCTATCAACTTATAAACCAAAATTTAATAAGTTCGGAAATCTCCAGCCCAAGTCTTAAATGGCAAAAACTACGTGTTAGGCTTCCAAGCCTACATGTCAAGCTTAAATATAAGGTACTGAAAAGTAACGATTCATGGTAAATTCTATTCAGATCATGCTTATTAGAAATTTACATGACGAGTTAAAAACTTTTTGATCACTATGTTTTGGATTGAAATCGAAATCTATATTGGTCATTGTATACCTAGTTTATGGTTATTTGAAATATCAAATTGGTAATGTTTGACAACAAAATGATGAAATTGGCTAAATTTAAAAAACATGTACCATTTTTTGTTAAAACAAGGCAAATTTTGAGTGTTCGCCTATTAGATTACGTGTATGTGCAGCTACACATACAAAAAGGGGATCTGGTGTATTTCAATTTCTTTCGTCTCTACTTTATGGTCCCATCTTGTTATGGACGTAAGTCATAATGTAAAAATTCAATTTTTTTTAAACAAATCAAGTTTCGTCTATTATTACGAAGTTCTGCCACTGAGGCATTTTGTCAAGAATTTGGTGACCTTATTGATTTTTGTTGAGCTATGTTTTCGAGCCTTGCCAACGTATGTTGAACAATGATGTCGAGGCCCATCAAGTATCACGTTTCGAGCTTTGTCGAAATATGATGAACATGCATTTTATTGAGTACTTGGTGAGTACTATCAGGTCTCATGCTAAACTAACATAGAGTTCATGAAAAATTTTTCGAGTTATTTCCTGTATTTTAGGGTCATGGGAGACTAGAACCCAACTGGTCCCTTAATGGAACTGCCATTGTCCCACCTAATTTTAGAGAGACGACATTGTACACATGACTATCTTCTAGGGTAGTGCTATTCACACACTCCTTTTACTTTCCACACATCCTATGTTTTCGTTCGCTAACCATCTTCATTTATTTGATCTACCAACAAAAAACTAAAAGAGATGTAAAAAAAAAAATGTGTAGATAGCATTGTGTGGATAGTATCACCCATCTTCTAAAGTACAATGCCTACAAAGATTTTCAACCCTTCAAGTATGTATAACTTACGTTCAACGCATTGTGTCGGAGTCTCATGTCACTGGTCTAGCCCGAGCCCAAATCCCGTAACGGGTCCTGAACAATACACGAGCCGAACCGCGGCGTTATACTTTGGGCGAATAGGGTTTCGTCTGATAGGCCCAGTTTATAGTTATCACTGTCGCATTCCTCCGTTCGTATAAAAGCAAAAACCGCTTCAGATTTTAGAAAACCCTAACGAACGCAGAGCTCTTCACTTCCAGCAGCTGCCGCCACCACTCCGACTTCCCCAGAGGTATAGATTTCTCCTCTCCTCCTTACATTCCGAGTCTTCATAATCTCCGCCGATTCGAGAAAATTCTCAGATCCGTTTCTATGTATATTCCATTTGGTTTCTAGGGTTGTGATCTCGATCGCCAAGATGCAAAACGAGGAAGGAATCATCACCGAGCTCTACATCCCGAGGAAATGGTACTCAATCGAATCTAATCGGCGATTTTTTGTTTTGTTTTTGGGATTGGGAGTTGAGGGTTTTGGATTAAATTTAGTGGTGTTTTTGTGTGGATGCAGCTCGGCGACGAACAGGCTGATCACCTCCAAGGACCACGCTTCTGTTCAGATCAACGTTGGGCATTTGGATGAGCATGGCATCTACACCGGCCAATTCTCCACCTTCGCTCTGTGCGGCTACGTCCGTGCTCAGGTTCGCCTTCTTTCATTCGTACATTTACAGGGCTATTGTGGTAATATTTGTGTTTTTATTGGACCTTTGTGAATGTAATGTGTGATTAGAATGTGTAGAATGGTTGCGGAAATTGATTGTATTTGTGTTTTCATTATATTAGTTTCATTGGTTTTTGCGTATTTGCTTTGTGTTTTCACTATATTACTAATGCTTCATTCAAAACCTGCAAGGAGAAAAATAACATACAAATCTCACACGTTGAATGACTGGCTGCGGCCGAAAATCGTAAACTATGCCAAAACAAGGATCCTTTTTTTTCAGCTGTGATTTTCTTTATTACATCAGGATGCAATTGCAAGTTTTGCAATTACAGTTTTTGAAATTGTTCAATTACCGAGAGATTTTTAACCTAAGTACGAAGTTTTTTCGATTATTCCGATATTGGGTTACTGAGGGGTTGTTTGATTAGGTTTTCAATCGAACTTGAAAGTTAATTAGCGTGTATTTTTAATTTTGAATCCGTTATTTGCAATTTGGCTTTCCATTTGTTCTTCTCTGATTTCCTTTGCATGCTTTCTTTTTTCAGGGAGAGGCCGACAGTGGTTTGGACCGACTCTGGCAGAAGAAGAAAACTGAAGTTAAACAACAGTAGAAAGAGATGATGATTCTTCTTGCTTCCTCGAACCTTCGGTTCTTGGTGATGGAAGTTTTTAATTTCTGAAGTAAAATGTGACGTTGAGGGTTTTTCTTATTCAATCAGTGCTGCTTGTTGCAAGTAGTTGCCGATGTTTTGGTGTTCTTGAATTGGGCTTCTTTTGACTGTTAAAGTAGTGAAACTTCTACTCATTTGAGTATTTTAAATATATTCCTGGTTTCTTGAAATGATTTACACTCGTAATGCATGATTATCTTATGATATATGTCAAAAATTATACCCATGGCTATATACGTTGTAGTGACCTCGATGTTTCTCGACTCTTTTAGTATCGACATAGATTATGTCATGTCAGTTACAAGTGAAAAGTATCTCGAGGATTCGACGTTTTGAAACAAAGTTTCAACTATCGAAAAGGTTGCTAGCAAGCAAAGCAAATTGACATCTGACATGTATGTTGTCACTTGTCGAAAACTTCAAACATGAATATGAATGTTTGCAAGCGTAGATTTAAGGAATTAACCACTTGTGATTAAAATTAAAATCCGTAATTAACCACTTTATAAACAAAAGAAATTATTTTTAAAATACAAATCCGATGAGACTTAAATCTTAAAATTCCAAGCACTATCTAATCCTAATTTGTACGACTGCGACATAATATATCACAAAATATATTTACTTCTTGATGCCATCTGCATGAATTGCAATTACTGAATTTATCATGGTCATCGAAATCCCATCCTTGTTCGATTGTGTACGGACCTTGTGGATCTCCACAGTCGTTGCATGCTTTCATGGCAGTGTTCTCATCGTGTGCTTCTACAATTCTACCTATTACTTCCCTATTCACCCACATTGTGTTCCAAATCAATTCCTTAATCCTCTCTCGGCATTCTGTCACGCTTAACCCTCTCGATTTGTGGCGGTTGAGTGAGTACAGAAGCTCGAGTCCTTTCTGCCTTGAATCGCCCCCGTAACACACCAAGATTGCTCCGTACACGTATGTTGCTTCTACGTGACCCTTTGAGGCTGCCCTCTTCAGAGACTCGACCCCCGCAGGCTCTATCCTCTTGCTTGTGAAGAGGTCGCGCATCCCTTGCCTGTACAAGGCCTCCGCATTGCCGAGATCCCTGCACCGCTTCAGAAACCTCGTGTGTTTTTCACTTGCGCGCCAGGAAACCAGCGGGAACTTGCTAATGTCGACGTGCTCGAATATGTGATCATCTTGGGCACTTTCGTTGAAATTCTTGCAGCTTAACATGGCTGAATAAAGATCATCGAAGGAGCGCGAAGCGACCTTCGCGAGTACTTGGACCAGAACCTCGTTCGGAAGAGATTGAATGGACGAGGAGGCGTTGCGAGGTTTCTTCTTCTTCTTCTTGATCCCGTGAGAGGCGCCGTTGACGATGCCTGAAACAAAAGACCGAACCATGGAGAACTTGCGAAGGAGAAAACGAAATCAGTTTGCTTTGCTGCCGGTACAAGAAACAATTAAACAACGTTAAGTGCGATTATATATAGTCAAACAGATGCAGTCTTTATCCTTGTAGGAAGAGGACAAGAAGCAACCGAAGCCAAATCGGAATTGGATTTATTATTATTATTATTTTTTGGGTCAAAAGAGGTTATAGAGTTTTAAATACTTGGATTTGTTATTAATAACCGGTTAACTTGGCTAAATCGGTATTGGTTTTGTTTCATGCTAATACAGAATCTTTTGCCCTACTACTAACTAAGAAAAATTACTTCATAGAGGAGGGTAATGGTGTTTGGCCATTCAATATTGAAAAAATATTTTAAATTCGAATTGCTATGAAATAATATGAATTACGAGGTTAAACCGTGTCACACTCCAACACTAGCATACTTGATATGTAATACACTTTTTATGGATGCATCTTCAAGGCGGCGCCAGAAAATTTAACTCTGGTGGACTAGCTAAAAAAATATATAAAAAAAAGTTTAGTTTTAGAAAATGACTATACTTTAATCTTATAAACATGGCTCATCCAATTATTTTGTGTTCATTGACCTTTAATTACTTATTTACGATAGGAAAAAGTCCTTGTTGGGTGTCGCAAATTGATTCATTGGAAATACTTTTTTTTTTTTTATCAGTTGTCGAAAATGCTTCATTTACGACGCTTGTGGCTTATCGTTATTAGTTATCTTTTAGTTGGAATTGATTTTTCAAAATGACAAAATTATTTTATTTTCGACATGTCTGTGTGGGCGCAAATACTTGTATGGTCGTCGAATATACTTTCCAAACGACAACATGTCACATCCCAGCCCGGGACGGATCACTTCTCGAGCCCGCTCCACCACCGTAGCACGATATTGTCCGCTTTGGGCTTACCATTCCCTCACGGTTTTGTTTTTGGGAACTCACGAGCAACTTCCCAGTGGGTCACCCATCATGGGATTGCTCTAGCCCCTTCTCGCTTAACTTCGGAGTTCCGATGAACTCCGAAGCCAGTGAGCTCCCAAAAGGCCTCTCGCTTGGTAGGGATGCGAATATACATTTAAGGATCATTCCCCTGTGCAATGTGGGATGTCACACGACATCTATTTTTTACGATGATTTTCTTACGACCAAAACATTATGTCGAAAAATGATTTTCCAAGACAAATACATATGAAAATAAACATAAAAGGTTAACACACTGTAAAACCTTTTGAAATAGATAAAATTCATGCATAAAATAATTTGAATTTTGAAATATGCAACAAGTTGCTTTTGAAAAGAACTAGAAGTACTATTAAAGTAAGCAATTATTGTCAGGCTTAACCATAAATTGGTAGTATATAAAGCGTAAAATAGATTGGATTATTTAAGAAATAAATAATAATGGCGAATGACGTAAATTGTAGATTGTAGATATATCTAGGTCATTGATCAAAATATTTGTCTATAAGATATTGATTAAGCTCACAAATACGCAATAAGAAATACATGAATTCAAAGTCAATTTTGTCTGTTTAGTTTGACGTTGAAATGAATAGCATCTTGTAGTGATAAAGTATTAGAAATAAAATATAGAGGAAGAGAACAAAAGAGTGATAAGAGATATATTGGAAGAATAAATCAGAGCTTGCTTTCTTTCTCATCAGGTATTTCAAGGTAGTTTGAGTGTGTGTGATACACATATAGAAAATATGAATCATGCCGCTTGAGTTTGAGCCATTGTTAGTTCAATATCGATATGACACTCATAAGTTTATTAGAGTACAATAAATTTGTATCACCTCAAATTTTCTGGCTTATTAGACTAACTCCAACCTTTCCCATTCTGACCCACCACCACCACCCCCCCCCCCCCCCCCCCGCCCCAAAAAAAAAAAAAATTCATTCCAACCCTTGTTCTAAAATTGGGTTAAGTGCTTAAACTCAAAAAAAAAAAAAAAAAAAAAAAAAAAAAAAAAAACTCAAGCACCAGCCAAGAAACCAACCTAGGCTAAATATCATGGCCCACTGTGCGTGTAAACGCGCTATGAAAAAAAGAAAAAGAAAGCACGCTAGTTAATGCACGAAAACCATGGCAACGTGTGAAAAAGCAAGGAAAATGGGACACTTTGAGGGGAAGTGGGGCCCAACCTGATGGGGTTGTCGGGTTTAACCAACCTAGACTAAATATCATGGCCCACTGTGCGTGTAGACGCGCTATAAAAAAAAGAAAAAGAAAGCACGCTAGTTAATGCACGAAAACCATGACAACGTTCGAAAAAGAAAGGAAAATGGGACACTTGGAGGGGAAGTGGGGCCCAACCTGATGGGGTTGTCGGCCATCAATATGCAATCCCATCTCCTTTATTTCTATTAGACGGCATATATTTCCATCTCCTTCAAATCTAACAGGAGATATTTATTTTTTAATAATCTTGGGCTAAAATTTTAGGCCAGAAGGATTGGAACAGAAAAGTTATCTCTGGGTTAAAACCTAAATTTTAAGGGTTAAAAATTTTAGGTTTTACTCCAAGGGTTGGAGATGGTCTTATAAAAATAAATTTATGTAAAAATTTAATATATTAATATAACACTCATTTATTGAAGCTACTTAAAAAAGCCTTTAAATATCTATTTATTGGCCTTAAAATTTACATGGAAATTATTTTAACTAAGTACATATCATCCGTGTTTAAAATTTATTCGATATGGTCAATATTTTCATAAAATATCTAAAAGATCAAAGACAGATATGAAAATGGGTGGTGAAGTCCAAACTTCACCTCATATTGGAAAAACTATTTAGTTTAGACTAAAAATCAACAAATATTTTTGATATTTCAGACCCATCTTTTATATATTGGAAGAACTTTTATATTTTGTACAAATCCATGTTTAACAATCCCAAGTTTGACTTTAAATTTCCCTAATATCTATAGAATGCAACTGATATCTATATAGATATTGGATATACAAATTTGTGATATACTCGATATATGCGTCGATATTTCTACCAATGTCAATATTTTAAACTTTTTTTTTAATCTTATTTTTTTGCTAAATGATATATTTTGTTAGATTAGATGTTAGATTAGCTACCAGCGGATTTTGAATCCACACTGTTATGCAAGGCTCAACACCTTTCCACCATTGTAGTAAATGGTCACTTGCAATATTTTAAACATTGAATATACTCAAATCTGAACAATCACGTAAAAAATAATATTTACAATAAGGGAGGTGCTATCCACATCCCTTTTTACTTCTCACGCATTCTTGTTAATTTTTGTCTGTGTGATCTTATTCAATTTATTAGATCCGACAACCAAAAATTATAAAAAAATACGTGAGAAATGAAAAGGAATATCACACCCCTTACAACAAACATGGCATTGTACTGCTTACGAGTTCCGAACGCTGAGGCGGCGACGGCGGCCGCCGCTCAGTTTCCAAGTCGGCATTCGGTTTTCGGCACAAAAAATGAATTCGAGCAGCTCGAGCTCCACAAATCTCGACTACTTCGATGACATGTGGAAGCTCCAATCCACCGCCACATTGCTATCCTTATCTGAAGCCAGTTGCTTTTCACTTCACACTCTTCAGTCCTTTCCTTTCTGTTATGTTTCTTTCTCGAGAGAACCTGCAAGGTAAGCAGACGATTTTTCCATCCGCAAGGCAGTGGTCAACCTGCCGATACAGGCGTCATCGCCGTTGCCGATTCCGGCATCAAATTCGTAGCCGAAGATATGCGGTGCAAAGACGGCATAGTAAGTAATCAAATTGTTGATGACTTGATATTATTCTTCCTTAATCTTCAAATGTTTGCTAAGAAAATAAAAAAGAGAAAATTAGGTTCACATCCTTCTTTTTGTTATTCCATTAATTGAAATCCTATTCATTTTCAATTTTTGATCAAAATCTTTGGATATTAATAACATCATTAATTATTTGAATAATAAAATATTTTTTATTTTTAAATATATACCTTTAGTGTTAAAAATGTTACAATTAGTATATTTATGTTAATGGCTAAAGTTTTTATCATATATTTTTATTTTTAGTTTGTACCTATTTTTAATTTGCAAATATTTTTTAATTTGTATCAATTTTCCTTTCATTTTTAATTTGTACCCATATATTAGTTTCTTTTTTTGCCCATATTTTTTAAAGTTTTATTTGTGTTTGTACCCATGTGTATATCGTCACGTGACATTTTATATTTAATCAATAATAGAAAAATTACATATGGTATATTTATGTTTTATGCCTAAACTTTGTATCATATATTTATATTTTTAATTTGTACCCACTTTTAATTTGCAACATTTTTTTTTTTTAAATTTGTAGTATTTTCTTTTTAGTTTTATTTTGTACCCATGTATTAATTTCTTTTAGCGCCTATATTTTTAAAAATTCATTTGTACTCATAATTTTTAATCTTTTATTTGTACCCTAATTTATTTATGGGGCTTTTAATTCCAGGTCTAAAAACATAGATGGTTTTTAGGAGTGAGTCTAATTACCTAATTATATGTATTTATTTTTTAATGCTCATTTTATATTTTCTAAAAATATTAAAAATCAATTAAAATGTTCTAATATTATGAATTTTCAACCCCAAAAAATATAATTAATATCTTATAACAAAAAAAATAATATATTGACATAAATCTATCTGCAAATCATTCTACCCTAACTCAAGTATCAAATATATGAATGTATATCATACCTATACATAAGATATGAAACTTAACTAAAAGGTAGAAAAAACATAAGATATCTATTGTGACATCCCGTCCCGAAAATATTGAAAACGTGCGTGTGAAATGACTACCTTGCCCCTAGTTCGTTTCGTTTACGTTTATTGGTTGTTTGAAGGTGTGTTGGCATGTGTTGGGCCACCCACACACACTCTCACCCTCACTATCTCTCTGTTCCTTTCCCTGTCTCTCTCCCTCTCTCTCCCGAGTACTCTTTCCTTCCTCTTCCTTCTGAAAACGTACGGACACACACAAACACACTCAAACCTTAGCAGATCGAGGGAACCAAGACCACCTTCGAGCTCGTGAGGCTGGAAGGAGTCCAGTCGTGTCATTTTTAGGTAAGAAAACCACCGTTTTCATGTCGTTTTCACGAAACCAGTTTGGGGTACTATTCATGCAAAAGTAATCTAGCACGTTTTTGGGATTTTGAAGCTTGTAGGTGACTTGGTGAGGTCCCAAAGAGCCTCGGAGTGCTTCGTTCGAAGAGTTTTGAAGTCGGAATCGCCTGGTTCGAAGTTGGCCGATTTTGGATTGTGTGGACAGGTAAGATCTCGTGATTTTTAGGCCTTAAAAGTGTTATATCGTTGTTCTACTAGTTCTAGGCTTCAATTTGGTGCAAGAATCGTGGAAAATGGTTGAGAAACGAGAGAGAAAATGAAGTTAGAAGATTTTTCCAGTTTCCGGCGCCGGCGACGTCGCCGGAGTCTCGCCGGAGAAGGAGACGGAATATTCCGTCAATTCTGACGGAATATTCATGACGCTGTTAACGGAATCCGTTAGAAGTAACTGAATATTCCTAACGGCGTCAGTTGACGCCGTCAGCGTGCCAGGCACGTGCCTGCGCGTGGCCGGCGCGTGGGGGCGCGTGCGGCGGTGAAATTTTTTTCTAAAAATATGGGTGTGATCCTGAGGTTGTGTAGAGCATGTTGGTATATTCAATTGTCCATTTTGAGCAATGTATGAGAAGTTATTACGAAAGGAAGGTTATGTGCTTTAAAATTAACGTTTTTATAGTATTTTCGCATATAGGTGAAACGTATCCCGAGGACGAGCGTGGTCACTCGAGGCAGGGGGGCTACGACCCTTCCACATACCAGTGAGTGGGCTTTTGGCTTTCCGTATATACCTATATACTTATATTTTCCCAGAAATTAATTTAAACGTTTATTAGTTATATGCCATGCATTATATTATTGTTACTTATGCATTATTAGTTGCATGATTGGGCGTATAAATTTATATACATATGCATATTTGGTGCTGTGGATGCACAGGTAAGTGCCAGGTAAGTGTTATTCATGTTTACATTCAGTAGCGATTCATGATGCTTAGAGAGCTCATAACCTGCACCCCCGGTGTTAGTGCTCCCGCCCAGAGTAGGGCACAGTCTTTCACGTGTTGTTCACCTCCCGCACCATACGCTCAGCTTGGATCCAAGTTAGGTGCACAGTCTTGTCGTACAGACCACTTTAGGTGGTTCCGACTCGTAGGTGACCCGCGATCATTCGCACAGCCTTCACGTGATCGTAGCACTAGAGCGTTTATATGTTTTACACCCAGGCCTGTCGTACAGACCACTTTAGGTGGTTCCGACTCGTGGGCAGGTTTAGTTATTGATTTTGAGATTTGAGCTCTAGATGCAGCCGTACAGGTCATGTTAGGTGACTCCGGTTGCCAGATTATATGTTATTGATATGATTTATACCTTAGCACTTGCATTTCATTCTGAGGTTCCGACATGGCATATTCTTGAGCTTGATTGGCATATCTATATATATACGAGCATATGTTTATTTTCTGGGAAGTATACAGGTTTTACGGCGAGGGGTTAGAATATTGTTTTTGAAATGGTTTTTAAAAAGCTTTGTTTTTGCCCACTCACGCTTTTGTTTTGCGCCCCTCCAGGTTTTAGCTAGCTAGCAAGGTTGGTGGTTTCCCAAAGGGCTTTCCCGGCATTTCTGACAGACGATCCCCAGCGTAGGTTCACCTTCGGGTGCACTGTTGTAACACTATTTTATTTGGACTGCTTTAGGCTTTCTGCTCTGAACTTGTGTCGTTTCACGCTAGCACTTGTTATTACTTCGACCTTTTGTATGCTAGTTTTTATTTATTCATACTTTTATATTACTACTTTATTAGCTTCCGCACTGTGCACTTGGCTACGTCACTTCCACGTGACGGCCAGCACGCCCTGATCTCGGTCGGGGTGTGTCATCTACAAGCAAGACACATGAATCTTACTTGATTATAAAAAAGAATCTGTCATATAGGTAGATAAATGTAATTAACCTGTGATATAGGTGTTGGAAATGTGCCCTAAAACCAATCATATGATGATACTTTACGGACATTTCAAACTAATGTAGTTTAAATGTAAAGGGCAAAGATTATTGTTTGAGCCGTCTCATATAATGTTATATGCTTAAACGATAAGTCCAAGGAATATGTGATTGGAAGAATGCGATCTAAAGAAGTTAGATTCATGAGACCATTCTTTCGTTGACACATTCTAAACGTTCCTGATCATAGGATTGTCAATTGGGCATTGACAGTCCGTTAAGATCAGTACGTGCTATGTCTTCTCTCAGGGAGAGTGACTAGTCTCGAGTCATTGGTGTGTGTGACATCAAGACAAGTACGTAGGTGCTCAATAGAGAATGAGTTCACTGAACACGATCAACGAAGAGTTCTCATATTCATGTCACATGAGAACTCATGGTTGGGATAATGCAAATTAGTCTTTTGACCTGAGGCATCACAGTTGTCTTGTGGTTAGGTCCTTAATCTTTGATTATGTCAAAGTCACTCCATCAGGAGGGTGTCCATGGCATCGTTGGGGTTAAGCCACTTAGCCATGGAGGCAAGTGAATGCGCAACAAGGGATCTCTAACCTTCAAACTGTTTGAGGGAGAATACTCTATGATATGATTAAGAATCTTTGGCCAAAGTATGAATGAGATTTAGGAATGTGTTCCAAATCACATTCAAGGTAATCATATAAGCACAAGACTCACATTGGATAGTAGACATGAATAAACTATCAAACCAAACAATGTGGTCAAGAGTATTGTATTAGAGAAAGACCGTATTGCATTTGTAATCCTAAAACTGAATAGGTTCTCCACCTCTTCTGATTAGCTTGGGTAACCATGACATGCTGCTAGGCGTCAACCATGGTTTGCGGAAGCCCTAAAAGTGTATTATCACTAAAGGAAGAATTGAAAGTAAGTTTCAATTCACAATCGATTAGAAAGAGTTTTAATCGCCCACTGCCTCGCTAAAAGGAACCTAATGGATCGTTCACCGAGTAAGGTAGAGTTTGAAGAAACAACGGAGATGAGTAAGAATAATTAAATGGTTTAATTGTTTATCTAAGGCTAGGATTAATTAATATGTTAATTAATCAAACGAATAAGTTCGTTAAAGACCTCGGGTTAGTTTTGGGCCGCAAGGCCCAATGGGATTTGAATGTCAAGCCCATTAACTCAAGTTGTATGACAACTTGAATAAACAAAGGGCTTGAAAGCCCAATAAACCCTATAGGCTTGCCATGTTAGAAGAATAGGGCTTTTGGTCCATTAGGTCACTTATTTGAAGGGACTATATAAAGGACTTTATAGCCTAAAATTTAAAAATGGTAATTTTTGGGGAAATGATGAGAACACAAGCTCTCCTTTCTCTCTAAAATTTAGGCCACCTTGGAGCGATTATCTAGCAATCAAACTCCTCCAAGGTCACTCATTTCTTCTTCATTATGCCTTGGTGATGAATCATTAGAGGTTCTCAATTTTGGGAACTTGGAGAAACCTTTTCATCCATCCAAATTCATGGATCTAAGATGCAAGGAATGAAGGCCCTCTCTTTGGGTGATTAGCCTTTGCTTATGCAAAGAGGAATCTACAAAGGTATTGATTTCTCAACTCACTTTGTTTTGAGTTGAGTCTTGGTTCACCTATCTACTAGGCTTTGAATTTCATGGGTAAATGTTTTGTTTTAAGTGCATACAAGCATGATTCCGCCTTTAATTGTTAATTGCATGCTATTGATGTTGCTTAAATGAACATGTTTTTCACAAATCTTCCTTCAAGTGGTATCAAGAGCCTAAGTCTAGTAGTTGGTGAATCCTTTTGGGTTTTGTAGTTCATAGTTTGTGATTTGAATGTTGTAATTGTTTCAAGCTTTATTCTTGCTTCTTTGAATGTAAATTTTGTTAGAAAATTTGCCATCTCAAATGTTGTAGATGTAGTTCATATGAGCATGAATTTTGGAGCTAAAATTTGGTGCTATGTTTTTTGGGGAAATTCGGCCAAATCCAAAGGGTGGATTTTTTGGGTTCTTGTTTGACTTGTTAAAAGTGTTTTAAAGTGACTTTTGGAACCCCTATGTACCCTAGTATGGTTGTATGTTATTTCCCTTAAGTTTGAGTGGTTTTGGTATGTTTTTGGGTGAAGAATGCTTATGGAGCTCTTATGGGTTTTCATGGATGTTCTTCATTGTTCTTGATATGTAACAAAAGGTTTGGTGTTTTGATTCAAAGTTTTGATTTATTTCATAAAGTTTTTGTTTTGAAATATTTCTAATGTTTAAATATATTAGATATTTGTTTTGAAAAATTAAAGAAATTTTAGTGGGTAGGTATGTAATGATTTATTCTATTACACACACCCCACTTACAAAAAACTTTGAAATTTTTTTTATTACTTTGCTTCAAAATCAGCCACCCTACTCAATTAGGGTCCTTGTGGGGCTTTTGTGCAATTATATAAAGTTTTGATACTTTTGTGTATTTGCATTTTGACCCAAAAGTTTACGTTTTTACGTAAAGGTCCAAAATCACTAAAAGGACAAATTGTTTTGCTCCTTTAATGAAGTTTTATTTTTTGTGGAAATTTTTGGGTTCTAGTTGTAATTACATGAAGTAGTGGACTTTTGTGTTTTTACAAAGTGACCCCAAAAGTTTAAGTTTTTGCAAAATAGCCCAAAAGTTGAGGTTAATTGCACTATGGCCCAAACAAGTTGAGGTCATAGCATTTTGGCCCAAATTAGGTAGAGAACAAAATTGTTTTGTCTCTTTAAATGAGAATTGGATTTTCATTTCATTTAGCTCCATTTAAATCAATTCTATGGATACAAAAACCAAATGAAAATGTTGCATTCAAGTTGAATTAGTTAAAGCGTTAATTAATTAAAGAAAGGGTGATTATGAACCTTAGCCTACGATAATTGAGCTATGTGAAAGGCCGTTTCAAATTTGTTTGAACCATGGGAATGTGTAGATTAAATTTTGGTTGTAATTTGATATGATCAATTGTTGTAAAAGAGCATAAGCTCTTCTTTACTTTAAAGTAATTTGATTTGCTTTAAAGTAATTTGATTTGATCAATTGTTGTAAAAGAGCATAAGCTCTTATTTACTTTGAAGTATTCCTTTCTTGTTTTATTCGATATGCATGAAATTGGAGTAGTTGGGTCCAACGCCCAATAAGACAACACGCCTTAATGTGATTAAACACGTAACTAAAATCAATCTCCATCCCTAGACCGAGATTCAACACTAGGCTCGTGTTGAATCGAATCAAAGGTTCATAGTCATCCTAAGGCCCTAAGGCAACTATATAGTCCATCAATGAATGCAAATCTTATGTTAGTAGTACCATATAGTCTTGCTTTAAAAACTGTTTTAAAAGCATAGTGAGAGTATTATATACTACTAAATCAATCATAAGGACCAATAGTTGTAATAGGACCAAAATGTTTTAATTAGATTAAAATGTATGTTTATATGTGATGAGACCTAAAAACCCTCAACCAAATCAATATTAAGTTGATAAGCGAGATATGCTTTGAATATCTCTTCGTGGCCTTCCACCGTGGTAGGCTCCAATCGTTTGTGACTTGTACACCGGCTTCACCCTATAATGGGGGAGTACAAAGTGCATGCTTACATTCAGGAGGAGTCTATACGCATATGATGAGGTGAGTGTAGACAACGAGTATGACCAACATGATATAATTCTGAGGTTGTGGTTGAATCTCTACATAAACTAAGCATGGTGGGAATAACTTAACTAAGTGCAATGGTGCCAACATGATATAATTCTGAGGCATTCATTCTCTAGAGGCCAAACTAGATGGGTAATTACAAGAGTTGTAAATGACTAAAGTGTTATTCTCTCATCATTATTTTTGCTAACCAAAATGATATAATTCTGAGGTGGGCTTGGTAATGGTGAGTCTCCCATACCCCGCTAAGAGTTCAACAAAACTCTCGAATTCTGATGAGGGATATGGAATTTGCCAAAAATAGTGGGTGGTGCTATTTGATTTAAAGACCCGAATCAAATGGCTTAAAATCAATCAATTTATATTCGTTATGTATTTGTTTACCAATATATTTTGCAAACGCTATCCAAAACTTGACAAAGAAAAGCCGAATGCTTTAATTTCCGGACTTAGTTCTACAATCCCATAGATTGTCTTTAATGGCTTGTAGATGTAACTAAGTAGTCTCATCCTCACAATCTTCCTATTGATAATGTATCATTGGAAGAATATGTTAGATAAGTCTAACATGAGAAGGAGAACACTTTTAAATGTCATAATTCTTCAAATACAAATTGTTGTATGAAGAAATAAGAGTTGCTTTGAACAACCCTTAATCAACACAAACTTTAGTGCTTGTCTCTTTGTTACACGAACAAGGAACTTGAGAAGTAAGCACAAGGGCATGAATACTTTATGTGCCATGATTCTTCACTTACAAATTGTTGTATGAAGAAATGAGAGTTGCCTTGAACAACTCTTGAAAGTTTGTAATTATGTTTAGAACATAATGGTTGGTTGACAAAAAAAAAAAAAAAATAGTCCATCAACGTGGACTTATGATGATTTTGAATCATTGAGTGTTGAAGTGTTAAACCACTTAACGAGACGGAAACTAGGCAAGGACTTCACCTTTGTGTCCCTATCCTAATGGTTCACTAAGTTTATTGTAAACTATATAGTGAACAATAACCGCACGCTCTCCAAATCGGTTGATGTGTATAACACATTTGAAATAAGTTTCAAGAGAAATAGTGGGAGTTTAGGGACCATGACTATTGTAATCAAAAGGGAAGTCAAATGAAGAAGGCAAAATAACTCCAAGGGAACAAACTTTCTTTATGAAAGGATGGACATTGGAAGGGGTATTTGCAAGAAATGTCTTGCAAGTGTCAAAGAACACACCTTTCGAAGGTGTTGTAAAATGTTCTTGAATAATTCAAAACAGTTGGTTCTTCTACTTGAATACATGATTCTGTATTAGCAACTATGTTTTACAATTGTTGTAAAAGTGTGCTAATAAAAAGTAGAAGATTAATGAGAGAAGAGAAAGTACTTCACATTCGGAAAGTGAATAAAATATAGATCTCTGTGAAAGCGGATTGTACTTACTTCCTCATATAAACTACCAAGGAAATTGGAAAATACTAAAGATTGTCTTTACATTCCAATTTTAAGGAACTTAAATTCGTTACTATAGTAGAGATGGATGAATGTTTTGTTTGACAAAACATTGTTCTTTATTAATGAATGATTAGATTATGGTAGTCTAATTAATTGTCTCTGTAGTAGAGATGATGTGGTAGTGTTAACTGTTTAAGAATATAACGATGCTTAAAACCCAAAAGGTTGCAAGGTAGTGACTAATCCCAACTGAGTTGTGATACCTCTAAAACATAAGTTACGAGTTAGTCATAGATGGATGCTTTGGATCGTTAGATCTGGATCCAATACCTTCTTGTTAAAATTGTATAGAGGCGAAATGTTCGAATCTTTATTCTTTTGGAAAGAAGAAAGAATCACAAAGTTGTTGAGGTTAATTCACTTAGATGTTAGTGGCACTTGTCCACAACATAATACTACTCATGTTGTATGACATTCACCGAAGATCACTCTCGGTTGGACTATAGTTTATTTTGAATAAACACAAGTCCGAATACTTTGCAAAAGGTTTCAAAGAATTCAAGAAATGTAAGTAGATGAGTAAGACGTCTAAAGTATTTACCTCCTTAGATTTGATCCAAAGAAAAAGTAACACTTTAGATTAATTTCCTTGAAAAATATCAAGGAAAGTAGCATCGTAAGATAATGAATTTCTCCATTAGGAGAAGAATGAACATAAATAAGATTTAGTTCGTTGGACATTATCAATTACCCATATATATATGATATATACTTCTAAGACATGTTAGTTGTAGAGATCCATCCATCATGGATCTTAGCAAGCTAGTGGGAGCTATAAGCGTCTTATGAGAAAAGATCAATTGTTTGATTTCTCATAAAGATGTAAATGAATCTTTTGTTTACTAGGTTTACAAAAGATTAGTGGGAGTTGATCATATTCCTAAATTTGAATATATATACATGATATATATTAATTTTGAAAATTAAAGGAATTCTTCATCGTTAAAGTTATAACTTTAAACATTCTATAATGATAGAATGTATATGGGAGACATAGTCTATATACATGGGATGGAAATCTATAATGATAGATTTCAAGATATAATTGGATTATATCAATCCCTAAAATAGACAAGAGATGCTAGGAAGTTTCTCATATGATGATAAACTTCAATTAGAATGACAATTCTAGTGAGACTAGGAAGTTGTTCTTCTCAAAGGGAATGTACCCTTTGACTCCCAAAGAAATAATGCGTAAATAGAATCCTTTATGCATACGCAGAAAGGTGATTTATGTATTTCATATTGTATGAAAACATTGATATAAGTTGTACCCAGAACGGTACAAGATGATATCAGTGCAAGCCCAGGATCAGAACCATGGCAACTGTCAAGTGAATCCTTAGGTATTTAAGAAATACTAAGGATGGATTCCTCAAGAATGAGGAAGAATTAGAGTAACGTAATGGAAGCGTAAATGTATTAGATTATGAATCTAATCCATCATACAATATCTCTTCATTACGAATGAAGTGATAATGAGATATCTCTTTATTATGACTAAAGAGATATTTGGGTGGAAACGTTAAAAGTAATGACTTTAATGTGTTCCATCATGTATGCAAAATATATTGCCATATAGAAGCTTACAACATTCTTGTTTGGATGGGAAAGTTCATTCATGAACTCTCCATTCGGTTCCAACCAGAAAGTGTATGACACTAATGGGGCGATAGCTCAAGCCAGGGAATCAAGGTCTCATCAAGGTCCGAACTCAAATGAGAGACTGAACCACATGATTGAGAATCATGTATAATGGTGACGTCGTTATTCTCATGGTTGCTTCTATGGATAACATATAGATATCCATTGTTTAGGCCTACTACTCAGCCATTTATGAAATGAATTACAGAAGAGGTATCATCACTGATGAACAAGCTGATTGGCTCTAGTGCAAGTGGGAGATTGTTGGAAATGTGCCCTAAAACCAATCATATGATGATACTTTACGGATATTTCAAACTAATGTAGTTTAAATGTAAAGGGCAAAGATTATTGTTTGAGCCGTCTCATATAAATGTTATATGCTTAAATGATAAGTCCAAGGAATATGTGATTGGAAGAATGCGATCTAAAGAAGTTAGATTCATGAGACCATTCTTTCGTTGACACATCCTAAACGTTCCTGATCATAGGATTGTCAATTGGGCATTGACAGTCCGTTAAGATCAGTACGTGCTATGTCTTCTCTCAGGGAGAGTGACTAGTCTCGAGTCATTGGTGTGTGTGACATCAAGACAAGTACGTAGGTGCTCAATAGAGAATGAGTTCACTGAACACGATTAACGAAGAGTTCTCATATTCATGTCACATGAGAATTCATGGTTGGGATAATGCAAATTAGTCTTTTGACCTGAGGCATCACAGTTGTCTTGTGGTTAGGTCCTTAATCTTTGATTATGTCAAAGTCACTCCATCAGGAGGGTGTCCATGACATCGTTGGGGTTAAGCCACTTAGCCATGGAGGCAAGTGAATGCGCAACAAGGGATCTCTAACCTTCAAACTGTTTGAGGGAGAATACTCTATGATATGATTAAGAATCTTTGGCCAAAGTATGAATGAGATTTAGGAATGTGTTCCAAATCACATTCAAGGTAATCATATAAGCACAAGACTCACATTGGATAGTAGACATGAATAAACTATCAAACCAAACAATGTGGTCAAGAGTATTGTATTAGAGAAAGACCGTATTGCATTTGTAATCCTAAAACTGAATAGGTTCTCCACCTCTTCTGATTAGCTTGGGTAACCATGACATGCTACTAGGCGTCAACCATGGTTTGCGGAAGCCCTAAAAGTGTATTATCACTAACGGGAGAATTGAAAGTAAGTTTCAATTCACAATCGATTAGAAAGAGTTTTAATCGCCCACTGCCTCGCTAAAAGGAACCTAATGGATCGTTCACCGAGTAAGGTAGAGTTTGAAGAAACAACAGAGATGAGTAAGAATAATTAAATGGTTTAATTGTTTATCTAAGGCTAGGATTAATTAATATGTTAATTAATCAAACGAATAAGTTCGTTAAAGACCTCAGGTTAGTTTTGGGCCGCAAGGCCCAATGGGATTTGAATGTCAAGCCCATTAACTCAAGTTGTATGACAACTTGAATAAACAAAGGGCTTGAAAGCCCAATAAACCCTATAGGCTTGCCATGTTAGAAGAATAGGGCTTTTGGTCCATTAGTTCACTTATTTGAAGGGACTATATAAAGGACTTTATAGCCTAAAATTTAAAAATGGTAATTTTTGGGGAAATGATGAGAACACAAGCTCTCCTTTCTCTCTAAAATTTAGGCCACCTTGGAGGGATCATCTAGCAATCAAACTCCTCCAAGGTCACTCATTTCTTCTTCATTATGCCTTGGTGATGAATCATTAGAGGTTCTCAATTTTGGGAACTTGGAGAAACCTTTTCATCCATCCAAATTCATGGATCTAAGATGCAAGGAATGAAGACCCTCTCTTTGGGTGATTAGCCTTTGCTTATGCAAAGAGGAATCTACAAAGGTATTGATTTCTCAACTCACTTTGTTTTGAGTTGAGTCTTGGTTCACCTATCTACTAGGCTTTGAATTTCATGGGTAAATGTTTTGTTTTAAGTGCATACAAGCATGATTCCGCCTTTAATTGTTAATTGCATGCTATTGATGTTGCTTAAATGAACATGTTTTTCACAAATCTTCCTTCAATAGGTTGATTATAAAAATAAAAAAATAAAATCTATAAATGGGGTTTAAAACGGGATAAAGAACAAGAAATAACAAAAATAAATAAATAATCAAAGAGATAATTAGGAAGAAATTTGATTCTTATAAGAAATCTTATCATTTAAGAGATAATTATTGATAATAAAATAATAAGATTTAAGGAATTGGACTTATTTTAATAAATTAGACTATTCCTACTATTCGCTCAAAAAATTGGACCTATATCAAGTTTCCCCTTTATTTATAATGTACCCATTCTTCTTTATTAATGTACCACTTTGTTATATGTGAAATGTACAAATTTTTTTGTAAAATGTACCAATTTTTTTAACACTATGGATACATTCTTTTGCCATTTATTATTTCTTATTTTTACATAGTTTTTATCCATTTATTCAATCAAAATGTTTGAATTTTTTTTATTGTAACCGTTTCTAATAGTATTATAATGAGGGATTTTAAATTTATAGGATTATAAATCGCATAAAATATCAAACAATTAATGTCAAAACTATAAAAATATTAATATTAATATTAATATAATGAGGTGTACAAAGTTAAGGAACCTTGATCAAACTTTGAATACTATTAAGGTTTTAATAAAAAAATGTTAAGGATTAGAAACTACATTCAAAGTATCCCAATAAAAAAATTATGTTTTTTTTTTTTTTTAGTGTTTCACGGTTTCACCCAATTTTGATTAGGTTTTCCACTACGGTTTCGTTGAGAGTTCCGGCGAGGAATTGGAGTCCGAAATTCAGAAAGGTAAAGCGGTGGTGGTGTGTGTGGATGAGTCAAGCAAAAGCTAATTACGCATATACTCGAAGAAATCGACTCATTTGATTGTTTAAGTTTATCATGTAAGTTGCTGTGCCTGTTCTTTGATTAAACAATTATTGTACAACGAACTCCAAGTTCGATTTTCGGCCAAAATACTCTGAAGCTCGTTTGCTTACTCGTTGTTTCATAATTCATATTTTGATGATTGATTGTGGAGTTGTTTTTGTGCAGGCTTCACTCGGCCGGACATTTGCTGGATGCATACATGTATGAGAAATGTGGGATTGGGTGATTTAGAGCCAGCCAAAGGCTACCATTTCCCTCCGGGGTATGATTATTTCTGCTTTATTGTTTTAAGCCTATATTAGAAGGTGTCGGCCTTAAAGTGAAAACTTATTACCATCCCGTAAGTGAATTTGAAACGATTTATTTAGACGGCCAAATCAGAGTCACACATGTAAACACGAGGATTTGAGTGTAGCCTAGGCCACCCCCACCGAATTGGCTTGGGCAGCAGCTGCCTTGTGTTGGCCTCCAAACCTCCTCCATAAAGTCTCCGGTATGTTATGTGGTCCTTGTGGAAAGGGTTGTGTCTCCCGATATAAGCCACCAAATAAATATGCTACTTAGAGCCAATTAGGTCAAAAGTGTTCCTCTGAATTGGGGACCTATTGAGTGTCAGCATATATTGCTGGAGCTTTTACCCCTAAATAGATAAAAGAACCCGCTGTGGCATAAGTGATCGCACATGCTTCAGATTGAAGCAACATATCCTTCACCAGTTTTTCTCAAATTCATATGAGTTCATTATCGGCCTTAGTATTCTGAGATGTGAACAGTTTTTTTTTTATTATTTTTTTTTTTTAAGACACGATGTTGTTGTTCGCATATCCTTCTGATTTGGTACTTATAAATTTATAATGTACTTATTTCCAGGCCATATGCGGAATATAAAAGCACAGTTCCGCAAAAAGATATAGCAAGTAAGCAAAAGGAGTTGAAGGTAGAAGTTAATGCATTAATATCGAGAGGAGGAAAAGTGAGTTGCAATATTTATCTGATATGAATTTGCATGCTTGGTATGGTATATTAGGCCATTTCTAACCGAGGGCTGGCCAGATGACTCGTTTTAGCTCTTTGGCTTTCCAAGATATTAATATTTTAATGAACAATACGGGGCCATATTTGCCTTCATCTCCAACCGAGGGGCAAAGGGCCATAAGGTTTGTTTTAGCCCTGTCACAAAAAACCGTTGTGAACACGGAAAATTCTTGAAAAACAAGAGACAAGAATACGTGTACAAAATAATATTTTTGTGTTTAATGATTTTGGGGTTACGATCTCTTTGTAATTTGATCATCTGATTCTATCTTCGTAGGGTGTAGGTTTGTGGATGAGTTGTTGATCCAAAGGGCCGTCGGGGCTTGATCTAAGGATGAACAGTTGATGAATGGATCTTCAAGGGGTGTTGGGCTTGATCTTGAAGAATGGGTGTATGAGTTTGTTGAGGTTGTTGATTCAAAGGGCCGTTGGGGCTTGATCTTAGGATGAACGGATGATGAATGAATCTTCAAGGGGCCATCGGGGCTTGATCTTGAAGGTTGATGGATGAGCGGATCTTCAAGAGCTTTTGGGCTTGATCTTGAAGAACGGTTGGATATGTGGATTTGTTGATGTTGTTGATCCAAAGGGCCGTTGGGGCTTGATCTTAGGATGAACGGATGATGAACAATGAACACTTTCTTCAAGGGCCGTCGGGGCTTGATCTTGAGTTAGTTGAAGTTCTTCAAGGGCCGTTGGGGCTTGATCTTGAAGGAGGATTTGACGAAGAACGAAGAGTGCTTTCTTGATCCTTCGGGATTTTCTTGAGAGCTTTAGAACTTTAAGGCTTCAAGGTTTTGGTGTGTGTCCTTTCCTCTTGATGGAGAAGCCTATTTATAGGTTTTGAGAGTGAATCACCACCATTCATTTTTTTGGTGAAGTGAGTGGATGTTGTAGGTGAAGTAAATGGAGTTGGTAGGTGAAGTAAGTGTGTGAGGTTGGTGAAGTAAGTGGAAGTTGTAGGTGAAATGAGTGTGTGATGTAGGTGAAATAAGTGGAAGTTGTAGGTGAAATGAGTGTGTGATGTAGGTGAAATAAATAAATGTTGTAATTTTAATACATTGGTTAACATTTATTTCACTGAAATTTCGATGTCTACAACCGTCTTCAACCGAGGGCCAAAGGGCCAAACATACTTTATTATTTTAAAACTACAACTTAAATTCAAATCCAACGGCTGAGTAACATTAGCTAGCCGTTGGATTTGAACCAAATTTTGTAAAATAGAAGTTATAGGAAAAAAAATAGAATTTAAAAAAAATATGAAACAAATTTTGTAAAATAGAAGTTATAGAAAAAAAAAATAGAAAAAACAAAGCTTTAAATTCATTAAAAAAAAAAAAAAAAGAATGCAACAGCTAGCTGACTCAGCTAGCCGTTGTATTCAAAATTTTCATACTATTCGTGTCAATTGCAAGTAATCAAAATTATTCCTGTGTAGCCATTACTATTCGTGTCGGTTATAAATCCGACAGTTTTAAGCAAAATTCTGGTCAACCCGGGGATGCTGGCTGGTTGGAAGGGGCCAGCCTTTTGGCCCTTTCAGATTTCGTGGGGCCCACGAGCCATCTGGCCTAGCCCTCGGTTGGAGACGGTTTTTGGGCTATTTTCTGCCCTCTGGCCCTCTGGACCTTTCGGTTGAAGATGACCTTAGATCTAATACGTTACCATAGTTTTCTTAGATTTCTGCTGCCTTGTTACCATATGAAGAAGCATGTAAGTTATGTGGTGATTACCTTACCAATTATATTGCAAAGGTTATCCTAGACCTGTTTCAAATACATTTTCATATCGGACCCTTAGGGTGCGTTTGTTACACCAGACTATCTCAGACTGGACTAGCTTTAGGGACTAAGCTGGACTGGCTTAGACTAAACTAGACTAGACTAACTTAGTGAAGCGTTTGGTGCAATGTCGGACTAAAAAACTGGATAAAATAACAAATTATAATATTATATTATTTAATATATATATATATATATATCTAATAATATTTTATTATTAATTCAACTTTTTTTTCCCAAAAAATTCGAACACGCACTTCTACCTCTCTCTAGAGAGTTCTTTACTTTTGTTCCACTTTGGTTCCGTCCCCAATACTTCCTTTCCTCCTCTCTTTTTCCTGCAAAAAGCTTCAAAACCAAGTTTCCTGCAAAATCGTCGCCAAGGCTACCTTCTCCTCCCTCTCTGTCTCTTAATCTCTCTTTGTCCCCAACTTTGTCCCCTTCTCTATCCATTTCTCTCCGGAATTTTCTGGAGAAAAGGGAACCTTTATGGGAATTTTCGAAAATAAGGTAGAATTTTTCTATTGAGATTGTTGATATTATTGTTTTGCTTTTTTCTTTTTTTTTTTCTTCGGATTTTGGTGGTTGGATTTTGAGATTTAGGTTGTGAGTGGGTTTGGGTTTCAAATCTGGGCATGGGAGGGCAAATGGAGTTGCCCAGAAGCATGCTTGCAAACTTGTAGCTTTCATACGACATGCAGACAATTTTGAAAACGGGACTAGCTATCCCATAGTTTTTGAGGGGTTTCGCTAAGACTGGCTAATCCCATGGTTAGTCGAGGCAAGTGAACGTTAGTGTCATTAAAGTTAGTCCATCGGGTACCAAACACGAGACTGGACTAACCCTTAGTCCAGTTCAATCCAATGAGAGTTAGAGAGGGCAAACAAACGCCCCCTTAAAGTTTTAGTACTTAAAATATTCCAGTACTAACTATTAATTGCATTTACTTTTTTGCATCTCTGGTCTCTTGCAGGTAGTGGCGGATCTAGGAAATAATATTAAGGGGCTCAGTAAGAATAGGCGTGCACAGCGCACAAATTTTTTTTACCAGAAATAACATGCATATCACCATTTCAACGAGTCTTGGTAGGTCTAAAGTCATTTGGAAAGGCATACTACACACCTGTTAATGCCTCATGTGCGTGGGTAACTAACATGTTTCAAGGCTGCTCTTATATGAATGTTTAACAAAGAAACACACTTATCTTGAACACACTAATAATGTTTGATATCATTGCATCTCAATAATATATTTGTCCAAGAATGATGATGCTTTGTTAGTCACTAAGATCACCATTTCATTCACTCTTCTTTCAGACATTTTATCAAATAATTGGAGTGCATATATAAAGCTAACTCTAATCTTCAAAAAGGCAGCACTTAAGACCATCTCCAACCAAAGGATCCAGAGGGCTGAAAAACGTCTTCAACTTAGGGCTAGGGCAAAGGGCTCGTGGGCCCCACTAGACAAAAAAGTGCCAAAGGGCCAACTGGTTGGCCCAACTCAACCAGCCCCATGCTGGCCAAACTTTTCATTATTCTAGTTGGTTATATCCAACAACATTGTATTTATTACTGTCGGTTATAGCCAACATGAATGGTAGGCCTTTTATTTTTTATTTTTTATAAATTCTATTTTTTTCCCATAACTTCGTAAGCCATTATACAACATTAAATTAAATTAAGTAATATGAAACAATATGAAACAACACTAAATAACATTAAATTTAAATAATGAATTATGTTTGGCCCTATGACCCTTTGGCCTTCGGTTGGAGACGGTTTTTTGTGACAAGGTTAAAACGAGTCCTATGACCCTTTGACCCTCGGTTAGAGATGAAGGCAAATATGATCATGTACTGTTCATTAAAATATTAATATTTTGGAAGGCCAGAGGGCTAAAACGAGCCCTTTGGCTCTCATTCGGTTGGAGATGACCTAAGGTACCCATGAACGTTCATTGAAGTTCAAAGGATCAGCATCCAAAGTATCCATTGACGTTTACCCAAATTCGGAGGATTAGCTGCCCCTCTGCCCCTCAATGCATCTGCCACTGCTTGCAGGACATCATTCCTCGCATTGTGAAGCTAGGGGACAGTGATAGTATAGGCTGCCCGTGTGGTGGTACTCGTGTTTCTGATATATCAGAGATCAAGAGTATTATGGTGGTACCCATGTTTCTGTTATATCAGAGATCAAGAGTATTATGGTAAGAATCGATTTGCTTTGATGTTCTTATGCATTGATTGATGTCTCAAATTTTTCTCAAATTTAGGAGCATGAAATGAATGTTTAAAGCAAGAATATGTTGGTCTGCTCTTATTTCGAGTGAGTTACTTAATTACTTGTTCAGGTTACTGAAATAGAAAGGACCGCCAAAGGTCTTTTACAATATCGGGTGACTCAGGTCCTCAATCTTTGTGTAATCTTTGATACAAAGATCTGGATCATTGTGTAAAATTTGACAACTTATATAACTTTTATCATAGCGTGTTCTTGTAAACCTATAAATCTTTTCAGGTTTTTTACAATTCCGCCAAAAGCGAAGCAATGATTGTAATTTGTTTGTATTGTGTGCGTGTATTTAGTATTTTTTTAAATAGTTCCGTTTAATTAGTATATTCGGAATCCATTGACACTCCACAAGCATAGACAAGGAGAGCAGTTTGTCTCGCACGAACTAGTCGAAAGCGTCGCCATCCTCATTTGGATTCCCTGGTTTCAAGTTTCGAATAAGACTCGAAATTCTTATCGGGCAGCTGGAAATCGCCAATGCCATTCCTGTGGCGTGTCCTAGGAGATGTACTTGGGTGGTCCGCAGGCCGTATCAGAAAATGCTTGGAAAGAATCGCTTCAAGTTTCACAATCTTCCTACATTTTGGATACACTTACAAAATCATTGGAAATGTACAAAAATTTGGATTACACTTTGTTTTTCCATTTGGGTGCTTAAAACTTTCGTTTTCATTGACAGTCAATAACATCGTAGAAATTATATAAATTTATTTAAATTACAAGAACAAAGATTCAAACTTAAACATCGAAATGTAGCACGTTCTTTTAGTTAGCTTGTCTAAACTCGTAAATATGGTCAAAATGTTTGTGTTGGCTTCAACTTTTCTCTTGGGTTGAAACGTGGCTTTTCGTTAGGACTTTGACCAGGTCAAATCCATTGCAAAACGTGGAAGGTTGATTGCGGAAGTTTGAAGCCATCTCTCAGTCATTTACCATCGCATCTGATGACCTAGCCAAAATCGATCATCTGATGGAGACATCCCGTCTTAGAGCATCTCCAATGAGAGTTTCTACTTAAGACTTATACCATCATTTTTAAGGATTCATTTAGAAGTTTTAGAGGAATATTCGATTTCTTAAAAGAATATTGAAATTTTTTTATAATATAATCCCTAAATATAGGAACTAAAAAAATATTATTTATTTTATTGAAATATTGTAACTATTGATAAAAATAAAAATCTATTTCTAACATTGATTTTTTAAGAATAAAAAAAAAAGGCAAATGAGAAGTTGCCCCACTTGGGTGGATTCAAAAAACAAGGAAAAAAAAACATAAAGAGTAGCACCATTCCCACTCAAAATTAATATGAAGTCCACTATTTGAGTATTTATATATAGCCCTCATATTTGAGAATTCTTTTGAGGTATGTGGCGAGTCCCTATGTATTTAGATACTTTGAGGACTTCGATTCCGGCCCATTGGAAGTGATTTGTACCTATATTTAAGGACTATACGATTGTAAAAACTCCATTTAAGATCTTCATTGGAGATGTTCTTAGGCAAATTGGTTAGAGTTGCGTCCTTATTTCTCTAAATCCAAATCAATTTCTTTTTTCATAGTTTAGGTTTTTTTTTTTTTTTGGTGAAATAGGATAAATGAATTTTATGTGGACTGTTTTATTGTTTGTTAACAAAAAATTAACATACAGATCTCATAAAGAAGCTCGTGGTATATCCTGACTTTAAAATGAGCTAGACTCCTCTCTATCTAAACTTTTATTAACCAAAACAAATTAATATGAAGATAATCAGTTATTTTCAAATGAAGAAATTGAAATGAGCTTTATCCGTGGAATTAAATTATTAATTTGAAAAATTATAATAACATAACAAAATACCACGCATGTACTTTGGATGTGATCCGTGGGCTAGGCCAACTAAAACATTATATGAATAACATTTTACTTACAACCGCAACAAGTGGTCCAGTAGTAAGGATGTGGATTACGATTATTTAATAAATAAAAAGTGTGGGAGGTCCCGGCTTTTATATTCCGAACTGATGAGTCTGCTTGACTTTGATTTCGGCCCCGGAAATGATGGATAATCGTGACTTACCAAGCTTGATTAAGTTGATTAAAGTAACGTGCTTCCTTTTTGCACTCAAATTTGAATTCTCTTCCTCGTAATTTAAACAAAAATTTAGGGTAATTTATCCTAAACCCTAAGCCCTAAAACCCACTTCTCTGTTCAGTGTAAATAATATCATTAATTAATAAAAAAAAGGAATAATATAATAAGCATAATACAATTGATGAATGGCAGAGTTCAAATGGAACTGGGAAAACGGCATTACCGGTAAGAGCACGAATAGACAAAAAGCCAAAATGCCAGCCAGACAAATTCCGCTAATTTCAGCAAAGCCCCTTCCTCACCATCCATTCCCTCCATTCCATTTCCTTCTCCCTCCCCATCGCACCTCCAACTCCACCTCCCCCTCCCCACTTTGATGTACCACCCAGATACAGATTCTCCACTCCACTCACACCTCTCTCTCTTTCTCTCCAAGTCTCTCTTTTTCTCTCAGATCTGCTGTTTGCTTGCTTTTCTGCTTTTTCTTTCCAAAGTCATACCCTTTATCACTCCCTCTTACTACCCAACAACGCATCACTCTTTTTATACATACACCTTTACACATATATATGTTGTATAACACTAGCCGCATTCCGGGGTTGTTTCCATTGCTCTTCTGGGGGCCTCTTTGTTGAAGGACAACTGGGCCAGGTGGGTTTTCAATCCCAACTCCGTCTTCTTGTGTTTCTTTGATAAATGTATGAATACGTGAATTACAATTGACAAATAGTTATTGGGTTTTGCTTGAACCATATTTTCTATCTTTCTGAACCTTTATTTGATTGAGTTTGCTTGTTGTTTCACCCTGTTGGGTCTTTTTTTTATTGCTTCTGCAATTAAAAGAATCACTTTTGGAACCGTATGTTTATTGCCAAGTGTTGATTTTTCGATGGAGTAATGAGGATATAAGTATATTATGATTGCTTTTGTTCTTTTTTGAATTGTCATAATTTCTGTATTTTCTAATTTCCTTAACCTCCAAGTTTAGTTCATTCTCTTTTTTCACACGGCGATATTCCATTCTAAACAATTCTAATGTAAGGGAGGGGGGGGGGGGTTCAAACTTGGATGCAACGGACCAGTCACACTGCCTGGTTCCAACCTTTTAGTTTCCTTCTGTTTTCTTTAATCATCTAGTTTATGCAAGGGGACGGAGTTTCAAACTGTGGCCTTCGTGCAACGTTAAATGTTCTTGATCACTAGAGCTGTTAGCCCCCATAAGCTCCATGTTTAGTTGTTCATCTCAATTTATTTTCTTGTTGTGAATAAGCATTTAAATTATTAGTATTGATCATTGAACTTGGAGATCTATGCATTCTTGTGGCTTATAGCTCGGAAAATTCACTTACGGTGTTTCACACATCCACCCAAAGGCACACACTTTTTACATCATCGTCATAGATAAAAGAATTTGAAGTTAAGAAGCTGTATTTTTATTGTTTTTCTTTTGTAGTTATATTAACGGATCTTCAAGTTTTCCAATGTATCACCATTTAAAACTATAACAACGCAATTCGGAAAACAGTGGTTCAGTTATGAATTATAAGTTCATGTTATTTGGAGAAAATTCGGTATTTGTGCAATAAAGATGGCCAAATCAATTCCAAGTTGTTACATTGCAAACGTTCGAGTTAATGAATAACCTAGATGTTTGTATGTTTTCATCTGTAGATCATGCTAGGAGAAACTATGTTTAAACCTGAAGGAGAGCTAAAAGTAAGCTTTGGCTATCAATGCAATAGAAACAGAGGCAGTTTTTGTGAGGATTCCGATGAATATGAAATCCCGCCTGAATTCCGAAGGAACAGTAGTTTCTCTTGCTTGTCTGGTGCTGCCTTAAGTGCAAATGCCACTCTGGCAAACACAAATATCTGCAATGGTTTGATAGGGGCAGAAATACTTCCTAGTTGGGACTCTCCTAATTCATTTCGTAGAGTTCCCTCTTCACCGTCTATGTCAAGGTTGGATATGTTATCATCTTCTTTTCAGAGTAGTATATCGAACTTAAGTTGCAGTCCATCTACACCTGATTCTGATTCTTACTTAATGAAATCCACGAGTCCTTCCAGAAATGATAGTTTTCTTAGTGGCATGGAAGTGCAAGTGGCAGGTGGAGCTGCAGGTGAAGACAGGGTCCAAGCTGTTTGTTCTGAAGAAAATGGGTGGCTCTTTTGTGCAATTTATGACGGTTTCAATGGAAGAGACGCAGCTGATTTTCTGGCTGGGACACTGTATGAAACCATCATATTTCACTTTAATTCATTAGACTGGGAATCAAGTCAGGAATCCATCAAAGCTTCTAATGATCTAGATATAGATGAGTCCCTTCCATATATAGGAGATGATAGTACTATTAGTGGAGAAAGATTTTCATCCGGAATTTATGCACACAAGGATTCAAGTTTTGACAATACCTCTAAGAATGCTCCATGTGCAAAAGTAAAAACATTAACCGATTCGTTTAGGCATGGGGTGCTTGATAGCCTCCAACAAGCTCTTAGTCAGGCTGAGAATGATTTTCTATGCATGGTTGACCAGGAAATGGTGGATCGCCCAGATTTAGTTTCTGTTGGGTGTTGTGTTTTAGTTGCACTTCTACATGGGAAGGATTTGTATACACTTAATTTAGGTGACAGCCGAGCTGTATTGGCAACATATGGTGATGGTTATTTAATGAGTGGGAGTGATAGGTTAAAAGCTATCCAGCTCACTGATAGTCATACAGTTGATGACGAAAGTGAGAGAATGCGAGTTTTGTGTGAACATCCTGACGATCCCATGACCGTTGTGGCTGGAAAAGTAAAGGGGAAATTGAAGGTCACTCGAGCTTTTGGAGTTGGTTACTTGAAAAAGGTGGTTACTCTTACTGTTTAACAATTATGCACCAACACCAAGTAGGATAAAAAGAAATTTTTTAGATAAACTGACACTATCTGGTGTGTTTATGTCTTATGCCCCTTCGTCGTTATCAATATATTTTCAATTAGTGGTGATTACTGATTCTATTTTCTTTTCACTTTTGCGCAGAAAAAACTGAATGATGCATTGATGGGAATTCTTCAAGTTCGTAACCTCATAAGCCCACCATACGTTTCCACTCAACCAGCGTTGAATGTGCACAGAATATCAAAATCTGATTGCTTTGTAGTACTTGGTAGTGATGGCCTGTTTGACTTCTTTACCAATGACGAGGCGGTAAAGCTTGTCCACTCCTATATCTTGAGCAACCCCTCTGGCGATCCAGCTAAGTTTCTGCTCGAGCAGCTTGTAGTAAGAGCAGCCAATTCTGCAGGTAGAGTTTTTTTTATATATCATGTGCTCTTAGTTCTCTCACTTTCGTTTTCTCTGCTTTCAGATGCCGCTTCTATGGTGTATGTGGTATTATTATCATCCGACCTCTTGCATTTGTTGAAAGATAACAGATCTTTTAGTTTAAAATAAGTTGTCTCAATTTTATTTGGTGCTGTTTTTTAACTTCTCATGTAATGTCCTCTTAATCGTACGTAGAAAATACTTTTTGGTAGGAAAACTCCAGTTTTGACACAGATTTCTTCCTGAAACCATATTTGATCGAAACATTTTAAGACCAGATTTAACTTAGATGATATTTGACACCAATATACATACGTCCACCACACCACACCTGAAGGCATGCATTCACATTTGCTTCCAAAATTTGGTATTCTGAAGTCTTCCAAAAGTAAATACCAATGCAGGGTTGGTTACATTTAGTCTTTTGGCATAGTTTTCGTTTGCCAGGTCTTTAAGCACATTATACGTTCGTTGCAGGTTTCAGCATGGAAGAACTCATGAACATTCCAGCAGGAAGGCGGAGGAAGTATCACGATGATGTAACCGTAATTGTTATTATGCTCGGTACAAATCAGCGCACGACAAAGGCGTCAACGTGCGTGTAAGCCTATTTTTCATGTGTGATAGAATGATTGATATTTTTGGCAGTCCAGAGTGTTAGGTTTCAAATTGTATATAGTGGATGTCAGATATACTTTGCTTCTGCTCTACGATAATGTTTATAGTTTACCAAATTTGCTTGGCAAAAGACTGCTTAATTGCATTCATCTGCAGGCTTGTTCAAGAAGGGCAAATAAATTATATTATTTTTTCTGCAACTTTGGCAATTTTTATAAGATTCCAACAACAAACAACAAAGCCTTATCCCACAAAATAAAGTGGGGTTGGCTGATGAATCCTAGAACGCCAGTGCGTTCGGTTTTGCACCAAGTTTTCCATTCGCTCCAAGTATGCTATGTCTTTTCTTATGAGATTATAACAATCCTTTTCTCCCTCATGAATGGTACGATAGACATTCCTTGCACCCTTGCAAAACGGGGAGCTTTCTTGTTAGCTGGGTTGCCCCTTTATACTCTTATCAATCATATCGATTTTTGTTTGGTTTATTCTTTTGCTGATAGTTAATTATTTCAAAGAACATTTTCTGGCATTCAACCAAATACAAAGAAAAGAATATTTTCTGGCAGATACTGATGAATAAAGAAGGGATGCTCTATTGTTGACCTGAGCTTTTTCTAAAGAATGTCAATTGCAGTTTCATATGGGACCAAACGGAATCAATATATTGATTGTATTCTATTCTTTCCAAACTTCACAAAGAGACCTACAAGCCATTCGAGAATACTTTTGTAGGAAGCACTTGTATACATGGCCACTTTCAATAAAAATGCTTTAATTAGATTTAAACGGGCTAAAATTTTTGTGAAAAATTCTACCACATCTTGAAAAAACATTTGTAAGCACTTCTTAAAAATTCACATTATTATAATTCGGAGCCACTTGTAACTGTTACCAAAGGCTCTTTGGATTATTATTTGAAAGCATTTTTAGGTCTTGCAAAAGCATGCCTAAACAATTAAGCATAAATGATTCTTTGTTCACAAACACCATTAGTTCTAACCTTTCAAGACTAAATGCATTATGTTGATGGACTTCCAAACTTCCCCGCTTGTTCTCCATTCCAATTTTCTCCTATTTCCTCCTCACTACAATCGAAAATTCTACTACGATGCAGTATAACTAAGCACATTTTTTTTATCATACATAATTTCCAACAAAAATTTGTTAAAGATTCATTCTCTTCATAAAAAATAGATGGTAGAACCAATAAAAATTTCTTTTTTGATTCAGTCCTATACATTAGCCATTAGATCTTTATTTTTGACAACTCAAATGAAACACATTAGGGTTTTCATCGTTGAAAACCTCTAGATTCTCCAAATGTGTCGCCTTCACCCAATCAGCCTTTTAATGACCAGTTGGTGCACGTGTACGATGATGATGGAACATAACAATGACAAGAACCCAGCGGGTACTAGTCGACAGGTCATCAGAAGGAAGGGAGTCCTAGGTCTGGGGGAGCTCCAAAGTATCACTGTAATTGTGGACAATCCAAGAATAATAAAAGATTTGAGGGCAACAAAATGTTCGTCGAGAGTAATTGTCACGTCTTGGCCTAGGCCCACACCACATCCTGAGCTCGACTCCACCGTAGCATGATATTGTCCGCTTTGGGCTCCGACCACACCCTCACAGTTTTGTTTCTGGGAACTTACACGAGAACTTCCGAATGGGTCACCCATCCTGGAAATGATCTTGTGTGAGTTCCCAAAAACAAAACCGTGAGGGCATGGTCGGGGCCCAAAGCAGACAATATCGTGCTACGGTAGAGTCGAGCCTTGGATGTGACAATTTGGTATCAGAGCCTAACCTTGGCCGTGGTGTGCCGACAAGGACGTGGAGCCCTAAGGGGGGGGTGGATTGTTAGATCCCACATTGCCCAGGGGAGTGATCCTTATATGTATATTCTCATCCCTACCTAGCACGAGGCCTTTTGGGAGTTCACTGGCTTCGGGTTCCATCGGAACTTTGAAGTTAAGTGAGTAGCGCGCGAAAGCACTCTCATGATGGGTGACCCACTGGGAAGTTCTCATGTAAGTTCCCAAAAACAAAATCGTGAGAGCGTGGTCGGGGCCCAAAGCGGACAATATTGTGCTAAGGTGATGGAGCGGGCCCGAGATATGGTGGATCCCAGGCTGGGAGGTGACAGTAATGCTGCCACTTTGAAACCAAAGACGTAATACGAGGAAAATTGGGACGTTGAAGCATCCTCCGCTATGAAGGGCAAGGAGTTCACTCTCACAACAAGAAGTCCGGAATAGATTGACTACGAGAATGATTGGTTGTGGATTCAGGTTGCTCAAACCACATGACAAGTGATAAGAAAAAGTTACAAAACCTGATTGAGTAAAAGGGAGGCTGCTTGGTGGTGACAACCAACAACTTGAAGTTACTGATTGCTCATATCGGTAATACAATAATAGTGCCTCGGTACAACACTAAACGATTCCCAAAAGCTTCAAATAGTTGGTTTATGATCATACTGCTCTGATGCCAGTTGTTGGGAAAATTAGAGTACACAACTCTAATATAAGTGTTTGAAAGACAAAACAAGTAAGAAAACTACTTATATTACACTCATTCCGACACACAAACTCTAAAACAGTCACATTCCTCCCTTCAATCCACGCTCATTTCTAGCTTCTGGCTTGTTGCTTGCTTCTTACTTGGTTCTTACTATAACAGTCATCTCATATATCTCTACTAATTAATAAAAAACTCATTGTCAACCAAAACCCTATGAAATTACCAATTTAACCTTCTAATTAAAACAAAACATGAATAAGAAATATGGCAGAAATGTAATTTCACAAAACCAAATTTTGCTGTTCATTTTTTTTTTCAAAGCCTCACCTACATGTAATCCTAACATATCTCTAAAAATAAAAAATAATAATTTAAAAATGAAAAATAAAAAAAAAAAACTTCCCACTCTCACATTCTCTATCACTCTCTGCATCTTTCTCTCCAAAATCCTCTTCAACCGCTCTAACCACCCCACCTCCTTCATCCCCTTCTCCCACCCCGCCTGCCTCTAACCCACCTGCAAATTATGTAGGCTTTTTCTCTCCTTCAACCCTAATCGCCATCCACCAGACCCACCCCCCAACAACTTCTCCCACATCCTCTATGTTTTCCCCCATGACCCCTATTTTGCCTCTTGCCTCTTTAACCCACGAATCCTAGATTGGAGGCCCTCTCACCATGAATGGTCATCCAATGTTCTGAATGTATGAGTCTCATTATTTAGTTTCTGCATCTTATGGGAGGTTAGAGGAAGAAATTTTTAAGCATTTAAAATCCTTTGCAATACGTTCGATGTGTCATTGAAATACATATATTAATCATGATTTATCACTCCTCAATTACTTATTTTGTTGCATTCGATTGCTTTTCCTTTGTTATAGGGGTTGGTTTCATCCAAGTAGAGTTCCACATTATACAATCTTATTCTGGAGTTATGTAGAAGTTTTTACAGACAGATTGGGCTTGATTAAATATGGGCTCTTGGGCTAGTGTTGATCTTCAGTAGCGGGTACACATAAGCTGTCGAACGTGTACGGCTGAGATCAATTGGATCCACAGTTTGAAATCATCCTGCAATAAATTTTTTGATAAGGGTTTGAACGTCGAGGTTTCCAGTGACAACTACAAATAGTATTGCCCATCTTACCGTGAGATATCGATTGCTTTTCCCCCCCCCACCCCTTTTTTGCAATGGATCATATCATAAACAAGGCCAAAAGGCAGATGATACATGGAAAGCCGGCAACCGGCAAGCAAAGGTACACAGCCATGAGGATAGAGAAAACAAACGACACCGCCACAACAAGCAAGAATGTCACCTTATCCTCACACAAAATAAACTAAGTCAAGGGCAAGGTAAACCGCCTTTGTTTAGAATTCTTACAAATGAAGATGGGGGCCTATTTACCCAGATAGAGTCGCGCATCTTCGGAACCTGGGTCGACGTAACAAAATCCGCCGCTTCATTTCCCGATCTTGGAATCCAAGACCATCTGCATGTATGTAGTGAGGCACCAATGTCAACCACATAGGTCAGCATGGGGAAAGCCTCCCAAGTCACTTGGTTAATAGATTCCTTTAACCAAGTGATGATAGGCATCAGATTCCACAACAACCTGGGTCAAATTCTCCTACCGAGCTAGAAGACAACCCTCAAGCATAGAGAGAGCCTAAGCAGCTGTCGCACTTGATGTAGATACCTTTCTCCTCTTGACCGCAAAACATCGTCCAGATGAGTCCCGAATCACCACTCCAATCGTTGCTTGTTGAACTTTGTAAATATGAATAACGTGAAAGTAAGATGCTCAAAATTCGAAAATCCAAGAATTTTATAAAACGTTCTTAACTTTGTTTTGCTGCGAATCAATCATTGTGGTGTAAACACCTGCAATAAAATTAGTAGTGAAACAAATAAAATTCCAGTGACTAGATTGTCAAAAATAAAAATTACAATGAGCAAAGTTGAAATCAAGGAGAAACACAATGGTTAAAATGTATTTTACTAAAAAATGTTAGTTAATTAATTTATTACCATCTTTGTTTACAAATTTAGCCTTTCAAACTGTTGTTGTTTTGCACTAATGCTGTGGTTTAGTGCTATTTTTCTTAATTTGTTGATGAAAGGTTGTAGGTTTGACTTGCATAATAGTGAGTGCTATACCAAATTATTATTGTTACTTTATTGTGTGACTTGGTTGAACTCCGAGAATGAATGATATTTTTTAAGTGTGATTGTTGCTATTGGTTATTATTAATTTGGACATTATAATGAGAGTAAGACTACATATTTATACCAGATTATAATGAGAATAATGAATAAATTGACATAGTTTATATTGTACGGATCCAAGATTTATTTTTAATAATAAAATAACCATTAAGTGAACTGAGAGTATCACACGATAGTGTGATAGTCACGCTTAAAGGGTGAAGATCAAATTGGATTAAGGTGGAACTTAATCCAAAACAGCATCTTAACCCAAACTACAGGCTTTGTGGATCACAATTCACATTTGCGAGAGGTCTCAATGATCGATCTGTTGGTTCCCAATGCATATTGAATTCAAGTTCTGGCCTTTCCCTCTCAAACAACCATAACCTCAAGAAAAAAAAAAATAGTAAATTAGTTTGGCTTTTGGAGTGGTATGTGCAGTACGAAGAGTTCAGTATATATACAACAAATTTGGATAGAACAATATTTGGCTATTTAAAGATGAGTATGAGTTCCTACTAAAATTTTTTAGTGTTTTAATCATAGAACTTTGTACTTATGATTAGAACCGTTCATACTATGAATCACACTGTAAAGATCATCTATGCAAAAAATAAATTAAAACTAAGGTCGTTTAGTCAATCTATTGTAGCAATTATATAGACGGTTGGTAATGTTTTTACCAATATTGTTCATTTGTTTTCAAACAATTTGATGACTAAACGACATTATTTTTAGTTGATTTTTTATAGAGGTGATCTTTATAGGGAGATTTATACTTTGAACGGTTCTGATTATAAATACGAAATTCTATAACTTGACAACGAACATTTTTGAGAAATTTTGAGTAAGAGTTCCTACTCATCTTTGAGTAACCAAGTATTGTTCATTTCGATATATACACAAAACCCCCAAAGTAATAAATAGAAACTTTCCCACTTCATATATTAAATTTTAGCTTGCTTGATGAGCATTTAGCCTAGCTGAGGACATGGACAACTCATTTCAGTCAAATACAGATCCTTTAACCACCACCATAAGAGTTGCCACCAGCACCTTCAACAACCCTATCGACCCGAACTTGGACCCGACAGCCAAGGGCCTGAAACTGTGGATATCTTGATGAGATGGATGTTCCTACAACACTTATTACGTCTCATCACTCGATTGATTGTAGGTATAATTAAGTTTTTTCTAGATGTGTGTTAGAGATTTCACATCGGAGAATGAAAACTCTGCGTTAGCGCATGAAGAAGAGAGCCTCATATCTTTAAAGAACCAAATCGAAAAACCATGAGATGGTACCGGCACGTGGTGTACATTTATATGCTGCACCAGAAGATAATCCCATGGTAAGCACCTTGCCGCTGGCGCAATGTCCGTGACAGGATAACACGAGCAATGTCGTCCTCTGGATCGTTTCTCTAAGACATACATTTTGATAGGAAAATGTTTAATCAGAATAATATATTAAACATTCCTAAAACAAGAGAGTAATCATCTCACATTGGATGTATATTAATAACGGGGAAGCACAAATGAGAGCAGAGAAGAAAAACTGACAGAAAGCTGCTTAAACTGAGGATATAAAAGCAAAATTCTACATAATTTATTCAGAGAAGAGTTGTGCGTTAAGCAAGTCAACATGGTTGTGGCAAATTCTAACTAAACCACCACAACAAATTACAGATTCACGAAGAATCAGATTTTGCTCAGGAATGAACGCGTGCCATGCATGCTCTGGGGAAAAATCAATCTAGCTTTCAGCTTCTTTGGCTTCACCCACCTCGGTTGAAACATTTGATTCTTCGGTATCTTGGGCTTCTTTTTTCTCTCCTGAGACATCCTGCAGCTGCAGAAATTAATAAGACGTTAATCCAGCTCTTATACTAACTTTTTTAACTCAGAAAGACACACCCACAAGCAGTGTATGAGAACAAACCCCCAAGTTTCTAAGACTAGTTGTAACATCCTCTTGCTGCTGCTGAAGAGTGGTCCTCAGTTCTTGAAATTCCTATTTTCAGTTCAATGACTTATGTTAGCGTAAACGATCACATTTCAAAATGAAATTTGACAAAGATTGATTGCTGGAGCACAACTTACAGATCGAAGTTGATCCACTTCAGTGCTGAGGGATTTCTTGAGTTCTGAAAGCTCCTGCATTAAGGAAGAGAGTTGCATCAAGAGTTGAACATGGTCAAAACTTGCAAGAAAGCAATACAAGTATGAGCAAACAAGTTTTAGCTCCAATCCAATCAGAAGAGAGACTCAGTATAACGAAAAAACACATTCAACAAAGCTTACTCGTATTTACTATTTGCATCCAAGTTTGAAGCACAACCCAATTTCTGTACTTTTGGCCATTTCAATCACCTTCTATACATCAGAAACATGTGATTTATAGATATCAAGTATCAATGGGAAACACCAACAGTTGTGGTTTTGTCCGAGTTTCAGAATATGAACAAAGGAAATGGTTTGTTGAACTAACATGTAAGTGTTCTCAACAGTTTAAAAGTTGAATCACACCGATTCGACGCCCGCCCCACCCTCTCTCCTATGCACGCCTAAACACAACACAAAACATCATCAACTAAGATAATAAACGTAAGAATTCCAAAAGCTAATTATTAAAATGCATAAAAAAAAATAAAAAAAAAACTTTTGGTAAACTTTGATTCGGTGATCAAAGAAAGACCTCAATTGAATTAACTCTCCAACTAAATCATCTTACTTTCCAAAGAAGAGGCACCCAATTCGTACATTAACCACACATACATTAGCAAAAACAAATCATCCCACCAAGATTAACTATAAACTGAATCCAAATGCATGCTGCTCAAGTATATAAAAAAATATATAAACACTTACGTCGCGATAGACTTTTACTTGAGTGTCTAACTTTAACCTCCAACTTTGCAAATCCTAATTACCCAGATCAGTAAACAAGAAAATTAGGCACAAACACCATTCCATGATCGGATGAGAGAAAGTAGTGGTCAGTTGTTTAACCTGCTTCAACCCTTGAATTCTAACAAGTAGCTCAGACCTCGATTCATTCAATTCCTATTAACAAACATAACATCGTGACCAAATTAAAAACAGCTTTAAACACAAAATTACAATCTGGGTTTTTCTAATTCTTTCGGTAAGAATTCTCAAAACCCTAAACAAAATACATAAAAATAAAAATAAAATAAAATAAAATTTGCAACAAAAATAAAAGGTTACCGCAAGCTTGGAGCCAATCGGAGTCACATTCTCCTTACTCTGCAATCACATAGAATTATTGTTCCAAGTTCATAACATTTTAAAAAGATACATAAAAAGGAAAATACAAAATAAAGAGAAATAAATGGGAAGATAAAAAAAGAGGAGCGGCCGTACGGAGGAGAGTGGAGGAGCAGGGGCAGGGAGAGGAGGAGTGGAGGGAATCGAGGGATCAGAAGAGTTGGCGGCGGCCATTTGGGATTGGGACCAGATCAGATGACGAGTTCTGATTTTCTGATGTTTGTTTGTGTTGTGTGTTGTTTGAATTTTGGGGGTTTCAGTTCAGTTGGAGGAACAGAAGGAGGAGCGGAAGTTCAAATTTCGAATTTGAGTGTTTGTTGGGTCGGCAGGCACTAGGCGGAGTGGGACTTTGAGATTGCCGCATGTAAATGTAGTGAGTTTTGTGATCGACTTTTGAAGTGTGTGTTTTACCAAAACGGTAAGAGAGTTGAATTGTTTTTGTGACACTTTAACGAAAAGCTTTAAGTACTGTTCATTTTAATGAAAAATTATATTTTTACACTAAAAAAATTAATCATGGTATTATTTACTTTACCCTTTATTTTGTCTATATTGTTAAAATTGAACGTTTTCAAGCAATTTTCATTAATTTTCCTTTGTTTTTACTATTCATTTTGAACTGTAATTGTTTTTTGTGTAACTCAATTTGTTGTTGATATCATTGTCGCTTTATATTTCCTACGAGATTTTTTATAACTCTCGTCTTGCCACGTGTCAAGCAAGGCAACATTTTTCCTTATCAACCAATTTGTCTTCTCACCCATTTTTCTTTGGAAACAAAAGGCTTTGGAAAGTAGAAAAACTCATTCATTTTGCATATCCTTGCAGATTTGATATTTTGTAGTAGATTAGTAGTGTATTGATGCTTTTTTTTTATTAGGCTATCATTTTGGAGTGTAGATGTAGTACTTAACGACAAATGTGTTTTTATGTTTTAAAGCAATATTTATGTGGTAATGTGGTATGTGCAAATTAAAGAAGAAAAAAAATATTTTTCTTAACGGGTCAGTTTATTTTACCTGTTGGGTAAAGTAACCCGACCTGTTAAAATAACGGGTGTGACACGACACAACCCAATAAGATAACAGGTGTTACATAAAAACGATATGAAACACAGAAAACACGACCCGTTTATACGCTAGAGCCACATTTGGTGGGTTTTGGCCAATTTTCTTGCCCTTGCCCTTGCCATCCAAGGATGGGTGGACTTTTCTTAGCATTCAATAACTTTGACTGTTTTTGTTTGGTTATTTCTCGAGCTTATTTATTGATTTTCACACTAATGCTACCCCTTTAATTTTATTTTTTTAGCTAAAATTGATTTGTCTAATCTCTTGAAATTGCCAATATCGAGCCATTTCACTCATTTACGTCCATACTGGTAGTCTACAGTTTCATATTGTGCCAACTGCAATAGCTCATCTCTGCTAGCATGGTAAAAGACATTAGACAAATTCAGTTTTTTCACATGGTAAGTGAGACTAAAAGAAAGTTTCAAAAGGCAAATGTTAGATGTTATGTTAGCTATTGACGGAGTTCAAACTCATGCCGTCGTGCAAGGGCTTAACATCTTTCCACCATTGTGGTAAATGCCACTTGCCCAAAATTTAAAATTTTGAATAATGAGGGAAAGGCAGCAAACGCTAGGTGTGCATGCAACGCAGTCGCGAGCTGTTTTTTATTCGGTAACGGGTTGTGTTTCCGAGAATACCCTCCACTGCAGACATGGATAGCGAATTGTGTTGCAGTCCACAGAGTCCACTTGCGCCTGAATAGGGGCATTACCAGCAATTCAACTCTTCACCAGTTAAAGCGGAGAGACGCTTTAGACCATCTCTAAAAGAGATGTCAAATTTTAAACCTAAAATTTAAATTTGAAGACTTACATGGCACTTTGGCATTTAAAAATTTTTAATTTCCAACCGATATGTCAAATTCTAAACATAAAATAATAATTCATATATATTTTCTTTACATTGGGAATGAAAAGAAACAAAAGGATAATGGTTTAAACCAATAAAAAATTATTAAAAAGCATTTAAAAAAGTCTAAAGGTGCTGTCAAATTTAGCAGCAATGGGGAGAGATGTCAATCCATGTCATGCCATATCAGATTTGGCTTCTCGGTTAAAAAAAATTAATGCTGTTTTTTGTTACCATTATTGCTGATTTGGACATTTTAACATCTTCTTGGAAATACTCTTACGACTTTTAGTCCAGCAATAATCATTTTCTTAAACACACTTTAATCACGCTTAATCATTAAATTAACATCACCGGCGCCAAAAGCACCTCCGTCAACTAAATTTAATTAAAATAATAAATAATTCCAGATATTTTAGAGAGGCTCCACTGTTTTAGTGACTTAATTACAAAGAAACAGAACCAACCAGAGCCTTCGATTTGTCTGCTACTGCTGCTTCCACACCTCCGTGCGAGCTGACTCGCCAACTCGAAGCAAGAAAATGAGTCAGGAATCATTCATCTACAGCTTTGTGGCCAGAGGCACGATGATCCTGGCCGAGTACACTGAGTTCACCGGCAACTTCCCGGCGATTGCGGCGCAGTGTCTGCAGAAACTGCCTTCCTCCAATAATAAGTTCACCTACAACTGCGATCATCACACCTTCAATTTCCTCGTCGAGGACGGATACGGTGCGTGCTTCGATTCTGTTCCAGCTGACTGATCTCTTTGCTTTCTGTTTTGGTTTGATTTTCTTTCGTTTTCCCGGGAAACAAACAGTACGGGAGCTTGAATTGCATGCGGGAGTAGCTGGATCTAATGTGAAACAGAGAAATGTGAGGATTTATGATCTGTTTTACTTGGTTTGTAGTGGGAAGTTGGAAATTAGTGAGCTTTTTGAACTGAGGTTTGCTTGGTTTTCGGAGATTTTGGTAAAGTTTGAGTTTTTAGCTGTTTGGTTGCTGAGAAAATCTGTGGAAAAAGGAAAGAAGTTCGAATTTTTAGTCTTGTTTTGTTGTGGTTTTCAACAATTTAGAATACTTGGCATTTAGCTCAATTGACTAGGCTTGGAAATCAGGTGAGTTTTGGTGAGTAGAGTAGGTTGAATTGTTGAAAGGGAAGGAACTTGATGATATTTGCATAAATATTAGATGAAGAAGAAGGAAGTACTTTAAATACCATTTGAATAATAGTAAATGTGATCAACGCTCTTCGGCATTGAGATGCTGAAAATTCATTCAACTGGTGTTTTGAATTATTTATTTCACCTTGAAAAGAAGAGAAACAGTGGATTGGTATCACATTCATTGTTTTCGTTCATTTAGTAGTGGAACCTGTACCTCCGCATTACACCATGCACTTCCTTAGGATGCAACCCAGAATTTAATTGACTGCCCCTTATTTTGGACCCCTCACTTTATGAAAATAGGTAGCTATTATATGACTCAATCAAATTTAGAATCAGTTCGGGGAGGCTCGTAGCTTAGTTGGTAAGAGCACCTACACTGAGAGTTGGACTCTCAAATCTAGGCTTTTGGCCTTCTTTAAACTAAAAAGGCAAAATGTTGTATCAGTTCTAGCCTTGTGCATATTAGTTGGCTGTTGAGATTACCTGTGAGCTTAACTAAGCAAAGCACAAGCTTGGGGTTGAGCCATTTCAACATCCTTATGTTTCTTTTATTATGTTTCATGCTAATACTGCTTGCATACAAATGTTCGGTTCAATAAATGTTATGTGTGACTTTAAATTATATCAGTATTAAGACTAGACAGTATGCTGGAGATGGTCTTAGCTTCTGTATGAAATGGATGTTAACGAATTAGTAGTACAATCTGTTATGTTCTGTAGTCTGTTGATGCATCTATGTGTGTGCCCAAATCAACATAATTTCAATCTGTGAAATATCTTTTGGGGAAGGTCAAACCTGTTATCTCGTGTTCTATGGAATTTGCAGCATACTGTGTTGTTGCCAAAGACTCTGTTGGCAAGCAGATATCGATTGCATTTTTAGAACGAGTGAGAGCTGACTTCAAAAAAAGATATGGGGGTGGTAAAGCAGATACGGCTATTGCCAAAAGTCTTAACAAGGAATTTGGGTATGTTCATTCATGAATCATGATAGGTTATGCTCAAGTAACCCTATGCTTTTGAGAATATTTTTTTGTTCAAATGGAAACTAAGATGAATTTGAAAATTACAGACCAATAATGAAAGAGCACATGAAGTATATAATTGATCATGCAGAAGAGATTGAAAAGCTATTGAAAGTGAAGGCGCAAGTTTCAGAAGTTAAAAGTATAATGTTAGAGAATATTGACAAGGTACAGTGTCTGTTCTCAGATATAGTGCGTGGATTCAATGTTAAAGTACGAATGCTTTTAGTTATTGATATACCGTCTGCATCTAAATGCAGTTCTTTCTGTTTTGTTTTTTTGTGCTAGTACACGTAAGACCTTAACCAAGTAAGTTGTTGAACTAAACTCTTCAAAAATATATGAAGCACCGTATATAAACTACACATATATTAGATTGGTGACCACACAATGGGTGAAAATCTAAGCAACCATCTTCTCTCTCTATTCGTCTCCGACTCCTTCCATCACTGGGTATCTAATGACTAGCAGTTATTTGTAGTAGAAAGAGATGTGACCTCATAGTGGTGGTGTCAAATGGCTTCATCATGAATGTGTGACACCTATTCATGGTGGTGGTGGTGGTCATAAAAAATGGCAGTTCCATAGCTTTAGAGAGTAAAAATGCACGGAGAATCTTTTGAAGATATAAAGAAACAAGGTGACCTTGTTGGTTTGTTTGTCTCTCTCTTTGAGTGTGATTTTGTAGTTCACAGGTGCCATAGACTGTTAGACTGGGGTACGGGGGCTTCTGTCATGATTTACATTGCTGGCTATGGTGCTATACATATTACCACTCTGTTATGTCAGCTCTTTGAAGTTTACTCGAGTATATATAATTCTTATAGTCGTATGGGAGGTCCATGTGTTTGTACTATACTCTAGTGGTGGTTGGAGTACTTTACTTGTTTGCAAACTAGGTACCCCCATGCTACTAGCATTTGTACGAATTCATGGTTCCTTCTACTAGGCATATCCGTCTCATTGTACAAATTACCACAATTAGTAAATAGAGACTCTTGGTTGTCCATCCCAATAAACACTTAAAACAGAAAAGAGTTTCCCGTCACAACTTTGGTTATTCATTCTAGTGAGATTAGTACAATATGGCTTCTTTTTTCGCAGTCTTCATCTGGGATATATAAACCAGTCACAGTCAACATCTGGGATGTATAAACCTTGCATTATATGATCCATTGCACCAATTAACCAGGCCGTAGATGTTGCATTTCATGCTTATTCCACCTACACATGCTTTTCAGGCTATTGATAGAGGGGAAAACCTGACTGTTCTTGTTGACAAGACTGAAGATCTTCGTTCTCAGGTAAGTGGAGGCAAGTGCAATCCTGCCGTTTTATCTGTCATATGTATTAAACTCTTAGGTGCTGAATAAGTTTGCTTGTTGCATTTTTCAGGCCCAAGATTACAAAAATAAAGGGACGCAAATGAGAAGGAAAATGTGGTATCAAAACATGAAGATAAAGCTGGTCGTTTTCGGAATCCTCCTACTTCTGATCTTGGTAATCTGGCTTTCTATTTGTCATGGATTTGACTGCACGAACTAGTAGTATTTAGGCACAAAGCAATTGCTTTCAAATTATACGATACATGAGCTTCAATTCACAGATAGTGTTGAACATGGAGGGAGAGGGAGAGGCGGGATGGGGACGGGCGAGGGGATAGAGTGAGAGAGGATTCTTACATTTGTCTTTATCGAATTGTTTACTAGATTTTATTTGAATATAGCAACTATGCAGACAAGGTTTTGGTGATTTATTTTTTCTTATCTGAATCTTACATGATTGATTAGATCAGGAGATTCCTGATATGTCCCCAAAGAAACTTTTCTGAGACATGCCAAAGGGCAAAACTAACAAATTTAGTGATATCCCTCTTGTCAATTAAATAAGTCGGGAAGATTTCAGGACTCGTTTGACAATGTCTTATGAGAATATTTTTAGAAAATGAAAACAAGCAATTGAATTTAGTGATCGTATGGACATTATAGCTTTAATTGGGAAACATTTGTAGAGATGAACAATGAAAACGTGTTCGGTACCATTTCGGCTTGAATTTTTAGTTCTCATATTTTGTCCCACATATAAAGGAAAAAGTAAGTGGAAAAAAATGTAGGAAATGAAAACTAAAAATTGAAAACAATTTGAAATTATTTTCACCCACAGGATTTTATTTTCATGTAATTTCATTCACTTCTCCCTCTTGCTCTCTACTTCCGCTTATCCTTCCCCTTTTCTCATTTCTTCCATTCTTTCTATCCCGAAAAATAAAAATTAAAAGCGAACTGGTCATCAAATCAGCCCTAACGTTTCAATTGGCTTTCCCTCTACTCTTGCCTCCCATAGTCATCTATCGGTGCACTTCCCACTCATTATTTTTACTTTCCTAAAGTTTTAATAATCATTTAGAAGCATCAGAAGTCATGGCCTGCCAAATTTACTGAACAATATGCACTGACCTTTAAGAGTGCTAGAGCCCGAGGGACAGGCGAGTGAACAGGGCTAGAAAGTCTGGTGGATTTGGTCCAGCGTGTGGCAACCTGAGGGATAGGCCCGGTCCGAGGAAGAGGCCTGACATGAGTTGCCAGCCCGAGTGCCCGAAGGCAACATGACAGAAGGCTGACGTTAGGACGATGTCAGCCACAATATAAAATTAATAAAAATATAAAATATTAATAAAAAATGTAAAAAAATTAATAAAAAAAAGTAGAAAATTAATAAAAAATAAAAAATTTGTAAAACTCAGCCTTCGAACTCAACGGCTCTAGCCGGAGTTTATTGCCGAGGCTAATGATACACCCACAAACAAATGGGAGAGATCCAATCCCTCCTCCGCCGTAGCTACCGTCGCACCCCACACCGCCTTCGCCCTCACCCATATCGCACGATTTGTGATTTGTTTTTGAGAGAGAGAGAGAGAGAGAGAGAAAGAGAGATTTTAACTAAGCAGTTGGCGATCCTTTACCTACTTAACCAAGTGAAAAACTGTGAATTTTTGCACAGATCGGCTATTGATGTTGTCAAAGTTTGAGGCCCTGCCTCCAAAGCTCAAGTGAGAGAGAGCTGCTGAGCTTGAAAAAGGAAGAAAAAAAAAACACAAAGCTTTTGGAATGATCCTGATCTTGGTGCATTGGCACCATGTGAAAAGAAGGAAAAAAAAATAATAAAAAACAAAGGTTTTAGGAATGGTGTGCTACACCATGTGAAAAGAAAAAATTAAAAAAATAAAAATAAAAATTTTAATAGAAAGTGGTACAACGAGACCGATTAAAAATCTTATCCGAAATTACAAATAAAATTATTTTGTATTATTTTTAAAAAAATACTAATATTTTATTGCATATTGTCACGGCTATTCAATGTAGGGATAGAGATGCAAAATGCAGTTACTGTTCACTGGGGTGGATTAAATAGTGAATAGCCTGGGGTGCCCTTAGCACTGGTGGAAATGCTCTAAGTGTTGCATGAGGTCGTTTTTCGTGTCGTGTTTTTTGTGTTCGTATCGTTTTCGTGTTATACATGATATTTTATTGGGTCGTGAACGTCCGTTAAAACAAACAGGTAATACAACCCGACTCAAAATTGGCCCGTTAATATTAATAGGTAATATGACCCGAGCCGTTACCCTTACCCGTTAAAAGAAATATATTTTAAATTAATAAATAAGTGAGATAGAATCCAACGGTAACAATTTAATCTCACATAAGTGAGACTAAATCCTATGGTTATTGTTTAAATAAGGTTTTTTAATAATTTTTTAATTGTGTAGGAGTGCGAAAAATAAAAAATGTATATTTATATAAACGCTCACAATGACGAGATTTACAACTTTCGTGAATGACTTAACTCTGAATTCCGCCACTACAGTCACAAAAATAATCGATGGTTAAATTTGAATCTAAGGTTTATGGATTATGGTGTTGGATTTTGGAGTTGAACTCTTTATGAAAGTTGTAAAGCTTGAGTGATTGTATATTTTTTTTTTACATTTTTCACACTTCTACTGACACACCACGACCCGGAACGTCCACCTGGACTTCGAATCAAGCTGTGTTGGCCAACACTTGGAGGGTGAAGAAGCTATAAAGTGTAGTGATTTGGAAATGTGAAAAAATTTAAACCTAAAAGTGCCTAAATACAAGAGTGCGTTGTGAGCGGGAATGAACCCAATTCACACGTGATGATAGAGCATAAGTACAATACAGTAAAATATGGTGAGAAATTATATCATCGAAGGTAACCGTCTACCCCAAGATTTGCCATTAATCCTCGTCGGTACGAAAACTCTGCTACTAGAACCTAGAAGGGTGAAAAATAAGGGTGAGTGGGCCTGAAAATAAAGTTTTAATAAAAACCTTTGAAAATGTTATAACCTCTCGCCGTAAAACATGTATAGTTTCCAAAATATACATACTGCGTATAGTATGAAGATACTCACCGTAGCCTGCAAAACGTAAATAAGGTATGACATCCCAAAATTCACAATCTCAACAGTAATATAAGTAAAATCAGGTGCTCAACAATCTATACTAGCATGCAAGTCGGAGTCGCCTAATGCAATCTGTACGACTGCACCTATTGCTCATCAATCTATGTTAACACACGAGTCGAAGTCGCTTAATACGACTTGTATGATAAGGCTAGGTGTAATAATATACGCTCTAGTTATACGATCATGTGAAGAGTAGCGCTATGCGCAGTCACCTATGAGTCGTAGTCACTTAATGCAACCTACACGACAGGGCTAACACCTACTTGGATCCAAGGCAAGCTTGCGGTGCGGGAGGTGAACATCACGTGAAGGACTAGCCTTGGCATGAGATGGGAGCACGAACATTGGGGTGCAGTAATGATAAGCACTACATGAATATAAACATTCCATAATGATGCAATAATTCTAACCAACATAATAAACTTACCTGAACTTACCTGCACATTCTGTAGGATAATTTTGGCATTTCACAACAGTGCAACATATCTTACAACATTATTTAATCATGGCATGATATACATAAATCAATTCAAAAGCATTGATGGAAACTATAAAGTTTATATATACATACTATAAAAAGGAAAAACCCATTTACTTGAGGTCTGCGCTACAACTCCCTAGCATGAATATCGAGGTCTTTCAAAATGATCGGTGCCTAGAACAATTATCAAATCACGTCTCAGAATTCTTATCGATAGAACATGTAACTTACATAAAAGACATCCCCAAGGACGTTCTAGAATAATTTGAAACCCATTGACCAAAAGTCAACCGTCAGTCAAAGGTCAACGATAAGGTCCACAACCTTACTTAACTCGATTAGGAAGATCCGCACCTCGAATTTCCAGTCCGTAACTTCCTAAGAGTTTCAATAAGCTTCTAGAACAACATCCTAAAGTTTCGGAATGATCCAACGGTCGGATCTCCGCCAATTGCTAAAATTAAGTGGCGGCCGACATTTTATTTTACGAACTTACAAATCTAATTTGGGAAGATCCGTACGTTGAATTCCCAATCCGTAGGTTCCTATTGTCCTCAAATATTACGCACTATAATGTGTGAAGGTTTGGTGATGATTCAACGGTTAGATCATCAATTCATATAAGGATTAAGTGGCGACCTTTATCAAAACTATGTTCAAATGATGAGATTTTATCAATCGGACTTCACATATAGAATTGGGGTATCAAATTTAGCCTAGGAAGGTTAGGGGGTACCTTGGTCCACGTGCCACCGCACACGGCTGCCGGTTGCCCCGACTCGCTGAAAAAATCAACTATTTCTAAAAATTCTCAAATTTCACAAAAAATGAAGATCTCAATGAGTAGAGCAAGTTTTATACATGTGGCCAAGTCCAATTTGGCCAGAAAAAAGCCTCTAATCGCCACAAACCTATCGGAAACCTTAAAATGGGTGTTCGTTGATTCAACTTGTCCGGTGTTCCAACGCCCCTATCGCTGGTTGGGTCTTGTTCCTAGGTCCAAGGGGAGTTGATTAGGGGTGGTGGTGGGTGGTGAAACTAGCCGGAACGGAGGAATTACCATTGAGCACTGGTGCTCCGTGAGGTTCTACACGGTTTTGGAGTTAAAAACCTTCGAATTTGGGTAGAGATGGTAGATGGGAGGTTGTGAAAGAGATTGCAGGTGTTGGATGATGTTGGTTCAATGAGAAAAATGGAGGAAACCCCTGGAATTTGGTTGGGTGGGTACACGGATAGGTCGACGGAAAGGGAAGGCTGGGAGATTTCTCTCCCCTCTCCTAATTGGCTAACTCTCTCTCCTCTAATTTCTGATTGGTCATTCCCCCTTTAATTTGATTGGTTACAATTCCGACATGGTGGGAGTTTAATTAGTTTATAAACTAAAATTTGAGTAAACAATTTCAAATGTCTGTAACTATACTGTTATAATCCGGACTCGTAAACGGTTTTCACCTATGCGTTCGTAGCTTCAAGATCTATTTGGAAACATTAATTGTGACTTCGAATGGTCAACAAAAGTCAAACATCCTCGCCTCTAAGTGCATTTTAGTACAATCATTATTTTAAAATTTATAAAACTTAAAATTAAGGACGTGTTGTCACATCTATAATAATTATTATCAGTTTTATTAATTTCGCACTCAAATAAAAAACACTATTCATGAGGTTGGAGGGTTTTAAAAATTTAAACGAAGATATAACCATCTCTCAGCATAGATGATGCAATCTTAAGCGTTTATATATTAATTTACATTTTTCACAGTTGCACATTAATGATTTTTATTTATTATTTCTTTTGAACCCCCTTAAAAATATTATTCATGAGGGTTTGTATGGTTTTAAAAATTCAAATGAAGATGTACCTATCAATTCAATGATGAGCGCCTGCATATTTTTTCACATTTTTTTTTACACTTGTAATTAATTGTTATAATTTTTTTTTCATGTGTTAGATATATATATATATATATATATTTTTTTTTTTAATATCTTAGTTTTAAGATGATAAAACATTTATGACTATGACTGAATGAGAGAGAGAGAGAGAGAGAGAGCAAGTAAAAATATTTGTTATGTCGTTGACTTTAAAATTGAAAGTTGTATTTTGCCTATACTATACTAGTTGATTTGAATTTTACACAACATGTCAAGTAAAATTTATTCCAGTAATAATAACAAGAAACTCTCATAATAAAAATAAATAAATAAATAAAAACTTAATTTGTTTTAACTTATATAGAATAACAATACAACAATATATATTTAATATACAATATATGCACTATGGGTATTGTAATTTATAGTAAGTTTTTTTTATAAGTTTAAAAGTTCAGAAATGGCAGCACCCAGGTTCTGGTTGGATAAAGTGTAACTTTGATGCTGCTTGGGATGAGAATGGCTCGTATAGAGGTATGGGGATTGTGGTAAGAAATTCATCAGGAGATTTCATGGTTGCAATGGTGGTCTAGGAGACTGGGGTCGATTGACAATGCATGAAGAGGTTGCTGCTGCAAGGGCAGCAGCTATGTTTTCTCGAAACTGGGGTACAGAACGCATGCAGGTGGAAGGTGATGTTCTCATGGTGATAGGGTTGAAAGCCTTGGCAAGGGATTTATTGAGGCCACTATTAGCACCCTATCCTCGATTTTGTATGTATTTCACTATTCAATGAATATCGTACTTTATCTAAAAAAAGTACTTTTTTCTTAACGTGTCGAAATGGGTTATCCATGGGTTACCCATGTGTAAACTTGTTCTTATTGTGTAACCCGATAATGTCCCGATTAATTATTGTATTGATCCAAAACCCGTTATTTTCATGTCGTTTTCGTGTCGTATTAATAGGTCGTGTAAGAAATTGCCATGTCTATGCATGAGAGTCCAAGTCCAACTAGTTCCATGAAAGAAAAACTAGTCCCATGAAATTAAGGTAGGTGTCACTTCGTACTAGGGTTTAGTGGTATTCCTCTTCACTTATAAATGAGAGGTCTTAGATTCGATTCTTGCCAAAGGCAAATATGAGCCACATTACTTGCTAGCCCATTGTGAGACTAATTCAACTCCTCCCCCTTAGTGTAATAATATTGTTTGTTAAAAAAAAATAAAAAATAAAAAATAAGGCAAGCGTAGAAGATGAACTTTTGGAAAAGAACAAAAAAATTATAATACTACAAAAGGCGTGCTTAGACTAATTAAACTGAAGCTTATACATCGTCCCTAATAGTCATCCCAATCAATTGGAAAGTAGGGAAATGGATCCTTTCCGGATCCCTTCCACCTAGTCCTTCTCATCAAACAATCCGGACCATTGAAATTTGATCCAACAGCTAAAACTAGAGGCCCACTCTAAAAGTTATAATAACTTTAGCCGTTGGATCAAATTTCAAGGGTCTGGATTGTTTGATGAGGAGAATTAGGTGGAAGGGATCCGGAGAGGATCCCTTTCCGGAAATTAGAGCTACCTAGGGTTCCTTCTTGGTGGATTAGGCTTTAGGTTCCTCTAGAACATCATAGAATTTGTATCAATATTTGTGTATCTTAGTATTACCTTATTTAATCATGTTTGGCTCACCAATCAAGGAGTTATTTTCATTTTTGTTTTTTTTAAAAAAAGAGATTATATTCACATACTTCAAATTATTTTATTCGCACCTTTTTAACTTTTTAAATTTTTTTTATCAAGTATTAGTAGTGTGTAAAAAAATATTAAAAAAACAAAAAGGTGTGAGGGAAGTAATTTGGGGTGTATGAATATAATCTCTTCTGAAATTTGTGGTAGCGAAAGTGAGTCACAGCTAAAACCTCAATTTTGTTGAGTAGAAGTGACTTTTCCTCATTCAACCATGGCACATCTAAGACTAGGAGGATCCTCTCTGGATCTTCTTTATGAGGATCTTGGGAATCCTCAAATCTTGTTTGTTTATTGTACATCGTACGGTCAGTTTTCGTTAGGTACTATTCATATTTAATTTAAAATAAAAGTATTTAAAATGATTTTTGACCGCAAGATATACGATGAATGGATACGATTTGAGGATCAAGAGAATATCCTCATTCCATCCAAGAGATTTGCTAGTTGAACTCGCCCGAAGGCTAATCAAAGATTAACATTTAAATGTACTTACTACTTAAACCTAAGAATGATTTAATATAATTTTGAAGACGTGAATCTAACATTTTGAAAAATGATCAGTTTTTGTTAGGTACTATTTATATTTAATTTAAAATTTAAATTTTAAAATGATTTATGACCGCACGATGTACGATGAATGGTTATGATCATGGAATCTCTAGGATCCCTAATAAAAGGATCCGGCAACGGATCCTTTTCCCAACATTTTTATACCCTTGACTTGGTCACGTGGCCAAGAAATGAGTTAACAAGATTAAATTAGGTTAAGTATTCAACTTTCTTTATAAGTGATGAATTGATTGGTTATTAGAGTATTTCTCTTTACTTTATTGCATTCTGAATTCAAACTATTCTTTTTCTTTATAGTGTAAATTAGTGTTGAATATTTACCTAATATGATTTCTTTAGATCTAAATACCTATATTTGGTTCTTAATTAGGGTTTTAAAGTTGAATTTCAATGAATATATTCAATCCCAATACGTAGTCCGGAGTTGGAGTTGGAGTTGGAATTACATAAAACTCTGTAAATAACTATTTGACGATTCATATAAAATTGGTTTGCATGACATTGACATGACAAAAGCTCTGATCTTGCATATCAAACTCATAAAAGACAAATAGGATCTCTCTTGTTCCATCAATTGTGGATCTATATATATAGTGTAAAAAAGAGATAAAGAGCTCCAATATTGCTGGCTCTACTCCATCTTAAATGTACATTTGTGTGTGTATATATAGACACACACACACATACATACATACATACACCGATCCTTGTTCTCAGTTGGTTAGTTTTGTTCTGTTATTATTGCCCTTGGAATTTTTGAGAGGCCATTGATTTGAAGGAACTGACCACTTAATGAAACAAGGGAGGGGCATATAGACATAATATATTTACTTTTATAGTCTTATCCTCATGAGGTTTTACAGCCTCAGTCCTTTGGTTTTAGGATTCTTATCAGGAGATCTCTTTCCTCAATTACCTTTCTTTATAGCACATGTTGCTTAGGCACGCTCCATGAATGGCAGCTTGATGGTGGCTCCAAAATCTTTGGATTCATTCGCACATGTGCACCATATTTCTCAGGAAACTATTTAGATATGCATGTTGTTTGAACTGTCAATGCATATCTTGCTTTCCAATGTCATTGTCTTGATCCAAATATGAGCGAGTGCTTCACCTATATGCAGGTTGAATAAGTAACAATATGATGCCCAAAAGAAATTCAAAGTAATAACATTTATACCTACATTTTTGCCAAGTCTGGAATAGTACTTTGCTACTCAAGGGATGAGTAAGAGTTTCAACTTAAATTTGCTCATTATCAATTTATAGAACTTCGTGTTTATGATCAAAATCATTCATATTATCTATCATTCTATAAAAATTACCTCTGCAGAAAAATCTATTAAAAGTAAAGTCATTTAGTCAACGAACTGTATTAAAAAGATGAACTGAATTGATAAAAGCATTACAAATCGTCTATATATTGCGTAGCTAGGAATTATTCGGTTGGTGGGTTAAGCTAAAATTATTACTACGAAATCAAATTTTTAATCTTCTATTGCATTCATAAAGTTATATAATAGTAAACCAAATAATTTGAAGTAAAAAATTTATACTACGTTTTCTAGGCTTCTAGTCTTCAAAACCTTCAAGTGAATAAAATAAAGAACCATTTGTAGTATGGAAGTTTTAATTTATTACTATTAAATTATAATATTGGTTAAAATGATGAGTTTATTTAACATTTATTACAGCATCTTCAAAAAAAATGTCAAGTTTTAATCATAAAATTTGAATTTGACAACATATGTGGCATCTTGACATCTTTCAAAATTTTACTCTTCACCCACCCAGTATGTCAAATTAAATATTATTTTATTTCACTATTTTCTTTTCTTTTTATTTTATTAAACTATTATTTTCTGGGTTTGGAATGAAGACTCCAGAGTCCTAACCCACCCCCACTCTTACGCGCAGAGAAAGAGAGAGGGCTCCCATTTCCTTCCAGAGACAAACAAAAGAGGTAGCAGGCACGCATTCAATTCCCACCCTCTGTTTTCAATTACGTATTCTTTGAATTTTCATCCAATTTTAAGTTTTAACCAAATATTGGATTCTTTTCCATTCATTATGATGATATCTGGTCTGATCAATTCGCCTTTGTCATAAATACTTGCTTGGTTGCTGAGAAAAGCATAAGAAAAGTTATCAAACCAAAAAAGAAAAAGAGCTTAAGAAACTAAATTATGGATTGTTGACTTTATATAGGGTTTTTGGAAATTAAAGTTACAACCTTTGAACGGTTTTAAGAATTTTTATTTGAGGTGTCCTTCAAGTATCCTCCTTTAATTTTTCTCTGTTCAGTTTGGTTGTCAAGAAAATTAAAACGCCGCCGCCTCTTTCTTCGTCTCGCCTTTCTTCGACTCCTCGACGAAGAGCCCCACTAGCTTCCCGCCGTCCGGCTCAATCAACCCGTTTGAAATTCGGAGCCTTTGGTGGGTCCTGGGCTTGGACCCGAGATGGGTTGAGAACTTCAGGACGGGGGCGAAATGGGCAGATGACGGCTTGGGGAAAGAGTGAGAGGGGTAGGGGGTGTTGACGAAAAGGGTGGCCATGGACGCCATTGAAGGAGGAGAGAGAGAAGAGTTGCAGATCTGATAAAAAATTAATAAAAAAATGTGTGATGCTGTTGTCAAATTTGACAGCAAATGGAAGAGCTGCCATAGATTTGGCTTCTTGGAAAACATTGGAGCTGGTTTTTTTTTATTGTTATTACTAATTTGGATATTTTGACATCTTCTTTAGAGATGTGCTTAACTCTTATTTTTCTTAAAAGCCACCTTAAGATTTAAAATTTTCATTTGCTGAGTGGAATATGACAATTAAAAATAATAAAATAGCTCGAAAGATTAATATTTTAAAGTTCTGCATCATTCCAATTTTATCGGATGTCTCGAAGGGGCTAATATTTTTAAACTTAAAGAACCAAAATTCTCCAAACGCTATGAGAAAAACTTGTGGTGAGGCTCAATACCCAACAACACTACGACTCAATTAAAATTTGACATGTGGTAAAAATTAACTATACTTTGTCATAGTTGACCTTTTAAAGCTTTCATAATTACATAAAAACTGAAAATATATTCCAAAGATAAATACATTCTTTTCAACCATTATCATTACAATTGTAAATTGACTGATCTGATTGGATGTCACCCTCCACTTGAGAATTCACCTCTCCTTTGTCGACGCCGACTTCGTTATCGTTTCACAGAACTTTGGGGGAATAAGCTTTATATTTTCTCTTTAGATTTTTCTGTCATGGTTAGCACAATTCTTTGAAAAATAAAAGACAGATTTTGTTGTGTTTGTAGAAAATGGTTCATCACCAAAGTCTATACAATTCCAGTTAATCATTGAGAGATAGTATAACGTGACAGGATTTCAATTCTTTGAAGACAAGGGAAATTTAATACATCAACTGGAGGAACGGGATGAAAGCAACAAACATCCATTACTTAGAAACTGATCAACCATATTTAGAGTTCTTTCCCACCTTTAGACTTGCAATCGAGGCTTTTCTGGTGGAGGAAGCCTGGGGTGTTATTATTGTATTATTGTAGTTTTAATTATGGAAATAATAATATTTTTATCAGTATTTTTTTTATGTAAATAGGAAATTGTAGTTAAATTTTACCACGTGTTAAATTTTGATTGAGTTGTAGTGTCATTAGACATTGTCCAGTGGAGCATTGAACCTCACACAAATTTTTCTTCTATGTAAATAGGAAATTGTAAATTATTATTTCTAGGGGAGCCTTGTACTTGGCTTTGCCAGTGGCTACAATAGATTTACTAAACGACTTCAGTTTCAATTTTTTTTTTTTGGTATTTTTTGTGAAGATGACATTGACAGAATGATTCATGAACGGTTCTAATCATAAACATAAATCTCTATAATTTGAATACGAAGAATTTTGAGTAGAAACTTTTACTCGTTCTTAAATAGTTGCTACCAAGCAATACTCCCAAAACAATTTTTGTGGTACTCGACATGTATATTTCCATATTTGGCAAAATTTCCATTTTGAGTCAAAGTTGATTTTGCTATATCCAGATAAATATTTCAAGAAAAGTCTTGTTTTTGTATCACCCAAATTGCGCCAGTTGCTGGCTTTTTATGCATGCCTGGCTTTGTTATTCCACTTTTGGGCCTATGAAAACCCTATAATTTGCCTTCACTTGCTCTATTTGTACAGGGTAATTTCGGCATTTTGCATGCAGTTTACTGAGTGGATAGCCCCTGCCACTTGTATATAAACACGTGGCAGCACTACGTTGTTGGTAAGCAAAGCAAATGGTTGGACTAAGGTAATCCACTTTTTCCTATGCCCAAATGATTTTGGTCTTTCGTGAATTCATGATGAACCGCAATAGTCGTAAATAAAAAGTTGATAAAATTTATATTCAGTCACCAAAAAAAAAAAATTTCATCACAAAACACTCCATGTCTACGTATAAAACTTGTGACATATATATTATTTAATATTGTATTTTTATTTATTTGTAAGTTAAATTTATTTTTCGCCATTACGAATTTTAACTAAATTATTATAATTGACTCATTACTTAATATAAATGTCTCGTTATATTCTCTGAATAAATAAAGGATCTTCGACACATCTTAGAGACCATGAAAGAATACAAAGCAAATTAAGCGAGTAGTCGTTGCTTAGTCCAGTCAACAAGGCATCCATCAAAGCCAAGAATGCTACATATATATGCTAAATCAAATTCCACATCACTTGCAACCTTTTAGATCATTGTTTTTCATCCGCAAGATATAGTTATTTCGAATATTTTGGATTAATCTAGCTCTTTTATGTACAAACAATATTATAATATTATGGGAAGGAGGAATTAAACCTATGATTTCATATACAAGAATAAATGCTCTTAATCTACAAGCTCCTGCCGTAACCAGAGCCAGAACGATCAAGGGAGACCGAAAATCATGATTCCATGCATGCAAACGCGATCGGAGATTGCAGGGAGTGACCAAGAGATGCCAAAGCATCTTCCCTGGACTTAAACTCTCCAAAAACATTACTGAAATTCGCCTATCTTTTTGGTAAAGGTTTAAAAACAAAGGGAGTGAAACTGCCGTCTCTTTTTTCTCCCAAGGAAACAAGAGGGGGGGTGTGGAACAAAGAACACAACACAACAGTCAAGACCCAATTTTTATTGCACAATGATAACAATTTATACAAACTGTCAGAGTACTATCCAACAGTCAATCATCGAACAGACTCTTTGACTACTTTAATTAATTAGCTTTCCCTAAACCCTAACCAAACCAAACCAAAAATCAAAAAACCCCAAACCTGCAGAAACATACAAACGCACACAAATGAACACAGAATCAAAGTCATCACAAACACTTCCAGCACGCTGCACAAACTAGTCCAAGGACTACGTGTCCCTCACTTCAAACACATTACGGTTTTTAACAACGATGTCATACATGTGCATGGACTTGAACTTGTTGAAATCCTTGGGGAGAGAGATGAGATGGACGGTGGATCGTTTGTGGAACTGAAGAAGGTCCGGATCGTCATAGTATCGCTCCCAGCCGAGCGCGGACAGCTTGCGTTCGAGCACGGCGTAAGAGCTGATGACCTCGTCAGTTGGAGTGTGGACGAGCACCTTACGCGGCCGGGCGTTGGAGCCTTGCAAGGAATCCGCCCCGTCCACCAACCGGACGACGCCATTCTTGAAAACCCAAACCCCAGACATGTTTGATGATGAGAAGGTTAAACAACTAAGGAGTGAAAATGTGTTGTTTGTATGAGTTTGGGACGTAGAGTATGTGTATTTATAGGTAAAATGAAGCGTCGTGATGTTAAATTTTGGAGAGATGAAATTACGGGCATGTTTGGATGTGGGTATAGTAGGGTAAGGTGGGTTCCACTTGATTGTGGGGGAATCTTTGTAAGATACAGTAAGGATCATGGTGTTCGGGACGTGCAGCCATGGACCAGTAGCAATCACTTATCTAAGTGTGGGCATTTCATATATCCGATAGGAGAATCCTTGTGTTTTATTTCTTCAATTTTTTTCCTCCCTAAGGCTTTAACCCCACATTGGGAATCTTTGTTTTGCTTGTGGAAAAATATTAGGATGGAGACTTATTCTCGAGAAAGCTTATTAGCAAGCTATACCGATATAATAGAAAATGATCATGATTTGAACATTTTGGCTTTGTGGGCATAAACACATGGAGATATCAATATTTGTATTAACTACCAAGTTACACATATGTTTTAAGAATGTTGTTCCTGATGGCCTTGTCAATTTGAGTTATAATTAGAATCTTGAGTATTATTATTTTGAGAATCCACTTAAATGGATTGGAGCTCATTTATTTGATTATATGATCGAAGTCTCCAGGACTCAAACTGTTTGTAATAATGTATTGAGTTAGTTTTGGGTTGATCTACCACCTTATGTTACAAAAAAGAAAAGGGACCTATAACTAAAAAAAAGATATGGAAGATTACCATCTTATCATCAAGAGCTTATTTCTTTTAGAATTTTATAAGGCCCATTAGAGTCCGGAGTTGATTTTGAGGGTTGAGGGTTCTAGAAGTTGCATCATTTTGTGTTTAGGGTTTATATTGTCCTTAGGAGGAGCTTAGGGCTTGGGGTGTATATGTCTCAGGTTTTGGGAGGAGCCCAAAATTTGAGAACTACACCCTACGCCCTAAGAGATTACCGTAGTCAAAATTTTTTTCTTCTAAAAAAGTCTTATGCATACATATTTGTCACAATTCAATGGGGAGGTTAATGACTATGGCCTTATGATGATAGGGTTGGACAGTATTGTCAGTTTCACTAGCAAATTTAGTTTGACTTTTCAACTAGTACATAAACTAAAAATACGGTATTCTAGCTTAAAATTCTTTTGAATTTTGTATTTAAACTAAAAGCTCCTTATTTTGTACGGGGATCGGCTAAACGCGATTGGATGTTGATGCTTTTTGAGGGAGAGTTCACGCATGGTGTTATATTCACTTGGCTATGTAAGCTACCTCATATATCTTTAAGTGGAATATTTTGAATTTAGGTGTCAAATTCACTTTGTGACACTTATATTCCATTTTCAAAGACATTGAATGATTTGATGCTCTCTTGTCAAATTTGTGCAACTACCTGATTCGCAATTTGGATTATTGCATATTGATCGGTCAATTCATAGTCTAATAAGAAAAACATCTAACGATTAATGTTATTATAGACAATACAATAAGAGTATATATTTATAGTTGAACTGAATTGTCGCATCCATATACTTGAAAGGTTTGATTTTATATACGTATTTGAAATATCACCTCAGATAGATAATAGGGGGAAGTGTCTCTCGGTTTCAATATATTGGAGTTGGATGACCATGGATTAAAACTTCTTTAAGAGGAAGAATTTGAGATGCTCAAGGCATTGTGTCTTTTTCCAAATATGTGAATGGTTGTGGCAAAGATATGAGCTGTGAAGGATGGGACAAAATGAAAAGGATACTAAATTCTAGTTGTTGGAGAGAGGGATATTTGGGATACCATGGTAGTTCACTTTCTGTAGAAAGAAGACCAATACGAATCCCCCCAGCCCCCAATGCATGCAGCACACTTATCTGCCTAACTGTTGACTACTTGCCTCGTTAATTTGCCACCAAGTTTTATGTTATTCTATTGAAAAACATTAAATAAAGTCCTTATATTTACGATCTTGATGCATTGCAAGCAAACTTAGGTGAAATTATTACTAGGTTAGCATTGTGTGTTAGACGAGCCTCTTTTTAGTAGGAATTCAGTTTTACTGTAGCAAAACGGGACGACAGTATCTCTAAAGAAAAAAAGGAGAGGAAAAAAAAAAGGTATATAAGAGGTCATATATAATAAGTACGTACATGTTCCCAATGATAGTTCCATCTCTATTCTATTTTTGTTACAATAAACACATTTCATGTTGAGAAGTTGATATATAAGCAATGTTCTAAAAGACGCTAGGTGCTAGTCGGGTGGCAAGTTGAGGCCTAGCGCCTAGATGGCTAGGCGGGGCCTAGGCGGACTAGACGAATTTAAGTAAATCTATTATATTTCGTGTAAATAAGTATGTTTATACTTAAAATGTATATAATTTCATTATAAACTACAAAATAGAATGACATATATATTAGGAAGTATTGGAACATAATGAAAACATGGGGAACATGCATATAATATGTATTCATTTAAGCATTCAACAAGTTTCTTACAATTTATTGAAAAAAAATAAAATGTAAAATGAAAGTTATCTATTTTTTGTCTAAGTGAGTCACAACTTAGGTGGGTGTGGGGGGGCTAGGCAGGTACCTAGGCGGTCTAGGCGGGTGCCTAAGCAGGTCTAGGCACTCTTTCTTAATTTTAAAATGCACAGGCATTAATCGGGACGGTGGCCAACCGCTTAGCGCTTAGGCGGGGATTTTTAGAACAGTGTATATAAGGTTAGCATTCTAGATATATGAACAAGTACAAAGAGACACCCCTACAGTTTTTGGCATCTTCTATTTTGGCTAGGTACTTAGCTAGGGTTATTTGTCTTAGGGGACTTGGAAATTTCCGAAAAGCTAGGCAGTGATGGATTCCAGCAGAATCCCAGTCCAACCCAACCAAACCAATGGAGATGGTGTGAGATATGCATATATCATGCTGGCCTTTAGGATACCCATTCTCTTTTCCCGCAGTGTCGTGATCATGCCCTTGTTAGATTTTGTTTCTTCCTTCCACTGGTCCTCTGAAACAGACCCCCCAACCCGACCAAACCCAGCATTTGTCTTCTCATGACAACGAACTCTGCCCAATTCGGTTCCAAATTTGTCACATCTTCCTTGAAATTCCTCTCAATCTCATGAGTTTGGATCATATATGCACTTGATCATTCTAGAAATATTTTAGAATAATCTTATTTGTTGTTTTCGTTTTACAAAAGAGTTTTGTTTATTTTTTAATTGATTCGCAAACGTTACCGAACGGAACCTAATGCTATCATGACCATCCTTTTCTGTTTTTAGAGAAAATTGCAAAGATGAAATCAAAGCAACCAAATGGAACTCAATGCATCAAGATCATCACGTACACAGAGAAATTTCGCACCTCAGACATCAATGATCCTCGCAAATCTAAACCCCCCATTCTATTCATTCCCTGAGGTTTGCAACATGCCAAATCAGCTGAAAGCCATATTTTTCTTCAAATCATTTTCCTTTCTTTCCAGAAATTCCAAGTAATTTTTAGGGAACATTTCTATAGTCCCGACCAGCATTTTTCATCATGCATGGTTGCTCCGCTTTAACCTAGCTCTCTATATCATCGGTACGTGTAAGTCTCCATAAAGTAAGGAAAACTCTCTTACTTGCGTCACGCAACAAGCCTATGTGATTATCTCTCAAGAAAAGCCAATCTTTAAGCTCTCGATTTAACTAAGCAAGATATTTTTATGTCAACCTTTTAATGTAACCTCTTCTCTAAAAGAAGAGTAATGTTATCCACACATTTCTTTTTACCTTTCATGCGTCTTCCTAAGTTTTGATCGTCCGATTGAATGAATTGAACAAGACCAAAGGATAAAAATTGACAGATGATGAGTAGAAAGACCAAAAGATAAAAATTGACAGATAATGAATAGAAAGTAAAAATGGTGTGTGGATACTGGATAGAACCACCCTAAAAGAATGAAGCAACGACCTATCTTCAACACTAAAGAGATGTAGGTTCTCTCCTAAATATATAGTAATATATTGAGCAATACCTTGTGCTTATATATTCTCTCAATATTCACGTGAATCCATGTGCTAAGGTTATGTATGGATTGCAAGGGGATTGTCGTTGTCGTTAAGAGCATTTTACTCTTTGCATCTGAAGTTTTAGGTTTAATTTTCGGCTTATATTATTTTTGGTCATTTTACCTGCTACCATCATATATATTTTTCATTTTCATATTTTATTTCTACACATCTCTCTTTATTTCAATTTATTGATTTTCAGTTTATTCGATCTAAAGACAAAATAAAAAATAAAAAAAAATTAGGAATGCATGGGAAGAAACATAAATGCGAAATTCCCTTGATATATTTAATAAACTCCTAGCCCATGTATTAAGACGCTTTAACGGTATAAACACATCCTTCCAAAGTTGCTTGAGTGGGAGATCCGTTTAATTTTCTTAATGGAGAGGCAACTGGATGGCATGCATATAATCTAAAGGAGAATGGAGTACCATGTAATCTTTGCTTACATCTTAAAAAAGGGGGGGGGGGTGGGGTTTGTTCTTCCCCTTGAAGTGAGTAAATTGCAAATAACTATCCTTCTTAATTTAAGTAGTATTAGTATATGAGAAATATTCTACTGTGTCGGGAACATGACCCGTTACACCAATTATCATAATACAAGAGGTTGGATACTTGAAAAAAAAAAAAAAACCTTCTAATCACTTGTATTATGACACTTGTATATCGGATCTTATTCCGGACACATTGAAAAATTCTCTTTAAATACAACCAATGCCATCTCATTCCTATGTGAGTGAACTTATTCTCCATTAAACTTGTATATAATACAACACAAACTCATTGGGCATTTGGGTTTATTAAAAGCTGAGTGTCTTAAGGTTTGGCTAAGATATCAATTGGAAAATTTCTTCTAGTGAGATAGCGATGTATAAATATATAGAGAGAGAATTTTTCTATAAAGAGAACAAAATAAATAAAGCAAATAGATTGAGAGAATGATGTGCTTATCTAGTCTTAGATTATGACTAACCTTGGTTTAGAAAAATGGATTTAGGGCATGTACAATGATTTTGAGAATAAAGTAGTAAACATTTGGAATGTAGGATCAATTCCCCCTCAGGAACAAAAATTAAGGGATGAATTCTTTTATTAATCATATTCCAAAATCATTGATGATTAAAAGATCGATCCTTTTATTCCAATATATTCTACTAATTAGGTTAGAATTAGCTTCTTATTATATTAATTGTATATTATGCAAATATGGGATGTGCAAGTGGTGAATTGTTCTATCTAGTGGATTCAAATACCCAATAAGTATGTGCAAGTGGAAGGGGTAGGTTTTGAATCCGAAATACTGTTGGATTATTCTAGTGGATTCAAAACCTTCATCTTCATCCCACTACATTTCGGATTCAAAACCTACCCCCTATCCTTAATCTAACTTAAAAGTAGAAATATCCGGTTGTAATAAAGATAAAAACATGGAAGGTGATGTTATGCTTAATACTATTCCCTTCTTATTGTAAATTAATTGGTGCACATTCAGTAGTCTAGCTCTAAGCACTACTACATTTCACTATTTGTGCGACGAACCAAAGTTGGTCGGTCAAAGTGTAATTCCGTTGCACAAACTTCAGTGCGACAGAAACTTCGTCGCGCAGAATCCGTTGCACAAAGATCGTGAAGAAAGACTTTGCTCGACGAAAAACATCATTGGTCGTAAAAACACGACGCGACAGTACCCTTTGTTGCACAAAATTTTTAGGAACAAATAATTTCATTGCACAAAATACCAGGGTACATACGTGGGACGACTATTATTCATCTCTCTAAACTTTGCGCAACAACAATTTATTATTGCGCGACGAAACCTAGTTTGTCGCTTGAGTTTTGCGAGAAGAAGGTTTTCGTTGTGCAAAAATAAAAATAATTTTTTTTTAAATTTAATTTTACATTATGTTTTTTTAATTTTGTATAAAAATAAATTGCATTTTTTTTGGTAATAAAATTAAATTGCAATTAAAAAAATGTAATGAAGAGAAGAATAATATATTTAAATTAATATAAATGTACGTACTATGTACAAGAAAAATGTTTAAAAAGTAAGGAAGAAAAAACTAAGAAAATAATGCGGTGTAATCTACGTGGTCATCAAGCAGAGGCAGCTGGAAGGTCTCGAGGTTATCGACAGGCTCAGAGGTTGAAGGGGCAGAGGTGTGGCCATGCTCAGGTTGGAGGGGCTCAGAGGCCGACGGGGGACAAAGATCTGGGAGATGAATGTCAAATTGACTGAGGGCCTGTACAATCTATGACATCTGACTTCTATATGAGGCGAGCTCAGTCCTAAGGTTGGCCACCTCTGCTGTCAAAGCTGTCACCTGACTCTTTGACTGCAATGATGAAGGGGCTTTAATTAGGTTATCACTGTCGGACATTCCCCATCCCCTTACAATACGTCCTCAGCTTCTGCCCGAGAGTCTGATCTAAGGTCTCCGTAAGGATCTGAAACCCTGCATCCTCTGGGGATCCACAGACTCGAGCGGAGTCTCGGGAGGAAGCTGGGAGGCAAACTCCTGAAGAACCAACCTGCCTCTTCTCTATCATCGTCGCCTATGTAATATAACATCAAATATTAATTATAACACTCATATAATAACCATGAAACTTGAATGTGTAAGATAATAATTAAAATTGAAGAATACTTACATGAAGGGACTCGGTCAACTCATCCTCAGGTCGAACATAAACATCACTAAAGACATTGATCTCTGGGAATTTTGAACCCCTGAATAGAACAAGAGAAGAACAATGTTAGTACAAAAAAAAAAAATTAATATTACTGACATATTAAAAATTGAATATGAAAAACTTTACTATTACCCGCTGCGTCGCCGCCATCCTATATGAGAAGGGCTTGGAATCGGAATGGTGGAGAAGAGTCTTCTTGTCCCTATTGCTCTTGTTGACTTTCGTCTTCTTCTGTTATACAAAAAATAAACATATTAGTTCAAATTTAAATGAAATATAAAAAAATCAATAAACATTAGTAAGAAACGTATAATAATTTTAAACTTAATATAAAAAAATACCACATAGCTGAGCTCCTGAAAATGATTGTAGAGCCACGCCCAATTATCCTCCCGACCCTCGAACTCCTTCGGGCAACCCTTCTTAAGAGCGACCTGTGGATTATCAAATGTCTCAAAATATTGGTACAGGTCGCCCTTCCACTACTTGTACTGTTAAGAGAAAAGCCCATTGACGCACCCCAACATATCATCGTTGATATCCTCGAAATTGTAGTTCGTCTACAATGTAATTAATGACATACATTAAGTAATATAAATATATAAAATTTGAAGGAAAAACAATTAAAAGGTAGGATACTTACCAACAACTGTGCGAGCACCTTCGTCCTCACCTAGTCTGGCATCACCTTCCAAGACTTCCATTGCATAGGGTAATAGGTCCAAACGACGTGACCAATGTCCAATGCGCGATGCTGCTTTACCGTTGGTGCAGCCTGATGCTACTCGTCGTATCCGATAATGATACGTCCGTTGGTCACCCGGGTTATCTTCATCGTCTTCAATTGACAAAAAGGTCCCTAGGTGTTTTTCTTGGCTGCAAAGAAATATAAAATTAACGTTAACCCAAAACTAATAGCAAATCCTACTAAAATTTCGGCCTAACCTCCCTATAATTAAAACATTTCACAAAAATTTGAAAATAACATAAACAATATACGTATCCAACAAAATGATCACAACTGTTTAATAATAGGTTTAGAACGATGACAACAATAAACAATATATTTAATAACTGTTTAATCCTTAAATGACATAACTTAACAAACTAAACCTAAAATAACAAAACTAAGTTAACCAAAATCATATTTCATATCTGGTAATCCTTATAAGGTTTGTACTTTTGCCAACATTGTATGCACTATTACAAAATGTAAATACAATCCAACTCTGCTATTTGCATAAGTAAACAATAATTACTTTCAGTTCAAGGAAGCATATGCATTTGAAAAGCACAATGATTAGTCCGCTTTAGACATTTTCTTTCTACTTACCTAAATAACTAAAGATTGAACTTAGAGCAGTTGGAGCTCAAATTTTTGAACAAAATTAAACTAGCAAAACTCAGAATTAAGCAAAAAAATTGAACAAATTTTATATAGACATGTTGTTCTCTACAAAGAAATAATGACCACTCTCCTAGCATCATTAGGCAATCCAATATCATGTATAACAGTCTATATGGAGAAGTCACCAAGGCATTATAGAAAAAAAAATAGTTATCAACGAGTGGGGCGTTATTAAACTTTACCTTGTTGTGACCCCGAGGCATCAATAGTGGATGCTGATGGTGTGTTGGGCGTGCGAGGGCGGCGGTGATCACACCTGGTGCTAACAGATAGCGCCATTGATGAGATTGATGATGCCGGCGCCTGGGAGACCCTGGGACCAACCGGCAAGTGGTCTATTTGTGCTGGAGCAGTAGCAGCTGACGGATGAGCCGAGCGAGGTGAACGGGCTGCAATTGTCACTGCCTTACGACTTTTAATAAGGTTTGACATTTACACAATTAGAAAAGAAAAAAAATTCAATAAGTATACATATTTCCCATCACATGCCAAATTATGTGGCATATCACTCACATCAACCCCACGCATAACTAAATCAAGCATTTGAACCATATATATACCGTTAAACATAAATCAGACAATTAAACCATAAAAGTATCTGGACCTATATGCATTTCATTAAAGGTGGAACAAAAATCCAATCCACTTACCTATATGCATTTCATTCAAGGAGAAACCAAAAAGCAATCCACTTACCTATATGCATTTCATTAAAGGAGAAACAAAAAACCAATCCACTTACCTATATGCATTTCCCCATTCAATTAAACAACAAGAAAACAAAAATATATACAGTACTTAGAGCTAATTGACTTGGGCAGTAGCTGCCTTATGTAGGCCTCGAAACATAAACACAAACATATCCTTCAACATGCCTAATTCTGTGGCATATCACTCACACCAACCCCATAAAAGCATCTTGACCTATATGCATTTCATTAAAGGAGAAACAAAAAACCAATCCACTTACCTATATGCATTTCCCCATTAAATTAAATTGACTCAATGTATAATCACATTCTTATCCTATTTATCGCAGGAACGGAGCAAATGTCAAGGGATACTTTTGCTGAGCTCTGTTCAATGACTTTGAATGGGGTATAGGGTTGTCTCAGTAAGTTGGACTCCATTGCGTTGATTTCGATGACAACTACAAGTGTTACCCCAAGCAATTAGCTAAGTGGTTCTGTGATTTCAACCACAACAGTGCTTTAATTACTAGATCAACTTAGTTACATAATCTCTCATTCCGGTTTTATGCAGTACGTACTTCATATTTTTCTATAATCAAGACTCTCGCATGTGTGACTTTAAACAATTTATGTATGCTATTAAGAATTTTCTGTTCAATTTGTGGTATCCATCTGTTATATTGTGTAAGACTACTTGTGTAGGACAGTTTAGGTTTAGGTTACACTTCATAAAATATAAAAATACAAATAAATCCAAATTGAGTTTTCAATTTTGTTTCGCAATTTAATTAGTACTACAAAAAGGTCACACAAAGTTTTCAGTGTTTTCAAACCTGAGTTCAAACTAGAAAGAGCTTAGATGTTCACTAATTTACTTCTAGAAATATAAGGCTCGAAAAATTCAATTTACTACTAGGATGAAAACTGAACCTAAAAACAGCCTCTAATACACGACAACACAAGATCTAACACTAACCAAATGAAAGAGAACAAGAAAAACTGACAAATGTGCATGCATATATTGCATTATTGCAATCAGCATTCCATGCAATATAAGAAACCAACAGAGATACACAAACTCAAAAAACTGCCATGGCATACATACATTCAATTATACACATAGGTTTAGTCATATACAAATACACACACACACACACACACACACACACACATATATATATATATAGAGAGAGAGAGAGAGAGAGAGAGAGTTAAAGGTGTTGACCTTGTGAGAGGGGCGACACCCGAATTGAGGATTTTGAATTGAGGGTTTCTTGAGGTAGAAGCAACGAGCATCAAAACATTAGAACCCTAATTCTATGTTATTGTTTGGAATTTTGAATTGAGAGTTTCCTGAAGTTCGGTTGTATGACTTGAATTGAGGATTAAAATTTTTTTTTTCTATATTGGAGTTTTAAACTTCACTTTGTGTTTGCATGTGCGTTATAGATGTCAATTTTAAAACCCATTCTTCCTGGTCATATTAGAACCCTAAAGAAAATTAGAATCGTAGTTCTAGAACCCTAATTCCAAGCAATTATTCAAAACATTAGAACCCTAATTCCTAATTTGACTAGAGTTAAGTAAATTGAAATTTACCTTAGAGGGAAAGCGCTATCGGAGGAGGAAGAAAGAGGGATGTCGGAGTAGGAAGAGAGAGGGGGTGCTGGAAGAGGAAGAGAGAGGGTTGCCGGAGGAGGAAGAGAGAGTGTGAGGGAGAGCTGAGGGAGATGGCCGTTAGAGGGAGAGTTTACATAGAGGAGAGGTGAGGATAAAGTGTTTGTGATTTCAGTTTAATCTCGAGGTTATTGCGCGACGAACATAAGGTATTCGTTGTGCAATAAATTCAAATTTTCACGAAATTATTTTCATGTGTGCCCAATTTTCAGCTCAATGTGCGATGAAGAGTAATTAATTGTCGCGCAAATGCCATTCGTGCGACGAATAATATTTTGTTCGTCATGCAATGAGCTGAAAATTTAATTTACCAGGGTAAATTTTTTAAAATTTATATTTATTGAATTAAAACCAATTTATTAATGACATAAATAATTAAATTACAAAAAAATTCATTTACTATGTTTTACATGGCAAGTTGCAAATAAATTGCATTATTCATCATCTGAACTATAATAACTTTCGTTATCGTCGCTATCATCACTGTTGGTCTCCCAATCCTCCTCCTTGATAACTACGTCATTGTTGTCGTTTAGGCCCATTGCAACATCGTATCGTGGAAGATTACCGAGGTCAATTGTAATTGACTAAATAGGTATTTCGATTGAAGACACTCTTTGTACCTGAAATGGTTCTTGAATAAGATTTGTATCTTGAAGTGTTTTCGCATCATTTTCCACTAAAGATTCTAAACGTTGGTCAGCGACGATGTCGATGTTGTAGTCAATTGGGTCTTGTTCTGGTATAGTATACACGTTCATCTGATCCATCTTCTGAACAACTTTCCAACCTCTCCCGGCTTTAGGGTCATCTAGATACACAATCTGTTTTGCCATGTTTGCTAAAATGTAAGGGTCGTCATCGTACCAAGTTCTGTTAATGTTCACATATAGTAAGCCATGGTCGATTTTAACACATCCCTGCCTATTTGGGTTTGTATCAAACCATCAACACTTAAACATGATCACTTGGTATCGGTCTTTGTAAAGCAATAGCACGACAGTTGTTAGTTTGCCATAGAAATCATTGTCTGTACTTTCACCTCCACTTGGGACATCGACACTGCTATTTTGCGTACCCAACTTGTCATCTCGTGCAATCCCTAAAAACTTGACTCCGTTAACATGGCAACCCGAGAACAATTCAACACGAACACCAAGTTATATAACTCTACACTGTAAGTGGGGGAATTCGATGCTTTCAATTTATTCATCTAATATTATACAAAAACATACACATGTTAGTTTGAGAAAATTAAGTACTACAATATATATGTCAAATACAAAACACTTATAACTTACATATTCGAGAAACCACTGTGGAAACAATTCTCAGTGTTTCTTGTCATACAAATGTGATGGATATTCTCGCTTTATCATATCTTCATGCTCATCTAAGTATTCCATTATCTCATCACAATTGTTCAATACGAACCAATGCGCTACCTCCATGTCATTTTTGGAAAATGACTCTCCTCGTACAGGATCTCCAAAGGGTCGTGCGCTTTGGGCAAAAACAGAAAGTTTCTCCTTTCTCACACCCCCATTATTATTGCGCTGAGAATGATTGAAAGCCATCTCCACATCTTTTAAATACATTCCACAAAAAGTAAGTGACTCATATTGAACCTAAACCTTTATAATTGATACTTCGGGCTTCGCCCTATTGCGTACATTTTTTTTCAGCTCTCCGAGAAGCCTGCCAAAATAAAAATATACGATACAAATTAGTAAGCGTGGGCTAATGATGCATAAACAAATGATAAGGATTATATACCTTTCTATTGGATACATCTAGCGATAGTTGACAGAACCAACAAGTAATGCCTCTTCGAGCAAGTGAACCATCACGTGGATCATACTTGTGAAGAAAGCTGGAGGGAATATCATCTCAAATTTGCATAAGACTTAGACAATGTCATGGTGCAACTGATTAATGTCCGTCGTTTGCAACGTTCTTGCCATCAGTTGGGAAAAAAATTTGGACAACAACCTGAATGGCTTCACTACATCTTCCAGCAATAGGTGTCAAATACCCATAGGAAGTAAGCGTTGCATAAACACATGACAGTCATGGCTCTTTAGTCCAGCAAATTTAACCCCGTCAACATTCACGCTCACGCAATATTGGAAGCATACCCATTAGGAAACTTTACAGATGATACAAACTTTAAAAACTCATTTTTGTTATTCGGTTTCATGAAAAAAAAATGCCAGATCCCTTATGGCTTTATCATTGTCCTTATTCATTTATAAACCCCTTTGTATGTCCATTCTTTCCAAATCAAGACGAGCTTTGATCGTGTCCTTTGTCTTGCCCTTGATATCTAGAATGGTGCACACCAATGTGTCAAAGACATTTTTCTTAACATGCATAACGTCGAGGTTATGTCTCAATTTTAGTTTCGACCAATACGGGAGCTCAAAAAACATAGGTTTGTGCGTCCAGTTCATATGTGTAGAAAGTCTGGTCCAACTCACTGTTTTCCCGAACAGAGCAAAATCCAAACGGTTAAGCTGTTCCAAAATCTGATGACCAGACCATTCTCTAGGTCTGAGGCGATGCTCTGTGTTCCCGTCAAACTCTTTATCCTTTTCTCACCACTCATGGTCCCATGGTAACCATCTCCGATTACCAAGGTGACAAACTTTTCCAGCGTGCCAACTAGATGTTACATCATCCTTGAATACAGGGCATGCTATATAACCCTTAGTGCTCCACCCAAAAACCATTGCATATGCGGGAAAAGCATTCATAGTCCACATAATTGTTACCCGCAAAGTGAACATCTTCCCAGTGGACTTATCGTACGTGCGCACATCGTTTGTCCATAAATCCTTTAGCTCATCAACCAACGACCTTAAGTAAACATCGATTGACCTGCCAGGATCCTCAGTTATCAAAAGAGTCATCATCATGTATTCTTTTTTCATGCATTTCCAAGGCAGCAAATTATATGGAATACAAAAATCGGCCAAGTGTTGTGGTGTTGGTTTAAAACCCCGAACGGATTGAATCTGTCAGTGGTATGTCCCAATCTAACATTCTGAGGATCAGCAGCAAACTCAGGGAACGTTCGATCGAACTCTTTCCATGCCGCCCCATCTGCAGGATGCCTTATCACATCGTTGTCTACCTGTTTCTCCTTATGTCATCTCATGTCTGTGGCAGTATACGTTGACATATACAATCGCTTCAACCTAGGTTTCAGGGGCAGATAACGAATGACTTTTTGTGGGATCCTAGTCATTCTACTATGAGATGTCATTTTGAACCTTGACTAATTGTGTACAGGGCATTTATCTAATGCTTTATTCTCTTTGTAGAAAAAAATACAATTGTTCTTGCAAGCATGAATTTTTTCATAACCCAATCCAAGACCCTTCAACACCTTTTGCGCATGTCTATGGTCTTTCGGCAAACAATTGTTCTTCAGAAGTATTCTCTTGAAAACCCCCAAAAAGTAATCGAAACACTGGTTCGACATACGATACTTTATTTTTCCGTGCATTAGTTCCACAATGGCCGTGAGAACGGAAAAGAACTCGTACCCCGGGTATAACTCTTGGTTGGCATTTTTAATAGTTTTTCATATTGTTCGAACTCTGCACTGTCCATTGGTGTAGGCACGTCATCTTTCCCTTCCTGATTGGTGTTTGTCGATGCAAATGGAAAAACTTCATTTATAATATCCATGACTTGTTCATTAAGACCCACAATAGGTTCAACATTGTCAACTATTATGGCGTTTAAAAACGAAGCACTGTCTAATTGTTCCCCATGATGGTTCCAAGTATTATATGTCTCAATCATTCCATTTCTTACTAAATGAAATCGAACATTTTCAATTGTCTCCCTTAACATGTTGTTACACCTCCTACAAGGACACCGGATTCTAGTTGCACCTGGGTTGTGTGTACGGGCAAAATCAATAAAATCCTCGATTTCATCCAAGTATTCGTTCGTGCATCTATTTGGGTTTTGTATCCACGTCCTGTCTATAATTCCTGGAACCATAATAACAATACAACAATCACAACAACTTCATACAAAATGCTAATGTCACCTTATGCCTCTGGTAAATGCCCTATCCCATTCGGGAATGCATAGTCATGTCACGTAATTTATGGCTACATTAGATTAGATTTCGACGTGGATGAATTTTGGCAGCATCTCGATACAGTTCTTTAGGTGTACAATGTAGATATAAAATACCTATGTACCACTCGAAGAACGTATAGAGATGACACTGAAATCTCCACAACTGAAATGTAATCCTTCAACCATAAACTATGCGTCATAACTGTGCATTCCCAAACTGTCCAAATAATGGGACAATTCAAATTGGACCGTAGTCATGCTTTCACATCCATACGCGAAATCCAACTCATCCTCGAATGGGAAACTAAGTTTTACTAAAAATGAAAAACAAGTACAAAGTTAATTTCAATTAACTCCGTACATCACAATGCATATTTGTACGTCATGTACAAATTTAACAACATAATATAAATATAATTTCAGAACACAACATAAACATAACAAACTAAGTTCAACATAATTTAATTAATTTTATATTTTTAAAAAATAAAACAAAGAAAATATCTTCTCAATCGTTCTCCACCAATCGCTAATCACACACAATATCTCTATAGACAACGAAATTAATGGTGTCAGTATGAATTTACATTACTATTTTTAGCCTAATGACAAAAAACGCTTACCAGACACACCGAGATAGCTTGATCAACCTAGAGAAGAAGATGGAGGGAGTATTAGCTGATGAAATTGAGAGAAAATGGAAATGACAAATGCCGGATTGAGCAAAATCGAAGGGATGAGCGCAAAGGCACAATCTGCAATTTTTTTTTGCAGTTTGCCTCTGCACATGGCTAAATCCAGATTAAAAAGTTCACTTTTGGACGAATGATTTTGTGCGACGAAGAAGCGACGAACAATGTCGTCGTCGTGCAAATATCCTTTGAGCGACTAACATGGTCTTCGTTGAGCAAATGTCATTTGCACAACAAAAAAAGCATTCGTCGCACAAGTTTACCATTTTTTTATTTTATTTCCTTTAATTTACTTTACAATTTATTCTTTTCAACAAATTGCGCGACGAAAACATGTATCGTTGCGCAATGCATATTTTTTAATTTCTTTTTTATGTTTTTGTGTTTTATTTGTATGTATTGTAAATTTTTGTTTTATTATAAATAAAAAACTCAAACCTAATTAAACATTAAATTAAGGGAATTGTTATTAGCACTCCTAAAATCTCATTTGGCACTCCAAACTTTCTATAATTAGAAAGAAAAATACACTTGTGAGGAGTGTGGAATGAGATTTTTGGAGTGCTAATAATAGTTCCCTAAATTAATTAACAAAACTAATTTACTATCCCAAATAGAAATGATAATTAATGTAAATATTAATACTCATCCACATTGACACACCCCGACCCAGAAAGTCCACTTGGACCCTGAATCGAGCTGTGCTGGCCGACACCTGGAAGGTGACGAAGCCATAAAATGTGATAGTGCATAAAAAGTGAATAAATTTGAATCTAAAAGTGTCTAAATACCAGAGTGCGCTACGAGTGGGAGCGAACCCATTTCACGCGCGATGTCAGAGCATAAGTAAGGTACAGTAATGTGAGTAAGAATCATACCCTCAAAAATATCCATCAATACTAAGATTCGCCACAGATTTTTGTCGATACAAACTCAGCAGCTAAAACCTGGAGGGCACCAAAGAGAAGGTGTGAGTAAGCAATAAAACCAAGCTTCCCAAAGTTACTACCTCTCTAAAAGTAATGCCCCTAAATGTACAACCCGTATCGTTTTCCGTAAGACAGTACAACATATATACATATATTCAAACCATACTCGGAAATGACCAAAACCACGATTTGCCATCACATCCACCATACATTAATAAGTAGGCCAAATGAACCAAATCAATACAAAGTGATATATCAGTCATAGTCAGCTAAAATGACATGTACAACTTATCCGTATCTCATCAATCATGGCTAGTATATAAGTCGGAGTCACCTATAGTGACCTGTACGACTTATCCATATCTCATCATATAAGTCGGAGTCACCTATAGTGACCTGTACGACTTATCCATATCTCGTCAATTCTGGCTAGCATATAAGTCGGAGTCGCCTATAGTGACCTGTACGACTTATCCATATCTCGTCAATCCTGGCTAGCACATAAGTCGGAGTCACGGATAGTGACCTGTACGACTTATCCATATCTCATCAATTCTGGCTAGCATATAAGTCGGAGTCGCCTATAGTGACCTGTACGACTTATCCATATCTCGTCAATCCTGGCTAGCACATAAGTCGGAGTCACGTATAGTGACCTGTACGACTTATCCATATCTCATCAATTCTGGCTAGCATATAAGTCGGAGTCACGTATAGTGACCTGTACGACTTATCCATATCTCATCAATTCTGGCTAGCATATAAGTCGGAGTCACGTATAGTGACCTGTACGACTTATCCATATCTCATCAATTCTGGCTAGCATATAAGTCGGAGTCACCTATAGTGACCTGTACGACTTATCCACATCTCGTCAATCCTGGCTAGCATATAAGTCGGAGTCACCTATAGTGACCTGTACGACTTATCCACATCTCGTCAATCTTGGCTAGCATGTAAGTCGGAGTCACCTATAGTGACCTGTACGACTTATCCACATCTCGTCAATCTTGGCTAGCATGTAAGTCGGAGTCACCTATAGTGACCTGTACGACTTATTCATATCTCATCATAACATGTGCAACACATGGCAACCAGTACGACAGTATCGAAGTTGCCTAACTCATAACTGTAGTCATGCTATAACTCAATCGATTCAATTAATACCATAAACTCACCTGAACTTACCTGGGTGTCCTGAGTTCACCTTTGCACTTGAAAGCATTCCCAATAATTATAAGCAAGTAATATACATATGGATATATCATGATGCAATCTACTACTCAACCATGTCGTAGCATTTTCAATTATAAACACTATGGTGTGAAGTGTACAATCAATAACGCCATACTCCCAAACTACTTATTTTCAGGGATAATTATCCATAACAATCCAATTAACTCTAATTTAACTAACTAATTCACAAAACTAAAACTTGTCTTTACCAGTTTCCTTCGCATTACTCAATTTCCCAAGCAAGGCTTTTGTCTCAAATATTTTATGGCTGCATCTAACGTCTCGTTAGACTGCCTACGTACCCTAAACAGGGATCAAGCCATTCGTAGTTCACATTGTACGTCAAGCATTCACAATAATTATATATGAAAGTAATATGCCTAATCAATTTAAAGGTGTCGATAGAACTCTCAATAATATGCACAATAAAAAGGAAAAGATCCACTCACCTGGAGTCCACGCTATACTACTCTAGCACGCGCATCGAGGCGTCCTGAATGATCGGTCCCTGTGGCCAATTATCAAATCACATCTCAGAACTCTTATCTGAAGAATATGCAATTCACATAAAACACAACCTCGACGACTTTCTAAAATAGGTTGAGACCTATTGACCACAAGTCAACCGTCGATCAAAGATCGACGGTAGGGTTTACAACCCTGTATAACCTGACCCGGAAGATCCGCATATCAGATTTCCAATCTGCAACTTCCAATGATCCACAATATGTTTCTAGAATAACATCTTAAAATTTCATTACGATCCAACGGTCAGATCTTCGCCAATTGCCTAAAACAAGTGGCCGTGAACATTTATTTTACTAACTTACAAATCCAATTCAGGAAGGTCCGTAAGTCGGATTCCCGATCCGTAAATTCCTATGATCTTTAAATATTACGTATTATAATGTATCCAATTTTGGTGACGATCCAACGGTCGGATCATCGATTCACATTTTTATCAAGTAGCGTATTATAACGAATTTAGGTTCCAACGATCAACCTACGTCATTCAAATGACCAAACTGAATTCAAAACATTCGACATAGCCTAAAAATAGCATTGGCGGCTCACCGGCCACGCGCCGCCGCACGCGCCGCCGCGGGTGGCGGTCGGCCGCCCCGACTCGCCGGAAAATCCAACTAATTCCAAAAATTATCAAACTTCACAGAAATGAAGATCTCAGTGAGTGGAGCAACTTTCATACCTGCCACGAAGTCCAAAAGTGGACGGAAGATGGTCAATTTTGCCCACGAAGCCGGCGGGTGCCTAAAACTTCCCGACGTCGATTCGTCGTCTACGGTGGTCCAACGGGGTCAAGGTTGGTTGGGTTTTGCTCCTGGGATGATGGGCTACAAAGCCCAAGTGGTGGCATCGGCCATCGCTTTGCCGATTTGCCGGAAAATGGAGAAGGGTGGCCGGAGCACCATTGATTTTCGTCAACTTTCGTGGCCTCAAACCTCCACATCCCGTGGTCAATCAAGGTGGTTCTTGGGTGGGTTTTGTAGAGGGGAATGAGAGCTTCAAAATGGTGGTGGTGGCATCGAAAAACTCCACCGGAGTTGGCCGGAATCGGCCTTGGAAAATGGCCACCCGCGGTGGGTGCGGGTGGACGAAAACCCATTTCCCTTTTTTTTTCTTTTTTTTTTTTTTTTTTTTTTTTTTTTTTTTTTCTCCCTCCATTTCTGATTGGTCCTCCCTTTAAATACACACTAACCTTGAACAACCGATTTCGAACGTCCGTAACTATACCGTTATAATCCGGACTCGCAAACGGCTTTCGCCTATACGTTCGTACCAATGAGTACTACGAGGATATGCTAAAAGAATAAGTCCCACATCTTTCAAGTCGATGGTCAACGGAAGTCAAAGTCCTTGCCTCTAGGGCAATTTCGTAAATTCACGCTTTTAAAATAAACTAAAAACGTAAAATTTGGAACGGGTTGTTACACACATAACATATATTTATTAATTAAATTAAATATAAAGTCCACAAAATCTTATTTAAAAAAAAAAAAACCTCATCAACTTTAATCCTCTCTTGCCCGCAACACATCAAACTCCACTACCGGAAACTCTACGTTAAAAGCCCATCCACATAAATTCGTTGCTTCTCATCGGTTTCATCAACATCCCTATGAACCTACATTAATGCCAATAACAATAAATTACTAATTTAAAAAAATATTGCGTTTTAACAAAAATAATTGTTCCTTATTTACTACAAACTTACCGATAACTCTCCCAGTATGGACTTATTCAATTCCTCAGGGACCTTTTTCCAAGACTCAAACTCGGCAGAACAATCCTTCCGCACCAAATTCCCAATGTCGTATATAAATTCGGCGTATGTCTCAACCATATTTTTACCTTCAAAGTACAACACTTGCTTCCGTTAATACCTTTCTGATCACACTACAAGTTTCTTTTTGCCAGAACCTTCTCCAGAATCGGCCATTCTTTTTGAAACAAAAAAAAAATAATATAAAACTAGGGTTCTAAAACTGTGTTTATATAGCACTAGGACACCTTTGTGTGAGGAGCCCATTCGTCGCGCAAAATGCGTCATAAATGTGCAATAAATGGGAAGGTTTGAACGCAGTCTGACTGTGCTTTGCACGACAAACATATGATACTCGTCACGTAAAGTTGTCTTATGTGACGAAAGTAGCGTCGTGCAATATATTGCGTGACGAATGAAATAATTGTAATTATAAAGTTTACGTAAACATAGATATCTATCTTTACGTAAACTTTATAATTACAAACAAATATTCAAAAAAATATTTAGTACCTTAAATATTATTCTATAAATAATTAATGTCTTAAATATTTATTTTATAAATAATTATTGCCTTAAATATTTATTCTATAAATAATTAATGCCTTAATCCATACAATTATTTTCAGCATAAGTATGATATTTATTGAGGATTTGAAACACATATAAACCGATGATAGGGTGCATAGATTAGGTCTCAATAAAAAAACCCAACAAGAATTGAAACCTAATTAAGTCCAAATACATAACTTATTAAAAAAAAAAAAACCTTAAATTTAAATATTGTCATACAAAACATACATTTAAAACTACTATTTGGATGGTCCTGGTCCATTCCACAAGACTTCATAGCCATCGATTGTAACCTCCCTCAAACGCATCATCCATTAACTTCATCAACTGTTCATTCATATCATCATCAAAAGTATACTTACATTGTTACACATATATGAAAATAATTAATTCCAACATATAACTAAAAATTTCGCAAACTTAATTATTGATCCATCAACAATATACTTACTAATAGTTTATCCATCACAGCCTTCTTCACATTCCCAGGCACATCTTCTCAAGAACGCCACTCAGCATTGGGACAATTATTCCCCATGGCTACAACAATCGCATGCGCAAACTCAAAAATGTTCCCTCAAATCATGTGGGTTGGCGTCATGCACACTCTCATCATTGTTTTTATCCACCATCCCAGCACGAACATAATTGTGAAAAATAAGGAGAACAAAATTGTGAACAATAAGGACAGCAGAAGCGCATATTTATAGGAATGTTAGAACCTTTGCACGACGAAGGCTTTGTCACGCAAACATCTGTATTAAATGCGGTATTGATTCCTCTGATTCACCTGCAGTAAATGGTCAAAACTGACAGGAACTTGCGCGACCAATTATTCGTGGTGCAAATGCCCCCTTTTCATCGCACAAGTTTTTCACTCCAAACAAAATTACCACGCGTTTTCTTGCTGACTTTACATTGCACCAGCAAGTATTTGTCTTGCAATTTTTTTTCCCTATCTTTTCTATTTAGCATGACGATTTTTTTTTCCGTCATGCAAGTTCATCTTGTGTGACGAAATATTGTTCGTCACGCAAGCTATTTTTTCGACTAGTGAAGGTATTTATACAAGTAGAAACTGTTTGTAAACATGGACTGGGCTATAGACCAAAGCCGAAAACTAACCAAATGCTTATGGGCCTCGAATGTGCGTCACAAGCTTAGAAAAACTAATTTTTCAAAGAAACTCTAGTATCATCATGTATTGTTACTTATAATCAACATCAAGTATCACTTAATTCTAAAGCTTCATGCCAGCTGCGATCGACTTTCATCGTTGCTGGCTTGGAGGAAATGTTGTTCCACCAAAGCAGTGACGTGGGGGCGAGAAGTAATCGCAGTTGCCTTGGGACTACTCATGAAGTAAAATTAAGATTGGGAATGTGGTGCGAATCAGTCAAATATATAGAAATTTACCTTGCGTTTTATTTTAGTATTACAATTCAATAACAACATGATTTAGAATCTGAAATGAAAAAAAATATCGTATTTGATTATTTATTTTGGATAATAAAAAAGTTTAACTTCTATGAACTATATCAAAGTTGCTGATCGGATTTTTGGTACAGAACATCGGGCTTGCATTCACGGATTGAACAAAAACAATATTACATGATGGTGGATTTCGATCTTTATGTATTCCTAGTACTTGCGTGCCGGCACAGGATTTTTTGTTTTTAGTAAAATAAAATTTGCTATTCTCATTTCTTTAGCAGTTTTAGTACGCCTACTGCATGCAAGTGCAATTACTATAGTCTAAAGAAAGGATTCAAATGACTAGTGTTTGGAACCGAATTTCACTCGTATATTTATTTACAGTGGTTACATGACTGTAACTTTTTTTTTTTTTGTGCACGTCGGAACTGGATTTGGCATATAATTGTGGCATCCTTTGACTATGTATGACCACGATGGCAGTGGAATGCGTAATCGCTATGTCTTAAGTTGCGCTTGGTTCATTAATAAAGACAAGCAAATGTATTAACTTTTGGACGTGTTTCACGTAAAAACACCAAGTTGTGATGTTTTTGTCGTTGCAAACATGATCAGGAACTTTGGCCTTCAATGTGTTTCGCATGATGAAAATGGCTAATATATTGAGGTTGAAAATAAAGGTTTAGGGTTCATTGTCTTCCCATGTATAGAATTTTACCCCTATTTTTAGTTTCTTTATAATTTCAATTATCTTTTAGGAACCTAATCACTAAACTTATTAAATTCGTTGACCAGGTGATTTTGGATTCAATCCCAAAGTTCCTATTTCTCATATTGGTGTTATGTGCTCCTTTCTGGTGGTCAGATTGGTAAATCATTGCATTTTACTGAAGGTATTTGACCTGCCTATTCTAAACTTTTGCGCTCATTTCGTCTCTAAAATGTTTTAATCTAGTCGTCTTGGGACCCTTATTGTGATCGTTCTTCTATTTCTTAGATTCAAAATGTTTTTAATTTCTCATTTAATTGGTGTACCTTTGCTCATTTAACTAGCAATTTAATCAGATTTGGTCCTTGGATTTCTCTGAATTGCTAAAGGATTTATTTTCTTTGGAATTTTCAGAAACTCGGGTTGTGGGAGGAAGAAGCTGGTTCCTTACCATTTTTAGGTATATAATTATGTGCCATAACAACCTATTTAGTTATATGGATTTTTTATTTATCTTTGTAAAGCTTTCATGCCTGGATTTTAAATATGTGATTGGTTTGTGAGAAATAAAGGAAAAAAAATAATCATGGGGGTTTCTGTGTTAGGTATGAATTTTAGGTGACTAAATTGGTGATTTTGTATATTAAGTTAAGTTACAAAGTAGATTTTTCCTTCATTTTGGAAAAGTACGTAGCTGAGATTATTTTGAAGTTCCCGTTCATTACAATATTGTGATTTTGATAAGAACTTTGTTGACATGTTTTTTGTTGATTAATGGTTTACTTGGTTAGAAGAAGCTCCTTGAGATTATGTTAAAATCTATTTTGTGGATGAATCTAATTTGTTAAATTTGTTAGGTTTAAGTTATGTAAGAGATTTTGATTGCAAAGTTGAGTCTTTTTTCTGAGTTATGTTAATAATTCTACCTAAAATTTTTGTAAATTCATGGTTGGGTTCAAGTTATATTAGAAATCGTGGATCATTCAAGTCTTAGTACAACTGGATGTTTGTTTACTTGCACAAAATCTTTGTGCATAGAAATTTGTTTCTGCTTCTTAGGTTCTTTGTCCCCGTGTTTATTAATTGTGTTTTTCTCTATTTATTTTGGCTGTCTCCGTGGATTGAAGATCTCAATGAAGGTTCTTTCCCTATCATTTCAAGCTAGATTAGCTGGTGAATGATATGCTTTTTACACTGGTGCGGTATCATTGGTGCTCACTTTGTACTACTGCTTTTGTAACGTTGGGATCTTTAAAGATTTATGACTCTGTGAGCGCTTTCTCTCTGCACTCTCTTTCCTCCCTCGCTCCCTCTCTCATGTAGAACCATTTTATGATACAATGTGTTTATACAATAGGAAGAGAAGAGAAAAATTGTGAGTGAGGATGTCACCCATCGTGCAGATCTTCGATTCGATGGGTGGGATTGTGACAGTGAGAGAAAGAAAGTATGATAATGGGAGTAAACTATACCCGTTACAAATATTAGTTTTGGTTCTCATGTCAAGTTTTTCTTTCTACTTTTAATTAAGTATGTTTTCATGGAATCTTTTGCTCAGATTTCAATTACGTTGTAGTTGAATGTCCTGAACTCAATCCAGATTTTTTTTTTTTTTTGTTGAAACCATCAAATTTTGTTGCACTTGAATGATATAGATGTGGGGAATACATTTACATAATGATTAATTTTAACCATTGAATTTTATTTCATTTTTCCTTGGAGCTTGAGTAACAAGATCATTAAATTCTTATATTTGTTATCCTTGAGAATAAATACAAATGCATAACAATATTGTTACACTTCTACTTTTCTTGGGTTTTTATACATTTTGTGTGTTTGCTTAGTCTTGCCTTGGAGTTAGATGCACTTTGTGTGATGGATTGTGATTTGTTTGAAAATATCTTTAGTGTGATAATTTTGAGTATATGGATTTAATATAAATTTATGAAGGATTGTGATTTGCACCACTCTTTCACACTCTTTTCCATGGCTATCATGTTTTTCTCTGATCTTATAAATTTTGCCTTGATTCATAGCAAAAAACCTCACGACGAGTAAACAAGCACAACCAATTCTGCCATAATTGCTGGAGAATTCCACAATCTGGTTGTCCCCAAACTTGAACACGCCAACAAAGTTCCGACATCCACACTCAAGATAAAAACTCAAGCAAAAAAAAAAAAAAAAAAAAAAAAAAAAAAAAAAAAAAACCCGAAGTTAGGTAAATTACAATTTGTTTTTGAACACCTACATAGCACCCATGGTGGCATGGTGGCAGCGTTTGTTAAATTATTGGAAGATGTCCGGTCTCAGAAAAAAGTGAATAACCGCATTCTCCGTGATCGAGTGTTGCAGGGTGTTCTGCATGTTTTTTGGTTTCAACATCTATGCTTGACAACTTAGCTGCTCTAACGAAAATGGAACACTTTTATTGTTTTTTGTTTAGTGCTATATCATGTGCCTAGCTTGCAGGACATATATTTTGTTGTCTTAACTTCAGGGACAAAATATGTGTGAACTGCATGTTGCTTTTGTTTCTTCTGTTTCTTATGGAAACAGGCCTTCTGCATATTTTTGGCTTTGAACATTTGTGCTTGGAAAATTAGCTACTTGAACAAGTACTGAACACTTTCTATGTTTTTATATTAACTGCTGAATAGGTGCATGCCCTGCAGGACACATATTTTGTCATCTTAACTAGAAGGGCAAAAATATGTGTGAACTGGATGTTGCTTTTGTTCCTTCTGTTTCCAACTTTTTTGGCAACCATGTCTTTACGATCAAGAATGTTCAGTTTCTTCCTACTAATGTCTTTACATGTTAGCTTAGTTGAATGTATATAAAAGTCATGTTGCTTGATAGGATTTTTACCACCTGCAAAAGTAGGGATAAAAACACTTAAAAATATTGGCAAGAGTATAAGGTTGTCATAGTATAGCAGCTCAAGTACGGTTATTTTCCACAGAGATTGAATGAATAATTTGTGTTTAAAACCAACTCTTAATTAATTATTGAAAACCAAGTTTGGAAAATGGTGATTTTAGAATTTAATATAATAAAACGAATTTTAAAACAAAACAATTAAAGAAATTAACTAGAGAATAATTTAAAGAAAGTTAATTTGTAAAGCCTAGGGTACCGCCGTACCCTTAACAATCTTATGCAATTTTACCAATTACGTATGAATTTCTACATACATGCTTTGAAGGTTAGGTTTTCCTAATACATATTTTCCTCGTGATGTTCAAGTGAAAACGTATATCTAACATGCAACCCGTCTGTGATGTTCAAATCAATTATAAACATGCAAGACTCATTAAGGTTTGTGAAAACCCTTTGAAAAACCATGCAACCCTTAAGAGCGTGATGTTCGCCTTAAGTGAACTTACAATTACTAATCACAAGAAGCCCTCTTCAATTTCAGGGTGATGTTTCAACATAAATTGCATTAAATTACTTTCTAAAAACCCTAATGGTCGAGAATCATTAAGACATTTAGATAGTTTAATCATGATGATTAATAATTCAAAGCAAGCATGCATCCATTCATTAGCAAATTAATAAAATCACATATTCATGTTAAGGTTCAAGGCTTCGCCCTAGCAAAAGAACTAATTACAAACAATCATAATAAAATATCATCAAGAACAAGGATAGATAGAAAATAAACTTGAATTGTCAAGGGCTTGGGCGTTTCCTCCTCTCCTTCCCTTCTAACCCTAACGGCTAAAAAGTCTTATTTATACTACTACAAAATAAAACCCTAAAAAGTCTTAGAATAAAACTAGGAAACATAATAAAATAATAAAACAGAAAATAAAAGGTTTCCTATTTAAACTGAAATTTGGACTTCTCAGGAAATCAGACTTTTGACCAACCAAATAAACTCCGATTTTGGTCTCAAAAGGTCTCTTTTGAAAGCTGGAGACGTCCCATACAAATCATCAGAAGGAATCTTCCTCAAAATATGCCATCTTGACCTCCAAAAGACCCAAAATGTCCAGAAACGTCAATCTGGAAAAGCTACGCGTTGGGCCTTTATTTTATCGTCACGGTCAAACGGCTTGGTAGAAAAATCTAAAACTTTGATACAATTATCTTGAAAGAATCACGAACATCCTCTAATTATAATCACTCCAAAATTCATTCGTTTGATCACTTTTTGCTCCAGAGGAAGTCACATGTCCTACATTGAAAATATATAATAAAGTATCAAAATTCTACCAAAATAACTAATAAACTATAACTAAGAATAGGGTAAAATGTATGGTATAATATGGACTCATAACTGCTTATCTTATCGTCCTCATTCACTCATGTGTCCCTCTGTTCATTCATGATTGTGTTGAATTTATTCAACTTAAATGTGTCTTATTCATCCAGTTACACATGAGACAGTTGGCTCCCATAGCAACGCGCGAGTGTATTTTCTAGTTGCAACTAAATGCAAGTTTGAAAAAATTTCAAATCTGATAGCTGTGTAGTTAACGACACTGCGTTGACAATCCTCCAATCCCATTCTCATGCTTTATATGACAAACATTTATTGGACGGGTGATTCATTTTTTGAATATATAGCAAATTATTAAACGAGTGACTTCAATAAAACTTTATCTTGGTTGCAAGATATAATCTCTGCACCGATAAACCCTTTTTTTCTTTTCCAATTTATTCTTAAGTTGTTGGGAGAAAAGGAAACAACAATAAAACTCAAATACAAAATTTGAAATGTAACTATATTTTGAATCTTTAATATGAATATTGGAAATATGAACTTCTTCCAAAGTTCCAATCAGATCTGCAATTGCTTGCCTCACTTCTTATTCCCAAAAATTCAGAACTTAACCCTTTAATAAATATTAATTACTTCTATTGTTTTGTATCACTTTGTTCTACATGATGTTATCCATGGCTTAATTTATTGCTTCAGCTTCATGAGTTTGGATATTATCTAGGGTTACAGATCAAGCTTAAATACTAATTAACAGCCTTTCTATCTAATAATTTGTTTGGTATGTAAAATTGGATTGAAATTGATAACTCACTAATTCATTGCATATTGGAGGTAAAAATAATTGGGTTTTCATTTAGAGGGATTAGAAGAGGTTAAGATACGAAGAAAAAAAAAACTCATCTCTTCTAATCTTATACCACTTTGAAGATGATTGGAATCACTAATACAAAAGTACCCAGTAGTGTCATTTTAAAAAGCGACAGGAAAAATCCATTCTTGTCGGATATTAAGGAAAAATCCGAGAAAAACTCATGTAATGGTGGATAAAAGAACTGATAGCATTGCTAGCATCACGAAAAGACTTTTGTTGTCGGTTACTTCCCTTAATACGCCAAGAAAAAGGAAAGCGTTTTAAAATTAAAAAAAGACAGTAGTGTCGGTTAAAAGTGATATTGAAACTCCCGTTGGATAATAAAAAAGCAGATTTGTGTCGCTCATAACCGACACCACAAACCATTAATAATAAAAAAAATATAGATATAAAAAGCCTATTCCAGTTTCTGATTAAATAAAATAAATAATTAACGGAATCTAAAAACACAAACTAATTTAACAGAGTTCAAATTTTCAGTAAATCATAGAACATAAACTAAAACCCAACTAACAAAGTCCAACTTCGCAATAAATTATGGATTCTAATACAAAAACCAACTAAGAAAATTCAAGACAAATTAAGTGAATTTGCGAAAAAACTATAGATTTTCAAATAAAAAAATTTCACTTTTGTAGTAATTTTCAAATCAAAACAAAACACAATAGAAAAAAAAAAACAGAGAAAAACAAAAACTCAATTCTCAAATTCACCTGGTAGAGGCAAAGAAGGTAGAGATTGTCATCAAACCCAAGTATCGATTTGTGAAGAAACCTAAAACAACCAAATTAGCAGTCGTTCAATCGAAATTAATCAAACCCAAGTATCAATTTCCATCAATAAAGAGACAGAGATACATACCTGCTCGTTGACGTAATTTTCGAGATTGGAAAAGATGTCAGAGTTGTAAGGATTCTTGGCGAGCAGCTGCTTCACTGCGACGCCACTTGTTGCTGATGTAGAATCAATCTCCACCTCCTTTGAAAGCCAAAACCTTTTTAAATTCATGACCTAAGGCCCAAACCCAGAAAGAAAATTTCAGGGATGAGCAAGAATTCCAGAGAAAAATTTACACATTTTCTACAAAGATAGTTTTTTTTTTTTTTTTCTTCTGAAAAATAAATAGAGAAAAAAGAGATTGAAAGTTTTGAGGAGTAGTGGAAAGACAGCCATGGGGATGCTTCGAAGGTAGGGTGAAAGGAGATAAAGGCAGATCAGTGCTGTTTCGAAGGTACGGTGAAGTAGAAAGAAACAAGGAGGGAGAAGCGGCAACAAAGGAAATGGGGGAAGTAAGGGCTTTTATTTAGGGTAGAAACCTAGTGTCGGACAAAACAGACAGCATATATTAATTCCGTTGGTTAAAACCAACACCACCTTATGTCCACTGACATCACTCTGCCTGATTCCACATGCAAAACTAGCGGGAAAATTCCCACCCAAATATTTCACGACGTAAGGGATAAAACCATTACGCTATCCAATGCAAGTTTGAAAATATTAAAAAAAAAAAAAAAAAAAAAAACAAGTCTCGTCGATTATAAGCCACAGTACTGCCGACATTACAATATCCGGTTATAAGCAACAATACTGCTTTGTTATTCAACATCATCCAAATAGGTTGTTGGAAATGTCTTATCCGACAGTATGTTGTACAAAACATCCACTAGTCTTCAACACATGAAGCCATTTTTATAGTAGTGAATGAATAAATTTTCCTAATGAGTAATCAATCTTCTACTCTCTAGTTAGCCAAAATTTTTCGTTTCTTCCCTCAATTTACTTAAAATTATGAAGTTTGATGCTGAGAGGATGATTAGATTCTGCAGTGAGTGAAAGAATAAGGTTTTCATGAATCTATATATAAAGCCAACACTAAAGGTGAATAGTGTTTTTGGTGTCACCAAGTTTCAACAAAAATGCCCCCAAGACAAAACACTTCAAAGACATCCCAAAATAATGCATCAAATAAGGCATGAGCCTTTTCATCATTTTAACAATGTTTTTTTAATGATTAATTTTTTTTGTCTTTTTTTTTTTTAAATTTTTTTAATTTTTTTAATTAGTATCTCACAATAGGCTAGGAATAATGTAATTCAATTTCTCTATTTTTGAACACATTCAAAACATCTTAAGAGCCGTGTAATGCCGATTATAAAAAATGTCTTTCGCATACGGATAATAATGTGATTAAATTAATTGTCAAATGATTGTTTTTGTTTTTAACAAACAATATTATCTACACTAAGGGAGAATGGGATTGGCTTAGCCTCACAATGGGCTAACAATAATGTGATTCAATAAGTTGTTCATTCAATATTGTTTTCTCTATTTTAAAACACGTTCAAAACATCTTAAGATGCGTGTAATGCCGGTTATAAAAAAGGTTTTTCACACGCAGATAATAATGTGATTAAATTAATTATCAAATGATTTTTCCTTTTTTTAACATACGATATTATCTACACTAAGGGGGAGGGGGTAAGCTTAGCCTCACAATGGGCTAGTAATAACGTGATTCAATCAATTGTTTATTAAATATTATTTTCTCTATTCTTAATGTAAATTCTATAGAGACCCATTTTATTATGTGAATTCAGTTACTTTAATTGATTTATGAGGGGTTTCTTCTAGCATGATCTAAAATTATTTATTTACTTTATATATTTGACTTTCCTTTTGTCAATTTACATATAAATACATTTAAAATGTGTAAGTCGCGCGTAGCACTCTGTGATTCAAAAAATGCATTCTGCACACGAGTGAGTGCATGCATGAAGGCTAGTTTTAAGAAAAGGGTTGAACTTAAAACAATAATCCTAGGTCTTAAACAAATAATAAACCTCCATCAAGTAAGGCTAGGTTTTTACCCATAAATGGTTCCTGAAATTGACCCATCCCATAAGATTGTTCTTGAAATTAAAATCGATCAATGCAATATTTGAAAAACAATCCTTCCTTCACAAATTCTATTATGTGCTGATGTGGCATATAACCAAGGCCCACAAGTCTAATTAAACATTTTCATATGAATTAAAAATATTTAAATACTAAAAACAAGTGGTATTCCTTTTCACTTGTAAGTGAGAGGTCTTATGTTTGATTCTTGCCAAAGGCGAATTTGAACCATATTATTGCTAATCTATTGTGAGGCTAAAACCCACCCCTCTCTCTTATTGTAGATAATGTCGTATATTAAAAAAAGAAAATTACAATAAAACAAAATTTTATTTTTATGTAATTAATAACTTGAAAAAAAAAAAAAAAAAACACTTCATATATAAAGCCAACAACCCCTTTCGGGGTCACAAGCTTCACCAAAAAAATTTGGACAAAAATGCCCCCTAAAACAAAAAATTTCAAAAGCAATCCAAAATAATGCACCAATTAATACAGGGGTATTTTTGTCATTTTAACAATGTTATTGTAATAATTAGTTCTTTTTGTACATTTTTTTTTTTGAAATTAGTACCTTACAATAAGTTAGCAATAATGTGATTCAATCAGTTATTCATTAAATATTATTTTCTCTATTTTTAAACACGTTCAAAATATCTTAAAAGGTTTGTAATGCCAGTTATAAAAAAAGATCTTTCACACACGTATAATAATGTGATTAAATTAGTTGCCAAATGATTTTTTTTTGTTTGAACAAACGATAATATATACACTAAAGGGGAGGGGTGGGTTTAATCTCACAATGGGTTAGCAATAATGTGATTCAATCAATTGTTTATTAAATATTAGTTTTTTCTATCCTTAATGTAAGTTCAATCAAATGTATATGGAACTTGAAAGACCGATTTTATTATGTGAATTTAGTTGCTTTGATTGGTTTGTAAAGTTGTTTTTTTAATATAATCTAAAATTATTTATTTATTTCAAACATTTGACTTTCCTTTTATCAATTCATGCGTAAAAGCGTAGTCGCTGGAGTGATCGTCTGCAAATCATCCGAGCTCGTCGTTTTGTATGGTGACGCCAGACGTCGGCGTTGCGTTGCAGAGGTGTAGAGGTTCGGCTTGTTATTGGGTGCTAGCTTTTACACCTTTTTCAGTGCCAGCTTCAACAATTCCGCCTGGAATATAATTTGTTTGAGTTAACTGGATGTTCGAATCCGTTCAATTTTGATAGGTTTTTAATTTTTGTATGTCTGCGGTTTGATGTTTGAGTGATTGATCTTCATGTACTATGTATTGGAATTTAGTGAGAAAATCGTATTTGAATTTGATTGGTGTTGTTATTATCTTATGCACAATTTAGGGACTATGATTTTGGAGCTGAATTCACAAAGCATTTAGGACTCGTTTATTATTCCGTAATCAAAAGGGAAGGAATTGAATAGATGAGGAGTTTGAATGAGGAAGAGTTAGAATTGGATTTCTGTTGTAATTGTTTACTAAAGTTATCTGGAATCCGAGTAAAAATAATATTGACTTCGGATAAGTTGTTTAGTAATTTGCCGGAACCGGAATACAATCCAATACAATTACTAAAATACCCTTATCAAAAAATAATAAATTATATTATTATTTATATACTAATTAATAATTAAAAAAATATTTATTAAAAGAGAGAAAATAAATAAATAAAAATAAAAGAAATCCTAATGACTCTTATCATTTTCTCTTTCGTCAAAAAAAAAAAAATCTTTCTGTTTATAGAAACCTAATCCTCATCGACGCCATCGTAACTTTCTCTCTCAATCCATTGCATTATGATTTCAAGATTATCTATTTCAAGTTCATGGCATATAATGGCAAGTGGATTTGGTTGGGTTGATGGCCTCGGGGGGGGGGGGGGGGGGGGGGGGGGGGGGGTGGGTGTGGTTTGCGGTGATCAGGGAAGGAGTGGCATTTGACAAGGGCGTTGGGCAGCAGAGGATGGATCTGCTCTGGTAATGTGAAGGGTAGTGTTGAAATTTTGAAAATAAAGTGAGGGTACAATTGGTTGAAGATTTCCCATAACACCTAGAATTGGATTACCACCTACATCTAAAGAATCCAATTCCACCAATACAAGGAATTGAATTTCAAAATTTGCGTGGACCCCACTGCTTTTTTGATTCCTCAATGTTTAGTGAATACCAGAGTACTCCGTAATTGAAATTCAATTCCACATTTTCATTCTGATTATGGATACGTAAACACACCCTTAGGGTAAAGGTCGGGAATTTTTCGAAAAACTGAACTGGGATTTTGGTGAACTTCTAAAGCTTGTTGGTGTCTTGGTGCTTTCATCTTGTCTTGATTTGGTTGTTTGACTGTGTCCAAAAGAACAATTGAATCTTAGGTTTGTGTTTTTATGGGGTTTGACTGATCCTCGAAAAATTGGATTTGTTCATCTTCTTCCTTTATTATTATTTTTTTTAAGTTATTAATAATTAAAAAATAATTGTTATTTAAATATTTTAAATTCATATATATATATATATATATATAGTAATATTTAATTATCCACTTATGTGCCATATCAACTATAGACATCGAAATTTCAGTGAAACAAATATTGACCAATGCATTAAAATTACAATCTTTATTCATTTCACCTACATCACACACTTACTTCACCTACCAACTCCATTTATTTCACCTACAACATCCACTCACTTCACCAAAAAAATGGATGGTGGTGATTCACTCTCAAAGCCTATATATAGGATTCTCCATCAAGGGATAAAAAAATAAAAAATAAAAATAAAAAATAAAAAGACACCAATTCACATGACACCAAAACCTTGAAGCTTTGAAACTCTAAAGCTCTCAAGCAAATCCCGAAAGATTAAGAAAGCCATCTTCGTTTTTCGTCAAATCCTCCTTCAAGATCAAGCCCCGACAACCCTTGAAGAAACTCCCTCAACCTTCAAGATCAAGCCCCCAGCAGCATTTGAAGAAAGTTTTCATCGTTCATCAATCGTTCATCCTAAGATCAAGCCCCAATGGCCCTTTGGATCAACAACATCAACAAATCCACACATCCAACCGCTCTTTAAGATCAAGCCCATAAGCCCTTAAAGATCCGTTCATCACCATTCTTCAATATCAAGCCCAAAAACCCTTAAAAATCCGTCCAACCGTTCTTCAAGATCAAGCCCAAAAGCCCTTAAAGATCCGTTCATCCAAGATCAAGCTTCAACGGCCCTTGGATCAATTGCACATCCACAAATCAACACCTTACGGAGATCGAATCAAAGGATCAAATTACAAAGAGATTGTAACCCCAAAATCATTAATACAAAAATATATTTTGTACACGTGTTCTTGTTTCAAGAATTTATCGTGTTTACAAATTTGGCACGCCTAGTGGGACAATCTCTACCTCTCATCTCTTTCTCCGTTCAAGAAAACCAAAGTGCACCTCCAAATTCAATGGCATTAAACAAGGGACAAGTTGTTCTTGCAACCACCAAAGGAATAAGCATGAGCACTTCCGCCACGAATGGAGCATCCATTGGCGCCACAACCACTCCTCAACATGCCGCTTCAAAGTTGATACCGCTAAGCAAGCAAGAAGAGCATCAAATGCACGAGTCGGTCGTCAACCTAACCTTGCTGGGGGCATCGAAGCATGCTACTGAGGCGCACAAGATGACATCCCAAAATGGCCAATAGGGTTCTTCATCAACACTCTGGATGTCTAAAGGAAAGTCGTGTCTATTGGTTGCACAAGTCATGACTATCGGCGTCATCTCTGTTGAAGAACAACTGGCTCAAATGAGTGAAGCAATTGCAAGGCTTACAAGGACTGTGGAGGAAAAAGACTTGCAAATCACCACACTCATCAACTGACTGGAGACGCAGGATGACGAGAAACCCGACCTAAAGGTTAATCCATTAAAGAGAGGAGCCAATGAAGAAGAGGAGCCTCCGGTGGCGAAAGTCAAAGAAGAGCATGAGCCAGACCAAGTGGCAATACTCATGGGATCTCTTTCTATCCATCAGCTGCAGAAGATGATCACCGACACCATTAAGGCACAGTACGAAGAGAGCTCACACATCTCCATGTTGTACTCGAAACCCTACTCCAAGAAGATTGACTCCTTGAAAATGCCGAGGGGTTATCAGCCGCCAAAATTCATGCAATTCGATGGGAAGGGAAACCTAAAGTAACATGTCGCCCATTTCATTGAAACTTGCAACAATGTTGGGACAGAGGGAGACTACCTCGTCAAACAGTTTATGCGCTCTCTGAAAGGTAACGTTTTTTACTGGTACACCGACCTCGAACCCGAGTCTATGAACAGTTGGAATCACCTAGAAAGGGAATTTCTCAACCGCTTCTACAACACTCGTCGCACTGTGAACATGCTAGAGCTGACCAGTACAATAATGAACTTGTCGTCGACAACATCAATAAATGGCGTTCATTAAGCCTGGATTGCAAAGATTAGCTTTCTGAAACCTCCGTCATTAAGATGTGCGTTCAAGGCATGCAGTGGGGACTACACTACATCTTTTAAGGCATCAAACTACGAACCTTTAAGGAGTTAACCACCCACACCCATGATATGGAGTTAAGCATCGCCCGTCATGGGAAGAAAGAACCGATTGTCGACTACAAGAACGACAAAGTTTTGGGGCCAAAGGTGGATAAGGCTGCGTGGAAACCCACCAAGGAAGCAATGACAGTCAACACAACTCCAGTCAAAATCCCTACACGAGGCAAGACGATTCAAACCAAAGCTTTTTGTGGTTAAGAGATGCGAAAACGCACTTTGAAGGAGCATGAGGATAAGACTTATCCATTCCCCGACTCTAATGTGGTTGCCATATTGAAAGACTTGCTTGACAAAAAGGTGATCGACCTACCTGAGTGCAAATGGCTGGAAGAGATGAACCGTATTGATAGTCCAAGGTACTGTAAATTCCATCGCTTCATCAGTCATTCGAAGGAAAAGTGCTTCGTGCTGAAAGATCTCATCATGAAGCTGGCTTAAAAAGGGATCATCGAGCTAGATCTTAACAATGTGGTGAAGTCAAACTATACCACCATCACTTCTGGCTTTTTCGACTCAAAATCTTTACCTCAACCGTTGGGGGCATGCTCCAAAACCATGTCAGTCAAGTCAAATGAAGTTGAAGGATAGACTTATGTCACTCCAAAGAAAATGCACAAGAAGCATACGTCTCCTCCACAAGTTCACCAATCGGAAAAAGGGCAAAGCAGCTCTTGTCAACCTCCAAAGCTACATGAAATTGTTGAGGATGATGAAATTGTGACACGAAGATCGTTCGTTGCCATCATGGTGCGTGATTTCTTCCCCAAAGACTTCTTCAATCACTCGGTCAAGACTCTTTACTATAAAGATTGCAAAGAATGCCTCTCCAAAATCGTTTGACAAATTCACAAAGCTCCTCGTTCGCACGAGCTTAAAAGGCGACAACCAACGCTTCTTGCCTGCACGAGCTGAAACTGCAAACGGCAACAAACGCTCCTTGCCTGCACGAGCTGAAACTGCAAACGGCAACAAGCGCTCTTGGCCCGCAAAAGCATAAATTGCGTATGACACAAAAAAAATAAAAAAAATGAAAATAAAATGTATTTGAACTACATTATGACTTGATCTCTTCTTTGGAGGGGTATATAGGCAACTCGAACATTCAATTTTTGAGTCCAGTCATATCATAATAAAAAAAATTAAAGGTTTCATTAAATGCTTGACTAATTAAAGTCAATTTTATTACAGGGGAAGATATTACTTTTTATAAAATTGTTACAGTTTCTTTAAAAAAAAGAAGAAAAAAATTAAAAAAAATAAAGAAAGGAATTGGGTCGCCCCATCTTCTCCACCGACAGAAAAAGAGTCAAAAGCCAGGCCTCCCTCCAATTTACAAGCCCAGAAGCCCAGAGACCGGCTGATGCCATAGGCCGCGCAAGAGGCTCATTCTGCTTCTTTTTCTTCGTCAATAGGGTCGTGCTGGTGACCCTCAACGACGTCAAATTCGTCAAGGTCGACCAAGCTGCACTCTTCGATCTCATCCTAGCTACGAATTATTTGAAGATAAAGAGCTTGTTGGACCCCAACCTGTCATTCGAGTGACCCAATACCCAAGTTCGTTTTCTCGAACATCTCTGCGCTTAAGACATCAAACAGCACCAACCAGAAGTGATTTTTTTTCAAGCTCTCTCTGTAGGTCGCCATTCACATCGTCGCAAAGCTTCCCGGTTGTCTGCCTGGTCGTGACGTTGCTATGCGACAACCCCCTTAACACTACTTGAGAAATCGCCAATCCTTCGCCAATATCCAAAGCTCATTGACCTCTCTGGTATAATGTCAGACACCCAAATGGATGGTGGTAACCCGCACCCAAGTCCAGCTCTCGCCAAGCCTGCTAAACGCCACGGGCCGACCCAATGCCATCATCATCCTTAGCTTCGCTCGAGGTAGTCGAATTCCACTAGCCCAAATCCAGGACCAGCCATCGCCCAACACCTCTGTGACGCATTCCCATCTGTCACTTCATTGACTGTCTATTCCCGATCTCCCTCCACCATTAAGGTCCCGAAAAAGAAAAATACGGAGTTTCCCAACCAGGTTTGGCATGCTGAGTGGTTGAGACGAATGAGGAGTCGTAGTGATGCAGTCGGTGCTAGAACAGAGGCCGATGGTGAAAATGGAGTGGAATAGAGTGACATTTATGGCAAGCTTCTAGCCTCCGAAATAGTGGCCTGTGAAAGTGCAGATGAAGAGATTCCTGCAGGTGGTGTTGAGAAGGATCCTCGTTGGTGGGCTCAAGTTTTCATCGTGAAAAACGGAGGAGTTGATCTTGATCTTTGATAAGGTCGATGACTACAGTAGTCGGCTCTGAAGAGGGTTGTAGGAAGCTGCCGATGAGACGGTTGAAGCTCAAGTCAACGACCTTAAGACTTGGGAGGTCAGCAAGCAAGTCGTCTTCTTCCTCCTCAATGTCACCATCGCAATTGTTACAAACTTGGCCTCCACCCAGAAACACCAAGATCTGCAGCAGCAGTAGCCTTGGAGTTGAAGGATGAGCTGGTCTCGGACTGTTGCCCGGATCTTCCAGCCTTTTCTCTCTCATGGTGGCCTCGTCCTCATTATTGGCTGAGTACTGCTCATATTTATCCTCGTCGTCTTCATCTGGATCTCGCCGCATACATCGTCTCTGCCAGTGAGTTCAAGCTCTAGATTGACACCACCACAAACCTTGAGCTCGTCACCCTAGCCACCATGATCAAAATCAGCGAAGAAACTTCAGTGACCGCTATCAAACGACTAGCCAGTCATGAAGCTTGACGCCTTACACTCTGCCTCAAGCTGTCATGGCACTTCTTCTAGCCTAAGCTGACATGCCCTCTGTAAGACCTCTCATTATGCCCATCAGCTCCAGCACGTGCAGCCACTCCTCCTCACCCAAGCTGCCATGGCACTTCTCCTAAACCAAGTTGCCATGCCCTTTGCAAGGTTCAGCTCTCCCGCTGCAGGTGGTCAGTCTTTCATCCCATACAACACACATATATAAAAAATCATTAAAAAAAAAAAAAACAATTGGTGCAGTGACAGTGCAAATGATGGTCTCCAAATAAGCAAATTAAAATGGTCTGCATGCGGAGAGTGCAGTACAGCGAGGAAGCCAACTAAGGAACCCAGCCATACCATCTTCAAGCCATTACTCACAAATGCATGCTACTGTTAGCAAGTCAAAAAGAAAGAAAAGAAAAAGGGCAATGGCAACGAAATCATTGAAATATAGAAACAAAAACGGGGATGATGGCATCAAACACCATCTAAAAAAAAAAAAAAAAGAAGAAGAAAAGAAAGGTTATGGGATGGTGCACGGCATCATTTGAAAAAAAAAAAAAAAAAAAAAAAGAAAGTAACACATCTTAATATGTTTTGTTTGTACTTAGTACAATACATTAAATGAAATAAAGCATGTTTATTGATATCTTTGAGAAATTACAAATGCGTATATAAAAAAAAAAAAAAAAAAAAAAAAAGCAAGAAAGAAAGAAAGAAAGAAAGAAAAAAGGGAGCCTTCACAAAGGTTGCTCACGTGAAGCCCCACTACTTGGCGAAACCCCAAGAGCGGAAGGCATTGAAGATAGATTATTCGAAGCCTCAATACGTAGTTGAACGCTAGATGATGAAGGCAAAAGGTGCCTTCAGAAGAAAGCCACAAACCTTTGATGGTCACTTTGAATCCGACCTTCAGATTCTTGCAGCTGATCAAGCTTCATCTTCATGCTCATCGAATAATTATTTGCATGCATGTGCAAATCTTTATTCTCGTGCTTAAGCTTTCTGATCTTTTGTCTAAGATTTTCCACCTCGGCCGTCAATGATTCAACTTGACGGGTTCGAGCAAGTAGGCGTTGGCCCATGTTGGACACAGAGCCCGCACACTGAACGCTGAGAGCTAGGGACTCTTGAATGACCAACTCATCGGACCGTCTTGAAAGCAGCCTATTATCTCTAGGAATGAGGAGGTTCCTAGCTACTATTGTAGCCGTTGTTGCATCTCTTATCACTGAGTCTTCACTTGTAAGAGGGCCATTAGAAGATAAGAAGGACAGGCACCATATATTACCCTGATGCGGCGCACCTGTATCACCGCTGAGTCTCAAATCCAAGTAAATGTTAGATGGGTTAACCATTCTCAAAGATGTTAGAAGAAAAGGGTTGGATGGAGTAAAATCTCAAAAAAAAAAAAAAAAAAAACACCAGAGACGATTTTCATGAACGGGCAATCTTCAAAGTGTGCATGTTGGATGTGATCGATACCTCTACAAAAGGAGAGGCAACACAGCCACTAATTCAAAAAAAAATCAAAGAGACACCACTCTTCGAATTTTAAAAGTTGGATTTTCTTGCGTAAAGTTCGTCAACACTTTTCAGACGCAATCTTAGCTTTTCAGATAACACGTGCAACTTTGTCAAAGATCTCTGACAAAGTTGAAAAGCGTGGAGTTCACTATTCCAACTACCACACTTTTGCTGACAAATGTGGGTGACAAAGCCACACCCGCACCACTACCTGCTATTAAAATCCCTATATATGTCAACATTCATGGCAAGGCATACATCCAAAACGCCTGACTCTTCTTCCTTGCCAAGAATGCAGCTGCAACCAAACCTCTCAATATACTCAGTTTTCTTTTTCCCTGAAAACACCTCTTCAACCAAGTCTTCAAAGGTAAACGTATCTCATATCATTAAGTTCGAAAGCAAGAGTATCTCATAGCATGCCTTTTCCACATCATTTCCTTTGTTCTTGTTCTTCCTTGCAAGACAAAGAGAAAGAGAGCGATCAGTCGGCACTTGGAATCAAGCTTCCCGTCTGAAACCGACTGCTGGGAACCCCTTCCCTGATTGCTTACCCAGTACTGCTCTCAAGTACTTATCTTCAATTGTTGATATACCCCCAAAGAAGATACCAGATGCCTAGAGAACGGATGAGGCAGGAGGAAATGGTAGATCGAAGCATGTGGAGACAAGCGCAACAAATATATGTGTTGATTCATCCGCTACTTCTTTGAAAGCAAAAGTATCTCATATCATCAGGGACGAAAGCAAAAGTATCTCATATCATGCTTTTTCCCTGTCTTTTCCTTTGCCATTGCTCTTGCTTGCAAGATAAAGAGAAAGAAAGCAATCAGTCGGAACCCAAAGTCAACTTTCGATCTGGAATTGCTTACCCGGAACCTTTTCCTGGTTGCTTACCTAGCGTTGCTCTCGAGTGCTCATCTTTAACTGTTAGTGAGTATTGAATTCCCTCAGCGAATACTTCAGGATAGTTAACACGATGTCGGCTCTTTACATTGAAGCTGCCAAGCATGGATGAATCATTAAGAAGTGATGCTCTGAAAGACCATTTAAAGGAAAAGGGTTACGCACCACCTCGGTTATGTAAAAAGAAACAAGCAGAGAAGAATGCAATACAAGGAGCTGGAACAAATCACTGTAACACGACGCCCTTCCCTACAAAACCGCATAATCCAGATGGATGAGTTTAAGTCAAATCCAAGCTCGACATCGTTGTTCTAATCAAAGAGCTCGAGAAGCCTCAACAACCTTCCGCTGACACTGTCGCTAAAGAGTAAAGCCTCGCCACACGACGCCATCAAATCGCCAGTACTTCTTCAAAAGCAAAAGCATCTCATATCATCAAGGTCGAAAGCAAGAGTATCTCATATCATGCTTTCTCTATGTCCTTTCCTTTGTCCTTGTTCTTACCTGCAGGGTAAGGAGAAAGAGAGCAATTAGCCGGCACTTGGAATCAGCCTTCCGATCTGGAACCGACTGCCTGGAACCTATTCCCTGATTGCTTACCTAGCGTTGTTCTCGAGTAGTCGTCTTCAATGGTTGATACACTTCTAGAAAAGATACCACATTCGCTTGGAAAACAGATAAGACGAGTGACAATGAAACATCAATCTTGTGGATCGTCAACAAACGCAACAACTGCACGTGCTGATTCATCCCCTAACCCTTTTCAATATGAATTGGAAAGATTGAACAAAGAAACAGGCCATCACCTCCACCTCGTGCTTGCCTGCCATGTGTTTGAATCCTGAAACTGCTCGTGGTCCTATTTTCATTCAAGATCAAGCCTCGATGGCCCTTGAAGAAATCACAAGTCCAATTCAAAATCAAGTGTTCACCACCCTTGAATCAAATTCAACTCCAAATAAAAGGAGTAAGTTCAGACCTTCGGAGGAGAACCAAAAACCCTCCAGCCCAGTTCAAGATTAAGCCTGTGGAAAATCAACGATTGGAGGAAACCAGAAAATCTTCCAGTTGAATTCAAGATCAAGCCCCGACAGCCTTTGAAGAAATTTCCAGCCCAATTCAAGATCAAGCCTTACTGCCTTTAGATCGACATCTACATTAAGGGACTTCAAAACGCATCTTCTACAAGTGACAAGCACATGTATACAACGCGCCTTGAAGTGGGGGCATTTGTAGAGATCGAAATTTCAGTGAAACAAATGTTGACCAATGCATTAAAATTACAACCTTTATTCATTTCACCTACATCACATATTTACTTCACCTACCAACTCCATTTATTTCACCTACAACATCCATTCACTTCACCAAAAAAATAGATGGTGGTGATTCACTCTCAAAGCCTATAAATAGGCTTCTCTATCAAGGGATGAAAAAAAAAAAGAAAAAAAAAAAGACCAATTCACATGACACCAAAACCTTGAAGCTTTGAAACTCTAAAGCTCTCAAGCAAATCCCAAAGGATTAAGAAGCCCTCTTCGTTCTTCGTCAAATCCTCCTTCAAGATCAAGCCCCCAACGGCCCTTGAAGAAAGTTTTCATTGTTCATCAACCATTCATCCTAAGATCAAGCCCCAACGGCCCTTTGGATCAACAACATCAACAAATCCACACATCCAACCGTTCTTTAAGATCAAGCCCAGAAGCCCTTGAAGATCCGTTCATCACCGTTCTTTAAGATCAAGCCCAAAAACCCTTGAAGATCCGTCCAACCGTTCTTCAAGATCAAGCCCAAAAGCCCTTAAAGATCCGTTCATCACCGTTCATCTAAGATCAAGCCTCGACAGGCCTTGGATCAATCGCACATCCACAAATCAACACCTTATGGAGATCGAATCAGAGGATCAAATTACAAAAAGATTGTAACCCCAAAATCATTAATACAAAAATATATTTTGTACACGTTTTTTAGGAATTTATCGTGTTTACATCAACATGTAACAAAATATTTGACAGGATTATGACAGAAAGACCACATTGACTTTCGACACCCATTTTTGGAGACTATATTGATTGATTTTTACTAGACCATCTTGATGGAATGAGTTAATTTCAAAGACTATTTGTAATAAAAACCCTACAAATAATAACCATCACTCATTGTGTATCATGCGTTCATTCTAGCTAAAACTCCAATAGCTTTTATAGAGAAAAACAAGTTTTTTATTTTTTTTATTTTTTATCGATGGATGATGATTTTGAAGTTTTGAATTCTCCAACTAAGGTATGACTCAATTTCTAAAAAAAAAATATGTCCGTTTGATTTCAATTTTTTTTAGAATGTAGAATATGAGTATTTGAGTTTCAACTTTTTCTTTTTCATCAGTCCAAGCTAGTTTGTCCTCCTATACAAAACCGTTTCACTTCAACTTCATTTTACATTTGTTGCCGTTCTAATTGACATTTGTTCTCCTTCTAATTAATTGCTTGGGGTAGTGCATGTTAGTGAGTGCAGGTTAGATGAATTTCTTTCATCAACTAATATTAAATAATTGCAGCAAAAAACACAAATAAATAAAAAAACAGCAGTCATGGAAAATGTTATAATGCTATAAGGAGCTCCAATAGAACTTTGAAATTTTACCAAAAAATCAAATAAGATGTGGAAAAGCTAAAAAATGAGAAAATTTTGAAAAACAAAAGGCTATGTTTCTAAAGGACTTGGATGATTTTTGACTCTTTGAGTTTCTTTGAGATTTTATTTTATAATGAGTGTAAAGATAAATATACATTTTAATTTGGTTTTAAAGAGATATTAAAATTTCCCTATTCCTGTCATCCTGCTGCTTGCATTCAAATTCCAACTGGACGCAAGCTTCAACTCTTTTGAAATCCGAAAACTAAAAATCTCCAACCACCGTTGTCCTTTGATCTCTCCCTCTCTAATATATATACACACATGAGACTAAGAATCTTGAACACACATCTTCTTTGAGAGAGAAAATATTGTGAGGGAAAATAAAAAAAGAGGATTGGGGTGAAAGAGAGGTATGGGAGGGAGTTGGAGGATTGGTTAGAAAGAAAGAAAAAAAGCCCAGATATATATAATCCAGAATGTGGATATCTTTTTCTGACCGGCTCCGGTGATTCCGATGATTCCCTGCCTTTTTGTCTCTTTTTCTAAATTTTCCTGCTTAGTTTGTTTGTTTCATCAGACAAATAGGTGTAGTTTGTGAGGGAAAATAAAATAGGTGTAGTTTGTGGATATCTTTTCCTCGCACTTCTTTTTCGCCCTCTTGTGGGTTTCCAACTTTCACCTAGCAACTTTCAGAGCAGTTCCACCGTTGCTAAGACCTATTCACTATTTAATTCATCCAGTAAACAGTAATTATCCTTAATGAACCATAACTGTCTTTTGCATCTCCACTCCTAAATTGAATAGCCCCGACAATAGACAATAAAATATTATTATTATTTTTTTAAATAATACAAAATAATTTTATTTGTAATTTTGGATAGGATTTTTAATCGGTCTCGTTGCATTACTTTCTATTAAAAAATTAATTAATTAAATATTTTAAAAAAAAAACAAAACAAAAAACAAAAAAAAAAAAACCAGCCACACCCAGATCCCTCCCCCCTGTGGAAACTTCCCATCAACTCATGTCCCCTACCCCCGCCCCAACACACCCAAACTTTCATTCACCACGCCACCACCGCCTCTCTTCCTCCATCTTCACCATCCCACCCAACTTAGCGTCCATCAACGGTCCCGATCTTCCCTGCTCCTTAGCCAAACTCTCTCTCTCTGTCTCTCTCTCTCTCCAAAAACAAGTCCCAAATCGTGCGATTTCGGAACACGAGTGGAAGAAGAGGGATCGCGAGTGCTTGGGGGTGAAGGTAGTGTGGGGTGCCGCAGCATCTGCGGCGGAGGAAGGACTGGATCTCTCCCATTTGTCTGTGGGTGTATCATTAGCCTCGGGGACGAACTCTAACAAGAGCCGTTGAGTTCAAAGCTTGCTGGGTTTTACATTTTAAAAAATTTCTATTATTTGTTTACTTTTTTATTAATTTTTTACATTTTTTTATTAATTTTTATTAATATTTTATATTTTTATTAATTTTATATTGTGGCTGATGTTGCCATGACGTCAACCTTTTGTCACGTTGCCTTCGGGCTCTCGAGCTGGCAACTCGTGTCGGGCCTCTCCCTCGGGCCCGCTCGGGCTCCATCGCCAGCACACGTTAGACCATCTCCCTCGAACTATATGGCCCTATTCCAAAGCCAATCCACCAGGCAATAGCCCACGGTGGAACTGCTCTCAGAGCACGCTTGTCCTTGCCTACCTTCAGAAGCTCAGTGATTCTCTTCTCATATGTTGTATGGTGCAAAACCGGCAACTTCACGAATCAAATTCCTAACAAAGGGCACCCCTTCGCTAGTTTTTCCTTTAGGATCGTGGGGCGTGGAGGTCACTCTCTCTTGGTTACAATGTGGCCTTTTTTCAATCCCACAAAAATCCTACTTTGTGGCTGCGTTGGAGCCATTGTCCCTGTATATCAGTGGGAGCTTGGATTTTGAAGAAGAAGCAACAGAACACACAAGTCGCGTCTTTCAATCTTTGAAAATAGGAGTTCTTTCCCAAACCCCTCATCGCTATTATTTCCTATTGTTCATCTATTTCCCTATCTTTTCCTGCTTAATTGGCTGCATCTGCTGCTTCAGCTGTTGTTCGTACTTTGCAAACGTATGAAGCAGTACCTAGGCGGCGGCTAGTAGAAGAAAAATGAGGTATTGTCACTCCAGAATTTAAGCATATATTCTGACTGTTTTCAAATTTTTTTTTTTTTTTTTATAGACAACGTAATACACATATACAAAAGTAGTATTAGCAACCCAAGAATTCCAACCTTATAGCTTATACAAGGACTGAAGCCCTTGTAGTAATTATACTTTCCATACTTTCACACTAAGAAAGCATCTCCAACAGGAGAAGATATATATACAGTTGAAAGCAGAGATAAAAATGGAAAGATGTAAACATACACATCTTTTTATCAACTCCGGCCGCGGCTAGGTGCTGTATTTTGGCCTTCAACTGTGAGGTTCTATACTCTTCTGTTGTATGTCAACTATGGCCACATGTTGTATCCTTCTAATTCTATTCAACTTCTGCCGGCAGCAACAAACATAGATTAAGATTAGTATTGCTAATGCTAGCTATGAAATTTATTTATCAAGTTTTGTTCGCCATATAATGTGATCAAAGTATATAATCTATTCAAATTTGAGCTTACTTTAATTCAAACTTCAGTTTATTTGATCAAGTAAGATCAACACCAATTGGTAAATACATTTAGTCACAATAGCAAGTATATAAAAAAAATAAAGTATATAATATTATTTATATATATATATATATATATATTGTGAAATCCTGGCCCCAGATTTTACTATTTAAAATTACGTATTTCGTATTCGTATTCTTAGTTTCGACGCGTTTGTATTTGCGGTGTATAATTTTTCGATAAGTAAAATGAAGAAAATGTCCTTAATGGACTAAACGGGATTCTTTACGGACATATTTGATCCTTTCGTGCTTTTCTAGATTTCTTTACATATTTGGATAGTACTTGTCGATACAGACGTGTGAGCACAAACATAATGTAATTTGGAGTTATAACGAAGAAGTTATAAACAAACAAAGTTAAGGGCAAAACGGTCATTTAACCATTATCTGGAAGGCTCCAGATTTTCTAGAGCAAAGATCTGTGAAGCCCCATGTGTGGCTGTGATGGAAAGGAAATGAGAGAAAAGGAGGGGTGCAAACCAATGAGAAAGGGGAGAAAGGAGGGAAATGAAGGAGGAGAGAATGAGAGGAACCAGCCAACCCCCTTTGACCTGTTTTCGACCTGATGACCTGGTTTCCCCAACCCGGTTCCTCCACACATTTTGACACTGATTATGGCATTTTTCTAGCGATCCAAGGCTTGCCACCACTTGGAAAACATTTCCCATCCTTCCCTCTTTCTTTTGCACCCCAAAATTGATGAAATTTGGCTTGATTGCATGAGGAATGCATCAATGGGTGCGGTGGTTCCATGGTGGTGATCCGCCAAACCTGAAAGCTAACTCCGTCAACCACCACCACCAATCTACTCCCTACAGCATCAGGAACAAAGCCTAAGCAGTGGTGGAGGCATTGGAATGGGTTTTGAGGTCGAATCAAGAGCACCCATTTCATGGGTTTTCAGCAGATCAAGGTGGTTTTCAGGTGTTTCCTAGCCGAATTGAACCTCGGCCTAGGTATGAAAGTTATTCCCCTTGATGAGTTCTAGCCCTGCATTTTGGTGCATTGTATGTGTTATTGATTGATATGATTGTGGAATGGTGTTGGAAAGTATATATGTGTGAATGGCATATCTGTGTGCATCGCAAGATGACAATCGTTGTTTGGCTTATGGTTGATGTGTAGTATAGTACTTTATGTTTTCTACTAGAAGTATTTTACGAAAAGTTTAAAGTTTAACAAATGGTGAACTACGAATGGCTTGATCCCTATTTAGGGTACGTAGGCAGTCTAACGTGGAGGTTAGATGCAACCATAAAATATACAAAAATTACTATGCAATTTGAATCTTGAGTTGTGCGTTGTACATATTCCAGAGGCGGGGTATGTTAGATATACGGGTATTGGTGATGTCACGTGTCGATCTTGGACATATGTCAGGATTGGGGCGTGACATATATATTGTTTTTCATACACATGAGAGTTTACCCTATTAATCTGATTTATAGTTGGGAGGTGATTCAAACTTAAGTGCAAAAAATGAATACCCTTCTAGCTAATTTGGCTAAACCAGGTCTTCAACTACATATTCTCTTAAAATCTGCACATAGGTTAAATTGTTACCAATATGATTTTTATCTTTGTAAAGGACGAGGTTGAAGGGATCTAGATTCTCTCCCCACCTATCTTGCCCTCTTTTCACTCCCAGCTGTTCAAAACATTTCCAAGCTCAAGATTATACCATGTAAGCAACAACAGCCTTCCATTTGTTGATCAAATGATTAGCCTAATCACCATACATATAGACGCAAGCATTCATGTATACAAAAGGGCAACCACCATCAAGCAAAAACCCGTTTATATAAGCAAGCAATGAGTTTAAATCTGCTTAACGAAACATCTAATGAAATTTTGAAACCAAAAGCCTTAAATTGAGACATATTGTATTAGAAAACTAAACAAGCAGAAGTGACTAACACCTGCATATCATAACAAAGTTGAACCAATTAGTAAGAGCCTAATTACTAACTTTTTTCAGCTTCAAACACAAACCCCATTTTCCTCTTACTATTTGTATTCCAAAATTTTCCAAACGAACTCGATGGGAAACTAGAAATTTAAAGATATTAATGGATTTCTATCAAGACGCATCCTTAGTCCAACCCCTAGTCTGGCATTTCTACAAGCACATGGTTGTAGAAATATTATGAATGTGGGCGCTCAATTTTCAAGGTTGAAACTGGGATGGAAGAAACCGCAATACCAGTCGTCACGGTGTAGTGAATCGTACGATTTTCATCACGGACGACGTCTTGAATTTGTAGAAGTATGAGGGTTGTTAATTACTGATGTAGCATAATCTTGAGCTTTAAATCAGTTTGAAAATGTTTTGAACCGTTGTGATAGAAATGACAGAAATAAAACGAGGGAGAATCCTGATCCAGGTTGAAGAAGTCCTTCATATGGAAGGCAAAGTCCTATCCAATTTAAATAATCGGCCAAGCTTCCTTTGAAAAGAACAGAATTAATAAATAAATAAATAAAGTGCCAACAGAAGCTCAAATATATGTGTTGATGAGGTGACTTGTATAGTTCTATATATGCTTGTAAATGCACTGATGTTAAATACAGAGGCTCAGTGATTCACTTTGAGAATAGCGCAATTAAACGCGCTAGAGAATAATGGTAGATATTTAAGCTAAATTATGAACAATCAAGTTACACATTCATGCAAATTGAAGATTGTTGAGGATAAATTCTCCTATCAACATATTGCACCGACATAGCTGGTCTTGAGGGTGTGTAAAAGATGCTATCTCAGAGGCCTTCAATTCAGGAGGGCTCTCAAATTTTCTTTACATGTACACAGATACATGTGTGCATATATTAAAATGTGCAAGATATTACCAGTTACTCTTCTAGCAGTAGTGGTTTACGCTTTCTACATTTCATGCATGTTTGGCTTCTACCCGTTGTTGTTTTGCTTTGCTATTTTTAGTTTTTCTTATTAAGTAAACAAACTGTTCACAAAACATGCAACATGTTTCGAACCGAGTTGAAGATAGGAATCACTCATGTCCGCTCAAACATACTTATTTTTGGTGCACTAACCTATAATATTTTTTATGCACAAACTTGTTTTTGGTGCCACCTCAAATTTGAACAAATGTCGCTGCTTTAAGTAAACATAACCGCTACAAAAATCTTGTCCACCAAAGGAGACGGCAACTACAAATATGAAGAGATTAAGAAAAATTGTCACCAGTGCTGAAGCCAAATACTTGAGTTGGTGACATTAGGATTTTTATTTTTAATTTTTCTCTGTTAACTTTTTCATTACAGGGCCGGCCCTGATAAACCAAAGTAAAAATTGTATATTCCAATTTCCGACGTTGATTACTTGTTCCCGTTGTAAAAACTTTATGTTAGAATGAGAGAATTATTATTCGCATTCCAAATTTCTCATTCTACATTCTAAATTTTCTATATTTAGAAAGAAAAATACACTTATAAAGAGTGTAGAATGAGATTTTTGGAATGCCAATATAGTATTATTGATCCCGCCTTTGCAGTCCAACATATGGAAGGACGAAGTCTCATCGATTTAAATAGTTGGTCAATCTCATGCTCATATGGGAGAAAGTTTTGTGTGTATCCGGTACACGGCTAATGTGATATGTTTGACCAATAAAATTTGACATGTAGCTTTAAGTTTTGGGTAGTGTTTATTTACATTTATTTTTATTTCTCACACATTTTTTTTTTAAATTTTGACCATCAGATCGAATGATTTAAACAATATTAATAGATAAAAATTAACAAAAGAGTGTAAAAAATAAAAAAGAATATGTGAATAGCACTACATTAAATTTTAAATAGTTGGACAAAAACCTAACGTTTTAGCGTCGTTAGGCCTGCATCTCTCATCGGCAACTTAACTTTCACTCCGGCAGCCTAGCTTGCATAATCGATCTATTCTTCTAGATTTCTATGATGTCGCTACCACAAATACTCTAAAGCTTCAGTTACTTTACCAATTAACAATATAATTAAGGAAAAATTAAGTTCTCATCCCTCTTTTTTCAACTCCATTGATTGAAACCTTATTCATTTTCAAAATTTAATCAATGTCCCTTATTTTAATAAACTTCATTAATTATTTCAACAATAAAATATTTTACATATCAAGATAATTAAATTTTATTTTTATATTATTCATTTAGTGTTGGAAACATTACATTTGATATATTTATATTTATGGCTAAAATTTGTATCATATATTTGTATTTTTAGTTTGTACCTATTTTGTGATAACTCGTCCCTAATTTTACGATTTTATAAATTTTAAAAGAGTGATTTGACGAAAATACCATAGAGGTGAGATTGTTGACTTTCGTTGACCGTCTTTTTCGTATCTTGTACGAACTTCTATTTTATTGTATTCTCGAAGGACTCCACGGTACGAATGCGTAGCTACAAGCGGAATCAAAATCGAAACTATGGTTAAAATTTTACGAAACTACAAACTTGAAGGGTGTTTTAGTAATTTTACATTTACAAGATATTTTATTCCTGTTTCATCTTGTTATGGATTGGGATGTGTGCCATGTGGGGCCCACGCCCCATTCCTTTACCCCTATCCCGAGTCCCCTTATTTCTCAGGACTCTCTCTCATTTGTCAACTATCCCCCATCTCACTCTCCACTCTCTCACTGCCACATCTTCCCTTCCCTCTAATCCCTCAGCTCTTTCTTCTCCCGACTTTTTTCTTTGTCTTTTCTCTCTCTCGCCCTTTTCTCTGTACAAAGGTCACATCGCCACCACCTTGTTGTACTCTGGCGAGATCCTTTATCACTGAGCTACCACCACCGACAGCCACGACTTGTCTCCCATCTTAAACTCTCTAAGACTTTTTAATCTTAAACTCTCTATGCACTTCCCATGCACAGTAACACTGAACCACCTAACCTCTCGAACTCCGGTGAGTTCTCGCCATTCTCTGCAAAGATGAGCCTCAAAAATCTCCAAAACTTCTTGAATCTAGTTTTGTTGTACGATTAGGGAAATTTAAGGTGTTTTAGTGATGTTTTGATGTAGAGATGGCATGGGGGATTTTTCCCTAGTTTTCGTTGAGAGATCCAATAACTTCGAGCTATTTTCTGGCTAACTCTAGCCACGGTCAAGGAATCCAATGGTATATTTTGATTCCTTGTTCTCCGAGCTTCAATTTGATATATGGGAAGGTTAGGTTTAGTTAAGTTTTTGGGTTGGTCGGAGTTTCGGCCATCTTTTCCAAGGTCCCGATAGTTGCAAAGGCAACTGGCCGAAGAAGAAGAAGAGAAATAAAAAATAAAAAATAAAAAAAGGCCATAAGCCCAAAACCCAACCCATATTATTTTGGTCCAAACCTTTGGGCCAATGCCACAGTCAGCCCATTGTCAAAGTTGGGCTCAGAATATTCTAGGAATATTCTTTGGAAAATTACTTGTGTTGACTTTTCGAAAATTTCTCGGAAACCCTCCTAGGCTAATTTTGACGTATTGAGTCCGTTTTTGACATTCAATTAGTGATATTCTGAAGTTTTAACATAGTTAACCACTAAGGCGTCTCGGTTGACTTTTAAGGTTGATCGTTGACATTTTACGAAAATTTGCTTGAGACCCTCCTTAGCGTATTTCTCCAAATTATGCTTAGGTGTAATTACTATCGAAGACTCCGGCTTTTCACGTCCAAACGGCTGTGACCTCGCAGGTAACTGTGAGTGAGTCTTTTCTTTTATATAGCATATATATAATTGTTAGTTTCCATTTATACATTTCATAAAGAGTTTTCTACAATACGCCTAGATTAGTGTAACGCTTATAAGATTTAGCACATTGATATAAATTATGAAGTTATGCTACGTCCTATGGGATGCACAGGTATGAGTATTATTATTGATGTCATAATTATATTTACGGCTATGAATGATATTATGTTGATTAGAACTATCGAATCACTATGGCATGATTATGTTTGTGTTATCTACTCATTGTTTGCTGCACCGATGTTAGTACTTGCCTCGGACCAGGACCAGTCTTTCATGTGTATGTGCACTTCTCACCATACGCTCACTTTGGATCCACTGTAGGTGCCAATCCTGTCCTAGATTGCTATAGGCAATTAGGGCTCGTATGTGTTGCGCATAGTGCCAATCTTCACGTGATTGTAGTACTAGAACGTATCTTATTGTTACAACCAGTATTGTTCATGTTAGAATATCTCTACATGAACTCGTGTGTCAGATGTGTCGATGAACACTCGTTATAATATGTTTGCTTATGCGAGATTATACGATTACTGACGTCATGCACTTAGTTATGAAATATTGTGCCGTATTGAATTCTTGAGATTTTGCATACTACGGTAGGTATTTTCTTACTATACGTAGTATCTATGTTTTGGAAGCTATACTTGTTTTACGGCAAGGGTTATTATGTTTTCAAAATGGTTTTACAAAGCTTTATTTTCAGGCCCACTCACCCTTGTTTTTCGCCCCTCCAGGTATCAGTAGCAAAGCTTTCATATCGACGAGGGTTTCTGGCAAATTGTTGTTGTGGGAATTCTACTGATGGTATAATTCTCATCCTACTTTACTATACTTTACTTATGCTCTGACATCACTTGTGAAATGGGTTCATTCCCGCTCACAAGCGCACTCTTATATTTAGGCACTTTTAGGTTTAAATTTATTCACAGTTTCCACATCACTACACTTTATGGCTTCGTCACCCTCTGGGTGTCAACGAGCACAACTCGATTCGGAGTCTAGGTGGACATTCTAGGTCGGGGTGTGTCACATTTTAATTTGCAACCTTTTTTTTTTTTTTTTAATTGTGCCAATTCTCTATGCAGTTTTAGTTTGTACCCATATATTAATTTCTTTTTGTGTCCATATTTTTCAAACTTTAGTTGTACTCATATTTTTATGACCTTTTATTTGTACCCATAATTTATTAATAATGTACCCATTTGTCTTTAAAAAGGTACCACTTTGTTATATGTAAAATGTACCGATTTGTTTTTGTAAGTACCATCTCTTTTGTGTAAAATGTACCCATTTTTTTTTATATATATGAAATGTACCTATTATATAAAACGTATCAACTTTTTTTTTGTATGTAAAATGCACCCACTTTTTGTATGTAAAATGCATCGTGTAAAAATTACCAAATTTTTGCATGTACAATGTCATTAATACAAGTAATGACAAGTCATGGGTTTTATTTAAGTATAATTTCTTTTAATATTTTCAACAAATTATGGATTTTATTTAAAATCTCATTAATATACATAACTACAAATATCAAATTTAATTTTAAAAATATAATAACCTACATAGAATGCATTATTGCATTAATTTCAGGAACTACAATAAAAAATCGAAAACCAACAGAGTTTCAATCAAAGAACGTTGATAAATAAGAACCGCATCCAAAATTACCCTATAATTAATGTGTTTTGCAGATTTGTATATTGGGAAAGCCTCACACGATCACACCTATGGTTGGAAGATAAAAATATTTCGACGTGTTAAAGCACACCACTTGTATTATCAACTCAATATGACCATCATAACGGACAAATAATAACATTGCAAATTAGAGAAACAAAGGCCAAGCACAAGAGAAAATTCATGACGATGATTCTCAAGATTACTAGATACATACATGCCATGTATATTATTTAATTTAAAGTCTTCATTATGATGTCAGTAATTAAGATGAGTTTTTTTTTGGCCAATTACTGTTCAATCAAATCTATTCATTTAGGTGGATTAAATGGATTTTGGGCCAACTCATTTTTTAAGAGTGGACTTGCTCTTAACTCTTAAGGGTGATGCTATTTACATGCATATTTTTACTTTTAACACATCATTTGTTAATTTATGTTATTTGATCATGTCTAATTCATTCGAGTCAACGATCAGAAATTATGATGAGTATGTAAAAGATAAAAAACAATGTATGAATAACACCTCGCCGAGAGAAGGCAATTGAGCAGTACACTCTGTGGCGGCATTGGTTTTTAAAGAGGGAGGCTCGGTTGAGTGAGATTGAATACGTTAGCTAGCTGAAGGTATAAATCTTTCAATTCGAATTTAATATTATTTATCTCTTCGAAAAAAAACAAAAACAAAAAAAAAAAAAAGGGCTATAGAAAATCTAATCTGTCACTTAATATCTCTTCTTTTATTTTTTTTACATAATAATGTTGTAAACACAATAAGTCAAGAGCCGACTTTAGCATGATACCATCAAACAAACAAAACAACTCAACAAGAAAACTTGGTACTCTTAACAAAAAGTAAAAAATATACATCCAAAAATATAAACAACTCAACAAGAAAACTTGGTACTCTTAACAAAAAGTAAAAAATATACATCCAAAAATATAAACAACTCAACAAGAAAACTTGGTACTCTTAACAAAAAGTTAAAAAATATACATCCAAAAATCTAACCACCACATCCCCCGCCACCGCCACAGCCACCGCCACCGCCGCAGCCACCGCCACCAGATACCATATCTCCAATCAACAAACCACCAAGCATTCCCCCTAACAATCCAGCCCCCAGTCCCATCCCAAACTTGTTCTTCTTCTTTGCTTCCGGTTGGGCTTGCTGCACCGCGGGGTACCCATACCCCGGAGGTGGCGGCCCCGGGTACCCATACCCCTGTGGTGGTGGCGGGTAGCCGTATCCCGGTGGCGGTGGCGGGTATCCATATCCAGGCGGCGGTGGTGGGTACTCGTATCCAGGTGGCGGAGGCCCAGCAGAGGTGCCAACTGGAGGGGGGTATCCACCGTACCCCACCATCGGCTGGACTGACGGTCCAACCACCGGATAGGCTGTTACCGGCTCGTTACCCTTCGATGGTGCCGCAGTCGCCGCTGCCTGTGGAGCCGCCACTTTGTCACCAAATTTGTAGGAAAAATTGAGCTCACCTTTCGGCTTCCCAGAGGGCTTTCTGACTTGGTAAGCGACGAACTTCATGGAGGCGGCGTCAGCCTTGACGGAGTCAAAAAGCTCCTTAACGGGGACGACGACCTGGCCGATGTCTTTGTCGCCGAGGCTGCGCTGGCAGACTAGCTTGAAGACGATGAAGAGGCGGTTCTGCTGAGTTAGGAACTCGTCGAGAACGAACTTCGTGTGGAAGTTCCAGGTGGGATGGGTCCCGCATCCCCGGGCGACTTCGGTCTTGGTTTTCTGCTGCTTGCGGCGAGAGTCGTCGTCGCCTTGGAGGGAGACGACGGCGTATACGTCCATCTTGGATATGAGGTTGACGTCTTTGATGTCTTTGGCTGAGATGAGTTCGAGCTCTAGGGTCCTCTGATCCATTTTTTAGAGAGAGAGAGAGAGAGTTCGGAAATGGGATTTGGATTGGTGAATGGTGATATTTGGGGTTAGTACCGTTCGTTGGCTTAAAGGTCAAACCTCATTTGTATAATGGAAGTTGACCATATGGTTTATTTCTGGGAATGTGATGACTTGTAATCACTTGCTTAGAATATATTTCACGCTTTTGAAAATAAGTATTTTTATTGCATAAATATTATAGTTGAAATCGTTTAATTTTTTAAATTTCATTTGAAAATAAATTTTATGTAAAATTATTTGCATAAAAAATGGGTTAGTCATTAAAATGTATTAAATAATTAGACGGTTCGTCACAAATATATTTTTTGGTACCACATCGTCAATTTGTTTCATACATTTGAATGCATAAACGATCTTCTTTGATTGATTTTTTATTTAAGATAAATTTCAAAATAAATGATTTTGATTATAAAATTTATCAAGTAAAAAAGTGTTATTTGCAAGGTATGATACACACACACACACACATTCTCACTTCTCTCAACTGGTTTTGTTTGAAGGCTTAAGTTTTTTTCTTTTTTTTTTTTTTGTTGGTAAAAGAAGCGCTTAAGTACACACACACACACACACACACACACACACACACATTATCACTTCTCTCAACTGGTTTTGTTTGAAGGCTTAAGTTTTTTTTCATTTTTTTTTTGTTGGTAAAAGAAGCGCTTAAGCTAGAGTTTAGTAATAACTTGCAATTCAAGGACAGTGGCTAATGTTTGTGAAATTTAATTAGGGCTTAGCTAAATGGTGTTTTGATATAGGCGCCTCGTTTTTCAATTTCGTTGACTAAATATCTATTTCTTTTAAGAATTTGATTAAAAAAAATTACTACAATTTTATTAGAGGTATGTTTGATTACCTATAATATTGGTACATTTTATTTTTTTGTTACATTTGGATTTCTAATACATTTTGTTTCTTGGAACATTTAGAATATAAATGTATCAAAAGTCGGTATGTTTATTTTCAAATGTACCATAAGTTTTAAATACATTTTTTTATATAACTATATGTAAAAATTTAACAAACTAATGAATTTTCTTAGGAAAATATTATTTATTTTTTTAATGTAGGAAGAGACTAATTAACAGACATAAAAAGTTACTCTTTTTTAGTGATATTGAGGAACTAAGTAAAATAATATTTTTAATTAAAGCCATGAACTTAAAATTACTAGATTGTAGGAAATTAGCTGTTAGCTAGCTTAAGTGGATATATATATATATATATATATTAAGAATGAGGATCCTCTTTGTGAGGATCCTAGAGATCCTCAAATCATGTCAACGTATATCGTGCGGTAAATTTTCGTCAAATGCTGTTTATATTTAATTTTAAATAAAAATATTTAAAATAATTTCTGACCACACGATGTACGATAAACGGACATGATTTGAGGATTCCCAAGATCCTTACAAAGAGGATCCGGAGAGGATCCTCATTCATATATTAAATTAGTAGAAAAGGGTTGAGTTAGCATTGAGCAAAGCATCTTAATCAAATTTTGTAAAGTACCAAATGTTTAGTTTAAACAAGTTGAAAAAAAGTGTAAATTAGTTTTCTCCTTACTCCTTAGTTAAAATAGCTCGCATGTTCCCATAACGTAGGTATATCAGTTCAAGTAGGATTATAGTTATATCCTAAAAGGATATCCAAGAATATACTCAAGGGCTACTAGTATAGGAATGAGGATGCTCTCCGGATCTCTTTTGTGAGGATTCCGATGATCTCTCAATCATGTTCGTTCATCATACATCGTGCAGGTCAAAAATCATTGTAATTTTTTTATTTAAAATTAAATATAAATAGTATCTGACGAAAACTGACCGTATGATGTACGATGAACGAACGTGATTGAAGAATTCACAAAATTATCACAAAAAAGATCCGGAAAGAATCCTCATTGGTAGTATATAACTCCTTCACATCTGTTTTTGGCTAATTTTGTTATTAAATTTGTATGAAGTAGCAATAATATAATTCAAAGTATTAGTATAATGACACGAAGACAATGAGTGATGGTTGTTGAAAGTACTGAACAACACGTCACCTAATAGAAATGTTTTGGTTGACTGGTCTTTGTTTTGACTGAGCACCAGAAAAAGGCAAATTAGGCTTAGCAAACTAGTCGTATTTGTTATGTTTAAGTTAATGCGTTTTGCCGTTTCGTGTCAGGTTAATGAGTTATATCAAAATTTGTCATGTCTAATATCTAGATTTGGCAAATGATATCTTCTCGGGTTATTAATGAATGACCTAATAATGACCTAACTTGTTAATAGATTAATGCAAAACTAGTTATTTTCGAATCAAGTTAACAAATCGTGCAAAAATTTGTCACGTCTACAAAAAATGAAGGGAGATTATATTCACACACCCTAAATTACTTCTCTTACACCCTTTTAAATTTTTAATATTTTTCTATCAAGTGTTAATGATGTATAGAATATATTCAAAAATTTAAAAAAAATAATAATAATTTAAAATGTGTGAATATAATCCCTCAAATGAAAACGGCAAGTCTTAAAGTCTAGAGCAGATGGGGATGAGAAAAGAACAACTTGTTGACTAGAAAAAATGAAAAAGAAGCAGCGTTTTGCATCCCAAAGTTGAAAACTTGATGCATCGCTATCAGACTCGGTAATTAGTCGAGAACTCAAGGTCCATCATCCAAAGTTGATTCGTTCTTCCTAGTTGCTTGTAAAACTAACCTTCCAACGTATTAAAGTATGCATTTTTTTTTTTTTAGACAAGGAAAAGTAAATTAATTGAATGAGAAAGGCCCAATACAAGTACAAGAAACTAGCCCGGTAAAGTGGGGATAGTCAAAGCCCATTTAGCAAAAAAGTAGACAAAACAAAAATCCAGAGTTGAAACCAGCAAAGGCCGACTGCCGTTAATGTCATCACCTCGCCAGCGACCACAAAGAAAATCGCCCCAAAAAAAACCAACTCCGTGTTGAATTTGATGAAGGAATCGCACCACAAAACAACCAACAACAAGGAAAAATCCCCAACCAAAATTCGCCACCAATACTGCTATACCGGAGATGAGCTAACAGATCTGAACCACCAAAACAAGCCCATACAAGTAGAACCAAAACCAAAACAAAGGGGATGGGGCTAAGGGGGCATCTAAAACACCCTCGCTTTGGGCAAAACCGCATAATGCTTGGCCCCGAGTTCCGGCATGCCAGTTGGGTATAGAGACGTGAACTAAGGGCTAAGATATGCAAACCAAACCAGGTGCATCGCTCATGGCTTTGAACAAAGGTGAAAGATGATGAATGTTAGGGGTTGCAGGGAGGGGGTTGAAGGATGGGGTTTGGGTTTGTCAAGACAAAGAAGATGGTAATAAACACTGAAATACGGCAAAGAACTCTGAAAAATGGCGAAAGACGCCAAGAAAACTTCGAAGTGCACAAGCATAAATAAAGAAAAGGAAAAGAGAAAAGGGGAAAGGGGAAAGGGGTTGCCGGCCGACCCTAACCCAAGGAAGGAGTCGGTGGCACTAAGGAAGTTTGTGATTTACTCTGTGCAAGCGAGAAAAATGAGAGAATTAAAGTAAGGCTTTGAGATTTAAATGCTAGGAAAGAAAGACAAATTGCAACCCCCGCCTAGACGCATACTTTGTGTCTTGTTTATTTAATAGGTAAATTATCATTGTTAATGCACAAAATCAGTGAGGACTTTGGAATAACGTAAATTGTCAAGTTTGTGATCTTCGTTTTGTTATGAAAAATGTTTTCCATATCATGAATATATTTCTACTACTGCTTGCACTCCTCCAATTTCATCTACAAGTGACACCATAGATATAGGTCTTATCTTACTCTCTTCTAGCATAGTACAACCCACGATTATCCCACAACGTTTTTCCATATACCATCCCACTCTACTTCACCACATCAGCAAAATAATCCTCAACCATTAGTCCCATCACCAACCTTAATTATCTTCATCTTTGCCAACCCTATCTGTGACGGATGCATTGAGGGGCAGAGGGTCAGCCCCCACCCCCCAAACTTCGGTGAACGACTATGGATACCTTGGGTGCTACCCTTCAAATTGTAGTGAATGTCCATAGATATCTTGGGTGTTGCCCTTTTGAAAATTAAAGTTGGCTTCATACATGCCCTTCAACCAACTTCAGGCCTACCAAGACTCAGTGAACGTCCATGGATATCTTGGGTGTTGCCCCTTGCATACATTAACAGGTGACCAATATGCCTTTCCAAATGACTTTAGGCCTACCAAGACTTGATGAAATGGCAATATGCATGCTATTTCTGGTAAAACAAATTTGCCCACTAATATTATTTCCTAGATCCGCCACTGTCTGCATCCTAGCCTACTGTTTCCGCTTAACCTACATCATTACCCACCTCAATTTCAAACCCAATTTCTCCCCTCTTCATCTACTGTAATGAGAAATGTATGCTTTCATTTCATAAAGAGAATAAGATTACATCTTTGGTATATATATACTAGTGACTCACTTACTTATGCTAACAACTAATTACATCTTTAACTAACTAATCATTTAGCTAATTACAAAAATGGCTATAACCACTTTGTAACAAACTCAACTTCCCTATAACAAACTCAATTGTTTGCAATTTACACTTATTTTTCCCCCTTAAACCTAACAAAGGTAACCAAAGAGAGAGTTTGTTCCTGAGGAAGAAAAATCTATGCTTGGACAATGCTTTGGTACATATGTTTGCAACCTAATCCTAAGTGCAAAGAAATAGAACAGTCACTTGGTTTGCGAGCACTTTTTCCCTGATATAGTGGTAATCAATTTCCATATGCTTAGTTTTTGCATGGAAAATTGGATTTCTAGCCAAGGAAATAGCATAAATATTATCACACCCAAAGCTGTGGGGGAGAAGGAAGAACAAGGCCAATATCAACCAAAAGCTTACAAATCCATGTCAATTATGCTGCAGCATTATCAAGTGACTTATATTCAGCCTCGGTGGAAGAGCGAGCCACAGTTGGTGATAGGATTAAAAGTACACCACAAAGTAGCACACAAATGTCCTATTGATTTTCCTTATTAACACTAAGATTTGTCAATTTTAGCATATGAAAATAAAGGTCTTTCCCGCAGAAGATTGTTTTATCTAACTACTTAAAATGTCACAAAAACCGTGTTGATGTCCTTACTGACCAGTCACCGAAAAATAATTATTAGACCGACTTACACTTATCTAAAGTCTACGAAATTTTATATGCAGATACTAGACACACAGAGCTACACTCATAGATTTTTGGGATTTTTGGAGTTAATTTGCTATTTAAATTAAATTGAACAAAAACACGTAAATTAAGAAAAACGAGTTAAGAGAATTGCTATCCACCACCAAATAATCATGCAAACATGTTATATTTCATTCAAATTCCTTTTATTTCCTGATGAAGATGCTCAAGTTGGCTCAATGTTAGAACTCAACCTATTACTCTTTCTTATGTAATATGTTAAGAGAATGGCGTTTTCAACTTAATTTAGTCCCTAAAATGCAATCTAGAATGGCGTGTTCATAGATTTAACTATTAGAAATCATTAAGAACGAAAAGAGTTTGAGTCATCACAAGGCATCGTAAGTACTGGCGTTGTCTTACTTATCCTAGAAATTGGTTCACATGTTAATCGCAATTAACAAGTACTACTCTAGAACATATGTAGGTCCTCATTTGACAAGGCCAAGCACACACATATTCATAGCATTAGAATCCTAGATATGCTTACTAAGTATACATCCGTAGAAAACACATAAAGAATTCATCCATGAGACAAGTAGTGAACCAATTTTCATCCATTCATAAAAGTAATTCAAACAAAATGTCATAACAAACTTGCAATCATATTCGGGGCTTCAAATAGCCCCTAACTACTAAAAATTTAGTTACATAATCCTTAAGTTAAAACAAAAGATAGACATGAGTTTGAGAAAATAGAACCCAAAGAAATCGACTGAGGCTCTCATTTCCTTCATTCACCAACGATACTTTTAAACCAATTCTTGCTGCATCATTTTCTTTTCCTTAACTCACCCACTAATAGCCATTTAGTGATGACAATAATTGAGAGGAAATGATAAAACAATTGTAACTCCTTGGGTAGCCTTTATGCCAATTACTCCCTCTTAATCCTCATCTTTAATTCTATTTTCTCTGATATTTGAATAGGTGTCAGCTGGTTTGTTCTTAATTGCATCAGTTTTGGCTGCTAGATTTATTGGAGTTATTGATTTCAATGCTTTCTAGTCAGTTACAAACTGCTCAGCCTCTTAGGAACCTTTCAGTGTTAAAATGACCATAACTTCTTCTAGAAAAATGATATTAACAATCCGCGAAATGCTCCAGAAAATAGATATCCGTAGCTTTGCAATAAGGCTCATTCTCTAATTCATTATGAGCTGTTCGCAACTTGCTTCCAAAGTTAGTTGACCTGCACAGGCAGTTTTGACGAATTTATATCTTAAAATCCCACTTGTGTTATTTTTCCTTTCTTTCCTTGACAAATCCTACAAAACACAAAAACAAAGTAATAACTCAAAAATATAAGGAACTAACTAAGAAAAGACAAGTGAATTTGATATCAAATATATATAAATATAAGCTTATCAGTTGGTTGCTTCTTTACACTCTAGCTTATAAAAGAGTCTCCCAAATGGACACAAAACCCACCAGTGGATCTTCGGTCAATGCTACACCGTGCCCATTTTGCATCTGAGAAAGAAGTGAGGGTAAGGGGCTTAGAACACTTAGGAAACCGTAAACCAAGAGACAATGTGCCTTTGAGATATCTGAGAATGCGCTTGGCTACCTAAAAATGAGATTGTCTTGGATTTTGCATGAACTGGTCACTACAAATGATAAATATGGTCTGGTCTAGGTTAAATACTGCAATCCACCAACCAAGGACCTATATTCTTTAGAATTATCAAGCAGATGAGACTCATGATCCAATTTGGCTATGCTGAAAGGTGTAACACAATGATTGGAGCCTTCCATATGAGTTTTTGTAAGAAGATCTAGGATGTACTTGTTCCGAGATATGAATATACTAAAGGATGATCTCTGGACTTCAATACCAAGAAAGTAATGAAGAGGGCCTAGATCCTTAACAAGAAATAAGACACTGAGCTGAGAGAGGATTTCTTGACGAAGTTAAGTATTGGGACCAGTGACAATGATGTCATCAACATACACCAATATGAAGATCAATGATGGATCATTCTTGACAAATAAAGAGTGATCATTTTGTGAACCTGAGAAACCAAGAGATTTTAAGACAATGGTCAACTTCTCATACCAAGCCCTGAGGGCTTGCTTCAAACCATACAAGGACTTATGTAAATGGCAAACATGATTAGGCTTGGTAGGATCTTCAAACCCAAGTGGTTGTATCATAAACACATATTCAATTAAGTTGCCATGCAAAAAGGCATTACTCACATCAAGTTGATTGAGAAACTAATCAAACTTGGCAACCAAAGTGAGAAGAAGCCTAATAGTGATAGGTTTAGCAACTGGACTAAAGGTCTCAGTATAGTCCAAGCCTTGTTCCTGATGAAATCCCTTGGCAACAAGCCTGGCTTTGTACCTATCAATGGTACCATCAAGTTTGCGTTTGATTTGAAGCACCCATTTTGCACCAACTAAATTTTGAGAAAAAATGGCAAGGACTAGATACCAAGTTCCAGTTTGAATGAGAACATTAAATTCTTCCTTCATTGCTTGTCTCCAATGAGGGTATTTGGATGCTTGAAGATAAGTGGATGAGGTATAATCAGAGGATATATCAGAATGGAGAGGATATTTGGTTGCTAGAAGAGCTTTAGATTTAAAAATTCCAAACTTTGATCTGGCTTGCATAGCATGAGTGTTGAGAGATACTAGGGACAAAGACAGGATTAGAGTCTGGTATGGATGAGGATGTATGGATAAGGGGAATATGGGGGTAGAGATGTAGGTGGAGGTGTAGAGGAAGAAGGATGAGATATAATAGGAAATGTTAAGGTAATGTGAATGGTATTATGATGCCGCAATGGATAAGAACTAAAATTGGACCTTGATCATTGAAGATCTTTTTGAGCAAAAGGAAAAGAAGATTCATAAAAAATCACATGTCTCGAGATGTATATTCTATCAGTGAGAGGATCAAGACACTTGTAGCCTTTGTGGTTCAAACTATAACCCAAGAACACACATTCCTTGCTTTTGGGATCAAGTTTGGAAGTTGTGTAAGGCTTCAACCATGGGAAGCATCTGCATCTAAATATTTTCAAAGATGTGTAATCTGGAGATCTGTGAAATAATAATTCCTAACGAGATGATTTTATAGTTGTCGGCATCCTGTTAAACAAATAGATTGATGTGGCAAAAACTTCAACCCAGTATGACTTAGGGACCTTCGAGGCTACTAAAAGAGTTCTAGCAGTTTCAATAAGATATATGTGTTTGCGCTCAGCATAACCATTTTGTTCTGGTGTGTGAGGGCAGGTTAACTGATGTGAAATACCATGCAATTAAAGATAATTGATGAATTTGGGACTCAAAAACTCTCTACCAGAGTCAGACCTCAGAGTAACAATTTTGGAACTTACCAATTTTTCCACCAAAGCTTTGAATTGCACAAATGTATCAAAGACATCAAACTTGGATTGAAGAGGAAAAAACCAAGTATATTTTGTATAGTCATCAACAAATATGATGTAATATCGATATCTATTAATAGAAGTGAGTGGTGCAGGACCCCATACATCAGTGTGTAAAAACTTAAGAAGCTTTCTTGATGTACAAGAAACAGAAGCAAAAAACAGCTTTGAACGTTTTCCTAGAGCACAACTAGAACACACAGATTTATTTAAAGAACTTGAAACTGGAATACAGGACTTAGATGCTAGCTTATTTCGTAATTTGAATGCAGGATGGCCTAATTGTTGATACCAAGTATCCTGTGAAGCTTTAGCATATGTTGCAAATGCCGGTTGATTTCTAGCAATAGGAGATGCATGAAATTGGTAGAATCTAGCTCTCACATGACCTATAAAGAGCGTTTTCTGCTAAGAAAGATGCTTCACAATGAAGCGAAAATGATACAAATGAATAGAACACCAATTATCAAGTATGAATTGGTTTGCAAAAATCAAATCTTGCTTAAAATGAGGAACATGCAAAACATTTTTGAGATCAAAGCAATAAGAGGCAATATTAAGTGTAGATGAACCAGAGTTGAGTATAGGTAAACCTTTGCCATCACCGATATACACTTGTTCAAGTCTATTGTATGCCTCAGGGTTTTGTAGATTATTTGAGGAGTTAGTCATGTGAGAACTGGCACTAGAATCAAGTAACCATGTAGGAGTAGTGGTTGCATTGTATGCAGTTTGAGAATTCTTGGTGCCAAAATATGGATTCATGCATTGAGGGCACTCTGCAGCTTCATGATCCATTTGGCGACAAATTTGGCAAGAGGTCTTTCTAGTATAATTGTTATATTGAGGACGAGAACCATGATTGTTTTGGTGATTACCCTAATTGCCTCGATTAATCTTAGATTACCCTAAAAGCCTTGATAATTCCTCTGAGTGTCATGGTTGTTATAGTGTCTAAGGTTGGAGAAATTACCACAATGTTAAGAACCATAGGAATTCAAGTTGGATCTACTCTGAGTAAACAATGTCTGTGAACCAAAATCACTAGTCGGTGTGGGAAAAAGACCAGCATAAGAATTAAATGCCTGAATTGGTGCCGACAGAGAGGCTTTCTTGTGAGTAGTTAACTTAAGCTTCTTTCTTAAAAGAAGACCATGAAGTTCATCAATAGTGGTAGAACCAAGCCGAAACTGAATTGCAGTGATAAAAAATTCATACTCAGAGGGCAAACCATGTAAAATCACAGAGATCAGCTTAGAGTCTTAGATTAGAGCTTTGGCATTAACATGAGCATCATCAATTTCTTCAATTCGTTGAAGATAAATTGCAGTCGTAGAATCACCTTTCGTGATGTTACGAAGACAAGAATGAAGCTCATGAATGTGCGATTGCGATGAAGTTGCGAGGCGTGATTCCAATTTCGGCCATAGCTCACGAGACGAGTTAACTCTAATAATGTATGGAATAAGAGCATCCAAGAGTATAGAACTAATCCAAATCAAAATGTTTTGATCATTCTTAAACCATGTAACATATTGAGGCTTCAGAGTAGAAGTGTGATTACCAGACGAATCAAGAAGAAATTTCGATGGAGTAAGCATCGTGCCATCAATGATACCGGTGAGATTGAACTGGCGAAATATCAGAGTAAACAGAGTACTCTAGGTAAGATATTTAGTTGTTATGAGCTTAATTGGAATAAGAGATCATATATTCTGGATCGTAATCGATGAAATTGCTGAGAATGTTAAAGAATTAGGACAAGAAGTTATCGGGGCATGATGAACTGGAGAAGTAGATTCATAGGAAGTAGAACCAAAAGTCGCCATGGCTAGATTTCTAGGTTTTGAAGCTTCAAAAGTAAGCTGAGCAGGAAATGGGAGAAGATGATCGAAGGTTGTAAGACTTAGGCAAGAGATACCATAATGAGAAAGTTATGCTTTCATTACATAAAGAGAACAAGATTACATCTTTGGTATATATATACTAGTGACTCACTTGTGCTAACAACTCATTACATCTTTAACTAACTAATCATTTAGCTAATTACAAAAAATGTTATAACCACTTTGTAACGAACTCAACTTCCTTATAACAAACTCAACTATTTACAATTTACCCTTATTATATTGTCCCTTTAGGCTCCCTTATGACCCTTCCCTTTTCGAATATAGGGATTAATTCCCCTCACACAACTCAGGTGGCGCACCAACCTTCCCATCCTATGATCACATGTGCCAAAGATGGGATTCATCAACATGCAATATGCTTGTGTTGCTAATCTTCATGATAATTTTGTTGAACCTACATGTTTTAGTTAGGTAAATAAACATTCATCGTGGCATCAGGCAGTGGCAGAAAAATTTAATGTCATACAACGCACAGGTACATGGACCCTTGGCTCATCTCAACCTCATTTGAATAATCTTCCAATCAAATGGGTCTACAGGATTAAACGTATGTCTAATGGTTCCATCAAATGCTTCAAAGCTTGACTAGTTGCAAATGGTTTCCATTAACAAGATGGTATAGATTATGGGGAAACCTTTATTCCAGTCGTCACTCATTCTATTATTCGACTTTTTATTCTCTCATTTGCAATCCATTTTAATTGGCCTATTCGCTAATTGAACGTCCAAAATGCATTTCTTCAAGGTCCTTTGGCTAAAGAGGTCTATATATGTCAAGCATCAGGTTTTGTCGACCTGCAATATCCCACACACATATGTAAACTTTGTCGTTCTCTCTACAGACTCAAACAGCCCTTCGTGCCTGGTTTCAATGTTTTTCTCATCACCTGGAAGACTTGGGTTTCGTCACATCGATCCACCATAGATTCTTCCTTTGTTTACCTTCTTTGATAGTTCCACTGTACTTTATCTCTTTACATATGTGGTGGATGACATCTTGGTGACAGGAAGTAATAGCACTCAAATATCATGATTTATAGATAGGCTTAGAAAACTATTTTCTAAGAAAGATCTTGGGCCATTACATTTCTTCTTGGGGATGGAGGTAATTCACACGCCAACCGGTTTCCACCTTTCTCAGTCCAAGTATATTTCAGATCTTTTCAAATGCACCAATATAGCTAATTGTAAATGTAAACATGAAAAATTCCTGAAACAAGAACACGTGTACAAAATATATTTTGTATTAATTAATGATTTTGGGGTTACAATCTCTTTGTAATTTGATCCTCTGATTCGATCTTTGTAAGGTGTTGATTTTTGGATGTGCGATTGATCCAAAGGCCGTCGAGGCTTGATCTTGGATGAACGGTTTGAAGTTTCTTCAAAGGCCATTGGGCCTTGATCTTGAAGGTTGAGGGAAGTTTCTTCAATGGGCCTTCAGGGCTTGATCTTGAATAATGGTTGTGCGATTTCTTTAAAGGGTTTTTAGGCTTGATCTTGAAGGTTGATGGATGAGCGCATCCTCAAGGACTTTTGGGCTTAATCTAGAAGAACGATTGGATGTGTGGATTTGTTGAGGTTGTTGATCCAAAGGGTCGTTGGGGCTTGATCTTAGAATGAACGGATGATGAATGATGAACACTTTCTTCAAGGACCGTAGAGGCTTGATCTTGAGTTGGTGGAAGTTCTTCAAGGGGCCTTCAGGGCTTGATCTTTGAAGGTTGATGAACAGGTCTTCAAGGGGACTTTTAGGCTTGATCTTGAATAATGGTTGTGTGGATTTCTTCAAGGGCTTTTGGGCTTGATCTTGAAGGTTGATGGATGAACGGATCTTCAAGGGGTTTTGGGCTTAATCTTGAAGAATGATTGGATGTGTGGATTTGTTGAGGTTGTTGATCCAAAGGGCAGTTAGGGCTTGATCTTAGGATGAACGGATGATGAATGATGAACACTTTCTTCAAGGGCCGTCGGGGCTTGATCTTGAGTTGGTGGAAGTTCTTCAAGGGCCGTTAGGGCTTGATCTTGAAAGAAGATTTGATGAAGAATGAAAAGTGCTTTCTTGATCCTTCAGGATTTGCTTGAGAGCTTTAGAGTTTCAAGGCCTTAAGGTTTTGGTGTGATGTAAATTCCCCCCCCCCCCCTTTTTTCTCTTGATGGAGAAGCCTATTTATAGGCTTTGAGAGTGAATCACCATCATCCATTTTTTTTTGGTGAAGTGAGTGGATGTTATAGGTGAAATAAATAGAGTTAGTAGGTGAAGTAAGTGTGTGATGTAGGTGAAATAAGTGTGTGAGGTTGGTGAAGTAAATGGAAGTTATAGGTGAAATGCGTGTGTGATGTAGGTGAAATGAATAAAGGTTGTAAATTTAATACATTGGTCAACATTTATTTCATTGAAATTTCAATGTCTACAGTAAACCTTTGTCTATACCTGCCAATGCATAATTTTGTTTGGACACTTCAATACCTTTTATTTATGATACCTGACATTGCAAATTCACTATCAATCAGGGTAACTGTCAAACATATTTCCTGAAGTTCCAAGAAACAACGCGTAGTTTATTGGTCTAGCACTCAAGCGGATTACCGTCAACTCGCTTACACATCTGCAGCACTGTCTTGGTTTCGTAACATATTTTGTGACCTGCATATATATTTCTCTTGCACCTCCACGACTGTGGTGGGATAATACAAGTGTCATTGCTATAGCCTCTGATGAGTCGATATTTTACTATATATTTTACCATATTCTTAGTATTAATTTATTGGTTATTTTGTGAGAAGTTTGATACTTTGATTTATATTCTTAATGTAGGACATTCGACTTCCTCTAGAGCAAAAAGTCATCAAACGGATGGATTTTGGAGTGATTCCAATTGGGGGGATGTTCGTGAGTCTGTTGACTTAATCTTATAATTTTCTACCAAGCGGTTTATTTATGGTGATGAAATAAAAGAGCAGCATGCAGTGCTGTCAAACTAACATTTTTGGATTCTTTGGGCTTTTTGGTGTCCAAGATAATGTCTTTTGGGTTCAAGGTCTTCTGCAATTATGTTCGGGACATCTCAAACTTTAATTCTAGCCAATTTGACCTATTTTGGAGCCCTGAAGATCCAAAAACTTAGTTGTTTGGGCGAATTTTACTAGTCAATTTAGGATTATGTTTTCTAATTTATTTTAATTTATTTGGTTTCCTAGTATTATTCTAAGACCTTTTCTAGGTAGGGTTTTATTTTCTGGTAGTATAAATAAGGCTTTTTAGCCATTAGGGTTTAGAGGGGAAAGGAGAGAACGCACGCACACTTTATAGAGCTTTTGGATTCAAGTTTATTTTCAAGGTGTTTTCTATCCTTGTTTTTAATAATATTTCGTTGTATGATTGTTAGTAACTAATTTCCGTTTGCTAGGACGAGGCCACGAGCCTTAGCAATAATATGTAGTTTCTTTCAATTTGTTTATGATATTATGCATGCAAGTTTGAATTATTAATCACCGGTTTAAACTGTCTAACTGTCTTAATGCTTAGCTACCATTAAGATTTTTAGAAAAGTAAATTGATACAATTTTGGTCGGAAGTCGGTCCCTGAAATTGACGAAGACTTCTTGATTTTAATATGTGTAAGTTCACTTAAGATGAATACCATGTTTGGGGGTCCAAGTAGGCATATTTTAGGAAAACCTAACCTTCAAAATATGCATGTGTAATTCATAAGTAATTGGAAGAACTACATAGGATTGTTAAGACGATGGCAGAACCTTAGGCTTTTACAATTTAATTTTCAAAAACCGTTTTCTTTTAGCTTATTTTATTTTGTCATTTTATTTAATTATTTTCTATTATATTCGTTTTTATTATTGTAAATCAAAAAATCAACTTTTTCCAAAACTTTGTTTTAAGTAATTAATTAAGATTTGATTTGATATAAATTATTCATTTAATCCATATGGATAACGACCTTGTTAAAGTCATCTATACTACAATTACCTTGTACTCTTGCAAGTATTTTAAGTCTTTTTACCTCTACTTTTGCAAGTGGTAAAATCCCTCTCATGAAATTAACGCCGTTGCCAGGGATTGTTTTAAATAATTTGTGTATATCAACCCTTAGTTTATTATTATTGTATACATCTTTTTATTTAATTGTTGATTTTGTTTTTGTAGGTTACAATTTGTTTCTTTTGGAGCAGTGCAACAATGGAATTTGCAGTTCCCCTGAATTCAATCTAACACCCGGTGGACCATCTCTTTGGGTTTCATTAGTAGAAACGGGAACGCATATTAATATGAGGAACAACTCAAAAAAGCATTGGAACAATCCTTGTTCAGAATCCTACAATCCAAACTTGAAAGAGCATCTTGAGCAATTTTTTGAGCAGTTTAATGTGCCACAAGAGCTTCCGATAGAGGACAAGCTCTCTAAATTGTTGGAATCAATTGAGTTGTACATTGAAATAACCAATCAAGGATTTCTGATTCAAGCATTAAACTGTGGGAAGAGCTTTAATGATGAAGGGAAGATTGGTGCAGGAACTGAGGAGAAATTTGCCACTTGCTTACGCCCAAAGGGAAGCAGCACATGATGATCCAAAAATTCTCCCAGATCCTTTAGCTAGCCAAGTTCATGTGCCACCAAAACCTTTCCCACAAAGCTTGCAGGAAGACATGAGTGTTAATATGTTAGGGCAGGTTCACACAAATTTAACATCTAATATGTCGCATGATCAGCTCTCTAACACACTATTGGATACATGGTAGATGACTACTGATACAATTGATGTTGCTGAATTGGACAATCTAGCAGTACAAGCATTCAAATTTAAAGAAAATCTAAGTGAGTCCTACAGGCAAGCTAAGATCTACAAGGGAATGAAGAAAAAGTTTAATGGTAGTCCTATTCTTCATAGAGAACTTTGTCCAGTGTAGAAATTGTGGCTATTAAATATTAGATTTAAGTCAATTCAAGGGAAACACAAGCATCAATGGAAGGGAACTTATTTGGTTTCAAAGATACACTCTCATAGAAAGGTGGACATTAAGAACTCAACTACTGAATTTAATTGCACATATCAAGTCAATCCGTACCTACCGTTGTTATATGATGATGTTAAAGAGTGGTTGATTCTAATAGAACAAGTGACGCGATCATCAATTCCTTCCTCTAAGTCTAGCTATAGACATTAACTAAAGCGTTAATTGGGAGGCAACCCAATTTTTTCCAACTCTTATCTTTTTAATTTCGTTCAATTTAGTTTTCTTGCTTTTATTTCAATTACAAAAATCACAAAAAAAAAAAAATTGAAAAACACAAAAATAGCCATATTTTTAGTTGATCAATATTTTATTTTGGGTTTATTCTAATTAGATTTTTCTTGTGTGATCTTTGTAGGTTGCATTTGGAAGCAATTAAGCCCTAAATATCGACTAAGCGCACACATTCATCTGAATCCTGCATTCAGCAGCATTTACAAATTCAACTCAGCACATCAGCATTCATCATCATTCATCATCAATGAAAAGTCCAGACAATTAATCGAATGCAGAAATATGCAAAGGCAGTGTTCCAGACATACTCACAGTGGGGTTGGTGATAAAGCCCCTTGCATTGCTTGGCCCCCCTCTCACTCAATCACTCCCTCGCATTTTATTTAAAATATTACTAAATACAAGTCTGGGGGTGTGATCCAAGCAACATAAAGGAGAGCACAATTGTTCATGCAAACCAAGGATCCAGTTGGTGCATTGTTTAGCTCAACATTCATCATATTATTCAGGGCAGCATGCATAGAAGAAAAATTAAAGACTTTCAAACCTATGGATGCGAGACAGCAGCCACACACTGACCAAATCACATGAACGACAATGACTACAAAGACACAGATTCACATAATCTATTCATCCAAATCGTTGTTGAAAATTTATACCTTTCGTTCAACCTTAAGATCTGCAATTTGGGTTGTTTCCTGCTGTGGATCTGAAAGTCCTGCACAAGATACACACATGCAGGAGGTACGTCACATCTCTCTTCCATTTCATCTAAGCAGAAGCACAAATATCGCAGAAGGAGAGTGAGCATTTTTACCTGCAATGGATGACAAAGATCCCAGTGCTGGCTGTGCAATGTGATGGATCTGGGGTTGCGGGTGTAGCTTCAAAGTTCCCGGTTTTCATTTCTCAAACCCGAAGTTTGGGGGTTGCAGGTTGTAGTTCGAACATTAGTTACGACTTTGGACAAAATGGCTATGGTGGCATGGTTATAGAGATGGATGAAGGTTAGAGATAAGCAATGTTGTTCTAGTTTTTATTGAGAAAAACTAATGAAAAGAGCTTGGAAATTTTGAATTTTAACGATAAGGATAAAAAGGGTAAAGTAAATAGTACCATGATTGAGTTTTTAGTGTAAAAATGTGATTTTTTGTTAGGGAAGTGTTATTGGCACTACAAAAATCTTATTCTACACTCCTCACAAACATAGTTTTCTTTCCTAATATAGAAAGTTTGGAGTGTGGAATGAGATTTTTGGAGTGCTAATAACAATTCACTTGTGTTCACTTTTGTTAAAATAAACGGTACTTGAAGTTTTTTGTTAAAATTTTCTTTTTATTATGATTCACGTGTGTACTTGCAGCCAAAACCCGTTGGCTTGATCCATCTTTCGCTGGATTGGGTTCACTCATGGCCCACTGCATTACCTCAGATTGTTAAGCACATGGGCGCCATGAGTTCCATGCATCAGGACACCATGTCGAACCCAGGTACCTTCTTTCCTTTGAGTTTTGTTTTATTAAGATTTGTATCTTTTGACTTTATATTATCTTTTTAATTTCAGTTTTTATTTAATAGCTAGTTGTTAGTCTTTTTATGAATTTATTTTCATGTTTTTTGTTTATATTTTCACACCTTGAGGACAAAGTGTGATTTAAATTTAGGGGTGGGAAATAAAAATTTTAGGATTTTAATTTTTGTGTCAATTTAAAAAAATTTCATTCTTTTTATGTTAATATCCATAGGTTATTTTAAACATTAGAAAAAATGAACATAGTGAAGGTTAATCTCACAATAGAGTCTTTTTTATTTATCGTTGCTTAGACACTAATTCATGAGTTATACATTGAAAATTTGCACATCTACATCAACATGGTTTGTGGGGAGTGAGATTGAAACCCTTACTTTTAGTCTAAGTGTATTTCAATTTTTGTTCGTAATAAAGTAAAGTTAGTTATTGTTAAAATAAAGTAATAATTGTTCCACCCGAGACTTTACTCAGTAACCGGGCCAGTCCTGCCTGATCAGCAATGATTCTCGCGTCAAACGATAGAGTCTTGGCATGGGGCAGAGTGGTTAGTTGGTTTCGTATCCTTTTCAGTTCGAGTTAGTAAGTCCTTAGGGGTGTTCTACACCTAGTGTCCTAAAGCCTTTGTGGTTTGGGAGTCATTGACCTAAAGCTCGCTACATGGGTTGGATAGAAAGCTTAAGGGAACTGGCATTGCATGACCATTACTATTACTAAAAAAAAATGAAAAAGAAGGAAAAAAAAAAAGAGAAGGAGAAAATAAGGAAAAAAAATAGTTATGTTTCAATTTAGTATGTGTGAAATAAAAAAGGACGAGAGGTAAGGGTTTTAGTTAAGTCTCCTTAACTATGTTGGTTCACTTTACACCGAAGGAAGTTTGTGAATTCTTTTCTAATTGATTCTAAACGGCTTAGACTCTGTGGTGGGATTAGTTGGAATTGTTGGAAAGATGTTCTGATTTTCAACGTGTTCCATGGACTGCAACTTGAAGATGAAAATTTTGTCTTAGTTGAGTTTTAATAAAGTTTCTAGTTTGTTAGTTTTTATTTTTGTTTTCTAGTTTTGTTTTGCTTGAGGACAAGCAAAAAGCTAAGTTTGGGCGTATTTGATGAGTCAATATTTTACTATATATTTTACCCAATTCTTAGTATTAATTTATTGGTTATTTTGTGAGAAGTGTGATACTTTGATTTATATTCTTAATGTAAGACATTCGACTTCGTCTGGAGCAAAAAGTAGTCAAATGGATGAATTTTGGAGTGATTCCAATTGAAGGATGTTCATGTGTCTGTTTTCTTGATCGTATCAAAGTTTCATAATTTTCTACCAAGCGGTTTATTTATGGCTATGAAATAAAGGAGCAGCATGCAGTGCCGTCAAACTGACGTTTTGGGATTCTTTGGGCTTTTTGGCGGCCATGATGATATCTTTTGGGTTCGAGGCTTTCTGTAATTATGTTCGGAACATCTCAAGCTTTAATTCTAGCCATTTTGGGCCTATTTTGGAGCTCTAAAGATCCAAAAACGTGGCTGTTTGGAGACTATGCATATTTTGGGCGAATTTTACTAGTCAATTTAGAATTATGTTTTCTAATTTATTTTAATTTATTTGGTTTCCTAGTATTATTCTAAGACATTTTCTAGGTAGAGTTTTTTTTTTAGTAGTATAAATAAGGCTTTTTAGCCATTAGGGTTTAGAGGGGAAAGAAAAGAATGCACACACACTTTAGAGAGCTTTTGGATTTAAGTTTATTTTCAAGGTGTTTTCTATCCTTATTTTTAATAATATTTCATTGTATGATTATTAGTAACTAATTTCCATTTGCTAGGGCGAAGTCATGAGCCTTAGCAAGAATATGTAGTTTCTTTTCAATTTGCTTATGATATTATGCATGCAGGTTTGAATTATTAATCATCGGTTTAAACTGTTTAATTATCTTAATGCTTAGCTACCATTGAGATCTTTAGAAAAGTAAATTGATACAATTTTGGTCGGAGGTCAGTCCTTGAAATTGATGAAGGCTTCTTGTGATTAATATGTGCAAGTTCACTTATTATGAATACCACGTCTTAAGGGTTGTATGGTTTTTCAAAAGATTTCACAAAATTTAATGAGTCATGCATGTTTAGATTTGATCTGAATACCACATATGGGTTGCATGTTTGATATATGCTCTATGTTAGGGGTCCAAGTAGGCATATTTTAGGAAAACCTAACCTTCAAAATATGCATGTATAATTCATAAGTAATTGGAAAAACTACATAGGATTGTTAAGGCGATGGCGGAATCCTAGGCTTTTACAATTTAATTTTCAAAAACCGTTTTCTTTTAGCTTATTTTATTTTGTCATTTTATTTAATTATTTTCTATTAAATTCGTTTTTATTATTTTAAATCAAAAAATCAACTTTTTTCAAAACTTTGTTTTAAGTAATTAATTAAGATTTGATTTAATACAAATTATTCATTCAATTCAAGTGAAGAACATCCTTGCTAGAGTCATCTATACTACAATTACCTTGTACTCTTGTAAGTATTTTAAGTGTTTTTATCCTTACTTTTGCAGTTGGTAAAATCCTTATCAGCCTCAAATCCAGCTTATCAAGCTCGAATGAGTCATGTTTAAGTGGATTACCACTACGTTCACGAAAAGGTCACTCGCAAAGAAGTCGTCGTTGGATATGCGGCTTCAACTGATCATCAGCTTACTGATCTTCTTATAAGAGGCCTATCATTTTCATGTTTTGCCTTCTTAATTTCCAACTTTCCCATTCGCCTAACGTCCGCTCAGCTTGCGGGGGCGTGATAAGCCAAGTCAGATTACCCAGTTTCAAACGCTGCTGCCTTCCCGCTCTCCTCAGCTGCAATACAGTTCGACTACAACTCAAGCTCTTCATCAGATTAGGTCTGTTAGTTAGATCAAACTTCCTATTGTTATCACAAGTATTTATCCTTGTACTTATTGGAGATAGTTCTCCCTTGTGACTGAATCACTTATGTAACAGTATATATTCAATACGTAGGCTCATTCATCGATTCATGAGTTGAGTTCATACATTCACACATATTTCTTCCGCTGTGCATTGATATCTTTTAATGGTAAGATGTTAAATAACCAGCATACTCCCATCCCCCTCTTGTTGCGTTTATTTGTTCCAAGCCGTCCATTAATCTCTGAACCCCCTCCCACCATTTAATTGATTAGAAAATCATCCCCATAGCTGTAAATCTTGTAGAAAAGTACTTTAAAAACTCTTCATCTATTCACTTGTCAATCTTTCATTGATTTTCAATTGTGAAATATTTTGCGCATTGTCAAGTCATTTGGATTTCTTATTTTTTAAAAGGGGATATTTTTTCATAAGTATCACTTGAACGTGCAAGCATGTGCATTAATATCACGTGAATTTTCAATTTTTAACTTTTACCATTTGACTCTCTTAATTGCTCTTAATTGTTGGAATTGACGACCTAAGTTATTTTCCATCTATTTTGCCATTAAAACGTGTCATATGCCCCTCACGTGGAGGGATATTATCGGCAATTCACTTCCTAGGGCGAATCAATTTGTATGAAGCCAAAAGATTTTTTTTTTTTTTTTTTTTTGTAGCGGCATTGGAGTCAAGTCATGAAGAGGAATGGAGAAGTTGATTTTGGAAAGGGTTGTTGAAGAATTGAAGTGAAAATTATGCAAAAATATAATCTTTCATTTATAGTGAGTTTTCAATTATTATTTTTTTGTAGGTCAGCAAGTGGGTGTGTGGTTCACCTTAATTTATTCAGATATTAATTTTTCAAACTCTTATGGAGGGAATTGCCGAACTGGGGCTATATAGCCCCCAATTTTAGAGCCCTACAATGACATGTTTTATGTCACATCCCGGCCCGGGGCGAATCACTTCCCAGGCCCGCTTCCACTAGCGTAGCACGATATTGTCCGCTTTGGGCTTACCATTCCCTCACGGTTTTGTTTCTGGGAACTCACACGAGAACTTCCCGATGGGTCACCCATCCTGGGAGTGCTCTCGCCCTCTACTCGCTTAACTTCGAAGTTCCTACGGAACCCAAAGCCAGTGAGCTCCCAAAAGGCCTCGTGCTAGGTAAGGATGGAATATACATATAAGGATCAGTCCCTGGGCGATGTGGGATGTCACAATCCACCCCCCTTAGGGGCCCGACGTCCTCGTCGGCACATTTCCGGCCAGGGATAGGCTCTGATACCAATGTCACATCCCGGCCCGGGGCGAATCACTTCCCGGGCCCGCTTCTACTACCGTAGCACGATATTGTCCGCTTTGGACTTACTATTCCCTCACGGTTTTGTTTCTGGGAACTCACACGAGAACTTCCCGATGGGTCACCCATCCTGGGAGTGCTCTCGCCCTCTACTCGCTTAACTTCGGAGTTCCTACGGAACCCGAAGCCAGTGAACTCCCAAAAGGCCTCGTGCTAGGTAAGGATGGAATATACATATAAGGATCAGTCCCATGGGCGATGTGGGATGTCACATTTTAATAGCAAAATAGATTGAAAGTAATCAAGGTGGTAGATTCCAACAATTCAGAGAATTTATGTGATAAGATATAAAAACTCAAAGTTCATGTGATATTATTGTACATGCTTACAAGTTCATATAGTACTTGCGCAAAATACCCTTTCTAAATTATTGGATTTACAATATTTGTCTATAAAGTGACATTATTTAAAAAAAAAAAAAAAAACACATGAAAAGCCCTCCCATTGACCCTTTGGACTCGTGATTTTTATTAGACTAATAAACTAAAGTCATACGATATTTATTTCTGAGATATCTTCTTATATATAAAGCCAACATAAAAGGTGAATAGTGCTTCTGGTGTCATCAAGTTTCAACAAAATATTTGGATAAAAATGCCCCCAAAAAAAAAAAAAAAAAAACTCAGGCGTCCCAAAATAATGCATCAAATAAGGCAAAGTCATTTTCGTCATTTTAATAGTGCTTTTTTTAACAACTTATTTTTTGGTACAATTTTTGTTTTTTTTTTAATTAGTGCCTCACAATAGGCTAGCAATAATGTTATTCAATTTCCCTATTTTTAAACATATTTAAAAGACCTTAAGAGGCATGTAATGCCGATTATAAAAAAGGTCTTTCGCATGCGAATAATAATGTGATAAATAAGTTGTCAAATGATTTTTTTTTTTTTAACAAGCGATATTATCTACACTAATGGGGAAAGGGTGAGATTAGTCTCACAATGGGTTAGCAATAATGTGATTCAATCAGTTGTTTATTAAATATTATTTTCTCTATTTTTAAACACGTTCAAAACATCTTAAGAGGCGTGTAATATCGGTTATAAAAAAAAGTCTTTCGCACGCAGATAATAATGTGATTAAATTAATTGTCACATGATTTTTTTTTAACAAACAATAATATCTACACTAAGGCGGAGGGTGGTGGGCTTAGCCTCACAATGAGCTAGCAATAATGTGATTCAATAATCAATTGTTTATTAAATATTAGTTACTCTATTCTTAACGTAAATTTTATAAAGACCGATTTCATTATGTGAATTCAGCTGCTTTAAATATTATTTTCTTTATTTTTAAACACGTTCAAAACATCTTAAGAAGCGTGTAATGTAGAGATATTTTCTTCATTTTAATAGTGTTTTTTTTAATAATTAATTTTTTTTGTACCTTTTCTTTTAAATTAGTATCTTACAATAGGCTAGCAATAATGTAATTCAATCAGCTATTCATTCAATATTATTTTCTCTATTTTTAAATACGTTCAAAACATCTTAAGAGGCATGTAATGTCAGTGTCTAGTAATAATGTGATTCAAGTAGTTGTTTATTAAATATTATTTTTTTTCTATTCTTACTGTAAATTCTATAAAGACCAATTTTATTATGTGGATTTAACTACTTTAATTGGTTTATGAGTGGTTTCTTCTAACATGATCTAAGAGTATTCATTTACTTCAAATATTACACTTTCCTTTTGTCAATTTACGCATATAAGTATATTTAAAACATGTAAGTCATGCGGAGCATGTCATGATTCAAAAAATACCATATACACGTGTGAAAGACCTTTTTATAACCGGCATTACACGTCTCTTAAGATGTTTTGAATGTGTTTAAAAATAGAGAAATTGAATCACATTATTGCTAGCCTATTGTGAGATACTAAAAATATATAAAAATAAATAAATAAAAAACTGTACTAAAAAATTAATCATGAAAAAAAAAAAACACTATTAAAATGATGAAAATGCCCCTATCTTATTTGATGCATTATTTTGGGATGCCTTTGCGCGTCCATGAAGACTGGTACTATATAAATAGATGACACGAGTGTTTTGAAATGCACCAATGACCAACCGAGTTAGTCTAAGCGTCCATGTTAGAACTTATAAAATTGATGTCATTTTTTTTTTAACAAACGACATTATTTTACACTAAAAGATAGGAGGTGAGCTTAGCCTCACAATAAACTAGCAATAATATGGTTCAAATTCACCTTTAGTGAGAATCGAACCTAAATGCCAATTTTGACACCTCGAACCTAAAAGGAATTATGTAAGCAAGCAACAATGAGAGACTAAAAAGTAGGAGACAAGTAATGTATCAAATTCACCTAAATGACTCTATTTGAAACATCTTTGAGCATACATATTGTAAGATTTGTTTTTTCTTAATTTAGGGGCTTTGTCATGGCAGTCACTCTTTCGAAGGTAAGGAAGACTATCATCATGTAATTTACCAGCGTCAATATGTCGACTAGAACAAATTAATATTAACAAAACGTGGAACATGTTCATGGAAAAGAATCATCGCCAAATCCTTTTTCCTAGGAATTCTATGATCGTGATCGTTCATTGTACATCATGCAGTCAGAAATCATTTCAAAATTTAAAATTTAAAATTAAATATAAATAGTACCTAACGAAAATTGCTCGTATGATGTACGATGAACGGTCACGATCATAGCATCTCTAAGATCCTAAGATCGTGACCGTTCATCACACATCGTGCGGTCAAAAATCATTTCAAAATTTAAAATTTAAAATTAAATATAAATAGTACCTAACAAAAATTGATCGTTTAATATACGATGAACGATCACAATCCCAACATGTCAAAAAAAAAAAAGATCTGGCGACTATGCTTTTCCCACATTCTTGTCTTCGGCTGTAATGTCATGGCATGAGATTTGGGTGGTGATGTGACCTCATTCTATCTTTTAGAGGACACAAAAGAAAAAGGAAAAATAAATAAAAAAAACTAATAAAAACCAAACAAAATATCTTCTATTCACAAAAAGGACCATTCCCACTATTGACGGACGGGACCAATTCCGTGAATTAACCAGCAGCGCTCCCTTAACCCCGATTATCTAGGCTGCCCCACAATTAACACCCCTTAAACGTTATTAAACGCCCCCCACCCCCTTCTTCTTCTTCTTCTTACAAGTTGCCGACGCGGTCTTCCAATAAGGCGGCAAAACCCCCCAATTCAATGGCGGCGCTTTCTCTCTGCTCCATTGTCCCACCTGCCCTCTCCAGGTCGGTTCCTCTCCCTCTCATTGCACTTTACCTTTCTGCTTTCTGCAAGTCGAATTTCCAGTATTTCACCGTCGGCGGAACCCTAATCGTCTGAACCCTTATCGGATTTTGCTAATCCGTTAATGTGATCGTCAATTTTTGATCTTTTGTTCTGAATTGAATTGAACGGCATCGTTTCAGGTGATATATCTGCTTCAGCTTTGTTCGCGAGGGGGATTTCTTTTGGCAATGGAAGAGAAGGGGCAGCTCAAGCGAGCCCTCATTGATACAACGGCGGGTTTAATCGCCGGCGGAATATCGCGAACGGTTACTTCGCCGCTGGATGTTATTAAAATTAGATTCCAGGTTCGTTAAAGTTTTGAAATTTTTGCCTTTATCTTTATCTGTAATGGGGTTAGACTGCGAAATTGTTTTGACATCGTGGTTAAGTTTGTAAATTTTTGCAATTTCTGAGCTTTGCATTGTTTTCCATCGTAGAAAATTCATAACATTCTTACAGCACGGTACAAGTAATGATATGTATTGTTATTTTTTCAAGTTTAATGGACTCCTGCACGTGTTGACTTGGTGTGAAATCGTGTTTGTTTTTGTTGTTGCGTAAATTTCGTGGGTTTTAAGAATTTTTATCGATTTGGTGTTTGGGTTTTATGCATGATGCTTATCTGCATATGCATCATAAGGGCTGGTGGTGGAATGAAAATCTTTTTATTTGTTTTGGTTGATAGGTTCAACTCGAACCCACGACGTCATGGGCTTTGGTTCGAAGAAATTTGTCTGAACCATCAAAATATACTGGGATGTTTCAAGCAACAAGGGATATCTTCAGAGAGGAAGGCTTACTGGTACAGTAACACAATTTATGTTCATGGAGAATGTAAATTACTATTTATTTTTTCTTGTGGCATTCTGTAGAAGCCATTTCTGGTGGTCTTTTATGGTTCAGTTTTGCAAGAACATTAACATTTTCCTGAGATCTTATTATGAGAATTTCTTATGGCAGGGTTTTTGGCGTGGAAATGTCCCAGCTTTACTTATGGTTATGCCGTATACCGCGATACAATTTACGGTGTTACACAAGTTGAAAACATTTGCTACTGGTTCTTCCAAAACAGGTACTTTGAGAATAGTCCTTATGTGCACTCTTTATTTCACTTGCGCACTCATTTCAATAGGACTTGATACTATTAAGGGTATGACAACTCGGACCCTATATTTGTTTAAAACCCTTGTAAAATAGGCAAACACAGTTGGACACCTGCCTGCATCTGAAATCCATGTTTGTGTCCATGAAACATAGGTCTGAATTCTGAATTAAAAGTTGTATTATGTGGCTTCTTTTAAGTAAGGGTATGAATTGAATATGGTTTGATCTTCTGATTCTTCTTTCATTATTTGTAGCTCCAGTAGCTTCGGCGTAGGACATTTGACTTTGACTTCTTTATTTCTCTAAAATTCTCTTTCAAATTGATTATCAAGAACTGAATTTGTGCTAAAGTAACTTGGGTTGTAAGCTGGATGTTAGAATGTAATGTCCATCTCTAATAAAAGTCTAGGTTTATTGCTCTGTTGTTTATTTGAATTTTGCAATGAGGATTTTGCTGATAGAGGTACCATGTTTAGTTTAAGTACTCTATATGTAATGTTTACGACTTCAGAGCTGTGACCACTTTGGATGTGTTATTTTTTTCTAATACCCCAAATTTCTTGTACGTCCTGATCATTGTTTGCTCTGATGCAGAGGATCACATTCGTTTGAGCCCCTATTTATCTTACGTCAGTGGAGCATTAGCGGGTTGTGTAGCTACTGTTGGCACATATCCATTTGATCTTCTAAGAACCTTATTAGCTTCACAGGGCGAACCTAAGGTATAGGTACATGGGTTTACTTTTTGGTATGGTGCGTGCGTGTGATTGTAAATTAACTTTCAAACTGTTCCGCGCCATGTATAGCAATGTTAGATCCATGTTATTCTTCATAAAATTCTTTAAAGTTGCAAAGTTATGCATCTGACAGCATGAGCTATCCTTTATGTAATCAGTAGCTTTGAAATGCTTAATATACTAATAAAATAATGTTGAATTTTATCAGGCCACCTTTAGAATTAGTTTCTGCATAAACACCAATTTGTGAAGAGTTCTTTGGCATAATAGAGCCTAACTCACATTGTTCTTCATTTAGGTGTATCCAAATATGAGGTCTGCGTTGGTTGAAATAGTTAAAAATCGTGGCTTTCGAGGGTTGTATGCTGGACTTTCGCCAACACTTGTTGAGATTATACCCTATGCAGGCTTGCAATTTGGTACCTATGACACGTTTAAGCGCTGGACCATGGTAAGCTTCTGGTTCTGCTCTATCATTTACTTTTTTGTGTTTTTTACTAAATATTTGTATTTCTTTGTCTCATGATGGGATGATTTCCGTCAGTTTTGGAAATCAATATATAGTTGTTTTGGTTGAAAATATCTATCATGTGGTCTCACAAGGAAATGAACCACATTGGCTAGTTTTGCAGGGGGCCTATAGCTCAAGTAGTTAAGACCATTCACCCCTGCACTTGAGGTCCTAGGTTCGCTTTTCCCCTCCCCCACTTGTGTAAAAATAACTTGACATGTTTAGATATGTGAATTGAAATAATCAAAGAAAAGGGCCACACACCCAGCAAAGAGCAAGATCTTTTGTTGGAAGTGAATTGGATACAATTGTCCTTCCAATATATGTTTGTGTGTTGTGAGAAGGTTTTCTTGGATTGAGAAATTCTGAAAAAAAGTATGTGATCTCACATTTTATTGTGTCCATTTTAGGCGTGGAACCGGTACAGATCCTCTAATATGAACTCGCACGGTAGAGAAGATGGTCTCTCGAGCTTTCAGCTTTTCATCTGTGGTATAGCATCCGGCACATGTGCCAAACTTGTCTGTCATCCACTTGATGTGGTCAAGAAAAGATTCCAGGTAGATATTTAAACGTCCCGAACTCCACTTGCAGTACTGGAACTTTCAGTTCATCTGGACTCTAGTGTGTTATTTAACAATCTTTCCGCAAGAATACAAAGGAAGAACAATGTGCATGAAAATGCTTCCATGTTAATGCAATGATGGTTGGTCATATGAATACTGTTTTCCCGGGCCTTGCAGGTTGAAGGACTACAGAGGCACCCAAGATATGGGAAACCAGTAGAGCACCGTGCTTATAGCAACATGTTTGACGCCTTGCGAAGAATATTGCAGATGGAGGGCTGGGCTGGTCTCTATAAGGGAATAGTCCCATCAACCGTCAAATCTGCACCTGCCGCTGCAGTGACATTTGTGGCATATGAATATACATCAGATTGGTTAGAGTCCAGATTGACTTGAATCTAACTGTTTCCTAATAGTTTCAAATGTTATTTTTGCATGATGAGATTCTTTTGTCCTTGGAAACCTTAGAAAACCCTCGTCGAAGGAACCGAAAGGAGGGACCCTATTTTAGCCGCCCTTACAGGCCATAAGATTGTAACTAGACAGCAAAATGTTTGAAGATAGAAGTTGAGATTTAGAGCACCATAAATTTTTGTATCAGCATGTTTCAAATGAGATTGTCGTCTCCTCTCTTGGAAAAAATCTGGTTACCGTATTTACATCCTCTACATATTTTTGTGGTCGAAGTACCGATACATTCGCACTCATGTCTCGAAACAGAATGAACTTATAAATCCCATAACCACAAGTAAACATGAACTTCTCCGACATGTTACAGATTCTCAGTTGTGTTGCAATCGAAATGCCTCAAGCACTAGGTACAAAATTTCCGACATGTTACAGATTTCGGAAGTGTGTAAAATCTCCAAATCACAGGATTCACATTCAAACTTGTATGCGAACCAACGTTATTCAACGGAAAATCCAACTAGTAGTGAAGGAGAATAGTCGATAGAAGCTATCTCTATGTGTGCCTTCTTCAGCGATTGTTGTTCTGTTTGCCGCTGCCATCCTCCGGAGGCAGTGCTACAAACTGCAAGATCCTGCGAACCTCAACCACATCAACCCGGAACTTCTCAGCAATTTGTTCCGGCTCCATGCGGCCATTGTGATCCTCGGCCTTGCCCTGATGCAGCAGAATAATGTGGCGCAGCTGTGCCACATTCAGAGTTCCCGGCGGAGCAGGCCTCTCCTCATAACTCCCGGAATCTGGCTTCGTATCCCTCAGTTTAGGTAGAGGCCTCTTATACTTGTCCACCACATTTGCCTGTACAATGATCCCAAAATACACATTTACAACAGTACAATACAATGTCTTAAATTCAAACCGTGGCTAGCTAGTTTATATGCTAAAAGTGCTTATGAGCGGAAGTGCTTTCTACGTTATTCTCAAACGGCGAAACAAAATGAAAAAACCAAACTTTGAAAAACTGACCTCGCCCATCTCCAATTTGCCTCCGGGCTTTGCTTTGATTCTACCCACCATTTGATTGAGCATGGCGTCGTAATTTGGATCTCGTTCTTCGAGCACATTTTCGACTGCTTCTGCGGCTCCTCCTGTTCCTGCACTGCCATCTGAAACCAACAAACCACATTCGAAACGACGCCGTAAATTAACTGAACGGAACTGAGGAAAAATGTGCTAGAAAGGCCAATAGACAAAAGAAGGGCGGCAACTTTAACTATACCAGAATCAATAGCGCCGCCGGCCTTGGAGATCTCCGCCCGTTCGGGGGGAACCAGAGGAGGCCGCTTATCGACGACGACGGTCTTCGGTTTGGACGACGCCGTTTCGACGGTCGAAGAGGGTCGCGTTCTTCCAGCAGCTCGTCGCAGCGCCTGACCCATTGTGTCGGTCGTGCTTTCTATTTTCTAATTTTTCCCAAATCAACCAACAATAAACTCCGTTAAATATGCAGATAGATTAAAATACAAAACACCCTTTTCAATATTTAGGGTTTGGTGGGAATATTGGAAGAGGACGTGGGAGAGGAGGAAGAAGAAGAGGATGGGAGCAGTACACAGTGGAAAGTGGCGCGTGGTACTCTCGTGTCCTTTTGTCCTACACCAAATAGCAAATACCGATGGGGCCCATTTCGTTTACTTTTATTAATTTTGTTTTTATTTTTATTTTTGGGTCAAATATGAGAGTTTTGTTTTATAAATTAGCTAGAGATAAGCATTAATTATAACTCTAAATTTTTTTTGTCGGAAAAATAGTCTAATACATCAAGTGTTATAATACAAATGATTAGTGACTTTGGCTGTTTAGGATAAGTACGTATATAAATTCTTTCTGAAAACTTTAAATGCTTAGTGAACTCTCGTTCTCTAAACTTTCATAGCATCAACATCGACCAAGATTGGATTTGATTGAATCGATCGTTTGGGCGGATTGGATTGAATCTTGGAACACCCCTAGCTTTGATATCTAATTAGCAAGCAATCAAACTGTTCTAAGGAAACTTAAATCTTAACTTACCTTTTGCTTTCAGGCAGGCAACAAACAATGCTTAACACAAATCTCTTCAAATTACGAAAATTTCAGATGTAAACCGATGAGAAACTGTCGACGCGAGTCTAAGAAATCGAACTACATTTGATCAGAATGCAACAACGGTCACCCTATACGTTAGTCTTGCAACTCATAATTAAGGAAAGAAAAAAAAAAAAAAGACGACCACTTTTAAAGTAAATTGTACACAAGAGAGAAAGTAAATGGTTTTATCAAATGCTGTTGAACTAAGACTGAAAGGGAGTAGGGTAACTTTTGTCTCTCATCTTTGGTTTTCTGGTTAATTGCGCTGCTTTCGCTGATGAAATGGCCACGGGAAAAGACGCTGCTACTCCGAATTTCCAATGAAATTTGTATGTAACACCATGTACAATGCAGAAGAATGAAGCGACTTGCTGCCCTTGCTGTTTATCATGGGTTGGTTATAACCGCACGAGCCAAAAGCAGCGGTCTCTGTTATATGCAGAAGAGCTTTGTTCAAGTTGTTTGTTGGATTTTCAGCACCAAACCGACTTACGAGACCATGTCAAGTTCGCTGTACCCATCAGCGTTGTTACTGGGGATAGCACTCCTGGTTTCCTGCATACTGAAATCCGGGAGACTAGTATCAAAACTGTTGAGATCGCTCACCTTAGTACGAGCACGCCTGGATGACCTTAATTTGGAGTTGTCTCGGGGGAATTCATCCCTACTCTTCCGCTTCTGTTTTGTGTCTAAAAATCCATAAGCTAAAGATTCCAGTACCTTAGTGCTCAGTGGTCGGTTTCTTGTGCTTTGTCTCCGAGAGTTCATTGCAGGCTGCTGTTCAGAAGTTGCCCCACTTTCAGAGGGATCCACTGAATGGGAAGCAGCATCTGGTTCCTGGTGTGTTTGATCATCTTGTCTTTCTATCATTGTTAAAGGTTCATCAGTTTCGGCATCTAGAGGCGGGGGCATGTTCAAGTCAATCAACATAGGGCGCTGAGGATTCTCTTGGAATATTTCCACAGGCAAACTGTTGCCACGACGATTGCCTTCACCACTATCAACTGGGCTGGCTCCTCTAGGCAAAGTACTGGCGGATGATAACTTCTCTCTGGATGGTTCCACTTGAGAGGGAGTTTTCTCACTAAATTCCGCACGGTCTCCAGAAACATCTTGTTGTAACATGGGACCTTGCAAGAACTGGCTCCTGCTGGGGGTGATCTGTGTGCGACTACAAGCAGCTAACCGTCGACGTCTTTTTGAAACAGGGGCAACATGATTTTCATTTTCAGAAACCATTTTCCGGCTCTTTTGGCACTTCATAGCTTTCCGGCGCTGCATGTCGTTGCATGTACCAATGTTCTCATTCTTGGGGAGATCTGCAGTCACAGTAGTCGAACCTTGACCAAAAGCTTGATGTTCCACCTCTGAAGTACCATATTTAAAATATTTGTCACCATTTCTACCCAAACGGATGGACTTCGAAACGTGGATCTCATCCCTCTGTGAACACAAGGAATTAGCAGAATTATAAATATCTGTTGAATCCTCAGAAGCATCCTCGTCGTCATCTTCAGAATCACTTCTGGAGGCAGAGACATCCAATTCAAGCGGTAAGCTTCTCAGTTCCCTTACCTTGAATATTTTCCCATTAGACAGACTAGTATCCACAACTGTAAACTTCATGACATCTGTACTACTACGATTTGGAGTACGAGGCTGCAGATAACAGTGACGTTGCTGATTTGGGAAGTCTTGTTCGTCCAGCTTTGTTTCATCTGTCCACCCATTTTCTTTATTTGCTCCCATTTCAAGCTCAAGAAGCTCAGGGTCTGAAGCAACTTTATTCAGGACGTCACTTACCGAATCAAAGTAGTGGGATCCCTTCACCAGTTTCCTTCTTGAGAACTTCTTAATACCAGGGATAAGAAAGACCAATGAATTCCTGGAACCAGTGGAGAAACCCGGATAAGGCTGCTCAGAGTGCCACCCTCTTTCAAGCAAACGAGGCCAGACAGCTTCCCAAAAGAGATCGCTTGAGCGGGCTTTGCTTAGCCGGAAGCCCCCTGTTAGAAAGTTGACTATTTCTAGTGGCGTAAGGGTGGAACATGCTTTGCCAGTTGGTATTTCTGGGCGAACAGGAGCAACCTGATTGGACTTTAAAGTCTCTGTGGCATTGCCTGTGAGATCTTTCTTTCCTGTACCAATTCCCACTGCCTCCACCAGTGCATTCAATCCAATTCTAGCCTTTAAAATGAATACATATTCTTCTAGTATAATTTTTCCTTCCCCAAATGTCTTCGAGACCTGGAATTGGTCAAACAAATTAAAACAGACCATATCCTGATACGAACAAATAAAGGGACAAACAATCATAGCAAAATCCAAGGTGTATCCCTTCTGTAAACAACTGTTTATCTGCATTAACGGATTTCATTTTGAGTAGTCAACATTATATGTTTCTGTTGTATAAAATCAGAAGGAAACAAGTGGCAGATAAAATGATGGATCCACATGCATTACATATTTGCACTTACTTGTCAATCTTCATCAGAAAATAAACATTTGTCATTATTTTCGTATATAATTTGTCTATACAGTACCTCCGTAAATCCATAATTTAAGCTAAAATACTACTAAATTTAATGAGTAGGAGGCGGTAATCTCTAGACATGGAACTAATTGCTAAAGTGATAAACACACAAATTCAATTTTACCAATCACTTCCACATGATTCAACTCTGCCAAAAAAAATGAACAGGTACACAAAAGGAAAGCAAAGTTACAGAAGGCATATAGGGACTTTGTGAGAAAAATGTACAAAGAGTTAAACAATTAAAGGGATACTAATCTGTCTAAATTTTAGCAATCAAATAATAACTTGAAAAATGTTGGCAGAGAACCTACACAGAACCTGAATTAGAGTATTCAGTAAAGCAATAACTAATTTAGCATACTTTTATTTGTTTGCATATTGATGTGTGTACAGACAGGCTGATATAATTTTTATCCACAGTATTGAAGTTTCGTAGAGATTTAATAACCTCAAGCAAAGAAGTTTGGCATTCTTCTGACACGTGAGGAAACAAACGAGAAAACAACTCATGTTGCCTTGCCCCAGTAAAAATTCTTTGCCCAAATATACATTTTCTGCTTCTCATTTTTTTGCATTCTTTCCATCTCTTGTATCTGTCAGACTTGTAAAATTTCCCATAGTAGAATGACAAAATATCACCCATTTGTGTGCTTCCGACAAACTTCTTCACCAGAACGAGGTTCCTCTCAAAGATATATAAACCAAGAAGAAAACTGGCTTCTTCCATGTCACTCCAATTGTCTCCTGCAGAACCAGGAACTGGACAGTACACTCCTCCAGGCTTTTGATGCATTTCAGCCTTCATTTCTTGTTTCAATACTAGATTTTCTGACTCGCCAGATGTTATCACATTATCGGACTTAACATCCATTGGCTCAGCTTTGCACTTTACGTTGTCACTTTCTGAATCAATCAAGCTCTGTCCGACATGTTCATATTTTTTGGTGTCCAATTCCTCGCTGATCCACATTACTGGTATAGGCAAACCCATTACTAAACTACCTTCGGAAATTTCTGCATCAGTTGGGTTCTTTAAAAGCCGTATATAGTCAGAAACAGCTAGTAGACAGGGAATTTCAGCCTGGTACTCATCTCCAACTCTAGGACCTAGCTCAGGGTCACCAGAGACACCACATGTATCAGAAGCTTCTGGAGAAAATGAATGCTCAGCTTCATCGTCATTGATATCCCCATGGCTAATTCCTTCAACTGAATCCATCTGTCATACAAGAAGGAGGGGGAGGGGGAACTGGTATTGTTAAATCGTCTTTCTGAGACAACAAAAGGATCAAAGTTCTTCCTTCTGTCCAATAGACAATTTAAAAGACATATACTTCATAAAAAATTTCGAAAATTATGAATGCTATATGCCAATTTGAAATCGTACATTGCTCCCCCAATAATATTTTTGATACCATTATAAGAACATGATAGCCTACTGAGAAAGATAGAAAATGAGGAATAGAACTGCATGCTAAAAAAATGCTTCTACTCTAACCAAATCCAGTCCAATTTTACATTTTCAAATACCCTTTCAAAATTTCAGACTAAATTTCTCATTTTGTTGAATCTGTTCAATGTTTCCAATCTAAAAGTTCATATTTACGGGATCGAAAGGAGCAACCAAGACACGACCGTTCGGTTAGGAAGCAGTCCAAAACCAATTGAGCTGCTGCTAATGCTGCAGGTTGGTCATAAACATGCCAAAGATAAAACATTGATTTTTATCCTAGCAGCAGTACAGATTGAAGAACTCATGCAACTAGCAGCAATAAATCCTAGTTAATCATTAATCACATAGAGAAAGAGAGAAGGAATTTCCTCAGAACAAATTGATAAATACCAATTTCAAAATTTGAAGCAAACAAAAGAATTTTTTTTTTCTTGCATTTATTATATTAAAAAGTTTATTCATAAACCACAAATAATCATAAATAATTTTTGTTTTTTTTGGTACCAATAATTTATTTTTTTAATAAAAAGGTACCAAAAATTTCCAAAAAATAATAATAATAACCCAGCAATAATTTTTTTAAGCATAAACCAGAAGAAATACAAGCAAACAGAGCGTTAAGCAGCAAACCCACAACAAAATAACCAATCCAGATCCCTTTTCGAACCGTACTAAAATCGACGAAACTACAAAAAGGCATAAACTTTATGATAATTATCTGAAAACCCATTAAGCACATTCATATCAAAACAACAAACAATCACGACCAAAACAAAAAAACACCAAAAAGTAGTAAACTTTAATAAAAATAAATAATTACCCAACATAGAAAAAAACGACAGAAAGAACAGGAAAGCATTCCGGCAAGTAAAAACCACAGTCCCAGTGAGAATTCCAACACGATCCCATGAAATTCCACTTATTTACCAAACAATGACCCTCCAAAAACACAGAGAGAACTGCATTGAATCATAAAACAAATAAAAACAGCAACCCAGAAAACGAAAGATTTGGTTTTTTTAATATTTCCATACCTCCACGGAGAAGGAAACGATATTTGAAGCCGAACCCACGTGAGAGAGCAAGCCTAAGAAAAATGGGTCTTGGAGTTTTAGCACCAATTTGCAAGCTTTGGATTCAAAATACATAAGTAAAACAAAGCGTGAAGCACACACACAGTCTCTTACACAGAGAGCCTGTGCCTCTGAGTCTCTTTATTTTTAGAGAGAGAAAACTCACGCACGCTGTTGGACATGAAAACTAGAGAGAGAGAGAGAGAGAGGGTTGTACCTGGGTTTTATGGAAGCTAAGCTTTCATGACCACGAAGGCTGAGTTCTAAGGAGGCCAAAACCAAAGAGAAAAATATTTGAGAAAGCAAAGTCGTTGTGTCCTTAGAGAGAGAAAATATTACGATTTTATAGGGGAGAGAGAGAGGGGGGAGAGAGAGGACCTGAGTGTTTTCTTTTGGTGTGTGAGAGAGAGTGAGGGGGGGCTCTGGACCATATAAAGACGTACGAAAGCGATATGTCCACGCGCCACCATAGCGCGTGAGATACTAAATCCTGTAACATTTGACACGTGGCCTTAAAGATTCCTGCTACAATAGACCGGACGAGATTTGTACATTATGGCCTGCTTAGACGCAGAAAGATTTTTTAATGTGTCTGGAATATAAGGTCGGAGCAGGAAATTGAAATATCATGTCATTATACTATTTAGAGAAACTTTAAAAAATATATATATATTTAATTCTATGATGCAATGTGATTTTCTATCTTACATTCCGAGCATATTGAAAATTCTCTAGTAGCTAAGGGGCGGGCCAATGGTGTGCTGCCACCTATGTGAATGTTACGAAGGTTTATTACTAGTGTGTTGAACGACAAGTCGTAGTGATGTTATTACGATCTAGATTGGCAAGCCATAGGGATCGTTGCGTGGTGCGGTCCTACGCGCTCGGAGGCGCGTGTTTGTAAGTGAGGGTTGATTTTGGGTGGATATATTTATAAAAGTTCTTTTATTTTCTGTAATAATCATTTGAAGGGATTTTCTTAAATATTTTTTGGGGTATTTCTCGATGAGGAAAGGCTCGACTTTCAATTAACGTGGGGTTCGGTTATCAACTGAGTCAAGATATGGCTAACTCGGACATAAGCTCTTAAACACACTCAGTTCATAAATCCTAGCAAAAATGCTACACAATGTTGTCAATTAACAAAGGATAAGAGGTGATTAGCAGCCTAATAATATAACACATAATGAACCAATAACCGACAATGTGGATGGCTAGTTAGCGGCCTAACAATATGACCCATAATGCACCACTAATCGATAACGTGAACGGCAAAAACAGACTGTGTGAACGCAGTAAGTGACTATTTGAGTAGAGAACGTTACGTATGCGTCCAATTCTGGTCTCTTTTAACTTTTTTCTTTTTGTTTTTTTTATCTGTTCACTTAAAATACGAACGTTTTGTCGCATATCATTTATGAAATTTGAATATGTAATCTGATTTTTGGATTCGGTTTTATGACACTAAATAGTGCACTTCACGCGTTTACAGCCAAGATAAAATAAAAATGTTCTGTATGAGGTTATGTGTTCTTGCTAGAGAAGTGTTCTCTTTTGTGTTAGGTACATTCATCGCATTTCTAACAAACAATATCTCATATAATTTATGTTAAAATCTCACATCGGTAGCCAAATCATTTTCCATTTATGAAACTGAAGTCGTTCGATGCAGAATGACAGTTGTCGTTCGGTCAAATTAACAGTTAAGATAGATTTTACTCACTTTTAACTGCAGAAAAAAAAAAAGAAAAGGAAAATATATTCATGCTAACCTAAGTGATTTATTTGTAAAGTTTTTACTTTCCAAAATAATGATTTGGAGCTCTTTCTTAAATTTTTTTTTTTTTTTTTGAGAATTTTTTTCTCTTAAATACGGAAATGCTCAACTTTCAATTGACGTGATGTTCGGTTATAAACTGAGAGACGAGCTATAAGTTCTTAAACATGGAGTTAGGTAAAGGGTTTTAATTTCAGCTTAGTTCATGAATCATAGCACAAAATATAACACAGAGTTGTCAAGTAACAAGGGTATTAATAGAGATGATTAGTGGACAAAGAATATAACACATAACGTGTGACATCCCACATCGTTCAAAGGAGTGATCCTTATATATATATTCTACATCCCTACCTAGGACGAGGCCTTTTGGGAGCTCATTGGCTTCGGGTTCCGTAAAAACTCCGAAGTTAAGCGAGAAGGGGGCTAGAGCAATTCCATGATAGGTGACCCATTGGGAACCCTACCTAGCACGAGGCCTTTTGGGAGCTTATTGGCTTCGGGATCCATGGGAACTCCGAAGTTAAGCGAGTAGCGCACGAGAGCATTCCCAGGATAGGTGACCCATCGGGAAGTTCTCGTGTGAGTTCCCAAAAACAAAATCGTGAGGGCGTGGTCGGGACCCAAAGCGGACAATATCGTGCTACAGTGGTGGAGCAGGCCCGGGAAGTGGTCCTCCTCGGGGCGAGATGTGACAATTTGGTATCAGAGCCTAACCCTGGTCGCAAATGTGCCGACGAAGACGTCGGGCCCCTAAGGGCGTGGATTGTGACATCCCACATCGCCCATGGGAGTGATCCTTATATGTATATTCTCATCCCTACCTAGCACAAGGCCTTTTGGGAGCTCACTGGCTTCAGGTTCCATGAGAACTCCGAAGTTAAGTGAGTAGCGCACGAGAGCATTCCCAAGATGGATGATCCATCGGGAAGTTCTCGTGTGAGTTCCCAAAAACAAAACCGTGAGGGCATGGTAGGGACTCAAAGTAGACAATATCGTGCTATGATGGTGGAGTGGGCCCGGGAAGTGGTCCCCCCCGGGCCGGGATGTGACATAACGTACCACTATTGACAATATGAACGTAATAAACAGACTGTGCGAGCGTAATAATTGACTATCTGAGCGGACAACGTTATGCAAGCATCTAGTTTTGCTCTCTTTTTAACTTTTTGTTTTTGTTTTTTTTTATATGTTCACTTAAAATATAAAAGATTTGTTGTGTATCATTTATGAAATTTGAATATGTAATCCGGTTTCTGGATTCAGTTTTATGACACTAGGCAGTGCAATTTACCACTCATACAAGAAGTATAGATAAATTTTTTTTACTGTATGAGGCATTGTTTTCTTACTAGATAGTTTGACATATTAGTTAGATTGATTCCGACTTCCACATTATGCATGGGTTTTTTTTTTTAATCACAAATGGTTCCTAATGTACTATGAAGTCATCAATTTGGTTTTTTTATGTTTCAAACTCATCAATTTCGTCCTCCCCTTTATTGACTTTTTAGTATTGTCATTGCCATCTAATTCCTTTAAGAATTCCTTTACACTATAGTCGGAAGAAAATAAACTTGGAATTTTGACAAAGTCAAATTTATAAATTGACATGCCTCTAGTTTGGATTCATAAACATAGAAATTTAGAATTTCTACGTGGAAAAAAATCTTGGGAATTGGGGCCTCAAATTTCCAAGTTTAAATTCCATATAAATTAATGTCATTTCTAAATTTATATGAATGAAAGTTTAAAAATAACAAATTTCGTATTCAAATTCCATTGTTTTTAGGTTAGTCAAATAGGAAAATTGACAAATTCTAAAAAATAAAATTTCATTATTTCAATTTTCGTCGTTTTAAAACTTTTTAGTATTTTATTTTTTATTTTTTGGAATATTAATGTGTTGATATGTCATGTATTTGGGTCCTAGGCAACGGTATTTTGCCATGTGGGTTGAGTTAAAAATTGTATATAAAATTGTTGGTTAAAAAGTAAATTAAAAAATCACCTGTCGTCTTCAGACTTCAGCAAACGCATTGTCATCTCATCCACTCCGCCCACCGTGGCCGTCGACCTCAAATCCCCACCAGTCCACCACCACCCACCACGGCACAATTCAACTCATCTCTCTCTTCTTTTTTTGTCAACAACTCATCTCTCTCTCGATGAGTTAATCAAAAGCTCTGAAGTTTTTAGTCGGGGTATGGGTACTGGCACTGGGTGGGGCGATGTCGCCGATGAGAATTTGATCGGGAAAGACTCACTGCTCCATGACGACGACATTTTCGAGGTTAGCACCGGAAGGGGGTGGTGAATTATGTGAATTACTTGGGGGAGAAAGGGTGCAACAGTATGGAACGTGGTGGGTGGTAGTGGTGGGACTAGAGGTCGACGTCGACGGTGGGTGGAGTGGATGGGCCGGCTAAGGGCTGCTGAAGTTTGAAGATGACAATTGAATTTTTTATTTCCTAAATCTTGGTTTTTCTTTTATTTTTAACGCATTTATCAACTCAATCCACATGGCAAAATATCATTGGCGGTAATACTACATTGATGAATAAGGGAAAATGATTATCGCTGAATCATTTTCCTAGATATCCCGTAATCGTGATCGTTCATTATACATCATGATTGTTCATTTTAAAATTTAAATATAAATAGTACCCACTGATCGCACGATATAAGATGAACGATCACGATCACGGGATCCAGCGAGGATCTTTTTCCTTGAATAAGTAGGAAAGGGATCCTCTCTATATCCCTTTCACCAATTCCACCCAATCACCTAATCCGGGCCCTTGAAATTTAATCTAATGATTACTTTATTATTATAACTTTTAAAGTTATTATAACTTTTAAATGGACCCTGTATGTAGCTGTTGGATCAAATTTCAACGGTCTGGATTAATTGATTGGGTGGATTTGGTGAAAGGGATATGAAGAGGATCCCCTTCCGAATAGGTAAAGGGTTATGCTAGGGAGACTAAATTGTAGGCAAAGTTTTGAAAACTAAAGGACATAGAAGTTGATGATTGGTTTATTACTTAAACATTAACAAACGTGTTTATTCATATTAGTGACACGTCATTTAGTTTACAAATTGAATCTCTAAATTGAATCTTCCTAACATTACCCATAAGTAAATAGATGGAGGACGAAATTGGTGAATTAAAAATATGAAAGACCCTACTAATGACTTTACAATAGGGTTGTGATTTTCACACACCCTTAACTACTTTTCCCCCACACACCTCCATATTTTTTAATACTTAATTAGCATCCTACTATTTAATCTTCCATATATACCCCTCCCTATTTAATCTTTCATTATTTACTATCAAAAAGTAGGAAGGGTATATATGGAAGATTAAATAGTAGGATATCGATTAAATAGTAAAAAATAGGAAGGGATGTGAGAAAAGTAGTTAAGGGTGTGTGAAAATCACAACCCTTACAATATAGTAGTTGGGATTTGGTGGTGGGGAATTCAAACTTGGTATAGAAATTTTGGGTTTAGTTTTTATAAACGAAATTGTTATTGGCATTCAAAATTTTCATTTTCCGCTCTAAATTTTTTATAATCAGAAAGAAAAATACATATGAGAGGAATGCAAAATGAAAATTTTGAAGTGTAAATAACAGTTCTCTTTATAAATTGGAATTAAACTTATATAGTAAGATGAAAATTAGTCCAATAGGAATTTTGTTGACTGTAATATATGAGTCTCATAAGTTTGATTCCTATAACATAGCGAGGTTTTTTCTATTAAACTCACACAACAACAACAACAACAACAACAACATTTTAGATTTCAACATGCTCCATTGCTTCTAATACATGAGAATCAATTTACATAAACCACTATTAGGGGTTATAATTTGTCATTCTTTATGTTCTATACATTCATATTTCTTTTATAACAGACAATATCGTATATAATTAGGATAAAATCTGACATCGACAGCTAAATCACTTTCTCACCTATGAAGTTGAAGTCGTTTGGTTGCAAAACAATGTCGCCAGGTCAAATGACAGTTGAGATAAGAATTTACCGGCTTTTAATTGCAGAACAAATAGGGGAAACAATATCTTCATGCTCTCAAAGTTCAATTTAGTGTTGTGAGAGGGTTTTTTTTTTTTTTTTTTTTTTTTTTTTTTTTTTTTGTAAAACGATATATTTGTTAGATTAGGAAGCCGACTGGGGTTTAAACCCTGGTGCAAGAACAACACTCCTCTTCACCACTGTGGTAGGGAGCCACTTGGCTTTGAGAGAGTTTTTTTAGTTGGCCATTTTTTCATTTTGTTGGCTTATCTTGTTTGGGAGGAAATGACAAATATTACCAAAGCCTGGTTTTGTCAGCCAACGCAACTCAATCTAGGTGAAAGCTCTTCTCCTTCTACTTTGAGTGTGCTCCTCCTGACCACTTTAAGTAATTGTCTCTGAAAACTTCTTGTGCACAATTTTTATTTTTTTAAAAGAGAGATTTTTTTTTTGAACAATTGATATTATCTACACTAAAGGGTCTCTGAAAACTTCTTGTGCACAATTTTTATTTTTTTAAAAGAGAGATTTTTTTTTTGAACAATTGATATTATCTACACTAAAGGGAGGGGGTGGGTTTAGCGGAAAAAAAAAAGATATATTTTATTCAATGAATAAAAAGGCATAATATATTTATATTATAAAAACTTGGTCCCAAACGACACTATTAAAAATATTATAATAAAGCATTATTAAATGTAAAATAATGAATAGACTTCAAGTACTCGTTTAAGCTTATCGGGAACATAGATCAATAAAGTCATTAAACCTTGTTTAAGATCATATAAGAACAACAATCTCAAATCATATATTGGGACATGAAGTACGATGTCCATAGGTCTAATCGCATCATCTAATCATCACCCTTCAATCCTATAATACCAAGTGAAGTAAATTCAACAAATCAAGCAGCTCCACACTTCACACATAGATTCAAAAAGAGTTGTAGCACACCAAACAAAAATTAAAATCAAGCAACTCTCCTATAAAGAGAAATCAAACTAGCAAACTCTCTTAAATAGAGAAATCAAAACCAAACTCCAAGACAATTCTTATAAATTATTAAACAGAAACCGCTCCATATCCTTTGGACATTCGAGAGCCATATTTGGCTAAACCCATAGTATCGTACTAGCTAAACCCCATCTCGACTCTATTTGACATCTTATATCAATGGTGATAATTGGATCTAAAACATTGTTTTTACTATGTGCATAAGTCAAAAGACGACGACTATCACATCGACAATTCTACACCAAACAAAGTAAACAGAAAAGTAAAGAAGGACGAGACTAGAAATGATTGTTAAGATGATTGTCACGGACTCCAAACCAAATGCAGGGGCCATCGGCAAAGAGTTTTTCTTTGATTTATGCTCTAGACGGCTATTATGCACTCAATTATTTAAAAACACAAGAAATTATGTAGTAATTTAGTTATCAAAAATCAACTCAATTACAAACTAATGAACAATTTAACATGACATATATAATGTGTTTAGGCCCAAAAATAATATTTTGGGTCGAGCTTAGAGTTGTTCTTGGCCCAGTAACATTCATCTAGAATCTTGTCATGGGCTGTCCAGTCAAGGTCGGCCAAATCATGTTGCTAGGAGGATTGGTTTAGATAAGGGGAGGTAGTCAAACCTTAGTGTAACAAGGAATCTTAAAGCTAAAGATGCTTAGAATTAGGGGATGAATCTGGTTTGTTAAGGAGCTTGGTTCAAAGTCTTACAGGGGTTAGAATTGGCCGAAACCTGATCATATTGGGTTGGGGAGTTCTAATCCAAGTACATTTCTAGTTCGGCCATAAGGGGGTTCGTTGCTATAAATAGAGAAGGGAATGCATCATTCAAGGCTCTTTCAAATCAACACACAAATTGCCCTGCACAAAGCTTCTCAACAACCCTGAGATTTTTTCCTCTCCCTTTTTCTTCCTGCCAACACATCTTTGGTTTGGATAAACAGCACTGTTAAGGCAACTGGCAACATCTTCAGTTTGGATAAACAACACTGGAGCCATAGAATCAGTCGACCGAGGAGCACCTTCAGTTTGGATAAACAACATTGCTTCGAGACTGATTGGTTATTATCCAAGTCTCAATCGACAAGGATTTCCGAGTCCTTGTTGGTAGAGGTCATCTTATCAGCCTTCTGGGCGAAGTGAGATGTTACTAGGTTACTAGGCTCAACACATTGAAAGTCAAGTTTTATTTTATAATTGGATATTCACAAGTACATTTTAGAGTTTGGCATTCCGACGGTCGAACCACTTTTACAATCAAGACATTTATCTCTTTCGAGTATTTGTACTCATATGGTTCGGTGACAGTTCAGCGTACTTATACTTTCACAAATATAATTATTGAGACTGAACCCGGCGTTGACAATTTGTGAACTTTGAAGAGATTAGCAGCCTTGTCTTTAGGCTCTAGAACCCAAAGGCTAAGACATGTTCCTTCCTCGGCCGCAGTCGCAAGATCAAGAAGTCAACAGCATGCCCGACGCCACATCAACATATTTTACTGCCCGGCCGAACTAGGCCAACTAGTTGGCACGCTCCGCACACAACCGAATGACGTAGTTAGCTTATTAGTTACTCGGCCTGCCCACCACGTAGACTTGGTTGTTTTTACGGTCAAGAAAATGACATGTCATGCTAATTATGACACTAATCTCCATGTATTTGTTTGATAACGTTTTGCACTATTGTCGGTGAAATATTTGATCAATTGCTATTTAATGAGTTTCATCTGTACATCAATTACTGAAAGACCGATTTAGAAAATAAAACTCTACGTACTTTTTTTTAATAAACGATACTATCCACACTAAAGAGATAGAGGAATAAGTTAAGCTTCACAATAAGCTAGTAATAATGTGGTTTATATTCGCCTTTGACAATCGAATATAAAACCTCTCACTTACAAGAAAAAGTAAATATCACTAAACTGTAGTACTAAGTGGTTAACTTTGCGTAGTGTTAGCATCACGATTTTTCCAAAGGGTCAGTTTTTGAGGTTGGAGGAATCTGACGCACCATCTCAGCCACAACCATCAAACTGGACATAGCTAGAAAGCCACCACGCTCTCCTCCCAGTTGCCACTAGGGGTGGGCACGGTTCGGTTTGGTGTGGTTTTGAGTGAAACCAAAACCAAAATCACAAGTTTTTGCAGTTTGGTTCGGTGTGGTTTTGAGGCTAAAACCGAATTGAAACCAAACCATTTGGTTCGGTTTAGTTTGGTTTTAAACGGTTTTGGTTTGGTTTCATTGTTTGAAAAAGCTATTATGGTTACCTAGTTGTATTTCATTTCATTTTCCTTTGATATACACTTCAATTCTCTTCTATGAGCAACATTTACTGTTTGTTTTTCATTTTCATGTCTTCTATTACTACATTGTTCAAGCATGCATATAATAATTTAATTCAATCAAGGATGGCTTCAATTATAACCACATCATATGGTTTATGAACTTTAGTCTAAATAGTCAGTCTTCCTAGTAGTTTTGTTGCAGTTTTGGTTTAAGTTTTCTTGTATTTCTCAATATTGTGAATGTAAAAGGATACACATATATAAAAGAGTCCTTAGACTAAACCCTAGAGACCGGCTATACTCCTTAATTGAAGGAAATTACACCAAACACTAGAGATTAGCCATACTCCTTAATTGGAGGAAACCAACTACAAGACTAAGAAGTGATTTACACATAATCTGTCAGGAAACACAGAAGGTGCCGTGCAGCCATGCTGCACCCATGATTTCTAGAATTGCATAATCTGTCTAAGGTTGGTAACTCTCAATACTCCCTTTCAAGCTGGATCGAGAAGTATAGTAGATCCAAGCTTGCCTAAAAGACGCTGAAAATGTGCAGACGAGAAAGCCTTAGTGAACAAGTCTACCAACTAATCATAACTGTGAGTGAAGATCATTTGGATAAGTTGTGACTAAACTTGAGCCCTGATGAAGTGACAATCAACTTCAATATACTTGGTCCTTTCATGAAAATACCGGGTTTGCAACAATGTGCATGATTGCTTGATTATCACACATGAGAGAAAATGAGAGTTGTACTCGAGAACCCTAGATCAAACAAAAGATCTTTAAGCCAAATCAATTCGCATGCAGTGGCAACCATTGCTCGATACTCTAGCTTCAGCACTAGAGCATGCAATGACTTATTGATTTTTACTCTTCCAAATGACAATGTTGCTTCCGACAAATGTGCAATAACTAGTGGTGAATTTTCTGTCAATTGCACTACTTGCCCAATCAGCATCAGTGTATGCATGAATCTCAGTAGAATGATTGTTATGCATGAGGATACCCTTATCGATGAACCCTTTGAGATATCGTAGGGTCCTTTTAACAATATTGAGATGTTCTACTATGGGTGCATGCATGAATTGACTGACCAAGCTTACAACAAAGGTAATGTCTGGACGGGTGATAGTAAGATATATAAGCTTGCCAACCAATCTTTGATAATAGGTGACATTCTTGAAGGCATCGCCATCTGTGGTAAGCTTAAGTTTACTGTCAATTGGGGTGACAACTGGTTTGCAATCAGTGAACTTAACTTCCTCGAGTAGATCTATAACATACTTGCGTTGGTTTAAAAATAAACCATGTTGAGAGGCTGCCATCTCGATGCCAAGAAAATACTTCAACTTCCCAAGATCCTTGATGGCAAAGGTTTGATGTAGGGAGGCTTTCAAGGCTCCAATTTTAGATGCATTGTCACCTGTGATAATAAGATCATCTACATAAATAAGGACCACCAACTTCCCAATGGTTCCATTCCGTACAAACAAGGAAGAATCAACATTACTTCTAAGAAAACCTTCCATTTCCAACACTGAACTAAGCTTGGATACTAAGCTCTTGGTGATTGCTTCAAACCATAGATAACCTTGTCCAGTTTGCACACCATGCCTTCTATTGCTAGAGAGTAACCTAGGGGAATTTGCATGTAAACTTCCTCCTAGAGCTCTTCATGAAGGAAAACATTTTTAACATTCATCTGGTATAATGGCCAACCACAATTGACATCAACAGAAAATAGCACACGTACTGTGTTCATTTTTGCCACTGGAGTGAAGGTTTCCTTGTAACTAACCCCAAAGGTTTGGGTGAAACCATGAGCAACAAGCCGAGCTTTGTGTCTTTGTCTTGAGCCATCAGTCTTGAGTTTAGTTTTGTAAACCCAACGATTCCCAACTGCCTTCTTTCCTGGGGTAATTAAATGATACAACAAGTACAATTTTCCTCCAAGGCTTGAAGTTCTTCAGACATGGTTTTCCTCTAGTAAGGGATGAGATTGGCTTCTTGAAAAATGTTAGGCTTTACAAGATTTAAGACTACAGTAAGAAATGCCACATGAGAATTTGAAAAACTGTGATTACTTATTGCTTCAGATATGGGATATCTAGAAGCATAAGTAACGTAGTCTACAAACTTGGCAGGGGCCTTCCTTTCTCGAGGTGGATTCCTCCTAACATCTTGAGAAGGTTGGTGAGTGAAGGGTTGAGGTGTAGCCTCAAGATCACCATTTACTTGTGAGTTGGGTTGAGAAATTGTTAAGGTTGTGGTTTCTAACATGCCTTCTTGCTCTTGAATGCCACTGCCCTTTAAGGAATCATCATGACTCAAAGGCTCAGTGTATATAGGCAATGGAAACAAGTCAGTCAAAAGCTCACCCTTACATGAAATATGACCCTTTTTAAAGAATGAAGTCTCTTCCTAAAAACGAACATCTCTGGATACAATACACTTGTTAGTGACAAGATTAAAACATTTATATCCCTTTTAGGTGAAAGAGTATCCCACGAACACGCATTTCACTGCCCTAGCATCCAATTTGTCACAATGTTGAGTTTGCACATATACAAAACAAGTGCAACCAAAAACTTTCAAGTGTGACAGCTTTATTGGTCTGTTTTTAAGGATTTCATATGGTGATCTGAAATCTAGAACATGACTAGGAAGCCTATTGATCAAATAGGTGGCTGTAAGGATTACAAATGACCAAAAACTTTTGGGTACATTCATATGCAACTTGAGTGCCCAAGTCTTCTCAAATAGATCTCTATTCTTCCTTTCGGCTATCCTATTTTGTTGTGGGGTTCCCACATAACTTGTTTGGTGAATAATTCCTTGTGAACTCAAGTATTGAGTTATGATATTGGATAAGAACTCGTGCCATTGTCTGATCTCAAGGTTTTAATAGTTGAGTGAAATTGTGTTACAACTAGCTTATGAAAATCTTTAAAAATAGTTGGAACTTCACTTTTAGATTTCATAAGATAAAGGAAAATAATTTGAGTGTAATCATCCATAAATATGACAAAATACTTGTAACCCTATATGGATTCAAAAGTAGGACCTCATACATCAGTATGTACCATTTCAAATGGTGTACTAGACTTAGACATTGAAGAACCAAAAGGCAGCCTAGCAAATTTGGAAAACTGACAGGTATCACACTTAAAGGATGGGTGACAAAACATGGGAAATAGTTTTGACAAAACAACTTCGGATGGATGAGCTAGTATTTGATGCCAAAGTTGTTGATCCTGGGGTTTACTTGAGTTTGCTTGAAAACTTTAGGTAGATGAGATTTCTTGCAAAAATAATACAGGCCATTTAGAAAGAAGCCTTCACCAATCATCTCTTTGGGGATACAATTTTGAAATACCACATTAGTTGGTGAGAAAGTTGCAATGCATTTTAAAGTAGAAGTGAGTTGCCCTATGGAGAGTAATTTAAAGGGAAACGATGGAACATATAAAGCACTAGACTCGATGTGTTTTGACATCAAATTTAATTTTCCTTTACCCATCACCAAGACACTTTTTCCATTTGCAATTGACACTTGAGAAGGTTTTGAAAAATGATGAAAGTCATGCAAGTTTGAAACTTTATTTGTCATGTGATCAGTGGCACTTGAGTCAATTATCCAACAATCAAGTTCAACACTAGTTTGAAGTGAAACGGAGAAAACATTGAAGATACCTGAAGCTTTATCAGGATGGACATGGTTATGGTCAGTAAGGAATCCAGCAAACTGGCCAAGAAGTGTAGTGTGGTTGTCACTGTCCACCTTAGGAGTTGGTACAACCTTTCCATGTCATTTGCTTTAAAGATATGATGCAAACTCATTGATAAGAGACAAGGGGTTGGCAGTTAAGTCAACTGAGCCATGGTTGAGCAAGCTCGAGGCATGATTCGCAACATGTTGTGCTTTGTAAAGGGTTATATGTGATGCTCTGGGAGTGGTTGACCTAATATTCTTATTGAACTTAGGTTTCAACTCTGGATGTAGTTCCCAGCACCTTTCTTCCACATGTCCCGTAACATTGCAGTATTTGCACTTTAAGTGTGAATTATTCCCCTTGTACACCATATTGTCAGTTAGCCTGTAGTTCACAGCATACCTTCAAGCCTCAGGCAGTTTGTGGATTGACTCTTGGTTCATCACCCTTCTCCTTGCTTCTTGACGTTGCACAGTAGCACAAACATTTTGAAATGATGGCATCTCCATGCTCATTAAAATGTGGCTTCTGAGATCTTCATACTCGGAGCTTAAGCTTCCTATCAACTGATATATATTATCTTCCTCAGCACGTTTGAGAATAATTGATGGATTAATGGTATGAGGAAGGTATACATCCAGCTCATTCCATATGGTATTAAGGGCACCAAGGTGTTGCACAAAGGTCATTCCTTCTTGTTGAATATCTGCAATATTTTTCCTCAACTGGAACACACGAGCATAAATATTCTGGTTCCCATACATGTCACTCACAGACTTCCATAAATCTTGTGAAGATTTAGCGTAGCTAAAGATCTCAGCCACATGTTTCTCCATGTTGTTGAGTCATAGAGACATGATCAGTTGGTCCTTGCATAACCACACTTGGTGTGCTTGAGTAGAAGGCTCAAGTGCTTCAACTCCTCCATTGATAAACCCTAGCTTTCCTCTTCCACTGAGAGTAAGAGACACTGCTTTAGACCATGGGAGATAGGTGAATTCATTCAACAAAATGGACCATAAACGTTGATTTGTATTTATATTAGTGTCTGGAACAAAAGAAGGAGAAACTTATGAGTTTTATCCTTCAAGATTCACTGAGCTTTCTTCAGCCATCATTGGAGCTTGAAGATGAACAATAGCGGCGGGGAGGGGGGGAAGGGCGAAGACAGGTTAAGGATGACATTGCTCTGATACCATGTTGCAGTTTTGGTTTAAGTTTTCTCGTATTTCTTAATATTGTGAATGTACAATGATACACATATATAAAAGAGTCCTTAGACTAAACCCTAGAGACCAGCTATACTCCTTAATTGAAGGAAATTACACCAAACACTAGAGATCAGCCATACTCCTTAATTGGAGAAAACCAACTACAAGACTAAGGAGTGATTTACACATAATATGTCAGGAAACACAAATCATGCAGCCATGCTGCACCCATGATTTTTGGAATTGCATAATCTGTCTAGGGTTGGTAACTCTCAATAATTTTCCTATATACAATAAGGTTACATAAACTCCCTTTACCTTGGAATCAAGTGAAGTAGTTTGAATAACATAATTCAGCGAATTGACAAAAAACATTATAATGCATATCTACCAAAACTCATGTACCCAATTATATTGGATTATATCAATCTATAATATTAAGCCCATATTAGATAATTGGACTACAAATACGATTAAACCCACATTAATTTGAAGTAAATTGAGCATGAGGTGAACTAATGGTGCACAATAATTACGGGTTTTCTGTGTAATTGAAGTTAATATAGTAACAAATGCATATCAATAGAAATAGGCAGTCAGATAATACCTTTGGTAGTGAGATATGCCATCGTTTATGTGATGAATCCGCAGGCAATAGAGCGAAAAATAAAACAAAGGAAGGGACACACACTGAGCACACACCACACACCACACACCAGAGAAAACACAGCAATACACTTGACACATATGCACAGATACTAAAATGTGGACATCACACATACTTGACACACACACACACACACATATGCAGACAAGGAAATAACCAATTAGAATTTAAAATTTAATAAAGTTATGTGGTTTCGATTTCGGTTCAGTTTCAGGGTTCCGAAACCGAAACCAAACCATTTTTCCTTCATTCGGTTCGGTTTCAAACCGAAACCGTTTTAAAATCGCAAAACCAAACCGTTCAGTGCGGTTCGATTGGTTCGTGTTTTAGTTTCGATTTTTTGGATTCAGGTGCCCACCCCTAGTTGCCACCAACCACACGAATTCTGAACCACCCACCCCACACCACCCAAGGACGTGCTCCACCACCATTTTTAGGCCCACTATAAGGAAAAGCCCATGTCAACCTCAAAACTGGAAGCCCATATGAAAAGCCCATAAATGCAATGAAAAAAAAAGGCAAATACCCAAAAAATACACATCTTTTAAGCAGTTGCACGAATTTAGCAAGCCAATAACAAATAATGTGAACAAAATAAATTATTTAAAAATAAATAACATTACACATGCGTCTAATTCTATTCTTATTTTAAAATTTTAAAATAATAATTTGATCTAGAATTTTCACCTTTTGATTTTCATTTTGTTTAAAAACTGAAAGTAATTAAAAAATTGAAATTTAAATAAAAAAAAAAAGATAACATAGTTATCAAATAGCTCATAAAATAAAGGGAACTTTAATGAAAAGTTTCTGGTACTATTTACTTTAATGAAAAACCATATTTTTACACTAAAAAGTCAATCCTTGTAGTATTCACTTTATCCTTTATTTTGTCATTTTCGTTAAAACTCAAAATTTTTAAACATTTTTCATTAGTTTTCTTTCAAATAAATTACCAAATTGTTTGACGTCTCAAGTAGTTATTGTGACAACCCGTCCCTATTTTTATCTTTTTATTAATTTTAAAAGCGTGAATTTACAAAAAATGCCCTAGAGGCAAGGACTTTGACTTTCGTTGACTATCGGTTTGAGAGATGTGAGACTTATTCTTTTCGTGTATCCTCGTAGTACTCGTTGGTACGAATGCATAGGCAAAAGCCATTTGTGAGTTCGGATTATAACGGTATAGTTACAGACGTTTGAAATTTATTATTTAAAGTTAGTTAAATAATTTGAGCTCCCATTTTGTGGGAAGGAAGCCAATTGGTTTTTAAGGGAAAAAAAAAGGGACCAATCAAATAAAAGAAGGGTTGACCAATCAAAAATGAGAAAAGAAGGAAAAAAAAAAAGAGGGAGAAAGCCCAGCTCTCCCGTCCGTACACCCGCGCGCCACCCACGCTAAATTCCGACGATTTTTGCCATTTCTTCCGTCGAATCATCACCATACAACACCTGCAGCCTCTTCGACAACCTTCCCTCTTCCACCTTCACCCAAATTCGTGGGGTTTTAAGTCCAAAATCACCAAGAACAGTTTCGGAGCACTGGAGGTGTTCGAAGTCGATTTCACCGTTCCGGTGAGTTTCATTACCCACTATCACCCTAAATCAACACCCTTGGACCCAGGAACAAGACCCAACCAGTTGTAGGGGTGTTGGAACATCGAGGAATGAGAATCGAAGCTCACCCATTATAGGGTTTCAGACGGATTTAGGGGGATTTGAGGTGTTTCTCGGCCAAATTGGCCTTGGCCACAGGTATGAAAGTTGTTCTTCTCATTAAGATCTTCATTTATGTGAAATTTGAGAATTTTTGGAGATAGTTGAATTTTTTCGGCGAACTGTGGCGATCAGCCACCACGCGCGGCGGCGCGTGTGGTGACACGTGGGCAAAGACCCCACATGACCATCTTAGGCTAATTTTGATGACCCGATAATGTTTGTCATTCGCTTAGTGAAATTTTAATGTTTTAATGAAAATTCGTAGTTGATCACCTAGTTGGCCACCATGAGGTCCTTGTATGAATTGACGATCTGACCGTTGGATCGTCATCAAACTTTAATACATTATGGTATGTAATATTTAAGGATATTAAAAACTTACAGATTGAGAATCTGACATACGAATCTTCCTGAATTAGATTTGTAAGTTCGTAAAATAAAACGTTGACCGCCACTTGAATTGGCAATTGGCGGAGATCCAACCGTTGGATCATAATGAAACTTTAGTATGATCTTTTACAAGCATGATGTGGATCTGTGAAAGTTATGGATTGGAAATCTGAGATGCGGATCTTTCAGATTGAGTTACATAGGTTTGTGGACCCTACCGTTGATTTTTGATCGACGGTTGACTTTTGGTCAATGGATCTCAAATCATTCTAAAACGTCATTGGGATGTGTTTTATGTAAACTATGGGTTCTATGGATAAGACTTCTGAGACATGACTGAATAATTGTTCTAGGTGAGGATCGCTCGTGACGTCTCGATATTCATGCTTGGGAGTTGTAGCGTGGACCTAAGGTGAGTGGGAGTATATATATATATATATATATACACACACATATGGATACATACATCTCTACAAATGTTTATAAATTGAATATTTCATATAAACATTGTGAATGCTTTGGAGGACTAGTACGAACTACGAATGGCTTGATCCCTGTTTAGGGTACGTAGGCAGTCTAACGAGACGTTAGATGCATCCATACAATAATTGAGACAATAGCCTTGTTTGGGGAATTGAGCAATGTGAGGGACATTGGTGAAAAATGTGAGATTTAACCTTATGATTTGGTGGTTAAATGTTGGTCATAAATCAATGTGTGAAGAATCAAGAAATTAAAGTAAAGAAACGTAGGTAATGATAGTTAATTAAACTAGTGTCTAATTGGGCTTATCACCGACAATTATTCCCAAAAATAAATAGTTTGGAAGTGGGGCGTTATAGATTATGCATTTCACGCCATGTTGTATATATATATATATATATATATATATATATATATTTGGAAACACTATGTTATGGTTGAGTATTAGATTGCATCATGGCATATCCATATGTATATTATATGCGCATAATTATTGTGAATGCTTTGAAGTGCAAAGGTGAACGCGGGACACACAAGTAAGTTCAGGTGAGTTTATAGTATTAGTTGAAATGATGGAGTTATGGCATGACTACATTTATGTTTTAGGCAACTCCGACATTGTCGTACATGTTGCAATAATAGGCAACTCCGACCTTGTCGTACAGGTTGCCCATGAGTCTACCTGTTATATTAGATGCAGTTAGAGTTCATAAACTTACACCCCGGTGTTAGTACTCCCGTCCATGGCCAGGGCACAGTCCTTCACGTGATGTTTACCTCCCACGCCTTACGCTCACCTTGGATCCAAGGTAGGTAGTCCTGTCGTACAGACCACAATAGGTGGTTCCGACTCGTAGGTGACCCATGATTATTCGCACAGTCTTCACGTGATCGTAGCACTTTAGCGCATTTATTTACACAGACCACTTTAGATGGTTCTGACTCGTGTGCAGGTATACTTATTGAGATATTGGCTAACATGTTGATGAGCTATTGGCTAGCATGTTATTGAGTTATTGGCTAGCATGTTATTGAGCTATTGACTAGCATTGATTGATGAGATATGGATAAGTCGTACATGTCACTATAGGTGACTCCTGAATTAATGAGATATAGATAAGTCGTATAGGTCACTATAGGTGACTCCCGACTTATATGCTAGCTTTGATTGATGAGATATGGATAAGTCGTACAGGTCACTATAGGTGACTCCCGACTTATATGTTAGCATTGATTGATGAGATATGGATAAGTCGTACAGGTCACTATAGGTGACTCTCAACTTATATGCTAGCATTGATTGATGAACTATTGATTCAGCCGTACAGGTCACGTGAGGTGACTCTAGCTAGCATGTTGATGAGCTATTGGTTCAGCCGTACATGCCATAATAGGTAGATCTGACTGACATACCGTTTCATATTGATTTATTTCACCTGGGTTACTTATTCTTGTTGAGATATTTGACACGGCATAACTGTGAGACGGTTATTTTGGTTAAACTTTAGACTTATAGTCACGCCTATTATTTTCTGGGAAATTATACAAGTGTTACGGCAAGGGGTTACTGCCTTTGGTAATTGAAATTAGGTTGAAAATTTTTGTTTCACTTACTCACATTTTCTATTTTTGCACCCCTCAAGGTTCTAGCAATAGAGTTTCGTATCGACGAGGATTTGTGGCACTTTTCAGTATAGATGTCTTCTTATGATGGTATAATCATTATCTTACCTTACTGTACTATACCTATGCTCTTTATCACGCATGAAATGGGTCCAGACCCGCTCATTGCACACTCGTGTTCTTAAGCACTTTTAGGTTTTAATTTATTCACATTTTATATACTATCACACTTTATGGCTTCGTCACCTTCTAGGTGTCGGTCAGCATAGCTCGATTTGGGGTCCTAGTGGACATTCGGGGTCGGGGTGTGTCAGTTATCCTATACTGACTAAAATTATATTATATTTGTAGACATGTATGACTATCTATTTGAAAAAAGGTTGTAGGTTATTTGAGCTCGTTTGACAGTATTTCATTTTTGTTTGGTTGTAAAAGAAGAATTTGAACACAGAATTTCTAACTTAAACTTACTCATTATCCTACGCATCCTTCTCTCTCACGAGAGATTTTTAATGTGCCGAAAACACGGTCCAGTACACTATGTGTAATAATATAATTTACTGAAAACCATTGTTCTAAAAATCGGCCTAGGCAGCCGCCTAGGCGCTAGGCGGTAAAGCCCTGCCCCGATTTTGGGCAAGGCGTTTGGAAAAATAGGCTGGACGCTAGGCGGGCCTAGGTAGAGAGTTAGGGGGGGCTTAGGCGGATTTTTTTTTATTATATATTTTTTACATTTTTTTTATTAATTGTGTGATTTTTTCTTTTTTGGTTTCATGGTAGTATACTTATAGAAATGGTGTACCTAATTTGCAAATGATGGATTTACTACAAGTTCATCCAATAGTGAAACAAATTGGAGCATTTTTTAGGGGATACATACAAAGAAAAGAAATAAACCAGATACAACAAGGTTAAATAATTTAGTCTATGTCTAATCCGATACAAGGATCATGATTCATCAACAAGAAGAATTTAGTCTATCATTCAAATCCTCCTCATTATGATTATATGCTTACTGTTTTTTAAATATTGAACTTTTTGGATGTATATAATTTGTATATTCTTCTACTTCTATTTTTGTATTTTATCATTCTTTTATTATCCATACAAGTATGGTTTTTTTTTAATAGGTGTAAATAGGCATTTATTTACAAGATATATAATAAATTTATATATATCCGCTTAGGCCGTCTAGGCGCTAGGCCCTTGTCTACTGCCCAACTAGCGCCTAGCAATTTTTAGAACCTTGCTGAAAACTTAAAAAAAAAAAAAAATCAAACCAATTGTTTTGTTACACTTTATGTACTGAATCGTGTTCTCGACACACTGAAAAATTTATCCCGAGCTAACCCAATGACTTCGACTGTTTATTTTTTTGACGGTTAAAACCGACCCAAACTATTCATTACAATTTGAATGGGCCGATATGTTTTCTAATTTTGTTTAGTACAATGATAGCGCTAGTAGGTTCAATACTTAGTTGTTCAAGAAAAATGAAATTACTAAAAATCAAACTCGGATCAAAATATTAAAAATATTATTTTTTACCACTACAATAAAACGGTCATCTATTTGTCCTCTTTGATTATGAGAAATTTACAAAAAAAAAAAAAAAAAAGTAGATGATAAACCGCAAAACTTTATCACCAACCCCAAAAATAGGGCCAGTTCGAGTCAGAATCCCAATCCGAAACCCAAACCTCGAATCCTAAACGATCAATTTTGGGATGAGATTCCAAAACCCAAAACCGAACTAAACTTTGGTTATTCCCGAATTTCGGGATTCTCGAAGTTGTTTCAGTTTTTCGATGCCGGATCAGGAATGAATGTAGTCGGCAATTATTAACCTAATTTAGAAAGATCGTATGAATGCATCCCCAAATCCCAAATTTGCAGTCCCCAAATCCCAAATTTGCAAACAACCCTAAAAAACCAGAGAGAACAATACAAAGATCGAAGAAAGCCCTCAATCAAAATTCAAAATGGAGAAAAATTGAAACCAAATACAAAGAAATCAAGCAGTAATTGAAATTACATGAAATTCAAAACAGAAATCCTAATTTTAATTCTAAATCCCCAAATTAAAAGTCCAAAACCCTAATTCACAATTTCAGAATCCAAATCAAGGGACAATATTTTCGTGACAGAGGGAGGAGGAGGAGAATAGAGAGTGCAGAGACGATTCGAGAGATATGAGAGAGTGTTGAGTGTTGATAGAGCGGAGGAGGAAAAGAGAGAGTGCAGAGAGATTCAAGAGGTCTGTGTGAGATAGAAAGCGTGCATACCTGATTTGAGCGATTAAAGAGAGAGTGAGCTTTCTACGGTTGAGATTTAATCAACCGAATCCAACGCTTATTTATACTAATAAATATGTATTATGTATCGGTTTGGGATTATCGAACACCTTGACAACCACGTCCCAATTCCCATACCAAAATATTCGGATTTTTTTCAGTTTGGGTTACTGAACTTTTCGAGATTTTTTATTTCGGGATTTTTCGGTTGGGGGTTTGTGAAAATTTCAGTTGGGTTCGGGGTAATTCAAGATTTTTATTCAGCCCTACCCAAAAATGATAAAATAAAATAAAAACCCCCGCCACCCTATACGGAAAAAATAACCGAAATTACTGGATTCTTTTTTTTTTTTTTTTTTTTTTTTCCAGCAAAATAAAAAAATAAATACTGAAATGAATTGATAGTAGTACACGCAGATATCGAAAAGTGCTTTTTTTTTTTTTTTTTTTTTTTTTTTTTTTTTTCCAGCGAAATAAATAAACAAATGCTGAAATGAAATGATTGTAGTACAAGCAGAAATTGAAAAGTGCTTCCATCTGAGATTTCGGATAGATTGCTTTAACCAGACTCCTTTTTTTCACCGGTCTCTCTCTCTCTCTCTCTCCCTCTTAAAGCTCTGCTGGACTTCGTCGTCTTCGTCTGCTATCCTCCTCCTCCCCACTCTCTCTTGCGCGCGCGCTATCTCTTTCCTCCTATTAGAGTTTCTCCGCTTCCCAGGTCAGGTGAATTTCGCTACTTTCACACATCGCGATTCTTGATCTCTGTTCTGATCACCGATTGGTTTTACACCAGTTTCTTTAACTTATTACTGTCTCTTACGAACTGGTGCTTTTTAGCATTGATTGGGGCTGTAATCTTGGTAATTTTTCGCATTTGGAGTTCAATTTCGTAAAGTTGAATCTTGAGGTTTGATTGATTGTTGTGAAATCGTGGGGAATTTCACTGTTTGGGGAATCGCGTATTCAATTCGCTGTCTAACAGAGCATTTAGGGTTTATGATTCTTTGGCTTTGAATTTGATTGAACTAGTTGATTTAGGGTTTCTGATGAGTCTTTGGTTTTTGCATTTGCGAATTAGACGCTGGCAGGATGAACGACCGTAAGACCATCGATTTTGAACAAGGATGGGAGATCATGCAGAAGGGGATCACAAAGCTGAAGAACATTCTAGAAGGGTTGCCCGAGCCGCAGTTCATCTCTGATGACTACATGTTGCTCTACACGTATTTCTTTCTAACTTTTAATCTTTGTGATTGTCATTGGCTGTTGTTGTATGCTCCAAAGATTAATGTTGCTGATTGTGTTTTGTTGTTCTTAATTTTATTTGCAGAACCATATACAATATGTGCACTCAAAAGCCACCACATGACTATTCACAGCAGCTCTATGACAAGTACAGGGAATCTTTTGAAGAGTACATTACTTCGACGGTGAGGAAGCATTTATCTATTATTTATTTTTTTCATTTTCCTAGTCCCAGTACTTACTGTGATTGTTTACAATGTCACAAACTGTTTTTTATTAAGCTAAAGTTAGAATCTTAATGCTCTGCACTATCTAACATCGCCTATAGACCTATTAGAACTCAATGCACATTGATATGATATTCATTGTGGCATGTGTAGTCAGGGATAATTCAACACTTCCCAATCCCCAAGTGTTGTTTGAGGTGTTTTTTTTTTTTTGCTTACGAATGCTCTTTCTGTTGTTGAGTTTAATTTTATATGCTTATGTCAGGTTTTGCCATCTTTGAGAGAGAAGCATGATGAGTTCATGTTGAGAGAGCTTGTGAAAAGGTGGACCAACCATAAAATCATGGTCAGGTGGCTCTCTCGTTTCTTTCATTATCTTGATCGCTACTTTATAGCTCGGAGATCACTTCCACCCTTAAATGAAGTTGGACTTACGTGCTTCCGAGATCTCGTAAGTTGTGCTGGAACCCTTATGTGCCATCTTAAATCACGTTGTTTGAAGAATTCTTTTGATTGCCTATTGAACCATAGCCCAAACTGACTTCCATACCATTTTTATATATTTTTATTATATACAATTGCTTCTCCTCCCTCATCCGAACCGATTTCATGGTAGAATTTGTATGAAAATGCCTTCCATCACAATCCCTTCACATCTTCAGCTGATTTTTGTAACAGATTGTAATATGGTGGGCAATATATCATTGTGATTTTCAGGTCTACCAAGAATTGAAAGCAAAAGTAAGAGATGCTGTAATATCTCTGGTACGTTTCCGTTTTATCTGAACCACATGTTCTCGTATTTAAGTTGAAATAAATTTACTTGACGTTTTACGAAACAGATTGATCAAGAACGTGAAGGAGAGCAGATTGATCGAGCTCTGTTGAAGAATGTTCTGGATATATTTGTTGAGATTGGAATGGGGCAAATGGATCACTATGAAAATGACTTTGAAGCAGACATGCTTAAAGACACCGCTGCCTATTATTCTCGAAAAGCTTCCAATTGGATCTTAGAAGATTCTTGTCCGGATTATATGCTAAAAGTAAACTCCATTATGCTTGTCTTTGTTGTTTTAACTGTATATTATACACTTATGACACAATTTCAATGAAATTAATTTTTGTGTGAAATTCCAGGCAGAGGAATGTTTAAAACGGGAGAAAGATAGAGTTTCTCACTACTTGCACTCTAGTAGTGAGCCAAAGCTGCTTGAGGTTTGTATTTGATTATTTCTATGACTTTACCTTGTATGCATATATATATTCCTATGGAATGTAAGTCTAGGTAAGTTAAGTCGGGATGGAAATATCTGTAGAATTTGAAATCTGACTGTTAATGTTGTTATTATTTTTTTAATTGTAGAAAGTTCAACATGAGCTGTTGTCTGTGTATGCAACACAATTACTTGAGAAAGAGCACTCGGGGTGCCATGCATTGCTTCGAGATGACAAGGTACCTTCGGAGAATGTTAAAATCTACATTTTTGTCCATTGGATAGATGAAACGCACGAGGGAGTAAATGCGAAGCTTAACCTTTGGCGGAAGTGCTCTAAGGATGCGTTTGTTGCACCGGACTAGCTTCATGGACTATGCTGGACCGGCTTAGATTGGACTATGCTGGACTAACTCAGTGAAGTGTTTGGTGCAATAACAAACTAAAAAGGAGGATAAGAAAAATAATTATTATTTTAAGTAAAGAGTAGTGCATCTATCTATAGAACCCATTTAGAAACAAAGCCAATTCATACAAATAAGAAAGCACACAAACATTTTTTCATAATTTTTCAACTTACGTAAAATCGTTGTCCTCAAGTTCCTTGGACTTCAACTTTTCCTTCACTCTCAACTTCCTTGGACTTCCAACTTTTCTTTCACTCTCAACTAAAGTGGCAATACACTATATTAAAAGTTGGATGTATAATCCCTTGTACCTGAAGAAGTAGGATCTAACTCAAATCACAACTCCCCAATTCAACAAATTCTAGAACTTCCAAATCACAAAACATAGAATTCCCACATCATGAAACACAGATCTCCCAAATCACTCAAAAATTAAAATTCATAACTCAAAATTAAAACCCAGAATCCTCCATTTCAAAAAACCCAAAATCAATCCAAAAACCCAGAACCAATCTAAAACCCCCTAGAATCCTTCACTTAAAAAAAAAAAAACCCAAAATCCAATAAAAAAACTCAAAATCATCCATTTCAAAATATCCAAAATCCAATTCAAAAAACCTAAAATCCTCCATGCCAATCGATCGAATTGGCCATCTTTGCAAATCCAACAAACCATTAATTAGAGGCAAAAATTGAGACGACGATCGAGTTAGAGAGAGATTATGCGGACAAAGAATCGGAGATGACAAAGACTCTGCGGGAGTGGTCGGAGATGGAAGTGGATGCGGCGGGAGTGGTTGGAGATGACAAGTTGTCTTTGTTGTAGATGATGCAGTCAGCATGACTGGGATGCTAGAGAGAGAGAGAGGAGGTCTTAGCTCGACTACGATGCGAGAGAGAGAGGAGGTCTTAGCAGTCCCATGGTGTTCGGGCTCTAGCTAAGATAGTTTAGAAAGGCGTTAGTGTAGGCAAGTGAAACTTAGTCTCATTAACATTAGTCCGTGCGTATAACAAACATGGGATTACGCTAAAATTTAGTCCAGTCTAATCCAGTGAACCTTAACGAAGGTAAACAAATGCACCCCAAAATTCTTCGCCTAAGTAGATTAGAGACAGAGTACGTGGGAAGGGGGTCCAAGTGAGATATCTTGGATTTATCTTGCAAAAGAACAGAGAATTGGATGGAGCTGTCAACCATAGAATACAAGCTGGATGGATGAAACGGAAGAATGCATTGTGTGTGTTATGCAACCGTCGTATGCCACTAAAACTCAAGGGGAAATTTTATAAGATGACAATAAAACCAAAAATGTTTTATGGCATGGAATGTTGGGTGGTCAAGCATCTAACACGTGCAAAAAATGAGTAGTAGCGGAAATGAGAATGTTTCGTTTGATGTGTGGGCACACTAGAAAGGACATGATTAAGAACGAGAATATCCGAGGTAAAGTAGGAGTGGCTGCAATGGAAGATAAAATGAGAAAAAATCGGTTAAGGTAGTTTGGGTGTTTGAAACGAAGACCCACAGATGCACTGGTTAGAAAATACGATTATGGGACAGAGGTTGAGGGTGTAAGGGGTGGAGGAAGACCTAGGAAAACTTGGAAAAAGACTTTAAGAAAAGATATGGAGTACTTGGAGCTAACATAAGACTTGACACAAAACTGAGCGTAGTGGTGTTTTAGGATTCATACAGCCGACCCTGTATGGGATAAGGCTGTGTTGTTGTTGTATTGAAGGAATTCTGAAGAAAAAAAACTAGACGAATGTTGTATCTTATCATTTTTCTTTTCTCTGTTTAAGGTGGATGATCTGTCTAGAATGTTCAGGCTATTTTCTAAGATACCTCGAGGCTTGGATCCTGTTTCTCAAATATTCAAGCAGGTTAGCAGTCTTCCTTTATTTTTTCTGGGTTAAAGGTGATCTGGTATGTAGCATATTAGCGTATATATCTTTCCATTTCTGTTTTTTTTTCATGCTTTTAATATTTCATGGTGTTCCGTGATGCAGCATGTTACTGCTGAAGGAACAGCCTTAGTCAAACAGGCAGAAGATGCAGCAAGCAACAAGAAGGTATATGCCTTCTCTATTATTTTATACATTCATGGCTGCTGAGAAGGTTTTCTACTGAATACTGTCTATTGGTCAGACTTTGTATGAAATTCTAAAATAGAGACTCCCATGGGGGAAAATAATATAGCCATAGAAAGTAGATTCAAATGAAAACCAAACTCTTGACATCGCCGCCCCCGCGGGGGGGGAGGGAGAAGGAGGAAATAATATAGCCTCTTGACCAAAGTTTTAGATCTTTACAATCTTCATTAAATTTTTTTTTTTTTTTTTACTTCTATTATTTATTGTAATTTTAAAAATTTCCTATCCACAAGGATTGGAAGCTCCATTCACCATTAATAGATTCATTAAATCTGCATAGAGGGGATGATAGGATATGTTATATAGTGTAAAGAAGAAAGGATTGCTCATATTTTTCCAAAGAGTGTCCTATTTGTTGACTTTTCTTGTTTCCCATATCTAACTAGACAGCTTCTTTATGATGTCAGTTTTGATTTATCAGTAGTCCAGTGATCACTTCGTTTGATTCAGATTGTTTGTTCATGTAATAGTATTCGACAAGTAATTATATGTGAATGCTGACTTTTTTGTTCCCCCACAGGCAGAGAAAAAGGATGTGGTTGGTTTGCAGGAACAGGTAATTTCATGAACATTGCACATGTGGAACTTTTGATTTGCTTGAGTGACAACTAATATGACTGCTTTTCAGGTTTTTGTTAGAAAAGTGATTGAGCTGCATGATAAGTACATAGCATACGTTAATGAATGTTTCCAAAACCATACTCTTTTCCACAAGGTTTGTATTTTAACGGGGCTTTAAGATTCTTATTGTTGCCACCAATTATTTCTGCATAACTGAGTTTTTTGTGAATCTGTAGGCCCTAAAAGAGGCTTTTGAGATCTTTTGCAACAAGGGTGTTGCTGGAAGCTCTAGTGCAGAACTACTTGCCACTTTTTGTGATAACATTCTTAAGAAAGGTGGGAGTGAAAAGTTGAGTGATGAAGCCATTGAGGAGACACTTGAGAAGGTCTGAACTCTTGATGTACCATTCCATTTGTTTACCTTCCATGGACATATTACATTTTTCTTACTCTGGTAGAAAAATTCAGTAAATAAAGGCCATTCAAACCGCAGGTGGTAAAGTTGCTGGCTTATATTAGTGACAAGGACCTGTTTGCTGAGTTCTATAGGTATCACTTTTATTGCTCAAACTGTTTGCTTTCAATCTAATGTATTGTAGGGAAAGGTTATAGATGATTATATATAGTTTAAAACTAGAAGGCGTTAATCCTAACTATACATATTTAATTTCTGGCAGGAAAAAGCTTGCTCGACGTCTTCTTTTTGACAAGAGTGCTAATGATGACCATGAGAGATGTATTTTGACAAAACTGAAGCAACAATGTGGTGGTCAGTTTACCTCAAAGATGGAGGGAATGGTCAGTTGTTCTAAAAAATCCTTCAAGAAATGTTTCTTTTTAATGTTCTGTACTTGCATGCATGAATTTCTGGGTTACTGCTGGAGATACGACTACGAAAGAAAAACTGGTTTCATTTTTTCTTTCTGCAGGTTACTGATTTGACATTGGCCAAGGACAACCAAGTTGGCTTTGAGGAGTATCTGAAAAATAATCCGCAGGCAAATCCTGGGATTGATTTGACAGTTACTGTGTTGACCACTGGCTTCTGGCCAAGCTACAAGTCTTTTGACCTCAACCTACCCCCAGAAATGGTATACAGATTCTGCTGAGAAAATCTCGTTTCAAAATTTACTATCTGCTGGGTTAAGAATCTTGGGGAAGTTTCTGACTTCTTTATTTTTCACTCTTGCTTTAGGTTAAGTGTGTAGAACTTTTCAGGGAATTCTATCAAACAAAGACAAAACACAGAAAACTTACATGGATGTACTCACTGGGTACTTGTAATATCATTGGGAAATTTGAACCAAAAACCATAGAGCTTATTGTGACGACTTATCAGGTGATGTATTTAATATATTAATTGAACTTTCCTAATCTGTGATCTATTGTTCATATTTTTGGTCTAGCTTGTGAGGTGCTGATCTATTGGAGATTTATTTATTTCTAAGACTGATTTTTCTTTATCTTACTTCAGGCTTCAGCCCTGCTGTTATTCAATACCTCAGATAGACTGAGTTACTCGGAGATTATGACTCAGTTAAACTTGACTGATGATGATGTTGTCAGACTACTCCATTCCTTGTCATGTGCCAAATATAAGATCCTTAATAAGGAACCAAACACAAAAACTCTCTCCCCTACTGATTACTTTGAGTTCAACGCTAAGTTTACTGACAAAATGAGGAGGATCAAGGTACTTGGATCTTTACGTTTTATCTTGTCTTTTTGTCTTCTAATTTTGTGTTAATGTGAGTGATCAGTTAACTTATCATTGTGATCATCATGCAGATTCCACTCCCACCGGTGGACGAGAAGAAGAAAGTAATTGAAGATGTTGACAAGGACAGACGGTATGCCATCGATGCATCAATTGTGCGTATTATGAAGAGCCGTAAAGTTTTGGGTCATCAGCAGTTGGTTATGGAGTGTGTAGAGCAGCTAGGTCGCATGTTCAAGGTTAGTGTAGTGCTTTTTTTAATTTTCCTTCTCATTTTATACTATTTTAACCCCTTTTCCTTGGTTCTGAAAGAGTGGTGTTTGTTTCCCTCCCTCCATTGTCTCTTCTTTCAGCCCGACTTCAAAGCAATAAAAAAGAGGATCGAAGATCTAATCACAAGAGACTACTTAGAGCGGGACAAAGACAACCCTAATTTGTTTAGGTACTTGGCATGATGTGGTGTAAGTTGATCGTCCTTCAAATGGCATGGTATTAGCACAAGAAGTTGGGTCAAGCGGTGGACGAAGTGGCACAGTCACTTGTAAATGCCATTGCACCAGTGACCAATAGTGATTGCTAAAAAAAGCACGAGCCGAGAATACTTTGTACATTTTGCCCTTGGAGCAAGGTATGGATGGCTAATATGGGTAGTTCACTCTTGCTGGGGAGATCTGTAATTGACTTCATAATATGGTCCCGGTGCCCCATGGGACCGTTTCGCATCTTTCTTTGATTACTGCATTATCTTCCATCCCATGACTATACCAATCCATCTTTGTTACCTGTTTCTTTGCTCCACTGGAAGGAGGCGTATTTTCGGCCCCAGCGTGTCCACTTGCAATTGCATTTAGCCGATCAGGTATCAAATTTATCGGGTGGATGCTTTGTCTTGATTGCAAAACACGTGGCTTGTGAACTCTGAATTTGTCTATATGATTGCAAGATGCTTATGCTCTTCTGCTTCATGATTTGTTTGGTCGATTCGTGTTATTACTTTCATAGCGATAACACACCATTTTTGCTGATGTCATGGGGAATTTCTGACCGTTGGCGGGATATGCACTTCAAATGCATCAACTGTCAGAAATTGGCCACTAAAGTAAGCGATTGATCGTAGCATATCACTAAGAAGTTTGGTATGATATCAGCCCTGCCATTGGGAGGTGGGAGTAGCTTTCGGTAAGATGTTTTGCGTTGCTGATTAAATAATGTTTAAAATGAGTGCTGTTTGTTACCGAGTTGATACGGAATCGAATCTTAATAGGCAAGCAGCTGTGGGATCAAAGTGGTGATTAATTATCATTTCAATGCGAAGCAACGATTTCGGGTATACAAGTAATTACATTTAATCACTTGAACTACAAATTTTATGCTCGTCTGCATTCATGTACTAGAATGTGGGATTTCAATGGGATTGCAAACAAAACTTTGCATAAAATATGACCAGTAGACTCTTTATTCTAACAATAAAAGGGAAAGGGCAAAAGTGAGATTTTCTAGTTGGTCTAGGTCGTCAAAATTATAATAGAACCAAAAAAAAGAAGGGTGTTATTTTTGTAGGAAGTTGAATTCAATAAATTGCCAAAGGATCGGGCTATTGAGACATCTATTTTACCTCTTACACATTTTTGTTAATTTAGTCATTGATTTTCTAATTCATTTGATACGACGGCCGAAAAATAAGAGCGGTATGTAATAAGTAAAAATGAGTGTAAACAGTACTTGAGATTTTGGTTGTTGGGTTCCAACTCAATAAAGTTTGTCAAACTTGAGATTTTGGGATCCATTTGCTGAGATCACCACCACCTCTTGTACTTTATATTCTATTTCTAACCAAACAAAGGGGAAAGGTAAAGGTAGGGTTTCCTTGTTCAAAGGATGCATATATAATTAGCCCTCTCGAGCCTTTTATTTTTTTTTTTTGGTCAAACGATAGATTTTGTTAGATTAGATGTTAGATTAGTCACCAACGGGGTTTAAACTCACGCCGTCATGCAATGCCTTAACACCTTTCTATCACTGTGGTAAATGGTCACTTGCAAGAGCCATTTTGAGGTTAAGAAGGAGAGATACTCTCAGTCTCATCTCACCATTTATTATGTCATAATTGTTCATTAGACGGTAGACACTTTCTGAGTATATAATAAACATTTATTGAACGACGGGGTTGCTAAAACTAAAATTTGATTGCATAAAAAAATATCTCGTTCTCTCAGTTAGAGAAGAAAGAGGTGGTGAAGTTTCCACAATTGTTGATGGTAATTGCGAGCTAAGAAGCAGCACGTACCTGTCGGCACAGACAGATATCCCAGCCGGATCTCCCCACCAAGTCCTAAGGATCCAGACTTTTAAAATTTCAACTAGGCTACAATTATTATTAATTTTAGAAAGGCCTATGTTTGTAACCGTTAGATCAAATTTCAAAGGTCCGAATCTCTTGATCCTTAAGATTTGATGAGGTGAGATCCTGCTGGGATCTCTATCCTGCCGTCATGACTTGGTTTTTAGTTAGTGGGAAGGATTCTATTGTCAAGAAAGTCATGAATGTCAAGCTTTTACTTCTGTTTTTTTCTTTCACTTCTGCATGATTCTTCCCTTTTGTTAACATTTTTCAAATGATATGATATTTACAAAAATACTTGAACATATGTTTCGTTAGAAAAATTAATTAAAGAATTCGAATTATAGAAATTTTAGTTCTTCGATCAAAAGAGCAGATGACTCAAGAGACTCGCCAAGGTAATTTTCCACGAAAGTAAATGCATCCACAACAATGGAACTAGTCACTATGTGGTATTAAAAACTCATCATAAATACATATTGTCATCACATCCATATTAGTCGAGCTGAGTGGAGACATTAACATTATTGATCCAACTATGAAGAGTTTACCATATTATTTGGTGAAAATATTGACAGAGAATTCTGAATCCTTTGTGAATTACCCTTAATATTGAAAGTTGTTTTATGTTCTTCTTACTCAAAACCATGTCTCGCTTTTTGATAAAGTTAATTAGTTGAACAAATTCCATCACCAAATCACTTGCTTTTTTTAGTGAAATTAATGTTCCAAGTTGCATAGACCGAGATTATAATTAATTTTGTTTTACGAAAATTCTAGTATACTTTGATGTATCTGATACGCTAAAAATTTAGTGGTTGTATCTCATTTCATCCTTTATAAAAAATTTAACAGCTAAAAAATCCTGATATATAAAATATTTTGAAACATACTAAAGGATTCCCTCATTTTAACTCAGCTCTCATGTATTAGAGCTTCATCACTTTGTACTCTTAGTTGTTGTTAGCACTCACGTATCATTTCAGCTTATTAATGAGTCACCAAGAAACTCATTATAACTTGCTCAGTGCTGCTTCCTTCACGCCAATTATGTGAATAACAAAATATAACAGACATATTTGCATGATTTCAATGGTTCCCACCACTAAAAAAAAAGGCTTGCTCTCTCTCTCTCTCTCTCTCCATTTCCTTCAACAACGGAACAATGATGATTTTATCCATCGTCCTGTTCGATTATGAAGAATTATTGTGGTTGGTATTGGGTTTGGATTCCTGCATATGATTGCATAATTTTGCAGGCTATTCTTTCTGTATTAAGAATCTTAGAGAGAGAGAGAGAGAGCGAGAGACAGTAAAAACTGATATTTTTCTGTTAATTTGATATATGTTCTCGTTTACTTATGCTGAATGTGGAACCAAAAATAATCCCAAAAATTCTAGAGGCGACACATGGATTTTTGCTCTAGAAAGACAAGATTACCCTCGATAAATGTGAAGGAAGATTTGTGAAAAACAAGTTCATTTGAGCAACATCAACAACATGCAATTAACAATTAAAAGGCGGAATCATGTTTATATGCACTCAAAAACAAAACTTAACCCATGAACTTCAAAGCCTAGTAGATAGGTGAACCAAGACTCAACTCAAAACAAAGTGAGTTGAGAAATCAATACCTTTGTAGATTCCTCTTTGCATAAGCAAAGGCTAATCACCCAAAGAGAGGGTCTTCATTCCTTGCATCTTAGATCCATGGATTTGGATGGATGAAAAGGTTTCTCCAAGTTCCCAAAATTGAGAACCTCTAAGTCTCCACACCAAGGCATATTGTAGAAGAAATGAGTGACCTTGAGGAAGTAAGATTGCTAGATGTTTTCCTCAAGGGTGGCCGGTCATTTCTAGAGAGAAAGGAGAGTTTGTGTTTCTCCAATTTCCCCAAAAAAAAAAACCCTAAATGAATTTTGGCTATAAAGTCACACTTATACCTTAATTCATTTGAGTGGCAAACTTGTAAATAAGTCCAAAATCCACTCTTTCTCTAAATGGCCGGCCTTAGGGTATTCATTGGGCTATTTGGGCCTTTGTGAATCATTATTCATTAAGTTGTCACACAACTTAAGTCAATGGATTTGACGTTCGAAGCCCATTGGGCCTTAAGGTCCAAAACTATCCTGTGGTCTTTTAACAAACTTATTCGTTTGATTAATAATCATATTAATTAATCTTTGCCATAAATAATTAAACCATTTAATTATTCTTACTCATCTCCGTTGAATCTTCAATCTCTACCTTACACGGTGTACGATCCATTAGGTTCCTTTTAGCGAGGCAGTGGGCGATTCAAACTCTTTCAAATTGATTGTGAATTGAAACTTACTTTCAATTCTCCCGTTAGTGATAATACACTTTTAGAGGTTCCACAAACCATGGTTGACGCCTAGCAGCATGTCATGGTTACCCAAGCTAATCAGAAGAGGTGGAGAACCTATTCAGTTTTAGGATTACAAATACAATACGGTCTTTCTCTAATACAATACTCTTGACCACATTGTTTGATTTGATAGTTTATTCATGTCTACTATCGAATGTGAGTCTTGTGCTTATATGATTACCTTGAATGTGATTTGGAACACATTCCTAAATCTCATTCATACTTTGGCCAAAGATTCTTAATCATATCATAGAGTATTCTCCCTCAAACAGTGTGAAGGTTAGAGATCCCTTGTTGCGCATTCACTTGCCTCCATGGCTAAGTGGCTTAACCCCAACGATGCCGTGGACACCCTCCTGATGGAGTGACTTTGACATAATCAAAGATTAAGGACCTAACCACAAGACAACTGTGATGCCTCAGGTCAAAAGACTAATTTGCATTATCCCAACCATGAGTTCTCATGTGACATGAATATGAGAACTCTTCGTTGATCATGTTCAGTGAACTCATTCTCTATTGAGCACCTACGTACTTGTCTTGATGTCACACACACCAATGACTCGAGACTAGTCACTCTCCCTGAGAGAAGACATAGCACGTACTGATCTTAACGGACTGTCAATGCCCAATTGACAATCCTATGATCAGGAACGTTTAGGATGTGTCAATGAAAGAATGGTCTCATGAATCTAACTTATTTAGATCGCATTCTTCCAATCACATATTCCTTGGACTTATCGTTTAAGCATATAACATTTATATGAGACGGCTCAAACAATAATCTTTGCCCTTTACATTTAAACTACATTAGTTTGAAATGTCCGTAAAGTACCATCATATGATTGGTTTTAGGGCACATTTCCAACAAAATGGGCAAGCTCCTCAGATACTCCCACGTGCAACTCACACCCCTGAAGGTCTCAGCAGTTGAATACGACTGCTCACAACTCAATTGCCCTTGACAAGGAAAAGTCAAAGAATTAAAGATAATGATTAATTACTCAAATCATATCTTTAATACATTCCCAATTGACGAATGACTCCAATCAAGTAATCCTAATTTAAATATGTTAGCATTGATTGATGAGATATGGATAAGTCGTACAGGTTACTATAGGTGACTCTCAACTTATATGCTAGTATTGATTGATGAACTATTGATTCAGCCGTACAGGTCACGTGAGGTAACTCTAGCTAGCATGTTGATGAGCTATTGGTTCAGCCGTACATGCCACAATAGGTGGATCCGACTGATATACCGTTTCATATTGATTTATTTCACCTGGGTTACTTATTCTTGTTGAGATATTTGACACGACATAGCTGTGAGACGGTTATTTTGGTTAAACTTTAGAGTTATAGTCACACCTATTATTTTCTGGGAAATTATACAAGTGTTACGGCGAGGGGTTACTACCTTTGGTAATTGAAATTGGGTTGAAAAGTTTTGTTTCACTCACTCACATTTTCTATTTTTGCACCCCTCTAGGTTCTAGCAACAAAGTTTCGTATCGACGAGGATTCGTGGCACTTTTCAGTATAGATGTCTTCTGATGATGGTATAATCATTATCTTACCTTACTGTACTATATCTATGCTTTTTACCATGCGTGAAATGGGTCCAGACCCGCTCATCGGGCACTCGTGTTCTTAAGCACTTTTAGGTTTTAATTTATTCACATTTTATATACTATCACACTTTATGGCTTTGTCACCTTCCAGGTGTCGGCCAACACAGCTCGATTTGGGGTCCTAGTGAACATTCCGGGTCGGGGTGTGTCAGTTATCCTATACTGACTAGAATTATATTATATTTGTAGACATGTATGACTATCTATTTGAAAAAAGGTTGTAGGTTATTTGAGCTCGTTTGACAGTATTTCATTTTTGTTTGGTTGTAAGAGAAGAATTCGAACACAAAATTTCTAACTTAAACTTACTCATTATCCTACCCATCATTCTCTCTCACGAGAGATTTTTAAAGTGCCGAAAACACGGTCCAGTACACTATGTGTAATAATATAATTTACTGAAAACCGTTGTTCTAAAAATCGGCCTAAGCAGCCGCCTAGGCGCTGGGCGGTGGAGCCCTGCCCCGATTTTGGGCAAGGCGTTTGGTGGAAAAATAAGCTGGACGCTAGGCAGGCCTAGGCGGAGAGTTAGGCGGGGCTTAGGCGGTTTTTTTTTATTATATATTTTTTACATTTTTTTATTAATTGTGTTTTTTTTTCTTTTTTTGGTTTCATGGTAGTATACTTATGTAAATGGTGTAACTAATTTGCAAATGATGGATTTACTACAAGTTCATCCAATAGTGAAACAAATTGGAACATTTTTTAGGGGATACATACAAAGAAAAGAAATAAACCAGATACAACAAGGTTAAATAATTTAGTCTATGTCTAATCCAATACAAGGATCATGATTCATCAACAAGAAGAATTTAGTATATAATCCTAATCCTCCTCATTATGATTATATGCTTACTGTTTTTTAAATATTGAACTTTTTGGATGTATATAATTTGTGTATTCTTCTACTTCTATTTTTGTATTTTATCATTCTTTTATTATCCATACAAGTATGGTTTTTTTTATTTTTTATTTTTTTTATAGTTGTAAATAGGCATTTATTTACAAGATATATAATAAATTTATGTATATCCGCTTAGGCCGTCTAGGCGCTAAGCCCTTGTCTACCGCCCGACTAGCGCTTAGCAATTTTTAGAACCTTGCTGAAAACTTAAAAAAAAAAAAAATTCTAACCAATTGTTTTGTTACACTTTGTGTACTGAATCGTGTTTTCGACACACTGAAAAATTTATCCCCAGCTAACCCAATGACTTCGACTGTTTAATTTTTTTGACGGTTAAAACGAACCAAACTATTCATTACAATTTGAATGGGCTGATATGTTTTCTAATTTTGTTTAGTACAATGATAGTGCTAGTAGGTTCAATACTTAGTTGTTAAAGAAAATTGAAATTACTAAAAATCAAACTTGGATCAAAATATTAAAAAAATTATTTTTTACCATTACAATAAAATGGTCATCTATTTGTCCTCTTTGATTATGAGAAATTTACAAAAAAAAAAAAAAAAAAAAGGAAAGTAGATGATAAACCGCAAAACATTATCACCAACCCCAAAAATAGGGTCAGTTCGAGTCAGAATCCCAAACCGAAACCCAAACCTCGAATCCTAAACGATCATTTTCGGGGTGGGATTCCAAAACCCGAAACCGAACTGAAGTTTGGGTATTCCCGGATCGGGAATGAATGTAGTCGGCAACTATTAACCTAATTTGGAAAGATCGTATGAATGCATCCCCAAATCACAAATTTGCAGTCCCCAAATCTCAAATTTGCAAACAACCCTAAAAAACCAAAGAGAAAACAATACAGAGATCGAAGAAATCCCTCAATCAAAATTCAAAATGGAGAAAAATTGAAACCAAATACAAAGAAATCAAGCAGTAATTGAAATTACATGAAATTCAAAACAGAAATCCTAATTTTAATTCTAAATCCCCAAATTGAAAGTTCAAAACCCTAATTCACAATTTCAGAATCCAAATCAAGGGACAATATTTTCGTGACGGAGGGAGGAGGAGAAGGGTAGAGAGTGCAGAGACGATTCGAGAGATATAAGAGAGTGTTGAGTGTTGACAGAGCGGAGGAGGAAAAGAGAGAGTGCAGAGAGATTCAAGAGGTCTGTGTGAGATAGAAAGCGTGCATACCTGATTTGAGTGATTAGAGAGAGAGTGAGCTTTCTACGGTTGAGATTTAATCAACCGAATCCAATGCTTATTTATGCTAATAAATATGTATTATGTATCGGTTCGGAATTATCGAACATCTTGACAACCAGGTCCCAATTCCCATACAAAAATATTCGGGTTTTTTTCTGTTTGGGTTACCAAACTTTTCGAGATTTTTTATTTCGGGATTTTTCGGTTGAGGGTTTGTGAAATTTTCAGTCGGGTTCGGGTAAATCAAGATTTTTATTCAGCCCTACCCAAAAATGATAAAATAAAATAAAAACCCCCGCCACCCTATACGGAAAAAATAACCGAAATTACTGAATTCTTTTATTTTTTTTTCCCGCAAAATAAATAAATAAATACTGAAATGATCCAAAGATTAATGTTTTCCCGCAAAATCTTGACAGTAGTACACGCAGAAATCGAAAAGTGCTTTTTTTCCAGCAAAATAAATAAACAAATGCTGAAATGAAATGATTGTAGTGCAAGCAGAAATCGAAAAGTGCTTCCATCTGAGATTTCGGATAACCACAAACTCTCTTGCGCGCGCGCTATCTCTTTCCTCCTATTAGAGTTTCTCCGCTTCCCAGCTCAGGTGAATTTCGCTACTTACTTTCACACATCGCGATTCTTGATCTCTGTTCTGATCACCGATTGGTTTTACACCAGTTTCTTTAACTTATTACTGTCTCTTACGAACTGGTGCTTTTCAGCATTGATTGGGGCTGTAATCTTGGTAATTTTTCGCATTTGGAGTTCGATTTCGTAAAGTTGAATCTTGAGGTTTGATTGATTGTTGTGAAATCGTGGGGAATTTCACTGTTTGGGGAATCGCGTATTCAATTCGCTGTCTAACAGAGCATTTAGGGTTTATGATTCTTTGGCTTTGAATTTGATTGAACTAGTTGATTTAGGGTTTCTGATGAGTCTTTGGTTTTTGCATTTGCGAATTAGACGCTGGCAGGATGAACGACCGTAGGCCCATCGATTTTGAAGAAGGATGGGAGATCATGCAGAAGGGGATCACAAAGCTGAAGAACATTCTAGAAGGGTTGCCCGAGCCGCAGTTCAGCTCTGATGACTACATGTTGCTCTACACGTATTTCTTTCTAACTTTTAATCTTTATGATTGTCATTGGCTGTTGTTGTATGCTCCAAAGATTAATGTTGCTGATTGTGTTTTGTTGTTCTTAATTTTATTTGCAGAACCATATACAATATGTGCACTCAAAAGCCACCACATGACTATTCACAGCAGCTCTATGATAAGTACAGGGAATCTTTTGAAGAGTACATTACTTCGACGGTGAGGAAGCATTTATCTATTATTTATTTTTTTCATTTTCCTAGTCCCAGTACTTACTGTGATTGTTTACAATGTCACAAACTGTTTTTTATTAAGCTAAAGTTAGAATCTTAATGCTCTGCACTATCTAACATCGCCTATAGACCTATTAGAACTCAATGCACATTGATATGATATTCATTGTGGCATGTGTAGTCAGGGATAATTCAACACTTCCCAATCCCCAAGTGTTGTTTGAGGTGTTTTTTTTTTTTTTGCTTACGAATGCTCTTTCTGTTGTTGAGTTTAATTTTATATGCTTATGTCAGGTTTTGCCATCTTTGAGAGAGAAGCATGATGAGTTCATGTTGAGAGAGCTTGTGAAAAGGTGGACCAACCATAAAATCATGGTCAGGTGGCTCTCTCGTTTCTTTCATTATCTTGATCGCTACTTTATAGCTCGGAGATCACTTCCACCCTTAAATGAAGTTGGACTTACGTGCTTCCGAGATCTCGAAAGTTGTGCTGGAACCCTTATGTGCCATCTTAAATCACGTTGTTTGAAGAATTCTTTTGATTGCCGAGATCTCGTAAGTTGTGCTGGAACCCTTATGTGCCATCTTAAATCACGTTGTTTGAAGAATTCTTTTGATTGCCTATTGAACTGACTTCCATACCATTTTTATATATTTTTATTATATACAATTGCTTCTCCTCCCTCATCCGAACCGATTTCATGGTAGAATTTGTATGAAAATGCCTTCCATCACAATCCCTTCACATCTTCAGCTGATTTTTGTGAGTAACAGATTGTAATATGGTGGGCAATATATCATTGTGATTTTCAGGTCTACCAAGAATTGAAAGCAAAAGTAAGAGATGCTGTAATATCTCTGGTACGTTTCCGTTTTACCTGAACCACATGTTCTCGTATTTAAGTTGAAATAAATTTACTTGACGTTTTACGAAACAGATTGATCAAGAACGTGAAGGAGAGCAGATTGATCGAGCTCTGTTGAAGAATGTTCTGGATATATTTGTTGAGATTGGAATGGGGCAAATGGATCACTATGAAAATGACTTTGAAGCAGACATGCTTAAAGACACCGCTGCCTATTATTCTCGAAAAGCTTCCAATTGGATCTTAGAAGATTCTTGTCCGGATTATATGCTAAAAGTAAACTCCATTATGCTTGTCTTTGTTGTTTTAACTGTATATTATACACTTATGACACAATTTCAATGAACTTAATTTTTGTGTGAAATTCCAGGCAGAGGAATGTTTAAAACGGGAGAAAGATAGAGTTTCTCACTACTTGCACTCTAGTAGTGAGCCAAAGCTGCTTGAGGTTTGTATTTGATTATTTCTATGACTTTACCTTGTATGCATATATATATTCCTACGGAATGTAAGTCTAGGTAAGTTAAGTCGGGATGGAAATATCTGTAGAATTTGAAATCTGACTGTTAATGTTGTTATTATTTTTTTTAATTGTAGAAAGTTCAACATGAGCTGTTGTTTGTGTATGCAACACAATTACTTGAGAAAGAGCACTCGGGGTGCCATGCATTGCTTCGAGATGACAAGGTACCTTCGGAGAATGTTAAAATCTACATTTTTGTCCATTGGATAGATGAAACGCACGAGGGAGTAAATGCGAAGCTTAACCTTTGGCGGAAGTGCTCTAAGGGTGCGTTTGTTGCACCGGACTAACTGGACCGGACTAGCTTCATGGACTATGCTGGACTGGCTTAGATTGGACTATGCTGGACCAACTCAGTGAAGTGTTTGGTGCAATAACAAACTAAAAAGGAGGATAAGAAAAATAATTATTATTTTAAGTAAAGAGTAGTGCATCTATCTATAGAACCCATTTAGAAACAAAGCCAATTCATACAAATAAGAAAGCACACAAACATTTTTTCATAATTTTTCAACTTACGTAAAATCGTCGTCCTCAAGTTCCTTGGACTTCAACTTTTCCTTCACTCTCAACTTCCTTGGACTTCCGACTTTTCTTTCACTCTCAACTAAAGTGGCAATACACTATATTAAAAGTTGGATGTATAATCCCTTGTACCTGAAGAAGTAGGATCTAACTCAAATCACAACTCCCAAATTCAACAAATTCTAGAACTTCCAAATCACAAAACATAGAATTCCTGAATCATGAAACACAGATCTCCCAAATCACTCAAAAATTAAAATTCATAACTCAAAATTAAAACCCAGAATCCTCCATTTCAAAAAACCCAAAATCAATCCAAAAACCCAGAACCAATCTAAAACCCCCCAGAATCCTTCACTTAAAAAAAAAAAGGGTTAATGACAAAAAACTACCTCAAGTTTGGGTCAAATGACACTTTCATACCTCATCTTTTAAAATTGACAATGTTATACCTCATCTTACGAATTTGTGTCAATGTTATACCTTCCGTTAGCTTGGCCGTTTATTTCTCAGTTAAATGCTGACGTGGCTTGATGCGGGACCCATTTTATTAAAAATTAATAAAAAAATTATTAAAAACAAAAAAAATCATTTAATATTATTAAATATTAAAATTATAAAGACCCTTTTTTTTTTCTTCTCTCTTCTCTTCTTCCCTCTTCTTCCCTCTTCTTCTTCTTCTTCTTCTTCTTCTTCTTCTGGCAGGGGGACGAACTGGGCTTTTTTTTTTTTTTTGTTCTTCTCTCTTCTTCTTCTTCCCCCTTCTTCCCTCTTCTTCTTCTTCTTCTTCTTCTTCTTCTTCTGCAGGGGGACGAACTGGGCTTTTTTTTTTTTTTTTGTTCTTCTCTCTTCTTCTTCTTCCCCCTTCTTCCCTCTTCTTCTTCTTCTACTTTTGCAGGGGGACGAACTGGGTTTTTTTTTTTTTTTTTCTGTAGGTCCATGGTTATTTCGTGCATCTCCCCCTCTCTAATCCCCATCATCTTCCTGCAACCCAGCAACCCAGAAAAGAAGAAGGAGAAAGAAGAAGAAGAAGAAGAGAAAAAAAAAAAAAAAAAGCAGCAAACCCGTCCACTCCCACCCACCCCCAAACCTAACCCGCAGAAGAAGAAGAAGAAGAAGAGGGAAGCAGAAGAAGAGAGAAGAAAAAAAAAAAAAAAAAAAAAAGCCCAGTTCGTCCCCCTGCAGAAGAAGAGAAGAAGAAGAAGAAGAAGAAGAGGGAAGAAGAGAGAAGGAAAAAAAAAAAAAAACCCCCCAGTTCGTCCTCTGCAGAAGGGGAAGAAGAAGAAAAAAAAAAAAAAAAAAAAAAAAAACCCCCCCCCCCCCCAGTTCGTCCTCTGCAGAAGGGGAAGAAGAAGGAAAAAAAACCCCCCCCCCCCCCCAGTTCGTCCTCTGCAGAAGGGGAAGAAGAAGGAAGAAAAAAAAAAAAAAAAAAAAAAACCCCCCCAGTTCGTCCTCTGCAGAAGGGGAAGAAGAAGGAAAAAAAAAAAAAAAAACCCCCCAGTTCGTCCTCTGCAGAAAGGGAAGAAGAAGAAGAAAAAAAAAAAAAAAAAAAAACCCCAGTTCGTCCTCTGCAGAAGGGGAAGAAGAAAAAAAAAAAAAAAAAAAAAAAAACCCCCCAGTTCGTCCTCTGCAGAAGGGGAAGAAGAAGAAGAAAAAAAAAAAAACAAACAAACAGCAGCAACCCAGTTCGCCCCCCTCACACCCACCCTCTCCTCTCCACACCCATTCCCCCACCCCCCTCTCCCCCCCTTCCCCCCCTCCTCCCCCACCCCCCCCCCCCCCGCCCGCGGACCCCCGTTGCCCATTTTCTCCTCGCCCAGGAGAATGGGTTTTTTTTTTTTTTTTTTTTTAAGGGGTTGTAGATAGTGGGTGCGAGGTTGGGGTGCGAAGGTGGGGAGGTTGGGTGCGTGGGTGTGGGGAGAAGAGGGGGTGAGGAGCAAGGAAAACAAATTGGTTTTTTTTTTTTTTTTTTTCTCTTCTGTTTTTCTGGGTTGTAGTTGCAGAAAGAGGAAGAAGATGAAGATGGGGAGAAGGGAGAGGGGGGGAAGGGAGAACTGACGTTGGTTTTTTTTTTTTTTTTTTTAAATAATTTTTCTTTATTATTTTAATATTTAAATAATATTAAATGATTTTTTTTATTTTTAATAATTTTTTTTATTAATTTTTTAATAAAAATGGGTCCCAGATCAAGCAACGTCAGCATTTAACTGAGAATAAACGGCCAAACTAACGGAAGGTATAACATTGACATAAATTCGTAAGATGAGGTATGACATTGTCAATTTTAAAAGATGAAGTATGAAAGTGTCATTTGACCCATACTTGAGGTAGTTTTTTGTAATTAACCCAAAAAAAAAAACCCAAAATCCAATAAAAAAACTCAAAATCATCCATTTCAAAATGTCCAAAATCCAATTCAAAAAACGTAAAATCCTCCATGCCAATCGATCGAATTGGCCATCTCTGCAAATCCAACAAACCATTAATTAGAGGCAAAAATTGAGACGACGATCGAGTTAGAGAGAGATTATGCGGACAAAGAATCGGAGATGACAAAGACTCTGCGGGAGTGGTCGGAGATGAAGTGGATGCGGCGGGAATGGTTGGAGATTACAAGTTGTCTTTGTTGTAGATGATGCAGTCAGCATGATTGGGATGCTAGAGAGAGAGAGAGGAGGTCTTAGCTCGACTACGATGCGAGAGAGAGAGGAGGTCTTAGCAGTCCCATGGTGTTCGGGCTCTAGCTAAGACAGTTTAGCAAAGGCGTTAGTGTAGGCAAGTGAAACTTAGTCTCATTAACATTAGTCTGTGCGTATAACAAACATGGGATTACGCTAAAATTTAGTCCAGTCTAATCCAGTGAACCTTAACGAAGGTAAACAAATGCACCCCAAAATTCTTCGCCTAAGTAGATTAGAGACAGAGTACGTGGGAAGGGGGTCCAAGTGAGATATCTTGGATTTATCTTGCAAAAGAACAGAGAATTGGATGGAGCTGTCAACCATAGAATACAAGCTGGATGGATGAAACGGAAGAATGCATTGTGTGTGTTATGCAACCGTCGTATGCCACTAAAACTCAAGGGGAAATTTTATAAGATGACAATAAAGCCAAAAATGTTTTATGGCATGGAATGTTGGGTGGTCAAGCATCTAACACGTGCAAAAAATGAGTGTAGCGGAAATGAGAATGTTTCGTTTGATGTGTGGGCACACTAGAAAGGACATGATTAAGAACGAGGATATCCGAGGTAAAGTAGGAGTGGCCGCAATGGAAGATAAAATGAGAAAAAATCGGTTAAGGTAGTTTGGGCGTTTGAAACGAAGACCCACAGATGCACTGGTTAGAAAATACGATTATGGGACAGAGGTTGAGGGTGTAAGGGTTAGAGGAAGACCTAGGAAGACTTGGAAAAAGACTTTAAGAAAAGATATGGAGTACTTGGAGCTAACATAAGACTTGACGCAAAACTGAGCGTAGTGGTGTTTTAGGATTCATACAGCCGACCCTATATGGGATAAGGCTGTGTTGTTGTTGTATTGAAGGAATTCTAAAGAAAAAAAACTAGACGAATGTTGTATCTTATCATTTTTCTTTTCTCTGTTTAAGGTGGATGATCTGTCTAGAATGTTCAGGCTATTTTCTAAGATACCTCGAGGCTTGGATCCTGTTTCTCAAATATTCAAGCAGGTTAGCAGTCTTCCTTTATTTTTTCTGGGTTAAAGGTGATCTGGTATGTAGCATATTAGCGTATATATCTTTCCATTTCTGTTTTTTTTTCATGCTTTTAATATTTCATGGTGTTCCGTGATGCAGCATGTTACTGCTGAAGGAACAGCCTTAGTCAAACAGGCAGAAGTTGCAGCAAGCAACAAGAAGGTATATGCCTTCTCTATTATTTTATACATTCATGGCTGCTGAGAAGGTTTTCTACTGAATACTGTCTATTGGTCAGACTTTGTATGAAATTCTAAATTAGAGCCTCCCATAGTCCCATGGGGGAAAATAACATAGCCATAGAAAGTGGATTCAAATGAAAACCAAACTCTTGACACCGCCGCCCCCGGGGGGGGGGGGGGGGGGCAAGGAGGAAATAATATAGCCTCTTGACCAAAATTTTAGATCTTTACAATCTTCATTAAATTTTTTTTTTTTTTTTTTACTTCTATTATTTATTGTAATTTTAAAAATTTCCTATCCACAAGGATTGGAAGCTCCATTGCACCATTAATAGATTCATTAAATCTGCATAGAGGGGATGATAGGATATGTTATATAGTGTAAAGAAGAAAGGATTGCTCATATTTTTCCAAAAAGTGTCCTATTTGTTGACTTTTCTTGTTTCCCATATCTAACTAGACAGCTTCTTTATGATGTCAGTTTTGATTTATCAGTAGTCCAGTGATCACTTCGTTTGATTCAGATTGTTTGTTCATGTAATGGTATTCGACAAGTAATTAGATGTGAATGCTGACTTTTTTGTTCCCCCACAGGCAGAGAAAAAGGATGTGGTTGGTTTGCAGGAACAGGTAATTTCATGAACATTGCACATTTGGAACTTTTGATTTGCTTGAGTGACAACTAATATGACTGCTTTTCAGGTTTTTGTTAGAAAAGTGATTGAGCTGCATGATAAGTACATAGCATACGTCAATGAATGTTTCCAAAACCATACTCTTTTCCACAAGGTTTGTATTTTAACGGGGCTTTAAGATTCTTATCGTTGCCACCAATTATTTCTGCATAACTGATAGTTTTTTGTGCATCTGTAGGCCCTAAAAGAGGCTTTTGAGATCTTTTGCAACAAGGGTGTTGCTGGAAGCTCTAGTGCAGAACTACTTGCCACTTTTTGTGATAACATTCTTAAGAAAGGTGGGAGTGAAAAGTTGAGTGATGAAGCCATTGAGGAGACACTTGAGAAGGTCTGAACTCTTGATGTACCATTCCATTTGTTTACCTTCCATGGACATATTACATTTTTCTTACTCTGGTAGAAAAATTCAGTAAATAAAGGCCATTCAAACCGCAGGTGGTAAAGTTGCTGGCTTATATTAGTGACAAGGACCTGTTTGCTGAGTTCTATAGGTATCACTTTTATTGCTCAAACTGTTTGCTTTCAATCTAATGTATTGTAGGGAAAGGTTATAGATGATTATATATAGTTTAAAACTAGAAGGCATTAGATTAACTATACGTATTTAATTTCTGGCAGGAAAAAGCTTGTTCGACGTCTTCTTTTTGACAAGAGTGCTAATGATGACCATGAGAGATGTATTTTGACAAAACTGAAGCAACAATGTGGTGGTCAGTTTACCTCAAAGATGGAGGGAATGGTCAGTTGTTCTTAAAAATCCTTCAAGAAATGTTTCTTTTTAATGTTCTGTACTTGCATGCATGAATTTCTGGGTTACTGCTGGAGATACGACTACGAAAGAAAAACTGGTTTCATTTTTTTTTCTGCAGGTTACTGATTTGACATTGGCCAAAGACAACCAAGTTGGCTTTGAGGAGTATCTGAAAAATAATCCGCAGGCAAATCCTGGGATTGATTTGACAGTTACTGTGTTGACCACTGGCTTCTGGCCAAGCTACAAGTCTTTTGACCTCAACCTACCCCCAGAAATGGTATACAGATTCTGCTGAGAAAATCTCGTTTCAAAATTTACTATCTGCTGGGTTAAGAATCTTGGGGAAGTTTCTGACTTCTTTATTTTTCACTCTTGCTTTAGGTTAAGTGTGTAGAACTTTTCAGGGAATTCTATCAAACAAAGACAAAACACAGAAAACTTACATGGATGTACTCACTGGGTACTTGTAATATCATTGGGAAATTTGAACCAAAAACCATAGAGCTTATTGTGACGACTTATCAGGTGATGAATTTAATATATTAATTGAACTTTCCTAATCTGTGATCTATTGTTCATATTTTTGGTCTAGCTTGTGAGATGCTGATCTATTGGAGATTTATTTATTTCTAAGACTGATTTTTCTTTATCTTACTTCAGGCTTCAGCCCTGCTGTTATTCAATACCTCAGATAGACTGAGTTGCTCGGAGATTATGACTCAGTTAAACTTGACTGATGATGATGTTGTCAGACTACTCCATTCCTTGTCATGTGCCAAATATAAGATCCTTAATAAGGAACCAAACACAAAAACACAGTTAAACTTTGAGTTCAACGCTAAGTTTACTGACACAATGAGGAGGATCAAGGTACTTGGATCTTTACGTTTTATCTTGTCTTTTTGTCTTCTAATTTTGTGTTCATGTGAGTGATCAGTTAACTTATCATTGTGATCATCATGCAGATTCCACTCCCACCGGTGGACGAGAAGAAGAAAGTAATTGAAGATGTTGACAAGGACAGACGGTATGCCATCGATGCATCAATTGTGCGTATTATGAAGAGCCGTAAAGTTTTGGGTCATCAGCAGTTGGTTATGGAGTGTGTAGAGCAGCTAGGTCGCATGTTCAAGGTTAGTGTAGTGCTTTTTTTAATTTTCCTTCTCATTTTATACTATTTTAACCCCTTTTCCTTGGTTCTGAAAGAGTGGTGTTTGTTTCCCTCCCTCCATTGTCTCTTCTTTCAGCCCGACTCCAAAGCAATAGAAAAGAGGATCGAAGATCTAATCACAAGAGACTACTTAGAGCGGGACAAAGACGACCATAATTTGTTTAGGTACTTGGCATGATGTGGTATTAGCACAAGAAGTTGGGTCAAGCGGTGGACGAAGTGGCACAGTCACTTTCTCAGTATATAATAAACGTTTATTGAACGACGGGGTTGCTAAAACTAAAATTTGATTGCATAAAATTTGTCAAGAAAGTCATGAATGTCAAGCTTTTACTTCTGTTTTTTTCTTTCGCTTCTGCATGATTCTTCCCTTTTGTTAACATTTTTTAGATGATATGATATTTACAAAGATACTTGAACATATGTTTCGTCAGGAAAATTAATTAAAGAATTTGAATTATAGAAATTTTAGTTCTTCGATCAAAAGAGCAGATGACTCAAGAGACTCGCCAAGGTAATTTTCCACGAAAATAAATGCATCCACAACAATGGAACTGGTCACTATGTGGTATTAAAAACTCATCATAAATACATATTGTCATCACATCCATATTAGTCGAGCTGAGTGGAGACATTAACATTATTGATCCAACTATGAAGAGTTTACCATATTATTTGGTGAAAATATTGACAGAGAATTCTGAATCCTTTGTGAATTACCCTTAATATTGAAAGTTGTTTTATGTTCTTACTCAAAACCATGTCTCGCCTTTTGATAAAGTTAATTAGTTGAACAAATTCCATCACCAAATCACTTGCCTTTTTTTAGTGAAATTAATGTTCCAAGTTGCATAGACCGAGATTATAATTAATTTTGTTTTACGAAAATTCTATTATACTTTGATGTATCTGATACACCAAAAATTTAGTGGTTGTATCTCATTTCATCCTTTATAAAAAATTTAACAGCTAAAAAATCCTGATATATAAAATATTTTGAAACATACTAAAGGGTTCCCTCATTTTAACTCAGCTCTCATGTATTAGAGCTTCATCACTTTGTACTCTTAGTTGTTGTTAGCACTCACGTGTCATTTCAGCTTATTACTGAGTCACCAAGAAACTCATCATAACTTGCTCAGTGCTGCTTCCTTCGTGCCAATTATGTGAATAACAAAATATAAGACATATTTGCATGATTTCAACGGTTCCCACCACTCAGAAAAAAAAGCTTGCTCTCTCTCTCTCTCTCTCTCTCTCCAATTCCTTCAACAACGGAACAACGATGATTTTATCCATCGTCCTGTTCGATTATAAAGAATTATTGTGGTTGGTATTGGGTTTGGATTCCTGCATATGATTGCATAATTTTGCAGGCTATTCTTTCTGTATTAAGAATCTTAGAGAGAGAGAGAGAGAGAGCGAGAGACAGTAAAAACTGATATTTTTCTGTTAATTTGATATATGTTCTCATTTACTTATGCTGAATGTGGAACAAAAAATAATCCCAAAAATTCTAGAGGCGACACATGGATTTTTGCTCTAGAAAGACAAGATTGCCCTCGATAAATGGGCAAGCTCCTCAGATACTCCCACGCGCAACTCACACCCCTGAAGGTCTCAGCAGCTGAATACGACTGCTCACAACTCAACTGCCCTTGACAAGGAAAAGTCAAAGAATTAAAGATAATGATTAATTACTCAAATCATATCTTTAATACATTCCCAATTGACGAATGACTCCAATCAAGTAATCCTAATTTAAATCAATTAGGGATAATTACTCAATTATCTCAAGATATTATTTCCTATTTAATATCTTGAGAATATTTCTCTATAAACATTGGCCAATAGGATGCCGCCATGTGTAGGGTAAAACCCTAACACTATGGTTGGCCCTCTCCCCTATATATACCCCATATTCTACCAAATTTCAGGAGCTTTTTGTTAGGCATCAGAGATCCATTGGCCTAACCAACCCCCCCCCCCCCCCCAAAAACCTCGTGGGCGCGTGAGGCTTAGGTCCTTGATCAAAGGTGTTAATTGTTTTGCAAGTGCATTTTCATCAAGACTGAAGACGGCGGAAATTTGCATCAACAAATTGGTGCTTTCATTGAGAGCTGATTCAAATACTCTAAGAAGCCTATTACATTTGTTTCTTGAATTTTATGTTACGTTGAATTTCTCACATGTCGTATCAATTAATTTTTCCTAGAAAAGTTTCTTGATCAATCCCTGGAGAAAGGATACAATGGTAGGAAATTTAGAAACCACGACGAACGGAACCTCGTATGTACAAGGATTTAGACCAGAGAGTGGAGACGGAGATATAGCCCCACGACGAAGATCTTCAAGGCTCAACGCGACGGCAAAAGGAGCCCTACCGCCGTGGAGCCGCATCACCACATCGTTGTAGACCCAGCAGCGACGACAAGGCCACCATGCCACGGCCTAAGCCCCACACCGCTGCCCTTGCAGCACACAGACTATCAAAATCCTGGGCAGGAGGCCCAGTTCTATCCACTAACCCACGGGCATGAGGCCCAGGTCCACGGAGCCGCGAGTCGAGCCCAGGAAGCCCAAGCCATAGCAGCTAGCAGCCCAAGCCGAGCCGAGCCCTACTTGCGACATATGTAGCCCAAGCCTAATGCGAGGAGCATGCGCTGGCCCAGAACGCAGTGCAGGCCCAATGCCAGCCACCACACACGCAAGCCCAACGCGCTCACATTCATAGCCCAACCACCCAGCTGGGTTAGCCCACCCCACAACCTGCTCCGACAACTCGGCCCGCGACCCAATCTAATCTGAGGCCACCTCCGGTGATCCAGATTCCGACCACCGGTCATACGATCAACTCAGGGTTATTTTCACCCCACCTTTATGTAGGAATGCACGATTTGGGCTTAAGCTTTGTACCTGCAGTCCACTATATTTCACCACACATAGAGATGCCTATTATCTAAACTCTTCCAATCCAAATAGCAAGCACCACCTGCCCTAACAGGTTGCCAATTTGAGGAACGCCCTCGCGCAGCAAACCACCTTGGTGAACCAACTCCTTGAGCGTATCGAGACACAGTGCGCCCCAGACGAGGTATCCCAAAGTAGGACAAGAGCGGAAGAATATGACTCATTCCAGTGATGTCCCGGCAAAGAGCCGTTTAGCCAGCCACGAACCTCGCGTTTAAGTAATGTGCACTTTCGTTTAGGCCTTTGGGAAAACGTCTTATCCCACCTAGATGCGTAAAGAAACGTTCATTCCCGACTTGGCTCACGAGTCGGTGTGCATTCGAGGTTAGGTCCACACTCCGATGAGCACTCAAGATATTCCAGGCAAAGCGTCCATATGAGGCTAGCCCCACAAGGCACCAGAGTAGGCAGCCACATGGCGAACCGAAAAGAGCACGATAACAGCATTAAACGAACCATGTGCACCGCAACCGCGACACAGATGAGCAGGACATACCGAAGAGCAACATGGACCAGCAGGTCAACACTGGGGCAGCTGAAGGCTCCACTGCCCTACCAAGAGTAAATCCAGGAGGAAGTACAAAGGCTCGTAGCAACGCAATTGTGCGGATTCTAGCTCATTGATACTACCGACGATGACTTTTATAAAGACATGGCCAACCTGAGCAGGTCACCATTTACATATAAGATCGAGCAGGCAGAGCCACCTCGGAAGTTCAACCCACCACATTTCACCTTGTTCAAAGGTGATGAAGATCGGGACATGCATTTGATGCACTATTGAAGCACCATAACCCTCTACGCTAACAACGATGCTCTCATGTGCAAGATCTTTACCACGACACTCCAAGGTGAGGCGCAAGACTGGTTCTACACCTATCGCCGCACTCAATTCATAACTTTTGCGAACTTTCCTTGGTTATCATTAAGGAATATTCGTCCTACCGCTCAATAAAAAAAATTCTAACCACCTCTTCAACATGAAGAAAGACCAGAAGAAGTCACTCCGCACATACATCAAGCGGTTAAGGCAGAGAAGGTGAAGATTGTCGAATACGATGACAGCATTGCATGCTCAGCTTTCTGAAATGGGCTTCTGGCAGAGCACCCATTTTTTGAAAAATTGATCATGAGCGAGAACTTGACCCTGGCAGACTCTTATGCTTTGGCAGAAAAGCACTCCCTCTGAGATGAGGCTAAGCGATCCCAGAAGTCGCTTGAGCAGCGGCGCAAAGACGCAGAGCCGACTAAAAAAAAAGGGAGCGATAAACTGCTCAACGACAAAAACAAGCCAGGAAGCAGATGCAGGGACCGATCCCTGACGAAGAGAGGTACGGTGCCCAAGATGTACACCAAGTTCTCAGTCCCAATCAACCAAATCTTTTACCACCTCAAGGACAAGTCATGGTTCAAGCCACCGCCACTTATGAGAGAAGACACCTCCAAGATGGACCATACAAAGTTTTGCGCATTCCACAGAGGTTCGGGGCACACAACCAACGGCTACACTATATGGATGAAGTACCTTGAGAAGTTTATGAAGGAAGGCAAGTGCAACTAGTATGTAGATAGATCAGCTACCCGATCAAGGCAAGAAGTAGATGCCGATGCCGAACCCCTAACCAAGACAGTCCGAATCAACGACATTTTTACTGAGTCTGAGCATCTGGGGGTCACTAGCAATTATAAGAAAAGGAAGATTCAGCTGGTGAGATTGGTCGTCCAGGTTCAAGCCATAGACGTTATACCTGGACCAATCGTCGGCTTCACCGAGCAAAACGCAAAGGGAGTAGACTTTCCCCACAACGACGCCTTGGTGATTTCTATTCAACTGGCCCACGCCATCGTTGATAGAATTATGGTGGACAACGGCAGCTCAGTCAACATCCTACAACTATCAGTCATCCAGAAGATGAGCCTAGAAAGCATGATCAAATGCAAATCAGAGGTCATGACCGTATTCAACGGACTTACCTTAATTGCCATTGGCACCATCATGATCGACGTAACCAGCCCACCGATTATCTCATCCCAGACCTTCATGATCATCTACGAGCATCTCCCCATAATAGGATATTGTGCCAACCCTGATTAGTGAATATTAAAGCTATAACCTCGATCGAGTATCAGAAGATCCTATTTCACATCCCAGGAGGAGCAGTCGGAGAGATCAAAGGTGACCAGGCCATGTCCTGGAGATGTACTATACAAGTTCTCAAGGAGTCGAAGAATAAGTCTTTCGCCCCAGCAGTAGCAGCTGAAGTGCAAAAAAAAGATTCTACCTCCATCAAATAGCAATTATAGCAAGCAGGTCAAAACGATCAATAAACTGAAGTCATGGAGCAGCTCAACAAAAAATTCAAGCATACCAAGAATGAAGCAGTTCACTTACCATTGATAAAGGCAGTCGGAACACACAGATCAGGAAAGGAGTCAAACTCCAACTCTCCCCTAACCTCCAAGGTGTCTTTCGCCCACTCATGACCACCTTTGCATGAAGCATCAAGCAATCTATGGCAACACCTCATTTACGGTCAAGCTAAAATCAAAGAACCTTCTTAAGTTCGAGAACCCCACCATCGCACGAACTGTTTTCCAGGAGCATTGAGCAGGCGCACATTTCGTGGAGTAGATCACCTCCTGGAAAAGACGTGGCATGGGAAAAGTAAATCCCAACACGAAGTAATACAAATAGAATTTGATAGCCCTCTTCCTAGCAGTGGCACCCTCACCGCACGGTTCATGTGACGCAAACCCCTAACGAAATCGCATGCTTGTATGTCTCAAGAAAATCCCGAAACAGGTCATCGAAATTGATCTTGACATATGCGGCCTTGAAGTAGCTCACCTTACTAGAAGAACCACCTTGACGGTACAAAGGTGAAGGATATTCGTCACTTTTACGATCGAAGAAAGACATCTTAAAATCTCTGCAAAAAGTACGAAGAAAAATATTTAGAAGGCAACTTGCGAGAAGAAGAAACAAAAAAATAAAATAAAACGACCACAGAGCCCAACGCCCCAACACCAGGCCCCACGGCCCAAACTCGGCTCTTTCTCTTTCTCACATCCAGTGCACCACAGCCGGCCCAATAGCCTCTCGGCCCAGTCCATCAGCGAGGAGGGCGAACGCCTCGCGACTCTCTCCCTCTCCTCTAAGCTCTAGCAAGCCCAAGCCTAGCTCTATGCCCCTGCACCTTTGGCCCATGTTGAGTTGAGCTCCCGGTCCACGCCAACCACTCCCCGCGCCGTACCACCAACAGCCCACGCTACCCACTGTGCACAACAGCCCTGTGGCATCCCTGCCACGTCAGTCATGCCTCCTTGGCCCTCGCCGAGCCAATTTTTCAAATCCCAAGACTCCCAAAAAATTCAAGAAGAAGAAAATTCAAATTTTTCTTACCTTGGTGCGGCACAAAGAAGAAACACAACAACGAGAGATGACTTCTTGCAAGGGCAAGAGAAGAAGAAAGTTAGGGGAGAGGGAAGAAAAATCTCATCTGGCTTCTCTCTTCCCTATTAGAATGATGATTGTTCTCCAAAATTATTTAATCCCCTGCTTAAGGCAGAAGTAGATAGGTATTAAGGCCAATGGATTTCCTTTTCCTAGAAGAAGTCTATCTCCAAATCAAGAAAGGAGATCAAGTTCAAATTGGGAAACAACTCTTCAAGCCCATGCAACTTAGGATTTCTAAACCTACTGCCCTTTTCCTATGTGCATCCTAGTAGGTGTGGGGGCATTTGTGGAAACCAAAAATAATCCTAAAAATTCTAGAGGCGACACATGAATTTTTGCTCAAGAAAGACAAGATTGCCCTCGATAAATGGGCAGGCTTCTCAAATACTCCCACACGCAGTTCACACCCTTGAAGGTCCTATCAGCTAAATACGACTGCTCACAGCTCACCTTCCCTTGGCAAGGAAAAGTCAAAGCATTAAAGATAAGGATTAATTACCCAAATCCTATCTTTAATACATTCCCAATTGACGAATGACTCCAATCAAGTAAGTAATCCCAATTTAAATCAATTAGGGATAATTACTCCATTATCTCAACATATTATTTCCTATTTAATATCTTGAGAATATTTCTCCATAAACATTGGCCATTACGATGCCGTCATGTGTAGGGTAAAACCCTAGCACGATGGTCGGCCCTCTCCCCTATATATACTCCATATTCTACCAAATTTCAGGAGCTTTTTCCTACCCCTAAAAAGTCCTAAATACTTTACTCTCTCAAAGAAATTGACTTAGGCATCGAAGATCTATTGGCCTAAACCCCCCCCCCCCACCTTGTGGACACGTGAGGCTTAGATCCTTGATCAAATGTGTTAATTGTTTTACAGGTGCATTTTCATCAAGACTGGAGACGGTGGAAATTTGCATCGACACTAAATATACAAACACAATTTGATAAGAAAAAGCTTCCAAACCCACAAACTCCATAGGATTCCATTGATTGGAGAGATTGTACAAAATGAGTTACGTATGAACAGTGCAACCCAATAATTTACCACCCCCTTGGCATGCATATGACAATTCATGCAGTACATTTGATAACATGTCGGTACATTATATTATTAATATATTATCAATAACATTCCATTATACTATTTCGACAGTCTACCGTTTAGTAACGAACGAACGTCTTGTCCAGAGAATAAACTGCTTGATCACCACCTAGTTTGGTCTGAAACACATACGTGCTACAATGGAATAGTTTGAGATTTGGTTTGAATCTTGGCAAACTCCAAGGTTTTCTTGCCTTGCAACTTGTTTGTTACATAGTGTTTACTGTACTCTCCATGATTGTATCTTCTATAATTGCATGGGTTGTTTTCATCCACCAATTCTTCCATTGGGCCAACCTCTATCTCATAGGTAGGAGCATAAAATGTCACAATTGAAAGCCTGTCTTTCCCCTTGTGAGCCACTGCTCTATGCTCCACACTCTTGTATTTCCCATTTGTAAGAACCTGCATTTCATTTTATGTTAGTAAAATAATCACACACCAAATACCACTTTTAATAATCAATATCTAGGATTATGCGAGATTAGCTCATCAGTCAGAAGTTGCAATCACCCACCCTCAATCTCAAAAGAGAGCTTTCCGCACGTCCCTCTATTAGGAAAGATTTTCTTATGCTACCAATATTTTTACTCACTTCGATGGTGTCTCCAATGTTGATGACAAGTGCATTGGGAATGGGCTTAACAGGGACCCATCTGTCATCTTTGAGGATTTGAAGTCCCACTGAGTTGCCCTTCCCTTGCTGCAAAACTGTGAGGGCACTTCCATCTGAGTGTGGACTTAGTCCCAATACTAGGTCAGGTCTTGGACATGGAGGGTAGTAGTTCATCCTTAGGGCTTGCACAGCCTCCCCAAACATCTTTTCAAACACATCACCATTCAAGCCAAGGCTCATGGCTATGTATTTCAGCAGATTCTGGCACAGTTTCCTCACTTCCGTTGAATAGACCTCTACACTTTCACTTGAGTTAGGGAAAAAAAATAGGGAAAAAAAATTAAGGAAAAGGTTTAGACTTTAGATTTTAATAATCATAAAAAGAAATTACTTGGCTTTGCCGAAGAAATTAAAACGTTTGACACGTGAACATAAATTTTTTGTGTTGAGGTACTCACCCCAATGAGTTGTTTTTACATATATCAAAATGTCACTTGCATGGAAACAGTATGCCAATAAAAAAAACTGCATATTTTGAAGCATAGAAGAAACTTTACCTAAAATTTTCTGGGTTTGTTGGCCATAACATGGGGCTTCTTATAAAGTTTGGTACAACCCCAAGAGCAAACATGTTGCACCAGTCTAATTTCTGGTCTTCTGATAACACAAAAGCCTGGCCATATCCCTGAACAGTCCCAGGAGCCAGTGCATACTTCTTCTTCTCTTCCAAAGGCAGCATGAAAAATTCCTTGGCCACCTTCTCTATGCTCTCAAGTATACTCAGATCAATCCCATGATTAACCACCTGCCATATAATAGTCACCTCGATCGGACCAATCATTAGCTTCTATGGCTTGCCATGTTTTTTTTTATACAAGTGATATTTCTACACTACTCCATCTAAATCATGGAAATGGAGTTTAGAAGGTTCAAACTTGGGTGCAAAGAAGAATGCACACTTCTATAACCAACTTGGCTAAACCCAAGTCTACTTTACCATGTTATTCATACAAGTAAAAAGAAAAAGTTTTACCTGGAAAAAGCCCCAGTTCTCAGAGGCGTTTGCAAGTTGGGAAATCTCAGTTTTGATTTCATCTTTGGTTCCTTTTACAAGCTTTGAGAAATTGATGGTGGGAATGTCAGTGGAGCATGGCATGGGAGTGGCAAGAGTTGGCCTCTCAGTCATGTCCCTCACAAATCTCTCAGGAATAATGGAAGGCTTGGATTTTCTGAGTTCTTGGACATCATCGATGTGACCAACCTTGATAGGGTGAATGGGTTCTGGGGCCATTTGGGAAGGAAGCACAATTTGGAGGTAAAAAAAAAAAAAAAAAGCAAATTGTGTAGATTTGGTTAGATTCTATTTGGTAGCTCAAGTCTTGTAGAAGCCTATATTTATAGGGGGAGAGAACCATTGAGGTTAGGCACTTTGTTAGATCTTGTAATTCAATATTGCTATTGTTGTTGTTACATCAAACATTGGGTGTGTGAGCTTGTGGGGGCCTAGATTTATGCACTTTCTAAAACAAGTCATACATGTATCCCCCTTGGACTAAGGAACAATCAAATTATTGGCGAATATTGCCTATGGTAAATTTTTCGGTGGGCTTGTTACACTGCTAATTGATGCTCTTGATTTTACTCTTTGATAACACGTGTCAACTTATAACAATGCATCCATTTATTCCACCATATTATAACTCCGTAAAATATTAATCATATTAATTATAATATATGAAATGATAATATCACGTGACCACATCGTTCATTCATATATTTTTTTGGTATGATCATGTGATGCAGTAAATTGTTGTTCTTGCAAGAGAAAGGAATCTGAGTTCCAACAGTGTGGTGTGGTGGTAGTCCATGCAAATTGTCTGTTGTGCAGACTTATTGGGTGGTGGTAGTAGGGGCCATTCTCAAGTGCTATTCAGATGCCTTCATTTTTGCAGACCAGATCCAGTGTTCTCATCATGTCATTGTTACCTAATGCAAAACAAATGGTCAGATGGATTGAAGAGGAAATGAAGTCAAAAGGATACAGTGGAAATTTGTAAATTTGGCTTCATCTCATACGATGGATTTTAGCCAATGTCTTAAAGGCGAAGGCGTGGACGAAATGTTTCATGGATAGCTCCGTCTAGGGGAAAGCCTAGGAGCATGAGGCGAAGTCTCATGAAATCTAAATTTTTTAATATATGTATATATACATTTATTATATAATATACATATAAAATATAAAACTTTGTAAAAATATTTATATCATTCAAAAGTGCACAAGGCAACAAGTTTAACCAATCAATCAAATCAATCTAACAATCAAACAAATGGAATCAGACACCTAGTCTTAAGTGCTATTAATATGTATATGAGAGTTTTGAGTAATATTAGGATGAAATATGTAGTCTTAAAAAAGAGGAATAAGATAATGTGATGTTTCTTTTAAGTAAAGAATATACAACGATAAAAAACAATAAAAATAAAACATGTTTACTTTTTTTTCTTTCTGTTGGGATGTTATGAGGATATCCATAAAAAAATGCTTATCTATAAATAATAAAAACAAAGAAGAAACAAAGGATGCTTATGTATCCATCTAAAAAATAATATAAAAATAAAAGTGAATAAAAAAAAAAGATAGTGGGGTAATAGCAAAGTGGGTCTATTTAAATTTTAAAGAGAAAGCAATTATTTTAAAACCAAAAGCCAGGAGACTGTCTATCTTCTTCATCTTCTTCGGCTCTGCAACTCATCTTCTTTGCTGGGCATGGTTTTGGGGCTTTCTTTTTTTATTTATTTATTTTTTTTTAAAGCAAAAAATGGAAGAAAAAAAAGACGCATGGACTCCTGGACGCCCTGAGGTGCACCTTTGCCGCCGGTGATGCCTTATGCCGACTCCTAGAAAACAGAGGCGGCAAGCCACCCAACTAACCTTCGAGGCCGCCTAGGGGCGCCCCAAGGCGAGTCTTTTAAAACATTAATTTTAGCCAACCAAGTCGTTTCAACCTCCAAAACAACGTTTAATTTTCATAATAGAAATCAGACCTTTGAGTTGTCGTCTGATTAATATCAAATTAATGTTGTTTTAACTACTGAGTTGTTTAAGGAGTAGTAATCAGTTTATTTAAAGTCTTTGGCCATTTCAGTGTAATCATTAAAACAATTCAGAATTAATCAAATAAATTTTTTGGGTTTTCTCTCAATCTCTGGTGGATTCCAAAAAATTTTGTTCTTCAAGATTTACATTTGTAATCCTTATATGCTCGTGCTACATCACCACCCTTGCCATCCTCCAGTCACCATACCTCAACACCACTCACTTATATTAAGTGTGGAATTTTCGCACTCTTTACTTTCGGCGCACTTTTGCTGTTTTGTTTAGTGATTGGATTAAATGATAAAAAATAATAATAAATAATAATCAACAGATAAATTTATAAGAGAAGTGCATGAGCTGAAAGGGAGTGCAAAAATCAGAAAACACTCCCCTTATATTAACTACGAAGAGTAACCTACGCGGTTGGTTAAAAATTTGTTGAATGTAAAGAAAATATTTAGACACAAAACCGTAATTAGGGATTGGATTTCAGTTTAGAGATTTTCAGTCTCTGAATGTAGTGCCCAAGATGAAGTCCAAAAACACAATGAATGAACTATGAACTAGAACTGGACCCCCACACACGCCAATCTTGATGTCTTTTGGAGGAAACTCTACCCCCATAAAATTGTTTCACTCCATGTCGACACTTGTCACAAGTTTCATTTGTATATATACACACTTGATCTCATCATTCCATGTATGACCGAATCAGCGGCACACCCTGTCATGCAATAATATATTCTGTAAACATTAACAATATATACATATATTATATATACTAAAACTCAGTTGAGTTTTAGCACTGTTCAGCAATAGTAAAATGACGGAAATGCCCCTGATTTTTTCAGTCCATTACCGTTTTGATGCTTGTTTCACACAATAAAATACCTATATTGCCCATGATTGCCACGTGTTGATCATCCTTTGTCCTCCCAGGTTGCGTGTCTATGATCGTTGAATTGTGGCACAAAGCAAGATAAAATAATTAATTAAAAAACTGACAAAAAATTATTTAAAAGATATGACTTAAATCAGGTTGTGGCGCACAACACAATAAAAAATTATAAAAACATTGAATGCATGGACAAAATAATTATTAAAAATTATGAGAAACCCACCTGTCCCAATTGCTTTGCCTTTTGATTATTTTATTTTTTGATTTTGCTTGGCTTTTTGCCTTCCACGCCGAGTCTCCTGCAGTAGGTGGCACGAAACACGATTTGTGGCACAGAACACAATAAAATATTATAAAAACATTTGAATGCAGAGTCTCTGCAGAGTGTGGGCACAAAGAAAGATAAAATAATAATAAAAAAAACTGACAAAAAATATTTAAAAAAATTGAGTTAATCCAGGTTTATGGCACATAACACAATAAAAAATTATAAAAAATTTTGAATGCATGGAAACCAAATATTAAAAATTGTGAGAAGCCCGCTGTCTTCCACCTTGCCTTTGGTTATTTTATTTTTTGTTTTGCTCTGCTTTTTGTCTTCCACGTGTTGATCATCGGGGGATTTTCTGCTGAGAGGGCTTCTCCCTGTATCTTTCATTTTTATCTCTTTCTTTCCTCAATTTTTCATTTGCTTTTTCTGCTTCTTTCTTTCACGTTTTAGCAAACAGTGCTTCGTCTTTTTTTTCGTTTGTGTGTCGTCATTGTTATTATGGGTGCATGATTTGGTTCTGTTTTGTATTTTGAGGAAATGGTGTTGTTCGTTTTTCCTAGGTGTTGTGTTGCCATTTTCGCGTTGGTTCTACTTCAGGTATGTCGTTCTTCTTTTCTTTCTTTTTTCTTTTTTTTTCCCACTTATTTTTGCTTATTTTATGTTCTTGGGTAAATTTGGTGTTTAATTTAGAGCATAGAAAATAGGAAATAATTATTAAAAAATTCTGTTTTTGGATGAATTTGATGTTTAAATTAGAGTAGAGAAAATAGGAAATAATAAATAAAGAACGAAAGAGAAATTAAAAAATTTATGCTTTGTTTAACCAGGGTAAATGAAAAATAAAGCTCCAACTCCTATCGATAAATTATAGTCGTATATAAAGCTAGCGAAGTTAAGAGTCCGAATTTGCAGGATATGAAAACCATCGATTCCCAGAGCTGCTCAAACATAAGCAAAGCAGGTGATTTATAATAAGAGACTTTTTCTTTGTTCTTTATTGTGCTACCTAACTGAGTTTTAGTATATGTATAATTTATCATTGTACATTTTTTTAAAATTTTTCTGTGATAACAAACAATAAAATTTTTATACCTTCTTAACTTTTTAAACCCATGTATATCTGATGAGAAGAAAAAAAAATAAAAAAGTGTGATTAAAACTGGGCCACATGATTTGTGGCACAAAAAACAATAAAAATTCATACCTGCCCACGTGTCAGTCATTGCCATAAGGTAGTATCTCTACCTTTGTTCTTCTTTCTTCAGTTTTCTTTTGAAATTTTCTTTGTTGTTTTTCTTTGCTTCTCCTGCTTTTGGCAGTTGTTTGCTTTCTTCGTTGTCCTTGTTGCTTCTCCCGCTCTTGCCAATCCTTTTCTTTTGTTTTTGAATCGTTGTCAACACCTGAACCAAGTGATCAATCTTATAAACGAAAAAGAGAATTTGTGAGAAGAGCGCTTTTCATTCCTGGTGAACAAAGGTTTGATATCTAATTTCATACTATTCTCAAATATGATGTTTATATTTTTACATCATGTTTTAAAAAAATTCCATGTGTTCACTTCAACTTTCTTAAAATTTACATATCAAACATTTTCAATAATTATTAGAAAAAAATCATCTTTTCTTTTTTCTGTGAAAAACTATATTAATGTTGCATAATCATTCAACTCAGTGAATCTGAAGAAATTTCAGAAGTTGATCCAAGAGAATGTGATGAGGTTCCGATAAAGTTATTAAAAAAAAAAATCACCTCCAACTCAAGCAAAGCCACACAGCAGCACTGGAAACAATGATTAGGTTAGTATGCTTTCAAGTTGTTTTATCTTTTCCTCCATTACCATTTAAATGTGATACTAAATCCTATCTAAATATGTTCTATTCTATTCCTCTTTGTTCAGGTTGTTTTATCCATGACAACAAGGACTAAAGACACCTTTCACTACTCTGATCAAAAATGTTTACCGTGTTTTGTTTATTTATATTAAATCATGTTTAACATGTTTAAAAACCTATACATATCTTTTTTGGCCCAAAACTCAACAATATTTTTTGCATCCCCATACAACAGCATCTCCTCATTTTTTGTATGCAAAAGCTGGAACACACTATATTAGATGGGGTTATTGGAAGAAATTCAGTTATTATAATGTTTTTTGTATCTTTATACCAGGAATTTCTATTTTTTGTAACTGAATGTAATCCTCCTGGTTCAGAAATACATACAACTGCTACAATATAATGGATAACTATAATTTGTATCTTTATATTATCTCAATTTAACCTTTTCCAGTTAACGCTTTTCCAAATTCATTGTTGCTATCGTTGTTCCTATTTTGTTACCGAAATTTTTTCATTTTTAACATCTTAACTTAAAACCCACGGCAACGCGCATGTATTAAGCACTAGTTTTGTTCTAAAGTTAAAACTGACGATATAATTTCTTTGAAAAAGACTACCAATTAGCCTTTTATAGTTTTATGTATGATAATTGTCTACATTTAATTAGGGAAGGAGGATTCAGGTTTGACTAACACGGATATAAAATTGAATATATTTGTAGCGAGTGTGATATATGGTGCTAAATATCATAGGGTGTTGAGTTTTACCCATACATTCTAGGTTTGAAACTATTTCTTAGAATAATCTGAGGAAGGTGATGAGGAATAAGCAGAAGGTAGACAGAGATATTCCAAAGCAAGTAGTAGAGTGAATGGTAATATATAGTCATTGAGATTGGGAGATGGTCGTGCATGATATCTTTGATTGTTTCTTTCTGAAAACATAGAAGACTTGGGCACCATCAATCTCAATTTATCTCTACTAATTAATAAAACACTCATTGTCAACCAAAACCTTATAAAATTACAAGTTTAACCCCTTTAATTAAAACAGAACATGAATAAGAAATATAGGCAGAAATGTAATTTCACACAACCAAATTTTGCTGTTTTTTTTTTTTTCAAAGCCTCACCTACATGTAATTCTAACATATCTCTAATAAAATAAAATAAAATAAATAAACGTCTCACTCTCACATTCTCTATCACTCTCTTCCACTCTCCTTCTATTTCAAAAACAAAAATAAAAAAAAATTCACACACACTTTGTGTGTGCCCATATGCTAGTATTTTATTAATCTTGTTGTTTGCGCAAGCAATATCAAGTTCTCAACCGACTAAATATCAAGCCAATTTTTCAAGTGGTAGAAAGCATTGTGCACCCGTGCATGTGCATACTCGTGTGTATTGATGCTAGGGCCAGCTCAGGTAGCTGGAGTAGGCCACCGCTAAGCCCTTCTGTGGGCCCTCAATCTATTTTATTTTATTTTATGTACATATAAATTAATGTTAGAAATCTTGTAAATGTTCAAATAAGAAATTTATAGACCTTAAGTCTTTATCTAAATATAATATCTCATTGGATTAAGCGGTTGAGCTTAACATTTGTAAAATTGAATTATTTTATATAATTAATTGAATAAAAAACAACAAACATGTTTTGAACGTGATCGGTGGAATGTCAAGTGACTCAAACCTATTCTTATTGACTTGAAAAAAAATTGTTACTTCTTTTATCGCACTCTTCAAATTGCCACACACCAAACCCTAAACAACTAAACCCTTCGGCCTTTGTCGCATTCTCAAGACCGGCCCAGATTGATGCACTAATTTTTAAGAGCTAGAAAGCATTGTGCACCGGTCCATATGTGCACTGCAGAATTTTCCATTAGCCCAAGGCAAGCTAAAGTTTTAATTGCTTTCAATGTCACCACCATTTGGTTTGCTTTTCATTGATTCACTCAAAGTCAAAGAGTAATTACAACAGATTGTATTTCAATGTTTAACTCATGATTTAGAATTTAATTTTTTAATATAACTAACTAATTTATACTAATCAAGGCACAATCAAAGTAGATAGTTGACTCTTAAGTAATAGAATTTAATTGTTTAATTAACCGCTTTTCATCAAAACACCATCACCTTAGCGAACCCATTTCATGTAGATTTCTCCTCATTTACAATTGAGTTATTATACCTTTTTCTTTTTCATGTAAATAATGTCGTGGATACCATCTATTTAAAATATATTTTGTAAATTATATGACGTGATTGTTGATGATTAGATTATTACTTAAGTACTGATTAACGTGCTTATTGCCTATTGATGACACATTACATGGCTTGCAAATGTGGTCAAAATATTAATCTACGTAGCATTACTTTTTTATTTTATATGGTTTATCAGTTTCAAAGAAATAATGATATAGTAAAATAGATACACATTATTACTGTTACCAAACTAAAACATAGTATTTTGAGGTCCAAAATTAAATTCTTTACTATAAAGTATAAGGGAGGAAATTATTCTAGAAATTATAATTGTACGAAACGTCGACGTTTCACCGCCTAAAACCTTTCCCGCCAAAATAAACCGTCAAACTTTCATCTCATTCAACAGCTCCGGCACTGTAAAGGTTCCGGCTCCGCAGACTCACAGCATTCCGCCACCATAAAATCCGGTTATTTATATGACACTTTGACGGTTTCACCACCAACCATATCATCAACTGTTATGTCAGGCTCCGAAGAATTGGCTTTGCAAGCCGGCCGTTGGATGAAATGCCTGAACCAAACGTTGTGTCCTGGACCTCGCTCCGGTTGCGTCGACACGGGTCAGCCCGGAATGGCTCTCTGGCTCTTTTGGAAGATGCCCGAGTGTACGGTTCTGCCCAACGAGTTCACTTTCGCGACTGTGATTAATGAGTGTTCGATCCTTGCTAATCTCAGAACTGGGAAAAGAGTTCATGGGCCTGTTGAACTTTTGTGTTTTCGATCTAACCTTGTTGTTTTCTCTTCGCTGGTTGATATGTACGGGAGTGCAACGATATCGATAATGCTCAGCGGGTTTTTGATTCGATGGGCTGTAGGAATGTTGTTTCTTGGACTTCAATTATCAATTGCTTACTCATTGATCGGAGAGTGGGAGAATGCTCATGGTCTTAGGTCAGAAATGAGGCGTACGAGAGTGCAAAAAGAACCTGGGCGCAACCGGTTTGAGGTCAAGGACTCAACTTATGTAGTTGACGCAGGAGATGTATCATCATGTGCGCGAGGGAGCGAGGTGGTGGCCTTGTTGAGGAAGTTGGAAGGTAAGATGAAACAAAGAGGAAGGTCTTTGTGGATGTGGAGGAGTAGGCCAAGGAGGAAATTGTAGGTTTGCACGGTGATGGATTTGCGTTGGTAACCAAACTAAAAGGATTGTCAAGAAGTTTTCAAGCTCATTGGTGCCTGAGATTGTTGAGTGGGAGTTTCTTGTTAGAGACGTTAACATATTTCATCACTTTAAAAATGGTTCCTGCATTTGTAGGGTTTTTTTGGTGATTAGTGTTCAATATGTCTTTATATCCATAATAATCGTAATGGTATTAGGATGCTTAATATTTGATCCCCGAAAGGCAGTCTTTCTCTATGCACGACATCCCATCTTTATTAACGCATTGAGGAAACTTCGCCTCTCAAATTTTCGTCAAATTTGATCTCATTTATTGACATTGTTGCTTAAACTTTAGTTTCTAGTCTCAGATCTAAAATTTGACACCAAAGTCAGCTCAAAAATAGGCATCATTCCCCTGTAGTAGGCGGCATATGGATAGAAGCCTTACACTTAAAACCTAAATAATAAAGAAGACTAAAGTTGAAGAAAATTGAGAATACAATTTTTTTTCAGGACGTCCTGAACAGAGAATTTCTTTTGGACGTCCAGAACAGAGAATTTCTTTCTTACAAAGGAGATGACAAACCCATGAATTCTCAAAGAGTAACAAAGATGTCAAACCCTTGCATTGCCTTAAACAAACAGCGTTTTCCATCTCTTAGTTCGGATCAAATTTCTGCCACATTTACAAGTAGCCATCTATGCAGTATCAGTCTTAAAACTGTTGACCATATTTCGCCTTCTAGTGTCGGAAAATCTTCAAACACGGATAATCTCCTACTCATGCAGTCCATGAGACAGCAGTTTAACCATAAGGGTCGAAACCTCGAGAAAATCTTCAAGAAACAAAATAAGGTCCAGAACTCGAAAGAAATAAAATGATGATTAGAACAGATAACTCCGATGATGAAAAAAAATGCCGATAACTATTATTACTGTTAACGTTATTGTTCATGTACGATACATAGTGCGAAAATCATGGAGGCAACACTGAAAAGATTATTCCATGTTGGAATAAAAAGAAAAACAAGAGAAGAGAATAGTAAATACATAATGTAAACAACCAGCACCTGCTGCTGCTAGCGACCGAAGTCAGCACCCATTCTTCTCCTGCATAAACCAAGATCCCACTTTGTGAATTGAAACCCAATAGAGTAACCTGCTTCGAGAAAACCTGTATCTTGTGGCAAATATCCAGCTTTGACATCCTCAAAGAACAAAACTTAATAATAATTAAAATCTTAAAACGGATATCTATCGTTTCAAGGCAAAAATCAAATCAAGAAAAAGCTCGCCCATCTGGCACGACTGATGTACTAAACCCACATCACAGAAGAAAAACCGTTATCTTACTATGTCTAAAAATAACAGAAAGAACTATTTGTATATAAGCTGACCGAAAAAGGCAACTGAGAGAGGGAGACCACCACCACGATGGTATCACAGGAGAGTGGTTACTGAAAGTGGAGTACAAAGGTATGAATACCCTCAAGCATCGCTGCCTCTAGAAAACTTTATCCTCAAACAAATCAAACCGAAAGTCAGGCATTTAAAACTGTTGTACACTGAAGCTCAATGTAAAGCAGCCATATCAGTTGCCAACAAGGATAAGATCTACAATTTTGCGAAACATAATAGGTAGACCCTCATTCGCTCGGTATAGATCGAAAGTTAGTAACTCAACAATCAATGGCGACATTTCCAAAAAACAAGCTTGTAAAACAATGAATGACATCATCTGGCATACAAGTGAAAGTAGCATGAAAAGTTGAAGACCAATTAAGCTTAGTGCCCGGGAAACAATGAGCACGTGCACTCAGTTGATGCAATAAGCAAAGGTCTGACCAACACCAGGAACTAGAGTCATTGGTTCATGAACCACATCATAAAATATTTATTGCTGAGAATATAACAGCAAGTGCATGCTTAACAAAAACCAAAAACAAAAAGATATTCTAATTACTCTTCAGCAACCAACTCCAACCGAGAAGAAAGAACCCTCGTAACTTTTTTAAAATCTAAATATAAAAGTTTATTCTTAAATATCAACGTATCACAAGTACATAGCATGAATTGCGAGAAAATTTTCATATGCCATATCAAGGCATCACGAGTTATTGATGCAGACATAAACTGATACATCCCACCACATACAAGGCAAAATTTATTATTAGAAAAACACATGAATAATATAGGGTAATTCTTGGAGTAGGATAATGTTTGTAAACCTTTTTTTTTTACACTTGAACTCACAATCAGCGATGGTCCTAGTATGTACTCCAGTAGGTCACAAGTCTGAACTTCTCAGGGGTTGCTCCACCAAAGTTCTTTGATTTCACCTACACCAACATAAAAAAGTTTACAAAACACATTTCTCAAAAGACGACTTCATTGTTGCCATTACAGTGAAGAAAAATATTACATACCTGAAGATTCATTTTGTATTTCAGTCCTCGGCACAATCAATGTTTACAAAAGCTTAAGCTTTTTTTGCTTCAAGTATAAAGGGAACCTTGGCCAAGAATTTGGTTTCCATTCCATCAAAATTCTGAAAAACAGTAACAAAACAGAAAAATGCTTGATAGAGCATTGACCGATCACCACTAGTATTCAACCTTCTCAAAATGGTTGCCTAAGAATATCTTCCAATCTCTATAGATATTTTTTTCTTAAACCTCAAGCACCAAATCACAGGAGCCCAAAAAAAATTATATATATATATATATATATAACTGAACTATTACATTATCTCTGAGCTATGCTCCCGAACAACTAATTCCTCTTTTCCCAACCCATTAAAACTTATGGCTGGGCATGATGTGCCCTTATCGGCGTCAAAAATAGACTTAACTTGCAAAAAAATACATTATAAAATTTGGTAATCAATCTCACTTTGTACACATGTACAGAAGAGATATGAACTGTCAGTAACCTGCCTTCTTTGCAGATTTTCAAGTGAAGGTCCAGGTAGGCATCCTTTCTCCTTTTTTTTTCCTGATGCCTGCCTGTTTAAGAGAGAAACCATGAAAACGTTCAATATATACAGGGTTGACTTAATCTCTAGCACCACCAAATTTGGATCGACTTATGGCCTCCATTGCAAGCTTAACCAGATGGATGAGCTCCTCTAAATCTTGGAAGCTGAAATCAATGACCCTCCTAATATAATAAATACAATCATTCTTATGTGCATCAGCCAGTGTCGCGCAAGCAGCTGCAAAAGCATTCTGGGATTTCCTTGAGGCTTCCATTGCAAAATTTACATCCTGTGTCTGCAAAATAATACATACTCATCTTACCCTCTTGTAGCACGCTGGTAATTGTAAAACCATTACCATACAATTAAATCTGTGCGAAAATATCTTACTGGTCCCACACAAGACGAGATAACCTATGAATTTATAATTCAACTAAATATTTTAATCACAAGTCATTCAAGATGCTTATAGAAAGAAAAATAGGCTTGCTTGGAAGCTTTCATACAATATATATTTTTCTTTTTCTTTTTCACTGAAACTCCAATAACAATTGGCTAATCTATGCAATATCCGGTGGCTGGAAATTCCAATTCAGCTTCCTAACTTTTTTATCCACTATATATCCATGATTCATAGTACTGAATTTGTGGTCCTGAATAAGTGAGTATCGAAACACCTTGAAAGAACACTTCTTAGCAAAAATTCATATCGAGACCGAGTGCAAGACTAAATCAACTTACAAAGTCAAGCAGCCTGACAAAACTAGAGCGGTTACGAGCAGCAGCAACATGGTTGTTCAAGTTATCTAAATCTGATGCAGAAGATGATGGAGACTCACCTGAACAGTGAAGAGTTTAAAGACAAAAAAAAAAAAAAAAAAAAAAAAAGTTGAGTTGTTTGATATTTTCTCAGTGGAAAGATAAGAACACCCAGATTTCTACCTTCTGCTGTTTTTTATCAACAGAAGCGGTCTGTACATATTTATCACAAATGACAGATAATGTAGATATTTCATTATTAGTTATGATAAGTATGGTTCTGCAAATAACAGTAAAGACAGTATCTCTAAAGGCTTGACATTTTCAACTGAACATATTTACCACATGATTGTTTAGTAACATAAACGTTCGAACTAGAATAAATAATCTACAACTTCAAATGGCAACCATTTCCTAATGGAAGAACAAAACTGAAACTTGACATGAAATCCAAAGATTATCACATAAATCATTCATAACCTCCCTACCTTGAGGAGCCATATTGAGAGTAGCTTGCAACTCATTCCGATCCCTGTTTGTACTAGAATGTTTACAGTAAACGACCCTCATGTATGCCACCTCCATGCATTTATAGGCCAAGGCAGCAGAAGCTACTTCTTTGCGGTTTTCATATTCATGGGCACATAATCTGTGAATTCAAAAGGTTCAGCACAGAGCCAAACACCAGGCTATAGGAACGCAGAAACAAAAGCTTCAAAACTTATAGGGCATTACATATTTTATAAAATTAAAAGGGACCATCTCTGCATGCAAATAATAGCTAATTGAATCTATTGGCTGAGACATAAGTCATCAGGACGAGAAACAACTATTTCTCTTAAAACTTAGAGCATTTAACTTACTCGCAAAGTTTAGCTGTAGTACTGTACACTTGCAACGTAGTCATTTCTCCATGTTTGCCATTCTCACTACTGCAACTTTCTAAAAGCACGGCTCCTTGGAGAAAGTTCAGAGCAGCTTGGAAGTAAGCCTCACTACTTTCAAAATCAAACCCGGAGTTCTAAAACATAGTAGAACCACACCACAGTATGAGTTAAGAGCACAAACACAAAAAAAAAAAAAAAAAAAAAAAAAAAAAAAAATGTATCAAGTCTGTACTAAAGATTTGCTAAAAAGTCAAATGAGAACAGGAAACCTTAAGATAATCAGCATAGTCTCTAAGCCTCTTGGCCTCTTTCAAGGTATTAGTAGCAGTCTGGGCAGAGGAGTTTCTCACAGGACTTGGCGCACTAACATCTAATGCTCTTTGTTGATCAGGCATGAGACGTACCAAATTGCAATTAACTCCATTCTTGTTAGCAGCAGTCCCAGCCTGCTTTAGTGACTTTGTCATATCACCATCGACAGTGATATCGACTGCAAGCCCTTGAAACACTACTTCTCTCTCAGACCCTGCAATAGGTGGGGAACAAAGAGATGGTGTTTCTTCTTTCCTTTCACCTCGGCAATGTAAAAACAATTGTGATTTCCCACTTCTTGACTCATGTTGCATCTGACCATCCTCATGTTTCTGAATCAGGTTCTGTTGCAGTGCACTCTTCCTATTAGGCCTCTGCGTAGAACTAAACTTCACAGCTGATGCATCATAGTCCTTTCGTTTTGGTTGAGTTTCCACTCCACTGTCACTTGACCCATGTCCTGCATTATCCCCCCTACTAATATGATAGTTTTCATCCTTGAGCTTGACCCACTTAGTGCTACACTTTTCAGGAAGATCGTGTCTAACATTATTCCCTTTTCCATGAACATAATTGGGTTCAATCTCAGACTCATATCTTTGACCCTTCTTCGAGCAATCATTCACTGGATCAGAAACCTTCATCCTGTTCCTATCCAAATTAGAAGTGCCACTTCTAACAATGTCCTTAGACTGCAAACAGGAACCCTTGCCAGATTTTTGCACACAAACAGGATCTCCAGCGTGGTCCTTGTTCTCTCTGTCATCATCATGAGAATGATTCATGCCATACTGATTATTGAGGCACTGACCATTTTCCAAACCATCATTATTACCACTGAGCAAATGGCTATTCCAAACTTCAGAAGAAGGTTTGGCAGTGACATTGAGTTCACCATTGGCATCTCCATCCTGGTAGCCTACTGATGAAAATATATTGGCATCTCCATTATTTGTTAAAGGGAAACCACCATAAGCAGAATCATCTTTCCCTAAAGCATCTCCCCTTGCTGAAGTAAGCCTGTCTGCATTGGAAGTCCTCAAGGGAGATGAAGAAACTGATTCCACAGGTGAGCCTTTTACTTCTTCAAAGTTAACTCTAGTTTTATGGGAACCTGAAACCTTTGAAGAGCTTGAAGTGGCAGCCAAAGAAACATGCCCAGATCCCGAATCCCTTCCCAATGAATTTACACCAATGAATGTTTGTTGAGATGCATTCTTTTTACTATGTTTCTTGGGTTGCTGGTCTTTTACAATACTCCTATCCTTTTCCACAACATGAATTGAATTAATTTTTGTGCCTGAAATAACAATATTGGTCGCTCTGATTTTTATATTTGGTCTATCATCTCCATTACCAGTACTGGACTCTTTACCATTAGACTTCAAAATCCTGGACCTCTTCTCCTTCCGATATCCGCTTTCACTACTTTCCTCCTTGGTATATAACTTCCCTTCATGCCCAAAATTTTGAAGTGTCTCCACATTATTCTGAGTATCCTGCCATTCTCTCATCTTTCTTTTCTTCATGGAACCATCTCTACTGCCTGTTCTCACATCCAAAGCCCCACCATGCAATGAGACCTGAATTTGGTCTTTCAATTTCTTTGCAGAAACTTGTAATTTGTCCTTGGCTACATCCTTAGTGCCTTCAGAACGACAGAGGTCATTGTATTTAACATCCTGACCATGTGCCTGGGTTAGCAAACCAGTACTTGAACCGACACAAACCATCCCAATGTCAACATTAGAATTTGTGTTCTTATCAGCATGCCACATATCTCCTCTCTTCAGTTTCTTAGAAGTTCCAAATATATGTTGATCATCCTCCTCCTTGTTTTTCAATCTTAATGCCCTGGCATTATCTGCAGATATAGAACAACCCAAATAAATACAGGCACCGGTTACCTAGTTTTGCATGTGTTATGGCAGTAGGAAAGGGAAAATTTACAAATAACTGCGTACCTTCACTTGTTTGCTTCTCCTTCTGCTTAGGTATGGTTTTTTCAATTTTCAAGTTTTGCACCTTGCTCGTATGTCGAAAACTAGATTTCTTTATCACATTTGATTCTAAAGGAGGCTGGTTTATGTCATTTGAGCTTATACTTTTCACAGCTACTTGCAGGTGGTTCTTTGTAGAGTTCAAGAGACCACTTCCATTACTTGCATTTGGTAATTCCTTTAAACCATGTTTCTTCTTCCCTTGATTAGACATGGTATGAGAACTGAGGTTCTGATCAAGATGTAGGACATCAACTGCAGGTACTGCAGATGCTGTTCCATTAGCATGAGTTTGCAGCTTATTTATTCCTTCTGAAGATGGCATCTGGTATAATGTTTGGAGTGCTTTGGTTGTTTCCTCCTCACTGATGTCGCATAGATTCATCCCAGGCCTACAAAAAAAAAAAAAAAAAAAATTCAATGCCACAGTGAAAAGGCAGCAAAACAAGCATGCATAGACTCATGTGATTAGTTAAATATCTACACATACACAGGCAGGAATGGGTACGTGCAAGCGCACAAGAGTGTGTGTGTTTATGTGAGAGGGAGAGAGAGGGAGAGAGAGGAGTGAACAAAAAAAAAAAAGAAGAAAAGATATGCAAATATTATTGTCAAACCCAATGGTAAGAAGGAAGCTTACAGCCAATTAAGCATGCTACACAACCACTTCTCAGGAAGTTGCTCTGGCTTAGTGCCTAAGGGTAGAAGCCGCCACTTCTGACAACTATCACAGCACACCCAATGTTCTTCTATAATTACAGGAGCTGCAGCCGCAGGTACAAGCTCCGAAGCAAGTCCATTTTCCTTTGTTTGTTGGCACGGAACGGGAACATCTTTTGACAGTAACTGATTATCGGACTTTTTGCCACTCCATTTTTCCCTTGGTTTATCCAAACATGCCCTCAGTTTTACATCAACATCAGCAGCAGGTCTTTCTGCTAGATCCATTTTATCCCTTTGTTCCAATCTTTTGTCCCCCACTGAGACTCTTTGATTATCTCTGACCTTACCATTTTGCGACTTCGACTTCTGAATTTTTATATTAGATTGAGGAACACCATGACCTCCACTCAATTTATCTTTTGGAGCCACACCCATTTCAAACTCCAGGCGTTCCTTTGTTGAAATACTAGGTGACTTTTCCTTGCTTTGATTTTCCTTTGACTTAGCCTTGCCCTCAGAAGATAGCTTTGGCCTCTTGCCACGCACATTAGTTTTTGCTTGTTCACGTGATGTACCTTCCTTACCAACATTGTGTTTGTGCAAGTCTTCCTCTTCCTTGCATTTGGATACATCAGAATCATCTTTTGAGGCTGAAATCTGGTAATCCTTGCACTTGACATCATCCCTGAGATCAACTGGAATATCCTTCTGTTCCCAGACCTTTTCCACTGAACCATACCTAGAACTCTGCTTCTCATTCTTGACACCACCCTGATCAGATATCAACTCCAATGGCTCTTCCTTCACTAATTCAGAGGAAGATAATTTTCCTTTCACCTCATTCTCATTCGCCTCCCTAGAAGCTTCAGGTGTCTTACCAATCACTTTCAAACAATTACCAACAAATACGGAATTGGACAAAGGCGTGGCTTTCAAGTCATTGAGCACAAGCTCCTTGTCTTCTCGGCTCCCAGTTTCTGATTTCTTTTTCATAATAATTTTCGTGTTATTCTTGATACCATTCTCAAGCTTCAACGCTACCGGAATTTCACCCTTCCTGGATGCTTTAATTCTCGTCTCCTTCGACACTTTGCTGTTGCCCAGTGTGGAAACAGAGTCCATCACAGACAAAGATGAATGCTCTTGATGACCCTTTGATGAAGGTACTTGTTTTTGTTGATAAAGCTTTCTCTTTCTTACTAAGCAAAGCAAACTGTCATGAAGTGGTGATATCAATGCATCTCCAGGAACAGGAAAGGAAGTCATAACCTGTCACAAAACATAAACAACGCCCATCAATGCAACAGATCATTTTAGGTCCATCTACAGCAATAGAAACTGCAATAAAACATCTGGGCTTACCTGAATAATATTAGTGGAAGAGTTATCCACAATCACTTGAGATGGAGGTTTCATTGCCCTACTTTCCTCAGGGCTGTTCTCCAAAGATAAAGATGGAGAGCCAAGTCCAAGATCACTATATATTGCTACATTCTTCTGAGCCGTGTTATCAGGGTTCATTTTGATTCGAACCTTCAGTGTCCTTTGATCAGTTGGATTCCCCTGTCTGTTTGAGGTTTCATCTTTCACAGAACACCTCTCAGCTACTTGAGTAGGAGGCAAGCACAAATTCCGTTTAACTGAAATGTCTCCAGGGAGGACCCTTGAATTATGTGACAAATGAGCACTGTTAGCAGTTCCAGGCCTCACATTTGGGTGTGCATTTGAAAAAGCTTTCAGATTCTGAGGGTCACCCTGTATGTTAACATAACCCGCGAATGCTCAACTAACATAGAACTTTCCAATCTGAGATGATCTCAGCCATATATAAATCCTCCCTACCAAATAATAAATAAGAAGAATTTTTATCCATATACCTCTGTTAAACATTTAGGAGATCTTGATGTGTTGTAGTTTATCTGCGGGGTCTTTGGATGAGACAAAATGGATGGAGACCTTTCATGAGAAGGTAAAAAAGTGCCATACCCACCATATTTTGCCCCTGAGAAAACAATAAAGTCCATCCACTTGATGAGCCACTAAATTTACAAGTACAAATATGAAGCAGTCTGTCTACTATTTTCATGGATGTCACTTACCCAAAGTCTCAACAGAATTACCAGCCTCAAAATCCTTCATGAAATGGCCCAAAGCATTCTGAATTCTCTCATCCTTGAAAAAATCAAAAAGATAGTGTCATTACAAACATTTTTTTATATATGCGTCATTACATACATAAGACCATTAAAAAAGAATAATAACCAAAATGTCTGTACAGAAACATAAGGGCTATTACAGAACGTTGCAGAAGAAGCGAATTGTGTAAACTTGTCTTGGGATACTGTTACCTAAAACCAGCTTAGCCCATCATAGGTTTTGTTCACGTAAATGGCAATCAATAATGCTGCGCCTTAAGACTATCTTGGAATTTTTTTCACGAACGGTATTTCTGATAGCCAAGACAACAGAAACGAGGAAGTGGAAACTAAATGTTATTTAACATTACTTGTTCACAGACAACCATTTGGCCTACTAAACTCAACCACTCAGCATTTGGAAATTTATAGGGGGGTTAAATGTCTTGTTCTCTTGGACACTGAACAAAGAAGTATTGAGTTCAAATTCACTAATGCTTTCCTTGGATCAATAAACATACAATCATAAATAATCTATGAAGCATCATAATGGAAAGAAAAGAGAATTTATGCTCATTTAAAAACTCTTGATACTATAAATCATAGTAAATCAATGGTACCTACGAATAACTGCAAGAGTTCACTACAATAAGGCTGTTGCATAATCAATTATCAGCAATCAGCCATGAATGTACTTCTTCTATACTTGAACCAGAAAATAATCTACATTGTCTCTAAAGTGACCCGAAAACACCCAGAAACTTCACTGGCAGTTTCCAAAGCTTTTGCATATTTTGATGCGTTCCACAACTTAAAGCGAAAAATTTAAGACTCCTAATTATTGCGTTGCGTTTTACTATCCAAGGGATAAAAAGTTTCTACTTCACCCTGCTAAACAGTTGTCTGCAAGTCCAAAGTTCATGTTCCAACTCAATTTCCTTACTTTCTTATATTTTCTCGGAAACCAAGCAAGCAGTTACAAATTCCAATCCACCATTGTAATTCAACATACACATACATCAAAAACAACATAGAAACTCAGCCTTAAGAACAAATTCAACACACTATTATCTTCTTAAGATGTCCATATATTGTTTATCAACTCCAAAGCTGTCAATCAAGATTTTAATGAGAAATTCGAACACGAATAAATCAATGAGACAAAGATGCCCTTACAATGTAAGAGAGATCGTTGTCCGGTTCAAGGTTTTCCTCGTCATCATCCTTGTAATAGCAAGGAGCCTCGCCTTCTTCAAGCTCAGTATTATTCACCTCCATCACCACAAGCCTTACAAAACCCTAACCCTAACCCTACCTCTAACCCCAAAACCCCAACCTTTTCACCCCTTCACGCACCGACCTTCCCTAAAGTCCAGCATCAGTCCAATCCCCAAAATACCCCCTCCGACCCACCAAAGCTTTCGCAAAACCCAACAAAACCCAGAACCCGATTCTCCGACAACCGACTTTTCACAGTAGGAATTTCAAAACCCCCGAATGGAAAAAAATCCCCAAAAATATCAAATAAAAATTCACTGAATTCATATTATGTTAAAGCTCCTCCGGTGGAACTCGCAGATCATCGGGTTCCGGGATCAACGGCGGAGATTGGGCGGGGCCGATCAGTGCAGAGTATTGATTGGCTGCAACGGGTTTCGACGGCGGAGCAATCGTATTGATTGATTTGATTTTCCGTACACTGTCTCTCTTCTTCTTCCCTTCGTTGGTGTACCAATTTTATTTATTTTATTTATTTATTTTATTTGTGCCCAGCAATCCTTATTTTTTTTTAGAGAGTTTTAACCAAAATTATTCATTTTTAACGAAAGTAATATTTTTATTCTAAAAAATCATTACTGATACTATTCATTTACAACATATTTTGATTAAAACTCAAAATTTTAAAATTATTTTCATTAGTTTTTCTTATTTTTTTACTCTTTTTCTATTTTATTAGTTTTATTTTATTTTTAATTTTGATTTGTTTCTCTTTTCAGTTTACAATTTATTATTTAAATTTTTTTTTCATGTATAATTTTGGCGCGTGAAAGAATTGAGGGTGCATGCCAAATTGACGATAGCTCTAAATTCTGGGAAGTCGGAGGGACATGTTTATGAGGGAACGGTGTTGTTTGCCATGTGTTTTGAGTTGGGAAAGATGTGCTACCGCAAACTTTGTCGTGTGGAATGTGGACCTTGGTTTTGTTTTTGTTTGGAAACGTTGGATACGTATGCTACGTAGTACAAAATAACAAAGTCAAATATAACTTTCTTTTAACCGCGTTTAGTGGTTGGCGATGAATTCTAAGTTGTTATTTCACACAACACATTCTAGGTTCAATTTTTTGCATGGTGAATTACATGATGATGGCCAAATTAGAAAGAGGTTGAAATACCTCTGTGAGTTTTTCCAACCTTTGAAAAATGGAATGTCGTGGTGAAGCCACCAACTAGTAGCCTTTTATGAAGAAAATATATATGTAGTTGATCGTCAAGTCATGACGTGGAAAATATATTGTAACATATATGTTTTGAGGGTCATTTATATGAATTAAAGAAATTGACGGTTCATTGTGAGGATGTTCCTTGTTACTATAACCGTTTATTAATGAATGGCTATATAGTCTCCAAATCGGCCGAATCTATATGTAGAAGAGTTTAAACAATGATAAAGATAATGAATGGTTTTGATTATAATATTACGGTAAAATGATTCCACATTAGGGGAAGGACTTTCCCTTTACTATGAATGAGTAAACTATTATCCTTGAAGAAATTTGCCAACCTTAACATGCTTATCCTTTAATTGCCTAACTGATTAATTAATTAATGCCTCGTTCATCTTTGACGTTGCTCACTCAGATTTTGCATAAGAAATCACAAAAGTACTGCAAGATTAAACCATAACCCTCCATTTGGTCATCCTGCAAGGCTGCAACCAAGTTACAACATCGTCCCTCATTCTATGTTGGCATGAGTCAAAGGTTTAGGTGTAATAGGAATGTATTTATGTTTCCTAGTTTGGTTATAAATTATCTTTAATATTCCTTGTATCACAAGGGGAAGTAGCATATATTACCTCTTAAGGAGAAGAACAAGATAGAAAAGAATATTTGAAACCCCATAACTACTTTTATATTGGCATCAAAGCAGGTTTCAGCCTGTCTCTTTCTCTTTTACTCTAGCTGCTAATCCTGAGAACCCAGAATAATTTCTAGCGTGCTCTTGAAGCAAGAGAACCACTCACTGGGAAAACCTTATAAACCTAAATCAGCAAAACCTCAAAGGCACTGCTTACCCCACTAAAAGAAGGAAAATAAAACCTAGAAATCTAAATCTCAGCATCTCAAAGCAAGAGACAATGCTCATCACACTGAAAGAAGAAGACACAGATTAAGAAGAAGACAAAGATTGAAACTCAAAATCATAATTTTATCTTGGTGCTGACATTAGAGATTCTTGTTGGCTTCAAAATCAATTTGCAAAAACAACAAAAGCAAAAAAATCAAGGTGTGATCTCAAGACAAGAGAGTCATACATGACCTAAATCCTACCAATCCACCAAGTTGTTGTTTTTAATAGATGAACAGCGAATGATTGCAGAAGCTGTGCAAGAAAAACATATTGAATCAGGAATTGGGCTTGCGACACTTACCTCATGTATGCAAGAGTCTTGCCCTGCTATGTCTGGCACTCACCATTCAATTGAGCAGCAGGCATGCATGCAGTCCAAACCGCTGAACATAAAGGAAATCATGATGTTGGCAGACTCGATAAAGGCTCACTGAGCCCACCAGCGAAAGACCATCAGAAAATAGACCAGGACTCAGCTAGTCTTGGCCCACAATTATTTCTTTTAAACTTGATTGTTTCTCAAAAGCAATTCGACAATCCAGGTAACATAGAAATAACCTTAGTTGCATCTATTGATCTTCATACAGGTTGGATCATTGACTCTAGAGCCACTGATCATATGAATTACGATCGTACTATATTTAACTCTATAACACCACCACCACGAGATAGTATTGTCACTGCTAATAGAGGTATTGCCCCGATTACAGGGACAAGTTCGATAACACTCACTCATACTCTTTCATTACATAACTGTTTACTTGTTCCCATGCTCTTAAGCCATTTCTTATCTGTGGGATAGGTCACCGAGCAATTAGACTGTGTTGTGCAAATATTTCCGTCTTTCTATTTACTTCAAGATATCCAGACTCATGCAATCATTGGTTGTGGTACTAAGAGGAGGGGATTATACTATGTTGATGATGTTGCATAGGGTCGTGTTCATCAAGTTCAAGGTCGTAATAGTGGGAAGTTGAAGACTATTAAATTGTGGCATCGTTGACTTGGTCATGCCTCCTTTGGATATTAATGAAAATTACTTTTGTCATTGTTTAAAGATATCTCATATTCTTCTCTACAATGCAATGTTTGCACATTAGCGAAAAGCCATTGTGCTTCGGATTCTTCAAGTTATAATAAATGAACAGTTCCTTTTGAGTTAGTTCATTCTGATATATGGGGACCTTCTTCGGTTATTACTCAACATGGAGTGCGTTAGTTTGTAACATTTGTTGATAACTGCACCAAAATGACTTAGTTGTACCTTATGAAAAACAGAAGTGATATGGGTGGCATCTTCAAAAAGTTTTATCACATGGTCTATACTTAATATTCACTCTCTGTTAAAGTGCTTTGATCAAACAACGGTGGTGAGTATCTTAATCAGGATCTTTCTAATTTCTTTACAGAAAAGGGCATTCTTCATAAAACTACGTGTCCTCAAACCCCACAACAAAATGGAGTTGTTGAACAAAAAAATCGGCACTTCCTTAAGATTACTCATGATCTTCTTATTGGTAGCTATGCACTCCAAACATATTGAGTTGATGCAGTCACTTATGTTATTTATCTCATGAACCAAATGCCATCACGTGTTCTCTCTTTTAAAACGTCATTGGCCGTGCTTGTAGATCATGTTTTGCTCTTTTCCACTCTTTATCTCGAACCCCAGGTTTTTGGTTGCGTGGCATATGTCCATCTTCACAAAAATCAAAGAAGCAAGTTTGATCCCTGTGCAGTGCAGTGTGTGTTCTTTGGCTTTAGTCCTCAACAAAAGAGGTATTGATGTTATCATCCATCTACTCAACATACGTACGTCACTATGGATGTTACATTCTTTGAAGACAAATTATTTTTTCCTCCCCGCCATACTTCTCAAGAGAAGACAACGTTAATAGACAATTATGGCAAGTTCAGTATAGTCGAGATTACCTCTACAGACTCTTCTGCTAGCCAAAGTAGGCTACCTAATCAAGATGGTAACAGTAGCAGTATCCCTGCTGCACCGAAAGAAACCCGAGATAGAACATCAAGAGATAGAAGCCCAAATGGCTTAGAGCGTAATAGCCATGCAATCCATTTGATTTCTTAAACCATGACAACCCAAGTGGGCTATGTGATTTCTCAAATATTGACAGCCCAAGTGGGCAAGATCAGTCAACAGCAACCATCCCAAGTCCCCAAGCATCTAGGGTAATTAATGTCAGCTCAAAATGGGCCAGACTTGATATTCGCAGCCACAGGTCTAAGTGATAGGTGTCTAGAATTAAGTGGACAGATGTGTAGCTCCATTGAAGCAGAACACGTCAATCTTAACTTTTCTCATACTCCTCAAGTACACGTTCATGATCCAACAGGTATCCATGGGGTAAGTTCTCACTCAGATATTGTGAAAACATCTTATGTGTTGCCTCATCGACAAAATCGAGGAAAACTACCTGACAGGTACTCTCCAGAAGGAAATGTGCGATATCCCATTGCAGTATCCACTCATCGACTCTCATCGAAATACTATGCACTTGTTCGACAAATGGAAACTATCAAAATACCTACCAAAGTGGAAGAAGCCTTGAAAGATCCGAAATGGACAGAAGCAATGCAAGTTGAGATGGAAGCATTACAAAAAAAAAATACATGAAGTGTGGTTACGCTTTCCAATGGGAAGAAATCAGTAGGGTGCAAATGGGTGTTCACTAGAAAACATAAAGCTGATGGAACAATTGATCGATACAAAGCAAGGTTAGCGGCCAAAGGGTTTACCTACACCTTTGGGGTAGACTACTAGGAAACGTTTGCTCCTATGGCGAAAATGAATACCATTAGAGTTTTATTGTCTCTTGCTGCTAATCTTGACTAGCCTTTGAGATAGTTTGATGTAAAAAATGCATTTCTGCATAGAGATTTAAAGGAAGAGGTGTACATGGATTTTCCACCAGGATACGGCACTGCAAACTCCAGTGGGAAAGTGTGCAGACTTTGGAAGACATTGTATGGCCTTAAACAATCACTCAGAGCATGGTTTGGGTAGTTCACCCAGGCAATGAAAAAGTACGAGTAACGACAAGGTAACTTAGATCATACTTTGTTCATCAAATGCAAAGATGGCAAAGTAACCTTGCCCATTATATATATGGATGCTTTATTATCACATGTGATGATACAATGAAAATTGAATGATTGCAGAGATACTTATCTTCCGAGTTTGAGATGAAAGACCTTGGGGGACTTAAATACTTCTTAGGGATTGAAGTTGCTAGGTCTTAGGAAGGAATATACTTGTCACAACAGAAATATATATTGGATCTTCTGTTTGAAACTGGTATGCTAAGGTGTAAACCTGTCAAGTTTGACCCTTATATTCTCCCAAATACCGTGGTAGGCACGTGCTGACCGACACCTGAAGGTGACGAAGCCATAGTAGAATGCATGAGAACAAGAAATAAATAAGACTTATAAATTTAAATATAATGAATATGCATTTAAGGAACGTGTTCAGAGCATACAACTAATCTAGAACACTAAAAAAAAAATTAATATAAAACTGGTAAGGGAATGTCTCGTAGCTCGAGTCGTAATCCTCATTCCTATGTCCTGACATTGTAATTTCACCTTCCGCTTATATTCTAAACTAGATGTATGCTCTAAACATGTCAGACATTATCTTTGTCAGTTGAATATTATTTATTATATTATTTTTGAACGAAATTTATATGCATGTTTTCCATGTTCTCAGCATTTGCATTAATTAAATAACTTTCGTTACACTCAGGTGTCGGCCAACACGTGACCATCCCGATGTCCCACGGACATCAAGATCAGGGCGTGTCAAAACCAGTGGATACACCTATTATGCAGAATCATCATCTTGCAATCTATCAAGATTAAGTCCTGACAAATAAGGAAAGATACCAAAGGTTAGTGGGACAGTTGATTTACCTGTTGCTCACAAGGCTAGATATTGCTTACGCAATAAGTATGGTGAGTCAGTTTATGGGTGCACTTATTGAGGATCACATGGCGGCGATAATGTGAATATTGAGTTACTTGAAGGGAACTCCGGGGAAATGACTAATGTACAAAAAAAACATGGACATATGGAAGTGAAAGGATACATAGATGTAGACTGTGCTAGAAATATTACTGATTGGCGATCCACTTCAGGCTACTTTACTTTTGTAGCTGGTAACCTTGTAACCTAGAGAAATAAGAAGCAGAATGTGGTTGCGAGGTCTTTGGCAGAGGCCGAGTACAGAGGAATAACACATGGTATTTGTGGGCTTTTATGGTTTTGGATTTTGCTTACTGAGATAAGATTTAAGCCTAAAAGACCTATGATGTTGTACTGTGATAATCAAGCAGCATGAGAGATAGTAAACAATCACGTGCAGCATAATAGGACCAAGCATGTTGAGGTGGATAGACATTTCATAAAGGAGAAACTAAATATTAAGTTCCATTTGCAAAGACAGATGAACAACTAACAAATATTTTGACATATGCAATCTCAGCTATGAGGTTTCAGGACTCACTCAACAAGTTGGGCCTAAGAGATATCTATGCTCCAACTTGAGGGGGAGTGTTGTCATGAGTCAGAGGTTTAAGTGGAATAGGAATGTATTTATGTTTCCTAGTTTGGTTATAATTCTCTTTAATATTCCTTGTATCACAAGGTGAAGTAGTGTGTGTGTGTGTGTGTGTGTGTGTGTGTGTATTACCTCATAAAGAGAAGAATAAAATAGAAAAGAATATTTGAAACCCTTGAACTACTTTTATCTTTCTATACTCTGAAATTTTTAAACGTAGAATTGTAAAGTGTATTTCTCAACTTCTATGTTTTTCACGATACTTACTATCTTAAATTCTGCACCCTACATGAGAAAACCAGTCAGAGAAAACAAAGACTTGGACAACCTCAACATAGGAATGAGTTAAAAGTATAAGTCAGTAAACTTAACAAACTACAGTAACTAATATTGTCGCCAGTAATTCATCCATGTCGTGATTGCAACCTCCCAATAATCCCAGGATATACATCAAGGCACAGAGTCTATTAGACAAAAGGAAATTGCAAAATGTAATGATTTATACACCAGACGAAGAACAACTCGACATGACACAAAGACTTGCACAACCAGAACAAAACAGAAGACAACTAGAAAGAGAGAACGATTGATTACTAAGATGAAAGATCATTTAAGCATGCTACACAACCATTTCTTTGGGAGTTGCTCCGGATAGTACTGATGGGTAGTAGCCACCACTCCAAACAACTATCACATCACACCCAATTTTCTTCTATAACAAAAGGAGTTGCAACTGCGAGTATGATATCTGAAGAAAGTCTGTTTTTCTTTGTTTGTTTGGAAGAGGAGCATCTTTCGACACTAGATGATTATCAATCTTTTGACAGTAGCATAAGTGTCGTTATTAAATACACAAGACCAGAAAATATGAACAATAACCAACATGTCAGAAGTTCACATAAATATAAAGGGGTAGAAAAGAGTTGCAGATGAAATCCCAGTTTTATCCTTCTTTCTTACCTAAAAGCAGCTAAAACCCATCATAAGTTTTGTACACATACTGGTAACCAATAATGTTAAATCTTGAGATTACCTTGGAATTTTTTTTTTCGCGAATGGTCCTAGACGATAGAGACGAGGAAGTGAAAAATAAATAACATTGTTCAGAGACAAACATTTGACCTACTAAATTCAACTCAGCAGTTGAAAATTTGTAGGGGTAACTATTTTGTTCTCTTGGATACTGAACAAAAACAAGTATTGAGTTTAAATTCGTTAATAACCTATGAAGCGTCGTAACGAAAAAAAAGAGCGTACTTCATAGTAAATTCAATTACTCCAAAAGTTCACTACACTAATGCTATTGCATAATCAATATTTCAACAGTCATCCATTATGAACTTTTTCTATACTTGAACCCGGAAAACAATCCACATTAAAGAGAAAACACTAGAGCCAGCCAACCGAAAACATGCAGAAACTTCACTGGCAATTTCCAAAGCTTTCTGCATACTACGCACTGTTGGAGTACAACACATATTAAAGCGAAAAAAATTCAACTTCACCAAGCCAAATAGTTGTCTGCAATTTAACTCAATTTCCTTCTTTTTAACTTATATTTTCTTAGAAACCAAACAAGCAGTAACAACACATCACATGTTCAACATGCACATACATAAAAAACAATGGAAACTCAATCTTGATATAGTTAATCAACGCTTCTTTGTCATCAATATCATCTTTGTAATAGCAAGAAGCCTTGCCTTGTTCCAGCTCAATAATATTCTCCCACTCCATCACCTTCACGCGCTGATCAGTCATGAGTATTGATTGGTTGCGGCATGTATCGACGACGACGGAGCAATCCTACTAATTGATTCAATTTTACGCACACATTATATGTCCATCTTCTTCTCATTTGTTGGTGGTGGGCATCAAAACACCAAAGAACCTTTGCTTTCCTTTTTTTTTTGTCTTTTTTTTTCTTTTTCGGTAATACTCTATTTAAACTAAATTTTATAAATTATACGACGTGGTTGTTGACAATTGGATTATCTAACATGTTTATTTTTTATTGGTAACACATCACATGATTTGCAAAATTAGTCTTAAAATTGGTCTACCTAGCATTATCCTTTCTAATATGTTGCCATCTATGAATTTTATTTTTATTTTTATGCATAACGAGTTATTCACACTAAAGGCTAAGAGAATAAATTGGTTGCAAACTCACGATTTTTGAAATTTGAACCTAAGATTACTTCAAGTACAAGTGAAGATGATTACTACTATAGTACTAAATAACGCACGGTATGAAACTTTAGAGTTGATTGAATTTTTTCAATCTCGATGTTGAAACACCCTTTGTTCATACCCTTCTTGTATTGAGAGAGAGATGGGGGATGAAAGAAGAGAGAAAATTGGGTATTTCTTGTGTTTATTTTGTTTTGTGCGAGAAAAGAGAGGTAATGGAAGAAGAGAGAGAAAAAATGTAGTAGCCTAGCAGGACTTTCATTGGAAAGTTTGTTTCCAGAGAGGTTTAAGGTATTCAGATTATATAATTTTTGTAATTTAATGTTTTAACTGTTTGAGCCACTCTTAACGGGTGGAGTTGCATTAGGATAATCACTATTTATGCAATGAATATTGATTGCCTAGATTCCGTCACCCTCTTGCCTGTGAGAACGCATGAAGTTGCTCTTATGTCTCGTTGCTAATCTTAAAATTAGTTTCTTTAGTGACAACACTAAAGCTCGAAGCACTAGAGATATTGATAAAGTGTTTAGGCTTATGCTTAAGGAATTTCCTAACCATAAATCCTGAAACATCTTCTCGATATATAGAGAGAAAATGTGGGGAGAAAGGCTAACAGAACTACAAGTAATAAAAATATCAAAAATATATTATGAATGTGAATAACTCATGAGACAACTTTTTTTTTTTGGTCAAATGATAGATTTTGTTAGATTAGATGTTAGACTATCTATTGACGAGGTTCGAACCCACTCCGTCGTGCAAGAGCTTAACACATTTTCGATACTGTGGTAAATGACCACTTGCCATGAGACAACTGTTAAAATATAGTCCGTATTGTGCAAACAAAAAAAAATCGTTTGACATGCACGTTAGCGTAAGTCAAGAGGCTAACTAGATATTTGCATTTTCTAGTGCAATTTCCAAGAAGCAAGAACCATAGCATCTTTTTCAACAAATAAGTTTCCTTTGTATTTTCTTTGCTGAATAAAAAATGATTATGTTGGATTCATTCCTACCTTTTTAATCGATGGAAATCACCGATAATTCCCCCAAAACTTCATATCCTTTAAATTTCAAATGTATATAATATGATAATTGTTACCTTGGTGAATTATTATTTTTCTGGTTAAAAAAGCAAATATTTGATTCTGAAATGTACAAATGATGGGAAGGAAGTTTAATAAATAAGAATAGACACCTATACATTTTAGGACCTCAATTTGTGAAAAATTCTTCTTTTATCCCCACTTGTTTCTCGTGTTAAAAAGCAAGTTAATCTTTTCAAAGATTTATAAAAAGTAGATTTGATTGCACATGCTACTTTTAATTTAGACCTATTAGATTGAATAAAATTTTTAAAAAATAATATAAAATAATATGTATTTATTATTTTATCAATAAAATAAATCAAGAAAATTTATTTATTTTTCTAATTGTTTATTGTACCACGTGACATGGTTAAACAACAAAAAAAAAACTTGAACGACATCTCACGTCTTCCAAAACTTTTCTACAGTTTTAGCAGTTGCATTATGTCACTTTATTAACTTGCATGTCGTCGTTAATTATTCAGAGTTGAGGTAATTTTTAGAGTTTTTTGTGTGCATTTTTGCTCATCATTCTCAAATTATGATAATACTAATTATTTTATTTATCATCGTTTAATGAATTTAAATTTTAAAATTTGTATGCATGCACTATATAAATATCGAAATTTTAGATCATCTCCTAATAATGAATAATCTAATGAATCATTTGGTGAGTAAAAATATTTTCGAGCCCTTTGGTAGGAGTCCCCTTGCTCTGTAAATTTTTTTAAGAAAAAAAAAATTTTAAAAATTAAAAAAAAAAAAAGTGAAAAACACACGGTTTTATGAATTTTTTTTTAACGTCGCTATCAGAGTTCTCTGTCTTCTAGGGTTCGAAAATTAGATTCGATCGTGTCGCAACCCCTTTCTCGATTTTCTCACCCAATTTTTTAAATTTCCATCTTAATTATTTCCGCTAGGGTTTCCATTCCCCCAATTTAATTTCACTTGCCTTTTTCATCGATTTCTCGAGATGGAGGGCGTTTCGGTGTTGTAATTGTAGGTTCTCTTTTCTGCCCCCAATTTCCACGTGTTTAGGGTTTTTGCGGTTCATTTTAGCTTCCGGAAGTAAAATCTCCATTAAATTATTAATTTTTTGTTGGGTTTCTCTGGGATTGTGTTGAATCAGCTCAAATTTTGTTTCTTTTGGTTTTATTTTGGGATTTTTACCGTAATTTGGTTGAATTTTTGTTTTTGCGGTAAATAAAGGGAGCGGAGGGTTGAAATTTGTGTAAATTTGGGGGCAAATGTTTGCTACCAACATGGATTTGGCGCGGGATGTTGGTGGAGCTCCGAGCACGGTGTTGATCCCAATGCGTTTTGTGTGGCCTTATGGGGGCAGAAGTGTGTTTCTCAGTGGTTCATTTGCCCGGTGAGACTCTGAGTTTTCGGTCTCGAATTTTGTTTATATATAAATGGAATTTAATTCCATCTGAGTTTTAGGCTGCTTTGTTTGATTAAATTGAGTAATTTAGTTGTGTGTTTCTAAAATGGTATGTTCTTTCTGCAGCAGATGGTCTGAACTTATTCCTATGACGCCAGTTGAGGGTTGCCCCACCGTGTTTCAAGCTATTTACAGCGTAACCCCTGGATACCACCAAGTAAGTTTTTTGTGTTGGAATTAAAGCATTTGAATGGTTGTTGTTGCATAAATTCATGTGCCTTCACCTTTGAGTGGGAATATGAGCAGTAGCAGTCATGCACCGTTGATTCGGTGATCATAGATGATGGATTCATTGAGAAAGCTTGTAATGAATCATATCAATCTTGACATTTAAAGGAGCAAAGTTGAGAAATTTGAATGCAGGCCGTGGAAAAAGGTGTAATGTAGTTGAGTTTTGTTAATAATTGATTGTAATGTAGGTGAATTTAATTAGTAGAATCAAGTCATAGTCTTCATGCACTCAAACTTGGTATTGATGAGAAGAAATATGAAGGGTTAATATCAGGTATTACCATTATGAAATTTCGTTTGAATTATACTATATTAATGCAGTACTGTAAGGTTAACGAAGATTATTTTAGTTTGAATATCCTTTTGTAAGTGGAATATTTTTGTGGCCCACCGTAGTTGAATTAAAGCACTCAGTGATTATAGTCCTAGGATGATGAGCTAAGTATATGGTATATAAGAACTAAGAGTTTGGTGACCTGTTCACTTTATGAAAATAAGAACTTATGGAAAACAAAATGGTTGTAAATGAGCCTTGGTGCAAGATGCATTGGATGGGTGGGGTGAGACCGTGTGGGTAGACACCCAAGGTTCAAATCTCCATGTGAAAAAGCTGAGTTGTTTGAGGCAGTGAGGTCAGTATTGTCTTGTTTTGCATCTTTCTTGACGTGTTCCTCATGGGATTTCTGTCTATGAATATATTTAAATTTTCCATGTGGCAATAGTATGTGAACTTATAGTGCGGAAATCCATAGTGGATGCTTGATTAAGCTGAATTAGTAGTAATATATCAAGTAATAGAGTCAGTTCTGAGAAATTTGAGTGTAGGAGGTGATGTGGTGGTTGATATGAATTCTGGATCATTGGCTTGGCTCACAGATGTATAGAGGAATATTAATAATAATCTATGGATATCACATACTAACTATATTTTTTGTCCTTTTGAAAATGACATGTTCACCTCAATTGGATCACCAGTTTGGAACTTTATTTGTTGAAGTGATCGAATGTGTGTATTTTTATCAAGCCTGCATGCAGTTTGATTTTAGAATGCTAGTACTGGGGTATTCTGTGTTCACATTGATAGGACAGGGTGTTCAGTGTCCACGTTGATAGGACTTTAAACACTATCTTCAAAGTCTTACTTGCATGTGTTTCTCATACTACAGTACAAGTTTTTTGTTGATGGCGAATGGCGACATGATGAGCACCAACCTTTCGTGAGTGGTGAATATGGGTTAGTGAACACCATTCTCTTGGCTACAGATCCTAATCTCTTTCATCCGAATGTAACCCCAGAGATAACTTCTGGACCTAATTATATGGAAGAGGATAATGAGGCCTTTAGGCGTTTGGTAAGAGTCATTCATTCCTTATCATTTAAGATTCTGTAGTTTTTTTCCCTGGGGCGGCATTTAAGATCATGATTACTACCTCGAAATTTAATGCTCTTTCTATTAACCTTTCTGATATGATTTTACTGAAATTAGGGGTGCTTCAACATTATCCCATCCATGCGATTTGTTTGTATTTGAGTAACTAGGTTGCTCAGGGAATTTATGCCTGCTGAACTTTGCACATTTTGAACCTTGCAGGGTCCAATGGGCTACGCATGGTCTGAGTCACCTTTTTTTCCCAAAAAATATTCTTTCTTGCATTTTAATACTCATTTAATGCTCCTATAAGCTGTATTTTCTTTCAATTATTTTTTCTCCAATGAGTTATTAGTAAGAGTGGATTGTGATCTGTTTTGTAACACAGGTCCGGATTACAGATGGTACTTTAACCGATGTAGTACCGAGGATATCAGAGGTTGATTTGCAGAGCTCTCGTCATCGTATTTCTGTCTTCCTGTCTACACACACCACATATGAACTACTCCCCGAGTCAGGCAAGGTTTGGATGCTTTGTCATTGGCCTTCCTTTATACATTCCACATTTGAGCGTCTATATGAATTTGATGTACTATGCATTAGGCCCATTTTTCCCTTTTTTTAATCACATCAAGTTTACAGGTTGTTGCCTTGGATGTTGATTTACCTGTAAAGAAAGCGTTTCATATATTGCATGAGCAGGTATGTACAAAGAAAAAGACGTTTGTCGTTGTCGGTTGAATCATGCTTTGCGTATTTGATTTTTGGAAGAGGAAATAAATACATTCTAGCTTGGTGGCTTTATTATCATTATTAATGGGGCATTGTGGAAGTTCTAAAGTAACTCATATTAAGTTCCATGTCATAACCGGAGGATCCCCCTAGATATCTTTATGGGTCCCTTTGTTCACATGATTACACCCTTTATGTAATTGTTTCAATTGACATTTTCACATTATTTTTATAAATTCAATTCAACTAAGGAATTTATCTAAGCTTTGCTAGTTGTCAAAATTTGCACGGTAACTTGCTTTTATTTTTTTTGTTTGGCATGCTTGCTTGATGCTGATAATGAGCCAGCATGTGCACCTTTCTGAGCCATTTTTTATTCTTCCAGGGAATCCCTTTGGCGCCTCTTTGGGACTTCAGCAGTGGACGTTTTGTTGGAGTTATTAGTGCATTGGATTTTATTTTAATATTGAGAGAGGTATGTTTGAATCTGAAATGATTTTTTTCTCTCTGGTGAGTTCTTTAAGGTGCAGTTATCTCTTTGTTATTTTGAATTCTTGGATAGTAATTTGATGCCAAAAGCTCAAATATATTAGTTTGAGATTTCCAATCTCCTGTTTGTTTTTACTTTGTTCTTCAATAACGTATACATTCTTAGGAAATTGTGAATCAGACATTTGTTAAAGTTTTATCAGCTTATTTTATTGACCAAGTACTTGTTATGTAGAATTTTGCTATTAGTTTTGTGCAATGCACGTACCCGCATTTGACTATTTGAGTGATGTATGTTAATTTCTTAAAGTAGCTAACTTACCGTTTATCTTTTAGCTTGGAAACAATGGATCTAATTTGACAGAGGAAGAGCTTGAAACACATACTATAGCTGCATGGAAAGAGGGAAAAGCATATCTAAATGGACAGGTTGATGGACATGGGAGAGCAGTGCCCAGACAGTTAGTCCATGTGAGTGCTTTATGTCACTCTTTGAATTTCTGTCTTGTAAATGCAGTATGGACCATTGATCAGGTGGATTTTAACTTCAATGTGTTGCTAGATTCAAAATTTGACAACATAACATGGCCGGTATCTGGCAAAAGAACATAACCTGTTATACAAAAATATATGCATCTTGCATATTATATTCATTATGTTTTATTGTAGGGATTCATGCAATAAGGTTTTTTTGTGTCTGCGCGTGTTTTGGAATTATTTTGAAATATTTTTTAAAAGACACAAGAAGGAACTTATGATTTCATGCCTTGGAGAATTGCTTCTTGAGTACGCAAGCACACAGAAGCAGCCCTCCTTGTGAAGCCGTTGCAGACTCTTCTGTTGCATACAATTCGAACTCATTGATGATCATTAGAAAGCATTCAAAGGATTGTCACTATTCAAATCAGTAATAGTTTGTCTCCAAAGTTCCAAACAAGTAAAACAAATATCAAAGTTGAAACTTGAATGCTTTGGTAGTATGACAGGAATAAATGGGCTGTCACATGAGCAACCACTGTCAGTCCTCGTTAGCATAAATGCGAATGTTCATATGGAGATATAATCTGTCTTGCATGACTATATGATAGTTTTTGTATCATGATCAGGTTAATAATTTTGCTTAGACTGGTTCATTATTGATTTTTCAGGCTGGACCATATGATAATATGAAAGATGTTGTTTTGAAAATTTTGCAAAATGGTTTTGCTACGGTTCCAATTATCCATTCATCTTCAGAAGATGGCTCATTTCCACAGCTATTACATCTTGCTTCACTGTCTGGTATTTTAAAATGTAAGCTCTTTGGAAACTTCTTGTATAATACTGTAGGTTCAGTTCGTAGTTGGCACTACTACTGATAAATCTATTTGCAGGTGTTTGCAGGTACTTTAGGCATTCATCTAGCACATTACCCATACTTCGAGCACCAATATGTGCACTTAATGTGGGTACTTGGGTTCCAGAAATTGGAGAGTCGAATCATCGGCCATTAGCAACGTTGAGACCAAGTGATTCGCTTAGTGCAGCACTTAACTTGCTAGTTCAAGGTTAGCCTTGTGGTTTGAACTATAGTGGGATGCCATGTCCATTAAATGGTACACGCATCCATGCATTGCATTGGCATCTGGCAAGCCTGCTATTTTAGGAAGTGGAGTCAAGTTATCTGAACTAATCTTGTGTTTAAGGATTTGTTACGATTAATTTTTGGGTTATGCATCAATGCACAGGATGGATGACTTTATATTATAACACCAAAATTTTGGAGTGTGCAAATATTTTAGACGTATATCCCATCATGCTAACTCAAATGCATTTTTGTGTTTGCTTTGCAGCTCAAGTAAGTTCAATACCTATAGTTGATGATAATAACTCTTTACTGGAAATATATTGTCGAAGGTAGTTGTAATTCTATTTTTGTATAATTACTGCTGTTGTCGTCATTGATTGAAATAAATGATCAGTTGTTTTTTATTTTAACGAACCATTACTAATATTTTTCCGTTCACATTTTCTATACAGTGACATAACAGCTTTGGCTAAAGATAGAGCATATGCTGGTATTAATCTCAATGAAATGAGTATTCAACAGGTAAATGATGTAATCCCTGAACATAGTTGTTTTTCGGTTTCCATACAGATGCTTGTACTTTCTTTTGTGCATCTTAAATGTCTTATGGAATCACGGTTTTTCAGATGCACTAGAGACAGAATTCCAATCATTTATTTTGTGGATTGGCAGATTTAGGGGCCTTATGGTTTTGAGAATTATAAGTTGTGGTTTAGTTAGGTGGCTCTTCTGTCAGTTTTGAGGAATTTTTTTTTTCTTTGGACAGTCCGGGGTGTTTTTGTCTTTTGGAGAATCTTTGTTTTTGTAGGCATTGCAGTTCTTATCTTTGTTTTTGTAGGCATTGCAGTTGGGGCAAGACTCATTCTCTCTCTATGAACCAAGAGGTCAAAGATGTCAGATGTGTTTGCGCAGTGATTCTCTGCATAAAGTGATGGAGCGATTGGCCCATCCAGGTATATTTGCTTTATTCACTTTCTTATAAAGAAGCATTACGGACTTAATGTTAAGCTGCTGTTGGGTAAAGTTGCAGAGCTATGATCGTATGGAGAAACGATATGTCCAGCTAATCTTCCCGCTTAACTTCCCTCAAATCTTGGATTTCAGGTGTTAGACGACTTGTGATTGTAGAAGCTGGCAGTAAGCGGGTTGAAGGCATTGTTTCACTAAGTGACGTTTTCAAGTTCTTGATCGGTTAACTCCTGAAGGCAATGGATGAAATAGTTAGAAGGGGTTTGGCTCTGTGTTCCTCGACTCCAAGCATGTGTTGAGGGGCAACATCTCCTCCAACCCCAACTGCTCATTAGAGAGAATCCAGTACCTTACACGGTGACTTGATCTCGTATCATTCAATATACAATTGGATTGGCGTCTTTGCCTTGCCTGGTTTTTTTTTTTTAGGATTTTAGGCTGAAGAAAGAGGCCTGTAAATACGAATTCATTTCCTCAGAAATTTGTCTGTCTTCCCCCTCCCTTATTATTTATACATTGTGATGCTGATGTAGATGCGATGTTACTGAATAGCGGGGTTCGTTTTAGTTTTATTTTATGTCGAAATTAGGGGGACTAAAGAGGGAACAAAATGATGGTGGGGTGGAGGAATACTGAACAATTGACGTTATTTGGTGCTGTGCTTACTTGTAGTAGTTGACAACTTGACATGTAATTGGCTTTTTTTCGGCCTCGTTCGTATCTTCGTCGTGCGGTTTGATCCTTCAACGTACTGTAAGTAGCAGGCAAATGGAGAACTCAATGAAGACAACCATGTTATGCTGTGTATTTGTTACAACTTAATCTTTTGTAAAATTAAATTTGGATTCTCTAAATTCACCCAGAGTTTGGTGGAATTTGAATCATTTGATGCCAACTTTCTTTTAGGATCGTTGTGGGTTAAACCTCACAATTGGTTAGTAATAATGTGGTTCAAATTCGTTTTTGACTGAAAATCAAACCTAAAACCTCTCACTTACAAGTGAAGAGGAATACCATTTGACTTATGATACTAAGTGGTAAAGTGAGACGAAATTTGAATTTTAGGAATGATTGAAGCTAAATTGTGAGGTCCATGGGGCCAAATGAATCAAGCTTACCCATTCCCAAGTATAGTCTAGGGTTTACATGTTCTTTTGGAGGGTTCGACTTTTGGGGTACAATGAAAATGGAAAAGTCAGGTTTTTAGGAAATCTAAATTGTTTTTAATTTAGATTAGGATTTTGCTCAAATCAGACTGAAGAAAAGAAAAGAAGAATTGAAAGGAAAGGTCAACCTTCGGTGGCTACCCAAGCGACATTTTTGTGTTAATAATTTGGACCACGTGCAAAAGATGATTTTCGTAACCAAACCAAAAAATCTACCCAATCTAAGTTTAAATATAAATACTAAGCGATTATTGACATTTTAAAAATATCACAATTCTTTACAAACAATACGAGAGAATTTGTTTGTAAGACTCGACAGAAATTACCACTTCAATTTAAGGAAAACTAATAAAAAGAGTTTGAAAACTTTGAGTTTTAACAAAAATAACAAAAAGATGTTGTAAGTAAATAGTTCCAGGATTCACTTTTTAAAGGAAAAATATGGTTTTTCGTTAAAGTGAACAATACCGAGAGCTTTTCGTTAAAGTTCTCTTCAATTTACCCTAGAGGGAGAGAGGAGTTTGGACCGGAGATACAGCGGAAAGGAAATACCCTATGATTTAGTTAACTTTGCCTTTCGTTTTACAATGCCAAAAGCTAAATAAAATGCAGAGATTTTGTTCAACATTTATATCATTATATACATACAAAAATGCTCCAAGATACACCACTACGCACATTGATTCTGGCGATGGTTGAGAGGGGGATATATAGAAGGGCCAAAAAAGATCCACAAAATATGCAGAGCACGTACGTTTAGGGTGTGAAGGGGAACTATGTAGGCACCAACGCCAGTATCTGGTTCCTAATAATGCCCATGCACTTCTGTATTTCTCCGTAAACCGAAAGGTTCTGCGGACAAAGTGGCTGCAAACTAGTCACGGCTTCGTCTAATACCTGGGCGACTTCAGACGGTGGAAACTGTCGCGCTGTACATGTCTGCATTTCATGTGGCAAAAACCAAAAGCAAAGGTCATAAACAGATAAATCCCACATTGTATAATGTAATTTGTTACTTGGCCCTTTAGAATTTTAGTTTCTTATGTTAGTTATATCCACAAACAATTTGATTGCTTAAAGCAAATGGGAAATTTTAGATACTCGAGAGAAGCGTATCAAGAAAAATTAGCAGCAACAGAAAACCTATGCAATGTATACTCAATTACCTGAATCATCAAAAACGCTGCAACACAATTTATAATAAGGTCTGTAAGGGCTTTTTCTTCATTTCGCTTCGATACGCTATTTGACTTGGGATCAGCTGAACAACTCGTTTCCATTGGTTTTGATGTACAGGCAGTTGGCTGATCCTCAGAAACCCGAACTGGATCTGCAGGGGTAGTAGAAGGTCCCAGCATGCCAGCGTCATCAGAGAGCCGATTACTAACAAAGTCTATAATCTCCTCCATCCTATCAAGGTTATCTTCCTTCCTCAATGATGAAATTGCCTGAAATAGAAATTAAGATGAAATTGTTGCCTGAGTGCCAACGGATATTTACTCGCTGCAATTTAACTTCTGGTTGAATAACAGCAGCTCATTGAGAGCACCAGGACAAAGAATCAAAGAGCACCATCCATACCTGCATAGCTGCATCAACCATTTTGCGGGCTTTTGCTCTTGAACTTTCAACAATATCAAACACATGACCTGCCGATTCTTGGGCATGACAAGAATACCCAGAAGGGCTTGCATGGCCACCAGGGTCGCTTAAATTTGCCATGGGCTTCACCAAGCTAACTGCAGGACTCCCTCTATATGTGTTGCGTTGTCTTAAGCAAAAAAGAGCAGAAGAAACCTGCGCATGAAAGGCTATCAGCTTGCTTCATAGTTGCATTGTTGCAATCAAATACCAACATGATAAACGGAAAGGAATGAAGCTACAAATGGGACGATCAGATACTGATACCTGATCATTGACTTGACTCAACTGTAAGAGCACCGCAGCATATTCCTTTTTAAAAGGCTCAGAATCCCTGATAAAGTTGTCTCCATCTCTTTGGTTTTCCAACACCTCATCATTCATGTGCCTCAACTCAGATACCACCGCATCCTACAAGTTTCAAAATTATCATCTCAATACTAAAATACCCAACATTGACAGCAGTTGAACACGTAAAGTCACTTTTCTCCAAATATAACACATTTTTTCCAACGGTTAACACCTAAGATGGATATAAGATATTAAGCACCACACCTTTTTGTCAAGTGCACGAGTCAACTCAAATATAGCTCGTATATCAGCCTCTTTTGCTTGGATCTGCACAGGAAGTGAAAGCTGAGAATTTGCTACTTGTGCAGCAGCAGTTTCATGGGGCCCACCCTTAGCTTGTACAAAATTCGATGATTTCCCCTAGCCACAATTTCAACTTTAGATAATAGCATATAATTATTTTGCACTATAAAGTTTTCTACACATAAAGATACAGCCTTAATATAAGCTCCTTGGTTTAAGCAGTCAACATACACAAATGACCAATGGTAACAATGTCCTAAAAACATGAAAAAGTGAAAAGCATGCTGTGTGTATACCAATACAACTCCAACAGGACAATAATACACGGCACTGCATACAGTAATAGGATTCCAAGTAACATGAACCGCAGACCGGTAACAATAATGGCAGATATTCTGTTTCAGCCTCAATGAAATCTAAAAGATTAGCAGTGTTAGTGGAGAAAAAAGAATAAGGGACACAGACAAAATACAAAAATAAGATGTACAAGCCAGAATGCAATAAATAAAGACCACATGTTTTGGCAGCTGCAACTCACAACTAACCTCTGTCTGCTTTGATGATTTGTTGATCTGATGAGGCGATGGCTGCATATAACAGGGAACAGTGCTCTCCACATGGCCACTAGAGGCAACCTTATACCCTTCAGTCTTTCCTTCTTTAAGGCGTTCATTACCCTTGAGCTCCTTTAGGTTCTCAATATATTTGTTGACATTGACATTGACATTGTGCTTTGTGAAAGAAGCAGGTAAATTCTCCACTGGATTTAAAGGCATGCAATCAATATCCTGTAATGAAATATGTTACAACATACCATTAAAAAGGAACGGGAACTGAAAAGGTGTAAGTTATCATACACATCACATTCAAGACATCACTCAATCATATAAATATGTATGGGAGTGTTAGCAGCCTTCTCACTTCTACACATGCTACATGTATTCCACTAGCACACAAAACTAATATTTAATTATTTTTTGGTTGACAAACTAAAAGTTTAATTATACTAACAAAGGAATAAAAGTAGTGGGATTTTAATATAATTAAAATTTTTGTTTTAAGTGATAGTGGAGTATACGTGGTATGAGGAGAAGTGAAAAGATTGAAATGAGAAGGTAAGTGAGAAGGTTCCTAACATTTCTAAAATATGTAATATTTCCAAAAATTATGTGAGGGGAACTAATTACCATAATATGTTCAACCCCTAGTTCAGGCTGATCAAACTGAACACGACATCTACTATGGTCGACGGTTAGTACAATTCCGTTGAGAATCTCTCTAGTCCTGGGATGAAAAGCAATGACATGCTGTCCTACTGATAAAGGCCGAGCTAAGTCAGTTGGAAGCCCTTCCCTTGTTCCAGCATTAAGTTCGGCATAATGTGTTCTAACAGATTCTCGGTACTGATTAAGCTTCTCCTTTTCTTCCTTCAGAAACTGCTCAGAAAATCTCCTCGGTCTGCCAAGGGAACTGCATGAACAAGCGAAAGCAAAAATTTAGCACAACTTTATAAAAATTTCTCCAAAAGATAGTATTACTTTCCAGTCAAAAGTTGCCCCTTAAAAAGAAAAGTTCCAATCAAAGAGGAAGATCAGGGACATTTACCTCCGTATTACACCCCATTCAACACGAGTTAATCTTGGAACGTGACCTAATCCAACATGATTCAAGTACTCCACAAACTCCCTTTTAGCAAACCATGGGTAATCAATTGCACTATAAAACCATTCAAAAGCACACCATCTTCGCACTTGATATCGAGACAAGCAATTAGAAAGTTTTTCCTGAAAATGTAAACGTACACCAATAAATGAAACAAAATAGAACATAAAAAAAAACCAAAGGTGGCGATATAAATGATACCACATTTTTACCTTAATATTTATTTCGCTGTTACGAAATGAAGGAACCAGTTTATCAGGCTGTTCATCTAAAATACCCTCAGTAGACTTTCTATCCTTCTCTATTGATGGTTTGTGCCTGTCCAGCTTCAATTTTATACTATCTCTTGCAGGTAAGTTGGCCTGGTTTGCAGATGGTACTCCTAAAGCTGATAATCCAGAATTATTCTCCTCCCTTTCATGATCAGTAGAAGAAGATGCATTCCGTAGAGGATTCATTGATTTCCCTTGCTTTGGGTGTGTAATATAATGAGAAGACCGTTTACCTTTATTCATAGACTTATTCACCTCAACTGTAGCCTGAAATCAAGGATAAATACCAAAGTTAGTAGAAATTATAGGCACATGAAAGTTAAGAAAAATTAACTCACATTGTAACTACCATATGAAAGGACATGACAATATGGAAATTATATTTTTGATCTTAAAGTGTTACTAAACTTCCAAAATAGCAATACAAGAAGAAAAAAAGGAGAGGAGGGGAAGGGGGAGGGGGGGGGGTGTGGGGTGTGGGGTGTGGAGGGAGAGTGAGAGGGAGAGAAAGGAAGTAAAGACAGCACACCTCAATCTTTTGATTGTCACTCCAACGACAGTCTGTTTGAATTGTGTCATTGTATACCTGCAATTAATGTCACAAATGTTCATCAATTTATGCTCTAACCAGATGGACCATATTAAGCATCCCGAGTAAAGAAAAACTGAGCGAATTTGTAGGGGAAGAGATGCTTGTCCTTACTTTAAATGGCAACAATTGCTTTCTTTTTTGCAGTCCGGTGTTAGACTGGTGACCTCCCTCTTTCAGTTTGCCCGGTTTAGATGTTTTCAAAGCACTGTGTTCAACCCCAGGAATTGAGTGAATCCCTTTTGTTTTAGACTTGTTAGCAACATAACTATCCTCTTCCCTGACATGTGCAGAAGACTCTAAAGACAGAACCAACAAAAAATAAATGTCGAGTCAAATACAATCGGTTAACCGTTTAAGAGGATCTATAAAGTAACTGCAACAATTTTAAAATCAGCCTGTTTAACTGATTTTGTAACCCTTGAGACATCTGAAAGCATATTTAAGAACAAACTGTCACAAAAGATCCCTCAAACTATTGATAACGAGTACAGATAAAACAAACACAAACAGAATGTTAACTTTATTCAAGCATGCAAAGTCTAATTCTAATTAAGATCTACACTGAACTACAAAGAAACAGTTTTTATTTTATTTTCATAAAAGAGATAAGACGAAAGATTTATGGTAAGTTAACAATTCAAAAACATTGTATTTGATCAAACCCCTTGATAAGGTACCAGGTAAGCTAATAAGAAGTTTTAAATTCTGAAATTGAATGCTAGCATTAGGAGAAAATGAATAACACAAACTGCACATTTATAAATTAAATACATACACCTCAGATAAAACCCAATGTTCCTAGCAGAAGAGGGTAAAAGTTACTTTTCAAAACACAATTGTGTGACCTGTATCAGCAGTTTCGGGCATCATCAAGGATAGATCTGCCAGAGTTTGTAGTGCATCAAAGGGAGTGTTTTCATCTGCATGGAGAAAAGAGTTGGAATGAATATTATCTAGAAATGCTTCAACTGTTTGGAAGACAGAGCAATCAAATCGAAAGGTGATATCGAAAACCACACACAAAAACCAAAGCCAAATCTGACAGAGTTCAATGAGAATTGCAAGAAACTAGCAACACAAAACAAACCTAACTCAACTATACCTGTCCTACACATCAAAAGTACGTAGCTCAAAATTTCAAAGAAAACAGGTTGGACAGTAGTATACATAAACATCAGTTATAGAGGGAAGGAGAGGTTAAAGTGGGGAGGGAGCCTGACTTAAATGTTTTCTAAAATACCTTCTGCAATCAGAGCTTTTTTACTTTTGTTTCTTTGTTCCTTGTAAAAGGATCTTGCACTTTTCGCAACTTTAGTTTCAAGTTTTCCCTTGATAGTACCTCGCATCTGTCCTTCCTCTGTTCCGCTACCGGCTTCTTTAATGTCTTCAAAATGATTGCTTTTATTTTCAACCTTTTGCTTCTTTACAGAGTATCTCTTCCCCCTCCGTTGGAAGTCCAGAGTATCAGTACCTTCTGTACCCACTGCATACTTTTTACTTCTGTCAAAGTCTTCATTGTCAGCTTCTGTGCTTCCTAAGCTCAATTCATGTCCACCCTCATCCATTTCACCAGCACGGAGCCTGGTTGTAGTCATTTCCGATTCTGCACCCTATATGTCACAAACGACCATGAATACTAAACTATTATCATGAAAGAACTGTTAGGAAAGCAGTTAAACTTTCTTTTAAATAATAATCTTACCATCATTTCACCATTCCTAACAGTTGGTGGTGTACCTTTGGCTTTTCTCTTAGATTTCCAAGAAACCAATGGAGAATCACCTCTATGTGAGGCCTCAGTCAATGCCAATGCTATCTCATTAGCAACATCATCATTTTTGGCGTCTACACTTGGTTTTAAACCTTGCCTGGCTGGTGAAACATAATTTCTACTGTTATCTTTATCACTAGAATATGCAACGGGGACTCGAGGAGTCCTTTTTTTAACAGCATGAGGCCTAATTCCTGAAACAGATTAGAAAAAACATCAATGGCATTAACATCTTTGAAGCCAATATATACAGAATAAAAAAGGCAAAGAGAACTCTGAAGAGAACCAAGAGGAAAAGAAGAGACAGAGAGAGGGAGAGAAGAAAAAGATAAGCAAGGAGTAGAATGATTGCAAGAAAAGAAGTTCAAATTTATCCCTGTGATCTCAATTCACAAAAAATTTTGTATTGCATCACAGTAGGCCCTATCTATAGAGGTAATCCTGAAATATAAAATAATAACAATTAAACCCCGATAATTCCCAAAATCCTGATTTTAATAAATAAATTAAAAACTATTTATATAAACCTAGTTTCTACCTTTGCTCCTACACTTCTTATTCCATCCACCACCACCAATTTCTCTTTACAGAAACAAGGGGCAAACATACACAAACAAGAAACCACATTTGACTCAAAGTTGCACTATATTTAAATATGAAAATATGACATGAACAGCACAAAAGGCAGCAGCGAAACTTCTTCAGTACAAAGCAGCAAATGAGTAAAAGAAAACCACCCGCCACCCCCTCCTTCAAGGAAAAACAAAGAAACAAAAATGCAAATGATACACATACGGAGATCATATCATTTCCCACCTGAGCGCCTATTGTTCAACAGTGACAAGCAGTCGTTACTTGATGCCATTGGAGGGGATTGTGAAGAATCTGGAATATGTCCAAATCTTTTTGAGACCTCAGTCTGAAATTTTACCCTTTCATGCTTTTGAGGTTTCCAAGGAGTTCCTACACCCTCAATGCTTTCTTGTTCACTGTCACTTCCTCCCTGCAAGGCCAGAGTCCTCTATATGACTTCCATATGGATGATTCTCAAAACACTAGCCGAATTTATATCAACAGTACAACATCATTAAACTCATTTACGCAATAATATACATGCACATGGTCACCATAAATGGAGGGAAATGATTTTCACGCCCCTTACACACCCCTCTCCATTTCTGGGCTTTGGACTGAATAAATCAGAAGAGAATCAAAGGACATAAATTAAAAGGGGTGTGCAGAAGGTGAAAAGGCATGTGTGGAAATCATTTCTCTAAACAGATAGAAAAATCGGCAAATATTACATATCATGACAATGACAAGTAACTCAGACCAAAAAAAAGACAGACAAAAATAACTTATAATCATGAATAAGCAGTAATTAGCATTTATTTTAAGTGTGAATAAGAAACAAACTTTTGCTCACATGCTAGTTACTGCTTAGCAAGTAAACAGAAAATTAAGTGTGTTGAGCGGTAACTAGCATGTAAGCAAAAGAATATGTTTCCAACATGGTTAAAGAAGGAACTTCATTACTGTTTCCTTTAGCAATAAACCAATGACAGGTTTTTATTATTCCTTAGGAAACTTTGCGTTAACAGCTGAGAAACCCTTCACCGAATAGACCAATGCACTATGGCCACTTTCCTTTTATTTCCTAAAAACGTCTTTATTCTTTCTCCCTACTTGAGTTAGCTACATTTATCTTCTCCTTACGAATTTCATGACAAAATGTACAGTTTCCTTTCTCCAAGCAGAGTTTGTAGATATACTAAAACAGCCAAACTGGAACACTACCAGAGGTTAAGTGCATATAGTAATCTGAAAACTCGGTCAAATTTTTAATTAATTTACCAGTAGAGAGTAGTGGTCAGTCATCATTGCTGTCAGACCAATAACAGAAGCAACACCTTCAGGAAGAGATAAATAGGCCTGAAAATATAGCAAATTCTTAGAGTGACATGCTACAAATAAAGCTTACCATTAAAACATAAAAAGCGTACACATTTATTTTCTGCAGGATAAAAACAAAGTTTTGTCAAGATTATGGCATCAACATAGTTTGTAAAACTATAACCACAAAATATAAATGTGTTGACTCACAATATGCATATTCAAATTCTATCATCTACTTTCATATTAGCTTGAAAAAAAGAATCAAGCAACGAAACTTCATCGAGCATTAACTGAATTCTGTTCAACTAATTTGTACATAACCAGATTTTCTTTTATTTAAAAAAAAAAAAAAAAAAGTATCCAATTTGTAGAGCTCAACAAACTAAAATGGCGTCAAATCTTATTTCCTGATGCAAAAATAAGTCATAATATACAATTTAATTTTTCTCTCAAACTACCGAAAACTCCAAGCAATGCTGGACTTGCCGCAACATCAAAACAGTTAATGAGGCCATGACTAAAACAAATTTTTTGGACACAACTTGATCTATATGGATCCAGATAGAGCATACAAGATAAATTGCACAATATCCCACACATACCTTATTCATTGTGTAAAGGGCCTCTACCATTTCTACAGATCGGTGGCGTACTACAGCAGCCACCTAAAAGACAAATTAAAAGTAAATTAGTGAGCTGACTGGGGATCCAAACATGTTATTCATGTGAAGAGTATCATAAAATTGGTACTAGCCTTCTTCCAATCTTTTCCATATTTACGATATGCTTCATAAAAATGTTTTAGCTCTTCCTTGCTCCATTGAGGCCCTAACATGTCCGACAACTTTCTCTTCTGCACATGAGAGGACAGGCAAAAAGTTTCAAAAAATAGTTAAACAACTACTACATTGAAATAGTTCTAAAACTACCATTAGACAATCAAGGTGATTACTGTTTGAAAGCTGCATAAACATAACAAGAAGTAAACCAAAATTGATCACATAACTTCTTAGTCCTGGATTGGCAATGCAAAGTTGTTACTTCAGAAAAAGGAGGAAGAAATCAAGAATTCTTTTAGTTTCCATTGACAAAGTTATACAATGGTAAATGGGGTTTTCCAAAAAACAAAAGAAAATTATTAAAAGCTAAGCTAAACAGAATTATAACACATAAGGAAAGAAGTTGGATCCAGAAATCAACGTTCAATAACCATGTGAAGCAATACAGTACTTATAAGTACAAAGTCCATAACTAGCTAACTAAAATAACTGAAATGGTCCCATCTCCCTCCCCCCAACCAACACAGACCCTAAAACAAAAACAAAAACAAAAAACAAAAAAAAAAAAAAAAAAAAAGGAAACGAGGTACTAATTAGGATCTGTTATTCTGTATTCGAAAAGGAAAAAAAAATTCGAAAAGATAATTGACTAAAAACATTTCAGATGATAACATCCACAAAACAAAGTCAGGACTTACTTTCTGCCCACTTGTGTTAGCATGCTCTCCATGCTTAGAAGAAGCCTCATTATCATAAGAAAACCGCTTGCGCACACTCTTTGATTTTCTTGTTGGGGGCATGGCTAACTCCTTAGTTACCTGAAACAAACGAAGAAGAAAGCATAAGCCCACTAAATCATAATCAAAAAGCAAGGTTATACAGTGATTCATACCAACACCAACTGCATCAAATCAAATCATCCTACAAAAGTTTAAGATTGCCCTATCATCAAAACTCTTGGTTACTTTGATGACAAATTACAGGCTACTAGGTGGCTACAGCGGGATGAGCAGGGAGCTGTCGAGAACACATCCCTTTTAGATATCTACCATAAAACCTCTAATTCGTAGTGGGTATAAATTACACTGTTCTAAAAATCCCCGACTAGCGCCTAGCCACCTCCCCAATTAATGTCTAGGCATTTGAAAATTAAGAAAGGGTGCCTAGACCTACTGAGGCACCCGTCTAGACCGCCTAGCCCCGCCTAGGTTGCGACTCATTTAGACAGAAAATAGATAACTTTCATTTTGCATTTTATTTTTTTTCAATAAATTGTAAGAGACTTGTTGAATACCTAAATGAACACACATTATATGCTTGTTCCCACGTTTTCATTATGTTCCAATAGCTCATAATAGATATGTCATTCTATTTTGTAGTTTATGATGAAATCATATATATTTTAAGCATAAACATACACTTATTTACACGAAATATAATAGATTTATTAAATCCGCCTAGTCCACCTAGGCGCCTAGGCGCTAGGCCCTAGCCTGCCGCATGACTAGCGCCTAGCGTACTTTTAGAGCCTTAAATTATGATAATTGATATCCAGTGCATGATGGGTAAATGTATTTTTCCCATATAAAGTCTCACAAAGCAAAAGGAAAGAGATTAATAATCCTAAGAACGAAAACTAAGATTCAGAATTTTACTCTCATATAATAAAACTATACTTGTCAATTTTCCCGCCAATTTTACTGAAAATCTTTGAGATGCAATCTTAGATCTCAATTGTGGAGCTCAAAGCTAAGGTTTTCCTAATCCAGATAAACTTGGCATCAGCGTTGGATCTCCGAGAATCAAACATGAAACAACAGAAAATCAACTTTCTAACACAAAAAATTTCAAATCCGAGGCTTCCCTTTCTTTATCAATTTCAAAATTATCCTAAAATAATAAAATCCACCAAAAAACTGAGCCAAAACATAGCAATTTAGTCCGAGCTGAGCAAAAATTTCCACTAAAAGTTAAAATGATAAAAATGAAGAAATAAATTCTAGAAAAATTGGGTTTTCTTTTGCTGCAGGCAGTTTTCTCGGAAACCCAGCATCGAACGAACCCTAAAGCTAGTAATGCGTTACCAATACACTATTTGCAATTCGAAATTTTGATAACCCTAAAATAAAGGAAAATTCAAAAAAAAAAAAAGGAAAAGGAAATTCACCTCTGGAGGAGAGTTTGCAGACCAATTGGAGCGCGTCTAAATTCTGAGAGATGGAGTGAGAGAGCAATTGAGCAGCAGCACTGCAAGTAAGAAAAGGAAGAAGAAGAAGAAATTGGGGGTACAGCCGAAGCCGCGAAACTTTAAAACACTGTTAGAAGAGAATTTTGTTGCTATTTTCATATTTTGCCTTCGTTTCTGCAAATTTCCGCACGTGTCGTCATTTAAAAATAAAATTTTTTTAGGAATTTAATAAATTATTTTCAGTTCATAAAAAACGCTTTTGAAAACAGCAACAAAACTTCTCACTATCACCATGTGGAGTTGTATTAATTCTATAACTCAGTCGTTCGCGGTTGCGTCAAGTATTCGTCAATTTCAAGTATTTAATGTCTTTTTTAAGGTCTCATTTTAAGTCTTTCGAATTTTTTTTACCTTTTTTATTCTGAAATGCTGTCTTAAAATTGCATTTTTTAATCAAGGAATGAGGTTAAAGATCAAGGTTTTTTTTTTATTGAAAAAAAAAAAAAAAAAAAAAACACTTGTTATGTGATTTCGGGTCCAAAACGAAGAAGCATTTCCAAGCAGGTTAGTGTCATTCAAGAACAATAAGAAAGTGAGAACTAAAATTAAAAAATAGGCTGTGTGTCTGATTAAATTTTGAATAAGAAAAATTTCTATGAAAATTAGATTAATTAAAGTATCGTGTTATCATGAACCGAACAGTTAATTATGTCACATTTCGGCCTGGGGGACCACTTCCCGGGCCCGGAGGGACCACTTTCCGGGCCCGCTCCACCACCGTAGCACGATATTGTCCGCTTTGGGCCCCGATCACGTCCTCACGGTTTTGTTTCTGGGAGCTCACACTAGAACTTCCCGATGGGTCACCAATCCTAGGAATGCTCTCGCGCACTACTCGCTTAACTTCAGAATTCCCATGGAACCCGAAACCAGTGAGCTCCCAAAATGCCTCGTGCTAGGTAAGGATGAGAATATACATTTAAGGATCACTCCCCTGGGCTATATGGGATGTTACAAATTCCGCTAACTCGAAGATGATAAATTGATTTGGGAGCTCTCGCTTACTGGAAGTTTTCCTTTTCTTCTGGTTATCAACTTATTCGAAGGAAACGTAGTAATCGTGCTTGAGCTAAGGTTATTTGGTGATATTTTATTCCGCCACGGCTATCTGTTTTGGCTTGACGGCTTTTTCATGATAAACTTCCTACTGAGGGGTGCGCTTCAACGACGTGGTATTTCTTTGGCATGCATTTGTTGTTTATGTCGTAATTCTGAAGAATCTACTGCTCATCTTTTCTTCGGCTGTCGGATATCTAGGCAACTTTGGAGGGGTTTAGTATGCCATTTTGGTACCTCTTTGCCTTTTTCAGATTCTTTGGATGTTTTTTGGGATATCTATGTGCGTACGCCCTTTTCCCAACAATTGCACAATCTCTAATTTTTTGCAGGTCTTTCTACTATTGCGGTTATTTGGAAGACTCGAAATAAGTTTATTTTTTATGGCTGACCACTCAGTTTTCATCTTCTCTGCATGTCTATCAATTCTGCGATTGTTCATAGTGGAAAGTTTATTCTTGGTTACTCACAGGGTTTTGACACTCGGATCATCTCTTCAATGGGGATCCGACCTATCTCTCGCAAGGCATCTACTATTCTTCTTGTCCTTTGGTCTCCTCCTTGGTTTCCTTGGATTAAACTTAATATAGATGGTTTATCTAAAGAAAATCTCGGTCATGCTGCTTGTGGAGGAGTTTTCAGGAATTGCCATGGTCATTTCCTTAGTGTTTTCTACCAACGAATTGGTTATAGCAACTCTTTTTTTACACAATTATCATTGGTGTATAGTTTGCATATCAATTGGATTGGCATTGTCTTTGGTTGAAAAGTGACAACTGTAGTGTTATTTCTGCTCTTCAATTGTCTGATTTTGATCCTCAATGACCTTTTCGTACGCAATGGTCTAGTTGTTTGGACCGCATTCAGAAAATAACTTCCTACTCACCTCATATATATTGGGAGGGAAATTTTGTTGCGGACAATTTTACTAATGTGGGTTTGTCTTCTCCAACTTTAACTTGACATGATTCTCCTCCACTCGCAGCTCATGCTGTATTGTTTTTTGACTATGTTGGCTTGTTTAGTTACTGCTTCTCAAATTAATGTGCATCTTGGCATCCATGTCTGTCTTATCTTCTTTTTTTTTTCCCTAACTTTGTGGTGTTGCTCAACTTGTTTTGCAGGTTTAGGCCTTTAGGATTGGTTTTAGAGGGGCTAGGCTTCATGTCCCCCCCTATTTTTTTTGTTTATCTCTTGTTTTCATTTCTAGAAGGGTACGGTTTATGTCCCCCTTTCTTTTTCATGTATTGTTGTTGTTATCTCTGTTTTATGAGAGGTAAGGTTTATGTCCCCCCTGACTAGGTGTTACTTCTTTTTTCGTTATCAATAAAATTTCCCTCGTACTGTCGAGGTTTCCAAAAAAAAAAAAAAAATCCACTAACTCGAGTGAATAGAAATACGACAGAAAGTGGTATTTTCATTTCATCTAACCGAAGGGTCTCGTAACTGGTATGGTTAATTAAAAGCATTCACTCTTGCATTTAAAGTACTAAATCCAAATCTTTTATCGGCTAATATATTTCTTGCTTTAGAAAAAATGTATTTTTGAGTGACAGGTGTATTCAATTGAGATTTTGAGCGACTTTAAATCTTTTTATAAATTTGGGGTATTCAATTAGTATTTTAAGTGATTTTTGAAATTCGACGTGTATTCAATCAGGATTTTAAGATAGTTTATTACAATCCTTAGAAATCTGGATGCATTGAATTAGATTTTAAAGAAGTTTATAGCATTTTAGGCTGTCTTCAATTATAAATTTGTTTTAAAGAGTTTAAAAAAATTGAGGAATTTGAGGGAATTGAAGAGATTTGGTAGTGTATTTTAAGTATTCACAAATCGCATATGTCCACCTGAGATTTTAAGGGCATTGAATCAAAATTTTACATGAAATCTCAACAAAACAATTAAACTCTATCAAAATCCATATATTTATAAATCCAATAAAATCCATCAGCATCTCAGTTGAATACACATTATATTAAGATTAAAGAATATAATGCTGAAATTCGAAAACATAAAAATAAACAACCACAATTTCAATCTCCGCTCCACGAGAGATTGTTTAGTGTGACCGGCACACGGAGAGGTACATTATGTATCACTATACAAATAGTGAGATATGTGTGTTAAAAAGTTAATAACTTAAAAAATAAAATTTCTCACCACTTACATAAAAACACATAATGGACTATTCGTATTTCTGTCACACTAAAAAATTTCTCTGGCAAAGCTTGGAATTCTCCAATGTCTTCCTCCTTCTTTCTATCGGCTATGTATGTGCATGGGATCTGGAGAGTCGTTCCTCATTTTCATGTTTTTGCCGCATGCTCCCTATTGACACTCCTCTTTTCCATATTTAGGCCTTCACACAATTTGGGCTTAGTAGCACCGGCCCACTTTCGACTACTAGCACAAGCCCAACACAGCTCTACAAATCCTCCTCGCCGGATCTTCGAGTCGTCACGTATTTTAATCTAAAGTTCATGTTTTTATCATAATTATGTGCTCATTTGGAAGTACTTTTAAAATAACTAAAAGTGATTATGATGAAATTGTTTTTAGAACCAATTTTTAACAAAAATGCAAGTGATCCTCAAAAAGCACTTAAAGTGCTTCAAGTTATGTGTTTTTTGTATGAAACACTTTACATGTTTTTAGAACCTAAACTTTTTTTTTGCTAAAAGCACTTTCAGTCATTTTAAAATCACTTCCAAACAAAATCTATATTTTTTACAAAACTTGCACAAAATACATTAAATCCAACAATTTAATACAAAATTATGACCAAAATAATAAGAAAGAAAATATATACACAATAATATCAATCTAACAACTCAATTTAGCAATTTAAGGTCTCAAACCTAAACCAATGCTTTCTTCTTTGTAAGTCGGCTTTTTATTATTATTATTATTTTTTTTATATATTTTAGAAGTGATAGTGTGTTTCGTTACTAAGAACAAGCAAATACAAGAGGTGCTAGATGGGTACAATTTCTTCAGTGATTAATTTCTTGATCTGGAGATAGTTCGCACAACTTGCAAAGATTTTAAACCCCTATACGGCTACCACAATAAACCAACATAAATAGAAGTCTCATGAAACATTGTCACAAAAACAGTAGATGCGACAGTCCTAACCCTGACATAAAGCTATCGACAACGAAACCACGTAAACCGCGTAAGCGACACAAACATATCACAGGAGCAGCACAAAATCTACTAATCTAACCCTCTCAAAACGCTACAGAACAAATACTTAAAAATTAACTAAGGACAATGACGTGTCCACATGAAAGTCACGAGTACAAACGTGGGAGGAGGTGTGGGTTGCAGGACCACATGGGTGTGTGGGTAGCAAGGACAACAGAGGCTTGGTTGCAGATCCCACGACACGACAGAGCCACCATGGACATCGTCATCCCCGCCACCAAGAGCCTAGAGTAACCTGCACAAAATCTTTAGAACTAAAAGCTGCCAATGGTTTCCGCCTACTGGGAAAAAGATAAGATTTGTAAACAGTAAGGCCACATGGATTGCAACATAGCAAATTGAAACAGTAATCCACATATTGAATCAATGATTTGGGCAAGTGTGCCTCAAATTTCCAACGGCAATGACGAAGGCCTCAACTAAGAGGCCATGTTCTTTACCGTAACGACATTGTAGCCAGCCAGCACCACAAACTCAAAACTAAAGGATCGAGTTGAAAGTTACAAATGGTGTGCCTCAACATACCCAATCCAACCAATAGAAAGCCTCAACGGCTTCAGCTCTGCAATTCAAACCACCTGCAAGAGTAAGATGGGGATGTTTCAAACCACCACGTACACTGTACACCCGAACTACCACCGTCGTGAACACGACCAACACGCTCAATGGTGTAGGAGAAACAAAATTAGGCCGTTATCGATAGGAAGAATAATAGCCTGACTCCACCCAACTGCAGAAAGGTGTTGAGACGTGGATAAAGGAAGAAGAAACGAGATAGGAGGAGGGGAATCGGCGAGAAGGTAAGAAATGAGAAAACATAGAATGTTGAAGGTGAGGGAGGACAGATGGAGAAGAGAGGGAGGCTATCGACCATGTTAGATGTAAAATGACACCAGTGTTTGTGAAAATTATAAAGAAAACAAAATCAAAATACAAAAAGTTGGTGGCCTGTTGGTAATGTAAGGCGTATTCATCCATACAACAAGAAGAAAATTAGATACTAAATAAATAAAATGAGAGGGAAAATTAAGTCAACAATACCATTCAAACAACCTAACAATACTCAAAATGACACTTTACATAAACAAAATATAATACGTAAATCTGATTAAAAACTACTAAAGCTTCGTGCTATCTTACTATTATCGTTTGGTAAATCAATGATTCAATGGAATGACTTTGATTCATAATCTGAACCAAATCATGTTTTCGTTTGAGTCTCTTTCCATTCAAAACGAGAAGGATGCTTCGATGTTTCATCATTCTTTATACAAAACAAGAAGAGGTACACAAATATGAGATTTTGAATGATAGGCACCTCCAACATCATAACCAATTTATAGTATGAGTGTATGTATGTTCTCCTTCGAAGGTTCCCACTAAACTACATTATATGTTGCAGCCCTTGACTGGTTACTTCATGTGTCAAATGCACAATGATTGGGAAAGAGATCCTCTCCGGATCTCTTCCATCAAGGCCACCAGATCAAGTGATTTGAGTTTTTGAAATTTCATCTAGCTGTCAAAAATTATTATAGCTTTTAAGGGATCAAATCAGGTAGTCCGTTGGATGAAATTTCAAAGGCCCGGATCACTTGATCCGGGGGTCTTGGTGGAAGAGATCCGAAGATGATCTCTTTCCCAATGATTGGTCACAAGGGTACATAGCCACGTCATACTTGCTGACTAGGAAAATGATAGGGCAAGAATTATAACTATGTGTGTGTTTGTGTGAAATATGTCAAGAAATGACGCCGTAAATAGATGAACAACGATTTTCTCGTTAGTTAATTAGTAGACAAATATGAAAATTTGAAAAACTAGTAAGTCAAAAATGGCGAACAAAAGGATGTACCGTTAGCTAAGCTAATAAGTCAGTCACAATATCGTCAAACGTGCAATACAAGTATATGCGATTGAGTATAACATTATGCATGCAAATTACTAATATGTGCGCGGTTTAATGCGCGAATGTGTTTTACCTTATGACTTGGCTATATTTTTCGCTCCACAATTTTGCTTAACTTTTTATTTTTTATACTTTTATTACGTTACCTACTATGCGGGGTAGGTAGCAAATCATTGAATAACTAAGTGAAATAAAAGGGCCAATAAATATTACCTAATACAACTTTCCATATAAAATTTAATGTAAATGGTATTTAATAACCAATTAGGTATAAAATCGAACCATGAGTTTATTCTATTTTTAAAAAGAATCAAGATACGATAAAAATACAAAGCATGAACGTTTCATATTAAAACTTGTTTGGCAAGATCATCAAGCTGTGTATGAACATGCTAAGTTCATCGTATTTGTGCACCAAATTTGAATTCCAAATGAAATGACGTGATCATTAGTTGGTTTTTTTAAAATATAATGACCTTGGTTCTTAAATTATCTAAAATCAAATCGTTTTTTCTTTTCCTAAAAGAAAAAAGATTGAGTTGAGCAACCAAATAATCGAACCCACAAAACCACCACCGAGACCCATGGTTCAATGTGTCACGGTGTTGACTTACCTTGCCATCAACATCAACAATCAAGTTTTATCTCATTAAGTGGATTGGCTGTATGAATCTCAAAACGTCACTGAGCTCAATTTTGCACTAAGCCTTACCTCATCATGCTACGAAAATAACCATTTCGAGTCTTCAAGTCTTTTAACCAACTTAGACTATAATAATACATCAATAGTACATTAGAGAGTAATGAATTTGGGTTAAACCATAGAAGGATTTAAACCTAAGAGTTCTCGCTTACAAATAACTCTCAAGCCCAATCATCTGTAAATATCAGAACCTGTATGTTATAAACTTCTTATTTAAATGTGATTGTATAAATCCTAGATTAGATTTGATTCTAGTTATTCTTCCTTATTAGGACTTGTATTCCTTGGAGGAGAAGGATTTCTTCCCTCCCTTATTACTATAAATAAAGGCATTGCGTAGGGGTAATAACACATCCTCTACACAACCCTACAAACACATTTTTCTCTATCTCTCTCTCTCTATATATATTTTCTATTTGTTGCTGGCCCCCTCCCCTGTCAAATAAATATAGGCCACACCATATTATCAGCACGCTCATATCGCTTCGCTTAGGAATCTAACGTATAAGTTTTTTTTGCATCAAACCAGTTCATCAATATCATCACGCAATTAGGTTTTTTCAAAACAATTATTTTTATCTCGATATTTTTGTAGCCTTGATGGCATGAACATTCATCATAATGCATGACCTAACTTTACGTTTTTCGAATTTTAGATTTTACATAAATTGTGTATACATTATATCCATAATTGTTGAATTATGTGAATTTGATATTGCCATGAATTGCATCAATTATATGTCCATGCATTAAATTATTTAATTGAATATGCATTGAATTAATTTGGAAATTGAACAAACAAAAAAAATTTAGGGTTTGCCGAATTCAAAACCCGAGCTTACATGAACCCAGCCACCACATGCAATCAGCCACGACCTTCTGCCGTCTCTTTGGGACATCACGACCTGCAGTCGTGTTTTGGAACCCAACCATCATCGAAGACAATTGGTTTCTCAAAAAATTTGATAACCATAGGTGAATTTTCAAAGGATTCTTCGAATCCTCACAGTTTCTTATAGCCTGCTCCCCCTTCCCACGACGTCGAAACTTTGGTTTCCGTCCAAAACTAGGGTTCCAATCGAACCTCTGTGCATCGCCATGCTGTGACCAAGCAATGGAAGTCGTCTGAAGTGTCGCCGGAGATTTTTCCGGTTCGAATCCCACACCCAACGCCATTAGGGTTTTCTAGGTTTCTCGACCTAAGCCCTAATGGGCATCGGACCTTCGAGCCTACATCGCACATCACATTTTTGGGCTTGCTAGTTACCTTTGCTACCACGGCCCAAATCCAAACAACCTATTGGATTGATCTGGACCCACGACCCGCGAATGACACCAGCCTAAGTGGGGTTTGGTGTCCCCTCATGCTCCTCGTTGCACCAGATCCCAGCCCAGATGCTAGTGTATCTAGGTCCGCATTGCATCGGATCCCAGCCCATACGCTGGTGTATTCGTGTACACATTACACCAGATCAGAGCCTTTCACAGGCCTCTATTTTTTTGGGCTTGCGCCTACAATCCATTTATTTTGTGATGCTGGGCTTGCGTGCATGCTAGGCCCGAGCCCAACCTAGCCTAAGTTTTTGGGCCTGGACCACGACACCAATTTGCTTAACCCACCCGTGGGTTTTTGGTCCTTGTTTTTGGGCCCCGAGCTTAATTGTTTAATTTTTTTAGACAATTTGGGTTTTTAAATTTTTCACCCACACTTTAATTTTGGCTCAAATTCCAAATAATTAAATCAATTCTAATTCTAAACCTGAAGATTTATTTGCATATTTATTGTTGCAAATTTCTGTATATATATTTGTGTTTGCCTACAGGAATATCTGAACCAGAAGTTCATAATTCTTTGGAAACCTGAAGTTTCTAGAAACATGCCTTGTTTGAAAACCTGAAGTTTTCCTTAAAAACATCACCCATGAAAACTCGAAGTTTTTTCATGTAAATCTAAACCAGTAAATGTCTATTAGAACCTGAATGTTCTACTCATATGTGAATGGATTGATTTTTTCTCCATTATACTAACCACATTCTTGTTCATTTATTTTGTGATAAGGACATGTAGAATTTGAAGAAACTCGACTTCACCGCTTTAAAAGTCTCTGAAAGAAGTTACCTCATGTGGGTCCAAGATGTGAAGCTCCACCTCACTACAAAGAATTTGTGTCCCGCCATTGAAGATGAGACGGACAACCCTATTGGCGAAGTTAAGAAAGCTACTGCCATGATCTTCATCCAAAGACATATTTATGATGCACTGCAAACCAAGTACCTTGCTGAGGAAGATCCACGAGCATTTTGGGTCGCTTTGGTTGATCGCTTTGATCACCAAGAGGACATCTTCTTGCCTGAAGCAATTCATGACTCGCAACATCCGCGCTTCCAAGACTTTAAGTCTGTGAATGAATATAATTATGAAGTTTATCTAATCCGATCACTTCTCAAGTTTTGTAACGAGAACTTGACCGAAGAGGATCTCTTGGAGAAGACCTATTCGACCTTCTCTGCTACCAATATTGTCCTGCATCAATAATATAGGACTCAAAAGTTTACTAAATTTTCGGATTTGATCTCTATTTTACTTCTCGCTAAAAAGCAGAATCAGTTGTTGATGAAGAATCATCAAGCTCGACCTATTGGGGCGATTGTTATGCTTGGTCGACCTCTTCACCAAATCATTATCGAAGGCGACGTTTCAGAAACTTGTTCAAGGAATTGGTATGCGTAAACTTTCTGAGTTGTAACATTGTTAGTCCTTGAAGAGACAAATCCACCTCCCTAGAATCGTGAGATTTCGGTCCATTATGCTAGTTTAGATGATGTTTAGTGTAGAAATTAGATGATCATCAACGACTCAACGATGCATTACCATATGCAATATTTACTGAGATTATGTTAAGCAATGACATTGAACCCCGTTTCGTTGATGAATGTCGACATAGAACTTATTGGTCAAACTGGAAACAAGCAATCCAAGTCGAACTCAATTCGCTTGTGAAACGTAAGGTGTTTGGACCTGTAACTCATACTCCTCCACATGTGAAACCCGTTGGCTCAAATAGGTTTTCGTTCGGAAGCGTAATGAGAAGAACAAAATTGTGCATTACAAAGCTCATCTTGTTGCACAAAGCTTCTTACAACACCCCGGGATTGACTATGATTAAACTTATTTATCCGTTATGGATGTGATTACGTTCCGACTTCCATGCGCACGACAACACGATTTGTCTTGGTCATCCCGTACCCGGTGACCCACCACAAACCCTGGTTTCATCTCTGCATTACATTGTTCTCTACAAAAAAAAAAAAAAAAAAAAAAAGGGTGGGGGGGGTGGAAGAAGCAAATCTTTGTCCATCTGTGTTAGGAATCAAAATTGAAAAAACAAATTGAATTTGTATAAAATTGAAGAACTCGTATAGGGATTTTGGTTTAGAGGAAGCAGAATCGGGCGAATGTGTAGTTGCCTTCGATGAGGGTTGGTGGTTTCAAGAGGGAGTTGCAAATCTTGGAGTTGTGAGGGGAGGGAGAGCCAAGAAGGAAGCTCTTATTCGATATGACTGAGTTTGTGTTGGGCGCAAAGGAGAGAAGAGAAAAGGATGGGCGGGCTGGGTGGGAGCGGGGTTGGGTAGAATAGGCCCCCATATATATATTTTTAATTTTAATTCTTAATTTTTAAATTTAATTTTAAAAAAAAAAATTAATATTCACGTGGCGCTCAATCATTGTCCATGTGGGCATCACGTCATCAGTTAACAGAGATTTTAATAGAAAATTTAACAGATGTATGATAGTGTCCCATAATTATGACTTTAGGTACCATTCTAGGACAAAAAAATCATGATGTACAAAATTTGAAAAACTAAGAAACTTCAAGGTAGTAAACTAATATTAACCCTAAATATTTACTTGGGTTACAATCCTTTGTACCAAATTTCATTAGCTTACAAAAAAAGAGCGTAAATGACTATTTTCTAGTGATGAGCATGTACTTTTGCAATTATTATATTTTTAATATGTCATTTCAACTAATTTGACAAGAAATTTTTTTTTGTTAGTGAAGATTTTATTAAAAGTGGATAGCAGCAACAATTTAAGGAAGACAATTATGTTTGACCCTTATTAAATTGACATAATGTATTATGTTAGCATGACGTCAGTATGGTAAGATTAAATGATCATTATCGGTACTCGTATAAATTATATTTTTCACTTCTTTGAGCGTATAAGTAAATGCAAGAGGATGGTAAAAAATGCCACCAAATATGTTGGTTTCTAAAGTTTTGCAAGATGATCCAACTGGTTTTGCTTGATAACTTAATATTCTCACCTTTCAAACTTGATGCCACTAAAAGACATACCTAAACCTCATGATGCACGCAAGAGTGCAACATTGTGTCCGTATTAAAGTGTTATGCTATATGCGTGCAAGATGTGTTGAATCAGGACGTAATGTTTCACGCTCGCAACGTACCCAGTTACATTTTTGTTATGTTTGTTTTTGTAAGTGGCTCCACCATAACTACCATGCTTAGTCCCTTGTCACCTTTTTAATCACTTTTACATTTTGTCATTTAAATAATATTTTACAAAAACAAAATTTGTAGTGAATGTCTTTTATTATCCAACATTCATTGGAGGTGAAGAATGGACTCACGATTCGGCTATCATTTCACGTTTACATGGGCTTCTGTTTGAGCTATTTTCAGACTTTCTTGCTTTATTTTATTGTATTTTTGTTAAAAAATTATTACGGTACTCCAAAAATCTACTTGTGTACTTCAAACTTTATCTATATAGAAAGAAAAATACTCTTATGAAGAGCTAACAATTACATTTTTGAGTACCAAAAGTAATTCCCTTTTTGCTATATCAGTTTTAATGTTATCCATGTTATTTTCTTACTAGGTTTTAATAAATAAGCTCCTTAAAACTTACTGTTAAAAAACACTTACCGTTTGAAGGAAAAGAAGCTCATTGAACCAACTGTTATTGCATTAGATTGTAATTACACATTATTTGAAAAAAATTCTATCTAGTTTGAATTTTAATTCTTTTTTTTGTACTAACATTAATATATATATATATATCTACTAATTAATAAAACTCTCTTTGTCAACTAAAATAGGATGTAAAGACAATTTAGTCTTCTATCACACAAAAAAAAATGATGGGCAATAATGTAATTTCATAAGTCTAAATTTTATTGTTTTTTATTAAAGCCTCATCTACAGGTGATGTTAAACTACCTTCAATATTTATAAAAAAAAAAAAAAAATCAAAAGACAAAAACCTCCAACTCCCCCACATTCTCTCTCTCTCTCTCTCTCTCTCTCTCTCTCTCTCTCCCTCTCTCCTTCTCATTGTCTAAAAAAACTGTGTTTATACACACAAAATATGTAGGTAAATGCTATTATATATTATCAAGAGGTCTAAGACACAACAAGTAGAGGTGGACATTATAGTGGGTCAATTCACCAACCTAACCTAAATATGTTGAGTTGCGTTGAGTTCTAAACTTTAAGAAATAATTTTCCAGTAAAAAGCCAACCACTCCGTTTAATAGAAGAGTTGCGTTGGATTAGAATGGTATTACCAGATTGAAATCGACCAACTCGGTTAACCGTTCTTAAACATACATGTATATCATATTATCACATAGACATTAACTTGTACGTTTAGACTTGATTCGAAGGATGAAATTATGATGAAATTTCAATATTAAGTAACATTTAGTGATTCTACAACACCAAATTTACGTAATTTAGGCCTAGTATAACACGACCCTTGAATATTTGTCATGCATACTCACATTAACTTGTAGATCTTGCAAAATCTAACCCACCAAAATATGGTTTTGATGGGTTAGTTTGTTCATTTACTTAGGTGACAATGCGTTAACTTACAACAAATGCAAATCCTAACCCTTGAATATAAGTCACTCATTCTCACATTATACATGTGAAATCCCGTTCCCGAATTTCACTGTTATAATCTACGTATTTATATTATTGAGATTTTATATTATTTTTCGAGAAATTATATTAATTTATTTGGATTTAGATCTTAATTAAATTAGTTACAAAGTTTGAAGTTTGGAAAGTAATTATCTAAAATTCGTTGACCTTTCGAGGTCACAAGTAACATATTCGAATAGATCTTGAAACTATCAGCGCATAGACGAAAGTCGTTTGCGAGTCTGGATTATAACGGTATAGATACGGACATTTGAAGTTGTGTCACTAAACTATAGATTTTAAATTTATTTAAACTCCCATCTTGTGGGAAGGAGGTCAATGATATTTATGTGAGTTAAGGGGAATTGAACAATCAGCAAGGGGAGAGGGGAGAAAGGAGAGAGGCGGGAGAGAAAAGGAGGGGGAACAGCCCAATCAAAAAAAAGGGGCAAAGGAGGGGAAAGGAGAGACCCAAAACGGGTCAATTTTCACCCGCGAACCACCATTATTGACCCGGCCATATATTCTTCATCCGACTTCTGTTTTGGTGATCTTGGTGTCCATGGAAAGCTCTTGACGAGTCCTACATCCCTGTAGTGTTAGATTCCTTGTTTTTCCTTTCCATTTTTCTAGGTCGAAGCCACAAAGTGCCGAGGGTTTTCTGGCGAGTTTTTTCATTGTACGGTGATTCCGACAATGATTACCGTTGATCATCACTACCAATAGACTCCCCTTAACCCCTGGAGCAAGGCCCAAGCATTGGATGAAGCATCGGAGTTTGTTTTGGCGATGAATCGAGGAACACCCATTTCTAGGGTCTCTGGTGGGTTTGGATGAAATTGAGACACTTCCCGGCCGAATTGGACTTGGCCACAGTTTTATGAAGTGGGATTTGACATGCATATTGGAAATATGATTTGTTTTGTATGATTGGCTTGATTTAATAAAAGGTGAGGGCTAGTGGTGGAACGTTAACCCATCGTCATGAGGTTTGTTGCTTCGAAACATGTTTCACCTCTCATTTCATTATTTCATTTCTTGTTCCGTTGAGCCTTTATAACTTGAGTAACTTGATTCATGTGTTGTTTCATTGATTGGTTGTTATGCATTGTGCTCCACGATTCCGTTGAGTGATGGTCCAGAATCATGTCCTGGTTCGGATTTCGTTGAGTGATGGTCTAGAATCCTTCCTACTCCACTCCACGATTCCGTTGAGTGATGGTCCAGAATTGTATCCTAGTTTGGATTCCGTTGAGTGATGTTCTGGAATCCCTTTTACTCTGCAATTCTATTGAGTGATGGTCCGGAATTGTATCCTTGTTTGGATTCCGTTGAGTGATGGTCCGGAATCCCCTTTGGTATCTTGGTTCCATTGGGTGGTCCAAAATCCCCTTTTTCTAGAGATGTAGTCTTCAACCGAACTGTGTCGCTCTAGCCTCGCATTTCGACGTCTTGTATGTGTTATTGATGATGTGATGGTTGACATTATCGATTGATGTGATTAAGGATGATGTTGGTTATGGTTATGGTAATTATGATTAGACTCGTTGACCATTGTGACTAGTGAATAAGATTGTGCTCCGTTGTTTATTCCTTGTAATATTGCATGTTATGCATTGTGATATATTGTTGAGACATAGTGATTTATGTGATGAATATTCGAGTGTAGTGAAATGATGAACTACGAATGGCTTGATCCTTGTTTAGGGTACGTAGGCAGTCTAACGAGGAGGTTAGATGCAGCCATAAAATATACGAAAATTACGACACAATTTGAATATTGAGTTATGCTTTGTACATATCCCGGAGGCGCGGTATGTTAGAGATACGGATATTTGGTAACGTCACGTGTCGATCCTGAACATATGTTGGGATCGGGGTGTGACAACTTTTAATGGTATCAGAGCTTAAGTATTAGGTCTTTGTACCTTTATCTTAGTGTATGAATGGTTTTTGAGTAACATAATGTGTAACTCTGACGGGATCTTACTTAAGCGTTTGATCTTATTGATTTGAAGCCTTGTGTTGCTTATGTGACATTACTTTTGGTTGGTATCGACGTCTTGAGCTCATGTATTGTGCTAATTTATTTCAAAGCTGAGTTTCTGTTGTTGAATGTTGATAGTACGCTGAATAAGTGGTTCGGTTAATTTTTATTTAATCCTAGAAAATGTGGAGTGAAATTCACATGCACCCTTATTTCTTCAGATAGTAGTTAGAATGCCTTTCATTTAAATCATAGATATGGATGATTGTGAAATGGTTGTGTTCGTATGACTGAATGGGAGAAGGAAAATTTTAAAATATTGTATTTCATGTTATAGCTTCAAAGATGAGTGTTTGATTGAAGTCTCAAATTAATCTTGAATTGGGTTAATATTATGTTATGCAATATTAAAATTTTGAACGTGAAGATGATTGTGCAATTGTGATAAGTAGATAGAAAAGTTGTATTATACATGTGCAATTGAGAAATGTTGAATAGGTTGAAAAAATGTCGTGGATGTTGATTCGGGTGAAAAGGCCGTGGAATGTGGAGGAATGTTGGAATGAGTAAAATGACCCGTGGAATGTGAGCAATGGATGAGTAGGCACAAAGACCCAATGTTTCTGAGGATAAGCTCCATTTATGGGCTGCGAAAATGAATTATTGAACTGATAAATATGTTTGATGTGTATTGGTCAGATATATTACAATCTTTTTCAGTCTACTAGTCACTTATTGGGATAAAAGAAAAAGATGATGAAATCATTGTTTTGCCAATGATGATTATGGCTAGAAATTTTAAAATCTTATGACCATGATAATTATGGTTGGAAATTTTAATAATTATGAAAGTCATGATGATTTTACAAATGAGAATGAAATCACAACCCGAGGCTATGATTGGTTTAAAATATAGTGGTGAATAATTGTGATTTGGCATTCCAATGAATGTGGCTGGAATTTTTGATATGTGATTTGTCAATTCTGATAGTTCGGCTTGAAATTCTAATATTTATTTGGCCAATGAAGGTTACGGCTGGAATTTATGATATTTGTTTTGCTAATGTTGAATGTGACAAAAATTTCTGATGTTGGTATCGCCAATGTATGTGGCTAGAAATTTTGAGGATGAAATGTGGTAACGGCTGTGTATAGCCAATGATGGTAAGTGGTTTTACCAATGATTGTGGTTATTATGCTAGTATTTATCTAGCCAATGATAGATGTGGTTTGATAATCTAGTACTTATTTAGCGAATGAGGATTGCTGCTTGATGTTTGATAATTATTTTGCTAATGTGTATGGCTAGAAATTCTTATAATTATTTTGCCAATAAATGTTGCTGGGAATCTAAGTATATGGATGAGAATCACGATGATTTTCGTTGATTTATTTATTTATTTTTGAGCTTGAATAAACTTATAGGCTTAGGTTATGACTTTATTCACTATAAATGGAATGATGGGGAAAGTTGTAATTACAAATTTGGTTGGTTTGGTTGCCAGAATCAGGAGTATTAATGAATTCTTTTTAATAGTGGCATTCTTTGTGATTGTGCAAAGATTGGTGTTGAAGTCGTACTGGGACGACGATGATTGTATTTGTGAGTTGAGATACAATGTGGTTGAACTTGAGTGAGCTCAATTTGGTTATAGCCGAAATGTGAACGTGTTTGTGTATCACTATTTTCTTGAATTGTTGCATCCGTGGATAGTAATTTGATAGTGGAAATTTCGAGGAAATTTTTTTTTTTTTTTTTAAGGGGGGAAGAATGTGAAATCCCATTCCCGGATTTCACTGTTATAATCTACGTATTTATATTATTGAGATTTTATATTATTTTTTGAGAAATTATATTAATTTATTTGGATTTAGATCTTAATTAAATTAGTTACAAAGTTTGAAGTTTGGAAAGTAATTATCTAAAATTCGTTGACCTTTCGAGGTCACAAGTAACGTATTCGAATAGATCTTGAAACTACGAGCGCAATAGGCGAAAGCCGTTTACGAGTCTGGATTATAACAGTATAGATACAAACATTTGAAGTTGTGTTACTAAACTATAGATTTTAAATTTATTTAAACTCCCATCTTGTGGGAAGAAGGCCAATGATATTTATGTGAGTTAAGGGGAATTGACCAATCAACAAGGGGAGAGGGGAGAAAGGAGAGAGGTGGGAGAGAAAAGGAGGGGGGAACAACCCAATCAGAAAAAAGGGGCAAAGGAGGGGAAAGGAAAGACCCAAAACGGGTAATTTTCGTCCGGAACCACCATATTTGACCCGACCATATCTTCTTCATCTGACTTCTGTTTTGGGTGATCTTGGTGTCCATGGAAAGCTCTTGATGAGTCCTACATCCCTGTAGTGTTAGATTCCATTTTTTCCTTTCCATTTTTCTAGGTTGAAGCCACAAAGTGCCAAGGGTTTTCTAGCGAGTTTTCTCATTGTACGGTGATTTTGACAATAATTACCGTCGATCATCACTACCAATAGACTCACCTCAACCCCTGGAGCAAGGCCTAAGCATTGGATGAGGCGTCGAAGTTTGTTTTGGCGATGAATCAAGGAACAACCATTTCTAGGGTCTCCAGTGGGTTTGGATGAAATTGAGACACTTCCCGCCGAATTGGACTTGGCCATAGTTTTATGAAGTGGGATTTGACGTGCATATTGGAAATATGGTTTGTTTTGTATGATTGGCTTGATTTAATAAAAGGTGAAGGCTAGTGGTGAAACGTTAACCCATCGTCATGGGGTTTGTTGCTTCGAATCGTGTTTCACCCCTCGTTTCTTTATTTCATTTCTTGTTCTGTTGAGCCTTTATAACTTGAGTAACTTGATTCATGTGTTGATTCATTGATTTGTTGTTATGCATTGTGATCCATGATTCCGTTGAGTGATGGTCTGGAATCGTGTCCTGGGTCGGATTCCGTTGAGTGATGGTCCAGAATCCTTCCTATTGCACTCCACGATTCTGTTGAGTGATGGTCCAGAATCGTATCCTAGTTTGGATTCCGTTGAGTGATGGTCCGTAATTGTATCCTGGTTTGGATTCCATTGAATGATGGTCCGGAATCCCCTTTGGTATCTTGGTTCCATTGGGTGGTCCAAAATCCCCTTTCTCTAGAGATGTAGTCTTTGGCCAAACTGTGTCGCTCTAGCCTCGCATTTCGACGTGTTGTATGTGTTATTGATGATGTGGTTGGCATTATTGATTGATGTGATTAAGGAATGATGTTGGTTATGGTTATGGTAATTATGATTAGACTCGCTGACCATTGTGACTAGTGAATAAGATTGTGCTCTGTCGTTTATTCCTTGTAATATTGCAAGTTATGCATTGTGATATATTGTTGAGACATAATGATTTATGTGATGAATATTCGAGTGTAGTGAAATGATGAACTACGAATGACTTGATCCCTATTTAGGGTATGTAGGCAGTCTAACGAGGAGGTTAGATGCATCCATAAAATATATGAAAATTACGATGCAATTCGAATATTGAGTTATGCTTTGTACATATCCCGGAGGCGGGGTATGTTAAAGATACGGATATTTGGTAATGTCACGTGTCGATTCTAGACGTATGTTGGGATCGGGGACAATACATAAGGAAAAAAAAAATTAGGCCCAATCCCTAGAACTTGCACAAATTAACCTGCCTAGAAAGGTTTTTTTTATTATTATTTTTTTAATTTTTTTTTTTTAACAAACGATAGTATCTACACTAAGAGGGAGGGGGTAAGCTTAGCCTCATAATGGGCTAGTAATAATGTGGTTCAAATTCGCTTTTGACGAGAATCGAACTTAAGACCTCTCACTTACAAGTGAAGAAAAATATCACTAGACCGTAGCACTAAGTGGCTGCCTAGAAAAGGTTTTGGTGGGCTGGTTTGGTCATTTACTTAGGTGAAAAATGTGTTTACACAATGTCATCTGAACTTTGAATATCTGTAATTCATACTCATATTAGATATAAGATAAAAAAAACAATTAGACCCAATCAATAGAACTTGCCCAACCCAACTCACCTAGAAATAATTCGTACTCATATTAGATATAAGATAAAAAAAAACAATTAGACCCAATCAATAGAACTTGCCCAACCCAACTCACCTAGAAATAATTCGGGTGTGTAAGTTTGTCCATTTACTTAAGTTACAATGTGTTTTAACAACGCCAACCCGAATCTTTTGGGTTGGCCAACAGGTTGAAGTCCAACCCGAGCCAAACCACCTAATGCTCATTGCTAAAATAAAGACAATTTATACTCTTATTAAACTGATATGATATTTTACATGGATATAATGTCAACACAAAAATGTTCACGAATTGTTAGCATTGCTTAGGCTCTCTTAAAAACTAGTTGAGAGAGATTGATACCTACAATGAATATTTTAGCAGACGACAATAACATCTCTTATCAAACTGTTACGACGTATTTCTTATGCATATATTCAAGTGATAAAACTCAACTTGTAATTTTATGTCGTTAAACTATTTTACATATTACAAGAATGTCATGTCATTCTACATAAAGTACGATTATATAAAAATATGCATGTTATTTGATAATTGATCACAACTTTTTATTTCCCTACTTAAAAATATAGCATGTTTGACAAATCTAAGGTTGGATCCTTGATCCCTCTGTCAATGCCTTTGAAATTTATAACGAAATCTCAACTTTCTTCATAATATCACGTTAGGCAGACAACTTAACAATATGTTTCAACATAATATTTTACAAACTTCCATTATTTACTTTAATTTATATGATGGTAGTGCTATTCACACACTTTTTTTTACTTTACACACACTCGTGTTAAATTTATTATCCATTAATTTTTTTCAATTTATTCGATCTGTACGCTAAGTGAGAAATAAGAAGTCCCTTTGGAGATGACACCACCCCTTATATAATTGTTAGGGATGTGATATTCAAACACTCTATTTTACTTTTACACATCTTTTAATAATTTCTGTCCGTTAATCTTTTTCAATTCATTCGATCTGACGTTCGAAAATTAAAAAAATGTTTAAAAAATAAAATAGGATATACGAATGGCACACTCCATTTACTTTGCATGTACTTTGCAGTTCACCTGAAGAGGATTAGTTTAATCACATCATTACATGTCTGTGGTCATACTTTTATAAAATCTTGCAGCAAAAGGACAACTCTGTGTCTGTCATCTTCCCACAGTTGCATGGACCTCTTTTAGTCACATGTCAAATTCCAGGGACATTACAGTGCTAAAAACTCACAGCGGTTTTGTCTTTTTGGCTTGTGGTATATTTTTTATTTTTGATTATTTATTTGATATATACTAGCAATTGTACACACGGTATATATGTATTAATTTTTTTTTTAAATAAAGTTTGCGAAGAGAGAATATAAATGATCGTTAAAACCTCTTTTAGCAATTGTTTTTAGATAAGTATTTTGTCACTAAAAATTTATTGTATTAGAGAAAAACGTGAGATGGAAAATAGGGCAAAAGATAAGTAAAATTATTTTGTGCCTTCAAGGACATCCGATAAAAATAAAAAGTAGAATTATTTAATTTATTAATTGCATATAATTTTTATTTTGGTTATTTTTTTAAAATATTGTTGTTAGTTTTGCCGATAGAGTTAATTTTCTCAATTTTTTATTTGATAAAGAGAGCTTTGCCAGTAAAAACTTTTTTTTCAATAAATTATTTAGATAAACAAAATTAAATGCAGTACACATACTATGTTTGTGATTTAAAATTTTAAAAAGGATTAAATTTAATTAATGTCAATTTATGTAAAAAAATTAGTGGATTGGGGAAGTTAAAAAAAGTGAAAAGAAAAGTAGACGCATGTGCAAATGAGAGAGAGAGAGAGAGAGAGAGAGTTTAGTGTATTGATTAAGCGACATGGTTATGAGATTAAAAAAAACAAAAATTTATTTGTACGAAATTACTTTGATGGTTATATTTTTATTGTTTCTAATATTTTCTTTAGTTATGTATAAAAGGGTATAATATTATTTTCATTAGTTTTTTGTTGACAAACTTGGTTATATTAATTTGTAGTTTAGATAATTAATTTTTTTTAAAAGGAAAAAAAAATAATGGAGGGTAATACCGTAATGTTGTTGTAGATTTGGCGCGTATGTAAACCACCAACGGACTCAGACTCAGAGGAGAGAGAGAGGAGAGAGAGTGATTAAATAAATAATAAATAAAAAAGAAAATGAAACCTCTAAAAATTAAGGAGAGAAAAGTAAGAGACCAAAACCAAAAAACGCTTTGAAAACTTTGAGAGAGAGAAACCCAAAACCATAACGAAAACTTAAACAGGAGGAAGGGAGGGAGGGAGAGAGAGAGAGAGAGAGAGAGAAAGAGAGGGGGAGAGAGAGAGGGAGAAACACACATACAGTGTTTTTGTGTGTGTGTGTGTCTGTGAGGGGAGGGAGGGAGGGGGAGAGAGAGAGAGAGAGAGAGAGAGAGAGGAGCCCTGAAAATCCAAACCCTTTTCAGAATTCCATCTCTCTGATAACTTCATTTGATCATAATCTCTCATTCTTCCTGTACAGAGAGAGATTGAGGGGAGAGAAAGGGAGAGAGGAGAGAGATTGTGGAAAAAGTCGAGATATTTAAGTGAAGAATCGAAGTGATTTCAGTGTGACCGTACAATGGAGCGGTACGGTCGGACCGCAGAAGGGTCACAGTCCGATCCGTCGCCGGAGTGGAACCTTCCGGGACCCGAAACAGGGCTGGAAGGTGTGACTCTTCTCTCCCCAATACACTCCGCATTTCAATTTCGTTCGGATTCGGATTCGATTTCGGGTTTTGGGGGTTGCGACTTGGTGGGTTTTGAGGCGAATGCGGCTCCGTTTTTCCGAATTGGTTTTTGATCCTTTCGCTTTGTGTGATAATGCAGGGTCCATGAGGCAGTTGGGGCTCGGACCCGGGGAATCGTACCCGGAGCGATCCGACGAGGCCGATTGCAGTTACTACTTGAGGACTGGGATTTGTGGGTACGGCTCTCGGTGTCGGTACAACCATCCCCGTGATCGCAGTGTGGTAATTTTATTGAATTGCCCTTTTTTTGCTGCTTTAATTGGTTGAATTTGGGGCTTAATTGGATGGTGATTGATTGATTACCAGTGTGGTGCTTTCGTTTTTGTTTTGATCTTGTGTGGTAGTAGAGATATTGTGGGTTTCGTCTGTAGATTTGATGATCAAGTTTGTGGTATTAAGCAATTTGATTAGTGGGATTGTTCTGAATTTGTTGAATTTCAAGTCGTTGTGGAGAAAATTTGAACTTTTTAAATTAATGGTTAATGCTGATATGATTACCTGTTTACTAGTTAAGTTTGAGCGGTACATATTTCTCAGGTTATCGGAGCGGCAAGAACTGGAGGATTAGAGTACCCTGAGCGAGCGGGCCAGCCGGTGTGCCAGGTACTTATCTTTTTTTCGAGTTTAGGCCAAAATGTTGCCTTGGCATAGTATGCATTTACAGGATTCCAGCAGATCACATATTCAGCTTCCGGTCTTATGTGTTCTGCATAGAGTAGCATCCTCTATTGACGATTGCATGCTTTGCTGTCCTGAAAATTTGTGAATCCCCTTTGTTTGATTGCTCTGTAATTCTTTGATGGCAGTATTATATGAGGACAGGGACTTGCAAATTCGGCGCTTCGTGTAAGTACCACCATCCTAAGCAGGGAGGGAGCTCTGATAGCCCTGTTTCATTAAACTATTATGGATATCCATTGCGGCCGGTCTGTAATTCTCAAATTTGAACTTCTATTTCTTCAACTCATTGTCATATTATATATCCAACTTCATGATTGTGAGGTAAAGTATTGTAATCATGGTTATTTTGCAAATAAAACAGAGCGAAAGAGATTGTTCCTACTATGTGAAAACTGGACAGTGTAAGTTTGGTGCAACTTGTAAATTCCATCATCCACAGCCGGCTGGCATACAGCTTCCTGGGCCATCACCAGCACCTCAAGTTTCACCTGTACCTGCTACACACACATTGTATCAAAATGTGCAATCTCCGTCTGTTTCATCACAACAGTATGGAGTAGTATTTGCAAGGCCTCCTTTAACATATGTTCCAAGCCCCTATGATCAAGTGCTGCTTTCCCAGGGCCCAATTCCTTTCCCAGGTTGGAATCCATATCAGGTAAATAACATTTCCTGCTCCATTATCTTTTAAGTTACATGAATTTCCCTTAAGCTGTTAGTCATGTGGTGCAGGCACTTGCAAGCCAATTGCCCTCTCCGAGTACTCAATCTGGTGTTGGTGCTAGGACACTGTATACCCAACTATCTCCTTCAGCGCCTGCATTTACCGGAATGTATCAACCGATGCCTTTAGCTTCCTCTCTTGGTCTTCCAACTACTAGCCAGAAGGAGCAAATATTTCCAGAAAGACCTGGTCAGCCAGAATGCCAGTATTTCATGAGAACAGGGGATTGTAAATTTGGTTCCTCATGTAGATATCATCATCCGCCAGAAGTTGTTCAATCAAAAACAACTGTTCTCCTTAGCTCCAGTGGTCTTCCTTTACGCCCGGTGAGCCGCCCTTACAAATCCTTTTTAGCATGATGCTTTTACTAGGCATGAACCAGGAGCTTGTTTACATAGCAACACTCAAATCTTTGTGGGAAATATGTGCTGAAACGAATATGTTGGTTGCTGCTGATAGATGGTAATTATTTGGTTTGAAATTATGTAAGTTACAGCTATCTGGATCATGATGATTTTTGGACCCAGGGTCCATTTTAGGGAGCCTCATTTAATTTTGGGTCCCTTTCGGTGTTTTTTTTTTTTTTTTTTTTTTTTTTTTCAATTTTCCTTGCATTTATGCTTTTTTTGTTGTTACTTCCAGGTGATATTGTCTGTAAAGTCTGCTAGTCTGCATTTTTACTAGTTGCGCGTATTATACTACTAATTATGTTGGTTGTCACGATCTTTATTTTTATTAGTTAACATGCTGGCCTTCTTTCTTAGTATGAATTGCTATGTTAAGTTTGCTTGCTTGTACGTTTTTGTACTGTGAATGCCTTCTTGGTAAGTTATACACTTTTCTCCTCACGCATACTTATTTTTTTCTCTGTGAATTTGAAATTCTATGTGGTAATCAGGGTGCTCCACTTTGCACTCACTATCAACAACGTGGAGCATGCAAGTTTGGATCCGCATGCAAATTTGACCACCCAATTGGAACACTCAGTTACAGCCCATCAGCGTCTTCTCTTGCTGATATGCCAGTTGCACCCTACCCAGTGGGATCATCAATTGGTAAACTAGCCCCGTCATCCTCATCCTCGGAGCTGCGACCTGAGCTTAGTTCAAGCTCTGGAAAGGACTTGGTTTCAGCCAGAATGTCTTCGTCACTGAGCACTTCAAGTTTATCAGTAGGTTCAACTGTTTCTAAGGGTGGTGTTACCCCTGCGGGTGTCCAACAGTCTTCTCAGGGTTCCGGTCCTTCAAGTGGCAGTGGCAACAGTACAGAGTCTCATAGTTCAAGCTAAGAAAATGTCAAGCAATTTTTCATTCTTCCTTTTTGATCAACTTTCTCCCAAAGTATCATTTTTTACCTTTTTCAAGTCCTCCAACAGAGGCTTCAATTCTCACTGCCTTAGCATACATCAGTCATGTTCATCTCTGTGTTTATATCATCTTTATACGGCCATCCCTTTTATCTCGAATAAGCCATGGCCGACCTCCAAAATTTTAGCAAACCGCATATAGCCTTCCCGTCTCTCTCTTCAATAACCTTGAAAGAATTTGCGGTTCCTTGAGGCAAATCCGTGTCCAGATCTTCAATTTTGGAGTGTTATCCTCATATGTGCTCAATCCTTTTTCAGAATGAAAAGAATAGTTCCAGGCGATCTTGCCTTTCCAATGACCGTGCATTCGCGTCTATCCTTTTCTGAATTTTCCTTTTCTAAACCAGGGAACGAGCTTTCAGTTAAAAACTTGGGAGTTTGAATTCATGTTCCCCCACTCTTTGTCCAAGGTCTATTTTCGATAACAGAAGCAAATTAAAGACCGAAAGAAGAAGGCATCACAGTGCTTGCTACTTTATTTGGGATCTTCAGATACATAGTTATATTCTGTTGTGTCAATTGAAATGCTTGACCATGTTTTTTATGTTATGAAATACAAAATATATGAAGAAGCACTCTTTGACTCTGTAATAATCTTTCTCTTCCATTATTTCATTGAGCGAGGAGAAAATCATCTTTGTTACTTTCTTTACACTGCTTACATACATACATGCATGCGCGCATGCATTGGTACTGTGAAATGACCTAGATTGCATGCGGGTCAGACCAGTTGGTAAGAGAAGTGTGTTTGTCCCCTTGTGTTTAAGTTCAAATATGTTCTCTCTGTGTTAGAGTAGCTTAATATATGTGTCGTCTTGTCAAAAAGAAAAAAAAAAATTTGGGCATGCACTTCCCTTTTCTTTTGGGTACTTGTTGGCAACTCTTTCAGATTGCTTATATGGCAGCATGGCCCTTAGATGAACCTTGTTAGAAAGTTGGAAATCCTTTTTCACCCATTTTCTTCTTAAAAGTAATATGAACTATGAGAAAAATAATTTGAACTTAAGTCTTCAGTGCATAAGAGGGGATGCATTCGCTTTAGCCAACGTGATTACATCCACATCTGCATATGACAACAAAAATCATTGCATGCAAAACTTGGTCCAATTTGGTTCATCAAAGAGTACAAGTTTTGCCTTTAAATTTCTTCCATTCTAAATATGGATTGAAGTTAAAACTGATGGGATGTGCGGTAGTTTAGGGAACTTTATGGCTTTGGTCATGTCTTCACACTCCTCCCAAAGATTTTTCACAAGTACCATATGATTGAGCACAAGATATTCCCAAGGAAAAAAGATATCATTGACATGGGGTTTATTTATAGGATGGTGTTATTTGCACATTAATTTTTAATTACCTCCTACACACATTTGTTTTTGTCATTGATCTTCTTTTATTCATGTGATCTGATGGCCAAACATTAAGAAGAGTGTTGGAAAAGTAAAAGCACTGCCTTATTTATATATGCAGGAATTTCCCATAATACCCCAGTCTCCCATCCAAGAAAATGCACAATTACATGGCCAAAAAGCTAAATAATGAGACATTTTCCAGTCTAATTTATTTGACGGAGTGACCGACAAAGAGACAAGAGGAATCCAGGTTTGAAGACAATGAACTGTGTTGGGCAAAATTAATGGATCTCCTTTCCTTACCTTCCAAACCATGCCAGTTGTGCTTGATGACCATCCTTGTAAAGAAAAACAAAGGGACAAAAAAGCACTAAAATGAAGTGCGTATGTATCCAACTTTAATCTTGGAGTAGACAAGAACTCTTGGGATATATTTAGGAGCCTTGTATGTTACCCTTACTTTCATAAATTGAGGAGAATATATAGATTTATTCCCTATGGTCATCTTATAATGTAAGTTGTCGAGTGTCGAGCTTTAATTATTGTAACACGTCACTTTTTAACATGAACGATAATGAAAGAAATAAGATCGACCAGATGAATGTTTGAACGAATGATATTAACTATTTAATCTACAAGCTTGTTGAAGAGTACCCATATGAACTACAACTTTGCATAGCATAGAAACTAGAAAGCATAACAAAAAGCTAGAACCGTTATTGCAAAAGCACTAATACTTTGCACTTGTGTGGCTGAGAAGTTTAGTGGTCCATGTCCCTTTTTGCATCCAAATTAAGTTGCATGCATCTTTTTGTTAGGCTACGTTGTCAGTTAAAGGTCAGGCAGATAGCCGTAAAGATAGACACATAATGCAGTTATTATATTATGCAATAAAGCCATTAAAGTGCTAGCTAATATCATCAAATATTGGTACAAAAATATATATGTGACGAAAGACGTAGAACTTACAATGAAGGAGAAAGGGTTGCAAGAAAAGCTCAAGACACAAGAAAAATAAATGCATGCGCATGATTAATGGATAATTTCCATTGGTGCACGTACGCACCAGAAGTTAATCAAACGAGTGAGTGGCCAAACTCAATGACTGCATCACCAAAAGCGGGAACTGATGGAGAGCAAGAGAATGAAGAAGAAGATCCATAAGCACTTGACTTTTCGACGATCGGATACAACGCTCCCATGCATCCATCTTCAATCATCATAGGATTGAACTCCCATGGCTGCTGGTTATCCCAGAATCCATGACTGAATCCATCAAAGCAAGGAATATGATGATCTCCATTGTTGTTATTACAAGCTGCTTGCACATTCGCAACATCTAGAGGAAATGTAGCACTAGTGGAGTTATTAGGGTTTGAAAAACTACAATTTTGATCAATTTTCAAAGCTTTTGAGTTTGTGTAATTTGTGGGGTGGTGATTATCCGAAGGAGGCCTCAGGCAACTATCAGGAACAATGCAGGCCAAATAGCCCGAGTTAGAATTACTCGAATCGCCAGAGAAAAAGAAACCCTCATCATCCTCATCATGTGCCGATGATGATGACCTAATATTATTAGGGTTTTGAAATTGGATTTGATCAGACTGAAAAATGTTAGAATGATGAGGTGGACTGTTTTGATTGGTGAATTTTTGTTTAGCAGTCTGAGTGGTGAAAAACTGTGATTGCTGTGGTAAAAGGGTTTGGACATCAAAGGGTGAGACGAAAGATTGGAAAGTTGTGTTGTCAGAGTAAATGAAGTTGGTTCTTGCTTGTGAGCCTTTCATAGAGAGGGCAGCTCTGTCATAAGCAAAAGCTGCTTCTTGAGCAGTGTCAAAGGTGCCAAGCCAGTGCCTTTCTTTAGTGCTAGGGTCTCTGATTTCGGCTGCATATCTCCCCCAAGGCCTTCTCCTCACACCAAGAAACCTCCCTGGCTCGGCCTGCTTTCGCCTTCCTCTTCTCTCACCGGATTGAGAGGACGGAGGAGGTGTGCTTCTCTGCAGTACAGCAGCAAAACCCACCTGTGCCTGACCTTGCTCAAAAGCTTTGAAGGGTTTTTCTAGGGTTTTGGAGGTAGACATTGACATGGTACCGAAAATAGTAAGAAATTCTAGAGAAAATGTGAGAGAGTGCAGAAGGATATGAGAAGTGAAGGTTTTGGTTTTGGTTTCTGGATTTTGGATGGTGAAGTGTGTGGAAGTTGTGAGAAGGGTTTTAAAGACTATGATTTATAATCAGGAGGAGAGATAATTTAGTGTAAGTAAAGACATACGTGACAGATATTTATTGAACAAATGATGCGTTTTTTAAACACTTGACAAGTGTTTATTAGACGAGAAATACCACTAAGACTATGTTTTAGTTATAATAGAGAATCTTATGGAGATAAGGAGAGGGGGCAAGGAAAAGGACATTGCAGATGTCATTCTGTGGAAGACCATCCTTCCCTTTCCACCTACTTTTTTTTAAATCTTTCTTTTTCTGATTTCTATTTAATCCTGCATCTCTTCAACTGCAAATAATAATAAGCTAGCACTTGTAGGTGAAAAATAATGTGTAGATTCCCAGCAGTACTTGTCAAAAACTCGAAATGGAGGTCTGTAACTGCTCTAGGGTCTTTTATTTTCTAGCTACAGTCACTTTCTTCCAAGTTCCAATAAAACCCTAGAATATAAATTCTCTATCTATATGTAACTTGCGATTCCATATGAAAATGGTTTGGAAATTTACTCACTCATAACACTCTTAAGTTTCAAAGATGTTATTGTTGTGGCTTACTTAAGTTTCAAAGATGTTATTGTTGTGGCTTATTTCAATTGACAGGGAGAGAGGGGGCCAGCGACACAGAGAGAAAATAGAGAGATATGTGTTTGTAGGGTTGTGTGTAGAGCATGTGTTATTTTCCTATGCAGTGACTTTATTTATAGTAATAAGGGAGGGAAGAATCCTTCTCCTCCAAGGAATACAAATCTTAATAGGGTAGAATAACTAGAATAAAATATAATCTAAGATTTACACAATCACACTTAAATACAAAGTTTATGACAGTTATTATTTTATGAGGTAATTATTACATCATGTCTATGTAACTATTGGGATTTGTTTGTTTTATGAATTTAGGGTTTTGAATCTTAATGTGATCTACTCACGTGTGGATCTACCGTCTAATCTAGATGAAAATTGACAAGTAAACTTTATGCTTAATCTTCCATGAACCATTATAATACTAGAACTTAAGTTGCAGAAAGTCAATGTTTGAGGACTAAGAAGGGACTTGAATTGTCATATTACGGTTTGATCGTATTCCTCTTCACAGTGAGAGATCTTAGGTTCGAATCTCATAGATGGCAAATTCGATACCAAATTAGGTTGCCCAATGTGTGGCTTAACCGAACTTCCTCTCCCCTTGTGTAAAAATATCGATGTACTAAAAAAAAAAAAGGGGGGGGGACTTGAATCAATGATGTTTTTATTTTATTTTTTTTCAAAAATTTATATTATTATTAAGAGAAATGGGAGAGTTTGAAACTATTACAAGAATTTAGGGTAGAGGGAGTTTCGAACTCAGGACGCATAGGTGAAAACTCAACATCCTATGCACTAAGATATTGGACCACATGCAGAATCAATAATGATGATTGATGACTGGTAGATTAGAAAAAAATAATGTTCTTATCTCATATAAATGGAATCATAAAATGAAAATTTTCTAGATACATATCAAAATATGAGTTGTCTGAACGAAGAAATGCAACTTTTTACACATAAGGAACTAAGTATTTCTAATAAAAAAATCTTCAAAATTTAGATCAATCCTACATATATAAAACCAGCTGAAAAGGAAAACAACTGCGTGGTTTTTGAGTACCTACTCCAAGAAATGAATTCATAATGTACCAACAAAAATGATCTCCAATATTCACATGTAAATCCGCATTTTGTGCAACCAAATTCTTTGTAACAATTCGCATTTTCAAACGGAGCAGTTAAGATTTTTCTCAACTAAATCAAAATTATCAGAGAACAAAACATATTTTATTGAGTTTTTGTGGTCTACATCTTGGAAACAACCAACCCCACACCAGGACAGAAACAATAGGCTCCCTCGTAAGGAAGGGCCCATCACTCAAAGTTTTATGCTTGTTTTGTTTTGTTGGTTTATATATGCTTCACCATATAGGATGTTATTTTTTATTTTGTTTTCGTTCGTAGCAATACAAAACTAGTAAGCATATGAAATATGCAGAGTCAAATCATGCAGTGTCCACTGACCATATATTTCGTTTGATTTTTTTATTATTAATTGGGAGCGGCAATTGAAACTTAAAATTTCTTTTAACATTGGGAGAGAATTACCACTAGATGACCTAGTTGTTTCGTTAATTTTCAAGCTTGTTCAGTAATAGAAGATGTTTAAAATCCTGAGAATCTCCAAATTAAGTTGTCTAACTTTTTTTTTCGCCCTCCGAAGTTCTGCACTTGGTCACATATTTTCTATAAATCTGGAGTAGATATGTGCCGTCAAGAATCACAATACAATAACATAAGTTAATTTGACTAACAACATAAACATTAATATAATAACATAAATTTGGCTAGAAAACATTATTTTTATGTTTTTTAACTTCTAACGTACTATAAATTTGATTTTATATCCTAAATTGTACCATTAAATAGTTTCGAATGGTTGATTTTTTTGCTACTATCGATTATCTAACTTTTAATCTAGTGATACTCTTTTTCCAATGCCGACAAGATTTTAAGCCTAAATCACACCAGCTATCAAGCACATTATTAAATTTAAGTCATAAACAAAACCTTAATGATAACTTTGGGGACAAATTAAGGACTAAAGCATGCAGCAAGCAGACGTTCGACATTCCATATTTACTATAAGTTACTCACAAAGGACCCTCTTTCAAGTAAAATATATCAAGGTTGGATTTAGACATTGATCATCGTTTCCAAACTTCGAAAGCAATAAAAAAAAGGGCTAGGTCAAAAGGCAATCAAGAGCTTAAAAAAACACTTGCAAAGCAAGGTGGAGTAAACTGCCCAAACAAAAGTTATAAGTGGAGTGGGGCAAGTGTATTAACACATTTGATTATTTAGCAATTCCAGTAGGAAAAGTAATCTTTAAACCCGTTGATTAGTTAAACCTCACATTGCCAAAACGGCATGGGGAATGGCATAAACTAATCACAATGCCAAATGGGTCAACCTACTTTCAGTTCATTTAGCATTTCCAAATGTTGCAATGCTTTGCCACTGGTCACTGTCATGGTCTATTGTGTTTGTGTAACGAACCTAACAAATATGAATAATCATAAAAACATGTAAAATGTTATTTTTCCTTACATGCAAATCATAGTCTTATACATTAACTTATTAAAATAATAAATAAAAAATTATGCACGCTTGTCAAATAGTAATTTATGTGCGGTTATGAATAATTCTTCACATATAAGCAACCAAATGCTTTCTTATAGAAAAAGAGAAGAAAAAAAGGGGGACAAATTATCAATAGTGTATCAAATATGGAGAGAGGGGTTTACAACTTACAAGGGAAAATACTAAATAGTATGATTAATTACAAAAAATTGGTTCTTTTAAGAATGAGATGGACTCAATTGGAATCTATGACCTTTGACTCCTCCACTAAGAATTTGAAGAAACCCAATAAGATAGGATTGCTTCATGAAACCCCATCTTAATAAATTGTGGAAAATGAAGTATTTTTATGAATTTAACATTAAAAGAGCAGAAAGGTTTGGTCTTTGGTCTTTAGTCAAGCCCCATCTCAAAAAAGTGTTGAGCTAGTTGGAAGGGATGGAGTGTATAAATTAACATGACTAAATACTCATTAGATTTGCTTAAAACGTATTTACTTATTGGACTTGACCAAAAAAGATTTAAAAAAAAATTGCTTAAAATGGATAACAATTTTGTATTTAATATTGACAAAATAAAAAATAGAAAATAAAAATAAAAGAGATGTGGTAGGGGCCTCTCTGTGAGACTGTCCATTCCCTTGTTCCAAGTTTTTCTTTAACAAGTGTCTGGTGTTTAGTCAAATGAGAATTTTGCACATTGCCCCAAAACAAGCACATCATACTTTTCATTAGGGTTAAAGGTTCCCCCGGGATTTAGGGAAAATGATAGATGTGTCTTTGTTTTTAGGACTTGGACTTTGACACAGAGGGGGAGAGAGAGAGAGAGAGAGAGAGTTTATTGAGGTTTTGGAGCTTTGAGATTAGTGGTGGTCTTTATATTAATTCAAGAAAGGTTCTTTTGCACTTTGATTGGAAATGTCCCATTGTTAGATTTTAGCCTTTCGTGGTTCAGCTACTTTCTACTTTCCAGTAAACTGCAACACGCTCGTGTCTTTCCACTACGATGCAGTCAAATTATGTGTATGATAATAATAATATATAATAAGCTATTCATTTTTCATTTATGTTTCGACAATACTTTAATCTATCAAATCAAAGATAATATAAATTTGTTCACTTACTTAAGATTCATACATTTTTATCGTAGAAAATTTCTTAGTCCAAATGGTTCATTTCTTAATCATCGCTTAAATGAGATTGTTCACTCATTCGTATGTATCTAAAACTTGATAGTTTTGAAAGCAATTTTGATTATAATAATCTTTAAACAATGATTAACAAAGTGAACAATTTTAATTATGTAATATGTATGATGAAAATACGTTGATCTTACGCTTGATGAGGTGGGTGTAAGTTTGTTTTGGTTTTTTGAAATTATTTTTTCTTGAGAATACTACATACTATATTAGTGGCTTTATAGCTTGTGGGTGAAATGCTATTTGCCTGCCTAAATGATCATTGTGTTAATTTGCCAGAGTGATTGGGCGACGTGTGATTGGTTCTTATAAAAATAAAACCCTAGTGTTAGTGTGGTAGACCACTCCACGCTTTCATGGCCTTGATGGCATCTGTCTCTTTGGTATTGATAATTTGACATACTAAATTAACAAATGAATACTTAGTGATACCATCAAATAACACAACTCCAATGTAATACCAAGTTAAATTACTTTTTAGTTGATTACTACTTGACACACACTAACATAAACCATGACTAACCAACCCAATACTAAACATGTCAAGTTAGTATTAATCTTTGTTTAATGATAGTAAACAAAGATGCTCCGGTTTTGATTTAGCCCATGTAACTCCTTTGTCTTGAATACATAAAGAAAATGGAACAATATTCTCCAATTATCGTTACACATGCATTATATGAAGGTTTATTTTTAGAATTCGATTTTAATCTCATTTTACTTTCTGTAACTCAAAAGTCACAATTTTACTCTCTGTAACTCAAAATTTTACTCTATGAATGCTTGGGAGATTCAAAGATTATTTTAATAGTTTTCCTGTAATAGATTTAAGAATTATTTTATGATGTTCCGATGTATGAAATATTCTGAGTTTTATAACCGTTAAATTTGTTCAACTATACAACTCCATATCTAATGATTAAAAACCATGGTCCAAACACCGTAGAATTTTTGGAGATTTGGTTTAGAAACAGAAACCTATTTTGGTTCACAAGATACAACAGTGTAGAGATCTGCTAGTGTGCTAGGGAGTACGGACTACTGTTTGACGTAGAGGTCTGCTACTCCTGCCACGTGACGCTGTAGTGTAGAGTGCACAATCTGCAATGCCATAGCCAACGAGAGAGGATCTCGCCGGATCCTCTTTGTGAGGATCTCGCCGGATCCTCTTTGTGAAGATCGGGAGGATTCTTTAATTTTATTATTTTATTATACATCGTGTGGTTATAAATTATTTTAAATTATATTATTCAAAATTGAACAATAATAGTATCTAACGAAAACACAATATATGATAAACGAACATGATTAAAGGACCTCTACAACCTTCACGAAAAGAATACAGCCATGATCTATCTCGTAGCCAACAGGGACTACGTGATCAATATATCGATCATCCACTGTGTTTATAAAGTTGGAAACGTGGCGACCTCTCAATGCGTTTTCTGGTGTCACGATGACGTTGCAGAGAAGAAGAAGATCTTGGCCGTACAAATGTACGTGCCGACGTGGTACGTAAATCACGGAACATCCGACAGCGTAGAGTAAAATGATGAAGATACGAGGTTGAGGAACGGGAATGAACGAAGCAGGCAGCTCGGTACATCTTCCATTCTTCTTCTTCTTCATGCAGAGGGAGAGGAGAGAGAGAGAGAACAGTAAAAGCGAATCTTTAGAGAGAGAGAGAGAGAGAGAGAAGGGGGAGTGGTCAAAGATTGTATAAAAGGACGGTTGGATCGTGAGATTGGACGGCTACAAAGGTTCTGTTGTCGTTGCCTTGGGGAACAAACCACGATATTTACTCTACCCTCAACCCCTTCCCATGCAGAAACTAGAAACTCAAACTAAAACTGAACCGAACCAAAAATATACAGAAAAAAGCTGAAGTAAACAGTATAGTAGTAATTCTTGCTATTGGATTCTAATTTCATTAGAACTATGAGAAATGACGGAGTTTAACAAATGATGAACTACAAATGGCTTAAATTCTTTTTGGGTTATGTAAGCAGTCTAATACAAAAGTTTTATACAACCATAAAATAAGAAAAAAGGATACTACGCCGTTTTTGAACCGCTATTTTGTTTTTGGTCATGTCTCGAAGGTGAGACATGATAGCTGAACAGGTACAGATGTATGTTTTGGTGTCACATGTCGATTTTGAATGTATTTCGGAATCAATGCGTTTCTACTGAATAATGATACATGAAATACAAGGGGATTCCTTTTTCCTTGTAAATCTGAAGTGGCAATTGGCAATAGTTATATTGTTTTTAGTAGCTAGATTGCTTTCCTGTTTAGTTTAGACATCCTATTGGAGTTTCTTCTACTCTTCGTACACAGAAAGAAGCTTCACATCATTGGAAGATCAATCGGTAGTTATGACACAGTGCAAGCAGTTAAACCGACCTTTTAAGCCCTAAGGACATGGCTAGGAACATTGAACTACATTGCGGTGGGCTCATACAAGGGTATCCCTCGAATAAGCTTGTCTGAGGGCTCCCTCAATGAGCCTCCCTTTGTGTGCGTTCATCGTGTGGGATGCAAGTTCGTGTGTGAATGAGCGGGCCTTTGCTCTTGAGTATGCTTCTAGGTGTGCGAATGTGCGAACATTACCAGAAATGAAAGGATAACTAAAATTTTCTATAAATACATCAAAGCCTGTTTCATTCTTTCAACAGATGTTACTGAATTTCATGAGTTGTGTCGAGATCGTATATGGAGAAGAGAAACAAATTGCAAGAGCTGATACCCTTCTATTTCTATCGGTTAGCAGTGAAATAACACACGAGACCACGAGCTCACTTCCATTGAGGCCACTTGGTTGTTTCTGTGGATCCTTTCCTAAAACTTGAAAAACTGGAATTATCTGCAGCATCGTGCCATACCATTTCCATCTGAAGAAAGTAAATGAGAATATGTTGTCATTGGAAATTATATTAGAAGAAACAACGCTACAAGTTTTAAGTTGGACACTTCAATAAGGTAACAAAGTAATAACAGAGCAAAGAAACATACATCTCCAACAATCACCGTGTCGCCTTCTTTCACACCAAGTTTTATAAGAGATTTGTTCACGCCACAAGCATCCAGAACATGCTGGAACCTTCTCCCAGAATCCACATATCTGTTCAAAAACATTCATTACAAATTTTCCGTGACGATTGGAACAGCAAAAACAAGATGCAAATTATATCAGATAGCAACACTGAGGCATCGTAATCAATTTTGGAGAACATTGAATTGTGCATGATCTGACTACAGATTATAAACGTAAGTTGATGAGCACTATGTGTTCCGTGTGACGGTGTGAGACAAAAGAAAACCAATTTATACTAAAACAAGGGTGCTATTTACAGCCATGATTTTATTAAACCCATTGAACAATGGACTAGCTGTCCTTTAGAAACAATACAGCAATAAGAACAAACTGCTAACCATCATACGGAAAACATTGCATGAAATAATTCACACCACAACTTAAACGTCAGCTCTCCAATATGAAAAAAAAAATAGAGGAAAAGGGAATTTCCTGAAACTCAAACAGAGACTCGAGGCCCCTCACTTCACCTTCCCAACCCCTCCCCTCTTTTCCCCTTACCCCCTTCTTTATATCTAAAGACATTTTGTGCACGTGAGCTATTCAAATTAAGGAAATCCTTATCTTTGAGTAGTACTGCATTAGCACAAAGCAATTGAAGAAGAACGAGGTGGCTGTTGATCTGATCTTCATTAATTCATCGATCCATATTCATTATGTATTTTCTAACAAACTACATCATAAAAAGAGGTGGTTGTTGCTTCACTCTATTTACTTGTGCGATTGTCAGACTCACACCACTGATCACTCCCCCCTCATCATGCACTATTCTTTTAAGAAGAAAGAGAAAATGAAACTAAAAGACTTCTATTAGTCAAAATTTCATGATATTGAATCCACAATGCAGGTCACCCATTACAATGCAACTTTTGAAGTTTGAACTTTCCACTATAACCAACAGATAACGAAACAAATTTGATATCATAACAGATCAGACTTGTGATATCAAGAAAGCATAATATGAAAAACTATAACAGTGACATTATTATAACAGTTTCTAACCTACCTCCAATTCGTCATTTGAACAAAGCGTTGCAACCCAGATCCCACAACATGCCAAGTATTGCTACTGCTGTCATGAGTGATCTCAAACTCATTAATAGACGCAGTTTGCTGCTTACGCACCATCTCAGCTACATGATTCAAATTGACCGGGTCTTCCATATCAAAACAAAAGAGACTTGTCAACACAGTGAATGAGTAACCTATGGAGTTAAAGCTTATTTATCCTATAAGTACAAGCAGGTATGGATGTTAAACATTAGTCAGCTGAAAAAAATACTTATAAGCTCTGCTTTTCTCTTTCTTTCCCCTTTTCTTCTGTTATTACACACACAGAATTTTGTTTCTTACAATAATGCGAGACCATTTACATTAATGTATTCATTCCATTTCTCTTCCATTTTCGATCAATTCCAGTGTCGCTTAAATTATAGTAAAGCTTACTTCCAAATTAAACAGTGACATATCTATTTGATAGCCCGTCATCAAACAATCTTCGTAACATGTATAATTTAAACAACCCTATAGTCCATGTGATAATGTGAGAATAAAACAAAATCCACAAGATAATATATGCATGCATTTAGTTAAGAAACCCTTTTAATATAGAAAAAATTAAAGTAAACTGACCTGGGAACTCCTCCTCGGCCACTTTATGTTCTCGTAGAAGCTCATAAGCAGCACAGCTCACTTCATGAGTACCCTCTCTTTTCACTGCACTCATGCAAAAAACACGAATCCCACGAGATTCTAAATTTTCTTTGAATGATGACCAGTTTTCATATGCATCTGGAAGGTCCATTTTATTAAACGCAACTACATAAGGCTTTTCAGCAATTTCAGGGCTAAACAGTTCCAACTCCAAACGTACTGCATCAAACTCAAATTCTGGCTGTTGTGATGAGCCATCTACGACATGTATCTGACATTTCCAGAATGATGAATATTTTATCAATAATGATGGTGTTGATAAAGAATAAAACAAAACATTTTTGCACAAACTTTAAATTAAATAAGGGAACTATATTAGCACTCCAAAATTCTCATTGTGCACTCCAAACATTCTATATGTAGAAAGAAAAATACACTTGTGAGGAAAGCGCAATGAGATTTTTGGAGTGCCAATAACAATTCCTTTAAATAAGAAAATTTGAAACAGTGATTACTAAACAGAGAACAAAAGGGAGTTTTCATTTTCCTCAGCCACAGAAAGAAGTAGACTTAACATTCATCGGAGACTGTAAATTTAGCCTCATAATTTTGCATATATTCTATCATGTAAAGAAGGACACAATGGATGATACCAGAAATTGATTAAAATGACCACCAGAAAAGACCGTATAATTTGGTTGAAGGAGAATTCATACTGTGTTTCCACAGGGTAATATGCGAAGATGAGCTAATGACAACTAAGATGATAAAAAATATATCAAGCTATTTTAATCTTCGAGCATCCAAAATAATTTGTAACAAAGTTCCACATAACTTGAGAGATGATGGTCAAAGCCTATACCAGGGCAGAACACCTCTCAGTGTGCCGTAGGAACTCATGGCCCAAACCGAAACCGCGGTGTGCTCCTTCAAGTAAACCTGGCAGATCTGCTACTACCATTGTAGAATCATAGTCAAACGAAACCACACCCAGATTGGGAAGTAAAGTTGTGAAGGGGTAATTTGCTATTGCTGGCTGAGCAGCACTTATCACACTCAAAAGTGTGCTTTTCCCTGCATTTGGGGCGCCCACTATTCCAATATCTGCAACCAGCTTTAGTTCCAGCTCCAACCACCTGATCAATAATACCAGCATTTATTCATACTGTATCCCTAATTTTGAAATCGCTGGGACCAAGGAAAGGCCATTGATTGTAAGATATCAGACAACATAGACCAATTTTTAAGAATTATTTTAACTAAGCTAATCTCAACTGTTTGATATACTGCCTAGCTTTCAAGATCAAATCTGCAAATCGAGCTTAGAGAAACACTACAAGTCTACAAGTGGGTCTACTTTTACAGTAACATAAGATCTCCTGGAAAGCACCTAGCTTCTAATTGCACCAATATTTAGGTCACCCTACCAATTTCAAACTGCTTCGGCGCATATCATCTTCTACTGCCAGAACGATGTCTCAAATCAATCCTTCAAAAGTTTTTACCATTGTTTTAATTTTGAATGACTACAGACTAACAAAACAATTCCATCTACCACAAATCATCCAAACAATAATAAAGAATCAATGATGACAACAACAGCATGCTTTAAGTTAAAGCAATTCAGATTGACTGACAAGAGACTCAAAGAGGGGTAAACTCACATCTCGGGACCCTCTGCACCATTCTCAGCAATCCTGGGGACCTTATTTGTCCCGGATTTAAACGAAGCGTTTCCTCTCCCGCCTCTCCCTCCAGGCAACAACAATGCACGCTGCCCCGGATGCAACAACTCCAGAAGCACCTCATCCTTCCCCGCCTCTCGGACAACAGTCCCGGGCGCCACCTTAATCACTACGTCCTCTCCCTTAGCCCCATTCTGAGACTGCCCTCTTCCATGATCACCTCTCCCTGCCCGAAAATGTACGCTGTTTCGAAACGGCAGAAGTGAATTCATCGACCCATCCACCTCCATATACACATTCCCACCTCGCCCTCCGTCGCCGCCTGAAGGTCCCCCCAAAGGCACGAACTTTTCCCGCCGCATTGCAACCACGCCGTTTCCTCCGTCCCCTGCCTTGGCAAAGATTTTGGCGCGGTCGAAACACCGCATTACCGCTGGCACTCCCTTCTCCTTCACTTCCACTTCCTCCAATTCACCCTCATTACCGGAGAAATTCACAGCTTTGCCCTCCTTGAACCCTAGGAACTCACCGTCGTCGTTTTGATAAACATTTTCCAGTTCGCCGTCAATTTCACCATCACTGTCATCCTCCTCCTCCTCCTCATCCAGTTCAGAATCGTAATTCCCATCAAAGACCTCAAATTTCCCAGAATTCATCCCTAATTTCTTATATGTGCCACTTTCTTCCTCCTCCTCTTCGTCGCTGCTTAAATAATCAATCTCCTTCTCAACCACCAATGCGGCATTTGACTCAGAGAGCTTCACCTCAGACGAGAACTCCAACAACGACGCATCGAGGGACGGGAGAGAGAAATCCTCTCTGGGAGGCAGGCGAGTGTAGGTGGTGGCCTCGACGCCAACGGAGGACAACTGCTTCGCGCCGGTTCGACCCTTCAGCCTGACGTTAGGGTTAGGGTTAGGCCTCGGAGTTACCTGCTTCTTATTCGGAGGCTTGCGAGTCTGTGGGACCCTCGGGCGAGCCATGGCGCACGGGCAGAAGCTTATGGATATGGTCGCCATTTTCAGGCGCGGCAAAGTGAAACGAAACTCCTGAGTTTTCTTCAACTCAACTGGAAACAGCCTAGTGTGTCGGCATGCCACGTGTCCTGTTCTGGATTACGTTTTCGAAACGCAGCGTTTTGTTCATGGGCTTTTATTCTTTTCCCTTTCCTTTGCACCCTTGTTAAGCCATCTCTAGCAGCGCTGCAGTGGACCCATGTTCTTGAATTATTTGGATCATAAGTACGGGACGTTGGAGCAACGGTATATTTGTGTTATACAAGTTATTTTTTTTAGAAAAAAAGTTATACTCTAGTTAGCAAGGGATTATATACTAGCTAGTTGGCACGGTTGGCTACAAGGTCTCAAGCATAAGACTACGAGCACAAAGGGTGAATGCTCCAAAACACTTTAGTTAGAGCATCCCCAATAGGGGGGCTGGAAAAATGGTAGATGTAACTTGTTTTGGAGCTCTGAAAAATCTTTGAGGTTTTATAAAAGAATATCTCCCAATGAGGAGCTATTTCTTTTAGGCTCTATATGGATATATAGATTTATTTATGTAGTAATGTGATTATGCAATTTTTTTTTATTATTATTATTATTATTTTTTTGTGTTAACTTTTCTTAAGTTGATTGACACACCCCGACAGGAGTCGAGGCATGCTGGCCGACACCTGAAAGTGACGTAACCAAAAAGGAAAGTGATGCATAAGAAAAATGTGGATAAATTTAAACTCAAGCTAACATTTATTTAATCTAAGGTAAAGAGTGCCCAGTAGTGGGAAGAACCCATAAAACACAAATGTTCAGAGCATATATGACAGTACGACAAAAGTTGTGCAGTCGAAACTAGTTAAAGTACTTAATACACAACCAGGAAAATGCCCCTACATTTATCTATGGAAATGTCAGAATACGCTAGAGATTCCTCGTATGCCACAACGAGTTTAGCTATCTAAGTCCTGGATGGGCGAAAAACAGAAGGGTGAGTGGGCAAAAACAAAGGTTTATAAAATACATTTATTTCTGAACAAACTAACCCATCGCCGTACAACATGTATAGTTTCCAGAAAATCATACTACATATAAGTATGAAATCAACTGTAAATCAACAATAAATCCATAAATACGCTAATCATAATATCTCAACAACAGCATAAGTAAAACCAGGTGCTCATCAATCTATGCTAACACATGAGTTGATGTAGAGGGAATCTGACATGAACATGACTGGGTGTAATCATAATATACGCTTGAGTACTACAATCACGTGAAGACTGGCGCTAGGCGCATCACATACAAGTATGAGTTGCCTATTGCAACCTGTACGACAGGACTGTCACCTACAATGGATCCAAGGTGAGCGTGCGATGCGATGTGAACATACACGTGAAACCTGGCCCTGACCCGAGCGAGTATAACACCGGCAAGTATAATGTGTATGAACATGCCATGACAATATGTAAATCTCAACAATATAATGGCATTTTTAAAATTAAATAAAACATGGCATGATAGGCGTAAAATTAATCAAAACACTTGTGGAAACTATAAAACTTTATATTATATATATATATATATATAAACAAATGCCCACTCACTGATACGTCGATGGATCGTAGCCTCCTAGCCTTGTTTGTCCTCGTACCTCCTCGAGGTAAGTCTCACCTATATGTGAAATAACTTTACTAATTAATTAATTAGGACATACACTAAAAGGCTAGGAAAATCCCCCATAGTTTGCTTAAATGGAGAGTTTAAATATACGAAAACATTCTACTCGACATCATGGACCCGTACACGTCAAGCACACGCTGCCCTGAGGCCGGACGAGCCCTCGCCCTCACGTGCAGGCCACGCGCCTGACAAACTGACAGAAACCTTAGGGAATATTCCGTCAGATTTGACTGAATATTCCGTTAAGTTTAAACGACGTTACCTAACGACGTCATAATTTTCCATTAACTTTAACAGAATATTCTCCTTTTTCTCTAGTTGTCCTCCGCCGTCCGCTGCCATCTGGTTCGCCGATTTCTAGAAAAATTCGCTAGATTTTAGAAAAAAATTTAAAACTTCATGTCTTCTTCATTTCTCAACCATTTTTTATGTACTTTATATGGAAATGAAGCTTATGAAGAGTAGAACAAGTTTATACATTTCAAAAGTCCAATAAGTGGATGGGAATGGACTATAAAAGCCTCGAAACTCTAGGCCCTATTTTCATCGTCTCAAACACGTGTGTTCTCACGTTGGCTCCACTTCAAACCTAGGCTAGTGGCCACAAGGAGTTGCCTGGATGTCTCTAAACCTACCAAAACCAGTGCAACTTAAACGGAAAGTAATCAGAAAAATCTACACCTGAGTCAGAGCTTTAAGCTGCTCTGAGTTAGACACTCAAAACTCAACCACTTTAAGATCGGCTTGTACGGATGAACTCATGAGGATGAGGGGAGCACGATGGTGGTGATTTAAAGGTCGATCTATGAGGTTTGATGATGATTCTTTGTTGTTGCAGAGAGAAGGGAGACTCGGGTGAAGGAGAGAAGAAGAAGAAGAAGAGAGAGAGAGAGGGAAATGTTCTGATTGGACAGAAAGAAGAGATTATCTGATTGGGTGAGGGAAAATAGGAGAAAAGTTGATTGGTTGGTGAAGGAGAATAGCGCATGGGACAGAATTTAAAAAGAAGAAGTGATAAGATTTCTACAATTTGAAATCACATGAAATCTAACGCGCCTTATCAAAAACAGTAGTCTAACACTAAATTATTAGTGCACACGTGTACAAATCTACCCATTGTTAACGCACTTTAATTAAACGTAACTTCTTCATTACAAATCCAATTCGGGTCTAACTCGCGCTCACGCATTCGTAACAACGAGTACTAATTAATTACAATATCGAGAAAAATAATTTAAAAGCCGAATAACTACGTCAACGTCAGGTTCCACTTTAGCCAAAAATGGCATATACGTCATTTTACACCCTCGGGGAGAAAATTACATGGAAAATTAGGGACGGGTCGTCACATTGATTTTTGGACTTGTTATCTTAAAATTTTTTTATGAATTCTCTTATCTCAATCTCAGGCGTTGAAAGATACAAATTCTCACTTCGCCCTCTGAAATAATTTGATTTTTACGTACAACATAACAATTTACCTAGTATCAATCGGTAAATTAGCATCATACAATTTTGATTTTTTTTTTTTAAATTTCACCCACCAATGACCATGAACGTTAAATCAATTTGAAATTTCTAATTCTTATGAAATTTAAAACACTCATTAATTAGCCAAATTGCAAGAAAAATATGTAAGAAAAAAAGAAATAAAAAAAAAAGAATAAAAAGGAGAGTATAAGTTTATTTGGAAGTAGAGGGAGATTGATGAAATTTTGCTCATATGGGTTGTTACTTTTTTTGTGGGATTTATTGTTTTTTGGGGCTAGATGTAGCCTAATTTTATGCTACCAAAGAAAGGAAGTTGCTTGCCTAAGTAGTTGATCTAATTGCATTTTCCGGCTCATTGGGGATGCAATTTCTTGCCAAGGCTTGAAATGTAGCAGTCTTATGGAGGATAAAGCCCCTTTTGGAGATACTCTTACAAACTCCTTGCACTTGTTATTTTAACAAATGCAATTGTATCTTAATACATTTAAAATGTTTAATCATATCTTCAATAATTAGTTTTAATATAGGAAAAATGCTAGAGAGACCATATTTTTGCACCACATTCATGTATCATCTAATGTACTATGATAAAGAAAAGAGTATTGCTACTCTTACCCTATTTTTCATACCACGTTTGTGGTTGTACCACCTCCCTAATAGAGGTAGGGCTCACCAATACATGTGGATCTCATCTCTGTTAGAGAAATGGTACAAATGTGGTATGGAAAATGAGATTGAGATCCACTCCGGATCTCTGTGTTCGAAGCCTGCAGACGAAAGATCCAGACCACTCAATTTCAATCCTACGGCCATCGTTCACCTATCCCACTGACCCACTTCACTAAAACCCAAGAACTTGAACAACCTGAATATCTTTCTCTCTCTTGAATGGTCAGATCTCTCGGTTTGCAGGCTCGACACACAGAGATCCGGAGTGAATCTCTTTCCTAAAAAAATGTGATAAGAATTGCTATTTTGTAAAGAAAATACTCTCTAACAACTAGATTTTACTCTTGTAAAATCAACTCTTCCCTTAATTTTAGAGTGCATTGTATCTTCCCACCTTTAAGTAACGGTGAGCATTATTATCATAATAACAGTGAGCATTATTATTATCTTATATTCGAATCTCATGGATAGCAGACTCGATATTAGATTAGATTGTCTATTGTGTAACTTAGATGAACCCTCTCTTCCCTTAATATAAAAATATCGATGTACTAAAATAAAAAAAAATTTAAGTCACTCATTAAATGACAGTTAATACGATGATACTCCTCACCACATCTTACTTTTTGCTCATTCACTTTCTCACCCCTACACCCTAATTCTCCTCCCTTTTTACTATAACTCCATAGTCCATAGTAATATCACACCCATGTGTGTAAAGTGGTGGTTGAAATGATAAAAAGGAAGGGAATTTTTGGTAGGGCAAACCCAAAATCTTGATGGATCCTTTTTGCCCTAATTATGGAGGGAGGCAGGGAACTTTGTGGGTCGTGGGAGCTAAGGAATCTGTGGTGCTGTGTTTGGCTTCATATGAGTTTGTCATACATTCACTCAGTGAACAGTCCCAAGTAGAGAGAATATGGACAAATTTGTGACTTATTGGACAATGAAGTCGTCGGTAAACGCATATAGGCACATTGTAGTTATGATGAGTGGTAGCGAGCTCATGAAAAACAATAGTACTTGGAAGTTGGAAGTGAATGCCTACCTAGTTGTTTACTCTTCTGTTATGTGCTCCACCATTTTAGTGGGTTTATCTGAGTGAGATGTAGGATTACGTTTATATCTTTTGTTTGCATCATGTCATTTCATGTTTGTGTAAACATAAAAGAAATAGTTAATTTTAAGTTGATTCAGTAATGGGTGTTTAGACTCGAGCTCAAATAGTTACTGATGTTGATAGTAAATGAGTTTTGTATTGAGAACGAAAAATATAAACCTTAATAAACGCTAGCATGTGGGTAGAAGATATGCAGTCAAGTCATAACCTTTTTGACTAGTTTACAATTTGTATTTAGAAGTATTTCGTTTTCCTGTTAGGTTAACAATCATTTCATATTGTAACTTATGTCAATTTTGGAGCCTTATTGTCTAGTCGTGTCAAAACCCTAGTGAAATGCGAATGATTCAAAAGGTTGTTGAACAACGTTTTGAAACGGGTACCTAACGGGGATCGCCAATGCTACATATTATGTAAGGTTTGGTAAAACTGTACAATTGGTGTCCTTAGAATAGTACGTGTTTTGTGATCTTCTTGAATTCAAGTTTGCTCAACAGAATCCCACCAGGACCAACTTGATGTTTGTAAGTTATGAGACAAGTACGGCTCTGAGTACCAAGTATAGCCGGTATGTATCAACTTTATATCGCTCGTATATTATTGGTGTCCGTAGTTTTAGGTCTAACTAACCAACCTTCAAATGAATCTAAATTGCGGAGAAGAGAAGTCAAACTTAAGTGTATAAGAGGAATTACATCCATTCTAAACAATGTGACTACGCACACTTCTATTTGTCTAGCTTAACTTTAAGCTAAAGAACTATACAAGTCCTAATGTTGAAACTCAAGTTTTTTTATGTGTTGTGAACAAAGTGGGGAGTCATTGTATCATACAACAATGTATAATACATGTGGGATCATGAAATTTCAAGGGCGGGGGTAAGGTGGATCAGAATACACTTACCTCAGAAGTCCGACCATGAACTCAATAGCCTCCATTGCGGAGTTGACTAAACGGATCAATGATGCCACCATCATCTTATTCCGAAATCAGTGGGCGAAGTTTGTCGACTTCGCTGAGATAAACCATGCTTGTTCTGCAAGATTTAGGAACCTAATCGAGCAACGAATCAACAGGTTTCTTATAATCTTGGAGCCCTTACAATCTAACGATTACGTGCACTGTAGGTAATCACACTCATAAAAGGTACAACATCTACTTCCTAGATATTCTCTATGATTCTCCCAATTTAATAAGGATTCTACCGATTTAATAAGTTCTACTATCTTAAATGGTCCTCTCTTCGACTGGTATAAATACACCCTTATAGGGTTCACCTCTGGTAATGCAATCTCTGCATACTTATTCTCTTGTCCACTGCTTGAGTATCAATATTGCTTACTAACTTAACCATCGGTCGAAGAGCCTTTGACCGGCACACCCCCGGTCTTTGGCTTGCTCACGGTTGTATGTTCTTTTACAGGTTAACGAGTTTGGGCATCTCCACCACTCACGGTGGTGCACAAATTTGGTTTAACAATAGTGTCTTTTTGGATCATGTTTACCGCTTAAATTTACTAAATTTCTTAAACGTATATTCGGCCGGGAAATTCAATAATGTTTGTAAGGGATTAAATAATGCATGTTTTATGACACAAACAACACTGGTACACTAGTACATGAGTCACCCTTAAGAATATAACATTGAGATTACTAATTAAACTTGTTTTTGTTGATGTGTGATTAAGCTTAAGCTTTGCCCGAGCTAACATACACCAGCAATTTGTGCAAATATCTTCACATATATATTCAAGTGAATAGTACACTCCCAGGAGTGATTGTATCGGTTCCCTCACCCATGACTGTAGTCATTGCCATTTCTTTCTCTTGAATTCTTTCTAGCTCCGCCACCACCATCTCCATCTTCGGCCGCCTTTTTGCCGGAAAACTCATGCATTTCAGTGTCAGCCTGATCAAGTCCCTCATTCCCTCCGCGGTGAAGCTTCCAGCTAGCCGGCGGTCCACTAGGTTATTCGAACTCAGCCGTGATTCCACCTTCACGAAGTTCAAAATGTGATTCAGAAGACAAACAGTAGCCTTTAACTAGTATATGTATAGAGACATTGCAAAATTATGTGACCACGTCTCTTAGAGAGCGGAGATTCACTCACACAGGTGAAAGGGATGTGATCAACAATGTAGTCGATAAATAGGGTGCAAATAGTTTTATTTTATCGATGATTAGAGTGCTTGCTTGTTCATACCCATTGAAATAAGCTTTCATTTGATCCCAAGGAGCCAATGTGCACAGCCTCCTGTCCAGTTAGAAGCTCCAAAGCGAAAACCCCGAAGCTGTAGACATCACTCATTTCAGAGGTAACCCCGGATGCTCCAGCCCTATCACATGCATTGTTAGCTTCTGAATATGAATGAAAGCGCCAAAACGAAAACCGAGTTCATTCAGAAGGCATCGAATTACTCTGGATCTTCGAAAAAATTGACACTAGACGTGCGAGAAGGACCTGCTTCTTCTATCTTCTCCAGCAGTTTTGAGATTCCTGCATCTGCAACCCTAGCAATGAAGTTCTCATCAACCAACACATTGGCTGTTTTGAAGTTTTTATGTGCTATGGGAGGCTTTAGGCCATGCAAGTGGGACAAACCTGCAAATTAGATACTTAAAAACTTCAAACATGGTTCTTAATTTCTTCGTTTCTTATGGAGTTCCCATTTGATCTTACCTCTCGCAGCGCCAAGAGCTATTGATAGCCTTTGCTTAAACTCAAGTTTAGTTGATGGCTCTGGTCTAGTATCTGCCACAAATTGAATAGCATCTGAAAAATGCTTATAAAACCAGTACTACGCACACTCACGCGCACACGTATGATCAGTGAAATTAGGTAAAAATAATTACCATATAGGTGACTAGAGATGCTGCCATTTGGTAAATACTCATAAACCAGTACTTGATATCCACTTTCCTGGCAGTAACCTAGAATTGAAACTAAATGTCGATGATGAATCTCCGACAAATATGTCACCTGTTGCAACATAATAACCTGTCACTTCCTCATGAAATTCTATAAGATTAAGCTCATAAATAGTTTTTCGCTTATGAACCCCCGACACCACCTTCATTTTCTGCTTAGCAAACGATTCATTAAGCAACTATATGTATACGAGCTACATTATGTAATGCTCATAAACATAGAGCAATAGACTTCTTATTTTTTCATGATCGGTTACCTCTGAGACAAAATCGTGTCTAGGAGCACCAGGCCGCCTTTTGATAGCCACAACAGTCCCATCACGCAGCAATCCTTTATAAACCAGGCCAAAGCTTCCATATCCCAGCAGACTGCTTTCATCAAAATGCTTGGTTGCCTGGTCTAACTCCTCCAATGTGAAGACCCTCGGCCCCTGCCGTGCCCCCGAGCTGGGCCCACCCCTGTTCCATTCCACTGACAATGTTGGGGAGCAAGGTATCAGAGTTGTTAACAACACTACAGCCATCAATTGACCAATGTAGCATAATTTTCTTTCGAAAAATGCAATATTCAGAACTACTCTAATCAACGGGAAGGGGGATTCAAATTTGGGTGCAAAGAGGCCGACATGCTGCCTGGCTAACTCATACATTCACAGTTCATGTAAAAATAGAAGACAAGAGGAGTTTTACCTATTGCAGATGGATCTGAGGAGCCTGTTTCAGAGGTCCTGTTCGAAAAACTCTTGCAATGAGCCCTGCAAAACCACACGAATGCGATGATGATTGCGAGCAAGGCAAGTGCCCCAGCAGCACCTCCAACAACAGCAGCAGATGGCTTTGGCATTTCAGCAAGTTGGAATCAAGCAACCAGCCATAGATGTGGCAGTACAATAACTTATAGGACTTGCAGATTATACTTTTACAGCCTTTGGCACCAGAAAAATGGAAATTTGAATATATATTGCTGTTGGTGGGGTTTTACTGCAGACAAAGAGCTGAGAAATGCTAACTGGCTGATCTCAAGAATCTACTTAGAAAACAAGAACTTTAGGAAGAATCAGTGCTGCTAAAATCTAAACAAACAGATCAGAAAGACAACTCATTTGCTTCTTCTTTTTCTTTTCTTTTTTTTACGTTGTGCCCCCACTTTGTTTCAGCATCTCATCACAATGACGTTGGAGAAAACCCCATCACTGAAGAACATCTTGGTCCTTTCAAAACCCCCCTCCCATCCCCCACCCCAACTTTTCTCTATTTAAGTTGGGGCAGTATTTTTCACACTCTCGTTTTCTTCTTCTACATTTCTCCTTTTGTTTTATACGACGGTGAGAGAATGAAAGTGCGGAAATCACTTTGCTTAAATGTGATGAGGTAAATGGGTGATTTATGAGACCAAGTAGGAAAAAAAAAACATAAAGCAGAAATTATTATTACCCTTTTCTCGTACTGATGTTACACTTGATGTTGGCTTATATTTGGCATTGCTGATTACAACAGAACAAAACTTCTTGGGTGCTCCAAATTACCGAGTACTCCGGATTTATTGACTAGTAAATTTTAATTTTTTATAAAAAAACAAAGATCTAATGGTTAAAATACGCGGAGTATTCAAGAAAGTTTCTACCTCAGTCACTGTAAATTTCAAATGTAATGGAAAGTTAGAAAAATGATACATTGCAAAGACTTTTGTCAAGTAAAAGAGGCGACAACCTATGAATGCAGATATCAGTGAATGTAAAGAGAAATGACTGAGCTCAAAATCCAACAAAAAACAGGAAGTAAAAAACAAAAAAACAAAAAAATTGAAAAATCTTTATGGGGATAGTTGCTGGTTGTTACCAACTGTAAAATACTTTTGATTTTTACTATGAAAATGTGGACATGTGTGAGAGTGGCTTTAAATTGTTGGACAGTGGAAGACATAACAATTAATTGAAAGGGATCAAATTCAAGAATTTTGTAACATGCTCCTGAGTATCCTATACATTGAAATATTAACCGTCAAATATTAGGTATCGCATTGTCAACCAAGAATCTAACGACCAAAAATCTCAACGTATAAGTATCTGAAGCATACTAGAATTTTCTCAAATTCAAAAGAAAGAAAACAAAGTAGTTATATTGATCAATCATTCACTTCCTGAATTCACTCCCATGATCTTCCTTTTTGCCTCTTTTTCTGTCATCTGATCTGGAAAGAGAGGGAGGGCAGTTCCCGTATTTGTATAAAGTGGAAGTCCTCTCTCTTCCTCCGGATGGGGTCATTTGACAGCTGATCCAACTACACATTATATATCTCACTGCAAGTTCTGCAGCAGGAAAAACAAAATATGATATCAAGTTTCCACAGTATGCATGTCCTTGGTTTTTTATTGCTACACAAAAACACATATATATATCCCATAATTTCTGCTTTGGAAAAATGGGGTAGTCTTAAAATTTCTTACCCTTGCCTGCTTTTGTGAATATTTATAATTCGAGCAATTTGGTTGAGCTGTACGAATTGTTGGTGGGGAAGGCTACTGAGCTGTAAGTCTCTTTCCATTTTATTAATTCAGTTTGTTTGTTTTTCTGAAACTTTTGTTTGTGTTGTTGGTTTGGCTGGAAAGGGAGGGGAGGGATTGGAAAGAGGGTTGTCATGTTGTGCAGCCTACAGGAGGTCCATATCACAGTCTGGATTTTCTCAAATTTGGCTTCTTGTTTGGATCTGGTGTCTGAGACTCTAATCACTGAAAAATCTTCAAGTTCATTTCGGGGTATTCTATACTTGAAGTTTTCAATTGTTTGATCTTAAGTTAAGGATATAACAATTAAGATTTAACGGTTAAAAGCTCTGAAATATAGAATACTCCAAAGCACCATAGAAATTTTAACATTGTTTTCCTTAGTAACTTCATGTGCTTTAACTCCTATATTTCTAGGTAATTCGTGGTGAGTTTAGAAATTTTCTCTTCCATGGCAAGATGTCGCAAGCTATTTTGGCTTGTCTTTTTAAACATTTTGTCAAATATCTTGCTCTCGTAACCTTCATGCTTAAGAAAAACATCAAATGAACATTGGATAATAATTTCATGTGTAGCAACTGTAGGGTGGGAGGATTGCATACCCTGAACCCTAAGTGGATCCATCATAGTAATAGGTATCTACGAACTTCAAAAATAAGGTAATCACATTGTTACACACGGGTTTACGAACTTATTGTGTATTTTTCTCTCATCACGTGACTTGTACACCAAAGTTTTACTCCTTGGCCTGTTGCTTAAATTGCTGCTAGGTATTGGGCCAAGGGTAGTCAAAGTGGTACCATAAAAGCCAGATCATACATGGCATGTATGCTTGGGAGGACTGAAATGAAGAAAATATGTGTGTGGGCAGGGTGGGGCGGGGGGACCATCCATTTTGGTAGGGAGGAATAACCTTGCAGTCCTGCACTTGATTCATGACCAGTGAAAACTGACTGCTGATGGAGGACCGTGAGCAAAGAATCTATTGCACATTTTGAGCCATTTTTCTTCTTTTTTTTTTCTTTCCCTTCCTCATAAATCAATATATATGCATCATATCTTGAAAAGCATCTGACATGTTATGTTACTGGACAGAAAATTAAAAGCGATCTCTGTATGAACTTATTATCCTGTAACATTATGCAAAGATTTCAGTACTGACTTGTAAAATTACAATAAATTATTTAATAATAAAATATATAAGATACTACTTTGTATCAAAGAAAAGAACTTGCATGGAATAATAGAAATAAAAAAATTATGATAGAGTCTGAATATGTACTTCTAGTAGTTGATTTTACATGCAAAAGTAATACTAAATTGTCATGCCCTTAGTTCTCAAAAAAAAGAAAAACAAAAAAAAAATCTCGTGCCTTTATGCATTAAAGTTGGTTTTGTGAAATTTGTCATGTTTATTGTGAATTTTTTTTTGTTGCTAATGATTTGACTTGTTTGGATTTGTCATGTAGTTTGAGTCGAGTCTTTTTTGAGCAAGCTACTCCTTCTTGTCGGCGGTTGTTAATTGCAGGTATAGTTGAGTCTCGTGATATTCTTATGTAATATTTCTTTTTCTTTCAAACTTATGCCCCGTTATCAACCAAAACAAGTAGTAGAACTTGTTTAGGGGCATTCAAAGTCCAACATGTCATGCCTAGCAAAGCTCTCCTAACAATATGGGATCTTTGTTCTCATATATTTTAGTTTGATCCGATTCACGTTAGTTTCACTCAGTGTGAAAACTGCTCAGCACATCTTTAAAGTTGACACGATGCAACTTTGACAAACCCCTCTTGGTACGTTTAAGATCCAATTGTTACGTTACTCGATTAGACCTTGCTTTTTCCCATGTGAAACTACAACACAGCAAACAACAAACAACAATTCTTCGGCGCCGCAAAGGTTTGTGAGTCCGCAATCACAATGTCAATGTGAACCAGCCACGGTCTTGATGTGGAGTTTTTGGAGAAAGAAATGTCGTTTCAATTTTATCTCTAATTGGAGAAATACATAATTTTATCTTATTATTTTCAGCATGTTTCACAAGTTATGTATAAGAGTTTGAATCTGGCCCAAAAATAGGATAGGGGTCAAGATGCAGTCGGGTGCCCGCCGCTGATTCAACTGTCCTCCGAATTGTGCGAAATGGCTGCTTAAAGATTATGGATATCCTGACGGTGGTGCAAGTAATTAATTTTCTCCTAAACACACATGAATAATCATGAGTAATCATTTCATGATGAATTCAAAACTTACCACACGAGTAATCATTTCATGATTAATTCATATATTATTGGGATGAGTTAGATTTTACTGCACTCATTATGTTACTTATTGCACTCATTATGTCGTTTTATCAACACTGGGTGAAGCCCACATACTCTATTTGTGTAAATATAAAAGATTTAAAAATAAGAAAAATATGAAAGAGAAAGAAATTGGAGAGAAATGTGAGAGAGAGGGGAAAGTAGAAGGGGACAATTTTACTTTTAGGGAAATTTTATTTAAATCTATCTAACATTTTTTTACATCTAATTTAAATTTTAAATATTAATTGTTTATTTTACCTTATTGCATAATAACTATTAAGTACAAAATATATTAATAATTAAAATCAAATTTATCAATAGACCTGTTAGATCCTACATCGCTCATGGGAGTGGATCATCTGTGCCTTAAATGTACTTGCCCACCTCCATATAGCACGAGGCCTTTTGGGAGCTCACTGGTTTCGGATTCCGTATGAACTCTGAAGTTAAGGGAGAAAGGGGTCGTAGCATCCTAGGATGAGTGACCCACTGAGAAGATTTCTTGTGAGTTCTCAGAAACAAAACCATGAGGGCGTGGTCAGGGCCCAAAGTGGACAATATCGTGCTATGGTGGAGTCGAGATCGGGATGTAACAATTTGGTATCAGAGTCAATCTTTGGTCGAAAGTGTGCTGACGAGGACGTCGGGCCCCTAAGGGAGGTGAATTGTTAGATCCCACACCGCCCAAGGGAATGGATCTTCTATACCTTAAATGTACATGCATACCTCCATATAGCACGAGGCTTTTTGGGAGCTCACTAGTTTCAGGTTTCGTAAGAACTCTGAAATTAAGCGAGAAAAGGGCCAAAGCAACCCACGATGGGGGACCCACTGGAAAGTTTTCGTGTGAGTTCCCAGAAACAAAACTGTGTGGGCGTGGTCAGAGCCCAAAGCGAATAATATCGTGTTACGGTGGAGTCGAGCCTGAGATGTGGTGGGAGCCCGGGTTGGGATGTGACATGACCCACATACTACTAAACCCTAGCATCACTCTTTGTTTATCATTCGTTCATTTCGACTAAAACCCTAATAGCTTTGATAGAGAAAAACAAACTTTTCTATCGATTGATGGTGATTTTAAAGTTTTTAATTCTCCAACTAAAGTATGACTCAATTTATGAATATTTTGTTTGTTTGTTTGTTTCTTCTTTGGAGTAAATTTCATACTTTTTATATTATATTGTATTTGTTTCTCTATGTCATCTGTATGCGCCCCAAAACACTAGTGCGATGACTTTTGATTAGTACTGCAAAGACATAAAACTTGATTCTTGGTGCAAATAAAGATTGATCAACCTTAACCACAAACTAGTGAGTGGCATCTCTTGCACATTTTTTATTCGAAATAGCTCGAATTTGTTTATTTGTTTATTAACATAGCATCAAAACAACTAGCCCTATGTTACTTCAAAGTTTCTTACAAAGTACATGAAAATGCTCGATTTAAAAAGGGTTGAACTGGAGCTTGCATAACATTCTCTTGGCAAATTCAAGTCTATGAAATGATCTCTTGGATCCTAAGTCCATGGATGGGTTGTGGTAGCAGAAAGAAAAAAAAGGGGCCATGGAAATGCTAGTCCTATACTACAAATGCAATTATAGGGGGCAAAGGACACATCTTTGAAGAAAAAAAACATTCAATTAGGGATATTATTTTATAAAGAGAATGTGTGTAAAGATAATTTTATATTTTGAATTGGGTCTAAGAGGGTAGTTTAGATAATAAATTTGGGTTTAAAGAGATATTAATTCTTTAATAAAAAACAATATGGGTGAAGAGAGTAAGATGAGTGTAGAAAGAAGTTAGATAAGTTGAAATAAAATTTCCCTTACTTTTATTTTTATTTTGAAATTAGAGATTTTTTTATGATGGGTGGGAGAAAATAAAAAATAATTTTTGTACAAAATTACTTTAATATTTATAATTTTTTATTTGTTTTTTTTTAATTATGCATGCAATGGTATAATAGTATTTTCATTAATTTTTTATTAATAAAAAGTGTTCTATTAATTTTTTTGACAAACGTATTGGTAGTTAAAGACTCGTTTAAAAGTACTTTTAAAATGATTAAAAAATTTTTAGAGAACTTTTTGAGTTCCAAAAAGCACTTTACAAGAAGTACTTGAAGTGTTTTTTTTTTGCAAGAAACACCAGTTATATGTTTTTTTTCAGAAAACACTTTAAGTGTTTTTTTTAAGAATTTATTTGTGTTTTTACTAAAGATTGATTGTAAAAATATTTTAACCAGATGTACTTTTAGTTATTTTAAAAGTACATCTAAACGCACTCTAAATTATTAATCAGTCCATAACGTGCTTGAATTAATCCGTCTCTGCATTTATAATCATACATAATTTCAATATGAATTTGTTCTAATTTCTAAATAATAAATATTGATAATACATGATTTGGACAAAGCTTTTGCCAAAAAGTGACCCCTCTAATCAAATTAGTTCATAAAAAAAAAGGTAAAAAAAAATAAGAAACCCAAAGGCTCTTGCTCTATATCGCCACTTCCCGGGCTAGATCGGAGCTCAAAGCTCAAAGCTAAGATTTTTATACATGCCCGTGGCAGCTAGGGCTTTGTTCAGCGACTCTAACCGTGCGCGGGCTCCGGGTTGGTCCGAGTTCAGCAATGTACAGTGGGTCCAGCGACGGCGAAGGCCATGAGGCCGCGCAGAGGAAGATCCCTCCCGCCTCCTCCATGCTCTGGGTCCGCAATCTCCGCCGCTTCATCGGATCCGGCGCCGGACTCGGATCCGAAGCCCTCATGGGTATTTTCCCTCGCACTTCTCTCTCATTTCCATGCTAATCCTTCCAAGTGTCGAATTTTAAATTTTGGAATTAGGGTTTAGATTAGAACCATGTGTTACACGTTTGGGATTTTGGGTGCAGTCAGTAATTCTATGTTTTCCCTCTTTGTTTTAGGAATCATCAACTGTTATTAAGCTGTTTTCGTAGTGATTAGAACTTCCTTAAGAACTAATGAATCAAGTGATAGCGAGATAAGCTCATCGAAACAGAAAAAAGATGAAGGAAAAGATCTCTTAAAGTTTCCATTTTTTGAAGTTTGAGGGCTTGTGTCAATCTATCACAATTGTTCGAATGGTTGTATTTAGGTATGCATTATACATTCAACTGAGCCCATGATTCATGGGTGCCAGCGAATTTCGAAGAGTTCGGCTTGGGTTTCTCTGTTTGGTCTGTAATATGTGAGGCCCCTGGTCATTGACTACTTGAGCCCCTTCCCCAAGTTTTTAGTAGATAATGTGTCGGTGTAATTTGCTTTTATGAGCACATCTGTGAGTGTGCACGCTCGAGATAGAAACCAAGTTTTTAGTTTCTACCTTGCCAGTTGCTATTTAAATTGCTGAAACATGCACTGATGAAACTGAGGTGGATTTAGTTCATACATATCTGTCTCCATGCCGATATTCTCTGCCTGAGATTTAATCAAGTGTTTTATATTATTTTATTCTGTGTAGAGCTTGAAACAAAAAGAATCTTGCTTGATATTTTCAAAGAGAAGCAACAAAAAAGTGCTGAAGCTGGCACAATCCCAAGTTTCTACAAGAAGGCATGTAGTAGGGTTTTTGTTGTATTTCAATGATTCTGTTCGTCTTTGGGAATCTGAGGAGGAAGGCATTAATTTGTGATGGAAAATTCATAATCTTTAATATATATTTGTTTTGACCCTTCTGGTGTGCTCTTTCCTTGGTCCGTTTTGACTTTGCGCTGTCTTTCCATTTTTTCAGAAACCTGAAGAAGGATCTATTAGTCAGAGGGTCCAGAGGCTGGCAAAATATCGTTTTTTAAAGGTAATCATCTGGATTTTCATTCCTGATGATTACTGTTTTATTAAGTTACCTAAGCATCTGACTTTATTGGTGGCATTTACCTTTGTTTTTGCAGAAGCAATCAGATCTTTTGCTAAATGCGGATGATCTAGATGCTATGTGGGTTTGCTTAAGGGAAAATTGTGTGATTGATGATGCAACTGGTGCAGAAAAGGTCTGTGGTAACTGAGACATTTTAATCTGCTTTACACCTTTGCCATATGTTATAAATATCTCTTATGGGTTTCACACTAACATTTTGATGTTGTATCAAAATCTTTCAAGAATAGTATTACGGCATCTCATCTACTTCCGTTACATTATTATCTGCACTTCAATTTATGGCTTTGAATAATTATAAATTTTTTATTGCGTAGTTAGGTATCTGACTAATGCTAATAAGTTCCCTGATTTATCATCGTGTAGATGAACTATGAAGACTTTTGCCACATTGCCTCTGTATGTACGGAGCAGATAGGGCCTAAATGTCGTCGCTTTTTCAGCCCTTCAAATTTCATGAAATTTGAGAAAGATGAACAAGGAAGAATTGCCATTCTGCCCTTTTACCTTTATGTGATGAGAACGGTGGGTATAATTGATAATTAATTCCACCAAGCTTTTTCTTGCATCCTTTTGAAGAATTGAAATTATGCATTATATGACTACTGAATTGCAAAAGTCTGGAATGCTACTTACGAATTGTTGCCTCCAGGTTTCACTTACTCAAGCTAGAATTGACATGAGTGAACTTGACGAGGATTCTGATGGTTTTCTTCAGCCTCATGTATGAATTTTTTGCAAAATTTCAGCATCTAAGTGTTACATAACTTATATTTGAATCTTGAGACTCGTACTTTAGCTACCTCATTTTTCTGTATGATATTTGATAGATCAATGATGCACTATCTTTTTCCATCTTTTCTTATAATTGTAATGATTTTGTTCTTTCTTCAGGAAATGGAGGCCTATATACGAGGCCTTATACCTAATCTAGCACAATTACGGGACATGCCTTCAGGCTTTGTTAATATGTATTGCCGCATAGCTGCACAGAAGTTCTTCTTTTTTTGTGACCCTCATAGACGAGGTATGCCAAAGTTGCAAAATATAAAATGCAAGCCTCTCCACTCATTGCCAATTGGTTTTGGGTGATGCTTTAACTTTAGAAAAAACCAGATTTAAAATTCTTTATTTAATTGTTGAAAAAAATTAAATTAAATTTTTTCACACAGGAAAAGCCTGCATAAAGAAGGTGTTATTGAGTAATTGTCTCCAGGAACTAATGGAACTGCACCAGGTAGGCTGTGAAAGAATTTATGAAAAACTTGCTATGTTATAAATTGCATCATCTTTATTAGGTATATATTCTCCAAAGTAATTAATTATGTCAATAAAACATCCAGTAAATTCCGATCTTCTGCTAACTATATGTCCTGAATTTTATTCCATATTAGGAAACTGAGGAAGAAGTCACTGACAATGAGCAAGCTGAAAACTGGTTCTCTTTGACATCCGCCCAGCGCATATGCGGTGGGTACTTTTCACATCTAAACTTTCATTCCATGTCTCCGGGTTCCATTGTCATTCCTTTTTTGTTATGGGTTGTCTTCTACATGTGGCATATTTGTGCTGCTGTTAAACTGTATTATGAGTTAAACCGTATTATGAGGATTCCATTCTAGAGTGAGGTGATTATCTGCAGTCTTGGCTTTGGCTTGATTGCCATTACCTTGTCTTGATTTCGCTTAACATTCTTGAGTCTAGAAGACAATTAAGTCCTAGGATCAGTATGTAATCTGTATCTCAATCTCAAGATAAATGCAATGATTATATTTGAAAGCTTTAACTCTACTGTAATTCTGTTGCTGATTGCAACCGCGTGCTTTCTGTAGACATGTTCATTGCTCTTGATAAAGATTCGAGTGGATCATTGAGCAAGCAGGAACTTCGAGAATATGCAGATGGGACATTGACTGAAATTATCATTGAAAGAGGTATGCCTAGAAAATTTGAATCCATTGTTTGTACTGTGTACATTCATTTACTTAAAAATGCTAAGAAATCTGTGTGGAATTCTATTTCTGAGGATTCCCCATCTGATATGTTATCATACAGTTTGTATTTTCCTTTTTAGACTCGTTTATTCATGCTTTGCATTTGATATGCCCTCAACAGTGTTTGATGAGCACGTTCGGCGTGGAAAAAGTGGCGGAAGTTCTAGGGAAATGGACTTCGATAGTTTTCTGGATTTTGTCCTGGCCTTAGAGAACAAAGACACTCCAGAGGGGTTAACATATTTATTTCGATGTCTTGATCTTCAGGGAAGGGGTTACCTTACAACAGCTGATATACACTCTCTTTTCAGGTAAATATCCTTCTGTTTATGACTTGTTTGTGGGAGACTTATCAGAAACCCAAAAGAAAACAAAAACTTTACTTGGTGGTAGAACTTCTGTTGTCAAAATTTGTTCTGTTCTTTGCTTGGCTGCTCGTGCAAAACTGCGAGTATTGCTTTTTAGCAATGTTCTGTAACACCAAGCAGAGCCAAATATGGAATGGAAGTAAAGAAGAGGAGCATCCGAAAGCTGGGATGTTACCTGATACAAACTTCCTACAGAAAAACCTCTCTGGTATTTTCCTGCTGGCAGTACTTGAGCAATATATCTGCAAGTCTCAGATTATCAGAGACATGAACATCACTAATGAACTCAACAAACTATAAGATTCCATTGTCCTTTGCCTCAGCACTGATTCCTTACTATGTTGTGTCAGTCAAAATATCTTATTTTGTGGTTTTATGAAACAGGGATGTACATCAGAAATGGATTGAGGGCGGAAACTACGAATTGTGTATTGAGGATGTAAGGGACGAAATCTGGGACATGGTTAAACCAGCTGATCCACTGCGGATTACCTTGGCTGATTTACTAGCTTGCAAACAAGGCGGCACTGTTGCCAGCATGCTCATTGATGTGCGCGGTTTCTGGGCGCATGACAATAGAGAAAATCTGCTCCAAGAAGAAGAGGAACCAGAAGAAGAATCGTAAATACACTCCGAGGACTCAAAAGTTTGCCCCCGGGCTTTACTAACAAATTTAGAGGTTTTTTCGTTCTTTTGTTTTGTTTATTTATTTATTTTTTTCCTTTTTTTTTCGAGTTTTATGTTAACGAAATGATTGCTTTGAATTGTGTAAGTCAATGTGGGATGTAAAATAACAAGTATAGCAAATTGTTGATTGGAATGCTCGGACTAAATGTGAGATCATAGATGCAAGTACAATATAAATTTTGTTTGACTTTAAAGCCTGAGGGTACATTCGGTATTTCGTTGCTTGCCATGGTGCAAGTAATAAAAATGTCATGTTACCAAGTGTCGAGAGCTGACCTAATTGCCAAAAAAAGAGCAAGATTTTTATGTGTTTTTTTTTTTTTTTTTCTTTTAAAGGAGAACAACTGGTAGCAAGTGTTATCTGTCATTTTCGGATCCGGAGAGGTTATGAGGAATTTCATCTTATCCGTGGTCGCAGTCAAGCAAATTCACCAGTTCGGAGCATTGAACTTGAAACTTTTTATATTTTTTTGTTTATTAGGGAGCTGGAGTCCGCGATCCTACCATTGAGTCATTTGCTGTGATTCAAGAATTTGAATGTTGGGTTCTTGAAAAGTATTTTGAATTTTGGAGAAACAAGATATGATTAAAAATATTTCTCAATCAAGATAATCACTAAATAGACGAGTAACACTCATGGAACGAATGCAACCTAGCGTAATATTTAATGTAAAAAATAAACGCTAAATTTGGGGTTATACTATTGGCAAGTCACTTACAGACGAGTGTTCACATGTATGTAACATTTTGGCACGGTGCTTGTAGAGAGCGGGTTCCGGCTTTCGTTCACAGAGACCGACGCCAATTGGTCCATAAATCTCAGCATCGGAAGCAAAATCTTTCCAATTTCACTCACTTTCACTCCCAGAAATGGAGGTCCCCAAGGATCAAATCGCCACTCTCATGGAGCACGGTCTCTACAACTCAGCTCAGATGCTCGTAATCTCTCTTCTCCCTCCTCCAATTTCAAATTTTGTTTGCAGTTTCATAACTTTCCGCCGACTGAAATGACTGTTTATATGTGGGATTAGGGTTGTTTTCTTGTTTCGTCACCGGCCGCCAATGCCGAAATCAATCCGCACCTTAAAGCTGAAAGCTTGGTCAGAATCTTCAACTCCATGAGTTCACTTACTCTCTCTCTCTCTTTAATTTCTTGTTAATTAAATTGTTAATTATTGCTTGCAGGTGCTTCTTGGCGATTCGTTGTATCGCGAAAGAGAGTTTCGCAGAGCAATTGTAAGAAAAATCACACATTTTCCAGTAATTTCGTATTGTAATGTACAAAGTAGTGATCTTGCACAAATGTAGTGGACTTAACACTCTTAGTGATTGCAACAAAATTGGAAGGAATGTGTAATTTTTTACTGAGTGAGCTTACCCTTAGGTGAAAATGCCCATTCGATACTTTCTTGTGTTAAAAATCGTATCTACCTACTTCGGATTTCTTTACTGTACGATTATTATGCTGTCATTTTATTGATTTTCGCATGCTTCTTTATATTTTTTTCTTTTTCGTTGACAGCATATGTACAAGCAAGCATTGCAGCTTTGCAAGATGATTTCCAAGACAAATGCACCATCTACTAGAAGCTCATTGTCATCAACTAGGTCGTCTTCTCCAAATTTGTTTAACATTTCAGGAATTAATGAGAATGAGGTAGGCCTCTTTCACTTTTCAAGTACTTATTTCTGTTTCAGCTTATACCAAAGCATAATAGTGGTTCTTTTTTGTTTGGTGCTATTCTACATGATAGGTGAAGTTCAAAATCGCATCCAGTTACTTTGCGCTCGGTGAGAATGGAACAGCCCTTTCTGAGGTACAGACTTACATGCTCTAATGCTTATGGGCTGGGAAAATTTTCATATTATCTGTGTTAATATTAGGGTAATGCTAGGGAGACCAAAATTTTAAACCAAATTTGCAAACCAAATGATGTGTCACCAATAGCAAATAAGCACGTTAATCAACGCTTAAGTAATAATTTAATCATTAACAACCACATCATTTGGTTTAAAAAATTTGGTCTCCCTAGCATTATGCTGAATATTAACGTCTGAGTATAAACATCCTGACAAGTCTGTTAATTTTGTTGGTTTTACTTGCTTCCTTATCTTTTTTTTAATCTTTTTTTCTATCTATTTCTCCTGTAGCCCTATATATATTGTTAAGTTGTGAGCATAGTTTCACTTCGGCTGGGTACGTTGGGAATATGTACTATATAGGCACAGGGCACCCTTTCTTTGCAAGCTGCTTTTGCAAGAAGAAAATCTACCCATGGGTTTCTCATCAATATCAATATGCACTTATATTTCTTGTGTCACTTTTGGAATATTCTTACTGGGGTCTAATGCACCTTTAAACTTTACAGATGGACAACATTCCAAGCAAATCCAGAAACTTGCCAATGAATCTGTTGATGGGAAAGCTTTATCGGTTTTCTAGACAGAATCGTTCTGCCAGTTTCTTGTTTCAAAGAATGTCTAAGGTTTGTCAATCAAATTGTGATTCTCATGTTTCAGTTTGTATTTTTATGTATGCAGATATTTTGAGTCTTATACTTCTTTGGTTAATAAAATTTTGTGATCATTATGCTGCACTAATACTCTGAATCTCAAGAATTAGGAGTTCTTTGTTTCTCTGGAGTCAGCAATATCATGTTCTGGTGGACATTCATTTTTTAAGACTTGGATACTGTAGTTGAAGTAATTAAAGGGTGGAAAGGTTGGAGTCAAAGGTCAAGGCTGTGATCAATTGCAAGATTATAGGTGTTTTGTTTTGCAGACCCTTTAGATCCCTCGTTCTACGCTTTCCTTTCCTGGTAGCTCCTGTATTATTAAAGAAGGTTGCACCATAAATTACTTTAGAAAAAGTCGATGACCAAGACATTCCTATGGATATAAAAGCCTTTGGATTTCCTTCTTCTGCTCCCCTTAAGTTTAATTGGGCCATATTGCATCCATCTCCACTTGTCTTTATTCTCATGGAGATTATTCTCTGTGAATTCCTTTCCTGTTGCAATGTTTTTAAATGTGTTAATCCTTTCTGGTCTGCTAGCAATCTTTACTTCATCTTGCTATATTCAGGCAGCTTCATTTTTTGCGCTTTTGACAGGCATTGCCCTTATGTCATGGAGGCTATTGTTGCTTTAGCAGAATTAGGAGTTGCTGCCAAAGACATTATTTCCTTGATTCCTCAGGTTTGTCCTGTAAAGTTTTTTCATAGTGAAGCTGTCTTTATCTTATGCTGTTTGTAGAAAAACAAAGTTAGAGGGGCCATATGAGACATGGCTCATGTGGCTATTGTTATCTGATTACCTATGGAGTGAAGCTTTATAATTAGATGTCCATCCCAATGTTTCTTCAATTTAGCTTCTTGACTCTCAATTTCAGACTCCAAACAGAAGCGGGAGGGCTCCATTTGATCATTTTGACTCAAGTCGTTGGCTGCATGTAAGTAACAATGGGGAAAGCAGAGGTCGTTTATCATTAGCTATCATTTGGTCTATATTTATATATTTATGCTATATGTGTATATGGCTTCATATCCACATTGAACCGTGGCACTCATTGTGACAAATATTGTAAGGTTGTTTGGACAGACTTATATGTCAAGAAGAGAGTAGTTACTTTAGCACCTAGTGATGAAGATTTTGTTAGTCAGCCTATGTAGTTGATTTGTCATGCAATAGAAAGAATACACGTGCATTTTGCAATTTAGCTTGCACAATTTTGTTCTTTCACAACTGAGCAATTCTAGGGATAGGATCTACATAATGGAAAGAGGATTGAAGGGAGGAAAGCCCACTTATTCCAACAAAGTTGTTACATTTGTTTTTCTCTGTGCAGCGCTACGTTGAGGCTCAGTGTTGCGTTGCTTTAAATGATTATAGAGGTAATGGGAATATTTTCTTCTGTACTCTTTGGCCTCATTTGATAGAGAGGATTGGCTTGGATAGGACTGTTCACTATATTAAAGGGATTTTATAAGAAGAAATGAATGACAAATTCCTTATTTTGTCCAGGTTGAAGGTTACTCATGAAGAATTGTTGTCCCTTTTAATCCTACCATTTTTGTGGGGATTAGTAGGAATATTTTTTCTTCATGAGTAGCCTTCAACTTGGACAAAATAAGGAATATGTCATCCATTTCTTCCTTTAAAATGTCTTCAGTATAGTGAGTAGTCCAACCCAAGCCAATCCTCTCTATCAACGAGGCCTTTGGGTTTTTGTCTTTATGTGTGTTTGTGGAAACTTGAGAACATATTTAAAAAGTATTCTGTCATGATAAGGCTTGCTTCATCGTCAACACTGCATGCATTAGAGGTCTTTTCTATATACTGATTTAGTACGTGGCCTATATGCGGTCACACTTCAGTTTTGTAAAATTTCTACAACTAATAGATGGTCATCATATTGTTCTGTCAACAACTCAGTGATTGTATAAAATTTCTGTGCAAAAGCCCAGTTTCTTTCAGGCAAGGAAGTAAAGGGGAACTTTGCATGGATAAAGATGGGGATTATTACAGTTAAAATCTTGGTGGTATATAGATTTGCTGTATTACTTCTAGAATCTATTGGATGATGCCCTATAAGGAAGTAGAAAGTTGTTTGAAATAGATATTTGTGGCAGTTCTCATTGATTTTATTTCATAACTATTCTCGATCCTAGATGTAGTTTCATTATGCTATTAGTTTGAAATTCTGCTTGCATTGACAGTCTATGTATTTAACTTTGGCATTGCAGGTGGTCTGGAACTCTTTACGGATCTTGTACAACGTTTTCCTAATAATTTACACCTGTTACTTGAAGTTGCAAAGGTTAGAACTAATTGTTTGCGAGGTTATTGCGCTTTTTTTGCTATGATAATAATGGTATAATGTTGTCTACCGATTTTACTTGATAATAAGCAAATATATGCGTGCACTGATTGCTGAATGAAACTATGCTTATGATGGGAGGAGTAGGTTTCTGACCACTAAATCTCATCTATATGTACCACAAGTATGTAGGTTGCTTGTTTGCTTCTTTTAAGTTTCTCATTCCTACTAGATCTTTGCAGTTGCTCTCTATTAGGTATAATTTGACAAAGAATGAATGGCACTAATACCAACCACCAAAATGCTCACCTCACTACTCAAAGATAAAAGATGATTACAGTTTCATCCCTCTATAAAATTATCTATGAAAATCTTGCTGCTAATTTTTGACGTGTTATCGGCATAAGTTACTTACAGAATTGTAATTAACCAAGTATTTGTTTTTATTTTTCCCAAATACAGTCTTTTGGCCTTATTAAGAAATACCACAAATTTACGCTGAATGAATGCAAAGAGTGCTTTCATTCTGATTACTTGGGTTAAATTTCTATTAACAGACTTAAATGTTGCCCTATGATGTTTCTAACAAGGTTTTGATTTCTGCTTTTGTACATGTAAAAACTTGCATGGGAAGGTTGAAGCTATTATTGGGAAAAACGATGAGGCTATATTGAATTTTGAAAAGGTAATTTCTTGTCATGATGGTGATGCATGTGTTCATCTCTCTCCCTCTCCCTCTCTCTCACACACACACACACAGACCCGCACATGCCCATGAGCATGCTTGTGCATATGCCTTTAAATGAATGCATGTCATGCAAGTATGAATTCACATGTTGATGCTTCTACTCTCTCTCTCTCTCTCACACACACACACACACACACACGCACGCACAGACGCACATGAGCATGAGCATGCTTGCGCATATGCCCTTAAATGATTGCATGTCATGCAATACAAACTCACATCTTGATGCTTCTATTCTTTGCAGGCTCGATCAATTGATCCATATGTTGTAACCTATATGGATGAGTACGCAATGCTTCTAAAGACAAAGTCTGATTTTTCTAAGCTCAATAAATTAGTGCATGATTTGCTGATTGCTGATTCTACAAGGCCAGAAGTATTTGTAGCCTTATCTGTTCTTTGGGAAAGGAAAGATGAGAGAGGATCTTTATCCTATGTTGAGAAGGTCTGTTTGTCAAAATTGAGTAAGTTTGCTGTTTTTTAATTAATTAATTATTTTATATCTCGTAAGTTCCTTATTTTTTGCATCAGAGTATACGAATCGATGAGAGGCACATACCAGGTTATATAATGAAGGTACCGATGTGATCTTTGTATTTAATAAGCTGCAGCATCTATGCTAAAAAATATCACCTTCTCTTTCTGCTTACCCTGTTCTCAATGAGGAAAATATGAAGTGTTCCAAGCTTTCAGGGTAACCTGTTGTTATCAATGAAGCGAGCAGAAGCAGCTGTAGTTGCCTTCAGGGCAGCTCAAGAGTTGAGACCTGATATTCGTTCATATCAAGGTGGGACATGTAAAGGAAAATACTCATGTGCATGACATGCATCTTATGTCCGCATTGACTTATTCATGTTCGATTCAACCATTTTGCAAAAAAGAGAAATATGAAGTAATTGCAGAAGCTTAATGATTGGGTAGCTCAATTATGATTTCAGGATTGGTTCATTCATATTTAGCTCTCTCTAAAATCAAAGAGGCTTTATATGCTTCCAGGGAGGCTATGAAGGCTATGCCTCAATCTGCGAAGGCTCTAAAATTAGTAGGGGATGTACATGCGAGTAACCCCGGTGGTAGGGAGAAGGTAAACCCGTAACAGATTATTTCAGCATGATTTCAGAAGTCAAGTTGACATACTTATGAATTCAACCTAATCTTGAAACAGGCAAAAAAGTTCTATGAGTCAGCCCTTAGGCTGGAACCTGGTTACCTTGGAGCTGCATTAGCTCTAGCTGAGCTCCATGTTAATGAAGGCCGCAATGGGGATGCTGTGTCACTGCTAGAGCGATATCTGAAGGACTGGGCAGATGACTCGCTGCATGTAAAACTTGCTCAAGTATTTGCTGCAACAAATATGCTCCAAGAGTCATTGTCGCATTATCAAGCTGCGTTGAGGTTAAGTGTTATTTTTGGATATCAAGAATCACTTTCTCACTGTTAGGACTTAAAAACGCACATTCTCATTGATTATTTGCTTGGGTGTGTTTGTGTATGGTGTGGAAATTTTAGGGATCCCATTAATAGCAATTTAAGGTAGTCGTCCTGAAATAATTAAGGTCATTTAAGAAATTAAATTCCAACCATTGATGGCATGGGATTATAACACACCTTTGATCTGTTGTGCAATGCTCTATGATCATATGACTATAAGGTGCTTAATTTTTTCTTCTGACATGGATTGCAGGATAAACCAACAGAATGAAGCTGCGAAAAAAGGTTTGGAGCGCTTAGAGAAACAGATGAAGGTCCGTCGTCCTGTTTATACAGCTTAAATGAGTGATTGGGCGTTTGGTTTACATTGTTTAGTATAATGATTTGCTTAACAATGATGAGGCAATTCAGGGAGATGTAGTCTAAAAGTTGTCCTTTCTGTAGGGGGTGGATCCAGATGCACCTGAAGAAGATGATGAAGAAAATGAGGTCGATGATGCTGATGGAGACCAAGAAGAGACCGAGCTTCTTTAAATTATGCTAACCATGAGTATTTGTAAAGCTTCCGTGACGAGACTCTAGTTGCAAAGAATGCCATCGTTGGAAGTAGAGTGGGGGATTTTCCATGCCACAACAGGCCACCAACGGAGTTTTTGTATTGATATGGAAGGCGTAAGGTCTCGCAGAATAGATTGGGAGCAGGAGAGAATATTTACCAGTTGTTGCGTAGTTACGATCTTTGCGACCAAGGCAATCCTCCTAATGGTGGTAACCCTGTAATCTCCAATTCTTCGTTGTGTCATGCAGTGTATTTCATTGGGATCTTTCTCATGTTTCAATACAAGTTGTATAAAGTGTTCGTAATCTCGCCCCGTTGCAATAACTGGATTTAGATGTTCTTTCGAACCTTTGTGCACACAGACGCCCTGGTTCAGTGTCGTCTGTATGGACAAATTTACCTGTAACGGCTTTCTTATCGTTGTTCCGGTGTTATTTTTCGTCTTTGCATAATTGTGTCATCTGTCAAGTTGATTTTGTCAAAGAACAGAAACTAGCTTCAGTAGTCATGAGACATCAGAATCAACGTTTTCTTCACGTGAACGTGGAAGAGCCCACATATGTTACTTATTAAGTTATTGACATACATTTTAAGGTTCAGACCAGAAACGAAAACTACATGTTACGGTGACAGATGGGTTCACTTCTGTACGTGGTAGAACAAGTAGGACTCTCAACAGCGAGCTCCTCAAGGTGTGCAACTGGTCTCATAACCAAGCAAAAGCGTTGTGGTATATGGTTTTGGGTTCGGTGCCATTGGAGGGCAGTTGGGATTTGTTTAACAGCTCCCCGCTCTCCGTTGGCAAAGATGTTTAAGTCCATTCTTTGTTTTCTTCAAACTAGAAAGGTTTCCGAGGTGTCGGTGCTCGGTTCTCCATAGATTGCAATCTCTGTTTCAGGTGGAAAACTTCAACCTGCATAGCGACATGAAGAGGATGTCGATGGTGGCTAACAAAATAAAGAACTAAACCTTTGATGCATAGATTTTTGTAAAGTTTAGAGGCAAGATTATTCAAAGAACAGCTATGATAAAAGATGTTATAAGAGTTTCTGTAACGCACTAGTCTCCGAAAAATGCATACCTGTAGTTGGAATGCCCTTGCTCGTTCTCCTGCAAGGACTCCTCTAGTTGAATGGAGCTCCTGTTGATCACCCGATTTGGCTTTCAGGCATAAATCACTTAACCTAACAACAGATAACTTGGTTTCTAAACAAGAACATTAAAGTACGAAGTTTCACAGTACCTTCTGGGTATCATCCAAAACCGCCTTGAGGAAAGCCACATCATGCTCAAGCCTGACATTGTCAGAATGAACAATATTTGAGAGGTTGTTAGCCTCTTCTTGCGCTATCTCTACACCCGCAACCTTTTCCTTCAGAAATTCCATCTCCTTCGCACTGTCTGACAATTTTCTCTCCATCTCCTGTCTGCTCTTGAGGGCCGAGGATAAATTTTTCTCAGCAGCTTCCTGGCTGGCCATCACAGTAGCTAACTTTCCTTCTAAAATTCCATTCTTTCTTATTAGTGCGGCCATCTTTGATTCATAGTAGTGGTACATACTTGAAGCAGTTGATAGGGCTCCTAGTTTACTATCATTTTCTGGGAACACGGCATCGTTGTTATCCATTGAAAGGTTTCCAGTTCCATGATGGTGAGGATTTGAATTTTCAAAATCATATCCAGATAGTATCTCCTCCGAAAAGAGTCTGCCTCCATATATGTTAGTCTGGACTCCTGAATCAGATTGACTGGTTTTCTTTTCTATTGGCTGAAATTAATGTAACAGTAAGTCATTAGATCATAAAAAATAGTGTATGTTTAACAAAGAATGACTGCGCATAGGGAAATAGATTTTTCTTGCTCTTGTTTGTACAACTGAACTCAAAAAGTTTTTTTATTTTTTTTCCTAAATCATGCAAGTTCCATTCGAGAATTCAAAGCGAGATAAAGATGATAACATAAGTCAGGTAGTGATCATTAATTAAGAAAAGCTTCTGCAGCTTACCTGCGAGAAAGAACTTTCATCTTCCGTACTTTTTGCCACCTTAACAGTCGTGTTGAATTCTTCTTCATTGTGGAATTGTTTCCTGAGTGAAACGTTGCCAGAAACAGGATTTGGATCAACAAGCAAGGACTCCGACAAAGATTTTCTTCCAGAACCATGTTGTTCAATTGCAGATGCAAGATTTTGTCTGGTAACAGAATTAACTGAGCGTTGGGAAGAACCATTACTTAGTTGAGAAGCCAAGCCTGTGGATGATGCGCGTTTCTCAGGCAGCAAAGTTCCAGGGCCTTTGCTGGGAAAAGATCGACGACTTATGGATGATTCATTCTTTTCCATGGTCAGTACTTCAACCTGTAACAAAAAAAGTTTAGGTAATGAGCTAAAGTTTTATGAGAAATCAACTAAAGTCTAAAAACAGAAAGACAAGTTTCCAATAACCTGATTCGTTGGTTCCTTTCTGCATCCCCCAAAAGAAACAAGAAAATCCTTTTCTTTGTGTTGCACGAGCCCGAGGCTGAAACCCTGAGAATATAACATAAGAACAGTGCTTAAAGTACCAGCCAAAAAATTATTTCCATGCTACATTATTTTAGAGGAAAAGAAGAAATCAACACCAATGAAAATTATGCTACAGGTAAAAATCACTGCTGCACACCTTATTCGCGGTGATTGAAGAAGGAGGCGATGTAATGGCCACTGACCACTCAAGTTTAAAGATATCAAAGATCAGAGTTTCAGCATGTCCTGGAACGATTAGGATAAGTCAATATAAGATGTTGCATCCTTTTTCAATGTTTCAATCGCTGAGTTAAAGGAACAATGAAACTCATGCATATAATATGTCAGTACATAAACAGCAAGAAAACTTCAAGCATGTCATTCAATTATGAGGCATACGTTTTTTCCTGCTTCCACCCCCAACGATATACCATTTGTTTCCACATAGGACCCCACAGCAACCAGCTCTAGGAGATGGATGGAAACCTCGTTTCTTTATTCTTGACCATTCCATCTGAGAGAAAAGCCGATCAGCATGTCATAGGTAAACTTTACACTCTCATCCATGAAGAGATGAAATATTGGCTACATAATCAGGCAGTTTATAAGATACAAGCATGGGAGAGAATTCACTCACAGTTTCAAAGTCCATTGAATACAAATCATTCAAAGTCTTGGATTTTGATGTGCCTCCAAATATAAGAAGAGTTTTATCATCATAAAGAGCTGCTACGTGGTTGGACCTTGCAGATGGTCCTGTACCGCTGCACATATATCAATATATATCAAAGTTGAGACAAAACCAGTGTCTACCAAAATAAGAAAGGAGAAGGGTTCAGTAGCAACCATGTGCAACGTAATATTTGTTACAGATAGTTCGATCAAAGAACAATATCATTGAATTTCACACACTTAAGAAAAACCCACTCACGTGCAATGAAGGGGTAACCATGTCAACGACTTCAGATCAAACATATGCAAATCGTTCAATTTCCTCCTTTTAGCATCTTCACCTCCAAATAGGATAATCATAGAGCTTGCCCTGACTACAGTGTGACCAGTGCGAGCAACCTGCCATGCGTGAGATATGTGGGTGGGTTAAATTATCACTCCATTTAACTATCATTAGTTGAGTAATTCACAATTCCTCTAGCAAGACAATAACTTAGAGATACGGTACTAAAGGGTATATAATTTTAACAATGCAGTAATTAGTTACACCTACTAGTTCAATATAATTTTAAATATGTAGTATTTAAAATTATGCTGAAGATTAAAAACGATGAAAAAGGCTCAAGCAGTCATGTTACAACTTTTCAAGTGTAAGGCCTAAGAAAAAATTATACTAAAGCTGAAGAAATGTTTGTGCATTGAAGAAAGAGAATGTACCGGTATATTGCCCTTTGATTCCAAATGAGACCAGCATTCTGTCTCTGTATCAAATGCCCAAACTGCACAAATGAATGAAACATTGGACAATTTCATACAAGCACAAGCAAAAAAGTGATGTTTTCATGAAGCTTCAAAGACAAACTTTAACCTGAAATTTTGTCGCTCCCCGGTTCAGTTTTTCCTCCAATGAGGAGTGCCTTTTTCCCCCAAGACACCTAGACAACAGAAATGACGGAGAAAAATTCAAAATATCAAGCAAGACATTATTGTTGATTCCAATTTATGATATGCTAACCTTCTTATAGTCCACATCTACAGAAACAATCAACCTTCCCATCGTATTTTTTTCTCAATGTTGCTTGGAAACTAGGTCCTAGGAAATGCTTTTTGATATCCAATGTGTTTCGCGAGTATATTCAAATTTTTGTATTGCATAGGAAGGAACTATACACTGGTTCATGATAACAAAGGAAATGCAAACAAACAAGACAACAAGGTTTGGTACGTATATACGATTGTACCAGTTTGTGGCCCTTGCATGCAGGGATCCTTAATGGCAGACTGCTCGGTGACAAGTAAAGCTTTGACGAAGCTGTGGTCCACGTAAAACTATCAAACTTAAGCACCTGACATTTGCAAACACCACTATCAAATTAATTATCAAACAAATCCCAAAGATTCCTACTCCAAACTTCAACCAAATTTCCTGCTCATACCCCTTGAAATGTAAATTTACGCAATAAACACACATTATCCTACCTGTACATCATCTAGCAATTCATTCCCAGATTCACCACCAACAACTATCATCTTGTTCCCAATTACAGCAGCCGCATGCTGTTCAGGAAAATTAAAAAAATATATAAATCTTTTGCTTTCGGCAACACCATCAACAAGCACGAACCAAATCAATGTACCATATGAAACAATCACAAGAAAAAGTATTAATAACACTGTACATTGAAGCGGGGCGAAGGCTTGTCCCCAGAAATCGACAACACCATCCAATTCTCAGAGCTCCCAGTCGCGGAATTACTAATCTCGGGCACAGCAGATAGACACTGGCCATCGAGCTCATCAGAATTACTACTTGCCGGCGCATCACATTCATTCTGAAAAATGTAAACAACCTTTATTGTACTAAGGATTCATTACACCGAAAACAACCTACACGCAATACAAAGCTAAAAAAAAGCCTTACATTGGAGCTGTTATTTCGTTTCGGGTGTCTTATGGGGCTTCTGGTTCCCTGAGCAGAATCCGAACGCTGGACTTTCAACCTGAACACAGTAAATACCAAATTTATATCAAAACCTGAATCTTTAAACATAATTAACACCACAATTTCAAATGTCAAAAACTACACATTATTTACCGACTGCCTCAATGATTAAAAGATCAAAACTAAAAATTAAAAATTAAAAATTTCAAATTTTTACAAAAAAGGGGAAATCAAAAAGAAGAAAAAAGTTAGTTCAAAGTAGAAATAAAGCAAAAGGAGAATAAGAACAAAAGCTCTCACCGTCCCAAGCTTCATGCGCCTGCGAGAAAAACCGAACATCTTCGCGAAACAGCAACCTCCGCAGCAGGAACAAACCTCTTCCTTCCCTAAACAAGCCAAAAAAAAATCATCATCGGACTCGCCAAAAAATCGAACAAAATCCTAAATTTCAAAGGGGAAGCTACATTAATCTTCGAGTAAACAAATGAAGTTCTCAATAAAACAAAATAATTAGAATTTTACTTTAGCGTTGCTGTGAGCAAGTAGTCGCTTACCTTCTGTTTGGTTGCCGAGAAAGTAAGGAAAATGGGGGAGAGAAAATCCCGAATCACGAGCGGGTGAGGTTAACTGAGTGAGTGAGCTGGAGGCAGGGCCTGGTACTGTAACTATACAGACCAGAGGTTAAGGTGCGTACGTTAGCATCTTGGCGCAGGTTGTCCTGTAGCGCATCACAGGAATTTCCTTTTGTTTTTTTACTTAAAGATGAAAATCCTTGCAAGTATTTTCAACATTGTTACTGTAGAAAATAAAATTAAAATAACAATTTATTCCTCGCACACTTGTTTTTATCTTCGAACATCTTATTTTTCAAACACCTATAATTAAATTTGCATATTTCTCTAAATACTTATAATAAATTTATAAATTATTCGGTACTTAAAAATAATAAAAAATTGACACAACTTCTTATTTGAGCATCATTGGGAAAATGAAAAAACCCGTAGCGGATGAATGACGAGAGAAATGGAAAGAGGGACTCCGGGAGAGAGAGTTGGGTGGTGGCTGCAACAACACTTTTCCATTTATTTTTTATCTTATTTTTAAAATGTTAAGAATTATTTTTTTTAATTTAATTAGGTATTTTGCTAACTTCAACAATAAATAGGATGGTTATTTAAAAAAATATATATATTTGTGGATGTCCATAGAAATTAGGAAATTAATTACATTTTTTTTTTCTGTTTGTGTGAAGTGTGGATGACCGTTGGGTGGAGGAGAGAGAGTTGAGAGAGCGCGGTTAAATATTCGAGAGAGACATTTATTGTATGCGGCAGTGGGTCCCTGGGGTTGTCTTGGGACTTGCAAATTTCAGCTCAAAAGATCAAATCTCTGTTTACGTCCACGTTTCGATTCGTAGAGAGTTGTATGGTTTTGATATTCTCGAGTAATTTTTTTTTTCTTTTTCGAAGATATTCTCGATTATAAAAAGGTTGGCTCATGTTAATAATGCGATTTAGTAATTAATCTTTTTTTCTTTTTTTTATTATTTTGTTAATTAGTTTTGGTGATGATAAATAAGAGAATGAATCATGTTTAATACTCAAAGATGAGTAGGAATTTTTACTTAGAACTCTTGGTGATCGAATCACAAAAATCTTTTCTTATGACCAGAACTATTTATGTTATGAATTACATTATAAAAATTATCTCGGCAAGAAATGAATTAACACTAAGTCGTGTGGTCAATCTATTGTAGCAAGTATATAGACGATCCATAATACTTTTACCAATCTCGTTTATATGTTTTTATATTATTTGATAACTAAATGACCTTAGTTTCAATTGATTTTTTGCAAAGGCGATCTTAATAGAGTGACTTACAATATGAACGGCTTTGATCATAAACACGAAGTTCTATAAATCGGCAAATAACGGTTTTGAGTAAAAACTCCGACTCATCTTTTGAGTAGCCAAGTGTTGTTCTGAGTGAATAAACTACTGTGATCAAATTAGTTAAGTTCAAGTATGCACAAGTAAAAGTGGCAAATCATCTCATTGGGTTGTTAACGAGTATCATAATTAAAAACCATTTAATTTGATTTTACCTTGCACTATCATAACCACTACTAATCTCGTCTCTATATCTTGGTGATATTAAATTATACGGGTCTTAATGGTACCCATTAACAACCTAATGAGTTGCTTTGCCTACTCTATGATTGTATCAGTTTTAAGTCTGTATATTAAATACTAGCATATGTCCCACACTTTGTGTGTTAAAAAAATTTTATTTTTGTTTTAAAATGGGAAGGAGAGAGGGAGAAAAAGAGGAACGTCGATTTGGAGAGAGAAATTTTATTTCTTATTTCTTTTTAATTAGAGAATGTTCAATCACTTTTTGGTGAGACTTAAAAAAAACTATAAAATTTAGTTTGTGTGAAATTTGTTTTTTTTTTTTTTTTGGTCAAAAAGAAACGTTCATTAAGTAGAAAAGGTTATAGGCTAAATCCAAACGAAAAGCAAAAATAACCCAAAGCAAACTGGTTGGGGGGAGGGGGGGGCGCAGCCTAATAAGCAAACTAACGAAAATTAAAACCTTAATCCCTAATTTCCAAACACAGGCCGCTGATGCCGTTGGTATCACGAATGTCTTGCCAGTAGCCACCAAAGCAGCAATACTAGAGAAAGCAATCGAGCGGTCAATTCGACCAAGACATCATAACAGAAAACCTACAAACCTGCAACTAAAGACGCCAAACCAAGAAATAGTCACTAGATCCGAAACACCATGACAAATCCCTTCAAATATATACAAACATAGTAGCATGGATGGAAGGTGAGGCTGAGGGGTATGTAAAATACCCTTACTTTGGCCAAAACCGCAGAACACTTGGCCTCGAGGGGATTCCACCATGCTAGTTAGGGGGAAGAGAAGTGAGCAAGGGAGAGGGATATGGCATCCATTTTCGATTTGGCGCAGCGCCCAGGATGGGGTGCGGGTAGATTATGAAGAGGTGAGGTAGAAAGGAAACGTGGGGGAGATGAAGTTCTGGGTTTGCAAAGGACTCCCGGAAAAGAGGGAGGATGGAGAAAGAGTGATGATCGCCAAAGAAAGTGCATGAAGCCCGAAACTGAGACAAGCTCAAGGAAAGGAGGAGACCAAGCTCAAAAATTTGAAACAAAACTGAAATACAAGCAAAAAGGAAGGAGAGAAGGAGAAAAGGAGAGAAGAAGGAGAAAAGAGAAGGAAGGAGGTTGCCACCGGCACCCAAGCCAAAGGCTAGGGTCGGGGGCTAAGGTTTTACCTCAATTTGTGTTTACAGAGAGATGAAGCGAGAGCTATATTTCTGTCGTAGTGACTTACTAGCTTATGACCTGTAGTTTTATGGTTTCAAACACTAAAAAAGACACTAAACTATCTATAATCATTGCAATCCTATCTACTATTGCCATATTAGGCATGCTTTAGTTCATACTACCATGGCAAGGCACTATATAAAGAAAACACATCATTTAACTTCTCACTCTTGTAATACAGAGTTGAGATCTTTTATATACAACCTAATTATGGGTCAAAACATTGAAATTAGGGAAATTGTATGCAAACTTTATGGAAAGAGATTTTTTAGTGCGTCAGGAACACAGCTCGATACACAAAGTGTCATAATATAAGTAGTTAAATACTTGGAAAAAAAAATCCAGCCATTTATATTCTAACATTGGGTGTTTTAGATCGTGTTCTCGACATACTCGAAAATTTCTCTTTTTTGGATAATGCATATAAAATTATTCTATTAAATTACACATACATTTATATAGAATAGTGCTCTACACACATCAATTTTACCAGTCACATCCCGGCCCCGGTGGGACCACTTCCCGGGCCCGCTCCACCACCATAGCACGATATTGTTCGCTTTGGGCTTACCATTCCCTCACGGTTTTGTTTTTGGGAACTCACGAGCAATTTCCCAGTGGGTCACCCATCATGGGATTGCTCTAGCCCCTTTCTCGCTTAACTTCGAAGTTCCTATGGAACTCGAAGCCAGTGAGCTCCCAAAAGGCCTCGTGCTAGGTAGGGATGGGAATATACATTTAAGGATCACTTCCCTGGACGATGTGGGATGTCACAATCCACCCCCTTAGGGGCCCGACGTCCTCGTCGACACATTTCCGGCCAGGGATAGGCTCTGATACCAAATGTCACATCCCGGCCCGGGTGGGACCACTTCCTGGGCCCGCTCCACCACCGTAGCACGATATTGTCCGCTTTGGGCTTACCATTCCCTCACGGTTTTGTTTTTGGAAACTCACGAGCAACTTCCCAGAGGGTCACCCATCCTGGGAGTGCTCTCGCGCGCTACTCACTTAACTTCAAAGTTCCTACGGAACTCGAAGCCAGTGAGCTCCCAAAAGGCCTCGTGCTAGGTAGGGATGGGAATATGCATTTAAGGATCACTTCCCTAGACGATGTGGGATGTCACATTACCTCTCACACACCTCTCTTATTTATTCATTAAATGACGTGGATGCTTATGTGGATTCTAAATAAAACAGAAGAAAAAAAAAATATAAAATCTAAAAGGAAATTAAAATAAAATTAAACGAAAGAAACTCTATAAACCTGCAAACAAGAAATGAGTAAAACTCCATTGATTCGTAACCTCCATCTCCATCTTTGTGAATGAGGTCTACAATTAAATATCAATAATCGAAAAGGAAAAAAATAAGAAATTAGAAGCAGAAATTAGTGACCCCAATCACAAATCAGTGACCCCATCTTGAAGCATGGTGATGAAGTCCTATGAAGATCTTTTATTCATTTATTTTTCTTTGACATTAATAAACGAAAATTAAAAAAAGAAGCAGTAGACATCAGCACAATGGATATCAATAATCTGTCACTTTATGGGCGGAGTAATATTTCTTGAAAGCCCTAGGCAGATAGACAGGCAACAAGAACCCAGATAAATTGAAGCACCAAAACCCCATATTAGCAATACCAAAGCCCTCTCCCCGCTGGCAGAGAGGAGGACAACAACGGTGACGGCGTTGAGCTACCAGAAGTTGCAGAAAGAGGGAGATGTTGGTTACGGATCGATGGAGTTCTACTCTTTTCTTGTTTGGACGCTTATAGGGTTCTTCCGGCCTTTTAATTTTATTTTTAATTTCTTTCTAGATTTTAAGCTATTTCAGTTACTTTTATCTTCAGTATCCATATAAACATCTATATCATTTAATGAATCAATAAGGACTCTTGGATGTTATGTTATCTACGGGTTTAAAAAAGTGTAAAAATATTTGTCAAAATGTTTGTCCCTTAGACCATCTCCAATGGTTGGGCTAAAAGTCAAATATTTTAGCCCGGAAAATTGAGCTTTTAGTCCAGAAACAGTTTTTCTGTTCCAACCGTTATAGCCTAAAATTTTAGCAGGGATTATTAAAGAATGAACTTAGGTTTTTATTTTATTTTATTTTTGTTAAATCAAATTTAAAAAAAATAAATAAATATGTAGACTATCGTAAATTAATTTTATGAACATTTCAATCTAAAAAAATTTAAATTCCGATGAATATTAGATGGAGTCTACTTCGATTTCAGGGCTAAATTGCGGGGGCAATTTGTCTTTGGTTTAGCATTTAGCCCAAGTTTTCTTCTTGGGTTGGAGTGGGTTTGGAAGGAAATTTTGGAGGGTAATTTGGCTTTTAGCCCACCATTAGAATTGGTCTTAATGCTATATATATACCAACTCCAATAATGAATTAAAAGCTAAATTATCCTCCAAAATTTTGTCCCAAACGCACTCCTATATATATATATAAGACGAGCTATCCGCCACCAATTCTGCTTAAAACCAGACCGACAAAATGTGGGGACCTAAACTTCAATACAATATATATATATATATATATATATATATATATATATATATATATAAAGGACGAGCTAACCGCCACCAATTCTGCTTAAAACCAGACCGACAAAACGTGGGCACCTAAACATCCAATACACACTCCACTGGTCTACCCCAAACAAAAGAGTGAAATGCCTTGGTTTGCTTGTGGAGATCAAGTGTATCAAACTTTGGAATTGCTCCAAAACCAAACACATATTTTCTTTGCCGTATCTAATAAATACCTAAGACAGTGACAATTATTCATTAGCTTCTGTTAGCCCCATTTCACGGATTGTTTTTTTCTTTAGATAACATAACCATCACTTAGCGCTACCATCTAATAATATTATACTCTACTTATAACGGTAAGTTTGAAATACCACTAGTGATATTATGAGTAATGCATTAATTGTGTGTGTTAGAGTACAAACTTCATCTCTAGTGTATAAAATATGTCGTCGTGTTAAAATAATAATAAGAAATAGAGCATGAGGGCTGAGGGTTAGAGGAACCCAACCTATCCAATGATCTTCCCAGTTCAAAAAAAAAAAAAAAACCACTATATCCCCTAGAAAAGTAGGAAGAGAACTCAATTCCCAATTCAAATGAAGCGAGAAATCAGCTATAATTGCCTCCTGATGAGTCCATATTATATCATATATTTTACCCTAATTTTAGTATTAATTTATTAGTTATTTTGGTAGAATTTTGATACTTTGTTATATATTTTCAATGTAAGACATTCGACTTCCTCTGGAGCAAAAATTATTCAAACAGATGAATTTTAGAGTGATTCTAATTGGAGGATGTTCGTGTGCCTTTCAAGGTAATTGTGTCAAAATTCCAGATTTTTTACCAAGCCATTTGACCTCGACGATGAAATTAAGGCCTAGCGCATAACTTTCACAAATTGATGTTTTTGACGTTTTAGGTATTTTGGAGGTCAAGATGGCGTATTTTGAGGAAGATTCCTTTTGAGGATTTGTAGGGGACGTCTTCAGCTTTAAAAAGAGACATTTTGGGATCAAATCGGAGTTGATTTGGTTGGTCAAAAGTGTGATTTTCTGAGAACTTTGAATTCTAGTTCAAATATAAAACCTTTTATTTTCTGTTTTATCATTTAATTATGTTTCCTAGTTTTATTCTAAGACCTTTTCAAGATAGGGTTTTATTTTCTAGTAGTATAAATAAGGCTTGTTAGCCATTAGGGTTCTCTAGGCAACATTGGGGGGAACGTACGTGGAAAATTTAGCTAGGCTTTGATGCTTTGTATTTTGAATGTGTTTTCTATCTTTTTTTCTATTTCAATAAATTCCTTTTGTTTTATGGTTGCTAGTAGCTAATTTTCGTTTGCTAGGGCGATGCCTTGAGCCTTAGTATGGATATGTAGTTTTTATTTAATTGCTTATGATATTATGCATGCATGCTTTGAATTATTAATTACTGTGCTTTAAACTGTCTCTATATCTTAATGCTTAGCTACCATTAGGATTTTTAGATAAGTAATCGGATGAAAATCGATCGGAACATCACCGGAGGATTGAGTATTGCTTCTTGTGATTGATAGTTGTAATTTCACCGAATACCACATCTTAAGGGTTGCATGGTTTTTCAAAGGGTTTTCACAAAGCGTAATGAGTCATACATATTTATATTTGATCTGAATACCACTGACAGATTGCATGTTGAATATACATTGTAGCTTAAATACCACAAGTAGAATATGCATTAGGAAAACCTAATCTTCAAAGTTGCATGGGTAATTCTTAAGTAATTGATAAACCTACATAGACTTGTTAAGGGGACGGCGAAACCCTAGGCTTTTACAATTTAGTTTTCAAAACTATTTTCTTTTGTTTTCTTTACTTTGTCAAGTTATTTTTTTTTAATTTAAAATTCGTTTTTAATATTCTAGGTTATAAAATCAACTTTTTCCAATCTTTGTTTTTTAAATAATTAATTAAGATTTGGTATTTACATAAATTATTCATTCAATCCCTATGGAAAATGACATTACTTGAGCCGCTATATTACGACAACCTTGTACTCTTGCAAGTATTTTTAAATATTTTTATCACTACTTTTGCAGGTGGTAAAAATCTCTATCACCTCCCTACAAACTTATCTTCACATATGAAACATTTCATGCTTCACGTATATATATCCAATTTATAGGGGCATTTATAATCGTTTCGCTTTCAGTTTTCAATTTTTAGAAAAATGAAAATTGAAAACTATTTTCTTGAGTTTTCAAAATTGGTCTTGAGCTTTTAGTTTTTGGTTTTTAGTTCTTATTTATTTTTAACTAAAAACTAAAAATAGCTAAGAAACAAGATTTCAGTTTTCCTAAAAGTGAAAACCAAAAACCAAAAACTAATTATTATCAAACGACCCATTACTAATCACCTCTCACACATGTAAAACTACCTTGCAGAGATAGATATTTCACGTGAATGTGTGTTCATAGGAAGTTTGATGAATGATATTAATTAGTCTAAATATTCTTTTTATCCATTTATAATTATTGTTGTTGTTGTTACAATGAAAGGGAATTATTGTTGTTGTGATCTGGTTCTAGATTATTGCATTTGCAGAGGGGATTATAACGAGGCTAAATATCCATATGCTTGCATTATTATAACAAATTCTGCTAGTGTTAACCGTTGATTTTGATTGGCCTTAATCCTACTTAACTTAAATCACAACTTAAGCTCGATCTTACATGAACATTGAAATTACATTGTATAAGTAGGCACCGTGATTAGTAAAAGTAAGATTTTATTACCATAATAATTAACCAGAACCAGAAACATAGCATCTTACAAAAAAGCTAGAGTACATAATAAGTTAACAACTTTATTATATGATATTATATATATATGCTCTATATTTATTCCGACTCGGATACTTGTTTAGTTAATATCTCAAGCATGCATAACTAGGAATCTTAATAGCTCCTGTTATGCAAGTTAATTAGCCATAGTTTGAACTAATCAAACCCATAATGCCCCGACACGCTTAAGCATGGGGATTAAGGAGCGCCTAAGATGAAGACTCATGACCTCATTGGCTCCACCAACAAGTTCACCACCAATGAACACAGCAGGCACAGTAGGGTTGCATCCAAGCCTAGAGAGAGCTTGCTCTATCTCTCTCCCTCTTTGCATCTGATCAAGCTCATACACTGCGGGGTTCACCCCAAAGTCACAAAGCAGGGTTTTGATCGTGTGCGACATGCAGCACGAGCTCTTGCTGAAGATCACCACTGGTCTCTCTGATGCCATGTTTGTCACCGCATCCATCGCTTATTGAAATGTTGCTAGCAGTACTCTTCAAAAATGTAAGAAGTTAGGGTTTACGAGAGCAAATGAGAATTGAAGTGAAAGGTGTGTCAAAAAGATTGGGAAGTTGGGAAAAGGGTAAGGAGAGCAATGCGAATAGTTTAGAGGATTGAGGTTTGATGTTGTGAGTATTTGGGGGAAGGATGGAGGGGTTTATATAGGGACATGGGAGACTAGTGGATTGGCATTGTTGGCTTTAATAATTCGATGGTGAAGGAAAAACAAGAATGTTCCAACAGATATTTAAGCCATCCCATCCAAATGCTGCACACTGTAGCTTAATTAGATCATGAAAGTTGCATGCACAAAAATTAACCGAATCTTTTTGCATACGGAAATTATAGAGACGTGTCCTTTGTACGGCTTCACGTTCTTATCTTGTTCCATGATATGCTATTGCCTAAACAGGTACCTTGCCGTATTCCCCTTTTTTTTCTTTTTTGTTTAATAATTTATTTCTCTTGTGCTAGCTAGATTGCTTATTTACATGTTTGTTTAGGGTTTCTTTTATATGACGGTAACACCAAGTGACATGTTAATATGAGGACACACTCATTTCCGTTTGTTCTACATTTTCTGCACATAGGAAGGGCTATGGTACGTACTCAGCGAGTTGATGATCAACGGCTCACTACAAGAAAGGGTCTATTGTATTTGATCTGCCGTATCTATCCTTGAGCATCTGCTGAGTTGGAGAAACTAGTTGGTTTTATCCATTTGGGACCTCCTTTTTCGTACTTGGATTCGCATCCAATTCATGAAAAGGATACAGAAAGCCAAGTGAAATGAGAAAATACATGTCCCCAAGAATTATACATATGCAATGTTCACACCTGTCAAAAACTACTTACAACTCAAAAATTGATCAAGTACTGATGCATAATTAGGTTCTCCACAAGAAGCCTAGCTAATACAAATTGGTTTCATTGCATTCCAAAAGGTCAAAATAAATTTGGGACCTAGTGAAAATTTTAATTAACAAATCAGTCTCCTCTCACTTTCGACGGACGATGATGCACAGCGGGGCACGTCCTAAATCCAAAAACCGCCGTACATGGAGTGAGATGACAAATCGAAATGCCATGAGGTGCTGCCGTGGTCCCAAATGTTATCCCCTATGTATCTTTCCATGTCAAAGTGATGTAGTTTGTTGCTTTTTGTTATTCTATAACTGGAAAAATACATGTATTTAATTTTCTTGTCTATTTTCCTCGAAATTACTAATATCTAGTCTGGACCGCGCATGCATAAACCATGTTTTTGAAAGGTCGATCGAGATGTTGATATATTGTCCATCAGTCATCTCTAGAAGAATGAATCCCATCAAATGGAAAGCTCCTTCACTTTCTTTTGATCGATTTTCCATCACCACTTCAAATCCTGGTCATGCGAATTGATGCTAACGTGTCTCAGTGATACGTAATTTATACCCCTCAATTCATATGTATATATATCGGTACTATGATTGTTTATGCCATGTATATGGAGGAAATGATCATACCTGTGATTTCAGGTCTCATCTCATATTCTCATGCATGTGTGTGTCACGACCTATAGAAAGCCTGTGACAAAGTACTTTATTAAGGAACAATGGCCTTACCTAAATGGCCCAGCATTATGGCAATTGGGAGCCAAGGGTCATCTTGGAGGTTCCATGACCGTACATCTCATGCTTATTGCAGCATGCATATATATGCATTAATGCATGCATGGCTATTTATCATCTCGTATTTATGCATGACTTCCATATAACATACATACATACATACATACATACATACATACTATATAGCAGTGATTCTAATGTTAACTGCACCGCGGATAAAATATTGACAACTGTAAATTTATAGTATTCAACGGTATATCAAAGACTTATATATTAACCCCATATTGACCCATATTAACAACATGTGCAGTTTAAAACATTGAAAAGCTTATATATTGGTATATATAAATATATTTTAGGCTGCATATTTTATTAGACCTGTTATTAAATGCAACTTAGAATAAGTTTTATATGTGCAGGACTCTCAAACACTAACTTAATACAGCATTAATCACTCATGTAGCCTTGTTTAACAAAATAATCTTATGATTCGAAGCGTTCATTTCGACTATCAATATTATTCATGCATCATGAACCTTCACTCTTTACATTAAAGGTTCGGATGGATGTACTTTTAAAATAACAGAAAGCGCTTTTAGAGAAAATATTTTTGGGTTTCAAAAGCACTTTAAGTGCTTTCTACAACAAAAAAAAACATCAGTTATGTGTTTTTTCCATGAAGCATTTTAATTGCTTTTCTAGGATTTATTAGCATTTTTATTAATGATTGTTTCCAAAAATATTTTCATCAAAAATAATTTCCGTCATTTTAAAAGCACATCAAAACAAACTCTAACACATAATATATGTACCTTCCATGACTATTCTCTTTCGTTCATACTAGCTAATATGCGAGAGTGTGTGTGGGGGATAAGGTCCTTATAATTACACGTGTGTAGGTAGCGTAAGTTGGAAAAAGAATGCCAACTTTTTAAGCCAAAAGCTATTAAAGATAAAAAAGTAACGCGACGACGGATCGTGGCATCACGCAAATTAGGGTTTTGGGTTGGTGAGGTCAGGTACGTGAGAGGCTCTTGTGTGAGGTCAGGTACAGACCCTGTACAGATTCTCTTGATTGTTTTATTCCTTCTCAGAAAGGAAAGAAAGGATTCTTTGTATGCTTCGTGTTGCTTTTATCTCACACGCAGATATATTGTTACATCTCACATCGTTTAGGGGAGTGAATCTTGTAAGCCTTATATGTATATTCTCATTTCTACCTAACACAAGGCCTTTTGGGAACTCACTGGTTTCGGGTTCCATCGAAACTCTGAAGTTAAGCGAGTTCAAGTGAGAGCAATCCTAGGATAGGTAACTCACTGGAAAGTTCTCGTGTGAGTTCTTATAAACAAAACCGTGAGGGTGTGATAGGGGCCCAAAACGAACAGTATCGTGCTACGGTGGAGTCGAGCCCGGTTGTGGTGGGGGCCCGGACCGCGATGTGACAATTTGGTATCAGAGTCAATTCCTGGACGGAAGTGTGTCAATAACGACGTCGGGCCCTTAAGGGGGTGGATTGGTACATCCCACATCGCCCAGGGAAGTGGATCATGTAGGCCTTATATGTATATTTCCTTCTTTACCTAGCACGAGGCTTTTTGGGAACTCACTGGTTTCAGGTCCATCGGAACTCCGAAGTTGAGCAAGTTCAGGCGAGAGCATTCTCAGGATGGGTGATCCACTAGGAAGTTCTCGTGTGAGTTTCCAAAAACAAAACCGTAAGTCAGTGAGCTCCCAAAAGGCCTCATGCTATATGGAGGCATGTACATATAAGGCTTACAGGATCCACTTTCTTGGACGATGTGGGATGTAACAATCCACCCCCTTAGGGGCTCGACATCCTTGTCGGCATACTCGCCCCACACAGTAGAGTGGCTCTGATACCAAATAGTCACATCCTGACCCGGGCCCCCACCACATCCGGCCTCGACTCCATCATAGAACAATATTGTCCGCTTTGAGCCCCGACCACGCCCTCAAGGTTTTGTTTCTGAGAACTTATGTGAGAAGAACTTCCCAGTAGGTCACGCATCATGGGAATGTTCTGGCCCCTTTCTCGCCTAACTTCGGAGTTTCTATGGAACTCGAAGCCAATAAGCTCTCAAAAAGCATCGTGCTATATAGAGGTGGGCATGTACATATAAGGCTTATATGATCCACTCCCCTAGGCGATGTGGGATGTAACAATATGGAACCCAAAGCCAGTGATGTCCTTGTCGGCACACTCACACCACACGGCAGAATGGCTCTGATACCAAATTGTCACATCCTGGCCCGGGCCACCACCAGATCTCGAGCTTGACTCCACCATAGCACGATATTGTCTGCTTTGAGCCCTGACCACGCCCTTACGGTTTTGTTTATGAAAACTCGTGCGAGAAGAACTTCCCAGTGGATCACCCATCCTGGGAATGTTCTAGTCCCTTTCTCGCTTAACTTCGGAGTTCCTATGGAACTCGAAACCAGTGAGCTCCCAAAAGGCCTCGTGTTATATGGAGTTGGGCATGTACATATAAGGTTTAAAAGATTCACTTCCCTAAACAATGTGGGATGTAACATATATACAGATATATTAATTTTTGAAAAATAAATAAACATTACATATATATATATATATTAATGCATGCTTTTGTGGATTCGAAACAGACAGAATGACACTTCTCCGTCCAAAATCTTAAAGCAGAAAGAAGAAAAGAATCAAAATCTCTCCCCAACTTATATTGTGCATAAATATGTCATTTCTATTATCGAACAATATATTATATGATCACTACTTCAGTAGCTTGCTTGGCTGCGATTCGTGCTCTGTTGTTGGTGCTGCTGGCATCTTCTTAGTTCTGACTAGGAAAGGTGCTAATTTTGACATCGATATTTTCTTTTGTTCTACGCGTTAAACACGTTGACAAATTAAGCATGTGTTTGATTTATCTCTATGATCTTGACAAAGGAATCAGAGCCGGCCCTGAGATTTCAGAGGCCCTGTGTGAAAGTGAATTGGAGGCCCTCAAAAGTACTGAGAATTTAATTTTTTTTATTTTTTTGTTCAAAATAATAATTTTAGTTTTCAATTGAGCTTCTATAAATTCTAATAGTACAAACAAATTTAACAAATTAACAAGTGAAATGTGTCGTATTGTTTTTCCTTAACTATTTAGAGGGTCAAGGTTCGAATTTTCATGTTATTGTGTGAAATTTTTACATTATTTTGTGGAAGCTTATGCATTTAATAAAAATATAAACTGAAAAAATGATGAGATGAGTTTCAAACCATTTCCCTAGGATGATGTAAAGAAGCAATAATTCTACTTGCCTAAGACTCAAGTTTGTAATATTTTACACTTACTACCATATATACGTATATGCATGCAAAATTGAAAAATCAAGAGCCCTTCTAAGATGGGAACCCTATGCGGTAGCACAACTTGCACCCCCTAAGCGCCGGCCCTGAAAGGAATTTAAGCTGTATATTGATGGTCAAGGGATACCAACATTTTTCAAATAATTAATGGGGGGGATATATACGGCATCTCAAGTAGATAGATCGTGCTTGCTTTAAAAGATCAATTCTTAAGTGATGGATTTGTGACAAGCCAAAAAATATCAGAGTCTTAAGTGATGGATTTGTGACAAGTTGGCTTGTCTTTTATATTTCTGTAAAAATTCCACCAAAATCTTGTCACTTCCAAATTTTCAATCATGATTTGTAAAAATTCTTTACGAATTTTGTAATAGTCAAAGTAACAATTTATATACAAAGCTTGAAACCAAATGATTTGTAGGATACGTACCTCTTACAAAACTTAAAAGGTAAAGGGAATACGTAAATAGGAATCTTCAGATTTCTTTCAATTAATAATCTTATTTGGTTTGACAACATTCAGGTTACCTTACTTTGTTGAAGAAAATCCTAAATTTAAATCACATAAACAACCATTTGTTGAATAATATAACAAAAAATATTTCTCCAAATCATTGTTCTTTTACTAGAGATTTGTAGTTTCGGAGAACGTTAGAGATTTTTGGTGATTCATGGCAACGGATCCCATCACTCTTCAATAAGTAATGCTAAGGAGACCAAATTTTTTTAAACCAAATGTTGTGGTTGTTGATGATTGGATTATTACTTAAGCGTTGATTAACGTGCTTATTTTATATTGATGACACATCATTTGGTTTAAAATTTTGGTCCCCTAGCATTACCCCTCTTCAATTAAAAGGGCCTGTATTTACCTGAAGGGCCTTGTTCAACCTAGGGTCAACCTTCAAGGTGTTAACAAATCAAAAGGCAAAAAGAAGAGATCGATATTGATTGCAAAACTCTGAATCTTCTTTTATAGACAAAAGGAAAAAAAAATCAAAACAATTGTCAAGAACGACTACACGACACAAATGCGCCATCTTGCCAAAACATAATTTGGAACAAACAGGAAAGCAGTCTAACCTTAATTAGTAGAAAATATTAAATAAATTAAACAATCTTTGTTGAACAATCTTTTTTCAACACCACTCACCGTCAAGATAAAAGTGGTATTCAACATTATGAGTTTGCTAAGAAAAGCCGATGAGTATGCCGTTCTTGATGGCCATGCCAATACTGATCTAAATTTTTATTGCCAGTATCAATGCCAGTGTCAATGTCAATGAAAGCTTCTAACACCAATGCGAACTTCCCATGTCAATGCAAACTTCCATTGGCAACACTAATGTCAATACCAAATAACATAAAATAACAAACTGGTGCCGAGTGAAGATAAAGCGGGTCAACATCCATCCTAGACAAACACAAGCAACCAATGTATGTCCAAAGACTCCAAACTAAGCACCACCTTCATTCTCGTGACGGACATCATCCTAGACCAAAGGCGGAACTACAATCAGACTAAGGTGGCCTATAGCTCAAAGTTTGAAAAATTATGACTAATTTCTAGACCTCCTAACCATTTTGCATGAATTATCCAACCTACTAACAAGAAATTAGCCACCCAATTACTCAAAATTCTCCGAAACTGGAAGCCAGACTAATGCATTGAAACTTCTCGTTAAAAAGAAAATAAGGAAACAAACTTATACCTTTGTTGGAAAGAAAAATTATCAGCCCACCCTTGATTAAATTCCTAATTCCGCCAACATGATCATGATTCACTTTTATATTTTCCAACAGGACAAACAGAAAAACAATCTTGGTAGAACAAGTATACCAAATCCACAATGACGAGCTAACTTAGAACTTATACTACATCTAAAGACTAACTTAGAAAGCAAAACAATCTCCCAAAAGTTCCTAACTTTATATTTTCCAACACAGGATCCTTGAAAATTATTAACCCTCGGGTTTGGACGACAACAAGTCAACACTAAATGTTTCCATGATAGTTCTTTTGATGATTATCTTGAGTACAACTGTACAAGCGCGATCATTGATGCTATAAATCCACATATGTTATAATATAACTAGAAAGTGTTTAATATTCTTGAAAAAATCGTTATGACTTAAGACACACAACACATAGAAGTGGCAAGGCCAGTTCCATCTCTCTCACTCTCTTTTTGAAATTCTCTCTTGAGTTCGGATTGATATTCTAACTAGGCAATCACACATCATCTGCAAATTTGCCAACTTAAAATTCTTAAATCCCGATGCATGCATCACAGCATCATCGTCTGTGTGATGCAACTTCTATTCGTGCGCGTCTTCATCAAACACCTAATTATATCTAAAGTTTGACATTGGTTATCATGCTTAAGTCCCTCTCAAATTTGTAACAAAGGGTGTTTTCGTCCACAAATAAAAACCCACAGTCCCTTAACTTAATTTTTTAAAGATTTTTTTTATTAACACTCCACATAATGTTGAATAACCTCGTATTAAAATTTATTATTAAATTACATATATATCCTAATATGCAATGACTGTTTAGGCATCATAAGTTTTTTTTTTTTTTTTTAAATAAAACTTTTAAATGCATCACAATCACTTTCAACATGTATATCTCATGATTATTTTTCTCTTCAAGCTCTGAAAAAGTCACTTTCACCATCCACTACAAAGCGGAAAAAAAAAACCTCTAACCAACCAATAAAATTACAAATACTTTGATTGAAAAAAAATATTTTTGACAAATGAAACTTGAAATCAATGTTTTAAAAACTTAACATGAGATAAAACTTTATAATTTTTCTTTGTTTTAGTGATTTTATCGACGTCATCAATCAAATTAAGGCATTCTATGTAACCGATAATTGGTGATCGGTGCAGAGATATCAACGAAAATAGCTTTTGACTGGTTATGAAGCCTACGATTTAGTTCAGTTATGAAAAGCTAATCCTGCTTACTTTTATCATTGACAAGACAGTGAGATCTACCCATTCAAATAAAACCCCCAATCACAAATTGAATGTTCCATGCAATTACACATTACAAACTCTATTGCAGCAAGTTATTCGGAGGTAATAAAATTCATGTTATTTATACGAAGATGATAAAATTCTTTGTTTGCTTTGACATCTAAATTTGTGAGGGTTCCGATTTACAGGTACCAATTTTTGGTTAGTTATCCAAATTTACCAATTTTTGTGTACTTAAACAGAATCGATCACAAGGCGATGCCTCTACATGGGACATTGAGGTTGCATCTAGGATGTGGATAGTATGAGGTATATGTAGAAAATGAAGGGTGTATGAAGAGAGTGTGGGGCTTGAGGGTATTACGATAAAGTATGTGGGATGTATTAAGTAATACAAATTTCAATTAAAAAAATAATTGTGAGGTGTATAAAGTATTTGGGTTGTATTCAACAATATGTAAGGTGTAATTAAAACAACCCTTTTTAAAATAATTTTTTCAATCTCTCATATTCCACTTTCAGCCACGTTTGGCTTATCTCTATAGTGTCTTAGAGTCTTGGCACATAAGTTAGTGTATTAACTATTAAGCCAAACAAGTGCCTTTCATATCAAGGGCAGTTTGGGCATCAACCCAAATATCTAAAGGAACCTTCTGCTTTCGCATTCCCTTTTCCCTATCGATTTTAAAGAATGCATATAATTTGTAATCCCACCTTGCTAGCTTCCCATTTGGCGCCTATATATACATGCCCATAAGATATCCAATTCCATCACCAAACCAATCTACTACTAGTAAGTTGCATGCAAACCCACAAGCTTCTTTACCTACATTTGCTCCATTTCCATAATTTTCCTTCACATTCCCATCTAGTTTCTTGGCTTCCACACAAAAGTTCCATTAAGTCTTTAAACCCTAATCAGATATCATAAGCATCCCTACCAACTAATTTTCATTTAGCCACATATACATTCCACTTCTTGGATACATTTTAATTTCTTTCTAGCTATTTGAGATCAACAGTAAATCCATTAATGGATCGTGTAACAAAATTGGCATCACAAAATGCCATAGTGATATTCAGCAAGAGCTCGTGCTGCATGTCCCATGCAGTCAAGAGACTGTTTTACGAACAAGGGGTAAGTCCAGCAATCTATGAGCTCGATGAGGAGTCAAGAGGGAAGGAGATGGAGTGTGCTTTGACAAGGCTAGGTTGCCAACCTTCAGTGCCTGCTGTCTTCATTGGTGGCAAATGTGTAGGCTCAGCCAATACAGTCATGACACTTCATCTCAATGGGTCGCTAAAGAAATTGCTAAAAGATGCGGGAGCATTGTGGCTCTAATTAATTAGCAACATTAATTAGCAGTGGAGCATATATCTATATGTGTCCCAAATGGTTAAAAGGGATAAATCAGTTTTATTTTTCTTTTTACTTTCCTCTTGTTACATCCAGCGGCTAAAAGCACAATGGAACTACATATCACTTTTGAGTGTTTGTCTAAATATAATTTTTGAAGTTTAGCGCTATATACAGGTAATCTTTTTCTCTCGCATCATCCATGTACATAATGTAAACTTTTGAAGAATGTTGATGAAGATAGTTATGCAAAAAGAGAGAAGAAGAAGAAGAGAAGATCAAGAGTTTAGAGAGAGAAGATAATTTTAGAAAATGTATTATCTTTCTTATTAGTTACAAGGTTTATATAGTTTGCATTGGTAGCTTACACTCTAAGCTACGCTATAACAAACTTTAACTCTTTAATATTTTGACACATGTCTAATTCACAACCATAGGATAATACTTTACTAAATATCTGTCCCTATAGATCAAACTTTTTTTTTTTTTTTTTGGATAGATCAAACTTTTAGTAGAATGTAACCCAAAAGAAAATGCATCATACAATATTGTTCCAGATTGATATATACTGATATAGTGGGTTGAATTAACTAATTAAGAAAATGAATAAATAAAAAAACAAAAAGCAGATGTTTAGCATTTGCCACCACAAAATAAATAAGGCTAGGATGCTTCTGAGTAAATTAATTAATTAGCCTATATAGGTTAGTGCCATGCAAAAGCATTAATCAGCTGCGAAATGGCTGAAGATTCTGAGGTGCATAAATTTGCGTCACGTACCCTCTTGAGTAAACTCTGAAATTCTGCAACAAATATTACGTGGTGCAATCATACCGGCGGAGACGTTCCATTTTAATTGCAGATGTCTTGTAAATAATGAAAATTATGGATATATTATATTCTTTGATGGCTAAATCTAAATTAAAATTGGATTATCGACTTTATTGCAGCTATATGAACATATATCTTGGGAGTGTTGTTCCATCACGCATATATGGCCCTTCCAGTTCTCCGATGGGTTTCATCTGGACAGCTTTGAACCTTACATAAACACATATGGCCTTTCCAATTTATAAATGCTTATTCCTGCTACACTTGTTTACAATAAAAATATTATTAGGCCTTGGTTTGGCCTAATAAGACGATTTGCAAAGGAATCTTGGACCTTTAGTTTACTCTAAATGAACGGTGCACGCTTAAATTGTTTTTAACTTGTCAAAAATATCATAATCTCAATCTTTCTTCTCGACTAAAGAGAGCATTAAATGCGAAATACTTTGGTGTTTTAGAGGGAAGGTGATCGTGAATTTAGGCAAAACCACCGTATTGGTTATGCTGATCTTCATTCACCGCTAAAATATTTTGGATTATTTTTCTATTAATGCATCACTTTTTGGAAAGTAATCCTAGGTCGACTTCAAATGAGAACACATGAAGCATCGATGGAAGAGATGGACGGTATATAAATACAAGTGAAGGAAATGACACTCAAATCATATAACAAAACATATTACAAGCTTTCAAACTAAAAGCTCATGTCTTTCACTTGTTTCATCCCTTTTGCTTTATCAAAAGACAACTTAAAACCAAGACCTTAGAACTTTAGGAAAACTTCCTTTAGACTCTAAGACCAATTATAATTTGCTCCGTTTCCATCTCTTTTGCATAGTATCAATTAACTAGCCTTAAGACAAACAGTCTTTTTGGTTGTAACCCTTTACAAGGAAGCATTTTGACCCCAATCAGATGGTCTCATATCCAATCCGATAAGAGCTTAATCGATTGTTCTTCATTCATTTATGTATGTACTTTGCTTGATTGTGATATTTAGCAATATTAATATCAATTTCAATTACTTACTTATTGCTATTATCGCTTACTGTCTTTACTTTCTGTTGTGAATTGCTGAAGTGGTATGCTTAAATATAACTAGTTTGTATTTAACCCCATCTCAGTAGTTTCTGGTCCAACATCAAGAAACTATTAAAGTTATTAACATGCAAGATATTAAAAAGAACCAAACTTGAGCCAAACATTGGCACAATTCTTTATTCAAAAAAAAGTTTTACTACTTGTGGTGCAAGTACTCAATATGCATATAATATATTCTAAATATATTACAATTTTATGCTGGCAGAAGCCAACAGTGGCACATCTGATAATTAACAAACCAAATGATTAAGCCTCTTTGAAGGTCAAAGTGTGAAGCCTATACCAACTGGGAAACAAAACTACTCCGCGAGCCAACAATGTTTGTTTTCACACGGACCCTAATGTGAAAATCTACGAGTGCATATACTTAGTTATCATTATATATAATCTTTTGCATTATCATCATCTCGTCCTAAAGTGGAGGAACTACTAAGGAATACGGTAGCTGGGAAATAATGTACATAGCGAAGCTAAAATTTTCATTATATTTGTTGTCATAGACACATAGTGGAGCCTCCTATCCAATTACTCGTCAAATCTTTGCAAAAGAGGGATACTTTTGAAGTGAACCATTGCTTTTTGCTGAATTATTCCAAAATATTGTAGTAATATTTGCTAGTAGCTATTTCCCAATCCCAATCTCTTTACTAATTACATCTTCCATCATACAAAGTTATTAGCTTAATTAGGCTACGGAATTTAACTATATAATTATATAATGTTGCACTTTCTAGGTTCTAATAGTACTTCATGTTTGGGGCTAGAAATTGATATTTCATCTATATTGTATAATGTGGCACTTTGTAGTTTGTATTCTTTCATTTTCGAAAAGCGTTCTAGATAGGCAAAATATTCACCTTGTCAATATTGAGTGGTGGAATTGATTCCACGTTATCTTATAAAAATTAAAATATATAGAAAAGGGCTCAACAAATCATGAACAACGTGTACAGGAAATATCAACGACTACGAGCTGCAGTTGGAGATGCAGGACAATTTTTTAGGTTTATACTTTTATACGTACTTTACGTACGGACGGGTTCTTTACTGTAATTTTTGTAAGAAATATGGGCTTGTGGTGAAAGTACGGGAATGGATCATTTTTAGCAGGATCCATGACATAGACACAGCCACAGGTACTTCCATTGTAAAGCAATCATATTGACACATAAGCCCATTCATCAACTCCTGAAGTTTCAAGCATAAACCATACTTACTACGGCCGAAAAAGTATAAAACATACGATTCGGCCTTTTTCCCTCAAAGACTGACACATGAACTTCATAATTTTAGTACTTGATTAACCAGAAAATGAAATCAAGTACTTGATGCAGTGTAGTTTTGAAGTAAAGTATGTACGTTACTATATGTAAATATAGGGTCTCTGTGTTGACAAATTGTTTATTTTAATTACATATATCATATTTTACCGGTTTAGTTAACATTACTTTGTACATCCAGTAATATTTTAAAGAAAACGACATTTTCATGTATAATATATGCTTTAATCTTAACGTGTATACGGATACTAATGAGTTTCACGTGCTTAGCATGGTATATAATTGTCCTATACTCCTGTCTATTAAGTGGCAAATCACAGAAAGAAGAAAACATCTCCAACATGCATACGTGAATTACTACACATGCAACTAAAGATGTATAATATTCTGTCTGTGTTTCATTGGCGTGGCTTTGGTTGCTTCATCCTTACTTCAACTTAATTAGCTTTTATCAGGATAAAAATGTACGGGGCAGAACCAGCAAGCATGCATCTACATTTCATCAGACAAGTACTTATCCTGCTTTTCATCCATGTCATCCATACACACACACATGCCTTTATGCAAAGGGTTCTTCATTTAAAAAAAAAAAAAAATAGAGATTAGGTGTGGGACCCACTCCACATTGAATTTCAACAATCCGAATCGTCTATTTTGTTAGTCTCGATTTATAAATCATCCTTGCAAAAATTCAATTCAATTTGAAACAATTTGCCTATTTAATTATCAATATCAAATTTCATTATTTCTTATATAACAAAGTATTTGTTGATTTCTTTGAACCCAATTAGATGTCTTAAATATTTCCGATTTGGCTAATATTTTGCAAGGATGATCTATGAGGTACAACTTGAAAAATAGACGGTTCCGATCGTTAAAGTTCGATGTGGTGTGGATCCCACAACTAATCTCAATTTTTATAAAAAAAAAATGAAAATCTCTTTCCTTAAAGGCTTCCTATATATATATATATATATATATATATATGTTACTGTTTGTGATAATGTGATAAACTCCCATTTTAGGGTGATTCGAAAACTCTAAAACTGTACCATAACCCTAAACCCTACGATTAATAGAAAGATTAGCCGACATAATCCTGGATTAACCCACCAAAAGAATCTTCTTGCTAAACTTGTACAAATAATATTGAAGATATTCCAATCCCATCTACTTTCACGTTGTAGTATTAGATTTTCCCAAGGCTAACAAATGAAATTAGGACGTGATGACGTTAAAACCTATATAAATGTGCTGGCTTTTGTTGTCCTTGAGAATTAGCAATGGACTATTTTAATTTTATTTTAAGCAAAGTGGCGTAAGATAAGATGCATGCCCTGGAGATCGAAGAATAGAGGTGTACAACAAAGATGAGAGTTGAATTCCACAACACAAAAAAAAAAAAAAAAATTAGTTTTGTATATACTTATAAGAAGTTGAGTTACTCATCGCATTGTCAATTAATTTCAACTTTCTTCACAACGTGCTGATGATCTTGAGATCTTCAACCAACCCATGAAAATCATGTGGATTGACATTAATCGGGTTGGACTCGGTGTCGGATTCAGGCCAACCTTGTCAATAATACACCTCCAATGGAGAATGAAAATTAGACTTCTAATCTTAGACGAGGTAAAGACGCTATCAAAGTTTGTCTACAACATCAATCCAGTCATCCAACATTGCAACTTATACATCAGTGCACTGTACAATTTCGTATTATTAGTAGGAATCTGGAAAGGTCTTGTGTGGGTGCTCTTTGGGTTGAGGCAATCGTGTAGTGTTTGACATTAGCATTGTGACTGTATGTTGGGTTGTCAACTGAGATTCTAGATCTTGGTTATTACTGAACATTAGCACATGCAATTTGGTGCGTCCTTGTTAAGTCTGCAGAGGCTCACAGCCTCACAGCCGTAGGTAGTGCCACTACATTCAGCTTTTCAGCTAATGGCTATGAGGACTGAGAACTATAGGTGCATATTGGGTTAGGTGGGATAATCATTCGAGTTGAATTGTGCTTCAAGTAGAGAAAAAAAAATAACATACTGTCAAGCAGTGTATAATATCATATCATATTGTATCATGAAGATGTAATTTAATTAAATTGTAAATAATTTTGAACAATGTTGAGATTTCACGATAAAGTTAATTGGTAATATGGAAAGTAACTTAATTATTAATACGCACACGCAATGTTCTTTATTTCTCTGATGCGGAATTGATACTCTCAACACGCTCCCTCATGTGTGAAGAATTTTCAAGTCTAGCACGTAAACAACATAAATCAGATGACGTAGAGCACACTTAGTTGTTGGATTTCACACGTTAAACAACATGTTTTGATACCATAAAGAAAGTTAATGTTTTATCATAAAATCAATTGATAATAAAGTAAATAACCTCATTACATATAAACACATGCAAAATTTCTTTATTTCTCGATGTAAAATTAATACTCTCAATAAATTCAAATTTCAGCTCCCAAACGCGACAGACAAAAAGTCTCGTAATACAAAATGTCTCCCTTTTTAAGTTTTTATTCGCATTTGAATTCATCAACCCTATATTTATGAACTATAATTCTTCCTCTTGTCAAATATTTTTATTAATTTTTAGTCAGAGTAATTGGCTTGTGGTACGGATGTTAGGCAATAGTTGTTGGTTTGTTTGACCAGAAAAAAAAAACCATTAAAACATAATAAAAAAATTAAAATTTTACTGGGCCAAGGCTAGTTTGATATTGTTGTACTTTTTAAAAAAACTACTTATGTAGTGTTGTGAAGATAAACAAATGCAAAATAAAGTTGCTAAGTGTTTGGTAAACCTTTTTTTTTTTTTTGTAAAAGTGCTTTTAATAATAATAAAAAAAAACAGTGTCTGAGTATTTGTAAATTTTTATATAAATTGCTTTGAATATGTTACTAAAAAGGATATAATATTTAATATAATATAGCAGAGGCAAAAACTGTAATTTTGTAAAACATGTGGGGGTATACTTGCCATTTGAAAAATTCATTAAATGAGCATTGATTACTATGCTTTGAAAAAAAAACTTTTTTTTTAGAAGCATTGTAGACCTTACTTATGTTTTTCTACTTTCATTAACAGCAGTTTTAAAAAAAACATTTTTTTTGTTTTACCAAACACATTTAATATTTCAAATTTTTTAATAAGCTGCTTTTTTTAAAGCACCACAATCTCAAACAAACCCTAAATAAAAGTTGAAATATTTCTTACCATGTAAATTTATTACATGTTCTAATAAAAAGAAAAAATTCAGTAAATCTATAATATAGGACAAATACATTTCATAAAACCTTGCTAGTTTGAATCATTTTAAGGAGAGAGAAAAGATCAAACTTCAATAAACCTAGCCCAAAAACAAGCAAATCAAAATTTTAAAATTGTAGTTGTGGTGTGTGACTACACCGTGAGGTTTTTTATTAATTTGTGCTTCTTTTTTCTTCAAATTTTTTGTTCGATTTTTGCTCATTTATCGGCGACACTCTAATTCTTGGATTAAAACTTCAATTTAAGTTTTGATTCAGAAATAATTTTCCTGCTCCAAATAGGTTAAATTTTAGTTCAAAATTATTAAAAAAATTAATTTAGAATCCGATAAATATTGAAAAATTAATTTAATCTAAAAATATTTAGAATCCGATAAATATTGAAAAATCATCAAACCTGACACTTATTAACTACATAAAATTAATTAGTAAATCATAATTACTAATTACTAAACCATAACCTTTAGCTCTAGCAAATATTTTATGCGGGAATTAACGAAAATGTTCACTTGATGTGATTTTATCCTTTATTAAGCCCCGAAACTATTTCTCGTTAATTTTTTGAAGTTGAAAAATAGAAAGGAAAAAGAAAAAAAAAACTAACTATGGGGTCTCGCAAAGAGATATGTAGGTGTCCAAAATCTTGGGAATGTGCTAAATTAATTTTAAGAAACATACGGTGCGAGTAAAATAACTATAACTTTGGCTTATAAGTTTATAACGAATATTGTAAAAGTTCTCAACATCGATTAGAGCACTATGGGTTGTAAATCACAGTTTTTGTGAAAATTTGAAATTTTTAGCTTTAGGAAATATTTGCGTCAGAGTTAAAGAAAATATTGGAAGACCTTTGGACGTGATACCGTTTATTAGGTCCTGAAACTATTTTTTTATTGATTTTTTCAAGTTGAAAATATGAGAGTATCTTTAAATTTAGGTTTTAAATCATTAATTTCAAGTGTTTAAATATTAATTATAATAGATTTAGCATGGGATAATATATTTTGAAGAACATGAAATTTCAAGTGCTAGCGATTGTAACCGAGTGCAATCGCTAGCACGATAGCAACTCCCTTCAAGGAGGATCGGGATCAAAGTATCGATCGTAACATTTTTTCCCCCGCCTTTTTCTTTTTCTTTTTCCATTGAATTTCTTCTTCTTAGTGCGTTACTTTTGTGACATCCCACATCGCCCAGGGGAGTGATCTTTAAATGTATATTCCCATCCCTACCTAGCATGAGGCCTTTTGGGAGCTCACTGGCTTTGGGTTCCATCGGAACTCCGAAGTTAAGCGAGAAGGGGGCTAGATGGGTGACCCATAAAGAAGTTCTCGTGTGAGTTCCCAAAAACAAAACCGTGAGGGCGTGGTTGGGGCCCAAAGTGGACAATATCGTGCTACGGTGGTGGAGTCGAGCCTGGGTTGTGGTGGGGGCCCGGGTCGGGATGTGATAACTTCATTTAGATTCAAATACCTTTTATATTTGTATCCTTATTTTCAAATTTTTTGACATGGATTATAAGAAAATTTTCACCAAAAATACATTTTGTAGAACATCAATATGATAGTTTCGTGTTGTGGTATGGGCAAGACGAAAATTTAACAAAAATAAAAAAAAATAAAAGGAAAACTAATGAAAATGGTTTGAAAACTTTGAGTTTTAATGATAAAGACAAAATAAAGGGTACAGTGAATAGTACCATGATTGATTTTTTAGTGTAAAAATGTGGTTTTTCGTTAAAGTGAACAGTACCGCGGACTTTTCGTTAAAACTCCCAAAAATAAAACTTTAAATAAATAAAATTAAAAGTTTAGACGTAGTCCAAACGTATGCCCACTAGAAAGTTCAAGCCACATTAGAAGCAGTGAAGGCCCATGAGGTTTAGCGTTTAGGGGCACATGAATAGTAACACCCTGAGTTCAAGTGTTTAGGGGCGTGTTAATTTTATAGATGTTTTAATCTAAAAATATTTAAATTCCGATAAATATTGAAAAATCACTAAACCTGACACTTATTAACTACATAAAATTAATTAGTAAATTATTAAACCATAACCTTTAGCTCTAGCAAATATTTTACGCGGGAATTAACGAAAATGTTCACTTGATGTGATTTTATCCTTTATTAAGCCCAGAAACTATTTCTCATTAATTTTTTGAAGTTGAAAAATAGAAAGGAAAAAAAAAAACTAACAGTGGGGTCTCCCAAAGAGATTTGTAGGTGTCCAAAATCTTGGGAATGTGCTAAATTAATTTTAGGAAACATGTGGTGCGAGTAAAATAACTATAACTTTGGCTTATAAGTTTATAACGGATATTGTAAAAGTTCTCAACATCGATTAGAGAACTATGGGTTGTAAATCACAGTTTTTTGTGAAAATTTGAAATTTTTAGCTTTATGAAATATTTGCGTCGGAGTTAAAGAAAATATTGGAAGACCTTTGGACGTGATAACGTTTATTAGGTCCCGAAACTATTTTTTTTATTGATTTTTTCAAGTTGAAAATATGAGAGTATCTTTAAATTTAGGTTTTAAATCATTAATTTCAAGTGTTTAAATATTAATTATAATAGATTTAGCATGGGATAATATATTTTGAATAACATGAATATGATAATTTCTAGTTATGGTAAGATAAATAAAATAAAATAAAATAAATAAAAAGAAAAAAATTGAAAATAGGGGGATCGGTATGAAGATAGCGACTTTAATTCATTAAAATTGCTAGAATGGTAGCGATTGTAAGCCAACACAATCGCTAGAACTATAGCAACTCCCTCCATGGAGGATCGGGATCAAAGTATCGATCGTAACATTTTTCCCCCCACCTTTTTCTTTTTTTTTTCCATTGAATTTCTTTTTCTTTTCCCATTGAATTTATTTTTCTTAGTGCGTTACTTTATTTAGATTCAAATACCTTTTATATTTGTATCCTTATTTTCAAATTTTTTTTGACATGGATTAGAAGAAAATTTTCACCAAAAATACATTTTGAAGAACATCAAGATGATAGTTTTGTGTTGTGATATGGGCAAGACGAAAATTTAACAAAAATAAAAAAAATAAGAGGAAAACTAATGAAAATGGCTTAAAAACTTTGAGTTTTAATGATAAAGACAAAATAAAGGGTAAAGTGAATAGTACCATATTGATTTTTTAGTGTAAAAATGTGATTTTTCGTTAAAGTGAACAGTACCGCGAACTTTTCGTTAAAACTCCCAAAAAATAAAAATTTAAATAAATAAAATTAATGGTTTAGACGTAGTCCAAACTCACGCCTACGTCCAAACACATGCCCACTAAAAAGTTCAAGCTGCAGTAGAAGCAATCAAGGCCCATGAGGTTTAGTGTTTAGGGGCATGTGAATAATAACACCCTAAGTTCAAGTGTTTAGGGGCGTGTTAATTTTATAGATGTTTTAATCTAAAAATATTTATATTCCGATAAATATTGAAAAATCACTAAACTTAACACTTATTAACTACATAAAATTAATTAGTAAATCATAATTACTAATTATTAAACCATAACCTTTAGCTCTAGCAAATATTTTATGTGGGAATTAACGAAAATGTCCCTTGATGTGATTTTATCCTTTATTAAGCCCCGAAACTATTTCTCGTTAATTTTTTGAAGTTGAAAAATAGAAAGGAAAAAAAAAACTAATAGTGGGGTCTCCCAAAGAGATTTGTAGGTGTCCAAAATCTTGGGAATGTGCTAAATTAATTTTAGGAAACATGTGGTGCGAGTAAAATGACTATAACTTTGGCTTATAAGTTTATAACGAATATTGTAAAAGTTCTCAACATCGATTAGAGAACTATGGGTTGTAAATCACAGTTTTTGTGAAAATTTGAAATTTTTAGCTTTAGAAAATATTTGCGTCGGAGTTAAAGAAAATATTGGAAGACCTTTGGATGTGATACTGTTTATTAGGTCCTGAAACTATTTTTTTATTGATTTTTTCAAGTTGAAAATATGAGAGTATCTTTAAATTTAGGTTTTAAATCATTAATTTCAAGTGTTTAAATATTAATTATAATAGATTTAGCATGGGATAATATATTTTGAAGAACATGAATATGATAATTTGTAGTTATGGTAAGATAAATAAAATAAAATAAAATAAATAAAAAGAAAAAAAATTGAAAAGAGGGGGATCGGTACGAAGCTAGCGACTTTAATTGAGTACAATTGCTACTGTTATAGCGATTGTAATTCAATACAATCGCTAGTACTATAGCAACTCTCTTCAGGAAGGATCGGGATCAAAGTATCGATCATAACATTTTTTCCCCCCGCCTTTTTCTTTTTCTTTTTCTTTTTCCATTGAATTTCTTTTTCTTAGTGCGTTACTTTATTTAGATTCAAATACCTTTTATATTTGTATCCTTATTTTCAAATTTTTTTTGACATGGATTAGAAGAAAATTTTCACCAAAAATACATTTTGTAGAACATCAAGATGATAGTTTTGTGTTGTGGTATGGGCAAGACGAAACTTTAACAAAAATAAAAAAAAAAATAAGAGGAAAACTAATGAAAATGACTTAAAAACTTTTGAGTTTTAATGATAAAGACAAAATAAAGGGTAAAGTGAATAGTACCATGATTGATTTTTTAGTGTAAAAATGTGATTTTTCGTTAAAGTGAACAGTACCGCGAACTTTTCGTTAAAACTCCCAAAAAATAAAAATTTAAATAAATAAAATTAATGGTTTAGACGTAGTCCAAACTCACGCCTAAGTCCAAACACACGCCCACTAAAAAGTTCAAACTGCAGTAGAAGCAATCAAGGCCCATGAGGTTTAGTGTTTAGGGGCATGTGAATAATAACACCCTAAGTTCAAGTATTTAGGGGCGTGTTAATTTTATAGATGTTTTAATCTAAAAATATTTATATTCCGATAAATATTGAAAAATCACTAAACCTAACACTTATTAACTACATAAAATTAATTAGTAAATCATAATTACTAATTATTAAACCATAACCTTTAGCTCTAGCAAATATTTTATGTGGGAATTAATGAAAATGTCCCTTGATGTGATTTTATCCTTTATTAAGCCCCGAAACTATTTCTCGTTAATTTTTTGAAGTTGAAAAATAGAAAGGAAAAAAAAAAACTAATAGTGGGGTCTCCCAAAGAGATTTGTAGGTGTCCAAAATCTTGGGAATGTGCTAAATTAATTTTAGGAAACATGTGGTGCGAGTAAAATGACTATAACTTTGGCTTATAAGTTTATAACGAATATTGTAAAAGTTCTCAACATCGATTAGAGAACTATGGGTTGTAAATCACAGTTTTTGTGAAAATTTGAAATTTTTAGCTTTAGAAAATATTTGCGTCGGAGTTAAAGAAAATATTGGAAGACCTTTGGATGTGATACTGTTTATTAGGTCCTGAAACTATTTTTTTTATTGATTTTTTCAAGTTGAAAATATGAGAGTATCTTTAAATTTAGGTTTTAAATCATTAATTTCAAGTGTTTAAATATTAATTATAATAGATTTAGCATGGGATAATATATTTTGAAGAACATGAATATGATAATTTGTAGTTATGGTAAGATAAATAAAATAAAATAAAATAAATAAAAAGAAAAAAAATTGAAAAGAGGGGGATCGGTACGAAGCTAGCGACTTTAAGTGAGTACAATTGCTACTGTTATAGCGATTGTAATTCAATACAATCGCTAGTACTATAGCAACTCTCTTTAGGAAGGATCGGGATTAAAGTATCGATCATAACATTTTCCCCCCCGCCTTTTTCTTTTTCTTTTTCTTTTTCCATTGAATTTCTTTTTCTTAGTGCGTTACTTTATTTAGATTCAAATACCTTTTATATTTGTATCCTTATTTTCAAATTTTTTTTGACATGGATTAGAAGAAAATTATCACCAAAAATACATTTTGTAGAACATCAAGATGATAGTTTTGTGTTGTGGTATGGGCAAGATGAAAATTTAACAAAAATAAAAAAAAAATAAGAGGAAAACTAATGAAAATGGCTTAAAAACTTTGAGTTTTAATTAGGGGTGGTTCGGTATGGGATACCGAACCGAAAGTAGTATCCCGAATCCCAAACCGAAATCTTTTGGGACGGAAATTTGAAGACCAATCCCAAACCAAAATTTCGGGAATCCCAAATTTCGGGAATCCCGAAATATTTTCGGGATTTCGGGACAAATCGGGAATCCCAAATTAAAATATGAAATTATGAATTATTCTTCAAATATATAATTTAAGAACACATTCATGAACTAGGAATGTGATTTCATTCACACTACCATTTAATCAAATATTGGCATGCTTGATTGTTTTTATCAGAGTCAAAATTCAAATTAATTAAACCCTTTTGACAATCTGTTAAGAGACAAAAGAATCAAACCTTCTGAAATCATTAGCCATGATAGTAGCAATAATAAAATCCAAATGAATATCAAACAGAACATGAAAAATATGCAAGGTGTAAGGCATTCCAGGTTGCAGAGCATGAATTAGAAACTACTAGCATCAATTATAAAAGAATAATATATAATATATATGTATAATTAATAATATATAATTCGGTTTGGTATGGGATTCTCGAAATATTGAGAAGTCAATCCCAAATCCCATACCAAAATTTTGGGATTGGTTCGGGATAGCATCCCGAAAATTTCGGGAATTTCGGTTTGGGAAATTTTTGGTTTGGGATCGGGATTTTTTCGGTTCGGTTTGAGATTTTCGGGAATTTTTTCCACCCCTAGTTGTGCCCCAAATAGATTTGTTACTTAAAGAAAGCAAAACCAACACATTCTATAAAAACAGTTTCACAATTCATACACTTCTTCAAGATCGGTTTCAAAGTTTTCAACACTTTTGCAAGGTTAGTTTCAAAGTTTTCATCATTTTTGCAAAGTATTTCTACAAGATAAGTTTTGGAATTTTTAGCACTTCTGCAATATCAGTTTCAAAATTCCAACATTTCTGCAATATTAGTTTCAAAATTCTTATTTCTGCAATATTAGTTTCAAAATTCTTACTTCTGTAGGATCAATTGCAAAATTCTAGCACTTTTGCAAGATCAGTTTTTGAAATTTTAGCACTTCTGCAAGATCAGTTTCAAAATTCGAGCACTTCTGCTAGTTTCAAAATCTCAATACTTATGCAAGATTAGTTTCAAAATTTCAGAATTTCTGCGAGATCAGTTTTTAAATTTTCAGTATTTTTGCAAGATCAGTTTCAAAATTCCAGTACTTCTACAAGATCAGTTTTAAAACTTCTAGCACTTCTGTAAGATTAGTTTCAAAATTTCAACATTTTTGCAAGATTAACTTCAATATTCCAGCACTTCTGCAAGATCATTTTAAAATAATTGCACTTCTACAAGATCAACTTCAAAATTCATGCCTCTAAGGCATCAAAACCTCAAAATCTATGGAACAATACGAAAAAGATGGGGAGGAGAGAGAATTACGAATAAGAAGTAGGAGAGAGAACCACGAAGAAGGAGGAGAGAGAGGTAGGAAGGAGGAGAGAGAGAGAAGTAGAAGAATAAATACAAGCGAGTGAAAGAGAGAAATACAAAGAGATAGAGCCCTATCTTTCAAACATAAGGGGATGAAATTGTAAATTTCATAAATAACAACTATGACATCGCCTACTAAATGTATAAGTTTGTCCATCTAAAATAGCGTCTTATAATTTATTTACTTTTGTCGAAAAGATAGAAATTTATTAAAGTTGAATGACAAGGTTTACAGCAACTGTAAGAATATTAAATAAAAGAGGTATTTGTTGATTCGTTCCCTGAACTTGTATGCAGCTGTCAATTCTCTCTCTGACTTTAATTTTAGTCAATTACCTTCTTGAACTTTTATAATTAGTCAACTTCCCCCTTAAACTTTAATTTTAGCTGATTACCCTCATGAACTTTTATAAATAGCCAATCCCCCCTGGTGCATTAGATTTTTAAAACTTTCATTCAATTTTTCATCCTTTTTACCCTTATACAATTGTCATGTTTTGTTTCCGTGATCTAGATGGATTAAAATTCTTAAAATCTAACGTCAGGGGGAAAATTGGCTACTTATAAAAGTTTAGGGGGTAATCGGCTAAAGTTAAAGTTCAAAAGGGAAATTAGATAATTATAAAAATGTATGGAGGTAATTGACTAAAATTAAAGTTCAAATGAGAGATTGACAACTCTATACAAGTTTATGAACAAATTGACAAATATGCCTAAATAAAAAATGCAGCATCTCATCCTAAAGGAACTCACCGTCATGCTTGTTAGCAAACAAAGCCACCTCATGGGCAACAAAGTTTACTATCCCCCGGAACAACACACAAACTTTGCAAAATCAAAATACATTACTAAAGAATTGATATCAAACATCACCACTTATAATATTGCATCCCGTTTCATTTGGCTCTGTGTTTGCTTTTAAAATGTTTCGCTTTTAAAATATAAAAGATTTTTTGAAAAAAAATTATTAAACATATTATTGGTATTTGGATTTTAAATTTAAAAATTGTCAGAAATGTACTGCTACTCTGATTTCTCCCCAATAAGGTTGGATCAGACGGCATCGTCACACCTATTATCCACCCGTAACCCATTCACCCATCTCTCCATCCAACGGCTCACACCCCTATACCACGAGCAATAAAATAGTTTCTAACGCAACGGATCGGAACCTTTCTTCCCCACCCAGAGGGTCTGCGTAGTTTAAAGACATGTGTTAAGGATGTCCATCACAAAGTGTGTATGGAAGCACATCCCTTCGAAAGGTAGGTCCCACTCATGGAGATGATCCTCATTCATGATTATTAATAACAATTGCAAATTTTAGACGTCTGTCCATGAAGATTTTTATGTGATCAGAATACAGGATAATACATTAAATGTCGATATGTAAGTGAAGGAATACGTGAAAAATAATATTTTCCATCACTTATATAACGATATATAGTGTACCATTCAGATTCCGTGCACACTAAAAAATTTTCATTCGTCCAAATAGTTTTTTAATACAATCAAATATCATTATTATTTCGTTCAAATTATAAAGTTTAATATATTAGTTTATATTTTATCAGACATATTTTCAAAGTCAGGCGTAGAAATTTTTTCGTCAAACTTTATCCTAACACGTAAAATAAAATAACATATAATTGTCCTATAGAATATTAATAAAAATTTATCCTACCCCAAAGGATAAAAGGTTAAAAAAGAAAAAGCATAACCAAAAAGTAAATTTCTTTTTTCTTGTTGGTGGCATAAGGGCATCTTCTAATTATTCCAAGAGATTAACATTACGTATGAGTAATTAGCTCCTAATGACTACATAATCCTACAATTAATTAAAAGTTAATCCCCCTCTTATTATTTCATTATTGTTGGTCTTCATATTTTACATAATTTTTCTCCTATTTTTTTAAAAACTTGTAATATTTTTTTTTCGTGGGGGTGGGGGTCTTCTTTTTCTTTACCTTCTCTTCTTACACCACACCAGTATTTTTCTTCGATTTGTTGATCTGCTTCTTCAGACATGTTGGTCTCGATCTTATTCTTAAATGGCCACTTGGGATCCTAGAGAGAGAGATAGAGAGAGAGAAAGTGGGTGAATTTAGAAATTTTGATTGGAATTGGGAGATTGGGTTGTGTGTGTGGGCTGTGGGGAAGGAGGTAGGTGATGACTGATGAGTGATTGTTGAAAAAGTTTTGAACTTTTTGTTGGGGGAGATTTTGATTTTTTGCTTGGAGTTTGATATGGGTGGGTGCTTTCCTTGTTTTGGATCATCCAAAAACAAAGAGGGCAGCGGTGGTGGTAGTGGTGTCAAGGAAGTGACCAAGAAGGACTCATCAGTTAAAGAAGGCTCAGCTGCTCAGTCTCACCATGTTACAAGAGTTAGCTCTGGTGAATTTTTCTCTCCAATTTTGTTTTTCTTCAAAGTTGTTTTTCTGGGTTTCTTTGGTTTTTGATTGGTGGGTTGTGGTTCTGCTGAATTTTGTGTTTTTTGGGGGTTTTTGTGGTGTACCGTGATCATGGGTTGTTGGTAAAATATGTATTACGGTTGATCTGATGCATCTGTGGTCTTTGTTGGATGGTTTTGGTTGGTTTGGTAATTGGGGTTTTTATGGTTTCTTTGTTGGAGTAATTCCTTAATTGTTGATTTTCTTATATGTGTTGTTTGAATTTGAACTTGATGGAGTTGCAAGTGAATCAATCCTGGAGATCTACAATTAGTTCCTGAAGTTTCGAGCATTTTGCTTTCGGTTTATGGCGTTTTGTGTTCATTCTTTAACTTCCAGATGTACCAAACATTTAGAAATTATGTTAGTTTTAAGCTTTAAATTGACATGGTCACAGAATAACTGTTATGACAATTTATATGTGCCCGGTATGCAGTAATTGTCGTTGTTAGTGATTTTGAATCTGAGGTCTTTGCTTGTGCATTCACATTGAAGTATCATTTAGGCCACTTCAGCCCTTAGCTTTCCTCGTCTCTTTTTGTTTCTTTCCAATTTTATGAATATCCGTTAGGCTAATGAGTAGTTTCTATAGCTTCAGAAGTTATTCGCTTGGCTTTATGTATTTTAGTTTCTTTGTTAACCAAACCCCTTTTCAACTTCTTTGACCCTTTTTCAGATAAAAAATTACGGAATGGTTCTGATCCTAAGAAGGAACCACCTATTCCAAAAGATGGACCTACGGCACACATTGCTGCACAAACATTTACCTTCCGGGAGCTCGCAGCTGCAACAAAGAATTTTAGGCCAGAATGTTTGTTGGGTGAAGGTGGTTTTGGACGTGTTTACAAAGGTCGCTTGGAGAGCACAGGACAGGTAGGTTCATTGGTATGAAATGAAATGGAGAAACATCGCCATTGCATGTTTAAGTATTTTTCTGAGTCTTGTTACTATCTGTTACATTTAGGATCTTATTCAGCATTTTCTGGATTGTGGTAAACTTGTATGCAGAGTTCATTTGAAGCATCAATTGCTGATTTTCCATCTAGTAGTCCATGATCGATCTCTCCTATGAATTTATTTGTTTCCAGGTAGTTGCAGTGAAACAACTTGACCGGAATGGTCTTCAAGGAAATCGAGAATTTTTGGTTGAGGTTCTTATGCTTAGCCTTCTGCATCACACAAACCTTGTTAACTTGATTGGCTATTGTGCTGATGGGGATCAACGCCTCCTTGTTTATGAGTTTATGCCCTTGGGATCCTTGGAGGATCATTTACATGGTTAGATCGAATTTCTCTTATTACCATAGAAAAATATAATGACATGACTCTTCCCTGATTTAGTGGCGAATGGCGATGCATCTTATCTTAAATACATATTCTTAATAACTTGTTCTGCCTGTGTTAGTCCTCGAATGTTAGTTTCCTTAAGGTGATCTTATATCTTGCAATACTATTTTAGGGTTTGTTTTTATGGCAACATTTCTTACATGAAACAAGAGTTAATCAGGGATTCAGCTAATAGATTACCATCACTGAAGTAGATCAAATGCTGATGAGTGATGATTAATAAGTCATTCCTGCTATTTATTTGACCATTCTATCTATTTAATCTAACTTGTACTTTTAGTCTGTACTCAACTGCTGGCATAATCCCTTGGTTATGCTGCATGAGTTCCTTTCTTGGTCAAAGTCATAGCGTTGCGCTGTTTTTCCGTATTTGATTATGCTTTCCATAGTGAGATTGCGGGATTCAAATCAGAAAAACCAGTGATAAAAATTTTTGTTGGAGACAAACATGGGATTGCTTTAAAATGCTTAAGTTTTGTAACCTAGCCATCTTTCTCCTCATCGGCTCTTGACGTCTGGAATAGCTCTTACTTCGAGTTTATTGCGTTGACATGACATTGTGTCTTTGTTGTAGTTCTGGGCTTGTTTTGAGTAGTGAAAGTTCCAAATTTCATTTTTTCATATTTGACAGTCCATGGACTGTACATTTAGGATACTAGTAGGCCAAAAAAGGCGCACTGTGATGCACATGGGATATGCACTGAGTCCTGTACGTAAGGCTGACATGGTAGTAAATGCGGATTCAAAATTGAGGAAACAGTTAATCTAATTGCCACATTGTCGTAGAATACAGACGGGATATTTTTACTGTGTGTTTACTGGCTGATGCCAGATACGTCTTATGTTACTGAATGAATGTTAGGAAAACTGAATGAACGAAACCAAAATTAGGTCAGTAAGATAAATGCATGGAAATAAAGAATTAGACATTAGATTGTTTGCTTTTCTGATCAGTTGAGGGTGATACCTGTCAAAGTTACAGTTGAGGGTAATTTTTCAAAATGGATTTTCCCATTGGAACAGTGATTGGATTCAAGCTCACGGTATCAAAAGGACCTTAAAAAAATTGTTGGAACAGAAAAAAAATGTGTGAAAAAGGCCTGAAGTGAAGCTAAGTGGCAAAAAGGTTTTTAGTCGAGTAATATAGCTCCAAGATATGAACTACTCTTCCGACAGTCAACTACCCAGACCTGGGTTCAAGTGTACCAAGGATCTCTAGGAAACCTTTCACAGTACTTACAAATGAACGACTAAATATTGCTATGTAAAAGAAAGAGTATGTTAACTTGAAGGTTAGTGGCCTTTGCTGCAAACTGACTACTTTTGTAACATCTAACTTTCAAATTCAATGCACTGAGAAGGGCCAGTAAACACTGTGCTCAGTCATATTGCTAAAACCCCAAAACCTAATTTTGCGGTATCATTATCTTTTTTTTTTCGTGAACAATTTCTTCTCCCTTCAAATCTCTTTATTACTTACAAATCTGAAGTTTGTTTTCGATGTGTACAATTTCTTTAAATCATCCACATTGCTTCTGTTTTACATTTTCAGATCTTCCATCAGACAAGGAACCCCTGGACTGGAATACAAGAATGAAGATTGCGGCGGGTGCAGCTAAGGGTTTGGAATATTTGCATGATAAAGCAAACCCTCCCGTCATATACAGAGACTTGAAATCGTCAAACATCCTTCTTGACGAGGGTTTTCACCCAAAGTTATCTGATTTTGGGCTTGCAAAACTAGGTCCCGTTGGTGACAAGACACACGTCTCCACACGTGTGATGGGAACATATGGATACTGTGCTCCAGAGTATGCTATGACTGGCCAACTGACTCTGAAGTCTGATGTCTACAGTTTTGGAGTCGTCTTCCTTGAACTTATTACAGGGCGAAAAGCCATTGATAATACCCGAGGTCCTGGAGAGCATAATCTTGTTGCATGGGTAAGTATGCATTTGTCATTTTTATAATTTTGGTTGTTAATATTTTTTCAGATAAGTTTTCATCACTCCGCAAATTCACTTGAAACAAAGCTGTCCTTTTGTTTTCGTCTTCTCGTTTTGTGGATATTCGGTTTACAGGCACGGCCACTCTTCAAGGATCGTAGGAAGTTCCCGAAAATGGCCGATCCGCTATTGCAAGGCCGTTACCCAATGCGAGGGCTCTACCAAGCTCTTGCTGTTGCAGCCATGTGTTTGCAGGAGCAAGCGGCCACAAGGCCTCTAATAGGGGATGTTGTGACTGCTCTCACGTACTTAGCCTCCCAAACATATGATCCAAATGCAGCCAGTACTCAAAGTAACAGAGTTGGTCCATCTACTCCTAGGCACAGGGATGAACGAAGGAACATGGGAGATGGGCTAGATAGCCCAGATGACTCTGAACGTGGTGGACGACAGGGTTCTCCTGCTAGGCATAAAAACTCACCTGATTTCAGAAGAAGAGACCCCAATAAGGACTTGAATACCGCCGCAGAATTAGGGAGGGTTGAAACTGGCACTGGGTCTGGGAGAAGAGGAGGTTTAGATGGGTTGGACCGACAAGAGTCTCAGAGAGACAGCCCATTAAGTGCTGGGAGAGCACGGGAAACTCCAAGAAACCGTGATCTAGATAGAGAACGTGCAGTGGCTGAGGCAAAGGTTTGGGGTGAAAATTGGAGAGAAAAGAAGCGAGCAAATGCGATGGGTAGCTTTGACGGTACAAATGAGTAAATGCAGCAACAAGCCTGGTAAAGTTTTCTTCTGAGGAAAAATGTATTGTAAGTTTCTGGGGGACGTTGCGATGAAAGATAAGATTACGAGAGCTGCATTCATCCTTTACGGTATTGGTGTCCATGCTCACCGAGGGAATAAGTATTCTGTCATCCTCCGGCTTTGGCTATTGTTTGCTTGTGATATATGTCATTCTTGTAGTTGAGTATGGAAACTGAATGCTCGGGTATTGCAGTAAAGGAAGAAACAAGTCGAGAAAGGGATTGGAGGAATGGGGGTAGTTTAATGATTTTCGGTTAGCGCCCGACAACAGAACGGTTGTATGCAACATGTTGGTCTTTGTATTAATGTTCTGATGCTCATATTACAGGGAGAGTCGTCGGAACGATGTATAATTTTTGCCCCGTATGATGTGTAGCCTGTACGTTTTGGGGAAGTAGTGGGTTTGGTTTGGATGATGTTGTTGCATCTTTTGTACTCTCTCATACATTCTCGTGTATGGATGGATTTCTGAGTCATGTTTTCGGCCTATACAGAAACGTCGATCCAATTGTTTTTCCCATGTATATTTCTCTCCTTGTGAAGTTATTTTCCCATATGTTTTTATTTTTATTGTCTTCATTGTTCAATGTACAAAATTGATATTGCAAAACATTGTTTTTCATGCTCGGTACTTCGTTGCAACCCCCTTGCTTTGTACTTCATAAAATTATAGCTCGACCACCAAATCGCATTGTATCATATGCACCTTAACCCTTGCTAGAAAACCGTAAATGAGAGAAGCTCTTGAGGTCAGCGTAAACTATGTAGTATGTACGACACTGCTCTAGTCACCTTGACCAACCACACGTCTACTAATATCATCAAACTTTTAGAAAAAATATATACTGCAACCGCAACGGAGAGGAACTACAGAGATAATATCCTCTCTACACATCAGACAAGCAGTATACCAAAGACATACATCTCATTGAATGAAATCCATGGTGTTCAAAACGTTGTGGGTAAATCAGAACTAGTCTCTATTTCTTTATACATATCTTTATAATTCAGCTAACCCTACCGCTACTAAGATCACGGTCACTACTCCGATCATGGGTAATGTCGAACCCTGACTGTGATCCGAAAGACTAAAAACCTAAACTTACTCCGTGCTTTTCGATGTCGAAACATCTGATGCCTCAAGCACCCAAAAGCATTCAGGATGTTGTTGTTTGATCATTTCCTCTTTTTACCCTGCAAAATAAGACCATAAATTGTTTCAGTTATTAAAGCCATCAGCCACCACTTACAGAGATTAAAAATCGACACTGTACAACTCAATAAAAGAAACACATACCGAGTTGACATAATCATCCATTGTTAATTGCTTCCTCTTCTTTCCGGAATTTGGGTTCTCAGTCGGCTGTCTGCCCATGGCCCGCTTCGATGGTGTCATGCTCTGAAACAAAACATGATACATGATAACGCATCATCTAATTTGGAACATTTCTTTAAAACAAGCTTGACACTAGACCAGGAACGAACACAACACAACAAAGCCTTTTCCCACTGGGTGGGGTCGGCTGTGGGGGGATACAACACGAGAACTTCCCAGGCGGTCATCCATCCTAGTACTATTCTCGTCGAAACTCGCTTAACTTCGGAGTTCGGATGGGATCCGGTGCATGTGAGTTGGTATGATCGCATCCCAAGGATTCGACATAAGATAGGAGTGTCGGTTGTCAACTACCTAACGCCCTTCCCCTCCTTTATCCGGGCTTGGGACCGACAATGTAAGATAAACTTACACAGGAACGGAAAAAAAATAATAATAAAGTACAGAATAAATGTGTGCATTTGAAGCCTTCAAACCTTAGCAAGCTTCTTCTCTTTGCGGGCCTGTCTCTCCCTCTCGTCGTATTCTTGGTTCTCTTTCTCCACCAGTCTAATTATTGTATCACACCTCCTAGCGAGTTCCTGAGTTGTGCGAGACTTCACAAACCAATCAAAACGAAACAAGGGTGATGTGCGGAATTCTGCCTTCAACTCGTCCCAATTCCCATACCCAAGTTTGTGAACCATGCACAACTGTAGTGACATAGACATGAAAAACCACCAGAGATTAAACATCAAAAAATCAGAGTTTGTATAGAACAGAGTCTAGAGAGTCCCAAACTGTACCATGAAACGATCGCATTCTTCATTGTACAACTTCCCTTTGTTTTGACCATACTGGATCTTCAATTCCAGCCATGGATTCTTGTAACGATCCAACTTCTTCCCAATGGCTTTCATGATCTCATCTTTGCGGGAAATTCTAGCCTCACCTCTTTCAATGTTCTTAATGATCCTATCATAATCTGAAAGCACCAATAGAGTCAACAATTTGGAATCCAAGGTTCCAATCACAACAGGTCCCTAAACAAAACCAAAAGACATTGTATGTATAATGTGCATATATATATGTGTGTGTATATATATGACATTTCTACATACACACACACACACACACATGTAAGCGCCCCAAGTCTCGTTAGCTCAATCACAAACTATAGCTTTTTCTGATTTCCCAACCAATGAAAAGAAACTCAAGTAACTCAAGCATCTACCATGTGCTTGAGTTCATAACTCATAAGAGATCTAACTTGCTCAGAATCTGAGATGATTTGTTGGAAAGTACTTAGCAAGGGTGCTTAAGCAATAAAAATCAGTGATGTCAAATTGCCTATCTACCACAAATCATGGTGAGACATTAATATGCTCAAGCACTGAGCAATACAAGCCATTGAAAATCCAGTCACATGATTTGAAATTCAATACCTGGACAACAGCAAACAAAATCAATTTTTTTGGTTGAATTATTTAGATTTAAAACCAATTCATGTTGCATGTGGATAGTATATTTAAAAATTAAGGATCATGATATTTAGCTTTAAAGCCAATTCCAAATCCTGCCTTCCAACGTTTCCAAATAGAGCCTTAGACTTTAACCAACGACATTGTCCTACCTAAAGCTACCAACACATAACTGCTGGACATCGCTTACCATTTAACTCCTTGTATCTTTCTTTAAAAACCTTTGCATATCTTTCAACTTCCTCCTCTGTTTTCCCTTCCATCTCGGCAGCAATGCTTTTTATGTCATTACGGCCATACTTCTCACAGGCCCTAATGAAGGTATTAAAATCTCTTCTACTCCAAGTAGAGAAACCCTGAAATCGACCAATAAAAAAGCTCAATAAAGAAAACCTCGATGAGAACCTTATCTGTAGCATATATTATACTTGCCTCTTCTAACAGGCTTTCCTTTTCTTCCACCTCCTCAGCAGTCAAAGGATCTCCAACTTCTATACATTTGAATACGCAGTTAGCAGTTGGAATAGCAGAAAACACAAAAGCACATTAATTGAATTCATATGAAAACCATAAATACCTTCTGGTTCCTCCACCTCTATTGTATCTTTCAACTGATTCTTCTGATGAGTTTGCTGAGAATTTTTCGAAAAAATTAAGATAGATAAATAGGCTGCAAAGGCGCATATATCTCAAGCCATAAATAGAAATGAATATAATAGTTCACTTATACATACCATGAGGAAACGAACTTCTTTTTCATACAGCTCATTCAACCTTTGTGTGTGGAAAAATTGGAAATCATGTCTGGAGACAAAAAGGCAAGAATAGATAATAAGAATTATTGAACATTATAAAAGGTCAAAGAACATAACACAGATGAGAATCAGTCAACAACCAGCTTAAGGAGGTGCTTACAATTGAGGCATGCGTGGAATTCGAGGCTCTCTTGGTTTTGCTGGAGCACCTTGGCGCATTGTTTGCTTAAAGTATTCAGACTCTGAGTAACTAATAACGAAAGCACAAAAATTCATGCTTATAAACTAGAGAAAATAAATGCAAAGTAAAGAGGCAGACAGGTAAATCCATACTTGCGCTTCCGCTCTCTTTTTGGTGGTTCAATCCAGTTATTGCTAACAATTTTCTTAAAATCAAGCTTGTCATCCTTCATCAGGTAAAAGATACACACAAAATGAGTTATAAATCACAAAGACGAACAAAACTACAGTAAGCCAAATGAAATAATACCATAACCATAAAAATTTGATAGAAGAAGAAAATTAAAAGAATATGGTGCCCACCTTTTCATCATCAAAGTCATACAATTCAGCAGCTGCAGAAACAGCACCAACATTAGAAAATTGCAATTTCCATTTTAACATCAATTGCAATAACAAAAATATAATCTAATGCATAAAGGAAAGTAACAATAAATTGACAAACATACTATCATCCATCTTAAATTTGATAGCATCTTCAGTAAATTTCTTCATCTTTGCATCAAGCTCAGCAGTTGTCTCTTCTCCTTTAGCAATAATCCTATCAATGTCCTCATCTGTAATTGTGCTATCCTTGGAACTGAAGACCATTTCAGCACCAAACCTCACCATTTGAAGTAATTCATCTTTATTAACAGCTGCATACAACAAGAACAAAATTAAAGGAAATAAATTTGTGCATATGCTTGCTTAAAAGATCTTAGAAAAAAATTGTGTTCCATACTTTTTTGCTCTGCTAATCGCCCTTGTTGAATCACCAAAGCATCAAGAGCAAGCTTTTTATAAGCCCTCTCAATAACTTTTTCCTCAATAGTATACTGTTTCAAAGTGTAAACAATGCACAATGAGAAACTACCCATATACAAACATTACTTAGTTTGAAATGTATCATGTCAGAACACATTCATACCTCAGTGCAGAACCGGAACACTTGAACTTCTTTCTTCTGACCAATCCTGTGAGCACGATCTTGTGCTTGCAAATCAACTTGAGGGTTCCTAGGACACGTCACATATTAAAGCAATATCAAGCACCAGAGGTATAGAAATGTAGACAGAACAATGACCATCGGTATAAAGAAAATGATAAAGATGCTCACCAATCACTGTCATATAGGATGACAACATCTGCAGTGGCAAGATTAATACCAAGTCCTCCAGCTCTGGTTGATAGCAAAAACACAAATTTCTCACTTCCAGGCTTGTTGAAGGCATCAATGGAAGCATCACGATCTTCTCCGCCAGTATTGCCATCAATGCGACAATACAGGTACCCCCGCAACATTAAATAATCTTCAAGGATATCTAGCAGCCTAGTCATCTGACATTTAAACCAAGGAACCATACAACAGAATTGAGATACATCTCTGGGCATGCATTGCAATTCACAACATATTTGCTTACACTCACATGAGTTCATACCAATAAAAGTATAATGATTTCACAGAACGGAACTAACCTGTGAAAATATTAGGACCCTAGAATCACGCTCTTTTAACTTTGGAAGCAACTTATCCAAAAGAACCATTTTACCTACAATTGAAAATTTAATAAGGATGTGTTAGATGATCAAACAAACAATATGCATCAATGAAGTCAATGACTTACAAAATGTCAAGCTTACCAGCATTTGTGATAAGATGGTCTCCAGTCGTATATGGAGGCCCAGGCTCAGCACCTTGAAATAGATAAGGATGATTACAGCATTTACGAAGCTGCATTGCTATGTTCAGAAGGCGTTTACGTTCTCCACCAGCGTTAACAACTTCCAGATCTTTTTGTAGTAAAGCCCTGTAGTACTGTTTCTGCATTTGTGACATGCCTACTTTGAGAATTGTTTCTTTTTTTGGAGGCAAACCTTTCTCAACATCTGACTTCAACCTTCGAAGAAGAAATGGCCGGAGGACCTTACCAAGAATAAATCAAAGTGAGATATTGCAATGATAAAGCAGGGGCACCAAATACTCAAGATGACTTTAGGCCTACCTTGTGAAGCTGTTGAACAACCTCCTGCTGGTCGTTCTCACCAGATATTTGAAACCATTCATCAAAAGTTTCAGCAGAACTAAATATCTCTGGCAGAAGAAAGTTAAGCAGAGACCATAGTTCGTGAAGATTATTCTGCAAGCAAACCATGGAAAAATAAAAAGCATGCTTAAAAAGAAATATTCTTGCTACTTAAAAATTAAATTTAACCCAGATTACCCTCGAAAATTGACATCGAATAAAAATAAATTAGAAACCTTCAAGTGCCATGCTAGGTATGCATAAATAAAGCATCGCCAAACAAAATTAATCCAGCATGTAGCATGTCCCATAAATCAAAGAAATATCGCAATTCATACCTGAAGTGGTGTACCCGTAATTAGGAGGCGGAAGTTAGTATTATACAGCCTCATGGTTTTTGAAAGCAGTGAATTCTCGTTCTTAATACGATGGGCTTCATCAATTATTATATAACGCCAACTAAAACGGCGTAAGCAGGTCTTCTCTTTGATGGCCATTTCAAAACTTGTGACACATACATCAAAATTACCAGCAACCAGCAGGTCCTCACGTATATGCTTCTGAAGATAGAGAACGAAATGAACTCTTGAGCAGAGTATCCAAAACTTAAATAACTCATGCATACAAATCACACCAGAATGACTTACTCTTTCATCAGGATTTCCAAGAAATTTCACAGCACGCAAGATGGGGCAGAAACGCCGAATCTCATTCATCCAGTTTCCAAGAGTTGACTTTGGAGCAACTACCATATGAGGGCCAGTTATTCCTCTAAACTCATGCAGGTATCCCAATAAGGAGATGGTTTGCAATGTTTTACCAAGCCCCTGATGGAAGAGAACAAAACGTATTCATCATTAGGACAGCTCACACAGAATAAAACACAATTCATAAATGGAATAAAGGAAAGATTTAACCCTATTAGCCGCAAATCAGTGCTTACCATTTCATCTGCAAGGATTCCATTTATACCATTTTCATAGAGTCGTATGAGCCAGTTCAATCCAGCCAGTTGGTAATCCCTCATCTTCCCCTGAATACCTGAACAAAAGGAAAAAGGAAAAGCAAGTATAAAACTTTAAACTGTACCTAAACTGTGAAGTAAATTTTAAAGCAGCCTTCAGAAAATCAACTAGATTTAAGAAAAATTTCTCACAACAAGGTTGTGTCAACAGCCGTGTGGTTCCAGCCCCAGCCAATCCATCTTCTTCCTCCTTAAGGCATTCTTCATCCTCTTCCTCTTCAGTTAATTTTGAAGCATGACGACCTCTAAATTTGTGATTAAACAAGTAAGCACCAGTAAGAACTTTCAAAATCTTAATTCCCTCATGCAATAATCATAACCAATTAAAGGCAATCATTCTACTTTTTTTTTTTACACAAAAGAAATTCTAGCTCAAAATTTTGATTCCTATTTATCTCTTCAAGGAAAATATACTACCGAAGACAATAATCAATGACCAAATAGTGTAGATTATGAATACACAAAGACTCTGCACTAATTAGTGAACTTACTTTCCCTTCACTTTCTTCTGGGATGCAGACTGGTCACCTTTAGCAAAATGGGCAAATAACTCTGTCTGCTGTAGAAGATACTTCAACCGCCCCTTCCCCTTGTTATTCTGTAATTAAACCAATACCAAAAATATCAGCTACCTTATAAAAGAGACTACATATCCAATAACAAGTGCAAACACAGGGCCGTATTAACCCTTCCAACGCACTCACCATGTCAGCCTCAATGGCTGCATTTTGTGCATCCAATATTTCTTGAACCTTTTGTCTCTTCAAATTTTGCATATCTCTGAGCCTAGCCTTTTCCCGTTTTCCAATTTCAGCATTACTCAAACGAGCTTCATCATCCTGCATGAATGACAGAACCTTTGGTCAAAAAAAAGGTGCGCTGAAATGCTTTGGCACTTACACCAGCAAACCTTAAAGAGTCAAACCCAAGTACAATGATGCCAATGCCAACTATTTTTTTGTTTGTTGGAAACTAGTGTATCCGAGTCACTAATAACTAGCGCCCCCCCCCCCCCCCCCCCGGGCCGCCTGACCCCACAACATTTGCGGAGCAAGAAACTATAGCATTTTTGCTAGGTGGGTACCGTGGGAGAGAGTCGAACCCCAGCCCACTTGGGAGCAAACCAAGGACCTGACCGCTAGGCCAACAACTCTTAGGTGATGCCATTGACAACTATTATCCACCAAGAGCCAAGAAATTTGGAGAAGCTTCAGTACTTCCGGTAAATACACAAACAATGACAAAAAAATAACCACTTGCAGTTCATTACTCAGCTTTCATATCAGAAAACAAAGTGCCAGTACAAAGAAACTTGTTTTTCTTCAAAGACCACCACGCAAAACAAAACGAAAAATGCTGAGAAATCAATTTAATAACACCAGGCCAAGGCATTCGTTTCTCTCCTTCCCCATTCTTCTATCCCAAAAATGAGGAAAAAGCATCCAATCCCTGTACCGCCAAAACCCTAGCGCAACAAATTCCCAAACTTCAATTTGAAACAACCATAACACACCAGCAGTAACACATCACAGCTCGGATCCAAAGCACCACCGTAGACACTACCGCAATGGCAAAATCGTAAATGTCATACCTCTTCCTCCTCCAAGCCATCATCGGCCACCATGTCATCGTCGGACCCGGGGTAGTTCTCGTCGGCGGCTGCCTCGTCGTCGTCGGAGCCAGCGGTGCGAGCCACGGCTTCGAGCTCCTCCTCGTCGACCTCCTCCTCCTCCTGGTCGTTGATTGGCTCTTCCTCCGACGAATTAAAGCCGTTGGACGGGGCTTCATCAGACGACACCTGCGGCTTCGAAGCTCTCGCCATGGCGGTTGTTAATTTTATCAGATCGAGGGTTTCGTGAATGAAAGAGGAGAAGAGTGAGAGACAGAGCGGTGAGAGAGGGACCGAATTTAAATTATATATTTTTGAAGCCTCTGGGCGAAAAATCATGACAAAGTTTAAAACTTTAAAAATGAGCGAGAGTAGGGCTGCTTCGGCTTGGAGGATGTTATTAAATAGATGCGTTTACAGCCGTTCGATTTGGAAATCGAGATGTGCGGTTCGGAAAGGCGTTGGGTGGGAAAAGTAAGAATTTCCCGCCAATTACAGGAAAATGTGGTTTCCCGCTCTCACGTGTTGGTCATTCTACGGTGCGATGCTGAGATGCTTCAATCACATTCGTTCATCTGTTATACATCTTACGATCAGTTTTTATTAAGCATATTTATATTAAATTTTAAATAAAAAAAATTACAATGATTTCTAATTGCACGATATACTATGAACAGATGTGATTGGAGGATTCTCATTCATTCTACGATTCCTACCTTATGGGTCCGGTTGCCGGGTGGGTCCATCAGCTAATTTTTTATTTTTCTTCCTGGTTTGGGTGCCCGATCGATGGGTTAGCCGGCTCAATTTCTTTTAATACACCGTTATTCTATTTGGAAGCGACGATTTATCAACTCAGTTTATTTTTCTTAACACATGAACCTTATACGAGGAGGCAATGATTTGTCGACTCAAGATTTTGTGTTTACTTATAACGTCTTATAACTGTCAACGATAATTAATTAGTGCTGACAATTACTCGCAATGCAGACTTAATTAGCAAGTAATACACTGCCCAACACACAACCCAAAACAAGAGGAGCACTCGTACACCCAGAATGGTGATACCCATGGTACGAGCATGAGGCACCTCTACAACGCTTTTGGTGCTTAAGATCAAATTCGCCCTGCAATAAGTTCATTGGCATTGGCATTGTTGTCAAGACGCATTCTAATGAGTTCGTCGTTAACCTGGTGACGAGCAGAGGGTGGACAGAGCGAAGACCCGGTGTTCGGATCACTAGGAAGTTCAAAGAAGTGTATGTGAGAACCTCCGCGAACCATTCAACGGTTTGGGCAGGTGGTGAAAAAGAGAAGACCATCATGGTTGTGTTGATAATGTGCAATACAAGCTTTGAACTAAGAAGAAAAATCTAATTTTAGACGAAAATGAACACAAAGAAGACTACCATGGTTCTGTTGTTTTTGGGCTTTGCTTTTAGCGAAGAAAAAAGACTTATCTCTCTATTTCCCATGTGACCGACTACCCATTTTTCTTTGTTTTAATCGATGTTCAATTAGGTTGTGCGACCTAGCCTTTTACTTTTTATACCACATGTTTAACATCGTTATTTCTTTTAGGATTCACTATAAATTCATACAATATCTGAAAAATATTTCGTAAAGTATTTAACACGTAATCACTTGAGCTTTTATCTCATACCATCAAATTTACTAAAATACTACAACAAAAATTATGATATTGTCGTATGTTATAAATTAAATAATAAACTCAATTACAAGCATAGTTTTTTTAAGTGTAAATAGACACTTATTTATATGATTTATAATAAATTTACTTAAATTCACTTAGTCCATTTAGGCCCCGTCTAAGCGTATAGGCACTAGGCCTCACATGTCGCTTGATTAGTGCCTAATGACTACCATCCGATGTTAGAATCCTGTATCAGTCACTGACCTCTAAAGCTACACCTCCATTGCTTCTATATATATACAGCGATACGATTTCGATGCATATGATCAACTTACGTACGTGGCATATTGAATGCATTAGTGGTGTCCGGAAATGAACGTATAGAACAATATTGTCTTCATTTGCATGTCTTGGTGACGGCATCTGCTTGCTGCCAACAAATTCTCCAGCTCTCAGTACCGATAACTCGATAATATGATAACTAATGTTTGTATATTGAAAATTTATGTTAATTAATATGCATTTAGATGGCGTATGATAACAATATCTGTCTCTAACTTGCTCTACTACTGATGTGAGAGAGAGAGAGAGAGAGAGAGAGAGAGAGAGAGAGAGAGAGTTACATGGGCAAGGGTGGATAATGGGGGAGCTTCGGAGCTGCCGACAGTGGTTGTGTGTGAGTGTTTTCCTTTCAAGTTTTTAAATTTTTATTGGTGGAAAAGAACCTGTAATCTGTAAAATATTTCTTCAGTCAACTTAAATATGTTAATTAATATGCATTTAGATGGCGTATGATAACAATATCTGTCTACTTCTACTACTGATGAGAGAGAGAGAGAGAGAGAGAGAGAGAGAGAGTTGCACGGGCAAGGGTGGAGAATGGGGGAGCTTCGGAGCTGCCGACAGTGGTTGTGTGTGAGTGTTTTCCTTTCAAGTTTTTAAATTTTCATTGGTGGAAAAGAACATGTAATCTGTAAAATACTTCTTAAGTCAACTTAAATATTTGCGTGTGAATGAAACCCTCTCATGTATATTCTTTAAGCATATACTTTATCCCAAACCTTAAAGTATATCCGTTAAAGCACAACGTTAAGGGTCCTCGCTAGTAAGTATCGTCTTTTGATTTTGTTCAATGATATTTTAACACTTATTTTATTGCTTTAAAATAATGGACACCTTATTTATTTTTTCTTGGACTTTAAAACAAAAAAACATGTGACATCTTTTTATTGAGCCATATCAAAAATTTAGTTGATAGAGTAATCACTAGTGAATACCTAAAAATTATCCAAACAAGAATTATTATGACAAAACTAGATATGCAAGAGACTAAGCACAATTAAAAATAACAAAATAAACATTCAATTGGTACAAGGGGGTTTCGTTTTCCAAATCTTGACTTTACTTCTTTCTTATTTAAGCAAATGAGGATTCGAATTAGAGATTATTTTCAATATTGAGAAGCGAAAGATCGTTAGATCAATAGGTAGTGAGTACAATTTAAACTCGTTTGGATGTCGTTTGCTTCTGACCGATTCACAAGTGAAGGATCAAATCTAAACGCGTTAGTTAGAGCATGTGTACTTCTCCTAATTCAAAACTCCATGTTCGCATTTAAAATAAAATATCAATTGTATCAAAAAACAAAATAAGTTTACATACCATCAAAAGAATTCAACATTTATTTATAGGAAAATGATTTAAGTTAATTTTTTTTTTTTTTAAATAAACGATATTTCTATACTAAGGATGAGGAGGTGGACTCATAATGGGCTAGCAATAATGTAGTTCAAATTGATTTTCGACGAAAATCAAATATGAGACATTTCAATTACAAGTGAGAAGGAATAGCAACTGGTTTAAGAAAATAATTAGAAAGGGAAAATGAAGAACAAATTAATAGCGTAGAGGAACAGTACGGAGGCAAAATTCCTGTCATCCAAACCCAATCCTAATCCGAAATAATAAAATACACATCAGCACGTGCAATTCCACACGCTTCAAACACCGGCAACTTACCGTGATTACCCTCCAATAATGGCTCTACAAAACACGTAGAGACAAAGATCGACGGTTGATAAACAGCGAAAATAAGGGTATTTTAGGAAGTATGCACTAAACAAACAAGCTTGCATTCCTCATTCTTCGTCTCTCTTTCAGTTATTTATTTATTTATTTTTCGCCTTCTTAACTCCTTTTCTTGGGTCTTCCTCCACAGTCTTACCACGTTGGCAACCACCACAGCAACAGCTCCTAAACGGTGCGTTGCGGATCATACCACGATTGCACGGTCGCAAAATCCGCTTCAATCCGATAGTCTTCGGAGCTCCGAAGCCGCCGCCGGGTTGGGGTGAGTGGAGTGGGACGTCGTGACGGTGGTCGGTTTCTCTAATTTTCTGATTGCTTGCAACTAATTATTGCTGAATTGTGCCCTAAATTGTTTATTTCTGCTAGTTTTTGGTCAGGGCATGGAGAAAAGGAGATGGTTGGTATTCGTAATATTAACGTGGATGTTTGTTTTTTCTGCTGGAAGAGGTAAAATTTTCAATTTTTGCATCAAAAGTTTTATCTTTTATGTTTAATTAAATTTTAAGTTCATAGCGGTTGATTAGGGACTTTTTTGTTGTATATATAGAAATTGTAATTGGGTTGAAGGGAAATTGATGGTTGGTGAAGAATTAATTCAGGAGACTCAATGGGTCATTCAAGGGCTCATTTGGAAGTATATTTAAAATGATTGAAGGCGCTTTGAGAGAAAATGATTTAGGGTTCCAAACGAGCTCCGAGTCATTATTCTATTTTAGAAGTGATTTTAGAGTAGCTAAGCAAACCAAAAACGCTTCTGACGAGGTTTGGTAAGAAAAGTTAAAAGGTGCTTCACGGTTTAAAAGTGACAGTGCTTCGTGGAGTGGTGAAGCACTTGGATTTGTATAAATTTTTCCTAAATGCCTCTAATAAAAGCACTTCTAGCACAATCGCTTATGAATTGAAGTGCTTTCTAGAAATGTATTTCCAAACTGGTCTATGATAGCCTTTGCAACAATGTGGTATTTGTTGGTTTTACCTTATCATAGTTTATCAAAGGATGATTTGGTATCAGTCTGTTAGGGACTAAACTAAGGAGGTTCTATATTCACATTGGAGAAGGAAATACGTGATGCGAACTATACAATTATAAACTGGTTGTATATTGCGGATTCTTTGTCTATTTTTACTTTGGTTTTGTTTTTGCCTTGTTGGGGTGTGCGGAATTATAGATCAAAATAGTTGGAATCAGAATTTGGTTGTGTTGAACTTTTCGGACCCATTTTAACAGGGAGTAATTCTTCTTACAAATGCAGAACTGAAGATTAAGCACAAGGATCATGGCCCCATATACAATCACACGCTTGCCACTATACTAGTGCGGTATGCTTCTACGGTAAGTTTCATCAGATATTTGCTTGTGTCACCATTTATGGGGATTTATTGGAAACATATAGCCTTACCATTTCTCTTGCAAATCTTTACCATATGCTTTGTTAGTCATGGTATGTTGTAATTGTGACATAGAAAAAGGTTATTTTTGGGGAGTATTTAAATCTGTCTAGATAAAGTGGAAACCAAACTATGGAGATTTCTGGATTATATGTCAAGATTTGAACTATTAGTATGTACCTGCTATAAGGTCCTGTCACAATTGAAATCAAATTTCTACTTTTGTAGGTTTATGTGTCTGATTTGTCGGAGCTGTTTACTTGGACATGCTCGTGCTGTAATGGTTTGATTAAGGTACTGAGACTTATCTGATTAATATGAAGTTCTTATGCTTGAAAATTGTTGGCCTTATTTCTCCTTTCAATGGGACAGGGATTTGAAATGATAGAGATTATTGTTGACGTCCAGCATTGCTTACAGGTGTGATTTCATAGTTCAGCCTGGTTTTATGTGTTAAGGTTATTTCTTTGCTGCCTCTGTATGACATTGTCAACTTTGTTCAGGCTTTTGTTGGAGTGGCACAAGACCCGAATGCTATTATAATTGCATTTAGGGGGACTCAGGAACACAGGTGCGGGGCTAACGTTCTTATCATTCTCGATTAAAGTTTCTGCTGAATTATTTATTTGAGCCCAAACTATGGCATACGTGAAGGAAATTGAAAAATACAATGAATAAGTACATGCGTTGCTTTTCCTTAAATATAATTATATGTATCTCTATGGGCAATCTGATTTGCCCTTTTACCAGAATTTGTTGATTAATGGATCTTCTTTATATGTACAGCATACAGAATTGGATTGAAGACTTATTTTGGAAACAACTTGATCTAGATTATCCTGGCATGCCTGATTCAATGGTATTGCAGTAAAGTTTCTCTACTTTGTTGCTTGCTGGAATATATAGTATCAGTTCTCATTCTTTTTCTGTTTTAGGTGCACCATGGGTTTTATAATGCTTACCACAACACAACCATACGCCCTGGAATTCTAAATGCTGTGGAAAGAGCCAAGGAATATTATGGAGATATTGGCATCATAGTTACAGGACATTCAATGGGAGGGGCAATGGCTTCATTTTGTGCTCTTGATCTAAGGGTAATCATAATTAGGCCGGTCTCCATTTTGCATGTTTCATTTTGCAAGATCTGTTTGAGTTTTTCTTGCACCACGATTCATCTTGTTTCTGTCTTCAGTATACCTTATCTTGTCAGAGCCTGACTTACGTGCTATAAAAACTCAGTTATTGCCAATTGCAATTTGACTGATTTTTTTCCTTTCATTTTAACTGATCAAGATATATTAGTATATCAGCAACATTTCTTGAATGGCATAAAAGATTGAACTTATTCCAGAAGGGTATTTGAGTTAGTTTAATTGCATTCACTGCTTGCTGAAATTGTAGTCTATTCTGGAATTGTTCTTCAAACCTGTTACATTGGATGTTTTTCCTTGAATTCCCAGGTCAATCAAAAAGAGAAAGATGTTCAGGTTATGACATTTGGACAACCTCGTATCGGTAATGCAGCTTTTGCATCATACTATACCACACTTGTACCAAACACTATACGAGTAACAAATTCACATGACATGGTGCCTCATTTGCCTCCATACTATACTTATTTTCCTCAGAAGACATACCACCACTTTCCACGAGAGGTATTCCCTTAGCTGACATTGCTGGATGCCTTGACTTTGAAGCCTTTAAGATCTGTTAGAAAATAAACCGATTAAGTAGTTTCTTCTAGTAAATCTATTTGTGACCAAATTTTCAGTATTTTATGTTTTTTAGCCCACAGAGGTGGATTAGTTACACATTCACTTTGAAGCCTTTAAGATCAATCAAAAAATAAACTGATTAAGTAGTTTCTTGTAAAATGTCTGTTTGTGGCTAAGTTTTCAATATTTTATGCTCTTTATATACAACCAATTATTTGTGAATAGCTTAAGATTATGTGAAATATTTGTAATTGATGAGAGAATATGATATCTGACTTACAATTTCTGGTCGTATTTTGAATAGGTGGATGAATATTAATGAATAGGACTCTTGATATACACTTGCACAAGGCACTTGAATCATAACTTCGTATATTTATGACCTTTTTTTTATGGAAGTTCCTTTCCCTTCAAACCATTGAGAGTCTTATTCTGATCCTAGGTGTGGCTTTATAACATTGGAGTTGAAAGTCTTGTTTACGAAGTTGAGAAAATCTGTGATGATTCAGGCGAGGACCCAACGTGCAGCAGGTAATCCAGTTTTTTACGTTGTGATATAATTGGTAGTTGTCTCCTCAGTTCCTTTCTTTCATCATGTTTTGACACATAACAGCTCGCTAGTGCAGTCTTCTATGGTTAGAATAATAATAAAATAATGAAGTCGAAAAGAATAATCTGATCACAAAAATATGATATAAGTTTTTGAGACGTTTTTGTGCAGGTCAGTGAGTGGGAACAGCATTTCGGACCATTTAGTTTATTATGGCATTGAATTAATGGCCAAGACATGGAGACGGTGCAGAATTGTGATGGGTACTGGTGTAGAAGGGTACAGCAGAACAGATCTAGGAGGAAATTTTGTACTGTCCAGAGATCCTGCAACTTCTGTTCTCAAGTTGAAAGCATCGCCAGATACTGGGGCAAAACCTCTGTAGGGTGTCAGTCATGTTTTCCCTTGGAAGAAATCTGAGAGAGGTCAGTTGTAGGTGTATGTCCTGGAAAAGCTGTTTCGTTGTATGCCTAAAAGCTCTTGCTTTTCAGAAGCCATAGCTGATGAATATCGTGGGTTGGGATGGGGCTGCGGATGACTTATGTATGTATAAATGTGTTCATCTTCATTCTAATTGGGATATGAATGCTGACATTGTGTTACTTGTGTAAATATAATGTGTTCATCTTCAAACACTTGTGTATCTTTGGGCTCACCGGTAAAACTCAGTTGTCAACTCAGGAAAAATCTTAGGTGCAACCAGGTTTTATCGAAACGAGACCACGTTGATGTAGCGCTGCACAATGACACTACATTTCCATATCATTTCCAGTGGGTTTGATCAACAGATAGGCATGGTTCTGTAGTCAAAGCAACTTCGTCACTTCGTGTACCCATCGGATGGCAGCCCTTTCGGGGGTTCCATAGGGAGACCACATTGATGTAGCGCTGCACAATGACACTACATTTCCATATCATTTCCAGTGGGTTTGATCAATTAACCTACCAAGCTGGTACGGTGCTTTAATTTGATTACACTGACACATTGACCCTACATCTTCATCCCTTATAACTCGTGTAACCAAGTAAGGTGGTCCAAAATTCTAATGTCATTTCTGGTTCAAGCATAGGAAACCAACATAAAACGCCTTCTCGTCAAATTTTCTTCATCATTTTTACTGTAAGACGATATTTTAAACTAATCTAATTTATATATATATAGTGACAAATTGCAAGTGTATAGATGCAAGGACGCTAGAATGTCTTGAAGTTCTCAGTGATGTTGTAAAGTTTCTTCTAACCCTTTGCGCAATTCCATAATGTTCCTCCCCGACGATACAAGGTCGTTTGACATACTGACAAAGGCTAACTAGTCTAATCCACGTCTACTTAATACATTAATATTGAGTGTTTGAATTTGGTCTATAAAAGCGAAATTGGACAAATTTTGAAACAGAAAGCATTTCCAAGATTTCAACACACAGTACTAGTACATATTCTCTGTCCAAATTACATGTTATATGAATAGCAAGATCAACTTTGTAGGACAGAAGCAGAAAACCAATAAAAAGTAGGTGATTAATTGCCCTTCGCACTTAGCTTGTCTTCTCATCCTTGGCTGGTGAATCGCCCGCATATTGTTCCTGCAGTCGTGTACTTCTAGTTTCAGATTAATTCTTCGCTTCGTCAGCAGGGATTGAAGCTTTAGGTTCGGCGGCTTCAGCCACTTTGGCTTCAACAGTGGTTGTAACTACTGCTTCTGTTTCCTTCTCCAAACTCTCCTCTGGTTTCTTTACGGGCTCTTCTGTACCTACACAATAACCAAATTAAATCAGCAGCAATACGTTAAACGGTTACATGCATGTTTCCAGACGTATGTTTATGTCAGACTATGCGTTTGCTTGATACGGTTGTAGCTAAATTCGACATGACCAATAGGTCAAGTTCATAGTCTGGCAAGAGAATGTTTCCGTTTAGAAATATATAAGATCTACTCGGCATTATCATACATGCATGCAATCTTGCAATGTGATCAACATAGTTTCACGTTAATGTTGTAATTAAACGATTTAACATTGTGGTTTACAAACCCCTATTTTGTGGCTCAGCTACTAGAGCTTCGGTTTCTGCAGGCAGATCCAATTCGTTATCATCCTCTGCAATATCATCATCTACCTTGAAGAAGCTTCCCTTACTTCCATGGCGTGGAGTGTAATAGTCTGATGTCCCCGATCGTCCCTCAGAAATAATCCCATCAATTCCCTCCTCATCCAATTTCCTCGACGAAAAGAAACGATTCGGAGAGCCATGCGAAATCAATCTCTCCGCCGCCTCGTCATGCTCTTCTTTGTTACCTCTTTCCAATACTTCCTTACCATCATCTTCTCCGTCCTTGTTAGTTACTTTTATGTCTTTCACATTCACATCATCACCCACGGCAGACGCCTCACCACCACCAACGTTATTGGCAACCACATTGTCCTCCTTGACTTGTTCTTCTTGTTGGTCATGTTGTTGTTGTTGTTGTTGCACCGTTGAGTTCGCTGCATTGTCATTGTTTTCTAGGACGGTTTCTATGTCCTTGCTCTTCTTGGAAGGATCGGCAACGCTGGATTTCTTGCGGCGGAGGATGGTGTTGCTGGTGGCAACCGCCAACTTTGATTCCCCGCAACCCATTTTTCAATATTTTGTGTGTTGTGAGGTCTCGAAGATGTAGAGATTGGGCAGAGGAGAGACCGAGACAGAAGAATTAATGCTCGAGCTCCCTTTAATAATAACAGGAGGAGAGAGATGTGAGAAATGGAAGAAATGGAAGCTTTTTTTGTGTTTGATTTTGTTATTTGTTTGTGTTGGAGCTGTGGTTTGCATGGGTGTAATTTGGTGGCATGCAGGTATGTACGTAGCTTATATAGAACCGTTTTATTCGTTGTGTTTCGAAGGTGGAGAGGGATTTTATGTCTTGGCAGCTCATCATTATTAACACGTCAATGTTGCTTGGTGTATTTTACTTGCAAATAAGCAAATTCACATTCATTTTTAACTTTTCAACACTTACTAATAACGCATTTTCACCGTATAAATTCATATATTTAAAAAGTCCGTTAGCTAGGTTAGTAATTAGGAAACATTTAGTTTGGCAAAGTTGATGCATGCATTCAAAACTTTTTGCTAGGGTTGGGTTCGGTTCATTTGGCTCGGTTGTTTTCCAAAATCAAAAATCAAACTGAAATTATTGTTCAGTTTGGTCTTCTTTGGGTTTTTTCGGTTTAGTTTTTTTTTTTTCAGTTTGGATTGGTTTTGGTCGGTTTTTTTTTCGCATTTTTTTTTTTTTGAAAACCTATAATTAAACTGGCTTTGCCCAGAAAAAAGAAATCTGGATTGGCAAACCTTAAGCCACGATGGAACGAAGATGGGATAAAAATGAAGAATGGGATATAGAAGATGGACACTCCACAAACATTGGCATTTATCCACCTGAAGAAGGTTAATGTTCCTGAAGAGGGAGTGACTGTTTTTCCAAGTAGTGTTTCACCAATTGGATCCCCAAGCTTCCTCTGCTTTATAGAAATTTGCATCTGATTCCACAAGGTGGAAAAATTACAGATAAAAAATAAAGATGGGATACAAGGAAAAAACCGACTAAATCAGGCAAATCTGAATAATTTCGTTCAATTTTAAAATAAAAGAGTGTAATCCTGAACTGAAGCGAACCAAAACATATAACTTAGAGAGCATGAAACACTGGAAACACTGGAAAATTGGTTTCTCCACTGGTTTTAGTTGAAATTGAACCACATCGTACCACTGGAAGTTAACTGGTTCGGTTGCAGTTTAAAGGTAAAACTTATTCAACCGAACCGTCCCACCTCTAAGTAAAAGGTTTTTGGGATGAGTTGAATTCTGTAATACATGTTTTATATTTCTTAACTGCGGAATATACAGAAGAGCAAATCAACTGGAAAAATAGGAAGAAAGAAGAAGAAAACTGAAAAACCAAATAACAAAACAAGATTGTTTGGTAGTTTGAATGCGTTCACGTTAGACCAAAGGTTTAGAATCATGAACTGCAGAGGGAAATACACAATCCTAAAAGAAGTCCAGGATTCACAAGCACACATTTTGGCCAGATAGTAATACAAGGATATATTTGAAGTGAGACCATGAGAAAATCACTCCCATCGAAGTCCTATCATGCTTCGGCGTATGACACACATCAGAGGAACGAGCAGTTAAATGTGCGATCGAGGATCTAATGAATAAAAATTCTACGATTACAAATTTTAGTGTGTGTTATAAACTTCACATGCTTAAAATCCTCTATTACTTCTCACTTCCCTTTTCCGTATGAGAGTTTTTTTGGTGTACTTAAAACACAAAGCAGTATACCACATGTTAGCATAAAACTAGGGAGACACTGAAAATTATACTATTCCTCTATCTGAGTAATGCTAGGGAGACCATCTATTTAAATTATATTTTGTAAATCATGTTTCATTGTTGTTGATAATTGAATTATTACGTAGGAATTGATTATGCTTATTTCTTATTAGTGACATATTGCATGGTTTGTAAATGTGATCTTAAAAGTTACTTTACCTAACATTATTCTTCTCCATTTATATTATAACACGTGACATATTGACTTGTATTTCCAAATACAGAAAAATCTCACCTCCACATATTTGAAGAGAGTTGCAAATTTTTTTGGGGACCGTTATGGCAGACATGAGGGAAGAAGACCAACAAAAATTGAGAAGTCCTACTTGAATGTTGTATGTATCTCAGGTTTCAATAACATCCATTGCACAGACCCCCAAATGGCTAAATATCATCAATAAACAAGATCAAATAGACGAGAAATTTTTCAGTGTGAATGTAATACGAGATGAGATACTATATGTTAGTGTACAAATAATGAGATGTGTTGGTTTTAAAAATTAATAACTTAATATTAAAAGTTTCCATCGTTTATATAAAAATACGTGGTATATCATTCGTATTCTAATCATAATAAAAAATTTACATAAACAACTAGGGCAACTCTCTAGAACTTGGAAATGAACAAGGAAGAAGCAGTTTCAATTTCCCATAAATCTCTACCATAAAAAAAGTTTCCCATAAATCTCTAGATGCATGTGACGTCATGCCATCTCCACCTCATATTTTGTTTTAAATAATGAACATACAGCAGAGGCAGTTAATCTCAAATTCATGACAATATTAGCTTAATAAAAAAGGAATGTAGAGTGATTTTTAATCGTTAATGCATTATGAAATTTATTTGTATCAACCACAAACAGTAACGATAAATTATAAATATTTTAATTTAAACAAGATGAATAAGCTTTCAAAATTTTACGTTTTAATTTTTTATAATCAAACTAACTTTCAAATGTTGATTAAGAATTCATCATGCACTTCCTCCTTTATTTATTTCACTAATAAAATATACGATGACGTTTTTGTAATATCAATAGTAACTTGATAAAGTTTCTTCAGTGGTTGTGAATTATTGTTCCAAGTATGGAGCTAGATCGGCAATATTGTCCCACAAGATCTTGACAGAGTCGTATGAATTGAATTGGATAAGAAAAGTATTGGGGATACAAAGTTTTATCAAGTAAGCGTGAGAGAGACAAACGGACATGGGAGAAAAGCTACTCATAGCTTGCTTCTATATTAAAGCTAGTGAGACTGAGAGTGCTTTTTCTGTTATCAAATATTATTCTTCTCCAATTTTTGGTCTCTTATAATGTCTTTGTAAACTTTGCAATCGAGCACCGTAAATTATATTATGTTTCTGTGTATAACATGCACCAGTATGATTAACAATTCAATAAATAAAATTCGGAGGCCAAGGATCCCGGTTATGCTATACACGCGGGTTCTTATTAGAAAGTCTCATAAATCAATATTCAGAAACATCTTCAATGGAGAAATGTGGATTTGATATGTAAAAATACAATCTCATAAGTATTTTTAAGAAATTTAAATTTGAGTTCTATTCAACAAAAAGATGTGAATTTAAAATCCCGTTTACTTAAGTTTTAGGTTGTTTCTTGCGAATGCATGAAACAAGTGATAGCGAGGAATCTTAACTGCTTTTCTGTTATTAAATTTTAGGCCAGTAGTGAACGTTTAGATAAAAAAAAAAAAATTCAATAGTTTGGACTATTGAGTAGTGTGATAGCGTTTCTAACTTTTTGCGGTAAATAATTAGTTGTTACGAAGGAAGCAAAATTAATGTGAATCAAACATGCACCAGGATGCATGTACACGATTGCTTTTCTTCATCATAATAAAGCGTTATCTTCAATAATCAGATGCTAAAAAATAAAATTGTTTAAAAAACCGAACTACTTAATAAACTGGACTACGACAGGCAAACTCGAAAAAAGAAAATAAAAAGAAAGTTGCCTGAATTTCCGTTCTGATTTCTTCAAGGGGGTTCATGCCCCTTCTCCATGAAAAAGGGGAAGAGGGAGAAAGTGATGATATAATTAACAATTATGCCCAGCAGGTGTTTGTTAAAAATGCCCACCGGAAAACAAGATTGATTGTTTTGGTCAGCCTGCCTCTCATTCTCTCCAATCCGATTCCCTCATCTAACGGCGCCTGTCCTTTTCTCCATCAACGTCCACCAGCCACTGCCAACCCCACCTTATCCTCTCTCTCTCTCTCTCTCTCATCTGTCTGTCCAAGTGGGTAGCTGCAAATGCAACCATGGCAACTACCAAAACAAACAAAAAAAAGTTTAGATCTTTTTTCCCAAAACTCTTATTGCCCATTATTTTACAGCTTAATCCTTGAAAGAAAAAGAAAAATAATGACTATTTTAATGCAAAGGCGATCCTTTACGTGATGGCTCTGGCTCTGGCTCTTTCTAATCGAGGACTCAAGAGACAAAGAGCGCCCAGCCAATAGAGCCAACCCATCCTTCCCAAATCGGGAAACTTCCATTCATTCTTTAGCCTTCCCCTCTGCAATTCCTCCTCCAACTCTCATGGAAGGCTCAGCCAATGAACGTCTTGATTTTGGGAAGATGGGTTACGGGTAAACCACCATTTCGACCTTCCCCTGCTTCCTCATCTTCGAATTTCTGGTTCGCTTGCGAGAAATATGAATTGGGTTTCGTTTTTATGGCTTATTGTGTCCGGGTTTTTGTTTCTGCAGATGCAAGCATTACAGAAGAAGATGCCAGATTCGAGCTCCGTGCTGCAACGAGATCTATCCGTGCCGCCATTGTCACAACGAAGCCACGGTATTTGTTACGTTTAACTGTGAACAAACATCTCATATTTCAATTCGTGACATTGGTGATTGGTCTGTAATATATGTTTGATTTTCTCAGAGCATGTTGAGCAACCCCTTTGATCGGCATGAGCTTGTTCGCTACGATGTGAAACAAGTATGTGACGTTATGTTATACTCTCTGTTTGTAATTTATGTCCTTTTTTGGAAAAGGAGGATTCGAACTCGTGTGCAATGAGGCGGGCTCACTGCCTGGTCAACTGGCTCTGCGTTTATAATTTGTGTCTTTACTTTTTTGAGTGTGCTCATTGTGTTTATTTGTGTTGCTGTTTCAGGTTGTCTGTTCAGTTTGTGACACAGAGCAGCCGGTTTGTTTCCTACTTTGTTGGTTGTAATCCAAATTAAAGGATAGAACAAAGAAAAATGTTGTCTTGGTTCTGATGCTCTCGAATATCTATGTCGATTTTAGGTTGCAAAAGTTTGTACAAACTGCGGCGTCAGTATGGGGGAATACTTCTGTGAGATTTGCAAATTCTATGATGATGATGTAAGTTAACTTCAATCTCAGATTGAATTATCGGACCCGGAAATTTGACGAACAAATTTAGTTAAATGTCTGTTCTTTTGACTTTATTGGTTTATCTGGTAGTTGGTCTGTGATCTGTATCTTTTGTTGGTGGTTTGCTCCTCATTGAAGTAAGCTTTTCTTTTTATGCGTTGCAGACCACGAAAGAACAATTTCATTGTAATGATTGTGGGATCTGCAGGTTAGTACAATTTCAGTATTTATTTCCTTTTGCTACACGGTTGATTTTTGTCATATAATTTCGTGGCATTAAGGAATTTCTTTATCTGACTTTTCATATCGAAAACAGAATCGGGGGTCGTGACAAATTCTATCACTGCAAGAAATGTGGTATGTGCTTACTTAGAATCATTATGCAAATATTGTTTCTGAAATTGGAAACTTCCCTTCGTTAATGAACTTCTTGCTGTTAGTTATTCTTTAGATAGATGAAGTCTGTCCTTTTTAGTTTCACCGTTTAATTTCCTCAGATCTGTCTTTTGGATCATAGTGTTTCCAGGTCGAGTGCTAATTTAAGTTTTGGAAATCCAGTGTTGGGTTGCATACTACCAATCATCGATCAAACACCGTTCTGATTTTATGACAGACTCTCATTTTTACTTTGTAACATTAATATTCTGGTAAGAGTTCGGAATATAATGATGCTTTATATATTTTCAGGGTCTTGCTATTCAGTTGGCTTACGTGATAATCACTTGTGCGTGGAGAACTCCATGCGGCATCACTGCCCTATTTGTTACGAGGTTTGTGTTGATATGTCCGTTGTAGTTATACAATAGCAGGGGACCTTTGTCATGCCCTAACTAACAGTACATACTCTATCATATTGTGTTGTGTAGTTTCTTTTTGACTCTCTGAAAGACACTGCTGTAATGAAATGCGGGCACACAATGCACTGCGAATGTTACAATGAAATGATGAAGCGTGACAAGTAAGCGGCATCACTTTGATTTCATTAGTTTACAAGTCAGAAGATGATTACTTGATTCCTAACTCAAACTGGTTAAACGATTCAGATATTGTTGTCCGATATGCTCCAAGTCAGTGATTGACATGTCCAGAACCTGGAAGAGAATCGACGAGGAGGTAGGCTTCTCAAGTTCAAGTTCAAAGTGTTTTGCAGTTAATTCACATTTTGCGTTGGTCCTTTAGTTATCTCAGTTATGCGATAACGATGAAGATTTCATACTAATTAGTTGACATTTGCACACTGCCAGATAGAAGCAACCGTTATGCCTGAGGATTACCGGTATAAGAAGGTGCGTACTTTTTATCCATGTTCAGGTCCACCTATAAAAAACAATGCCTCTCTGGTGTAAAATCCTGAATATCCATTTCCATAGAACATCATGCGTCACGAATTTGGAACCATTTACCCATACAAGTCTAAGAATCAATGTTAATTCACAGGTATGGATCCTTTGCAATGACTGCAACGACACTACCGAAGTCTACTTCCACATAATTGGGCAGAAATGCAACCACTGCAACTCATACAACACACGCACGATTGCCCCTCCGGTTCTTCCTCAATGATATCGAGTCTGGTAGGTGCAGCGAAAGCTTGTACCGTTAATGAACAACGTAAATTGGAATACTCCAATTGTTTCTGCACCATTGCATTATGATTCAAATGATTGGAATGTTGAAATGCGTCCATCGAACCTTTTCCCGGCAATTCTTCTTCTTCTTCTTCCAATTTATTTGGTTAAAACCCAGTTGATGGTGACCGGATGAGTCTTGGGTTGATGTAAACATTATATATACTGTAATTCTAGGGAATGGTTTATGGACCAACGAAAGATTTGCCACATGATAATAACCATGCCCGTCTTGCTTTCATCTGTTCACATTGCCTTACTGTGTGTAGCAACAATTAAATTTTTTATACAAGCGATATTGAGGAACCGGGAGTCGGACCCTGACGTCATGAACAAGAGTGAATGTTCTTAACAAACTAAACTACATGTTGTGTTAACAATTAAGTTTTTATTAGCATGCAATCTGTGCACCGTTAGAGAGCCCACTTAATGGGTTAACTTCCTGCAACTTTTCAGAGGGGTGTGGGTATGAAGTGGAGTGTCACTATTTATGAATAAGTGAAGCACGCTAGAATAACTTACATAAAATGAGTCCGTCGTTATTGTAGTATTCTGATCAAATAGTACATTGATACGGAAGTTTCTCTTATTGGAGCGCATTTGATTTTGTTTGAGTAGTAATAACAGCCTCCTATACTTGTATTCAAATTTTATGTTATTGCGTCATAAAGCCCCTTACCTATTATAAAAAGAGTAGTGTTATCTACATACTCATTTTTACTTCTCAAATACCCATCTCAATTTTTGGTTGTCAGACTAAATGAATTGAAGAATATCAATGACCAAAAATTAACAAGGGTGTGTGGAAAGTAAAAATATGTGTGAATAACAGTATTCTTACGAAAAATACCAAATCTATGGGGATAAACAAAGCAGCTTTTCCGTGGGGGGTCAATCGATCCTACTAACTCCTACCATTTTCCAAGTCTTCTCTCATTTTGTTTTGTCACCATGAAAGTTGGAAATTCCGTAATTTCATCTTTTTATGTTGGATGATTTGACAAATAAATCGCGTTTATTGTGTTCGTATCATATCTGTTAGGCCTTTATCTTAATGAGTTGTGTTGTGTCATCCGTCTTTAACGAGTTCTTAACATGTAATCCTATAATGACCCGATTCGTTAATAGATTGTGTTGTTTCGTATCGAATTAACGAATCGTGCAAAAATTTATCATTTCTAATGTTTAAATTTGTCAAACGATATCTGAATGAATGATCCAATAATAACCCAATTTATTATGAATGATTAAAAAACAACCCGACTCGCGACGGATTAATCCGGAATCTGTTATTTCGATAGTGCAAGAAATTGACAAAGCCTGATCAAAATTAGGGTGTATAATACATAACAATTAGCAACGCGCGAAGCTCCACAGAAACATTTATGGACCGCCGTTGCACAGATACATGCTCCTCTCTCTTCGTCCCTCTTCCCTTTAAACCCTGATCGTTCAGTCAGTGTCTGGGCTTTAGCTCTCTCTCTGAAAACTCGCCGGCTTCACTCAGAGCCCCAAACTCGGCCTGGACTCGGTCCTTCAAAGCCATGCAAGTGATCTCCAACACTCGCAGGCTCTCCAGAGCTTTCAAATCTCCCATTTTTATCAAATCCGCGGACCAATTTCTCTCCCCCGATGCCCGAGTCGTCGAAGCTCCACTCATTTCTCTCCAATGGCGGAACCTCAGCGCCGGCTCTTCCCAAACTGCCTTGTTATCCGGTAACCTCAGAATTTGCTCATCTAATTCTCACTTGAAAATTTCAATTCTTTTGTGTTTTTAATTGAAGTTTTAGTGCATTATGTTCTGTTCGGTTGCCGAGAAAATATCTGGAAAAGCAAAGACGAACCCTTTCTTCGGAACTGAGAAAATCTGAGGATTAAAATTTTACATTTTGACAATTTTTGTTTGTTTTTTGTATTTGGGTTCTCTTGCAATAGTATAAATTCTGTTTGGTTGCTAAGAAACCTGAGGAAATGGAAAGAACGGAAAAGCTCAAGTTATGAAATGAGTTTTGTTGGGTTATTTTTCTTAGAGTAGTGAACGAAGCAAACAAACTAATTCTATATGATCAAATTGATAATTTCGTAAGATGAGATGCTGAATTCTATAGGCATTACCCGCTGTCATCTTTTGCCGATGGAACAACATGCAACGTGTGCAGTGATGACGTTGAGAGCACCCTTTTCTTCTGACGCAAGTACCATCGAAGGTGGTTCCACAGGTTGTAGCTTTGCTTTGGCTGGAGTTGGTTAGGATTGTTGTTTTAGTCCATTTGGTAATATCTACTTTGCTTTGTTGGGTGCAGAGGTTGTGAAGGAGCTGTATGATAAAATGCTGCAGTCTGTTAATATCAAACGATCAATGCCCCCTAATGCTTGGTTATGGTCATTGATTGAAAATTGCAAAAAGGAAGAAGATATTAAGCTTCTATTTGACATCTTGCAGAACCTCCGAAGATTTGTTAGTTCCTAAATTTTCGCTTGCATCTTATGAGTGAAGTGTAATTTGTTTCTGTTGGCAGTTGTATGATTTGGTTCTGATTGCAGAGACTGTCAAATCTTCGCATCCATTCCGACTTTAATTGCAACCTCTGCCGAGAGGTTACTAAGGCATGTGTTCGTGTGGGAGCTCTTGACTTTGGTATGCTATTAATCTGATTTTTTGGCCTTAAGTTAGAGTTGTTACTAGGTCTACACTTTTGAGAAACCCATACATGTATCTTACATTGCAGGAAAGAAGGCCTTGTGGAAACATAACGTGTATGGATTGAATCCTAGCATCGGATCTGCGCACCATTTACTGGTACCGATGAAATTGCACTTCGACTGTTTGGGTTTCTCTTGTACTTCATCTTTGTATGCAATAAATTCTTACTGTAAATTGGATGCAGTTGTATGCTAAAGAATGCAATGATGCTAAACTTATGGTGGAAGTAATGAAACTTTTGAAGAGGAATGACTTACCCTTGCAACCTGGTACAGCAGATATTGTTTTCAGGTACCTAGGTTATAAACTAGGACTGCCTCAGTAATGCTCTTCTTTCTTTTAAAACAAATGTTGTGAGAAATAAGATAATCATTATAAAAGTTTATAGCTTTCTATAGGGTTTTATTTTGTAGCTTTTTAATTGTTCTTAATATGATCTTAAATCCGTTTTGGGTTGACCATTTGCAGCATTTGTTACAATACCGATAATTGGCAGCTGATGTCAAAGTACTCAAAAAGGTTTGTCAAGGCTGGAGTAAAGCTACGTCAAACTGCTTTTGATTCATGGATGGATTTTGCTGCTAAAATAGGTCTCTTCAAAATCACAGTTCTCTTATATTTTATAATCCCAAATAATATTCCTTTTCTATTGTCATCCTCAGTCATGCCAGTACTTTAGGTTATGCTTTCTTTTGCTTCATATGAAAATTTTCCTGTTTTCTGGTATCCTGTTCATTATTTAAAGAATTTCTACGTTCTTGTTTGCAGGAGATGTTGAATCATTGTGGAAAGCTGAGAAGTTAAGATCTGAATCGATGAAGCAGCATACTGTTGCAAGTGGACTTTCATGTGCTAAGGTATTGAATTTGAACCTTACATACACAAACACAAAAACAAAAACAAAAGTTTGTACCTATTTGTTAACACGACTTAAAATGGGTCCCACTAAGCAATGGACTGGAGATGGAGGATTCTACTACCATAAATGGAAGAGAACCACCCAAACCTGGTTATAACCAGTTAATTCACAGTCCTTGTATATCTGGCTAAATGGATTCTATGAAACTAGAACCAAGTAGCTCTTGGTCTGAGTGGTATTTCTTTTTCAATGTTGGAAAACTGAAAAGGTCCTTAAGTTCGAAACTGCTCCTCTTAAGAAGAAAATAAAATAAAATAAAGAGAACTTAAGTTGGAGCTTTGCCTCAGCATCTCCAGTTAGAGCTTTGTTTGATTGGTTTCAAGTTTTCAGCCAACTGAACCTGTGCTTTTTCATTTTTATTTTTTTAAATTCATTGCAGGGTTTTCTTTTAGAACGTAAGCCCGAGGAAGCTGCTTCTGTTATTCAAATTCTAAATCAGGTTTGGTTCCTTAGTATACTCATGCTTTATACTTATAATAGGGACAGAAAAGAACTTTCGAGGATTTCATACCCAATTTAAATCTTGAGTCTTTTGTGGAACAGTAACGTATTTATACAGTACTAAGAAATCTTTGTTGAATGAATGAAGTTGCAATGCTAATTCGTTTATTATGTCTGGAGTCTGGACTGAACTTTTATCAGTCCACCCATTGATATATGTTTGGCATACAAAAAGGGGATGGTTGCTACACTGGTTTTTCATGAGGTTTGAGTTCCATTGTTGGCTATAGGGGGACAAAAATTTTGGTCAAAGACGTTTCCAATATGATCTTATTTTATGTTTCCCTATTTGCTGAGGCCATTGGGATTACTCTATGTCAGATTTTACCTGATACAAAGAAGTCTAGCATTGTGGTTGAGCTTGAAAAGTTGGTTAATGAGTGGCCCTTAGAGGTTATTCGGCACCAAAAGGAAGAGGACAGAAAGGTATACCAGTTATGCAGTTGTTTTTGAAAAAAGAAAATTAGATACCTATACAGCTATGCTTGTTCAATAGTCTGTTTGAGAACTCAAGCTTACGTGGTTGTTTCCGTGTCCAGGCATTAGCTACATCTTTAATTGCTGATATCCCTACAATGGTTAGTTCGCTATTAAACACAGGCTTACAAGTGAGCGCAAACATTGAGGACCTAACCACCAAAGAAGGTATTCTTTATTGAACTCCGGAGGGTAGAGACTGAAAATCTGAAGCTGCACGTGCCGTTTGTATCCTGTAAAAGAGAGATAACCACGTTTTTCTGCCTTGGTTGATGAGCATCCCAATAACCCACCCTCCTTACGAAGGCACTCCCAGATTTCTCAATGGTGCGTTAGATTATAACGAATTTTGTTATGTCAGTCATTTGATTGGATTTGACTATACTGGTGCTTTTGTGTCATTTCAAATGTTTTCATGTTGAAACATGGTTTTGGTCTTGTGATATGGAGGGATATTTTGATAGTTTAATTTTACTCTCTCTAGCATTCTAGCTAGATCTTTTGAACAAGAGGATAGTTGGAAACTTCTGGTAACATTTTCAGAATTTAAACATGATATTAGAACATCTTAGAAACGTGAGGACCATCTCCCAGTTTTCCAACTTAAAGTGATTCTCTTCTCGTCTTCGGTCTGAACTCAGTGTGCGTGAATCTAACTTAAAGTCTTCTTACTCCATTCTATGGTGATGATTGCAAAGTACATACTTGGATGGGTTTTCCTTTTGATAATGATTTGTTGGATGGCCACCATATGGCCGATGAGTCTTCCCGATGGACGGCATGGAGATTATACTTTCCTATGTTTTTCACGCCTGAGTACTGACTGCTAGAATTTGGCTGGTTCCAGTCATTAGCGCCCGTGTGTGAAATCTGACTGTTGATGCATCATTGTATTGTGGGTCACACGTGCATAAACTTGAAAATATTGCCCACATGCGTAGGCAGCTGGACGTAGCGTACATCTTACATAAAATTCACTCACACCCATGAAGCTTTTTCTCCATCTTCTTATGGCTAATTTTTCATAGGTGAAACCATAACTTTTTCTGTGCCAAAAAATGGTAGCACACCCTTGATACATTAGCTCACAAATATATATGGTAATTCTATTCGAGAAATGCTGAGGGATTCCACTTCGAGAGATTCCCGTAGCATTCCTCAATTCGATCTCGTATGTTGGAATATGGCTGCTGCTTCTCTTTCCCAGCAGTTTCTTCTCCCTGTGCATCATCTTCATTGCTCAATTCGTAACTGCCATCGGCGGTAGTTTCGTTGATGGCTTTGCGGTCCGTCTGGTCCACCGTGACTCACCTCTCTCCCCACCATACAATCGTTCCATGACCGCCCTAGATCACAAGCAGCTGCTTATCGTTCTTTCTCGCACCTTAATCGCATACACTCCCTCACCACCGCCTTTCCATCCTCAGACCGAGATCGTGAGACGTCATCTAGGTTATTCCCCGAACAAGGAGAGTATATTGTGGCTTTCTCGATAGGCACTCCCCCTGCTCAAGTGCCTGCCTTCATTGACCCCGGAAGCTAAGTCATTTGGGTGAAATGCTCAGAAAATTCCAACGTCTTCAACCCTGCAAAGCCGTCTCCAAACCTTGCGAGGTTCTAGCGCGCATTAGAACCTGCGTAGGGGATGATATTTGCCAACCTTGCTCCTACAGACTAGAATATGTTGATCGTTCTTCAACGTGGGCAACTCTTCCACATGAGAAGTTTGCGCTTGAAGATCCTTTCGGGAACCCTGTCGATGTTGGTCGGTTGGACTTGGCATCTTCATCTTTAACTACAACACTTCATCGGAATTTATCGGCTACCAGACAGGCGCTCTGAGATTGAACCAGTTGCGTTTGTCCTCCATTTATCTACTAGGAATTAAAAAGGTACTCGTACTGCATGGTGCCGCCGGACAACGAAGGACCAATCACAGGCAGTTATTGCTGGCAAACTGCATGTGATCAACAGAAAAAGGATGGCTACCATCCGACTCTCAATGGAATTAGCGTCGTTGATCAAAATGTTCCTCTCCCTGACGGGATTTTTAACATGACAAGTGATGGTGAAGGCGGGTCTATCATTGATTCCGGCACAACATACGCAATGCTTCGGCAAGAAGCATTCGATGTAAGCTTTGTTAGAGCTGCTCACTTGTTTAACACGTGCTTAAGGGATTGAGATCATAAGAGATTAGGGATTGATTATACTAGCTTGTAAGCTATCAAGAAATGTATGTGGACTGATATATAGCTAAAGTAATTCTGATATGAGTAGATATATCTATACTGATATGAATAGTATGGTTTCGTGGTGATAAGGGTTATCAGTTTGATACTTTGATAAGGATTACATGATGGGAAGTATCCTTATCAAACACCACCATTTAGGATATATAATAGGGTGCTCTCACGCTAATTACGCACAAAAAGACATCAAGCCCCATTGATTGTAGCAGTGCATTTGGTCTGTCTTGAGAGTAGAAGAACCCTTAGTTCATTGCAGCAATGGCGTCACAAGGTTAGTGGTTAATTTGGTATTGTGATTTACTTATTCTACATATATTGATCTTACATTTGGTATCAAAGAGCTTTCACATACCAATTAACCCTAAGTGGAAAGCATAAAGAATTGTTTTTTAATTTTCAGGTTAAAGACTAATTACGTATTAGGGAGAATATGTGTATGCATATGATAGCAAAAGCTATCTATGCAATATATATGATTCTCACTAAAAATACGAAATTAGTATTGGCACTAGGATTGACGCATCGTCACTGATCATCTAAAGATGTTCAGTAGCCAATACTTTGATCTCAAGTGGCATGGCACTTTACAATCCAAGGTATGAACACAGTTACTTCTTGCAATCCACAAGGGGATGACTACAGAAAAACATACGTTGGCTGTGAAGGTGCTATGATTAAAGAAAAACCTTCATATAACTCGTTAATCCAAAGGTTCTCAAGTCTATGATATAAAGAATGGGGATTAAAGATTAATACTTTTCAAGTTGCAGCCATGAACCCTAGTTCCATGAACCTCAACACAGTTGAACCATCATTGGTGTCAACTATTATATGGAAACAAGACTTAGGAAATTGTTTTGGGTGTCATGGATATGGATTTAGCATTGAGAATTGAGGAACCCCGCTGACTGTCAATGGAAGCACTTCCAGCCAAAGATCAAAGTATGAAAAGTGGCAAAAATCGAATCAGATCTCGCTGATGATAATCAACAAACAATGACTGATGTTCGTGGATGATTCCCAGAGGCAACGAATGCAAAAGAGTTCATGAAATCTATTGAGAAAAAGTACAAAGAGTCCGAGAAAACTTAAACTGGCAATCTCATGAATTCACTCACTTCAATCAGGCATGATGGTGAAGGAAGTGTGCGTGAATATATTCTCAGAGTCATCAACATTGCTTGGAAACTCAGAAATCTTGAGGTACATGTAATCATGAATTCACTCCCAGAATCCTATACTCAGTTGAAAGTTTCTTACAATGCTTTGCAAGCCAAAGCCAAATGGGATGTAAATGAGAATTTCTATTTGCGTTAGGGAGGAAATGAAAATTAAAAGGAGATAATTGAAAAGGGTGAGTATGTGAACTATATTCAAGGTCATACCAAAAGCAACAGGTCAAGGTTGCCAGGAAAGAAAATGCTAGAAACATTCCCATGTCTAGGACTTTCAAACTTAACAAATCTACCGTTTTCAAATGTTATTTTGCCAAAAGGCAGGCCATATGAAGAGAAATTGTCCCCAGTACAATGCATGGCTTGCAAAACAGGAGGCAAATAAAGGTAAAAATGTTTTTCAAATGTTTTTTGCTTGTTTTGAATCAAATTGGATTGATATGCCTACCAGTGCTTGGTGACTTGGCTTTGGCTCTTCTATTAATGTAACGAATTCATTGCAGGACTTCATAATAAAGAGAACACCAAATAAAGATGAAGTCAAAAGTCTTAGTTGGCAATGAAAGAAGAGTTGAAGTCATAGCAATAGGAACTGTTAGGATAAAATTAAATTTTGTTTTTTGCTTAGAACTTGATAACGTGGTTTATGTACCTTACATTAGAATGAAATTAGTTTCATTTCGAAGTTGGTTTTGCTTGTTTTTTTATTTTACTTTGAATAATAAAGCCTTGAACAATTTTTTTTTTTTTTTAACATTTCTTCTCATTAATGCACCGGTTCTTTACTTCTTTATGTGATGGTATGTTCAAATTCCATTTAAATAAAACTAAAAATACTTTCAATGTTAAGAAAGTAACCACACGATCAAAGAACTCTTCAAATCTTTGGGACAAGAGACTTGGTCATATTTCAAAAACTAGAATGGAACTTTTGATTAAAAACCAAATCTTGCCTCTATTGAATTTCAACGATTTTGAATTTTGTATTGATTGTGTCAAGAAAAAAATGACAAATAAAAGAAAGGAGGGTTCAACTAGGAGCAAACAACTCTTAGAAATAATCCATACAGACATTTGTGGTACTTTTCACGCACAAACAATTGAAAAAAATAAATATTTCATAATCTTCATAGATGATTTTCACGCTACTATTACATTTATTTATTTTCTGAAAAATCAAAAGCCTTAGAAGTTTTCAAGATTTATATTATGGAAGATACATGCAAATTGGCAGATACCACCCTTTGCTTTATTTTTACAAGAACATGGAATTGTAGCTCAATATACCCCCCTTGGTACACCCGAGCAAAACGAAGTGGCTGAGAGAAGAAATAGAACCCTAATAAACATGGTAAGGAGTATGATTGTAGGACTAATCTACCAAGTCCCTTATGGAGTTAGAGATGGACGATCATGCAAGCACAAGAACTGACAATTTTATATTTGAAGAAGATGGCCAAATGGGGAATGATTTAAACATTCACCGACTGCAGCAGCTTTGGTTCAACTTCCAAATCAAATGGAAGAAATTAAGTGGAGCTAATGATGATTGTAATTTTGGGCATGGCACTGAAACTAGTGAATTGTTGCATGGTGAGCAGCAAACTAATGTGTTGTTGCTTGGTGAGCAGCAAACTCGTGGAGGTGGCAGCTTTAAGTGGCAATAACAACCGACTGGAGCATGGCACTGAAATTGGCGTGTTGTTGAATGATGAACAACATGCAGGAAATCAGAAAGCACGCGTGGAGGCAGCACTGCTAACGGCAGCAACCACTGACTAAACTAACCAGTTTTGGCAATCGGTGATGTTCCATCGCTTTTGAGGAAATCAAATAGGGTAAGAAAGTCAAGATTCTCATCAGATTTTGTGTATCTGGCAGAACTAGATTTTAATTTATCAGAGTTCGATGATCCTGGGACTTTTAAACAAGCCATCTCGAGTCCAAAAGTAAGCAAACAATTAGAAGCTATGGAGTCTGAATTGTCATCAATGGAAAAAAACGAAGTATGGGAACTAGTGGAACCATGAGAAGGCATGAAACCGAAAGGTTGTAAACGGGTGTTTAAGACCAAGAGAGACTAAAAGGGAAATATAAGGAGACATAAGGTCAGATTGGTGGCCAAGGGATTCATTCAAAGAGAAGGTATCGATTATAAAGAAACTTCTAGTCTAGTACCAACGAAAGATGCATTCAGAGTAATCATGGCGATGATGGCACTTTTTGACTTGTTTTGCATCAAATGAATGTAAAAACGATTTTCTTAATTTGGAGGAAAGTGTATACATATATACACACACATATGCACGACACAACCAGAGAGTTTGAAGGAGAAAGGGAGAGAGCATTTAGTTTGTTTATTAAAAAAATCCAATCTATGGTTTAAAACAGGCGTCGGGGCAGTGGTATTTAAAGTTCCATCGTGTTGTTAAGGATCATGGCCTTGTGGAAAACCCTTACGATGCCTGCATTTACTTGAAAGTCAGTGGGAGCAACTTCATTATTTTGGTACTCAATGTTGATGACATATTATTGGCAACAAATAGTTTGATTCCCTTTTATGTGATCGGCATCGAGATTAAAAGGGAGAGAAAAAAAAAGGGATTGTTAGGGTTGTCACAAAGACGTTACATTAAGAAAGTTTTAAAGAGATTCAACATGTCAGCATGCGGCACAACTGAAATGCCTATATCGAAGAGTGCTAAGCTGAGAAAGGAGCAATGTCCCATAAATAATTTGGAAAAGGAAATGATGAAGGATAATCATTACGCCTCATTAGTAAGGAGTTTAATGAATGCTTAGGTTTGTACTAAGCCAGACCTATCTTTTACCATCAGGTTTTTAAGGAGATTCCATTCTGATAAAGGAGAAGCACACTGGAATGCTAGGAAAAGAGTTCAAAGGTACCTGTAGAAAACTAAGTCTCATATGCTGGTTGATGATTTGAAATCAACTTCAAGCTATGTGTTTATGATGGCCAATGGAGCTGTCTCTTAGAGGAGTGCCAAGCAAGACATCATTGCATTCTTCGACAATGGTGGTTGAGTACTTGTCTTGCTGTGAAATTGTGAATTAGGTAGTTTGGTTCAAGAATTTATCACTGGTCTTCGTATTGTTGACTCAATCTCAAGACTCATTCAGCTTTATTGTGATAATAGTGCAGTGATTTTCTTCACAGAGAAGAATGAGAGATACAATAATACAAGGAGCCCGGAGAATAAGTTTCTTGTTGCTCGTGAAAAGGTGATGATTGGTTTGGTTAAAATTAATTATTTGGAGACAGGTTCTAAGGTAGCAGATCCGTTGAACAAGGCCATTGCAAAGGCAATATTCAAGAAACATACAAGGAAGATGGAAGTGCTGGAAGTTTTTGTTACTGCAGAACAGTGGGAGTTTTGATCATGTTTAAGACATTTGTTCTTGGACATTGGTTGATTCAGATATTTTTGGAATATGCATTAAAGTATTTATGTTTAAATCATCTTAACTAATAAGGTAATACGCTGCTAGTTGCAAAGGTTTCCCAGAAATTGCAGTGTTATAGTTACGATACAGATACATTATGAAAGTGTATTTTGGATGACAATTTGTTTGAATTGTTGTAACTGAAAGGCAACTTAAGGGTCTTGGTACGAGACAATAAAGTGGACTAGTTTACTGGTCTTGAGGGAGGACCATAATGCAGGTGTATTATAGAAGCATTCGTATTTGCATCTTGTATTATTTTCCATATCTTGATGGAGTTTCATGTGTTTGATGGTTTCATGACGGTAATTTTGGGGATAATGTTTATATATTGGAGCATGACTTCCTTTTAGTTCTTCATGAATACTAACTTATGACAGAAACTTGTTATCGGGGTTTTGTTAATCTTATTCTCATGGCCATTCAAGTATGATTTCTTATTAGGTGGTACTGTGATAAACAAGTGTTGGCTCTAGTGGGAGAATGTAAGCTTTGTTAGAGCTGCTCACTTGTTTAACATGTGCTTAAGGGATTGAGATCACAAGAGATTAGGATTGACTATACTTCTAAGCTATCAAGGAATGTATGTGGACTGATATATAGCTAAAGTAATTCTGATATGAGTAGATATATCTATATTGATATGAATATGTTGGTATTCACAATAGTTTACTAACTCAATACCAAAATATGTGGGTGATAAGTTTACAAACTCTATCACACCTCTCACTTTCACTCTCAATAAAATTGGACAAAGAAATAGAGAAAGGAGGGAAGCAACAAGCTTTGGTAAAACACTTGGACTTTGATATATGAAAGAAGTAGCAAGCTTGGTGATAACAAACACTTTGAAATATTAGAAGAGTTTACAACTCTTAAAGCTTACAAGCTGAAAATGAGAATGGAAATGGGATTTGGATGATGTTCTCTAAGGCTTAGCAAGATGGCCTATTTATACAAAAACAGAAAAAATAAACAATCCAACAATACTTATAATGAATGATGGTGTTCCACATCTTTACACCCTTTCAAACACATGCAGCAACTTTGATAGTTGGCATACACATGCATTGCATCATGGCAGGTTGTAATACCTTCCTTTCGGCTAACACATGGAGAAACACTGTTGTCTTCCTGCTAGCACATCACATGGCAGCACACTTGCTGTCTTTCATCACCATTTCAGCTAGCACATGGAGGAAACTTTAGACTTTGTAGTTGCAGCATGTGTGGATACAACCTGTAAAGAAACTAACAACTAGCAGCATCCTTTTACAACCTGTTTTTATTTGAATTTCCAACACGCCCCCTCAAATCAAAACGCCTTCATGCCTAGCATTTCACGCAATAACCGGAATGATTCAACTGGTAGTGGCTTAGTGAAGATGTCAGCCACTTGTTCCTTTGTGTGACAATAGACAAGCTCAATTGTCTTTTGCTTCACATGGTCCCTTAGAAAATGGAACCTGGTATCAATGTGCTTACTCTTTCCATGTTGGACTGGATTCCTAGCAAGCTTGATAGCTGAGATGTTATCCACATGAATCACAGTCGATTCCACTTGTGGATGACACACTGACTTCAACAGATTTCTTAACCAAATTGCCTCACACACGGTTGAGGCTACAACAACGTACTCGGCTTCACACGATGACAAAGCAACAATTGATTGCTTCTTTGAAGTCCATGAGAAAGCTGTTGATCCTAGAAAAAACACATAGCCAGTTGTGCTTTTCCTTTCATCTTGGTCACCTCCCCAATCACTATCTGAATAACCAAATAATTTTGCATCTTCACCAAAATTATAAAATAGACCATAGTTTAGAGTACCTCTTATGTACCTCAAAATTCTCTTGGCGGCCAGCCAATGAGACTCCCTTGGTGTTTCCATGTATCGACTCACGAGTCCAACACCATAAACTATATCAGGTCTTGTGATTGTAAGGTACCTTAGGCTTCCAACCAAGCTTTTGTACACGGTTGAGTTTACAAACTCACCTTCTCCTTCCTTGGACAGCTTCAATCCAGTTGCAACTGGAGTGTTGACAATATTGCAATTGTCCATATTGAATTTCTCCAATATATCTCTCATGTACTTTTGTTGAGAGATGTAGATACCGTCACTTCCTTGCTTCACTTCTATGCCAAGAAAGTATGACATTAATCCATTGTCAGTCATCTCGAATTCACTGAACATGGATTGCTTGAACTCACAGAACATTGCTTCATTGTTTCCTGTAAACAACAAGTCATCTACATAGAGACAAATAATTAAGAACTCCCCTTTTGCACCATTCTTCATGTAAACTGAATGCTCGTATGGACATTTCTGAAATCCATTTTGATGAAGGTAGTTGTCAATCATTGAGTTCCAAGCTCGTGGTGCTTGCTTGAGGCCATACAAAGCCTTCTTCAAACGATACACCTTATCTTCTTTTCCCTGTACTTGGAAGCCTTCTGGTTGTTCCACGTACACTTCTTCCTCAAGAACTCCATTAAGAAGGCTGACTTGACATCTAATTGATAAATTTTCCATTTATGATGAGCGGCAAGAGAGATTAGCAATCTTACCGTGTCAAGTCTTGCAACTGGAGCATAGACTTCATCATAGTCCACTCCATACTTCTGTTTGTAGCCATTTGCTACAAGCCTTGATTTGTATCGATCCACACTCCCATCTGCAGTGTGTTTGATCTTGTAAACCCACTTGACACCAATAGCCTTCTGATTTGGTGGGAGCTTTGTCAACTCCCAAGTGTCATTCTTCTCGATGGCATGGATCTCTTCTTCCATGGCTTTTTTCCAACAATTTTCTTCCATAGCTTCATTGAATGAGAGAGGCTCATGATCTGCATAGAAGCAGAAAAAATTGGTTTCTTCTTCTTCTTGTCCATAAATCTCTGTGAGACTCCTTAACCTCACTGGAGTTGAGGAGCTGCTTTCCTCACTAGATGTAGGACCACTCCTTGCAATTCTGTGCATTGGAGTTGTTGTGATTGTTTGAGCAGGTTGTTGCTCAACAGGTGGTACAACTTCTGGTTCTTCAAAATCAGTGGAGACGATCTTCTCTTTACTGACTTCTTTGTTGTTCCACATCCATGCCTATTCCTCACTGAAGATGACATCTCTACTAACCACTAGTTTGCCAGTTAGTGGGTTGTAGAGCTTGTACGCCTTGGACTCTTCACTATAGCCCACAAACACACACTTCTCACCTCTATCATCAAGTTTCCTCCTCTTGGCTTCTGGAACTTGAGCATATGCAACACACCCAAAAATTCTTAGGTGTGTAACATTCGGCTTGTATCCACTCCAAGCCTCTTGTGGTGTCATCCTCTTGACACTCTTTGTTGGACATCGATTCAACAAATAAATCGAACATGCTACAGCTTCTGCCCATAACTCTTTTGGCAAATTCTTCTCCTTAAGCATGGACCTTGTCATGTCAAGGATGGTTCGATTCTTTCTTTCGGCTATCCCATTTTACTGTGGGGTATAGGCAGCAGTAAGTTGATGCCTAATTCCTTGCTCCTTGCAGTATGCTTGGAAAGCATTGGAGGTGTACTCTCCACCTCTATCTGATCTCACAGCCACAAGCTTGTGGTTACTTTCAGCCTCTGTGAGTGCCTTGAACTCTTTGAAAATTTTTAGGGCAGCTGACTTCTCCTTGAGAAAATAGACCCAAGTCTTTCTACTGAAGTCATTAATGAAGGTAATAAAATACCTATTACCTCCATAAGACATGGGATCCAATGGACCACATATATTTGTGTGCACCAACTGCAGTGGTGCCTTTGCTCTCCATGTATCACCAACAGGGAACGATAGTCGTGCTTGCTTGCCAAGCACACAACCTTCACATACTTGGCGTGTGGCTTCAATTTGGGGTAGACCACGAACCATTCCTCCACTTGACAGCAACTTTAGGCCATTGAAATGAAGATGGCCAAATCGAAGATGCCATTTCCATGACTCATCTTCCATTACACCGATGTTGCAGCTTCCAATCTTTGTGTTCAAATTCAACGGAAACATCCGGTTCTTTGACATTTGAACACGTGCAATGAGCTTTCTCCTTGCATTCCTGAGAGTGAGAAGCATGTTCTCCATATGTATAATGTACCCTTTCTGGAGCAGTTGACCAATGCTCAGAATGTTGCTCTTCATACCTGGTATGTAGTAGGTATCAGAGATGTATTCTTCTCTACCATCCTTCTGGATGATCTTGATCTTCCCTTTGCCTTCAACTGGCAACTTTGAGGAGTCACCAAGACTTACAGATCCATAGGCCCCATCTTTGAGTTCGGCAAAAAACTTCTTCTTTCCACACATGTGATTGCTTGCACCAGAGTCCAAATACTAAACATCTTGTTGGCTACTGGAATCATGGTGTGCTAGCAAGACTGTAAGTTCTTCATCAGTATTTCCACTTGATTCTGCCATGTTGACATGCTCACCATTTTTATGTGAACATTCATTGGCATAATGTCCATATTGCTTGCAATTGTGACATTGGATATGCGCCTTTCCTCGAGTAGATCTCCACTCTTGAGACTGACCTCGATTTTGTGCATAGCCTCGACCTCTTCCTCGAGCTCGTCCTCGGCTACGGTTAGATGAACTCCCACAACGTGAGTTCCACTGCCCACGACCTCTATTTGGTTTGTCAATATTCAACTTTGACTCCAAAGCTTGCTCTAGCGTTGTGGGGTTTGCATTCTTCTGAATGCGGTGCTCGTGAACTAGGAGGGATCCTAGTAGCTCCTCTGCGCTCATCACCTCCAAATCCTTGGATTCCTCAATGGCAGTCACCACATGCTCAAACTTAGATGTGAGTGACCGGAGTATCTTCTCCACAACTCGTACTTCATCGAGTCTCTCGCCATTTCTCCTCATCTGATTTACTATCACAATGAGCCTTGAGTGATAGTCGGAGATGCTCTCTCCTTCATTTATGTGAGCAGTTTCAAAATCTGCTCGAAGTGACTGTAATCTCACTTTCTTGACCCGATCTACTCCTTTGTAGATTGTACTGAGTGTGTCCCATACTTGCTTGCTCGTTGTTGCTTCTGCAACCTTTTCGAACGTTGAATCTTCCAAACCCTGGTATAGAAGATACAGCGCCTTTTGGTCCTTCTTTCGTAAGTCCTTGAAAGTGTTCCTTTGATCCGCAGTATATACGGCTTCTTGCTCGGCAGTGGGTACAACATACCCACTACTGATAACTTCCCATAGCTCTTGTGATCCAAACAATGCTTTGAATTGGATGCACCATCTTTCATAATTTTCTTTCTTCAATGTGGGAACCTGGAGTTGCACTAAATTGGACGCCATAGCTACTACACTTGCAAGAATGGTATTCTGGCTCTGATACCAATTGTTGGTATTCACAATAGTTTACTAACTCAATACCAAAATATGTGGGTGATAAGTTTACAAACTCTATCACACCTCTCACTTTCACTCTCAATAAAATTGGACAAAGAAATAGAGAAAGGAGGGAAGCAACAAGCTTTGGTAAAACACTTGGACTTTGATATATGAAAGAAGTAGCAAGCTTGGTGATAACAAACACTTTGAAATATTAGAAGAGTTTACAACTCTTAAAGCTTACAAGTTGAAAATGAGAATGGAAATGGGATTTGGATGATGTTCTCTAAGGCTTAGCAAGATGGCCTATTTATACAAAAACAGAAAAAATAAACAATCCAACAATACTTATAATGAATGATGGTGTTCCACATCTTTACACCCTTTCAAACACATGCAACAACTTTGATAGTTGGCATACACATACATTGCATCATGGCAGGTTGTAATACCTTCCTTTCGGCTAACACATGGAGAAACACTGCTGTCTTCCTGCTAGCACATCACATAGGCAGCACACTTGCTGTCTTTCATCACCATTTCAGCTAGCACATGGAGGAAACTTTAGACTTTGTAGTTGCAGCATGTGTGGATACAACCTGTAAAGAAACTAACAACTAGCAGCATCCTTTTACAACCTGTTTTTATTTGAATTTCCAACATAATATTATGGTTTCGTGGTGATAAGGGTTATCAGTTTGATAGTTTGATAAGGATTACATGATGGGAAGTATCCTTATCAAACACCACCATTTAGGATATATAATAGGATCCCTTGCTCTCACACTAATTACGCACAAAAAGATATCAAGCCCCATTAATTGTAGCAGTGCATTTGGTCTGTGTTGAGAGTAGAAGAACCCTTAGTTCATTGACACCAAGGTTAGTGGTTAATTTGGTATTGTGATTTAATTATTCCGCATATATTGATCTTACATTCGATGCATTGGTCAAGGCACTACGGGAAGCCATAAAATTGCCACAAAGAAAAGGTCCTCAACGGTTCGAGTTGTGTTTCGAGGACTTGGACTCTGCAGGAGTGGATGTGACATTTCTTTTCCAAGGCATGTTAGCGAAGCAAACTACTTGCATCGAAGTAGAGACGGGGACTCTAGTGCCCTGCAATTATAAGGTCCAATGAAAAGCTGTCCACACTTGGAAACATTCATCACTAGAACTATTTGGTTGGTTATGACCTTGAACAAGGCATGGTTTCGTTAGCTCCCGTTGACTGCGCTGCCTTCTGACAATGATTGGATGATCGCGACATGGCAGGGGGGACTAGGTTAACCGTGTAGCCATGGCCAAGAGCTTGAATATGCTCTTTGATTCCAAAACAGGGATATTCAAAATACCCTTGAAGTTTCTTCAGCTTTGTACGGCTATTTTTCTAAGAGTGACGCTAGAGAGACCAACTTTTTAAAATAAATGTTGTAATTTTGTAAACTATATGGTGTAATGGTTGATGATTGGATTATTACCTGATGATTGGATTATTACTTAATAATTGGTTAACGTGTTTTTTTGCTATCCGTGACACATTATATAGTTTACAAATTTGGTCTAAAAAGTTGAAGTAGTGCTACATTTATCATCTATTTGTATCTTCAGTAGAGGTAGGGCTCACCAACATATGTGGGTTCCATTATCTATGAGAGAGATGCTACCAATGATGGTACAAATAGATGGTTGGTAAGAATAACATTTTAAAAAAAGTTGGTCTACCTATTATTACCTTTCTAAATATTAATTTGATAGGAATAAGCACGTTAATCAATACTAAAATAATAATTTAATTCTTAACAACCATGTCATATGGTTTACAAAATTTAATCTCCTTAATATTACCCTTTTTCTAATGTCCAAATATAATTTAAGATAAATTAAAATTAGATGCCTCATTTTAGATTTTTCAAAATTAAACATCTGTTACTTTTTAACTTTTGATTAAAATGCTTTTACTTTTAATTAAATTTTATATTCCAGGTATATTCTTAATTTAACTATTTTATAAATTCTTTTCAATCCATTTCTATGTAAAAAAAAAAAAAAATACACTCAATAATATTCTTTAATTTTTTGCTATTTTTATGGAATCTCATCCCTTCCTCAATTTAAGGATTTAATTATCTCTATTGGGGTTCAAGATTAATTGGATGAAATATAGTTTTTCCAATTTCCAACTCAACATTTTATATAGATTATAAAAAAACAAGAGTCGTTTATAATTAAAATTGAGATGTAGTTTTTTGGGTTACACAACTTACACATAACGTACCATAAGTTTTGTATGTACCAAAATAAGAATAATACAACGTACTAATAACTTGATACGTACTAAATAAAGAATTGCATAACGTACCAAAAACAATATTTTATAACGTACCAAAATACTAATACATACCCAGATTAAATTTATATAACGTACCAATAACGTACCATTGGTACGTTATATTTAATATATCTATTTGGTACGTTATATTTAATATATGTGCATGTTATATTTCATAACCGACAGAGCATTTGCTGCTCTCAATGAAGCTTTATCCACCACGCCGGTTATAGCACTCCCAGATTTTTCTAGATCCTTTACTCTTGAGTGTGATGCCTCAAATGTCGGAATTGGGGCGGTGTTATCCCAAGACAGTCATCCAATTGAATTTCTCAGCAAGCTCTTGGTACCTAAACACCAATCACTCTCAGTATATGATAAGGAAATGTTGGCAGTTGTGTTTGCAGTACAAAAATGACGTCCGTGTTTGATCGGCCATCACTTTAAGATCCTCACGGACCATCAGACTTTGAAGTATTTTCTCGACCAATGGATTACCACGCCCGCAAACAGAAATGGCTCCCCAAGTTACTCGGCTACAATTACACATTGGAGTATCGTCTCGGGTCCTCTAATGCCGCCACAGACGCGTTATCTCCTCGTCTGGAACTCCTCTCATTAATGGGTCTCTCTCAGCCAATCTTCGAGTGTATGACTATTGGAAGAAGCACATGGGTGTACAAACAGCACAGCACAGCAAGCATACAGCAAGGGTGTGCACTCAAAGCACATGGGTGTATAGACAGCACAGCACAGCAAGACAACAAGGGTGTAAAAGACAGCAAGGGGGTAAAGCTTTCAGCTTTCTTTGTTGCTGACTCATGGACAACAGGGAAAGGAATTGCATGTGCATGTGTGCTGTTGCATCCGAAGCTTTCTTTGTATTATGTATTAATATACCTTCCCATAAGGCTTTCTAGACATGAAAGATTACAATTCAAATCAGAAAAACCAATATGGTATCAGAGCAGGAAAAATAACCTGCTTCTGCATCATCTTATCCATGTCGTAGATGGCTTCATTGTCAAGGAGAACCGACACATAGGTGTGCTCCAAAAGGGAGTGAGTGGAAAGCAGCCAGACGACATTCAACAACTCGGTTATTGTAATTTGTGGCAGCAGTTACTGCTTTCTGAGAATCTGCCAAAGAATTGGCCACAACAAAAGTCCCACCAGCCGGAAGTTGCACACCAGTAGCACGAACAGGGTTAAAATCAATTAGTTCTGCAAAGCCAGTCTTCCCATAGCTCGGCCTCTCCTCGCTTTCTGGCGTCTCATAACTGGGCCGCCCATAGCTTGGCCTTCTCGGTGGCTCTTCTCCATAACCGCCGGTCCGATCCTCTCTGCTGCCGCTGCCAGAATTTGAGAAGCCATCGGTCGGATTTTTTTTTATGTCTTTTCTTCTTCCCAGATTTTTCTCTCTTGGGATCTAAAGGCAAAACCGTGGGAAACTCGCGCCGGGTAGTTCCAATTTCTCCTGCTCCTGGTAATACTGCACATACGAGTAGGTGACGACCAGAGGAGTGAGGAGGAGGGTGGCGCTGAGCCAGTTCTCGGAGACCTTGTGGTGGATCTTTCCGGTGAAGTCCTTCCAGAGGCCGGGCATCACCTTCTGCTGAAACAGCGACAGCGCGTACACCACTGCTCTCATCACCAAAGCTCGGCTTTCTCTGCGGCTCATCGCCATAACCAGATTCCTCACCGTAGCTCGACTTCCGATCATACCCAGATCCGAATTCAGCTGGCGGTGCTTCAAACTCGGGCTTTCTCCCGTACCCAGATCCATATTCCGATTCGGGTGCCTCGTACACCGGCTTCCGACCATACACCAGGGGTTTGATGGGTTTGCTGGTGGATTGGTTTTAAAAGGATCGACAGCATCAGACAGCAGCTACGTTTTTTTAAAAAAAAAAAAAAAAAAAGAGGAAGAAAAATTCTTTCTTTATTCTTATAGGTCTTTATATGGCGGAAGAGAATTCTTATTCGTTTGGAGATTCCCAGATACCTTCCTCCTCAACCGTGTCTGAGGTGGATGTCAATCCAAATCAAAGATTAAGCTCGGTCTTGTTAAATGAGTTTAATTACTTACCTTGGTCGAGAGCGGTGAGTCTTGCCCTAGGTGGAAGGTCCAAGCTAGGGTTCATAAATGGAAGCATCGAAGTTCCTGATGTTTCTTCACCAACTTATGAAATCTGGCTTTGCAAGGATCAGCTAGTTATGTCATGGCTCCTAAATTCCATGGAACGTAAACTAGCTGAAATATTCAGTTATTCTGAATCATCATTCAAACTATGGCAGACAGTCAAGGAAATGTATGGCAGCCAGAATAATGCTGCACGTGTGTTTCAATTGAAGAAGAACATTTCCAACATACAATAAGAAGGAAAGCCCTTTGTTCAACTTCTAGGCAGCATGAAGAGCATGTGGAATGAGCTGGAAATGTATCAGCCTCACACAACTGAGGCGTCTTTAGTACTGAAAAGGGCAGAAGAAGACAAGATATTCCAACTCTTGTCAAGTCTCGATCCAGGATACGAAGACCTACGAAGCCACATACTCATGAACCCCGAACTACCTTCCTTCACCAGCGTATGTGCAACAATCCAACGTGAAGAAGTACGAAGGAAAGTCATGAACGCTGGCACAAAGACCAGTGTAACTGAAGCAAGAGCTTATCTAGCCAACGAAAGAAAATACAAAGTGAAGAATCCACACTTAAAGTGCCAATACTGCAACTATACTGGTCACGTTAAGGAGACATGCTGGATTTTACATCCAGAATTAAAGCCAGAGTTCATGAAGGATAACAAGGGCTCACAAAGACTGAACCGTGCACCACATAGAGCCAACAATGCAACTACCTCAACCTCTCATAGGTCTGATGCACTCAAGAGCTTCACTGCAAATCCAACTGCACTCATAAATGAGTTTGCAGTGTATCTTCAAAGCAAGAAAGAAAGGATTAAGAGTGACCAAACGGTCGGCTTTGAAGATGGAAGTTCAACAGCTTTGCTAGGCAAGTTTGCTGGATTTCTGACAGAAACACAACACATGGCCCAAGATGACATGCAAGGTATCATGACTGCTTTTAAAACTGCTCTTAATGTAAATATGATGCATGATTTGTGGATTGTTGATTCGGGTGCCACAGATCATATGACCAACCATGTTTCTAAGTTTCACAAGTTTGAAAAATTTTCAAAACCGTCTCAAGTCTCAACTGCCAATGGTGAGAGTTCTAAGGTTTTAGGGAAGGGAAATATCAACTTAATATCGGACAAAATTGAGTCAGTAGCCTTATTTGTTCCTTCTTTTCCATTTCAACTTCTATCTGTGGGAAAAATCACCAATACCTTAAATTGTTTGGCCATTTTCTCTCCTCACAATGTCATTTTTCAGGATTGCCTCACCAAGAAGATGATTGGTGAAGGGTTTTACCTTGATGGCCTCTATTACATATCAAAAAATAGTCCCAGAGGATTTCAAGCCAAGTCCAGTCCATCCCAAGATAGTCAATTGTGGCATCAACGTTTAGCTCATCCTTCCCAACCTGTTTTGTCTTCCTTGTTTCCAAACTTAGGTAATGATTTAATTTCGTGTGAAACATGTCATTTGTCTAAAGCCACCAGATTGTCTTTTACCTCATCCTTATCTAGGACTAGGAAAGTTTTCGAACTAGTTCACTCAGATGTATGGGGACCAACGTTTGAATCTTTTGATGGTTATAAGTATTATGTAACTTTTGTTGATGATTTCTCTAGAGCCACATGGTTGTACCTTTTAAAGTCTAAGAGTGAAGTGATTGAAGTTTTTAAGGATTTTCACAATCTTGTTAAGAACCATTTTTCCTCTCAAATTCAAACCTTAAGATCTGACAATGGCACCGAATATATGTCCCATATCATGTCATTATATTTGAGCAAGCATGGTATCATGCATCAAACAAGTTGTGTCGGCACACCTCAACAAAATGGTGTAGCTGAAAGGAAAAATCGTGACATTCTGGAAAAAACGAGAGCATTAATGTTACAAATGAACGTACCAAAGAGATTTTGGTCACAAGGAGTCATGGCGGCTGTGTACATCATCAATAGACTTCCTAGCCGAGTCTTGGGGTTTAAATCTCCACTTGAAGTCATGAAAGGAAGAAAAATCGACCTTTCACATCTTAGAGTCTTTGGCTGTGTCTATTTTGTTTATATACAGTCACACAATCGAGATAAGTTGGACCCTAGAGCTCTCAAATGTATTTTTCTTGGTTATTCATCAACACAAAAAGGATATAAGTGCTATGATCCTCAACTAAGAAAAATAATTGTATCTAAAGATGTACGATTCCATGAAGCTAACCCTTTTTTCAGCAAATCACATGAAGCCACAAGTCAGGGGGAGTGCATCTTAGACCTAATTCCTCTACCAATAATCTGTACTTCTACACCTCCCATTGAAGTCAATAATGAAGGTACTTATCCTGATAATTCTGTGCATGATGATGACTCGGTGCATGATGATAACAACGGCAACATAGAAAATCCTCAAGGAGTGGATGACAATTTGAATGAGGATGAGACAAACCTCCTAGTACCTCGACGCAATCCTCGGCGTGATAGACAACCTCCCACAAGGTTTCAAGATTTTGTCACATATAAACCGAGGCATCCAATTTCAAATTGCGTGTCGTATCAAAAGGTAACTCCATCTCATGCTGCCTTTCTTAACAACATTTCAAGTCACAGTGAGCCTCAAAACTTTTATGAGGCTAATAATCAAGTTGTGTGGAAAGAAGCAATGAGAGAAGAACTCAAAGCACTAGACCAACACAAAACCTGGAGCATCACCAAACTTCCACAAGGAAAAAAGGCAGTAGGCTGTAAGTGGATCTATAAGATCAAGTTTAATTCTGATGGTTCGATTGAGAGGCATAAAGCCAGGCTGGTGGCTAGAGGATTCACTCAAACTTTTGAGGTGGATTACAAGGAAACATTTGCTTCTGTTGCAAAAATGAACTCAGTAAGGGTTCTATTGTCTGTTGCCGTCAATAAAGGTTGGTCTATGTATCAAATGGACGTGAAGAACGCCTTTCTACATGGTGATCTTGAAGAAGAAGTCTATATGAGATTGCCACCAGGACACCCTCAAAGCCAAGAGCCTAATTTGGTGTGTAAGTTACATAAGTCAATTTATGGACTGAAGCAATCACCACGTGCTTGGTATGCAAAACTAAGTACCGTTCTTCATAGCATTGGTTTCAAAAGGAGTAATGCAGATTCATCATTATTTGTTCGCACAAGAGCTGCAAGCAAATTAGTTGTGTTGATATATGTGGATGACTTAATAATTACAGGTGATAATGCTGCTGAAATCACCACACTCAAACAGTCACTTCAACAACAATTTGCGGTTAAAGATCTTGGGGTGTTGAAGTATTTTTTTGGAATCGAAATGGCATCTTCTTACAAGGGACTATTTCTTAATCAACGAAAGTACGTCATGGACCTACTTAAAGATGCCAATGTGAGTGATGCCAAGCCTGCACTTACCCCTCTTGATAGCAAGCTCAAGCTTGAATTGGGAGGCACGCCACTCTCTGATATCAGCTTATATCAGAGGCTTGTCGGCAAGCTGATCTACCTAACGATCACCAGACCAGACATCTCACATTCAGTAAGTATTGCCAGTCAGTTCATGCACTCTCCCACCATCGAGCATCTGAACCTTGTCAAAAGAATCTTACGGTACTTAAAAGGGTCTGTTAGTCGTGGCATCCTTATGGCAAAGAATGACAACACTCAAATCATGGGGTACTGTGATGCTGATTGGGCAGGAAATGCAATCGATCGCAAGTCCACCACTGGTTATTGTACCTTTGTTGGTGGAAACTTGGTCATGTGGAAGAGCAAGAAACAAACTGTCATCGCAAGATCAAGTGCCGAAGCTGAATATCGTGTAATGGCCTCAACCGCGTGTGAGCTGATATCGCCAAAAGGACTTTTATGTGACTTAGGTGTGTTCACAGCTCAACCAATGACCTTATTTTGTGACAACCAGGCTGCCATGCACATAACATCAAACCCCGTTTTTCACGAGAGGACGAAGCATATTGAAGTTGACTGTCACTATGTCCGTGAACAAGTACAGTCGTAGGTGATTCAGACACATTATGTAAAAAGCTTCGATCAGCTGGCTGATATATTCACCAAACCTCTGGCTTCTCATCAGTTTCAAAGACTCCTCTCCAAGCTTGGATCCATCAACCTACTGGATCCAGCTTGAGGGGGAGTATTGGAAGAAGCACATGGGTGTACAGACAGCACAGCACATCAAGCATATAGCAAGGGTGTGCACTCAAAGCACATGGGTGTACAGACAGCACAGCACAGCAAGACAGCAAGGGTGTAAAGGACAGCAAGGGTGTAAAGCTTTCAGCTTTCTTTGTTGCTGACTCATGGACAACAGGGAAAGGAATTGCATGTGCATGTGTGCTGTTGCATCCGAAGCTTTCTTTGTATTATGTATAAATATGCCTTCCCATAAGGCTTTCTAGACATGAAAGATTACAATTCAAATCAGAAAAATCAATAATGACTGACATTCAGGCAACCTATATTGATGACCCGCACACCATGGCCCTCCTCATGGCTTTGAAACAGAATCCCACTAGTAGGCGCTCTTCTACACTCCAAGGGGATCTCATCTATTACAAATCTGGGATTTTTGTGCCGACCTCTTCCCCGTGGCGTGCTTGACTCCTCTAGGAGATCCACTCTTCGTCTTCTGCGGGTCACTCAAGGTTCTTGCACACCTACAAGCGTCTCACGCTCAACTTCAATTGGCCGGGCTTGAGGAAAGAGGTTAAACGCTTTGTGTCTGAGTGTGATATTTGCTAGCGCACCAATTATGAAACCATCAGGGCCGTTGCAGCCCTTAGCCATTCCACAACAGGTTTGGACGGACATCGCCATGGATTTTATCGAGGGACTACCGCCCACTCAGGGTCGGAATGTTACTTTGGTTGTTGTGGATCGTCTAGCCAAATATGGACACTTCATTCCAATCAAACACCCATATTCTGCACCAAAATTGCAGACATTTTTATACAAGAAATTTTCCGTTTACATGGCATTTCGGCATCGATCGTCGGTGATTGGGACCCTATCTTCATCAGCGAGTTCTGGAATGCTTTTTTCAAACAACAAAACACCACCTTGTGTAAGAATTCAGCCTACCACTCACAATCTGATGCGCAAAGGTCCTCAATCGAACCTTGGAGCATTACCTTCGGAGCTTTGTACTGGACAGACCGAGTACTTGGATTCAGTGGCTTCCATGGGCGGAATGGTGGTACAATTCCACCCTTCAATCTGCTATCCAGATGATACCCTTCCAGGCCGTCTATGGTTACCCACCGCCCACCGTCGCGACAGACCTACCTGGTTCTTCCCCAGTGCACCAAGTCGATGTCTCTCTCCGCCATCGTGACACCCTTCTCACCCAACTGAAAGAGAATATGCAGCTGGCCCAAAATTGGATGCGCCAACAGGCGGACAAACATAGATCAAAACGGACTTTCAACATAGGCGATTAGGTTTTTCTCAAGCTCCACCCATACAAACAGCTCTCGGTCTCCAAAACGCACTGTCCCAAGCTTGCTCCTCTCTAATATGGTCCCTTTCAGGTGTTGGCCCGAGTTGGACATGTTACCTATACGCTGGACCTGCCCCCTCTATCTCGCATACATCCCACCTTTCATGTCAGACTACTTAAACCCAAGTTGGGCGCGCATACAATGGCATCTTCCACTCTGCCGTCGGTCTCCGTAGATGGTGCCTTCACCTAGTTCCCAGAAGCAGTCTTACAACGCTGCATGTTCAAGCGTGCAAATAAAGCGGTTACTCGTTGGCTCATCAAATGGACAGGTCTGCCGGAGCACGATGCAACTTGGGAGAATGCAGATTCGATCTTGACCCGTTTTCCAGAGTTTGTCGCCTGAGGACATACTCGTTCTAAGGGGCGTGCCCTATTAGGATTTTACAATGACTTAGTTACTTTTACTTACCGTGTAATGGGGTAATAGTTAAAGGGTGACTCACCACTAGGGTTGCCAAGTCGTTCGTCTGTAGTGAATGTGTGGGCTATATACAAATCCCATGTAATTCCCTTTTGAATTATGAATCAAAACTGAACTTTATCTTCCTTTTGCAAATTTCCTTTTCTCTGCCATTTTTCCCCTTGGGGGCGGCTGGAACCTACCAGCTCAGTGCAATCAATTTGTGAGCACAAAGAAAACCCCACCAGCTCAGTCCAATTAACGTTCGAAATTCTCGTTTGCTTTTTTTGGTTAGAATAGAAGGAAATCGAACTCTTACATGTCTAATTCAAACTTAATCGGCGTTAACCTAATTGGACCCTAAAGGACTTTTCGTACTCTCGCTTTCATGTCACATCATCAACTTGGGTTCACCAAAAAGATTCACAATTAAGTCATAATAATCTAAAAGCTTCCGTGTGGACCTAAATTTGCTCTAAATATCACATATCTATCGAAAAAAAACTCTTAGCAATGATACATTCAGAAATATTATATTGGCAAAAGATCATTTCAACAGGATACAAATTATATGGAGTGGTAAAGATGTAATCAAACTGCATTATCATGCACACACACACCAAACTAGCTAGTACTTGACAACATGAACAATAAAAATAGGCTCTACCTCTACAGGCATTGTAAATTAGAGGGTTCTGATCAGACAATTTTTCTAGTTAGACGTCCTGCTAAGGCCTAGAACAGCAAGCACAATAAGGAAGAAGAATGCCAGAGATCCAAGCAAGGACAGGGTGGCTGAGGCCACGACTTGGTGGCAGAATTTTCCGAAAACATTGCAGACCTTGTTCCATTGCACGTGTGTATTCCCTTGGTACCCCATCAGACCAATTGCCCCAGTGGATCCAATGGCGGAGAAGAGCAACGCCACCATCGTCAGATCAAGCATGATGATCACCAGCCCTAACCTATTTTTCTTTCCCCGATTCGCAAACAAAAGGCCTAGGGAAAATGCTGCATATGCGCATGCTATGACATCTGCTACCACAAGGTACCTAGCACATAGTCAATCTTGGTAAAATTAGTTACTCAAATAATCACTGCATAATTAAAAGACAAACAAGAAAAAGATTTTAGTCAAGAAATAACTCACGTAGGTAAGGATACAAGTATAGTAGTCTAGACTGAGGTGTCCAGGACCGTGCTAGCTGATTGAATATTAGTGAGAGAAAGTGGTTTACGTACTTAGGAGGGACTTGAAAAGTCTTGTCGTGCATAACTATTTTGTTTTATTTTATATATAATGATATTTTACTCTAAATGGTGAGAAATACAAATTAAGTCACAGTAGGTCAGTTATAATAAATAGGCATTAAACTCGTTATTCAAATGAATCAAATTTGATACTTTAACTTATAAGTGAAGTGGAATACTACTAAACTGAACTTTTAATGATGTCTTGCATAGAGGATCATACGTACTCAAATTCAGGAGGATGTTGGAAATTTTTATTGAGATAAGTCACGGGCAAAGCATTGACGGAGTGAGCTATGACTAGAGTGAAACTTTGAAGCAAAGACTATCTTCCACTACATCAATCTTCATCTATGACATATGTATGTTTTGTTTGGTCCGAGAAAAAAAGTTCGTTTATGATTTTCGCCTAAGCTTCAAATTGTATGGAATGAACTCTAGTTACTCACACTAGACAATAGTCTAAATAAATAAGTACATGCGCTAAAACTGCATTTGGTAACACCGTGTGTCAGAATAATAGTCACATTGAAAATATACGGTAATTTTCTCTTCATCTAGCTTGATAGATATCTTGCACATTTAATGTTGTTAATTTGGACCATGATCAGTTTGACAACACAATATGTCACATTGCCAAACATGACATATATAAGTAAGATTCTACCTCTTATAAAATTCAGATGGACAATTTTAAAACATAACATAAGCTGTTAATGAATTTGACTTATAACACAACTTGAAGCTTGATAAACGAATACATGTGATGCATCAAAGGTAGGGGAAAAAAAAAACAACGATGCAATGTAAACAGCATATATTGGGTATTTATGAGTGAAACTGGAACCGGTTTTCATCATTTCTTACCCATAGAACAATTATCTTGAACTCAAAGTCTATGAAATATCTTATCCATAAAATCCATTAGATTGCATGGTAGTGTATTTATATATTTGGATTATCACATGTAAGTTTTCAATAATATTACACTTTAGAGAAAATCTTTCAAACTCAAACGATAATGGGAAAGCTTAACAACTAAAGATCGATTAGAGCATAATAAATGGACAAATAAGGTATTAGCTCTGTCCAATTGAGTTGTTGAAGTAATTTTGTATAAAACTTAGAGTTGTCGGGGTGTTTTCTTAATCAAATTTACTATTAATATAACTGGTGAAAATTACTGAGAGAGAGAGAGAGAGAGAGAGAGAGAGAGAGAGAGAGAGAGAGAGAGAGAGAGAGAGAGAGAGAGAGCGCGCTAGCTTACACAAAAGCAGATAAGTAATGCCACTTAGCCGTAGCAGGAATATCAATAGGAGGCAAGGTTGGGATGACCTTCATCGTTACAATTTCGGTTTGCTTACTGACTCCAAGAACAATAGAAGCCGTAAGAGTTAGCACCAAGGCCAAAATCCTCAGAAGTGGCTCACATGTCCCACCTCTTTGGTTTGCTATCTTCACTTCCTTTTGCTGTTCCATCCCACTATTGCTCCCACTATACTTGTTCTCGATATATTATATCCACACTACACAAATATTACCAGATAAATCACCAAAATACAAACCTAACTCAGAGATCTCCCAGAGAATTAGAAAAGAGAGAGAGAGAGTGAGGAGAAGAGACATGGGAAGAGAAATGAGCAGATGACCTTTAAATAGCAAGAGAGGAGGAGAGAGAGAATAAGCAATATTAGGGGATTGGTCTCCGTATTTTAACTTCATTTGTATTTTGTCATAAATTAAAATTCCAAAAATATTGGTCTCAAAACTTATCGCAATATAAAGCAGTGGTCCAAATTAAAAGGTTTTTAGAGGCAAATAAGAGATATAAGCCCTAAAGGGATTATCCACATGGACTATTTCTATATATTACAAATTAAAAGGTTTTTAGAGGCAAATAAGAGATATAAGCCCTAAAGGGATTATCCACATGGACTATTTCTATATATTACAAATTAAAAGGTTTTTAGAGGCAAATAAGAGATATAAGCCCTAAAGGGATTATCCACATGGACTATAGGAGATATAAGCCCTAAAGGGATTATCCACATGGACTATTTCTATATATTACAAATTAAAAGGTTTTTAGAGGCAAATAAGAGATATAAGCCCTAAAGGGATTATCCACATGGACTATTTCTATATATTACAAATTAAAAGGTTTTTAGAGGCAAATAAGAGATATAAGCCCTAAAGGGATTATCCACATGGACTATTTCTATATATTATCACACGTTAAGGAATCAACACTCATGAAATTTTAGTTCAAAAATCGAGAATTCAATTCAACCAAATCAATGATCCAATTTTGTGAATAATAGATATACAGAGAAATTTTTTATTGTGACAGGAACATGGGTAATACATCACATATTTTTATATAAGTGGTGGAAAATTTTATTTTTTAAGTTATTAACTTTTTAACATACACATCACACTATTTGTATAATGACATGTGATGTACTACCTTGTATGCTGATCACAATCTCTCTGCCTTTGGATGAGGGGAAAGCTAGTGGTGGAGGAATTAAGTAGGTTTTGATCTGTTTTAGATGGTTAGAGAGGAGAGGGGTGAATAAAGAGGGAGGGAAGAAGGGCGGTCGATCCTGACAACTAGTGTCTGTGTGTGTGAAAGGGAAACAGACACGTCTACATGCTATATCGCTACGGCATATTGTTTCCAATGTTCGTGATCTCAAATGGATATCCCGGCGCCATGTTTATCTAGCAGCTTTTCCGGTTGTCAAATATTATATATATATATATATATATATATATATATATATATATATATAGAGTAATGCTAGGGTGATAAAATTTTGTAAACTAAATAATATAGGAGTTGATGACTGAATTATTATTTAAGCATTGATAAATTTTCTTATTTTTTATTGATGACACATCATTTAGTTTACAAATTTTGTCAACAAATTTAGTCTCTCTAGCATTGCTAATATTATGTACAGGACAAGTAGATCCAGAAAAATTCAAGATAACTTTTGAATTTTGATTGGTTGGCCAAGTGGCAAGAACGAATACTGTTGCGTGAGTTTGAAGAATCTAAACACAATCGATAGATTTCTCATATGTGTGACATTTAAGATTTTTTGAATTGGTGATTGTCTGTAAATAAATAGACAAATTAATTTGATACATACGAATAATTACATGTTTGATTTTGGGAGGCTCTTTTGAGCTTTTAAGTTCTTAAGAATTATTCATGTAAAAAATGGACCAAATCAAAAGTTGTTTAGTCCTTTGATTTGTTTCAATTTTGTTTTGACTTTATCTAAAGAACATTGTTGTTTTACGCGTTTTAATATGACCAAATAATTTTTTTTATATACGTATACTTACCTAAATCGAATTATATGTGCTCTGTTTGATCTATTTACCTTACAGAACAAATGATTAAAATATTTAAGCCACTAGGGTTAGCTCAGTAGTGATGATAGATAGAATAATGAGTAGAAGAAACAATTTTGATTGCATACTTTAATTCCAAGTAATTATATTAATAGGATGAAGATGATTTCCACATCTTTTGAAATATATAATTGCTAGGTAAGTACTTGTCCTCCTTTTCAATGATTTCGTTATAGTTTGAGTGCATGTGTGGACACTGTATATGGATGGCAGCAACTGCGATCTGTCAGAAGAGAAGAATCTGCTCTCAAGTTTTTTTATGGCAAAATGTGAAAGTACACGTCATGGCCTCAAGCGGCTACTTCAGCGGATGACTAAGATGCGAAAATATGAGATTATGGTATGTTGAAATCTAAGGTTTACTAACTACCCTAATAGTAATACGACGAGGTGTGACGATCGAAAGTTGGAAATATTATACCGATAATAACTAACCAACCCCACTTCGGACAAACATTTCAGAGATGAAAATCACCAAAAAATTCCAGCCTGAATTTGTCTGGAGAGTTGCAATTATCAGCTCTGACTCCAGCGAATGCCAGCGAGCAGTGACTTAAATTCTGATCATGAACATTGGTGAGGTAGTTGACAGAAATTCAAGAAACCAACCAACTTGTTCTCAAAAAGTTATGACGCATTAAAAAAGGCATGGTATGGCTAATTATAATATAATAGTTTTCTAATAGTCCGGTTTAATTATTAATATATTATACTACCATTCGATCTTTGGCTTATTAATCCACTCTGTGGTTTGAAAACCCTAATTCCTTCAGACAGAGTTTCTCCATCGAGTTTCCAGGCTTGCCATATATATAATATTGTATAATAGTAAATACACGTACCGTATGTTTGCATGAGTCAACCGAATGTTTTTAGTGTGTAATTAGAATTTCTTAATTGTCTCTTATACTACAAGTTTTGTGTAACCTTTTATGTATGTATGTATGTATGTATGTATATTATATCTTCGAAAGAGAGAAGAATATAACAACAAATTAAACCCTAAAATTATCTCCGTTGTCGGTCTCTGTATATATACACACATGCATAAAAGATTTTAGTTTCAACACACGCAATATGAAGAGTATAAGATTTGAATGGTAGTGACAGAAGCCCCCATAACAGAGTTCGGTCACGTACTGTTCTACACTGAAAGTAACAAACGTCAAACCATGCATGCATACCATGTTATGCTGCTAATATTAGTCTGAATCAGAGCCACATATTTGGATATAATTTTGCTTCTACAATTCTTCTGATCAGTAGGCTAGCTACTATATATGTGTGTGCGCGGGTCATATATGCCTGTTTGTGTCCACATATATTATATAGAGTATACTATATATAGCAGTATTGATTATCGTTATATAACCTGCACGTCCTTCTTAAGTTGTGCAGAAGAAAGCGTGTACGGTGGAGTGTTGTGCGAAAACAAACGTGTTGCATATGTAAAAATACAACCGTTGAGCTCTCTCACTCTCTCTCTCTCTCTCGCGCCGTGGCTCTCCTACTTTCACTCTAAATTTTTCTTCAACGACTCCCTATATTTAATTATTCGACATCGAGAAATTTCTTTTAGCGCTTGAAAAGTAGAACACTTTTTTATTTTTTTAGCATGGAGAGGAGGACAATACTATAGCCAGCAAGAAATAACACCTTCCCTTTCCCCATAATAATAGACAAGCTCCGACTATGTCAGGCTTTGATTGCTTTCAATTAACTAACTTTTATTCTTTTAGCATGGAGAGGAGGACAATACTATAGCCAGCAAGAAATAACACCTTCCCTTTCCCCATAATAATAGACAAGCTCCAACTATGTCAGGCTTTGATTGCTTTCAATTAACTAATCAAGTAGAGAATATTCTCCTAATCATAAGAATCACATTAATCAAAGAGTAATGCTAAGGAGACTAAATTTTTTTAAACCAAATTGCAAACCAAAATGTCTAAAGTACATGACGCTCGGACGATCAGGATCAAAATGAGAGGTTTAGATAGATTGGAGCAAGCTACTCTAATTAGGTTAGTCATATGGGAGTAAGCTATTCTGATGAGGTTAGTCATATCGGAGTAAGCAACTCTGATAAGCTTAGCCTAGTCGGAGTTAGCTACTCTCATCAAAGGAGTCAAATTTCTTAGTCTGGATCAAAGTAAGCTAGTTGATTGGAGTAGGCAGGCTAGTTCAAATAGAGAGACTAGTTAGAACACTAAGTGTAGTTAGACAACCTTAGTCAATCAGACTAGGGTTATGATCATTATAAATATTACTTGTCTCCCAAGTAAAAGGAAACTTAATTCACGTCAAATTATGATATCTTCGAGATTAGGCAACATAATTATAATCCTAGGAGGATTGGATATCTTATCCTAAATTCCCTCATAGATATTTTCCCAATTTAATAGGGAATACTCTCCCTATAAAGACTCTCAAGATCCCTATATAAACCCTAACTTCAGTATTCTCTACAATAATCTATATATTCTCCACATACACCATAGTCTACACATAGCCACGTCCATGAAGGTTCATCTCTCCTACACGCCCAGTTATAGGCTTATTCGCCAAAGATGGTTCACGATGTAGCATCATCACACTACTCATTCTCTAAGGCTACACCTGAGATTTGATTCTTCATTCATGGAGATATGTAAGAAATCCAACATGGATTCAATCACACCCCCAATCAACCCTATTCACCCCTTGCTGGCATTTATCGGTGTCTACGGATGTACACACCCACAATTACAACCCTATACACACCCACAATTACACATCTCCCTCTTCTTCTCTCTATGCCGCACCTTCTCTCTCTATATGGCCTCCATAATTGTTCAGTAAATTATGCCTACAACACGTTATCAGCATGCTCTTGACGTTGCGCTAAAGAGAGTTTGATCTTCAATTTGGGGAGTATTACGTTTTAATCATTCTTTTTGTGATTAATTTATTCTTTTGAATTGATCTATATGTTATTAATTCAATTTAATTTTTCTATGTTGAATGTAATACAACGCATCGGAGATGCAATTCTGGCTTTCCGAGAAGGATCTTTTACAAAGTCAAAGGCTTTTATTGTTTTCTGCCAATCAGGTACGCTTAAAATAGAATAAGACATTTGAAATGACCATGAAGCATGAAAACATTCCCCATGATGTATGAACCCCCCTATGTTTATATTTTCCTTCCAATATATATATATATATATATATATATATATATATTGTGTGTGTTTATATTTTTGTCAATATATATATTTGTTTCATGCATCGAACAATTAAATTGTTATGTGGAATATGTGAGTCAATGTATACAAAATAAATTAGAAGCAATTCGGGTTTTTCAACCCTATAATTTTTTCGGAAAAAGAAAGAAAAGAAAAAAAAGAGAAGAAAAATCACTTTTTTGTGCGGCTGAAATCGCACCAAGCCTGAAGCTTGGGATAACCCTAGCTTGGGACAACCCTTTAGGTCTACTGCTCAAATTGGACCAGGCCTGCCGCTTGGATCCCTCATGCATGGGCATCACGCCTCAGCCCGTTCCAGAAGCAGCAAAAACTGCTGGGATTTTTTGCTCTCGGCCCCATCTACTTGCTGGGTTTTCTCTCGGCCCGCACACTATCAGTCAGCAGCTGACTGGGCCTTCCTTCCATCTGTGACAGACCCTGGTCAACTTTGCAGTAGCAAGCTGGCTGCTTATGTTTCTTTTTTTCTTTTCCTCGGCCCGTGATTGCAGCAAACCTGCAAGCATACTTCCGCAATTTGTTGGGTTGTCTGCAGCAGCCTCACATGGCTCATTTTCCTACTGCAAGCCTGCAGCTTGCACACACTGACTGGGTTGCCCCTTGTGGCTTGCCCAAGCCAAATTTTGGCCCGTTTCTGCTTCTATTCACTCCCAACCATGGGGAGGCCACGACAAAGCTCAAATTGGGCCATATTTCCTTTATTGCTTGGCTCAGAATCAATAAAATGATCCGAATGTCATTATTTTGCTTCTATGATCAACCCCGAATGGTCTCGATCTATTAAATTAATTAAAAGTGACCTGCAATCCATTAATTTGATAATGAATTCAAAATTCTTGACCTGAATATCACTTTTGGACATTAACGATTCAATAATTTATTTTTAGACTTTGAATCGTTGACATACTTTCGTAGTAACGAAGCTCTCACACTTGAGTTCTCGAAGAAACTCAAATCCACTACACTTAGTTGTATATTGCATTCTGTGTTCTCGCAGGAGCTTTTCTTTTGTGAACTAAACGTTCATAAACTAAATTGAACATGTAGTTTCAAATTTAATGCTTTTGAAACCCGAAGTTTACATAAAACAATACACCCATGAAAACGCGACGTTTTTCATGAAAACCATGTCTTAGAACTCGAATGTTCTAACTTTGATGCTTATGGATGATTCATTCCCATAACACCAATCACAATCTTGTTCCCTCCAATTCAGTGGATGTCGAACCATCACAAGTTCAATTTTCCTGATTTGGACGTTTTCAAATAGAAACCACTTTATGTGGGGTACAAGATGTGAATCTCCACTTGACTATCGAGAAGTTGAGAAACCATTGAAGCCAACAATGGCATGGAAGAGCTGAATAAGCCTCCGCCATGATCTTCATTCGAACTTATGCCTGAAGCATTACCAATGGAAGTACCTCATGAACAAGGATTCCATGGTTCTTTGGCTCGCTCCTATGGACGGTCTAATCATGAAGTATATTGCCCGAAACACACCATGATTACGTCCATGAATCAGTACAATTTTGAAGTTTATAAATCCGATCGAATTTTGACTAGAGAATACTTTTCTCGTCATTCCATGTTTCTAAATCGCTCCTGAAGCAACAAGTGTAGAAAGTGGAAGTTTAGCAAATTATCTGATTACTACCATAAACGTGAAAGAAAGGTATAAACCCAGTTTGACTGGAGCCTACCGAATCCAATTCGAGATCTGTCTCTTTCACAATCTAATTTTGAGTTTGTTTTTTACAACATATGGTAGAATCAGGGCCTGCCAAGGTGTGGCATCATGCCCGAAGCATGATCCTTGGTACCTAAGACCTAAAACTTTAAGAATAAGGGATAAATCATGATCCTTGGTACCTAAGACCTAAAACTTCAAGAATAAAGGGATAATATTCCCGAACCTCAACCTTGCAAAATCTACTCCCGTCTCAATGGAATAGATCATTGGCTATGCACCTGTTCGTGCCCCTACGAATGTCGTTGAGGAGTACCATTCTTGTAGTCAATATGTGAGACTAATTTTGCTCCACCAAACACCGTTAGAATAACAGAATTTTGAGATGGATGACCTTGTTAGCCGATTCCCCTTAGTAGACTATTTACTTTATGAATATTTTTTTATGTTCTTGGATTCAAGTTTTGGTGTATGTTTTACTTATGGATAATCTTATTGATATTGTCCTCGAATATGAGTTAATTGAATCATGTTTCTTAATACATGTGACCGATTCAATTAAACATGTGATTAGGTAGGAATGTGGGAAGGTTAGTTGTCTAGATGGATGCGTAATACGCACACTAACTTTACACTTAAATCACATATTTAACAACGACTTCAGGTCTATCCAACCTGATTAAGAGCATTGGCACACTCCTTGTTGTATGAATGGTATTGAATTACCATTTAAGGGACCTTAAATTCTCCTTGTCGTTGAGTTTTTAAGGATATTCCAGATGACAATGATCATAAATGGAACCACTGAAGAAAGTAGTGAAATATCTTTGCACCACCTCCAAAAATGAGTCTGAAGCTTTGATTTAGGGCCAATGGGTTGTCCCCCAACTAGGAATTCACCACATGTGGTCGGTCTGGAGCCTAGTGATTGAGCAGTTTACTAGCTTGGCATGACCTTTTGGGACACTTAGGCCAAACAATGATGCTATGATGCATCTCCTTACTCGAATTAAGGATCTTGTGCCTAGAAGCACACTTTACCAAGCCTGCTCATTAGGAAAATTGATTTCTATATCATCCCTCGCAAAGATACGAAATCACCCATTTTCACAGTAGATTCAAGGGAATATGTGGACTAATCCAACCAAAATATGGACCATATAAATACATATGGTTTTGTTGATGAATCGACAAACTGGTCACATGTTTGTCTACACATATTGATGATAAACCTCATGGCTGATTAAGGGCTCACCACCCTACTTAACCCTTAAGGTCTGGGAGACTAGATAATGCAGGCGAGTTTATATCGACAGTTTTCGATGAAGTATTGCATGTATTTTGGGTTGAACATTGAATTCCCATGTTCACCCTAAATAGCATCGCCTAGCGATCAAAAAGCGCAAATTTAAATGATTGCCCGAATTTTGGTAAACGTACTAAGTTTTCGATTTCTGCTTAGGCTATGCAATCCTTGTATGTAGTTATGTTGGTTTGCCCTGAGGCCCATTGCCACCCAACCTATATGACGTTACAACTGGTTACTAAGTCCGAACCTGACGATTCTCGTATTTACGCATTTGGGTGTGCATTCCATGTGTAAAGTTGCTTTGCTGCAATGTACCACCATGGGTCTTTAAAGAAGGATGTGTATCTTTTATCAATCATGATTCTCCTTCACACTAGCTCTCTTAGAGCCCTTGTACGTAATCTCTTTACTACTCATTTGTGGGTTATCACTTTAATGAGACAGTCTTCCCATCATTAGGGGGAGATAAGAACATCAACGTTCTTGAAGAACGACACAAATTTGCGTGGATGTTGCCCACATGTCTCATCCAATCCCCGTACCGCACAAGTGTGATAAGCAAGTGCGATGAATTCTAGATTTCAAAATGTTGCTCTAGATGCATTCCTCTGATCTAGCTAAATAGACGAGATCATATACCAGCTGCAAACATGCCTACAAGGATATACGTACTTAAGGGACATCGAGTCAACATCTCTAGAGGGTGTACCGTCCCTGTTGGACGGTTTGGACGCCCTTGTTAGACGGTCTGATACACCAATGGATAGCCAATCAATCAGTCTTAGCCTGAAGCATGAAAAATCATTCGGTTCGTAGGATTCACTTCCCTAGAAGAGGAAGACATGGCACAACAATGAATCCATACTTGATTGATGTCTAAGATCATTTCTATCTCTTGAGATTAATCCAGATTACTCCCAAGACTTGAAGCTCTTGGTCCAGTATACTAGTTTGGATAAGCTAAATAGAATTGAAATGAGATTACCATTGATGATGTTTTCACTTATATGGTAGCTACCAACATAAATGAAAAACGATGATATCGAACTGTGTTCCGTTGATTAAGTGACAATGTAGAACTGATTGGACAACTGAAATTACAATCCAGGTCAAATTCCTTACCAAAGTGTGTATTGGATTTGTTGTTCCTACACTGCCCAAGGTAACCTTATTGTGTTACAAATGGGAAATTAAGTGTTATGAGATGAATGAAATAGTGCAATATAATGCATGCCTTATGGTGCAAGGTTTCTCTCAAACGTCTTGTGATTGATAGCAACATTATGAAATGTGGTTAGTGTTTCTTCATGGAGATATAGATACGAAGATTGACATGTAAGTTCCCGAAGAATTACATGGACTGGACGTTCAAATAGTTCCAAAACCACAGAACACCCTCTTAACTCGTTTTGAGGCATTCACTTATGGATTGAAAAATCCAACGGATGTGGTATACTCGTCTACGTGACTATTTGATTAGTTAGGGATATGAATGAATGCCCTGACATGTTAAACTAAGAAGTCTTATTCTAAATTGCTAGAGTTATAGTTTATGTCGTTAACAAAAATCTCACTAAGAGTCTGGAAGAGCTTGAGAAAACTGCCTCGTACTTGAAGATGAAATTTGAGATGAAGGATCTTAGGAAAACTCGTTTATGCCTCGACCTGAAGTTGCACCATTATTCTGACGGTATTTTGGTCTACTGGTTGAACTGCACCCTGAATGTGTCACCTTTGAGTATAACTTTGATTATCCATACGTTATATGCCAATGAGATCCTTGAAGAGGTTATGGAATCCTAAATTCCATATCTAAGTTAGACTTTGCGCTTCGTAGTAGTTAGCTCATTGTATTAAGATAGGACATCTCCCTCACTGTTGATCTTGGTAAAGATACAGCACTGCGCCTACACATAAGCACTGAATTGGTATTAAAGATGTACCCTGAAGGTACTACGAATTTGGGCAAATCAAATCCCAACGCATCTCGAGTGGATCCAACCCCTGATCCTCGAAATGATGTTTGCCTTGTTTGTTATACTGACGCATGTTACTTATCAAACCCGCACAAGGCAAAATCCCCAAATGGTTATGTCTTTACTATTAGGGATATCGCAATATCTTGGAGGTTAACGATATGACCTTAGGATCGAAATCTTCGAATCGTTCCAAGACTCAGCTTACTTCACTACGCCACAAATGAGACATAGTTAGGAGTTCTTGTTGAGCATATTCAAAGTACTTGCTATTTTCATCCATCGTTGAGTCCCAACAATGATCCATGAAGATTATGCCACATGTATCCACACGACTAAGCCATGATACATCAACGAAGGCAACGCTAAGACATATTGCGTCCACATCTACATCAGCAAAACATCAGCAGATTGAAGTCATGCAAGCCGATCCCAGACAACCTTGCCGACCTTTACATGACGTCATTGCCGAAGTCAACCTTCCAGAAGCTATTGAAGTCATGCAAGTCGATCCCAGACAACCTTGCCGACCTTTGCACGACGTCATTGCCGAAGTCAACCTTCCAGAAGATTGTCCGAGGAATTGGTATGCCTAACTATCATATGCAATGCTTATAGTTCTCATTTGGAAGTTATGTCAAACTTAGGGGCGTATCTAGAAGTATACTCACTTGATCTTAATGTACTTCTTTTTTAGTGTTCTAAAAGTAGGCCTAGGCGGCCGCCTAGGCATTGGGCTGCAGAGCTCCTACCCGATTTAGACCAAAACGTTCAGTTATACGGGGATGACTTAGGCGGTCGCCTAGGCGCTCGCTAGGTGCCTTAGGCGGGCTAGGCGGTTCTAAGCGACAGTCTAGGCGGTTTGAATCTTGTTGCAAGTTTCGTAACCAGATATATGACTTCCGATAGCAGCAGAGCTCCAACAAATTTCTGCAGCTCGTCTTTGTGAAAATGAGGGAAGAGAGAGAGAGAGAGTATTAAACATTTCAATCTGTGGTGGCGCAAGTTGGATTTCAGATCCAATTTTGAGGTTTTGAAAGTGAAAGGGCGAAGAAGAAGAACGAAGATGAGGGAAGAGAGAGTGCCGAGATAGAGAGAGCTGAGAGAAAGCAGGAGATGAAGAAGGAGAAACAAAATTTTCTAAGCTCAAAAGCAGGAAAGAGAGTGACAAACTAAAACCTTTAGGCAAAGAAGAAGAAACAAAATTTTCTAAGGTCAAAAGTAGGTGATGGGTCCATCTTGGGTGAAGTGAAAAAGGTAAGGTGGATAGGTAAGGGTCATCAGATGGATGGTTTTAATTATGAAAAGCACCCACTTGCATGGGCAGATAGATGGTTTTAATTATTAAAAGCATCCACTTGCTTGGGCTTTTCATACTTTTAGAAGTTTGTGATGTATATTATATGTATATAAATGTTATATAAATTATAAATTATTTAGATAATATTTTTTTTCCTAGGCAAGCATATTAGATAAGTACATAAAACATTCAAATATGTATGTTCTTCTATAAGAAATAACATATTATTCAATAATTATTTACATCTGATATGGTAAATTTAATTAATTCATATAATATATAAGAAATTTATCTAAATCCGCCTAGGTCGCCTAAGCGCTAAGCGCTAGCCCACCGCCCAATTAACGCCTAGCGTTTTTTAGAACCTTGCTCTTTTTCCCTACGATTAGGAGCATTTGAGACTCGCATTGATTTTAGAACCTTGCTCTTGTTCCTACTGGATTTTTGTTACCTAACTAGGTTTTAACGAGGCATCCATCCTGAGCTGATCATACCCTTGTGAGCTTTTCTACTTGCGTCCAAAAGACATATAGTTTTGACTTAATGTAACTTCTTACTTTTCTCCTTAGTTTATGGGTTTTTCTCCCACCTTGGGTTTTATCATAACGAGGTTTTGTGAATTTTACTTTTTATGCATTCTTCCATTGATTTGAGACTCGCATTCGTTCATTGTGCCGACGACTTCATTAGCTGTACTCACTTCATCGCTAAAGACCTGATGCGCTATTTACTTGAGTATTTACACACTCAAGAGGGAGTGTTGCAGTCCTATTAGATTAGGAATGTGATTGTGTAAATCCTAGTAGATATAGAGATATCTCGTATATTCCTATTAGGAGTTGATTACCTATTAAGAGTTGTAATCCTAAAAGGTAAGGAATTAACCTTCCATACTACTATAAATAAAGGCACAACGGGGTGGAATAGAACACACCCACAATTACACATCTCTCTCTTCTTCTCCTTATGCCGCACCTTCTCTCTCTATATGGCCTCCATAATTGTTCAATAAATTCTGCATACAACATTTTCTTATTTTTACTATTGTTTTACGAAAATGCTCAGCATGTCACATTTTTGTACCACATTAGTGTATCATACAATGGGACAAGTGATGTGTATATATCACCTCAATCAATAAATCTATTTGATTAGATGTTGGTTGTATGCATCACTTGTTACATGAGATGGTACACTAATGTGGTTTAAAATGTTCTAGCATTACTCATTTGTTTATTATTCTCTTACCTATAGGTATAAATTATGCATTTGTATATTTAAGTTTTTTGTTTTTGTTTTTTGACAAACGATATTATCTACACTAAGAGTGGGGATGGGAGTGGACTAAGCCTCATAATGAGCTAGCAATAATGTGGTTCAAATTCATTTTTGGCGAAAATCGAACCTAAGACCTCTCAATTATCAATAAAGATGAATACTATTAGACTATAATATTAAGTGGCCACATTTTAATAAGTTCTATACTTTTGGGCAATTAGCTAAAATAAACATATTTTGATATTTAGAACAAAAATGATCAATGTTTATAAAGTAGTTATATAATCATTGTGTTGTCGTTATGTCATCTTTTGTATCGTCATTATTAAAAAATAATTATTTTTGTAAACCAAATATCAAAATATATTTATTATATTTTCCTATATTTTTTGCAAGTGGACTTATGACCCAACTATTTTTGCTAGTGGGTATATTCTTGAATAATTTAAAGGCGTCTGTAGTTAAATGGTTAAAAGTACTTATTTATGCATTCAGATTCCTTCACCATATAGCTTATATCAAACAAAATAAAAAATCCATGTAAGAGAATTCGAAATCGGATACAAAGCTAAGGATACTGTGGGGCCAAAAATAATCAAGAGACAACACGTGGATTTTTAGGTGAAGATGACAAAATTACTCTCGAGACACACCAGGTTTCCTACACACGAGCAGTGGAGAGTCATCCATCAACCGAGTCAAGAGTGCCCAAAATAGGTAACAAGTTCAAATTTATCTCATCTATCTTTACTCCATATCCTCTACAAGGAAATCATTCCATAACCTTCAAAACCTTCCATATAAATTAAATTAATTAGGCTAATTAATGGATTAATTCCTAATTAATCCATTAATCACCAAATTAACCACCATTACACCCCAAAAAACATCCAAGGGCTGGCCATGCTCTATAAATAGGACTCCATTTTATTTGAAAGACTAGTTCCACACTCTTGCAAAACTCCTAAAAACTCTCCAAACACTTTTCTCTCTAAATTTTAACTTTGGCATCGGAGGTTCTTCGGCCAAAGTCTCCCCTTCATCGTGAGCGTGTGAGACTCTTGACCTTGACCTAAGGTGTTAATTATTTTGTAGGTACAATTTCATCTAAGAAGAAGAATGCGAAAATTTACATCCACACACACTGCCTTTGAATAACTTGTTGCGTTTGAAGAAAACAAACTACAAGCAGCCCATTTCTAGGTGTCATAAAATGGTTCCTTGACCAAAGTCAAAATGTATGGGCAAGTCAACTGCATGGAAACAAATTTAATGTTTTGATTGCATCCTATATACACGTCGCAGAATCGAGTGGTATAGTAATGTTACACTGTGGTTAAGAGTGATGAGCAAAAACATTCTAGAAATGTTTTAGGTACTACAGTTCTTGTTAACAGATAAACAAAAGATATCAAACCTAACAGCGAAAGGCTCATACAGCTTAGGACAACCATACAATTGTACCAATCTAGATAGGAGATTCTTCAAGCAGATTGACATTTTCTTTTAGTAAACAAATTTTTTATTCAAGGAATTAAGCAATAGTTTTGACAAATCTCTTCAAAAGATTATCAATCATGTTGGTTTTTTTATAATTACTTGAAGAGCACTCTTGTCTCCAATTTGCTAAAACATGTTATGTGTAAGTTCTTACGTGAAGTCTTTGAGTGTGCAAAAATATAAGTACGGGATTGTTTAACAGTAAGATTTTTAGCGATAATTTAACTTTGGTAAAGTTTCAATTTTGTGGCCACGACAAAAGAACATGATCACCTTAAGTAGGAGTACATTTTTATGCATAGCGACAATGCATTTCGTTACAAAATCAACCTGTCAAGTAACAAATGTGAGGCATGGCACACATTTCAGCATGATATTAGTTGAATATGCATTTTTTAGATGTGGAGAATTGAGAGAAAGTTTAATTTGCCTTCGAAATCCCTTACTTGAATCTAATAAAATTGTACGTACGGGCAGATATATACGATGTTGCAGCATTATCTGTTTCAGGGGTCTATGGTTTTATTACTATGTTCACTAATTAGTCATCTTATCTCGAGCTTCCTCAGGAGGCTTGGTCCTTTTTGCCATTTTGGACGTGATTCTCTCTCTCTCACACAGTGGTACCTCAATAATTATCCGATTAGATTGTGAATTTGAATTAGGCATCCAAACATTAATCAAATTGTTAATGGTTCAGATTCATGGTTTGGCACGAGATTACTTTTGTATAGTAAGAACGAACATCCACACAAAATGAATGTGTATAACTCATTTGTACGTGCAAAATATGTGACAAAGTTGATATTGGGAATCATAGCGTCGGCCACAGGCACTGCTGGAAGTGTTGCATATATCTTGCTAAGGGGCAATGAAGAATTTAGATGGCCGGATTCCTGCTATGCTTACAACAAATTCTGTCGACATATCAGGGTCTCCGTAGTTGCCTCCACTTTGCTCGTCTTGCTTCTCTGGACCTCTGTCATCACTCTTTACAAAAGGATCTCCTCCAAACTGATCAGTCCGCCACCACCATCTCAATTAGTACCAGAGACACCTAACTAACGCTTTAGAAACATTTTCTGTACGTATGTATGTATATATATGTGTGTTGTATGCGCGCGCCTGAGTAATGTGATCCAAAAATCCTTTGTTGATTGGGGCGTGTAGTTTGTAATTGTAAAAAACATTTTCAGGGAATTTGGAATTCATGAGGCTCTTTCTTCCTTCGTATGCAGTATTCATCTTTAAGGAAATTTAAATTCATCACTTCCTTCAATAAAATGGAGACCGTATACTATTGGGTAAAGTCCTTACATACCATCACAAAAGTGCATGAAGGGTCGGTAACCACTACTATACATATCTCTATAATGACTAAATGAGTACGATCCTTTTGGTTGAACCATAGACACTTTAAGATTCATTTCTAAATCTTCACTCATTTCGATTCAAGATTAGAAGTAGATAAATAAACACGTCTCATTACATCTTAATTAGAAACGTCCACAACGATTGAGAAGAAATTCCAAAACAAGATCGAAGAAGCCTATAAATTGTATTCCCATAAAGTGAAAGAATAATTCATGAGATGCATAATCACTTATTTAGTGATAGCAGAAGTCATGTTTACGTAACTCAATAATAAGCACCCATTTCGTTCAACCAACACTAGGTAAACTACTTTTCAGACACAAAAAGGATAAGCTTCATATTTACTCCTCCACCAATCTTCACAATAACGTGTGCGTCCAGAGATGAATATTATATTATTATAATTAATCAATGATTTCCTTATCTTCTTATTGCAGTGAATTTCTGGAAGGTCTCTCACTTGAACTTGAATGGTTTCAAGCAGGTGATGTATACAGATTACAGTACAAAAGAAAAAGTTGCCCACTTTCTTGCGAGAGACGCACAAAATACTTAATATATTTTTTTTCTTCCAATCAGTTGCGTTGATTAAAGAATTAAACGAAAAAAAGAAAGAGACATATGCCTTGGTTTTACGTGAGATCCGCCCATGGTATCAGTATTTGTATTCTGCTTGGTTGATCCGAAACAGAAAAAAAGAAACAAAAGCAGAATTAATTAGCTTAAACTTAATTTAATATCTTAATCATTATTAGTGCATAATCACAGCTAATATACGGGTTAGGATGGATAAAGAGAGAGAATACTGATAATTAATTAGGGTAATCATGTTGTTGATGCCCCGGCTTCTTTTAGTGCGGCTGGTAGTCCTATTATGGGGGTCCATTGTTTCAGATTTTGCAATAGTCGCCATCCTAGTGACCGTGAGTTTCATCCTATTTTTTGTTTTGGTTGATGTTTCTTTGTTTTTACTCTTTGCAGGTTTATGTTTCGTCCCCCGCTTGTATTCTTATATTTTCATATTTTTTTTATTTAGTAAATTTTGGAGATAGGGAATGGGAGGTCGTTCTATCGGGGAGTTAGCCCTTTCTAATAACTCCGAACGTGAAGAAAGTAGCATACTTGAAGCTGAAGGCTAATCTTGGGATCTTGGTTTTTTCTATCCGTCTTGTGCGGGGTTTAGTGGGTAAGGCTTTTACTATTGTAGTCCAATGACTAAGTTTTATGTGTAGTTCGACTTGCTCGATTCATTATCATCCTTTCATTAAAATAAAAAAGTTTATAGAGATTGGGACAAGAATACGCAAATTGTGTGCTTGATGTGACATTGAACCACAAAATTAAACTATGATATAATACAATTGTAATTTGTCAAGGTTAGACGATAAATATGGGGTTTGGAAAGTACTTAACTTAGAATTGTTTGTTTTCACAGGTACCAAATTGGACAATTATAACAAAACTATGCAGACCTTTTAAACCAGAATTAATTACGGCGCAAGCTGTTTTATTCAGCAGATTCACAAGGCCATTTTATGTTATACAAGCATACATGGGAGAGGGAATAACCACATGCTCCTGTGCAAGATATGTATGCGCACGCGCACACACATATGTATAAGTTCTTAATTAAGCACTTTGAAATGTAAGGAGTTTGTAACGCAGTTAGTTAAGAGTATTCACTCTTGCATCTAAAATCCTTATTCGATTTTCCTCCTCTTAATATTGTTGTTTAAAAACCGCTAAGCTACAAGCACGACCACGTACTAATAGAAGTCTCATGTTTCTTGCCCCAGAAGACATAGCTGTGACAACTAGCACTATTGCATTCTAAACCCAATTAATAGTGGAACTTACAAATTATAACCCTATAACAAATGCTATTTAGCTTCCTATTACCCCAGTCCATTTCTGATCTTTCTCCTCTGAGATAGAGACTAAATGGTATCATTTTCTCTGGATTATTCTAAAATAATGATTTATTGAGTGACATTTAGGAGAGAAAATAAAACAAGGAAGTCTATGGTGTATAAAATGATGATCAAACGGTACACACCCAACCAACTAAACCCTTTCCATATTAATTACTTGGCGTAAACGAAACTTCAACCAAGTTTGGATTTATACCATTTTAGTGTGCCCCAAACATCATATAATTATACATGTTCATAGTGCAATATCTTTTCACCACCACCATCTACTACTACGTACAAGTACTACACTCGGACTTCTGCTTAACCAACTTATTCAAGCACTAGATACCAGCAGCTTCCATGGAAACCAAGGATAAGCCAGCTGGTCCGGAAGTCCCGCTGCCATCAAAGGAGGAGTCCGAAGTCCCACCGCCATCAAAGGAGGAGCCCGAAGCCACGCCTCCTCCTCCCCCTAAACCCGACTACCTCTTTCTAGTTGATGTGGCTCTCAGGTTCATCGTGTTTGCAGCATCACTGACAAGTGTGTTGGTCATGGTCACCAGCAAGCAAACAGTATACCGGAGGTCCTTTCCCAGTTCGGGCCAAGTTTAATCACTCTCCCGCCTTCATGTGAGTAACTTCAAGCACCCAAACATGCACATATAATTTAGTAAAATAACGTATACACTGTAACACACACAGAGACATATATATATATATATATATATATAATGTATATTTTTACAGATTAGGGTTTCAAGGTGTTTGATTACTCTTCTTTGGCACAGAAACACTAATTCTGTTAAAAGTTAAACAAATACTCTGAGGAGAATCCGATAAGCAAAATTTCTTGATAGACAAGGAATAACTAAAATTTTCTTTCGTGTTATTGTCTTCTGATCAGATATGATACCTACTATTTTCTAACTTTTTTCTACAACTCTGAATAGTATTACGACGAATCCAGGTTTAAGATTAATCGACTTTTATCTCCATACTTGTTTTAACCAGCTTAACTAGTGGAAAGATTTCATGTTAGCTCTTTTAGTTTCGAATTAATCTAGTTAATCTTTACTTTTCGTTCCTTTAACATGGATTCCATCTAATCTTCTTTATGCGTGCAAAAGAAACAATTTTTCAGAAAGTAGATCTGATTTTAATCTTTAATTACTGTACAAATGATCTCAGCCTTGCCTCCTAATCTGCTTTAATCTAAAATTAATACTCTTTTCTTTTTATTGTTTATACATACATACATACATATATATATATATATAGATACATATATATATATATATGTATCTATATATATATGTATCTGCTTAGACTTGGAGCGCGCAGAGTTTTTACACTCCTGAGATGGATTACATAAAATGGAGATGCCTAGTTGACAGTGTTTTAAATTCATTTTTAGCTTTCAATTAACATCACATAATTGATTTAATACACTGCCACTGTACCATTTTCCTCGAGGCTTGATTATTAAATGGCATCAATGTTGAAGTTGGAACCCTATGCATCTCACTCCCTCACCCCACAATACAATTTTCTAATAACCCTAAGGATAGCATGGACCCACAATGCAACATTTTTAGCCAAAATAGTCTTTGAGACTGGACATAACTTCTCACTTTGATCTTTAAAATTTGAAATCGATAGAAGTGATCCCTGAGTTTGTCCTACTATTAATCATTTTGGTCCTTTGGTGAAAAATTATGTTAAATAAGAACTAAAATGACAAAAATACCTTTAATTTAACAAACAATGGGCCAAAATGATTTTATAAAAATTGAGTGTATTTTTATTATTTTATGCTTACTTAACAGAGATTTTTTCATGGAATGACCAAAACATAGATTTTTGTCAGAAAGACCAAAATGATTGACGGTGAACAAACTCAAAGATCAATTCTATCGATTTTAAATCGTAGAAACCAAAGAGAGGAGTTATTCAATCTCAGAGACCATTTTAGCTAAAAAGCCAAAAAAAAACTAAATCATCTATTTCTGTTTCACAAGGAGAAAACATTGCATTATTTGCCTACAACCACAGTCAATCATGTGGCAAACATAGACTATCATTATCCTAATACAGGTACGGCCCACCTGTATTAAAAAGTATGTCAATAAGTGTGTTTAATGGGTGGATATTAGACCGACAAAAAACTCAAGAAGGTTTAATGTCTCTTGTTTCAGATACTTTGTGGTGGCTCTATCAGTTGCTGGCCTCTATGCTCTTCTTACAACACTAGCATCCATTTCAGTCATCTGGAAGCCAATTTGCCCACCAAAGTTGTTGCTCCATTTTGTATTTCTTGATGTAGTAAGTTGTGTTCTGTTCTCTAATTTGTACCAACAATTACAATACAAACATCGGACACACGATATTGACAAACTATATATGTGAAATGCCCTATTATGCAGCTGATACTGGGTTTAGGTCGCCTCAGCCACCGGTACAGCCGGGGGTGTTGCATATATCGGATACAAGGGTAATGAACATATGATGTGGCAGAAGGTGTGCTCTGTTTTCGACAAGTATTGTAAGCATATAGTAGGCGCCCTCGCTACCTCGCTGTTTGCCTCAGTTTTGCTGGTTCTTCTGGTCTGGCTCTCCACTTTCACCCTCCACAAAAAAATTCGCCAGTAGAGTTTGTGAAGATTGAAGAACATAACGAAATGTATTAGAATCCTACCCACAGGATGCCTTCAACTAGTGTGTGTGAGCGCTCACTTGCATGTATTATCGAATATCTTAGTGTTTTCTGTTTAGAGGTTCTTTCATTGTGTAAATGTTGTCTGGTATGCTATATCTATCTTGTCCATTTGGAAGCTTAGTATTCGGATTTCTTATGTTACAGGTTCTTTTGGTTTGTAAACGTTATCTACTTGCATCTGAGGCATTGATTCGTCTTGTACCATTTCCTTCAAGGGTTTTCTAAGTGTGAATGTATGCAAAATTAGTTTCTGTTACAAAGGAATTACAACATGATTTCCATCTTCTTCAATATGCAAAAGAACGCGAATGCAAATGTATGTAACGACATTTGAGTTTTTGAACTGCATTGGATACGCTATATCAGGAAGGAACCCACACAACCAACTAAGATTCGGTTGAAAAATGAAGTATAAACCGAAGAACGGTGATTACAGGTCGTAACTTGCAATGCAAGTCATCAAAATCTAACAAGTGATCACATTATCATCTTAAACAACCAATCTGATGATATATTGATATAACTGAAGTATCAGTTAAGTATCTAGCAGCGATGGTAGAAAAAAGACTGCTTGTCACCGATACGAAATACAGTTTGGTGTACAGATGAGAAACTGCGTACCTGAAAGCAGACTGTTGTACAAAACTGGTTGAACCAATTGATAAATTGAATGTACAAACTTTCTAATGACAGCATGAATTCTTAGAAAATCGTTTGTTCGCCTAATTCCTGACCGGCCATCCCCTCCCTCAGCACAGTCTCAAAGAATTCTTCCAACGTGTCTTTGCCATAACTCGGTGTTTTCTCAGCATTATATTCTCCAGTCTCAGGATCCAAAACCAACATACTCTCAGCTGCATAATACCTTCCAATTTTCCCAAACTCAGCAGTATCTTCCATTGAAGGAAAGATCTTTACAAGGAAATCAAGAACCCCGATGGCAAAGTCCATAATTTCAATAGGCACCTTCAGGAACTTGGGTTCCCTCCCCACAAGTCTAAACAACAACTCCCCTTGCTCCAGTGGTGTCAACGCCTTCCCCGGTCCTCCAATGGGCAAAACCTGGTTAATCTTGTTCTCACTCAACACGCAATCTGCAATAAATGAAGCCAAATCCGCCTCGCTGATTGGCTTGCAAGCACACAACTTCCCATCCCCAAACATCACATAAGGCTTGCCATCTTTCACCAACTCAACCTGACCCCCCAAACTCTTAAAAAACGCGGTCGGCCTCACAATGCTATAACTAAAACCATTATCCTCCTCAGCTTCTCTGATCAACTCCGACTCGAATTTCAGCTTTGCACGCTGAAACTCAAGAAGGGGCTTCTGCACACAAATTGCAGACAGCAACACAAAATGTGAAGCCCCACGCTTCCTACCAGCAACAAGACTATTTTTCGTGGCCTCGTAATCGATCTTCCAAGAGTCCTTCACACCCCCAGAACGGCTAGCAAGGCATGAAACAACAACATCAATCGAAACCCCCAAATTTTCCAAACATTTCTCCAAAACACCCAAATCAGTCACATCCGAAAAGCACACATTTGCACCTTTCAACTCCCTCAAAGTCTCATCCTTGCTAACTTTACCCCTGATTCCACTCTTCTCCCTAGCAATGGCTATAACATTGAACTCTCTGCTGACCAACTCCTTGACAACAAATTTCCCAATGTACCCAGTTGCACCCACCACCAAAATGTTGATGTCTTTTGGGTTTTTGCCACGGAACGAGGGTGGATTCGTGATTTCAGCAACTGGGTTTGATGAAGCTGATATCGGTTTTAATCTATCTTTTATAAAATTCAAAGTTTCATGCAAGTTTAGAGGAGAAGATGATGAAAAAGCAGAAGGAACAGAGCTTACCCTTGCAGGTTTGGTTAGGGAAGTGAGAAGATAAAGGGGTTATGAAGCTTTGGTTCTTTGCGGCATGGAGATTGAATGCAAGGGAGGAGAAGCACAGTGACATTGTTTTTCTGGTTGGAGTTGAAGAAAGCTGATGGGGGAGAAGGAGCTTGTGGTTGGAAACTTGGAGTTCAGTGGAATTCCATGGCTGTTTTTGGAGGTTAAGCTCTATCGCTGGAGGATCCAAATGATAGGTGGATATAAAAGATGACGTGTGACTATAAAGCAATGAACTATTAGAGAGGGCTGGGTTGGGCTGGTTTGGTAACCGAACCAAAAGGCCTAAACTAGTTTCCAATCGACGGGCCTCGGCCCTTGGAATGGACATTGAACCGGTTGCCATCGGTCATTGAATTTGAATCGATCCTTTTGGCCAATTGAGTTTTGTAGAGAAAAGTTTTAGCAATACGCCTGAATTTTAGGTTGTGTTCTACTTTGCCCAGTAAACTTTCAATTTGATTATATGTTCAATTTGTGCCATTGAGCGACTGAAAGATAAAGAAATAATATATTCAAGATAATTATGTACTTACAAACTGCCTTCTTAATTTATTCTATTTCATCAGATTCGGGATGTACATTGTTCCTGTTGAAATTAACAAAAATTTGACAAAATTAACAACTAAGGAGGCATGAACCACCACGGGGTGACTAGTAGTTAAGGACGAATTGTAGACTCGTATTTCACATGACACATCCTAATCTTGGTGTTGGTGAATCACACGATGATGGTTAGGGGAAGGTTGAAATGCTTCTGTGAGTCTTCTGGACCCTCAGAAGAGTGGACTGTCGTTACGAAGCCATCAGTTGGTCCTAGTTTAAAAAATAAATTTAAAAAAAATCAACTAAGGGGGGCATGGGCATGAATTGAAAGTTTAGAGGGTAAAATAGTATGAGGCTAAGAAATTTTCCTTCTTATAAATAGACGAGAAAAAAAAAATCATTGAAGCTATGTAGTAAAAATTAGGGTCCTTTTTTTTTTGCACTCTAAAATAAATTTGCACTCATCGTATTTTAGTTTCCCTTATTAATTATATGGTGGAATCACCTCAATTCTTCGTTGTATCACAATAGGATTTTCTTTATTTGAAAACTCAACAAACACATGTTTTCACGGGATCCAATAAGTGTTATTACATGTTATTCCACATTGAAAGACCAATAAGCCTTGTATATCCTTATATAAGTTAAACTAATCACCTCATTGTCTATCAAATTTAGAGTAAAACCTCAACTTTCTTATGCCAGTTTATGCAGATAGTTGAGCTATATCATGTCCACATCAACTTGCTCTCAGCAATCTTTATTAGGGTGCATAATAAGTGAATTATTCACCAACGAAAGCTACTCGTATCCAACTTTTCTCTTGTAATTAATAAAATCAGTGCGGTTTGGGTCATTACCAAGGAAACAAATAAAAGTGGGTTCAAGGTGTCAATTTCATACAATGAACGCATACCAACTGAATCCACACGCATTTCCTTGACTAATTGGTGCATTCAAACATAGGTTTTTTGTTTTAGTTTAAGATTCACACATAGGCTTACTTTTAGGAGCAAAGTTTTTCTTAGTCAGCTAAGGAAATTTAAAGGAAGTTTCTCTGGCAAAGCAAAGTCAGGCAAGGAAATTTAATGGAAGTTTCTCTGGCAATGGAAATTTAGAACCAACCATTTGAAATATTGACACTAGGTAGAAATTTTTTAGTCTGATCAGAACGCGGTCTGGTATACCAAGTATAATAATATAATTGGTTGAAATTTTTTTTTCAAGTTTTCAACCAATTGTATTATTACACTTGGTATAAGGGCTGTATTCCCGGCATATTAAAAAAGCTCTCCTATATAGGGATTGTTTATCCTTCCTTTTTTTTTTTTTTTTAAGAAGTTCTTTTAAAGAAATTGTATTTTGCACTGTAAAAAGTCATCATGCATTTCTATCTTCTTTTTTTTTTTTTATTAGAAAGGAGTGCATGCTGAATCGTTCAGAATGTCAATAACAACTCCATTTTTACAATGTTATTTGTAAATATTACAATAGTTCCTACTAATTTGTCATTCATTTGGTTAATATATATTTGATTAGCAGCGCTCCCAAGTTTTTTTTTTCATAAAAGCAAAATCAGCCAAAACAAAAAAAAACAAACCAAACCAAACCAAATCAAACCAAAATATAAAAAGTGAAATAAACATCTGAGTATTGATTTGAAGTTGGAATCATAGATAAACTTGGCGCTTGGGATTGTACATATGTACATGAAAACATAAGCAAAATAGTTCTTGTAATTTATTTGGATTTTCGCTTCCGCCCGTTTGTAAGTTTTTTGTAACACTTTCGTCTTTGTAATTCATTAACAACGTTAGTCAAATGTATTGAATACGAAAAATGACTTTTCGACTTGGAACTTTATGTGAATGAAAACAGATGAAAATTGAACTAAGTTGACGTATTAAACAAAGGCAAAACAAAACGAATAATAAGGACAAAATGTAAGGAAAACTCCAAATAAGCTACATCAACTAGTGATGCAATTTGAATGCGGATCCCCTTTGTAAGGATTTCGGATATCCTTTGATCGTATATTGTGCGGTTAGAAATCAATTTAAAATTAATCATAAATAGTACATAACGAAAACTGACCGCACGATTTACAATGAATGAATACGATTAAAGAATCATTTGGATCCTCACAAAGAGGATCCTCATTCGTGCAATTTTGAGAGAGAGAGAGAGAGAGAGAGAGAGAGAGAGGCAGAAACTAAATAAACATAAATGGATGAGATTATTATCTGTGGTTACAATTGGAAAAGAGCTCATAATTCCGACACCTTGTCACCGATATCACTTAATAAATCTTACAACAAATTTAAACAACACTATGATTCATTAAAAACATGATTATTAAATTATTACCAGCACCTCAATGCAGAAAAAATGAGAAAAATTACTGAGAGAGGAGAGGAGAGGAGAGGAGAGGAGAGAAGAGATCAATATACGTGTGGCATGTCTGGAGAACTCAAAGATGTCAAAATTCAATAGCAGCGGTATACGGCAACGACGCCGCCACGCCGCGGCGGTGGAGAGAAAATAGTCATGATGACAAGAGCTACGACAATCACCAACAGAAGTGCCGTGAGACTAAGACCACCTTCGTCGTCTTCAGAGCAGCAATACTTCCCCATCACCTGATAGCTTGAAAGCTTGAAAGGTTTTGGAAATGGAGAACGAGATTACTTGAGAGGGAATGAATGAATGAATAATTTGATGAGCGATTTGGTTTATAAAAGTAGGAAGTCAAGTTGACTTGAATTGTTTATTAGCAGTTGCCTCAAAGTCGTTAAGTCGTGTTTTATATGATTTTAGGAAACTTTAACTAAAAGCTCTGATACTGTTTATTTTAATGAAAAATCATATTTTTACACTAAAAAATCAATCATGATAATATTCACTTTACCTTTTATTTTGTCTTTATCGTTAAAACTCAAAGTTTTCAAATTATTTTCATTAATTTTCCTATGATTTTATATATGCACGGAAATTCCTCCTTTCTTGCACGTTTAATAAGTCAAGATCTGAACACAAATACACAAGGGTGATTCCAAACCAATAAGGTCTTCCGCTTCGCGATTGTTGAGAGATAACGTTTATAGTACGCAAGCTTACCTTTGTTTTGCAAAGAGACTGTTTCCGAGACTCAAACTGTGACCTTTCACAAAAAATAACATTTCTGCTTTGCTAAAGCTCATTTCAAAATAATATCCAATTTAGCAACTTTGTAACCAACTCATACACGTTAATTAACGTGACAGTCATTGTTCTTAACTTCTTATAAGTAAATGAAGTTATATGTAACATCAAATGACACGAGTGGGTTAGGCCGGTAAATTTGGATTGTATGTACGCCTCGTTACACTTAAGTTCGAATTTTCCTCTTAAAAAATTAAAGTATTTTATTATCACAGTTAAAAACAGCAGGATCAAGCAAATGAAGGGGAAAAGTGTAAAACTAAGAGGTAATTATCATTTAGCCAAAGGAAGTTGTGCAATTAAAACTTTAACTTACCGCTATGTCAAATATCAAACTCTTTTACTGGAATAAAAATGTGAGTATTATATGTTGGAATTTTGTTGAGTATTTCAAAATACAAATTCATCGCACCTGTTTCCTTTCCTCCCATTTACTATGCCATATTATTGTTTTTTAATCTGATATTATTGCATGGCCGTTTCATCACTTATAGCCTCATTTGCTATTAGCCAATTCATTTAATTCATATCATAATTGAGAGTTTTTTTTTTTTGTTTTTTTTGAAATTCAAGTACAATATTCATTGAATGATAGGAAATATGTACAAACGGAGGATAAGATGCTACTAGTGGGGTCGATAAAAACTTTACTGAAGATTTTAACCCGGTTGAAGAGAAAAAAAAACATCATGCACCAAACAACTTAACTAATAATATTATCTTCAAACAAAAAATTTGAGATTACATTGAAAGATTCCTCAAACAACTAGACTTGGTGTTTTAATTTCTATCTTAACCTTGCTAGACGATGTGGGGCCTTGTTTGCCTCTCTACGACTGAACGGAGTTTTCCATCGTGCAAAAGTCATTAAAATCTACCGTGTCCTCCACCTCAATAAGTTGAATTGCAGTCAAGTTGAATTGCAGTTATAACCACGAGGGCATCTCCCTCCACCTCAATAAGTGCATTCAGCCATTGATTGGGCAATTACATAGTCTAACGGTTTTACAGCCTTTGGTTTTCTTATAAATATTCTCATTTATTATTTTGAGAACTGTTATTAGTACTCCAAAATTTTCATTGTATGCTCCTCACAAGTGTACTTTTTTTTCTAATTCTAGAAAGTTTGGAGTGCCAAATGAGATTTTTAGAGTGCTAATAACAATTCCATTATTTTTATAATGAGCTCTAAAAGTTGTCCTCTATATATTATTGATTCTTCATTTTCTCTTCAAAGATATTCCTCAAGTTTTATGTACATGTTAACCTTTAAAACTACCAAATCTACGTGGCGCTTAAGCTGAGTAACTAATAAGCTAACTACGTCTTTCAGTTGTGTGTGGGGTGTGCCAACTGGTCTTCCGAGCGCGGCCGGGGAGTAAAATATGTTGATGTGCATTAGACGCTGCTGACATTTTAATCTTGCGATTGCGGCCTAGGAATGAACACGTCCCGGCCTTCGGATTCTAGAGCTTGAAGACAAGGCTGCTAGTTCAGCGAAGTTCACAAATCATCGGCACTGGGTTCGGTCTCAGTAATTATATTTGTAAGAGTATAAGTATGCTGAACCGGTATCAGACTATACGAACACAAATACTCGAAAGAGATAAAAGTCTTGATGGTAAATATGATTCGACCATCAAAATGCCGAACTCTAAAATGTACTTGTGCATATCCAATCATAAAATAAAACTTGGCATTCAATGTGCCAAGCCTAGTAACTAGTAACTCCACCAACAAGGACTCGAAAACCCTTATTGGCCGAGACTTGGATAAATAACTAGTCAGACTCGAAGCAGTGTTGTCTATCCAAACTGAAGGTGCTCCTCAATCGGCTGATTCTACAGCTCCAGCGTTATCTATCCAAACTGAAGATGTCGATGGTTGCCTTCACAGTGCTATTTATCCAAATTGAAGATATGTTGGTGAGAAGAAAGGGGAAGAGGAAAATCTCAAGGTTGTTGAGAAGCTTTGCACAGGGTAATTTGTGTGTTGATTTGAAGGGGCTTTGAATGATGCACCCCCTCTCTATTTATAGTAGCGAACCCCCTCATGGCTAAACTAGAACTTTACTTGGATTAGAACTCCTCAACCCAATCTGATCAAGTCTCAGCCAATCCTAATCCTTATAAAACTTTGAACCAAGCTCCTTACCAAACCAGATTCATCTCCTAATCCCAAGCATCCTCAACTTTAAGACTCCTTGTTGCACTAGGTTTCAACTACCTCACCCTTATCTAAACTAATCATCTTCGTACTAAAATTTAGCCAACCTCGATTGGACGGCCCATGACAAGATTCTAGATGAATGTTACTGGGCTGAGAATGACTTTAAGCTTAGCCCAAAATATTATTTTGGGCCCAAACATTGCCCCCTCTCTTTTGAGGTTTTCGACCTATAATTCATGGCCGAACCTCGACTTTGAAGAAGTGATCCGTTGTTAAAAGAATAAACCCTTCACATACTCTTTCCGGTCAACCAAAGATCATTGTGAGTCTCGAATATTCCAACCAACCAGAAGTATTTATTGTGCACGATCTCTCACCTTACCTGTCAGACTTCGAATACTGCAAAATTGGACACGTGGCTGCTCTTCATTGCGACTGTCCATCTTCAATAATGCGTACTCCCACGTTCGAGGCGTGCAGACACTGAAACGTCTCTTGGTCATAAACTTCACCGTCACACTCAATCGTGCACCCTCAATTTGCGCGTTTTCGGCCTTTTCATCTGGATTTCAAAGATCCGTTATGATTATGAAATCCTTTAATTGGATTCACCCCTCACCTTTTAAAAACTAAACCATTGATATTCTCCCCTAATTGCCTATAAATACTTTACCCAACTTTATTTGGACTTTCACGATTTCAAACTTCTAGAAATTCTTGTCATTTGCTCTCAGCCCAGAAAAAGAAACCAAACTTCGAAACCTAGAAAAACCTTCAAACCTTCATCAATGGCCACCAATACCTTCATCACCAAATTCGCCGAGGAATTCGACAAATGTCGAGACTTCATTGATCGAAACGCCATCAAAACCCTCTGATTCGAGGGTGACTCAAACGCCTCCCACCAAATTCTGGGACCACTCTTCAAGGACGACATCCCAGAAACCATCACCTAGATGATGAAGGCCCACTGCCTAAAACCTTTATTCCAAGGGTATGATTGGTTGAAGTAGAAATCGATCAAACCCTAAGGAGCTTGGCCCTCGATCCCCATGACCTGGGCTACTTGGGTTACTCGAATTGAGCCACACGTCGGCGATGAGTGGAAAACTCTTGGCATATTCGACGCCATCAAACTCTCGACTTTTTAGATCAACATGAACCAAGAGCTTTTGATGGCCGCCCTGAGCTTCTGGTGTTCGGCCACCAACACCATGGTTCTTCCCCTTAGCCCCATTGGTCCTACTGTGCTGGACATCACAGCCATACTCGGCACTTTGCCCCCTGGTCTCCCAATTGATACCACTTTTTCTCGATATCAATTCGACTTGGATTTAAAGGCGGCATTCGACGAACGTGTCGTTGAAGTTTTGACAAAGAACGGTCAGGAGTCGTCGAAAGAAGATATGCACAAACTGCACAAAAATTTCTTTTGCTATGGCACCTTGATCAACCATTTTGCTAGCTTAGAAGGGGAAGCTCTCAAGAAAGGAGAACACGAGGCCTTCTTGTTCTATTATAACAATAAATTCATTTTTTGTACCAAGTCGAGTAAGTGCTTAGCCAAGAATTGCCATTAACCGAAGCTTTGGCCAGTGGCCACATTCTGGCCCTCAGCCCAGCCATCCTCGCCAATCTTACTAGGTGCTTGGCCAAGGCTTCCGTTAGGAGAATCAACCCGCACCAGAACAGCCCGCTCTAGGTCTTCCAACTTTAGTTGCAGGTCTACTTCTGCATGTTGAGACCGGAAATCCCAAGCTTTAACTCTTTGAAGCGATGAGTCTTCAACAGGCATCACATCCCATTCCTGCTCATTCGGTCGAAGACATCTTTAAGTATTTCTTCAGCCTTGAAGATCTGTCAAACAACGAGTTTCTGGTCTGCCGCCGCTAGAAATATCTGTCTTTTATTAAGCTCCCCACATCAGCATGGGAAGAATAGAAATGGCCGACCTTCGACACTTCTGGGGGTTGTTTGTCCTAGCTCGTGACCTTCTATTTGGTTTCAATGCTCGACAAGCCAACTAGGAGGTCTACCATCCTCACTTCATGGCCCGTCAATTGGGTTATCTTCAGGGTTGTTTTGTGCCACTCCTCACTTCTCGCTCACTCTTGAGCCGAGAATGCCTCTCCGGCTCCTCGGAGAAGGAATACGAGAAAGCCGAGGGGAATTTCAGGAGCGATACACCAAATTCTGCCTTCAGCTGAACACTCCAGAAACCTATTGAACCAACACCTTCGCCAATTGGTAGGATGCTTACATCAAGGATTTTTTTGGTGCTTCAGCCAAAGAAATTTCAAATGAAATTTTTGGCGAGCGACCAAAGATAACTCTTGCTCCAAAATCCAAAGAAGCGGCTTAAGGTATATATCTTTTATTTCTCTGTTCACTTATTCAAACTCCATTTTGACTCAGGCTTAGTTTTTCCAAGTGGTCGTGCAATAAAACGGGCCTATGTGGTTGCGATGGTCACAGCCAAGAAGAACCTCGCCCATCCTTCAAAGAAGCCTGCAACTGTTGTGCCGATTGTACCAAGCAAACGGCCTTGCCTGAAGGCAGAGACGACTGGTAACGTTGCCCAGCCCCAAAAGCATATCAAGAATTCATGTTATTTCAAGTCAGACCACAGAAGCAACCACTCTTAGCATCATTCTCCCTCCTTATGTTATCCAAGTCTCGGTGAAGGGACTGCAAAACCCTTCGGCCCCAACCACAGTCTAGGCGACTGAGGTTCGACCCACCACACAAACTGTTGTTGAAGTTGAACTAGTCGTCGCCCCAATGGTCGAGGAACTTGCGACCTCGGAGCCAACCACTACCCCTACTAATGTCGGCCCAACAGCTGCTACTCTGGAGGAGAAGGCAACTATGGCCGAGAGAACCCTTCCCTCAAATCCAAAAAAGATTCCAATGATCGTCATGAAGGAATAGGTATGACAATTTCCTTTAACATCATTTCATTTGACTGGATCTCCTGACTAATAAACGATCATTTTCTATAATCAGGAAAGCGAAAGTGAAGTACCCTCGCTGGTGAGGCATCTTCGACAAGTGGAACCAACAGCTACAAGTTCATTGCCTCTGGACAAAGGTAAAGGTGTCGCATACAATCTAGGTGAACTCTAACCGACGATCGAGGCGGCTGGCCAGGTCGATCCCCAAGCGGTCGAAGTAGGTTCGGGGCATGAAGCGACACCTTTTGTTAAACCAGAAACAAAGGCAAAGACGTCGGTTCATCTTCAAGACCAGAACCTTAGCATCCTTCCTCAGGAGGTCACTTCGACCTTTGTAAGACTCAGTATCTTGACTTTTATTAATTTCCTGGCCTAGAACCCTAAACCAAGAAAAACATTAAATGCCATGTGCACAATCGTTCATTTCATCGAAAATTTTATGTGCCGAAGAGTGTTATTTATACTTCATGGCCACCCTAATGGCCACAAACGTAGATAAACTTCGTCGGGCGCATGAATTGAAAAGCTATCTTAAACACTAGGCTCGGCTATTAAGCTCTCTAGGTTCAACGATCCAACAGACATGGCCGAAGTCTCTTCTCGGCAGGTCTAACATAACTTCTTTCTGCCATCTTTTGAATTCTTTTTTCTTTAACAAATTCTTTATGTACAACCTTAATGGGAAGTTAAGTTGGATGCTTTTCTCTACATCACTTCAGGGACAGCTAGGCCTTCTGTAACTGCGGCCGAGTTTAGCACCCTCACCAAGCTGCAAGAACTTCTATCTCTCTTGACCTCACAAATCATCCAAAGTAAAGGCCTTGACTCTGTGGGAGAGTGCTTGAACAACCTTGCAGCCGATGGCCTGCTGAGCAACAAAAGTATTATTCATTTGTCAACTATCTTGGAAAGAACTCGACAATTTTTTACTTTTTTTTTAGAAGGCTTTTCAAGCAAAGGACGACCTCAAGGCTGCAATAGTCGCTCACGAAGCTATCTGACCAGAGCTCGAGGCAATAAAGACGAAGAAGGAAAGATTGGTTGACCTTGACCGTCAAATCGCCGAACTTCACTGTCAAAGGTTGGCCACTACTTTTGAGCTTAAACAAACTGCTTTGTTTGATAACTCGTAACAAGTTTATGCTTAGATCGACCGGTAGCATCACGTCGTGTTAATAAGGTAATGCATACGGGGCCGTCCATGTTGCTAATCAGAGTGAAGTTTGATATTGTCATAATGCCTCATTTAACTTCAAATGCCACATACCAAGTTTTTGTTTTATCATTTTCTCAAGAATACCAATCAAAACTTTATTGCTTGCTTTGGCCTGTCTATTTGCCTGTGGGTAATACGGCGTAGACTAATCGAGCCAAATTTTCAAACTTGATGTGTATTCTTTAAACCTGTAGACCGTAAAAATCATGCCATTATCCATTATAATTGTTTCTGGTACGCCGAATCTCATCATAATGTTTTTTTTCTACAAAATTGCAAACCTCTTTAAATGTTAACTCGGTGTATAATTTTGCTTCGACCCACTTGGTGAAGTAATCAGTCACTATAAGTATCCATGCATGCTTTGCCGATCCGGAAGATGGCGTAATCTTGCCGATAACATCCATGGCCCATCCTCTGAACGACCATGGCTTGGTAACCGAGTGAAGTAATTCGGCTGGGACCCTTTATATGGGTCCATGGATTTGACATTGTATGCAACCTCGCGTGTATTCAATGCAAACTTTTAACATATTCGGCCAAAAATAACTATGTCGGCAGAACAACCAACGTGTTTTGCGTCCAAATTGATGAGCTCGCATATTCCTTCATGTACCTCTGCAATAGCTTGGGCGGCCTCATCCGGGCCAAGGCACAATAACAACAGAATGTTGTCACCTTTTCGGTATAGTTCATTCGGGTACATTATGTAACTTGTGGCATGTACCCTTGTCTTGCGATCATGTTTGCCACTAGGATTGTCAAGATACTGCATGATTAATCTTCTCCAGTTATCTGGTAATGTCTCAACTGCGCAGATATCTATAGGATCATCTCGTTCCAACAATGAAGGTAGGGACATAACTCATGTACGAATTACGTGGTTGTGTTAGAGAACTTGTTGATTAACCAGGGCCAGGTGTAGACGTTGCACCACTGGTGTGACCCAGTTCACCCCCTAAGAGTTGTACTCCAGAGGCTATTTGAGCTAACTTATCTTCATCAGTATTTTAAACTCATGAAGTGTGCTTGAACGCAATGCCTGCAAATGATTCAGTTAAATAGCTGGCAACCATATGATAAGGTGCCAAAGTACAACTCATGCAACGAATTTCTCAAGTCTTGACATAGCTCACTACAAGTCTTTTTGCCCATTAAGGCTGCTTTGATGATAGTTCAATCTCTTTAGTTCATTCAATGGCCTGCAGGCATAAAAAATGAGAGCTTTTTATGGTCGAAGATCTTGATGGTTGGTACTTGTTGAGCTCAGCAACGAATTCTTTGTCAAGCTATGCATTGAAAATCTCGGTGGACCAAAGTTATCTCGGTGGACTTCAAATTTTTACAGTCGGTGGAATTTCAAATGGCCATATGGGTCCAAGAATTATGATTTATATTGGCTATGATAAATGAGTGGTGAAGTTTCTCCAATGTTTTATGTGCATATATGGTTGAATTTGATTGGTGTCGACATCATTTTCTTTTGTTGAGGAGTATTTACCATCAATTGGGATATGATTTATGCTTGCCAATGTGCACTATCGAGTTACAATTTACACGGTTATTAAGTTCAAGGATAGCTCTTAACAACCACTTAGGAAAATGTTGGATGTTCTTGCTCTGCGTACAGACTTAGCAGTGGTTTGGTCATGCTTGATCAAAGCCCAACAAGGGGAGACAAAGTTGCTGCCAGTGATAACACAACCACTTGGTGTTGTTGAATTTTAGTAGTCTTCGCTTATTTGGGCATCTCTTGCGGAGTCCCATACTTTTTCTTGATAAAGATGATATGCTGTGAACTAGTAAAGTTTTGGGGCGACCCATTCAATGAGACAATGTATGGCCATTTGGATTAATTAAGTGGGTGCAAGAAGTGTATATTCGGCCAGCTACTGTTTCTCGGCCAATTTCTTATGCAACAGTCTGTGATTTAGTATAAAACATTTGATGGCAAGATTCGATCAGTGACATTCATTCAAAGAGTGGTGTTCAATAGTGAAATGGTACCCATCAATTTCACAGGTCTTTGAGGTAGAGTCTCGGCCAGTTGTTGTGGCTCGGCTAATTTTATTTTTTTTTATCAGCATTTGGTGGCATTTTCCCAAAAGTCCATTCAGTGGTATTTGTCAGAAAAAAAAAAAAATACAGTGGCAATCATATTTTTTGATATGGCCAAAAGAGATGGCATGCAAAAGATTATATGATTTTAGTTTGAAAGGAGATAAAGGCAGGTTCATGATATAAATGAAAAGCCACCCATTTCAAGTGATAAGTCCCATTGAGTTGGTTAATCACAAGTTTTAAATCGCCAAGGACAAGCACGCAAGTTGCCCTCAAGTCGTGAAGGATATTAAGGTCAATAACGAGGGCTTCATATTCGGCCTGATTATTTGTACATTCAAAATCCAACTTGAGAGAAAAATACCATCAGTAGTGATTAGGGTATTGGATGACAATTCTGACACCGGCCGAGGTTGAGGTATTAGAGCCGTCAAAATACATCGTCTAATAATTATCACGTATTTCATTGCCCCCAAAACCGTATGGAGAAAGATTTCGGCTAAGATAAAAAATGGCCTGCTCTCACCTAATGTCGTTGTCTTGTGCAAGAAGACAGTCAATGGATTTCTCGGTAGCCGAGATATACAACTTAAGAGGTTTACCACGCCGAGGTGGCACGAGGACAAGTGGGGTAATGAAAGAGACTTTGATTTATATGAAAGTGTCCTGATGTTCTTTGCACCATTCAAATTTGTCAGAATCCTTAAGTTTCAAAAGCATGGAAAAAATCTTCATTTTCCCCGCCGAATTAGAAATAAAACGGCATAAGAAATTGATTTTACCAAGTAAGGATTGTAACTGGTTCTTGGTTGTTGGGGGTGGAGCATCAATGATTGCTCGAGCTTTATTCTCATCTACCTTGATGCCACGATGATGCACAAGGAAACCCAAGAAGTTGCCGACCGATACACCAAAGACACATTTGGCAGGGTTCATTTTAAGGTTATTTTGGTGCATATGAAGGAAAGCTCGCCAAAGATCATCTAAATGTGTTTGGCGGTGCTTCGACTTGACGATAACATCATCGATATATATACCTCAACGATTGTGCCAATCAAGTCATGAAAAATGGTATCATAGTACGTTGATATGTAGCACCGGCGTTCTTAAGTCCGAAAGGCATGACGACCCATTAATAGGTCCCGAGTGCCCCGAGGCAACGAAAAGCAATTTTGTGGACATCGGCCTCAGCAATGAAAATCTGGTTGTAACCAGCATAGCCGTCTATGAAATATAACATCTCGTGGTTTGTTGCAGCGTCGATTAACAAGTCTGAAATTGGCATTAGGTATTCGTCTTTAGGGGTTTCCAAGTTCAAATTACGAAAATCAATGCAAATACGTAGAGCAACACTTTTCTTTAAAAGTGGGACAATATTCACCATTTTTCATTTCCAATGTTTATTTCGTCTAATAGATATTTGACTTGGGGCCAACTGTCTTCGAGCTTGGCTAGGGCAGCTTGGACTTTATCAAGTAACAAGACTGAACTGTTGTCTCCTTCAGCGAGGAACTCTACTAACTTCATGCCAGAATTTGGTTGCTTGGAAATAGTGTACCGATAGGCCAGTAAGTGGTCCATGACAGATGAAACTACGGCCTAGCGTTTATACTGTTTGGTATCAGGCATCAGGATTGGCAATTAGGTTAGCCAACCTGAGTCTCGTCGAATCCTGGTGAACAGTCTCAGCGTCAACCTAGATGGCTTTCTAAACTGAGATCCGAGTCAGCCGTCCTTCTTCGTTAAAACCTTGCGGGGTGATGTAGCCGATGTGATCATCGTAATAGTGACCTTGAATCATATTAGCTTCGAACGGTTGATTGTCGGCGGGATGAACTATGATCGATTGTCCATCCCAGAAGATGAGGACTTGATATAATGATGAAAGGATACAGCTAGTTTGATGGATCCAGCCACGACCAAGCAATGCATTATACTCAGTCTTTGAATCAACTATAAAAAACTCGATCATGTGATTTTGACCTGCGATATTCACCTATAAATGAAGCATTCCCTTAGTCTGAGACTTGTCACCGACAAAGCAGTTCATGGTTGCCTCTAATGGAATGAGTTTGTTGTTGGAGCGACGTAGTGTTTTCATGATAAAAACGGGCATGATGTTGACCGTTGCTCCATAGTTAACAAATATTTTAGAAATCGGGTATCCTTTAATATGGGCCATGACATATAACGGCTTCAAATGATGAAGAATAATGGATGAAAAGTAGGGCAATAGTTCGACAAAAGCTGTTTTAAGTTTATCTTCTTTGCTTACTTGTTTAATTTCTTCGATGGCCACAAAATCAACTTGCGTGGCCTCCTCAGCAACCACGTCGTCGTCCTAAAAATTTAGTTGGGATGTGGTTGGCCGGAATTCTATAGGTAAGACATGGACCATGTTGATTTCCATGTTGTCGAGGATCGAATGGCCCATCGGGTCGTGATCTTCGTCCTTTAAATATTCGAGCGAGATATCTTGACCATCTTCGGCTGCCGTTAGAATACGTTCATGTGGCATCTCCATCAGAGCTGTTTCGTTTTGAATGTCGACTTTTGGTCGCTCGATATTGGGACTTGGTTTTGCGCTTGTAAAGCTTTGCGAGTCCGCTCCCGATATGCAATGCGGGCATCTCTTGTGTCTACATAAGCATCTAAAGGCGCCACATGCTATTTTTCATCAACCATAAGGTCATAAAGGGAAACGGTCAAGAAAACTTTAAAATGGTATCACAAATATTGGAGGTTCACAAAAGAGAAAGGGAGATCGACAACATCAATATCAGTATATGGGTCTACCTCAAAGCCGAGAACTCTGGCCTCGCGTATATGCTGGAACCTAGCCTTCATTCATAGATCCGTGGTCTTTTGGATGATATGCTCAACATCGGGGCAGGTTAATGCCAGATCAATGGATTTTTGGCATACTTTTGGTAAACTGTAGAAGTTATTAACCAAATTCTTCTTGTGGAACTCCCGCATATATTCCAAAGCTTCACCGAGAAACAGTGGATGAAGATTCCATCTTACTTTAATTAATGGCTCTTGTGGGGGTAGCAGAGGAAGTTTGCTTTCGACTTCCTTCCGAAAGTGCTTAAGGCGATCTTTTATCTCCCCAAGTCGAAGAATGAGTTTGATTTTGCTTCTTGAATTCTTCAATTGTGGTTTCAAAATCGTGATCGATTACCTTCTTCCCTTAAAGCAGCTCGATCATGATTGTCGGAGGTTACCGATCATCTTCACTACCCATCGTTTCTTTCGGCTACCATTTGGTGGCCGGGGTAGCCTGGGTTGTTCGTCGACGAACCATACAGTCTATTCTTTGGCGATGACGTTTCTGCTATTTGGACAACGCAGTATATGTACCAGTAAAGGAGTTGTAGTTGCACCAAAGTTGGTTGCTCGACTCAGATAGCTTGAGGGTTCGTTGGTTTGCTGGTGAACCTAAGCTACCAAAGTTGCGTGCATAATACTCTTCATTGTAAAATGGCGCTTCGAAATCAAATCATCGTCTAGCTGAAGACAGCTTACTATTCTACCTTTGGGGACCAAGCTTATAAAAAACTCTCTAGGCTTAGCCTGTATAGAGCACTTTTTAAGATGTTACTACAGCTGCAGGCGTCAATTGTGGTGCCTCAGCACGAAGTGGTTGTTCCTTCGGCTCAGTTAAGATGACGTTTGATTTGCACCAACTACATAAAACTATCAGCCCGTCAGTTTCCTCTGTGATGTAGTCCAACATTGACTCAACATAAGCTGAGTTTGGAAAGGATTTGGGTAGCTTGTTCGAATATAGATCAATTTTCAATTATGGCCGAAAGTTTCGCTTAAGGACGAACTGCGTTAGGATGAACTCGACTTTTCCTTTTCCCTTGTCCTTGGGTAGATGAGCATTTACTATGCTTACTATCACCGAAGGGAAATGATTATGGCAACAATCATTAGGGGTTTCTTGAGAAACTTAAGTTTGTTGCTGTCGATCCAATTTTGGATGGCATCGTGAAATATGACATAATTATTTGTCATATGCTTGTTTGAATTATGGTATTTGCAATACATCTTTCCTTTCAAATATTTGGCCTTGGAAATATTATGCCCTGGCCGAAGTTTGACGATCTTTGTGAGTAACAACCAGTTGAAGATGGTGTCGGCCTTAGTGATGTCGAAAGTGTAGACCTTTGATGTTTTGACAACGACCTCCATAGAGGTTGAGCGGGTTTTGACATCTTTGGAATTCGCGTGAGCCAACACTTTGCATACATATGGTTTGTCAATTAATATCTCGACCGCTACCTTCGGCCGATGCATAACTTACCGTCGGGTTTTTATAGATCGTCCCTTAGGGTTGGGGATTTCGAGATTTTCTCTTCTCGGAGCAAATAATCATATAGCTCGACATGTTGAGCCAATTCATACATATCTCGAAAGTTTGCCCCTAAGAATTTCTTCTTGTATTCCATGTCCAGGCCATTCAAGGCAAGCCTGACAAACTCGACTTCAGGAAGGGGTACTCGGCACCAGTTTCTGGCCAATTTAAACCTCGTAAGATATTCCATTGGTGACTCGTCGAATAATTAAGCCATCCTGGCCAAAGAAGAAACTAACATTTCCATCCCTGGCCGATAAAATTGCTCATGGAATTTTTGGACCAATTCCTCCCAACTTTGGATGGAGTTGGGTGGGAGGTTGATGTACCATGTGAACGTTGAGCCAATTAACGAGAAATTGAACAGTTGTAGTTTACAAAAATCGCTGTTAACATCTTCACATTAAGTAGTGAATCAAGCCACGTGTTCTAAAGAGGACAAGGACGACTCTCCAACGAAAAGGCTAAAGTCTGGAATCTTAAATCTCTTAAGATGCTCGAATCTTTCCACAAAGGCTGGAAATGGGTGAATGAATTTTGGGAACTTCGACCCCATTTTTAAGGCCGAATCAATCCTTCTCTAGACCTCGACCATGTCAACAGGTGTCGTTTCTGCTCTTTGGTTGGTTCTGTCCAATCTGCTGCTTGATCCACCACTTTTCTTTAAGTCAATCATTTTGAGCTGAACAGATCATGTCTCAGCTTGTATTGCTGGCAGGGAATTATTCTTTAGAAGAGGCTACCTAGGTCAATTGACAGGTCCAATGTCGTGGACTTTATTAACCAGAACTTCGAGCAATCTGTTGTGCACAGCTCTATTATCACGCATATCATCAAGTATGCTTTTTACCTCCCGGCTGAACATTTGCTCAAACTGCCGGGATTGCTTTTCAAATCATCACCGGAGAAAAGATCTAGATGGTGGATCGAGGCCTTATCATCGTCAACATCACAATCCTCCACTAGTCCTTCAACAAAAATGCCTTTTGTCATTTTGGTGGGGATTTCTGCATCACAAGTCTGACCGCCGACATTAATTTCCTTTTCTCGGCTTATTGTATTTGTGACTTCATGTGTCACAACAGTAGGAGGATTATGTGCCTGTGACAAGTCATCGTGTACTGGGCTTTAGACTGTAGGTGGAAGATTAGTCGTTGACTTACCCATGACTGTTTTCTTTTTTACTGATTGTGTTTCAATGGTCATGTACTTCGTAGTTTTATCACTAGGTCCCACTAGGCATGCCAAAATGTTGACACTAAAAACTACCAAACCTATGTGGTGCGCAGGCTGAGTAACTAATAAGTTAACTACATCATTCAATTATGTGCAGAGCGTGCCAACTTGTCGACCGAGCTCGACCGGAGAGTAAAATATGTTGATGTGCGTTAGGCACATTGCTGACTTCTTAATCTTGTGATTGCAGCCGAGGAATGAACACGTCTCGGCCTTCGGGTTCTATATCCTGAAGATAAGGCTGCTAGTTCTACGAAGTTCATAAATCGTCAGCACTGGGTTCAGTCTCGATAATTATATTCGTAAGAGTATAAGTACGCCGAACCAGTATCAGACTATACAGACACAAATACTCGAAAGAGATAAATGTCTTGATGGTAAATGTGGTTCGGCCGTCGAAATGCCGAACTCTAAAATGTACTTGTGAATATCCAATCATAAAATAAAACTCGGCATTCAATGTGCCAAGCTTAGTAACTCCTAACACTTCACTTTGTTAAGAAGGCTGATGAGATGACCTCCACTAATAAGGACTCGAAAACCCTTATTGGTCGAGACTTAGATAAATACCGGTCAGCCACGAAGCAGTATTGTCTATCTAAACTGAAAGTACTTCTTGGTCGACTGATTCTACGGCTCCAATGTTGTCTATCCAAACTGAAGATGTCGATGATTGCCTTCACAGTGCTATTTATCCAAACTGAAGATGTGTTGGCAAAAAGAAAGGGGAATAGGAAAATCTCAAGGTTGTTGAGAAGCTTTGCACAAGACAATTTGTAGGGGCTTTGAATGATGCACTCTCCTCTCTATTTATAGTAGTGAACCCCATCATGGCCAAACTAGAACTTTACTAGGATTAGAACTCCTCAACCCAATCTGATCAGGTCTCAGCCAATCCTAATCCTTATAGAACTTTGAACCTAGCCCCTTAACGAACCAGATCCATCCTCTAATCCCAAACATCATCAGCTTTAAGACTCCTTGTTGCACTACGGTTCAACTACCTCACCTTAACGAACCAGATTCATCCTCTAATCCCAAGCATCATCAGCTTTAAGACTCCTTGTTGCACTAGGGTTCAACTACCTCACCCTTATTTAAACTAAGCCTCTTTGTAATAGGATTCGGCTAACCTTGACTGGACGGCCCATGACAAGATTCTAGATGAATACTACTGGGCTGAGAACGACTCTAAGCTCGGTCCAAAATATTATTTTGGCTTCAAGCAGTACCAAAGGAAAGAATCAAATAGTTCATTCAATCCAAGTATTGCAAGTGTATGCTTATGAGGATTAAAGGATGTTGTATCCCGGAGGTTAGGGCACTCTACACCGAGACATTGTGTTGGAGGGGCAAGATCTGACCTTAAGGACAGTGAACAACCTAAAATCTTGTTCTAATCAAGTATCGACAAAGAGTATTTTCTACCTACAAAAGACAAGTATTTTATCTTATTTCGTTTATTTTATTTAATAATTTGTGGTAACAAATTTGTGATATACGAATATTAATTTTATGTAATTTGTTGTAGAAGAAGTAGTATCTATATCACCAATATTTTCAACATTATAAAGGGCAACCTTTTAAACCAAATAACAAAAAAAGTGGAAAGAAAACAGAGACCGTGAAGAAGGGATCATGTCTGAACCTAATCAGAGAAACACAAAATTAACTTGCTTGTTACACTAATCCCAATAATTAAACATTATTAATGTCTTAAACTATTGTATTATTATGCTGATTTAAACCGTTACCTACAAGATGAAGTAAACGCTTTGAAATGCGAGCATGACAGGTCGGGAGCGACTGGAATCGCAAACAACATGTGAGTATTCGTGCAAAAACCGACCATGCTGACTTAAACTATTGTATTATTATGCTGATTTAAACCGTTACCTACAAGATGAAGTAAACGCTTTGAAATGCGAGCAGTGTTTCGGACAGTCGCTCACGCGTGCATGACAGGTCGGGAGCGAGTGGAATCGCAAACAACCATGTAAGTATTCGTGCAAAAATCGAGAAGAAAAAATTTAGATACATGAGGGGTGATATATCATACGTATAGAGTCAAGTCCCACGCAAGACTTGGGACCTATTGCATATATCTCAGCTACCTGTACAGAGATACACAGCTTCGATGGTCAGAGAATTCTGATTGAAGACAGTAAGAATTGTACGTTCTCTACATAAGTGATCCCGCTGTACCGAGTATATCCAAAGTAGACACGAAAATGCAAGACCTTTGGCAGCTCCATGGTGAATGCTCCTTGGGCGCCATAAACCAATGGTTCCCACTGCTAAATCCAACCCCAACAATGCAGATGGATGCTAGCAGTAATTCATAAACTCTCAAGGAAGTGAGTGAAACTGGGGTATTTTGGCTCCCACCCTATTTCCTCGCGAGTTTTTGAGTTGTTTAATCTCTTACCCAAGGGATCATTGGTCCCTGCACAAACAGCATCAATTGGTGTGAGGTGGATATTAAAATATCGTAAAACCGGAATTCCCTTTAAATATCTGCATGGAATATTAGCGGGAAGCTTACCTGTAAAGGCCTCAAACGTTTCTGAAAATTTGCCACTTTAGTAACCAAGTCCATCACTTCTTGCCTGCAAAGATATTGGCAGGGCCACAAACGCTCGTGTCACTAGTTCACGGGGATAAGTAAGAAGGAAATAACAAAATGACTATAAGATCTGAGTATGAATTGTAATTTAGCAGTGTATGTGTGTGCGCGCACACACACAACTGGATGCTTTGCATGTGAGTATAGGACGATCAATAGATATCAGTGTAAAACTTGCCAGTTTTACGTTTGATTCAACCATTGTATTAGCAGTTTAATCATATACAGAATATTACGTACCAACGTGAATTGATCGTAGCCCTACACACACGTACACACAAAAAACCGGCAACAGTTGCTATAGTCAATGCAATTCAATAATGTTGAAAGATGCAATGTTCAGATTAGGACCTGGACAATGGATGATTGTCACAACCCAAGAGGATCTGGTTACGTAATCTCTTCTTCAAGATTGCAACAGAGAGGGAAGCTGCATCCTGACAATTCAATGAAACAGGAAGTATATTACTGACCGTGACAAAGCGTAACCATCTAAAGCATGATTTGAAATTTAAAGAGAAAAGGAAAAGCCAAATGTAAGTGACTTTTAAGTAACAAAATTGAACAGAGAAAGGAATGATAAAGGAGAAAGTAATGCATATTGATAGAACTATATTAAATAACTTTTCACTTTTCAGATACACAAGTACAGTAGGATGATTCCATCACCTCGTAATGTATAAGATTCAGGGCGTGATCTGGACGAGCTTCTACGATCCCCTTCTTTAACCAATAAACATGTGCACCTCTATCTGATTTGTAGGCATAGTTAGGGACACTTTCAAATATAAAAAATACCAAGATCACTCAAATCCCTGAATGTTTTCCCCTACGGTACAAATAATCTTTCAGAGTTCGACTTTCATAAAGGATATATAAAGCGCTGCCAATCTAAGAACTACACCGCCAAACTCCAGCACAACTTCTTCTGCTTTAAGAAGGACATCAGTCCTGGGGCTCCTCCCTATTGGCACTACTGGAGTGTCCTGCAGAGAGGAATATGACCAATATGACAAAACGAATCACTCCAAAGTCCAACTCCCACATGACTATGAAATCAAACAAGTTTACAGAATAACGCTACAGCAACTTGGTACCACGAGCAGAAATAAGTGTCTACGTCATCACATGAACCATTGTCGTTGCAATCATACGGTGCAGAGCTTGATGTAAACAAAACGAACCTTCACCATTCCAGTTCAATGCAGCCATTCTGCTTATTTAAAAATAAGTCCAAACCAAACACATATCACTTGCAGCAAAAATAAATAAACCATTGCCAGCAAGCATTACAATTTACAAGCTATTCTATCATAAATAAATAATACTCAGTAAATAATTAACAAACATGAAACACTCACTACCCAAGTATCACTTCCATGAGAATGTTTTTAGTAAGACAGTCACACTGTCACGCGGGTTAATATGTCGGGGACTCAGGGTATGGTGTTAACAAACAGATACACTTGTAAAACGAGCAGATTGGTAATACAATGTGACGACTGCACCGGAAAAATTACTCACCTAACATCAGCAGAGTAGTCTGAGGTTCCTGATGGTGGAGCACAAAAGATGACAAAGGAAACTTGTGGGTCGTTTTGTCCCCTTTAAACATGGATTGATACCCTCCTCACTCAACTCCTCATGGTGATCAACTGTCACTGTTTGCCCATGTATTTGACACCCAGGATGCTCCTACGTACATTAATTACTTGTTTTACCCACTAATTAATTACTAAATTAAACGTACAGATAGAGCAGTATAGTAAGACCAGTACCTCCCGCCATTTTTGTGCCACCAAGCGCCCAAGGACACCCGGCCCCACAATCAGAAGGTCATCGGCTCCCACATTCCCAGAAGAAGTTACCTCCTTCTCTTCATCTGGCTCCGACCCGTCAAACAATTACCATAGATAAATAGATAAATGTTGGAAATTGACAACCTTGAACAGATACTATTGAGGAAAATGTTCAAAATAGAGTGAGATTATACCAAGGGCAAGTGACGGCGACGATGCTGCGGCGGAGACTTGGAAAGGCGCGGCGTCCGTGGCTGTGTTGGCGGTGGTTCTGCAATGTGAAAACTTGGAAGAAGGGCAGTGAAGATTAGGGAAACGCCCGACGAGTCCTCGAGGTCTTATCAATGGAGTTCTTGTGAGGAGGATAACGCCAGCAATGGTGCCCATTGTCTTCCAGCTTGGAGACTGTTCTCCGAGGATTTGATAACGCCGGCGGAGGTGTGGACGGATGGGAGGCATCACTCTCTATCGTTTTGTTTTTCAGTAGGATGGGTTGGTTGATGGGGACCCACACGACGACGTCGTTTGGTGTTTGTTTGGTGTTGGTGTCTGCCGTGACGACCAAAGCTCAACTAAATATGGAGTGCATATCAAAACTTCAGACTTCTTAGCTTCTAAATCACATAAATGATGCGCTTTTTTTTTTTTCTTTTTTTGTGCTTCAATTTTTAAGCTTAATTTTCTAAATTTTGAATTAAATCCTATTTGTTAGTTTACCAAAATTTTGAATCAATACGGTATAATACTGTTTTTTTATTTTATTTTATTTTATATAGAACATATCTCATCACACATTGATGACAGACTAATCTCTCTTTATCGACCACACATTAGACGACAGTGTACTGTTGGCGTTAGGATCAAATGGTACACCAAAACAGAGTCAATCACTCCAAAAAGTGTATTCGTGCGAGTTCAAACTCGGATTGAGGATTTCAAACCTTTACGATTTACTAAGGGACTTGAATTGAAGACTTTAAGTGTTAGTTGACATAACGTTAAGGGCTTATTTGAGCCTTTGTTGTTAGCTTAAGTGGTGAATATGAGTTAGGTTGTAACGGAAGCGAAAGAAAGAATGTTGAACCTCATTCTTCAACGAAGATTTATGATCCAAACCGTCACTTGTCTGGATATCCTTTTGAGAAATGAACCAACCAATTCAACCGAGAGAGAGAGAGAGAGAGAGGAGTGTTTGTGGTGAAAATTTCAAAAGGTGATTGTGGAGGAAGGCTTTGGCACTGGATTTTTTGTTAACACTAGTCCCCAAATTTAGCGTTGGGGAATAAAAATCTCATTGTTTTGCATAGTTCAAGAATAAATTCGTCCAGAAATTTTATAAGATGTTATATTATATTAATCCTCACGAATTAGCTCTAGTGGTGAAGGGGGTAGGGTAAACGGTATAGGATCTGTTGATGCACAAAACAATAAGACTTTAGAACAACGTAAAATATTAAGTTTGTAACATTCGTAAAGTTATTCTAGTGACCTAGTGAGGATAATATGTACAGAGGTAGAGATTAGGAAGCAAACACAAGGTATACGTGGTTTACCTTAAGTTGAACTGCATCCACGAAGGTAGATAAGTTCTCATTAATATTGAAGAGTTTACAAGATACATAAGTTCAAACATAATCATCATTAGTCAATTCCAATGACAAATTTAAGTACAATAATGATATTACTTCCTAATTGTGAGAGAATGATTTCCTTTTATAGTTAAGGAGAGTCATCTGCGTCTGTCTGCAAGTGATGTGAGACTCTAAAAACTTTATTCTGATGTTGACACGTGTCGCGTTGTGATTAACCTCTTGGTTGGAGAGAAACTATTATGTTTCTGCAGAGGTGCCTTAATAGGAATTCTTCAATAGATCTCAGGACGTACAGAGTTGTCGATGCTCAATAATTTTAGAATTGATAAAGTATGGTACAAACAGTACTTTTCCAAATTTCCAAATGAGAAAAGGTTCTCAATTGAGAACTTGTAAAACTCAAGTCACAAAATAATCACAGAACTTCTGATTACCCAAGTGTAGTACGTATCATGAGTCCCTCCCAAGTCTCCAATCGAGGAGAATAGTAGGAGGTGACTTTATTTTTGTCCATGTGTCAAGGGGCCAGAGTTCCACCCTTTTCATTTCTTTGCCTTTTCTAACATGTCCCAACTTTTTTTTATTTATTTGAAGTGGGAGCCCTAAACCTTCTTTGTTTTATCAGCTAGATCCAAAGTCAAAATAGAAAAGGGTTTAAGACTGGGCTGTAGTCCAAGTCATTGCTTTGCTATCCTCCACTTTTGTCTCAAAATGGCCGAACCCCAGTCCTCTTCCTTCCCCATCTCCTCTTCCTTCCCCACAGTCCACACACCCCCCATTCCTTCCCCAAATCATTAGGGTTTTTCCCTTTACCCTTCCCCTCCCCTGCTCTGCATAGAAGAAATGAGTCGATGACTGATTTTGATCCTGCTTTTGATCACATTAATCCTGCTTTTGATCCTCTGCATGTTTCATTTAGTTCCACAAGCTTTTCATATTCAAAAGAATCCGTCCAAACTTGGTCTGGCCCATTGGTAAAACCAGCTGCAGTCGGGGCTCCAGGGAGAAAGCAACACTCGTCCGGACAAATTCATGTGCTCTCGAAGCCCTTAAGGAAAGACTCAAAGCAATGAGGGTTCAGCTTGGTTCAGTTAGTAACAAATGGCATTCAGAACAACTTTCTGTCATTTGGTGAGACAATTCATGAGGCTGCAATTGCTGCCGATTCTTCCGAGCCAGGGAGGAAACATGTTGAGTTCCTTTAAAGTGGGCATGCTCAACAAAGCAACTACAATGTGTCAAGGTTTTGCCAAACCAAATCAAACCCTACTGTAAAAATGAATGAAGGTAATTATGTGAATTCAATACTGTCGTAAAATTGACGTACGTCAAATTGAAGGAGAATAGACTGATGTCTAGCCAAATCAACTAAAACAATACGTTCTCCCTCTACATGTACGTTTGAATCCTCATTTTTAATTTTCATTTTTTTGAAAATTGAAATCTTGTTTAATAACTACTTTTATTTTTCTATTTAAAAAATGAAAACTCAAAGCCAAATATTAAAACTTAAAACTAAAAGAAATTACCAAATAAAATTTCAATTTAAAAAAAAAAAGTAAAAACTAAAACTAAAGATAAAATAGTTACCTTAAGGTGGTCCAGACGTCATCACTGCCCTAATTGTATGAAATACAGAAAATGATTACTCACTACTGAATAACAAGGGAAACACTGTAGAAGCTAATGAATCAATTAATTTGTTGGCATAAAATGATGAATGCAAAGAAAAAGGTAAAAGACGGGTGACTTACTTGTTTGCTATCAGGCTCAAAAAATCAAACTTTATCTTATATAAAGTTTTCGGAATACGCTTAACTTTTGGATTTGACTCATTGTTTATATACATGGTATTATCCATAATTCAAAAGCACTTCTGTTTGCATGGACCTTTAATATTCATGCAGTACAGTGCAGGTCATAATTCAGACCATGGAAAAAGCACTAGTTCAACATTTGCCAACAGTTTTTGACATTGGCAATGCCTTATCCAACGTAAAAATCGTGTCAAATGTCAGGGCTTACTTTTCTTGACCTCCTTTCGTTTAATAATTTATCACATTCAATTGGTAACCTTTTTTTATTCATTAGAAGATTATAAATAAATTTAAAAATACTTGTGTACTTTTTATTTGGAAGTTTGAATCTTGTGCCTGTAACTGCAAGGAAATTCCTGCTCCAGAAGCCAATGCCGAACGTCAAGCCAATTTTGACGTCTGGCATCTAATCTGCTTCTTTAAGCTACAGTATTTTCTTTTGTGGGTTTAATAATTAACATGGAAATTCGTTTTTTAATTTAATTACGTTTGCGTCAGTAACTTTATGCAATGGTATCCCATCAGTCTCTATCAACAAGTGATATATGTTATCCTAAAATAACCCGTTGCCAGTAGCCACCGCCTTTATTGATTATGCAGGAGTTTAGATGAAGAGGAGGATAAGGATGTCCATACACGGCACTTTTTGTGCATAGCGCGGCAGTGCCCCCAACCTATCTAGCTTTTCCCTGGGCCTCATGGGGAGATAAGCTTATACATAATGCCACCGTCTTATGGGAAAAGTACATCGATATACCCATATAGGCAGACATTTTAGCTAGAGACATAGTTTGATACAGAACTTAATTGAAATAGGGAACAAGTTGGTGCCGATTAAGTTCTCGTGGCTGATGGGATTATTGTTAGGCCTTGTATTGGTATTTAAAAAGGCGATCTAATAACACTTAACACCTTATATACCATATACTGAAATTGTTAAACCTCCTCCAACTTTTAAAGTTGGTAGCGTCTGATCGTTAAACATGTGGGGGTAGTTAATTCTGTTGTAGTAAATGCATATGCCTATTGTTTGTTTGAGATTTCAAATAAAATTTAGGCTTCTGATCCTAGTGAGGGGATGATTTAAAAAGGTAACGAATTTATATGAAGTATTGAGCATTGTCGGTTGAGTCGCTGGATGTGGGCGCGTTGACTTTGTTCTTATGCCATCTTTGCTGATGTGCATATATGTTATAATCGATAAGTCTTGAGACTCTTGACACGCTTTCGGATTTCATACTTCAAATTAAAATCAATGCACCTGGTTCAATATTCAGTTACTAATGCAGCTGATGGTGAGTGGTGACCCTTGACTGTGTAGTCACTAATGCACTTGCTAAGTGTTATTCTTTATGTGTCGTCCTATTGCAGAGGCGACGTCTAATCATACATGCAAATGTGAAGACCAAGAGTGAGAAGTTTCCTCCTCCGCACCAAGACGGAACATTTGGCTATCCTTTGGGTGTTGGAAATATGCCCTGAAAGTCAATCTTTGGAAGAAACCTTTCAGGACAATGAATTGATGTATATATGACTCTTATACATCGGAAGGCAAAGATACTAATTGGGACTATCTCAATGAACGAAATATGTCCTAAATAGTGAATCCATGGACAATGGATCGATGGAAGAAGTAACCTAATGATGTTAGGTTACAGAGACCTTCTTCTCATAACCATCATGTCCAAAAAGGTTCCTGGTCATAAGGATTGTCGGAGGGATACTGACAATCCATAGACTGGTACATACTATGTCCGCTTCAATTGGAAGGATGGAAAGTCTCATCCCATTCGTGTAGCGACACTAAGACAAGCATGTAGGTGCTCATTAAGGGAAATGAGTTCACTGAACACAATCGAACGAGAGTACTTGCATGGAGGTCTACTCACATGTCAAGCAAGTAACTCTAATGGTTGGAATAATGTAAGTAATCCTTTGACCTGAGGCATCTCGTTGTCTTGTGGTTAAGTACTTAATCTTTGATTATGTTAAAGTCATTCCATTCGAGAGTGTCCAAGGCATCGTTGGGGTTAAGCCACTTAGCCATGAAGGCAAGTGAATGCGCAACAAGGAATCTCTAATCCTCGATAAGAGAGGATGAATACTCTAAGATATGATTCGGGAATCTTCGGCCGAAGTATCGAGCGTAATAAAGGAAAGCGTTCCTATACGTCTCAAATGAATCGTATAAGAAGGAATAATCACATTAGGGGTTTGACATTATAAATCCATACCCTAGTAATGTGATTGAGAGTATTGTTTTAGAGAAGGATCGAATTACATTGTAATTCCAATTGAATAGGTTCTCCGAATAACTTCTACATTAGCTTGGGTAGCCATGATATATGATTAGATGTCACTCATGGCTTGTGAGTTCTTCTAGATGATTAAATGTAGTCATTAAAAGGAAGGTGAATTAAAAGTAAGTTTTAAATCACTAAGTGATTGGATAATCAATTGGATTGGTGCCAATCACCTCACTGCCTTGCTAATTAGAACCTAAAAGATTGTTCACCGATACACTCTTGTAGTGAGTAACTAATGGATGAAGGAAATAATTAATTGGATTAATTAAGTGTTTTGATTAATTTAGAAAGTCTAAAGAAATCATAAAAGCGATAAAGATCGTTTTGGGCTTAAAGAAACGTTCGGGTTTAATCGGGCCCATTGGGCCAAAACCCATTGGGCTTTTATTCAAGCATTGGATGACTTGAAATAATTAAAAGCCCAAAGCCCAAATTAAACACAATAGGCCGGCCAAATGAGAAGGGAGAGAGAGTGAGTCAATTGTTGACTTGTTTCTTTAAGAAATAAAAGGAACATAATAATGAAAGTGTGTGTGAGTGTGTTAGGTAATTCATAACATACACAAAAGAAAACAAAATTATTCTCTCTAAAACTTCAAAGGGCCGGCCACCAAAGGGAATTCTAGCTAATCATCTTATCACCCTTTGGTTAATTCCTTCATCTTTCTCATTACAAAGTGGGTGAGGATCTTTAGAGGTTTTCATATCTTTGGAAACTTGAAGAGGACCTAGGAGCACTCATTCTCAACAAAGTGGAGGAGGCAAGGAGGGAGGCTAGGCTCAAGGAGTTCAAGGAGCAAAGAGCTTGGAGGTGGTCAATCCTTGGTCTTAGATCTAGATCAAGAGGTACAAAACTACTCCTAAACTTTGTTCTTCAATAAATTGTTTTTGATGCATCTTATATAAACCTATGCATCTTGAAGGGGATTTGCATGACTATAGCTTTGATAAAATGTATGACATGCTTCCGTTGCTTTCGTATATAAATTTTGAATTGTATATGCATGCTAGTCACTAGAAATCCCACATAAATCTCATATTTTCACTTCAAGTGGTATCAAGAGCCAAAGGTTTATGTATGATGTGCCCTTTTAGATTTTATGCATATGGGTTTTAATTTTATGTATGTCATATTATTGCTTCATTCAAAATATGTTTATCTTTTGTTTTTTCAAAGTGTTGAAAAATTGTAAATCAAAAGTTGAAAAAGGATATGCAAGAAAAGTGTTTTTGATGCATGAATGAAGTTTGAGTTTAAATTGTTTTTCATTCAAAATATGTTTATCTTTTGTCTTTTTCAAATGTTGAAAAGGTGTATCAATAGTTGAGAAAGATATGTATGCAAAAATGTTTTGGATGCATGAATGAAAAGAGGGTTTAGAAACAAAAATTTTGGGGTTTTGTTCTTCAAAGGGGGTTCGGCTAAATGGGGATTTTTTGTTAGTGTTTGTGTTTTGTTTTGAACCTCACACACACACTTTGAAGCTAGAAAGTAGTGATCTTGTCACTTTTGTTTTTTGGGTTTGAAAAATCACCAAGAACATACAAATCTTGAAAATATGTTCATGGTTTTGTTCTTGGTGTTCATGGTTTGTTTTTGGTGAAAATGGTTTTACATGCATTGTTTTGTGGTTATGGATGATGTACATACCATCCATAGCCTACACCAAAATTTAAATTAATACCTAGAATTGTCTAGATATATATTTCAATCATTTTTTTTCTTAAAGTCCTTAAAACAAAACTAAGTGGCAAACAAGATATATTTTTCTTCTTTATGTTGAAATAATGCAAGATGGGTGAGACCTACCCACTTCCCCTTAATTTGGCCGGCCATCCCTAGTGGATTTCCCACTTGTGGGATTTTTGTAATTTATAGAAAAGTTTGGTATTACTTTTAGTATTTATGGTTTGACCCCTAACTTTTTCATATTTGCATTTAGACCCCTACTATTTAAAAATTGAAATGTTTGATTTTAATTTTGTTTAATGTTTAAAATCATCATTGAATTATGCCCATATGCACTAAATCTAATTGATTATATGTTGCATTCCATTTGATTATTTAATATGATTAAGTAGTTAGAAAATGAGTGACTATGGACTTATGCCTTAAACGATAATTGAGCTATGAGATAAGGCGCTAAAATCAAATTGTTTGAACCTTGGGAATGTGTTTTAATTACTGTTTCAATTGGACCTTGTCACGTTTCGACATTAATCTATCTCTCCCTCTTAGTATATGTAATTTGTAGGAATTTGTACAAATCGGTTTGTAATTCTTATTACTTCTTAATCTCTTTTAGTTAGTTGATTCCCTCTAGTGCTAGACTAGAGTTTCTTTAACTATTGGTAAGGAGACATAACTAAAAGAGGGTTTTGACATGAGATTCAAGATTAAATGGGTCCAACGCCCTAATAAGCAATGAATGATTGTCTTTCATTTCTAATGGCTCAATGAAAATGTTTTAATTGGATTGAAAAGCACGTAATTAAAATGACACAACCTCCCCGAGATCTTATTCAACAATGTTGGCTCGTTGTTGCAATAACCCAATAAGTCCATGGTCATCCAAGAGCCTAAGATAACTATAAAGTCCAATTTCAAAGGATTGCAAAACCCGTAGTAGTAGTAGTTACTTCCAATATTTGAAAAATTCGTTTTTGATATTGATTTGTTTTTCTCAAAACAAATAGTGGGAGTATCATACGCTACTAAACTATAATGATTTCAATTAGTAGTTATATATATCTCCAATATTTTGAAAAATGTTTTGATATTGATTTGTTTTATGAAAACGAATAGTGGGGATATCATATGCTACTAATTTCATTAACTTTGGACTAGTAGTTGTAATAGGACAATTTATTTGAATATGTTTAAATAAATAAAATTGATGAGACCTTAAAATCCCTCAACAAACGAATATTAAGTTGATAAACGAGAGATGTTTTTGAACATTTCTTCGTAGGCCTTCTACCGTGGTGGGCTCCAATAGTTTGTGACTTGTACACCGGCTTCACCCTATCATGGGGGAGTACAAAGTGCATGCTTACACTCAGGAGGAGTCCATGAACATATGATGAGGTAAGTGTAGGCAACGAGGATAGACAACATCGTATCATCGTGAGGTTATTCTTGAATCCCTACATGAACTAAGCATGGTGGGAATAACTTAACTAAGTGCAATGGTGCCGATATCGTATCATCGTGAGGCCACATTCTCTAGAGGCCAAACTAGATGGGTAATTACAAAAGTTGTAAATGGGTAAGTGTACCCTCTCATTATTATTTTTGCTAGCCGATATCGTATCATCGTGAGGTGGGCTTGGTAATAGTGAGCCTCCTATAACCTGCTAGGAGCTTTCTTTGAAATCTCCCGGATTCCATCATGAGGGATATGGAATTTGCCAAAAATGGTGGGTGGTGTCATTCGGTTTAAAGACCCGAATCGTGTGACTTAATCAACAATCAAACTAATTTATTTTATTGTTTATGTATTTAGATATGGTTGGAAGCACATTCGCGAAAATACTCGACAAACATTGCCTAGAGGGGCACAATTTCCCATCATGATATCGTAATGTCAAGATTCTCCTAACGTTGGAGAAGATTATTTACGTACTTGATAAGCCTCTTCCTGACATACCTCTTGGCCCTGAGGCCACAGAGGATGAACGTGCTAAGTATGACAAGCACGTTGAGGATGATACACAAGCCAAGTGCTATCTGTTGGCCTCCATGAATGAGGAGCTACAGAGACAGCACGAGGGCATGGACAGTGCATTTTCCATAATACTCCATCTTACGGAGTTATATGGTGAAGGGACGCGCAACCGTCGCTTTAACACTGTTTGTGAACTTGTGAAGACCAAGATGGTCAAAGGGGCTCCAGTGCATCTACATGCACTGAAGATGATAGGATTCATTGAACAACTGGAGAACCTAGGTACTCCACTTGACGGGGAATTGGCCCAGGACTTTATATTGGCTTCTCTTTCTGATTCATTCTCACAGTTCGTAATGAACTACAATATGAATAAAATAGATAGTACTCTCTCTGAGTTACTAAACATGTTAGTAACTGCTGAGAAGACTATGAAAGAGAACGTTGTAGGGACTGTTGCAGTAGCCTACAACAAGCCATCCTCTTCCAATCCTAAGCCGTACGGCAAAGGAAAGGGGAAGGAGATAAAGTCTCCCACTCCTAAGCCAAAAGGAGGAGTGAAGAAAAAGAAAAAGGAAATGGAGCCCAAGGGGACTTGCCACCACTGTGGAAAGGAAGGGCATTGGAGGAGGAATTGCAGGTTTTACCTTGCAACTCTTAAGGACAAGCCACAAGGTATGGTTTATGTTCTCATCTTCAATTCTAATTGTTAGATCTTCTAAATATTTATATTTGATATAAAGAGCTAATCACTTGTATAATTGTATATAGGTGGAGGAACTAAGTAGAAGAGGAACAAGCAAATAAAAGAGTGAAGAAGGGTTCGGTCACCATGATTTTGCTTACTACTTGGGAAGTTTGTTTAGGCATTTAAAGATTGTCTTTAAACTTTCTTATTATGTTAAGAACTTATTATGTGGCTTCATATGATGGAAGACCACTATTAATGCCTAAATGTTTGAAGGTACTTAAATAAGTCTCTAAATGTTTAGAGCTAATTCCTTTTAAGTTAAACATTGTGAATGTTTGTGTTATCATATTAATGTAATGTGATGAATGCCTTCTAATATATAATTTCCTTAAAGTAGTGTTATGAATTGAATATTGTCTTGTTGTATCCTAGTTGAGATACAAGATTTATATCACATTATAATGATATAAGTAATAAGAAAAACGTTTTCTATGGTTATCACTTAAAACACAATAATCAAGGTCACTCTTGATTCAATTAGTAGTTTTGAACAACTAAATCGGGCATTCTTAAAATTGTTTTAAAATGTTAAGTGTGTTAGTGATTAAAACCAAGAAAGAAGTGTCTAAATCTATAAAAAGTTTAAAGATTTTAATCACTTAATAACAAGGCATCAACTTAATGAAGGTTGAAACAGATGAGCTTGAAAGGTTTTAAAGCTACTACACAATGTCCTCTACTCGTACATTCCACGTTTATACATTTTTGAATGTATGAAATCATTTCTCATTAAAGTCATAAGAAATAGTGGGAGGTGTTAAAATGGATATAAACTTGAATATGATTGGTTTATAGTTGTCTAAATAATAATAGTATTTGACTATTATTAAGAGTTTGAAATTTTAATTGTTAAAAGACTCAAGCTCTTCAAAACGTTAAAAATCTATGTTGTGTAACATTCTAAAGAATAGTCTTTGAATGTTGGTTTCGTCAACCTAGCATAAAATAGTTATATGTTGGAAGTTGTCCATCATTCTCTTTTACGAGAACAAGCTAATAACAAAGCATATGGACAAGTTGATGAAACAAAAGGGAATAGTTTCAAAATGAGTCACAACATATAGTTTAACAACAAGACAATTCAAATTCGTCACCTCATGGTTCAAATCATAAAATTTCCTTATATGATAGAAAATCTTTTTCATATGTGTCATAAAATCACAAAAGGGACACATGTATGGACTTGTGAGTAGATATCCAAAAGTGAAAGACCATGGGTTATCACTTTAAGATATTACTATATCCCAGGATCAGAACCAAAGCAACTGATAGAGTATTATTGCCTTTAAGAAAGGAACATCAAAGTGGGATTTTGGAAGCGTGCATTCACTTAGGTTACGAACCAAAGTGAAAATAACCCATTTTAACAAATGGAACTTCATAATGGATGAAGTACTAATCATATGAATGTATTGTTAGTATCGTACTACAATGGTCTCAAGGTTGGAGCAAAGTTTGTATAAAGTATACAAACAAAATATATATATCGATATATTGTTTTAGAAACTGCTTCAAAAGGTGTTTTGAATAAAAGGGGTTCTTTTAGAACCAATGATTGAATCCAAACCATAAGGTCGTTAGTAGGATACTACGACGTAATGGGGCGATAGCTCAAGCCATGGAATCAAGGTCTCATCAAAGTATTCGAACACAAGAAAGAGACATCATCAAAATGTTTTAGAAACATTTGATAAGTAAATCCCTTTTAAATTAAAAGGTGATTAAATACATAACCAAGTTAACCTACGAGCATAAGAGAGGGAGATTGTTGGATGTATAAGATACACTAGTGATTGACTTTAGTGCAAGTGGGAGATTGTTGGAAATATGCCCTGAAAGTCAATCTTTGGAAGAAACCTTTCAGGACAATGAATTGATGTATATATGACTCTTATACATCGGAAGGCAAAGATACTAATTGGGACTATCTCAATGAACGAAATATGTCCTAAATAGTGAATCCATGGACAATGGATCGATGGAAGAAGTAACCTAATGATGTTAGTGTTGGAAGTATGCCCACAAAGCCACTCATTTGATGTAATAGCTTTTTGGAATACTTATTATGTTAAACTTTTATATGTTTAATAGAAGGGCAAAGCTTATTGTTAATCACTATTTATAGTATCTTGTGTTTAAGCAATAAGGGAATCCAAGGAATGTATTTGATCTAAGAGACAAGTGATTTAAGTTAGTTAAATTAATGAGACCTTTCTCTTATGTTCATTCCTAAAACGTTCCTAGCCATAGGATTGCCAATTGGGCATTGACAATCCGCTAAGGTTAGTATGTGTTATGTCGACTCAAGCGTGAGTATGAACTAGTCTCAAGTCATTTGGTGTTGGACACTAAGGCAAACACATAGGTGCTCGAAAGAGTAATCGAGTACACTGAACTACGATCAAACAAGAGTTCGAACATACATGTCATGTAAGAACTCAATAGTTGCAATATGCAAAGTAGTCCTTTGACCTGAGGCATCATTGATGTCTAATGGTTAGGTCCTTGATCTTTGATTATGTCAACGGCATTCCATTGGAGTGTCCACGGCATTGTTGGGGTCAAGCTATCTAGTCATGTAGGCATATGAATGTACAACAAGGGATCTCTAACCTTCCATGATGGAAGGAGAATACTCTAAGATATGATTCGAGAGTCTTTGGCCAAAGCATATGAATATGACTAAGGAAGATGTTCCAAATCTTATTCGATTGAATCATATAAAGAAGTATCACATTGGATAGTAGACATGAAACAAACTATCACTCAAACAATGTGATTAAGAGTATTGTATTAGAGAAGGACCGTATTGCATTGTAGTTGTAACTGGATAGGTTCTCCAACCACTTCTACTTAGCTTGGGTAACCATGACATGCTGCTAGGCGTCACCCATGGTTTGTGGAAGCCCTAAAGATTAGCAAACACTAATTTAAGGGAGAATTGAAATGTGGTTTCAATTCACAATCGATAGTTAAGAGTAACATCGCCCACTGCCTCGCTAATTGGAACCTAATGGATCGTACACCGAGTAAAGATATAAGTGAAGAAATTATATGAAATGGATATGCAATTAAATGGTTTAATTGAAGAATGGTCAAGATTAATTAAATAGTTAATTAATTATACGAAACGTTCGTATTGGGCGTTTAAGTTAGTTTTGGGCTTCGGGGCACAAAAACGTTTTGGGCCACAAGGCCCATTATGTTTAAGTTGTATGACAACTAAAACAAAATGGGCAATTAAGCCCAATAACAACTAATGGCCGGCCATAAGGGTGGAGGGTAGTGAACTTGGCTTAATTGCAAGTTTGCCACTCCATTGTGAGGTGGTATAAAGACATCTTTATAGCCATTTCATCCTTAGGGTTTCTAATTGAATTTGGGTGAAACCTATTCTCTCATTTTCACCTTAGGGGAGGAACATCTAGCAATCTTTCTTCCCTAAGTCATCCATTTCATCTTCAAACAATATTTTTGGTGTGGAGACTTAGAGACACCAAACTTTTGGTGTTTTGGAGAACAAATCCTCAAATCCTCAAAGAAGAAAAGGAGCACTAAAAGGGAGGAAATCACAAGGAAGATTCAAGGAGCAAGGAGGTGACTTGAAGGCCCTCCACTTGGGTGAATCCCTTGTGTAATCAAGGATGAGCTTCAAGGGTAAAGAATCTCTAAATTCTTATTCTCTTTAATTTTGTTAAAGAGTCTTATGGTTCACCATATACTAGGCTTTGAAAGTCATGGGTTTTATGAATTGTTTTTGAATGCATGCCTACTTTAAAGAGTTATTAGTTTGCATATGTATTCAAATGTTCTTACATGTTCTTAGCTAGGACAAAATTTTTCCTTCAGTTAGGTTACAGAGACCTTCTTCTCATAACCATCATGTCCAAAAAGGTTCCTGGTCATAAGGATTGTCGGAGGGATACTGACAATCCATAGACTGGTACATACTATGTCCGCTTCAATTGGAAGGATGGAAAGTCTCATCCCATTCGTGTAGCGACACTAAGACAAGCATGTAGGTGCTCATTAAGGGAATGAGTTCACTGAACACAATCGAACGAGAGTACTTGCATGGAGGTCTACTCACATGTTAAGCAAGTAACTCTAATGGTTGGAATAATGTAAGTAATCCTTTGACCTGAGGCATCTCGTTGTCTTGTGGTTAAGTACTTAATCTTTGATTATGTTAAAGTCATTCCATTCGAGAGTGCCCAAGGCATCGTTGGGGTTAAGCCACTTAGCCATGAAGGCAAGTGAATGCGCAACAAGGAATCTCTAATCCTCGATAAGAGAGGATGAATACTCTAAGATATGATTCGGGAATCTTCGACCGAAGTATCGAGCGTAATAAAGGAAAGCGTTCCTATACGTCTCAAATGAATCGTATAAGAAGGAATAATCACATTAGGGGTTTGACATTATAAATCCATACCCTAGTAATGTGATTGAGAGTATTGTTTTAGAGAAGGATCGAATTACATTGTAATTCCAATTGAATAGGTTCTCCGAATAACTTCTACATTAGCTTGGGTAGCCATGATATATGATTAGATGTCACTCATGGCTTGTGAGTTCTTCTAGATGATTAAATGTAGTCATTAAAAGGAAGGTGAATTAAAAGTAAGTTTTAAATCACTAAGTGATTGGATAATCAATTGGATTGGTGCCAATCACCTCACTGCCTTGCTAATTAGAACCTAAAAGATTGTTCACCGATACACTCTTGTAGTGAGTAACTAATGGATGAAGGAAATAATTAATTGGATTAATTAAGTGTTTTGATTAATTTAGAAAGTCTAAAGAAATCATAAAAGCGATAAAGATCGTTTTGGGCTTAAAGAAACGTTCGGGTTTAATCGGGCCCATTGGGCCAAAACCCATTGGGCTTTTATTCAAGCATTGGATGACTTGAAATAATTAAAAGCCCAAAGCCCAAATTAAACACAATAGGCCGGCCAAATGAGAATGGAGAGAGAGTGAGTCAATTGTTGACTTGTTTCTTTAAGAAATAAAAGGAACATAATAATGAAAGTGTGTGTGAGTGTGTTAGGTAATTCATAACATACACAAAAGAAAACAAAATTATTCTCTCTAAAACTTCAAAGGGCCGGCCACCAAAGGGAATTCTAGCTAATCATCTTATCACCCTTTGGTTAATTCCTTCATCTTTCTCATTACAAAGTGGGTGAGGATCTTTAGAGGTTTTCATATCTTTGGAAACTTGAAGAGGACCTAGGAGCACTCATTCTCAACAAAGTGGAGGAGGCAAGGAGGGAGGCTAGGCTCAAGGAGTTCAAGGAGCAAAGAGCTTGGAGGTGGTCAATCCTTGGTCTTAGATCTAGATCAAGAGGTACAAAACTACTCCTAAACTTTGTTCTTCAATAAATTGTTTTTGATGCATCTTATATAAACCTATGCATCTTGAAGGGGATTTGCATAACTATAGCTTTGATAAAATGTATGACATGCTTCTGTTGCTTTCGTATATAAATTTTGAATTGTATATGCATGCTAGTCACTAGAAATCCCACATAAATCTCATATTTTCCCTTCATTGGGTTCATCAGATCACATTGATCCGGCTTTTGATCCTTTGGATGTTTCATCTAGTTCCACAAGCTTTTCATACTCAGAAGAATCCGTCCAAACTTGGTCTGGCCCATTGGTAAAACCAGCTGCAGTCGGGGCTCCAGGGAGAAAGCAACACTCGTCCGGACAAATTCATGTACTCTCGAAGCCCTTAAGGAAAGACTCAAAGCGATGAGGGTTCAGCTTGGTTCAGTTAGTGAAAAATGGCATTCAGAACAACTTTCTGTCATTTGGTGAGACAATTCATGAGGCTGCAATTGCTGCCGATTCGTCCGAGCCAGGAAGGAACCATGTTGAGTTCCTTTAAAGTGGGCGTGCTCAACAAAGTAACTACAATGCGTCAAGGTTTTGCCGAACCAAATTAAACCCTACTGTAAAAATGAACGAAGGTAATTATGTGAATTCAATATTGTTGTAAATTTGATGTACATCAAATTGAAGGAGAATAGACAGACGTCTAACCAAGTCAACTAAAACAGTACGCTCTCCATCTGCATATACGTTTGATTCCTCATTTTTATAGTTTAGATCTTGTATTAAAAAAAACTTAAACATTATGAGGCCATTTGATAATCATTTCATTTTTAGTTTTCACTTTTTTGAAAATTGAAATCTTATTTGATAGCTACTTTCACTTTTTTGTTATAAAAAATAAAAAATAAAAAAACTCAAAACCAAATTTTAAAAACTTAAAACTTAAAGAAATTACCAAACAAAATTTCAGTTTAAAAAAAAAAAAAAACTAAAAACTAAAACTAAAAATCAAATAGTTCTCTTAAGTGGTCCAGACGTCATCACTGCCCTAATTGCATGAAATACAGAAAATGATTACTCACACTACTGAATAACAAGGGAAACACGGTAGAAGCTAATGAATCGATTAATTTGTTGGCATAATATGATGCATGCAGAGAAGAAGGAATACGAGGGGTGACTTATCTGTCAATTTTTTCACTATCACGTGCAAAAAATCAAATTCTATCTTATGTAAAGTTGTCGGAATACGCTTAACTTCTGTATTTGAATCACTGTTTATATACATAGTATTAGCCATAATTTAAAAGAACATTATGTAGTCTTGCATTGCATATTTGCATGGACCTTGTAATATTCATGCAGTGTAGTGCAGATCATAATTCAGGGAAAGGGATCATCTCCGGATCCCTTTCTGATAATCCATCAAGTACACGGATCCGAACTATTGAAATTTGATCTAATGGTTACAAATAGGGGCCCACTCTAAAATATTTTCTCTAAAAGCATTTTCAATCATTTTAAAAGCACATTCAAATGAGCCCATAATAATTTTAGCCGTTGAATCAAATTTCAACAGTCCGAATCCCTGAACTTGATGGATTAAGAGGAAGGGATCCGGAGAAGATCCTTCCCATAATTCAGACCAGGAAAAAGCACTAGTTCAACATTTGCCAACGGTTTTTGACATTGGCAATGCCTTATCCAGCGTGAAAATCGTGTCAAATTTCAGAGCTTACTTTTCTTGACCTCTTTTCGTTTAATATTTTGTCACATTGCAATTGGTATCCCTTTTTTCTTGATGGAATTAGAGAAATAATTCCAAGTTTTCCATCGGTATCAGGCTGAGCAGAGGAAGATCAAACAATCAAACTTATTACAATAAAAACCAATTCGTAATACGGAGTATTCATGCAAGTGTCCATTATTCTTCTGCGATTGGGGATTCACACTCCCAACATTGAATATGATAATAATTTTGACCCTATTTATTATTTATTCATCTGCAATCTAAATTGGATATAGCTCCAAGAAACCGCACGAGATTAATTAAAGACCAAGTTTCTTATGCTAAAAAGATTGTCGCAAGTCACGGGCTCATGGCGTAGATGGATTTATAGAAAACTAATGAAAAATACTTGAAAACTTTGAATTTTAACAATAAGGACAAAATAAAAGGTAAAATTAATAGTACCATAATTAACTTTTTAGTGTAAAAATGTGGTTTTTCGTTAAAGTGAACAGTACCGGAAGCTTTTCGTTAAAGTTCTCTTAATTTGTATATCTTAAAATCGTAGATCTCGTAAAAAGTTGGAGGTTTTAACCTTGCAACTACTCTTCAATATACGAAGTAATCCAACTCTTTATAAACACACGTGAGATTTGTGTTGGAAAATTTAAGGGAACTGTTATTAGCACTCCAAAAATCTCATTCTACATTCTTCACGAGTGTATTTTTCTTTCTAATTATAGAAAGTTTGAAGTGCCAATAACAATTCTCATTTAATAATATTATTATTATATATTAAATTTGTTAATTGAATTAAAAGTGAGGTCTTTTGGCAAAAATATGTGTTTATTTAAATGAAAAATTGCAACTTTTGACTCTTCATGAATGATCACATGTTTTCCAAAGAGGTATCTCAAATTCTATAAATAGGGAAGCCTCGTATAGTCATTAAATAAATTTTAATCATGCACATATTCATGTACTAAATATTAGAGTCTCATTGAGTCCATATGAGAATTTTTAACACAATTGTGGTTAATGGAGTCTTGTGATTGGGAGACAAGTGCCGATCAACCATAAGCACCGTAGTAGAATGTAAACTTATCTTAAGGACATAGTGTCCAACACATGCATTGACTATATTTTTAGGTTTTTCTAATTCATTATGTTATGTTCATTTAACATTGGTTACTCATGTGCATATTTTGATATATAATTACATGAATTATTTCTTGATTTTCTGTTTATTGATTTAATATAAAGATTAGACCTTGTTTTCCGGAAGAAATCTTCAATTTAAGGCAACACTCGACATCCTAAATAATGCTGTTGGTTATATAAGGTAATCAAGAGAGCTCCTAATCGTTTTGAACACGTCTGAACAAGTGGCTGAGGCTGATACGATGCCATGTCAGAGTTTTGCAAGTTGAGTTGCTAATTGAAATGGAAGATGATTTTCTCTGCTCCAAATTTTTTTTTTTTTTTCCTTTCTTCCTATTTGAATGATTACGGATTAATCACATTAATATTTTATATTGATTTTTTATAGAGACAATAAGATAAAAAATAATATATGAGAGAAAGGGAGGAAAAGGGATGAGAATAGGAGATAAGAGAATCATTTTCCAATTGAAAGTATTAATAACGCGTTTACTAACTCGTAATCAGAATGAGAATAAGGAATCTGATTCCGATTACGGATTATATCTATATTTACTAAAATTGGCTATCCATCTTGGGAGACAAACTCCAATCAATCATAAGCATCGTAGTGGGACGTAAACTTGTCTTAAGGACATAATGTCCCACATATGACTCGACCATATTTTTAGGTTTTTCTAATCCATTATGTTATATTCATTTAACATTGGTTACTCATGTGCATATTTTGATATATATATATATAATTATATGAATTATTTCTTGATTTTTTATTGATTTAATATAAAGATTAGACCTTGTTTTTCCGGAATAAATCTTCAATTTTAGGCAACACTGGACATCCTAAATAATGCAGTTGGTTATATAAGGTAATCAAGAGAGCTCCTAAGCGTTTTGAACACGTCTGAACAAGCGGCCGAGGCTGATACGATGCCATGTCAGAGTTTTGCAAGTTGAGTTGCTAATTGAAAGGGAAACTGATTTTCTCCGCTTCTAATCTCTTTTTCTTTTCCTCTCTTTCTATTTGAACATTATGGTTTAGTCACATTAATATTTTATATTGATTTTTTTTTTATAAAAATAATAAGATAAAAAACAATATATGAGAAAAGAAGAAGAAAAAAAATGAGAATAAGAGATGACAGAATCCTCCTCCAGTTGAAAGCATTAATTGCTTTGTGCTGACTGTATTTGTGTAAACGAACAGAATCTAGATGCTCACTGCTCACTGCTGACTCTTAATTATTTATTAATTCCTAGTCCAATCCCAACTCCTCTTATGCACAGCCACAAGATCTGAGGGCTCTGATGTTGTGGGCTTTGGGAGAGATCAATTTTTTACTCTTAATTATTTATTAATTCCTAGTCCAATCCCAACTCCTCTTATCCACAGCCACAAGATCTGAGGGCTCTAATGTTGTGGGCTCTGGGAGAGATCAATTGTTATAGTATGAATATACTTTTATATAGTAGTATTTTATGTACCGTCAAGCGGCAAAAAAAGCTTACAAAAAATATTACATATGCACTTCGGTATGTGCTTGATTTGCGTATGATGATGACAGCGTAATGATGATGCACCAGCTATCTATGGTGAGGATACGCTGCCAATACACTAAATATCCAATTTATGTGCACAACTCAGGTGAACGGATGAGTAAATCTCAAAAAAACTTATACATATATAGTATTGTATAAGTGATAAGAAAAGTGTTATCCTTCTCATCGCTGGACCCGTATGGTTGGCGATTGATCAATCTCATAAGAAAAAGAGAAAACAAAACAAAAACTGAGGCATCAAAAATCGGAACTCAAGTTTGTCCATGAAAATATATTAGGTAGCAGGCTGGCCTGGACATGAGTCACCAGCACCACAAACAATATTTGCTTCCTCAATTATTTACCACATGCGCTGCCACACCAATCCAAACCTCCTTCCTTTCAATATGCCAAAATATAAATCATTGAACTACTTTTCTGAATAAAAATAAAAAGAGAAGAGAAGTGGGTTTTGTGATTGGTGGAAATTGGACTGAGGTGGCTGCCAGATATTCCATGCAAACCAAAACCACCGCCCAACTCATATCCTCCTCCTCTATCACTCTCTGACTACTTGACTATGACTACTCCCTCCGTTCTTTCCACGCCACCCAAATCTATTCAACTCACAATTCTAGAATTCTTGGTTAAATATAATGTTGTCAACTAATTTTCTGTAATTTTTCTACTAACAATTAACGCTCTATATTCAATTTATCTTTCACAGTTTTGAACTACTCAGTCGTATGAGAAATAAATGGTGAATAACTGAGAAATGAAACAGGTAACTCTAAAAAATCGACGAGAAAGAATATTTACAAAATCAAAACTATTTGGCAGGTTGTACTGCCAAAGGCAATCGGTTCTTGAACTTTACCTTTGCTTTCTCTTCAGCTCGTGATGTTAATCCTCGTTCTTTAGCCTCATGCATTGGTTACATTTTTTTCATTGCATTATGTACTACCAAAGTATCACAGACATAGACATAGCATATATAATATCAGTTTATACCAGCAGGATCCTCTCTGGATCCTTTTGATGAGGATCCTGAAGATTCGTAAATCGTGTCCGTTTATCGTACATTGTGCGGATCAGTTTTTGTCAGGTACTATTTGTATTTAATTTTAAATAAAAATATTTAAAATAATTTCTAACCGCACGATATACGATGAATATATATAATTCACGGATATCCAAAATCCTCGTAAAGAAGATCCGACGAGAATCCGGATTCCAATTTATATACCATTATTGACATTTGTTTATATAATGATTTTGACAACATCAAATTCTTAATAACAGTATCTAGATACATCGCATGTACTCAAGCTTCTCGCTATTTTAAGGTTTGAATGATTCAAAAAATAATTTTGTTTTTGGAATAATATAAATAGATAAGCATGTCGTGCATGATTAATAACCTAACAAGACATCACCAAAATATCATTTGGATAACGAAAATTTTTCGGTTTCTTATCCAAATAGCCCTGATTGAAATATAACTCATCATTTTAGTTTTTGATATTTAAAATCAATATAATTGGTCTATGTATTTGTTAATCATCAATCATTTTATTTATTTCGTAAAAATCTCAGTTAAATAATGATAAGATGACTAAAAAATGAGAATTGAAAGATATTTATTTCGTAAAAATCTCAGTCAAATTATTTTGGCACATTATTTATTAAATTGAAAGTATTATTTTTATCATTTTGGTCCTTATGTAACAAAGATATTTCACGGCGGGCCAAAAAAGATTTATGGTGGATAAATTCTGGGACAGTTATATTGAATTTAAATATCAAGGATCAAAGTGAGAAGTTGTAACAGGAACAGGATCCTCGCCAGATCCTTTTCCTGGGAATCCCGAAGATCCCGTGATCGTAATCTTTCATCGTACATCGTGCAGTCATAAATCATTTTAAATTTAAAATCCAAACTTAAATATAAATAGTACTTAACAAAAACTAACCGCACGATATACGACGAACGATCACGATTACGGATCCTCGGGATCACTTGTCTGTTATAACAAGTGATCATTTTGGAGGACCAGGATCCTCTCCTAATCTAAGGATGAGGATCTTCATGACCAAGGGATGTGGACCATTGGATGAAAATCCAACGGCTACAAACAGGGGATCCCTTTAAAGTTATAATAATTATAACCGTTGAATTTTCATCTAACAACCCACATATCTTGATCATGAGGATCCTCATCCTTAGATTAGGAGAGGATCCTGATCCCATTTTGGATAAACAATCAAATTTATAGGAAAAAAAATATTAAAAAACAAATTTCAAACCATATTCTATCCCTTCTTTTGAAAAAAAAAATTTCGAATAATTTAGCGCCGGACTACTTTAGCCACCTGTGCGATCGACACGTGGTAGAGTCTTATTGGCCTTTCGTTTTATTTTTTATTTTTTTCCAAAGATAAAAGACGCGTACGAGGTCCTCTTTTGTGTGTATAAAGCTCAGCATCGGGGCCTTAACTAGTCAAAACTCGTCAGCGCCTCATTCGTATGCATTCAGAAGCTCTCAAACTTTCTGGATTTTCATAAATTAAAGTCACAAAAATCAAAATTTCAATTGTTTCTTTTCTTTGTTGTTGATCTTTTAAGTCTGTTGATTTCGGGTTGTGAAAAGTTTTGAGTCTTTGGGGGAATCGGGTGTTTGGGAAATGGAGGTTTCGGTGTTTCGCGGCTCTCAGGCGGTGGTCAGAAAGGCGGAGTTGGCGCGAACGGAGCTTGGGTTTTCTAAGTTGAATGGAAATTTGAAGACCAACCTCTGCTTTGGTCAGAGCAAGAGCTGGAAAAGCGCCCGGCTTCAGTTTACTGTGAGGGCCGTACAATCCGATTCACCAGTCCGATCCGATAAAATTTCGGGTCCTGCCAAAAGATCCAAACCGGTAAGTGGTTTTTTCTTCCATTTTTTTTGTGTTAGATAACTTAGATTTTTGTTTGGTTTCTGAGAAATTGGAGAAAAATGGGAAAATAGTGATTGAATTTCAAATTTTTATTATATAAATTAGAATTGACCTCAAGTTTATGAAATTATAAAGGGGTTTTCAAGAAACATGATAAGTTTTGAATTTGCCTACAATACTTAGCATGATAATTTAATGTTTTGTAGTTTCTTAGTTGGTTTGAAGCCTAGAATTTCAGCTAAAATGGTATCTGGAATTTGAATAACTTCTCACTTTAGTCCTTAAGATTTGAAACCTATAGAAGTGGTCTATGATTTTGTTCAGCATCAATTATTTTTATCTTTTTATCCTCGTTTAATAGTGATTTTTCATGGAGTAATCAAAATGATTAAGGGTCAACAAAATCAGAAACTATGTCTATTGATTTCAAATCTCAATAACCAAAATGAGGATGTTTGCAAATTCATTTTAACTAAAAAGCCTTTCAGTTAAAACATGTTTGGAAGCAAGTAAAACAAAAGACTTTTTAGCCAAAATGATCATGAGAATGTCGTAACTATTTACTTTGGTCCCTAATATTATCTACCGTCAATTATTTTGATCATTTTAGTGCAAAAAAAATTCCATTAAATTAAAGAAAATCTAGTTCAAGAAGAGGTTAATTTGACAAAAATATTCTCAATTAATGGAGACCTATCGCCAAAATGATTGACGGTGAACATCTTATGAACCACTTCTATTGATTTTAAATCTCAATGATTAAAATAACGAGTTATGCCAATCTCACTAACCATTTTGGATAAAAAGGCCAAAATATTAATTTAACTTATTATCTAGTCCTAGAAGTTTAATGTTCTATTTGTTGATTTTCCGGCCTGATTTATGTAACTTAATTTACTCATTTTTTTGTGATGTGTTATACTCTGCAGAATGATGGAGTAAGATTATTTGTTGGGTTACCTCTAGATACAATTTCAGACTGCAACGCGGTGAATCATGCTAGAGCGATTGCTGCCGGATTAAAGGCTCTGAAGTTGTTGGGGGTGGACGGTGTGGAGCTCCCGGTCTGGTGGGGAACGGTTGAGAAAGAAGCCATGGGGAAGTACGAGTGGTCAGGCTACCTAGCCGTTGCAGAGATGGTTCAGAAAGCCGGCCTTGAGCTCCATGTCTCGCTCTGCTTCCATGCGTCGAAACAACCGAAGATGCCACTCCCTGCGTGGGTATCTCGCCTTGGCGAGTCTCAACCTGGTCTATTCTTTAAGGACCGGTCAGGGCAGCCCTACAAAGAGTGTTTATCGCTTGCTGTCGATGAACTTCCTGTTCTGAATGGAAAGACTCCAATCCAAGTTTACGAAGACTTCTGCGAAAGCTTTAAATCTTCATTCGCACCTTTCCTTGGTTCCACAATCACGGTAAGGAGTCATGATACTTGAAAACTCCACGTTTCATTAGTCATCATATGTTTTGTATGCGTACTAAATTGTCAATTTCCTGTATTGGCTAAATTTCAGGGCATCTCAATGAGCTTAGGACCAGATGGTGAGCTTCGATATCCTTCTCAGCACCGACTGGTCAAAAATAAAACTCCTGGAGTTGGAGAATTTCAGTGTTATGATGAAAACATGCTAAGGATTCTTAAGCAACATGCTGAAACAACCGGAAACCCTCTGTGGGGTCTTGGTGGTCCTCATGATGTTCCTAGCTATGTACCAGTCACCAAATGCAAACAACTTCTTCAAGGATAATGGCGGTTCATGGGAGTCTCCGTATGGTGACTTCTTCCTTTCCTGGTACTCGAACCAGCTCATTTCTCACGGAGATCGCCTCCTCTCTCTTGCCTCGTCAACTTTCGGTGACACTGAAGTGGAAGTTTGTGGCAAAGTTCCACTAATGCACTCTTGGTATAAAACAAAGTCTCACCCTTCTGAGCTGACTTCTGGGTTCTACAACACATCATCTAGAGATGGTTACCAAGCGGTTGCTGAGATGTTTGCGAGGAACTCGTGCAAAATTATATTGCCTGGAATGGACCTATCAGACGAACATCAGCCACGGGACTCCCTTTCAAGTCCCGAGTTATTACTTTCACAAATTAAAACAGCTTGCAGAAAGCATGGGATTGAGATTGCTGGCCAAAACTCATCAGTTATGGGAGCTCGCGGAGGCTTTCAACAGATAAAGAAGAATTTGTTGGGAGAGAATGTGATCAACCTATTCACATATCAGAGAATGGGAGCTGATTTCTTCTCACCCGAACATTTTCCTTCGTTTTCTGAGTTTGTTCGGAGCCTTAATCAACCACAACTGGAGTCGGATGATCTACCTACTGAAGAAGAAGCTGCTGAGCCCATACCTACAAATTCGGAATCAGTCATCCACCTGCAAACCGCTTAATTTCAATTAGAATTTATAGTTGTATTTGTGTATATTAAACTTGTTTGCTATACGTATATCTGCAGAAACGACGCAAAATTGTATAATCCAATCAGAAGAACAGCAGTATACCACTGCGTTACATTGTACCAAAAACTATGGTCCTCAAGCAATTTTTAGGCTTTTATTCTTCCTGGTAAATGTTACTACTTTAGGCTCCCAAATTTGTTTAAGTTGTATCTTGTTAACCCATTTTTTTCTTTTTTTCTTTTTGAAGTGCCGAGTGCGGGAGAAAACGGTAAACATGGGGTAGGGGTGTCCGAACACACGCTTTCGGATCCCTATAAAATGCATCGGATCGCACTATATTTTAGTACCAGTCGACAACAAGCTATCCCACTTGATAAGAAAGCTCTGTAGTGACGATGCTGGCGTTAGTTGACCTGGTTAAAAAATATAGAATACGCTTCAATTAGGCAGGGGGGAGCGACGAGGATTAGACGTCACCCATGTCCTGCGGTCTGTACCTGGTGCCGTCTTAGGATGGGGGCTGGCCCTAATGCCTCCTAGGCATGCAACAGTAAGTAATCTCGGTTGTATGCTGTACACAGAATGCACACCAAAGAGCCAAGGTTTGGTATCGACCTCTGTACCAAATGGCATGCAAACAAACTTTGCAAATTCCAGAGTTTGACCAACTCAGAGAGCCCTGTTCTGAAAACTAGCAAAATAAGGGCAGCATACAACTCAAAAGACCTGTTCAATCAGTACCACAGTCGAAATACGCGTAGATTCTTGATAAGAAACAGAAGACGATGAAGTTTGTTGGAATTTTTTTATCGACGGGTTCAAGGGACCCACTCTAACGACACTGATACTACTCCCAACTTGGTAATTATCATCTACCCAATCCGTCTTATGTGTGATTTTTATGACAAAAGGTCTCGGTATTAGTTAGAGTGGAGTAATCCTATTTAAATTCATTATTTTTCTTTGAACCCACCGATGTGGGATAGCTAACACGCCTCCACATATGGAACCCCATTTAGTGACTCACATGGAGATCCACACATTGGCAATTGAAAATCAGAGGTTAGTTTCAATGGAGTACAAACTTGTTTCCAATCCCTTCAAGAGGTGCTTCTTAAGAACTCAAATGCCTGACTCCATGTTAAGAGTCCAGGCTTGTTTCCAAGTCCACACTTCCTGATGACAAGCAGTTCGGCTTGCACGGGCCTGTAACCAAGGCTGATACCATGTTGAAATTTTGAAGTTTGTAATTTTTCTTCTTCTCTTCCTTGTCAAAAGGACATAACGGGCGAGGTTTGGAACAGTGCCAGAAGAGCCACCGTCCATGGATGCAGCTTTGCAAAGCAACTCGTTATAAGAATTCTGAATGCAACGGGGGATCGAACAGCCTACTTGGACGAAACAAAATATACATATAAAATTAAATGTGATCAAATTTCGGGAAAACAGGGTTTTGTTAAAATAGCTAATATATACATTCAAAACGTTAAATTTACAGCACATGGTGGAGTGATCAAGAACCAAGGCTCTCCACCTTTATATTCCAGAACTCCGGGGTTTGGCAAAATCATGATACAAGAAGGTCTGGAGCGTCTGAGCACGCTGTATGCCTGCCAATCCCAGCACTACGAACACCTTCAGTGAACGGCCTCATTGAACTCAACCCACTAAGTTACCTTTAAACCTAGCTGCTACTAGAATACGAGAAAAAGATAGGGTCAATCATACTCGTTTAGCAGATATTGGCACCTAAAGAGCAACCGACTCCATCAACATTACAAACAAAGCACAAACAACCGTATGAATTCTGGAAGTGTTACGGGCGCTCGGGGTGAAAGAGTTGTGTTCAAGTATATAATAGTTGGTTAACTTAGGTTCAAAACTAATTACCAGACTCTGAAAGATTCATCATTTAAATTACTAAATCTATACCTTTATTCACAGGCAATCTTGGTGTCAAAGCTGCTGAGGCAGATTGAAAATGCCTGGAACGCTGATATTGGATACCGGTAATCCATGGTAAATTGATCCTTGCCCACTTTTCCAAATTGGAGGATGATCTTCTCGTGTTCTGGCCCAGGGGGTCCATTTTCCGGAGAAGCCACCAACTGAAAGTTCTTCACTGAAGCAACTGTTACTCGTCCATGAAAGTTCAAACACCAACACTGGAGTTGCTCGTGCCACCGAGGAGACTTGTTTCTTAACACCAGCACCCCATCTTTCTGTCTGGCCAAAGGCCCTGACAGGAAACTCTCCATACGGTTTGATTTCGATCGATTAAATGAGAGGGATGGAAATAATTCTGCATTGCTATGTGAAAACTCTGCCTGTGTGGGGGCTACTCCTCCAGGCTCAATTGAAGAGGATGGAATTGAATCCATGGTACACTGCATTCTCCTCGGACCCCTGCTTGCAAGAACTCTGTGAGCTTTCTAATTTCTCAGTATTAAAATGAAAATGCACCCTTACCTAAGTGTACTGAACAAATTATGATCACAGCTCACAATGTTCGTTGTGAGGATTGCGGAGAATAAGAGAAAAGAATGAAAGCATCACCTATGCCGATGGAATACTAGATGTACTCTAATAATTTCACTTCTAAAGTACGGTTCTATAACTTGTCCTACAAGCATAAGGTTTACCTGGAACCCAACATATTTAGTTCATATTGAATTTGAGCCACCGGATAGTTGCCAGCAGGGACTCTAGGGGAAACTTGTTTCAAATTGACAAGCCTAGGTGGAGCGACTTTTTGCAATCCTGGCTCCCGAATGACTCGGCTGCCCATCAAAGATTGTAAACTTTGTTCCCAAGAAGTTTGATCTTCACAAAGAGAGGGGGAAAAGTGTGTTAATACTTAAGCTCATGGTGAACAAGAAAACAGGTTACATCATATGCATCTTTCGGCACACCTCAGTTTCCCAACATAGTTGCTGCTCCCCTTTGACATTTCATCAGCACACAGTGAGATAACATAATCAGTGCAGGTGGGGCGTTTAAACTTGCGCGCAGCAAGTAGGAACTTGCCTTCGTCAATTAGAGCTGCCATTGACACCAGACAAACAAGAAAAGTTAACACAAACTTATAGCTCAAAAATGAAACCGAAAGAGGACAGGTCCACTATTTACAGAAAGCAAAAGCGATTTCTTAAGAGAGAAATCAATACCTACATGACCTAACTGAAAAAAAAACTAGAGCAAATATGGAAAACCCATATCTTCGAAAAACAAACAAGAAAAGTTTACCTGTCATTCAAAATGAACTCAAAACAATATTACTTCCCTTCTCGGTTAAAAAATGCTCACCAGGGGTCAAACCAAGAAAAAGATAATATGTTTGGTTGGAACGGTTCCGTTTGATAAAGCACTGCACGAGATCATCCCTTGGACCAGGCTGCAATCAGATAAAACACATATTGAAAATATGTACAACGACCATTTCAAAGGTAGGAGAACACTGAATCAAAATTTTGGTAAACCAAAGATTTTCCAACCCGAAAATCGAACATAATAAGAATTCAGAACGTGATTCACGTGATCTTAGGCTCTTCCCCTCGCTTGTTAAACCAATTTACACTACATGGTTACTAAAGACTGAAATTTTGCAATTTTAGCCACTACAACCGTTAAGAAAAATTGCTTTCCAATTCCAAAAAACTTTACAAAGATTGAAGATTTGGCTAAACTTGCCTGGAAGGCCAAGAATTATGCTAAAAAGTTCACTCCAGTCACACTCCAGAAGCATCACAAACAAATCAAGCAATGCAATTTCCACTGAAACCCAATTGTAATACATCCAGAATCCATGAGAAATGCAAACAAATGTAAATTTTGGACATAAACTCAAACAATTAGAGAAGAAAAAGAACTCAATCAAAAAATTTTCCTTTTTTTCTAGAGAAAGAGAGAGACCTGCTTGACGGAGATGGGGAAGGTCAACTTTCCAGAGAGTTCAGGAGCCTTGACGATCTCCTTGGTGAGGTGTCTCCAACTCCGGCAGACACCGGCGCAGGCGACGACGCTCTTGCGCGGCGGCCAGGCGGCCTCGGAAGCCTCGATTCTGACCAGAACCTCTCTGAGTAACTCCTGAGGCATCTGAGCCCAGCAGCTCTGCTTCAACGACTCCCCCACCGCCTGGCCGCCCGACCGAGCAGCCGAGTCCTGCACCACCCGCTGCGACCGCGAGAACTTCATGTCCTGGATTATACTCCTTATCGACATATCCCAATTGATTCAAACTCCACGACGAAGCAGAATACGATGGGATAAGAAGTTGGATTTGGAATGGAGGATTTGGGAATTTTGAAGAAGAATCGAGTGGCCAGAGCAACTAGGAATATTTATTCTTTTTATTTCTCTGTTATTTTGTACTCTTTCTTATTTGTTGTTTGGTGAGTGGGAAAATTTTTCTTTTTCGTTTTTGGGGCATCATTATTATGCTCTTCATCATGTAGAGGGATTAACTACCCGGGTGGCAATTGTGAGTGGAAATTTTCAAACTCGTATTTCACACGATACGTTTGGGAATCACACAATAATAATTAAGGATTTCTATGAGTTTTTTCGGTCCCAAAAGGTTGGACTATAAAAAGAAACATTATTTGGTGGGATTTTCTAATTAATTATTCGAAATTGTTCCGCAACAAATTGTAAATCTGTGAATTGGAAAACGTGATTTTATTATATTTTTTTTGGAATAAAACTCAAATTCTAAGTTCTAAACTTACTCCAATTTGCTCCAATCTTGAGGTAAACATGAGTTTTAACCCAAAACTCAATTTTAGTGCAAATTTAGGCTAGAATTCTCCGTGAGTTAAAAGAATCCAACCGGCAAATTTAGGCTATATTATTTTAGTTTTATATTTATAATTTCATAGAATCCAACCGGTAAATATTTAATATGATTAAATCCAACAATAAAACAAAGATATAACAATCCAAATTTAAATCCAACGGCAAAAGTAATTAAAAAAAATCATTTATGTGTTTCATATTCTTTCATAATGTTCCATAAGTTTCATAATGTCGGTTTAGTGTTTTTTTCAATATTTAGGAATCAAAATATTTTTAAGGGGGTGTATTCAATTGAGATTTTGAGGGATTTTAATTTTTTTAATGAATCTAGAGGTATTCAATCAAGATTTTAAGTAATTCTCTAAAATTCAAAGTGTATTTAATTAGAATTTTAAGATAGTTTATTAAAATTCTTAGAAATTCAGGTGTATTCAATTAGAATTTTAAAGAAGTTTATAACATTCTAAGTGTATTCAATTAGAAATTGATTTTAAACAATTTGAGAAAGTTGAAGAATTAGAGGGAATTAGAGAGATTTCGTAGTGTATTTTAAGCATCCACAAATCTTACATCTCCCCATGGGATTTTGAGAGAATTGAATCAGAATTTTATATGGAATCTCTACAAATCAATTAAACTCCATAAAAATCCATGGATTTATAAATCTATTAAGGTCTCTCAAATTCTTAATTGCTAAGTTAAAATATTCATAGAATTAATTAGGATATTATATATATATATATATATATATTTTTAATATTTTATGAAAAAAAAAATTATTCCTAAAATTCATTCTTTAATAATTTCATACTCAAATTTAATTCAAAATTGTTAAAAAAAAGAAATTTTTTTCTAAGTTAAAATCTAAATTTTTTGAATTTAAAATTTTAAAGTTCAAATCCAGAGTTGAAAATTGTGAAAAGAGGATTTGGTCAGCCTTTTTTTCCATATTTTCCATAAATATATTATTATACATCTAGACTTTTCAACTGTGAAATTATTTTATAGTGTACACGTGGCGAAGTGGGATGATTGATGTGTGCGATGAGGAGATTTATTTAATAGTGTGAACGCAAATCTTAAATTTCGAGCACTACCAAGGGCGTTGAAAAAATAACCCCTCAAAATGGTTGAAGGCGAGTGTCAACCATAACATCATCCAAGTCAAAAATAATTTTCTCTTATATAATATGCATCTTATTGTAATTTTTATTAGATTAGGAATGCGATTGTGTAAATTCTAATATATCTATAATATTTATTGGGATTCGACCATATGTCTTAGATTAATATTATACTATTACAGTTGTAATCATGTTGGGTAAAGAATTTGCCCTCCATATTATTATAAATAAAGAGATTGCCTAGGTTAGTGATCTTCTTCCTAAAAGTTGGGTACGCCCATCATTTCGTACAATCAAAGTAAATGTTGATGGAGCTTGGATCACGGCATCGAGTCATGGTGGATATGGATAGGTGGCAAGACATTATGCAGGTATCCAAAGTAAATGTTGATGGAGCTTGGTTCACGGCATCGAGTCATGGTGGATATGGATAGGTGGCAAGACATTATGCGGGTATCTTTCAGGGGGCAGACGACAGTGGAGAATTGCCATATGAATCTAGTTTAATGGTGAGGGCTGAAGCGATACAAGCGGCAGTGTTGGCTTGTATTGATAAGGGCTTTGAGGTGGTTTAGATAGAGTCGAACTCCAAATGTCTAGTGGATATGCTTAATGAGAAAACTTAACTTGATATTGTGATTGAAGGCATCATCTTTGATGTTCAATGGTTGAAACAACAGTTAAGGTCAGTAGAAGTTATCTTTGCTCATCGTGTTTGCAACAAGGCAGCACATCCAGTGGCTTCTTTTGTTACGCGAGAATGGGGCTTTTATAATTGGGATGGTCTTGAGCTAGAATCGCTATTTAATACTTTGGCTTTAAATGTAAACATTTACATTCAAATATAATAAAATTTCTTTCTTTTGGAAAAAACAAAATTACTATAAATAAAGACATAGCGTAGCATAACACACATCTCACAAATGCTCATCTCTCTCATCTCTCTGTGATGCACTCCTCTCTCACTCTCCTTTATATTGTTCAGTAAATTAGACTTACAACACATCTCTCAATTTCCTTTTCTTTTATTTTAGAAATCTTGAAGAAAAAAAATACAAACCCTAAAATATAAAAAGTAAGTTTAACTGTACCAAACATGTTATAATTTTATTCTATTTTATTATTAAAATCATAGTATTAACTATAAAATACTGTTGTCACCTAGTAGTACGGTCAGTGATATTCATCTTCTTCATTTGTAAGTGAGAGGTTTTGAATTTGAATCTCATATTATTGTTTCGTCCATTATGAGGCTTAGCCTACTGGATAATATCACTTGTTCAAATAAATAAAAAAACTACAAAATATTGTTTACGCATTTTAATTGGAATACCAAATTGCCACTTAGTACTACGGTCTAGTGGTATTCCTCCTCACTTGTAAGTGAGAAATCTTAAGTTCAATTCTCATCAAAGGCGAATTTGAACCACATTATTGCTAGCTCATTATGAGACTTAGGACACTTCTTCCGTTTTAATGTAGATAATATTGCTTGTTTAAAATAAAATAAATTTAAAAAAAAATGGAATACCAAGTGATAGTTCTACACTTGCACTGAAAGTTTATCCCAAAAAATTAATGGAAAATTTTATCCGAAAAATGAATGGATAAGGTTGGACTTTAGTGGAAAGAGTATTTAAATTCAATACAATTTAGCCAAAATAATCAACCAACTTTTTTTTTTGCCACTCAATATTACGATATGTGGTATTTCTCTTCACTTGAAAGTAAGAGGTTTTAGGTTCGAATTTCGTGGATGGCAAATTCGATACTAAATTAGGTTGCCCATTATGTGGCTTTGCCGAACTTCCCCTCCTCTTAATGCAAAAATATCAATGTACTAAAAAATATATATATTCAACCAACCTTTTTTTTGGTCAATAAACCAATTAACCAAATTAAGTTCAATCTAATCAAATCTAATCGAATTTGGTTCACCTTTTTATTGTTTTTCTAAAAAGGAATCAGCTTGTGACTTTGCCATGACAGCCTATCATTTCGGAGGTTGGGACGACTCACAGAGCCATTTCATCCTCCTCTGACGCCAAGAATCGATCCAGAACGTGCAGTGTGGAATGTTAATGTAGAATATCTTCTGCCGAAAGACCTTTCTAAGCAAGGCAAAGCCTAACCCCCAACTAATATTTTTTGTATCCAACAACAGCAAAAAATAATAATTTGGTATGGTATCCTCGTTTAATACGGTTGCTGCCGGCTGAAAATGCAACGCAAGAAGTCAGATGGACGACCTCAGAAATACAAACTACGTAGATAATCCGTCTAAATCGATGGGCGGAGATGACACAAAGTTTGCCGGCTAATCAGTGGATGGAATCTTATGGAACATAAGCAATTTGTATTCGACTAATCCACAAATTAGCCTTCCCTTCCTCTTTATTATACACACACAAATTTTTGTTTTAACGTAAAAGTAAAGTAAACTAGTATCCAAATTTTACGTACTCTACTAGTATGACAGCCCTTGGTTTTGTTTTTCATATTGCTTAGTACCCAAGTGATGATTCTGACGGGATTCTCTAACCTTAATTCATATTTTATCTGTTTTTTTGTTACGTTTTTCTAATCGACTTAACTATTTCTAATCTAAATTCACAATTATATCTGTTTTCTGTGTTTTAAACTCGACATTCCAACTCACAAGAACAACTTACATGGAACCAGTTCACCATCTATGTGCCATCCGGTCCAATAATGCATTGCCACATGAAAAAACTTATGCATAGCTATGCATTATTGAACTGAAATGCTACGGGACAGTGAACCAGTCATATATAAATCTTCCAGACAAAACTTGAACGGCAAGCAAAGTTCGTAAAGATAAGGGGACAAAACCAAAAGGAAACATATGAGAAGAAAACATGTGTACATGAAGACACTTGAATTGAGAGGAACACTTTGTTTGTCGGTTGTTATATTTCAATTATCTGTCTCTCCCTTTGTCTAATCAGAAACCACCAGAAAAACAAACTGGCAAATGCTCATACTTTGAGATATATATGAGATCCTCTTGGGGGAGGAGCCAAACCTGATGTGTTGAGGATCGTATTTGACCTCTCTCCCATACGAGGATCTAGGATTTACACGAGGTTGGTGTGGGCCTCTGGTTTGAGAGTATCATATTAGAGAGAGGTTTTATGTTGAAATATCAATTTTTTATCTGCAAATCACAGTCGTTTGTAAAACCAAATCATTCCAATCACATAAACGAGAGATTTAGATCCATTACACGTCAAACTGTGACTTGTCCGCAACATACGAGGAGACAAGAATTTTACTTAGTGCTAGCCCACAGGATGGATGGATGCTACCCCAAAAACCACCCACTCTTGATTTATTTGCTCTCAAAAAAGTATGAGCCCACATGCCAATTGGTAGGATGAGGAAAGTGACACTTCCCAACTTTTTAAATGGGGGCACTATTGCAAAAGAGAGGATGCCAGCCATATCAATCACACGGCCACTATGATTTCTCAAAGCATATTCCTACACCTACACCTACATCAGCCTTAAATCATCTTTTAATCACTTGGCAGAGAATTTAAGGAATTCTGACTGACACTCCCAAAAATTTTATCCAACACTTCCTTAGACGCAATTTCTCCTTTGTGTTTTTCCGAATAAGAAATGCAAAATGAGTTTTTTAGAACGGCAATAATTGCTCCCGAAATTCGTACAGATAAGGACGTTGATTAAAAATTTCTTATTTCGATAAACAAACGAAAGCATCAAACAAAAGAGACCCAAGACATAATTAACATTTCTAGGTGTTTCTTTTATCATGATATCTAGACACGCTTTCGGAACAAGACCCCATCACACACATAAGAAGTAAGAACAAGGACATAATTTAGCATTACCTTTAACTGGCGTGCCGTTTATATCTAAGGATCAAAATATCCAGGATATAATTAATTAAAATATCTTACCACAATAACAAGAGGCTGTCTTAAGTCTGTTGCTGTCACGCACAAGTCTTGTCTTGCGCTGCCTGCTGTTTTCACACATTAGGCCTGTGCTTCTTTCATTGCATAAATGATAAATGTTGATGGAAACTTACCAGGGCCCCGCCAACTGAGAGCTCCCGCTTAATTTCGTAATCGAATTGGAGAACATGTTTCCGTCACCACCAAACTTTCGATAGCCACAGGATAGGAAAAAAAGGATGACATGAAATTTTTCTCCATGCAGCAGATCGAAGATCGTACAGAAGAATTATAGTAAATGGAAGGCGACTTCAACGAAACTAATGTAACAGAGAGAATATTGCATCAATTAAAAGGCTACAAATAGTCATATTTACAAATTTGAGAGTAGCATTTCTTCGGACAGAAACTTGGGACAGCATGCACAGCAAGTGACATACAAACATTGCTCAGTCATTGATTATTATGTAGAGGCCTCGAATGAACGTTTTAATGATGAGTATAGTCAATTTCGGAAAAGAAACCTAAGTCCTAGCCTCAAGTATTAGGTTCAATTTGAACCTAAACCGAGGCAAAATTTCCTACCAGGACTCCTATATAACGTGAACGCTGCCAGTTTTCTGTTGCATGGTCCGCAGTGATTGTCCTACAAAACCAAAGAAATTGTCTGGGTCAAGGATTTATTTACCATTGTGGAAGTACTACAGAACAAACAAGTATGACCAAATCTAATGTACGCTTCTAATGAAATACTACACATCTTACAAAGGATTCAAGAATACCTGAGTTACCCGCAAAGGAATAAGGTTTCAAAAGAATTTTGCTTCTAGTTAAACCAACACTAGCCACCTCAGGCCTTGGAACATTATCCACAGGTAACTGATTCGAGAAGTCACCATCACGCTGGCAACCTACTGAGCTCCCCAAGCAAACTTCAGAATTTTGTGCGAGAATTTGAACAGGTTTCCGTAAAGAAGGCAAATGCTGTGAGTCTCTCTGTTTTACAAGTAAGTAATTATATCTCAGATTAGCTGTTTGTCACTAAAAAGTTTGATGGAAAAGGGAGAGGGAGACAATCTTGTTTTGATGCAATCCAAAGTGTTGTCCGATACTCATTTAACGCCTTCATACTAGTGACTCACCATGTCACTACAAAGCTCCTCAGTTGATGCCATTGCCTCATGATAAAGATGACTAAGATCTGACCGAAGCCGATTGCGTCTTTGAGAGTAATATACTTTAGTAGCAAGGGGAAGAGGACAATCTGATTAATACGACACTTTTTGTCAAATACTGTGAACAGAGAGCACGTACAGTAGATTATTGGGAAAGAATGATCATCAGGATAAACTTTCCCAAGAAGTCGATTGAAGTTCAAAAAGTACATATGATGACTCATCTTTAAGATCCAAGACCTTATTGTTAATCTTTGCATGCTAAAGTAAAAGAATTGAGCAAACTGACACTACTATTAGCATACCTTTAATTGGCAGGCAGCATTCAAGGGCTTGCCCGGACTTCATATACTTAAGAGCAGGATAAGGTATTTCACTTGCAGGAATGGCTACTTTTGGAGAATCCCTATCTGCACACATGCAAGAAATAGATACCTAGACGTGAATACACCATAAATTTAGAAGACTAGAGAATCAATAAAGTTTTAGTTATGTTAGAGGTGATAGTTACCATATTTATGCATATTTAAAATAATGAAACAATGAAATCCATTTGTAGTTTATTCCCAATTTCAGTTCTTCGTTTCCTCTAGGGTGTGGAGTGGAAATCTAAAAGTTCTCTGAATTAATGCGTAATGAGAATCAAACATCAAAATCAACCATATCCAACTTCTCATACTATGAAAAATGGTGGTGATATACGCAAGCCCAAGTAATGAGGGTAGCTATACATGAAAAGTTCGCTCTATTTTAACATTAGGGAGGATTTAAAATATAAAATAAAGTGATTGGATATTCAATACTCGACAAGCAACATGAGAGTGTACAAGATGATGATTTAATATAAAACTTCCAAAAATTAAAGATCCTCACAAGGACATGCATCCTGAGTACTTGCAAGTTTTGATACAGCAGATGCTGTTCCTGTATCATCTGATAGTGGCAGCTGCTGAACTGCTACCCTACAAGCGGGGGAAAAGGCATTTGCATCATTTAATGGAAATGAAAGCCAAATATCCAACACCATTTAAAGGCTTCTTCTATATAAATACAAAAACAAAACAAAAAATAAAGCGACTGAACATTTCCAACAAGCCATTACGTTTGACTTATATACAGGATGCAAGAATGAATCCCACTTTTGTAACATTGCATCACCCTACCCACAATGGGTAGGTAGCTAATAAACAAAAATAAAAATATAAAATTTTTGCAATAAGGCATCAATAAAAGTAGCAAGAAGAAGTCAAAGGAAGTGCCCATGGTCTAGACATTCTTTCTGACCCCACTACAGGGTAAATGTCTAAAGCCACTAAGAGTCCATTTCTCTAAATTGCTCATTAAACACAATGCACAAGTACTCAAAATCCTTATAAGAGGAAAATGAAAATTGACAGTCCAGAATTTGGCTGTGCATAAGATCAGAGGAAGTAGGGGAGTGAAAGAAACTGACTAAAGGGAAACAGCTAGAGCAGTTGTGTGCATTATATGTTCAACGTTCAAATAAACTTTTAAAGTACTTAAGTATGTATATAATCACAATGCAAAGATAATTAATGGTCACAAGAATAACAATCGTACATTTTAAATCGTTTTGTTGGTGGAAGTATCACAGATGTTGAGCCATTGGTATTTCCTGGACTAACTCCGGAACCATCCATCATGATTGTCACATCCGCGTAAGTTGAATTCACTATATGAAATGGTACACATATGAACAAATCCTTATGCAGAATAGCTGTATAATAATTTATTTGATTGCTTTATTTGGGAGCTCATTTTTGCTCTTTGAAAAAGTCATGCACTGCTTCCTAGTGGAAAATAAAGGAGGGAGGAGTGCACATTATGACTTTGCTAGATGATATTAAGAATAGAACTAAACTCTAGGGAGAATCTTATATATAAACAAAATCTGCAATATGCCAATACTTCATATACCAGGCCCTAAGTTACAGCCTGATTCATTTGTTCAGGAACATGTTTAAATGGAAAATTGCACCCTAATGGTGAAAAGGTAATAAGTCGGGCAAGGAAAGAAAAAAGGTGATAAAAACAAAACAGAAATTTAAAATTAGGAATGTCAAGATATCAAATTGAAGACAATATTAAGCACAATAAACAGTTACTTTTTGCCTCCATAAAAGAGCCAGGATTCATTCCCATTTTCCCATCCAACTGGAATCGTGACACAGAGATATCATCTGCATCTATAGATTCAGATCGTTCTAGCTCCCCAACTAAAGTGGACTGGTCTAGAAAAGGTTAAGAATCATCAAATTGTCACACCATTTGGTAACATTATCCACTGAATCAGAAAAAAAGATAAATAAATAAATAAAATAAAAAAATAAAAAATAAAAATAGCACCAAGATGCTACTTGAAAAAAAAAATTCAGAAAATGGTGTTATATTAATAACTACTATTAACTCTTCCATAACACTAAACTTTACTCCACTTTGTTCCAAATAGAAATGAATAAGAGAAACGGGATGAGGCATCAGTACAAAATGTAAGAAAGAACAAGGAAAACACTAAACTTTACTATTGAAATAAATAAAAAAAGGATACTAGAATGAGCAATTGATAACTTTTTCCTCTCCTTCTTCGGAGGCTTCCTTTGCCCCATACTTCCATCAAGCTCCAAAGTAGTTTCCTGCATAGAATTTAAGGACCTACAAAGTTCTGAAAATTTCGGGCCATCCAGCACACTTAAAGAGTTAGGAAGGAACCAATCGGCAAACACTACTTGCAGTCCAATAAACATGGATAAGGTATCTGCCATATTGAGAGATCCTAGATTGGAACATGAATTGGGCTATGCATGCAACACATTTTTCTCCATCGAGCATGCAACAGACCACATACAAACATTTGAGCAATAAATATTATGAAGAGAACTAATTCAAATCCAAAGGTTTCCACTGGTTGCTAGCATCGAGTATTTTCTTATATGGTAGCATGCTTCAAATGGTAAAGCGCAAGAATACTGGGCTGACACACATACACACACAAGAAAGGGAAAACAAACATGTGTGTCTACATATGAAAAACCTTAGGAACAGAGAGAAAACTATTTTGAAGGAAATAGCAGAAAAAAAAGACCTCCAAACCTGCATGAGCCACATACTGACTGGCCTTGACTGGTTTTTTACAAGCATTGCAACACACCTTCACAGTATGTTAAATAATCAAATTAAATAGAGGTTATGCATAGAGATAAAACCACACAAACACATCAGATATAAACAATTACACGGATCAATCAGGTACCTTTTTTATTTTTTACTTAAAGATTTAAAGCAGATCAGCTATATAAAAAGCAATATTCTTCATATCTAACACACTCCATGCAGTAAAGGCAACTTGTGTTGTGCATAATCAAAATGTTAATTTTTTGGAGATTACAGAAGCAGAGGGCTTATTGCTGCCACAAACACTCTCACAGGCTAAAGTAGTAACTAGTCAAGTGATGATATCTTGTTTAACCTACATAAATCTAAACCTGAGAGAAATGTATTAATTTCTCAGTCCAGTAAAGGACAGTGGATGGTAGTCCTCTCCCATCCACAAGACCTCAAACCAAGGTAAAGGCCAGATTCAACCCCTCGTCCCTGGATGTAAACCCCAAGGAACTTTACCTACTTTTCTGCTAACCACAAAATCATAGTCCATATCAATTACTGTATGCAAGAAGTCATAAGGTTCCTACAGCAATCACACAGAAAACTGTCGATAGTTCCACTCAGCCTCTCACTGCACCATAATTCAAACCAACACATTTGTAACCAATAATTTTGGTCCGAGACAGAGACCATCGTATTGCTGAACATCACATTGATCCACTGTACTCAATTTGACTTTTGATGACTTCGCAATCATTTAATTTCTTCAATGCGTTACTGCAACTATCCACTACTTGAAGTTTATTTGCCCCCATGAAATAAATTCATGCTCATTTATTAGCAAAAGAAGTCACTAGAGACTTAGATGGTTAAGGTCTCCTTTATTTCCAGTTAAGGAAGTATGACCACTATTGTATTAGTACTACAAGCACAAAGGTGGTCAATATGAAGTTTCTAATGTTTAGGACGGAAGAAATAAAGAATGTGCCAGCTTGAACAGTGTTATATACCCACATGATAACGTACAAGTTATTTCTTTGCAAAAGCAGAAATACTCAGCATAAATGGGCAGATCGATGTAATCTAAACCTTACCAAATGTAAAGGATCATCCATCGGCTTCAAACCAAACACATGCATATCTGCAGACCCAGATGGAAATCATCAAACAAAATTATCGAACTAATTATCGAACTACAAACTAAAGGCTTACGTGAAACTATAAAATGTTACAATACAGAATTGAACCAAAAACTGTGATACATATGCATCTTGAAAACCAGATTTTAAGAAACGGAATGAAAACAATTAAAGGTGCACATTAATCTGGCAAATTTGATAAAAATGTTCTTAATTATGTTTATAAATATATAGTATTATAATGTCGAATAAAAGATGTTCCTAGTTGAAACCACCATCACCAGATTATCATTAAGCCGTGACCATAGAACAAATACACTTGTTTATTAAAAAGGTGCGTCTGAATTAAATAAAGAAATCACCTTCTTCGTCAAGCAAATTAGCTTCACTTGCCCCACTTAATTCTCTGCAAATTATTTGAGCGGCAAACTTCTGATGGCCAACATCTTCTGTACATAGTATACAGGGAATGAGGTTAATGACAAACCAAAACGGGGCAATTGAGTACTGCTTATAAGAAAAAATAATTAGTTCCACTAAGCATAGATAGACCATAAGTGAGGCAGAGTGTAGATAGCCCACAAAATGCACAAAAACATACAACCCCAAAGTCATATTGTACCATGCAAGTGGCCATCAACAGTGATGGAGAGGAGTGTTGCCCTTGCTCCATGGCGTGTGTTCAAACCCCATCGGCTCTCTAATCTAACAAATCTATCGTTTGATAAAACCAAAAAAAAAAAAAAAAATTCATATTGTACCTGTTATGCTTTGTGAGACAGTCCCGCCCGCCAGAAGCCTTGCCATGACAGCCATCCTCCCACTTCCAAGTGAACATACCATCGAGACTCGTATACCTGTATGTAACAATACGCTCTACTAACTTCCACTGTCCCAGAAAGAGTCCATGTAAGACCGTACGAACACTATCCAGCCTCGCATCATTACCACAGAAAAACCGAAAATCACTACGCGGATTGTGAGCCTGGGAGTAAAAATAAATTCATACAGCAACACATTTCAAAATGCACGGGCAATTGCACGAAAGAGTCCATCTTTTTTTGCAATTCAAACGCATAAATAACCGCTACTCTAAACCCAAATTTAGCAAAACAAAACTAAAGCTTAATCAACCACTTGAAACAATCGAAATAAAAATTCAAGCAGCAGATGAACCTCACCTACACCACAGTCCGCACAAGCAGCCTTCCTCCGAGTCCCAACAAAACGCCTCGCAATTACCAAAAACGACACCGAATCGGAGAATCCCAACCGGCAGCAATCGAAAGTTCCGGCGAGCTCGGAGCAAGCAATGGTCGCAGTGGCGGAAAGAGAATGCGCGAACGTGCGTGGCAATGGCGGAAGCGGAAACCCTAGACGGAAGAGGGAGAGAGAATCCCACTTTTCTCTTTCGTTTCTTTTTTCGGAGTGAGATTTGAAACTGGAAAACGATAATTTGAGTGTGCGTGGGTTTTCTGCTGCTCCGACACCGAGAGGGAGCGAATAAGAGGTGGCAAAGCAAAGGCTACAACAACTCGAGTGGGGACGGTTGAGGGGTTTTGTCTTTTTATTCAATTTGTTTGGCTGCGCCAACTGCCAACACGTGCCCACGGGCCCCACTTGATTTGTAGATAACGTTTTAATTGTAGAGGTGAAAAACAATCATGTCTATACATTTTAGTGCGAGTTCGATCCTCATTGATCCCCTTACTTCTAATTGTGTTTAAAATTTATTCGATACGGTCGATATTTTCATGAAAATATAAAATATATATATATATGAAAATTAGGGTTTAAGTCTAAACTTCACCTCATATTAGAAAAACTAAGTTTAGACTAAAATCGACATATATCATCGATATTGTTGACACATTTTTTAAATATCTGAGGAACTTTTATATTATGTTAAAACTAATGTTTGACAATTCCTAAGGTTTCATTTTAAATTTTCATTATTTTCCTCAAAAGTAATCAATATTGATATTCGATATATCCGTTCATACTTTCACAAATTTGCATATCAATATTTCTACCGATACTGCTATTTTAAACATTGCTCCTTACAACTAACATTTTAACACGTTTGTTAAAAAAAACTTTGATTTATTTAATTTAAACTTTAAGAGAAATGGGATACCACAAAGTGAAATGAAAAAAAAAGTGCGAAAATGTCTTTATTTTTTATACAATGATATATTTACACTATAGGGGAAGAGAAATAATTCGGTTGCGGACTTGGCATTCATGAAATTTAAATTTAAAACCTTTCACTAACAAGTGAAAAGAAATATAATTAAACCGTACTACTAAATATTGAAAACAAAATGTTTTCTTATTAAACATTTTTGTTCCGTATTGTTATAGACACTGATAACTGTAACTCATTGAAATGATTAAAACTATGGACCTATTCTAAAATCCTAGCCCATCACCCAGTCTTCTTCTCCACTTTTAGCTAAAATCCCAAGGGCTTATGCAAGACATCTTCTTGAGTTCAAATTTTGTGTACACAATTTGTCGTATTGTTGAAATTAAACGCAAAATCTTGAGTCCAACCAATAATTTGATTTCAAACAAATTTTAACATGTTAAAGTGGTAATGGGATTGAGTAAATTTTCTTTCTTACTTTGATTTGTAGATAACGTTTTAACCAGTGGTGAAAAACAATGTCTATATATTGTAGTACGAGTTTGATCTTAATCGATTCTTTTAATCTTAACTAGTGTTTAAATTATTTTTTTTATACAGTCAATATTTTCATTAATGTATCCAAAAATCAGAGAAAATTGTGAAAATTGGGAATTAAGTCTAAACTTTACCTCATATTGGAAAAATTATGTTTAGACTAAAATCGACATATCGTCGATATTTCTAACACATATGTTAAATATCTAAGAAACTCTTATATTTCATTCAAACTAATGTTTGACAATCCCTAAAATTTAATTTTAAATTTCCATCATTTTCATCAAAAGTAATCCATATCGATGTTTGATATATCCATTTATATTTTCACAAATTTACATATTGATATTTCCACAAATTTACAGATCGATATTTCCACCAATACCGATATTTTAAACATTGCTCCTAACAACTAACATTTTAACTCGTTTGCTTAAAAAACTTTGATTTATTCAATTTAAACTTTAAGAAAAATGGGATATTGCAAAGTGATAAAAAAAGAGTGCGAACATGTTTTTATTTTTTATACAATGATTTATTTACGCTAAAGAGGTAGAGAAATAAATCTGTTGCGAACTCGGCGTCATGATATTCAAACCTAAAACCTTTCACTAATAAGTGAAGAGAAATATCATTAAACCGTAATACTAAGTATCAAAAGTGAAATGTCTTCTTATTAAACATTTTTGTCTCTTATTGATATAGCCATTGATAATCGTAACTCATGGAAAGGATTTAAACAGGGAACTTTAATGAAAAGCTTCACATTTGTTCACTTTAATGAAAAACCATATTTTTATACTAAAAAGTCAATTCTGGTACTATTCACTTTACCCTTTATTTTGTCATTATCGTTAAAACTCAAAGCTTTAAAGTTATTTTCATTAATTTTTCTTTTAAACTATGGACCTATTCTAAAATCCTAGCTCATCACCCAGTCTTCTTCTCCACTTAGCTAATCCCAAGGGCTTATGCAAAACATCTTCTTGAGTTCAAATTTTGTGTATATAATTTATCGTATTGTTGAAATGAAATGCAAAATCTCGAGTCCAACCGACCATTTGATTTCATTTAGCAAAACCACATAAGTGAAATTTTAGTTGTACACGTAGAAAGTGAAGATTGAATGTCGTTACATCCTCAGTGATAAGACCTAACTTTTTTATTAATACACTTGGCTAATACCTTTTTTTATCACCTTCATTTATCTTGGGTTGAAGACAAAATTGAATTGATTGGAATTTGGAGATGGTGGTAAACCAACCCAACAAGTATCCATACAGGCTTAGCCATGGAGCTATTGGATCCAAGCCCACTGACTATATAGCCCAGCCCAACTCCTTAAGAACCTCCTCAAGAACCCACAACAACCGTCTGGGCTGGTTAAGCCCATGTTGAATTTGATCTTCGTGATGTTCGTCTTAGGCCCATTATAATAAGATCTAGCTTTTCGGCAATCTTATTAGTGTAATATTACCATATATTTATGTTGTCTTTACAATGGTTGAAAGTATTTTGGTGCAAATATTTTTGGAACTAATTCTTAGTAAAAATGTAAATAAATCTTGAAAAATCACGTTTTTGGAACCCAAAAACGTTTTCTTTAAAAGCTCTTTCAATCATTTTAATAGCATATCCAAACAAGTTCTATGTTTATGGCATTGTTATTCTCACTCTCGATTTTTCGTTTGATTTGAGCATGGTACATGAGCTGCAATGGCGTAGCCAAGATTTTCAAATAATAGGGTCATAATATCAACCAAAAAGCTTCATTGGGTCATGTTGTCGAGCACCCAGTAGGTACCTGCCAATTTCTATCAACATATGTTGAAAGTTTATGCCAGTGTATGTCGACAACAACTATTACTTGTAGAGGCTTGTCAAGGGTGGATGTAGGACACTGTGGAGTAATGTTGAAGACTGTCAAGCCTTTTCAACCAAAGTATTTCGTGCAAGAGAGAAAATGAAGACAAATCTCTATTAATTAATGAAACCTTTTGTCAATCAAAAGAGGGTGAAAATACAACTTAGTCTTCTATCATATAAAACAAAATGATGGGCAATAATATAATTTCACAAGTCCAAATTTTACTGTTTTTTTATTGAAATTTCATCTACAAATAATGTTAAAATATATCTAATATTTAAAATAAATAAATAAATAAAACCAAAAACAAAAACCTCCCACGTTCTCTCTCTATCTCTCTCCTCATTTTCTAAAGAGTAATGATATTCATACCATATTTTTATATCACATTTTCATATCACCTTGATGTTATTTGATGTGGACAGCCACATCATTTGAATTAATCAGATTTTTAAATTTAGTTCACTATTTAATAAACTAATAATTTTAAAAAATTAGTTAATTAAATGATGATTGTAGTATACGAGAAGTCTTTCTCCTTCATTTTTTTGGGTTTTGCAAAATTTTCAAATAATGTGGCTGTCCACATCAGATGCCACCTAAGATGGTATGAATAACATTACTCTTTTCTAAAAAAATGTGTTCATACACACAAAGTGTGAAGGTAAATGCTAGTATGATATAAGAAAATAGAAGACGTATGAAGATGAGGTTGTAATTTAGTTTCCCTTATCTGTTTATAAGGGTCAATACAATATACAAACAAATATATATGGGGTTTTAAAATTATTGAGGTTAAAGACAACCAATGATCCTATATTGACTTCGTCACGGATGAACGGTATAGAATAATAAAATAATGTATGTAGTTGGTCTTCTGTTTCTAATCTCGTGTATGCTTATACTGTCATTCTGATTGTGCAATAAACATGATTTAATACCACTAACATGCTAGATTCAAGTGAAATTGTATTTTATTACACGATACAATACTTTACTTTCTCGATGTCAGATTACACTCTCAACGTGCACTTCTTACGTAGGATTTTGAATTTGAAATCATGCACGAAAAGTGGAGAGAACTTTTAATCTCACGCCAACCGGTTAAAAAATTAGGAGTGTTTGAAAGAGAAGATCAACACAATAATCATGATTAAGCACACATCCATGCGAGAGGCTAATTGGGAAACAGAATCAGTGAGATGGGTTTTGGGGTTTATACGAGTTGCGCAACTCATGCAAACAATGGGTCCATGCACAATGGGTAATATTAGAGATATCAAAATTTTAAACCAAATTTATGAAAATGATACGTCATCAATAGGAAATAAGCACGTTAATCAACGCTTAAGTAATAATCCAATCATCCACAATCATATCATTTGATTTATAAATTTGGTTTTGAAAATTTGGTCTCCTTAGATTATCCATGCATGATACATCTAACACATAGTCTATTAGCAAAGAAAGACGTATATGAAAGAAGTTCATTGTTATGATGGCATCAATGGCGTCATGAGTTACTAATATAAAGTTACGTGTACATCTCTCTTGCTTTGTATTAGTGGTTCAAGATACACTTAAGTCATTCTCCCTATAGTAACCTCTGTAACAAAATTCTCCAATCAATTTTCCTTTATGTGATCTTTAACCTTTATATGATGATATAAATTCACTATCAGTCTACTTTTAGCTACGTCTTTGAAATTCAATTTTGATCTCACTTTGTTTCCTGTAACTCAAAAGTTATCACTCTACTCTCTGAAATTCAAAATTCGTTTCACTTCCGACTTGTGAACTCAACATTCAACAATCATAAAACATTAAATTTAAAAGAAGAAATTAAGAATTGAATTTTTTTTTTTTTTTTTGGGGGGTTGCCTTGCTTGAGTTGCTGAGATGAAAAGAAAAAATGAATTAGCCTGGTGCATACAAATCAATCCCACATAACGAAATTAACAAAATTAAGGCATTGTGGATCGGGTTTTTAGTTTTATATAGAAAAATGATAACTTTTGAGTTTCAGTAGATAAAATGTGATTAAAATTGAGTTCTAGGGGCAAAATAGAGCAAATTTTGAATTTCAAAAAATAAAATGACGACTTTTAAGTTACAGTAGATAAAATAAAATTAAAAACCAAATTCAAAGAATTTAGCTAAAAATAAGTCTTTCACTATGTTATAACACGCCATGTTATAGTGTGCTCGTCCAAAAATTTCTCCATCAAACAATGAACGTGTGTACGTAACCACGTGGCAATAGAATGGTGATGATTGTGGACCATGCGATTGACTGATCTAATATAATGATGATGATTCTTCTTCCGCTACTCGATCGGTCCCTGTACCTGCATTGTATTGATCGATCTTTAAAGGTGCCGGCATTGAGCTAAGCAGTTATCATGGCTTTGCACCCATAAATGGTGCATCGTCAAGCAGCATGCACCACAAATTGCTTAATGTTACTCTTTCCTCTTACACTGCAAATAGATTACCATCATCCGTACAACTTAATTAAACACAATTCTCACTTGAGAAATGTTAAGAACGCTTTTTTAAAAATGAGAATATTTTTCACCTCATGTTTTTTTAGCAATGTTTTATAATGTTGACATGAAATTTAAGACATTCTTCAAAGATTTGCACCGTCTTCTCTAACACTGGCCGAACGGCAGTGGGTGATGGAGTAAGAAACTTAAAAGAGGATGCTCTTCTTTTAGGTTCTTTATGTTGTATCCGCATTTCCACTGAGTCAATTTGATCTCAGTGGTCCTGTGAGTGGTTGAAAAAAAGGAATAGGGGCATTTCCATTGCGAAGGAGGTTAGTCGGTTTAGGAAATACAGCTTGATCAAGTGAGGATGGAAAGACAAGCGAAAGTACGAGTGTGTTAAACTATGAGGTGGTAGAAAATTTATGAAGTGTCTCACTTTGAGAAAGCCTCGTTCACTTTTCTCTTCTCACTTTAGGGTTGATCCATATTCCACTATATTAGAATTTGTGTTCATAAACATATTAGTTTTGTGAGTCTAAATAGTCTTGTGTAAAGAAATTTTTGTTGTTGTGATCGGAACACGAGTGGTACACGAATTATTTTTATATAAGTGGTGGGAAAATTTACTTTTTAAGTTATTAACTTTTTAACATACATATCTCACCATTTGTATATTGACACATGATGTAGCATTCCGTATTCTAGTTACACTGAAAAATCTCTCGTCTCGCCTATTATTTAACCAGAGAAATGCTAAGAAATCTCTCTCAAAAATGAAACTTTTGTCATCTCATAATTTTAACGTCAATTTTCATACAAATATTATGCTAAAAATATGAATCGATTAAGAATTCATAGAGAATCTAAAGATATTTCTTAACCTTTCTCTTTAACCAATAAAGAAGAAGTCAGAAATATTTTGATGGCGATTGTGGGGATTATGATTTCCATAATGGTGGCCGTACGAACCCTCACCAGCACTGTGCCTTGCGAACGTGGGGAACCAGTGTGGTGCAGTGTTAGGTGGGGTTGGCCCATACGTTGAGATTCTTAAACGGTCCTGTTCAATTCAATTGTGAGAAGTCTTTAAGAGATGAGATATCTATTTTTTATTTATAAAAATACAGATTAGTTGTACGGTTCATACGATATTGAATTTTAACGATTTAAATTATTTATTTTTTAAGTTGCATCTCATAGATTATTCTCATAAAATATTAATCAAATCGAAAATATTTAAACATCTAATTGCGTTTTAAAAAAAATTAACGAATACTTTGTTATATAAGAAACAATAAATTTTTTAAATAGGCAAATGATTTTGAATTGAATTGAATATTTGTAAGGATGATTTATGAATCAAGACTTAGACGGTTCAGATCGTTGAAGTTCGATATAGAATGGACCCCATACCTAATCTCTATTTTTTTGGAAAAAATGAGAATCCCTTTGCATAAAGGGCCTGTTCGACTGTGTATTTGAGAATTTAGTCTATAGCGATTGCCACATTGCCTTCTCTATATTTTATGGGCAAAACCTACCTAGATTTTGTTAAGATTTTAAATAGTAAAATCAACTGCCTTGGGCTAAACATATTGATATTATATTTATTTTATTTTATTATTTGCACAGCATGATAAGTGTGAGAGTTTTAACGTAACTAGAAGCGGGATTTGTATTCTTCGTTCACCTTCAAGCCTACTGGTTAGGTAGAAGATTTGCTGCTCGTTTGGAAATACATTTTAAAATAACTGAAAGCGAAATTATTGACTATGATTTTAGTTTATGATAAAATATCAAATTGTATTTTCACTCTCTTTTGAGTGATAAAGAGAGTTTTTTAACGGGTGAGCTTGTTTGTGTTAATGGATTGTTACCAAGCATGAATGGTTGTATTACATTAATATTTTTTTCATAACAAATGAAAAAATTATCTACACTAAGTTTAAAGATGGTGAGTTGAACTTTACAATGGATTTAAAATAATGTGATTCAAATTCACCTTTGACGAAAATCGAACATAAAACCTCTCACTTATAAATAATAATAAAAAACCACAAAAACGTAGTATTAAATGATAAATTAATTTAACATTTTAGAATTCTATGATGGATTTGGATCCTCTCTTGAGCTGATGGATTTGGATCCTCCTAAGCAATCATCATGGACCATTAGATTTTTATCTAACGACTACAATCATTATAATTTTAAAAGGATTCCTATTTATAACCGTTGGATAAAAATCTAATAACTTACTATAATTGATCATGAGGATCGTCTCAGGATCCAAATTCTTCTATGACAATGAAAGCCCGATCCCTATCAATCGCATGCAAAACAAAAAAGCGACCTTCCACAAAAAAGAAAAAGTAACACAATAATAATAAAATAATAATAAAGGATCCTTCATTCAAGGCGACAAATACACAAACACAATGATGATGACGCACAACACAACACAACACAACAACAGAGAATATTTCATTCAATCTCAAGACCGTCAAGGCACCTCGTAACACCGCCGCTTAAAGTCAAACACAGGCTTACTTACATCTCCACCGTCCATCTGTTATCACTGCCGCTCAATCAACGGTCAGTTTCCGTCCAATTTCAAACTCCCCCTTAGGCGAGGCGACCGTATATATTCCACTCGCTTAGCGGTCTCTCTTCCTCTCCTCATCACTCCTCGCACTCCTCCCCTGCTCTGCTCTCTCTCTCTCTCTCTCTCTCTCTCTCTTTCTCTCTAAACTTTTCTGGAACTAACAAATCTTGAATTTTGGTAGTTTTTTTCAGTAGGAATTATAGAATCCAGATCCAAATTTGGACCATTTCCCCTCAATTTTCTTGTTCAAAGATCAAAACTTTGACCTCCAAAAACTGGTTAGTTACTCAAAAAATGAGTTTTTTTTTTTTTTTTTTTGAAGAATCTTTTTTATTTAATTTCGACAATTTAAGGTGAAATAGTTAGCCTCGGAAAATTTGACTTGGGTTGTCAACTCAACAGTCACTACTGTTTTGATGTCTAATTCTCTTCTGTTTTGCACTCCTCCCGAAGTTGACCAGATCAGTATGCTTTGAATAATATTGGTTAATCTAGTGTAAATTATCGTTGGAATAAAATAAAATGTTAAAGATGTAATGTTTCTTGCAAAATTTTCCACTTTTCAGCTTCCCAGAAACGAAGTCTTGACGTGAACTCGAAGTGCAACTTGAACTGAATTGCTCTCCGGTACTGCTAGCAATGGCAGGTCGATGCGAGCTCAATTGCAACGGAATCAATGAGAATTCTGATGGCCTCCGACCACACATCAGTGGTTTCGATGAACCTTTTCGTGGCGCTTCTCTGCGCTTGTATTCTACTCGGTCATTTGCTGGAGGAGAGTCGATGGATGAATGAGTCCATCACAGCCCTTGTAATTGTGAGTCAGCTTTTATTGTTCTACGACTGTATAGGAAATGATTTCCGCACATCCTGTTCATTTTTGTCCGTTGATTTGTTCAAGGAGAGGAAATGGATGTGCGGAAATCACTTACGTATCCGTATATGTATTTATTATATGTGTGTGTTTATGGAGAACCGGAAATGATTTTGCGGGAGTTTTTGTGTTGGTGGGCAGGGACTGTGCACAGGAGTTGTAATTTTGCTCACAACCGGAGGAAAAAGCTCACGTTTGTTAGTGTTTAGTGAAGATCTCTTCTTTATATATCTGCTTCCGCCGATCATTTTTAATGCCGGGTAAGTTCAATGCGGTTTTAACTGATTGTTTTCCTGATCAGATTCGCAATTTACTCATTTAGGTGTTGTAATTATGGGTTTGTCTAATCAGTTTAATTAAGCTTCAAAACGTACGCAATCGGTATATGGTTGGTTGCTTTTGATGTAAGTTTGCCAATTTATCTAAAGTAACATAAACGCCATGAAATGACCGGAGTTCTGCTCGATAACTCGATCGATGTAAACTTTAAAAGAGTATATTAATGGAATTTAGTAAGTATTTATTTCGATTATTTTACTCGCTAAGTTGGCAGTACATTGTAATTGATCTTTTCTTCTCAACGTCACCAGGTTCCAGGTAAAGAAGAAGCAATTTTTTCGTAATTTCATAACTATCATGACGTTTGGTGCTGTTGGAACTCTCATATCCTTTGCCATCGTATCGTTAGGTAACTCGACAACCTGAGGATTTTAGCTTTTGTAGCATAGGTTTCTGCTGGAAGGTTTAAAGATGCGAGACACTTGTGTGTTAGGATATTTGTGCAAAGTAAAAATGTTCGAAACAATAAATCGTTTAAAGTATGAGCAGGACTGCCTCTTCAGTATAATTGGTTTCAAACAAGCTTCTGCGTTACTAGCTTCTTCGATTTTGATTGACCAGCGGATCATTTCAGTGATGGTTTTAATGGTTGTTCATGAATTCTTTTGTATTTCGAACCAGGTGCAATGCACTTTTTTCACAAGTTCAGTGTCGGTTCCCTCAAGATTGGAGATTATCTTGGTATACTTTACGACTTCAAATTATTGTTGTTTTGTTTTTATCTTGTTATTTTCTGCTTAATTGGATCAGTCCCTTGGTTGCAGCACTTGGCGCGATATTTTCTGCAACCGATTCTGTTTGCACCTTACAGGTATGCATGGTCTTTGTGTCTTGTGAAGGATGTGCTCCTGTTGCAGATTTAAACGACGACTGAATTAATCCAAACTTTTGAATGCAGGTGCTGAATCAGGATGAAACGCCTTTGTTGTACAGCCTGGTTTTTGGGGAAGGTGTCGTTAATGACGCTACGTCAATAGTGCTTTTCAATGCAATCCAGAGCTTCGACCTCTCTCACATCAATACAAGCACTGCTTTGCAATTTTTTGGAAACTTTTTATATTTGTTTGTTACAAGTACAATCCTGGGAATCGCGGTAAGCCTCCCTCCCTCCCTCCTCTCCTCTCTCTCTCTCTCTCTCTCTCTCTCTCTCTCTCTCTCTCTCCCAAAATAAATTGCTGACACATACATCTTTTTTCTTAACGCTACTTTCTTGCAGGCTGGACTACTAAGTGCAGTTATCATCAAGAAGCTCTACTTCGGCAGGTTTGTATAATTTTACAGTGAAAGACGGAGTTTTTAAATGTGACTTCGAGTAGGGGTCTTATACTTGTTTTTTCTAATTTTCAATAATCAGGCACTCAACTGATCGCGAAGTCGCTCTTATGATACTCATGGCTTACCTGTCATACATGCTGTCTGAAGTAAGATTTGTGACAACTCGTACATCGTGTTTCTTTTGTTTTGTTTCTTATCTAAAAAGAACTCTGACCATAAAACAAAATTTTGATTTATCATTCAGCTATGTTATTTGAGTGCCATTCTCACTGTGTTCTTTTGCGGAATTGTTATGTCTCACTACACATGGCATAACGTGACTGAAAGTTCACGAGTGACAACTAAGTACGTTAAATATCCATAAACATCTTCCTGGAAAATTGAGAGGCATTCTCATTCGATCTGTCGAAACCTGTGGAAAACATTGCTGATGTTTCATTCTCTTTACAAACTAATGCAGGCATACTTTTGCCACTCTCTCGTTTGTGGCGGAGATCTTTATCTTTCTTTATGTCGGCATGGATACCCTGGACATTGACAAGTGGAGATTTGTGAGTGATAGGTATGATCAGTGCAGAAAGAGGAAATCAGCCTCCTTTTAAACTCGTTACGTCTTGTACAACGTGTTTAGTTGATCTCCGTTAGTTGGTTAATTTTGCTTTGCTGTATTTTCATTGTTCAGCCCTGGAAAATCCATGGTGGTGAGTTCGATACTGTTGGTACTGGTTCTGATTGGAAGAGCAGCCTTTGTTTTTCCCTTGTCTTTCTTATCCAACTTGACTAAGAAATCTCCACAAGACAAGCTTAGTTTAAAGCAGCAAGTAGGAGTTTATCCAATTCTAGCTCTTTTGGTGTACATTCTTTGAATCGAATGAAATATTACAGATCTCTGCACATTTCCTGGTTTTCAGGTTACAGTTTGGTGGGCGGGGCTTATGCGTGGCTCTGTTTCAATGGCACTTGCTTATAATCAGGTAAAGATTGAACGCTACGTAGTCCTTTCTGTTGCCTATGAACTCATTTTTTGTAATCTTAGGGACTTTTAAGACAGTTGGATGAAAGCGAGAAGAACTTCATGATTGTGTACTCGTGATCTTTGCTTGGGAAAGTTTTGTCACACAAACATTGATATTTTGTTGTGAATGCGTTTGCAGTTTAATAGGTCTGGCCATACGGACTTGCGTGCGAATGCGATCATGATCACCAGCACCATCACAGTTGTTCTTTTCAGCACAGTGGTAAGACACCAGCGACTTGAAATCCGGACTCATTCGGGACACATTTTGTATATAAACCCGCAAGTGATTGGTTTGGTATATTACATCCTTTTGTTTATGCAGGTTTTTGGTTTGATGACCAAACCACTTGTGAGAATCTTGCTTCCTGTCTCAAAACACGTCTCGAGTATGATATCTTCTGAACCGTCTAGTCCAAAATCAATCGTTGTGCCACTACTCGGCAATGGCCAAGATTCAGAAGTGAACTGTGGGGTGGAAGATTCAGAGGCAAACATAGGACCCACGGACATACCCCGTCCAACTAGTTTACGTATGCTCTTAAGCTCTCCTTCTCACACCGTCCACCATTACTGGCGAAGATTTGATAATGCTTTCATGCGGCCTGTTTTTGGCGGGCGGGGTTTTGTGCCTTTCGTTCCAGGCTCACCCGTTGAAGAAATTGGAAATCAATGGCATTGAGACGGAACTAACACACATATATAACTACTTATACACAATCACAGATGAGCACTAATTTATGTAATGTATAGGTTGTGCTTGAGAGTGGCTGCAGTGTGCATTTGTTCATACAAAGGAGATTTTGGAGTGTGGTGACAGCATTTTACACAGGATGAGCTGCTTGTTTCGTGTGGTGGTTCGGAAATTTTCATGTCTGCATAGGTTGCTGATTAGGTTAAATCCTTACCACAGTTGACGCCCTTGTAAGTTTTGTGTGATTGGTGTTGTAATGATCTTTCAAATTTTTTGATTTCGGAAATTGCATCGACTGAGTGGTCTAAGAAATCAACGGTTGGATCTTGCATATAGGAATCTAATATATCTTTGCAACAGTTAGATGAAAAATGAGATAAGATTTTTGGCTCGTCGTTTCCATTTTCATCACCTATGGAAGAGATTAATGTCGTTCGTACAAACAAGCAATCATCAATAGATGAAAATACCCTTTTGGCCTACGCCTTATGCCGAAAAGGAAGATTACCAACTAACTCTTCGTTTAGTGGTACTTCTCAACTGAATGTCGAATGTTTATCAATTTTTTGATTAACATTCGAAAACCTAATCACGCTCATCTGATCACTGAATTTCTTGGAACATAAGCTTCAGAACAAACTTCGATATCCACAGAAGGGCATTTTTTACAAAACAAAACATTATTGGGAGAAGTTCATACATGCAGAATTCAGATTATATCCACATATTACGCATCACACGGAAGAACATCTTTGGTATCAGAAACATGCATGCAGATCCTTCTCACTCAGTCAGAGAAGGAGAAACAACTTCGTTTCACTGTCTAAGATCCAGGACAGAGAATTGTCTCTACGGATGGATATAGTATCCGATTGCTAGACTGACGAGGGCAACCATACAAACATGGAAGAGAGGGAAGCCAACCGTGACTGTTTTTAAATTGTTCTTCCTCCTCCTCAACGACTCCTACGAAGAGAAAAGGCGGACATCAGATCCCCAGACGGGGCACATAAGAGCAGCGAGGTTCAAATGATGAAAAAAGAAGACTGAAACAAAATAATGAATTGATTGGATGGAAAATCTACTCATCCATATCTCTCATTCTTCATACTATCTGATTCAAAGGCGGTTATGGGAGAGAACGCATACTACATTTACAGATTATGCAGCTATCCTCTGATGAAGATAATAGAAAAGTGAAGGATTCACGGGATAAATTACTCACCAATTCATGTTTAAGCATATTCTTCTCTCGAGTGGACCTGCTACTCTCTTCCATTAACTTCATGATGGTAAGTTCAGCCTGCAAGGAATATGTGACAAATTTAAGATCACTTCTATTTACAGTTTCAATGAGGGGTCACAAGAATGTTAACATTACAAAGAGTACTAGAAAGTAGGATCCACATCCACCCAACGGCAATTTGAGGAGCGCACACACCCGGAATTGGGCCATGTATGGGATACGATCTTCCTACCCAGGAATGAAAAGAATTGATGCATTATAAGCCTAGTTGACCACAATGGAATATGGAATGTGGAAGAGGGAGGATGAGAGGAGGAGCGGGGGTGGGAGAGTGAGAATCTTACTGCTGAATGTATTTACAACAATTCACAGTTAACTACGGCACTTCAACATGCTTAAATAGTAACCTCTTCCCATATTATTCCCCTCTCAACTTTCTTAAATTCAGATATCTTTCCTACTATCCTTCCATGAGAATGACAACACCTTTTGTCAAAAATAAGTTTTTCATGGTTACCACGCTATAAAGATATCTAGATGAGAAAAACAGACCTCTTTTAGCTTTGAATCCACTGTATTTAGCTTTGATTTCAGTTCCTCAAAATCCTTGTTAAATTCAACTCAGCAGCACCCCTAGCTGGTTCCAGATCCTCCATATCCTTAGCTGTTTTCAATTCTTCCATATTTTTAGCTGGTTTCAATTCCTCCATATCTTTAGCTGGTTTCAAATCCTTCATGTCCTTAGCTGGTTTCAATTCCTCCACATCCTTAGCTGGTTTTGATGCCGCAACATCCTTAACTGCTCTTGACTCATCCACGTCCTTACAAGTTTCAAACGCGTTAACATCCTCAGCAACCCGGCACAATGGAAAACAGATTATGGTTTATTACAATATGTGAACAACTCTTTTTTGACACATCTGATTTCAAAATTGATTACAATATAAAATAACACTTGCACAAAATCATTTACTCCTACTAACATACAGATGAAAATCAATGCTCTACCACATTAAAATGCTAGTGCAAATATCATTTGGCACTCACACACACATGCAAATAATCAAGAAAAATTAATACTCGAACACATATACACAGAACAAAGAAACGATAAATAAAAGATGAACATCAATCAAACGAAGAAGGAATATTCGAACACATACACAGAACAAAGGAACAATAAATAAGAGATGAACATCAAACAAATGAAGAAGGACAAGAGATCAGTCAAGAATTCAGTTCAACGGACAACATTATTGCTCTTACCCCATGACTCGGAGGTACATTTTCAACTCCACTCAAAACCCTATCCTTTTTCACTGAAGTGTCATAGCATGGATCTTGCTTCGACTCTCCATTGATTGGTACAAATACTGGGGATGCGGGGCTGATAAGCATCACTTTTAACCTCCTTTCTTCAACGTATCTGCTACTATCTTTTGAAAACTGTCAAAAAATTGAGAAGTTAAAACGAGAATTTTACCAAACAACTTAGACCAAGAGACGGCCAATCATTCTTAATATCTTACCATCTGAGATGTAATCTCCTCTTCAGTTGTCCCAAAAGGAATAACAGTGCTCTGGATTAGGAACTTGTCTTTGCACAGCAAATCTGGTGGAGCTACATTCTGAGCTTGCATAGTAACTGCATTGACCAAAAAGGTGAAGAGTCAAAATCCATTTAGTTTCAGCGCTACATTTTGGGTCAGCGCCATAACAGGCAACTAACAATGTCGATGCAAGTTTACGCTTAACATTATGTCCTCATAATCTTACAAACAGACTCATTACAATACATGTATGAACAGCAAAACGTTGGTAGACTGTCAATTCCAATCAAGTAATTCGTGTTCCAATATCTGATCCGTGTTGACAATCATAACATATAATGCTTCGCCTAAGACGACATATCATCAATGCATGCATTAGGACTCAAACCACAGGGACAACAACACATTACAGAAAAACACAAAAACCCCAAGGTGTAGAGAGATGAAGAACACAAGACCTGTGAAATCACATGTTGTCTTGGGATTTACAATGCCTGCATTCGGGCGCACGCAATATTTCTTCGGAGAAGTGGTCTTCACCTGCAAACAAATTTTGCCAAATAGCAAACCAAAACATAAAGCACACCCAATTCATCTCCTAAATCCCAAATCAACCCAAATTTTTCTAATTTCGGCCACATTTTCATCAAAAGTGACTAAATCATATATGTTTCCATGCACACAACACACGATCTACAAAAAACAATAAGCAATTCAGAAAATTTAAAAAAAAAAAAAAAAAAAAAAAAAGTGTGAAAGTTTGAAGCAACTACATTACCTTGAAAGCAACATAGTGATCGGACTTGTTGCCGAGTTGAATCGAGCACGTACTCTGCTTCTTAACCTCAACTACAAAGGGGAAACAAAACAAGACACGATTAATAATAATAATTACACAAGAAAGTGCGATCGGTTGTTTCTTAGGTGTGATGAAATAATACTAATCAAAGTTAGGAACCAAAAAAAAAAGTGGGAAATTAGCAAATTACATGTGAATGTGAGCTCGGGGGGATGAACATCCAGAAGCTCTGGCGCCGTCGTCATCGGCAGTTCTTGAGGGAATGCAGGCGGATGAGAAGAACCCAGACGAAGAAACTAGAGAGAGAGAGAGAGAGAGAGAGAGAGAGAGAGAGAGTGGGATTCTAGAGAGAGAAAGTGTGGGAATGGAGGAATGGGTGGTGGTGGTGCTCAGCTGCTGAAACACAACCACTGACAGTGGCAATGGGTCTCTCTCAATTGTTGCACCGTACCCTCTTTCCCACTTTTATTTTCTTTCTAAGCAAGCACCCCATGCAAACCAAATTTACCCAATTGCCCCCAACATGGTGAGGTAAATAATTGTAGTTCTGGGTATGTGTTTGTTGTCTGTCTCATGTCAAAATCCAACTTCCAACTCAAATTATGTCTAATTTCACCCATATATTATACGTTTGAGAGAGGAGATATTGTAGCAAATGCATAGTTTAAGTAGCATCACCCGTTCATTAAATATTTATTAGTTGTTTGAAAATTACTTCAATTACTCAATAGATGTTTTTTATGCAGCGCCACTTGTTACGTAAGAGTATTTTATATAAGCAAATATAACTTATGTGCTCGAGTGAGGATTTTTTCTATTCTCTCAATTTAGATTAGTTCAAAGTAGAATATCACTTAAATAAAAATAAATAAAAACTTGTTGGATCTTAAATTTAGACTTGAATCGACATTTTACACTTGATAGTGAAGAATTGGATACCATTTGAATGGAAACTTCGACGCAGACTGAGACGAACAAAAAATTTAGGTCAGTGCTATATACGCATCTATTTTCACTTCTTACACACTCCTCTCAATTTTCGATAATCAAATCAAATGAATTGAAAAAAAAAATCAATAAATAAAAATTAACAAGAATGTGTGATAAGAAAAATAAATGTATAAATAAACGCTCCTCAAAATTTACCACACACGTTATTAAGAAAATTTTCACCACAAATGTTAACGTTGACGTTCCATCCACGGTAATTTTGTGCAACTTAAGGCATGGAAGGGCAAAGGGAAAGTAGCAAGTAGCACAGCAAAGCCACCAAACGAGACAAGAACTGGCCACTGCGTTCCACGTGGACGTGGACGTGGACGTGCACGCTATCCTTTTTACTTTACCGAAAGTTAAAAGCTTAAAAAGGAGAAGCCAAAAATAAATAACAATGATTTTCTTCTTCTTTTTTCTGCCCTTTTTCGGTTTTTCCTCTTCTTTTTCAAAAGGAAAAGGTGGGAAGTCAAAAATGAATCTAAAGAAATAATTGATTAATGTTATTTTTGTATGTGATGTTGTGTCACACGTGATTGCTATGAAATGAAAATGTGAAGTTTAGACTTTTAGGTTTGATTTTTCTTGTCAATATTATACAACGTATTAATTTAACTTTAGGCTTTTCTTTATATTTGGGTTGTGTTTGTTGTGAAGAAATGTACAAGGATGAGACACATCTCACTTCAAAATGTTTGTTCATGCATATGCATTTCACATCTACATTCATGCTTCATTCTGACTAGCTTAATTGTCTAGTCAGGCTTGCGCGCAAATTTCCAGCAAGCTGGGCACGAAAATTAAGACCTACCCACATGGGCTTCCTGATAGCTTTCTATCGATAGTCAGATCTCAGCCTTTAATCTTCTCTGATCAGTTTGTAAAACGACATGTGTTCCTGGTAAGTGAAAAACAAATCAAAGCTTTTGGAGTTAAGATCCCTAGCTAGGGTTTTTTTTTTCTTCTTCTTTTTTTGGGTATTTTAGATTATATTTCTAGTGAGATGTTAGTGTGAGAAAGGCATTAAGACTTTACCTACCTCTTTGTTCTTCATTTATGAAACCCTAGTTGCAAAACCTTCTTACATGCATTGAACACCCAATCATTCAAGAATATGGTTGCATTGTCTTTGGTTTTGCATTAAATTAGTGGTCAAATGTTTCTAGTTTCAAATCTTTAAAACTTACCCACTTTAGGATTCTTGTCAGTTTCTTCCTTCAACTATTTTACTGGAGAAACTGACTAGACATTTAAATCCAGATCTACATATCATTGTCACATCATCATATGCATAGTTTGTGAGCTGGTCTCGGTGCCATATGGTGAAAAGCTCAGGATGAGCTGCCACTTCGTGAAGATCGAAGGAGTCCATCTCGTGTAAGGCAAGCTTGCACAAAGGTAAAGTTGCTCCATAGATAGGGATCTAGAAATTGAGCTTGTGTGGCCTTTGTATGAACTTTTGTTTACACTAGTGGATTGGACTCAGTGGGGAGTCCTCGGTTTTTTAACCCAACAGCGGGTTGTTCCGGCCAAAAATATCTTGTGTTCAAGTTCTATTTATTATGTCACACATCCCACATATGCATACATGGTATATATATCTGTTGAATATTTAAATGGTATGTGCTCACTATCATGCCAACTTGACACATTAATAACCTGCAACGATCTACAACCTTGCTGACTAAGATAGTTTTTGAGAATTAAAATTGGTATTTGAATCTCAGATTGATAGTGGGCTTGACTAGTCAGTCTAGCGAAATATAATTTTTATATACAGGATATTCCACCTAGTACCAATTTCAGTCTTTTTAGGCAAAATGATTTGATAATGCAATAACCATCAAACTACGTTGTAACATGATATTACCCAAGAAAAATATATAATTTGCTTCCTTTTTCATTTTTCTTGTTGTCGTAAAATTTGCGATATTGAGTGAGAGAGGATTGCTTGAATACAAAAACCTTAGATGCAAGATATAAGCTCTTTATTACTTGAGCTGCAATTCTTTTGTTGTTTTGGAATGGGATGAAGTGGTGGTGGTACTCATTTGTGTAATCATCTGGCAATTTTGAAAGAAGTAAAAGGGATACCAAACTCATGTTTTTGGACTCATTTAGAAATATTTTTTAAATGATTAAAAGCGTTTTTGATGAAAATATTTTTGAAACCAATTCTTATTTAACATCCAAGTGAATTCTAGAAAAGCACTTTAAGTGCTTCTTGCAAAAATAACATATCTGGTGCTTTTTTTAAAAAAGCACTTAAAATGTTTTTGAAATCCAAAATGAATTTCACCAAAAATGATTTAGCCATTTAGTACACTTCCAATCGAGCCCTTCATCTCTTTTGAAATCAAGACAAAAAGGGAAGCTGGATTTTTTCTCTGCATTGGTACAACTTCACAACCTCTTCAATTGTAAATCGACTTTTAGATTTCAAATCCGTGATTTTTCTGTGTAGTTCAACCACTTATATGTCAAGAAATCAAATTAAAATTTGCAGAATAATATTTAAATTTGCCAAGCAAAACCTCAAATTATAAAGTTAATTAAGTAATGCTTTTACTAATAGACACTAAGTGGACAAAAGAAGCAAATCGTTTTGGATCCCTTGCAATAATAAAGTATGCAAAATACAGCAAATGTAGCAAGATTGCTAATTTTTTTATTACCAGGCCCTTTATTTAAAAGGAATACTCTTTTTTTTTTTTTTTTATATATATATCGAAATTGTGACTGATTATGGGGCTCATTTCTCAACAAACTTCAACGATCAAACCATGCACTTCATAGATCATCATTACAAAATATTAGTCAAATCAGAAATGTTTGAGATATTTAATTGAGTTTGAAGAAATTGAAGAACACTATGTTATAAGAAATATTGAAATTTCATTAAGACAATTAAATGGGTATATGCGGATTGAATTGGTTTTTTGAAAGGGTGATCTATAAACGAAGACTTGAAAAATAGATGGTTCAAATCGTTGCAATTCTATGTAGAGTAGCCCCACAACTAGATCCTATTTTTATTTTTAAAAAAATAGTTTTCCCTTTGGATAAAGACTTTGTTTTTATTATATCCTTTCATTTAAAGGAAAACTAATGAAAATGACTTGAAAACTTGGAGTTTTAATGATAAGACCATCTCCAATGATTGGGCTGAAAGCCAAATTTTTTAGCCTGAAAATTTAGCTTTTAGCCCAGAAACAGCTTTTCTGCTCCAACCATTCTAGCCTAAAATTTTAGCTCGAGATTATTAAAGAATGAACTTAGGCTATTTTTTTGTTAAATTAAATTTGAAAAAAAAATAAATAAATATGTAGGCCATCGTAAATTAATTTTATAAACATTTTAATCTAAAAAAATTTAAATTCTAATAAATATTGGGTAGAGTCCACTCCGATTTCTTGGCTAAATTTTAGGGGGAATTTGGCATTGGTTTAGCATTTAGCATTTAGTCCAAAATTTTCCCTTGGGTTGGAGTGGGTTTGGTGGGGAATTTTGGAAGGTAATTTGGCTTTTAGCCCACTATTGAATTGGTCTAAGGATAAAATAAAGGTTAAAGTAAATAGTAACAGGAATGCCTTTTTAATGTAAAAATATGATTTTTTTGTTAAAATAAACAGTACCTGTGAGTTTTTCGTTAAAACTTCCTTCATTTAAGTATATATTTTGCAAATGATAAATTTACACATGCAAGGTCAACCCACTTGCTGGCACTTTTTAATCGAACTCGCAAACAAAAAGCATCACCCTTTGTATGAACAATAAAATTATATGACAAAGACTATAATTATAATTATATTAAAGAAATGCTAAGAAGACTAAAGTGGGACTCTCCACAAACTTTGTGTCACCTCACAGTTTAATGTTAATTCTCATACCAGCATTATAAAACATTGTGCCAAAAATATGAGGTGACAAATAATCTATGGAGAGTCTCACTTTTAAGAGTGTCTCCTTAATATTTCTCATTATATTATTCAGAACACAAAGCTTTATCAAAAGAATTGCATGTCTCTAAGTTTGAAAGATGATTTTTACATGCTAATTTTGGCTTCTCACATAATTTTCTTTATTTATGATCATTAAATAAAATCAAACAAAACTAACAATCGTAACTAAATAAGGGTTTGTAAAAAGTTTAAAAAAAAGTGCGTGTTGATCATTCTTCTTAAGTTTTAGATCTCTTATCCTATGAGCTTGTCAATTCATGCTTTCATCGAATTAAATTATGGATTTATGATTGATTATGTTTAGCAAATGGAAAATTAAGTTGGTTGGAAATTTAATGAAACAACCAAAAAGCCAAGGCAAGCACTCCATATAATTCTTGTTTACCTAATGCATTGTGCTCTAAAACAACAAATTATACGCAAGTATAAATGAACCCACAATTTGAATTAGGGAGTTTTAACGAAACATTCATGGTACTGTTCATTTTTAATGAAAAATCACATTTTTACATTTTCTTGGTACTATTTATTACACCTTTATTTATCATTTTTTATTAAAACTTAAATTTTTTTGGACTTTTCGTTAGTTTTTATTTTGAATTAAGCAAACAAAATTATGTACGTTTATCGAAGATGTTTCAACAATTTATGTTCGTAGAATGAATAGAGTATTGCTAGGGTTAGTAGAGCAGGTTTGCGTGGGATGATTTTGATCACTGAAGCATGTGGAGCTCATGATAAATAAGGGTCAAAATTAAATTACTTACGTGATATATGGGCTATTGCAAATGACGTGGGGATTGCTTCGTTCGAGTTTACTTGTAGGGAAGGTACACGAGCGGCGCATGTCGTGGCTTTATTTGTTCAAACCCATGGTGGTTCGTTTAGCTGGTAGTGTATTGGTACAGAGTTTCATTTTAATATTCTAGCTAATGATGTAAATCTTTCAATTCGTATTTAATAAAGATCTATCTTTCGACAAAAAAAAAAAAAAAATGTATGCACAAGCGATTGATTGTGACATCTTTACATGTGAAAACCTAACACACTGTCTTTCGTAACATTGCTAGTAGGGCTCAAGGCATTCAAATAAGTTGGTAGACTTTGGGAATTGGATCCTCTCCGGATCCAAAGAATTGAACCTACTCATTAAATGATTCGGGTCATTAAAATTTGGTTCAATGGCTACAAACAGGGACCCTCTAAAAGTTATAATAATTGTAACAGTTAGATCAAGTTTCAATACTCCCAAATCATTTGATTATTGAGCTCTGTTTCTTTGGGTCCAGGGGATTTGGTTCCTAGACTTTGGTGTTTGATTTGAAATGTAAGAAATTGATGTCTAATTATTTGATCTTTTAGTTGAGTTGACCTGCCCATAATTTTTTTAAATTGAACCTTAGAAAATTGGATTTGGATTGTCTGTCATCCCCATCATATATCATTCCCATCCCCTTCTATTTTCTGTGAACATGGTTAAATCACGTTAATATTTTATATTGATTTTTTTTGTAAAAATAATAAGACAAAAGACAATGGGAATATAGAATGTTGAAGTGGCTTAACAATGATCACATAAATAAGAAGGGATGGCATATGTATGAGATGAGGAAGGCAGAAAATCCAAGTCTCAGAAAATTATTCCTTTAAACTTCCGAAGTTGTTTGTATTTATTTAAATAAATGTAATTATTGAGAAATAAGAATTAAAGAAAAATAAAATCCCTCTCCTTCCCCTCTTCTGGACTCCTTACTTTCTCTGTCAGCATTGGCATTTCAACGGTCACCATTGCTACTTAGCCAGCCGACTTTAAATATATTTAAAGAAAATACGCATAAATATAATCAATTACAAATTATTAGTCATAAATAGATCTCGATAGATATGAAAGTGTTTTTGGATCTCAAAAGTGCTTTTAATTTGGCTTCTTGTATAAAGTATTTAAAGTGCTTTTTCAATATTCATTTGCATTTTTAGTAAGGATTAGTTCCAAAAGCACTTTCATCAAAAAACTATTTCAATCATTTTAAAAGTATCCTTCTATGTAATAATTTTATAAATTATGTATGCTTCTTTTGATGATTGTGTGTAATTCTCTCTACATCATGTTTGTTTTGCGTTTGAATTTTTCTGGAATATTAGGTTCAGTCATATTCTATGACATTTGCTATTTTGCGTTCTCTTCTAATTGAGTTTCTATTTCAATAATATTAAGTCACTTCTTCAAATTTCATCAAACTTCAAGTTCTAAACTAAAAGTTGCGCGCTCCCAATAGCACTATTTGCACTCTAACATTGGTATAGAAGACGGGAGTGTTAATAATGTTATACATGGTTGCGATGAACTTGTCATTTAGTATAGATAATATCGTTTGTTCATAAAAAAAAAAAAATCTAAACTTAGTCATAAATCGCAAGTGGTTGATTTCCCTAGACAATCTAAGTAGATAGATATTTTTTTGTACCTAGACTATAAATCTAAACTTGTTAAATTATAAATTGCAAGTGGTTGATTTTCCTATGACGGCCTCAATTCACTGCGTCCTGATTTTAAACATTTTCTCTTCTCTTAGTTTAGAATATCTCTTATAATAAAAATTCAGAAATCAACTTGATCAAAGGTACAGATTAGTAGTGCAATGAAGGAGCCAAACAGAAGATTTGATATCAATACCTCCTTGAATCCTGAGCCAGGAGCCAAACAGCAAGAAGGAAAACAGAAGGCCGAGGGCCAAACAGCCCCATATTTCGATGGAAACAATGCGAGAAAAAGGCCCAACAAATCCCAACAAACACCAAGAAACAACCAATCCACGGCACTTATAAAACCCTTGTTTGAAGACTCTTTTCCTCCCAAATCACACACTCTCTCTCTACACACTCTTCGTGCTCTCCGCCGCCCTCTCTCTCCTCCATTTCTCACTTCTTTCGATACCAGATCTCTCCTCTGTCGACGCCAATGGCTTCCCTCGCCCAAGCTTCTGCTGCCCTTTCCACCTCCTTCAAGCCCGCTTTGGTAATTGGATAAAGTTTCAATCTTTCTTCTCTATGCTTGTTTGTTCTGTTTTTTCGGATTTGGGTTTCTGGGTGTAGATTTGGATCCTCATATTGTGTAGTTTGTGAATCTGGTTGGATTTTGAGCTGGGTATTGATTGTTTTGGTCAACTGTAAATCTAGAAGCTTTTGCTTCCATTTCTGATTGATTGAAAATTTACTTTTGATGATCATAAAGTATGAGCTTTGAATGATCTGAGACTAGCTTGAGTATGACATATTTGATTGAATTGAGTTTTTAGAATAATTTGATCTGCTACTTTGAAGTTTGGAAATGGAAATTGATTGCATGCTACCAGTTGGGTTAGACATTTGATGAACCCATTGGGTGATTTGAAGCTATTTGGTCAGTTTTTTTATTTCATGGGGTGGCTTTTGAACTTCATGATTTTGTCTTAGTTCTAGCTTTTGGACACAACAATAAATAACTCGGTTTCGAAAATCATTTATTGAATTGTGCTGGTTGCTTTGCTTTAGTTCTAGCTTTTGGACACAACAATAAATATCTTGGTTTCAAAAATCGTGTGTTGAATTGTGCTGGTAACTGCACGTATTGAACTTAGATTAACCAAAACATCAAAAGAAAATTATGGTACAAGTACAACTGAAGGATGTGTTTTGTTTCTCGTGTTTTATGACTTTAAATAGTTCTAAAAAATCACTTGTACGGATTGTACTTGGAGAAACTTATGGTTCAAGTACAACTGAAGGGATACGATGAGAGTTCGGAGAGACAGGGAAGATGGTAGTGAGTAGTGGATACATTGTTTTAGATCTTAGGAGATCCGAGGTCGTCTTCCCCTCCATCGGTTCTCTCCCTCTAGAAATTTGTTTTTAGTTAGTTTTCTGTTTCATATTTACAACATTTTTGTCACTGCTTAAGAACAATTTATGAACTTTCAGTTTGACTTTCCTTTGATTCCCTTCGTATAAGTTAAAGAGTGTTGGGTATTTGCCTGTGGGAGATTGGCTATTTTAGAAGGTTTATGATGAAGGGTGTTTATTCCATGATCTCTTTTTAGATAAGTGAACAATATTGGCTTGAAAATTTTCAATTCCTTAGATTCTGCTTTTTCTTCATGTTCATTTGATAAGTTTTCATTCATGACGTTTAGTTTTTATGGTTGAATGTTGAAGCAGGCACCTGGCAGCAGGAGCTCTGGTTTGAAATCAGTTTCCTTTTCCGTCACTGGAAAACGCTTTCCATCTCTCAGTTCCCGACCTGGGCACCTCCAAATTTCTTGTGCGGTAAGCTTGATGGATCATAGTACTACCGTAATCTTTGCTTATATTGTCATCTGTCCCATACATAAATTTCTGCATTCTAAATATATTTTCACTTCTGGTGATGTGGCATTGGATTAATTTATTGTATACATGTTCTTTTTGAATTGATAAAATATGATTACTGGTTGGACATGTTGGAAAATCCATTTGTTCCCTTAACATTTTCAATCCACTTTTTAAAAGTTTCCTGTAATGAAGGAAATTATACTTTGAGGTCCTCTTAAGACACGGAGTGCTGTTTCCTCTAACACAGACCTCAGATTGTCTTCCTTATTTTGCTAAAAGAGGGCCTGATAACGAATAATGGTATCTCAGAAAGCCAGTGCTTTGTACCAATCTGCTCTCGGCTCGCTATGATACCTACACTCTTCCATAGTTTTCTTTAATCTATGAAACAACTTTTCCTTTGAGGACCTCTTAAGACACAGAGTGCTGTTTCTTCTAACGCAGACCTCAGTTTGTCTTCTTTATTTTGCTAAAAGAGGGCCTGATAACAAATAATGGTATCTCAGAAAGCCAGTGCTTTGTACCAATCTGCTCTTGGCTCGCTATGATGCTTACACTCTTCCATAGTTTTGTTTAATCTACAAAACAACTTTTCCTTTGTGGTCCTCTTAAGACACAGAGTGCTGTTTCCTTACAGACCTCAGGTGTCTTCTTTGTTTGGCTAAAAGAGGGCCTGATAAAAAATTATGGCATCTCAGAAAGCCAGTGCTTTGTACCAATCTGCTCTTGGCTCGCTATGATGCCTACACTGTTCCATAGTTTTCTTTAATCTACGAAACAAGTTTTCCTTTGAGATCCTCTTAAGACATGCAGTGCTGTTTCCTTTAACACAGACCTCAGATGTCTTCTTTGTTTGGCTAAGAGGGCCTGATAAAAAAACTATGGGTCTCAGAAAGCCAGTTCTTTGTACCCATCTGCTCTTGGCTCGCTATGATGCCTACAATCTTCCCTAGTTTTCTTTAATCTATGAAACAACTTTTCCTTTGAGGTCCTCTTAAGACACAGAGTGCTGTTTCCTTTAACACGAACCTCAGATGTCTTCTCTGTTTCGCCAAAAGAGGGCCTGATAAAAAATTATGGCATCTCAGAAAGCCAGTGCTTTGTACCCATCTGCGCATGGCGCGCTATGATTCCTATACTCTTCCACAGTTTTCTTTAATCTACAAAACAAATTATCCTTTGAATATCATAACCATGTCATAGGATGCTTAGCCTTTTGTTGTCTAAGAAAGCATTTTTGTTCTTTGAAGGTACTAAAACTCTGTCGAATGTAAGTTAGGTAACAGTGATTATAATTATAATAGTAATATGGTATTAATACTTTTTGCAGGCCAAACCGGAGACTATCACCAAGGTGTGTAGCATAGTGAAGAAGCAGCTGGCTTTAGCTGAAGACGTGGATGTGTGTGCTGGCTCAAAGTTTTCAGAACTTGGTGCCGATTCTCTTGACACAGTAATTACCAATTATCTTTTGTTGTTCCTATTTTCTACCTTGCCGATTAATCATTCGCTTTCTATTATTTTTCCTTTCCTATAACGCAAGTAGAATTTTAGAATGATAGGGGTTGCAACTTGGTATAGATGTTTGTTTTTCCGTGTTTAGTTGGTTATCGTGATTGATATATTCGCACCCATTGATACAGGTTGAGATTGTGATGGGACTTGAGGAGGCATTTGGCATCACCGTGGAGGAAGAAAATGCCCAGACCATCGCCACTGTTCAAGATGCAGCTGATCTGATTGAGGATCTCGTTGCGAAGAGTGCTTAATGAAGTTTGAAGAAAACCAACACAAACATGAGGACCCTTTTTTCTCCCTTTACTTTCTTTGTATGAGGTTTATATTTTATGATTTTGGGACTTTAATTATCTCTAGTTATGGATGTTTTAGCGCGCTTAATTGAAGATCGATCGTTAGTGGTGTTTCTAATGTTATGTATTTGTTTGCTTTTATCTCAAGAAAAATAATGAAAAGTTGTTTGCTCATGTGCGGAATTTTACTCTTATCATACTTGCATAGGCTGCAAATATCATGGACGACAATTCTCGAAAGAGAAGGCAATCAATGTGACAAGCACTAGTAAGTGTTGCTTAATTACAAACACTACTGATAATCTTCAACCTTTGTAAGATGGGTGGCAAATGGCAATTCAGAACCCCTCTCACCAATTCAAATTCTTACTTGATTAGTAGTGGGGAAGGGGATTTGGGAGATTCGGAATTAGTCAAGAAGAGTTTGGGGAATTCAGACTTGGGGGGTGCAGAATGGCGGACAATTGCCCTGGTGGTCGAGAAGAGTTGTGGAATTCAAACTTGAGTGCAGCATGGCTGATGAACTGTCATGTTAGTCAGGAAGGGATTTGGGGAATTCAGACTTGAGCGCAGAATGACGGACAATCACCCTGCTAGTCACGATGAGAATTTGGGAATCCAAACTCGGGTGCCTAGTGCCATGTTGAGTAATGGGCCGTATTAGTGTGGAAATGCAAAATGACGGATAATTACCATGTTGACTAACTGACTTAACTCACGTATCTACTTCACATCTTACACAAGAAAACTTGATCATTGGATGATTCAGGCCCCATTACCCACCTCCAAGTTGGACATTTTCTTTGCTCAAATTCGTGCCCCCACCCACCCACTTGGTTGGCGTCTGACAAACAAATTCACTAGAGACATTAAAATCCAGCTATCACTTTTTAGATCAACAAATCTTATACGAGACTTGGTGTTCAATGATCACGACAGCAGAAACAGACAGATTAGATTACCTAAAACGCCAAATTTATTCGTTCCGGTACATCTTAGGATGTCACATGCACTTACAAATAAATTTACTTTCAATTATTCGATTTCGATCCGGTTAAAACAATGTGCGACTTTACTTGGTACTGTAATTTTCGGTATTTTACCTAAGTGATGAGTGTTGCAGACTCATAGTCTCTAGTGAGAGTAGCAAGACACCAAGAATTTCTTTCCTATACAATCGATGTCGAAAAAGAGGATAACTAAATGCAGCCTCTCAAATGTAAAAATAAATGCTCTTCCAACTATTCGAGCTACAAACTCTGAATATTACTCGAAATCAATTAAAAGTTCTCTAACCTATACAAAAAGAAATACTATACATATATATTGGACAAATTTTGACTACAACCAATGAGAATTGAATCTGTATCCCGCAAAAAGATGACTTACACCCTAAGAAACTGCATGAAGCAATACACATGCAGCTGAAATTGCAAAAGTAGCCAACTTCAAAGTCCAAAATAAGTCCGCAGATGCTGCTGAAGAAGTTGGCAGTGACCCAAATGGTGAAAGTGCAGAGTAAGGCAGTTCGTCGGGATTCGGAGGGCTCGGGTTGGAGGGAATGGTGGGTATGGAGGAATCAGTTGGAGTGGTAGGCACCTCCGGACCTGGAGATGGCAAAAGTGGAGCTATTTCTGGAGGCAGTCCTTGGAGATTAGAAGATGGAGGGGAGTTGGTGAAGAGTGCTGGTGAAGCTGAGTTGCTTGAGGCTTTTGAGTTGAAGGAAAGAAGAGGTGAGACAATGAGAGCCGTAATGAGGGCTATATTTAACCAAAAAGAGGCCATTTCTAATGATGAAGATATCAATTCCCACAAAATTTAGTGGAGTGTGGTTTATATATTTGTGTAGTGGAAGTGCTTTTGGAGCTTAACCAAGGGAAAAAATGCTTTTGGTGGAAGTTATGATTGTGCTTTTTGAATTTCGTAGACGACTAATTTATCCTCTCACGTCTTATGTAAATATATTGTTTATATACATAGCGGAAAGGATGATTAAGTTTTTAATTTTTATATTGTTATACAAACAATATTTGTGAGAGGAATAATTGGACTTAGAACTTCTTATGCAGGTAAATGCTTTTAATAACTTAGTAACTAGTACCAAGTAGATGATTAGAAGTTTTAGGTTGAGAGATTTTTTAATGGGTCGGGAATATAGGTTCGATACACTAAGTGTAATAGGATAAATTGGTTAGAAATTATTTTTCAAAATTCTAACCAATTGTATTATTATTTTTTATGTACCGAAACATGTTTTCGTCACATTGAAAAATTTCTTTTTAGATGGGACCGATGTGCCACATGGGTAGAGTGAAGTTTCGATGGATTTGAGCGAATACAGGTTGGCGTGTGCAGGGAAGAGACAAAGATCAATGATTGGAGATGACCATATTTTTTAATTGGAATCAGATTGTTTTTTTGTTTTTTTGTTTTTGCTTTTGATCTGAGACCTTGCTGTCCCCTTGATTTACTGATAATCCGGAACCCTAAATCCTATTCTACTTGATTACTTAATGTTATAAAACCATCAATCAGCCTAATAAAGAAGGATTCTCTCTCCTCTTTTTTTCTCTTCCCTTCTCTATCCTCCTATTTGAACAGGTCACGGTTAAGTCATGTCAACATCTTATATTAATTTTTTATAACAAGAGAAAGACAAAATAAGAGAATGTGAGAGGAGGGGATGGAAAGAGGAAGGAAGAGAATCCTAGTCCATACTCAGGGCCGGCCCTGGTCAGGGGAGGAGAGTGCGACCGTCTAGGGCCACCGATTTGAAGTGTATCCAAAAATAAATTATGTTACCTGTTAAACATGTGTTAAAACATTATTGGACAAAATAAAAAAATGACTACTCACTAGTGAATATCACTAATAAGTACTCACATTAACCCAATAACTAAACTCCAATCAAGCAAATTAATTAATTAAGTTTGACTTTACTCAATTTGTATTTTCGGATGCTTAAAGTCCCAAAAAGAGCTCTAATATGCATTAACAAACAATTACTAACTACTACTACAACTTACTATTAGTCTTCTTCATTTGTAAGTGAGAGGCCTCAAGTTCAACTCAAATGGATAATGAAGATATTATATTTATGTTGAGTTCTAAAGCCATCAATTAAAAGAAATATTCAAATGATATGTTTTGGTGTGGCCTTTTTTTAACAAATAACAACATAATTTATACTAAATTCGTCTACACTATGAATAAGGAAGAATTTTTGAACCCAAGAAGCGGTGAGATTGAAGAATCGGAACAATCCACCACTTTGATGCAACCTAATTGCAAACTCAAATTAAAATTAAAAAATTAAAAAAATTAAAAAATCATGGAAGAGTTGATTGATGTCATAATCTGTGAATCAATAATGCTCATGTCGAAAAATTTAACCGTAAATCTTTCATATAAAGATTTAATGAACCTTTCAACGTGTAGATCTTGCATAAAACTTTTAAAATGAGCAGAACGTAGTATAAAACAACTTATTAGTAGTCTCCAGTCATGATCCACATCCAAGTCAAAATTCAAGAATTCCAAATATTTGTCACACTAGGGTCAGTAAACAACTATTGTTACTTTAATTTAAAGAAAATTTTAATGTGAAAGAAGAACAAAACACCATGCTGCATCGGACATTATTGGCTCATAAAAAGGGCAAGAAGTAAAGGACAATTATATACACCCACTAATGATTAGTCCTACCTTTTAGGGTGCGAGATACCTCAAACTTCCGGAAAAAATGAAAGGAACAACTATATACCAACCACCAACCCCTCCCTCCCTCCCTCCCCAAAAATCACGGGTCCAGCACGAGCAGGTCAACAACTAGATTGATGATTGAATTGAACCATTCACCGACGAAGGATGTTCCAATCAAAGGAATTTCACGGGATCAAATCGAAACTTTGTAATGCTACACTAAAATTTTACTGGGGTCGGTAAACAACTACTGTTATTTTAACATAAAGAAAATTTAATGTGAAAAATGAAAAAAAATCATGCTACATCGGACATTATTGGCTCATAATGCAGAGATCTGCGATCAATGATGGATTAGAAAAGGGCAACAGGTCAAGGACAATTATATATACCAACTAAGGATTAGTCCTATCTTTTAGGGTACGAGTTACCTCAAACTTCCGGAAAAAGAAGAAGGAAACAATTGTAAGTTATATACCAACCCCAACCCCCAACCCCCAACCCCACCCCCAACCCCTCCCCTCCCTCCCTCCCCCAAAAATCACGGGTCCAGCACCAGCAGGTCAACAATTGGATTGAATCGAACCATTCACCGACGTAGGATGTTCCAATCGAAGGAATTTCACAGGATCAAATCGAAACTTTGTAATGCTGTTAACTATTGCAGCATGCATGAACGTTGAATCAAAATAAAAAAAAAAAAAAAAATCCTTAATTTTAATTGGAAAATGATCAATTTTTTAGCAGATAGTCGATATCTAATTATTAGGTTTTGATATTTTATTGTAATATTGTCACTATATTTTTGGCATTTGATTTTAGTCGGTGAGCAATTAAGATTTAATTTCCTATCATTTTAAATTTTTTTTTTTTTTTTGGTTCGTAGATGAAATCAAAGTTTGGTTTGTATTTGATTATCTCTTGAGAAATGTAACAGTCAGTTAGACACGCTTATAAACAGTAATTAACTGTTGATACATGTGAGCCTTTTATGTGTGCATCAAATATTTGCGTGAATTACAATAACCAGTGTCTAAGTGAAACATAATATTTACTATCTAGTGGTATTCCTCTTCACTTGTTAGTGAGGTTTTAAGTTCGATTTTCACCAAACGCAAATTTGAACCACATTATTCTGGCTAGCTTAAGGTTCGTTTGAATGTATTTTTAAAATGACTGAAAATGTTTTTAGAGAATGTTTTTAGATTCCAAAAGCATTTGAAGTGCTTTCTACCATAAGCACATCCAAACAAGCTCCTAGTGTAAGGTTTAACCCACTCTCCCACCCCCTTAGCATAAATAATATTGTTTGTTAAAAAAATAAAAAAGATGGGGTTGGGGAAGGATTCAGAACAAGCCTTGCCACAAAGGCCAGGAATTCACAACCCTTGTGTACCAGATTTCAATGTGGATTCGTTCATCCTTAATCGAACAGCTAAACAATTTCGTACCACAAATAATCAGCATTTTGGGATGATTAGCATATGAAGTTTTGATCGAATTGCAGTGAAGCAAATTCCAGAAAAAGATATATATCGAAAGAAATTGAAATCCAATGGAGATATAAGTCTGCAAAGATTATACAAGAAGCCAACCAGAGCTGGATTGGCCCTAACGTAATGCAGAACAAATACTCACCTTCATTGAGTTGTCGATTCTTTGTCAAGAACTCAGGAGAAGCCGATTGATTTGCATGCCAAAAGAAGAAATCGTTACACTTGAGAGATTATAATTGTGATGATACGAAAGAGGGAAAAGAAACGAGCATCTTGCCTCCACAGTTTACAGGCAGCGAGGCAGCCGTTGCAACTCCACAGCCACATGGAAAGCGGCAGTGGCTAAAACAGGTACACCTGAACCTTTAAGCTCAGAAACAATGCCTTCAATTCTTGAGATCTCGGGTATAGATATCGACAGTATCATTGCGTGTAACAAATATTGCCTACATGAATAACCGAGGGCATGCAGCACCCGCTGCACCAATAAGTGAGATGTGCCCCTACGCCAAGACTCGAGGACTGCAGTAATTTTTGGAAGATTAGTTAGCAGACCAGCAGTGGCTTCCCTTGGAGCTGCCTTGAGCAACAAGACAACGCATTCTGAAGCTAGATCTGCCACATTTACTCCGTGGGATCTACTCAACTCTAGTAAGACGCCAATGTTGCTGCTGAAGTCCATGATATCTCTAATGCCTTGTTGCTGATCAGCACCGCTTGCCTCGCAAGATGCATCACCTAGAAGAGCAGGTTCTTTTGAATAGATGAAGCCTTTTCTACCACTCACTGACCGAAGAAGGAAAGCCCTGCATAAGCCAAGGGTTGGTTCCAGAAAATCTTCCATATCTTTTGCACACACAAACTCTAGAAGGTTTCCTGTTTTCCGAACTACCTTCAGTTGAGAAAGCAACTTGGTTTCCATTTCAGGTGCTGATGTCAGAGCCAGACATAGCATGACATTATTCACATTTGCACTTGAGAGATCGCCGAGCAAAAACTCAAAGCATTGCGAGACTATCTTAAGATCTAGAATGTCTGCAATTTTGATGTAATTAAGTTCAATAAGCATCACAAGAAGCTTTTGTGCGTACAAGGGAATCGGATCTTCATCTTCAATTAAGGATGGGTAAAGAGGAAGAAAATTCTTATTGGATATGGATTCCAGTTCATTGGACCTTTGCTGATTTTCAGATTGTTCATTCAGAAAAATTACCATCACGTCAAACAAAATTTTCAGGCACAGACACCTGGCATCACCATCCTTGTTACCCTTATAAAGAACAGCCAAACTGGGGAGAACTTCATGAATAAAAACGTCAGGGCTTTCAAGAATTACATGTGACTCCTCTGAGACAGACTCAAGAATTCGAAGAAGGGTAATCTGGAAGTCGTCCCTGCCCTGGAAATCAATAGTAATTATTTATCAGCATCAACGTCACCATATTACGTTTTCGTTTTGTTGATGTACAAAAGTGGACCAACTTAGATCTGACCGGTTAAACCACACAAACACACAAGAAAACATTAATCTGTTACCACTTCTCATCATAAATTGGGACTATAACTGCCTTTCACTCCACATAGTATAAATGTACCAGAAGTCCAAGCTAATGCACTTTTATGCCTTAGCCCTCCGCATGTCAACTTAAAAGGTAAGGAGTCTATTACTAGTGATTTATTTAGAAAATAAATGGCATGTTGTGTAGCGGAAGTGATCAGGTTGTCACTTGCTCAAGCATTTTAACAACCTATAACAACCTGGGATCACTTGCCAAGACACAGTACCTAAGCACCGGGCAAGTTACATAACATCCCAAGTTCCAATAACTAACAGTTAGCTCATCCAATCACACAGAACAATTTAGTATTACTAATTTATCATATCATAATTATAAGCATCGTGATAGCAACGAGAAGACTAGCAATGACTATAAATAACACAGAATGGTTAGGCTGCCACCCACCTGAAATGGTGTCTCCACGAGTTTCATTAGATTTGCCAACTGCTGCAGGACCTGTTCACCCACCACCTTGCGCTTAAAAGACAAGCTCCGAAGAAGATGGAGAAGTACAGGAAACATATAAACATTGGTCTTTGGAGCAGCCCTACTGTTAAGGGGAGATTGATACCCATGGCGCCTGCCTCCCATCGTTTTCTGAATATCTCCAGTAATCGTATCCAGTAAACTGGGTATAGTTGACGCCATAACACACAAAGATGTCTCTAAACATTGCTGCACATAATGGTCCTTCTCTTTCACCAGCCTGTCCACCACAGAAAGCAACTTGGCATGGCAAAAAAAATGTGGCAGCCACCTCCTACTGCTCTTACAAAGAAGAGCAACGAAAACAAGTGCCTTTCCCTTCAAAACCTCACTTCCCTGATCAATAAGAGACACTAAACTTGGGACAAGATTCTTATCCTCCATCAGTGGGAGGAGATACCTGCCAACATTAGTTAACATATGACTTCCAAGCATGGCCATGTTTAAGAGGTTTAAGCTTATTTGCTGCTCACGCAGACTGCCCTTCACAAGTGCTGATGCTATTTCCTTTAAAGAGAGCTTCTCTATTAATGGTTGAATGCTAGGTGGATTAAAACGAACCAGACGGACCAAGCATGATCCTGCTGTAAGCCTCATGCTCTCCTGTTTTCCAGCAGCCCTGTATAAATAGCATAGGTTATTAATCATGTCCTGGCTAGTCAAACGAGCTGCCCAGGGCCCTGCTTGACTGCAAATATTTTCTATCGTCCTCAATGCATATAATTGAGTTAGATCGTCCTCTCCTTTTCGTAAAATTGATGAAACCAATGAAAGCAATGCATTTGACACCTGCCCCAAGGAGAATAACTTATCAGTGACAAAAAGAAAGGGTAAGTACTCAAGGACATCCAGTAGTAACAGTTCTCTTGGTAGAACATATTTTTAAGTTCCAACTGATGAGGAAACAAAAAATGATAGTTTTACAAGAGCATATACATATATAATATACCACTAAACCTTTTACTCGGTTAAGAGTAAAAGTACAGACTATTAGAGTATAACAGTCAATCTTTCTATGAACAGGAGCATATGCAACAAGTTGCAATATTTATGACACTAACCTGCCACCCAGATGTGGACCGGCTTTCCTTTGATGGACATTCTACTGGATTGTTGTCTGCATGATCAATTTGGGTGGATATATAGAATAGTAACTCACCCAAAGCAGCCATAGAAAACCTCCTCACCTTTTCCTGCTTGTCTCTAAGGCCATCAGCAAGTGAACCCAAAATTCCCGAATCTGCCAAATCATCTTGAATAAAAGTAGAATGTCGAATCAACAAACCAACCAGTGAAGCAAGTTGGACACGTAAAGCCAAAGCCTTGGACAGCCGGAGCATTTTAACCAGCAGAAGCATGACAGGTCCATTGGTCAAGACATTTGCAGCATCGGCATTAATGCTTAACATCTCAAGGTATCTAATTACATTTTGCTTCTCACCAATGCTACTGTTCCCATTAAAAATGGCTATAATCTTACAACTGAGTGCATCCAACTGCTCTTTAGAGATCTTCACAAAGTCAGAGGCTTGCAGTGCCTCAAAGGGAAGAGAAGGAATTACCTCCGAGTTTTTATCAGATTTTCTGGTGGGCATCACGGGTCTGACTGAGAGATCTGATGGATGCCAAAGAACTTGTGAAAGGTTATTCGGAGATTTTGAAGAATCATAGTCAACTGCCGATCCTGAACCTTCTTTAAATCTCTGATTTTTAATTTGAGGACTGGCACTGGGTGGAATTGCAGCCATTTCAATATTCTGGGGAGATGGTTCCTGATTATGAACTTTGGATTCATCTGAGGCAGGTGTACTAACAACAGGCAGGGCATCCAAATGGTTCAAGTTGTTTTCCATCTCTTCCATATTACCCTGGTGCTGACTTGAAAACTTGTTATCAGGTGTACAACCTTGGATATCGGACCCATCAGATTCATCCTGTGTGTCTTCTTCTGCGTTCTCATTAAAGTCAAGTTCCATATCCGTGTTCTCAATTTTGACTTCAGAACTATTAGTAGACACCGGCCTGCGATAGTTTTTCCTTCTCATTTTCCCTCTGCAGGTTCTGTTTTGCGATTCTTGAGAGCCTCAAAAGATTCACACCCCTAGTGGCACAAGAAGGACCCTTTTGGTTTTCATCAACCCCTCTGCCAGAAACCTTTGCTTGAGTTCTGCGGCCTCCAGATGTCCCCTTTACTGGAGTCTCATGACCTTTTGCTCCTAAAACAGAATTCTCATCCTGCTTAAAAGTTCCTTTAACATCATTTTGGCGATATTTAGGAGTTCTGATTTGGGAAGATTTATCCCCATTGCGCTCTGACAGACATGGCTTAGCATATTGTTCTAGCATATTATCAAAAGCAGGCTGAGGAGGCAGAGGCACTACAGTTAACTTAGTCCTCCAGAAAGCATGACAACAAAGTTCAAGCCACTGTATTCTTTCTGCCGGATCCTTTATGAGTAAAGAATTTATGAGATTGACAAAAGGACGGCTAGGAGTGCCAGGTAGAGGCGGTGTTGGATCTGAGATAATGGATTTTACCAGCTGAGTAAACTCTCTACCAACAAAAGGAGGCCTCCCAGCATAGCACTCATACAGTACACAACCAAGGGCCCAGAAGTCAGATGCATACGAATGAACACCCCCTTCTTCAAACAGCTCAGGAGCCATATAACAAGGTGTTCCACGTTTTGCTTGCGGCAACTAAACATGTACAACAAGGTAAAGCTACATTAGTATTCTCATATTTTCTAATTACATTCAGATTACTTTATCCAAAAGATTTTCACATGTTGGGATAAGATAACCTACAGAAGAAGAAGGGATTTGTGATATGTCGCTCAATTTTCTTGCCAATCCAAAATCACATAGCTGCATTGTGCAAACATACAAGTTCAGATGAAGAGAAAAAACATAAAACAATCGAGAAAAATATGCAAGGAAAATATCCTTCCTCGTACCTTTGTACGGCCATTCTCATCCAACAGGATATTTGATGGTTTCAAGTCACAGTATATGATTCCCTTTGAGTGTAAAAACCTAACACAAAGTGAACATTCCGAAAACATGAATTAAATGAAGTAAAGAAATAGAGACTTGTAAGAAGAACAAAAAAATGAAGCAATTCAAGATTCTTACAGCAAAGCTCTAACAAGGTCACACCCAAGGTCATGAATCGACTCTTCAGGTAGCTGTTTATCCTACATTTCCATACATTATCAGTATTAGAGTTCTAAAAACACCGAATCATCTTCAATAAAACATTAGCAGTTTAGCACCATTCTAAGACCAACCAAATTCGCAATAATTCCGTCTTACACATAAAAGAAAAATCCCCAAGCTCTACACATTACTTTGATGTGAAGCGCAGACTAAGTGATCAATTACCTGGTTTAATAGTGTCATCAAATTACCCCCAACGCAATACTCCAAAACCAACCACAAGTGAGCAGAAGTTTCATACCTGCATTTAATAGCGGCACACAAAAAAGGAAATTCACAAATACACAACTCAATTGTTAGCTCAAATTAAATAAAAACAAGTATCGAAATTACAGAAGCAAATATCAGACGAAAGAATTCTTACCACCAGTAAAACTTGAGGATATTTTGATGATCTAGAGTGTGAAGAATCTTCACCTGCACCAAATGCAGAACTCTATAACCTAAATCGTCTTCGAATTTGAATTAACCAAACCAAATTTAAACCCTACAATGCTAAATCCGAATTTTGTTTCTTAGTTTGCTTACTGAACTTAATTACTTACTTCTTGCAGAAGCTTGCTCTTCTGCGATTTCTCGACGCTCTTAATCGCGAAGTACTCGATGGTCTTCTTCTTCCTCCCCTTGTACACAGTCTGCAAATCCAACAGCAATCCGATTAATTAAGCAACTAATTGAACTTAAAATCGTCGCATCGGAGAGTTCGGAGATGAAGACGCGAACGAGCTTGTGAATCAATCTTACCGAGCATTTTCCGCGGCCAATGGCTTCGTAGACGTGGTACTGGTTCATCTCTGAGCTTTGCTTCCTAGGGTTTGCAGATTTGAAATTTTAGAGAGAGAGAGAGAGAGAGAGAGAGAGAGAGGGATTAGGCTTTTGGATTGGGGACGAAAGGTCAAATGTTTGGTACAAGGGAATGAGCGGGAATGTGGATTTACATTGAAAATAAACGAGGATATTGTAGAGAGGCGAGAGCGTGCGCTTTCCGGGTTTAAGGTTTGAGTTGTATCCAAACGGTGTATTTCGATCCTTTTCATTTTTAAATTTTGATAGGATGCAGTATGACTGCCACGTGTCCATCTTGACCGTTGGTAGTAATCCAAGGGCTAAAACTTGGCCACCTGTTTAATAGGTTAATTTGAACTATTTTTGGGTCGTGGAAATTTTTAAGAGTAATGTTATTCATACTATGTTTTTATATCATATTTCTATACCACCTTAGGTGACATCTGATGTGGACAGCCACATCATTTGAAAAATTTGCAGACCCCAAGAAAGGAAGGAGAAAGACTCCTCGTATACCATAATCATCATTTAATTAACTAGTTTTTCTTAATTATCAGTTTATTAAATAATGAACTAAATTTAAAAATCTGATTAATTCAAATGATGTGGTTGTCTACATCAAATGTCACCTAAGGTGGTATGAAAATGTGGTACAAAAACATGATATGAATAACATTACTCATTTTTTAGATTGTTGGTTCGTGTAATTTTATTTTCTTTTTTCTCTTCACGCCCCACTCTCTTTCACAATGTATGGATATATTGTAGGTATCCCACATCGGTGGGGTGAGGGTTGGTCCCTGGCCTTATATGTACATGTCCATCTCTTTCTAGCATGATGCGTTTTAGGTAGTGAGGTTCTCTTGCCCAAAAACAAATCCGTGAGACTGCGAAACAGACAATATCGCGTTACGGCAGAGGCTGGGATGTGACATATATTGTAGTTTAATTTTATTTTTCAGTAACAATATTGTAGTTTACTTTTAATTTTTAAACTCTCGTATTAGTTTCTTTAGTAACACCTCACTCTCTTTTAAAATCATGTGATTTGTTAATTGTTTAAGTCCAGCCACAGTTCGATCTTCTACCAAATTTGAAATTGCATTGCATTTTACAAGTTGCTAAAGTACTGATTTGATACTAATGTGCTTTTATAAAAAGTGGGTATCAAAAAACGTTGAGCTTAAAAAGGTGTTTGGTAAACACTTAAAAACAGCTTATTTTCACAGTTTTTGATGAAAAAGCTGAAAACGTGAAGCAGCAAAAATGAGCTTTGAAAGATCAGTTTCTTTTTGCGAAAACACAGATGAATAGTGTTCATTAAATGAAACTTCCAAATTCCGAATGTCACGCCCCGATCCCGACAAACGTTGAAAATCGACATGTGGCCAAGGAAAAAAAATAACATTCGTTGAATAATATACCCCATACAGAATAAAATATTTTAACTGCAACCCAAAATAAAACGAAGGTGGCTACGTTCTTCACAATCTATTTACAAATATACACATCCCAAAAAGAAGCATAATCTTTGCTTTACTAAGAACAAGTTGCTGGAAATGTGCCCTAAAACCAATCATATGATGATACTTTATGGACATTTCACATGTTAAACTAATCTAGTTTAATATTAAGGGCAAACATTATTGTTTGAGCCGTCTCATATAAATGTTATATGCTTAAACGATAAGTCCAAGGAATATGTGATTGGAAGAATGCGATCTAAAGAAGTTAGATTCATGAGACCATTCTTTCGTTGACACATCCTAAACGTTCCTGATCATAGGATTGTCAATTGAGCATTAACAGTCCGTTAAGATCAGTATGTGCTATGTCTTCTCTCAGGGAGAGTGACTAGTCTCGAGTCATTGGTGTGTGTGACATCAAGACAAGTACGTAGGTGCTCAATAGAGAATGAGTTCACTGAACACGATCAACGAAAAGTTTTCATATTCATGTCACATGAGAACTTATGGTTGGGATAATGCAAATTAGTCTTTTGACCTGAGGCATCACAGTTGTCTTGTGGTTAGGTCCTTAATCTTTGATTATGTCAAAGTCACTCCATCATGAGGGTGTCCATGGCATCGTTGGGGTTAAGCCACTTAGCCATGGAGGCAAGTGAATGCGCAACAAGGGATCTCTAACCTTCAAACTGTTTGAGGGAGAATACTCTATGATATGATTTAGAATCTCTGGCCAGAGTATGAATGAGATGTTGGAATGCGTTCCAGATCACATTCAAGGTAATCATATAAGTACAAGATTCACATTGAATAGTAGACATGAATAAACTATCAAACCAAACAATGTGGTCAAGAGTATTGTATTAGAAAAAGACCGTATTGCATTTGTAATCCTAAACTGAATAGGTTCTCCACCTCTTCTGATTAGCTTGGGTAATCTGTTGGAAATGTGCCCTAAAACGAATCATATGATGATACTTTACGGACATTTCAAACTAATGTAGTTTAAATGTAAAGGGCAAAGATTATTGTTTGAGTCGTCTCATATAAATGTTATATGCTTAAACGATAAGTCCAAGGAATATGTGATTGGAAGAATGCGATCTAAAGAAGTTAAATTCATAAGACCATTCTTTCGTTGACACATCCTAAACGTTCCTGATCATAGGATTGTCAATTGGGCATTGACAGTCCGTTAAGATCAGTACGTGTTATGTCTTCTCTCAGGGAGAATGACTAGTCTCGAGTCATTGGTGTGTGTGACATCAAGACAAGTACGTAGGTGCTCAATAGAGAATGAGTTCACTGAACACGATCAACGAAGAGTTCTCATATTCATGTCACATAAGAACTCATGGTTGGGATAATGCAAATTAGTCTTTTGACCTGAGGCATCACAGTTGTCTTGTGGTTAGGTCCTTAATCTTTGATTATGTCAAAGTCACTCCATCAGGAGGGTGTCCATGGCATCGTTGGGGTTAAGCCACTTAGCCATGGAGGCAAGTGAATGCGCAACAAGGGATCTCTAACCTTGAAACTGTTTGAGGGAGAATACTCTATGATATGATTGAGAATCTTTGGCCAAAGTATGAATGAGATTTAGGAATGTGTTCCAAATCACATTTAAGGTAATCATATAAGCACAAGACTCACATTGGATAGTAGACATGAATAAACTATCAAACCAAACAATGTGGTCAAGAGTATTGTATTAGAGAAAGACCGTATTGCATTTGTAATCCTAAAACTGAATAGGTTCTCCACCTCTTCTGATTAGCTTGGGTAACCATGACATGCTGCTAGGCGTCAACCATGGTTTGTGGAAGCCCTAAAAGTGTATTATCACTAACGGGAGAATTGAAAGTAAGTTTCAATTCACAATTGATTAGAAAGAGTTTTAATCGCCCACTGTCTCGCTAAAAGGAACCTAATGGATCGTTCACCGAGTAAGGTAGAGTTTGAAGAAACAACGGAGATGAGTAAGAATAATTAAATGGTTTAATTATTTATCTAAGGCTATGATTAATTAATATGTTAATTAATCAAACGAATAAGTTCGTTAAAGACCTCGGGTTAGTTTTGGGCCGCAAGGCCCAATGGGATTTGAATGTCAAGCCCATTAACTCAAGTTGTATGACAACTTGAATAAACAAAGGGCTTGAAAGCCCAATAAACCCTATGGCCGGCCATGATTAGAATTATAGGGCTTTTGGTCCATTAGGTCACTTATTTGAAGGGACTATATAAAGGACTTTATAGCCTAAAATTTACATATGGTAATTTTTGGGGAAAGGATGAGAACACAAGCTCTCCTTTCTCTCTAAAATTTAGGCCACCTTGGAGGGATCATCTAGCAATCAAACTCCTCCAAGGTCACTCATTTCTTCTTCATTATGTCTTGGTGATGAATCATTAGAGGTTCTCAATTTTGGGAACTTTGGAGAAACTTTTTCATCCATCCAAATCCATGGATCTAAGATGCAAGGAATGAAGGCCCTCTCTTTGGGTGATTAGCCTTTACTTATGCAAAGAGGAATCTACAAAGGTATTGATTTCTCAACTCACTTTGTTTTGAGTTGAGTCTTGGTTCACCTATCTACTAGGCTTTGAATTTCATGGGTAAATGTTTTGTTTTAAGTGCATACAAGCATGATTCCGCCTTTAATTGTTAATTGCATGCTATTGATGTTGCTTAAATGAACATGTTTTTCACAAATCTTCCTTCATAACCATGACATGCTGTTAGGCGTCAACCATGGTTTGTGGAAGCCCTAAAAGTGTATTATCACTAACGGGAGAATTGAAAGTAAGTTTCAATTCACAATCGATTAGAAAGAGTTTTAATCGTCCACTGCCTCGCTAAAAGGAACCTAATGGATCGTTCACCGAGTAAGGTAGAGTTTAAAGAAACAACGGAGATGAGTAAGAATAATTAAATGGTTTAATTATTTATCTAAGGCTAGGATTAATTAATATGTTAATTAATCAAACGAATAAGTTCGTTAAAGACCTTGGGTTAGTTTTGAGCCGCAAGGCCCAATGGGATTTGAATGTCAAACCCATTAACTCAAGTTGTATGACAACTTGAATAAAACAAAGGGCTTGAAAGCCCAATAAACCTATAGGCCGGCCATGTGTAAAAGAATAGGGCTTTTGGTCCATTAGGTCACTTATTTGAAGGGACTATATAAAGGACTTTATAGCCTAAAATTTACTAAGGGTTATTTTTGGGGAAAGGATGAGAACACAAGCTCTCCTTTCTCTCAAAAATTTCGGCCACCTTGGAGGGATCATCTAGCAATCAAACTCCTCCAAGGTCACTCATTTCTTCTTCATTATGCCTTGGTGATGAATCATTAGAAGTTCTCAATTTTGGGAACTTGGAGAAACCTTTTCATCCATCCAAATCCATGGATCTAAGATGCAAGGAATGAAGGCCCTCTCTTTGGGTGATTAGCCTTTGCTTATGCAAAGAGGAATCTACAAAGGTATTGATTTCTCAACTCACTTTGTTTTGAGTTGAGTCTTGGTTCACCTATCTACTAGGCTTTGAATTTCATGGGTAAATGTTTTGTTTTAAGTGCATACAAGCATGATTCCGCCTTTAATTGTTAATTGCATGCTATTGATGTTGCTTAAATGAACATGTTTTTCACAAATTTTTCTTCACAAGTTTGAGGTGCTCAAAAGAAGGTCCCAAAATAAGGTACAAGATAAGATATAAAGGTAACCTAGCACTCCAAATCTCTGATAACTGTACTGCTACCCCACTTACGAGCCTCTCGAAGTCTACTCAGACTTGTTACCTGTAAGATCAGTGCCTACACCATCGGAATGGTGCACCGGCAAACAACAACCCAGATAAGTTACAAAACTTGTGTGAGCGACAAATAATACAAAGTATATGATACAATGATAATACCAGCTATCATTCACAATTTATAAACCTTGAATATGATTCATTCATAAGAAATCGCTACCAAACCTTGCAAACTCCGAAGGAGTCACATATAAATCCAAAGACTTTTCTAAATCAACACTCAAAAGTTCTCAAAGCCACAATGACGGCTACATTCAAACTAGAGTTAGAGAGATGTCGTTCGGCCGAAGCCTACGCAAGTAACCAAATAGGTAGTGACCCCCCAAAGCGGATTAACCAAGCAGAGTCACCCTTGAGAAAGTAACCAAGTAGGTAGTGACCCCCCAAAACAGATTAACCAAGCAGAGTCACCCCTTCAACTATTGAGAAGTGATCACCCAATGTGAATTAACCAAGCATGATCACCTCTAAATGTGTATGGCCATACCTAGGATATAAGGATCGCCTAACGCGGATTAACCAAGCGCGATCCATAAATAGTATGGACCCCTTACATAGATTAACCAAGCAGGACCATCCATGTACCATTACTACGTGGTGCAGACTTAGTGTCGCCTAACCCCATGACACTAAGGTAACAGTCCTTTACAATCCCTTCTTTTTATCAAACCATCAAATATATAATCCAAAACACAATCCATCACAGTTCAAATATCCAATTCACATAATGTTTCATAAGTAGATCGATGGCAACTTAACAACAACAATTATTTAGCATAAGACCTATTTTAAGAATCCATGGTGTAATCACAAAGCTTATTAGTCCGAAAGATTTCAAAGTATTAATCATATCACATAAATTAAAATAACTCACATGAGATCTACACTAATGCACTCAAGCATGGAATTCAAGGCATCAAGCTCTGTCACCGCCTAAAACAAAGCACAAATCCACATCTAGGTTTCTCTCGATAAATTCACATACCCAAAACTCTCATAAGTCTCCCACAACGACATTTAGTGAGGAATCGAACTGTTGTATTTTGGCGTTTCTCAGCTGTTCTTAGCTAATCAAGAGAAGTTTCATGCTGAGGTAGACAAGAAGTACTGGAAGGCAATTGCGGACCTCATCCCCAATGAGGTGCCATCAATAGAGAAGAGAGGGAAGAAAGATATGGAAAAGAAGCCATCCATTCTTGTTGTCTAAGGTCTAAAGTTTGGAAAGCCAATCGAGCTTTCGAGGATGAGGCATATACTTTTAAAATTGAAGCATAATACACCTTCCCACCTTAAGCTTTCACCTCCAGCCCCATCTCCCACCAAGGATGCAAAATCGAGTACTTCTACTCCCCCGAAGGCTGCAGTTGTGGCGGCTATCCCCAAGGCTGTAGTAGCTGCTTCGTAATTTGCTTGGCGTTCTTTGTTAGGCTTATTTTGTAGAAACCATGTACTTCCATTACAACATTGTGGAGTTTTTCTTCTTTAGTTGAACATTTCTTGATGGGTATATTCCGTTAGATTTTGTGTTTCATATGTACAAATGCGAGTCAGAAAATGCATAATAAACTCTATATTTTACGTTAAATTTTCATCTAATGGTTGAACTAATCATTTGAATTGGATTAAATTAATGACACATCTAGTATCATACAATTTTGGTCATTTCAGATAGTCACATCTATTTTACATAAAAGTTTACCAAACACTATAATACTGTTTTTTTTCTTTCTAAAAGCACTTTTACAAAAAAAAGTTTACCAAACACTCTGCTGCTTTATTTCACGCAGCTGCTTATTCTCACAACACAACAGAATCAGTTTTTTTTCAAAGCACAACAATACCAAACCAGCCCAAAATCCAACCATTTTCATTTTGTGTTTTTATAGTTCAAATTTCATTTTGATTTAAGTTTTAGATATTAATTCATAAGTTTTCATTTGTATTTAAGCTTCTTCTATTTTTTTTTCCTAAATTTTTAAATCGAAGTTCCTAAAATACTCTAGATTTAACAACAACAACAAAAAAAAAAAAAAAACAACGTTAGTGAAAAGGAGCAATGGTGTAACACATTGTTAAGTTCAATGACTAAATAAAATAATATGAGAGTTTAGGAACTAAAGTTAAACTATGACTAAAATTCAAAGACCATTACTATAATTAAGCATATAAATTTAGGGAAAACTAATGAAAAATGTTTGAAAACTTTTGAGTTTTAATGAAAATGACAAAATAAAGGGTAAAGTGAATAGTATCAGGATTGACTTTTTAGTGTAAAAATATGGTTTTTCGTTAAAGTGAACAGTACCAAGAGTTTCTCGTTAAAGTTCCCTATAATTTATGTACTTGTTATTTTGTCTTTTTGTAAATTAGCGTTATTTATTTCATAAACTAGTACGTGTTTTGTTATAAGAATTGTTATTATTGTAGGATACGAAGATAACTGTAGATGGTAGGTTGGGTGTGCTTGTGGACAGGTTTTCCAATGTGCTGGGAATAAGGGCACATGCATCATATGCCATTATCCAAGTGAAGGGACATGTGAAATAAAAAACTTCCCTCCATTTTTATGATAACATATAGCGTACCGCCCCCTATTCCAAGCACATTGAAAAATCTCTAGTGATTGTGGTTTTAACTTCTAACCAAAGAAGTGAAATTGTTCCGCTTTTGAGTAAAGAAAAAATAGTTGGTAGAGCTAACCTCATCAAGGAATTACCTAGTGTGGCCAAATGTTGCACTTTCAGTGGGATGTCGCCCTGCATTTTCCCCTAATCTTTTGTACATGTATCCCCATTGTACACTAGTTTGAAACATGTTGAAAGGTTTTTATCTTGTCATCATGTAGCTGAGTCAAGCCCATTAACATTGAAAACAACCCGAAATAGTAATTTTATAGTCACAAATGAATGAAATGGAAAGGAATTCTGAGTGCCCCTTATGCGAAGTTTGACTGCTTATACACTTGAAAATGAATTTTATATGGAACTGATTTGCTGCGCAAGAAATGAAATGGAGAATTCAAAATTGTGATGGTGTCAAGTTACGGAAAGACCTTTAGGTGTTGAATGCTCATTTAATTAATTATATTGATGATAATAATTTTTCCAATGAGGACTTTCCAATCTCTTCTTTCTTTCGTGATGGTTAGTCGGATGTCAATAAGCTAAGAACTGTTATTATAGAAAACTTGGTAAAAAAAAATAATCAATTGGCATGCTGGGACTATTGGTGCTGGAGAAGACAAACTTATATGGGAATGCAATTCAAATGGAACTTTCAGCGTAAAGACAACTTATAATGTGTTATATGATTGTGAAAGAAGGCTTGTTTTTTATTGGATTGGAATTTGGATTCTCAAAATTCCCCCAAAACTTAAGTTCTTTCTATAGCTCATTGGTTAAGGCAAGTTACTTACCAATGAGCAAAGAACCAAAAGAAACCTAACTGTGGATTCCTCTCGCAATCTTTGTTCTTAGCCTTTGGAAACTATCTGCATATTCTAAAGGAATATAGCATAGCTCAATGCATTTGGGATATTTTGCGGGTTCCATATCAGTTGCGCAATACTTTTAATTTGGACTTGAAAGCCTAGATGATGGCTAATGTGACGTCCAATGCAATGTAGTCTGACAAGATAGCATGGAATTGTTTGTTGTCTTTGCTTGTTGGTATATCTGGAAATGGAGGAATCATTAGATTTTTGATGTTGAAAAATCCCTCCCTAGTGATCCTAAAAAGGTTATTCTTGGAGCTGCTTCTGAATCGTTGGGTTCACTTTTAAAAATTAGAAGCCACTTTCTTGAATGCATGTTATGTTGAAGTGGGAGCCTTCTATTATTGGACGACACAAGTTGAATGTGGATGGCTATAGAAAAATGGTTTCGAGCAAGATCAATGCTAGAAGAATTCTCCTTGACCACAATGGTGATTGAATGGGAGGTTTCTCTATTAATCTAGGGCAATGGCAGATTATAGAAGCTGAAGTTTGCGGATTGTATTTCGGGCTCTAGCTTGTTATTGAAAAGCATATCTAAGTTAATCGTTGAGATGGACTCTTCCTCTGCTGTATTATTGTTGAACCAATTTGTGGAAGATACTTTTCACCCCTTGCTACCCCTTTGAAGAATTGTAGGGATTTGATGAGATGAATTGCGCACTGTGAACTAAAGCATATTTTTAGGGAATTGAACAATGTTACAGATCAGCTAGCCAAATGGAGCTATAATTTGGACCTTGGTTTGTATTCTTTTCAGCTTCCTCCCCAATGGCTTATGCAACATTTAACAGATGATCTTGTAGGTGTCCCTATGGGCCACTCAATTGTTATTAATATTATGTCTTAGTTTCATCTCGGATGTCTTCACCCCCTCTATTCACAAAAAAATAGCCACAAAACAACTACAAGAAGTAGCAGACGCAACCACAAAGCTTAGCATTACCACGATTATCACCAAAACAATTACCAAAACACAAGTCCAGAAATAGACCTATAGAGACCATGCGAAGATGGGGGCGAATCAGCACATACTTTATTGGTCAAACGATAAATCCAAAATAATCATCAACTCTGAATACCTTGCATCAGATATCCATCTATCATCGAAAATGTGATGGGGGGCGGGCAAAGGAAAAGAGGAAACAATGGTGAACTTAGTGGTTGAGGAGTAATATAGTAAACTTTTTTTTTTTTTTTTTTTAGAATTATTTTTTTCTTTTTCTATTTTCGGTTTTGGTGAGTGAGCGTGCAACAGACAGAGAGAGAGAGAGAGAGAGAGAGAGAGAGAGAGAGAGAGAGAGAGAGAGAGAGAGAGAGAGAGAGAGAGAGAGAGAGAGAGAGAGAGAGAGAGAGAGAGTAAAAAATAAAAGAAATTTGGTATTAAATTTTTGCCTAAGAAAAATGTTTTAGTCTACGACATAATCCAACACTGCACCAAATATTTTGTTATTCTTAGAGTATTGCTAGTGGAGTTTCTAAATAGAGTCCTTACCACATTATACCCAATATGTCTTTAAATTTAGGAACTTTGTGTCTTCTAGTGGGGTGGAGCTCCAGTCCCTGTAGTATAGGAATTGGCCGGAGTACTCGAAATTTCCTCACATTTAAGGACTATATAGAGGGACAACTTTGAGTGGGGATGGAGGCCCACCCAGGTGAAAGGTTGCATGCTTCTTCCAAATATTGGGTTTGAATGATATTGCAGCTCATCCACTTGCTCCAGCAATGCGGGTGGATGCTAGTCGCCAGACAACTATTGATGCATTTGCAGGTTGGATCCCACATATTTCTTTTCTTCTATTATAAATAAACGGTCCATATTTAACTTAGAGTTTTTAATTATATAGTCTTCAAATTTAGAGTTTATACTATCGAGACTTTTTCACTGGAGATAATATTCTTTTAAGGACTCAAAGATTCTCTTTGGTACCTAAATAAGTCTTTAAAGGTGGTGGTGGGAGTTCCTAAATAGGGACTCCCATTGGAGTTGCTTTTATCCTGCTTAATCCAAACCAAGTTAGTCCAACTTAAACTTTGAATCTAGTTGAAAATAGTTCGGTACAATAAAAACACTGAGTGGATGGAAAGGACTACATTCGTAACGGAGGTTTACAAAATGTACCGAATCAGCTAAATAATCATAAAAACACTGAGTGGATGGAAAGGACTACATTCGTAACGGAGGTTTACAAAATGTACCGAATCAGCTAAATAATCGATAAGCACTAACCACTAAGCACAAAGGGCTCTCCGTTAATTTAGACGGAGTTAAAGTCTCTCACACAATAACGGACAGAGAGCAGCTTCCTCAAATTACATCTCTGAGGGCGAGGGCTTTCACAATTGCGTCTTCTCGCTCTGGTTCTTATTGATGAAGCTGTCCAGCTTGCAGCAGCGTCTCCGTCGAATTCCGGGTCGGATCTCCGATTAGGTAAACCTTTTTGCCTTTCAAGCTGCCGCTTCTTAGTATTTTATATTGCCGTCCACAATTTTTTACTGTTTCCGAACTCAGTCACCGAAAGTTGATGAATCGAATTCGAATACGGGCTGTCAGTGTCAGTTTTTATTTTCGAGACCGAAATTTTGCTTCTTAAATATCATTTTCTTGGGTTTTGGGACAGGAGTTGCCTGTGTTTTACTAATTTTCAGCTCAACTTTCCTGCAAAAGGGCCAAGGTAGGGTTTTTGTAAAAAATTAGGGGTTTTTTTTGGTTCTAGTATATGAAAATTGACTTGGGTTTTTGTTTAAAGTGAATTTTGAAAAGTGGGTTTAAATTGACAGTATCATTGCTTTAGCCAGTTTTGGAAATTAGTTAGAAAGGTATATGGGAAGTAGAAGTAGCAATCTAATTGATCCATTTCTCAAATAGAAAGTTTATATCGGCACCATTTGATGTTTTAATGAATTGTTTACTTTACCTAAATAAAATGCACTTATTTCGTCTGCAATCAATGCTTCTCTCTTTCCCTCTCAGTAGTTGAGGGGGAGAGTAGTTGTGTTTTTGTCTTGTAACACTTCTAGTCATGGGTGTTTATGAGATGTCGACAAGCGGCTGTAATTGCTAGGCGATCTTTGTGGTATTTTCCCCCATTTGATGCTGAAAGCTATTGGTCACTACTGTACATCAAAACTGTAATTCTCAACCATAAATATGCATTGAGCATCTGATTCCAAAAGTTGAACCAGAAAATTGATTGATTGACTATGCTCTGATAGTTATACTGTCCTTTGATTTCACTAATTGCATGGCAGTTCGAATGAGATGGCATCTTCACATAATGTCGAGTTGGAAGCAGCCAAGTTTCTCCACAAACTCATTCAAGATTCTAAAGATGAGCCTGCCAAACTTGCTACGAAGCTTTATGTGGTTTGTGCAGTTTTCTCTTGACAATTGGTCTTTTTATCTCACCCCGCCCTCTGTTCGCTCCTATTTATTGACGCGCATGTACAAATATTTATTTGCTTTGTGTTTGGGAAATGCAGATACTACAACACATGAAGTCAAGTGGCAAGGAACATTCCATGCCATATCAAGTGATATCAAGGTAAAGGTTAATCATTGTTCACCTTATTTGATGGTATTTTGTTAATTCCGGACTTATATTTAGGACACTCAGAAATTTTAAGATTGCATTAGTTATCTAGACATGTGAAAGAGTTTCAAAACTGTGCTAGCATTGTTATCATTTTACATGGTGAATCCTAAAGATAATTTACTTAATTATCTGGTACCATCGAGCTTGCAGTGTCCAAGAAAATAAGTTTTCTATACCTTATTAATCTGGAGGATGAATCTGCCTTTTCTTTTATTCGGGTATTTACCCCACATAGTGGGGATAGTTGTACTATATCCAATAATATTGGTTAGGTAGTTAAATAGTTTACATAGTTTTTGGCAAAAAATAAGCTTAGTTCAAGACTAAATTGCTTTAGTATGGAGATCATTTTACATTAAGCTATGTTTCTGTTTTTTTGCGTTTAGCTTTTCTTATCACTACCTATTGTTTTAATTTTTTTTTCAACACTCCTATTTTTCATGGGTTTTCTTTCTGTTTTGGTATTTCAATTTTTTCTGCGTATATGTCGACTCATAACCTGAAAATTTTGATTTGTCATAGTCATAGCTGATTTGTGAATTGGGTCTTCCTTCATCATCTTCATTTATTTGGGGACTGGGAGAGAGAAAGGGGGAGAGGGGGGGGGGTCTTATACTTTTCTCTTACTTATCTTCCTTGATCCACTTAGGGCCATGGAGACTGTTATTAATCAGCATGGTCTTGATATTGAAGCTTTGAAGTCGTCACGCCTTCCTATGTCTGGTGGAACTCAAACAGGTAATTTTTCAGTCACATTGTGAGGTCAATCAGTCAATGTCGTTTTATTTCAATCAAATTGGCTCATTATACTATCTTGGCCAGCGTGAGGTAATTGGCAGCCATTTTTCTGCAGGTTCTTCTCATGCTGTTGGTGTTGCAAAAGATTCCAAAGCAGGCTTGACCGAAAACGAGATGTCTAATATGGACACATTTTCTTCAAGCAGACCACCTGTTGGTCCTAGCAGTACAGGGAATGATTATTATCAAGGATCTGCAACTCATCGGAGCAGTCAGTCTTTTGATCATGAAAGTCCATCTAGTTTAGACTCTAGGTCTACCAATTCACAGTCACAAGAAAGGCGTGACGCAAACAAACAGGTGAATCGAAAGGATGGTAAAAAACCCACCACTAAGAGGAAGAGGGAAGATACATCCATGCCTATGGAACTGCATCCTGAAAACCCTCAACATCTTGATACTGGAAACGCTGCAGTTACTACAAGGAAGGGAAAGATAAACAAGGTCGAACCACTGGCTGGTTTCTCAAGTAAAGGTGGTGAAAATGCTAATTTTAATATTGGTCTGAGTGGTGGTCAAATGGAACATTTTACATCGTTCTCTGGAAGCATGAGACCACTGCTCAGAGCCAAGCAAGAAGGTCAACCTTCAGAAAAGCAGTTGGATGTGACAAATACTAGCAACTCGGTGTCTCGGGCTCTGAGTTCAAATCACCCTGAAGAAATGGAAGTTTCCTCTACTCATAATGCGTTAGCACAGCAGCAAGCCACTTCTCTAACTCCTACACATGACACTAGGGGCATATGGAATCAAAGTAAAGCTGGGTTTCCATTTGAAAAATCTCAAGTTCCCAGATTTTCTTCTAATGTTGCCGTCCCAGGTAATATTTCAGCAGAGATTCCAATGCAGCAGTCAACATCTCCATCACCTGGATCAAGTAAGAACTTGGAAAGAAGTTGATATTATTGTGGAATTAACGCGTTGCAAATCAATGCATCTGAAATTTCAGCTTGCAAAATTGAAGAGTTTCCAAATATAACTGGTATAAAATGGTATTAAAAAAACATGGACCCGACTGTGTCCTTAAACAGTATCCTCTCCGTGGGATTATTTGATTTGATAACAACTTCGGTTGAATTATTTTGAAACATGACTTATCTATATTTTGGAATGATATCTTCTCCGCTTTCTTTTGTATTGAATTAATATACGAACAAATAAATGATTCTTAAATGAGGTTAATCTTATTAAGGCTGAAACTCTTCTACTATATCCTGGGTTTTTGAGTAATTAAGGCTCACATGGTATTCTTGGAAATTCAGGCTCTTTTGGCAAGATTCAAGGAGGCGTGCCAGTTGCATCTGGTTCATTTCAAGTAGCAGAACCTGGATTCTCAAGTCCAATCCATTACAGCAGCACATTGGCCTCAACTGGAAAGGTCTCTGAGCATGATGGAGGAAATACTGATATACTAGCTGATGCAAATAAGACATCTCAGGTACTTAATCTATATCCATTCTGTTCTCCACTTATTGGAAAAACAAGGGTGTTGTACGTACCCTTGTCCTTCATGCTGAATTAAGTTGTTTCTAGCATTCTTACTTGATATATATGGAAAAGACATACTAAAAGAAAACATAGCTCGTACAATATACTTTCTATTTGTGTGTCTTTCAGATCTTATGGAAACATTTAGTTTTAAGAAGGGTTTTTATCGCAAATGGTCCCTGACATTGATCCAACTCCTCATTTTGGTCCTTGAGTTTCAAAATCGGTAAATTTGGTCCTTGACTTTCACAACCGCACATCAATTTAGTCCTTCTGTTAAAATTTTGTCAAATTTTCTATTAGTGTGCTGATGTGGCACATGATGGGTCCCATTAATCCAATCATATGGCGCCACGTGGATTAACTGTAAGCAACTATTTTTTTAAGATTTACAACCTAAAGTAAAATAAGAAACTAAAAACCAAAACTAAAAAAAGACATCATCGTCTTCAACTGGGTATGCTAAAAAAGAAAAAGGAAGGCACCATGACACCACTAAAGCACTTGGCCTCCCTAAACTCACTCCACATTGTCTCCAGTTTTTTATAATCCTATCAAATTTGAATTGAAGTTAGATTTGATTTTATCTAATTTAGATTGAATTTTTTCCCAATTGGGGTTGTGGGATGCTAGAGAAATGCCAGCACGGAATACTCATCATTTAGTTCTAACCAAATTGGACGTTCAGTCTTCAGCCGAGATGTAATTAGTTGGATTCAACGGAGAGCCACAACCAAGTAGTGGGTGGTGGTTGATTGGACCTCAATTCCTTCCAAACCCATGTCTTCAATTGCTTCGTCCACGGCCCACCTCTCTTCTTCCTCCAGGAACCTCCTCTCCCTCCAATGGCTCCAAGAACTCGTTGATTTCTTCCTCTGCATTCACCGAGAGTTCGAAACCCTCCTCTTCTTCCTCCACCAAAACCCACATCTCCAAACCAATTGTATTCATCTGGGCTGTACCTTCCTTTTTTATTAGTGTTTATTTTGTTTTATTAATTTTAGTTTTAAATCTTATACAAAAATGGTTTTTATTGAATAATCCCCATGGCACAATATGATTGGATTAGTGGGACTCATTGTGTGCCACACCAGCACACTAACAAAAAATTTGCGGAATTCTAACGGAAGGACCAAATTGATGTGCGCTGGTGAAAGTCAGGGACGAAATTTATCGATTTTGAAATTGAGGGACCAAAATAAGGAGTTGGATCAATGCCAAGGACCATTTGTGATAAAAACCCATTTACGAATGTGTATATGGCATGTGGTTTGTCTGAGTTAGATCTTTCTTTTTTTTTTCATTTTAGCAGTCTGCTTAAATGGCATTCCTCATGTTTAGTTAATACCGGTATATTATCTGGAAATCTGTTCCGCACATGAAATTATTTGTCCTTTGCTGTTTGAAAGCTTGTGCATGTGCTGTAATTTGCGTTTGACACATTTGTTCATAGGCTGGCAGGCAAAATAGTGCTGTAGAAATGAGTGTGCTGAGAAGTGCAGCTATGAGAGATACTGGTAAATCTCCAGTTCACTTGGCTTCTGGATCTCCTGGCACACCTTTCCAGGAACAGCAGTTGAAACAGCTCAGAGCGCAGTGCCTTGTCTTTTTAGCCTTCAGGTAGATAGTTATATTTTGGATCTGATGTTCTCCTATTTGGTCAAGATGCTATCCAGTTCAAATCTTTGTCTTAGTTGGGTTAAATTCTGGTGTTTTGCGTGCAGAAATGGTTTGATGCCAAAGAAGCTACATCTTGAAATTGCACTCGGTAACATTTTCCCTAAAGAAGGTAACTATTTTCATTTTTTTCTAAATCCTCAATTTTTACTGACTTGCTGCCCCAGAGTTGAATAACTTTGTATTATCGGCCTTGATGTATTAATGTAAAAAATTTCAGGTGGCAATACAGATGGGCCTCATAAAGAGTTCATCGACCACAAAGGAAAAACACAGTTTTCAAATGAGCCAAATATCATTTCTGATGCTACTACACCATATGGAAGGCTTAACAATGAGAGGGACACTGATAAAATGCTGCCCAGTGCCTTGTCCACTGGAAAAATCCCTGAGACTAACTCTTTGTCCAAAGAAACCGAAAACCCAAAAATGGAAGAAAGGAATGGCCCACCTCCAGATGACTTTGTACTTGCAGAAGAAAGAAACCATCTTCTTGGTTTACAGAAACCAGAATCTGAGATACAGACCCAGGAGACCACAATCTCGCCGGCATGTTTAACTATTGCATCACAGCATCCCGAATCTTCAGGTGCAAGGAGTGGTTCAACTGTCATTAATCCCTTGAACAATGTGGAAAATGGACATTTGCAAGTTGCAAGGGCTAGCCAAACCTCTTCTTTTTCACTTAGAGATCCTTGGAAACCAATTTCTGGAATTGGAAATGACCAACACACAGCAGTTGCATCAAAGGATGCTCAGATCATGCCGAAACATATGTCTCAGGGTGAGAACAATATATTTAAATCAATCTGTCCTTTTTCTTTCGTGTGATCTTGCTACTTCTGGTAATTATGGTGTAGATGGTTCATAGGTATTTGTATTTCAGAAGAAATGCTTTTTGAGAGTAAGAAATCATTTGTGAATCTCTGAAAAAGACCTTTTTTCAACTGCAGGACAAGTAAAGAACGACAACCATACTGACTTGCCACCTTCACCAAAGTACACTATGTCAGAGAAGTGGATTATGGATAAGCAGAAAAAGCAGCTTTTGGATGAACAAACTTGGATTCTAAAACAGCAAAAAGCGAAGCAAAAAATTGCGACATGTTTCCACAAGTTAAAGGTCTGTTATAAAAGCATTATGTGTCTTCAAATATTGGTTGTTCTTTTATTACCCCAAAACATAATTTTCTTAATTCTTGCCTGGTAATTGTTATGGTCTTAATTTGTAGTTACGGAGGTTTTTTTTTTTTTTTTTTTTTTTATATTCTCGTGGGGAAAAGATAGAGGGGTGGGCCCGGGGGGGGGGTGTTGTTGGGGTTTGAGGGGTTGCTGTAAAGCTGAAATTCAGCGATACCTTAGTTCCCTAACTGGACTTTTGTGAAATACAAAAGGGATCATCTTCACACATTTCAAGTAGAATTATGCTGATGCAGGTGTTGGTTAGGCCATTTGGCTCCCAAGTTTGAGCCCCTCTCTACCAAATTAGAGTAGTTTATACTATTTAGAAAAAGTATTATGCTGATGTGTACTTTAAAACTGATCCATCTGTGTTAGAAGTTTCATGGGGAATGATTGATTTTTGACTTAAAAGAATAATATATCTAACTTAAGTGGTTAATATGGAACAATGTCCAGAATGCCATGTGCCATGTATGTCTTCTATGAAAACAATGGAGCCATCCAGAAAAGTTAACCATGTATAGATTTTGTGGTTTTTTTCTTTGTTAGAGTAGCATTAAGAAGGTTTTGGGGGGTCGGGCTTAAAGGCAATAGCTCTAAAATTACTTGATCATGTTGTGAATCTTGCACTTAAGAATGGGAAAAACAAAACAAACTCGGGAAATCAAAAACAAAATAACCAAGATAAGTAACACAAAGAATTAATGTGGTTCGGCTATATGTGCCTATGTCCACGGGACAGCAACAACAATCTTTCACCATATCAATAATGAGTACAATCAATAATCTTGCCAAGTCTCTAGAATTAAGAACTTGACAATAAACCCGAGAGAACAAGAACAAGAAATACACTCTTTATCTCTTTTCTTTTCTCTCGCACACACTTTGCCCTTACAATATTCTCTCACTCTAATCCCTTGAGTGGTATACAACTTATTGTTTTGCTCCCATTCAAAACCAGTACAATAGCCCCTTTATATAGACATAATAAAGGTCATCTTCAATAAGGATTACTATTCTTAATTTGAATCTAGTTATGAATCTTTCTCCAATTGAGAAACTAACTCCAATTGGATAAACAACTCCAATTGGGAAAGCCACTAAATCTTCTAAGTCTATAATTCCTAATAGACTTAGGACAACGCATCGTGGGCTGGAAAAACCCAACAGATCATAGGTGCATCTCTCTGCTGGAAGAATAGAAGAATCAAATTATTTGGGCCAGTTTACTTATTCAGTAAGTTGGCACGTCATAGCTTGTATGAAGCACAGATCACGTAGTAAGAGATGCATAAAAGAGAACATAACCAACCATGCACTGCCGTGCTTGTTTTGTTATGAATTTCATCACAACTGTGTTTACATGGTGCTGTACAGAGTTCCACAAGAAACGGTTTGGGCACATCGTAATGTTCACATCACTGAAGGGATAATTATTTTATTGTTATTTTTCATGTGCTTTCATTATTCCTATAACTCACCCTTCAAACAATACATCCGTTATGGAAAGGAGTTTACTCAACTACTTATCTTGTTTGCTCTGTATTCTTGAAGTTGTTAAATGATCTCCGTGTCATGTTTTGACCAAATGCTTATCCTATATTTACTCAATTCTCATCTATATGTGAAATTCGTGAATATATCTTTGCAAAAAGATAAATTCAACTAGATGGCTGGTGTGATAGGTTCATTTATCCTATTTTTAATACTGTTTTTGCCTCATGTAGTGCGTTTTACTACTTGTAGGAAAATGTGAGCTCCTCTGAAGATATATCTGCAAAAACAAAAAGCGTCATAGAACTGAAAAAACTACAACTCTTGGGGCTGCAACGCCGTCTCCGGAGGTTATTGATTATCCTATACAGGCTTCCAAGTGAAGACCAATTACTCCTCTGTCCCTTTAAAAAATTATCTGTGCTGCAGAAACATAAATTTTAAGTACGGCTTTAATGCTTTCTTACGAAATTATTTGGAAATGTTTTAATGCTTTTCTATAAAAATTTAACCATTTAATGCTTTCCTACTTCTCAGGTGTTTGCATTCAATTGTTTCTCTTATTTTTAAATCTAAAATTATGAAGTATTTCATATCAAATTCATTTAAAGAGATGACGGCTTGTGGAAAAAGTGGAAAGAAATTATTCAAGTTTTTCACAGTGGGTAAAATTCTTTTGGATTCCTGAAAAGGAAGCGTGGACCATTAATTTGGGACAGAGGGAGTATATATTTATCTTTTCAGTCTAATTAGTGCAATTTTTTTTCTGTATAATTTGTTTTATTTCTCAGACACTTAAAAACCATGTTTTGACTCGTTTTGGCAGTGAATTTTTGGGTGATTTCTTCAAACCAATCAGTACTGAAATGGATCACTTGAGAAGTTGTAAGAAATATAGACATGGTAGGAGGATTAAACAACTTGAAAGGTTTGAGCAAAAGATGAAGGAAGAGCGACAAAAGAGAATTCGGGAGAGGCAAAAGGAGTTCTTTGGTGATATCGAGGTTCACAAGTACGTGTTTTATCTTTGTCCAGTGCGTGTCAACATTTTTAGCATTCTATGTTTTTGAGGAGCTGTAGTAGTCATTTATTCTATTTCTCATAGTCAATTCAGTTTCCAAAGTGTGCTGTGCGGTTTTCTCACTTGCTTTCTAATCTGTACTTCAGGGAAAGACTGGATGATGTGTTTAAACTTAAGAGAGAGCGCTGGAAGGTTTTCAATAAATATGTGAAGGAGTTCCATAAAAGGAAGGAACGTATCCATCGTGAGAAGATTGATAGGATCCAACGTGAGAAGATAAATTTATTGAAGATCAATGACGTGGAGGGATATCTGCGAATGGTGCAGGTATGTTCTAAAGTTTTATTGACTTCGGCATTGCATCTTAAGTTTACTCTTTTTTTTACATAACATTTTTGGAACTCATGCTAGGATGCCAAATCTGACCGTGTTAAGCAACTTCTCAAAGAGACTGAGAAATATCTTCAAAAGCTCGGTTCCAAACTACGAGATGCAAAGGCTTTGGCAAGCCGGTTTGAGCATGATATGGATGATAGTGGAACTGCAAGTGTTGTGGAGAAGAGTGAGCCTACTTTTGAAAATGAAGATGAAAGTGACCAGGCTAAGGCAAGTTTATTCTCTGTGCACTTCACTTCCTAGTTAAGTCCCCGCTAATTTTGTTATTGTTTTGCAGCATTACATGGAGAGCAATGAGAAGTACTATTTGATGGCTCATAGGTACTGATACGGCTTCTTTATCTTGGGTTTATTTTTTATTAAACTTTATTTGCTGCTTTGGAATAGCTATCCCTCACTACCTAACATTTATTTAGTGGTGGTTGAACTGAGCTAAGCTCTGGTTCCTTTTACTAATCCCTCTTTAAAAAATTTCCTTTCTGACCATAGCTCTTGGAACATTAATTCTTTATAGAAATAAAGTCTTGCTTTCTTGAGGCTGTCATTTGTACTGCTTTGTCCTTTACATGGTCTGCCAAAGTATCTTACAATCAACATTGGCTTTTGCAGTATAAAAGAGACTGTCGCTGAGCAGCCATCTATTCTTAATGGTGGAAAATTGAGAGAGTGAGTAGAATGTGCTTTGTCATATTAATATATTTGTAAATATAATATATTTTTGGTGGTTGGGGATGGAAAAACGTTTGAATTTTATTTTCCTCAACTTTAAAATGGTCTAATTTAAGAACAATTTTAGAATTGTCGTATCCATTGGAAAAAATTGAGGAAGTGTTTTGATCAATAACAGTATTTTTGATCTTCAGGTATCAAATGAATGGCTTAAGGTGGTTGGTGTCACTATACAACAATCATTTGAATGGTATTCTGGCTGATGAAATGGGACTAGGTAAAACTGTTCAGGTAGGGATTGATACTCGATCTACCTAGACTTATGGCATTTTGTTTCCTGTTTACACATGTAAACTCTGTAACATGTTTGTTTGTAGGTAATATCTTTAATTTGTTACCTGATGGAAACAAAAAATGACCGAGGACCTTTTCTAGTGGTTGTGCCATCTTCAGTTTTACCTGGATGGGAGACAGAAATTAACTTTTGGGCCCCTAGTATTCTTAGAATTGTCTATGCTGGCACCCCTGAGGAGAGACGTAGGCTATTCAAGTAATCACATAAAACCAAACAGCTACTTCATTTTGTGTTATACTTTTGGTATACAGTGGCTCAGGAGTTACTTTACATTGCAGGGAAAGAATAGTTCAACAGAAATTTAATGTTCTCCTTACGACATACGAGTATCTGATGAATAAGCATGACAGACCTAAACTAAGCAAAATACATTGGCATTATATAATAATTGATGAAGGTCACCGGATAAAGAATGCTTCCTGCAAGCTAAATGCCGAGTTGAAGCATTATCAGAGCTCTCACAGATTGCTGTTAACTGGAACCCCATTACAGGTTTCAGGCTTTTATTATCTTGTGCCCTTCTTTTGTTGTTGTTTGCACTCATTTTCCGTTATGGTGTAGTAAATGTGTATTGTCTTACCTTGGTTGGCGTGCTAATGTGGTATCCTGATTACCTTGTATTTCTGTTTGATTAGAATAATCTCGAGGAGTTGTGGGCGCTATTAAACTTCTTGTTGCCAAATATTTTTAATTCATCAGATGATTTTTCTCAGTGGTTCAACAAACCATTTGAAAGTAGTGGTGATAACTCAGCTGAGCAAGTAAGCTTTGAAAGATTGTATGAGTCATTGACATTCTCTTATGACTCCTGTTACATTAAAATCTAATAGTTACATGTTGTTGGCTTATGTTGACAAGGCCTTGCTGTCTGAGGAAGAGAATTTATTGATCATAAACCGTCTTCACCAAGTACTTCGACCATTTGTCCTCCGTAGGCTGAAGCATAAGGTACCGAAAATGTGTTTTTAGCTTATCAATAGCATTTGCCATTTGGAAAGTGCTTTTTTGGTACATATTGCCATATTGGATTCTTATGTCTTGTGTGGATTTAGTATCCCTATTATGATGTGTAGACATACAGGCATGCATCCGTGTTTGGGGTTCTACCATGCTTGTGGTTCTCTGGAGTTCTTTGTGTATCCATTTATGTTGTTTCTCCGGGCAGGGAAACTTTTGTGTCATCATAACTTTTGTAAATGACTTGGAATGCTAACATTGTGCCTTTTCAATGAGAATGTCATACATCCCAGTCATTTTAGAAACTAAGGGGCTCCTTAGTGGGCAGGACTAGACTGGAGTGAACTATTATTTTGGGCTGGTCTGACCTTAATTGGACCCAATCTAGTATTTTCTTATGTTTGTTCAGTGTTGAACTAAGAAATTAGATAAATTTCTATATATTGTTATCTTGTATTTAGCATGTGAACTGTACTGCTGTAGTTCTTAAGACTTAAATGACCATATATATATATATATCAACTACGATAATTTTCCAAATATATTGAAACATCTGAGGTAACAAAAATTAATTAATATGAATGAAATGTCTCAAGTAAACTGAACATCGATAAATAGTATAGATTTTGTTTCTTCAATGAACTCAGTTTTTATTTTTATTTTTTATTTTTATTTTTTTGAGGGAACAATGAACTCAGTTAAATAAGTTCATTTATTTTATTCCAAGCCAACTTTTATCACCTGCATCCAGCTTTTATCCAGAAATTAATAATTCATAGCCCCAAGCCATACATTTCAACTGCAGCCAGCTTTGTTCTTTGGCTTCCTTCATTTGATGATAAAACTTAGATAACGTAGTCTGAGTTTGATAAAAGCTGATAAAATGTATCCCGGCTTAACCCTACCAAAATAAGCAGACAGAATAAGCGGGTGGAACCCCCGCGTCTTCTCTTAAGTGGACCTGCCCATTGTAGTCTATGTAACTACCAAACATGTGACTAATTCTTAAATAAGCCAGTCCAGCCTCTTATCCGGGCTACGTGTGCTCGTAAAGGATTTAGCTAGTTCTATACTAGGAATGCCGAGATGGCTGCTGAACAACAAAATCCTTGTTAATTTCATTACTTTTGTGTAGAAGGCACGTCTAGACTTGGCTGCTTAAGTAGGATATGCAAATGTAAGTTGATCATATGATTGATGAGGGCCTCATCATGAGGCCCAATATGACTGGACTCCTGAATATTTTATTTGGGTTCTTAGTGCCTTTACTGGTTGTATTTGATTTGTTATGGTGTTTGTTACATCGAGAAATTTTGGTATAAAATATATTGCTTCTGGGGCCTTGCTGACGTTTTATCGAAGTTTCTGTTTTATCATTAACAAACCATTTATTTTCTTAAACTTGAGTATGGCAAGTCACTATGTTTAATGTTGTGGAATTTTATATTCTTTTTGGCAGGTTGAGAATCAACTACCTGAAAAGATTGAGAGACTTGTAAGATGTGAGGCTTCTGCTTATCAGAAGCTTCTAATGAAGAGGGTAGAAGACAATTTGGGTACAATTGGAAATTCCAAGGTATTTTAATTCCACTTTCATTAAGACAGGTGAATTACAATGCATCTGTTATTATAATATCTGCATATTGGTTGCAGGCGCGGTCAGTGCACAACTCTGTTATGGAGCTTCGAAATATATGTAATCATCCATATCTCAGCCAGCTTCATGCAGAGGAGGTATGTTCTTTACCTGTTCATTTTAAGTTCTTATTTGCTCTCCTAAAGATACTGAAAGGGAGGAGAAGCATTGTTATCTTGTGCTCCCAAGGCTTTCCGTTGTTTTTCCTGAGTTCCCAATTAATATAAACTTCTTTATCTTATTGCTTCTTGTAGGTTGATAACTTAATACCAAAGCATTATCTACCCCCAGTTATAAGGCTTTGTGGGAAGCTTGAGATGCTAGATCGATTGCTTCCCAAGCTAAAAGAGACAGATCATAGGGTATGGAAGACTTTTTTTCCTGTCTCTAGCCACATGAATATTTTGTTTAACTATCCTCTCATTCTTTAATATGTATTCATGTCTCTTTCAAATATTCGAGTTTTTTGGTTTGACATTGGACTACAACTTAATGAAACTTGTCACTGTGTAGGTTCTTTTCTTTTCCACAATGACTAGGCTACTTGATGTTATGGAGGATTATCTTAACTATAAACAATATCGGTACCTTAGGCTGGATGGACATACATCTGGGGGTGATCGCGGTGCCCTCATTGATATGTTCAACAACCCGGATTCTCCCTTTTTTATATTTCTTCTCAGGTGATTCTTCATGTTTTGTGTAAATATTTTTGTATGCTTTGACTAGGTGGTTCAATAGTTACTGGAACCTCGGGTTCTTGGAGGTTATAAGATAACCATCCCCCCTCCCCCTTTTTTTCCACTTTTATATTTTTACCTGAGAAGTCAATAAGGGGTGAGATTTAGATTTACATATGAAGTGGAAGCAAAAAAGGGCGTGTTTGGTGGTGTCAAAACGACTTTCAGATAAGGGTGCCTTTTATTTCGTTTGTCTGAAATAGACATAGGTTTTTGGGGTTGAGAGGAGCACTTTATTACTTTCTTAGGAAGCACCGCTAGGTGCAGATGGAGGATGCATTTCATTTTTTATGAAAGTTCTTATGTGCCTCTAACAGATGCACCTTATACAGAAACACTCCCATATAGGGTCTAAAAATCCAGCATTAATTTTTTAATGTCACTGAGTTGTGCTACTGTCATGTTCTTGGCCTTAAAGCTAGGCTGCTTTGTGCTTGATTCCATTTTTAGGGGTTTGCTAGAAAGTAGAAAATGGAAACTATAAAAGCTTTGATGTGCTGTTCATATATCTTGATGTGTGTCTGCATTTGCTCTTGCCTGTTAATGTTACTGACATTCGTATGATTTTGATAGCATTCGGGCTGGTGGTGTAGGAGTAAATCTTCAAGCTGCAGATACAGTAATAATATTCGACACTGATTGGAATCCACAGGCAATTTACAAAATTACTGTTCATTAACTTAAATTTTGAGTTTATAACATACAATTCCAAGTCTAAAGTTTTTAGTTTTTTGGTTGGTAAATCTTCAGGTTGATTTGCAAGCACAGGCAAGGGCTCACAGAATTGGCCAGAAGAAGGATGTACTTGTGCTTCGATTTGAAACGGTAGGCACTTCCCCATTATTACTTCCCCTTTGTTTACAAGACAAAAGTACATCTATAAGCTATAACCACTCTTTCTCTTCTATTTACGTCTTGAAATTAAATTGTCCCTAATTTGGAGTCTTATATCTAACTGCTTGAGTTTTTTTTTCTTTTGCACAAGGTTCAAACTGTTGAGGAACAAGTAAGAGCTGCAGCTGAGCACAAGCTGGGAGTTGCGAATCAGAGCATTACTGCTGGTTTCTTTGACAACAATACAAGGTTAGTTGCCTATGTACTTGCTCTCTTGCATACTTCTAAAGCTGTTTCTAAGTTTTCTTGAAATTCTTTTTACCACAGTGCTGAAGATCGAAGAGAATATTTGGAGACCCTTTTGCGTGAGTGTAAGAAAGAGGAAGCTGCACCTGTATTAGATGATGATGCCTTAAATGATCTTTTAGCTCGCAGGTAGATAGTTTTATGCGACTGTTCATCTAAATAAGGTGGACTAGTTAGATGCATCGTTCCTGTTCCAGCTTAAGCATGTCCATCATAATAAAGAAAAAAAAAATCCATGCATGGGTTTCTTGAAAAGATGGAGCCACTGTAGACTATGGTACCTAATTGTTTTCTTTGATTTTGTTGATATTTAATGTTTGTCATAAGCAATGATGAGTTTACTGCCCTATTTTTTATATATTTATCCTCCGGGTAGAATTATCTACAAAATGAGAAGGTCTGGAAATTTCACAATCAAAAGTCATTAGCGTGTTGGAATTTGTTGCTGATTAAATTGCAAAACCATTGGTCTCCTGCCTGATTTTGTTTGTCACCGGTTTAAATGTCATTATTACTTCCACTTGTTTGAAAAGCTACCCCCTTTCAAATGAAGCAAAATTTATTTACTTATTTATCTGTTTGTTTGTTTGTTTGTTTGGTTTTTTTTTTTTTTTTTTTTTTTTTTTTTTTTTTTCCGCTTGATTTTTTATTTGGAGTAGAATATCAATGGTTGCCTCTTTTCTTGCAGTGAGCCAGAAATTGATGTCTTTGAATCAGTTGACAGAAGAAGGCGAGAACAAGAGATGGTATCTACTTAATCATTTGCAGTCAATGCTGTCTGTATCTTTGGTTTTACATTGTACAAGTATCCTTGTATATTATCGAAAGCTATTTACTTCTCTTAAGTGGCAGCTTTTTAAAAAATTTAATTTTGCAGGAAACATGGAGAAAGTTTGTATGTGTACAAGGCATGGATAGTTCTGAGACTCTGCCTCCCTTGCCTTCTCGCCTTGTTACAGATGATGACTTGAAGGAGTTCTGTGAAGCAATGAAGATATATGAGGTTCCAAAAACCGGTGAAAAGTCTAATGATGGGGTGAAGCGGAAGGGTGGGTCTATCGGGGGCCTTGATACTCAACGTTATGGCCGGGGAAAACGGGCAAGAGAGGTTTGTTTGTCATATTGGATTCTAGTAGCATAAATGTTTCCTCTCTATCCTTGTGTTTCTTATACCACAAACCTGCTAATTGATTATGAACCCTTTTCTTTGAATGCTTTTTAGGTGCGTTCATATGAAGAGCAATGGACAGAAGAGGAATTTGAAAAGTTATGTCAGGCTGAATCTCCGGATTCCCCCACAAAAACAAAAGAAGAAGTTAGAGAGTCAAACATGCCAAAAGTTGACAATGGGTCTGTGGTGGCTGTTTGTGAAACAGAACTTCCTGCTCCACTCCCACAACACATATCGTCACCCTCTGTGGACCTTTCCCAGATGCAACAAAGTAAAGAGGTTACCCCACCAGCTAAGCGAGGCCGTGGAAGGCCAAAAAGAGCAACATTAGTTCAATCACCAACTGCGATGGCTCTTACAGCACCTTCTGGAACTATTAAAGTGGATACTGGGTTGCAAAGAGGGATGGTATCTAGCCCTGCCACAAACTTGGTCCCTGGTTCATCAACTAGTTCTGCTAACGCACAGAGTATTGGAGGAATTGTACAACATACTAGTATTGTGGCCTCACCTAGTTCTCAGCCAATTTCTCCTAAACCTTCTGTTACTCCTGATTCTCAGACGACCACTGTTGGCCCTTTTCCATCAGCACAATCAAGAGGAAGAGGTCGGAAGACTCAAAGTGGACCAGAAGCACCCAGGCGTAGGGGAAGGAAACAGGCTCCAATTTCACCTGGTGTTGGAGTATCTGGTCCTGATCCAAAACAAAATGAAGCATCACAGAACACATCTGTGAATCCACTAGAAAATCAAGCCATTGGCATGAGTGGAACTGTTTCTAGTACTTCCGCAGTCCAACACCCTGATTCTTTTTCTGGTTCTGCTCCTTTACAAGTTGTGAGTGGGGCTGATCACCAAGTTGGTGATGCTGTAGCTTTGAGTTCGCAGCCAGCCCTTTCTTCTCCATCTGTTGCTCCTTTGTCTCAATCTTCTCCTTCCCCTTCTGTACCCGTGCAAACAAAAGGGCAAAACCGGAAGGCGCAAGGTGACGTAGGAGTACCGCGGCGTAGGGGGAGGAAACAGGCGCCAATATCACCTGCTGTTAGTGATGTGTTAGTTGGTCAAGATTTGAAACCCAATCTGCAACCACAGGATAAACCTGGGGATTCATCTGGAAGGAAAGACATTGCCATGCAAAGTAAGCAAGAGGCTGATGATTTAGCTGGTCAGGATCTGAACTTAACCGAAGAGTCAGTAAATTTTGCCCGAGCCAAGCAAATAACAAGCTCAACAATGATGCATGATACATCCGTCAGATCCCTTGGTAAATACTGTGCATATATGCACGACTGAATTTTTATTTGTTTACAACTGAATTCATCATTATATTTTCCTCACATGAATTAATTTAACATTTGACAGGTCCTGCATTGGGAGAAAGTCAAAAGGTTGTCACATGCAATTCTACTGTTACAGTGACTAAAGGTGCTGCAGCACCTGCTATTCCAATTCCCGTAAATGCACCTCCAGCAGTGGAAAACACCAGTGAGGCAAACTATGATGTTGCTAAGACTGCTCCTAGCTCTCAGTCAATGCCTACCAACCCTTCTGCTCCTCTAGCTTCTCAATCTCTCACTCCTTGCCCTTCTGAAACAGTACAAGTCAAAAGACAAGGTCGAAAGACTTCAAACAGAGCCGAAGCACCCCGTCGTAGGGGAAGGAAGCAGGCTCCGGTGTTACCTTCTGTTTCTGATGGTCCAGCAGGTCAGGATCCAAACTTAAGGTTTGAATCACAGAATGCATCTGTTGATTCATTCGGGAGTAAGTCTGCTGCACTGAGAAGTAAGCAGGGTACTGATGGACAGGAGTTGACAAATGGTTCTCAGGCCCAAGCAAGTCAAGCCCATTTAGCTAGCAGTTTAGTGAGTCATGATTCAAAGAGGAAAGAGGAGCCAGTCTTTTCAACCCACAGTAAGCAGCCTTCAAATTCTTCGTCAACACTTGACATTCCTCCAGGATTCTCTGATAAGAGTTCTGCTTTGGGCCGTATCCAGACTGCTGATGTAAGTGATGTTGCTCGTGTGATGAAGGAGGTCTTTTCTGGAACACGTTTGTCAAAAGCTAAAATTCCTGAGTCATCTGGGAGAGAAGGTAGGGTTGTCCCTTGTGTACCTGTATCAAGCAAGGCTCCTGTGGAATTAGCCAAAAACCAAAGTTTGGAGGATAAAGCATCTCCAATTGTGTCAACTTTGGAAACAGCAGCCCATGTACTTGACCTTCCAGCGAATTACGAGAAGCAATCCGGGACTGGTGTTAGTGCAGAACGGGAGAGGGACAAGCCACCTGCTTTGAATGAAACCCATGTTCCCATCACAAATATGGACCAACACGAGGGCAAGGCAGCTGTAGGCTCCACTAAAGAATTGGAAGACTCAAAACAACTCTGTGTTGATGGTTCGACTATGATGAGTAAAACAGATACTGTTGTTCAGACATTGGCTCGAGATGTTGATGTGCCTGCTTCTAGTATAGGCTCCTCTGGTGGGGAGATGAATTCATCGTTAGTATTGGAAAGTAACATTGAGCATCCTGAGGTGATTGGGAGAGATTCTGGACAGAAAATTGAATCTTTTTCAGCAGAGTCTAATAAATCCTCTTCTGTTGAGCAACCTTTAATTTCCAAGGATACTGATAATGCCAGTCTTCATCTTGGTGTTACGCCTCCTGTTCCTAGGGTCCCATTCGAGTCAAGCGAGGTGGGCCTTCCTGCCATGGTTGATTCTGAAAACAAAAAGGGGAGTTTTGCTAAAGAGAATCCAATATCCCCTTGTATTACTGAGGATGCCGGCTGTCATTCTGAAGACCCTTCACCTATTACTTCAAGTCCAGATCATTCAGTTGCTGCTCCTGGTGTTACTGAAATGACCAAAATAAATTCAGCAGACAAATCAGAGCATTCTTCAAAAGAGTCCCGAGAATCTTCCCCTCATGATAGAAAAACCATTGTGCTCACGTCATCTGAAAATGTTTGTCCTGGAGAAAGTGCACCCTCTTCTGTGGGTTTAGGGGATGTAGTGCCTCCTGTTATGGCTGAGAATAACCCTGGAAGAAAGAATGAACCTGCTTCAGAAGGTTGTACACAATATTCTCCTCTGAGCCATGAGAATTCCACAATTATTCCCTCAATGCTAAATATTGATTCTGGACGGGGTTCTCTTGACAAAGTTGACATGCCCTTTACAGAATCTGGAGTTGTTAATGATATTTGTTTAAATTCAGAAATTTCATCCAAGATTGTTGATTCTGAAGCTTCTCATGAATCAGTTGGTGGTGCTTCAGGAAGTAATACCACTGTTCATGTTATTCCTTCTGAAAAGGGCATCTTGGAACTTGGAACTGAAATGATTGGGGATGGTAGTATTGATGCTTGCAATAAGGAAGTGGTCCCTGCTGAGGGTGATCAAATGGATATTTCTCATGCTGTTAGTTGTCCACATGAAGAAGTATTGGAAATGGTTTTACCCTCATCTTCTTTGATAGTGGCGGGAAAAATTCATGAATCATCTGACAGAGCTCAAGTTTCTCAGGATGGTAAATTCGTATCAGAAGATAAATCAGAAGTCTTGTTGTCATCTTCTGTAGGGGAAGAGGAAACAGTGGAAGGCTCATCCATGAAATGCCAGAGTAGCAGCTCACAATCTCCAGTTGATCGGCATCACTGTGTCACTGAAATGGATGTTAAATCGCCACAACATATCTCTGAAAAAATTGATCTTCCTTCATCTTTAAATATGCAGGAAGAAAAGATTGAGGGTTCATCTGAGAAGAGGCCAAGTTGCAGCTCAGTACTACTGGAAGACGTCAAGGGTTCTGGAGCTTTAACAGTTCAAATGGATTTATCTCAGGTTCATGGACCTGTGCAAGAAAATATTTTATCAGAAGGTATGACTGAGGAGGGGATGACTAAGGATTTATCTAAGACTTTTCAAGTTTGCAGCTCATTACCTGTGGATGAACCAGAAATTTCTAGAGCTGAAAGAGATGCTCTAATTAATTCATCTCAGATTGATGAGAATCTACCAGAAGGAGATAGTGACATATCTGGAAAGTGTCTACTCGGCAGTCCAGTACCAGTGGAAGAAGACAAGATTGATGGAACATCTATGGAACATTTAGGTGGGAGATCAGACTTACTGGGAGAATCGAAAGGATCTGATACTGAAATGGATGTTTCTCTGGTTAGTGAGCTCCGACCCGAAAATATATCAGAAAATGTTATTGTGCCATCATCTACTGTTGCAGTTAAGGAAGGAAGCAGTCCAGCCAGATCAATAATGTTGGGGGACGCATCTGAAGCTTTAGTTTCTGATAAAATTGTTGTCTCTGAGGTTGACACGTTTGTGCCTGAAAGGATGTTAGAAAATCTGCCTTTATCTTCCTTGACAAAAGAGCAGGAAAATGCTGAGGGCTCTTCTGAGAAAGGTCAAGATGGCAGCTCAGTACAACTTGAGGAATCAACTGGGAAGGAAGATGAGATGGGTCATCTAATGGAAACACCCAGATCTTCTGGGGATTTGCTTGTAAAAGAAAGTGTTGATTCCGAAGAGGAGGTTCAGCAGTTATCCAAGAAGCATCCTATAAGCAGTTCAGCGCCGCTGTTGGAATCATTGATTTCTGAACCTGAGACAAGTGATCATTCTGATGCATCCAAGGTTCGTTGCACTCATTAGGAACTAAGATAAACACTTTTTTGTCAATTGTATTTTTTTCAAATAAATAGGTGTGTACCTTAATGCTGGAAGCTAGGCTTGTGTTTCAAAATTACAAGAGCAAACCTCACCACCACCACACCCGCTCCTCTTTTCACCCAGCAAAACAAAACCTGTCTTATCTCAGAGCTTCCTACTAAACAGAATTATAAACTGTAATATCTCAAAGCATATAACAATAACTTGTGAAATTCAAATGCATACAAATGTCCACAGACAATCAAAAAGTTGGTTTATTGCTCTCAATTTCATTAGTAATGTATATATCATATGTACGACTCAGGTTGGCATGGTGCTGCTAGAAGATAGAATGGCGGAGGACGTTGACCTGCCTGCATCCTCCTTAGAGACAGAAGGAAGAGGTATGGATCATCCATCTGAGGTTCTAGATGGCAGCTCAGTGACGGAGGGTCCAAAAACAACTGTAGCTGACAAGGATACTCAGATGAATGCCCCTGATGCTTGTGAGAGGGAGCCAGAAGTTGTGTGTGAATCTGTGGATATGCCTCTGGTTACCTCGACCATGGTGGATGATGGTGTCAAAGGCTCGTCTGAAGCAGAGTTGGAATCTGAAGCTAAAACATTTGATGCGTCTCACGTTTGTGTGGAATTGCCAGAGAATGTGTCTGAAAGCATGGATCAAACTCCGGTTATCTTGATCAATCAGGGTGATGGTGTTGAAGGCTTATCTGAGGCAAGGCCTGTAGGCAGCACCGAATCACCAGAGTCATCAAGATCCGAAGCTAAAGTTGCTGATGCTTCTCAGTCTTCCGGGACAATCCCAGAAGTTGCATCTGAAAATGTGGATCAGCCTCCAGTTAACATGGCTGTGGAGGGTGACAACATAGAAGGCTTGTCCGAGGCAGGGCCTATGGGCAGCTTGGAAACACTAGAGGAGTCCAAATCTGAAGCTAAAGTGTGCGATACTTGTCAGGTTTCTGGGACAATGCCAGAAAATGCGTCCGAAGACATGGATATTCAGCCATCATTAATGGCGGAGGAGGGTGAAAAGGTGGGGTTACCAGCTGAGGGATCTGTTGGTGGTAGCCCAAGGGAACAGCCTTGAAGTTAATTAAGTGCCTGACAAGAGAGTTTTTGTACAGCTTCTTAGAGCATAAAAACACCTAAACCAACTATTCAGCAAATTATAGTTTGTCCCTTCAAAAGGGAATCAGGTTCCTAATTTGTATGTAGATAAAGTACTTTTTGGAAGTGTCTTCCATTAATTTAATCTGTCATGCCCTCCTTCTGGGTTTGCTGCCTTTTAGTTGGGTTTCGTACGCGCTCTTGTTGCTCGTTGAGAGTCTGTTTGGCAACGTTTTACAAAACGATTTTATTACAAAAGTGAGATGGACTCGGTTAGGCTGGACTGGACTGGACTAGACTTCAATAAATTTAGAGCTTTAATAGAAATGTTGAGGTCACTTAGCATTACGGTTTTACTAGCTAAGTAGCCAACTCCTAGTATAGATAATATCGTTTGTTTAAGAAAAAAAATATAGGGTTTAAATAACCGACTTCCAGCATCACATGTGCTTGTGTAGAAATTGCAAGGCAGCAAGTGTGGGTTTCTGGTTTTCACTCCAACCACCCTGGCGGCTCCACCTATAGCCGCCGTGGTTCATCGCCTTCCGTATTTCCTCCGTCGCCCTTACCATGCCAAGGGTGAGTCATCTTAATCCTATCGCTCCGCTACGAATAAGTGCATCCACCACCTCATACAACCTCATCCCCACCCCCTTTTTCACTACCCGCTTTTCTTGATGAGAAAATTTGTAGTGTAGCAGAAACATAGCCCGGTACACATGTCATAATACAATTTGGTATATTTTTTTTTCCTTTTTTTAGTTTCCAAACAATTGTATTATGATAGTTAGTGTACCGGACAGTGTTCTCGGCAATATTGAAAAATCTCTTTTCCCCGACATTTCGGAATCACATCTCATTTGGTTTGTAATGTTGACTCTTTGATTTAGAACATTTCTATTGGGTTTCTTAAATGAACTCCTGACCAAAATATGTGGAGAAGTTGGAAGATTTCTTCCCCAATCACACTCCCTATCATGCTCTTAGGATATATAACAAAATCTCTAGCAGCTCCTAAATCTAGGGAGTGAGAAATGAGCTCATAGCATTAATTATCATTGTTTTAATAATATCTTAAATAAAATATGAATTCCTATTGGTCCACAATTCTTAATTTCTTATGATTTCCTAAATTTGCGAGAATGGTTGAAATTTAGGGAGCTCTTAAAATAATTTTAGAATAATTTTAGTTAAATTTTGACTTAAAAATAGAGAGCTTGATTGAAAATGCTCTTAGTTTGTAACTTTTAACTTGTATCATGAATTTTGACGAATTGCTGCTTGGTATACCAAATGTGCGAATAATAAATGTTGATGGTAGGTAATAGGTATGGTAGACTACTAGAAGAAGTTTAGTTTTGCAAAATGTGTGTGAATGATGCCTTTGGAGTGGTCTTTCTCTCCCTTTGTGAAAGCTTTCTCTCCCCCAATGAGTCTTTCTCACCGACGTGTGAGTGGTTTTCATTTTCATCGATTTGCGTCGACGTCGGTCCTAGCTTTGGCTAAAGATCGGGTGTTTGCATCACCGCCCTTTTTGGCCCTTGTTAGTCCTCCCCATTGTTTGCCCTTGTTGGCGATGTTGCTCGTGAGTTCTTTCTACCAGCGTGCTTCCTTGGTCTCGTGGCGACGATCCTTGTGCTGGTCTTTGGAGGATGATGCGGCCTCTTTCTTCACCCAACTATTGGGTTCTTGCTTGCGTGATTCCAGATGCTTGTGGAGGGAGCCAGATCAAGATGATTGTCATGTGGTTTTCTGGTGCAGGCGACATCGTTTGCAACTTCAAGAAGCAATTTTCAAGTTTTAGGCCTTAAAAACTTATTTGGTAGGACTATTTTAAAAAACTGAACTCAAGATTAACTAAAAAAATATAGTCTATTCTCTAAAAATATAAGAAGTGAGTTTTTAGAGTTTTTAAACTTAAACTTACTCATTTCTTTGCTCTCACTCTTCCCCTCTCACTCCAAATCTATCTCTCCCTCTTTTCTTCTTTCTCTCTCCTCTTTTTGTTTTTTAATTTTTTTATGCATTTTTCATCTTTCCTCCAATCCGCTATCTTCATTCTCTCGGTTCATTCTCTCACTCTTCTTCCTCTCTATCTCGTCTAATCCTCTCTTCTTTCTCTTTCCTTCAATCATTTCTTAGTTTATTTCCTCCTCTCTCCTCTTTCTCCCTCTCTTACGACCTCATCTTTTTAGATCTCTTCGTTTAGTTTAAGTTGTAAGATTTAAAATTTTTAAATCACAAACCAATCAAGTTTTTGAGTCTTAAAGAAATAGTTTTCAAGAAATGTTTTAAGAAATGATTAAAATGTTCAAATAGGATACCAAACAGGCCCTTAGCTTTCTAGATTTTTTCATGTGGTTTGTTTGTGTGTGCTGGGTTTCAAGGTTGGCTTTGGAGCTTTGTCATCTGTGTGTTTGTGGTCCATCTTCTTTATTTATGCTTAACTTGTTTTTGGGCTGCTGTTGTATTTTTTCTTGATGGTAATGAATCTACCCTTCGTTAAAAAAAAAAAAAAACAAAAAAACATAAAAAAAAAAAACTTGATGCCTTTTTGGTTTGGTCAAAAAGTTGGGTTCCTTTTTGGTGTCTTGTACTACTACATCAAAGTTTAAAGATGGCGTTAACATCTTAATATGTACATTATATCATGTTTTATTACACTTTTTAAGGCCTTCACCAAAATATAAAAAAAGTGTTTTCGGCTAGAAGAAAATAGTTATGAATCTTAAAACAAAAAATAAATTTTGGGTCCAAATGAAACAATCAAATACTAAATTAATTGACAGGACCAATATCAAACCTTACCAACCAACTCATTCGACATACCAACTTTGCCGCACGACAACGGTAATATTAGCATATGGAAGGTTTGGTACGGTAATCAATATCCTATTATTGGTTCGTAATCGTACCAAACTCAGTTATATTATTATGTATCTTATTTAAGCTATTTTTATTAAAATTTGTTTTATTTTAAAGTAAAGCAGTAAAAAAATATTTGATAAAAATAAAATATTCTAATTATTTCAAAAGAAATGGCCTCTAGACAATAACTTTTAAAAGCAGCTTGTAAATTGCTTTCAAAAATTGCTTTAATAAAAAGTGGAGTTGAACCTTTAATGAACATTTTTAATTCATGTTATATGCTCATTATTTTTAAAGACGACATTATTTATTCTTCTATACACATGTTATCCTTAGAGAACAAAGTGACGACCACCATCTATCACTACAAGCCCAATCCTCTTATACCACCATTTCCATTACTACCACCATTGTTGCCACCACCACCACACCGCAATCGCACCACAACCACCACCACAACCATACCCGCCGCCACTACCACCATAATTGCTACTATCATCGTTGCCGCCACCGCCATCACTGCCACCATAACCACAACTGTCACCATCACCGTTGTTGCCGCCCTTACCATCATTGTTACCTCTGTAGCCCAACCACCACACCCCTTTATTGGAATCACCACCACCATCACCATCACAACCATTGCCCTCGCCACCGTTGTCATCATCATTGTCCACACTATCATGTCTATTTTTGTCACTGCTTTACATTAAAATTTACCAACGCTTTTATATTGCTTTTTATACTCAGAGCACTTAAAAATACATTTTAACAAACGCTAAACCGCTTTATTTTGCAGCTGATTATATTTAATGCACAACAAAAGTAGTTTAAAAAAAAAAACACCGCAATCCCAAACTAGCCCTTTGTAATTTGCAAGAGAGTTGTAGCTTATAAGGTTAAGAGCATTCACCATTACACGCAAAGTAATGAATTCAATTTCCGTCTCTCCATATAAGCATATTTTCAGTATACGGGCTCACTTTGATTCATGTCAACGAGTTTCAGGTAAGACCCGAAATATCTCTATTTCCAAAACGGTCCAACCCAAGTCGGGCTCGAGCCCAACTTTAAGAGTTGGGCCCGGCCCGCGCCATTGATAATTCCTATGCCCTAATTGATGAATGTCCTTTTTGGTAATTTCAGTGAGGGTAGAATTGTAATTTCAGTTCATTGTCAACGAAGTTTAATCACAACGTTGCTCTTTCTCAGAACGAAGTACAGTTCTTTACTAAAAAACATTGGGGCAGAACAAGGGACTCGAAAATTCACAAAACAAAAATGCCCCTGAATTTGAAGTAAATTACAACTCTAATTACCAATAAACCCAAATGACTGAATGAGTGGCATTAGAGAAATAAGCCGAAGTATCATAGGTCTTCTTCTTTCCCACTTCTGAAAACCCCAGGTCCCTCCAGAATCCTGTGTCTCCCAAATCGGGCTCTGTGATTTCTCAGCCAAAACAAACGAGTAAGCGCTTCTTTTCCAAAACCGCTTTTTCTTTCTTTTTTTTGTTTCTGAATTCGTTGCGACATTTTTATCACTTTTTGGCGTTTTCCCAAGGTTGTTCAAGCTTCCACCCTTAGCTTGAAGAACGATGTTTGACTCTGGTTGTTCGATGTATTAAATTACGCATGCTTTTGGGGGTCTGTTTTTAGGATTCAAATATGTCAACAAATTACAGTAGTTTTTCAAAATTATTTATTGAGTTTTGGGTAAAATTAGGGTTCTGCATCCCCAATATTACTAATTTTTAAAAGGGTTTTGCTTCCCGTTGTGGACTGTGATGTGATGGGTTCTTTTGGGTTTGGATTGCATGTGGGTAAAGGCTTCGTTGTGGGAGCAATTGGTATAATGTTTTTGGTTTATAAAGTGAACTGTCATACTTTCCGGGATTAAATGGCAAAAAAAAAAAAAAAAAAAAAAAAGTTTGGATTATTTGCAAAAGAATTCATTTGTGAATGAAATTTAAATGTTTAGGACAGAGTTCAATGTTTATTATTGTCAAAATTAAACTTACAAGTCGTAATTGCTGCAGGTTAGTTTGGTAGTTTAGCATAGGACCAACCCTTGTAGTTGGAACAAATTTTCTGTATTGTTCGGGTTGAGGTAATTTACAATTGTCTCAGTTTGAGATGGTCTTTGAAAATTCACACTATTCAAGAATTTGAGAATGAACTCTACACAGATTTAGCTTTTGAAGTATGAGGATAAATATTTGGAATTGAAATTCTATAAATTCTAGGATTTCATTTGGGTTCCAAAGAGACTGTTGAGTAGGGGACTGTGAGATAAGCGGTTATGTCTAGCTCCGGGAAATGGGATATATTTTGTTGTGTATTTTGCGTTCTTATATCTTCCTTTGTTTTAATTCGTAATGTTTTATTATTCTATGGTTTTCCTGAGAAAGCAATTCATTGTATTGTGGGTTTTCTATATTTATTTTTCAGTTTTAGCTATGGTTTCCTGTTTTTCATTAATTATTTTGAATGTTGTTCTGGGTGGCTTACGGAGTTCGTTGAGTTGCTTTCTAATATGTGATGAAAATATTTGCGTGGTTTATTTGGTTATTACTCAGGATTTTGTTTTGTTTTTCATCTCCCACCTTTTTCAAGTTTCACTTCATAAGTAGGTGCTTAGTGATTTACTATTAAACTGCAAAAAATGCATTTTACATTGCGTTTCTTTAATTTGAATATCAACTTAATAAGTAATACTGGGGGTGAAACGTTGCACACATGTAATCGCTTACACCTTGTTTATTTTTCTTTATGTTGATTAAAGGCTTTTAATTGGTCCTAACTCTTAAGTTGATGCAGAATTGGCAGGGTTCAACTGGATGTGACTTGTGATATTGAACGGAAATCAAACTTGGCTTTTTTTCAATAAAGAAGCATGCTTTTGGGGTTATAGTGTTTCCTGTTGCTTTATGCACTATTAAATCAGCTTAAGTGAACTCAGGTTCTCCAGATTAGTGATGGATTGCAATAAGGAGGAGGCCATTAGGGCCAAGTCGATTGCTGAGAAGAAGATGCAGAGCAAGGATTTCGTGGGGGCTCGTAAGATTGCTATAAAGGCGCAACAACTCTATTCTGATCTGGAGAATATATCTCAGATGCTTATGGTTTGTGATGTGCATTGCTCTGCTGAGAAATCATTTGGGACTGAGATGGACTGGTATGGCATCCTTCAGATTGATCAAACAGCGGATGAGATAACAATTAAGAAGCAGTACAGGAAGTTTGCTCTCCAACTTCATCCAGATAAAAATAAGTTTTCCGGTGCAGAAGCTGCTTTTAAGCTGATAGGTGAAGCTCAAAGAGTACTTTTGGACCGTGACAAACGGAGCATGCATGACCTGAAACGCAAGACTTCTGTGAGTAAAACAGGTGTACCACATTGGCCCCCGCAGAGGGCAAGTTGGAACTCAAATCCTGGAGTTCAAAACAACTCCAGAGGCAACTTTTCAGGCGTTAATCTCCAGAGCCAACAGCAACAGCAACCTTTTCCACCAGGGTATTCAGATGCCCGATCCACTTTTTGGACTGCCTGCCCATTTTGTTCAGTCAAGTACCAGTATTATAGAGAAGTTCTTCTTAGATCTCTTCGTTGTCAAGGCTGCAGTAAGCCCTTCATTGCCTATGACACAAATGTGCCAGGTGGAGCACCACCAGCACCACCACCAACTAACTTAAGTCAGCAGGCATTCCCCCCCAAAAAAGTGAATGTTAACATGTCTGAAGTGAGATTTCAGAGGAATGTTGGAGCTGAAAACTCCAAAGCTAAACCTTTCCAAAAGACACAGAAAAAGGCAAGTAGCTCTTCAGGTGTTCGCTCCGAAAAGGTAAAGCGTAAGAGAGAAAGGAAACATGTAGTAGAATCCAGCGAAAGCAGTGTCTCTGAAAGCAGCAGTGATTCTGAAGAAGATATGGTCATCAATGATGCTGTTCTTCAGGCTGGTTTGAAATCCGGAATTTATGGAGAGCAGCAACCACGAAGGTCTTCACGGCATAAGCAGAACGTTTCTTATAAGGAACATCTAAGCGATGGTGAAGACACTCCTTTATCAAAAAGGGAGAAGAGGAGTGGTTCATCCTGTGCCACTGAAGAGGAAGATGAAGACACATTAAAAGAGGGGGAATCTAACATGAATAATAAATATGATCGTGCTGCTGACGCTACAGGAGATGAGGAAAAGGTGAAACAGAAAGAAAGTGCTTATTTTGAAGAGTGTTTGCCAAAGGGAGTTGGTGAAAAGAAGTTTGGGGCTAAAGAAAGGGTGAAAGTTTTCGACTCGAAGAAAAGAAGTCTTGAGAATTCTCCATTAGATAAAAACTCCAATGAGAAACAAAAACCAGAGCCCTTGTATTCTTTCCCTGATAGTGATTTCAACGACTTTGAGAGGTACCGGAAAGAAGAACTCTTTGAAGCTGGGCAGGTGTGGGCTATTTATGATACTCGAAATGGGATGCCAAGATTCTATGCTAGAATCAAGAAAGTTCACTCACCTGAGTTCAAGTTGCAGATAACCTGGCTAGAGCCGGACCCCGATGATGATAATGAAATGAAATGGGCCAAAGCTGACTTGCCATTTTCTTGTGGTAAATTCAGACAAGGTCACTCTGAAACCACGAAAGATCTTCCCATGTTCTCTCATTTGATGATTTGGGGGAAGATTAGAAGTGCTTACATGATATATCCAAGAAAGGGAGAGACTTGGGCCATTTTCAAGAACTGGGATATAAAGTGGTTCTCTGATCCGGACTCCAATGAGAAGCACTTTGAATATGAATTTGTTGATATTTTGTCAGACTATTCTGAGGATGTTGGAATATGTGTTGCACTCTTGGAGAAGGTGAAAAGCTTTGTGAGTGTTTTTCGAAAGGTTAAGGATGGGAAAGGCACATTTCAAGTTCCGCCCAGAGAATTATTGAGGTTTTCCCACAGAGTTCCATCTTATACATTGACTGGTGACGAAGGAGTAGGAGTTCCATTAGGATCTGTTGAGCTTGATCCTGCCGCTTTGCCTTTTAATATTGAAGAAGTTCCTGTTTCTAGAGAACGGAAATCGGAGGCTAGTACTCGTACTAATGGTTTTTCTGCATCTCCGGATACAAGGAATGAAGATGGTAATGTTCCCAAAGGATCATCCCCAGAAGGTATTGATATTCCGGAATCTGAGTTCTACAACTTTGATGCTGATAAATCTTTGGAAAAGTTTGAGATTGGTCAGATCTGGGCATTGTATAGTGATGAGGATGGCTTGCCAAAATACTATGGCCAGATAACGAGCCTTGATAGTCACCGATCCAAATTGCATATTGCATGGCTTGCCAACTTACTACCAGACAGGGTGATCCGATGGCATGATGCGGAGATGCCCGTCAGCTGCGGGAGATTTAGGGTTAGAAGGAGTCCACTCCAGGACTATGATTCTACTCTCTCCTTTTCACACCGGTTAAATGCAGTTTCTATTGGTAAGAATGATTTTGAAATATATCCACACAGAGGTGAGGTTTGGGCTTTATATAAGAACTGGACAGCTGGTCTCTCGTGTACCGATTTGGATACCTGCGAGTATGACATAGTGGTAGTGCAGACTGAAAATGATTTGCAGAGAGAGGTCTTGATTTTAGAGCGTGTGGATGGTTTCAACTCGGTTTTCAAGACTCGGGTGAAAGGAGGATCAGCTGAAACCATGACCGTCCATGGGGTTGAACTACTGAGGTTTTCTCACATGATTCCTTCTTTCCGGCTAACAGACGAAAAAGGCGGCAGCCTCAGAGGATGCTGGGAACTTGACCCTGCTGCTTTGCCGCTTCGTTTCTTCAGTCAGACTTGAGTTGGTAATCAGACTAGCCTTTTGCTTCATAGGCCTTTTCCCAGAATGCCGGTGTGGGAAATGAAGCCGTCTATTGATTGGAATTACGAGGCAGGCACATTTTGCAGCCGGCTTTTGGTCTTTTGGTGAAGGAGGTGGCTCTGCTGTTTTTGTGTTGCATATTCTGAATTTCTTGTTTATATACCCTTGAATTTTCACTGAACCCTGGGCTACCTATGCTGAAATGTTGGCCGACAGTGAAAGAAACTGATTTTTTTTTTCTTGCAACTGGAACCTCGTATTTGAATTCTCTGATGAACAAGAACAACCTCGTCTTCCTATATAAATGCTTCTGTTAGTTTTTTACTTTGGTGTTAAAGTATTAGCTTTTCTACAAGTGGCTTTCTGTCACAGAAGTGGTTCTCTGTCACAGTGGTTGGAAGGAGTGTTGTTCTTGCATCATGACGTGACTTCAAACCCTGTCGACTCCTAATCTATCGTCTAATCTTCAAATCTATGGTTTGTCAAAAAAAAAAAAAAAAAAAAAGCGCTAAACAAAGTATTAGCTTTTCCTTTGCCCTTCCAGGCTATGTTTTGTAGTCGTTCTTCCGACAAGTTTGTTTGGGACAGCCTTATTGCTTCATAGAATTTTGCAAGTCATTGGATAAACGGTCGAAACTGGCTCTGATCAGAAAATGTTCTGCACGCAAGTTTAGGCGTCATATTGATTTTTGGTTGCATGCAAGTTTATCTTTTTACTAAGACTTGTCAAAGTATGCAAGACTTTTTTGACTTCATTTGTTGTTATGTTGGAGGAATCAAGCTCTAGACGACCTATTTTAATTCTAACTTATTTTTCTACTATCCTCTTATGGCGTTGACACTTGTGTTAGACTTAAAGTTTTGAACTCCAAAAACTTGGACTTTTATTTCTTCAGGATTTGAATATGAACGATAAGTAAAGATGAAAAGAAGTGATTGTTACCAATTTCTTGGTTGATTTCTAGAACCAACAACTTCCAATTAATCCCACACATCAGATCAATCTTCTTGCCCTTTATATAAAGATTAAAATTAAATGAAAAGAGAAAAAAAGAAACAAAAATAAAAAAGGGGGCCGTTCCGAGAATCGAACTCGGGACCTCTTGCACCCAAAGCAAGAATCATACCACTAGACCAAACGGCCGGTGATGGTATTCCATCATCATTTACCATACTCTACATTAGGAATTTAAGCTGATGATTTTCAGCCGTTGGATTTTGATTTGATCGTTTCCTGGTAAGTGGTGAAAGTTTCCGTGGTATTTTTATTTACAGTCGGAAAAGTAAAAGAGAAGAGAGAAACGTAGGTGAAGGAGAAGGAGAAGTTACCAACTTCGGTTCCGATTATAACAGACACTCACACGGTGTTCCACTCCTTCATTTTCCCTCCAAAATTTCCCACGCCCCCCCCCCCCCCCCCCACTATTTTCCCTCCACCTCCAAAAACCCTAATCTTTCACTCTCTCGCTCCCTCTCTTTCCCCAATTGATCGTCCTTCGCTTCTCACTTCCGCATACTTCCTACCCCACTTTCGATCGTTACCGTCAATTTTATTTTATTTTATTTTTCGTATTTTTTCCTTCTGAAATTTCGATGCTTTTTTCTAGGGTTCTGGTGGATTCTGATCTGGTTTCCGATAAGAGTTGAAATGGGTTCCCTCTGGGACGGCGACGATGAAATCAAGCCGATGGAGAAAAACTCACTCGTCGACTGCGCCGATACCGAGCCCATTGATACTCAGATTTCAAGCCCTCCATTGTCCGGTAACTATTTTTTAGTTAAAGTTTTGTCCTTTATGGTAATTTTAATGTGAATATATAGACAAGGGTTCAAATTTGTTAAATTCATGTTCGCATGGTAAAATTTTCGATTCAACGATTTCTGTTACGGTTTTTCTCTGAATTTTTTCGTGGAAAAGTAAGATTTTTACATGTTTGCGCATATGTTCTCATGAAATTGTGCATATCACTGTGAGAATTTTTATTTGGCTGTGTTTTAGTATGATTTTCTCCCATTTTGGGATGTGAATGATGTTGTCTTTTGGTTTAGGATTACAATTGTTATTGAGATTTCTTTTCTTCATTTTGTTTTATTGAAAATTAGATGAGAAGGGCCAATCGAAGGATGCGGATGAGTTAGTGCGAGACATTGTGCCATGTGATGATACTGTTCCAGTTGAAGATGCATTTGAAACCCAAATGGTAGATTTTAGTGATGAAACCCAATTAATGGATTTCGCAACTGAAACCCAAGTAATGGATTTTGGTGGCGAAACCCAAGTATTGGATTTGGGTGGTGAAACACAAGCGATGGATTTCGGTGGTGAAACACAAGCGACGGATTTCGGTGGTGAGACACAAGCAGTGGATTTCAGTGGTGAAACACAAGTATTGGATGATATCAACTGCTTTGCAAACATGGAGGATACTCAGTTATTAGAGTTTGATGATGTAGTTGTCAGTGACAGTGAAGAGTCGGATGCCACTGAAGTTTTGGATGATAGTAAGGATCTAACTGACAATGAATCGGTACGGAGAGGTTCTGATCAATTAATGAATGGGGAGAATATTTGCCGCACTCCTTGCGAAAATAGTGAAAATGGGTTAACAGAGCAAGCCAATCATTTGGTCGACAAGCAACATAATGCAGGTTTGACCTCTTTAATCTAAACAAGAATGCTAGTCCTTACCTTATTTTATTTTTTGTAAAGAGACAATTTTGTTAGGAAAAAAGAAGTAAACAGAGAGGGTGGTCTAGCAGACCAGCCCAAACACCGCTACCACAACAAGGACCACAAAACCAAGCAAACAAAAACAAATAATAGCCTAAAACAAAAACACAACCAGACTAACAAATAGCTGATTTCCAATCTAAATAAAGAAAGGAAAGCGATATTCCAGTGAACTCATTAGAAACCGAAGCCTGTAATCTTTAGCTTCATTTGCGGTCTAAAGCTTTACTATGCATAACTGCATAATTCTTTGCTTTATCTACTATTTCAATGATGAGCTTCTGGGAGAGTCTGAATTACATAATGGGCTCATGGATTGCAAATTAGAACATTTTCCTACTTATTGAATGAAATATCATTCCTTGGTTTTGGAATGTTTTATTTAATCTTCAATTCACATGAAGTTTCTTTTAACAAATTGTGCTTGTAAATTTATGTGCTAATTCATAAAAGTAAGTTGGGGTTTTATCTTTTAGGGCTCCATGTTTCTGCTGCAACACCTGTGGATGACGGCTCCCCGGAACTGGGACCAGGTATGAGCTATCCTGCTTCTTCATGGTTAGACAGTGCATTTTTGTTAATAAAAAATTTGGTAAAATTGTATGGAATATGGATGCTAGGATCTTGTGTATTAACTCCTTCAAATTGCATGGAATCCATATCAATTATATATTTTGCTAAACAGGTTTTGGTTAATGGTGCTGCCAGTTTGTTTGAGCATACAATTGTTTTCTTATTTCACAGCGCAAATATCTATCTGGGCCTAGTTTGTATTACGATTATGATTTTCTACAAAATAAAATAAATATGAAGGAAACATCGTCTGAATTTATTTTCCAGCTACTTACATCTGGAAGTCAGAGTTCATGATTGCTCAATCGAATAGTATAATACACTCCTAATATGAACTATTATGTCAATCTACCCATTTTGCTCAGGTTCTGTGCATATGCAATTTACCTCAGTCCGTGCAGCATCCTTACAGGCCTCCGGTCTAGCAGCTTGCAGTACAGCTTTGAATGGTACCAACAGTGAGTCTCGTTCTGTTCCAAGTAATAACCAATCTTTGAATCAACTTTCCGGGAAAGATAATGCAGTATCTCTTTTAGGGGGTTCGACCATAGATGGGGGAAAAGTCAACGAGGAGCATGATTCAAGGAATGAGAACAAATGGAGGACTGGTAGTTCAACAGCAAGAAAACTTTTTACTGAGGATTCAGATGCTGAAAACACGGAAATTTCTCATAACAGCGCTAGTGATGAAGAAGCTGAAGATTTGCTTCAGTTTCCTAGTAATTTTGCAGGGTTGAGCTATATTGACTCTCAAGAACCAGGTGAATTATCACAGGCTAATGCACTTGATTTTGTGGATAAATTCCTCCAAAATAATCTTGATGAGTCTAATAAAGAAGTTGGCCATGGAAAGAGTGCAAGGGACATTTCAAAATTTGTCTCAAGTGCAAAAGGGCCACAAACTTTGGCCAAGAAAGCCAATGAAAAAAGCATAGATAAAGGGATTTTCGATTGGGATGATAACCGTGAGGATGAAGAAGGAGGTGAATTTTTCCGCCGAAGAAAAGCAGACTTCTTCGACGGAGGTGAATTTTTCCACCGAAGAAAAGCAGACTTCTTCGACGGCGGAAGCCATGGGTGGAGATCTCTTCCCCAACCCCAGAAGTCCAAAGAGAAAAGACAGGATGTGGAGAAGGATTGCAAAAAACAATTACAAGGAAAGAACAAGAGAATAGGTGTAGTTCATTCTGATTCAAAACTATTGTTGCATAATTCAAAAGTCGACAAGAAGACAGCACATGAAGATGAAATGAAACATATAAAGAATCTTGTCAGTGAGTTTGACGAACAGTTTAACAATGACTCCCCTAGAGAGCAGTTGGATGCTAATATTAATAAGAACGATGCACCTGAAATGATGAATGTAGGCTTTGATACTCAAATGGCAGCTGAAGCTATGGAAGCCTTGTGTTATGGTGAAGGGATTTCCAATTGTGATGCTAGTGATGACCATCAAGATGCTCAAGGAAATCAGAGTTGTCCTGAAGGTTCGATGGGAGAAAAATCAAAGAATAGAACTTGTTCAACGAAACTGTCTTCTCGAAAAAGAGGGCGTTTAACTGATGCAGGGGTTTCCCGAGAAACTCGACAAGCAAAGAAATCGAGGGTTGGTAGGAAGGAGTGTGAAACAAAGTTGGTGATAGCAAAATCAAAGAAGGGGAAGTCCAATGCTAAAAAGCATCTTAACATCATTGGGAACAGAAACATGGAGAAAATGCCTTCTGTTGCTATTGGCCTAAGAGCAGAAGGATCTATAAAAAAGCATTTACAACAGGATGTTGGTACGTTTAAGCTGATCGCACATCGAACTAGACGGTCTATGGTGGTAAATCAGTTAAAGAAAGCTGACGATGCATCCAGTGATTGTGGAGAAGAGTCGAGCTCTCAATCAGAGGATGTTGCAACTAGAGAAAAAATAATTAGTTTCACAGGTGTTCAGGTGTCTAATGCGTTGAATGCAAAATCTTCAAAATCAGGTCCCAATCGATCCGGAGAAGTTGGAAATCATAAACCAAGCCAACATCATGGTTCAGATCTCAAGTTTGAAGCTATTTGCAATGGCATCAAATTGGATGCTTTAAGCTTCCCCAAAGGAAAAAGATCTAGGAGAAAGTTATCTGATCAGGTTTATGGGCCTGATAACTTGAATGATCCACCAACCCCATCTGTTCACCCAGACAAAGTTGGACAACATGTCACTAGGCACACAAGGTTGCAGGGTGCTGCTCAAAGCATTTTTGTTGATGTAAAGTCAACAAGAAGAACCCGATCAGCTACACGTGGTGACAAGAATTGTGCTAGAAAACTTGCACATCACAGTTTAAAAACTGATCCTTGGAAAGCTCCTCTTCGTTGTAATTCTTCTCATAAGGATGGGATAATGATATCAGAGATTACAACTGGTGGAGAGGCAGTTGGAATTCTTGACAGGATGAGTGATGCAAATCCGTCTTCTGCTACTAAAATGAGGGATGAATCCCCGCTAGGGAAATGCAAACCACTGGATTCAGCTTGTGCTACTCCAGTTAACAGTAAGGTGCCTGTCAATGATGCATCTCCAGTTTGTATGGGTAATGAATATTTCAAACAGTCATGCAAGAAGACCCCTTCAAGGCCAAGTCTTTTGAAAGAAATCCGTGACTTAAGTGCAAATGGGCATGCACCAACTTCAGCATCAAAGGATTTAAGGAAGAGGAGAGATATGACTGATGTTCGAGTATTGTATAGCCACCACTTGGATGACTATGTAATTAAGCATCAGAAAAAGGTATTTTGTGAGTGAGTTGAATCTTTTTTTAAACATGCAAGTTCTAAACTAATCTTATCTGCAAATTTTTTTTTGCAGATTTTGGCCCGACTAGGAGTTTCTGTAGCATCCTCTATGACAGATGCCACACACTTCATAGCAGATCAATTTGTGCGTACGAGGAATATGTTAGAAGCTATTGCTGCTGGAAAACCTGTGGTGACGCATTTATGGCTTGATAGCTGTGGACAAGCTAGTTGTTTCATTGATGAGAAAAACTATGTACTAAGGGATACCAAGAAGGAGAAGGAGTTTGGCTTTAACATGCCGACTTCGTTGGTACGTGCGTGCCAGCATCCACTTCTGGAGGTAAATATTGTGTTTATGTTGGTGCGCCCAGATAGATTAGACTTATATTGCATTCCCATTAACACATGATTTTGCAGGGTCGTAAAGTCTTCATCACCCCAAATACGAAGCCTGGTAAAGAAATCATTTCTAGTCTGGTCAAAGCAGTCCATGGCCAGGTATGGTTTTCTCTCTCTTCATGCATGCATACACAGCAGCATGCACGTATAAACTTCATCCTGTTTTTATCTGAACTTTTGATTGCCATTAATTCCAGAAATGATTTTAATTTTGTTCGAAATGCTCATTAGGCTATAGAAAGAATTGGTAGATCTGTTTTGGAGGCTGATAAAATTCCAGATGATCTGTTGGTTCTATCTTGTGAAGAAGATTATGAAATTTGTGTGCCTTTACTTGAAAAAGGTTAGCAGACATTGCTTTTATTTACCAAGTATCTATAAGAAGTGGGGTTCTATTCACTCACCTATTTTTACTTCTCTCACATCCCTTGTTAATTTTTGTCCGTTGATCTTCTTCAATTCATCCAATCCGACGGTCGAAAATTAGAAGGGTGTGTGAGAAGTAAAAAGGGGTGTGTTAATATCACACCCCTATAAGAATACGAGGGTTTTTTTTTTTTTTTTTTTTTTTTTTTTTTGACACTGCTTTATACTTTCAGGAGCTACAGTTTACAGCTCAGAGTTGCTTTTGAATGGGATTGTTACTCAGAAGCTGGAGTTTGAAAGGTTAGTTTTACTTCCAGGATTTCATCCTTATTGTTCGAAAGTAATCTCTTTTTCTTGTATATTCATCATTGTATTCAATTGGTTTTGTTCTCTTTAAAATAACGGAAGAAACTAAAGATTATGTGTATCGAGGATTCGTATCTTGGTTTTCCTAACACGCTTGCGCAAATGATGTGGCAGGCATCGCCTCTTCACAGATCAAGTTAAGAAAACCCGTTCGACCATATGGCTAAGGAAAGATGGCAGTAAGTTCCTCCCTGTGACAAAAAATAAATAAGGTCAATTATATTTGTTCATCTTTTCATTTTTCTTCAAATATCTTTCTTTCTTTATACGGTTAGGCATTTTCGTTGCAATAATGTGCATTACTAATTGAGTTTTCTTTTGTATATTTTCCCTGTAAATATCTCCATGTTGTATATAACCGTGCTACTTGCAAATATGTGAGAAGATTTCTTTGTTCTCCCTTTTTTACCGGGTGATGTAGCTAGTTACTGTTTACTGCATGTAAAGATTTGCTTACTGTAACGTAAATTATTTTTTTTACCATAAGAATATTCTTGATTACTCGGGAGGGACGATGATGCTATTAGATAGATCAACTTACGATTTTCGACGTTATAAATCTTGTACTTTTAGGCCTAGTTTGGTGCGTATTGGATTGGATTGGATTGGATTATGTTGAAGGAAGAAATGGATATCCACTTCCAATCGTATCCAAGTTTAAAGTAGAAGATGGACTAGTGAAGGAAACGTCGCACTTCCAATCCTACCAAGGAGGACGCAATAAGTTTTCTTCACGTCTAATTTATCTTCCACCCTTAGCTTGAACAAGGTTTCAAAGTCGACATCCATTTCTGGCATCAGTATACCTAGAATGCGGTGGCTTATCCAATCCAATCCGATCCAATCCAATAGAAACCACCAATGAGTTTGAGCTCTCATTGTTCGGAGTTACGGGTTTGAGCTCATAAAAGCAAACCAATAGTGCTTGCTTTAACTTGTACATGTTACGTCCTTTAACCAAACCAAGGTGGTTCAAGAGCATCTACCCTTGTACTCGAGGTCGTCTTCCTCCATTCCCCCGCCCCAATGGCGCAACATTGTTTACAAAACTTTAAGTAAAAAAATTATGAACATAAAGACAAAGGATGCCACATTTAGCAGTCTGACTCTTTTGCTACAAGTCATATGGTGCAACTGTTAAATCCAGGAATGAGTCATACAGGGCTAGAGCTTTGAGATTGTGCAACTTGAACTCTCCAGGTGAAATATTTCATGTACAATGAGTTGAGGCTCATCGCTATTCCGAAACCCAACACTGCAGCAAGCAATATCGCGTAAATGGCCATCAGATGAAGCTGAAAGAAAGAACAAAAAAGATTTAGTTAATAAGGCAAATTGTGAAATAATCAAGCACACGTAGTCTGGCATTAGGCAGTTTGGTGCACCGTAGAAAAAACCGCAGTAAGCAACAGAAAAACGCACGCAGATCATGGAGCATATTATGACAGGGTTTGGATAAAATCACGAATCGAAAGCATCACTCACTAAGCTGTAGAACAGGTGGACGATGAGGGCGACAAGCGCAAACTCCAGAGCTGCATATGTCCATATGTACTCCCTGATTGCTGCAATTAAACAAGCAAATGGTTAGACGGTTATAAACTTAGACAGAAGAGAACCAGAAATCTCAGATGCTCTGCTATACCAAGGATGATGGCGAATGTGGATGCCAAGAGACCCAATGTAAATGCAAACGGTGCTGTAATTACAATCGCTCTAGTTTTCAAGTCACGAATCTACACATTGGAAAAGACGTAGAATTAGCATTGTTACGCCAACTATCAGTCACAACTTGAACCAGTTCTGTCCTTTCTTTCAATGCGTTCTTTTTGGGACCCTGTATGTGCTCAGATAGTTTGTAGACCATACAAATGAACAGATAATATTTCATGGCACCTGGAGCCGCATAATTTAGGCGTTCTTACACAATGTCTTGCATAGTGCTTGGTATGGTCTAATTACACACAATTAGATTGGATTATTTTGAATTTTATTGGAGGATATCAAACTCATCAGGAGACACAAACAAGTTCTAGTTTAGCGGAAATCAAATTCTTAGTTCTAAAGTTTTTTTCACCAGAAGAATGGCATACCAGTAGCTGCTCAAGGAAGAAGAAATAGCATATTGTGCTAATCAAGACCAGTACCACAAAGTCCTGCCAGGCACTGCATTAAATACGACTTCATTAGCTATAAAAGAGTAAAAAAGGAAGCATGATATCTATCATAAGTTGAATTCTACAAATAATGCACAGGTGTGACTTGATCAGAAAGAGAACCCTACAGTAGCACTGTCGCCTGCCAATGATGTGGCTATGATGGCTGAAATTTGTCTCTACAAGATAAGAAAATATGATTTGGATCCAATCGATATGACTTAGCCTCTTCTGGCATTTAATGTTAGAGAATTCTAATTGGACATTCATGACTCAACCGAAATGGATGCTTCATGAAAAGGTTTCTACCTGTTTTTTCTTTCCCTTTACTAGTCATGATATCATGAGTCTCCAAATAATACCATCTATCAAAGTCATAAATGGAAAGGATCTCAATACCGCATTATCTCACCTTATCGTTTCTGGATGCAAACCCTGTTGGTTGCGCTGCTGTCCACTACCCCTTTGAGCAGTGCTCTGCACCCGAAGCAATGTTACAGGTAAATTCTGAACCTCTTGACCACATACATCACATTTCTTGTTTCCTTTTGTGCTGAACCACTTAATGGCACACTCTTCATGTAGAAGTCTAAGAGCACCTTTGCAAAAACATTCCATTTTGAGCGTATTTTGTTCATCACATACATCAAGACATATCCTGCACACTGCTTCTTCTTCAGGAATTTCTTCATCATTGGCCTCCACTGGAACTGGAGTTATTTGATCTAATTTGCCGAAAATAAAGTTAGAGGGGAGAGAGAGAGAGAGGAATACATAAGCCAAAAGTAGTTGAAATGTAGTGAGTAAATTCATTCATTGTTACAAATATGTGAGTTGTATTTGCAGCATGAACAAAAAACCAGAATAATAGATTCACTACATACCATCACTAGGATCTGCTTGAGTCTGCTCATTTCGAGTTGCAAAAGATACGGATCTTACAATGACTTTATTACATCCAGGCATGGAAAGGGACCTCAAAACTGTTGTAGTTTCTTTCTGCACACAATTAATCACAACCATCTCTTTCAGTTGGATGACTTCCTGATTAACAAGCCATTTTTAGGAAGCATTAATGAGGAAAAAATTAGAAGAAGCACAAAGATTCAGATTTAATTTTCTTTTTCATAGTACATACATAGTAGTTTAATGGAAAAATTGACCCGAATTATCATATAACACAGTTAAGAGGTAACTTGAGTGTCTAAACTGAAAACGTAAATCAGATTCCATTTTCGGGACAATGAACGCTCAGACATCATTCTTGGAAACAGCATTTAGGGGATAAAAAAACAATCTACAATGTCTCTAGGTAAATCATCAATCATAATTTTTGTTTGGAAGATTATGATCTTTTGTTGCATTACCAGTTTTATACCTCCAAATGCAAAGAAGTTCATGTGAAATCTCAAAAACTAGGGAAACTGTAGAATGCATGACCACTTACACGTGGCTTGTGCACTTCATTATACATCCTCGCAGAGCTGGGTGTAGCAACAGAGGCGGACAAATTTGATATCGGTGTAACAGGAAGAGAGGTACATCTTTCAGGATCTCTACTGGGGTCTGAATTAAGGAGGGAGCTTCTCTCACCATCCGGTTGATTGCCTTTTCTCTTGAAGCTTAAACCCCGGAAAAGGCCCCCTGATAGCGAGCTGCCCTTAAAGGAACCTTGAGACTGCAGTAAACCCTTTCCGCTACGGCTACTGCCAAAACCCACAGGCCTTCGGGGTATCTGAAGTGATATGTCTGGGCGCCTCCCAGTAGGTTCCAGGTCGGTAGCTTCTTCATTTACTGTCTTCAGATTTTGGAAACCAGCCTTCACAAAACAAAATATCTAATGCTACATCTCATTTGGTCTATAAGCTTTCAGAAGATTTCTTATATCAATTAACAAAATGAAAAGACACAAACTTTTCATACAATAACAACCCAAATGGCTATAAAGATTTGGGATTTTCTAGTATACTCCGGGTTTTTTAACCGTTACTAAAAAACAGATCATATCTGCAATAATCAGAAAAAAAGTAACAGAAAAGCAGCTTGCAGTACACAATCAAGATCTGCAAAATACTAATAAAGGAGGGCAAAAGAGAATGTAACAGTTTGGGAGTAGTTTTAACTAGTAATGAAAAATAGCATTAAACCAGTGAAACCAGAAACTGGGCAAGGGGTACCCCTAAAGTTTCATGCTTAACTTTATCAGGTAACATTAGTTCTCGTCTGAAATCCAACCACCAGAGACAAAAATAACCAAAAATCCAGCTTCAATTAGGAGTTTAAAGATTATAAAAGAGTTTACAAATTCTTGTGTATTCAATCAAGAATTTAAATGAATCCATGAAAGTCCATAGATATTCAGTCAGGATTTTAAAAGAGCTTGTAGAACTCCACAGAATCTGAGTCTAATTTTGGATTTTAAAGCAGTTCATAAAACTCCATACGCATTCAATTAAGATTTGATTTTAAAGTATTTTAAAAGATGAAGATTTTAATGGATTTGGAGGGATTTTTATAGTGTTTCTAGGCTTTATAAAATCAGACCTCTCCCTTAAGACTCCACTCAAAAATCACATAAAGTCTATGGAGTCCATAGACTTATAACTCTTTTAATCTCAATTAAATACACCCCCTAATAAAGCAAGCAACACGGCAAATAAATCGTCCCGGCAAAAATCTTCGTTTTACCCAGTTGATTTCTTGAGCTAAAAAATGATAAATCAAGTTCAAATCCTCCACTTTATCCACACAAAAAAGTTCAAACCTTGCGAAAGCAAAGCATAGGTTGCATCCAAAAAGTTGCAGAAACAGTAAATGCAAACGTGGAAAACATACAAAAACAGGTGAGAGATGGGGAAGTTGAGATATAAACCTGAGGAGAAGGAGGAGGTTCTGCAGCTCCATTGGGGACTGATTCAGCAGCTAGCATTGTTATTACTGATGACCCCAAGAATTACTTTTGGGAAGGAAAAACAAGAACCCAGCAAATATAAGAGTGAGAGAGTGAGAGACTGAAAGATTATTAAGGAATTGGAGAATTGTAGTGGTTTTAATTTAAATTAATTTATTAGAATAATGGAAAATGCTATTTAATTGGTGAGAAAATACATGGAATTATCTGGGAGGACGATCGTCTGGTCAGGTCGCGGAGGAAGATGACGAGAAGTTTTGTAACTTTTGTCTGAAGTTGAGCAGAGGTTTTCGTCTCGTTGTTCGTTCACTTACCCATTTGTTTCCCGAGAGGATTGAATGAGGATGCTGTCGGATGCTTTTCGGGAATCCTTCAATCACTTCCGTTTATCGTATATATTGCCATCAGAAATTATTATTGATTTTTATCTAAAATTAAATATAAACAATATCTGACGAAAACTAACCCGCACAATATACGATGAACAGACGTGATTGAAGAATTCTCTGAAAAGTAAATTTTATTGAAAATTGAATACAATACCTCTATCATCATCATTTTTTTTAAAAAAAACAATATTATCCACACTAAGGGATGAGATAATGAACTAAAAACTTCACACGGAATTAGTTATTTATATATAAGGTCAATGGAAAAGTGAATATTGATTTTGGTGTCACCAAGTTTCAACAAAAATACCCCTAAGACAAAACACTTTAAGGAAAATTTTATTTGAACTCATATAACATCTCTTTACACCAACTTACTCTATTCACCAATATTGTTTTTTATTAAAGAAACAATCTCTCTTTAAACCCAAATTTATTACCTAAAATATCATCTCAAACCCAATTCAAAATATTAATTTATATTTACACTCATTCCTTTATAAAATAACACTGTAATTGAATTTAAAAAAAATAAAATAAAATAAAAAAGAGGCGTCCTTGCCCCACCCTCTCTTCCCCACTAGTATTTCCGTGGCTACTTTTTTTTTTCTTTCTGCTACCAAACCCAGACATTTGTCTTTTTTCTTTTTACTGATGTGCATAAGCAACAAATCAAACAATTCATCCCCTTATATTTATCAACAAGCAAGGAAGTTTATAATTTAAGAACATTGGTAAGAAGTTTTTCTGTGACATCCCACATCGCTCAGGGGAGTGATCCTTATATGTATATTCCCATCTCTACCTAGCACGAGGCCTTTTGGGAGCTCACTGGCTTCGGGTTCCGTAGGAACTCCGAAGTTAAGCGAGAAGGGGGCTAGAGCAATCCCATGATGGGTGACCCACTGGGAAGTTGCTCGTGAGTTTCCAAAAACAAAACCGTGAGGAAATGGTAAGCCCAAAGCGGACAATATCGTGCTACGGTGGTGGAGCGGGCCCGGGAAGTGACCCACCTTGGGCCGGGATGTGACAATTTGGTATCAGAGCCTAACCCTAGCCGTGGTGTGCCGACGAGGACGTCGGGCCCCTAAGGGGGGTGGATTGTGACATCCCACAACGTCCAGGGGAGTGATCCTTATATGTATATTCCCATTCCTATCTAGCACGAGGCCTTTTGGGAGCTCACTGGCTTCAGGTTCCATGGGAACTCCGAAGTTAAGCTAGTAGCGCGCGAGAGCATTCCCAGGATGGGTGACCCATCGGGAAGTTCTCATATGAGTTCCCAAAAACAAAACCGTGAGGGCGTGGTGGGGGCCCAAAGCGGACAATATCGTGCTACGGTGGTGGAGCGACCCCGGGAAGTCGTCCCACCCGGGCCGGGATGTGACATTTTCCTTAGAATTTTCCAATTGCAAAAAGTTTTACAAACCATTCGGGATTGATGAAAAAAATTGAAACTCAAATACTCATCTTCTAAACTTTAAAAAAATTGAAATCAAACAAACAAAATATTCATAAATTGAGTCATACCATAGTTGGAGGATTCAAAACTTCAAAATCACCATCCATCAATAAAAAAAAAACTTGTTTTTTTTTTTTTCTACAAGACCTATTAGGGTTTTAGCTAGAATGAATGTCTGATAAACATGAAGTGATGGTAGGGTTTAATAGGTTAAATTTGAGTTTTATTATTAATTTCATTTTGTACTTAATAGTAATTATGCAATAGGGTAAAATAGACAATTAACAATTTAAATTTAAGTTGGGTGTTAGAGGTTACGTGAGTTCAAATAAAATTTCCCAAACTTCAAAGACATCCCAAAATAATGCATCAAATAAGGCAGGGGTATTTTTGTCATTTTAATAGTATTTTTTTAATAATTAATTTTTTTGTGCTATTTTTTTTAATTAGTGCCTCACAATAGGCTAGCAATAATGTGATTCAATTTATCTACTTTTAAACATATTCAAAACATCTTAAGAGTCGTGTAATACTGGTTATAAAAAAAGGGTTTTTGCGGATAATAATGTGATTAAATTAGTTATCAAATGATTTTTTTTTTTTTAACAAACAATATTATCTACACTAAGGGGGAGGAGGGTGGGCTTAGCCTCACAATGGGCTAGCAATAATGTGATTCAATAAGTTGTTTATTAAATATTATTTTCTCTATTTTTAAACACGCTCAAAACATCTTAAGTGGTGTGTAATGCTGGTTATAAAAAAGGTATTTCGCATACGAATAATAATGTGATTAAATTAGTTGTTAAATGATTGTTTTTTTTTTTTAATAAACGATATTATTTACACTAAGGGGGGATGAGGGTGGGCTTAGCCTCACAATGGGCTAGTAATAATGTGATTCAATCAATTATTTATTAAATATTATTTTCTCTATTCTTAATTGAAATTCTATAGAGACCGATTTTATTATGTGAATTCAGTTGCTTTAATTGGTTTATGAGAGCTTTCTTTTAGCATGATCTAAGATTATTCATTTACTTCAAATATTTGACTTTTCTTTTGTCAATTTACTCTAAATATATTTAAACATGTAAGTCACACGTAGTATGCTGTAATTCAAAAAATACTTTATGCACATGCGTGAGCACATGCATGAAAGCTAGTAATAATGTAATTTAAATATGCATTATTAAGCTCAAGTTAATCACTAATAAGAAAGTAGGCACACTAATATAGGACTAATAAAATTTACTTTTCAGACCAAGAAAAAGAATAGAGGGTTTGGTTAGGATTACTCCACGTATTGATCTGCTAGGGTTTCAACACAAATAAAATAACTCTAGAGTAGAAACCTAGAAGGAAGAGAGCCAATGGACAAAGCATGCTAGCATTCGTTCTTAAAATTTAACAATTTAACTCGCTAATGTTATTATTTATAATAAAAATAAAAAGTAAATTCCGTAAAAATCCTACACTAATTATATAATTAAAAAATTACATTGTAATAATACATGTGATAACTAAACAGATGAGTACAAATTAAATTCTTTATCTGAAAAAAAAAAAAAAGATATCAATGTAATTACACAATTCTAGTAAGGGAAGTGTTATTGACACTCCAAAAATCTCATTCTACACTCCTCACAAGTGTATTTTTCTTTCCTAATATAAAAAGTTTGGAGTGTATAGTAATTCTCAATAGAACATTAAGCTCAAATTGGGAAAAGCAATTTGCAAGTAATTTTGTGTTGCACACCCGTTTTTGTTTCACCAAGCGGTTTTTGTATGGTACTCAAAGGAAGGAAAAGGATTCTTTCCACCAAGTCTATCAAGGCACACAATACGAGCTTTTGAAATTTGATTCAACAACTAAAGTTATTATAATTTTTAAAGTGATCCCTTGTTTGTAGCCGTTGGATTAAATTTTCAAAAAGCCAGATTGTGTGTCTTGATGGACTTAGTGGAAAGGATACACCAAATAATAGTTGAAAAAAAAAACTTATAATTGTCGAAGAATATATCACAAGTGTTCAAGCAAATAATACAAATTATGCAGCAAATAATACAAATTATGCGGTTCGGTTGTGTTTAGGTGGTTTCAAGGTCAATTCAAAGAAACTATGATTTGGTTAGTGTTAGTTTTACTGCAAACGATATCACTACTCTAATTTATATAAAAAAGGGAGAGAGTTTGAATGCTAAACGCAGTGAATTGAATAAGAATACTCTCTATCTACCAAGGTAATCTAGAATCTAGGATTAGGAGGAATGTTATAAAGCTGTCATGAAAACTTTATTCTTCTTTAATCTACTACGACACTCACAAGTAAGACTTTGATTTTCTGCTTATTTTATTTCTTTTAAGAAAGTTGTACAATTTTTAGGAGGTTTCAACTTTCAACACTAAATTGGAATTTTGAAGGCCAAAATAAGCCAAAATAGAATGCCCCCTCTCCTGTTGAAAGTGTATTTCTAAGGGGGAGTTTGGTGACCATTTCGCTTTTAGTTTTCATTTTTTTAGTTTGTGGTTTTCAGTTTTTAATGAAAATGAAAATTAAAAACTATAAAAATGAAAACCCAAGGCCATGTTTGAAAACTCAAAGAAGTAGTTTTCAATTTTCAATTTACAAAAATAGTTACCAAACAAATTTGAATTTTCAATTAAAAAAAAAGTAAAAATTGAATTGAAAATTAAAAACGATATGTTTACCACACAGGCCTGAATTTTTCACAAAAGAAAATATTGGTGGGGATTTAGTTAGACATAAAAACCTGGAGCCCAAAACGCAGGCCCATCTCCGAAATTATCCAGTCCAAACTCGAAAAGATGGAGAAACTCGTTACTCGTGCAGTCAGAGAATCTCAGCCTCCCAGAGCTCTGCCTACTGTTCAGACATATAAATCTCGAGCTATTGTTCTTACCTTGTAATTCTTTAAGCGAAAGCATGCCCTGATCATAATATACTAAGAGATGAGATAATGAGCTAAGCTTCACATTAAGTTAGATATAATAATGTGATTCAAATACGCCTAGAGATCAAATCTTTATTAAGCTCAATTTAATCACTAATAAGAAAGTAGACACACTAATATAGGACTAATGAAATTTACTTTTCAGACCGAGCAAAAAAAAAAAAAGACGGTTTGGCTAGGATTACTCCACGTATTGATCTGCTAGGGTTTCAACACAAGTAAAATAATTCTAGACTGGAAACCTCGAGGGATGACAGCTAATGGACAAGAAGCTTGGTTTGACCGAGACAAAGCATGCTAGTGTTTGTTTATAAAATTTAATAATTTAACTCGCTAACATTATTATTATAATAATAAAAAAACCAAATTCCGTAAAAATCTTACACTAATTATAACTGAAAAATTACATTATTATAATACATGCTATAACTAAACAGATGATTACAAATCAAATTCTTTATCTAACATGTACTTTAAGATATCAGTATAATTACACAATTCTAGTGATTCTCAATAGAACATTAAGCTCAAATTGGGAAAAGCAATTTGGAAGTAATTTTGTGTTGCACATCCCTTTTTGTTTCACCAAGTGGATTTTGTATGGTACACGAGGAAAGCATGGACCAATGCAATCTCTCTGTATTTCATGAGATGGGACGATGAAAAGTAACTCACATGTAGTTTTGTCGGGCCCATGTCATTTAATATTTGTGAGATTGGTTATTTAGATTAAATTTTGTAAATTATATAGTAATTGTTGATAATTGAATTATTAATTAAATGCTAATTAACGTGCTAATTTTTTATCAATAACACATCATATAATTTATATATTTAATCTAAAAAATTAATGTACCTAGCATTACACTTGAATATTAAGCATTGTCATCATCCAAACGTTGGTCCACCAAAGACAAACCAAAAGAGAAGCACAAACGTCCGTCTACCGTCGGTTATTATGGCTGGTATCAGATTCTTTTTCCTTTCACAAAGGTATATGATAAGGTGATGCATAATTAAGCTCATGAGCCACGTGTCATGAAATAAATAAATCAAACCACACGTTGGGTTCGATCAGTTTGGGTTGCTGTCTTGTGGGAAAAAAAAAAAAAAAAAAAAAAAGCTGTTTTCAGAAGTAAGGATAGAGCTGCTTATGCTATCTGCTGTTTTGAACTCATGATTTTTGACAAAATCATTATTTTTTTTCATTTACTAAACACAATTTAACCCCAATTAAAAAAAAAAAAGAAGCTTTTAAAATAATTTCAGCAATGCCAAATCAGTCTTTCATTTCATCATAGTTTCATATCAAACTTCATATGCGTACACCAAATAGTAGTTGGAAAAAACTTATTATTGTCGAAGAATATATTGCAAGTGTTCAATCAAATAATACAAATTATGCGATTCGGTTGTGTTTAGGTGGTTTCAAGGTCAATTCAAGGAAAAAGTATGATTTGGTTAGTGTAAATTTTACTGCAAATGATATCACTACTCTAATTTATATAAAAGACAGAGAGAGTTTGAATGCTAAACGCAGTGAATTGAATAAGAATACTCTCTATCTAACAAGGTAATGTAGAATTTAGGATTAGGAGGAATGTTATAAAGCTGACACAAAAACTTTAGAGTATTCTTCTTTAATCTACTATGACACTTACAAGTAAGACTTTGATTTTCTGCTTATTTTATTTCTTTTAAGAAAGTTATGCAATTTTTAGGAGGTTTCAACTTTCAACACTAAATTGGAATTTTGAAGGCCAAAATAAGCCAAAATAGAATGTCCCCTCTCCTATTGAAAGTGTATTTCTAAGGGGTAGTTTGATAACCATTTCGCTTTTTGTTTTCATATTTTTAGTTTGTGGTTTTCAGTTTTTATGAAAATGAAAATTAAAAACTAAAACAAATGAAAACCTAAGGCCAAGTTTTAAAACTCAAGAAAGTAGTTTTCAATTTTCAATTTACAAAAATAGTTACCAAACAAATTTAAATTTTCAGTTAAAAAAAAAGTCAAAATTAAATTGAAAATTAAAAACCCACACGAGCCTAAATTTTTCACAGAAGAAAATATTGGTGGGGATTTAGTTACACATAAAAACCTGGAGCCCAAAACGCAGGCCCATCTCCGAAGTTATCCAGTCCAAACTCGAAAAGACGGAGAAACTCGTCACTATCGCGGTCGGAGAGTCTCAGCCTCCCAGAGCTCCGTCTACTGTTCAGACTTCAGCCGTATAAATCTCGAGCTCTCGTTCTTACCTTGTAATTCTTTAAGTGAAAGCATGCCCTGATCATAATACACACACACACACACACACACACATATACAGTTGCTGAAATTGGAGTTTTGATTTTTCTTTATGTGTAGTGGAAAATGAAGTTTCTGGATTGGTATTTGAAGATCGCATTCGGGTCGGCTCTGGTTGGAGCTTCCATGGAGTTTTTCATGATCAAGACCGGCTTCTGTGTGAGAACTCTCCATTTCATCATTACCCTTTTCTTTCTTTTGATTATGTACCTGTTGTTTCATTTTATGACATAATTAATGGAGCAATATTGCAATAATTGTTCATAAATTGTTCCCGTAATTTTTGTTTTTTGTAAATTAAATTGTAGTTTGTGAAACCAAATATCAGAGTTGCAGTAGGAAAATTGTGAAAAGGGATCAGACAGAAATATCATTTGTTTTGGTTGAACTCAACTTAGATGAGGTTTCACATTCACATGGATTTTATTGAATTTAGAACCCTTTCAATTGGAATTTGTGTGCAAATGTAACCAATTACCAGTTGTGCTGGTTACTCCCAAATGGTTTCTGGGATTGAAAGATTTGAAGTTTGATCAACTAAATATTTCCTTTGATTTGTCTTGCTCCGCATTTGAGCCGTCATTGGGGTGCCCTTTGAGTTTGACTATGGTTGGGCCATCTAAGTTGTTCCTTCGCTCCCATCGCCCTCTAACCTCGGTTCTCCACTACTCTTAGCATTTTTTTGTTTTCTGCAAAAAGCCTCCACTCTGTATCGTCCCCTCTTTACAAGAGACTAGTTGCCTTCGCATGTTAATATTGTTTCAAACTGCTCTTTTGCTTGATTGGAAATCTGCAATTAGTTAGCTTAATGGAGTTTCTCTTCTCATAACTGTTTCAGTTTTAGGGGATTTAGTCTGCTGATTTGCTGTGTGCTTTCTGTTTTTACTTGTGGTCGTCTTGTCCACTTTTTGTAATTTTATTGTCATTTCCGATAAAATTTGGTTTCGTTGTTCTACAAAATAGATTCCTTTTTCTGTTTGGTATAATCGAGTTGAATTGTTCTGTACCACATTATCTGAAAGAGCGCCTGTTGCGTTCTCTCTTATGACTATTTTTTGTTCTTGCATAATGTAATTCTTAATTGTCCTCTTTTCATACATGCAGATGACAAAGTAACTGTTCTGGAGTCAGAGAAACGGGCTTATGAAAATTCACCGGAGGCCCAAGCTGTCAGGGAAGCTCTCAATCCTTGGAGAAATCGTGATGCAGAAGCAAGCAAGGAATCCTAAGTTGGATGGCTGCATGTTCACAAGGTTTGTTTGACCACATCATAGTTGGGATCTAGAGATCGGCACATTACTATCCAATTGCTTGGTAGAATTTACGACTTCAAGAACTGATATTTTTTTAGCCCTTATACAATTCGACATTCACAGTTGCTAGCAGACTCTAATTCACTATCTTGTTTTCTTTATTTCCTATTCCCTCGCAACTTCTGGCTGGGGGTCACGATTCTAAGCCATTTTTATCGGGGGTGTTATCTGCCTTGTTTTGTTTCAAATATCCATTAGAGTTACATAACACAGATATTATTTATGAACTCGGCCATTTCTTTCCGTGATCGATTGATTTTGACTAACATATGTGTTTACAAAATTTTAATGATAGCTGATAGTATTAGATTCTGTTTATTGACTCAGCTTGAACTAAGCGTCGAAAGTATCATGTAACTGAATATATTCATTATCATGGTAAAACATCTGATTTACGAGAATGTTAACTCTCAAAACTGCACCTACGGTTTACTTGCTAGTTAGACGTTGTAACTGCCGAAGATTTTTTTTGTAAACAAGTTCGGTTTATTAAACACTAAACAGTTTTTTGTGTGGCTCTGCAGGAAGAAGATAACAGTATTAGCAGGAGATCAATCTGAGAAATATTGTAAAAGATGACATCGTTTCTTCTAGTTGAACAACGTTAGAGGTGACCTTGATTATCCCGAAAATTATTTCATTCCTCTTATTTATGTAACGTATCGTTCTTGTCCTGGGGAACATGATCAACAGTTTTTGAATGTATGTAGCCATTTTGGTTGGTTCTTCCAGTACGCATCTATAGTTTGCGAAAAATTTATGTTACTCTTGCCTCAGTCTCTTCGCTCTTTATGCACCATGGCTACAAACTAAAACCTTGCTGCCTATGCATCAAGCATCCCATTCCAGAAATTGGGGACTATATTATTACTACATCTTTGAATTGCAAATAGCAAATTCAGGGTGTTCTAGTGCACCAAAACTTGTCCCTTCTGTTTCGGGGTGTATCATACCAGTTTGTCTCTCTCCTCGCGTGATTTAATTCCGAAACATTGAATTAGAAAAGCAAGTGGCTAAAACTGTCTAACATTCCCTTTGGGGTCAAAGGATTTGAATCCACACATGATCTCTTGAGGATGCAAGCAACAACACATCCTCAGCTAAAAAAAATAATTTCAAAAATCACAAATTTGAAACACTGGATACTTGTCGGTAAAACCCCCATTAAGGGTTGGTGAAAAGGGTGAGTTCAAGATTTCAAGTATCCTTGCTTTGCTAGTGCGCCTTCAATAATTACAGTATTACTTTTGTGCTAATGAAGATCAGCATTTGAGGAGTCGGTTCTAATCACAAAATGAACCATCGAACTTTGGGATTATCAAAACCCACTTTAGAATGATAATCAAGTACACGAGTGCTTCATTCCCTTCCTCTATTAGTGCTTTTACTCGTGCTGGTTAACCAGTTTAGAGACTTTATACTGGTGTTATCCTAGTAGTGGATCGTACTTGCACCTGCAAGACAGATCAACTCATTACTAATCAACATCGATATTTTTCTTGACTTGCATATTACCACATATTACCACAACGTGCGTGAGGTTCTAGCACAAAAGGCATCAATATAATTAGTTATTGAAGATGTTGTAGCTTATCAAACTTTCAATGTGAAATTCTTCCATTCCTCTTCGATATAATTAATCGTGAAGCCATTCATTACATTGTAACGTGTATAAGGCATATCTTCCCGACATTAAATTCGCACTGTCTAGCATTCTTGTGTGGAAGATGAATAGCAAGATACTTTGAAAGATGGAGTGGATGGATGACATAAAACCCACCACCAAATTGGAATGTCAAGCAAGAATTAACCTACCACATTTTGACCAAACAGGAGTGAAGAGTGCGTTTTGTCACTATTGCATCAACAAAAAGGAAGGTTTTAAACTACAGCCCTAGCTATAAAAAAAAATGTTATAAACGAACTGTCAAGATCAAAACCCACCTAATTAAAACCATCACAAAGCTTATTAACTCGATGAAATAGTAGTGGTGAAGATTATGGCTTGCAAGGAGGGTAATTTTGTTGATGTTTCTTGTTTCTTTTTATTTGAAGGCACTGCAGATTCAGAGGCAGCAGACCATCACACTACTAAAGCAGCACTAGTACTACTTGAAGATGATGACGCAGAATCATGTAGCTCTCATACATTTGGTGCTTGTGATCATAATTACTCTAAGGATCGTGTAGAAGATCAGCGTCGGGCGCGGAGTTGGTGTCATAGCAAGGTGTGGCTGCAGTACTCAGAAGGAGCAGCCTCAGGATATGAGGAAGAAGAAGTGGAATCAAAGCTGGTTGGTGTACTTAGCAACATGGATGAAATGGTGGATAGCCTCTTTTGGGAGAATTGCATGGCAGCAGGGTACCCATGAATTTATTACGAATTTTAAAGTCCTTTTGAAATCTTCATCTATTCTACTTTCATTCTTATTAGGATTTATTATAAACCTAATTTAAGCGTTGTTTTATAGATAGAGAAAATGTCATCCTACGTGTATATATACTACTTATTTTGATGCATGCCATAGCTAGAGTTGTGTTAATGTTTGTCGGTAGTAATACGGTCTAATGATATTTTTCTTCATTTGTATATGAGAGGTTTCAGATTCAACTTTCATAAGTGGCGAGTTCGATACCTCATTATAACTAGCTTATTGTGTGACTTGGCTCAAATTACCCCACTAATATTGTTTTATCAGAAAGGGGAGAAAAGAGAAAAAGATCAATGTGTATATTATGTGGTGGTTAGAGTGAAAGTCTCGATTCTTGCTGTCTTATCGCCCAAATAAGATATGTGCGAGAAAGATTAATACTGGAAATGATAAAATTTTGCATTTGATTAAGTAGTATTGATATTAAAAGTTACATGCTTATACAAATTGTTTTCAGGTTTAGGTGTCACGCCCCAGATTTGCGGTGGAGCGAGAATAAAAGTAAAAATAAAAAGAAAAACAAACTTCTCTAATATAAATAATCCGAAAACCTTTACGGTTGTACACAAATAATAAGGTTTAGTAACTAATACAACAGATGGGATGGCGTAAAGGCTTTAGCTCAAAAAGGGATTGAAATAGTAACATTTAAACAAATTCCAAAAATACGGAATCTCACATTAGGCCTTTGAGCGCTTTTAGAGCGATTTATGGCTAGAGGTTACACATAACACCCAAGGCTCTATTTTTCTTGCTAGGTAATGCATTTGTGATAATATATGCTTCTTAGATCAAGTAGAGTTATGTTACGGTTAGTCGCTTAAGCATGTATGGTCACATACTAATTAACATCCATTTATACTTTGTGTAACGACTAACCATAGCAAAATCTTGTCACAAAGTAATATTTATGTGTATTCATCTTCACTTCAGTGCCTTAGCTTTCTCTTCAAGGTGTTTCAGCATGACTTTAATGATGGTTTCTTGAGATATAAACTAGAAAGTTGATTAACATTATCATTAACATTAATTTAAATGTTATGAATATTATCGGATTATTGGACTCCAGTTCTACAAGAGCATAAAGATCGACGTGGCGAGATTAATATGTGGTTAATCAAGAATATCCAAAACAAATCTTTGATTTGAAGCTATCCCCAAATCGAACAGCACATATATGATATATTATGCTTTGAATGAAAGAGATTTTAACTAGCATTTGTGATCAAAGTCCACGAACAGACGTACATGGCTAGAAAACGAGCTGTTCTGACTTTTTTTAATGGTCATGTGTGCTTTATGCCCGTAAAGCTTCACACACACACACACACACACATTGCCAGATTGAAACTCTATATATTGCCAGCCATTACATATTTGTTATGTTTCTTAAGGAAAAACAACAGCAGACAACTTAGATAATTGATCCTGGGACTTACAAAATCATGCATTATATTAACAGAAAGTATATACCTTAGCTACCATGAAACATTGAATTTCTGTCAGCTTCCAGACATTTGCTCGCGTGTACCAAAATGTATGTATCGAAATATAGTATATTGAATTAATGTACCTAAAAGTCAATACTCAAATGTGTGTACCAAAATATACGTACCGAAATGCATTATATTGAATTAATGTACCTATATGATTGTATCGATGAATATACCGAAATATTCAAATGTATTAATGTACCTAAATGAAGCATACAAAATTGTTATTGGAATATATATTATAAAAAAAAAAAAATTAGTTGCCTAAATGTAGACATTAAAATATATTATGATAAATGAAATAAAAATTAAATTTAAATGTAATTAATACATTAAAATAAAAATAAAAAGATAAATAAAACATCAAAATATAACTAATAAATGAGATGATTAAATGTACTAGGGACTAAAATTGGATTTTAATCTTACACAAGGTTATAGTCTAACACTCATATTTTTTAAGGATTAAAATGAAGTTTTCTATTTTATTATGTAATTTAGATTATTATTAATTGGACAACCGTCATATGACTAAACAGATTTAGATTTGGTTGATTTTTAGCAAGACTTGATCTTTGAAGGACGACTTAGAAAATAAATCGTTTGAATCCTTCAGTTACATTGCAAATTGAAAAAAAAAAAAAAAAAAAAAAAAAAATGAGAAAGTTGGAACGAAAAAAAAAAAGAAAAAAGGAAGATTGCTAGCACTCTAACCCTAAATCCTAATATGTAAAGTAACGTCTACGTTCTTTCCCCAAGCTGTTGTTCTTCTTTTTGTTTTTCATTTGGTCAATAGCGGCCATTATTCAACGAATAAGGAGCGATGATTAGCTAGCAGCTACATGTATGTTGCAATTAAACAAGTAGTTGACCAAACGAATCATATACTTCAATTACATATCAAAATGTATCATGAAGAACATCGAATGTTATACAATTGATAATCGAGATCACTTAAAAAGTATTTAATTGATTAATTTATAGCTCAAGGAAACCAAAATAGCTACTTCGAAACTAGCTTTTCCAAGGCTATATATACTCCTAGAGTCCTGGTGCATTTCATATTACGTGTTCAGAAAACAAACTCATACTCAAAAGTTGGGTTTTTGGATAAATATCTTTGATCATGAGGCCTAGCATAAATGTGGTGTTAGTTTCTCTTATTGTGCTCGTTGACGTTGTTAGCGTTTGTAATGGCGGTCGCGGTCGTGGTCATGGTGGGCTGAGTCCGGTGTTCTATCACAAGAGTTGCCCTGAAATTGGAAGAATAGTGAAGAATATCACATGGAGCAAGGTTGCAGAAAATCCTACCATGGCAGCAAAGCTTCTAAGGATGCACTACCATGACTGTTTTGTTAGGGTACGTATGAGCACCAATTCCTTCCCATTTCAGTTTATTACCACATGCATGGATCATGTAGCAAAACCTTAAGATACACCTTAATTACCTTATTATATGTATGTGCACACATACACGATCACACGTTATGCATCGTTGAGAGTATGTTTCCTAGTATCCTAAAATTGACTTTGGGTTGGATACTCAGAGTGTCTACCGGCCTTTTTTCTTGTTATCACAGCATCATCACCTGTACAACGTTTATATATTCTAATGTGTGTGTGTGTGTGTGTGTGTGTGTGTGTGTGTGTGTATCTTGTTGTAGGGATGTGATGCATCACTATTGCTAGATTCAACCAGCGACAACACGGCGGAGAAGGAAGCAATACAAAACAGGAATATTAGAGGTTATGAGGTTATTGATGAAATTAAAGCCAGATTAGAAGAAGAGTGTCCCGGCATCGTCTCATGTGCTGATATTGTTGCCTTGGCAGCCCGAGATGCTGTCTCTTATCAAGTACGTGCCATATATATATATATATACGCTCAAATCATTCCTATATATATTATTATTATATCAAATAAAATCATTCATATATATATTAAATTTGGTTGTGATATTTAATTATTATCGATCATTGGACAGTTTGGAAGGCCGATGTGGCAGGTTTTAACCGGGAGAAAAGATGGAAAAGTCTCCCTTTCGTCAGAGGCTTCAGCAAACTTACCCTCCGCAGGTGCAAACTTCACCACACTCTACCAGCACTTTATTGGTTTGGGGCTGAACGTCATAGATCTTGTGGCATTATCAGGTATGTATCAAGTTTTCTCTTCCCGTTTGATAATTCAATGATCATGTCATGTTACGTCTTTAGACTATCAATCTGAATTACACGTTCAAATGATCACTTTATCCAATTAATGGTTTAGTTCAACTGATTAAATTATTGACCATCTAATAAAAGAACATTTTTCGATGTGTAGGGGCACATACAATTGGAGTGGCACATTGCTCTGTATTTCAAAGGAGACTGAACGTAACCGGAAAAGGTGACATAGACCCTACACTTGATCCAGAATACGCAGAGTTTTTGAGAACACAATGCACCACTCCAGTCGTCGCGGTGGCGCTGGACGCCAACAGCTCAGTTTCCTTTGACAGTCATTACTTTGCGGGCTTGAGGCAAAACAAAGGCCTCTTGACATCAGATGCTGCCCTACTCACTGACCGGCGTTCGGCTCGGATTGTTAGACGTTTGGAGAGGTTCCATGTTTTCATGACCTACTTTGGGAATTCAATGAAGAAAATGGGTGCCATTGGAATCAAAACACGAGAGCAGGACGGTGGAGAGATTAGAAAGAATTGCAGGGTTGTTAATGCTAATTAAGTATTAAATTCCAGTTTCTGTAATGTCATAGTTGCTGTAATTTTTTTTTTTTATATTTTCCAATGGAATAAATAAATGAGCAGGGCTTTGGTTGCAACATCCAAAACCTGTACTCTGAATCTTTTATGAAATGACTGATTTTTTGTTTTTGTCAATAGGATAATTTATATTAAATTCTTTTAAATTATGAGCAAAAGAAGATTTGCATTCAAAATGTAATGGATTGAAGACGAAAGAATTATCCACTAAAACAATTCATCATTTACAACTCTCTTTTATTTTTATTTTTTAAATTGTTATGATCTCGATAGGCCATATATTCATTATCAACTAACTCTTAATTTAATAGCATCTAGTCTCAACTTTGTTATCATTAAGTCAAAATCTCATGTACGACAATTGTTGAAACAAAAAAAGTTTGGTAAATAGTATGTTAACTTACATTCTTAAAGTCAAGTGCTTAAAGCCAAAGAGAGGTTGACTCAGTTGGTAATTAAGGTCCCTGTCTTATGTATCGTCCCACCAAGGTTCGAGTGTCGCTGCTAGTGATCCTAAATATTGGTGAGAGATTTGTAAATTCCTACGCAAATTACAAATCTATACTGATAAAAGTTGTCAATTAAGCGTTACGCATAAGTCCTTCTAAATCGACGTTATGAGTATAGTCTAAAGAAAGTTGAGATTCCACCATAAAACCAATTAGTAATATGGGAAGTAGCCCAACCTCTTATAAGTCCATGTAAGATCCCTTCTCCCATAAATGTGGGACTCATTTTCAACACGCCCTCTCACATGTGGTGAATTTTCGAGCCTAACACGTGGACAACACAATGAGGTGACGTAGAGCACATGTGGCCATTTGGCTGCACACGTGGGATAACCTGCTCTAATACCATGAAGAAAGTTGAGGTTTTACCATAAAACTAATTGGCAATATAAGGAGTAGTCAACCTCATGTAAGCTCATGTAAAGTACCTCCTTCCATCATTAATGTAGGACTCATTATCAACATAGTCTAATGTTGGTGATGAGAATAACCCTAAACATTTTGTTCACCAAAAAATAGTCAATTGCATAAACTAAGTTGGGTAAGATTGATGTGTTGAAGTGGTAAAAGAGAAACTCAGCAGTTGGAAACGTTGGAACATCATTCAGAAAATCGCGGGGAAACAAATAAGGGACCAAAAAAAAAAAAAAAAAACTGACAAACTGTTAATTCGTTTTCCGACCAAGGAAAGGGGCATGTCCGTAATTTGACCACTCGATTTAATAACCGCTCTTACAAAACACATGCAAATATTTACCGAACTGCCTTTTTGTCTCTTCAACTTCCATCCCTGCATGGTTAATTTGCATGCTTTGCCTTCTCGTCGTCAATAGTCAACAGTGTCAATGGGAAAGAGTAAGAAGAAAAATGACCAGGAACTCAAAGTAAGATTCCACGTTTTAATCCACATTTACCTTTTACCATCAAATGACGGACTCAAAATTACATAACTAGATTTCATTTTCGTTCATCCATAGGTTGTATCAGTACAATTCAAGGTTTCAATGCACTGTAATGCATGCGAAAGAACCGTCGTCAAAACCCTTCGCAAAGTCAAAGGTTAACTTCTTTTACAGTTTTATCTTAATTTTGTTTTAATTCTAATTTAGTTTTTGGGTTAATTTATTTATTAGGGGTGGAGAAATTTACGACAGAAATGAGGAAACACAAAGTTGTGGTGACTGGGAAAATCGACCCACAAAAGGTGTTGAAGAAACTGAGGAAAAAGACGGGCAAAAAAGTGGAGATTGTGGTTGACAAGGAAGAAAAACCAAAAGATGCGTCCGGTGAGGGAAATCTGACAAAACCAAATGTTTATCCACCATTTTTTGATTGCTGTAAAGAGAGTGAAATTCTTTTCATGTTCAGTGATGAGAATCCAAATGCGTGTTGCATAATGTAGTAGGGACGAGGGAGTAACAAAGTTTGTGTTTAAAGAGAGTGAAATTCTTTCAAGTAAATGGTTACGGGTTTCACAACTACAATTTTTTTTTTTTTTGGGTATTTAGTACACAAATCAATTTATTTGTTTCATATTAATTATAGGCGAATTTAATGCAATATTGTTCATCTTGGTGTATTTTGGGTTCTTCTCAAATAATCAATTCGAGACTCAATTTTACAGTTAAAAACACTTAAAAAAGATTTTGAAGAAGAAAAAGAATCTTTTAATTCAACTGTTATTTCATCGACTGTCATTTAATAATTGGTGAGGAATTTTCTTTTTCTTTCTATAGCTTGATTCTTTAAGTAATTGGGGAACTAATTAAGTATGTATTTGTTTTGTATATTTTATTTCATGATCAATAGGGCAAAGTGGCATAACTTTTCAATTTAAGGGAAGGTTTTGGAGATTTGACATTCATGAGATATAATTGGAGGATTGAGAGATGTGGGTTTATCACTTGGGAATATTTTTATGTGCACCATCCAATTGTTGTTGGTTGTTTTTCTTTGGGAAGAGATGACATGACATTTCATGACATATACTTTGTATAATGTGATTTCGAATCAATCACCACTAACTAATTTCCTGCCTACACATATATGGAATGTTCTCTTGGCCAAATCCTCCCTAGAAATGCCACAACCCCAATTGCTCTCTCTCTACTAAAACATGTCAACAATCCCTTAACAATGCATTATTAAAATCAAACAACGGATTCCCACCGCATGACATTTCAATCTAGTAACACTTTATAATGCGTAAAATTCTTTCTACAACCATGCATTATTGAATCAGAACGCTATTGTGACGTTGAAACCAAACTTGTATGCGGATGGGTTAAGCAACTAAGTTAAAAACCCAAAAGACACCGTGCAAAAGACTTGAAAAGAGTTTTCTTCTAGTCACAAATCAGTTGCATTTGTAGGCCATGTTACAATCTCAGGTGCCTCAACTAGTTGGAGCTCCTAATTGATGAACTGGATTGTTTAGGTTTCCTTCAGCTACCTAATGCAACACCTTGCTCAAATATGGGACTTTTTTATACAGATGGAAATAGAGAGCGTCACAATTTCGGTTTTGTATACAGCGAAAAAATGGCGCTGCTTTGTAAATTTCTGTCTTCATGACATTATCTCCAGGGCCTCTCTTGTTTGTCCAAGCATATTGAATACGGTTGCTGCAATGTGAGAAGGGGTGAGTCCGGCCTCGGCCAATTGATCAGCAGGGGAACCGTGGTCAATGTACCGGTCAGGAAGAACAATTGGTCTCCACTACAAGATATTGAGCATCAATGTGAGTTTTTAAGGAATTTGAGGAGTATAATGTTTATGCAAGAGTCATCGAAACATCATACGTAGAATATCGTAACAAAAATCAAATGCGTACCTTGAGTTTTCCATCAAGAAGGCCATCAAGGGCCAGGAAATGAGCAACGTGAGAACCAAACCCTCCGATGGATCCTTCTTCCACAGTTATCAGAAACTCATGTGACTTCGCAAGGCTGCGAATGAGAGCTCGGTCCAGTGGTTTGCAAAATCGTGCATCAGCAACTGTAAGACGCAAACCATGGGATTCCACCAAAGAGGAGGCAGCCAAACAGCTCTGTACTGCTGCTCCGTAACCCAAAAGTGCAACTCTTTCCCCTTCGATCAATATTCTTCCCTTTCCCACCTGTAGGCAAATTGCCAACGTTCAATCATCTTGTAATTATTGAAATTTATGGTTACTATAGATAGATACATAGTAGTAGATACTGCTGAAAGTCACCTCGAGAGGAGTGCCTTTATTCCCTAGTGGCAGCTCAACACCAACCCCATTTCCTCTTGGGTATCGGAAACAACTTGGTCGGTCATCTATGGCAGCAGCAGTGGCTACCATATCGAAAAGCTCTGCCTCATCAGAAGGGGCCATCACCACCATGTTAGGAAGGCATGCCATGAAAGTGACATCAAAAGACCCGGAATGCGTAGGACCATCAGCTCCGACCAGCCCAGCTCTGTCCATAGCAAATCTAACCGGAAGCTTTTGCAAATCTACGTCATGTACTACCTGAGGCCCAAACATGGAAGCCAATATTTGAGTTTATATACTCTTTCAGTAATATTCTGACCATCTAAGAGTAGCACCATATCAGTTTTTGAAAGAAGATAACAATGATGGATGAAGTTAAAGATGAAAGAAGCTAATAGCTTGCCTGGTCATAAGCTCTCTGCAAGAAAGATGAATAAATTGCACAGAAAGGTTTTAGGCCTTCACAGGCCAAACCAGCAGCAAAAGTAACCGCATGCTGTTCTGCTATTCCAACATCAAAGCATCTTGTTGGAAACCGGCGGAGGAAGAGATTCATACCTGTTCCACCTCCCATTGCAGCATGGATAGCAACAATATCTTTGTCCGCTTCAGCTTCTGCAATCAAAGCCTCTGCAAAGTATGTTGTGTAAGATTGTGTACTAGCACTTGCTTTGAATTGCTTTCCAGTTGCCGGATCAAATTTGGCCACTCCTGCAATAGCAAAAGAAAAACTACTTTATTCGCATTTCATTGACTATATCTAGATTACGCACATGCAGACCACATGAATGAGATCTTTTAACGGCATTAAAGACGTTCAGTTTTCCTTTTAAAGAATCATCAGCGAATAAATTGTTTGCGTACAATAATGGATTTAATTTCAGAACCAATTCAATAAATAATAATGCACTTGTTGCTTATTTGTCTCTTCAGAAAGAAATGTATATACCATGGTACTTGTCTGCCGCTTTTTCTGCATACGGATATCCCCTGCCTTTCTCAGTGATAAGGTGGATCAGGACAGGACCCGTTGTTTTGGTAATTTTAACCTCTTTGAGAATGGAAATAAGATCATCTAGGTTGTGACCATCAACCGGACCTATATAATATAGTCCAAGCTCTTCAAATAGTGATGAACCAGTACCACTGATCATTCCTCGAGCATACTCGTCAACTTTTGCTGCCAGATTATGCACAGGGCCACCAATTTGTTTAGTAACTCCCTGCAACAATCGCAAATCAAAGTTGAACCATAATCAGAATCTCCACATTTTTGGAAATGCAAGTGTTTTCTGTATGCTGAATTATGTTCGGACTTAATTATTACTTACTTTGGCGACCTCTCTTAATTCTCTGAGCGGCCTGTTTGATTGCAACCTACTGAGAGCACTACTCAAAGCTCCTACCGGCGGGATGGGTCCGTCAAGACTAGCGGTAGGTAAAGAAACCTGTTTATTGTCATTAAGAATAATAATCATGTCAGAATCGAGGTACCCCGCATTGTTCATGGCTTCATACGCTTGCCCTGCTGTCATGGCACCATCACCTATTACAGCAACTACATGATTGTTTCCTCCCTTTAGATCCCTGCCTACTGCCATCCCTGCATTTTCATTAACATCCTCGATTAAAAACCAAAATGAGGAATTGACCTTTAAATCGAAAAATGTAATCGGGATTGAAATTGTAGAAACTAAATAGAAGTCAATCGGATCATTCGGAAAAAAAAAACTGGCGTGAGGATAAATATAACATTTTTCCATAACATTAGATGCATGATGCAAGTATATCAAATTGTAACTAGTTACACGAGAGTTTAGTTAAAGGAATCAGATTTTCTTCACTTAGAATTATAGAAATATTGTTAACAAATAGGTTTCTAATCTACAATACGATAAACTATCTTATAATTACAATTGTGTGCAACTTCCTAAGGGACGTTCATGTTTTGATCCCGATTGTTAAACGGAAACCTTTTACCTCAGATCATCAGTTAATATTCTAATCTTAAATTCAATTCCTAACCACAAAGGAACACTTATAAGTTCAATACACTTGAGTTCTCAACATTTATCAGAAGAGGAAATTACCCAAGCCTGCAGAGATAGTGGTAGAACTGTGACCAGTGCCAAAGCAATCGTATTCGCTCTCAGAGCGCTTAGTGAAGCCGGCTAATCCATTTGTCTGTCTCATGGTGTGCATCTTTTCTCTCCTCCCAGTCAAGATTTTGTGTGGGTAAGACTACACAAAACAAAACTCACAATTTGCAATCAAAACACGGAAAATTTTGAAGTTATTGAATCACTGCTTTTTCGATATCAGAAAAGGAGAGCAACCAAAGAAAGAAGGTGAGAAACCTGATGGCCAACATCCCACAAGATTCTGTCCTGAGGAGCATTGAAGACATAGTGAAGAGCCACAGTGAGCTCCACAACACCAAGGCTTGAACCGAGGTGGCCTCCAGTTTTTGAAACATTGAAGATCACATCAGACCTCAGCTCATCTGCTAGTTGTTGAAGCTCCTGAATTAAAATTAATTAGCACAAGCAAGATCAATTAAAACCAATGCAAATATATCAAAAATTTAAAATTTAAAAAAAAAATTATATACCTTGACAGAAAGATTTTTCATGTGAATTGGATAGTTGATGGTGTCCAAGAGAGGAGTGGGAGGTCTCTGTGAGTGATACTCCCCTCTCTCTGACAGTGACGCACAAATCCCACTTGGCCGTTTTCTCATCACCTGCTCCAATTGACAACAAAAAACAACTAAATTTTTGTTCTGAATTATAAAATTGACATTTCGAACAAAACCCATTTCTCCAAAACTCAAATCATCCATGCAGTGAGTGCCCCTTGTGAAATTCACAAGAAAGATGCAAACTTTTCTGACCTGATTGAGCTTCTGCTGAGATGGGCATGGAAGAGGTGTTCCCACAGAGAAGTGGGATTTCTGAGCATCTGCAGATGCTGCTGGTTTGCTGATATGTGCAGGAAATGAGAATGCGCAGAGAGCCATTGCATATACAAGAAGAAGAAGAAGAAGAAATGGATCTCAAGAGCTTCAAATTTGCAATCAGAGGTGAAATGGATAGGAACCCAGAGAAGGGTATCAAGAAACTAAGGTCTCTGGGAGTCTCAGAGTTTTCCCCACTGAAATGGTGATAGTGTCAGTGGGAGTTACTGAATAAAATAAGGGAGGGATGGGGAGAGAGAGAGAGAGAGAATGAGTGGATGAGCAGTGTATTGGAAATTAAGAGCCTTTTTTCAAGGACCAAAAATGGTGACTTTGTATATGTGATTACTCCCATTCCATGGCTGTGTTTTTAGCAGCAGTGTGTATCTGGGTGATTGTTTTGCATGTGCATTCATTGGGCCACGTCATCAGAAATCACAAGAGGATAGAGTGGATGATAGCTATGAATCCAACAAGCAAATACACCAAAACATTTTTCAAATTGTGCGGAGTGACTGACGTGTCTAGACCAGGATTTGCCACATCAGCAATTTTAATTAGTTAACAAGTCTGGCAGTGTATTGTGTCGGAGATCCACTATCCACCAATGCAAAAATGCATGTACTGAAAATGAAGTGAAACGAAATGATGTTGATGGTGTATTAGTCAATTCCAAAATAGTTGAAGGCAATTATTATATTAGCATTATTTACACAATTTATCTTTCTTACGCGGTTAAAACTAAACGACAGAATCACCTTTTTCTTTTTTTTTCTTTTTTTTGGTTTTTGCAATTAAAATCAATCAAATGACGATACAATTGCATATTCTTTTCATCGTGGTTAAAACCAAAGAGATCACAGTAAAGCCGTATTTTCCTTAAGTTGTTCTGTTAAAAACTAATAGGATCACGACAGAGTCGTATTTTCATTGACTTTTATGGTTAAAACCAAATGATCACAATAAAGCTGTCTTTTTCTTGATTTATGCGGTTAAAACTAAACTAATTGGATCACGATAGAGTCGTCATTTCCTTTAAAACTAAATGGATCATGACAGAGCTGTCTTTTCCTTAATTTATGCGGTTAAAACTAAACAGATCATGAAAGAGGCATCTTTTCCTTGATTATACAGTTAAAACTAAATGGATCACGACAGAGCCGTCTTTTCCTTGATTTAAGCAGTTGAAACTAAACGGGTCACAAAAGAGTTGTCTTTTTCTTGATTTATGTGGTTAAAACTAAACGGGTCACTACAGAACCGCCTTTTCCTTGATTTATGCTATTAAAACTAAATGGATCACAATGAAGCTGCATTTTCCTTGTTTATGCGGTTAAAACTTAAAACCAAACGAATTAGGACAAACCTACCCTTTTCTTTTAACTACAAACGAATAACGAAATAGACACATTTTCTTTTTCTTTGCAATTAACGACAGAGCCGCCTTCTTTTTTTTTTTTTTGGAATTAAAACCAACATAATCACAACAGAACCGTTGTCACCCGTTTTCTTACCGTTGTCACCCGTTTTCTTACCTTACTCTAATGTTTATTTCTTAGCATTTTGGTCTCATGGATGTCGGAAGATGTCTAATTCGGACCTACGGCATCCCCCAACAAGATGTCAAATTTGAACTCAGTGCTAATAGAGTTGTTTCATGCATTTCTGCAATGAGTTCTTGCCTTGATTAGTTAATAGACAAGAATCTTTGTCGGTTGCTTAATTGTCAAGCAAATTAGGATTTGGTTTTGATAATTAGTTAATTGTCTAATAACTTTACTGAAAAAGTTGGGATTTATTGTGTTATTATTTTGAAACTTGGAACAAAAGGGAAATAATAATAAAAATAAATAAATAGCTATTATTTTCTGAAGAGATTGGATTTCAAGGTAGGAACGTCTCTGTTGAATGCATTGGAGGGGTTTGCAACTTTGCATACATGCCCTTTTACATGCAATGGATTTGGATGGGGATAATAAGGTAAGGTTTTCTGAATTCAGAAATGCTGCTTTGGCTGCTTCTTCAACATGCATTAATATATGAATGAATGGATAAGGTGTGTTGCAATCTTTGTTCCATGCTCATGAAAACCTTAAGAGTTAAGAAACTTATGACAAAATACTTGAAGAAACCATAAATTATAATACGGGGAACTTTGGATATGGTTTCTAACTACCAATATTTTTCGATTCAAACCTTTGTAGTTTTCAGTTTTTTATCGAAGCCTCTGACATTAATGCAATAATGTATTTCTATATATGTTACTATATTTTTAAATTAAAAATGAAATTTGTAGTTATTTATATTAATGAGATTTTAAATAAAATCTATAATTTATGGGATTAAAAATATTAAAGATAAGTTATACTCTCCAATATATTGTATATGTGTGTGTGTATATATATACATGGTATGTTCATCAAAACTAACCAAAAAATTATTGTACCAAAATATAGGTACATTTTTCAAAAACACAAAAAAAGAAAGATATTAAGCTTAATAACATTACCAAATTTCTTCTATTAAATTTGACATGAATACATTATCAAATCAATGAAATAGAATGTACCATATAAGTTTAAAAAATGGATTAGAAAAAAGATTGAATGAATTTTATATAAAAAAATGGGTACATTTTACTTACTTTTATATTAAAAAAGAGTACATTTTACATATAACAAATTGGTATATTTAAGATTGTGTACATTTAAGATAAGAAAAAATTGAAAAATTATATGAATGGGGTACATATATAAATTAATGGGTACAAATTTATTCTAATTTTATTTTTCTTGATTTGGAAATGTTTTGAATTGAAAATGAATTAGGAGTAATATGGGCGTGAGTATTAAAACCCTAAATCAATTACTAATTTTTATTTTAAAAAATTATGCAACTGGCATGTAATCCACTAATACATTAATGCTAGAGACTTTGAACAAAATCTAAAAACTGATAAGGTCTCAGTCAATGCACATTTTGATAGAATTTGCACGAAACTATGCCATCATTTTTGCTTGAGAAACGTACAAGAAAATGGTAAAATTTGTTGGTTGAAAAGCAATCCCCTGCTTGTTCTCGTCTTTGAATTGACACACCCTAACCGGAGTCAAGGCATGTTGGCCGACACCTGAAAGTGAAGTAACCAAAAAGGAAAGTGAAGCATAAAAAATATGGATAAATTTAAACCAAAGCTAACATTTATTTAATCTAAAGTAGAGTGCACAGTAGTGGGAAGAATCCATAAAACACAAGTGTTCAAAGCATGGATGACAATACGACATAAATAGAGCAGTCGAATCTAGTTAAGGTACTTATTACACCATCGGAAATAAACTCCTACATTTATTTGTGGAAATGTCAGAACCACCAGAGATCCCTCGTACGCCACAGAGAATTCAGCTAAAGGAAAAAAACAGAAGGGTGAGTAGGCAAAAACAAAGGTTTGTAAAACACATTTATTTTTCTGAACATACTGACCCCTAGCCGTAAAACATGTATAGTTTCCAGAAAATCATACTACATATAAGTATGAAATCAAATGTAAATCAACAATAAATCCAGAAATGCGCCAATCATAATATCTCAAGCTTAGTATAAGAAAATCAGGTTCTCATCAACCTATGCTAGCACACAAGCTCATGCAGATAAGTTCTGCCATGAATAGGACTAGGTGTAATTATATTATACGTTCCAGTACTACAATCACGTAAAGACTGGCGCTAGGTGCATCACATACGAGTCGTAGCTGCCTATTGCAACCTAGGACAGGATTGGCACCTTCAATGGATCCAAGGTGAGCGTGCAATGTGAACATACACGTGAAGCATAGCCCTGGCCCAGGTGAGTACTACACTGGTGCAAGCATGCATGATGACCAAGTATAATATATATGAACATGCCATGACAATATATAAATCTCAACAATATAATGGCATTTTAAAATTAAATAAAACATGGCATGATAGGTATAAAATCAATCCAAAAGCATTTGTGGAAACTATAAAACTTTATATATAATATATAAAAACAAATGGCCACTCGCTGATACGTAGTCATATTGTAGCCTCCTAGCCTTACTTTCCCTTGTACCTCCTCGGGGTAATTATCTCCTATATGTGAAACAACTATACTAATTAATTAATTAATTAATTAGCACATACACTAAAAGGCTAGGAAAATCCCTCATAGTTTGCTCAAACTGTGGGTTTAAATATACGAAAACATTCTACATGACGTCACGAACCCGTACACGACAACTGCTCGCCACCATGAAGTTGGACCTGCCCTCACGTGCCGCCAGCTCAGGGCCACACGTGCGCCCAAGCGCAGGCCACGCACCTGCATGAGCTAGCAGATTCCCAAGGAAGTGTCTAACTACCCAAACGTCTTCCACACACATAGGAGTGTCTTCAGTCATCACTGCATGAGCTAAGTAGCCTTTACAACCCTTTCTCAACATTCGCTTCACCCTTATGACAGAGATAACTTCGTGTTTCAAGCCACTACGTTCGCTGACAAAAGTCACACTAGGCATACCTGGTCAATGAAAAGTAACAATTTTCTAGCAACAATTCAACATGGCATAATTGTAATCTAACCAATCCATGCCCAAGATAACATCGAAGTCAACGATGTCTAAGGGAACAAGATTAGCTGACATTACCACATCCTTGATAAGAACGGGACATCCTCGATACTCCCAACTCACATAACAAATTTTACCCCTAAGCATCGAGAACTCTAAATCATAACCGAGAGGAGTGGGGTGAGGTTGGGAAATAAACGAATAAGTAGCACCTGAGTCAATTAAAATTCTAGCAAAATGGCCTGGAACATTCAATGTACCCATAATCAAGTTGGGATTACTTTGAGCATTCTGCATGGTGATGTTGTTGACGCGACCTTGCACTTGCTGTCTGCTTCCATGACCTCTGTTCACCTGATTCTGATTGTCGCATCCTTGATTACCTCCACCTTGATTGGTTTGATTAGTCTGCCTGCCCGAGCCGCTATTGCTAGAAGCTACATCAAGATTCTGGTGTTGTCCTCCATCATACCACTGTGCTCCGCCACCCTGATATGGTGTATAACATCCCTGATACTGCTGATAACCGCCTTGGTAATATGGAACGTCAGGTGGGTACTGATACGCTCCTTATGGATACTAGGTTATGTTGCCCTGGTAGTGGAAAACAACATTATAACCTGTCTGCTATAGGTACCAGGTCCTAGAATCTGCTGTAGAGGAACTGTAGGTGGTAGTGTAAGAGGCTGATTTTTCTGATTTAGAGGACATTGATTAGATATATGCCCCATCTGACCGCATGTGTAGCATCCACTACTTCCCCTCTGACATTCGTTATAGTGACGATTATTACACCTATGGCAAAACTGAGCACCATAATTGTTGGGGTTCCTTTGATTTTGAAAACAGAAACTGCCAATGGATTTGTTGTCCCTTCGAGGTGTATTGGAACTTGAACCACATCTAGACGATCCAGAACTGTTACCGCTTTTCTTGAAATTTTGAGTTTTTTAAGGACCAACAGACAACTGCCCTCTGTTATTTTTTTAAGTATTACTGTTATCCTCATCATCATCATCATCAGGGGCATTCTCAGAATCTTCTACACGAAGTAAAATCTTAAAGAATTTTCAATAGGTGGAGCATGGAGTAGAAGCCGCCAAAAAACGCAGTCCTTTATGAGTCCCCTTCTTAAACTGACGAAATATCTCTCTGGGATTCTTCGCAATAACTAGACAATATCGAAATAAATCAGAAAACCTTCGGTGATACTCTATGGCTGACATTTTACCCTGCTTCAATTATGTGAACTCGTCTCTCTTTCGATCCTGGTATTCATGAGGTGTGAATCTAGCCTCAAATAGGCACCTAAAAACAACCAAGCTCATGACATCCTGAGCAGACAACGGGCGTGACTCTTGAGACCACCATGACTCAACTCCCAGATGAAAGAACCATGTTGTTGTTTCGACCCATCGTTCTGCTAGAAGATTCCCCTGTCGCTGCATAACGCGAAAAGTATTTTCAACATAGTCGATCCAAGCCTCGGATTTCTCGGGTCCCTCGTTGGCAAAGAAATTATTTATCTGAAGATGAGATATGGTCTCTAAGGTAGTCCGTTAGGGAGGATGAAGTGTTGATTGAATGGAGCTGGCAATAGCCACACTAAGTTGCCCAAAATTAGGAAAGTTTGTTTCAAAAGGGATAGGTGACGCTCTACGAGGTGGCATGATTCTGAAATAAGAGATCAAGAATTATTAGGACTTATAGCACATATGAGGAATGCAGGACTGCCAAACCTATGCTATGATACCAAACTGACACACCCCGACTGAAATCGAGGCATGTTGGCCAATACCCAAAAGTGTCGCAACCAAAAAGGAAAGTGAAGCATAAAAAATATGGATAAATTTAAACCAAATCTAACATTTATTTAATCTAAAGTAGAGAGTGCACAGTAGTGGGAAAAACCCATAAAACACAAGTGCTCAGAGCATGGATGACAGTACGACGTAAATAGAGCAGTCGAATCTAGTTAAGATACTTATTACACCACCGGAAATAAACTCCTACATTTATTTATGGAAATGTCAGAATCGCCAGAGATCCCTCGTACGCCACAGAGAATTCAACTAAAGGCGAAAAATAGAAGGGTGAGTGGGCAAAAACAAAGGTTTATAAAACACATTTATTTTTCTGAACATACTAATCCCTCGCCGTAAAACATGTATAGTTTCCAGAAAATCATACTATATATAAGTATGAAATCAAATGCAAATCAACAATAAATCCAGAAATATGCCAATCATAATATCTCAACCATAGCATAAGAAAATCAGGTGCTCATCAACCTATACTAACACATGAGCTTATGCAGATAAGTTCTGCCATGAATAGGACTGGGTGTAATTATATTATACGTTCTAGTACTACAATCACGCGAAGACTGCCGCTAGGTGCATCACATACGAGTCCTAGCTGCTTATTGCAACCTAGGATAGGATTGGCACCTTCAATGGATCCAAGGTGAGCATGCAATGTGAACATACACGTGAAGTCTAGCCCTGGCCCAAGCGAGTACTACATCGATGCAAGCATGCATGATGAGCAAGTATAATATATATGAACATGCCATGACAATATATAAATCTCAACAATATAATGGCATTTTTAAAATTAAATAAAACATGGCATGATAGGCATAAAATCAATCCAAAAGCATTTGTGGAAAGTATAAAACTTTATATATAATATATAAAAACAAATGCCCGCTCACTGATACGTAGTCAGATCATAGCCTCCTAGCCTTGCTTCTTCTCATACCTCCTCGGGGTAATTCTCTCCCATATGTGAAACAACTATACTAATTAATTAATTACGATATACACTAAAAAGTTAGGAAAATCCCCCATAGTTTGCTCAAACGGAGGGTTTAAATATACGAAAACATTCTACACGACGTCACGGACTCGTACACGACAACCACTCGCCGCCACGAGGCCGGACGCGCCTCTAGCTCGCGACCACACGCGCGCCTACACGCAGGCCACGTGCCTGCATACGCTGGCAGATTCCCAGGGAATATTTCGTCAGATTTGACGAAATATTCTGTTAAGTCTAACGACGCTACCTAACAGCGTCAGAATATTTCGTTAACTTTAACGAAATATTATCGCTCTTCTTCGGTTGTCATTCGCCGCCGCTGTTTGGTTAGCCGGATTTCTGGAAAATTTTTAAAACTTTATATCTTCTTCATTTCTCAACGATTTTTTATGTACTTTTTATGGAAATGAAGCTTATGAAGAGGAGAACAATCTTTACCTTTTGGAAGTCCAAAAAGTGGATTAGCTCGAAGCTTTCGGACCTATTTTCAACTCCTTGAAACTGTGTGTTTTGACGTTACCTTAGCTTCAAGCGTGAACTAGAGACCTTGAAGATTTGTGTGGATGCTTCCAAATCTTCCAAAATCTTGTGACACGAACGGGAAGTCGTCGGAGAACTCACACCCGAATCAGAGCTTCGAGTTACTTCGAGTTGGAAGCTTAAAACTCAACCATTTTAGAATCAGTTCGTACATATGGACTCGTGGGGGTGAGATGAGTACGATGGTGGTGGCTTGAAGTTAGATTTGTGAGGTTTGATGATGGTGTATGGTTGTTGCATATAGAAGAGATAAGGTGTAAAGGAGAGAAAAAGAACAGAGAGAGAAAAAGAGAGGAGATAGTTTCTGATTGGTCAAAAAGAGAGGGTGTCTGATTTGGGGAGAAAACATGAGAAGTAAAATAATTGGTGGTGAGGTATGGTCACGAGACCAGTTTTTAAAATGGAAAGAGATCAGGTTTGTACAATTTGAAAGCACAAGAAATCTAACGCACCTTATCAAAAACAGTATTTCTAGCACTAAATTATTAGCACACACGTGTACAATTCTACCCGTTGTTAACGCACTTTAACTAAATGTAACTTCTTCGTTACAAATCCAATTCGGGTCTAACTCACGCTCACGCGTTTGTAACAACGAGTACTATTTATTTACGATAATGGGAAAAATAAATTAAAATCCGAATAACTACATCCACATCAGGTTCCACCTTGCCAAAAAGGGCATAAACGTCATTTTACACACTCGGGAAGGAAATTACATGGAAAATTAGGGACGGGTCGTCACATGTATATTTAAGAATGGGTACATTTAAGATTAGAAAAAATTGAAAAATTATATGAATGGGGTCCATATAAATTAATGGGTACAAATTTATTCTAATTTTATTTTTCTTGTTTTGCAAAATGTTTTGAATTGAAAATGAATTCGGAGTAAAATAAGGGTGTGAGTATTAAAACCCTAAATCAATTACTAATTTTTATTTTAAAAAATTATGCAACTGACATGTAATCCACTAATACATAATGCCAGGAACTTTGATCAAAATCTAAAAACTGATAAGATCTCAGTCAATGCACATTTTGATAGACTTTGAATGAAACTACGCCATCATTTTTTGCCTGAGAAATGTACAAGAAAATGGTAAAATTTGTTGGTCGAAAAGCAATCCCCTGCTTGTTCTCGTCTCTTGATTCAACGTTGATTTATTCAATCATGTGGCTACAACAAAGAGAGAAAAAGGCAAGGCGATAAAGAGAGTGGATACCATTTTCCTTGTCCAACTATTGAATTCAAGGGGAATAGCTTCAACGAACAAAATCTAGAGGAATCTAGAGGAACGGGATATAAACATGGAGTGCATGTTTAAATGCTCATAACACTAAGGCTACAAGCCTGTTGTGAATATCGCGTTCAAGAATGAGAGAAATAAAACAAACTCGAAATCGGAACAAAATAACCAAGATAAATAACACCAAGAACTAATGTGGTTCGGCTATATGTGCCTACGTCCATGGGGCAGCAACAACAATCTTTCACTATATCAATAATGAGTACAACGAATAATCTTGCCAAGCCTTTAGGATTAAGACTTGACTAAAAACCTGAAAGAACAAGAAATACACTCTTTATCTCTTTTCTTTTCTCTCACACACACTTTGCCCTTACAATATTCTCTCACTCCGACTTCTTGAGTGGTATACAACTTTTTGTTCTGCTCCAATTCAAAACTAGCATAATAGCCCCTTTATATAGACATGATAAAGGTCTTCTTCAATAAGGAGTACTAACCCTAATTGGAATCTAGTTATAAGGCCTTCCCCAATTGAGCAACTAACTCCAATTGGGTAAACAATTTAAATTGGATAAACAACTTCAATTGGTAAACAACTTCGATTGGGAAAAAAAACTTCAATTGAGAAAACAACTCCAATTGGGTAAACAATTTAATCATCTAATGTTAGGACAACTCATCATGGGATGGAAAGAACCTAACAAAGCCCTTGTGAATCTGTGATAACAAGTGACTTTACTGTTGCACTTTCAAATATTCTATCTAATTACGTACCAAACATCAGAGAACTTACTCCAACTCATTCTTCCTAATTTATTTGATCAATCTTAAAGGAAATCACAACATATCATATAGGTAAGCAGCCTTCATTCATGGAGAAATGACTGGCTCCAATAACTGTACTTTTTGCCTTATTAGACGGGGCATAAAAACCTAATCAAACTTTGGTGGATGAAACTCCAAATCCCAACTCTGGTGATTCGGGTGGATTCTTGGGTACAACCGGGGTTGTTATCCCCAATTAGTATCTCTCTCATCACGTGTACATCCTAGATTTTCTGAGTGACTAGACCCAGTAAACAACTAAGCGAACAGCTAGGAACTTAAGACTGAGAAAAGCAAAACATCACATGGCCAAGACACAGAGCCAAAGAAGACATAGCAACGCTATGATAGCATGATGGTCTTCCAAAAAAGAAACCACAACACATTAACTCTTAATAAAGCTCTTCGATATTTCAATCACCCATGTCTTAGAACATCATGAGAGTGTTAGATTAGCAATCGAAATTTGAGTTTATTATACTTCAGCTACAGAGAGTGTGTGAAGTTTCATCAAGATACAACAGAAAACACCAATAATTAACCCAAGTTCTTAAGAGTTAGGTCTACCTTTAAACAGAGTGCCTACAAGGATTAAAAACGAAGGTGGACAATAAAGGAAACATCCACAGTGCAGTGGAAACTTGCTCATTTCATCTTTGCCTCAGTAAATAGAACATGACGATTTACCCGAGGGTCAAATTTCCGAAACTCAAGCTTCTCTTGCACCCTACTCGGCTTCTTCTTGACATAGAAAAATCCAGTCCCAGCTGCTGAGATAAGTCGGATGAACAAGGTAGCCTTCTTCTTCTTTTCACCCATTCCTTAAACAACAGAAGAGAAAGCCAATCAAAAGTGACAGAAAACGCACGTTTCACTACACAAACAAGGGAACGTGTGCACAACTAAAGTTGTGCATCAGCAGTAAAAAACGAAATTCCTACATGGCCTTAAACATCACCCCCCAACAAAAAGGAGAATTTAATCAAGAGGAACAACAACTATCTGTAATTCAAATCAATTAAACTAGTTCTCAGAACAGAAAAACAAGTTTACAGTACCACCTCCTCCTTGACATGGCTGAGAATTTGAGATTCATTATCCCAAGCACACAAACAAGTTTACAGTACCACCTCGTCCTTTCAGATTTCTGCAACCCCACTAAAATTACCCAAATTTTATAGGAACCCCAGTTGAATTCTAAGTCACATTGGGAAAAATATTAACTGGGTTTGGAGAATCCAAGTGGGTTTTGAACTGGGTCGGATTGGTTTGGTTCTGGGTCTGATTCTATCTTCCACCAAATCACATAAATACAACAATGGTTTAATCCCTCTCGCTCTATCTTCCATAACTACTACAACCATTCCCATTTCAGAAAAAAAAAATCAGTAAGAAAATCAAAAAAAAAAATCTGAAGAAAAAGAAAAGCAGAAAGATGGAGTATTTGTAGCCAGAAATGATGAGAAGAATTTCGGACTTACTGTTCAACTTTTGTAAGCTGCAATCGCCTGAGAAGTGAGAGGTGCAAAGCCGAAATGGAGTTTGAACTCTGTAGTTGGAGAGTGAAAACCCGCACCCGCAGTGTCTTCAAGGACAAGGCCCAAAGGGTTTAGGATGGAAAGACTAAACTGCCCTTTCAATCTCCCACTACAAAGTCGCCTTGTGCGTGTGGACTTTTAACCATTTCCGAGCCTTGATTTTCAATTGGATTTCTCCGAATTAAAATTTTATTTTTTTGCTTCTAAGTTCGGATCTTTTTTTTTCATCGGAATCGATCGGAGGAGGAGCCGGATATGGCGAGCGCGGTGGACCCAGCGGGAGAACCAATCCCAACGTCGGCGGTGCTGACGGCGGCGGCGAAGCACATTCAGTTCAACTGCCAGGCCGAGAACGTGGCGTTTCTGAAGTGCAAGAAGAAGGACCCGAACCCCGAGAAGTGTCTCGACAAAGGTCGTCAGGTCACCCGATGCGTGCTCACCCTGTAAGCCAATCTCAAATCCGCTTCCTATTTTTCGTTTCACTTTTCTGAGTTTCTTATGAATTGTTACTCGTTTGTATGTGGACCCTTTTGAATCGAAACGTTTCGATGCTGTCATTTTTCTGTGAATTGTGGCTTGGTTTGGTTAAATGAGCTCAATGTGGTTCAAGGGGTTTGCAATTGTTCAAATTTTGTTGGAAATATGCAGAAATAGAACTGATTAATCGAAAAAAATACAACTGAGGGACGCTAAACAAACAATAAGTCGTATATAAACCACGGTTTGATGTAGAATTCGGAGATGGAATACCAAAATTTGTTAGGTCTAGCTGATACACTTTGTATTTGAGCACTTTTCGGGGCCAAGTGAGTGTTGATCCTCGTTGTTAGAGTCGGTTTAATCCCAATGCTTATTTGACAGGTCAGTTTTAGAACTTGTGTTAAATGCTATGAATTTTGAAATCATTAGTCTTGCTGCTATGGAGAATTATCAGGATTAATCTTTTCTTTTTCGTATATATCAACTTAATAAGTTTTTGTGGGGAGCAGATTTCAGGAACTTTGTTTCAAACCTTGTTGATTGTAGCAAGCAATGTGACCTTTTGTCCGTGTTTCCCTTGAGTTAAAGAAGAGCTTGTTTGGTAACTTTTTTCATTTTTAGGTTTCATATTTCATTTTCCTTGTATGAACAAGGGAGGAAGAATGGTGGTAGGAAGGAGTTGGAAGAAATGTGTACCGAACGGCACATAATATGGGAACCAGAAATGATTTTGAGCTGTTTTTTTCCGTACGCTCTCTTTCATTTCCCCTTCCTCGCTCCACCCTTCTTCATCCATACTATCTATACGCTCCCTGACTTTCTTTTTATCTCTATAAAAAAACTAAAAAAAAGACATCTGAACTGAAAAATGAAAGGGTTATGAAACGGACCTGAAGATACAAAACCCCTACACTGATGATGAAGGATAAATACTGTATATTTTCCTCTGTTGTAACTTGTATCTATTACAAAGTATTCAGCTCAAATAGTATATTGAACTTGGGTTTTATGACAGTATAGTGTTCCTTTGTTCAATTGCTTTCCTGTTTTTCTTCTATATTCTGAACTGTGTCTTGATTTTTTTGTTTCCCGCTTAACATATCTTCGTTGTTCAGTGATGTTTGTAGCCATCGGTCATCATTCACCTACATATGAACAATTTGCATGACTTATCCAATGGCCTAGAACGACTAGAGAGTATATCCCTAAACAGGAAAAATGAAAAACCCTACTTGTCTTGTACTTGTATGCGACACTCTAGGATTTGATTAGGATAAAAGATGTTCTGTAGACACTCCCTAACAGCCTTTGAATTGGATCAGTTCACAAGTATCATCATTCCCTTTACGTTCTCTTCTCGCAACTTGTTAAAATCTGCATCACATTTTCATATGTTCACTACTTCATATTTGGAATTTGTTGTGATTTGGTCATCCAGTTAGTTTCGTGATGTCTATGCAAACGCACGCGCCATCACGTGCCTACACTGCCCGAAAGAGGTCTGCATTGCGAGTTAAGAGTGGTACGTCTTGTTACACTTCTAAACACAAGGCACTTGTTCGTGCAGGCTGAAAGATCTTCATCGGAGGTGCACAACGGAGATGGATGGTTACGTTGGATGCATGTATTACAATACAAACGAGTTTGATTTATGTCGCAAAGAGCAGGAGGAATTCGAGAAGAAGTGCCCGTTGGCATGAGAGCTTCACCCTTATCCCGCCATCATCCCAATAATACGGGCAGTGTCAAATGAGCGAATATTGTCGCATACATTTTCCACACATCTTGTTTGTCGAGCTGAACTAATTTTTGCTTACAGGAAAATTTGCACCGTTTTAAACCATGATTGATTTCTCTTACCTGTGTTGCAGTTGCAGGTGCACTTGAGGATTAATTGGTTGTCATGAAAAAACGACTTCTTGTTTGGTCTCCTTTAAATTTTAGTATTACGAAAAAATGAGACCTACAACTCAAGACAATATTCTATCCTTTTGTCATCTTGTCGCGGGACTTAATAAATCAAAGAAAAATCAATTAACAAAAGCAAGGAGAGTGCGGAAGGAGAAACTAAAGTGCGAATTACCCGCCCTTTGCATGACAAACTACGCACGCATGGAAAAGCAAAATTGATTTTCCAACAATTGTACAAGTCGCATTAAGCTCCATAGAACTTACGCCAATTTGATTCGACTAACATAAGAATAGTTTTAAATCCATAGGACAAACTGATATGGTCCGAAACTCATATTTACCAAACATTCATGATCTTGGAGAATACCAAAGCATATCATCTAGTTAACCACGCTCAGAGTACACTTTGAAGCAGCAACCAACGTACCCGACAGGCATCAGCGAGGACTGCACAGCAAAAAATTATAGAGATTACCACCACAGCACTTAATCGACAAGCTAGTGTGTAATGAAACAGATAGGATGTGAAGATGACCGTACAGCAATAGTTGTAGAAATTATCACCACTATTACCTATTTGGTTAGACAATTTAAGTAAATAGGGTCATATCCCCACATAACTTCAGGGGACCTGTATCACCAACTACACTGAGACCAGGCTATTACCATCCGTCCTAGTAGGGACTTGGAGCGTAAACTGTTTTTCATTGGTCTAACATTCAGAATTTTGGTTAGGACATTCAGCATTAAAAGAAAGGTAAACAGGCAAAACTTTCATCCTCACCTAATCACTAGAACCAAGCCCAAAGTAATTAACAGCAGCACTCAACTTATACAACTAAATCCAACTGAAAAATAACAGAGAACGATTTGGAAGTAGATACTGTTTTCAAAATGAAGTTCACAAAAATACATTAAACTCCACTTCCATAAGGGTATCTCTCACGTAATATGAAACTATATACCGCAAAATTAAGACCATACCAAACTCCACTTCCATAAGGGTACCTCTCAAACATAATATGAAATTATATTCTGCAAAATTAAGACAATACTAAACTCCTTCCATAAGGGTACCTCTCACATATAATATGAAACTATACTCAGCAAATTTAAGACCATATTCTGTGGCCTCAACAAAGCTTATTATGATTACACTAGAAATTATTTACATGAGTACAAAGTGGAAGAGGCATCTACCTGTAGGATCGCGAACAAGACCTTGGCGGACTGCAACTGTTACCCCTAGGACTCCTTGATCTGCTGGCTGCATACTCCCTCACATCACGAATACTCCGACCATTCTCCCTGGGACTTGGGGACTTCCTGTAGTCTCTACCATCACAAGGACTTCGACCATTCTCTCTAGGACTTGGGGACCTCCTGTAGTCTCTTCCATTCCGTGGTGAGGGAGATCGTGAAATTGATCTAGATTGCACTGGCGAGCGATAATCATCCCTAGCACGACGGTCCCTTCCAATGGAAAAAACACCTAATTATATATTGAAAAAAAATGGAGATGCAGCAAGAGAATAAAATAGAAATATTCCAAATGAATAAGAGATGCACTAAACCCATCTCCATTTTTCACAAGAACAAAACTTCCCCGATTAATAATCTAATACACGTGCACAAGCAAAAGTAAGTTAAGCACAGATCAACAATTCAGAACCAATTATCTGTTTCAAGATAACAGAACAACTACTTACATCCTCTTCAAATCTAATTGATCAAGATATAACCTTTACCTGAACCTTTACAGGGTTCTGAACAAAAAATATGACACTTGGTCCAAACACTCAAGAGTTAGGCTAGTACTGGTTTGATCAGCATCTGACAACTTCATAGCTCACTTTGCCCCAACTTTCTAAAACCAGATAATATCTTTTCCTTCAACATGTCACCATACTCTACCGGTAAAAACTTTGAATGGCTTCGTTTCTTTGTAGATGAATTCTTTCTTTGGCCAACTATAAGCTTTATATTCTTTCTTTACTGGATGGTATATGCAAAACAAGATATCAAACTTAACAAATTTCTCGTTAAAAACTTACTTAGCTAATATAAGAAGGAAAAATAAATAAATATTAGTAAACATTCCGATATCTCTAACACCCAGTTAGCTTGTAAGTTCAGTCAGTCGTAGAAAGTCTCACAAACCGAAGTCATAACAATAGGAACCCAATGCCATTTGTGGATGAAAGTTGATGGTGGATACAGATAGTACTTATGGAGACCATTGGTGGAAGGTAAAGAAGTTGCCCGTCACTTTTATGATCTCTTTTCTCATTAAACTTTACTAATCCAAAAGTCTTTAAATTATATCTGCATAAACAAGGCCACCAGAAAATATTATACAATTCATTCTCTCTACCTATAAGAGTTCTCATTCTGTAATTTCACCAGAAACACAGGTATGTGAACATAAAAGGTGGATTTAGATATATTTCAATGAAAATATGATCACTCTAATGTACTCATCCATGAAAACAAGCATTGAAAAACTATAACCATTGATCCATTTTGGAAAATATTATATCACCACGTGAACGTATCGCTGATGAATCTACCACACCTTTGAAAGGAGTAACCACCCTACCATGCAGATTACAACAGTATTATAGAAATGAAACAGTGTTAATGAATAAAAGAAGAATCTAGAGATAATATACAGACCTTGAGTAACGCCTAACAGGTGATGGTGATGGTGACGGCGAGTAAGCTGTGACCAAAAACATTTGATGATGACTTAGAAGAAAGTAGGAGCAAATCATTTCACAAAGGACTTCAGAAAAAATAAAAAATAAAATCTTGCATGTCATTCAGAAGAAGCCAAGTGAAAGTTAAAACCGACAACGATATTGCCGTCTTGGGGACCTCAGTGGAGTTCTCCTTCTGGAGCTTCCTCCATGTCGACTACTGCAGATAAATAGAAAATAAAATAAAAATCACATTTATAAAATGAATATCTAATTATATTTAAGAAGGCATGCCAAATACAACGTACCTTACGCGAGTAGTTGTGCGCATTTCTTGAGGAGTTTTTCTATTCTCCTCAGCAAACACAATTCTTATCTCACGCCCACCAATAACTGTATGATTCAACTGTTGCTTTGCTTCCGCTGCATCCTCACCAAAACGGTACTTCACAAACCCAAAACCCCGTGGCTCCCTTCGAATTGAAAGTAAAAAAAGTGAGTCAAAATAACTTAAATTTGTGTTATCCAGAAAATTCACAAATATGTCCACTTTCACAGACGTATCTATTCCAGAGTGCAAGTTTTACACCATTGAACCACAGCAGAAAAGAAGAATCACATTACAACTTTAGCATAATTAACACTATAACAATCAAGAATCGCATACCCCGTGTAGTAATTCTTTGGAAGATACACATCCTTTACCGGGCCAAATCGCTCAAATGGGATCCTAAGATCTTCTGGCCTGCATAAAACAGATAAACAATGAATAAGCCTAGATGTTCAGTAATGGAAATTATCATGAATCCGTGCTTTGGGGTTAAAAGACTTGTCGTAATCAACTCAATTAGCCGAAGGATTAAGTCTATAACCATGGAAAATCAAGTTATTCTTCGATAATATACTTGTATTAACCAGAGATTAACACAAAATTGTAGATTTAGAAAAGTAAAGCACAAAAAATACAAAAAAGAAAATCATTACCACCCAATTTTAGTCACGCATTGGAAGAATAACCACAAACAACATGATTAAAAATCTTGACTGACAAAAACCAAAATATGCATATAAATACAAACATATATATACATGCAGACAGAGAGAGAGATAGATACCTAGCGTCGAGAGGGAGATTGCGAACGAGCAAGCCAGAAGGGGCGGGTGAGCTACGGTCTCTGTGAGACCTACTGTCACGGCGTCGATCACGCGGCTCGTCGTCGTATCGCTTGCGTCCACGCGGCGGAGTCCGGCTGCGCCGACGAGGGCTGTAGCTTCTGCTTCGGCTTCTGTACCTGGCCATTGTTGCAGCTAGGGTTTGAACCCTGAGCGCGAAAAACCCTAACCCTAAGTCCCTAGTACGACAGTGGAGAAGAATAGAGTGCGGTGCAGATATCGATTCAGGGAGTGTATTGAATTAGATTTTAAAATATTTAAGGGGGCTTGTTATATTAACACCTCACTAATTATTGAATAAATTTCACATATTTACTACACCTTATATTTGTTTTTTCAATTAAAATTTATCTTAATACACTCTATCATACTTTCTCATAATACTCTCACACCTTACACTATCAACATACACTTTGTATTTTCTTCCCCCAATATTTTCTGTATACGCTTCACACTCTTCACACCTAGGTGCAAGTGAAAGATCATGGAAGTATCCTTCTCGTTTCAAGATCATGATGTGTGCAGAGAGACATATGGAGAGAGCCATAAGGTATGTCTAGCTCTTGGGTGCCTGCGTTGCTTTAATAAACAACTCACAAGAGACCAATGGAGCAGAACTTATTTGGTATTGTACAATGTGGCTTCGCTGCTAAGAGTGCTCATTTGTCACATAATTCAATGGTCCTCCCTGTAAACATTTGAGTTAAACGGAATTTATGTTTGTCTTCTACTCAAGTAGTTGAGAGGTGTTTCTTGAAAGATGAAACTTCAAACAAACAAGGCAATCAAACTAATCAAAGGACATTGAAGGTTCGAATCAAAATGAACCATGATAACACAGCTCGGAAGAATGTAGCAATATATAGTGGTCTTGGACTTGGCTCTCCATCTTCATATATGGAGAACAGCCCTGATGAAAGTAAGGAGATGATACCTCCATCTCAAGTGATTGTGGAAGCCTCTCCCACTAACATTAAAGTAAGAAAATATATTTTAGTGCAATTTCTATTGCTGCAAATGAACTTAAAATGATATGTTGCATTGATGGGCGTTGTTTATGTTTTGTAACAAGTTATGACTTCCTTCCATAGTCCTGGAGATGCATTGATATCACCACTTCATGAAAGTTTTATTTGCTTAATAAGAAAGTGAGAGCTTTATCAACAAAAAACAGTGCCTTCATCTAAGGGTCATCAAGAACATTCATCTTTTTCTGAGAGTAGAAGAAGATAAATAATCTTGGGATATATAAGTTAAAATGATTTCGGGTGTACTTAGAAATTTTTTATCTTTTAAGGTTGAAATTGTCATTGCGTAGTAGGTTAAATAACTTATTTAGTATTAAATTTAATGTGGGGTATATTCAACAATATATAAGGTGCTAATTAAAAAAACCCTTTAAGGGGGTGTATTAAATTGGAATTTTGACTTTGGATTTTTATCACAAATTGTCCTTGAAATTGACCCTCATTATCAAGATAGTTATTGAAATTGAAAATTAATCAAAATAGTTATTGAAAATAGGTATCGCAAATTAATATGGTCATTCCGCCACGATTCTGTTAAAAATTATGTTAAGTGCTGATGCGGCACATAAATGGGTTTTATAAGTCTTTTTTTTTCTCACAAATGGTCCTTGAAATTGACCCGTGACATCCAAATAGTCCCTCAAATTAACCTGCGACATCATAATGGTCTATGAAATTGAAAATCGATCAATATAGTCCCTCAAGTAAGTGTCACAAATCAATGTAGTCATTCTATCACAATTCTGTTAAAAATTCTATTATGTGCAGATGTGACACATAAATGGATCACACAAGTCTAATTAAATTTTAAAAAAATTAAAAATAAGTTTAATAATTTAATAGTTAATAAAAAGTTATGAACTCAAAAACCCAGTCTTGCAATCACCTTTGATCCCAGTCCACATTCCTCTACCTCATTTTTTGTCTATTCTCTAAAACAAATCTCAATACACCCACCTTTGCACACTTCGATACCCTTCACCGAATTTAACCTAGATCGAGATCACCTTTGGTAAGGGTCAATTTCATTGTGCAACCTAGATCGACACACTTCGACACTCTATTTGAAGAAGGTCCTACTATAAGAAAAAAAATTCTATTGTGCAAAAAGTTATTTGGACAATTTTTTTACTTAATTATTAAACCTACATCAGCACATAATAAAAAAATTTACTAAATTGTAGCGGAAGGATCGTATTGATTTGTGACACATATTTTGAAGGACTATATGCATTGATTTTCAATTTTAGGGACCATCTTGATGGTGTGGGTAGGGACCATTTTAATGGTGTGAGTCAATTTCAGGGACTATTTGTGATAACCCGTAAATCTTGTGGGGCCCATTTGTGTGCCACATCAACACTTAACATAATTTTTAACAGTATTGTGACAGAATGACCACATTGATTTGCGACACTTGTTTTCAGGGACTACATTGATTGATTTTCAATTTCAGAGATCATCTTGATGGTGAAGGTAAATTCCAGGGACCATTTGTGATAAAAAAACCATTTGACTTTTAAGGCTTATTAGTCAAAATGCCTCATGAAATTGTCATTGAGTCTCAGTTTATCTTTTGAAATTGGTTTTGTCTCACTTTGCCCCCTAAAACTAATATTTTCAACTCTTTTGTCTTACTTTACCCATGTTCGTTAATGAGCTGTTAAATCTAAGGGTATTTTAGACATTTCAATTTTTATACATTTATTTACCTCTATCCCCACACTAAACAAGTCTCAATTTTATTTTTGACAACTCTAATTCAAACGCATAAATTTTGGGATTTTTAAAAATAAATTATCCAATTAATAGAAAAATTCTGAACAACAAAATTATTGTATCAACCAAAATAAGGGTTATATTTGTTCGTTGAGTCATTTTACTTGCAAAACATCTCGAAACTTTGCAATTGAAAAATATTCATTACAACAAAATCATAATACCATTAAGCTATCCTATCCAAAATACTTTCAAAACCAAAAAAGTCATTTAAAGCAAATGTGCACAGTTTGAAACAAAACATTCACATTGTTGAGCACTGATTCCATTAGGCATGAGCTTGTTCAAACTGTGCATATTTGCTTTAAATGATTTTTTTGGTTTGGGAATTATTTTGGATAAGATAGCTTAATGGTATAATGATTTTGTTGTAATGAATATATTTCAATTGCAAAGTTTCGAGCCAATACATGAATGTCTTGCAAGTGAAATGACTCTACGAACAAATGTAACCCTTATTTTGGTTGATACAATGATTTTGTTGCTCATAATTTTTGTATTGATTGGATAACTTATTTTTAAAAATACCCAAAATTATGCGTTTAAATTAGAGTGGTCAAAAATAAAATTGAGACTTGTTTAGTGTGGGGACTAAGATCATCTCCAATGGTGGGCTAAAACTTAAAATTTCCTTCCTCCCCCCACCCCAAAAATCGGGCCCCACCAACTGAGACTGAAACCGGGGCTGTGAAGCCCGCTACCCACTCCCTACTCGCCTACGCGCTGCACGCACTAGGCTTTCTCAAAATTTTGTACCAACCCACGTGGGGTTGTTCCCCCACTGTCAGACCATCAAGTAGCCGTTGGGCTACTTTTCTTCATCCAACGGTTCCATTTAAATGGGCCGTTGGTTAATCCAACAGTCTAGGTTCAAAGTAATTTTTCTTTTTAGTTTTATATTTATATATTTATTGAATCCAACAGCTTAGATCGAATATAATCAAATCTAACGGTAAAAAAAAAAATATCTAAATTTATGTGGTTTATTAAATGTCGTTTGTATTAAGTTTATGTGGTTTATCATGATTTTTATGTATTGATTTAGTGTATTTTTCAAAATTTATAGGAATTTAAATATATTTTAGGTTAAAATGTTCATATAATTAATTGAGGATAGTCTACATAATTTTTTTTTTAAAAAATTATCCTTAATTCATTCTTTGATAATTTCGGGCTAAAATTTTAGGCTAGAAGGGTTGGAGCAGAAAAATTGTTTCTGGGCTAAAACCTAAATTTTCTGGGCTAAATATTTTTAGATTTTAGGTCACCATTGGAGTGGAGATGGTCTAAAGGTAAATAAATGTGTAAAAATTGAAATGCCTAAAATACTATTAAATTTAACAGTCCATTAACGGAAGTGGGTAAAGTAAGACAAAAGAGTTGAAAATGTTAGTTTCAAGGGCAAAGTGAGACAAAACCAGTTTCAGGAGGTCAACTAAGACTCAATGGTAGTTTCATAGGGTATTTCAACTAATAAGTCTTCTTTTAATGAATCTAGGGGTATTCAATCAGGATTTTAAGTGATTTTCTGAAACTAATGTGTATTCAATCAGTAGTTTATTAAAATCCTTAAAAATTTGAATGCATTCAATTAAAATTTTAAAGAAGTTTATAATATTCCAAGTGTATTCCATTACAATTTGATTTTAAAGAATTTGAAAAAGTTGAGGAATTAGAGAGGTTTCGTAGTGTATTTTAAGCATCCACAAATGTATTTTAAGCATCCACAAATCTCACATCTCCTCATGAGATTTTGAGGGAATTGAATTAAAATTTTATATGGAATATCTACAAAATCAATTAAACTCCTAAATAATCCATGAATTTATAAATCCATTGAAATCTCTCAAATTTCTTGAAATATCATGGGGAGTGATGAGTTTTATGAATGCTTAAATTGTACTACGAAATCTCTTTAATTCCCTCAAATTCCTCAACTTTTTAAAATTCTTTAAAATAAATCTCAATTGATACACATACAATGTTATAAACTTATTTGAAATCTTAATTAATACACCCAAATTTATAAGGATTTTAATAAACCATGGAAATTTTTTTATTGAATGCACATTGAATTTTACAAAATCACTTAAAATCCAGTTTGAATACCCCTAAATTCATTAAATGGTTTATATCACAAATGGTTCCTGAAATTGACCTACACTATCCAAGATGGTCCCTAAAATTTGAAAATCGATTAATGTAGTCCCTAAAAATAGGTGTCGCAAATTAATGTGATTCTTTCGTTATAATTTCGTCAAAACTTCTGTTATAAGAGTTTCTATTACAATGGTTTTTGAAATTGACACATACCATCAAGATGGTCCCTGAAATTGACCCACAATCAAGATAGTCCCTGAAATTGAAAATCAATCAACGTAGTCCCTGAAAATTGGTGTTGCAAATCAATGTGTCATTCCGTTACAATTTTGTCAAAATTCTATTATGTGTTGATGTGAGTTTAACAATTAATTAAAGAAGTTGTAAAAAAAACTTCTATGCACAATGAGATTATTTCAAGGCAAATCTCGCCATTCTCCGCGTCACCAAGATCACCAAGGGAGCGCCTAACAAGCTCGTAAGGTTGTAAAGTTTTCAATCGTCCAAATATTGACCGTAGAGTCACAAAAATCGTTACCAATCCAAGCTGTCACCAAAGGTGCTCTCGATCCTGGTCAAATTCGATGAATGGTATGAAAATGAGTGTCTTAAGATTTTTTTTTTCTAGAGAAAAAAGACGAATGCTACCATAGATGGAGGTAGACGAGTATAGGTTGGGATCAGAGGTGACTGCAGGATTGAGTTTCTGGGTTGATAACTTTTTTGATTAATTATTAGACATATTTCTAATTTATTTTTTATTTAGTTAGACTTGTGGGCCCATTTATGTTATACATCAACACATAACAAAAATTTTGACATAATTACGACGAAAGGACAACATTGAGTTGAGACATCTATTTTCAGGAACTACATTGATCGATTTTCAAATTTATGGACCATTTTGATGGTGTAGGTCAATTTCAGGAACCATCTTGATGGTGCGAATCAATTTTAAAGACCATCTGTGAAAAGAAAAAAAAGATTTGTGGGACCCATTGATGCGCCACATCAACACATAACAAAATTTTTGACAGAATTGTAAATGAAGGATCACATTGATCTGTGACACCTATTTTCAAGGACTACATTGATAGATTTTCAATTTTATGGACTATTTTGATGGTGTGGGTCAATTTTAGGGACCATTTATGATAAAACCCCTTCATTAAAAGAATTAAAATCTCTCAAATTCTCAATTGAAGACACCCTCCTTAATGATGAGCACTCTTCAACTAAGTCAGTTTGGTGTATTGGCAATAATTTTAATTTGGCTTACCTAACTACCAAGGCCCAATGCACGATTTTGTTTATTTTTCTTTCTTTACAAGGAACTTCTACATGCAAACTAAGACTCCAACAAAGGCATTATCAAACTCGTCATAGTTCAACTACAACTTTCAAAAGGTGTTAAGAAGAAAATATGCAGTGTTTATACAATAGTCCGGGACTTAACAAATGATGAAGATTGATATTAAGAAATCGAATGGTGAAAATTGTTTAAAAGGTCACTACTTTGTATTTTGGGGCTTCAAATATGTTATGCAAATATTTGTGCCAAAAAATGCCATCCTCTTATAATTTGACACATATCCAATCACTTAACACCCTAACCAAACAATGTTAAGTTTAACAAAAGTTAAAACTAAGAATTTAAAAACCCAGCATCATCGAAGCTCAACCCACCCTGACCCCGATCAACCACTCGACTCTGCCAACGGCAACCTTTCTCTGATTCTCTTTTCTCATTTCTTTCAGTGTGTTAAAAACACCACACCAAGCGTAATAATCTAATTTCCAATCAATTATATTATTACACTTGGTGTATCGGGCGTGTTACTGACATAGTGAAAAATTGTTTTTAGAGCACTTCCACCCCTGTGAAATCCCTAAAGGGATAGTGGATTAAATCTCCTCCTTCCCCACAAAACTCCTCCATCCCATTCAAATCCACTGGGCTCAGGAGGAGCCTAGTTGTCACATCCCGGCCCGGGGCGGAACCACTTCCCGGGCCCGTTCCACCACCGTAGCACGATATTGTCCGCTTTGGGCTTACCATTCCCTCACGGTTTTGTTTTTGGGAACTCACGAGCAACTTCCCAGAGGGTCACCCATCCTGGGAGTGCTCTAGCCCTCTTCTCGCTTAACTTCGGAGTTCCTATGGAACCCGAAGCCAGTGAGCTCCCAAAAGGCCTCGTGCTAGGTAGGGATGGGAATATACATTTAAGGATCACTTCCCTGGGCGATGTGGGATGTCACAATCCACCCCCCTTAGGGGCCCGACGTCCTCGTCGGCACATTTCCGGCCAGGGATAGGCTCTGATACCAAATTGTCACATCCCGGCCCGGGGCGGAACCACTTCCCGGGCCCGCTCCACCACCGTAGCACGATATTGTCCGCTTTGGGCTTACCATTCCCTCACGGTTTTGTTTTTGGGAACTCACGAGCAACTTCCCAGAGGGTCACCCATCCTGGGAGTGCTCTAGCCCTCTTCTCGCTTAACTTCGGAGTTCCTACGGAATCCGAAGCCAGTGAGCTCCCAAAAGGCCTCGTGCTAGGTAAGGATGAGAATATACATATAAGGATCACTCCCCTGGGCGGTGTGGGATGTCACAATCCACCCCCCTTAGGGGCCCGACGTCCTCGTCGGCACACACGCGACCAGGGTTAGGCTCTGATACCAAATTGTCACATCCCGGCCCGGGCGGATCACTTCCTGAGCCCGCTTCCACTACCGTAGCACGATATTGTCCGCTTTGGGCTTACCATTCCCTCACGGTTTTGTTTTTGGGAACTCACGAGCAACTTCCCAGTGGGTCACTCATCATGGGATTGCTCTAGCCCCCTTCTCGCTTAACTTCGGAGTTCCTATGGAACCCAAAGCCAGTGAGCTCCCAAAAGGCCTCGTGCTAGGTAGAGATGGAATATACATATAAGGATCAGTCCCCTGGGCGATGTGGGATGTCACAATCCACCCCCCTTAGGGGCCCGACGTCCTCGTCGGCACATTTCCGGCCAGGGATAGGCTCTGATACCAAATTGTCACATCCCGACCCGGGGCGGATCACTTCCCGGGCCCGCTTCCACTACCGTAGCACGATATTGTCCGCTTTGGGCTTACCATTCCCTCACGGTTTTGTTTTTGGGAACTCACGAGCAACTTCCCAGAGGGTCACCCATCCTGGGAGTGCTCTAGCCTCCTTCTCGCTTAACTTCGGAGTTCCTACGGAATCCGAAGCCAGTGAGCTCCCAAAAGGCCTCGTGCTAGGTAAGGATGGGAATATACATTTAAGGATCACTCCCCTGGGCGGTGTGGGATGTCACAATCCACCCCCCTTAGGGGCCCGACGTCCTCGTCGGCACACACGCGACCAGGGTTAGGCTCTGATACCAAATTGTCACATCCCGGCCCGGGGCGGAACCACTTCCCGGGCCCGTTCCACCACCGTAGCACGATATTGTCCGCTTTGGGCTTACCATTCCCTCACGGTTTTGTTTTTGGGAACTCACGAGCAACTTCCCAGAGGGTCACCCATCCTGGGAGTGCTCTAGCCCTCTTCTCGCTTAACTTCGGAGTTCCTACGGAACCCGAAGCCAGTGAGCTCCCAAAAGGCCTCGTGCTAGGTAGGGATGGGAATATACATTTAAGGATCACTTCCCTGGGCGATGTGGGATGTCACACTAGTTGCTCACCTAGGCTAAAATCGACTAACGTAGCCCCTAGACCATGTGATGCAAGTTTGACGTCAGCTACTTTAAAAAATTAATAAAAAATTATAAAAATGAATTAAAAATACAAATATTTTTTTTTGGGAAAATTAGAATCCCCTACAGTTATTCTATATCATTTAGATTAAACATATGTGCCTTTTTAAAAATTGATTAAAGTGTTTTAACCAATAGTCACCTCTATTTTTTAAAATTAAAATAATTTTTGAATTTATCATTTTATCTGCATGATGCACTTTTCATTATTTGGTGGAGATATTAATAAATAAACTATATTTTCTCCTCTTCCAAATATGTTTTTTCGATCACAATTTTTTTTTTTTTTGGTTATGCAAACATTTAATGTTATTTCTTTTTCCAAATGGTTTTTTCTTTTTCAAATAGTTGGTGATCAACATAAAAACTCTGTGTAATTTTTTCAATTTTTTGTGAAATTATATATTTTTTGGTTTTTTTTTTTTTTTTAAGTATAGTTGTTGAAGAATTATTATTGGTACAATCCATTACGTATATATTATCTGCGGGTACGTTTGAATTTACAAAAATCATTAATTAGTACGTTTAATTTAATACATATTGTTAATTTTGGTACGTTTAATTTTGTACACATTGTGTATTGGTACGTTTATATTCTTTTCAATCCTATTTTCTCTTAACGTACTAAAAGAAAATTTTATTTCGGTACGTTTTATTTTGGGAAAAATATTTTAAACTATTTTGGAAAGAAAATATCTTAAATCATATCGTAGATAATGTGACATCCCACATCGCCCAGGGGAGTGATCCTTATATGTATATTCCCATCTCTACCTAGCACGAGGTCTTTTGGGAGCTCACTGGCTTCGGGTTTCGTAGGAACTTCGAAGTTAAGCGAGAAGGGGGCTAGAGCAATCCCATGATGGGTGATCCACTGAGAAGTTGCTCGTGAGTTCCCAAAAACAAAACCGTGAGGGAATGGTAAGCCCAAAGCGGACAATATCGTGCTACGGTGGTGGAGCGGGCCCGGGAAGTGATCCGTCCCGGGCGGGGATGTGACAATTTGGTATCAGAGCCTAACCTTGGTTGCGTGTGTGCCGAAGAGGACGTCGGGCCCCTAAGGGGGGTGGATTGTGACATCCCACATCGCCCAGGGGAGTGATCCTTATATGTATATTCCCATCTCTATCTAGCACGAGGTCTTTTGGGAGCTCATTGGCTTCGGGTTCCGTAGGAACTTCGAAGTTAAACGAGAAAGGGGCTAGAGCAATCCCATGATGGGTGACCTACTGGGAAGTTGCTTGTGAGTTCCCAAAAACAAAACCGTGAGGGAATGGTAAGCTCAAAGTGGACAATATAGTGCTACGGTGGTGGAGCGGGCCCGGGAAGTGATTCGTCCCGGGTAACAATCCCACATCGCCCAGGGGAGTGGTTTTTATATGTATATTCCCATCTCTACCACGAGGCATTTTGAGAGCTCACTGGCTTCGGGTTCCGTAGGAACTTCGAATTTAAGCGAGAAAGGTGCTAGAGCAATCTCATGATGGGTGATCCATTGGGAAGTTGCTCGTGAGTTCCCAAAAACAAAACTGTGAGGGAATGGTAAGCCCAAAGCAGAGAATATCGTGCTACGGTGGTGGAGCGGGCTCAGGAAGTGATATGTGTCGGGCCCGGATGTGACAGATAATTATTGCTAAATTGTAGCATTATTGTGAAAATAAATTGAATCTAACCATTTTTTTTTTTTTTTTACAATTATCTCTAACGGAGGAGAATGTAATCAAAATGCTAGATTGTAGGAAATTTGTTACAATATAATGTGCATATAGCGTCGAAATTATGACAAAAAAAAGTTTAATCAAATCACTAAAAGGCATGGATGTTTGAATTTTGAAAATTCAAAATTGAGTCGCTTATATCAAAATCTTCCTTTTTTTTTTAATTATTTTTATAAATATCTAACCATGTTTTTTCACCTTACACTACATTTCAATATTTTTAAATACTTTCAACAGATATTTTATCATCATATGAAATTAAAAGTAAAATGATCTTTTATTATTTTATAAAAAAAATTAATAATATTTTAATACAAATTGCTTTAACTATTCGGTTTAATGATGAATATTGAGTAATTGATTGAATCGGTCAGTGTTTGGATGGGCTTTTTAAGTGTGGAAATGCTGTTAAAGGGGATATTTATTAATAAATTGCCTCATGATGCAAGCTTTTGGACTGCCGAAGACCCGGAACTATGATGACGTTGACATCAGTTGTAATAAAAACACACAAAGTTGCGGTATCAAGTTTATATTTAAGAATGATTGAAAATAAAATTTGATAATTATTCACTCTCTAAGAAAACAAAGCAGTAAAAATGAATTACTGCGGTCTTACCCTTTTTCTGCGCCGGTGGATGGGGAATCTTGACGTCTAAGGTAGGAAGGTAGGAGACGTTAGGTGAGCTGCCTCTGCCAATTTTCGGTAATTTTGACCACAAAAGCGCTGCAAAGCCCGCCCCCTTTCTGTCCAACGCAATCGCAACGGCAGCGTTTAGACGAACCACGTAGGATTTCACCGATGGAAATTCAACCGCCGCCGCCCTTCGACGACACCTCCACCGTCTGGGAATGGGGAGATCTCTTCGACTTCACCGTCGACGACGACTTGTCGATCTCGTGGGGCTCCGCCGAGAAACCGGACCACGAGGTCGGCCCGGCCCCGGAGGACCTGCTGGAGGATCCGAATTCCAATTTGAGTCGGATAAGGAAGCGGGACCCGAGGCTGGCTTGCCCCAACTTCTTGGCGGGTCATATCCCCTGTGCGTGCCCCGAGATCGACGCGAAGATGATGGAGCTGGAGGAGGAGGAAGCCGGGCACGGGAAGAAGCGGGTCAAGACGGGTCGGGCCCCTAATGGGACGGCCCGGTGTCAGGTCCCATCTTGCGGCGTCGATATCAAGGAGCTGAAGGGGTATCATCGGAGGCACAGAGTGTGCCTGGCCTGTGCAAATGCTAGCACTGTCGATATCGACTGTGAGACCAAGCGCTATTGTCAGCAATGTGGCAAGTAAGCTGAAGTTTTTTTTTTTTTTTAATTATTTTTTTTGTTAATTTCTGAAATTAGGGTTCTTGATTGTATTGTTTCAGTTATGGCAGTTTCGTTTTTAGTAGTTTGGAAGTGTTTTACTGAGTGATGTTTTCAGATAAATTGGTTTTCGAGCTTCTCAATTTGGGAGCTGTGATTGTAATCTTACTTAATCTCTAAGTGCTAATGATGAGGACAGCTTGCAAAAGTCGTTTTGGCTTCGAATTGTTATCAATTTGAAGGCTTTACCTAAGTTGGGGAAGAGGGGTTTCTTTGGACTTGTTAGCTCCGAAAAATGCGGAGTAGTGACTGTTTAAAAGCAATGGCAACAGTTTCGGCCCTGCCTCTGTTAGAATGGCATGAAGTCTCTTTGTGTTCCTGAGCGAACACAGTAGAGGAATTTAGTTACTCAAGGCTTAGATTGAGATATATTAGTACTAATATGCCAATTCAGTCGTGAAAAGCACATGATTTTTCTTATCTGAGATATCATTTGAATTTGTCTTTGGAACTGTTTCCATGGTTGATTTCTTGTTCTTAGGTGAAGGGAATCAGAGAAATTTTCTTAGGAACAAGACAAGCATCACTTTATAAAAAAAAAAAGATATGCCTTCTAATATTGTAGAATTGTCACCATTCTGTTTTATTGACGAACTGCATGTATTATTTTAAAATTGTTGTAATGTGCTAGTTTTATGTTAAAGTTGGTTTTTTTCAATTTCGTTTCTGCATGTGTGCCCATTCTTTGGCAGGTTCCATGTCTTGTCAGACTTTGATGAAGGTAAGCGGAGCTGTCGAAGAAAATTAGAGCGTCATAATAATAGACGGCGAAGGAAACCTAGTGATTCTAAAGGAGCGAGTGGAAAGGAATCACAAAAGGAAAATCAAACTGAAGAAACCAATTTTGATGGTGGAGCAACAGAAGGTATTTGATGTTTGTTTTGATGCAAACAGCTTGTAAAAGAGTACTAAAGCTGCAACATTGCTTTGGAAAAAGAACCTACGTCTAATTGTATGTACAATGTACAGATTGTTTACAGTTAAGCAGTCAGTTAAATGAGAAGGAAGAATTGCTGGAGTCTCAAGGTGGGCAAACTCCTATCCTCTGTTCAGTGCCTGAATCCCAAAATATCCATAGTGACAGCGGTGTATCATTTATGGCTTCTGGTGAAACCCAAATGGATGCAAGAAAACATGATTCTAACAACTCTCTTTCTCCATCAAATTGCGACAACAAAAGCTACTCTTCTATGGTAGGTCTTTGCTGAATGTCATTGCTTTTGCATGGCTAACATTGATTGTAATATGAGGAGCTTTGTTTGAGGCGTACTGAATCGATACATTCTTGTAGTGTCCAACAGGTCGTATATCATTCAAGCTCTATGATTGGAATCCAGCAGAATTTCCTAGAAGACTTCGGCACCAAGTACTATTAAAAGATTGTCATTACAGTTTAGTATACATAGGGAGAATTGTTTTTTAATGGAAAATATCAGGGAGCAATAAACAAGTGGGCTTATGTGTTTTCAGATATTCGAATGGTTGGCTAGTATGCCGGTTGAGTTGGAGGGATATATCCGCCCCGGATGTACTATCTTGACTATTTTTATTGCAATGCCTAAGTTTATGTGGATGAAGGTAAATTGAGTTTGTCACAGCTTTTCTCTTACCTTCACTCTATAAATTTTTGTTCTACCACTTTGGTTTTGATCTCTTTTTTTTTTTTTTTTTTTTTTTTTTTTTTTTTTTTTCAGTTGCTTGAAGATCCTGTATCATATCTACATGAATTTGTTATTGTACCTGAGAAAATGCTATCCGGGAGAGGCAATATGCTGATTTATCTGAACGACATGATTTTCCGTTTTGTAAAAGGTAATCTGATGCTTCATATCGGTGTTATGTTTCTATTAGATTATTGTGTTTTAGGGTGGGAAAGTAATTGGTCCTTACTAGTAGTTTGAACTACTAACATGCTTCTTTTTATTTTGATATGCACAGACGGGACATCTATAATAAAAACAAAAGTGGAGGTGCGGGCCCCAAGGCTTCATTACGTTCATCCTACATTTTTCGAGGCTGGCAAGCCCATGGAGTTTGTTGCCTGTGGAAGTAATTTATTACAGCCCAAATTTCGGTAGGGCTTTCAATTAGGGTTTTCCACATGTTTTTAGTAGTTTATTGTGCTGTACTTTTGATTCACTCCTTTTGGCTGTGTCGTGTAGCTTGTTATGCACACACTGCACCCTATAAACTGTAATTTGTTTGAATAGTTAATAAACTTGATGGAGAGAGGGGAATCTACTTGATGGACACTCTATGTAGACTTGTCACTATTTGTTATTAAGTAATGTAATTGCTAGTCTTCTCTGTTGCTTCTAAACTTCAACACTCATAGTGATCTTGAGATGTATATCAAATATGGAAAATATTTCTAGTTGTCTGATGGCATCGACTGATTAGTCTTCTACTTTTGAAGCTTAATACCAAACAAAATAATTCTCATTTGTTTAAAGCTTTGCATTTTGGTATGTAATATTCTGTTAGCTGTTTCATGCATGCAGAGATCAAAACTGCTGTCACGTAAGCTTCCTAATAAAGATCATTATGGTTACAGGTTTCTGGTATCCTTCTCCGGGAAGTATCTGGAATATGATTATTCTCCTCCATCTTCCCATAGTCAGATTGATGGGGACACTACTAGTAATTTAGACCATCAATTCTTCCAGATACAGGTTCCTGTGACTGAATCAGATTGTTTTGGTCCTGCATTTATTGAGGTAAACATTCTGATTTATTTTCTCTTCTTACACTTCCTTTTACACCACGTTCAACTATCAGTAGGGACATTCTGTCTATCTATATGGTTGTTGGTCATATGTAAATATTTCTGATACATATTTAGCCTCATTGACCAGGGATTTTTAGTGGTTAGTTTATTTCGCTGGTTGTGCATTGCTGAGAGTGCTTGCTCTTCAAACTGGCATCTCGTATGGTATCTGGCACAATTATGTAGGTTTGCTGATAACATTAGCGACAAGATATAACTCTGGACCAGAATCTGCTGTATCTGTACTGTACCAGATTCATGTAGATAAAATTAGAACTTTAACACTCATGTAGATATAAACATACTTTACAATAGCATCTTAAAGCATGATACTTGTTTTGGACTTACCAGGATTTTCTTTTGTTACATGATTTAATATTGATGGAAGGAATCTGTGTTGCAGATTGAGAATGAATCTGGCTTGTCCAACTTTATACCGGTACTCATTGGGGACAAAGAGGTTTGTGCAGAAATGAAAACTATTCAGAAGAGATTTGATGAATCTCTCTCTTTGCAAGGATTACACTTTTCTTCAAGGGTTTCCCTTTCAAACTCTTGTGAAGCATCTTCAATGAGGCACACAGCATTTTCTGACGTTATTTTAGATATAGCATGGTTACTAAAAAAACCCTTGTCGGAAAACTTCCAACAGATCATGACTGCTTCACAGATTCAAAGATTCAACTATCTATTGAACTTTTTGATATCTATCAAGTCAACAACCATATTGGATAAAGTTTTACAAAATCTGAAGAGTCTAATGGTTAACATGGAGTTAAACAGTGCAAATAATGACAGCATTGACGCAGATATGAGGCTATTACAGAATTACATGGAATATGCCCGTGATCTTCTTTGTAAAAAATTCGAAAGCTCTGGGGTTTCAGTCAGAGAGTCTGGAAGGTTGGTGAAAAAAGAGGATCTTGTTTCTCAAAGTCAAACCTGCTTTCAGAATGATGGAAAATCGGTTGCTCCATTCCACTATCAGGTGAGTGCTTCAGTTTTCATATTTTGTATCCTCTGATAAGTCAGCTTTTCACTTTACACTTGACTCATTATCAATTAGCACTTGTTCTGATCTGGTGCTACAAGCCCCTTGCACTAGTCAAGGAAATATTTGATTATACAGTTTGGCTAGGTTATGGTTGGGCTTACAATCCTGGGTTTTTTCCTCCCTTTTAATTTTGAGATTACAGCTTTACTTCGGCCGTCTATGATCTTATAATAGCTATTTTGAGTAGTTCACCATTAAATTTATCTGTAAAATGTTTTCGAACTTCTAGCCTGTAAGAGGTCTTCATTGGGAGTATGGTTGTTTTGTTGAGCACGATCAATGACTATATGTATAAAATTTCTGTGCTCGATATTTTCTCTCGTCGTAGTTAGCTTATTTATTTCATAAACTGATAGTGTTTTGTTACATAAATTGTTATGTAAAGCAGGATACGGAGATAACTGTAGATGGTAGGCTGGGTGTAACTGTGGGTTCAACTTCTAACGAGAGAAGTGAAACTGTTCCGCTGTTGAGTAAAAAAGCAGTTGGTAAAGCTAACTTCATCAAGGAATTGCCTAATGTGGCTAAGTGTTGCACTTCCAGGGAGATCTTAAGGTTTCGCTCTAGTGGGATGTTCTTGAGATTTCGCCCTGCACTTTTTGTAATTTCTGTTACAGCTATCTGTGCAGGGTTATGTGCAGTCCTCATCCATCCTCACAAGGTTGGCGAGTTTGCAGTATCAATACGCAGATGTTTATTTGACAAAGTTTAGATGTTAAGGCTCTTTTTTTCCTTCTCTCTTCAATGTATTTCGCAACCCCTTAATCTTCTGTTCATATGTCTCCGTTGTATACAACTTTCTAACACTAGGTTAAGACAAGCGGCTAAAACGCTTTATCTTGTCACTGTGTAGTTCTTCCGGGTGTGCTTCTGGGCGATGTTCGCCCACGGCGTTTAAGGTAGTAAGATTTTTTTTCTAAATTTTTATTGTAATGTCTATGGACAGGTTGCCTGTTGTGCTTAGTTAATAAGAAGCCATGGTTTTCCAATGGGATTGCTTCCAAATTGTAAAATTGTAATGATCTGAAATAAAGGGTCTCCTGCTTTTTAAAATTTAGTTTTAAATTTTTTTATTATTATTAGGTCTCCTGCTTTTTAAAATTTAGTTTTAAAATTTTTTATTATTATTATTTTCTTTATTTAATATAATTATTATTTGACGGTCAAGTATAACTCATGTCAATATATGTATGTAATACAATCATTATCTGACCGTTGAGATGATGATTAAATTAAATACATATAAGTATTATAACTAAATTTCTTGAAGGACTAGCTACAATAGTATTGTAGCTAAACTTCGAATTACTCGTAAGAACACAAATGATTGGAAAAACTGTTGTATGGTCAAATTTCAACGATTCGGATCATTTGATCCTTAAGCTCAGATTTTTTGGGTTCGGAGAGAATCTAGATTCTTGGAACTTAGAACACCATCACATGTTCATATTTAAAGTATAGTTAATATAATCATTTCACGTATTATATTAGGAGTAGAGGTGAGTGTGATTGTGTTTAGATTGTTTGATTGATGACGATGGACTGATCGATCAATTTCAGTCCACTTTGGTTCAAATGGAACCCCACATCGAAAATTAATTTCACCCTCAAACAGTTAATCGGTTTTTATATGATCGAAATTTGAAATTGGAGGAATCAGGCATCTCTAACAAGTAAGCAAGTAAACTATTTTTTTCATAATTAATTAAGTACAATAATCTTGATAAATAATTAACAAGAATCAAATAAGAAAAGAAAACTTCTTGAAGATGCGAGTGAGATTTGGTGGTTATAATATTGTTTATATATTTTGGCTGAACTTTGAATCTTCCGATCACAAATTATAAGAAATTTCAGAAGCGTTATTCTTATAATTTATTAACATATTTTTTTAATAGAGATAAGGCTCGTAGTTGATCCTACTTCTATTAAAAATATAATACAAATTGTAGAAACCAACAATATTCTCATTGATGATTTAATTATTAATTAAACATTATTCACTATTAGTACTATATAATTTAATTTTCAAATTTAACGTCGGCTTAGATTATCTTTTTTATTTTGTTTGTATGTTGGGTGGGAAATCGGATGGTCAGCAAATCAGCCGGCAAGGGTCCCACTCTTTTGAGTCTGGGACCTTCTAGACTCATCATCGTTTGTTTAGGCATGACGACGCCCTGCATTCAAACACGCATGCAAATCAGCCGGTAAGTTCCACGTGAACGATCTCTCCTTCCACCCAACTTCCATTCACGGCGGCGATTGCTCGACTCTCCGGCTCTGTCTAAATTCACACGTCCCAATTCGTAGGGATCGAAGCTCGGTTCGTGCAGGTAAGTAACTGTAGCTCTGGTTATCCTTCAACCGTTAAATTTGTAATCTTTTGCATGCAAATGTTGAATGGGAACTCAAAGTTCGAATCTTTTGTTTGAAATTGTCTGGGTTTGGTTAAATTTTCGGATTAATCTGAGCTCTGTTTTTACTCTGTGTGAAGTGTGAACTGTGAGGAAGATGATTCAGGTTTAAACTTTGAAGTTGGGGACTTTTTAGTTCTGAGCTCTGAATTATACACTTTTACTGTGCAGGTTTTACCCTAATCAGAACTAAATTCCATTGATAACTTGATATGAAGGTCCATTGAGTAGTGGTTATTGAGTAAAATTTAGAAAAAATGAGTTACATAGCGACGTTTGGTAAAGATAATAGCGCCTGTGATGGCGGAAATTCTGCTGAAGGTTCGGGTTCAAGTAAAGGACCTGATGAAGTATCCAATGATTTTGATCATGAAATTGCTCAACTTACTAAGCATAAATCAAGACCCCATCAACTTTTGAGCGGGGATATGCCTTGGAAGTTGAGGTTACCGGTTTCAACAATGAAAATGCTGGTCGGTCGCGAAATTCAGGGCGGGGGAGGTTCTCATCGGCAGATTGTTGCCATGTTTTGAGCCGGTATCTGCCCGTAAATGGTCCTTGGGGGGTGGACCAGTCCAGAAGCCCTGCTTATGTTTCTCAATTTTCCAATGATGGTTTGTTTTTTGTTGCTGGATTTCAGGTATTGTAATTTATTAGCTTAATGTTATAATTCATTTTTATTGTTGTGATTTTGAATTGTTGTACTTAAAATTCAATTTCCCACTATGCATGCACACAAGTGCAGTTTTGAAGTCCTAATTTTCTTCTTCTTTTAACAAAACAGGGAGGCCATATTAGAATATATAATGTTGAAAAGGGATGGAAAGTTCAGAAGGATATCCTCACCAAAAGCTTGAGATGGACAATTACCGATACGTCTCTATCACCGGACCAACGTTATCTTGTGAGTTTCTGATGTTTTGTTGAATAAGAAGAAGCTTGTCTATATAATTACGACTTTACAATCTGAACTTATTCTTCCTTGATGATATACACATAAATGTAAATACTGCATGGTCCTGATAGTTCCGAACCCATATTTATCTTAATGCGTGTTTTGACTGCCAATGGAGCCTCATTTATAATTGTCATCTTTTGTAGTGATTTTACTTTTTCTTAGTTTCTTAACTTAATCGGTCACACTTCTAATTTGATAAAAATACAGGTTTATGCTAGCATGACACCTGTTGTCAATATTGTGAATGTGGAATCTTCTAAGACAGAGTCACTTGCAAACGTTACGGTATGTGAAACTAATGGTCCTTTCAGTGCTACTAGCTTTGAGTATCATATGAAATAGCTCGTAGATACGAGTTTAATTCGTTCATCTACAGCTTTGGTAATCAACAATGTTCCTGGGGATTCTTTTTTAATTAACCTATATTGTTTTTCAGCATAATCTTGTATGAATCCTTGTTATCATCTTTTAAAGTAGATATCTTTCTCAATGTTACAAGATCTGGAAGATGTTTATCCGAAATTAGCTAGGGATAATTGTCTTGGATGATCTGTTAAGGGTGATGGTATCTGAATTGTAGTATATGCTACCATCTGTTGAATCTCAAGGTGGAGATCTTCTGGTAAAGGAAAAAGGAAGTATCCAATTTGATGATGTTTTTGTTTCTAAATTATTGTTTTTTCTGGATAATCTGTTGTGGCATATTGATGGCTTCAGAAGATGTTACAGCTCACCCTATAATGCTCATTATAACTTGAATTCGTACTTTTTGGAGTTTACATTTTTACTAATCAATTGATTATTCACTTCTAAGTCGGTTGCTTTTCTATTATGATTGCTACAAAGAGTCACTTTCAAGTTCGTACTGTTTTTTTACATAAAAAATTGCCTTTTATTCAGGAAATTCATGAAGGTCTAGATTTTTCTTTTGAAGACGATGAGGATGAGTTTGGAATTTTCTCAGTTAAATTTTCAACGGATGGGCGAGAGCTTGTAGCTGCAAGTAGTGATGCTTCAATATATGTTTATGATCTACAAGAAAATAAAGTTAGCCACCAAATACCAGCACACCAGGTAAAGGATCTAACAAAAGAATATACTCAAATTACTTCTTGATGGTGGTTTTGAAGAAGAGTTTTATTTACATATAATTTTGAAGACACAGATTCTCCCATACTGGTTCCTTCCTCTGGAGACTCTGGATGGCACTTAAAAGCATCATTTGGTCATTTTATTCATCCTCTGTTGCAGTCTGATGTAAACACTGTATGCTTTGCTGATGAGAGTGGCCATCTCATATATTCTGGCAATGACGACAACCTCTGTAAGCTAAGGTTCATCTCTGGTCTTTATATGGTGTAAGATGGAGAAACCATGATTGCTTCATTGTTTGGTACTCTTTTTTTCATTTTTTAAACTCTGGTTATGAACGATTTGTTATTGTAGTCGCTGAAATGTCACTATTAAAAACTGTGACGTTATGAACGATTTGTTCTTTGCTAGAGTTGCTCAAATCTCAAGATTCAGTACAGCCTCAAATCCTAGTAATGGGATGCTTTTCTTTTTTATGTTGTCATATCTCTCTCGTGGGTTGGGGTTAAGTGCCTCATAAGTTCTTTACTATTGAGCTATGAAGTCCCCATGAAGTTTAGGCCTATCTATTTCTTGCACAGGTGTGGGATAGACGCTGCTTAATGACGAAAGGAAAAGCAGCTGGGGTCCTGATGGTACATCTTGAAGGTGTTACATTTATTGATAGTCGGGGAGATGGGCGCTACTTGATATCAAACAGGAAGGACCAGACTACCAAACTCTGGCATATAAGAAAGATGTCCTCTAGAGCCGTTTAGTACGTCTGCGTTACTTGTTTCCCTTTTCTGCTCATGTTAACTTATTGGCCTTCCGTTTGGTGCTGTAGAAATATGAAATTTACTGCTGTCAGCATGTGACAAGTTGACTTAATTTTACTTACTGTCCTCCCATTATTTTGACTCTATACTATTTTGTAGTGTGGAAAATAGTTTTGTGGTATTTGGGCTTAGAATAATGTGGTTAAATTGATGTTTCATGCTTCAAGTTTATATGGTCTAAAATACCGGGGAACAGAGGACTATTTTGGGTTTAATCTCAACGTCAATTATAGTAACCATTTATCATATTAAAGCAGCTTTGTGAGATCAAGCGAGTACAGCAGCTTCTATTATTAGGGCGTGCTGGGATATCTCTTATTTTTGTTGAACCATTCTATTTGTACCATATTAAAGCATGCAGTTCATGGATCTTAATTTGAATTTTGAACCCGTCTGCTCGTGCTTGTCTGTGTTCACATTCTTGTCGAATGACTTTTGTTATTTAGGTACTGGCTCAGAGCCTAAAGTCTAGACCCTTTCTTGGTTCAACGTAATATTTTTTTGGCCACTGATTTTCAACTTTCCAACCAGCAGCCCAAGGCGTACATATCGTGACTGGGATTACAGGTGGATGGAGTACCCAGCTCATGCCACAACTTTGAAACATCCCAATCATCAATCCTTGGCTACATATAGAGGCCATGCAGTCCTGTGCACTTTTATTCGCTGTTACTTTTCTCCAGCATATAGGTAATTTTTATTTCTTTCTTATAATCCTGTATTTAGGAGCTAACGGAAGACTTGGTGCAAAACTGACCGCAGTGGTATTCTAGGATTCATACAGCCAACCCCACTTAGTGGGATAAGGCTCCGTTGTTGTTGTTGTATTCTAATCCTGTATTTAGAATTTGTCTTTAAAACATTGTGCGAATTCAAAGATGCTGGAGTACATGTTTGTTTCAATTCCTGCTTTCACAGTTATGTTCTGGTCTTGGTTCTTCATTATGTTTGATCCCAGAGTTCTGCCAAGTCCATATATTAGATTATGTTAGCCCTAGGGAAGTTGGTCGAGTAAAACAGCTGGAATGGATTCAACCCGCAATCTTGTTAGCTATTGTTTTGGTTTTAAGGCTTCTGGTTTTTCTGATAATATCATACAATCAGTAGGCTGTGTTGACCGTTGTTTAGGTGTATTGTATATGTTTCTAATTTCTATCCTGCTTATTGCAGTACCGGACAGAAGTACATCTACACTGGCTCAAGTGATCATTCTGTCTATATATATGATCTGGTACATAACTGACCTTTTATGTTTCTTGTCATCAAGACCATGTTTTTCTCATGTCATTCTGTTAAGGAAAACGTAATGGGATGATTCCGCCATCTTGTTTCATATTCATTTCTACCAACCGTAAAAAGGATGTTGATACATAATTGGTTCGTCTTTCCGATTAGTTAGGAAAAAAATAAAGATGCTTTGAAAAGTAAATGATGGTACGAGGTTTCTTGTAGGAAAGCAAGAATCGTGGTTGGCAGTCCTTAATGAAATTAACACTTTCTTTAAAAAGTTTCGTAACTTAGGCCTGTAGGCTTGTTATTACTATGAAGGCCAGTAAAACCGGCCATCATGCTCGCTTCAAAATGCTATATCTTGAGAATGTGGTATTCGACCTCTAGTAATTTGTTTGTTTTGTTCTATAAAGGTGATTGGTGCTCAAGTTGCGAAACTAGACCATCATGAAGGACCTGTAAGAGACTCTAGTTGGCATCCTCTATATCCCATTTTGGTCAGCTCTTCTTGGGATGGGACCGTTGCCCAATGGGAATTTCCTGGTGATGACCAAGTTCCTACCCTGATGAGGCAGAAATTACGCCGGAGGAGAGTCTTCTACTGAGGAAGGCTCATTGTTTTGCGCTTCACAAGATGATAGTATTCAAACTGGTTTTTCATACATTCTGTAACGTTATACTGCATTTTTTAAAGAAAGTCTGCAGTAAGTAGAGAGAAATTATAGGTTCTTGGCAGCTTTTAACGCATGTAAATTATGTAATCTTATGCATTCAGAATCGAAACATTGTATAAAGTTTCACTCATATAGAAACGTTATCTGAAAACGTAATCTTTTTACATTTTTACAAGTTAACGCAATTGGTTAACAATATTCGGTACTATGACATGCATGAATTTCGGTTTCACTACAAGTTATACTGCCAAACAGAATGTTCATGACGCAGCTAACCCCTTCTCCAGTTCGTCCCTTCAGAACCTCACCCACGGCCTCCTCGTCCGGCACAAATCCCTTGCTTTTCATTACCCGTAAAAACTCACTCCCGTCCTCTAACGCCCTGTCCCCTTGCCTCGCGAAGCCCTCAAAAACTGCGGTGTAGGTAGCAGCATTGGGATGCATCCCCTTCTCCATCATATCCAGCAAGTACTTCTTGGCATCCCCAAAGAAGTTGGGGTCAGTAGCAAGTGCCTTGATGAAGACACTATAAGTGTAGCAGTTCGGCATAACCCCAACCGCCGACATGCGTTGATAGGCCTCAAGAGCACCCTTAATCTTGCCGGCAGTTGCATAGGCTTCAATGACAGCGGTGTGGGTGACAATGGCGGGTAGTACGCCTGTGTCAAAGAACAGCTCAAAGAGCTCCTTGACCTCATCCTTAAAGCCGTCATCTACCATACCTTCGACCATATCCATTATATGTTTCCTGAAGAAGGTTTTTCGCATCTCCTCATCAGTTGTTTTGGTGGCATAGTTGGACATCCTATATGCATCGAATGCCTCTTCAAGGTGTTTGTGGTATTCAAAGTACTTTTGATTTTCAAGATCAAACCCCTTATGTTTAATTTGCTTCACAAACTCCCTGCCCTCCGCCACCACCTTCTCCTTATCGTCCAACTGGCAGGCAATGGCCTCCATCACGTAGGTGTAGGCAGGGGAATCAGGCTCCATTCCTTTGTCAAGCATTTGCAGAAAGTACTTCTTGGCATACTTAACGGCAACGGGGTCTGGTTTCTGGAAAGCGAGTCTCTTGATGACCATATTGTATGTTTCAGCCTTAACGGGGATCTCACATTCTAACCTGTGTAAGATTTCTTGTATGTCTTCCAGGTCTTCTTCTTCTTTGCCTGATAATGTAATGGAAGGAGAAACAAAAAACTTCAGTGCTTCAACTATATTCTCTCGAAATATCAAAATCGATTGCTAACTACCGAGCATGGCGATCAATCAATATTGCAAGAAAACTAAACAAACATTTGGTGTACTTACCAGTATTCTTGTAGCAGATTTGTGACCCCCTAGCGCTCACTGCCTTAGCAAACTCCATGTACTCATTGTCCTCTGAATCAGCTCCCTTGGTCACGGCTTTGAGAGTATCGTCATTGGGCCATGTTCCGTTATCCATCATCTCAAGAAAGTATTTCCTGGCATCCTGAATGAAATCCGGGTCAGCAGCCAGTGCCTGGATGAGAATGCTGTAAGTATATAAATTGGGTTTGATCCCATTGGCCAACATGTGCTTGTAAGCCTTGAGAGCACCCTCAGCCTTCCCAGCATTGGCGTAGGCCTCAATCACGACAGTGTGGATGACCACGTCGGGCAGTATGCCCTTCTCCCTGGTTTGTTTAAAGATCTCATTGGCTTAATCAACCTGGCCGTCCTTTACCAGACCATGGTACATCCTCAATGCATCTTTCCTAATCGAAGTGGAGCGCATCTTTTCGAACATTTGTTGCATTTCCTTGTCACTGGTGTTCTTGGTTGCATCTTCAAGCACCTTCCTTTGACGAAAATCAGCTTCTGTTGGCATGAACCCCTTAGCTTTAACCAGCTCCACAAACTCCTCCCTGTCTCTGCCCTCATCAATTCTCTCAACCAAGGCAAAGTAGGTCCCGGGAGTAGGCCGCAATCCCTTGTCCAACATCTCCACGATGTACTTCTTCGCAAACTCAATGAAAAAGGAGAAATTGAGGTTGCTTGGGGAGCAAGCAGCAAGTGCCTTGATGGTTACAGTATAGGTGTATTCCTTAGGGTTCACCCCGGTTTCTAACATGTACAAGAACACTTTGAAAGCATCATTGGTTCTTCCGGCATTGGCGTAGTGCTCTATGACTGCGGTGAGCGGGATGACATAGGGAAAACTGCCAGTATCTTGGTCCTGGGCCTTGATTTCAGCCACCATGTTACCGGATATGGCCACTTCGGAAGCCATCTTCACTGAATTCTCCAACATGGTTTTGTGCACCAACATCTTCTGGTAGGTTTGGTCGAAATCCGCCGGTTGGTGTTGCATATCGTCCAAACACTCCAAATCGGTGAGAGACAAGTTAACGAAGTTGGTGGTGACATTGTCGGCCACAAAGGAGAAGGCGGAGGAGGAGCTCCACCTCCTACGGAATTGATGACAACATTGATGATGTCTGTTAAAGTCTCGGTTGGCAGCCGCAGCAGAAGCTATAGGGGCTCTAAAACACGCTGCTTACTTGTAACGAGTCGAAAAGCCCGAGATAGCATCGCCATTGTTGATAAAGGTGAGAGCTTTGAGCAAGAAACAAAGAAAAAGGAGAGAACTTGTCAGCAAAAACAAAGAAAAACGAGAGAAATTGTGGCCAAAAACTAGGAAAAGGGGATAACTTTGAGTAAGCCCATAAAACCGCAATTCATAGAACAAACAAGATAATCTGAAGTCTGAAAGAAACCTAGAAAATAAATAAATAGACAAGAACAAGAAAAAAGAAACACACCTGATGGTTTACGAATGGATTTTCTTCTGCTGCTGCTGCTGCTGCTGCTGCTGCTCAGAGAAGAGAAGGCTGAAAGTTAAGAAAGAGAGAGAACTGGATACGAAATTATGGTTTTGATTAATTCTGGGTTCAAACATATGTAAGCTGGCCATAATCCCATAATTTTGATATTTGCCTCTTTAGACATTAAATATAATATGTCAAAATTAAAATATATAAACTTGATTTTAGTGGGCCCCATAGTTACATTAACTATCAAAAATAATTATACTTGATTTTAGTTTTGGATGGAGATCATCCCTACTTTCGGGATCCTCTAATTCTGAGCGTTCAAGTTCAACGCACCATGAACGGTCACGATTCAAGTATGTGGCTGAAGAAGAAGCGGATTGTCGGTGCTGGTGCAGTAGGTGCAGAGCTTCTATCTGGGAGGGGGTTCGAGATGGTGTAATGGGTTGTTGATATCGACGGACGGTGAATGCAGGCGAATTTGGTGTTGCGGCGATGTGGGGGCAACATGTGGATGCAACAGGTCAGATTAGTAGGTGGATGTTGCGATGTGAGGCAGCAGGTGGATGCAGGCGAGTCTGTTGCTGCAGCGACGTGGGTTTCCGACAAGTCAACGGCCAAGTCCAAGCATGATGGCGGTCGTGGGATTACGGGCTGCGCGCAAAATAACGATTTTTTTTTCTTTTCAAATCTTGACCATTCATTGTATATTGAACGTTCAGGATTAGTGGATCTCGAAGATCCTCAAGGAAAGGATCCGGATATGATCTCCGTCATTTACTTTTTATCCTATTATTAATGGCATCCGTGCATTAAAAATTAATATATTTGACTCCATCTTTGTTTGCTGTAAAAAAAACAGTTTGAAAGCAATGAGTCAAATAGCTACAGCGTCATCTATGACATCTCTATTAAGAACACCTGATGTCTTTTAGTTCTATTTTGTGTATTTGACATCTCCTTTATAGCACTTCCACCGGAAGCAAAAGAGGCCGGCACCCAGTGGAAAAAACAAGCTGAGACTCAGCCAATCCACTCCAGCCCGTGGAAAAGACTGGCATCCAACCCAAGCTAGTCCACAGGTCGGCCTAAAATCGACAGAGGAAGGAGACGGCTCATCTGACGTCTTGCTAACGTCATGGCTACAGTCTCTCTCATCTGGAACCCCATCCGACTCCTAGAATCCCATCCCGATCCCTGTAACCCATCTCAATCCCTGGAACCCCATCAACCCCCTTCCCCTGATAAATCCATATATTCAACACCATGTCCCCCTTCCAAATCATGATCTTCCTGCAACTCGGATCATCGTCGATCGGTTGATTAACTCGGATCTTCCTGCAACTGGAATTTTTTTTCCCGTTTTGTATATTTTCGATGAATTTTTGAATATGTAAGTGTTGATTTTTGGGGGTTTACGGTGTGCGCAGGTCCAGGATGGTGGGTGTCCATGTTCAGAATAGGGTAGATTCGACGACATGGTGTACAGAGAGGAGAAAAAAAGGAAGAAGAAGAAGAAGAAGAAGATGGTGTACAGAGAGAAGAAAAAACTAGGAAAAGTGGGAAGAATAAGAAGAAGAAGAAAAAGACGGGAGGGGTGTTAGAGAAAAGAAGTCAAAAAAAATTAAAAAAACCAAATTATTATTTTATAATAAAAATTAATAATATTTTAATAAAATTGACTAGGTTATTTTTTGTTAGGGGTGGAGATACTTTGGCCTATTACTGTTCACTGGGGTCTATTACTGTTTACTTAAGTGGATAAATGAGCTGGGTGCTGGTGCAAAGTCTTTAGGGGTGAAATTGCTCTTAGGGATGGTTTTAAGGTTAATGTTTTGAGTTAGCTTTTATGAGGAATAATATTTAGGTTTCTTGCTCCTTCTCAATCTAGGGTTGCTTGTTCAATTATAATAAATTTATTTCATGTGCCATTTAGTATTACGGTCTAGTGGTATTCCTCTTCACTTGTAAGTAAGAGGTCTTAAGTTCGATTAATTCATTGGTGCAAAGTCTTTAGGGGTGAAATTGCTCTTAGGGATGGTTTTAAGGTTAATGTTTTGAGTTAGCTTTTATGAGGAATAATATTTAGGTTTCTTGCTCCTTCTCAATCTAGGGTTGCTTGTTCAATTATAATAAATTTATTTCATGTGCCATTTAGTATTACGGTCTAGTGGTATTCCTCTTCACTTGCAAGTAAGAGGTCTTAAGTTCGATTAATTCATTCTTCCACTTACAAATAACATATTTTCATAGTTGAAATGTAAGAGGTCTTAAGTTCGATTAATTCATTCTTCCACTTACAAATAACATGTTTTCATAGTTGAAATTTATAATTGGAGCCGTTCAATTTATTAATCATCTTTGCAAGTAAGAGGTCTTAAGTTCGATTAATTCATTCTTCCACTTACAAATAACATATTTTCATAGTTGAAATGTAAGAGGTCTTAAGTTCGATTAATTCATTCTTCCACTTACAAATAACATGTTTTCATAGTTGAAATTTATAATTGGAGCCGTTCAATTTATTAATCATCTTTACAAACATAATTAAATTTTTCTGATAATCGCTCAGATAGACATTTCAGCCTCCCCCTCTGGCTTCGACACTAGCAACGGGCTTCGAACTCGAGACCTTCAATTTTTAGTTTTAAAGAAGCCTTGTAATTCGTCATTTACCACCGGATCACCAACTTGTGTTATAGTTAATCATCTCTAGTTATATACCAAAAGAACCATTTTTGTTAGCAATCCAATTGCGGAATAACGTAACCTTGCCTACACGGACTAGACTATACTTGGAAACCCCCACCCTCCTCACACACCAAACAACAAAATCTACTTTCCCCTCCAACGCCAAAGCCAACGCCCAACTGACATAACAAAACACCCAAGCAACGGAGGGCTTGAAAAGCAGACGAAAATGGCTTCGCCGGCAGCAAGGATCACCTTCCGCATAGTAATCATAGCTCTGGTTGTTCTCGTCCTTTTCTACATCGGCCGCCCTCTCTACTGGAAAATCTCCGCCACCATCCACGAGATCCGCCAAAACAGACAGACCGTTAAACAAGGTACCATTTTTTTCACTTCTTTTTTTTTTTTTCTTTTTAATTGCGATTTTTTTCTTCTAATTTTGTGTTTTGGGGGGCCGAATTCTGTTCAGGTATATCGCAGATTGTTCTGGAAGCTCAGAAATCGGTCGGTTGGTACCACGACGAGTCGGACTCGGGTGCCCGCGACTATCGGGCCGCGAAGAATGTCGGGTTGGCCACGAACCGGAGGCTGCTGCTCCGCCAGGTTTCGTGAAAACGCTTGATTTTTCCAAAATTTACTGCTTTGTAATAGTGAGGTTACGGTGGGTCTGTTCAGATCTGATCACATTTCGAATGAATCGGTTAAATTCTGTTGAATTAATGTGTTTGGGGGGATGAAATGCTTCTTCCTGAAACTACTAAATGTTAGAAAAGTTTGTACAACTGCAATGCTGGATTATGTATCGTTCTCGGAAAATATATAGAGTTCTACCCAGTTTAATTATATAGCTATATTGTTTTGATTAAGTTTGGTGTTGCCTTTGTGTTTTGAATTTCGGTATGCTTTTGAATCTGAAGTTAAAGGCGATGAATTTGATTATTCGTATGCCCTGGATTGACTGTTTGTGCATATCATTCGTGAATGTTTCTCTGCAAGTTGCTATGTTAGTTATTTTTCATCGTAGTCTTCAATGCCCAATAACTTTTGGTTTATGATCCAACAGATGATAATTATTCGAAACATAAAGGCAATAGTTCGCATTTGAGTATTAGTTGTTGCATTTTGATCCAATAGCGTGAATAAGAATGAGTTGTATGTTCCTTGATCAGTTAGAGTATTTAGGATTCTATGAATATGTCATTTCCCTAGTTGGTTTGGGTGCGAAGACTAATTTTCTAAAACAAGTACCCTTTTGGTCCAGAGGGCGAGCCTTAGTGCAACGGAAAGGTTGCTCCTTTGTGACTGTGGAACAAGCACTAGGTGTTAATATAACTACTATCATCAAAGTTTAGCAAGAAGGTCTATATCTTTCTTCAGGTTATTATGAGTCATGGACCGTGCTTAATGATGTAAAGCATCTCTAAAGGTTAAGTATACCTCAAAACTCCCTTGGTTTGGACTAGGCACCTTTTTGTTAACGGTTGCATTCAACCATTTTGTTTGCTAAACCGCGATTAGAAGCTTTCACTTCCAGCAGTAGACAAGTCCTAGTGTTGTTTCCTTCATGTGGGTTGCATGTGTAAACCAGGGAGGGAAAATGAGAATCGCATAGCAACGTTGATATCGGATGTTAGAACTTGTAAGGAGTTTTTTTGCAAGAATTCTTGTACATAGATGTAGATTTGTTGCGTAGAAACTGAGGAAGCCAGCAAGAACTTCCTAGTGTAGGTTGATTTTGATTAGGTAGCTGTTCTACCTGTATGGGCCACTACAGTATGCTGCATTACAATATCTGTAGATTGTGGCCCAACCAAAGTTTTGGTTCTTCCAACTTCCTTTCAAATTCAACAACCAAGGTGGCGTGTTCTTGCAAAGAATGGAACTGATTACTTTTTGGGGTTGGGGGGCATGCTGCCAGTAGTCTTAGAACTTGGTTAAGGTCAGCCGTCCAAGCGCGGTGTGATCATCGATCAAATTGGGTTCCACAGCTCAATGGGTAATGATTATATGATAATAGAGTTACCATGTGAGCGTGAGAGCGGGAGCCATGAGAGATCCAAGACTAATAAAATGGGCCAGACAGAGAAAGAGAGATTGGGAGTAATGGGACCTTGATTTTTTTTTTCAACACATGGCTTGGCTTTTTCTCATCATTTGAACATTTATGATTAATTTGACTGCCAAAGTTCATTAGGTCCCGATTGGGATTGCTTTCGTAAGAAATACTTTTGCTAATAAGTACCTATGACAAATTACTTGCATTACAAACTCTGTTGATATTTTTTATAAATTAAGTGTTTTCTCAAAAAATCACTTAGAAGAGCTTCTTGAAGCATTTGAAATGTACTTTCCGAAAAGCTTTCATATGACCTATGACTTGTATGGAACTGTTTCTTTAAAAAGAACTTATGTTCGGAAGTACTCCAGTAAAAGCACCCATTAGAAGCACATTGAACTATTTTAATAAAGATGCAAATGCTTCCTGAAAGCACTTAAGTCTTTCCTAAAAAAACATGAAGTGCTTTTTATTAATGCTTTTTAGCTAAAATAGTCCTTGAGATTTGTATAACTCCTCACTTTGGTCCTTGAGATTCAAAATCAATAGAAGTGGTCCTTGAGATTGTTCACCATCAATCATTTTGGTCATTTGGTGAAAAATTATGTTAAATAAAAAGCAAAATGACAAAATTACCCTCAAGTTAATAAACAATAGGCCAAAATAATGATTGATTGTGGACAAACTTAAAAATCAATTCTGTCGATTTCGAATCTCAGGGATCAAAGTGAGGATTTATGTAAATCTTAGGAATCATTTTGGCTAAAAAGCCTTTTATTAAAGCATTTGAGGTGCTTCCTAAGAAACACACAACATGTGTGCTTCTTCCAAAAAGAAAATGTTTTTTTAACCCAAAAATACTTCTACCAAGCATGGTGAGAAAAGCTTCAAGTAATTTTAAAAAGTACTTCCAAATTAACACGCCTTTATAAGTATTTTAAATTTTCTATCAAACATAGTTGAAAGTGTTTTAGTTGTTATAAAGCGCTATTAGCCTTTCCATAAGCAACCCCAAAACATGCCTAATAATCTTTGACTTCAACTACCTGCATCACAGCCCTTAAGCTTTAACCCTTTATTATTTTTTTAATACAAATGATGTTACTACTTTAATTTACACTATAGGGAGAAGGAACGGTTTTTAAACGCAGTTTGTTGAAAAGAAGCTGATATACATCCTATTGTGAATATTAAGACACATTAATGTGAGCATCACACTCTTACAAAATTGTTTTTTCCAATGGTCTAGTTGTGAGAGTTTAATGCTCACATTACTTTCTATTGGTATGTATTTAATAACTCAAGGTTACCTAAACAATTCGGTGGGCCGACCAATCTTATTAAAATTCATTCCCTTTGAACAATTCGTATCCATTGATTTTTTATTTTATTTAGTTATTTATTTTCAAATTTGTTTGTTATTTAATAAAACGAAACTGACATGCATGTTTTGGAGAGAGGATCCGGCAATCTTGGTGAGGATTCCTGAGATTCTTTGATTACATTCGTTTATTGTATATTGTACAATTAGTTTTTGTCAGGTACTGTTTATGTTCAATTTTGAATAAAAAAAATTACAATGATTTTTGACCATACGATATAAAATGAACATATGTGATTAAAAGAAACTTATGATCTTCACAAAAAAGATCCGGCGAGACCCTCCTGCCATGTTTTAGATAAATTATACATGCCCCTGTTATCACGATTACTTTTTTCCCTAGCTTGTTGACTATTCTGCGCAGATCTTATGCATCTTCAAGGTCATAGCCTTCCATTTGGCGTTCATACACACATGCCTGCACCATATTTGTCCCTTCTTTACATAAAAAGAAATGAAAACAAAATTGAATGGTCACGGAGAAACCCATAACCCATGCATTGACTTTGACTTTTCTTAGTTTTATATTAAATTCCAACCATCGAGGGTTGAAGTGTACACGTGATCCAATTATTTTAAATTATTTCTTTAATATCGACGATCTAACGATAAAATATTGTCAGAACAATAATTAAATATTGACAATATAACAATCATATACGATAATATACTAAAAACTAATCATCTCAGCAAATAAGATTGAAAATTAATCATTTTAGTCAATTGTCCGAATCAAATTTCCATGTGCAGATGAAACCATCATTGCTCACCACTTTCTTTGATGAGCAGTATTTAATTTGATTTTCTACATCAATGGAATGGATTAATTTGCGATCAATCTAGAAGAGTTGAAGTGGATTGGTTAAGTTTTATAATGTTTTAGGGTTATCTATTAGTAGAAATTGCAGTGAACACCTCGAGGTTATGGAGCAAGAGCTATATGAACACTAGCATGTGTTCTTGCTTTTACATGTGTGGGTTTGACTTTGTATTCTCACCTTAATTAAACTACCCATTGAAAAATTCATTTGAATATAAATATATCCTTAATTGATCTATCCTTGAATCCTACAACTTGGCCTCTAAAATTTTCTAGATTAAATTTGAGATGTTGGGAAATAAGATCTTTAGAGGATCCTCAACCCTTATCTTCCAATAGCATTCACTAACTTGACAATTCAGTTGACTTGTGTATAGTGGCGAAGCCACTTGAGGACTAGGAGAGATCCGGGCCTATCTTGAAGTTTCTTCATTTTTAGTTTTTGTTTGTGTGTTTTTGATTGGATACTTTGTATTTTTTGATTTATGTACTTTTCCTCCCAGCTAACTTTATTATATTTCTCTAGTTGACCAAAAAAATGTGTTTTACAATAGTATTGTTATGAAACCAAATCCTTATATCAACTAGCCTTCTTTAGTTAGTCACCCTTTTGCATGATTTGTTGAACAGTGAAACCATGCATATATGGCATAGAGGAAGAAATTTTTATCAGTTCGGTGTAGTAATTTTTCTTCAATTTCAATTTAGGAACTTATAAAGAAGTTCAGTGCTTATGATATAATTATCTCAATCTTATCTTTTTTTCACGACTCCATTCCTCTCTTTTGATTAAAATTTTCCATTCCACTACAAAAATGAACTTTTCTCACATTAGTTATATTATTTTTTGTCCAATTTCTTTCCTATGGCTTAGAGGCCCCTACTAGCTTCAATTTCTAGCTCTGCCACAACTTGTGTATAAAACCTTAGATGATTGTTATTTAGACTTTCTCAAAAACAAGTTTAAGTGAAATTTGTTATAGGAAAACTTTGATTCTGGTCCCTGATTGACAAAAATCATACATTGAAATTTTATCAATTTAAATACTTTTCTAAGAGAAATTTAAATACTTTATTTAAGGACAAAATTGTTAAATTTCAGTATTAATTAAGAAATCTAATAAAAAAAATTACTAATCCTTCCTAAAATCATGCAAAGATTAATACCAAAAAGGTTTTTTTTTCTTCTTAAATTTGAATTGTGTGAAATCTAATCAGATTTTTTATTTTTTCAAAATTAAAATGTTTTATTTGTTTTTCAATATTGGCACTTTTTAAATTAAAAATGTACATTTGATTATAAAATATAGGTACATTATAAATAGAAGGCCTAATTGGATAAATGGTCCCTGTGATGATAAGGTAATCGGAAGATAGCCCTCGTGGTAAAATAATTAGGATTTAAACCCTTATGGTGTAGTCTGTTAGCAAATTTAGTCCAAAAGTTAGATTTTCAGTTTAATGCAGGGATAAAAATATATTTTAACTCATTCTTTCTTTCTATTCACATTTTCTCTTCAAGTGTGGCGAGTTTGGAAACATGACGAAGGACTGCTATCAGGAGGTGGAAGCTATGGTGGCGGAGGCGGCTATGGAGGTGGTGGTCGTAGCGGTGGTGGAGGCGGAGGTGCTTTTGGAGGCTTTTACCAGTGAGCTGAGTTCGGCCATTTCGCGAAAACCCAGTCATAAAATCCATCATAAATCCCTACGAAAACCCAGTCATGTTCCTTCGAAACAACCACATGAACTCAATCCTTGCTGGCTTTTCCTTGAGCTGATTCAAGATTTTGGCTTCCCATCGAGTAATGTCCACTCCCACCATTCTCATTCTCATCACTCAAACTCACATGGCTGCTCAAACACAAATTACAGAGACAACAGAGAGATGAGAAAAAAGAAGGCACACGTCAAAGTACATTTTTATCCTTGCATTTAACTGACATTTAACGGAAAATTCACTTTTGGATTAATTTGGCTAACAGATTACACCACGAGGGTTTAAATCCTAATTTTTTTTTACCACGAGGGTTATCTTTCGATTACCTTATCACCACAGGGACCATTTATCCGATTAGGCCTAAAAGTGAATAGATTTTACATAAAAAAATTGGTACATTTTCAATGAAAAATGGGTATCATTATAAATAAATTATGGGTACAAATTTAAACTACCAAAAAATTATAGACAATATTGTAATTTCATACAACCAAATTTTGCTATTTTTTATTTAAGCCTCACCTACATGTGATTTTAGCATATATCTAATATTAAAAATTAAAAAATTAAATACAAAAACCTCTCTCTCCCTCCACTCCCAGTCCTAGTCCCTCTCTCTCCCTCTCCTTCCCAATTTAAAAACAAAAATAAAAAAGTTTACACACAAAGTGTGTAGGCATATATGCTAGTAAAAGATTAAAAAAAATTATGGATCCAAATAAAAGTTTTAAAATATGTTCATAAAAAAATTTTATGTGGTACAAATAAAAAAAAAAAAAAAAAACTGGTTGCAAATTAAAAATAGGCACAAATAATAAAAAAAGAAATATATGATACAAAATTCAGCCATAATAAATGTATCAAATGTACGTAAAATGGTTAAATAATTTTTAGTTATAAAATGACATGTAAATATTTTATTTATTGAAATAATAACATGGATAAAAATCAAGGGACCTTAATAAAAAAAAAAAAAAATTCAATCAATGAAATAAAAAAATCGGAAATGGGAATCTAAATTCTCCTATGTTATATATCACCTACATTCCTTATCTTAAAACTTGTGTTCTAGTTTGAACCCATTATAACACAGTAAAAACGAACCATTTGTAGATGTCAATAATTCTCACTTGAACTTGCTTTTCAAAGAGCCTAAATAGAATTCATCAAAGAAATTGATAAATGATCTTAACACTTAAACTACAAGCCGTTATGATAACAAATGACTTTATTGTACTTGATATTTGATCCCAATGTTTTTTCTTATCCGGTGTATAATACATCAATCAATCTACAATTTCTAACAATATTCACGTGAAAAAATTTTTGACATACCCTATTATTTAAGGCTATGGATCACATGGATAATAAGGTGGGAGTCAACTCCATCATGGGTTACGTATTGTCTTTCTTCCCCACATATGATGTAAACTGACTTTAAACTTTGCAATCATAACCATCCCATCATTCATGATATATATATATATATATATATATATATATATATATATGTAATACATTATGGAGCGACCTTAAAAAAAAAGTGTCAAAAACATGTGTCCTTGAATTCTAAACTTTGCAATCATAACCATCCCATCATTCATGATATATATATATATATATATATATATATATATGTAATACATTATGGAGCGACCTTAAAAAAAAAGTGTCAAAAACATGTGTCCTTGAATTCTAACCTCTCTCTCTCTCTCTCTCTCTCTCTCTCTCTCTCTCTCTCTCTCTCTCTCTCTCTATATATATATATATATATATATCACTCACTTATTAAGAGTCAGAAGAGAATCGACAGACGCCCACCTTAAAACGTTATTATAGTCAACTTAACGATTTTGGCAAAAATTAAGGATATGTCTTGCTTGATATATCAATGACGGCAGCTAGATTCATGCTTCCTATACCACCTTCAAATTCAATTAGGGTTGGTCGAGGAGTATGATGACATACAATTTGTCCAAAATCGCTCAAACGCCGTGCACCCTACCACCCCGCAACTGCCATGAATATTAAAAGTTAAAAACCCCTCCTCTATTGTTAAGGGCCATCCTCTCAATTGAGATAGAATATAAGGATCACTTTAGAATAATATATATCAAATATATGTGTGTATATAGGATATGCTAAGACTAATGAGGCCCCTTTAAAGCATACATAAACCAGTTCTATTGCGCATGCTCAAAAGAATCTGTTTTCACTATATATTGTCTATAGTTTCAACGATAACGTCGGTCGATTCATCTTAGCACTACTTTTCTTCACTAGATGTGAGATCTTTCACTATTACTTAGAGAATAATTAATCACTTGAGTATATGATTTGTATATTAATTATAAAATGATAAGAAACTTATAAGGTGAGATGATATAAACACTAATATTATCAATTAATTACTATATATTAGAGTAAATTACATTCTCTCTTCAGCATATATATGCAATGATTGTTAATATTGCACGGGACCAACGACCAACTAATTCCCATATAATATATAAACTTTGATTTGTAGTGCGATATTGGGACGTCCAACGACTAGCCCTCACACCTCATAATCATATTATCCTTATGATGACAACTAGAGGTAGCTTAATTAGGCAGCAAATTAAGTAAATTGCTAACTCTAATTTAATTACGTGTGTAACATGAGTAGTTTGTCTAGGCTCTAGAATTTGAAATTTTCTTATTGTTTTGTTCCTTGGTTCACAAACAATCATAGGTGGCACAACCTGATTAAATCCACGAATGGTACAAAATAAATCTTGTTAAATCCACGAATGGTTGAGAAGGACTTACCTGGCATTGTTGAATTCGACTTTATGTTATGATATGAATGGACAAATATTTGAAATATACAAATTACACAGTGGAATTATAGGATAAAGGATCACAAGCGGTCACCCTAGAAACCTAGAAACCCTAGGAATCCAAATGGGAAAGGAATCAAACAAGTAACAAATATAAAAAAGATCTTACAATATTAAAACCCGAATTAAACACATTAAACAACATAATTCACCCAAAATCCAACTGGGCTTGTTGCAAGTCTTGTAAATATCTCATCGATCGTTTTCTTTGAATCCATATATTAAGGGTCCAAATTTTACACTTACAACAAAAGTAGCGTTAATTCGAACAGCCTAAAAAAATCCTAAGCATCCACTTTCGATATATTTGCAAATGATTTGTTAACTCGTGAACTACCAGTTCTCCAATTACTTTTCTCACTTCCTTCTTTTAACTTTCCCACATCTAATATAATACCAATTCCGTCCTCTTTAAAAAAAAAAAGGAAACTAAATCAAGGTGATTTTATTTTCGTGTCCAAACACCACATTGATTAATTCATTTGACCAAAAAAAATTATATATTTGTCCTAGTCGTAGAAAGTAAAGCACCATTAGTTTCCTCTTCTTTTTTGATAGAGATGTGTATATATGAAGAATCATCATGTACAAAGATATCTACAATATATTAGAGAACTTATTTTGTGGGTGTAATATTGATCATATTGTGAAAAAGCATCTTACACCCCCGATAGTGAATTTGATGTATTATTTGTAAAATTGTCTTGCACCCCGATAGTGAATTTGATGTACTATTTTTGTAAACTTGTCTTGCACCCCAAACCATTTAAATTTCATCGTAATTTTAGATTTCTTGTGTATTAAGTAGAGTATGAAATGTCTTGTACAAATGTTTTATTATTGATCAATGAAAAATTGGCTTGGAACTGGTGTGGAAGCCAGACTTGTGATCAAGGGGATGCTGAAATACATATGTGAGTCTTTCCAGCCCTCAGAAAGAGTAGATAATCGTAACTTACCACAAGTTGCCCCCCTTTTTTAAAAAAAAAAAAATTGACTCGAAAATTCATCTCATTCTATATCTCCTTCTCATTATTCTTTCACACTTTTTTTCTCATCATTCCTTCACTTTATTGCCCATTAACTAATATGAATATTGGCCCAAATGGGGTGTCTTTAATTTCATCCGAAATATTCTTTATCTTAATTAAGATGAAACTTAATGTGGAGTCAAAAATATTCACTAGGCGACATGTGGATTTTTGGACAAAAGATGACAAAAATATCCTTGAGGCATAACGGGATTCCTACGCGTGAGCAGCGGGCAATCATCCCTTAACAAAGTCGAAAGTGCCCAAAATAGGTAACAATTCAAAACCTATTTCATCAAATCCCATCTACAAGGTAATTCCCAAAACCTATCTCATTCCATATATTTTCTACTTCATTATTTAGCTAATCAATTAGTTAAATAATTTATTCACTCCATAATTCCTAAAACATTCCTTCTAAAAACATAATAATTGACTAATTAATGGGTTAATTGCCTAATTAATCCCTTAATAGTCAATTAGGTCATCCATTTTACCCAAAAAGCACAATAAGGCCGGTTATCCTCCACCCCCAAAGAAATCAACCATGCTTTCTACCTTTTCTATCACATCTTTCCTTTTTATGATAATAATTAGCTAAGTTGATTAGGGAATTATTTTGATTAATTAGCTAATTATTTCATAACTCTCTATTTGAAACAAATCAAGAACCTAGCCCACAAAAGGAGCTAGGTGGCCGGTCCTCTCTCACCCAAAGAGGCCGGCCATTCACCTATAAAAAGCTCTCCATTCTCTCCCAAAGGGGACTTCCAATTCTCTTGTTAAAATTCTCTAAAATTCTCAAACACTTTCTCTCTAAATTTTAACTTTGGCATCGGAGGATCTTCGGCCAAAGCCCGCCCCCCAATTCATCGTGGGCGCGTGAGGCTCTTGGCCATAACCAAATGTGTTAATTGTTTTACAGGTGCAATTTTATCTAAGATCAAGAAGGAAAAAATTTGTATCCACACTTAACCTTTCATTCTTAGCACGTAGAAATATCAATAAATTATTCGAAATTGATATGACCATGGAGTACGGACACCTAATTAATTAGTACTGTTGACTGTAGTCCTCCATCTTCAAGTGCACAAGAACAAGATAGCTTTTAGCCTTTTAGATATTGCTTCTAAAATCTTCTAATCACTTCTTTGCTATGCGCCTAATTATGCTTAATAGTCAATATATTCAGTTTAGCAACTAATCCAATATATAATAAGTTGAAATTTCTTTTACTGGATTGCCACCATTGTCAAAAAGTCAATAAATAATGGCAATGCGTGCAAGATATATAATATATATGTGTGTGTGTGTGTGTGTGTGTATTATTATATATCCTTCAACCATAAAGTTCATGCTCATTCAATGGCTGCAAAATAGGGATCTTTACGTGGTGGGGCTTTCCTCAGCATATAGGAGTGCATGTATTGTCTTGGAGAACAATCAATCATATAAAATTTAGGGTTCATAAATGATTTGAAGATGAATACGTGATATATCATCAACTTATAATGTGAACATTCGATCCAAAACCAAAAGTTAATGAGTGGAGAAGTTCAACATCTTTTTGAGCATTTTATACAAGACTTTATAAATATTAATAGTCTCCGACTAATGTAAGATATTCTTAGCAACACATACGTTTAATGATGTATCATCTTATATAGATATTACTATTGATCAATATTAAACGTAATTAGCACTTATATTAAAAACATCTTAGTATTATTTTGTATTGATAATGACCCTTAATTTGGATCTTAGTATAGAGCAGGGATAGGGATGCTACTTAATTTGCAACCCTAGTTGTCAAATTTTCAGTAATCGTAATTAATTTATGGGTCTGATTTCCAGATTGTTCATTTGGTGAGTTCCTTCCTCGTTCCTAAGGGTAATGCTAGGGAGATTAAATTTGTAAACTAAATTATGTGTTCCTAATAAGAATTAGCACGTTTATCAACGCATAAGTAATAATCCAATCATCAACTTCCATATCATTTAGTTCACAAATTTTTGTCTACAATTTTAGTCTTCCTAGCATTACCCCGTTCCTAATTAGTGGATATTAAGATTGATTATATATTAATGGAAAGTTTAAATAATGGATTATAGAATAAAAAGCAAAGTGAAAGAATCAAATATATTCCAACCGCCAGAACTGAAAATGGATGCTAGAATTTGGAACCAAAAATGTGTCGTGGGAAGCTGGGAATCCCCATAACGACGATAATAGAAAGTTAGAATGGTGACTTGTGAGGTGTATATAGAGTCCCACAAATGAGAAAGCAATCGGTTCAAATCAAAATAGAATTGCTTGTAACACGTTGGCAGATGCCATTGGACAGTTTGGAAAGTTGGAGTTTTCTCTTGGAGGCGATATAGGATGAAGTATTATGTTGAATTGTATGACATGCACATATAAATCAAGATTCAATGTTCGATCAATTCAATGATCAACAGTCAACAAAAAATAATTGCGGTGGAAGGAGAAACCCAAAATTATTTAAACAACTAAGCCAAAACTTCCTTTATCAAAAGACCTAATAGAATAGCAGTGATGATGAGAAAAATAGAAATTGAACATTGAAAACAGAAAATATTACCAAGCTCTAAACAATGGAAGAGAATCCTCTCCTGATTAATTCTATCCAGATCCAAGGGATCAACAAATCCTGATCGTAAGAAATAGATCTTACGGTCAAAAATTCCCTTTACTATTTCCCCCACAACACTTCTTTCACATCTCTCTCCTTCTCGCATGTATTAGATTCCAGAAAGAGGATAGCCACCATCATCCCAACATATAGTCGCCAATACTTGTTGCAGCAATTTTTTAGTGACAGATTAGTATGGGTGGTGTTTGTAGTTTTCGTACATGTGGTAGCTGTTTAGAGTTTTATTATAGTTGTCTGTTTAAGGAAATTCACTCTAGATCATTGTCTTGATCACTGGAGTTATGTACTTAATTGGGACAAATGTATTTCTTTCGATTGATCAATGAAATATCAACCATCGTTTCTTGTAAAAAGTTTATGTTATTCTCTATTAATTTTATTTCTACTCTATTTTATCTGTTACTTGAGCGTTTAGAATTTGTAAACTCTTGATTGGTTCTTCCTATTGAGTTTAATAATTCTTTAAGCTAGTATAGATAACAAGGTTATCATGCAATATAATTATGAATAAGGTGAACATATAAAAATATCGATACATATGTTGTTTTGGATTTTGGATTAATGTGGATAGATATATTATCATATTTTGGTTAATAATTTTATAAATTGTTGGTGTGGAATCCAGACTTGTGGTCAAGGAGAGGCTGAAATGCCTTTGTGAGTCTTTCCGGCCCTCGAAAGGGATAAAAAACCGTAGCTTGCCACCAGTTGTCTCATTTTTCAAAGAAAAAATAATAATTTTATAAATAATTATCCGATTTTCTTTCGCATTTGTGAGAAGTACGACTCCACACAATTCTGCCATTGAATATTATAAAATAAATAAATACCCCCAAACTCATACTATCCGCTTTACTCGGTAACAAAATTCTCTTCGACAAAACAAAAGTGAAAACTGAAAACAGATAATATATCTTAAGAAACTCATATTTCAGAAGTGAAAATTATTTGTGTGCTATTTTTGGACCACTGATATCTCTGTAGGTCCCATTATTTCCCTTCCCTTTGTTTGTTATGGTCTCTTAATAATTAATATGTGTTCCTTGTTGAGGCTTGTCCTCCTCTTTGGTTGATATATTATATATTTAAAATTAAAAAAAAAAACCTTCAGCTGGGGATATTGTTTAAATTTTAACACTAATTGACATACAACTGATTAAATGAGATAGAGTTTATACAGGTTTTTCAGTATGTTCGAAACATAGGGTAATACACAAATAATGAGATACCTATGTTAAAAAATAAAACTTTTTACCACTTATCCAATAATACGTGGTACACATCCCGTGTTTTGAACATTGAGAAAATTTCCTCCTCTACATTAGCCACACTTCTTAGTGTTTTTGGAGTATTTTGCTCGCATTTACCGGAAAAAAAAAATTATATATATATATATGTAACATCCCACATCGTCTAGAGAAGTGGATCCTGTAAGTCTTATATGTATATTCCCATCTCTACCTAGCACAAGACATTTTGGGAGCTCACTGGTTTCGGGTTCCGTAGGAACTCCAAAGTTAAGCGAGTTCGCATGAGAGCAATCTCAGTATGGGTGATCCACTGGGAAGTTCTCGTGTGAGTTCCCAGAAACAAAATCGTGAGGGCGTGGTCGGGGCCCAAAGCAGACAATATCGTGCTACGGTGGAGTCGAGCCTGGGATGTGGTGAGGAACCAGGCTGGGATGTGACAATTTGGTATCAGAGACAATCCCTGGCCGAAAGTGTGCTGACGAAAACGTCGGGCCCCTAAGGGGGGTGGATTGTAACATCCCACATCACTCAGGGGAGTGGATGTTGTAAGCCTTATATGTATATTCTCATCTCTACCTAGCACGAGGCCTTTTGGGAGCTCACTGGCTTCTGGTTCTGTAGGAACTCCGAAGTTAAGCGAGTTCACACAAGAGCAATCCCAGGATGGGTTACCCACTGGGAAGTTCTCGTGTGAGTTCCCAGAAACAAAATTGTAAGGGTGTGGTCGGGGCCCAAAGCGGACAATATCGTGCTACGGTGGAGTCGAGCCTGGAATGTGGTGGGGACCCGGACTGGATGTGACAATATATGTATATATATACACACACAGTATCAAACATGTGTAATACACACACACACACACACATACACAGTATCGGATATGTGTAATGCAATCTTACAAAAAGAAGTATAGTTCTATACAATGCCATGGATTGTCAAGTAAAAAGTTTACTTCTTTCAAAGAAAAGATCTCTGAGTTATGTTATGATGATTGATGGACCTTTCTATTGTGATATTTCTTTTGACAAATATGCAATTGACGTGGAAGTAGTTTTATTCTTTATAACCACGTATAAGATCTCCTTTTTTTGGGACGTGAGGTTTATAGTCTCAACACACGCTTTTATGTGTGATGAATTTTCAAGTTTAACACGTGAGAACATAAATCATCTAAAGTGAAGTATGTGTAGAGGTTGTGCTTCACAAATAGGCAAACATGCTCTATATCATGAAGGAAGTCGACGTGTCACTATAAAATCAATTGGCAACATTAGTAACTCAATTCCTTATAGAGAATGTTTTATAAGGAATTAGGTTGGGGTTTTGGTGCCGAAATTAGGTTGGGGTTTTTTTCCTTGTTGAGGGTTGAAAAGTTTTATGCAGTGCTACCTTCGTCGAAATCAAGGTGGTGTTGGTTTTCTTAGGGCAGCTTCTCTTGTGACTGTCGGCGAAGTGGTTGTTGTGGTGGTGGCATTTTGCTGGATAGGGATTTGGGTTAAGATTTTTCTTTTCAATTTTTGTTCTTGTTGAATGGACTTTTTGGCTATCCTTTGTCGAATTCAATGTGTGTTGGTTTTCTTAGGGTGGCTACTTACGGTGGTGGTGGCATTTTGCTGGATAGGGATTTGGGTTATGATTTTTCTTTTCAATTTTTGTTCTTGTTGAATGGACATTTTGGCTATCCTCAATTTGCATTGGATTGTTTGATGTAACTTGTATTGGGTCTTTTCCCATTTAATGAATTTCTATTTCCTTGAAAAAAAAAAGAAATTATATAGTTTATAAAGAGAGGTAACTTATCAATGTCAAGGGTCCCTTGTAAAAGAGTAAAGTGAAATGTAAAAAAAAAAAAAAAAAGAAACTGGAGGAGAGATTTGTTGGCAACTCGAATTTCGAACTCATCGGTTGGACATCCATTGTCTACACTCTTTATGTCTCTCTATAATTGACCAAGAAAAACAAAAATGAATGCAATATTATAGTGTATAAAGAGGGAGTATATTCATTTTAATTGACTTGGTTACACTTGTATGAGTTATGTTTACCGCTTCAATTTTATTTATTTTAACATGACTAAATAAGATACCAACAAGTCACTGTATTTGAGCAGTAAAATCTTTCTCTCGCCCCAACTCGGCAGAAAAGTGGGAAACACATTGAGTAAGCAAATTTGGGACGAACAATATTGATGAAATAAAATTGTTCTTGAATAAGCAAATAATTCTCTTATGTGCATATATTTTTGTTATTTACTAAACTCGCGTACTAACATATTATTTGGTTAACAAATTTGATAGTTCTAACCTTGTTGATGAAGTTATAACCTTCTCACCAATCTAAAACTGTGGTTTCCCTATAGTCCAATCAGACAATTACATATATCCTTAATAATTTTCTCAACTAAAAATCGTGGACAGGAGAAAATGAACCCAAACCCATGTTGAATTTGAAAGGGTAGAAATGTGAAGTAGGACTTTAGTGGTTGGAGGTGGCTTTGAAAAAGGAACTAAAAACTTGAGTAATAAAATTCGATTGGTGCGATTCATGCGCCTTCTCGTTCGTCACGTGCCTCCGGCGTGAGTGACGTGTCCCATCCCATACATACTTTCATCATAAATATTTCTAAAACTCTCTCGAGCAATATCTCTCTAATTCTATAAATCTCTTCCCATGGTTAAGTTGCAGGCTTAGCTCCAACCAGTATTAAAGCATCATATCTTTGTAGTCTGGAGGGAAAAGATTTCTGGGTTTTGGTTGCAATTAAGAAATAGAAATGTTGTGGCAGAAGAAGCAGCGTTTTAATTGGGTAGTGCAGATGCTAGTTGCTGTGGGATTAGTACTAGTTGTGATTGGAGCTAGTAATTTGCAGACTGTGGAAGGAAGGCCTCACAGGATTCTTGTCGATACAGATGTCGATACCGATGATTTCTTTGCTCTCTTGTACCTCTTGAAGCTTAACAGATCAGAGTTTGAGTTGGAGGTGAGTTCATCATCCATCATCATCAATTGTTTGTGTTCATCCAGAAAGTAAAGGCTATAAGTTGGGTTTGTCAAAGCTAAGCTTTCCAAATCTGCAAATGCTTAGAGCTCTCAAAATTTACATGTCTCTTCGATGTACGTCTTTCCAACAATTGTATATGTATGCATATATATATGCATGCATGCATGTATATATACACACGCATATATACATATATATATTATATTCTTTTCTTGCGTTAGGAATCTAAGCAAGTGATGATCACCAGAAAAACTCATCGAATTAGTTTTGGTTGATTTAAATTTTAATTGATATTTGGCTTTGAAGGTGCAGAACTTTTTTTTATTTTTATTTTTATTTTTTAATGCCTTGAGGACCGAGTCAAATGATTCATACAGTTGAATGGATTCTATATTTGGGAAAAGGTGTAATTTAATAAAATATCAAGACAGTGTTCTTGGAGTTTTAATATTTTCTCAAGCTAAACCTTGTTTAACTAATTAAAAATTAATCTTTTTGGTCAAACGACATGTAAAAGTAAAACAACTTTTATTTCCTTTATGCAAAAGTGAATCATTGTTTTTACCTTAAACATGTTTTCTTGCAAAGTAGAAAAATAAATTCCAACTATAGTTTTCTTCCCTTGCACCCAAATTCTTGTCTCCTTCTACGGTTTTCATCTCTTGCAAAGTAGAAAAATATATTTCGACTACAATTTTCATCTTTTGCATCCAAGTTCATGTCTTCTTCTACGACAATTGGAAAAGCGTTTTATTTTAAAAAAGTAAAAATAAATAAATCATTATTGTTTCCTTAAACCTTGGTAATTATAGAACTGTAAATTTGTTTTACCACAGGCAGTGACTGTGAATGCAAATGCTTGGACCAATTCTGGGCATGCTGTGCATCAAATCTATGACATTTTGTACATGATGGGGCGTGATGACGTGAGAGTTGGAGTGGGTGGTGAAGGTGGGATCAAAGAAGATGGTACAATTTTGCCAAATGTTGGTGGATATCTTCCAATTATCGAACAGGCATGAACGGATTATATATCTCAACTCATGAATCATAATTATGCTTACTTAATCATGTTAAATTCATATTTACGGACACTAATTTATATTACTTTAAAAAACAATTAACTTCAGAGGACTACAACAGCAGGAGGATGCAGATATAGACAAGCCATTCCTGTAGGTGCTGGAGGTCGATTGGATATTGATTCTAATTTTGGCCTCAGAAAATCATTTCTCCCCCAGGTAAAAATAATGTACACACAGTAATTTTAAGCTGTATTTCTTATATACTCTCTGGTTATTTTTTTCTTCACTTTGAGTCTGCCAAAGTTTTGCATACATTTTTTCTCCTTCTGCATATAACTATTATAAAATGTATCTTATTAAAGAACGATGTGAATGAGAAGAAAAAGGGCGTGTAGAAATCTTTTTTCAAAATTAAATCTTTGACTTGAAATATGGTGAACCAAATGGCTCTACGTTGAAAGCTGATGGGAAGAAATTATAATTAGCACTGTTACTGTAGTAAATCGACATCATTGACTAAGGTACTAAAAAACGATAAGTGCTAGTAGTAGGGATCTAATGCCTAGGCAAATTAGGTAGAATTAATTAAATTTAGTATATAACATATAAATAAGTGCCTACTTACACTCTAAAAATTAATAATATACTTGTATTGAGAATTTTAGAAAACTTAAAACTTAAGCCATATTGTCACCATAACTGACAAATGCAACAAAAAATAAAAAATAAAAAATAAAAACCAAAAACCAAAATTGAAAATTCACTAATTAAGTAGGTTATTTAGAAAAACCTTTAACGTAATTAAAAAAAAAATTAAAAACAATGAAACCGCCTAACCCCCCTAACTCGCCTAACCAGCCTAGCCCACCTAACCCGCCTAACCATTGCCTAGCATGCCTCGCCCCTACTCGATTTTTTCCATGTTTCGACCTAAATCGCATCGGTCCTCCACCATCTAACTACCTACACTGATTTTTAGAACACAGATATCGACCCATACTAGTACTTAATTTATGTTATATAACGACTCTTTAAAGCTATTAATTAAGTTATAACCATACCAATATATATCGACAACATATAAAAACGATATCGATATAATAAGACAATATCGACAACATATAAAGATGATATCTGTTGCATGCATAATTTACTGAACAACTATGGAGGCCAGAAAGAGAAAGAAATGTGCAGCAATAGTAGAGAAGGAGAGATATGTGTAATTGTGGGTGTGTGTTATTCCACCTCATTGTGCCTTTATTTATAGTAGTAGGGAAGGTTAATTCCTTACCCTTTAGGATTACAACATTTAACAGGTAATCTATTCCTAATAGGAATATAAGATACATTCTCATATCTACTAGGATTTACACAATCACATTCCTATTCCAATAGGACTGCAACACTCCCCCTTAAGTGTGTAAATACTCAAATAAATGACACATCAAGTCTTCAGTGATGAAGCATGTACATTTGATGAAATCGTTGGCACAATGAGTGAATGCGAGTCTCAAATCAACGGAAGAATGCATAAAAAGTAAAACTCACAAAACCTTTGCTATGGTAAAACCCAAGGTGGGAGAAAAACCCATAGACTAAGGAGAAAAGTGAGAAGTTGCATTAAGTCAAAACTATACGTCTTTTGGACACAAGTAGAAGAGCTTTCAAGGGCATGATCAACCCTGGATGGGTGCCTCATTAAAACCTAGTTAGGTAGCAACAACCCAGTGGGAAAAATGCTCCTAATTGTAGGGAAAAAGAGTACATTAGGATCAAGTGAGTATACTTCTCCTGAGTTTGACATAACTTCCAAATGAAAACTACAAGCATTGCATATGACAGTTAGGCATACCAATTCCTCGGACAAGCTTCTGGAAGGTTGATTTTGGCAGTGATATCATGTAGAGGTCGGTAAGCTTGTCTGGGATTGGCTTGCATGACTTTAATCTCCTGATGCTCTGCTGATGTAGCTGTAGACGCAATATGTCTTGGCGTTGACTTTGTTGATGTATCATGTCATGGTCGGGTGAATACATGCGGTATAGTCTTCATAGATCGTCGTTGGGACTCAATGATGGATGAAAACACAACAAATACTTCAAATATGCTCAACAAGAACTCCTAACCCTGTCTCACTTGTGGCGTAGTGAAGTGAGGTGAGTCTTGGAACGATTCGAAGATTTTGTAACTAAGGTCATATCGTGGACTTCCAAGATATTGCGATATCCCTAACGGTAAAGACATAACCATTTAGGGATTTTACTTTGTGCCGGTTTGATAAGTAACCTGCGTCAGCATAACAAGAAGGCAATCATCATTTCAAGGATCAGGGGGTTGGATCCGCTTGAGATGCGTTGAGATTTTCCCTCGTAGTACCTTCAAGGTATGTCTTTAATACAAATTCAGTGGTTGCGTGTAGGTGTAGTGATGCATCTTTACCAAGATCAACAGCGAAAAAGATGTCCTGTCTAAATACAATGAGCTAAGTACAACGAAGCGTAAAGTTGAACTTTAGATATGGAATTTCGGATTCCATAACCTTTTCAAGAGTCTTATTTGCATATAATGTATGGACGATCAAAGGTATACTCAAAAGTGACACATTCAGAGTGTAGTTCAACTGGTAGACCAAGGTACCGTTAGAACAATGCTTGAACTCCAGGTCAAGGCATAAACGAGTTTTGCTATGATCCTTCATCTCAAATTTCATCTTCAGGTGCGAGGTAGTTCTCAAGCTTTTCCGGAGTCTTAGTGAGATTTGTGTTACCGACATAGACTGTAACTCTAGCAATTCGGAATAAGACTTCATAGTTTAACATGCAAAGGCATAATTTATATCCCTGACTGATCAAATAATCACTTAGATGAGTATACCACATCCGTCGAATTGTAAGTGAACGCCTTAAAACGAGTTAATAGGGTGTTCCGTGGTTTTGGAACTATTTGAACCAATCTATGTAATTCTTCAGGAACTTACATGTAAATCTCCATATCTATATCCCCATGAAGAAAACACTAACCACATTTCATAATGCTGCTATCAATCACATGACATTTTGAGAGATACCTTGCGCCATAAGGCATGCATCATATCGCACTATTTCATTCATCTCATAACGCTTCCTTTCCCACTTGTAACACAATAGGGTTACCTTGGGCAGTGTAGGAACAACAGGTTCAATACACACTTTGGTAAGAAATTTAACCTGGATTGTAATTTCAGTTGTCCAATTAGTTCTATGTTGCCACTTAATTAACGAAACACGGTTTGATATCGTCGCTTTTCATTTATGTCGGTAGCTACCATATAAGTGAAAATATCATCGATGATAATCTCATTTCGGTTCCATGTAGCTCATCCAAACTAGTGTACTGGACCAAAAACTTCAAGTCTCGGGAGTAATCCGGATTAATCTCATGAGATGGAAATGATTTGAGACAACGATCGAGTTTAGATTCATCGTTGTGCCGTGTTTTCCTCTTTTAGGGAAGTGAATCCTACGAACCGAATGATCTGTCGTGCTCCAGGCCAAGATAGATTGATTGGCTATCCGTCAGTGTACCAAACCGTCCAACAGGGGGCGTTTAAATAGTCCAACATAGGTGGCACATCCTCCAGGGATGTTGACTCGACATCCGTGAAGTAAGTCTATCCTTGCAGGTATGTTTGGAGCTGGTATATGATCTCGTCACTTTAGCTAGATCAGAGAAATCCATCTGGAGCAACATTCTAAAAACTATAAGTCATCGCACTTGCTTATTACATTTGTGCGGTATGAGGATTGAGATGAGATATAGTGGGCAACGTCCATGCAAATTCGTGCTGTTCTCCAATAACGTTAACGTTCTTATCTCCCTCTAACGACAGGAAGGCTGTCTCATTAAAGTGACAACCCGCAAATAAGCGGTAAAGAGACCGTGTGCAAGGGCTCTAAGAGAGCTAGTGTGAAGGAGAATCATGATCAACAAAAGATACACATCCTTCTTTAAGGACCCATGTTGGTATGTCGTGACGGCACAACTTGGCACATGGAATGCACACCCAAATGGATAAATACGAAAATCATTAGGTTCGTAACCAGTAACTAACTGTAACGTCATATAGGTTAGGTGGTAATGGGCCTCAAGGCGGACCAATATAACTATGTACAAGGATTGCATAGCCCTAGGCAGAAACCCAAAACTTGGTACTTTTACCAAAATTGGGGCGATCATTTAAATTTGCGCTTTATGATCGCTGGGCGAGGCTATTTGGGGTGAACATGGGAATTCAATGTTCAATTATAAACCCAAAATACATGCAATACTTTATCGAAAATTGTCGATATAAACTCTCCGGCATTATCCAGTCTCCCGGACCTTAAGGGATAAGTAGGGTGGTGAGCCCTTAATCGGCCAGTAGATTTAGCAGTAATGTGTGTGGACAAACATGTGACCATTTTGTTAACTCATCAACCAAAACCATAAGTATTTATATGGTCCGCATTTTGGTTGGATTAGTCCACATTTATTCCCTTGAATCCACTGTGAAAAGAGAGTCGTGTTGTATCTTTGCGAGGAATGATATAGAAAATCAATTTCCTTAATGAGCATGCTTGGCAAAGTGTGCTTGTAGGCACAATATCCTTACTTCAGATAAGGAGACGCGTTGTAGCATCATTGTTCGACCTAAGTGTCCCAAAAGGTCGTGCCAAAGCAAGTAAACTGCTCAGTCACCAGGCTCCAGGCCGGCCACATATGGTGTATTCCCAGTTGGAAGACAACCCATTGGCCCCAAATCAAAGCTTCAGGCTCATTTTTGGAGGTGGTGCAAAGATATTTCACTCTATTTTCTTCAATGGTTTCATTTATGATCATTGTCATCTCGAATATCCTTAAAAACTCAACGTCAGGGAGAATTTAAGGTCCCTTAAATGGTGATGCAATACCATTCATACAACAAGGAGCGTGTCAATGCTCTTAATTAGGTTGGATAGACCTGAAATCGTTGTTAGAGATATGATTTACGTGTAAAGTTAGTGTGTGTAGTACGCATTCATTGAGACAACTAACTTTCCCACATTCCTACCTAATCACGTGTTTAATTGAATTGGTCACATGTATTAAGAAACATGATTCAATTAACTCATATTCGAGGACAATATCAATAAGATTATCCATAAGTAAAACATACACCAAACTTGAATCCAAGAACATGGAAAAATGTTCACAAAGTAAACCAAAGTTACTAGGGTGGATTCGGCCAACAAGGCCATCCATGTCAAAATTCTGCTCTTCCAACGATGTTTGGTGGAGCAAAATTAGTCTTACATATTAACTACTAGAATGGTACTCCTTAACAACACTGGTAGGGGCACGAACAGGTGCATAACCAATGATCTATTTCATCAAGACGGAAGTAAATTTTGCAAGGTTAAGGTTTGGGAATACTATCCCTTATTCTTGAAGTTTTAGGTCTTAGGTGTCAATGATCACGCTTCGGGCATGATGCCATATCTTGGCAGGCCTTGATTTTACCATATGTTTTTTTTTTAAAAACTCCAAATTGGATTTTGAGAGAGTATGTCATTCGGTGTATCCATGCCAAAGCAGTGCATCACCATTCGGTTAGGCTTTGACCGAACTGGGTTGAGCCATTTGGTAGACTCCAGCCGAACTGGGTCTATACCTTTCTCTCACATTTGTGGTAGTAATCAGATCCGAGAATTTGGTAAACTTACTCTTTCTACATTGCTGCTTCAGAGGCGAGTTAGAAACATGAAGGACGAGAAAAGTATTCTTTAGTCAAAATTCGATCGGATTTATAAACTTCAGAATTGTACTTATTATGAACGTAATCATGGTGTGCTTTAGGCAATGTCTTTCATGATTAAACGGTCCATGGAAGCCAACCAAAGAGCCATGGAATCCTCGTTCATTAGGTATTTCCATTTGTAATGCTTCGGATACAAGTATTCAAATGAAGATCATAGCGGAGGCTTATTCAGCTTTTCCTTACCATTGTTGGCTACAATGGTTTCTCAGCTTCTTGATAGTCAAGTGGAGATTCACGTCTTATACCCACATAAAGTGGTTTCTAATAGAAACATCCAATTCAGGGAAATCGAACTTGTGACAGTTTGACAATCCATTAAATTGGAGGGAATAAGATTGTGATTGGTGCTATGGAAATAAATCATCCATAAGCATCAAAGTTAGAACATTCGGGGTTCTAAGACATGGTTTTCATGAAAAATTCGGGTTTTCATGGGTGTATTGTTTTACGAAACTTTCGGGTTTCAAAGATACTAAATTTGAGGGTTTCAAAGACACTAAATTTGAAACTGCAGGTTCAATTTAGTTTATGAACGTTTAGTTCATAAAAGAGAGGTTCTTGCAAGAAACAAAGAATGCAATATACAACTAAGTGTAGGGGATTTAAGGTTCTTCGGGAACTCAAGTGTGAGAGCTTCGTTACTACGAAAGTATGTCAACGGTTCAAAGTATAAAAATAAATTATTGAATCGTTAATGTCCAAAAGTGATCTTCAGGTCAATAATTTTGGAGTCATTATCAGATTAATGAACTGCAAGTCAGTTTTAATTAATTCAATAGATCGGAGCCAAACAGGGTCTCAATTGTAGAAGCTAAATAATATTAACATACGGGTTAATACTATTTAGAATGCTAAAATAATAGCATGTGGGTCGAAAAAATTGCCCCAAAAGATAATTGGGCTCAGGTTGGGTACCTTGAGTAAAAGGCATGGCCCCAAAAAAGGGCATCGGGTGTGAACTTTCAGGTCACGGGGTGAGGGAGAAAACCCAGCCGCAGCTGGGTTTCAAGGTTAGGCCTTGGGGATGGCACGGGACAAAGCCCAGCAGATTTGTTGGCCTGTTAATGCACGGCAGCCCAGCCACAGTAGGCTGGCATCATGCAAGGACCAAACCCATGTATATAGGTTGATACCGAAGCAAGCTATAAGCCTTAGTGCACGCGGGACAGTAGCCCAGCAAGCATGACAGCTTGCTGGCATGGGCCGAGAGTAGAGGGAGGTTTAAAAAGGAAAGCTGCAAGCTTCCTTGATGACTGGGGACTACGGACCCGAGACAACCTAACCAGGCCAAAGGCCTGGGGTGTGTATATGCTCGCATCAAAGCTGCAGTCAAGGTCCATGTGGGTGCAGCAAAGCCCAGAGGGCTGCTGCCCAGTTTGTGCCGCAAGGGGTGGTGCCATACCATTCCCAAATTTTTTTTCGACATATGTAGGGTTTAAGAAAACCTAGAATTGCTTCTAATTTAATTTGATACTTTGACTCACATATTCCACATAACAATTTAATTGTGCGATGCAGGAAACAAATATATGAACATATACAATATATTTATCGGAAGGAAAATATAAACATAGGGGGTATCATGGGGAATGTTTTCATGCTTCATGGTTGTTTCAAATATCTTACTTTATTTTAAGCGTACCTGATTAGCAGAAAACAACAATAGCCTTTGAATTTGTAGAAGATCCTTCTCGGAAAGCAGGAATTGCGTCTCCAATGCGTTGTATCACGTTCAACAAAGAAAAAATAAATTGAATCAATAGCATGTCGATCAATTCAAAATAATAAATTAATCATAAAAAGAATGATTAAAACATAATACTCTTTTGATTGAAGAATAAACTATAGCGTTAAGAGCGTGCTAATAACGTATTGTAGGTATAATTTACTGAACAATTATGGAGGTCATAGAGAGAGAGAAAGATGCGGCAATAGTAGAGAGAAAGAGAGAGATGTGTAATTGAGGTGTGTGTTATTCCACCCCATTATACCTTTATTTATAGTAGTAGGGAAGGTTAATTCCTTACCCTTTAGGATTACAACATTTAATAGGTAATCTATTCCTAATAGGAATATAAGACACATTCCCGTATCTACTAGGATTTACACAATCACATTCCTATTTCAATAGGGCTGCAACAATATCGATATAATACGACTATTTGATAACAATTATAGTGTTATGGAAGAACACTGCTATGGTGATAATGTTATATGATTATGATAGCTTGTCTGATAAATTCATACATGAACTAGTGAAGAACTGTTTTCTTTATTCATTTTTTGGTGTTACATTAATTCTATATCTTGCTCAGGAATTTTTCTTTTCTTTTCTTTTCTGTAAATGAAATTAGGGCAGCAGGAGATATACTCCCCTTCGACAACCTACTGCTCAGCAAGTGATGATTGACAAAATATCTGGAGGTCCCATTACTGTATTTCTGATAGGAGCACACACAAACTTTGCTCTTTTCCTTATGAGCAATCCACACCTAAAGAAGAATGTTGAGCACATTTATGTCATGGGTGGTGGTGTGAGATCGAAAAACCCTACTGGTTGTTGCCCGGAAAATTCCACGTCGTGTGTTCCTCGGCAGTGTGGTGATCCTGGCAATGTCTTCACAGACTACACTAGTAATCCTTACGCAGAGTTCAATTTCCTTGGTGATCCCTTTGCTGCGTACCAGGTAATACTACAGTTCAATATATATTTTTCGGCCGTGAATCATTGCTAGACGGTGAATTTTAACGTCACATTTTGACAACAGCCGTCAGCTGAATCAATGGTTCAAATTTACAGTTTGACGACATAAACATCTTATGTTGCCAAGCAGTGACAACAGAACATTATATAGTTTTATGGAAAACGAATTATTATGTCATCAAATTCATACATTCGGGCAAGAATCAACTTGGTTAATGGTTCATATTCACAGTAGGTCTAGTCTAGCAAATACGTCGTCCAATAGTTTGAGAAGAGAAAATTTTCCGGTTTTATAAATGGTCGCGTTGGTGACAATGAAATTGATATATTTCAGGTTATACATTCTGGGATTCCAGTCACCCTTGTTCCTCTGGATGCAACAAATACCATTCCCATTAGTCAAAACTTCTTTGATGCCTTTGAGAAGAGCCAGAACACATATGAGGCACAATATATCTTCCAGTCCTTGAAAATGGCTCGTGATACTTGGTTTGATGATCAATTCTACACGGTACATCCACGATTATTCGATTTTTCTGTGTTTATTAGACTTTGCCTACCTTTCTTAAGGATCAAATAATCTGATATGATACAATGTGACTATTTTCAGAGCTATTTCATGTGGGATTCATTCACAGCTGGTGTGGCGGTATCAATCATGCGAAACAACTCGAATAATCCTAATGGAGAAAATGAGTTTGCGGAAATGGAGTATATGAATATAACTGTGATTACTTCAAATGAACCTTATGGGGTAACTGATGGCTCTAATCCTTTCTTTGATGGCCTCAAAGTTCCAAAGTTCAACCTAGACAAAAATGGTGTGCATAGTGGTCATGTTCAAAAGGGACTAAGAGATCCATTTTGCATTGGGGAGAATGGCAAAGGGAAATGCAAGGTAACTAACTTGCTTTCTAGTTTACAACTTCCAAAATATAATCTCGTAAGCCTCATTTGGAGTCTGGTATTGAATTGGAAGGGATAACTCACTAGATTTAATGTTTGTTGAAAGAAGAAATGGATGTCAAATTCTAAATTTTCATCTAAGGTAGAAGATGGATTAGCCATGAAGGAAACTTATCCTTCCAAGTCCTATCATTTTGTGGGGATTGGAAGAAATTTGTTTTCTTTATGACTAATCCATCTTCTACTTTCGACTTGGACAATATTCGAAATTTGTCATCGGTTTCTTCATCCAATCCCAATTATAGAAACCAAAAGAGGATTTAGTGGTTGTAAGCTTACCTTACACGAATTCTCATTTAAGGCAAAGTGCAGTCAAGTTTATCAATAACATATGCACATTCTGAAAAAGTGCGGATAACTACACTACACAAAACTTTGCGTGCTTATGTTATAATCTTTGTAAACTCGATTTTGTTTTAAAATCTTGAAAGTGCTTAAAATAAGGGTAAGCTTGATTTAATGAACAAGAATGCTAATGTTTATACATGATCTTCAAATGTTGAAGAATTTCCTATTTTGATACAGGATGGTTATACAGAAGAAGTAACAGGATCAGAGGCAGTGTCTGTGCTTGTTGCTACAAAAGCCAAACCAAATCAGGACCCTCAAAGCTCACTTGACAGAGAATTCTTCATAAGTTTCTTGGATGTAATTAAGCCCACTTAAATCTTTTTTCCATTTAAGTTTTGCAGGTTTGTATAAATTTTTTTTACTCTTTTCCAATTTTTTTTTCTTGCAGGTTCTGAACAACCCTCAACAAAAAGGGAGATTCAATTTAACAACCCAATTTCCATTTTACAAGGAAGTTACATACAAACCAGAATTTGGAAACAGAAAACTTGGAAAACCTGTTGTCTTTGACATGGATATGAGTGCTGGAGACTTTGCAGCTCTCTTCTACCTCCTCAAAGTACCTATTGAAGTGATTAATCTCAAGGTAGAATTTTTGTTGCTTCTTTTTTCTAACTTAACTTGGTTAGTCCCCCGAAAACTGATAATGTTAGCGAGAAACTCTTAAACAATCAAATTATACGTATAGAAAACCACTCACCAAGAGCACAATAACAGTTGGGTTCAGGGTCTTTTCTTCGAAATGGAGCTTTAAACCCTGAAGATGCTTAATTGCGAAGAATCCCTATTTTTCGAGAAAATAGATTGGCGGAAAAACTTAAGAGAGTAGCTTAATTTGTCATTGATTTCCATATATGAGAAAAATCTGTTTGTGTTGGTTTCAGGCAATCATAGTAAGCCCAACCGGGTGGGCAGATGCTGCAACAATAGATGTGATTTATGACTTGCTGCATATGATGGGCCGTGATGACATCCCAGTAGGTCTTGGAGATGTATTTGCTACAAACCAGTCTGATTCAATCTTCTCTGCTGTTGGAGACTGCAAATACCTGCAGGCCATCCCTCATGGCAATGGTGGATTGCTGGACTCGGACACTCTCTACGGCCTTGCTCGCGATTTGCCACGAAGCCCACGAAGGTATTACTTTTCTGTCACTCACCAAATGATGTGTTAGATACATGTCAGTATCTAATGAGGTTAAAGGTGAACCAGATTTGAATAAACGAAACACTACCATATTATTTAGTGAACTTAGTAAACGAATTTGGTGAGCTTAGTGATACTCTATGCAAAATCATATGTTCCTTTAGATGGACCGAGAGTGAATTCTTAAGTCCTTTTTACCAGGTATACAGCAGAAAATTCTTTAGAATTTGGAGCCATTCGGGATACAGATCACCCTGAACTCAGGCAACCACTAGCATTGGAGGTTTGGAAAGCTGTGGTGAAAACACTAGATCCAGGATCCAAGATTACCATACTGACCAATGGACCCTTGACTAATTTAGCAAAGATCATTTCGTCGGAAAAGAATACCACCTCTCTAATACAGGTGAGTTCATTGAGCTTAATTTGTATATTCTCACATCAAGTATTTGCAGCAATGATGCCAATGTTGCTCATTGCAGGATGTATATATTGTTGGAGGGCATCTCAGGAGCAATGACAGGGACAAAGGAAATGTGTTTACAATTCCTTCCAATGACTATGCAGAGTTCAATATATTTCTTGACCCTTTGGCTGCAAAAACAGTCTTTGAGTCCTCACTTAACATCACACTCATTCCCCTTGGCATCCAGCGCGAAGTTAGTTCATTCTCGAAAATCTTAGAAAGGATGCGCTGGAAGAAGAAGACACCTGAGGCCAATTTCACCCGGCGTTTGCTGTCAAGGCTCTACCGTTTGCAGCAATTGCACCATAGATATCATCACATGGTAAAATAGCTTCTTATCTAAGAATATATGCATGAAACACTCTTAATCTGTGGTAGGGAGTCTATTCCAACACTACTTCACATATCTGACCGGTTTATTGTCGGACTCACACAATCGGGCAACCATCCACCTGATTAATGGTCTAGATTTACGGTCTAACATCTTACGTTCTCACTTTTCATATGTTATATTATGCTGCAGCAAACTTTTTTGGGGGAAATTCTTGGAGCAGTTCTCATAGCTGGTGATTCCCATCTGAATGAAACCTTCCAAGTGAAGCCCATCAAGGTTTATGCTGAAGGTGTTGAATCCAGTGATGGACAGCTTATGATCGACGAAAATCAATGGAAACTGGTCAGATTATTGGACAGTGTAGATCCTGAGGCCTATTACGATCTTTTTGCAGACCGGCTTAGTGATTCAAACCAGTCTGCTGTATTAGCTAGTTTCGAAGAGCAAGTAAACTTCTGGCGGAAGCCTCCAAATCAGTCCGGCACTGCTCCGTAACATGTAGAAATTTGAATGAACAAAGTAGAGATTCTGCTTCAAATATAGCACAAATGGCAAAAACAAAGAAAGGAATACGAAACGGAAAATGCCATTGGAATTGTTCATTGGCTTATTTGTTTGACAAGGTAAATTGTTCATTGATGATTCACTGTACTTGCACAGAGGGGAACCTGCTACATCATATTTTTATAATGCACAAGTTGCCACTACTAAAAGTAATTATAACAATAATTGATCTCATCTCAATAGATTAAGCTTTCGGGAACATGATCATAACCATGTCATTGTCACTAATCATTATTATAATCTCACCACCCCAAGCCTGCCAACTTTCCATGCTTTATCCCTTGTTGCACCATTGTTCGATTTAACCACCCGTTGCAGGGAGTGACAGACAGCTCTCTGCAACAAGGGTATATCGCTTTTCTTTCCTTCTCACACATCATGCGATGTGTGAAAATGTAAAAAAAGGTGTATATTGATGTGTGAGAAAGAAAGTGAAGCGATATAACCCCATTTCGGGTAAGTTATAATGCATAACAAAAAACCTTTAACATGGATCATTTTCCTTTTTCTATTTTATTCTGAGAAAACAAAGAAAGATAATATTGTTAAAAGGAACAAAATGTTATTGTCCGGTTGTGGTGATCATTGAGCCTTCTCATTTTGATTCTCCTTTCCTTAAAGAAAGAATTTGACGAGAAAAACACGTTTGAGCAGCAAACAAATGGCCAGCAAAGCAGATCAAGATTGACAATTAGCTTCAAAGAATCAAATCTTTCACATCTATTTTATAATATGGATTTATTAAACAAGACTTCATGAGTCATTTGTTTAATCTCTGCTGGCACCGATGACAACTAAGGATTGATACGAATGGTAAGCATGTAATTCTACTAATAATACACGGGAAATGATTTTCGCACTCTCTTTTCTCCTCCTGCACTTACCTGCTTGTTTCTGCCCTTGATTCACCGTTTGATTTATACAATCCTGTGGCCAGAAATAAGAGGGGGAGTGCAAGAGGATAGAGAGCGAGTGTGAAATCATTTCCCTAACACAACAATACCAACAACGAGGAACAGCCAACACAAAACTTGAGCCATGTCAAAGTTTCCACAAAAGCAGAAACTGCGGGCTGGAGATTTCTCACGATCAAAACCCTAGTTGAATACAAAAACTTGGGATCGGTTTGCGCAGCCGCAGTTTCAATCACAACGACCCAAAGACATGAATAGGTAAAGTAATTAAGCAATAAAGCATATCACCAGCTAGTATTGGAAGGGAAACTCCTTTTCATAATAACAAGGTTAAAGGTTCATCAAGAAGTGGCACCAGATGGAAAAACTACTACTCATAACATTCATACAAGCACAAATTCAACAGTGAAGAGAAATTTCAATCAATTAAGAGAGGTGTTATACAATACTCGTGCGATGAGATCTCTCCAACCACTCTAACCTTCTTGTTTCTTTTCACAATTGTCGGCTTAGAAATTCAATTCCAACATAGGAATCGACCCGCCAGCTGCCATAATTTGTTGCTCCATCTGAAACCAACAATATTTAAATTTGGAAAAAAAGAATAAGTAAATGGAACAATAATAAGTTAAACATAATAAGCAAAATCAAGCGTCTATACAATTCTACTCACCGCGAAGAGAGTTTCAAGCTTGCTCTTCACGAGGTAGTACTCATGCTTTACTTGTTGAACACATCTAACACACCTGCTAACGAAAAGTCTTTCAGTTTTCATGGTTCAAGACCTCACAACTTCGAGAGCTGATTAAGAAAGAATTAAATGCAAAAGAAAAACACTATATAGGAATGCTTAGAGTAAAGTAAAATCACCCTTCAGTGTTCTGTTCCTCGCAGAAGTTGCGGAAAGCAATGCAGGCATTTTTAACTCTTTGCGCACCAATACTGTTGAGCACAAAAACTCTCATCAAACACATTCAATTAAACATGAACAGCAATTTGCTCTCAAACCTATGTCCCTATATCTAAACTAGATTAAGTTTAGGGTAATGAATAATTATCACACTCCCATTTTCTCCTTCTGTACTCGTTGATTCTCTTTGAACTATTCAATCCAAAGACTAGAAAAGAGGAAGTGCAGAGGGAGAAAGGGGCGTGTGAAAATCATTTCCCGAAGTTTAATCTATCCAAGCATGTACTCTCAGGTTGAACAAAATGCAAAACTGTCCAACAAACTATACAACTAGGAGTTCGAAACGGTAAAACGAGCAGTTCCAACTATAAAATCAACTAAGAAATTCAAAAAAGGACCAACTTTTGCTACTTCATTTCATGTTTCTTTTTCATAGGCAAAAGAATAAGAAAAATTGAAGTGTACCTGGAGCTACTACCCTTGAACTGGTGAACATGGGCATCAACCCTTTTGAAGTCTACGGTTGGCTGTTCTCTGTGCAAACAAAAATAACAAAAGGGAAAATCATGCACTCCTCAAAGTATCCAAAGCAAACTATGAGCACCGCACAAATCAACCCAGTCCTATCTAATCCTAGAGAAGAAACGATAGTGAAAAGGTAAGATCTTGGATTCTTACAGAGCTCTGGTGAGATCATTGAGAAGCTTCTCGGAATCTTCAAAGAAAAGGGACACCACTTCGACAACAAAATCTGGGTTGCTCTCATCCTGCAGCTGTTGGAGCTGCAAAAACTGACCATCCAGAAACCCCTTCTCTCACCCAAACCAAAATAAACCCAAAAAAAACAAAAAATCAGGAACAGAACAAGCAAATACAACGAAAACAAAACAAACCCATCTGTGATTTTGCTTAAATTTCACACTTCTCTGTTGCGTTTACCTCCAGGAACAGGGATTTTGTGTAGTCAACCCACTGTCTCTGCATTTGCCCCACCTCCATGTCTTTGCTTTTGTTCCTTACCGCACAGACAGAGTAAGCGAAAGAGAGCCAGCCAGCTGAGAAAAGCTTGTGCCTTGAATTGCAGATCTTAAGGAATTATTGCACAAATCAGAGAGCATAGAAGTAAAAAAACCTAGAAAAAGGGCTTGGTGAATTCAACGTGAAAAAACAAAATCCAAAAGCTGCTTGCTTTGGGGTATTTGTCTACTGTCTAGTACAGGTAGAGTCTGACCTCCCCTTCTACCTCTTTATGCGGATGTGTGCTCTGGTTTTTACTTTTTTTCCCACAGAATCACAGACCCCACCACTTGCCCTCCTTTATATATAATAATTAGTAATAATAATTTATTATTACCATCTAACCTCCTGCACAATACACTCTCTCTCTACCTTTGTTTTTCTTGTAATTTTGTACATTTTTCAAGTCTTTAGGCTTTTTCTCAAGGAATAAACCCTAGGGTTGGAGAAAGACACGTAGACTGGAATGTTACGGTGGTGGTAAAGTCGGTCTATGTGTTGCTATCATTTAGGAATTGGGCGGTTCTGCTCAATTCATACTTATAATTGTGAAACGAATCAATGTTTTTACACAGTTCATTAGCTTATTTTATGAATATAAATTATGAAGAAAAACAAGATCAACCCAGTTCTAAACATGTTCTAGTTTGGTTCGATTGGGTGCCAGTTCTATTTGGTTTCGGCCTTAACTCATTTGATTTGAAGGGCTTTAAAGAGCCCTCAGCCCTAATGAAAAAAATTGGTTGCAAAATTTTAATTAAAAGAAGACGTCGGGTGAAACTCAAATGAGTTGAAAGGTGAACCTAGGCTTCACAATCTGGACTCAAGTTTGAGTTTGGGATCATTTGGCATCATTAGGTCTTGAGTTCACTCAAGTTATAGGCTCGTGTTGCTCAACTTTGTATTCAACACAACTCGTTTTAGTTTGATTCTTAGCGTTGGTGAATTACACGATAATGGCCAAGGGAGATTGAAATGTCTCTGTAAATCTTCCTAACCATCGAAATGGCAAACTGTCGTGACTTCACTACCCGATATCCCCTTTTTTAAAGGAAAAAAAAAAAACTCTCTTTTCACTATCAACTGTTTATTTCATACCGCCCAATGCTAAAGAATTATTAAAGAGAATTGTATAACCGGATACAAACGTAAATTGCATCACCCAAGAAAATAAAATCCGATTAAAATCTTAGCTAACTTTCTACAACTTATTTATAAAAAAAAAAAGTCGTGGTCTATGCTCCACATATAGAGGGAACAGGACCTGTGATTTACAAGCTGTTAGCGGTTTTGCTGGTTGGAACTAAACCCCAGCCAGCTTGTTAGGGATTTTAGGGTTACTAAAATTAAAGATAATTATTAGAATAATCCCCAACTACTCAAATGCCACCCCATCCCAATATCCCATGTGGCAGAATTATCATTCGCCAAAATCGCGAATTAAGCAAGTTTGGTAAGACGTGTTGAGATCTCTCCTGATTGGAGCTCAATGACTAAGAATCTGCACCATTCAAATTAATCATATGGTCCTTATTAACACATTTTATTAGCCCTCTTCACACCAAATAAAGGTTCGGATTTCTCTTGGAACAATCCAAATTTTTTAATCCTTGAGCTTCGAACAATAGGATCTGAAAAAGGATGTACCTTCCAATCGTCATGCCATATTTGGTGAATGTTTGTTTTATTTATCGAGACTTATAATTCAAGTAATTCAAAGCATTCACATATTCGATACCTATCCTAGAATGTCGATCTTGAATCTAAATAAAAAATTGTTTGTTTATTTCTTGGTCGAATAAGCAATCCCCAAATATAAGAGAATCTTGAAATCTCTCTTACAGCTGTTGCTGTAGTAATCAACTGTCGATTGTGTTTTGCCAACCAAAAACACAAAGGGCCAGTTGTGTTTGTCGAAGCCCTCCTCCTTAACCTAAAACCTTTTTCAATTCAGGAAATTTGCTCCGTTGGGTGAGCTTTGGACGGTTCGGAAATGTCAAAACTGTTGAGAGAGAATCCTCCTCTATATTTTCTCTTTGTTTTTTTCTCAAAAGACAAAGTAAGGTGTCTTGTTATATTCTAATTTTTTTTTTCATAAATGGTGATGAAAATTGTAGGATTTGGGTGGAAACATATTCTTATATTCCTATAGATAAATGGAACATATTCTTATTTAGTTGTTTAATGCTTCAAAGGTTGTAGCTATTTGTGCTCCATTCATATAGTTGGATATTGCCAAACTCAAAATGTTAGTTGTCCACGTGTGAATGGATGGCTTTTAACCGTTGATGCATTGTTCGACATACATCAGCATCTAGAAACTTGACCATCCCAAGTAAAATTCAAGTTACATACTCATGGTTGATAAAACACGATAAGGAATCATTGACGTCACCTTAATTCTACAAGTAGCAATTTAGCATCTTCCTTCCTTTCTTCATATTCAAATATCCTGTTAGTGGTGCCCAAAATCTGTTACTAATACTTCAACTATGCCCCAATGTACATACCAACTAAATTAATGTAGCGTTGAATGTGTAGCCAATGATTCAACAATGAATGGTCCAATGACCACAGACGTCAGTGTATAGTACACAGGGTACATACTAGAAAATCTCTTTGTTTACAACCTCAACTCTCGTATAATGGAGGACGAGGGGGGTTGACCCAGCTTGAACACAGTATCGACGTGTGTCCCATGCTGTTTCTACGAGTCACCAAATCATAGCATGCATCGGATGTGCCAAATGACCTAATGGTCGGACGGACATGCAGAGGAATAAGGACCACTACTCTTACTTGGGGGAGGAGCCTCCCTCCCTTCTAATCATAGTGGGGGGAAGTTTGGTATTGCTGTACTTTAAAAAAAAGCTACTTTTGTTGTGCTGTGAAAATAAGCAGCTGTGAAATAAAGTAGCAGAGTGTTTGGTAAATTTTTTTGTAAAAGTGCTTTTGAAAAAAAAAACAGTATTATAGTGTTTGGTAAACTTTTATGTAAAACAGATGTGAAAAAAGCCGGTTTTTCAAAGTTGGGTTTTGCAGCTTCTTGTTTTTGGCTTTTTTTCATCCAAAACTGTGAAAAAAAACTGAAACTGAATGTTTACCAAATACAAAAACAGCTCATAGATTTTTTTTATACCAGTTTTTTTTTAGAATCACCTCAGTACCAAACCAGGCCTAAATGAGGCCATCTCAAGCTGCAGACATTATGGCATGGCACGACTATTTCAACCCCAATCAAACAGATATAAGAAAGTACATACTTTAATTTATGTGGCTAACAAAGTTATAAGAAAATCTATGCGTGACACCACTAAAAATCGGGATAGATTGAACCTAACAAAAATTCTACTATGATCCCGTGTATAAGCATATCAAGAACTTGCATCTCTCTTTCTCATGATGCGCAATAACACGTGTAAATGGCGGTGCGCACGTGCAAACGACTCAGCTCTCAAACTTCAAGCATGTGAAATGCGAGTTGCGACATGGATAATATTACAACTCCTCCTTCTAATGGAGAACAAAATGGTCGAATAGTGTGAAATTATAAACATACACATAGCGTAATACTCCAAGCAATCAGCTAGATCTTTAAACGTAGTGTAAAACTTCAAGTCGTTATTTCAGGTCTCAAGTATATACATGGACACATTTCTTTTGGTGGTTTCTATCGCTGAATTTCGTTTCAAATAGTAACAGTAAAGCTATAACCGTTACAATTAACAAAGATACAGGGTCTATTCAGCTATATACGTCTGTAAAAGTGCTTGTAATGAAAAATAAAATTACAATCCACCAAAAATTAGTGAATGACCGCAACAGGAACAGGAAGCCTCCGACTGATGCTCCGCGTGGAAATCACGAAGTGAGTTCTAACATACCTTACAACTCCTCCTACAGTAGCCAGGAAGGTCGGGAGTTCCAACCATATACTCTCGGTTCTTGGTGCATTCCCCAAGGGCAGCCCATCTCTCACAACTCTCATTCAGATCTCCACAGTTCCCGCCAGCATCCAAGTTCTTGTCAAATGAGTCAACATGAATCCACTTCGTTGCTGACCATTTCTCACCTTCAATCACTGGGCAACCCGCATGGAGACTGTTCGGGTCTGGAACAGCATGTGGGGTGAGACTGAAGAAAAGAAGGGCATCTCCTCGTCGTGGTTTCACTGAATATTTCCAAGGTGAAGAGAGAAGCAACAGAATACATCAACTTTTCTGCAACAATTTCTATATTTTGATAAAAGCTGTATTAATTTATAATTTTATATAGAGCTTACCTGCAATTCCTTTCTTTGCACACTCAGAGAGACTGTGATCTATTTCTGCAGCCTTACGGCGTGAAGGTATCTGCAGCCAGAGTGGTTTACAAAAATAATTATTAACAACATTAACTAAAGCATACAATCAAGCTGGTAAAAACTTCTTTATACTCTACTACCCAACCCCGTCTCAAGACTCGCAACCAATTAACAGAACTAGTAATTTTTTTTATCTTACTTTCTATGCCTCCGTATCCTTTTAGTTTTTCATAATTTTTATAATAGACAATTGTTGAAAGAACTATAACCATTACCAACATTTTTGCTAATTCAAATGCAAAATAGAACAACGTAATGCAGATTCACGAGCACGTCAGTCATGCTAATATTACCAATCCAAGAGCAGCCAGGGGTGGCTTATGAAAATAAATCTTCCAGGATACAGATTAGATGATCCCCATGTTGTTAGGCAACTATCACATAGAAATTCTGGTAACACTAATCTGTTCAATGGTGCTCGAGTTAGCTCAATAAAAATTACAGAATCCAGGAGGTGAATAATGCAGCTAACCTCTGCTTCAGGGAACACAGTTTCACCACCTTTGGCCACATCAGTGAGATACATCAGTACAGTTGCTAAGCGGTGTCCACCCCTAGCAATATTGACCTTGTCGACAAAGTAATCATAGTGTGGTGCATATTTCTGCCCAGGTTCATATCTCAATACTTGTATGTCTTCACCATTTTCTGAAAGTCAAGAAACAGATATCACATGTAAGATTGCCCCAGCAATGAACACGAAAACGTTTTTTAAATTTTCATCACATCATTCTTTCTTTCTCAATCCAATATTTGCAATGCTCGGTTTTTGATGTTGGAAGAATAGATAACCTCTGAAATCTTACAAACATGGCTCTCCAAACATTCAAGCTAGTATCTGTTTTTCCCATGTTCACCCAATTCAGTAGCAGTAACAATATTACCAAGAATTATGCTTGTCGTATTTTGATTATCTTCCCTTATTTATACTTGGTTTTCACTTCAATCTTCTTCATCAAAACATCTAAACACCAATTATAAGCAAAGAAGGAAAAGAAACATATCGTATTGCTAAAATCTAAATATATGGCCCTGTCAATGCAACATACGAGGACCTCAATAAAAGGATAACAATTTTGATCCATGATTCGACAAGGTATGGCTGCGAATATTAATTGTATTATTCAAAGTTAACTACCTGTTAAAGGTTACAAGAAAAGAACAATACAAACAGTATTCTTCTGCAAAGGGTTTACCTTTTGGAAGAAATGTCCATGTTGCAAGCTTGGCCTCAATACCAGCAACAATAGGATCCTACATAACAAATTTAAATTGTAAAAAAACACATTTGATATACATCCATACGTTGGTGACTTGCAATCCAATTCATGACCGATGATCATCTCGTCAACAATCAAACATCCACGGCGTGTCTATATACACACATTTTTAATGTAATCAATGCACTTCCGGCTAAAACGCAAAATTGCCGGTAATTAGCAAAGCCTAACAAAAGTGGTATATATAGTTAAGGAACATATGCATATGATATAAAAATGATGAGAAATGGAAAAGGGAAGGAGAAAAGAAGCAGAGACCTTGGCCTTGGGAATGAACATTCCGGAGCTGGTCCGGACCTCGCTGAGCTTGCTCTGACCGGACAAGTTATCGGCGACGGCGGATCTCTTCAGCTCCGATTTCGCCTATTCACAATGAAATCAAACACATTGATAAAAGCGTGAGAGAAAAAAAAAATCAGAATTGAATAAATTAAAAGATTGAAATGCGCGTAAACTCACGATGGAGATCAAGTGATCGCACTCGGCGTCCGTCAGCAGACCTTCGTAGACGAAAGCTCTGCAAATTGATCATCCAATCCAATCACATCAATCCAATTCCAATCGAAAAATTAAAAACAAAACACTGTTAGTTTAGAGAGAGTGGGAAAGAGAGAGACCTAGGGTTCCATGAGATCTGTTTGACTCTGGACGGATTGACGGTGAAGGTGGAAGCAGAAGAGGAGGTGGAGCAGATTGAGAGCAGGAAGAAGAAGAGGAGGAGGAGGTGAAGGCAAACCCTAGTCATCACTGCTCGGTCGGATTCTCAATCTCTGAGATGGACAGAGACAGACCGTGTCAATGTCAATTGAATTTCCAATCCCGATCCTAAATTCCTAACCCATATCTCAGTGCAGTGCTGCTGTTAACCACCTGTGGCTGCCGCCATGCATTTTTCATCTTAGTTTTAAGTTCACTGTTTCTTATATCTATTTTTACTTTTCACACGTTACCGTGTTAATTTTTTTATCATAATTTTCTCTACTTCATTTGATTCGACTGCCGAGACATGATTTTCCACTTTAAAATCTTTGTCCACTAGGGCAATATTTATTTACTTACAATTGTTCTGCTTTTTCTTACGTTAACAAACACACACATACAAAATAAAAAATATGTATAGTTTTTGTATTACAATACATAATCTGATACTGAGAAGTTAAAAATTAGTTTCGTTAAGAGGGTAGTTAATCATATTCTCACTTCTATACATGACATTTTTTTCTCCATCTACATAAGCATGTTATAACGAGCAATGTCATTAATTACATGTTTACCTATGATCAACTATTTTTCGTAGTCAATCTAATTCTTATGATCAACTATTTTCCTTAGTCAATCTAATTCCTCGTTTTTCGAATATCAAATAAGGAATTGTGTTATTAAATACACAAGAAACCAACAATCATAAATCAATTCTCATTTCAAGTAAGTAAATATTTCATAAGTTTACAACAAAAATTCTAACTTGAGATTTGTGGCTAATGTTTCATGTTTGTTAAACTGTTGTGTTGGTTAGGTAAATCATATTTTTGCGATCTCATTTTATGATAGGTGATAAATTTATGAACAATTGAAGATAATAATTAAGCTTGAAACTAAATTGATTCCCCAAATGAGAGTTTCATTAATTCAAATATAGATTTTTTGTGTGAAATAGCAAAGCATAGTGCATAACCACTTCAAAGTCATGTAACTCGTAACTTTGGTATCTGAAATTTAAAATCAATGAAAATTGTTTCAAAGATTGTTCATTGTTAATCATTTTGGACTTCCATGAAAAATCTCTGTGAAATTAAATAAACCATCAGTTCAAGTGAAGAGGTTGATTTGACAAAAATACCCTCAAATTAATGTAGATTTTTTATAAAATGATCAAAATGATTGACGATAGAAAAGGTCACTTATATCTGTTTTAAGTCTCAAGAACCAAACTTAGGAGTTATATCAATTTCAAATATTATTTTAAATTAAAAAAACCCAATAGAAAACATTGTCCGTTTAATTGTGTTTTGACAATTTTACCCATATTTTTAATGCTCTTTCCTCTTTAATCTTTTTCCTCGAGGGTTTTCTGATTCGAATGAGAGATTTTTTCAGCATGATCGGCACACGAGGTGGTATATCATGTGTCACTATACATTTGGGATACGTGTCACTTAAACTGTCTGGTTTTCGGGTGATCGTTTTCTGCTTCTGAAACTGTCTAGCATTTTTGGTCCGTGGATGGATTTCAGCGCAATGTGAATCTGGCCTTAAGAAACAAATTCAACCACCCCAACACCCCATACATAGAAAGTTGAGGCCTCATTAGAAGTGCCCAAGATAAACTCCAGTTGTTTCTCTCTATCACTTAAACTCTTGGTTGAGTTGTAGTCATCCGCATCCAAGAGCTCCTCCGAATACGTCCTTTGAAGTTTAGACTTTTGACGTTTTGTAGCGTACTCCAAACCGCCTTCATCGCTTTCTAAAATTTCAACAAAATTAAAACAAAACGCAACACAAACTTGTTAGTTAAGTTATGACCAAAAAAAAACTTGTTAGTTAGGTCATCACATATATTGGCACTGTAAAATCAAACTTGTGAGCAGTCATTGCTAGAAATAATTACATGCCTGGCTCATTTGCGGTCGATTCACTGAAGACTGGTGTACACAAAACGAAGCAGTTAACGCAAGATGTTTCATTTCTTTCAAATCATAGGCATTGCAGAGGTTTTGGATTAACAAACACAAATGTGCCTTCGAATTTCTATACAACATGGTGAGTCCATGAATCTGGTAGCCATTTTGCAAGCCCAAAATCAGATATCTGGATTCAAATTGGAGTAACAGAGAATTATTAGCGCAATGCAGCTTTTTGAAAATCCTTTATAGCAATTGATCAAAAGAGGGTGTACCAGAGGCTCAAAATCCTCTGCCAGCAAAATATTAGAAGCCTTAATATCTTTGTGAATAATTCTCCTCTGGCACCCCTCATGAAGATACAGAAGGCCCTTAGCCGTCCCTAAAGCGACTTTATATCTGACGCCCCAATCCAGATTCTCTCTAGGTCCTAGAAAACACACGACGAAGAAACAAAACCAATGAGTCGCTTGTTTGTGAAATTGGAAGAAATTCCGCTGTGCAAAAGATGAATTCACAATGATAAACAAACCGTAAAGTATAGACGACAGGCTTCCATGGGGAGACAAATGTAGAACAAGATGCATCCCTCCATCAACCCCATAGCCAATCAATTTCGCAATATTGGGATGGTCAACATGAACTATGACACCAAGCTCAGATAAGAAGTCTGCAGTCATTTCTTCTTGAGTACCGCGATTCAGGCATTTGATCACGACAATCTGCCCATCTTCCAATGTTCCCTTGTAAACGTCAGCATAGCCTCCCTCCCCGATCAAGTTCTCTTCAAGAAGACAAATCTAAAAGTTTTATGAGCATAAAGTGACAACCTTTCTAGAAGATCATGATTCTAGCGATATACGACTAATGCAATGTAATTGCTCTAAAGAAATGTGAGTACAAACCGTGGCTGAAGTTGTTGGTTGCGGCTTGGAGCTCTAAGAGTGAGTAATTCTTCCAGGAAGATTTGAAGCAGCAAAAGTCAGCATCGAAAGACCTAGGGGCAGGAGAGTTGGGCTGTGGAATGAATTCCTCTCTTATTCTTTTGGTTTTCTTTCTGGTGAGTTTTGGTTTTTGAGCACCTTTAGGAGGGAAGGTTGGGAAGGGATTCTGGGGTCCTTTTTTCAACATGCCAAAAAAACCGCGCCCGTGATGGTTGGCTCTTGGATTCGAGTCTGAAGTAGTACTGCTGCCTCTTCCATCCGAGTCTGAAGTGCTGGCCTTGGGAGAAGATGTTTCGGATCCTAAGCTTCTCGGACAGTATTCATCCTCGGAAACTCCTCTTGAAGAGGGCTCATCTATTGAGACATTCTCATCCAAATTTAATGATCTCAAGTCTATCATGACAAATCCCAAAAGAATTAGAACCACATTGCTATCTATCTGCAATATTAGTAAAAGAATACGAAACAAATTTGTTACCTTGACTTGAAAAAGAGCCGGAGAATCCAGCTCGCGCTCTTCTTGATCCTCCGAGAGCAGAAGGCTTTGTTGTAGCCTCAGCTTCTTCATTGTCTTTGGCCGTTTCGCGGGAACCATTGCTGCCCATACGAAGCAATATGTCAGCAAAGAACAGAAAATATGCCAAAATCTAACAGATTAAGTAACCTAAAGAGCAAATTCAGCCAAACCATGGTAGTATTACTAGTACCGACCATCCGAGTGGGGAGGGAAATGGGAAGAGAAGGGCCACAGAATATGACACATGCATAAATAAATATCTCTAGATATATAGAATCAAATAAATGATTTGTGTATGGATTATAGAAGAACCGTTGAAACATCATCTCTTGAGGAACAGGGAAATTATTCAAGCAAAAAAAAAATAAAAACCTGAAAACAAAAACAAAAAATTCGAAAGTGACATTTTTAACCAACAAAACCATGTGCAAATGAATAACGTAACAACAAAACCATAATGCTTAGCTCCTCGCATATAAGAAACAAACCATAGTCAGACATTATACAAAGATATAAACCACAAAATAAACAATCAGACGTAGACGTAGTCACATTGGCTAGAATGGATGTGCTACCTTATGCAATTTAAGTTGTCTTAAAGCAAAATGTCACTTGTATAAAAAAAACGTCAAGAAAATTTTCTACACACAAGTGACATTTTGATTTGTTTGCAAGGAGGAATGACTTGTATTTTTACCCTAATGAACGCAATGTGACAAGTAAATGCGACCTCCTAGGATAGACATTCAGAAACGAAAATTTTACCATTGCAGGATGAGAGTTTGAAAAGCTTACTACTTAGAGACAAAAGCCGCCAAACCAGAAGCTATGATCTGAAAAGCAGGCACGGAGGCGACCATGAAGAAGTTTCTGGTTCAGATTCTGGGGCATCTTCCATGAATTCTCAGAGGCTGCCACCAACCAACGAGAGCCGCTGAAGGTTTCAGAAGCCAAAGGAAACGACATACCACACACACAGAAACCTAGAGGGAGAAAATCAAGAGAGAGAAAGCAAGAGAGAGAAAGCAAGAGAGAGAGAGAGAGAGAAATGGAAAATAGTGGCTGCCATGATTTTTCCGTTTTTTCCCTCTAAATATTCCTGCATTTTTGGACAATCAGCGACTATTAATGCCCAAAAAATCGGCTTTTAATTGTTATTGGCACAGCGTTAATTAGCTTCTTAATCCAGTCGATGTGATCTGTCTTAAACTCTTAAATAAATAGAAATAACAACGTGTAATTTTTGCATGTTTGTGAAAAGGTTTTGCAAGCAAGCAAGCACGTATGGTTATGGATATTCCCAAACACCTACAGTTTACATGTCTTCTGGGTCTTTGACACGTGGCAATAATTAACAATCAACGGTCTGAAACGAGGGAGGGGGTATTCAGTAGAATGTGTTGTGCGTGGGGGAAAAAGACTTGTATGACACAGGTATATCGTCACAATAGTGTTCCGTTCTAATAATACAAAGACATATGTTAGTTTCTTTCTACGTATCATTATTTTATTGAACGCCAACGGTATACTCGTGTCATACAAATTGCTCTCATGCGTAGGACGGACAAGTCATGTGGTCTAGAACTTGGATGCGTGTAGCAAAGTTTTTCTCTTCATGTATCTTATTGGCCTAAAAGCTTATTAAGACTTGTCTTAATTTGACATAAGCATGAGATGATAATGTTTCTCTCGTCTACTAAATTTATCCCTCGTACTGTTTAGTATTGACAAAGAAATCACCTCTTAATAATGCCTTATCCTATCAATTCGTCACGTTGTTAATTTTATATGAATAAACCATAGTACACTCAAAAGGATGCACTACGTTAATTGCCGAAAGTACAATTTCAAAAGCATTTCTTGACGTGAACTTGTGAAAAGCCAATCTTCAGGGAAACAACATCACTTACCTCATGGATGGACTCTAACGTAAGTAATATCAGGTCGTTTAACGTACCACTGAGTGATACGAGATACGCAAGATTTAACCAATAGTACTACTCAAAAGTACGTAATTTCGCAAAGTTACTAGTCATACAGTTAAGTAGCAGGAGTTCAAAGAATGGTTTCAGACTTCCAGTACACGTTGAATTTGCATTTAATTACAGCCAAAAAACAGATTAAAGTGGTAAAACTGGCTTTTACAAGATTCAAATTGTCAATTTAATGGACATTGCGGCTGATTAATCCTTCAAAAATAGCATATAGGTCCTTGTTATGTGGCCCAAATATCTCATCCGCCTTCTGTAGCGTCTCCTGAAATTTTGCACAACAGTCACTCAAGTGGTAATGGAAAACTTAAAAATGAACATACGCTGAGCAGAGGGAGAGAGCGAGGATGGAAGGAAGGACATACCTCTTTTGTTTGCTTGTTTCCCGTTTAGTACCTTAACATTTGCCAGTAATGCACCAAACTGCTCGTAAGACAGACGACTCCTTGGGGGAAAAGAAATAAAAGATCAACGGTGAGAATAAACTTCCTCAACAATAATAGTTTGAATAGCAAAGGAAAAATAGTTTGTAAACTGGATGCAGGCCAAACCCGAAATTTTGGATTGTGGTACTGGTAGTAAATTTTCGGTCTTTGAGACTCAAGAACCGATTCCATACCTTATGACCGTATCAATTAGTAACTAAGAAAATTGAGATGGCAACCCATCAGGCTTATTCCTTGCGCAGCTCATAAGCATTCATGGCCAGTTACTTGGAAGTTACTTAGAACTACTTGAAATATTCGTAGTAAGCTGCTAGTTTTGGCAGTGAATGAATTGTAAACCTGGTTCAATTGAATTAAACCTCGTAAAACAACCTAAGCGATGTGGGGTTGTTCTGCGTTATTACTTACGAAGTGCATGCAACTGGAGATACCTAGTCAGAATTAAATTTTTGACTATCTCAATATTCTTCAGACAAATTTCTGTAACTTGTTCTTTCCCACCAGATTCAAATTCAAGATTTAATCAGCGACTTTACCTGACTTGACGGAAAAACTCTTTCCCATCCACCCTAGTTCTTCCTGAAACAGATTAAGAGAATCAAATAACCATACACATTAACTATGACCAAATTATTTAACATTGTTGCAGGGTGACACCGCATGCATCCTACCTAAAAAATTATTTGAACCGTGATTAAACATTTTCTACAGAAGGTTCTCGAGCTAACCACGTTCCGAGCTGTGATGGCTTGAGGGCGCAGACGATCTGTTATCAAAAATGCCTCTTGAAGTGCCGAAGGACATGGAGTGTCGCTTTGGAGACACAGGTTTCGATGTTCTTGTCGGTGATGTGGATGCAGAATAGATAGGAGGAGAACCAGGGGGAGTGAGCCGAGGTGTGCTAGTTTGGGATGCTAACATGACACTGTGTGCTATGCGAGCTCTTGAGGCTGCCATTGCAACAAGAAAACGCAAGAAAATTAAATTTGACATGTTAACAAGTTCTTCACTATAAGCATAACTGAAAGCAATTTTTTCGTGACCAAGATCTTAATTCAAACCGTACCATCTGTGTCGCGATCCTCATGAAACGTACTTCCTGCTTCAGAAAATGTGCTTTGGACTGAAAATGTGACATCACCTTCTGAAATTACTGTCAAGTTAGGGTTTTGTTGTACATTGCCATTTAAGCAGAGAACCAAACGATAGAGCAAATGAAGTTGGCCCAAAAAAAATAAAAAAGATATAATAAGTAACAAACAAAAAATGTAGTCACATTCTAATGGTTAATTTTTTTCCATGATTTACAGGATAACAACATAATATATAACTGTTTTATGACAACGGTTAATTTTTTCCTATGATTTTGTTTGGACTTGATTTTACACCATCGGCCCAAGTGATCGATGCCGTTGAGTAAGGATGATTCTTAATCGTCGGATAAGAAAGTTACAATAATTTTGTTGTTGTTAGAGGATAATATTATGATTTTTAATCATGATAATTATCTTCTAATAATGAATTATCTTGACACTTTTCTTGTACGAGATAAATGTGACTCAAACTATATCGAAGAAAGCAAAATAGTTCAATTTAGTTTGGGATTCTTAGCATTCAACGCGGGATTGAGCATCATGCATTATAAAAAGAGTCTTAGCATGTGGTGGCATCAGTTGGTAACCAAGGTGGAGTCCAACTTGAATGATTAATTACGTGAAGTAAGCCATTGTCACTACTAGAAATTTCCACTTTGCCGACAAAATTAGTTTGTCGGCAAAAGTCAAAATTCGTCGGCAAATAGCCTTTCCCAACGAAAAATTTTGTCGGCAATTTTGTCGCTAAAAGCATGTCGCGCAAGATCTTTCTCGACGAATCTTGATATTTCGTCGGCTCATTTTTAAGGCAACAAATCTCAGCCAACAAACTGTGCCCGTCACCAAAACGACATTGCGACAAAATATTTTGTCAACATAGGTTGTTTTTTCGCGATGAAGTTATTTGTCGGCTTAATGATCTTGTCGCAACAAAACATTTTGTCAGCTGAGTAATCTTGTCACGACAAAATGGTTTTTCGGCTACGTAGTCCTATGCTAACAAACTGGTTTGTCGGCTCAAATTACTTGTGTAGACAAAATAATTGGTTGGTTGAATCTTTTGTGAACAAAAACATTTGTCGGCTAATTATTTTTGTGCCGACAAAACATGCCAAGTCCAATGTTTTCTAATTTTTATTCGCATTTGTTTTTAACAATATTTTTAACCATCACAAACAAGCAAGCTTAAGAGATCAAGAAGGGGCGGGAATGAAGAATTAATGTAGGAACAACACAAAATTCTTGTAATATAAGCTAATGTAAGGTTCACAATTCGGTTCAGTAACAAAATACAAAAATATCTATGTTTTCATTTCAACATTACTATAATATAGATAAAATATCCTTGAGTATGACCATTCTCACTATAGTCCTCATCACGTTGATATGCAGCATCACTAAATCAGGAAACGATGAGGATCATCATGAAACATTCCAGAATATCAAACAACTGTGGAAGAAAGACAAATTAAAAAAACTTGATTAGCAAACATTAAGGGTGCTAAATATCATTGACATTAAGGAAACGCAAGGCCACACTAGAGTGGTATTTCTAAAAAAAATAACTTATGAAACCATAAATGTGTAAACAACAAGATAAAGATATCTACTAATCATGTTAACTTACCAACGCCCTGCAGCATCACAACCTAGCAAAATTACATGTTTAATAGATACCAGGTAATAATCAAGTTAGCATCAACTACTTATATGTCATTCATCACTGTAAACAACAAGATAAACATTATTAACAGCAAGGCAACATGATTCTCACACTCTGTAAACAAGGCAACATGATCATCTGGTCTTTATTACATGTCATATAAGAAAGTAGAGAGGACATATTGAATTTTTTCTTTGTTATTTTCTACTTTACTACTTTTTTAATGTCATTATGTTACTAAGTTATCTTGTAAATGCAATTCAATATTTTCTTTGTTTCACTTAGTTTATGTGTTTCTTAGGTTTGAAGAGTGAAGATGAAGAAAGAAGAAAACAGAGCACTTTTTCGATTGAAATGAGTTTAGTATCCTGGAAGTAGGAACTGACTGTGCAGGTCAGCCAACTTTATGAGCTAAACTGCACTTCCTTAGAAAGAACCAAGTGTTGAGCCTTATACCATTGGAAAGATATGGAAGTTAGCTTTCAGAGGAATTTTACAGTTCATGATTCCGATTTCTGTAGAAGACGTTATAGCGATTTTTGTACAGGACGTCTGTCCTTACGTGGTATTTGCAAGGTGATTTCGGATTTACAAGTTTTAATTAAAGAAAACGTGCAAAGCAAAAGGAGAGCTTCTATAAGAGTATAAGACTATCCTAAAAGGTTCAGAACTATTATTTTTATGGTTTTGGTGTGCCACATCATCAACATTCCAATTCAAATAACGAGAGAGTTAGAGAAGTCATATTCAAGCAACGATTTGAGAATTTATTCAAGAGAAAAAGAAGGAAATAGGGAGAAACTTTCGAGACTAGGAGTAGTAGTCTTAGCAAGTAAATCATAAGTAGATGATATAAATCCTTGAAAGGTCTATAATTTATATAAACATAACAATACCAATCACCTAGCTAAGTAGATTATAACTCTAGAACATAAGCATATGCACCTGAAAACATAAATAAACTATACTAAAGCATCCTAATTCATCACTGTTTATAATCTTTATCAGTGTAAACAAGAAGATATAGACACCTACTAATCAAGTTAATCCTCAAATATCAAAATTACCTGGCGTGAATGATACTCACACTGGTCTCCATGCTGTGCTGATACCAGTTGTAAGCTATCTAGCCCAGAATTCCACTTAGCCATAGACAACCTGCAAGTGTTATAGAAAGGAAAAACAAATATTATACAAATGGATGCCCAAATCAACCAAAAATTGGAAACCTAGATCATAAAACTCGAACCGAAATAGTTTCATCCATAAATACGATTCAATCAAAGCAAATACAATTATTTCATTTTCCAATAAAAACATGGAAAACGAAAAAAAAAAACTAATGGCATATATATATCAGGGACAAACAGTTGCAGAGGCGTGGATTATACCTTTTCATCTTGGATTTGAGAACTTGGTGTCGTCTTCGATCTGGAGGCTTCTACACAGAGAATACATCATAAGACAGTCATCTTCTATTTTTCTTTGATCTACTATGATCGGAGATGAAATTAAAAGTAGAAGGTGAGAAAATTTTACCTGTGAGTGTGTCTGCACCAAGATCAGGAGGTTTGGGATCCTGACTTGCCCGGCTGAGCCCAATTTATGAAGAGCAGTGAAAATGGAGGGGCGGATCTGACCATGGCGATGGAGATTCTGTGCATGCTTCTGATTCTACATCGCACCTGCAAAACGGCCGACAAATTAATGCAGCGGTGGATCGATAGTGAAAGACGACGGAGGGAAGAGTGAAGTCGGGCTGTCTACGACAACTCGAACGGATCGAAATTTGATAGAAATCCTTAGAAGCCGGAGTCGGCGACGCCTGATCTGGACATCATGAGCTGGTCTCGTGAGTCTGGGTTTGGGAGATGAGGATTAGGTGTGGATTTGTGTTTTGTTGGAATGGATCTCTTGGGTTCTTGAATTTTCGGTGGTGGGCAGCAAGCGACATGAAGAGGAGGCCGTGGATTGCGACAAAGCGATGGAGAGAGAGAAGTTGCGAGAGTTTGAGAAATGAAGGATGGAGGCTAGGCATTTGTTTCTGAAAGAGGAAAGCAGAGAAGTTGTGGGAGAGAAATGAAAAGGAGGAGAGAGCGCGCGGTTCTCTTTGGAAATTTAGTTTTTAGGCGCCACGCCAAAATTTTGGCAGCCCGCCAAAAACACTTTTATGATTTAATTGCTAGATTAAATTCAACGGTAAGGATTTAATCTCACATATGTAAGATTAAATCTTATAGCTAATCTAACCGTCAAACTTATTTGTATATACTTCAAGATCGTATACGTAAAAATTTGCAAAAAACTAGCATTCAGATGCTAGGTAACCGAATGAAACATTTTGACGGTTATAAACGAAAACTCACGATTTAATGATTATTTTAACTTCGATTTTGATGATTTTTTACAAATACACTCCTTAACCCTATAAGAGTACGATGAACCAATTCAATCTTCAACTTAAAATACTTGCACTAGTTGATACCACAAAATATTATGTTCTACTTAATGAAAGTATAAAATAAGCTCCAAGTGTTTACTGAATCTTTCGTTTTAAAGGGATACACATTCTACAAAACTAGTTTCAAAGATCCAACCGTCAAACTTATTTGTATATGCTCCAAGATTGCATATATAAAAAATTGCAAAAACCTAACATTCAGATATTAGGTAACGGGATGAAACCTTTCGACGGTTATAAACGAAACGTCACGATTTAACGGTGATTTTAACTCCGATTTTGATTATTTTTTACAAATACGCTCCTCAACCTTATAAGAATACGATGAACAAATTCGATCTTCAATTTAAAATATTTGCACTAATGGATACCACAAAATATTATGTTCTACCTAATGAAAGTATAAAATAAACTCCAAGTGTTTGTTGAATCCATCGTTTTGACGGAATACACATTCTACAAAACTACTTTCAACGATCCAACCGTCAAACTTGTTTGTATATGCTCCAAGATCGCATACGTAAAAAATCGCAAAAAAATGACATTCAGATATTAGGTAACGGGACAAAACCTTTCGACGGTTATAAAAGAAAACTCACGATTTAACAGTTATTTTAACTCCGATTTTGATAATTTTTTACAATTACACTCCTCAACCATATAAGAATACTATGAACAAAATTCGATCTTCAATTTAAAATATTTGCACTGATTCTACTTAATGGAAGTATAAAATAAACCCCAAGTGTTTGTTGAATCTATCGGTTTGACGGAATACACATTCTACAAAACTACTTTCAACGATCCAACCGTCAAACTTGTTTGTATATGCTCCAAGATCGCATACGTAAAAAATTGCAAAAAAAACAGACATTCAGATATTAAGTAACGGGACGAAACCTTTCAACGGTTATAAACGAAAACTCACGATTTAACGGTTATTTTAACTCTGATTTTGATGATTTTTTATAGCTACACTCCTTAACCCTATACGAGTACAATGAATGAACTCGATCTTCAATTTAAAATATTTACACTAGTGAATACCACAAATCGTATGTTATACTTAATAAAAGTATGAATAAACTTTTCAGTGTTAGTGAATCTATTATTTTGATGGGATACGCATTCTACGAAACTAGTTTCAACGATCCAACCGTCAAACATGTTTGTATATACTTCGAGATCACATACGCCAAAAATTGCAAAAAAAAAAAACATTCAGAGATCAAGTAATGGGACAAAATTTTTCGACGGTTATCAATGAAAAATCACGATTTAACGGTTATTTTAACTCCGATTTTGATGATATTTTACAGCTACACTCATTGACCCTATACGAGTATAATGAATGAACTCGATCTTCGATTTAAAATATTTACACTAGTGAATACCACAAATCGTATGTTATACTTAATGAAAGTATGAATAAACTCTTCAGTGTTAGTGAATCTATTATTTTGATGGGATACGCATTCTACGAAACTAGTTTCAACGATCCAACCGTCAAACATGTTTGTATATACTTCGAGATCACATACGCCAAAAATTGCAAAAAACAAACATTCAGAGATCAAGTAATGGGACAAATTTTTTCAACGGTTATCAATGAAAAATCACGATTTAACGGTTATTTTAACTCCGATTTTGATGATTTTTTACAGCTACACTCATTGACCCTATACGAGTATAATGAATGAACTTGATCTTCGATTTAAAATATTTACACTAGTGAATACCACAAATCGTATGTTATACTTAATGAAAGTATGAATAAACTCTTCAATGTTAGTGAATCTATTATTTTAATGGGATACGCATTCTACGAAACTAGTTTTAACGATCCAACCGTCAAACATGTTTGTATATACTTCGAGATCACATACGCCAAAAATTGCAAAAAACAAACATTCAGAGATCAAGTAATGGGACAAAATTTTTCGATGGTTATCAATGAAAAATCACGATTTAACGGTTATTTTAACTCCGATTTTGATGATTTTTTACAGCTACACTCATTGACCCTATACGAGTATAATGAATGAACTCGATCTTCGATTTAAAATATTTACACTAGTGAATACCACAAATCGTATGTTATACTTAATGAAAGTATGAATAAACTCTTCAGTGTTAGTGAATCTATTATTTTGATGGGATACGCATTCTACGAAACTAGTTTTAACGATCTAACCGTCAAACATGTTTGTATATACTTCGAGATCACATACGCCAAAAATTGCAAAAAACAAACATTCAGAGATCAAGTAATGGGACAAAATTTTTCGACGGTTATCAATGAAAAATCACGATTTAACGGTTATTTTAACTCCGATTTTGATGATTTTTTACAGCTACACTCATTGACCCTATACGAGTATAATGAATGAACGCGATCTTCAATTTAAAATATTTACACTAGTGGGAGGGAGATCAGTTAAGAGAAGCCTAATATATAAACCTATGGATAGAAATCGTTAAAATTATTTTTGAGCGGTAAAGACCCCGCCAAGTTTTTTCATAAATAAGAATCCTTATCAAACTGAAATCGGATGGCACGAGAGACTAATATGGGAGGGAAGTCGGGATTAGCATGCAATTGGGAGGGAGATCATGAGGCGACAAAATAGGATTAGCATGCAACTGGGAGGGAGATCATGATGTGAACCGACAATTGGGGGATGTGAACCGATTATGGGAGTCATGTGGCGGCAAAATAGGATTAGGAAGAAATGGGAGGGAGATCATGCAATTGGGGGATGTAGGTTTGGATTGCCTTGGCAAATTTATAAGTTTGTTCTTATAATTATATGTTATGTTTTTATAATGGATGATTACATACAACCTTATTCAAATTTACAATTGTAATTGACTAATTGACTAATAATTGATCATAACCTAAACCAAGTTATCTGTTGCTAGAAAGTAGTTTGGAGTCAGAATTGATAAGAAGAACTTTTTCACTACTTGATCTAGATTTACAGTTTTACAACATACTTTTCGCATCAGAATATTAGTTAGTTTGCATGGAATGTATATGGAAGCGAACATAAAGAGATTGGGTTAAGTTGCAAGACTAATACTGTAAGGAATTTTTTATTTTTCCAAACACTCACATATTATGAAATCAAATTGTCAATATAGATTATTGATGGCATAAAACTACAATCCAGAAATATGAAATGCTAGATATCTCTTTATCTATGCTCCCGTCCGTATAGAGAAACAAGAAAGACAGAATGAGAGCATAAATAGTCGCCAAGAGCTTTGATTGCGTTCCCCGGAAAAAAATGGAAAGGTGCACTAGTGAAAACCTCTCACGTAGAGTTATTATTACCTTGCCGATGACATACTTTATTGCCTCTTTAATCAATTTGCCGATGAAATACTTTGTTGCCTCACATCATCGGCTAATATTTCAATATAACGGGAAAAGTTCCCGCCAAAGTTTACCCGTCAAAACAAAATTTGTCAGGGCATCAAATTTACGCCTACAAAATGATCGTCGGCTAACGTTCCAATTTTTTCGGCTAAGATTGGTGTTATAAATTGATTCTATCGTGAGTATTTAGCCGACAAATTAAAATTTTCGTCGAGAAAGGACTCTTGTGCCGACAAAATTTTGCTTTGTCGGTTTATAATTTGTCGGCAAAATTATATGCCGACAAATTAAAATTTTCGTCGAGAAAGGACTCTTGTGCCGACAAAATTTTGCTTTGTCGGTTTATAATTTGTCGGCAAAATTATATTTTCTAGTAGTGTGTGATGCATGCATGAGATAATTATTAGCAAACTCAAGGCTGCCAAATGAAGTGAATATTTTATGGATAAAGCTTGATATTCCAAGGTTTGAATGACAATGCTTATCTTTACCAAAGAAGGAATTGGCATACCAAGCTTTGTTACGTGGTTTTGGCTAAAATGCGTGGTTAGCACCAAAGACGTTGAGTGCCACGACTTTCATTGGATAATCATCATCTCCGCGTAAATTATTATTTGTGGAGATTGATGGTCACAGATGGATTTTGCGCTAAGTTAGTTTTATAAATACAAGACATCATGCAACAATTGAAGGACCTTCAAATTCAGCATACAATTGCCCTGCGCAAAACCTCTCAAACACCTTGAGATTTTTCTTTTCTTTTCTTTTCCTGCCGACACACCTTCAGTTTGGATAAACAGCACTGTGGAAGCACCCGGCGAGCATCTTCAGTTTGGATAAACAGCACTGCTGCCGCAGAATCAGCCGACCAAGGAGCACCTTCAGTTTGGATAAACAGCACTGCGTCGGGGTCGACCGATTATCTATCTAAGTCTCGGCCGAGAAGGGTTTTCGAACCCTTGTTGGTAGAGGTCATCTTACTAGCCTTTTCGGCATAGTTGGGTGTTACGAGTTGTATTGCTCGGCGTCTTGAACGCCAAGTGATTTTATGATTGAATACTCGCAAGTAGGTTTCAGGGTCCTGCATTCCAACGGCCGAACTACGTTTACCATCAAGACATACATCACATTCGAGTACCTGTGCCCATATAGTTTAGTCTCAATTCGGCGTGCTTATACTCTTACGAATATAATCACAGTGACCGAATCAGGCTCCGACGATTTGTGAACTCCGTCGAATTAGTAGCTTTGTCTTCAGGCTATAGAACTCAGAGACTGAGAGCGTTCCTTCCTCGGTCGCAATCGCAAGATACAGAAGTCAACAGCGCGCTCAACGCGACAACATCAAATTTTACTCCTCGGCCAAGCTCGGCCGACGAGTTGGCACGCCCCGCATTCAACCGAATGACGTAGTTAGCTTATTAGTTACTCGGCCTGCGCGCCACGTAGGTTTTGTAATTTTTAGAGTCAACAGATTTACAATCTAACATCATAACATAACTGTTTTACGACAATGAATTGCACGTACGATTAAAACAAAAACTAGGACGAAAAACTTAAAATTAAGATTTGGGGATAACAAACCTCCATGTCCAACATGTGGTCTAGAAGACAAGTTCTCTTCGGCTTGTACAGTATTAGAAGGATTGGCAACAACCTCTGAAGCTCCACTCTGTGTCACAAAATCCAATCCAACATATCGAATTAATTAAAATAATTAAAAGCAGAAACGTAATTAAATAAAATTGACAAATAAAATTTGCCACAGGATTTTCTTCATCCTCTGCAAGTGATCGCATAAGCGCCTTTCTGAACACCTGCAGCTGCGCACATTAGCAAACTAAGCTCAGTCTAAGCAGAAAACGGCGCCGTTTCAACCTCGGCAAAAATTCAGTTACCTTCGATACATCTTTGTTCAGCTTCCTCACTGTGTTAGAGAGTACGGCCCTCTCCTTCACCAATCCCTCCTGCAATTTCGGAACCGAAGTCAAATTTAGTCAACGCATTCACTGAAACTGAAGCGGTTTAAGATTTGTGGGTCGGGTTGGGGCGGGTCGGACCTTCTCCTGGTCGCGAGGGCGAGTTTGTCGGCGGTCTCGGGGAGAGAGGCGTCGAGGGACTCCACCTGGGATTGGAGGTCGGCTATGATCTGGTCCTTCTCAGCGAGCTTCTTGAGCAGAGCGGACGACTGTGATTCCAGGGCCGAGACACGTGTCGAGATAGCGAGGGACTTGATTTTGCGGGCCACATCGAGCTGTTCTAAAGGATCCGACGGCAGTAATTCCAACACTTCCACGGGAAGGTCGAATTCCGAACTGCCCGATTCCTTCGCAAGCATCTCGCCTTTTCCTTTGTTTTTTTGTTTTTTCGATTTTTTTTCAACTTTTTTGTTTTTTAATTAGATATTGGTTGATTTGATTGGAGGGAAACGTGTGGTTTGGTGATTGGATAGGGTTTTGAGAACAAGAGACAAACGTGTACACTGGTACAGTTTGAGGAGAGAGGATCCTCGCCAGATCTTCTTTGTCTTTGTGAGGATTTCGAAAATCCTTTAATTACATATGTTCATTATACATCGTACGGTCATTTTTTGTCAGGTACTTTTTATATTCAATTTTAAATAAAACAACTTACAATAATTTATGATCACACGATGTACGATGAACATATGTGATTGAAAGATCCCAGGATCCTCACAAAGATGATCTAGCGGGGATCCTCTTGGCAGTTTGAGAACGCATGTAAATCGACTTTAAGTTCAATTTGCTATCCCTGCTAACAGAATATTTTCAATGTGTCGGGAACATATATCGTTACACCAAGTATTATAAATTATAATACAAGTTGTTGAATATTTGAAAAAAAAAAAAAATATGTCAACCACTTGCATTGATAACACTTAAGGTACCAAGCTGTGTTACTGTCACACTAAAAAATTTCTCATATAAATAGATTTTAAGTTAAATTTACATATAAGTTTTAGTGCTAATACATTTTAAACATGTTTTTTTTTCTTGGTCAAAACCCATTTTAAACATGTTAATGAGTTTCACTAACACAATAATCCAATGGTATTCTGCTCTAATTGGAAGTGGGAGGTTTCAATTTCGACTTTCATAATAATGAGTTAGATAACTAATTACTCATCCAAAAATTGCCCCTTCCACTCCCCAATATTATTGCATCACAAAGCAAACAAAAAAAAAAAGGATCGGACAATTAAAGATTGGGAATGTCACTAGCATTGTGAGTACAACCACCGAGATAGGCATTTTTAGCTAGATTAGGAATAGTTATATCCCACAAATTTGTCACAAAAAGGAATATTTCTTTACTACTACATAACATTTAATGATATGAGAAATAAATGATTGAGATTGAAAATAATTTTTAACTACTTGTGAAAATAAAATCTAATAATTAAAACACCCATAATAAAGCCGCAACAAAACTGAACTAAAAGATTTTTCAAGATGTGGAGCGTCCGTACACAATGCAATCAATCACTAACTTCGTGATACGAAAATACAATAACGCATACACACTTGTCTCATTAAGGTAGGCTCATGAGGGTACGCAGTTGGGATCAGGAATAACTTGCCATCCTCCAGCTGCTGCTAGGTCGTTTTGTGTGGTTGGAATTGCAATTTGTTACGTTGAATACAGGCCAACCAAATTCATCCTTACTAGGGAGGTTGATGACATTCGGAGGTCCACGTATGGCTAAAGCTAGAAGAATAGACTGTTGTGATTGATTTCTGGACTCCTTTTTGTGATGACCCATCCCTATTTCTCACTGTAATTTCTTTTCCATTGGTGTAATTTGACAATTATACCCTTATTTGGACAAAAGTGGAATTTGACATGGACGTAGTTTTTCAACTGTTGTTTCTTTTTCTAGGTTTTGTACTTATAAAGTACTTGTCGTTACGAATGCGTGAGCGCGCATTAGACTCAAATGGGATCTGGAACGAAAAAGTTATGCATAGTTAAAGTACATTAATCACGGGTCGCGCGTACAAATTTACAGTGTCGGAAACACTGTCAAAGAGGCAGATTTAGTACATTAAAAATTGTATAAAATCCATCCCTTCCCTAATTGGTGGATCCAATCCCCCTATCTTCAACAACCAATCAAATTATTCAATTTGATTTTTCCACCAATCCCTCGCCACCATTCCTTTTTCCCTAATTTTCTTCTTCACCAATCAATTGTTTTCCCTCTCTCACTCACGTTCAATCAGAAAACAAGTTCCATTTCTGTTCCACCAATCGGAAACTGAGCAAACCTCTCTCTCTCTCTCCCCCGAATACCCTCTTGCACACCCTCACTCTGCAACTCACTCAAACAGACACCAAAACACACAAACGTGTCTTGAGAACCACACCTTCGAACTCATCTCACCACCACGAACACAACCGTGCCCTTCGATCGTGGTTTGACCAAGTTTTGGAAGTCGAACTCGGAAAGTCCGACTCGGCTCAACCGTTCCTCAATGAGTTGCGATTGAGTTACAGGTTTTCAAGAAGTCTAAAGGCCTTCATTCAATTCCCCAAGGTCTTTAGTGAAGGTTTGAGGAAGAGTTGACGTGAAACTACCTAGTTTTGAGAAATCGAGTTTTTGGCCTAACTTTTCGATGCTTTTTCAGGCCATGTTCCATCCATTTTTGAACTTCCAAGAGGTACAATCTTGTTCTCCTCTTCTCTAGCTTCATTTTTATATAAATTTCATCAAAAATGGTTGAAAAATGAGCAAGTTATGAAGCTTTGAAATTCTACCCAGAAACCAACGAAGATTTCCAGATTTCCGGCGAGTTCAGACGGTGGTAAACAACGGAAAACAACGGAGACTGGTGAGGACTACCGCAGAAGACAACGGAATATTCCATCAACTCTGACAAAATATCCTAATGGCGTCAGGTAACTCCGTTACCATTTAACGGAATATTCTTAATGGCCGTTAGGCCTCTGTCAGTCTCTGCCCATGCGTGATGGCTAGTAAGGCCGTGCCCTAGGCGGCGCGTCTGGCCTCCGATTGGCTTTCTGTCAATTTGTGTAGGTCCGTGACGTCGAGTAGATCGTTTCATATATTTAAACCCTATGTTTGAACAAACTATGAGAGTTTTATTTAAGTTTCCGTATATGTGTTGTTAAACTAATTAAATTAGTAATTTCATGTATAGGGGAAACGTATCCCGAGGACGTATTACGTATCTGTGAGTGGGCACTTTGTTTTCGTGTGTATATATATATATATATATATAGACACACACACGCACACACATACCTTATAGTTTCCACAAATGCCTTTAAATCGATTTATGCATTTTATGCCATGATTTATTTAATTTTCGAAAATGTTGTTATGTGGTTGAGATTTACATATTGTCGTGGCATATTCATATGCATTTTACTTGCTCGTAAATGTTGCACTATTATGAGATGCTAAAACAATCCTACAAGATATGCATGTAAGTTCAGGTAAGTTATTACATTGTTGCAATCATAGAATCATTATGGCATGCATATATTTATGTAGTGCTCATCATTGTTGCACCCGGTGTTAGTGCTTCCGCCTCGAGTCAGAGCCAATCCTTCACGTGATGTTCACCTCTGCACCGCATGCTTGCATTGGATCCAAGTAGGTGTTAGCCCTGTCGTACAAGTCGCATTAGGCGACTTCGACTCATAGGTGACCGCGCATAGCGCTAGCCTTCACGTGATCATAGCACTAGAGCGTATATTATTACACCTAATCTTGTCGGACAATATAGTATGTAGCACTAGAGCATATATACCAAACAAACACTGAAGAAACTGGACTTCTTGCTTAAGTAGAAAGAGAAAGCAGAATCAAAAGGACATGACCAGCCACTTTTGACTAAAACTTGTTCCTACCTTTACTAAACTCTTATCAATACATAGCCACCAAATAATTAAATAATCACGGTTATGATGAAATATTTATTTTATAAATTTCAAGTCATTAAGTGGAGAAGCACTTTCGTTGCATGAATACATTATTACTCTGACATTTTAGGTTAATAATGTAATATTATTATAAGTAAATTTCATTCTATCTCACGTTATAACACTAGCACAAAATGTCATGTCCGGATAGTCATCAATCACTGAAAGTGACCATAAAAAAAAATAAAAAAAAAAAAAAAAAAAAAAAACACCCCAAGGTGACATAGTTGGCTCAACAAGAAGTTAGGTCAATTGTTCAACTCCCATGGAGGAAAGGCACCAGACCAAGTGGTAGGTATCAGTTCCATCCTTCAGGTGTGACCAAAACATCTCCACAAGCATTAGAAAATGAAGACAATATAAATCTTCCATGATTCTTCAGGTAACTTTAACTTTAGTTGAGCTAAAGAAACAAAAGAAGAAAAATTAAACAAAGCTTTAGCTTTAGTTATATAAATTATTTGCATTTTGGGAGGATGGTTCCTCCACAACTTCCCAAGAAAATGTATGAATATAGGAAACATCAGACAATATAGTATGATTGCTTCCTTGCAATTCACTTCTTTATGAAAAGGGTGTTCAACCCCAAAGCTAAAAGCTTCCCTTCTTTTCTTTCATTGGTCTCGTTTTTAAAATTTGAAGAATTATTATTAGACCAGAAAAAAATTGGGTTAGTACACTTGTTGGAAATAGATTGCTTACATATCACTTAAAAAATTATGTTGAGTCAATTCAGTGTTTAGAATATCCACGAAATTAGCAATATTTTTGTCGAAGTATCCGAAAAATCAAGAATCGATATGGAAATAGGGGTGAAATGTAAACTTTACCATATACCGGTTTGATATAGGAAAATCAATGAATATTGATAATATTTACCAATTCATTGCAGAAAATTTGTCGGAACTCATTGTAGATTTTAAATTTTTTAAAATTTCTTTGAGAAATTTTTAAACATTGGTTCAATCATCCATTCACAAATGGGTGATTGTAATATGTTAGTGCACATGAATCTCACATACATACATACATACATATATATATATATATATATATATATATATATAAACAACTTGCAAGCACTCATGACAACTCACATAAATCAAGCATGCAAATTAGCCTTGCATTTTCATCATTTAAATTGTATTTTGTACGTAATTATTTCGAGCATTCTAAAAAATAAACAAATTAGTGAGCTCCTGCTTTTTGATGCTGCATACTTGAGTTTACTGATTGGAAGGGGAAAAAGGGAAAGGCATAAACCAAAAGTAGATAAAGTCATGGGAAAAAAGCTTGATGGGATGGTAAAGTTTCATGAATCCAGTAATGGAATTAGATATTGCAGGTAGAGATAAAGGGATAGATAAAGAGTGTTTCATTTTTGTTTGACCAAAAAAAAAGAGATAATGTTGTATTTTGTTGGCAGGCACTGAAACTAAGAATCTAAAATTAAGAAACACCATTCAAATCTAACCTCAAGATTTCCTAATTATTATATGTATTATTTTTCAATATAATTTAGTAGTAAATAAACACAAACTGATTACATGCCTCATTTGGAGTAGCAAGACAGGGATGTGTTACACAAACTCATATATATATGATATATATATATATATATATATTATAATATATATTTAAAGGGAGCGGATTCCACAATTTTATACATACATTCTTGTAGGGCTATCTTTATAATGTATTTTAACAATCCGAACTGTTTATTTTTAGAATATCATTCATAGTTCATCATTTCTTGCAAAAAATAAAAATAAAAATAAAACAAATAAAAAAACCATTAAGACATTCATTTGTACTTGTAGTGGAAAAAATTGACCAATATGAATCTACAAAAAAAACCCTAAACTCTTAATCCAATGATCATATGATTTCATATTTGGGTATCTTTGGCAGACATGATATTTGAAAGAATACCTAAAAGAGAAACCAATCCCATCGTTAAAATATATTACTAAATGAACTCCATAAAAACATGTATCAAAAATTATGTAACAAAAGTGATGTCTCGGATTATTTCTCATACATAAAATAAGAGAAAGAAGTCTATAATAATTCATAGTATCTTTTTAAGATCATGCAGAGTCATCTCTAATGATTTATGACTTTAAAAAGAAATGACACCTTTATTTAAATTACTGATTAAAATAGCTTTATGCACGTTAGTGGGTTTTTTAATAATCATGTAGTGGCAAGGAAGTTCATTTATTTATTGATTAGGGTGGCGATGAAGTTGTTGTTTACGATGTTCTAGAGGAATTAAAAAGAAAATATTTATAATAATACAAGAACAATGACATGGCATTCTAATTATTGTCCATTGTAGAGTACAAACTTATAAGGGCATCTTCAAACGAATTAGCAAAAATTGAAACTATAGTAATTCCACAAAATGTTGTTTTCCGAATATAGATTAAAGTAATAACAACGCAAGAGATTATGATGTGAATATGGATTAAAGTAACAAAGCAAAGTATTATGATGTTTCCTTCAAAGATTATCCGCATACTATATATTTATATTTTTTACAAGACGATATATATTTTAAGTTACTCTAATAGTCTAACTTATGAGAAGAGAGATTCAAACTTTAGTTGCAAAGATATAACACACTTTGTTTTGATTCTGACCGATTTACGTAATCAACGCGTGCCAATTTAACAAGAAATTATGGTAAAGGGTTCTAAGGCATTCATCTAAACCTACAAACTTGGCAAGGTTTCCTTTTACATTTTAAATTTTTACCAATACATGTTTGTTTTCTTCTTATAAAAAGAGTAAAACAATCGAGGCATTTGTTTAATTTTTTTTCTTCGGAGGCTAATTTTACTTACTATTTATAAAAATTTTAAATAGTGGGTATTCAGGCAATATTTCACATGTTATAATAAAATACAAGTGAAGAAAATAATTTTTTTTATGTTCTTTTATTTTTTTATGATATGTGAAATACTTGCTTAAATACTAAACACTTTAAATAAAAATTCCACCACATATGAAGATTCCACAGCTTGGAGACTTCGCTTGTTGACCAAAAGAAAAAATGCTTGGAGACTTTGCTGACTCACGTTTCATTGTCATCGTATGAACAAAAGGTTTAAATTCATATTCTTTTCTTATGGAAAGGGATCCGGAAAGGATATCTTCTACTATGATTACTTGATCAAGTGATCCAGGCTTTCTAAATTTCATTCAACGGTCCACTTGTTTTGATTCCTTAAAAATTGTGATAATTTTTTATCGTTGGATGAAATTTGAAAGATTCAAATCACTTAATCCGTTGATCTTAGTGGAAGAGATCATGATCTCTTTCCTTTTCTTATTTTCCTTTCCTTCAAATTTAAGTAACATGTTAAAATAATTTGGTCCACAAATATCTTTTGTTCTTGAATTAAAAAAAGCTGAGTAATTTTATAGATAATAAATTAAAGGGTACAAACATGTGTGGAATTGACATAATTCGGTCAACGATGGCAAACATGCTTCTTGAATCTTCAAATTCATTACCTTCCTAGCTCTTTCCTGTCAAACAAGGATGCTAATCAAAACTCTTTGAATGATTACTTCTTTTTAAATGTCTCAAACTTCCGCAAAACTCAAATAAAATTAGTCTCTTGCAACACGCTTACTTGCGTTGTAATTGACTTTTTATTGTTTTATAGTTTTTTTATTTTTTTATTTTGCTTATTTTTAAAAATAATAAATGTAACCACCCGCAGTTCACCAAGTGAATTTTTTTTTTTTTGGATTAATCTCAGTTTATTATCCTTAAGTTTCTTGATTTTCAACTTTTAGTACATCAAGTTTTTTTCATCCTAGAGTGATACCTAAAGTCAAAATTTTGGAACAGTTTCATACATCTGTTAAGGTTGTTGTTAAGTCAGCCGTTAATTGATGACGTGACGCCTGCGTGGACAATGACTGGGCGGTTGAGGCAAGCCATTCAAATCTGAGGCTAGGATTTCGATAGGAGAAGGGGGATTGAAATCGTAGGAGGGTAGGGTTTCGGAAGGAGGGGGATGAGGATCTAGGATTCGATTAGAGGAGGAGGGTTAGGGTTTGATGGAAGAGCAGCCTTTATGGATTTGAGATTGGGAGAAGCTTTGAGTGCCAGAGGTCCAGGGAGAGATATGTGTTTGCTCCCTTAGGCGAAAATTTTTGGGGAGGAAGGGAAGGTCCAATTTTTTTTTTTTTTTTTTTTGAAAAAAAAAATTCCACGTGACGCTCAGTCATTGTTCACATAATCGTCACATCATCAGTTAACGGGAGACTTAACAGCTAGACTAACAGATGTATGAGACTGTCCCAAAATTAACATTTTAGGTATGACTCTGGGATGAAAAAAACTTTATGTACCAAATGTTGAAAACTACGAAACTTGAAGATAGTAAACTGAGATTTACCCTTCTTTTTTTCTTTTTGTCTTTTTTGTTTTTGAAATCAGTGAGAGAAGAATAGTATTACGAAGGCTTCACACTTTTTGCAAGAGCTTCTCCCATATAAATAGAAACATAACTAATTATAAACCTAAACAACACTATAAAATCTGATAATAAGAAAAATGTTTGAAATAATTCTGCATGTAGTGCGATCTATTGTGTGCGTAAACTGATTCTACCTATCCATATTCACAAATAATTTCGCATATAATTCTCTCTTATATGTACAATTATTTACGAATATAAATAGTTAGAATTAGGTGACGCGCACGCGCCTGATAAATCACACTACTAATAATTTATAAACACAACATGCCAATATCCGCAGAGTCCAAAACAAGACATTTTTTGTCTTCCACTCCACACAATATTATTTTTTATTTGTTATTTTGTTGCATATGGTAATAAAGTATTAACATTTCTCTTGTATGACATTCACCAGGCAACCGCAACGCCAAGTTGGCCCGTCTACTTGACGCCGTTACGGATGACCGATACCAATGGCCAAGGGCCAGGAGTCAAGACCCCAACAACTCCGTTAAAACGGACTTCAAGTAGGGCCGACTGGTGCGAAAGACCCAGTCAGGTTCGGCCGGATTGTCTTTGAAAATAAAAAAACCTGGCGGGCCCCTCACGCGTCAAGCAGCGAAGGTGGGTAGAAACGTCATTCTCCTGATTCCTTATCTATAAATCCCTCATTTTCTCCTCCATCACACAAAACGGATTTGCAGGGAAAGATCCAACAGAGCGAAAAAATCCTCCTTCTTCCCCTTCATGTGAGGAAGAAGAAGAGGCCACAAAAAAAAATCAAAAACAAAAAAAATATAGAATTTTGTTAATTTCTTCTGTTTTCTTTTCGATTTTTTGGTATTTTTAGGTGTTTTGTTTTGGATTTTAGGGTTTGATATCATGGGGACTGAGATCTTACGGCCTCGGGATTGTCTGATCGAAAGGATCAGAGTCCCTCCGGCGTCGTTTTCGCGCCGGAAGAGCAGCTACTATGGGAAACCCGTCGTTAACCAGAATTACGTTTCTAACCCTAGATCTAGGAAGCCGGCGGTGCGATATGAACAAAGGAGAATCGAGGCGCAGCCGCCGCCCGCGGTGGTCGCGAAGAGATCCAGCTCCGACGATGAACGTCAGGGCTTCAAGATGGAGAAAGTCACAATCTTGAGGCGCGGAAAGTCGCTGGACTCGAAGATGAATGAAAAGGGCGGTTTGGCTGGTACTGGGACCGAGAGGCCGCGGCCCGGCCCGGAAACGGTACAGAAGCAGGTGCGGATAGTGGATCTGAGGTCTCCGGTGGGTGGTAAGACCAACGTGTACGCCGGATCGTCGTTCGTGGTGTCGCCGGAGCCGATCGCCCTCCCGTTGCCGTCGTTTTCGAGGAAGAAGCAGGTGTCAAAGGTCGTTGACGACGACTCGGCGACCCGAGACCTGAGGCGGTTGCTCCGGCTCGGTTGAAAATGGAAGATCCGGATCCGAGGACCCGAGAAGGACCGTGAATGGATCCGGACCCGATACGGTTCTGTCCTTCGTCGTCTGCTCGGTTTTTCGGGTCGAATCTGTCCGTGATTTTTTTAAACGGAGGTTGATCTGGAATTCCGGGAAAGACGGGGGCGAATTAGTAATTACCTACTGTTTGGGTACTTGGTAGCTAAATCTTATCACGTTGTTGTGGGAGAAGGGAAATATTTTGGTGTTTGTTGATGAATTTGGGGTTTATGGGTAAATTAAAAGTTAGGATGGGGTGAAAATGGGAGGTAGAAGAAGAGAAAAACGTGGGAAGTGTTGGGGTTGATTCGTAATATGTGGAAAATTAATTAGTGAGAGTAACTATGTGGTTTGTGGGTGGGCTGTGGAATTGTGTTTATGCTCTGTTGGGAAATTGTAGTTTGTATCCATAATAATGGATTATTGTAAAAAGAAAGATGAAATTTATATTTTATTTTAAACTAATTCTGTCTTGTTTTATGTTTCAGGTTCGATTTTCACTTCTTTTTCTTTCCCTTAACAATGACAACTAACATTTATTAAAAATAAGATTTTGTATAACGAAAAAATGTCCCATGAAAGCTATAAAAAGTAGGGAGAGTCGAGCGTTTGGAAAAAACAACTTATGTGTGACATTATATTATACGCGTGACATCATATCATTGACTCATGGATGCTACAATGAATTGGTACCTCTATTTTTCATTTTTTTTATTGAAGTGCACCAGTAACATGAAAGTTGCTCGATTCAATAAGGCTGCATGTGTATTTGTTCAGGGGAGAAGACACCGCATTGGTGGTCAATCCGTTACAAAGAAGGCTTTCTGATACAAGGAGCTCTGGATATGTATCAAATGTAAATCCAATTCTCATCAATTTCATTTCATGTTCCTCTCGTATTTAAGTAATCAAGTATTATTCTCATTCATATCTTTTTTACCATTCCAAGTAAGACAACATGCCCTAGATGAAGGCCTGATGATTCTTATAGGTCAGAACGATCCGGCCCGAAGAGTCGAAGCCTTGAGCTTTGAACACCTTGTGGTATCCATCGTGCGCTATAAAAATACGTGGAAAAGACACAATCTTGTAAAACAAGGAAATAGTAAAAACATACTAAGAAATGATTTCCGCACTCTAATTTTCTTCCGCCACACTCCTCCCCTTTTTCCCAAGTCCTTAGAATCAACAAGAGGAGTGCGGGAGATGAAAATCACTACCCATACACATTTACATCTCCATAAATCAACGCTATCAGGATTCAAGAACGGGCAACATTAGAGGTAGAAAATCTTTACATCAAGTAGCAATACTGGAAACAAATCGAATTTCGCTGAAAAAACATCGACCCGAAATTTGAGAATTTCATAGAGAACAATGACCAAAAAGTAAACAGCGCAACCTTCAGCTGCCTGTTGAATGTAACATAAATATCTTCAGAATCAGTATAAAGTTCTCAGAGTTCAAATAAAACAATTGCTGGGATCCAAGGAAAAGGAAACACAAATGGAATGTCAAGAAGGTGGCAAGGCTACACAGCCAGTCAGATTAGATTAGATTAGATTAACATACAAGAAGAATTTTCAGCCGAATGAGAAAAACACGATGAGAAAAAAGAATAAAAATGTCAACTTCTATAACCGAACGAAGAAGGTAAGTCGGGTCTGTTTTCGCTATTTTTTTTCTCAATTTGAAATGGAGGGGATGGCCGAGCAACATTTCCGAGAATCAGAATCTGAAGTCAGGCTCCACTCGCATTGCCCAAGAAAACTTTGCGAGGAGCGACTTGTTGAATATCTGTATCATTGGCAAATGGTCAAGCATATAGCAGCTTAGACAAAGAACTAGCCAACATTTTATCGAAATGAAAAGTATCTATTGATCGGCTGAACTACTGTCGATAGTAATATTTATTTCAAAAACAAACTCACGAGAAGACGTTACCTTCTCAATGGGAACTTCATGTCGCTTGCACCAAGCAACGGTGATCCTAGGGTCAAGATAGTTGATTTTCGACGTTCCCAACGCCACTGTTTTCAGATCCTCTTTAATTCTCATATCCAGTTCCATTTTTTCTATCTTTGCATTTGTTTGAGCTATCTTCCTCTCCAACCTGTGTCAATCCAAAAATTACTTCACAAGGCAATATCCGGACGTGATGGAAACTTGGTCCAAATAAGCAAAAAAAGTAAACTTACGCTTCCGGGGTCAAATTTTTCTTTTGCTTTCCATCAGCATCTTTCAGTGGGGGCTTTCCTTTTTTGGCCCTGTCCAAATCTACTTTCAGCTCTTTCAGGTTGCCCTACCGCCAAAAATAAAGAATTAGTTCCACAGCAAGAAATAAACATGCATTTCAAATTAATTTTCAATGACATAAGTCTATTAAACCCACTCAGACAAAGAGGTTTCTGTTCTCGAACTTTATTCTCGTACTTTTTAGCTACGTGATAGAGAAAGGGTGGTTGGTCTAACACTCTAACTTCCAGATCATCAACCAAGACTTTTTCCCAAAGCGCAAGTTACACCATCACCCTACTTTTTACTGACTTTCAGTTTACAAACGCAGCCACCTAAAATTTCAGTTAAGTCCCAGATAAGGTCATTACCTGAAGTTCAGCAATCTTCTCAGTTAACTTAGACATTTGTGCACTGTGAGACTTTGAGACAGTACGCTGATGATTACAAATAATGGCAACCTGCAATGAAATGCCAAAAATTGTAGATGCCGCTGAGTAAAAGTAACAGTGCTATTAGCTCAGTACAAATTCTCAAAGGATTGACTGCCACACCTCTTTGTTTGCATGCTGATAAACAACGAGTTTCTCTGAAAGATCTCCGTCTTTGGTTTCCTTGTTCAACTGCCATCAGGCCAAGGCAAGGAAGAAAAATAAGAAGAATCATCATAACAGGAAACTAAATTAGAGAGGGGAAGGAGAACAAAAAAGGGGAACCACACAAAACTAGAAATTTGGTAGAAATCCAGAGCAAGCTAAGAAATCCCTTAGTATCCTTGTTAATGCTGTATATCATACAAATGAGTCCCATAATCTAAGCAACGAGGATTCAGGATTTGACAAAGGAGGAGCCTCTCATCTCAACCATACTGAATATTTGACAATAACAGTGTCATCAGATATATACAAAAACTATTTAGTCAACAAAGCATTTACAAATCATCAAAAAATTTACGAGACGAAATTAAATTTAGGGAGTTTCCCTCAATTTCTACCAAATGACACTGTATAATGCACCCCATTTTGGTTATCGCTCTGTTTCAATAATGCTTGCATGTAGATCAACTTTAATTTTATTTGACAACAAATAAAAGAAAATTTTCTAAAATTTTCCCAAACCAAATGTCAAGAAGTATAACTGCACCGGGTTTGTATATGTAAGAACCGCAATTTTTCTAATCTGCACGAAAGCTCCTCATGATTCATGATTAGGATTTTCTCCCATCCTGAGGTGAGACTCAGAATTTTCTCCTGAATCATTAACTCTTATTCTTATATTATAGAGGATATAAAAAATATAAGAGCAGTACAAGGTTCAAAGACAGTGAAAGCCGGTATCAACTTACTATGTTATCCAATGTGATAGATGCATTGTAGGTACGAAACACTTTCGCTGTAAGGCCATCCATTTTTTCCTTTAGATGAGCATTCAATCTACTGGTATCCAACAAGTCAAAGAGATCATCACTGCCACTTTTCCCTGGAGCAAATAGAAAAAGAAAGTTGAGCACATTCATGGGCTTCAATTACCACCGAAAACAAAAAAAAAAAAAAAAAGGAAATATCAAAATTAGAAAGCAGGTACTCACCAGACTGGAACTGCATAATTGCCTTGTAAACAGGAATCTCAACTTCAACAGTATTTTCATATCTGATTGAATCTTTACCAAGGAAGTTGAACTGAAATTATAAAAACAAAAGTTGACTGGTTATTTAATGGTGATAATACAGTGGAAAACTACCTACAATGATTTTAAATTTAAGCATTAGCATCACCTCCAACGAGTTAGGGGGGATTGCTTTTACATTCTCTACTTTTAAAGTGCAGCAACCAACAGTATCGGCTTCATCATCATCCTGCAAGAGAACAACCAGTAAATTCAGGCATAAAAAAATTCTGTCCACTTCTTTGTGGACAAATGGTTTGAAACTATGATTCTTAAGCTTGCTCTAGCTAAGAGATCATATTACTGTAATCATATCACTCTGTCAATACTGGAGAGCTTTTCCATGGCCTCACTAATGTTTATATCACTTGTTTGCCTAAATTACCTCGTTCAATAAAAATGGCATAAACAAATAAAGGCCAATTGCTTCTATGTACAGCTGAAGTAAGGTTCACATACTATACCTTCTCATTGCCCGCCCTGAGGGCAAGTTTATCAATGAGATAGGTAGCAACCGCAATCTGCCGCTTAGACACATCTTTACTAGTAAAATCCTTGGTGTATGAAGCCCTGATTTTTCCTATGCAGTCCTGCACTCAAAATAGCAGGGTTTCGTCAATATGAAGACAAGCATCTTCTCTGTTATCCAAAGAAACTACTAAAAGCTCATGGGCATATCTCCATCTACGCACTGTCAATCTCCTTGCTTTATCATATTTCAGCTCGTCACTTTTCCCCTTCAAGGAACTACTAGGTGCCAGAAATACGTATTTGAATTCCTTTTGATTAATTGGATCATTCCAGAAAGCTAACCATGTAACTGTATTGTCATGTCTTACTTCTTTCCAGCTGTAGCACATGTTAATTTAAATCAAAATTAATTAATATGGAAAGCACACAAAAATAAATATAGTACAAAAGCATCATCCTTTGAATATCTGAAAGTAAATGAGTTGTTTTGCTTTCTAATTGGAGATCATGAAGAACAAAACCTTTCACCAGGGATGGGACATTCGGGAATTGGGGCATCCTTTCCTATATTAATTGTAACATCACTTGGACGAATCCGTCTTTTCAGCTTTCCCGACTGATACCATACATAGAAAGCATTAACAACGACATATACAATTGACCAGATAGCCACCACATATCAAACTATCTTCTCATGGACAACTCTGAAATATGTATCACAGAGAAAATAATATCAAACCTTTGGATGCTCTCCACGGCCTCGAAATAACCCAGGTGGTTCAACTCTGAAGTTTCCAACCTATATTAATATTGCAATCACACAAATCACTAATGTAAACTTTTCATGTAATGATTAAAGGCAAAGAAAAGAGGTATGCTACTATCTTCTTATTATAACAAGGAAACCTAATTCATATAATCAAATAGGAAGGATTGACAGAAAAGCACCATAAATTTTGTAGATATATTACGGATGGGATAATCAGATTGAAACTTAGGCTACAGGAGAAAAGCAAGTAAGAGATAACCTTCTCCTTATCACCATCAACCTCGGCCCACATATACTTCTCCTCTTGTTTCAGTTTCTCCTCCTTCAAGGCCTTCTTCTCCTGAATCAACAGAAATGCCTTAACAATTTAAGGAGGCATAAGGAAAATCTTCCGCAGAGCACATGACCGAAGATTACCTATAAATTTTGACTTAAATATATAAAACAACTAGCATAGCATATGAAGCCCTGGAGGACAATCAATGTATAATATATAGAATAGTCAAGTGATACTTAAAGAATCTTTCATATGTAAATGACCGAGTATCAGGAAAGGAAAGCACTGGTAATTCTTGTTATTCCATCTTGACTTAACAACATATTGTGGCTTTTTATGACAAGTGACAACTGATGTTGATTGCAAGCATGCTTGGGAAAGATGCAATTGGACAAAGACTTTCAATCCTATCATGTGATTTAAATTAATGTTTTGAACTGTAATCAAACTCAAAATGTTAGCTTTATTTGATTTGATTATGGATATATGTTAGAGCCACCAACTTACTTCCGTGCTCATTTGTTTCTTCTTTTCCTTTTCATTCTGATACCAGTCATATATTGGCGTAAAATCACAAGCATCCAATTTCTGAATTACATGGTTCTTCCCAAGAAACTTATGCCAATCAGCCCAGAAATTGTTTCTGAATGTTTCTTTTTGTACATAATCAGTATCTTTCATCACTGCATACATTGTTGCAACCTGCACTTATAAAATTTCAAGCATAAGTATAGTAACTTGCAGAAACTACGAGGAAAGTAATCTAAATTAAAGAGAACTGAATTCATTAAGGTACTAGAATCTACAAAGCAGAAATAAAGATGAGTGAGACAGACACCTCCTCTTGTTCAGGAGTCAAGGTGACTGGCTTCCCATTATAGAGCATCTTTACCCCATGAGGGTTGTATGGAGGCGGGAAAATGACACCATTGTGTTTTAAAGTAGTCCATTTTATCTGCCCATCGTTAGAGCCTGGTGGCTTTGTTGTCGACTTAGAATACTTTGAAAATTTTGAAGCTTTTTGGCCCTTCTTGATCGTTTTCTTGATTGAGGATGAACCAACTTTGGTTACCTTTAGCTTTGTCAGAGATGGTTTACTATCCGATGCAACTTTCTTACTCCTCTGGGAAATTGGAATGAAGTCATCATCATCATCATCTTCTTCCTTTGGTTCTTGTTTGGCTGATACCTGCTTATTCTTTGCAGATGTAGAAGAATCTGAAACTTTTGGCCTTTTAGCTGAACAGTTCTCAGAACAATTGACCTTATCTAGAGGCCTCTTACTAGAGACCACAGATGAAGCTTTGCCTTTATCCATTGTGCTGGAAACATTCTTCTGAACTTTTGAAACAACGGGCTTCCTTTCGTTAGAATCATAAGGCCGACTGCCTAATGTTCCCAACTTGGACTTCGGTGCAATCCTTGATGATAAAGGTTTATCATCATCCGAATCTTCAGAAGGTTTCACTTTCCCCAGTCTGGCACCTATCGGTTTTTCATCTTCAGAATCACTATTTCCTTGAGCAAGATGTTCAATAGAATTAATTTCCTCCTTAATTGTGGTAGACTTATTCTGTTCTGACAACCGCTTTGACTGACCATTTAATGTAGTCAACGGTGGTGATTTGGGTACTGGTGATGCCCTAGATGAAGTTGAAGCTTTTGAATTTGATACTGGTGATGCCCCAGCAGATGAAGTTGAAGCTTTTGGGCTTGCTAGCGGAGATTTTACTGGTGGTGATTTGGTTGATGGAACCATCTTACCCTTTTGAACACTCGAGTTTAGACCATTGGAAGAACGGTGCTCAGATACCTGCTTCCCTGGTTGTCCAACTTGCCTCTCAGCTGATAATTTCTTTGCTTCAGCGTTTAATTGATTCGGTTTAGATTTTGTGCTGTACCGTTTGAATACTAAAGGTTCATCATCCTCGTCTTCACATAAATTCAGTTTAGTAGAAGTCTGAACAGCCATTATCCAACAATATACTCAGGTGGCATGTAAATCACCTAAATTTGTTCAAAACACAACTTATCTTTCAAGATGGATACAATACCCCAACAACAATTATATCGAAACCCCAAATCTGAGGCTAAATCATTAACTATCGACAACGAAAGAAATATTCTCATCGTGATAATCAAATACATCCAATTATATGATGACACCAGAACATAAACTCTTGCACAGATTGTAAAAAAATCGAAACATGATGATATTTTCAGATTCTCTGCTACTTGAATTTGTTTCCCTATTGATATTCCAATTCAAACTTTAGCATTTATTCAATTACCCAGTTATTTAAAGTGATCAAAACTACAAAATCAATACAAATTGCACAGCCAAGTAACTGAAAAAACTTAGCTGACCTAATTCCTAAACTTCTAGGGCAGCCTAAACAATGGACATAAGGGGTAAAAGAAAGCCCTAAAAAGATTAAGAGTTTGCCTACAAAATGAATTAAGGACTGGAAATATTGGTTGGGAATCTAATAGAACAAACCCTAAATTTGAAATCACCGTGATCGCAATCAGAGAGGATATCGTATGCACATGATGACATGCAGAGAAAACAAACCCTAATGGGGCAAAAATCAAAAGAAAGAGATTAAGGCGTACTTGTTCGTCAAAGAATAAATTGAGTTTGCAGCTTCTGATCTCTTAAATTAGGGCAAATTCGAAAGTCTTATTGAACTGATTGAATTGATATTTGGGAAAAGATGGCCATCACAGTTACCGTTCTAAGTGAGAGAGAGAGAGGGCGAGCTTCGGTTTTGTGATATCGGATTTGTGGAATGTAGGTGAATGAAAATTGGTTTCGGCCTTACGCCTCAGGGAAAGGCTTTTACAGAGGTAACAATGACAAAACAGATAATGTGCAGTGTTTACAATACCAGTATTGTTAAAAAATTGTATTTAAGTATGATTGTGTAAATTTTAAGGAATTGTTATTAGCATTTAAAAAATTTCATTCACACTTTTCGTTTATATTTTTTTTTCTTCTAATTATAGAAATTTTGGAATGCCAAATAAGATTTTTTGAGTGCTAATAACAATTCTTAATTTTAAATTAAATTTGATACTAGTTATTCTTATTTATTAGGACTTGTATTCTTTAGAGTATGAGGATTATTTCCTTCCTTATTACCATAAATAAGGGTATGGGAATAACACATTATCTACACAACCCTACAAACACATATCTCTCTACTCTTTCTCTCTCTCTCTCTCCCATGCCCCTTTTCTCCCCTATAAAATAAGCTACAACACATTATCAACACGCTCATACTGTTGCGCTTAGGAATCTAACGTGGAAGTTTTCTGCATCAAACAAGTTCATCAATATCATCACGCAATCAAGTTCTTTCAAAACAACGGTTTTTATCTTGATATTTTGGCAATCCTAATAGCATGATCATTCATCATAATGCATGACCCAACATTACGTTTTTTGAATTTTAGATTCTACATAAATTGTGTATGTATTATATCCATAATTGTTGAATTATGTGAATTGATATTGCCATGAATTGCATCATGTATATGTCAATGCATTAAATTATATGATGGATATGCATGAAATTGAATTAATTTTACAATTTGGAAATTGATAAATTAAAAATAAAATAAAATTCTAGGGTTAACTGAAAACCCAACCCGCGAGCAAGCCGAGACCACGGAGCCTCTTGGGCTTTAAACCCAGAACCACAAACAATGGCACGCCATTCTTGGTGACTTGCAGTTACCACCAACATGGCCTTGGCCGAGTTCTTCAAAATCTCACTAGAATTCAAAGCCCCATTTTTTCGAATTCATGGATTCTTGGTTCGCAGGACGTCGAGACTCGTTTCTCCATCATAATCGAGGTTCCCTGTTAAAATCCAATTAGCACCGACGTTTTTTCGATCCAAAACATGGCCGCCAACAGCAGCGTCGCTGGACTCACCTTTAGTGACATCGCCCAACAACGCTGGGATGTTCTTTGGTCCTTACCCAAGCCCATCTGAGCTTGGCGAAATCTCAGTCCAAACACCAGCCCTTTGGGCTCTGGTGTTTCTCTAGGCCCACTGGAGAGATTTGTTTCTCTGAGCGCACAAATTGCAGCCCATAACTAGTTGCTCAACCCAAGTGTGACACCAGCCTGAGGACTATGGTGTTTTCCTTGCCTGCGTCACCTTGAATCCCAACTTTTGGTTGGTGCATCCGTATACCCACACGTGCACGATCCCAGCTCGCTGTTGGAGAGTTGTGCACCACATCGTGTCACACTTGAACCACGCCCATTTGGGCCTCTGGTATATTAGGCTTGCAGCCCACACTTTAATTTTGGTTTGAATTCCAAATAATTAATTCTATTATTATAATAGACCTTGAAGATCTATTTGCATATTTTTCTTGTTGCATATTTATGTATATATATATATATTTGTGTTTGTCTGCAGGAACATATGAACCTGAAGTTCATAATTCTTTTGAAACCTGAAGTCGTGCCGTGTTTGAAAACCTGAAGTTTTTATTAAAAACATCTCCCATGAAAACCCGAAACTTTTTCATGTAACTTTAAACCAATCAATGCCTATTAGAACTTGAATGTTCTCCTCCTATGTGAATGGATTGATTTTTTTTCTCCATTACACTAACCACATTCTTGTCCATTTATTTTGTGATAAGGACATGTCGAATTTGAACAAACTCAACCTCACCGCCTTAGAGGTCTCTAAATGAAATTACCTCAAGTGGGTCCAAGATGTGAAGCCTTACCTCACCGCAAAGAATTTGCATCCCGCCATTGAAGATGAGATGGATAACCCGGTTAACGAAGCTGAGAAAGCCACTGCCATGATCTTCATTTGAAGACACATTCATGATGCACTGCAAACTAAGTACCTTGCTGAGGAAGATCCACAAGCACTTTGGGTCGCTTTGGGTGATCATTTTGATCACCAAAATGACATCTTCTTGCCTGATGCAAGACATGGCTGGCAACATCTACGCTTATAAGACTTTAAATCTGTGAATAAATATAATTCTGAAGTTTGTCGAATCCAATCACTTCTCAAGTTCTGTAACGAGAACTTGAATGAAGAGGATCTCCTGGAGAAGATTTATTTGACCTTTTCTGTTACCAATAATGTCCTACAACAAAAATATAGGGCTCACAAGTTCACTAAGTTTTCAGATTTGATCTCTGTTTTACTTTTCGCTTAAAAAACAGAATCAATTGTTGATGAAAAATCATTAAGCTCGACCTACTTGGGCGACTGCTATGCTTGAAACACACTATAGCACACACCAACACCCAAAACGTCAACATAGGCGTGGAAGGGACGGCCAGAAGCCATCCGGTCAAGGTCAACAGAGCCAAGGCTCATCTAAGAGAGGAAATGCAATATCCCGTATTTAAAAATAAAAAAAATAAGTATATATATGTACATGTGTATGTATATGTGATTAGTATTTCTATGTTACCAAATTTTTTGTAATTATTTTTTTTTAATGAAAATCTATTCTTATGTACTTGTGTTTCTCTATTTTGGTTTAAAATCACTTTACATAAAATACCTAACTACTGATAGAATGGGAGGTGTTGTCCAAGCTTGGAAACATGTCTTTGTGCCTACTAGTGTACTTGTAAGTAGTTTTTAGTGAAGTTTTATGAGAGAAAATTGGAGCTTTTACCAAACTCCATTTGTATGCCTATTGATTGTAGACTTACCCATGTATTTTGATCTAGGAATAAAACTTAAGCCAAAGCTCAACGTGACCTTAGATGCTTGTATTCAGCTTGCATGATATTGATTAACTTAACACATGTCTCTTTTCCATTTGAACACATACCATTATCAATGATTAGGTTAACATTTGGTGTGTTTCTATTGGAACACATATTAGGGCTAATGATTAGCTTAAACATTTGTTTTCTTTCTATTGGACCACATAATATGGTTAGTGATGAGGACAACACTTGTTGCCTTGGTATTGGAACACATTTTTTGTCTAATGATTGGCACCACACTTGGTTTCTTTTCAACGGAAGGGACATGGAGAAAAGAAAGAGGAAGAAGAAGAAAAAAGAGAGAAAAAGAACAACTCCAACAAAATGTCATTCTCCTTTTCATATTACCTCTTATTTTTCATTTACATATTGTTGAGGCTTTAAGCCATCTTTCATTGTATTTGTAAGTCTCTCATATATAGTGAAATACAATGAAAGCAAACCCTAGTGGATGTAGTCGATTTGGTGAACCACTTAAATCTTGTGTTGTTTATGCATTTATATTTTGGCGATCATTGCCATAAAAAGCACTCCCACCACACCATCGAAAATATCCATTTAATTCCCTTGAGAATGTTGTAAAATAAGAGAGACAAATCCCAAAAAATGCATGAGAGCTTACCAAACAGAATTGCTCTATGGAACTCAAATGGGTTTATGCATCAATATCACCTAAAGAGAGATGGAGTAAAATGGTAAAGTAATATTTCTCAATTAGATTGTTGTATCCATACTATATATTATTGATAAGATAATACGATTTTGTCTACAAACAATTTGATTGGTGTTGCAGATATAATACAATTTTGGCTACTAACAATTTGATGAATGTTGTAGATGTTATAGAGCATGTGATTATTGATATCCTTGTTACATGGCATATACATAAGCATTCTTGTAAAGTAAGAAAAGAGTTAAGTTGTGTTTGAGTTGTGAGGATATTCAAGGGCTGAAGTTTACCTTGAATATAAAAATAATGAACCTTGTATATATCAAGCGTTGGGTGCAGGGCTTGAGTATACAAATTGGTTGATTATAAAAATAATGAAATCTTGTATATGTCAAGCATCGAGGGAAGAGCTTGAATATACAATTGGGCGTCGGGGGAAGTGCCTGTATAATAAAGTGGAATCTGAGAATTTAATTATAAAAATTGGGTTTAAGGGATGAACAGGAGTTAACTCATATTCTAAGGTATTCGGAGCCAAGTGATATAAGTATGGTATGGGACGTGCAGCCTTTGATGCCTTAGGTATGTGTTAGCGAGATTAGAAGGGAGTTAGTACATTTATGCATCTCATTTGAGTATATTTTATGTATTTACAAGAATTGTCACATTTTAATTATTATTTTGCTGGTAGTTTCGGTTGTAAAGTAATTTGTACACTATTTTATTCGGATGTGTATTCAATAAACTTTATGTATGTAAAATTTTAATTTTACTTTCCGCCATATCTTGGTTGTAGAATTTATTTCTATAGCTAAGATATGACTCACACCCTAGCTTGTCAATAGTCTTTATTCGCGGGACAGGGTGTGACAGGAAAGCAACCCAGAAGCGTCCTAACCTCGCTCGCAAGGCCCCAAACTTCAAGAATAAGGTCAAAGCACCTAACACCATGGATGCGGACATGTGCTACCATTGTGGTTCAAAGGACCATTGGTCGCATGTTTGTCGTGTTCCCTAGAAGGTTGTAGCTGAATATCATTCTCGTTGTAAAAAGTTTGGATCAAACTTTATACAAGTGGATGAACTAAAGAGTACCAAAATGGAGGTTTCTAACTTTCAGGAGGCTATTACCCTTATGAAAGATTAGAATCTTAGACATGAACTATTTTTGGTTGCATTTTTAGAATAATGGAGCTGAATTCCACCTAGTGGCCAATCCCCCTCTTTGTTTTTTGTTTAAGTTGAACAATTTTCCTTTATATTTGGATTATTTGTTGGTGATTTATTTTTGGATATTAAGTTTTTTTTAATTACCATCCTTGAATAATTAGATTTTTTTGAATGGATATTTGTTTCTAGAACTTTTGGGAAAGTTAGTTGTTTAGCAAATAGTGCAACCATGCACACCGTTTTGTGTGAACGCATCTATTTCACTAACTTCATACCTAAGAATGCACCTCTGACAACCCTATTAGGCCCATCCAACTTGATTGAAGGATACGGTAAGGCACATACAATATTGTCCAATGGTACAATCTAGGCCCTTGATGAGACACTTTATTCTCCACGTTCCGGAATATCGTTGTTGAGTTTCAAGGACATTGGAGATAATAATTACCACATTGAAACCTAAGTAGAAAATGGAGTTAAATTTTTGTGCATAACTTCCTACGAATATATCTAGAAGCGTATTCTAGAGAAGGTAGAGCGTATCTCGAGTGGTCTGTATACTACAACTATACACCATATAGAGAGCCACTATATGGTCGGCCCTACATTAGGGACCGCGCACAAAATTACACTTTGGCATGATCGTTTAAGACATCCTGGATAAACAGCAATGAGCCGTATCCTCAAATCATCACGCGAGCATCCACTAACCCGAAGTTTAGGTTCGATTCAAGGAATCACATGCCAAACCTGCTCCATGGGAAATCTTATCATTAAGCCTTCTTATGCTTAGTTTGAATTCTCCTATTTTCTACAAAGGATTCAGGGGGACATTTATGAATCGATTCACCCTCTATGTGGATCATTTAGATATTTTATGGTTTTGGTTGATGCTTTCATCCGTTAGTCACACGTATGCTTGTTATCCACAAAGAACGCCACATTCTCTAAATTGTTGGCTCGGGTTATCAAGCTCAGGGCTCACCACCCTGATTATCCAATCAAATCTATTCGATTGGATAATGCTGGAGAATTCACATATAAAACTTTTAATGATTATTGCATGTCGGTTGGGGTTGAAGTTGAACATCCATTACCCCATGTACACACCCAGAATAGTCTAGCGGAGAGATTCATTAAGCGCTTACAAATGATTGCTAGATCGTTGGTCATACGTACCAAGTTACCGATTGCTGCTTGGGGCCATGCAATATTGCATGCATCCATGTTGGTCTGCCTGAAGCCTATTACAACCCAACCATATAGCGCCATTCAGTTGGTTACTGTATACAAACTTGACTTGTCGCATTTGCATGTTTTTGGTTATGCAGTCTATGTGCCGATTTTGCTGCATTTACGTACAAAAATGGGGCCTCACTAAAGGATGGGAATCTATGTCAAATATGACTCTCCTTGAATTATCCGTTACTTAAAACTTTGACAAGCAATCTATTTACCACTCGTTTCGCGGATTGTCACTTCTATGAGATAGTTTTCCCGTCGCTAGGGGGAGATAAAAACGTCACCGTTCCTTAAGAATGACACAAATTTATTGTAGACGACTCCTACTTTGTCTCATTTAGATCCCCACACTGCTTAATCTGAAATTGAAGTGCAATCCATATTAGATTCTCAGAGCATAGCTCAGAGCATGCTAGATGTTTTCACGGATCTAGCGCAATTGACAAGATCATATATTCCAGCTGCGAATGTGCCTGGAAAGATAGACGTACCAAATGTATGACATATTTCCCTCCTGGTGGCCCAGGATACCACTTTGGCCGATCCACGTACATTAGCGGCTAGCCAGTCATTTGCCTATACACAAAAGAATGGCAAACCACTTGGTCCAAATGATTCACACCCCTAGAAGAGGAAACCCATGACACAGACCCCTGTTGAGCCTACCGTGAATCCGACTGTCGCCTACTCATTATATCCAACTCATGAGGAAATTCTATATTATGGAAGACTCTTTCAAAAGACAAATCCACCTCCCGAGAATCGTGAGATTTCGGTCCATTATGCTAGCTTGGATGATATGTGTGTAGAAATGAGATAAACATCAACAATGCATTATCATATGCAGTAGCTACTGAGATCATGTTGAGCGATGATATTGAACTCTATTTCGTTAATGACATCGACGTAGAACTGATTGGTCAAACTGGAAACAAACAATCCAAGTCGAAATCGATTTGCTTGTGAAACGTAAGGTGTTTGGACCTGTAGCTTTTACTCCTCCACATGTAAAACCCGTTAGCTACAAGTGAGTTTCTGTTCAGAAGCATAATGAAAAGAACGAAATTATGCGTTACAAAGCTCGTCTTATTATTCAAGGCTTCTCACAACGTCCTGGGATTGACTATGACGAAACTTATTCACCCGTTAAGGATGTGATTACTTTTACTACCTTATCAGTTTGGTGGTTTTCGAAAAACTAAGTATGCAATTGATAAATGTAGCAACTGTGTATCTATATGGGGATCTTGATATGAAAATTTATATGAAAGTTCCCAAATAACTTACATTGATTGGATCAAATATTTCCAAACCCCGGAAAATGCTCTCAATTCGACTGAGGCATTCACTCTATGGTTTGAAGTAGTCCTGAAGAATATGGTATAACCGTCTGAGTGAATATTTGACTAGTTAGGGATATGTGACCAACAAACTATGCTATTGCGTGTTCATTAAGAAGTCACATTTTGGTTTTGTAATTGTTGCAGTTTATGTTGATGACTTGAACCTCATCGGAACTCATGAAGAGCTCGAGAGGATTGTCGCGCACCTGAAGTTAGAATTTAAGATGAATGATCTATGAAAGACTCGATACTGCCTCGGTCTTAAGATAGAGCATCGTTCAGATAGAATCTTAGTACATAATTCAAACTAAATTCAGAAGGTGTTGCACCACTTTAACAAGGATAAAGCGAAGCCTTTGAGTACTTCTATGGTCGTTCGATCGCTAAATACAAAGTGAGATCCCTTCCATCCGAAGGAGGATGATGAAGAGATTTTGGAGCCCGAAGTTCTTTATCTAGGTACGATAGACGCTTTATTGTATTTAGCTCAATGCACCAGACCCAACGTTTCATTCGCTGTTAATCTTTTGGCAAGATACAGTAATGCATTGACACACATACACTGGACTGGTGTTAAAGATATTTTTTGTTACCTTAAGGCAACTATGGATCTGAGCATGTTCTATCCCTATGGATCCTCAAGTGATGCCGCACCCCTCATATCTCGAGTCAATTTTTGCCTTGTTGGTTATGCCAATGCAGTATACTTATATGATCTGCACAAGGCGTGCTCTCAAATAGGTTATGCATTTACCGTTGGAGGCACAACAATCTCTTAGAGGTCAACTAAATAGACCTTAGTTGCCACTTCGTCTAACCATGCTGAAATTCTCGCCTTACATGAAGAAACTCGAGAATGCTTCAGGCTGAGAGCGGTTGTAGGCCATATTTGAAGCTTCTATGATCTTTACCCTGTCATTGACGTGCCGGTGATGATCTATGAAGACAATGCAACATACATCGAATAGCTCAAGAAGGGTTACATCAAAGGAGACAACACCAAGCACATTGCTCCAAAGTTTTTCTCACATCAATAACAAGAGCATCAGAAGATTGAAGTCATGCAAATCTGGTCACAAGACATTCTGGCCGACCTCTTTACCAATTCACTATCGAAGGCGACGTTTCAGAAGCTTGTTCAAGGAATTGGTATGCGTAAACTTTTTGAGTTGTAACATTGTTAGTTCTCTTTAGAATTATGTCAAATGCAGGGGGATTATCCTGAAATATACTTGCTTGATCTTAATGCACTTTTTTCCCTATGATTAAGAGCATTTTCCTCGCTAGGTTTTTGCTACCTAGCAAGGTTTTGACGAGACACCTACCTTAGGTTGATCATATCCCTGATAAAGTCCTATAGACATTTCATTTGACTTTGCATTTCTCACGTATTTTTCCTTTGACTATGGATTTTGTCCCTACTTGGGTTTTACCATAGCCATTGGGTTTTTTGGTGAGACTTAGTTCCATATGCAAGTTCTTACTTCACTTTGAGACTAGTGTGTTCCCAAAATCAGTGCTGACGAGTCGACTTCCTTAACTCTACATGATGCTGAATCTACTTAAGTATTTACACACTCAAGGGAGAGTGTTATAAACATTGTATTTCAGTGTGATTGTGTAAATCTTAGATTAAATTCGATACTAGTTATTCTTCCCTATTAGGACTTTGATTTTTTAGAGGATAAGGATTTTTCCCTATCTTATTACTATAAATAAAGGTAATGCGTAAGGGGAATAACACATCCTATACATAACTCTACAAATACATCTCTCTCCCTACTCTCTCTCTCTGTCGTGCCCCCTCTCTCCTTTGTTAGATAAAATAAGCTACAACGGGTATCAGTGGAAATATTGATATGTAAATTAGTGCAAATATCAACTAATATATTGAATATATATATCGATATCAACTAATTTCGATGGAAATGATGGAAATTTAAAATGAAACTTTATGGATTGTTAAACATTGAAAAAGTTATATCTGGTACATGAGTAAATCTGAGTTGGTGAATTTTGGGTCAAGCTTTATCCATTCTCGAAAGTTTGAAGCATAAAGTCTTAAGGCTTGTTTGGTTTATGGTTTACAGTTATCAATTTCCTTGTTTGGGATAATCCATGTTGGGAAAGTATCACTTAGCACATCAGTATGAAATGCAATGTCTTAAGGCTTGTTTGGTTCGTGGATTAGAGTCATCAATTACTGTTTATGGTATAATCATTTTCAAAATGTAATTTTATGTTCATTTGTAATAGATGCGACATGTCACCAATGCATGCACTGCACTGCACTACACCCTACAAGATTTTTTCCAATAAATGAAATATTTGTTGTATGCCTATTTAATTGAACTATTATAGAGGAATAAAGATGGGGAGGCCGGCGACAATAAGAGGGAGAGAGAGAGGAGAGATTTAATTGTGAGGTGTGTGTTGTATCACTCAATTGTGCCTTTATTTATAGTAGTCGGATAGGTAGAATCCTTACATTTTTAGGATTACAACTCTTAATAGGTAATTAATTCCTACTATGAATATAAGAGATATTCCTAGATCCACTAGGATTTACACAATAACATTCATATTTTAAATATGACTGCAACACTCCCCTTTGAGTGTGTAAATACTCAAACAAAACATCGCATCAGATCTTCAGCAGATAAGGTAGAACAGTTGATGAAGTCAGCAGCACAATGGGTGAATGCGAGTCTCAAATTTAAGAAAGTATGCATTGGTAGTAAAACTCACAAAACCTCGCTATAGTAAGACCCAAGGTGGGAGAAAAACCCATAGACTAAGGAGAAAAGTGAGAAGTATGCATAATGTCTAAAACAAACGTCAAACAAGATGAAAGTAGTGAACCCAACAGAGTATGATCATCTCAGGATGAGTGCCTCTTTAAAACCTCGTTAGGTAGTAAAAACCCAGTGGGGAAAATGCTCATAATTATAGGAAAAATAGTAAATTAGGATCAAGTGAGTATGCTTCAGGATACTCTCCCTGAGTTAAACATAACTTTCAAACAAGAAAACTACAAGTGATTTAATTCAGATAATTTATGCACACCGATTCCTTGGATGAACTTCTGAAAAGTAGACTTGGGCAATGACTTGGTAAAGAGACCGGCCAGGTCGTCTTGGGAACGGATTTGCTTGACTTCAGTGTTCTGATGCTATTGTTGTTGGTGAGAGTAAAAGAATTTCGGTGTTATGTGCTTGGTGTTGTCTCCCTTGATGTATCGCTTCTTTACTTGCTCGATATATGCTGCATTGTCTTCAAAGATCGTCGTAGGAAGATCAACGACGGAAGTAAGACCATTAGTGATTTGAATATGTTCCATAACTGTTCTCAACCAAAAGCACTCATGCAATGCTTCATGCAAGGCGAGGATCTTAGCATGGTTCGAAGAAGTCGCAACTAGCGTTTTCTTGGTAGACCTCTAAGATATAGCGGTGTCTCCAACTCTAAATACATAGCACGTTTGAGAATGTGCCCTATGTGGATCAGACAAATATCCAGCATCTACGTAACCAACAAGGCAAGAATTAACCCGAGAACTAAGGGGGCGATGTGTTCTCTCGAGGATTCGTGGTTGTAGAACAAGCCCAAATTTGTAGTATCCTTAAGGTAGCAGAAAATGTCCTTAACACCATTCTAGTGCCTGCGTGTAGGTGCGTTGCTATATCTAGCCAAAAGATTAATAACGAAGGAGATGTTGGGTCTAGTGCATTGAGTCAAGTACAATAAAGCACCAATTGCACTTAGGTATAGAACTTCAGGCTTCAAAATCTCTTCATTATCCTCCATAGGATGGAAAGGATCTCGTTTAGTATCTAGAGTCTGAACGACCATATGAGTACTCAAAATCTTCCCTTTATCCTTATTAAAATAAGGCAACACCTTCTGGGTGCAATTTAATTGATGTACTAGGATTCCATCCAAACAATGCTCGATCTCCAGGCCAAGGTAATATTGAGTTTTCCCAAGATCTTTCATCTCAAATTTCGATTTCAAGAACGTAGCAATTTCCTCAAGATTTGTGAGATTTTCGATGAAGTTCATGACATCGACATAAACTGCAACGATTGCAAATCCGAAATGTGACTTCTTAACGAACATGCATGGGTATAATTCGTTGTTCACATAACCCTGACTTGTCAAATATTCACTTAGACGGTTATACCACATCTGCCAGGATTGTTTCAATTCGTAGAGTGATTTCCTCAATCTAATCGAGAGAGTGTTCCGTGGTCTAGAACTATTTGAACCAGTTAATGGAAGTCATTCTAGAACTTTCATGTATATTTCCGTATTTAGATCCTCATAGAGATACGCGGTTACCGCGTCCATAAGCTGTATATTCAATTTTTTGAAAACTATCAAACTGATTAGGTAGCAGAGCATTATGACGTCTATTATGGGGGAATATGTCTCCTCGTAATCAATTCTAGGGCATTGAGAGAAGCCTTGCGCTACGAGGTGTGCTTTGTATCGCATTATTTCATTCTTCTCATTATGCTTCCTTATGAAAATCCACTTATAGCCCACGGGCTTCACATGTGGTGGAGTATGAGCTACAGGGCCAAACACCTTACGTTTTGCAAGCAAATAGAGTTCGACCTAAATTGCTTGTTTCCAATTTTGACCAATCCGTTCTACGTCGACATTCATCAACAAAACGTGGTTCAATATTATCACCACGCATGATGTCAGTAGTTATTGTGTACGCAAATCCATCGTTGACGATCATCCCATTCTGATTTCAAACCTCATCCAATACTACGTAGTGGACCAAAATCTCATGATTTTCATGAGATCGGGTTGTCTCATCTAATACATCACCATAATCTAGAATAACCTCATACGTTGGAATAGATGAGTGAGCAATGGTCGGATTCAAACTAGGGTCACTAATTGGTGCCTATTTCCTCTTCCAGGGTTATGAATCCTTTGAATCAAGGGGTCTGCCACTCTTCTGGGTCGGAGCAGATGATTGGCTAATCGCCAATGTGCTTAGCCGTATGAAAGGTGCGGCTTCCCCACCTTATAGGATGGTCCGGCCTTCCCAGGCGGTGTTATGACGTACGCAAGGTACTTCTATCCTTGCAGGTGCGTTTGCAGCTGATATATGTGATCTTATCACTTTAGCTTGATCAATAAAAGCATCCGGCATACTTTGAGCAATGCTTTGAAGATCTATAATTCATCACACCTCAATTTCATATTGGGCAGTACGGGGATCTAAATGAGACATAGTGGGAGTATTCCACGACAATTTGCGACGTTCTCCAAGAACGTTAGCATGCTTATTTCCCCCTAACGAAAGGGAAGACTGTTTCATCAAAGTGACAATTTGTAAAACGTGCGGTAAAGAAATCTTTTATCAGGGGCTCTAAGTAGCGAATAATTGATGGTGAATCATAACCGACATTGATTCCCATTTTTCTTTGAGGATCCATTTTGGTACGTAATGACGACGTTATTAGCATATAAACTGCGCACCCAAACACACATAAATGCGAGACGTCAGGCTTACATCCAGTAACTAACTGTAACGGTGAATGAGGTTGAGTAGCGATAGGCCTCAAGTAGATCAGCATAGTTGCGTGCAATATTGCATAACCCTAGGCAGAAACCAGCAGCTTGGTTAGCATAACCAAAGTCTGAGCTATCAATTGAAGAAGCTTTATGAAAGCTTCTGCCAGGCTGTTTTGGGTGTGAACATGGGGTACATGATGTTCAACTTCAATCCTTACTGACATGGAATAATCGTTTAAAGTCTCTGATGTAAACTCTCCAGTCAAATCAACTTAATTAGATAATCAGGGTGGTGAGCCCTTAGCTTAATAATTTGTGCTAGGAGTTTCGCAAATGTAGTGTTGTGTGTGGATAACAGGCAAACATGTGACCATCGTGTTAATGAATCAACTAACTCCATAAAATAAGGGTAGGCACCGGTCGGGTTGGGCCTAAATTTTGAAGGATCGAACCGGATTTGCTTAAAAAGGAAATGTGACAGGTCAGGCTGGGTATTGCAAATCTGATCACTGAAATCGGACCTAACCTGGCCCGTTTCGAACGGGCCTGTTTGGGACGAGTCCACGAGTCCTTCTTACTTTTTTTTTCTTTTTTGGTTTTGACAGCCTTCTAGATTCGCCATTCTCCAGATCTTCAACTTAGTCTCCGACATCAAGACCCTCATCCGCTGCCGCACCGTTTCCAAATCTGGTACAAGACCATAAACCCAATTCACCACAAAATTATATTTTCTCCATAGCCAAACAAAAAACAAGAAGGGAAGTACATGTAACTTACGGTATCCTAAATCTGAAACTTGATAAGACGACCATTGATGGTGACCATTCGAGCTTCGAACTTGACACCGATGGTAAAATCATGCACAGGCTGAAACCTTTTATCTATGAATTGCAACAGCAAGCAAGATTTTTCGACACCTACAAATCCGAACCAAAAACCCAAAACCAAAACCCAATTGTTTTAAAACCTCAATTCTCAAACCAAACAAACAAAAAGAAAAATAAAGAAAAATCAGAAGGCTATGGATTGGAGGAATTAAGACCTGTGTTGCCGATGATGATGAGGTAGTTGCAAGACTCTATCCTCAAATCGCTCCAGGACCTTATCTCGGCCAAGCCTAACTCGACCCAGACCCGTTTTCAGAATTCACCTGCCCAGATCCTCCACTTATTTCATTGCATCTGAAACCTCTTGATCGAGCTCTCGTTGGGCGATCTCCGATTCGTGAGGGACTGAAAACCGGCGAAGCTAGGTAGATCGGAGACATAGACATCGAGAGAGAAAGAGAGAGAGATTGGGGGAGCGAGAGAGATCGAGAGGGAGGAGATTGAGAATCGATAGATCCGAAAAGTGTGAGAAATCTAAGACAGAGGCGTTCGGAGACAGAGATCGAGATGGAGGAGACTGAGGAGATGATATTCTTCGAGAAGGTGTGAGAAAATAGGAGAGAAATAGGAAAATGATACAAACAGGTCGGTTCGGGTACCTTTTTTTTATACTTCTGGACCTGGCCCGCCCCTAAAATTTCAAAGCCCCGCCCCATTTCTCTTTTTAAAAATTAGGAACCGGCCCGTGCCCGCCTCGACCCGCGATTCCTATACCCGTTTGGCCATCCCTACCATGAAGTATCTAAATGATCCGCATGTTGGTTAGATAGGTCCACAAATATCCTCTTGAATCTTCTAAAGAAACTTAAGGGGGTTGTGAATAATCTTTGTATGTGAAGGTTGAGTATTCAACTTCCCTAAATAACATGCTTTGCAAGGCAGCAAGCCCAAAGGGTTGTGCGCCTTGTCCAGGTGTCAATACGACATCATATCCCCATGTGGCTAGGCTTCAGGCCAGCGCGGTGGTTCGACATGGTGTCATAGTGGTGCGGTGGTGCCGCAAAAAAAATCCCTGTTTTGTTCTGTTTTTTTTTTTTTTTTTTCGAATTTTCTAGGGTTTGAAAAACCCTAAATTGCTTCTAATTTATTTATATGCTTTAACTCACAAATTCCACATAGCAAAAATAATTGTGTAGTGCATGAAACGTATATATATTGACAAATATATGAAACATATACAATATATATCGGAAGGAAAATATAAACATAGAGGGTTCATGCATCATGGGGAATGTTTTCATGCTTCGTGGACGTTTCAAACATCTTACTTTATTTTAAGTGTACGTGATTAGCAGAAAACAAATAAAAGCCTTTGAATTTGGTAGAAGAGAGCCTCCTCCTACGATACATCAGTTCCTTAGCTTCTGGCAAAAGCGTGTTGACAACGTGTTGTAGGCCTATTTAACTGAACTATTTTAGAGGAATAGAAAGGGGGAGGCCGTCAACAATAAGAGAGAGAAGAAAAATTTAATTGTGAGGTGTGTGTTATATCATCCTGTTGTGCCTTTATTTATAGTAGTAGAATAGGTAGAATCCTTACCCTTTTAGGATTACAACTATTAATAGGCAATTAATTCCTAATGAAAATATAAGAGTTTAGGATTCATAAAATATTGGAGGGCCTAATGACGTTTATTTGTTTTTTCGGTTATTAGAACATGTTTTTATATTTACTTAAAATGTGAAATTCGTGCTAATTACGTGTCTATTAGGATTACAATTTTTTCCTAATTCCTGACTTCTTTTTTACGTAAGTGACCATGTCACAAGGTAGACGAAAAGATCAAACTGATGATTAGGCTCAATTAGGTTAAGGTTCGAGGGAACCCTTATTTTTGTTTAGCAATACTTGATGTTAAATAAAAATGTATCCAATTACAAAGCTAATGGTATTTTTTTCATACAATATAAGTACTAAGGGTTAAACTAATTTATACAGTGAACAAAGCCCTCCTGTAATCATCTCTTTTAACACACCAAAACAATTAATTTTTGGCAGGGCCATAATGTAATCTCGACATTCACGTTCCTCTTAATCTATGTACGTTATAGTGAGATTCTTCACTAGAAAGTGAGAGGTTTAGGTACAAATTTCATGAATGACGAGTTTAAAACCAATTTATTCCTTCAATTCTTATAAATATATCGTTGTTAAAAAAAAAAAAAAAACTCAACATTCACGAGTGTCTCAAGTACGTGTAGGAATGTTATAGTTGTGGCCACATAATCAACCACGCCTAATTAGAGCTTGTCGTATGAATTTTGAATTCAATATGACAAAATATCTTTGAAGGCATGAGCAGACCGTTGTCTCAATCCTATTGGACTAAGTAGAAGAACTCATTGAAAATTTGTGAAAGCCCACAAACTATCTTGCCCCAAGGCCCAAATCTTGCCGAGCACTCATGTAGATAGCTTGGCCCACATGCAGACATTGTGTCCTACTTCGTAAGACATGGTTGTCGACCTCTCGCTAAATTCGACCTTTCGGGCAGTTGAGAATTAGCAAGGGAAGGTTATACTAAACCTATATTAATATGCCCTCTGCCAAGGCATCTCCCAAAGGGATACTCCCTCTACCCGGCCAGGGAGACTAATCCATCAATTGGTCTGCCAAGCACTGCTCTATCGACAAACAATTAAAGAACTATATACTTTATAAATAGCTAAGTCGCACATGAAATTGATAATAGCAAACTAAACATAGAACTATCTACTTCTATTCAATTCTCTCAAACTTAAGACTTAGGCATCGAAGGTCATTTGCCAAACATTCTCCATAATTTTTCAATTGATCTTACGCGATAATTGTTTTACAGGTTTTCTAGTTAATTCTTACTTAACTGAAATTACACCCACAATAGTCATTTTGTGTCCCATCTCACGTGATGTGGAACTTGTACGTGCCAATTTTCGCGTTCCAAATCCAACAGATCTGCTGTGTAAATCTTCAACTTGCGTCAGTACATTAAACTCTTACTTCGATTTTCTATTATAATTGAGAATTCAACGCAAAATCAATTTATCAACTGGAAGGGATGTATTACTGCACAAATGCTAAAATAGACCTTAGCAGCAAGTGTCCATCTGATTAGTGAAAAAAGGTCAAAAAAGTTGTCATTGATATCAATGGCAGAGTCAGGATTTCGGGTTAGGAAGGACCTCTCACAAATATTAAAAAAAAAATTAATTAATTAATAGTAGTTACAAAACTGTTAACCAAAACATCATAGTATATATATGAAAAGTAACCAAAATTCAAAATAACATAGCATTGATAATATTACATATCCTCAATAATTAAAATAATTGTCTTCGACGAGTTTTCACATTTTGAAACCATTGCATAGTATATATATGTTAATTTTACAAACTCAAACAAATTAGGCAAAAGTTAAGAGAAATTGCAAGACATCAATTTAATCATAATTTATAAACAAAAAATTGTAAGAGAAATTGAGAGTAAATTACATACTTTGGGTTGTTGACCAATTAACTAAACTTCTATGTCTTTTCTTTGATGGAATGATGGAATAATGGAAATCTTTAGTCTGCAAAAAAATATTATTTGTTAAATTAATTTACAATTGTAGATGACAACATATATGAATTAGCAAATTGCAAAAAAATTGAAAATGACAACTTTGGAGATTCGAAGTTCATACCCTTGAGGATCATGGAAATTGAAGACTGATCGAAAAGCAATACACAGATATTAACCCTAACCCAGACTAGCAGACTGCAGTAGGCTAGATACTTGGAGAATAATAAAATACTAATTTTTAGTATTGGGAAAATGAATAGAAGTGTTGGAAGTTGGAATAGGTATGCTTTAGGGTTAGACTAGATTACATAAATATCCTTAAAATATTTAAAGAGAGCCGGATCTTTTGTCTAGGAAATTAGAATGGTTTAAGTGAAAAAGTCGTGGAAAAATGATAAAAAAAATAAAAAAAATAAGTAGTACTAATTTTTTTTTTATAAACAAAAGCAGGGTGGGTCTAGAACTACTGTGGTCCTATGATCCATCCGTAAGAGATCTTAGATTTGATTTTCATATATGACGAGTTCGATACTAAATTATTTTGATTATCTAATTGTGTAACTAAGCCTACATCTCACTAACACTTAATATAGAATATCGTTGTGTTTCAAAAAAGTTTCCTAACTACATTTAACAGCAGGTAGATTGTTGCCAATTCTCTTCTCTGTCTTAAGCTATTGTCAGCTATTTTCGAAGGGTACTGGAAAGCTAGCACAAAACAAAACTTCTGTAACCTGCAACCCTAAAGCCGAGGGTCTTTCTTCTTTTACGAGGGTTTTGGGGGTGGAGTAGGGCAAAGTAAAACTGCACCGCAACAAATACGTGTTCTGACGAAAGAATGCCATCAATGATTGATATCATCTATACTCTTTCCTTTCGGAAAATATTAAGGAGATTACATTTTATACATATTTATGTATTACCTAATATGATAAGTGATGTGTACATGTCACGTCAATTAATTAAATTATCTCGTTGAATGTTGTTAGATCACTTACCACATAAAATGATATACCAATGTAGTATATATAAATATGTGGTTTTTTAGCATTACTCTTTGGTTTATGAGAAAACAGTGCCTTCCAAGTCTCTGTGTCTGTGCATATATATACACGTACACACACACACACACATATACACAATTGTACATGCTTTCAATTTCAGCACGAACACAAAAACAATACTAATTCTTGTTTCTGATAACGTGCAAAACTTAGAAACAGTGCTCATGCGCCCTAGTCTAATGAGTAATTTTATAGAGTGAGTTCGTTGCAATTCACTTATGTACTTATGTTATAATGCATGTTTTACATATTTTTATTTTTCCATGTTATAACATATATATGGACTAGTTATAGTAAGTGGGGATAATATAGTACATGTGCAATTTAAGTTCACAGCGTGCAAGCAAGTTGGTACTCGTTTTTCTTGTACAAGCGATAGTGTTATTAGGAATAAAACGGTGGGGGAAGAATCGTGAACCTAAGTTTTCGGGTACATGAGTAAATGCTCTTAACTAACACTTAAGTTATAAGCTCCTATTGTATTCGTTTTTTCATTTGCTTCTTGCTTACTCCAAAATATATGCAAGGAGTTTGCAAGTCGAACGAACAAAAACCTGGGTCGATCGAGCATTACATGCACTGTCAACAAAAGGATAACAAATTATAAAAAATAACAACTGAATTGAGCATACACGTAAGCCTAGAAATTCCTGAAATCATGAGTATATAAGTTCATACGAGTCTCTAGCGACATCGTGTACGGCATTGACCCCAAAAAAGAGAAGAGCCTCCATAGCACGTCAAGACATTGCAATTCCCAAACATGTATGCATGCATGTGTAATTGCTCCTTGCCCAAACAAACGAAACCTAATTTTCCTTGCAATATCGGACTGTTTAAGACTAGTAGATATATTTTGTCATGGTTGTTCAACTTTTTTCAGTGGTTGTAGATATGATAGAAATACATACATCACTTCACCTGAGTTGGCAAATCGCTAAGAAAAGTTGTCCAAGTGCGTGCGCATGCATGAGTGATTATCAGTTGTAGATTCATATGATTTCATACTGAACTAACAGCTACCAGTCACTCACGAGCACCCCCATACAAACAACTAACAATTTGCACATATCTGAGGAATGGATGTAGTATAGTTAAACCTACTAGTCAATTAACACTACCAAAGAGTTTGAATTGTTCTTCATTTCAACAGTTGATTAGTGAGCTGATTAAGATCATTTGTATGGCCTAACTAGTCAAAAACTGCACTTGGCACGGATGCTCTTAATATTAATTATATTGGTTTATATCTTTGACACGCACGCTCCATTCTGCATTCAACATACTTTAAATTTAATTAAGTTATTTAAAACACGCATTTGTATTATCGTCAATAACACATGCATTAGAATCCAAATTTTGATTGTTTTATTTTAATCCTCAATATTGCACCTGGGTCAGGATCGATCAAATCACTTAATAAGGTTCATGCACGTTTTATATTGTAAGAGTTCGTTAAAAAGTATATGTTATTGGGTAGAATACGATTTGTAGGATTGAAACAGGTTTTCGTATGCGGCAAAATGAAAGCAGATGAGAGTCGCACCAAAAAAAACCAGTGGAAATGCCATTATTTGCAAGAGTATTAACGACTTGATTACTCTACATATATATATATATATATATATGAAAGACGCGAAATGCATTAGAGTTTATCATAACTGTATTGGAGGGCTTCTATCTATTTATATACTTAGTGCTTCACATTAATATATAGGAAATTAAATGGTTTACACTTACTCTTAAGAAAATTCATGTCATTGCAGATCAAGGGCCGAGGTTGCAGGGCTAATTTTGGTTATTCAGAGAATAGCATGTAATTTTATATGCTAGAGTTGTCTAATTCAATAGTACAAGCCTATTTTCTTTGGTAAAATTAGTCTGCCTCAAACAAAAATATAAAAAAATAGCGTAACCCTATAAGCGTATAAAATATACTCATATCACACGTGTTTGTTGCATATCCAATGATAATAATCATGATACTCATATTTCACATGCTTTAAACATATTTACATACAAACACACAAGTAATTTTTTACTTACATAATATTGTCACATATATTTTATTTATATTGACCAAAGAAAGATGTTCTTGTAGTGGAGCTTTGGATTCTTCTCTTTCTGTGCAGAAAGGTTTGAGTCAAACACAATTTAGTTGGGTTGTTGTATTCTGGAGGGGACAAGTCAAGAGATATAATGCTGCATCGGTTCGTGAACTTTTGTAAAATAACAATGGGCTTGAATCTCTTTAAAGAGAGCGAGATACTCGCGCCTTAGCCTAATTGTCTACGTTTTTAGAAGAATATTACAATTTTTATTGTAATTTTCCCAACACTAACTTATCCTGTTTATGATTTATTCAATCTTCTTTTATGCATCCTTATCTGGGGGCACAGAAAATTCAAAACTATTAATTCTTAAACTTGGATTAGAAATGAAGCCCGCCCTTCCTAAAAGTAAAAGCCACCTTTCCATCTCAACACGACAACGCCAAACGTGGAAGCAATTGCACTTCCATTCCATCAATGAAACAAACCAATGCCCATCTCCAAAGAGTCAGCAAAATTAACTTTGCTACCCAATTGTTACCTCCCTGGGAAATGTCTAATATTTCTCTATAAATACGCACCAAATCTTTGTCACAAAAGCCACAATTTAGAAAACACACACAAAGTCACAAACAACACTTGTAACTCCCTCGAAGAATACGTTAGTTCGAAAAAATGGGGGGCTCTTCCTCTAAATCCAAGACAACCACCACCAAAAACAAAAGCGCCAAAGACAGAACATTCACAGGCGCAGGCAACCTCATCAAGCTCCTCCCGACCGGCACGGTCTTCTTGTTCCAGTTCCTCAACCCTGTCTTAACCAACAACGGCAGCTGCACGGCCCTGAACAAATACCTAAGCGCCATTCTCATCGTCCTTTGCGGCTTCTCTTGCTGCTTTGCTTCCTTCACAGACAGTTACACTGGGAGTGATGGAAAAACACACTATGGGGTGGCAACATGCAAGGGTCTGTGGCCATCAACAAACTCCAATTCTGTAGACTTGTCTGCTTATAAGCTTAGGATTGGGGACTTTGTGCATGCCTTCTTTTCCTTGATTGTGTTTGCAGTTCTGTCACTTTTGGATACCAACACTGTCAGGTGCTATTATCCAGGGTTTGAGTCCACTGAGAAGACTTTGCTGCTGGTGTTGCCTCCGATTATTGGTACAATTGCCGGTACTGTTTTCGTTGTGTTCCCTAACAACCGCCATGGAATCGGGTACCCCGCGTCAAGTTCTGATTCTTCACAAGACTCAGAGTCGGCGGCTTCCTAAGCCTCTTGAATTATCGCTTGATTCACAAGACTCGAGTGCTAAATATAGCATAAGTGTTTGCTCATGCAAGTTTGTGCTTTTCATTGTTTGTTTAGTAGTCGTTTGCCTAAGTCTGATTAATTCTTTTTCCTTCTCTATCCCTTTGGAGTGAATGTAACAAATTATTATACCATTGGATAAAATTTGGACGCTAAAATTAATGACAAAGGCCACCTAGTATTACGTCTAGTGATATTTCTTTTTACTTGTGAATGAAAACTGAGAGGTCTTAGTTCGATTTTCGCTAAAGATGAATTTAAATCATATTATTGTTAGCTCATATGAGGCTTAGTTTACTCCCTAATCCCCTTAGTGTAACTAATATCGTTTGTTAAAAAAAAAAAAGATTTAATGACAAAGACTTAGAGCACACAACTAATTGAAACAAACTCTCACGGTACACATTCCTCCAAACTCTGATGGCCTGATTACAAAACCGGAATGAAATGGGAAGAAACGGAATCACTTCTCCCAAAGCATTCCAGCGTTTACCAAGCCTGAGGGGAATCAGAAAATAGGTGGAGTCCACCTAATATCACTAATCAAATTGGATTACCTAGATGGAGGTGATATGGGGTGAAAGCTCATCAGGACTCTTAAAGATGGGAGGGACATAGCCACTCTCTTTTGCTGGGTTTTGTTCTCTCAGCCAAAAATAAATAAAAATTAAAACTTTTCTTACAAAGTTAAAAATTTATTAAAATAACTAGCTGCAATACTTACGTATATTTAATAAAATTAACCATCTAACAGTTATATATAATTTATGTGAATATATGTATTTAATATAATTATCATTTGACTATCAAGATAATTATTGTATTAAATACATGTAAGTATTGTAGCCAAATCTTAAAGCTTTATCCAAAAAAAATAAATGAATTAAAAAGAATTAGCATATAAAATAGATTACTAGAATATGAGCAGTTTAGAAATCAAATTGATTTTCATTCATGTGAATTAGTAAATAGCTTATATGGTTTAGTATCTTTCTTGCTCTGATTCCAAAAATTTTAATACGCAGTTTCAACAGGAATCTAATATTGACTCCATCTCATTCCAACTCCTCAATTCAGTTCCTCCTTAGTTCAATTCCTCTCATTCCGAGTACGAATTAATAAACAACCCATAATAGTAACTTTGAACAAAACCCATGGCACTAACATTATAAACTACGATACTAGATCTTCTGCACATTGCAGATGATACATAAAACTCATAAACTGTTCCTTTTGTTAATCGGTCACAACAGTTGAGGAATGTGTACTAATAATCTAAACGATTTTCACCATATATGATACCTAAGATATTATATTCTTACATCAGCAAACAATCCATCTAGAAGGTTAGAAGATGAATTTTCATTTCCACTCCCATCAAAGAAACCATTAGCAGCAAATTCTTTTCTGCATTTTCGCTCTTCAATGACGGAATCTGCTGTTTCTGCACAAAAACTTCGTCTTGTCTGCTTTTCAGGTTTCTCTGCCACAATAAACTTGCTCCCTTCACGAGTTCTCTCAGGGAAGCCAGCCCAAACTGAAGAGAACCGTGGGTGGGAAATTTCATAAGTTGTGCACAAGAAGAATCATTAGTAGTGTAAAATTATACCTACATGCTATTGGCATAGTTCAAAAGAAAAGATTTTCTTATTCTGATCTGTGTTGGTTATCAAATGTAAACTCACTTCCAATTCAACAGTGAAACAATCAAGTCAGAAAGAAAGGAATCGTTACCATGGGCACTACAAACTAAGATTGGTACAGTGGTACCAGTCAAAGTTCAAACAATTTTGGTCATTGAGAAAAGTAATCTTATCGACAGATCTTGTTCTATTTTGTCTGCTTAGTTAGGTCTAAAAACTAAATGCTTACCTAACACCCCTCTCCAATAATTCGACTAGTGGATGCCAAGTGACAGAATAAGACCCCAAGAATTTATATTGCGTGATGTAGAAAATTCGCCATCGTAAGTTCAATAATGGTAGGAAGGACCGGCGAGACAAGGGAGGGCACACAAACGACCAGCATATTATATTTAAGATGAATTCTGGAGGAGGATAGATGAGGTTTAGTGATTGAACATAATGATATGGGAACGTAGAAAATGATATTAGGGCACCGATTGGATTCTAGGAAGATAATCTAAACATTACATTATCCTAGTGACGGTAACTTTTTTGCTTATGCAGTGAACCATCACATAAAAAGTGCATAAACCACAAGGCCGTAAAAGAAGAGAAGAAAAACAAAAGGGATGAATACAGGCCATGTTTTTATAGTTACCTCCAAAGTGATGCAGCACGATAGAAGCTGCTACGGTCACATTCAAGGAAGCAGTACCACCTCCATACTGCGGAATATACACAAAGAAGTCGCATATTTCCAATTCATTAGCAGAAAGGCCCGTTCCCTACAAACAACACAAAGAAAAATATAAAGGGATTATCACCTAATCCTAATGCACAGTGAAGTTTAACTCAAACACTGAAACACATAGCACCAGATTGTTAAATTGCAGTGGAAAAACCTTCTCAAACTATCGAATCATATCGAACGAAATCCCAACCAACATTTACCCAAAACCGATGATCAAAAGTACATTACTTGACAAGCCTAAATGCCAACAACAAAGTTACTGATCAAAACTCCCAATCGAGCCAACAGTTACAGAGCAAATAACCCACATGGGTAATTGTAAAAAATGATAATTACCTCATTGCCAAGAAGAAAAGCAGTGCTCTTGGTGAAAGGATGATGATTTACAGGCAGAGCATTATCAGTGATCTCAACGCCGCATATATCACAATCTCTCTCCTAAAACCCACATACCAAAATCGAACACTCATTATTCAGTGAGATTTATACCCAAAATCAAAGAAATCAAGGAGAGAGAGAGAGAGAGAGAAAGGACCTTGAGATAGAGTCGGGCGTCTTGAAGGGAGTGGAAGTGGCGAAAGCGAAGGTGTGTGGTCGAGCCATGGCTGCCGAAGGCGTTGAATTCTCGGCGGCCGACCAGAATCAGCTCACAGACGCCGAAGGCGGTGGCGCTCCGGGCGAGCGTGCCGACATTGTGCCTCTTCGCTATGTTGTGCACCACCACATAGCACTCTACCTCCATCTTTCCCTCTTTCGCTGATTTCAGTTCAGGCTCGGTCGCCGCCAAGTCCCACCGTAAGAAAGTTACAAAACCAACCCAACAAACTACAGACGCCGTTTAGTTATTTTTACTTTTTATTTCGAGTAAAATTCAGAATTAGTCCTCAACTCCCACATAACTTAAGTTTAGAATTTGTCAAATTCAGATCTCTGTTTTGTTTTTTCTGTAATATCATGCTTACTATTTATTTATATCATATCACTGATAATGTAGAATTCACTAATACATACATGTGGATTCTATTTTTATTAGAATATGCAAATGATAATATAACAGATGGTAAAGATAACATTTTACAATTTTTTTTATTTTATGTTTTTTGTTTGAGAAAATAGATGTTAGTAGTATTGTTGTGGCAGCATTGGCGGGTAGAGTTGAAGGAATTACGTCACCATTTTGGGACTAGGTGTACCTATTGGCTGTAGAGCACAATTCTCATTAAAGAACCATTAGGGGGTTGAAAGCTCCACCAAAGTTTTTAACTGAGGCCCACTTCGTTGTATCCGCCATATGATCAATCTTTCATATTAATGAATATTGTACCTTTCTTATATGAAAAAAAAAAAAAAATTGTTATTGACATTCCAAAAATCTCATTTTACACTTCAAACTTTCTATATTTGGAAACAAAAATACACTTGTGAGGAATGTAGAATAAAATTTTTAGAATGCCAATAACACTTCCATAAAAAAAAAGGGTTTTGAATGAGCAACCCTTAGCTTGTCCACCCTTCTACGTTAATTTCTCGGACAAGCTTCTGGAAGGTTAACTTCTATAGTGACATCGTGTAAAGGTCTGCAAGGTTGTTTGGGATCGGCTTGATGTAGACACAATATGTCTTGGAGTTGACTTCGTTGATGTATCATGTCTTGGTCGGGTTGATACATGCGGCATAATCTTCATGGATTGTTGTTGGGACTCAACGATGGATGAAACAGCAGGTACTTCGAATATGCTCAATAAGAACTGCTAACCATGTCTCACGTGTGGCGTAGTGAAGTGAAGTGAGTCTTGGAACGTTTCGAAGATTTCGCAATTAAGGTCATATGGTGGACCTTCAAGATATTGCGATATCCCTTAATGGTAAAGACATAACCATTCGAGGATTTTGCCTTGTGCGGGTTTGATAAGTAACCAACGCCAATATAACAACAAGGTAAGCATCATTTCGAGGATCAGGGGGATCGGATCTACTCGAGATGCGTTAGGATTTGCCCAAATCCGTAGTACCTTCAGGGTACTTCTTTAATACCAATTTAATGGTTACGTGTAGGCGCAGTGCTGCATCTTTACCAACAGATCAACAGCGAAGGAGATGTCCTGCATATAACATATTCAATGAGCTAAGTACAACAAAGCGCAAAGTTGAACTCACATATGGAATTTCAGATTCCATAACCTCTTCAAAGGTCTCATTTGTATATAACATATGAAAGATCACAGGTATACTCAAAGGTAACACATTCAGGTTGTAATTCGACTGGTAGACCAAAGTACCGTTAGAACAATGCTTCAACTTTAGGATAAGGCATAAACGAGTTTTCTCAAGATCCTTCATCTCAAATTCCATCTTCAGGCACGAGGCAGTTTTCTCAACCTATTCTAGAGTCTTAGTGAGATCCATGTCAACGACATAAACTGTAACTCTAGCAATTCAGAATAAGACTTCATAGTTTAACATGCAAGGCATTCATTCATATCCCTGATTGATCAAATAATCACTTAGACGGGGATACAACATCCGTCGGATTGTTTCAATTTGTAAGTGAATGCCTCGAACAAGTTAAGAGGGTGTTTTGTGGTTTGAAACTAATTGAACCAGTCCATGTAATTCTTCAAAAACTTACATGTAAATCTCTGTATCTATATCCCCATGGAGAAACACTAACCACATTTCATAATGGTACTATCAATCACAAGACATTTGAGAGAAATCTTATGTCGTAAGGCGTGTATTGTATTGCATTATTTCATTCATCTCATTACGCTTCCTTTCCCACTTGTAACACAACAGATTTACCTTGGGTAGTGTATGAACAATATGTCCAAAACACACTTTGGTAAGGAATTTGACTTAGATTGTAATTTCGATTGTCCAATCAATTCTACATTGTCACTTAATTAACGGAACATAGTTCGATATCGTCGCTTTTCATTTATGTCGGTAGCTACCATATAAATGAAAACATCATCAATGGTAATCTTATTTCAATTCCATTAACTCATCCAAACTAGTATACTAGACCAAGAACTTCAAGTCTCGAGAGTAATCCAAATTAATCTCATGAGATGGAAATGATTTGAGACAACGATTAGTATAGATTCATTTTGTGTCGTGTCTTCCTCTTCTAGGGAAATGAATCCTATAAACCGAGTGATCTGTCGTGCTCTAGGCCAAGACAGATTGATTGGTTATCCGCCGGTTACCGGGTCATCCAACAAAGGGGGCCAAACTATCCAACAAGGGCGGCACACCCTTTGGGGATGTTGACTCAACGTCCGTTAAATACATTTATCTTTGCAGGCATGTTTGCAGCTGGTATATGATCTTGTCACTTTACCTAGATTAGAGGAATGAGTTTGGAGCAACATTCTGAAAGCTAGAATTCATCGCACTTGCTTATCATACTTGTGCGGTACGAGGATCGAGATGACACATAGTGGGCAATGTCCACACAAATTCGCGCCGTTCTCCAGGAATGTTGACGTTCTTTTCTCTTCCTAACGGCGGGATAACTGTCTCATTAAAGTGACAATTAGCAAATAAGCCGTAAAGAGATCGCATGCAAGGGCTCTATAAAAGCTAGTGTGAAGAAGAATTATGATCAACAAAGATTCACATCCTTCTTTTGAGGACCCATATTAGTTTGTTGCGGCGGCACAACTTGGTACATGGAATGCATACCCAAATGCGTAAGTATGAAACGTCAGGTTCATACCTAGTAACCAACCGTAACGTCAAATTAGTTAGGTGACACGCCCTGATCCCAATGTCTGGAGAACAACAGGAAGGCCACGTGTTGGCCGACACCCGAGGGTGACGCAAGCCATTTAATGAATGCATATGCCGAGAACATGTGAAACATGCATATAAATTTCTTTGTCCTGAGGGGGTGCAAAACAAAACATAAGTAGACCAAGTTTATATATGAGTAGTACTAAAACAGTTATTCATCAATGTACTAACCCCCAGTTTAGAAAACTCATATAGCTAATAAGTAATAGGTTTCTCCGAAAACCCTAGCATGCCATAAAACTTCATAAAACAAAAATCATATATAGTGTGCTTAATAGTGGAATCACAATCGCATGTAGGCACTACATCTCCCGGCCGAAGCCAATATAAGTATCTTCTGCTCGTAGGCACTACATCTCCCGGCTGAAGCCAATATAATTGTCTTCTGCTAGTAGGCACTACATCTCCCGTCCGAAGCCAATATATAAGTATCATTAGCCTGTAGGGATATAGTATAAGTAACCACTAAATAAGCACAGAAAAATATGAACATAATATTTTTAAAATATATCTCATCGGATCTCAATAGTTCAAACATCATATCATGAATCATATTCGTAAATATCTAAGTAAAGTATGATATTTCATAAAATGTAAATCCAATTTACTTATAAACGTTTCATAAAATGTAGCCTTAATCATGCTTTTCATATATGCATTTCTAATAGTAAAAATCATGCATTTTGGAAGGGGTCCACTCACAGATACTCCGTCATTGAAAAGCCGTGCGAACTAGGGAGAACGGAAACGCCCCTAACCAACGCATCTAAGTACATAAATGGACCAATTAATAAAACCTTATTGAAATGGTTGAATTTCAGAAAACAGACATCATAAATAAATTTAGAACATCGAAAAACATAAGGATGGGCCTTGGGTACCTCCATGCGCCTCCATGGGGCAACGACCCAGATGGCCATATGCTAAGTTGGGTCACCAAAAAGTTGGCCGAAAAAGTTTTCAACGCCACTGTGGACGACGGCGGAGCACAGTACCACCGACCAAGACAAACGCCCCACGCGTGCCCATGTGCAAGCCCATGCGCGGACCCATGCACTTACTGGGATCTGGGATCTAATTAGGTCGGGTCAGATATGGGTTTTGGGTTGGGCTAGGTTTTGGGTTTGGGCTTGAGATTCTGGGCTGGGTTTAGTGGGTCACAAATATGGATTAAGGCTGGATAGTTGTGCCGGGTATTAACTTGGGTTTGAAATTGGGTTTAAGGTTATCGGGTTGGGTTGACCAAGTTTCAGGCCGTGGGTCGGCCAGTTTCTGGGCAAACCTTCAAACGCTTATAACTTCGTCCATACTCAACCAAATCACGTGATTCAAAAACAAAAATCATAGTTCTCAATGAGACGAAGAGAATGGTACCTTGCACGATGGCTAACTCGTTGTGGTTTGGTTGGAAAATGGCCTAGAAATCACGGGTTATGGCTGAAATCTAGAGAAAGCTCACTCCGAGCTAAAAACTGCTTTTAACAAGGGTGTACAACTTAAGACAAGCTTCAATCTAACCTTAAAACATGTCCCAAGGGTTTCAAAAAGCTTGCCTATGTCGAAAAAGTCTTGAAAGCCACCAGAGCTCATCGGGGAAGGTGTACATCATGGTTGTCACAGTGGGGTTCCCAGTTTTAGTATGATGTTCCTGAAGCTTCTCAGTCTAGGTGATGAGCTTGGGGTTGATGTTGCTAAGTTCAGAGAGGAGAGTGAGAGTCTGTAAAGAGGTGAGAGTTCGGTGAGGTTTAAGGGAGAAAGAGAGAAAGTGAAGGGGAGAAAGAGATCAAAAGAATGTTATAAAAAGAAAAAAGAAAATCTGAAAAGGTGGGGAGGGTATCCGGATAGGGTAAGGCTAAGGGGACAAGAATCCAAAGTGGGTCCCCTTGGTTCGCAATTTAAGAATGTATAAAACAAAACACAAATATCCGAAAACATTCAACGGTTCGAACGTAGAACCTTTGTTATACATCCTATTTTGAATCCGTTTGCGCCTACACTTTCATTTCGATGAGTATGATATGAACAAATTAATTAACTTAAGACTACGCATTTTGACGATATGGTCAACGAAAGTCAACTCAAGGGTAATTTGGTAATTTCATAAGTCCAACAATATGAAAATACAACAAGTTAAGGACTGGGTTTCATATTGAGTGGCAATGGGCCTTAAGGTGGACCAACATAGCTACGTACAAGATTGCATAACCCTAGGTAGAAACGAAAAAATTGGTGCATTCACCAAGGTTTGGGCGATCATTTAAATTGCGCTTTATGATCACTATGCGAGGCTATTTGGGGTTAACATGTGAATTTGATGTTCGATTATAAACCCAAAAGACATGTAATACTTTATCGAAAACCGTCGATATAAACTCTCCAGCATTATCCAATTTCCCAAACTTTAAGGGATAAGTAGGGTGGTGAACCCTTAAAATTGGCCAGGAGGTTTAGCAGCAACGTGTGTGTACAAACATGTGACTAGTTTGTTGATTCATCAACCAAAACCATAATTATTTATATGGTCCGCATTTTGGTTGGATTAGTCCACATATATTCCATTGAATCCACTGTGAAAAGTGAGTCATTCCGTATCTTTGCGAGGAATGATATAAAAATCAAATTTCTCAAATGAGCAGGTTTGGGCCAAGGGCGCGAGGACAGGGCCCAGCATACGGCTGTAGGCCGTGCTGGAGGTGGGTTGGGCTATAGGCTTAACTGAAAACTTGCCCAAGCTAGAAGCCTAGTTAGTCTCTCGCATGCAGCAAGCCAAAAAGGCTGCTGCCTTGGTTCGGACGTTAAACGACATCGTCTTGGTGGTTGCTCAACACGGCTAGGCTTCAGGCCAGCCAATGTGTTTTGGCTTGGCTTAAGGTCGCGGCTCATGTCATAGGAAAAAAAAAAAAAAAGATATCTCAATTTTTAACTTCTTTTTTTTCGACACTAGGGTTTGAAAAACCCTAATTGCTTCTAATTTATTTCGATGCTTTGACTCACAAATTCCACATAGTAAAAAATGCGTAATGCATGAAACATATATATTGACAAATATATGAAACATATACAATATATATCGGAATGTATTATAAATGTAGGGAGTTCATGCATCATAGAGAATGTTTTCATACTTCATGGCTGTTTCAAATATCTTCCTTTATTTTAAGCCTACCTGATTGGTGGAAAACAATAAAAGCCTTTGAATTTGTAGAAGATCATTCTCGGAAAGCCGAAATTGCATCTCCAATGCGTTATATCACGTTCAACACAGAAAAATTAAATTGAACCAATAACATGTAGATCAATTCAATAAAATAATAAATTAAACATAAAAAGAATGATTAAAACGTAATACTCCTATGATTGAAGAATAAACTTTCTTTAGCGCAGCTTCAAGAGCGTGCTGATAACGTGTTGTAGGCATAGTTTACTAAACAATTATGGAGGCCATAGAGAGAGGGGGTGCGACACATGGAGAGAAGAGAGAGATATGTAATTATGAGGTGTGTTCTATTCCATCCCATTGTGCCTTTATTTATAGTAGTAAGGAAGATTAATTCCTTACCCTTTTAGGATTACAACTCTAATAGGATAATATTTAGTCTAAGAGATATGGTAGAATTCCATAAGGATATCCTAGATATGTTAAGATTTACATAATCACATTCCTAATCTAATAGGACTGCAACATAATTTAGATTGTTGTTCACTTGATACTTATACTTTCAATTATGATGCTTTATTTGACCCTCAAATAAAACTTAAAGGCTCATTTTAATTATGTACTTGAATATTCGAAAACATTCAAAAAAAAAACTTTTAAGATATATGACTGTTTAAATTATGTTTTGAAATTTTTTTTAAGGGTACTATGATTTTGAAACTTCTAAATAACTCAAAAGTTTCAAGTTTGAAAACTTTTTCTAATCCAAACTTTTTGGAATGAAAATTGAAAACTTTGTTCTTGGTCCGATCTATTTGAAAATCATCTCTAGTGTTTATCATTAGTATTTTTTTTTTAACAAGTAATATTATCTACACTAAGAGGATGAGAAAGTGGGCTAAGTCTCACAATGGGTGAGCCATGAGTTTGTCATTTTGTTTCAAATTCACTTTAGGTTTGCAATCTTGGTCATGTTGTCACTATATTCAAATTGGAAAATAATCATTAATTCATATAAAAGTACAAAAATATTCATTTTAAAATACAAAAATTATTATAAAAAGAATTAAAATTCAAAAGTAATAATTATAAGTAGGCATTTTAGGCTTGAAGTGATTTCAAAATGGGCCACAAAGTTTTAATTTTCTCATCCTGCAGCTCAAGATATTGAAATTATACCAATTTGTGCACTTTGTCTAATTGATTGTATGATAATTCATTAAATTGATGATGAGGTGAGCTTGAAGCTCCTATATGGACTAATTGTAAAGGACCAAGATTGTCTGCCCTCCTACTTTCCATCCCCTTCCATCCCCTCGTACTTTTCTAACTATTGATTTCATGTTAAGTTAATTTAATGTTCCAGATTTTGCCACCTCAGCAACTCCTCTAAAGCATCTTTAAAGCCCAATTTTTCAGACATTTTCTACTGCCTTTCCTGCCTCTCTCTCTCTTTCTCTCTCTCTCTTTCTCTCTGAGACCCATAAACCAAAACAATGTATGAACTTTGAATCCCCAGAAATCCACATCCCCACCCAATTCACCAAAAACAAGATCGGGGTTTCCACCAAAATGCATTCCTCGAGCCAAAGGCTTTCCTTTTCCCTCTTCTCCTTGCTGGTTTTGCTCCATCTTGCAAAACCAGATCTGGCTTCTTACATCGCCGCTCTGCTAGCCCTACGCTCCTCCGTCGGCGGTCGAACTCTGCTTTGGAGTAGAAAAAGTCGAGAAAATTGGGCTTTAAAGATGCTTTGGAGGAGTTGGTGAGTGGCAAAATCTAGAGCATTAAATTAACTTAACATGAAATCAATGGTTAAAAAAGTAGGAGGGGATGGAAGGGGATGGAAAGTAGGAGGGCAAACAATCTAGGTCCAATTGTAAAAGCACATTTTTATCATATTGACAGAAAACTCATTAATTTAATGGATGATTAGACATCCAAAAAGACAAATCGTTGCATTGACACAATTTTAAATTCTCAGAGTGTAATGTATGAAAATTAAAAGGGTAATGCTAGAGGGATTAAATTTATAAACCAAATTTGTAAACGAAATGATGTGCCACCAATAAGAAACAAGCACGTTAATCGATACTTAATTAGTAATCCAATCATCTACAACTACATCATTTAGTTTGCAAATTTGATTTAAAAAATTTGATCTCTTTATCCAAATTAAAAACTCATGACCCATTTTGAAAGCACCTCAAACAAATAATTATTATAATTTTCTTGACATCGACAAATGTAAATGTAAGGGAGGAATAAAGAGATTCAAATTTTGTTCTCGAAAACATTTAAATAAGGTTTGGTTAAGAAATAAACACGTTAATTAATATTTAAATAATAATTCAATCATCAATTTTCATGTCATTTAATTTACAAATTTAGTCTCCATGACATTACTCTTACTTTTTATTTTTCTCTTTGAATAGAAAGATATATTTACACTATTTAGCAATAAGAATTTAATTTGAATTCGTTTTCGATAAGAGTTGAACCTAAAACTTCATATTTTTTCATTTTTGAGGAACTTATACTTCGCACTTACAAATGAATAAAAATTGGTAGGCTAAAATTTGTAAACTATATTTGCAGACTAAATTTTGTAAACTAAATGACATAGAAGTTGACGACTGGATTATTACTTAAGTGTTAATTAACGTTCTTATTTTTTGGTACCGACACATTGTATGGTTTATAAATTTAGCCTACCTAGCATTACACAACGTTATTTATTATGAAGGTTAAAAGATACGAATCATCCATGTTAATTATTAATTAAAAAGTTGTTTGAAGAATGATCAGGCATTCTCTTTTTCTTTGGCATTAGGATTATCATAAGGAGATATTTTTTAGTGTGAGTGGCACACAAGATGGTACACCACATGTTATTATACAAATGGTAGGATATGTATGATAAAAAGTTAATAACTTAAAAAACAAAATTTTCCACCACTTACATCAAAACACGTGGTGTACCACCTGTGTTCCTGTCATAATAAAAAATTTCTCTAAAATAAGAGGAGCAAGTAGAGAAATCTACCAAGACCACAAATTCGGATCCTTGAAATTTAATTCAACGGCTAAAGTTATTATAACTTTTAAAGTAGGTCCCTATTTATATCCGTTAGATCAAATTTTAAGAGCCCGAATATGTAGGTTAGATCAAATTTTGAGGATTCGAATATCTGGGGTTAATGTATTTGGTGGAAGGGATTCGGGTAAGGATGCCTTTCCCAAGTAGAGCGTGGAATGCATCATTTGGGTGCTGTTGCCTTCATTTCTCCTACATCTCTGGTCTTCTCTGCAAATAGCAATCTATCTCTCTCCCCTTTGCTGATTGCTTCTTCACAAACAGCAAACAAAACAAAGATGGTAGAAGCAGTTCCATTTGGCATCGCCACCCACTTACTGGTGAAGCTTGGTTCTTCCACTTTCCAAGAACTTGGCCTCATCTACGGCGTCGACAAGGAGCTGACCAAGCTCGAAAGCACACTTTCCACCATCAGAGCTGTTCTTTCCGACGCCGAGGAGAAACAAGAGACGAGCCATTTGGTGCAAGAATGGATGAGGAAGCTCAAAGATGTTGTGTACCGTGCTGATAACGTGTTCGATGTTTTCGAAACCAAAGCTAATGACGGCAAAGATCAGCTGCTGCTGCTGCAGGTACGCGGGTTTTTTTCACCTTCAAACCATCTCGCTTTTCGTCACAAGATGGGGCGCGAGATCAAAGAGATTAGAGAGAGTCTAGATGAGATTGCTGCTGATATTTCCAAATTCAACTTCAGGGCGGGATCGGTGACAGTTTATGCAGATATTGGGCTCCAAAATGGTTACGAGAAGGAAGAGACACACTCTTTTGTGTTGCCTTCAACTGTAATTGGAAGAGACAAAGATAAAGAGGAGATGGTGAGATCTTTGATGTGGGAATGCGACCGAGAGAATGTGTCTATCGCGGCCATTGTTGGTATTGGGGGACTGGGGAAGACTACTCTTGCGAAAATGTTGTACAATGACGAGAGGGTAGTGAGCTATTTTCAGCTTAAGATGTGGGTGTGGGCTTATGGAAACTTCGATGTGCGATCAATTGCTTCAAAGATTTTGAGTACTGGCACTGCAGATGAATTACAAGAGTCGGAATTTTCTCATCTGCGAAATGGTCCGCAGAAAAAAATGCTTATGGAATTGAAGGAATTGCAGATTCTGCTTCGAAAGAAATTGGATGGGAAACTCTACCTACTTGTTCTTGACGATGTATGGAATGAAAATCGTAATAGTTGGCTTCAGCTGAATGATTTGTTAAGTGGTGGTGCCAAGGGAAGCAAGATTGTGGTAACAACTCGTAGCACCAAGGTTACCTCGGTTATGGATATAGATTCACCTTATGTGCTGCAAGGTCTACGAGAGGAAGAGTGTTGGACATTGTTCAAGAAAACGGCATTCAGAAAAGGAAGGGAGGAGGAGAACCCAATGTTGGTGCCAATTGGAAGAAGAATTGCAGACAAGTGCCAAGGCGTTCCTCTTGCAATAAGGACTCTCGGAAGCTTGATGAGATACAAAACTAGCGAAAGCGAGTGGCTGGCAATTCAAAATAAAGAAATTTGGGAGTTTCCGAAGGAGGAGAACGACATTTTAGCAATACTGAAGCTAAGCTATGACCACATGCCAGTTTATTTGAAACAATGCTTCTCCTACTGTGCCTTGTTCCCCAAGGGATATGAAATCGATAAAAAGTTGTTGATCCAGCTGTGGATAGCTCAAGGTTACATTCACCCACCAAGTAAAGACAGCAACTTAGAAGATATCGGTGATACATATTTCAAAGAATTGTTATGGAGGTCATTGCTTCAAGAGGTTAAGAAAGACGTTGATGGAAATGTAATTAGTTGCAATATGCATGACCTTATAAAGGATCTTGCACGAGCAGTTGCAGGATCCGAATGCTCAATTTGCAATGTTGATTCAGGAAACGTATCTGAAAGAGTTCATCATGTTTCATTTAGTCAATATCTGCCTTCCTCATGGGAAGTTCCAACAACATTGCTCAAAGCAAGGAAGGTAAGGACATTTGTTTTACCACTTCAGTATCAAACACATAAGATCTCCACCAGCCACAGTACAATCATTTCAAGTTTGAGGTGTCTGCGCGCATTGGATCTACATAACCTAAGAACTAAGGAGCTTCCGGATGTCATAGGCAAGTTGACTCATCTTAGGTATCTTGATCTCTCTGGTAATGTTTGTCTGGTGGTACTGCCTGGTTCGATATGCAATCTGCAGAATCTGCAGACACTTAAACTCAATCGGTGCTACAGGCTTAAGCACCTCCCTAGAAATCTTGGGAAGATGATCAGCCTCAGACATCTGGAGATCAATGGTTGCTGCAACTTGACCCACATGCCGCCTGGGCTGGGAAAATTGATCTCTCTTCAGACATTACCAATATTCGTCTTGTGCAAGAAGTCTCTTTCTTCTAGTGGACTAGACGAGTTGAGTGGCCTGAACTGTCTCAGAGGGATGGTTCATATTGTTCATTTAGAACATGTCAAAAACGTTACAAGAGGGTCGAACAGATCAATCTTGAGCCAAAAGCAATGTCTTCAGTCGTTAAAGTTATCCTGGTGCAGAGAGGAGGACAACGGTTGTAATGGAGATGACATATTGTTGGAAGGCCTACGACCCCATCAGAATTTGAAGGCACTGCACATAGCTGGGTATTGCAGCATTCAATTCCCTAACTGGTTGATGCCCAACACTGCATTGTCTTTGCCAAGTCTAGTTGAAATCACTATTGAGGGTTGGAGCAGATGCCAACATCTTCCGCCATTCGACCAACTGCCTTCTCTGAAATTTCTCAAAATCTACTCTTTAAGTAGTGTTGAGTACATCAACAATGGCGCCAACTGTTCTTCCACTACTCGTTTGGTTGATGGGAAAAGAGAAGCATTGTTTTTTCCCTCCTTGAAAGAGCTCGTACTTTATGACTTGCCACTCTTGAAGGAATGGCAAGCACAGATAGTAAAAACAGACACCATGGGAACAGGAAGTACGCCAAAACATCAGTCGCTATCATTTCCTTCCCTCACCAAATTAACTATTATGGACACCCCCAGTTTGCTGTCCATGCCAATGCTTCCACAAGTTGAAGAACTGATTATGGTCAATGTCACTGAGAAGCTGCTCAAGTCAATGGTGACAGTAGTAAAAGCAGCTCTGGAAAGCCCAACAGCCTCTTCCTCATCCTCCTCCACCTCCCCCTCCTCCCTTGCTATGTTGAAGTTTCTGAGAATCCAGTCCTGCAACGATCTCATGTCTTTGCCTGATAACGGGATGCATAACCTCACTTCTCTTGAGCTCCTAGAGATTGTAGATTGTGAAAATTTGAAATCTCTCCCTAAAGAAATGCATTGCAAGTGCACTTGGTCAGGATTTAAGAATGCAGAACTTTGCATCGTCTAGTGACAAAATGCTAAGGCATCAGCTTCAGAGACGGTTGGGGAGGTTTATACAACATTGTTTTTTGAATACATTGCTGAGTGATTCATCATAAATATTTTATACGTCTAATACTTGTCCTGTAGTTATACATAGAAGTATGGAATTGTTCGAAAGATCCAATGTTATATATAACACATATGTGATCACCGCAATGACAGGAACGGAAATGCAACTTGTACTGAAAGCCACAAAAATTAATTTCAAAGATCGAAGCTGAAGAATTATACACATTACCTACTTTATTTTCCTCAGTTCTTGAAAAATAACATGAAAAAAAAGAACTACATAATTCTCCTTTATTTTGGTTTCTAAGATAAAGGACTTGAATGAATACTGATAAACTGCATTTATTTACAATCGCAGAGTCAACGGTTATGTAGATCTTTCTGAGACAGCAACTTGAGCTGCTGCTAGCCTAGCAATAGGTACCCTGTCAAAGAATTTGGATCAGTAATTGATCTGGTTATAGACATGGTCTATGCAACTTAAGTAGACGGGCGAAAGAAAAAGAAAACCTGAATGGAGAACATGAAACATAGTCTAGTCCGGCCTCTGCGAAAAATGCAACAGAAGAAGGCTCTCCACCATGCTCTCCGCATATTCCAACCTGTTTGTTTATAATCACGTGGGAAATTATCAGAAGAAGAGAAAAATGGAAGAAGAAAAATCTTGTTACCATATGACGCATCATTCATATCAAGTTGACACCCCAATTTCTTATACAATGCTTGTGCATTGCTGGTTACCTTTAAGCTAGGCCTAGCTGCACGACCCTTTTCTGTTGCCATCTTGACGAGCTGCCCAACACCTTGTTGATCAAGTACCTGCAGAAAGCCTTGTGAGACGATTCTGGTAATATCGAAGAAAACCTATTCGTGATGAAGCCTGCATGGACTTGCATAATATGCGACTAACCTGGAAGGGATCGTTTTGAAGAAGGCCTTTGGAGAGGTAAATAGGTAGAAACTTGCCCACATCATCCCTACTGTACCCGAATGTCATTTGTGTGAGATCATTGGTCCCGAAGGAGAAGAACTCAGCTTCCTTTGCAATCTATCATCGTAGATCAAAGAAAAAAAAGATATTATTCAGCAGAATATGAATAATTCTTCAATCTACATTGAAATAACAAAGTCAGCCTATCAATTTACTCTTACCTCATCTGCAACCAGAGCAGCTCGAGGGATCTCGATCATAGTTCCGACCTTATAGCTCACGGTGGTACCCATCTCAGAGAACACATTAACCGCGACACTGCGAATGAGCTTCACTTGATGTCCCAGTTCCTGAAGGCAAAAATTTCATTTAGGATGAAATCTCTATCACTTTGCATTTCTCACAAGTCCATACGAATGAATTATGAAGTCAGTATGTTTACCAAAAAAATGAAAAATTATGAATCCAATATTGTAAATAAATAATGAGAAATGAGAAAGTGAAGAAAAAGAATGCAGGATCATGCCTGAGGTATTCCGACAAGGGGAACCATTATCTCAGGGAAAACTTTGACACCCTGGTTGCTCACTGAGACTGCAGCTTGAAAGATTGCGCGTGCCTGCATTTCGGTGAGCTCTGGGTAGGATATCCCTAGCCTGTTGACACATTAGAGGTTCTTCATTTAAATTTTATCAACTCATTTATGCATAGAAGCATTCGTGCAGCAAAAACATGTGACGCTGAGATATGAAACTTTCGTCATAGTTGCAAATAACATAGATCCAACGTGATAGGCAACCAAGTTTATGATGCATATGAACTATGAAGTTGCTAAACCAAGTGAATGAAGTTCATCAGTTAGAGAACGTTTTCTGGAACAATTAAAATTGGAGTGACTATTTAGATTGGAGAGCCCATGTGAAGAATGAAGAGCCACGAAACCTGCAGCCGCGGAAACCAAGCATGGGGTTCACTTCTGATAATTTTTCAACTCTGGAGAAAACTTCATCCTCAGTCATGCCAGTCTGTGCAGTTAGTTGGCCGACAATCTGCTCCAAGTTACCTTCTGGAAGAAATTCATGAAGTGGAGGGTCTAACAGGCGGATTGTTACTGGAAGACCTGAAATTTCATAAATTTATGTGATAAATAAGCTAATAAAACTACAAGGTTAAAGCAAAATATTGATAAAATCTTAAATACATATCCTACGGTCCTAACAATCACAGGGATTTTTGTCAATGAGGTAAACATACTAACAAATTTCAAATTTATAAATCAAATTTGTGAAAAATACCATCCATTGCACGGAAAATTCCTTCAAAGTCAGATCTCTGATATGGTAGTAAGAGGTCCATTGCCACCTTCCTCTGTTCAGGTGTAGCCGCCATGATCATTTTTCTTACTGCCTTTATTCTATCATCCGAAGCAAAGAACTGAAACATAAAAAACATGTGAAATATCAAAAGAGATCTACAACCTGACATTATTTGTTAACAGCCAAACATTTTAGCAACGACAAATAATTACCATGTGTTCTGTCCTGCAAAGTCCAATCCCTTGTGCACCGTTATTTCTTGCTGTTATCGCATCTTCAGGCGTGTCAGCATTTGCCATCACCTGTTGCAACATTACCATGAACATTATTAGAGAAATCGGTACTTGTACCAGTGAAAAGGAAAAAAGGGAAGGAAATAAGTCACCTTGAGACGCCTGACTTTATCAGCCCAAGACATAAAGGTTTCCAAATCGCCACTCAAAGCCGGAGGAGAAAGTGGCTGTTTTCCCAATATGACTTCACCAGTCGATCCATTGAGTGAAAGCCATTCTCCTTCATTGACCACCGTTTTCCCGATCAAAACCAGCTGTATAATCAATGAATAACCCTCATTTAATACCATTCTCTTGATACTTCACAGAAAAAATATATTGTTTACAAAGGAAAGCTGTTACAACCACCTTCTCTTTGTCATTTACTCGGATGTCAGCGCAGCCAGAAACACAACATTTACCCCACCCACGGGCTACAACAGCTGCATGAGATGTCATGCCACCTCTAGCTGTCAAGATTCCAGCAGCGGCATGCATACCCCCAACATCTTCGGGGCTAGTTTCAGTCCTTACCTGTAATAGTGCACAACAACGATTTTCAATGATGAAATAGGGCCATGGCTCAACATATTCCGGAAGATAAATATGATTATTTAGCTTACCAGGATAACTTTCTTTCCTTGTGCATGCCATGATTCAGCATCTTCTGCATTGAACACGACTTGTCCTACTGCTGCTCCTGGAGATGCAGGTAACCCAGTGGCGAGCACTTTGTCTTTGTAAGCGGTTGGATTCTCAAACTAATCAGACAAAATTATACATAAGGAAGTTATAAATTCATCGGTACATTACACAAATTGGCCTATTGATATGTAAACTTAGAAATGAGTATAAATACCTGTGGATGAAGAAGTTGGTCAAGGTGCTGTGGTTCCACCATCTTGATTGCAGCATGCTTATTCACAAGCCCTTCGTTAGCCATGTCTACGGCTATCTTAACTGCTCCTTTACCAGTACGCTTTCCAACACGGCATTGCAACATCCACAACCTATTTTCTTGTACTGTGAACTCAATGTCCTGCAATTGTTCCCCATGCTTAAAAAAAACTGTATGTTCCGATAAACAAAAAAAGATGTGAATGTAATACTGATAGGAATATATCATATATGGAAATGATAACTCTTACCATCATATCTTTGTAATGTTTTTCTAGAATTTCACAGTTCTCCACAAGCTCCTTGTAAGCTTCGGGCATGCAATTTTTCATAGCATCCACATCTTCTGGCGTCCTGATCCCGGCAACTACATCTTCGCCCTATTCATTCCAATTTTTGAGCTACTTATAAAACCCTAACAAAAAACAGTATACTACTATCGACTTAGAAAAAGAAGTTTGGTATATATAGCGGTATCAAAAACCTGAGCATTGACTAGAAACTCGCCATAAAGCTTCCTTTCACCCGTGCTTGGATTTCTAGTGAACAGAACACCTGTCCCTGAAGTACTTCCCATGTTCCCGAAAACCATGCACTGAATGTTAACTGCGGTTCCCTTCAAACCTGTTATCTGATTGATGCTCCGGTATTTAATGGCCCTTGAGCTGTCCCAAGAATCAAAAACTGCTTTAACAGCCAAGAGAAGCTGTTGTTTTGGATCTGCAAATATACATGGGAACAAGGACATGTAAACGCACAGAGTTGTGCCACGAAAAAGTGGAAAATATGAAGTTGTTGTCGTTTTACTTTGTACCTGAAGGGAACTTTTCACCAGTCGTTTCAAGATAGACATTTTTGTATTGGTCTACCAGCTCTTTAAGATCAGAAGCTGTTAGCTTTGTATCAAGCTCAACTCCTTTTTTACATTTTAGTTTTTCCAATTTCTCCTCGAACGATGAGTGTGGAATCCCCATAACCTTCAAACATAAAATGGATGAATTCATAATACATCTTGACAAAAAATATCATCAATTTTCACATATGAACATTGCTAGATGTATCAATTAAGACTTACAACATCTCCAAACATGTCTAGGAAACGTCTATACGAGTCATAAGCAAAGCGCTCTCCACTTTTTGAGGCCAAACCAGCAACCACCTTGTCATTGAGTCCAAGGTTGAGGACAGTGTCCATCATGCCAGGCATGGAAATCTAGGTGCAAAGAGCGAAAATCAGTTGGTGCACGACATAAACTAATTCTTATTAAACAGACTGTTGTCCTTTTACCATTGCTAAGATAAATACAGAAGCCATAAACGCTGTAAATTCGAAGAATTGAAAAACTCTTACAGCGGCACCAGAGCGAACAGAGACAAGAAGAGGCTTGGAAGAATCACCAAGAATAGCACCAATATCCTTCTGCACAATCTCCAAGCCCTCTAATATCTCCTCCCACAAACCTTGTGGTAAGTCTTTGCCATTGAGTTGATACTCTTGGCATGCTTCTGTTGATATAGTAAGTCCAGGCGGGACGGATAGGCCAATGCTAGCCATTTCTGCCAGGTTTGCACCTTTCCCTCCCAACTACAATGCAAAGGCATGATGAACAAAATTCAGATTCTATGACTAAATCGAACATGTAAATCAATGGACAAGTACAAACTGAACAATTATGTTATGTAGCATAAACATATGTTCGATTGAGTTAAATGTAAAACTCCTCGTGCAAAACCGGGCTGTACAAATGCTAGCATTTCACTTTCTCGCACTGGTAGCATGTCAAAAGTGAAGTAAAACTTACCAATGACTTCATGCCCTTGTTGCCTTCACTGTTTCCTTTTCCGAAAGTAAATACTCGCTGTGGACACAAAAGAGAAGCCTTTTAGTAACTACAGGCATCTTGAACAAAATGCTTATACAAAGTTCATAACCAGTCAAAATGATCATGATAATTAGTAATGAAACCGCTCAATATAAGTTCAATTTGCAACTTTTTTCATGTTTCCAATGTGAAACTTTACAACGGATGTAGAGGTCCAAGATGTCCAAAGGATTAGAATAATCCGAGGCGGGCTTTTTATCTTTTCAACAGAGGATACAATATGAGTACCTTTTTGATTGTTGCTGCATTTTGATCTGCAACTGGGGACAGAACGGATTTTGCTTGGCTTTGTCCAGGCTCATGCTTCTTCAGGTTTGGGTTCGTGGTCCCGTTTACTTTCACAGTGGACGGCATTTTTTCTACTCTCCCTGCTTGAGAAACCCAAGTAAATATTATCAATGTACACAAATCATACAACAATGTTTAATTGATGAGTAATACACTTCTAAGCAGTATAAAATAATTTTAACTGAAATCATAAAAATTGGATTTGAAAATGGAATTGTTATAAGCACTGCAAAATAGTCATCGTGCACTCATGCAGCCTTGATATTTTTCGTTAGGGAGGAATGCATGATTGATTATTTTGGAGGGCCGATAATAGCTCCGCATAGAGAATTATTGTAAAATCTTAATAGAAATCATACTAATTAGATTAAAAAGGAGAATTGTTATAAACACTCCACGGTATTCGTCCTGCACTCCTCCACCCTAGTTAAAAGTCATTATGGACGAGTGCATGATTGACTATTTTAAAGTGCCAATAACAACTCATGTACATACTTGCTGAATATTGAACTGAGCAGAAGAAGAGTCAGAACGGCTGCAAAAGTTGCTAAGTGATCTTGAATCCAACTCTTTGCTTTGTTTGTAAGTGTAATGGTGTGATGAATTGTAGCGCTAACTCCTCCTTTTAAAGGCACAGCCACCTGGCGGAGATGATGACATGTAAGAAGTTAAATATTATTTTTTTACCACTCCGTTTAAGTAATATTAAGAGCTTTTTTAGTTGGTGATGAGTTGAAAACGGAGATCTAGATCCGGGCATAGTCAAGTTGACTAAATCAGTTATTGTTTGGATAACTCTTTGATAAATATTAATACCTTTATAAATAAATAAATAAAAGTTATTATTACCGTGGACGGTGTCTGATGATGACTTGGCAAACTCTCAAGTCCAAAGTTGCGCACACCAAACCTAATCAATGAGTGAGGATTCAGAGGATCTTTAAATCACATCTGTTTATGGTACATCATGCGATAAAAAATCATTGTAAATTTTTTTATTTAAAATTGAATTTAAACAGTACCTGACGAAAACTGACTGTACCATCTACGATGAACGGATGTAATTAGAGGATCTCCGGGATCCTCAAAAAGAGAACCCTAATGATCAATAACCATGTCATTTTAGAAATAATTGTTTTTCTTGTTTATTTATTTACTTTCTAAATTACCCAAAACCCAAAACCCTACCTATTTATCTTTTTTACAAAAAAGGAAACTACGAATTTAATACTAATTTAGATTCCCCTTATTTTGATGCTTAAAATTTTGATTTTGCCGCAAAATATCTTATTGGTTCGACTTTTGTATTGTTATTAAAGTTGGAAGATGTTCTATGTTCGAATCACCTTTTGAACATTAAATGTCTTTCCTATTAATGTGAGATTCAATCTCAACACCTTATTGGATTATAGTTTTGCATCGACTCTCTGAAGAGGAAGCTTGTTAGCGAGCCATTGCTAATAAACTCACACTACTAGAAATCATGGCAAAACACCGCCAGAAATGCCATTTAGTCACGTTTTAAATAAATGTGCGCAAAGTGGTTTAGGCTCCAAATGGACACACTGACTATCTTCACTTCAACTGAAGAAACCATACAGAAAAAAACCCCAATAGAAACATAAGGGAGCTTTGAAGTTCTTTCAGGTTTTGAATTATTTCCACATTTTATGATTTTGAGTGTGAACAAAATTGTATTATCGCACCACTTTTGTGAATTTCGCGAATACACATATCATTAACATGATAGCGGATTATAAGGAAAATAAACTCTGGTTTCTAGCTAACATTTAATGGGAAGCGTATGGATTGAATTGAACAAAGCTTCACTAATTTTTTGAGGAAGACTAATGTCATTTAACTCCGTAATTGTCATTCAAGATTTAATTTACAACATAAATAATTTTAGATGAGATATTTGAGCAAATTAAAATCAGGAATATCATTTTCATTTTTGGAATATCTTTTTTACTTTTTGGTTGAGCTGAACGAGGTTGTAACCACTCTTATCATTTTAATTTTTTTTTTTTTATCAAATATGCACATATATACATGCTGAGGATTGAATTGCTTTCTGATCAGAAGAAGAGTCAAGAACTGCTTGCATAAGTTGCAAATAGATTTTGATCTCCTAACTCTTGCTTTGTTTGTGACTGTAATAGTGTGATATATATAACGCTAAATTCTTCCTTTCAAACAGATAGTTGTCCCTTCAACTTGGAAACATTATCTACTACAGCGTGACACATAGCGTAGCTAATAACATGTCACATGTCTAATGGCTTACTATTGTAATTAATTAGCTTTTTTTTTTTCATTGAAAAGCCTAAAAGTTTGGAACTTATCTACTACTAATTTGTTGTAAAATGCAAAAGTTTTTTTAGTTCACGATCAGTTGAAAAATGGAAATCTAAATACGAGTGCGGTCAAGTTGACTAAACCACTTCAATATTAATATTAATACCGTTTTTAAATGAAAAAGATGTTATTATTGTTGACATTGTCCAGTGATAGACCTGGCAAACTCCCGAGTCCAAAGCTGTTATGATATAATTTATGACCAAAGAGTTGTTACGATGGCACCGGCTCCTCCTCTTCCTTTGTAGAAAATCTGAAACCGAAGAGCTCATGCCACGTAGATATGGATATAGGTGGAGCCTTGCTGCCGAAGGAGAGTGAAAAAGTTTGCATTGTTCTTGGTCTAAAACTTCTTTGAAATCTTCATGTAGAACTAGGTGTTGAATTCTCAGTTAGTTTCTTCTTTCCAAATACTTGATTGAAGAAATTGACTTGTCAATGTTTGAATCCGTAGCTGAATATCATCCATTCGTGTCTTCATATCATTCGCATGGTTCATGTTTTATTTCGGTGTCACAAGGAGATAAGCTAAAGAAGTGAAGTTGCCTCTTTGTGAAGATTGAAGACTACTACATCTAGTGCAACATGAAGTTGCACAAAGGTACAAGCTGCTCCACAGAATAAGTCTAGGAATTGAGTTTGTTATTGTTATCCTTGTATGAACCTTATTTCCACTACTAGACCAGACTCCATAGAGTCTCCCAATTTTTTATCTAGTTATGTATTTTCCAGGCACAAAATTGATGTGTGTATTTTGGTTCATGTTGTCTACATTTATGGTTGTGGTCAGAATACTTGCATAATGAACTGATAAGTTAATTGTCTAATCATTTCAATTAAAAAATTATGCCGAATTTAAGTTATCCGTTCCAACCCAATCTTTTATACCAAATGATAGCTATATGAATCCAAGCGAAGTGATATGCAATCTCCAAAATTTGGCCAACTTGACAAAAGAATTTTTGAATATCATGGAAAATAAGAAGAAATTTCATGGCCGTCCAATTCATTCTTGTTGACTGTGATTTTGATATGTAAATAGAAAAAGAAAAATTGTTAGGCTTCACACATATAATATGTTTTGGTACCATGAAGAAAGTTAAAGTTTCATCATAAAATCATTGGTAATCTGAGGAGTATCCCAATTACTTCTAAGCACATAAAAGTCTTTTCTCTCATCAATGTGTGATTCATTCTCAACACCTTCTTCGATAGTTTGGCATCTACTCTTTAGGCACCAAATAAACACACTACCTTCAACTCAAGAAACCATAAAACTACACGGCTCAGTTCTACCCCACCAAATCTAACAGCAAGGAAAAGACAATAAACAAAAAGGCAAAAGAAAATAAAATAAACCATAGCCCAGTAGAGACACATAAGGAGGTTTTAAATTCTTTCAGGTTTTGAATTATTTTTCCACATTTAATTTGTGAATTTGAGTGAACAAAATTGTATCATCACACAACTTTTGTGAATATTATAGTGAATTATAAGGAAAAGAAACTTTGGCTTCTAACTAGTATTCACGAGGAAACGTATGGATATTGGATTGAACAAAATTTCTGTAATTTTGTGACGAGCATGAATTTCATTTAACTCCTCTATCTTGAATAATTTATATTCAGATGAAAGTAATTTTAGGTGAGATATTTGAGAAAACTAAAAATGATCAATATCATGTTTCATTTTTGGTTAATAAGCAAGCAAGGTTTTAACCACTCTATAACCATAATTAGTCTCATATTTTTTTTATTTACCCAAATTTCTATATACTAAAATCCAGTCGGAAAAATAATGTTAACCAACAGTGTTTTGAATTTTTTGCCCCTGTTACACTGTTTCTTTTCCTTTTTATTTTTCAATTTGCACAATAAAATTACTAGAATGCCCTTTAGTCATTTGACTGTTTCATTCCTTTTCTTTTCTCCTTTTTTTCTCTCTCGACTCTTTCTCTCCTCGCGACTCCGACTAGTTTCCTTCGAATCTGAGCCTGGCATGGGTCGGGATCACCACCAAATGATTTCTATTGAACTCAGGTACATGGTAGAACAATTCCATGTGAAGTTTTATCTCGATTCAGTGTTGATTTGTTTTATCTCAATTCCATGTGGCATGTGTTGTAGGGGTTTGGCGAAGCTTTCCCAACCAAATCTTTGGATTGCAGTTGGTTATGTTTGCTTTCACCATTTCCCATTTCTTCAGCTCTATATTTTCTTTTACGTCGGCATATTTTCACTCTTTCACAATGTGATCCAATATCTCTCAATCCCACTTTAGGGTTTCGAAAATTTCAAAACTAAAATTTTCTTTTCAAATTTCAAACCCCAGCTTGGAGATCACCTAAGGCTCCGATTCAAGAAGCGTATGCTGTTGGCTGTTAAGATTCTGATTTATGACGTGTCCCAGAGCAGGTACTATTTAGGTTTTTAAAATTTATTTATTTATTTTAATTTTTTGTTTGGGTTATGGATTTCTGATATTTATGTGCATGCGCGGATCCAGAATTTTGATATAGGCTGGTTTCAATATAAAAGTTTCAAAACTAAAGAGTGTGATATTGGTGGAGAAAGGTGGTGGAGATCAGAATAATTGATAACGTTGCATGTCTTCTTGTTTCTTAAGGATTTTGACTGTGCAATCACTCACGTCGCCGACTTTGGCAATTTCGACTCTCTTGCAACCTTTTTGCATGTTCTAGGAGAACAATACTCAATTTATACAACAACTGTTAAATTTAAGTGTGCCGATTCTGTAGATTGCTATATAAATATCATGCATGTGATCAATGCAAACACAGGAATGCAACTTGTACTGTTGTATCAAGTCACGAGTTTAACATTACAGATAATTTATTCCCAAAGATCCCACTTTATTTTCCCTGTTCTTATAAACTAATATGAAAATAAATAAAAATTTACAAGTGCAGATTCGCTGTTATGCAGTATTTCTCACACAGCAACTTGAGCTGCTGCTAGCCTAGCAATAGGTACCCTGTCAAAGAATTTAGGATCAGGAATTTGATCTGGATGCAACTTTAAGTTGATAGAGGAAAGAAAAAGAGAACCTGAATGGAGAACATGAAACATAGTCTAGTCCGGCCTCTGCAAAAAAGGCAATAGAAGAAGGCTCTCCACCATGCTCTCCACATATTCCAACCTGTTCATTTATAATCACAGTGCGAAAATATCAGAAGAAGAAAAATCTTGTAACCATATGGAGCATCATCAATATTAAGTTCACACCCAAATTTGTGATAGGATGCTTAAAATCACTGCAATGCCAGTTACCTTTAAGCTAGGCCTAGCTGCACGTCCCTTTTCCGTGGCCATCTTGATGAGCTGCCCGACACCTCCTTGATCCAGTACCTGCAGTCAAGAAATCAGTTTGAATTATTTTAATGTTCCCTTATAAAACGATTCTGGTGCCATTGGAAAACCCCCTATCTGCAATTATGACTAACCTGGAATGGATCGCTTTGAAGAAGGCCTTTGGACAGGTAAACAGGTAGAAACTTGCCCACATCATCTCTGCTGTATCCAAAGGTCATCTGGGTGAGATCATTGGTCCCGAAGGAGAAGAAGTCAGCTTCTTTCGCAATCTGTAATAGTTGATAGAAGATAAATATCATATAATTTAGTAGAAAATATGAACATCATCTTCCTCCTACGGAGGGAAGTTTCAAAAAGTAAAAAATAAAAGGGAAAACATATCAATTTAGCCTTACCTCATCTGCAACAAGAGCAGCTCTAGGGATCTCAATCATGGTTCCAACCTTATAGCTCAAGGTGGTACCCATCTCGGAGAACACTTTAACTGCAACACCGTGAATGACCTTCACTTGATGTCCTAGTTCCTGAAAGACGAATATTCAATCAGGATTGAATTTGCATCTCATTTTTTTTCACAAATAAATTAAGAGAAAGAAGAAAGGGAGGAAAAAGAATTGCAGGATCATGCCTGAGGTATTCCGACAAGGGGAACCATTATCTCGGGGAAAACTTTGACACCCTGGTTGCTCATTGAGACTGCAGCCTCCAAGATTGCACGGGCCTGCATTTCAGTGAGTTCTGGGTACGATATGCCTAGCCTGTTGATTACATCATTAGAACCCTTTCATCAATAACAAAGAGATCAACTATTTGTCAACTATTTAAGCATATAACATTCATGTAGCGAAAACATGCGACACCGAGATATCAAACTTGTGCCATATTTCCTTATAACATTATTATGGATGCAAAGCGACAGGTAACTAATTTTATGGTTTTTCGCTGATTGAAGTTCATCAGTTAAAAGAGCTTTGTTAGAGAAATTTTGAGAAAATTATTTGTGAGTTTGTGCGGAGATTGAAGAGCCAGCAACCTGCAGCCACGGAAACCAAGCATCGGATTTACTTCTGATAATTTATCAACTCTTGAAAAAACTTCATCCTCAGTCATGCCAGTCTCTGCAGTTAGTTGGCCAACAATCTGTTCCATGTTACCTTCCGGAAGAAATTCATGAAGTGGAGGGTCTAACAGGCGGATTGTAACCGGAAGACCTGGAAATTCATAAAATTATGTGATAAATAAGCTACTACAACAACAAATATACAGCAAAATATTGACAAAATGATAAACAAGTAGATTTAGATCCAAGACTTCCGGATAGTTTTGTCGCAGTCAATGAGGTAAGAATAAGAAAATTTCAAATTCATAAATTAACATTTGTGAAAAATACCATCCATTGCACGGAAAATTCCTTCAAAGTCAGATCTTTGATATGGCAGTAAGAGGTCCAATGCCACCTTCCTCTGTTCAGGTGTAGCCGCCATGATCATTTTTCTTACCGCCTTTATTCTATCATCCGAAGCAAAGAACTGTAACATAAAAACAAGAGAAATATCAAAAGAGCTCCATTAACACAATATTGCAACGAAACAAGGCTACAACATTGATAGAACATTACAAATCCAGCCAAACATTTTTAGCAACGGAAAAATAGTTACCATGTGCTCTGTCCTGCAAAGTCCAATCCCTTGTGCACCGTTATTTCTTGCAGTTAGCGCGTCTTCAGGTGTGTCAGCATTCGCCATAACCTGTTTCAGCATCGCCGCAAGTTTTTATGGAGATGTTGGAAATGGGACACGTGAAAAAAAATAAGGCAAGAAAATATGGTACCTTGAGACGACGGACATTGTCAGCCCAAGACATAAAGGTTTCCAAATCGCCACTAAAAGCCGGAGGAGAAAGTGGCTGTTTTCCTAATATGACTTCACCAGTGGATCCATTGAGTGAAATCCATTCTCCTTCTTTGACCACCGTGTTCCCGATCACAACCAGCTGTTTCATCAATGAACGAAACCCAGTTATGCCATTTTCACTTTCGGTTTTACCATGGGAGATTGTTTATAAAGAGTAAACAATGGAAACAACCTTCTCAGCATCATTTACTCGGATATCAGCGCAGCCAGAAACACAACATTTGCCCCACCCACGGGCGACAACAGCTGCATGAGATGTCATGCCTCCTCTGGCTGTCAGGATCCCTGCAGCTGCATGCATACCCCCAACATCTTCGGGGCTAGTTTCAGTCCTTACCTATATATGCACAACTCAAAGTGTGTCGGAAAGAGAAAAAAGTTAACAGTGAATAAGACGAACATGGATAAAATTTTACCAAGATGACACTCTTTCCTTGTGCCTGCCATGTTTCGGCATCCTCAGCACTGAACACGACTGTCCCTACAGCTGCTCCTGGAGATGCAGGCAATCCAGTGGCGATGACTTTGTTTTTGTAAGCGGTTGGATTCTCAAACTGATCGGACAAATATATGCAGAAGAAGTCAAAAATCCTTAGTGTGTTTATTCATGGATACATTGATAACGCATATGCATGTCTGGCCTAAATACCTGTGGGTGAAGAAGTTGGTCAAGGTGCTGTGGTTCCACCATCTTGATTGCTGTGCGCTTGTCCACGAGCCCCTCATTAGCCATGTCTACAGCTATCTTAATCGCTCCCTTACCAGTACGCTTTCCAACGCGGCATTGCAACATCCACAACCTATTTTCTTGGACTGTAAACTCGATGTCCTGCAAATTTTCCCCATGCTTTATTGTCCTAAAACCATATGTTCTGATAACCGAAAAAGTGTGAATGAAATACTGAAACGAATAAAATACATGGAAATGAAAAATCTTACCATCATATCTTTGTAATGTTTTTCTAGGATTTCACAGTTCTCCACAAGCTCCTTGTAAGCTTCTGGCATGCAATTTTTCATAGCATCCACGTCTTCTGGCGTCCTGATCCCGGCAACTACATCTTCTCCCTGTTCAATTCCAATTTTGGAGCTACTCATTAAACCCTAACAAAAGAGTCTATATTGTTGTCGACTTAGAAGGAGAAGTTAGGTATAAATAGTGGTGTCAAAAACCTGAGCATTGACTAGAAACTCGCCATAAAGCTTCCTTTCACCGGTGCTTGGATTCCTAGTGAACAGAACACCTGTCCCTGAAGTATTTCCCATGTTCCCGAAAACCATGCATTGAATGTTAACCGCGGTTCCCTTCAAACCAGTTATCTGATTGATGCTCCGGTATTTAATGGCCCTTTGGCTGTCCCAAGAATCAAAAACTGCTTTAACAGCCAAAAGAAGCTGTTGTTTTGGATCTGCAGATATTCACGGGGACAAGGACATGTAAACATACAGAGTTGTGCTACGCAGAAGTGGAAAATATGAAGAAGTTTTTGGCGGTTTGATTTGTACCTGAAGGGAACTTTTTACCCGTTGTTTCGAGATAAACATTTTTGTATTGTTCTACCAGCTCTTTAAGATCAGAAGCTGTTAGCTTTGTATCAAGCTCAACTCCTTTTTTACGTTTTAGTTTTTCCAATTTCTCCTCGAATGATGAGTGTGGAATTTCCATAACCTTCAAATGCATACTTGATTAATTCAGATTGCATCTTGAAACAGAAAAGATAAGCTTGAATTTATTAAGCCAAAGTTTAGATAAAAATATCTAGTTTAGACACATAAACATTGTGAAATGCATCAATAAAACCACTTACAACATCGCCAAACATGTCCAGGAACCGTCTGTAAGAGTCATAAGCAAAGCGCTCTCCACTTTTTGCGGCCAAACCAGCAACCACCTCGTCATTGAGCCCAAGGTTGAGGACAGTGTCCATCATGCCAGGCATGGAAATCTAGGTACATAGCTCACAAATCAGTTGGTGCAAGACATAGATTAGTTATTGTTAAACAGACCGTTGTCAAAGGTGCCATTCTAAAGTACTACATAAGACATTACGGCTGTAAATAGTAATTGAAAGAACTCTTACCGCGGCACCAGAGCGAACAGAGACGAGAAGAGGCTTGGAAGGATCTCCAAGAACAGCACCAATGTCCTCCTGCACAATCTCCAAGCCCTCTAATATCTCCTCCCACAAACCTAGAGGTAAGTCTTTGCCATTGAGCTGATACTCTTGGCATGCTTCTGTTGATATAGTAAGTCCAGGCGGGACGTATAGGCCAATGCTAGCCATTTCTGCCAGGTTTGCACCTTTCCCTCCCAACTACAAGGCATAGCCATGATGAACACGGAATTCAGATTCTATGATTAAATCGAACATGTAGATCAATGGACAAGTACCAATTGAACAATTCTGTTATGTTACATAAACGTATGTCCGATTGGTATCAAATTTAAACTCCTCTTGCCAAATCGGGAAAGTGAAGTAAAACTTACCAATGACTTCATGCCTTTGTTTCCTTCACTCTTTCCTTTTCCGAAAGTAAATACTCGCTGTAGAAACAAAGGAGAAGCCTTTCAGGAACTAGAGGCACCATGAACAATATGTTTGCACGTAGTTCATAACTAGCCTAAATTGATCGTGATATAGTACCTTTTTGGTTGGTGGTGCACTTGGAACTGCAACTGGGGACAGAACGGCTCCGGGCTCATACTTCTGCAGGATTGGATTCGTGATCCCGTTTACTTCTTCGGGGTTGGCTTTCACAGTGGGCGGCATTTTTATACTTTCTCTGCTTTAGAAACCCAAGTCAATATTACAATGAATGTTTCATTGATCGGTAATAATCAACTCCCAAGAAATACGAAATACTTAAATCTTAATAGAAATCATACTAATTAGATTTGAAAATGAAATTGTTATAAGCACTGCAAAATAATCATTACGCACTCTCCGATCTTGATATTTTTTATTAGGGAGGAGTACATAATTGACTGTTTTAGAGTGCCAATAACAGCTTTCGAAAATGAATTTTCCATGGATCAAAGAGTGAAACAGAATTCAAAGTCATATGATCAAATATGCAAATATACAAACCAGTTGAAGATTGAAGTGCTTTTTTTTTCAGAAGAACAGTCGAGAACTACTTGCAAAAGTTGTAAAGAGACCTTCAGCTCCAATTCTTTTTTCGTTGTGACTTTAATGGTGTGATATTATATATAGTACATGTCTAATGGCTACTACACAGTTGCCCCTTCAGCTTGGAAACATTATCTACTGCATCGTGACACGTGCCAATGACATGTCACACTCTAAAAGTTTGGAACTTATCTATTACTCATTTGTTGTAAAATGCAATATTAAAAGCTTTTTTTATTTCACAATAAGCTGAAAACGAGATCTAAATTAGGGTGCAGTCAAGTTGACTAAATCAGCTCTTATCATTTGGAAATGATTAATTTTTTTTTCTTTTAATATTAATACATTTTTATTAAATGAAAAAAAGTTGTTATTAGAGGAGTAAACCGAAGCAGTGGATGGAAATATACTATGAATTTCGTTCTTAGTTGCAAGGCTTAGAATTTTCGGCGTAGAACTTCATATTCTCAATTCAAACTTTGTGGTGTTGGAGGCCATCTAACAAACAACATGTCATATATATTACTACCATTGTCCTCCGCACCAAGTTAATTTTAATTACTGAAGACATTGCTCATGGCTCAAGTTTGATCTGTTCGAATCTCATGTAACATTTTCGACGTGTTCTAGAAACAATACGAAGCAGCCCTCTAGGGATGTAAGTCTACAGCAATTCTTGAGTTCTAAGTGTCTGCAGATTATGCAGATTGCTCTATATATCATAAATGTGATCAATCCAAATACATATGCAACTTGTACAGTTGTACCAAGTGACACGTTTGACATTAGAGATAATTTATTCCCAAAAGATCGAAGCCGAACAAGTATTCACATTTCTAATTTGTTTTTATCCTTGTTCTTTATCAAGTAATATGAACATATATATATATATATTATTTCCCTTATATTTTGGTTTCTATATAATGATAAAGGATTTGTATAAACAACAGAAAAACTGCATTTATTTACAAGTGCAGAGTCGCTGGTTATGCAATCTTTCTCACACAGCAACTTGAGCAGCTGCTAGCCTAGCAATAGGTACCCTGTCAAAGAATTTAGGATCAGGAATTTGATCTGGTTATAAAAGTAGTTTATGCAGCCTAAATAAGATAGATAAAAGCAAACGAACCTGAATGGAGAACACGAAACATAGTCTAGTCCAGCCTCTGCAAAGAATGCAACAGAAGAAGGCTCCCCACCATGCTCTCCGCATATTCCAACCTGTTAGTATAATTACCATGTGAAAATATCAGAAGAACAGAAAAAACAAAAATCTTGTGACTGTATGACACATTGTCGATATAAATTGACATCCCAATTTGTGATAGAATGCTCAAAATCTATGCATTTCCGGTCACCTTTAAGCTAGGCCTAGATGCGCGCCCCTTTTCCGTGGCCATCTTGATGAGCTGCCCAACACCTCTTTGATCAAGTACCTGAAAGCAGTGCATTTTGACTGTTAGTGTCCTTTTCTTTTTTTTTCTTTTTTTTAATTCCCTTGTACGATGATTCTGGTGCTACTGGGGAAAAACCTATCTACAACGAAGCCTGCGTGGACTTGCATAAATGTGACTAACCTCAAATGGATCGCTTTGAAGAAGGCCTTTCGCAAGGTAGATAGGTAGAAACTTGCCCACATCATCTCTACTGTAGCCAAATGTCATTTGTGTGAGATCATTGGTCCCGAAGGAGAAGAACTCAGCTTCCTTCGCAATCTATCATTGTTGATAAAAGAAAAAATAGGACGATGAATATTGTTTTATTCCGTTTACTTTTAAATAACGAAGTCAGCCTATCAATTTAGCCTTACCTCATCTGCAACCAGAGCAGCTCTAGGGATCTCAATCATAGTCCCAACCTTATAACTCAAGGTAGTATCCATCTCGGAGAACACCTTGACCGCAACACTGTGAATGAGTCTCACTTGATGTCCTAGTTCCTGAAAGGGAAAATTTTCATTCAGGATTCACTTTCCATCACTTCACATTTATTTTGCAAATAAATAATCAGAACGAAGATAGGGAGGAACAAGAATTGGAGGATCATGCCTGAGGTGTTCCGACAAGGGGAACCATTATCTCGGGGAAAACTTTGACACCCTGGTTGCTCATTGAGACCGCAGCTTGAAAGATTGCACGCGCCTGCATTTCGGTGAGTTCTGGGTATGATATCCCTAACCTGTTAAAACATCAGAAAAAAACCTTTCATCAATAACAAAGAGATTGTGCGTCTTTGAACTTCTTCACTTGAAGCTTATGACATTAAGCATATAAGCATTCGCACAGCGGAACATATGATACTTGAAAGTAATACTAAACATGTTTTGTGAGTGAAATAAAACTGAATGCTGAATAAGACAAGAAATGATACATGTGAAGCTAACTGACAAATTGAATGAAGTTCATCAGTTAAAGACGTTTTCCAGAACAATTAAAATTTGAGTAGATCTTTAGATTAGAGAGCCCATGTGAAGAATGAAGAGCCACCAAACCTGCAGCCGCGGAAACCAAGCATGGGGTTTACTTCTGATAATTTCTCAATTCTTGAGAATACTTCATCCTCAGTCGTGCCAGTCTCTGCAGATAGTTCGCCGACAATCTGTTCTAAGTCACCTTCTGGAAGAAATTCATGAAGTGGAGGGTCTAACAGGCGGATTGTTACCGGAAGACCTGACATTATGATAGATAGCCAACAATTACAAATCTAAAGAAAAATGTAGATTAATTTTTAAACGCATAGCCTCAGAGCCTAACGATCCTTGAGAATTTTGTTGTTTTAGTGGTCCATGAGGTGAAAATACAAGCAAACTTCAAAGCGTTTACCATCCATTGCCCGGAAAATTCCTTCAAAATCAGATCTTTGATACGGTAGTAAGAGGTTCAGTGTCGCCTTCCTCTGTTCAGTTGTAACTGCCATGATCATTTTTCTTACCGCCCTTATTCTATCATCCGAAGCGAAAAACTAGAACATAAAAAGCACAGAAATATCAGAAGAGATCTATAACATGACACGATTTGTTAAGCAAACAGAAGTACGACAGTGATGGAACTTGCAGCAAACCATAAAACATTACACATCCAGCTAAACACTTTAGTAAGTAAAAGTAGTTACCATGTGCTCTGTCCTGCAAAGTCCAATCCCTTCCGCACCATTATTTCTTGCTGTTAGCGCATCTTCAGGTGTGTCCGCGTTTGCCATAACCTATAATAGCATTACCACACAACTTTTTATAGAGAAATGCTAGTGGTAACAATGAAAACCATAATACACAAACAATATGGTACCTTGAGACGCCGGACTTTATCAGCCCAAGACATGAAGGTCTCCAAATCGCCACTTAAAGCGGGAGGAGAAAGTGGCTGTTTTCCTAATATGACTTCGCCAGTGGATCCGTTGAGTGAAAGCCATTCTCCTTCATTGACCACTGTATTCCCGATCACAACCAGCTGTAAATCATCAATGAACGAACCAAATTATGTCATTTTCTCTTTAGACTTTACAACAACAGATAATGTTCATAAAGAGAAAACAATGGAAACCACCTTCTCAGCGTCATTTACTCGGATGTCAGCGCAGCCAGAAACACAACATTTACCCCACCCACGGGCTACAACGGCTGCATGAGATGTCATGCCACCTCTAGCTGTCAAGATCCCTGCAGCAGCATGCATACCCCCAACATCTTCGGGGCTAGTCTCCGTTCTTACCTATGAATATGTACAACAATTCGTAATGATGAAACAGGGCCATGGCTCCACATATTCCAGGACAAAAAGAACATTTAGCTTACCAGGACGACACTCTTTCCTTGTGCATGCCATGCTTCAGCATCATCAGCACTGAATACGACTGTCCCTACAGCTGCTCCTGGAGATGCCGGTAATCCAGTGGCGATCACTTTGTCTTTGTAAGCGGTTGGATTCTCAAACTAGTCAGACAAAATTATACATAAGGAAGTCATAAATCCATCGGTACATTATACAAATTGGCCTACGATATGTGAACTTAGAAATGAGCATAAATACCTGTGGGTGAAGAAGTTGGTCGAGGTGCTGTGGTTCCACCATCTTGATTGCAGCACGCTTATCCACAAGCCCTTCGTTCACCATGTCTACAGCTATCTTAACCGCACCTTTACCAGTACGCTTTCCAGCGCGGCATTGTAACATCCACAACCTATTTTCTTGGACTGTGAACTCAATGTCCTGCAAATGTACCCCATGTTTTAGTTCTACAAAAACATGCGTTCCCATGAACCGGAAAATGTGAATGTAATGCTGATAGGAATATCATATATGGAAATGATAACTCTTACCATCATATCTTTGTAGTGCTTTTCTAGAATTTCACAGTTCTCCACAAGCTCCTCATAAGCTTCTGGCATACAATTTTTCATAGTATCCAAGTCTTCTGGCGTCCTAATGCCGGCAACTACATCTTCTCCCTGTTCAATTCCGTTATGGAGTTACTTTCACAAAACCATGGGAAAAATAGTGTCCATTACTATCGACTTAGAAGCAGAAGTTTTGTATAGTTGTATCAAATACCTGAGCATTGATTAAAAATTCGCCATATAGCTTCCTTTCTCCGGTGCTTGGATTCCTAGTGAACAAAACACCTGTCCCTGAAGTATTTCCCATGTTCCCAAAAACCATGCATTGAATGTTAACTGCGGTTCCCTTCAAACCGGTTATCTGATTGATGCTCCGGTATTTATTGGCCCTTGGACTGTCCCATGAATCAAAAACTGCTTTGATAGCCAACAGTAGCTGTTGTTTTGGATCTGCAGATATCCATGGGGACAAGTACAAATTAACATAAAGAGGTGAGCTATGAAAATGTGGAAAAACATGAAGAAGTTGTCGGCGTTTTACTTAGTACCTGAAGGGAACTTTTCACCCGTGGTTTCGAGATACACATTTTTGTATTGTTCTACCAGTTCTTTAAGATCAGAGGCTGTTAGCTTTGTGTCAAGCTCAACTCCTTTTGTACCTTTTAGTTTTTCCAACTGCTCCTCGAATGATGAGTGTGGAATTCCCATAACCTTCAAACGTAAAACTTTTGAATTCAGAATATGTCTTAAAACGGAAAAGATAAGGTTGAAATTATTATGCCAAAATTGAGAAAATTTTCAATATTTAGACACATGAACATTATGAAATGCCTCAATCAAACCACTTACAACATCTCCAAACATGTCTAGAAAACGTCTGTACGAGTCATAAGCAAAGCGCTCTCCACTTTTTGCGGCCAAACCAGCAACCACCTCATCATTCAGTCCAAGGTTGAGGACAGTGTCCATCATACCGGGCATGGAAATCTAGGTATATAGAGCAAAAATCAGTTGGTGTACGCCATAAACAAATTATTATTAAACAGATTGTAGTAAATGCGCCATTGCTTAAAATTACATAAATGCGTCTCCATATGTGCCCTTGTGAACTATTGCTACAACGGCTGTGATTGGAACTGAAAGAACCGAGAATAATTGGAACTGAAAGAACTCTTACCGCAGCACCAGAGCGAACGGAGAGGAGGAGAGGCTTGGCAGGGTCACCGAGAATAGCACCCATGTCCTTCTGCACACTCTCTAAGCCCTCTAATATCTCCTCCCACAAACCTTGTGGTAAATCTTTGCCATTGAGCTGATACTCTTGGCATGCTTCTGTTGAAATAGTAAGTCCAGGTGGGACGGATAGCCCAATGCTAGCCATTTCTGCCAGGTTTGCACCTTTCCCTCCCAACTACAATGCATAGGCATGATGAACACAGAATTCAAATTCTATGACTAAATCCAACATTTAGATTAATGAAAAAGTACAAATTGAAAAAATTCTAAGCTAAATCAAACATATGGATCGATGGATAAGTGCAAATTGAACAATTCCGTTATGTAGTATAAACTTATGTTCGACCGAGATGAAAGTAAAACTCCTCATCCAAAACGGGCCATACTATACTAGAATTTCCATTTCTTGTACTGGTAGCATGTCAAAAGTGAAGTAAAAGTTACCAATGACTTCATGGCCTTGTTGCCTTCACTCTTTCCTTTTCCAAAAGTAAATACTCGCTGCAGAAACAAAACAGAAACCGTTCAGGAACTAGAAGCACCATGAACAAAATGCTTGTACATAGTTCAGATTGCCAGTCAAATTGATCATGATATTGTTATGAGTTTAGAGTGCGCAATCCGATAGTTGTGAGGTTTTACACAAAAGGCCTCGATGAAATTATTAGTAGAAATGAAACGGAACCACTTAGTATAAGCTCTATTTAAATTTTGTCAGGTTTCCGACGCTGGATTTTACAACACTTAACGTCACAAACTATTCTAATACCAAGTCAAAACTAAAGCATCCGACTGAAAACTAATTAGAAAGGGATGGAGAAATCCAAGGTCTTGCAAGGATTAGAATAATCTGAGGCGGGATTTTTATCTTTTGAATAAAAGGATGAAATATAACTACCTTTCTGGTTGTTGGTGCAGTCTGATCTGCGACTGGGGACAGAACAGCTTTTGCTTCGATGTGTCCTGGCTCGTTCTTCTTCGGGTTTGGATTTGTGATAGTGTTTATAATTTGCATCTGCTGCGGGTGACAGCGCTTGAGGACAACTCGACCCGACGAGTTGAGGGCATGGAAGGAAGCGTTTTCTCTAACAAGATCAAATTGATCCACATATTTTCCCTTGAACAATCTCTGCCTATAAACCTCAGCTGGAGTCCTTATGAGCATGCCTTTCACAGTGGATGACATTTTTATACTCTCTCTGCTTGAGAAACCCAAGTAAATATTACCAATGGATACAAATCATACTGCTATCTTTAACTGATCAGTACTAATTTACTTCCAAGCAATATAAAATAATCTTAAAAAAAAAATTCGAAAAGAGAATCGTTATTATCACTGCAAAATAATCATCCTGCACTCCTCCATCTCGTGTTAACACTTGTCTCTATGCATGATCAGCGGCTATTTTAGAGTGCCAATAACAGCTTGTAGAAATAAGTTGTTATGGATCAAACAGTGAAACAGAATCCGAAATCATTTGATCAAATATGCACACACACATACCTGCTGAAGACAGAAGTGCTTTTCTGATCAGAAGAAGATGAGAGTTTCTACTTGCAAAAGTTGCAAAAAGATGTTGAGGTCTAGAGCTTCTTCAGACAAGAAAAAATGGCGGTCGGTGTTGTCTTTGTTTTGTTACTGGTGTGATGAGCGACATGAGTGGACCAAATTCTAGCGCTAAATCAGCTTTCAAAACTGCCCATTCACAATTATTTGTGCCAATAAAATTGTGGAAAATAATTGACTACCAATCATTTTGTTTTGAAAAGTAATATTAAGACTTTTTTTTTTTTTAGTTTACGATTGGTTGAAAACGGAGATCTAGATCCCGCCGCAATTAAGTTGTTCTTGTGGTTTGGATAATGATTAACTTATTTGATAATGTTAATACTTGAAAAAAAATAAAAATAAAAAACAAGAAACTTGTTTGATAATAAATAGCAGCAAATACCAGGAAGAGTTGTTTAGGGAAAAGTGAGCAAAGATTTAGAATTCTCAACTCAAATTTCAACTCTATAAATACATTTTTTGATGTGACTGATTTTATTTTTGTCATCGTTTGATCTGAATGCTAAAACATACTATCATCTTACGTGATACACACGTTTTGTTAAAAAGAAATTAGTTTGTTTGTGCCAAAATATCTTTTACATTTAAAAAAACAAATAATATCGAAATGATGCTGTCTTAAATGATAAAATGAAAATATGGCACACATTTCGACGACCACATCTTAAGGAAGAGATGATATGAGGGGTATTTTAAGCATTTCAAGTTGTTAAGGAAAAAAAAAAAAAAAAAGAGATGGAGTCAGGTATTATGGTTGACGCCCGATGACTTGGCAAACTCCCGAGCCCAAGGCTGTCAATATAATTGCAGACCAAAATAGATTATTACTGTAAAAAAAAATTTCATTGTGATCGAAACACATGAGGTATATCACATGTTTTATATAAGTGTTGAAAAAATTTATTTTTTAAGTTATTAAGTTTTTAACATACATATCCTATCATTTATATAATGACACGTGATGTACCATCGCATGTACCGATCACATTGAAAAATTTCTTATTATTATGGGGCCCTTTTCCTCCTCCGCAAGAGATTTTATACCATTTCATTTCTTCTACTGATGGAGTTCGAAACAAGAGACGAAATATCATATGTGATTATAAAGATGTTAGGAAAAAAAATTAATTGTATAATGACATATAATGTTATTATGTATTCCTGATATTAAAAAAAATGAAATCTCTCTTTTAAGAGATATTTTTTAATGTAGTCGGAACACGGAATGATGCATCATGTGTCACTATTCAAATTGTGAGATTTGTGTGTTAAAAAGTTAATAACTTAAAAAATAAAATTTTCTACCACTCATACAAAAACATATGGTATACCATTCATATTTCGATCATAATAAAAAATTTCTTTTTCTCCACCCCCGAAGAAAACCTGAATCCAAAGATCTCATGCCAGGTGGCTCGCTGGTGGACAATCGTCACCATGGAATCCTGCTCTCTCTTTCCTTATCCTCATGGCAGTCCCCTGACAAGCAATTTTTTAATGATTAAAATTACAAAGAAAAAAAGGCATTCTTTCTACAAAATATAGAATAAGTCATGTGGTTTTGTGTTCTGATGTTGGTCTGCTAAGTGTTGTGTTTGTGTTAATCAGGTTTTGTATTCGTGTCGTTTTATTAAAACGAGAAGAATAAAAAAATACAATTAAAATATAAGAGCACACAAGGTTAAAAAAGTGCAAAAAGTGAAAAAAATTGTTATACACTTTTTGTTTAACTGTGATTATGTAAATCCTAGATTATATTTGATTTTAGTTATTCTTTCGTATATGGACTTGTATTCCTTGGAAGAGGAGAATGATTTCTTCTCTCTCTTATTACTATAAATAAAGACATTGCGTAGGAGGAATAACATATCATCTTCCCTTGTCAGATAAAATAGGTTACAATACGTTATCAACACACTCCTACCGTTGCGCTTAGAAATCAGACATGGAAGCTTTTTGCATCAAACCAGTTCACCAATATTATCACTCAATCAGGTTCTTTCAAAACAATGATTTTCATCTCGATATTTTTGCAGCCTTGATAGCATGAACATTCATCATAATACATGACCCAACTTTACGTTTTTCAAATTTTAGATTATACATAAATTGTGTATGCATTATATTCATAATTGTTGAATTATGTGAATTTGATATTGCCATGAATTGCATCAAATATATGTTCATTCATTAAATTATATATTGAATACGAATTGAATTAATTGAAAAAAAAAAATACTCGAAAATTGCTAGGGTTCTTTGAACCCATGACTCGAGCCGTTAACCCAGGCCTACAACTTGTCACTGAGTTACGAGACCATAGAGTCGTAGCCATTGGCTCCTGGTTTTGAAACTCAGAAAACCCGACGCTTTTAGCGGTGTTTCCACCATCACAGGTGGCCCTGCAGCCCAACCTTGACCTTAGGTCACCATCCCGACGGCCTAAAGCTTGTGCACCGACGTAGATTGACCAAGATTCCTTCGAATCACGTCGAATTTTTCAATTTTCCGATTTGAATTTTTTGGGTTTTGGTTGAAACGTTGAGATTACTTTATCTCTGTTCATATTCGTGATCCTCGTCGCCTCATGAACTCGCCCCAAGAATTTTTATCCCAAAACACAGCCGCCTAAAGCGGTGGCCCTAGTCTTCTTCCTCGACGAGTGCACCCAGCTATGATTGGGGTGTTTTTGGTTTCATCCCAAGCCCAATTGGGCCTCGATTTCTCAGCTTGCAATTTTTCCCTTTCTTTTGGGCTCACTTGCAACGGCCCAAACCATTAGCTTGGCCTGCGAATAGCACCTGTCTAAGTCGATCTTGGAGTCCCCTCTTGCTCCGTGTTGTACCAAATCCCAGGCCAGGTGTTGGTGTATCTGTGTCCATGTCGCACTGGATCCCAGCCTATGCACTGGTGCATCCGTGTCCGCGAATCATCATATCAGAGCCTGTTTGGGCCTCTGCCCTTGGGCTTGCACCTGCAGCCCATTTTTCTATGATGTTCAGTCCACCTACATGATATGCCTTAACCAACCTAGCCCAATTTCTTTGGGCCTGGACCTCACAGTACAAATTTACTCAGCCCATCCGTGGGCTTTGGTCCAAGTTTTTGGGCCCCGAGTTTTAATTGCCTATTTTTTTAGGCCCAATGGGTTTTATAATTTTTCACCCATACTTTAAATTTGGCCCAAAGTCCAAATAATTAATTAAATTATAATTATAGACCTGAAGTTGTATTTGCATATTTTCTTGTTGCATATTTCTGTGTGTGTGTGTGTGTGTGTGTGTGTATTTGAGTTTGTCTGCAGGAACATATGAACCTGAAGTTCATAATTATTTCGAAACTTGAAGTTTCTATAAACATGTCTGGTTTGAAACCTAAAGTTTTCCTTAAAAACATCACCCATGCAAACCCGAAGCTTTTTTCATGTGAATTTAAACCCATAATGTCTATTATAACCTAAATGTTCTACTCCTATGTGAATTGATTGATTTTCTTTCTCCATTATACTAATCACATCTTGTCCTTTATTTTGTGATAGGAACATGCCAAATTTGAACAAACTCGACTTTACTGCCTTGGAGGTCTCTGGAAGGAACTACCTCAAGTGGGTCCAAGATGTGAAGTTCCACCTCACTGCAAAAAATTTGCATCCCGTCATTGAAGATGAGATGGACAACCCGGTTGGCGAAGCTGAGAAAACCACTGCCATGATCTTTATATGAAGACATATTCATGATGCATTGCAAACTGAGTGCCTTATTGAGAAGGATCCATGAGCACTATGGGTCATTTTGGCTGATCGTTTTGATCACCAAAAGGACATCTTCTTGCCTGAAGCAAGACATAACTGGCAACACTTGCGCTTCCAAGACTTTAAGTCTGTGAATGAATATAAGTTTGTCGAATTCGATCACTTCTCAAGTTTTGCAACAAAACTTTGACCGAAGAGGATCTCCTAGAGAAGACTTATTCGACCTTCTTTGCTGCTAATGTTGTCCTGCAATAACAATATAAAGCTCTGAAGTTCACTAAGTTCTCGGATTTGATCTTTGTTTTACTTCTCGTTGAAAAGCAGAATCAGTTGTTGATGAAGAATCATAAGCTCGACCTACTGGGGCGACTATTGTGCTTGAAGCACACTATAGCACAAACCAACGCCCAAAACGTCAAAAGAGGCGTGGTAGAGGCGGCTAGAAGCCACCCCGCCAAGCTCAATAGAGCCAAGGCCCATCTAAGGGAGGAAACAAAGCCCGAAAGTGCCCTAACCTTGCTCCTAAGGCCCCAAACTTCAAGAATAAGGGCAAAGCACCTGAAACCATGGATGCAGACTTGTGCTATCGTTGTGGTTCAAAGGACCATTGGTCCCGTGTTTGCCAAGCTCCCTAGAAGGTTGTAGCTAAATATCATTCTTGTTGTAAGAAGTTTGAATCAAACTTTGTGCAAGTGGACGAACCAAAGAGTACCAAGATGGAGGTTTCTGACTTTCAGAAGAATAACACCCCTATGGAAGATTAGAATCTTAGACATTAACTATTTTTCTAGTTGAAATTTAGACAATGGGGCTGAATTCCACCTAGTGGCTGAACCCCCTTGTGTTGTTTGGTTAATTTTGAACAATTTTCCCTTATGTTTGGATTATTCGTTGGTGATTTGTTTTTTGATATTAAGTTTTTAACTAATTACCATCCTTGAATACTTAAATTATTTTGAATGGTTATTTGTTATAAGAACTTTTATGCTTGTGGCTGATTCAAATTAAATTTTATTCTACGTATGACTAATGAGAAAGTTAGTTGTCTGGCAAATAGTGCAACCACGCACACCGTTTTGCGTGAATGCATCTATTTCACTAACTTCATACCTAAGAATGCACCTCTAATAACCTTGTCAGGCCCATCCAACCTGATCGAAGGATATGGTAAGACACGTATAATGTCATCCAATGGTACAATTTTGACCATTGATGAGGCACTTTATTCTCCGCGTTTCGGAAGAACATTGTTAAGTTTCAAGGACATTAAAGATAATAATTATCATGCTAAAACCTATGTAGAAAATGGAGTTGAATTTATGTGCATAACTACCTACGAATATGGCCAGACACGTATTCTAGAGAAGATGGAGTGTATCCTGAATGATCTATATACTATGACTATACGGCCCATAGAGAGCCACTATGTGGCCGGCCGTACCTTTGGGACCGTGCACAAAATTACACTTTGGCATAATCGTTTGAGACACCCTAGACAAACAGCGATGCGCCGTATCCTCAAATCATCACACGGGTATCCATTAACCCGAAGTTTAGGTTCGATTCAAGGAATCGCATGTCAAACATGTTTTATGGGAAAGCTTATTATTAAGCCTCCTTATGACAAAATTCGTTCGAATCTTCTTATTTTTATACAAAGGATTCAGGGGGACATTTATGGACAGATTCACCCTCTATGCGGACCATTTAGATATTTTATGGTTTTGGTTGACGCCTCCACACATTGGTCACATATGTGCTTGTTGTCCACAAGGAACGTTGCATTCTTTAAACTGTTAGCTCAGGTTATCAAGCTCAGGGCTCACCACCCTGATTATTCGATTGGATAATGTTAGAGAATTCATATCTAAAACTTTTGATAACTATTGCATGTCAGTTGGGGTTGAAGTTGAACATCCAGTACCTTATCTTCACACCCAAAATAGTCTGGCAGATGCATTCATTGAGCACTTACAAATGATTACTCAATCGTTGGTCATACATACCAAGCTTCCGATCGCTGCTTAGGGCCATGCAATATTGCACGCAGCCATGTTGGTCCGCCTGAGGCTTATTACGACCCAACCATATAGCGCCCTTTCAGTTGGTTACCGGATACGAACCTGACATGTCACATCTGTGCATTTTTGGTTGTGCGGTCTACGTGCCGATTTCCCCATCCTTACATACAAAAATGGGGCCTCAACGAAGGATGAGAATATATGTTGGATATGATTCTCTTTCAATCATTTGTCAACCTTTGACAGGTGATCTGTTTACTGCTCATTTCGCGGATTGTCACTTCTATGAGACAGTCTTCCCGTCCTTAGGGGGAGATAAGAATGTTAACATTCCTGAAGAACGACACGAATTATCATGGACGACTCCCACTTATTCTTATTTAGATCCCCACACCACTCAGTCTGAAACTGAAGTGCAGCGCATATTAGATCTCCAAAGCATAGCTTAGAGCATGCCAGATGCTTTCACCGATCTAGTGCGAGTGACAAGATCACATATTCCAGTTGCGAATGTGCCTGTAAAGATGGATGTACCAAATGTACGACGAATTTCCATCCTGGAGGCCCAGGAACTTTGGTGATCCACGTACATTAGCGGCTACCCAATCATCTGCCCTTACACAAAAGCGTTGCAGACCACTTGGTTCAAAGAATTCACACCCCCGGAAGAGGAAACCAATGGCATAAGCATTTGAAAAGCTTATAGTGAATCCAACTATCGCTTACTCATTCTATCCAACTTATGAGGAAATTCTAGATTACGAAAGTGTCCTTGAAGAGACGAATCCACCTCCCGAGAATCATGAGATTTCAATGTATTATACAAGCTTAGATGATGTGTGGTGTAGAAGTGAGATGATCGTCGATGATGCATTAGCATATGCAGTAGCTACTGAGATCATGTTGAGCGATGATGTTGAACCTCGTTCCGTTGATGAATGTCAACGTAGAACCGATTGGTCAAACTAGAAACAAGCAATCCAAGTCGAACTCGATTCGCTTGCGAAACGTAAGGTGTTTGGACCTGTAGCTCATCCTCCTCCACATGTGAAGCCCGTTAGCCATAAGTGGGTTTTCATTCAGAAGTATAATGAGAAGAACGAAATTGTACATTACAAATGTCGTCTTGTTGCGCAAGGCTTCTCACAACACCCCAGGATTAACTATGACGAAACTTATTCACCCGTTATGGATGTGATTAGTTTTACTACCTTATCAGTTTGATAGTTTCCGAAAAACTAAGTATGCAAGTGATAGACGTAGCAACTACGTATCTAGATGGGGATCTTGATATGAAAATTTATATGAAAGTTCCTAAAGGACTTACATTGATTGGATCAAATATTTCCAAACCCCAGACAAGCTTTCAATTCGGTTGAGGTGTTCACTATAAGGTTTGAAGCAATCCGGAAGAATGTGGTATAACCATCTGAGTGAGTATTTAACTAGTAAAGGATATGTGAACAACGAACTATGCCCTTGTATGTTTATTAAGAAGTCACATTCCGGTTTTGCGAATGTTGCAGTATATGTCGATGACATGAACCTCATCAAAACTCCTGAAGAGCTCGTGAGAACTGTCGTGCACCTGAAGTTAGAATTTGAGATGAAAAATCTAGGAAACACTCGAACTGTCTCGGTCTTGAGATAGAGCACCGTTTGGATGGAATCTTAGTGCATCAAACGAACTACACCCAAAAGGTGTTGCGTCGCTTTAATGAGGATAAAGCAAAGCCTTCGAGTACTCCTATAGTTGTTTGGTTGCGAGATGCAAAACGGGATCCCTTTCGTCCAAAGGAGGATGATGAAGAGATTTTGGTGCCTGAAGTTCCTTATCTAAGTGTGATAGGCGCTTTGTTATACTTAGCTTAATGCACTAGACCCGACATCTTTTTCGCTGTTAATCTTTTGGCAAGATACAATAATGCACCAACACGCAGATACTAGACTAGTTTTAAAGACATTTTCCATTACCTTAAGGGTACTATGGATTTGGGTTTATTATATCCTTACGGATCCTCAAGTGATGCTATACCCCCTTATCTTGAGTCGATTCTCGCCTTGTTGGTTATGCTGACACATGATACTTATCTGATTTGCACAAGGCACGCTCTCAAACGAGTTATGTTTTTACCATTGGAGGCATCGCAATCTCTTGGAGGTCAACTAAACAGACCTTAGTTGCCACTTCGTTTAACCATGCTAAAATTCTCGCCTTACATAAAGCAACTTAGAAATGCTTTTGGGTGAGGGCAGTTGTGGACTATATTCGAAGCTCCTGCGATCTTTACCTTGTCGTTGATGTCTCAACGATGACCTATGAAGACAACGCAGCATGCATCGAACAACTCAAGAAGGGTTACATCAAAGGAGCCAACACCAAGCACATTGCACCGAAGTTTTTCTTTTCACATTAACAACAACATCAGAAGATTGCATTCACGCAAATCCGTTCACAAGACAATCTGACTGACCTCTTCACCAAATCACTACCGAAGGCGACATTTCAGAAGCTTGTTTAAGAAATTGGTATGCATAAACTTTCTGAGTTGTAACATTGCTAGTTCTCTTTGGAATTGTGTCAAACTCAAGGAGAGTATCCTGAAGTATACTTGTTTGATCTTAATGTACTCTGTTTCCCTACGATTAGGAGCATTTTTCCCACTGAGTTTTTGCTACCTAACTAGGTTTTAACGAGGCACCTGCCTTGGGTTGATCATATCCTTGATGACGCCTCGTAGACGTTTCATTTGACTTTGCATTTCTCACGCATTTTTCCTTAGACTATGGGTTTTTTCCATACTCAGGTTTATACCATAGCCATATGGTTTTTTAGTGAGACTTAGTTCCTTATGCAAGTTTTTACCTTATTGAGAATAACGTGTTCCCATAATCAGTGCCGACGAGTTGACTTCCTTACCCTCTACATGATGCCGAATCTACTTGAGTATTTACACACTCAAGAGGGAATGTTATAAACTTCTTGTTTAAGTGTGATTGTGTAAATTCTAGAATAGATTTGATTCCAGTTATTCTTTCTTATATAGACTTGTATTCCTTGAAGGAGAATGATTTTTTCTCTTTTATTACTATAAATAAAGGTACTACGTAGGGGAATAACACATCCTCTACAAATTCTTCTACACAACCCTACAAAGCCGCCACCCCCTTCCTTGTCAGATAAAATAGGTTACAACAAAAATCACTTAAATTAAAAAGTGCGAAAATCATTTTTCACGAGACTTTCTAGTTTTTGTACATTTAACTACAGTAACCAACATTGATTTTGGGTTTCATACAATATTTTTGAATAATTTAGAACAAATTCACAATGTGGGAACAAAATTTAGAGCTAACACATAGCCCTCTATAAATTTCAAACTAGTACAATGATGTGAAAATTTATCAAACCACCCAGAGGATCAAACCTCAGAATACAAGGCAACTTACAACTGTCAAAAACTCCTCGACGGAGTGATCCAAACGTATTTATTCTGTTTACATGAGTCCCACAAATCTTTATTCAGAACACTCCACTCAGATTCTACGGACTTTTATTAAGAACGAGCATAACGTACAGAAATTCGCCACTGTATCGGGCTCCTACAAGACGGGCAATCCTTCATGCCCTGTTTCTCGTGGAGCTCATTGCACGTCCTGCAAACCACTTGATGGGCGCACGGGAGGAAGACCACAGACATCTCCTCCGAGAGGCACATGACACACTCCCGTTCACGTTTCACCCCTCCTGTCTCAGTGTAGTCTTGAATATCCTTTACTGCTTCTGAGATGTATGGGATCCTGGACCCCTTGTCATCCAGGCCATTTTCGATATCTGTTACTTCGCTGGAATAGCTTCCATCAATGCCCCTCCGCAACGCAGCAATTTTTGAAGAATCACTCTTGAGTCTCAATTGAGAGATTTCCTTTTCGAGTTGCTGAATATCGTCTTTGTACTTCTGCAGATTGTTTTCTGCTTTCAGTTTAATCGCATCCTCCTCGGATTTTGTTGAAGCCTCTATCTGTTCCCTTTCTTTTCTTATCAAACTGACCTGCCCAACTAGTTCTTCCTTTGATTTCTCTTCCTGTTGCCATCTAGCCTGCGACATACTCTCTCTTTTAGTGAGAAGAAACTCAGAACTAAAAACCTACGGCAGAAAGTAGGAATGAAACTATTGTAAAACCAACAACACAACATTTTCGAGATTGTTTCAAAATGAACTGTACAACACCGTTACATGCTCTTTCTCAAAGTTCAAACCATCGGTCCATCAATCCCGGGTTACAAAATGCCTGTTTGCACACGTGCACATATGTGTGCTAATATAAGCGAATGATAAACTCCAAAAGGAGAAAGCAAATTGATTACATAAATAATCAACAGCTCAAATCTATATAGCAAGCAAATGACAAGACTAAATCATCTTCATTACAAAACATGCACAAGTACCACTTGCATTCCAAACGACTGCACAATCTGTCATCCCAAAGAAGCATGTTATACTTATAAGACGTGTAAATACCAAAAATCCAAATAAAGCTTACATGCATGAATTGCCAATTTGGAGTACTTGGAAATAAAGTATTTACTAAGTACCTCCAATTGTTCCTGGAGATCTTTCGCTTGTTCTAGTTCCTGTAGGAGCTGTTTTAACTTGCGCTTTTCAGTCACAAGTTCTTCATTGAACATGGTTTTCTGCTTCTCCCAGGACTGAAACTTCATCAGTGTTTTCTTCTCCCTCTTTGATACCTCCTGACAGCTTGCAGCGGACTCTGCAGCACGTAGTTTAGCAGCCTCCATTTCCTGCCTCAAGGCAGCATTCTCCACCTCAAGCCTCCGGACAGAAGAATTTGCTCGTTCAACCTGGCTACTAGCCTTGCACAGAGAATTTTCCATCTCAGAAAGCTTCTTCATGGTGTTTTCCTCCAGCGTTTGCTTCTCTTTCTTCAGCCGCTCAACTTCTTCTTTCTCTTGCCTCAATGACTTAAGTTCAGCCTTGTCCTTACTCAATCTACGTGCAGCCTGCATAACCTTCTGATTGGCCCACTCTGTCCACTCTTGGAGCTGACTTTGCAAGTCCCGTGCCCTCGGAACCAACTTTAAAATCATTTCATCTTTCTTGTCTCGGGGAACCCACTGCCCCAAGGACTTATCATACGGTATCCCAGAAAAAACAGAATTAGTTGCATCAGAGTGACAGTTAATAGGAACTGGATTTGAAATGCTTTTTGTAGGCAGAGAAAGGGAAAGCTCAGTATCAGCAACTGATAATGCAGGCGGAGTATTTAGTGCAGGTAATGCTGCTGCAGTATTGACTACAGGTAATGCCATTGAAGTACTGACAGAAGGTAATGGTGTTGAAGTACCAACAGCAGGTAATGCCGTTGAAGTACCGACAGCAGGTAATGCCGTTGAAGTACCGAATATGGACGGGACACTGTTCTTAGGCAAAACAGAAGCAGTGTTGTCAACATCCAGGTTAAATGGTCTAGGGGAAGAAAGCCCTGCATTGGCAGAAAGATTGTTGTTTCCACTGTCTTGAGGCACATCAACTCCCATAGCCTTGCTTATTTTTATGGAAGCATTCTTTAAATTAACAGCAGTAGAGTCTGGCACAGATTTTAGTTTCTTATCCAAGATTAAACCACCCAAACCATTCAGCTTCCCAGCTCTTGAAGACCCTTTACATCCATAAGTCCGATAGCTTTTCTCCAAATGAAGCGACTTGTGCCGAAGCATGTAGTCTCTCTTGGTAGTAACAGAATGGACCTTTCTACTACTTAAAAGCTTTTCCTCTACTGCGGGAGATTGAGATGTTCCAGATGCACAAAAAGATTTATCCCCATTATCAGATGTGGAATGTGCGCCCTCTCTCTCAAACAATGATCCACTATGAACAACAGAATTTTTCGGTTTAGCTATGCTGGGAACCCCTCCTGCAATGGTAGGTTTCTCAGACTGTGAGCTATGAGAACCAGGAACTGAAGGAACTGTCGTAGAATTATTCAGATTATTCAATTCCGAACTTTTGGATTCTGTTTCTGACTGGGGTTGATTCGGGATGGAGGGACTTCCATTTGAAGCTCCATCACCAATGAAACTATTGAAGGGATCGCCATCCATTGCACAAGCATGAGAGACATTCATGTCACAAATCAACAAGCACCACATTGCATCACCAGTGCTGAAGAAAGGCCTAACCTCCCGAAGAACGCAAACCAGTTCTGCCAATATGTACTTCTCCAGCTGCTGTAGATCTTCAAAACAGTGCTCTCTTGAAGGATCAATTTCTTGGCCACTTCTAAGATAAGCTAAAGTATTATCCACTATATTAGACATGGTGTCTTTACACCCATAACAAAGACCAGACCGCAAAACAGCCTTTGTAGCAACTTCTTCTGCATAACCACAAGCAACAATCTTTTTTATTGCACTCTTGAAAATCATGTCCAAATTACTTAGAACAAGCTCTTCAAGTTGGGTTTCTGTGAGGTCACTCCAATCAGCATCCTGAAACTCATCTGCCTCTAGTTCCTCTCTGGGCCGGCTTGGGCCAACCTCGGATGGAACAACAGCATTAGACAATCCAAGGTCGAGTTTCAACCCATCAGAATGGTCTTGATTAACACTGCACAGGTCACAGACACCAATTTGTCCATGACTCTGCGTGATTTCGAATTTTTCAGCTGAAAACTCATAACTTGTGGATTCAGTCTGAGATAAAGGAATAATCTTACTAGGGTAACCTAAAGGCGGATCAGTCCGGAACTTCCTCTTATTTCTACTTCCCTTTTCTTGAACAGTTATCGAGGAAGAGACTTGGGTGGTACAACCATTACTGCCCTTGGCTACCATTGATGCCATTTCAGCTGCACAAAACAATCTAATTTTAATACATTCTCATCTGTATATGCATCGAGTCCTATCTAACAGTTCCGAATGCAATACCAAAACACCAAATTCACCAATTCTACCAAAAATCTATCAAACAACAAACTACTGAAACCAACATTCATAGCTGCAATCAATCAAAATTCCAGCTCGCAACATCATCAACTGGTCAATCTAAACAACCCAATTAAACCCAGATTACTAAAGGTTAAATCCCAGTATTAAAATTAACGATTTTTAACATTCCAGAACCAAAATCAACAAGAACACATCAATCAGATTATGAGAGAGGAAAAAAAAAAAAAAGACTACCCAGAAGCAAAAACTGAATAATCAATCCGTTTGCAAGATACCGAGTTGGATTCAGATGACGATTATGACCTACCAATGTGAAACTCAATACAAATTTCAAACACAAAATCAGGAAGATTAGATCAAAAAAGAAAACTCAATTGCAAAATCTGGTATGTGGGGGTGTTCATGAAAAATAAAGATCTTTAATACAAAATACAAGAATTTGAGGTGATTAATCAGAAGATAGATACGGTCGAGACGCACCCGATTTGAGCTAATTGTTCGATCAATCAAAGGTACGAACCAGTCTCAGAACATCAGAAAATCACAAAGAGAATTTATAGTTGGCTTTTTTTTTTTCCCTCTTAATTATTAGCTTAAAGGGAAATATGAGAGAATTGAACGTCTGTCTCTCTCAAAAGTTTCATTCTGGGGGTAATTTTTTTTATTTTTTTATTTTTGTCATAAGCAGACCAATTAATCAATGTTTTTAACGACCTAAAAAAAAAAAAAAAAAACCAAGGATTGCTGAATTTCAATTTACCAATAACCATATTTAAGGAAAATTAGCCACCAAGCCCATGTAGATGAATTATTTTCATAATCTTGGCCCGTTCCTAATGTTGACGTATTATTATTTTACATATGTAACACTTTAAATGACGTAGATCATTTTTGAATATTTATATTTGAAAATTTGATCTCATTTTTTTTGTATTAAAAGTCTCTTTCTTTACATATAGATTAAAGTAATAAAAAATAATAATTTCGTTTTCGTTTTTGCTAATGATTTTTTTCTCTTATATAATGATATATTTACGGTAATAAATATTTAAATTAATGTTTTTAAAATTAAGTTAAGTTCAATATTTGTACCCTCCATTGTGAAAAAAGAAAAAAAAAAAAGTCAAATCCTTCAGCAAAAGCACAAAAAATAATCAAATTATTACGAGTTTTGAATTTTTATTATTTATTCTATCAATTACCTTACTCCTTATCACTTTATATTAATACTATGGTGCATTTCGGTTTAATACTAATAAATCTCAACAAAGTGAATCATTTGTCACATCATAAAATAGAGAACAAATTTATGCACACATTATGAGTTTGCTAATAATGTTTTTCCTCCTTTATATTTAATTATTTTACACTAGGTGAGGGATTTTCCCCCTATAATGTGACATTTAGCAATTTACAAGTTATGTACATGCACATTGTGGGATAAATTGTGCTTTATTTTTTTTATGGGTAGTGTTATTAGAACACTCTTGTTAGCTTTCATTTCACAACTTTCAATTTTCGACCATCAGATCGATGTGAATTGTGTGGAGCCAAAAATAATCAAGAAGAATATGGAGACGATACGTGTATTTTTGGGTAAAAAGACAAAATTATCCTTGAGGCACACTGAAACTCTCACGTGTAAGCAACGGATAATCACAACTCAATAAAGATCAAAAGTGATCAAAATAGGTATTTATTCAAAACCTATTTCATCCATCCTCATCAAATCCTCCCCACAAGGTAACCCTCCATTATTCATTCAAATTAGGGTTAATTACCTAAATTAATTGATTAATTTCCTAATTAATTAATTTTCTAATTAATTTCTTAATTGATTGCAAGATATTATTTTGACATAATATTTTGCAATTACACCCAAAAACCACCATAAGTGGCCGGACCCTTTTTCTCCAAATAGGGGCTAGCCACGCCCCCTATAAATAGCTCCAATTTCTCCCAAAAACATAATTCCAACTTTCTTACAAAATTCTTCAAATTTCTCTAAACATTTTTCCCTCAAATTTGCATCACTTGAGACTCTTGGCCTTAACCTAAGGTGTTAATTATTTTGCAGGTGCAATTTCATCCAAGAAGAAGAAGGCGGATATTTGCATCCACAAATTGGTGCCTTCATTGAGAGTCTTGATTCACACGCTCGAAAAAGACTTTCGCATTCAAGGTTTCTATTTTTTTGTTCATTCGTAGATTTTTCGTACGTTCTCATTCCTATAATTTTTTATACAAAAATTCTTTGAATAAACGTAAAAGAAATAGATTTTTCGTACGTTCTCATTCCTATAATTTTTTATACAAAAATTCTTTGAATAAACGTAAAAGAAAAGTACAATGACAAGAAATTCAGAAACCACGATGAATAGAACTTCCTATGTTCAAGGATTTGGACCGCGATGATCCGTGAGGCTCAATGCAATGACGAATGGAGCGGCACCTCCCCCATAGGGAACTATTGTGGCAGCCACCATGGTAATAACCATGGCAGCGACCCTCGGCGAGCCTACTGCCCACTGTGAGCAGGCCACCTTGCAGCAGCAAGGCAAGGCCCGTGCCATAAGGCAGCTAACACAGCTCAAGGCAGCCCAGGGTGCTACAATGGTAGTTGAAGCCCAAGCAGTTGCAGCAATTGGAGCAGCCTAGACCTCGCGGGCCCAAAGCTAGCACAAGCCCAGTACGCTCCAAGGCCTAGCCCAGGACCAGTGGATCCAACCCAACCACGCCACTCTAAACCACGCTAGCCCAAGCCCAAAGAGAGCCGGCCTTAGCCTAGACCCGGCGCATGCCCAACGCACACTCGGGACAAGCCCAATCCTCGCACCTACTTGCACCATATAGGGACCAACCCACTCTTGTGGCTTCCTAAGCAACCAAACCAGTCCAAGAACAACTTCAGATTTCTGGGTTGAAGATTGAACCGGGGGCATTTTCACCCTATTTCTCCACAGATTTAACATTTCCCAACTCAAATCTCATGTCTGGAGTCCCTTACACTTCCATTACTTAAAAACACACATTCCATCCAAGCTTTTCTAACCCGAATGTAGAACAACACTTATCTCGACAAGTCATGGAGTTAACAAGTGCCTTTGCAGAGCAGATGACCTTGGTAAACCAGCTCTTGCAGCACATCGAGATGCAATGTGCCCTTGACGAGGTCTCTCGAAGTATGACAAGGGCAAATAAAAAACCTTTCCAGCAGTATACACTCCCAATTGAGCCCTCGAGACAGCGTATACTCTCGTCTTAGTGCGCGGATGAGCGTGCACTCTCGGTTAGGCCCACAGATGATCATACACTCACAAGTTGGGGTCACACTTCGATAATCAACATGAACAACCGTCCAGGCGAATTGTTCATTCGCGGCTAGGCGCAAGGACCATCCTCTACCTAACATCGGAGTAAGCAGCACGACGGACGGAGAGAAGCAGTCACTCAATCCGGCTCAAGTTCAACCGGAAGGTCACGATTGGGCATAAATGAGCTGAACACATGGAAGAACAGCCTAGACCAGTAGGCCATGACTGGGGGCAGTCGAGAGTTTCGTTACCCCAACAAGGGCAAATTCAGGAAAAAGTAGAAAGTTCTTGACCGAATGATTGCACGATTTCCAACGCAATGAGGTCACCGACGATGCACTACTACGGGATATGCCCAACATAAGCAGGTCACTCTTCATCGACGAGATCGAGCAGGCAGAGCCTCTACGCAAGTTCAACATGTCGCATTTCATATCATTCAAAGAGGATGGAGACTTGAAGAGACACCTAAGGCATTACCAAAGCGCAATGATCCTTTATCGGAACAACGACGCTTTCATGTGCAAGATATTCACCATCACTCTACAAGGCGAGGCGGAAAATTGGTTCCACACCTTGCCACCACAATCCATTCGAAGTTTCGACAAACTTTCTTTGGTTTTCACCAACAAATATTCACCATATCACTCGATCAAGAAAAAGCTCGACCACTAGTTTAATGTCAAGAAGAACCCAAAGGAATCGTTTCACGACTATATGAAGAAGTTCAAAGCAGAGAAGGTAAAGATAGTCGGATGTAACGACTCGATAGCTAGTGCAGCTTTCCAAAAAAGGACTCTCAATAGACTACCCACTATTCTAAATGAAAGAAGATCTAACTCTAGCAAACTCTTTTGTTCTGGCAGAAAAGCATGCACTTTGGGACGAGGCTCGCCAATGCACATTCAAGGCAAATCCAAGCAATCTCGAATATGAAGTCCCCTAATATTCTGAAAGAGATTCAAGGTCTGACTAGACGAGCAGCCGCATCTAAAACAACAATAAGCTCTACCCTCATACGAGAAAAGCTGGGGGCCTAACTACTAGTATTCCAGAGTTCAAAAGCTCTCATTAATGAGGAAACCAACTACCAGAAATTCAAAAGCTAACTTTGGCGACATTTGTTGCAACCTAGAAGCTCAAGTTATACCTTTAGACGCACGCAATCATCCTCATGACGCCCTATTTTTCTCCCAATCCAGACATGTGACGATAAAGGTGCAGACACTAGCGGTGCAAAGTTTTTTGACAAATGCAACAACTCAGCCCAAAAAGCACACCAAAAGCAGACAAACACTAGAAGGACACTCGGAAGCAAGTTTTGTCCTCGTCGCCCCAGAAGATTCTACATAGAAGCAACATGTACCGACAGTTGAGCACCACCTCCTGCTGTGCGCCACACAGCCTTAACCGACCCTTGCTTCATAATTTAACTCTAAAGCGGCCTGATACTAGCAGTTGAACATCTCCTGCTACATGTAACATGGCTCCAACTCCACGACTCCCTACGATGCAATAGAGCGACCCAACAACGCTCTGAAGGCAGCCGAGCAAGCCCTAGCGACGCCTGCTTCACCCGATGAAGATTTCTGGCATTTGCACTTCGACGACGCATCCAACTATAAGGGCTCAGGAGTAATCGTGGCCCTTGTTACCCCAAACGGTTCGATGCTCATGCAGTGAGGCTTCAAAGCATCTAACAACGAAGCAAAGTACGAAGCCCTACTAGCAAGCCTCCGAATGGCAAAAGACTTGGTGATGAAAAAGCTTGCAATTCATTCCGATTCCCAGCTAATCACCAGCCAAAATACTAGGGAATACACGGCAAAACATCCAAGGATATACAATACTTAGAGAAAGTACACAAGCAACTTGAGGCATTTCAGACTTACACCCTCACTTAAGTTGCGCGGGCAGACAACGCCCACGCAAACGCACTAGCTGGCCTAGGCTTCGCCCTTAACCACTAACTCAAACGCTCTATCCCGATGGAGTATCTAGATAAGCCAAGCATAGAGGCAAAGCCGGTAACCGAAGTGTCACAGGTTAGTACAACTCCAAATTAGCAAAGTTCTTTTATAAACTACCTGGCCAATGGTACACTCTCCTAAAAAGATTGGAGTCTAAAAAGCTCTAAATAAAGGTAGCACACTACTACATGTGGAACGACATTCTCGCTCGAAAATCCTACAGTGGACCACATCTTCAATGCCTAGCGCATCCCAACAACCTAAAGGTTTTAAGCTCAATCCACGAAGGAGTCTGTGGAAATCATTCCGGAGGTTGATCCTTAATGCAGAAGGCTCTTAACATAGGTTATTACTTGTCTACCATGCATCAAGATGCTAAGGAGTTAGTGCATGACCGTTGCCAACGCTATAAGCCAGTACCAGCATTACCTGCCAGTGAGTTACACCTACAGACGAGTCCTTAGCCATTCATGAAGTGGGTAATCAACTTGGTAGGGCTAATGCCGCCCGTTACTAGGGGTAGAAACATGATGATCGTGTCAACCGATTACTTCATCAAATGGGTAGAAGCAGAGCCCATGACAACCACGGCTTAGGCGGACATAGAGCGCTTCATATGGAGGAACATTATTTGCCAATTTGGCAACCCCAATCCATCGTCACCGACAACGTCCTGTAATTCATGGGCAAAGATTTGGCGAAGTTTTTCCAAAAGTATGACATCAAGCAACACACGTTCACGCCGAGATATCGTCAAGGCAATAGGTAGGCCGAAGTATCCAACATGACGATTCTCGACTACCTTAAGAAATCCCTCTCTAACAAGAAGGGAAAGTGGCCAGACGAACTCCTCGAATGTCTATGGGTATATCACACAACCAAACAACGAGCCACTGGTGAAACTCTTTTCTTTTTGGCATTTGGTTCAGAAGCAATCATTCTTCTCAAATATCATTATGCCAAGTATCAGCACTTTACTGCCAAACATTGAGTAGAACAGTAAGAAGATGGCCACAAGCTTAGATTTGGCAGATGAGAAGCGCGAGCAGACCATCACCCGCATCACAGAGCAACTCCTCTCCAACTATAACAAAAGGGCCAAGATACAACAATTCCAACCTAGAGATCTAGTCTTAAGGAAAACCTTCATCATTACCCGCAAAGAATGCTCCAAAAAGATGGATCTCATCTAGAAAGGTCCGTACAAGATCAGCAAAGTAGACGACAAAGGTAGTTACATCCCCACCACCATGAACGACAAAGAAATCGAAAAGTAGTGTAATACCTACAATATGAGGAAGTACCATGTGGACCTCCCGCCACATCAAAGGCTGAAGACTCAAGCACTTCGCCAGCTGAGGACTATCCAGTTGTTATGCAATTCTTACCTTATAGCTAAGTTCTCGTTCGTTTCACTCGTTTCTCAATAAGGAATTCAAAAGTAATGTACAACTTGGCTCGGCTGTATGCTTACAACAACTAATCACTCCTACATTTCAAAAGAAGACCGCACCCTTCTTAAGGACTCATCGCAGGAATTGCACTCCCCGAAGGACCAACCATGCTCTTCAGTGCAAGAGGGTAAATTAATTCCTTGACACCTACATGGGTCTGCTCTTCAAGGTAGGAGGATAAACTTACACTTCGAATATCCAGATGTGGATGAGTCGAGCTGCCCTGTTATAAGTAGGTGCACAATGGCTTGTGCTGGGATTCCTAAAAGTAGTCATAATGGTATTTTTCAAGGCTTAGCTAATTAAAGGATTTTAGGTCTCTTAGCTTAATCCGCAAGGTACTAGGCCTCAAAAATGGATAAGACACATTATGCAGTACACCTCATGAACGACTTTCCTGGAACCCTAAAGCTGCTATCGAGTGCACTAAGGTAGCCTACATTTTCGGAAGACTACATATGGCTTGCCATTCGAGTAGTAAAGCCGCGCTAGACTTATACAACCGCATATTCTTGTGAAAGGTTAAACAACCAAGCGTGCATATACAAAGCTTTATCCACTACCGACATACTACACAGTCGATAAACTTCACCTCTACCAAGCACGGAATGATCAATTAGATCTACACTAATTCCTAAAATGTTGTGATACTTGCTACACAACCCATGAAATTGGTTACATAAAGAGCAAAGAGTTCTCTCGAACCTTTACTTATGAAATTCCATACAATCACATAATTTTGATACGAAATGTTAGTGAATTTCATAACCCAAAAATCTTTAGTATGTTTTGATGCAAGCCACACAGTTCAAAGGATTGAAGAAAGCCAAGGTTAACAACCAAGTGGTCATGCGGACTCGTCCGCTTCTGTAAGTAAGGCGTCCGGTTACCAACCCTATGGTTAACAACCTTGCAAAAGTTCTATATCAATACCTACGGTTGCATAGGCGACGCGGGCCTGTCTGCTTATAGAAAAGTGAAAAGCAGCACGCATGTTGCTAGTCTAAAAGTCAGAGGTTGGGCGTAAACAAAAGAAACGAAGATGAAGAAAAGCGAAAGAAGCAAGTTTATTAAATTTTCTAGCAAAATTAATAAACGACTAGCAAAGGCCGAAGGAGTTTAAGCAAAACAAGAGCAACAAGGAAAATAAAGAAAATCCTAAAGGCTACCTAGAAGACTACATTCAGCAGCTTAAACATCCTATGACTACTCAACCTCCACACCTTCGATAGCTGCAACGCTTCTAGTAGCAACTTCATCCAGCGCTTCACCCTCGGTTGCTTCAGCTTAGACATCAACCTCTCTGACTACTTCACCAATAGAGGCCTCAAAAGTAAAGGCAAGCAATTCTTTTGAAGAAATAGAAAAGGTTTCGAAGTATCTTCCAGTAAACTCAAAGTCTGACGGCCTACCAAAAAGATGATCTACATAACCCAGCTTGTAGAAATCGGCCTGACTTTGAACAAGCGGAGCCTCGAGCCTAGCCTTCTCATATTTTAGTTACCCGTTCTTCTTGAGCAAATCAACACGGATGCGCTGTAGCTCATCCACTTCTTTCTTCAAACTTTCGTTGATCTTCAACATACCTTGGAGTTCCAACACTTGGGGTTCAAGCCTATCAACGACCTTCTTGAAGTGGATCACTTGGTTATAAGCAGCAATTAACTCTTCATCCTTTACATAAGCAGCGGAATGAAGCTCAAAAATGACACACTCAAGATCTTGAATCTGAGGTATATGACATCCAATCTCATTCTCTGCACTTTTATAGTTAACCTTGATCACATCAAGCCTAGTCTTTAAGTCAACAATCTCTTGGCGAGCGGTCTCAAGCTGCAAAAAAGTGGGGGCAAAGATATTATACCCCTTCAAAGTGACTATCTCAGATTCCAACCTTTTGATCTTCTCGACAAAAGAATAAGCTTCGGCTTCCATAGCCTTTGCCACCTCCTAGGCAACCTTGGCATCCTCTTGGTCAAGGAGCATAGACTCAGCTGCCAAAATAGTCATCTTCTGCATCATTGCAAGTAGAGCAGTCTTCCTATACTCGGTCGTATGCTTTGCAAAAGAACTTGGGCAAATTACCTTTCTAATATCATCGACAAACTTGGCACTAGCGTCAATGTCTTCATGCAGATTTGGTTTCAAAAGTGCACAGATCTCGGTAGCCTCTCCAAAAGCACGTTTGGTAGATTTCTCATAGCTGCCCACGCGATCAGTCTCCTCCTTCCTTACAGGCGAATTAGTCTCAACAGCAGGGGGAGTAGGCTTTAACGCCACTTTAGCTATAGAGTTTACCTTATCGCTTTTCATAGTATCTAAGTCTCTTCAAAGGTGAACCAGACTTAGCCCCCGATGGACGTTTTGGCATAAATTTCAGCATTGGGGGCATGGCGGAACTTCTACGTTAAACAATCATATCAGCAATCGTACTAGCCACATTTGGCACTGCAAGCGTCACTGGCTCAGATTTAGCAGCCTCATCTTTCTTCCCCTTGGAAGAAGTCAAGTCAATCACAAGCTTATCAGCAGCAGGCGGACCCTCACGAGCAACGGAGGAAGTCTTTGGCTTTTCTGAGCAGGTAGGGAAGATTTATTTTTTCCACCTTCATTCGTCTGTGATAGTGATCGAACGAGCCAATGCATCTGCCTTGATTCTCTTAATCTCCTTTCTCAAGAATAGCCCACATTTCTCTTGGTAAAGAGGACTAAGCAGCCAACGCTATTCATGATACTTAGTAGGGGAGCTTAACCCATGATGGCTTTTCCCTTATTTTTTTTTCTCTCACACCAGCAGGTAGGAGGCCTGCATGCCCAACAGTCCAGCTGCTTATGAGGCCTGCGACCTCTTCATTGCTTTCACTCACCGGCCTAGCCTGCGTCAGGTCTAAAAGCCCAAAAGACATAAGCTATGCGGCTCACTTAGCACTACGCCCCAGCGCTTCGATCCGTGGTCCCAACCGCACAACTGCCCTTGGCTTTAGCAAAGTCGAGCAGCCCAAGCAATGGTCCCTGCCACAACACTTCATTAGCCCATGCTAAGCCAACTCCTGGCCCCTACCAGCCGACGTGCTGCATCACCTCGACAGCTGCCTCGTGATAACACTATCTAAGAAGAAGACAAGGAAAATCAATTTTTTCTTATCTCGGTGCGGCTCGAAAAAGACAAAGAAAACAATGAAAGACAGTCCTTTGACGAGCATGTGTAGAAGATTGCTAGGGGAGGGGAAACAAATATCCTTTAGTTTTCTCTCTCTTGTAGGGTAGAATAATTTGCTCTCTGAAGTTGATTTAATCATTAACTTAAGGTAGACTTAAATAGACTTTGGAAGTGATTTATTTCCATATCCTAAAAGGATCTAATTTCCAATTAAAGAAGGAATCTACATCAAAATAGGAATCAATTCTATGTTTCCAAAAGCAAGAAGATCTCTACACCTGCTGCCCTTTCCTGCAAGCAGCCTAACAGGTGTGGGGGCATTTGTGGAGCCAAAAATAATCAAGAAGAATGGAGACGACACGTGGAATTTTGGGTAAAAACACAAAATTACCCTTAAGGCACACCAGAACTCCCACACGCAAGCAGCGGATAATCATAACTCAATCAAGATCAAAAGTGATCAAAATAGGTTTATTCAAAACCTATTTCATTCATCCTCATCAAATCCTCCCCATAACGTAACCCTTCATTATTCATTCAAATTGGGGTTAATTACCTAAATTAATTGATTAATTTCCTAATTAATTACTTAATTAATTTTCTAATTAATTTCCTAATTGATTGCAAGATATTATTTGTACATAATATCTTGCAATTACACCCAAAAACCACCATAAGTGGCTGAACCCCTTTTCTCCAAATAGGGGCCGGCCACGCCCCTTATAAATAGCTCCCATTTCTCCCAAAAACCTTGGAACATTTTTGCTCATCACCATTAAGTATGGTAGATGCTCACCATCCATCTCATAATATTGTGTCCAATTAACTGATCCTAATTAACTTTGATTTAAATGAGTAATGTTAGAGAAAGAAGATTTTTATACCACATGGATGTGTCATCTCATGTGACAAGTGATGTATACAACTAATATCTAGTATGATAAATTCATCGATAAGTAACATGTACACATCACTTGTCACATTAAACAATACATAGATATAGTAAAAAAAGTAATTTTCCTAACGTTTTTCTTTCTAAATACGATGTGCCAAGTTCAATTTTTTTTTTTTTTTGTTTTTTTCAGATCATAAATAAATAAGAATAAGAATAAAAGAAAGTGAGAAAGGAGCATACGATATGGTTTGTTTGGTTGGGAACTTACTGGAGCCTATGTCTAGCTGCCTAATGTGGGGATGAAGATATGACACGTACTAGGGAAAAGGATCCTCGCCGGATCTTTTATCTAGGGATCCTAAGATTCCGTAATCCCGCAATCGTATCCGGTTGTCGTATACCGTACGGTCAGTTTTCGTTAGGTACTATTTATATTTGAATTTTAAATTTTAAATTTTAAATGATTTCTGACTGTACGATGTACGATAAATGGACACGATTACGAGATCTCTAGAATTCTTAGCAAAAGGATCCGGTGATCCTTTTCCACATACTAGGGACCAAGGGGAAAACGATGATGTTTCGACTTTAGTTACTAGGTAGTAGGTAGCTTGTTTTCTTTGACCAATATTTATTAATTTTTCATTTAATCATATCTTAGTGTTTTCATTTAGTCACTAATAGACATTTTAATATTTGGTGACTCATTAATTTATGAGATTATCTCATCACATGTTAGTTTGGGAAATTAGAGCATATGATCAAAAGAGTGTTCTCATCCTTTTAGACTTGAGTTTGATTTTCCTTAGTGGACGCCAAAGTCTTAAAAAATATTAAACGCTAGTCGGACGGTAGACTGGGACCTATCACCTAGGCAGTTAACAGAAACCAAGACAGACTAGGCAAATTTAATTAAATTTATTATATGACATATAAATAAGTGTCTTACACTAAAACATAACATACTATAGTTGTATTGAGAATTCGAAAAACTTAAAACTTAAGCCATCATGGCATTACCATCATCACAAACTAATACAGCAAAAATAAGAAAAATCCAAAACCAATTTGAAAATCATTAATTTATAATCTGGGTTCTTTTGAGCAAGTTACTCAAAAAACCTTTTTTATTTTTATTTTTGTCAAACAATGGATTTTGTTAGATTAGATGTTAGATTAGTCGCTGATGGGGTTCGAAAACACACCATCATGCAAGAGCTCAACACATTTCCACCATTGTGGTAAAGGGTCACTTGCCACTCAGAAAACTCTTTAACTTAATTATAAAAAAAAAAAAAAAAATTAAAACAATGGAACCACCTAGCCTTTATCCGATTTTTCTCAACGTTTTGACTTAAATCGCATCGGTCCTCCGCTGCCTAGCTAATTTTTAGAACAATGATGGACGCATAGAGAGATATGGAGGGTAGCTTGACCTGACCTGTTGTAAACTGAAATAAAAAGGAACGAAGTTACTCGAAAAATGTAAAAGCCTTGAATGGTGAATGATTCTTGGGATGACTCGCGGACTAAGTCGCTCTCTTTAAGACATTTCGTGGCTCTACCCAAAGTGTGCAAGCAATTCACAAATACCACGTCGTCCCCAGGATAAAACAGCCCAGAACCTTCTTCTTCTGAAGAGGTTCTTCCTTGCACAATAGAAGAACCTTCGAACTTACACCTTTTCAATATGTTGCTATTAAATCAATATATGTAAAATTTCTATTTTTTCTTCTTAACCTTTCTGCAATATGCATTTCAATATATATCTTTCTATATATATATATATATATATATATTATATAAAGAAAGAGACGTTGGGGGTGCAAAACCGTAGGGAATCAAAAGGAAAAAAATAGAACGGATGAGATCAAAACAGAAAAAAAAAAAATCAATACGGAATGATTATGGATAAAGACCTGTTCTTCTTCTCTATACAAAGAAGGAATCTCAAAACATATTTATGTGGTGCCAATTACTCCTTATTAACTGACAAGGTTAATAGCAATTAACAATTATATACTTAATATCTTTAATATTTGAAAGCCAGAAGCACATTTTGGTGTCTCAAGGCTTCACCAAAAATAATTGGACTAAAAAGCCCCTAAAAAAAATTAAAAAAAAAAACTAAAACTAACCGAATTTGATACATAAAAAACACAAGGGCAATTTTGTCAAAAGATAAAATATTTAAAAGTACACTTAGAAATTTAAAATTGTGTAGAAATTTAAAATTGTTAAAAAAATAAAAAATATATAATAAAAAAAATAAACTCAAAAAAAAATATATTAACTTGGGTTTAGGATCACCACGTTCAGTTCAGTTTTGCAACCGCTATCAACATGTTGCCGTGCGGTTTTAAGACTCCAACGTGGGACCAACGTGGCATAAAACGAGTAGAACCAACGTCTGATCACCTCGATCTCGATCTCGATCTCGACTCGACCTCTCCAAGTACGTCTTCCCGATTCATCGATTCTTCTTTTTTCAATTGTTTTGATTTTTTGCTTTGCCATTTGTTGATGGAGGTGTGCGATTCTATACGTTGGAATTTGCAGTGATATCAAAGGAATTATGTCAGGTAATCAAAACTTCTGCCCACTAAGGTATGTGCTTTAGCTTTTGCAATTTGCATTTTTGTGCTTGGATTATTAGATTATTTGACTAACAAATCTATTTTTTAATAGTCGAAGGGCCTAAATATGTAGGTTCGGTTGCCTCAAATTGTTATTGGTACATGTACAATTCCATATGGAATTTGCTAAAAGAAGGGAATCAGTTTTTAGACATGTGAATTGGAATTTACACATATATGCCCAATTTAAGCACAAGAGACAGATTGATGTATATGATGAATATTTTGAAGTGTTAGTTCTTTGTATTTGTATTGCTTCACTTTGTTTTACAATGTGTGGTTAGATCTTACTAATGTGTATCAGTGCATGAGTTCCTTTTAGTTAGCAACAGGGATGTACCTAAGTTTTTTAGGGTGTTGTAGCCTCAAGGTTATCTTTTCTCTCTCTGGATCTCTCTTCTTTAATCATTGACTCATATTCCTCAAGGAAATGAAGTTAATTTGGTCTTCACTGTTATGTGTTTTCTTTGGTTAATTTTTTTACTCACTCACTCTCTTCTTTTTCTCTCTTTGTCCAACTAGGAGAGTTCAATATAAAACGAAGTCTCCGCCGACTTTTTGCTTTTTGGTTACGGTTTAGGTGAGGGGTGAGTGTGTCGGAGAGACTAGCTCTTAGGTTTTGGCTTGTAGATAACCCTATGTGGAATAGTTGAAAGATCAAACGAGTTGCAAAAGAAGTTTCCCATCAATGGCTCCCCTTCGACAGAAATAATAACATCTAGGAACAATTCCAAGTTAGCATACTCACTTTATACCTTGAATCTTGCCACGCGGGATTAACTTCAAGGTGTGGAATAACCAAAGGGGCATTCAAAATTTTAGCAACAACAATTGCATCAAAAAACCTTTTGATGAAAAAAAGAGGTCAATTACAATAAATTAGACAATCTCATTTTGCACACCAACAACTTGCTCTGTTGATCCACATGCTGCACAAATTCAAAACCAATATGTAAATACATGTGATCAACTAAGGCATCACTTTTTCATGCACTATAGACTTTGATTTACTGGTTGAATTATGAATTGATGTTATATTATGGAGAAGTGTCCTCACACTACATGAATATTAGAGTGAAAAGTAGCGGTGCTATTAAATGTATCTTAATCCTCTAACCTCAAAACATTAACATAAATGGTAATGTACGAAATATGTGACATGAATTTTTATTATTGATCACTTTCATATGTTACTTAACTATTATAGTAATTTTCCTCTCATGTTGTCTTTTCTTTTGTCAAATAAATTATATTGTGTCCATTTTTTTTTTTAAATGTAGGAATCCAAAAGAATTTAAAGTGGACTTCAACAGATCAAGTATGTAGGGAAATGATAGGAGCAACATATTAGAGATCATCATCTTATCTACGTTATTCCTTTTTTGTATTGATTAAAATTTTAGTGTGTTTCAATTACTGGTTCAATTTATATTTTGTTTATATTAGTATGGTTCATTTGCCTTCACTAAAACAAAAATAAAACAATTTTCCACTTGAACAAAATGTAGAAGGGAAAAAAAACTTTGACTGCCGCACGTAGCGCGCCTTGATGTAAAAAAAGCCTTTTACACGCTTAAGGCGCGTGCAAAAAAGCTAGTTTCTAATAAAACACAACATAAATATATATATATGAATATTTAAATAAAAACATAACTGCTCCAACAATCCCCCACTTGTTTTTGTTTAAAAACCGTATATCAAGCAACATATCATAAAGCTTTGCATAAGTAAAGGTGTTTCTCAACTTGAACCTATACATTGTGTTAGTGATCCAGATTCTACTAAAGTAACTTATAGTTTTGAACTCTATCTCTGACAGCACCATACACACAACTTTATGAAGGTGAAGTTTAAAAAACCAGCACATTACAACCATGTGCTTGTATCCCAGTGTAGTGAACGCTCTAGAAACTTGCCCAAAATTTCATAGGAAGCGGCCTCACTTCCACATTCACCTAGGTAAGACTATCAAGGATATTCCTGCAGTTAGATATCCCACTCAACACAGAGTATAGACCTTTCTAAGAGAAAAAAAATCTCAAGCTAAAAACGCTTCAGGATGTCATGCTTCTTAGGGATAGACATGGAATAATATTCCAAATTGAAATTAGCAAGACTTCACTCATATCACTTGTGACTTGTTATTACCCTTTGAACCTATTTCTTGGGATCTCCAGTCTATAGGTTGGGTTGTTATTACAAATGATTCAATTTTCTAAGGGTTTTAGTCTCATCCCTTTCGAAGTTTTCCAAACCTTTTCTCGTGCTAGTCATTTCGTCAAACGATTAGCCAAGTTTTCTTCAGACCGTAGATGATCCACTCTTAAAGCTCCATTAGAGAGATAATCTCTTACAGTGTTGTGCTTACGACTTATTTGTCCCATTTTCCTGTTATAATAATGGTTTTGCACTTTAGCTATTGCCACTGTGCTATCATAATGGATCAAAAACTGTTGGAATCGGTTTCTCCCATAAAGGGGTATCTGATAGTAGGTTTCTCAACCATCCTGCTTCTTCGCTTGCCATAGCTAGCGCTATTAATTCTGACTCCATAGTAGACTGAGCCAAGATAGTTTGTTTCTTAGACTTCCATGACACAACCCAGCCACCAATACTAAAAATATATCCACTAGTGGCTTTAGAGTCATCTGAAAGGGTATTCCAATCAGTATCACTGTAACCTTCTAGGACAGCGGAAAACTTCTCATAGTGTAAATTGAAATTCATCGTCCTTTTAAGGTATCTCATAAGCTTCTTTATAGCATGCCAATGCTCCAAACTAGGTCTGCTAGTAAACTTGCAAAAAACTCCTACGACATAAGATATATCAGGCCTAGTGCAATCAGTAGCATAACGAAGGCTCCCAATAATACTTGCATACTCAGATTGTTTAACACTGTCACCAGTGTTCTTGAACAGTTTTACACTAGGATCATAAGGACTACATGCTGGTTTACAATCGAAATAATTATACTTTCTTAAAACTTTTTCTATGTAGTGGGATTGATCTAAAGAAAACCCATTTTCGAACCTAGTCATTTTCAAACCAAGTATAACACTAGCTTCACCCAAGTCTTTCATATCAAAATTAGCACATAACAAAGATTTGACATTATTCACAACATGAATATTCGAACAAAAAATAAGCAAGTCATCCACATATAGGCATATTATAGAGCACATATTATTTTCAGACTTATAATAGATGCATTTGTCACTTTCATTTATTTTAAAACCATTCGGTAACCAAACAATCAAATTTTGCATGCCATTGTTCAGGAGCCTATTTCAATCCATAAAGAGGCTTATCTAACTTGCAAACTTTATTTTCTTGTCCTGGAATAATAAAACCCTGTAGTTGATCCATGTATATTTCTTCCTCTAATTCACCATTTAAGAAAGTTGTTTCAACGTCCATTTGGTGCACAACAAGATCATGAATAGAAGCTAAAGCAAACAATACACGAATATAGGTTATTCTAGTCACAGGTGAATAAGTATCAAAGAAATCAATATTTTCTCTTTGCCTATAGCCTTTGGCAACAAGCCGGGCTTTAAATTTTTCAACAGAATCATCAGGTTTTAATTTCCTTTTAAGAATCCATTTGCAACCTATTGTTTTGCAACCAGTTGGAAGATCCACCAAGTGCCAAGTTTGATTTGACTCTAGGGAGTCCATTTCATCATTTATAACTTCTTACCACAAATTTGGATCTAAAGAAGTTAAAGCTTCTTGAATTGTATTAGGATCTTCTTGTAAGTTATATACATGAAAATCAAGTCCAAAATCTTTAGCTATTCGAGCACTTTTACTTTTCCTAGGTTAATAATGCAGATTGACTATGTTCCACAACAATAGGTTCATAAATTCTAGAAGAATTAGAACCCCCATTATTTCGAAGATTAAAAGGAAATTTATTCTCATAAAAATCAGCATCAAGTGACTCAATTATGATATGGTTTTTCAAATCATAAAATCTATATGCTTTGCTATTACATGCATAACCAATAAACACACATTCATATGCTCTACTAGCCAATTTTGATCTTTTTGGATCAAGTTTAGGAACATAAGCTAAACAACCCTAAGTTTTAAAATACAACACATTTAGTTTCTTATTTTTCCAAATTTCATAAGGAGAAATATATGTTTTTTGAGTTAGGAATTCTATTTAACACATAACATACAGTCAATACAATTTCACCCCACTAATAAAAAGCAGCTCCAGAACTAAGTAAATTAGCAACAATCAATTCACAAAGAGTTCAATTTTTTCTTTCCACTTTACCATTCATTTCAGGAGAATAAGGAGCAGTAGTTTCATGAATAATTTCATGAGACTTAAAAGAAACAACAAATTCAGTGGATTCATATTCTTGTCCTCAATCACTATGAAATCTTTTAATCTTACAATTAAATTGATTTTCAAATTCAGTCAAGAAAGTTTTGAACATGTCAATAGCTTCATTTTTATTTTTCATAAGATAGACAAAACAGTAATTCGAACAATCATCAATAAAGGTAATAAAATAACGTTTTCCATTTCTAGTTAACACTCTGTCAAATTCACATATATCGGAATGAATTAAGTCAAGTGGTTCAGACTCTCTATTGACAGATTTATGCAAAGTTCTAGTTATTTTAGCTTGACTACAATATTAACATTTTTCAAAATCATTCAATGATAAGTTGGGTAAAAAACCTAAGTTACTCATGTTCTTAACCAAGTGTTTGTTAAGATGACAAAGCCTAGCATGCCAAGTATTAAAAGAAGACAACATGTAAGTAGAAGTAGTCATTTTATTAGCATCAGCATTCAATTTAAACATCCCATTAATAGCATATCCCTTTCCCACAAAACCCCCATTTTTAGTGAGAGTATACGTATCTACTCCAATGGTTTGAGTGAATCCAGCCTTGTTGAGAAGAAAGCCCGAGACAAGATTCTTCCTCATCACCGGAGTGTGCATCACATCTTTTAGTATCATGGTTTTTCCAAAGGTGAACTTCAACTCCACCTTTCCAATACCAACAACATCAGTTGAGTGTGAATCACCCAATAACACCTTCCTTCCTTTAGTCACAGAATAGGTCTTGAAAAGGGAACGATCATAGCAAACATGGCGAGAAGCGCTAGTGTCCACCCACCACCCATCGGATCCATCAACTAAGTTAATTTCTGATATCATTGCTATCAGTTGCTCTTCAACAAGATTTGCCTGAGAAGCAAAGTTTTCCTTATAATGCATGGCAGATTGAAGTCGTCTTAAAATTGTTGTAAACTGAAATATAAAGGAACGAAGTTACCTGAAAAATGTAGAAGATGTGATTGGTGAATGATTCTTGGGATGAGTAGCGGACTAAGTCGCCCTCTTTAATACGTTTTGAGGCTCTGCCCGAAGTGTCCAAGTAGTTCACAAATACCATGTCGTCCCCAGGATAAAACAGCCCTGAACCTTCTTCTTCTATGAGGTTCTTCCTTGCACAACGGAAGAACCTTTGAACTTACACCTTTTCGATATGTTGCTATTAAATCAATATATGTAAAATTTCTATTTTTTCTTCTTAACCTTTTTGCAATACACATTTCAATATATATCTTTCTATATATATATATATATGTATGTATTATATAAATAAAGAGACGTTGGGGGTGCAAAACCGTAAGAAATCAAGGGAGTTATTAGGGGGTGCAAAACCGTGGGGAATCAAAAGGAAAAAATAAAACGGAAGAGATCAAAACGGAAAAAAATCAATATGGAAGGATTATGGATAAAAGACTTGCTCTTCTTCTCTATACAGAGAAGGAATCTCAAAACATATTTATGTTGTGCCAATTACTCCTTATTAACTGATAAGGTTAATAGCAATTAACAATTATATATTTAATATTTATAATAAAACACAACATAAATATATATATATATATATATATGAATATTTAAATAAAAACGTAACTACTCCAACATGACCCTTTAGCTACCAAAAGTCACATTGTTACCATTCAATGGATGCCATGTTTTACCCTTAGCTGTTTGATAAAGGGAAAATTAGAATGCCCCACTCTTTTTCTACATTTTTTAAATTAAACTTTTGTGTCTTTTAAAGATTGATCAAAACGCTTGGAGTAATGGCCACCTAAGCATTTTTAAATTTTTTATTTACACATCATTAGTTTATTTCTTTTAAATGAAAAATATTATATGTTGATTTCCCACTTTATCCTTTTAGTCGAAGGTTATTTTTACGTGTCAGAATTTATGCCCCTTTTAAAGGGATATATTAATGCTATTAACTATTAAATGGATATTAACTATTAAATAATCAAAATTATTTGTCCCTTTTTAAGGGATTATTAATGGAAATTAACTATTAAATCATCAATATTATCTTCTAAATTTTGAATTTTGAACCTTTTTTTCTTTTTTTTTTTGTTGCAGCTCACTTTCACTTGTATATTATCTGTACCTCATGATGTTTATTTGCGGCAGAGATTTGCAAAACTTGAGGTACGTTTCATGGTTCAACAAGTATACCTAATAATTGGTTATGTTGCTTTAAGGAATGGTGTAACCATAGAAACGTTGGTTCAAGTAGAGCATTAAGGATTTTCTAATGGAGAAGAATCCATCATTGTTTCATTTTAGTGCTAAAAGAAGAACTCTTGCTTTGTATGTTGTGATCTTTACTATGCCATTTGAACACTACAAACATCTTGATTCTTTGGAAGAAAAAAAAACATCTTGATTCTCTTTCCCAAATAAGGAGTCTCTCAAAACGGATTCATGAAGAACAAAGAGGAGGTTCCATTAAGAAGAGGATTGCATATATGGTTAGTGTGTGTTTCTCAATCTATCCATATGCCTAATTTAATATTGTACCCATGTCATATTGAAACGTAGTAATATTGGCTTGAGACATACCAATGCCAAATTGAAACGTACTGATACTGATAGAAATATACCCATGCCATTTTGAAACATACCAATATTGGCTTAAAACATACCGATGCCAAATTGAAATGTACCGTTACTGATAAAAATGTACCCATGCCAAATTGAAACGCACCAACATATTGGCTAGAAATGTACCAATGCTAAATTGAAACGTACCTTTTAACATCTACCACTAGACTTTATTTTCCAAATGTATCATGGGAAGGATCCTCAAATGTACAATGCTAAATTGAAACATACCTAATACCATCTACCACTAGAATCTATTTTCCAAATGTACCATGGTACGGATACTCAAATCAAGAGGTGCATAAAATGAAAATACAAAGGAAATTAATATAACTGACAAGAGAGAACGGAAGAGTGTCAATGGAGCTGAGCAAAGAAATGACACAAAAAGATTGTTGAATGGTCGTGGAAGAAGATGGCAGAAGTATATATCATGTTAGAAGTAGAAATAGATCAAATTTGAATAGTTCTTAGATTTTTAAAACATACGTTTATTAGATTCTAGGAGATTTGGAATATTAATATAATAATTATTAATTAATTGGTACATTATATATAAGAGCAATCCCACCATTGCAAATTGCTCGGGGGACTGTCTCCAGAACAAAGGCCCGAGGGCCGGTGGATGGCCTTCAGCGTGAGGCAGGCCGGGGGATGGGGGAGGCCCGAGGGCCAGGCCCGTGAGGGATTGCCAGCCCTTGTGCCCGAGGTGGGAGTGACGCAAGGCTGACGCCAGGGTGGCGTCAGCGTATTATTTAATTTTTTTTGTGTCAGGTGCGTGCACCCCACCCGCGCGTGGGGGCGCGTCCCGACACAATAATCAGAAAAAAAAAATGTTTTGTCAGTTACCGTTGGGAAGCCACGTGGCTTCCCACGGTACGTTAGATCCTAACGGTCACTTAATGTGGACCGTTAGATCTCAACGGTAAAAAAAAAAAAGTGTCAGATTTAATATCCACCGTTCGATCTGAGATCAACGGTGGATATTAAAATGCTTTAAAAATTAAAAAATAAATGAAATAATAGTTTAAAAAATTTGAAAAGTTACCGTTGTGACACGTGGCACAATCTGGAGCGTTGGAATTCAAATTTTTTTATATCAAACGGCAGAGATTAATTAATTGAATAAAAATTTAAAAAAAAGTGTAAAAAATTCAAAAAAATTCAAAAAAATTCAAAAAAATATCTGAAAAATCTGAAAAAAATTGTAAAAAAAATTGTTTTTACTTTTCTATAAATACCTTCTCATTATCATCTACCTTCACAATAATTTCATATTTTCTCAACTACTTTCAATCACATTCCTTTCTTTGTCTCAAAGTTTGAATCCATTTTTTTTCAACAAAATGACCACTGGTGCAGGTACGAATTGGTCGCTTATTGAAGATGTTGCGTTGTGTACTAGCTGGGTTGAAGTTACTCATAGTTCGCTTACGGGTAATGAGATGCAGTTGCGAGAAATGTGGAGTCTTATTCATACCAATTATCTTGAGAAAATTGGTGGGAAAAGAACCAAAGAATCGATGTCCAGTCGTTGGAAATTACTTAGCCAATCGTTTAGTACGTGGAGAGACGCTTTGGCACAAGCTAGTAATAATATTTGAAGTGGGGAAAATTACTCGGATATGGTAACAAGATATTATTATTTATTGTTTGTATTCTTTATTTGTTACGTACAAAATTTATTATTTATTGTTACTTATTTGTTACATTATAATTATGTTGTTTGTTACATTATAATTATGTTGTTTGTATTATTAATTTGTTTGTTACATTATAATTATGTTATTGTTACTTATTTGTTACATTTATTTGTTACATTATAATTATGTTGTTTGTATTATTTATTTGTTACTTATTTTCATTAAAATTAATGTATAATATCACTTACACTAAGAAAAAAAAATGTGTATATTTAAGGTTAAAATTATTTACTAAACTTGGAACTCTAGCCCCATGTTATGATTAATATGACATATATATATATATATATTTGCTTGTTATGATTAACATGACATATATATATATATATATATTTATTTGTTAATTATTTTCATTATTTACTAAACTTGAAGCCTTCTTACTTATTTTCATTATCTTTGTTACTTATATATATATATATATATATATATGTATATATTTGCTAGTTACTTATTTTCATTATAATTATTTATTTGTTACTTATTTTTATTGTGTAGGAACTTCAAGCACAAGCTTGGTACGCTGCCAAAACCAAAAGCAAAAATAAATCATTCAACCGGTGGGAATGTTGGAATATTGTCAAAGATTGTCCTAAATTTAGAGTTGTGCCAGTTGGTCCAGAAGTGCACATGAACAGCACCCCTCTACACTCTACACCCGATTATGAGAGAGCAGATGATGCAGAAGAAGTGCCCGAAACGCCCCTCCCTGAACAAGCGTCGGGTTCGACCCGTTTTCCAATTAGGCCTCAAGGTAAGAAGGCTTCAAAGAGAAAAGGGAGTGCTTCCAAGAACGATTATGCAAAGTTCATGGAAGAACTTACTCGCCAAGGTGAATTGACTTTGGCGAGGGAACTGGCGAAAGATGAGGCTGATAAGGCTGATAAGGCATCAAAAGCAGTAGCTGTTGAGAAAGAATTTTATGCTAATGAGAGAGAAAGAGAGCTACTTAGGCAAGAAAGGGAACATGTTAGAGAAGAAAGACGAGCTCAACAAGATCGTGAGATTATGAACATGTCTTTAGAAGGGAAGTCTCCAAATTCTAAATTTTTTTGGAAGTCAGAGAAAGCGGACGTGGTGCGAAGGAGGCGTGCAAGAGAAACAATAGCAAGCCAAGGTGGTTCTAGCACCGCAAGAGAAGATCATCCTAGCACCACAAATTGGTTAAGTGATGATGAATAGAGTACTTTTTGTAATCGGAGCCCATAATTTTCCAATCACTTTGGGTTGTAATTTATTATTTATTGTTTGTATTATTTATGTTGTTTCCATGTTCATGAATATTTATTCAAATTAATTTGGTAAGTTATTTATATTAAGAATTAATTTGGTAAGTTATTTATGTTGTTAAAAGTCCATGACCATGACCATCGTTCTAATTAAAAGTCCTTGTATAAAATAATTAAAAGTCCATCGTTCTAATTAAAAGTCCTTTACATAGATTACATATACTAAGAATTACATAAACATAAACATAAAAAAATTACATAAACATAAACATAAACATAAACATAAACATACTAAGAATTACATAAACATAAACATAAACATAAACATACTAAGAATTACATATACTAAGAATTACATAAACATAAACATAAAAAAATTACATAAACATACCAAATAATAAAACACACCAAATAAAATAACATAAACATACCAAATTCAAAATAACACACTAAAATGAACTTAATTATCTTCAGCTTGTTTCAATGCCCACTGGTGCTCTATCAAGTCAATTTGTCGGGCATTGTGCATGTCTGGCATTTGAAATGCAGTATATCGTTGAATGAGCCTTTCATTGTAACGTCCATCCCTTTGTAATGGCTCATGTTGCACGGGGTCATCGGTGGCGTCCTGAGCACAATATATACGTGTTCTTGAATTGTTCATCGGGTCTGGCTCATATTCATCAACAGCTTCATAATCGTACTCATCTTCCACAATCATGTTGTGAAGAATGATGCACGTCATCATGATGGATCGAAGCGACTCTACATCAAACAATCTGGCAGCACCCTTGACGATTGCCCAGCGAGCTTGGAGGATACCAAAACAACGCTCCACATCCTTCCTGCACCCCTCTTGACAGCTTGCAAAGTGTTTTTCCTTCGCACTCCGCGGACGTGGCACTGTTTTGACAAATGTTGACCAGCGCGGGTAGATGCCGTCAGCTAGGTAGTATGGCCCGTCGTACATACGTCCGTTGACCTCATATGTAACTTTTGGTGCCTTTCCTTGCAGGACATCGTTGAACACTGGGGATTGGGCAAGGACGTTGATGTCATTTTGAGCTCCCGGGGCCCCGAAAAAGGCGTGCCAAATCCATGTATCAAAAGATGCCACCGCCTCCAGAATGATACTTTTTGCCCCTTTTCTATCCCCGTAAGCGCCTTGCCATGCACTTGGACAGTTTTTCCACGTCCAGTGCATACAATCAATGCTTCCAATCATCCCAGGAAAGCCACGCATCTCCGCCTTCTTCAACAGCCGCTCCAAGTCCATGTGTGTGGGTTTGCGGAGGTACTCAGCGGTGTAGATAGATTCGATTGCTCCGCAAAACCTCATCAGGGACTCAAGAATGGTTGATTGCCCCATCCTCATTATCTCATCCACTTGGTCTGCAGATGCTCCATATGCAAGCATCCGCAAGGCAGCAGTAATTTTTTGCTCCGGCAGTAGACCCATAGCACCAAAAGCATCTTTTTTTTGCACAAAATAAAAATCATGGTTGCAAACAGCAAGCATGATTTTGTTGAACAAATGTCGTTCCATTCTAAAACGACGTCTAAAGTACGTATCAGGGAATGCACTATTAGGAACAAAATAATCATTCAAGAGTTCCATACCTCGTCGTTGCCTGCTTCTATCAAGGTTTCCGGAACGCCTAGGCCTGCAGATCTGAGCCGCAGCTTGGATGACTCGACGGGAATGTGAGGCTCTGCCCCTTCTTACGTCGTCATCTCTCATTTGACGCTCCTCATCTTCTTCCCTCTCATTTCTTACCCCCTGGTGATTGATCATTGATTCTGATTGGTTAAACAAGTCTTCCTCTTCCTGATTCAATTCCCACATCATCCTTGAGGAAGAAGAAGAAGACATTGAAAGAAAGAAACAGAAACTATGAATATTGAAACTGATTTTTGTGAATAAGGAAGCAGAAATTTTGAATAATGATAGAGATCTTGAGAATTTTGGTGTGAGATTTGTGAAGATGGATGGTGGATTATATAGAGGATTCAGAAAGGATTAGGTTCTGCATAATGCCACGTGGCATGCCGTCATTCGTTAAAAATCTGATGGAAATCTATCATCCAAGATTGTTAACAGATTATGACACGTGGCATGCCGTCATTCGTTTAAAATCTGATGGAAATCTATCCTCAAAGATTGTGAACCGATTATGACACGTGGCGCGACGTGATTGGTTAATAATCTTATCAGAAATCCATATTATAATTATTTATTTTGTATTATTTAATAATACTTAGGATAATGACACGTGGCGCACCGAGAACGATTAAAAATCTTATCCGATATTACGTTTAAAATTATTTTGTATTAATTTTATAAATAAAAAAAATACTAATATTTTATTGCCTATTGCCAGGGCTATAGAAGTGTAACGGTGGAGATGCAAAATCTATTGCCAGGGCTACTTACTGTTCATTAAGGGCAATTAATGTTCATTAGGTGGATTGAATAGTGTATTGCCAGGGGGAGGGCTCCAACGCTGGAGTTGCTCTAATGGCAAATTGTGTAGTTTTGAATTAATAAAATGCTACTTATAATACATGTGGACCTAAAATGTAGGAAAATGTTTAATAAAAAATCTAAAAGCTATAGGTGTTTAATCTAACAAATAGCACAATGAGGCATCTAATTCTAAATGTCCCTTGATAAATGCCTTCGAATTAAAAGATTCATTGGTCCAACAATTTAGGTAGCCATGCGGAAAAGAAGTTGAAAGGTTTTATTTTTTTATTTTTATTGAGATGTGATTTTCACAGAACTTCTTTATTTCTAGCTATCATATTGAAGAAATCAAACAGGTCAAAGAACATAATTAAACATGAATATGCCGGGGGTCAAAAAGAGTTTATGTGTGGGACAACTATATAAATTTACACTAAAGAGTAAGGAGATTTGAGTTAACCACAATCAACTTGGTATAATATATTAATATCAAACTCATCATATATAAAAGTTGAAACTAAGACCATCCACCTAGCGGCAATACAACTTAGTCATAAGTAATTACCCAGGGCAAAAACAGCGTCGTCCTAAGAACTTTTTAAATAAATTGTCTCAACCAAGACGCCGCCGTTTTGTTTGATTTTATTTTTTTGGTAAAAATTACTGAAAAAATGCTTCAGTTTGTGCTCTTCTTCGGACCCACAACTGCAAGTACATCAATTTCCCAAAAGTTCTAAAACCCTAAACCTGCCCCATCAGACACCCACAACCCCCTGATTCCACCAAATCCAATCCCTAATTTCCCCAAATTCCAAGAACGTTTCAGCCCCACTCCCACCCGAATCCACGAGAAAGCAACCCGCCACCGCCGCAACTACCACCTCTCCACGCAGATGTAGAAGGCGACGACGAGAACGTAAAACAGCTCAACCAATGCTCTGCTTTCTACCTCTCCTTACAGGTAAAACAAATATGTTCCCCAATTTTTTATTAGAATCTAAAATTCTAAAACCCTAAACCCCAAATCACGAAGAACCCGAATCCGGTCTGTGGCTTGCAGGAATGCCTTGTTAAGACTGGCAGGAATTGGAAATCTTGCCAACCGGGTTGCTATTTTTCATTTCATTTTTTTTATTTTATTTTCCACTAATTGTGAATTTCCTGTTTTAATATTGTGTGAACAACATTTTCATCAGAAGTTCAGGCCTTGAAAGCATGCAATGAGAGGAGGAAGAAATGACAGGGGAAAGTCAGATCATAGCAAAAGATGCGCTGCAATCAAGATTTCCCGATTTGTATCAATTTTTGACCGGATTTATAAATGAAATTGTTACCATTTCTTGATTGTCTTTGCATACAATTTGTGTTTATGTTTCATCACTACCACGATTAAAGATAGACGCAGTGAGCGCACGAATCGATCTCGCCACCTTCCATTCCAAACGATCCTTGTTCATTCAGATTGTGGTCCCGAATATCCAAAAATAATCCTAGCGTGCATTCGGGACCAAATTTGGTTCATTGCCTGAGGAGGTTCTGCCACTCCTTAGGCGCGCACACGTATTAGGGTTGAACGTGGTGAGTCTCATTTTACGTGGGATTTAAGTTTCCGAACCTCAAGTGCACTGGCAGCGATAGCCATGGGCATGGCTACTGGCTAGGGTTGCATTTGATGGGGCTGAGGAACTCAAAAGGCCTAAAGGAACTGATTGATGGAATATATGACTTACACCTTAAGAGTATTCATAATTAGGAAACTTAGACATTAATCAAAAGTTTTAACAAAACAAAGTCATCATCTGCGGTTTGTTCTACGGAAGCATAGTTATTAGGGTTTAGGAACTCAGACATCCAAGTAGCTTTTGGCATTCCGGTCCTCCTGAAACCTTTCTATGCAAAAGTAATTGCAAAATTCTCAGCAGGAACTTGCGTCGAAGCATTCTTGACACATCGGGAATCCCGTACCTCTGAAAACATAACCCAAGTTCCCGCCGCAGGTAGTGCATGCAGTACATGTCCTCAGAGTGAAATCCAGCTGAAAAGAAAGAACGTTAATTGTTCAACAAAAGGAGAGATAATCAACAACCATCGGACAAATTCAAAGAAAGACTAAATGAATAGATATATGAACTATGAAAACTAACGGAGGACTTTAAGGACTTGAAGAGTGGCACCCTAGAACAAGCACCATGGTATCTCCCGTCAGCAAACAGCTTTGTTTTGGGTTTCTTAATGCCTCGAACCCTGCATATCACATGGTAAGCATACAAAAACAAAAGTTGCAGCAGAGAGACGTGACTAAATTTAGGCATAAATATGTCAGGAGACAGGAAGTATAGTTTTAGTACCACTTCACCTCCTCTCCTAGGTTGTAGAGTGAAACAAAGGATGGACTGTAAGAAATTGCATCACGTGTCCTCTCGTCAGTCAGAGTAATTTCAATTTCCCTGAAACTCTTTGTTTCTTGGTTATAACAAACTACACCGCCATTGTACATAAAGACGTCCCCATTTTTCGGAGACACAAGAACACCGCGATAGTCTCTAAAAACATTGCAACAGTATCTAAGGCCCCATAATACCCTGGCAGTGTTTGTGACTAGAACAATTTTAGTCCAAGACTCCTGGACACCATAATCCTTCATAATCCACATGTCAACTTTGCAAATATGATAATGGGGCGTACAAAAAAGAAGACAACCTCCTATCACTCCCAACTTCAAATCGTATACTGATGATGACTTAACTCTTACTCTTGGGAGGGGTATTGGTCGAAATTGTTCTATTTCAAAGTTAAAGGAATAAACAGGTGATTCTGCACTATTGGAAATCCAATGAAGAGCTCCATGCAGAAAACAATCGCCTTGCGAATTAACATGAATGTTTTGTTCAAGAGCAGGAGCCAATCCAATGCTTCTCCATGCTCCTGTACCGATGGTGTATATCTCTGACACTAAGTTCTGATTTTTTGTACGAGAGGTTCGCAAAACTTTGTATTCATTAGTCGTGGCGCTATAACCAATCCCTGAAAATGTTCTCCACCAATTATGAGAATGCCAATTGGTCGGGGGAAGCGTGATGTACTCACCCAAGATTGGATTGCACACATAGAAGGTGTCATCTCTGTCCATTATTCGAGACAAACAAAGTAACCCATTGTACGAGTTTATCAAATGAAACTTGTCAATAGGTAGATTATTTTTGGTAGTAAACTGCATTCTCTGGACCTGGAAATCGGAACCGCAGGCCGACTCTTGTAGCTGGGTGAACTGAAGTTTCGTTGAATCCTCCACGTGGTACCGTGGCCCCCTGGGTTCGTTCTTGCTCAATATGCCAATGGGTGATGTTAAACGGTGTAGATGTGGAAATTCAGGGTCAGAAATACTATAAAGCCAATATTTGCAAACGCACCTGCAGCTGAAGAGGGCCTTGACGGAGACCCTTGAGAGAATGTCCATCACTAACTCCTTTGGAAGTTGTTCGAATCTGCCGTCGCAAGGACGTAGATTAGGGTTTGTTGCCATTCTTCTCCTACTTGCTCTCTGCAATCTGCATCAGATTAGGGTTTTAAATAAAAATTCTGAAATCGCAATTTATATATATTTTTTTTGGATGAAATCGCAATATATATATATGTATATATATGTATATATATATATATGTGGTGTCATGATCCCACATCAGTTACACCAGAAATGGAGTAGTGGTATTAAGTCCTTGGAGTCCTCCCACCTATCAGGCTAGTCTTTTGGGTTGGGCTCTTCCTTTGAGCTTGAGTCCTAACATTGGTATCAGAGCCTAGGTTCTCGATCCTGCAAAGGGGACGACTTGGAAAAGGGCTACCGTAACAGGACAACCAAATGGTGCGCCACCGTTAAGAGTGAAAGCCACCAAAGAAAAGGTCGTTGTGGGCATCGAGTCCCGACCCTGCAAAGGGGGCAATCTAGAAAAGGGCTACCCTAACAGGACAACCAGAGGGTGCGCCGCCGTTAAGAGTGAAAGCCACTAGAGTAAGGGCCCATGTGGGTGTTGGGTTTTCCGAAGGGTGGTGTGATATGATCCCACATCGATTACACCAGAAATGGTGTAGTGATACTTAAACCCTTGGGGTCCTCCCACCTATTAAGCTAGCCTTTTGGGTTGGGCTCTTCCCCTGGCTTGAGTCCTAACATATGGGGGGGTTAGTTTTGGATTGGGAACTTTTGCTGCGGAAGTCTGATTTGGGTTTGGTGTGTGACTTGTAGGCCGGGCCACATATGTGAGTGAAAGGAGACATTTCTTTTTGGGTGAGAGAGTGATAGGAAGCCTTGATTGGGATTCTCAATTAGCTTATAAAATAATGGAAGTAAATGTCGAGAATGACGTGTTGTTGAGAATCAACGTCACATTAATAAGAAGAAAGACTTTGTATAGGTTTATAAGTAAGTTGGGCTATTCCGTCATAAAACGAATCGACAATATAAGGAGTAATCTAATTTACTCATAAGTTCATGCAAGATCTCTCATTTCATCAATGTAAGATTCATTTTCATCAATGTTTACAACCAACTTATTTTTTCACACTAATGTAAACATATTTTTTTGTGTATATCAAATAAATAAATCAGCTTAAAATTACTCGAGCATGTATTAGGTTTGACTCATATTTGGTTTGTTAAAGTTCGGCTCCTGAAATTAAGAAGCCAAGCCTATATGTTTGACTTGATAAGAAACAAGTCAAACTTGAAAATGTTGATGTTCAACTCGTAAACCTGTGAGCGTTTAGTATTTTTCATGAGACAACTCAAAGTAGATTCAAGAAATTTACATTGAATGAAATATGATGTTTAGAATTTTGTTTTGGAAGAATTATATTTACTTATTTTAAATTTAGATTGACCATCTCCGATTTTTTTTCTTTTCTCAGATGGAGATTGATAATCAGTAGCGCATCGAGGACTTTAATTGGGTGGTCAAAACAAAAAAGGTTCACACAAAAAATGTAGATTGTTGCAGTCCTACTTATTATAGGAATGTGATTGCGTAAATCCTATCATATCTAGGATATCCTTGGTAGATTATATTGTATCTCTTAGGTTAAATATTATCCTGTTAGAGTTGTAATCCTATTAGGATAAAAAATTTACATCTCCTACTACTATAAATAAAGGCATAATACATTCACGAATTGCGGTAAAAACAATATTACAAGCTACAAAACTTAAACTTGTCAAGAACAAGTTTTTATAGTCTAAAACATTTCCAAGTAACCATATCCCAAAATATTTCATTCAAGGAACATCAATTTCAATGTTTAGTACGTAGACTAGAAATTTGTGCCCGTATGTTGCTACGGAATTAAAAATTATATGAAAAATTACATTTGAAAGATATAATGATTATGTTGCAAAATGTTAATATTGTTTACATTGAAAACGTTAGTAAATTCTTGTACACAAAAGATTATGAAACATTGTGCTATTTACAAATTACATGCAAAACATCATAAATCATAATCTATGTAGATTTGTATTATTCTTTTAATTTGACCTAGGCAAGGGCCAGAGGTTAGGTGAGCAAAATTGTATATCAGGGCCAAGTCATCGGAGTGCTACATGTAATACAGGACAATCTGTCACTTGCTTGCTGATTAAACATGCAAGCTTGCGAAGAGCAGTTCATGAGCTGCAAAACAGAATCTAGGAAAAGAAAATCAAACACCAAAAGAAAGATAGTTGAAATGAATGCAGAAGTTGTTGTAAATCATCCCATTCAAACCATCAAAATAGTGTTAACATTACCCATCGACACATGAATTAAAATTGAATTAAAAAATTGCAATTTGAGGAGAAAAACACACACACACACACAACACAGAATACCTTCAACAAAATATAATCTGGAGATCCTAGCTTATAAGATGCCCTCTTTTTCATGATACCATGTATATCCACAGATTAGTCCGATTTACTATCAAGTTTGGTTTTTGGCTCTTTAGCATTAAAACTACGTAAATGAATTAAATATGACAATTGGCATTGTAGATGCTGGAAATCAGAACACCGCGACTAAAAAGAATAGTTGCAGAGAAGGACCGGTCTTGATGCCACCGCTCTCCTAATGCGGCGACCACTACAAACCAAATTGTTGATCTCTAGCAGGGTTTTGTCACATATGCATCAAGTGACTCAAGATTCAGCTATGCGAATGAATCATGTTGACATAATTCGTTTAAAGAACTAAACTTTGTTGATCAACAAATGTGTTTCCATTCCACAATTTTAGCCACAAAAATAAAAATAAAAAATCATTAAATACATCTGCTAATAACATGACAATACCATTTCCACCCAACGTTAGTATAAAATCATTTAAACTTTTTAGGTAGAATGGCACCAACTATATAATTTCAAAGATATCAAACACATGATATCCAAGTTCGATTCTTTACTTCTTCAAAACACTACCCAGTATCTCTGCTAAATGCTCATAAAACGCTAATCAGATATGTGGATCATTACTTATTCCCTAGCATTTTTTTTTCCCTAAAAACAGGGACAATTGATGACAAGTCACGGTTAAGATGAATACCTTAACTACACAACCGTAATTGTACACTAACACACACACACACACAACACAGAATACCTTAACTACATGACTGTAATTGTACACTAAGATGTCCCCATTGTTCAGAGACACAAGAAAACTCGAATAAATAAGGACCCCAGCCCTGACAACAATTTTAGTCCAAGAGTCCTGGACACCGTAGTCCTTCATAATCCACAGGTCAACTTTGCAAGTAAGATTACAGGACGTACATAAAAGAAGACAACCTCCTGCCACTTCCAACTTCAAATCAGGTATTGGCAATGACAACTTTCTCGGTAAGGGTATTGGTCTAAATTGTTCTGTTTCAAAGTCGAAAGAATCAATACATGATTCTGCAGTATGGGTAATCCTATGAAGAGCTCCATGCAAAAAACTATGGCACTGCAACTTAACATTTAAATATTTTTAAGGAACATAAGCTAATCTGATGCTTCTCCATTGTCCTGTACCGATGGTGTATATCTCAGACACGAATCCCTTATTTTTTGTGCAATAGGTTCGCAATACCTTGTATTCATTCGTCGTGGCACTATAACCAATTCCTGAAACAGTTCTCCACTAAGTGGGCCATTTGGTCGGGGGAAGGGTGATGTACTCACCCAAGATTGGATTGCACGCATAGAAGGTGTAATTTTGGTTGATTCTAGACAAACAAAGTAACTCATTGCACGAGTTTATCATATGAAACTGGTAACTGGGTAGATTATTTTCGGAAGTAAACCACATTTTCTGGACCTGAAACTCGGAACCGCCGGTAGATTCTTGAAACTGGATAAACTCAGCTTTCCTTGAATGCTTCCTGTAGCCTGCTGCCCCCGGGGTTATGTTCTGGCTCAAGATGCCAATGGCTAATGTTGAACGGTGCATCTGCGGAAATTTGGGGTCAGAAATTGTAGAAAGCCAAAATTTGCAAATACATTTGCAGTTGAAGAAGTCCTTGACTGAGACCCTCGGGAGAATTTCCATCATTAAATCCTTTAGAAGTTGTTCGAATCTGTTGCCGCAAAGACTTATATTAGGGTTTGTTGCTAGTATTCTCCTAATTGCTCTCTTCTACTGCTGCTGGCTGTTGCTACATGTTTTCCTTGGATTATCCATTGTGGGTTTCCGCATTTGTTTCTGCAACCTGCCTTAGATTAGGGTTTTAGATTGAGGACATGTAAGGACTAAATACATGTATTAGCCATAAGATTATATTAGTTTGGATTTTTATCACAAATGATCCCTGAAATTGAAAATCAATTAATGTAGTCCTTGAAAATAGGTGTCGCAAATCAATGGTCTTTCCGTCACAATTCTATTAAAAATTTCATTAAATGCTGATGTCGCACATAAATGGGCCCCACAAAATTTACGGGTTTTTATCACAAATGTTCGCTGAAATTGACTCACACTATCAAGATGGTCCCTGAAATTGAACACATCATCAAGATGGTCCCTAAAATTGAAAATCAATAAATGTAGTCCTTGAAAATAGGTGTTGCAAATCAATATGATTCTTCTGCCAATTTTGTAAAATTTTTGTTATGTGCTGATATGGGTATAATACTTAATTAAAAAAAGTTGTGTCAATACGTTTTTGCACAATAGAATTTTTTTTTTTTTTTTCTTATAGTAGGACCTACTCCCACGAGAGATCTTTTCTATAAATTCTCAAAGGCACATGGCTTAACCAAGGCCTAAGAACGGGTTTGGAAATAGTAGTTTTCAACCAACAATAGACGCACCTCAGTTATAACCTTATTATCTCAAGACAGACCTCGCCGTTCTTTGAGTCACTAGACCACCAGGAAAGCACCGATCAAGCTCTCCAAGATTAAAGTTGTGAGGATGTTAATCGCCTAAATGTTAACGGTGATGTCCCAGAAGTCGTTGCCAATTAGCCAAGCCATGATCTCGATCCAGGTTCAATTCAGTGAAAAATGTCGAAGTGTGTAAAGTTGAATGTATTGAGATTTTTTTCTTTCTCTCTTTGAGAATAGACAGTAAAGGAGGTAGAGGAATGTGGACTGAGATTGGAGGTGATTGTAGGACTGGGTTTTTTGGTTCACTAATTTTTATTAACAATTAAATTATTAAACCTACATGTAATTTTTTTAATTTAATTAGGCTTATGTGTATCACATCAGCACATAACAGAATTTTTGACAGAATTGTGACGAAATGACTACATTGATTTGGGATGACACACCCCAACCTGGAATGTCCATTAGTATTCCGAATCGAGCTGTGCTGGCCGACACCTAAAAGGTGATGAAGCCATAAAGTATAGTAATGTGGAAAATGTGAATAAATTTAAACCTAAAAGTACTTCAAGACAAGAGTGCGCTGTGAGTGGGAATGAACCCAATTCACACGCCACGTCAGAGTATAAGTAAAGTACAATAGTGTGGGTAAGGATCATACCTTCATAGGTAGCCACTTATACTGAGATTGGCCAAGAATCCTCGTCCATACGAACCTTCAGCAGCTAAAACCTAGATGGGTGCAAAAACAAGGGTGAGTGGGCCTGAAAATAAAATTTTTTATAAAAACCTTTGGAAAACGTTATAACCCATCGCCGTAAAACCTGTGTAATTTTCTAGAAAATAATAATACATACGTATATAGAAATCATGCTCGAGAGTAGTGAAAACCGAGTATATGTCATGTCAAGTATCTCAGCAATAAAATAAGTAAGCGAGGTGAAATAAATCAATGTAAAATGATATGCCAGCCGGAGTCACTTAACGTGACCAGTACGGCTGAACCTATAGCTCATTAACCATATCCTGCACACGAGTCAGAACTACTTAATGTGGTCTATAGGACAGGGCTGGGTGTAAATAAGTACGCTTAAGTGTTACGATCACGTGAAGGCTGTGCGAATAATTGCGGGTTACCTACGAGTTGGAACCACCTAATGTGGTATGTACGACAAGGCTGTGCACCAAACCTAGATCCAAGGTGAGCATGTGGTGTGGCTAACATCGGGGTGCAGGATAATGAGCTCTACATGCCTCTACGTATAACCATAACCAATGCAACCACTAACATCATATAGTACTCACCTGAAACTTACCTGGCCTCCCCAACGTCATACAATAATATGCATATACATACCAATGTATACAATGAAATGAAATGCAAGCATGACATGGCATTTAAAAGAATATGCTCATTTTGAAACAGTGTCTAGGAAAATGTAAAGCATATATATACGTGTGTGTGTGTATAGAAAACCAAAAGCCCATTCACCTGGAGTTCGTGCTACAACTCCCTAGCATAAACATCAAGGCGTCACGAACGATCGGCGCCTAGAACAATTATTAAATTATGTCTTAGAATTTTTATCAATAGAAAATATAACTTACATATCTTATTCGGGAAGATCCGTACGTCAGATTCCCAATCTGTAAGTTTCTAATATCCTCAAATATTACGTATTATAATGTACTAAAGTTTGATGATGATCCAACGGTCGGATCGTCGATTGTTATACTAATCAGGCGGCATACCTTAATGGAACTACGTTCAAATGATGGAAATTCGTCAATTGGACTTCACCAATGGAATCAAGGTATTCAAATTTAGCCTAGGGAGGTCAGGGGACGTCTCAGCCCATGCGCCGCCGCAGGTGGCGGTTGGCCGCCCTAACTCGCCGAAAAATTCAACTATTTCTAAAAACTCTCAAACTTCACAGAAATGAAGATCTCAATGAGTATAGCAACTTTCATACCTGCGACCAAGGCCAATTTGACTTGGAAAAGCCCAATTTCATGAAAACCCATCAGCACCCTAGAAGTGGGGGGTTCTTGATTCGACTCCAAACAAGCTCCGACACCTCAACCAATGCATGGGCTTTGTTTCTGGGTTCATGGAGAGTCTATTAGTGGTGTTAATTGAATCCAAACGTTTCAAGTTTGGTGGATCTCGGTTGAGGGTCCTCAAGGCATCCAAGGTTCCCGTCGAGATGTTTTCCCCAAAATACAACCAAATTCATTATAATTTTAGGTGGAAAAGGAAGAAGGAGGGTAGTGGAATGTTTTCCAGGTGATGGATGGTGGCGATTCACCGGAAAAATCGCTTGAAACGGTGTCGGAATGTGTGGAGGAGCTTAGTTGGGTACAGGTCAAGGGGAACCCAGCGGGTTCCTCTCCTTTCTCTCATTTCTTTCCTCACCCATTGATCACCATCTTCTCTCTCATCTTCTGAATGGGCATACTGCCTTTCCTTTATCTCCTTTATCTCTCATCTCCACCGCCCATCTTTTCTTCCTTTTAATCTGGGCCACACACGTGGCTGTCCATATTTTGCTTCAAAAATATGGAGCTTTCTTGATATTAATTAATTTACTAAAATGCCCCCAACTTTAAACGTTAATAACTCATTCGTTATAACTCCAAATTGCGTTCCGTTTGCGCCCACGCGTCCGTAGTGACGAGTACTATGAGGATACGCTAAGAAAACGAACCTTATGTGACATGACAAGACGGTCAACAAAAATCAACGTCTTTGTCTCGAGGGCATTTTCGAAATTTCACATTTAAATTTTTTTAAAGACTGTAACTTTTGGGGACGGGTCGTTACATGGGACACTTATTTGCGGGACTACATTGATTGATTTTTAATTTCATGGACCACTTTGATGTCACAGTTCAATTTCAAGAACCATTTTGATGTTGCAGGTCAATTACAAGGACCATTTGTGAGAAAATAGGACTTATGAAATCCATTTATGTGCCACATCAGCACTTAATGAAATTTTTAACAAAATTGTGACAAAATTACCACATTGATTTGCGACACCTATTTTCGAGGACTACATTGATTGATTTTTAATTTCAGAGACCATCTTAATGGTCAGGGTCAATTTTAGAGACCATTTGTAATAAAAACCTATTAGTTTAGATATAAAGGCTTAAAATATTTGACAATTTAATAAAGTAAAATAAGAAAATAAGTTTTCTAATGGTTCATGAATTTTAAGTTGGTTCTGCTTTATTTAGTTCTCAAATATTTGAAGTCTTTTTTTTCTAAAATGTACGACATTATCTACACTAAAAAGGAGGGAGTGAACTTAGTCTCACAATGAGCTTGTAATAATGTGATTTTAATTCGCCTTTGGAGAAAATTGAACCTAAGGCTTTTCACTTACAAGCTAAGAGGAATATCGTTAGACCTAATACTAAGTGACAAATATTTTAAATCTTTAAATCTAAACTAATATAATTTTATCGTTAATATGTATTTGATTCTCGCGGATCATCAAAATGAGGGAAAATTTTTAGGTGTACCGGGTACACCAAAAAAATTTGGTGTACCCTCACTCATTAGAATTTTTTTGGTGTACAAAAAGTGAGGGTGCACCAAATTTTTTTGGTGTACCCTCACCATTATGAGTGAGGGTACACCAAATTTTTTTGGTGTACCGGGTACACCGAAAAATTGCTCCAAAATGAGGACTTAGAAAAGGACTGTTAGTTTCGAACGGAACTTTTGCTGCGGAAAAGTGATCTGAATTGGGCTTTGTGTGTGAATTGTAGACCCGGCCACATATGTGAGTGATAAGACTTTGTTGGACTTCTCAGTTAGTTTTGGCATAATATGATGGAAGTAAATCGGCTAAAAACAACTCGAGCACATACCAGGTTTGTCGAAGATTTGCACGTAAAAGTGACAAGTCAAGCCCATATATTAGGCTCGATAAAGTTAAGCCTGAAAATGTTACGTTCATCTTGTAAAGCTTGTGAGGATCTTGTATTTTTCTTGAGACTAGATTCTATTTAAGAAGTTTACTTGTAATGAAATATGTTGTATTTGAGATTTCGTTTTTGAAAAATTATCTTATTGTGAGACTAAGCACACCTCATTCCTTTAGTGTTAATGATATCGTTTGTTTAAAAATAAAAAATAATAAAAACACACATCCATGGTGACTTTTGCCTCCCCCGAGTCCCAAGCATTGAAAAAGAAAACACATCAAATTTCATGCATGCACACAAAAGCATAGCACCAAGAAAACATAATGAATTTTATGCACACACATTAAATAATTTCAAGGACTTGTAAGTTGAAGGAAATTTGAAAATTCTATGATAACACCAAGCCTGAAAATTTTGAATATTTTGGAATTAGAAAGCTTGTTTCCGGTCTAACGTATCTGAAAATCACACCTACCAATCGATAATTATAACATTATTAAGTTTATTGATTGATTAATAATCTATCAAAGCATTTCTTATTATTTTATAAATATTGTACATCGTATTTTAATTTGTCGTTTTACGAACAATTCTATGTATTTGTTTAACTAAGTAAAAAGGTGATGCTAGAGAGACCAAAATTTTTAAACCAAATTTACAAACCAAATAACATGATTGTTGATTATTAGATTATTACAAAAGTGTTTAGAAGTCTCATTATTTTTCTCGAAATTAGATGGTAGTTCAATGTACTACGTTATTTCATTTTGTGATCATTTAATTTAACCAGCAAAAACTCTGTTCAAATAAATAAAAGTCATAGTAACACAACACATTCATGCCAAGATTGCTTTTGGGGTTCTCTAGAAAGTCCGTTTTATGAAATTTTACGGGAGCTCAAAAAAGTAGAGATGCTCTACCTCTATGTACTTTGAAATGTATCGATCATCATAAGCATGGTTTAATAACTGAATAATTTTCACGTGGAACCGGCGTCGAAGCATTGTTGACATGCTGGGAATCCCTTCCCTCTGAAAAGATAGCCCAAGTCACCGCCGCATAGAGTAGGCAAGTCATGCCCCGAGTCAAGTTTTGCGGGCTTGTGGGGTGGCATCCCAGAACCAGCACAGGCAGAACTCCCTTCGGCAGACGGTTTGTCGCATTTCCTAGCTCCTTGCACCCTGCATATCATATAGTAATTAAGCATGCCAAAATTAGTTGATATGATCGGTGACCAATCTCCCAGCCTCCTCCCGTATACATTATGAGTTCATGGATAACCAAAAAGAAGCTTGAACAAGATCATTTTTTCTTTTGAACACCGCCGAAGAACGATCATTGCATTAGCAAGCGCAAGAGGATTTCTTTAGTAACTTTGTAACCGTGCTCAATCTACAGATAAATCATATATATACATTTAAGTTGTTAGGTGTCGTGTAGCTCATATGAAGGACTGAAGGGGACTAATAACGTAACATGCTAACCAGTGACATGAACTGAAAAGAAACAAAAAATCTCTAAAAAGTGGTTTGACTACTACTATAGAACCGAAGAGACGAAGACATGATCGAACAGACAAAACTCAAAGGCTCAAAACAAGAATTCTGTAGCAACTTTATTTTTGTTAAAAGTATACTCAGCTCTGAAATAACCAAACGAATTGAACAAACCACAGAATTAACAAAAGTATCACGGTCGGAATAGTTCAAAATTTTCAATGCAGTTTTAGAGAAAATGGCAAATTTAATTAACTTCCACGAACGAGAAGCAAAACTAATAGTTGCGACAGAGAAATGTAGCAAAATTTTGGCATGTATAAATCAGTATAATGTCAATACCTCTTGACCTCCTCTGCCTTTGCAACATTGTAGAGTGAAACGATGCAGGGATTTTAACCAATAGCACGAAATTCTCGACTCTTTAGTAAATTAAATTTAGTGTCCCTAAGACTCTTTCTTTTCTGATTATAACAAACCACAATCCAGTCATTGTACGACTACGACATTATGATTTCCCCATTGCTCAAATACACCATTGGTTCATACAAATCACAGCTGAGTTCTCTATCATACAAGTTTTCGATGACAAGAGTTTTAGTCCAGGACTCTTGGACACCATAATTCTTCATAACCCACATGTCAAATTTGCTAGAATCGTCCCCAAACACGCACAAAAGGAGACAACCTTCGAGCACTCCCAGCTTCAAACAGTCTGAAAATTGCTTCTCTCTTGGTCCAAAGTAGCTGGGTGGGAGCAGGGGACGAAACTGTTCTCTTTCAAAGTCGAAAGAATTTATAAGCTTGGAAACATCACTAGATTCACTACCATGGGAAACCCAATGGAGAGCTCCATGAAGATAAGCATTGAATGGTAACTGACAATCAAGGCCCCCATAAGCATTTCCAATGCTTCTCCAAACTCCTGTACCAATGGTGTATATCTCCGCCTCAGAGTTGTCGCTCTTGACCGGTTTAAAACTTTGCACAACCTTATACTCATTGTTTCCGACGCTAAATCCAAGTCCAACAGAACTGTAACCTGGCCGACCTTTATCAGTACCTGGAATGTAATGTACTCACCAATAATTGGATTGCACACGAAAATCGGGGGTTGATCAATTCCAGGTCCAGACAAACAAAGTAAGCCATTGAACGAGTTTATTAGAGTGCAATCAGAAATGGGCAGGCTAGTCTTGGGGGTAAACCTCATTTTTTCGTGCCACCATTGCGAATGGGCAGATTCCTCAATGTGGATAAAGTCGAGCCTCTTTGATATGTTTTTGGAAGTTGGTGGAATTTGCAGGGGAGATCGGGTTGCCATTGTTGTACTTGTTGTTGGTGCTCGTTGGCGGTGATTGGTGGTGGGGAATTGGGTCTTTTCCTTGGATTCGTAGCGTTTCCTGCATTTGCTCTCGGCATTTTGATTTCCTGGATGAAATGGGAGGGAAAACAACCGTGGAGTTGTGGTGGTTTTATAGGTGAAGTATCTGAGTCGGGCTTGTGTATTTGGGCTGGTTCCTTCTTCCTATTGTGGGCCGGTAAGTTTTCTCTGACGTTAGAAGATGTCCCAAATGCGAAGTATCTATGTCTGGTTGAGTGTAAAATAATTCTACAAAAATGGACGAAGAAACATAGCTAGAGCATTGTGATCTCCACTCAACACCTCATTTCTCACATTTGGATTAAATTAGAATATCTTTCAAGTCGAGAAAAAAGAAATGATTCTAGCTCTCCATATTACTTTTCACCAAAAAGGATAATATGTGAAGTTTGAAAGGTGGTAATTTTTCTGAGATGATCGGTGTATATGTGTCTTTTATCCTCTTGTATTTAACAAAATTCCGACACATGCTTCGTTTTATTTTTAAATAAGTTTAAAGACAACAGAAATCACATTATGATTCACATAAACTGAAGCAATTTGATCCTTATCGGCTTGTCAACTTTAGTTGAAACAACACAAACTGTTACAAAACCATTAGATCCGAATATATTTGTGACTGAAATCTGTGTTACAAATAGTCATAGGAACGTCTAATCAAGCACAGTTAAAACTGTAGTCGACCGAAGATGATATATATAAGTAACAAGCAAATGGAGACGACCTTATGGCTCTAGTTCAAGTTAAGTTTTCTGGACTTGTGGGGTGGCATCCAAGAACCCCTTGCCCATTATATCTCATGTAACGGCTTTTATTTAAAGCGTAACTATTGCATTTGCATCTGATACTCTAGAAGAAATGTCTAGCTTTTTTTATTTTTTTTATGTTTTTTCAGAGAGATAGAGACAAAGAGACGCCACGACAGGGTGGCCTATGCGGGACGACGATTTCGACGACGAAGGTGATAAAGGTAAAGGAGTATCCGGGTTGGTGAGTCGAAGTGTTGGATTGTAAACAACGAAATGGGAGTTTCCGACCAATGTTTATTGAGGTAATCAATATAAAGCTTGTTTGAATGTGCTTTTAAAATGACTGAAAGAACTTTTGGTGAAAATGTTTTTAGAACCAATCTTTAGTAAAAATGCAAGTAAATTCTGAAAAAAGCACTTAAATGCTTCCTGGAACCAAAGAAAATATTTTATCTAAAAGCGATTCTAGTCATTTTAAAAGCACATCTAAATAAGCCAATACTTGATTGTCGAATTGGGACTGCCAAACGTGCCTTTTGGTTTTTGGAGTGGCGATATGGGGTTGCTCCAAAAGAATGAGGGACAAAGCTGGAATTTTATTTATTTATTTATTTATCAAAACAGCTGAAATTTTTTAGAAAGTTTTGTAATGTGGGGTTTTTCATAAAATTGTGGGGTGTGTATAAAATGAATAGGAACTGCTGATCACCAATCACGACTAAACACGTGTCCAAATTATGAATTTTTTAATTACAAGTTGGACACATTTTCAGCCTTGATTGATGATTAGCAAGGGGATGCTGCTGATTCTTTCAGGAGCCAAGTTCTATCCGTATAAAATAACCCTCACTTAAATGTGCACTTCCTCAATCATTTGGAGTGATGATGTGATGCGGCCCAATAGCCGCAAATGGGTCTGAGTCCGGCTTGGATCTGGCCCATTAAGACCCAAATCATCACTTCGCGTTTCAAGCTTTTCTTAGCTCAAAACTTTCTGGCTTTCTGAAACAAAGGAAAGAGAGCAAACCATCGGCAAGAAGGCACACTCTGAACACACAATGTACCCGGGATTTAGCAAGGCTTCAGGACCAACAGGACCGCCGGGATCGCGGCCACTATTCGGAAACTTCGGCAGCGCTCGGCCGCCTTCGCCTTCTCCGCCGACCAACCCTCCTTTTTCCAGCGCTGTTCCGCTGCGTTCTCCGTCCAGGTTCGCTCTCTCAATTTTTCTTAATTGCTCCTCACATGGGTTTCTTTTGGATAGTTGAAACTAATTCAAAGTATCATTCTTTTTTATTTTTTTATTTTGTGTTTTCTCCTCTCAAAGAATTTCAGATATTAAATTTCCCTTTTCTGTGTTTAAGCATACTACAGAATTTGGATAAATGGGAAGAATTTTGTGCTCAATTATGTATGAGTGGAAGAATGTATTCGTGATCGAATTCGAATTCTTGTTTTTTTTTTTTTAATCAAATTCTATAACAATAGCTCATTGTCAGCTTTCTAAATCTGCATATCTTGTTTGGGTTTATGGGTCATTGCAAGTCTGGATTAATTTAATTAGCATTGTAAAAACCCGTGATTGAATTATAGCCATTGAGCATTTGGGTTCGGTTATGTATTAAAAACTTATTGGTTTTATTTGAACATAGGGGGCCTGAAGCTCTAGGTCCTTTGGCCTTTGAAAGAGCTCGTTCTGCTGCGAGTCATCCTTACCCGTCTGAAGGAGTCCGTAGGTAATGACAACACCAAGAACTGTAAACTTTTAAATTCCTTAAAAGTGTTTCAATTGGTGTTATATGATTTCTGTCTTTGTTATCAGTCCCAATGCGATCACAAAATTATTTGGTGTATGTTTAATGTATATGTCATAGAAAAATATGGTGCTGTGATATATCATTGATGTATGAGTGTGCTGAGTCCCGCGTAAAAACTTGTGATTGAATGGTCATCAAGCATTTGGCTTTGGTAAAAACTTATTGGTTTATTTGAACATAGGGGGCCTGAAGCTCCAGGGCAGCTGTATTCTCCTCCTTTAGGCTTTGGAAGAGTTCTTCCTGCTGCGAGTCAACCTTACCCTTCTGCAGGAGTCCATGGGTAAGGACAACCCTTGTAAATTAAATTTCTAAATTCATTATTATGTGTTTCACTTAGTGTTTTATGTTTTTTTCTGTGTGTATCTGTCTCAATGCGATCAAATTCTTGTGGCACATGTTTAATTTATGACACGTTAGAGAAGAATATAGTGCTGTGATATATTATTGATGCATGAATGTGCCTGAGTTATGCATAAACACCTGTGATTGAATAGCCATTGAGCATTTGGGTTTCGTTATGTATTAAAAACTTATTGATTTTTATTTCAACATAGGGGGCCTGAAGCTCCAGGGCAGCTGCATTCACCTCATTTGGCCTTTGAAAGAGCTCGTCCTGGTGCAAGTCATTCTTACCCATCTGCAGGAGTCCATAGGTACAACAACCCCTATAATTGTATATTCAGTATTCTGTGTTTAAGATGATTTGAGAAAACCAATTACATTTAGCATCTCTTCTACCCCTTGGTGAGTAATTTTGGCATGTGGTCTTGGAGAACTGAGCGCTTGAGGCTTGTCCGCAATTTATATTTGTGGTCAATGTGTAAAGACAAACCCCAACCTATAAATTTATTGTGGCTTTAAACTAAGGAGCTGGATATATGTGTTGCACGTTTTGACTATAACAGTGTACAAAATATTAGTTTTCTTTCTTCGTTTCTTCTGAAAGATATACTATTGGTTGTTTAGATATTTTTAACTTTATCAAATCAGTGTCCTCTGCATATTATGGTCGTTGTGTATACTTTTCTATTACATGTACAGGCCTTTATGTTTAGCAGTAGCAACATTGATTCCGTGCTTTGCATTTTCATGTATGTATTTGTTTGCATGTGACCCTTGTGTATTATTTTGATTGGTCACTGATCCTTTTAAATCATAAATGTGATAACTCATACTGATAGCTATTCTTTTGCATCCAGGTCCACAGATTCTCATCCTACTTGGGATGGTGGGCAGGGATCATCCTTTAAGAATTATGATACCCAGGCTCATCAAAGGACATCTGCCGTCACATCATTTGTTGTTTCTCGTAATTCTGGAACTAGTGTTACTGCCAAGGTGTCCAGATTCCAAGACACTAAAGAGATCAGATCACCTCCCTTTCTGTCTAAAGATGTCAATTTCAGAAATTCCACTCAAGGTGTCCCTAGAAGGTTAAGTGCTTTCTTTCTTGTTAGTTTTGTCATTTTGTTCTCCGTAATTGCTGTTGATGAGTTTGCACTTATTTACATTATTAATTGCACTATGTCAACCTAGTGACTCTAGCTGTTGGAAGTGTGCTTACTTTTGTGTGAGTAAAACTGTATCACATGACCGCAACCTTTAATTTGGGTCAGTTTATCAACTTTAGTGCTATGATCTATGCTTGGTTATTGATTCATAATGAGGTTAATATGTTTTCTTTACTTTTTCGACTTGAGGTTGAATAGTTTCCATGAGGATATGTTCCTTGAAAGATTGCTTTGGTTTTTGGCCTTGTTAGTTCTGCTTTAATTTGCTTAATCCTATAGTCACTAAGATTTGCATGTAACTATGTGCAGTCACTTAGTTTCTCCGAGAATACGATCGCCTCCCTTGGTCTCTTATGAGGATTTGCATCCTTCTGTTGGAGTTGAAGAGTAAGTTCTGAGTTCAACTTTTTGTGCGTGCGTGTTTGAGTGTGAAGTGATTCGGTGACATTTAAACTGTTAATCTTTTGTTTGAGGTTGAAAAGTTTCCATGAGGATATGCTCCTTGAAAGACTGCTTCGGTTTTTGGCCTTATTAGTTCTGGTTTAATTTACTTAATCCTATAGCCACTTAGATTTGCTTGTAAATATATGCAGTCGCTTAGTTTCTCCAAGAATACGATCACCACCCTTGGTCTCTTATGAGGATTTGCATCCTTCTGTTGGAATTGAAGAGTAAGTTCTAAGTTCAACTCTTTGTGTGTGCTTGTTTGAGTGTGAGATGATTGGGTGACAATTAAACTGTTAATGTTCTGATGAAAACCATCTTTTGTATGCTATTGTAACACTGTCATGTACAGTATTTGGGAAACTGTGTTCTGGGTGAGCACATAATAGTTCAGCTACATTATCTCCAAAAATACTGGTCCCTTTATGTTTGCATGTCTGCTCATTGCTATGGGATCAACATAGAAAATTAAAATATTTTCCCTGTGAACATATTTTTTTTCTTACATAGGTATGTGCTTCATTTTTTTATCCAAGATGATATGCATGGTTTCCTTTTGTGTGTTTCTTTTAAACATGGCTTTAGTCTGTAAGATAACTTTATTCTATCACAGTTTTTTTCTCGTAGTGATCTCTCTTTGAACAGGCTGTTGTTTTGTATATAGGCATGCATTTCCCTCGTCTGAAGTGGATAGTTGTCGGGAGTTACTTGATCATGCTGAATTGCGGGCTCCTCAAGAACCTTCTCTAGTAGCACCTTTTGATGGGCCTTATGGTACTGGTAGAAATTTTCCTCTGAAACATGACAATGGTCAAGTCCCGAAAAGAACAAGGTTCCCACTTTTACTATTTACGACTAATGAAGTTGTCCAAGAAAATTCACATTTTCCTCGAGATGACTATAAGACTTAAATTAACATATATTAGTAGACACTTAAAATTTTTAAGATTTGTGAAGACAATTGGGATCTACTATCTGTAGTCTGGGTATACAAAAAGGATTAAGATTCATGTGAAGTGCATAAGGGGAGAAATAGAGGAGTTCTTATCTTCTATATAAATGGGACAGTTTCATTGCAAAGTTTATCCAAGCAGTTGTTTACTGTAAAGTGAAAGTGGATCTTTAGGTTTGGAAAAAGAGAAGTTTAATGGAATTTGTCCACTTAAATCTGTTATTCTTAATGGCATTTTTATGGCATATGGCTGTTTGCATCCCCAGAAACAAGGTGGGAATATTCTGAGTGAATCTCATATGACCTTTTCCAGGCCTTCTGTATCTCCTATTGGGTTCAATAGTAGATCAAATACCAGTTTTAGTACTCCTGATTCTCAGGTACACAAAAAGTCTTTGCAATCTGCAAGCAATACTATTTCTGAAGCTGCTGCAAGAAATTTGACCAGCGTCCCGGTGGCCAAAAGAACAAGGTCACCTCCTTTACTTCCCGAGGATCAAGTGTTTCACGGAAACTCTTATGCCACTCAAGATGGTACTGAACGGTAAAATTTTAGGTGTGTTGGTTTTTTTCTACATGCTTACTCAAGCTTGAGGTTTACTAAAGTATTTTTCCTGATGTCATTTGCAGAGAAATGCAAGCCAAAGCTAAGCGGTTAGCCCGGTTCAAGGTTGAATTAAGTAAAACTCCACAAAACAATCCTGATATTGTAGAGCCAGGGGTTTCTGCAAATAGACATGAGCTATCTAATGTTGAGAGGAACAAATTAGCTGCATATAAATCTACCGAACTGGCTATGGATGGTACTGATGGCAATGCGTTACCTGAGGATGAAGGCGTGGAGTCGTCTGGTATCATTATTGGGTTGTGCCCGGATATGTGTCCTGGTATGCCTCTCAACCATGATACACAATTATCTATGGCTCTTTATGCCTCTAGCATGACCACTTGATAAAATGTGGAAGAAAGTAGGACAGATGGCCGATAGTATCGACCAAAATATTGAGGGTCCATAAGTGAGGAAATATCAATGAAAGATTAACGCTCCATTTTTAGTAATTTATCTGTTGCTTTCTTCTTTTGTGCTAGAAGAGTATGAGACATTCAGTCCTTTAATCTGACTAAGTTTTCCTTAATATTTCAGAGTCAGAAAGGGCAGAACGAGAAAGGAAAGGGGATCTTGACCAATATGAGCGCTTGGATGGGGATAGAAATCAAACCAGCATGTCCCTTGCTGTTAAAAAGGTATTCTTTGTGCTATCCCCTCACCCCCACCCACGCGCGCCTCCGCCCCCTCTTCAAGAAATTACTTCATTAATAAGATGAAGCATGATGGATGTTCAATGTCATTTGTATACAGTATAACAGAACAGCTGAGCGAGATGCAAACCTGATACGACCAATGCCGATCCTGCAGAGGACAATTGATTATTTGCTCAATTTGCTTGATAAGCCTTACAATGATAGGTTTCTTAGCATATACAACTTCCTATGGGATCGAATGCGAGCAATTCGAATGGACTTGAGAATGCAGCACATTTTTAACCAAGAGGCTATTACTATGCTGGAGCAAATGGTGAGTCCTCTCCTCTATACTTTTCTTCCTGTTTGCTGATATGCTATTGCTTTAACATAACTTGTAATTATCAACATTAACTGTGAAGAAAATGTGTGGACATGTTTTTATTATGAAAGGAGTGAGGATGATGGGATAGCGAAATTATCTTATTCTTATGGGCTCTTCCTCATAGTTTTCTGAGGTCCTTTTCATCGTCTAGTTCCAAGCTGTATAAAAAATGCTGGTTAAATTATTCTTATGTACTCATGTTTTTTTTTCTTTGTTTTGATAAGTAACTCGGAAACTCCTCTTTACCTTTCTACGTATTTCACAAACATACTATCTCAGCATTTTTTCTTCTTCTTCAAGGATATGCATTTGGTTGGTGATAAGTACAAAGCACTGATTGTTATGCATTGAGTTTCAGATAAGACTTCACATAATTGTCATGCATGAATTATGTGAATACTCAAGAGGAGAGGGCTTTTCTGAGGGATTTGATGCACACCTCAATATCGAACAGATGAATAAAACATCTGTTGAATTGTTCCAATTGTATGATGATCACAGAAAGAAAGGAATAAACATTCCTACAGAAAAAGAGTTTCGAGGTTACTATGCCCTTCTCAAGCTGGACAAGCATCCTGGGTACATGGTAAGGTCTCCTGCAGTAGTCACACTGTTGTACTCGGTTCATTTTGTTGTTGTCTAAAGTTTTCGGGATTCCTGCTAGGTTGAACCTGCAGAGCTCTCACTTGATCTTGCAAAGATGACTCCAGAAATAAGACAAACTTCAGAGGTGCTATTTGCGCGTGATGTAGCTAGGTAATCACTTCCTTCAAATGTATTTTCTGATTTTGGTGTAAACTGAATTTCAATATAAATTGATTTCCTCTTGCAGAGCTTGCAGAACTGGTAATTTTATAGCTTTCTTTCGACTTGCTAGGAAAGCAAGTTACCTCCAAGCTTGCCTAATGCATGCTCACTTCTCAAAGGTATGATTAAATTTCTTAGTTTGTGGTATTGCTTCAAAATGGGGATCTTTGACCCCACAAAAAATAAACAAGACTGCTCTATCTACCAGCAAAGCATTCAGTGCTAAGGTAGCAAGTACTGTAAAATGCAGTATGCGCTGTGATTTTAGAAACTTGCTGAGCTAGATAGATGGAAACATATTAAAGATTTTGTTTTTTCCCTTCCAGCTGCTCTATCTGTGACATTCAAGGGAAATGTTGTGAACATTATTTTGAACAAAGTGTCATCAAGAGTGTAGGCTTAAAAGAATTTGAAGTCTCCATTATTCTTATGCTATTGTAGAGTTTTACTTTTTTGCTAAATATAGATTATTTTTAGAATACGGTTTACCTTGGGTTTTCTAAGTGGTTTCTTCGAGGGTAAGTGTTTAAGATTTTTGCTTGGTAGCTTTTCTTATGTAAAGAAGGGAAGAAGTTGCGAATCAATCTCATTGTACTCAGATGAAAATCTTTTGTGAATAGAAGACTTAGAAGTTTAGGTTGAACTTGATTAAAGCATGGTTACTGTGTTTTCTTCTCTCTTCCTCCTTCACAGCACTGCTTTGCAGTGTCTAGGGCCTAGGCTCTAATGATAGTCATACATAAAGACCCAAGGCAGTAAGATTCGGCCATAGGGTCTCCTGTAACGCCATAATAAACCGCTAATCTTCAGCTCATGTATTTTACTTGTTCCTGCTGATGTTAGATTTGTATGCTGGTACATATAACTAACATTCTTTGCTGTTTTGACCAGTTACGAACCCAGGCACTTGCTTCTATACATGCAGGTCTCCAGAATAACCAAGGCCTCCCTATTGCGGATGCTGCCAAGTGGCTGGCAATGGAGGTATGTATGCTTTGGTACAGGGGAAGGATGAACCATTTTTACTTATCTTATGCTTCTTCTTTGATGGTTGAAATTAGGAAGATGAAATTGAAAGCCTTTCAGAGTATCACGGGTTTGCAATAAAGTCATTCCAAGAGCCATATATTGTGAAGGAAGGCCCATTTCTCAATGTTGATGAGGATTATCCTACCAAGTGTTCTAAACTGGTCGATATGAAAAAGTCAAGAAGGATAGTCGAGGATGTTTCGGGTTCTAGTCAAGTCATATCCTTGTCTTCTGAAGCAACAAAAGAAATTCTGATGACTAAGACAAAGAAGCCTGAACCAAAAAATATTTCATATGTTGAAAAGGAAAGTCCTGCTCGTCATGTCCCAGCCATTGAAGTAACAAAATCTGTTAGTGAAGTTGATGAAAAAAGGCCTAATTTTGAAGATGTTTCATCCCCAAAAGATATCAGACAAAAGAAGCAAATGATTCAAGCACCAATTTTTTCATCTCCAGAAGATGTCAGACAAAAGCAGCAAACGATTCAAACACCAATTTTTCGTCAATACAGTGAAGGTCCCCGTAGGGCATCTGCTGTGTCTCCTTCCTTGTGGGCTTTCTCATCATTTACACCCCAGCCTGATAAAGTTGATACCATGGAGAAGCCAAACTATGATGCTCTTTTTAGTAACTCTCCAGAGGGACGCATGCATTCTGGAATGGAACAAATGCCATTGCAAATTGAGTCAAAAAAAGCTGTACAAGAGAGATCATCTGTTGGTACATATAGTTCCAGTATGGAATATCCAGTTTTCCAAAATATGGTCACCGATAAGTTGGAAGACAAGGAAATTCCAGACCTCCGTCAGGTAGATGAAAACAATGATGTTATGGCGAATTCTCAACAGGAAGAAATTGAGGAGGCAAAACTCAAATTGATGCTAAGGTATTTCGCGTGTTGTACTTATTTGGCTGTATGTTGAAGCTATTGTTATCCAGTACCTTCATGTTCCCACTTTTTTCCTCATCAGATTATGGAAGCGACGTTCTCTGAAGCTAAGAGCACTGCGAGAGAAAAAGCAGTTAGCAGCAAATGCTGCATTGAATTCTTTATCATTGGGGCCACCAATTCAACTCAAGAGAGATGTAAGCTTTTTCAATTTTTTGAAGCTAATATGCCCGTGTGCTTTATTGTGCCATTTTGTTTTTGTTTGTGCTTAGAAGATGATAGTTTAAGAAGACAGTAAATTTCCTTCTTTGTGAGCTTAGGTAATTCAGATTTTAGAGATTTCCTTTCTTTTCTTGTTCATGCCGCTTGTGAAGCTGTAGTTGGGTGATTGTTGTGGGTTCAAGTATGTTTCAATAGTTTCGTCAATGGAAGGATAACTAATGGTTTTAGAGATTGTTTCTTTGTGTACTGCTGTCTTATTGGATTTCTTGTCCCATAATGTTCTTTTCTGACTTTTTGAAGCATTGGTTCCTATAGGAGAATTGTTTTTACATCTGTTGGAACATGGTTTATTTGCTGGGAAGAAATCTAAGTGATTAGTTATCTCAGCCTAAATCGTTTTGTTTCATTTTGTAGCAACCAAGCACTTCTGGCGAGTTTGACATTGATCTCGTTTTGAGGGAGAGATATAAAAAGCATGGTCAGTCATGGTCAAGACTTAATGTTTCAGATGTAATAGCAGATATACTAGGCAGAAGAAACCCGGATGCTAGATGCCTATGCTGGAAAACTGTTGTATGTTCTCAGATGAACAATCTAGAAGGTGATGAACTGGGGCAGAGGAGCCATGTCTCAGGAGCAGCCCCCTGGTTGCTTTCAAAGCTCATGCCTTCGGCAAATGATGTGGACGATGATGATGAGGATCTTGTAATTTCATCCCCTGGTGTCTCAATATGGAAGAAATGGGTTCGTGACCAATCTGGTTCAGATCTGAACTGCTGTTTGTCTGTGGTCAAGGATGCAAGTTCTGATAATCCAAGTGAAAGTGTATCCGGTGCAAGTGCTATTTTGTTTCTTACATCTGAAAGCATCCCTTGGAAATTGCAAAAAGACCGTCTTCGTAATCTTCTGATGTCGATACCTTACGGTTCCTGTTTGCCCCTTCTGATCTTAAGTGGCTCATACAAGAACAATGTTGATGACTCCACTATTGTCGATAATTTGGGTCTCCATGACTTGGATAAGTCACGAATAAGCAGCTTTCATGTTGTTCCGCTTGTTGAAAACCAATGGGATGGGTTTTTCAGTGACAACCGACTTAGGGAAGGGCTACGATGGCTTGCAAGTGAATCGCCCCTTCAACCCATTCTTCATCATGTGAAAACACGCGAACTCATTCTTACCTACTTGAATTCTTCATTGGAGCCACTAGACAAAATGAAAGATTATGAAGTAGGTCCAGACAACTGTATCCTTGCCTTCAACGAAGCCTTGGATTGGTCACAGAAGAAAATTGCTGCTGCTGTGGAATCAAATCCATCCAGTTGGCCTTGCCCCGAGATTGCTTTGCTAGAGGAGTTCAGTGATGAGTACAGGTTTGTAAATTGGTGCCTGCCAATTGTAGGATGGAGCTCGTCGGAAAAAGTTGAATCACTAATGTCGGCTCTAGGGGATTGTAGACTTCCAACGTTTCCCGACACTATTTCGTGGCTAGCCAGATGTAATGCAGGAAATGAGATTGAAAACCTGAGAGATGAACTTGAAAATGGCTTGATTGAATACCTGACGCATTCAAGTAAGATGATGGGACCTGCACTTGCTATAAAAGAGGCACATGTTATGCTACAAAGAAGCTGCCGACTTGAGCGCCATGACTCGTGCTGCTATATAGTTCCGAATTGGGTTATCATCTTCCGACGAATTTTCAACTGGCGGTTAATGGGTTTAGCCAATGGGGCGTTCTCTTCAGCTTATGTCTTCGAAAGTCCTCGTCTTAACACAGTTTCTGGGAACCTGGGTAAGTTGGGGCTTGAAGATACCGGACCTTCGCTCTCTTACCTTAATCAGCCGACTCTGGATGAAGTCATCGAAGTTGGGTGCGGCCCTCTTTCATCCCATAGAGGGCGGCCCTTGCTAGAATCGGGTCTAGCACTTCGTGAAACATCTCCTGATGGTGAAATCCACGAGACCCCGAATGCAAATGACTGGATGGAGGATGAACGAAGTTTAGCGCACGATGGTGAAGCGGAAATAGAAAACGTATCCCACGAAAATGGGAGGTTGGAGAATGCTGGCAGAGAAATGGTGGTGACTGGAGAAGCGACCAAGGGAGCTGAAAAATTAAGCATATTGCTAGTACAGTGTAACATGTTACAGAATGTGATAGACGAGAAGCTGTCCTTTTATTTCTAATTTTCTAACGGTTTTTGTACGAATTTTCAAACGACTTGAGTTAATTTACTTGAAATATAACCGTTAGATTTCCATCTTTCAACCACGGATGACTGTAGACCACATCCACCACGCGTGACACGGTCTTAGCCGTTGATGGTTTTGTACAACATAGCCAATCCGCTCTTTAAAAAGATTGCACCACGATTTGATGCACGACTAACGCTAGCATCTTTTTTGCTTTCTTCTCGGTTTACATTCATCGATTCTACAAAGACTACAAACGTGTGCTTGCACCTAAACTTCAATCTTTTTCTCCGCTCTCATAAAAAGATTGCACCACGATTTGATGCACGACTCACGCTAGCATCTTTTTTGCTTTCTTCTCGGTTTACATTCATCGATTCTACAAAGACGACAAACGCGTGCTTGCACCTAAACTTCAATCTTTTTCTTTCTTTGGCCGCGGGTCCCCAAAAAAGAAGGTGCTCTGCGTTGAACGGCACCATGATGGAGCACTTGTTTTCCAGTAATTGGCTGGCAATGTTTTCACAACACTTATAAACAAAGGAGTTGTGATTTTTTAGTATGCCCTGATGTATCTTATGTACTATTGCTTCTAGCCGTTAGTGCCCTGATAAAAAATTCAATAACCAATATCTATCCAAAAAAATCCGATCAATAAGATACACCAGAGCATATTATAATTTGGGTAAATTACACAAAATTACTTCAACTATTGATGTCATGACACTTTCATACCTCATATTTTAAAATTGACAATGTCATACCTCATCCTACGAATTTGTGTCAATGGCAGACCTCCGTCAAATTTTCTGTTAATTTCTCTATTAAATGCTGACGTGGCCAGAGACGAAACCCACTCACTAAACCAACTGGATTAAAAAATAATAAAATATATTTTTAATAATTAAATATTCAAAAATTAAAAATTAAAAATTAAAAAACTAAAAAAAAAAAAATGGCCTAAGGGATCCGGCCTTCCCTTTCCCCCACCCGCACCAACCGTTCTCTCTCGTCTTTATCTTCTCCCGTCTTCCCCCAACCCAAACCCAGATCCCACCCTGACTCCTCCTCATCCTCATCTTCAACAAGATCTCCCTAATTTTTTCACCTTCCCTCCCTCCAAAACGGCGCGGTGCAGCCCCAACCATTCCTTGAGGTTCGTCAAATTGCAGACCTCTGTGTCCCCATCGAGGGAGTTTTCAACCGGCAAAACTACTCGATCGGCGATCTAAATCTTGACGGCCTAGAAGGCGACTTCGAGTTTGTCACAGGGGATGGCCTCGCATCTCGGGATAGCCGGCGACAGCTTCAGATTTTTCAGATGGAGGGGGTGAGATGATGAGGAGATCGATATATTGGAAGATGGAATGCCGAGGTCCATACGAGAGACGTTGGGTTTCGTTGGAGATGGGAATAACGTTCGCCGAAGCAGAGAAAGGTTGAGGTGGGGTAGCCAGAGACAAGAAGGACTGGGTTGGTGGTTTCATCGGAGAAGAAAGGGATGGACTTGTGGTCTGCCTTTGCAAGCGCTCGGCCAGTTCCTGGGACCTAACTGGCGATCCCTAAATGGGTCCCACTCCGCTCTCTCTGTCGATGACCCATATTCCTCTGCAGCCGATAACAACAGCCTCGACCAATCCGGCGTCACCCACCACTCCCTGACCCAAGTCTTGAAGAATTTCAACGAGATTCGATTCCTCTGGATCGAGCTTCCCAGCAGCGAGCTAAGCATCGAGTGCAGGTGGTGAAGGAAGATTGGGTATGGAGGGACTAGGGGAGGGATAGGTCGGGTTGGGAAGTGGTGGTGAGGGAAGGATGAGTGCGAGTGGGGAAAGTGACGGAGGAGGGAGACTGCATCCCAGAGAGAGGAGAGAGAGAAGAGAGAGAGAGACGGTGGTGGAGGAAGGTTGAGGGGATGGGGAAGGGTTTGGTGGCTATCAAAGACAAGAAGAAAAAGGGTTGCTGCAGGTGGAGGAAAGGGAAGGCCGGATCCTGGCCATTTTTTAATTTTTTTTAGTTTTTTAATTTTTAATTTTTGAATATTTAATTATTAAAAATTATTTTATTATTTTTTAATCCAGTTGGATTAGTGAGTGGGTCTCGTCTCTGGTCACGTCAGCATTTAACAAAGAAATTAACATAAAAAACTGACGGAGGTCTGACATTAGCACAAATTCGTAAGATAAGGTATGATATTGTCAATTTTAAAAGATGAGGTATAAAAATATCGTTATTAGTTTTTTGTCATTTACCTTACATCACCTGTCGTGATACCAGTAGGTATGGCTACTCGCTAGGGTAAGACTTAAAGTCCACCACGAAAGGGCATGTAGGCCACTCTTGCACTGAAGGTTCGGTCACTTGATGGGGAAATAAACAACATGAAAAAAGCCCCACATTCAAAACAATCTCATACCGTCATCACATTATTGAATCCAATACCCAACATTATTGCTCAAAAAATCATCATCCAAATAACATCACACGTCTTCTCATCTTTAACAAAATTAAACAAGATTCGAATCTGAAACGCTATAATAGGAAGAGTAGGATTCTCTTCCCTCCCTCCTATTTTAAACGGTTACAATTAAATCACATCTAACACTTTATATTGATTTTTTACAAAGACAAAAAAAGGAATTGTGAGGGGAGGGAATAGGTAGGGAGAGAATCAACGTTATAGAAAACGCAATATATTGCTCACAAGTATGTCATGCCTGAATCAGTTAAGAATCGAATTCATATTCTCAATAGGAAATCATAATACACACAGAGCGAGAGAGCGAGAGAGCGAGAGAACGAGAGAGCGAGAGAGCGAGAGAACGAGAGAGCGAGAGAACGAGAGAGGAACACACAATATGTCACATCTACTAATCATCAGTTTTAGGATATGACGAATTACAACGGAAGCTAAAGATTTTACAAGAGTGCGTGAAATGTTCGCCCTGAATTTTGTGTAAAGGAATCTCCTGTATGTGCCTCCTATATCAAATCTCATTTCCTCCCTCTCTACATTCTTGGATTAGCAGAAGGAGAAATGTTCTCCAGGCATATCATATAGGTCAGAAACTGTGTCATTAGTGAGATTAGCAACGGAACCTAGAGATCAGAGATTAGCGTTCAGGGGAACTTCTTCTATTTGCAGAACCAATACTTCTGCTAACGGCTGAATGCACCACCAACCCACATCCTGCAAACAGAAAAAGTTGAGTCACGTATTTGAACAAAGGCATTGGTTTACTCTCCAAAAATAAGCTTGTTACAATCAACTTAATTGGGATTGTATCAGATATAAAAGGACCCAAGGGAACATCGTGTAAAGAAGTACCACTTGACAAAAATAACAAGGGGGCGTGTGGCAGCTCCGTCAATTCCCTTCAGTTCAACCACTGCAGTCAATGGAGGCAACATAAAAGGATAGTTGATAGAATAATAGTCACAAAATGATATACGAGAGCTTAACAGACGTACCAACTCAAAGATCTCTGACATGAAGGAGATGGAACAACAATAGCTGGGCTTCGACTCATCGAAAGCACCAGCTGACAAGACTGTACTTCTGAGGAATCACTTCTCACAGATCGGTAAACTTCTGACCCAGTGGTAACAGATGACTCTGAAGTTTTTCTCACTCGTGTTGCTGGCCTATTATTGGCCCCACTTGCTTCATCTGCAGCACCACCAGCAGACTGTAGCACGCACAATATAAAGTTGGTAAACGAGCCAATCAGTTGAAAGTGTACATCGGAAAACAATGCCCTCTATAGCTAATATCAGATTATGCATGTGTCATGTGAAATAGCAGCAATATGATAGGAGTGTAACATGATTGCTCATATTCCTCTATTCCTTCATATTATAGATAATATCATCAAGCTAGTTGTAAATTTAAATCCTCTTCTGGGCATGGGCATATGTTATCCAGTGTCGGGTGTCACCCTGCTAAATCATATGATAAAAAATTAACCGCTTAAAACGTGCAACTTTTCTATAGAAACCAAACAGAAACAAGGTACAACCTAATTATGGAAGCCCTAGGGACAACATATCCCACACCCAAGAATCTTACAGCATACCACTACAATTACTGATGAGAGTTCATACAGAGCAGGGGAATCAGCCTAAAGAAAATGTAACAAAATTAAGAGAAGGTTTACACAATTCGTACATTGGACAAGCCTTTGATGTGAACAATGATTATTGTTATATCATCTGTCCGGTTTTCATGTTCCAACCATAATTTGTATGATTCTCCAGCAATGGCAGCACATGCATCTCGAGGATCTGGATATCTTGCCGCCTGTATAAAGAATGGTGTCCGAATATTTGTGAGCAGGAAGGATAGTAATAGAAATGTTAAAAATTAAAAAGAGAAAACTGTTTGACATTTTTATTCTTTTTGGAGTGGCATTGATGCTAAATAATTACATATTTACGGAAAACTCTGTAGCGATACGGGATGAAATCCACATATATGTATTGGTCAATTACACAGGCAGAAGATGATATATGGATACAAAAGGGCAGTACCTCAAACGCTAACTGCTTGCAAACTGTAAAGGATCAAAAGACTAGCAGTTCATAGATGCTAAAGAGGAAAATTCGCAAGCTAACTTCTAGTTTTGGAATATTCTTTGGTACAGATACGACAACGTGACATTAATGATTCTAAATAAGCAACCAATAGCACTACCATTAGTTTATATTGAGATCAGACTCAACAACCATAATGGATATACCAATGACGAGAAAGTTTTATCAACATTCTTCCACAACGATATTTGAAATCAACTTATCAACGTATCTGGAACTCCAAATAACAACTTATTTTCTGATGGCAATAGAAGTTTCTTCCGCACTTTTTGCTTTTATATGTCGGGATTTAAGAGCTAACAAATCCCAATTTATCATAGACCATATGAACACAAGAGCATACAAACAATCGTTCTCCTTGGTCATTGTACAACACACAAGATGATGAACTATCAGTGAGATAACAAAAGCGGCAAAAGATCAATGTATTAGCATAATGAGACAATCAAATACAATGCATCAATGACAAAACCAGTTGAACATCAATTAAAAGGATAACAAATAATGGAAGTATAGCTTTATTGCAGTTTATAAATGGTCAAAGTGACATACCATATTAACCACAGCTTGGCTTGAGAGAAACTCGAAAACTCCATCACTTGCAACAACAAAGAAGAGATGATTAGGTGTCAGCTTAACTATTGACACCTCTGGAGTAGCAACCACACCAATCGTCTCAGCTGTACTATCACCTACACTCCTTGTAAACGCAGTTCCAGGATACATCCCTGCTGGAACCCACAACCTTGGAGGATCACCACCTTCACTCTCTTCATCACCCCACGACTGGATATCTGGATCCTTCAGCCCTTCCACTTGATCAACACTCAGAACTCTGGCCCCACACAGCTTCACTCTCTCACATTCGTCTTTCCTAAACGGTGTTTGGTCAGAAGACAAGTCCTCTGCAATAATTCTATTACCATCTTGCACTGCAATTACTGCTCTCGAATCACCCACATTTGCGACATAAAGGGTATCCCCAATAACAAGCACAGTTATCGCCGTAGTACCACTCATAGTATCATCAATCTCACTATTATGCAACTCATAATTCGTCGTTAGAAAAGCAGAATTGTAAGCTTTCACAGGGTCAGCTGACAATGTGGGATCATTCGCTAGTATCTCTACTAACCTGTCCTTAACAAAATTAGAACACTGGGTACCCAATTGGCCATGCCCATCAAACACACCAAAGAAATGGATATTTGGGTTACCTTGGACTTGCGTTCTAACACAGAAACTGTCCTGGTTTTCCTTATCCGGCGAGTCGGGATAGTAGCCGCGCTGCGTTAACAAAGAGTACTCTAAACGATAATCGTGTGAAGGAACAGGGACGAATTCCAATGACCTCTCTGAGAGTATGTTCTTCCTCTGAGCGCTGTACGGACCAGCATCTCTGAAGTCCCGTAGATCACCATCGGAGGACTGGGGGTACCGACCACAACACTTGCCATGGACACAACCCATGGCTTCTATAAGGAAAAGAATCGAGATGAACAGAGCCAAGAAATTCAATTCCAGGCCAATTGCAGCCCGTGTTTGAGAAAATGCCTGAAAGAAACCAAGCGCGATCAGCTTCCAAAACGCAATTCATGGTGCGAATGGCGAAATGGGTAGTCTTGGGATTCGACATTGTGGAGCTTGATGTGGTGACTCTGAGCAGAGCTCATGATTCAGAACCAGAATTTAGGCACGATGAATAAAACCCTAAAAGCAAATGAACTGAGAAAATGGATCCCTGGGAGCAGTGACAACAGAGGATTAAGCTTCCCCAGATGATAATTTCTGGTGGGTTTTGTTTTCCACCCTGAAAGAAAAGAACTTTCCGGGAAAATTCTCCTCAGAAGAGAAAAAAATCCGCCACCCAGAAACGATGTTCAACACAAAACCACAGAGCTACGCAAAGGGGAATAAAAAGTTAAAAAGGTGGAAACATTTTGATGCTTCTGTGATCACACGCGCAACGGGGAATTGACACAGAAAACCGAGGACTTTGCAGTTTTTCAGATGGAAAAATACAAATTCTACTTTCTTTTCAGGGCGAAAGATGAGGGATCAAGAACTTAAAGATTCAAAAAATGCGAAACCCTAAGAAAGGAAGAGTCCAAAGAAGATGGGGTCTTTCCGTGTCCCTGTGTCCCTCTGTGACTGAAAATGGTGACGAAATGGGGTTTCTTTCAAGAGAGAGAGGGAGGGCAATGATATTCTATGTGTGCATGGGTGGGTTGAGTGTGTTAAAGAAACCCATGTCCCAAGAAATCGACCAAACCATGTAAAAGGTACTGTCCCTTTCTGTAATTTAATTTCTAAATATATAAAAAATTTATTTATTACTACATTGTCAGAAAAAAAAATTGAGCTTGGTTCATAAACTTTGGACTAATTAGAGTTTTGATTATGAGAAATGTTAATGAGACTCTTTTAATTGTCATCTCATATTTTTACCACAACGTTTTATAATATTTATACGGGAATTAAAGTTAAAATGTGAGATGGGAGAAAATCCATAGAAAGTCACACTTTAGAGCCCCCTTAACATTTCTCTTTGAATATTAAATAAAAATTGTTGTTTAACAATGTGGCAAGTTTAGAAACTGATAAAAGTTTTTAGTTTAGAGACTAATGCTTTTATTCTCAATGTTGTTATTGACACGATAAAAATGAAATTATGCACTTTTTTGGTGCAAATTTTCCGTTATGTTTTTATTAATTTGGTGTGATGTGTGCATGATGGCAGGGGTGGAGCCATTAGGGACCAAAGTGGTCACGGGCCAATCCTATAGTTGTAGAACGGTGAGACATAAGGAAGAAGATGAATTGTCTATGTAAAGAAGATCAATTGTCCATGTAAGGACATGAGGAAAAGCAACCTATTAGTGAAAAGAGATGTATCAAATTATCACATCTATGCCCCTCTAAGAAAACACCCCCTCCCTCCAACCTCGAAACCTTTTGTCATTCTTATTGAATGATTTAAACCTATTGAGTTTGAACTCAAATTGGTTTAATACACAAAATAGTTGAATTTTTATGAAAATGAATAATGAAGAACTAAGGTTCTAGACACAGACTCGTTAACCTAGTTTTTAATGGTTCAAATTAAACAAATTGGCTTAATTGGATGATGTCTCTTAATTGATGTATCCTTATGGTGGGAAGCGATTTAATTGGGTCTTTGATTGGGGGTGGTAGGAGAGGTGCAGGTAGCTGGGTGGGTGGGTGGTTGGGGAAGGAGTGATGAACATTGGGTGTCTTTGGTTTGGAGAGGTAGGGGTGGATATCGGAGGTTGTGGTAGTAAATTTCTGTCGTCTTCAATCCTAACAAAAACGTACAAAACAAATCAACACAGTTAATCAAGGCTAAAACCACACGCGCCCAAGAGATGAGAGGAAAAATGGGGTGACTACGAGGGAGAGAAAATGAATAGCAAAATTGTTTTGTGTTTGATTTTCTATATTGCCCATAACTTTTATTTTGGTTATTTTTCTTTAGTTTTGTTTTTAGGGATAGAATGGTATTTTCACCATTTTTTGGTTGACAAAGAGTGTTCTATTAATAGTTAGTATAGATTAAATATTTTACTATTCTGTTAATAGAAACACAGTGACAAAATTATATTTTTTGATAGTGACCAAAAGGGTTTTTAACCCTTTTAATTATTATATCAAGCAAATGATTTTCATTAAACAAAAATATCTAATTATTTTTAGAAAATAATTTATGCACTCCTCTTGTATTTTACTTTTTCCAAACTTATTATGAATATTGCCCCCATAAAGAAAATGGGTTTAGAAAGAAAAGGCCATCACAAAAACCTATTAGTAAAAAGAGAAATATGTAATTACCCCATCGATGTCCTCCAAGAAAACAAACCACCCCCCCAAAAATCCAAGCTCTGAAACTTTTATTTCATTCCTATTGAATGATTTAACTCAATGAGTTTGAACTCAAATTGGTTTAATTCACAAAATAGTTGAATTTTTGTGAAAATTATTAATGAATAACTAAGGTTCTACGCACAAACTCGTTAACCTAGTTTTTAGTGGTTCATGTTAAACAAATGACTTAATTGGATGATGTCTCTTAATTGATTTATCCTTGCGGTATTGAAGCATTGCTTCTATATAATGATGAGATGAGATTTGGGTCTTCGATCGTGGGTGGTAGGGGAGGTGCAAGTGGCGTGTCTGGATCGTTGGGGAAGGGGTGAAGAACATTGGGTGTCTTTGGTTTTGGAGATGTGGGGGTGGATGTCGGAAGTGACTTTGGTTGGGCTTCTTTATTTAATAATAAACCTTTTTAGGGGTGTATTTAACAATATGTGACGTGCTAATAGAGACGAAGGGTGTTCTGAGGATGAATCTAGTGGATTCACCAGGCATGCCCATATATTAATTTGTTGAAAAACTCATTCGTCCATTTGTATTTCTACAATCATGCTTACAAATATGCAACTGACTGAATAGGAAAGACAGGACGACTTTGCTTAAGACCAGAATGTTACCCTCACTCGAACTAAAGAACTAAACTCAAATCATTGATCATTCCCACTAATGCTTGCTTCCGTTGCCTATCTAAAAGAAGAAAAGATGCAAGTCACATATTGTTGAATACACATCCTACAAAAATTTATTATTAATTAACTTACATATCCTAATATGAGATGACTATTTAGGCTTTATAAGATTTTAAGAAAGAAACTTATTTTCTGTATACGCTCCAAATTATTTTCAACATGTATTCTAATATACTTCTTTTCCAAGCTCTCATAGCCACTCCCTCTCTACTGTAGAACAACATTCAAATCACTAAAAGCACAAACACGTTTGATTGGAAATAGTTATTTACGACAAATGAAACATAAAATCAACGTTATGGAGACTTCACATAAAATAAGACTTGATATTTGTTTCATTCTTTCTGCAACAACGGTTGCAGAGTCGTTATGCATATTCTAGTATTTCCATGACTTAACAACATTTAACGCAGACTATAGATCTTACAATTTACAATATGCATTAGACTAGGCATATTTTAGACACTAATGAAGCACTTAATTTTATATAATATGTGTGGAATGTGAGGATAGTAAGGGAAAATATGCAGAGTGTATTAAAATTGAGAAAGAAAATATGGAGTTTGTTTAACAATATATAATGTGCTAATAAAACGACCATCTTCCTTGAATTCAAATATTGGACTGAGTCCTTCAAATTGCCGACCTAATTAAATATTAAATAATATGCTTACCTTGTATGAAATTAATTTTTTTTTTTTTTTTAACAAACGATATTATTTACACTAAATGGAAGAGGGTGTGCTTAGTCTCACAATAGACTAGCAATAATGAGATTTAACTTCTCCTTTGGCGATAATCGAACCTAAGACCTCTCACTTACAAGTAATGATGAATACCACTAAACCGTAATACTAAGTAGCTGTATGAAAGCAAATTTAAGTAAGCAAATTTATTATTTAGTGCGTTTCAAATTTGGAATAAAACCACGAAAAAGCAAGGTTATCAGAAGCAAAGCAAATGCATCAAATCACCATACAAGCACGTGTGGGGTTCGCATGGAATATAATTTTGGCAAAGGTAAAGAGAGCAGGCTTTTCGAAATGATCGGTTGCTTTGTGGAAAGACAAGATCAAGGGAACAAAAAGAAAAGAAAAACCTGATACGCACATTTGTGACAACTTTCGAATATAAATATTAACGCATATCGATATTTTTTTTAATTTAGAGGTGAAATGTTTTGAGTGTGGTAAAGCAATAAGTACACATGATGCGTTAAATTTCAAACAATTTTTTACCATGAGACGAGAGAGTGACGCTATTAAGTTAAATATATTTTGACAATATGCAATGCATGTAGAGATTTCACTGATACAATGAGGTGCTGAATGCATACATCCTCTTTAGTGATCAATTTCTTGATCTGAAAATAAATTTGCACAACCAATAATACGCGTAAAACTATGACACGGCCACCACGATAGTATAGAAAATCACCAATTGACTCATGAAGTTCAAAATTGTCTAAAATTAGAAATCAAAACTCCAGCCATCTTCCATAAATGGATGAAAAGGTGTACGTGAAAGTTAAGAGTTTCAATATGATGTGTTATATCCACAGCTCTTTAGTAAATGGAATTGTTGTAGCATTTGAATCCTTATCTCTGTGTAACCTGGAAGTTTCTCCTTCAACACTCGCGAAAATACAAATGATTAAGATGGACACTTCTGACAGCTTACAGTTCTTTGAGCTGTAACTTGTGAGACAAATCTCACGACAATTTTTCAGTACTCAGAATTCAATTATGTAACATTATTATATCATTCAAATAATAAAACGTAAAATCTATTTATTAATATAAATGAGACATATCAATTCCTTCATTCACTCCACATAAAATAATACATCGTGACTTATGTTTCTAATATACATAAGACTGCCTCCCATAACAAAAGGGTAAACGTAGCCCATGGTAATGTTTTAGGGAGTTTTAATGAAAAGTTCACGGTACTGTTTACTTTAACGAAAATCACATTTTTACACTAAAAAGTCAAACTTAGTACTATTCACTTTACCATTTATTTTGTCCTTATTATTAAAATTCAAAATTTTCAAGCCCTTTTCATTAGTTTTCCTTATGTTTTACCCTCCAAAAAAATTAAGATTTTAAATAATATTGTAGGGCTAAAATTTTTCATCTCCAATTATACAAGACTATAGTTTATGGAATACACATGTTAGGGCTTGTTGAAGGACTTGAGGGCTTTCTATCTGTAGTTTGTCCTTAGCAAAAGTTAGCCTTGATCTTTTTTTTTTTTTTTTTTTAACAAACGATATTATATACATTAAGAAAGTAGAAGAGTGGGTTAAGCCTTATAATAGACTTCCCATAATAATATGATTCAACTTCATATCTGACGAGAATCAAACTGGAGATAGATTTATACAAATTGAGGCTAAAATGACCTGTAACCCTTGGCTTGAGATGACATAAGAATTTCTCCGAAGAACTCGAACCTTGTTCCCAGAAAAATTCCAATATTTGCTTTTGGGAAAAGAGGGTGTTGGGTTGGGCAGCAATTTAATTTCAATTTTCAAGATGATTGGGGGACCAAAAGCATTGTCGCATGACCTGAAAAGAGTCCCACTAGATTCTGTCATTCTTGCAAGCTTTTGATGTGTAGCCTTTTTCTCCATCTTAATCTTCAGCTTTTGATAATAAAGCTCCAAAAGTTGATGGGTTAATTAAATTTTATCGTTTTTAGTTAATCATCTTAGATTCTTAATGCTTTATTAATTACTTGATTAAGGCATGCACTTTAAAAGGGGAAACAGCTCAATCATGTTTGTGTTCTCTCGCTAAACCATGATTAATTATCATGTTCTGATGTGTTACTTTCAGTCTTGCAATAGAAGAATTTGTTTGATCATATATAAGTTTGGCAAGAGAGAATTACTTATCACATTACTAAGGTGCTACCGACATCATAAACGTATAAGGAAATAAAACTTCTTTACTTCAACCTTTTGGTTGACCAAACGCTTGCGGTAGATGGAAAACTTTCCAAAAGTAATGTAAAGATACATATTGTCTTCATATATAGATGGGATTTCAATTACGAGAAGTATGATATCCTGTAACATACCATACAACTAGACGTTCAACTGTCTCACACTCCTCAAAGGCTCAAACATGATCATGTTTAATTAGGATTTTTTTTATTTATGTAGAGAAACATACTGCTTTACAGATTGGATTTCATTGTACGAAATGTGTGATACAGATAGCCACCACGCACCATACTTGTCATCCGACTCTCTCACATCTCTCGAATTATAAAGATGATTAAAAAAAAAAAAAGGATTATGCTACTTTGTATTACAGTTTAGTGATATTCCTCTTTCCTTATAAGTGAGAGGTCTTATATTCGACCACATAATTACTAGCCTATTTTTAAGCTAAGTTTGCCTATTTTTTTTTAGTGTAAATCATATCTTTTGTTAAAATACAAAAAATTTTAAAAATTTTATAAAGACCAACACGTGTAGGTGGTCCATTTCACTTAGTTATTTGGGTAAGAATTTTGGGTCCTTGGGCTTAGAACTTGTTTTTGTCATGAAATGGGCCTTAGCCTGTTAACAGTTTTACCCATTTTACGAATCAGTCCACTTACCAAAAATAAGAGAAATTTTTCAATATGATCGGTACATGAGATGATACATCACGTGTCACTATACAAATAATGGAATACGTGTGTTAGAAATTTAATAACTTAGAAAATGAAATTTCTCACCACTTATATAAAAACACGTAATATACCCTCCGTGTTTCATTCACAATGAAAAATTTCTCCAAAAATAGTGTTTATGAAAAGAACCCACTTTTAGACAAAATAAAGTTTTAGCCCCCAATGTAATAATTTCATATCATATGAACCCTTTTGAGGACAAACCAACTTTAGACAGGTGGTTCATTGAACCAGCTTCCACTCTCTTTTTACCTGTAGCTATTAGGTGTGTCCGACCACTTCAACTTAATAATAATTATCACGTGCAAATTATATGATTTTTTTTTTATTAACGTGAAAGTAAAAAGAATAAAAAATTAGAAAAATTAATGAAAATATTTTGAAAATTTTGAGTTTTAACGATAAAGACAAAATAAAGGATGAAGTGAATAATACTAGGATTGACTTTTTAGTGTAAAAATATGATTTTTCGTTAAAGTAAACAATATCGAGAATTTTTCGTTAAAGTTCCTTAAAAAATTAAATAAAATTATATGCGACATGGAACTATTGGATGACATCATGGTGAGGGGTCGTGACTTCATTGCCCGTTGCATATTATCATGGAGGGAGAATTATTTTGTTTATGGAAAAGTTTATTAAACCCCCCATGCATGCAAACTAGGGTTGCCACTTTAAAACAAAGGAGATTTTCAATAGAATACGATGATGATTTTGTTGTTAGGGTCCCAAAGATATTGAGTTATAAATTTATAACATACAACTACAATGACGAACATATTAACATCTCAGAATACTTAGTTGTATTCTCATAAAATGAACAAGAAATATTTAAAATTATGAGTTTGATTTCAAAAAAAGAGAGATTGAACACATTTTTGAACGTATACATATAACATATTGTCATGTTATGGATAGACGTCCAACTGCAGACTTATGAAATGGGGCAACTAATCTTGAGACAATCATGCGAACATTCTTTGCTCGTTTTATGAGTTCTCATTTTGGGCAATTTCGTGTGATTTATTTTTGTTTGGTAATTGATTATCAGAAACAAATTAGAGCATGCATTAGGGACAAAGGGAGAGGGTCAAGAAAATAGAGAGAATTAAACAGAAAATCCAAAAGGATTGGGGGAAAAAGAAAATGAAAAGAATAGAGGTTGAGAATGTAGAAGAAAGAAACTTCAAGTAAACTTCCCTCTCAACAAATAGCACTTAATATTGATATCCCCCACTACCAGACAAAAAACAACCTCAAAATCTTAGGCGTGACAAGCCTAAGTGGGGTGCATTATCATCGTGCTAGCTTCCACGTCATCTCTACTATTTATCCCAACAGTCAACCCCTCACATTCGATCATCACCTTCTTTCACCTCGCACCTCCACCGTCCGATCGCTTTTTCCCCTAAAATTCTAATTAAAATTAAGAAAAAAAAACCCCACTTAATTACGATTTAATCCTACTTATTATTATTTTCAGTATTCCGACGAGCCATGAACGTTTGGTACACGACGTTGCCGGCGGCGGGAAACTCGTCCACGGCGCAACTCCGGCACTTCAGCCCCAGCGGCTCCACTGCCCCCGCGACACGTGTCCACACCTCGTGGCTCGCGCACGTGGTCGACACCGACATCGTCGCCGGCCGGAAGATTTGGACGACTTTCTTCAGCACCCGAACAACGTCGTCGCGGTCGTCGTAGACCGACCCCACGCACTCGAAGCTCGCGTAGCTGTACCCGTCCTCGGGGGTGACGTGGATGGTGGAGTGGCGGTCGCCGTCGATGCCGTTCATGGAGTAGCCGCAGGGGTCGAAGGCGAAGTCGCAGATCAGAGCCCGAGGGTTAATTTCGGAAATTCCAGTGACCGCCGTCATCTCTTTGCCAGCAGAGTCGCCGTCGTATTTGGCGCTGGGACGGAGAAAGAAGTTGCGCGCGAGGTCGCGGTCGAGCTCGGTCATGCAGATTTCGAGGGTGAACAATCCGCCGTCGTTGTCGTCTTCCCCTACACGACATGTAGTGTTTTGCGTGGATGCTGTGAACACGTGCCACGCGTGCGAGGGGGTTTTGGAGGGCATGACGTTGGCCTTTCGGTAGCAGAGAGTGGCGGGAAGTGACTCCTCTAAGTAAACGACCTCGTTTTGGAAGTTGGTGTAGGGAAAAGGCTGGGCACTGGGGAAGATAAAGTTACCGCGGGTGTAGCGGCAGGAGATGAGAGTGAGGCCGCGATCTAGCGAAGCGAGGCGGAGGAGTGGAGGGATGGATTTGAGGAGCTGGGTGGTCCCACATGTCTTGATGATGATCTTGGTGGGGTAGACGAAGAGGCTGGACTCGGATAACACGTAAGCATCGAAGTGCTGATTCGCTACGGCCGAGACAACGGTGCATTGGACGGCATGTAGGACTTGTTGCAAGGACTCAAAGTCAAGGAGGCGAAGACCAAGACCGAGCGACCCTACATTTTTAGGGTCGTCCCCTGAGAAGTGTAGCTCCAAACGCTTCTCGAACCCTTCAAAACCAGAAACCGCCATTCGGGTTGTTTAGGTCTCACACAAACTGCAGGGTAAACCCTAGGAAAACGAACAAAGTGCCCTAAAAAACAAGGGCGCAAACCAAACAAGTGCCCAAATGAACAAATAGCGATAAGAAGAGATGCAGAGGACGAAATGAGATGAGAGAGAGAGAGAGAGAGAGAGAGATTGTGAGTGGGGAATGTAGAGATGAGAGAGAGAGGGTGGGGTGTATGGAATTTATAGGTAGGTGGGAGAAGGGGAGAAGAGAGAGAGAGAGAGAGGGAGGAGAGAGAGAGAGAGAGAGGGAGGGTTGAGAGGAGGGGCATGCGGATGAGGCAACCAAGAATCATGATTGCAGGCATTATGAAGTGAACAAGGATGATGATATGTATATTGAAATTTGCTTACAAATCCTTTTTATTTTTCGTGAGCAAAATCTTTTCTTTCAGCACAGAGAGAGACTGATGTGTACAAGCAAACGGAATTTATGCCCACGCGTATAATATTAATCTTTATTTTTTTTGTTGTTTTGTTTTCTGGTCTATTGTTTGTATGATTTGTATCTGAATCCTGCACTTCTCTCCACTTACTTCCAGTCGGCAGACAGTCACTGTTCTCTCCCATGAGTAGTGCTAAGCAAATCCAACAATGCATATTGCCGATTAATGATTTGTTTCCACTTAATTCATTTCAGTCCATTTTGATTAAGATGACAAACATATTCCATCCAATTATCATGTTAAAAATTAAATTATTATGTAGACTTACAATTTCTTAACGATCACATCAGTTAATGAATTCAATCATGCAACAACTCAATAAACATATTAAAGAAAACAAATTTTGAGTTTTATGAAGTTATGGTCGTGATGCCTGATTTGAATTCATACTACGTATTTCGAAAGAACATCAAAATGGTCAAAATTTATTGTTTTGCTATGATATAGGGCATTTTAAGGGTTTCGATGTCATTTTCTATGTCAACTACTGGTTTGGTAGAAGAGTTTTCTCATCTCTTGTGGATTCCAAATTGTGTTACAAGGTGTGACACTGGTTAACAGATATTATTACTATCGTTGTTTGCTTTACTTAAACGAGTTTAATTTGCATGGTATGAGTTGTGCTAAATTGCACATATAATTTCATTTCATGGTTCACTTGCTGTCTAAAAAATAAGCAATAAAACAGGGGAGGTCCCTTAAGACTAATTGATGTTGGACCAAGAAACAAACATCATAAATAGGCATAGTAATTCTACGATTGTAAGAATTGGACAGATAGATCCATATATATGCTTGATCTGCTCAGTCACAAGTAGGTTGTACTTAGCCTACAGGGAACTGTTGTTTGTACAAGAACCTTATCATCACAAGTTCTAGCTGATGAAGATAATTATCTGCATGTGTTTTTCTGTCAAATTTTGGGAAACTTCGGTTACTTTTGAATGTCAATAATTGAAAATAAAATGGGTCAAAATTCAGCATCACAATTACAAGGAATTATATCTAAGTCCTAGCTTGAAAATTCTGGGACATAATTATAGACTAGAAGTAGATATGTTCTTGTTTGTTCCTATCCATGACAAGAATTATTAGCATTGTTGATAAATTCAATATGTTTTTTTATAGGCATAATAATTTTTCCGTACTATAGAAGATTAGAAAAAGTTGTTAAGAAAAGAGATTTAAAAAATTGAAGATTTGGATTTAGTCAAGTTGGGGTAGAGCAATGTGTTTCATCTTTTGAACCCAAGTTCGAATTTTCCTTCTCGTAATTTTGATAAATTTAGTGTAAAAAGAACTGCAATATGACCACTTAAAACTTTGAAAATGGGCAGTGGGATAATGGAAGGGTGAAAACTACACTAAAAATATGAAAACAACTGGTTGATAGGGACAACGCTGCCATATGTTCTTGAGCATTGATCGAGCAGGTGCTGATAACAAAAAAGGTAAAGACGTGCCCAGAATATCATGAATATTTTAGCTTATAAGTTAAAACAATAATAATTTCGTTTGCAAAAAACAAAAATAAAAGGAATCAGGCGTGGCTGATAAAAATAATGAGAATATCTTTGAATTAGGGGGAGATCCATACGTGAAATCAAGGCCATTCTCCCATCATTTTTATTCTCCATGCAAATGACATTGTCATCTTTGTTTCCCCTTCAAAAAATGGAAGACCAACTTGTTTTTGAGCTATTACAAGACCGTGATAATCACAGTTAAAAGAGAACCAAGATATGAGCTAAAATCGAAATACGAGATCTTTACGCGTATGTCTAGCAGTATAACGTAAACGTATTATCAATATTGATATATTTTTGGGAGAGTCAACTATGATATTTAAGCATTCGCCCAAAAGGAAAATTAGGGAAAAGATTGCCATACATAGAATTAATTATGTCAACTTTGATTAGCCAAACCTTTTCTTTATTCAAGTAACTTAAACCTCTAGCAATTTCAAACTGCATGTTGCCTAACATTTCATATAATTTTGTTGGTTCATATTTTATTCGATGGTAAGGTGACTCTTTCAAAAGTAACTTAATTAAACCTTTAGCAATTTCAAACTGCATGCTGCCTAACATTTCATATAATTTTGTTCGCTCATATTTTCATTCGAGAAATGCTAAAGAAATTCTTTCAAAAGTGAGACTCTCTGTCCCCTCATGTTTTTGGCACAATGTTTTATAATGTTGGTATGAGAATTGACGTTGAACTATGCGTTGACAAATAATCTATAGAGAGTTCCTTTATCATTTCTCTTTTCATTCATTTGCCAAAACTACCGACACATAGTTGTGTTGTATCTCTCATACAATGATTTTCGTGTTAATTTTGGTCAGACATAAAGTATTTAGGTACAGTAACTTTGAAGTAAAAGGGAGTAATTAGTGTTTGGTGGGCTTTCTAATGAAGTTTCATAGCCAACCTAAGCTACTACTCGCCTCATTAGTCATTACATTTCTGGTTCTCCTTGGCTTTTAATTCAAGACTATTGCTGAAAGATTACATCTATAATTCAGAATGATCAGCTAGCTAGGAAGAAGCTTTCTCTTGGCAAAAGTTTTTGGCATGTTAGGTTATAGATGCACAACTAAAAACAAGTTATGGTGTCAAATTTTCAATCTAAATCACACATTCAAACGAAGTTTTACGTGATCAATTATTATAAACAACACAACTAACCTCTGTTAGATTTGAGCTCATAACATCGTTTGATTTTGTATACTATATGCTGTTAGGTTGGAAGATAAACATCAATAGAAACGGAAGCAACCAATTTGTATTTGTATGATGCATGTAGGGTACTAGTAGCTAAGGTGTATAGTATAGAGAGTTAAATTTTTAATTGAGAGAATTAGAAAGGGTTGAGAAAGCAATGATGAAAATATGTGAGTTTAGGAATCAAAATTTTTCTGTTTTAAGAAGAGGAATGATGCAGAATGTATGGCGTCATGAATAAATCTTATGGATATGTGGCTGGCAGCCCCCATTATGCCCACAATCCCACCTCTTTGTGCTGCACGCGCATCACCAAACTCAACACTATCTAAAAGCCCACACCACAACACTCTCTTTCTTCTGCACGCAATCTTCTTCTTCTTCTTCTTCTTCTTCTTCTCTCTCTCTCTCTCAACACAAACACATCACCATTCACAAATAGTCAACCACTTTGTTAGAATCAAATCTTACTTAAAAAGTCTCAACCAAACCAAACTCTCAAGCGTCAGCAAAGTCCCCACCTTTTACATGAGGAAAAGTTTGAATCCAAAATCTTCCTCTTTAACTTCAACTTGGGAGGACTAATTCATATCCTTTTTGAAAAACTTGGTAATTTGAAGGGACAAAGAAGGGCATTTTGAAAGACTTTACCCATAATACTTAATTGGTCCCCCGAGCCCAATTTTGTTTTTTGTTTTTTTTTTGTTTTTTTTTACTTATATATAACTTAATCTCTCACTCTCTCATCAGTTATATGTACTGAATGTATACAACGCTCCTCTCACAATAACGTGTCTCAAAAGCACATGAAAAATTAGGTAACTTATACAATTATATTGTCTATGAACTTAACTTAGCTTTTTAGGTTTGGACATATAAGAAAATAAAATACCATATTAGGGTTTTGAGAAAATTAGTGTTTTTTGTACATAAATTATCGTGTCATATGAGGGCAGAAACCATAAGGAGAAGATACAAATACAATTATAGCAAATACACTAGTTTATACAAGAGTTACTTTTCCCTTCGTCCTCATCCCAAATCAAAGAAATCATGAATTTACAACATCTCCAACCCTATATAATTGGTCCCACTCAGCGGCCTCATGCACCCCCCGACAACCACCATGAACGACCCTACAAAGCTACACATCATCTAGCATGTGTCCCAACTCCTTGGCACACTTGGTCCCACCCCTCCCTCGGATCTCCATGTATTTCAGTTTGAAGGCACGTTGGCCCTACGAGCCCCTCCATGGTCGCACCATTTGCAATTGTTGGGATGAAACTGATCATTGATAATGAACAAGAGGGAGGGCTTAATTATCTAGCCGCCATGTCATGACTCATGAGTCATGCCATACTTTCACGCGCACAATACATATTTCCACACATGTATTAATTGGTTCCAATATTTGGTTTGTATTAACAATAACTAATCTCTCAGCGTGCACTAGTGCGAATAGACTTTTCATACGTAGTATTTTCTGTGCTGCGCATACTATGCGATGAATGAATCTTGCTTAACTGTTATACATAGTGTTGGGCGAGATTTGAAGTGATAAGACTATGAGATAAGTGAATAACTTTACACAATAGTGGATGAAATAAATCTCTCTGTTTTTATAGCTCCTTTTACAATCCTTCCCTTTTTTGATATATAGATATATAAGTGTGTTGGTGTTTTTATATATGGTGTGTATTTTCTTGGAGCACTATGTGGAGGAGGATTCGTGAGTGCTACTGTACCATGCGCGCAGAATTTGCCTAAATGTATATCATGTATTGTATGGAGGATCCCACCACTCTCACTTGGAGTGCCATCTGACGATATGTTCTTGTGTTTGTGCACAGCTGAGCAGCAGAAGCTAAGAATTGAAACCTTGGAAAGCTTTGCTTCTCAGTTTCATCATGATCGAGTTTATGTGTTTTCACTCTCAAAGCTTTTTTGTTCCTTTTGTTTATGGAGATCAAGCTCATGTACTAAAAAGGATTGAATGGTGTGGTTTGATAAGTCCTATTCTCATTCTTTGACTTTCCTTCTGATGAATTTAAATGTGTGCTAGTGCCAACACTGCTAAGTATGTATTACTTTGTTTTCTCTCAAGCAAATTTTGGAAACTAATGGTTAGGAAACTTCCCAAATTAACCGATAAAAAAAATATATTCGCCTCTATTAATCACATTTCTTAAATGGGTACAACTTAATCTTATGAGTCTCGTGGTCCTTGGTGAGTTTGGTCATTTTTTTTTTTTTTTTTAAATTATTATTTTTTATTTAGATATAAATTTCATTAAAAATAGTCAAGAACGTACATAAGATGGGGCATGTAAAACGTGGTCCTTAGAACACATCACACAACAACTCCACAATCACAAACTCAACAGAGAATACAATACGAATCTTTATTCGCAGAGGCCCTTTAGTCCTAAACGTTAAACCCTAGTCACGAGGACTAAACCTTGCAAACTGAAGACCTAAAGGCACCACGAGGAAAGGATGGCACCACCCTCTGATGATTTTACAATCGTCTGCAAAAGAGTCATGTTAAGTCACCTCCAACAGACGTCAAGTTTTCTTCCCATTAGCCCTTTGCCAAGCTCACAAGCTGCAATCATAACCATAGATATTAATTTTAGGTATGTTGATTACGTGACAAATACTAAGTAGAGTGTACTACTACACCTTGGTTATATTAAAAGCAATGAACATATTAGATGTATTCTATTATATCTAGAGAGGAATTATGTTGACAAATATAGTGAGAAATTGATCTTCAAAAGGTTAGAGATGATTTTAAGTATATGATCGTTAATTAATCACTAATACAAAGTTACTTCTTTACATGTTTGTTTAATGGAATGTTAACTTTCAATTATTCACCCATTGCAAATAACAAGTCAACCTCATGTTAGAATAACCTTGATGATTAGAACCTTAAAAGGCCAATCAAATTGTCAAGTAGTGGCCATGCCTAACTAAGCTTTTTTATATCGGTAAAGAGTTTACTAGTTATCTTCGTTTAAATCTCTATCTAGCCACTTAGACAATCTCAAGGGTTATCCTAGGTTCGAGTCACTATACTCATGACTCATAATTAATTAACAAGCCATATGAAAAAAAAAAAAAAAAACACTTGTTCTTTTTTCTTTGGGTTTTTAATTTCTTTACAAGTGATGGCTCCCACCAAAGAATGATATGATACATCCTAGTAGGTGATGAAGATTCTGAAGCAAACAAAGCATGTTAGGAAGTTTTAAGTGGCCATAATCTTCCAAGTCACACACTGCCCCCACATAGTAACAAAAACAAACAAACAAAGCCTCACCCAAGTGACCAAATAATAACAAGGGTTACGCCTTTCATACACACAGTCTCCAAGTCCTCGAGCCCTTCCAGACCAAAATGTAAAATCTATCTCGAAGCTTGGGAGATGGGGTTAGAGAGAGAGAGATAGAGAGCAATATCCTAATCCTCCATACACGCCACATCATTTCTCTCGTGCTTTTTTAATTCAGAAAGCCTCTCTCTCTCTCTCACAGTTGGAATCTCTCTCAATTGCTCCAGGCAAGCATCATTCATGCTGCTATGTGACCTTGCGAGCCCTTCACTTGTTTTTTTCTCTCTGCTGCCTCACCCTTGCCTCTGCTGTCTTATTCACTTACTTTTCTTAGCCAAAGGCCTCACTCAAGTACATAACAGCAGAGTAGTTCTTATCCATTTTGAATAGCAGATAACTTATGGATGATCTTTCTCATCCACTCTGCTAATTCTAAGCTTACGAAAAATTATAATTTTTACTCAATTTGACCTGAATATACCCGGTCAAATGTTATACATGTATAGTCTGAACTTAACATGATATATGAGTTCTTTGAGTAATGCTATTTAGACACACAAAACTCACATTTTTTGACACACTTTCTAATACAAGTAGAACCTATGTTTACGATGGTAGAACTCACCTCTATTAGAGAGTATGTAAGTCTTCAGTCTTATGTATCTAAATAGAATTATTGAAATTTTATTAGGTTGAGATTAATTCAAATTAGGAATTTCAGAGCAAGTTTTGGATTAATTCATGACCATTTGGTTGTGAGTTGTTTCACATTGCAAAAGAAAGTTTCACATAAGTAGTTTGAAAAGAAAGTTTCACATATGTGGTTTGAATAATCTTTGATCTTTTATTACTTGAATAATCTTTGATCTTTTATTACCAACTGATTTTTGGTTGGATGTTCAGTTTCTAGTATGATATTAGAGAGTTGCCATTTACTTTTATGATAGATGTTTACATTTTATTTTACTAAACTTAGTCATTATGGTATGATAGGAAATTCAAAACTCGTTTTAGTTTACTCATTTGTTGATCAATATGGTATTTAAAGTTCTAAATTCAATTTTCATAGTCAATTATGTGTTGAGATGTCAACTTTCGACTCTCGCCTCACTCTCACATCCATATCAACTTAATGGCATCGAAGAAATTCTAAGTGCAAACTATTTGTTGGAATGTGATCTGCCACACTACAATCTCAAAAAATCTGTGTGTACGTAATTTAAGAAGATATTCCACTAATATTAGGCAATGCGTATATTTCATCTCCATACAATTCCTAAGAACATGCATTGTCGAGGTGGTGGCCGCAAGAAATTTTAGGTCTAGTCCAGATTGGGCAAACTCGTAGTGAGTCAGTGAAACCCAGTTCAGGAAATGGCAGTAGTACGTAGTGGACCCTTAAGCGAAAAGAAAAGTTGGGGGGAGTTCCCAGAGAGATTCATGTCATCAAGTGACTCCATTTCCCATGCCTCTTTTTAGAATGAAGCCATTGATAATGTGAGAGTGGGTCTGTCTGAGTGAGTGAGGAAGAGTCAGGCACTTCCAGGCATGGCTTTGTAAGCATGGAGGCCATCATGTTCCCTCTGCTCCAAACTCTCTGTCCTCTCCAAAAGTTTTATAATTATTAATTAGTTTATTTATTTATTTGGTTAAAACCAACCTACTTTCTACGTTTCTGACTCAAACCCTATTTTAGGGTTTTGGATTTCGCAAAGACAAATCTAGAAGATGCTTCTATTCTTTACTTTTGAATTTTTCACTTTTACCGATAAGTGAGGGAAATTTTTCATGGTACACAAGTGGTACACCATATGTTTTAATAGAAGTAGTGAGAAATTTTATATTTTAAGTTATTAACTTTTTAGCACACATATTCCACTATTTGTATAATGACACGTGGTGTATCATCCCGTGTACCGATCACACTGAAAAATCTTTTCAATTAGTAAGAACGGAAAGTGTTCTGAGGCTTTTGGAACTCAATCCTGGCTTTAGTAAGTGTTTAGAGGCAGTAACAAGATCCTCATTGGACTAATCAGCCTATCACCTATGATTACCTTTAACATATTTATAAAGATATCGTTGGTTAATTAGTTACTTGGTTTAATTTGTTGTTTGCCTATACTCCATTTTCTTAGATTAATTGTATGGGGCATTTTGATCCAAACACAAAACCTTATATAGCTAACTATTAAATAAGCATGATCATTATATAAGGTTTGATAAACTCAAGGTTATCTGTGACGACCCGTCCCTAATTTTTTATGTAATTTTCTCCCCGAGTATGTAAATTGACATTTATGCCCTTGTGGACATTGTGACATGGACGTGGTTATTCGGCTTTAATTAAAAATTTTCTCGTTATCGTAATTAATTAGTACTCGTTATTATGATCGCGTGAGCTCGAATTAGACCTAAATCGGATCTGTAACGAAAAAGTTATGCACAGTTAAAGTACGTTAACATTGGGAAAATTTGGTACACTCGTGTTTTAATTTATCAGTGTGGGAGACACTGTTATTGATAAGGAGACAGATTTTTTATGTACAACTTACTGTACAAAATATGAAAATCTTATCCCTTTCTTCTTTTAAAAATTGGACACGTACCCTTTTTCTTCACCACCAATCAATTACTTTCCCACACTATTGCACCCAATCATATTTTTCTTCTTCTCAGCCAATTAGAACTCATCTTCTCTCTCTCTCTCTCTCTCTCTCTTCTCCTTCTCGCTCTATCCCGAGACTCTCTCTTCTCTGCTACCACCAAACTCCACGAATAGAGCCTAAAATTTCCACCATGACACTCCTCTCATCCTCACGAACCCAACCATACAAACCGATCATGACATGGTTGAGTTTTGAACACCCAACTCGAAAGCTCCAACTCGGACGAGTTTTTCCCGACGTGTTCCTGGCCGAGTTACAAGCTTTTGGGACGTTTGGAAGCCTCCACACAACTGCCTCGAGTCAATAGCCTAAGTTTGAAGTCGAGTTGACGTGGAAACACACGGTTTTGAGGCAAAGAAAATAAGTCCAAACCTTTCGAGAATTTTCAAGCCACTTCCGTCCATCTTTTGGACTTTTGAAATGTACAATTTTGGTCTACTCCTTAAGAGCTTCAATTCCATATAAAGTTCATTAAAAAAGGTTGAGAAATGAGCAAGTTATGAAGTTTTGAAAATTTTTCCAGAAACCGACAACTTGTTCCAGTTTCCGACGAAATGCGCCGGCGGCGACGGATGGTGGAAATCACCGGAGAAGAAGGAGAATATTCCATCAAAGTTGACGGAATATTCTGATGCCGTTAGGTTCCGTTACTATTTAACGGAATATTCCCTAGGTCTGTCAGTTTCTGACTTGCGCGTTGGGCGCACGTGTGGCCATGGGCTAGGCAGCTCGTCCAGCCTTCAGTTGGTGTGTGCTTGACGTGTACGGGTCCGTGAAGTTGAGTATAACATTTTCGTATATTTAAACCTTCTATTTAAGCAAACTATGGGGTTTTTCCTAGCCTCTTTGTGTATGTGTTAATTAATTAATTATTTTAGTTATTTCACGTATAGGAGAAAATTATCTTGAAGAAGTACGAGGTCAAGTAAGGCAAGAAGGCTACGATCCGACCACGTATCAGTGAGTTGACATTTGCTTTTATATATATGATATATAAAGTTTTATAGTTTCCACAAATGCTTTTGAATTGATTCATGCCTATTATGCCATGATTAAATATTGTTATAAGAAATGTTGTACTGTTGTGAAATGCTAAAATAATACTACAGGATGTGCAAGTAAGTTTATTATGTTGTCTAGAATTATTGAATGGTTATGGCATGCTTATATTTATGTAGTCTACTCATCATTGTTGCACCCGATGTTAGTGCTCGCCCCAGGCCAGGGCCAGTCTTTCACGTGTATGTTCACATCCGCACCGCATGCTCAACTTGGATTAGGCCTGGCAAACGGGTCGTGTCTGTCGTGTTTGTGTCGTTTTCGTGTAACACCTGTTATCTTAACGGGTCGTGTCGTGTCACACCCATTATCTTAACGAGTCCTTAACAGGTCGGGTCACTTTACCCAACGACCCATTATGACCCATTAAGAAAAAAATATATTTTTTTTTAATTTGCACATACCACACATTGCCACATAAATATTACTTCAAAATATTAAAACATTTGTCGTTTAAGTACTATATCTACACTCGAAAATAAGAGCCTAATAAAAAAATAATACACACCACTAATCTATTACAAATATTAAATGTGCAAGGATATGCAAAATGAAAGAGTTCTTGTTTTCAAGATTGTAAGTCTTTCTCAAAAGTTTACACCTCCATTTACAAAATCTTCAATTTACATCGATCATCATGAAATTGTATTGGAACTTTGACTTGATCTATTGCCTTCAAGAGTTATGTTGAAGATGTTTTCAATAAGGTTTTCCACGTCAGAACTCTGTTCCGCATAAACTAAGTATAGAAAAACCAAACATTAAAATCATTCAAATTATGAGAAGTTTACCAAAATAATTATGAAAAGAAATAAAATAATAATACTATACCATATAAAAATATATTACCTCCTTTTCCAAATAGCCAATCTCGTGTGCACAACAAAGCTTGAATTGTTTCTGGTAACAATGAACTACGATACTGATCTAATACTCTACCCCCAATACTAAATGCAGATTCTGATGCAACAGTTGAAATGGGAATTGTTAACATGACACACCCCGACCGAGATCAGGGCGTGCTGGCCATCACGCGGATGTGACGTAACCATGTGCACAGTGCGGAAGCTAATAAAACAATAATAGAAGAAGTACGAATAAATAAAAACTAGCATACATAAGGTAATAGAAATAAGTGCTAGCGTAAGTGAGACACAAGTTCAGAGCATAACGCCTAAAGCAGTCTAAACGAAAATGACGCGACAACAGTACACCCGAAGGTGACCCTACACTGGTGATCGTCTGTCAGAAATGCCGGGAAAGCCCTCTGGGAAACCACCAAACCTGCTAGACAGCTAGAACCTGGAGGGGCGCAAAACAAAAGCGTGAGTGGGCAAAAACAAAGCTTTTCGAAAACCATTTAACAAATAAGTTCTAACCCCTCGCCGTAAAACCTGTATACTTCCCAGAAAATAAACATATGTACATATATATATATATATCAATCATGCTTCAGGATATGCCATGCCAAATTTCACAATGAAATACAAGTGCTCAGGTGAAAATCATATCAATATCATATAGTCTGGCAGCCGGAGTCACCTAACGTGACCTGTACGGCTGCATCTAGAGCTCAAATCTCAATCTCAATAACTAAACCTGCCCACGAGTCGGAACCACCTAAAGTGGTCTGTACGACAGGCCTGGGTGTAATACATATAAACGCTCTAGTGCTACGATCACGTGAAGGCTGTGCGAATAATCGCGGGTCACCTACGAGTCGGAACCACCTAAAGTGGTCTGTACGACAGAACTGTGCACCTAACTTGGATCCAAGCTGAGCGTGTGGTGCGGGAGGTGAACAACACGTGAAGGATTGTGCCCTACTCTGGGCGGGAGCACTAACACCGGGGGTGCAGGTTATGAGCTTTCTAAGCATCTCGAATCGCTACCGAAAGTAAACATGAATAACATTTACCTGGCACTTACCTGTGCGTTCGCAGCACCCAACATGCATATGTGTATATATATATATATATACACAACTAATAATGTAACTAACAATGCATAAATAACGATAATCTAACGCATGGCATATGGCAAATGACAATTCAAATCAATTTCTGGGAAAATATAAGTATATAGGTATATACGGAAAACCAAAAGCCCACTCACTGGTAAGTGGAAGGGTCGTAACCCCCCTGCCTCGAGTGACCACGCTCGTCCTCGGGATACGTCTCACCTATATGCGAAATAACTATAAAAACGTTAATTTTAAAGCACATAACCAAACTTTAGAAATAATTTCTCATACAATGCTCAAATGGGGTGTATGAATACACCAACGTGATCTACTCAACCTCAGGAACATCCCCATATTTTTAAAATAATTTTTCACCGCCGCACGCGCCCCCACGCGCCGGCCAAGGCACGGCCACACGTGCCTGGCACGCTAACGGCATCAACTGACGCCGTGAGGGAATATTCCGTTATCCCTAACGGTTTCCATCAACGACGTCAGGAATATTCCGTCAGACTTGACGGAATATCTCGTCGTCTTCTCCGACGAGCCTCCGGCGCCGTTGCCGGCGCCGGAAAATCGGGAATTTTTCAAACGTTGATATCTTCTTCGTTTTTCATCCAAATTTCACAAAATTGGTACCAAAATGAAGCTTAGAACTAGAGGAACACAATCATACCACTTTCAAGGGCTAAAATCCACAAAATCTCACCTGAAAAATCAACCCAACTCCGGCCAACTTCGAAACTAGTGATCCCGACGTCCAAAACCATCAAACGAACCACCCCGAGCCTCCTAAGGACCTCACCAAGCTACCTACAAGCTTGAAATTCCCTAAAATGTGAGAAATCACGTGTGCATGAACAGTACCTCAAATCGGACATCGCGTAATCGACGTGAAAACGAAGGTGTTCTTACCTGAAATGGGCATGGTTGGACTCCTACAAGCCTCACGAGTCTAAATATGTGCTTGGTTTCCTCGATCAGTGGAGGCTTGATAGGTTTATGGGTGTGTCCGTATGATGGGGGAGGAAATGGGAAAGGAACTGGGCACGGGATAGGGTGCAGGGCAGGGGAGAAAGGTGTGGGTGCAGGTTAGTGTGTGTGTGGCCCAAAAACATGCCAACAAGTAACACATCTCGTGCTAACTGAATAATATTACTTGATCCCTGAATGTTTGTTTTTTGCAATTTTTTGCTGATGTGATCTCGAAGCATATACAAACAAGTATGACGATTTGGATCGTTGAAATTAGTTTTGGAGAATTCGTATCCCATCAAAATGATAGATTGACACTAACACTTAGAGTTTATTTATATTTTCATCAAGTATAACATAAGATTTTGTGGTATCCACTTGTGTAAATATTTTAAATTGAAGATCGAATTCATTCCTTGTATTCATATAGGGTCAAGGAGTGTAGCTGTAAAACATCATCAAAATCGGAGTTAAAATAACCGTTAAATCGTGATTTTTTGTTTATAACCGTCGAAAAGTTTTGTCCCGTTACTTGATCTCTGAATGTTTATTTTTTGTGATTTTTTTGCTGATGTGATCTCCAAGCATATACAAACAAGTTTGACGGTTGGGATCGTTGAAATTAGTTTAAGAGAATTCGTATCCCATCAAAATGATAGATTGACTAACACTTAGAGTTTAATTATACTTTCATTAAGTATAACATAAGATTTTGTGGTATCCACTTGTGTAAATATTTTAAATTGAAGATCGAATTCATTCATTGTATTCATATAGGGTCAAGGAGTGTAGTTGTAAAAAATCATCAAAATCGGAGTTAAAATAACCATTAAATCGTAATTTTTCGTTTATAACCGTCGAAAAGCTTTGTCCCATTACTTGATCTTTGAATGTTTGTTTTTTGTGATTTTTTGCTGATGTGATCTCCAAGCATATACAAACAAGTTTGACGGTTTGGATTGTTGAAATTAGTTTTGGAGAATTCGTATCCCATCAAAACGATAGATTGACTAACACTTAGAGTTTATTTATACTTTCATTAAGTATAACATAAGATTTTGTGGTATCCACTTGTGTAAATATTTTAAATTAAAGATCGAATTCATTCATTGTATTTATATAGGGTCAAGGAGTGTAGCTGTAAAAAATCATCAAAATCGGAGTTAAAATAACCGTTAAATCGTGATTTTTCGTTTATAACCGTCGAAAAGCTTTGTCCCGTTACTTGATCTCTGAATGTTTGTTTTTTGCGATTTTTTGCTGATGTGATCTCAAAGCATATACAAACAAGTTTGATGGTTGGGATCATTGAAATTAGTTTCGGAGAAATCGTATCCCATCAAGTTCCAATGGTGTGTGTGTCTATATATATATATATTTATTAAGTAGATTTAAATCTATTTATTTTGTACATATAATTGACAGGTACACGAAGTAGTACATCACTTGTGTCATTATAAAAATAGTGAGATATGTCATATGTGTGATAAAAAGTTAATAACTTAAAAAAAAAAAATTTCTCACCACTTCTATTAATTTTCATTTTTCCCTCTCTTTTTTGTTTCCTTTTCAACTTTTCTTATAATTTTCACTTTTTCCTCCAGCATCTTTCCCTAATTCCCTCACTTTTTTGTTTCCATTTCAACTTTTCTTATCATTTTCATTTTCCCTCCCTTTTTCTTCAAAAAGGGCGGCAGGAATGGAATGGAATCAAATCAATGGATGCATCATGCATCATGCATATTAATTAATAGTTATTATAGTTTTTATAAAATTTAATTCAAAATTTAATATATATATATATATTATAGTTTTAGGGGTATAAAATTGTTAAATTAATGTATATAATTATTACAGTATTTTTTTAGGGTTATAAAATTATAAAAATAATATGCTTCTTATTGTGTATCGTGTTACCCACATGTATACCCGAATCAACCCGTTATCTTAACAGGTGCTTATTGGGTTACCCGATAACGACCCGATTCGTTATCGTGTCGATCCGAACACCTATTAATTTCGTGTCGTGTCGTGTCGGGCTATCGGGTCTTGTCAGGAATTGCCAGGCCTACCTCGGATCCAAGTAGGTGTCAGTCATGTTGTACAGGTTGCAATAGGTAACTCCGACATCTTGTCTTACAGGTTGCAATAGGCAACTCTGACTTGTATGTGATCGCGAATAGCGCTAGTCTTTACATGATTGTAGCAGTAGAGCATATATTATGATTACACCCAGTCTTGTCGTACATGTTGCATTAGACGACTCCGACTTGTGTGCTAGCATAGATCGATGACCATCTGATATTATTATGCTACTATTGAGATATTATGATTGGCATATTTCTAGAATTATTGTTGATTTGCATTTGATTTCATACTTATACATAGTATGCTTTTCTGGAAACTATACATGTTTTACAACGAAGGGTTAGTATGTTCAGAAAATAAATGTGTTTTATAAACCTTTGTTTTTGCCCACTCACTCTTCTGTTTTTTGCCCATCTAGGTCTTAGATAGCTGAACTCTCTGTGGCATACAAGGAATCTCCGACGGTTCTGACATATCTATAATTAAATGTAGGAACTGTTCCTGTTGTGTATTAAGTACTTAACTGGTTTCGACTGCACTACCTATGTCATCTATGCTCTGAACATTTGTGTTTTATGGGTTCTTCCCACTACTGCACACACACTTTATTAGCTTAAATAAATCCTAGTTTCGATTTAAATTTATCCATATTTGTATGCATCACTTTCCTTTATGGTTACTTCACCTTCGGGTGTCTGCCAGCACGTCTCGACTTTGGTCGGGGTGTGTCATTATTGGCACCCGCTTATAGCATTAGTTTGGAGAAATGTTTAGAACAGTCGCTCATGCCAGTTCTTACTTGTAGATACACAAGGTCTCACAATGGACATAGCATAATCTTTTAATATTTGGGCTTTCAAGCTAGAGAATAATCTATCAGTATAGCATATTAGAAAAGATTTATGCTAGAGAGATTAAATTTGTGGATAAAATTTGCAAACCAAATGATATGTCACCAAAAGAAAATGAGCATGTTTATCAACGCATAAAGTCTCACAATGGACATAGCCTATTTTTTTAATATTTAGGCTTTCAAGCTAGAGAATAATCTGTTAGTGTAGCATATTGGAAAAAAGTAATGCTAGAGAGACTAAAGTTGTAAACAAAATTTGCAAACTAAATTATATATCACCAATAGGAAATGAGCACGTTTAAGTAATAATCAAATCATAAACTTTCATATCATTTAGTTTACAAAATTGTGTCTACAAATTTAATTTCCATAGCATTACTCATTACAAAATCTGCATAGATTAAAAATTCGGTTAAGAAAAAGCAATATACGTATATATATAGTAGTTTACACCCACTGTAACATAATGATTGTAATGTTGATATGTTATAAGTGGATTATGTGCCTAACGTGACTTGAATAATACAATGTATATCAGAAGGATATCAAACTCAAGTTTTCAACATTGATTATATATATTTAATTAATTATAGAAAACGTAGGATTCGTACAATATAATTTGTGAGATCCTTAGACAGTGTCAGTGCATGCTAGATTAAAATACATATCAGGATGTTGGTTTTTTTTTTTTTTTTTTTTTTTTTTTTTTTTCTTTTGAAGTATTTTTATTTGTATATCAAATGTGTTGCAGTGGAATCATTGTGTTATGAGTATTAATCCCATATCGAAAAAATAATGAACTTTATATGTGCTTATAAATAACAAAATTACTTTTTATGTTACCAATTTTTTATGATGAAACTCAACATTTTTCACGTTGACATTAAAACAAGCACTTATCTCAATAGTTCATCTACAATTAAAAAATGTCATCCTCGAAGGAGACTTCAAGACACTACTTATCCAAATTCTCCAACAAAAGCCTCAAGTTAGTATTTTTATGAAATAGATATATAGAACCTGAATTACATTGTAACACACACGTTAGAGCTTGTTGAAGCTAACTTGGAAGATCAACGTGCATGCAAAAGTTGTAGGCTGTATCTTACGAAATATCTTGGACCATGAAATCATATCATAAGCAAAGTTCTAAAAAAAGTTAGGCATTAGTCTTGCAGTGGATTGGGGCTCAGCGCCTAGGCAACGAGAGCCTAGGCAGATTTAAGTAATATATATATATATATATATATATATATATATATATATCGTATAAGTAAATGCATGTTTATACTTAACAAATACATAATGGTATTGGGATACCTAAATTAAAAAATACAATGACGTATAGGTTAGAAAGTATTAGAACATATCAAAAACATGGGAAACCAGAATATAATGAGGTGTTTATCAAAATATTCAACAAGTCTTCTACAATTATTAAATAAAATAAAATGTAAAATGAAAGTTATCTAATCTTCTATCTAAGTGAGAGTCATGACCAAGTTGTTGCCTTAGTGGGTCTAGGCGGGCTAGGCGAACGCCTAGACATGTAAGGAGGATGCATAGGCTAGTACAGGTGAGTGCCTAAGCAAGTCTAAGTACTCTTTCAATTTTCAAATGCACACGGATTAAGACGGTGATTTTTAGAACAGTGATCATAAGTGAGGTTTCTTGAATTTCAAGAATATTTTTTCTAACATTAGCTTATCTTGCATAAAATTTGAACTCATAACCTCTTTTAATCAAATAGAGCATGTGTGACACTAAATAAAAAAAAAATATATATATATATATATGCTCCAGGTCAACAAATTAAGCAAATACCTTAAAAAACTATAGAATAATATTACAATATTATTATTATTTTTTTTTTTTGAGAAACTAGAAATGCATTCCACAACTAGGCAAAAGCCAAGTCCAAAAGGAAAGCCAGAAATGGCTAACAAGTTTAATAAAATAAACAGGAGTAGAGAACACAAGGAGACACCAACACTACAAACCAAAGCATCATTCCCCACTCCAATAAACGCTAAAATAATATTACAATGTAAAGTACCTAGTCATTTCTAGTTCCTTCATGTTAGTACATGCTATTATAAACACAAAAATTCTGTAATGAATGAAACGAGAACACGTGTACAAAGTAGATTTGTATTGATGAATTTGTAGGGTTACAATCTCTGTTTACAACTTTTCTCTTATTCAATCTTCAAATTTAATGTAGATGCATAGGTTGTTGATCCAAGGGTTGCAATGACTTGATCTCGGACGAACGATTGAACGATTGCTTCAAGTTTTGAGCTTGAAACAGTGCGTGGATAGTCTTCACCTCTAGGTCGGCATAAGTGCTTATTGATTCTTCAAGAGAATGCTTCAACTTTGGTTAAAGGAAAGCTTCGGCTTTGGTTGTACGTTCTTCAAAGAAAGCTCTGGCAGCGTATTAATCTTCAAAGATTTGGCAGAGGTTTTCTTTTTTTCAGAATTTCGGCCCTTCAATGTTGAAATTGTCGACCTTATGCTTGTCTTGGGACCTTGTATTTATAGACTTCCTAAAGCTTGCCTTTGGATGGATTTGGCTTTGATTTGTGTCTTGATTCTTCCATGGGAGAATTTAGGCATGTTTTGTGTCTTAATTTCAGCCACTTTCCTTTTCTTGGCCGAAATCTATAGATCTTTTTTGCCTATTTTGTGAGCAATCTTCAATTCTTTCTTGTTTTGTAAAGATGCTTTAGCTTTCTTTCCGGTTTTGGGAGCAATTTGCACCCCTTGCCGATTTTAAGGAGATTTCTTCCCCTTTGCCGCATTTTAGGAATGCTTTTGAGCTTTCCTTGCTTGATTTGTGCCACGTGTTATTGATGATTTGTCCATTTGTGATGAGTCATATGCTACGTGGAGCTTTGTGATGCATCATTTGCATGCAACAAAATTTACATGTCTACAAATGCTACCACTTCAAGGCGCGTTGTAGGCATGTGCTTGTCACATGTAGGAAACATGTTTTGAAGTCCTGCAATGTGAATGTTATATATCAAGGGTCGTTGAGACTTGATCTTGAATTAGTTTGCTTCTTCTAGAGCCGTGGAGGCGTATTTCTTGAACGAAACATTTCTTCAAGGGCCGTTAAGGCGTATTTCTTGAATTGAAATGATGAAATTCGACAAGGGCCGTTGAGGCGTATTTCTTGGACGAAACATTTCTTCAAGGACCGTTGAGGCTTGGTCTTGAATGAAATGGAAATTTTCTATAAGGGTCGTAGAGGCTTAATCTTGAATGAAATGAAAATTTAATTCAAGAGCCGTAGAGGCTTGATCTTGAATGAAAATTTTGAAAATGGATAAATTGGCACATACTTATTGTGCGTATTGATTTTCCATAATTTTTGACAAAATACATTTGGTGTATTTTGAGGCTTGAATTTTGTCCTTGTGGGTATAGGAAAAAATGCTTTTTCCTTCCTTAAAGTAAGAGCCTCCTTCAATTTTGGCAATGAGGGTGATTTCTATCAAGGTTTTAGAAAGCTTTAATTCTTGTCCTTGGGTAATTAGGATTTGCATTTTTTTTTTCTTCCCTTTCTTTTTCCATGGCAAAAGGGTGTTTTTCCCTTTTGGTTTGGGAAACTTGAAGACTTGTCCTTGCTTTGGAGGGATTTCCTTTTGTATTTTGGCAAGGAAAGGTACTTTCCTTTGATGTTTTAGAAATTTTAAAGCCCTTTCCTTATTTCTTTGTTTCCTTTTCTTCTCTTTGATGATTTTGTTGCAAAAACATCATTTTTTTTTCTTTGTGCCGAAATCAATTTGCCATTTTTTTGCTTGGAATTTGCTTCCTTCTTGTAGTTGGAATGTGCTTCTTTCCTTTGATTTTCCTTTTGCTATTTGCTATGTATTCTCCCTATAGCATTAGGAAGCAATTGACCCTTATTTATAAGACAAGCGGGTGTGTGTTTTTGTCACAACCTTGCCTTGTGCACCGTTCTTGCTGCTGTCGTGCGTGCTACTTGAACTTTTTAGGGTAATTACAAAAAACTAGCTCAACTATTGGGTGATTAACAGTTTCATACCTCATCTTTAAAAAGTTTCAATGTCATACTATATCTTTCGAATTTGTTGCAATGTCATACCTTCTGTTAGTTGATTGTCAATTCTTCTGTTAAATGCTGACGTGGCATGAGGCGGGGTCCATTTTTTATTAAAAATTTAATAAAATATTATTAAAAACATAAATATTAATTAAATATTAACTAAATATTAAAAAAATTAAATTAAAAAAATAAAAAATAAAAAATAAAAAAACCAAAACAAGAGCCCAACCCACAACCCATCCTGTACCTCCTCCGCGCACTCATCTTTCCCATCTTCCCCCCTCCACCAGCAACCCAAAAAAAAAAAAAAAAAAAACCCATCTTCTTCTTCTTCTTTCTGGGTTGCAGGGGGTTAGGTTTGTTAGGGGGGACAAACTGGGTTTAGTTTGGGTTTTTTTTTTCTTTCTTTTTTTCTTCTTTTTCTTCTTCCTCATTCTCCTTCTTCTTCTTCTTCCTCATTTTCCTTCTCCTTCTTCTTCTTCCTCATTCTCTTTCTTCTTCTTTTTCTGGGTTGAAGGGGGTTGGTTTTTTTTTTTTAATTTTTTAATTTTTTTTTGGTTTTTAATAGAAAGTGTGCCACGTCACACGCCATGTCAACATTTAACAGAGGAATTGATAGACAACTGACAGAAGGTATGACATTGCAACAAATTTGAAAGATACGGTATGACATTGAAACTTTTTAAAGACAAGGTACGAAATTGTTAATGACCCAATAGTTGAGTAGTTTTTTGTAATTTACCCAAGTTTTTGTAGTACGCCACTTTTTACCGTGTGGTGCTGTGCAAAAAACTGTAGCGATGTTACGCCGTGTAGTGCATTTTGGTCGTAGTTTTCTCTCGATGATGACGTTGCTGTGCAGTGCAAGAAACTGCTTGCGTAATTGCTGCAGGGTTGCATAGTGCGATTGCGTTGCATTTTGATTTTCTTTACTACTGTAGCGTGCTTTGAAAAACCATCTTGTAGCTGCCTTCTTTGTTGTGCTGCACAAGCTTTGTGGTTGATTTCTTTTCATCGTTGTGACTTTGTTATCATCATCCTTCAACACTTACGAGGTTTATCTCCCATGTCTTTTGCTTCAGTAAAGAAATCTTTTTTTTTTCTTTCTTTTTTTCTTGCCGTTCCACCTTGTGCTTATGTTGTCTTTTCTTTCCTTTTTTTTTTCTCGTTGCAGCCATGGTATTTTTCAAGTGTTTTAAGAGCAATACCATCACTATTCTTGTGAAGGAAGGAAACTCGTAAGATAGGGAACGGCGTTCAAACTTTGTGCACCATTGACTGGCCCTAAGGAGCTTGTTCTTCCTGCGAAAGACAACTCGATGCATATCAAGTCGTGGTCTTTTGAAGTATCTTGGGAGGTGAAAGATTTTGGTTGACCAAATACAAAAAAGACGGCGTGTACATCGAGGATTCTTATCTTGAATCCTTCGCACCATGTTTGTGACAATCCATCGGTTTCGTTTGAGCTTCCTAGCGATCACATCCATAGTGGAGCTGTGACTTGAAATAACACCTTATCGACTACTGGAGAAGCCATCTTTGCTGAGTTTTACTGGGAGTGGCTTGAAGATGTCTTGAGTCGATCCAAAGATGTGCTTACTAACATGGGCCTTTATCATGCCGTATACGCATCTTTGTTTATTTATGATCGTCATCATTCCGTCTTTCGTGCGTTCTTTTAGCATTGGTGTTTAGCAACCAACACACTTCACATGGCTCAAGGGAAGATGTCAATTTCATTTTGGGATCTCCACAAGATAAGAGGCTTGCCGATCCATGGTAAGTTTTGTGATGAGGTTGTTCCTAGCGTGGAGGAATTTTCTCGTCGCAATAGCCAAAGATTGCATGCGAGTTGCTGCTATTTGTTTTGTCGTACACAATTTATGCTCTTGCGGGCCAAGAGCGTTGGGTATCGCTTTTTAAGCTCGTGCGAACAAGGAGCATTGGGTGTTCCTTTTAAGCTTGTGCAAACAAGGAGCATTGTTGAATGCCTTGGATAGCCATGCTTGGTAGCATTCCAAGTGTTGTTGAGCTTCGAGCCTTCTTTTGTCGAGTGCTTCTAACTCTTGAAGTCGTAGCTTTGCATTTTCCTCTTCAGTTAATCCTTCTTGTATAGCCATCCTTAATGAGGGGATTTGACTATCGAGTGGTAGAACAGTTTCCGCACCATATATGAGAGAATAAGGTGTAACTTGGGTAGGAGTCCTATGTGTCGTCTTATATGCCCAAAATGCTTCGTTTATTCTTTCGTGCCAGTTTCTCTTTGTTCGGCCGATCACATTCTTCAAGAGGTTACATAACGTTTTGTTGAATTTTTCTGCAAAACCATTGACCGAAGCATGATACATGGAAGACTTGTGCTGCTTGAATTTGTATTTCTCCCAGAGCTCGTCCATGAGTCAGTTGAAGAACTGTTTTCCGTTGTCAATGATGTTGTAGCGAGGCACACTATATCGGTGGATGATATGCTCCTTGATGAAACGGAAGACAGTTTCCTTCTTGACTTCCCTTAGGGGTTCGGCTTTAACCCACTTGGAAAAGTAATTCGTTGCAGCTAAGATGTAGACTTCTCCTGTAGATAACTTTGGTATGATTGGTCATACAACGTCCAATCCTTATGCATCAAACAGCTATGAAGCAATTGTAGGGTGTAATGGTTCAAGTGGTTGATGTATAAAGTTAGCGTGGAGTTGGCAAGCTTGGCACATTTTGGCATACTCTAGGAATCCTTCACCATGCTTGGCCAGTAATAACTCATACTTTTGAGCTGGAAATGTAGCTTTGGTTTGTACTAATGCGCCCTACATACGCCTGAGTGTGCTTCTTCCATGGTTTGATTGGTTTCTTCCTCACCTAGGCTTCTTAGAAGTACTCTTTCAAAAGAACATCGGTAAAGTGTTCTTTTGTAGTAGAGGAAGCAAGGTGCTCATCGACTTATTTCAGAGCAGTGTCTAGGATTGTTTGGAAACTTTCCATGCTTCAAGTAGTTGATCAGCGGTTGTCTTCACTCTTCAATGTCGACGGGAAGTACTGAGATGACGTTTGTATCATCTAGGAGCATTTCAGTGACGAGCAGGATCATCCATCTTTAGCAAACTGGCACGTTCGCAGCTTCGTCTTCTTGAGTTGCTAACCGAAAGTATGGGACAAGATCGTCTTTCGTCACTTCATATTCAGTCAAGAATTGATTGATTATGAGCTTGGAGTCGCCATACACTTCTAGCATTGTCATTTCTATGTCGATTACCATTTGGAGTCCAATGATTAATGCTTGGTACTCAACGACGTTATTGGAGCATAGTTCACTTAGTCAGAAGAAATAGGGTAATACGTGTCTTTGTGGTGACATGAAAACTACTCCTACCCCTGCTCCGTCCATTCATGCGGATTCGTCAAAGAATATTGTCCATGTCAACATGTCATCTAAGATTTTCTAATCGGCTAGGATTGGATGGTCAGCAAGGAAATCTGCTAGGGCTTGTCCCTTGACGGCTTTAGCTAGGACGTAGATGATCTCATATGGATTGAGAAGCAAAGCCTATTTAGCTAGTCGTCATGTCATAACAGGTTTGGATATAACGTACTTGATTGGGTCGGCTTTAGCAACTAAGTGGATGGTGTAAGCATGCATGTAGTGTCTTAGCTTTTGGACGGTAAAGACTAGGGCAAGGCACTTCTTCTCAATCGTTGAGTAGTTAACCTCGTCACCAATGAAAGTTCTACTTAGGTAGTAGAGTGCTATTTCCTTTTGGTCTTCATTTTCTTGTGCCAAAAGTGCTCCAATAGAACCTTCTTGTGCGGCAATGTATATGATGAGCGGTTTTCCAGGCACGAGAGCTCTTAAGACAGATCGGCTTGCCAGGTACCTTTTTTTATGCTCACAAAGGCATTGGGACAGACGTCATTCTATATGAACGGAGCATTTTTCTTCATGAGTTGACTAAAAGGTTGATAGTGTCCATCGAGGTTAGAGACGAAGCATTGATGAAGACTAGCCGCCCTTGTAGACTTTTTAGCTCTTTTAAGTTCCTTGGTTCGGGCATGCTTTAGATGGCCTTGATCTTCGATTGGTCCACTTCAATGCTATGGTGCTTGACAATGAAGCAGAGGAACTTCCCAGAAGTGATGCCAAATGCACACTTTAACGGGTTCATTTTGAGGTTGTAGTGTCGTAGTTTGTTGAACACCATTCATAAATCCTTAAAGTGATTGCATCTCTTTTTGGTCTTGACAACTACGTCTTCCATGTAACATTCTACGTTTTTATGTAGCATGTTATTGAAGATCTTCTGCATTTTGCGTTGATATGTAGCTTTAGCATTCTTTAAGCCAAAGGGCATTACCTTGTAGCAGTAAATACCTTTTGGAATGCGGAAGGTTGTTAGTTCCTCGACTTCGGAAGCCATGCAGATTTGATTGTATCCAAAAGAGCCATACATGAATGATAGTGCCTCGTGGCCAGTGGTTGTGTCCACCATGATTTCGATGATTGGCAAGGGAAAGTCATCACTCGGGCAAACATCGTTGAGGTCGCGGAAATCTATGCAAACATGTATTTGTCTAGATTTCTTAAGGATAATGACGATATTGGAGATCCATTTAGGGTATTGCACCTCTCGAATGAAGCCTGGTTCAATTAGCTTGTCAATTCCGACCTCAATTTATGGGATAAGCTTGGATCGATATCAACTTTGAGTTTGCTTTATCGATCGCATTCTAGTCTTGACTGCAAGATGATGCACGACGATGGTAGGGCCAAGGCCAAGCATTTCTTTGTAGGTCCAAACAAAGACATCTTTGTACTCTATTTGGTAGTACTTCTTGATCTTGTTCGCACTTAGTAGTACACTTACGAAGATAGGCTTTGGTTCCTCGCTTGTGCCTAAGTTGATCCCTTGAGATCATTAACTGTGGCTTGCCTCCCATCCTCGAGCTGTGGTGGTGCAGCAATGACGTCTTCCTCTGGGATCTCGTCTTCTTTGTCTTCTTGGATTGTGATGTGGAAGATGTCTTGGACCTCATTTTCAGTGTTGTCCTTTTGGGCTTGTTGGTGTGAAGATTGGCCAGTGTGGATGATGGTGCACCTCTTTACCTTCAGTTGTCCTTTTATGTCAACTTCCAAGGTTGCTTGGTGCTTTATCCTTGAAAAAATTGAGCTTCGAACGTCGTCTTTTGCTGCTAGACCATCGAGCTTTTCTTCTTTTGGCGTTGTTTTCCTCTTTCTAGAAGGCTACTTGGTTTCTTCAAGTCTTTCCAAGGCTAACTGTAATGGATGAGAGCTAGTCGTATTGCTTTTTTTCTTAGGTTTTGACAACTTTTTAAAAAAAGAGCTTTAGGATTTTAGCGTGTTAAGCCACTTGAAGACGGAAGTTCGGTCTTGACCACCAATGCGATCAAGTGCCGAAATTCTGAGGTTTGAACGATTCAGCCTATCAAAAATTGACATATAAGGGGCAGGTTTAGGCTCCTATTGATTTTGTTCAAGGCTCTTGCTGATGTGTTGAGCACTAATATTTTTCACTTTGCTTGAAATCTTTACAGGTGTATTTAGTGTGAAGCCAAGTCCAACTTTGTTGTTGTCAACTCCGTAACGACGCTCCTTCAACTTGTTTTGAGTCTCGGTGAGGTCACGTTCTTTGTCATTGACGTTGTTTACATTCTTCTTTCCAAGATTTAAAGAAGAGGCGAAATCATACCCAGCTTTTGACATGAGTTTGTAGGCGTTTGGGTCGAAACCTTCTTCGGTTCTCTAGGTTGGAAGAAAGCTTAGTTCTGCCCCCTTTTTCAAAGGTTTTATGAAACCTTGTGGTGGTTTTGAAACTTTAGCGTTGCCTAGTTGTGTTAGAGGTAAAACTGCCTTTGTCTTGAACAGCTTTACATCGTCCTTGTCCAGTTGTGTGTCGACTTTGCTTATTCCAGTTTTGAATGAAGATTACCTATTCTTTCTTCTCGATATTGGGATGTATCGGAAGACAGTTGTGTTTGGTCCTTTTGAGGACGTCACAATCCATTTGATTGTTATGGGCTTAACAGGCTCATCGTCATTTTTGCTTGAAGATGGCACAACTTCCCTTTCTTGTTTCTTGGGCACAGCTTACCACTCTTCTTTCTTTGGTGCAGCTTTGCTTGTGGATTTGATTTCTTTTGGAAGAGCTTAGGGGCACCATGTCTTCATCCATGTAGAACTTGGCATCCACAAAGTGTGATTCGGGTTCGGTGAATAGCTTAGTGTCGTCTTGTATTACCTTTACTCATTCTCGGTAGAACTTCAAGCATTGATGAAGAATGGATGACATTACTCCATTCATATGGATCCAAAGCCTTAATGAGAGCAAGTTGTAGGAAGTTATTGCATCAATCACATAGAATAGCATGCTTGATTTGAGTTCACCAATGGTCATCTCTACTCGGATCATGCCCATCGCTCTTTGTCCTACTTGGTTAAAACCTTGGATTAGGAAACGGTTTCGGGATAGTTTATCCACCTTGATGCCGATTGTGGTCATTGTTGACTTTGGCATGATGTTTATGGCCAATCCAACATCCACAAGCATGCAGTTGACTTTGTGCTTCCTTACGTATCCAGAGACGAAGAGATGACGGTTGTGAGGCATTGATCCCAGTAGTAAGTCTTCGTCAGTGAAGTTGATTGTGTCATGGGTGGCACAACAAGTGGCATGCTCATGTGGCCAAAGTTTCAAGCCTTCGTCCTTGCTTTCTTGCACTTCGTGGTTTTCGAGACTCACCAAGACCGCTACTAGTATTTTTTGCATCTCCTTGGGCAATAGTAGTGCTTCCTCAATGCTAAAGTATGTTGGCAGACCTTTTTTGGGAGTGAGGGTCTTATCTTCCTTGATGGCAATAACTTATCATTTTTAAGGTTCTTCTATATCTACTTCAACCATGTGACAAGCAAAAATAGGGCACTGTTGGAAGAAGTCATTCGATAAGTACTCATGCAAGGAGACGGGAATACGTGGCTCTTGCTCCATAGGTTCCCTAGCGTACATTGGCTTAGCAGCTCTTACATTTCTTTTGGGCTTTTTCCATAGATAACAAAAGGTTCATTGGCAGGCTTTTTCCCAATCTTGTCTACCTTTAAAGCGAACGCTTTATCCTTTTTGAAGTCAGTGATCGGCTCTTTCTTCCCATGATTGGCAATACTCAACTCCATGTCATGGGATCGAGTTGCCAATTCTTCAAAAGTTCTTGGTTTTATGCCTTAGAGGATGTAATGTAACCCCCAGTGCATGCCTTGAACGCTCATCTCAATGGTGAAAGTTTCAGAAAGCGGATCTTTGTAATCTAGACTTAATGAATGCCATCTATTGATGTAGTCAACGACAGGTTCATCCTTCCACTGCTTCGTACTTGTCAACTCTAGCATGCTTACATTACGGCGGTGCTGTAAAAGCGGTTGAGGAATTCCGTTTTAAGATGATACTAGCTGCTAATAGGCATGGGCCTGAGGTCGATGTACTAGTCAAAGACGATACCTTTTAGCAAGCGCATGAACTATTTGACGAGGTAGTCTCCCTCTGTCCCAACATTGTTGCAGGTTTCAATGAAATGGGCAATATGTTGCGTAGGATTGCCCTTTCCATCGAATTGCATGAATTTGGGCGGCTGATAACCCCTTGGCATCATTAAGGCGTCAATCTTCTTGAAGTAAGGCTTTGAGTACAACATGTAGTCATGTGAGCTCCCTTCATACTGCACCTTGATAGTGTTTGTGATCATCTCTTGCAGCTGTTGGATAAAGAGAGATCTCATGAACGTGGTAGTTTGGTCCACCTCCAAATTTTCTTTGGCTTTCTTCACCAAAAGCTCATATTTTTCGTCGGTTTCTTTCTTTGGTGGATCAACCTTTGGGTCAGCTTTCTCGTCATGTTGCGCCTCCAGACTATTGGATAGTGTAGCAATCTGCAAGTTTTTTTCTTCCACCGTCCTTGTCAGCCTTGCGATTGCTTCAATCATTTATGCCAACTGTTCATCGATTGTAGTCGCACTAATAGTCATGACTTGTAAGGCCACGAGATATGAGCTGCTGCTTAAGTTGGCATTGAAAGTCAACGACTTAGAGTACCTCCTTAGGCTTTTTTCCCTTGGCGCCCTTAGTAAGGCCAGGGTGATCACTGGCTCGTGCCTCGGATGCTCTTGCTCCTTCAGCAGAGTTGATGTAAGAGTGGAAGGCAACGTAGAAATAGTTTTTGCCTTGGTTTGGGTTGTGATGCCCAAAGTGCCACCACTTGCGGCAAAGATGTTCTTGTTCTTCGCGTTGGTTGTGGGAACAACTTGATCTTTTCTTAATGCCATGTGTGTTTCTTATGGATTTGAAGACCGAGATGAGATGTTGAGAGGTCCTACTAAGCATGCCAAATTTGTAAACACGAAAATTCTGTAACGAATGAAATGAGAACAAGGTACAAAGTAGATTTGTATTGATGAATTTGTAGGGTTACAATCTCTGTTTACAACTTTCCCTTGATTTAGTCTTCAAATTTGATGTAGATGCGTAGGTTGTTGATCCGAGGATCGCGATAATTTGATCTTAGATGAACGATTAAACGATTGTTTCAACTTTTGAGCTTGAAACAATGCATGGATAGTCATCACCTCTAGGTTTGTGTATGACCTGCAGCAAAGGTGATGTTGATGTGGGATTTTGTTGATTCAAGGGTCTTGGCGACTTGATCTTGAATCAAACGTCGTTACAAGTTTTAAGCTTGCAACAAAATCTTGAAGGAATCAAATGTGATGTTGATGGACTTGATCTTAAATCAAACATCGTTACAAGTTCTTATTGATTCTTCAAGGGAATGCTTCGACTTTGGTTGAAAGAAAGCTTCGGCTTTGGTTATACATTCTTCGAAGAGAGCTTTGGCAGCGTATTAGTCTTCAAAGATTTGGCAAGGGTTTTCCTTTTGTGAAAATTTCGGCCCTTCAATGTAGAAATTGTTCACCTTATGCTTGTCTTGGGACCTTGTATTTATAGACTTCTCAAAGCTTGCCTTTGGATGGATTTGGCTTTGATTTGTGTCTTGATTCGTCCATGGGAGAATTTAAGCATGTTTTGTGTCTTAATTTTAGCCACTTTCCCTTGCTTGGCTGAAATCTATAGGGCTTTATTGCCCATTTTACGAGCAGTCTTCAATTCTTGCTTGTTTTATGAAGATGTTTTAGCTTTCTTTCCAGTTTTGGGAGCAATTTGGGCCGGTTGCCGATTTTAAGGAGATTTCTTCCCTTTTGCTGCATTTTAGGAATGCTTTTGAATTTCCTTTGCTTTGTGCCACATGTTATTGATGACTTGTCCATTTGTGATGAGTCATATGTTACGTGAAGCTTTGTGATACTTCATTTGCATGCAACGAAATTTACATGTCTACAACTATTTCTATTTACTTGTAAATGAAAAGTCTTAATATAAATAGTTCATTTATGAAAAATTAATAAAAGTAAAGTACCTATTTTTAAACTAGATAAGTCCATTTTTGTGAGTCATCATTGGGTTTTGTCCACTTTGTTGAATTAGGTTTATTCCCTAGATATCTACATCAGCTTTTTATTATCTTTTTATTAAATTGTGATAAATATCATCCCATATTTATACGTCTATCTTTACCCCAATTTTAGAATTAAATATAAGAATATTGTTTCTCATTTCGTATCTCAATTTTGTCTTCTACTTCTTTCACAGGTTAACTGTGTTAACTTAATTCTATTGTAGGTAATATATATATATATATATATATATGTATGTATGTATGTATGTATGTATGTATGTATGTACCAGCATATATACTAGTATGAATTTATAAATGCATGAAAAATGAAATTTCTTTGAACTATTTTCATGAAAGATGGATAGATTAATTTTTATTTACTTTCCTAGATACTTTTTATCACAGATTAAAAGTACTTTATCAGCCTATGGTATAGGATTCATATATGAATACATATTAATTTTATTTTAATTATTTTCCATGAAAGTTGTTAGATTTTCATATTTAAATATTCAAATAAAAAAAATATAATTAAAGTCAAGGAATAAGAAAACTAGACTAAATCCAACAACAACTCAAATTTGGGTCTGGATCAAAGTACCCCAAAGGAAAATGTAGTTGAAAGAAATCAAGTTATTTGGTATTAATATTTTTTTTTAATGTAATTTCTTTTTTAAATTAAACTTTTGTTAGTATGGTTGTAACTTTTAAGATTCGATGAGAATTCTCTTCGTAATAAATTTTTTTGTTTTCTATTTTCTTTTAACGAGCAAATTTGCTTAGTGGATATCCTTGTTTATTAATTTTTTTAGTCAAAATATACTTGTCATAATTTTGTTTTTATTTAAAAACAATATGGGCCTCAAGGCTATTGAGCTTTGTCATTGGGCCATCTTGGGCGTAAAATGCAGCCAATTGTGCACTAATATGAGCTCGAACACTCTCATATTTTGGGAGTCTTAATAAAAATGGCTTATTACTATTCATTCTTAATCAAAATGATATTTGTTGTATGAAAAATTTATAATAAGTCAAGCTCTTTTCTTTATTTACTGTAGCAGAGTCCACAATAATGTTGACATTTATGTCTAATTAAAATATATTATTTTGCATGATGCTATTCAAATTATGCTACTTTCTTTTGTTAATTTGCTACCAGCTCTTCATGCTTCCGTCATGTTGTCGATGTTATGCAGCACTTCTTCTGTCAAATTATTCCAGTAATGTTCATCACCTTGTTTTTAGGCTCACTCACCCTTGTTTTTCACCCTTCCAAGTTTTAATGGTTGAGCATTTGTGTCGATGAGGATTCTTGGCAAATCCTAGTATAGGTGGTTACCTTAGATGGTATGATTCTCATCCTACCTTACTATACTTTACTTATGCTCTGACGTCACGTGTGAAATGGATTCATCTAGCTCACAAGCACACTCTTATATTTAGGCACCTTTAGGTTTAAATTTATTCACCTTTTCCACATCACTACACTTTATGGCTTTGTCACCTTCCTGGTGACAGCCAGCATAGCTCGATTCGGAGTCCAGGTGGACATTTCAGATCGGGGTGTGTCAGTTTAATATCAGAGCATAAGTTTGGGCAGTATTGCGTTCATCACACGTGTGATGTAAGCATTCTTAGTTCTTAAGCCTAATTTTCGAATCTTGCCACCTCGTCGAGCACAAAAAATGTGTTAACTTTTTCTAAGTTTTGAGTGACTTAGACGACCTAGAGACATTTTAGAAGAACATTTCGGCGACCGCCTTTAGATTTTAAACAAAGAACCTTCCTTCCAAGTAAAATCCCAATTCGGAGACGAGTTCATGGCCCTGAAGCAAGGCTAATGTATTGATAATTGTATGGCACCATAGATTTACCAATCAATCCTCTACCATCTAGTTATTTCTACCAACCATTTCAAGTTAGGAAACCAATAATAGTTTTGATTCTATGGTAGTATCCGTTAGTATACCATCTATCAGAATTCCTACAAAGTTTACTTTCATCGAGATTCCATAAATGTCTTGAGCGACAACCTAGTGCTAAAGTGGTAGCACTCGACGAAAGATCATATAGGGGACAACCACTTTTGGTCCTCAATGGCACTAATTTTTCAAATGCACAAGATATCATTACAAATCTTTGGGAGGAAGATCGAAAGAAATGTCAACCTAGTGCTAAAGTGGTAGCACTCAACGGAAGATCATCTGGGGGACATCCAATTTTGGTCCCCGATGGCACTAATCTTTTCAAATTCACAAGTGATCATTCCGGATCTTCGGGAGAATGATCGACTTCCGTTTAAGTCTGTTATAAGGTAGATCATTAGCAAATTCCTTCTTCCGGCCTTAGGACATTCCAACCAATACTAGTTTTCTGAATTTCTTTTGATGATTTACTCGTCATTTCGATGAGTATAGGCATGTGAATACAAGTTATTATACTTATAGTTAGAGAAATCCCCGTGTAGCGAGTATTTTCCCTAAAATCAACGGAACCACCTCACAGGACCAATTCCTTACCAACCATCAAAAACCATCTACCCGAGCGGGTTCTAACTTGTAATCAGCCTACGGTGGCACTACTAATTGATGATATTGTTCGATATCCTGGAACTATCAACCAATATTCCGGCGGTATGATTTCTGATACCGGACACAGGTACTAGTATCTGGGAGTGATACCATTATGCCAAAACGCTGGTTCACAGTTTTAGGGTAGCGAACAATATCAAAATATCATATGTGCGCTAATTAGTAGCACGACTGATAGACTGATTAACAGTGACTACCTGAGCCGAAGAAATTAAAATCGTGAAAACTTAAGAGCAAGCCTTGTATTAGGACAGTAAATTCATAGTTGTGTTAACCATATTACCCAGTTAGGTAACCCAAACATTCTCGACCAATCATTATTATGGTCACATCCACCGACAAATATTAGAATTAGAGCATGAGTTAATTCCCGCTATAAGAGCAAATTGAGTATCGAGAAAGTTGTGAAGACCTACTAGTATGTGTCATAGAGAAAAGAAGTAATATGGTATGTTTCGAGGATGTATACTTTTGGCGTCATTTCTTAAAATTTTACTTGGATATCACCAAATGGTGAAGTGAAGTACATCATCAATCCACTTTCTTGTACTACACCAGTTTTCTTTGCATCTTTCAAACAACTCCTACATCATTTAGAGAACTTAGTTACAAAAACTTACTGATTAGGAATTTACCCAACCCAACACCTTACCTAAGGAACCTCAACCCTATCCGCGAAGGTGAAAGGCTGAACCTTAGGATCGTATCTAGATTTTAGCAACTTCATCAGGTGACGATTAAAACCGTTAACCCCAACTTCGAATTGATGGTCTACCCGACCAACCTTTTGAGCCAAGTTTTCTTTCGTAACCTGACGAATTCATAGTAGTCTTATAGACGACTTTCTCACCTATCTCAGCAACGAGATTCAATTTTCTAAACACCGGCAGTCAGCTTATTACCACGTTCCTCAGAGGTTAACTTGGTACTTTTCTTGTGAGACATGATCTCAGCAGACATCATTCTTTTCATTTTCCCAAAAGGTTGTAACTATAGAATTTGAAATCCTCACAAAGTGTTGTGAAATATGTGATATCTTTGGCCTTGTCAATAATAATTGGCGGTTTATTAGCGATTTTTCAGCTATTGTGATATCCTGTCCCCAAAATTATTATTTTATTATATTCTTTACGTATTTCAAAGATTTGATTGGAACTAGTTCTTTATTTCTCCAAATTTGAGAAAAACGAATTGAGGGGTACTTTAGTCATTTCTAATTTTCTTAACCTTTTCGGTCAACTCTTGAATTGGTTAGGTAGAGTTCGATTCCATGAGCTCGTAGGCGTAAACGGATCCTATTTCCGAGCCCGAACGGAGAAGTTAGAGTCGTTTGAAGTTGGTGGCATTTTGGTAATTTTACCAAAATGCTATAATTGGAGTGAAACCTACAGAAAAGAAGGGTGGGGGGGAGGTTTTTGAAAATGGAAGGGGGAGCTGCACTAACCCGTTTTAGGGAGAATTGGACCCATAAACCCACAAAACTTGACCCGCTTGTATCTTCTTCATCTGAGCTCCGTTTTGGGTGATCTTGGTGTCCATGGAAAGTTCTTGACGAGCCTTACATCTCTGTATGTTAGATTTCCCTATTTCTTTTCCATCTTTGCAGTACGAGGTCACAAAGCCCACGACTTTTCCGGTGGTTTTATCATTTTTTCGGCGATTCCGGCAACCATTTCCTTCGAGTGAGGTATGAAACTTCATCTACTCTTCCTAATCTTCAAGTTGGTATGCTTAGTTTGTGTTTTCGTATTCATTTTAGAGTTGGGTGTTTAGAACCCTAGAAATCCGGTTTTCTCAGGTGAAATTGGACGGTTTCCGGTTAGAATTTATCGTCGGCCTAGTTGTGAAAAGTGTTTCCCTTGTTGAGTTCTAGCTACCACATAAATTTGAGCTCATCTAGTTAATGTTGAAAATTCGGGGTTTCTAAACCCTCCATCTTGACTACCACCGCGTGTGGCGGTGCGTGGGATCGTTCACGAGTGTTTTCTAGGTTCCAAATACCTTCTAATGACCCTGTGAACCTATGTCTAGCTCGGTTTCCAAAGATTCAATTGTTTGGTGTGGTGATCAATTTGGACCGCCACTTGTTTTGTGATTGACGACAATCCGATCGTTGGATCATAAGGAAATTTTAGTATGTTATTCTAGATGCATAATGTGGACTTTGGGAAATTATGGATTATAAATCCGATGTGCGGATCTTCAAGATCGAATTACGTAGGGTGGTGGACCCTATCGTTGACCGAGAGTGGAATGGTGGTCAACATGTCTCGATACGTTCTAAATAATAAAATTAGTACTATGGGAGACTTAAGTGAAGTCTAGTGGGCCTACATTGGTTAGTGAGTGACGTGAACACATGTGATATGTTTATTACCTTGATTTCTTATATTGGTATCATCTGTGAATTTGACTTGGTTTTATAATGTGATTCTATTGAAATGTGATTATATATATATATATATATATATATATATATAGTCATAGACCTATGTTTATTAAACATGATTTGGCTCGTGTACTGATGATGATCGTGATATGTGATTGGACGTGCATATTTGAAAGGTGGTTGATTTGCATAGATGGTATGATATGATGAAATGTGAGTGACTTTAATATATGTGATATAAGTGATTGCCTTGCTTTCGTAATTATTATCTTATAAGGGTATGACTTGGTGTTATAAATATGTTTCTATTGAATTGTTATGTTAATACCTAGTTTTTGATTTAAGATTATGAAATGAGATTTGACTATTACATTTTGAAATATGATGTAAATATTTTGATTGGAATGATGTGATGAAATGTGAGAGCTAGTAGTGGGTCGTTAACCCATTGGGGATTTGCTGTTTCGATATTGTTTCATTTCCGTTTCGTTGATCCGTCCTAAAAGTTAGTATTTATGCCTTACTTCTCTTGGTTGAAGTAACTTGTGCTGGTCTCAGTTCTTTGAGCCATTGTACCTTATGGGTGTTGGCTTTCCGCAATTCCGTTGAGTGATGGTCCGGAATCGTACCCATTCGGATTCCGTTGAGAGATGGTCCGGAATCCCTACTACTACTCCGCGATTCCGTTGAGTGATGGTCCGGAATCATAACCACTCGGATTCCGTTGAGAGATGATCCGGAATCCCTCTTACTCCGCGATCCCGTTAAGTGATGGTCTGGGATTGTATCCACCTTAGTTCATTAAGTTTAGATTCAGATAGTTGCAAAGGTGTAGGTTTTGGATGAACTGTGTCGCCCTAATTCTACTTTCATTGTGTGTATGTGAATATAGGTGTGAGATGTTATGGTTGTTTCAAATGAACTTTTGGATGTCCAGGTGACTCTTTCGGAGTTTCAAAGGTTTGGTATTGATTATTATGAATGATTTATATTCAAGGTTTATAAATTGTGATTGATGGTTGGTTTTATTATTGTATCACATGCTTATTTTATTGTCACTCACCCGAGCCTCTCAGCTTATCTGAATGCCTGATTTGCCAGTGCACCAATTCCATAATATTGGCATTGACTTTACATATGACAGGTCTGGGCAAATTATGAGAAACCGCTTAATATTTTGATTCCGTTGAGTGGTCTGGAAACCTTGCTCTTGTTCATTCCGTAAGGTGATCTTAGAATCCTAAATTCGAGTAGATGGGAATCACCACAATAGATATTGTGAATACAAATTCGAATCACCATGTTATTATTCATAACCCAAGTAGGGAATTATGTAGAGTTCTTTAATTAAATTCATGAAATGATATGTTATCTCACTGATTGATTAACGTAATTAAATATTATTATTGTGCTTCGTGATTCCTTGACATGTTACAAGCTATGGATTGGGATATAATGTTGGAAGCATAGTGATTGGTATGATGAAGTGAAATATGATTTGACTTGGGTATTGGAAATGGTTGTGACATGTGATTGTAATGCATATTGAATTGCTTGGGAGATGTGAGGTCTAGTAATAGACCGACAACCCATTGTGATGTGGATTTGTTGCTCGATATTGTTTCGTTTCGTTGAGCTTTCGTGAATTGAGTAACTTGAATCATGTCTTGTTCCTTCGAGCCGTTGTTATGCTTCTTGGACTTTTGTTCAGTTTTGTTGTGTGGTCCAGAACCGAGTTCTGCTTAGATTCCGTTGAGTGATGGTCCGGAATCCCCTTTGATGCCTTGGTTTCGTTGGGTGGTCCAAAATTCCCTTTTTCAAAGATGTAGTCTTCGGCCGAACTGTGTCGTTCTAGCCCACACGTTCGACGTGTTGTATGTGTTATTGATGATGTGATGGTTGACATTATTAATTGACGGGATTGTGGAATGACGTTGGATAAAAGTGTGGTTATTATGAGTATTTTAGTTGATTAATATTTCTAGAGAATAATATGTACTTTGTTAATTCTTAAATATGTTATACGCAATGAAATGCGATTTTATGTGAGAAACGTGATGATTTATGTGATGGATGAAGTGGAAATGTTAATCGTCATGTGGGATTGTTATGTTGGATGTCATTGTTATTGTTATGATTAGACTTGTTGATAAATGTGGCTAGAGAATGGTATTGTACATCGTTGGTTCTTTGAAGTGATATATGCTGTGAATTGCGGTATCATGTTGCGACATAATGACCTATATATTGATGGAGGGGAAATCATGATTTTCAGGTGGGTTTGTTATGTAACCCTGAGTCTAATAATTTCATGCTTGTCAAGTTCTATTGATTGATTGAGAAATGTTATACCTTTCGACTTAATCGGACTGTGTTATATGTCAATTATTATGCATGACAAACTACGAATGGCTTGATCCCTGTTAGGGTACGTAGGCAGTCTAACGAGGAGGTTAGATGCAGCCATAATGCATACGAAAAATAACTATGCGATTCGATTATTGAGTTGGGCTTGCCCATATCCCAGAGGTGGGGTATGATAGATACAGATTTTTTGTGACGTCACGTGTCAATTCTGGATGTATGTCGACATTGGGGCGTGACAGCTATAGTGTTTTTCCTCACTTATGGACTGAGGAACGTTATTTTAGTTTGTGTTGGATATGAATAAAATTTCTGACAACCTAAGTGTTGTCTCTTCCCGAGCATTATTCTCACATTTCTCAATGACGTCGATAATTTGGAAATCCACGATGACATTTTCTCTGAATGATTTGGCTGGGTAGATACAACATGGCCGGGTATCACTTATGTTTCCCAGCGGATGGAACCGTATAAAATGAACCACCTTACTTATGACTTTGAGTCAACAGTTGCCATATTTTCTTGAAAACCAAATGACGCTTCTCTATGGAGAAACATGTCCAAAATATTTATCAACCCTAGACTTCTCAAATACATCTTCAATTGAAATGAACTAGATTTCTGACATTGTGATGGAAAAACCAAATCAACGTCTATGATTGCACCCTCGTGTATCACCCTGGTTGTGCAAACATAATTACTATTTACCACAGCAAAAGACATATCTACCTTTGAACATTTCCAGCCTTTCCTATCCCATTCCAGTTGGAGTACACAAGCATCAATTTGATGTTTTTTACAAATCATCAAGAAATTGTTCAAGTGGTTATAATCACTTCATGTATCCAAATGCAACTGGGGAATATCACCATAAATTCCAGGTACGAGATATCTTGTACAAGTGGAGATTATGATGATGTTTCGGTGATTATAGATCGACTTGACAAATCAACCCACTTTCCATCGGTCCAGAGGAACTACATTTTTGACCAGTTGGTAAAATTTACTCATTCTTGGATTTATTGGATTTTCTGATGTATCGATCAGTATCTACTCTGACTATGATTCCATATTCGCCCCTTTGTGCCGAAAGGCATTCCGGTCAACCATGGGTATGTGTCTACCCTACTACACTTCGTATTATTTTGAAGCCGATATACTGTCTAGAAGAACCGTTGACATTGGAATTGCAGTTGTAACCAGTAATTTCTCAATCACCTAACAAATACTCTGCTAAGCTAATCTTTACCATTGGTGATTGAATATTCCAGAAGCTATTGTTGTAGCGAGAGGTGTGATGTCATGCATTAATTCCAGTTACCTTGTATTCTAGATTTGATGGACTTGTTTGACCCTTAAATTCTTGATTGTTCATTTAGCCTTCTCAACATAGTTTTCGCTAAATCTGAGGGAAATTCACAATGAATCGGCTTGCCAAGGTATTTGTGAACTACATTGTTTGGCTACATGGTGTGTATGTCACTAATGTGTCTCACTATGATGCGTGTTTCACTTCCAAGTCTTGGGAAGTCTTCTTGAAGGCCATGCATACTAAGTTTTTGTCCAATACCACATTTCACCCTCAGACTAATAGCTAGTATGAACGAACTATTTGGAGCTTCGTGGCATGTTGCGTTTATCCGTTTTATTGTTTTGGCATGATTGTAGTAGACATTTATCTTTGTTAGAGTTGTGTGTAACTACGGTTACACTTTCAGTTTTTTAGATGACACCATTTGAAACGTGGTAGAAAGATTTCATGCATAGTATATGATTGACAAACAAGTATTGCGAAAAAGTATTCGAATGATCGAGTTTAAGATGTAGCAACTTGTGAGCTATTGACGATGTCGCCCAAGAAAGTACTACGTGAATGCGGTCGAGGCACTAATCATACGATTTATATGTATTTCCCAATGAGGGGCAAGATAGTAATATTGCACCCTCAAAATTTGTTACTTGCTTATCAAGACAACAGTGAGTTGTTGATATTGCGGGTTGCTGACTGTAATATCGATAACTTATTTGTTGGAATCGTTAAGCAAGTGAACAAGTAGACCCATATACATTAGCATTTTTATTTATTTATTTATTTAATTATTGTTTCGGCTTGACCCAAAGGTACTACACACTTATCTTCAGAGTATGTGACGCAACGAGTGCGTAGGTGAAAAATATTTTATATTAAATTTTAATTTCAGTACAATTATTTTAACTTTAAGTTATTATATATATGTATTTTGATGTGATGTTATTATACATATATAAATATTTTCGACTTTATGTTTTTATAAAAAGTATTATATTATAGTATTGTACTGAAGGAGAAGGAAAATATGAGTTTGGAGGCATGAAAGAGGAATCATTGCACTGTCTTTTCACTATTTTTGTATAACAAATGATTTCAAATTTTGGGGACGAAATTTTTTTAAGGTGGGTAGATTGTGACAACCCATCCCTAATTTTACAATTTTACAAATTTTAAAAGTGTGAATTGACCAAAATGCCCCTTGAGGCGAATTGCTGACTTTCGTTGACCGTCTTTACGTTATGCATACAAGTTATTATTTTATCGTATTCTCGAAGTACTCGACGATACGAACGTGTAGGCACAAGCGGAATTGAAACCGGAATTACTGTTAAAATTTTACGAACTTAATGTTCAAGGGTATTTTGGTAAATCTATAATTCTAGATAAATACCCTTATTATTTTAATAATTTTGTAGGATTTTCTGCATGGTGGGACCCACCCACATGGGTCTCCTATCCCTCTTGTCCCTATGTCCTTCCTACCCGTTATCCCTGTTATCTCTCACTTTTTTTTTTCAAACTCTCTCTCACTAAGACTCTTTTCCTCTCTCGTATTTCATTTCCCATTTCTCCCTCATTTCTCTGTTTTTCCAAAGACCAGCAAAGTACAACCACTTGCCACTCCAGCTAGATCCCGTATCACGAAACTAACACCGACGACAGCAACGTGTTGCTCCCTCATCTCAAACTCTCTAAAACTCTCTCATCTCAAACTCTCTCTACACTCCCCATGCACAGTAACACTGAACCAACACCACACGACTACTCCAGCAAATTAGACCATTTAACCACCACCATGCCTTGTCCTTCCTTATCTCTGTTAAGCTTAGACCCTAAACATCAAACCCAGGCATGGAGCTTGCACTGCACAGTGGCCATTACCATTGTTTATCATCTTCTTCAATGAGTTCTCGTCGATTCTAAATAAGGTAGGCCTCAGGAACACTTTTTTTCCATTCCTTTTTTATGTTTGTGAAATATCTTAGGGTTTTAAACTTGTTTTGGTAGGGTTTAGTGACTGAAAGGACAAAATGAAGTTTTTCCAGTTTTTTGGAATTTGAACCGTGGTTATCCAACCATTTTTAGACCACTTTTCTGGCAAACTCCGACCATGACTCGACCTCAAATAGGTATAGATCTATTCCCTGCATTCCTAACTTTATTTAGGTTTTTGAATCACGGATTTTGGTTGAGAAATGAGCTCATTTGGAGCTCTGAAAGTAAGGCCTGCAACCTGCAAAAACTGTAGGTTTCGTGAAGAAGGCGCATGGGCGCACATGGGAAGCCACAGTGTGGTGGCGCGTGGCTGCCAATGTAGTCACCTTGTGGCAGCGCGTGGCGGAACCCGAGGTCCTATCTTAGGTTTCTCGACATGCCAAATCCGAATCCACCCTCCATTTTTTGAAATTCGACATTTTTAAAATAGTTCCTTTATTAGCCGCACTTTGTACGAAAAACGCGTTTATACATTTGTACATTATATATTTACGTTAATGGTTTCGTTTCTGGGTGAAACGCATCGCAAGGATCTTCGAAACTCGCAAGGCAGGTTCGACCCAACGACATGATCTGTGAGTGGGTCTTTTCTTTGATATATATACATATATTTATTTACTTTCCATATATACATCTAATAATGAATTTTCTCTACAACTGTTGTAATTAAATTAACATTTATAGGAAATGACGTAACGGTGAGAATTAGGAAATCACTATAAATCTTACTGAATGCCTTAACACTATGTTTGGATGAAGAAATTTAAGATTACTAAGAAATTTTAAAATGACGGAAATTGAAATGACAGGATTTTATTTTTTAGCATTTGTGAATTTTCTTGTTTGGCTAACCTAAAAGAGCAATAAAATTGAATAAAGAATTTGTTATTTTTAAGCTCTCAATCATAGAAATTGGAAAATGACACCTATTTACATGGAATTTAAACTTGGGAATTAGAGTCTCAAATTCCAAGTTTTTTTTCCACACAAAAATTCTAAATTCCTATGTTTATGAATCCAAACAAGGGAATTGGTGTATATTAATTTATAAATTCTGACTTTATCCAATTTCTAAGTCTATTTCCCTCATCCAAACATAGTGTAATTGAATAGTCAAATCACTGTGGCATGACTACATTTATGTTATTTGCTCATCATTTGCTACACCGGTGTCAGTACTCACCCGGGCCAGAGCTAGTCTTTCATGTGTATGTGCACATCGTACCGTATGCTCACTTTGGATCCATTGTAGGTGCCAGTCATGTCCTAAATTGCTATAAGCAATTAGGACTCGTATATGCTACGCATAGTGCTAGTCTTCATGTGATTGTAGTACTAGAGCGTATATCATTGTTACACTCACTCTTGTTCATGTCAGAATATCTCTACATGAACTTGTGTGTCAGCATATGTCAATGAGCACTAGATATGATATGTTTATTTATGCGAGAATATGTGATTACGGACGTCAGGTGTTTATTTACGAAAGTTTGTGACGTATTACATTTCTTGAGATACTGCTAGTTCTGGTAAGTATTTTCATACTATAAATAGTATGTATATTTTGGAAACTATACTTGTTTTACGATGAGGGGTTATAATGTTTTCGAAAAAGTTTTTATAAAACTTTATTTTTAGGCCCACTCACCCTTGTTTTTCGCCCCTCCAGGTTTTAGTGGCTAAGCATTCATGTCGACGATGGCAAATCCTGGTATAGAAGGTTACCTTAGATGGTATGATTCTCATCCTACCTTACTGTACTTTAGTTATACTCTGGCATCACGTGTGAAATGGGTTCATTCCCACTCACAAGCGCACTCTTATATTTAGGCACCTTTAGGTTTAAATTTATTCACCTTTTCCACATCACTGCACTTTATGGCTTCGTCACCCTCCTAGTGACTGTCAGCACAACTCGATTCAGAGTCCAGGTGAACATTTCGGATCAGGGTGTGTCAATTTTTTTGTTTTTCTATACTATGAACAGTATTTCCTAATATTTCAGTATTTTCTTGTAATTCTACTAAATTAACTTCCAATAATCTATTATTATAACACTTTTCACACAATATTGAATATGTATTATAATATTTATTTGCAACTAACATGCTACACTTATGAAATTTTTATGGCCAACCTAAATTTATATATTTATATTGTTCTTCATGTTGTTCTTCTATGAATGCACACATATACTCTTCTAAATCACTATATGAACTACTTGAATCTTATGAGTTTGAAGCTATCATATTTATACTTTCTATACTGTAAATACTCTCATTATCACTTAAATCATCTAAACTATATATTGACTGAATATCTCCATCTTCTTCTAACTTAAACAACTCCATCAAATGTACTTTTTCTCTTGGCTTTTTACCTAATTTTGGACATTTAGGTCTAATATATCCAACTTCTCCACATAAATAACATTTACAACTACTCTTATTTTTTGGTGCTTTATATTTTCTAATCCAATGTCTACCATTTCTTTTCCTAAATTGTTTTGGAATATATTTTCTCTTTCTATATGTTCTTGAAGCTCTTATGCTAAAATTCTTATGTTGTTTGTATGGTTTGTACGACTTATATTTCTTTTTGTATATTTTCTTATGCTTATTTTTCTTGTAATAACCATACTGTTGTGGTAAATTTATATTTTTATAACTCATATAAAATTGTTTCCTAATTTGTCTCTTAACTTTTATTTGGCTACACTCTTGTCTAAGTATGTCATATACATGTTGAATTCTAGGTCCTATTGCAATATCATTTTTCTTTGGATGCTTTTGTTATTCATTCCAAATCTTTTCACCTATTGGTCCTTTTATTTTTGTCATATAAGTATCTAATAAATTAATATTACTCATTCTACATGTTCTTCCTAAATATTTAAAGAAATCTTATGTATACTTAGCTCAATATAGTAAATCACAAATTTGTAATTGTTCTAAATTTCTAATTGCTCTTATTTGTTCTTGTTCGCTTCTACTATCTAACCTATTATGATCTAAAAATTCTCTTTTAATTAAAGCAACAAAACCATCAATATTAAAATATGTTTTAGCTATCTAATGTTGTTCTGGATTTTGAACTTTCTATGATTGAAAATAATCAAAAACTAAACCATCTAAAGTATGCTCAAAATAATCTAACATATTTTGTGAATTACTAAAATCTAACATTAATGATGCATGTGCGCAACATTTTTCCCATCTCTCAATTGTTCTCTCTCAATCTTGTGGATCTATATTATCTAAGTTTAATATATCACCTGCTATATTAATTTGTTTTAATCCTCTTAAATATGGAATCCTATTTTTTCTAGATGGTTTCATCATACTTTTTTTCATGTAATCTACTCCTGCTTATTCATTATATTGTTCATTTGTTTGTCTCAAAAATTGTTGATCATTTCTACCTACATATTTTCTACTCATGATGTGCTACTTTCTTCTGTTGGATTAAATTTTACTTTCAACTCTAATAAATTATTATATTCTTTTTATCCTAAAATATGTTCTACTCCTATTTCTAAAATTAATTTTTTGTTTTTTTTTCATCTCTTCATTTGAAATTCTATGTAGTCCTAAATCATACGTCTTATATTTTTCTAAGTATTGTTCTTGATCTAAATGATCAATATCTTTTATAAGCTTATCTACAATATGATCAAAAAATTTCTCTACGAAACTAATATCTAAATTATCAAAAGCCTTATGAATACTTTCATTTTCAATTTCACTCTCATCATCTTCTATATTTTCTAATAGCTTATAATTACTAAATCTATTTGTTGCTTCACCTATACTAGTTTCATATATTTGTACTCTATTTGGTTGTCAATTTCTTGCTATTTGTAAATTAAGTAATATCCATTGAGTTCCTTCTAAAAAGCTATTCTCTAAGGGTTTTGCTTCTGTCATATTTACATGATTACTACCAAATGTTTAAACTAAATTTTGAAATTCTAAATTAAACTTATGATTATATTTATCAAACACTTTACCAATATACATTAAGCTAATACACAATTTTTTATACTCTCCTTTCATATTATAATTTTTTGTTCTTATGCTTACTTTAATATACTAAATTCATTTATTATCATAACATAATTTGGAATACATCTTATAACTGCTAAGTTTGAACTTAAGTCTACTTCAACTGTTGTTATTGCTGCTTGTTGATAATTATCTCATCTATCATCATATATGTATACTAAAACTTTTGTGCCGACTTGTGCTCTAGTTAATCCTGCTATTCCAATTAAGATTGTTCCTATTTGAATCTGACCGAAATGTGATTTTCTGAAATGGGAAACTGCTTCTTTACTAAGTAAATTAAGTGTAACTTCTTTATCAATACAACTAACTTCATGTTAACTAATGCTTCTTACAATTCTACTTCTATTTTCAAATAAACCTAATTGATACAAATTATATTTATTTCTTTGTGTTCTCTCAAAACCTCTTCTAATAAATTCTTGTGCTTCTTCTTCATTTGGATAAATATCTTCAGCTCCAACTACTTCTTTTTTATTTTCTCCTAAAGAGTTTCATTTTCTATTATCAAAAGGATTTATCTTAGGTCTTCTAATATGATTATTTGTACTTAAAGTTAAATTTCTAATTTTTCTAACAAAGATGGTGGAAGTGATGAAGATGCGTTATGTAAAACTTGATTTATTTATGGTATTTGTTCTTCAACTTGATCTAATTTTCAGCTATTAAAACTAATTGGATAATTAAATTATTTTGTCTAATAGGGATATTACTACTAGCTACTAGTGTTGAAAAATATGTTAAACCTATTGGTATCTAACTTACTAATTTCTTTCAAAGCTTGGATATATTTTCTATTAGTTCTATAATCGGTTATTAAACTAATAATCTGTCTATTTTATTATGCAACTTATCTACTTGTTCACTCAAATTTTTTTATACTAATTGAATTTTTTGAACTTCTAATTTTAATTGCTAAACTATCTCTAGCAATCTAAGTTCTACATGGTTAGGCTTACTATCTATGAGGTTAATAAGCTCTTTATCTCTCTTTTGCTAGGAAACCTTTGAATATTTTTATTATTATCTTTTAACTGAGATGTAATATAAACTAAATTTTGTCTAATTGTTTTTGTGGAATTTTTCTGAAAATGCTCTAACAACTGGCTTAACAAATGATTATGATTATTATTTTCTAATTTTATATTTTCTGTTTGACTAATAATAAGATCTACAATACTATTAATTTGTGAATTTTCTTCACTATGTAAAATATGATTATGCTTTCTTAATGGAAAATAACGAACTAAACTATTTTGGTCTAAGGTTTTTTTTTTTTTTTTTTTTTTTTTTTGTGGTTCGCTAATTTTTAAATTAAGATAATCTATCATAAACTACACTCTACCTTTCTCTAAAGTTACGGCTAACTGGTTTCTTAGAAACTTTCTTTCTTCTCTCAATGTCTCTGAAGTTTGATTTGTTGCTCTTTTGGCTTCTAAAACTCTATGCTGCACTTCTGTATTATTATATTTGCTAATAAATGAAGGGTATTCAAGATAACCAAGATAAAACTTTTGCTTCTTCAGAGTCTTACTAATTCTTTTGGATGTATATGTTAATCTTCTCTTTATGCTAGTTATACTTGGGTGTCTAGGACAATAAATACCTAGTGGTTGTGGTTAACAAGGTCTACAAGGACAATAATATCTATTGTTCATACAAAATTAAACAAGTGTGTAATATCAGTTGTGTTAATAACTTTCATCCTCAATGTACTTTACTATTATAATTATACTATTAAAATGTTAAACTTGGCTTTGATACCAAATTCGCAAAGCAAATGCCTGGTTAAATAGTCAGATGGCCATTATAACAACTAGACGTAAAACCTTGCACATGGAACTCGACATGTTTCAGCATGACAGTCACTCATAATGCAAGTATAAGGCCTTAACAGCTGAACTCAGAGGTACCCTAGTCAATGTCCAGTTATTTGTATGGCAAGCATTCAACTATAACAGAGTGCTCGAACAAAGTATGATCGTCAGTTTAGCAAGTTAATAATATAACTACAATAGTGTTTTCTTATTTTAGACTAGAAGTTTAATTAAACAAATACACTAAAGAAAGAAAGAAAACTTACTTAAGACTTGGAGATTTCTTGAATATGTACACTTGAACTTTTATTGATATGCAAAATGTTTACAAGGAGAAGTGCTTACAAAGGATGCTAGGAAGGCTTCGGATGCTTGAGCGTATGAAGATTGAAGTATGGTGTGAGTATGATGTGTTTTTGCATGGGAGGAAAGGCTCCTTTATATACAAATCAATTTCCTAAGTGACAAAACACAATTTTTCAAAAAGCAAACAACTATTTACAACTTTTTTGAATAGTAACTTTGCACTATTTCTGAAAACTGTCAGTGTCACTGTTTCTAAAAGTGGACCGTTATTTGTCTTCTTTTGCTTTTGTTTTGAACGGCATGTGAACTTGCTGAATGCATGTGTACTTCCTGCATGCCTTGTCTCCTAGAGCTCATGCCCATACTTTATTATCTTTTGCATTCAGTTGTTGTCTGAAGGTTTTCAAGGGCAACTTTGATATTTTTGAAATTATTTGTCTTTATGGTTAAATGAAAGTTTTCTAGAGTGTTTTGGATAGTTTCCCATATTTTTTTTAATCAAAAGCTCGAACACTCTTATGGGTAGTAAAAAAAATAAACATAAGAAAATAATTTATGCACACCATGTTTCACCTCTTGCATATGTATAGCTTTTTTATTTCATTCTAGCTATTAAGCTGAATAAATAAATAAATCAAGTATGCAAAACAAGTATGCAAAACGTGAAATTGGGTATGCACAAACGACTCCTTTAAATCCTGTACTTTTTGGATTCTTTTTTACATTGTCAACGCCTAACTAAGATCATCCAAATTTGCCACAAATAGAAAGAAAAAAAAACGACCTCTTTCGACTTTTCGGCAACCCAAAATCCTAGGAGATTTTCTCTTCCTCACAATTATACTCGGAGATTTTCCCTCTCTACCAACTTCTAACATCCCAACTTCTCACATCCAAAAACCCCCAATTTCTAATGTTTCAAATCGCTTCCGTTGCCTACGTCTTTAGAGACAACCTCCCAAAAGTCCCCAAAAAACTAATACCAAAACACCTTTGACAGGATGGCCTTGTTGAGTACTCCAACCTCTCTCCCAATACTCCTTGGCCTCCTGTCCATCCTCCTCTTCCACCCCATCACCACCACCTCCGGCATTCGCCTAGGCTTCGTTCCCCGTCCCTCCCCTGACCTTCCCGTCTTCCGCGAAGCGCCTGCCTTCCGAAACGGGGAGCAATGTGGCTCCGAAAACGCGGATGGCATCCATGTTGCCATGACCCTAGATGCCAATTACTTTCGCGGCACAATGGCTGCCGTGTTCTCTTTGTTGCAACACTCGGCATGCCCTGAAAATCTCTACTTTCACTTCCTCTCCGCGCATACTACGCCTAAGTTCTTTTCCAGCATAAAGTCTACGTTACCTTACTTGAACTTCAAGACGTATGCCTTTGATTCGGACTGGGTTCGCGGGAAGATATCAAAATCTATAAGACAAGCATTGGATCAGCCCATGAATTATGCTAGAATCTATCTTGCTGACATCCTTCCGAATGAGATGAGACGTGTTATATACTTGGACTCGGACCTCGTTGTGGTGGATGACATTGCCAAGCTATGGAGTGTGGACATGGAAGACAAGGTGGTGGCTGCACCGGAATATTGCCGGGCAAATTTCACAAAGTATTTCACTAACGCATTTTGGTCTGACCCGGATTTGTTGAAGACGTTCCAAGGAAGAAACCCGTGTTATTTCAACACAGGAGTGATGGTGGTGGATGTGGATAAATGGAGGAAAGGAGGGTATACGCAGAAGGTTGAGGAGTGGATGGCGTTGCAAAAGCGAAAGAGGCTATACCATTTGGGGTCTCTGCCGCCCTTTTTGCTGCTTTTGGCTGGAAACATCAAGGCTGTGGATCACCGGTGGAACCAGCATGGCTTAGGCGGTGACAACTTTGAAGGAAGGTGTAGGAGCCTCCACCCTGGTCCCATTAGTCTTTTGCACTGGAGCGGGAAGGGTAAGCCATGGTTGAGGTTGGACTCCCGGAAGCCATGCACCGTCGATCATCTCTGGGCACCATACGATCTCTACCATTCGTCGAGACACTTTCTGGAAGAATAAGAGAGAAGAAAGTTGAACCATGAAGAGAGAGCATGAAAGGAGATAAAATACAGAGTCATGAACTATGCACATCATAACACAGTCCTTGAATGGAGTGTGTTCCAAGGAGGCAAACTTCGCGTTGAGATCTCGGGTTCTCCGTGCCTTCGATGTCATTTTCGTCCGCTGGCTCCTGCGAAGAAGTTGGGACCTGGATGGCAAAATTTTGTCAAGAGTCGACCATCCAACTTGTAAATGGCCATTTGAAGGCTTCTTTGTATGGTTAGGAACCTGTAAATTCTTGTGTTTCAAGGAACAAACGTAAAGGAAGGACAATTTGTCGAAAACTAGCTTTCAAACCAATAATATTCATGTAATTAACAGCATATAAGCAACGACAGGAAGATTGGCTTCTCCTCCAACACTAACTAAAATTACGAGTGATCTATTCAGAAAATTTAAGACGCCATTTCATAACAAATCAGACCATAAACTTGACCTCCCTTCTTTTTAACACCATCTCTAGCAAAGAACAAAGGTTTACGCACACATCGGACTTTAAAACACAGATCTGGTGTACTCGGATTACATAAAGAGAGCATTCTTGATCCCTGAATTTACATTTTATATTCCGGGGTTGCCATCGATATCCATCCCTATACTTTTGCTACAGCAACAGACGGGCACCTACCCAACGTATTCCACAAAATGTAATCCCCAGAAGTAACCTGTTTAACAAGTGAAAAGGAACAATGGATTGACAAGTATACCCAACTTTCACATTTAAACAATGAAATTGCTACTATTAGAAGAAACAAGAAACCAATGAGAATTTTACTGTCACAGGTTATGAAACAATCATTGGTCCATCTGTAGCATTGCCATGACTACATATAATATACTTATGCTAGTTTCTATATGATGAGCACAAATCAGATTCAAACAAGAAGATGCAAAAATGAACTGCTATGGACAGTGACGTCAGCAAACATTTTCTAACAATTTTTCCGCAGCATGCATTCTTAGAGTAATACAAATATATCAAGCTTGAAGATAGAGAAGTCCGAGGAAAAACCCACCTGAGTAGAGAACTCCACTGGTGCTTTAACGGTTGGATAAATGCTTACCTGCGTGTAGAAGAAACAATTAAGAAAGCCAGCAAACAAAAAATACATGTAAATATGAGCTAAATACAACAAGACTATTCCTCTTCTTGCCTATCCCTGGGTTCGTGTAACGAACCAGGCCATGACAGGAGAATTAAAGGAAGCAAAACTTACAGATTTTGGATCTGATGACATTCCAGACAATGAAGCCCCAACAATCTTGAACGACACCTGTAAACATGAGTCAGGAAACGCCATCTTCTGTTAAAGCTAGGTCTTCAATAAATGCTTAAACACTTTAAAGTACAAACGAATGCTTGACTGACACAAACAAAATATACACTTGACAAAATTTGTATTATCATTACTATTTTAGTATTCAATCCACATAGACACTGGCAAGAGAATAGAAACAATAACAGAGAACAAAACCAATGAAACCAAATTTAAATCCGAATATTCAATCAATATAATGGAAGCCATATCTCTAATTTGTAATTTCTAACAGACTTTTTTGGATAAGACATCACTCTCTGTTGCAAGAAATCCCAACTGATTCTGAGATAAAAAAAAAACAAAGACGAAGCAAGTACCTTGGCATAATTGTATGCATGCCAGCAAAATGGCTCCTCCAAATCAGCTGGATGAAGATCCTTGCTCATTTTTTCCGTTAGGAACTCATCTACATTTACCATATTATTATTGTTACCATCTGTCTCAATATCACTATCTTCATCAGCTATGCTTCCAAAGGCTGAACTAGAGGTAGGTGATTTTTGAGGTTTCCATGGTGCAAACTGAACTTTCCCAGGGAAAGTTGCCTCAATACTTTTGGTGAGGCCCCTCCCACCCATGACAATCTTCCATTCCACAGAATGGTCTGTAGTGGAAACCATTCCAACCGATGGAGTGCCATCAAAAGATACAACCCTTCTTGTTGGAAAAGGCATAGTCACAGTACAAAACTCCATAGCGAGAGGAGACTTGTATCCATCCAGTAGCCGTAATTTGAATAAGAAATCACCTTTGTCTTCGGAGACCATAGACAACTGGTAAAATCCTTTTATGGGTGGTCCAAGACCACAAACTGCTTGGTAACGCATTAGAACAAAATTACCCAACGGGGGTGAAAATATCACAGCTTGCTTGTCAGAACCTTGTTCTGGAACTTGAACACAAGGATGAAATGATAAAACTTCAATGTGATCTGCATTCAACCCTATTAAGGGGAAGGTCACATCGGGCAATCCTTCTAATTCTGCTCGGCAATTTATTTGACCAGAAATTGATATACTATCTGGAATCTCGTCTCGATCATACAAAGCAGCATGGACAGTCTCATGAACTGAGAACAGTATTCTCTGCCTTCCCTTGTATAGGTAAGGCTTCCAAGCAGGTTGCTTCAGGTCTGCAGGAGGAAGATCTGACGAAGAAAAGCCATTAACCCTAATGGAAACAATATTGGGGAAGCTCAAATCCAACGGTGTTCCTATATGTACAATCAGCAAGCACATCAGACACTAAACCAGCAACAGGTCAAAGCAAAGGTGAACCACTAAATTGTCAATAGTGATAATGATAATATAAAAATCCAAGATGAGAAATACCATAGTAAGAAGTACCAACCAAAGGGCATTGAACTACTTATGAAAGTTCGGAGAGCATCTTTATCTAAAGGCCTAGAACCAGTCTTGTGAGCATCTGATGTAACAGTTCCTGTTGCTGCAATGCCGGAAGGGGTTGAGGATGCAACTGGTGCAGCTACAGGTTTTGCCCTTGAGGAGATGCTTGATATTCCTATGCTGCCAGTTAGTGAGTCTAACAATCCTCCGACAGATGGGGATGCACTTACGACCACTTCAGGTTCCGCCACATCACCAGTTATTATGTCACCAATAGCATGTGCCACCATAAAAGCACTAGGGGATAACAAAAAAGAAAAATAACTGCTTACTGTTTTTAAAGAAAGTCGCACATTCCATTTACACGGTTGATTCAATTTATACTTTAGAGTTCATACAAACATGCAATGCCAGCCCTTTGAAAATGTAATGGAGGAAAGGGAAACGTGGTGAAATAACAGGAAAAGAAAAAAATTGGAATCAGTGCATCCCATCCATAGAAAGCAAAACGGAATGTGCAAGGTTTTAAATTTACACAAACATCTGGGACACACTAATCTCATTTATGCATTTTAATCTAATTTATGTGCCCTTCACGAGTTTAATTGAGGCACTGCTCATATGCCAATTTAAAAAATACGGAGAGGAATGACAAAACAACTATGGTTTCTCGTATGATATTCTTCCTGAACACTATTGAAAGCAACTTACCATACCCTGTGATGGACGGAAGATCAAGCAGAATGGTAGATATACTGTCCTCCACTCCAACAGCATTGCCACAATCAGATCTATTACATAACTTTACAAATGCCTTTAAATGCCTGGGCTCCACCATAGGCAATACAAGGATGCAATAATGGCCCTTTGTGTGCAAGATTAAAGGCCAGAGCAGATTATCGTCCCCTCCCTCTTCATTACTAATGTAAATTCCAATGATATGACGTGTGATTGGATCATCAACCCAAGAATCTGAGCCTTCAGCTGACTGACTTACGCGTACCCCAAACCCACGAAGAGACCCCTCCCTACATGCATAAAATGAAAATTCTAGTAACATTGACAAATAAAAAACATAGTAATAAAGTTACCATAATCTACAAAAGGAGGGATACAACAATTATAATGAGAAAATCACTTGTAATAACATAATACACGAAACCCATAAAACCCGAACAAGTGCGAGAGTGAGAGTGAGGTAACAGAGAAAAACTACATACTAGATGTAAGTCACAAAACTAACATGTTCAAACAAACAAAGACGTTTTAGCACATTAGTTGTGATTCAATCAACCAGGCTAATAAAATCTGATAGATCAAGATGTACAATTTTAGCAAAATACATATTCACATGATTTTTACAGAAACAGCCCAAGAAAAAAGTGACAAAGCAGAAATGAATCTCAACTGACCTTCTTTTTCTATCTACAAATGCAGCGGCTAACTCTGAATCACTAGGAAGTACAGGAAAAAAACTACCCTCGGCCGAAATCTCGTTCTCGCTCTTGCAAACCCCCCTCCACCGCTTCTCTACCACTGGAAACCTCCTGAGTAGTAAAAATTACAAAACAAAACCAAATTCAGCAAAACTCGGATTTTATAAATTCCTGTTTGGCTGCCAACAAACACAACCATAGACTCCAGTTATCAATCGTAGCTTCCGTACACCAATACACAAACTCCTCTAACAAATTAGTTAGCTTTACTCAATCAAATTAATAATTTTTTAAAAGAAAAAAAACAACAACAATTTGTATGTTGCTGAATTTTCCTCAGGAGCAAATTAGGGCGTTGGATTTCAAAATCCCAAAATCTAGCGTTACCAAATTCGAATCGAATTTGGAATTTTGAAGCAGAAGAATTGTATCTAAGATTAGCTCGTTGTGGTTGTGCAATATAATAGATGGATAGATATGGAGAGAGGGTAGCGTGAGAATTTGTTCGGAGAGGACCTAGAGAAAACGACGGCGTCGAGACTGTTGAGGATCCAGATGGCTCTGATGCTGCAACCTCCCGTCATGGCTTCTCTCAGCAACCGATTATCCGACAGAAAACAGCGTCACACAGCTCTGCGGGTTCCGGAAACGTTAAATCTTCGACTCACTGTTTTAAATTCCGTCACTACGCCGTCGTTTCAATGTACTTATTTAAAGGAAAAGGAAAGGGAAAATATTCTTTTTCATTTTTCTCTTGGGGAAGCAATAGGGGAAGTGATGGGGAAAGGGTACCGCTATTTTCAAATTCAATTTTACTTCTCACACATTTTTTTAATTTTCGTTTATTAGATCGAATGAATTGAAAAATATCAATGAATAAAAATTAACAAAGATGTGTGGGCAATTAAAATGAGCATTTAAATAGCACTACCCATGAAGAAATACTGAATTACAACTTCGTATTTTTTGCTAGGTGGATTCATTTTCTCGTGACAAGATTGTAATTGCACTTCAAAAACTTGTATGTGAAGAGGAATATTCTTAACCACTAAAACTACGAGTCCATGAAATTGCCCCCATAGTTTTAGCTCAAAGGAAATACGCAAGACGAGACAGAAGTTTAAGATTTTAGGTTAGAGTCTCGTTGTTGTAAGAAACTGTACGAAAATGAAAATACTCGAGAAAATTGGCCAGATAGTTACACCATCAGAGCATTACTTCTTTTATTTCTTTCCCCAACACTCGGAATAGGAATACTACTATTATTACAAAAGACATTACAAACATTTATTGCTAATATTACAGTACGGCCACAAAAAATAAACAACAAAAAAGTTAGAAAAATATAAGCAAAAGATCTTGGGCATGCGTACATAACTGGTTCTTACATGCGATGGGTTCACCACCACATGGCGTTCCAATCCGTTTTGACAACGTGCCATTAACTTACACATGTCATTGTTATATTAGAATGGAACGTTACAGTGGCGGTGAACCCGTTTCATGTAAGACCTAAGAGAGGATTTGGCTCCAGATGTTGTCTTCTATATATTGCTGTCCTGAATTCAGCAAGCTCAGGGTATGTACATAAAGCGGATTGCGGACATTACAGATCCACGCAAAGATAGGAAATGACAGAGGCTGCCCTCCGTTTGGTTCTTGGGCTAACCTTATACTTCTCAACCAGGACCTTCTTTATGTTGGGGCAACTCGAAACCACCGTGGCTACTCCGTCAGAAGTTATGCCCGGGCAATAAACCATGTGGCAGGATGTAAGCATTGTGCAATTTTTAACAAGATGGTTTATACCAACATCTGTTACTTGACGGCAATGTGACAGTACAATGTCCTTCAGGTTTGGACAGCCTTCTCCGAGTTCAGCCATTGCCATGTCCCCCAAATTCTTTTGAAAACGAAAATCATGTTAGGTTGAACACAGATTGGAAAAACGCAATCATGTTAGGTTGCATGTGCATCAATATGAACATGAAAACTTCCACTGTTTCTTCAAATGTAACAAGGATGCTTCCTGTGCTTCAGATATAAGTCACAAGATATATGTGTTTGTTGGGGGTGAGAAGAGAGAGTGCGAGAGAGGGAGAGAGAACACACCTGAAGAACACTTACGTCTAGGTAACTAATTTGCGGGCAACTTCTTGCAATGGCTATCAATCCAGCATCACCAATTTGGTGGCATCCACTGACATTCAGATATTGTAGGGATCTACACTGAGCAACAGCAATAAGGGCCTGGTCCCCAACTCTAGTAGTAAAAGGTAAGATTAGGAGATGACCAGTGTGATATACAACGTCACAGACATAATGTAGATAAGATTAGGAGATGACCCGTGGGATATACAACGTTAAAGACATAATGTAGATTCTGATCCACAAAACAACGAAAAAGTTACCTATCACAAAACTGGAGGCTAAGGTCTGTGAGTGACCTACAATAGTCTCCAACTGCTACAACTCCCTTGTTTCCAATCTATACCAGAAGGCAACAGATATTATCCAAATAAGTAACGAATAAAGAATTTTTTACAGAAGCCATATACAAATAAATCTTTTAACTTAAAAGAACACATTTATTGTTGAAGATAACATCTCAAAAAAGGGAATACGACTCAAATACAGAACCAAGAATTGCATTTTCTTGTTCCTGCATATTGTTCCGTTCTTCCAAACAAAAGGAAATATTGGATAACAGCAAAAAAAAAAATTCAAAATTAAATATAATCATATTCTGTAAACAGTAAATGAAGAATAAAAAAGGTGGTGATCAAGACTTTGTTAAGTTTGAGAGAACCTCAAAACATCGACTAATGTGAAGTTTCTTCAAATTTCTACAGCCTTTAGCTATATTGCAAATGTCTTCATCTCCAATACTTGAGCAATCTTCCAGACGAAGAGATTGCAGGAACTGACAGCCTCGTCCAACCTCACAAAGTGCAAAGTTGCCTATCCTTTGGCAATACAATAATGCTAACTCAGTAAGACGCCTGCACATTTTCAAATTCTTCGGATTAACTTATCATCAACAGATAAATGAATACATAACAAGAATGTAACATCAACTAGGTATTACCATAGGCATGCAAGAAATTATGTTAACGAACACACACATCAAATCTGCCAACTGAGCTGAATGTAAACAGGTCCAAGGATACAACTTCTGAATGTACATAAGTTTCCACCTACGGGCAAAACTGACTGCTAAACATCCATGCTAATTGTATCCTATAACCCATTCAAAGAAAAATACTAGTGAAAGCATGTAGCTCAATGGAATTTTCCCACAGCTTAGCAGCATCAATAAGCTAAACATGAGAACCACTCCAACCATCCATATAATTACCATCTAAATTACCAATTTAAGTTAAACCGAGACAGGAACATACGGGCAAGATTTTCCAATGGATTCCTGACCCAATGTTCCAATATTGTGACAACCATTCACTTCAAGATGTGTAAGTTCCTTGCAGCCAGTTGCAATTGATTCCAAAGCATTGTCACCCAGAAAGAAACAGTCACTAACAATAATATTTTTTAACTTCTTACATCCTTTCCAACAGCCCGTAAACCTCTGAAATGTAGCAGACATGAAAACAAAGAAAGAGTCATTTAACTGTGAGCTGAATTAATAAAATGAAACAGACAAGCTCAAAACTTCATCATTTTTCAGTAATCTTAAAAAATGATGTGTGCAGGCACAATCTGAAGTTGAGAAACTGTAGCGCTTCATTCCATAAAGAAGTTTCTTATTGGAAAGCCTCAATAAGAAACTACTAGGGAACAAAGAGAAGATAAAGAATTATGCTTAATTTTTTAATATGTAAGTCCTGTTACATTCATGTAATAAATGAAGAGCCATATTAGGAATAATGAGTACTGACTTATCAGTAAATTTCTGGAAGCTATATAGAGCCAACACCTCCAGCGACAAACAAGAAGTTCCAACAGCAGTCAAAGCCTCATCTGTGACATTAATACATTGTAGCTTCAAAGATTTCAAAGCAGGACATCCTTGGGCCACACAAACCACCCCTTTTTAGTGTATGAACTCTGCATCCAACGACAAGTATTCAAGAGACTTGCAGTGTAGCCCCACTGCTTCCATTGCAGCATCAGTTATCTTTGCACAGGCAGCGATACCAAGAGACTTTAATGAATTCCCAACACCAAGGGCTAATTCAACCACACATACGTCAGTCAATCCCTCACAAAACCGCAAATTCAAATATTCAAGCTGCTTGCAACACTTTCCCACGGCAGCTAGTCCCTGATCTCCAACATAGCAACCCTTCATAAACAGAAAATTAAGGTTAGCTGGTGCGTCATGTCATGCACTTAACATGTATATCAAATAGCAAATATCAATATGATTTTAAAATTATCGGGAACAATTATTGGCACCCCAAAAAATTCATCGGACACTGATACAGGTGCATTTTCTCTCCTATGTTTTTACAAGGAGTACAGGAAAACATTTTTTGAATGCTTACGGTAAAGAATGCACCTTTAACGAAAGCAAGATTGCAAGACAGTACCCAAAAGAAACCCATGTAGGAATATACTCATAATTTCCAATTAAGTGTCCAAACGAGGAATTGCAGACTTCAAGCATTTAAATTTAACTCTAACAAAGCAATAACAAAAGACATTAAAGGTCAATTAAGCAAAAATTCACCAGCAAATCCAATGATTTCAACAATTTACACTTATCAGCGAGCGAAGTTAGCCCGATACTGGAGACACTGGAGCACCAGATTAAGCTCAACTTTTCGAGCTTGGGGAATCCGTCGCCGATAAGCTGTTCGAATCAAGCACGCCGTCATCGGACCCATTGGCAGAATGCAGCCTCACCGACGAAACCGCCGCAATGTCAGTCGCGCGCCTCCTCCCCTTCAAAAACACAACCAAAATCATTTAGGCCCTGTTTGTTTTGACGGATTAGAATAAGTCGATTTGTATCGAATTGGGGATCGATCGAATCGACTGAGTGATTACGGGGGGAGTAGGGAGCGAAATGCTGAGGCGCTCGTTAATGTGAACGGTGCGGACGTTTCGGAAGCGGCGGGCGAGGAGGTCGACGACAAAGTCGGGGCTGCCGGTGGCGCAGATGCGGAGGGTTGTGCGGATGAGGCGCTCGAGGGAGAGCCAGCGGTTGCAGACGAGAGAGCAGGCGTCGCGGCTGAGCTTGGAGTCGAGAAGCCGGAAGACCTCGACGATCAGCTCGTTGGGGAGACACGCATTGATCCGATCGTGGCCTCGCATCGCGTCGAGATTCGAGATTCCTGAGCTCAGCTATGTGGGGGATCGAAATGGACGAATGAATGCGTGCGTTTTCAGTGTTTTTTGAAGGGGATAATAGGTGGAGGCGGCGGCGGTTAATATGCGAGGTGGTTTGACGACAATGCCCCTGCCAGGATTCCAAGGCAACGTTTTCTACTTTGTACTTCTGTTTTGGTCCATTTTCCAACTTTCCTCCTTAACCTCCACCAGAAACATGCTTTGCTTTCCTTTTGATGGAGTGCCATGTCAGTTTCGTTTCTGTATAATTATTTCAGTTTTTTTCTCAAAAAAAATTTATTTCAGTTTTAAGTTTTTTTTTTTTATGGATTTTTATTTTAAAAAATAAAAACTCGAATCAAGTTAAATTTCATATCCTTAATGTTTCTTTTAAAAATAAAAATGAAAATACTTAGAACTTATGACAAAACGATTAGTAAATATTCTCAGTGTAAATTACTAAACGGGGTTGTGTTATCATTCATTAATAAATCAATATGTTTTTACAAATTTATGTTTTAAAAAAGTGGTAATTTCAAACACGACATGAGAGAATGACTTATTAACACGATTACATAAAATTTGAAAAGAAAATTTTAATCCTTTGTGCACAAGCATACGAGGCTAATAATCCTCAAATTTGGATTCATGGTCCCTTTTTTAGAACAGCGAGGAGATATTATTCCAAGGATTCCTCGACACCTAAGCTGTCAGGGTCGATTATTATACTATACAAAGTTTGAAAAAAATTGTAGATAAAACTAGATGCCGCGGACAAGTCTGGACCAAAAAAAAAATATATTATTCAACGGGAATTTCGGATCACCTGGTCCCACTGCTTGACTGTCAAATGAGGGAGATGAATCTATATTTCGGAATGTTATCCACTCGAGTATTTGTACTTCAACCTCTTAAAGTAATGTTAAGGGCCTATTTGAGAGTGATTCTAAAGACATTGTAATTGCTTCGAATGAGAAGTCACGATGTTCTCTTACACTCCCAAACAAGCCCGAAGAGTCTACAAAAAAGAGTTATATTCCATAATTTATCTTCAACTTCTTTATTCTTAGGTGTGTTTGAATTCACACATACTTGTCAATCTAGATTTTATTTTTTTTTGGTAACAAAAAGTTTAGGGGAAGATTGACTACTTTCATCACCAACATCAAGGGCATAACCACAACCTCAAGCCGAAATAACTTACACATAGCACCTAACTACCAGTTGCAACCTATATGAATTTACATAGAAATTTACAAATCACGTACCAACGAGAACTGCTAATAGCAAAGATCAATCTTAGATTAAAAGTTAACCACAAACACACCCTTACCAACTGAATCAACTATCATAGGCGTGGTCAATTTAGATTTAGAAAACAATGAATTTTAGATATTTGTCCCATTAAGACATTATTCAATCACGAGAAAAGTAAGAAATGTCAACTACCTATTTATCATGGTTAATTAGAATTAAATTATTTAAAATCAGAAATTAATTATACTACGTAGTTTTTATTTTTGTTTTTCCTTCTTTTTCTTTTTAGGATAAAGTATGTAGATATTATTTCACTTTCATGATTTCAGAAATGTGTATCCAATTAGGAATTTAAGAGATTTTAATCGATTTATAAATTCATGGATTTTTATGGAGTTTAACTCATTTGAAGAGATTCTATGTAAAATTTTGATTCAATTCCCTTAAAATCTGATAAAGAGATGTGAAATTTGTGGATGCTTAAAATACACTACAAAATCTTTCCAATTCTCTCTAATTCCTCAACTTTTCCAAATTCTTTAAATTCTAATTCTAATTGAATACACCCGCAATGTTATAAACTTCTTTAAAATTCTAATTGAATACACCCGAATTTCTAAGAATTTTAATAAACTATCTTAAAATCCTAATTGAATACACATTAAATTTCAGAGGATCATTAAAATCCTAATTAAGGGGTGTATTCGATTGGGATTTTGAGGGATTTTAATTATTTTAATGAATCTATGTGTATTCAATTAGGATTTTAAGTGATTCTTTAAAATTCAATGTGTATTCAATCAGGATTTTAAGATAGTTTATTAAAATCCTTACAAATTCAGGTGTATTCAATTACGATTTTAAAAAAGTTTATAACATTTCAAGTGTATTCAATTAGAATTTGATTTTAAAGAATTTGAAAAAGTTGAGCAATTAGAGAAAATTGAAGAGATTTTGTAGTGTATTTTAAGCATCCATACATCTCACATCTGTCTATGAGATTTCAAGGGAATTGAATCAAAATTTTACATGGAATCTCTACAAATCAATTAAACTCTATAAAAATCTATGATTTATAAATCCAAATGTCTCAAATTCCAAATTGAACACACTCCTAAATATCCCTAAATTTTTGAGTTGTAAATTAAGAAACAGTTTTTGAGTTAAAAATCTTTAAGGAAATGGCTAAATTTTAGAGTTGTGAATTGAACAGTTTTTGAGTTAAAAATCCTTCAAAATCCCAATTCAATACATCCCCTTCCTTTCTACATACCCGCGTTTTATCTCACTGAGCCGGAAAAGGACTGGCTTGTCACAATCGCCATTGACAAAAGCTCCGCTGAATTTCCCTCAATTCTTCGTGGAGAGATAGGGAGAGGAGAATTGAACGACACCGACGATCATGTCGTTTTCGTTCTTCAAGCCGTCGAGGCCCAAAACCCCTCAGGAGGTGGCCAAGGCCATCAACGACAGCCTCCTGGCCCTCGACATCCAGACCGTTGTCGAAGTCAAAGCCCTCGAAAAGGTCCTCTCTCTCAATTTCTAGGGCTTATGATTTATTGTTCTTGTTCCAATTTCCCAAACTTGCATTTGTAATTTGGTTATGCAATTGGGGCAAATGGGTGCTTGGTTTTGCTTTGTGGGTGTGTGGCTTTGCAGCATTGCATAAATCAATGGGAAATTGTCAATTGGGTTGATTTATATAGACATAATTCTAAGAACTTCGATTAGTGCAAGCAAAATTTTAAGTGTAGAAGTGCTTTTCTCGATCGAATTTCGTACTTTGGTAAGCAAAGTTACTAGCTTTCGTTTTCCTAACTTTGTTGGCACTTGGCACTACTACTTGGGAGATTCGTAATCTGTTTTTATTTTGTTTTTGGCGTAACGGAGCTTGATGCGAGATGTAGTCGAGATTTAGTTTAGTTGGGGTTTACACTTTAGCAAAAAACACCCCATTAGTTTAGAAAAAAAACTGTACTTACTTTGTAAAGGAAGAAGGGAACCAAAGGAATTTCACGACTAAGAATCAATTAGAGCATGACAAGTGGATGGACGAGGGTTTTTCTTTAACTGTGCTCTCGAAATGTTTTACGTAAAACTTGTAGGTGTTGGGGTTTTAATTAATGATATGCAAGTTTAGTTTTTTTAAGCAGACGTTGCTTAACTTTATTATAGGCTTTGGAAGAAGTTGAAAAGAATTTCACGACAATGAAATGTATGCTTTCTGGAGATGGGGAGACCGAACCAAATATGGATCACATTTCACAGCTTGCTCTTGAGATTTGTAAGGAGGGTGTTCTTGATCTTCTAATTCACAAGTTACCTATACTGGGATGGGAAGTAAGTTACGGTAATTTTTGTCATACTGCCTAGCATATGAAGCATTGGTTGCACGTGATGATGAATTGTTTTCAATACAGGCAAGAAAGGATTTGGTCCATTGTTGGTCCATATTGATGAAGCACAAGGTTGAATCGACTTATTGCTGTGCAGAATACATGGAGAACCATTTGGAATTATTAGACTTTCTTGTCGTGTAGTAAGTTTGTTAATGTTTTATTAGTACGTCTGTGTAAAATAGAGATTCTTTACTTTGTGTTTTTACCACTTGTTTCCTCCCACACTTATTTGAGGTTTGTAAATTTTATTTGATTAGTCCCTTTCTCCTTCAATTTTTGGAGAATTTGTTTTCTGCTGCCAAACCGTGTGTCTGTGTTACAAACTAATTTTGTTAATTGGCAAGGCCGCTTTGTTTATTGTCATGTCACAATTTTGGTTCTCTATCTATGTAATAAACTACAGTTAGCATTGATTCTCAGATGCTACTTACTTATACATTCTATTTCATGAATGCATGTATGTTTCCATTAATAACTTTGACTATTTTAAAATTTGTTAATAAAACATTTTGTACAACCAGAGTTGTCTTGTCCAAATTCTGCCAATTTTGTCACATTCAGTTTCTTTATAAAGTTCTAGTAAGTAAACGACGGACTCATGCATGTAGCTAGGTGTAATTTCACCACCAGCTGTGACCAATGGGACATTGGGATATTGTCCTAATGTTTTATACTTGTCGTCATACTTTTTCAACTGGTAGATTAGTATTGCACGACCCTTATTGGTTTCTTTTTCAAACAGCTATGATAACAAGGAAATTGCTTTGAATTGTGGGAATATGTTGAGGGATTGCATTAGATTCCCTGCACTTGCAAAGTAAGACATTCAAACTTTTTATCTTTTTTTCTGCTAATGGTTGTTGCAGGTCAGTAGTGATCTTACTAAAGTAGATCATATTTTGTAAAAGGAGATGCTCTGTTACTTTCCATTAATGATAATTAATGATTGCAGAACGGGAAATTTTCGGAATAACTAATATGTGGGTACAGTAGAGCTGCTACCCCCTTTTGTTCATTCTTTTTATATTTTAAGTGTTTCTATTTTCCTTCTAACTGGCAAGCAAATTTCTTTTATTCACGCATTTGATTTGTGTAGTATTTTTCAGATACATACTGGAGTCTGCGAGCTTTGAGTTGTTCTTCAAATATGTGGAGTTGCCTAACTTTGATGTTGCTTCTGATGCATTCTCTACCTTTAAGGTCAGAATCATGAACTTCTTTGATGTTGGACCTTTCTAAACATTTCTGAGCTTTTGTGGCCCTATCTGTTCTCTCATAATATGTCCTGAATTTGGCAGGATCTACTTACTAAACATGGAACAGTGGTATCTGAATTTTTGACTGCTCACTATGATGAGGTTTGCTTACACTTTATCTTACTATAAACATGGAACAGTGGTATCTGAATTTTTGACTGCTCACTATGATGAGGTTTGCTTACACTTTATCTTACTATAAATTTCTGTACAAATATAGGACTTTTCATATGTTTATGTTAATGAAATATTTTACACATATGATATCTGCTTGATTAAGACGCTTTTTCACTGGTGTATTGTTAGATTCTAGTGTATATTATTCTGAGCTTATCTGATAATAAATTGTTGTTCCAGTTCTTCGATCTATATGAAAAGCTCTTGACATCTCCAAATTACGTGACCAGGAGGCAATCTTTGAAGGTTGGTTCTTGTATCTAAATTTTCAGCTTCTGTCTACTATTCTTTTGATTTATGAGATGCGCTAAAGGATAAATTGTTTATGGATTTTAGCTTCTCTCCGAATTCCTCTTGGACACTCCAAATTCACATATAATGAAGCGCTACATTTTAGAAGTTCGGTACCTGAAAGTCATGATGACGTTGCTCAAGGTTTTGAATTTATTATTGCTAGTACTCTCTAGGACTATGGATGGCCAAGCTATGGGTGCTACATTGAAATGTACGCAAATAGTGTTACTTTGTGCATTTAGCATGCTGTTTAATATTTTTATTTTAATATGAGCAGGATTCAAGTAAAAACATCCAAATCTCTGCCTTCCACATCTTCAAGGTGCGTCCCCTGCTCATTTTTCCCCTCCTGCTCCCTAGATGTGTGTGTTTGTATGAATGTGAAAGAATATGGAGTGCATTTTGTACGCTGCTTTTTGAACTTCATGCAATGAGGGATGTGGGTTGGAACAACGTACAGATTCATATATCGTATGAGTCAATTTTGTATGATGGGAATGTTGACCGGCGGTCTGATATTGATGCCATAACTTCTCATTTGTCAACTTCATAAATGAAAGTCTGAGATTACTTTGGTTCCCACCCATGTTTCTCATTTTTTGCATTTTGTTCATTATTGATTATTATATATCTGTGTTCTAAGTGCAGGTCTTTGTTGCGAATCCTAATAAGCCACGGGAAGTAAAACTTATCCTGGCTAAAAACCATGAAAAGTTGACGGACTTGCTTCAGAATCTTTCTGCTGGAAAAGGTTCTTAACTTGTTACTTTTCTGACCATGCAACTCTTTGTGTGAATTGGCTTGTGAAAGGATGATGGTGCTTCCAAAAATATTGAAACTTTCATGTCACGTTTATCCCCGCTGATTTATAGTCTCTTTGTAGGTGATGAAGACGAGCAATTTGAAGAGGAAAAGGAGCTGATCATCAAGGAAATCGAAAGAGTATCTCAACTAGTTAACCTGTAGAATACTACCTCACATCTGCTTGTTGTGCTTGTTCTGAAATCGTATTTTCTGCAATGATTGTCGGACAAAACGCCATGTGCCAAGAAAGGGAAAAGAGAATGGATGGAGTATAATGCTTTCAGGAGTGGGGTGTGTCAAGATCTGTATGCCCTTGTAATCTTTTGTTGAATTACAAAACGAGAAGAAAAAAGGAAGAGTCTTTTGACATACATGTAAAATATTCGAAAAAGTACGTAAAAATGGTTGGTTTTGGGTGCTCACGAGCACTTATGAGTTATATATGTGTTCTGTAGGTTTGCCATTTTATGGAGATTTTGTGTGTTGCTTTGTTTGATCAAACTCCTCCAGAATGGAGAGTTGTACATGGTAATGATTGTGAGATGAATTTTATAACTAGTTTGCTTCTAGAAGTTGCCCGTTACCTTTGGAATATGATTCTTGGAAGCATTGCATTGCTTCCTCAAGTCATGATTGATTTGGATATTTAGTTGGCTTTTTTTATTTTCAACGATAAATTTACATTAAGGCATGAAAGGAATAAGCTGGTATCGAACTCACAATTTCACATGCGTTTTGTGTAAGAACTAAAACAGAAAAATAAGTTTTTAACAAACGAGGAAGGGCCAAGAGAGACCTCACGGTGGATTCCTCTTGCTCTTTCTGCTCTTGGACTTCTGAGACCATTCTTCTTATTATTAGAGATTGCGCAAGAGCAAGGAGAATTTGGGAATTGATGGGAATGCCTAGACTGGTGCAGCTCTCCTTTAATCTAGATGTTACAGTTTGGTTTATGGCTAATTTGAAATCTAAGTTACGTGGGAGAAAAACTTGTCAATTTGAGCTATAATATGCATCTTGGATACCATTATTTTGAGAATTTTCTTGACTAGAGCGGAATTCAGTTATAGATGACATTAGCAATTGAAACTATAATATGCATCTGGGTACCATTATTTTAAGAATTCTCTTGACTAGAGCGGAACTCAGTTATAAATGATATTAACAATTGAAACTATAATATACATCTTGAGTATCATTATTTTAAGAATCTTCTTGACCGGAACGGAACTCAGTTATTTGATGGTACGATAGGACTCGAAGTATTTGAGTGATCCACCCCCTCCGCTACAATGAAAAAACAGAAAAATATCAATTTTAGCATTTAAACGGATATTTAATTCAAATTTCCATATTTTCAAAATATTAAAGCTAGATTAAGCCACCCATGTCACTATTATCGTAAAGAGTATTTATTCGGTACGAATAGAGCTCCGGGTTAATCTCGGACTCCGAATCCGATTGCAGAAAATCTCTAAGCCCCAAAAATTTCCACAAAAATCTCGAAAACCCCGAATTCTCCTCCTATCACGGATGAATTTCTTCAACTCGGTCTTCTCCGACGAGCCCCTTCCATCCGACGATCCGCACTACGACGCCCCAAACGACGGCGTCGACCCGAACCCGGAGTCGGATCCGGAACCGGAACTAAGTCCGCGTCCGAATTCCGGCACCGGGGCATGGAGCTTCGGAGGTCTGATCACGACTCTGGCGACGAAGTCCGGATCCGTTATCAAGAACTACCGCCGGGATCTCGAGGAGTTCGGCTCCGAGTTGAAGAAGGAGACGGCGGTGATCCGGGAGGTGGCTTCGCGCGCCGTCAAGGATCTTCCGGGTTCGCTTCGAGGTCGGCGCGTCGGTGGCTCAGGAATCGCTGGAGACGGTGGGCCAGGCGATCGATGATATCGGAGGCACCGTCTGGAAATCGACGGCGGAGATCATCTCTCACGGTAGGGACGCAATCTCAGCTGATGGTGATGTTGAATCTGATAATTTGGATGATAATGTTAGTGGTAATCGTGAGAGTAGTGGTGATAATAAGAGATTGAGTAGCAGTGGTAGTGATTTGAGAAAGTACAGTAGGTTTGAAGCTCAGGTGCGTGCGGTTCAGAGTAATTTGAATACTTATTTGGAGGAACCGGATGATTTGGAGAGCTATGGGAGCTGGAAATTAGGGTTTGTGCTGGACGAAAGGTGGAGGAAGTCGAGAATTTGATGAGGGAAAATGGAGGGCTTGGTGAGATTTATGGGGAGATTGTGCCTGGTAAGGTTGATAGTGAGAGCTTCTGGTCTAGGTACTTTTATCGGGTGCATAAGCTGAAGGAAGCTGAGGAGGCGAGAGCAAAACTCGTGAATCGCGCAATTTTGGGTGAGGAAGAGGATTTGAGTTGGGATTTTGATGATGATGGTGATGATGATAAAGATAAAGATGTAGGGAAGGAAGAGGGTGATGGGTCGGATATGAAGGTTGGTTCGAGTGTAGAGTTGGAGAAGCAAAAGCAAGCTTCTTGTGAAGGTGCTGCAAGGGAGGGTGACAATGTTGAGAGTGTTGAAGCTACTGCAAGGGAGTCTGTGAGTAGTGATGGTGGGGATAAGGCAGAGTCGAAATCTGATGAAGTGTCAGAAGGGAAGACTGATGGTGGTGATTCTTGCAAGGAGAGTGATGTTTCGATTGTTTCAAGCCAGCCCTCAATGCCTGAGGAGGAGGATCTTGGGTGGGATGAGATTGAAGATTTAGGAAGCATTGATGAGAGCAAAGGGGATGCAACGGGGAGCAGTGCGAATAGAGCGAATTTACATAAGCGGCTCAGTGCAGCAGAGGAAGAGGAGGATTTGAGCTGGGATATCGAAGATGATGAAGACGACGGCGCTATTAAATCATGATGAAACTGCGGTCACAAGAAGATGGCAAGCATTGTGAAGATAATTGTTTGTTTGGTTGGTTGTTATACGACGTAAATATGTTCTCTCGTCTGTTCTGTGATGTTTTAAGTGATTTACATTTGCGTTTATGTCACATTTTATAGTTCAATAAAATTAGAAACCCGATACGGGGTTTCCTTCGCTATACATTCAACGGAGTTCCTTGCACCCTTCAATTCACGTTATGTTACATTTCGGGTACAAATTTCAAAGGTGCACCGTGCAAATGCTTCGGAGTTGAGCATGGAGAATCATCCTTAAAAACCAAGTACGTTATCTCGTTTATATCGGCACCTGGTAGATACATTCTTGGCATCAATAGCCGGGGCTTTGCCGGTAAATAGCGTGTCGTGTGAGATACATTCATGGCAGCAATAGCCGGGGCTTTGCCGGTAAATAGTGTGTCGTGCGAGCGAAAATGAGAAAATCCGGTGTTCGAACAAGTTGAGTAACCAAATCCATACAATGTAAAATGTTTCGCATAAATGAGATGTAGCACACTTAGATTGGGCAAAAGTAAAAATACTAAGAAATCGGCGTAAAGCGAGGCAGCTCACTAGGCTTTAGAAACTGTTTAAAGAGTAAAAGGGAAACACATACGCCACATCCACAATGATTATGTTCAGGCTTGGACTATATATACGATGTCCGCACAGAGTTTAGCCAAAACCATACTGCAGAGAGTTGAGTCAGTTGTACGGTAATTGGCATGACTAATTGTTGCTCTGCCTCAGCATCCGCAATATGGTCAGGAAGAGGTTCAGAATGTCAAGATAAAGAGTGATGGAGGCCCAAATGTACTCATCGTACGTGAAGCGCTTGATCAGGTTGTCAGTGTCATAGACGATGTACCCAGAGAAAATGACAGCGCCAATGGCACCATATATGGCATTAGTTGTAGGGCCAAGAGGGAAGAACATCTGCAAGAGGGTACACAACCACCAGGTCAGGTCGATATTTCAAGTATTTAGGGAAAAGTACTGAACAAATTAATAGAAAGACAATCCGACCTGCATGAAACCAGTTAGGAGGAGGACAATGAGGCCAGTGAACAACACTGGTCCGAGGAAGCTGAAGTCCTTGCCCTTCCTCGACGCCCAGAAGGTGTAAGCAGTCAAGGATGCAACCACAGCTGAGGTTAGAATCAAAGCTTCAAGCACAATTGCTCCTGAAAGCACAAACATAATCAGATGAGTGTAATTCCAAAAGCTAAGGAATTCCCACAAAGATGAAAAATCAGCAACCCCCTACAATCTCGGATTGCAAGATGTCGGTAAAAACATTCAAAATGTAGGGAAATAAGATTAACCGTCCGTATTCGCGACGGCCACGCCAACTGTGACACTCAAACTCAGAGTGAAAAGTCCAAGGAAGACAAAATTGAGGGGATGCTTCTGCTGATACACATGCAGGGGCCACAACACTGCGTCGAAATTCAAGGTTAATAAGATAAAGCAAAATAAGAAAATAATGTAGAAAACAAAAACCCAGTAGTGGATATCGTAGTAATTAGAAAAAACACCCCAAGAAAGAAGAAACTATAAATTTTATAGAAAAAAACTTCCAAGAACTCATAAAAAAACCCCTCACCCAACAAACAATTAGATTAATGGGTAATTCAATGAAAATCTACCTTAGAAAACAGGCTCTTTCGAGTTTCATATCAATACGATCATATTCATATCACAGACCCGATAAATTTCTCAAATTTTCCAAGCATTTGTAACCATGTAACCGCATCATAGATAACAAAACTAGCAAATCAACCAATACCCAAATTCGATCACCAAATAAAAAGACCTAGATCGCCCACAGATAGTCAAATCTGAATCAATTTCAAAATCTAGTACCAAATAACCACCCAGCAAAACCCCAATTCAAAGAAAAAGCCTCGATCTTTGATTCAAAGTACCAAATTCAGATCTAAACGCAAATCCCACAACTAATGCAACAAATAAGGGTTTTTGTGATTAGGGTTACGTACAGATTAGGGGAAGGATGGCGAAGAAGAGGAGAATTCCAGGGCTGCCCTTGAGGAGATCGTTGATCGGAGCGTAGAGAACGGTGACGAAGGAGATCATAGTGGTCAAAACCATCTGGGCGGCCAAGATTCCGTACACCTTGCGGATGAATCCCCATCGGAGTTGGTTCTCGCCTTTACTCAGACCTGGGTACAGAAACTCCCCCGACTCTATGTCCACCTCCACCGCCTTGCCGCCGCTGTTCGTACCCACCTCCGTGTACCCGTGCATCTTGTTCATCATTTTCTCTCTCTTGCTCGAGAACTTTCTCTGGAATTTTCTGGGCGAGGGGAAAGGTCGTTGTAGAATGATGGGGTTTGTTTCTTCTGGTTGGCGGATAATATATAATAATTCAGTAAAAAATTAAAAATTGGACTTTTTGGCGTTTTGATAGAGTGACATGCGGGTGTCGTTTGGACTGTGACGCTGCGCTAAATAGAATTTAATTAGAACTTTAATTGAATAGTTTAAAATTCATTAACATAAGATTAGGTCAAGTGGCAGTGACATATTCGATAATGTCAAATTGTCATATAAAAGTGGGGAAGGGATCGGAATATCCTATATTCCCATGGGAGAAGTGATCTATATTTTGGGTGTAAATGACTCCAAATGAGAAATCCTATGTAAAATGTGATTTAAAAAAAAAATTGTAAATTAATCGATATTTATGAAATGGTCACACCGTCAGGCAAAAAAAAAGTAATTTTTTATGAAAATTTGATATTGCAAATTGGTATTCAAGTTAGTATCGAAGGCCTTGTTTATTCGTCAAATTGATGAGTTCTCAAAGTTTAAATTTGTTTGTATTAATACTGTGTATGAACTCTAGTATTTTAGTTTGGGGAAACATTGTCTTTTCGCATGGGGAAAAAGTACAAATTCAAGTTGACTTGTTTTGCTTTGTGTAGTTGGAAGTCTAAAACAATGTACTAACCATTGTCCCAAAGAAAAAGAAGACGCATGTTTTGGTGAGACCGTCCCACACTCACGTGATGTTGTTCATTAATATCGATTGGTATTGTCCACACATATTATAAGAATTAATAAAACTATGTGGTGTTGTGATTTAACAATCAAACCAAAACCCAGAAAACCAACATCAGAATTTTATCACCATTGCCAAAGTTTGAGCAAACCAAAACAACAAAGCATAAATGCGCCGATGCTCACCGAGATAACCAACCAAACCCCAGAATACAAGTCCGAAAACACACCAGACCAGAGGGACCACAGTAACCAGAGCTACAACACTGTCTCAAAACAAAGCATATTATGATTCTCAGGTATAGTTAAGCTGGAAGCGCAAGGTGAGGATGTGGATGAGTTAAAACATATAAGAGATGTGTGTAAAATAAACAACTGCATAATGATGCTTTGAGGCTCAAAGTATCGATTAACCATCGAGTTTAGATTCATAACTTTCATTCATCTCTCTTCGTCCAAAAACAGAAGAGCCTCCTAGTCATAAACTAATTGCGTATGAGTGGACCTTTACACGTAACACAGTAAACGTACAAAACAAGGTGCAAAATGATTACTAGCCGTAAAACAATTGAAAGAAAGGCACATATCATTTTTGCATTTATACCTACTGATATCTGTAACTTACGCAAGTTTCAGGTAAAAAAGAAGTAACTTACAGAAGTTACAAGGAACATATCAAGATGATTTGAAACATCACTTTCGTTCAAAGATCTCCCCTAGACATGTTTCAACAGAATGGTTGTTCTCCCTGCTTGTTGACCAGAGAATAACATATATGTTTTTCTACTATATAATCTGCCCTAAACATCCAACCTATCTCCTTGTGAAAAACATTCAACCAGTCACCCAAAAGTTTTGCGCTTTGGTTTAAGCTTACTCTTTAACATGTGTAAGAACCATTCCATTCCCTCTCCAGCATCTCCTTGATCATGCAATCCAATGAGGATATAATCTTGAGTACCGAAAGTTGGTTCCAAACCTCTACTCTTCATATCATTCCACAAACTTTTTACTTCTTGTACAGCTCCAACTTGACAAAGCTTTTCTATAAGTGGGGTGTATGTGTAAGTTGATGGCTGTAAGCCTTGAGTCAGGAGCTTTCGGAATAAGTTCTTACTTTCTACTATCTTGCTCTCTTTACAGAAACCTTGGATTAGAAAGTGTTGTACGTTATCAAATCACGAACAATACCCTTATGGGGCATTTTAGTGAACAATCTATATGCCTCATCGGTCCTTCCATGTAATCATAGTCCTCTCATCATTGCTTTGCAACCAACTTTGGTTTCTTTACGACCTTTATCACACATCTCCTTGTAAAAGATCTTGGCCTCTTCGAAACTACCAATCTTACAGAATCCGAGAATCATTGTATTGTATATGTAATCATTTGGACGATATCCCTTCTCAATCATCTCAAACCACAACTTCATTGCCTCCCCAATATAACCCATTGTGCAAAGACCCTGAATCATGGTAGTATACATGAAAATATTTGGAGCATATCCTCTATCCTTAAGATCATTGAAAACCCATAAACCTTTACGCCCTTTGGAATGACACTAAAAGGTTGGAGGGTTTTAGGTACTCAATACTTTAATATTGATATGTCTTAAATTAAAATTGATAAAGATCCTATCTGATATGAGTCTGATATGTCTAATTAAATTAAATTAAATTGATAGGTCAGGTCTAAGGATATGTCTTTTGACCTGATCTTAGGCCCTGACTCGCTCTTCTCGAACGAACGTTGAGGAGGGACCCTTAGGTTTTTCGAGGCATTGGATTCTCACCAATGTTTGCGTTACTCAAGATGACATTCTTGCTTCTGCTTCATACATCGCCGCTCGAGTGGGTGCTTCCCTCTAGGTGGAACGCTCCCCTATCGATGCATTTTTACATCCCACAGCTTCGGCAAATCACTCAGCCCCTTTCATCTTTGGCTCAAGAGATCAGTGAGTTATTAGCCACTCTTTCAAAGGTGGTTGCTTCTAGGCAAACCTCTTGGCTATCTTTGCACCCTTGCCTCCGTTATCACGGAGCAGTCATTTAGGGGCCTTAGCTGATGAACCAAGCTATTTCCCTCTTAACAATGAAGCTTTTCCTCCATCGTCTCGCTGCCAACCTTGACACCTATTATTTTGATGTCATATCTAGTATTCAGAGTTTGCCTCAATTTGATATAATCTCGCGGCCTGCACTGAAACAGTGCTTTACCCCCATAATTTTTTATTTTTGTTCAAGTTTAGAGAAAGTGTTAAGAATGATAATTTTTAGAGTTTCGGTTGACAAAGAGTGTTCTATTAATGAGTAGTATAGATAGAAGGAGTTTTCTTCTTTTCAATTTTGGTAACGTATGTGATTCATTTATCTAATAAGAAACTGAAACTCATCATACATCACCACATCCTACATTAAAACGAATAGTAAGTGAACCATCTATTTTGATATGAAACCTCGTGTGCATGAGTGAATGCTCTTAATCACCTGATCTATAAGCGAGTTGCGTAAAGTTTTTTTTATTTTGTAAAAAAATATTCTAGGTTTATCTGAGCAGACATTTATCTTTGAGTTTTATGGAAATTAAAGGCAAATGAATTTTTAAAGAGTAATGATAGGGATACTAAATTTTTTAAACCAAATTATGGGTCATTAATAAGAAATAAGCATGTTAATCGACACTTATTTAATAATCCAATCATCTACAACCACATCATTTAATTTACAAATTTAGTTGAAAAATTTAATCTCTCTAACATTACCCATTCTTACAAAAAAAGTAGGGTAAAGTACAAAAAACTACCTCAACTATGGGTATCATGACACTTTCATACCTCATGTTTTAAAATTGACAATGTCATACCTCATCTTACAAATTTGTGCCAATGTCAGATCTCTGTTAGTTTTTCTGTTAATTTCACTGTTAAATGCTGACGTGGCCAAAGACGGGACCCACTCACTAATCGAACTGGATTAAAAAATAATAAAATATATTTTTAATAATTAAATATTCAAAAACAAAAAAAAATTAAGAATAAAAAAAATAAAAATGGCCTAGGGGTGCGGGCATTCCCTTTCCTCCACCCGCACCAACCCCTTTTCTTCTTCTCTTCGACAATTACCAAACCCTTCCCCATCCCCTCAACCTTCCTCCACCATCCTCTCTTCTATGTGTGTCTCTGCCTTTGATTTCTAATTTTGAGCCAATCAAAGTCCCCACAAATCTCCAATTCACTATCTCTTCTAAAAATGTCAGCTTATCCTTTAGGTAAAACTTAGACCTAAACCCTCTTCTCTCTCTACACCTTTTTCTCTCTCTAGAAATTCAAACACATTTCAATTGATTACACACACAGCAATCTGTACTCCACAATTTCTATTTTCACTCCAACATTGTTTTGAATTTTCCAGACTCACACGGCAAATGGAGGAAGCGAAAGCGCAACTCCCATATTCGCTGGAACAAGCGCGAGGACAACGACGACGACGCCTATGCTGCTGCCGAAGACGACAACGAGCTCGACCCAAGTGCAACCCCCCATCTGCTGTAGCAGTCAATCCCGCCCCTCACGAAACTGAGGTCCTAGACGGTGGGGTCCACATAAGTGCCTTCCCTCGTGTCGTTTTGCACACCGTCAACCGGCCTCACTCCTCTGTTCTTGCCCTCGTCCCGCTCGAGCGAGGCAATCATTCCGGCGGGGACACCAAGGGGCCTGCCAGTACTTGCCACCCTCTCTTCTTCTCTTGCGCTAGTACTAAGAGTGGGTGGTGTTGTGGCTGCGAGCCTCGTCACGAATGTTATGGGGAGGGTGGTTGGAGGATGAAGAAGAAGACGAGGGAGACCATATCCCAGAGAGAGAGAGAGAGATGGTGGTGGAGGAAGGTTGGGGGACGGGGAAGGGTTTGGGGACTGTCGAAGAGAAGAACAAAAAGGGTTGGTGCAGGTGGAAGAAAGGGAAGGCCCACACCACTAGGCCATTAAATTTTTTTTTATTCTTAATTTTTTTAGTTTTTGAATATTTAATTATTAAAAATATATTTAATTATCTTTTAATCTAGTTGGAGTAGTAAGTGAGTCCTGTCACTGGCCATGTCAGCATTTAACAAAGAAATTAACAGAAAAACTGACAGAGGCCTGACATTGGCACAAATTCATAAAATGAGGTATGACATTTTCAATTCTAAAAGATTAGATATAAAAGTGTCATGACACCAATAATTAAGCTAATTTTTTGTACTTTATTAAAAAAGTAATACCTCTCCCAAAAAAATAAATAAATAAAAATAAATAAATAATACAAGAGAGATCATGCAAGTTCCCAAAATCAAGAAATAAAATAGAATAAAAAATTGGATGACGGTGATGTCAGTGGATGCCCAAATGGGCTCCAAATGACAATCAAATTAGGTCAAACCCTGAAATTAGGAGCAAACGAACGCCAGAGCAGAGAGATCCAAAACCCAAAACACTTCCCATTCATCATTTCACAAATTCGTCAGATTTCCGAAAGGGTGCCCTCTGATTTTTTTGCTCAATCAATTTTCCCGCCAAAATACGCTCACGAAATCCTCAAATGGCGTTTTGAGCTTCGAAATCATCGCTCACCACTGGTAGTGTTATTAATTTCAGAAATGGGCATGGAATCCAGCTCCACCCACTTCACAAATATCAGAAGGTAAATTGAAACTTAAACCCTAAGTTTGATTTTTCCCCAATTTGATTTGTCTTACCCAATCAAGCTTAATTCTTTGTTGTGCATTTTGTATTTGTGAAATCGAGTATTTTTCTTTAATTTAATTGGATAAGGCTGTGTTTGGTTGCTGAGAAATTGTTTTTATTGATTTGATAATTATGTTTTTTGTTTTATTATTTTGCTAATCACTATTCACATTCATGCGCTGCTGAGTTGCTGAACGTGTTAATAGATTAGTTTTTGCATAGAGTTTGCTTTTGAGGATCGGTTAATGTTGTTTCAGACTGTTAATCAAGTTGTTGTGGCTAATGTAGTTGTGATTTTTCATGTCGTTTTTATTTCGTGTGACGCAGCTTAGATACTGGTTCTAAGATTGAAGACAGTGGGAACAACTTAGTTATTGAGGCGTACCCTTTAGGAATGATGCCTCCAATGAATGCTGTCGATACAGAGGATGAGGGAGAGTCTGGAGTACTAGAACCGTATGTGGGGTTAGAGTTTGATTCAGCAGATGTTGCCCGTGATTTTTACACTCTCTATGCAGCACGGATGGGGTTTAAAGTTCGAACTGGTCAGTTGTATCGCTCGAGAACTGATGGATCAGTCTCTTCTCGAAGATATGTGTGCTCTAAGGAGGGGTTTCAGATTAGTTCACGGACAGGATGCCCGGCATTAATAAGGGTGCAGAGACGTGATTCTGGGAAATGGGTTGTAGACCTTTTCCTGAAGGATCACAATCATGGTCTTGGATCATCTACAGAGGAAAATCATTCCCCGATTTTTCAGAAGAAGAGTTCAATGCCCACAAATTCAGGTTGTTGAAGTGTCTCATAGGCCAAAAGTCAAATTGATTAAGGCAATTGAGGATAAACCACCTTGCCCATCTGGAGTTATAACTGCCAAGCGCTTAAAACGGGGTGGAGATGAAATGCAGTTAGAAGTTGATCTATCTGCAGGTCTAGAGTTCAATTCAGCCAATGAAGCATACCAATTTTATCATGCATATGCTGAGAATGCAGGATTTAGAATCAGGATTGGTCAATTGTTTCGTTCAAAGCTTGATGGGTCAATTACATCTCGGAGATTTGTGTGTTCAAAGGAAGGGTTTCAGCATCCATCACGAGTTGGTTGTGGGGCATACATGAGGATTAAGAGACAAGATTCTGGAAGATGGGTAGTGGACCGTTTTGATAAAAATCATAACCATGAGTTTGAGTCTCACCTGGAAGTTCAAAAGAAAAATCTATTTTCTTCAAAAAAGTTCATAGAAGAGGAGATCGGAGGGCTGGAGATTGAAGATATTGTTGACATAAACAATGGTAATCTTGTCAAAAGACATAGAGAAAATCACATTGGAAGTGATTGGTACAGTGTGCTGTTTGACTATTTTCAAACCAAACAGGCTGAAGATACAGGATTCTTTTATGCAGTAGAAGTTGATAATGGTAATTGCATGAGTATTTTCTGGGCTGATGGGAGGTCTAGGTTTTCATGCAGCCAGTTTGGTGATGCCATTATTTTTGACACCTCATATCGGAAAAGTATTTATCTGGTGCCATTTGCCGCTTTCATTGGAATCAACCACCACAAGCAACCGGTGCTTCTTGGCTGTGCCCTAGTTGCTGATGAGTCTGAGAAATCTTTTACTTGGTTGTTTCAAACATGGCTTAGGGCAATGTCAGGGCGTCGTCCTCTGTCAATAATAGCTGACCAAGATGATGTGATCCAGCAGGCCATCATGCAAGTTCTTCCAGGAACCCATCATCGTTTCTCATTATGGCAGATCAAGGCAAAAGAAAGTGAGCATCTAAGCGTAATGAATGGTTCTTTTAAATATGAATATGAAAAATGCATTTATCAGTGTCAAACAGCCAATGAATTTGAAACCGCATGGAATGCACTCCTCAGTAGGTATGGGTTGAAGGATAACGCTTGGCTGAAAGCAATGTACGAAAAGCGCAGGAGTTGGGTTCCATTATACTTACGAGCTACATTCTTTGCTGGCATCCCCTTCAATGAAAGTATAGAATCATTCTTTGGTGCACATTTCAATGCCCAAACACCACTTAAGGAGTTTGTTTCACAATATGAAAGAGGTCTTGAGCGACGGCGTGAAGAAGAAATAAAAGAGGATTTTAACTCTTTTAACTTGAAACCTTACTTGCAGACGAAAGAACCATTAGAAGAACAATGTAGAAGACTTTATACACTGAACACATTCAGGGTATTTCAGAAAGAACTTCTACAATCCTATAGTTATCTAGGATTTAAGATTTATGATGAAGGGGCAATCATCAGGTACTTGGTCCGCAAGTGTGGGAATGACGATGAGAAATCTATAGTCACTGTTGGTGCGGCCATTCCCGAAGTGGGCTGTAGCTGTCGAATGTTTGAATTTGAAGGTATACTATGTAGGCATGTGTTGAGAGTTTTCCAAATCTTGGACATAAAAGAAGTTCCCCATTGCTATATCTTACGCCGTTGGACTAGAAATGCTGAATATGGTATTCCTTGTGAATCTGAATTGGGTGGAAACCCTCAAGAGCTGAAGGCCTTGATGGTGTGGAGTTTGAGAGAAGCAGCCTGTAAATACATAGAGGCTGGGGCAACATCGCTTGAAAAGCACAAGCTCGCCTACGAAATTATGCGAGAGGGCGGACGAAAACTTTGTTGGCAGAGGTAAGTGTGTGGGGAACAAGAGTCAGTCATCTCTCATTGTCTGTGTGGATAGATTTTGAAGTTTTTGAGCTGCATAAGTAGCTAGTCCTTATTTTGACAGTCGGTCTAGGTTATGTAACAGAAAGACCATTGATTTGCCTTGGATAATTTGCTGTTGATATGTACCAGTCATGTAAATATTTGGTTGTTTATGAAGATTACCATTATTTTCCAGTTACTTGTGCAGGTGAGAAATGGGGTCTAATTTCTAAGCAATAGTTGGGAAATGGCACGAGTTTGCCTTCAAAGTTTGGTGTTTGTATTGATTGTTTTATGATTGGTTATCTCTTCTCTCTCTTGTATAGGCATTATAGTCATGAGTTCAATCTATTGAATTTAAAATAAGAATCAATCTCGTAGCATTCATATTTTCCGGCCCACTTTAGAGTTTGATTCTTATATTATTGGTATCACACTCAATATTTCAATGTAACACCGAAGATTTTATTGATATTTCAGCAATCAATCTCCCAAGTTTTGAGAATGAAATCCGAATTTCGACAAACATCTGACGTCGCAACATCATAAGGATATATGGATTTTGATCGAGGACAAGTTACATTTTCTTGGTTTATGAATACTCAGAGCGAGGCAGCCTGTATGGAGTCGAAAAAGCATCGCAACCTCATACGATAATACAATGGATAGCCAAAAGAAGCAATCCAAAAAAACGTGGATATCGAAAATAAAAATTGCACCGTACAAAATATACGCAAATGAAGACGAAAATAAAGAAATTAATAAACAAAAATTAAACATGACAAACGAAAAAAAGTAGAGTGTAGAAATCAATACATACAGCGATACTAAGAACAAACATTCATATCGAAAATACGTAATTCATTCATACATATGCTTCTTATTCTGCGCGCAAATTTAAATTTTTCTCTTATAATTTAGATAAATTTAATGTAAAATCTCGCTTGTAGTAAATTTTCTTATACAAGTACTTAAACTCTTCCAATGCGTCCACTTTCTTGAGCAATAGCATCTTCAACCCCAGCATGAATGACACATGTGGAAAACATTTGTGTTGCACTCACAATTATTGTTATGACCTCCAAAGTACGCTGTTAATCCAATACATAATACCATGATTAGTCATGTAATTAAGATTCATGTCTTTATGCAATTAAACTTTAAAAAATTACTACTCTATGCTCTTTCCCTATATGATCCACCTGAAAATTCTTACTTGTGAAGAATGTATTATGTATGTAACTTTCTTTTCACAACTATTAATCATGTGACGACTGGTGGATGAGGATCGTGTGCGAAAGGACAATGTATATGCATCTATTTCATGCAGAAAGGCTGCTAGTATAAATTGTAGTGTGCCTAGTACAAGAAAAGCTTAGGTCTAAGTGCAACCGGTTGTATCTATATTTGTTATTACACGAGAGTCACATAGTGAGAGAGAGAATTCATATGACTGTTTATACAAATCGGTGATAGGGAAGTATTTCTCGCCAAATACCAATGACCCTCCCATTGGTTTTATGTTTCAAAATTAAAAGCAGTAACTTACCAAGTTGGCATCTGTCCAACCAAGTTCAATCTCTTTACAAGCCAATCTGAAACAGCAAAAGTGGAGATGAAATTCGCAATTAAGTGTTTGATAACGTTACACTTTAGAAGGATAACAAGTAGATAGAAAAACTGGTTTTTTCCCCTCGAATTGAGCTCTTAAAATGCTTTTATATAAAATTTATCGTTGTTGGGATGTTTTTTCTAGTTTACAAAGAAAAAAAAAAAACAAGCAGCAGCGGAAATGTTCACCCCATGGCAAGAAGGGTGAGTGACCAAGTAGCAAGAGAAGAGGCAGCAGCTGTGTGCAAGCTGGGACGGTCCCATTGAAAACGTTGTGGAGCCCGGTGAGTGAGGTCCCAAATCCAACAACTCCAGCAATAAGGGAGAAGATCACAAAGAACCCAGTTGCCAAATTCCCAAATGGAAAATATATTGGAAATATCCGAGCTGGAATTGACAGAACAGATGCTGCATATGCAAGCACATTAATTGTTGTTAATTACCACAACTAAGTTGTAATTGACGAGAAATTGTTCAGCGTGACCGCCACAATTCAATCACATGACGCTGTGATGATGGTCACGCCAGAAGATTTCTCGTAATTGAAGGACTATGCAAATCAATAATTACCAGTTTCGCGAGATCTTTGGATTCCATGGTTGACAGCCCAAGAAGCAATGACAATGACAATGAAGTAGAGAATAAGATTAACAACTAGGAGAATTGATGCTGCAGATTTTGACCCTCCGGAAGCCATGGCCTTTGAATTTGTTTGGGGAGATGGAAAGAGAAGGACTAAATACTGTCACGCTTATTGAGCTTAGCTTACAGAAGTATATATTCTGGATATTAAATTGTTGTCTTTAATTCAAAGAAATGGCTTACATTCTTTCCCTTCATGGGGATTGCCTCAGGGAAGGGGCAAAGAATTTTTTGGTTTTTTTAATTTATTTTTTGGTGGAATAAAGTTTCCTTGCGAAGCACACAAAATAAAAGAATAAAGTTTTTCTTTTCTCTGTTCAATGATTATTGGCAAAAGAAATGAGCGTTATTGTAAACAGCAGGGCTTGAGTGCTAACCAGTTAATAAGTTCGACACAAAATGTATCCCATGATCTGAAATCGTTCATTGAAAGCTCACTTGTACCAGAAGCTAATGAAGAACGTTTAGCTGTCTATGCGTGACTATAAAAGTAGATGAACATAGTGTTTTCAGATTTTGGTGAATTTTGTAGGAACGGAGGATTTGGAGCTAACAGAAGACTTGAACGAGAATGAACCGTTCCAATCAGTTCCAAACTTTAGTTTTTATGCACAAAACCAGAGTTCATATGCTAAGTAAATTATCCAATAAACTGTCAAATGATTCAATTAAGGCGCTCTGATCTACACGATTAATTTCTTCGATACAAGAAAATAGTCTACAAAGTTGACAGTTGAGCATGAGATGAACAATCACTGACAATGGAACCTTTATTTACAAAGGATCTTCTCAAAAGAATTTAAAAGGTGAGGGAAAATGCTTTCCACATTTGGCTGTTTTGTCCCAATTGACAGCATTTGAAGCCCCAGTGGATTATCTTCGACGAATTGGTTTCAGACGTTCAATGCAAGCTTTTGAGCTGCAAGAGCTTCAGCCTCAAGGGTTGGCTCCCACAACAATGTAGTCTCTGCCAGCAGTGAGGTCACAATGTATGGGTCCATGTTTGAAGCTGGACGACGATCCTCCAGATAACCTAATACAAGAGCAAGCAACATCGAAAGGTTCAGTTGTGCAGGTCGTTTATAAAAGTGACATATCAGAAGGCAAACGCCGGGAGTATACTGGTGAAGCATACGAAAAAAAGACAACGCTGAAACATACTTTAACATTTAACCACAGGTTAAGATAGTAATACTGAAACTGATACTAGTACCTTTTCCTTGCTTCTCAGTTTCACGACCAACACGGATTGAGCAACCACGATTAGCCACTCCCTACAAATCCAGTGAACCGGTATTTAGTAATGAATATATGATGGCAAATTCCGTTGTTCCATTGATTAAAGTTCAATACCAACAGGTAACAATTTGAGGCATACCCAAGAAAATGTGTTAATGCTGGCTGTTTCATGCTTTCCTGTCAACCTTCTCTCATTTCCTTCTCCGTAGGCACTAATGTGCTCACCGTGGCGAAGTGACAGATTCAAAATTGCCTTCTTAATAACTTCAAAGCCTCCGTCTTCCCTCATGCTCTTTGTACTGTGAAAGCAATGTTATTCGATATATTATTTTTCCTAACAGTTATAGCATACCATCCAATTATACATCTATATTGTCCATTTCATCAATGTTATATCGTCCAAATACCTGTAATTGGTGTGGCATCCTGCACCGTTCCAGTCACCCTGTCGATGCAAAATAGGAGACAAGTTCTTTCATCTGCACATATTTACTGAAAATACCGGCATATGGCAAAAACTATTTACCTCTATCGGTTTTGGATCAAGTGTGAGAACAACACCAGCTTGTTCAGTGATTCTCTGCGGGGTAGGGAAAGACAATGTTTAGTAAATCATAGGACACATCGACACACCAACACTAGTTCAATGATACCATTCATTTGCAAAACTGCCGCCAAGTTATGGCCGGGATGAGTTACCTCAAGAATGTATCGTGAAGCCCAGATATGATCTCCCGCTTCAATTCCCACACTCGGACCAACTTGATACTCCCACTACATGATAACACCGATAATTGTTACTGATGGATGAAGCAAGGTAACTACAGTACTTGAATTTCGAAACAGGATGAGATAGAGAAGAGGAAGAGGAGAACCTGGCCAGGCATAACCTCCCCATTGGTGCCACTGATGTTAATTCCGGCATATAGGCAAGCCTTGTAGTGAGCATCTGATATGTCACGGCCGAATGACTTGTCAGCACCAGCACCACAGTAGTAGGGACCCTGCGATAAATAGACGCATTATTACCCCCGATACTTACTGATGGCGAAAGATTTTATAAGACAGACTTTAATTACTAGAAATGATACTATTTAGGCTGAACTGACAGATACTTGCAAACAGAATTACAACCTGAGGACCAGGATAACCTCCAACTGGCCAACCCAAAGGCCATTTCACATCGGTTTGGAGTAATGTGTACTCCTGCTCAATCCCATACCTGAAAATAATGGTCGAGATTAGTAGATTCTCGAATCCAAATATGTAATCGTAGTGTAACACATACTTGACACATTTATGTACATAAACTTGACAACGCTGTTAATCACTAAGCATACAAAGAGATGAAAATTATAATTCCAGTCCTAATCTCCTACCTGACACGCAGGCAGGCGCGCACACACGCAACTTAAAACCAAGGCAAAAGTATCAAGGAGAAATTACCATGGTACTTCGTCTATAACCTTCTTGTTCTTGAAAATCTCAGCAGCCCTGGCGCGCTTGTTTGTTGGGATAGGCTCGCCTTGCGGTGTGTATGCATCGCAAATTACCTTTGCATAGCACAGAGAATGATGTCAGCTAAGTTTTATATGATTAAATTCACCGGACATCATGGTACAAACATTTATATATGATACCTACCAGAATATTGTTGCCACCACGGAAAGGGTCCTTAAATATCGCCTGGGGGCTGGAAAATAGAAGTTATATCAAGTTCCTGTTGTAACAATAAAGAGAAACAACCAACAACGTGGTTTTGTGCTGATCTTACTATAAGATTACTTCACTGTCTTCACCGGGTGCTTGTCCGGTACTTGATCCGTCATAATTCCACTTGGGAAGCTCAGAAGGATCTTCAACAGGCTTTGAAATTGTCTGAAAATTTTGTAAACAAGGATATGCATGAGACTAAACTTCAAACTTTCAAGTTAAAATTTAAAAGTCCATGGATAGTTTATCATACCCTTGACTTGCTACGGACATCAATCCCTGACCCTCCAATCCTGTTTCAAAATGATAAAAGATCAAAACATTTTTCGGAAGCAACCTACCGTGATATCAAAGAATGAACAATGTTAACATGCATTACGAATATCAGATGCTAGCAGAGAAGATGAGGCATACCAAATGTACTCGGCAATAATCTTGTCAGTGAATGGAGTGAGGTCGAGGTTTAGTAAACCCTCTAGCCTGTTTATGGTATAACCTTCGGACTTGGTGGCGAGCACTCTAAATTTAGTAGAGCTCCGAGTTGGTCCTTTCTTGTTCTGTTTCAACACAAGAGAACCCCACATCTTTGCTGTCATAGGACTGGCAGTTGCTGAGCTCTTTGTAACTTTCATCTGCCATTGTGAAGTGGGTGCCAAAATCTGCGCCATTTCGGCCTACTCCTCACTGAAAAACAGTATAAACCATCATCAAGGACTTGTAAGTAAACGCATCAAGGCCTCTTAACATCAAGATCTATCGAACTTGCGAAACTTACATCAAAACACAACACTGACGAAATTGCATTCCTTCCATTATATAACATGACAGACCAAGTGTTTTCTAGTTCTTATACAATTTAACTATGAAATTCATCGAATCGACCGCCTCGTCTCTCCTTCTGCTTTGTTTTTTATATGGATATGCAGTGTCTATTCTTGCTACTCCAAATTCTACGTTAAGCACTTGTTTATGCATTGCTTTCTTATCATTACCGCAATTGTTTTACCATGCTTAACATCTCGTGAGCTTTTCAAGTTAGCGGTATTGTCTTGCCCTTGAACTTGTGACCTCTTCCAACATTCGAAAGAAAATTAGCACTAATTAGCAGTGCACATTAGCGTTTAGAAATTACTATTGGTGAATATCGTTGTATGAAAATAAAAAGGATGAACTACCAATTTAGTCTCTGAATTATCACTGAGTGAAAATTAGACCCCTAAACTATTTCATTTTTTTTCAGAAAAAATCAGTCCTTGAACCATAAAAATTTGTTAATTACATCCCCAATATTAGATTTGAAACTACTATAATTTCCATCAATTTAAGTCATATTACTTGCTTGTGATACAATATTAGAGGGTAGATTAGTAATTTTTCATAATAAAATAGTGTATGAAGTTAACTTTGGATAGTGAATTAGATGTTTGATTCACAATCTATATGAAATATTAAGAGCTTATAGGCAAGAAAAGGACGATGTTACACTCTAAAATATGTCAAGTGACTTAAGTTGACAAAAAAATGGATAAAATAGCTTTGAATATAACAATAGGGATGAAAATAACAATTTTTAATGAATTTAAAGACTTATTTTATCCAAAAAAATAATTTAGAGACCTAAAGAAAAATCAAACAGGTCAGCTTTAGTATTTGTGGGACAAGTGGAAAAGAATTGAAGAGGAATAAGGCACATTTGACATTGTAAAGCACGTACCAAATGACTAAAAAGACCCCAACTCTTTCCCTTTTTCGTTTCTTGTATTAAAATTAGAGCGGTACTATTCACACACACTCGTTAACTTTTATGCATTGATCTTCTTTAATTCAATTGATTCGACAATAAAAAATCGAAAGAAGTATGTGAGAAGTAAAAATAAATGCATGAGTAACATCATCATAAAATTTATGAGCGATTGGATTAAGCAATTTCAAAAAAGAAAGGAAAAGACAAAACAAAACCCCACCTAAAAATAAACAAGATAGTAATAATTCTCACAAAATAAAAAGAAAAAACAAAGAAAGAAAATATACTTAAAATCTACCATTTGTCTTACTTTTTGCAGCAGGAGTAACAGACTCATACAAGAAACGGTCAAATGTATCAGACATTGTTAATTTTGAATGAATGCTTGACTAACCCATTACCCATTCATAAAAATGTTCATTGCCTTATATTTACCTGAAGAAAGAAGAGCGCTGCAACTTGGCTGGAACTGCTCAGAGCTTATGAGTTAGATGAAGAGAGATAGAGAGAGAGAGACAGAGAGGGAGAGAAGGAGGAGAGAGAGAGGAGATGTGTTTTTTGGTCGGGGGAGTTTATGTATAACATAGTGGGTGATGGGTAAAAGATTTGTTGGCCTTTCCTCAGCAGATAGGGGTGTGTGTGGATGTGTGGATGTGTGGAGGAAAATAGTTTTTGGTGCTTTTAGAGGCTCCAAGAGAACGGTTTTGGATTAGTAAATTCAAGATAAGGTTCTTCAAATTTTCTTATACTTTCTTTCTCTCCCCACCAAATTTTCTTAGTACAATGAATGAGAATTATGTCATATTGTTGATAGGCATGTTAAGTAATAAACTATGGTGTGAATGCTTGGTCAAGGTTATATATTGCATGTCAAGTAATATATTTACTTCTCTAGAACAAGAGAGTCATGAGGACTGAATTTCCATTGTTTTTAAATTCATACTTAAATCATAAATTCATTGCATGAACTAATAATTGGGTTGTATAATACTTGATACATGGAACTGATTTTAGCACACTTTTTTTTAATTTTTTTTTTCCACATGCATACTTTACGCTTATTTCTAATTGTTAGATTGAATAAAGTAAATAAAATTAATAGATAAAAACAAACATAATGCGCAAATGGAAGAAAAAAATTGTGATAAAATCAATTCCGTTGATATATAGTAAGGTGTAAGCCCTCTTTTTCTTAATTTCTAATTATCCAACAAATGCTTGGTAATGGTTGCTGGAGAAATGGACATTACACCGCTGTCACCACCATTATAACCATAACTATTGTTGCCACTGTTCTTACCACCATTATTACCTCTACAGTCTAACTTTCACAACCCACTACACACCACCAATACCCCACCATTATGTAAATTACACTTTTGGGACCACAAGTTAAATGGTCATGGTGTGTCTTTATATAAAGATTTGAGATCCACATGTCAAATGCCATTCCTTCGAATGACCTCACAACTCTACAACATGGTGGCTGAGTTTTTCACATGCTTTCCAGCTAAGCTTTTGTGTGGAGAGTCTCTGTATTTGTCTTGCTAGCATCTGCACTTCTGTATCTCCAACAAAGCTCTTAGCTTTTAAGAGTACAAAACGGTTAAGAAAATTTGGACTTGCATATAATAATATAGCACATTTGCTCACCCATTTTGGTTTAGGAGATAGGTTACTTTATTCTATTAGTTGAAGGAAAGAGACTTACGTTTAGGATGTAATTGTGACGGTGTTTTAATATATTTAACTTCATCACATGATTGTGCCTCGCTGATTTGAGATACCGTTACAGTGACATTCTAAGTATAAATAAGTAGCGGTTGAAAGTGACTTACTAGTGGGATCCAATGTGAGATTGATGTAACAAATATTTCTTATTAATGAACTTCTCTTAACTTCATTTTCTTTTCTCAATACTTCATTCTTCTATGTTCTATATAAGAACTTTCTCAGTGACGAGAAGTAATGGATATATCTAAATTCTTCAATACAGAATAGTTATACGATATAAGGGCTCATTTGGAAGTACTTATAAAATAGCTCTTTAAAAAAACAAAATTTGGGTTCCAAAAGTACTTGAAGTGATTCACTTGCATATTTATCAAAGATTGATTCCAAAAAAAATTTCACTAAAAACACTTTCACTCGTTAAAAAAAAAAAAAAAAACTTCCAAACGAGCCGTAAATGATTAGTTTACCGGCATAAGTGGTTAGTTTACTGGTAACTCACATTTGTCAACCATCATATTTTGCATTTTAAAAAACCTAATGAATATTTAGAAATTGGGCTTTCTTCTTTTTTAGGTTGCAGGCCCAACTTTCCCTTGATGCAGGTCCACTTCCAAATGGGCCACAATGAAGTGGGATGACTTTAACTATTATTTTTTTAATTATACTTTATTTAAGGAAAAACAAAAACAATATGGATTAAAGTTTTCCACCCATAATACATGGTTTGTTAAAGCTAATATTAAAGGATGTAAAATTGGACCGTTATCTTTCTTGGTTTTCGGCCTACTTTTGGACCTTGGTGACCGATATATTACTCGGCAAGTGACATTCCCTTTAAAATATTTTAATAGATGAGAAATTTTTTTCGGATTCTTTTTATGGGGTTTTAGAGATCTTCACATTTTAGTCATTCATTGTATATTGTACGGTCAGTTTTTATTAGTTATTATTTGTGTTTAATTTTAAATAATAAAATTCAAATGATTTCTGATTGCACGATATACGATGAATGGTTAAGATGTGATGATTTCTAAGATCTTCACAATTTGAATCCAGGTGGTATCCAAATCCTATTTTAATAACCAAATTATTCATTTGAAAAATCCAAATTAAGGGTTGACAAACCAAAGGTTCTCGAATCCAACAAACTAAGTCCTGGGTTCGATTTTTTGTATTGATGAATCACGCGATGGTGGTCTGAACAACTTTTGTGAGTCTTGCCGACATCCCAAAGGGTGAACTGGCGTGACTTCCCTACCAGCTGGTCTCTCTTTTAAAGAAAAACAAACTAGGTAAGATGGTGGGCTAGAAAAAAAACAACATGTTATGTTTATGTGCATTACATCACTTCCATGAAACATGATTAAAAAATGTCCAATTGTTATTCTTCCTTTACAATAATGAATTGTGTTTTCTATTTTTGTCTTAAAAATTAATACGTTTAGCTCAATTAGTGAGTGTCTCATTATGTCTACACACTAGTTATTTGTGTATACAAATTTTTTATGGGAGAAACCGATTCAATGCACAAATTGTTCGTGTTATCGGGCACGGACGTGGGAATATTTGTCTCTAGAGAGTCCATCATGCGCTCTATAGGCCCTTCTTTATTTATTTATTTTGAATTTGAATTTGAATTTGGACAAGAAATGTGCTAGAATCAGTCTTTTATGTGCAAGTGAGCATCTACTTTTAGCATTTTTATTCGACTTTTCAGACAATTTCTCTTTTAATTTTTTAGATTGCTTCTAGCATTTATTTTGTGACTACGGGTTTGTTTGGAATTATTTTTAAAATGGATAAAAGTGTTTTTTTGTGAAATATTTTTAGAACCTAATTTTTAGTAAAAATGCAAGTGAATCATAGAAAAACATTTGAAGTGATTCCCAAAAGAAGCACATAACTGGTGCTTTTCAAGAAACATTTTAAGTGCTTTTAGAATCCACAAATATTTTTTTAAAAGCATTTTCAGTCATTTTAAATACAGTTTCAAACGAGCCTTAAGATTGTTGGCATAGAATTGGGATGTCTTTGGATTGGAGTGATTTGTTTGCCTATCATTTGAAGGCAAATGAGTGATCCTTATTGTGTTGGTGACACAAGTATAAAGCTAGTGGAAACCATTTGGTAAGGTGGGTGCTTCTTTCACATCATGAATTTCCCAACATTGCTATATGGTCATTATCATTACCTATTTTACTTTATCTATTCAACCTTGATGCAAAAGTGAGAGGCTACCCTTGAATCCCACTAACTTGGATTTTTTTGCCAATTTCTTAGTTGCCCTTTATATTTGTATTTGTTTTACTTCCATTTGGAAATAAATTAGACCATGTTAAATGCCACATATACCCTCAAAAAACATTTTAACAATATGATGCAAGTGATTGATTTTGTGCAAAAGGTAGATATGGATTCAAATTCCAAAGTTACAGTAATTTTTCATGAAAAAAATATAGTACTTTTATTAACAATATATTGCTCATTAGAATTCCCACGCACGTCTATTATCCTACTCTAAATGTGTCTTGCATGACCATTTTTCTTCACAAAATAATACAATGAACTAACTTAATCAGTTGCATATTTAAGAAAAAACAAAAAAACTAAGATATGTAAGTCCTCAAATAAACATATGATATGCCTTGATCCTGAAATGGGGTAGCCTTCCCTTCCTCTAAACATTTTGTAACCGATAAATATAAACCAACGAGTTAATAAGTCATTTCAATACAAATTATTTTGGGAGTTGTTGTTCACTTCAAAATAGTCATAGTGCTCTCATTCTTTATTTATTTATTTATATTTTCAAAAGAAGTTATTTATTTATATTTTAACAAATGATGTTATCTACACCAAAGAGGTGGGGAGTGAGCTTAGCCTCACAATGGGATAGCCATATTGTGGTTCAAATTCGCCTTTGGTGAGAATCGAACCTAAGACCTCACACTTACAAATAAAAAGAAATACCACTACACCATAATATTAAATGGCTCAGGGCCATGATTTTAAAATTGAATAAAAATTAAAAGTATAAATATAAATTTATAAGCAGAAAACTTTTTTATTTAGAATGCCAATAACATTTATATTTTTATAGGGGAAATCAAATACCATATTGATGAATGAGGATAGAAAGATTACAACGGAAAGGGAGTTGATTTGAGTCATAGAAAATTAGGCGAGTTAAACTACGCATATGAGCCAATCATCGACTAATCATGCAACTTAATACTCCTTTTATTATTAAAATTAAGGATAGTTCTCTCTTTACTATCATTAAGTATTGTGAAATTCGCACTTTACTATTCTTAAATTTTTTTCGTTTCAGTTTCATACCTAAATGATTTTTCTGACACTTAATATTTTCGTTAGGCTTTCTATCAAGTTCTTTGTTAAGTGATGACACAACATAACCTTAGCCGATCATATCCCAAGAATTAGCACTAGACATGGTGGCTTGGATTTACAAGAGAATCTCTCATCCACATAGCAAATATGATGAGCCAAAGTTATGCCACCTCATTACTTATAGGAGAACTTGACAGACAGCCTAATGGAAATATTGAATTGTCAAAAAATCAAAGTTTGGGTACGAAACTGAAACAAAAAAAAACTAAGGGTAGCAAGGGTATGAAATTTATGATACTTGAGAGCGGTAAAACTACCTCAAAATTAAACTCAATATGAAACTAAGATTATAGTTTGTTTTTTGTTGGATAAAATATTGTTAATTGACAAGTCTTAAATTGTCTTGTGGTTAGAGTTTTTCTTTTCAACCCGCTGCATTTTGGGTTGAGATCCTCCATTTGTTCTATATAAATTAAAATAGTAATATCATTTGTATTAAAAAAATTATAATTAATTGTATTAATAATTCATCCATATACTAATAATTAATATATTTTATGAACCAAGCCCGATCTGGGAACCCGGCCCGTACCTGGTTCCAGCTCTGAAACGGATACATACGCATAACACGTGCGAATAGCCAGAGGTTGGAGAAAGAAAAGAGCCAGAGAGGCAAAGAGCAAACAAATAAACTAAATAATAATAAAATGAAATAATACTCAAATAAATAAAATAATAAATCTTTTTTGTTCTTCTTGTTTGCAAGGAAACAAACACACAAATTTCTTGTTATATTTCCACCCCCAACAGCATAGGCCGCTCCTTTCTTCTTCTTCTTTCTTGTTTCGTATTGGTCTCTGCAATTCCGCATCACCCACCAAGTTCAATTTTTGTTTCTTCGGGTATTATTTTTTGTAATTTAATTTGTTTATTTTTCAATATTTATTGAATTTTTTGCTGAAAGAAGTTAAATTTGTGGGAGAACAGCAAAGAGCTCAGAGAGGGAGATCCTTTTTTGGAATCTATGGAGCAGCTTGTCAACTTTATTATTCGGCCTCCCAGGTTCACAATTACCCTTTAGCCCTCTATGTACTTCGTAGCTCTTAGATTTTGTGTTATTTTTTTGGATTTTGGGATTGGATTCGTGATGGGTTTTTGTTTTTACTGCGTTTGGTTGCTGGGAAAGATGAATTTGGAGCTGAAAGTTTGAATCTTTAGTTGCTTTCCTAATTGGGTTCTCTGGGGAAATGGAACCCTTTTGTTTAATTAGCCCAATTCAACTGTTTGTTTACATAAAATTCGTAGTTTCCTATTTGTAGAAAGAAATAGAGTATGGAGCATATGATTTGATTAGCATGTTTTTTTGTGGTAAAGGTGGAGTTGAACCTCGTCTCTGTTTTCTCCATTTTTTGTACTGGTGTTAATTTAGGATTTTGTGAAGTTTATTTGTTGAACGCGAAACTGTACTGAATTAGTGAAATTTGAGTGATTTCTTTGCCTTTCAGAATTAGAAACCAAAATGATTTGTAATTATTAGAAGAGTACATGAGTTTACGCGTGTTTGGTTTCAGGGCTGAATACGACCCAAAAAATGATTTGTTGGATGAAGAGTTCATACTGAAAGGGAAATGGTACCAAAGAAAGGATTTGGAGGTAAGCTTTCCATGTTTTGTGTGTCCTGAGAGCTAGATTAGTATTTTATTCAGTTTCTGAACTTACAAGCTTTCGTTTTGTTGGAGGGCGTAAATACCTTCTGGATATGCAACTTTTATGATTGTTTGTCTCAGAATTTCTTTTATCTTGCACGTTATTTCTAATTCTGAATGGTGTTCATTTTCTGCCTGCTTATGACTTCAGAATTCCATGTGGTTGTCTCCCTTATATAAAAATTATTACTGGTCTTTGAAAATCCTGCAGGTGAAAAATGGTCGGGGAGATGTCCTGAAGTGTAGTCATTACACGCCCATTGTTAGTCCAGGAGAAAAGCCTTTGCCTTGTGTAATATATTGTCATGGAAACAGGTCTGAAAATTTATGCTTTATTGGAGTTGCATGTTTGTTTCATGCGTGTTTCATACTGTATTTACAATCTTTATGACATTTCAGAACTTGGAAGAATGAGATTTTACTTTTAAATTTGAGTAGTCAACTACATAATTGCCTTCCCTGTGATTTACATAAATGGATTTCATTAGTAGCTAGCAATGAAACAATTTCTAAATGGCCTTAATCTTCACCAGGAAGATGAAGTTGCTTTACTGTTACGTATTTCAATCATGAAGTAAATGGGAATCAAAATTTTGACAAATACTAAGGCCCTAGTTACCTGGCCTCACATTTTTTTTCGATTCTTTGTACTGCTAGTTGAATTTGTAGAAACAGTCAGAGTGCTGTATTTCCTTTTCCAACCTATACTTATTGCACACGAGTAAATGATCAACCAACATTTACACTTCCATGATATTTCATACTTCATAGCTATGTTAACACTTATGTATGTGAAAGTTATGCGCCTCTGATAATCTAAATGACATTTTATGCCTTTTTGTTTGCCTTCATAGAATATAACGTGATTGACCGCAGTATATTGTGTTGACAGTGGGTGCAGGGCTGATGCCAGTGAAGCAGCTATTATTTTGCTTCCATCAAATATTACAGTTTTCACTCTTGATTTCTCAGGATCCGGAATCTCCGGAGGAGATCACGTGACTTTAGGGTGGAATGAAGTAAGTACTCAATTAAGTATTTTAAACAGATTCATCATATAACAACTGGACTACAATTCTGCTGTGTTTGTTCCACGTTAGCTTTGGATTGTATGATGACTACTATTGGCTTAAATAATTTGTATGTTGAAATGGAAGGTTTACTAATGAGGCAGCATAAGGGAGATCTTAATTATGTATATCTAATAATTGGTCCAATGAGTATCCAAAATTGAAGTCAATATATCCATGAGGGTGATTCTTACGTTTTTCTCCATTTGTCAAAACCATATTTATGATTGTGAATGCCTTGACTTCTTTATGACATTTACCCTGTTGCCCCTTGTATATGCATGTGGTTACCATTCTGCATCATGGGAATTGACATCTGACTTATTGTTTTTTCAGAAGGATGACCTGAAGACTGTGGTTGATTATTTGCGAGCAGATGGAAATGTATCTTTAATTGGCTTGTGGGGCCGTTCAATGGGTGCTGTTACCAGGTTTTGCTCATTCACTTATTGCTTAATTGTAAGCTTGCATACACGAATGTAAATTTTGGAGATCTTTCCATTTCTTGTATTATTGGTTGAAGAAATTTCTAAACACAAAATAGTGTTTATCAGGGTTTCTTGAAGATTTTTATGGTCAGTAAAATTTCTTCCGGTTATCGAAGAATTAGGACCATTTCATGAGCTTATAACTTGATGGTGCAAAGCCTCACATGGCATGCTCTTGCTTGTATGATATATAAGATTCCCCCAAGTGTTTGCATGTAGCCAGTGTCCTCCTCAACTGTGTTGTATAATGAACTATTGGTAGCATTAAAAGTGTTAGTGGAGATCTTAATGATGACCATAATAACAACAGTTGAAGAGTCCATTAGGATAAGCAACAAGAAGAATTGAAGAGATTGTGAACGTAAGGTGGATATAAGATATGTTAGCATATGAACAATATATGAAAGCAGATGTACGCTCTGCATCAATAATTGGATGTTTGTTGAGTAGCTATTACTTGAGGGTCAGCTTATCTGCTATTAACCATATACATATTTGGCAGTCTTTTGTATGGAGCTGAGGATCCTTCAATAGCAGGAATGGTTCTTGACAGTCCATTCTCTGATTTGGTTGATTTGATGATGGAATTGGTGGACACCTACAAAATTCGTTTGCCGAAGTTCACTGTAAGTAGATCCTATATGTCTGATTTTCTGGGATATTGTAACTGTATTTTGGTGCATATTGGGGAATAGATTGCTATTAATTAAAACCCTTCTGATAGTCATTATCAGTTCTCGCCTATATTGGGCAATTAAGTTTCTAATTTTTTATTTTTATTTTATCAGTTTTAGCGGCACACTAACTAATTGACTGCAAGGACCTATATACTCTGACCTTGACCTTTTCTTTTTGCTTATTTAGGTGAAGTTTGCAATCCAATACATGCGAAGAGCTATCCAGAAAAAAGCAAAATTTGACATAATGAAATTGAACACCATTAAGGTATTTTATCCATGAATGTTTATTTTGTTATCTTGATTCTGTGACTAAACACGTTAGAATAGAAAACATAAATTTACATTCTCTGTCACAATCTTTCATACACTTGAAGTTCTCTTAAGCAGTGGAGGTTTCTGGTTGACTCTGTTTTTTTATTAGGTGGCAAGCTCTTGCTTTGTTCCAGTTTTGTTTGGGCATGCCATTGATGATGATTTCATACAACCCCATCATTCAGATCGTATATTTGAGGCTTATATGGTAAATATTCGTAATGCGATTACCATAATTTTGTACTGTGTCTCGTACATTGTTTACATGGAGTTGAAACAAATTAGAACTCTCAATTCTCTGTGACGTCTAATGAGTTTAGTATTCATTACACATACCAGCTAGCTCTTAGTCCAATGGTATTTCTCTTCCCAATTGTGGAAGAGCTCCCAAGTTCGATTCCCCACCCCGATGATAAAAGCAAGATGTCTCCTGGGTCTACCATCATTTGATTTTCATCGTTCTGTCTTCCAAATATCCTTATGTAAATAAGAACTTTTGCAGGGAGACAAAAATATCATCAAATTTGAGGGAGATCACAATTCTCCACGACCTCAATTCTACTTTGATTCTATAAACATCTTTTTCCACAATGTTTTGCAACCCCCCGAAGATGAGGTTGGGGGAACATTTTTTGACACTCTACACGGTACCTTTGGTAAGGTAAAAAAACTGTAATTCATCTGGCTGTAAGTTTCTGTTGTATTAAAATTGCTAGATTTTATATTCACAGCCCTTCTCAAATGTTGACTGCTTTGCGTGCAGGGTACTTGGAGAAGTGTGCACGCTGCTGATTATGATCATGGACGTTCAATTGCTTCTGCAGGTGATTAAAGTGCATTATTGTCTCTTTAACATTGCAAGTGCACAGGCTCCTTATTTGGCGACCTGTTTCTTACTCACTGTCCTGTTGATTACTTCTTACCTGCAGAAGCAGCACCGAGCAGCGGCCAACAGGATGCCATTAGACAACTCCGGTCAAGAAGACCCATGAGTCGGATGGATGTTAGTAATTAGTTCGTTCTTATTTTTCTTCCACAAATGAAAAACTGCTGCATTAATTTTTTTTTTTAATTTAAAAAAAAAAAAAAAAGAGTTTGCAGATATTGACAACTGTTAGAGAGGGGGGAGAGGCAGAAATACCTTTTTTTTTTTGTGAATGATGGTTTAGTGTTCTGCAGGTGTATTAACTATATATATATTTTTTCTCTTTTGTTATCTTCTATCATTTTTCCTCAGGTACCTTCTGGTATTTCATCTACCGATGGCCAATCTGAATCCAAGGTATTTTGCCTTTTCTCTTCTTAAACTGCTTCCAAAATCCCAAATTTTTTTCCTCATAATTAACATTACGCACTAACATGACATATGCCTGATCACGCAAATGAAGAAAAAAACCTATGTGCCACTGTAGCAGATACTTGTGACAGATTGGTACATGATGTGGCTCAGAAATTTTATGGTGCATTGGTGCCTGAGTAGTTCAAAGTCATCTTCTGGTTTAACTAGAAACGTAACAGAGTTAAACGTCTTGACTATCCATGGTGGTGCAGGATGGAAAAAGCGATAATGGCCCATCATCTTCTGATATGATTAGCTTTGAATTTGCAAATGGCAGTCCTTGTGGGCCTCATGTTCCGACCACGATGGATGATGATCAATATGTAGAATACCAGCTTGATGACCTGGCAGGTTTTCCAAGTGATGTTGATGAGGAAGAACGGGTGAGTCATATAATTGACCTAGATGTGGTCTGGATACAGGACATTTTTGGAATGACTGATGAATCAATTAACGTTTAACTCGTCCAAATTACCAGATGTTCATGGAAGCAGTGATTTTGTCGCTAAAAGATTTAGAAATGAGAGGCCCTCAGGCAGAAGAGCAACCACCAGGAGATACCCTGGATTCCTTAAAGTCGTCACAAAAAGATGACCAGCAGGATGATGCATCTCCTGCAGAGAAGCGAGGGCTGTTGGAGACAGAATCTACTTCCACTTCAGTTGGGCACTTTGGATCCTTGAAAACAGAATCTTCTTCCACTTCAGTAAGTAAATCCCACGACTCGAGACCTGAAGATCAGTCTCGTACAAGAGTTCCGTCCACAGAACCTGCATTACAAACGCCTCTATCCATAATGGAGAATGGGAGCGCCGGGCCATCTAGCCGAAGCGATGCATCAGAAAGCATCCAAAGCTCTTCAGATGGTGACTTATCAGCCAAGACGACAGCCACTGTAACGGTGGTAAAAAATCCTGCAAGCAATGTCATGGATGGTTTGATACGTCGTTGGGATTTTAACTTCTTTAGAAACAACCACAGCCGATAGATGACTCTTTTCCTTCCTTTATTTTTTCAGTTATCTCCGTAGACAATATGATTGTATTTGTTTGTAACTAAAGTGTCAGGGTTCATGATTTGTAAAATGCTCGTCTGGAAAAGCAAAAACCAAACCGAAAAAAAAAGAACGAAAGAGTAGAAAGATTGCTTTGTAAAATTGTATTGATTTTTAGTTGTAACATAAAAAAAAATGGTTTCTTCTGGTTCCAGATTCTTATTCAGTGTACACAACACAAATGAATATATTGTTTTGTTGTTCTTGGTGTTCTGATATGGGAAATTATTTTTCAATATATCTTCCTATCACATGTGCCATGTCTAATTTTAAACAAGTGATAGTTGGGGAAGCAGAAGCGGAATCAGAATCGAACTCGAGACCTCAGGTGCAAAGAGTTGAATGTTCTTAATTAAGTGATAATCTCGTGATAGAAGGCAACAACTTCCTCAATTAAGTAGAAATTTGAACGTTGATGGTATAATATAATCACATCTACAGATTACAGTACAAGAAGCTTTATCCAAAAAATAAAAGAATTTAATTATGTGTTACGTGAAGTGATTAACTTCAAGATTATTGGATTCCCACATATGTATTGAATTTGGTGATGTACTGCATTATTCTGCATTATTTCACCCTTCAGCTAGCAACCCCAATGCAGTCTCTACCAATGAATGGATCGTCGTGCTGTGCCGGCTCATTCCTACGGTACCAGAGAAAATGCTGAAGCTTTCGAGCTCTGCGGTTGTGTCCAGCACAAAATCCAGCTCCTTTTCCATCTCCAAAGTCCTGAAAATCTGAACATTTTCCGGTTTGTTTCTCATCATCCAGATTGCCAGTTCTATGGCAAACCTCCTTATTCTTGGAACTTTGATTGGTGGATGCCTGTACCTCTTCAGGATCTGAACTAGTTCATTAGCCACTTCTGCCTCAGTAATTTCGGCTTTCTTAAACATGAGGCTTGATTCTTCGGGAGACAAGAATGCTAGAACTGGCGCAGCTAGTCCTACCATTGCTTCCTGCAGTTTGTGTTCTTCTGAAGTAATTGCACGAAGCACCTGCAATCAAAGCCAAATGCATAAGAAATGAGTTTTTAGTGCAGACCTGTTGTCACAGTCTGACATGTTATATTGTCAGATTGTCGATTTGGCAATCTAATATATCAGATTGTTCGACAAGAAAACATTACTCGTACGTAACATTTGTTAGTGCAGAATAAAATTACAGGTAGGTAATGTGCCAAGGAAGAACTTACTGTAGGTACTGCATTTGTAATCCCCTTTAGCTGGTGGAAACAGTTCGAGCCATTGTAGGTGCACAAATTCCTCAGAATCCTAGCAGCATGCACGCTAACCAGTCGAACCTCTAGAGCTTCAATGAGGCTTTCGAGCACCCCCAATTTGAATATCCGCTGACAGTTATTCGTGCTCTCCAAAACCAGCATAGCCAGTGCTTCTCCGGCTTTGATCCTCACTTTATCATTCTTCAGCATTCCCTTGTTGAAGAAAATTTTGAATAACTCCTTAAGAACTCCACCTGTTCCTCCTACTCTCTCGGTTGCCTCCTCTTCCAGCGCCAAACTTGTTAAGATTTCAATTCCCAATTGTTGCAGCACTGGCTGTTTCTCTCCATATCTCAGAATATCTCTGATATTGCTGATTGTGAAAACTATCTCCGAAAGATTTCTCCTCAGATTCTTTCCTGTGTTGCCGGTCGTGCTTGCAAGCCTCTTCACCAACTGGAGGGATCGTTTCAGCGTCAGTATCTGATCGTTTGGCATAACAGTCACGTCTTTTAGGATCCTCTCGTCGGCATGTGTAAAATCTATGATCTTTGGCAGGAGGCCTCTTGTGTTTCCAATCTTCCCACAGTTGTCGTGGACACGCGCAAGTTTCTTCAGAATAAGCAATCCCAAATGGTTGAATGTCAAGAATCCGTAGTTTGCGTGGTCAGAAATGATCCTCTTCTCACTGATCTCATCAGCTGGACCACTTGAGCTCCTGCATGTTTGGAGCAGAGATGAGATTGATTCCATTGCGCCAGGAACTCCAGCTACTCGAATGGAGTTCTGCTTTTTGCCAGCCAGTTTCGACAAAATCTCTGCTGCTGACCGTCTGATTTCCTCCTCCTCTTGATCTGTCCAATTCAGTATCTCAACCAATCGTTCAATCACTGCAATATTAATACCAATCTTCTGCAATGTATCATCTGAATACCGCCGGTTCATTGAAAACTGTCGAAGAATTTTTGCTCCAATGAGCTGTTCATCGGTGGACTTCGAGCCCAATAAGTCCATTCCAAAAGTAACCATATCCATCTGCAGTCCATCAAAAATGCTTCCATTCACACACCTCGAATACGCGTCATAAAAAAATCTCCTAATCGAGACCATCCCCGAAGGCCCCAAATCACACTCTTTGTTCACCTCCTCCAACAATTTACAACAGCTTATCATAAACTCACTGTAAGCCTTCTCCATGAGAAACAGCAGAGCTTCCGCCAATGCTAACGAATAAAAAATACTCAGTGCAAACTGCCTGTTGCTCTTGTTAGTGTTCCCCTTTTCAACCTCTCCATAGTTGTGGTTCACGAGCTTCACCAGCGAAAGAGCCACACATGATGAGGCGGACAGGAGCTGGAGCCAGTAGAGCAGCTTACTTATATGTTTTGCGCAAAAAAACCGGTGTGCGTAAGGCAGGAGAGGGACTTCCGAGCTTGTCCAAGTCCGGTCTATCTTCCCCTGAAGATCAGAGTTCCGCGAAAACACTGAATTGTCATTGGTCCTCGCAATGTCTCTGCTGTGTTGGCTTTGTTTCCTGAGTGCAAGGTTCTGCACAGGCCTGAAAACTGCTCTGATGTTGTGGATCACGGAGCTTGAGCTGATTTGCAGTGCGCGAAAGCTGTTGATTCCAGCGTCAGTTATGGACCATGTGGCCTGGTGCTGCCACTCAAGCTCGTGGCTCCTGCTGAAGATTCGTGTCCCTTCTATCAGCAAAATGATTGTGATGAACCAGAAGTCGGTCTGGTCTAATTCAATGGCGAAACCGCCCAGCAGAACCACCGTTGCCCAGATGAACCCGAGGGTTCCTAGGCCGGTTGCTACCTTTTCGAGCACTGCTAGGCGGAGCGCGAAAAGGGTCAGTTTTTTCTCTGGTGCTGGAACTGGTTGTGCAGTTGGAGAAGCAACGGAAGCTGCTGCGCTGCTGTCTCTCTTCTCAATGCTGCTCTGAGGCTCGAACATTGTGCTGAACGTGGCGCTGCTTGTTTCGTTGAGACGTCGATGAAGAAGCTCGTCAATCTGCAAATGAATGCTTCTTTCACCTTCTCCTGAGTTATCGCACTCAACCATGTTGCTCTCTCTCTCTCTCTCTCTCTCTCTCTCTCTCTCTCTCTCTCTCTCTCTCTCTCTTTGTTACTTTAAAAGTAAATAGAGGATTAGGCAATATTAGCTCTTCAGTATTAGTTTGAAGGCCGCAAAAACACCCACGACCCTCAAATCCGAAGCTACTCTCTCTATCTGTGTGTCGATTTTCGACGGAATATGATTGTGTTGAAGAAGAAGACGAAAGAATTTTGGTTTGGTTTTGAAGTTGTAGAAAAGGAGGAGGGGATGGGTTTATAAACGAGGAGGGAGGAAGAGAAGCTTGGGGAGCACGTTTAATCTGTGGAAATGGAGAGGAAAGAGTGAACGTCATATTTTGCTTTTGTATTTTCCCTCTTGTTTTCCTCCTAAGTTTGTTATGTTTTGTTGGGGAATCAATTTTTGCTCGTCCTAGATTCAATGTCTTTCTGTGGCTTAGCCAAATTAGTTCGAGCAATATCTTTCTCTTGTTGAGTATATAAGAATACTGTTGCTATGATGTCTCGTACCAATTATACAATTATGCGTGTAAGTTTTGTATATATATCATGAGAATACTGTTGCTGTAGTGTCTCGTACTAATCATATAATTATGTGTGTAAATTTTGTATATATGGCATTATATAATTTGCTCTCATAACTTAGAATCGCTTATGAGAAAACCAAAAAGAAAGAAAGGGTGGTGCCAGCTCAAGAAATTGCTTGGTGTTTTTCTCTCAACTTACCATTTCTCCATGTATCATAGCTTGTTGGAGACATTGACTTCTACTTTTTTATTTTTTTTAATTTTTTTATTTTTAATCTTTCTAAAAACAATGTGTTCCAAAAAGTCACTCTTATTCGATTGCAAAGAGTTTGATCTATATATAAAAACAATTTATTAAACACGCAAAAAAAATTTATGCATGTCAAACTGTAATTGGTCTATAAAGAAGAAGAAGCCAAATATTTTCCTTCTGGTTCGACCATTTTTAGACATATTGACATAGAACCATACTTCACTGCTGAAAGAAAAGCAGCAAGTGCTGATGAAACCCAATTACAAACGAACACGTGTCCTATTATAGTTTCTAATTTTAATTATTTAGACACGTGTCCACTTGTGATTGACTTTTCAAGAGCACTTGCTGCTCTTATTTCAGCAGCGAAGCATGGTTAATTGACATGTCTTTTAATTATATACAAGTAGCTTCTAATCAATAATTTTCTCCCTAGTCTTGCTCTTATGGGATAAACATTCCAATGAAATGCTAATTATGCCAACTAAGCATCTGCAGATAGTTAGGATATAAGGACATAATTAATGTTATCAAACTAACCACTTTTTCAACGCTAATTAAGATTTGATGAAGCAAAATTTGAATCCTAATTAAATAATTTAAAACTCCATCTAATCATATACATGCATAAGCCAGCATCACTGTTCGTCTAAGATAAAAAAGACCTGGATTATTAAAAATAAAATAAAATCGTTTAATATGTAGGATCCGATCGGCAAATTAGTTGGTTGTGGCTTGCAGAAAAGGGTTACGAGTTCATTTGTGTTAAGTTAAAGGCTCAGAAGGGTCCCACTCCCTGCTCTCCTCGAGCCCCTACAATCCCTCTGAGTTTGAGTGCACGGATCCCCATCTCTGTCGAAGAGTATTTTCGGCTGCAACTAAAAGGCCGCGGCTTTTGTTAAAAAAAAAAAAGGCAGTGGCTTTTAGTTTCCGTTTATTTGGAATACCACTACGTGATTTTATTAATCTACTAAATTACATTAAATGTGTTTGTTTTTTATTAATAAATCTCAAAATATGATATAGCATTAGTGTCGCCCTCTCATACCATATACATGTAAAATAATACATTACGTTACTAGTGTTTTAGATACTCATGAAAATTACCGCTTCGAAATTGGGATTTTATATACAGATTTCTCGAACTTTCAAGTGTTTTATATAAAACTTTAAACTTATACTGGTTGACTTTTATTTTTTATGTTATCAACATCAGAACATTCTTGTTTCTGCTGGGTCTTTAAACAATGCAAACCTGCAATCAATCCTGCAAGCCTGAAACAATTTAGCACATTTAATAGAAAATAACTCATAGCAGAGAGAAGGAAAAAAAGAATGTTGTATGATCAATGAGAAAAACAAAATATCGAGAAGAACTTACCTGCAACCGGACGCCATTGTAATTGTATTTCAAACCAATCAAGTATTTGATTGTTTCGGGATACCGCCACAATTGCATCTAAGTTTTAGGTAATCTTTCCGTAATAGTGGAATGAGTGGTGGAAGCAACATTTAAGAATTGGGTATTGAATAAGTCTGCTGTTTTGGGTAGATTTCAAGTTTAAGGTGCTGGGCGTTGAATGAGTCCCTGTGGATTAGGTGTGTTCAAATGTTGGTGGTAGTAGGTTTAGGAGGGCAGATGCTTGAGTAAGATAATTTGGCTGTGCTAGGGAGGAAGACATACTTTAGACAACTTGATCAAATTCTTCTACCTAATCTGGCTGTGCTAGGGAGCTCGGTCATGACCAATCTTCCCGAGGGGCTGCATCGAAAGTTCGAAACTATCAACGATATCAACTCAACACGTAAAATTGAATCTTCAATTCAGAATGAGATACATATGTTATTAGAGACGAAAAATTTCATCACCATTCAAAGCTTTTGTAGCGCAAGTACCGAATACACCTAGATAGTCATAGACAAATAATTCTTCTTCTTTTGGTGTTCCACGAAATCTCTAGAACGTGGGGACTTTCAGAAAACTCAAACAAGAGGCCGGCTACAAAAGCAACTAGATTACCATTTCCATGTCTTTCCACTGTTATCATCTAGAATAGTAGTACCAGTCGCTAACATACGTAAAAAACAGATAGCAGCATATACCTTTTAATGTACCAACTGATATGACAACGTTCTCTGGCCTTTCACAACAAACAGAATGCAGCAAAAACAAGCAGTACTAGGCACTTCAGGTCCCTCTCTTAGCCAAATTCCAGCTCAAAGTAGAAAAAACTTAATTGTACCTGGAAGCTTGTTAAGCTATAGGATGGCTAGAGGAAGTCACATGTAGCAAACGTCAGCGCTTAATCAATAAAATTTAAGACAAACAAAGAGATGACAACGGGGTAGGGTTGAATTATGAACTTAACCACTTTAACATCATCATGAAATATAGCCGTCTATATATTGCAAAACACAAAATTGACAAACAAAACCAGATAAACTCTTTGAACCAGTTGAGCAAAACATGGGGAATAGGCAGGTTAAGCACACATGATTTGACCTTTAGACGGCCATGAATGATATCTGATAGCAAGGAGATCGAAACCAGATTTCACTCTAAACATGCCAAGCTAATACAGGTTGACTTCTCCAATTCACCTGCTTAAATGCCAGCTAATATACAAAGATAGGACTTCTGTAAACGTTGGCTAACAGATGAGTCAGTTGTTACAAATGTATCTTAAACCAGCAAAGCCAGTGCGAAGTGAAGCATTTTGGTTCAGTATGGAGCACATTAGTTATCAAAGAGTTGTATAGCAAAAAAACGAATGTCACATCTTAATGCTTATCTTGTAACAAACTCATTTTACTAAAACTTCATGCCATAAACATCTCCAACGAACCTGAATATTTCGTAATCAAAGTACCTTTCATTACTTAGTGCATCAAGTCCGACCATATCTAACACTGTACGATTAAGGATCACTAGTGCGGATACATGATTAATAAAGAGAACTTCGATAAACATAATAGCTTGGTTCCGATTTGTTGAACAATTGTTTTAATATATCGCATTTAAAAGACACAATGACTGCAAAAAATGATGTAACACATTGTGATTCTATGAACTGCAACTACTTAAAGCAGTCGATTTTCCTAAGTTCTAAACTTCACATTCCAATTGCCACAAACTAAACAACTTCCTACAAAACAATTAGAACTTGGATTATTGCGTTCATTGTTCCACATGCGAAACTAATCCATTCAAATTGAACAATTTATAACTAAAATTAAACTCGAAAAACACAAATTCGATCCGCTACCACATTTACCTCCACAGCTATATCACAGACCTCTTCTGCTGCACCTTAGCTTTCTCCGCATCGATAATGGACTCCACCAACTTAACCGCATTGTCCAACCTCCCCTCCGCATTCACCACAACATAATCGAAATTCTTAACATGCTTCACCTCCTCCCTAGCCATGGCAACCCTCACAAGAAGCGACTCCGTTGTCTCGGTTTTTCGATCAATCAGCCTCTCCACAAGCTTGGCCTCACTCTCTGCCATAAAAAATATGAAAACGGCCGAATTCCCAAGAATCTTCCTCAGTGTTTGAGCACCCTGGATGTCGACCCTCAAAACGATGTCGTACCCTTTCCCCAATTCCTCCCTAATCTGCTGTTTGGGGATCCCCTTGTAGTCCCCGTACACCAACGCGTACTCCAGAAGCTCGTTCCTTTCCACCATTGTCAAAAACTCCTCTTTACTCACAAAGTAGTAATCTTTGCCGTGAACTTCGCCGGGCCGCGTTGGGCGGGTCGTCGCCGTCACCACGAAATGCAAGTTCTCGTTGGAATCCTTGAGCTTTTTTATGACGGCGTCCTTCCCGACGCCGCTGGGGCCACTGATGACGATGATTAGGGGTCTGGGGCTGGGACCAGAGCGGCTCGGAGCTGAAGGCCGAGCCCAGAGAGGCCTCCAGAGCGCGGAGGAGCTCGGAGCGGTCGGCTCTTTCGATGTCGGGAATGGGAACCGAACCGGGTCGGCGGGCGTCGCCCATATGGGAGGATAAGGATCGGGTGTTGGGGGGAAGTGACTGTGAGGGGGTGGGTTTCGGGTAGGGGCGGAGGAGGGAGTTGGGGGTTTGGAGGATTTTGGGGCGGAGGTGGAGGAGGGGAGGAGGGGAGGAGCGAGAGAGTGAGGTGGCGAGGAATCTGCGAAACATTGAGAGGGAGAGAGAGAGAATGTGGGAGTGTTCGAAGCTCTGTGGTTATCGGATAAATTAAGCTCTCTGGTAATCTTAATTTTCTCTAAATGGAGGCAAAAATGATGGTGGGGGGAATGTTCGAAACTCGGTCCTCGGGCGTGGGTTAATTGCTTAATGCCACTAAAACTAAACATTTCATTATTCGTTTTTTCTAATTGTGAAAAGATTTTTACAATCAACAAGTGACTGATTGAGCGCTTGAATGTGTACATATAGTACGGCTAATCCATAAAACAAGTGTAAAATTCCGTTGGAAATGTTCTAAAATCCCCCCAGAGGTATGAGCAGATAGCTGACTTGGAATTGGACCACAATAAAAACAATAATCCAAAACAATTCAGTTCGTAGCATTTAATGCATGAAGGAAAGCATTTTCCAAGTTTTGGCCATTGTTTGCAGTGTGTAAATAGTACTTGATGTTTTGCAAAGCTGTGATTAGCATTGTTAGTGAGCAATGCAAAACAACGTAATCGTTGGGCCTGGATTTCGACATTGTCGAGGGTGAAAGACATAACTGAGTAGGTTCAACTTTTGAATGTTGCAGACTACTACCTTAAAGAAGTCTTTTAGAGGCATCAGACAACCTTAAAGACGATTGCCTTTTAATATATGTCGTGTTGGTGTTGTTGAGACGAAGCTGAGACGAAGACTGAAGGACCCCAAAACCAACCATTGCTTGAAGGCGATCAGTCGGTAAGAGCTACTAATTAATGCCGGTGATGCGAGGGTGGTGCAAGGGTTGTCCTAGACGCAGACCGGCCTATCAACTAGATATATAGCATGAAACAACAACCCTAGCTAATTGCTCTCCGGGGAAAGAACAATTCCAAATTCAACACACACGATCAAATTGCAACATTCTTCCTTCAAAATTAAAAAAGTATTCCATAGTAAGAAAATGAGTGTCAAATGTTTTTTGGTATTCAAGCAGTACTTCACGTGTCATAAAAGAAGTAGAGAGATTCATAAAAGTATAACATTTTTCCTCCACTTGTATTATGAAATGTGGAGCACCTCTTGAATACCTAGTACTTTAAAAAATGTGATGCTAGAGAGGCTATCTATTTAAATCATATTTTATAAACCACATTATGTGGCAGTTGATTGTTGGGTTCTTTGATTAAATCACTATAGAAATGAGAGTGATGCTAAAGAGATTATCCACTTGAAGTCTTGGACCATATTTTGTAGACCACATGATATGGCAGTTGATGCTTGACTGCATTGTTATATCATTGAAGGAGGAATCCAACCATGAACCGCTGCATCAAGTGGCATACGGGTCTTGTAACTCGTGGATCCAAAGTGTATAATCTGACCTGATATAAAATCAACTGGTTCTTACTTTTAATTTTCCAAACGATATGAGCTGGACTCGGCTTGTGTAAAACCGAGTCCATATTTCTTATGTGCAAGCAAATCTGGTCCAAACCGTTTAAAGATTGTCTTAGAACTTGTCATTTTATTAATAGTCTAGGATGAAGCCCATGATCGATAATTCCATATATATCAAAGTAAAATAACAATCAAACTTCTTCCTTTAGAACATTTGTTGGTATTGACTTTATAGATGTAATTATTTCCTAACGGAAAATTGTTGTTTTATTATACAACATATTATTGAAAATGTATCTATTTGATTTATAAGAATTAGGTCGTATCAAACAAATTCAAATGAATTGATTCTACTAATAAAAAATAAAAAAACATAAACCTAAATTGACTCAAACTCGTATGAAAAAAAATTCAAATCCAAATTTACCAAAAATAAATCCAACTCGATCTATGTCCACTCCTCTCTCTCTCTCTCTCTCGTATTTTTCCTTAGAAGAAATCTCTTCCGAAATACAAAATATTCACATTTAATTACTTAATCAATGTGTGACATATGTTTTTGGCAGGCGTCGTCCTGTTTCCTATAAACTCCTACCTCATTTCAACCATACAAAAACCTTTACCCCACACGATCAGAATCAAACATTATTCTCACCACCATCCACCGCCAATCCATCACGAATCCACATCACCACCACCGCCATCACCGCCTCCCGCCAATTCATTTCTCTCCCTCCAACCCTTCAAATTCTCTGGACCACCAAATTCAACCCCAAAACCCCCCAATTCCCCCAAGTTAACACTCCAATCCTCGATCAAAACCCTAATTCTAAATCCAATCCAACGGGCCAATTCAATCCAACCCTCTTCACAATTCCCACCCCGAGAAGCCCCAGAACATCAAAATCGGTCCTTTCCGCGCCACCAGCCAGTAATTGTTGATGGACAGAATCAGGGTCCCAAATGAAGCATTAAAGCCCAGCTCATCCCCGCGGCGGCGGCTCCGCTGGTCACGTGCTCGACGTCGTGCACGGAGACCGTAAATGGGTGCCACGAGTTTAAGATCAGTGGGTACTCGCTCGCCAAGGGCATGGGAATCGGCAAATACGTCGCCTCCGATTCGTTTGTGGTCGGTGGTTATACATGGGCTATATATTTCTACCCGGATGGCAAGAGCGTCGAGGACAATGCCGGGTACGTGTCGGTGTTCATAGCTCTGGCGAGCGAGGGCACCGATGTCAGGGCTCTGTTCGAATTGACGCTTTTGGATCAGAGCGAGAGGCAGCGGCACAAGGTGCATAGCCATTTTCTGAGGATGCTTGATGGCGGTCCTTATACGCTTAAATACCGGGGAAGCATGTGGTATGTATTCTGAAATTACTGTTTTGATGTATAATTTTGTATAAGTTGTATGTTTATATGTGTGTATTGGATTCTGATTGCATATTGTGTGTATAAAAGTGTGAAACTTTTCATGGAATTGGTTAAACTTATGATGATAGGTGTGTCTTTGATATGAAATGTTGTTGCTTTGAAGTTTAATCATTTTACTTCGACTTTGACCACAAACTTAAAGCTCCTTGAATGCAATTCGGAGATAAAATACCGTGTGTGTGAAATGTTTAAATGTAAGATAGTGTTATTCACACACCCATTTTTACCTCTGACTCACCCTTGTTAATTTTGGCCATTGATATTCTTCAATTTATTGGATCCTGGGGTGTGTGAGAAGTAAAAAATGGGTGTGTGGATAGCACTACTCTAAATGTAATGAAAGTAAAATAAAAAAAATGGTATTATCTTCTATTATATGTCTCTAACCATGCCTGACAACTCGGTAACTCCTTAATGTTTTGGCAAAGCTGCCATCAGCATTGTTAGTGAGCATTGAAAAACAACATAATTGTTTGGGCCTGGATTTCCGCAAATAAATAAGCTGTTCTTTGCCTTGTCATTACAATATATACAACATAAATTGTTGCCTGTACTGTTTTGGATGAAAAACATAACTGAGTAGGTTCAACTTTTGGATGTTGTAGGGGTTATAAACGCTTTTACAAAAGAAGTCTTTTAGAGGCATCAGACTACCTTAAAGATGATTGTCTTATAATAAAATGTCGTGTTGGTGTTGTTAAGACGAATACAGAAGGACCTAAAACGTACAATATAGCAGAACCACCTTCCAATATTGGCCAACATTTTGGTAAGCTTTTAGAAAGTGGAAAGTTGACTGATGTAAGTTTCAAAGTTGACGAAGAAGTATTTGCTGCCCACAAAGTGGTGCTAGCAGCACGCTCGCGTGTCTTCAAGGCACAACTTTTTGGTCCATTAAAAGATAAGAACACTGATTCCATAATAGTTGAAGACATTGAAGCTCCCGTATTTAAGGTTCTCTCTCTCTCTCTCTCTCTCTCTCTCTCTCTCTCTCTCTATGTGGGTTTGTCTGTGTGTGTGTGTGTGTCTGCGTGTGTGCACGAGCCCGTGCCCCTGCGTGTTTTGCTTCCCTAGAAAGAAGCATTAAGAGGTGTAAACTGTTAACATCAATGGGGTGTGTAAGATGCACTGATTTTTGTTTTTGACGCATATGGCGGAGAAAATATTTCAAAATTTAACAGAAGTTTGATTTTCCTGAATGAAGTGTTCATGTTGTGGTATGAAGTAGGACATTTCTATAGGAAGCACGAATTTGGAGATCATACACATGAATTTTTCTGTCTTTATCACCAATTTCGTAAAGCTGCTCATGCTAGTTTTTTTACGACTTTACTTTATTGTTTATATATGGATTGGTGAGTAGGCTTAGGGCTAAATACTCTCTCTTCTTCATGTTCAAATGACAATCATATGATAAAGGGGATGTCATTTTTGTTTATTAGCTTTAGAGTGCAGGCTTCAATATGTTCAGGAGAATTAGGTCCCGTTTTGGCTGATTATATGGTACCTATATTACAGCTTTTCTTTTGGACTATAAATGTAAGTTTTTATTTGCTGAAGGATAAATAATTCAAGTAATGCAACCTTCAAGTGTGTATCTGATTTTGGCTAGTGGCAGCCAGGTGTTTTGTTTTTGCATTATTGCATTACTCAACTATGAAATGCATGTTTTAAATTATTCAAATATTTAATGGAAACGTATTTACGAAGTATTTCTTTGTGTTGCTTCTGTCTTTGCTCTTTTACTGCATATTTAGCATTAGCATTGACAATACCCTGTTCCCTCTTCAATACATCTTTTATTCCCAGAAAACGGTTGCTAATAGTTTGATTGATTTCTGTTATTCAAGTAAAGGGAACATATGAGCTTGATTGATTTCTTGTTTTGGATGTCTGCAGGCATTACTCCACTTCATCTACTGGGATTCTCTACCAGACATGCAAGAGCTTGTTGGGCCGCTAAATTCAAATTGGGTGTCTACAATGATGGCCCAACATCTGCTGGCAGCAGCTGATCGCTATGCCCTCGAGAGGCTCAAGCTGATGTGTGAGGCTAAACTTTGCGAAAATGTTGCCATAAATAATGTTGCAACAACGTTAGCCTTGGCAGAGCAACACCAATGTGAACAACTTAGAGCTGTATGCCTCAAATTTATTGCAGTGCCTGAAAATTTAAGAGGTATACTTCTTTCTTTTTTTTTTTAACCGATATGTTCTTACTGTGTTAATATTTCTAGAGCTATTTTTTTAAAATAGAAAAATCGTCCATTGTTGGTCTACCACTGTTCCTTGGTTCTTCAATGTCTTTTTCTTCAGTTCAAATATGAATGATGTGGAGATGAGATCAGAAAAGAGTCAAATCTGGTGGGAGTGGGGAAGTTTTGGCTTGCAGTAATTTTCTTGAGGGTCTTCGAGGGGTGTAATCTGTTTTTATGAACTTCTTTCCTGTTCTATCTCCTTTTTTGAGGAGTGTAATCTGGTTTTGATGAACTTCTTTCTGTTCTATCTCCTTTTTTATCTGTAAAAAAGCTTGTCTTTGTAATTTAAAAAATATTTAATTCTTTTGTGGGCCATTGAATAACACTCGAGCAAACCAGGTTCTTGAGTAGATTTTCAATAAACAAACCTAAAGTTACCTTTCTTTCATTTTAAATATAGAATCAGTTATTGGTGTTCAATGAGTCGCTTTAAAAGACTTGTGGTTGTGGAGGGGACTTCCATTTTGGTGTGTTTTGGGTTTGGTTTGGAATTAAAGATGCTTCACTTGTTGGTTGGAAAATGAGAACTTCTCGAGCATATGTTTTTCTTTTCATTTACTCTTTAATTAACTCATGGTTTAATGCGGATTGAATGTATGTGTTGCTGTCCGTTGAATAACTTTATATTGACAAGAAAGGTGGTAAATTGTTTTCAGCTGTGATTGAAACTGATGGATTCAAGTACTTGAGGGAAAGCTGCCCTTCTGTCATCACTGAGCTACTGCGTTACGTTGCAAGTATTGGTGAGCATTCTTTTGTTACTTCTGGGTACGGGAAAGGGAACTTATCAGACGGCACTGATGGGAACGGAAGGCGGGTTAAGGCAAGGTTGTATTGATTTGGAAAATAAGCCATTAGAATAATAAAACAAAAACGAGAGTTTGGTTCATCTGTTTTTTCTTGTTTGATTGTAATATCTCGTGTTGCCAAGGATTTGTTTGCGATGTAGTTTGTAAACCTCTGTTGATGGCTGGCTATAATGTGTGTGCATTTTTTCTTGGTCCAGATTGGAGTTGTCGTTTTTAATATTTTATAGATAATGAAAGATCGCAGCATCTTTACTCGTATAGACAGGACAGGACGCTTGATTATATATATATATATATATATGTATCACTTGTACTCATTTTCTTCCAACTTTGATACAATATATTTGACATATTGATTCTATTGTGTGAGGATTCATCACTTAGAGATTAGAAAATGGAGATCAATATTATGTTTTGCTAGAGGAGATCAAAGTTGAAGAAATTTGGGTACAAGTGAGGTTTTCTAAGATCGTTCCGACTCCAAGAATTTGACAGAGTACAATTGATCAAAGGGCAAACACGTCATTCACGTGAGTTACATATCATTCACGTGAGGTTAAATCAAAGGTCAAACACGGAAAATCAAATACGAAAAATTGTATCAATGGTCTCTCAACTTTACTTCAACTGGAGAAATCGGTTCTTAACTTTAACCCAATTTGAGCAATTATTCCTCAACTTTAACATAATTGTAGCAATGGTCCTTCTCACATAACTTATTTTGACACAATTTTGACGGAGTTGACCAAAAGGACCATAACTACACATTTTAATGAACCGAGGGGCCAATAGTATTGAATTTTTAGTTGAGGGACCATTGTACCAATTTGATTAAAATTATAGGACCATTACTCTAATTTACTCTTAGAATAGGACTGGAATAAATTTGGGAGGATCGGATGGGATATGTTTTACGAATGAGTAATTATCCAACAGTTCAATTATTATCGAGTCTTAGACACCAGACGAGCCCTTAGCATAAACTGAATCACAATGGACAAAATGAAACAGTTCATCGTGAGGATCAGGTTTTTTTAACTTGCATTTATTTATGGTCTTCAACACCTTCACAATGGTTCAACACTGATAACGAAAGGAAAATGATTTTCACACTCCATTTTTTGTGGCGGACTTGGGTGCATTGGCGCATGCATGAGAAACTGAAGCACTCAACCCAATTAACAAAGCAAAACACGTTTAAATTTGCCAGTAAAGTAGCACAAAACCAAATCAGTTATCGCCATAGATGTCCAAACATGATCAAGGAAAGGAGCGTTAGAGAGACCATTATTTCAAGTAGAAAATAATACAAGGTGAATATACAAACACTGATGTTACGCCATAAAGGATGAAACGAAAAATTACCCTAGTTACTGAGCGATGGAACGAATCGGGTACGTCAACGCATCACTTAGCATTCTTCCTCCAGTGGAGATTGAAAGGCCTCAATCTTTCTCGCGCAGATGTGGCACTATCCGGAACTGGCATTCAAACTACTTAAATCGATGAAGTTTCAATTAGTGATGGATCGATCCCGGTTAGTATGCGGTGGATAACTGCTCCATCTAACATCTGTTACGGTTAGCGGATTCCACCATATAAACCTGCCATGGAATCAGTACCATTGGCTACCAGATCCACCCTGAGCAGCAGCAACTTTCCTTGGTATGTACTGAGGAGGCTTTGGCTGCAGCCGGTTGGAACCTTCAACGCCTTCACAATCTCCCCTCTCATTTTTACAGGGCATATTTCTTCTAGGATATGAAGCTGCACTTGCAGCAGGATATTGAGTTGGAGCAGCTGGATTCCTCATCACCCTTCGCTGCTCAAGAGCCTCTGCTGCAGCTGCTGCCCCGCAATTATTAAAGCGTAATACTGAGCCCACAACTTTCCCAGGCCTTGCAGCTCCTGCATCAAAAAGCAGCATTGTAAGTAAAAAAAAAAAAAAAAAAAAAACCAAAAAAGCAAAGTGACAGCAGTTTAAATAGATAAAAATATAACTCAAATTTTAAAACGCAAGAGTAGGAATAGTGGGAACAAGAGAAATATTGCAAGTGCATTTGGAGTGTGAAAAAGCAGACACCCTAACAACAACAATTTGTAATTTATTGTAATCATGTCTGCACCTTGGATGGTATGAGGAACTTGAATTGGGTGCCTTGTCGTAGGGATCCCACTGCTCCTGTCTGTCTGTGGCTTCTCAACTTCTTTGATGCAGCATCTTGAGAGGTCATCTGTGACATCTGTTGAATGCTGTACTGGGTTATCTGAATATGAAACACATGCCCTGCAAGCACAAATTTTAGTCAATACCCAGATTTTGAAATCAGATTAGCACAAATTTCAGTCAATCCCCAGATTTCGAATTCAGATTGTGAGCAATTAGACAAGAATGCTTATAAAATTTACAGGTGATGCTTAGAAAACAGATGGTACAAGGGATACCTGGGCAGTGATGCATGTGTTCTTTCAGGCGCAACAGCTGTTGTGCCATTTCCGTAGTGCTCCTCAAGATAAGTAAATTGTTTCTTGAAATGGTCAACAGCACTGTGTTGAAAAAGTAAGTAAATTAAAAATTAAGATAAAGCCTTCTCCTTTGAAGAGCAATAAAGCTTGCAAATCAGAGGAAACTTGGTTTGCATGCTCTCCTGGTAGTTTGCATACTGTCCCGGTGGTTTGCATGGTATTCTCCCACCAAATTTGATATTCAAGGTTTAGCAACCCAATCAAATACTTGATTACATGAAATCAACCTAAAATCTGTTAATATTGTGTCTACTAACATTATAATGCCATATTTCTTGCTTTTTTCAAGATTGTACGACGTACATATCTATCTTACTTGTATACCGACTCCTGTACCTTACATACACCCTGCTTCCAGAGCAAACAGTGATGGTTCCTGAGACTGACAGTTCACTTCACTACAGTGGGAAACTCATTAACTAAATAGGCTTCAAGTTGCGGATTTTAGCTTTCTTTGTTTATACCTTTAGAAGTGATAACACATACATTATTCTTATGGAAACCTGGAACAGTGTTAAAGTTTGTTTAGATCCTCATTGCATAAACACAAGAGATATCATCTACTTCGCTGGGAAGAGCACTAAGGGTTTTAATTCGAGGTGCTTCAACTTTTCACAACTCAGAGTAACAGTTCTATTAAAATACCCACAATGTTGGCCAGACATTTTATGTTATGAGAAACACAGATGTTAACCAGACGATGAACATATACATGACTACAAATATAAAGACTCTTGTAAGAGAAATGTATGAGTTAGGATGTTTTAAACTAGGTTGATATTTTAAAATTTCGGATGAGAATACCTTGGATACATGAAGCCAGTTGGCTCAGATCCTTCTAAGTACTCCTTCAACATCTTTGGATGGTACTCGAGAGTCTCACGGTAAATGAGCTCTCTTACATCTTCCTTGGTTATCCTTCGCCTCTCAAATTCAAATTCCATCTTGGTAACTGGTTGAGCAGAAGGTTCTCTCTCCACCTTTGCCAAACCCTTAAAATAGGGATCAGCAAGGGCCTAAACGAAGCAGAAGAATATCTTCATTAGCAGGATAATTTAAATGGTAAAAAAATGAAGAATTTGTATGAACATTTACCTCTTCAGCAGTAGGTCTATCCTTCGGTTCAAATGCCAACATTCTTTCTAATAAACGAAGTGCAAGTGGGTCTGCATTAGGGAACTTCTGGGAGAAAGGAATTTGCTTCTTCTTTCGCATACTGCTCAAGTATCTGCGCGCCTTCTCATTGCGTACCTGTTTGATAAAATTTAGAATTAGACTCAGATAAGAGTAGTTCAGACAATGAAATGTACACAACAACATATAGTCAGAATTTGTTAATATTGTAAATAAATATATTCCAGTAAACTGACCCTGGCAATTGCGTCAGCAGATGGTGTTCCCAATAGATCAGTCATCAGATCCAATTGATGAACAACATTTTTGCCAGGAAATAGAGGCTTCCCAGTTAAGAGCTCTGCGAAAATGCACCCTATGCTCCATATATCTATTGCAGGTGTATACTGAAAATAGAAACAAGAGTATCAATGGACTGAATATCACACCTGGAAAATAAAGCAGAAAAGTAAAAGAAACACATCTATCGCAGCGGACTGAGATGGCTATCACTGGGTGACTGCATGACATTACTTGCAATGGTTACTGTTCAATGCTATTACAGGAAGTAGAGGTAAGGTAATCAATGGAAGGCCAAGCAAATTAAGATTTAGAAGATAGCGAAGGTATGGCTCATTCTAATATTGTTTTGTATTGTATTGTGTTGTATAAAATTATTAAATATCTGTCAAACAGCACCAAATATAGAAAGGGTTACAGATGCAGCATTGTTTCTAATGCAATGCCTTTGTTAGCAAAAGGGTTAACAACAGATTAAATAAATTGTTCTAACCATACTGAAAATAAGTTAAGGAGAAAGGGACATATTGTGAGATCTCCACAGGCTAATGTTTACTGTAAAAATGTGAAGTAAATTGGAGAAAAGAAGAGGTGAGGAAGCATTACATGTAATGGTGCAATAACACAATAAAATTCAGTTGGAAACTTTTTAAAGAATCATTTTAGCACACGAAGCTACAACTACAGTACCAGACAAAAAGATCCAACAGCATCCAAAATAATGAAAGGGGTAATGATTCTTTTACCTTTGAGAAAAATGATCCACACAATTCAGGGGCCCTGTACCATCTTGTGGCAACATAGTCCTGCATGTATAAGAAATGAAGTTAGAGATGAGACCTGAACAACTTACATTTTCAGAAAACGTGCAAATCTGATATCATGTGGAAATCAAAGCTCCCAAGTTATTAAAGAAAGACTTACTGTCCAGAATATAGCGGTAGGAGTATCATTGAAAGCTACTCTTGCAAGACCAAAGTCACAGATCTTGAGTTTGCAGTCAGCATTTGCTAAGATATTTTTGGGTTTTAGATCTCGGTGAAAGACATTTGCTACAAAACCAATATATAAAGAAAATAAGAACATGTATTGTCATGATCTAATTTGAGTTTGAGGTAAAAAGAATCTACAGTAGTGCTAAATATTATAGATGTACTGCAAACAAGGTCAAAGTATAAAACTACCTGTGTGTATGTACTTCATGCCTCGAAGAAGCTGATAAAGAAAGAACTGATAATGTTCTGGTGTCAAATCGTCATTTGCTTTAATAACCTGGTGCAAATCAGATTCCATGAGTTCAAAGACAACATAAATGTCCTTGAATTCCCTTCTGGATGGTGGCAACAAGATGTGCTTGATCTCCACAATGTCTGGATGGCGTAGGAGCCTAAGAAGTTTAATCTCACGAAGAATGCGGGTGGCATCCGATACATGTTCAAAGATGTCATTTATTTTCTTTATTGCAACCTTTTCTCCAGTATGTGTATCATATGCAGAGCAAACAACGCCATAGCTTCCTTTACCAATTACTTCCTCTATTTTATACCTACTACCCTCACCATATTCTGTGAAGAAGTCCACATCTGCAGACGACTGCATGGCCACAAACATACCATTTCATCAACACAATACCATAAGACAAGTCATTATGCAATCAAAATGATTCACAACATTGGGTGGAAACAGTTGGTCACAATACAAGGATGCCTAAAAGAGACCCAAAAATCAAATAATTCGTATTTTGCAAATTTAAGTAGAAGAATATGAAACAAGTCAATCTCTACCCTTGTTAGTCACAGTACGAACATCACCAAATCAGGCTGAACACCCACTAGTTATTTTCTTAAAATGTTTCCCTCTACATCTTGACTGAAGATTACAAGTACTTATCATGATCAAGTAGGTAAACGGCTAGAAAATGTAAAGAACAATAACATGAGATTTGTAAATGACACTGACTATTCTTTAGTTAAAGAAAACTTAGATTCCTGGTTAAGAATACAAGAAATTTATGTAATGTATTGTATTTCAGCTTGACTAACCTTTACCCCATGAACAAACCATAAAATGTTTTATGATACAAAACGAAACTAAGCAATAACAGCTTCATAAGACAAATTATAAGTGGGCATTTACCCATACAACCAAATGCACAAAAGCATATGGCACAGAAATGAAACATGAACAGGAACACTGTACAGTCCATATATCGGAACACCACCATAATACAGCAGGAAATAATACGCTAAAATCTGCACCAGCAAGAAAGTTTTGATTCCAATTATCATGAAATAGTTAACAAATGCAAGACCAAATCTTCGAATAAAATCAACTATAACTACTAATATCAACATATGATTGCAAACATCGGAAGGACATCAGAAACGTTTTGCATTTTTGCAGGAATACATCAGAAGTGATTGAATATACCTTTTTTCTTTGATCCGGCTGCATCTTAACAACAAAGCATCCAAAGGGTTTCTAAGCAACAATCCAACAGGTGCATCTAACACCTTGAGTTGAAAAAACCCAGACCCAGATCACAAAAAACAGCAAAAAGAAAACCCAAATCCCCCTAAAATCAAAATACCCAGATGACCAAATCTCCCAAATATAACCAACTGATGATCAAAGCAAAAAACCCAACACAATACCGATTAAAATCCAAATCCAATTCGAATTCGGAGGTTGCAAGAACAAAGCAAAGAGCTTTAGTCCAAAATAAGACAGCTAAAATAGATAGCGGAAGTGTCTAATTTAGTTGGAAACGAAGGTTTTACAGATCACAGAGTTGGAGTGTGACTTGTGCAAAGCAATCGAGCGGAAATAACTAAATTTGGAGGATCTAAAGAAGGCGGTAATCTCTAAAGTTTTCTAAGGAAAATATAAAAATAAAGGTGGATGCTTTTGGAGAAGAAAGTAATGGGTTTTAAAAAAGCATGGTAGAAGTGCCTTCGGATTCAACAGAAATTGGTAGTCGAAGAAGTGGCAGATATCTGAAGATTGGGCTGGAGATTTCTGAGCGGAGGTGCTTTTGGATCTCGAACAGAAAGCGAGGAGAGAGAGAGAGAGAGAGAGAGAATCGCAGAACGGCGTACTCCAAGTCGCAGCTTTTTGGAGCGAAGAGAGAGAGAGGGACAGAGAAAAACAGAGAAGAACAGTAAAATATTACTAAAATGAGAAAACAGCACATTGTTTAAAGATGGCCATTATTTTGCATTATTTTGCTTTCCTGATAAAATAATAATTTTAGAGAGGGATTTGCAAAATAATTATATTTAGGTGAAAAGACCTTTTTGCCATTCAGTTTGGGCTTTTATTTAATTTTTTGCTTTACTAAGATAAATAGCAGATCATCTAAAAGAGGTATGAGAATTGAGAATTTGCCTTCAACTTAAGATGACATTGATCCAAGAATCATGAATTACTAGCAGATCATCTAAAAGAGGTATGAGAATTGAGAATTGATTGATGGCATGTTTACTTGCTCAGAACGAGGAAATCATGAAATCACACTTTTTTTAATTTTCTGTATACTTTTATTAATTTTTATCTATTGATCTTTTTCAATTAATTCGATTCAACGGTCGAAAATTGAGAAAGATATGTGAGAGTTAAAAATTAGTGCGTGAATAATAACACCTTACCCTAAGTAGGAACTCGAATTAAGTTTTGCCTGTTATTTTGGTAATATAAATTAAGAGGTAATTATTGTACTAATAATAATCCAACATTAATTTGCATACCCCAGGCAGGCGGCCCAGGTGCATGCGTGCATCACATGGGAGCTCCAAAGCATAATCTTTTATAATCATGAATTGGTAGCCATAAAATAAACAAAAGTACTTTATCTTTCAGTTTTGTTTTTCATCATTGGAGAGCCGACAGCCAAGCCATAAAATAATATATATTTTTTAGAAAGATAGTAATATATTGAAACCGGTAAAGCGGAACATAAGAAGGAATCACATTACGACGGATAATGTCACATCGTGATCCGGGCTTCCATCATATTTCGGATTTGATTCTACCGTAATACGATATTGTTCGTTTTGGGCCTCTATCACATCCTCACAGTTTTGTTTCTGAGAATTCAGATGAGGCTCTCAGGTGAACTCGCTTAACTTTTGAGTTCCTACGGAACCCGAAGTCAGTGAGCTCCCAAAAGGCCTCGTGCTAGGTAAAGATGAGAATATACATATAAGGCTTACATGATCATCACTCCTGAGCGATGTGGGATCTTATAGATAATGCTAAAGAGAATAAATTCCTAAATTAAATTTTAAACATCAATTGAAGATGATATTAATGATTGGATTATTACTTAAATGTTGATTAATGTGCTTACTTTTTATTTGTGACACATTATTTGGTTTAAAAATTTGATCTCTTTTTGAATGTCTTTGTATCACTGCTTACGAATATGGCCAGAAGCATATTCACGAGAAGCTGGAACGTTTCCCTAGTAGGTTGTACATAACAACCATTTGCACCATTGAGACCCATCACGTGGCCGGCCCTATGGCTAGGTTCCAGATCACTCTCTTGCTTTGGCATGACCAAATGAGACACCCTAGACGAGATATGATGCACCGTATCCTCAAAGTATCACATGGGCATCATTTGAAATCTTATTACGGCCATCTGCTTTGCAAAGCATGCTCCCTGGAAAAGTTGAACATTCAACCCTCACTTACAAAGATTATTCACGACCCCCCTTAAGTTTTTTTTTTGGAATATTGGGGATATTTGTGGACCTATCCAACCAACATGTAGACCATTTAGATACTTTATGGTGTTGGTTGATGCATTGATGCGATGGTCACATGTCTGCTTATTGTCCACACATAACACTGCATTTGCAAAACTTCTAGCACAAATTATTAAGTTCATGGCTCACCACCCTGATTATCCAATTAAGTCAATTTGACTGGATAATGCTGGAGAGTTTACGTCACAGACTTTTGATGATTATTGCATGTCTATTGGGATTGAAATTGAACATCCCATACCCCATGTTCACACCCAAAATGGCCTGGCAAAAACTTTTATAAAGCGCCTTCAAATGATAGCTCAGACTTTGGTTATGTGAACCAACTTGCTGGTATTTGCATGGGGCCATGCAATACTGCACACAGATGTGTTGGTTTGCTTGAGGCCTACCACTACCCAACCTCATTTGCTGTTACAGTTGGTCACTGGATACGAGTCTAACGTCTCACATTTACGTGTGTTTGTGTGCGCAGTCTATGTGCCAATAACACCGCCACTGCATACCAAAATGGGCCCTCAGAGAAAAATGAGAATCTATGTCGATTATGATTCACCATCCATTATTCGCTACTTAGAGCCCTTGACATAAGATCTCTTTACCACACGTTTTGCGAATTGTCACTTCGATGAGACAATCTTCCCATCGTTAGGGGGAGATAAGATCACTAACATTCGTGTAGAACACCGCAAATTATCGGGGATTACTCCCACTATGTCTCATTTAGATATCTGCACCCCTCAATCTGAAACTGAAGTGCGATGTATTTCAGATCATCACAACATCGCTTAAAGCATGCCAAATACTTTTACTAATCTAGCAAAGGTGATGAAATCACATATACCCGCAGCAAATGCACCTGCAAGGATAGACGCTCTTAACGTATGCCGTATCACTGTCTTAGAAGGCTGAACCATCCCCAAGAGTAGGGCAGCTGCACATCCTATGCGGTACGGTACACTGGCGGCTAGCCAATCATATGCTCTTCCCTGAAGCATGGCAGACCCCCTAGTTCAAAAGATTCACAATCTCGGAAGAGGAAAACGACACAAACTAGTGACCCTAGTCTAAATCTGACCATTGCTTACTCATCTGTTCCAACACATGAGGTTATTCTAGATTACGGTGATGTCTTAGATGAGACCTACCAGCTTTTCGAGAATCGAGAGATTTCGATCCATTACATAGTATTGGATAAGGTTTAGAATCTGAATGAGATGATTGTCGATGATGCATTCGCGTATACTGTTGCTTCCGACATCAGGCTTAACGATGACATTGAACCATGTTTTGTTGATGAACGTCAACGTAGAACGGATTGGTCAAACTAGAAAGAAGCAATCCAAGTCAAACTCGATTCGCTTACGAAACGTAAGGTGGTTGGGCCTGTAGCTCCTACTCCATCACATGTGAAGCCTGTGGGTTACAAGTAGGTTTTTGTGAAGAAACGTAATGAGAAGAATGAAATAGTATGATACAAAGCACGCCTCGTAGTGCAAGGCTTCTCTCAACATCTTGGGATTGATTACGAGGAGACGTATTCCCTCGTAATGGACGTCATAACGTTCTGCTACCTTATCAGTTTAGTAGTTTCTGAAAAACTAAATATGCAGCTTATGAACGTGGTAAATGTCTATCTTTATGGGTATCTAGATACAGAAATCTACATGAAAGTTCCAGAAAGACTTCCATTGACTGGTTCAAATAGTTTTATACCACGGAACACTCTATCGATTAGATCGAGGAAATCACTCTATGGATTGAAACAATCCGAGCAGATGTGGTATAACCATCTGATTGAATATTTGAAAAGTCAGGGTTATGTGAATTATGCTCATACGTGTTCATAAAGAAGTCACATTCCGAATTTGCGATTGTTGCAGTTTATGTCAATGACATAAACCTTATTGGAACTCCTGCAAAGCTTGAGGAAATTGCCGTTCACTTGATATCGAAATTTGAGACAAAAGATCTTTGGAAAACTTGATATTGTCTCGGTCAAGAGATCGAGCATTGTTCGGATGGAATCCTAGTACATCAATTCGAACTACACCCAAAATGTGTTGCGACGTTTTAATGAGGATAAAGCGAAACCTTCGAGTACTCCTATGGTCGTTCGAACTCTAGATGCTAAACGAGATCCTTTTCGTCCCAAGGAGGATGAGGAAGAGATTTTGGAGCTTGAAGTTCCATACCTAGGTGCAATTAGTGCTTTATTATACTTGGCTCAATGCACTAAACCCGACATCTCCTTTGATGTTAGTCTTTTGGCTAGATACAACAATGCGCCTACACGCAGACACTGAACTGGTGTTAAAGACATTTTCCACTACCTTAAGGATACGACCGATTTGGGCTTGTTTTACACCCATGAATCCTCGAGAAGAGCCGCCACCTTCCTTGGTCCTCGGGTTTATTCTCGCCTCGTTGGTTACGCAGATATTGGTTATTTGTCTGACCCATACATGGCACATTCTCAAACGGACTATGTCTTTATTGTTGGAGACACCGCTATATCTTGAAGGTTTACCAAGAAAACGCTAGTTGCAACTTTTTCGAACCATGTTGAGATTCTCGCCCTTCATGAAGCATTGCGTGAGTGCTTTTGGTTGAGAGTTGTCATGGAACATACTCAAAGCACTAGCGGTCTTACTTCCATTGTTGACCTTCCTACAACAATCTTTGAAGATAAAGTAGCATGTATCGAGCAGTTAAATAAGGGATACATCAAGGGAGACAACACCAAGCACATAGCGCCAAAGGTATTTTATTCTCACCAGCAACAACATCAGAACATTGAAGTCAAGCAAATCCGTTCCTAGACAACCTGGCCGATCTTTTCACCAAGTCATTACCCAAGTCTACTTTTCAGAAGCTTGTCCAAGGAATCGGTATACGTAAATTATCTGAGTTGAATTGCTTGTAGTTCTCTTATTTGGAAGTTATATCTAACTCAGGGGAGTATCCAGAAGCATACTCACTTGATCTTAATGTACTCTTTTTCCTACGATTAGAAGCATTTTTCCTACTAGATTTTCGCTACATAACGAGGTTTTGATGAGGCACCCATCCTGGGATGATTATACTTCGTTGAGTTCACTACTTTCATTCTGTTTGATGTTTGTTGTAGACAATATGCATTCTTCTCACTTTTCTCCTTAATTTATGGGTTTTCACCTACCTTAGGCTTTATAGCAAGTTCTTTGAGTTTTACTACCAATGCATACTTTCTTTTAAATTTTTGACTCGCATTCACCCGTTGTGCCGACAACTTCATCAACTGTTCTACCTTATCTGCTGAAGATATGATGTGATGTTTTGTTGAGTTTTTATACACTCAAAGGGGAGTGCTGCAATCCTATTGGATTAGGAATATGATTGTGTAAATCCTAGTGTATCTAGGAGTATCTTTGTATATTCCCTTTAGTAGTTAAATTCCTATTAGAGTTATAATCCTATTAAGGTAAGGATTACACCTTCCTTACTACTATAAATAAAGGAACAATGAGGTAATACAACACATACCTCAGAAATTACATCTTTATTTTCTCTCTATTACTGTCAGCCCCCTCCCTCTCTGTTCTAAATACAATTCAGTTAAATAAGCCTATAACATATAGTTCATTTTGTAACACTTAAAATGATGATATCTGTCAAAATTTCTAGACCAATAGCACCAAACTTCCTTTTCTATTTTGATTGGAAGCCATTAAACTTCTTTGAAAATTTTATTTTAATTCGGTTAAACATTCTAATACCAAACCATTGTTGTGTCACAACTTCTTAACTGATTTTTGTCATACTTTGAGGTGTGGTTTTGATGTTACGTAGCATTTAGTATTGTGGGTATTTTAACTATTAGATATAATTTTCATAATTATTAAATCTTCTATTTTCAATTTCAATTGTTCATTTTTTTTGTGTCAGTAATGACACTTATATTGAAAAAGGGACCGAAGTATTGAAATTTTACTGAAATTCTAGATATTGCCCAAAATATTTCCAAAGTTTCAAAGATATTATGTGTAGATATTGCTTCCTTCTAAAAAAAGATTCCCTTCAAGGTTCTACATTTCTTTCTCAAATGCATAAATTTCATCAAATTATCCATTTTCCTGATGACCAATGAATGAAAGCCATGAATGAAGAATGAACAATACATGCGTAAGAATGAACAAGTGGTGTAAATAACTGTTGACCCTAAAAACTACTTAGCCTACGTGGTGCGCATGCCGAATTACTAATAAGTTAACTACATCTTTCGATTGAATGCAGGGCGTGCCAACTCATGGGTCGAGCTCGGTCGGGGAGTGAATGAATGTTGATTTGGTGTTGGGTGCGTTGATGGCTTCTGAATCTTGCGACTGTGATCGAGGAAGGAACACGTCTTAGCTTTCAGGTTTTAGAGCTTGAAGACAAGGCTGCTAGTTATACAAAGTTCATGAATCGTCGGCACCAGATTCGGCGACTGTAATTATATTCATGAGAATATAAGCGTGCCGAATCAATACCAGACTGTAGGGACACAAGTACTCGAAAGAAATGTGTGTCTTGATTGTAAATACGGTTCGGCCGTCTATGTGTCGAATTCTGACATACACTTATGAGTATCCAATCATAAAATATCAAATTCAGCTTTCAGTATTCCGAATATTAAGCAACTTGGTAACACTTTACTTTGCCGAGAAGGCTAATAATATGACATCTTCCAACAAGGACTCAGGAAATCCTTACTGACCGAGACTTGGATAGATAACCAGTCGGTCTTGAAGCAGTGTTTTTTATCCAAACTGAAGATGTTGCCAGTTACCAACACAGTGTTGTTTATCCAAATTGAAGATATGTTGGCAGAAAAAGGGTAAAATGAAAAGATCTTAAGATGTTTGAGAGATTTCGCATAGAGCGAGAATTTGTGCATGGCATATTTGTGTGTTGATTTAGATGGGCCTTGAATGATGCACTCCCCTCTCTATTTATAGTAGTAATACCCACATGCCGAAGTAGAGTTCCACTCGGACTATAATTCCTTGATCAAATCCGAATGGGCTTCGGCTAGTCTTAATTCATGTAGGACTCTAAATCCAACCATATTATCCTTCAGATTCAAACCCTTGATTCTCGGCACCTTTCTTTATTCAAACATAATAGGCATCCAAGGACTCCTTGTTATATCAGGATTCGGTTAGACCTCCTATCCAAATAAGATTGTTTTCTGATAGGATTTGGCCGAACCTTACTGGGCTGGGCCTTCTCTGGGAATATTCTAAGATTCCCATCATCTTACATAATAGGCCCGAGCCCATAATAATCCTCGACCCAAAACTGTTATTTTGGGTCCAAACAGCACCACACTTTGTGGAAGTTATGTTGTCATCAAATGGAATGATCGAGTTGATCGAATGGTTCTTTCGGAGCTATGTGCTTGTAAGCCATGTTGATTCAGCAGCACATTTGGCAGTGGATATACAGTACCCCATTATTCTATAAAAACCGTTATACGATAGTATTGGATCAACCAAAACAAAACTATCCGCGCGCACCGCAAATAGAATCGAAATAAAATTTCAATTTAAACCTTGGCACTTGAAACAAATCAAAACTGTGATGTGGAGGACAATGTCTGATTCAAAAGTGACTAGTATTACCTTTTTATTCCAAACATGACAGCTAACATGGCAACTCAAAAGTAAGCTAGAAATAGTCTCATCAAGAAGATTACACAAAGGACAATGGGACTTTCCCAAGGCATAAAACGATGAAGTCTACATTTAAAATTTGAACTTTAGGTACCTTAATTGTTGTTCTTTATTCCAAGCAAGTAACATTACAGATAAATTAAATAGATAAAAAGCAATTGAGTACAAACGATAATCTACATTAAGAGGAGAGGAGGGTTTGAACACTGGATGTAGCGGGTCAAAGAGGAATGCCCGAGTCACCGGGGCAATCCACCGCTTCCAAATAAAAAACAACATATAAGAGAATTTAAGGTACTCCAAACTGTCTTCCTAAGTGACAACAAAACACTTCAGCAGTGATATATGGTGCCCGTCACTTGATATGCTCCAAGAACCACCCCAACAAGTCTTGATGAGCCTCCTCAGCTGCCTTGACAGCCGCCGCGTCTTCATCGTTGTACCTCAACGTCCACCCATGTACGAGCTTCGGGAATATCTTCACATGGCTTTTAATCTGTGATTCCATTATGCAGACAGTCACTTACAAGGAATGTGCATTGATCACAACCAAAATCATTGAAGGATATTCCTACCTCAGGTTTTGCAGTTAAAACCTCTTCAAATTGTTTGACGACTTCGGGTGGAGTCAGCTGATCAATCTCAGCTCCAAGTACAGAAATCGGAACCTTAACCGCTGAAAGTAATACCGGGAACAGATCAATAATCAACACACAATACTTTTGTTCTTTTTTGAAAGAATTGTAATACCACATTTTGTTTCTTTTTGCAGCCATGAGCAGATGTGGCGGTCAGGGTTGCGCAGCCATCGCGCAACACAGGTTTGTGCAGCCATCGCGCAACACAGGTTTGTTATCGTTTTCAAATTTTGCTAGTAGGAATAGAGAGAAGTGGGTGCGGAGAAACATTTTGGCTGTAAATACAGAAATCTTACCCTTGATATCATCCAGAGTGACAAATGAAGGATGACACAAAACAGCGGCTTGGATAAAGTCATGCTTCGCAAGTTCAACGACACCCTTGCCTAAAAACAGCACAAATAATTCAATGTCATGTGAAACGACCTATGCCATAATGAACTGAGCAGGAAAATAAGCACTTCCTCCTACGAGACATTGTTAAACTGGAATAGTACTAATAAACAAGGAAATAGATATACATAACGGAGAGCAGGAAAATGAACTCACCGCCCCAACAGAAGCCTACAGCACCAACTGCAGAAACACCTTTACTTTTTAAAGCTTCAATTACCAGTTTTGCATCTTCGATTGTTTTGTCCTGTAGATACGAAAACAAGAGCTCATAACCTCAGTTTTAGCGGCACTCGTACGCTCGACAAGTCCATATCAACTTTTAAAACACCACTATATAAGGTCCTTGTATTTTTTGTCACACTAGTCTCAATAGGTGGAAACATCCAAGAGTTCAAGACCATATGAAGCTCAAAACAACAACAATACTGGGATGCTAAGCTGAAATGAAAATGTCCCCCAAGTTGTACGTAAAATTCACGAATCACACACAGATACTTGTGAGAGTACTTAAATTACAGATAAACAAAATACTTAGAGATCTGCATCAAAACAAAAAGAACCAACCGGTGCATGAGCTTTTATCCAAACCGGTAGAGAGGCAAGGTCCCCATTAAAAGGGTCTCGATTGAAGAAGTCCGGGAGCACAACAATGAACCCAGCAGCTGCAATTTTGTCTGCAAGCATCCTTTACAAGAGACGGGTGGCATTAGTTTAAGGGTATAGGGCACTTTGCAATCTTGCAAACTTAATAGTGATTCAGGTAAATGTCACAACTGTTTCTTCAAACAAAAAAATTCTGATGTCAGGAAACTAGAAGGACCAACTATGCATTGTTATTGTAAAGAGTTGACACAAAAAATACAGGTGTGGAACTTTTAAGCGTAACGAGAGGGCATTAGAGAAAAGTGTGAAGTTCGACAGGTATATGGTAAACAACCTGATTCTGAACTATTCTTCAAAACTAGTGATTCTCTTTACATAGACCAATCATAACCATTTTTTCCTCAAGGATTGTACTTCTGAGTAAATAATTTCAAAATGTTCACCAAGTCATCAATTTAATCAGAAAGTGTTATTTAAAATCCAAGAAAAGCGATCGATTTCTGAGAACTCATCTATCAGATGTGGGAATCAGTCGTACCTAGCCTTTGGAGCTTCATATCCTGCATGGCAAAAACATGTAACATTAACAAGTGGTTTGGTGATAGAACATCACAGAAAGCAACTGTACAATAGAGAGAGAGGCATATGGTTTGAATGATCGAAAATCAATTATGCTATTCGAATTCCCAATTGGAAGCAAACGGGAAAAGAAAGAACAACAATCATGCAAAAACAGAAGAAAGAAAAAACAGAAAATGGGGTAGTTGCTCAGTTAATCAAACATATGCACAGCACCCACAAAGCCAAAAGGAAAAGGAAAATGCCAGATCTGATTGCTTCATCAATTAATCAAACATATGCAACAGTGTCAAAGATTTCAGAAATACAGGCCAGCTTTCCACTACAAGACCTCGATATAATTAGAAGTAGAACCACTCGATATAAGTTATAATTTGTCAATTTTCCGATATGGAGATTCTTGCACCCATAAATTTACACAAGCTAAAAACCAGTTCCCATTAAGCTAAAAACACACACAGACCACTCAAACCCACAAACCCAAATCACAAACTGAACAAAAAATGCAAGCTTTTGAAACAAGTAGAAAAAAGAAAGACTTTTGGAGTGGTGGGTAAGGTACCAAAAGCGTCATGGACGAGAAGAACGGCAAGCTTGGAGTCAGGGGAGCCAGTGACATAGGAATCGAAACCGCCGAGCTTTTCGACGTGGCCGGAGCCGCTGGACGGGTTCAGGGCTGGTGGGTTTGAGCAGCACTCAGAGCTTGCCATGATTCTTTTCTTTTTTTTTTCCTCCGAATTCACAAACACAACCACTCTTTGCCAGTGTTTGATTGAGCTAGAACAGCAGAGGCTATATTTATAGAGGGGAAATCATTCTCCGGCCAATAAAAAAATATGAAAGTTTGGAAATGGTCAGCAAATATGTCAGAATTTGATATTTTGTTGGCAAATTGGAAAGTCAATGCTCCGATATATGAGTTTGGACGTTGTTTGCTGAATTGTTTACTTTTGAAGTGACGGGATGAATGACGTAGGCCTAATGCGAAAAGTTTGAGGAGAATAACTATTAGCCGCAGTCCAAGATTCCAAGACTGGCACTCCAAACCGTTTACACCTCGTTGGTTATTTGTGAAAGTATGTTATGGTTCAAAACTTCAAAGTAAATTACAGTTGTGCATGTTGATTAGTTACATACACTCCACAACTCTTCAGAAAAGACTGTATTGTGCATATCGATTAGTTACTCACACTATACAACTATCCAAAAATGACCGTATTAGAGAGAGAAAACCGTTTGATCTGTAGTTTCGTTCGATTTAGAATACAAAAGAAATTTTTTTAAAATGCACTAATCAACTTCATCAAACCTATTAACATGATTTATACCACTCACAAAATGCCAACCTAAAAGCACCACATTGTTGTTAAACCTCTACTCTTCTAAGCAACAAATTTTACATACAAATATGGGTACTATAAAAGTGCAGGCATTCTTCTGATTCATAGTAAATAGAATGTAGTTGATGTGATAAGGTTCAAATTAATCTCGTCTTTTAGTGACGATAAAACGCTTCACAGTGATGCCAATACCATTCACTTAACATGGTTCAAGAACCACTCCAACAAGTCTTGATTAGCCTCCTCGGCAACCTTACAAGCTGCTTCATCATCACGTCTTACCTCGTGTTCCACTTTCAGGAAAATCTTCACACGGCTATCTCCAATTCCATAAAACCAACAGTCGTTCCAAATGCATAACGCAAAACATTGAAGAAACATAGCGGCATTAAGAAGGTAGAATATCCAAGCATGTCTATGGCACCTGAAGAATAATTTGTGTGCAATGCAGGAAGGCACTGAGTCCATTGATGTGTGCTGGAAGCGTGTTCGAGCTTTGAGACAACAACTTGCTGCTGTTGGTGAAACAATTTCCTATCAAGACATGGTCATCGTCATTAATTTTAAAAGGGTTGGCCATTGAATATAACTTCTTCCAATCTCACATTCGTGCAAGACCAATTCGTATCGCTCTTATTGAGCTGAGAGATTTATTACTTGAAGAAGAAAATGATCTTGACACTGCTTCTATGTTCACTGCTATGATGACTCAGAAATCTGCTTGTCCAAATGTTAAGGATAGTACTTCTGGTTCACAACTTTCTGGTTTCTCGCACGGTCGTGGTCATTTGAATCGGAATTGGGGTTCAAACTGGAACGTGAACGTGGACGTGGTCATTTGAATCGTGGATGAGGATGGAGAGAGAGGATGGAAGGGGAAACGATGAAGAATGTAGGAAACCAAAACTAGGAAAGAAAAACCAAATTTGAGCTATCTTCCGTGCACATTTCTTCCAGTTCCACCAACATTCGTTTACCTCTGCTCATCCCTCTTTTCTCCTTTGTACTTCCCCTCGTTCCTAACAAAAAGTGAAAACTACAACTAAAACCAAAATGGCTATCAAGTATCGGAAACAAAATTATGACGTTTATAAAACTCTCATTTTTGGTGGCGGCATAACCCATAGGGCATCTCCAACTAGTACTTCATTTATACACCAAAGTGGTGTTGTGGGTTCTTCCGGGTTACACGGAGGAGACCGGCAGTTCAAACTACGAAAGTTTACAAACAAATACTAGTACATAAAACTCCGGAGGCATTGTTTAATAAAACTCCAGAGGAACTGTTTTACCACTACCAATAGAAAGCAGCTGATAAGATAAGGAAAACCGCTACAGTGATGATGCCAGTCACTTGACATGGTTCAAGAACCACTCTAACAAGTCTTGATGAGCCTCCTCGGCAGCTTTACAAGCTGCTTTGTCTTCAACATTGTACCTCACCGTCCATCCATGTGCCACTTTCGGGAATATCTTAACATGGCCCTTAACCTGTGATTCCACAAAACCAACAATCGTTTCAACAAACTTCAAAAGTTTAGTACCACAAGCTACCGCAGTGGTGAACCCTAATGTGAAGGGGGTGTTTCTGGTGTTGTCCTATCATTTCTTCAAAAAGAACAAAAATAAAATGTTTTTGAATTTCATACAAAACGGTATATGACCGTGATTGGAAATTAAATTAGAATCTAAGCGTAGCATATAAGCTCTCTGGCACCCTTCCCTTACAAGTCGTTTTTGCAAGGGCAGGTTACCTATAACTGTAAGCCATGCACAATTATATTTCACAATGTGATAGACAAAGTTCGTCGGGCATCTCAAGTTGAGGAATGTCCGTGATAAGAATAAACAAACTATCAAAGGCACAAAGTATTGAAGACTGGTCAGATGAACGACATTCCTACCTCAGGTTTTGCAGTTAAAACCTCTTCAAACTGCTTCACGACTTCAGGCAGACACATTGATCAATCTCAGCTCAAAGTATAGAAATAGGAACCTTAACCTATGAAAGTAATAACAGGAATAGATCATAAAGTGAGTGTGCGACTAATTTTTTGTGCTAATAATGGTATCTTAAAGAGATATTTCCTGAATATTAATACCGATATCTTACCCTTGAAATCATCCACTGTGACTACTGCAGGATGACACAGAGCAGCAGCTTGAATTAACGGGTGCTTTGCAAGTTCAACCACAACCTTGGCTGAAAACAGCGCAAATTTTTCAATGTCGACCAAACAAGAGTGATAAGTAAAACATCGCCTAACATTATCCAAATGTCTAAATGAGAAACTTTTCTGTTGCTCTATTTCAGTGCAACAAAAATGAAATGGAGCAACAAAGATCTTAACGAGAAAGGAAAGTGAAGTCACCTCCCCAACAGAAGCCTGCAGCACCGATTGCAGAAACACCTTTACTTTTTAAAGGTTCAAGAACTGGCTTTGCAGCCTCAAATCCCTTGTCCTATCAATCCCAAAACAAGATTCAGAAGCTAACAATACTTGAACATATCGAAATTGCAGAAATTTTTTGATAGCACCCCAATGCCTGGGACTCGTAATTTAACCATTGTCACAAAAGGTGGAATCAGCCTAGTAGGCTAGTAGTGAACAACCATAAAAAGTTTTAACACAATAACATTCATGGGACTGCCCAGCTGAACCCACACACATAAGCATCTAAAATTGCATACAGAGACTTGTAAAAGTACTTCGATCGTTAAAGAAACAAAAGAGAGATGCATAAAAGTATACATAATAGCAAAAGAGCCAACCGGATGATGATCAATTTTCCAAACATCAAATGGTCTATTGGCATCTTCAGGTGCATAAGGGTCTTTGTAAAAAAAATCGGGGACGACAACGACGAACCCAGCAGCTGCTACTTTGTCAGCAAGCTTCCTTCACACTGGAAGGCAGGTGGCATTAGTTAAAGGAAACAAGATATTATGGAAACAACGACCTATACGGTGATATTCAACACTGTTGTTCTGTGATGAAAATATCTGATATCGGTAACTGTAACTGGCAAGTGAAGTTTTATCCTTGTAAAGATCATAGAGTGAACAATCTAAATTGCTCATCAAATTTAAGCAGCAAGTGTAACTGATGAGCCCGAGTCAATATCTGAAAGCGAAAAGTCATCATACCTCAATTTTGGAGCTTCAAATCCTGAATGACAAAGCAAACATTCAACATGACAAAGCAGTAATACAAAACACACACTTTCTTCACAGAATTGAACATCACATAAGCTACAGTATCAAGACGTTACCATGAATGTCAGAGACGAGGAGAACGGCAAGGTTGGAGTGATGGGAGCCAGTGACATAGGAGTCGAGACTGCCGAGGTTTTCGACATGGCCGGTGCCGCTGGAGGGGTTCAGGGTCAGAGGGTTTGAGCAGCACTGAGAGCTTGCCATGATGTCTGAATTCACACTCTTTGTTGGTGTTTGATTGAGCTACTACTAATAGACTAGTACGTAGTACGGTAATACCACATACTATGTCAACCACTTTTTAGGGTTGAATTTATGATTTGTTTTGAAATGACGGGATGAATGCGTAAGCCTGATGCGAAAAGTCCAAGACTCCAAGACTGGCACTCGAAACCCAGCAAGTGAAAGTATGTTATGTGAGTTGAGCGACCAGTCAACTGACTTGTATTGTGCACGTCCATCAGATACTCATATCTAATAAGTATCCAGATAAGACTGTATTAGAGATAGTATTTATAATATTCGTAAAATTATTGATATTTTTGTTGAAATATCTGAAAAATCAAATATCAATATGGAAAGAGGTGAAATGCAAACTTTACCTTGTATCAACGAGATATACAAAAATCAATGAAAATAGACTATATTTACCAATTTATTACAAAAGTTTTGTCAAAACCCATTGCAGTTTTTGAACCTTTACAAAAAAAAATTGAGAATTTTTTCTCTAATTTTGACTAACTTTGAATGAGTTGATGCAAACCCCCGTTGCAAATTTCTATAATTTTCGTCGAAGACAACTAATATTCTATAATTTGCATATCGACATTTCCACCTACATCGATATTCTAAATACTGCTTGGAGAAAAACGCTTAATGTGTGGTTCTGTTCGGATGATTGGATTTGAATAACAAAAAAAATATTTTTTTTTGGTAATACTGTCCACACACTCATTTTTACCTCTCACAACACTCCTCATAATTTTTTGTCATCAAATCGAATGAATTGAAGAAGATCAATGATAAAAACTTAACAATAATGTGCGAGAAGTAAAAAAAAAAAAAGTGTGAATAGCACTCTTTTTCTTTTATGATGCACCACTCAAATTCATCAAACTTATTTGCATAAATTATAACACTCACCAAATGTCAAACCTAAAAGTACCCACTGTTCCAAGCAACAAATTTTACGTACAAATAATGGTACTATAAAATAGTAGACATTATGAATAATAAGAGCACTTCCACCCGTAAAAAGCCTCTTGAGCAATAGTAGACATTATTCTTATTAATCCCCCAAGTGAACTTGTTCAAATACATCTCCATCCTAAATTGAATAGCCAAGAAATTTGTATTAAAATATTATTAATATTTTTTTATAAATAATAAAAAATCATTTATTTTAATTTTAGATAGGATTTTAACCAATCTCGTCACTCCATGTATTTTTATCTGAAAGTACAATTTTTATAGATAGATTTTCAAATAGATTTTTAACCAATGTCGTAGTGCCAAGTGTCATGATTCTATCAGAATTTTGTGAATAAATTTCCACTAAGATTTTTAACCAATCTCGTCGTGTTACTTGTCACTATCCGTTTAGAACCTTTGAAAATAAATTTCAATAAGATTTTTAATCAATCACAGCATGCCACGTGGCAAGCAAGGAGATTGTTCGATCTCGAGGAGGGTGAAAATGCGGTGTTCGAAATAGAAGAGAAAGAGGATGAAGAATGTAGAAGCGGGAGAGTCTCACATTCTCGTCGTGTCATGCAAGTTGTGGGTGAGATCCCCCAAACCCAGGCGTTCCACAAACCTCAATAGAAAGAGGGAACATCGAGGTAAGGACCTTTTAGATGATTATTTTATCCCAAACAATGCATGCCTTAATGCGTATTTTAGACGTCGTTTTACAATGCAATGAAATTTGTTAACAAAATCATGATCCATATTTTGTGCAAAAGAAGAATGCTTTTCATGTTATGGGCCTCATTCCTGAGCAAAAAATTACTATTGCAAAAGAAGGATTTTTATTTTATTTTATTTTATATTTTTATGTATTATTTTAATAATTTTTATTAACTTAATTAATTTGGACAGTTGGATTATAAAAAAAAATTAAAATCCAACAGGTCATACTTTGACACGTAGCCAATGGTAACATTTCTTATTTTTGTTTTCATAATTTTTGTTTAATCGAGAAAACCTAGACCGTTGATTGGAAATCAAACGGTCCAGATTGTGCCACGTCATCTAGCTGTTAGGGTTAGATTTCAATTTTTTTAACCATTAAAAATTCAACAACCCAGAAAAATAGCTGTTGGAAATCCAATGGCCTACCATGTGCCAAGTAACCCTTTATCCGGACTCATTAGTGCGCTTGTAAGCAGGCCTCATGCATTGCAGCGGCGTCAGAGAAGTGCGCCCACTCGTGGGTGTTTATAAGCGCCTGGTGCAAAAAAAAAAAAAAAAAAATCTAACATAGCTGACATCAACCTTATGTCAAATGGCTTAGGAGTTGGGCTTATCGATTTTTGCCTAGGTGAACAATTGGGCTTTCCGGGAGCTTAGCGGATTACAAAGGGTTGGAGGAGCTTTGGGGGTGGGGAGTGGATTTAATCCACTCTCTCCTAGGGAAGGGTTGGAAGTGCTCTAAATAGAATACAGTTGATATGACAAGGTTTAAATTATTCTTGTCTTTCCTTGACAATAAGACGCTTCATAATGATGACGATACCATTCACATGACATCGTTCAAGAACCATTCTAACAAATCTTACCTTGAGGCCCACCGACTCCACCCGTGTTCCACTTTCGGGAAAATCTCCACATGTCTTTTAATCTGGAATTCCTTATAACCAATAGTCATATTCTAATGACATTTTAGCCAAAATGGTCCCTAAGATTTACATAACTCCTTATTTTCGTCTCTAAGATTTGAAATCAATAAAAGTGGTTCCTATTTTTGTCCACCATCAATCATTTTGATCATTCCTTGAAAAATTATGTTAAATAAGGACCAAACCTGTAAGGATATCCATGATTCATTTCAACAAATACATAAAAATCATTTGAGAGTTTTTTGAATTGAATTTAGGCGTTGGGCCTTGCTAAGGCCTTTAAAATTAATTTGGTTTTCTTATTGAGTACTTAAGTTTAACATAGATGAACAGTAAGTAGCCAAAGTTAAAAGTATTTTTGAAGTGCCATGTTTGGGCGGCAAGATCATCCTTGTTCACACTAAAAGAGGGATTTGTAGTCCCTTTTTTTTCTTTAACAGAGAAATCACTTTTCAATGCAAAATTGTAGATACAAGATGATCAAAGCTCAAGTATCCAAGTGGAAAACTCACCATCTAACAAAATCACATCAACAACTTAGGCCAGAACTAAGAACATACTTTAGAAGAAAGAGGCACAATGAAGAGATTGAAGAAAGGACACTCAACCCAACATACAAAACGACTTCTAAAAGCTCTGCAACGTACTTTTCACATATTCCTTTTGTGGTTCAAACATTCCCTTGTATTTACAGCTTTGCTACTTCCTTTGTAGTATTGATTTCCTGTATTAAATTTTACTTCTCAAAACACTCCATGTACTTGGCATAACTTATCCAAATAGGTTGAAACTTTGCCTAATCGCTTGTATTTATCATTTACTTTCAAGTTATTACTTTTCATGCAATTTATTTTTATTTTGGCTAACACTTTACGAGAATTTACAAGCTCTTTACTTTCAACTTTTTACTTATTTTTGTTTCACTTTGCTTTATCTCTTTAATCTTTCACAAAGATTGCAAACTGGCTTGGACCGTTTCTGATCAGTTTGCGGTCAGTGTTTTGGCATTCAACAACGAAAAATATAAAGTCCTTGTCTTCAAGGCATGGAAAAGAACCTAATATGGATTTAACCCCTCCATTAAACAATCTTTTCTAAGAGACTCAGTTTACTTGCACATCAACAAATGACCTGTAAACATCTAAACTAATTAAACAACCTGTTGGACTTGACCAGTAATGGCATGCTTGACAATAACTAACTTTGCAAGAAAGCCTAAGAGCCTATTCAAGGTTTTGTCAAGACACCTTCAATTAACTTAGTGTTTGCAACCCGCAAGAAGAGTTGTGTGGGGATCTTGCAACCTAACAAGAGTGTTTCCATGAAGGATATTTCCTATCCAACACGGTCCTCTCCAGATCTTTTGGTGAGGATCCTGAGGATTTGTGAATCGTGTCCATTTATTGTACATCGTGCGGTCAGTTTTTGTCAAAATTGTTTATGTTATTTTTAAATTAAAATATTTAAAATGATTTTTGACTGCATGATATACGATGAACGAACATGATTTACGGATTCTCGGGATCCTCACAAAGAGGATACGGCAATGATCTAGACTCATTTCCTACCTCATATTTTGCAGTTAAAGTGTCCTCAAATTGTTGCACGACTTCAGGTGGGGACATATTTGTTAGCATGCATCTTCTATTGAAAACCAAGTGACAGCTCAACAAGTTAATTAGTGTAAAAATGATTAGTTAGGTAATTATCGATAATAGTGATTAGTAATTTGTGTATATAAATAAATATGTTTTCAAGTTTTTAATTTTCAAACTGCACTCTCTACTGCACACATTTCTTGTGGTTCCACCAACATTCTTTTACATTTGTTCATCCCTCTTTTCTCTTTTGTATTTCCCTTCTGTTCCAAACCAAAATGTGAAAACTGTTATCATGTATCGGAAACAAAATTATCAAGTTTATAAAACTCTCTTTTTTGGTTTTTTTTTGGGGGGGGGGGGGGGGTGGGGGGGGGTGTGGGCAGCACAACCTATAGGGCATCTCCAACTAGTACTATACTTACATGACACCCAAATGGTGATGGGGGTCACTACGGGTTACATGGAGGAGACCGGTCCAGAACCTTCAGTTCAAACTATTGCATGAGTCAATGTATAGGAAAAGGGAATGTAAATATTACAGTCATTTTTTAGGAAGGTAATATTAGTGTCCTTTATTGTTTCCTTATGTAATAAGGATTGTATGTACTTATATTTAGAATTATGGCATACATGGAAATTAAGCAGTAAAATTCTATTTGGCATCGAAACCTTGTTGATGTAACCTTGACTGGAAAACAATTTATGTATCGTGCCACTACTGCAAGGGCTATGATTGCTGCCCTGTCGTGGGTCTTGTGTCCCTGCCGTGTTTCTTTTTTTTGCTATTTGCAGGAAATTGTCACGCTGCTGTGTGTGTCGTGAATCAAGATGGCCAATGTCGAAGAAAACTCACGGCTGAAGTTGGAGGGGGTCTACGTACAACCACCAACAATTTAGTTGTGAGCCATGTTGTGATACATATTGATGCTTCAAACGTACCGAATACCGTAAAGCTCAATGGATCAAATTACCCTATTTGGTCCAAAATATTGGAGATGCATATTGCTGGGTGTGGTAAGAAAGGGTTCGTGATAGGGAATATAAGGAGCCCAAGCAAGAAAATGCTGAGTATGAAGCTTGGGAAATTGGGAATGCAATTGTGAAATGGTGGTTGATTAATTCCATGGATTCTACCATCATGGGTTTTTTCATCCATCTTCGTACTGCTAAAGAAGTGTGGGAAGAAGTTGCTAGGACATATTATGATGGTTCTGATATCTCTTAGATTTATGAGTTGAAGGTAAAATCGTTTCGACTCCATCAAGAAGGGCGTCTTATTGTTATGTACTATGCCGATCTCAAGGCAGTATGGCAAGAACTGGATCAAAGAAGACCGATTAAGATGGAGTTTGCTCTTGATTTGAAGACACGTCGAGAAGAGATCCAATTGGACCGAGTGTATGCCTTTTTGGCGGGACTTGATGATGTATTTGATAAGGTACGTAGTGATATTCCTACCATCTGTCGAGGAGGTGTTTTCTGTGATTAGGCGTGAAGCCTAACATCATGCTACCATGATGGGAGGAAATGGTGTCAGCAGCCAAGGGAGAGCCTTGACATCGACGGTAGCCATAGTGCCTCGGCCATTCCCTACTGGGCGCCCATTTGCATCACTTTCATCAACAACTTCTCTTCCTTTTACTCCAGAAAATAAAGATGATTTAAAGTGTACTTTCTGCGATCAAACCCATCATACTGAGGATAACTGTATTAAAAAACATGGAGTCCCCGAGTGGTTTCCGGAATTAAAGAAAAAGTTACGTGCCAAAGAGCGTGCTGCTAATGGAGCAAGTGGTCGTCATTGTCTTTATATAGTTGTTGGGAGAAAGAATCGTCATATTTTGGAAACTGCTCGTGCCTTGCTTATTAGTATGTTCATCCCTAAACGTTTTTGGCTTGAAGATGTTACATATGCCGTGTATATGATTAACTGTATGCCATCTTGGGTTGTGGATTTCCGTACACTTCTCCAAGTCTTAACCGAACATGTTCCCATAGTATCTACCAATACTTTAACTCCTCATGTGTTTGGATGTGTCGCATCTGTTCATATCCACAAGATTCATCGTAGCAAATTGGATTCGTGTGCCATTCGATGTGGTTTTGTTCAGTTTACCTCTCAACAAAAAGGGTACAAGTGTTATCATCCTGAAACTCGCCATATGTATGTGACCATAGATGTTACTTTTTCTGAATCCGAGTATTTTTATTCTTCTACCCCGTCATATTCAGATCACCAGGGGGAGAACACTAGTGGTGATCAGAATGATCTTGGATGGTTAGAGATACCAGAAAGTGTGATATGTAGTTCAGGGGCTTGCATGTGTTGACGATAATGAAAATCAAGGGAATTGGCAAGAAGTTGCCGAGATAATGAACCAACCACCTCAGCTGTTGTCTGTCAAGATAGGTGTAGCAGTTCGACAAGACTCTACCGAGATAAGTAGAGAAGATCAGCGAAAGTCTGCCGAGACAGGTATAACAGATCGTTAAAGTCCTGCCGATCTAAGTCCAACTGCCCAACAACTAGTTGTTGCCGAACCAAGTGCAATAGGGGAAAGAGTGTTATTTGTTGAACCTACATTACCCTCTCTCTCTCTAGCTCGCTACCCAATGTGTCTTCTTTGAATATCCCTAAGGTAAGTACAACGGATAATCATGTAACTAATCCAAATAATGTTGTAAGTACATATAAGTTGCCACTAAGGTAAAATCATGGTGTTCCACATGACAGGTTTTTTCCTAAAGGAAAAATGAAGTATCCAATAGCAAATTATGTGTCATGCAAGAACCTTGCACCGGAACGTCAAGCATGGGTGAATAATGTGGAAGCAATTCAAGTACCAACCCGAGTTGAGGAGGCATTGAAGGATCCAAAATGGGTTGATGCAATGGATGAAGAAATGATGGCACTACATAAGAATGATACATGGGAAGTAATCAAACTATCGAAGGGGAAAAGGCCGGTCGGATGTAGATGGGTCTTTACAATTAAATACAAGGCCGACAGATCAATAGACAGGTATAAAGCAAGGTTAGTGGCAAAAGGTTATACTCAAACATATGGTGTTGATTACCAGGAAACATTTTCTTTAGTAGCAAAGATGAATACAATATGGGTTCTTATTTCAATAGCTGCAAATTTGAATTGGCCACTGAAACAATTTGATGTTAAAAATGTTTTTCTTCATGGGCATTTGGAAGAAGAAGTGTATATGGATTTTCCTCTAGGTATAATGCCGAAGGGAAAACCTGAGTACGTAGGTTGCAAAAGTCGCTTTATGGACTTAAGCAATCACCTCATGCATGGTTTGGTAGATTTACTCAAGTTATGAGAAGGAATGGATGTTATCAAGGTCACTCCGACCATACATTGTTTGTAAAACGGAGATGCAGTAAAGTGACAACCTTAATTATTTATGTGGATGATATGATAATAACAGGTGATGATTCGGAAGAGATGATGAAGCTGGAAGCAAGTCTTGCCGCCAAGTTCAAGATGAAGAATTTGGGAGACAAAATATTTTCTTGGAGTAGAAGTGGCTAGTTCATCTTGAGGTATTTTCTTGTCTCAACGTAAATATATTATGGATTTATTAAAAGAGACAGGCATGCTGGGATGTAAACCAGTGGACACTCCTATTGTAAAGAAGCATTATTTAGGAATTGATCCAGATCAAGAACCGGTTGACAAAGGTAGATATTAGAGACTGGTAGGGAGACTAATTTATTTGTCATGCACTCGTCCGGATATTGCCTATGCAGAAAGTATGGTGAGTCAGTTTATGCACTCGCCGAGTGTGGAGCATATGGCGGCAGTTATGAGGATTCTTGTGTATTTAAAGTCTGCTCCTGGAAAAGGAATTCTGTATAAGCCTCATGGACACATGAGGATTGAGGGGTTTACTGATGCTGATTGGGCAGGTGATGTGACTGATAGGCGTTCTATGTCTGGATATTTTACATTCGTTGGCGGAGCAAGAAACAGAAGGTGGTGTCTCGATCTTTTGCCGAGGCCGAATACAGGGGCATGGTGCATGGTGTGTGTGAGATTCTTTGGCTACGGAAGTTGCTTTAGAGTCTCAGATTTAAACAAGAAGAGGCAATGAAATTGTATTGTGACAAGTCGGCAAGAGAGAGGGTAGAGAATCCAGTACAACATGATAGGACTAAGTATGTTGAGGTTGATCGACATTTCATTAAAGAAAAGCTTGAGAAGATTGTTTCAATACCGTTTCTGAACTCGGAAGAACAACTTGCACATGTTCTTACTCATGCCGTGTGTAGTAGAGTTTTTGATGACTCACCTATCAAGTTGGGCATGTGGGATATCTATGCACCAACTTGAGAGGGGAGTATTGCGTGAGTCAATGTATAGGAAAAGGGAATGTAAATATTGTGTAAATATTAGTCATGTTTTAGGAAGGAAATATTAGTGTCCCTTATTGTTTCCTTATGTAATAAGAATTGTACGCACTTATATTCAGAATTATGGAATACATGAAAATTAAGCCGTAAAATTCTATTACAAAACTTTAAAAACAAATACGAACATAAAACTCCAGAGGCATTATTTATCCATTACTAATAGACAGCAGCTGTTAAGGAAAACCACTTCAACAAATCTTGATGAGGCCACTCACTTGACATGGTTCAAGAACCACTTCAACAAATCTTGATGAGCCTCCTCGGCAGATTTACAAGCTGCTTCGTCTTCAACACTGTACCTCACCGTCCACCCATGCGACACTTTCGGGAATATTTTCACATGGCTCTTAACCTATGATTCCACAAAACCAACAATCGTTTCAACAAATTTCAAAAGTTTACCACTACAAGCTACCACAGTGGTGAATCCCAATGTGAAGGGGGGTGTTTTTGGTGTTGTCCTATCATTTCTTCAAAGTTCGTACAAAACGGTATATGACCCTGATTGGAAATTAAAACAGAATATCTTATCGTAGCATATAAGCTCTCTGGCCCCCTTCCCTTACAAGTCGTTTTTGTAAGGGCAAGTTACCTATAACTATAAGCCATGCACAATTATATTCATAATATGATAGAAAAAGTTCGCCACACATCCCAAGTTGAGGAATGTCGACGATTAGAATAAACAAACTAACAAAGCCACAAAAGTATTGAAGACTGTTCGGATGAAGGAGATTCCTACCTCAGGTTTTGTAGTTAAAACCTCTTCAAACTGTCTCACAACTTCAGGCGGAGACATCCGATCAATCTCAGCTCCAAGTATAGAAATAGGAACCTTAACCTCTGAAAGTAAGTCCAGGAATAGATCATAAAGTGAGTGTGAGACTAATTTTTTGTTCCAATAATGGTGTAGATATTTCCTGAATATTAGTACAGGTATCTTACCCTTGATATCATCCACAGTGACTAATGACGGATGACACAGAACAGCAGCTTGAATTAAAGCGTGCTTTGAAAGTTCAACCACAACCTTGGCTGAAAACAGCGCAAATAGTTCAATGTCAACCGAAACAATATTTTCCATATTGGTTGAACTACTGAAACAAGAGTGATAAGTAAAAACATTGCCTAAACATTATCCAAATGTCTAAACGAGAAACATTTTTGTTACACTCAAAAAGCAACAAATTAAATATATATATAAGGAAAAATGAAATAGAGCAACTAAGATGTTAACAAGAAATGAACGTGAACTCACCCCCCCAACAGAAGCCTGCAGCACCAATTGCAGAAACACCTTTACTTTTTAAAGCTTCAAGAACTGGCTTTGCATCCTCAAATCCCTTGTCCTATCAATCCCAAAACAAGCTTCAGAAGCTAACAATACTTGAACATATCCAAACTGCAGAAAAACTTTTATAACACCCCAATGCCAGGGACTCGTAATTTAACCATTGTCACAAAAGGTGGGAATCAGCCTAGTAGTGAACAACCATAAAAAGTTTTAACATAACAACAGTCTTCATGCGACTCCCAAGCTGAACCCACACACATAAGCATATAAAATATTTTTTAAACTCAAGAATTGCATAGGGAGACTTGTAAAAGTACTTTGATCGTTAAAGAAACAAAACAGATATGCATAAAAGTAGACACAATAACAAAAGAACCAACCGGTCCATGATCCTTTATCCAAACAGAAACAGGTCTGTTGGCATCTTCAGGCGCATAAGGGTCTTTGTTAAGGAAGTCGGGAACCACAACGAAGAACCCAGCAGCTGCAACTTTGTCAGCAAGCTTCCTTCACAATGGAAGGCAGGTGGCATTAGTTATAGTGTACAGGATATTATGGAAACACTGAACAACATGAAAATATCTGAAGTCGGTAACTGGCACATGAAATTTTATCCTTCTATAAATTATAGAGTGAATAATCTAAAAATACAGGTATAGATCTTCAAACCGTCATGAAAGGTTATTGTAAAGTCAGAGGATCCGACAATTGTTATACGATATCTGATACTGATAGACAATCCGAAACTATTGGTTGTGACTATCTTTCAAAAATAAGTCATAGATATAGAATCATAGATTACAGACCTACTGTAACTTTGTTTTTTTTTTTTTTTTCTTCCTTAACGATTGTACAATTTCCAGTAAAGTGGTCATCAAATTTAAGCAGCAAGTGTAAATATCCAAGCGAGAAGTCATCATACCTCAAGTTTGGAGCTTCAAATCCTGAATGACAAAGCAAACATTCAACATTACAAAGCAGTTATACAAAACACACACTTTCATCACAGAAATGAACATCACATAAGCTAGATTATCAAGACTTTGTCAGAATTGGAGGGGAAAAAAATCCAAAAATTCAAAGGGGAAAGGAAAATGTCATAAATTCGGACACCAATCAACAAATATAGCCTAAAAATGAATACCCATTAAACCAAAAACCCATATAAAAATAGACAACAAGGGAACAAACCCATGTCGTAGAACGAAGAAAAGAGAGGTTTTATAAGTGGTGGGAAAGTTACCAAAAACGTCAGAGATGAGAAGAACAGCAAGGTTGGAATCAAGGGAGCCAGTCACATAGGAGTCGAGACCGCCGAGGGTTTCGACATGGCCGGTGCCGCTGGAGGGGTTGAGGGTCGGAGGGTTTGAGCAGCACTCAGGGCTTGCCATGATTTCTTTCCTTATCACTCTTTGAGCTAGGACGGCGGAGACTATATTTAAATATAAAAAATTATTAAATAGTACAGTACTATCACGTCATCAATGACGATAAGGTGAACTGTTTTTTTTTTTTTTTTTGTTTTTTTTTTTGGGGGGTTGAACTTTCAACTTGTTTTAAAAAATTACAAATTAAATAAAAAGAAAATATCACCCGTCCATTCCTATCTTCCATTTACATTCCAAACAATTAAATTTCGTGAATATTTCTGCAAAAAATTATCAATTCTTTTTTGTTTTGATTGATTCTCATTGAATTTCAAGTACGTGTGGGACTTTTTTATATTTTATTTTTATTGAATTCTTTATTTTTGTAATGACTGAATAACGTAAGCCTAATTCGATTTAGATTTTTTTTTAATTTTTTATTTTTATGATGCACTAATCAACTTCATCAAACTTATTAGCTTAAATTATACCACTCGCCAAATGCCAAGCCTAAAAGCACGTTCTCAAACCTCTACCCTTCCAAGCAATGAATTTTACATACAAATACCGGTACTATAAAAAGTGTTGGCATTATTCTGATTCATAGTAATAGAACGTTGTTGATACGATAAAGTTTAAATAATTCTTGTCTTTCAGAAACAATAAAATGTTTCACAATGATAACAATACCAGTCACTCGACATGGTTCAAGAGCCACTCCAACAAGTCTTGATGGTCCTCTTCGGCAGTCTTACAAGCTGCTTTGTCTTCAACATCTTACTTCGTGTTCCACTTTCGGAAAATTCTTCACATGGCTTTCAATCTGCGATTTCATAAAACGAACAGTCATTCCAATTATGTAATGCGAAACATTGAAGAAAGAAGGTAAAATATGTAAGCACATATTGATGATTGAATTATTATTTAAGTGTCGATTCACGTGTTTATTTCTTATTAACGACACATCATTTAGTTTCTCTTTTTCTCCTTTGTACTTCCCCTATGTTCCCAACCAAAGTTTGAAAACTGGTTATTAGGTGCAGGAAACAAAATCATGAAGTTTATAAAGCTCTCTTTTTTGGTGGGGGGCATAACCCATTGGGCATCTCCAACTAGTACTATACTTACATGACACCAAAAATGGTGTTGGAGGTTCTTCCGGGTTACATGGAGGAGGCCGGTCGAGGACCGTCAGTTCAAACTACACAACTTTACAATCAAACACTAGTTCATAGAACTCCAGAGGCATTATTTAACCACTACCAATAGAAAGCAGCTGATAGGATAAGGAAATCCACTACAGTGATGATGTCACTCCCTTGACATGGTTCATGAGCCACTCCAACAAGTCTTGATGAGCCTCCTCGGCAGATTTACAAGCTGCTTCGTCTTCAACATTGTATCTCACCGTCCACCCGTGTGGCACTTTCGGGAATATCTTCACACGGCTCTTAACCTGTGATTCCACAAAACCAACCATCTTTTCAACAAATTTCAAAAGTTTGCCACTACAAGCTACCACTGTGGTGAACCCTAATGTGAAGGGGGTGTGTGCTCCTGGTGTTGTCCTATCATTTCTTCACAGAGAACAAAATTAAAATGTTTTTGAAGTTCATATAAAATGGTGTACGACTGTGATTGAAGTTCATAACATATAAGCTCTCTGGCACCCTTCCCTTACAAAGTTACAAGTCATTTTTGTAAGGGCAAGTTACCTATAACTACAAGCCAAGCACAATTATATTTCATTATGGCATCTCAAGTTGAGGAATGTCCGTGACTAGAATAAACAAACTAACAAAAGCACAAGTACTGAAGACTGTTCGGATGAAAGATATATTCCTACCTCAGATTTTGCAGTTAAAACCTCTTCAAACTGTTTCACAACTTCAGGTGGAGATATCTGATCAAACTCAGCTCCAAGTATAGAAATAGGAACCTTAACCTCTGAAAGTAGTTCCAGGAATGGTCGAGTGTAAGACTAACTTTTTGTTCCAATAATGGTGTCTAAGTAGATATTTCCTGAATATTAATACAGATATCTTACCCTTTATATCATCCACAGTGACAAATGTAGGATGACACAGAACAGCAGCTTGAATTAAAGCGCGCTTTGCAAGTTCAACCACAACCTTGGCTGAAAACAGTGCAAATAGTTCAATGTCGACCGAAACAATATTTTCCATATTGGTTGAGCTATTGAAACAAGAGTGATAAGTAAAACACTGCCTAAACATTAGCCAAATGTCTAAGCGATAAGTAAAACACTGCCTAAACATTAGCCAAAAGTCCAAACGAGAAACATTTTTGTTACACTGAAAAAGCAACAAATAACCCACAAAGTAAATGGATTATGGAGATAAGGAAAAATAAAATAGAGCAACCAAGATGTTAACAGGAAAGGAAAGTGAACTCACCTCCCCAACAGAAGCCTGCAGCACCGATTGAAGAAACGCCTTTTCTTTTTAAAGCTTCAAGAACTAGCTTTGCATCCTCAAATCCCTTGTCCTATCAATCCAAAAACATGATTCAGAAGCTGACAATACTTGAACATACCCAAATTGCAGAGAAAGTTTTATAACACCCCAATGCTAGGGACTCGTAACTTAACCATTGTCACAAAAGGTGGAATCAGCCTAGTAGTGAACAACCATAAAAAGTTTTGACATAAATAATCATGGGATTGCCAAGCTGAACCCGCACAGATAAGCATCTAAAATATTTTAGTAAACTCAAGAATTGCATAGGGAGACTTGTAAAAGTACTTCGATCATTAAAGAAACAAAACAGATATGCATAAAAGTAGACATAAGAACAAAAGAACCAACCGGTCTATGATCTTTTATCCAAACAGGAAGAGGTCTATTGGCATCTTCAGGTGCATAAGGGTCTTTGTTAAAGAAGTCGGGAACCACAACGAAGAACCCAGCAGCTGCTACTTTATCAGCAAGCTTCCTTCAAAATGGAAGGCAGGTGGCATTAGTTAAAGGGTATACAATATTGTGGAAACACAGAAACTACAAAGTGATGCCACAGTTTTGTTCTTCGATGAAAATAGCTGATGTCGGTAACCAGCATGTGAAATTTTATCGTTCTATAGATTATAGAGTGAACAACCTAAAAATACAGTTATAGATCTTCAAATTATCATAAAACGTCATTGTATAGGCAGGGGATCGGACAATATCTCATACTGATATACAATCCGAAACTATTGGTTGTAACTATCTTTCAAAATTAAGTTAGATATAGATATAGAATCATATAGATTATAGACCTACTGTAACTTTTTTTTCCTTCCTTAATAATTGTAAAATTTCAAGTAAATTATTCATCACATTTAACCAGCGACTGTAACTAATGTCCCCAAGTCAATATCCGAAAGCGAAAAGGGACAGCATAAAACGTTCGGATTCAAGTAAAAGCGATTCGTAAAATTCATCTAGCACATTATCCACTGCAAATAAAATTAGCAGTCGAAAGACCAATAAAGAGAGTAGTCAACTAGTCATCATACCTCAAGTTTGGAGCTTCAAATCCTGCATGACAAAGCAAACATTTAACACTACAAAGCAGTTATACAAGACACAAACTTTCATCACAGAAATGAACATCGCATAACCTAGAATATCAAGACTTAATCAGAAAAGGAGGAAAGAAAATCCAAAAATTCAATAGGAATGGAAAATATCATAAATTTAGGAAACCCATCAACAAACACAGCCTAAAAATGAATACCCATTAAACCAAAAACCCATAAAAATAACACAATAAGGAAAGAAACCCATGTCGTTGAACGAAAAAGGAGAGGTTTTTGAAGTGGTGGGAAAGTTACCAAAAACGTCAGAGACGAGGAGAAGGGCAAGTTTGGAGTGAGGGGAGCCAGTGACATAGGAGTCGAGACCGCCGAGGTTTTCGACATGGCCGGTGCCGCTGGAGGGGTTCAGGGTCGGAGGGTTTGAGCAGCACTCGGAGCTTGACATTCTTTCTTCCCCTGTGTAGCAAAATAACGTAAAAAACCGGGCAATCAGAGAAGCAGTTCCAAACCCGCCAAAATTGGGTTCTTTTTTTCTTTTACAGAGCCCAGTTCTCACAAGGCTAAAAGCGACTGGCCCAACCCGCCAAAAATATAACCGTCCTCACTACGTCGCCGTTTATACAGAAATTCCGTGCCGGTCGCAAATGGAATCCCAAACATAAACCACCATGCACGAAAACGAACAAAAATAAATATAATTTAAAAAATAAAAATAAAATAAAAATCTATCTTCGACCGGCCTTGTCTGATACGCTATCCCATCAAAATTCAACATCCTCAGTGATTTTTTCTAGCGTGAAGGTTTTTGTAGGGTTTCTCCTTAGCCCCCACAAAACCCAACATCTGGAAACTGCAAAAACATGGGTTCTTTGGGAAATGGGAGAGAGAGACCAAATGGAGAAAAAGGAGCAGAGAAGGAGGAGGAGGAGGAGCCGATATTAATGGAGCAGACGCAGAGGTTCTGTATGTTTCCTGTTCGGTACAAGCAAGTCTGGGAGATGTACAAGAAGGCCTTGGCCAGTTTCTGGACTGGTAAGTGGTAACTTCTTCGTTTTTACCTCTTTAAAGTTTAATCATTTTTTGAAAACCAGGGAAAATACTCTAAATATTTGTTGTGAATTGTGGTGTTTTCTTGCTTATCTGTGTGTTTTCTGAAGTGGGTTTCTGTTAATTTTTCAAAGTTCAGTTTTTGGACTGGTAACTTGTTCATATTTCCCTCTTTTAATCCTCCTTGTAAGAAACAACAAAGGTTCCCATATTTTCTTTTGAATTTTGGTTTTTTCATGCTTTTCTGTATGTGTTTTGAAGTGGGTATTTCTTTATTTTCTTCAAGTTCATTACTTTTTGTTTTTGTATCTGTGCAATGTTAGTGTTTTTCCCTTTGTCTTTGTTGGAATTTAAAAGAAATATGAGGTGGGGTTTTTTAATTCTTTTATTTTGGTTCCAAAATTCAGCTGTGTAATTACTTGGAAGATATTGTTACTGTTGGTTCATGAAAGTAGTATCTTCTTTTCCTTAAATGGATCCGCAAGAATATTAGTTAAAAATTATAGTCATGGCGTCTGCATTGTCTCTCTTAAGGGGAACAAATTTGGGATTTTCTTGTGCTTTGGGAAATAAATTATTTATCCTTTATTCTCTCTCTTAAGTTTATTGTACATTACTTGTTTTTGAATTGTTACATGAAGAAGAAATTATCAAACTGTATGAAAATCCAACAAAATCGGAACATTTTCGAACGCAAACCCTTTGGGGGCTGCGAATTTCAACTGCAATATGATGTCTGAAGGCATATTGATATGTCAAATACATGTATAAGTGGGTAGCATTGCCTCTGATTTACTTGGTTTGTGTTTGTGGTAAATAGCACTAGCATATAGTGTCTTACTCTGGAGAATTCTGAGTCTACAATCTCGAGCATATAAGTTCTTCACCTTCTACCGGACAGCTCTAGTCGTTGGCGGGTGTAGAATGTGGGCATAAGGCATTTATTTCAGCAACTTGATTCCTTATGTTTAATAAGAACCTTGTTCTAACCTTCACGCATGGCATGGAAACTGTGTTTGTATTTATCCACAACAATGTAGTTTTTTAACAACAACCCTCCTTGCACAATTAGTCTGATATATATCAAGCTCAGACTTGCAAGCTAAGCTTTTACAACAATTACCACCACAACTAATCTTTCTAATCTATTGACAAGTGTCAAACATTTAACAAGGGTCCCTTGAGCTAGTAGAATTATACTCATACGCACTAATTTGTTTATACCTTTTCTGGTATCCTATCAATGTTATACTGTTGAGTAGATGTTCCGTTTTTTTTTTTTTTTTTTTTTTTTTTTGCCATGGTATATGTTCTAATGACATGTTAATTGGCTTACAGCTGAGGAGGTTGATCTCTCCCATGATATACAGCAGTGGGACACTTTGTCTGACTCTGAAAGACACTTTATAAGCCATGTCCTTGCATTTTTTGCTGCATCTGATGGGATTGTTTTGGAGAATTTGGCTGCAAGATTTCTAACTGATGTTCAGATTCCAGAGGTGATTTCTTTTCTCTGGTCTGTTCTTTAGATAAGATGCGAAGAGTGTTTGAAGTTCCCAAGACCTAAGTTTCAACTTTTCATCTCCTTAGTTTCACCCCCTAAGATTCAGATATTTAGTTTTTTTTTTTTTTTTTCTCCTGGTTGACTTACTAACATCAAGGTTTCTCATTCTTCACAGGCTCGGGCATTCTATGGATTTCAACTTGCAATGGAGAATATCCATTCAGGGTAGAGCTTAAAACATAGTTTCTCTGGTTTCCTTAGTTGTAATGTATATGGCCACCTGTCTAAGGAATTTTCTCCTTGTTCCTATTTAAATACTGTCTACCATCAGAGATGTACAGCTGCTTTTGGAGACATACATCAAGGATTCTACGGAGAAGCATAGATTGTTCAATGCAATTGAAAGCATTCCTTGTGTGTCTAAGAAGGCTAAGTGGGCTTTGGATTGGATACACAGGTACTCATGCTTTCCTATGAGTGAATATAATATCGCCAATAAGGGAGATAGTACGTTTTGACAATTTTGTATGGTTGGACATGTTTGTGAATGATATATGCGATCACAAGCAGTAGTATATGAGCATTAATTTGTACAACTCAGGTACTTGAATTTTTAATATAGAAGTCCTCTGGTCCTTTCAAAGATTAAATGTTTAGATTTTGTTTGAGAAGAGAACAGATTGTTTAGATGCGTAGGATGGCCATTTATGTCAAACTTCGGTATTGGACATCTGCAGTAATTTTGAACTTCCTTCTGTGTGAAATTATACGTAATGACTGTCAGTTCAACCTTCAAGTGTGTATGGTATTGGAAAGGGGAGTGGGTTTTTAACATTCACTTGGTCTTTCCAAAGAGGAGGTTTATGCGTATAGGGAAAACGGGAGTGGCTCTTTAACCATCTATCATTCAGTTTCTAACAAAACGAAGAGCTCCTTCAGTAGTCTATGCTGTATCATATGTTGATATCACAAGATTCAAACTTAGTACCATCTGCTTCACTCTGCAAATTAGAAGGCGCCTTTCTATACCCTGTCTGCTTGTTCTCATCAAGCTTCATGTGTAGCTTGTACATAATCTTTGTTTGATTAGAAGCATGTTAATGCTCCATAAACCAATTTCTTATTCTGCATGATGTGCAGTTCCAATTCATTTGCGGAGAGACTTGTTGCTTTTGCGTGTGTCGAAGGAATCTTTTTCTCTGGAAGGTAATTTGGGCTTGCATTATATATGCTTAAGTTTATATGTTTAATTGATACTTTTCGTTATGAGGCTTGTAGGATCTTTTCTTTTGTTTTCATCACCCTTTTCTCTCTTGTTTTTTACTTTATTGTTCATTCTTAGCTTCTGTGCCATATTCTGGCTTAAAAAGAGGGGACTAATGCCCGGGTTGACATTCTCAAACGAGCTTATATCTAGAGATGAGGGTCTTCACTGTGATTTTGCTTGCCTTTTGTACAGGTAATATCTATTTTCTTTCTGGTTCCCAAAATTGAGCTTCCTGTGTTGCTAGGCACAAGATAATAGTTATATGGTGTTGTTTTCACCTTCTTAGAACTCAGTGGTTTATTACTTTTAGTCCTTGCAGAATCCGGGAATTGGAGAAACTTGGGTAAAAAAGAGAGATTTAAAATTCTTTTCCATTCTCGATATGCAAATGACAGAATCTATATTTGTTTTGTTATTAGTTTGTTGCAGAAGCAACTAAATTGGGAAAAAGTTCATGGAATTATAAATGAAGCTGTTGAGATTGAGACTGAATTTGTTTGTGAGGCCCTCCCATGTGCATTGATTGGCATGAACTCAGATCTTATGAGCCAGTACATAAAATATGTTGCTGATCGACTCTTGGTAAGTATCTCTCTGATGATGTCTTCCTCGTTTTTCATTTCTTTAATTCCTAGATGATAGGGGAGTTGCGTTTAACTTGTATAAGTATTCTCCGCGTTAGTATCAATATTCATATAGTAGAATGTTTCTTCTTTCCAGGTTGCGTTAGGTTGTCAGAGGAAGTACAATGTCAAAAATCCTTTTGACTGGATGGAGTTTATTTCTTTGCAGTGAGTATTTCTGAGAATGTGGTTTTGCTTTGCCTGCTTTAGTCAATTCATGGAACTGGTTGACGGATAAATGATCTTGATCTCGTTTGCTTGATTCTGCAGAGGAAAGACGAACTTTTTCGAGAGAAGGGTCGGTGACTATCAAAAAGCATCTGTTATGTCAGGCCTCCAAGATGGTGGCAAAAATTTCGTCTTCAAGTTGGACGCCGACTTCTAGTTCACCAAATTTGTTGCAGCCTGCAACTTCCACCAGCATTGTACTGACTCTTATCTGAAACTAACTAAAATTTTGTTACTATTCTTTGTGGTAGCAATTTGTATATTGTATTTCGAGGTAGTCATAGTCACCGACACGTGATATTATGTATTGATGAGTAGATGTACGTGGGTTTCAGTGGACTCATATACATCAACGATCAAAAACCCGGCCTCGTGGGATCAATCCTAGTATTATTCATATATTCATTCTGTTAACTTAGGTGGTTGTCATTATCAATAAAGAATTTTTTGTTTCTATAATTTAATTTTTATTATTTATCATAATTTGGAATGTGCATAATATCATCATTGTGTTTGAAAAATGGTACATGCTTCAGCTGCTTTTCATCAGTGCTTCTGATTATTAGCCTTCTGACTATGGCATGGGCGCACCCTTTTCCCAATTTTGCTTTAAATCATACATGTACTTTTTATTTCTCTGCGTACACCAACATTTTTTCCAATTTAGTTTAAGATTTTGCTCGGGATGGCGTCACACACGTAAGTGACTTTCAGCTATTGATTCAGTCTGTTATCTTTAAAGGTTTTTGATATTGATAGATGATGTCACAATTTATTGCCCCATTAATTTAAAGCAAGCGATTAGCTAATATCCAAAAGCATATTTCCTCATTAAGGGTTTTCCTTAACCAACTCCAATGGGGAGTTGTCAATTCCTAAAATTTGGCATGCAAAAGACAAATTATGAATTGACAAATTGTTTTTCTTCTCCAACCTTTTAGCGCTGAATTGAGCAATTTAGCTATATTACGTGTCAACAAGTGTTTTAGCATTATTTTATATTTTATTAAATTTTTTTTTCTTTAGGTTATCTTTATTTATACTAGTATTTATCTACATATTTTTTTAGAAAATAAGAAGGAGAGAGAGAACGTGGGGGGGGGGTGTGGGAGATTTTTGTTTATGGTTTTTTTTTTTTAATTTTAAATATTAGAGATATTTTAACATCACCCGTAGGTGAGATTTCAATAAAAAACAATAAAATTTGGACCTTTCAAATTACATTATTGCCCATCATTTTTTTTGTGTGATAGAAGATTAAGTTGTCTTTTCACCCTCTTTTGGTTAACAAATAAAGTTTCATTAATTAGTAGAGATTTACAAAATATAAGTAAAACAATCCAAATTTCCGACAAAGTTTGATGGACTTATGAGCTAAATACTTTTAATTATTATTTTAGCCTCTTGATATAAATTGGGATCATTTGATCATATTCATCACTATTAAATTTGATCACATTTGATATCATCCGTTAGATGTTTCTAAGAATTAAGACAAAAATAAAAATGAACACTGATGTTGCGATTGTTGTGATTAAAATTATTAATTAAGAATATAGTTGTGTAAACATAAAGTAAAATCCCAATAGAAGATCAAACCCTCATCTGCTTCACAAGAAAACCCATCAAAACTAGTATAAATAGTAGAAATCCTCACTCGCAATGGGATAACCCAACGAAGTGAATAACACGTTTTGGATAAAAAAAAAAAAAAAAAAAAGCCATTGTCTCTCCTTTTTAAGTAGGATTTTCTCTCCTCTTATTCCAATCTCCTTCATTCTCTTCTCTCATACTTTATTTTTTGTATGTCTCTATAAAAAATTAATATAAGATTTTAACGTGACTTAACCGTAACCGTTCAAGTCTGAAAGAAGAAAAGGAAAGAGAGATTAAATGAGAGAATTATCATCATATCGTGTCAATTCTAGGCGTCCTTGTCAATTGGTTTTTTGGCATCAAATGGGTTGGGTTGGACAAATACTTCGTTGCTATATCTTAAATTTGGGACTTGGCATCTCCCATTGGAGATGGTGTAAGGATGTTGATATTTTGGAAACATGCTAATTTCATCTTAATGCTATTATGTGCAAGCTCGTTCACCACTAGTGTTCGTCACTGCCTTTTCATGGTAGAGGAGGATAAGGCACATCATCATCTACCAACCAACAAAGCTAATAATGCTCCCAATTTGTCCTTTTGGACCTATCTCCATGTCACAACTTGCACTTGATGGATAATAACTTACCTTGTTTCACTTATTATGTGATGTATGAAAAATAAATATATATTATTTACTTGAGAACTGGTTTTTTGGCTATCCACGAGAGTGTGTATATCAATTTTTTTCTTTTATTTCTCACATCACGCGATACTTTTCTAATTCACATATCACGTGACCAAAACAAGTTTCACAAACATATTGAGACAAAAATATATATTATCGGTTGTATGCTTGAAGGACATGGAAAAACTTAGTAAGAGATTATGATCACGTCATTCGTATAACAACTCTCGTAAAAGTAAAGCTTTGTATTTTCATTCTACATCTCCCAAATTGTATGAATCGAATTTAGAGCTGCCCTAGCGACTCAATCTTCCCAATATCTCTCTCGTGGCACAAGATATGTGTCAAAGCTTTTATTGGACAAGTACTTACTTCTTGACGACGTAACGAACATTAATTAGTTACAAGATAGAATTTGTGGAAGGAGCATAGTGTCTTTATTCTCTTAGTTTGGTGTGCGCTTGAGGTGACCACAAGCACTAAGATTAGGTACCAAAACTCCACCACCTTCACCACCCTTTCTTATTATTTTAGTATTATCCAAATTTCCTAGTAATTATTACTATTAGGTGCCCCATCAATTTAGAGAGAAGGTTATGCTTTTCTCAATTTTAAATTTGCATCTCAATAGTTTAGTTTGATTTATGTTTTGCTTGCCTTGGCCGCCTTGATTTTTGGTGCCAAGCAACCATCTTTTGAGCACAACTGGATCATTTTGTATGGTCTATTAAAAAGATGACAACAATGCTTACTAATTAAAAAGATGACAACAATTTTAATCTTATGCACTAATTTCTTCGACACTAATCTCCTTAATTTTATAGTTTCAAAGTAAGTGTGGTCATCTATCATCGGTCTTATCTTAACGGTGGAAGAAGACGAACGTTTGTGTTTTATTTCTTTACCCATATTGCTGGATTAAAATCAAACAGTAAGTTAGTATAATTTTTTTAAACGGTAAAGTTCAGGAGAACGAGACTGATTGGTTCTTCAATCCCTTGTAAATTACATCATCTTCCAAATAAAATGTGGGTTTGTCAACCATATCCTCTCCCACTCTACCAACTTCAAATCATATCATAACAACTTTGAACTTGATGTGGTTTCTTAGAGATGACTGGACCAATTCACCTAACTCACTTTCTTCTATGTCATATCTAATCTATCCCAATGTTTTACAATTAATTGGCTCACAAACTCCGAAATTGAGTTTAAAGCCTTTTTAGTGTGACAAATACCAACAAATTGATAGGAAATATCATGTTTTGTCCTGTAGTATTATCTTAAGGCTGTCCCTAATAAGATTATGTGTGCGTTATAAATTTCTTTCGACTCCCACGAGCAACTTTCCTACCAACAAATTGATAGGAAAAATGTTGTTTTCCACGACAAGTTTTGGGAATGTCATATCACAACATCATCATATCACAATGTCTATTATCTTAAACCATACCCTAATGTCATATCACAACACCGTTATCACTAAAATCAAATACAAGTTATTTCTTAATGTATAACCAATCTATTATTCAACCATTGATCTCTCATTCATTATGTGAATTCTTCATGGTATTCATAATTGAAAAAGATCTTTTAGCTAGAGCAGTTACAAGTAGTAAAATAATTGTAAATGTCACAAACAAGTACACCGAGAATTATTGTCTATAAAGGTCATATATAAATTCAAAGAGAAGAAAAATATGAAGTTGTTGAGGTTATGTGGAACCAATGACCTCATGCTGCCTCCGCTACTTGCATGCTTTCTGCAATATTTTGTTAATTTGTTTCTCATTAGTGATTACACCATGTTTTCCACAACATAATCCAATCTCTCTCATGAAGAATTATTATAATTAGGATAGGTAAGGGAGGTTGAACCACATTAGTTGAGACTTTTCAAGATTAATGCCCAAAACATAGTAGTTAATATATAAGATGCCCAAATGAAGGCATGCACTAATACTATTGCTTACCTACCAAGACATGCATAGTATATATTATATAATATCCACACACAACATGATATAGGATTGTAACTTGTGACAACATACCAAATAGTTCTTCCCAAAATGGTCCTCAATTGAAGAAGTGGGGAAAGGGAGGACCACCCTTCCCATACCTAAAGCCTCATGAGTCCTAACATGCCAATTTCATTGTGGTGTATTTTTTCTCATCACTCTAAAGTTGTCTTAATACTCAATACCTTATTTATCATTGTTTATTGAATTTAAATTTTGATAATTGTATCTATCTACTACACAAATATTAAAATCTAAATTCATTTAATGATAGTAAAAATAAGTAATAAGCATCACAATTACTTAACGATGGTGGAAAAAAATATTTTCATTCTATTGTCACTTTTTTGCTTGGAGGTGGACCCACGCTACTCACTCAAACTCTTAAGTGGACTCAATCACCACCTACCACCATCCACTATGGTCTTTCAATTATTATATTTCTGGGACTGAAGAATAATGTAGAAATTAAGAAAAGAAATTATTAGGAAAATGATTTGAAGGTCCTCATCTCCTGGTGGCAAAGCCATTGGACCCTATGGACCGGTTACCATTTGTGGGCCAGGGTTGGCCTCAAACATGAGAAAGGTCAGCACAAGATTACATCTTTACCCTTCCTTACTTCCGACTTAAAAGTTGAGCTGTTGTGGTTCTTGTATAGAGTTGGATGCAATGGCTTGTACCTAAGACATTGGTGGGGACATGATTTTGGTTATAACATTTGTAAGTACATTATAATATTAAAGAGAATGACTACATATAAATCCTCTTCGAATCTCACATTATGAAATTTACAGATCTAACAATTCGGACTATATTTCACGACTTTTATTCGTTCCATTTCATTGGTCCATCTCACACATAATCTCTCTTCAATGCTTATATATCTTTCTTTCTTAAACGGTCCAGATTGCTAAACCTATGAGCTTCAAAGTGCGAGATTTGAAGATAATCTCAATCTGTTTGCATATGATCACCCATTTAGACCAACACCCAGTCTTATACATTGGTCATATATTGAATAATTGTGTTGATGTATAGGGTTACGCTTGTATAGACATTCGTGACTTGGCATACAAGAAACATACGTGAGGTTTTACAATAAACCTAAGCCTACTAGCCCAGTGTGACGGGACGGATTCTCCTATTCGAATACCAAACGACATAAATATGCTTCATCTTTATCGAAAGGATTAATAGATAGATACAAACGTCAGCACAAAAAGGCTACAACAGTTAATAGAGATGTTTAGGAAAATCTGATTAGACTAATGAAGCCACAATTCATTTGTCCCCACATTCCACGTATAGGAAAGATTATGTGAGCAAATCGAAAAGAGTAATGTTAGGTAGATCAAGTTTTTAAATTAAATTTGTATACTATGTAATGTGTTATAGAGTGATATGAGAGAAGGTATGATCATTACATGAGATAGTGGTGAGCCTCAAAATAAAAAATTACGTGTTATGAGATATGTGGTCTGGTTGTCGTACCTAAGACTTTCTCCATGTAAAGGTAGAAGACATTACCTAAATCCCAATACTACTCCTCACAGTTTTAACTTTACCGTTTCTTAACACCAATTTATACCCAAAGCATAAGATAAAACCATGATACTATTCTCGCCCATCCTTTTTCACTCATCAGAGTCACCACTCTGCTATTTTTGATCTGCTCTGCTCTGCTCTCTCTCTCTCTCTCTCTCTCTCTCTCTCTCTCTCTCTACACTCACCAAACCATTCCGAATTCCAAATTCCAGAACCATAATCAAAATCTGTCTCATAAATGGAGGTCTCCTTACAAGGCAACCTCTGGGACAGTGTGGTGGAACTGACTAAAGGGGCACAGCAAAAGGGCAGTGATCCTCTGCTCTGGGTCATGCAGTTGTCCTCCAACTTGAACTCCATGGGAGTTTCTCTGCCCTCAGTGGAGCTCGCCAATGTGTTGGTCTCTCACATTTGCTGGGAAAACAACGTGCCCATCACTTGGAAGTTTCTGGAGAAGGCTCTGATGCTGAAGATTGTGCCCCCCATGCTTGTTCTTGCCCTGCTTTCACAAAAGTTGGTGCTTTTGCTCTCAAATTTGCTGTTTGAAGATTTTTGGCTTCGGGTTTTGGTTTTTCTGAGTGGGTTCGGATTAATGGAAATTACTTTTTGATAAACGATGAAGATAATCTACACTAAATTCGTCTTTAACTGCGAAGAAGGGAACTCAAACTTTGGAGCACTCTAGCCAACTTGGCTAATCGAGCTCTGCGGTTTTTGGGATTTTAAATGAGGTTCTTTTGAGACATTTTTTAGTTGGGATCAGTTAAAGGTTGTGAATTTGTTTAAAGGTTTCATCTTTTCTTCCACACACACACACACACACACACACAGTGCCCCCCACCCCCGGGGCCGCTGCGGAATGTTTGATTCATTGCTCTTTGTGTTTCAATGGGCTTTCTGTGTTTAATGATTTGTTTTCTGTGCTGCCTGTTTGGTTGCTTAGAAAATCAAGGAAGGGAAAGTAATACCAGAATCTTAAATATTGGTGATGGCGTTGGCTGAATTGTGCAAATACTTGCGTGTTCAGTTGACTAGGAGGAGAAATTAATGTGTTTTACAAAGACTCTTTTCTATTTCGCTTTTGAGTTTTTAAATTCAAGCCTTTTCTCACCTTTCCCCCCACATTTTCAAATTGTGGAATGGTCTCACATGTTTCCCCTTGTACTTGATTTTTTTCTCTCGTAAATGCAATTCGATTCTTCTCTAATTTCCATCTCGGTTTTCCCTGTTTTGATTATTCAGTATGATCGACGTTGTAGAAATTCTTTCTAAAACAATGGATAACGAGTGAGCCAAGTTATTGTATTGCAATTAGACGTGTGGATGTGATCTTCCTAATTTAATTTTCATTTGCTTGTGAACTCTATTGAATTCATGGATCGCAATGTGCTACATTGATGAGCGAGTGTGGCGTTGTTTATTATGTATTTGCAAAGTTTTATTTTGAAGTATCAGATGAAATGCAGATTACCGATCTTAGGCTGCATTGCTTGCCACTGATTTTCGGGTTTTGTTTCTGGTACTAGGTTTGGATAGTTGGGTTCTGTTTGTTTCTCTGGATCTAGTTATGTTCACTTTTTCTTAATTTGCCTTCGTATGGTTTCACTTGTGAGCAACTGGTAGCTCCCTTGCGTTGTAGGAAAGTGGAAACTCTCATAATGGTCTTACTGTTGTCTACCATTCTTTCTGCAGGGTCATTCCAAGTCGACGTTCCCAGCCTGTGGCATATAGACTTTACATGGAACTCCTTAAGAGACACATTTTTACCCTTAAATCTCAGATAAACGGGCCAAATTATCAAACGTAAGTTTTCTCTCGTACAGAATGATTATTTACTTGCATTGTACTGACAATGGTGCTTACATTGTATCTGGAATTTGTAACTATATTCTTTGGACAGAATCATGAAATCAATAGAATCTATTCTTCATCTTTCCTGGAATTTTGGCTTGCGAGCAAGTGACCCAGGGATTCTTGTGGTTGAGTTTTTATTTTCAATTGTATGGCAATTGCTTGATGCATCATTAGATGACGAAGGATTGCTGAACTGTACCCTCGAAAAGAAGTCCAAATGGGCAATTGAACCTCAAGAAATGGAGATAGATTGTCATGGAAGTTATTATGAGAAGAGGAGCGAATACAATGAGATATTGCAGGAAACAAATACAGTCATGGCCATTGAGATAATTGGGAAATTTCTTCAAAATAATTTAACTTCCAGAATTCTTGACTTGGCTCGCCGAAACTTGTAAGTCCTTGTTCCCTTAGCAATTGCTTCTATACTTCGTCCTAGTTCCCTTAAATTTATACGACTTTAATATTTGGTTTTCTCAAGCAGTGGATGGCCTTAGTACTCAACTTATATGCATACGGAATTTTTTGAATGTGCTTTCAACAGATTTCCTTCTACTTACGTTGGAACTTGCATTGTGTTTTTTCATTCGTTTGCCAGCAAGTCCGAATATTAAAGACTAACTTTTCCTTTCGCCAGTACCTTGATCAGTTTCCTTTTTGATCTTGGCCTCGACTGCAAGTTTTTTCTTAACATGCCATCCCACTTTTTTCAGGCCTGTACACTGGACAAGTTTTATTCAACGATTACAGATTCTTGGATCAAACTCATTAGCATTAAGAAATTCGAAAACTCTTACTGCAGAGGCTCTTATAAACTTGACTTCAGATAGTTGCATGGTCTTGCCTCGAGAATGTAAAACAACTTCTTTGCTAAAGTATCATGCGGTGATGGTTTCTAGATCTCTGACTTCTACTGGTTTGTGTCACGGGGCTAGTCGTTCTGCTCTGTGGCTTCCTCTTGATCTTTTATTAGAAGATGCCATGGATGGATATCAAGTTGACGCAACAAGTTCTGTTGAAGTAATTACTGGTAAACACAAATTTTGTCCCTTGTGCTTAAAGTAGTATTTTTTAAATTACGATTTGTTCTTATGAAACCAGTTCTGTGAGAATGAAAAAGCAATGTTTTGTAGGTTTGATTAAAACCCTTCGAGCAATAAATGGCACAAGCTGGCATGATACCTTTTTAGGCCTTTGGATAGCAGCTCTTCGTCTTGTACAGAGGGTTCGTTTCTGTTTTGAATAACTTTAAAATTTCTCCTCTTCTGTCTGAATGGTTAGCATATTTCCTGAACAAAAATCTTAATACTCCCTATAAACTTTCTACTAGCTATATGTCATAGAAGTTTAAGCAACTTGATTTTGGCTACTTCCGTCAACTTTGATTGCTGACTTGCAAAATTTCTTACAAAGTTCTAGAACTTTATGAGTTAGACATTACTGGCGGTTGAAAAATTGTTGTATTTTATCACTGGTCCCAAAAGCTTAGGTTGTTTACTCTCTTAAGATGTGAGTCACAGCTATTTTATATTCCAGCACTTCTCTCACGTGCGGGTCTCATTTCATCGTTAGAAAGTCCAACCTATGAAATTCAACATAAATTGGGAGGTTCCAGTTGTAGGGATTTTAACACAGAACCTTCTGCAGCTCTGCTATGACACCATGGATGAATAAGTTGGTTTACCATTTCTCTAAAAAAATCTTAAGCTGTTGCTGTTAGAATTTACTCTATGTTTAGAATTAGCACCAGATTTACTCAATTTTCTAAATATTATATTAGCTATGGCTTCTTGTTTATAGTTTTGTTTTGTTTATTTTTTATTTTTTATTTTTAATTCCTGTAGGAAAGGTATCCCATAGAGGGTCCTGTGCCTCGCCTAGACACTCGCTTATGCATGCTATTGAGTATCACTACGCTTGTGGTTGCTGATCTGATTGAGGAGGAGGAAATTGCACCAACCAACAAAAATGAATGTGGCTCAATCAATGGCTGGAAAGAAAAAGAGGTTCCAAGACAGCGCTGCAATGATTTAGTCTCCAGCTTACAGACACTGGGTGATTATCAGGGTTTGCTGACTCCACCGCAGTGTGTTGTTTCCGCTGCCAATCAGGCTGCTGCAAAAGCAATGCTGTTCCTTTCAGGTGTCACTGTTGGGAGTGCTTACTTTGAGTGCGTCAGTACGAAAAACATGCCTATAAACTTCTGTGAGTAATATCTAGCTCTAATTCAATGTCAACAAGTCACTTCAACATGAAAATACTTTGTGAGTATCTTGTTATAAAGAGTTGGAAGCAGCAGAAAAATAAAATGAAAGGCTGTTTGGAGCATGGCGACACGGTTCACTACAAAGTTTCTTATCATTTTTTCAATGTCTACTGCTCTACATAAAAACTCTTAGAACTGTGTTGCACGTTGTTGTCCATGGTTGTTGCGGTCTCGTATTCTTTTTCTTGTTGAGTTTTTCATTTCAGTCTTATTTTATTTTCCGATGTTGTTCCTGTTTCTATGTTTTAGTTTTGTATTCTAATCTTAGGTTTTTGTATTTGTTTACAGCTGGAAACATGCGTCATTTGATAGTTGAGTCCTGTATTGCTAGAAATCTACTGGACACTTCTGCATATTCGTGGCCAGGTTATATTAACGGATGCATCAACCAGTTACCTCATGGCATGCCAACGCAAGGGCCTGATTGGTCGTCGTTTATGTTGGGGGCTACGCTTACTCCAGCAATGGCTAATGCTTTGGTTTCCAGTCCTGCTTCAAGGTATACTAGCTTTAACATTTTAAATATGTTACATTTAGTAATTCATGTTGTAATTAAGTGGTTAGGACTTCATTTCCACAATTTTTCATCGTTATACGCCAATGAGTAATTCCTTACAAGGATTAGTTCCTTGCTGCTTTTCTGGGGCTTGAAACCGCTGTTCCTATGCTACATAAGTCAAATAAGAGGAAAGGCAGTTTTTTTTTCTCTCTCTGGTAAAATTGATTCGTTAAATTGGATTGCGACTTTCTGAAGGCGCATCAATAGATGATTTCTAAGTTATCGGTTTTTCTGTTCACGCTTAAATGCACTAACTAGGATGGAGGTTTTAAACGGGTTTGCATTTGGTTCACAGGAGTTTAAGAATCTAATAATCTGACTGATGTCGTACATGGATACCTTTGGCCACTGGCGTTATGATTCCTATGTCTAAGTAGCGGTATAGTGCGCAAACTATTAAAAGGGGAACTCTGTATGGATAGATGACCTTTAGATTACCTTTTTAAACTTCTTTGACTATGGCCTGGTCTTCAGTTACTCCTTTTTCTTTCCTGAAGCCAGGTCTATCAGATGCTCTTTTTTGTAAACTTACCCAAAGGTAAAGCTACTGAATTAAGCTCATGGATTTGATGGAAGCTTAGCAGAACTCGAGAAAGTATTTGAGGTTGCAGTCAATGGATCCAATGCTGAGACGATTTCTGCTGCTACCGTTTTGTGCGGCGCCTCATTAATTAGAGGATGGAATATACAGGTGAAAAACAATATTGTTATGCTTGATATATATTTTGAATCCTTTGCCCACAATGCAGTAGCTTTTTCACAGTTGCGTGTTTGAATACTAAGAGTTCTTGCCATTTCCTACGAATCACTCAACTTTCTAATAACTTATGGTTCACATGTAATGCAGGAACATACTGCTCATTTTATCATTAGATTACTGTCCCCTCCGGTTCCCGCTAATTATTCTGGGGATGACAGCCATTTAATAGGTTATGCACCGATGCTGAATGTCCTCATTGTTGGAATAGGATCTGTTGACTGCGTTCAGATTTTCTCTTTACATGGCTTGGTATGTATAGCATTTGAATTTGATGTGCCATGTTTGTGTTAGTAACGAGACCCTCACATCAGCTGTAAACTAATGTCATCTAATTTTCTTACCAGGTTCCACAACTTGCGTGTTCATTGATGCCGATTTGTGAGGTGTTTGGTTCATGTGTTCCCAATGTCTCCTGGATTCTAACAACAGGAGAAGAAATCTCTGCTCATGCTGTGTTTTCGAATGCATTTACTCTCCTTTTGAAGCTGTGGAGGTTTAATCATCCTCCTCTTGAGCATGGGGTGGGAGATGTACCCACAGTTGCTTCCCGACTTACACCCTGAGTACCTCCTGTCAGTGAGAAATTCTTACCTAGTATCTTCCGGGAGTGCTTACCAGGATCGAAATAAGAGGAGACTCTCTGCTGTTGCAAGTTCTTCATCTCCAGAACCCGTATTTGTGGACTCGTTTCCAAAATTAAAAGTTTGGTATCGGCAGCATCAAGCATGTATAGCCTCAACCCTCTCTGGTCTTGTTCATGGAACACCCGTCCATCAGATTGTTGATGGGCTTCTTAACATGATGTTCACAAAGATTAATCGTGGAAGCCAGTCTTTGGCTTCTGTCAATTCTCCAAGTAGTAGTTCTTCGGGACCTGGAAATGAAGACAGCTCTCTAAGACCTAAATTGCCAGCCTGGGATATCCTGGAAGCTGTTCCCTTTGTGGTTGATGCTGCTCTAACAGCCTGTGCTCATGGAAAACTTTCTCCTCGTGAGCTGGCTACAGGTTAGCCTTGTTTTCTCATCTCATTTTCTGTTGATGTTTTGTTATTTACATACACCGATACTCCGGAAAATATATGAATTAGTTTTTGACTTTTCTTAAAACTAATGGCTAAAATTTAGCGAACTATGGAACTTGAGTTTAAATGACTGAAGAGTTTGCACTATTTCAGGGCTTAAGGATTTAGTAGATTTTCTTCCGGCATCTTTGGCGACCATTGTGAGCTACTTTTCTGCCGAGGTAACTCGGGGTATTTGGAAACCAGTTTTTATGAATGGAACAGATTGGCCCAGTCCGGCTGTGAATCTATCTTATGTTGAGGAACAGATCAAAAAAATTCTAGCTGCTACCGGTGTTCATATCCCTAGCCTTGCTGCAGGTTTTCTCCTCTTACGAACTTATAATGAGATGAGCTATTACATTGTTTTGGGAGTGATTTCGTTTTCCATTTTCCCCATGCTGTGGAGCTAGTTTTGTAATGTCGTCACCTCTAATATTTTGACTGAGACTTAACTATTGCAGGTGGAAGCTCGCCAGCTACACTTCCACTGCCCCTAGCTGCCTTCGTGAGTCTTACTATTACTTACAAGATTGACCGAGCATCAGAACGCTTCCTCAGTTTGGCTGGCCCCACCTTGGAGTGCCTTGCAGCTGGTTGCCCCTGGCCTTGTATGCCAATTGTCGCATCGCTTTGGACTCAAAAGGCCAAGCGATGGAGCGACTTCCTTGTTTTTTCTGCCTCTCGGACTGTTTTCCTCCAGAACAGGGATTCAATGGTCCAGCTTCTTAAAAGCTGCTTTACTGCCACACTTGGCCTGAATGCCACTCCTATCTCAAGCAATGGTGGTGTTGGCGCACTTCTTGGCCATGGATTTGGATCCCATTTCTGTGGTGTGATTTCCCCCGTTGCACCAGGGATCCTTTACCTACGCGTTTACAGATCGATTACAGATATTGTCTTCATGACAGAAGAGATTGTTACTATCTTGATGCATTCTGTACGAGAGATAGCATGCCGTGCTTGTCCTAAAGAAAGATTGGAGAAGTTGGAGACAAGAAGAAACGCAATGAGATATGAACAGGTTTCACTTGATGCAGCAATGTCTCGGGTGAAACTAGCAGCTTCACTCGGGGCATCTTTAGTATGGTTGACAGGAGGCTTGTGTCTGGTTCAGTCATTGATCACAGAAACCTTGCCTTCTTGGTTTATATCTATGCATGGCTCCGAGCAGGAACAAGGGTCAGAAGGAATTGTTGCAATGCTTGGCGGCTATGCACTGGCATACTTTGCAGTGCTTGGTGGAGCCTTTGCGTGGGGCGTTGACTCGTCATCATCAGCATCAAAACGACGTCCTAAAGTCCTACGTATCCACATGGAGTTTCTTGCAAGTGCACTTGATGGGAAGATATCACTTGGTTGTGATTCAGCAACATGGCGTGCCTATGTCTCGGGGTTTGTAACGCTAATGGTGAGTTGCACGCCTAATTGGGTGCTCGAGGTGGATGTAGACGTGTTGAGGAGACTGAGTAACGGTCTGAGGCAGTGGGGTGAGGAAGAGCTTGCTCTGGCCTTGCTGGGGATTGGAGGCGTCGGTACAATGGGAGCGGCCGCTGAGCTCATAGTCGAAAATGAGATGTAGACTCTATTTCCTCAGCACAGCTTTAAGGTTTTAGGAGGTCGGATGTACATGTTAAAAATGGTTTTAGATTAGATTTATCGCCGGAAACATTTGCAGCATTTCGTAGCATTTTGAATCAAATAGTCAATCGGATCTCAGCATTGTATGTAGGACCTAACTGTATTAAGAGAGTTTGTAGCATATTTGTTGGTTTTGCAATAAGCTCCAAACACTTAACCCTTTAAACCCAATATGAGTTGTATAATCCGGATAAGGAACATACGTTTATTGAGTACGTCATCGACAATGTGTTGACAATATTTCAACTTTTAATTAACAAAATGTACCAACATGTTGGCCATCCCTAGAGACAAGAAAAATGAATCAGTTTAACTGAACTTAAAGATCTGTACAAAATTGTTCTAAATTCTCAATTTTTTTCCTCAACAAGATTGAATCCAAATTCCAAGTGGCAATCTCACAGCCAGTTTGACAGATCGTATCGCTTCAGTTTCACGACCAAAAAAGCACACATGCACATCATGCACTGTCACAGAAGGAGAAGCAAAACCAAGAGACAATCCTTCAACGTTGTTCTGATTCTGCACCATCCGAAATCTCTCTCTCTCTCTCTCTCTCTCTCTCTCTCTCTCTCTCTCTCTCTCACTCACCGGAAACAGCCCGAAACACTGGCCATTGTGATCGAGAAATGGCGGAGCCCAAACAGAGCAGCCTCTGGGACGCTTTGATAATGCAGACCAAGGAAGCTCAAGAAAATGGTAGTGATCCTCTTCTCCGGTCGATGGAAGTCTCATCGAATTTGAGCTCTGCCGGGGTGTCCCTGCTATCTATGGAGCTCGCCGGCGTGTTGGTGTCGCATATTTGTTGGGAGAACAATGTGCCGATTATTGGTTTTGAACATGGTGCCCTCCATCTTGTTCTGGCTTTGCTTTCTTCCAGGTCTGTTTTGGTTAAAGATCGAATGGTCAATATAACAAAACATACTGACATGGAGCTCCTCATGAGACATGTTTTTTCACTGAAATCTTACGCGGCCTAATCATCAACAGTAAGTTTCTAGTTTCTTCCAGGTCTGTTTTGGTTAAAGATCGTATTGTATACGAAAAATATTACCTTTTACATTGTCTGATATAAGTAATTCTAGCCTTCCCAGAATCACTTCCGAACCAGCACTTGGTGTATATTATTTTTGTTTGCAATGTATAACTTATCTTCCTCATTCAGGGTTATGAAATCAATAGATACAATTCTTAACTTGTCCCAGATATTTGGGTTGCAAACAAGTGAAGCTGGTACTACTGTGGTTGCGTTCATCTTCTCAACCGTGTGGCAGTTGCTTGATTCATCGTTAGACGATGAGGGATTACTGGAACTTGTTCCGGAAAAGAAGTCCGTATGGCCAACTAAATCCCAAGACATGGACATAGATGGTCTCGAAAATCATCATGAGGAGAGGAATGAACAATATGAGAGACTGCCGAGTCGGAACACTGTGATGGCCATTGCGTTAATTGCGCAGTTTCTGCAAACTGTATTGGCTTCCAAGATTCTTAACTTGGCGAAACGAAACATGCATGTTGCCTTGCAATGCACGTAATCATTTTACCCTCAGAAACGTTTTTTTGTATGGGGGATAAATGCTTGATAGTTTTCTGCCACATTCTCAGGCTTAAACACTGGGAAGCTTTGGTAAAGCGACTGCAACTGCTTGCCGAAAACTCATCGACGAAAACTTTGAATGTTCTAAAACCCCAGCACCCTTATTATTCAACATCACTGTGCCCCGATGATCTCTCCAGTTTTAGGCTCTGTATTGCTCGCCGCTCGGAAAAAGGCTTTTTCCCACTTCCCCCTGCATCCGCGTATAAATTGGATAGGTGAACTCTAACTGGCCCATGAGATGGTTGCAACCTTGTCAAACTCTCTGCAGCCATTTCTCCTCTTTCCAGATTCCCATGTGTTCCACATGCCGCCAACAGCGTGCCCCATATGACTACATCAGCCTTCATGGCATGCTCCTTATCATTTTCTCAGCATCTTCTACTTGACCAGCTCTTCCAAGGAGATCCACCATACAACCATAATGCTTGATATTTGATTCTACATTGTAAACATTCTTCATGCTCTTAAAGTACCTCCCCCCCGCCTCCATGAAGCCAGCGTGGCAACATGCACTTAGGACTCTGATGAATGTGATTGAATTGAGTTTGATATTACACTTTTGCAAATCTGAAAATATTTCAAGAGATAACTTTGCATGTCCGTACATGGCCGACCCACATATGATGGCATTCCATGGTGAGACTGTAGAGGTTTTATCTCGGATTTGATAGAACACCTCAAAGGCGGTATTGATACTCCCACATTTGGCATACATATCAATGAGTGCTGCACTTAGATTGTCATTGAGAGGAATGGAGTTTTCAACTATATATTCGAGTGCCCATCTTGCCTCTTTCAATGTGCCTAATGAAGCAATGCCAGATAACATACTCACCATTGTAATTTCATTCGGTCGGATCCCACTAGCTACCATTCTTTGAAGGAGTTCTAGAGCTAATTCAGGTTTATCACTCTGGTGCATAACCAGAAATCATGGAACTCCATGAAAAAACGTCTTTTTCAGGCATCTCATTAAACAATGCAATTGCCTGGTTGATCATTCCATTTCTTACGTATCCTGCAATGAGGGCATCCAAGATGCAACATGCTCCTTGATGCCCTTTTGAAACTGATGATGAGCAGGGCTCATGTCGCCACAGCCTGCATTAAAATTGGTGATTATTGCCTGTGTAAAGTCATCGCAGTCAAAACCTTCCTTTACAATTGTCCCATGAAGTTGCTGACCTTCATGTACTGCCTTAGACCGGCCACAAGCCGAAATCAAATCTACAAGCATAACATCATTCGCCCCTAACCCAGTACGCAGCATTGCCCGATGAATCATCAAAGCTTCACTCAACCACTCTACTTGCACATACCCATTGTACCCCATGAAACCACATCCTTTGCATGAATCTTGTCAAACAATCCACGAAACTATATTCTCTTCAGGCATCTCATTAAACAAATTTCTCGCATCACATAAACTCGAACAACCCCAATACATGTGCAGCAAATTCGTAGAGACAAGAACAAACCCCTCAAGCTGCAACCTAATCACCAAAGCGTGAAGCATTCGACAATTCCAAACACCGCCCAAATGTGAGTAAGTTGAGATAACAGTCGCCATTGTCACCTCATTTGGGATCACAACCGCTGACCTCATATCCCTGAAAACCTCAACGGCTTCGGTCCAACGCTCATCCTGGGCAAGACCCATTATCATAGTAGTGTACGAGACACAACCCTTTTTCGGCATTTTCTCAAACACCTGGCGTGCACTCTCCAAACGACTCGATTTGACATACCCAGCAACCATAATATTGCAAGACACCGGAGTCTAACTTATATCAAGAATCGAACAGCAACTCGGCATCGGCAATGAAGCCGCATTTGGCATGCGTATTAATCAAGCTGTTCCTGATGAAATTGTTGGAGTCGAGCCCGGCTTTGAGAACAAGGCAGTGGATTTGCTGGCTTGGAAGGAGGCCGCGAGGGAAGAGCGAGACTTTAAAGCCGAAACCAGAGAGCTTGTAGTCGATTTGGGTTGGGTTCATTCTGCCGGTGAAGAAGGAACGGAGATTGTCCTCTGGATTTTGGGTGGCGGCGGCGGCAGTGGAGAGCCATTTGAGACCTGAAATGCGAAGGTCTGGAAGTCCAGGGAACGATTTGGGTCTCAGAGATACGAGCATCCGACGAAAGCATGAGACGCTTTTGTAAGGGAAGTGAATTCAAGCAGAGAACTTGACAAGGTGAGAGTAAGGATTGGTTTGGTACTGGGATTTTTATAAAAAGTGGGTAAAAAAAAAACTGAGCTCAAAAAAGTATTTGGTAAACATTTAAAAATAACTTATTTTCATAGGTTTTGGTGAAAAAAAAAAACTGAAAACACGAAGCAACAAAAATGAACTTATTCTCACAGCACAGCAGAAGCACTTTTTTTCTTCAAAGCATAGAAATACCAAACCAGCCCTAAATGTGATGAAGCAAAAGGAGGAGTAATTTTTCGGTGTACCCGGCACACCAAATTTTTTTGGTGTACCCTCACTCATAATGGTGAGGGTGCACCAAAAAAATTTGGTGCACCCTCACTTTTTGTACACCAAAAAAATTCTAATGAGTGAGGGTACACCAAAAAAATTTGGTGTACCCGGTACACCTAAAAATTTTTCCAAAAGGAGGCAGATTGTCTGCCCTTCTTTTACCATGCCCTTTCCATCCCCTCTTATTTGTGCAATCACGATTAAACCATGTTAACACGTCTTATTATCTCTATAAAAAAATAATATAAAATGTTAACGTGGCTTAACCGTGACCGACAATATAAAAGGGGATGGGAAGGGCATGGTAATGAGAGGGCCGACAATCTGCCTCCGAAGCAAAACCAATTGAAAAGGAAGTAAATTTGGACCCAAGCTAACTTTAAATAGTTCGCCCAATAAATTAGGAAGTCATATAACGAATAATTTGTTATTAAACTCGAACAGCTAGTATCACTCAGTACTATAATTTGGTGGTACCTCTTCACTTAGAAGTAAGAGGTTTTAGGTTCCAATCTCGTAGATGGCGAATTCAATACCAAATTAGATTGCCCTTTATGTAGCTTAACCGAACTTCTCATTCCCTTAATGTAAAAATATCAATGTACTCAAAAAAATAAAAAATAAAAATCATCAATTTTGAGAACAAGTTCTTTCATCCATAGCGATTCATCAATTCCCCCGTTTGGTAAGAGTACATAGCTTTACCACAACTCAGTTCTAAAAGGGTATTGATGGGGTATAGAAGTTCAAACCCATTAGTTAGGCACACAAAATATCCAATTGACATTTGATATATTTGTTCTCACTCAATTTGTTACGCCCTTCCACATACGAGAGACAATCGCTCGAGAAGATGCTCGTCTACAGACTCTACATATAAATGCGCCACCGGAGTATATGATTAATGAAAAAGAATTGTTTTGATTGAGAGTGAAGCCAAGAATAACGTCTATAATTTAACAGGTAAATGATCGAACATGTAATCGGAACTCCGGTGGTGAAAGCATCCTTAACAATCAACGATGATCTCCTCCATTAAGAGCCATGCTGGCCAGAGCCCTGCAAGACCAAAGAGACTAGATAAGTATAAAACTTGCATGGTTTACAATTCTAAGTAATTGCTCAATACCACTTTCAGGGTTTGACAGAGTCGTACAATCGTTACGACACAAAACTTGCCAGCCTACAAAGCAGTAAGTTCACCTACAAAGCATATGATAGTGCACCCAACAAAGTATATTGAAACCTACTGAGGGCATTGTCTTCTAACAAGGTAAGACAAGCTGCAAATAACTAAAGCCAAATCAAGATACATATTATATTTTCAATTATATTTATAAGAAACACGTGCCATAGGTAAAACCAAATCAGCAGAGTCGTACGTAACTGCCAGATCTATCGGTACCAGAAATGCAGCCCAAAAGGGGATGCTGTTAAACTGGACCAACACTGAATGAGGACAAAGTGAACCGTAACTGCTTACAGGTCTTCCTAAACTATATTGTTGCTTTCTCTGTATTGCCCGGACAACCACTCCTGCTCTCATGTGCATTGTAGGTACGGCGCTATATAAAGAGCCAAACTAATCTCTCCCGCAAACAGAAAATATATCCATGAATGCCTCTTATGAGGGGTCACCTTCTGGAACAATACAAATGGCTGGTCAGATAGATCTAGAACCTAAAATGACTGGGTATATGCCCCAGCATATCATCAGATCATCCTATCAGTTTATGTTGAGGACTCAAGTTTGTGCATATACTTATTTTGTGGAGAAAATTCTTATCAAATCATGATTTATTCCACATTGTCAACCATGGTGCTGAAGCTAACACTTTTCAGTAACCATTCTCAGTTACTCGGGAAATGATCATTCATGGCATACACCCCAAATTATACCGTAGTTTTCATGCATTTAGCACTTCAGAATATACTCACTGCTACCATTACATTGATGTTCATCCTGCCTTTTTTCATATTCTGATTAAAAGCTTTCCACAGAAATCCTATAGTAATCTATCATGTATACCACTGAGGTTGATGTCTGGGTTATGGACCTTAAAGACCCAAACAAATTCTCTCCCTAATGCTTCTGGAGTAGAGGTGTAAAATGGGGCTGTCATTAAAATCCTTCCATCTGTGCTTCCTTTGGTACTTAGGGCAACTTAATCGTGCCATGCTCATGCATCATATTAGTGTGGTGCCTAATCCTGCCATATTTTTCTACACTTCTTCAGGACCTCATTTTTTCGGTTATTTTCATTAAAGTTATTTTCAGTTCTTTACTTGTTTAGGGCATTATCATGCCAAACTTTTTGAAACAGGCCATGTCCATACCATACTCGAACTAACCTAGCTTGCTTATCTCTATTGGGAGTACTCTCCTATATGACTAACAGATGTACATGCCATTTACACAGATCAATCTGAACTCAATCATAATTCTATTGGTGCACTACCTAAGATGTTTGTCCAACCGATAACATATATACAGTATTTACCATTAAACTCCAGATTACTCAGGCTCCACTGAGCAAACAAAACATTATTCTAGCCTACAATGTTCAAAAATGCCAGATGAAATACGGCACAGCCACCTAACGGATCTAGCCAGGGATACAAAGTGAAAAGACATATTAGGTACACATAATTTTTTAGGTGGGGCAAAGTACGAAAGGTCAAACCAAAAGGGTCTCATTTCCCCAAAACCCCTGGTGCCTACCTTCTACAGTATCGACTTGATGCCATCACCTATGCTTCTCCTCTTCTACAGGGATCATCTGATTGCTTGAAGAGTGCATATAAGAGATATCGATCTTGGTCAAACCTAAGTCTAACGGAAGTTCATATGATCCAAGCTCTACCTCTTCAGCCTCAAGGAATTCAATAAACCTTCCAGTACCCATCAAAGATTACTTGCAAATTTCTGTAAATTTAATCAACCCCTTTGAAGTCCAATTGTTCAATTCATAGCTTCCAATAAGTTCCACACAAAATTGTAACTTACACAGATCAATACAAACAACATTTACTCAATCCAATTAATTTCCATCTAATCAAATAATCAAGAAAATGCAGACATGAAAAGAGAAAGACACTCACTTTTTATGCCGGCGTCCTCTCTTGGGACCCCAGCCTTCGAGCTTGGCCACCGGGCATCCGCATCGCGCCCGAAACAGCAGCACGGCACGGCCATTCGTCGGCGCCATCCGCCTCAGCTCAGTCCTGAGGCACTCGTAATCAGGATTGCCCTCGCTGCCGCCCTTCCACGGCAGCCTATCGATATCTTTAGACCCGGACTTGACACACTCCTCCGATTGCAATTGCAAATCGAATTCCATGGCCTTCTTCAAGCCCTTACATCCGGGCCTATCGCACTTCCTGGATCGAATGCCGCAGCAGAACTCGACTACGAACAGCGTGGCGGCGAAGAAGGCGACGAAGCCGACGACGTAGGGGACGGGAATGTGGTGGAGGTGGAGGGTGGAGTGAGAGAGGAGGAGCGAGAGGGAGTTGAAGATGTAGGAAAAGTAGGAGGTGATGAGGAAGGTCCCGGAGAAGAGGACGAGGATGAGGATGAGGAGGTCGAGGGTGGCCGACGGCGAGTGCTTGCAGAGGAGGGTGCAATTAGGGTTTGAGTTAGGGTTAGGGTTTGAGGATTTGGGTTTGGGGGTTGGATAGGAGGAGGAGGATGACGTGGCAGCGGCAGAGAAGGAGGAGGAGGGCATGATGGTGGTGGTGGTGGCGAGTAGCAAATGGCGCATGTTAGAGAAACAAGGAGGACGGGGGTTTCTGTAATTTTCAAATTTATTTATTTTTCATAAATAATATTTAATTTTTATTTATATTTTTGGGTACGTAGAGGTAGAGGTTTCGTCCTTCCGGGAAAACGATGGGGGACAGGGGAGAAGAAGGCTTGCCGGTGAAGGAGAGCGCACTCCGCTCACGCGCCTTCTGGAGCGAGTACGGCGTGGACCTTGCAAGCCTTGTTACGTCAACTATGTGAAGTTGTGAACAAGTAATTCCATTTTATTAATTTTTAATTAATTTCCTATGAATCAATCCGGGGTAAGTAGTTGAAAATATTACCTAATCAAAACGAGACAAGCCATGAATCATGGATGTTAGAAATACGACAACTTAAAAATAGGTCAAGTAGGGAAACGTAATCAAATCAACTAGTCTCTGTAGTCAATTTGATTTTCAACTTTTAGATATTTAGGGGTGTAGTCAAATGAGAATTTAGATAGATTTTAAAGATTTTAAAAGATTTTAGAATTCAGGTGTAGTTAATTAGGATTTTAAAAGAATTTAAGAGAGTCCAGTCAAATATAGGTGTAGTCAACTAAAGAATTTTAAAGGATTTTAGAATTCTGATGTAGTCAACTAGGATTTTAAATGATTTTTATTGAGTCTATGCAAATCTATATGTATTAAAAAATTTATAGATTTTGAAGGATTTCTTTGAATGAATGATTTTGTAGGATTTGAGAAGAAATGGTAAGCTTAAAAAAGACTATAAAGAATCCATAGTCTACCCCTAGGATATCTTTCTAACCCCCTTGGATTTCCTCTCTCTCTCTCTCTCCCCACTCTACAACCGAGCTTTCTTTCTTACTCTCTTCCCATTTCATTGAAAATATTTGATCTTACCTGCTAATTATCCACTCTGCAACCTTTTTCAATGAAATGGACAAAGGCAAATCAAATAATTTCAATGGAATAGGGTAATAATTTCCACTCTGCAGTCAAGTTTTCTTTCTTTCTCCACTCTGCAACCGAGATTCTTTCTCTTTTTTTGGAGGTGTATAACACGCAAAGGCAAATCAAGCTAATTATCCACTGCATCCCTCCCTGACGAGGTAATCTACGCATTCATTCCTAATACTGAGATTGTTTTCCTATTTACAGTGTTGGGAGAGCTGGGCATTTTAAATTAAGGGTTAGGAGAACTTGGCATCTGGAAAACATGGAGGATTGGGAGAACTGGGCATTTTACATTGGATGGCAAGGTATTTTAAATTAATGGGTGGAATTCGTCAGGGAGAACTGGGCATCGGGAAAACATGGAGGATTGGGAGAACTAGGTAAAGTTCTTAAATTTTTTTTCTTCAAGTTTTTTTATTTTTTTATTTTCTATTTAAAAAATAATTCTTTAAATGACAAGAAATCTCTCAAAATCCATTCAAATCTTTAATCAAAATCCATAAGAATGCTTGAAAATCCATTTGAAAGTTGTAAGGATTCTACGATCCTTTGACATCTATCACTTAACAAAATCTTTTTAATTCCTGTGAAATCCAAATTGACTACACCCTCCTTAATATAGATTTCAAAGAAAAAATTTATACATTTTTTTTATTTCTTACATAAATAAAAAATAAGGAGTAAAATGATTTACACATATTACGTAGTAAATACTCAATAATAAAAATGATTCCTTGTAAGAAACAATACTTTTTTTTTTTTTGTCAAAGAGTAAACTTTATTAAATTCGAATAGTAATGTTTACATCTTCAGCCAAAATATTAAATAAAAACTCCGAACCAATAGCATCTCAACCGAAAGCACCTCCACGTGAGGTTACATAAGAGGCAACAGCGTGTGCAGCAGTATTTCCATGCCGTTCAACAAACGCAAACGTCATCGTTCTTAATTGAGATGCCAAGAACCGAATATCATGAAGAAAACATTCCAAAGTAGCATCAATCACATACTCCCCATTAAGCATGTGAATAATCAGCTAAGAGTCTGACTCAACCTCCACCTCCGTGCATCCTAACTCAAGGCAGGCCTATAAAGTCGCACGAATTGTCGCTACTTCAGCCATCTCTGGAGTATTAAAAAACATGCCACATTCCCCACCAGCCGCTTGCAACAACCTCACAAAAGTCTCTTAATACCCACCCATAGCCACCCTTGCAAGTTTTCCCACACCAAGCCCCATCACAATTAATCTTCAACACCCCAAAAACTGGTATCTTCCACCGTACCTGTTGACCCGCAAAGCTTGTATTCCCACCAGACGCAACACCACCAGTAATAACCTTTTTCGTGTCATGCCATGCACGAAATTCAACTACTTGCTGTCTGGCTATATTAATCACCTTCATTGGGTTTGCCGACACCCTTTTAAAGATCATATCATATCGACACTTCCATATTCTCCACATAAGAAAAACACTTTCCAGCAACAACTCATCTTGCCTCTCATTATCACGGAACTGATCACAGAGTCTCCCCCAATACTCTCAGAAATCCCTTCCTTTCAAAGCCACAATGTCAAGTTGCAGCGAACAACCATACCACATTACCCTACTAAACTCACAATCGAAGAACAAATGGTGCTCTGTTTCCTCCGCTTCTCTACACATCACACACCTATCATCCATTTGCATACGCCGCTAAATGAGATTAACTTTCACAGCTAAAGAGCCATTACAACATCACCATATAAAGAACTTTAACTTATTTGGCACCACCAGTCTCCATATGTCATTCTAGCATCGATTAATCATATCCTGGCGACCACTACCCCCTTTCCCCTGCCAACCAAACTCGCCATTTTGCTACATCTCTATGGCAACTCCATATCCTGTACGCACCGTATATTATCCATTCTTAGCATAATGCCATATGATTCTATCCTCACATCCCACAAAACTGACTGGCAACCCAAGTATAAGCTTACACTCCTCCTTGTCAAAACATCTCCTAATTAAGTCACCCTTCCACACTCTATCCACAGGTTCAATTAACTCATTCACCTTACAGGCATTTCAATGTGCTTCGATCTCACTTTATAAGTATGAGGTTTGGGCAACCAAGGATTATGGGCTACACGGATCCTCCTTCCATCACCCACCTGCCAATGCATACCTTCTCTAAGATCCTTCTCCCTTGAATAATCTTTTTCCATCCCTAGGAGGAGTGTCTCTCCAACGTAGCTTCCATAAACGATCTCTCTCGAAAGTATTTATCTTTAAGAATTTTGCCAAGCAAAGTGTCCAAATTATGTAAAAGTCTCTAAAACCAAGGCCTCCAAACCTCTTTTGACGTTTCATTTTCTTCCAAGATATCCAATGCATATCACCTCTATTTTTATTCCCCCTCCACCAAAACTTAGCTATGGTAGATTTCAATTCTTTAAGAGGCTCACTGGAAGCTTAAAACACGACATTGCGTAGTTTGGTAACGTCATGGCCACTACTTTATGAGAACCTTTTTCCTGCTAACGATAGAAACTGCTCAGCCTACTCATTGATCATTCCCTCCAACGCTTCCCGAACACTCTCAAACACCACTTTCTTAGATGAACCAAAATCAGCTGTAGTACAAAGAGCAATTTTCCTCCACCGTTGCCGCCCACAATTCGCCCCAAAATATAAGGAACTCTTCTCCTTATTAATCACTTGCCCAGATGCTTTTGCATAACATCTTAATACCTCTATAACGTCCTGAACCTCAGTCTCCTTCGCCTTACAGAAAACTATAGCAGCATCGGCAAAGAACAAATGTGATATTGACAACCCACCAGGAACCACTCAAACTCTATGCAATACACCTCGCTCCTTCCTACGTCGAAGCAAAGTTGAGAATCCCTTGACACAAATCAAGAACATAAATGGTGACATCAGGTCTCATTGCCGCAACTCTCTTTGTGGTTAAATGAATCCAGTGGATGCACTATTGATTAGTACATTATACGTGACAGTAGTAATACACTCCGTTACCCGCTGACAAAGCTCAAGTGGAAAGCCCAAAGCACCCATCATTGCGAACAGAAAACTTCATTCCACTCGATCATACGCCTTCACCATATCCAACTTCATAGCTAGGGAAACTTCATCACCGTCACTTTGTTGATTAAGAGAATGCAATATCTCGTGTACCACCAAAATATTATCCTGAATCTGTCTCCCAGCCACAAACGTCGATTGATTTGCACTAATGAGATGTGGCTTAGCCATCTTCATACGATTAGTCAATAATTTATCAATCACCTTGTACACCACATTACATAATGATATCGGCCGTAATTGAGACATAGTCTGTGGAACCTTCAGAATTAGAACAAAATGAGTATGATTTGATTTCCTCAACAGTTTTCCAAAGAACCAAAACGCTCTCACCATATCATCCATATCTTTCCCAACGAAATCCCAATATTCATGGTAAAAACTCCCAGTGAACCCATCAGGGCCAGGGGACTTATCCGCTGGGATTTGGAAAACCGTTTGCCTTACCTCCTCCTCTGATATGGGCTGCATTAATCTAGTCACATTCGCTGTGAAATTTGAGTATTAATGCAATTCGTGATCTCTTCCACCCTTTGCAGACGGTAGGTGATAAAAAGGTTTTGAAAATAGCTCACAACAATCGCATTCACCTGGTTTGGATCAATACACCAAGCCCCCTGAGCATCCTCCAGACCCAATATCTTATTACATCAACATCGTTTCACCGTTTGAGCATGGAAAAATTTAGTATTTTTATCCCCTTCCTAAATCCACTGAGTCCTTGACTTTAGCCTCCAATAGATCTATTCCTCCTTAATTAAACACTTTAATTCACTCTTCTTTTGTTACACATTCGCATTAGCAAAATCCGAAGACTTATAGGCTTGCTGTAACTTAGTTTTTAAAGCTTCAGCACAAACCTTTGAGTTTCTGCTGCTAGTCCGTCTCCAACCTTCTAGCCTACGGCAAACCCATTTCAACTTTTCAACCACTTTAAATACATAGGATCCCATAAACCACGTCCCCAATTCTTCTTCACAATGCCTTGACACTCTTCCTCCTTATTCCACCTTGAATCATAAATAAACCGTCATCTCCGAATAAGTAGTCTGACCACCGTATCCAGAATAAGCATAGCATGGTCAGACCCTTCTAAAACTTCATGCATAACTTTCGCCTCCAGATACATATTGACCCATCCATTCATTGCCAACCCACGGTTCAAACGTTGTTGTATGGGCCATTCTTCCCTGCAGTTCGTCCATGTATATGGGTATCTTGTAAACCCTAAGTCAAGCAATCCTTTACCAACAATAAAATCACAAAAATCCCGCCTACTCGCTACTGATCTATAGTTCCCTCATTCATTTTCCAAGTCGTCAATAATATCATTAAAATCACCAATAAGTAAACAATTGTCCCCAACAGCCTCAACTTGGCGAGACAGCACCCTCTATTGCTTATTCCTCATTTTCTCAACCGTTCTCGCATAAATTGCAAACAACCTCCATTGTTTATTATTCTGCCCATCATTAATGCCAATCTCTATAAAGAAATCCACAAATTTGACAAGTAAGACATGATCATAACTCCTTCAAAAAATACACATGCCACTCGTAATTCCCCGTGGCTCAACAACATGCATGAACTCCATCCCAAGCATTCGTTTTAAATAAACATAGCGATTACCTTGATTTTTAGTCTCCAACAAAATCACTATGTCAGGGGTATGAAGCATATTTTGCTCCATCAAATCGTTAACTGTCAGGTCACCCCTGATACCCTGATAGTTCCAACATATTAGCTTCATGGGGACTTAGGAAACCCCTTAAGGCTGGTCTCCTCCGTCTCAGAAAATACCATCTTATGTGGTTAATTGCTTTGCGGTTCAATGCACTCCACTGGCTCAACATACTCCACATCCTGGATAGCTCGTTTCCTCCCTTTCTGTTGCTTCATCACAACCTCAATTATAAAATCTAAATCAAAAGGATCATCCTCCTTCACACCACTTCCATTTCCCAACACGCCACCCACTCCATGCAACACCGGACCCTTCGCCATGCCTCGTCCACCAACATCGACTCCTTCCCTAACCTGCACCTCAACATTTAAATCAATCTCACATCCCGTCTCCTAGGACACAGATACCACATTGACTTTAGAACCATATTGACAACACCATCCACGATCACCTCCTGGACCAATCAACCTCGCATCAAAAGCCTTATCTCGAGCCTTCCTCGCTTTCTTTTCCTCTTCTCTCTGACAATGAATCACATCACCAAGGCTATTACCCCTAGGCCCAGACTTCCTGTCACATACCTCAGCATCCCCCCTCCCCCCGAGTACAAGTGACACAATTAGCGCCATGTTGAGTTACAATTTCCTTGACCTGCCTTGTCCCCCCGTTACAAATATCGTCGGAGACCGAGCCTTTCTTTGCAAGTCGTCTCATTCAGTACTTCGTCCTTCTGGATAATACCTCCTACCATGTGATCCACTTAATCCATCACCTTGAAATACCATTCTCAAAGAAATACCACGGAGATCAAATTCTGTGTCCAATCCCCTATACGCCAATTTCACTCCTATGTGCGGAGTCCTCACCCACCACCCTATCATCTTTCTGCATATCTCTACAAACTCATGTCACATGCCTCATAAGCCCATATATGAGGCAATATTTAGGTAAAGATTTGTATTTAAAATCCACCCAAACCGTTCCTTCATTCAGGAAATCTACGAACGTCCCACGCATGAGGGGTTCACGTACATTGAGCCGTATCTTCACTCTAATAGCTTCCGCCACTGCTGCAGTCATACTGAGTGGCGGAACATTATGAATTTGCACCCCAAAAACACCAAGAGACAATGGGCTCCACCGATGAAAACTCTTCCCCGTTTTATCAGCCACAAACACTAGATCATTCTTGAAAGTTCAAGGATGGTCCGCATCCAACACCCTTTGCATGTCACTTTGCCCTACAAACTATGCTAAGAACCTACGGTCACTGATATCTCGAATGGACACACCCTCCCTTCCTCGCCAAAGTGACGTAAAATAATCAATAAATGATTCACCATGCACCTCCTTGGACATAAGGACTTCCGCAACCATAGTATACTGGAACCCTAGCAGAACACCTTCCACAGCCTTTCGATCAATTGTGATTCCATTCCGTTCCTTGTCAAACAGTCGAAGATTGGCTCCAAACTTGTTCCCCAATTCCTCTCTATCCATCGTCTCATGATTTGCCGCCATGACAGTAGCAACTTCCTAAACCAACAAACTTGTATCGTATACCCCAAACCCGCACAAAATTGTTCCAGCCCCACCCTCCTTTCAGATCACACTCTCCTACGATAATCCTTATCCTAAACCAACCCTAAGTCTCCCATCATAGAACCCTTGCGGCAAACCCTAACCCTAGCTGGAAACCTAAACCCAAAACCCTCATTTCAAGGAACACATAAAATTCATATAAGAAACAATACTCAATTTAATTACTGATTTTCAAATGTTGTATTACGGATTATGTCATGTGAATGCAGTCTACCTATAATATATTTTATTTTGATGAAGGATACAAAATTTTCATACTAAAAATTGGCAGAATTAAATGAACTTAATTGAACACCGTAATAAGGCAAACCTTTTTGCTATTTTTGCTTAATTCCTATTGACCATTTGTTACTTTTCAATACTACAACCAAACCAAATTCAAGTGAAAACTAAATTTGGTGATTCCAGCTAACATCCACTTTATTTTACTTTATTTAATACAACATGACGTTGAAAGGATAGGATTTGATTTTGCAATCTCGTGTGTAAGAATGAATGTTCTTAATCAATTGAGTTACAAAATACTTCGGTATTAATAGTCACAATCAATTGAGTTACAAAATACTTCAGTATTAATAGCCACAAGCACAAGTAAAGTCTTAACAACGTGAATGTTGTGATAGAGCAAATGTTGTGATGACCCTAGCTAGTTCACTGCCAAGAACAAACAAATGGACCAACGATTCTTACCTCAGTTTTTGCAACCAATGAAAGAGGTGGTTGATCATTCTGCTATTTATCTACATGGTCTTGTATGTATTTAACCATCAAAAGTCACTTACACACACATGAACAACTGATTAAAACATATGTTCAGATATTTTTATAGTAGGCTACGTGTTTGGCTGACAACAACAAAATATAGTTAATCCCCTTTATATTAAACCAACTTTATAGGTATAACTTCATTCTCACAAGTACAACCAGTTCAAATTTTGGATAACGTATATTTATAAATAAAAAAATTAAACGAATGAAGTGCGTTTGGAATGGTTTGGATATGTTTCTTCTTTGACTCGCCGCCCTTGTAAAAAATAAAAATTAAAAACAAGAAAAATTAAAATTGGATAGAAGAGACAAATTCATGTCGCATCAATCCGGCCCACGTATTTTGCATCAAATCATCAACATACGAAAACGAAATCTTTCCACGCCAATAAAAACGAAAAAGAAATATTTAATTGGTTTTTTGGTCGAATCAGAATATTTAGTTGTATGTTAAAGATATTTCCTTCTCTTCCAAGGACATGAAGCAAAACTACTTGATTAGGCTATCTCCAATTCAACAGTGATAAGTTTCAAAATTTAGCCTTATATTTTTAATTGTTTATTTATACGTCTGAGAGGGTTAATTAATTTTTTTTTCTCTCAATAAGAGATATTTAATTCTCATTCCCAACTTTATAATTTTTTTAACTTTTATATTTTCTTTGAATTTTTTTGCTAACAATTTTAGAATTAGTTTTTCTATAAACTACCTTATTTTATTTTTACTAACATTTTGATGTAAAAATTCAAATTCCAGAAAGAAAAAAAAATGGTAGTGAAATATAGGAAAATTGAGTTTTTATGGACTAATCATCAAATGGATGGTATTTATAGAGTTTTGAACGAGTTTTGGCATTGCAACTAATTTGGATCAATTAGTAATAATATTTTTACTGTTGAATTTAAATTTAAATCGTTAAATCTTTTTAATTATCGTTAAAATTGATTAAATTAAATTTAAGTCGTCAAATTTAATAAGGGATGTAGCTGGGCAAGGCGTACTGGATCAAAATCCATGATGCGCACCGACGATTGGATGCCGACGACGCTATAATCGGTCCGTAGAAGGGACGCTTGTCTTGTGCTCGCTTGTAGAAATCTGTCTGCTCTGATACTCCTGACGCGTGAGGCCTGCCCTCGCTGTTTCTTCACGTGATTAGGCCGCAAGATGGAGCCGTTGTGATCCAGTAAAACAACAGCAGCAGCAGTTGGTGCTTCCTCGGCTGCGTCGGCGCCCTCGCCCCGCAATCTCCTTCCCAGTCGCAATCTCCTTCTCCATATGGATCATATCTAAATAATCCAAGTTCTTTTCTTTTTCACTTGATTGTCAACACATAACTCAACATAATGTAATAATTTTGAATTAGATTAGTTTACCTAAATAATTTCGTTATCAACCGTTGGATGCAATAAATATATAAATATAAAACTAACAATTAAATAAATTAAAATGAACCGTTAGATATTCAATATCCATTTGAATTGTGGCCGTTGGATCAGAAAATGAGCCGTTGGGCTCGTGTCACGGGGTGACAGAAGGCTGACAGCCCCACATGCGTGGGCTAGCAGTGCTGAGGTGGGTCAACGTGTGCGGGGCATGTGCTCGTTTGGGTTAGACGAGTCCAGTTCACTTCCCTTGTTCCAGTCTCACATGTGAGCTCAACCGCTAATTTGAACCTAAATCTTGGCCGGAATTTGACATTTTTTTTTAGTTCTAACACTTAACCCCATTTTAGCACAAAGGTTGGAATGATGTTGGGGAGATAGAAGTCTAAACAAATTTAAAATTTATTGCAATTTTTGCTCCATATGTGCAAAAACATGTTTAATCCTGAAATTTATATCACATATCGATGGAAATTGTGCTGAGCTCAAGTTTATTACAGACTCCCAACCATGACTATTTCTAAAAGCTAATTAGATAATTACATGACTAAATTTATACTCCACAGATAAACAACAAAAATAGTTACAGTTCTTGGAACCTCAGAAACAAAGTGCAGGAGGTACCTAGAACTCGCGATCGGGGAAAAGTAAAGGAGCGACGAGGGACCAAACGTATAGTGCAGCAGTAACCCATTCTGTGCAGATTCGGACCCAAACCGATGTCCAGCCAACGTCAATGAGATCTGAGCTCTCTGATGAGTCGGTCCAACCCGAAAGCAGCATGGCTGAATACATGCTAGCCAAGGCAAATATCAGATGGAAAAACGTATAGGAATAACTGACGGGTTTTGCTTCTTTGTCATCCTTCTCTTTCCCTTCTTCCAATTTTTGGCCGTCAAGAAGAGGTGTCTTTGCAGCTGCACCAGTGCCACAACAATCAACAAGTTCGGAAGAACTTAAATACGTTATGAACAAGAAGCACGAGGATAGGTTTCATAAATTGCAACATTCAACAAGTTTGGAAGAACTTATTACTTTTGGCTGAACATAAAGGATTACAAAAAGCGATTGAGTACCTCCCTTAGGTGAAGTTGGCGGTGATAAAAAAGTTGTTGATGATCCAGCACGAAGGGCAGAATACAAAACTGAAAGAACAGTCGTTGCCATCCCAAGAAGAAGGGTACTCACAGAGACTGCTTTGGAATGGTGAAGACCATTGCAAGCATAGTCACGAGGTTCACTGGAAAGAGCCGTGAAGCACACATAAGCACTATAAACAGATATCACCGAAGCAGGGAGGAGGCTGCCATTCACCTGTTTGAGATTTCCAGGCAAAATCATCCACGGACCTACTAAGTCCCAAAGTTCATACAAACGAATGAAGTTTACCCTTTTATCCTTACCTTCGGGTGTAATGCAATAACTGCAAATCCAAATGCGAGAATCATTGTCATGACAATGAAGAAGATATTAAGGCCACAGTCTTCGCCGGAGGGGTTGAACCAAATGAACAGAACGCCTGAGAACGCAAATGCTGCAAGGTAGCATACAATTGATACAACAAGCAAAGCAATATACCTGAAACATACATATTCCTTGAGTGAGAACTGAAATTCAACCAGTGAAGGTGAAATTTATCTATTTGTACTTAAACTAACCATTTTTGCTCATCTTTCTCCACCCATGCATCATTCCACGAGTGAGTAAAGTCTAATAAGATAATCACTTGAACCAGTAAAAATAAGCCTGCCCCAAATTTTGATAAGATACCTGCAAACCCAGCATACAACTAAGTGGGAACTAGAGTAGGGTAACCAGTAAAAAATTGAAATTACAGAAAGAAAATACAAAGAAATCCAATTTGAATCGTTTGACAAAAAAAGAAGGGCAAAGAAGACAGCTGCAAATAATAATTGATTAGGTTGCTTTAGAAATATCATTAAAATTGATTTTAGAACCCCATCCCTACACTCATCGTTTCACTAAACCACAAAGACTAAGACAAAACAAACAAAATTGTTAGAAAAACATAAGACACTACGTCGTTTGACTCATCTTTACGTGGACAATTCATCTTCTCCCTCATGTCTCACGGTTCTACAATTGCAGGATGGGCCCGTGACCACTCTGGTCTTTTAGTGGCTCCGCCCCTACCATCATGCACACCAAATTTATAAAAACATAATGGAAAATTTGTACAAAGAAAAGTGCATAATTTCATTTTTATAGTATCAATAACAACATGGGAAAAACAAAGCATTATTAGTCTCAGAACTAAAAACTTGTGAGTATCAAGTAAAGCCGAGAAATGGCCACAGATTCATGACTGACCCCACAAACAAACTACGTCAGACTCAAAACATTCTTTATTGCACAAGGTTAAAGAACTGAAAGCAGAAAATACTAATAGCTCAAACTGAAATATATATATATCGAGAAAAAACTAACCATAGATTGTAATGACAATGTCTGGCATGAAAAACATGAGAATGACAAGCAAAAGCCAGATCACCATCTTGGCAATCCATCCACCATGATGCCAGGAATCTCGTCTGTCATTTTGATCTTTAACTCCAATCATTATAAGCGCAAATGCTGCGAAAAACAAGAGATTCCCCATGCTCACACGAAGAACCGCTTGTGTTTGATACCACACCTTGGTGTGTGTCTCAGAAGAGCTTATCCCTATAAAGACCAAACCCCAAAAGGATATCAAAAATCAAATCCACAACAGTCGCAACTCGCAACACATTTTGGGAAGTGAAACATAATCTCGGTTATACACTCACTAGCATTTCCAATATTAAACTCCTAATTTGAAATCCTTTAAATTCTTGATTGAAGACTATCCGAAAACAAATTAGGCTGAATTCCAATATTGCACTTCAGTTTTGCATGCTCGTGATAGAGCTGTTAAAAATGCAATCACGCCACTGAATTTCGATTTCTTAATTTAAATCAACGAATAACATCAAGAAAATTAGATGATTCAGATATTTGGTATTCCATTCATCTTCTAAAATCAACTGCAAAATCCAAAAACTTGACAGTAACTACAATATGCATCCCATGATAATAAAAAAACAAAACAAAACCTGTTCATTATTTCAGAGAAGAATTCAATTCTGTCACTAAAACTACAAAATCTGACGATTCCTCACGTACCCAAAAAAAATCAGCTCCAAAAACGAAGAAGGTTGTTGGAAAAACGAAAAACTCACATGGGATTTTCTTCAAGAGAGGAGCTCCAACTTCTCTGAGAATCCAAGAAACTATGAGGGAGAGCCCGAAGAGACCGCAGTAAGCAAGCCTGGCCGACTTGTTGGAAATCCCAGAGGCGACGGAGCCGCAGAGGCCGCAGGTGGAAGCGGTGCAGCAGGACAAGCACCACGACATCTGTCTGTACCGGCGTTGTTGAGAATTCTGGGCAACTGGCAATCACAGGGAAGGAGGGAAGTAAGGTTTGAAGTGTTGTTGTGAGAGGGAGTGACTGGTAGCTGAGAGCTCTCGTGTGTTTTCTGGAACAGGTATATGTTTTCTACTTTGTTGAATTTGAATCGCGTATTTTACGTACGTAATTTGAAAGGTGAATTTGCATGATTGAGATGGAATTTACCGTTTACCAAGGTGGAAGAAAGGTAAATTTGGTGGACAAGCCTGATTCTTCTTTTGTTAGCCCAAACTTGGTTTGGTTCAGGCCCAAAGAACTCACTAAACCACATCGGGTTGGTCTGACAAGAAGGGAAGGTGATTTTATTTGTCGGACACTATTTTTAGCTTCCCATACATTCTCTTTATTTTTTATTATTGAATCGTATAAATAAAAACTTAACCTATAAGATTAAACTGAGGTATTTGAAAAGCTAATTAATATGGTGTTATCGTTATCATTTTCTGAAGAAAAACTCCTCTCCAAATAGCCCTCCTTTGCGAGAGCCGATGCTACTCTTGAAGGTTTTCTTTTCGATATTGAATCATTATCTATGAAAATTGGAGATGCGAAGTTTGAGTTCGTTTCCCGGGGTGGTAATCTTGATGCCCATGTGATTGCCTCGTTTATCGCCCTGCATGGTGGTGCATTCCTTTGGGACGAGATTGGCTTGAAATTTCTATTTGCTAATCTTGCAGAAGATGTAAACATTGCAATTAGATTATAATAAAGTCTATCTTTCGACAATTTTTTTTTATCACAAATGGTCATTGAGATTGACCATATGGCATCAAATGGATTAACTATAAGAAACTATTTTTTTTAGAATGAATCAACTAACGAGTATTCCGCACTGACATTTCTCTTGCATCCCACAATCCCAATTGAAAAAAAAAATTCAATCTAAATTTAATTCAAATTTGATAGGATTATAACCAACTAGAGAAAATGAGGAGTGAGTTCATGAAGGCCAAGAGCTTTAGTGGTGTCATGGTACCTTATGATGACGTCTTTTTTCCCTTTTTTTTTTAGTTTTAGTTTTTTAATTTCTTATTTTAATTTTAGTTTTAAATCTTAAAAAAAAAAGAAAAAGATTTCTTATAGTTAATCCACGTGGTGCCATATGATTGGATTAGTGGGACCATATCAGCACACTAACAAAAAATATTGCCGAAATTTAAATGGAATGACTAAACTGATGTGTGGTGGTGAAGGTCAGAGACCAAATTTATTGATTTTTGAAACTCAGGGACCAAAATGAGGAGTTTGATCAATGTGAGGAACCATTTGCAGTAAAAAACCCATCTTTTGTGTAATTCACTTGTCGCCATTTTATTAGATTTGTGGATCCCACATACCCTTTTTTAGTTTTCAATTTGGTTGTTCATTGACTCGCGTACTCAGTGCGATGTGAAATGCTGTGTTGATTTTTTATTTACGTTGCCGGTAATTTATTCGAAGTGTAATCTGATTACATTGCTGATGGTGATTGAAAAGTAGTGGAGAGATTTTGTGGAGTTTGGGTTAGCAACTTAATGAGAAGCTGCTTAAATATTTCATTTTCATTTTTATTGCTTCATGTTTTTAATGTTTTTGGGCTAGGCTTTAGTTGTTTTTATGTTTTTGTCTTTCATTGACATGTTTAAAAACTAGTAGAGTTCTTTGAAATATAATAAAAGTTTTTGTCTCCATATATAAAGCTCACTTGATATTACTCATTTGTGTTATAACATGCATATTTATTTATTTCTACTATTTTATTAGACGCTGATGTATTAAATTAATAATATTATTCTTACCATTTAACTTTATCACAATTTTATATCATCTGATGTGACAGATGAGGTGGACAACCAAGTCAATTAAAAAGAATTTTGTGGCAGTTGAGGTAGATAATCACATAAATAACTCAATTTTTCATTAATAAAAAGTTTAAGCAATAATTCAAACCCTAAATTTTAGTTGTTCTTAGTTTATCTTCCTCCCTCACCTCTTTCTGTCGTCAACTTGCTTCTCAAGATCGATTTTGTTTTTTCTCCCAAATGTCGTCGATCTACATGTCCATAGAATTATATCTTCTAACTCATGATTAATTTGTTTAGGTTATACCATTCGTCGATGTTGATGAATTATCCACATCCTTTGTTGATAACTAATTGGGTTAGAACTTGAAAAAAATTGACAATCTGATGGGAAGTGCTCATTAGTGGCGGTTAATCGATGAGATGCTTGATAGTTTGAGAACTTCTAACCATATAATCTCTGAAATAGTTACCATCAGTTCATTCGTCGGAGAAGGATGGGTTGGAGCTCTGATAGTCAGGAGGTTGAAGAAGCGATGTGAATGTGGACAGAGGAGAGGGAGGAGGAGGCTACATGGAGGAAGGCATGAAAACGTACAAAACTAGGGTTTTAAATTTGAGATTTTGATGTGATTATCCACCTTATTTTTCACAATATTTTTTATAATTGATATGGCTTACACACCTCAATTGCCACATAAAATGGTATAAAAGTGTGGTATATTTAGATAGCAAGAATAGCATTACTCATATTAAATATGATGTAACATGTGAATTTATGGCACCTCATGTTGATACGTCTATCACACAAAAAAAATTTCTCTTCCTTTTCCACCCTTCCTTCTGTGTTACTTGGAGTTTCACATGGTCGATCATTGGTTGGCCAGTCTCTTACCTCGTCAGTTTATATTAGATAGATGATACATGTGATTGTTGATTGAGAAGGTACACTATACCCTATACCCTGACTCTATACAAAAACATTAATCTTATAAAAGGAGTCGCCACTTAGTATTACAGTCTAGTGGTATTCTTTTTCACTTGTAAATAAAAGAAAAAAAAAATTATAAAAGGAGTGTAGAGTTTTGCCAAGGAGAGGATACATTTTTGTATGGCTCAGTCTCGATTCTTTTTATGCCTTAAAGACATAAAACTTTATAATTTATTTGGTGAATGCCAAAACGACAATTGAGATAATCTTTAGTGAATGACTCAACTAAAATCTAGAACTAATCTTAATCTAAATGATTAAGTTGCAGTAAAATCAAGGATCCGCCGGAATCACTTGACTTTACCTCGGACTAGAGTAGCAACTTGATACTGAAAAAGCCCTTCAATTGGGATTTACAAGGTCTTAAACTAACATTTTCGCAACCCAAATGCTCCGAGGTTTGAATTCGAAAATGGATTGATGTACGTAGGTCCAATTTGAAGAAAGTTAGGGTTTCATCATAAAATTAAATGACAATATAAGGAGCAGTCTAATTACTTATAAGCACATACTAGAGGGGTGCCTTCTCCAATCAATGTCTAGATCCCCTCACCAATAGGGTTTATATCTCTAGGTATATGTCTACTTTGGTGAATCATTTGTTTTATACAATAAAACCAATTGACAATACGAGGAGGAGCCCAACTGCTTATAAGTTATAAGCACATGTGTGGTATCTTATCCCATTAATGTGGGACTGCATTCTCAACACACCCTTTTACATGTGATGAATTTTTAAGCCTAATATGTGGACAACATGAATGAGGGTGACGTGGAATGCATGTGGCCGTGGGGTGTCACATGTGAGACAACCTACTCTAATACCATAAAGAAAGTTACAGTTCTAGCATAAACCAATTGGCACTATGAGGATGAGCTAGCCCAACTACTTATACGCACATGAAGGTTCATTTTCCTATCAATGTGAGATTTATTATTGTCAACACAATTCTCATTCAGGCTCAAGCAACGAGGACAGGCGAATACATGAGCTTAGATGCAAAGGATGAACAACACTTCATTAGAGCAACAAGCCCTTTGTCATGTTATGAGAATAACCATGTTACAATCACTCGTATGATTACACAACCAATTAATCTTATGGTTTACCGTTAAACACACGCTCACCATATCAGTTTATGATGTGAAACCGTTGATGGTTGCCATTTGCCAAAAGAGAAGCTACTGGCTACATATGCTCCACGACATCTCTCAACTGTAATTAAAGAGTCACCCAAATATGAGCTAAACCCTACCAGGTGTAGGTTGTCACCATGTTTTGGTATATGAATCTTTTTCTCTTTGACAGTCCAACGATGCAGCTATTTGCTCGTTATGTCTGTTGAAAGGGAATGTTGTGATTGTGGTGTCTCAGTTAGTCACAGTCTCAACTCAAAAGATCAACCCACTTCCCTTTAACTTCACTTTCTAAACATCCCAACAAATTAATGCAACAAAAGAAAGCACTCCCCACCAACTTGGAATTTTCCAATCTTTCTAATTATCTCCTAACTAAAGTAGTTCAGTGACATTTTGATGGTGTCCCCAAGTTGCTAACACACACACACGTGCCTCATCTCTAAGTATGTACGACTCTCATTGGGATATTGTTCATAGGGCCAATCTGATTTGGATCTATGTCAGCTGGATAATAGTAGACCATTTTCTCATAGGTCCACATGGATTTAAGTATAACAAAAAATCTTATCGCCTGATGCTTTCTACTTATAAGATAAGGTTTGAGAACATTTCAATTGCTAATCGTAAACATGGCAACGAGACATGATTAGACGCGTGAAGTGGGAAATGTGACTGTGATGTTCTTGGGGGACTTGGCAATGAGAACACAATGTCACAGTATCTTTGGAGTGGAGTTATCTACACTATGAAATGTCATCGTAGCGTTGAAATCAATGATACAATTATTGTGTATTATAACTTTTCTCACAAGACATTATATTACTGATTTGGGACACTACAATGGTGTTTCTCCATTTGGAGAAGCCAACTTGGTCAACTGGAGTCACCAAAATTTCAAAAATTTCATTATTTAAGAAAAACTTTCAGTCGTCGTATGATATTACTAATTAATGAATGTGTTATAATATGAGTTATACCATCAAAGTTGATATTTTCATATGAGTGGGATAACAAGACAAGTGCTTGAGATCTTAAGTAGACCTGGCAATTTATTACACGACCCGTTAACACGACACGTAAACGACACGAAAATAATGGATTTCGGGTCAACACGATAACTAATCGGGTCATTATCGGGTCACACGATAATAACCCGTTAATAACGGGTCCTTAACAGGTTTACACGAAAGTGACACGCGGGTAACCTGTTTCGACACGATAAGAAAAATTCTATTTTGATGATTTTAATTTTTTAAACTACTAAAAAAAACTTACTATAAAATGCAATAGATATAATGAATATGTATATATTGTTTATTAATTATTATTCTATTATTATTCTATATAAATTTTAAAATTTAAGTTTTATTTATTTATTTTTATAGTATATTATAGGCAAGGATTGAGATTAAAAATCATAAAACACATTAAAAATAAAAATATCAAGTAATTTAAAAATACCAAAAACATAAAAAAAATTATAATAATTAATTTCCCGCCTAATATTTCAAGAGTTTCATCCATTTCCCACCTAATGTTTGGGAAATTTTGCAACCTATATCCATCCATTTCCCGCCTAATGTTTAACCCAAAGAAAAAAAATAACCAGCTTTTTTTTTTCTTTTTTTTTATCTCTTATAACATTTTAACTTGAATAAAAATAAAATACGTAATAAAAAACATAAATGTAATTTTATTATTAAATATCATCACATACTAATTGAAACATAGTCTAATTAACACTTAAAATATATAAATAATTAATATATTTATTCCAAGTCATCAAAACGATAAGATTCACTAACACTTAAAGTTTATTTATACTTTCATTAAGTATAACATCAATGCATATCCCATCAAAATGATGAAAGTATGAATAAACTCTTAAGTGTTAGTGAATTTATCGTTTTGACAGGATACGTATCCTACAAAACTAATTTCAACAATCCAACCGTCAAACTTGTTTATACATGCTTCGAGATCGCATACTCCAAAAATTGCAAAAAACAAACATTCAGAGATGAAGTAATGAGACAAAACTTTTCAACGGTTATAAACGAAAAATCACGATTTAACGGTTATTTTAACTCTGATTTTGATGATTTTGTACAGCTACACTCCTTGACCTTATATGAATACAATGAATGAATTCGATCTTCAATTTAAAATATTTACACTAGTGGATACCACAAATCTTATGTTATACTTAATGAAAGTATAAATAAGCTCTTAAGTATTAGTTAATGTATCGTTTTGATAGGATACGCATCCTATGAAACTAATTTCAATGATCCAACCGTCAAACTTGTTTATACATGTTTCGAGATCGCATACACCAAAAATTGCAAAAAACAAACATTTAGAGATCAAGTAACGAGACAAAACTTTTCGACGGTTATAAATGAAAAATCACGATTTAACGGTTATTTTAACTTTGATTTTGATGATTTTTTACAGCTACACTCCTTGATCTTATATAAATACAATGAATAAATTCGATCTTCAATTTAAAATATTTACACTAGTGGATACCACAAAATCTTATGTTATAGTTGATGAAAGTATAAATAAACTCTCAAGTGTTAGTGAATCTATCGTTTTGATGGGATATGCATCTTAGAAACTAATTTCAACGATCCAACCGTCAAACTTGTTTATATATGCTTCAAGATCGCATACGCCAAAAATTGCAAAAAACAAACATTCAGAGATCAAGTAATAAGACAAAACTTTTCGACGGTTATAAATGAAAAATCACGATTTAACGGTTATTTTAACTCCGATTTTGATGATTTTTTACAGCTACACTCCTTGACCCTAAACAAATACAATGAATGAATTCGATCTTCTATTTAAAATATTTACACTAGTGGATACCACAAAATCTTATGTTATACTTGATGAAAGTATAAATAAACTCTTAAGTGTTAGTGAATCTATCGTTTTGATGTGATACGCATCCTACGAAACTAATTTCAACGATCCAACCGTCAAACTTGTTTATATATGCTTCGAGATCGCATACGCCAAAAATTGCAAAAAACAAACATTCAAAGATCAAGTAATGAGACAACTTTTCGACGGTTATAAACGAAAAATCACGATTTAACGGTTATTATAACTCCGATTTTGATGATTTTTTACAGCTACACTCCTTGACCCTAAATGAATACAATGAATGAATTCGATCTTCAATTTAAAATATTTACACTAGTGGATACCACAAAATCTTATGTTATACTTGATGAAAGTATAAATAAACTCTTAAGTGTTAGTGATTCTATCGTTTTGATGGGATACGCATCCTACGAAACTAATTTCAACGATCCAACCATCAAACTTCTTTATATATGCTTCAAGATCGCATACACCAAAAATTGCAAAAAAAAAACATTCAGAGATCAAGTAATAAGACAAAACTTTTCGACGGTTATACGTGAAAAATCACGATTTAACGGTTATTTTAACTTTGATTTTGATGTTTTTTTTTACAGATACACTCCTTGACCCTAAACAAATACAATGAATGAATTCGATCTTCAATTTAAAATATTTACACTAGTGGATATCACAAAATCTTATGTTATACTTGATGAAAGTATAAATAAACTCGTAAGTATTAGTGAATTTATCGTTTTGATGTGATACGCATCCTATGAAACTAATTTCAACGATCCAACCGTCAAATTTGTTTATATATGCTTCGAGATCGCATACGCCAAAAATTGCAAAAAACAAACATTCAGAGATCAAGTAATGAGACAAAACTTTTCGATGGTTATAAACGAAAAATCACGATTTAACGGTTATTATAACTCCGATTTTGATGATTTTTTACAGCTACACTCATTGACCCTATATGAATACAATGAATTAATTCGATCTTCAATTTAAAATATTTACACTAGTGGATACCATAAAATCTTATGTTATACTTGATGAAAGTATAAATAAGTGTAGATTTTTAAAACCCTCCAAATCTCATGAACAATGTTATTTATTTGAGTGAAAAATTAATAATAATAAGTGTGAAAAATGTAATCACTCGTAATGAAAAGCTTTACAACTTTCATTAAGGGGTCAACTCCGAAATTTAGTATGTATATACTAATTTAATATTATGGTTTACATTTTTATGGGTCAAATTATGTTTTTCTTTTCATTTTTATTGATTTAAAATATAATTTTCTTAACGGGTAACGGGTCGGGTCATATTACCTGATAATATTAACGGGTTGATTTCGGGTCGGGTCATATTACCCGTTTACTTTAACAGGTATTACACGACACGACCCGTTAAGCTATCGGGTATGACACGAAAACGACACGAACATGAGAAACACGACACGAATGCCAGGTCTAATCTTAAGCCACTAAATTAGGGTTTAGAATTGAAGGAAGAGTCATAATTTATTCGTGAAAGTAGAAAAGCTATAGATATTGGTCGTGGGAAGCTTGGGCAGGAGACTTGCCACGTTGAAAAGAATGGTTAGGCAACAAAAAGGGAAGCTCTATATTACTAGGGTTTGCATTTCTATGCCTCCTGGTTTGCGCTTGATCGTTCGGGCCATGCATTGCATGCAGTCCCATAATATGTATGCGTAAAATTAGTACGTTCTATATCGATCGTTAGGTGTTGATATGTGAAGAAGCATGGATGTTAGATTGTGAGAAATTCTCAAGTGTAATCAAAGATGTATTCCATTATTCTTATATCTCTTATCACGTGACATGATCATTCAATGAGAGTATAGAAAAAGAAAATGAGGGACATGTCTTCGGTTGCATGGTGAATTTCTTAATTAAGAAGAGGTTTTATTGTATCATTGACGCACTCTATTAATGTTTTTTCCTAGTTAAGAGTGTGAGATGTCTATAGTGATCAGTTTAATTTATCGAGAATAATATTTTTGTGTAAGTGCAAATTTTAAGTTGTAAATATTGTTTTGAGTATGTTTTTTTTGTGTGTTTCCTACAATAATATAGCACAAGATGGGAACATGATCTAACAAGGTGGACTTTGTGGTGTTGATTAGCAACTATATAAAATTACAAAGTACGAGAAATCCTGTAACATCCCACATCGCCCAGGGGAGTGATCCTTAAATGTATATTCCCATCCCTACCTAGCACGAGGTCTTTTGGGAGTTCACCGGCTTCGGGTTCCATGGGAACTCCGAAGTTAAGCGAGTAGCGCACGAAAGCACTCCCAGGATGGGTGACCCATCGGGAAGTTCTCGTGTGAGTTCCCAGAAACAAAACCGTGAGGGCGTGGTCGGGGCCAAAAGCAGACAATATCGTGTTACAGTGGTGGAGCGGACCCGGGAAGGGGTCCGCCCTGGGCCGGGATGTGACAAATCCAATCGTGAAGTATTTATATATGTACCTACTCAAGCATGCAGTCTTATATATTCTTTACACACACACACATGTATAAATCTTGTACAGATATTGTAAATAAGTTTTAAGGAATCCATCCAAAAGCTCCCTGAAATTCTGGAAGAGAAATAGTTTAATTTGTTAAGCCATCTATATCCTTAACATACACAGATAATATAAATATATAAATATACATAGCTAGACACACACATATATAGTATAGTTAGTTCATTCAGTGGACAAATTACAGCCTATAATAATGGCGGACAGAGGTGGCCTTGAGATTGGGATGAAAAACTCCAATCCTTGTCGAGTTTTTCAGGTGATTGAACGGGGAGACAAAGCTCATGTGTCTGCTTTGCCATCTTTGTTCTCAATGGGAGCCCCACTCCTTGTAAACCCATTTACGGCCGACACTTGTCACCCTACCAAGTACTGCCTCATCAGATCCTTCCTATGTGCCTCTCTATAAGGCAAAGCTATAGCTAGCTCAAGTTCTTCCATGACCAATATTGCAACCTTGAAATTTTTCATACCAACGTACAAGTATTTCTCTCTCTCTCTCTCTCTCTCTCTGTGCCTGAAATAGTCTCGACAGTTGCCGTCTAACATGAAGGGAGAGTTGTCCTCCGTTTGAACGCCCAAGCTCTGGTCGTGGGAGAAATGCTTGAGGTTGATGAGGGAGTAGTGGACGCGATTTTATATCATGTGGAGGTGTACTGTCATACTTCTCTACTGGGATGAGTGATGGAGAGGTGACTGTTTTTACTATGAAAGGGTTGAAGTTGTGTTCTTGTGATTTTGAATTTCCTATTGAAATTGGATCCAAATAGTTTTCAAGAATGTAATGCTACCTGTGTCTGGGATGAGTTCAAATACTAATACCATGTACTATATTTACTGAGCTCATTTAGACTCCACATATGTAATAGATGTGACATTTTCTTTATCTGCAACTATCACCCTCCAAAATAGGTTAATTGTTGTGAATTTTGCACTTATGCATTCTTTTGAACCATGCTTTAGCCTACCTCTTAACTCAGAGATCAAAGATATAATGCCGTCTCATGTGGTATTAGAGTTGCATAAGAGATTAGTCTATCATCATGTTGGGATATTAAAAAAAGAAATATAGAAATAAAAGAATAGCTTAATTGTTGTGCCAGAAAAGCTTATTACAAATTTGATGCCAATAAAGCTTGTTTAGTATTGTGGCCATTTATTGCAAAGCATGAAAGTTCCAAATTTGTAAATTCACAATGGGAGTGAAAATTTATCACTACACCCGAGGTCTCTCGTTTGATTCCGTTTTTCCTCAATATCGCTTGAATCCAAGAAAAATATTGAAGGAATCCTCAGCGAGCATGCATCACGCAAGTTCTTTCTTGGTCTTGAAGTAATATCTTCGTTTAAACTCGAACTAGGAACACAACAGAAATTGAAAGTCGAGAATTGAAGGAACAAACTGTCTTCATTTATTTACTTCTTATTGTACAGATCTGAATATTTCTGAAAACTTGCATAGCAGAAAGAATCGTGCATAGAAACCTTGCACTTGTTATTGAACTACTTTCTCCATATACCATCGTTTACAAAACAAAAAGTAGAGCCAGCCGAAGAGGCAGCTCGACCAATCGATTTAATATGAACCAAAAAAACGAGTGGAAATAATTGGTAAGGTACTAAACTTACAATGATATCCTCCTATGCAATCTAATGTAGAACTCCACCTCTCGAAACCTACCCGCCACCCGGAGAACAAAAATCGAAAACAAAAGCAAACTACTTTCGTAGATGCAAGTCAAAGCCAATTCCCTGAGGAGCAATCGGATCAGGAAATGACGAATGAGCAAGATGAATCATCTCTTATTTCCAAGATGGGGTTCGCCAGAAGTCCGTTACAATGTTGCCGAGGACCAATCATCAGCAGATTTCTTGAGGGTTAGTCCTTTCTTACTTTTTGGCCTGCCTAGGTCATCATCACAATAAGAACAAGAAAACATTAGTCAACTTCGACCACCGGACAAAAATTGAACATTAAAAGAAAGAGTGAAGTTGAGAGGCAAATCAACTGCCCAGACCCCTTTGAAAATAACATTTTGTCCAGTGGCAGGTCCCTTGTTCACATTTAACCTCCAAGTCGATGGAGCCCGTGCCACTGATGAAGCAGCTGCAGCTGCAGCGACACGTATTCTGCAAAGAAGAAGAAGATTAATCCACTTTCAAATTATAACTTTCGTACATAATGTCAACCAACTATTTGCTTTTGTCACTCTATGATACCTTTTATGTACATCAACTTATTCATCTGTTTCATCCACAATCTCCTCCTGCATTTTTCAAGACAATCATCACTACACGCAAATAAACAATTTTCATTAGCTGAAAGTACAAGAGTATCAGTTGCGTGTACCTTACCTGCAGGAGTTCTTTAAATACATCTTCCAGAGTGATAATCCCAATGACTTCACCCTCCTCGATATCCTCTGATACCTGGAGCAAACCATTTGTTGCTTTATCACTATGGGGTGAAAAAGTTTCCTTGTGTCTATGAGGGGGGCCTTGGTATCTTGGGTATATCAACAACAACACTGTCCGGCTTTCCATCCTGCTTGGATAACAAAGGAGTAGTCAGTTGGGAGTCCGTGCCAGTGTCTCCGTTCCATTCATCTCTTTCCATCAATGGTTGGTCGAGCAATTTTTATTAAGATTTGGGTGAGAAAATAAGACACAGAGGTGTGGGGATATTAGCACTCTAACCTTGTTTTTATTTTTTATTTTTATATTGTATGTGTTGACCCTAAAAATTACAGAACCTATGTGGCGCGCAGGCCGAGTAACTAATAAGCTAACTACGTCATTCGGTTGAATGCGGGGCGTGCCAACTCGTCGGCCGAGCTTGGCCGAGGAGTAAAATTTGTTGACGTCGCGTCGAGCGCGTCGATGACTTCTCTATCTTGCGATTGCGGCCGAGGAAGGAACACTCTCGGTCTCTGGGTTCTATAGCCTGAAGACAAGGCTACTAATTCTACAGAGTTCACAAATCGTTTGGAGCTCGATTCGGTCACTGTGATTATATTCATAAGAGTATAAGCACGTCGAATCGAGACCAAACTATATGGGCACAGATACTCAAATGTGATGTATGTCTTGATGGTAAATGTAGTTCGGCCGTCGGAATGTCGAACCCTGAAACTTACTTGCGAGTATCCAATCATAAAATCACTCGGCGTCCAGTACGCCGAGTAACACAATTCGTAACACCTAACTACGCCGGGGAGGCTAGTAAGGTGACCTCTACCAACAAGGGCTAGAAAAACCCTTCTCGGCCGAGACTTAGATAGGTAACCGGTCGGCCTTGACGCAGTGCTGCTTATCCAAACTGAAGGTGCTTCTCGATCGGCTGATTCTGCGGCAGCAGTGCTGTTTATCCAAACTGAAGGTGCTCGCCGGGTGCCTCCACAGTGCTGTTTATCCAAATTGAAGGTGCGTCGGCAAAAAAGAAAAAGGAAAAATCTCAAGGTGTTTGAGAGGTTTTGCGCAGGGCAATTGTATGCTGAATTGAATGTCCTTTTCTGTTGCATGATTTCTTGTATTTATAGCACCCCATTCCTTGAGACCGATTTGCATCCTGATCTGGATTGGGAGTCCTTGTCCCGTTTCAACTCTAACTCGAACAAACCTACTCCTGCTGGGATTCTGAACTTTCCCTCTTTTCGAGGCTTTATTCTTTGCCGGTCGGGAATCCTGGTCGCACCAGGACTTCCTCGACCTTTTCTATTTATCCGGACAACTTAGGATAAGACTTGACCGACCCTGCCAATTGGCCCAGGATTTATCATTCGGCCCATAGTATTTGGCATAGCCTTGGGCCCGAGCACATCCTGCTGCTCGGCCCAACAATATTATTTTGGGCCCAAACAGTATGTTACAAAATTATCCTTTATAGTGGTAAATTCTTTCACAGACATCTACCTCACGTGCCATCGCCTCACCTTCAAAACCCTTTGTCTCCTCTACCAAACCCTCACTCCTGGCGATGAAGGACCGGCCTCCTTCCTCGTACGGCTCCATTTACATCCCTCCCGACCATCGCCTCTACTCCGTCTTCACTACCCCCAAGTATACCTCCCATGTTTCAATCGGCTCCAAGCTCCAGGAAAAACCAGACTGCTGCTGCCGCTGCTGCTCTCAACAGGAGGAGCAGCACCAGTGGTGCTCTGGTGTACTACCAAACTCAGCAGCAGCAGGAGTAGTTGCATAAACCCAAGCTATAGCAGACTTCTGTTTACGACGCCAACGTTTCAGATGAAGGCTTTGATTGCAAAGTTGAGTTGTTTCTATATGTGGATTGTGTACTCGTGGAGTTGTTAATTGGGAAGCATGCGTGTTTACTAAGTGTGAATTGGTGATTGCGTTTCAATTAGGGCTCAACAGCTGATCACATTGATCAGAGAATTAGTCTTGTTTTATAAGATCTTATGAAAATTTGAGGGAAGATCAACAACTGACCGGCTCACTCTCAAGGCTAATGCTCAGGTGAATATTCATCTTTGGTTTAAATTGTTCCTTCTTTTCTTCTGGTGTAGAAAAAATGTGGAAGTAGCGATGTAACCCATTTATTTTGACTTTTATTTATAGTTTGCAAATGAGCCGCACATGGCTATTGGCATGGTCAATTTGGACTACAAGGTCATCTTTCAATTTACAAGTTTCAGTTCTTCAGGAACATTTTAGTGTACTAGATTGCCTTCAGCTTCGTTAAAGTCTCCAAGTTTAGTTTTAGAAGTACATGGTGGTTCTCATCTCATGTGTCATATGGATATGGTGCTCCTATGATTACACAGGGTTCAGACTCACCAATTTCTCCAAAATAACGACCTAATGTGAAGCAATAAGATAGACTTGTTCATATGGGTGCAGAAATTAGATGGCATGCAAGGTCACCTACTAAAAAAAATGGGAATACAACAAACTGTCAGGCAATAAGAAAGGCTTGGTGCAGAAGTTAGACTCTGATGTTTGAAGAGGTGGACGAGTGTTTCATTTTTTTAGTTTTTAATTTGGTTGTTCATTGACTCGCGTACTCAGTGCGATGTGAAATGTTGTGTTGATTTTTTATTTACGTTGTCGGTAATTTATTCGAAGTGTAATCTGATTACGTTGCTGATGGTGATTGAAAAGTAGTGGAGAGATTTTGTTGAGTTTGGGTTAGCAACTTAATGAGAAGCTGCTTAAATATTTCATTTTCATTTTTGTTGCTTCCCATTCCATACTCAAAAGGCATTTCAAGCACCCATTTACCGATAAGAAAATCACTTTAGCCCGTTGGTACTTTAAGTTGGGGAGTTTTCTAACCGCATTTTCCCTCTCATTATCGAAACAATATATGATGGAGTGTTTATGGTAAAGAAGGTCAGTTCTGTTGCTGAAAGAAAAAGAAAATGAAAGACTCAAATATCTTTTCTAGGTTAAAATTGATTTTGCTAAAAACTACACAAATTTGCTTTACTAAAAATTATATAAAATTGACTCTACATGTATTTATAACTAATTATACAAAAATGATCAAGGTCAGGTTGGACTAATGACATGTATGTAATTTTGTTCATGTTGTACATATTTGAAACTGATTCTGCAACAATGGTCAAAGATGGGTTGAACTGATTCTGCAAAAATGGTCGAGGACGGGTTGAATGAGGACAGGCTGAATTGATTCTAGAAAAATGGTCGACAACGGGTTGAACTGATTCTACAAAAATGGTCATAGACGGGTTGAACTGATTTTGCCAAAATGGTCGATAACGGGATTGACTGATTCTGTAAAAATGGTTAAAGATGAGTTGGACTGATTCTAGAAAAATGGTCAAAGACTGGTTGAACTAATTATGCTAAATTGGTCAAAAAGGGGTTAAATTGATTCTGCAAAAATAATCGAAGATGGGTTGAACTAATTGATTCTACAAATTTGATAAAGACGGGTTGAACTGATTATGCAAAAATGGTTGAGAATGGGTTGAATTGATTCTGCAAAAATGGTCAAAAACGGATAAACTAATTCGGTAAGAATGGTCAAAGATGGGTTGAACTGATTTTGCAAAAATTATCGAGAACGTGTTGAATTGATTCTGCAAAAATGGTCGAGGACGGGTTAGACTGATTTTTCAAAAGTGGTCGAGGACAGGTTGGACTGGTTCTACAAAAATGGTTGAAGACGAGTTGAACTGATTTTGCATAAATAGTCGGTGACGGGTTGAACTGATTCTAGTAATAAAGGATACAAACTGATTCTGCATAAATTTTAAAAACTGATTATGCATAAATAGTTGAGGATAAGCTTATGACACATATTAATTTTGTTAGATTTGTAAGGGCTGGATTCTCTTAACAGCCCTAAAGCATGGAGTTCATTGAAATATAGTGAAAGTTTTTATCTCTATATATAAAGCTCCCTTGATATTACTCATTTGTGTTATAACATGCATATTTATTTATTTCTACTATTTTATTAGACACTGATGTATTAAATTAACAATATTATTCTTACCATTTAAATTTATCACAATTTTATATCACTGATGTGACAGATGAGGTGGACAACTAAGTCAATTAAAAAGAATTTTGTGGCAATTGAGGTAGATAATCACATAAATAAAATTTGAGGTAGATAATCATATTAATAAAAAATTTCAAATTTTCATTAATAAAAAATTTAAGAAATAATTCAAACCCTAAATTTTAGGTGTCGTTAGTTTATCTTCCTCCCTCACCTCTTTCTTTTGTACAACCTGCTTCTCAAGATTGGTTTTGTTTATTCTCCCAAATGTTGTTGATCTACATGTCCATAGAATTAAATCTTCTAACTCATGATTAATTTGTTCAGGTTATATCATTCGTCGATGTTGATGAATTATCCATATCCTTTGTTGATAACTAATTGGGTCAGAACTTGAAAAATTTGACAATCTGATGGGAAGTGCTCATTAGCGGCGGTTAATCGATGCGATGCTTGACAGTTTGAGAACTTCTAACCATATAATCTCTGAAATAGTTACCATCAGTTCATTCGTCGAAGAAGGATGGGTTGGAGCTCTGATAGTCAGGAGGTTGAAGAAGCGATGTGAATGTGGACAGAGGAGAGAGAGGAGGAGGCTACATGGAGGGAGGCATGAAAACGTACAAAACTAGGGTTTTAAATTTGAGATTTTGATGTGATTATCCACCTTATTTTTCACAATATTTTTTATAATTGATATGGCTTACACACCTCAATTGTCACATAAGATAGTAAAAGTGTGGTATATTTAGATAGCAAGAATAGCATTACTTATATTAAATATGGCGTAACATGTGAATTTATGGCACCTCATGTTGATACGTCTATCACACAAAAAAAATTTCTCTTCCTTTTCCACCCTTCCTTCTGTTTTACTTGGAGTCACCCAATATATGAGCTAAACCCTACCAGGTGTAGGTTGTCACCATGTTTTGGTATATGAATATTTTTCTCTTTGACAGTCCAACGATGCAGCTATTTGCTCGTTATGTCTGTTGAAAGGGACTGTTGTGATTATGGTGTCTCAGTTAGTCACAGTCTCAACTCAAAAGATCAACCCACTTCCCCTTAACTTCACTTCCTAAACATCCCAACAAATTAATGCAACAAAAGAAAGCACTCCCCACCAACTTGGAATTTTCCAATCTTTCTAATTATCTCCTAACTAAAGTAGTTCAGTGACATTTTGATGGTGTCCCCAAGTTGCTAACACACACACCTGCCTCATCTCTAAGTATGTACGACTCTCATTGAGATATTGTTCATAGGGCCAATCTGATTTGGATCTATGTCAGCTGGATAATAGTAGATCATTTTCCCATAGGTCCACATGGATTTAAGTATAATAAAAAATCTTGTCGTTTCATGCTTTCTACTTATAAGATAAGGTTTGAGAACATTTCAATTGCTAATCGTGTACATGGTAATGAGACATGATTAGACGCATGAAGTGTGAAATGTGATTGTGATGTTCTTGGGGGACTTGGCAATGAGAACACAATGCCACAGTATCTTTGGAGTGAAGGAGTTATCTACACTATGAAATGTCATTGTAGTGTTGAAATCAATAATACAATTATTGTGTATTATAACTTTTCTCACAAGACATTATATTACTGGTTTGGGACACTACAATGGTATTTCTCCATTTGGAGAAGCCAACTTGGTCAACTGGAGTGACCAAAATTTCAAAAGTTTCATTATTTAAGAAAAGCTTTCAGTCGTCGTATGATATTACTAATTAATGAATGTGTTATAATATGAGTTATACCATCAAAGTTGATATTTTCATATGAGTGGGATAACAAACGTTCACACCAAAAACTTTCTAAAGCAAAATCATAGCACATATGGGGCATCTAACTGCAACAGGAATCTCAACTGTTCTACTTAGAACTAGTTTCAACAAGAGGGATAATCATTAATGGCAGGCAAAATTTATCCGATGAGGACTTTTAAGGTGAGAGAGATACACGCTGCTAGTGCAGGTGGCATGGAGGTGATGTGAAGGTACAAGTGGACCCTGCGACTTACCATTTGGAAGGCTTGAAGCTAGTTTATAAGGAGTGGATGTTAAAATATTCCAAGACAAGTGCTTGAGATCTTAAGCCACTAAATTAGGGTTTGGAATTGAAGGAAGAGTCATAATTTGTTCGTGAAAGTAGCAAAGCCATAGATATTGGTCATGGGAAGCTTGGGCAGGAGACTTGCCAAGTGGAAAAGAATGGTGAGGCAACAAAAAGGGAAGCTCTATATTACTAGGGTTTGCATTTCTATGCTTCTTGGTTGGCACAAGTACGCTTGATGGTTCGGGCCATGCATTGCATGCAGTCCCATAATATGTATGCGTAAAATTAGTACGTTCTATATCGATCCTTAGGTGTTGATATGTGAAGAAGCATGTATCTTAGATTGTGAGAAATTATCCAATGTAATCAGAGATGTATTCCACTACTTTTATCTATTATCACGTGACATGATTATTCAATGAGAGTATAGAAAAAGAAAATGAGGTATATGTTTTTGGTTGCTTGATGAATTTCTTAATTAAGAAGAGGTTCTACTATATCATTGACGCACTCTATTAATGTTTTCTCTTAGTTAAGAGTGAGATGTTTATAGTGATCAGCTTAATTTATCGAGAATAATATTTTTGTGTAAGTGCAAATTTTAAGTTGTAAATATTGTTTTGAGTATGTTTTTTTTTTTGTGTTTCCTATAATATAGCACAAGATGGGAACATGATCTAACAAGGTGGATTTTGTGGTGTTGATCAGCAACTACATAAAATTACAAAGTACGAGAAATCCAAGCATGAAGTATTTATATATGTACCTACTCAAGCATACAGTCTTATATATTCTTTATATATATACATGTATAAATCTTGTACATATCTTGTAAATAAGTTTTAAGGAATCCATCCAAAAGCTCCTGAAATTCTGGAAGAGAATAGTTTAATTTGTTAAGCCATCTATATCCTTAACATACATAGATAATATAAATATATAAATATACATAGCTAGACACACACATATATAGTATAGTTAGTTAATTCAGTGGACAAATTACAGCCTATAATAATGGCGGACAGAGGGGATTAGGATTCTCTCCCCTTTTTTTTCCATCCTCTTCCATTCTTTCCTCTCACATTCTCTTATTTTGTCTAATCTTGTTATAAAAAAATTAATATAAGATGTTGATGTGATTAAACCGTGACCGTTCAAATAGAGGGGAGGAACACGGGGAGAAAAAAAGAGGGAAGTGAATCCTACTCTGAACAGAGATGGCCTTGAGATTGGGATGAAAACCTCCAATCCTTGTCAAGTTTTTCAGGTGATTGAACAGGGAGACAAAGCTCATGTTTCTGTTTTGTCATCTTTGTTCTCAATGGGAGTCCCACTCCTTGTAAACCCATTTACGGCCGACACTTGTCACCCTACCATGTACTGCCTCAACATATCTTCCTATGTGCCTCTCTATAAGGCAAGGCTCTAGCTAGCTCAAGTTCTTCCATGACCAATATTGCAACCTTGAAATTTTTCATACCAACGTACAAGTATCTCTCTCTCTCTCTCTCTCTCTCTTCTCTCTCTCTCTCTCTCTGCCTGAAATAGTCTCACCAGTTGCCGTCTAACATGAAGGGAGAGTTGTCCTCCTCCGTTCGAACGCCCAAGCTCCGGTCGTGGGAGAAATGCTCGAGGTTGATGAGGGAGCAGCGGACGAGATTTTATATCATGTGGAGGTGCACTGTCATTCTTCTCTGCTGGGATGAGTGACGGAGAGGTGACTGTTTTTACTATGAAAGGGTTGAAGTTGTGTTCTTGTGATTTTCAATTTCCTATTGAAATTGGTAAAGGTACTGGTGTTCCAAATAGTTTACAAGAATGTAAAGGTACTTGTGTCTGGGATGAGTTTTAAATACAAATACCAAGTAATTAAACGATAATCTACATGTAAAATTCAATGATAGTACTACATGTAATGTATTATATTTACTGAGCTCATTTAGACTCCACATATTTAATAGAGGTGACATTTCCTTTATCTGCAAATATCACCCTCCATAATAGGTTAATTGTTATGAATTCCACACTGATACATTCTCTTGACCATTCTTTAGCCGACCTTTTAACTTGGGGATCAAAGGTACGATGCAGTCTCATGTGGTATTAGAGTTGCATGAAAGATTAGTTTGTCATCAATTTGTGTTGATATGTTAAAAAAAAGAAAAAAAGAAAAAAAAGAATAGCTTAATTGTTGTGCCAGAAAAGCTTATTACAAATTTGATGCCAATAAAGCTTGTTTAGTATCGTGGCCATTTATTGCAGAGCATGCAAGTTGTAAATTTGTAAATTCACGATGGGAGCGAGAATTTATCACTACGCCTAAGGTCTCTTGTTTGATTTCGTTTTCCCTCGATTTTGCTTGTATCCAAGAAAAATATTGAAGGAATCCCAGCGAGCATACATCACGCATGTTCCTTCTTGGTCTTGAAGTAATATCTTTGTTTAAACTCGAACTAGGAACACAACAGAAATTGAAAGTCGAGAATTGAGGGAAGTCTTCATTTATTTACTTCTTATTGTACAGATCTGAATATTTCTGTAAACTTGCATAGCAGAAAGAATCGTGCATAGAAACCTTGCACTTGTTATTGAACTACTTTCTCCATATACCGTCGTTTACAAAACAAAAAGTAGAGCCAGCCGAAGAGGCAGCTCGACCTATCGATTTAATATGAACCAAAACAACGAGTGGAAATAATTAGTAAGGTACTAAACTTACAATGATATCCTCCTATGCAATCTAATGTAGAACTCCACCTCTCGAAACCTACCCGCCAGCCGGAGAACAAAAATAAAAAACAAAAGCAAACAACTTTCGTAGATGCAAGTCAAAGCCATTTCCCTGAAGAGCAACCGGATCAGGAAATGACGAATGAGCAAGATGAATCATCTCTTATTTCCAAGACGGGGTTCGCTAGAAGTCCGTTGCAATGTTGCCGAGGACCAATCATCAGCAGATTTCTTGAGGGTTAGTCCTCGCTTACTTTTTGGCCTGCCTAGGGCATCATCACAATAAGAACAAGAAAACATTAGTCAGCTTCGATCACTGGACAAAAATTGAACATTAAAAAAAGAGTAGGCAAATCAACTGCCCAGATCCCTTTGGAAATAACAGATTGAAAGGGGGAAGTACATTTTGTCCATTGGCAGGTCCCTTGTTCACATTTAACCTCCTAGTCGATGGAGCCCGCGCCACTGATGAAGCAGCTGCAGCTGCAGCGACACGTATTCTGCAAAGAACTAGAAGATTAATCCACTTTCAAATTATAACTTTCGTACATAATGTCAACCAACTATTTGCTTTTGTCACTCTATGAGACCTTTTATGTACTTCAACATATTCATCTGTTTCATCCACAATCTCCTCCTGCATTTTTCAAGACAATCATCACTACAACCAAATAAACAATTTTCATTAACTGAAAGCACAAGAATATCAGTTGTGTGTACATTACCTGCAGGCGTTCTTCAAATACATCTTTCAGAGTGATAATCCCAATGACTTCACCTTCCTCGATAGCCTGTGATACCTGGAGCAAACCATTTGTTGCTTTATCACTATGGGGTGAAAGATAGTTTTATATATATACTTATTGTTAGTCAAGTCCAATTAGGTATCCAACAATGTCAACAACAACACTGTCCGGCTTTCCATCCTGCTTGGATAGCAAAGGAGTAGTCAGTTGGGAGTCCGTGCCAGTGTCTCCGTTCCATTCATCTCTCTTTCCATCAATGGTTGGTCGAGGAATTTTTTTTAAGATAGGAACGAACACTCAAACCATTTTTTTTGGTAGAATTTAAATTACAAAATTACCCTTTATAGCGGTAAATTCTTTCACGCACATCTATCACGTCCATCCTTTATCGTTGCTACCTTCTCTCTTTTTCTCTGGAATTCCCTCACGCGCCATCGCCTAGCGTTTAAAACCCTTTGTCTCCTCTTCCAAACCTTCATTCATGGCGATGAAGGACCGGCCTCCTTCCTCGTACGGCTCCATCTACATCCCTCCCGACCATCGCCTCTGCTCCGTCATCACCACCCCCAATTATACCTCCCATGTTTCAATCGGCTCAAAGCTCCAGGAAAAACCAGACTGCTGCTGCCGCCGCTGCTCTCAACAGGAGGAGCAGCACCAGTGGTGCTTTGGCGTACTACCAAACTCAGCAGAAGCAGGAGCAGCTGCATAAACCCAAGCTATAGCAGACTTCTGTTTACGACGACAACGTTTCCGATGAAGGACTTTGATCGCAAAGTTGAGTTGTCACCGCATCCGGTGACATTTCTATATGTGGATTGTGTACTCGGAGAGTTGTTAATGGGGAAGCATGCGTGTTTACTAAGTGTGAATTGGTGATTGGGTTTCAATAGGGCTCAACAGCTGATCACACTGATCAGAGAATTAGTCTTGTTAATTTTCTAAGATCTTATTAAAATTTGAGGGAAGATCAACAACTGACGCCGGCTCACTCTCAAGGCTAATGCTCAGGTGAATATTCATCCTTGGTTTAAATTGTTCCTTCTTTTCTTCTTGTGTAGAAAAAAAATGTGGAAGTAGCGATGTAACCCATTTATTTTGACTTTTATTTACAGTTTGCAAATGAGCCGCACATGTCTAATGGCATGGTCAATTTGGACTATAAGGTCATCTTTCAATTTACATGTTTCAGTTCTTCAAGAACATTTTAGTGTACTAGATTACCTTCAGCTTCGTTAAAGTCTCCAAGTTTAGTTTTAGAAGTACATGGTGGTTCTCATCTCATGTGTCATATGGATATGGTGCTCCTATGATTACACAGGGTTCAGACTCACCAATTTCTCCAAAATAACGACCTAATGTGAAGCAATAAGAAAGACTTGTTCATATTGGTGCAGAAATTAGATGGCATGCAAGGTCACCTACTAAAAAAAAGGGAATACAACAAACTGTCAGGCAATAATAAGGCTTGGTGCAGAAGTTAGACTCTGATGTTTGAAGAGGTGGACGAGTGTTTCATTTTTTTAGTTTTTAATTTGGTTGTTCATTGACTCGCGTACTCAGTGCGATGTGAAATGCTGTGTTGATTTTTTATGTACGTTGCCGGTAATTTATTCGAAGTGTACTCTGATTACGTTGCGGATGGTGATTGAAAAGTAGTGGAGAGATATTGTGGAGTTTGGGTTAGCAACTTTATGAGAAGCTGCTTAAATATTTCATTTTCACTTTTGTTGCTTCCCATTCCATACTCAAAGGCATTTCAAGCACCCATTTACCGATAAGAAAATCACTTTAGCCCGTTGGTACTTTAAGTTGGGGAGTTTTCTAACCGCATTTTCCCTCTCGTTATCGAAACAATATATGATGGAGTGTTTATGGTAAAGAAGGTCAGTTCTGTTGCTGAAAGAAAAAGAAAATGAAAGACTCAAATATCTTTTCTAGGTTAAAATTGATTTTGCTAAAAACTATACAAATTTGCTTTACTAAAAATTATATAAAATTGACTCTACATGTATTTAAGACTAATTATGCAAAAATGATCGAGGTCCGGTTGGACTAATGACGTGTATGTAATTTTGTTCATGTTGTACATATTTGAAACTTATTCTGCAACAATGATCGAAGACATGTAACTGATTCTACAAAAATGGTGGAGGACGGGTTGAACGAGGATGGGCTGAACTGATTCTAGAAAATGGTTAAGAACGGGTTGAACTGATTCTGTAAAAATGGTCAAAGACAGGTTGAACTGATTTTGCAAAAATTGTCGATGAAGGGCAAGGTTCTAAAAAACGCTAGGCGCTAGTTGAGCAGCACCTAGTGCCTAGGCGGCTAGGCGGGGTGTAGGCGGGCGCCTAGGCGATTTAGGTAAATTTCTTGTATATCTTGTAAATAAGTACATATTGACACTTACAAAAAAATTATTCTTGTATATCTTGGAATAAATATATTATATACGATATAAATTAGTTAAATTTATTTTATAGTAGATAATTAAATATTGAGGAAGATCGTTATTTAAAAAATATATATATATATATACATATCTAACATAAGAGTATAATATAAGCTGATCTTATTCTGATCATAAAAAGAAATATAATAAAATAATATAATGCAAGAGTGTAATATGGTGTTGTTTTAAATAGAACAAATAATAAAATATTATCTATATAATTTATTTATTAGGGGATAATGGGTAATTATTGTTTGTCCCTTTATTTTGTGATAAGGCTGGTGATCTTCACGCCAAACTAGGCATCTTTTTAGATTTTGATATGTGGTTTCCCTGTTGCCCGTTCTCTCTCTATCTTCTTCTTTCCTGAAAAACCACAAATCAAACGTCGAAAATATCTCCCTCTATCCCTCCAAATTAAAACAACTCCCTCAATCCCTTCATCTCTCCACTGCACATCTCCCTATATCCATCACCACGCTGCTCCGTTTTCATGCACAAAAGTCTTGTGGGAGTTGAGGTAGATAATCACATAAATAAAATTTGATGTAGATAATCACATAAATAAATCTCAAATTTTCATTAACAACAAGTTTAAGAAATAATTCAAACCCTAAATTTTAGGTGTCCTTAGTTTATCTTCCTCCCTCACCTCTTTTTGTCATTAACTTGCTTCTCAAGATCGATTTTGTTTTTTCTCCCAAATGTCGTCGATCTGCATGTCCATAGAATTATATCTTCTGACTCATGATTAATTTGTTCAGGTTATACGTACCATTCATCCATGTTAATGAATTATCCACATCCTTTGTTGATAACTAATTGGGTTATAACTTGAAAAATTGACAATCTGATGGGAAGCGCTCATTAGTAGCGGTTAATCGATGCGATGCTTGACAGTTGGAGAACTTCTAACTGTATAATCTCTGAAATAGTCACCATCAATTCATTCGCAGGAGAAGGATGGGTTGGAGTTCCGATTGTCAGGAGGTTGAAGAAGTGATGTGAATGTGGACAGATGAGAGGGAGGAGAAGGCTACAGGGAGGGAGGCATGAAAACATACAAAACTAGGGTTTGAAATTTGAGATTTTGATGTGATTCACCTTATTTTTCACAATAATTTTTTATAATTATTATGGCTTACGCACCTCAATTGCCACATAAGATTGTATAAAGTGGTACATTTAGATAGCAATAATAGCATTACTCATAATAAATATGACGTAACATGTGAATTTATGGCACCTCATGTTGATATGTTTCGTCACACTAAAAAAATTTCTCTTCCTTTTCCACCCTTCCTTCTGTGTTACGTCGAGTCTCACATGGCCGATCATTGCTTGGCCAGTCTCTTACCTCATCAGTTTATATTAGATAGATGATACATATGATTGTTGATTGAGATGGTACACTAAACCCTATACCGGACTTTATACAACAACGTTAATCTTATAAAATGAGTCGTTACTTAGTACTACGGTTTAGTGGTATTCCTTTTCACTTGTAAGTGAGAAAAAAAAACAAAAATTTTAAAAGGAGTCTAGAGTTTGCCAAGGAGAGGATACATTTTTGTATGGCTCAGTGTCGATTCTTTTTATGCCTTAAAGACATAAAACTTCATAATTTATTTGGTGAATGCCAAATACGACAAGTGAGATAATCTTCAGTGAATGACTCAATTAAAATCTAGAAGCCTAAGTCTAAAAACTGATCTTAATCTAAATGATTAAGTTGCAGTAAAATCAAAGAGGCCGGAATCACTTGACTTTACCTCGGACTAGAATAGCAACTTGATTATGAAAAAGCACTTCAGTAGGGATTTACAAGGTCTTAAACTAATATTTTTGCAACCCAAATGCTCCGAGGTTTGAATTCGAAAATGGAGTGCCGTACCTAGGTCCAATTTGAAGAACATTAGGGTTTTATTATAAAATTAATTGATAATATAAGGAGCGATCTAACTACTTATAAGCACACACAAGGGAGGTCCCTTCTTCCATCAATGTCTAGATCCCCTCACCAATAGGGTTTATATCTCTAGGTATGTCTACTTTGATGAATCACTTGTCTTATGCCATAAAACCAATTGACAATATGAGGAGGAGCCCAACTACTTATAAGTTATAAGCACATTTGTGGTCCCTTATCCCATTAATGTGGGACTGCATTCTCAGCACGCTCCCTTATATGTGATGAATTTTCAAGCCTAGTATGTGAATAACACAAATGGGGGTGATGTGGAGTGCATGTGGCCGTGGGTCGTCACATGTGAGACAACCTGCTTTAATACCATAAAGAAAGTTGGAGTTCTAGTATAAATCAATTGGCACTATGAGGAGGAGCTAGTCTAACTACTTATAAGCACATGAAGGTTCATTTTCCTATCAATGTGAGATTTATTATTGTCAACACAATTCTTATTCAGGCCCAAGCAACGAGGACAGGCGAATACATGAGCTTAGATGCAAAGGATGAACAACACTTCATTAGATCAACAAGCCCTTTGTCATGTTATGTGATTAACCATGTTACAGTCACTCGTATGATTACACAACCAATTAATCTTATGGTTTACCGTCAAACAAACACGCCATATCAGTTTATGATATGAAACCGTTGATGGTTGCCATTTGTCAAAAGAGAAGCTACTGGCTACAGATGCTCCACGACATGTCTCAACTGTAATTAAAGAGTCACCCAAATACGAGCTAAACCCTACCAGCTGTAGGTTGTCACCATCTTTTGGTATACGAATCTTTTTCTATTTGACAGTCCAACGATGCAGCTATTTGCTCGTTATGTCTGTTGAAAGGGAATGTTGTGATTGTGGTGTCTCAGTTAGTCACAGTCTCAACTCAAAAAATCAACCCACTTCCCTTAGAATTTACTTCCTAAACATCCCAACAAATTAAGGCAACAAAAGAAAGCACTCCCCACCAACTTTAATTTTCAAATCTTTCTAATTATCTCCTAACTAAAGTAGTTCGGTGACATTTTGATGGTGTCCCCAAGTTGCTAACACACACACCTGCCTCATCTCTAAGTATGTACGTCTCTCATTGAGATATTGTTCATAGGGCCAATCTGATTTGGATCTATGTCAGCTGGATAATAGTAGATCATTGTCTCATAGGTCCACATGGATTTAAGTATAATAAAAAATCTTATCGCTTGATGCTTTCTACTTATAAGATAAGGTTTGAGAACATTTCCATTACTAATCGTATACATGGCAATGAGACATGATTAGACGCGTGAAGTGGGAAATGTGACTATGATGTTCTTGGGGGACTTGGCAATGAGAACACAATGTCACAGTATCTTTGGAGGGAAGGAGTTATCTACACTATGAAATGTCATTGTAGCGTTGAAATCAATAATACAATTATTATGTAATATAACTTTTCTCACAAGACATTATATTACTGGTTTGGAACACTACAATGGTGTCTCTCCATTTGGAGAAGCCAACTTGGTCAACTAGAGTCACCAAAATTTCAAAAATTTCATTATTTAAAAAAAACTTTCAGTCGTTGCATGATATTACTAATTAATAAACGTGTTATAATATGAGTTATACTATTAAAGTTGATATTTTTGTGTAAGTGTGATAACAAACATTCTCACCAAAAACTTTCTAAAGCAAAATCATACCACATATGGGGCACCTAACTGCAACAGGAATCTCAACTGTTCCACTTAGAACTAGTTTCAACAAGAGGGACAATCATTAATGGCAGGCAAAATTTTTCCGATGAGGACTTTTAAGGTGAGAGATATACACGCTGCTAGTGCAGGTGGCATGGAGGTGATGTGAAGGTACAAGTGGACCCTGCGACTTACCATTTGGAAGGCTTGAAGCTAGTTTATACGGAGTGGATGTTAAAATATTCCAAGACAAGTGCTTGAGATCTTAAGCCACTAAATTAGGGTTTAGAATTGAAGGAAGAGTCAAAATTTGTTCGTGAAAGTGGCAAAGCTATAGATATTGGTCATGGGAAGCATGGGCAGGAGACTTGCCAAGTGGAAAAGAATGGTGAGGCAACAAAAAGGGAAGCTCTATATTATTAGGCTTTGCATTTCTATGCTTCTTGGTTGGCACAAGTACGCTTGATGGTTCGGGCCATTCATTGCATGCAGTCCCATAATATGTATGCGTAAAATTAGTACGTTAGACATCGATCGTTAGGTGTTGATATGTGAAGAAACATGTATGTTAGATTGTGAGAAATTCTCAAGAGTAATGAGAGATGTATTTCACCATTCTTATATCTCTTATCACGTGACATAATCATTTGATGAGAGTACAGAAAATGAAAATGAGGGATATGTCTTCAGTTGCATGGTGAATTTCTTAATTAAGAAGGGGTTTTGTTGTATCATTGATGCACTCTATTAATGTTTTCTCCTAGTTAAGAATGAAATGTTTATAGTGATCAGCTCAATTTATCGATAATAATATTTTTGTGTAAGTGCAAATTTTAAGTTGTAAATATTGGTTTGAGTATTTTTTTTTGTGTTTCCTATAATATAGCACAAGATGGGAACATGATCTAACAAGGTGGATTTTGTGGTGTTGATCAGTAACTATATAAAATTACAAAGTACGAGAAATCCAAGCGTGCAGTATTTATATATGTACCTACTCAAGCGTGCAGTCTTATATATTCTTCATATATATACATGTATAAATCTTGTACAGATCTTGTAAATAAGTTCTAAGGAATCCATCCAAAAGCTCCCTGAAATTCTGGAAGAGAAATAGTTTAATTTGTTAAGCCATCTATATCCTTAACATACATAGATAATATAAATATATATATATATATATATATATCTATCCATATATACATATATATAGCTAGACACACACACATGTACTATAGTTAGTTCATTCAATGGACAAATTACAGCCTATAATAATAGCGGACAGAGGTGGCCTTGAGATTAGGATGAAAAACTCCAATCCTTGTCAAGTTTTTCAGGTGCTTGAACAGGGAGACAAAGCTCATGTGTCTGCTTTGACATCTTTGTTCTCAATGGGACCCCCACTCCTTGTAAACCCATTCAGCGGCCGACACTTGTCACCCTACCATGTACTGCCTCATTAGATCCTTCCTATGTGCCTCTGTATAATGCAAAGCTAGCTAGCTCAAGTTCTTCCATGACCAATATTACAACCTTGAAATTTTTCATACCAACGTACAAGTATTCCTCTCTCTCTCTCTCTCTCTCTCTCTCTCACTTTGCCTGAAATAGTCTCAACAGTTGCCGTCTAACATGAAGGGAGAGTTGTCCTCCTCCGTTCGAACGCCCAAGCTCTGGTCGTGGGAGAAATGCTCGAGGTTGATGAGGGAGCAGCGGACGAGATTTTATATCATGTGGAGATGCATTGTCGTACTTCTCAGCTGGGATGAGTGACGGAGAGGTGACTGCTTTTACTATGAAAGGGTTGAAGATGTGTTCTTGTGATTTTGAATTTCCTATTGAAATTGGATCCAAATAGTTTACAAGAAAATGTAAAGCTACTTGTGTCTGGGATGAGTTTAAATACTAAAACCATGTAATTAAACGATAATGCTACATGTAAAATTCAATGAAAGTACTATATGTAATGTACTATATTTACTTAGCTCATTTAGACTCCACATATTTAATAGAGGTGACATTTCCTTTATCTACAAATATCACCCTCCATAATAGGTTAATTGTTATGAATTCCGCACTGATGCATTCTCTTGACCATGCTTTAGCCTACCTCTTAACTTGGGGATCAAAGGTACGATGCAGTCTCATGTGGTATTAGAGTTGCATGAAAGATTAGTTTGTCATCAATATGTATTGATATATTAAAAAAAGAAATAAAGAAATAAAAGAATAGCTTAATTGTTGTGCCAAAAAAGCTTATTACAAATTTGATGCCAATAAAGCTTGTATAGTATCGTGGCTATTTATTGCAAAGCATGCAAGTTGCAAATTTGTAAATTCACGATGGGAGCGAGAATTATCACTACGCCTAATGTCTCTGGTTTGATTTCGCTTTCCCTCAATATCGCTTGTATCCAAGAAAAATATTGAAGGAATCCTCAGCGAGCATGAATCACGCATGTTCTTTCTTGGTCTTGAAGTAATATCTTCGTTTAAACTCGAACTAGGAACACAACAGAAATTGAAAGTCGAGAATTGGAGGAACAAACTGTCTTCATTTATTTACTTCTTATTGTACAGATCTGAATATTTCTGTAAACTTGCATAGCAGAAAGAATCGTGCATAGAAACCTTGCACTTGTTATTGAACTACTTTCTCCATATACCGTCATTCACAAAACAAAAAGTAGAGGCGCCAGCCGAAGAGGCAGCTCGACCTATCGATTTAATATGAACCAAAAAAACGAGTGGAAATAATCAGTAAGGTACTAAACTTACAATGATATCCTCCTATGCAATCTAATGTAGAACTCCACCTCTCGAAACCTACCCGCCACCCGGAGAACAAAAATCGAAAACAAAAGCAAACAACTTTCGTAGATGCAAGTCAAAGCCAATTCCCTGAGGAGCAATCGGATCAGGAAATGACGAATAAGCAAGATGAATCATCTCTTATTTCCAAGACGGGGTTCGCCAGAAGTCCTGTTGCAATGTTGCCGAGGACCAATCATCAGCAGATTTCTTGAGGGTTAGTCCTTGCTTACTTTTTGGCCTGCCTAGGGCATCATCACAATAAGAACAAGAAAACATTAGTCAGCTTCAACCACTGGACAAAAATTGAACATTAAAAAAGAGTGAATGTTGAGAGGCAAATCAACTGCCCAGATCCCTTTGGAAATAACAGATTGAAAAGGGGAAATACATTTTGTCCAGTGGCAGGTCCCTTGTTCACATTTAACCTCCGAGTCGATGGAGCCCGTGCCACTGATGAAGCAGCTGCAGCTGCAGCGACACGTATTCTGCAAAGAAGATGAAGATTAATCCACTTTCAAATTATAACTTTCGTACATAATGTCAACCAACTATTTGCTTTTGTCACTCTACTGATACCTTTTATGTACATCAACATATTCATCTGTTTCATCCACAATCTCCTCCTGCATTTTTCATGACAATCATCACTACAACCAAATAAACAATTTTCATTAACTGAAATCATGAGAATATCAATTGCGTGTACATTACCTGCAGGAGTTCTTCAAATACATCTTCCAGAGTGATAATCCCAATGACTTCACCCTCCTCGATATCCTCTGATACCTGGAGCAAACCATTTGTTGCTTTATCAGTATGGGGTGAAAAAGTTTCCTTGTGTCTATGAGGGGGCCTTGGTATCCTGGGTATATCAACAACAACACTGTCCGGCTTTCCATCCTGCTTGGATAGCAAAGGAGTAGTCAGTTGGGAGTCCATGCCAGGTGTCTCCGTTCCATTCATCTCTCTTTCCATCAATGGTTCGTCGAGGAATTTTACTTTTCGCTTTAGGCTTCACCACAGCAGCCATATGACTGCTGCCCTTTTGAAACTCGTTCAATATATCATACAGTGGCATATCTGCAGGAACTCTGAGAATATGACCCACACATGAAAACTGGATATCCCATACTCAGTAGTGGAATTGAGAAGAAACAATAGCATATTTAAAGAAGTTGAAGCACACCTTGGAATTCTACGGATGGAAACAGCACTAACTGGGGTCTCTGTTTCAGGTCGTACGGTGAGAAGACTTTTCACCTAATCCCCAAATGAACATCAAGAAGGGGGTTAAAATAAAAACATGAGAATTACCAATTACAGATGTGGTGAGTTTGAAATCCAGAGAACGAATGCATAATATCAAACTCCAAAGATTTAAGTTCTAACACCCACCTAGCAGAAGTCCAATAATATTCTTTGAGTTCCCCGAATAGACAGGAACGCGACTATGTCCACGAGCAAGAACTTTCCCCATTGCTTCCCTGAGGGAGAAGAATGAAAATATAATTAGACATACTAGACACTTACAATCTACAACTTTTGCTGCAAATAAATTTACAAAATAACAAGATAATAGAAAGATAATAAGAATAAATGTCCTAGTAGAGACGACAGATTGACAATAACAATGGTTGCCAGGTTATCTTTCTGAAAGTTAATTGAAATCGTGAAAAGTTTCTTAGTAGGAAGGTTGGCTTCTAATTCTAATCATTTAGTACACTCCTTATTTAAGATGATGTTAAATGTTCCCTCCAAAGGACGTTGGCAGCATAACATACATGTGATTCTTACAGGAACCAATGGCACAGTTAATTGAGAAGGCGAAACACTAATTTTTCAGGGACAAAGCTTACCAGTCCAATTTTGAATTGACATCCAAGGAGAAGGTAGATTCAATAGGCGTCATAGCCTCCTCAGCAGTCTATTAATATATGAGAACAAAATAAATAGGTTAAATTTGATTTCCCATTGCACGATATCTTTCAAGATTTATATCACTTAAGAGAAAGAATGAAATAGCAAAAGAATATACAAAGCGAGCTTCTAAAATATTATGTTCATGCTGAAGACTATCAACAGTCCAATATCATGAGTTTTAGCTACACGATGAAGTTGCTACTAATTGTTCTACTCGACTTAAGCGTAAACTTCACACTGTCAGATTAAATTAGAAACGGATAATAGTAAACATCTCAGTGGCAAATCCTATTCATTTTTTATGCATTGAAGGGCTAATATTCTAGAAATCACAAAAACCAGAAAACCACAACAGTTGAGCATCCAAAAGAAAGGCAGTTTCATTATGATGCGTACCTTCTCAGTTAAATCGAGGGCTCCACTAATTATCGTTGTCTCATCGTGTGTAAGCTCACCACCCTTGCCCTCCTAATGCCGACATTAACAGAAGGCAACTTTCAAAAATAGAAAATCAAGAGTAGTATTACCATATATTACCGTTTTAGTTTCCTTACACAATCAAATGGTTTTACCCAAGTCATATATATTCTGAATTATTCACTTTACCTCCTGGCTGTGGATGGAGACAAGGGCTTTTAACTGAGCTCGCCTAAATAATGCTTCATTATGCCCAAGAACACAGTCCAAGATCTGCAACACGTAAATTTCGTAGTGTCAACACATAGATGCCAAATCAAACAGCATCACCAATAATTTGCTATTTACATGACAAGGTGCAGAATGATATAAAAGAGAATTTTCAATTTCTAGTTAATTTACAATTCTATTTTTCATTTGTTTCCTTTATCCAGGCCTTTTTCATATGCGTGAAAGAAAAGAAAACTAATATAAATTCAAGCTTAATTACCTAAGAACTTGTCATTCAAATATATAAACCTACGAGGAGAAATACTGATTATAAGTACAAAATTTCTACAGGAAGATCAAATTGGATGAACATGCAAGGCAAGTACTCCTCTGTCAGTTTCCTGTCCTTATTAATCAAAGATACACGGAAAGATGGTAGACTTGTAGGAGTCGGGATTCACAACTATCTAAAGTGAGGAACATGCCAGGCCAAGCAGAAGCATTAAGTGATAAAAACTCCTTATGTACGATCAAATGAATAGCCATGGCATTAGAAAAGTAACATCTGAAGCAGGTGTGATACCAAATTTTATGCAAATATGAACTATCGGCCAGAGACTATACCTTGCCAATTGGAAAGGCAACTGGATAGCAAACAACCATTAAAATTCTCACAAGCCACACAAAGTTCGAGCCAACAGCAAGTCCATATCTAGTGCATATTGCTTGTGGAATAACCTGGAGGATCAAAATAAATGATCAAATCAATTCCAATTCAAGAAATCGCGTGTGAGTATAAATTTTAAAACTAAAGTGCTAAATCATCGGAGAATTAGGATACAACATACCTCCCCGAAAAACAGGACAAAAGTCACAGAGAGAATTATAGCAACATATTGATTGAAAAGTTTATCCAAATATAAGGGAAGAGCCTGCAGAGCAACAAATACCAAAGTTAATAGCTGACATAGCATGTTCAAACTTTAAATGCTTAATGAGACGCTCATATCAAATCTACAAACACGATATCATAACACATTCAACCTTTTAGCTTTCAATTAAATACATTCGGCATTGAATCACATCGACATTCTTGAACAAGATTCGATTCAATTAAATTTTTGCAAAACCAAATGCGATCCGAAAACAAATGCATGGAGAACGAAAACCGCTCCAAATCATAATAATGGAGTGCCACTTACCTCCATAGCAGCCGCATTACACAGAAGCAAAGTGACGAGCAGCTGGTGCTGCTTCTGAACCACCGGCAATATAATAGCTGAAACAAAAAACAAAAAATTTCAGATACATACGAAAAATTGGCGATTTGCGAGCGAAACGAAACCGAAATACAAGACTCAGCGAGAACCGAGATGGATGTGGACGAACCTGCTTGTTTCTTCTCGGTCGGGGAGCCGCTGCGCTGCAGAATCTCGAGGTCGACGAGGCTGAGGGACATGAGGCCGAGGGTTAGGCCGGACATGATACCGGCGAAGATGACAAAGAAACAGGAGAGGCCAGCGTAAATGAACCACCAGGCGGATCCGAAGGGGATGGCGCCAATCTCTGATGCGAGGCCCGAGTTCCGAGTCAGCATCCGAGTCATCATGATCGCATTTATCGGATGCATCGCTGCTGCTGCTGCTTCTTCTTCTTGTGTCTCTCTCTGTGTGTCTTTCAGAACGATAGAATCTGAGTGTGAGTGTGTGACGAGGGGAGAGGCTGTTCGTACTTTATCAGGGATTATGAAAAATTTATTTTTTAAGTTATTAATTTTTTAACGTACATATTTTATTATTTGTATATTAATATATGATGTGAACGATTACATTGGAAAAAAATTCTTGTACTTTATAGAAGTGAACACGTGGTGGAATCATATGAGGATATTGATTTGCTAGAATCCATGATCGGGAACAGAACAGGTTTTCTGTACCTTTTTAGTACAAGGTTTTTTGAGCTTCTTTTTAATTTACTACCTTTTTACGCTTTCACCTTTTTAACTCCTATTTATACAAGTGAGCTTTCGAAGAAAAACAAATAAATATTAGAAAATTGAAAATGTATGTGGAGTAAAAATAGGAGATCAAATCTTATGTCTCAATATAAGTGTGACATTTCTGTGTTTTTAATAATCATTTGATCAAATCTTTTGATCACTTAACATATTATTTGATACATAATTATTTTTTCCGTTAGAACTTCGATTAAGTGATACGTGAATCGTGATGTTCACGTAAATAATGATTAGATGTCACGGCTCAATATAAGCCTTCTTGGATTTAAAAAATTAAAAAAATATTTTTTTTTCCTTCGTCTGTCTTCGTCTCTGTCTATCTCCCTCTTCCGAGAGAACTCAGCAAGCACCAACCCTTCCCCACCAACCCAACCCCGTGAACCGCCGGAAATGGGTCTCAATCAGAGGCCGAGAGAGAAAAATGAGAGCCCACGCCGATCCCCACTTTCTATGAGCAACGTCAAAACAATAAAACCCCTATTTTCTTTTTGGCCCGTGATTTTCTCAGCAACCAAACAGAAACGAGGAAGATAGGGAAAATGAAGAAACTAACCTTTGGAAGAAAATTCAGATGTTAAGAGGGAATTTTGGAAATGGATTAAAAGTCAATGGTGAAGGCATGCAAATTCCAAGCCCATGGAGAAATTAACCATGCCAAAGATTCAAGAGAATTCAAATTCAAATTACAAAAATTATTTCTGAATCTAAACCAAAAACCCACCTGAAATTCACCAAGAATAGAAGAAATAAAAAATTGGGCTAGCTGTGCATTAATGGAGAAAGAGAAAATGGGAAGAAAACCATGGAATTGAAAATTCCAGAAGAAAAAAATGATAAAATTTAAGAAATGAGCATTAATCATGGTGACCCAGATCTAGAAAACCGGTTGTTTACCCAAAAATTGGAAATGATTTTACCTTTCGGTGATTGAGCTTTGTGTCTCCTCTCCTCTTTTGCTTTCTCTCCCTCCTGGGTTTTGGCGATTTGAAGAAATTGCGATGGGAAAGAAACAAAGAAAGAAAACAAGACAAGCAAGCTTTCCCTTCCCACAAGTTTTGTCCTCTCGGTCTCCGATCGAACCCATAAACTTTAGGATAGTAAACTGAAATTAACCTTTAAATTAAAGTAGTAATACTGGAAAAATGAGTACTCTTCAAGGGGGATTAAACTATTTGGGATTCACCTAACAATTTATGGTTAGCAAAACCGCAAAAATTGAAGTTTATCAATTGTTAGGTGATGACAAAGATTTGGACACGTACATGGTACATGTTAGTTTCTTAAATGTTTATAACAAGGACACGTCGAACACGTAAACTACCGACCCTTCTAATCTCATATTATTTTCACATACAATGAGCAGCGGAAAATAAATTAAACATTACCCAGTATTAACATCATATGTCAGGCTGCAGATCTGCTGTCCCGATTTTGATGTCTCGTTTATGTCTCCCTTCTTATTTGATTGACATGTGTCCACTACTTAACCCAGTAACTAACACCGTTAACTTTCAATATATTTAAATAATAAAAAAATTAAACATTAAAGAAAAGATAAAGAATGCCGGCAGCAAAAGTTCGACCCTTTTCCCCTTCTACTCTCGCTCCAATCATTGATTCAAGAGCACAGTGACGAGGTTGCTGTTCAGAAGCGACGGTTGAGAGAGGACGTGTGATTTCATTGAGGGGCGCAGGAGAGGGAGTGTGATTTCATCGACGGGGCGCAGAAGTTGACGGAGATGGAGGATTTCGTGAGGGAGAAGGAGAGGGAGTGGGATTTCATCGTCGGGCACACTAGGGAGAGGACGAGAAAATTGAATTGGGCGAAGGCGGAGGAGCGGGAGGCGGCGGAGGGGTTTGGGAATGATTAGGGAAATGGATTTGAAAGAGAGTGATTTGGGTTTGCTTGAGAAGGTAGTGGAGGAGTCGACCCTAGGTGAATTGGGCTACTACTGACGACGCCTCATCGGAATCATCGTCCTTCGAATTCTCCGCCGTCACCTTCTTCTTCGCCCTTGGCTGGAACTTCTGAAGCCAACTCGTCGCAGAATCCACGACTGAAAATTTACAGCCATCTTCCTCCATGTAATTCAATCCAATCCTATCCAACTTAATTTTCAAGAAATATGAAAAGACATCCTAAAGAAAACAAAAAAAAAACAGAATTTGGAAATGAAGATGCTAAATTGCTGAAACAGAATTTGGGATGATGTGGTTGGAGGGGTGGCTGTCGGGTAGAGTTTCTTGGGGTGGGGTATCGGGAGTGTTTTTAATTTCTTTAATTTTTTATTAATTTTATAAAAAGTTAACAGTGTTTTTGTGGAGTTAAATTGAAAGATATGTGTCAAAAAAACTAAACAAGAGACATATAAGAGACATGAAATTCGGGACAGCAGATCCTAAGCCATGTACATATGCAAATCCTAAGGAGTAAGCACTTCCCATGTATTTATTTTTCTCTTAATTGTGCATGTAATTTGTTTGGACCGAAATTGGGCATAGGGCTCAGTCACAGTCCAATCTTTTGAAACAGCCTCACTTTTTGGTCGGAATTTAATTTTGACATAAATAAACAGTAATCGATCTAAAATTTGAAAGTACTTTTGAAGTGGCAAGTTTGGGCAGCAAGACCACCTTTGTTCACACTAGAAATGACGTTTAGCAGGAAAAAGCACTTTTCAGTGATAAAACTCGTAAATTCAAGCGGATCAAAGCTTAAGTACCCAAGTGGGGACTCATTCTTTGCCAACAATCATATCATAGGATGAAAGGAAATGTATCGAGCTCGAGAGGCTTAATTCATAAGGAAGAAAGCTCTAATAAAAGCTGCAGGACAATTAGAAAAATGAACGCTTAACTGAAACAACCAAAAAGACTTCTAAAAACTTTGCAACTTTTCATACATTCCTTTAGTAGTTTAAACACTTCCTTTATAGTTTTAGCTATGCTACCTTCCTGTTGTAGTATTGATTTTCTTGCTTTCAATTTCCTTTCCCACGTTTGTACCTTGTAATTGCAAACAGCTTGCCTGACATGCCTCTAAGTTTGCTTGAATAGGCTAAAACTTTTTCCGATCATTTGTATTTGTCATTTACTTTCAAGCTATTGTCTTTCTACCCAATTTATTGCCATTCTAATTAACACTTATGAATCTGCAAGCTTTTTACCTTTAATTCTTGCTTATTATCTTCTTTGTTTTACTTTCTGTCTTACTTTTTCATAAATGATTGTAAGCTGATTTGGATCACTGATGATCAGTTTGTGATTGTGTTTTTGGTATTTAACATAAAAGAAATTTAAAGTCCAGTGTCTTCAAGGCATAGAAAAGAACTTATTATGGATTCAACTCTTCCATTAACAATCTTTTGATTACGAGGCTCAATGAACCTGTGGCACAAGCAAATGATCTATAAAACATCTAAATTCCATCTACAATATGTTGTGGTCAACAGTGGCACGCCTAACATTTTATTAACTTTGTAAAATGGCCTAAGAGCCTAATAAAGGCTTCACTAAGGTACATTTCAAAATTAACAGGAGAGTACATCACTCACGCATGGGAAGTTGTGAGAGATTCTTACAAACCGAACATAATTTAATTCATGTAGACACGTACGTGGTACTGTTTGGGCTAGATCTGTCCCTTACATAACTCCCATTGTCTTGCCTGTCGGGCAAGGTTTGTTGCTTAGTCTTCTGCAATATACATTTATTGTTATTTGAATGGTGTCTTTGTGGAGCCTTTATTAGGCCTTAAGGCTCACAATCAAAACTAACATAGATCTAAGCATGCCATTGTTCTTTTGTCTAACAGATTGTTTACTTGATTGTTCAATTAATCGATTTCTTACCTTTTGATCAAGGACTTTCATTTAGAACATCAGATGTTCGTTCACAAAGAAGTTCAAGGTCATTTACATTAATTCCTTAATTATTAGCTTAGGCGGATGGCAAGGAAACAAGAGTAATTAGTTTAATAGGATTAATCGTAACTAAAACTTGAACGGAATTAGTTAAAAATAACATGAGGCTTAAACTAAAGATACAGAAATAACAAATCTATTCTACATAAATACAAATAAGGAGATTCAAGCAAGATTACAACCTTGTCGGCCAAGGTTCGTCTTCTTGCAGACACCTCTCATTGTATTTGACAGTGATTGCAATCTTGGAAAAGTAAATATAAATGAGGTTTACTAAAGGGATTCGATACTACAACAAAGGGAATGGTAGCATAGATTCTAATAGTAGACAAAAGAGAACTTTATACGGTGGACCTTGCGGTTTGAAAGGGACAAGGGATGAACAAACTAGAGCTTTTTTTGTTTTTGTTGTTGAGTGAATTGAGAGTTGCTTGATTGATTGGTTAAGAGAACGTTTTTTCTCGTGCCCTTCATGGCTTTTGTAGACTTTTCTAGCCGATTGTCCAAGCCTTCCCTTTTGGTGATGGCTTCCAGAGCACGATGAGTCATTATCAACTTTTGTTAATTACCTACGCATGCCACGGAAAAGTGTTTTTTGTTGAGGGTGAGCTATCCTCTGTCACTTTTCATTTCTCACATAAGCTTGTTGCCTATTCGTTGTAAAAAATGATTTTAAATTCCTCCTGGGCTACCAACTGTCCGAGACTAACCCCTTTCTATTTTTCGCATTCCTGGGCTTTCAATTGTACTAAGCCCAACATTAAATATCCACCCAAAAGTGCCCCCTTTAGTCATTATTAATTCTGCTAATCAAGACCTTGATAATGATTAAAATTAAATGCATACCGCAATTGGGTATTAGCGCCTTTTATCTTAATCGTTTTAACTAAACCTTTGCACTAACCCACGACTTCCAACGTTAACTACATACCTGTTATATAACTTCTACTTTACTCTTTTCGGCCATTACCTTCAACAAGCTTAATTCTCAAAACTACCAAATTCTCTTGATTTTTCAATCTTTCCCTAACTCAATCTTTAGAGACTTTCTTCATCTTTTTTCTTTGAATCCAACAATGGCTCCCAAATCACGCTCAGCATGCAAGTCTAGAGAAGGTATTGTCATTTTTCATCGTCATCTCAACAACCTTCACCGGACATCAGGCTAGTCTTAACCTCCCCATCTTCTTTCTTGAAGATAGGGCCCACTCTCTAGGACCTAAACCACTAGAGTTCTTGTTGCTGTGGAAAGCAACATACCTTCCAAGTAATGGTTCACCTGTTGTCCTTATGAAGCTAAGGAGGGCATTTCTGCTGCCAAATGGTCGAATTTCAAAAGAGGTTTTCCTTCCATGACCGATGCAGCTTGGTCAAAGTGGGTGAACGAGATAAAACCCATCTGGAAGGGGAAATGGATGGCAAATGGTATTTATGAGCTAATCATGATGTCCAAGATCATCATCCCCATCAAGCATGAGCTTCTACCAACTGCTATTATCTTCTTTAACAATGAAACGAACACTTTTGACTTCAGAATGGGCCCAATGACCCTAACTGCTCTTGATATGGCTTAGGTGTTCGAGCTTAAGCCGTCGGGCAGATGCGTGGACATTACTCCTGATTGGTCCTCCCCTTCTTAACCAGCAACTAGAAGTTCTGAAGCCTCGTAAGACATTGTGAGCTTGAAGTATAATTCCATAAACTTCAAAAGTTATGAGACTTTCCTTTCCAAGCTTAATCCCTTTTGCCAAGAAGAATTTATGCCCACCATCCCCTTCTGCTGGCAAAGCCCAAGAACACATGCATTTCCTCATCTATTGGTTGAACAAACATGTGTTCCCCAACAAGTCCAAGGGAGTAAAGTTGGAGTGGATCCCTTTGGTAGAAGTCCTGCACTCTTTTGATGATGTGGCCACAAAGCCCTTTATCCATCTCTATCATCTGCTCTATGAGATAACCAAGAGACAGCCCTTCAAGACTAATCTCAACGAAGCAACCTGAATGGTCCAAATTTGGCTCCAGTGGTACTCGACTTCCTCTGAAGTAAAACATGATCAAACAAATGAATTTTGGAGTGATTCTAATTGGTGGATGTTCATCTGCCTTTCAAAATGACTGTGTCAAAATTCCAGATTTTTCTACCAAGCCGTTTGACCATGGCAATGAAATTAAAGCCCAGTGCGCAGCTTTCTTAGATTGATGTTTCTGGACGTTTTGAGTATTTTAGAGGTCAAGATGGCATATTTTGAGGAAGATTCCTTCTGAGGATTTGTAGGGGACGTCTTCAGATTTCAAAAGAAACTTTTGGGACCAAATCGGAGTTGATTTGGTCAGTCAAAAGTGTGATTTTCTGAGAACTCCGAATTCTAGTTCAAATAGGAAACCTTTTATTTTCTGTTTTATCATTTAATTAGGTTTCCTAGTTTTATTCTAAGACCTTTTACTAGGAGGATTTTAATTAGAGTAGTATAAAGAAGGCTTGTTAGCCATTAGGGTTCTTTACGCAACATTGAGCAAGGAGAACACACGCATCAATACTTTGCTAGGTTTTGAAGATTCAAGTTTATATTCAAGGTGTTTTCAATCCATGATTTTAATAATATTTTGTTTTATGGTTGTTCGTAACTAGTTTCGTTTCCTAGGGCAATGCCTTGAGCCTTAGCATGAATATATAGTTTTTATTTAATTGCTTATGATATTATGCATGCATGCTTTGAATTATTAATCACTGTGCATTAAATTGTCTCTATATCTTAATGCTTAGCTACCATTAGGATGTTTAGATAAGTAATTGGATGCAATTCGATCGGAATACCACCAGGGGATTAAGTATTGCTTCTTGTGGTTGATAGTTATAATTTCACCTAAGATGAATACCACGTCTTAGGGGTTGCATGGTTTTTCAAAGGGTTTTCACGAAGCGTAATGAGTCATGCATATTTATATTTGATATGAATACCACAGACGAATTGCATGTTTGATATACGTTCTAGCTTGAATACCACGAGTAGAATATGCATTAGGAAAACCTAACCTTCAAAGTTGCATGGGTAATTCATAAGTAATTGATAAATCTACATAGGATTGTTAAGGGGACGGTGGAACCCTAGGTTTTTACAATTTTGTTTTCTTTATTTTGCTAATTTCTTTAATCATTTTAATTAAATTCGTTTTTATTATTTTTAATTTCAAAATCAACTTTTCCAATCTTTGTTTTCAATTAATTAACTAAGAATTTGGTTTTTGCATAAATTATTCATTCAATCCTTGCAGAAAGCGACCTTGATTGAGCTGTTTGTACTACAACTACCTTGTTCTCTTGCAAGTATTTTTAAGTGTTTTTATCCTACTTTTGCAGGTGGTAAAAATATCTATCAGTACTTCCTCGAATTTCGAGCTTTAAACCTGGAATTGCCTGAGGGAGTAGCTCATGCTCGAATTCTGGCAGAAGCTCTAGCTACCAGGCACTCAACTTTCTCTTGCCTCTACTTCTTCAAGATCTGCAGAACTAGAACTGACTTGGAATGGGGTGCCTCTGTGCTTAGGAGGTATCATTGGTTCTTAGACAATTTTTTCCAAGATTCATTAGGGGCGGATGCCAGCAGATTCTGCAAGGAAAAGTTCATGAGCTGTATCCAACAAAGAGATTTAGCCTGGTGAGTAAGGAGTGGAGGTCTACCACCTAAACTTTTGTGGTAGACAACTGGGATTCAGGTAGCTTATCTCAATTTCTTTCTTTGATTCGATTCAGTGTGGAACTTCTTGTTGCCTCGATCCTCTTCTGAGGTCATGTTTCGGGCAAGCAGGCGCAACCTGGAAGTGATGAACCACCATCAACTTTGAGTGTACTGTTCTATTTACCACTTGGTGGGAAGCCAAGTGGTAAAACAAATATGATGGGGACATCATAAAAGCCCATGACAGGTTATTCGGGCAAGTTTTCTTCAAGTCTTTCCCTAAACATGAAGAATTTAATAGTTGGAATGAGGCTATCAACGAGAAAAAACTAACTTATGTTGATAAGTAACTCATCTTTCTACTCCCTTCCTTTGATTATATGATCTTTATCAATGTTAATCTTGTTTTCTTCATTTTGTAGCTCAAGGCAACCCTAACGAAGCAATCTTGGGCAAGAGGAAGAAAAGGCTACTGATGCCCTGATCTTATAAGAAGCCACCGCTGAAGCTACTAGGCAATGGGCAGGCCCGATCCAAACTCTTGGAGAAGCTGAAAACATCTATGAGATGTTTAGTGGATCTGAGATAAAGGCTGAACCTGAGGTAGAAACTAGAACATCTCGTTGAGCCAATCCTAAAGTGGTTGAGTCATCTGATTCAGAGCTCGAGAAGAGGTCTAAGGCTAGGCATAATGTTCCTGCCCCCAGAGCTACTCCAACCAGGAAAAGAACAAGGTCACAGATTTCTCAAACTGCTCAATCTCTTATTGCTCTTCCAGCTGAAGTAGGCAGGAAGAAACAAAAGTCTACCAATAAGTACTCATTCCTTAAATTTTCCCACTCTGCTAACTTCTCATAGATATCAAACTCATTGCATTTTTCCTTATGATTAAGATTGCTGTTAGTAAGAAGCTTGACTTTCCTCCTAAGAAAATGAAAGCCAGTGAGGAAAGGCAGCAAAGTGACAAGGAAGTTTTGTCCAAGATTTTGGAGGAACTGAAGGTAATCACTATTTGAACACTCAATATCTATTTCCTCTTCAATATTTAACCCTCATATACTAACTCTAATTGTTTTTATTTTATTTTATTAAAAGCAAGCTTCCAAGGCAAAAGGAATCTCCCAGGAAAAACCCTCTTCACCTCCAGCCCGACCTGTGCATGTTTCTCCTCCTTAGGTCAAGCCTTCAGAGGTACATTCTTTTTCTCAAAACTTGTTACTTTTCAAATTCTTAAGATCCAATCTCTAACCCAACTTTTGCTATTTTTAGATAAGGAAAAGCACTCCAACACCTACAACTCAGCAAACACCTACTCCATCTCCCTCTCAAGTTCCTTTAGCCATAGCAGTGACTCCCACTTCTCAATTTAACCCTACAACTAGAGAGTTGTTTCATTTTGTAGAAGATGATAGCACCTCTGTAATTTTCTTCTTTTAGATGCTTTTCATTTTAAGATCTCTTTTTTTGGACCTAGTGCTTTAAACTTTGTCTTTGTCAGTCTTCACCTTTTCCAGAAGCCACCAAGTCTCATACACCAACTATTAAGGAACCAATAGTCCCTGAGATACCAGTCGTCTCAGAGGTGACTAGTCTTAGTGCCTTCCCTGCCCTATCCCTATCAAATCAACCATCTCATCTAAAAGCAACTACATTAGAAAACCTTACAACCATGGCTCAAGGCTCTACTAAGGTATACTTAACTCGACAACTTGTCCCCTTTCTCTCATTATTTTTTTTATTTCAGCTTAAGGTTAGCCTTTTAACGTATTCCTTTTGCATCTAATATGTCTCTGGCAAGGGTTCGAGCAAGCTTTCTTAGCCCGCTATAAGCAAAGTGGTTCATCTTCGACCTCCTCGGGCTACTGGAGCTTCCGGGATTCCCATCCCTAGGCCTAGGAAGGTGGTTGCTACCGAATCTTCTTTCTCCTCTACTACTGCTGATGATATTGCCACTACTGCTGCTGCTACTTCAAGTGGTGCTGGCGTCATGCCCCTCCATTGGCTTCTCTCCCAGCCACAACCTCATTGCCCAAACTAGTTAAAGAATTCGGGCAAATCAGGACTAAGCTAAGATCCCCAATGCGCCATTCTAAGTCTCAAAACATTCAAGATCAGTGCAAGATTTTCAGAAAATGGATGCAGATGGAATTTTCTGCCTCATTCAGTCTTAGGACACTTCAAGATGCTGAGAAAGCTCTAACTAAGTTGTATCAGTCCAAGCAAATGACCAAGGTGCAATATGAGTCCTTCCTCTAATTCTTTGAGAATCTGAGGGCTTTGAGGAATCATCATCTTAGGCCTGAGAGGCAGGGCAATCGAGTGAGGTACTACAAAGATAAGCATGCTCGGACTTCCACTAACCTTCAGCAGCTTATAAAAGACACCCGGCTATGGATGATAGAATAATGGTGGTGGCAAAAGAAATTCAAAAATTGGAGGAACAGCTTTTTGCTTTAAAGGATGAGCAAATAACCCTCTTCAACAAACTTTACAAGAAAATAAATGAGGTGAAGAAAGTGAACCAGGAGATGGAAAAATTAGAAGCTTAATTAGCCAACAGCAACATAGCTCTAAAAGAGCCAAGTTGCATCTTCACCATAATGCAGACTTATTATTCTAGAATAGCTGCTCTGGCCAAGGATGTAAATTTGTGAAACAAATCTTAGCTTTTGTATTTTCACAATCATTAAATAAAAAGACTTTCCATTGCTCTGCTACTTTATTTGCTCATTTATAATTGCTTGTCATTTTACCCAAAAGAAATTTTTTTTTTTTTATTTTTTTAAATATGCAAGGAATCTCTGGAAAACCACTTTATGACAACTTCATCAATATAACAGTCTCTAACATCCCAAAGAGTTGGGTGATACTTCTTCAGGAACTTAACATTCACTACTACAATATTAGCTTTAGGTGGTGGATATTAGAAAAATCATGTCGGATAAATTATATCCGACACATCATTTAATTAGTGGTGGATATTAGCAAAATCCTGTCGGTTATATCCGACATAAAATCCTGGCGGATATTTAGTGGCAGATATCAAAAAAATAATGTTGGTTATAACCGACAATATTTTTTAATCTTTTTTTTTTAAATATTTTTGACAGATTCTGGCGGTTTTTAAGGTAATGGTGGTGGTTATAACCTACAGAAATTGACTCTTTTATTATTTTACTTTCTGGTGGTTATTATTTTAGTATTCTGGTGGTTATAACCGACAAAAATGAAAATTTTATTATTTTAAAATGTTATATTGATTAAAAATAAATAAATAAACACATATTTTAAATATTTTTTTTTTCACTCATGACCCTAAAGTCTAATGAACCCAATTCCCACGAGCCATAAATTTTCTAAGAGAATAATAACAACAGACTACAATCTGAAGCGCTATCATTTTTGTAATAAGGATTATGCTCCCTCACAGGCAAGCAACAAGATACAAAGAAATTCAAACAATTTTTTTCAATGCGTCACAAAGCACATTGTCTAGTACATAAACACACATGAACATCTAGTGTACTCTATCATGTTTGATTTTATTATTTTAAAATGTTATATTGATTAAAAATAAATAAATAAATAAACACATGTTTTAAATATTTTTTTTTTCACTCATGGCCCGGTAGGATATAACCGACACGAACAAAACAAAATCTTGGATGACCGCAAGAATAATCTTTGAATGTTTTTTTTTTTTTGCGATTTTTAACACATCCTATCTCGGAGTTTATACAAATGTATTTGACTGTTGGATCGTTGAAACTAGTTTCGTAGAATGCATATCCTATCAAATTGATAGATTTAACAAACACTTAAGAGTTAATGTTATACTTCCATTAAGTATAAAATAAGATTTATCTACTAGTGTAAATATTTTAAATTGAAGATCAAATTCATTCATTGCATTCTTATAGGATCGAGGAGTGTAGCTGCAAAAAATCATCAAAATCAGAGCTAAAATAACTGTTAAATTGTGATTTTTCGTTTATAACTATTGAAAACTTTTGTTCTGTTACCTAATCTCTAAATGTTTGCTTTTTGCGATTTTTTACGTATGCGATCTCAAAGTGTGTACAAACAAGTTTGACGGTTGGATCGTTGAAAAACGTTTTGTAGAATGCGTATCGCATCAAAATGGTAGATTAAACCGACACTTAGAGTTAGTGTTACACTTCCCCATCAAGTATAAAATAAGATTTTGTAGTATCCACTAGTGTAAATATTTTAAATTGAAGATTGAATTCATTCAATGCATTCTTATAGGGTCGATGAGTGTAGCTGTAAAAATCATCAAAATCGGAGCTAAAATAACCGTTAAATTATGATTTTTCGTTTATAACCATCAAAAACTTTTGTTTTGTTACCTAGTTTGTTTTTTGTGATTTTTTACATATGTTATATTGGAGTGTGTACAATCAAGTTTGACGGTTAGATCATTGAAAAAAGTTTCGAAGAATGTGTATCTCGTCAAAACGATAGATTAAATAAACATTTAAGATTTAATGTCGTACTTCCATTAAATATAAAATAAGATTTTGTGGTATCCACTAGTGCAATAAATTGAAGATCAAATTTATTCATTGCATTCTTATAAGGTCGAGGAGTGTAGCTGTAAAAAATCATTAAAATCGGAGCTAAAATAACCATTAAATTGTGATTTTTCGTTTATAACCGTCGAAAACTTTTGTTTCGTTACATAATCTCTGAATATTTCTTTTTTACCATTTTTTACGTATGCAATCTCGGAGTGTGTACAAATAAGTTTGACAGTTGGATCGTTGAAAAAAGTTTCGTAGAATGCATATCACGTCAAAACGGTAAATTAAACAAACACTTACAATTAATATTATACTTCCATTAAGTATAAAATAAGATTTTGTGGTATCCACTAGTGTAAATATTTTAAATTGAAGATCGAATTTGTTCATTGCATTCTTATAGGGCCGTGGAGTGTGATCAATCAAAATTGGAGCTAAAATAACCGTTAAATTGTGATTTTTCGTTTATAACCGTTGAAAACTTTTGTTCTGTTACCTAATCTCTTAATGTTTTTTTTTTTTTTTTTGCAATTTTTTACGTATGCTATCTCGTAGTATCTACAAACAAGTTTGACGGTCAGATCATTGAAACTAGTTTCGTAAAATGCATATCTCCGTTAAATTTGCCTAAATTTTGAAGTGTGAGAAAAGTAATTTGTGCTAAAATTTTATTTATGTTTTTCAAGTATTGATTAGATAATATTTAGTTTGTATGATGACATTTTCATTGTACAATTATCTTTTTGTTTCTTTCTTTCATATTTTACATGGGTTATTATCTGTTAAACCAAACAATTATTTATTTAATTTTTAAAAATGCATTATATTCAAATACATATTATTTATTTATTTATTAAACCAAACAGTAATTATTTTATTTTTTAAAATCGTAATAAAATTTTGGGAGAGAATTTTGGGGGGATTTTGCCGCCATTTTTTGTTCTATCAGTTATAACCGACAGTAATGAAAATTTTCTATCGGTTTATATTTTAAAAAATATTTATGTCGGTTTTAATCGACAGTAATAAAAATTTTCCAACTTAAAACCCCTTTATCTCTTCATTTGCGCCGATGCCTTCTCCCTTCTCCTTTCCTTCTCCCTTTTCTCCTCCTCGCATTTCCTTCACTTCTCTTGTGAAAACCTATTTTTGGTTAGGTTTCTGTGAAGTTTTAAGATCAGAAAATGGGATCCTTCCCCACTTCCAACAGCCGACCTTCTTTCCTTTTCTACAAATATCATCATGACCTTTTTGTCTTTTCAACAGCACCATCATTACTTTTTATTAAATCTCTATCACTTCTTCTCTCATGTCCCATCCTCCCAATTTTATTTTATTTTTTCTCCCCATCAGCCAGTTCTCTTCCCTCACATCTTTTTCTCTCTCTGACACACCCCACTTTCCTGTGCACTCTCCCCTCCCTCACGTTACTCATTCTCAGCCACTTAATCTTTCTTTATTTTATCTCTCTTTCCCTCAAACTTTTTCATTTCATCTGCATGCATAGAAAGCAACGTAGAGAAGCAGGGAAAGAGGCCGAGAGTATGAATAAGAGCAAAGGCTCTCGTTTGTTATCATGCAAATGAGTTAGTATGCATGTAAGCTTAAGTTATGGAGATTTTTAGATAGGTTGTCTTGTCAAAGCTCGAATTATCAAGGTGAGTGGGATCTTACATCTCTTCTCTTCTTTTCTGCTCTCTCCTCATTTCCTTCTCCCTCCCCCCTCCCTTCCCCCTTTTCTCCTAATTATTTATTTCTTCGATTAAAGTGATGTAGGCTACGACGAGAAGCGGCATAATTTGATTCGGAGAATCGATTTCGCTTGGGCTGTGGAGAATGACGAGAACAAGAAGCAGAAGAAGAGCTTGAAAGAGAGCGCGGTGACACAGTGGCAATGGCAGAGCATAGTGGAGAACTTACAGCTGGCGCACCAAGAGCTCTCCGTTATCATAGATCTCATCAACACTGTAAGTATTTCGATTTCGAGGAGAGATTCATTTGAATGAGCAATGCTTGCTGTGATTGAGTGATTCTAATGAAATGTGAATGTATGCAGGTAGAAACAAATGATGCTGTAACAATTGCTAGCATGACGCGTCCTAAGTCGCTTCCTAATGAAGCTATGTCTGATTTTGATGTGAATATGGAAAATACAATGAATGCAGGGGATATGATGCAAAAAGTGGTTGTTTATATTTTTTTTATTAGTAGTAGATTTTCTGTCGATTTTATCCGACAAAAAGGCTTTTATTTATTCTTATTAATAAATTATGTCGGTTATATCCGACAGAAATGCTGACAGAAGTTCTGTCAGTTTTAGTATTTTCTGTGAATCGAATGGCATGTTGATGCAAGAGGGAAGATTGTTCGTGCCAAATAATGTGGATTTAAAGAAGGAAATTTCTCGATGAAGCACATATTTCGGCTTACGCCATGCATCCAGGAGCTACAAAAATGTATCATACCATTCGACCATTCTATTATTGGTCGGGCATAAAGAGGGAAATAGCTGAGTACGTGAGTAGATGTGCTGTTTGTCAGCAGGTTAAAGCAGAAAGGAAGAAGCCGTTTGGGTTGTTGCAACCGCTTCCCGTTCCCGAGTGGAAATGGGAAAATATCACTATGGATTTCGTGTACAAGCTTCCGCGTACACATAACGGTTTTGATGGCATTTGGGTGATCGTTGATCGACTCACTAAGTCCGCACATTTTATTCCAGTGAGAGAGAAGTATTCTTTGAGTCGTTTAGCGGAGTTGTTCATCTCAAAGGTTGTGAAATATCATGGTGTTCCGGTGAGTATTGTCTCGGATCGGGATCCACGATTTACATCTAAGTTTTGGGTGGCTTTTCAAGAAGCTTTGGGTACAAGACTACTTTACAGTACGGCGTATCATCCTCAGACGGATGGACAGTCAGAGAGAACTATTCAGACTTTGGAGGATATGTTGCGAACTTCGGTGTTGCAATTTGGTGATGCTTGGCACCAGCGGTTGGATTTAATGGAATTTGCCTATAATAATAGTTTTCACTCGAGTATTGGCATGGCGCCATTTGAGGCATTGTATGGTAGAGCTTGTCGCACACCGTTGTGTTGGTCAGAGGTTGGAGAAAGAGTCTTAGTGGGTCCGGAGATTGTTGAGGAGACTACTCAGAACGTTCAGGTAATCAAGTCTAACCTGAAAGCAGCCCAGGACAGAAAGAAGAGTTTAGCGGATCGGCATGCTACGGATAGAACGTACGAGGTTGGAGATTGGGTATTTCTGAAGCTTTCACCGTGGAGAGGGGTAGTGAGATTTGGGAAGAAAGGCAAGTTGAGCCCCAGGTACATCGGACCATACATGGTCACAGAGCGAGTTGGTGAGGTAGCTTACAGGTTGGAGTTGCCTCCGGAGCTAGCCAGGGTGCATAACGTTTTTCACGTGTCTATGCTCCGACATTATGTTGCTGACCCATCTCATGTAATACCTCCGCAAACCTTGGAGATTAATCCAGATTTGACGTATGAGGAGGAACCGGTGACGATCATCGATTGGAAGGAGAAGGTTCTGAGGAACAAGACGGTGAGTTTAGTGAAAGTTTTGTGGAGGAATCATTCGGTCGAGGAAGCGACGTGGGAGACAGAAGATCGGATGAGGGGATTTGTATCCTAGATTGTTCTTTGGTTGCTAGGGGTGGTTTTTGGTTGTTTTGAATTTCGGGGCGAAATTCTATTAAGGAGGGTAGGTTGTGACATCCCGTCCCAAAATTCATGTTAACGTACGTGTGAAATTACAACTTTGCCCCTAGTACGTTTCGTTTACGTTTAGTGGTTGTTTCGTGTGGTGTGGGCATGTGTTGGGCCACACACACACCCACACTCTCACACTCACTCTCTCTGTCCCTTTCCCTGTCTCTCTCTCCCGTGTTTCCTTTCCCTTTCCCTTTCTTCTTCTTCTTCCTTTGAATTGGTACGGACACACACACACCTACACTATTTCACCACAGATCAAACAATCTAAGCTCACAATCGAGATCGTGAGGTCGTGGGGAGCAAGATCATACCAATATCAGGTAAGAACTTCGACGTTTTCACGTCGATTTCACAAGGTCCGTTTTAGTCACTGTTCATGCAAGATTAATCTAGTTAGTTTTTGGACTTTTGAAGCTTGTAGATGTGTTGGTGAGGTCCCAAGGAGCTTGGGGAGTGCATCGTTGGACGGAATTGGACGTCGGATTAACCTGGTTCGAGTTTGACCGGTTTTGGTAATTGGTGACAGGTGAGTTTTCGTGAGTTTTAGTCCTTAAAACTTATATAGACGTGTTCTACTAGTTCTAAGGGTTAAAATGGTGCAAGAATCATGAAAAATGGTGGAAAAACGAATGAGAAAACGCGAATTACAGGTTTTCCGGCGACGGCGCCGGAGTCTCGCCAGAGAAGGTGACGGAATATTCCGTCAGAATTCTGACGGAATATTCCTAACGGCGTCAGTTGACGCCGTCCGTGTGCACCGCACGTGCCTGCGCGTGGCCGACGCGTGTGGCCGTGCCTTGGCCGGCGCGTGGCGGCGCGTGCGGCAGAGAAAAAAATTTATAAAAATATGGTTGTGATCCTGAGGTTGTGTAGAGCACGTTGGTATATTCATTTGTCCATTTTGAGCAATGTATGAGAAGTTATTTCGAAGGGAAGTATGTGCTTTAAAATTACGTTTTTATAGTTGTTTCGCATATAGGTGTATGTATCCTGAGGACGAGCGTGCTCCACTCGAGGCAAGGGGGCTACGACCCTTCCACAAAAAAGTGAGTGGGCTTTGGTTGTCCGTATATACCTATATACTATTATTTACCCAGAAATTGATTAAATGTTATTAGTTATATGCCATGTGTTATATTATCGTTCCTTATGCATCATTAGTTGCTTATTAATCGTATATATATACGTATGCATAATTGGTGCTGTGGAGCACAGGTAAGTACCAGGTAGCGTTATTTCATATATGCATTTACATAGTGATTAGAGATGCTTAGAGAGCTCATAACCTGCACCCCCGGTGTTAGTGCTCCCGCCCAGAGTAGGGCACAGCCCCTCACGTGTCGTTCACCTCCCGCACCATACGCTCAGCTTGGATCCAAGTTAGGTGCACAGTCTTGTCGTACAGACCACTTTACGTGGTTCCGACTCGTAGGTGACCCGCGATTATTCGCACAGCCCTCACGTGATCGTAGCACTAGAGCGTTTATATGTATTACACCCAGGCCTGTCGTACAGACCACTATAGGTGGTTCCGACTTGTGGGCAGGTTTAGTTATTGAGATTGAGATTTGAGCTCTAGATTCAGCCGTACAGGTCACTTTAGGTGACTCCGGCTGCCAGTGACATGTTATTGATACGGTTTATACCTGAACACTTGCATATCATTATGAGGCTTTGACATGGCATACCTGTGAGTATAATTGGCATACCTGTGAGTATGATTGGCATACCTGTGAGCATGATTGACATACCCTTGAGCATGACTTGGCATATCTATGTATACGTACATACGTTTATTTTCTGGGAAGTATACAGGTTTTACGGCGAGGGGTTAGAATGTATTTTATGAAATGGTTTTCAAAGAGCTTTGTTTTTGCCCACTCACGCTTTTGTTTTGCGCCCCTCCAGGTTCTAGTAGCTTAGCTGGTTCGGTGGTTTTCCCAGAGGACGTCCCGGCATTTCTGACAGACACTCACCGATGTAGGGTCACCTTCGGGTGTACTATGGTTGTATCATTTCTTTTGGACTGCTATAGGCTTTATGCTCTGAATTCAGCGTCTCACTTACGCTAGCACTTGTCTTATCACATTATGTATGCTAGTTTTTAAATTATTCGTACTTTTATATTACTTCTATTAGCTTCCGCACTGTGCACATGGCTACGTCACTTCCACGTGACGGCCAGCATGCCCTGATCTCGGTCGGGGTGTGTCAACAATGTCATCAATGTATACATTCATGTTATGCCAAATGAGGTCATGAAAGATAGCAGTCATTGCCCTTTGATATGTAGCACCCACGTTTTACAACCCAAAGGGCATCACAACATATTACATATTCATAAGCCCCTACGTGTCCAGGACACCTGAATGCAATATTTGTATGTCCTTTTTAGCCATTTTTATCTGATTATATCCAGCATATGTCATCCATGAAAGATAACACATTGTGTTTTATGACTGCATCAATAGATAGGTCAGTCGTAGGGGGTAATCGTCTACTTTATACTTTATACTTTATGCTTTGTAGGTAAATTACAAAAGTATCTACTTTATACTTGTCTTACCATCATCTGTTCCATTTCTTATATTTGTTTGACAATCATTATAGGTAAATTATTTTGCATGTATACATAAGACACATTTTGTTATTATCATTATATCTATGTGAAATAAATTACCTATATTTTAAGTAGAATATAGGTAATTAGTTAACTTTGAATCAATTGGCTAAAACGTCCTTTTATTTTGTAGGTAAATAATTTTGCATGTATTATTACATATACTAGGCACATTTGTTATTATTATGTGTTTTTTGCAATCAATCAACATTCATTTATTATGTAGGTAAATTATTTTGCATGTATTATTACATATGTTAGGCACGTTTTGATATTATAATATATATGCGTATGCAAAAAGCTTAATTAACTTTTGAATCAAACAGTATTTATTTATTCCTTTATTTTGTAGGTAAATTATTTTGCATGTATTATTTTACCTGAAACTTATATTGTTATTTTATATATGTAAAATATTGGTAATTTTGAATAAAATAACATTTGTATATTTGTGAAAAATACCAATTTACCTGTTACAATTATTTGAAAAGGAAAAAAAATGCGCATTTTTACATAAATGTGGAAACAACTATATAAGGAATCAAAACTCTATTATCATGTAACTTTTGTTATTAATATGTTGAAATCATGACACTAAAATTTTTCTTTTCCAAATCTGCATAAACATTTCAAAACGTTTAATTGAATGAAATAATATAAAATAAATGTAGATAACAAGTAATAGACCCAAAGTCAATGATATTAGGGGTAATTTAGACATACAAAAATACCCATTTTGCCAAGTCATTCTTAATTATAGATATTGCTTAGTTGGTGCCTAGTCAATGGGCTTTTATTAGAAACTTTTACAATTGTGGGTTTTAGTTAATGAAAATTGAATTCCAAGGGGTATACTCATATTTTCAGTATTTTTTATTTATAGCACAAGTAGAAATCCCGACAACCCTTGCCAAAAACTGTGTTTTATTGCTCTCTGTTAGAAAAAGTTACAAGGAAATTATGATATTCTTCTAAGAAGCACATAGACAATTAGGTTGAGGTGCATGTATCTCGCTCTCTTGAAGGATATTCAGGCCCACTGCAGTTGAGAAATCCATGAATCGATGCAAGAGTATATCATTTGACTTGACATCCCCTCCAAGAGACAACAACACAATTGAATCATTGTGTGACTTAAACCTACTATGCACAAAAGGAAGAGTTCAAAGCTCCACTACACGAACACTCTTCTTTGACTAGTAAGTAAAAACAAAACGACAGAAGAAAGGAGAATAATTGATGTAGAAGAAATTAGGTAGTAGGATAATAAATAAAAATTTGATGAAAAAAATGCTACTAATTATAGGTTTAAACCAACCTTAGCGAATAGAGTAAGAAACACAAATTAACAATAAAAGAGTTACAAAAGATACATAAAATGAAAGGTTAAAAGATTACATTTTAATTTTCCAATAACAACAAATAATGACAATCATCTTAATTTCCCACTAACAATAAATAATGACAATTATAAGTAACTTGATATTAAAAATGCATCAACTCTCTCTCTCTCTCTCTCTCTCTCTCTCTCTCTCTCTCATTCAATCATGGCTACGCGTTTCTGAGTTGTACACAGAAGCTTTTATATCACTTGCTAGCGACAGCAAACGAGACCAACCCTAGCTAATACCCAAATACAGATACAAGACTACAAAAACTTGGTGCTCAAGCCATAAAAATAAAGGGTAATGCTAGGGAAACTAAATTTGTAGATAAAATTTTGTAAACTAAATGACATAAAAATTGATAATTGGGTTACTACTTAAGTGTTGATTAACGTGCTTATTTTTAATTGGTGACACATCATTTAGTTTGCAAATTTAATCTAAAAATTTAATATGGTTAGTATTACTCAAAAACAAATGCCACCGCCAGCAAACAGACATCGAAGAACAAACAAAAATGACCTAAATTTCCAAGAAACTACGGATCGAAAACAAGTAGAAACAAGTTGCCAAAACGAATTAAAAAAGTACAAGAGTCAAGAGAGGATTATGGATTTTTCTTTTTCTTTTGGAATAGGGTTGGAAATGTGGGGTTTGATTAATTCAAGTTGACCAAGACAGCGTTCTTGGCAGGTTTCTTTTCTTTTCAGATACTTGCAATTGTTTTTTGTTTCATGTGAGGCATTATCTTCATTCAACACTGCAGGTGTCCATAGGAACTTGTGGTTGGCATTGCGTTTTTTAATCTAAAAGTGCCATCATATACTAGCAAGCCAATTTCATTGCATGTCCTCTGCTTCGAAGATTAGGATTGGGCATGCATGGTTCACTCAATAATTGCCTTGTACTTTAAACTACCATGGATGATATTTGTTTTTTAGGCCTACCACTTCAATCAAGAAAACATAAAAGGGGAAACACAATAAACGATCGGATGTCACATTAATTGATATTTCTCTTTACGACATTCGACAAACTAACGATATTCATGTTACGACAGCAAAAAGTTTGTTACCAGGCCGACTACCTAAAATACAAAACACGCCATTTTGGTAAAACCCTAGCTCTAGCGCACTGTAAATTGATATTGGTTCATGTCACTTTGCAACTTGCAAGTTCAAACAAACTTGTTGATTAAAAGTGGAGGGATCGGAATAAACCAGAAAAATTGGAAAGAAACCCTAAAAACACGATCAGAAGAATGAAAAGGAAAAAGAAAAACCCGTGAACATTTAATTGTGATAGCAGTGGCATGACAACCCTCACACCACCGTAGAGTGGACTGTCCTTTTATGCGTACCCGACTATATGACAACTTAAGATTCTAAGCAAATAGATAGCTGCCACATTTGTCTGTTCTTTCTATTGTCCTTGTTTAGCACAAATTAACGGATGAGTTGAATGGACGGTGTTAGGCATCGTTGAAGACAACGGGAATTTGCTTACCATTCCAATCAAACTTAACTTTTTCTTCCATTAGAAATCGACTAAAGTATAACAAGATAGAAGGAATAGTGCTACGTTCACGATCTTAACTTCGTTTTGTCTTTCTGAGAAAACAGAAAAACAAAAAAAAAAAACAAAACAAAAAAAACAAAAAACAAAACAAAAGGTTTGTGCATACCATTCACTTGGTAAACCCTAGACTGGTGTAGCTATATCTTCAAAGTTCAAACATTCAGTTGCTTAAAGTCTTTGATCAAAAGAGTAGAGGTTTGATGAAGTCAAGTAAGGCATAGGTTTGTATCTATAGAGAGTATATATGGACACCATAAAGTTTTTTTAATACTATCTCCTAAGTTTTATGATATAACAATATAAAATATATTAAAGAATGGAGAGTTTGAGAATAAGATGTAATAAATTGTATTGAAACTGTGATTTACAAGATTCAACTATAAAACCTCATACTTATAAGTGAAAAAGAATATCACCATATTTCTAATAAACATAACGATTCAGTTAATATCAACACTATAAAAACATTTAGTAACCACACAATCAGAATTTTAAGTAACACCAATTAAATTAATTAACTACTAGTAATCCCATGATATTTAATCCCATAATATTACTCTTCCACAATTTTTAGATTCGATTATTCATTCTCCAGAAATATCAAAAAGTATGACCAATTTTCCCCCTTCCTTAATGTAAAATATTTGTTGTACTAAAAAATATGATCAATTGCCACTTAGTACTACGGTCTAGTAGTATTCTTCTTCACTTGTAACTGAAAGGTCTTAGGTTTGATTCTCGCCAAAGGCGAGTTTGAACCATATTATTACTAGTCCATTGTGAGGCTAAGTCACCCCTTCCCCTAATGTAGATAATATCGTTTGTTAAAAAAAAAAAATATATATATATATATATATATGGCCAATTGGCCTCTCTAGGCTTTTCATCTAAAAAGCAAATTGCATTTGCCGTTTTGGCACCCTCTCATTGACATACATGAAAAATTAAGCCCCAACTCTTTCTCCCCCTTTAATAAAGTTGATTTTAACCCTCATTATGACGTTGCAATGAAGCTTAAGTGAAACGTGATTTTGTTACTTAATATGTCTTTAAATTTTAATTTTCTTATTGAAAAGATAAATTATTTTGCTAAGTATCAACAAATGAAATAAATTGCAGAAAGTCACAAAGAATTTTGAGTGCAAAATATTTGAAATTCTCTTTTAACATAAGAGGTGGTGAGTGAGTGCCTGTGCTGAGTGGGTATAAAGGCCAATCCATATTAATTATATATAAAACTGCATAGTTGGAATTTGGAATCATTTTTGCATGAAACGACAAGGGATCTTGGATAGACGACCCTACCAATTACAGCAGCTTTCCTTGCTGTCCCTTTAATTTCAAAGATTCCCAATTGTAATTTGGCAATTAGGAATAGGTTAGTTCCAAAATCTAATCACAGCTCGAAGCTAGATGTTAAAATTTGTCAATTACAGCATATTTACTTCCATCAAATAAAGAGGTTTATGTGTGTCCCTTCCATGCATGCACGTTGCAGGTTCTTTCACCTTTGGATCTGTTGTCCAAGAAGGTTATTGGTCATGATTCTATACTTGATAGGGTAGAATGGATAATCTTAAGAACCTTATTCTGCGTCTGGCCCGTCCTTTAGGCACCTTTGGGAGGCAGGGAGTGTGACAACGTAAACTGCTCGAATGAAAGCTCTAGCGAGGAGGGAAGCGAAGCTGCTCGAGAGGGCGTCATCTCCCTAAAAGAGTATGCTTTTCTACATACATAAATATATAGTTGTTCACCTTTCCAAGATAACTATGAGTCGATATATATGCTAGGATGAATTACACGCATGCATACAAGTTGATTGTGTTCATGTGAGTGATTAGTTACTGCTACGTTGAGTATCATGGTAAAGGGTCGAACTTGATTATTTAAATTTAATGATTTTACGTATTAAGCTGAATCTCTAAATTCTAGACCTATACTTTTATAGAGTCGTTCAACAATTATCTCATTTTTAATCAGATTTCATTGTTTTATGTGACCTTAACGTATTCAGTTTTTGTATGCACTTGAATATCTTCACGAAAATTGTACATTAATTACACAATCAATACAGATTTTAATTAATATCTTTAATTTTCATGTCAATCATATCTAGTTCCTTTGAACTTTGTAATTGGATTTAGTTTTGGCAAGAATCAAAGATAAGAACTCTCAATTATAAGTGCAGAGGAATACCACTAGATCGTAATACTAAATGGTTACGTGTACTCAACTTTAGAAATTAGAATGTGGATGGAAGAACCAAATGCGCACACACCTCTTTTTTTTTTTTGGAATTTTTTTTTTTTTTGGAATTTCCCAATTCCCAATCGCATATATAACATAGGAAATTAGCAATATACATGTAAAATAAAAAGAGCCAAGAGCTCATCATCTCCCATGGTGTAAAAACGGTACACAATCTAAAAGGTAAAAAAAACACCACTCTCTACTTACACTCATATATTTACTTCACACACGAGAAGTTAATGGGCCCTAATATATGGACCCCCACAGCCTATTGAGCAACTCATGATTGATGATGATGTGACGCAGGCGCACCGCACATCGTGGTTCGTACGGACAAACGAACTGTAAGAAAGCACTTCAAAGCAGCCAGCACGGATTTCCAAAATGCTTCCAACTTTACCGCCACCCAAAGATGTAAAGGTACTTTCGATGGAACCGGATCCCCTCTAGAGCCAATAAAATTGGGCTACTAAATATGTGATCCGGACTGTTAAAATTTGATCAAACGGTTATAAACAGAGAATTCTTTAAAAATTATAATAATCGTAACCGTTGAATTAAATTTCAACGACCTAAATTGCATACTCAGCAGGCTCAGTATATATAGATCTAGAGAGAATCCGGTTCCTTTCAACTTAACCACCTGATAGTGACAGCAACGTTTCTAACTATATTTTTCATCTTAAGATTTTTTTCCTTTTTACTGCAGAAATGGCCGACCAGATTAGAGCGATAATGGAGATTCTATGTTTAGGCCAAGGCCTACTTCCTCTAGTTACCGTGTTGCGGCAGCCACTGTCGGCATAGACGTGGAAAGAATCGCGGTGGCTTGATGACGGCCTCTGTCGGAAGAATGGAGGGAATTGGGTCCAAAAGGAACTTATCCACCATCCGCGTGGCAGGTGTTGCCACGAATTTTTCCCATGCTTGATCCGCCTCCCCTTGGTGCTTTAAGAAGGCCTCCGTGGCATCAAGGCGGTGCATGTTCCAACCCCGCCGAGCTTGCAGCCGGCGGATCTTTTGCAATTGGCGATACGCCAAAATGCAAGTATTTTCTTTGATTTTAGAAATTGCTGCTTGAAGAAGCCTCTCTTGGGTTTCATCATCGTTACTACCACTCGCTTCGCAGTGTAAATACTCATGCATTTCAGGCACGCCTATGGCTTGCCTGATTCCATGCGTATATTCTGCTTCAGTCGTAGAGTCAAACATTTTCCTCACCTCGTCCACCAAACCCACCTTCACCATCCGATCCACTCTCTTCGACACGAAAGAGTGGAGCACAGGGATGGCCACATCAACCCAAAGAAAGCAACACTCGTACTTCATTCGAAACTCCGAGTGTTTATCCACCAAGGCTTCAATGTACGAATTCGAACCACCCGCAATGATCGGCAGTCTGTCACGCTCCAAGATGGATTCGATGGCCAACGACGCATGGTGCTTGAAATCATTGGCAGTAAAATTTGAGTTGGGATCGACTTTGCCTATCAAATGGTGAGGTATGCCTTTACACTCTTCCTCGGTGACTTTGTTGGTGACGATGTCCAAGCCTTTGTAGACTTGCATTTTGTCCGAGTTTATAATCTCCGCCGGATAATGCATTGCGAGGTCTATGGCAAGCCGGGACTTGCCAGTCCCGGTGGCTCCCATTACGATCACAACCTTATCTTTTCTCCGGAAAAATGGATCCATGTTGATGTTGGTAAGCGCGGGGCCCTGGAAGCTCACCATCGGCTGTACTACTTGTTTGAAGGCAGACATGAGAATTCTCATTTTGTTATTAATTGAAACCTGCAAGGTTGACCCATAAACACAGGTGAGAATTCACTTCATGGAAACATTATATTCAAAGTTACACATGTAACGCAGTCCTCACAACAAAACCGACAAAATATCCCACATAGCTTTTTGGACCACGTTACCTTCAATTACAATAAACGCGGCGAATTGTTGGATAAAAATGGCTTGTAAAAACTTCTTGATGTAGAGTATTAAAGAGAGACGAGAGAGCCACCGAGAGATGCAAGCCACTGGGGTTAGCCTACTGGCAAGGTAGTTAGGGTGATCGATCGGTAGAATGAATGGTGATGGTTATGTATAGATGGGTTTTCTCTCTAGGTATATCTTGTACTAGCTTCCCTTTTTTTTAAAAAAAAAAATACGGTTGCGGAGGAAAACTGTGGGTTTTCTGAGAAAATGAAGTTTTTGAAGCTGAATGATCACTGCCTAAGCAGAAGAGATGAGAGCTTGGGGATTTTATAGTGGTGGGAGAAAACTAAAGCAACGAAGGGTTGTATAGGGTTTTCTTATGACTTCAATGGAGTGAAAACACATGTAGATTTTTGGTGAATTGTCCTGGGCAGAAGTATTGTCTTATAGTGTGGATTTACTGTCTTTGAATATTCTTTAATTGAAAAATAAGAAGGGCTTTAGAGTATTTTTAATGGAGTCCCTATGACTGTATATTCCCTAAATATAGAGTCAAATGACTTCTAATGAGCCAGAATTGAAATCCTCAAAATATCTCAATATATTAAGAACTCGCCAGATATTTTAAAAGAATTTTCAAATATAAGAACTATATATAAAGACGTAAATAGTAGACTCTATATTAATTGTGAGTGGGAAATGATGCTGCTCCTTTTTTTTTTTTCCTTGTTTTTTGAACCCACCCAAGTGGGGCAACTTTTCATTTGCCTTTAATTTTTTTTAATTCTTGAAAAATCAATGGTATCAATGGTTATCGTATTTTAATTAAATGAATAATAATTTTTTAATATTTTAGTTTTTATATTTAGGGATTATACTCTAGGGAATTACCATATTAGACAATATTCTTTTAGAGACTCTAATATTCCTCTAAAACTCTTAAATGAGTCCTTAAGATGATGGTGGGAATCCCTAAGTAGGGACTGCCATTAGAAATGCTCTTAGCATTTTTTTTTTTTTGGACAACAAAGATGCTCTTAGCATTAGGAGGGACCATATAGAAAGAATTGATCGACACCAAGTTTTCTGTGTTTCATATACCAACAATTAAATGGGCCTCTTGTGCTAATTAGGAGGAGAAAAACTTGTGTGGGGCTTAGATTGAGACTAGACTTTGCTGAGTGGCACTACAATCCACTTAAAACGCGCCCACTTGACTAGTCTTAAATATAATCTTTTATCATTCTTTTATATTTAAAATTTTCATAATTATTTTTTCTACTAATAATATATATTAATCTAATGTTTCTTCATTTTTTTTCTTCTTTCCCCCTATTTTTTCTCTTCCCAAATTCCTCTCCACTTTGGTTTGCCATAGGTCTTCAGTACGCTCTCCCACTTCTTTCTCTTCCAATTTTGTTTATTGCTTTCCTTCAAAAAAAATTCTGCACCCACTCCAATTTTATCATGGAAAGCAACTAAGAATCTGTAAGTTTCTTTTCGTTCTTTATAGAACTTGACATGAATAACCCACATATTAGGGTTTTTTTTTCTTAATTATATTTGGTAAAGATGTACTTTCTTACAAATAGAAAGCTACTACAATCAAAACAAAGTGAAAGATAACAAATAGGTTATGAAAAAACTAACTCGATAATCTGGAGTGTGCACTTTTGTATTTATAGAGAGAAGAGAAACAGTGGGGGAATAAGAAAGATTTGTGTTAGAGAGAGGAGAGAAACAGTAGGGGGAAAGAAAGCAAAGAAGTTTTGTGAAGAAAAAAGTGCAGAATTTCATAAAACGCAAGAACCACAACTGGGAGAGAGAGAAGGACAAAACAAAGTGGAGGGAATTTGGGAAGAAAAAAAAATTAATGAAGAAAAAAAGGGGGGGGGGGGAAGAAGGAAAAAAAACATTAGATTGATATATATATATATATAATTTATTAATTAGTAAAAAAAATAATTATGAGAATTTTAAATATAAAAGAATGATAAAATATTATATATTTAAGACTTGCCATGTGACAAGTTTTGAATGGATTGTAGTGTCACTCAACAAAGTTCAGTGACAAGCTAAGTCATACACAAGTTTTTCTCAATTAGGAGGGCATGATCTGTTAATTTCATGGAAATTAAGTGTAATTAAGAGTGACATGATCTGTTAATTACATGAAAATGTGTAAGTAGGTAGCTAGCTAGGCTACAAATTAATCGTCATTTTAATGTGTTAAAGAGGAGCCACCTGTATAATAATATAATTAAAAGTATAAATAATATTAGTCAACTCAAAGTAGGAGGAAGTGATGTGGTTCAGGGTATGATTCCCTAATGCATACACCAGTTGTTAAGTGATTAACTTTTATTAATTTGGGTTTAGGTTCTAATTCTATACTTATTCTCCATAAAATAAAAATTAAGAACACGTATGCATCACCAACGATGTAAAATATTGGGTGGGAATGGGATAGTTGTATCAGGAAAGCAGTGGGCAAAACGAATTTTTCTTTACGGTTTTGATATCAATATAAAAAATTTTAGAATGTGTTAGAAGGGTAAAAGTGTTAGCCTTATGTTTCTGATAATTCACTCTTTAATCACTGTCCTTTGATTCCCAGTAAAATTATTATTCCTTCGAGAAACAATGTTACATAATAGTAGGAGAAGTAAGAAAAAAGAACCAAATTAACTAGTCCCTCGAGTCATCTAATTTCTTTTTTATTTATAAGTATTTGATTACGGATTTAAAATTAAAATCTCTCTTCTTGTTCCTATTGATAAAAGAAACACGGTTACGTTATTATAAAGGAAACACCTATTCATTACTCAAATGTAATCTTATTACAATTGAAATGAAAATACATTTCTCAATAAGAAACACCATACATTATTTGATAAGATCAGATGGGGATGGGGAGTTGACTGAAGATCAAGTCGAAAGGCGTAAGTTGAATTAAAATAATAAAATTTTGTATATTTTGGTTTTGGCGTCTGACTTGGGCCTGTACTGCTTCAGTTCGGCGAAAATAGGGACACAAACTCAACTCTTTGCCGTAATATATAGGGGTTTTCAACCACATTCTCTCGTCTACAATGTTTTATTAAGATTTTAAGATTTACGGATGTTTTTCGTATTTTATTATTTCTTTTTGATATTACGTTTTGGATTCATAGGGCTTCTAAGATTAAGTTACATTATACATAGGCCGTTCAGGCATCAAGATTGATATCTTATCAATTATTCAATATTAAACATTTAGGTTTTCTCATACTTTTTTATGAATTCCACTGTTCTTGTTCTTATCAATTATCTTCTCTTTGTCAAGATGGGTCGTTTATTATACAAAATTATTAATTATTACAAACTAATTAAAAGAAAGTATATTAAATAAAAGAAGGAAGAAAACTTGAAAAAAAAAAAAATCGTATTAAGAAGTTGAGAAGAAGACGAGAATATGTACGTGGGCATTACATACAAGATGTGCATGCGCTTAATTTTCATATATTTTAACAAAAGATAATATGCGAATTAAATTTTGATCTAGTCTTTCAATTTGATTGGAGGAAGCTCGATAAAGAAATGCTAGATCCGATATTGGTTACTGGGGAATAAGTTCAATTGGAATACAAGAAATTTGAAGAACTAATTTAATTCAATTGGTTGTTAAAACCAACCAAAAATACAATTTTTAAGTGGATAAAATGTTGTCTCACAGTTTAGCGTTTGCATGAGCTGTTGCTTGGATGTTGATTACAATTGTCATTTTCTTTTCCTTCTAATTTTTTTATGTAAAAGATATGATATTTCTTGTTGAATGACATGAAACTGAGGAGAGTTAAGAGTGATGTTGAACTACATAACAAAAATAAAAAATTCAAAGCCGATTCAATAAAATATTGCGATGTGAAACATAAAAACTGATGTAGAATAGATGGCTGAGAAGATTGAAGACCAGCTTGAATGATGCAAAGTTGGCAACAAGGCTTATGGGATGTAGGTATGGTAGATCGGTGTCAGAATCATGCATAATACATGTCGTTTGGAAGAGAATGACGCGAGGACCAATACACATTTGCTTGGCTTGTGAATCAGGGGCAAAGTTGGCCAAATTCCTTCTTTACCATCCCAAAACAACGTTTTAAATTTTGGGATACTTCTGGAACTTTGTTAACCCTTTCTTTTATTTCCTCCTTGAATGTTAAGTCCTACTAGGGTTTGCCTTATGTTTTGGACGTATAAATACACCTCTTTGGTGTTGGTGTTGAAGATCAAGTCGATTCTAGGGTTTCTTAGAGGATTCTAGGTTGTGATATATCATTCTATTTTTCTTATTATATCTCGCCGCGTCAACAAAATATTGGTACCCTACAATATAAAAATAAAAAAATAAAAAATAAAAAAAGGGAGAGTTCCGAACCCCAAATGTAGTAGTTGAACAATCAAAACTCAATCCACCTAAGAAAATGCGGAGGCTTCTCAAACCACATGCAAAATAAACCGAGCTAAAGTGATATGTCACTCCATCTGTATTGTACCACAACGATTGGATTAAGTATTCTTTAAACTAATGAGTTTAATAATCTAATGACACTATATATGATTAGTCATTGCCAACAATGGCGCGTTGTGGGCTCCTCATCACATTAGAAAGCCAAAAGCTTATTTGACATGTCTCAGACTCTCAATGCATCAATGTTTTGTTGAAGTTTAGAGTGGTTTTTTTTTTTTTTTTTTTTTTTTTAATAATACAAGCGAAGGGGAGTCAGGATCTTAGAACTTCAAATGCTCATAACCAATTGAAATCGGTAAATTTGATAACATTTAGAGAGAGAGAGAATTAAGGAAGCAGCGAAGAAATTGTGTACAACTGTTAACTTAAGTTCGATTTCTGTTCTTTTCACCAGGTCTTTGTGGGTACGCCAAACAGAACCTTTAGGAATCATAAGGCCATGGAAAAGCAGGAGAATATTAATTAGTACTCACCATAGTGTGTGAAATTGAGAATATAAAAAGCTGTAAAATCTTGCTAAGCTAGCTAGTTTGAAAGAAAAAACCATCAGATCACACTTGTACTGGCCGTGTTATAACTTATTATATACACTCACAGACAGTTATATATCAATATGATTTGGTAGTTACCGGTTGAAATGCACTTTGACCATTAACTGTTGGCTGTGTTGACAATATTATACAAATCTAGCTCGATATATGATATATGCCCTTTTGCTTCAACTCATGCAACTCTTTTGTTAAACAACTGTACGTACTATGCATGCATAGATACACTATTTCCTTATTTAGAACTTATTTTTGGACCCTTTCTTTTTTAGTGGAGCACTATGGTTTTTTCTCTTCTATGGTGAAGTTCATATACTCCTAAATATGTCCGTTTGCAAGGTTTTTATGATACAAGTGATTAAGATTATTTATCTTCGCAGTGTAATGTAAAAGTTGTGTTTGATTCTCCTTTTTTTATGATATAGTGTATATTAGTGATATCTTGTCACACTAGCTTAGATTCTTTTATATGATTTGTTAATCCAACATGAAACGACACAAATTAACAAGTTCCACTATGTCGTGTAGTAAAACGAGCAATTTCTGTTATATATGTAAACAAAACTGCTAGCACCCAAACCAATCGGACATAATACAACATTAATAATCATTAACAAGAGAATAATCAACATTATCTGAAGTACCAACTTGTTAAATAATCTAATTGAAGGTTGTAGAACAAATTGTCAAACAATTAATTAACAAGCTTCGATATTGATGTCTAGAGTTGGAGTCGATCGAGAGCATGAAAGAGTCTTCCATTTCTGCGAATATTCAAACTAATCAACATACAAAGCTAATCTTTGATTCCTAATCTTTATTCAAGCGTGACTAATAGTTTTGTTTTTTCTTTTGATCAACAGAGCTAGCGCGATTAATAGTCTTCGGATTAACATTTCTTTTCAATATTTGGCGGGTTTATGTGTCGATGATATATATTGTTATCGTACTTTTGTTAGTATAACACCGAAACCCTAATTAGTCATAACCTAAATATTTTGGCACAACATTGATCTGGCCGTAAATGTAACCCACACACAAAAGTTTAGTTTTAACCAATGTTAATTTGCTTGTAATTCTCTTATACGTATATCATCGTATATTTACAATTTTGCATGTGCAATATATACACACATGATGAAAGAGTGAGAGAGAGAGAGAGAGAGAGAGAGAGAGAGAGAGAGAGCACACTACAAATAAGTAAATATTTCCTATCAAAATATTTTTTTCACTTAGATTTAACTTTTGATTTGGAGTATAGTTTCTATATTTTGAGGAATCACGATAGCTGTTGCACCCAAAATATGAAGAGACTCGGGAGCAATCATAAGCAAGCTTTACACAAATACACTTTATATAATAGAATCCACGTAATATATAATACAACAATGTTTGGCTATTTAAGAATGAATAGAGAAACTCCTACTCAAAATTTTTGGTGTTCAAATTACAGAGTTTTGTGGTTATGATTAGAACCGTTCGTCACTTTATGAAAATTATCTCTGTAAATGAATTAAAACTAAGATTATTTAGTCAATTTATTCTTCGGGATAAAATTTCAAGTACGAACTTTGCTCGACGAAATCATGTATGGCAAAACCTTTAACCACGAAATCCTTATTTAGTCGGAAATCTTTTCGTTTGAAAAGGTAGCTTTTTTTGTAATAATCATATCTCTAAAAAAAAGTAGCATAGTTAAGGGAGTACTAACTAGAAGAGTAGTTGAGTGGGACTTGCTCCCAACTTGGATTAAGCTCCAAAACCATACTAAGACAAATTAAAAGATAGGCATGTCATTAATAACCGTTCAAGTGATTTCCATCCTCAAGTTGGTGGGGTTTGGATTTATTGGCTGAATATGCACCAAGTTATTCATACCATATGGCAGCAAAATCTACAAATTATGGCTACGGTTATTTTCAAAACTTCATGATTACTTGTGCCACATTAGTAGGAAAACTTTTAGAGTTGTCAAAACCAGGTTGGGAAAAAATAGTTTGACAAGATATTGAAGCGATAAGTCATGGGTGCCCAATATTAGATTATGAAAAACTACCGAATTGGTTCTTTTTGTATGCATCACGATTCTCCAATATTCATTGGTTTTGCTTGTAACTGAATTTTCATATTAGAGGCCTCATTGCGTAAGGCCTCTGCATAAGTGTATTTCAAAGGGTTAGGTCTAAGAATGGGTAGGTAAATGTCAATATAAACGAGGTAGTATGTATATATGTGTATATATAACCTTTTCCCACGTTAGAAACAGAAGTATCATTAGACTAATACTTAACTGGCGAATATAGTGAATATCACATAATTACTAGGAGATAAACTAATATAAGCAACTAGAATGCTAGAAATCACATAGTTGGTGTTAGAACTGCTAGAATGCTAGAAATATAAGCAACTAGAATGCTAGAAATATAAACCTTGTTTGTGATCCCATCTAGACAGAGAAAACCTTTATAGTTGTCTACATATCCCAAAAATGTACAAGTTGTTGTTTTGAGTTGTAGTTTTGAGTTGTTATAAGGTTTTAATAAAGGATAACAGGCACATCCAAATACTTTGAGATGTGTAAGAGTTGGAGGTTTACCAATTAAGAACTTGTAAGGGGATTGCATTTTTAAAGAAATACAAGGCATTTTGTTTATCAAATAAATGGATGTTGAACAAGTAAAAAACCAGAACTTGGATGGAAGTGTAGCTGTTTGCAATAATGCGATGGCAGTTTCTAGAATGTGCATGTGTTTCCTTTCTGCCAATCCATTTTGCTTTGGAGTGTATGGGCAAGATTTTTGATGCAAAATGTCTTCGGATGCTAGAAAGTGTTGAAATTGATGACTTGTATATTCACCACCACCATCACTTTGGAAGGTTTTAATATGGGTAGAAAATTGGGTACTTAAGAATGCATGAAACTTAACAAATATTTAAAATACTTCTGCTTTATTTCTCATTGGAAAAATCCATGTGTATCAAGTACATTCATCAATAAAACTAGCATAGTACCTATACCCTTCAAAAGACAACACAGGGGCAGGTCCCCATACATCACTATGAATCACCTCTAATGGGGTTACAAACTTATTTCAGGAAAAGAAAAGGCCAATTTTGTAAATTTTCCTTTCAAACAAGGAGTACAAATGGTTTGACAAGTATTTGTGAATGCAGAAGCTTTGATGTGTTGCAACATTGCAGAAGTGACTGTATTTAAGGGATGCCCTAATCGTTGATGTCATAAGCTTGTAGTAACAGGTTTGGCTAGATAGCATGCATGTAATGTTGATGATGCAGGTAGTGTCTTCTGTGGAGATTTAAACGGAATGGGGTAATAGCTAGCTTTACACAGTCCCTCGAGTAGAATTTTCCTTGTGATTTTGTCTTGAACCCAAAAGGAAATATCATCACATATGAATCTACATTTGTTATCCTTGCAGAGTTGATATATGGATAATAAGTGTTGTGATAGTTTAGGAACATGCAACACATTTTTCAATGTAAAGGTATGACTAGGAGCTTGCAGTGTAGATGTACCAATACTAGAAATTGTCAAACCTGCACCACTCGCAGTGGTTATTGTATTTATGCCTTGATATTGAGTAGCCAAATCAAGATTTGCAAGCTCTAAAGTCATATGAGATGTGGCACCAGTATCCACAACCCAAAACTGTTCAAGTGGTGTAGAAGGATTGTGACCTACTTGCATCGCGGTGAGATTGACTAAGGGTGGTCTTCTTTGGTATGCAAAGTTGTTTTTATGATAGCAATGAGTAACAAAGTGCCCAAACTTCCAATATATTTGACATTGAATAGCTGTTTCATGTCCAGCAGTTGGTATATTATCCCTTTGAAAACAATCTGCAACCACATGACCTTTTTTGTTGCAGATTTGACAAGTAGGAATCTCATTTGGATGATCAGGGCAGGTGTGTTGAAAAACTTTTGGAGCTCCAAGAATTCTAAGACTAGAATTGTATGCTGAAGAGTGAAATATGGGACCATTGTTATACTAAAACCTACCTCTTCCTTGTCCTCTATAGTTTGTCCCTTTGTATCCCCCAGAAGAAAATGAATTGCCATAATTGACAAATATGGGACCATTGTTATACTAAAACTTACCTCTTCCTTGTCCTTTATAGTTTGTCCCTTTGTATCCCCTAGAAGAAAATGAATTGCCCTTAAAATTCCAGAGCCATATTGAGAAAATGACCATTGTCCAGAGTTATATCCATTAAAAGTAGATCCTTCATTGAGACTGTAGCCTTGGCTCGAAGACCCTATGTCAAATCCCTGAGACTAAGATGAACTGTGATCAAGACTAAGAGCTTTTCCTTTTTCAAACTGAGTGCTTGCAACCATTGCAGTTCTAAAAGAGGAAGACTTACAAGACTGTCCAATTATAGCTTCTTCAGCAAGAAGCTATGATCGAAATTCTTTCAAGGAAATCCCAGTTTCTCTTCCTGTAATAACACAGCAAAATGTATTATAATCAGTAGACAACCCTTTTAGAGCAAGGATGATTATATCATCATTGTCAAATAGAACACTGGCTGCAGCAAGATGGTCTCTGACATCTTTGATTTTTTGTAGATAGATAGATATTGAATCATACCCTTTTTGTATGTTCTGAAGCTCTGTCTTCATTTGAAAAATTGTAGCCTTTGTAACCATATAAAACCGTTCTTTGAGATTTGTCCACATTGCATGAGAACTAGTACTTCCAAGAACACAAGAAATCACAGTAGATGACAATGTAGCTATGAGAAACTGTATAAGAGCACGAACGTGCATTTTCCAAACCTGATAGACATCTGTTTCAACTCCTTCAAGATTCGCCTTATCAAGAACCGTGGAGGATATTGCCTGGATCCATCAACAAAACTAAGAATTCCATGACTGTCTAGCAGAAGATTGATCTGAAAACTCCATACAAGATAGTTTGAGTCATCCAATTTGACTGTAATAGAAGATGACACAGTAGAGATGAGACTTGTAATGGGCGATTGCACAATTTGCAAATTGAGCGGCGGTAACCATTGTTGTAACATCAAGAAATTTCTTTACTTCGAACTTTTATCGAACAGTTGGTGGACAACTATTTAGGAGTCAAGTATCTTAAGAACTGGGATTTTGATGAACCCAGAAAACACACATAATCAACAAATAAGAGGGTTGAGAGAAAGAAATATATGTATCAGATAGTATGCGAAAGCTTTGGATTCACCTATGGCAATGATACTATGTTAGAACTACATAAATCTTGAAGAAAAGATACAGAAAGCAGAAGAAAGAAGAGAGAATTAGAGAGAGAATCAGGCTGAGAAAGAGAGAAAGAAAGATGATTGTATTTTTTTCAGTATGTAATTTTCACTGTTTACAAAAACTGTTAAATCTCGTTACAAAGCTTTCTCTCTAAGCTAAGAACTAACTGCCTAACTACCTTATAACAGACTATGTAATCTCTTGACAAGTGTCATTCATTTTTGCCATAGATTTATCTGTCACTCGGATGTTGGTTTTCTTCACTTCACTATGCTTACAGTTGGACTATTTCATAACCATTAGTCTTCAAGTTTATTTCTTTCTAGGACTTGAAGTTTAATTGAAATAATCAATAGTGAAACAAGGATCGACAATGAAAGAGGAGAAGGGAGGGTCAGTCTTCCTAAAATGAGAAGAAAAAAGAAGGACAATTATGCCATTCAGAAGAAGTCTTCGACAAAAGGAAAACATGTTACGATTAAGTAGAGAGGTTGGATTCTTATCTCATTCCATTTTAGTGGCTCATAACAAGCTTTCCTCGTAAGATATGCATGGATTATTGTCCATTGATTTTCTTCAAATTCATTTGATCCAACGGTAAAAAATTAAGAGAAGTATGTAATAAGTAAAATAAGTGTGTAGATAGCATCATCCTTTTTAAATCTCAAAATAGTTTTCAAGACCAATTTCGCATCATAAAGCATTAATATGAAAACGTGAGCTTTTAAAATGGAACATATTTTATTGGGTGTGCCCTAGTCTCACATTTTAGCGTTTTCAATTTTATCTTGTATTGAGCTGTTCTATTTAGGTCTTGCTTATGTTGCTAGAATTTTTTTATTTTGGGCCACTACATCTTGTAATATTCCATATTAAATTGAAAAGATAATATTTTCTGGCACATTTTTTTCCTGGTTGAATATTTTTAAACAAACAATATTATCTACACTAAGGGTGAGAGGTAGGCTAAATCTCACAATGAACTAGCAATAATGTGGTTCAAATTCGCCTTTGACGATAATCGAACCTAAGACCTCTCACATATAAATGAAGAGGAATATCACTATACCGTAGTATTAAGTGGCTTTTTCACAGTTGAATTAATTAGATAAGATTTAATTAAATTTTAACCATATTTTAATATGAAATAATGCGCAGGAGAGCAATCCTCTTGAATGAAATGTCACAATTTTCAAAAACAAAGTACAAAGAACACAAATAACCCATACCACTTGGGCCTTCTTGTTTATCTTCTTAAGCCCATATACATTTTTTTTTTTCAAAAGAGGGGGGAAAAGGCCCATATTTCACAATACACGCGCTCGCACTCTAGAAGCGCGTGTGTGTCTATAACTTGCCACGTCATCCGTGAGAGTAGTTGGCAGGGACGGAGAGGCCGCCAACCGTGACCATCTCTGATGCAGATTTGCAGACTATTCACTCTCTCTCAGTCTCTCTTGTCAAATCTTCACCTGAAATTTGCATTCAAATACGAAATTAATTAAAAATAAAAATGTTATTTAATCGGAGGACCTGATTCTGACATGAATCGCTCGCTGTCTGCGTCGTCTTCGTCTTCTTCTTCGTCGTCTTCCTCCGGTTCTTGGTTCTCCGGCGTAGTCCGGGGCCGGTCCGACCGGGCCGGGTCTGTCAAGATGGGAGCAGACTCCGTTTCGGGCGGTTCCGGCGACCATTCCGGTCCCGTTGTGCGGAAGAATCAGTTCCGGGGTGTGCTCTTCAAGTACGGCCCCAAACCTATTGAGGTCTGTCAATTTCTTATGCCAATTAATGCTTCTTGTTTCTGGATTTTTCTGCATTGTGTTTGAATTTTGAGTGGCGATTGAGTTGTGAGAGCTCGATCTCTGTTTGGAAGTTGATAATTTGAAATAATTGGGGTAATTGGTGCCATTTCGATGTCGAAAAATGTAAATTTTAACTTTTTGGTGGTCTGAATTATGTTAATGGGCTGTTGGGAAGATTGAAATTTGGTGGATAAAATATTTTTTGAGCAGTTGTCAATTATTGAGATTGGTATTTCGAAGGAATGGGGTTAATTGGTGCCATTTTGCTGTCGAAAACTGCAATTTTTAGCTGTTAGATTGTCTGAAATTATGTTAATGGGGTGTTGGGAAGATTTGAATTTGGTGGGTAAAGTTTTTGTTGAGCAGTTTCCAATTACTGAGATTGGTAGTTTGAAAGAGTGGGGTAATATGGTGCCATTTTGCTGTCGGAAGATGCAATTGTTAACTGTTAGCTAATCTGAATTATGTTATTGCGTTGTTGGGAAGATTTGAATTTGGTGCATAAAGTTTATGCCAATTACTGAGATTGGGATTTGAGGTGAAATGCTGGAGCTTGGGTGGGAACTTAGAAAGTCAGGATGGATTTTGGTAACTTGCGAAAAATAGATGTGAAGTAGTTCACTGGCAGCTACTGAGAGAGAACAGCATTTAAAAAATGATAGGATTTTCAAAATCATTTGTTTGGATGCTATTTATCTACAGAAACTAAGAGGGGAAATTACCTGGTTCTGTGGTTTGAAGATTCAGTTGTGTCTTCTCTATCGATTGTACCTATATCCTTTTAGTTCAATCGAACACATTGCTCTCCATAAAAAATGTTGGAAGGTTCAGTGAGCTGCATCAAGAGCACAAGTTTCATGCATATTGGTTTAGCTTGGTAACATTTTGCAAGATTAAACTTGTAAACTGGAGTTCTGTTTAAACTTTAAATTGCTCATAGAATTAACTAATTAAGTACTTTGGATTTTGGGGTAAAGCTCAGCGTTCAAACAGAAAAAGTTACTATCTTAGTATAGGCTAGTTCAACCAGATCACACTATGGATTTTTTTTCCTTTCTTTACCAATGCATGTATTATATGTCATTCTGTTCTGATAAATCCTCTATTTTCATTGAATATAAATTATAAAGTTCTTGCTGTTTGTTATTGGTGTCAAGTATAGCTTAGTCACTGTTATTGTGCTTGCCTTAGGAGTCTATTTTTTATTATGCTTATACATTAATTTCCTTGATGCAGGTTGCATTTAAAACAGGTGATTATAGACAGCAAGTCATTTTTATTGGTGGACTGACTGATGGTTTTCTGGCAACAGAGTATGTAACATTGCTTGTTAACTTTTCATTTGAAGTGATATTTTGTCTTACATCACCAAATCTTGTTTGTGTGACTAGATTTCAGCCTATATATGATTTTCACTCAGAGCAGTTTTCTTCATTCAATAAACAGAAGTTCACTGCACAATGTTGCGAGGTGCTTAAAGAAAATTTTAATAATGTGTCATTCCTTTCATATCTTTCTTTTATGTGATTTACAGATACTTGGAACCTCTTGCAATTGCTTTGGACAAGGAGAAATGGTCACTTGTTCAACCTCTTTTGTCATCTTCATACAGTGGATATGGCACTTCCAGCTTGAAACAAGTAACTTAAGTCAACCAATCCCTTACTTTTTTATACAGGTTCTTGATTCATGCCTGTTTCCTATGTTTTTAGGTACATTAGGGTAAAACATACCCTTGCAAGTTGCAAGACAGTTTTAAGTGTATTCTATCGTTATGGTTTTAAGGATCCATGGTGACTGGCCTGGACCTTTTCATCAAGTTTAGCCTGTTTATGTTATTACATGTTTAGGCTTTCTGTTTTTAAGTGGGCTAAGTTGGCCTGGAAAAGTGAACTTTGGTTGTTCAACTTTTTTTCTAAATATTCGTACATATATATATGTATATATATATTTCTCTCTATTTTTGGGGTTTGGGTGTTGAAGTTACAAATATTACTGCTTTTACTTATAAGATATTGTCGCCTTATGTATTGAAGGATGCAATTGAACTTGATCAGCTGATCAGTCACTTTATAAACAAAGAAGATTCTGAGGGTGTGGTACTGCTTGGCCATAGTACTGGCTGTCAGGTTTGTGTTGATTGCATTTAGACTTGAGCTTCTGAAGTTAACGAGAGCACTCATCGTTATCACTTTTTGAGGCATATAATTAGAATTCCATATTTTTTTTCCGACTCTAGGATATTGTACATTATATGCGCACAAATGCTGCATGCTCCCGAGCGGTTCGTGCTGCCATTTTGCAGGTACTATGCTTTCCTTAATTTGGTTCTTTTGGTCATATTGAAATGAAAATTTGAATGCGAATAAGTTCAAAATGCTAGATGTGAAGCACCTCGTTCAGACTGTTAAAGATATCATCTTGCCATTTGGGTGTTAAGCTGGCTCCCTTGTTACTTGTCACCAAATTATCAGTTATAGATTGTAGTTGGAAATATGTTGAGAGATTTGTTTTCACAAGATCGTAGTTTTCATCAAAGAAATATGTTTTCTAATTCATATTATGTCAACATCGTGTTGAGCCATCTTTTATTTGATGTCTGATGAATCGATGATTGATGTAAAGTCCTTAATCTTTCTTGCGGCAATATCTTCTATACTTGTATGTATGAAGTTATGAACCTATACTTGAATCTGTGGTCATAATGCCAATTAAATGTCAGGCCCCAGTCAGTGATCGGGAATACAGAGCAACTCTTCCTGAAACAGCTGCTATGATTGACTTGGCTTCAACCATGATTAGTGAAGGACGTGGTTCAGAATTAATGCCAAGTGCAGCTGATCCAGGAGCCCCAATAACTGCCTATCGGTGGGTATACACCCATATTATTGTCATCCGTAGTAATAAGATATGAAAGTATTACCAGTTTTGAAATGAGCTTTATTAGAAAGAATAGGCTTCAAAATACATAGAGGCTTGCAATGGGTTGCACCATGACATTAAGATCGTCTTGCTGCTCAGCCATCAAATACCATGTTGCCTTTCATTAGTGCTATTTGTCTTCGTCTAAAGAAACAAATGCCTTGCAGGTATCACTCCCTTTGTGCATACAACGGGGATGATGACATGTTTAGTTCTGACCTTACTGATGACCAGCTGAGGTTGAGACTCGGGCACATGACTAACACACCGTGCGAGGTAGAGTATCCCTTATTTTATTTTCTTATCTGCAAGGAAGAGTGTTTCTAAAGTAACTTAATTTGATTTGAAGTAAACCTTTAGGCAAGATGTTAACAACTTTAGATAAGAACACAATTAAAGGAATTTCAGAATAATATAATTATATATTTTTGTTAGGAAAGTACTTAATCATAGATTTTTAAGAGGGACGATAGGAAAAAGGATAAGAAATATAAGAAGACAAAGGTAGAATTGCATTGCTTCAGGATTCCAACATAAAAATGGCAAATGCATTATCAGCCTCTTGGTTCTTATCTCTAGTGACAAGCATAAGTTTTGTTTACCTTTTATATAAGAACGATGCTACTTTCTGGTTTAGTGTATGGAATACAAATTAAATTACTCATATTTCTTTTGTAGGTTATATTTTCCATGGCTGATGAATATGTGCCAGACTATGTTGACAAGAAAGCACTGGTTCAAAGGTTAAGAAATAGAAACTTTTGCTTATTTTACGTACATTTTTTATATGACATTTTGTGTTGTTAAGAACCTCACGAAAGTAGTACAAACAAATTAATACTCTTGCTGGTTAATAATGCGTTTAAAACAGACTTCTCCTGTGGTGTTTCCGTGTGCATGTGCACACTGTATCTGTCTCTGTCCGTGCGCAAGGGATTAATCTCTGATCCGATTAAATAATTGTACTGCTATTTGTGGATCTCATGCAGATTGTGCAAAGCTTTGGGTGGTGCTGAGAAAGTTGAAATCGAATACGGGAATCACTCCCTGTCCAACAGAGTTGATGAAGCTGTCCATGCCATCATCGATTTTGTTAAAAGAGATGGACCGAAAGGCTGGGATGATCCATGGCATTAGTTGTAGTGCGCTGCTCTGTTTTCCTATTTTCATTTCTAAGTTCTTTCGTTTATTCTATTCTCGTTGATTTCTTGTCTTCAATTTTCTGAGCTTTTCCAGTTTCTTCTTCTTCTTTTCGATCTTGTTTCACTCACATTGTTGAAATTGCATTGATAGAGAGAACATTACCGTTTTCTGTGAACTTGTCAAGCAAGAAAACATAGAAAATCACATTTTTTTGCACTATTGTCTGGCTTTAGCAGTCTGGAATCAAATTAGGGCTGGCTTCTTGTTTACACACATTTGATCGTTTCTTCCTATGAAAGAATATCGTCATTTACGAGTCGGAGTCATAGGACACTGCTGCTGTTGTGGCTGTTGAAGCAGTGTGAGTCTAGTGTCTACCGTTTATAACATGTCTTTTAGCTGTGGGAGTTTGGTGATTTCTGCCAGCAACCTTTCTTGTTAATATGTGTTTTTGAGTCTTGACGATGATATTTGAGGTTAAGATTTAGGTTAAGTCACACTGTAGGTCAATCCTAACGAAGTATTGAACTCTTCATCTACGTGAATCGTAACTTGGTACATCTCCCTAACAAGTAGAGTGGAATAACATCTCCCTAACAAGTAGGGTGAACATGTTTTGTTATTGACATATTATTTAGGATGATATCGACGCGCCATTGATAATGATATTAACATCTATTAACAAAGACTAGATATCATGTTACATGGCATAAGTATACCTCGCCAATAAAATAAAGATATGTATAACTTTTGTCTATTATCCTTATTTTACGTAACGATTTTGTGCTGTGTAAGTTGTTCGCGAAGAACAATGGACAAAACGAGTGATAAGGTGGAATCGGGTGGTTGGTAGATAGCTGGTGGGGTTGGCACCCGCCCATTTGTGTGCTCACAAATTTTGTTTGAAGAAAGGTCAAATTTCACCACTTCTAAACGATTTTGGATTGAAAAAGATCATGGATTCTTGGAATGCCCTAAATTGAATTTTAAAAAAATTAAAAGCATACACTTTCACACTGATTCAGCTATCTTCTCTTCTGGAGAAAGAAGTGTTATTTACATGTCTTTTTTTTATTTATCATACATGCTGAGTTAATTTTTGTCATTGGATCATTTTTAATTTATTCAGTCTGATAATCAGATATTAAAATGAATGTAAAAAGAAAAGTGTGGATAACACCATTCGAAGAAACAAAAAAAGAAAAGCCATTCTATCAAAGCTCAACACACCTCAAACATTTTGGCTTTTTGTCCTTTTGCCCTTATGCCCTTTTGCTCCACCACCGCTGCCCACCACCACCCCACCCCACTCACATCATCTTCTTTGACATTTAGGTTTACTAGGATTTTTTACCCTTTTTTTATCCTTCTCCTTCCCTCGCTTTCTATTTCAATTGTTACGATTAAGCCACATCAATAACTTATATTAATTTTTTATAAAAAGAGTAAGAAAAAATAAAGAATGTGAAAGAAGAGAATAAAAGATGATAAAAAGAGAACGGAAGAAAGTCCTAGAACTTGCCACATGGCTTGCTCCTTCATTTGCTGGCGCACCATCACTTCACCAGTGCTGCCATTTAACACAATTGCCAACTGTTATCCCAAATGTACGCATGAAAGGATTCAACGGTGGGTGACCGAGGACCATTGAATTAAATCCAAACATCAAATATTTACTAATGTTGAATGATTGTAAGTGCTTAAGAAAAATTGCAAACAACACAAACGCGAAAGGCAACCGCGGCAGAAAAGAATAAAAGAAAAATTGCCAATTGTTAGACCAAGTAGAGAAACATTGATAAAACATTGTTTCTCAAAAGTAGAGAAACATTGATAAAACATTGTTTAAATAGACAGATTACAAAGTATGTAGTCCTATAAAAGACCGATATTAAAATTTAAAAAAAAAAAAATTGAATCTGTTTTATGGGGCTTTTCATTTCATTATTTGGCATCCCATTCTTACCAACCTGCTTACACAATTCAAGAAAATTTGGCAAACTAAACCCCTTTTCGAATAGATTAATTATAATTACAAGGTCACGAGGAAAAGAAAAGACCCCAAACTAAAGGGAACAGATTCAACCCAAACAAAAACTAAACGATACAAAAATACAACAAAAGCCAACTGAAAAAACGGCCAAACACCAACCAACAGCTTAATCAAAGACAATTAACTCATAAACAAATAAAAAGTTTTGGAAACTTTCATGAAAAAGGCTTGGATTAAGTTTATCTTAATAAAAAATCATGCTATAACTTTATTTATTGAAAAAAACTTAGATTTTAATAAAAAAAAATAAAAACTCTTAAATTTTAATAAAAATGACAAACAAAAAAAAAACTTAAATTTTAATGAAAAAGATATCATTTTAATATTTTAAAAAATAAAAAGAAAAAAACTGACGCACGAACCTGCACGCCCTCGCACAAACTGTTTATGAAATTTACTACATTGTTTATAAAACTTAATGGCACTACACTTTTTATGAAACTTACTACAATGTTTATGAAACTTAACAGTACTAAACTTTTTATGAAATTTAACGGTACAACACTATTTATGAAACTTAACGATAGATGCTCGTCCCAGATTTTCAAGTTATTTCACCAAACTGCAATAAAAAGATTAAAAAAAATGATAGAGATCAACGTCCACGTCGTTAAAGTCATGCATGGCTTGGATTAAGTTTGCCTACCGTCAATCATTTTGGGTTTAGGGTTTGAACTGCAGAGAGAAGAGGCTGCATTCGAATTAATAGAAGCAGTTTAAGGTTTAGGGTTTGAACTGCACAAAGGAAAGGTTGCATTCGAATTAATAGAAGTGATCCCTGACTTTAAAAATTAATAAAAATGGTTCAGGGTTTGAACTGCAGAGAGGAGAGACTACATTCGAATCCGCCGCTGCATGTCCGGCGATGTTCATCGTCTTCGTCACCGTAAGATCAACCGCACAAGGAGGAAATTGAGCCACATGATCAAGTGAGTTTTCTTATTTCCCACGCAATGCATGCATGTGCTAATTATTGATTAAAATTCACGTAATATGAAATAAATGAATTAAAATTCGCTTTTTCATTATCTTTGTATTATCTTTACTATTTTCTTGAATATATTTTATTGGGATAGGATCAAAGGATAAATATTTTTACAAATACTTTTATACTCTTTTTAAGCCTTTTAATTACATGACATCCAATGGTTCTTATTTATTCATTAAATGACATAGATGCTTATGTCGATCTTAACTAATATTAAAGATAAAATAAAACTGAAAAAAAAAAAACATAAAAATATATATCTGTGTGTGTGCGTATACAATGTTGAGGGATTGCAAGGTTTTCCAAGCAGATCGAGAATTTTCGAGTAGTACTAGTTGTGCGAATTGACAGAAAACTGGCAGCCATCCAGGAATCCCTCATCAGGCTTTCTCTTTCTTATGGAAGGTGAAGTTTGAATAATTCTCAAGATGCAAAAACAGCATGAACCTGACATGTACTACAGGACTGGTTGCACTGTGCCGCTCCAATATCTGATGCAAGATTATTTTGAACGTAAAAATTTTATGTTTGAAGTAATTCATTTCACTTTCGATGGAAATAGGATCAAGGAAGATCAAACTCCTGAACAGCGCGAAATTAAAACTAAAATTAGCAAGGGAAGAAACATTAACTAAAATTGGTTCGCCCATCTCCATTTTGATCAAAACTTGGATTCAGACTTTGAACCCTAATAAAAAAATCATTAACTGAAATTTTTTTTTTTCCAGACTTGGTACAACTAGGGTTTCTTCCTTTTTTTTCAATTTGAGTTTTAATTTTCTAGATTTTATTTTATTTTTTTTCAGTTTTTTTTTATCTTTAATATTATTTAAAATCCACATAAGCATCTATGTCATTTAATGAATAAATAAGAACCATTAGATGTTATGTAATCAAAATGCTTAAAAAAATATAAAAGTATTTATAAACATATTTGTCTTTTCATCGTATCTCATATTTTAGATATATTTATCATTAAAAATTTGTTGATTGCTTTTCAAGGTTGGTTTAGAGATTGCGTTATCACAGAACTGTTTATTCTGGTTTGTCAGTATATAATACAATGGCGTTCCAATTAGTTTACAAGTTCAAGTTACGAGAAATACTTTCCTTTTAAGGATTAATTCTGTAATAAATCAATTAAATTAATTTTTAGGGTGCGTTTGTTGTACTGAATTATTTAGGACTGGACTAGCTTTGTAGACTAAATTGGACTGGCTTAAATTAGACTAAGCCAAACTAAGTTAGTGAAGCGTTTAATGCAGTGTCAGACTAAAAATAGAATAATTAATAAATTATAATATTATAATATTTAATATATATCTAATAATATTTTATTATGACTTCAAGCTTCTCCTTCTAAAAATTCTAAACACTCTTCAGCGGTTCTATCTCTCTCTAGAGAGTATTTTCTTCCTCTTTGGTTTCATCGCCATTATTTCCTTTCCTCCCATCTTTTTTCCTTCAAAATGCCTCAAAGTTCAATTTCATTTTTTTTTTTTTTTTGCAAAACACTTCAAAACCATTTTCCTGCAAAATCATCCCCAAAGCTACTCTCTCTGTGAAATCCCGTTCCTGAATTTCATTGTTATAATCTACGTATTTGTATTATTGAGATTTTATATTATTTCTCGAGAATTTATTTTAAATTGTTTGAATTTAGATTTTAACTAAACTAGTTACAAAGTTTGAAGTTTGAAAATTAATTGCTTAACAAAAGCCGTTTGCGAGTTCGAATTATAACGGTATAGTTATGGACATTTGAAGTTGTCTTACTAAACTATAAATTTTAAATCGATTAAACTTCCACAAGGAAGAAGCCTTATCAATTTAAGCAAAAATAAGAGGACCAATCAAATAAAAAAGTTTTTTTTGGGGGGGGTGTTCTTAAAAAAAAAAAAGAAAGAAAAAAAGAAAATGGGGCTGCTGCTAAGAGGACCAATCAAATAAAAAAAGTTGTTTTTTTGGGGGGTGGGGGGTGGGGGGGGGGTGGTTCTGAAAAAAAAAAAAAAAAAGGGACTGCTGCTAACCCATTTTGGGGGCGAATTGGACCCGTTAACCCACTAACTTGATCTGCTTGTATTTCCTTCATTCGAGCTCCGTTTTTGGTGATTTTGGTGTCCATGGAAAGCTCTTGACGAGGCCTACATCTCTGTAGGGTTAGATTTCCCATTTTCTTTTCCATCTTTGCAATTCAAAGCCACAAAGCCCACGAGTTTTCCAACGGTTTTATCATTTTTCCTGTGATTCCGGCAACCCTTTCCTTCGAGTGAGGTATGATACTTCATCTACTCTTCATAATCTTCAAGTTGATATGCTTAATTTGTGCTTTCGTATTCATTTTAGAGTTAGGTGTTTAGAACCCTAGAAATCTGATTTTCTTCGGTGAATTTGGACGGTTTCCAGTTAGAATTTATCATCAGCCTAGTTGCGAAAAGTTTTTCCTTTGTTGAGCTCTAGTTACCAAGTAAATTTGAACTCATTTAGTTAATATTGCAAAATTAGGGGTTTCTAAACCCTCCACCTTGACTACCACCGCGTGTGGCGGTGTGTGGGACCTTCCACGAGTGTCGTCTAGGTACCAAATCCTTCTAGTGACCCTGTGAACCTATGTCTAGCTCGGTTTCCCAAAATTCCATTGTTTGGTGTGGTGATCAAATTGGACCGCCACTTGTTTGGGTGATTGACGATAATTCGACCGTTGGATTGTCACCAAACCTTAATGCATTATAGAACATTATATTTAGTTAAAATTAGTATTAATGGAAGTTCTGTGAGGCTTTGCGGCTTATCTCGGTGAGTGACTTTAACATATGTAATATGGTTATTACCTTAATTTTCTTATTGGTATCATCTGTGAATATGACTTGGTTTTATAATGTGATTTCTATTGAAATGTGATTATATATATATATATATATATATATATATATATATTTAGCCATAGAATTATGTTTATTAAACATGATTTGGCTTGTGTACTGATGATGATAGTGATATGTGATTTGACGTGCATATTTGAAAGGTGGATGATTTGCATAGATGGTATGATATGATGAAATGTGAGTGATTTTCATGCATGTGAATATGAAATGGTTTTATAATTATGTTTCCTATAAATTGTTAATTTTTATATTTAGCCATCGATGTCGTTTTATGAAGTGGGATTTGACGTGCATATTGGAAATATGGTTTGTTTTGTATGATTGGCTTGATTTGATGAAAGGTGAGGGTTAGTGGTGGACCGTTAACCCATTGGCATGGGGTTTGTTGCTTCAAAACGTGTTTCACCCCTCGTTCCATTATTTCATTTCTTATTTCGTTGAGCCTTTATAACTTGAGTAACTTGATTCATGTGTTGTTCATTGATTGGTTGTTATGCATTGTGCTCCACGATTCCGTTGAGTGATGGTCCGGAATCCCTCCTACTCTACTCCACAATTCCGTTGAGTGATGGTCCGAAATCGTATCTTGGTTTGGGTTTCGTTGAGTGATGGTCCGAAATCCTTCCTACTCCACTCTACGATTACGTTGAGTGATGGTTCGAAATCGTATCCTAGTTTGGATTCCGTTGATTGATGGTCTGAAATTCCTCTTACTTTGTGTTTTGGTTCCATTGAATGGTCTAAAGCCTGATGTTGATGGATTTCGTTGAGTGATCCGAAATCGCATCATTTGATTTGTGGGTTCCTTGGATTCATGTTCAGCTTCAGAGTTGTAGGCTTCAGCCGAACTGAGTTGCACTAGCCTTGCATTTTGGTGTATTGTGTTTTATTGATGATGTGAAAGTGGAATTATGTTGATTGTGATTGTGGGCACTATGAGTAGATTTGTTGATCAATATGGCTAGAGAATATGATTGTGCTTCGTCGTTTGTTCTTTGAAATATTGCATGATATGCATTGTAGTATATTGTTGAGATATAGCGATTTATGTAATGAATATTCGAGTGTAGTGAAATAATGAACTACAAATGGCTTGATCCTTATTTAGGGTACGTAGGCAGTCTAATAAGGATGTTAGATGCAGCCATAAAGTCTACGAAGAAATATTGCGCAGTTGGATCTTAAGTTGTGTTTTGCCATTATCCGGTGATGGGGTATGTTAGAGATATGGGTATTTGGTGACGTCACGTATCGATCCTGGACGTATGTCAGGATTGGGGCGTGACACTCTCCTCCCTCTCCGTTTCTCCATCTCTTTTTATCCCCAAAGCTACTCTCTCCCCTTCTCTATCCATTTTTATCTGAAATTTTATGGGAAAAATAAAAATTATCTGGGACATTTCTAGGAAGTTTCGGGACTAAGGAAGAATTTTTCTATTGAGATTGTTGTTGTTATTGTCTTGCTTTTTCTTTTTGAATTTTGGTGGCTGGATTTTAAGATTTAGGTTGTGAGTGGGATTGGGTTTCAGATCCGGGCATGGGTGGGCAAACAAAGTTGCCTAGAAGCATGCTTGCAGACTTGCAATGCATACATCGTATGCAGTTCTGGAAATGGGACTAACAATTCCATGGTTTTAAGGGGTTTCGCTAAGACCGGCTAATCCCATGGTTAGTCGAGGCAAGTGGAGGTTAGTGTCATTAACGTTGGTCCCAATGGGTAACAAATAGGGGACTGGACTAACACTTAGTCCAGTCTAGTCCAATGAGAATTAGCAAGGGCAAACAAATGTGCCCTTAGTGTTTAACAAATTAATATTTCATGAATTAGTGTTTGATCCCTAAACTATTTCGGATTTGGTTGATTTTTGACATGGTTAATATTTGAAGACAAACACACAAATAGGATCATTGTGTAAAAATACATTTTAGAAAACAAAGCTAAGAAAAATAGATTAAGAAAGTTCAAATACAAGTGTTGCTGGTTATTTAGGCCGGCGTTATGACGTGGAAATCCACCGGGGTTTTTGGCTCCTGCTCAACGATCAATGGTTCGATTTCATGTGGTGCTATCTATATCTTTATTTTTACTTTTCACATATTATTCTTAATTTTTAATCTCAAATAAAATGAATTGAAAAAAAATTAACAAACGTACGTATAAAGTAAAAATTAATATGTGAATATTACTATCCTTTCTCGATTTTGGCCTTTTTATTTTTTATATTTTTTTTTGTTCCACAACCACTCAGAACATCTACACGTGATTCCAGGTGGCATGATATCCCAAACCACCGTCACCATGCACAATCAATATTTTTATCATTAATCATAATGCATTAATTGCCATAATACCCTTATCTCACACCCGCCAACGCTCCTTCCAGTCGGTCACCCCGTCGGCTGTCGGTGACCCACTGCTCATCAACCTCACCGCCATCTTCATCCAAATCCAAGGGCATTTTCGTCCATAAAAATTGAGACTGACTTGCCCTCCTACTCCTTACCAGTTTCCTACTAATAATTTGGTATGTCATTACAGGTATTGAAAGCTATTATATTTAAGTTTTCTAATTATCTGAATATTTTATTTTTAATCTCAGCATTCACTTCTATATCATTCAATTTTACGTAAAACTGTTAAATATTTTAAAAGCGTGCCAACTATCTAACTTTTGAGAAATCAGGGACTATGAAAAGTTTAAATATGTGTTTTTTTGCATAGCTTATAAATTATAAAGCTAATGTTAAGGAGCGCGGATTTATAGACAAAACCTTTAAACTAAATATATCATTAATAAAAATAAGCACGTTCATCTACAAATTTACTCCCCTCGCATTCCTCAAATTATAAACAGCTACCATTAGAAACAAAATAGAAAGAGGACTCCTCTTTCCTTCTTCTTCCATGAGTTCTCCAGCAACCAGAAATAGGAGAGAGAGAGAGAGAGCTGCATTCAAGTTCATAGATTGATTCTCTCTGTTTTCAGAATTTAAGGAGCAGAAAAAAAAGGAAAATTTAACACTGTACTACTGCAACCTCAGACCAAGTGAGTATTTTCTTAATTTTTTTCCCTGTATTATTATATGCGCGCACTGCCTCGAACAAATCGAGAAAAGCACATTCCTTGTCGTCAAAGTAAACAGCTTTTTACCATCTGGGTTTGGTTTTTTAGTGTATTGTTGTTAATGTTGTTTTTGTTGATGCAGTCTGTGAGAAATGCCGGAGAAGGGGCTGAGCTGGCCGTCTTCGCAGCCGTGGACGGGGAGTCAAAGGTTCGGTCATCTGCTTCAATGGCGAGTTGGGTTGTTAACGGCGGTGGTTATCGTCGGAATGGTGGTGGTTTGGAGCGTCGATGCCAAAACTATGCAGAGCTTCGTCGAAGCAACGAGGTCCCGCCAAGCTTACCTCACTACAAAGGTTAGTGCTTTAGCTAACCTCGCCCAAACCCATCAAAATCTCGACTTTAAATCCTTCCACATTGCGGTTAACCAGACCAAGATAACCCCGAATCAAACCAATTCGACCCAGAACCAGATCAAGACGACCCAGAACCAAACCAATGCGACCCAGTTCAAAACCCACTTGGGTTTTCAAAAGCCAGTGAATTTTTCCCAATCTGAACCAATTTCTGCCCATAATCCAACTGGGGTTTCTCTAAAATCAGGAAGTATGAGTTGGGTTGCAGCTGGATTGGAGCCTAATTTAACAAAGAATCTTCTGGCTCGGTGGCTAGCTCCGGGAGGAGAGCCCTGTAAAGATTCTAAAACAGTAGAAATTTCAATTCTTGATGTGGATGGTAGGGATCTGATCGAGTTATCAGCCGGTGAAGTGTATGAGTTTCAGTTTCTGGCATTGGGGGAGGATAAGAACCCTAGATGTTTGGGTGGGGATTACTTCGAAACCGATCTTTCTGGGGATTCATGGAAATCTAGGCCTCTGGTGAGAGACTTTGGCAATGGTTCTTATTCTGTTAAGCTTCAAGTTCATCAGGATTTTGTGGGGTTGTACAATTTTACTATTATTTTACTCTTTAGGCATTTTGAGGGTCTTAGATTTTCACCAGCTAGGTTTGCGTATGATCGAGAGCTGCGAAAGATTCCGATCAGGTTTGTAAAAGGCTCGGCGAAGTTGCCTGAGCTGCGTACTTGCGAAGAGTCCGATTTTGGGAGAGAGATTTGGGCTGGAAGGTGGACTAGGCATGGGAAGAACGATGACTGTGAAATCAGTAATGATGGTCGATATCGCTGTTTAGCTCCGAATTATCCTTGCCAAGGTCCATGGTGCAATGGTTCATTGGGGGTGTTGGAGAGTAATGGTTGGGTTTACTCCACACATTGTTCGTTTAGATTGTTTTCGGCTGATGATGCTTGGAATTGCATGAGCAACCGGTGGATTTTCTTTTGGGGCGACTCCAATCACGTAGACTCAATACGGAACATTCTCAATTTTATCTTGGATCGGCCTGATATACCCTCAGTTCCTAGACGGTTTGATATGAACTTTTCAAACCCGAAAGACCCTTCACAGACGGTTCGAATCACAAGCATTTTCAATGGTCATTGGAACGAGACACAAAATTACCAAGGATTGAATTCTCTGAAAGATGAAGGATTTAGGAACTTATTAAAGACGTACTTCTCTGAACAGACGGTTCCAGATACTATCATCATGAACTCTGGATTACACGACGGTGTATTTTGGTCCAACATAAGATCATTCTCTAATGGGGCAAGCTATGCAGCAACATTTTGGGTGGAAATTATGGAGTCGATAAGGCAGAGAGGATTGACGGTGCCAAAAGTCTTTTACCGGACAACAATAGCCACTGGTGGGTATGCACGAACTCTGGCATATAACCCTAGTAAAATGGAGGCATTCAATTGGGTATTGTTAGAGAAATTGAAGGAAGCCGGGCTCCTCGCCGGTGTAATTGACAATTTCGACATGACCTTCCCATGGCATTATGATAATCGGTGCAACGATGGGGTGCACTATGGCCGAGCTCCTGTAAAGATGAAGTGGAGAGATGGCGAAATCGGGCACCATTATTTTGTAGACCTTATGTTGGATCATATACTGCTGAATGCACTCTGTGCAGGAAGGCAAGCTTCTGCAAACATGTGAAGCAACTTCAAATTTTGCGGCGATTTTAGAACACGAGATTCCCCAAATGCAGGTTTTTTTTCTGGTGCTTGAAGGCAAAGTATGAGGGTGATGCATTCGTATTGTTCATTAGATTGAGCTTTTAGCATTCTTTATTTGTTTTGTCTATATATAGTTACATATGGTGTTAGACCACGTTTGTACATCATTAGAGAATTTTGTATTTCAAGTAATTAAAGTTTAAGCCTCCTAAAGCCAAGTTATCATTCAATATCAGGATATTTCGAGCTTGTTTGGTATCCTTCTTATATCTAATTTTTGGCTATCCAAATTTCTTCAGATTTTAAGTGCTCGAAGTCGCAAAATAATTTTTGGCCATCCAAATTTCTTCGGATTTAAGTGCTCAAAGTAGCAAAATATTAAATACTCCGGAGTACTATAGATTTTTCGGTAAATTAGTTTCTATTTAAGTTTTGAATTTGGTATGTGGTTCTGATGACACTAATTTGAAATCATCCTAAAATTTAAGGAGCCAAGCAGTATTTAGACTCTAAACCACACAGATTACGTCCTCAAATCAATTTCTTTTCTGATTCTAATCAAGACGCAAATGAGGTATAATGATATGAATCGGATGAAAGTTGAATGGCTGCATTGATGAACCAAGCAGTGAGCTGCATTAATTGGTTCTTGAAAGGTTTGATTGGTTTAGCTTGATTTGGTCAAGTTTTAATGGTAATCAAGACAGTCGCCTACTCAAACAGGCTTCAGTGGTCCGTGCAGGAATAATAATATGCTTAACTTGATTCATAAATTGTTGAGAATATTGATCCTACATTGGAGAAAGATAGAAGTTGTATGTGCTTATAAATAATTGGGTTACTCTCTATATTATCTCTTGGTTTTATGATGGAAACTCAACTTTCTTCATGGTATAAGAGCAGGTTGTCCTGCATGTGAAGCTTAACGGTCACACGTACTCCACATTACTCAATTTGTGTTGTTCATGTGCTTGGCTTTAAAATTCACTACATATTAAGGGGGCGTGTTGACCCTAAGTCACCTGGGATGTGGGTCCATATGCTAGGCTTTAAAATTCACCGCATGTGAAGGGTATGTTGAGAATATCAATTCCACATTGGTGAAAGAATGAACTTTGCATGTGCTTATAAATAATTAGCTACTTCTTATATTACCAATTAAATTTATGATGAAACCTCAACTTTCTTTATTAATATTCCAGTCGTAATAACTTACATTTGCATTGTACAGTATTTCTAGAGAATATTTTGATATCGAAAAATGATTTTCACACACATTTTTTCTTATATCAATGGCTTAGCCACGTAATGTTAGTCTGGTCACTCAAATTAATCGTTGTAGCCCACCCAATCTAAACCTATTTGCACCAAACTCACATATAGTCAATGTAGCAAGAGACACCAAGCCCAATCCCGCTGTTAAGAAAAATTAAATAGGACTCATCAATGATAATTCTTGCTCCACCCTTGACTTTTGCCCACCTATATTTATTCTTTCCTATGATTTGTGAATATTAGAAAAAATATGAGTGTGAAGATCGCTTTCTTTGGCGTTTGCCTTTCTATGGATTATCCATATGACACGTCCCAATCTCGATATCCTCCAAACATCATGATGAGCACATGCTAACAGACATTCGAGGATGACGAAGTCATTATAACATGCATGCAAGTTATGAAGAAAGAACGAACGTAAATAAAATATGTAAATTTAAATATAATGAAATATGCAAATGCTGGAACGTGTTCAGAACATACAACTAATCAAAAATACTATGAAAAGAATATTATATAACAATGAGATTACAAAGAAATGGGTCCTACACCAAGAGGATGACTCGAAGCTACTGATACGGGAATGCTTCAACGTTGTAGTAGTACGCCTCGATCTTAAGTCTTGAAGGGAGCACAAAATAAAATGATGAGTGGAACAAAGTTTATAATAATAAGAAGAAGAAAACTCAATTTTCTTTCTGAATATACTAACCCCCCCTTTTGAAAACACATATAGTACTACTTAGTATGTTTTCTAAAAACCCTAACATGCCATGAAAACCTTCGTAAAACATTTATATATAAAGCAATGCTAAAAAAGGGTAATATAGTCGCCTGAAGGCAAATCCATAAAACCTCCGTAAGTCATAAAATATTGTACTTAACTAGGGGTATCATAGTCACCCGAAGGCATATTCATCACCCGATGGTGAGTTGTACAACATTGGGTTACGCTAGTGAAGAAACATGGTGGCCCATCACCCGAATGTGAAGTTGTACAACTCTGGGTTACGCCAGAGAAGAAAAGGTACATAAGACACCGACACTGGTTTCACCAATGAAGCTGGGAGTATGTCATAAATATCTCACTACTTATCAACTGTGTCCTATGGCCATAGACAGATACATACTCATGTTGTGTATATGTGTTGTATGATTACCAACTAAGTAAGCACAAAAACATAAACATATCCTTTCCAAATCATATCATCGGAGCTCAATAGCTTAAACATCATATCATAAATCCATAAGAGCGTTCTAGCTCAAATCACATTCATGAGCATATTCATAAAGCGTAAATCCAATAATTCAGAACGTTTTATAAAACGTAAATTCGATAAATCATAAATATATTTCATGAAACCTAAAATTAGGAAATCATGCTTTTCATGAATGCAATCCTAGCATTTTAATAAAATCATGCAATTTAAGAAATGGTCCATTTATTGATACTTCATCACTGAAGAGAAGACGGGATCGCCACTAACAAACGTACCTAAGCACATAAAAGGAACAATTAGTAAAGCCCTACTAAATGATTGAATTTTGGAAAATGGAGCGCGAATTTGGAATCAGAGTGTCCAAATACCCTAAAAGGGGTATCGGGCAAATTTCATAAAAAGTCAACGAAAAAGTCAACTGAGACGCTAAGTCGGTCAACTACGTTAAAACTTCAAAATTTCACTAAACGGATGCTAAAAACAGATTCAGGACATCAAAATTACTCTAAGAGGATTCTCGAGAAAATTTTGTAAAAGTCAACGCAAGGAATATTCCAAATGTAATTAGGAACCGATCGGGTCAGATCCGGGCTTGGATTTGGTTCACTGGTTGGGTCCCGGGGCAACGGGTTAAAGGGTTTGGTCAACAGGTTCTTGATTATCGGGTCAGGTCAGGTCAACCTAATCTCTATCATAGGTCTTCGCGAAGAAGAAAACCGAAATTTAAAGGCTCCGTTAAGGGTCAAAACATAGCTAAAATTAGTAATCCAATATACCAATTTGAAGCCCAGGAAATAAGGAATCGAAATATACCATTACAGTTCTTTGCCACGGTCGGAGTTGGCTTAAAAATGGATTGCAAGGTCGCAATTCTTGCCCAAAAACAAGGTAAGCTTTCCCAGAGTTGTTTCTGCATCCCATCTCCACCAAATCAGACATTCATGGCATAAATTCGATTGTACACAACGAAAGGAAGAAGAAAGAAGGTGACCCGAGGCTTATTTAGTCGGAGATGGTGGAAACTTGCCGGATTCAATAGGGGCCCATGTCTCAATTCAAGCCCAGCATTTTGTCTGAGGTTCTTAGACTCAAGTAGGAGTAAAGAAGGGTGAGGTGATGGTGGTGGTGCTCGCCGAAGTGGCGAGTTGGTGGTGCCGCTGTTAGTGTTACAGAGAAGAGGGAAAGGACTGGAGAGATAAGAGAAAGATAGAAGTGAGGGGAAGAGAAGAGAGAGAGTTGGGAGTTTGGGGGGAGGAAGGACGCGGGGCAAGAGAGGATGAGAATTTGAGTGGGATACAGGTCCCACATGGCACACAAAACAAGCCCATAAAAGACAAACATAAAATATCTCCCGAACGTGAAATTATGAATTTACCCTCGACATTCTGAAAGTCGTAAAATCCTTGTTCTAACTCTAAATTTAATTCCTCTTGCGCCCATGCGTTCGTGGCAACGAGCATTACAAGAATACGCTAAGGAAATGAGTCTTACGCGACATGACATGATGGTCAACAAAAGTCAACATTTTTTGCCTCAATGGGAATTCTGGTATCACACTTACAATTATGAAAACCGTAAAATTAGGGACAAGCTATTACACCATAGTTTTATGATCCTTAAACTCAAAGCAAAATCATATTTAAATGAAAAAAATTGACATTTTAAAAGGCTACATTTGTGTGATTGATTTCCAAGTCATAAGATCCGTTTGGTGGGTTGGATGGGATAGGTTATGATCAATTAAAATAGGCTTGAGTCTAGTATGTTGTTTGCTATGTCAAAATGTGATATGGACAGGATTTGACAAGATAGGTTTGAATCCACAATAAAGTGAGTTATCTAACTTATTCTTATACATAGGTTATAAGTCCTGCCTTACAAGTTCATGCCAATCCAATCTTATCCTTAAAGCTCAATCTCATCCAGCCCACTAAATATTGCCCTAAGGGATTTTGATCAAGTTAATAAGAATACGTCACAAAATATTAGATAGAATTCGAAAACCAATATGAGCATTAGAAAAACGTGTGAGAGAATTGCAAATCTCTGTTTGAAAGGAATTATTTACAAATCCGCCCGACATGCATTTATAATGCTCATATGGTGTATTTCTAATTGTTAACGCGGTCATTTTAGGCTCTTACAACAGTGCAGGCCCAAGAAGGAGCCCGACAAAGGCCCAGGAAATAAGAGAAGACCAAGGCCCAAAGTAAGAGGGGAAAACCAAGACCTTAGGAGTTAAGAGGAGACAACTCTTTAGCACATGATATACCATGCCTGGAGTGCTAGGAAAACGTGCTAGGCATGCAGTGCTAGACATGAGTGTTAGGAAAATGTGCTAGAGAATGGTGCTTTACCGGGACCACTAGAAGGGTGTTTTTTCAAGACCACCAGAAGGTGCTCTACTGGGACCTCCAGAAAGTGCTCTAATTAGACCACCAAACCAAGGTGCTTTAATTAGAACACCAAAGTGCGAGGAAGACCATCTCTCTATCGAGACCACCAGAAATAATTAGACCATCTAACCAAGGTGCTCTAATTAGACCACTAGACTAGAGTGTTCTAATTAGAACACCAGAGTGCTAGGAAGACCATCTCTCTACCAGAACACGGTGCTCTACAGACGACCAGTACGATGACCAAGATCAGATATTTATTAGACTAGATATGTTAGTTGGCATATTTAATAGGGTGGTTAGGGAAATGCCACACCACCTTTATTTTTTTAGTACAACGATAGATTTTACACTAATGGAAGAAGGAGTTCGGCTAAACCACATAATGGTCAACCTAAGTTTTGTATCGAATTCGCCATCTACTATATTTGAACCTAAGACCTCTTAGTGAAGAGGAATACCACCAGAACATAGTACTGAGTAGCAGAGAAAAGATGGAGCTTTGAGCCATTTTTATGTAATTTTAAGCAAATATATAGACAGACTAGAGTGGATGTAATCCCGTTTATAGGTAAACCACTATATATTCTTGTGTTCATTTTTAGCCCAGTATTTACAGACTAGAATGGATGTAATCCCGTTTATAGGTAAACCACTATATATTCTTGTGTTCATTTTTAGTCCAGTATTTAACAGTTCATGTCCCAAGCCGACCAAGGGCTAAGTATCTTTCATTGTTTCATTCAGAATCTGTGACTGTCCATCGGGATTCGTTTGGATTTGGCCTGTTTGTAATTCATCCCTAACTAACTTGACGTAATTACCTTGAAATTTAACTTATCCAACCTTGCTCTCCATTGTTAAGCTTGGTTAACCATTTTCTGAGCCCATGGTCCAATGAAAAGAAATTCAAGATTAATTGAGTCATGAAATGCATAAGAAACCCAAAGCAAGCAGCCATCATTGAGCAAAAACTATCCAGCCCATCTACATCCAGATTGGGTTTGTCGAGTTTGAAACAACTTTCAGCCGCAGTTGTTTTTATTTTTTTAGTTTATTGCTTGTTTGCTAAGAATTTTAATTTGTCTTTTGACTTTTTTCTTCATTTTCTTCTATGCTAAAGTGTGTGTGTATATATACACACACACACACGAGCCAAATGAAAAATTAAAGACAAATGAATGGAAGTGGTGGGAGGGAGGAGGAAAAATTTAAAGGAGGCTATATGAAAACAAAATCCATTAAAATTCCTCAAATCTCATTAAATACACCCTCAACCAATTTAGCTCATTTTCTCTCTATCTTGTCGTCTTTCTCCAACCCTCTGCTCTATCTCTTGTTGTTCCTTATGGTAACTGGGTACGAGCCTGATATGCCATTCACAATGGTCATCTATACGCTTGATGCACTACGAGGCCAATATTGTTCTAAGAGGATGATGAATAGGTTTTGAAACCTAAAATTTTATACTCAAGTGCAATTGATGCTTTGTTGTACTTAGTTTAGTGCACGAGGCTGAACACCTCTTTAACTGTGAATATTTTAGCAACATACATTCATGCGCCTACACGTAGACACTAGAAAGGTGTAAAAGATGTTCTACGATATCTAAGTGGTATTATGGATTTGAGTTTGTTCTATCCCTACTCAACCATGAGTGGAGTTGTCATCCTTCTCGGTCCTCGAGTTGATTCTTGCTCTGTTGGTTATGCTGATACTAGGCAGTTATATCACCCGCATAAGGCAAGACCCTAAACGGGTTACGTTTTTATAGTTGGTGGAACTGCAATATCTTGGAGGTCTACTAAGCAAACTTTAGTTGTTACCTCTTCGAAACATACTGAGATACTCACCCTCATAGCGCTCGTGAGTGTACATGGTTTAGAGTCATTTTCAAGCATATTCGAAGCACTAGTGGATTGTCATCTGTATTGATGTCCCAATAATGATATTTGAGGATAATTGTACATGGATAGACTAGATTTAGAAAGGATATATCAAGGGAGACCACACCAAGCACATTGCGTCGAAGTTCTTTTTCTCTCATCAGCAACAAGGGCATCAAAAGATCAAAATCAAGCGAATTTGTTCCAATGACAACCTTACCGATCTCTTTACTAAGTCATTACCAAAGTTCAGTTTTTTGAAGCTAGTTCGAGAATTTGGAATGCATAAACTGTCCGAATTATACCGCTTGTAGTCTAATTAAAGATTTTGTTAAACTTAGGAGAAGTATCATTTAGATACCTAGTTGACCTTAATGTACTCTTTTCCCTTAGTTCAGGAGCATTTCTCCCATTGTTTTTGCTAACTTGACAAGATTTTTTTTTTGAGCAAGACACCTATCCTAAGTTGGTCATACTCTGATGTGAGCATTAATCACCACTTGTTTTCTTTAAGCTTCGACTTTGCACTTCTCACTTCTTTCCCGAAGCTTTAAATTTTGTCCCGTTTTACGTTTTACCATTATTAAGTATTTGTGAATATTATCAGTTCTCTTGAATAATATTAACTACAAGACTCCCTCAGTGTGTAACAACAAAATCATAAGACTACCAAATAAAACAACCAATTGCAACCCATAAAAAGAGAAAGGAAAAAAAAAAAGAAAGGCAATTACGAACCAATTGAGCCCCATTTCTCTCTCTTGCCGTCCCTCTCCTACCCTCACGGCCTCACGCTCTTGATTTTCCTTCAACACCGTTTTCATTTTGCACGCAACAAAACATGAAACCATCGCCATCATCCACGTTACATCATTCAGAGTTACATAAATCACAAGATTTCAATACACCCAAAAAATACTCAATACATTCAGAAGCAACTGCAAACCCCAACCCACCTACCATTTTAATCTCCCCGCAAGTAACTCCAGGAAAACTCCATCAACACACACCAAATTATACAAAAAATATTAATTAAATAATTAATTTCATCAACACATTTTCTACGACTTTCTGTGCCCTCCTGCAGCCTGCTGATCTCGGAAGATTTCTCCATCAAATCACGCAGATACGATAAGAAGGCAAGAAAACAAAAACATTGGGTGCCCGGAAAAGAACGAGGCAGGAAGCCCGCATCTTTTTGGAGCCGAATCAAATCTGGCAAACCTTGAGGGGTTGAGGCCTCGCTTGTCGTTGAAGCAACCTATTTACAACGACGACGACGAGGAGTGCAGGCCTTGGCGTCGGAGATTTTCCATGGCGTTCACTTGGGCTTCTGCTCTCAGGACCACTCTCCTCCTCCTCCTTCTGGCCGCCGTTGCCACTGCTTGTTTTACTCTCCCTATTGAAAAGGTTCGGTTTTTCTTATCTGGGTCGGTTTTGTTTTCGTGTTTTGATAGCTTAATCTGTGAGTTTCTTCCTTATGGGTTTTGTTTTCCGTTTAGTTTTCGGTATGGGGTTTCGATAATTGGATGATTTTGCTTGTGCGTTTTGATTGATTTTGTGATGTTTGATTGGGTATGCATCTTTTTGTTGATTGGATTATTGGGTAGGTCTTACATTTCGAATTGGTGGAAATTTTGGATTTTGCTGCAGCTGTGTTGATTTTTTTCCCACTAGAACTATTCTTTGGTGCTTTACATTTTTCTGAAATTGAGGGTAAAATTTGAATGAAATATAGGGAGGAGCCCAATTTGAATGGGATTGCGTTTTCAAGCATGCCGAAAATGCTGAACTCAATTTGATTGTTTGTTGATTTCTAACTAGGTTCTTATCACTTGAATAGTGACATGGATATCTTTGTTGCTCGTTAGTCTATCTACAATTGCAGTTTCCCTTTCGTTTGAAATGTGACAATGCAGTACGACTTCTCTTGCTAAATAGCATTAATTCTGTCAGCTGCAATAGGAGGTCTTTTTGTGGATCACTTCCTTGAGACCTTTTCGTACCTCAATTATTTGGCAAAGATGCTGATACTGAAGTCTCTTATTCGAATATGGTCATGTTTGTTGATTGATAAAGTAACTGGTACCTGCAGATTTTGAAGGACTTCTTATTATGGGTTGAGCATGATCTTGGTCCTTGGGGTCCCCTTGTGCTGTAAGTAAATTTTAGGGCTTTAATTTTGTTTCTATTTCTACCATTTTTTTTTTCTGGGTTTTGACTCTGACTAATAATAATGTGCATGTCTCATTTTGATTGCTGTCATAATTTCAATCATAATGCTTAGTCACAGAAACAGATTGCTGACAGGTTAAATTGTCCACAAACATGAGTTACTGGTTAAACAGTGATAGACTGCCTCTGTTTGCCCTTTCAACTTATATTTCTTTGGGTAACATGCAGGGCTATTGCATACATCCCACTAACAGTTTTGGCAGTACCAGCTTCAGTACTTACTGTAAGCATTTGTCCGATGCCTTAGCAATTGTTGTTACTGCACTGTAATTCTTGTCGAATAATGATCTAGCATATGCTTTGCCTACTTCACTTAAAGTTTTCTTTTACTGTTATATTCTGCAATAACCAGTCATGGTCTAGAGGGGAAAAGAGAGGAGAAAACTTAAAGAAAGAATTTTTTTAAATTTTTTTTTATTAATGGTTCAGCTCGGTGGTGGTTATCTTTTTGGCCTACCTGTTGGCTTTGTTGCCGACTCAGTTGGAGCCACTATAGGTGCAGGGGCTGCTTTCCTTCTTGGAAGAACTGTAAGTTTCCATTCTAAGCTCTTGTTGTTTAGAAAAATTTCCTGGTGTTTAAGTTCTGAAAAAAAAGATAATATATAATTGCATTTATGTGTGTGTGTTTGTGTGTGTGAATATATAATTGCATTTGTGTGCGCGCGTGCGTGTGCTCCCATTGGTCATAAATATAGTATGTATGCTTTCTTTATCTTATTCTTAAATTCCCACACAGATTGGGAGATCATTTGTTGTTTCCAGATTGAAGGATTATCCTCAGTTCCGGGCAGTTGCCATTGCAATTCGGAGATCCGGATTTAAGGTTTGTGTGATTCATATTTTACCTTCAAAAAATGAATTAACATTTTCAGTGTGCACATTTAATGGCGTTTCCACGTGCATCTTACCTTATTAATTTACCCTAATTTAATTTTTTTACAAATGGTAAACAATGAAGCATGGAAGTAGTGAAATGGCTACAGCGTAGAATGAACGTTATCTATAGTAGAATGTAAATAGATGCTGATATTACTTGTTTCATTCTTTCTGCAGATTGTTTTGTTGCTTCGTCTTGTGCCCTTGCTCCCCTTCAACATGCTAAATTACCTCCTCTCTGTGACTCCTGTTCCAATAGGACAATACATGCTGGCTTCCTGGATAGGGATGATGGTATTTTCTTCACCCTCAACTTTTATGTGATTCCATCCCAACATATTGCTATACTATGTTCCGTTCTAATCACAAGTAATGGACACAATGTTTTTCATTTTAAAATGCATAATGGGATATTGTCATAGTTTATTGTCGCTTTTCTTTCGATATATATGTTGATCAAGATGGTTGTCTTAGTGTATGTTTACAAGAATATAATTGTATGCTTGACTAGCATGCTTTGTTCACGTTGTGAAGTTAGCATTTACCCCTTTCAGTTACTCCACATGTTATAATTTGAGCTTGAAACATGCTACCCATTCATCCATCATGACTTCTTGTGGTCCATCAATTACACTCAATTGTGAAAATAGTTCAGCATCTTTTAGACATCGGTCATATCAATTTAACGTATTAGAGGGAGAGTTGCACTGTGTTAAAAGGTGGTCTGTATATTTATGAATTTGTGAATTTAATATGTGATGCAGATGCACGCTTCCATCTGTCTCAAGCTGATGTCAGTCTTTTGTTTGGACAATATTTAAGTTATGAACGTAACATATAGGCATATATTGGTAAATACGTGTGCAAGTTCTGATTAGGGAACTTGTGTACGAATGCAAAATACATGTGCTCTTTAGGTCCCTACCAGGCTGAGTAATATTAATTGTTTTATCAACTGCTATTTTTTGTTGCAACGTAGTTTCAGAGACAACTGGACAAGTTTCCTGAGCAGGCTTCAAACTTAAAACTTTATGTTAAAGAGAGATCTTTATCATAGGGGGAGATTTTTTGTTTCACTTCGATGTTCATGTGTTCAATGTTGGTTCTGTTACAGCCAATAACACTTGCGCTTGTATATGTTGGAACAACTCTTAAGGATCTTTCTGATGTGACGCATGGATGGGGTGAATTTTCAAAGACCCGTTGGGTAAGAGCTACCTCATCTTTTATCTGTTCTGGACTGCTTGTAATTTTTTAATTTGTTCAAATGATCTCTCCTCAACATTGTTTACTGAGATTTAGTATCTGGTGCATGTTGCGAGCATCCTGTCCCAAAAGGGTGTATCGTAACTGTTTGTTATGGACATATAAGCTCTTAGAGAGCACAATTTATAGATTTCAAATTAGGCTTTGGGATTTGTATAGCATTGTTTCTTCATTTTCTTTATCTCTGACATGTGTTCTCTCTCTTATATTTTGTATGCAGGCTTTTGTCATACTGGGCCTTGTAGTCTCCGGTAAGTTGCAGCATCTGGCAAGCACACACTACCTGTTTTTTTTCAGCCAACCTTCTCTTCTTTTTCTTCTTAGTATTGGGAGCATCGGAACTACCATGCTTGATAAAAATGTTTGGGTTCTTACTATCAGTAGCATGAAGCGTAAGATAAAAATGACATGTCAATGAAACAAAGAAGAAAGAAATAAGCAGCGAAACGGGAAAAAGATGATTTTTGAACTTTGGCACACTCTAAGTAGGAATGCCGGTGCTGTTGGATTTACAAGTGTGTTGAATAGCTAAGGGGGGAAATAATGGGAACGGGAAATATTGAAATCACTCCTGAAATTTGTAATGTTAGCATTTTTTACATGTGTGGTAGTCATTTATTAATTGCAGTTAAACAAAGCATTTTGATATTTCCCCAAAAGAAGATTATGGACCAGGTGAAATTGCTACTACTGGAAAGGGGCTAATAAGCAAAACTTGGTTATACATTGTACTACAATTGATGTTTCTGTCCATACATTGAAGTTTTGAAGTATTCTGTTTTCTTTTTCTTTGGCTTGTTTGCAGTGATTTTAATGATTTGTGTTACAAGAGTTGCCAAGGCCGCTTTGGATAAAGCTTTGGCTGAAAATGAGGATATTGATAACATCGATATTATACCAGAGTTACCTGTTGTCTCCGAAGCACCAGTGCATCTCAACCAGCCGCTTTTAATCAAGATAGATGCGCCTGACGACCATCATGAGAAATGAAATCCACGCTCTCTGTAAATTCTTCAGTCCCACCTCCTCCTTTCAAAGTGTTATGCTCAATTAATACTGCAGCATCAGATAGTCATCAATTTGATCCCTGTACAGTCTCCCATCCTTTAGATTTTGTAATTTGGAACAAATATGGCTTAACTTGACCATTAAGAATGAATTATTTGAGTCTAACTTTTGTCCCTTTCAACATGAAATGAAAGATTAAAGAAATCATTGAGGTCATTTTTGTGGGGCTTTGAATGGTTGGTTTAATGTAAAGCAAACGATTAATCTATTTGCTCCCTATAAGTCTAGTATTTATACAGAAGATTTGTTGTGCCCTGTGTTGTCCTCTTGGACAGTTGGTCGAAATACGAGTCGCTTTTACCATTATTTTATTATAAATTTTCTTTCTGTGACGAATCGACGGTTGGATTTGCCCTGGTGTCATGGTAATGTATCTGTTGAATATGATGTTGTGAGTGAAGAATAGTCAGAAATTTGAAGATTTGGTTTGGCAAGAAATGAAGAAAATGATCCACCTGCCACAAAATTAGGCTTTGTGTTCTACCAGCACAAACACCCAGCCCCAAAAGTCAAGGGAGGATTCTTGTATATCACACAGGTATACATCTCCGTCACCCTTAGCGCTTGTGAAGTGAGTCACGTGACGAGGGCTATAAGGTGATGGCGTTATATATCTCCGGCCACGCTCGAGTTTCCGCCAGGGGCCATGGCCCATGAGAGAAGTTCCAATCTGCTTGTGGTCCAAATAACCAGGGTTTGATTTATGCTAATGGATAGGAATTGGAGTGATTGTGGGAAGCAAAAGGTGATAGCTTTGAAACTTGAACAGGAGTGAGTGAATCAAAAGATAAGTTGGAATAACCAAATGGAAAGCAACATCATATACAAATGAGACCTCATCATTAAGCTTGGCGTGCAGTGTGGGTGCCATCTCTCTCTTTCTCCCTCCCAAACAAAGGAAAAAAGCAGTAAAAAGCAGTCTTTACCATTTTTAAAATTAATTTTCTGTCTCCACGCTTTCTTGTGTTGAAATTTTGGCCCTTTGAGACCCTACCACTTCCTTAATGCAAGGGCTAACAATATTCTATCATGTCACATGTTCCCCTAAGGAAAAATTATAGTGTGTAACTAGGATATAATCACTTGTTATAAATCTAAGTCTTAACTAAATATCAATAACCTATTGATCAGATATCAACGACCGATCAAATGTTGACGAAATAGTGATCTTATATTGAAACACTGATTATTTTGGCAATCGAGATTTGAAAAATAACCTATTTTTCCCATTTATATGATCCCACTTTAAAAGTTAATCTCAATAAACTTATATTATAATATGTGAACTAGTTATACCAGGTGATTGTATTCTAGTACCACCAAACTAATCACAGCCATCCATTCAAGAATATGAGAAAGTATGTCATGAATTGACTTTATGGGGGTCATTACACAGGTTATATATATGGACTTAAAGATGTCAAATATGAGTGGAGTGAATCTTCTGCAACACAAAAAACCCAAAAAATGCATGTTGTCTTTAAGTCCAAGGTGGCCAAAGTCACCAAACATTTCAAGTCACTCCAATCAAAAATGCCCAGATTTGGTATCTTCCCAACTGGTGGCTGCTTTGATGGATGCAGGGATCACACACAGCAATCCTCAGGATTTGGAACTAGGGTTTGGAACCTGAGTGACAAGCCTGTGGAGCTGCAGATAAGAGTTGGGTCCATACTAAAAAAAGTTCACACTTTGAAACCAGGCTGCTCAAAGAGGCTGAAATGCAAGAGCATATACAAGGCCTACATGCCCGGCGGAGAGAGTGGCGGCAGCGGCGGTGGTGGCATGAAGGGCTTGCTGTATTACTACGACGAGACCTGCCACCCTTACGTTTGGATTCATGACACTGGTGGTGATACTTTGAGGATGGTCAAGCAGCAATATATCAGCCTTGAGGACCTCAGGGACTCTTGTGAGATCAGGATTTTCAGGGATCATCAGAGAGGCTGCGTTTTAGTTCGGAAGAAACCGAGGCCGGATTTTTGCTGATGGGATTGGTTTTGATTTTGCTATCTGTTTTTGTTAGTCTGTAATGTTATGTGTTTGTATTGGCATTGTTAAAGCATGCTAATCTTTCACGTCTTTTGATTTTTTTTTTCCTCGTTGGAGGGTTAATTTGTTTGTTTTATTGTGTGTGATTGAAGAATTCAGATGTTTTATGGTCAAATTATGAAGAAATGTGTATGTAGCAGTAGCACCAAGATGTATACTGAATGAAATTGTTGCAGGTTTGGATATGGTTTTTCTTTATGTGGAGTTTGGTCATTGAGAAAAATAAAAAGGGAGAAGAAGAGAAAACGGAAAAAAAAATGAAAAATGAAAAACGAAATGGTACTAAGGCTTTCTTGTTGTTGAATTGTGTTGTGTGGGGAGGGGGCTGGATGATTTACTGTTTTGAATACAATAAAAATCATGTATGTCATCGGTGGTGCCACTGAGACAATATATTGATTGCAAGAGAGTTTACCTAGTGACGATGTTATGATACTGCATAGGTGCTGGCTTTGAACCGAAATTAGTTGGTTAACATGTTGATTGTGTAGTGTGTTTGTAGTGTTTATTTTGTTGCTAGATTCTTTTTGTCATCAGGACTCGAAACCATATTTTGTTATAAAATCAAAATGAAATCGTTGAACAAGGCAGTTTTAGTTGTTTAATTACACTAGAGTGTATAAATACATGAAAGGTATGAATACGGCAAACAACATCATTCTTATGTACTTCCAATTAACACAAGTCGTTCAAATGCAATCATCAATAAAACAAGCTTCTTCTTCCCACTTTTAGTCCGTGAACACCAGGATGTAAAACAAGGCAACTATCCCACTCGAACTGGAGTACCAACTAAGAACACACGGGACAGGCAATGTATTGGACAAAGGCTAAGATGGCTCGGAGGAAAAGATCCTTGGCGTGGAACCTGTAATGGCATACCATTTGTATTGGGGAATTCTCACATAATCATTTTAATGTCTCACACATTTTTTTTTTCTTTTTAGCTATTTAATTGAATAAATTGGTTATGATTTTTTTTTTAATACAACTATATATTTACATTAAGAGGATGAGAGAATAAATTCGTTGCGAAATTACCATTCTCGAGATTCGAACATAAAATCATCTCCAACCGAAAGGACTAAACATAGCTACATCTAGAATTTTAGCCCTGCCTCAGTAACTTATTAGTTTTTAGTCTATACTTTAAATTTATTAGTTAATTTAGTTAAATTACCGTTGGATGTTTTCAAAGTTAGCCGTTGAATTTGTATCAATTATTCAACTGGAGAGTTGGGTCCCAAAAAAATGTGCTAAAAGAGGGACTACATTTGGTAAGCCTGATGCCGCTATAACCAAATAATGGTATGGTGGACTCTATAAAACTATAGTGCAGTCGTGGAGATGAGTTATTGAGCAAATTAGATCATTTTTTGGCATTTAGACCTTTGGCCTTCTCTATTGGAGATGATCTAAGATCTCTAACTTACAAGTGAAAAAAAATACTATTAAATCATAATACTAAGTAATAACTACAATCATGATTAAACAAGAGCATGTAAGGACTTAATAAGGCGTGTGCTTATCATTTCCTTTGCAGACGTGATGTGAAGAAGTTACCTTCCAAAGACCAGTGTCGTGAAGAGCCGATCGCACCATCCATACGCAACCAACACTTCCAGCTCGAGTGAGCGGCAACTCGAGCATTGAAAAAAAGGCGCATCATTTTTCACGAACCCACTGCCCTACCTGACTTGCGCATCGGAGAGTGGTTGCCCAACATTGCTACCACAACTACAAGGTGACCTCCGCCACAACTTAAAGGAGCAAAAGAATACCCGAGCTGGAGGCATCGCAGCCTATCTCATTTGGGCTTCAGTGCATTTTGACCCGTCGTTTCGTTGATCTATTTTTATGCACAAAATTGAATCGGAATCTTCTTATTTATAAATAAAGTTAAAGATTTTAGCACCCCTGAATGGTCTTTAAGTGTTCGTAACTAAGAGATGAGTGCAAAAAAGGCCCATTCGTTTTTTATTTTAATGTCAAAATGTGAGATGAACATGACAGAATATGATGAGTTATAAATGTATAATAGTGTAAGTTATCTAATTTATTGTTTTACATAAGTTACAAGCCTTGTATTACAAGTCTCTGTCAATCTAATTTTATCTCTAAGATTTAATCTCATCCTTATGTTACAAACAAAAAAAACTCTATATAAAGCCGCAAAGAACCAAAACCGTGACAAATAGTATCGTTTTAACTTTTTTACTCGACAAATAATTTCTCTTCACGCGAACAAAACGCGATCTTGTTCCTTTCTCCTTTCTCATACAGTCGTCGTCTACAGTACACGGTTCCCATACCAAGTCCTCCACCTAAATCCACCATTTTTCTCCACTCACAATTCACAACCCAAAGCTTTGATCTTGACAAATGGGGATTTCATGGAGCACCAACAGAAGAAGGAACAACTATTACCAAAACCCACCACCACCTCCGCCGCCACCGCCGCCACGTCAACCCCATTACATCTCAAGTTCTCATCCTTATTACTCATCGGAGCATGCCTCTCTTTCTCCACCTCCACCGCCACCACCTCCTCCTCCTCCACCGCCACCTGGCCCTTTGGTTTCAACTTCTTCTTCTTCCTCCTCCTTTTCATTTTCTTCTAATAACAACTACCCATATGCCAATTCCGCCACACCTTACGCCCCACAAGGACCGCAACCCAGAGCTCCGTACCCCACACACTCTCTCCCTCTCCCACCTCCTCCTCCTTCTCCGCCGCAAACCCATTACTGCTACGGCCACTACAACTCCTGCAACCATGGCAATTCCATGATGGGGCGCTTCAGTTACAATTACAATTACAATTACCAGCAGCCTTATAATTATGGTGCTACTCAGAGTAATGGGTGGCCCGCAATTCGGCCTCCTCCGCCGCCTGCGCCGCCTTACGTTGAGCATCAGAACGCCAAGAAGGTGAAGAACGATGTCAACGTGCATAAGGACACGTTGAGGCTTGAGATTGATGACCTGAACCCTGATCAGCATTTGGTGTCTTTCGTTTTCGATGCCATGTATGATGGGAGGTGAGCAAATTGGGATTCTTTTTGTTGTCCGCTGGTTGTTCGCTTCTTGAATTGGTCTATGTCTTATGTTATGTCTGTGTTTGAAGCTTGTGTCTTGTAATAGATTGTGTGTTTTTGCAATGTGTGTGTTGATTGGTATGTATTCATGCTCAGATGTTGTGGACAAGAAATGGGATGGGGTTTTGATCTCAAAGTTATCGGCATTTAGGACCTGAGAATACTAAAGCCTTTAACCGTATAACCATAAATTTAAGAATTTGAGTTAGCTGAGATGGAATTTTCGTAGCAATTAATTGGGTAGAGGAAGAGGACTGTAATGCTTTTGGATTCATTGCTGCCATATCCATGGAAATGGAGTGCTAGTGTTGCTGCTATGATACTGAACCGGAAAAAATTAGGGGAGGTGGGACTAAATTTCTGATATGTGTTCATTTAGAAGGGTAAGGAGACAATACCCTATGAGTTATACAAAACTCGCTTTCATATGCAAGTCTGCAATTACATTGATTATCTAAGCATATGAAATATTAATAAGATGTGGGACTTATGAAACGATTGTCACTTGATGCTCATATTTGAATCTTTGGATGATGTAATTGCTGATGGACGCCTTAAAAGAAGCTCATGAATTTCGCCTTTTAATATGTTTCCTAGCTTGGGGGATGACAGTGGTAGATATGACCATAAACTAGAAATTAGCTACAGACATCAATGTTCGTTGGCAAATCAATGATTCGAACAACTTCACATTACGGTTTGAAGTGTAATTTTTTGATAGAAATTTTTGCTCTGCACCCTGAAGCTCTAGGTTTTTATCTATCTTGAGAAGGTATGGGTCCTCCTTCTCCAAGAGGAAGGTTCCCTATCATATACAAAGGGTTAATTTTCTTGCTTTTGTTTGTTGAACACTGCTCTCAAGAGGAAGTAGAAATATGAAGGGAGATAATTTACTGCAATCACTTGTTGGGCTAGCAGTTTTTTCCAGATTACTGCTTTCATGATAAACTCTGGATTAGGAGGTCATACTACCTTTGATATATTTCATTCTTCCTACAAAAAACAGGGGTCATACTGGCATCTAACTGAACCCTCTCAGATCTGGTTATCTTTACTGAAGTAAGATGAAGCTATGTTGAAACTAGTTTCTTAGAGTTTTCGTCAATTATTTTATAGGTTTTGATAAATCATTAAGTAAAGTAATGGTTTTATCTTTGTAATTGAGTCTGCTCTTGTGCTTCATTTACTGCAATTGTTTTTTAAATAACTCTTTATTATTTGGTCCACACTGTTTATAGTACCAATAATGCTATAGTCCATGTCTTGTTTATCCACATTTCTTTCAGTCTAGAGGTTCATTGAAGTATTATATTTAATTTGCTTTTCAATAGTGCTTGGAAACAACTTTCTTGGATTAGTGCTACTTGTGTTATGCAGAAAACCATGCTGGTAGGTGCTTTAGGTTGTTTGCACTTTTGTCTATATATTTGATATGATTAGCATTCTTAAGTGATAAGAGTCACCGTCCAAAAGTAGCACTAGTGTAAAACATTTGGTGTTATGATTGCTGCATATTCCTGCTGAGCATTTGCGTGTAGCCAGCTAGCATATGTTGTGCATGTATATGGCACTCACCCTATGCATTTTCCCTATATATAGAAAATAAGTGGGTTCCACTTACATCACATGCCTATTGGCCACGGTCATGATTCTCTAACAGTAAAGACCATGGCTAGTTCTCCATGGTTATATGATAACAGTTTCCATTTTCTTAGCAGTCTTTTTAGGCGATCTTCATTTCTTATGGGTTTTATCATGTTCCTTTCTTCTGATCAAGTCTTCTTATTGACAGCATTACGGTCTTCTACTTTGCTAAGGAAGAGCCAGACTGTAGGTTTGTTCCACTATTTCCTGAAGCATTTATGCCAGTGAGAGTCCCCTTTCAGAAGGGTCTTGGCCAAAAATTTCGCCAGCCCTCAGGAACAGGAATTGATTTAGGCTTCTTTGAGTTGGATGATCTTTCAAAACCATCACCAGGAGAAGATGTATTTCCGCTTGTAATATCTGCTGAAACATGTCTGCCACCTGATTCAACAGATGAGCATATTGTTGGGCCTACCCCAGATACATCGCCTCGTATGCAGATTACTCAAGCTGTGCTGGAAAAGAACAATGGTGATCATTTCCAAGTGAAAGTAATTAGGCAGATACTGTGGATTGATGAGTTCGGTATGAGCTACGTGAGATATATGGAATAGGAAGCTCGACAGTGGAAAGCTTTGATGACACTGAACCAGGGAAGGAATGCGTGATATGCATGACTGAACCTAAGGACACTGCTGTGTTACCTTGTCGACATATGGTGAGAGTTTGTCTAAGATACGTAGAATATGCTGGAGGATCTGCACTTATACCATGCGGTAGAAAATCTGTTGAGACTGATGATCTGGAAGGCTCAAGCCCATTGTGCTCAAGGATGTCTTTTGTGAATAGACTGATCCAGGCAGATGGGCTTGACTCATCCGATCACACATCTATGATAGTCCAACTCCCACACTAGATTTCTGTTAAATTTCAGGTTCTCTTGGTTAGTGGTTAGGAGCAAGAGCATTGGATGGTTGGGTCAGTAACATGCTACCATGGTTTTTGTTTCTTTCTCAAATTTCTAACTGCTGTAGATTTAGTTTCTTTAGATGACGAGAAATATAATTCTTGATTAGAATTCCTTTGTAACTCCTAGAATGTGTATGACAATGCAAGCTAGGATACATACCTCAAGCTTTTCACTTTTAAGACTACAGTTGTTTATTCTCACTTCATTTGTTTTTTCCAGTGTATGTGCAGTGACTGTGCAAAAGAATTGCGGGTTCAATCCAATAAATGCCCCATCTGCCGTCAACCCATTGAGGAACTTATAGAGATCAAGATAAATAAAAGTGAGCAATGAAGATACTTGTTTCTCCATACTATGTGGATTGTGGTATGGCTATCGAATTCTTTTATTTGTGTGTTTTCACCTGTTGTATAAAGGGGCATTTTTGTTTTGTTTTGTATATTGTAATTGCTGTGTTGCTTTCTAATATTCATGTGATTATCTTACATAGATGACTGAAATTTGATCCTCAAGAACTAACTTTCTTAACCATTATATATACCCATGGTGTGTGCAAACTGCAAGCTCTCGGTTCCCTTTGTAGGCAACTCGTTTAGAACTTGAAAACTAAAAAAATAAGTAAAAGTGCGGGTTTGATTTCCTTGAATGTTTTGTGGAGTACTTATACATTTAAGGAGTCTTCATCTTTTTTTTTTCTTTTTTTTTTTTTTTTTTGAATTTTTTGAGGTTTACAGTATCTTCACGGTCCTCATCATTTTCTTTCCTTGGGGGAGAAAAAGAAAGCGCGGGAGGCATGTGTTTGTTTACTTTCCGCTGCTTTAGTCGATTCTCTATGGTATCTTATACATTCTATATACTTATATCTTTATGTGTACATATGTATTCAAGGAATAGAATGAAGAACATTCTAGGTTGGGACATCTAGATAGGACAAACATTCTGTGCCTCATGGAAGTACTTTTTTTCACTCTGGGATACATCTCAAAAGGAGTCTGGGAGGGAATGTTTCCCGTTGAAGTTAGCGTGAAGGGACAAATTAAGATTCTAAACCTATAAAGCTTAGGTGGGTCAAATTGCATCTTATTGAACATCCCTACTGTATTTGCCCTCAGTACTTTATTTCTTATATGTGTGTTTGTGTGTATTAGGTTCTTATAGAATCACACCATCTTATTATGTTGTATGTTAGCCTTAGTATTCTTTTTAACTTTGTATTTGTTCACTGTTTAGCGTTTGAACAAATTAATCCCGATCGTGTTACTTGTTGATATGTTAGCCACTGAGACCATGGACATCTGAATCCTTCAGACTAGTATAGGAACATACTATATGACCAGTTAGGAGATGTATTTTCTCATGCTTATTCAATTACGTGACCCTCGGCTTTCTTTGGTTTCTTCACTAGTGAATATTCTTTGTGGTGGGTGTGGGTGTGGGTGTGGTATCTCTTGCAAGAGAGGATGCGATTGACTTGTTTTAACAGACGATTCCTTGCATCAACAGCGTCCGATTCTGTATGCCAAAGCTGTCATAGTCTTCCCTTGTTTAACCTCCTTTAACCACACTACAAATTGCTGGTAGCATCGCGCTTTTATCCTCCACCGGTGCGTATGTAATCACCAGCTGTTTCGTTGTTATCGCACAACACTGTATGCTTTACCCCGTCACGAGGTTTTCTTACACATAAGGGCACCTCTTGTTTTCACTGCTATTTGCCTGCACTGAATGTTAGCTATAACTCCCATATGATTACCTACTTTTCTCTGTATATTCTTTCCTAATGTTGTCTGTGCTGTCCGTTAGCCGTTGTATATATATTCACTTCTGCAACTTGTTGATATCCTTCCGAAACACTTGCGCTCCGAATTGGTTTCCTTTTTAATCTTCTGGTAAAAAAAGAAGAAAGAAATCTTGTTACAAATTTCATTAATCACTACCGTCATCGCGTTCGGACTTCTGTTCGAATCTTGTTAGGTTCACATAATCTGCAGGCAAAAATCTAATAAATGACGACCTCAAATCTTCGAATCTCTCTTATCAATCACTATCTGCAGAAGGCCATGTGGTGCTTCATGTGCCACCTTCTGCATAAATGGCAATGGCATTGCTTGGCCGCCCAAGTCATTCCTTTTTAAAACCTCCCTCACAAGGAAAGATGTTATGTCAAGTTCCATACATAGGAGAGAGGCTATAGAGCTACCCACTTTGACATACATTCAAGTTTCAACAAAGTTCTAAAGCTCCCGTGCATGTAGTTTAGACCGTTCTGCTTTTTAAGTGCTGCCGTGTTGCCCACCGTCTCTTTGTGTATGGAGGCCAAATGGAAACCTAATTAATAGTTTTCAACCTTTTTTTTTTTTTATGTGCTTTCGGAGAGGCTGTTAGTTATCTCCGGTTGTATATTCACTTGTGTTCATCTATCTATCTCATCGCTACAACCGATTGTAAGATAAATTTTACATGATGAGAGAAAGACATAAGCAGATATACATAATTGGTTATAAATCATATTTTAAATGTAGCTATAGCAAACATACAACTGGAAATAAGGATATGCAACTAGTTACAAAGCAGATCTCAAGCGATGAGATAGATAGACACAAATAATTAAGAATCAATTACAATCTCCACTGTTTATGAGGAGATTTTATAGTGATTAGTTGCATGATGTGAGAGAGAAAAAGACGAGAATATATTCTGCTCTGATTATGAATCAACTTTGATTTTGCTTAAACTTTACCCAATCACTAAGTCTCCTCAAAAACACAATCAATGTTCCAAAATCAATTTCTCTTGGTTTAAGTCCCTTTTCACACCCGTCCAAATTAACATCTTTTTACTAGTAAAGTTACCACTTGAAAGGGGTAAACAGGAAAGCTAAAGGGGGAAAAAAGGCGCTATGGTTTGTTTATACATCACCTCTCTCACCTCAGGCTTTTAAGGACATCAATGATTTGTAACCTTACGAAACAAGTGTCCAAAACTCATGAAAAAAATCTACCCAAAACCACAAGCAAGCAAAGCATGATTCATTTGCATCAATGGAGGAGGAGAGGACTTTGCTTGTGGCCCTCAATAGTTGCTTTCTTTTGCCTAATTGCTGTTAAAGTTGGCCATACACATGATCAAAAACACCAAAGGAGCTTTATTAGTTTCATAACCTGACCTACAGCCTGCTATTTTCCTTTCTAAAATGCTTATGTGACAGCCAATGCTCACAATTTGTTCACCATGGATCACTGCTTTTGTGGAAATTACCAAAATCTTAGGTTGTTTATATTGCAAAAAGCTTCTTTCACTTTTCTTTTCTTTTTCTTTTTTTCCATATTTTCCCACATTTCATAAATAATGGGCCTTACATTGCACCAAACCCTAGCTCAATTGGGAAATTTTCTTCAAGTTGGTGTAGCGACAACTGGCAAACCATTTTGGGGAGAATGAATGATATATGCACAAAAGGATGAACTCTTTTTATTTCCACCATTTGGGAATATGATATCTTTGCATGGGGGTTTAGAAATAGTATTGTGGAATTAAGCTAGTCTATTTCACATACTTTTATGTTTTTTTTTATCAGTTAATGGCATTTAAAAAAGAAGATCTAAACTTTTGGCCTTTACCAATTTTACCAGAGCAATTTCGGGTTTTTCTTCGATAGTTCAAGTAATTAGACCTTTTAATAATCTTTACCGTTCAATTTCATAGAATCAATTTTTTCCGTTCATTTCCGGACTACTCTCAAACTATTGAAGAAAATTAGAGCATTTCCGTTCGCTTAGAGTGACCTATGCGCGAGTAGGTGACTATTCACACGGAGAAATCTATTTGGGAGCTAAGATAAGGCAGGCGTTTGTTAACTTTTTTTCTTCTTAAAACTCTTACCTTAGATTGTATTATTGAGAAACAACAATTAACAATGTTGGTTTTTTTTTTTATTGTTTTTTTTTATTTTAGCTAAAATGGTCCCTGAGATTATCTTAACTCTCCATTTTGGTTGAAAATCGATAGAAGTGGTCCATACGTTTGTTCACCCTGAATCATTTTGGTCTTTCTGTGAAATATTTATCAGAATTCTCGTTACTATTAACTGAGAGGATCAAGGGAAGATTAAAGAAACCACTAAGGTTGCAGGAAGTTGATATTCTCAAAGATTCAAGACTGTTTGCACTTAAGAGTGTGATTTCCCTTGCTTTGTGCAGTACAACCTTGAATCCTTCTCGTTAACGTTTTGTAATGTTTCCTCCCTCCCTTCAAGACCTCTGACTTCTCTTTTTTCAGGTGAGTGATTTCCTTTTTTAGGCTTCTTTAGTGAATCTTAGTTATAGCTAAATCTTCCTCTTTCTCCTGGCACAATTGCGACCTTTCCTTTTGGTGTAAGACAAATGAACGCCATTGTTCTCGTGAAGACTGCATCGTGTGCTCTTCCTAGAGCACTCCTTGCCCTGGTCAGCTTCCACATGCGTTAATTCTGGTAATGCATCTCTTGGCTTTTATTCATTGTTCTCCTGCGTGAGTTAGGAAGTTCGCCTCTCTCTTCATTAAATGCGGGCTCTCTTGGGCTTTCACGTGAACTTAAGGCTTTGAGTCTAATTCCTTTTTAATTGACTTAGTTGGCTTGCTAAGAAAAAGGGAAACTAGGTTTGTTCTCTCTCAAACTCACCTACGTGGACTTCAAAGATTGTGGGCTTGGATCTTTGGGCTCCTAAGCAACCCAAAGTCTTCCATATCTTGACCCTGCGTAAGCCCAATACAATTTTGTAAACATCCACACCATGATTCACTTGGCAAGGCATGGCACGTGGCTTGGGCATATTTTAGTGTGAATAGTAGTTAGCAAAATAGAGCTTGGCGTAATGAATATGCAAGGATTTGCATAGGTGTGGCATGATTATACAAACATCTAGTCCGATTATCATTATTTTAATGGCATGGCATGGCATGATTGTGAATGTTTTCTCTTCTCAATTTCATGCCTTGTCATGTGTTTAGGCTTGATTCAGGGCTTTTACGACAATAGGGCCTTGAGACTTAATTGGGTTTGCATATGACATTTTTGGACCTCAACAATTGTCAATGATGATGTATTATGTGCATTGAGCATACGAGCTCGACGTATGTATCTTCTATGCCAATCGAAATTTTCAAGACCACACCTCTTGAAGTGTATATTTGTCAACTCAAGCTTCTTATGTACACGTGTTAAACCCTTAATATGCAGGAATGGTTTTTTTAACCACAGTTATCAAATCAATATATCATCTAAATTTTCTCTTTTTAAAGAGGTAGAAAGAGTTGATTTATCGATTTAAATATATTTTCTTTTATGGTCGATTTTCCTTTTTAGTTTCCATGTATTTTGACGTAATATTATATTTTGACTATTTTCATTGTACAAGTTGACCAAATTAAATGAATTATGGGGTTTAGAGTTAGGCTGTAACGTGTCTGCAGTGCACCTGGAGTATTTACTTGCGTAAGATATGACTATGAACTTTTTTATACGTGTAAGTCAAATTAGTATGTAATCTTTTATGAGTTAGGGGTATGGTTGATCTATAAAGAGGTTATGATATTCCTATTCTATAGATGTAAAAAAGGTTTTTAGATAATGTAACCAGTCTCCGAGACAGAGTTTCTCTAGCTGGAAAAGGGTTGGAGAACGCCCACCCCCCCCCCCCACAACTCTATTTATATTTATTCCAAAACAAGCAGTAGCCTTGCAGATCATCCGACGCGTAACAAAGATTCAACCATCAAGAACATGGATCGACTCTATTTCCATACTTCTTTGCCCTACTCAATAAGAGCGAGGCATATTTTAATGTTGAATTTACGGATGACTTTATTTCCTCTAATTTTCTATAACATTGCATTTGTCAATTTCATCTCACATGTTTTATGTCCCTAAGTTAAGTTTAACGACCCTTATTATTTTGAATATGTCAATAAACCCTAATAACTTGTGTTTTCTTTCAATAATCTTTAGTGAAGGTATATAATTTAGTTCAGTTAGCTGACCAAGTTTTGACATTTGGTTACAGAAGTAATCAATTTTATTATCATTTCTGCAACAAAAGGTCAAAATTAATCATTCCAACTAATTGACCTATAATCTAATCCCAAAATTTGAGTTTTTCTTAATAAAATACCTCACAATTTTGTTTGTTTTTTGTTTTTTTTGTTTTCTTTCAAGACCTCTTTACATAACCACAAATCGGTGCCCACAGATTGATTCATGTCAAAAAGGGTTCACACCGCAGGAGTGTCATTACTCAAAAGTTACTACTCAGAGGCACTGGATTCACCCAGATCCTTAAAAATCCGTTGGATTTTAAAGAGGTGATCTGGTAAATTGCTTCTGCCAAGCTCAAAGTACGAATAGCAGCAGCAAAGTACACAGAGGTGGAGGAGGAGGAGAAATTTTTAATTATGACGGATATACAAGTGGTATATTACGAGTTTAAATAGAAATGGTGGAAAATTATAATTTTTAAGATATTAATTTTTTAGCATACATATCCCACCATTTATATAATGACACATAATGTATCATTCCGTGTACAAATCATATTGAAAAATCTTATTGGAGGAATCAGACTGTAATAAAAAAAACTATCTAAGCATATATACGAAAGAGAAGGTCCAATTTAATGGCATTATTTATTTTACCACCGATATTGGGAGAGGAAAATCTGACACAGTTTTCATTCGCATCTGCTGAAAATAATTAATAATTATCAAGGATTAAATTTAATAGTTGAAACGAAATCTGACCCTCTTCAATTCACCATCGCTATTTAACACTCACCTCCTCATCCTCACTCCTCACTCCTCACTCCTCACTCCTCCATGGTTCTTATGAAAGCCAAGCCAGGAAGCAACTGCTAGCTTCCGAGCCAAGCCAACTTATAGATCAGAAAATACAAATAATAGCAACAAATAATAAAGGCCTGAAAATATAAGAGTGAGAAAACGCCGTGGAGGAGGCACCACTCTAGAGTCTCCTTTTCTCTCTCTCTAACCCTGAAATAGAGGAAGCAGAGATGCCCATTGAAGTTTAATGTCTACCCACCTCTTCTTCTGAGCTTCCCCTCTCTCTCTCTCTCTCTCTCTCCCCCCTCTCTCTGTTTTCTGCAGCTTCTGTTTGATAGATCTATCAGCGACCCCTTTTTCTGTTTTTACTATTAATTGTAACATTGTGTTAATTTGTTGCATTTGAGCTGTAACTATGAGTAAGGAAGAGTTCTTGAAGATCCAGGTACACTCTCTCACTCCCCTCTTCTTAATTCTTTGCTTCATTTGAACTCAAATGTTCATAACTTTATAAAACTTTTTAAATTTTTTTGACCGTTGTGAATATTTCTTTTTCACTCTGCTGTATTCTTTGGGTTATCTGTACATGCAGAAATGTGTTCTCAAAGTGAACATCCATTGTGATGGATGTAAGCACAAAGTGAAGAAAATCCTGCAGAAAATCGATGGTATCCTCCATTTCACCCCCCCCCCCCCAAATATTTAATTTAATCACAGAAAATTATTTCTTTCTGCTTAGTGCTTAATCACATTTATCCTTTTGTTTTTGTTCGATACAAATTTTAAAGTTTGCATTTTTCTAAAATTTGTTGGTTAATTTTGAACAGGGGTTTTCACCACCGACATAGATTCAGAGCAGGGAAAGGTGACGGTCTCCGGAAATGTAGACCCTGCTATTCTGATTAAGAAGCTTGCGAAATCCGGCAAACATGCAGAGCTTTGGGGCGCTCCGAAGGCGAACAATAACAACAACCAGAGCAACCTCCCCAATCAGTTCAAGAACATACAAAACGACAATGGCAAAGGCGGAAACAACAACAGCGGCAAAGGCGGGCAGAAGGGGGGCGGTGGCGGTAACAGCCAGCCAAAGGGCGGCCAGCAACCCCAGCAGCAACAGCAGAACCAGCAGCTTCAGCAGCAGCAGCTGCAGCAACTCCAGCAACTCCAGCAGCTCCAGCAAATTAAGGGGTTACAAGATCTGAAGCTGGCCCAATTGAAAGGCATGCCAATGCCCCCTAATTTCAAGGACCAGAACCCGAACCCGAACCCGAATCAGAAGGCGGTGAAATTCAACGTGCGGGAGGAAGAGGATTTGAGTGACGATGACCTCGATGATGATGATGAATATGACGAGGATGACGATGAGTTTGATTATGACATGGATGAACCCGTTCATCCTCTCAGTAAGGGGAAGCCTGTGATGATGGGCAATGGCGGCCAGGGGATGCCGCCGAACATCATGATGATGATGAAGGGAAACCATCCGCAGATGATGAATGCCGCAGCCCAAAAGGGTGGTGGTGGGAATGTTGGTGGTCAGAATAGCGGTGGTGCTGCGGGTAATGGGAAAAAGGGCGGCAGCGGTGGGGCTGTGCCTGCTCAGGTGAATATGGGTGGTGGGAACAATGAGGGTAATAATGGAAATGGAGGAAAGAAGGGTGGCGGCGGTGGAAACCAAAACCACAATCAAGGAGGCGGGGGTGGAAAGAATGGAGGCAAAAGTGGAGGCTTTCCGTCGGATGGCAAAAATGGTGGTGGGGGAAATGCCAAGAATGGAAACAGTGGTCAAGGGGGTCCTAATGGGAGCATGGACAATGGCAATGGGGGTAAAAAGGGTGGTGGAGGAGGCGGAGGCGGCGGCGGAGGAATGAGTGAAGTTCAAGCTTTGAACAATGCTTTCCAGAACATGGGTGGCCGTCCTCAGGGCATGCCTGGAGGTAATGTGGGACAGATGGGCAACATGAACATGGCAATGGGCCCAATGGGTAGCATGCCTATGGGCCAAATGGGCCAAATGGGCCAAATGGGCAACATTCCAGCTGTCCAAGGCCTGCCGGCTGGCGCCATGAATGGCGGTGGTGGCGGAGGCGCCGGTGGAGGTGGATACTTCCAAGGAGCTGGGCCTGAGGCCATGCCTGGTAACCCCTACCACCACAACAATACTTGCAGGCTGTGATGAACCAGCAAAGGGCCATGGGCAATGAGAGGTTCCAACCAATGATGTATGCTAGACCTCCACCTGCTGTTAACTACATGCCACCCGGCCCACCGCCGCCATACGCATACGCTCCTCCTCCAGCAGGTGAACCATACTCTCACTTCTTCAGTGATGAGAACGCCTCAAGTTGCAATGTGATGTGAAAACGGAAAAATTGACTGGAAAAATGGTCCTGCTGCTGCTGATTTGGGTTAATTTGCTGAGTTTGTGGTGGTTCTGGTGGTGGTGATTTCAGTTAATAGTTCCAATGACTAGAAATCCGATGCCATATTATACATGGAAATGTTTTTTTAGCTTTAATTTCTCTCTTTTTTCCCATCTATGATCATCTTACCTTTTAATCCTAAGTTAATTAGGGTTTAATTATTAATAGAGAGTATTTATAGATAATATTTTTAAAGTAATTAGGGGAGCAGATGGGGATGTAAGTGGAAGGAGGGGGAGATAGTGCTCTCTGCTCTCTATTTTTTATGAGGATGTTTATATATGTTTATATAAGTTGCAAAAACAAAAATAAGATGAAAAGAATGGGAAGCCCATCTCTCTGCCCATTTTCTCTCAATAATTTCCAAGTCCGAAATCCTCTCTTTTCTTTTCTTTATTTATCAGAATTTTTTATAGTTCAAACAATATTTTACGTTAAAATACACTAATCACCGAAACGCAGTAGGTTGAAGATGAGTAAAAGAACAGTGAATATGGCAAGTGCAATGTGCATTGTTGCTCATTATCCATTTACAAAATTTGCCTGCCCTCCCTGTTTCCTCCAACGTGATTGACATCATGGATGTTTGGGTGGTGGGTCCACCTAAATGAGTAGGGCTAGTGGAAATCTGGACCCACAATCCTCAGCAGTGTTTTTGGTGATGGTGTTTCATGTATGCCCCCATTGCTTACAAAGAAAAAGAAATTATTGATTCTCTCTACCCCCTTTCAAAGTCCCTGCTGTTCGAAAAAAAAAACACGTAATTAGAATATAATAAATAAAACTTTAGTATAAATTAACAATATAGATTGTTTTGTATTTTATTTTGTTCTTTGGGACCCATAAGTAACAATTTTTCCTCACATATGCCATATAATTTGACATATGTGGGCAAGTTTTCCTTCTACATACATCATCAATTCACGTTTACACATTAAAAAAAAATAGCTGTTGCAGGTAAGAAGTTAAGCAGTGCTCTTTCCTTTACTTTCTGCGGTGATGTTTTCATTTCATGCGTCTCTTTATGCATTCTTTTTATTTTTGTTCATTAAGTCTCCCTCCTCTAATAGAAAAGGGGTGATTTATGTACTCTCTTTGACCTTCTACACCTCTTTACTTTAATTATGATCCTTGATTTGCTTTGAATTCATGATAACTTTCAACCACAGCATGGTCTGTTACCAATACGATATTATCCCAACTTGAACATTTATTGTTGATGTTGGGTTTCACCGCAAAGGGTCTATGTGATATAAGAGATTAAAACTTTTATGTATTAATTATATATTATTTTGTCATACGTTTGATGTTGATCTTATTCTCCAACAATTCATTCCAACAGTTGGAGGATAAAATGATTGTGAAAAAAAAAAAAAAAGAGGATAATAAAACACTTTTTTAGTCTTTCTAAATATTTTTGTTTAATCTTGTTTGTTATGTTAATTTGATTTGTTTAATTTTTTATTTTTGAACAAATGATATTATTTATACTAAGAGGAAGGGAGTGGGCTTAACCTTACAATGGACTAGCAATAATATGGTTCAAACTCGCATTTGACGAGAATCGAACCTAAGACCTCTCACTTACAAGTAGAAATAAATATCACTAGACCGTAGTACTAAGTGGCCACAAATAAATAAAGATTTGTTAAGAGGAAAAAGTATTGTGAAAATCAACTAAAAAAGTAGAATAAAATGGAGGTGATTTTGAATTTTGTGTAGATTTGTTAAGATCCTTTCAAAAGTGAGACTGCTGTCATCTCACGTTTTTAGTATAATATTTTATAATATTAACATAAAAATTCACGTTAATTTGTGAAGTAGTAAATAGTTCTATTTTAGAAGTGTCTCTTTAGTATTTCTCTTTCTCATACATTGGGCAAACGAGAAGATGAAGAAACAAAGAATAATGGGAAGCATTATATTGTGGGGAGAAAATGTCTATATTGAACGCACTGTGACATACCATTGACAATGAAGGTGTTGACAAAGACAAGCTAACAACTTTGTATTTTAGAAAATCTAAAGGCGTTGACACTTTGGACAGAAATTCAGGTCTGATGAGTGAGTGAGTGACACACTGAAAGAAAGAAGGAAAGAAAGAGCATAAAAAAAATTTACAACGGAGAAGTAGATGAAGGAGAGTGGACCCCACAACACAAACTTGATTTGGATTCGTCACATGATGATGATAATGGAGGAGCTGTTGCTGCTGCTGCAGCATTGCTGGTATACTGTTCCGTCGAGTTCCATCGGTCCACTGTCTAATCAGACAGCGATTGATAGGAAGCTCCGTTGAACCTTCCCAGAAGTACTTCTCTGTTCCCCACTGCTTACCATCCCCCTTTGTATAATTTAATAAAACTTTGATTAACGAGAAGCACAAGTTTAATTACTAACTAATTGGGTCAAGCTTTGGGTTACTAATTTACTAATTTAGCAGCATAATCAGTAGACTAAAGTGTCTAGTACTAGGATTTTTTTAAAATTTAATTGGCTGCAAGCAATGACTTTTGTTTGATAATTTGTTTTAAGGGCTTATGAAGGTAAGGGATTTTAATTGAGATTCTACCAAATATGGACTTAAAAAATAAACATGTAAGACTATTATTTTATATGTCAGGAATTGTTTATGTATTTAACTTTGGAATCAGATTATTAACCTAATTGGTAAGTGGTAGATTCTTTAGTAGATAAAACATTCATTTTAACTAACTCGTTTCAAGTTTAAACTTTTTATTTAGTGTAGATTAGAAGTATAATATTGCTTGTTCCAACCGTAGTTTGTCTTTTGAGTTACATGAGAATGTATGATAGATTGATAGTAGACTGTCAATCAAAATTGCACATTACCAAATTACATCAATAATATATATATATATATATAAAATTAACTAATACTGTTTACACGTATTAGATTATTCATGACACATCCCAATTCAAAAATTAGAACATACTGACCGTCACATGTCACATCCCAGCCTAGGCCCTCACCACATCTCTGATCGGGATGTGACAATTCATATTGTTGATACTCTCTAATAGAAGTATAAATTACAAATTGCATGAGAAACTCATATATTGTATGTTTAAATAGCATTACTCTATTAAAAAACAATATGATGCGATATATTATTAAACTGCCAATCGAGACTGTACATTCACGTATAATTGCTCAATCAAGAGATAAACCTTTTTGTTTGACACTAGATGATTTATTTCTTTGGGTGGTAAATATTTTATGGGGATGCTAAGAACATCCTCACGCAGATTTTCTTATTTATTTTTTCAATCTTTTTTATTCTGCAGTGTGTCTTAATGACCTACCTAATCTAATTTTTAGTTCACACTTTAAGATTAACTCTGTAATTAAAAAAAAAAAATTCAACCAAAATAGAAATTATTTAACTGTTCTATTAATGTAGTCAAAATTTCAATGTTAAATGAGAAACACAATTCTTCTATTTATTGAATAACCGTTAGATGGCTAAACAATTCCAAACTTAGTTAATTTTTTGTAGAGATAATTATTAAAGGGTGTCCTAAAAAAAAGTTCGTATCTTCATATGAAATTGCAAAATAAAATATAGAGAATGCTTGTCTACTCCATAACCTTTAGGCTTATTAATTGATTTGCTCCCTAAAACTATCATTTAGTCTTATATTTTACCTCTTGAAATTGGTTTCGTCTCACTTTGTCCCTTGAAAACTACCATTTTCGTCTCCTTAGTTTCGGTTCACTTATTTTTGTCTATTTGTCAAATAGAAATTAAGTTAAAGGGTAGTAAGGATATTTTACTTTTGATATGGCAGTTCGTCGCAAACTTAGAAAAAGTTTCTAGATATGTAAATTATAGGGTTTGAATTAGAATTGTAAAAAATGGAATTAGATTAGACAGCTTGGAGGCAAAGAATTGCGTTAAAGATATAATGTTCATACTTTTCTTCAATTTAACATTTACTTGACCGAATTGGACAAAAACAAAGTGAACAATGAGACAAAAATGATAATTTCAAAAAACAAGTGAGACAAAATCGGTTTTGAAAAGTGTCAAATGAAACTGAATGATAATTTCAAAAGGCAAACCAATTAGCTATTTGGAACTTTGACATCTCCAAAGTCGTAAGTGTTTGCTTGCAAGATCAGCCAACGACTTGTGTATCAGGCTCTACGGTTGCACGGGTAACGAGAGACCCAAGCCAAAAATTTAATGCTCGTAGCTCCAGATCCAATATTTCTCAGTCTGATTGGTTAACAAGACTCACATATCCTCCTCTTGGTTTGGACCAATCCAATCCTCAACATGAATGGTCGGGACCCTCTCTCCAAACATCAGAACTACGGTTCCCAATTGTCAATCATGCAAACTGACACGTGGCAGGAGAATGAGGACGTCTTTGACGGGTAGCTGGGGAATCATGCATATACACTCAAATTTCACATGGGATGTTGTATGGCTGCATGCCTGTATGGCAGTATGGGGATGAGGGTTTGGTTTCAGTTTTAGTCGGTTTTCTTTGGATTTATTTGCAAAATTATGCAATATGCATGTAATGCCATGCCAAACGGCACACTCACTCACACAAACCTAACAACTCACTGCAACAATTTCACTTCTCTGTTTTTGCTTCATCAAAATCATGTTTCTTGTTTCGGCTTATTATATTTTCTACTTCTGCAGACTACTATCGTTTCTTTCTTAGATATTTCACATTATACATCTGTATATATTATGTTATCAAACTGTTCGGATGTAATCACAAGAAAGAAAGCATCTTTGTATACATCACGTTACACATGCATAAAAAGCATATATGTTTTGTTTGTGTGAGTAACAAGAGTTAAACCCTTAGCGATATACTATTTGAAGAAAAAGGATCCTTCCCTTTCTCTTAATTCACCAAGTTCGGTGATCCGAGTCAGTGAAATTTGATCTAACGGCTAAAATTATTATAACTTTTAAAGTGGGCCCTTGTTTGTAGACACTAGCTCAAATTTCAATGGTCTGGATCCCCGAACTTGGTGGATTAGGAGGAACGGATCCAAAGAGGGTCCCTTTCCCTATTTGAAAAGCTATAATGAAACGATAAAAAATCTGTAACGCAATTGATTGAAGATAAAGACATCTAATGGAACAATCCACGACTTACAAACTCTTAATAATGCTAATTAAAATTAAGATTGAGTGGATGGATTGACAAACCAAGGCTAACAGTAGGGTTGAGAAGGAGAGGCTAACCATGAAGATGATCCACAAAGAAAAGAAAGCGGTAATCGTGATTGAAGAAGACAGAAGCTGGATCCTTTTTCTATTATTTTTGTTCACTTTTCTTCTTTTTTTGGGGCCCTTAATTTTGACTGAGGAATTGAATTGATAATGATACATGAACTTTTTCATGGGTCCTGAATCCTCATCTTATTTTATATATTAATTGGAACTATGTATTCGTCTTCTAATCCTAAAACCATGTAACATTCGATGTCCATTAAATAAGGTAGGATACAAGACTCTGAAAACCGTGACAAACTTGCCCATTAGGGAAGCAAAAAAAAATTGGTTCTTTCTGTCAGCATATTGCTCATATTCTTTACTTCTGTCTTCTGCTAATTATTCATGGATGAACACTAACTTTCAAGGATGGATTTAATCAGTCTCATGATCCCGCAAACTTTCAATCCAAATCAACCAAAGTTTATTATTTATTTTTTCAATGGAAATTTTTATAATTTATACGGTCAGATGTCTAGCTAATGATTTATGTAAATTATTATACAATTATTTGGAATTTTCTCATTATTACCCTAAATAACAAGTATTTTTTTGGTACTAAATGAGAAATATTAAACAATGTCACCTAACAGTGAAAATGTTCATGAAAATTGCATCTATGATAAGATAAGTGAAAAAAAAAAAAAAACAAATGAATGGACATAACAACACTCGTAATCAAACAAGACCAAACCAGCCCGAAGAGACGACAAGAGAGAAGCAACATAGTGTTTGATAGACTGACTACATAATGTAATTAGAACTCCCTTCCAAATTTACTGCTATGTAACCAAACAGGGATTAGTCAATGTACATATATAACTTGTATTTTTGTCTACTTCAAAACGTTTACATTTTCTAGGGACTAGGTAGATAAGAAAATAAAGGAGCACCATTCCATGTCTATCCCCAATGAATAAAAATCAACCATTTACTCGAGAGCATCGTCTGATGAAATAGTGAAATTTCGAAACGTACGTACATCAACCGCAAAAGGGAAGATAGAATTAAAATTCGACGAGATATAGAGTTAAAAGGTCAAAGAGTGTTAGAAAACCCTAAACCTAGAAGCGCATCGACAACAAATGTGTCTTTGTTGGAAACCATTACCGCCGGTCAGGGTGGTGAGGATTTTTTTTTTTTTTTCCTTCTATTTTGAAAGTATTGCAACACAAAGAAATGAACAAAACATTTAATTAAAAATAGTAAAGTAAGATGATATTTAATTAAGAGACTCTTTATCAACTCTCGATTAGTTATTTAAACGCCTAAAAACAATAAATAGGTTGCTTCAAGAGACGGCTTTGACTTGGAGCTGGGGGATTCCTCTAGCTAAATTTATTAAAAACTAGAGAAAATATGGTTAGAAAGTTAAACATTTAATAACATTACATGTCACTCACCTTTTTCACTCTGTTGTGTTGAAAACAAGATATTTAGAATAAGTTAAAGTAATTAGTATTGTTGGAAATGATATGTTAAACTGACTAATGAAAATAATTTTTAAGGCAAATCACTAGCTAGTAAATTAAAAAAATCTGACTGATGATGTTGTAATTGAGTTTGAACAGAAATCATCATGAATAATATTAAAAACATCAGGGTGTTTAAGTAATTAACAAATTAAGGATCTGCCCAATGCGTCCAAATAGTGATGGATGGATGTCAGGGATGGGGTTAGGCCACTTTGTTTCTTTGTTTCGTCAAATCGCCCTAAAGTGCATCACAGACCGGGCCCCGTAAATTGTCTCCAAAATCAACAAAAAACTCTCCTTTTAAATTACGAAAGCACAACTTAAGGGAGACAACAAACGCCGTTACATACTTCAATTATTGCGTGCTAGACTCATGCAAACAATTCGTACGTACGCGTGCATAAAAAAATCACTTACTTCAATTTTTTATTAGACTATGTTCATGAGGTTTGTTACTCAAGTAATTCAAGATATTCGTTAACAGTGACAATTTGACATTAAACTGAGTGAAAATTATTTTTCTTTATGTCATATTGCATCAACATTCGCTTTCATCAGTATGGTTGTCGTGGAGCAAAGCCTTCCATAATATGCCTATAGAAAGAGAGAATCTCTTACGTATTTAATATACACGTTTAAAATTATATTTTTACATTAAAAAGTTAATCCAAGGTAATATTTACTTTATCTTTTATTTTATTCTTATTATTAAAACTCAAAATTTTTAAACTTTTTTTCATTTGTTTTCCTTAGTTTCTTTGCTTATGAACGGCAGAAACTAAGAGAATATAGAGAAAAAGGATCAAGAAAATTATAACACTCCATTGTGATTGGCTGGTGGCACTGTCAGCTGGTGTCATGTTTATGAGAGATTCTTTCCTCTGGGAGGACTACGGCAGGATCATGCATGTTTAAAAATGTTGTGCATGATTGGGAACTAATTTGAACTAGTTATCAGAAATTAGAAGTTTTGGTAATTTATTATTTAAAACATCTATTTACAAAATTATGATAAAACATAGAATTATACGATATGAAATCATCAGAGTAAAACAATATAGGCTGCAAAGTTTCAACTCTCAAACCCAATGGCGAATGATCATACACTTTTTAGGAGCCCGATGAACGTCTCTTCATTTCAAATTTTATTGAAACGTAAAAGAAATATAAAAGTTACACCTAATTAAGAGAAAACAAAAACTTCATTATAACATTTAATCTAACAAAATCTATCGTTTGACAAAAAAAAAAAAAAAAAAAAAAAAAACTTCATTCTATTCATAAAGGATCTTTTATATCTAAGCAAATAAAACAATTCCGAATAATTTCAATGTCTAAATTTATTTTCTGGGCATATATGGGATCATTTAAAAGGCAAATTGAAACAAGTTTTATGGAAAATTAAATATTTGTTTAGGGGCAAATGCTATTGATCGAGGGCGGCGTTGAAATTCAATATGCCTAACCTGTAAAAGTGTGCTAGTCTTCATTGTTGTAAGTAGGCCTGGTGGGGGGTTGTGGTGGTGCCACCATATCTTTCCACTTCCTATGGTGTGAGAAGGTTCATTTGGAGTGGTCCACTTTATATCCCTGTCCAATTTCCTCTTTCATCCCACGGGTACAACACCATCAACTACCACCAAGCACGCTCATACGTATCAAACATTAAATCGAAGATCCAGTTGTTACATCCCGATCCAGGTCCCTACTACATCCCGAGCTCGACTCTACCATAGCACGATATTGTCCGATTTGGATCCCGACCACGCTCTCACGGTTTTGTTTCTAAAAACTCACAAGCAACTTCCTAGTGGGTTACCCATCCTGGGATTGCTTCAGCCCAATCTCGCTTAACTTCGGAGTTCCAATGGAACCCGAAGTCATTGAGCTCTCAAAAGGCCTTGTGCTAGGTAGAGATGAGAATATACATATAAGGCTTACAGGACGTGTGAAATGAGGTCATTCCCGTTCATTGCGCACCCTCATGTTTAGGCACTTTTAGGTTTAAATTTATTCACATATTCCACACCACCATACTTTATGACTTCGTCACCTTCTAGGTGTTGGCCAGCACATCTCAATTCGAAGTCCTAGTGGACAATCTAGGTTGGGATGTGGAATATGTGAATAAATTTAAACCTAAAAATGCCTAAACACGAGAGTGCGCTGTGAGCGGGAATGATCTCATTTCACACGTGATGTCAAAGCATAAGTAAAGTACAGTAGAGTGGATTGAAAATCATACCGTCAAAGGTAATCTTCAATACGAAGACTTGCCAGGAATCCTTGTCGATACGAAAACTCTACTACTAGAACCTGGAGGGATAAAAACAAGAGTGAGTGAGCCTGAATATAAAGCTTTAATAAAGACCTTTTAAACGATATAACCCTTCGTGTAATACTTGTATAGGTTCCAAGAAATCATACTACATATAAGTATGAAATCAAATGTAAATCAATAGTAAATCCAAGAATATTCAAAATCACTACATATCGGCAACAACAATATAAATCAAGTGCTTATCAATCTATGGTAACCCACGAGTCGGAGTTGTCTAACGCAACATGTACAACTCATAAATCAATCCATGATAACACCTGAGTCGGAGTTACCTAATGCAACTTGTACGACTCACAAATCAATCCATGATAACACCTGAGTCGGAGTTGCCTAATGCAACCTGTACGACTCATAGGCAACTTGTACGACGGTGTCGGCCAACACATCTCAATTTGGAGTCCTAGTGAACAATCTGAGTCATGTAAGCCAGATGGAATAAATCAATGTAGAATGATATGTCAGCTGAAGTCACCTAACATGACCTATACAGCTAACCCTCATCCATCAATAGTACAATGTCAGCCGGAGTCACTTAACGTGACCTGTATGGCTGACCCTCATCACAACTATACTCACTGCAATTTCTATCATCAATAAGTACTCACCTGAAGCTTACCTAGGCGTCTGCAGCGTCATGCAACATTATGCATATCTATACTAATGCATATACTAAAATGTAATGTAATTGACTTGGCATATACTTGGATTTCCACCGCTTTGAGCATGATTCTTATATACGTATATACTACTATTTTCTGGGATATTATACTGGTTTTACGGTGAGGGGTTATTATATTTGAAAAGTGAAATGTGTTTTCAAAACTTTGTTTTTACCCACTCATGTTTTCTATTTTGTGCCCCTTAAGGTTGTAATAGCTGAATGATTGTATCGACGAGGATTCTTGGCAAATCTCAATATAAGTGACTACATTTGAGGGTATAATCCTTACCTACACTACTATACTTTACTTATGCTCTGACAACACGTGTGAAGTGAGTCACCAGTGCACTCTGGTATTTAGGCACTCTTAGGTTTAAATTTATTCACATTTTCCACATCATTACACTTTAAAAACTGTCACATCCCGGCCCGGGCCCCCACCACATCCTTGGCTCGACTCCGCCATAGCACGATATTATCCGCTTTGGGCCCCGACCACGCCCTCACGGTTTTGTTTCCTGGAAACTCACTAGCAACTTCCCAGTGGGTCACCCATCCTGGGATTGCTCCAGCCTAATCTCGCTTAACTTCGGAGTTCCAATGGAACCTGAAGCCAGTGAGCTCCCAAAATGCCTCGTGCTAGGTAGAGATGAGAATATACATATAAGGCTTACAGGATCCACTCCCCTGGGCGATGTGGGATGTTACAATTCAGCACACTTCCGACCAGGAATTGGCTCTGATACCAAATTGTCACATCCCGGCCTGGGCCCCCACCACATGCCGGGCTCGACTTCTTCATAGCACAATATTGTCCGCTTTAGGCCTCGACCACGCCCTCACGATTTTGTTTCTAGGAACTCACGAGCAACTTCCCAGTGAGTCACCCATCCTGGGATTGCTCCAGCCCAATCTCACTTAACTTCGGAGTTCCAATGGAACCCGAAGCCAGTGAGCTCCCAAAATGCCTCGTGCTAGGTAGAGATAGGAATATACATATAAGACTTACAGGATCCACTCCCATGGACGATGTGAGATTTTACAATAATTGTCACATCCCGGCCTGGACCCCCACCACATCCCAGGCTCAACTCCGTCATAGCACGATATTGTCATCTTTGGGTCCCGACCACGCCCTCACGGTTTTGTTTTTGGGAACTCACGAGCAACTTCCCAATGGGTCACCCATCCTAGGATTGCTCTAGCCCAATCTCGCTTAACTTCGAAGTTCCAATGGAACCCGAAGCCAGTGAGCTCCCAAAAGGCCTCATGCTAGGTAGAGATAGAAATATACATATAAGGCTTATAGGATCCACTCCCCTAAATGATGTGGGATGTTACGCATTAGTATCCAAAATTGGTCATATAAACTCAAAAGCATTTGTTTGGCAGTTCATCATACCACCATTATTTGATGTACTATGCATACAATAAGTTTTAATATTATTGTTCTCTAAGCAACTGCTCAATTTATTGTCATCAAAGCTCCATGTCAGTGTGTGTGCATGACATGATATGCCAAGGATTCATAGATTCTTCGTAAAAATACAGACACTACACTTCCTACTAGAACATCAACAATACACAGATTCTTAAAAGGAAATGCGTATAAAATATGTATAAAATACGTATTTATACATCAGTTTATACTTTTACCAACATAGCAAACAATTCGGCGAAATATTTATTATGCCCATTTTATATCATACGCGCATTTACAATTCGTGCATAAATTTGAGCGTGGCCAGTTTGTTCATTTTTTTACAAGAGGTATTGTGTAAAGGTGAAATTGAACACACTTTAGATGCTGGAATAAATACTCTATTAACTATTTTATGACACATTTACATGATAGTAATCAAATCGAAATGCGGATGTGAATTCCAGTTACAAGATACTAAATAATTATCAAATATGAGAGAATCAAAAAGATGATGGGACTCACCTGAATTTTGGAATCCAACTACAAAATTTAAAGGTATTTGATTCCTTAGATGTAGATGGGAATTGAATTCCAGATTGTTCGGGAATCGGAATGAATTTTTTCTCCCCATTCTATCCTAACTTATTTCTAAAATTTCAAGATTGCCTTCGCATTAACTGAACTCCACCCACCACTGCCCAGTTTAATATGAAATTTACCATAATATTAGCAATAATTAAAATAAAATAAAATAATTAAATTTCAGTGCGTTTACTATTTGGTGAATAGAGACATTTTAATATTTTTATTCTATTAATTAGTATATAAAATTTAACAAAAAATAGTATATAAAGTAATTTTTTTTTAACTAATGACATTTTAGTAAGAAGAAATTAAGTTATCATCCTTCATTTTGCTACTCCATTGATTAATACCTTATTCCTTTTTAATTTTTTATCAAGGTCCTTGGGTATTAGTAATATCATTAATTATTTCAATAATAAAATACTTTTTTATTTCTAAATATATTCATTAAAAATGTTACAATTAGTATATTTATATTTATGGCTAAATTTTTTATCATATATTTTTATTTTTAGCTTGTACCCCATTTTGAATTTGCAACCCTTTTTTAATTTGTACCAATTTTCTTTTCAGTTTTAATTTGTACCCATATATTTCTTTTTGTGCCCATATTTTTTTTTTTAAGTTTTATTTGTATTTGTACCCATATTTTTTTATTTATTTGTACCCATTTTTAATTTTGCTAAATGTACCCATGCTAATTATATGTATTTATTTTATGTTTTAAAATATATTAGTAGTTATTTTTAAAATATGTTAATAATTATATGGATACATTATTTTCTTGCTATAATTTTTAGAAGAACAATATTACTCTAATATTTATTTTTAAGTATTTATTATATTTTAAATTTTTTATTTGAATTTGTTTAAATTTCTTAATTTGTGGGACATTAAATGTATAAATGCATGAGTTAAATCTTTTAAATGACGTTAAGGACCTTGATCAAAATATTTAAACAAACAAGGATTCAGTTTAACAATTAGGTTGATTAAAGACCAGAACCAAAATGAATTATATTAATTTCCTTTCCAATTCAGGTGAATTAGTAAACAGTTTATATAGAATCTATACCAATTTATTCTGATTCTAGAAGATTTTAATAAATAATTTCAACAAAAATCCAATTTTAACTCTTCTTCATTTCAACTTCTTATCAATTCAATTCCTCATATTTTTTTACGAATTAATAAACGAACCATAGAGTTACAAACATGCAATCTTAACACAGTTAATCATCACCATCTAACAAACTATACAGTTAATAGTCACCATCTAACAAACTACACAGTTAATAGTCACCGTCTGTTGCGTGGGGTGACATCACTCGAGTGAAGTGACAGTCCTATGATTAATAATTAAGTTGAATTGGTTCCCTCTGTTGTTTGGAGGAAGATTTTTTTTTTTTTTTTTCTTTTTATTTCATCGATTATGATTAAGTCATGTCAACATTTTATATTATTTTTTTATTAAAAAAAATAAATTAAAGAATGTGAAATGAGAGAATAAATGAACATGAAAAAAGAAGAGAAATAATCATAATTTTGTTGTTTTGGTATGGTAAACAAAAATTGAAATGATCCATCAGACACCACATCCTCTACAGATGGACCACCATGTGATGTTCCATCACTTTTTTAGATTTAACTGTAGGATTGATTTGATTTCTTCACTGCGATGTGATAATACTGTGGCCAAGGATAGTATATGCAGTCCACACGGTTGTTTTTATATGCACATCGCACCACATTGAATAGTCCCGCAGATGGCGGAACCTCATGTATTTCGGTTTACTGTTAATCTGATGTGATCTATTTTGGCCAAGACAAAAAATTACATCACTTTAACGTCTGCATGAATGTTTTTTAAGGTTGTTTAAACAAATATTCTCTTGCATTCAATGTAAATATGCAAGCATAGGAATTGTGTTTAGATTCTTAACACATTTTGTGTGGTGTTTGAGGACTTTTATGTTGTCCGCCAATAATTTGATAATTAAGATGTGAGAGTTCGTCTTAAAAATTGTTTATGATTAGATCATAGCATAATTTATGTGTCTAGTTTCATAATTCATATCGTTTCACAAATGAAAAGATGTGAACTTTCACATAACTTATAATAAAAAGTCATTCACATATGCATGATTGAGTAGATCATCGCATAGGTCTTGTGTTTAGTTTCATGGCAACACATGTATCCTAGTGGGAGGAAAACTGAAATTGAAATATATTCAAGTGATTCCATTTTTAGAGTAAAAGGAACTTTAATAGGGATGTGATATTCACACATCTCATTTTATTTCTCACACACATTTTTAATTTTCGGTCGTCGGATCGGATGAATTGAAGAAGATTAACCGACATAAATTATCAAAGGATGTGTAAGAAGTAAAATAAGTTGTGTGGATAATACACTCCTTTAATAAATAGAAAGGACAAGGATTGTCTGCCCTTCCGTGCTCTCCTGTTTGTATGGTCACGGTTAAGCCACGTCAACATTTTATATAAAAAAAACAATATAAAATGTTGACGTGGCTTAACCGTGACCACATAAAACAGGAGAGCACGAGAGGACACCAAAAGTAGAAGAGCAAACAATCCTTGTCCAAATAGAAAAGCCTCGAAAACACTTAAGACCTCTAGAGTCATACAACATATCATTTCTAGGTATAATTATGATTCACATAACATGTCATGGGTTTATTGTTTTAAAATTATCAAAAAATGACAGAATTACTAGTATATGTGTGCAAGCGGAGTTGGAGAAACCACGAGACCACTTTCTAAATTATGCTGCATAAAGTCATCAGGATCAATGATAGATATTTAGGTATATTTTAACTCAAGACTTTGGCATGTACCGGATGTCTTCTTTTTATTCCCTTTTAATTTTTATTTTTGTAATGCCTTGATCGGAGTGGGTGTTGTCCCAAGTTTACTACATGTTCGAAAATTGAAGGATTTAGTGCTGCAAGCGCAACTACAGCGTTTTAGTCAAGCACTCGTTATTCCATGGTACTGTTAGCTATTGGTGAATATGCATAATGCATAGCCCACTTTGGACATAGGGCATGGAATATACAGTTCCTAGGGAAAAAGGATTTTCTTGTTTCAATTTATATTTTAAACCTATATATCTTGTTGGGAAATGTGGCTTAGATTGTTGGATTTTGGATCAGTTTTTGTAAGGAGTTATGTGGAATTCTTCCTACAACCCTTTTGACAATTTGGGTGACTATAACTTGCATTTAGGGGGTAAAATCTTTTTTACACAATTATAGAATCACTCTTCGACTATAGTTGGTTCTAACTTAGTGCAAGTTTTTGAAAAACTAAAATTTGGTGCTAATTTTAAGAAGTTCATCTCATTCAGTGAAAATGAGCACAACCAATAAAAAATAGATTTGGATTCTCTATCTTCCTATTTCTCTCCCTTCTCATTCTCTCCCTTTAATCTAGACCATTTAGGGTTGGTTTGGTATTGTTGTGCCTTGAAAAAAAAGTTGCTTCTACTGTGCTGTGAGAATAAGCAGCTGTAAAATAAAGTAGCAGAGTGCTTGGTTAACTTTTTTGTAAAAATGCTTTTGGAAAAAAAAAAAGTAGTATGATAGTGTTTGGAAAACTTTTATGTAAAACAGCTATGACTGTGTGAAATGATCAAAAAGGTATAATACTAGATGTGCTATGACAAGCCACGATGTCGTTCGCTGGTAACCTCTTCACCTTCGTCCTCCTCTCCCTCCTCATCTTTTCTTTCTGCACGGTCGTCGAAAATGGAACCCACCTCCTCACCTCCTTCATCGACCGCAACCTTCTCTCAAATCCCTCATCTTCTGCCTTGACCTTGCTGGCGTTGGCAATACCAACCACCGATCTCCTAGATCTGCAGCCGAATCCCCTTCTTTGATCTCTCTCCGCAACCGTCACCGCCCATTTGTTCACCTCACCCGCGTCAGAACCTTAGATGACGATTTCTTCTCCGGCGATGACGACGGCGCTCGCTCCCTCTTCGGCCCCAATCAGATCGCCCCAATCCTCATTTTCTCCTCCTCATCTCACTCCACCTCCAAATTAGGGTTTAATTGAACTTACGGGACTAGGGTTTCTGAAATTGTGCACTCCAGCCTCACATTCAAGGCTTAGAAATTTACCATTTCTGATGACAAAGCTAGAGGCAGAGATGGCAACGGAGAAAGCAATGAAGGGGAGGAGAAAGGCGTCGATGAAGAAATGGACGATCGAGCTGTCGATTTGCAATTCTTGATCAACGGATTGGAGCTGGATCACCGGGACGTGGTGACGTTGTTCTTCCTCCTGAAAGTGTGAGGAATCAGGAGAAACTTTGAAAATAAGCCACTTTTTGAAGTTGCTTTTTGCATCTTCCACTTTTTAGCTTTTTTTTCATCTGAAACTTTGAAAAAAAGCTGGTTTGGGGTGTTTACCAAACACCAAAAACTCTCCCAGCTTTTTTTCATACCAGCTTTTTTTGAAATCACCTCAACTCCAAACCATACCTTAAAGTTGTGCCACATATTTAATGAGCTTCGTTTTTTTATTGCTTTTGTTCAACATTATTTCATCTTCTATCCTCATGTCCACACCACCATTTACCCTCCTCCTTCTACACGTCAGCCATGATTGGCTTCTTAAGTTGATCTTGGCGCCGCAACAGGAGTATTTTATATCGAAAAAAAAATTCCAACTATTTGTTTTGAAACCATTTCTGTCTATAAACCTTTACAATTTAAAATATTGTATAATCATTATTATTATAGAACTTGATAGCTATCTCAAAGGTCTCAATGCTGTTGAGAAAGTTGGAGGAATGCTTGGATTGTATTGTCATTCTCATCAATTTGTTCAACAACCCTCACATGCGTTACACAACAAGGAGGAGGGGATGAGAGAGAGTATAGAAATAGGAAGGGATAGAATCCTCCATATATATAAAAGTGGTTAGCTCAATCCAAGTATAGCTCCAAAGACAACGATAATTAATCACATAAACATAACAATCGAAAGATAAAGCATGGTTCAGTTCGTAAAAATATTTTTAATTTTTTCCGTCATTTCAATTACATGCAAGTTCTTGTACACGCATCATAGTGATTTTGAACCATAAATGTAATGTTAGAATTGCATGTTATTTTTACTTAATCTAGAAGTGATTTTTCTAGCTAGAGAGATGAGTTGGCTTAAGAAACCATGGGTTTCATGACACAAATCCTTGTAATGTCGTATACATGGATTGGAGTTGTGCTACAGAAAGAGAATGATTACCATGAGTTGTCATGAAATATTGATTAAGATTAAGAGCTAGTTTGGTATTGCTGTGCTTTGAAAAAAAATTGTTTCTGCTGTGTTGTGAGAATAAGCAGCTGTGAAATAAAGCAGCAGAGTGTTTAAGATTAAGGGCTGGTTTGGTATTGCTGTGCTTTGAAAAAAAGTTGTTTCTGCTGTGTTGTGAGAATAAGCAGCTGTGAAATAAAGCAGCAGAGTGTTTGGTAAACTTTTTTGTAAAAATGCTTTTAAAAAGAAAAAAAAGAAGTATTATAGTGTTTGGTAAACTTTTATGTAAAACAGATGTGAAAAAAAAACCGGTTTTTCAAAGCTGGGTTTTGCAACTTCTTGTTTTTTGTTTTTTTTTTTACCCAAAACTGTAAAAAAAACCTGAAGCTGAATGTTTACCAAACACAAAAATAACTCTCAATTTTTTTCAAAATCAACTTAATACCAGGCCTAAAGCTGATGATTATAAGCTGTTCATTTGGTGACTTTTTTTCAGTCCCCTACTGTTTTATTCACGTGCCTTTGGTATCATATAACAGCCAAGTACGACTATTTTATACTTGGACTCCTATTTCTTTCCCATATTTTTATTTTTTGAATTTCCTTCTGTGAAAAAAGGACAATGTCGCAATATTTGGCAAAAGCTAAAAGCTGGGAAAGGATGGGTAGGGGGTCATAATTATTTTCCCGATTATCTCCTGTGCTTTTGTGCCGGCAGGTCAAATTCTTCCACTCTACTCCATCTACTGTCTCATAAAGTTAAGTTTTTGCTTTTCATAATAATTGCACTTTGAAATGTAGAGGGTTGGTGACCAAAAAGAAAAAGAAACTGCAAGAGCTCTTGACCCAAGTCAAGAAAGTCGGGCTGATTTTGCTGCATGCTCTTGAATTTATTTATTTATTATAAAAATAAATCTAAACTTCATATTAATAAAATATTTTTTATCAACTAAAAGAAGATAAAAATACTATTTAATCTTTTATTACAATAAAATAATTAAGGGCAGTAACTTAATTTTACAAAATAAAATTTTGTTGTTTTTGTTTAAGCATCACTTATATGTGATCTTAACATCTCTAATTTTAAAAAATTGAAAAAAATATAATAATTAAATATCTCCCACTCTCTCCCAACTCCTATGTTCTCTCACTCTCTTCCTCTCTCATTCAATTTAAAAATAAAAAGTTTCACATAATTTGTTAAGAGTGATGCTAGAAAAATTTCGTTTTACAAATCACATCTAAATCATCTATCTAATAAGAAAAAGGTTCATAACACAAGCAGGTATCAGTTTTTTTTTTGGAAAGATAATTACAATGTGGTCAAAATGTAGTTTTTCTAATATTTTCTTATCTTATAGTTGAGTAATATTTCGGAATACTTAAAACATGGTCATGTGCTAATTAAAATATATTTATTTTATTAATATATCTTAGACATATCAAACTTATTGTTTACTCTTATTATAACATAAGAAAATAAGTTTAGAAAAAAAAAAAAAAATTGGCCATTAGTATTCATTTCGATAGAGCGCCTTTGGCTTTTTTTCCTTTTTTTTTTTTTTTTTTGTGTGAACAAATTATATTATCTACACTAAGTGGGAATGGAGTGGGCTAAGCTTTACAATTGGCTAGCAAAAATATGATTCAAATTCGCTTTGTCGAGAATCGAACCTAAGACATCTCACTTACATATAAAGAGAAATACTAGTAGACCGAATGCAGTACTAAGTGGCTTTGTTTACTTCTTATTAGTTGTTGTTGTTGTTTTTTTTTTTTTTTTTTTTTTTAAGAATGAAGATCCAGGTTATCCTCAAATCGTGTCCGTTCATCATATCTCGTGCGGTCAGTTTTTGTCAAGTACTATTTATATTTAATTTTAAATAATAGTATTTAAAATGATTTCTGACCGCACGATGTACGATAAACATATACGATTTGAGAATTCCGGAAATCCTCACAAAGAGGATCTAGAGAGAATCGTCATTCCCTTTTTAATTTTGAGGGACTGGCGCGCTAAAGCTCCCACTTTTTAATTACGAGAGTCCATGGGGACTTGCACTCAATATTGATTATATATATAAGGTTAAATTACATTTTACTCCCTCAGGTTTAGAGTCGATTGCAACCTCATACAACATCGTTAAAACATTTCTATTTCATACAATTACTTATCATTTTATTTCAATTTCATACATCCGTTAGACAATCCGTTAAGAGATGATGTGGCTAATATGGGATCCACATTTGTGCTGACGTGGCTGTCAAATTTGTGCCACGTGGCAAAAAAAAATTCTATGCATTTAAAAAATAATAATTTAATCAGAATATTAAATACTAAAATAATTAATTAAAGAAAAGTTTTTTTTCAAAAAAAAAAAAACCCTAAAACCCATGTCTTCCCCATCCCTAGCCGCATTCACCCAAATTTCGCTTTGCCACACGTTATACGATAAACGGATGTGATTGGAGAATTTCCAGGATCCTCACAAAAATGATATGGCGAGGATCCTCTCTCCTCCCAGAGTAATTGCCTCCCCCCTTTTTGAGATGAGGGTCCATGGGTGCTTGCACACAACAATGATAATATATATATATATATATATATATTATTTAGGAGCTAATCTAGCCTAATCGTTTTATTTAAAGAAACTAAGGCTTTTCTGGTATTGTATTTAAAAAACTTCATAATTTTTTTTAAAAACATTTCTTAAGAATATGTTTTAAGAACAATTTTTTAAAGACGCTAAAACTTGTTTGGTATGACATTTAAATTATTTTTAAATTTTAATAATTAAAAAAAAAACACCTTACAACAACTCCCTATCGAGAATTACTACTAAATTCAATTGGACAAACAGAAGACCCAAAGTGCGGGTCGGAGGAGAGGCAGATGAGAGAGAAAGAGTAGAGAGGGAGGAGAGAGAGATTTGGAGGGGAGGAAAGAAAAATAGAATTTCGATAAAGAGCTAGCAAAAAAAAACCAAACTAAAAGAATAGGAGAGAGAAAGTAATGTATTTCAATTCAAGTTTAAAAACTCACTTTTTGTATTATTTAAAAGTAGACTAATTTTTAATCATATATTCTAAACGAACCAGTGCCAAAACAAATTGATATTGTAAGAGATTTACTCCAAAAAGAAGGAAAGGGATCCTCTTCGGAGCCCTTCCATCAAATCCACCAAATCAATTTATTCGAGCCCTTGAAATTTGATCCAACGACTACAAACAGGAGACCTTTTAAAAGTTATAATAACTTTAGCCGTTGGATCAAATTTCAAAGGTCCATATTAGATGATTTGGTGGATTTGATAAAAGAGATCCGAAAATGATCATTTTCCCAAACAGAATACGTTTATTTTCTAAATAATTCATAGCAGTCAGTAGCTGGCGGGAAGGAGGGAAGTACTTACAATGCTTGATAATGATAGTAATTTCTTGGAACAACAAAGTGGCTTGAGTGCCTTAGAGCAACTCTAGCGTGTGAAACCTACTCCCAGACAATACACTATGCTATCCATCTAGTGAACAGTAACTACCCTTAATGAACAGTAATCTCTTTTGCATCTCCACCGTTGCACTTCAATAGCCTTGGCAATAGGTAATAAAATATTAGTATTTATTTTTTTATAATATACAAATAATTTTAATTGTAATTTTGGATAAGATTTTTAATCGTTCTTGTTGCGTCATGTGTCATTATCCAAAGTATTATTAAATAATACAAAATAATTTTATTTGTAATTTCGATAAGATTTTTAATCGTTCTCGTTGCGCCACTTGTTATAAAATCCAAAAGACAATTATTGGGGATGAATTTATAGAAAAGTAAAAACAATTTTTTTAAAAAAAAAATCAGATTTTTTTTCGAATTTTTTACAATTTTTTTTAAATTTTTATTCAACTAATTAATCTCTGTCGTTGGATCTAAAAAAAATTTCAATTCCAACACTCCAGATTGTGCCACGTGTCACAACGGTAACTTTTCTTAATTTTAAAACTATTTTTTCTTTTATTTTTTTTTATTTATAAAGCAGATTAATACCAATCATCGATCTCAGATTGAACGGTTGATATTAAATTAGAATTTTTTTTTATTACCATTGCATATCGGACGGCCCATTTTAAAGAGCCGTTGAGATCGAACGCATCATGGGAAGCCGGCTTCCCAACGGTAACTGAGGCCGATTGCTTCGCAGGCCCCTGGGGTTTGAAAATTTGTCTGCTGACGTGCCCCAACGCGTAGGTGAGACGCACGCGCCTGACAGAAAAATTTTTTAAAATTGTGACTGACGCCAGGTTGACGTCAGCCCTGCATCAGTTCCACCTCGGGTTCACAAGCTAGCGATTCCTCACTGGCCTCTTGCTTAGCCCTGCCTAGTCCCTCGGGCTCCCAACGCTGGAGTGCTTCTGCCGGGCTATAGAGCCCTATTTGGTCCACCTTCCCCCGAGCACCAGCCAACGCTGGAACTGCTCTTAAGAGCAACTCCAGCGTTGGAGCCCTCCCCCCTGGCAATACACTATTCAATCCACCTAATGAACAGTAATTGCCCTTAATGAACAGTAAGTAGCCCTAGCAATAGATTTTGCATCTCCACCGTTACACTTCTATAGCCTTGGCAATAGACAATAAAATATTAGTATTTTTTTTATTTATAAAATTAATACAAAATAATTTTAAATGTAATATCGGATAAGATTTTTAATCGTTGTCGGTGCGCCACGTGTCATTATCCAACACAAAATAATTTTATTTGCGGATAAATTTAATCGTTGCGCCCGTAATCGTTCACAATCTTAAAAAATAAGTAACAAATAAATAATATAAATAAATAATTATAATGAAAATAAGTAACATAAATAATACAAACAACATAATTATAATGTAAGTAGGTAACAAATATAATACAAACAATAATAATAAATTATGTAGGTAACAAATAAATAATACAAACAATAATAAAAATTATGTAGGTAACAAATAAATAATACAAACAAATAATTATAATGTAAATTTGGGTATCAAATAAATAATTATTGTTACCTGATCCGAGTAATTTTCCCCACTTCGAATATTACTACTAGCTTGTGCCAAGGCGTCTCTCCACGTACTAAACGATTGGCTAAGTAATTTCCAACGACTGGACATCGATTTTTGGTTCTTTTCCCACCATTTTCTCAAGATAATTGGTATGAATAAGACTCCACATTTCTCGCAACTGCATCTCATTACCCGTAAGCGAACTATGAGTAACTTCAACCTAACTAGTACACAACGAAACATCTTCAATAAGCGACCAATCAGAAAAAATGTTAAATTGGAAAGAAGAATTCATGAGATGTTTAAAATGAGGTATGCCAGGGCTTTATGACAGAACCTAATTTTTAATTCTTTAGATCTTCAGATTTTTTTTTTTTACAATTGTTTTCCAGCTTTTCAGAGATTTTTTTTGAATTTTTTAACACTTTTTTAAATTTTTAGTTCATTAATACTCTCTGCGTTTGGATTTGGATTAAAAAAATTTGAATTCCAAACGCTCCATAGATTGTGCCACGTTCAACAACGGTAATTTTCAGATTTTTTAAACTCCTATTTCATTTATTTTTTTTAATTTAACGATTTTCATATCCACCGTTTGATCTTCATAGAGATCGAACGGTGGATATTAAATCTGACAGTTTTATTTTTTTTTTACGTTGAGATCTAACGGTCCACATTAAGTGACCGTTAGGATCTAACGTACCGTGGGAAGCCACGTGGCTTCCCAACGGTAACTGACAAAACATTTTTTTTTTCTGATTATTGTGTCGGGACGCGCCCCCATGCGCGGGTGGGGTGCACGCGCCTGACACAAAAAAAATAAAATAATACGCTGACGCCACCCTGGCGTCAGCCTTGCGTCACTCCCACCTCGGGCTCAAGGGCTGGCAATCCCTCACGGGTCTGGCCCTCGGGCCTCCCCCGTCCCCCGGCCTGCCTCACGCTGGACGCCATCCACCGGCCCTCGGGCCTTTGTTCTGGAGACAGTCCCCTGAGCAATATGCTACGGTGGGAATGCTCTAAGCACTAGTTATTGGTGGGTAGCTCCAAATTCTTTTATATAAGAATTTATATAATCTCACTGGCAATTATATGTCTTTATATAATTTTATTCTGTTCTGATTAAAAACGTTGAAACATATCTAGAATGGATGTATGATAAGACTGTCAGCTTCTCTCTCTACAACGTGAAAAATTAGATAATATAAAGTAGGGGACACAAACCCACTTACAGCAGTGTTTTCTCGGAAGGGATTCTCGGAAGTACTTTTCTGCTCCTAAATATAGATCTGAAAGGGTAAATGAAGATCATATATACTTTTATATCCCATGTCATATTGAAATTCATCAATTCCTATGGTTATTTTTCAACTGTATCTCATAAATCATTCTTGTAAAATAGACATTTAATTAAGTTCATATAAATTGACAAAAAGTATATTATAAGAAACATTAAAATTTCGTGGTGACAATTAAATAAGAAAATAGTTTTAAACTGAATTTAATTTTTGCAATAATGATCTATGAATCATGACTTATAAAATAAACAATTCGAAGTGTTGAAATTCGATGTAGAACGAATCTCATAACTAATCCTCATTAAAAAAAAATGAAAATCTCTTTCCTTTAAAGCAAGCAGGTCAGTTAATAATTCAATCCAATAGTGGTGCGGGAACGATGGGTTGTTAGGGTTTTCAAGTGCTCAATTATTCAGTCCAACTGGCTATAGAGGCAATTCAGTGCGCCTGCTGTTTCTAGATGTAGATTGCTAACTTTGGACGGGTTGCATGAGTTCAATTATTAATTATTTTGCATAGAATGTGAGGGTCTTGTCTACTGTACCTTTGTTTTTTTTTTTTTCTAGAAAGAAAAAACGATAAAATTACATTTTATCTTTTCAAGTTTGTTTTAGATTTGAGATCGATTTTAATTCCTTACATCTTTAAAACATTTCATTTTCATCAAGTACTATTTTATTTCGATATAATACATTTGTTACATTTTTTTATCCATTAATCTGTTAAGAGTTGACTTAGTTATCAAATTTGTGCCAAATGGCAAAATTTTTTTTATGCATTTACAATATTATAATATTTATCTTATTTATAAATAAAAAATAAAAAATCCAGAAACCATTCCTCCCCCACCCCGACCCACTCCCTACCCTCCGCCCCACCCCCATCTCCCCCGCAACTCCACATCCCAGCTTCTTCCTCTCCTCCACTCTGTTCTTCAGCGAGGATGCCAGGTTTAGTCTCCGTTCACCGTGCACCATCCAGGCTCGCCTCGCTTCGTCGTCCAAGCTCATGGCCAGGTCCAGGCTCGGCTCGCCGTCCATCGCGCACCGCTCGAACGACTTTGACACCCGGACTGCCTACTCCAACGCCTTGTTCGAACCCTCGACGAAGGAGATTGTGTCCCGGGCCAGCTTGAGCAGAAACGGGCCGAGATCCGGGTTGTCTAGGGAGGCATCGACGAGAATAGGATCCAAGGAAGCGGGTTGGGGCTTTTTGGATCGGGCGGGCGTGGGTTTGGATCCGGACAGGGACCAGGACGACGGTTTTTTGGTTTGGGGCGGCGGGGGGGGGGGGGGAAAGCCGAGGCGGGTTCGGATTGCTAGGGCTGGGGATTCGGGACTGCGATTCGGGGCAGGGCGGAGTCAGGCGGAGGTGGGGGTTGCGGGGAAGGATTTATGGGGTTTTTTTTAATTATTTTTTATAGGGTAAATAGGATAAATATTATAATAATTTAAATGTATAAAAAATTATTTCTTTGCCACGTGGTACAAATGTGTTAGTCACGTTAGCTCTTAATTGACCAATAATTGGAAAATGTAACAAATGTATTATATTAAAAAAAATAGTACTTGAAGTATGAAAGTGAAATGTTTTAAGGATGTTGTATGAGGTTACAATAGACTTCAAACCCTAAGGTGGTAAAATGTAATTTACCCAATAAAAAAGGATATCACATAGCTTTTTTGAACTTTTCTTTTGGTTAGTAACACGACCTAATTAAGTCTTGACTGAAAGAAACAAACCCATTTAGCATCACACTACACTAATGTATCTGCTAAGTGCTAACCGTACCAAGACCTTAAATCGTTTACCCTTTCTATCAAATTAAACTTTATTAAGAATAATTAAGAACGTACCATATGACAATTAATAAAACATTAAAGGAGTTGCTTTAATTACATCCACAAAGGCTCTTTTCAGACAAAGCAAGAGAGTTGTCATAATCACGAAAACTCTTTTTTGTGATAGTGAAAAAGTGATCACAATCCGAAAATTAAGATGGTTAACAAATTAGGGAGAAACTTGAAGAAAAATAAAGAGAATTGACCGTAAGCTGTATTACTGTTGAACTTAAAGCTAAAGACAAAAGAGTGCTTCAAAATATATTTTTCTTTATTTTTCTCTCTAAGAGGTTAGGTTTTTAAGTTCTACCCCAAGACCCGAAGTCTTGAACAATCATGATCTATTTAAAAGGGAAGGTGTTTAAATTCTTAAGAAAGATTGACATAAAACTTGCTGTCAGCTATCCAATGCAAACAAGCATTTTAAACTTTTTGGGCTGCGATTCAATCTCATTAAAACCAAAGGAAAATTTCAACTTGGATCCTGTTTTTTCTTGGAATGACTACCATTTGTGTCATCAAAACATTGTTTACATCTCTTCCCAATTTTCCTCTTTTTTTTTTTTCTCTCTTCTTTTGCTATTATGTAGCACATAATATATGAAAAATATTCTTTTATTTAGATTGTAAATTAAACTATTAGTTAAAATATATTTAAATATAGTTCAGATTCTTAATATTGGACCACAAAATCACTGCCAGAGAGATTACCTACATCTTATACCCAACACAATATAAAGTAAGATTTATTATATTTTACCCAGAAAGCCAGAAGCCTCTTCCTAAATACTGTGTAAACGTGGCAGAATGTAAGAATGAAGTCACCTGCGTGGCAAACTGGGATCTTGAACTTCGCGCAAATTTTGTTCAGCGGAGTTAGCTGCAGCGGAAAGGAATCATATCCCTATCCTTTTCTTCTAATCTACAAAATTAAAGGATTTGTACTATTGAAATTTGATCAAACGATTATAAATATATGTCAACTTTAAAAGTTATAATAACTTCAATCGTTGAATTAAATTTTAATAATACAAATTTCTTAATTTAATATATTAGAAGGAAGAGATTCGAAGAGCATCTCTTTCCAACTGCAGCAGCCAAATTTTCCGACTCATGCAGGCTTAGGCGCCTAGCTAGTTCATACGATTATTATATCTAATCAGAAAGCTTAAAACGTTTTCCCACAAACAAAGAATCAAACTTAATTAACTATAATAACAATATAGAATGGCACAAGTCAAAGCAAGGAATTCAAGGTTCAAAGAACAAGGAATTAGAGCAGTAAAATCACATGGCACTGCCCAGGCAGCTCGCACCACTCTTTTTGGGTTTCGGAAGCCGGTTTGGCGTGGACGTGGAGGCCGTATGCTCCGTATTCCTATGTATTATTTTAGGGTTTAGGACCATGCTTTCTCTATTTTGCTTGCTTGATTTCCCAAGAAGTAGTAAACTAGGCTCTCTTCTACATTTGTGCCACTGTCTCTTTCTAATTTCTGTAGGCTAAGAATTTTAGGCCAATGAGGAAGAATTTCATGTGGGAAAACAATTCATACTTCATGGGGTTGCTTGCCCTTATCTCCATGTTATGACTCATGATAGTGTCTTTTTCACATGTTGAGATGCTCAATTACAATTAAATTATATCTTAACAAAAATATTGTTATCAGCACTCAATGTTAAAATTCAAAACAACTCACTATTAATCACACTGATCACACTAATATTATCATCTACTCAAAGGGTTTCAGTATAGTGAAAAGTATAAACATTTAATACAAGTTGCAATTTATTTTGAAAGATACCGATATGCGACTTTGCACATTATTCAACATTTAAGACATTTTCACTTACAACGAATGTAGTGCAAGGAATAAGTATAATATCTATTCATTTGTTTACTAACAACCAAAGTAACATAAAATTAAGTGAGTCCGATTGAATTTTGAATGTAACTAAACGAGATAGTTTATCATGTACGCATTCATTTTCATCTTTATACTTTTAAAAACTGGTCATCATGCACTCATTTTTTTATGTATGATTTTGAATAACTATTTCAAAATGTAATATCAACTTGATGTCACAGTATATACTTTGAATTAAGCTCGCTTGACAAAGTTTGTACCTTTTCTTTTGGTTTACGTTGTGGGGCTTTAGCTACTCAAAGAAGGACAAAATTGGGCGAGAAGTCCACCACACTCACATGCCAAATATAGATTGCACACATTGCATCTTTCATTTTAGCAGTGACATATATAGAACAAAGGTTAGGACTGCTTGTCCACTAGTATTAAATTTATCCCGCAGCATTGTTTGTTTGGATGATTGATTTTTTTTAATTCATTCGATTGGACAGTAAAAAATTATGAAGAATATACGAGAAGTAAAAATAAATATGTGTATAGCAATACCCTTATTTTATAAAGTCACAATGGAACTAGTAGTACTAACTACTAACTTATATAATTAGCAACTAGCTGATGAGCACACATTGTGTGTGTGAACAATTTCATTTTATTTTTTGTTTATTTTTTAATTTTTATTAAAGAGTGTAATTAGTTTTTAAAATTTTAAAAAGAGTATGAAATAATGATGGTGGGATAATTTCTTTGAATAAGTGCATATTTTATCTTAATATTATTAATATTGTTTGCATGTTATTGTGATCAAAGTGGGGTCAATCCTTATGTAATTTATCTTTTGCATCGTCATTTTAGTGATTTTGGGTAACTTTATAGAACCATTTCAAAAAAAAAAAAATAGGGATATGATTGTCATTTCCAAAAGATACAAAATTACTGTTTTTTCCCTCTCATGTAGTATTGTGTATCAAAAGTGAGGGCAAAATAAAAAAAATGGGGCAAAAAAATTGACAAGCGGGTTTCTCTTAAATAATGTATTAGCATATTGGGCATACACAAAGTGTGTGAGCAATTTTTTATTTTGTTTTTGACTAGAGGACGAGGAAGAGAGTGCTAGAGCTGTGAGAAGTGAGAAGTTTTTATTTTTTATTTTTTATAAATTTTACTTAGAAATTGTTAGGCTTTAATGTCGGTTGAGACTTTTTTTAATAGAGATATGTTCGGCTTCCCTGTTGTGTGAAATTATATTTTTATTCTCTATTTTCTTATTTTAATTAAATGGTTAAACTGATAATTTTATAGAACTTTGATTGATAATAAATATTTTATGATAATAGTATAATAGTATTGATTAGCACACAACTGTCGTATCTTATCGGTTCCAACTCCAAACCCTACTGAAAGAGCTTTTGACTAAGAACACTCCCTAAATCCCTAGGTTTGTAGTCTTATTTTATTCAACAGAGTTTACCTAATCAATAATTATGGAACTAAGTCCTAAATTTTGTAGTCTATTCATTAGCAAACCGTTCCATCACTGAATACTAAACCTAAACTGGACGGAACCATATATGTTGATAATTTAAACAGACTTGTGTTATGAGATTTAGCCTAGTTTAGTACTGAGGTGATTTAAAAAAAATGGCTATAGCTTTTTTATGTTTGGTAAATATTCAGATTGAACTTTTTTTCACAGTTTTGGATGAAAAAAAGTCAAAAACACAAAGCTACAAAACCCATATTTGAAAAACCAGCTTTTTTTTTTGACATCTGTTTTACATAAAAATTTATCAAACACTATAATATTTTTTTTTTTTTTCAAAAGCACTTTTACAAAAAAATTTACTAAACATACTGCTATTTTATTTCACAGCTGCTTATTCTCACAGCACAGCAAAAGTAGTTTTTGTTTCAAAGCATAACAATACCAAACCAGCCGTTGATCACGTTTAGTGTTACTTTTAATCCTTTAATTTCTTAAGGTAATTTATTATTCTTATATATCTGATTATTGTCCTTGGTGTGGAAGGAGTCTGGACTGGGTTCAATTACACCTACTTGCCCTGAGTCTTGCTTTTGGTCTCGACGCCATGAGATGACTGGAGAGAATGAGAGAAAGGCGTGCCATTGTTAGAGGCTTCTAAAAAACAGTTCTGGTGTTCGATTGAGTGTCAAAATTGCTCGTAAATCTGACTTCTTAACTAAATGATTGTGCGTCGGGTGTGAAACTGCTTCAATTAAGTTCTTTTGTGCCTCGAGCGAATGAGGAATTAAAATTTAATGTAATTTCATGTATGCTTGCATAAAAAGTGAATGAAAGCGAAACAAAAATTAAAGCGAGAAACAGAATATAATCTTTTTATGATTGAATTAGGATTACAAACGTTTGTAGAAAGTAAAATCTAAGCCGATGGGTTGAGCTACATGATTTGAAATGTAAAATGACTGAAAATGTAAGAAAGCAATAAAATTGTGGCAAAATTGGCCTGAAAGTAGTAAAACCGAATTAGAGCTTAGGATAAAACTGTAGCAAGAAAGCAGTAAAACAGTAGCAAAATTAGCAGTTCCTATATTATTTTTTCGGGGAAAATAATATCCTAAACTCATTAGATACTGCCAATTTCATCCGTACAGTTAGATTTCAAGTTTTTTTATCTAATTCTCTGTTAACTTAAATATGTAACTTCCATGCGACAAAAATAAAGAGTGTAAAAATAAATGTAAGGACTCAAGTTTTGCCCGAGTAATACTGAGGGACTTAATCTGTAGTTCACCCATTCAAATAATAACACACTGACAAACATGTCTCATGAAGTTTACAATAGAATTCATAAATTTAAGATTACCAACTATAACGTTATTCTAAACGAATAACATTAGTTTTCCCAATGCGTTAACGTTTTGCAGAAACCAAGCTGAAAACCTGGATAACTCTCCCCGTCAAGTTGAAATCCAAAGAAAAGGACTGAAGAAGCAGCTGGGCAAATCTAACATCTAGATTCTAAATCTCATAAAAACAAGAGAATCTAAGCATCTTTGCTTAAACTTGTTTGCTGCTGTGCTGCCTCTATCGCTGCACTGCACTCATCAGGGACTGATGCCCTACATCCAGCTAGCCCTAACCCTAGCTCTTCATCAACACCAACGCCATTGTAATTCTAAATCCAGTACATTTCACAGCTAGGGTTCTTAACCCTGCATGGCATTTCCAAGTGGGCCCAACAGATTTTTGAAACTTGCAACCCAATACAAATATTTCGTAAGCTTGTACTGGACTGGCTCGCGATGTCTGGTCTGTTTCTGGTCACATAGCTATTAGCAACTGCTTATTCACGGGAATGGCCCTGGAAAGGACAAGGAAGATGGGTGCAGAGTAGGGGTGAACGGGTCGTTTTGCAACTTTGGTATTGCAATTTACAGAGACTTGTTCAGGTAAAATATCTTAGGAAAGATATTCCCGCGTAACACAATGTGTACTGACCCACGTTCTGAATCTGCGACACACCGCGCACTAGCGTCGGCACTCTCTCACACAAAATACAATCTTCTTATCTTTTGATCCACTGCCTCGTGATGGGACAAGAGAGAATAGTATAAGAGTACACCTATTGATTACAAATTAAAAATATAATATAAATAAACAAACTTTAACAAAAACTTATGATAATGTTCATTTTAATGAACAATCATATTTTTATACTAAAAAGTCAATTATTGTGACATCCCACATCGCCCAGGGGACTGATCCTTATATGTATATTCCATCTCTACCTAGCACGAGGCCTTTTGGGAGCTCACTGGCTTCGGGTTCCGTAGGAACTCCGAAGTTAAGCGAGAAGGGGGCTAGAGCAATCCCATGATGGGTGACCCACTGGGAAGTTGCTCGTGAGTTCCCAAAAACAAAACCGTGAGGGAATGGTAAGCCCAAAGCGGACAATATCGTGCTACGGTAGTGTAAGCGGGTCCGGGAAGTGATCCACCCCGGGTCGGGATGTGACATTGGTATCAGAGCCTATCCCTGGCCGGAAATGTGCCGACGAGGACGTCGGGCCCCTAAGGGGGGTGGATTGTGACATCCCACATCGCCCAGGGGACTGATCCTTATATGTATATTCCATCTCTACCTAGCACGAGGCCTTTTGGGAGCTCACTGGCTTCGGGTTCCGTAGGAACTCCGAAGTTAAGCGAGAAGGGGGCTAGAGCAATCCCATGATGGGTGACCCACTGGGAAGTTGCTCGTGAGTTCCCAAAAACAAAACCGTGAGGGAATGGTAAGCCCAAAGCGGACAATATCGTGCTACGGTAGTGTAAGCGGGTCCGGGAAGTGATCCACCCCGGGTCGGGATGTGACAATTATGATATTATTCACTTTACATTTTATTTTGTTCTTATTGTTAAAACTCAAAGTTTTCAAACCATTTTCATTAATTTTCCTTATAAATAAATAAATGTAGTAAGTAAGAAGAAATTAATTGATTTTCAACTATTTTGAGTGGTTTTTACTTACCAAATAAATAGAAATTCGGTTTTATCTCTCTTTTTTCTATTTTATTGATTAAATTTTTATTGTTTTGGTAATTTTCAGAAGGTTCTTAAGTTTTAATGACCATCATTATGTCAATTATAATATTTACAATTAAATCTTATTTTTAAAATATTTAATTGATGTTAGAAACATTACATTTAATATTTATATTTATGAGTAAACTTTATATTATATATTTCTACTTTTAGTTTGTACCCAGTTTTGATTTGCATCCCTTTTTTATTCGTACTAGATTTTTATTTTTAGTTTTAATTTGTACTTATATATTAATTTCTTATTATGCTCATATTTTCTAAAATTTCATTTGTACTTATAATTGTTTTAATATTTTATTTGTACCTGTAATTTATTTATAATGTACCATTATTCTTTATCAATTGTACCATTTTGTTATATGTAAAGTGTACTAATTTTTTAACACTATAGATAGATTCTTTTGCCATTTGTTGTTTCATATTGTTACATTGTTTCTATCCATTTATTCAATCAAAATGTTTGAATTTTCTTTATTGTGGCCGTTTCTAGGGATTTTATATTTGAGATTTATATAACATCTATATATATTAACACAATTGGGGATTATAAATCTCATAAAATGTCAAATATATAGATATATACATATTAGTAGTAATGTAATGAGGTGTACAAAGTTAATGGACTTTGATTAAAATTTGAATATCATTAAAGTTTTAGTAAAAAAGTATTAGTGACTAGAGACCGAATTCAAAGTTTCCCATAAATAAATAACTAAATTTCTTGAACATTTTGTACCACTATCTAGCCACCGGCAACATTCTTCTTTGATGGCAAAAGGAATGTGGGTAAACTTTACGTAAGTGTAAAATCACTTGAGTATTCTTGCAACCAAAGGAGGAGTAGGATATGTTAGGCGTTGTAACATTGGTGCGGTGTGTTCAAGGGGCTCTCTGATGCCTAAATTAAAGTTGGAGAATCAATGAGGACTCAAAAGCTTGAGTTTCTTGGTAAATGACTAGTTACTTTCATGATTGAAGGCCATATGCATGTCCTCGTATATCGGTATGGTTAAGCTTGAAGACTATTCATTAAGGTACCGTTTGGTATGTAGACGGGATAGAATGGGACGGAATGAAACGGAACGGAGGTTCCATGCTACGTTTGGTGTACGCTCAGGTCGAAATAGAATGAAAGATTAAATGACAATCGTACCCTTCACAGATTACCCATTACCGGTTTCCACCTCTCTCTCCTCCATTCCCTCTCATAACTCTCATCCTTTCACCAGCTTTCCCCAGTGCCCTTCTATTCTTCCTGTTTTTTCCACATAAAATTTCCTCTCTTTGGCTTTCTTAAGAACCCTTTATCCGATCTGGGTTTTCTTTGTTTTGCCTTTTTTCTTCTTTGAATATATAAAAAAAGGCAAAGAAAATTGCTTTTTGTTGGGTTTTTGTCACTCAATTTCCCGGAAATTTTGAAGTGTGATCAGAGAAGCTTGATATCCCGGAAAAACAAGAGAGCTTAGTTTTTGAGTTTATATGTTGAGGTAAATTTCGATTTTTAATGAATATTTTATACTAATTGTGCATAAATGGAGAGATCTCTGGAATTTTGATTAATTTTCGAAGTGAAATTAATGAAAAAGAGTAGGGGTATTGTTGTCCAAAAAGTTATAATTTTGTGTTCCATGGGCTGGAATGTAATACCCTGAAAATTTTAAAATATATGATTATGTGGAAATTTTTATTGGAAAGTGAAATGACAAAAATGTCCCTCTTTGACTAAACGTAATTTTATGAGGATGTATTTTGTCCTTATATGCTTTGTCATATTTCTTGGCATATTTGGATAGAGCTCGATCTCATGAACGTGTAGGCGCAAACTGTTTGTGAAACGGAGTTATAACAAATGAGATATGAATGAGCGAAGTTTGGGGTGAAATGGTCATTTGACCATAATCTGGATTTCTCCAGATAATTGTGAGGTGCCACGTGTGTGGCATTAGCTGGGAAAGAGAGAGCACTGCCCAATCAGAAAACAAGGAAGGAGGGAAATGAGAGAAAAGGGGAAAATGAGGGAAACGAGGGAAGGGAGAAGGAGAGAATGGGTCAACCAAGTTTCTCCAGCCGACCCGCCATCGTGATCCGCTCATATCTCCTCCATATGAACTCCGTTTTGGGTGATCTTGGTGTCCATGGAAAGTCATTGACGAGCCCTACATCTTTGTAGTGTTAGATTTCCCAATTTTTTTCCCATTTCTCCAATTAGAAGCCACAAAGCCCACGACTTTTCCAATGGCTTTAATCTTTTTCCGGTGGCTTCGACGAGTTTCATCGTCGATGACCACCACCAAAAGACTCCTCTCAACCCCAGGAGCAAGGCCCAAGCCTTTGATGCGGTGACAAAGTTCGTTTTGGTGACGAATCGACAACTATCCAAATCAAGGGTTTTCAGCAAGTTCGAGTCAATTTGGAGCATTTTCCAGCCAAATTGGACTTGGCCATAGGTATAAAGTTTGCTCTACTCTTTGAGATCTTCATTTCTATAAAATTTGAGAATTTTTGGAAATAGTTGAAATTTTCTGATGAGTTGGGGCGGCGGGTGGCCAGAGGGCTGTCAATGCTATTTTTAGACTAAATTAGATGCCTTGATTTCATTTTTGATATTCGTATGATGTAGGTTGATCGTTTGAACCTAAATTCACTACGATACCTTACTTGATCAAATTGTGAATCAATGATCCGACCGTTGGATCGTTACCAAACTTTGAGACCTTATCGTACATAATATTTGAGGACTTTAGGAACTTACGGATCGAGGATATGACCTACAGATCTTCCTGAATTAGATTTGCAAGTTTGTAAAATAAAACGTTGACCGCCATTTGATTTTGTAATTGGTGGAGATTCGACAGTTGGATCAGAATGAAATTTTAGTATGGTGTTCTAAAAGTGCAAGGTGAACTACGAATAGCTTGATCCCTTCATTTAGGGTACGTAGAAAGTCTAACTAGGATGTTAGATACAGCCATAAATTAAACAAAATGATTTTTTTTTTTTTTTGTTTTAGTGTGGTTTGTTAGAATTATAATTAACCATTATTTTATTGTAGCCCACCTGTGTATTTGGCTTCCGAATTAGAAATTTTGGGTCGTTTCATGGAACAAGACGTTCTAAGGGGGAGGGTGGCACAAAAAATTGACTAAAACATGTTCCATGGATAGCGGGTCCCAGGAAAATTGGCGCACCAAATGTGAGATGAGTGCATCCCTTCCCATTGCGTTCCGTCCAATCCCATGTACCAAACGGTACCTGAGATACATGCAGCGCATTGTGATTGGTTGTTTGAAATTCATTATCTATCTCATCAAGTCAATTAGTCATTTGAGTCTTTTAACTGTGGACTGGAGACATAATTGTAAATATATGTATCCTATCACAGAACCTTCAAGTTCATCTTGTATCTGGAATTGGATCTGCTCCGGACCTTAATGTCTGGAGCCTAGGGTTCAAATCATCTAGTCCGCTAATTGGTGTGTAAAAGAAATCAGAGCCATTGATTTTGTGTGGTGCGCCAGAAAAATGAGTTAATGGGGACCGTTAGATTGAATTTGTGCGACCTAGATGAATTGATCCCTAGGCGTTGAAGACTAAGGTCCGGAGCGGATCTAATTCCTTCGTATCCAATCATGCTAGGCTAATCCCCTTCCTTGCTAGGTCTGAAGAGTAATTTAAGCTTTGTTAAGCCCTTACGATAATATGTGGATAGTGGCTAGAAAAATAAGACAAAAGATTGGGAACCAAATTTTAGGTGATTTTTTGTACACTTTTTAACTCTTTTTCACCACTTTTATTGTATTTGTGCACTGATTTTCAAATCTAAAGTAAGGAGAAAAATGAATATAGTGGAAAAAACTGTTGTGTAAATTTTTTTTTTTTTATTAAGAAATGATTTTTTTTTTTTGCGTCATTACTAAGAAATTAATGTTGAATAAGAATTAAGAAAAAGAAAAGGAGGTAAAAGGTAAAATAAGAAAAAAAAAGGAGACAAAAGTGAAAAGGGAAGAAAAGAAACGGACTCGTTTGGAAGTGTTTTTAAATAATTAAAATCATATTTAGAGAAAATATTTTTGAAACAAATCATTAGTTAAAATACAAGTTAATTTTGGAAACGATGCCTTTTGGAAAATAACTTAACGCTTTTTTTTTTTGGTAAAAAGCACATAACAAATGTTTCTTCAAAAATGCATTTCAAGTGTGTTTAGACTAAAAAAATATTTTATCTAAAAACGTTTTCATTCATTTAAAAACACTTATCAAAATAATTAGTATACTAGCAGGCTTGGCGAGAGTTGGAAGCCGAGCCAATAAGTGGAGCCGATCGAACAGGAGGAGAGCAAACTAGAAAATAAATTAAAGAAAGAAAGGAGGCAACTTAAAGAGAGGAAGATGACGGAAGCCAATTAACGGCAAAAATTGTCTGTTAGCCTGCAAAACGTGAAGGCAGGTTTGTTTCTGTGGCCCGTCGTGCCCTCACTTCACTAGAGAAAGAGAGAGTGGGCAGTTCTTGAGCCCCCTCCATCCGGAATCTCTGTACGGTCCGGTTAAAGCAACCCCTCACTTGCGCGGGTCCCACCCCCAGAAACACCACACAGTACACACCACGCCCTCATCATTATTACACACACACACACGCACACTCTTTCCCCTCTCGTGTCACAGACTCGGTAGTAGCAGTTGTTTCTTTCTTCCTTTCTCTCTCCTCGCCGCGTCCGACTCACTCTAACGTTAACATCTGCAGCTGCATATGGATAGATGGTGGCTGGTTGGTTGTTATTATGACCGATGATGGCAGAGAAGATTAGTGATTTTGTTTCTGGCCGTACACGTGGCTCTGTGTACTTGAACTGTGGTACCGTTTTCTGTCAGATAGTAAATTTACAGGGATTAGGGTTTTAGGGTTGGTTGTTGGTTGCGGATCAGAATCCTCTTTAAGCAAGTGGGAAGGATCTTCTGATCAGGTCCATTGGGTTGTTAAAATTTTATCTAACAGTTATAATTATTATAACTTTTAGAGGGATCATTTGTTTTTAGTCATTAGATAAAATTTGAACGGTCCGATCGATCTGGTCAAGAGGATCCTCACCATTTGCTAAGGATAGGATCCTGATCCGTAGGTTGCATCATTTGCATGAATTCATTAAGTCAGAGGTTCCTCCTTATCAAGCCCCTTTGACTTTACTAAACTCCTTTCAAAGCTTTGATTAGAGGTTAACTAATCCAAATTTATCCTTGAGGTTTGATTTATTAATTTTTGTTTTTATTGTCGAAACAAAGATGTCGAGTGTATGAGTAAATATTATCAGAAAATATTCTAAAATATATTTCAGTTACAAGTTTCTTGTTATTTAAGTTGAATCGAACAAATATATGTCTTCACATTCTATGAGTTCTTAAACCCAAAACCCTAAATCCTACAACTTAATATTAAGAACATCAGTTGGATTTTAGGGTTTATAGCTTCATTGGGTGAGGAATATAATATAACCCTGAAGTGTAAAGTTACATGGAGTAGGCTTAAATTAATTAGGTTAGAACAGTAAATTTGACCAAATTGAGACAGTGGAGTACCAGATACAACTGGTGTATGCAAATGGGTTCAACAAATTTTGGCTGCTATCGCAATAATTTGAGTGCAAATTTCAGAGCAGTTGGACCACTCTGTCCTGGGTTCGTTCACGGTTCATATGCTTGTTTTTTTCCCTTAAAATGTTAGGCCTAGAATTAGGGGTTATTTGCAAGTAGAGATTTTTGGCCTTTACCAGTCATAATCTTTTGGCTCGCAGGTGAAACTGTGAAAACTGAAATAAAAAGTAAATTCAATCAAAATGCAGTTGAGTTTTAAAAGCTCTTGATATCTGATATGACATAAAAAATGCTGCCTCCTGCAAGCAATTGCATCAAATCATTAAAATTACAGTTGAAGCTTTTCCATGTGGGAATCATCAACAATCCTTAATTAATGGGAATGTTTCTGGACAATTTATAATTAATAATGAACACTGTTCGGAGTTTTCCTTAATTGCTTGAAAAACAATATTGTCTTTAGAAAGATACTTGTAAAACTGGTTAAACCCACTCGTGACAAAATTACATCATTACAATCCGGTTGATTAGAACTAGATATCGAGCTTATGTCAAAATGCATGTCATTGCCTTCATTTGAGCCGAATATAAAGCCATTTTTCAACCTGAAAAGAATTTGAGCCAAATATAAAGCCATTTTTCAACCTGAAGGAAAAGACAACTTTATTCAACTAGTGAAAACAACTACGACTAAATCCAAGATTAGTTGGTCTCTAAGTCAATATATATATTTATCCAATGAGAATTTGAATGGACAAAGCAGATCATAAACCTAGATTTGCTTTAATTTGAAACTTTGCTTGAAATTAATTTGTTCTTTCACATGGAATCATACTCGATTACTGAGAGAGAGTGGGTTCTTGAGAGCTAATTGTTTGTTCCAATCATTGTGCAACAAAATAAACAGGCAATACACAACACAAGGCAGCAGTTCACAGGTCACACAGTAAACTAAACAGCAGTTACTTGTGAATTAGCAATCATGAAGTTGAATGATGAAGATCTTGATGCAATGCATTTCCACTTTCTTTCAAAATCAATGGACCCAATTAAGCAGCAGCCAGAGTCTTAAGATATCAAATTAATAATTGGGATTTGTGGGATGAGGGTCCAGGACTCCAGGTGATTGGAAGAAATTAAGAAAGACATAGGCAGGTAGTTAATCACGGATTTGTGGCTTTTGTGTTTGCTTTCTGCTGCTAGTCGAAGACTTTCTCTGCAGTTTAAGCTTAATTGATTTTAATTTAATCATTCACACAAGTAACAGTGCAAGTTGTAACATCAATAGCAGTCATAGTATGCGCCAAAAGGCTACAGGTTACTTTAACCTATCGTTCATCAAAAGTATTTGGATGAACATTGACAGATTGACTAATAAATTTGTCAAATGGTCAAAAGAGTTAAGCACATGAGGAGTGAAGTCATGTTTGATTTGGTTTGGGTCTGATTCTTGTTGAGGATTGGGCTGACCCACTGGAGCATGTCTAATATGTAGCCCATTCTTATCAGTTGTTTTTGAGAATTTCCATCTAAATAGTGTTCATAAGGAAGGCAATCACATTAGGAAAGATATCATATTTAGAAAGGAAAACTTGGTCAATACTCGTTCAAATTGGTGTAAAGATGTCACGTGTAAACGAGTTATAAAAACACTTCATTCGAGATCGCCTTAGTAAGTATATTATGCTCAATGACTTAAAATATAATCATGCCTTGACCCTTTGTAAGTTCTTAAAGAGGCTTATGGTAATACGCTGATTCCGGAATAGAATAGGTTCCCCTCCTAAACTTTTTGAAACCTAAAATATCAATGTAAACTCATAGCTTTCTTTGATTTAAAACTAATATCTTTCACTAAACTTTTCAACCAAAGTAACCCTCACACACCATGAGACTTAACTCAATATGGAGCTTCAACAATAGATTTCGCAACTACCTTCTCTTTTAACTAGCGATCATATATCTGTTTAACAACAATTATTGGCATATAAAAAAAATCACGATTTGCCTAATAAATTACGTTTTGCAATGGTTTTGACGAAAAAACAAATATGTTTTTCATTCTAAGAAGCATACTCCCTTTTTTTTTTTTTCTCACAATTTTATAAATACCCAACTATTTGTTCATCAGTTTCCCACCCAAATTTTCAAATTTGAAGAGAAATATTTAAGATTTTTATGTGCCAAAATGAGTTTGTGTTAGAAGAAAGATGAAGAAGGTAGTATATTTAGGAAATTGTACCCCAGAAGCTAAGTATATATAAGGGAGTATGATTCTCTTCCATTCTTCCATATGCTTACTCATTCATGTGTATTAAAATCATTCCAACTTCTTGACATTTACTAATACATATGAAACAAAAACAAAATGCGACTCTCATAGTAAACACGTTATGTACTTCTTTCACATATTTTGTTCGATTCATGATTTCTTCTATTTTAAATAAGTAAACATGTGATTAACTCCGTGTCCTAATCATGAGTTAGGTCCTTACTAGTTAATTCATGGGTTAAGAATGATGATCCAACCAAACCCTGTCCAAGTTACAAAATTAAGAGCACTGGTCAATCATAATAACAATTATACATCTAGAAACATGCTAGTATGCTACGCCTAAAACTTTGTTTAATAGAATTAGTTTACTCTATTATTGAGTGTAACTCTCCCATGAATGACATACCTATGTGGCGTCTCATGTAATAGAGTAAAATAATATATCAAACTACTAAGTTTTAGGTATCAAGCACTACTTATTATATATATGATTTGACATCTCCGGTATACATTTCAAGTGAAACAAACGTTTATATCCTTTCTCATATGCCTATTATATATGACAAAAACACGAACTTAACTTCAGCACTTGATCCACACTCAAGAACATTATTGAATTTGTACGTCAACGCCTGCTTAATTTGCATCTGAACGCAAACTTTGTTGAACTTCAAGTACTAGTTCTTCTACGCTCAACTGACATTCCAGTCCTATCTGTGTAACAAAGAAATTCATCATCAAATAATCGATAGGAGCAATAATTTAGTCAACACTCTTTTTCTCATTTTATACATCTCTCTTTATTTGAATAAATTAAACAGAAACAAAGAACGTAATTAAACATAATCGTACTGGAAGAGAAAAGAGTGTAGTTAACATTTTCCTTACCAATTTTGCAAAACAATATCCATTCATGAGAGTATGCCTTCATTTTACAAAATTAACTAATGACGTGCCACTCCTGGAAGCAAGTTCATATTTTATACACATGTGATCACATATATTACTTCAGTTCTTTCTTCTGGTTCTAGATAAACAAGTTTTAAAATCATACTGTTAATTTATAGCTAGCTACTATTAGATAAATTGGGTGATTTGATTATAATTAGAAACTTATTTGCCCTAAGCAGCTCTCGTTGTCATGATCTGTAGTGAGCGCTTAAGGGTAACTAAAACCCTAACATCCCAACAAAGTTTTGGTCGTAAGTTTCAACTGAGCACAATTAGGGGTGTTCGAAGATTGGGTTTCAATAACTACATAATTAAAGAGGTTTCATGATACAACGTACGTACCTTGATTACAAAAGAGTATAAAACAGTGTCTTCCATGCTGCTGATGTTGAGGTGAAGGACATCAAACGAAAGCCTCTCGAGCATACCAATGATCTTGGCAATTTGGCCAGGTATTCGCCAAGATATTATCTTCATCACCACGTTGGATCCCGAGATCTTTGCTTCGACGTCAGCCACCGGAGAGTTGCAACTTGCTCCTATAGCAAGTTCCTTATTGATCACATGGTGACGGTTTTCAGTCCCCAAATTAAAATTAAAGTCAGGGTTTTGATGAGGTTGTGGAGCGGTTGGATATTTCTGAGGCAGTGCGACTACTGGTCTTGGGCTTGGATTAGGGCTAGGGCTTATGCTTTTTCTTCTTTTGCTAGATTCCAGACTCTGTAAAACTCGATGCAATTCCTTGATGAATTCAATCACACCTCCGATGATTGATGCTTGGTCTCCCTAGTACATGTTAAACAACTAGTTAATGAGAAAATAATTAACACCGACTTAAGCTAATCATATATAGTATACAAACATGAGAGAGATGTGCATCGAGTAATATATATAGGTACCCTTTTGATGTAGAAACAAGGGGTCAAAGAGCGTAAGACTTTGAGATGCTCATTCATCTGTTTCCTCCTGTTTCTCTCCACAGCTATGTGAGACATGGTTTTGATCTTGAAGCTTATCTTCTGTGCACTGTTTCCTTTCTTTCAACCGCTTTCTTTTTCTTCCACATTTATTCAACTCAAAAGCTATGATATTTATATGATATACATTGAAAGAAACCCACGCATATCCAAAACACCTGTTGGGTTGATATTAAATGCTATAGGTCGCATTCTCGTGAAGTTGTAATTTCTACTCTCTCTCTCTCTCTCCCCGTGCGAGTTAAAGAAGGAAGAGTTAGAGTTAAGCTTTATTTTCCCATGCACACATGTATCTACTATACTCTTTAACTCTCTTCATGCGCATGACATGCTTACCCCGTTCAGAAGCTTCTTAGGCTTTTTCACCTTTGTAGTTCTTTGTTGGAAATTGCATACTTTAATTATTCGAAGAAGTATCCTAACTCCCAACTGAGTATTGTTGGTTTGTTTGTTACATAAGCTTTTAATTGAGTATATCATGTTGCAAATTCCTCTTATATGCATTTGTAATAGTTCTTGGGTGCACTTCTGATCCTCTTTATCTAACATCTTGTAGTTTATTTGTTAATAACTTGGTCTTAATCCTTTGAGACTTGAACATTGCTATTCTTGCAAGGGTTTCAATTATACGTCGATTCACAATTAATTAAGGAACATATTTGAGTATAACAGTAACTAAAAATAATTAACTTTAAAACAAGGTTAAGATTAAGTTGCGCATATTACCGCTATTTTCTCTTTTTTTCTGTTGCATTTTTCTTTCTATTTTGCTCTCTCCCTAGTACGTATGCCCCTATACAAGTGCTTAATATTAAGATGTGATTAGTGGCAGAGGGCTCAAAAAGCTTATTAGTATCTACTCATTTCGCCATATAATGAAGAAAACATCGGGAAATCCTTTTATGGTTAAGCTAATGTTTCTTAAGTACCTACATGCACTAAGTATAGACACATATTTGACCATTATATTTGATTTAATTGTTATCGATCACTCAATTTTAAGCATTGAATTAAACTTACATGTCAATATATCAGAATAATGAGGGCTAAATGAGCATATATAAAGATTCAATAGGTATTATGTATTTATCAAATTCTTCCTGCTGGTCATCTGCTGAACTCCGTTCTTTGTTTTGGTGGGAAAATACGTAACTAGGCTAGCTATATCTTCTATATGTGTGTGTGTGTGTGTGTGTGTGTGTGTGTGTAATAATAATAATAATAATAAGACGCCCAGGATGATACTGACTCTTGCGTTGGAGACTTTACAAGACAGAGAATGAATGTTCCATCATCGTCGCTGAACTACTACGTACATTCTCATCCCATTATATCAATTACTACTACGTGAATGGGCTCATGCCTAAAACCATTCAAAATTTAAGAGAGAGAGAGAGAGAGAGAGAGAGAGAGAGAAAGAGAGTCTAGAGCTATGTTATCTCTGTCTCTTTAGCTTTTGGAGAGTCTCAGAAAGTTGCAAGGAGACTGGATTTGCAGCGTAATTGATGTGTTGTAGCTAAGGAAGAAAAACAGGCGTTTTTATATCTCGATTGGAAAAGCCCTATGACAAATTATATATTTGCATTTCGATCCCGCCAAGGCTTCAAGCACTACACACCTACAGAAAAATCTACGACCTGTAATCGATAGAGGTCATACAATATTTCAGTCTCAGTTATTAATTCAAAACAGACTGTTCTTGCAAGCGGTGAAAAATAACTGGCACCAAAGAAAAGAAGAAAGAACTTTTATGGCAACTATATATAAAAACACGTAAGAGAATCCATGACGAATTAATTGGCATTGGCATGAACTTTGCTACTAGCTAGCTTTTCATCTCCCGCCAATATCATTGATACCAGTTCAGTGGTTAAATTTGGACACAAAACTTTTCCGGTGTTTGATAGTATTTATTGGATAGTAACGACTAGTGGGTTATGGCTAAGAAAGATGAAAGATTATTTCAAGATATGTACTTAGGTTACTACGCTATTAGGCTTAACAAATTGGTCTTCCAAACTTGTGTGTAATCTTGTGGATATAATGCATCACTGACCTTGTGCCTTTTGTTTGTCAAGTTTTGTACTCCTAAGATAAACTTGAAACACACTAAAGATAACAATAACACTCAAGTTTTAAGCCAAAAACATAAACTGCGTAATTTTGTTCTTAGTGCTTTGGGTTTCAATTAAAAAAAGGCAGAGAGGGAAATATAAAATTTTCTTATAGCACTTGTCTGTGACTCGTCAATAGAGGTTTAATACATACAATGGTTCAACAATCATTCATAAACCATATAACACTTAGGTTGCACCATTTCAATAAAGGGGCACAATATCATGTGAAATGTCTCTTCATTTGAAAATCTCTAGCTTATGGAACATGTTTCTGAAGTGTTTTTGATATTATATACGGAGTATCAAAGTTTAGAGTTTAAAACCGACTAAACACCTCCCTACATTCGAAGAGACATGAAGAATTTGAATTTCACGACAACATTGACCGGTCCTTCAACAGGCTCCGACTGGTCACCTTACGAGGTTTTATTGGTCCAACCGGTCGTTGGACATCAGTCCATCTAGTCGCTCCTGTTGCTTCTCTCAAATTTCATAATCTTGCTTCAATCCGACTGATCACTGTAATAATTCCAACCCGTCACCTCTTCATATCTTTTGTTTTGAAAATTTCCAATGCTATTAGGTATTGGTCACAAAAGAAGTCATGTTCTTATATTCTCCTTCCTTTCAATTCCCCTCCAGTCACTCTCATCCTTCCCTTTGATTGATACATAGATTTTGCCAAAACAGCATTGTTTAGGGTTTAGATTTGTTGATTGGTATTTATATACAAATTAGCATCCCTTCTAACATCACAACGAAACAGTACCAGTCTGCTGATCTATATATACCGCGACGATTTCAACACTTTGGGCAAGTTTATGGGAACCTCTAGATGTATTAAAAGCTTTATGCAATAATAGCTATATTGCACTTCTTACAACCTAATCGTTCATAGTCAACTTTAAATCCAGAGCACATCATTTTCTTTTGTAACAACTGAAAGTTCTATCTGTACCACCAAATTTCATCTAACTTGGGTAACGTATGTATTAAAGCGAGGTTCTTCAACGCAGAAGTCCGCCCACCTACATTATGTTGTCTTGTTCTCTTCATCTGCTTGAGCATATAAAGGAAAATCCAAAGCAAATCACAAACAAACCAACATCAGTACAAAATATATAAACATGGAACATAGATTATGTACATACGAATACTTCCTTAAAGCGAAAAACCTACATCTTGATATCATATAGCTCAGCTGACAACTACGGATTTTGAAGGGCAAAACTTTTGCACAATAATTTTACACCAAGAATAAGTGAAGATAGTTTCTGTCTCACTGGCATTTAGTTGAAGCCATTAATAACTTGAGGGTCCAAAAACATGCTTAAGCATTATCCTACAGTTTTTTTTTCACGGCTGACTTATGTGACAGCATATACTAACATGAGATCAGTTATAGCTTAAATCTTGCCACAAAATATGCATGCCACACTCAACATGTGCACTGTCATCTTACCCTTTTGTGGCACGCATTTCCAATAAAGCATAGTGAGAACTAGCCCCCTAAAATCACCAACAATGTTAATATTAATGCCAACATCTATATGCTTAAAATTCATGAGTTCGGGTCAGCAGGAAAATGTTATGTTATGCTTTGGCTAAGGAGGAGCTCTGTCAGTAAAATCAAGACTACGCTACACAGGTTCGGCTACTTCAGGCGGTAATTCATAAACTTTAGTTGGATTAAAAGTGTAACGATAATGACCCACCACTAAGAGACCTTTCAAAGCTCTGCAGTTGTGAAATGAAACCAGCATTAGGAGATGCCTGAGGTCGTCTGCTCTTCACATGTTCAAGTGCTTGACATACGCTCATGCCATGCTTTTTCATCAGATATGCAACAATAATAGTCACACTGCAAGGAAAACAATTAAAAACTCCCAATTCAAATAATATTAGGAAGCAAAGTGTTTCCGTCAAGGGTATATTTTCTTCTATGCTGTACAAGTGTCCTGACTTAGTTTGAATATGGCTTACTAGAATTGATGAACATTCGACAGAGCCTGAATCTGATCTAGATTCAACCAAACTAGGCAAAACTACATAACTCTTGACTTTTATCTAGTTAAAAGCTAAGGTTCTAAAAGACGTTAGGCGCTAGCCGGACGGCAGGCTGGGGCCTAGTGCCTTGGCGCTAGGTGAATTAGGCGGATTTAATTAAATTTATTATATAACATATAAATAAGTGCCTAATACACTTTAAAAAATAAAAAAGGTAAATTACATGAAACTACCTCAACTATTAGGTTAGTTACAATTTCATAGCCCATCTTTAAAAAATGTCAATGTTATACCTCATCTTACGAATTTGTTACAATTTCATACCTTCTGTCAGTTTGTCTGTCAATTATTCTGTTAAATAGTGACATGGCTTAAAAAATTAATAAAATATTAAAAAAATGATTAAATATTAAAAACTAAAAAAATAAAAATCATTTATTTATTTATTTGTTTTTTTTGCATGGGACCCATCCCTTATCCCCCTCACCCTTTCTTCCCCCTCCTGTCTTCCCCAAACCCAAAGCCAGATCCACCCCTTTCTCCATCATCACCACTGCCGTCACCTCAACCACCATGAATTGCCGCCGCGATGTCATCAAGTCATCTGCAAGCTCCGAAATCGACATGGTGCAAAACAAGCAGGGCATATACATGCCGAAGCAGAAGAAAGTCGTGATCTTGTGGGACTTGGACAATAAACCCCCTCGCAGGCCGCCGTACTAGGTGACGATGGCGCTGAAACAGCTAGCCCAACGCTTCGTCGAGGTTTTGAGTTTTGGGTTTGGGGAAGACGGGAGGGGGAAGAAAGGGTGAGGGGTGGATCTAGTTTTGGGGAATGGCGTCGGTTTTGAATAAAAAGGTAAATCGATGGTGGCGGAAGCAGAAGACGAAGAAGGCTGAGAATAAGGGCTTCGTGGGGAAGAAGAGGTGGGAGACCCAGTCCGAAGTAGGAGAGTACACATTGGGGAGAAGATCGTGCGATACGAATCCCGATCCGGGTCGGATGTCACTGGACGAGTTTCCGGCTTCTTGGGACGGGTATTTGGGTCCAAGAGCCCCTCACCCGAGGCTGACCCCGATGATTTCGATGGAAGAGAGCTGGGAGAGGAGTCCAGGCGGCTCAGCTCAGACCAAAGACTTTTACAATTCGCAGCGGCAACGGAGCTTCAAACGGCCAAGTTTCGATCGATCCGCAATGGCGGAGGTTGATGAGCTGAAGTTGGGATCAAATGCTAGATTCTCCCTTGCCACTTCAGAGTTTTTCTATGGGGCCTAGCTGCTGATTACAGAGAAAGAATTGATGAGTTCGATGGGTTCGAATTTGAAGTTGAAGTTTGTTGAAGATGATGAGCGTGCAGAGGAGGGCGGCGACGTTGAGATTGGCTCTAAACCTATTTGCAAAAATGCGGCTTTGGAATCAACCAATGGGGTTGATGTTGATCATCAAAAGTCGAATAGGAGGCATAAGAAGTGGAGCTTTTGGGGTTTGATGCAGGGGTGGATTTGGTTTTGGGTTTGGGGAAGATGGGATGGAGAAGAAAGGGTGAGGGGGATAAGGGGTGGGTCCCCATGCAAAAAAAAATTAAATGATTTTTTTTTTTTTTTTAGTTTTTAATATTTAATTAATTTTTTGAAGCCACGTTACTATTTAACGGAATAACTGATAAACAAATTGACGGAAGGTATGAAATTGTAACAAATTCGTAAGATGAAGTATGACATTGACATATTGTAACAAATTCATAAGATGAGGTATGACATTGACATTTTTTAAAGATGGGGTATGAAACTGTGACTGACCCAATAGTTAAGGTAGTTTTATGTAATTTATCCAAATAAAAAATATACTTGTAGTAAGAATTTGGTAAAGTTAAAACTTAAAACTTAAAACTTAAGTCATCATAGCATTGTCATCACCAAAACTAATGCAATAAAAATAAGAAAAACCTAAAATCCAAAACCAAATTTGAAAATTCACTAATTCATAAACTAGGTTCTATTTTAGTAGTTTACCCAGAAAACCCTTTCAAGTTAATTAAAAACATTTAAAAACAATAGAACCGCCCAGATACCGCCTAGCCCCTACCCGATTTTTCTGCGGGTTTTCGCTTAAATTGCATCGGTCCTCCACCGTCTAGTGCCTAGGTGGCTGCCTTGGCCGATTTTTAAAACCAGCAATTGAAAACCAAAATTTTTTCTATTCTAATATTTAATAACAGAGATGCAAATTCTAAAGTACATTTATCCTAAAACATTAGTTCGTTATCCATGATGTATCAAAGAGATCAACATAACCATATTTCAAGGATTCAATTCACATGGGAATGATTAACAGCATGACTTAAAATAGGATAGCGAAGAAGACAACCTGAAAGCAATAACCTATACTGGGAGAGAAAAATCACCTTCTGGATCTTCCCACAAAGCAATGAACCAACACACCACCACCCGACCTTTTAGCTTCATCAATATAATCGATGCACTCATCGAAGTGCTGTTTTAAATCTGTGCAGACTCTGTCCGCAACTATCTCAATTTTAAAAGAGCACCAAAAGATAAATACGAATTCAGTTCTACAATCTCACACCTTGCCTTGAAACAACAAATATGATCACGATTATGTTAAACACTTGTAGACCAAGGCATTAGAATCATGATTGCATGCTGCAGTGGAATGTTATCTAGAAGAATGGAGACCACCAACGACGTACAGATTTACTTATGCATTTCATATATATGCTAAATCGTTTGAAAACCACTTATGATCGACTAAACAATCATCTCAGCTACACAAAACAAAGGGTTAAATGCAAGTTGAAGACTGTAAGAAACAATCAACTCTGAGACAATAAATTAAAGTACAATTATCCCTAAAAAGTAGAGGGTAGTTTTAAAACCAAAATGACATGAGAAAACGAATTGCACCGGATCAGAGGAACAACATTCATACCATTTATAACCTTATACACAAAATCATTTGGATATGCAGGTGCCAAAGAATTAGCCACGGTCAAAATGTGTGTGATGTTCAAGTTTTTCAGTTCCTCCTTGTTATTTGCAGCTCCAATAGAACCCAAGAACAGACCCTGGAAAATGAAAATAATAAACTGCGGAAAGCAGGGCGGTAGAAACAATGAACAGTGAATGGCAAAAAACAGATCGTGATATAAAAATCTGGTGACCTCTTCAATTTGGCACGGAACATTGTCCTCTTTAGAGCATCTTGTCACATGTATAACTCTCAACAATGCTGCAATTTGTTTCTTAAGGGATTCATCAATCTGATCCATTGCTAATCACAGGAACTTTTTTTCACTCTTGTAGACTAAATCCCCTGCAAGGAACACATCCGAATGATAAGCCGAGCAAATTCATCAATCGGGTCCATTGCATCATATACTCAAGCGAAAAGAAAACCCCGGCAGCAACAACTGACAGAAGAACCGATATAAAATAGTACGTACAGCAAATACGATTCAGACCAGAGCCCATCACAATGCATAACACAGAATCTAGATCTCAAAACATGAACTTTGACTAATTTCTGAAATACCATCTTAACAAAAAGCAAATCAAGTGGCAAAATTCAGATCAAGTTTTCTTGAGAAAATAGACATGGACACATCAATCGAGTTTTTCAACATTGGATTGTAAACCCGGATGTGACCCTTTGGAGATTAGAGAATAACCAATTAAACAAGCCCGTGGAGCAAATCAAACTAGTAAATTACCAGAAACAATTTTACCCACATGAATTCAGCTCCTTCTAAGAAAATAAATTAAAGTATGAGTTTAGCTTTCCCCGATCATTGGTTTGTTCAACAACCCCAGAAGTGCTAAATTCAGATCAAATTGGACGAACAAACATCTAGAGATCAGGTGCGCGTGAGAATAAAAATAAAATTAATTGACAAAGATTGAAGAATTGGAAAGAAAGGAGAGAGTGAAAAGGGGAACAGAAGAAAAGACTCACTGAAGAAGCTGCGAGTATCAGGAGTGCGTCTGTTTGTCGCGCGTATTTGATCGTTCTGTTTCTCTTCGCTCTCCGATATATAAAAAAGTTAGGTTAATTACACTAATACTCAACCCTCAAGTTCCACTTTTTACATAATTTCTTCGCATTTGAGATGTTACATTATCATCCCTTATATTTTAATTCATTTTCACATATACCTTCAAGTCAAGATCCTACTAATAAATTAACAACTTTACCATTATAACTAATTAATTAAATAACAAAGAAATATATTAGGAAAAAGAAAATATAAAAAGTAAATTAATTAAAAACTTAAAAATAATTAAATCAATGCAAACCTTTATCAAGGTACTGTAAGTAAAATTGTCAGATTGGCATTGCGGGAGGGTCTTTAGTTAAAAGCTAAAAATGCCTCGTCAAGCAGATTGTTTCGACTATAAGCCGCGAGCAAGGCTGTGTAAGTTTCAAGAGTTGTTTCACAGCACTTTTCAACCATTGTAAATTTCAAGAGTTGGTTCACTGTCTGCGAGCAAAGCAAGAGTTGGTTCAACCATTATAAATATTATTTATTTATAATATTTTTATCCTAATATATTTCTTTATCATTTAATTAATTAGTTAGACGGGTAAAGTTGTCAATTTATTAGTAGAATGTTGACTAAATGTGTTATGTGAAAGTGAATTAAAGCGTGAGGAGGTGTTAGTGTAATGTTTTAAATGTGAGAGAGTTTTATGAAAACTCAATAAACTTTAGGGAGTGTTGATGTAATTAACCCTATAAAAGTTTTCATCCTTTAAATTTTTTTTTTTTCGGAGAATTTGTCTTCCAAGTTTTTTATTTTTGGAAAGTCATTCCCACCTTTACAGTCTTGCTCTTTTAAGTTTCTGTTTCTGAAATGATTAATTTTTTAATATGTCGTCTATATGATTGTTGTTTTGTCGCATGACTTATTTTTTTGGGTGTTTTGACTACGTTACATACATTTATGAAATATATTCACCATTTAATAGTCATATGATATTCACCATATTATTCTTTGTCAAATAAGATATTCACCATATCATCGTTAGTATTATCTTTTAAGTCTCTTAAATTTGATTCGTTTAGCAATTAAAATTTGATTTCTGATCATTTGGGTTCAACTATTGACGCTCCAAACTCCTTATAAGACTATTTTTCTTTCTAAAATAAAAAGTTAGGAGAATAAGATGAAATTTTAAGAGTGTTAATAACAATTTTTTTAAGAATGCTAATAACAATCAATTTTACTAAATTTTTTTCTTCTTTACTTTGTTTGGTTGGGGTGACTAATTGTACGGATCGGGTAGGCCTCAAAATGATAGTGCCACAGTTTGGCAAAGTAAGTTGGTATAAATAGTTGGTAAGTGAATTGTTTGGCCATGAGATATAATTTTAACAATTCTTCAAGATAATTGCAATTACATAAGCATGGAAAGATCCAAAAATAAAATGCTAACAAGATTATGTTTTAGAAGAAATTTTATTATCAATCACCATATCATGTGATCTACAAAATATTAATTACGTAGACGATCTATCTAACATCACCCTTCCAAAAAATCATATACAAAATTTGAAGTTTTCATATATCTCTTCATTCTGAAAAACTCTTTGAAGTTTACTGATAGACTATCATAATACCAGGAAGATTACCTCCAATCACAATAGAAGTCCTTGGCCTCTCACCTCCATCCGCAAACCCTAAACACAAGACATCATTGCTCACATACACCATTGAATTTGCTCCGAACATTGTCCAATATACACTCTCGCTCTGCAACACGAGATCAATTGAAGGCACAGAATGCCCAACCCTTGTAACACCGATGTTCTTCGAACTGAAGCATGTTCCGAAAGGCGCTACTGCTTTCACTCTTGGGATTTTATAGGCAACTTCTTTCACAAATGCATTCACAACTGCGTTGTAGATTGAGGTCTCCAAAACCGTGTACGGATTCACCGTGCTAATGTTCGTGCCGCCATACCCTTCATTGTCAATGGCCAGCAATGAAGTATTCAAAGCAACAACCTTTCCATATACCTTAATCGACTTCACATTGATGAAGTACCCCACCGAAGGCTCGCCTTGAAAATAAGCACCGGCTGTGCTGACAGGGTTGATGATCAATGGAGTGAAAGTAAGTGACTTGGACACCTTAATATTGGGAAAGAGAGTATAAGGCATGTCCCCGAAGATCACAACGCCACTAGACTTCGATGAAGAGCTCAAACAAATTGCAAACTTTCGGGGGAGGCTAAAGGCGGAAGCAAATTGAGAGGGAAGCCCGATTTTATCCCTGCCGAGGCCAGCCATTCCCTTGACACCACTCGCTAGGCCTTCCAACAGAAATGTGGGACCGCAAGTGAAGAGTAGGTTGGGGACAGAGACCAGCCTACCTGGATTAGACCCATCTGTGGATTGTAGGGACACAGTGTCTTGACCAAGGTCGCCGCTTGTGGAGGTGCGGGTGATGGTGTTACCGGGGGAGAGAGCACATGTGTTGTTGCAGCCTGGCTTAGGGGAAGAGTAGCACTCTGTAGTACAAGACTTGGGAGTTTGAGAGTGAGCATTGGGCGGAGTTGCAGCGAGCCGGCTTGTAGGTGGAGGAAATGTAGTCCTTTTCACAGTCCACCCCAAAGGTACCGACCACCAAGATCGACTGTGAGTTTTATGGGTACAAAAGGGGTTCTTTAGCTGAAGGTGGTGAGGTATTGGAGGGTAGAGGAGTCTTTTGCCACCGGAAGAACAAGGGCTTTTGGTCTGAAAGAGGCAGTTTTGGCAAGTGAAGGGACAACGAAGAAGTGGAAGAGTGATGAGCAAAAGAGAAGGCAATGAAATGAGGAGGAAGCCATTGTTAGCAGTTGATGGATTTGAATGGTTGAAGTGGGATGGCATTGCCGCCAATTTATAGGACTTGGAGGTCAATGAATATCATTGACCAAAATTCAGGAGTGAATTATATTGACCCAAAATTAGAACCCTGGTCTGTCAAGGATGGCGACTCTGGACAATTCCTTGCCAGCTAAACCCACGTTCATCTATGTTATTTAAGTGTCTTTCTAAAACTTTGTTAGTTATTTTTCTTCACTACAAATGAATATTTTAATAATTTTGGATTTATCTTATTTCTTTGTAAATGTGATTTATAAATGATGAATTGAAATATAGACGGTTCAGATCCTTGAAATAATTACAAATAGAAACCACAATAAAGTATTTCAAAATAAGCTATTTGAGGGATCTCTCACCTAAAGATAGCTATGTACATATACACACATTTTAAATTTATAACTATGCAATTTTTCCTATTTTAAATTTATAACTATGCAATTTCACCTAAAGTGGCTCCTGAAACTACCATTCAGTCTCAGCCTATCTCTTGAAATTAGTTTTGTCTCACTTCACTCCCTGAAACTGATATTTTCAACTCTGTTAGTCCTACTTCACCCCATTCGTTAAAGAACTGTTAAATTCAAAGATATTTTAGACATTTTATTTTTTACACATCTATTTACCTCTGACCTGCACACTAAACCAATCTCATTTTTTTTTTATAACTCTAATTCAAACCCTATGAGTTACTGCCTTTTAAAAATAAATTATTCAATCATTAGAAAAATTCCAAGTAACAATGTGAAACTTTTGGTTGCAAACTGTGCACATTTGCTTCAGAAGATTTTATTTATTTACTTGAGAAGTATTTTAGATGATAGTTTAATGGTTTTTTTTTAGATTATATTTTGTGCAATTGACCTGAAATCATTTTTTTTTTATGGGTAAAACTTGTGGTTATGCACCAATTTTGATTAGAAAAATATCTTGAAATAGGCTGATCATGTTTCCTTTATGTTGTATTGAGTATTTTTCAAGTGCAAAGTTTCGAGCCAATACGTGGATGCCTTGCAAGTGAAATGACTCTAAGAACAAAAATGTAACCTTTATTTTCGTTGATATAATGATTTTGTTGCTCAAAAATTTTCTATTTATTGAACAATTTATTTTTAAAAACGCCCTAACTGATGGGGTTTGAATTAATGCTGTCAAAAATGGAATTGAGATTAGTTTAGTGTGTAGGCTAAAGGTAAATAGATCTGTAAAAAGTAAATGTCTAAAGTACCCTTGGATTTTTAACAATTATTTAACGGAATGAAATGAAGTAAGACCAAAAGAGTTGAAAATGAAGGCAAAATGAGATAAAAACAGTTTTAGAGGATATATTAAGACTAATGACACTTTCATGGGGCATTTCAATTAATAAGCCTATATTCATTCAAAACTATTATCTTATTATCTAATAAATAAACTAAGACAAACTATTATATGCAATCGTGAATAAATGCATCACCATCCCAGCTATTGTTCGTATCACCAATTTCTCTCTTGGGTGTAGTTTCCTTTCCTTGTAACTGCCGTAAATAGAAGAGTAAATAAGAGAATGCTGTAGGTGAAAGACAAAAATAATTCTATAGAAAATCTCACTTTGTTATGGTCTAAAAACGTTAGAGATGAGGTAACTTCATGTTTTGCAACTCTGCAAACCACATCCTCGGTATATAAAAGAGATGCAGCATATATAGGATCGCGACCAGTCAACTTATCACCGAATAGAAAAAAAAAGGGGCTAGGTAGTTATATAGTAGCCAATATTAGGGCCAAGCATGTAATTAAAGCAATTTCAAGAAGCACAAGAAAAGAGTACTCTAAACAAAGCAAAGGAGAATCATAATGTAGCACACAGAATTCAACAAGATGACATGAACTAATATCTCAAATGCAAAAAGAATGCTTTCCACTCTGGTAAAAATTCATTAGAGCATTATGACACAAATCATCCTCAATTAACACATCACCCTATCCCAAACTTGAATAAGAAAATGTAACTCCACACAAAACGAACTACAAGCAGATCTAAATCTTTATCACCCTAATTTCTTTGTTGGAGTATGCTCGAAAAGCAATTTATGCGGCAACACATAATTGGTTATTTGTGGCAACCCAGTGTCGAGTCATTTAAGATGAGAGCAAGTGCGAATATCTGTCAATCGAGCACGTGACGTAATAGCGGATTCAGAAGGTTTGTTAGTGATTACAGACGAGATTGCAAAGAAGTTCCAACACTAAGATACTTACTCTACGGATCTTAAGTCCTAAATCATGTTCCTAACCATAGGATGATTGAGTGGACTAGCGAACATCCGCAAATGCCGTTTTATGTCATGTTCAGTATTAAGTCTCAGACTAAGCATGTAGTGACATAAAATGGACATAAACATATTCATCTATGAGATTGAGTTTACTGAACATTGACCAACCATAGAAGTGTATGAATGGAAAATTACATACTTGTCAATTGCACCACACTTCTGAATTATGGATGCAACTAGTTCTTTGACCTGTGGCATCACTTGTTATCTCATGTAAATGAATATGATCTAAATTTGGTCTCACCTCTAAGCTCTCAAATGAAAGCAAAGCTTTATAGTGTGAGGTTCGAGTTCATGAAGATACGTGAAGGCACAATTAGGAATCTGTCACCTTATAGGTACTCATGAAGTAGATATTCTTGGAACCCCTTGACGATCTATCTCAAGAAGTCTTTGGCCAAAGTAACATATATGAGATACATTATGGGTATATTTAGAGTTTGACAATAGTTCCGTGCTGTAAAATATATGATCAAAATATAGTAGACAGATGAACTGAATTGCATTTTAACCTTAGTTAAGGTTCAATATATGTGTTTTTATGAATTCAAACATATTCTAACTAATCTGGGTAGCTGAAAGCCATCGCTAAATGTTACTATTCGGTTTATGTATATTCATATAAGGTTGGATTAGAATGGTCTCTAATAATGTAAAATTAGATTAATTCAACTAATCAAATTATCCACTGCTAGTTTTAGTTGTAACCTGTAAGGTCACACCCAATAGAATGCTATCGAAGGATAAAATGGGCGAAGACTCAATTTAATATAAAATTGCTTATATTAAATGTTTTATTTTATATTGATTATTTTTTTCTTTTGAGAAAATATATTTGATTAATTAGTTTGAGACTTTTATTTATTGTCAATTATTTGAACTAAGATAAAGTAATAAAGTTCAGTCTAAAGAAAAAACTAATTAATTAAATAAATAAAATATGAGCGACTTGGGCTAAAAGCCCAGTGGCAATATGGAGGTGTGGCAAGCCCAAGGAAAGGTTCCCTAAGACTTGCGGCATACATGCAGTGGTGGAAGAATAATTTCTAAACGTACCGGCTTATGAAATTGTTCTCTATATAAGCCTAAGGGGTCTTTAGACCTAATATACGATTTCATAAGTTGCGAAACAGAAATTAAAGATAATGGTATTAGGTTTTCCGAAAAAGAAAATACCACACCCACTCCGCTTTGCCGCCACACCACTTGGAGGAGAAAATACTAGCAAATCATTGTCGGCGTGCCAACACTTGGAAACATCAACAACATTGAATTTGTCTGCATATGAAACCAAAAGGTTGGAATTCTAAACTTAATTTAAGTTTATGCATGTGTTAAAACAAAATCTAACGTTCTGCTAACCACGCATATTAATTGGATTATTTATGCTTACATCACTAGCCATACTTACACACACGTGTACTAAAATAATCCACAACCCAACAATCCCTTCATTCACCACCTCGCCCGTGCTCACGTGAGATTCTAGCATAATGCTCAAAGTTGATCTCAACAATAAATACTAGTATTTGTCTACACACTTTGTGTGTATGAACACATTTTTTTTAGAAAATGATAAGGAGAGAGGGAGAGGGAGAGAGAGAGAGAATGTGGGGGAGTGGGAGGTTTTTGTTTTTGATTTTTTTTTTAAATATTGAAAGTATTTTAACATCATCTGTAGGTGAGTTCAATAACTTATTGTTATTAACTCTTTTTTTTTCTTTCTTTTTTTTTTTGAAAAAATACAAGTGTATGTTATTAATTTTGGAGAGTAAACTAGCACAATTCACAACCTAGGACAACATTAAGGACTTATGGGCCAGAAAATGACGGTATTACCCTTCAAAATGTGTTACGTGTAAATCATGGACTTAAATTGATAGAAAATTAGATAGGATAGCTTCAAATGGAATGAAACTAAAAGTTTTTAATGAGTTTGAGGACTTAATTGTACCAAAACTTAATTTCACACAAATAATTCAGTTATTAAATCGACAATTTATTCTATTTAATAAAATGTGACGCTTGTTTTCCCGTTTACATCGTGCTTCAGGCTTGCACAAAAAAAGTTCATCTGGATAGTCAAAATCTAGTACAATAAGCACAGTTTGTAGGTACAGAAAGTCAAGTATAGGACCATTGCGTGTAGTTGTTACCAAAATTGAACAACATTTGTTAACATGCTACAGTGTATGTTTAAACTCAGAGTCTAATCTCAACTCAAAACAACTTTGATGAGTAAATCCTAGCCTAGAAGCACCTACATCAAAATGTAGAAGGGTGTCCTCCAATTGATAACCCCCTATTACCATCGAAGTCTTCAAGTTCAAACCTCCATCCAAAAACCCCAGGCACATAACTTCATCGCTTACTTGAACCATCGAGTTTCTGCCGTGAATTCTCCACTCCACCATCTCACTCTGCAGCACCAGATCGATAACCGGCACCTTTGGACCGACCAACGTGCCATCGTTTTTTCGTGAACTAAAACATTGCCCAAATGGTGCCACAGGGGAAACCCTAGTCATGTTCATAGACATTGCAGCCTGCTCATAAACTTTAGTAAATGTAGCATAAATCGAGCTCTCCACAGTACTGTAGGGAACAATTGTGCTTAGCTTAATCTTCCCTTCTACAATATCCGGAGACATTTTCTTCCCACAAATTTTGATGGACTTCAAATTGATGATGTACTCATGTGGTGACTCAACTTGGTTAACAAGGGGTGTGTATGTCATTGAGTCCGGAATTTTGGAGCGAAAATTCGAACTGTGGTGGCCGTTTTCGTGTAAGACGACACCGTTTGATGAAGAAAGGCAGATGATGAATTGGAATTTGGAGCTGAGTTGGGCAGAAATTTGTGAGGCCATTGACATTTGCGTCCTTCCGAGGCCTAACATTCCCTTTGCGCCACTTGGGATGCCGTTTAACAAGAATATGGGTGCACAAGAAAAAAGGATGTTGTAACCAACTGCGGTGATTGATTTTGATCCTGTCTTTGACCCATCTGTGACTTGATCAACGGCCATGATGTCTTCTAGTAAATCCCCTTGTGTCGCCACTTGAGTTATCCTATTTTCCGTGAAAATATCACACTTCTTGTTGCTACCCTGAACATGGGTTTTTGGCTTGGCTGCAAGGCACTGGATTGAGCGCTGATAAATCAGACGGCTAGAAGACGATGATGAACAGTTGAGCCAGAGAAATGGACCGCCGAGATCAACTACAAGCTTTGTGGGTACAAGTGGAGTGCCATGGTGAATTTCGGTCACGTACTGGAGAGTAGACACATCTTTTTTCACATGAAAAATGAGACCATTTAGTTGGTTGTAGGGTTTGGCTTGAGATATGCTGAAAGTGTAGAGAAATGAAGAGACAAGAAGAAGAAAATGCAGAGAAGAAGCCATGGAAGAAAACCAGAGAGAGAGATGGATATTATGGGAAACTTCAATCTGGCAAAAGGAAGAATGGTGAGGATAAAATAAATAAATGGTTGCAAAGTTGGTGCATTTGCGGTTTGCCGCGATACTGACCAGAAAATGATTTAAGTAATGGAAGTGGATAAGGAATTGGGATATTCTGAATTGGTGCTGAGTAGACAACTAACATGTGGTGGGAATTGGTCAGTGTTTATCTTCTTGAGTGGGGATGTGTGTGTTGTGATTTGATGTGACAACTTTTTTACGTTGTGGATATGATATATATTGGAGCAGCTTCTGGGAAGAAAAGCATCTATTAAGCATCTAGCATCTTTACACTCACCTAATACCTCTATTTTTTTTCCCTCTCTTTGCTTCGGGGAAAATTTGTCAAATCGAACTTATATTGTACAATCTGCTGGCTATATGGTATCAGGAACACTTGAAGGCACTCTCCCAATTTCATATTTCCATGAACTCCCTGCAAAGGTTGACAACAAAAACCAACAATATCGTTGAAAATCTCAATTACAAGGCCGGTCCTGAGAATTTGAAGACCTTTCAAAGTGGGGTCTTAAAATTCTCTGATCTCTGGTTCTTTGTATATTAATTTGTATAAAAAAGAATTCGCTAAATACATAAAATATTCTATTTTCACATTAAATATCATTACAAATTAATATCAAAAGAAGATAAATATACAAACATTACTTAAACATTACACGCCTCATGTTTTTAGATGCAAATGTACTAAATGTTTGCAGTCAAGAGTGTAAGATTGAGAGTTTAGAAAATAAAACTTGATGATCAAGAGAGTAAAGGACAATAAAACTTGATTGACGAGTATAATAAATTCAACAACGCCAATTTTTTTTTGTGTTTTTTTTTTCTTTTCTAAAATCAACATCACACTAACAAATTGAATATTAAAATAATCCATTGAATAAAAAGTTATTGAAAAGCAAAATATAAATTCAAAGTTTTGATTACCTTAAAGTACAATCTTCAAGATCATGTGATGATTTAAACATTCAATAGAAATAGAGAGAATGGGGCGTCGATTTCCACTGCACTAATAAATGAATTATGATATTTTTTTTACTTTTTTGTATTTATATATTAATTACAGGATATAAAATGGGGGCCCTAGACAGGCGCCTACTCGGACTACCCTCAAGGCCGACCCTACTCAATTATAATACCTTATGATAGTAGATCGAAACGAGACAAAAAGGGGATAAACGACATATCTTACCTTCATTTGAAATAGTAACCTTTCATCATAACCAATAATACACCGGTTAGACGTTAACTTCAATCCTTTCCTTTTAAATGAATGGAAGAAAAATAAATGAAAGAAGAACCCAACACCATATTAGAATAGCACCAAAAGAAACAAAATTAAAGAGATCTTGCGTGGTTGCGCAGAGAATGCTATTAGAGTAAAGCCAAGCTAAATCGATAGAACATCAAACAAAAATATGATTACACGTAATTTCGTGAAGGACAATCAATATTAGATGAAGAAGTTCTCCACCAATTAAACATTCAAATCTTTTCGTATGAGTATGAAAGAAGAAGCATGGAGAAGTTCTTCGCTGGAACTGAGAATAAGATGGAAGAAACGAACATACCAACAAATAATAGAAAGAAACGCAAAGTTAGAAAAGCAATCAGAAAATACAATGTAATAGGACCTTTTGCTGCCTTTCAAATTCTTCCTTGGCTGCGCATATGAAGGGTGTTGGAGTGAGATTTGTAAACCGTAAGTAACTGATAGTGGTAAACTGCCAAAGTAGAGCGTGGAGAAAGGAAAACTTGTTTGGTTAAGCTAGCAAACGTAATGGGTGAAAAAACATACTCTCTCTTTCCAACAGTTTCTCTTTTTTCAATTTTAACAAGTTTTTATTTTTACTATTTTAGCCTTGGATAAAAGTTTGTTGGGCAAATGGGTCTAGGACCCGTGAGGTAGGTACGAGGTGGGTCCGGATTTTGTAAATTCAAAACTGGGTGGGGCGGTGCAGGTCTAAATCTCTGAAAAAATGGTCCTAGCTTAGATTGTTTCCATCGTCAATCATATGGAGATTAAATTCCACTATCATTTTTTACACATATCTTCTCTTCTCCTCTCTCGAATTCCCAACGCAAGCATCAACCTCGAGGTCTCTCTTCCCTGACTCCGACCACCACCATCTTCTCTCTTCAACTCTGATAGATTATCCCCTCTCTCAAATTCCCATCTTGAGAACTTGCAGCTGCGTCACCCTCGAGCTCTCACTGAAGTTGCTGGACTGTCAGATTTTGTAGTATGTTAATGTTGACCACCCAATCTGATCCAACTGGACCAACTCCGCGACGTTTCTTGACTCGATCGATGACATCATTGCCACCATCCGAGACTGGAAGGAGCTTGCTTTCACGCTTTAGGTGGCATCTGTGACATATGAGTTTTGAAAGTTCAAGCTTTTGGTTTCACTAGCACGTCAATAAACCTAGATTATGTGGATTAATTTAATAAGTTTAGATATGATCCAAAGTTCTACTAACCATGCAGGTAAATTGAATTACATATGTTTACGTCACCTCGCCACACTTCTGCACATTGATACTATGTAGCCCACAAGAAAGTACCCTCAGCCTAGCCCCAAAGCCTACATTAAAAGTCAATACACACAAAATGATAGAAAAAAAGAAAAACTAATGAAAAATGCTTGAAAACTTTGAGTTTTAATCAAAATGACAAAAAAAGTGTTGTAAGTGAATAGTACCAAGAGTGACTTTTTAGAGTAAAATTTTTTTTTTTTTCGTTAAAGTGAACAGTACAGGAAATGTTTCATTAAAACTCTAAAATTAAAAAAAATAAAAAAAAATACTGGAAGGGTTAAAAGTCAATGCAAACGGTTAGATAAGAAAAAGACAAATTGTAATTAGCAAGATAAATTAGAGATACTGCATTTTTTTTTTTTGGGAAAGTATTAGTATTTTATGATTATTTACTTATTTGGGTTTTAGGCCCAGCTTGTTAGAATTAGATTTTCGTATTTTTATTTTTTTGGTCAAAGAATTAGGTTTTTATTTAGTTATTAGGGTTTAGTTTACTATAAATATGATGTTTGTTATTCACTTCTAAATAACTGAGTTACCATGTAGTCCATAGTTCGTAGTTGTGTTGGCTCTTGTTTATTTGATTTCAATTAATATAATAATATCATAATTTATTATTTATTATTCATTCCGCACTTTGATAATCAATCGTATTGGCATTTCCTTTCATATGCTATTGTTTTTCTATTGAAAAGGAGAAATTGTGTTAGTAAAAGAAAGGATTACAACCAAGAGGGAGAAATTATACCATAAGAATTAGGCAAGTTAGCCTACACATCAAGACCTGGACTTCAACTGCTAATTAAAATGACCTCCTTGAGCCCCTAATCTCTTATGGGTAAAATTGTCAAGTAAAATCATTTAAAAGAAAATTGGAGGTTCCTCAACCTAACATCCTTCTGTGTCGAGAGAAATCTTGAACTAAACCAAACTAACGTTTGAGATACTAATAATTCTCTCAACATAATCTCCAATAGGGAAGTTGAAAAGAATGATGAAGATAAGCTGTAGTAACACAACAAGGATAACTTTATAATTAACTAAGCAGTCTGCTGATAACAGAGCATGAGAATTGCAGAAAAATGATAACTGCAGAAAAAGACTTCAAGGAAGAAGAGAGGAATCAGAGAGATGAATACAATCTCTTGCCATTGATCAACTTAAATGAATTACAATCTATCTCATTTCTGAGTTATATAGGGCTAAAGAGACTTAGCTTTTACGCTAACCACTACAACTAACATACCAAACTCTCTAACAACTTTCTAACTGATCTTTGATGACTCAGCAATATTACACTTCAATAATGACATGGCAGATGACATGGCAGTCAACTATATTCAACATCCCCCCTCAATCGCAACTGGGATTTCCCAGTTTGAGATTGTAACAATGTCGAATAAAAGAAAGACTGTGTAATCCCTTTGTCAGTATATCTGCAGTTTGATCTTCAGTTGGAATGTACAACACCTTAAAGTCTCATTGTTGAACTCTTTCTCTCACAAAATGATAGTCTGTGTCAAGGTGTTTATCCTTGAATGGAAAACTGGATTTGCATTTAGTGCAATGGCTGACATATTATCACAATTGGGCTGTAGTTTTTCTTTTGCCCGAAAGCAATTAGAGGGTAGTGACTCATCATTTTTTTACTTGTATTGCCACTAAAAAGTACTTTTTGGCTGATGGTGAGTTAGTCCCTATCACTTGACATTTAAATCATAAGCACATGCCCTATGCATTAATGGGAAGGCGCCAATTTGTCTTTGGGCTTGATGCTGGGCTTCGGGCAAGTCTTCTTTTAGTTGGCATCTTTAGGGCTTCCATATACTTGCAGCCCAAGGTTCAAATATTAACCCAAATAGTGCCCCCTTTAATCATTGTTGAGGCTGCAATCCCAAGCGCTAATAATGATTAAATAATTGTTGCATATTAACAACCGTTACACGCCTTCATTTGGGACTTGTACCATTTAAAGTAATCGTTGGTTAACAAGACCTTTGCACTAACCCATGAATTCCACCATTAAACAACCACTTATTATATGATCCTTACTTAACCTCTTCAGCAAAGCACAATTAACCATTTCGAGCCTTTGAATTTTCAAAACTCCCCAGAATTTCTAGAACTCACACCTTTAGAAACTCTTATTGTTCTTTAACTCTTGCCTCTTGACTCCGATTCTCTTCTTATATTTTCCTCAAGATCATCCAATGGCACCCAAAGTTGCCTGAATTCAATCTCCCTGCAAGACTGGTGAAGAGATTTCCATCATGCGTCGTCTTCTCAACGGCCTTCATCGCCCTCGGGCAGGCCTGCACACTAAACTCTTCTTCAAGGAGGGAGGAGTGCACTCTTTATGACCTACATGGATTTCTCAGGCTCCATTTGCTGTTGAAAACAACATGCCCAAGGAGAAATGGTTCATCCCCAACCCATTTCAGGCTAAGTTAGGCATTTCTTCCTTCAAATGGTCAAACCATCATTGTGGCTTCCCTCTTATGAAGGATGAGGCATGGACGGAATGGATAAAAGAACTCGAGCATATCTTTAAGCAGAATTGGATGACAACGAAATTTATGAGTTGATAATGCTTTCTAAAATCACCATGATCGTTAAGCCCGAGCTTCTCACAACAACTATTCTCTTTTGGAACTCGGGGAATCAATACCTTTGACTTCAGGATGGGTCCAATATCCCTGACTACCCTGGATATGGCATAGGTCTTCGGGTTAAGCCCTTTAGGCAGAATTGTGCACGTTATCCACGACTGGGCTTCTCCTTTTCGTCCGGCTGTTAAGAGTTCAAGCTGTCCTCCCTCATTTCTTCATTTGGAGCATAACTCTATGACTTTTAAGAGTTATGGGACTTCTTTCACGGGTTTTATCCTGTTTTCCAAGAAAGAATTTGGCCCTTCTTCCTCTAAAGCCAACAAAGATCAGAAGCATATGTATTTCATTCTTTACTGGCTCAATAATGTATTCCCCAATAAGTCCAAGGGAGTGAAGGTGGAATGGATTCCCCTAGTAGAAGCTCTTCACAAATTTGACGACGTAGCCACAAGCCTCTTTCTTCTTGCTCATCTATATCATCTCTTGTACGAAATTACAAAGGGTGAACCATTCGAAACCAACCTTCATGGTCCAACTTGGATGATCCAGCTTTGGCTTCAATGGCATTTTCTTGAGCTTCGGGCTCCCAACCTAAAATTCCCAGAAAAAGTAACCTCTGCCTGAATTTTAGCTGAAGCTTCTCCAACCAATCACTCTACCTTCGCTTGTCTTTATTTCTTCAAAGTCTGCAGGACTCAGCCAGATCTAGAATGGGGTGCTTCAGTTATTAGGAGATACCCATGGTTCAGTGACCAAGCCTTCCAAAACGCTTTTGGAGAAGATGCTAGTCCCCTTTGTAGAAAGAGATTTATCAGTTGCATCTAGTCAAGGGATCTAGCTTGGGGTGTGAAGAGTGACCATTGTGAGCGCGGGCTAGAAGTCTATCACCAAACTTCCGTAGCATGTAGTTAGGCTTTAGACAAGCTAACCCGGTGCCCTTCTTTGACTCCGTTCATTGTGACACCTCCTACAGTCTCCACTCTCCCCCAAAGTTACTTTTCAAGCTGCCCAACGCAGTCTTGAGGTCATGAGCAAGGTCGCCTGAAAGCCTATGACTCTTAATTTCAAATGTACTTCAAGCACTTGCGTCTTGGTGGGAGACAAAGTGGACCAAAAAGTATGGAGGAGATCTGCACGAAGCCCATGATCGCCTCTTCAAGCATCTTTCTATCAAGTCTTATCCTAGTTCAAATAAGCTTGAGAAATGGAAGGAAATGGTTCATCAGAAAAACCAATTTCTTTTGATAGGTATTCCTTACTTTTTAACTTGAAATTCTTATGAATCTGCCCATTCTAATCATTTTCCTGATTTCTTTGTACTTGCAGCTCAAGGCAACCCTACAAAGATGGTCCTCGGGCAAGATGAAGATGCCGCAGACACCTTCATCCTCCAAGAAGCCACAGCTGAAGCAAAAAGGCAAGGTGCTGGAGAGGGCAGAGATGTCTTCGAGTTGCTTGGAGACTCAAAGGGCGAGATAGGGATTGTAATGGAGCCTTGGGTAACTGTAGTGGAAACTTCAGAGTCTGAGCCTGAAGAGTGGTCAGTTCCAACAAAGAAAAGGACAAGGGCACAGACATCCAAAACCTTTAAGTCTTCTACTTCAATAGCTGAGGTGGGACATAGGCATGAAGAAACAGAAAGCCTCCAGTAAGTAAACCTTGCTTCATTCCTTCATTCTTATTCGCAACTTGGTAATGAGAGTTGACAACTCTATTTTCTTTGACTCTTAGGGCCCCAAGCGACCAAAAAGCCTACTACGACTTCAAGGGAGGAGCCACTGCGGGCTGAGATGTATCAACAAGCCAAAAATCTGCAAGATTCCACCCTGGAAGCACTAGAGGTATAACTCTTATCTTAAGTTTTACTTCTTTGAGTTCTTCACTTTCTCTTGTCTACTTTTTTTTTTTTTACTCTCTGCCTGATTTCAATTTTAAATAAAAAAATTTACAATGATTTTTTACTGCATGATGTACGATGAACAGATGTGATTGGAGGATTTCTAGAATTCTCACAAAGAGAATCCAGTAAGGATCCTCCTAGTAAATTTGGAAGCAAAATTTACAAATTAAATGATGTGTTACTAATAAGAATGAGAATGTTTATCAACGCTTAAGTAATAAACCATGAGAACGTTTATCAACGTTTAAGTAATAAAATCAATCATCAACTTTCATGTCTTTTAGTTTCCAAAATTTTATCTATAAATTAATTTCTCTAGCATTACCATTTTATTAAGTTTCTCCTTTGGAATTGTCTTGCTTTTCCCTCTTATTCCTAATTAATTAACTTGATGGGATACTTTTTATTTTCCTTTTTCTTTGTGTTTTTATTTTTTTTCTCTAAATTAATTGCCCGACAAAATAGTGATTGCAAATGTTATTATAATTCATCTTTTCCAACTGCACTTTGCAAGATCAAGATCTGGCACTTTGATTTATAAGAGCCTCGATGCCCTACTAATCTACTATAAATTATTATTATTATTATTATTATATATATTCTTTTTTTTTGGTAAACTGGACATTACATATTCATGGCAAAAGCCATCAAAGTACAAGGAAAGCCCAAATAAGGGACTAACAGAGAAAACTCAAACTTCAAAAAAGAAAAAGAGTGCTGGAAAGATAGGAAGGCCATGGCACTACTAAGCAAAAAGTAATGTCTCCTTCGAGCACCCCACTACAATACATTCAAGGTGGACAAGGGAGACCATCCCTGTTCAAAATATGGACCAACGAAGATGGGAGTCAATCAACCCTTGTAGAAACGCACATCCTCGTATTTTTGAAGGATGCAATCAGCAGCCCTATTTGTTGATCTGGGGATCCATGACCAGCAACAGAACTGGAAAGCTTGCCCTGGTTGAAGAACTTTTTGACGGATAGGGTATGCTTCCCATCTGCCAGAGATAAGAGAGTTGTTGAGACATATGATTGTTTCCATTGAATCAGACTCTACTACAATCCTCTCAAGACCAATCTGTGATGCAAGGCAACATCCTTCCATTACTGCTAATGCTTCAGCTACCTCAATCCTAGAAGCTGAGAGAATCTGCATGGTGAGTTTCAAATTAGATTTTTATCAAAATTTTCCTAGAGAATATTGGGACCAGAACCAACTAAATCTTTTTGGAGCCGATAGTTGGACCACATATACAAGTGGACACCTCTTTTGATCTTCAAATTCAATTTCAAGAAAAAGAAGAAAATATATTGGAGAAGAGAGACTGAGAGATTAACAAGAGAATTTTATCTTTCCAAAGCGCTTTTACTAGAAAGTTAGAAACGCATTTGATCTTTTACTTAAAAAAATAAGCCTTTTATGTACTTCTTCAGAAAATGTTTTAGTTGCTTTTCAAGAGCATTTTTATGACCCGAAAGTATTTCTTAGCTAAAGGAATAAACCGAATAAGGCCAAGCCCAAGAATTACCATTTTACGGTTACGTCTCAACAAACTTCTTGTCTACTTTAAGAGTGACCAAGCACCAAGGTGTTTCCTATTCAACAAAATGTGGATTGTGGAAAGGTGGATTTTAAGATTTTCTTTTGGGAAAATTTTCATAGTTATAATGGAAAAAATAGTAGAGAGAGCAACCAAAGTTGTAGATTCTGAGTACAAAATGGTTCACCTTCTAGAGGTGAGATTGGTAAGAAGCACAAACTATCCTCCTTTTAAGAGCAACACAAGACTTGCGTGGGAGACCCAAATTTCTCTAACCAAACCATCATTCAAAGCCCTTTTTATTTTTTGGGACTTTAACGAAAAGCTCTCGGTACTGTTTATTTTAACGAAAAACCACATTTTTACACTAAAAAGTCAATCATAATACTATTCATTTTACCATTTATTTTGTCCTTATCATTAAAACTTAAAGTTTTCAAGCCATTTTTATTAGTTTTCCTTTTTTTTTTTATTTTTTTTTATTTTGGGTAATATTAAGGTGACTAAATTTGCAAACAAAATTTACAAGAGTAATGCTAGAGAGACTAAATTTGTAGACAAAATTTTGTAAACTAAATGACATGGAAGTTAGTGATTAGATTATTACTTAAGTGTTAATAAACGTGCTAATTTTCTATTGGTGATACCTCATTCAGTTTGCAAATTTTGTCTATAAATTTAGTTTCCCTAGCATTACTCAATTTACAAACTAATGCGTCATCAATAGGAATAAGAACGTTTATCAATATTTAAGTAATAAGCCAATCAACAACTTCTATGTCCTTTAGTTTTGAAAATTTTGTCTACAAATTTAGTTTCCTAGCATTATCCTTTTATTGAAGAGCCAAAACTGTGTGAGCAACAAACCAACCTAACTCGACTTGTTTGGCCAATTGACTCCAAGTCGCATGCAAGAAATACAGCTTTCTATAGTACATGTTCTTTGCACCTCCAGCTTTACAAGGCTGATAAGGACTCAGTCTGAAACATTTTCATCTGCAAATAACTTTGTGCATGAAAACTTGATCATGAATGGCTCTTCTACAAATGAAATTTGTGTTTCCTCTTCTCAAACTTCAAACTGCACATCAACCAGTGGCCATTCCAAAGATGACCAAGAAATGGGGTCTAATGCAATGTCAAATGGGGGAAATGTCTTGAGAAATTCAACGTTCTTGTGTTTTCCACTCCAGATGAATCCAAATCTTGTACGCGCGGTAAGAAAAGGTCGAGCCTTTTGAAATTCTCTAAAGAGTTAAACATGAACTTTGTGATGTAATTTCAGGACAATGGTTGCATGCTTATTTTTAGACCCCTTACTATTGAGTGTAATTTCATTGGTCTACAATATGTTAAAGCAAGCAGGTTTTGGCTGAGATGGTGGGGACTTTTATCTTGATGTTCTGTGTATGTGGGATCATAGCAAGCACACAGCTGATGAAAGGTGAAGTAGGTCTTTTGGAGTACGCAGCCACAGCAGGTTTAACAGTAGTAGTTGTTATTTTCTCCATAGGGTCTATCTCCGGTGCTCATGTCAACCCTGCTGTCACATTGGCCTTTGCCACCTTTGGTCATTTTCCATGGTCCAGGGTACGTACTTAACCATTCCAAACCTAATCAACCCTTAACTCAATCATTTTTTAGGGTTTTTAAGCACTAAATTAATGTTGTTTTCATGTAATTTCAAGGTTCCTCTTTACACATTGGCACAAACACTGGGTTCTGTTCTGGCAACATATATTGGAAGGCATATCTATGGCATAAAACCAGATCTCATGACCACCAGACCACTGCAAAGCTGTGCTTCTGCCTTCTGGGTTGAGCTCATTGCAACTTTCATGATTATGTTCCTAGCTGCCTCATTGACACATCAAGCTCAAGCTGTAAGGAAAAAAAATTCCGTCCTTTTTCTTCCATAGCTTATAGCCGGAATTGTTAGCTTGGTATACATTGTTTCCCTCATTCTCTAATAGATTAAATTTTTGGGATAATTGACAAAAGAGAGAAACAAGAAGAAGTTGCGGAGGTTTAAATCTTTATCTAATTAACATGGTACCGAAGGTATGAGGATTGGAAGCTTAAGGTAGGGTTTCGAACTCAGGACTATGATACCATGTTAGAGTCCTGAGTTCGAAACATTCAATCCTCATTCTCAAATTATTTTCATATTTATAATGTTGTGCCTACTTACAAGAATCTTTAACAAGTGGTTCTTGCGTTCACTACTCGAAACTTTTCTTCAGGTTGGCCATTTGTCTGGATTTGTGGTTGGCATTGCCATCGGATTAGCTGTACTAATCACAGGGTAGGTCTATACAATTACAAAAGCTATAAATGCTGCAATTGCATAAAGTCATTTAATTTTTTGATTTAATCTCAAATAAATCTTGTTGTGGTATGTATGCATTGCAGGCCTATTTCAGGAGGGTCAATGAACCCAGCAAGGTCACTGGGACCTGCAATTATTTCATGGAATTTCAAAGACATATGGATATATATTTGTGGACCAACTGTTGGAGCTGTTTCAGGTGCTCTCCTATATCAAATTCTTCATCTTCGATGCCCGCCACCCTGCAGTCCCAGCAACACTTCCTCTCCAAATATACATCTGCTCGGGCAACCCTTGGCCTATGGAGCAACCTAAATAGTGCACAAATGATATTGAATGGGAAAAATTGTTAACTCAGTTGCAACAATAATCAAATTATATGAAGCTGATCATGTAGTTATGTGACATTATTCCAGATAACACATCAGCTGTAACCGCATTACAGAAGCACTAGTAATACGAGAAAAATAAAATAAAAAACTCATCTTATGCTAGAATAATTGGTGCCAATTTCTTACCGACTTTCTTTGAATTGGTAAAAGGAGCAGGTGTCACTTGCTGGTCCAGCAATAAAACTGAAATTTGGTATCAATGTAACCAGTTTTTGAGCTCCCTACATGTTTTTTTTGTGGGCACTGAGCTTGAACCAACTCCAGTTTACTTATAAACTATTGGTATTTCATTGATGCAGTGGTCCAATTGAAAAGGAAATTTGTAACATGTGAAGTGAACCAAGATTAAAACAAATCAATCGACAAGTTTTTCATTCAAGAATGGAAAGGAGTTAGATTAGGTAAATTGTGAACACACAGAGGCTGCCTTCTTAAGATGGTCAAAATCTCATTAAATTTTAAAGCATAACAAGCAATTTGTCAAAGTTTTAAAACTCTTGGAGTTTCTTGGCTTTGAACTTCAAGTGGTTTACTCATATGTTTAACATGAAAGAGCTACAGTTGTTGAAAAATGTAAAAAGTCTCGTATGAAAAATTAACAAAACAAAAGCAAGAGAACGTTTTTTTTATAAAACCAATACTTAAAAAAGATGTTACTACAAATAATACGAACATTTTTTGTGATGAGTAAGGGATACTACCGGAAGCAACCAAACTCCGCTCCAGAGATGATCATTTGGGCTAAACTATCTTTGGGCCAGTAAAAATGCCCAACTCACCGGGTGACATTCTAAATCTAACCCATGAACAAAGCATCTTCAAACAAAGCAACTTCACCACCATTTCTCTCCCACAACTTCTGCAAAAGAATCCACCTTTCGCCAACCATCTGGCTCCTAAAATTTTTTATCTCCTTAAATTTATCCGAATCTACCAAAACTAGTCACTTATACTCATTTCTTTGTAACACATCCATTTTTAAGGTAAAAGCCTAAGCTTGTTAAGAAATTTATCCTAACACCTTAGCTTTCAATTGTATTATATGCTCACAAAGTGCCTTGATTCCCAAATTATTGACAACTCATTTTTATACATCACAATTCTCACTTGATCACCACCTCTCTGAAGAACAACATCTACATGAATATTCTTACAAATTCAATATTCTTATGATGGGTTCTATCTGATTCTTAATTGAGAAGATTAAGGAAATAATATAGACCCTTAATCTTGCATACAATTATTTGAGTTGCCGTGTTAGTGGAATTCCTACCATTCTCTTCTAGAAATTATATATTTTGGTCAATGACTCTTATTTCTATTATTTTATTAGTATATATATTATTAATGTTATGGAAATATTGACATAACATTATCTTAATAAAATAAGCCGAACGTATTATCAACACATTTCTATATCAACGCATGTAAGTCACATCATGCACGTATGTTTTTCTCTTTTCTAAACCTCCAAAATTTAATAATTGAACTCTCAATACATATATAATCGGGTTGCTTTGAGCTCAGCTTGATCTAGCTAGAGCCGAGCTTGATTCTTAAACACTTCGGTTCGGTCACCTTTCTGCCAAACTTTAAATAATGCAAAGCTTGACGTGGAGAAAACCATAAACTTCGCATCAGTCAAAATCTCTCTCAACCACACTTCCTCATACTTTATTAATCGTAATTAATAAAACTGATCTTCCACCTATGTAGTTTAAACTTGAGTTCATAGAATTCCTCATCAAACAAACGGCATAACATCCAGACGGCCATTAAGCTCCAATTGCCAAAGATAAACACTTTCATGTTCCTTACACCTTGGAATGAATATTTAAACCCTTGTTTCCTCTGTCCTAGTCAGATATTTAACCTTTTATCGCTTGTTTTTATTGCCTTTTGCTACCAATACGAATAAAACAACCGAAGTCGTGATGCTACTGCCATTAATTGTTAATTAATTATTACTGTGATTATTCGTTTGATTAAGAACGGTTTTCCGTCGATGTCTGTATCCTGTCTTGTTCTTTTATTTTTTATGGAGAAATGGGGTGGTTTACTGTTTAAAGCAGCTTCTTTTCATCTTTATGGTAGAGTTCAATTGTCATGCTAATTATCCATGCGAATGGACAAAATATCATAAGAACTTGTAGGTAGAAGTTGCCTTGTAAAGAAAATTTTCATGCGACACCACACTCACAAATAAAGTTGAGTGAGTTGCCGCATGGGACACACCGTAGCTTACCCAAAGTTTTCTTCAATAAAACCGGCCTTAATTCACCTAATTGTATTCATTAACTTTATATTATGTTTAATAATTGATAGGAAGGAGCCCATAGAATTTTTTCCCTAGGACTCTTGAACTGTAAGGAGGAAATTTCAAATTATTAAGAAATTTAAAAGATGGAAATAGAAATGACGGAATATTTCTTGAATTTGTAAATTTTTTAGTTTGATTAACAAAAAAAAAAAACAATGGAATTTGAATACAGAATTTTTTTAGTTTTAAACTCTCACTTACATTATGTTTGGATGAGAGAAATAAACTTGAAATTTGAATAAAAGTTAGAATTTGTAAATTGACATGCATCAATTTCCTTGTTTGGATTCATAAACATAGGAATTTAGAATTTCTGCATAGAAAAAAAACCTTGGAATTTGGGACCTCCAATTCCAAAGTTTAAATTCCATGTAAGTAGGTGTCATTTCTCAATTTCTATGATTTAGAGCTTAAAAATAACAAATTTCGTATTCAATTTCATTGTTCTTTTAGGTTAACCAAACAAGAAAATTCACAAATTCTAGAAAATAAAATCTCATCAATTCAATTTCCATCATTTTATAATTTCATCGTAATCTTAAATTTCGTCATCTAAACGTGGTGTAACATAGAAATTTGGAAATGGCACATATTTACATAGAATTTTAACTTGAGACTTGGAGATTCCAAATTTCAAGTTTTCTTTCCTCGTTGAAATTCTAATTTTCATGTTTATGAATCCAAATAAGGGAATTGGTGCATGTCAATTTATAAATTATGTCTCTTATCAAAATTCCAAATTTATTTCTCTCATCCAAACATAGTGTAAGGAAATAAAGAGCTCATGTTTTAATTTCCCAATGTGATATTAGCATCATTCAAATAGATGCATTATATATGAGAATGGATAAAATTAGATGTTGCCATAACTTTCGTTGTCTCAAAATAATTTTTTGGTGATTAAAATTTTAGAGGGAGAGGAAGCTACTTCTTTCAGGGTTAGGACATACCACAAGTCTCTTTAAGGATTTATAGAGGGAGTTTTAGCCCTTTTTTTGTTTTTACAAATAGCCCATCAAAAGGAATTGTCAGCAGCGAGACTCGAACCTAGACCTTGATCTTACGAAGCAAACGATCTTTATCAACTCAACCAATCCTCTTTGGTACTCTCTCAAACAATTTGATCAAATACTCCATATGAATATGTGGTACATTGACGCTTCAAGTTGGTCCCCCAAGCACTAGTTCATACTATGGGTCACATATCCAAAACCGACAGGCCAACAAGGCTGGAGGTATCTTGCACACAACCAAAGTCTGTTAGGAATTTGGAAGGTACCACAAGGTCAATGGAGGAGGAAAATAACGTTTATGATATTATGAAGAAAAAAATACACACACACACACGCCCTTTATGAAAAGAGATTCTCATTTTTTTTCAAAAAATGGGGATTACATGTAGAGTTTACTCTACGTCGAACTTCAACGATCTGAACCATCTATTTTGTAAGTCTCAATTCATGGATCATCTTTGCAAAAATTTAATTCAATTCGAAATCATTTGCCTATTTAATTATTAAGATAAAATTTCATTGTTTATTATATAACAAAGTATTCGTTAATTTTTTTTTAACTCAATTAGATGTCTTAAATATTTCCGATTTTGCTAATATTTTGCAAGAATGATCTATGAGGTGTAACTTGAAAAATAGATTGTTCGGATCATTAAAGTTTAATGTTGTATAGACCCCATAACTAATCTTTATTTTTATAAATAATAATAATAAGAATTTCTTCCCTTAAAGACTTTCTATGTATACACACACATACATGCATATTTGGATAGAAAAGAAAATAAGGTCTATGCGCGAGTCCTAATCAACGGTAGTAGTGGTTGAGCAAAAGCTCGGTCCTTTATCTTTGGTGTAAAAGGATCTTCGGACTCAACAAGTCGTATATCATGGAAAGTTATGGCCTTATATACATTCCACTAGGGACTAAACTAGTCCCACCAACACCAATAATTGCACTCACATTCTTTCACTTTATCATGGAGAATTAGAAAATCAAATTTTGGTGTTTCTTTGATTTCTTGGTTGAGAAAAATGATATTACAATTTGGGACGTTTAATTAAAAGTTCGATTGGTTCAATCAAGAATAACCTATAGATATCAATAAATCATGCATTATTCATTGTTGGAAAAGGGATAGACTTACTTTCTAAATATAATTTTAGACAAATACGGATGAGTAAATAAAATGAGAAAATTAAAAATTTTGGTAGTGAGGATGTGTTAGAGTTTTTCAGTAACACCATTAGTAGCATTTTTTTCTCAAAATATCATTATTATTAAGGAGAGGAGTACGGTTCGAAACTATGACAATTACATAAGGACAGGAGAATTTCAAATTCAGGACACATGGACGGAAACCTAATACTCTATCTACTAGAATATTTAAACATATGCATTATTTTCTGAACAAACAATATTATCTAAACTAAGACCATCTCCAACCCTTAGTCTAAAACCTAAAATTTTTAGCCAAGAAAATTTAGGTTTTAACCCAGAAACAGGTTTTATGCTCCAACCATTCTTGTAACATCCCACATCGCCCAGGAGAGTGGATCCTATAAGCCTTATATGTATATTTTCATCTCTACCTAGCACGAGGCTTTTTGTGAATTCACTGGCTTCGGGTTCCATCAGAACTCCGAAGTTAAGTGAGTTGGGGGCGAGAGCATTCCCAGGATGGGTGACCCGCTGGGAAATTCTCGTGTGAATTCCCAGAAACAAAACCGTGAGGGCGTGGTCAGGGCCCAATGCGAACAATATCGTGCTATGGTGGAGTCGAGTCCGGGATGTGGTGAGGGCCCGGGCTGGGATATGACACTTCTGGTATAAAATTTTAACCCCAAAATATTAAAGAATGAATTTAGGCTTTTTTTAAATTAACTTTTAAAAAATAAATTATGTAGACTATCCTAAATTAATTTTATGAACATTTTAATCTAAAAATATTTAAATTCCGATAAATATTGAAAATCACTAAATCGATATATGAAATTCATAAAACACTATGGAAGAATATGAAAATCATGATAGAGATGTATAAACACAAAATACATGAAACACACAAGACATACAAAACACATATGAAGCACATACAAAAGACATGATAGAGATGTATAACACACCAAACATGTGAAACACATAACACACAGGAAACGCATACCAAATCCATACAAAACACATGAAACGCAAAATCATCCTCTATATAAGCATAGGTTGAATATCTAACCATCACACAACATATTTACCAATCTTCCAACTTTCAAAGTGTTTCTCAAAATCATCAATATCTCATCAATGGGTGATAGAAGACTGCGTAGTTTGGCAATACAGATGACACAATACCAAGCAAGCCTTGCAACTGCGGATGCAGAAATGAACAACGAAGAAGCCGAATTTGCAAACTCACTTATGCAATTTGAGCATCATGCCGAATCTAGCTATCGTAGTTTTGTCATAGGGTGTTCATTTGTGCAGCGTGATAGAGAAGAGTGTCATGACCGGATGATGAAAGATAATCTTAAGTGTACTAATGTGTTCTTATGTTAAATTTAAGTGTGCTATGTTGTTATTTTATGTAATAATTTTAAGTGTACTATGTTGGTATTTTCTAATAATAAATTGAATTGTCTTCTTGTGACAAGTCTTTTGTCTAGTACATTATCAAAATTATTGAAGACCGTTTGAATTATTGAAGGCATCTATTGTGCATCAAAGTGTGCAACAAAAAGTACAATAATTATTGAAGACATCTATATAAATGACAATTATAATTAATAAGTCATATAATAATTATAATTAATAAACCACATAAACTTAATACAATCGATAATTCATAAACTACATAAACTTAATAATGATATCCACCATCTTGAGTTGGTGGTGGACTTGGGATATAGCCTTGTGATGAATCATCATCTTGAAATTTACTCATTTTGACATGCCTTCACAAAATTTCTTTTTGCTTATCACGTAAGAACTTCTTCCTCTCTAGAGTGTATTTGCTAAGGTCCACCATCATGAAATTACATTCGAACCTTTCTTGTTCCCTATCCCTTTCGTGCATAATGGCAAAACGCATTCGGGCCGCTTCTTCCTCCCGAGAGCTATGACTTTTGGTTAATCTTGCAAATCCGGTAGCACTTTGTGCACTAATCGGATTTTAGAACTTCCATTTTCTCTTTGCTTTCTTTTGCTTATCTCTTTCCGGGGGCCTTGCAAAAGAACAAGCTGGGGTCATTTCATCAACATCTTCATTGACATCACTTATCTGTGCGGCTTCACTATGAAACAATCTTCCCTATTGTTGGTCCGCATCAGTTCCCTACCTCGGACAATCCTTGAGGACATTCCAAGCATGATGCAACTTAAAAGCTTGGTTTTTAGGTGTAGTTATTGTCTTGTAAGTTGCCATTACTTTGTCACCCTATGCAAGAAATACATAAAAACAATTAGTTGCATAATAATATTATGTACATGACAAATAAAATATCAACAAAGAAACTCAAAATTTCTATCTTCCAGTAGCCATGTCAACCACGGCTCTCTTCAAGCTTCCCCTCCATAAAGTACACGTTTTGTTGATAACCTTCCATCGATCATAAACACCACCACCTTCCCTTCGGCCGGCGTTGGAGTTTCCTGGAACTTATCAACGATTTTATACCACAAAATCTTTTTATTTTGATTTGTGACAACGGCACCATCTTCGCTAATAGAAACTCATGCCAAACATAAAGTAATATCTTCCTCAAAGGTCCAATTACAATCTCTAATATGCTCTTTTACCATCTTGAAAAATTTGGAAATGGGAAGAAGTGGTAGAAAGAAAAATTGGAAGAACTGTAGGAGAAAAGTGAGTTTTGTGTGGATGTTTGAACAAATACATAGGTATTTATAGAGTTTTTGGGTGAATTTTGAGTTAAATAAATTCTTTTAATTATTTTAACCGTTGAATTTAAATTTGGGCCGTTAAATATTTTTTTTACCATTAGATTTGATTATATTCATCTCAGTCGTTTGATTGAATAAATATATAAATATAAAACAAAAAAAAAATTTGAATGTAGGCCGTTGGATCAACCAACAACCTGTTGATTGCAGCTATTAGCTCGGCTGGCGTATGTGGCCGACATGCCCACATGGGTGGGGCTATGCTGGTCTGAAGCTATCTGAAGCTGCGCATGTCACTCGTGTGGGTTGTGGACATTTGGCGCTCAAGCGCCCGATTTCAGTCACACTGATGGGGCCCACACCAATTTTTGGGCTAAACTTGGGTCTGTATTTGACTTTGTTTTAGGTCCAATTTTTCACTTGGGTTGGAATGGATTTTTTTTTGGGGGGGGGGGGGGTGAATAGAAGGGGAAAAATAAGTTTTAGCACTTGGGGGGGGGGGGGGTTTGAAAGAAGGGGAAAAATAAGTTTTAGCACTTGGGTTGGAGTTGGCCTAAGAGGTAGGAGATTGGGGTAAGCCTCACCATAGATTAGAAATAATGGGGTTCAAATTTACCTTTGGCGAGGATCAAACCTAAAATTTCTCACTTACAAATGAAGAAAAATACCAGTAAACCATAGTACTAAGTGACATAATATCATCTTTATCAAAACATAAATAAATAAAAAAAGGGAGTTTTAATGAAAAGCTCACGGTATTGTTCACTTTAACGAAAAACCACATTTTTACACTAAAAAGTCAATCATGGTACTATTCACTTTATCCTTTATTTTGTCCTTATCATTAAAACTTAAAGTTTTCGAGCCTTTTTCATTTGTTTTCCTATAAAAATAACGAGAGGCTCATTGATATCTGTTGTAGTGTAGCAAAGTAATTAGAATTGGATGAGTGGGAAATAAAGGTATCAGATATGTAGTTGAGAAAATTACAATGGGGAAGGTGGCCACTGTTTTTTCCCCCCGAAATAGGAACTGCCTATATTAATATCCAAAGACTTATGATTGAAATTAACACAAAACTGGTCCTACTCCTGGCAAAGGCTCCCACAGCTTATCCCCCAACTCCAATTCTGATTGGATGTGATAATATTGTAGGCTTATCTTTGGGTGGAAAAGTAATAAGGCCTACATGCTTGCTGTTCTTGTCATTGCGACGAACAAAAGGTTCAATTTTATCTGCAGACAATTTTCAATGCATGGATATTTACACTGCTGACTGTCACGTCACCGTTCAAATTTGGTCCACCGTTGCAATCACGTAAACGAAATAAACAACAATTTTATGTTTCAGAAAGGAAAATAAAATGAAGAGGATGAGGAAGGTGAAGGTGAAAGATAACAGATAGTCTTTTAACTGTCGTTGCTGTGCTTTAATTGGATTCACAGTAACCCTATCCAAGGAAATTTACAAAGTAATAGAGTGATTTGGATGTCTTCTTTTGTGTCAACACAACTCTATCTACAAGGAAGCTCATTTGGTATAGTTTAAAGAAAATGAAGATATTAGATTGTTAAAGAGAAGTCAAGTTAGCTAGAGCAATGCGCTCCTTTATTTACGTTCGAGTTTTAATCTTTTTTCATGTAGTTTAGATTTAGGGCATGTTTACTTAACAGTTAACAGTAATGATAGAATGAGGGAAAATAAGAACTCAAAAATAGAGGAAGAATTAAAGAAAAGGAATTTGGATCGAACAGCCCCCATAGTTGTTTTGAATTTTTATTTTCTGGGTTTTTTATTACAGATTTCGAAATTAAATTATTCTCATACTTATAATTTAGAAAACGCATGGACTAAAAAATTAAAATAATTTCAAAATCTATTTCATGTAAGTAAACATACCCTTGGTGTAGAATACCACTTGTATATGAATAAATATACAATTTTGCATGATCATACATCGAGCCTTATGCACAAGCGTTCCATGTACGTACGTAAGAGAAAACATTTAAAAATAAAAAATAAAAAATAAAAAAGAGCACTTCCTTTTTTTTTTTTTTTTTTTTTTAAGAAAAGCTAATGAAAAGGGTTAGAAAACTTTGAGTTTTAATGATAAAGACAAAATAAAGGATAAAGTGAATAGTATCATGATTGACTATTTAGTGTAAAAATATAGTTTTTCATTAAAATGAACAGTATCAGAAGTTTTTCATTAAAGTTTCTTGTTTTTAAACCTTTCCGAGAACTTAAAGAAACAACTCCTTACTCTTTTTAAGCATGAGCCGATGAAGACATGTTGAAAACTGAATATTATCAATAATAACCAAAATATGACACCTTATTTCATAAATGTCACATTTTATAAAAAAAAAATTCAAATATAGCAAAAAACTCATGTGGATAGACCTAAATACCCTCAAAATCCCAAAGCTCATTTACACAGAAAAGCCAAAGCACTTGAATAGATTTCTTCTACATCGTTGTTCAAAGTGCAAAACCACAAGGACAGTTGGTAAACGTTGTGGAGCAATTGCAGGTATTGTCCAATTGTCGACTAATTGAGTACCAACTTAAAAATTTATTGCTCATGTCTAAAACTCAATCGTTACGGTTGATACAATATCGTCACAACAAAATATTATTTGTACAATCATTTTAGCAGACATGGTATTAGTTGAGGATTCTAACTCATTTAAACCAAATTTCAATCCGACTATGCTTATGAATTTTACTTAAATTTGTTGGATGACAGTGATTTAAAACCATAACAGTTTTCACAAAAGGATCATTCCAATTAAATTGGTGCTTCTCTTCCCCGCAAATCTAATTAATCTATAACCCCTATTAGCAAGTTCAAAATTGTACCGGATCTCACAAACCAATCAAAACTAAACTGGAGTGAGGGTGTGCGAAAATGCTGCTCTCAACAATGGGGCTAAAAATATTAATCCATGTGCAAAAAGTTTTAAATTTTTAAACATGAAAATGAGTGGGAAGTTCAGCAATGCTCGTATATATAGTTGTGGGGTGAGTGTTTTGCCACTAATTTTTATTTGGTTTTAATTTTGAAGGTATTTAGGTCTATTTAAGTAAGTTTTATGTCATATTTGAAAGATTTTATAAAATATGACATTTTATGAAATTAGGTGTTAAATTTTGGCTATTATTGATAAAAATTCTTGAAAACTATATTAGTTTAATTTATTGTTTTGTTAAATTAAATTTATTCTTTCGTTAAATTAGTCTTGTCACCTTCCTATCAAACTTATATAGATCAAAAGACTGCAGAGCCGACCCAAGAGTGTGCGAGGTGTGCAACTGCACAGGCCGAGTCGCATTTTTAATAACCTTTTGTGGAAGAAGTACATCTAGATGAAGCGTGGGAATATTGAACAAAGTTGTGTTTAGCAGAGCTATCAAGCGTTGTTTTTTTCTTTCAGTTTTGAGTGGGTTCGAATTCCCCACGCCTTCATCTTTGTTAATTTTGTTTTTGTTTTCCAGTTGTGTTATTAAGGGTCTCGTCTCTCATATTTGGCATGCGTGGGGGTTCAAATTATCCTGGTGCCTTTTAGGGGATGAATAATGAGGTAGATTTTTTTGTTCTTCTTTTTAATTATATATTGTTTAATTTCTTTCATTAATTTCCACATAATGTACTTTTGTTGGTGCATGTTGTTGACATGATGATATGTTAATAGCAAATTGGGCGGAATTTAATAGCATGGGTTAATTGACTGACTTTAAAAAAATTAGATTTTTAATTTATTATTAGGGTGTTTTAACGAAAAGCTCGCAGTACTGTTCATTTTAATGAAAAAGCACATTTTTATACTAAAAAGTTAATCCTGATATTATTTACTTTATCCTTTATTTTGTCCTTATTATTAAAACTTAAAGTTTTTAAGTCTTTTTTATTAATTTTTATTTATTATAAAGATAATTCAAAATTAATTCAAACTGAATTGTTAGTTCAGAAATAAGACGATAATTTACTTTGCTCTTAATTACTCTAATTTAACCAACCGCGATTCATTAACAAAAAAGCGGACACTTTGCCCTAAAAAGTTGGACCCATTCAAATCTTGCACAGGCTCCTAAAACATTGGACCGGCCCTGATGGACCGCACTGAAGTAATATCTACATGAAGTCTCTTTGGCAAATGAATAATCACATGAAAAATCCATGAAAAAAAAACTGACATTTTAGCTTCTCAGTTTGTTGTTTCATTGATTTTTTAATTGCCTTCTTTTGCAGGTTGCTTCGCTCGTCTACTCTTGACCGGAGCACTATTGCGACAGGGAATATTTTTGCTCACTATTTTAATTATAATGTATGTTCATCATATATCTTATCGTCTGACACGTATTTTTTCAACTAATCATAGTTAATTTTAATCTTAAATATTTCTTTTCTAATTTTGAAAAAAAAAAAAAACTATGATTAAATGAAAGGATACGTATCAAATGATAAGGTGTATAACGAGTATACATCATAATTCAAGATGGTAAGCAACAATGCACTCTATCGCGACCTTCGTCACTCTTTACGTAGACTCAAGGACCATTCAAGTTTGTGTATCCACAACTCTTAACAATTAGTCCTTGTATTTAAAAGCGCATAAAAAATGAAAATTTCCCAACTAATCGTCTAATAGCCGTCCCAGAAGAATCTAATAAAAATACAGTAGAGGAAATTAATCAGGTTTGGTGGGATAAACTGTGGGCTAAACCATGGGCTTTACTGACAGGTCTTTGAAACTTATCCACATTTAATCTTAACGAGTTACCTTATTAGTATTTTCTTTCTATATTTTTTGGGGCCACAGTTTTATACCCTCTGTTTCTCTTCCTACTCTGTGCTGACTGCCAAGTTATATTTTCAGATAATTAGTTAGAATGATCAGTTTTTTAAATTGATGGTAGAAATTGTCAGTTTTTAATAATGATGATATATTAATCATATATATCAATGATACAATTATGACATAACGACCACGCAATAATAAGACAATGACGATATGGTGAAAATGATCACTTCTAAAAGACTAAAACCAAATATCAAAAATTGATTATTTCAGCTAATTGCCCTATATTTATAGTCTAATAATTTTGATCATTTCAATCGAAACCAATTAAATTAAAAATAAAAAAGAATTGAGAGGGGCTGGAGCAGTGACTTGGTTATTATCATTTCATCACTCGAAACATGCAATTTTTTTTTACAAAGAGAATTGAATATTTCAAAAAATGAACGAAAAGATTTGAATACTAAGACTTAACTGTTGAAAAGAATAAATCATACAATGACACTTTCAGACATTCAATACCGTAAGGCAGTGTAGCCACATGCACTCTAAAACCTGACATGAAAGTATTGTAGTCATTCTCGAAAATTTCTACCTAAGCCACATTTAAAGGAAAATTTCTACCTGACATGAAATCCCATTATTTACGTCCTGTTTGGTGTCCATGATTACATTGAATTGAAAAATTCCCTTGATTATGAATGGATGTCATCTTTTAAACTTTGTCCAAATTGAAAAGACGAACTAGTCATATAAGTTATTAATTCATCGTCTACCTTCAACTTAGACCCAATTTCGGACTTCACACTTATTTCTTCTTTCTACGTACATTAAAGCTAGTTAGGTCCAAACTAATCCTAGACACAAAATAAAACCTTAGTCTTTGTATTATATTTTCTTATGTTATCTATATTATTATATTTAAATTCCTCTTTCTCTAAGATGGCGCAAAACTCAAGTTATATTCTTAAATAAACAACCTAGCAATATGATTATTTTGATTTGTTAGACAGAGGAGCAGGAGAAGCACTACTTGAAAAGTAAATTATAGATTACAAAAGTTTAATCAACCTCATCAGAATAATAATCCTCATTAACAAGAATAATCTAAACACTATTTCATGCCCCATCAGCATAAAATATGTGGGAGTGATATATATTTGCACCATTTTGTATTGAGTACGTTTATTTGGTTGATTAATTATATATTTTATTGAACTTGCATGCCAACAGAATTATGAAACTGTACCAGGGGCACCCATGGTTTTTTGGAACTTAGAAGCTTGGACCAGTCTATCGACCTGAAAAAATAAAAAATAAAAAGAAGTTTGGACCCGTCTATTTTTAGTTCTTATTCCGAATATATGAGCTGATCATAAGTGGTAGAACAAATAAACCGAGTTGATGATCACCACTCAGGAAATCTTTTTACAAAAGGAAAACCATAATTTGATATAATATTTGAAAACAACTAGTATGTTAATTAGAGTTGATTATTGTTTTAATACAATATTTGATCATATGGGGCCATAGCTACATTCGCTGGAGCGATTGTTTTTCTTCTTCTACACGTGATAGGACACATAAATCAAAAGCTCGATGCGATACTGCTTGTATCAGAATAAAATCCTTCAGAATATGACTTCATGATGTAACTTACCTTAATATTACAAATTTTGTTGTTGAGAATTGTTACTCCCAACTCTTTTGCTAATGTTTTTCATTGCTATTTTTTTTTTTCTAAAAGACAAGGAAATTTAATTTATGTGAGATTTAAATTGTATGATTGTGCTTTCCCCATCATAAAAGGGAACACATCATACTCCAATATTTGTGGCCAGCTTCCTCCCCGTGGAAATCGACAATGACGACTTGCATACATTGAACTTGAAGGGCGAAGCGCATGTCAATTGCCAAGTGCATGCCAATGAAGGGGAAAAACTCACTCAGATGCAACATGGTGTATATCTATTTTCATCTTTCTCTTCATTTTTCGCATGTAATAACTCTAGTGATGAAAGAAATAGAGAGATAAATCCGATGATGAAAGATTACATGGAAGTTCATTTCCAATAAAGAATATTATTACGAGGGTCCAATTGATATATAAATCACATAGAAAAATTAGAATTTATCATTCAAGTAAAAGAAATAAAAATAAAACCTCATAGAAATGATGAGCAAAAGTAGTTAACGGATGAAACCTGTTTAAGAATCTTTGCAACCAAAACCTCAAACCTAACAAAGTTCACACTAGACTCGAACATATTAAAGCAAAACTTAGGAATAGGAATTGAATACAAAAAGAGAAAAGTGCTATTGGTGGCCATTCAATTTAATGTTGTAACTGTAAGTTTGTAACTAGAAAAGAGAAATGCTAAAATGACTCTCTTAAAGGTATAACTTTCTCAGTCATCTCATGTTTTTCGCACAATATTTTATAATATTAACACAAAATTTGACGTTAAATTGTAGAGTGACAAAAAGTTGTGGAGCAAAAAATAATCGAAAAAAATATGAGGCAACATGCGGATTCTAGGGTGAAAAAGATAAAATTACCCTCAATGAATACCGAAACTCCTACGCGCGAGCAGTGAACAATCATGACTTAATAAAGGTCAAAAGTGCTCAAAATAGGTAATTATTCAAAACCTATTTCATCCATCCTCATCAAATCTTCTCCACAAGGTAACCCCCAAATCATTCCTTTCAAATTATATTAATTAGCTAATTAATTGATTTATTACCCAATTAATTTATTAATTAGCTAATTGATTGAAATTAACACCAAAAATACCACATATGGCTGGTCCCCATTCTCCTAATAGGGCTGGCCATAGCCCTAAAAGTACCACCCCATTTTCTCCAAAAACCAAGGTTGAATTCTCTTGCAAAATTCTTTAAATTCTCTAAACACTTTTCCATCAAAATTTTAACGCATTGGAGGTTCTTCAGCCAAAGCTCCCCTATTCATCATGAGCGCGTGAGGCTCTTAGCCTTGACCTAATGTGTTAATTGTTTTGTAGGTGTAATTTTGTCCAAGAAGAAGAATACGGAAATTTGCATCCACAAGAGTCATCTAAGCAATTCTCAACTAGAAATACCAAAAACAATATTGAGTAAATGGCAAGTAACTAAACCTACTTCGAATTTCTAACACCAATAAAAAAAAAAAATTGTTGTTGAAAGAGATCAAATTCTAACATTTACCAAATAACAAATCTTGTTTTTAGTTTTGTTGGTAAGAAATATTGGTTTTTTTTTTTTTTTTTTTTTCTTCCCTTTCTTCTGGTGAGTAGGTTTAAACAGATAAGACATTGTTGAAGAAAATCATATTTTTGACATTACCAAAAGCTCCCCTTCCTAGTTAGTTTCCAGCGGAAACAACTCCCGTGATTTCGCAGCAAATCCAGAGACCTAAAAGATGTCCGACGTGGCACAAAATCATATGTGCTCGAAAACTAAGAACACCCAGACACTTCAGTACCTGATGATTCCCTCCTCGCTTGATTCATACTAATTGGCCTAGTTGCTCGACATGTACTCATGAGTGCCTCGTCCAGGGGTCCCACAATGTAGGCTCGGGAATCATCGATCTCAATGGGTCCCACCCACCACATGCCTCGTCGCCCTTCAATGCATTTTTCATTCGAAAATGCGGAAAAGGCCAAAAACAGAGTGAAATTTCATAAAATAGGAATCTTTAGATATAAGTCCTTGTAAAAATGAAAATGCTACTCTTACCCCATTAAAATATGAGAATGTTTGTGTCCATTAACTTCAAGTGATGGTGATGTTTACCGCTTTATTTATTAGGGTAATTACACTTTACCACCTTATGTTTGAAGTTTATTGCAACCTCATGCAATATCTTCAACAAATTTCACTTTCATACCTCAAGTACTATTTTATTTCAATATAATATATCCGTTACATTTTTCATCTATTGATCCATTAAGAGCTGACGTGGCTGTCACATCAGCACTGGGGTCTAATTGAATGGGCATCAGCGAAATTTCTCGGGCATTTTTATTACCCAAATGGGAAAGCTCAGTAAACGATGAGCAGAGCCAGAGAGGAAGAAGACTAAGACAGTTGGTGCTTCTATGAGTTCCTCAATCGCATTGTCTTCTCCTCTTGTTCTTGTTCAACATCGAACTTCGACAAACGAGGATGGTTTCTGGGTTGGTGGGGGAAGGAAAGTGACAGACGAACGAGGATGGATGAGTTGGTGGGTCTTTGAGGAGAAAGAAGGGAGGGAGGTGAAGAGAATGGAGGAGAGGGAGAAGGTGGGATAGGGGGTTGCAGGGGAGGTAGCGGTGGGGTGGGGCGAAGGAGAGGGAGTGGGTCGGGGGGAAAGGTTTATGTTTTTAAATGCATAAATTTTTTTTTTTTTGTCACATGGCACAAATTTGGTAGCCACGTCAGCACAAATGTAGATTTCATATTTACCACGTCATCACTTAACAATTTAATTAATAGATTTATGAAGGATGTATGAAATTGAAATAAAATAATAAGTAAATGTATGAAATTGAAATGTTTTAAAGATGTTGTAAGGAATTGAAATCAATCCCAAACCTGAGAGGGTAAAATGTAATTTACCCTATTTATTACTATCATGCAATTTAAATTTTGAGATCTATCTAGTGGATAGATACAAATTTCAAAATAAAAATGTTATTCTTACCATCTATTTGAACCATCAATTGTATCATATCTCCGATCAAGATGAGACCCCCCATATATTAGTAGATCTACATATGTTGGTAGATCCTACCTCTATTAAATACATGGTATGTATAGATGATAAGTATAACACTACTTATTTCAAGATTTAAATTCATTCACTAGTAATAAGTAAGGTAATGAGCAAAACGCGTTTTATTTTTTTATACATATTTGTATTACTTTAATAAATGTGGATAAAGAGGTGAATATGATATAAAAATGTAATAAGTGTATAATTATTCTTATTTATTTATTTTTTTTGTCTTTCTAAATATAAACTCATAGAACACTAAAATAAAATCTAAATTACAAATTGGTACCATATATTGGGCAAGAAATTTGTAATATTAATGTTTTTCTTCTTTTTGTAAAATTATGGATTCTTTATTTTACAATCCCGTATGAAATTAATTTTGGACATCAAACTTTCAGATAGTGGTATTTTAAGCATAAATTTTTTTAATATTTTAAGTTAAATGTCATTAATAAATTTGCTCATGTTGAAATATAATCAATAGATTTTATCCCATTTTCTGCCGAACTTTTTGTGGAAAAATTTGAATTTTAGCCATTACAACAGAAAAATTAATCACAATCATAGCTAGTCAAATGACGGGAATACCCTCGCGCTCTTCCTATATAAGGAACCCTGCCCCTCCATTGCTAACGATCCCAATTCCGAGCTCTCTCTCAACTCCAACATAACTAAAAGAAAAGATTAGATTTTGGTCGATTTTGTTTATTTCTGTTCATTTCTGAGTTAAGATCAAAACATGTTGGGAGTTTTCAGCAGCGCGATCGTGTCGCCGCCGGACGAGCTGGTAGCCGCCGGCAGCCGAACTCCGTCGCCGAAAATCACGGCGACGTCGCTGGTCAACCGCTTCGTCCAGACCAATGGGGCCGCCGTCTCCGTACAAGTCGGCGACGACGCTCAGCTAGCCTACAGTCACAGCAACGAGTCTCCGTTGCAGCCGAGGTGAGACAAACACACGGCATGTCGTTTCTTTTACTCTTAGAACTGAGATCAGTGAAACCACGCCGGATTCGTAATTAATCAAATCGAGTAAAATTGTCCAAAATACTCACTTTTTAATTAATTAAGGTTTTTTTTTTTTTCTCGTGATTTATTGTAATTTTAATTTTATACTCTGTGTGGTTGATTTGTTGATCACGGTTGGAGAGGAGACTCTATGATGATCATGATTGTGAAGTCGTGATGATTTCTTGATCTGATTGATGATCTGGTTTTCTCGGAGCTTCGGGATCGGCAAAGAGAGTTTTGGCGGTTAGTGCGGTGTGGGTCTCGCATGACCGCCATGGGACGTTATCCAGAGTTCAGATTTTGGTGACTAGATTGTTTCAATGGACGACCACACAGTTGATCCTTCCACGTGTCAGGATCCTGAACTGAATAATTTCCCAATTTCACAACAATAATATTATTTTTGATAAATGATTTCATCTTCGTTAGTTGCGATAAGTATTTAAACTGTCGTACCAGATTCGTTTTCCAGACAAAATTTTATTTATTTATTTACTTTTTGTCCTTAAAATACCTTTTCAAATTATTTGTTCCTCCGAATCAATCCCAAAGTCTCCAAAGAATTGAAGTGGAAGTAGGTGAGGAGGAGGATGACGCAGAGAGGGAGAGATTCTCTCTCGCTACCGAATATAAATTAAATGAAGTCATCGATTCAATATTTACATGATTCAGAAAGTAAATTACTTGTGTTAATAGATACTTGTCGCGTCGTGGAATCGGTGAGAGAAGAATACAGGAGATCCATATTTTTTGTTAGGTGTTAGTTGATCGATCAAGTTGGTGACTTTCCCATGTTTGTTTACGATTCAATTATTAATTGTGATAATTGTGAAGTCTTTCATCATCAAGTCACAAATAATTGATCATAGACAATAAGAGTTGTATCCGCAGGTGGGGAGTTGGGACCATATTGGCAAGTTGTACATGGACTTGGTGGTCTTATCATGGTCGCGTGATGAGTGCTATACTAATACTGGGATTTATCCTGATTATATGCCAGACTACTTTGTACATAATAATTCATAGTCCGCTATGCGTTTCAGATTATGCATAATCCGAGGTCACTTGTATTGAATGTAATCTAACTGCGGAAAATGGGGAAATTGCAGGTCATTTGCAGTGAAGGATGAGATATTCTGCTTGTTTGAGGGAGCACTTGACAACTTGGGAAGTTTGAGGCAGCAATACGGACTTGCCAAGTCGGCAAATGAAGTGATTTTGGTGATCGAGGCTTACAAGGCCCTTCGTGATCGGGCTCCTTACCCGCCAAACCATGTCGTTGGCCACCTCAGTGGAAATTTTGCTTTCATAGTATTTGACAAGTCCACCTCAACTGTGTTCGTGGCGTCTGTAAGTCACCTTTGATTCCTTCCACACCAAGCAAAGAATAATATACCTTGGTAAAGCTAATAGCTTTGATTGACATCTAACAATTGGATTTGGTGTGTAATTGTGACAGGACCAATATGGCAAGATTCCGCTCTCATGGGGAATTACTGCTGATGGATATGTGGCCTTTGGTGATGATGCAGAACTGCTAAAGGGTGCTTGTGGCAAGTCACTTGCTTCTTTCCCTCAAGGTGCGTAAAAGTTTTTTAGTGGGAGCATCAGCGCACCTAATTCCTTGATTTTTTTGGCTCCACCAATAATTTGACAAATTGCAACATGATGTATGAGTTTTGAAAACAAATCTCTGTTCTTTGTTAACAATGGTGTTATTAATTTGTACAGGATGTTTCTACTCCACGTCTGTTGGAGGACTGAGAAGCTATGAGAATCCTAAAAACAAGATCACAGCTGTGCCTGCTACTGATGAAGAAATCTGGGGTGCAACATTTAAGGTAAATATGAAGTGCCTAATTTTGCTTTAGTAAGAGAACTGACTGTAGATTTATTAACACCAGTTGATGCTATTTAGCATTTGGGTTGCGGCCGGATTATTCCTTCTGTGGGGTCATTCTAGTGGCGCGATGTATATTATTATGTCGTTAATGATAAGTAGGCTCTCTGAAGAGTTAGATCATACGATGCAAGAACTATCTTCGTATCCAAACAGGATTGCAGTAGCATCTCAACACAAAGAGCCTTAGTTGGAGAAAGTTTCACATCATCTGCTTAGTCTTTGCAGCGTTAGCTGATTGTGTAAAACAATTCCTGATTAAGGCTCTTGGAATTGAGATGCTCAAGCTTCCTTTTTAAGGAAATTATATTCGAGCAAAACGAAAAAGTGATGTTTGAACATGAAGATTGTCTGTTGATTTTGAGAATCATTTACAAGATCTCATGAAGCCAGTGACTAGGGTCAGGCATTCGTGATTGTAAACATTTTTCGTCAACTTGACGGGGTGAAATTTTCAGGTGGAAGGGCCAGCAGTTCTTGCAGCCACAAAGTAGGAGTTTTGTCCTGATAGGGCGCTGCGTGGTCGTCTTCAAAGTCTAAATCTGTATCCGTTTCCTCCTCGAAGAAGTGAAGTTTTTATGTGGCGTTGGATGCAAGGCATACATGAGGAGCCAGTAAATACCTAGAAGAAGTGAGTGAGTGTTGATAAGAGTGTTTTCTCGTGTAGTTTCTGCTCGTCGTATTTTAAGCTTCTGCCAACGTACAGCTATGCTTTTGTTTATTTAAAAATAATGTTGTATTAAGGAGCGGTTTGGAGTTAATTAAGAAGTTTACTTAGTAATAATATCGCAATTGCTTCCTCTCCATTGAATGGAGGAGCAACCAACGCAATTGCTCCTTCTGCACCTTTGCAAGGCTCATCAAAACTGAACGTGAATTTATTTGAACTGAAATATGCTAAAAAGTGGGCCTGAAAGCTTACAACCTCCGGAGCCTAGCAATTAATATGGTTCTGGTAACTTGTATGGCTGAAGGATGATAATGGCAAATTTGTCCTTGGTGACAGAGACAGTTTTTGGTGGGGACGATGAAGACTAGGGTTTGTGGTGGAGCACTCTAAATACAAGAGTAAGGGGAAAGACGACTACACTCAAACAAACAATCAGCCACACGTCTCAGAAAAATCGACGGAGGCAACCTTTTCATTCAAAGCTTTATCCAGTTTAGGAAGCTCTATCATCTCTTTCAAAATCAAAGCCTATCTTTCAATTCACCGTGCCGGATTGGCCTACCCTGTCGTCTTGTATTGTTGACCATATTCTTTCCTTCCTACCATTCCACGATGCCGTGCGTCAAGTGTCAAGTGTCTTGGCAAGGCGATGACGGCAAGTTTGTACACGGATTACGACTTTAAGTTTCGACATCCGAGTGGCTAGGAGATTCTACCGTGACACCTTCGAAGGTCAAGAAAAGGTAAGATTTGTTGGCGGGTTCAAATACAATTGATCGACGTACTGATTTCACTTTAAGAAAGATTTCAAATTAATTTTTCACGCACCAACAATCCATCGGCTAGTAGATCTAATTCACCTGATCAAGAAGATTTCTGTTGTTAAATTTTTCTTGCAAGTGGAATCAGGTGAATTTTGGAGACATTTTTCTACTTGTTATCGGCTCAAAGTTCAAGATTGGCTCGTTGCAATTGATCGTCCTTTACTTATACATTCTGAAGCCGTATGACTTTGCAAGTTTGCAAACACATTAGCTGCTGTTCTTTTCATTGTGATGACTTGCAGCTTAGCAAACACATTAGTGACTATTTTGTTCATTGTGAGGGAAAATTTTAGACCCTATACTGATAGCAAGTAGAAAAAATGTCTCCAAGATTTATATGATTCCATTTGCGGGAAAAATTTAACAGCGCAAATTTTCTTGATCAGGACAAATTTGATCCATGAGTCGATGGATTGTTGATGCACTGTGTTAAGTGGAATATTAATTTGAATGTCTTCTTACAGTGGAACAAGTATGTAGGTCAATTATATTTCGAACCCAGCCAATAAATCTTGGCTTTCCTTGATCTTCGAAGACCACACTTCCAACGACATTAAGGCCACAGTAGAGTCTTAGAGCCACTCGGACGTCGAAATCTATAGTTGTAATGCGTGTTCAAACTTCTTGTCATCGTGTTGCCAGGAAGGAGATAATGTGATCAATAGTATAAGACGGCAGAGTGAGTCAATCCATCAGTGGTGAAATTGATTGAAACAAAGGGGTGGGTTTTCCAAAAAGTTGTAGGAAAATCTTGAAATCTGACTGAAGCATGTGAGAAGATGACATGGTTTTGAGAGAGAATAAGACATGAATTGCATAGATATGGAAGAAAAGATGACGGTAGTCGTGAGTCAAATGGGAGGTAAGTCATATTTGTCGAAAATTACAATCTAAAAGATGGGGAGACTACAAGGAACAAAACGAAAGTATCATATGTACAGTATGAATCGAGAGCATAGCATTTGGAAAGGAGGGTGCAAAGATCGTGGATTTCATTTTTCATGATTGCCTTCGGACGCGCCTATCTTGATTAACAGAGGTTGGTTGAGATGTATAGGATTTTTTATTTTCAGCCAAAGATCTTTTCCAATGTCGTAACTCTTGTAACCTAAACCATTAGAACCACTGCAAAAGTAAGGCAAAGCAAAAAGACAACTACATAAGCTCAAAACCCCGCATACAAACGATATATCAGAAATGGAGAAACAATGAAGAAACAATACTAACGAGCAACAAAGCGATAAGAGAGATCCATAACCAATATTCAAGTGATAAAAATCTAGTCAGAACTGAACAAAGAATCAAATTGAGTTCGATTGAAATTTCGATGAAATGTTGAGTGTTTCCAATTCTCTGGGATCGCAAGTGCCTTACAAAATTAGTGTTGCAAGCGACCAATATAAATCCCAATTAGACCTAGCCTGTGCATAAAGGAATATCTAAACAAGACTGAAATATATTCATCGCTAGAAGATGTTAGATAACTGTCATTCTACTTTTTTCTTATCTAAAACAGTATGACTGTTACACTGTTAGATGATGTTATCAACCTTGTTATGTTATAACAAGTTAATCTCTATCTCCCAACCATAATCTAACATGTGGATTAATAACACTGAGGTGATCGACATCTCAGCAATTCTAACCTTATCATAGCTACTTTAATACTGCTACAAAACTAAAAGGAAGCTGCAGCAGAATAGAAAAGAAAAGAATCAAAATGATAAACACCCCCAAAAAGTTGAAGCCATCAGATGTGATCATGAATCGTATATTGATGTTCTTTCTGAGCCTGTAGTGGTTGAAATCCTTGTTCGCCTTCCTTGCAATAAAATTGCCTTCAAATGCAAGTCTGTCTCAAAGCGTTGGCTCCGTACCATCTCCGATCCTTATTTTGTTGGCCGCTTTCAGTGTCTCCAATGTGACCGGAAAGAGTGGTACTCTATCGATTACATTACCCCCTAAGCTTTTACAACGTCCAAGCATCCAGTTTTCAAGACAATCGATTTCTCTTTGAGCTTCCTTCCCCTCCAATCATATGCGGTGGCTACGTATAATGACTTGATTTTGTGCAGAATTATAAAAGCCAGTTCCATGATTACTATATCCGGAATCCCTATACCAAGCAATGGATTGCTCCTCCCGTGGAAACTAAGGATGCGCAGTTTCTGAAAATACCTCTTCCATTTCATTCAATGTTTATAGAATTACAATGATGATTTAGTATATATAGGCAATATACTCCTCTCACAATTATAGTTATACCCTTGACTAATCTACCAATTTACAAGAGGATTATAACAAACATCTAACTAATTTGATGACTCAATACTTGACTTTTTACACCCTCTCAAGCTGAACTTGGATGCATCTAAAGGTCCAAGAGAAAGCTTGGATTGTAGGTATAAGAATTTGGATTTAGACAAGGATTTAGTATGAATATTAGCTAATTGGTCCTAAGTGCACACATATTGGACTATGAGTAGATTAGCCAGCACCAACTCTCGGATATAATGATAATCAAGTTCAACATGCTTGGTTTGAGCATGAAAAACTGGATTGGAAGCAAGTGAAATTGCAGAAATATTATCACACCAGATATGAGGAACTTGACGAAGATGAAGACCAATATCCTTGAACACTTTACAGATGCATGTTGTTTCGGCTGCTGTGTGAGCTAACGATCTGTACTTTGCTTCAGTGGAGGATCAAGCAACAGTTGGTTGGTTCTTAGCCCTCCAGCTAATAAGATTAAAGATTTGACCCTAGAAATATGCAATACCCATTAATAGACTGTCTATCAAATATACAATCAGCGTCTGAGTAAGCATTGAGATGAATAACACATTTCTTGAACCACAAACCATGACTCACTGTACCTTAAGAAACCTAAGAATTCGTTTGGCTGCTTGAAGATGTGATTCTCTTGGAGCATGCATAAATTGACAAACTTGATTTATAGCAAAAGACAAATCAGGTTGTATCCAAGTCAAGTATTACAACACTCTTACAATGGATCGGTACTCTATGGGATCAGGTTAACAAAGGACCAGTGTGATCAAGTTTAAGTGAACCAAGAGGGGTGACACACGGTTTAGCACCTTCCATATATGTCTTTTGAAGCAAGTCAAGGAGATATTTGCTTTGATGTAAAAAGATGCCTTTAGAAGATCTTTGAATCTCAAGGCCCAAGAAATAATGCAAGGGTCCTAAATCCTTCACAAGGAAGACAATACTTAATTGTTGAATAAATTGTTGACAACCAGCAAGATTAGGACATGTGACAAGTATGTCATCAACATACACCAATACAATGACAAGAATAGGTGCTTTGATCACAAACAGAGAAGCACCAGATTATGATTGATGGAATCCTAAAGACTTTAAAATTGCAATAGTTTATCAAACCGAGCCCTAGGGGCTTATTTCAAGCCATACAAAGATTTATGAAGTTTCCAGACATGATTAGGGTAGTCGGGTTCACTAAAACCTGGTGGTTGTTACATATAGATTTTTTCTGAAGATCCCTATGTAAAAAGGCATTGCTGATGTCCATTGATTGAGGAACCAATTGTAATGAGCTGCTAAAGAGAGAAGAATTCGAATTGTGACTGGCTTTGCTATGGGACTAAATGTTTCCTTATGGTCCAAACTAGCTTGCTGATGAAAGCCTTTGGCAACAAGTTGGGCTTTATATCAATCAATAGTCCCATATGGATGCTTTTTAACTCGGAAAACCCACTTGTACTTGACAATATTCTGAGAAGGTTGAAAAGGTACTAGAGACTAGGTATATGTGGACATGTTTCCTTGTGGTCCAAACTAGCTTGCTGATGAAAGCCTTTGGCAACAAGTTAGGCTTTATATCAATCAATAGTCCCATATGGATGCTTTTTAACTCGAAAAACCCACTTGTACTCGACAATATTCTGAGAAGGTTGAAAAGGTACTAGAGACTAGGTACATGTGGACTGCAAGGCATTATACTCATCCTGCATAGTAGACCTCCAATGAGCATGTTTCGAAGCCTGGAGATAAGTGGTTAGGACAAAATCAACAGTTTCGGGCAAATGATGGTTGGTAGTTGAGTAGGCTTTGGGTTTAGATATTCCAGCCTTGGACCATGTGATCATGGGATGAATATTAGTTGCTGCAGGTAATGAATAAGATATTGTAGGTGGTGTGGGGGAAATATTAGTGTCCAAAGTTGCAAATTGTGTAACTAAAGATGTAAGGAGAACAAACTGGGCAACAGACTATGTAATTAGGATATTAGTTGCAGCAGTACATGTGGAGCAATAAATTGTGCAGCTGGAGCAGCAGGTATAGGAAATTGCAGAGAAACATTGGGGTTCAATAGAGCGAGTTGATAAAGAATGAAATGGAAAATTAGTTTCATCAAATATCACATGCCTTGAGATGTAAATTCTCTGTGTAACTGGATCAAGACACTGATACCCTTTGTGTTGAAAGCTATACCTTAAAAAGACACAGTGTTGACTCTTACTATCCAACTTGGATGTAGTATAAGGCTTGAGCCAAGGAAAACAGCCACATCCAAAAACTTTAAGCCGAGAGTAATCTGGAGGTGTACAAAAGAGAAGTTCCTAGGGAGATTGCAATAAGAAACCAATGGGAAGCCTATTAATTAGATAAGTATCCGTGGAAAATGCTTCAACCCAAAACACATGAAGAACTTTAGAGGCAATCAAGAGTGTTTGTGCAGTTTTAACCAAGTGATGGTGCTTTGTTTCAACACATCCATTCTGCTTAGGAGTATGAGGACAACTAAATTGTTGTAAAATGCCATGAAGTTTAAGAAAATTCTAAAACTAATGACTAGTAAACGCACCCTCTAAATCAGAGAGAATTGCTTTTATTTTATTACCAAGAGTGTTCTCTATATAAGTCTTGTACTCCACAAATGTTGAAAATACAGAAGACTTAGACTTTAGAGGAAAATACCAGCCATACTTACTGTAATCATCAACAATAAGCAAGTAATACGTATAGCCACTCACTGAAACAACATGAGATGGCCCCCAAACACACAAGGCAACAATTCAAGACTTCTAGTAGACACATAATGAGTAGCAACAAATGGAAGCTTGTGATTCTTTGTGAGAGCATAGTCATTGCAGAATAAGTCTAGATAGGGTTTGCCTTGAACAACAACCTTATTTGTAGATAGTACTTTACGAAAAATAAAAGAAGACGGATGACCAAGTCTGTTGTGCCAGATTTTGACATTGGCAGGAGTATTTACTAGTGCAACATGAATGGAAGGAGTAGGTTTGCAGAGGGAAGATGAACCTTGAAGAGGAAAGAATCCATCTTTAACTTGTCCCCGCAAAAGCGTTATTCCCGTAAAACGATCCTTAACAGATGATTCATGAATGTCAAGAGTTAATGAGGAATCATTATCTTTGATAAATTGATAGGCAGAAGGTAGACTATGCTGCATTTAAGGCACATGAAGAACATTTTGCAATTGAAAGGAATAAGCAGGAGTATGCAAATTAGAAGTGCCAACATGATATATAGACAGAACTTTACCATCTCCAATGTACACCTTGTCCATGGTAGGGAGTAGGAGACTCCATATTTGATATATCATTGGTAATATGGGAGGCGGCACCGGAGTCAATGAGCCAAGACGTGGATGGCTTGGCAGTGTAATGGGCACAAATAGCAGTAAGTTTAGCTAAGGAACCTTACTTGAGAATAAATTGATTTATGGTTATGAAAATTTAATTAAGGAATTTTCAAAATTTTGTTTCCGGAAATTATTATAATTTACGGATTTGTATTATTGAGATTTTATATTATTTTTCGAGAATTTATATTAATTTATTTGAATTTAGATTTTAATTAAACTAGTTACGAATAGTGAAGTTTAGAAATTAATTAGTTAAAATCTGTAGACCGTTTGAGGTCGTAATTTATATTTTCGAATAGAGCTCGATCTCACGAATGTGTAGACGCAAACCATTCGTGAAACAGAGTTATAACGAAAGAGTTATTAACGTTTAAAATTAGGGATATTTTTGTAATTTTGGCTTGATCTAAAAGGCTCTAGATTTCTAAAGCCATTATCTGTGATGACACGTGGATGGTTAAGATGAAAAGAAAAGAGGAGAAATGAGAGAATGGAGAGAAAGGATGGGGGGAGAGGGACCAATCAGAAAGAGAAGAAAGGAGGGGAAATAAGGGAGGGGAGAATGAGGGGAACCCTGGACCCCCCTTCAACTCGGTTCCACCTTTCGACCTGACCCGACCATATCTTCTAATTCCGGCCACCGTTGATGACAGGACCAATGCCAAAATGATCCTTACTTCGAACACAGTTGTTTTCTCTCCTACTTCCACCCGAAATACTTGACGAAAATGGTTCGATTTTAAAAGGACCTGCACGGTGAGGTGCAGCGGGTTTGGCTTCGAATCACCAAAACTTAGAGCTAACTCCATCCATCTCCACCACCATTAGACTTCCCTTGAGCCTAAAACAAAGCCTAAACAACTATAGGGATGGCAGAGCACCGGAGGTGACGATTGAAGCCACCAATTCTTAGGTTTTCCAGTGGGTTTGAGTGAAATTGGGGCATTTCACAGCCAAATTGGACTTGGGCATAGGTATGAAAATTGCTTCCCTCATTGAGATTTACTTGTCTGTAAAATTTGGGAAGTTTTGGAAATAGTTAAATTTTCTGGTGAGTTGGGGCGGCCGACCGCCACTTGCGGCGGCGCGTGGCCAGTGAGCTAACGCTATTTTTTTATGTGAATTTTGATATTCCAATTACGTTTTTAGTATCCATTTGATGTGTTTCGATTATTAACACAAATGTTGGATTTTTCGATTAATTGAATAATTTTGGAAAGGTTGAAATTGAAAAGTGAACTACAAAAGGCTTGATCTTGCTCAAGGATACGTAGGTGACTTAACAGGGTTAGATGCAGCCTTAAATAATCAAGAATTAATCTTTAGTTGGAAAATTTGATCTAAGAGAAGAAAATGGTGATAAATTGAAAATATAATCGTATGTGTTGGTGAGAGAATTATGGTTATAGATCATGTGTGAGATTAAGGAATTTAATTAAAGAATCGTGATTAATGGTAGTTATATAAACAAGAGTTTAGTTTGGGCCTATCACTGATATTATTTTTGAAATAAATATTTCGGGGCAGGGTGTTACAAGCTGAGTGCCATGACTCTGGACAGCAAGAGCTTTTGGTGGTGTGGGAATTAATGGTTGTTGAGCTTGCATAGAGAACGCCTGAAAAGGGTTGGAAGAGGAAGTTTTCTTGCAACGCACCAGGATAACTCTTTAGTAAGTAACAAGCCATGTAATTCATCCAAGGAAAGAGATGAAAGACGAAGCAAGATTGAATAAATGAATGATTCAAACTCATCAGGCAGTCCTGTAAGAGTTGCTGCAATGAGATTAGGATCAGCAATAGAGGCTCCAGCAGCAGTGAGAGAATCAAAGATCTCCTTGATTTGCTAAAGATAATCAAAAATTGACTAAGAGCCTTTCTGAATATTCTGAAGTCATGGAACGCAATTGATGAATATGTGCATCCGAGACCCCACCAAATCGTTGCTCAAGTTTGAGCAAGAGATCACTAGCAGATAAGACACCAACGGTGAACGAAATGACTTCCTCAGAGAGAGTTGAATTAAACCAAATGAGCAGATTTTGGTCCTTCTCATACCAGTGCTCAAAGGCAAGATTAAGCAAACAATCCGACAGAAAGAGCGATGGATTAGGCTTAGTGTCATCGATGATACCAAAGAGCTTTTAATGACGAAGGATCGGTGCAAATAAAGCACGCCATGGGAGATAATTTGATCACCGGAGCTTGATCGGAACTATACTTCAGATATTTTGGATCGTGAGAGAAGCATAAGATTGGGAGAAATTAGGGTTTGAAGAGGGTTTGGAGCAGGCACCGACTCAACCAGAGAAGAGGATTCAGACGAAGACGCCATCAAGATTCAAGATTAACAAGTCAGAAATCTAAATCGGAGTGGAACAAGTAGTTAATCAGCACACCGGAGAAGATCAGAGGAGCAGAAGATCAGAGAAGAAAAATTCAATAGGATCGAAGAAGCCGTGAAGCGGTTGGCAACGGAACCATGTAGAAGCTAAGGATGCACAGTTTCTGAAAATACCTCTTCCATTTCATTCAATGTTTATAAAATTACAATGATGATTCATTATATATAGGCAATTTACTACTCTCACAATTACATTTATGCCCTTGACTAATCTACCAATTTACAAGAGGATTATAACAAACATCTAACTAACTTGATGACTCAATACTTGACTTTTTACTTCCTCCCTCTACAGTTCACAATCGTAGTATTGTAATAGTGTTAGGTGGGTTCATGTGTCCATGCTATAACAACTCCTCATCTAAGGAAGAGGTTAGTAGTACTAGTCCGAGTAGGCGAGCGTTTGTTTGAATAGTTGTAACTTTACTAAATTTGGATCATGCGTCTACCTTGTGAATGAAGAGAGTTGCCTCTGTTATGCAGGCCCACTAATAAGGGTAAAATTATAAACAGTTGAGTCTTTCTCATTACACGCAATAGATACAACGCATAAAACAGATTGGAGGTTTGGATTTCACTCCCCCTACAACAATACTACATGGCAACCGGCCGCTACCGTGTATTTCAAATTCGATGACCACATTGTTACGTTTCACATTGGTGAAGGAAGGTTAGAGAAAACTGAAAAACATCTGTTTGATTTCGTAGTTCATTTCTCAGAAATCTACCCTTTGCGCTCCCAAGGTGGCCGACACCAGTTCATAGACTCTAGAAATTAACATAATCTCTTGCTATTTGCTGGTTATGACCTGTATCCCTCTTATTCATTTCCTTTTAATTTTGATAATTTTTTATTTTTCATTCTATAACTTTTCATTTTCTTATAACTATGAAGGGAATATTACAACAGATTTACTGTAAAATCTCTTGTGGAGTTTATAGATGCAAAGAGAGAGTTTAAAAAAGAAATTTGGAAATTCAAAAGGGGAATTCAAGATAATTCAAATTTATTCATCCATCCTCACCCTCGGTAGTCTTGGAGGGCAATTTTACGTGGAATGGATTCACCACTACAGTTGCGTCCTGATTCATGTAAGTCATCTCTCGAGTCTTGGGAAACAAAAGCAAAGACAATAGTTAAAATAACCTACTACTACTAATGATACTGTTATCTATCGTAAGAGCATAATTAACCATATTCAGCACGCAATTATCATACATATATGAAAATCAAAGTACTGGAATATGAAACTGCATTTGAAGCTGGTTAATTAGATTAGACAAATATGTAAAAGTCGAGAAAAGAGATCAACTAAACCCTAAACCGAAAGCAGATCGAGCTCTCTCTAGGATGAGAAAATCACCCACCTCTCATCCTATAAGCAATTTTCATGTTGTTGTAGTACTCTTCTTTCCATCAACGTGGGAGGCTCACAGGAATGAAAGACAACTTTTTGTTGGGATTAGATTCCTCAAAATGCAGGAGACCTTGTACAAGTTCGGAGACAAGACAACCAGCCAAGACCTCTTCGCATTTTGAGAAATCTAATCCCCAACCAACATACGGTAATGTTTCTGCGAATGAAAATGGGTTATGGAAACTTTTAAACAGAAAAGTTGCCGGAAATGGACGGCTCCACTCTCCCAAGAGTCACCCTCACATGCACATTCCCGCCAACCTGTCGCGCACGCGCCTCTCTCTCTCCCACCCATGAGTTTTTTTGGCACACAAAAAAATATACATACTTGTGTCATTAACAAGGTGTATAATTAGTTTACTTGCTCGTGACATTAGTATTAATTCTTCTAGTTGCAATTACTAATGTTGAAAGAGTATTTTCGGGCATGAAATTTCTAAAAAATCAATTGAGAAATTGGATGGGAGATCACTGGATGAACATAATGACATGGTTATTTTTATATAGATCTCTAGAGGTTATGAAGTTGTCATGTAACACTTTCAAAACATGAAAATGCGTTGAGGAATATTGTAATACATTGTATGAAAAATGTTATGGATTAATATATAAATATTTTGTTTAGTAAATGCTTTTTTTTTTTTTTTTTGTGACTTTGTTGTTTAACAATGGCCCCATCCATACAGATCTCTAACTTTCTCTCTACTCATGATTTAAAGCTAAGACATTGACAAGGTATTGTCATTTGTCCCTATTTTTAAGATTATTTTCTTGTCTATATATTATGGTTGGATGGCTCAGATTCTTGAACATTATGTACATGTACAAATATTGGGGTGGAACGAATGAACTGATAGAGTAGCTTTGTACTATCAAACCAATCAAAACAAATCGATCAAGCTGCACAACAATAAGTTTGATTTCACCTCATTATTTTCAGTTAAAGTTGAACCAAACTGTTATTTTTGGGTCAATTTAGAACTCAGTAAACCAAACCGAACCAGAGAATAATGTTTCCAAGTCATTGAATCAGCACTACACCAACCTTGCATACGCACGAGTACGTTTCTCTTTTTTCATAATTTATCATCTTATCCTCATTAATAATCAACCAAGTTTAACTAGGTTACCAGCCCCATAAATTTTCTCATCGACTTGGTCGATTCAGTGGTTGATACACAACAAAAGAACCATTCTTCTAACATTGATCAATTTTCCTATCACACACATGCATATTTCTTTTGTCAACATTGGAAGAATTCTTAACTAGAAACCACAGATTGTAATTTTTAAAAAATGAAAACATAGGTCAACTTATTGAGTCATGAGCTTTGGGTAGAGTTCATGTTGATTGATGTCGTGTCCATAGCCCATGGCCCACATAAAACTAGGTAATGCTAGATATTTCAGTTTAGTTCACACAAACACCAGCCCATTGACGCTTAGAACTCCAACACCTTTTTTTTTTGGTCAAAGGAGATTTTATTAGTTTAGGTGTTAGAGTAGTTACAAAATTTAGGGTTTAGGATGGTGAAAGTAAGGCCTAGTTTGTTACTGAGATGATTCTGAAAAAAGTTGGGAGCTGTTTTTATGTTTGGTAAACATTCAGCTTCAGCTTTTTTTTCGCAGTTTTGGGTGAAAAAAAGCCAAAAACAAGAAGCTGCAAAACCCAGCTTTGAAAAACTGGTTTTTTTCACATCTGTTTTACATAAAAGTTTACCAAACAGTATAATACTGCTTTTTTTTTTTTTTTCAAAAGCACTTTTACAAAAAAGTTTACCAAAAACTCTGCTGCTTTATTTCGCAGCTGCTTATTCTCACAACATAGCAGAAATAATTTTTTTCAAAGCACAGCAATACCAAACCAGCCATAAGTTCAATCTTTATATGAGTTAGAATTCAAGGACCCTTTTATTAAGCAAAATATCTCAAATTTAACTCATTAAAACTATAAATTAGGCAGTTGACAAGTTGGGGGAGATATTTTTATTTTTATTTTCCTTTTAACAATTAATAAATTAGGAGGGTAAAATCGTCAGAGTGAAAAAAGTCAAACTTAAAAGTTATAGTTGGGACGACGACGAACCAAACCTGGCGCTTTTTTGTAGTGGAAGGCATTATTTACAGTAATACACACATACTTACATTCAATCTTCCACTCTCCACTGCGATCCCCACTCCGCTCCGCGCTGCCTTTACTGTTTTATTTGATCGATTATTCCAAAAACCCTAGAAATTCATTACAAAGGTTCGATTTTTATGTATTTTTTCAAATTTTATCATAAATAATTTTCCTTTTGTAGTATTTGGCAGCACTTCAATTTTTGCCTGAAGCTTCAGTTCAATTGGTGCATGAATTTCATTGATTTCTTTGGTTTCTGTTTAGGGTTTTGGTGGTTGAATAAAACCCAGAATTGGGGAACAGAGCAGTGAGCCAAAGGTACCAATTTTTGTGTGTTTGTTCTTTCATGCATGAGTTATATAATCTTTTACGAATAATTTTATATGTGATTAGTGGAGATTTGGTGTTTAATAAGTGAAATTTGGTCTTATTATCTGTTCTTGAATTATTTTGTTAGGGTTTCTGAAACCCTAGATTTGATTTGAGTGTGGTGAATTTACTGTAGTGGGGGTATGTTTACCCTAAGTATAGTAACCCTTAAGTGTAATACATAAGTGGTGTGTGTGTTTGTGAAAGTAAGTCAAAACCAAGAAATTTTCTGGGGTTTTTGTTACTTTAGAATCTCTCTCGGTGAGTTAGTGTGCAGAGGTTTGAGACTTTGAGTTGACTCGGGTCTTTTTCGCTCCGGATGAAAATTATGCAACTCAATTTAAAGGCCTCTAGCCTTGCTTGTTTTGTTTTGTTTTTGGTTCTTTCTGTTGGGGGGAAGGGGAGAGTACATGCGCTTTTGGGTACGAACATTTGCATGCGATTTTGATTGCTTGTGTCTAGTTTTGACCTTTGAGTGAAAGGTGAATATGCCATGCCAAGTGCAGTTCCTGCTTGTCCAATTTTTAGAGGCAAGCTACTGATCAGAGTAGCCGAATGCCTGAGGTATATACTATTTGTTCCCAAACAAAGTTCTATGGATTTTCCTATTAAGACAGGATACTCGATTTCAGATATTAGTCTCGGTTGTGCAATGGAATTTCATAGTGTAATCAGCTATTTGGATGGGACAAAAGGTGCAGTGGTAGTTATGACAGGATTGATTGCTAATTGGAACAAAGTTGATTGGTATAAACCATAAGAGTACTCGAATGGCATATACAGTTATGCTAGACCTCCTCTTAGGAGCAATTTGGTTAAAGGTTTCTAATGCTGATTTCAGGCGGAAGAGAATTTTGGTATTGTTTGTCATTATAGAGTTTGAAGCTTTGATGGGGGATTAGGATTGAATTATTCTAAATATTTAGTATCTAGTCTTATTTTTAGGGATGTGTTTTCCACACACCAATTTTCTCCCTTGCAGAGCCCTGTTCTTTTTGGCCTTTTGATTGAATAAATCAAAGGAGAATACGGGGACAAAAATAAATAAGGGTGTGCAAAAGGGTAAAATGGGTGTGTGGAAGCCATTTCCTATTTTTAGTGGCACAACTGGTCACAAACCCTTTGAGATGAAGGTCGTGACTTGTGTTAGATGGTTTAACGGCCAGCGCTCATATAAATTTGGGAGCTAAAATTCCATAGTTGTTATTAAGCATTCTCTACTTTTTGTCAAGGTTTAGGAGGTTCAACTCTTGAAACTTGTAATTTCTTATACTGATTGTTTATTATGTACTATATACCAAAAGTGAGCAAAGATCAATATGGATCAGCAAGGGCATGGACATCCTGCAACAATGGGAGTGGCGGGTACTGCAGCTCAAGCATCATATGGTGTGAACCCGTATGGATCAGTTGGGATGATGCAATCTCCTACTCAGCCAGCAGGTCCTTCTGCCTCGTCTCAGCTTGCACAACACCAGCTAGCTTATCAGCACATCCACCAGCAACAACAACAGCAACTGCAGCAACAACTCCAAAAATTTTGGGGAGAGCAGCATAAAGAAATTGATCAAACTAATGATTTCAAAAACCATAGTTTGCCATTGGCCAGGATTAAGAAGATTATGAAGGCAGATGAGGATGTGAGGATGATATCAGCTGAAGCTCCTGTCATATTTGCTAGGGCCTGTGAGATGTTCATTCTAGAGTTGACAATGCGGTCCTGGAATCACACTGAGGAGAACAAAAGAAGAACACTGCAAAAGAACGACATTGCAGCAGCAATTACGCGGACTGATATATTTGACTTTCTAGTTGATATCGTCCCAAGAGAGGATTTGAAAGATGAAGTACTTGCATCAATCCCAAGAGGTGGGAATCTCCCAGTTGGGGGTCCGTCTGATGGCCTTCCTTACTATTACATGCCTCCTCAGCATGCTCCACAGGTTGGTGCGATGGATCAGAATCTGTATGGCCAACAGACACATCCGTACATTGCTCAGCCAACGTGGCCACATCAACAACAGCAACCGCACGAAGATATCGAGTAAAAGAGATAATGGAGTATAAAACCAGAACATCCTTTGACTATATCATCATTGTTTGTAATCGAAGGCTTACAATTTAAAGTGTTTATCTTGGATACAATAGTTACACAGTTTGCTTTATTTCCGGTCCTTACAGTTGCAAAATATTTGGTTTTGGTACATGAAAATTGAAAAGATCAAGTGAAAGGTGTGGATTCTGGTACTGTAAACAATCTGGTTGTTCTGTATTTGTTCTTGTAAATCTAGAGGTCTTGTTTGATTCCTTTTCAGGTTGACAAGTTGGAAGTAATTGAGGAGGAAATTGGTCAATGCACCTTACAAGCACTTTAAGGAACAAAACCATGATTCATTCCACTTTTATGCTTGGCATGTGGCCACATGTTTTAGTTGTATTCAGTGGCAGAAGAATCTGGGGAAAGAAAAAAGATGAATGGTGCCATATGCCCTACTTTTCTGTAAAAAATCCTCTACCAGTTGTGCTGTTCTGGTCCTCCATAATCCATATTTGTGGTGCCAACCAGCCATTTTTCTGCCTTGTGGGTACCTTTTTGAAGGGGAGAGTCTCCTTATGCATGCACCCTTGTCTCTAGCTCACTCAACATGTTTATTATTCGATTACAGGGCAGATTCTCCATGTAAACGGCACGCCCTGTTTGAAAGAAGGGATTTTTATTTTTCAACAATACTGAGGAGAGAAATTTAACGAGAGCCATAATTAAGTATCGAGCTTGTTATTTACAAGTGAAAATAAATACAAATGAATTGGAACGCTAATCATAAATTCCATTGCCGATCTGAACATTGTTGTCCGTATTTTCATGGTGCGTACTGCCTTATGGCTCCATGAGTCAAGAACTTGGACACCGCGCTTTCTCCGTTAACGATGCCATGCGTCATTGTCATCGCTCAAATGGGGAACCAAAATGGGTTGATGTTCATAATAATAAGTTAAGAGGGTGTAATGAAATCTAACAGAGGTTTATGGCTTGGAAACACCCCGGCTGTCGGCGCAGCTTATATACTCACGAAAACATCATCCTTATTATATGATATCATCCAGAGTTCCAAAGAACGGCAGCAACAACAAACTAGTATCGTATATCTACAAGTCAAATAGTCTGGAAGGTGTGAAGGAAACAGAAAAAAACGTGATTCTGACCGACGTAACATAACCAAATGAAATTGATGTCTCTCTGAATGTCAGTAGATCAAATGCTACGCTCTGGAAGTCGACAGCATCAACCAACTGGACAGACATCCTCCAAACTGCAACAGAGAAAGTAATATCTTACACTTGAACTCTAAAATCGCCCATGATAATTGATCAACGCTAAGGTCCACTACCTTCTCCCCAAGCACTCGATGATATCGGTAGTGAGGGTTGACCTTTTCTTATTCTCGAAACCAAGGGATGCAGCCTTCCTCATTAAAGCGGACGCAGCAATGCACCCCAGTAGTGCAGGATTTCTGGAACTGTAAAAAACACAAATTGCGTACAAACAATTGTCAAACATGGGTAGAACCAAAATTATGAAGACATATTTAGACTGTTAAAACCTGGTACTCAAATCCCCATCTTTGATCTTTTGACGGGCCCATGATAGAAATACACCAACGCTGGAATAACCAAAACAAGTTTTTGTTAGTTATCCAACATAGCGTTTTGTAAGCTCTCAGAATCTGAGTTCTGAAGCATCAGTCAGCGATCACCTCCTGACTGTAGAAATTCAAATGTTGAACAAGATATAACCCGGAGAATAATTTTAATATCGTATGGATCTCTATCTCTCTTTTACATAAATAGATATTACAATTATGCATTCTTTGAAAAAACTGGAAAATGAAGAAGATTGTAAATTCACCAGATACAAAATGAAGCCATCCAAATGTTTAGCAAAATTTTATTTAAAAAATAAATTGTTGATGCACAAAATCAGGTAGTTTCGGGATTGGTCAAGTATGGTACAAACATAAATCAAACTGAAACTCAGAAACAAAAACTTGCCTTCCAGAAAGTATATCACCCTGCCCACCACATCGTCGAGGAGAACCGTATATGCTCACTGAGTTGACTGCATAAAAGCATCAAATGTTAAAGGTAAATAGAGTCCAGGTTTTTATATCCGGGGAACAAAACAGAGATGTTTCCAAAACCTAAACTAGTCAATGAGCTGGAAAGAAGACAAAAAGCCTATGATTCGGCTTAAAGAAGAAAATTTAGAAAATTTAGAAAACAAATCATGTGATTTGCAGAAAATTTACAAAGAAAAAGACAAATGGAACCCTTTGGTGTGGAGAGATTCAAGTATGGTATGGCTCTCAGGCCCCAGCTTCAAGTAAAAAATGACCTTCGTGGACACAAAACATTAGGCATGCCAATTACCCAGCTTCATATCACCTGATTGACAGAAGCTGCTGGAAGGGTAGCAACCCAAGTTCACATTCGTCAAGTGTGTCACATGAAATATCCTCTCCACCAGCTAAGAGGCAACCATACCAGCAGTTTTGGCGATGCTTACTGGTGTTCCCAACTTAGATGTGGAAAAACAAATATTCATGGAATATCAACATTATTAAAGCAACAGCTTCACATATTACCAGTAAACACATGCTTTAATAACTTCACATATTACCAGTAAGCACGCTGCAGGTATATGCTCACATACCTGTCTCACCATCGCTAATGAGGTCAGATCTTCCTTTCCTAAGTATAGTTACACCACCAATCCTGAAAGAGAAAGACTAAAAAATCGTTAGATTGAAAGAAACAACTACAAGTACCAAATTGCAAATTTTATAGCATGGGAAAAAATACATCACAATGCAAAATAATGCATGAAGCAGAAATGAGGAAACCATTCAGACAGATGCATCTACATGGGCATTCTGACAACATTGTCTACCTCACATTTTGAATAATCACTAATCAGATGGCTCTATCCAATATTTGCAAAATATCCTTATTCCCTTCTCAGCCAAATAGGTTTTACATATTTTATACTGAGATTTAAGTATAGATAAGTAGTTATTTTATACTTAGACTTAAGTATAGATAAAGTAATTATCAACTAATCCAACACAAAACGGAAAAGCTAGAAAAGATATTAACCTTTTTGCAAGAGATAGTACTTGCTTGGGAGCATCTTCATCATTTACTTCACAGCTCAAAACTTTCTGTACAAGGCGCTTATATTCATTTATGTTTGGGGTCAGCACAGCTAAGGGATATCCACTGACAAGATCAATACAGTTTGTGACCAGAAAGAGTCCATCCTGGAAAAGCTTATACCATTATGGCTAGAATTTGAAGCAAAAAGTACACACTACAAAAGATAATTATCAACTCACATCAAAACAAGGATAAAGAAAATAGTGACTACATACCCCATCAATGACAATTGGGACATTGGACCGCCTTGCATGCTTCATGATGTTGCTCACACAGTCCTAGATTATGTCATTCAATCTTAGAACCATTTTTGAAAGGATTTGGTAAAGATTTTAACCGCACTACATTATAGTCCTTCATCATACAGTATTAAAGAGGAGGACATGTTTAGAGTACCCCAAATCAAACGCTATAAACTAGATTACAACAGCTCCACAAGTAACAGCATCAACATAAAGCTAACCAGAAGAAATGGGTCCCTTCCGAGGCCTGGACCAACGACAAGACAGTCAAATCTTTCCATCCATTTATCAACTTCAGCAAGAACCTTTTCTGAGACAAAACTTCTGTCCTCATCCCTGAAAACCATGTTATAAACTCAGCAGCTGACTTAATGATAGTATGTTTTGTGTGTTATAAGCACATCAACTTGTTTACAAAGCTGAATCACCTAACACTGTACGATTCTTCTAAAATTGGGTGTACAATCAACTCAGGACTGTAGCTTTTTATGACCGAAGCTGCATCTTTTGTACAAAAGACATGGGACAGGTCTGCACCCTGAAAGGAAATATATTTCAGTTCCATCAAACTAGCAAGCAACAAAGCAAATCACTTGTTCATTTGTTTGTTTCATTTCAGTGTACACTAAGCTACATTTTTAATAGAATCCAGCTAAAGTTGTAGTTATTTTCCTTAAAACAAAAAGAGCAGGGCACTAACAATTTTTAATGCTGAGATAGCAGAAAAGTATGGAGCACCAGTGTATTCACGACACCCGCCAATAACAGCTATCTTTCCTGACAAGCACAGAGAGATAGATATAAGCTACATTTTCTCCCCTTCTTAACAAAACAATGAACAAAAACATTAGAAAGAGAGAAGTAAATGAAAAATTATGCAAAGCAAATAAGGCCCACAATCCGAATAGAAACCAAAGCAAGTCAGTCCTAGAATCAACATCAAAATGATTTCCGTAATTCTCGATACTTGCACTGTATCACGCACAACAATCATCATTGACAAATACATACTGTAATGCATTTGTCTTTACATACAAATTACACAAAGTTAAAGAAACGACATTGTAAACATCGAGCACAAAGGGGGTTCGAATCCCCCTCCCTCGCTCGAATAAAAATAAATAAATAGGGTTTAGGGTTTAGGTGACATTGGTAGCAGAGCAGTGTGAGATTAATTACCAGCCTGACCCTTGTGTCTGTTGGGATCGAGGGTCGGAGTGATTGCTCGCAAAATGCTCTCGGCGTCGGCTTCCAAAGAGGGTCGATTCGTGAATTTCATAATTCCTTGCATTGCCTTCTGATTTGTGATGGTGTTACGATCACTGCAACCTCCAACTCCGAGAGACCTTATCAGAAACTGTTGCCTTCTCAGCACACCAGACGAACCCAACATGTAAAGGCAAGTTCTTGCAACAAACCCAGAATTTATTCCATGTTTTATTAGCATCAATGTCCCCAAAAATCACACTTTCTTACTTCAACTGAAGAAACCAAAAATAAATAAATAATGGAATTTTCATGAGATTAAGTTTAATTTTACCCGGAAATTGATCAAATTGAGAAAATTGCTGAAGTTTGGAGCAAGAAATTTCAGATACGTACCGAAAGATTGGTTCTTCAAAATCTCAGGAAGCATAGCACAGCACACAGAAGCAGCGAGTGAAATGGTGTTCGGCAAAGTTCGGTGGACTTTTGGCTGCTGAAGTGGAAGGAAGGACATACAGGCTTACAGCCTACACGTGCGCAGACTTAAGTGGGTCCCACTATGAAACTTAAAACGACAGCGGTTCATTGTTCGCGCTGATTGATCCAGAGAAGTGGGATTGGATTGGACTTTTGGCTGTGGTGGACTTGGGTTCATTGTTCTGCTTCAGCCCAAGAAGATTTAATAGAAAATGGGAAAGAAAAGGAAAATGGATAGAAAGGCAAAAGAAAGTGCATGACATGCATTCTTTCTACCGGTGGAGTTCTCTCCTCTTCTAATCTCTCTTTTTCAATTTTTTTTATTAAAATGATTACAGATAAGTCACATCATCATCATTTGTTAATTTCTTTATAGAGAGAGAAAGACAAAGAGAAAATTATAAGAGGATGGGATGGGAAATGAGGGAATTTGGAGAGGAGAATCCTACTCAATAAATTTCACAATATCACATACGAGAAAGTCTTTATGCGACACATGCATAAAAACGACAATGATGGAGGGAGATATTGGTAGTACCGCAGTAGCAATGCCGGTTAGGTGACGGCGTGGAAATTGTGGTGGCAGCAATGATGACAACTATGTTGGGAGGTGATGGTGATGGTGGTACGGCTGATGGTGCTAACTGTCACGCCACGATTCCAAGATAAGTAAGGATCAACAAATGGCAGACAAAAGTAGCAATACAATAATATAGAGAGTCAGGTGGACTTATACATAATATACATCAGAGTATTAGCGGAAACGAAATTACAATAAAAGGGAACAAATCTTACTCTCAAGTACACTGCACACGCGAACTACACCCCTTAAAATTTATTCTCTAACTGCCACATGTACTATGCAAAAAAACAGCTCCACATTGTAGGAGTGATGCACCAAACAAAGCAAAACCTAGATAAGCTATAAATCTTGTGTGAATTACAGTAATAAGACATATGTGATTAAAATGAATTAATCACATTTAGAAAAAAATCATTTTGGAATCGTTTGTATATATAAGATAATCTCACTCGACATCTCGAATGAATCCACACATGCATTCAACCGACCTTTCGTGATTGATCCACACACATTCAATCATCTATTGTATGAATATAATATATGCCCTATATATACTCGTGATTGATAGTAATAATAAATATAATATATGCCCCAAATATAATCATGGTTGACAGTATTAATAAACATAATACATGCCCTAAATATACTAATGGCTGACAGTAATAATTATATAAATACATATAGTTCAAAGCGTAATATTAGCATGAGGAGGCAATTAGATAACATGGACGTGGTTTGGTAAGAGGAAGACAGATGTACCAAATAGTTTTTACAAGGGAGTTTTAAGAAAAAGCTCATGGTACTGTTCACTTTAACGAAAAACCATATTTTTACACTAAAAAGTCAATCATGTTACTATTTACTTTACCTTTTATTTTATCCTTATCGTTAAAATTCAAAGTTTTCAAGTTCTTTTTATTAGTTTTCTTTTTTTACAATATATATTACTTTGACAAGTGTCACAAGGATAAGGACCAATGTTTATTTGTAATTATTTTTATTTAATCCCCAAGTTTTGCTGCCGCCATCTTTCAGTATAAACGGGACATTCCTCCAACCGTTTTCAAACGTGAAATTGTTTTTGAGAAATGCATGCTATGCCTGCAAGTGTTTTTCTTACGTAGAGGTGTGTATACATATGTTTAGAGAGAAAAATTAGAAGATAAAAGACGGTAGAAAAAAATATATGATGATTTAGGAGTGATCAAGGAACTTGCTTAAGTACATAGAGCTTAATTATTTCGGTAGTGATGTGGATAAGTAAGTGGAGCTTAGCTATTCTGGTAGTGATGTGGATCTTTATTTTAGCCTTGGGATCCATGTAGGGGAAATACGGCATACCTTTATGGAAATTGATTTTTTTAAATTTCGTGAAATACGGCATACCTTTACGGAAATTGATTTTTTTAAATTTCGTGAAGTGTTATAATATTCTTGATCTTTTTGGTTGATTAATGTGGTTAGATATTAATTGGCTAATTGTTTCAGTTAAGTGTTTACTTGTTATTGGTTATGGAATTATTGCTGGAATGCTATTCGTTGAGAATATACTGTGATATATGTGAAAGATGAAATAACATTATTTGTGCATAACTCATGTTGTGAGATGTGGTTGGAATTTCAGTGTTGAAATTGGAATTCGGGAAATGAGGGTAGTTGGAAAGGATATTTTGTGTCGTTGAATCTATTCATTATGAAACCAGTTCCATGCAAGCCCGGTGTGCACATTAGAATAGGATATCGGCAGGATAATTGTCGATATGGGTGATTTAGGCTGGAGATCAATGAATTAGATAACAAGACTAGCAAAAGGGGTTTATGAATTTGGGATATCGTATGGGGGTTAGTTTCTATGATAGAACATTCGAACCACCACTGCAGTGGTAAAATGCATGGTATGAGACGTGCAGGTCCGCGTGTTTTATTATATAAATTAATGGGTGACACTAAAGAGGTTGGATTGCATACATGCATTGTTATCATTTATGTTTTGATATTTGGCTATATGATTTCATGGCGCTTAATTTAATATTGCCAATTTATTGTGATAAGATTATGTCTTTACTGAGTTGTTGAAGCTCATCCTTTTATTGTTATGCAGGTTTACAAACTAGACATTTAAGAGGGTAGGCAGGATGAGATTAGATTAGATGTGAGAATATAATGTTTATTCATCTATTTATTGTAGATTGTAAAGAGTTCTTGATTTGTTTAAGAATCATGAATTATTTTAATAAGAGGAATTTATTTTCCAACCCATTTCTATTTCATTTTATTTATTGAGCTTTTAACTCACATTTCAAATTCGGGTTCGAGTTTTTATTACTAACCCTGGGTTCGGGGTGTGACATCTCATTAAGCTACTAGCAACTCTAGCATGAAGATCGAAGCACTCAGACACGATCAATGCCTAAAAAACACACAAGTATTATGTGAAAACCCGCCCACAAATTTCACTATTCAAGTTCCATATTTCGAAAAATGAAATTTATTTTAATTTCGTTAATTTTGGATCTTTTTTATTTCTTAGTTAAAGTTTGGAATTTCATAATTCGTCATTAAAAATTCATAGACCTTTCAGGATCAATCTTAGTATTTTCGAGTAGAACTCGATCCAACGAACGTGTAGGCGGAAATTGTTCGCAAATTGACATTATAATGAAGGAAAAGTTAACAAACAAAGGGTAGGGCAAATTTTCTTTTGGACAAATATATAAAGAAACTCCAGTTTTTTCTGGAGGGGCAAAGGGTGGCAGCGGCAGACACTGGGGATTAGGGGTTTCTAGTTTTGAAAAAGTTGACCCATCATTTGACCTATTGACCCAAATTCCCCTTGACTGACCTGGTTCCTTAGGGAATTTTCAAACACCGTTTTTGGCGCGCTCCAGCAACAAAAAACGTTGCCACCACAACTATTCGACTCCTCTCTTTCCCAGGAACACATTCCACCTAAACACGACTCCATTTGGACACCATTCATGGCAAGTCTAGTCGACAGTGTCCCGAGTCTCTCGTCTTTGATCTCGTGATTCTTTTCACTCTGACATCAACCACCAATAACCACTGACTCATCTTGACTTGTGCAACAAAATTCAATTAGGTTTCGAGATATTGAAGCTCTGATGAAGGCGAATCGATGTTGTGAGGGTTTTGGGTGTCCTAACGTTTCCTTGCCAATTTTAGGCATTTTTCAGCGAAATTAGATGTCGAGGTAGATATAAAACTTACTCTTCTCCTCTTGATCTTCATATGATGTAAAATAAGCCTTTGCTGGCGTTGGCTGGAATTCAATGAATGAGATGGTTGTTGGTCGCTGAGTGTGGCAACACGTGGTTGTAGTGCGTGGCGAAAAAACTAATCTCATGTTCCTATGATTAGTTTGATGTCCTGATTTCATTTTCACTACCCATATGTCAATCACGCCACATGGCAGCCCATAGTCAGCGGTAGAGGCCTAAAATGAGATGTAAGGATAGTCAGAACAATGCTTGGGGAGGTAAAGTTGGATAACTAAGGTCAAGCAGGGTGCTCGGCGTGGCCATTTTGAACAATCATGCCATTTTAGTTGAACACATGTCATTTCATCGCTGAATGTCAGGCTGATAAGTGAAAAGGTATAAGCACTATAGTTTACATAGATGGCGCAATAAATGCCAAGTTGGGGTGACCCAAGGCTGAAAGGTTTATTAAGGACCTATATAAAGGGGTGAGACCTCTTATATTGGGGTCGAACGACTGAGAGAAGAAAGAATTGATGCATCAGCCAAGCACTATTTTATCTTGAAATTTAAATAGATTCAAGTAGCACAGTGGACTTAGCCTAGTTTTGAGAGATGAACCTCTTACATCTCTAAGTCCAATCCACTCATTTCGTATCCAAAGCCCACCAAAGGTTCATCGTTTAATTTGTTAACCAACAAATTTTCTAGCGTTAACAAATTCAAAACTAGTGCAGTAGCCCCTTTCTATAGACACAATAAAGGTCTTCTTCAGTAAGGATTAGTAATCCTCATTAATTGAAATTTAGTTATGAATCCTTCTCCAATTGAGAAACCAAGTCTATTTGGGAAACCATTCTAACTAAGAAAACAACTTTTATTGGGTAGACAATTTAATCCTCTAAGACTATAATTCCTAATAGACTTAGGACAACTCATCATGGACTAGAATAAAACTCAACAATCTCCCTCTTTGGACCATGAAGAAGTTATACCAAAATATGATTGCCCATTTGATCAAACTCTCATTGCTCAAACTTCTCATAACTAGGCTCCCCTTAATTGAAATACTCATGACTAGACTCTTCCTAATTGAACTCCTCTTTCACCAAACTCCTCTTGATCGAACTTTTCTTAATTAGTCTCCACTGATCAAAATTCTTATCGGGTCATAAGGGACCTTAAGAGAAAGCGCTTGCGTTCCCCCACAACTGTCTAACACAAAAAAAAAAAAAAATTTAAAGTAAAATCCCAAAACTAGTGCACAATTAAGTGGATTCCGATAACATAGGAAAACAAGTAGTTGCAACAAAGAATCGTAATAAGCCTATACTATTTTTTAACATGAAATAAATAAAGATGAAATAGAAAGATAAAAGAAAATACAAATTACAAAGAGAATCAAATTTCCCGAGTAGTCATTACCAGAATTCCTTCTGATCTTAGAAACATCCGAGAAAACCTGCTATGGAACTAACGATAAGGGGAAAAAAAAATTCAATGCCAAAGGAAATTATAGGCTTCTTCTAGAAACCAAGTTTCATCTGCATTAAAAAAGCTTTCCATCGTAAGTCACAACACCAACGGTATTGTTCCCATCGTTTTTTATTCTTTTTTTCATTTACAACAATGCTTTTTCATGTGACCTTTTTTCCTATAATAGTGGCAGTAGCCACTGAGTCTCGTCTCACTAGATTTTTTGCCTCTTTTCTATGTGACGCAGATTTTCAGTGTCTGCACCTAAAGCTTTTCTCCTTGTTTTTTTATTAAACATGATATCCATAGCAGCGTCCATAAACACTACACCATTAGAAGGCAAATTGCTTACAATTACAACGAAGGTTTCCCAATTATCTAGCAAGGATCCTAGCAACAATAGTGATATCAGCTCTTCTTCAATATTCAAACCTATAGTGGCCAACTGTTTGATTACATTCTAAAAGTTCAGGTGCTCTGTTACAGTAACATCTTCTATACTTCATGTTGACAAGCTCTTTGATAAGGAATGCTTTCTTGGCATCGGGTTTTTTTTTTTTTTTACCTTAAATAAGGATTCTAACTTTTTCCAAAGAACTTGTGCATCAATCTCTTTAGATACATGGTGATAGATGCTCTTTTCCACTCGTTGTGTACTAAGATTCTTACAACTCATCTTGGTTCAATCAGCATCAAACATACTTACTCGCTTGCTCTTAACACCATCAATTGGCTTATGAAGATCTTTACAATAAAACATGTCTTTCATCTTGATTTCCACGTAACCCAGTTGGATTAAGTGAGTTTCATCATGGTGCTAATCTAGCCTCCGATCCATTCTAAACGCATTAGCCAAATGAGACTCTAATACCACTTGTTGTGAGTATCAATCTAAGAATGGGAAAAACGAACAAACTCAGAAACCGAAAGAAGTAATCAAGATAAACGATACCAAGAATTTACATGGTTCGACTATGTACGTACGTCTGCGTGGCATCAACAACAAATCTTTCACTATATCAATAATGAGTACAACGAATAATCTTGCCAAGCCTCTAGGATTTAGACTTGACGAAAAACTGAAAGAACAAGAAATACACTCTTATCTTTTTGTCACGCCCTTTGCCCTTACAATATTCTTTCACTCTAACTCTTGAGTGATATACCAACTTATTATTTTGCTCCAATTCAAAACTAGTTCAATAATCCATAATCCATTTACACTGACATAATAAAGGTCTTCTTCAATAAGGATTCCTAATCCTAATTTGAATCTAGGAATGAACCATTCTTTTTTTTATTTTAATTTCTTTGTCAAACAATAATTTTTGTTAGATTAGATGTTAAATTAGTCATCAATAGAGTTCGAACCCACGCTAGTTATGCAAGAGTTCAACTTCTTTCCATCACTGTGGTAAAAGACCACTTGCTAGGAGTATTAAAAGCTTTACTTTTTTTTTTTTTTTATCTTCTTACTTTATACATATTAGTATATTGGGAGTATGATTCTCTTCCTTCAAAATCTTCCTCTCTTTCAGACCCCTCCCATTCAGTTGCCTCTTATTTGAACGGTTACGATTAAATCACGTCAATATCTTGTGTTGACTTCTTTATAGAGAGAAAAACAAAAGGAAAAGTGTAAGAGGAGAGGGAAGGGGAGGGAATTTAGAAGGGATAAAATTCTACCCCAATATACTGCTGTACGCAGAGCACTTAACTTTTTTTTTTTTTTTTTATCAGTTTATTTGGAAAATGAAGATGGTGGTGGTAATATTAGAGAATAAAATTATAATTATTTTGTCAATTTATTCTAAACTCACCTCCAAACACCGAAGTAAAATTTAAAATGAACAAATGGTCCAGAATATTTTAAATTACTTTCCAAAAAAGTAAGAAATAATAAGAAGTTGACATTTACAACGATGATGGGGTGCCGATTATGATGACTATAGTAAGGTTGTGGAAATTTACATGATGTATTTTTTTTCTCGAAGTATGACTTTTTGTATTTAGTGTCCCCCAAACGTATGAGGATTAAAATAAATCCGGATACAAAAAAGGAAGATTTTTGTGGTTAGGATTGGGGAAGCGTTTGTCACCTCGTCAACAACTTGATGGTATTTGTACAAAAACCTCTTTGACAAAACTCCTCATCGAGTCACGTAGTGAACCCCAAACAGTAAGGAAAGCTCGTCATCAACCTAACGTTATGAATTCAAATAGTAAGGAAAGCTCGTCATCAACCTAACGTTATGAATTCTGCGTCATCGACACGGAAGAAGATTCTGAACGTGCATGGAAATGGATATGGTGTGAATGATAATCTTAATAAACGGCGCCGTCCTAAGTAGACGAATTACACTCTTTGCCTGCTGATCCGAAATTTACCACGACGAAGTTACGAACTCGTCGGGTTAGGCCAGGCTGTGTTGCTCGACGAAATAAACTGATCTGAGTGGCTCATTTCATTTGAGTTTAGGCTTACTAATTGAACTGTTTTTGAAACTATCGTTTAGTCTCAATTTACTTTCTAAAAGTGGTTTTTGTCTCACTTTGCTATCTGAAATTGCCATTTTCAATCTATTTGATTGCACTTCATTCCATTATGTTAAAGAAACGTTAAATTCAAACTTAATAAATCATTAAATTCCTCTTCTTTTATGAATGCTAATTTGTTTCGCCAAGAAGATCGGTCAATTGAACTGAAAAGCAGAATGGAGGCACGATAAAGAGGTGTGTAAAAGTAAAATGTCCAAAATACCTTGAGTTTACATTTGTTTGAAAATGACAGTTGCATGGAGCTAAGTGAGACAAAACCGATCCCAATAAGTAAATCATGACTAATTGACAATTTTAAGGGGCAATTCAATTAGTAAGTCTTTGGATTCATTATGTCAAATGCCTTTTCCCAGCTACTCTATAGTTTTTTAAGTCTTTAGTTTGTAAGTTTGTGGTTTATAAGATGTTCCACAATAATTTAAGGGACTTTGATTTCTATAACACAATTGTTACAGTGATGTGAGATGGATTTCGAGATTTAATTTAGATCAGTTGAACAAAGTTGAGTCTGCACCCCTGTATGCAGATCCTAACCCGCTAATGTAAATTAGAAATTGTAATTCTCATCCAATCCGCCTACCATATTTTTGGCGAGGTCATTATCCAAACTATGGACTTGCCGCAGGCTTACCGACATAAACAAGAGTAGCTTTCATTATACAGGGGTTCGGATCCTCGCCGGATCCTCTTAGCGAGGATTCTGAGAATCCGTTAATCATGTTTGTTCATCGTACATCGTGCAATCAAAAATCATTTTAAATATTTTTATTTAAAAATAAACATAAATCGTACTTGACAAAAATTGATCGTACGATGTACGATGAATGGACACGATTCACGAATACTCAAAATCCTTATCAAAAGGATCCGGAGAGGATCATGTTGGATTATAGAGGTGTGATTTGAATATCACACCATCAAATCTTTTACAAGACCGTAGGGGGGGCGTTTGTTTGCCCTCACTAAGTTGGACTGGACTGGACTAGCTATTAGTCCAATACTGTGTTTGTTCCATGCTGGGACTAACATTAATGAGACTAAAGGGGACTAGCATGGACCAAACCCTTCACTAAGAGGTCTTAGCGAGACCCCCCAATAACCATGGGACTAGCTAAGACTATCCTCTCTTTCTCGTCCTCGTCATGCTCAATGACCACTCTAGACAAACTCCTCGTCATCTCCGGTCACCTAGATCAATCATTAACTTTTCGACTCTCTTTCAGATCCATTTCACAACCAACTTTCATACAAAATATACCAAATTGAAGCTGGGAGAGATAAAATTACGATTTTACCTGAATCGAGGCCAAAATGTGGTCGAATGTGGCTGGAAAATGGCTTGGAAGTCTCGGCATGTTTGGGCTTCTTCAAATCCATGACAGATTCGAGCATTCAAAGCTAAGATCTCGGTCCAGGGATGGTGATGAATTTTTTGGCGGTGCTAACTTCATCCGATTTAACGAGGAAATGGTAGGAAAAAATGAAGAAAAAGATAAGATCATAATAAAATATTAATAATTTATATATTAAATAATATAATATTATAATTTGTTATTATCCAGCTTCTTAGTCCAATGCTGCACCAAATGCTTCACTAAGTTAGTCAAGTTTAGTCTAGTCTAAGCCAGTCCAACTTAGTCCTTGAAGCTAATCCAGTCCGAGATAGTCCGGCGCAACAAACGCCCCCTAGGAGTATGGGAGACAATTGTACATATGATTTAAAGTATCACACCATCAAATCCTTCATTATAAGACTATCTCCAATAGTTGGGCTAAAAACCAAATTTTTTAGCCCGGAAAATTTAGCTTTTAGCCCAGAAACAACTTTTTTGCTCCAACCGTTCTAGCCTAAAATTTTAGCCCGGGATTATTAAAGAATGAACTTAGGCTTTTTTTTTTGTTAAATTAATTTTTTTTTTAAAATAAATATGTAGACTATCATAATTAATTTTATGAACATTTTAATCTAAAAAAATTTAAATTCTGATAAATATTAGGTGGAGTCCATTCCGATTTATGAGCTAAATTTTGGGGGGAATTTGGCATTGGTTTAGCATTTAGCATTTAACCCAAAATTTCCCCTTGGGTTAGAGTGGGTTTGGGGGGAAATTTTAGGGGATTATTTGACTTTTAACCCACCATTGGAGTTGGTCTAAGGTGGCCACGATATTCCGCGTGAAATATTGACCCATACAAAAATTGTAATCGTCATTGTTGAAAGCAAATACATTTCATTAGGTTGAAAAGATGTTGAAAGCAGCTTTTTCTCAATAATTTCCGTAATTAGTTTTGTCTACACATAATATAAAAAGTTAAACAAGTTTATTTTTAACAGATGACATTATCTACGATTGAAAGGTGGAGAAGTGAACAGTCTACGCTTCTTATAAATACGAGAAGAAAGCCTCCAGTTAATTTACAACACTTCACTTACTTGTGTATTTCAGGTAAGTAAGCATGTCTTCCAATACCATGCAGCTTTCCGAAGTCGGTAGGTGCACTGCTAGAATCCAAATCAAACCCGAAAAAAAATGGCGTTCTGCTTATCTGGCCATCTACTGCTCCAGAGCCTTCAACCTTTCTGTGCCCAAATACGCAGACACCGAAGTCTCTCGCTCTCCTTTTTTCGCCAACATCAGAAGGAGAGAGGCAGACGACCGGTTCAGGATTGACCAAACAACCCTCACTGACCTTGTGAAGGACAAGAATCTAGACCGGGTTCAGCAGCTGGGAGGGGTTGAAGGAGTAGCATCATCCCTCAAAGTCGATGCAGACCATGGAATTCAAGGTGATCATGATGGTGAAGATATCGCCCTGCAGACAAGAAGTCTTTGGCTCAAACACATACAAGATACCACCACCAAAAGGGTTGTTCCATTTTGTGTGGGAAGCCTTCAAGGACCTCACCATTCTCATCCTTATAGGTTGCGCTGCACTTTCTCTTGGTTCCGGAATGCACAACCATGGACTGAAGGAAGGTTGGATCCACGAAGGAAGCATATTTCCCGATATCATTCTGGTCATTGCTGTGTCTGCTGTGAGTAATTACAGGCAGAACAGACAGTTTCATAAAATGTCAGAAGTCAGCGACAACGTCCAAGTGGAAGCTCTCAGATGCTGCAGGCGCCAGAATATTTTGAAGTCTGAAATTATGGTTGGTGATGTCATTTTCTTAAACGTAGGGGATCAAGTTCCAGCCGATGGGTTGTTCCTGGATGGTTATTCTTTACAAATAGACGAATCGAGCATGACAGGGGAGATCGACCCTGTTGAAATTAGCCGCAGCCAGAATCCATTCTTGTTTTCTGGTGCCAAGGTGGTTGATGGGTATGGTCGGATGCTGGTAACTTCAGTCGGCATGAACACAATATGGGGCGAGATGACAAGCAGCATCAGCCATGGCACAAGTGAACAGACACCTTTACAAGCTCAAATTAGCAAGCTAACTTACTTAATAATTAAAGTTGGTTTGGCAGTTGCTCTCCTAGTGCTCATTGTATTGTTAGTTCGATACTTCACAGGCAATACAGAGGATGAGAATGGAAATCACGAGTTTGATGGCATCAAGACCAAGACCGATGACATAATATATGCGGTGGCTGGGATTGTCGCAGCTGCAGTTACAATTGTTGTGGTAGCAATCCCAGTAGGTTTGCCACTAGCCGTGGCCCTCACACTCTCTTATTCCATGAGGCGAATGATGGCTGATAAGGCAATGGTGAGGAAACTCACTGCTTGTGAGACGATGGGCTCTGCTACCGTCATTTGTACTCACAAAACAGGCACTCTCACCATGAATGAAATGAAGGTGACCAAGTTTTGGTTGGGCAAAGAACTTGTGTCAGAAGAGGCTTATTCATCTCTTTCTCCAGACGTCCTGAACTTGATCCGAGAAGGGGTTTCTCTCAATACAACTGGTTATGTATACAGACCTACCTCGGATTCAGAAATTGAGATCTCGGGCAGTCCAACAGAAAAGGCTATCCTTTCGTGGGCCGTTCATAAGATGAATATGGATACGCAGCAAGTGGAAACGAGTTGTAGCATTCTCAATGTTGAAGCCTTCAATTCACAAAAGAAACGAAGTGGGATTGTGATGAAGAGGCACGCAGACAATAAAATGCAGGTGCATTGGAAAGGAGCTGCAGAGATGATACTTGCAATGTGCCCAAGTTACTACAATGCTTCTGGACATGTTGAGGATATGGATGACAATGCTAAAATGACTTTTGAGCAGATTATTGAGGGTATGGCGGCTAGCAGGCTCCGATGCATTGCTTTTGCTCGTAAAGAAGTTCCAGCTGAGGAGCAAATGGGTGATCAAGGATACAAAGTTGTGCTAAAAGAAGAGGGATTGACCCTGTTAGGACTTGTGGGTCTTAATGATCCATGTCGTCCAGGAGTGAAGACAGCAGTTCGAGACTGTCAGAAGGCAGGAGTGAAGATCAAAATGATCACTGGTGACAATGTTTTCACTGCAAAAGCCATAGCCACCGAATGTGGGATTCTCAAGCATGATGAGGATATGTCAAGCGAAGCAGTGATAGAAGGCGTGCAATTTCGCAATTACACACCTCAAGAGAGGAGGGAGAAGGTAGATGAAATCTGTGTAATGGCAAGGTCCTCTCCGTCTGATAAACTTCTCATGGTGCAATGCTTGAAAGAGAGAGGTCATGTGGTTGCAGTGACAGGTGATGGCACAAATGATGCACCAGCATTGACAGAAGCTGATATCGGACTTTCTATGGGGATTCAAGGAACAGAAGTTGCTAAAGAGAGCTCTGATGTTGTGATCATGGATGATAATTTTGCTTCGGTGGCCACAGTTTTGAGGTGGGGAAGATGCGTGTACAGTAACATCCAGAAGTCCATCCAATTCCAGCTCACTGTAAATGTTGCAGCTGTTGGAATCAACTTTATAGCAGCTATTTCGGCAGGTGAAGTCCCATTAACAGCAGTGCAATTGTTGTGGGTAAACTTGATTATTGTCACACTGGGATATCTAGCTATTGCCACAGAAGAGCCCACAAAAGAACTCATGGAAAAGCCACCAGTGGGCAGGACTGAACCTCTCATCGCCAGCATCATGTGGAGGAACCTCTTGCCTCAATCCCTGTACCAAATTGGGGTCCTCTTGACTCTGCAATTCAAAGGTGAAACGATCTTCGGAGTAGATGACAAGGCAACTAAAGCCTTGATTTTTAACACATTTGTGCTTTGCCAGGTCTTCAATGAGTTCAACACAAGCAAGCTTGAGAAAAATGTCTTCAAGGGAACCGGCAAACTGTATTTGGGGATCATTGCAGTGACGATTGTCCTCCAAGTGCTGATGCTCGAATTTCTGAATAAATTTTCCGATGGGGAGAGGTTGCATTGGAAGCAATGGTCTGCATGTTTTGGAATTGCAGCTTTCTCCTGGCCAATTGGTTGGGTTGCCAAGCGGTTGGATTTTCAAGTCCTCTGGGAACTGCAACTTTCTCTCGCTTGTAAACTCTCTTGCAAAGGCAGCTTTCACTCAGATGATGTACAGCCATCTGAAGATGGAGAAATGATGACCACTAGCGTTTGAAGGTAAACAAGCCCCAGGCTACAAAGCTTTGGCTGGTAATGAGAAACAAGATACATGTATCCTCGCCATACAATAATGATAAACTAGAAAAGTCAATGTTCTTTGTTAAATCGATTGGATTGGGAAGCTCCATGCGTTATTACGGTGATTTGGTAATGTATATGAATGATATCGTTGTTGAAAAATAAAAGGGAAAATATTTAAGGGATATGATTTAATTAGTGATTTTATACGATTTAATTAGGATTTTGATATGATTTGATGTAGTCTAGTTTCCTTGTCTTGTAGAAAAATTATTGTTTTGGTTTATTTCCTAGTATTACTCCTTTGTAATCTTATAAATAATAAAGAATTGAAGTAGTAGTTTAAGAGTTGTGAGATTGTAGAGAATTATTATATTTGTCATCAACCCTTTATTCTCAACTATTGTGATTCAGAAATATAGATGTTTATGGCACTGTAATATTCTCTTCGTAAGTCTTCAATTTCAAATGTGTGGTTTATAGTTATTTATATTGCATGATAAGATCTCTTGCCAAATATTCACACTTCCTACCCTTGTAAATTGTAATTATAAGTGAACCCGTCGAACTCCCATCTCAATCCGGTTATCATAAATCATATCGGAAATCACAATTACAAAAATATTTAAACCTTTGAGTTGACGATAACAAATGTACATGATTGCATTGTTGTCTTAAACCAAAGTTGTGATGTATGTCAAGAACTGGATCCTCATTTCCAGTGTTTGGCTCTTCTATTCTAAATGGTAAATGTGTTGCGGCAGATCAAACTGGACATAGGATTTGGTAGGCGAAGGATGGCAGCGATTCAAGTTCCTTGTCGTGCAGTATGTGCGTTACTCTTGAGCCACCCATATTATTACCGCGAACACCAGTGTATGACCGATTTCTTTGGCCAGAAGAAACCAAGGCTCCACCAGGTAATTAACACAGTTGCAGAAGCAATTAGGGAAGGGAATGTTATTTGTAAGAGGGCTCGAGGCTACCATGCATTTAGTCAGAGGAACAACCTTCTGCTTGTGGGCACTTGATGTTTTACACAGGCGACTTACTCTACAAGAAAATGCGTTGCATTGGAAGATGGTTTCGCAGTTTTTGTTAAGCGAAACCTATTTTACAAGAAAATGTGTTCCAAAAATAAATCTAGCTGCTGAACTAGGAAAATATTATCATGTAAATACGTGTCATGAATTCAGACTGGTTAGTGGGGGAAGTATTTGTCCCGATGAACGCTCGACAACCTATCTGACAAAAGTCCTCATCGAGTCGCCTGGTGGGCCCCAAACAGGAAGGAAAGCTCGGATTTGGATCCTCTCTTGAGCAAAGGATCTGAATCATGCTGACTAATGAACACGGACCGTTGGATCAAAATTCAACGATTACAATTATTATAACTTTTAGAGGATCTTACTGTTTGTAACCGTTGAATTTTGATTCAACGCTCCGTATTCATTGGTCAGCAGGATTTGGATCCTCTGCTCAGGAGAGGATCCAAATCCGGAAAGCTCTACACCCAACAGTGACTATATCCTCTCTCAATTATTAGTGAGAAAAATATTTGTATATATATTTTAGGAAAATGTTGAGGAAATTTTCTTAAAAGTGGGATTTTTCATGAACTCTCGACCACTTATGTTTTTGGCACAACTCCCATTCTAATATTATAAAACATTGTGCAATAAATATGAGGAGGCGAAGATTCCACAAATAATCTCACTTTAGGATATTCTCCTTAGCATTAATTATCCATATTATATATACTATGCCAACATAAACAAATTAAGCTCTCTCTCCCGTCAGCAAAATAACTAGATTGCTTGAATTTCCAAAAAAAAATAAACAACCTAGATTTGAAAACCCAAAAACTCATAGCATTGGTAGTTGGTCGGGTCTAAATGAATGATATCCATTGATAGGAATGTGTCCTTGCTTCCCAATTAACAACTCTATGGTTTGAAGTCTTTAATTTGTAAATGTGTGGTTTATGTATAACGTGTTCCACAATGTTTGACGAGTCTGATTCTTACAATACAACTGCTATAATGGTGTGAATTAGATTCCTAATCATAACAACAATAGTTTTAGACTGGTTGAACAAAGTTGAGTGTCTACACCCTTGCGTGCGGATCTGAATCTCCTCGCATAAATTAGAGTCTTGTAAAGAGAGAGAGAGAGAATTAAAATGCCTTTACTTTTGGAGAGAGAAAAATCTGCCAACATTGAAAATACCTTTACTTTTGGGAGCAGTATTCTTTCTGTCCAAATTTCCTCCTCCTTTTCTTTCTTTCACACTTTTCTCTTTGTCTCTATAAAGAAATGAACACAATGTTTATCTGGCTGTAATTGTTCAAATAGAAAAAGAGCGAAAAGATAAGGAATTTAAAGAAGAAAGAATCCTACTCCTTAATTTTTAAGATTGTCTAAAATTTCCAAGAAAGGGATGGAAAGGGAAATCAACTGAATGATATTGAGATCCGTTCTTGCAGGGTCGTAGTGCTAGGGAAACGTGTGCCCACCAACTTTATGTTCTTAATTTCTGCTCATCGAGTCATTGACACAAAAGAGAATTCTATTCTCGGTGTAAAATGCTCATTTCTGAAAAGATTATTTGGGAAGAGAAGCATTTGTATGACATATTTACGAATAGAAATTTAACTAGATATTATTGTTAAGAACTTGCAAGGAAAGTGTGAAGTAATGCTTCTTTTTAAAATGATAGATTGATCAAATTTTTAAATCAAGTTTGCAAACTAAATAATGCATTACAAACAAGAAATAAGAAGACTTAGGAAAAATCATCATGGGCTGTAAAACCCAAACAATTTCCCTATCCAAGCCATGAGGAAGGTATATTGAAATAGGATTGCTCATTTTGATCAAACTCCCATTGTTGAACTTTTCATAACAAGGCTCTCCTTAATTGAACTACTCATGATCAAACTCTCTCTTATCGAACTCCTTTTTTACCAAGTTGGTCTTAATCAGACTTCTCTCGACTAGTTTGCCAGGATCATAATTCTTATCTGCTACCCTTTCTGAGAAAGTTACTTGTAAAGAAAAGTATTTATATAATACATTAACGAATAGAAATTCAACTAGATATTATTGGTAGGAACTTGCATGGAAAGTGGTCTGGTGTGAAATAATGCTGCATTTCTTTTGGATTTAGGCTTATTAATTGAATTGCTTCTCAAACTGTCATTTAGTCTCAATTTACTTTTTCAAAATAGTTTTGTCTCACTTTACCTCCTGAGCCTGCTATTTTCTACTCATTTAGTCTCACTTCACCTCATTCCATTATAAAAACGTTAGATCCAAACCGAATAAATCATTAAATTCCTTTCCCTTATTTCATGAACCCTAATTTGTTTCGCCAAGAAGATTAGTCAACTACATTGAAGGGCAAGATGAAGGCAAGACAAAGAGGTGTGTTATAATGAAATGTCCAAAATACCCTTGAATTTAACATTTCTTTAACTGAATGCGGATGAAGTGAGACCAAAAGTGTTGAAAACGGCATTTTCAAGGAGCAAAGTGAGAAAAAACCATTTCATGGGGTAAAATGAGACTTAATGACAATTTCAGGTGGCAATTCAATTAATAAGCATTTTTTTAATACAACGATATACTTTACACAAAGATGAGGAGGAGTTCGATTAATCACACATTAAATAATAAACCTTTATATTCATTATGACAAATGTGCCATCTCTGTCTTTGTTTTTTTCCCATCTACTCTATAGTTTTAAGTCTTTATTTTATAAATGTGTGGTATATAAGGCGTTTCAATAGTTTAAGCAAGTTCGATTCCTATAACACAATTGCTGTAGCGATGTGAGATGGATCCCGAGATGTAGTTTAGGCCAATTGAACAAATTTGAGTCTGCACCCTTGTATGCGGATTCTAATCCCTCTCGTCTAAATTAAAAAGAGAAATTTTATTTGAACTCATATAACATTTTGCTACATACAGCTTACTCTTTGCACTCATATTATTTTTAATTAAATTATTAAATCTCTTTCAACCCAAATTTACTACTTAAACTATCCTCACAAACCCAATTCAATATGTAAATTTATCTTTACACCAATTTCAAAAAATAAAAAACCAAAATCAAAGCATTCCATCCACATACGTTATCTCCTTCCAACAATTGTTTTTTATAGAATTTCCATTATCCTCTATAGCGTTACTCTCAGTAGATTCCAGGTTGCTTTGTGCCAACTATATAGATTTGCAGGAAATAACTGCAAGCAATCAAATAATTCATTGATGGGAAAACATATAATTGACATTTGATGGCATGGAATAATCTGCAGTAGCATGAAACTAAATAATAAGAGGTAGGAGAGAAGTAGCATTTCTAACATTCTAGTCTTGAATCATGAGTTCTTGAGAAATAAGTTGCAAAGATTGTTCTTCTTCCATTATGCTATGAGAGGTTTTGAAATCATAAAAATTAAATGCAATTCGGACTAAAACTATGAAAGATTGAATGATATGTACCTCGGCGGTGGAATTGATCCACTAAGTTAAACAAATTGTACCTGTTTGAAATTTAAAAAAAAAAAAAAAAAAAACTCAGAAGTAATTACATGAGAAGCACTTTGAAGGAAGATAGAAAATCTAGTTGAGAGCAACTCTATTTGGTGAGAAAACTTCTTGTTCATTTGGATATTGTCATTTTTGTTGTAAGAGAAAGAAGCATGAACATAAACATAAAAACTGTATTGCTGATCAATTTTTTAATAACATAATTTGTACCGAATGGTGTCATTTTTTGTTAGGGTTTGATTATTAGATGTATGTTTATTGTTAAATTTTATTTTTATTGTTAATTGTATCTTGTACTTAATAGTAATTGTGCGGCTTAGTCGAACTACCTCATCCCTTTAGTGTAAAATATATCGTTATATTAAAAAAATGTTTAAGTTGGGGGCAGAAAGAGGTTATATGGGTTCAAATAAAATTTTCCAAACTTTGTTTCAAATAGTTAATTTAGATTTTTTATTTAGTACATCGATATTTTTATACTAAGGGGAGGGGGAGTTCGGCTAAGCCACACAATGGACAACTTAATTTGATATCGAATTCACCATCCAAGAGATTCAAACCTAAGACCTCTCACTTCTAAATGAAAAGGAATATCATCAGACCGTAATATTGAGAGGCAATAGTTAATTAAGAATTAGATTAAATACAAATTATTCGTTCAATCTTTGTGGAAAACCTAGCTAGAGCCAACTACACATTATGCTCTTGCAAGTATTTTCAAGTGTTTTTAACCCTACTTTTGCCGGTGGTAAAATCGTATCAGGTAGCTATCCAAAAGGTTTGCCACTAGCCGTGACCCTCACTCTTTCTTATTCCGAGAAGCGAGTGATGGCTGATAAGCCGCTGGTGAGGAAACTCTCTACTTGTGAAACGATGGGCTCTGCAACCCGTCATTTGTACTCACAAAACAGGCACTCTCACCATGAATGAAATGAAGGTGACCAAGTTTTGGTTAGGCAAAGAACTTTTGGAAGAAGGGGCTTATTCATCTATTTCTCCAGATGTCATGTACTTGATCCATGAAGGGGTTGCTCGCTATACAACTGGTTATGTATACAGGCCTATCTCGGATCTAGAAATTGAGATCTCAGGCAGTCCAATAGACAAGGCTATCCTTACATGGGCCATTCATTAGATGAGGATGGATATGCGAAGACGAGCTGTAGCATTCTCAATGTTGAGGCTTTAAATTCGCAAAAGAAACGAAGTGGGGTTTTGGTGGAAAGGCACGCAGGCAATAAAATGCAGGTGCATTGGAAATGAGCTGCAAAGATGATACTAGCAATGTGCACCAGTTACTACAATGCCTCTAGACATGTTGAGGGTATGGATGACAATCATATAATGACTGTTGAGCAGATTATTGAAGGTATGGCCACTAGCAGGCTCCGGTGCATTGCTTTTGCTAGTAAAGAACTTCCAGCTGAGGAGCAAATGGATGATCAAGGATACGAAGTTGTGCTAAAAGAAGAGGGATCTACCCTGTTAGGACTTGTGGGTCTTAAAGATCCATGTCGTCCAGGAGTGAAGATGGCAGTTCAAGACTTTTGGAATGCAGGAGTGAAGATCAAAATGATCACTGGTGACGATGTTTTCACTGCAAAAGCCATAGCCACTGAATGTGGGATTCTCAAGACTTATGAGGATATGTCAAGTGAAGCAGTGATAGAAGACGTGCAATTTCTCAATTACACACCTCAAGTGAGGAGGGAGAAGGTTGAGGAAATCTGTGTAATGGCAAGGTCCTCTCCATCTGATAAGCCTCTCATGGTGCAATGCTTGAAAGAAGGAGGTCATGTGGTTGCAGTGACAGGTGATGGCACAAATGATGCACCAGCATTGATAAAAGCTGATATCGGAATTTCTATGCGAATACAAGGCACAGAAGTTGCCAAGGATAGCTCTGGTGTTGTGATCATGGATGATAATTTTGCATCGCTGGTCACAGTTTTGAGGTGGGGAAGATGTGTGTACAATAACATCCAGACGTTCATCCAATTCCAGCTCACGATAAATACTGCAGCTGTTGGAATCAACTTTATAGCAGCCATTTCGGCAGGTGAATCCCGTTAACAGCAGCGCACTTCTTGTTGGTAAACTTGATTATGGTCACACTGAGATATCCAGCTATAGCCGGAGAAAAGCCCACAAAAGAACCCATGGAAAAGCCACCAGTCGGCAGGACTGAGCCTCTCATCACCAGCATCATGTGGAGGAACCTCGTACCTCAATCCCTGTACCAAATTGGGGTCCTCTTGATTATGCAATTCAAGGGTGAAAAGAAATGTCGATGTTTATGGCACTGTAATATTCTCTTCACTAGGATAAATGTGAAAATCTGTAATTGCTACCTGAATACTTTCGTTTTTTTAGTCTTCAATTGCATGATAAGATCTTTCGTCGAATGTTCATGCTCCCTTCCCTTGTAAATTGTAATTGTGGCTGAGCCCATCGGACTCCCATCTCAATCCGGTTATCATAAATCATATCTGAAATCACAATTACAAAAGTGTTTAAACCTTTGGGTTGAAGCTAACAAATGTACATGATTGCGTTGTTGTCTTAAACCAAATTGCGATGTCAAAAGCTGGATCCTCACTTCCAGTGTTTGGCTCTTCTAAAAGGCAAATGTGTTTGGCAGATCACGAGGAAAATTAAAACTGGACATAGGATTTGGTAGGCGAACGATGGCGGCGGTTCAAGTTCTTTGAAATCAACTGGACATAGGATGGGTACGTTATGCCTTTGATATTTTCTACCCCAGATTAGATGAGACAGGTGGCAGCATGTGACCTGAAGTTCCTCCTAGATTGAATTCCTCCTTCCTTGGATTATTCCCATGAACAATCCCTATGTTTTAATAATTAATTTCCACGTGATCATATAAAATTTGGATCATGTTATTTATCACATATGGGAAAAGTCCACGTGACACATGCATCAAAGCCTAGTTTTTAGATCATGAATGCTGTAATTTCATCTTCTTGCCCTTAATTAGTGATTAATTAGTTTCAATTAAGTTAGTCATTACAAATTAGTTTCTCTGGTCTAGTATTAATTGTCTCTGTTCGGTTTGAAAAGGTATTATGTTTGAGTTCGACTCACATAAATACCAAGCCAATATATATTTATGTAAGTAAGCTCGATACATAATTCCTACGTAATTCCAGTCCTTTATGGATTGTACTTTGCATTAATGCATAATTTAACTTTCGCGTATGAGGATTGAGGTAAAATCAAACTAGAGGTGGCCATGGAAAAATTTGCCATACGAATTTTGTCGTACTTTTTATCTGGTCTATGACAAGGTAAGTAAAGAATAATGGCCAAACAGTAGTCATCTTTTAATTTTTTTAGCATAAAACAATAGTCTTATCTTTGCTAGTTTTTTATTTTTTAAAAGGGTACAACTGGTGACAAATCACGGTTATTTACTTTTCGGGTCAGAAAGGTTATGAGAAATTTCACCATACTTGTGACCATAATCAAACAGACTCACCAGTTCAGAGTATCGAACCTAAGACATTCCATATAATCCAAAGCAAACTGTTTAATATCCTAAAAAGATATGGTAATTGTCTTAAAGGTTGAGCTAAGTATCGCACAAAGTAACATCTGCTTGGATTAAGTTTGGTATTTTGCATTTGTCCACTTTATTATGAAAACCATCCCAACAAAATTGGGATGAACATCTTTTTTCATTATTAGATTTTTTTTTTTTTTTTCAATATTAGAGCTCAGAGGATCAGGCATGGCTTAGAATTCAAAACAAAGTACAGTTTCAAGTTAAAAGTCTCTTGCTACATGCGTATGAGTGTATCAGTTGAGGTAAACCAAATTTTGTAAAACAGATGATGTAATTGTTAACGATTGGATTATCACTTAAGTTTTTATTAACGTGCTTATTGTTTATTGATGACATATCATTTGATTTACAAATTTTGTTTACGTAACATTAGCCATACATGAGCCTCACCATTTTTATCTTCTCATTTTATATAGAATCTAGCCTCTTGCCACACGCATTGCGACAATTGGTTTTTTTTAAAATATATTTTGAAAAATGATGAACGTAATTATTATTTTATTTATTTTTGGATGTTGTTGTTTTTTATTAAATATATTTTGAAAAATAACGGTCTTACTACATGGACTTTTTTTTGTGTGAATATTTGTATTATGCATGTTTCACTCTTTTTACCCTCTCCCTCCGTTTAAGGAGCACTTTATTTATTTTTTACTTTTTTTAACAAAAAATATTATCTACACTAAAAGAAGGGACAGATTAAACCTCATAATATATTAACAATAATATAAATAATAATCAAACCTATGATTTTTCATTTACAAATAAAAAATACTGTTACATCGTAATACTAAATAACTTTATTTTACAAATAAAAAATACTGTTACATCGTAATACTAAATAACTTTATTTTTTATTTAAAAAAAAAAATTAAGACGTTGGTAATATTAAGGAATAAAATTATAATTATTGTATCAAAACACATTATCATACGAACAACTCAGCCACGCCCTATCTCCTCCGCGTGCACAACACCACCCTAACGTTTCTTCTCCTTTCCCCACTCCGCTATGTCACGTTCTAGCAGAGAAAACATGGCACCCGCTTTATACTATCCGTTACCCACTCTCTCTCTCTCTCTCTCTCTCTCTCTCTCTTTTTCCAACGCCGCAACTCCTCAACGTTCTCTGTTGGACCTTGGTCACGAGTGTGGACCAAACTCCACCCTCTCTCTCTCATCCTCCTCCTTCTCCGTCCCCCTCTCTGCTGAACTGTAATCATATCTCTAACATATAATTACCCACAAACTGTATTAAATTTAATTCTCACTCTCTCCTCCGCCATGAATGCTTCTTTGCTTCCTTGACAACCCATCTCGCTTCTTTCTCTCTTTTAAGCTCTGCACTCATTCATTACTAGCACATATTCCTGACCTACCAAGCAACCATCTTTTCGAAGCAAAATCCCAAACAGGACATTTTTTCCGATCCCATTTAGCCAGATGAATGCCCTTTTGCTTTCACACCACACCTCTCTGCTCTCTCTCTCTCTCTCTCTCTCTCTCTCTCTCTCTCTCTGTCCTCTAAAAACTTGACCAGAGCAAAACCCACATCCCAGAATTCGAGTTCAAGCTCCAATGTCTAAGCACTCATCCCAGCCCGACCCGGAAACCATGCCGTTCTTCGAAGCTTTCAACAAGTTCAGGCGTTTGAAGCCGTTGGAGCCGTCCCTGGGCGTTCTGGGATTCTTCTTTGCCAGTGTTTGCGTGATTCTGTGCTTCGTTTACTTGGATGACAGAGCTTTGGCCAAAGGGTTTCAGTTCCCAGGCCAATCGGAGCGGTTTATGTGGCTGCAGAGTAACTGGCCGGGCAAGCACCGGAGGGTTGAGTTTCTGGAAGAAGAGGGTGGTGGGTGTGACGTGTTTGAAGGGGATTGGGTGTGGGACGAGGCGTATCCGCTGTATCAATCCAACGATTGCCGGTTTGTGGATGAAGGGTTTAGGTGCTCGGAGAATGGCCGTCCTGACTTGTTTTACACGAAGTGGAGATGGCAACCCAGGCATTGCAACTTGCCCAGGTACCTTTTCAGTTTTTGGTAGTCACATTGATTTTTATTGTGAGAAATTATTAATGTCTCAGCTATGCATAGGAAACTTCTGTACTGTTTTTCAGCATTTTCTCAGCAACCAAACAACCCAATAACGCTAATTGACTGTATGTATTTTGTCAGCACTTTTAGTTTAGTGTGTTTGGTGTGTGGAGCAATAATCCTTGTGTAACTTTCCATATGCTTGATGGCGACATTTTTGAATAATTTAACTCAATAATTTTTTCCCCGTGGATAATGAAAACAGATTTGACGCGAAGTTGATGTTGGAAAAACTGCGTAACAAGCGGCTAGTTTTTGTTGGCGATTCAATCGGGAGAAACCAATGGGAATCACTCCTGTGCATGCTCTCTTCTGCAGTTCCTAATGAGGATTCAATCTACGAAGTTAATGGAAAACCAATCACTAAGCACAAAGGGTTCTTGGTCTTCAAATTCAAGGATTTTAACTGCACTGTGGAGTACTACAGGTCTCCGTTTCTGGTGCTGCAGAGCCGTCCTCCTTCTGGAGCTTTGCAAAATGTCAGAACAACTCTGAAAGTGGATCAAATGGATTGGAATTCTGTAAAGTGGAGAGATGCCGATGTGTTGGTCTTCAACACGGGGCACTGGTGGAATTACGAGAAGACTGTAAGAGGGTAAATCTTAACTCTCAATCCTATTTGACTACGTTACAAGATTCACTCATTTGCATTCGCGTGAACCAACAGCGGAACTTGAACTTTAGTTATGTTTCAAGTTTTAAACATGATGTTTTTTCTTTCTTTCTGGATTTTCCTCTGGGTAGAAGGGTTAAAATTTTCTGTATGTTTTGTTCAGGGGTTGTTACTTCCAGGAACGGGAACAAGTAAAGATGGAAATGAGCGTAGAAGATGCATATCACAAGTCCATGGAGACTGTGGTGCACTGGATAGACACTCAAGTAAATTCAAGCAAGACTCAGGTTTTCTTTCGAACATACGCTCCTGTGCATTTCAGGTTCGTATTGTCTTACAAACATTTTCGCAATGACCAAAATAAAAATCTGCATCATTTTCTTGCTCTTTTCTGGTGAAGTAAGATTCTATATGAAAATGTTTCCGAAGAAAAAAAGATACTATACGAAAACCTTTATCGAAATATTATTCTTGAATAACGCAGAGGTGGGGATTGGAAGACGGGGGGAAGCTGCCACTCGGAGACACTGCCTGAGCTAGGTTCCTCATTGGTGCCTTCTCAATCATGGGATCAATTCAGGGTAGCCAATGTTGCGCTATCAGCTCACTCAAACACATCACAAACGACAAAGATTGATATACTGAACGTAACTCAAATGACTGCACGGAGAAAAGATGGACATTCGTCCTTGTACTATCTAGGTCCTAACGTTGGCCCTGCACCTCTCCATCGCCAAGATTGCAGCCACTGGTGTCTGCCTGGAGTCCCTGATACATGGAACGAACTACTCTATGCACTATTCCTAAAGCAGCAGATGACCGGCACAGTTAACTCGGCAACTTATAGAGCACAGGTATGATAAGTCTCCTGTTTGTGTTGCCATGGAAGACACGCTTCTATTGGCACAGTAATGCTTCCGAGGGGGGAAGGGAGAAGATCAAAGAAAACGGCACATAGCATTAATTTGGTCAGGATTTTGAGTTTCGGGTTGATAGCAGCCCTCAGATTTTTATGTCAATTGTGATTTGTGGGAGGAACAGGACCAGCATTCTTTTGGAAGACAGATCCAATTTAGCCGGGAAATAGGTTGGCAGCGGTTTCTTGGATAAAATTATGAAAGTGTAAAGAAATTTCACATTTTTTAAAATAAAAAAAAATTAATTTTTGAACCGGCGTGGTAATCCTTTGGAAAATATGTAATTAAATAGTTTTGAATTATTGTTATCGGTAGACAATGTCAATTCAATTTTAACTGATCAGTTGAGAATCATCAGCTTACTGATTTTTTTTTTTTTTCAACAAACGATATTATCTTCGTGCATGGTAGGCAAGTGTTTCGGTAGGGGCTAGCCATAATAAATCTCACACTTGGCTAGCCATTATAATGTGATTCAAATTCACTTTTAACAAAAATCGAACCTAACACATCTTATTTACAAGTGAAGATGATACCGTACTACTAAGTGGCATTACTGTTCTGAACATAAAATTTTATGAATAAAAAGTAAGGAATACCCTCATGCAATTCTTAATGGTGTTCTTGAAAATGGTCAGGTGCAATACATTGAGAAATCGCTTGTATTAAAGAGCGTTTAGTAAAAGTTAGAAATAAAAAAGAGTGCGTGAAAGACTAATGAGTAAAAGTTAGCTCTCAAACAAAAACTTAAAATTAAATAATTATCGCATTAGGAATGATGTTTCAGTAGTAAATTTGTGGTGCCTTCGTTTGAGAGAAACACTTGCTTTAAAGAGAGTTTGGAATAGTGCTTCGGTAGTAACTTTGTGGTGCTTTGAGTAGTTCATTAACCAGGTTTCTCAACCAAATATATGAAATGAAAATGCATTGAATTGTTTATATGGCAACTTTGTGGTGCTTAAGTAGTCATTAAATTGTTTTTTTTTTTGTAAAGAGGTAAAGAAAAAAGAAGCATCGATGCTTTGTAATTGTTCGCATGACAGAAAAATTATGTAGACAAAAGGATTATAACTCATTTGATTAAGAGGTCTTACACGTAGTTCTTTTCTTTTTATTTTTTTTTAATATGAAATCAGTTGGTGGCTTCTCTCATAGTAGCTCACTCTTTTAGGGGAGGAGAAAACTCACAGAGGCATTTCAGCCTCCCTTAACCACTATTGTGTGATTCATCAGAACCAAGAAATCAAATTCAAAACATACCGTGTAAAATACGAACCTGAAATTTATCTCTAATGATTGAGTCATTCCATAATGATTTCTTACGTGAGAGTTCTAATTTCAATTCTTCGACCCCTATATCCTAAAAGCATATACTCATTTTGATTAATTTTTAAAAAAAGCTTATGTTCCCTAATTTCCCGGGTTCTAAACTTAAATCACAATTGAAAATAAAAATAAAAATAAAAACAAAAACAAAGAGAGTTTTAACAAATCACTCTCGATACTTTTCACTTTTAACAAAAAATCACGTTTATATCTTTCTCTAGTAGTATTCATCGTAAGTTTTTCATTAAAAATGAATTTTTTTTTTTTAGAACTTTTTATTAGTTTTCTAAAACAAAAAGCAAAATAAAATAGAAAGAAGAGAGGATCGTTCAGTTTGGAAGCGTGAAATCAAGCCTACTACAGTCAGTCACAATCGCCCCGTGGAAGAACCATTACAATTAGCAATGGCACCAGCGTCTACAGCCAAGAGAGCCGATCGAGGGACCTCGATAAGCTCCTCCTCCGCCCCGGCAATCTCGTCGGACACAACTTCGAACCCGGCCCTGGAGTAAACCCTTTTCTTCCTTTTCCTTCTCTCCCAAACACTCTTCTTTTTCGATCGATCAAACGATTTTGTGGGTTTCTTACAGTGATTTTGTTGCAGCTACGAGATGATCTCAAAGAGTACGCCAGAGTTTTGGTGGTTGGGGCTGGTGGGTTGGGCTGTGAGCTGCTCAAGGACTTGGCTTTGTCTGGTTTCCGGGAGCTCGAAGTCATAGACATGGATCGCATCGAGGTTTCCAATCTCAATCGCCAGTTCCTCTTCAGGTTATTTGAATGTTCTTTTTGGGTGCCTTTTGCTTTAATTTGTAAATTTGGTGCCTTTTGCTTTAATTTGTAATGGGTGAATTGGGAAATTTGTTGATTTTACTTGTTTATTGCCCACTTTACAGTCTTTCATTAGCTAGAGTATTGAAGATTTGTATAATCTATCAATATTTTAGTTCTCTAACTGATCTTAATGACCCAACATTTTAATCTTAACAGTAAAATTATCCCTGAACCATTGATGTTTGTGTGTGTTATTAAATGTCTAATCTCTCAATATTAGCATTCTATCTGCTTCAGAACCGTCTATTTTGATAATCTCTGTCGTATACTAATGAATACTGTAATTTCTTTTTTTTTTTTCTTATCTGCCTTATCGATGTAAAAAACAAGGGAAGAAAAAGAGTTGCACTTCAATTTCTTGTTAGAGTGCTTTCCTCATGAAGTTTTTGTCGTAGACTTGAAGATGTAGGTAAGCCAAAGGCTGAGGTGGCTGCAAAACGTGTCATGGAGAGAGTTAGTGGTGTAAATATCGTTCCACATTTTTGCCGGATTGAGGACAAGGAGCTTGAATTTTATAGTGATTTCAGTATCATCGCCCTCGGTCTTGATTCCATTGAGGCTCGGAGCTACATCAATTCTGTTGCTTGTAGTTTTCTTGGTCAGTATGTTCAACCTATCCATTTTGCTCATATTTTGTCTCTGTATTACATATTAAAAGTTCTATATGGGTTCAGGTGTTTCTATAATTATATTTGCGCTTGTTTGTGTGATATTGATTATTGACCTTCCTTGTTGCTCTAATTATTGATAATTACAGTGTTTATTTTCCTTATGAGAACAGAAAGAATAGATTTAAATAAAATAGTCCCAGAAAAGCCTGCAGACAATAGATTTTGGTCATTAAACATGCTTGCTAAAATTGGTCCAGTTTTGCAAATTTAAGGTGTAGATTTTAGGGTGTCGAAATTGACACACACACAGTCCACTTATGATATGTCTTGGAACTCTAAGGTGTCAAAATTGGTCCAGATTTTGGTTTGAACTTTTGTTTCTAATATCAGATCCTTTGTTGCTTTGGTGACCTTGCCTTGAAGCTCTTATGTATAACAGCATTTTTGGGACTTTTTCTTTACTATACTTGAGCTAACGTGGCCCTTCACATTTTATTTGTTATTCTTTTGGAAGAGTATAATTCTGATGATACCCCACAAGAAGAAACCATCAAGCCTATGGTAGATGGAGGGACTGAAGGTTTTCAAGGACATGCTAGGGTCATTGTTCCAGGGGTCACTCCATGCTTTGAGTGCACCATCTGGCTTTTCCCCCCTCAAGTGAAGTTCCCTCTATGCACCCTTGCAGAAACCCCTAGAACTGCTGCTCACTGTATTGAATATGCTCACTTGATCAAATGGGATGAGGTGACACATTCCACACGATTTCACTATTCTTTCCCCTTTATGTTTCATTACACTTTATAACTGTTCCATGAGTTAAAATTGATGGTATGACAACTAAAAATGCATTCTACAAATAGTTACATAGCGGAAAGTCTTTTGATCCAGATGATCCAGAGCATATGAAGTGGGTCTATGACGAGGTCAGTGAAGTACAATTATGTAGTGATTTACATTTTGTTTATATTGATGTTCATTTTAACTTAGATTTGTTGCTCAATATCCAATAGGCTACCAAGAGAGCTGAGCTTTTCGGTATTCCAGGAGTTACATATTCTTTTACTCAGGTGCATATGTACTTAAAGATTATTTTCTTTTTAAGATTCTGTGCCACTGAGCTGCATAGTTTGGATTGGGTGTTAATTTATATGGGTGAAGAGAGATATTACGATTTGCCTCCCTTCTCTAATAAGCAGATTATGTTGTTTACAGGGTGTTGTGAAGAACATCATACCAGCTATTGCTTCCACAAATGCAATTATATCAGCAGCATGTGCACTAGAGACATTGAAGATTGCATCTGGATGCAGCAAAACACTACCAAACTATTTAACGTGCGTTCTATTTCTCTTCGATACCACTCAACTTAAACATCTTGTCCTAGATGTCATAACCAGTATGGTTGCAAATCTATGTATACGATTAGTGAATGACCACTCGCAAAATAGTTTAGGATTAGTGAATCCCCACACCCCCCCCCCTCTCTCTCCTCTCTCCCCTTAATTGCTTTTACTCCAAGTTTGCATTTCATTATGCTTGATCTCCGAAAAGTTAGATTGCAATGCTAAGGTTGTGAAAAGTGCCCATATTTCTTACATTGGCAAATTAGCTCGCTTTGGATGCTAGGTCATTGTTGAACATCATCATCAAAATTAAAGCAAATGGCTGCACATGTTTCATCTAATCAAACTTGTTAACAAAAGGTTTTATTTCAATATGTACTGAGTGTTCAGAGTCTTTGTAGGTATAATGGTGCACAAGGTCTCCACACAAAAGTGACTGAATTTGTCAGGGACAAAGACTGTCTTGTATGCGGACCGGGTGTTCTTGTTCAACTGGACACCTCAATTACTTTGCAAAAGGTTATTTTCTAGATCCTTTGATTTGCTAGAATTTGGTTTCTGTGAACGTATCTTTGGAGAAAATTTAGTTTCGGCGATATTCATTTTTAAGTTTCTAAGTCCAGCATTTTAGTCTTTGTGGTTAGTGTTCCTATAACTGGATTCTAGTAGTTGTTTGATGAAAGCTATTGTATGTTTAGGAGGCAAATGCTATACTATCTTTTAGTTATGATCTCCTTGGTGTTGCTTCTGATGTCAGCTCTACTTGTTTTGTGTTATATTTTAAAATGTTCGTTTAACTTAAGAAATGAAAAGTGATTCTAGTTTCTAAGTGAACAAAGTCGGTACCGCACCAAGGTGTTATGTTGTGACCACCAACGATGCCTAAATCTCAAGTTCTCAATTAAGAAAGTTGTTAAGACTTCTCTTCCTTGTCATTTCTCCTTTGTCAAAAGTGAAACGCTCAAGTTAGTTTTTCTGATAATTTGATTCTGATTTGTAAGTATCAGTGATATGTCCTATTATTTTGCGCGGCTTCGCCTGTCCTAATTCAACTTTTATGGCAACAGTTCATTGATCTACTTGAAGAACACCCGAAATTGCTATTATCGAAAGCAAGCATCACACACAGAGGGAAGAATCTGTACATGCAGGCTCCACCTATACTGGAAGAGATGACCAGATCAAATCTAAGCTTACCACTTTTTGAGCTAATGGGTGAAGTTCCGAAGGATGTTGTCCACGCGACCGGTACAACCACAAAGAATGACAAAAAAACTTCGTGTCTGAGAAAGTTGCGTGTTATTTTCAAAGGAGTGGATGTGATCACAGATGTGGATACAGCAGGAGAGTCATGATTTTTTCACTGGATCTGATCTAAGACCACAGGAGTTGCAAAGCTTTTGAAGATTCTCTCCCTGAAACGATTGAAGCAAGAGACGGAATTGGCGAGGCAAGCTTGAATACCATTCTAAGTAGTAAATCCTTTCTTCGAATATTATCTCGAAAGATGATTGATCGTTTACTATCCACCATGAAAGCAATGAGATTTTACAGTTTCAAGTTGCCCTCAACAATTGTTTGGATGAGAATGTTTCTGGGTGAAAAAGATTGACCGTATGTGATCAATTCCTGTTATGGGCCTTATGACCCATGGATTCATGTCTTACTATTACCTTGTAATTTATTTAGTCCAATGCTACAAGATGCCATCTGTTATTCTAATGATTGAACTAGTTTGTTTCAAATTGCTTCCGTAAGATTGCTTATAAACGCCTTTGTTAAAAGTGCTTTTATTATAAACATGTTGAATATATTATTAAAAATCCAAGTGTAACATGAATAGTCACGTTTGAGGTATTTCTTCGTAAATGCTTTTAAGAGTTAGATTCACTTTTAAGTCTCTCTGTCAAACATAGTTATTAGAAGCGTAGTTGGTAGACCTTGATTAAGTTTTCCAAAACATGCCATGGTAGAAGATACCAATGTAATTTTCTAAAATATGAGGGGTGTCATTGCAGTTTTATTTAACTTGAAGACAAGTTTGAAGATTCTTTATGATTCACAGCCAAGGAGATCCAAACATCAAAACTTGATTACCACAGAAAACTTCATAGTACCAAGTCTTGTTGGGCAGTGCGCACCTGTCAAGCTATCCACAACCGAAATAAGATCACGGGAGCTTTAGGATGAGGCTGTCATTCCAAGTCAAATGGTTCAAAATCCCTAATTAATTCGAGGCCTATGAGTCTATGACCAGCTTCAAGCTTGGATGATCCCACATCCAACCCAACATTCCACTCCATGAACAGAAAATGATGAAATTTCAAATTAGTAATCCTCATTTAACTAATATAATAATCAAATGCCGTGTGAAACAAATTACAAAGACTAAACACCGTCGTATTATTGAAAAATCTATTGTGTCACTAAGTTATATCCTCTGTTACTTCTGCAACGCTTATTAATATCATAACTAATTTCAAGATTCATTCCTCAATGATGTACTCCCTTGTGATTGCAAAAGTCATTAAGGCAATAATTAGCTTTAATGTTCATTCCTAGTTCCCACATGCAACCGAACATTTCATTCCAATAAAACGAAGAAAATTCAAACTTCATTTTTTGATTCATCAATAATTAAGTACCATATGAAACAAAGATTAAACTATCATTTTTTTCAGTTGAGAAAATCTAATATGTCATCTGGATATATATTTTATGTTTACAACATTCATCAGGTGTCATAGATTATGTGATGATTGCTATAGAGTATAGACATAAAGAGATATACTTCATGTCATAAAACTAGTATATTTGGTCGTACTGATCACGTAATTAGTGTTGTAAACATAATAAGATATATCACGACGTCTACGGTGAGGTTTCTTCATTTTAGGGGTCATGATATTCCATGCAACCCTAATGCTCAACCAACGCTAGCCATGAAACCGTGTGGAAAAGGGACGTGGACCAAGCAACACCATATATACAATTCAACATTTTGCTTTCCAAAGAAGAGTAAAGTAGAACATGAAACAAGTGGAAAGAAAAAGAGAATAATAATGCATCTTACCCGTTAATGCTCTTGCAATTGACTGACCGATACAGAGGGAGGCAGATGAATGAAGAAGTGGGAAAAAACAAGCACACACAAAAGATCAATTTATCTGGCAACAAGTCTATTTCTCTAGTCATGCATGCTGGCTCACATGTTGCTCTACCCTAGTGAACCAGTTGGTGCTATTTGCACCCTTGGTTGATTGATTTTCATGCATACACATCACACTCCTTCCATTTCCAAAAACTAACACATCATTCTTGTTTTGATTTTTTTCTTCCTTTTATGGCTTATACAAGATATGCATATGAGGCCTAATTGAATAGGGATCGACAATATGTTTACTTTTCAAGGGTATTACTACATTTATGTGTTTTTGAACTTATGAATTGTATTCCGTTAGTGTCAAGACACAGTTAAGAACAAGTCATGCTTTCGTTAGCCGCGGATACTTCCATAGGTTGGGCACTAATTCTTTACATAGTAAAATTCTTCCGCATAGTGAAGCTATATATAAGCAACACAAGTGGATTAGTAACAAAAACATATTGCTAAACCATAGTGAACCTTGCACCCTTGGTGATTGATTTTCATGGATACAAAACTCTCCCTTTTAATTTTGAAAAACATCCCATCATAAATAAGGGCACTAACGCGTTACTAATATAACATTAAGGCTCTTACATTGCAGAAATTTTTCAATGTGCTCAGAACACGGAGTGGTACACCACGTGTCATTATACAAGTGATGAGATACTTGTGTTAATGAATTAACAACTTAAAAAATAAAACTTCCTTCCACTTATATAATGACATGTTGTATACCACCCATATTCCGCACACAATGAAAAATTTATCCTCTAAGTCGAGCGAAGCTAGCAAGCAGTTCGAGTGGATAGTAATACTATATGACAATTTATACATCCTAGAAATAATACTATAAATGTACAATGTTTGTTTTTATGTGGACTATATATGAATCTCGAACCAAAAACTAGGTATTTATAGGGAAATGGATGTGAGGGGCAGAAAAGTCATTTACAACCAAGTGTGTAGGTTTTGCTAGAGATTTTAAGTCGATCTTGGATTGGCACGTATCTGGGTGTGGGTTGTTGCCGGCTGTTCCTCATCTCTTTTAGGGCAACTGGATAATATGATGACATACAACATGATTCTTGTGGGCCAGTGGGACTTCAAATACAGATAGGCCAACTGCCTACCCTTCCACATGGCTGCACAAAACCATGTGTGTGTAGAGATGCAGAGTGGGACTTCACATAAACCCACCCATCCCCTTCTCCTCTGCCCTTTGCTTTTCCCCTATATAAAATCCCTACTTATTTCCTTTAGATTTTATTAAGAGAGTTTCAGGTTCGGAGACACCACTCAGGCTTGCTTAACACACAAATAATAACCCAACTTCTTGATTAATTAAGCTGCAGACATGGAGAAACTAGAAGACGACTTGTTCTTTGCAGACTTAACTAAGCAAATCTCTCTTCTAATCATGGATGATGAGGAGGATCCTATCGCAACTTGCCCTTCAGTTTCTCTTCAGGTATACACTTCATTTGCAGTGATTGTAATTGTTTATCTTCTTCTTCGTGGATACGCTAGCAACATGTGGACGTAGCTCGTATTAATGTGAAGTGATTTCCGCAACTCTTTCTTCCTCTGCACACTCTTGTGACATTTGAAATGAATAAATCCAGCGTTGTGTAGAAGGAGAAAAAGAGTGTGGAAGTCAGTAAACCATGTTAGATTTTAGTGTGTTGTTTTGCAAGTTTACTTTTGTGTTCTCGATCCGTGTATGATTATATCATTTTGTACTTGTTCTATCTAGGAGATGAAGGGACTGATTTCCTAACATGTTTTTAATTGTGCTTACAGGCTTTCTCTTGTGCAATCCACCCACCTGCACATCCTGCCTTTCTGTATGAGCAATCCTGCAGGAGAGAAACCAAAGGAACTGGAGTTTTCATCCCCCAATCAATACGTCCAAGAAGAAAGCACAGGCAGGGAAGGTTTGCCTCATACAACTCAAAATCCCACAGATCGTCACAAGCTGATCACAACAAAACGATGGTTTCCCAAGCATCTTCCGACTGCGCTTTTAGACCGAAAAATGGATGAGATATAGAACCCTAATTATCAAGAAGTATTGTACAATGCAATAAACTTCTGCTGATGAGTCCCTTTGCCAAACATGGCAAGGCAAGGATTTTATGATACTAATATTGTTATTGTTATGGTGATGATGTCTGTGTATGGGAAGGCAAGGAAAAGCTATTTACTTTTGTTCCTTACTCTGCCAAGGGGAGCTTACCAAAGGGTAGATTGTACCCTTTGAATTGTGAACGTGTATGGGGGATTGAGGTATTGGATATAGGATGAGCTTTCTCTAATTCATTAAATTCTATTCATTAATTGTTTTATTTTGATTTTAGTTTGGTTATTTGTCCAAAATGTTGTATGACATTAGCTTAATTTGATTTAAGTCAAGACATATGAGTTACGTCAGTTGGTTGTGGTAGTTTGTCCAACTACTTGCATCTAAGTTCGAAACTTCTTCTATAATTTAGAGTAGTTTAGAATAAGAAAATGATTTCTACATGCCTTTTTCTCCATCTTCAAACTTGGGTGCGTTGAAATTAGTTTCGTTAAAATATTGACTTGCCAAAAAAGAAAGTTCAATTGAAGGCAACATAAGTGCATGGTAGATCTAATGAGAGTTACATTTGTAGTAAAACAAGTAGTCCAAACAAGTTACCCCAGTTGGTAAGCATACATCCAATTGAGAAAACAAAGATTTTGGGAGAAAGATTGAGGTGCAACATTCAGACAACGAAGCTTTGTAGCTTGCTGGATCTGCAAATCGGAAGAAAATATCTTGGATTTGTTTTTATGCTAGGAATTATCGAAAGGTAAAAACAGATGAGGTGGAAGTGACAAGCATATGAGCAATTTGGTTGGTTGCAAATCAACCTAAAAGGAAAAGCTATTCATTTGACTATAAATACATGTTCTTGTTTAAATTATTGGAATCTATTAGGGCCGTTGGCAAAGGATACTGCATCATTGCAGGCATCAACTTTCAAATTTCTCTTTAATCTTGACATAATTGACCACTTCTATTCCTTCTCTGAACTTTGCGTGATGTTTTGCGATTGATATATATAAAGTCGTTAGAGTAGTATGATTGAAGCTTAATCACCAAACCCTACCATCATCATTCACTAAACTTGTTCTTTTGTTATGAAGTTAAGCATCTAACGGAAAATCAATTAGCAACAAATTAATATGGTTCTTGGCCAGACTTTCATGGCAGAATAACGACGAATATGTGGTGCAAGAGGCATCCAATTCTCAACGTGGAATTTACACGTTCGACGTGGAACATAAAACTAGTTCTACAACTATTGTCAATTCGTTTCTCGCTTTGAACATGCTCTTTGATTAATCTTCCCTCAGCATGTCACGTTTCGATGGTACAACTACATGCATGCATTTCTTTCAGAAGGCATTCCTTTCATTTTCGATGTCATGTTTGAGTTCTCTCTTTAAACACTTCATATATTTTCCCTTTCTTTTGGGCAAGCTGTTTCATTGCTTTTTCTTATGTAGTTTTCAACTTTTGTGTCCCTTCCATACTGGCAGCCCATCAGGCCACATGACCTCTCACTTTTGATACGTGCCTTGTCGGCTGAGGTGAACTGAGAGTTGAGAGGGTGAATCATAAATCAGGAAATTGAGAAATATTACCTAAGCTTATAAGGAGTTGAATGACTTTCCGTTTTATAGTAAAATGTCAATTTCTTTTATGGTATTAGCCAATTAAAACATATTTTCTACATTTTGATTTCACCATCTTATTATCAATGTACTGTGAACCTGTGGTGGAACTTCAATTTTCTTAAAAAAAATGAGAGTGACAAATTAAGTTGAAACAAATAAAAATATTATTTGTCAGGGAATATTTGCGTTGATTTTTGCTTTGAGATCTAGCTAGCTCTCACTTTTATTTTTCCTTTTTCTCTTTTGTTGGATGAGAGCTGAGAGAAGTAAGATCAGAGATCTAGGTGCAGCACTTGCCCATCTGTTGACCAGTGGAAGTCACAAACTTTCAAAAACGATCGGTGAATTATTTAACGAAAGAGAATGAATCTGTGGTGCCCCACTTACAGTTTATGTCCATCCATATCTTAAAAATTGAATTCAAAGCTCAACATTTGCTTTTAAAACACAAGACCAAGTCATGAGATGAAATGATTCCGTGAGTTTTTCGGGTCTCTAGAACGGTAGACTGTCGTGACAAAGTTATATGGTAATCTTATTTTTAGAGGGAAAGAAAAATGAAAAAAAAAAAATCTTGTGGATAAGATGTTGGATTTTATATATGCGTCTTCGAATTTGGAACTCATCCCTTCTTTATATTAATGTATTAATTTTGAACTCTCCTTTATCTCCTCAATAATAGTAATTTAAAAAAACAAATCACGAGTCACAACTTATGATAGGTGACAATATGAAAGTTCTTAGCTATTTTCGGTAATATATGTATTTACTTTTCAATTTTCATGTTAGTCACAAGAAATAAAATGTGAAAGTTGATTGCAGTTTCTTGCTTCAACATACCTTGATTAATCACACTTACATAATAATCCAATTATCAACAAACACGTCATATAGTTTACAAAATATGATTTAAATAGATTCTCTCTAGCATTACTAATTCAATAATATGTGAGGTGCTAATAAAAACCTTCCGTTAATGCTTTTTATACAGCAATATTCTACGCTAAATCTTAAAACGACGCATAAACTCGAATGAGGATTACCGTTACTATCTAGAAGTGCTGACATCGAACTCATCGCATATAATCTTGTAAAAAAGTGTAGAGTGGGAGACTAATACGAGAAAATTCGGTCTTCAGCAGCCCAACTTTTAGCCAACTTTTATTCAACATTTGGTTTTAGACTTGTGCTTATTTGGACGATGTAAAATTGTTTGATCTATTAAATTGGTTAGGCAGTGATCACAAATCAACTTACTTTCGGTTAAATCGCAATCGAATTTTTATGCAAGTGGGAGATTTTCAGTGGTCTACGACTAGGAGCGGGTTGTGGTCCACCGATAAAGACCGACACCATATGCATTTGGACAAGTGAACAGTCCGCATCACGGCGTGTTTTAGGTCGGCCGATAGTCCTTTTGCCTTCAACAGAGTAGATTGAAAATTTAACCTCCGGACCGACCTAACTGCTGGATGCAATTAATGGAGGAGCTAAGAATTTAAATACAGGTAAACTAATTTATTTTTCTTGTAATATATAGTGAATCTAAGCATTGAGGGTATGCTAGGTTTTTGTTTTGTGCAATATTAACATAACATGCTTAATTTAACGATTCATTTTTCTTAATTGATCTCATTTTTAACACTACTTAATACTATGATCTAGTGATATTCTTCTTCACTTATAAGTGACATTATATTATTGCTAACTCGTTATGAGGTTTAGCTCACTTCTCTACCCTCTTAGTGTAGATAATATCATTTGTTAAAAAAAAAAAAATTGGTCTCCTTTTTTTTTAAAGAAAAAGAGAAGAAAAATAATCTTGGTATACATTGGAAGTGACTTGAGATGTATTCAAAAATTTTATTTTTATTTTTTAACCTTATGGGGCCTAAATAAATAATCTTGGTATACATTGGAAGTGACTTGAGATGTATTCAAAAATTTTATTTTTATTTTTTAACCTTATGGGGCCTAAATAATCATTTTATGTTAAGATATGTAAGTTATTTAATAATAAATTTAATGTGGGGTCTATTTAATAATATGTAGGGGCTAATAAAAAAAACCTAAAAATTGGAGTAAAAAGTACATAATTAAGGTCTCATATGATTCTACTCCATTGATTTTCTCTTTACAAAATTGGAGTAAAAAGTACATAATTGTTATGATTGTTGGTGTATAGTGTCTTTAATCTTTATCCCAACCCATTCGACAAAATCCATGCGCAGCAGAGTGAGATTTTTTTTTTTTTTTTTTTTTTCTTCTGATGAAGGGGGAGAATTTATTAATATCATTGGGCCTGACTGCACAACTTCAGACCCAAACTCTGGCCATATTTCAGTTCAGGTAGGCCAAGACCCGAACAATGTATTTCCGGGCCGCGTCTGTCCGGCCCATATTATAGGCGGAGATCACAAAAAGTCAATGAACTGAATTACACAAGTGACAACACAACACTGGCACTCTCAAGTTACCAACGATTTCGAAGCTCCGTCGATGGCGGACCTCTCCTTCCTCGCCCTCCTCCTCCTCCTGCCGCCCGCCCTCCTCTTCGTAGTTCTCTACGTTATAGTCCGGCCCCGCCCCGTCAAGATCCCAATCAAGAACCGCCACGTGTTCATCACCGGAGGCTCCAGCGGAATTGGTCTGGCCCTGGCCCACCAGGCCGCCATCGAGGGCGCCAGAGTCTCCATCCTCGCGCGCTCCATCGACAAGCTCGAGGAAGCAAAGAACTACATCCAGCTCTCCACCGGCATCGACGTGTCAATCTTCGCCGCCGACGTCCGCGACTACGGCGCCGTATCGAAGGCGGTGGAGGAGGCGGGTCCCGTCGACGTGTTGATCGTGAACCAGGGGGTTTTCGTCCCCGAGGAGCTCGAGAAGCAGGGATTGGATGAGGTGAAGTTCATGGTGGACGTGAATCTGATTGGGAGCTTCAACATGATCAAAGCCGCTCTCCCCGAAATGAAGAAGGGAGAAGACCGTGGGCCGCGCTCGATCGCTCTGATGTCATCCCAGGCCGGCCAAGTCGGAATCTACGGCTACACGGCCTACTCCGCCAGCAAGTTCGGGCTCCGTGGCTTGGCCGAGGCTCTGCAGCAAGAGGTGATTTCTCACGACATTCACGTTTCTCTCGTATTCCCGCCGGACACAGACACCCCTGGCTTCGCTGAAGGTAAAACTGTAAAAAAAATTGTAAATGTTCGATGTGGAATTTTATTGTTTCGATTTTGATTATTTTTTATACGAGCGATATTCTACTTTAAACTAATATAAACTGTTAAAGGTCAGGGGATTCGAACTTGGATGCATTGGAATGTTAAATGCGGGTAGTGAGATTCGAACATTGGTGCATTGGGGAGCGCATCCGCTCTAGCCAACGTGGCTACTCGTGATTTTGCTCTAATTTTAAAATTCAATTGTTGTAGAGACCAAGAGGCGGCCGCCGCTGACTGGCATTATAGCGGAGTCGTCTGGGGCGATGAAAGCCGAAGATGTTGCGAAGAGGGCTTTGGATGGGATTAAGTCTGCTTCTTTTATTGTGCCTTGCAACTTTGAAGGGTTATTGTTGTCCATTGCCACTGCTGGGTTGTCTCCTCAGAGGTCGTTTGTTATGGCATTTTTCGAGGTGGTTGCAGCTGGTTTGGTTCGTCTCATTGCTCTGTGTTTTCAGTGGAATTGGTATACTAGCATACAGAAGTGGCAAGCACAGAACAAGAGTGAGTATTGTTTCATATCACTGTTTAACTGATTATGTTTTAGTTTTCGGTTTGATCTTACTGCATAGAAATTGTATTTCCTAGACGTAGTTGCCAATTGTTTGTATGTTTCCTGTTTTTATCCGAACTGCCTAGTTTAATGAATGGTGCTGCCGGGTTTAGAGATGTTTCCTGCATTTGAATTACTCATGTTGTGGATCCAACTGTGCATTTCAAGACAATCTTAATAGGCTAGAGAGATTAATGTCGTTTCCTTGTTTCATGTTTCTGATCCGAATCTGAGAAAGTATAATGAGGACGAATAGATGCATCGATTAAAAAGAATGAATCATTCACTAAGGAAAATATGGTCCGTGATCGGCGGATTGCAGGACCTAGCACCGGTGTAGCTGACCTTGAATGGTTGGGATAAGATTGTGCTGTTGTCATTGCTAGTAAGTAGGAGATCAAAGCGAAATTATACCTGTGTGCTGCTGGCGTATTCATCTGTCGTAGAATGTTACATATTAATTCCGATTTTTGTAATCAATATACCCAAATGGCGGCATCTTAGATTCTTAAGAACCTCCTTTCCCTCTAATCTAAAGTAGCAGTCTGGGAATCCGATTCTTTTTTTTTTTTCTGTGCTGACATCCTTGCATGTTTAGTTATGAGTGAAACTTCACCATTTCTTGTTTTTTCAACGATTTTAATTTCAGGGACCTGAGATTCGCGGTGCTTTGTATTGCACTTAGACTGCAGTTGTCTGTTGTGGGTTACTTTGGTTCTTCAAGTCTCTGACCTCATCCAAGGTGGAGTTTACCTGTTGAATTAACGGCATTGCTACTTGAGGAAAACTTTTCGGTCACCAGTCTCCTTATTCCTAAATTGACACTGTTGGTTTTCCAGGCATTCAGTATCGTCTATATTCATTCCCGATTATGATAGATCCGTTTGTTAGGAAATTAAAACAAGTCTTGAGATTTCTTTTGATACCCTTTGAATTTTGTTTCTAGTCGATTTATTTCGTTGTTCATATAGACTACTTCAGAACGGATGTAAGAACGGTTGATGAAAGAGTTTTTGAAAAATGCGTTGTCTGTCATTCCCCGCCAAAAATTCAGTAATATGTTCAGATGAAGTTGTTTGTTGCCTCAGAATTTTACTGTCGTAAATATCTAAGCAAATATGAGAAGGTGGCATACAAAATTTAGGTTTGGACATTGTCTTAGCTTTTGCCAAAAGTCTCTTTAATCACGGATCTGAAACATATGCGAAAGTAAATCATTTAATCAAGAAAAATCTTATGCACAGTATGCCAGTGGCGGATCCAAGATTCTAGCATCAGGTGATCCTAAATAAGGTACTTTATGAAATATTTTATCGAGTCGCATGAATTTATAGTGAATTAAAAAAAATAACGTTGTCAAATATGTGGTTTAAAAAGTGATGCAGCATTCTTCTATTAATTAAAATGTTAGGTGACATAACCTGATTGAACAACAATTAAAAAACATGAGGAGTTGGCCACGTGGGAAATGGAGAGAGTGTCTTTCTTCTTTATTGGAACCAAGGTCCAAGAAAAACATAGTCATGGCGATCTTCTCTGTGTTCCTCTTCGTTTGAAATTAAATCTGTCACAACCCGTCCCGGAATTTTAATTCTAAGGACGTGAAGTTATGAAAATGCCCTTAAACGGGACTAAGGGGCGTAAAATATGTTATAACTTGATGATTTGGGGATTGGGTAGGATCCCACATCCCTCAAATCCCTCCCCCATTTCTGCATCTTGTCTCTCTCTCTCTCTCCTCCCTCACAAATCTCTCATTCTCTCAGAGTTCTCTCTCTCTCCTTCGAACTCACACAGACCACCCACAAAACCACCATAAAACTATACCAACGAAGGATCTAAGACCACCATCGTGCTCCTGAGGACCACACGAACATGATGGTACCAATTTCAGGTGAGTTTCACTTCGGAAAACATGGATTTCAATTTCACTGTGCGTGTGCACTGTTCATGCACACGTAAAGCTTGATGTTTTTGGGATTTTGAAGCTTGTAGGAAGCTTGGTGAGGTCCTAAGGAAGCTCGGAGTGCTTCGTTTGAAGGATTTGGACGTCGGGATAGCTTGGTTCAAAGTTGGCCGGAGCTTTCGAGGCTTTTTCCGGTGAATCCACGGCGAGTTAGGGGTCAAGGCAGGTATGGATGTGTTCGTCTTGTCAATACCTTCATTTTGATATAAAGAACGTCGAAAATGGTTAAGAAACGAAGAAGTTATGACACTTTGAAATTTACCCAGAAATTTCGGCAAAACACCCATCTCCGGCGAAACCAGTCCGGCGATGCGAGGAAGAAGGCGCGCGCGTGGGCAGCGCGTAGATAGGGCGCGTGGGGCGCGTGAGAGCTCCAAATTGAGTTCTGAAAATTGTCACGCGTTCGTGACGTCGTGTAGATCACCGTGGTATATTCACACACCCAAATTGAGCAACGTATGAGAAAGTTATTGACGAATGTTTGGTGTATGTGCGTTAAATAACGTCAATTTGGTTACTTTTTGTATAGGTGAAAATTATACAGAAGAAGAATGTAACCAATCTAGGGGAGGCTCAGGGACCTACGAGACGTCGATGTGATCTGTGAGTGGGTAGTTTTGTTTTCGTATATATACGTATGCTTGACGTATTTCCCAGGAAACGTATTTTAAAAGAAATACGAATTAAATATCCTGTCATATATGCATCGTATTTTAATATGTGCATTACCATAATTATGCATACTGTTGCATGGTGCTGAGGAGGCCCAGGTAAGCTACATTTGATATACATTTGATATACGTATGAAATACCTTTGAAATACATTTGATATACGTATGAAATACGTTTGGAATACGATTGAAATACTATGGAAATACAAATGAATTATGATTGTGATATGATTGAAATATGATTGAGATATTATGCTGATAACGATCATGAGATATGATTGAGATATGAAGAATTATATGATAGAGATGTGATAGAGAGCTCATAACCTGCACCCTCCGTGTGAGTGCTCCCGCCCTGAGCAGGGCCCAGCCTTCACGTGATGTTCACCTCACCGCACCTTATGCTCAGCTTGGATCCAAGCTAGGTGCCCAGCTTGTCGTACAGACCACATTAGGTGGTTCCGACTCGTAGGTGACCCACGATTATTCGCCCAGCTTCACGTGATCGTAGCACTAAACCGTATTTATACGTCACACCCAGCCTTGTCGTACAGACCACTTTAGGTGGTTCCGACATCGTGGTCAGGTTTAGTTGTTTAGTTATTGAGATTGAGAATTGAGCTCTAGATTCAGCCGTACAGGTCACTTTAGGTGACTTCGGCTGCCAGTACTATGTTATTGATATGGTTTATATCTGAGCATTTGCATATCATTATGAGGCTTTGATTGGCATACCTGTGAGTATGATTATCATACATGTGAGCATGATTGACATACCTTTGAGTAGGATTGGCATACCTTGAGCTTGATTGACATATCTATACATACGTATATATGTTTATTTTCTAGAAAAGTATACAGGTTTTACGGAGAGGGGTTACAAAGTTTTGAGAAGTGTTTGGATTTGGAAAAGATTTGTTTTACTGACCCACTCAATTTTGGTTTTGCGCCCCTCCAGGTTCAAGAATTGCAAAGGTGTGGTGACTACGAGGAAATTCAACGGTGTTCTGACAGAATGGACCAAATGAGGACTCACCTTCGGGTGGTTCATCTTAGAAGTTGTATATTTTAAAGCTTCCGAACTGTGTAAATGGTTACGTCACTCTCACGTGACAGCCAGCATGCCCTCCTTCGGGACGGGGTGTGACAAAATCCTTCTTGGTTCAAAATTTTTGTTGCAAAACATTTGCACAACCATTCTCTTCCACCACTTGCCTGGACCGTTGGTGTTACTCAAAGGTCCTCATAGGTGCTTCTTTGGACTTCTAGGTTGTTTCGAGACCAACAGGGTCCATGAATACATTAGCCCTTGCATATAGCAAACTATTATTTGTTTACAAGAATGATCTTAACTAAACTTATATGACTCAAAACAAACTTAAAAGACTCAAAACAATGCAAAACAATAAAAAAGACTCAATTTAGACTCTAGGACTTAATTTGGACGAAAATAGAATTGGTTTTGACTCAAAAGACTCAAAAATACACTTTAGGACAGATTTGAAACAAATAGAGGGGATTGGGTTTTTGACGAATTTCAGAGAAAAACAAGTAACTAAAAGACTTAAAAGGACTTTTTACATGTGAGGATCTAAATACTTTCTTGGTTAAAATACGAACTCAAAAAATTAAATTATTTTAATCCAAACTCGAAAATGAATTATTCTAATTGAAAGGACATTTCGACCGAAAAAATACCCAATGATAGTGATTTTCTTGCAATCTTCCTCTCCTCTTTTGTTTTTTTTTTGTTTTTAAACAAACAATATTATCTACACTAAGGGGTGGGGGAGTGGGCTAATTCAGGCTAGAAATAATGTAGTTCAAGTTTGCCTTTGACGAAAATTGAATCTAAGATCTCTTATTTATCAATGAAGAAAAATATTTTTATACCGTAGTACTGAATGACTTCTCTCCTTTTTTTATAGGGTAAAATTTTTACCCCCTCAAGTGCATTTAAAATATAATAATTTGTTTTTTAAAAAAAAAAAAAAAACCCTAGAAACCCATCTCTCCCCCCCCCCCCGACTCCCTCTCCTCAATTCTCTTCACCGCCCCTCCCATCCAAAAACCCACCCCACCCCCACCTCCCGTAACTCCCATACAACCCTCCCTCCCTTCTCTCTCCACGGCCGACGCCCCCGCAACGCCATCCAAATACCCAAAAAAAAAAATCGCAATCTTGAACCCAGATGAGCACGTGGAAGAATAGGATCAAACGACCTCTCGATTTCGTCGATCCTCAGCTACACTATGAAATCGAACTTCTCTGGCAGTGCGTTGGTCTGTGCGTGCACCAAGTTCTCATCCAGATCGAGAAAACTCTGTCATCTTCTCCATAGAGACAGCGGCGTAACTGGTGGCCCGAACAATAGCTTATGGCAAACCGGGTTTCCTGATCCGGGTTCGCATTTTGGGCGTTGGCCGTGGAGAGAAGGGAGGGAGGGAGGGTTGTTTGGGGGTTGCGGGGGAGGTGGGGGTGGGGTGGGTTTTTGTTTGTTTGTTTGTTTTTTTTTTTTTTTTTTAAATAGGGTAAATTATTATATTTTAAATGCATAAAAAATTTATTATTTTTGCCACGTGACACAAATTTGGCAGTCACGTCAGTACAAATATGAATTTCATATTTGCCACATCATCACTTAATGGATTTTCTAACGGATGTATGAAATTGAAATAAAATGATAAATAAATGTATGAAATTAAAATGTTTTAAAGATATTATAAGTAATTGCAATAACCCAAAACCTGAGACAGTAAAATATAATTTACCGTTTGTTTCAACTTTAAGGTTTGCAAACTCAAGGCAAAATAGACGGACAGAAACAAACCTAGGAGTGAAGAGGAGAAAATGGGAGGCAGAATAAAAATCACTACCCATTCCCAAGAACAAAATGGCGTCGGATTATGTTTCGGCCCATGAAAGATCCAGACGCGAGGCCCAAGTGAGTAAGACCGTACAGACCGTAAACTTCGGGCCCTACCCTCTGATAGGTCACCATTCCATCCGCGTAGACGATTCCTTCCTCCAATTGTGGAACAACTTACCAACAAGCGAAACGAATTCAGTGAGGCGACTCAACTGCTCAGCGCTCAGCAATGGCGTCCACACTTCTGAAGCGAACGAGCTTCTCCGCAATGAAATCAGTGGTGGGAGGCTTCCAAATCGGAGCTCAATCAAGAGCCTACGCGGCCGCTGCAGTCGGGACCGACCTAGTCTCCGCTGCAACCAATGTTTCCCTCCAGAAAGCTCGCACCTGGGACGAAGGCGTCTCCTCCAACTTCGCCACCACTCCTCTCAAAGACATTTTCAAGGTTTCATTTTTCATTTATGTGTTTAATTTTTCTATTAACATTCTGGTTTCAGTAAAATTTCAAGATTTTGGAGGCTGAAAATTTTGTGAAATTTGTGTTTTCAGGGCAAGAAAGTTGTCATCTTTGGGCTCCCTGTAAGTTAATCTCTCTGTTTATATCATGGGCTTGATGTAATTTAATATGTTAGTGAGAAATGCCAAATTTAGGGTCAGTAAAACACTGAAAATTGAGTAAATTATGAATCAAAAGCATTGAATTTATGAATTTTGTGAGTTCCTAGAAGAGGAATTTAAGTGGGTATTTTGTTTTCAATATGTCAGGGCGCCTTCACCGGCGTTTGTTCTGTGCAACACGTGCCTAGTTACAAGAACCAGATTGATAAGTTTAAGGCCAAAGGGGTTGATTCTGTGATTTGTGTAGCTGTGAATGATCCATATGTTATGAATGGCTGGGCAAGCAAACTCGAAGCCAAAGAAGCTGTAAGTGTTCCCTTTATTAAGTGCCTTCTTCTAATTTACGGAAAGAAGTAACTTTGTAGATTGCACCGCTCTTAGTGACTTGAATTTGGTGCCAAAAGTAGATAGATGGATGTCTGGATCATCAGTTCTAAAACTACATTCTAAATTTTAGCTTGTTGTACTAAGCGGCTATAGCCTATAAGAGTTCCCAAGTCAGTCTCGAGGCTAACTACTTGGAGAACAATCGTGGTTTTTATGTTTGCGAATTTTTCTTTTCTAAATTGCTATGTTAGTCTCAACTCAAGTAGGTTCAGCTTGATAACTCCGTCTGCTTGTACATAATAAAAATCGCATTTGGCAATTCCTTCAAAGTTTAGCAGCAGTGCTTTATTGTTTGAATGTAAATTATTGCAACATCTTTTTTTTCTTTTTGAAATTTGGCTAAATAGATTGAGTTCTATGGAGACTTCGATGGGAGCTTCCACAAAAGCTTGGAATTGGATAAGATCTCAGTGGTGCTTTGCTTGGACATCGCTCTCAAAGGTATAATCATCATCGGTTGTATTTGTTTACATTTTTGTAATTGAGTGTTTTGGAGAAACAAATGGGAGTTTATTGAATAAAACCTAGATGGGTATCTGGATATTGCATCGGACGCGGTTTTTTATCCATGGACTGTTCTTTAGTCCTTTTACCCTATCCTCCCTTTTTTCCCAATAATTTTAAGGGTCACCCTCCCTCGGTTTTATCCACAATCTATCTTACTATAGCCATAAAAATTTCAGTTTTGAAGAAAGTTTTGCTCTCTTTATGCAGATGGTCAGCATATGTGGTCGACGGGAAGGTGAAAACTCTAAATGTGGAGGAAGTGCCATCAGACTTCAAGGTTTCTGGCGGGGACGTCATTTTGGGGCAGATCTAGTTTTTATAGTTCTTGTGACAATTTACACGGTGCTTGATCCATGATGAGACATGTCATCCATTTGTATCCTTAATAACTGAATTCTGTTGAGTTCTGTTGAGTTTTGTTTGTTAATAAGGTTATGAAGGCCGAGTTTTGGCATGAAGTTTTCGGATGTCATGGTTTTAGGAATGGGACATTTCCTGCCATTAGCATCATTACCTTTGTTTACTAGTTCATATTGGACCGAGACCCCTACCATATGATGCAATCACATTCTCCAGTCCAATTGCTGTTTTTTTCATGCATTACTAGTTTATCCTCCAGGTAAGTTTTCGTTGGTTCGTTGCGCCCACATTTGCTGTATAGCTCTTTCGGTTCATCCTCCTTGACAAGGGTTTCATAATCGATCGTTAAACTCATTTCGTATGATGGGAGTTGCGTGGGTGTTGGGCAGTGCTCTGTTGTGCTATCCAAATCACTTAACTAAATTATATTGGTAGCTTCAGGACTAACGGAAAAACAAACGCAGGACATGTATATTAAGTAAGTTTAAACAGTTGAGACAACTGTTAGGTAGTAGGAATTCCCCCAGAATCCACTTAATACTAATTACTAAGCTACAAAGGAAGGGAAAATGTGAAGGGGGAGGACAAATAACTCATCATGACACTACATAAATAGGCAATGAGCAGGACGCAAAACGAACCAGCAGCGTGTGGCTCTTCACATAACGTCACTTGCTGAGGTGCCTAATGCTTGAAAGGTAAAACACATTCCTTATGCTTGAGAGGTAAAACACAAACGATTCGGAGATGAGCCAAATCCAAACTCCATACGGCATCAGTGTCCGCTCTGTAGCAAAGCAGGTTTTTGTTAGGTGTTGCTTTACACATTAAACAAGGGGAAATAAAGCTGGACGAATGAAATGATTTTTGCTTCTATATTTTGAAACGTAGTTTCATCTTTCAATATTATTAGCAGCAATTAATCAATAGAAAATGTTACAAAAAGTCAATTTATAGAACCTGTGCAGAAGAGACTTCAACTCGGCCTGCTGTAGCAGCTTTGACGTGAAGGTGCGTCTGAACTTTCATCAGCAACTCTCCCACTGTTACTACAAGAATGAACAATAACATTCTCTAGCACACCTTTTCCCTTGAAGGAAAAGTTTGAAGTTTCTCCTCCGCTATGGCCAGAAACAGGAGAAGGGGCTCCAGGTCTCTTTGGAGTAAGGTCGAGGCGCTCAAACATTCTTGCAACACCAGCAATTCCTGCACTCATCTCACGTTGAACCCCTTTGGTCATCTCCTTGACTGAGTTGTTACGAGCAAGTAGCTTTTCCCTAAAGCCTCGAGTGCTTCTTGAGATTGACTCTTTGTATCTTTCACAATTTTCAAACATGTGTATAAGAAAGAAGTCAACATCAACTTCAAAGTGAAGTATAGCAGTAGCATTTCTACCTGGCTGAGGCAGCAGACAACTTGGATTTGATAGAATCAGGGAAATTGATAGTCTCGGATGGGCTTGGTCTGTGTGGACCATCTGGTGATGGCCGGCCATAAATAACTCTGGAATGACCAAGAAATAGTAAGCCACCAGAAGATAAAAAGAAGAGATGAATACTATAGACAACAAAGATGACGAAACAAGCTTAAATCATATTCATGTGCCATGAGATAACACCTTCTATCTATGCACTTCATACTATATTGCAAACTACATTCCAGGTGATCAGCACAAGGCAGTAACATATATCCGCTTCTTGTGTATGTATTAGAATAAAATAAGATTTACGTGCGTCCACATTAGGGAATAACTTTTGGCCTTAGGTGCAAACCTCGGCATGCAACGGATATCACTATTGGCAGCAGTGCTGCAAATAAAAGACAATGGAGATTGAATAATAGATGGCCTTTGAGAAGTTGGCGAATCTTCTGGAGAAGTTGGGTATGTTTGCTGGAAACCAGGCACACTTTCATGATTGGAAAAAACAAAAACACGGGAAGGACCTAGCCCAGGTGATCTCTGTCTTTCCCTTCTGCGAGCATAATGAGCTCTGCCAGAAGCAGCAGCAAGATGCTGCATGATGCGCTCATCCAAATCGGAGTCATCTGAGAAAGATTCCTGAAAAGTTCAAGTTTGTTGTCAATGAAAGACCCGTTACCAGCAAGAAAAATTAAGTATACAAAATTTATTATAAAAACTCACGTGCTCAGCATCAAAATCCTCATACGAATGATATGTTTGGGGTGCCATGGAAGATGTTTTTCTTGACCTTGAGTTCTTCTCATTTTGTATAGCAGCTAGAAGCTCTTGGCTACACAGAAAATAAAAAATTAATTGAAACATAACGGAAAGCAATCAAGAAGTAGCACATGCATGAACTAGAGAAAGTTACATACAAAGCAGGATCCTTCAGGGAAAATGACTGCCAACAAATTGGGCATTCTTTACTTCTTTGTGACCTAAAAGAATATCAAGATTAATAAGAAACAATAAATTACAATTAAGAATATCAAGATTAATACTTCTTTGTAGACCGTGGAGGATGGAAGTAATGTATCATTTGGCCATATAAAAGACATAACCTATATATAAAGTGGGGTTACCATTCTAATATACAGTGAAGATGATATTCGTGTTTGCAGCTGGTTATCTGAAACAAGGATAAATTTTCAGGGTTAAACACTCAGATAAACGTCTGAATCTATGAGTGCAATACTCGCAGACAGCACATACTTCACAACAAGGGCTGTTTACTATCCATTATGTGCTATAGAGATCTGGTACAACAGCAAATACAAGATATCTAGTTTTTGCGAAATAACTTTAGCATGATCACAACCATCACTGCAGATCCTCTTATCGCAGAAACTTCTCTTATATTTCAAAAACATACAGAGAAAAAGATGGAAGTCCAACTTGGTTCTCAAAAACACTTGCATTCTAAATCTTTGCGCATTCCCACCCGTTCATTTCCATCAAATCCGACCAAGGAAACCGAAAGATTGTATTAATAAAGGATATACTCCAATGAATCATCATGCTTTATGATAACAATATACATTAATCAAACACAAGATTACATTGTTTTTCCATCAACCAAGTTTCCCAGACACTGAAAGAACCCCGAAAACTAGCTAAAGAAACCAATTATCAGAATTGACCGTAGATCACAGTCCATTTCGGCTACCAAAACAAGAGAAACTGCAAAAACATAAGAACTCGAAATCAGACTGTCAAAACCGATTTCGACCATTTACATTAGCAATCACAATCAGCATTACGAGACTGACCCAGTAAATACGGTCAGTTGGGTATGCACAAAACACTGAGTTGTACAAAAATTCAAAAGCTTTTCAGGTTTTGAAGAGTCATACGGTGCCCGGGTCGTCGCAGTTGAACGGCTCGAGGCAGATGCTGCAGCAGTCTTCGTACGAGTCGTCGAGAAGATCCGTGGAGGAAGACGGGGGAGCTGAGATGGGTTTTGGATTAAGAGAAGAAGAGGGAGCGAAAGACGCCATTTTTGAGCAATGCGGAGGGAGACAGAGAGGTGCAGAGGGACTGAGGGAGAGTGATTTTAATGGAGGAGATGGGGGGACTGGTGTGAGGAGGAAGAAGAAAGGGAACCCTAGAAAAAGTGTTGGTGGGGAAGGAAAGAGTAGAGGGTCAAAGTAAAGAATTTTAGGGAGGAGAAAAATGAAAAAGGATCAGAAAACGCAGCGGCAAAGCTAAACACCGATTCACACGCTTTGGTTTGATGGAATCAATCAACCAAATACTTGATTTCAATAATATATAATCAATCTCTCTATTTATCATTTGCTCCTTTTGTTTTGGTTTATTGTTGTGCAAGGGAAAGTTTGCTAACAAAACCACTATTTTTGCAATTTTCTTACCAATGAAAGACAGAGAAATTTAGAAATTGACAGACACCAATTCTCTTATTTGGATTCATAAACATAGAAATTTAGAATTTCCGCGTGGAAAAAAAACTTGGAATTTGGGACCACCAAATCCCAAGTTCAAATTCCATGTAAATAGGTGTCATTTCTCAATTTCTATGATTGAGAGTTTAAAAATAACAAATTCCGTATTCAATTCCATTGTTATTTTAGGTTAACCAAACAAGAAAATTTACAAATTCTAGAAAATAAAATCTCGTCATTTCAATTTTCGTCATTTTTAAATTCTTTAGTAATCTTAAATTTCTTCATCCAAACATAGTGTAAATTTTTTAAAAGTATTTCTTGCTTGTATAAGGTTTTTTTTTTAAGGTATATGTCAACTGATTCTTTAAAAAACACTTATCAAGAACATGAACTACTTGAATTTCAAAGTGTTTACACCATCGTCAATGGCACTTGAATATCGGTCTCAAAAGAATGCTTCGATTTATTTTATCAAATTTTGTATTTCAATTTGAACAAGTAACTAGACCAAAAGTAGTGTGGGCAAGTAAAGACAATTGCTAACATACTTCAGCTTTCATATAAAAGATTTACCAGTGAGACCAATAATCAAGTGTCATCTCACCTAACATAAAACGAAATTTCATGACTTTAACTTAGAAATACAGTTTTCCTAAAATAATTAGCTTTTGAAAGACTCTATAAAGCTAATTTGGATGACTTGTTAGTCCCTTCTAAATTTGAAACTAACATTTGCTCAAATAACTAATCTAGATGACTTGAATGATATATATGCTAATTTGTCAGTGATAGAATGAAAATTTGAAAGTTGAAAGGACTATGAAAGAAATACAATAAGTGTGAGGGCCTGACGCAAAGGTCCATTTGTTTGGAGGGCAATGGCTCGCCATTGTATTGACCGTCCTACAACTCCAACCGCACACCATCCAAACAGAGGATACGACGCCGTTGCAATTTGGTGCTTATAGGCGTTATTTTCCCTCTATAATCGGCCGGCCGCAAAGAGAGAGACCGAACCGAGTCAGTGACTCACTGAGTCTCCGTCGATGGCTACACTCTCAGCTGCTCAGCTGCTCCATCTTCCACTCCCGCTTCAAACTAAAAAGCCTCGCCATGCCCATTTCCACTTTGAATCCCTAAACCCTAACCCCAGGCTCTTCTCCTCCAACGACGTCGTATCCAATTGTCGGCCATTACAGGCCATTATCAACACTCCCCTTATTGCCACCGACGCCAACTCCGAACAAGAACCCCTCACACTCCGCCGCATTTGCCAACCCCACGTGCCCGACCACGTGCTCAAAAGAATGGAGGACTTGGGGTTCGTCGTTCCGACGCCCGTACAGCGGCAGGCTCTGCCGACTCTGTTTTCCGGCCGCGACTGCATACTTCACGCGCAGGTCAAAATTCGTAGACCCTTTGGTGTCATAGGTGTGTTTTTGAATCCAAGTTTGAATCTTGTTATGTGACTTCTGGTAATTAGACAGGTTCTGGGAAGACGCTGACGTACCTGCTTTTGATATTTTCTGCTGTGAACACTCGGAGATCGGCTGTTCAAGCTCTCGTTGTGGTTCCCACTAGGGAACTTGGGATGCAAGTAAGTCTTCTGGTGTTAAGTTCTCTGGTACTGATTAAAAAATGGCTGTAATTTGCACTTAGTATGGTGTAATGTATGATTATTTTGTTTAAGTGAGTTTAAGAAGATGAATTTACGTGTGTTTTATAAGCAAGGTTACGAAGGTTGCTAGGATGTTGGCCGCGAAGCCTAAGGAAGGCGAAGTGGAGCAGAAATCGTGTACTGTTATGGCTCTTTTAGATGGGGGAATGTTGACCAGGCACAAGAGTTGGTTAAAGGTGCTGCATTTTAGTTTCGTTTTACATGTTTGCAATGATTTAGGTTTTCTGCAGTTGTATTATGTTACGAAGAAATATTGTATTTTAGTAATGTGCTTTATTCGGTGCTTAAATGTTGTTTCAGGCGGAGCCCCCTACTATTGTGGTGGCAACGATTGGGAGTTTGTGCCAAATGCTTGAGAAGCAGATGATTAAGCTTGAATCGATGCGAGTGCTTGTAATTGATGAGGTAGTTTTGTGTGCTAGATGAGTTGTTATATGAGTAGAGTAATGTATTGTCCAAAAGGCTAACCAAGGTTGTCTGAAAATGCTATTGAATGTACAATGCCTTATATTCGCTGTTTGTTTAGGTTGACTTCATGTTCAGTTCCAAACAAGTCGCTTCTCTTCGGAAGCTGTTGACATCCTACACTTCAATCAATACCCGACAGACTGTTTTTGCCAGTGCTTCCATCCCTCAGCACAGACGATTTTTACATGACTGTATACAGCAGAAATGGACCAAGGTTTGTTGATATAGTTCTAGTTTCGTGTCAATATTATACAGATTTCATGTTGCATAACATTATGTGCGTATTTTACAGAGTGATGCAATTCATGTCCATGTCAATCCAGTTCAGCCTATGCCATCATGTTTACAGCATAGATTTGTGGTAAGAAATTTCTTAAATATGCAACCCATTCCATCCTGCTTTCTGGTTTACCTGTCATTAAATCATCTATACATCTGCTTTGATACTTTTTTTCAACAATTGTCTTCATGACATTGCATAAGAGACATCTATGTTCTTAATGTTCTAATTTCGAAGATGCTAATTCTGTTCATACTTGACAGATATGCCGTAAAAACAGAAGGAATGGGACCTTGCTGTCCTTATTACAGTCAGACGCGCCACAGTCTGCTATTATTTTTGTCGGCGAGCAGGTTTGCATTGCATATCCTTCTTTGTAATTTTATTTTTCATGGTGAAGTAATCATAACTTTAGTAGCATACATAGTTCATAATTGTATCAACAGTTTACCCAGAAAGTAAACCTCTAATGAAGATGTCGTTTAGGCATGGTTCATATGTGACCGACCGAGTGCTAGAGATGTACTTAAAATTAAAACTTATAATCTGTAATTGTTGATATAATATGAGTTCATTTTTCGAATTATATAGATGGGCTATCCATTCTAGTAATATATAGTTCTTGTCTATATGGTCAGTCTGAGAAGTCAAAGAAGGCTGGAAATGCTCCATCAACAACAGTATTAATTGATTTCCTGAAGGCTTCATACGAGGGATATTCAGACATCCTCCTTTTGGAAGAAGACATGAATTTCAATTCACGAGCAGCTTCTCTATCGGTAAGTTATGTGCTTTTCCCTTCTGGTCTGAATCAGTAAATCATGTTCAATAACTTCAATTCCTCGAAAGTAATATTAGTTCTAACGGAATGCTGAACAGAAATGCAGTTTCTGTTTTCAATTTCTGACTTACCTCTGGAAAGCATCCAAAATTTCCATTTTGCGACAATTTACTCTTGGTCTTTTGTATGCAATCATTTCGAGTGGAAATCTTCTGATGTATCTATTTACTTAATTTAGGAAGTCAGACAAGGAGGAAGCTATCTTCTTGTGTCAACAGATATAGCAGCCAGAGGGGTTGACCTGCCAGACACTACTCATATATACAACTTTGATCTGCCAAGAACTGCTGTTGATTATCTTCATCGAGCTGGAAGAACAGGTAGGAAACCGTTTTCAGACAAGAAATGCTCCGTTACCAACATTATAATGTCAGAGGAGCGGTTTGTTTTACAAAAATATGAAAATGAATTGATGTTTAACTGTGAAGAGTTAATTGTATAGAACCAGTGTAAGTCTTAGTCTGTAGCTCCAAGGAGTAGATTATGTATCACTTTCCTTGCGGAAGGAAAACCAAAAAGCAATCACAAATGCTTCATAGCATAACTGCATTTGCAGATGCTCGTTCAGTCCTTTTTCCTTATCTTCGGGTTTCAGGAATATATAAGTCTTTGGACCATAAGTAGTACACTGTCTTAACGTTTGATGGACAAGATTGTCCTCTCAAACAACAATATGGATAATTGCATATGTCATTTTCTGTACACACTACACGCATACATTTGAAATGAATCATAACTCGTTCTCGAAAGTGGATTAACAGAATTAGGGTGCACGGGAGTTGGTACTTGATTGTGTTATTTTAGGAAGAAAGAAATGGCAGAGTTGCTTATAGCTGCTTAATGTTTACAAAATAACAAGGTTTATACACATCCGGATCATGACTGTCTTGCTCTATTGACATGAGTATATATGTTGATTCCTATTGCATTTTCTCTTTTAGTTCCTTCCTGGTATACCCATAAACTAGAAGGACGGATGGATGTTTCAGATCACGAGTCCATCGACGATGGTTGAATTTTTCAATATGATGGTTATACCCGAGCGGATGTAGAACCCTTCTGACGATCTGTCAGCTTCCTGTACGCCCTGCAATTTCATGCATAAACAATGAGAGCAAATTAGACTAACGCATGTGTGTGATTGACAGTCGTTAACTGTTAGGGGTAACTAATAACAGTGGGCATGTCGTACCTCCGAGTTTGCAATAACAACGTTCTTCCCAATCCTTGCGTTTTTGTCGATGATGCAGTCTCTGCACATGACATGAAGAGCCATGATAAGCAAATAATTTTGTTGAACACTGTAAAACTCATAAAAGACAGGGAGGTTTAAGCAGCTTGTACTTGATTTTTGTATTCTCTCCAATTCCCACGGGAACTCTTCCTTCTGCTAACAGTGACACTCTCTCAGAATCGGTTTCGTAGTAATCAGCGCCGAGCATTACTGTGTCCTGCGTGCGTTTTCACAACCTCCGTTTGAATTACTCTTTTGTGTTGTTGCATTAACAGGTTTAGATTAATATTCTTCGGAATTTATGAGACAAACCTTCAGGTGAACATTGGAGTTTATTTGTGATCTGATACCGACAACGCTGTGCTCTATGAAGCTGTCAGTTAAGAAACTTCCATGTGATACGATGGAGTCAACTATCTGCACAAGGAGGAGGCATGTTTTATATTTGTAGGGGTTTCAGGGAGATTCAAGTGCAAATGAAAGACAGAGCTGCCAACCTTGCTGTTGTCAATCTTCGATGGAGGTAAGTTTCTCCTTGAAGTATACATCGGCTTTGCTGCATCATAGAAACTAAATTTATTTGGCTGAAAGGTATAGAAAAATAAACGTGCGTTAGATTCTATCTGTGAAAGTAGAAGCTTCTTCCGCTAGACTGCTACAATGGAAACAACACACCATTCAGAGGATTAGCTTTGTACTTACATGCTCGGTGAGGGCAAGGTTGGCCTCGAAGAAGGATCGGATGGTTCCAATGTCTTCCCAGTAATCATTGAAGAGATGAGCCTGCGCAGCGGTTTTACACAAAGAAACGTCATGGAATGCTGAGTGAACTCTCCGAGGCAGAGCCAAAATACAAAGTGAAAACCATAGGTTAGTGAGTTCAAATTCACATATAAAATTCTCAGAGAGAGATTTGATACCGACCTTTATGAAGAATTCTTTGGCCGAGGCAGGGATTATCTCTGATCCAAAGTCATTCGCTGTCGGAAAACGCCATCTGACTCGAACAGTTAGTGTAGTTTTCTCAAATTTCTTTAACATAGGGTGCGTGTTTGTGCGCGTAAATGTGCAATTTTATTTATAAATCATAAGTCATATATGATTAGCACCTTAAGAGATTCAGAAGTATCTCCTTCTTGAAGACATACACTCCCATGGATGCAATGTATGGTTTCTTTAGAGCTTCCTCCACCGAAAGTCCTAAAACGGTTGTATCTACTGCCTGCAGATTGATGTTTGTACCAAATTCAGCATACAGGTATTCATATTCCAATGCCACATCAAATTATTGTAGCTTAAGCATGAGTATTACCATTGCCTTCAGGTCATCTCCTTTAGGCTTTTCGCTGAATGATAGGACCCTTCCTTTCTTGTCTATCTTCATCAGACCAAAGTCTGAGGCTCGGCTATCAGCGAAAGAGAGGAAAGTCCAATAAGGTTGATGAGCAATAGTTGTAACTGAAATCAGAGTTGAAAAGAGATGTGTTGCGCAAGCGTACCTATCATCCATTGGCAAACAAGAAATGGTAATATCGGCGCCACTCTGCCTATGATTCTGCGGTGAATTGAGAGGTAAGTTTTGATGTATTTGAGAATTGACTTTTTGAATGTTTTCAATTGAAGAAAAACTAAATGTTTTGCCTTACTTGAACATAGTCCAAGTAGTCCATTCGATACAAATGATCTCCGGATAGAATCAGCACATCCTCAATGTACTTGCTTCTTGCATCCTGCAGCATGAAAAGCCTTGATACAGATTATAATGCCTCCAGATTTTAGGCCATCTGCCTCGAATTATTTACGAGATAATGAAAAAGAGAGTAAAAAGGAAAGGGAGAAACAAAGAGAAGTATAGATGCTCCGTAAATTTTTAAAGGAACTCCAGACCTAATTGTAGACATCGAAATTTCAGTAAAACAAATGTTCACCAATGCATTAAAGTTTTGACGTGTCAAGGCATACATGGCATACGCCACGTGTTGTACAAATTATACACGTGGCGTGTGACTCAACAAAATAGGGAGAAATACCCTTGAAGGATTAAACAAGTTTTTCTTCTTATTTTGGGCAATGACAAGGCAAGTACACTTCAAGTTTAAAATGGTGTTAAGTGGGAAATTAGACCATAAGTTACACCACTTCAAGTTTAAAATGGTATTAAGTGGGAAATTAGGCCATAAGTTACACCACTTCAAGTTTAAAATGGTGTTAAGTGGGAAATTAGGCCATAAGTTACACCACTTCAAGTTTAAAATGGTGTTAAGTGGGAAATTAGACCATAAGTTACACCACTTCAAGTTTAAAATGGTATTAAGTGGGAAATTAGGCCATAAGTTACACCACTTCAATTTCAATATTGCATTAAGTGGGAAAATTAGGCAATGGTGCTTGCAAAGGAAAAAAATATTTTGTGGTGGTGATTCATTCTCAAAGCCTATAAATAGGCTTCTCCATCAAGGTATCAAGCATCAACCAATTCACAAATACATTTCTCTACTCTCAAAATGGAAGAGAATACTCCCCACACATCCAAAATCCTTGAAGCTTTGAAACTCTAAAGCTCTCAAGCATCCAACCCCCAAATTCCCAAGAATCCCGAAGAATGGAGAAAGCACTCTTCATTCTTCGTCAAATCCTCCTTCAAGATCAAGCCCCGACGGCCCTTGAAGAACTTCCACCATTATTCAAGATCAAGCCCCAACGGCCCTTGAAGAAAGCGTTCATCATTCATCATTCATTCTTCAAGATCAAGCCCAACGCCCCTTGAAGATCCATTCATCATCTGTTCATCCTAAGCTCAAGCCCCAACGGCCCTTTGGATCAACGACCTCAACATCCAATCGTTCTTCAAGATTAAGCCCAAAAGCCCTTGAAGATCCGTTCATCCATCAACCTTCAAGATCAAGCCCAAAAGCCCTTGAAGAAATCCACACAACCATTATTCAAGATCAAGCCCCGACGGCCCTTGAAGAAAGTGTTCATCATTCATCAACTGTTCATCCTTAGATCAAGCCCCGACGGCCCTTTGGATCAACAACTCATCCACAAACCCATACACCCATTCTTCAAGATCAAGCCCGACGGCCCTTGAAGAAAGTGTTCATCCGTTCATCCTAAGATCAAGCCCCAACGACCCTTTGGATCAACAACCTCAACAAATCCACACATACAACAGTTCATCCAAGATTAAGCCCCGACGGCCCTTGGATCAACAAACAAATCCACACATCTATTCTTCAAGATCAAGCCCAAAAGCCCTTGAAGAAAACCAACCGTTCTTCAAGATCAAGCCCAAAAGCCCTTGAAGATCCGCTCATCCATCAACATTCAAGATCAAGCCCTGAAGGCCCTTGAAGAAACTTCCATCAACCTTCAAGATCAAAGCCACGAAGGCCCTTGAAGAAACTTACAACTGTTCATCCAAGATCAAGCCTCGACGGCCCTTGGATCAACAAATCTACATCTTACGGAGATAGAATCAGAGGACCAAATTTGAGAGAGATCGTAACCCAAAATCATTAAACACAAAAAATATTATTTTTGTACACGTTATTCTTGTTTCTTGTTTCAAGGAACTTTCGTGTTCACACTAATTACTTCAAATTAGTAGAGGACAGACAGAAACTTATACTCTTTTAATTCTTGATTTAAATGCTTAGTCCTTAATGGCTCTTGCTCTTTAATATAATGCAATAGCTCTCCGGATGTTCCCTCAGGGACGATCGAAAGATCTTAATCCTAACTGTTTCCATTTTCTGAAGAAAAATGACCAAGATCTCCATGCAGCATAGTTTCCTCCTACTAGCTTTTGGGTTCGTCAACGGTTCTCTGGCCAAGGTGAAGGTTGGGGTTTTATAACTTAGGAAAGGAAATTTCTCTGTGAATCGTACAAACCGGGGTGCATCTATAGTATCACTTTCAATCCCTGACAAAAATGGAAAGCTGCCTGACATTGTCCTAGGGTTCAATTCGGTCAAGGATTACATGAACATTTCCTCTCCCTTCGGTGCAATTGTTGGACGGGTTGCTAACAGGATACATGGCGCTGCATTTACGATGAATGGAACCCGTTATTAGCTAGTTCTGAATGACGGCAACGACATGGTTCATGTTGGTCCAAGAGGATTCAGTCGTGTTATTTGGAAAGCGAAAAGATATGAACCGTAGCGCTAACCCTAGCATCCAATTCTCCATCACAGCTTTGATGGCGAAGAAGGATTTCGATCTCCTTGTCACTGTGATGTACAAACTCGTTCGAAACAACCAAATGATCGTAACAAGGAAAGCCACAGCTCTAAACAAGCCTACTCCAGTGAATCTAGCCCACCATGCCTTCTGGAACCTAGGTGGTTACAACAATAGCAACATTTTACACCACTATGTGCAGATATTCGGGTTCCATGTCACACCAGTGGATAGCCAGTTTATACCTACTGGTAAAGTCATGCCGGTGAATGGAATACCTTATGATTTTCACCTCACCTCACACCATCAGAAGCAGGATCAAGAAACTACTGAACGGTTATGATATCAACTATGTGCTTGATAGTTTCAAGGGTGACAGAAAACTGAAAAGGGCTGCTTTCTTGCACGAAAAGAAATTGGGAAGAGTGTTGGAGCTATGGACAGATGCTTCAGGCATCCAGTTCTACAGCGGTAACTACTTAAAGGGTGTGAAGGGAAAAGGTGGATCTGTTTCTAACCGACACAGAGGACTATGTTTGGAGACTCGAGGCTTCCCTGACGTAGTGAATCACCGAAATTTCGCTTGACAAATTGTGACTAAAGGAAAGCCTTACACACATTCTAGGCTGTTCAAATGTACTTCTCCATAGCTTGCATAGATATTTCTGTATTTGATATGTATTAGCTTTTTCTTGAAGCTCAAGAAACAAAGAAGACAATCTGAATTTTTTTTCTGTTTATCAAATTGTCGTTTTTGAGTACCTCGAAAAGCCAATGGAATTGACGGACAGCATCTGCAGTACCCTGGAACCACCTCTGCCCTGCCTCGCCCGGAGTTTGAGTAGCTGCTAGAACCTGGCATAGAGCGAAAGAGCGATATTAGGGTGTGTAACATTTTGTCGAAATTACTTGATGCTGATTAGTTAAGTGGGGGATTAATTATGTTAATCTAAATACGTACCTCTACATATCCGTCGCCGAAGGAGGTGCCGCTGCCAAAGTTGTAAGCTCTTGAAATGTGCCTGTTGAGTGATGCTGAGTTGAACTGAGTGAGGATATAAACTTTGTTGATTCCACTGTTGATGCAGTTACTCATTGGGACATCAATCAGCCTGTATGCTCCCCCTATTGGAACCTAAATTGGAAAATGTAGAACAAGAGGGAGCATTCCTCAACAATTTATGATTGGTTCAGTAAGCATTTCGTTTTTTTTTTTTTTTTCCAGAAATAATATCACACACTATTACACTAACAGCAACACGTTAAACATATGAGCACAAACTAGAGCAGAGTGCATTACGTCCGCTATTTGCATTGATTTGCATCAATATTATCTAAAATGTACTGATAATGTATGAATATATACATTTTGTCACAACAATAACATCAACCATTATCAACAACGCATTAATTATATGTTGTTTAAAGAACGGACGCATGTTTCATAGTCGGATGGAGTAAAGCTTCAAGTTTTGTAACAAGGAAGAAAGACGTACAGCAGGTTTGGCACGCCTCTTGGTGAGTGGGAAAAGCCGAGTCCCGGCTCCACCTCCCAGTATGATTGCAACGACTGTTCGTGGATCCCTCTTCTCAATATCTATGTCCCTCAACTGTGATATGCACCCAAACATCATATATCAATTCCACATATGCATATATGCAAATGTTAATTGGGCAAGCATTACCATACCATGGGCTTCTTGTCAAACCCCTAAATAAGGAAAATAATTTTTGTACTATTTCTTTCACACTTCTATTAAAAACTATCTCTTGATTCTCTTTTTCTTTAATATGATTCAAATGACAGAAATAAACAAAAATATGCATAGAAAAAAAAATATTCGTGTGAAAATGTGATCTGATTAGTATTATTGTTTTCGTTTTCACTAAAAAAATAAAATAAAGGGCACTTTTGGCACTTCATTTTTAGCCATCTCTACTTTTAACCGAACGTTTTATAAGATTTTCTGCACTCATAGAAACTTGGAGGCCTGCAAAGATGCTTGGAGAAAATGAGTGTTAAAATCGCCAGCGAAGAAAAAACGTTTGACTCTTCGTTGTACACGTGAACTTGAACAATGCCAGGCAATCTAAAGCCAAGTAGGCTTTAGACACGATGATTTTATGGAGAGAAGCAATCTCATGCAAATACAACAATCATGCATGAAATGAAATTCATGATTGCAATTAGCTAATTAGTCAGTAAGTAATGCTTTTTTATGTGGTGAGTTCGAGAGCTCACTTTGGCCTCCCCCGCTATATCAGCAGCAACAGACATGCAAACATGCTGCCCAACCCTACCATTCTTATTAGCTTCAACTTGAAGCTGAGGCAGGTTTAGCTTCTTCCCCATCATCTCTCCACTACAAAACTTCACAAGCCTCTTGTTCCTCCCCGGCACTCCTGCCGCACTGCGCCATTGGCTGGCGGCAGAGAGCGAAATCAGGCAATGATCCGCCGACACTGCCATTTTTCTTCCCTCGGATGTTAATTCCAGGGAGGGGAAGGAAGCAATAGAGCTTACTTGATAGCTATTGGAGGATTGGGACACGTTATCCAGACTCAATAGCGTCCACCAGTTACATATTGTGTTTGTATTTTTACCACCATGAAAAGCTTGTAATTACAGATTAGTCCCTCGTGATTTCTTGGAATTTATGAATCAAAGAATATGCTGGGCAGCCCTCGATTGTTCATGTTGACAAGTTGTAACTATTAACCAACACAATGATTTCAGTATATGTACTTGTATACGTTATAGTTGGAGTGCTAGAAACAAAATTGAGAGTGTTAAATCGCTATCTCTAGGAGAAGTCTTAATTAAATTCAATCTAACAATAAAAAAAGGGTTACTTGAGTTTGGTTTTAATAATATGTATCATTCAACGATGCAGATGTTTTACCCATTAAATTTGATTTCGAAAATTGTTAAATCTTTTTAATTCCAATCACACCGTTGAATTTTTTTTTATTTTGCATTGTTCTTTAAACATCTCTTGAGCCTATAACTACAAAAAGTACTATTGGAAGAAGAAAAAAAATCTAGAAGGTATGGTTTGGAAGGAGTTTTTGGAGGATATGTACAAGGGTCATAGACTAAGAGGAAAACTTACATGAAATAAATTTACTGTTATGTTGTGTTTTTTGTCGAAAAGTGTAATGTCATATATAAATTTTTCTTCACATGGTAATGTATGATTAAATCGAAATGCTACTTGACAGTAAACCTATTCCGTGTAAGTTGTTCTCCATAACCTAAAAAGTTTCTTTTTTTTCTTTGGCATCAAATTCAACTCATTCACAAAAGTTGAATGTTTCTGCACAAACTATGTAGCATCATGTAAGAACGTCAAAAGCCCCTCGTTACAAGTAACCCAATCTGCAGGTATGACCTAAAGTTCCATATTACGCAACAATCTCCAACAACTAACCAAATTCATTTTGAGACCCAAAAGTAACTCGTATTTGTCCACAAACGTACTCTCGATCACATGGAAAAATAATCCATATCTTCAAATCGAAGGGGTTAAACGGAGGAGGATTCTCTATCCTTCTATTCTCATCCCCTCCTATCACACGTTATTTTTTGTCTTATTATCTCTATAAAAAAATTCAATATAAGATGTTGACGTGGCTTAACTGTGACCGTTCAAATAGGAGGGCATGAAATGGTAGAGAGATTAGGAGGGTAGAGAATCCTCCTCTGGGTTAAACATAGATGCATGCAAAATTATAGTTCTCAAGAATTATTTTTAAATGAACAGTGTCAAATATATTCATAAACCATCTCCAACCGACTGAAGGGGCTAAACATAGCCCCCTCAATAATTTTCAGAGAGGTGCATTCAACTGGAATTGTAATGGATTTATAAATATCATAGATTTTGATGGAGTTTAATTGATTTATAGAAATTTTACTTAAAATTTTGAGTGAATTCCCTCAAATTCTCAGGGATAGAGTGAGATTTGAGAATATTTTACATCACAAAATTTCTCGAATTCCCCAACTTTTTAAAATCTTTTAAAATTAAATTATATTTGCATAAAGGGAGTCAAAGTAGTGATCATGACATGTCGGGACATTTCTTTGTCGGTCCCATCCACTCCACCTGGAATGTTATAAACTTCTTTAAAATTATGATTTTTTTTTCTTCCAAAAGTAAGAATTTTATTAGATTCGAATGGAAATGTTTACATCAGAAGCCAATATTTAAACAACCATTGTAGCTTAAGACCATCCCAACAATGAAAGAATGCCCTCTTCCCGCCCAACAAACAAAGCCACTAGATGCGTTGTTTTACAAATTCGAGGAGCAAAGATAAATTCTACTGACATTAATTGATGTTTCAAACACTGAATATCAAAGAGGATGCCTTCAGTCACAACATTGTGTTGCATATTCCCATTAAGGATATCTACAAAGACAATTGGAGTCTGACTCTACCTGAACAACCGCAAACCCATTATCAATACAGGCCAACACCGCCATTCGTATCCCATCCACTTCTGCCATCAAACTAAATTTATATGGCAAATCTCCACAGCCGCCCGCCCCCTGAAAGATACCCGAAAAATCTCTTGCTACCTAACCATATCCACCACGGGCCGACGCCTTGAACCAAGCTCCATCACAATTCACTTTAATTGTACGAAATGGTGGTCGTGTCCAGCATATAGGAACAACTAGAAATTGCTGCCCGCGCGTTGCTGCGGGATTAGAAATTGTATGGAAGATTGATAAGCTGATTCTAAATCATCAAGTTTCCAACTGCGATGCATGACAATCAATTGAAACAATTGAAACGTTTTCTCTAAATTATTAAATAGCATTTAGCACAAACTGAGTTGCAAATTCAAATGCAAGAATGCAAATGAAGATAAATTGTCAAATTCCATATATGTCAAACTTCATTTAGGAAATTGAAAACCATAAAAATAAATTGATAGACCCACAAAGATAGTTCACAATTATAAATGTTGAATGCTGATAAAATATATAATACAATGATCTCGGTTTCTCTCATAATTATAGAATGTTGAATGCAAACAACATACCCAAATTACCAATCAAACCAATCAAAATTTCCACTCCTTGGTTAATATCAGAAAATGCCAAATCCAAATCTACGAACCCCACACTGTCAACTGATTCCTTACCAAAATTATGGCAAGTATTGTTATACAATTCCAATAATGTTGTTCGAGTACTCCTTGAACATGCATCATTTGGTATATCCATCCCTCTCTCTCTCTCTCTCTCTCTCTCTCTCTAAAAGTCATTGTTAACAGTAATTATATAATAACAGGCTAAAAGAACTGTCAACTACGTTATCAAGGAAAAACAAATGTCAATGAGAAATGAAGATAAAGAACCTTTACTGGTGTACTCAAGAAATTGAGAATCGTTATCTGCAAACGGCCTCCAATCGGATCACCTCTAAAATTCTAAGGTGCTACAGCTACTTTAAGAATAGCTTATGTCCAATACAACCCTGCAAGAATAGTCATTCTTCAATATTTAAGCACGATTTGAAACAGGGCATTAAGATAAGGTTACAAATATAGTAAGCTCCCAATCGAGTATTTAAATGGAAGAGATATGTGAAGGCAGTCAAAGAACCCAAATATATCAATGTTTCAAACGAATATCTGTCACAAAATTATTGCACTCGAACTACCCTAATAACACGTCATGGGCACACTCCCATGATTATCTGAAAAGATATCGTTGGTTACCGTTGACAGTATATGGCATTCTCTTAAATTGAAAGCGTAAACAATGAAGAATGCACATGAACAACACACAATTTCTTTGGAAAACAGTTTTACAATGCAGTAGTTTTGAATTGGAAATTCAAAATGAACTTAGTTCAACCTACAAAATTCAATAATTTAATCAAATCAAAACAAATGAGCAAAATTGTCTTATATTAAACACATAGTTGGAGCTTGGAACGCATAAAATGAAAAAGAAAATTAGACCTTGCTTTCCCCAACTAATTTTCAAATGTATCTGTGTTAATTTGAAACCAATATTTATCCAATTAGAAAGTGTAGAGTCGTTGATATGTAAATTGTTTAACCTTGAGGCTTGCGATAACCACAAATGTTGGCGGGACTAATTGTTGCAACATAATGGAACTGAAGTTCTTTGCAACATCAATCCATAGTGTAACTCTTTTTTTTTTTTTTTTTTTTTTGCCTTCTCTTGAATCAATAGACATAAACAAAAAAAAGTTAGTAAGAAGTATTGTATTTACAACATTTGGAGATGATTTGTCAACATGCTTTTACCTAATATTTTGAATGTAGATTTACACTTGTTTTCAAGCCTTCTAATCAGCCACTTTTTGTTCTAACTCTTGTGTTGCATTAATGTGTCCAAGAACATCTTGTAATCTCAAAGAAGCTTATGATAATTAATATAATAAAACCTAAACAAAATACCAAATTCAAATCCAATATAACGAAAAACTAAATTAACTTGTGGTAAATTGATGGCTTACTTTTTACAGCAATTCTGTAATTACAAATTCTTCTGTTAAATTACGGTGACTGGGAGATGTTGACGCTGCATAAGCTATTTGAATTATGCCTACTATAATCAACCAGGGAAGAATGCTTTGTAACCAAATAGAGGTATTGGAGGACTGATACGCATGAAAGCTGATCTGCATTCTATAAACAACATAACTCTACCAAGTTCACAATTCTCTTAAATTCCATTAAAAAAATCTACCAAACGGAAAATTCACTTGGAATTTACTGTTAAGCCAAACTACCAAGAAATTGGAACTTATTTTGTAAAATAATTAACCTTTTCAAGCATTGTGGCAACTCCTTTGTTCTCATCATCCAAAATTGCTCCTTTTATATAGAGTATCCATCAATGCATTGCTGCTCAACACCCAAATCATCAAATGCGAGAAAAAGCATATTCTAAGGTTGAAATGGAATTCCACAAATTCCCCAAATGGGCAACTCTAGAATTGTAAAGAAATTGTCTTTATCAAATCTTCAATTAATTATAGCAAAACCCAAAACTCAAAAAGTTTTAATCAGCTTACATGACCGCTCATCAGCAAGCTCAGAGCAACAAAACCCAACAAACCCAAAATATTCGAATAAATCCCACACAAAAAAAATCTACTTAAAAAAAACCTACAAACAACAAATAACTCACTACTTTTTCATACGAATTCGAACAGAGGTATAGAACATACCGATTTGAAGCAAGAAATCTCAGTGAAAATCCTCGAGGAAGCCACGTTGATCTCAAGAAGCAGAGAAAATTAGGGATTTTTTTTTTCTGACTCCAAATCATCCTTAAGACGGCGCTATTCTGTCGAAAAAGAAGAAGGAAAAAAAAAAAAAACCAAATTAGGGATTTTTTTCAGTGAAGAAAAAGAGAAAATTAAAAGAAGAGAAAAGAACATTGGGCTTTTATTTCAACTTTGGGGTTTCAATTTCCGATCTCTCTAGGCAGAGGAACAGAGATAAAGCAACAACAGTAGATTAAGTAAGGGGAAGAGCGGCGGTGGTACTTGCAAAGCTCGAATGTTTGTGCATGCAATTAGAATAATTATTTATCATATGTTTTGATGAGGATTATGTATAATTACATGATACCCCAGCGAGGGTGAAGCTCAAGATCCAGAACCTGTTCTTCAAAGGTGATGTTGGCACGACGGACATCGGGGAGGAGATAACTGAGCCACTATAATCTGCAGCTCTTTTCTTTTCAGACTTGGGTTTGGTTGCAAAATTGAAAACACATGGTCAACTCGTTAGGCAATAATTGGTAAAAGCAAGAGGGATCTGAGGAAATATAGAGATAAAAAAAATACCCAGGAGAAGGAGCGGAGGAGAAGGAATGAGGGAGGAGCCTGGACGGGGAGAAGTTGTCCAACGGAGGAGAAGGGAGGAGATGCCTCGAATGGAGGAGGATGTTGTGGTTCGCAGTTCTAAGAGAGTGAATCGGACAGGTTCATCGGGAAACAAACGGAAAAGCTTCGTTCTCAAAACAAATGGAAAGGCCGAGCTTTTACATTCCCACGATGACCAACACGTGTACAGAAGGGGTAAATTAGTAAATAAACTGTACAACGGAAGTGAAAAGGCTGAATATGCCTAACAATTGAGGGGCAAAATTGTCCGCCCACTGGTCATCCACAGTACCACCCTAATTGGGTTTTAGTATATATAGATATTACTTACCTGGGCAAAAGCTTGTCGCTGCACCCTATCTACACATGGTGCCTTCTCTTGTTTCAACTCTTCAAATTCACACCATTGTCTCTGCATTAGTTTTATGGATTCCAATGGTTCCACATTCTTCTTTTCAAATACTAGACAATTCCGAGACTTCCTGTACCATTGTAGAATCCAACTGAACAGGGGTCCCAAACCAAAATACCCGCAAACGGGCAATGAAAGAACATGTGGCATTGTGTTTCCTCAGCAACCCCGCAAGTCGGGCTAGTAGTAGGTAGGCCAATGCCCCGACGCTGGAGGTTCATTTTAACCATCAAAATACTTTTGCAACTCCTCCAAATAAAATGCCGTAATTTATATGGGACATCCAACTTCCATATTATCGACCAAACCTTGCTCCGCCCTTGTCCCGCACTCGACTCCCCCATCCTTTGCGTCCAAGCTCACCATTACGGTTACGATCCTGAGCAATGTAATACCCAGTTTGCACCGAGTACACCCCACCTTTTGTATAGTGCCATATTAATTTATTTCTGCACCCAAACTTGCTTAGCGGCATACTCAAAATACATCGGGCTTCCTCACTACTAAAACAGGTAGTCACGATATCAGTACGCCATTGGCCAAGGCTACTATCAATCAAATCCACCACTCGTTCCGACATATTCTCATGGTTCGAAATAGGTTTGAAAGTTCTCGGGTAGGCAACCATGGATCAAGTTTAACTCGTATTTGTTTCTGCTCACCAACCCTCCATCAAATTCTAGCTCGTAGGATCGTCCGTCCTTAAAATTATGATTGAATACACCTAAAATTTCGGAGAGTTACTTAAAATCCTTATTGAATACCTGGATTTGTATAAAGAATTAAAATCTCTCAAAATCCACACCCCTTAGTTTTAAGTTTATTTTTAAAATTTACTAGTTAATTTAATTAAATTACCATGTTAAAATAAGGCTATCCGAATATGATTTTTGAGTGTCACATACTTAAAAAACACCCATAAAAATTTCAAAACGAAACCTATTAACCAATTAAATCATTATTATATTCAAATACAAAGATGGTATAAAATTCAAAGAACATTGTATGTGTGATATCCCATCGCCAAAATTAGTATTTTATTTCTTTTTAGACGTATTTTGGAGATTTTACAAAAGTTAGTTTGTTAAATTCTCTAGTTTCGAAAAAAATGAAGTGAGGGGTATTTCTGTCATTTCCAACTTCATTCTAACTTTTCGGTCAAATCTTAAGTTGTTTTTGGTAGAGCTTGAACCCACATGACATGCCCCGATCCCGATGTCCTAGGGACATTGGGATGGCCACGTGCTGGCCGACACCCGAAGGTGATGCAAGCCATTTAATGAATGCATATGCTGAGAACATGAGAAACATGCGTATAAATTTTGCTCGAATACTAAGATAATAAAATAATATTCAGCTGCCAACAATGAAAACATAATGATAATGCATGACATGTTCCAAGCATACATCTAATTCAGAGTACAAGCGGAAGATAAAATAGAAATGTGCTATTACAATAGAAGTCAAAGCAAAGAGAATGACACTGTATCACTAGTAGGGGAATGCCTTGTATCTCGGATCATATTCCTCATCCCTATGTCCTGAGGGGGCGCAAAACAAACATGAGTGGACCAAGTTGATATACATAATAAAGAAACAGTTATTCAACATACTAACCCCCAAAGTTTTATGAAAACTAATAGCATAATATGTAATAAGTTTTCCGAAAACCCTAGCATGCCATAAAACCTTTCATGAAACATATCTCGTATATAGTGTGCTAGCTAGTGATATCAATATCAGTATCTCTCGGCCCAAAGTTATTAATATATACCTCCTGCCGACCATATATCTCCTTTAGCCAGATATCTCTCTCACCCGTAGGCAAAATCGTGACCACTAGATACGCACAAAACCATTGAACATAGTCTTTCCAAACATAGATACATATATCTCAAAACATCTTCATAGTATAAAGTCATCCATCATCTATACTATAAAGAAGTGTGTAAAAGCATGTTCTAAATAGCATATAGTCATCCAACATATATACTACAAAGAACATCAGTTCGATAAAATATGATATTCCAAAATATTCGTAATAATCATAATATCTCATAAAACGTTTCATAAAACGTAATCATTAAATCATGTTTTTCATGTATGCATTTCTACTATTAAAACATGCATTTAGAAAGGGTACACTCACAAATACTCCGTCATCGAGAGTCGTACAAAAAAGGAATGAAGGAATCGCCGCTAATATTCACACCTAAGCACATAAAGTGTCCAATTAATATAACTCTATTCAAACAACTGAATTTGGGAAATGGGCATAAAAAACGGATCCAGGACATCGAAATTAGCCTAGGAGAGGTCCCGGACGAAACCCGAAAAAAAAATCAACAAAAGTCAACATTGACCTTTGATCGGTCAAAATCAAAGTCCACGGTCAGCATTGACCTGGTCAACGTGTCCGGGTCGGGTCAGGTCAACCGAGTTTGGGCTTGGGTTGGATCCGAGTTGGGATTTGGGCCAGTGGGCTGGTAACCCGGCCCAAGGGGAAATGGTTTAGGGTTAAGAATTGTCGAAGCTCTTTGGTCTTGGGCCGAAGGCCTGGCCCAAATAAAAGGGTTTTGGGTTTTAAAAAGAAGAAAATAAAATAAAAAGGATTTGGGTTGAGTTTTAAAGAGGGTAACAGGTCTAAGAGTCGAGTCTTTTACGGCCCAAAGGCCTAACTAACAAGGTTTGGGTTTGGGCTGTCCTAAAGCTTTAGGCTTGGGGTTTAGGCCCAAAGGCTCTAGGTTGCTGGTTCTCGCCGGGGAAGGAGGCCGGAGTCTCCCGTGCTCCAATCAACGCCGATCTGCCACTCTAGGGTACGATTTAGGTACGAAAATGAAATGCAAGGTGAAAGGAAATGTTTTCTCACCTTCAATTCACCGTGGGATGGCCAAAGGTGGCCGAATTTCGGCTCAAAACTCACGGGGTTCGCCGGAGCTAGTTCTTGGTTTTGCCAAGCTTCATAGAGGCTAGGGAGAGTGAGAGAGAGCCCACGCGTCGATGCTGGTGATGTTGGTTCGTCGCATGCAATATGGGTGTGCAGATGTGTGCGTGTGAGTGTAGAGATCGGAGAGAGAGAGATCTGTGAGAGGGAAAGGGTACTAAGCTAAGAGAAAGACTCAAGAGTGTTGACTCGGGGGAGGGGAAAGAGACAAGAAAAGAAAATGAGAGTTGAGGGTTTACCATGTGACAGGCTACGAGGGAAGAAGAATCTAAAAGGAAGGGTACAGATTGGTTAAGGATATGGGACTAATATGTGACTTTCATATACTTTTAGGGTAATTGTGAAATTACATTAAACTTTTGGGGGTGGGGTTTCACACCACGAGCTTGTGGGCATAAACGAATTTCAATTCCGAGTTAGAACGAATAAGTTAGACATGTTTAAAGCAGGGGATATTTTTGTTATTTAGACTTTACCATAAATAGTGGGCTTCTACAAGTGGATACCCAGATTCTTGGAGGTTTCCATTTCAGGAAACCTGACCCATAACCCAGAAAACCCACCCAAATTGACCCATACGACCCATGAACTTCCGACAATGATTTCGGTCAACTCCGGCTTCATTTTCGACACCACCACCACCATCTTAAAGCTCTCACTCCTCTCTACAAAACCCAACCAAGAACCACCTTGATTAACCTCTGTATGTGGCTGCGCAAGGCCACAAAACCCAACAAAAACCAACAATGCTTCGACCATCCTTTTCATTTTTTCGGCGAATCGACAAAGTGACTGTCGACGCCACTAACTAGACGTTGTAGCCCATCATCCCAGGAGTAATTCCTGACCAGCCTTGACCCCATGGGACCACCGTAGGTGGTGAATCGATGCTGGGAAGCTTCCAGCACCCGCCGACATTATTGGCAAAATTGACCCTCTTTCGTCCACTTTTGGACTTCGTGGCAGGTATAAAAGTTGACTATCTTCTTATAAATTTTGGTAGAATTTGGAGCTAGTCGATAAAGTGGGTTTCCGGTCGTAGAAAACCACCAGCGCAGCGGCGTGTGGGGAAAAGTTAAAATTTATGGATTTTAGACAGCGAGACGTTATCAATGTCTTGAGCCCATGTCCAAAGTCCGTTTATTGAAATTTGATACGATGATTCGATTATTCAATACTTCAGATAATTATACTGCCGTACGATTTTTGTAAGTCACAACAATCTGACCGTTGGATCATCGTGCAGTTTTGTGAGCATCCTTGTTATTTGTTGTTGGACCTTGAAGAGCTTACGGATCAGAAATCCGATGAGCAGATCTTCCGAATTGAATTACCTAGGTTTGTTGACCTTATAGGACCTTTGATCGACATTTGGATTTTTAATCAATGTGCCCTATTCTAGAGTGTCGTTGTTATAGAATGTTATTAAGGCTTGATGGAGCTTAGTTGGCTCATCTCGATGACGTGTCGTTCCCAGTTAACGTGCATCTCGATTTACGTGCACGTGGCACTTGGCCTCGGTTTGCGTGTTAGTCTTATTAAGTTTCCTAAGTGGGTTTTGTGTATTGTATTAGATTCCCTTGGAGCGGAGTTGGTGAATCTAGAAGTGCAAATAACCCAGGTGAGTGACATTAATATTATGTGATATGGTTATTACCCATGAAATTCCTTATTATATACTATGTGGATATAATATGGATTAGCAAATGATTTTATGGAAATGTGTGCTACTATGCTATGTTTACTTGAAGATGCTATCAGAAATATATGTATATGTTATGCTTGAAATGATTATGATATGTAAGGGCTAGTAGAGGACTGCTGACCGAGTACATACGATGATGTGGGATAGAATGGGAATTTGCACCATGTAGCGATGGTACATGGATGGTCCTGCTTGGTTAATCCACAATGGAGGACCATACTACTTTGGGATTGTGCTTGGTTAATCTGCAATGGGTGATCCTTATTACTTAGGTATGGCCATACATATTTAGGGGTGATCATGCTTGATTAATCCACGATGGGTGATCACTACCTATTAGTTTTCGTAGGAGTGACTCTGCTTGTTTATCCCTAGGGGGGTCACTACCTACATGGTATTCTCATGAGTGGTTTTGCTTGGTTAATCCGCAATAGGAGACCACATCTTGATCGGTTACCTATTGTAGTCTTCGGCCGAACAGTGTCTCTCTATAACCCTAGAATATTGTTTATTACTTATATGAAAGATGAGATTGAAGGCATGTGTGGCTCAATCTAGAAAGTGACAATTGAATCAAATAGTTTACATGATGACGTTGCCTAAAAGAGAATGATTTTGGATGTGACTCATTACGTTGCCTAAAAGAGAATGATTTTGGATGTGACTCATTCCTACTCGTAACGAAGAGTGCAATGATCGAAAAAGATACCAATCTCATTCCTACACATGATTGTATTATTGATTTTGCGTCATTCCTACACAACTTTGGGTTGTGTGATGACTAAGAATGTTATCATGAGACGTGTGGTGAGATTCGAAATTGAATAACCATTCATATACGTGTTAATAAGGCGTAGGGTGGTTATATATAAAATATGTGGCAATCAGACTCTTATGATGACTCGGAATTGATGAAAGGCAAGTGGTGAGTAACAATCCGAAGAATGTCATAATGATATTGACGGTGATCGGATTGGCCCATTATTCAGAGGAAAGTCCTGTGTGGACGTAGCACTACTTTTTCATTTAATCATTTGATGTTATTTCTATTTCACATATGTTGTTTTATTGTCATCACACGAGTTTCGCAGCTTATTTAGGTTTTGCTTTGCATGATGCACCATTCCCACGGCGTAAGGTTATTTTGTAGAGTAACTGGTAACGGTTAGACGAGAAAATTTCTGGTGGTGTAGTTGTGAAGGCAGTGCACTTGAGAGTAGGGATTGCCGCCCTTTGTTGGAAGTTATTTTCGCTGAGCTCTATTGTATATTATACGTATAAGTCTTAGTGGCTCTATGTATTTTATATTGTACTACTACTGTCCTATCGTTGCGTGTCGATTCTGGACGTATCTCGAGATCGAGGCGTAACAGTATGATCATAGTCAGCCTTGCTTGACTTCCCCATATGTATTCCCTCCATCCCTACTCCTACAATACACACCATTAAGCAACCATTACAATATTTCATCAAATTTTCTCTGATTATTTCCTCATCGATAATTTTCGTAAAAAAAAAAATCTCATGTATGACAATTGCAAGGTTGAATTTTTCAGACATGAACCTTCTGAGCCAATTCTTGAAGGAGAAGAGAACCTTGCAATCTCTCCCATTAGAGACGACCTTACTTTTACTTTTTTTCTTTCAAACATGCTTTTTCATGTTGATGCTACCATTTGCCTAAAATGGAGGTATTACACTTGATGAAGGGCTGGAACAAATTGTGTTCCTCAATCAATAAACTTGGGAGCATGAATAAACTTACAGTTTCCTCCAATATCTTATTAGAAATAGTTTCCTCCAATGTCTTATTAGTCGCATGTAAAATTACCATGAATAATCTGTCGAGAAATAATTGAATAGAGGAGTCTAGAGGTAAATTGGAAGTTTAGCACTTAAAAATTCAATCTTGAAACAGAGAAAATCGGAAGAAAAAAAAAATAATGGAGCAATAGCCAACTCATGTTTTAACTACCTTTTAGATTGCGTATATGGATCAAGTCATAAATTTCAAATGTTTTCGTTGCTCATAAATATCCTATATGTTTGGCATATTAAAAATATGATGATCATGTTTGCCAAAAAAAAGTATGACCATCCTATAAACAAACAAAAAAAAAATTTGATGATTATTTTTTAATCCTCGAATTCCTATTCTTTTTCCAAAATTCGCCGAGAAAGAAGAAACTAAAGCAAACTACATGGTAGCACGTGACAAAGTTATAACAACGTAACACAAAGAGTATATGGGTGCCATGGTAAAAATTAGAACCTTATAGTCAGTTAGGTAGAAATAATGCTAAACTATTGACAAAACCAAATAACTTTTAAGTTTTAGTAGCAAGAGGATCGTCGCCGGATCCTCTTTGTAAGGATTTTGGGATCCTTTAATCACATTCGTTCATCGTACATCGTGTGGTCAGAAATTATTGTAAATGTTTTTATTTAAAATTGAATATAAACAGTACTTGATAAAAATTAACCGCACAATGTACAACGGATGTGATTGAATAATCTTCAAGATCCTCACAAAGAGGATCCTTTCTTGTTTTAGTAATACTTTTTTCAATGTTAACATTAAAAACAATTAAAACTACATGGACTTATATACGCTATGAAATTCATGGACAAATGTATACTCCTGACCACGAGTATGAAGTTAATCCATTTATCATTCATCAAGACAACGTACTTGACACAACTCCTAAAACTAGCACTCTCTGTAAATGAACTCCTCATAATTTTCGAACCCAAAATTAATAAACAAGTTACGGAAGTTGAAATGCAGTGAACTAAGCCATTGGTAATGTATCCACATGCCTACTTTTGTTTCTTATATACTCCACTCAATTTTCGATATCCGATTGAATAAATTGAAGAAGATCAGTAGCTAAAAGTTAACAAAATTGTATAAGAAATAAAAAAGTGTGTGTGAATAGCATTATCCTTAACCTAATGTACCACTTTATATTCAATTTTGAACTCCCCTCCCCCTAGTGGGATGTACTCAAAAAAATTTCGAGTTCTCATTTCTTTTCGATATGCATAAATTAAAATGGGTTGGAATATTATCTGATGAAAAAAAAAACATCAAAATCAGAAATCATTTTGCTTTATTTTTCACTTTCCATTCATCTTGTGACATTTTCAACTACAAAAAAAATAACCAGAACAAAACCTCAAGTTCAAATAGTTTACTTTCACAATAATAACAAAAATATTATTATTTAAATATTAATTAACGTGCTTATTTATAAATGTAGCATAAAAAATGGTCTAACGTTACTTCTAATTTTGGTTCCAAAGGACAGAACAAACTTTTGATTAGCATCCGATTCCAAAACACTGTCGGTTTAGGCCGCGAAGGCTCACCCGAAAAACGTCGTCGTCACGCCCAGTTAGGAGTCACATCTTCGTCAAACAAAGTAAAGTCTGCTTCCAGTTTTAGCTTCTACTTAAGGCAACCGAAAGAAAAGCAAACTCCCAGAGACTATACATCTCTCCACCGCCATCGTCATTAATCTGACCTCGCAAGAATCCGCCACAAGCTCCGCCGACAATGGCGTATCCGCTGCGTCTCCTCCTCTACTCCCACTATTCCTTTCCTGCATTGTTTTGTTGAGCCACCAGGTCAAATGCGATGGAGGTAAAGTTTTATGCTTTTGCTCAACAGCTTTAATTAACTTCCAAATCTTGAGGCTTTATGACAATGGTGGAGTTTCTGTATTCTGTTTCTATATTTTACATTTACGATTTTATTTCTAATTTGGGTTTGTTTAATTTATCAAAATTATTATTATTATTTAAAAAAAAAAACCCCATTTCATATGAGATCTGATTAGAGGATATTGAACTGGGTTTAATTAATTTGGATTGAAAAAATAACAACATAGAATGTGTATTATCTTACTGGATCTTGAGGGTTTAGTTCTTTGCAAATGGGTAGGTAATTGTAGACTTGTAGCGTGTGCATTTTTGCTTGAATGTTGTGGGAAAACTACAATATTACACTCTGCATCTCCCTGGATGAATCAGTGATCTGTATTTACTAGGAAGAGATCCCATAGACTTGTGTTATTGTATGAGACTCGTTCTTTTCTTGAGTTTCATTCCCCTTCGGAAACATCCGATAAAATTGGAACGATACAATATAGGCATAGCTGGGGAATATCCGATAAAATTGGAACGATACAGAATAGGCATAGTTGCATTTCAAAAAATAGACATAGTTTGGGAACATCTGATAGAATTGGAACGATACAAAATAGGCATAGTTTGGGCGGACTCGTAGTTCCTCAGTTGTATATACAACCAAGGGTTGTCAATATTAGTTACAAAGTTGCGTTGTTCATTAAACATGGATTTGCTATGCTGTTTCTAAATTTAGTTCCATCAACTGAGGAAAGCTAGGTATACGTTCTTGGGACTAAGGCTAGTTTGGGAAGTGCTGTTAAATGACTAAAGGCGCTTTTAGAGAAAATGTTTTTGGATTCCAAAAGCACTTCAAGTGCTTTTCCTGGATTAACTTTCATTTTTACTAAGGATTTATTCCATAAACATTTTCTCTAAACGTGCTATCAGTCATTTAAAAGCACTTCCCAAACGAGCCCTAATTCTATACAAGACTGTATCGAGAAGATAAAGTGGAATGGACCAACCGCAGAACAAATACATTGATTGCCTAACCCTAAAGCATATTCAGGCTAAAACTCAAAGAAGAGCTCTGGTTTGACAACCGAAAGTTAACTTTCAAATTTATGTTGATACACTGCCACATGATTGTCTAGTGGAAGTATGTATCACCCTTTTGACTTGTACATATTGACAATCAAATTTCGGTTTATCTTTTTTGCAGTAGATGAAGAAGATAGTCTTCTTCAAGGCATCAACAGCTATAGGACTGCCACCTTGAACCTAACGACCCTTACAAAGAATGCCAACGCAGAGTGCCTTGCTGATGAGATAGCTGAGCAATTCAAAAATCAACCCTGTACAAACACCACAGGCTCCAACACAGTACCAGGCACTGAACCTAATTTCTCCGACTACCCAAAACTTTTAGCCAAATGCCATCTGAATGTCTCTAACACAAGAGATGGGGTCGTAATGCCTGCTTGCGTTCCCAGCCTCGTTCCTAGTCTGGTCCTTACCAACTTCACAAAGACTCAGTACTCTAATAATCTTAACGACACCAAGTTTACCGGAATTGGAATTGGCTCTGAAGATAACTGGATTGTTGTTGTTCTGACCACCAGCACACCAGAAGGAAGCTTTGTGACTGCACAAAGTTCACCAGATGCACAAGATTCCGCCGGTTCTGCTTCCAAGATCAGTTTGGTTCCCTACTTGCTATTTCTACTAATGGGTTTTATCTTTCATTTGTAAACCAAGCGGATCTCCGTACACTTCATATTTCCTTGGCAATTGCTGCATGTACGGAGAAACCTCAGTTGAAGAATGCTGCTATAAGACAAGTTTTCTGCATTTTCGACGTAGGAGATGCATGAATTTCCAATGAGAGCGAAATATTACTTCCATAACTTGATGTGTCTTGTAACTAATACTAGATTGTTGAACATGTGTATCATCGATTCATCGTTGTTATTGAGCTTTTAATTTTTTGAAAAGTTTTGTGATTGAATGCATGAACTGTGCTCATTTTCTGCATTGTAATCGGTATTTAAATAAAATTTACATTATATTATACATAGGATGGGCAAAATACCCGTAGTATGGGTAACTGACATTTGACGGTTACGGTTATGGGTAATCGTTTAAATAAATACACGATTATTATGGGTATTATACGTGAGTACAAAGGGGTGTCAATTTAACCATTATTTTTGTTTACATACAGGTACCCATTTAACTCTCTTTTGTTCTTGCATTCTCTTTCCTCTCGACCAACGGCAATACCGAAAACTCTAACACTGACGTGAGGTTTGTCTTTTAATATTGTATCAGCAAGGTCTTAATTAGACTCAGAATAACAATAAATTAATTGTTTTGGTGTTTACACATATATATGTATATGTATACATAAAACGAACAATGATGCTCCTAACGTTCTTGCTGGCTATACAGTGGTTGCTAGGTGTGAATCCAAACAAGTATAGAAGTGCGAATTCAATCAGTCTGTATTTATTCAAATAAGTGGTTTATTTTGCAGAACGTAATTGGTTTTTTTCTGGATATTTTTTGACAATCTAAGTGAACAGGATGACTAAAAAGCCAAAAGATACATCAAAGTGAAAAACCTTCCTCTCTAACCCATATTTTCCTTGCTGATATGAAACTAAACTTTTCCAGCTTCGACCAACATTATTGAATTTGAATCCGATATGTAAAACTCCAAATGTGAACAAATCCAATGATACACGTTTAATACAAGGACTCGCTTCATGCATTCGATTCTCATTGTCATCGCTAATTCACAAACAAATACCTCCTTAGAGCAAGCAAAAGGACCCATGTTGTCTTTGTGATCTTTTCCTTTATCATCAAAAGCAATGCCGAGCTCAGCACAGTTTTCAGTATCTGCGCCTGTAATCCTTTGAAGAAACCCAACGGCCCCTCTCGTTTCCAAATGGCATAAAATGCACCTGAAACTGTCTTTTGGGACTTTTGAGTTTCGCTCTGAGCTCCGTTGCTGCCCTCTTCATCTTCTTCTGCAGCTTGAATCATGACCTTGCACCTGTCGCAGTACATGAAAGCCATATATGAAGGGAGGTACGACATGAATCAATTCCAAAACCCTGCTTTTCCGGCTTCTTGTAAAGACTACAAATAAACTATATACGTGTTGCACAGAGAAGACTGGTAGAATTGAATATCCACCTGATGGCTGGGTATGTCAAGCAGGACGCAATGCACTTTGAGACGGCGCCCAATACGAAAGCAGAAAAGGCAGAAAGGGCTGCTGGAGATGACTCTTTACCTGTTCTTTTTCTCAGCTGCCCCCTCAGAAGTCTTTGTTTCAACTGATCAAATACTGTGTACTGTACAAAAACAGCTCAAAGATTCAAATTAAGTTATCATTTTAGCATATTCAATCAATTATAAAAGCCTGTATACGGTATATCGTACACTAGAGCGTCAACTTAAGTACCTGGATAGATGGGTTAGATGTCAAAAGAAGAGATATGCCAAGACCATCAAATGCCTCAATCCAAGTTCCCTCTGAAAGTGTCTTCCAGAGTCCTTTGGATTTTCCAAACTCACTTGTCTGCATCTTTGAGGATGCTGTATCCAAGGGCTGCAAGCAAAACCCAGAAACTTGAACATCTTATGGTAAGGACTAAATTAGTAACTAAAAAATAAAACTGAGTTCTTTGCTCGGTGATAGCATACGATTTTGAACTTGTCTATTGACTCTAAATGGCCCAGGACTAACATGCATATCTTTAGTAAAGGGACATACTGTTTTTGTATCTCACCTGTGTCACTATGACTGTACAAGCCCCGGCAGCAGCTGCAACAATTAAGTTTGCTCTTGTTTCCATGTTTTTATTTCCACTTTTCTCCAAGTATAACCTCTTAAAAAAACTGTATCCATAGAAGTAGATGAACTGTGAAATAAAGGACTGAAAGTTCTTTGTCCCAAGGCCCTGGTATAAAGAAAGCACCTGACGGGTAGAAATTGCTTCCCATAAAACATCAGAAATGTTCCTGCAAATGCCAAAAAAAAAAAGAAATATTCAGATGAAAGTTGCATAAGAAATGTATTTTTGGACATATCTTGTTAGATTTAAAACAAGACTTGATCTTTCCATGGTTAACCTAAGGATATTTGAAATTTCGAAGCATTGGAAAAGCTTCCTACAGTGAATGAAATTTCCTTCTTTCTTTCCTAACCTTCTAAGGTGAAACAAGTTCAAAATGAAAAGGGAGACAGATATACACAACATATTGTCAGGTCAGGTGCAGCTTATACACCGAATACCGCTCTGCTAAATAACATATGAGACAAAAATCACTTCTTCGGTGATAAAGCTGGTTTTAAAAAAAGTACACTTAAAGGCTGGTTTGGTATTGCTGTGCTTTGAAAAAAAATTGCTTTTACTGTGCTATGAGAATAAACAGCTATAAAATAAAGCAGCAGAGTGTTTGGTAAACTTTTATGTAAAACAAATGTGAAAAAAAGCCGGTTTTTCAAAGCTGAGTTTTGCAACTTCTTGTTTTTGGCTTTTTTTTACCCAAAACTGTCTATGAACAAAAGCTGAAGCTGAATGTTTGCCAAACACAAAAACAGCTCCCAGCTTTTTTTTATACCAACTTTTTTCAGAATTACCTCAGTACCAAACTAGCGTAAATCACCACTCGCTAGCGTTTGTTACTCAACGGTTAGTTCATGGAATTATCTCATTGCTTTTCTTACGGGGGTACCTCCATGATAATATGGAAAACACTAGAAAGATCACATTTTGGAGGCATAATCATATAAAAAATATTGTTTAAGGCATAATAAACAACTGCAGGCTCATCATTGAATAATCTTTCCAGATATCGGACACGCAAAGAGTAATTAAATATAACTCTAGTTCGAATTTCATCTTAAGTTAGCACGACTGACAATTTATTTGGAAAAATGTTGAACTTAATCTGTATTCCAATTCAAGTAAATGACTAAGCCAAAAGCTTAAAACTTTGAACATGGCAGCCTATAAGATAAACTGCAATTACATTCCCAGCAAAATTTGCAATATGGGTAACAATAAAGCTCAAATCATACAAACAATTATATACCTTAGGACCCAAAAGGTAATCACATTCCCATTAAAATTTAGAATATGGGTAACAACAAAGCGCAAAGCATACAAACAATTAGACCCAAATTAATAAAAACAAAAACCCAGAAAATAAAAGAGGCTGAAAAAAACAACCTGTATTTCTGCTGATGCTGAGCTCGGACTTCAGCTTGGTACTTGGTCTTGCAGGTGTCGAGAGGGTACAAGATGGTGGTGCTGACCAGAGCTCCAATGGCGCCTGAAGTTGCCTCTGCAACTGATTCCAGATCAAATCCCATCCTCTTCTCTTTGGGGAATTGGAATCCTGGGCTGAGAAAAGAATTGGGATTTTAGGGGAATGGAAAAGGAATGCAATTCATGGGGAGCTGGGGTGGGCAGGTCCGTAAATATGGAGGTATGGTGTGGTTTTGTGCGGGTGCAGGGCAGTTAGTGAGGAACTGAAAGTGATGCAGTGAGCGGTGAGAGGCCAATTGGGATGGGTTGGTCATACAGTTTCTTAATCTTCTTGGGAAACGGAAATGTGAACAGTCTTCTATCTCTTGAGACTTGAACCGTGAATGAGGACATCCTGTTTATTGGATTTGAGAATCCTCAAATCGTTTTTGTTCATCATATATTACGCAGTCAAAAATTATTTTAAATATTTTTATTGAAAATTAAATATAAATAGTACTTAACAAAAACTGATCATACGACATACCCAAACGCTTGTGTTAAAAGGACTTTTAGTAGTTTGAAAATTAGTCTAAAAAAATTAGTTTATTTTGCATTACTCTTTAATTAAATTTTAAGAAAATCATTTGAAATTGTAGTAAGTATCTAACAAGTGCCTCTTGATAGCCAAAAACACTGGAGAAATTTTTCCGATACACCATAACTCATTATAAATAACTTTTATTTTTCAAATGTCAAATGTTAATTTGAAGATTTATGTGACAATATCAATTTTTTTTTCAAATAATAAACGTAAAACCTGATTTTAAAAAGCAATAATAAAAGTAAAATTACTTTAGTCTAAATTTGAAAATTCAATTGCAATGTTCAGCTAAATAGTGTTTTGTGATGCTTTAAGTGACATTCACTCGTAGATTTGACTCATCGGTTGGAGATGTTGTAAGTCTTTTTTCATCGAATGCATCATAATTGTTTATGGCTACCAAACATTACTTTGACTCCCGAAAGTAATCCCAAATATGTGGATGAGCCGCCGAAAGCCGATCTCATTCAATATTGAGAAAATGCACCATTAGACTAACTAGTTATGTCTATTAATTTTTCAGTTTCACTTTGTCGTTTGAAAGATGTAGAACAATTTTTATTGTTCTAGTGTCTCAAAGTTTTTCCATCGTGTATGCAGAGCCATCAGAACTTCACATGATAAACAAGTGCATGAAAATTTTTGTCCAAAAACATTTACAAAGTGTCATCATATAACTTAAATGTGGAAGTTTCTCACCAAAACGTGAATATGCACTATTTCATACAGAGTTCATATAGTGTATCAATCTATTAAACTAGGATTGTTAATGATAAAAAGACTGTCTATTATTGCAACTTGACTTCAACAATCGATAGGTAATGAATTTTTATTTTCCTATTGTTTGATTCTTAAAATATTTCTTACTAACCTTAAAAGTTGTTAGGATTACATCTAACATCTTCGATAAGGGAAGGGATCATCTCTCGATCCCTTCCTTCTAATCCATCAAATTAGAGGATCCCGACTATTGAAATTTGATTCAACGGTTAAAGTTATTATAACTTTAAATTAGGCATTTGTTTGTAGCCGTTGGATCAAATTTCAATGGTCCGAATTTCATGATTTGGTGGATTAAGAGGAAGGGATCCGGAGAGGATCCCCTTCCCTTCAATAATATTGGGCCAGATATTTCAAAGAGAAAATTAAAACATTGGTCCATGAATTTTGACTCAATTATTTAGAGTTCTGGTCCATAAATTAAAAATATATAATTATTAATTTATGAACTTGTCAAAATATGGAGTAATGATTATTTTGGATAATTATGCTAGAATATTCATTTTATATATGTAATAATTCGTCCCTAATTTTACGAGTTTATTAATTTTAAAATAGTGAATTGACGAAATGATCCAAAATATTCTTGGAATATTCTTATAATATCTCCTAAATATTTTTTGAAATATTCCTTATGTTGATTTTTTTTTTAAAATTTCTCGGAAACCCTTCTAGGCTAATTTCGACGCCCCGAGTTCGTTTTTGGCATCCATTTAGTGAAATTTCAAAGTTTTAACGTAGTTGACCACCTCGGTGGCTCAGTTGACTTTTTGCGAAAATTGCCAGAGACCCTTCATAGCGTATTTCGACACCTTGATGCTAAATCAGCACTCCGTTTTCCCATTAGTCATTTTAGTTGAGTTTTACTAATTGGTCCCAATATTATGTTTAGGTGTAATTACTATTGGATATATTTAATAATGAATTTTCTACGTAATTGCCATAATTAAATTAACGTCTATAAGAAAGGTCATAATGTTGAGAATTATGAAATTATTCTGAATCCTGCAGGATGCACAAGTATGCATATTATTATGGGATGTCTTAATTATACTTGCGGCCATGAATAATGTTATGTTGACTAGAATTATCGATTTATGTTATCTGCTCATCATGTGCTGCACTGGTGTTAGTACTATGTAGCATATGTGCGACTAAACTTTTCTCGATTATATGTTCCATCGCTCAGTCCCTTTATGCTGTGTGTTTTCTTCTAGGGTCAAGGATGCAAAAGGATGCCTTTTGGAGCATTTTGGAGCAAAATCGGACTTGGATTGGATAGCTTATATTTGGAGCAAAAGGAATGGACGAAATTAAAGACCAAACTATCATAACCACCTATCATTACTTATCATCACTTAGCATATCATTCATTTATCAATTATCAAACCATTCATTTATCACTCACCACATATCATTCATTTATTACTTAACATATCATTCATTTATCATATCATTCATTTATCACCACATATCATTCATTTATCACTTATCATAACCATACACTTATCACTTATCATACTCATAATCATCTACACATTTCAACCATTTAAAACATTCCACATGCTTTCACAACTTAATTCACATGCACATTCATCCACCTTTCTCCAAAGAACATCTCACATGCATTTCCACCTTCCTACTTCATCATTTCACCACCTTCTCCATCTTTATTCCACATGCATTTATCATAATTCACCCTAGCTACCACCATTCACACACACATGCACTTATTCTTTCATCATTGAACCACCAATTCAACACATGCATTCACACACCCTTTAATCATCCCCCCTTTAAGTTATGATTTTATTTCCTAACCCTACATGCATTATTTATTAACTCTTCATCATTGCACCACCAATTCAACACATGCATTCACACATCAACAACATCACCCTTGTGCCATGTTTCCCCCTTTGTTCCCACCCATCACATGCATTTCCACCTTGGTCATGCTTTCCCATTTCATTATTCATTCACTTTGCATTCATTCAATTCCACCCCACATGCACCCTTTATTCTTTCATCATTCACAACACCACAAACACCTTAAACAAATAGCCATATACATCTCCACTCCTCCTATAAATACCCTTGCATTCATTCATTCACATATCATCTCATTCACAACACAACACACCACAAACACTTCCCTAGCCGTGAGTTTCTCTCCCTTAGAATCCAAAAACCATCTTCCACTTCCCATCACTCCTCACTCCTTTCCACACTTCCATTCCCCCAACCAACTATCCCTAGACCTTATGCTACAAAGAAGAGGAAGAGAAGAGGGCCTAAACGTTCATACAATTCAAGTTTGAGTTGTTGGAATGTTTAGGCGTTTCTTTGATTTCAATGTTTAATTTCAATTCTCTTTGTTTTGTACGTATGAGGAAATAAACCCCCTTTAGCTAGGGGGTGATTCGAAATACATGTTTATGCTTGCAATATGATTTGATTACTTTTAATTGCATTTCATAAGTTGTGGATTCAATTCGTTTAACCGTTTGATTGATAACTTATTTATGTATGTTTATTGAGAGTGCACACTTAATTTTCATGCATGAATATGACGCTAGAATATAAGTGAGTTTCACCTAATAGTTACGAACTTATATTCACAAGTAGTGGAGGTTGCTTATAAACAATCGCGTTAAACAAATTCTTGGCATAAGTTTCATGCAATCATAGTAACGAATGCCTCGTCAACACTTATAGTTTTCATGATGCTTAATGATTCTTGCTTGTATCTCTATTATGCAATTCATGTAAGGAACTTGTGAGGAATGCTTTGGGTTGTCGTATGCAATCATCCAATTCATTAACTTAAGGAAAACTTGACGGTTAATTTAAGCGGACCTAATTAACCCGGGGCGTTGAGAATTCATGGTTTATTGAAATGCAATTAGAAATCTTTTTATTATGCAAGTGTAACATGTATGGAGATGAACCCCTTAGCTAGCTTCCCATCCATTCATTTCTGTCACATTCATCTTTACAATCTATTTTGTTTCCAAGTATCCATTTTATTTCAATTTTTGTCCAAATCTAATCCCCCTTTACTTTATTGTTCAATTTAGTTAGAAATCAATTTAGTTTGTGTTTTTAAAGTATTTTGAGTCTTTTGGTTTGTCTTAGTGTTTTAACGTTTAGTTTCACATTCTTTGAGTCTAGTTTAGTATTTTATATTGTTTTTACGTTTTTGAAGTCAAATCCAAGTGGTTAACAATCCCTCCTAATCCCCGGTCCAGAACGATCCCTACTTACATCCATACTACAATTGTCAAAAAGAGGGTTTAATTTGTGTGCGTATAAATCTCGCATCAGTACTCATCCGGGCCAGGGCCAGTCTTTTAGTTGTATGTTCACATTGCACCGTACACTCACTTTGGATCCATTGTAGGTGCCAGTCATGTCCTATATTGCTATAGGCAATTAAGACTTGTATGTGATGCGTATAACGCCAGTCTTCATGTGATTGTAGTACTAGAGCGTAAATCATTATTACACCCAGTCATGTTCATGTCAGAATATCTATGCATAAACTCGTGTGTGATCACCTGACGTTATGTGTTTATTCACGAATGTCATGACACATTGCATTCTTGAGATATCTTCGGTAAGTATTTTTCATACCCTACGTAATATATATATATATTCACACATATATATATATATATAAACTGTACTTGTTTTACGGCGAGGGGTTATTACGTTTTCAAAAAGTTTTACAAAGCTTTATTTGTAGGCCCACTCATCGTTGTTTTTTGCCCTTCCAGGATTTAGTGGCAGTGTTCGTGTCGACGAGGATTTCTAGCAAACGTTGATATAGGAGATTACTTTCTGATGGTATACTTCTTATTCTAATTTTTACAATACTTTATTTATGCTTTGACATCACGTGTGAAATATATTTATTCCTGCTCACAAGCGCACCCTTATATTTAGACACTTTTAGGTTTAAATTTATTTACTTCTTCTACATCACTACACTTTATGGCTTCATCACCCTCCGGATATTGGGCAACACAACTTGATTCGAAGTCTAGGTAGACATTCTAAGTTGGGATGTGACAACATATTTCCTTTAAAACTTTTTATTTAGATGAAAATTATTAACAGAATTATCCAAAATAATCATGGTTTACATTGTAATTCATAAACCAGTGCTCACATACGTCAAAATAATAAGGCACATTCAAGTGGTGACCGTTTGATTATATCTATTTTTTTATTTTTTGAATTATAGAGAAAACAGATGCCCCAGACCTTTTCCCTCCATTCAAAATTTTCAACTCTCCTCTCTCTGCTTCCTCCTCCCACAGAGCAACCCCTCCGCGGCCCCACCACCAAATTTCAAGAAACTAATGAACCTCGCAAAACCCTAGCCTTGCTGTCCCTACAGCTCCACCGCCGATGGCGATGAGTCCCAACGACCGACCTAAAAAGAAAACCCTAACACCAATGCAAGGCCTCGTCGGCTTGATACGCGAGTCCCTGCCGCTTCGGCCTCCGCGCCGGGACGAGGTAGGAGGCGGAGGGGGAGGAGGAGGTTTTGGTGGCCTGGTGGGGAAGGTCCGCTCCAGCCTCCGAAATTCGCGAATTGGACTGTTATCCAAGGCTCCGGTTTGTGCTCTTCCTCCGGTTGCTTCGAAAGACGACGCACCGGCGATTCGGTGGAGGAAGGGCGAGTTGATTGGGTCCGGTGCCTTTGGCCGGGTTTACATGGGAATGAACCTCGATTCCGGAGAGCTTCTCGCTGTGAAACAGGTCTGCCTGCTTCTTAATTTCGAGATTGAATTCGGTTTCTTGGTAATGGATTTGAGGTTTTCATGCTTTTGTGATTCTTACAGGTGTTGATTGCGGCAAACAGTGCTTCAAAGGAGAAGACACAGGCATGATTCTGATGTTGCATAAATTTCATTGCTTTCTATCAAAGTTTTAATTTTTCGGTTCTAGTAGTTGTAATTTTTGTTGGGGATTGCTTAATTTGCATGTGGAAGCATTAAAAATTGCGATTAATTGAATAAACTAAGCATTTCGGTGATAAATTTGTATTCTTTGTTTGGCTGCATATTAATGACCTCATTTTTTGTGTGCTAAGTTACTGTTAATAGTTTGAATGATATGTTTTCAGATGTGAACTCTAATTTTCAGTTTGAGACTAAGTGACTGCAGTTTTGTCTTTCCAAACTAATGAAATCAGGCTCACATTCGAGAGTTGGAGGAGGAAGTGAAGCTTCTTAAGAATCTCTCACATCCAAATATTGTTGTGAGTACGATTGTTTTCGTTCTTTAATGGAAGTGATGGTGAGGGTGATCACTTACTGTCTTACTGTTTCAATGTTGTTATTTAGAGGTACTTGGGGACTGCTAGAGAGGAGGATTCATTGAATATTCTATTGGAGTTTGTGCCGGGTGGATCCATATCGTCCCTCTTGGGGAAATTTGGATCCTTTCCTGAGTCTGTAAGTATTTACTACTTGCAAGTGATTGACATCTGGTGTTTGGAATATCAATTTTACATTTTGAAAATGTTACTTGTGCAGGTTATACGAATGTACACAAAGCAGCTGTTATTGGGTCTTGAATACCTTCACAAGAATGAAATTATGCATAGGGACATCAAGGTATCTCCCCATTTGAACTGTTTAATCTTTTCAGTTGGAGTACGAGGTGACCTCTCTCTGTAATTTAATCATGGGCATGCTTCATATAGGGTGCAAACATCCTTGTGGATAATAAAGGGTGCATTAAACTTGCTGACTTTGGTGCATCGAAGAAAGTTGTTGAACTGGTAATGACATTTTTAGTATGTATTATGGATAAATGATTTTATTGTCTTTTTCATACACATCAATAGCAATTTCATTTATTGATACAGGCTACTATAAATGGTGCCAAGTCAATGAAGGGTACTCCATACTGGATGGCGCCTGAAGTTATTCTTCAGACTGGCCATAGCTTGTAAGGACAACTACTAACTTTTACGCTGAGGATGGTCACACTACTCACAATTATATCTTGATACAATGTCAATTAGAACTTAGAAGTGTTTCTTAATTCAGATTTGAAGTATCTTTGCTAAGTTTAATAGAGTCGACTATTTGTGATAATTCCTTTGCTATTTGTTTTATTGTTTATGAACCTTGTTTTCTGCATTAGCCATTATTTTTAGTCAAAGTTTTTTTTTCCAGTACCTTACTGAGACTTGTTTTGCAGTCTTGTGTGTTCCTTTTTTCGAGGACTGGTTCTACAAGTCTTCTATTTCAGTTGTGCATATATTAATTAGATAAGGTTCACTGATGTTGATATTTTGTATACAGTCTGTTTACACAAGAAATGGTACAACCTTTAGCGCACTTCTCATCCTAACCTCCAACTAGAAGCATGTTCTCATTCATTGATGATTTGTGCCATCTTAGTTAGTGGATTCAGCTACTTTATGTTTCTGATGCTTGGATCTCATTTGTTTTGAATATGTTTTTTTAGCTCCGCTGACATATGGAGTGTTGGATGTACTGTGATTGAGATGGCTACAGGAAAGCCTCCATGGAGCCAACAGTATCAGGAGGTAACCCTTCAAGCTGCTTTAGCCAACTAATAGTTTGATTATTGTGTCTAACATGACTAGAATTTTTCTAATTTAGTGTGGTTTTATCGAAGAGGTTGGATACTAAGATTACGAGTTTTTCTTTTAGGTTGCTGTTCTTTTCCATATTGGAACAACAAAATCTCATCCACCCATCCCTGAGCACCTCTCTGCTGACGCAAAGGATTTTCTGTTAAAATGCTTAGAGAAGTACAACTATGAATTCTATTTTTCCATAATTTTTTCCATTTGTACGAGCTAAACATACTTTAGTCTCTAGATAGAATATGCAGATGTAAATTTTTTACAAATGCCATCTATTTATATTTTTCCTTAACTCTTATACTCCATATTTTGGTGGCAGGGAACCTTGTCTAAGGTCTTCTGCGTCAGAGTTAGTGCAGGTAAATATGAATGCATACAATGTTTCATATTAGTTCGTAGTGTAATTAGGAATGGGGCGTTACATACAAGCAGATGCGTCATAGTTTTCAATCATAGATACTTGACTTCCTAGTTATTATGTCAAAGATAGGATAATAAAATAAATAAATCGTGTCCATCTAAAACTACGGTCGCCTGTGAAGGTCTTTTTCTTCTTCTTCTTTTTCACTAATGAAATAATATGTGGTCATGTGCAGCATCCATTTGTGATTGGGGATTATCAGGAACCTCGTCCAGTACTTCGTGCTTCATTTATGGTTGGTATAATTGACTTAGTTTTATTGGTTCAACTATTCTATCTGTTTGATCATTGTTCTACAATCTTCATTATCTAATAACAATACAGTTAGTTAATAACTAGTTTTATCAGGAAGCTAGAAACGAGATGGCAGCACCTGGGACAGATCTTAAGAACTTGTAAGTCTTATCATTTAATTGTTTTGGAATTTATTTCTGGTTGACAATCTTGCCTCTACTAATTTTATTACCACTACAGCCCTTCGATCAGAAGGTCTACCTGTGCCGGCTTGAAGGATATTTGTGATATTGGCTCTGTTAGATGCTCAACTGTATATCCAGGGAATTTTTCAGGAGGGAGCTCCCGCTGGGGACCTTCCAATAACGATGACAACGACATGTGTCAGATTGATGATACGGATGACATTGTCCTTGGTTCATTTGCAAAATTTAGATCTGTGGTTGGACCTGATGAATTAAACAAGGTAATGAACTTTTTCCTTGTCCTTCTAGATCATTCAGAATAATGAACTCCAATTATGATGAGTGATTTGATTGTTTGAAATAGAGTTTCAATCCCATGTGTGAACCAAATGATGACTGGCCATGCAAGTTTGATGAAAGTCTGGAAACGGAGAGAAGTGGAATTAACTTCTCCCCTTGTCAAACAATACATGAGGCTTCTGGGAGCATTGGAGCATCCCAAAAGGTGGAGACTGAATTCACGTTTCCTTCTGGGCCATCAGCATGCTGAAGAGGATGAGGAAGTTACAGAGTCAAAAATAAGAGCCTTCCTGGATGAAAAGGTACTATTCATGTCTGCTGAGTTCTTTCCTGTGCAAATTAGTGGTGAAATCATTCAACAATGGTATGTTTTCTCGGAGTTTGTGTGGTAGGATTCTAATGCAATAAACTTGCTCCATGAACCTAATCAGGCGTTAGAATTGAAGAAGCTGCAAACACCTCTATATGAAGAGTTCCGTAGCTCATTGAATGCAGCTGGTATTGGAAATGCAAATCGTGAACATGTTTCAAAGCATCTGAACTTACCTCCTAAAAGTAAATCACCGAGTCGCGCACCTAGTAGAAGATTCTCTACAGCATTTGATGCTGCAGGCCCTGGGAAACATACAAGAGATGTATCAAATGCCAGTAGTGTACATGACCGAGTCTTGCAGGAAATTCAGCCACCTCAGCTTAGTGAATGGAAAGAGCTCCCTCATGATCAGAAAGAATCATTTAGTCTGAGGTTTGTCTTTGGTGTTTGATGCCTTTTCATACCTTATGTCTTGCACTATTCTGCTGTAACCAAATGGAGATGGGTTTAATTTCAGTGCAAGCTTTTCTGAGATGCAAAGAAAGTGGAAACAAGAGCTTGATGAAGAGCTCGAGAGGAAGCGAGGCAAGTTTTCATTTGTATTTTTCAACCTGGCATAACTAAGATTTGTTTTGTATTTATGTATGTTGTTTTGTTTTGATTAGTATGATCCTCTCTTTTTAAACTTGCGGGTGACCGTATATGATTTTTTTAGTATATAGCACATAAATCTTACTGGAACTGGCTTGGTACAGAGATGATGTGGCAGGCTGGTGCAGGAACGAATACGCCATCCCCAAACAAAATTCAAAGTCGACAAAGAGAACGGCTAGGGATGGTTTTCCCTGGAAAATGAAGTGTATGTATGTACCTCACTTGTATCTATTTTACCCTGATATAGAAATAAGTTATGCTTTTTGCTTGGGAGCCCACAGTATGCACGCACTCGGTAAGGATGTTGTCCAGTATTGCATTGGTCCCCTTGCCGTAACAGGCCGTGCAACCTTCTGCCTGCTGCGTTATGTCTCATGCAGCACAGCCAGAAAACGTCACAAAACCAGTGATTTGTATTGATTTTAATTTATGTGGCCTTTGTATCTTACTACTGGATATGAGACATGAAGTACTTGAGTTTGTATGAATTTTATAAAATTTCAAATATATAGTATGCTGCAGATTCTATCATGCATTCCTCTTGGCAGTGGGGTGATTGAATATTTTACCAAAATGCAAATTTCTTGGATCAAATTGTTGAAGCCACTGCATTTGAGGGCCTTAAAATAAAAAGAAAAGGAATGAACGTGAAACAAACTGAGCCCAAACCTCAATTTGGGTCATTTTAAAAAAGTGAAATTGTTCCCATTCGGAATAGCCTGTAAATGCATGTAGTGACAAGAAAGACAAAGTCTATTTCTAGCCAAGTAATCCCCAAGGCAACACATACAGGCGTCAATACATTTTTAAATCAAATTTGAAAATCAAATGATATGATTGTAGATGATTGGATTATTAATTAAATGTTAATTAACGTGCATGTTTCTTATAGGTGACACTTCATTTAGTTTAAAATTTTGGTCTCCCTAGCATTACTAATTTAATTATTGATTGCATATAAACAATCATGACTAGTCACAAATGAATTAGCAAAAATTTTCTTTAAAAGTGTCAATGCTAAAATATGTCACTCTAACTCACTCTTCAACAAACTCTTTAAATTTTATTTTTCAGCTTAAAATATTAATATATTAACTTGCACAACCCAATTTGTTAACTTGAAGAAGTAGCAACTGACCATATATATTTACAAGGTCAGTAGTGCTAATTCTTTATTTTGCTAATTGGGTTGTTAGCTCTATTGCATATACATTTTTCTTAGGTGAGAGCATCTCCAAAAGAAATATCAACATCCTTGATTTAATATAGAAACATAGAATCCCCCGCGTTGTATGTACCGTAGTTGTTCCCTAATTTAGGTATAGAATTGACCATTGAACTCATCACCATGATTTTCCCTCTGAAAAAATCATAAAAAAAATCTTTAAAAGTTCCTTTTGTTCCCCAGACAAACCACCGAGTGTGTGAGCATTTAGTAGGTGAGTCAAAAATCTAAAGCAGGTTTAAAGTCTCCATTTTTCCCAACCTTTGAATATTTGAATGGCAGAAAGTTTATGGATCAAGGAAAAGAGAAATGTTTCAGTGTGCTATTTTTCAGTTCGATACATCAAATATTATAATGTAAGTAGTATAATTTTTTTTATTTATTCAACTATTTGTATTATAACATTTAGTTTACTGAACACTGCGATCTCATTGAAAGTTTTCTTCATGAAACCAGCGTATAGCGGGAAAGGGGGCTGAATTTTTAAATCATTATTTTTGTCTCGGATGCGGTGGGCATTATTTTTTTTCTTTCTTTTGTTGGTAAATGAAATGATAACCTCTTGATGTGAAAGGCCAAGATCGTTGGAGCCCTCAACAAGATGATTATATAGATCATTTGAAAACAACCTAATGTATTCTTTGAAGGCGAAGGAAAAAATTTCTTTCGAATCCAATGATATGTTTATATCAAGTAGTAGAAGATTTGGGCTAAAAAATATAATGAGTTAACTTTAATAATTCGATGTTGAACTCTTTATTTATGAGAATTGAAATCAAAAGACTATTACTTACAAATAAATAAGAACACCATCAAACTGTAGTTTTAATTAAAAATTATTGTTACATTCAATCAGCTTTTCTATTGAAAAGGATGGGGTTAAGTGCTTTTTTATTGTCAAAAATTCATTGGAAAATAAACTTGTCATTGGAAAATAGGGACATGATTTATGAACCGGACCATTTGGTTTTTGTTCACAAGAACAATGGTGGACCAGCCCCTATTTTATATTTTATGAGAATATCAATCGTATGATTCTCATGAATATACTTAAAAGTCCAAAGATTATAGGTGAGGTGGGTGACTGGTGTATATTAGCTGTCTTTTTATCCCCTCCTCTCACCCTCCAACCGATCCCTCCCTCACTTTTTATCATCGAAAGTTTTAAGGACAAGGGAAAGAGACAATGAGGCATACACCAAGCTTGGTCGAAGGGTATGAAGTGGTTCAAATTGTCATTTGTGGAACTTCGCAAGCTCACACAAACCCACGTAAGAGATTTGAGTCATCTGACATTATGTTTTGCAAACCACAAGAATTGTGACAATTTGATGATCTTCAAGGTTCTTAATTAATGAGGTTGAGAATATATGTTTGTGATTGTCTTCAGGGAAGAAACGACTCTGTTATGTTACGTGTTGAGTATTATAGACACAAATGTATATATACTTTGTCATGAACTATAAGTAAGATTCTATGTCACGTGTTAGAGAAGATTTTATGTTAAGTGTGAGAGGGTCTTACTTTCTTTGCATGTATAATATATAATATATAAATTATGTATATATGTAGCATTCTCTTTCTCTCTTTTCTTTTCTCTGTCAATAATTTGCTCCTTTTTTTTTGTGGCAATTGCAGCTAGCTGTGAGTTCATGCTTATCCATTTATGCGTGGAAAGTTAGTATGAGAGGAAAAGATGTCCTCAAACTTATATTTCAAGTCAATTACCAAATCTTGCAACGGATTTAGAAGATGTTTATAGACTGTTGATGTAATACTTTTCTGTATTCGTTTAATTAGTAAAAAAATCAGCCTGCTATAGTTTAATTAGGCATTAGAACTGTTTATATTTTGATGAGGGGGGGGACACACGGTTTTATCCATTAGCAGACTAAGACTATTGTGGTCAATTTTTGTGTGGTCTCCTCCTTTTTGGGCTGCTTTCTTTGCCATTGTATACATTTGGGGTCCAAGGTAGCTAGGGTGGATATGGTGGTGGGGTATGAAGGATGAAGGATGAGGGGAAGCTTTTGCGTACCAGTGGTGGTTCCTTTTGTTAGTGACGCCGTGGCTGGTGGCGTTGGACCCATGAAGAATGAGACTCTCCCTTACATATACATATTTTACTCGTATTAGAATATTGGTCATACAGTCATATGTGGTGTGTGAAACATGATGGAAATTGAAAGAGAATTGATGTGTCATAGATTAAAAATGAATATTTTGAGAAGAAAATGAGAAATTATTGAAAATGGGATGTTGCACGATTTGCAAAATGGTATGATATCCTTAACAAAGTGCACCATTGAATGTATCATATTTAGTTTTTAAAATGTCCTTATATAAAATTAAAAAAAACAAAAAAATCTTATAAATAGATTACTTTAGGGTGTTGTGTTTCTACTTATGTGTCATGAGTTTGAAACTCCCCATACTCTAAATTATTGTAATAGTTTTGAACATCTTCCTCCCCTTAATAATATTAAAAAAAAATTAAATATTAGTTTTGGGTTTTGGATATTGATATTTATCCAACAAAGATTTAGATCCATTAGTAAATACACAGAATTCCATCTCATTTTCTTGATGCCTATTTGTTATTTGTTTCTCATTCATGAGAGAATGACAAACTCTTACACAGCGTGACAAAAAAAAAAAAAAAACAAATAAACAAACAACAACATTGAAATTTACAAGAAAATATGATTAATTCTCAAAGTTGTTTATTGAATAATTATGACAAATAAAAACCCTAACACCACAACCTATAGCCTTGTTAAGATCCTAATTGAAAGGAAGATATGAAAAATAACAATATATCAAACCATATCCTCAAAACTTAGCTAGTATGCTACTAAGCGTAAGCGTTCCTCGTGATGACTTTTTCTTCAAAACGATAAATCATGAGGATAAATCGGACACCACCCAAATTTAAAACGTTTAAAGTTTTAAACTTTATTAATGACTTTATGCTTTTAAATCTAATTCTTGATTTACTCTGCCATTTGATCTACATCATTAAAAAGGGGCCAATGATATATTCTAGAGCTTTAGATTCCATCATATATATGGATGACAAAAGGACAATCTACAATTAAAGTTAAATGGATTGTGCAAATAAATTTGAAAAGCACATGAATGAATGAACTTTCTGGGCCATATAAAAATTGCAATATTCGAATTGCAAAGAGTGCTTACGCATGAAACCAACCCGTTTAAGTAATTAATCTATGAAAAAGTTATAAAAGCTGTTACGATCGAAGGTGCACTATTACAAATTGGCTCTTCGAAGCTCGATCTGACCTCTACCAAAGAAGATAGTGGAACTTGTATATCGTGGCTTGGCTTTGCATGAATGATACAAACAACTTTCGAGTCCTTAACAACCAAGAAATTAAGTAAAGCTCCTTTCTTAAAGAGGCAACAAATAAAACCAATCGAAATGCAACTTTGGTGTTTCACCAAATGTCCACACATTCAACTTTTACACGTGGAGCAGTATAATTGGTCATCTATTAGCCTCGTGGATCAGATCAAATAAAATATGGCTTTGTGGATTCCATGCATACACAATGTCGTCAAGAGGTATTTGCAAAGTAATTAATCCAAATGACATTAAGAGGAAAATTAACCAAGAAGAAAAAAATTACTCTAGACAAATAGTGCACATCTGTAACTACTCATCGCATTAGGTAATTAATGATAATTTTTTTTACCTTAGATAAATTTTGATATTATGTAATACCATAAGTTTAGGGTAGTGCAATCCACACAATTATTTTTACTTCTCACACACTCCCTCTCAATTTTCGATCGTCGGATCGAATGAATTGAAGTTGATTAATGGATAAATATTAACAAAGATGTGTGGGAGATAAAAAAAAATTGTGTGAATAGCACTACCCTATGTTTAATTTCATCATTATATATTTAGATAACGATCACTTTGTCAACCATTTTAAACCAACTTCTAGTTCTAACCATACACTCTTATTTCCTAATTTACCGACAAAAGAAAAACCAAGTATCTATGTTTTTTAGAAACAAAAGGAAAATTGCCCCAAGTTTAAGAGACAAAAAACTTACTCCACCACATCTCTTTTAACTCCTCATGCACATTGATATTTCATACACTGATATGTTATGTATTAATCTATAGTCATCAAATTTATAAGTTTTCACTATCATCGTTGCAGTTAAAAGCATACAATCCCTAAACCCTATATATTCGTCATTTCCGTGCCCTTAAAAACTCTATGAACCCGTAATAGGAAAACAAGAATTTTGGAAAAGGTTAGAAAGCGTAACAGAGAATTTATATGTCATCTTCCCGTCCATTCCAATTGACAGTTCGGGACTGAGAATTATTGCAACCTAATGCAAATTAGCTGGATGCATAAGTTTGAATTTTTAACTATATGGAGAAATTCAACCCAAAGAAGAACTATTAAGGCATTGGAAACCCTATCAACGTACATCTACGTGGATCAAAAATGTAATCTGGCCAACTTCCAAATTCCTGTCCTTTTTAGTGGGGACTCGGTTTCCTTTTCACAACGTCTCCAGTTCATGTGGATATGAAAGACTTTGCGCTACGATTCTGTTTTTGACACGTGGTTCACATTTGGAAGTATATTATACACTGTTTTCATAGTATTCGAATCGACCCCATAAGAAAACACTTCACCGTTTTGTTTTGTTTTTTTTTTTTTTTAAATTGATTTATTGCTTTTCAAACTACTTCTGCGCTTAATTTTCAACTTATGGAAGTAATTATCAGATATCCATAAAATAGGATATGTGGGCACAAGAGAAAAGATGAAATTAAGAATGAGGACAGAGATGAAGCTAGATATTTGTATAAATGGGATATCCTCAAATAACAAAGTCACAATTAAAAAACTAAAAAATTTATTAAAAATACACTTATATATTATTCCAGAAAGTTTTTCATACAACATATTACAATATTCCTCAATAAGTTTTTCATGTTTTAAAAACGTTGCATACAACATCATTACAAATATCATCAAATATCTCTCTCTTAATAAAAATAACTATGTTATCATTCATCCATTGATCTCTAAATTAAAAAGCTAAATTCTAAATTGTAGTGCCAAAAACGAATTAATGAAGTAAAGTCATATAAAATACCTTGTGGAGTCAAGTTCTTGCGTCGAATTTTGATAATTGATTACTTGAACTCCAACTATGAAACTCCAAATTCAACTGAGTTTTGGTTGAATGAAAGGGGAGGAAAACCCTGAGGGTAATGCTAGAGAGACCAAATTTGTAAACCAAATAATGTGCATATTAATGATTGTATTATTATTTAAGTATTGATTAACGTGCTTATTTCTTATTGATGACACCTCATTTTGTTTGCAAATTTGATCTCTCTAGCATTATCCAAAACTTAGAGAATATGAGGACAAGAATTGCTTTGCCATGGTGGTGGGATGAGTTTTGTAAGGATTAGGGACCTAGGGTTAGGAAAACGGGAGGCACAATTAAATTGTCATCAGGTGGGGCATGGGGGATGCAAAATGGTAAACTTAGTTTAGTTGTCTACCAATTTTTTTTCATTGTAGTTTAATTAGGGCTGTTCACAGGGAATTAAAATGCAAACTATACATTTTTTCTTTTCAAGAAAAAAAAATGAGTGGGGGCATCCGCCCCCTAGGCCTACACTAGCATTGTCCTTGAATGAGAATATCCGAGGTAAGTAGAAGTGGCTGCAATTGAAAATAAGATGAGAGAAAATCACTTAAAGTGGTTTGAACATGTGAACCGAAGACCTACAGATGTTCTAGTTAGAGAATGCGAGTATAAGATAGAAGCTTAAGGAAAAAAAGATAAAGGAAGATCTAGAAAAACTTGAAAAGAGACTTTAAGAATAGACATTGAGTACTTAGACATAACGAAAGACTTAGTGCTAAACTGAGCACGGTAACATTTTAAGATACGAATCCCATTTAATAAGATAAAACTTTGTTATCGTTGAAGTAAATTATCAACATTAAATAAATTTTAGGTATGAAAATTCAAGAGATAATACATGCAGACAATCGATGAGTAGTAAACCGCACGTTATCCTATCGAGAATCCCTAATGAATGGATGCCCTAAATCCACGATGGAGCACTGCCTTCCTCTATCCGGTCTTTATATATACGGGGTATGTACTTTCATTGTTGCATGTGACATTTTAAGGAAGACAGATTCTCTGCCCTCTTATTTTCCGTGCTTTTCTGTTTTGTATGGTCACGATTAAACCATGTTAACATTTTATATATATTTTTTATAGAGATAATAAGATAAAAAAAATAGTAATATAAAATATTGACGTAATTTAACCATGACCACACAAACAGAAAAACACGATAAGGCATGAAAAATGGGAGAGCAAAGAATCTGCCTCCCATTTTAAGAGCAACAAATGGAAAAAGAATTACTGTCGTCATTACTCTGATTGAAACAGATCGATCATTAATCTTGTCGGCATGCACTCATTTAAACTACTCTAACAATAGGTACTGTCGGCATACTCTTGTTGAAAGACTTAACTGACCTTCATATCCAACCATATTATAGCACGTAAAGTCGTACATCACGTTCAATTGTCGTGGGTACATAAAAGGACCTGTGGCTAATAAACCTAATATAGAAATTCATATTCGTTTATCCATCTGATTAGTCACTGATATTTTTCCCACCTTATTTTTCTGGTAGTGCAATTTGTACTATCAACACTGAAGAATCTTTCCAAAGGGATGAAAACAGAAACATATATGGTAACTGAGTGCATGGCTATAGGGTAGTTGATGATAAGTTGATAACATGTTCCAACGGTGGTGAGAGCACACCGTACGTACATGAAGATGAAATTAACTATTACTATTGAGACTAAAATGTAAGGTTGATAGCACTCATAGATACCATCTCTCAAGCAACATGTTAGAGTAAATATATAAATATAGAGAATAATCCGAATGATGACTTTGAGGTACGACTTGAATCGTTTCTTTAAAGTGTTATTTGCCCCTACTCGAATGAGTTTGTTAAAGGGTTCTTGGCAAGTCACTTTCAAGATACAACAAAGTATAGAATATTCGATTAGCAAAACCGAATTGTATTCCCTTAGAAATAACTAGAAAGAAATTGTATGAATGTGATGGACAAAAAATAGAGCAAGGAATGTAGAAACAAATTTCTCAAAATTGTATATAAAACATTATGCCACAATAGGTATTTATAAGCATTAAATCACCTTTTCATCGAGTCCTTTCATTTTAGTTGAAGATATACAACCATTTTTAATAGTGTTGACCCAAAAGACATGTTTTCTATTTAGAATTTTCAGAAAATAAATATTGATTATTTATATCTTTTAATTCTACTCATACAATTTGAGGAAGCATCATGTCTTTTAACCAAAAGTTGTAGTTCAACCAAAAGATACAAGGTTGAATTAAATACAACCTTTTGGTACAATGCAGCACCACTATATATTATATTCATACATACATACATACATATATATATATATATATATATATATATATATTGTAGTATGTCATATGCTGCAATGCTTCACTCGAAGAGAAGCAACGGTTAAGCAAATATGCAACTTTTCAGCCAACAAATATATGAATATATTCTTGAAATATTCAACACAACAACCACTACGATTCCACTTCCCAAATCCCCATCTTACTTTCAGTTTTGCAGGCCAAACCGATACCAAAACCACCGCCAGTTTTCATTTCCTACGTATCTTTGATAAACTCTCTCTTTCTCTCTAAGGGCTCCCTGTATACCAGCCCTAGACTGCAGTGCCCACTAGCAACTATCACTATCAGGCTGGCAGTTATATGAACCTTCTATCCTTTTGTGCTTTTAGCTGCTATACATCATGTTTCTGATGCCCTTGTGGGAAAATTTTGGTTCTGAGTCACAGATATGTTGGTCCCAAAAGCTTAAACGATGTATATAAGATCATACAGAATCCATCCTTATTTTAGAGATAATCCAATGTATGATACATTCTTGCATTGCACTATATATGGTTATTAATTAAGCATGTACGGAAGGGCAATCTTCATACTCATCATATTCCAATTAAATTTCATATTGCTGATGGCATGGCCGAAATGGAACAAGGAAAACATGCATATTCTATATATTCACCATTGAGCTAGCTGTGGCAGCTCGAAAATAACTCTTGGGAAATTGTGCTTACTAGCCTTTTACAAATACAACAACTAAAATTAGCCGCGCTCTCAAATTGCAATCTTTACTAACTTTTTTGATAAAAATATCCTCAATAGTGTGTCAATAATGTATTAATATTGTGTTGATACTTTATTAACTTGAGGGTATTTTCATCCAAAATGACTAAAAGAGATTGCATTTTGTGAGTAGTGCTATTTTTGGTTGGTGAATTTGTGAAAGGGCTACGAAGCCCAATTGCATAACTGTTCTGCCATGAGTTTAATAGCTCACATGATAAGAGATATATAGAGGAATACTGAAACTCATATACTCACTCGTGAGCTAGTTGTGGCATCTCGAAAATAATTCTCTTATCTTGGGTTCAACAAATCATATGACGAGAGAGATAAAGAGAAATATTGAAATTGCTTGTGATATTAACAGAGTTTATCTATCGTGTAATAAGTCTTGTGGGTTGGAGAGTTTGTCTCATAGCTATTAACACCATCAATTACTTATCATATATTGTCATGGATTTGACTATTTTTAAATGTTGAAGTGGCTATATTTTTAGATGATTAGAAAGAGAATAATTCTTTCGATTATAATGTGTGTAAGAAAAGAGGATGACATAACATTACGTGTAATTGTTAAGAAGGAATAACTCCTTACATAACGAAAAATAGTGTAATTTCCATTCCAAAAAGTATAATTTTCCTACATGTGTATGGGGTCCACCCATATCTCACCTGATTATTGCCAAATGCCTTCTGTAGGAGATTTTACAGTGTGCTAGAATTATTTTGCATGCATGTTAATTCTCTTGGTGGAGAGCAACTGCATGAAAATTTGTTTTTTGTTTTAATGAAAAAAAAAGGTTAATTACTGCATTAATAATATAAGAAGCACCTCCCATTGTGAGTGTTTTAGCACTTTATTCAATTCAAAATATTGGTGTCATTGAAATAGATTTATTTGAGGAAAGTCTGATCATTTCTGTTGTCCATGTCTTTCTGTATGTGTGTGTGTGTGTGAGAGAGAGAGAGAGAGAGAGTAACAAGATTAACTAACGGCTATCACAGGGATACATTATGAAGACTAAAAGGGAATTTGTAGAATAGAAAGAGAGAAAGGACAAACAGAAAATTGTGAAATTTTGATCACACAACTGGAGAATACTATACTTAATTAAACCTTTGATTACTAACAAGCCTAATTAAGTAGACACCAAATAGGGCTCCCAATACTTTAACCATCCTTTCTCCTCACACTCACCACCACCCTCTTTGCACCTGCTTGGCCTTTTAAACTTGTCCATTCCCTCATCACCCCCAACATTCAAACTATTCCCATCCACCTCCTCACCTTCCATCAAGCACACAATTGATCTCTTCCCTTCTTCTTCTTCTTCTTCCTCCTCCAGTTCTTCTTCTTTATTTTCTCCGACTTCTTCTTGATCTTGTTCTGCTTCCTCCTCATTGATGTCATTTTCACATGCTTCATTTTCACACCCTTCATTGTATTCATGAGTGGCTGCTGCTTCTTCTGAGTCAAAACTGGGAGAAAAGGTTTTTGAAAAGCACAATCGAAGGTGGCCATTGCTCCTTTCAGCTTGGAAGAATGTATGACTTAAAGGGGCCTTGACAGCCTTCATGATCAGCCTACCATCTTCCCTGTGAGGCCTAACTTGTAGAGAATCCTCACCACTTATTGTTGTCAACGGAGGTGGGAAACCATGAATATTATTCATCTTTTTTCCACCCGAAAATTTAGGTTTATGTTGTCGCTCCCTTGGCACAGCATTCGATTCTGATTCAGGCATTGGTGAGAAAATGCTGAAGCTTTCTGTGATAATGGCGCCGGTCTCGCAGCCTAAGTCTTCGGTGCACATCTCCAAGCTCTTCTCATTTAGCTTGGTAACTGATGAGCTCCTGTAAACCCTAGGAGGGGTGTAATTATTTTCTTCGTCCACCTCAGCAGTAGGGTTTTCTAGTGAGGGTTTGGAGATAGCTTGGAGGAAACTCCAGCCACCCACCAAGTCAGATTTTTCGGAGGTGGCCTTATTGTTGTTGATTTCCTCATAATTATTGCATTTCTCTTCAGAGAAACAACCTTTGATTCCTAATTCTTGGGTGGGAATTGGAGAGATGTGATGAGCTACTGGTGCCGAAAACTTTAGCCTTAGGGTTCTTGGCTCCACAAGATGATGAGACTCCAGGCATGACTGCAGACCTTGGCACACGATTGTCGCCATATACGATGACAATTTTCACCAAAATTTTAAGTGGGAAATGACGTTTTTAGCTGGAAAATGCTATGAAAGAAGAGAGAGAGAGGGGAAATAGAGACTTCAGATGAAAGGTCTTGTTGTTTTGTGGTGTGTGAGAGACAGGGAAAACAGAGGAATCTGTTTCGGGTGTTAGGAAATTAGAAGGAAGAGAGGTTTCTGTGTTGTTTGGAGAGAGAGAGAGAGAGAGAGAGAGAGAGAGAGAGAGAGAGTGGAGAGAAGAGAGGAAGGAGGGGATTGAGCAGAGTGATAAGAGAGGGTGTGGGGTGGGTATTTGTAGTCCGAAGTGGAAGGTATAGAGCTCAGAAGGAGAGGTGACCCAGGTGGGCAGGGGGCCTTTTTTGCACCACTTGAATTATACAAATTTTAATATGGTAACACACCACAACTAGGCAAGAAAAGGAAATTTTAAAATAGTCCTAACCTTTAAGAGAGTAATTCAGGCTCACTATTTTTTATCTTTTGTACATTCCTCTTAATTTCAGTTTTTGTTTTTTTTTTAATTTGTTCAATCTGTCATTGTTTCAGAGGGGAGGGTCTAGTGGTCCAATATTAATGCACCAATGTCGTTCCCAACTTATTCACTAGCTAGCCTAGCATGTGTGAGGTTTTCAGAAAAAGCTCTTGTGCGATTAGAAGTGAAACCGAAGTTACATTCTGTTTTCTAGGGTTTCCAAGATGGGACTTTTCACATTCTTCAACATACCCCCTCACCTGAGATCACTCTTTAGTGAGCCACCTGTGCATCCAATCTTACACTAGTACCTTTATGTTTTTTTTACTTTTGTTTAGGCAGCAGAATATGAAATGCTCACAATTGGAAGGGTCAGGTCAAGGTCGAGGTCATTGTTCAAAATAGTAATCATGCTGATATTATTGGGTTGTGTTTTATCACAAAAGTGTCTCAATGCAATAAAAAATGTGGTTATTCAATATATGTTATTATTTGTCATGGCTAAGTTTTCAATGTAGGATTACATTCTTCAATACTCCTCACGTAGAACTGTGTCTTTACTGGGCCACACAAGCAACTAATTTCACATCAATGACCTCTTCTTTCTTTATTCTCAAGGAGTGGAAAATTTATGGTCAGCTCTTGGTCATTATTGGAATGGTTTGTCAAGTCCAGCTCAGTTATCATGTCATTGTTTCACCGTCGGATCAATGACCCACTACTAATTATATCGATATTGTCTCAACTCAATCATCTATACAAATTGGCAAGTATTGAATTTTATCATAAAAGATTTCAGTGTAATTAGAAGTGGAACCATTCAATATAGTTGTAACTATCATGTTAAGTTTCCAACGTAGGATTACAATCTTCAACCCACTCCAATTGCTAGAAGCAAAAAAAGCGAAATGTGTTAGAGGTGAAAAATAGTGTACATAAATCATTTTCCAACTTTTTTTTAAAACTCCAATTAACTTTTTTGCTTTTAAACTTTGTGTTTTCTCTTTATTAATAATATTAAATTTGAATTAATATGAGGATTTCGAAATTTTCAGCAAAAGATTTTTTTTATTCTTTCTCAAATCTCATGTAGACTAAAATGTCCTTATATGGGCATGCATGAATGAATTTAAAGAGAGAGACAGATGGAATTATCATTTCTTCAAACTTCAACATATTTTCCCATTCATTTCCAAATGAAAGCGAACAAAAGGGCAAGGGAGAAAAGGAATCCTCCAAAAATTTCTTGACAGTGATATTGCTTTTTCTCTTTCTGAAATACAGTACTTACCAATTAAATACCTGAAATCACTATCTGCTGTCTGGTGACCAGTTTTTTATTTATGATCCATATGCCACACGAGTCTGGCATTAATAGTATGTAAATAAAGAGGAAAAAGAAATACATCAGCACACACCCTTCGACATTACTAGATTTGCACATATTTATATATTATGCTGACCGCAGATTGTATACACACAATCAACTTAGGAATATAGGGGGACATATTTTCTTGTACCAGATAACTTGCTATACTATTATCAGGTATCAGCTTATGTTTTATTTGAATGTGTAGTCCGAATCGATAATTTAACGACATAAAATACTAGACTTCTTGTCTCTTAAGATGCTCTTGTTGTAGAGAGGGATCACTTGTGGATACCTTTGGGTGCCAAAGGGATGTCCTAAACTAATAATACAATGTCATAAGAAAGTTAAATCACATGAAACTATAATATTGGCTCAAAATGCCACCGTAACATTTTACAAGGGTGGGTGGGTGTAGGTACGTAAGTTTCCCCGTATTGCGAGATGGTAATATATAATGTACAGTTATTCATAAGGGTTGATTCTTGATAGATGATCTGACCACAGAACATTACTATTATATGCACGTACAAGTAAAGCTCGACTTATAAACAATTAGTCTAACGAGAGAACATTACCCTAGATCGAAATCTACGTGTTATTCTATATACCAGGCCTAGATAGGAAGATTCATACTGCATGCATCAAGAGGGGGGAAGACTGTCAGCGCAGCTGCATACATCAATAATTATGTTTGTAGAAATACAATTTAATTAATGTCAGCAGGGAGACACAATCCCACGGGCATATTTTCCTATGGATCTTTGAAACAAGGAGAGGGTGATGGAGTGAGTCCCACTTCAATATAACCCTGCAAAAACTAGCCTATCTTGTTCAAATAATGTCATAATATTGCCTCATGCCTGCCTGGTCGGAATATTTGTCAACGCAACTACTGAACATCATATTTTCGATTCGAAGTTTGCGACCTACCCACCACACAATTTCATTGAAATCATGTTTGAATTTGATTCAAACCTTGAAACTTGAAGGAATCTCTCAAAGGTAAGGCCTTTAATTATTTTTTTTTATTTTTCAATTTTAGTTTTTGAAAGGCCATGTGGTTCCAGTTTTTTTCTTTTCTAATCACCCAACTTGGTGGATTGTACAAAAAATTTGGTTTGTGTTAACAATTATTATGTTCCTGCCGTCACTTTGCATCAATCCCACAAGGCCATAGAACCTGTACATGAATCTGAACTCCCTGTAGAGCCACTGAACTAACTGTACGGCCATCTTAGGTAGACATGTTAAAAGCTAGCTAAGTCCACTAGGTTACCCTTTTGTTTGTCGGCCGGCGAGGCTATGTTTGAATAAGAAATTTTTAAATTTTAAGGGATTGAGTCTAAATTAGTACGATGGATCAAAATGTAGATAAAGGTAATCAGTTACGCCTTTTATATGAACATCATGTTTATGTACTGTAGATAAAGTCTTCTTTAGGATCGTAGGGGACTTTTTCCGCCAAGGACGGTTGCTCAGAAAGCACCTTGGGATTGCCGACGAAGGAAGAGTTGCTTGACCGCGAGGAAGGCCCTAGACGAGTGATAAAAACGTTGCTAATTCACTCTATCTACATTTTACATTCCATTTGTTACTAATTTGGACTCAATCTCTTGAGACTTGAGAAATTCCTCACTCAAACATAACCTAAATGTATCTCTCTCTCAAAAGAAAAACTCGAGTGGAGACTTTCGTGCCAAGTGGAAAAATGAGGAGAGACAGAGCTATGTACAGGCCATAAACTAGCATCCTCCTAAGCATGAAAGTCTAGCTTTGCCACTAAGAGTGGTTGGTACTACCTAATTAAAACATAATATGCGTTTCAAATTTAATTCTTTATTCAAACTTCTTAACACTTTATGTTTTAACTAAACATTGCATGTATGTCACTCATCTTTCCACGTGACTGGAAAGTCCTCATGCTGAAACACAAGCACAACTGCAAAAGTGATCGATGTTGCCTATAGTTAAAACATAATGTGTTTCAAATTTCTGGCTATAATTCAAATTGCAAAGCACATATTATTCTAACTAAACACTGCATACATTTTGACCTTAAAAACACTGCCTAGTGCATACGTATCACTCATCCTTCCACGTGTCATGATGAACACTCTTTATATCAAAGTCCCCCAAGAAAGGTCTTAGATGGCTATAATTCAAATTGCGTAGCACATATTATTCTAACTAAACACTGCAAACATTTTGACCTAAAAAACACTGCCTAGTGCATACATATCACTCATCCTTCCACGTGTCATGATGAACACTCTTTATATCAAAGTCCCCCCAGAAAGGTCTTAGATCTCTCTTTGTCTAAAAGATCAAAGGCTTGCTTATTGACCAAATGGAAAACCAGCTCAAGCTAAAGAAGCTATAACCACTTGTGCGCGCGCACACAAAAACCCTAAACCATGTGGGAAGACAACAAGTGACCTACCCTAAACGCTAAAGCATACCTAGAAGAGTCTAGGACCATTGCCTAAAAATGTTGCTTTTAGGAGTACTGGTTGCTCCTACTAGAGGGCGTTTTGTGGTGGTGAATGATGTGGGTTTCCCAGTATAGAAATGCTGGACCAGAAAGCTGCGCAATTGGAGGAAAAAGTAAAAAGGAAACCAGCAGGAGCATCGGGCAATCAAAATTTTTTTATGTCTACCTGGTGACATATTATGCCATTTGCATGTTGCCTTGTGTTCTTATAACTTATATGTATAATATTATCAAAATTAGATCATACTGACGTCAAAAGTGTACTGTTTAAAACTATTATTTGTTTCATATTAATATATACCGACCTCTTTTGTTTAAGTACATACTATAAAAACATGCGTTCTCGTAATTTTATTTCACTATTTTTCTTTATTATTTTACATATAAATTGATATGAGAGGTCCAAGAGCCTGAAGAGGCCAAGACTTTGCATGAGAGTGCATGCTGAGGTCGCCGAGCTGACTTTCTTTTACATGATCAGTTGACAGATTAATTAACGAATAAATTCCTCATTTAATTACTAATGGGAGGATTAATTAAGTTAAGGACAGAAAAAGCATAATAATACAAGAAATCACTAGATGCTTTCGGTTTAGCTGTTTAGTGTATTGTTTAATGTTCTATAACGTCATTAGTTTTGTTTTTCTATTTAATTATTTTTAATTCCATATCAAGTTAATTAACTTAATTCGGTGCATGTCTTGTTTCTCTCTTTTCCATGATGTAAAGAAAGCAATATCTTCCCGCAATTTATAAGAAAATGATCAGCATATGAATCTATGATTAAGAATCTAAGATAAAGCTAAAAGTGAATATATATGTATAAAATCAGCATAATATGTGGAGAGCATCATGCATTACTGTTCAAGTAAAGTTAATTTAGAAGGAAAAACCAAACTCATGGATGCTTTCATCACCTTTGAGATATTTTGGATCAAAAGTTGGAGCCATTTGTTCATGGACAAAGGTCAAATACCATGTGCTATGATCATCAAATGCTGTTAATCCAAAATTTGAAAATTTGACCATCTATGTCATCTATCGGTTCAAGCTTATCTCATTTAAAAAAAAAGGTTAAATGCTCATAAAAAAGTAAATTACAAAATATATCTTGAGGTTGAGAGACACCAGCTGTATCAACCATTAAAAATTACGTATAACAAGAAAGAGTTTGCTCAAAAAATAGACGCGGCTGGAGGGAGAGACTCAAGTTGGCTAATTCATTGGCAACAAATTTATCTCACAATAGATATATATGTCAAATACTACAATTTCAATTATGACGTATCATCTCACGCTAATCTTGTTGCACTGTAATTTCATAGATTTCTAGCTTGGGGGCGTATATATGGCCATATGTAATTCGATCTAGTAATAAATAGTCCCACAAAAACCAGAAAACTTAATTAAGAACCCTGATTAATTTATTAATAACCTTTTGGTATACATCTAATTGATCATACTTTTGTGCTCTCTGTTGGTTCAAAAGTTTCCTCATCAGCAAGCTAATTGAATAACAAAAAGGCCATCAAGTGTGTATCAGAATCTTGTTTTTTTTTCCCTAATTAATTTTGTTGAGAGAAAAACAATAGTTCAAACTTTCTGCACCTAAAATTTTATGTGACATTTATGTGATCTATCTATTTAAGTGACACACGGAGTTTAAACCCACGCTATTATGCAAAAACTCAACGTCTTTCCACCATTATGGTAAAGGGCCACTTGCACATGTTCTTTAACTTAACTTATATTTAGTTTTTAATTTTTTTTATTAAGGAGATAAGTTGAAAAGTTAATACTGTTAAGTAAAATTTAATGAATGACTAGATCTCAACAAATAAGATAAGTCACACAGAGGCTACATAAATTTTAAATGAAGATTTGAAAACGAAAAACAAAGAGAAAAAATTGCATCAGATTCCATCATAGCTTTTTGAGATTTTGAATTGGAGAGAATCTTTAACAAAGAAAACGTTATGTCCCCTTGGCTTTAAGTGAAAGCCTAAAGTTAAGCCTTTGATTTTTCCAATAAACATCATTTTTTTCGGCTAAGTTATGCAAAGGTCTCTGATTAATATTGTGAGTTTAATTTTTTGTCTCTGAACTCTATTAATAGTTTTTTTTTTTTTTATGTCTTTGAATTATGTCATTTGTTGTATAGTAGTCATTTTCATTAATTCTGTCAACTTTTTTCGTTAAATTGAGGGATAAAATAAGGATTTCATTCAAAAAATAAGAAAATAAATTTTTCAAAGAGAAATACTTGGCTCCTCAAGAATTGAGGAGGAACCCTTAAAGTACTTTATAACCTATTCATAGAACTTCATGCTTATAATCGAAACTCCTTAAGAATTGACTAAACGATCTTAATTTTAATTGATTTTTTGTAGAAATGAGCTTTAGATAGTGATTTATAATATGAACAGTTCTGATCACAAGCACAAAATTCTACGAATAGGCCACAAAGTATTTTGAGGAGCAACTCCCTCCTTAAGGAGCCAACCTCTTTTCATTTTTAAATAAATTAATTTTTTTTTGTATTAAAATACCACTATATCCTTAAATTTGACGGAAAAAAGATATATTTGATAGAATGACTATTCATGCAATGTAGAATTAAATTGAAAAACATAACAAACAAATATAATAGTACAGAAACGAAAACTAAACATAAGATAAGTTCAAAAAAACATTGTTACCATGCATTTTTTTTAATTAAGGCTTTACTGAGAAAGACAAGAGCACCCAGTTCGTGGCTTACACAAGCAACTAATTAAATGAAGCACTCACACACATACATACCTTTTTGACCCATGTTATGATGTTAGTGCCACGCCTTTCCCCTCCATTTTCAGTTTCTTCAAATTAATTATATACTTAAATAGCAGCTGAATAAAGCAATGAAAGCCTACGTAATCCATGCAAACATGTCATGCAAGTAATGGTCATTAGTTTATTTTATTGCTAATCTAATGACAAAGTTAACAGTACACAAACATCGAGCCCATGAAAAAAGCTTTTAGAAGCACGCAGTAGTTAGTACACATACATAAGCATCGGAGTCGAATGTTTGGCTTTATTGATGGTGACTAAATAAACTTTTAACTTTTAATCTCGGCTTGCATGTTTTTCTTTTGGATTTGGTATTAAATCAACATGCTTAAACTAAAACAAGAATCGAAGAAAGATTGAGATATCTTGGATGCATGATATCTAGATTTATGTTTCTTAGTTGGTTTGGGATTCGGTTTTAGTATTGGATTTGGTATTCTAGGGACTTTATGTACCCATGACATCTATTAGTATAAATAGATGTATATGGGATAGAGTTTTGTGTGAGAGTTTTGAGAGGCATAAGTTTGTATAGAATACTTTGTGTTTGTGAGTTCTCTTGTATTTGTTGGTAATCAATAAAGTTTCCGTTGTTAAAGAGGTACTCCTATATTGAAGAAACTCTGAAATCGTTTGTGTTTTGTTTATTGCTTAATTGTTTTGGTTTAGTTTTCAACACTTTCTAGAGCTTGTAGTTGTAGTTTCGACTTTTAACTATGTTATCTGTTGATGCAAGGATTTAAAGAGTAATAATAAGGAGATCAATTTTTAGAGAAAATTAGATTCTACCACTTCTTTTTCACATTTTTTAAACTAAACATTTGTAGGTTTTTAAGTTTTGATTAAACTTTTAAAAATTTAATTAGGGTGCTTTAATTTATGTCCACATCCATTTTCTAATTTAATTCATTATCTGTTGTTAATGTATTTTTCTCAAAGTAAAAGGATATATACTCCTCATTTCTAGTTTATCCTTTAATATCACTTATTAATTCTTAATTATCTCCCTAAAGATCATAGACCATGTTTTCTGCTTTTTCGTTTCTCTCACCCAGTTCATCAAAAGAGAGATACATGCGTGAATACTTTTGCAAGGGAGAGAGAAAGAGATAGACATAGACTAACTACTAAAAATAAGCTACAATTTGTTAGGGGGTATAGAGAGATTAGACGTTCATAAACAATGATCTATTTTATTGGCTTATGAATGTTCCACAATCTTTATATCCACCATTATTGAATATGCACACATATTGCATCTTGTATCTCTTGACATGGATCACCACAATTTATTTTTCAAATAGAAACGTACCAATGTCAAATTAAAACGAACCAATATCAAATTAAAATGTACCAAAGTTAAATTAAAACGTACCAATGTCAAATTAAAACGTACCATGCAATTTGAAACGTACTCATGTTCAAATGAAACATACCCACTATAATATCTAAAAGGAAATTGAGTCAATCGAAGAGAACTTTCCAAACGTACCATGGTATGTGAAAAATTATGAAAATATCGATACAAGGTGTGGTAAAACAAAAGGCTTACACTTTAGTGTAAATATTCAGATTTGAAGGTGTACAATATATCGTACCCCACCATCTTCGATGGCAATTTGACATTGACATATGCTATCAATTAATATGGTGTGGAGTTGGAAGAAAAAGGTACGCAAGAAGCAGAAGAAATTATCAAGTCGTTTTTTTAAATTGTAAAAGAATTTCTATTGAAATTGAATACTAAATCATAACCACTAGAGATTTTATAGCTAATTGGTAAAGTGCATATAATGGCAAATCGTGTAGTTTTGTATTAAGTGGAACCTAAATTGTAGGAAAATATTTAATCAAAATTCTAAAAGGCATGGATGTTTAATCTCAAAATTTCAAAAACTAGGCATCTGTATCAAAATGCCCCAATTTTTTTAATCAAGTTTGCAAACCAAATAATGTGTCACCAATAAGAAACAAACATTTTAGTCGACACTTAATTAACATTCAATCATCTATAACCACATCATTTGGTTTGCAAATTTGATTTAAAAAATTTAGTCTCTCTAACATTACCTGAATTTGAATATCTCTGATATATCTGTAAATGGGGTTGCTAATAATGAAAGAGAGTGAAGTGATATCTTTGCAAGATTTCTAGGGGTGGAAAAAATTCCCGAAAATCCCAAACCGAACTGAAAAAATCCCGATCCCATACCAAAAATTTCCCAAACCGAAATTCCCGAAATTTTCGGGATGCTATCCCGAACCAATCCCAAAATTTCGGTATGGGATTCGGGATTGGCTTCTCGATATTTCGGGAATCCCATACCAAACCGAAAATATATAATATTAATTATTATATATATTTATACATATATATATTATTCTTTTATAATTGATGCTAGTAGTTTCTAATTCATGCTCAGTAACCTAGAATGCCCTACACCTTGCATATTTTTCATGTTCTGTTTGATATTCATGTGGATTTTATTATTGCTGCTGCCATGGCTGATGATTTCAGAAGGCTTGATTCTTTTATCTCTCAACAGATTGCAAAAAGAGTTTAATTAATTTGAATTTTGACTATGATAAAAAGAGTCAAGCATGCTAGTGTTCAATTAAATGGTAGTGTGAATGAAATGAAATTCCTAGTTCATAAATGTATTCTTGAATTATATATTCGAAGAACAATTCATAATTTCGTATTTCAATTTGGGATTCCCAATTTGTCCCAAAATCCCGAAAATATTTTGGAATTCCCAAAATTTGGGATTCCCGAAAATTTGGTTTGGGATTGGTCTTCAAATTTCCGTCCCGAAAAATTTCGGTTTAGGATTCGGGATACTAGTATCGGTATGGTATCCCATACCGAACCACCCCTAAAGATTTCTGCAAATTTTCAGATATATTTCAGCAATATCGATAGTTTCGGTAAAATTTTGGTACAAATTTTGGAGATTTTAGAGATATTTCAGTAAAAATTTAATAATAAGATTCTTTATAGTTGCTAGTCGGTATCTTAATTGTGTAATTTGAAATTGAGAGGCAATCAAAACAACATAAAATTTGAAATTGCCCCTAAAAACAATTCTTTCAAGTTTCAACAACAAAAGGAATAGAACAGAGAAAATGTATTTTATACAACTTAATTCAAATTGAATTGTATAAAACCGTAGCATTGTGCTTGAAGTCAATTTCTTCCAACTTGCTTTCACTTTTTCAACTTTTATGCTACTAGTTAGCTTCTGTCATTAGATAATTTTAAACGATATTTCCACCGATATTGATTTATGTATGAATATTTCTCTAAATTTGGACGGCATAAGTGCCAAAGAAAAACAGAACCTGCATGCGTCATTTGGCACTTTCACTTCCACTACCATGGCATTATAGTGGTAATCATTGAACTAAATTACTTGTTAAATTGTTAATATCCTTTTGCAGATAATATTAGGGTTTCTAGATGATCAAAGCCCAGCTAGAGTTTCTGCATTTGGCCTTAAAAAGTAGCTGTAGCTATTTAAAGTTTTATTAGAACAAAAGTAACGTTTGTAAGCACACTAGACTAGCTGACTGATGAGGAATAACACTACTACTATAGTACTATGTTAGGAAATTTCCCTCATCGAGTTATCCAAAAATTATAGACTTGGAGGATTAACTAAATATATGTAAACCAATCATGATTAAAAACTAGTAATAAAAAAAATTAAACATTCCAAAGATTGTAGCTAGCATTAAGAAAGTCAAGCATATAATGTGTGGAGAACATACATACATACATACATATATCTATATATATATATAATGACGTAGTTAACTCATAGCCTCATAGTTACTCGGTATGCAGGGTTATATATATATATATATATATATGGTAGCTGCATCATCTGATGTTGTGATTTTTGTTTTGGTTGATTTTATGGTGTGACTAGCTATAGCAATTGATGGTGGAATGAGGGTGAAAGCATTGCAATGCTGCAGCAATGGAGTACATTTAAACCAGCTGCCACACACCGTAATCCAGAAAATAATAATATTAATATTTTACTTGAGAATTGTTATTAGCACTCTAAAGGTCTCATTTGGTACTTCAAACTTTCTATAATTAAAAAGAAAAATACACTTGTGAGAAGTGTAGAATGAGATTTTTTGAGTGCTAATAACAGCTCTCTTTCACTTTCCAATTCTTTTCTTTCTCATGTTTGCTGATGCATATTTCACTTTCACTTCAACAACGAAGAAGCCAATGATAAGAAAGCAAAAGGGCCCTTCCATGAGATATTACTCCTTGCCTTGGATAAATAGAATCAAATGAATTGATATTGGTACGATCCGACCGCATGAATATAAATAAAAAATATTTTTCGGGTAAGCTTCGCCGCTCCGTGGTCTTCATAATAGAAGAGATATTTGTCGATATGTCTGCGCTATTTTGGAGAGATCGTCATAAATGATTGAACTGTGTTGTTTACGGGTAATAAAATATTCAGGCAATTAAAAAAAAAAAAATTTGTTATCAACACTTCAAAAATATTATTTGCATTAACCACAAGGTGTGGTGCTATTGGCAAATTACCACCTTCACTTGGTGCATCATCTAAGAGCACTTTGTTGAGGCTTCAAAAATTAAGAAAACCCGGTAGCACCGACCCTAGCCTTGGTCGCTGTTTCCTACCTTCTCTATTTTTTTTCTCTACTCTTTGTTTCTACTGCTCTTTCCTCTTGCCCTTTACCCTGATCTATTATATCCCTCTTGCCCAATTGGTATCCCTCCTCTTGTTCATCTTTTCCTCTTGTTCATCTTTATTCCGATTCTCAGCCATGAATATCGTGGAGATCGTGTGTAGAGCTCCGACGTTTTCATCGACTCAGGTGTTTCCAACACCACCACCTTCACCTGGTTATCTGCCTTTACCGGCAGCGTTGTTCACAGGCTTCCACGGACTTCATCCCGATAGTTGGCTTCCTTTGATCAGTTGCTAGCTATCCTTTCTTTGTGGCTATGCTCGTGAAGCAGATTGAGGTAGAATGCTGCATTTGAAGAGGTAATGCTCGACTCTGGACGAGGAATTGAATGACTCGAGGTTTACCATGGCGGTGGCTGATGCAGTTGATGTTTCTAGAGTCTGTAAATTCGTTTGTGTGTTTGGGTTTCAACGGTTAGTTGGACCCTCTGTACTCTGTTTGTCTTGGCCCGGTTTTTGCTTGTCCATTTGTAATAAAAGTAGCCTTCAACCAAAAAATAACTTTCCAATTTCAAGACACATTACGATATCGTCCATTTTGCTTGTTGATAAACAAATCTTACATGAAAAATATGTAGGGCTTGCATGAGACTTGTTTGGTAGGTAAAAGGGAGAGAGAGAGAGAGAGGGAGAGAGAGGGAGGGGGAGAGAGAAAGGTAAAACTGTATCTATTAGATTTTGGGATCTGAAGAGCGACGAAGGTGAAACATAAGAAAAGAAGAGAAACCTAGTTCTGTGTTGAAACTATAACTTATATAACTCATATCAAGATTCAGATTTACATGCGATCCTAGAAGTATCAAAATCTAAGAAAATTATAGAAGTATTATCCTTTGTTCGCACTGTTCTAGCCTCACTCAACAAAATATTAGCATTCTTCTCCGCCAAATTCTCCCCGTCCATCGAGCATCTCTCTTTCGTCTGTACAACACCAAGTTCAAAAACCCAGAACACAAAAGACGTTAAGCGAGTAAAGAATAAAATATTGATACTTCTCACAGAAAAATTAGTAAAAGAAAAAAATATATACCTGAAGGACTAGCTGAATCGCCTTCTTTGGACTAATTACATCCCATAAGCCATCACTGCAATTTCAAATCCAGAGTTAATTTCCATCATCCATAAGCATTGTATTTTTCTCTTGTGCGGTATTGAATTTCAGAATGTAAGCTTTAAACAAAGTCAAATCGAAAGGCGCCCTAACCTGGCCATTATCGCAAAGGCATTGCTCGCTTGATTGACATGCACCACTGGGCTAATGTATGGTTCTGAACTGAAGCGGGAATCCTGCTGTTTAAGAAATTTGTCTCCAAGCATCCGGGCAAGGTTCAAACCTGAACATGTGAAGAAAAGCGTGGGCAATCCCCAACAACTAATCATGTAATTCACAAACAAAATGAAGTAATCATTACCACATAGTCGTGTTTCACCCTCTTTCAGAGGCACTCCCGTTTCCTGGATTCGGAGTCTTTCACCAGAACTACTAATTCTATGGTCTTCGGTCATCTTAATCAGCTTCCCATCAACACTGCCACAATTAAATCATACTCAGTTTAAAACAGGGAATCACAGGTTTACTTTTATCCTAATGGAAAGACAAATAGGCAAACACATACTTCATAACACAAGCTGAATCTCCAAGATTTGCACATTGTACAAAGAAACTGTCACTACCATCAGTCCAAACTAGAAGCAGAGTCGCAGTACAGCCCTGCAAAATATGGTCCCTTATATTTATGCAAACCGCAAACTTTAACTACTAGTAACAGAAACATCTGAAATGTATGAGAAAGGAATCAATTTTAGATGTGTGCGAGTCAACTGCTTTAGTTTCTAATAACACAAAAAGTGCAAACTAATGGACCAAGGTGAATCAAGTGAAATGGGAAACCTCATAATGGTGATTCATGCATGTTTCTGTCTGTAAAAATGACTCCCTGAGAACATCTGAAGCATCACATACTGACAAGACCCTCTCCCTTTTTAGTGAATCCGATAAAATGTTGGCAATGATCTGAGGAAGAAGCCTGTAAAATAAAAGGACTATAAGGTAACTACTAAAGAATCCAGTACAAACATAGGACACTAAATTGTAAAAGAAATACTAACTTGCTAGCAGATATGGCGGCCTCTGCTCCACCATGTCCATCACAGATACCAAAAAGTCCGAACTGAAGGGCAAGAACTTAGGTGATATTAACTTGTTCAGAAACTTACAAAAGTATTTCAATAGAAGAAAACACAATGAGATAAGCTCTGAAACCTGATCAACCCCAGGAAGAGGCCATTGATAGTAGCACACATCTTCCATTGGAAGCTTCTTCCCTCCACGACGCAGAGCCATGGGATCTGAAGCCACGCCAACTCCAAACGGGACCTGACTCTCAGTTTCCGATGCTATATGAACCTATAGGAAATTAGCAAATGTTATGTCAGCTATACAATACAATTTGTAAACACTAGATATCCTCGTTATAAAGCCAAAAACTAAGCGAATTAGGATAATAAATATAGAATAAACAACTATGATATCAAACAAAGCCTTACCCACAACAGAAAATAATATTCATATACAGACTATAGATCAGTTTTCTAAAAGGAACCTGTTTGTTATGCTCAATAAAAGAGGCGCTTGTACAGAAATGAAAAGAAATCATTAAGGGGGTCATCTAAGTAGCACAGAATTTAAGCCTCTGTATCATAGAACGTTATGATATAATGGTAGGTTTGTCCTATTATATTTACACAGGCAGGGTTAGAACAAGCGATCTTGGGTCTTGCACCTATTTTGTATACCACATGAATCCAAGTACTTGTATTCATTGAAACTTATATTTTCTGATATAAATTCTTCTCAGTTGCAGAAACAACATACAGCCTAAGTAACATTAGATTAATGTGAGAAATTCACGGTAAATGTATCTATGTACGCAGCCAGAATGTCAGCTTTTCTCAATTATGTGTATGTTCTGCCTAATTATATTTAATTAGCATGAAAATGATCAATATTAAGGAAAAAAACAGTAATGTTATACTTTCTAAATGCAGATATACATTTTATTTTCTTCACTCAGATATAAGGCGCATTGACTTACAAACACTTTTGAGGTCGTTCCGAGTGTTATTATGTCTCCACTTGCAAGCTCCATAGGGTTACCCCAATTTCGACTTCCAGAATCAGGATTATTGATTGGCTGAGAGTTCAGAAGTGTTCCATTCAGGCTGCCCATGTCTACCAGCTCCCATTTCATTTTCTGCAGCCAGTGATCAGGAATAACATAATTATTATACCACAAACACACAGATGCAATGCCAATAAGTTCAAAGAGGTAGTTGTAGTTATGCTTACATTTGAATTCCAGTTTATCAATGCATGCTTTCCTGACACCTCCGAGTCCTTCAATAATAAATCACTTGGAGGAACCCTTCCTAGGGTCATAGGAAGCCTGGAGGTACTTGTTGACTGTATGGAACAACGAAGTCCATGGGAAGGACCAGATATGACCTCCAGGTTGAGGCAGGTTCCTGCACTTCTAAAAGAAGAATATGATCACATGTTTTACACACTCAACTGTATAAAAAACCATTAGAAGAATAAACACTTCAAACATGTGAAAGCGATAAGAAATTACTTTGATTCAAGGCATCCTTGGGCAGAACCTCTTGAAATCTCTCTTGTTCTGAACTCTGTCTACCATTCTTCTGCTCTTCCACTAACTGCTGGATTGCAAATGGACGCTTCAGTGTCTGACCAACCAAAATATCCTCTGGAGCATCAGAAATCACATCCAGGACCAAGCTATCACCTGAAACAAGTGAAGCATAAATGTCTGGTTTTGCTAAGGAGTGAAATTGCACTTAAATGCAACTAGTAAAAGAATTATTTAAATGTGGAATAACTTGATAAACTTAATTACCTTGAGCCAAAATGGGAGCTGCAGTGGGAAGCCTCGGCTTATGCACAAGTCCTTGTGGTCGGGGTGAGCGAAAATTCCCTTCACTTGGAAAGCATGCTCCCTCTAGATCGTAACCTCTTGGAAAATCAATGCCCTGGTTCCGGACCAGATCCGCATCATCCGAAACAAGGGGTCTCTCAAGCTCACCGACCTAAATGAAGAATTACAAGGTGTGAAAAAGCTTATGAACCATAGGGTAAACCAAATGATAAATCATATACCCAAGAAGCACTTGGTATTCAGGTATTCATTGAGAATACTAATAGAGACACGAGACAACAAATCATCTAGTGGGATGGCTTGGGTTTTCGAAGGGTCACGTAGCATCTGCCCTTTTCACCCTTTGATAGAGTGTGTAGTTTTGTTACTTTCTAGTCTCTTGTATAAAGCTCGTGCGCTAGAGCACCACACCTTGGCACTCGTTCAATTACTCTTTTCGCAATGTAGGCTTCTGATTTCATTACTTTCTTGAAGGTGACAAACGCAAAGCAGAAAACTAAACAATAGAAAACATATAATCATAGAATTTTCAACAATAGAAACCATCAACCACTTGAATATGAAATGAAGTAAACAGCTCAATAGAGTCGCATACATAACATCAGCAAAAACACTAAACAACAACTAAGTTCTAACATTAACCCACAAAAGCTCAAATTCCCGGCTTCAAAGTCTTCAACTTTACCAAGATACGTAATATCAAACCCTCACAAAACTAGAGGGCACCAATAGAAGCACGAAACAAATTCAATTTTACGCATCAAATCATTGATCACGCTCAAATCACCACAAATGCTACTCACACATTCCGAGCTAAATTGATCAAAGTGGCACAAACCTACAAATCTTAGGCTCTAAGCTATAACTCAAAATCCGAAACAAATAAGAAATTCCCATTAAAACGGAGGAAAAAAAAACCCGAAAACCAGCGATAAAACAAGGTCAAATCCGTTGCGTCAAAAAATTCAAATTTTCCTTCCTTTTTTCCTACGTTTTCTCAGCAGCCAAACAGAACATTACACTAATGGCGCGCTCTCGAACGGAAAGGAGGATCGAAACCGAACCTCTGAGAATTTCTGAATTGAAAAAAATTGGGGGAAAAAGTGGAAAGAAAAGAGGGGAGGAGGAGAATACCTTGATAGTGCGAGAACGAGAGGAGGAGGAGAAGAAGCGCCATGGTTTGCAGGCGAGGAAGATGAGGAGGAGGATCAGAAGAAGCATAAGGAGAAGAAGACCGACAATGCTCACTAGCATCGTCATCGTCATCGCTCTCTCTCCTCTCCACCAGATAGAGATTGCCTTTGAGTTTGCGAGAAGCTCGCTTTGAAATGGTCGCACATTTTTTCCTTCTTCTTTTTTACTTTTTCACCTTCTTTTTATTATTTACTTTTTTACATAAAACCCGTTGAGCAAGTTGTCTCTTATCATACAAAATGAGTTATTACATGAGAACAAGAATTTAAACTCCGTCGGTGACTAGTTTAATAATTAATCAAATAAAATCTATCGTTTGACAAAACAAAACAAAAAATATAAAACCCAATGAATAAAAATCGTTTATTCGGATTCGATCTTCATCGATGCCCCTTCTGACTAAAAGTAAAATTTAACTGTTTACCACATGCAACTGCTATACTATAAAATGTTCGATGTTTTAACATTAAGTATATTTCTTTTACAAGCAATAATGTGATGGTTATGACTCGAACTTGAAAGATAGTGGATTGAAGATTTTATTGAAAATGTTGGAAAATAATTTCAAATGTGAAAATAAATACTCTAAAATACAAGGGAATTTATGTAATTTTTTGTGTTCACCTTAACAAAATTTTTATTAAAAAATTATGTTTTGATTTCACTAAACGAAATAATCATAAGATAAACAATAACTAAGCTTAAACTAATGATCATCGGACTAAAAGATCACTAAATTAACATTATAGTTCACACTCCTACTTCAAATGTTGAGGCGTTGCTTTGAATTGAAAAAAAACCATTGTAAGAATTATATAATGATAAAAAAAAGCTCAAATAACAAAATAAAATTTTGAAAACTAACTGCAGAAACAGGTCCAATCCGAAAATAAATAAACAAATAAATATTGGTTAAAATAAAGAATGCATTTAATTTTGTCACACAGAAAGGGATGTGAGTGGGAAGGGCCGGTGGGGGATATTCTAAACTTTGTCTAAGGGCTGGTTTGGCATTGCTGTGCTTTGAAAAAAAGCTGCTTCTGCTGTGCTGTGAGAATAAGCAGCTATGAAATAAAGCAGCAGAGTGTTTGGTAAACTTTTTTGTAAAAGTGCTTTTGAAAATAAAAAAAAACAGTATTAGAGTGTTTGGTAAACTTTTATGTAAAACAGATGTGAAAAAAAGCTGGTTTTTCAAAGCTAGGTTTTGCAGCTTCTTGTTTTTGGCTTTTTTTCACCCAAAACTGTGAAAAAAAGCTAAAGCTGATTGTTTACCAAACACAAAAACAGTTCCCAGCTTTTTTTGATAGCAGCTTTTTTCAGAATCACCTCAGTACCAAACCAGGTCTAAAGCTCCACATCACTTTTGTGTATAACCGGCACAATTATCAGTTTAACAGGCCTCTCCTTATTTCAGACGGGGAACTTATATAGGGTTAGTTTGGTATTGTTGTACTTTGAAAAAAAAACTGTTTCTATTGTGTTATGAAAATAAGCTGCTGTGAAATAAATCAGTAGAGTGTTTGGTAAACTTTTTTGTAAAAGTGCTTTTGAAAAAAAAAAAACAGTATTATAATGTTTGGTAAACTTTTATGTAAAACAAATGTGAAAAAAAAACCGGTTTTTCAAAGCTGGGTTTTGTAGCTTCTTGTTTTTGGCTTTTTTTCACCCAAAACTGTGAAAAAAAGCTGAAGCTGAATGTTTACCAAACACAAAAACAACTCCTAGCTTTTTTTTATACCAGCTTTTTTCAGAATCACCTCAATATCAAACCAGGCCATAGAATGGTTCATCGTTCAATAACATATTGTCATGTTATAACAATATATTAGTAGATCGAGATGTTATGTAGCAGTTAACTCATTTTTGTAATTTGTTCTTCTTATTTCAAGAAATTTTTCAAAGTGTCTGATATTCTATTAGGAACTAAACTTGTCATAAAATAAATTGAGGTACACAAAAAATATATATCATTTCCTCTATTTATATTATGGCATGTGGAATACTGCTTGAATACCGATACCGAGAAAAAATCCGTCCCTTATTTCACACCCACCTCTTGGCTGCTTTGGACCAATTTGGCTTCAACTTTTTCAACCTAACCATAAGATAATCTTTGATATAATGTGAGGCAAGTTAATAAAATGTTATCACGCTGATATTTTGTTTGTGTTTCGAATTTAGATATCTAAGAGATACCAAGGCCAAAGAAGAATCCTATATTGTAACTTCATGTTTGGAAACTAACGACACAATGATCTTACAAAATAAAGGTCACTTTGGTTTAGAGAACGTTTGGAAACGAAATTTTACATGCACTTATTAGACATGCTCATTATCTCGCCTCATTTCACGTAAAACCTTATCATATAACAACGCTACAACCCATCATGAGGTAGTTCAGTAGTAAAGGACGAATTTCATGTTCATATTTCATACGGCATATCTTGGGTTTCATTTTTGGCGTTGGTCAATCATATGATGGTAGCTAAAGAGAGACTAAAATGTCTCTGTGACCTGGCCCCCAAAAGAATAGACTACCATGGTGAAGACTCACAGAGGCATTTTAGAGATATTTGAGAAGAAAAAGAACATTATATATCACACAAATGCCTCATGCATTAACTTTCAAATGCATGCAATGGCATTATTTGCCATGAATTCCAAATTACGTATGCATGCACTCCTATATCTCGTTATTAAGAAATTAAAAGGAAAATTAACATATAATAAGTATGATTAGTAATGTTCAGAAATAGTATTTATATATAGTTCACAAAATGTATGTAAATTGTTTAGTACCGAATGGGGAGGATATGTGGAGAAAGATGCAGCAGCTTTAGACATTTCCTTGTTGAGGATGCGCATAGAAACACAACGTTTCTTCTTCCAAACTCGATAAGCAACAAGTGTAGAATACTAAGATGAATGTTTAATGTGGAGAGAAATGCAAAACTGGTTTTAATTTATATTTAAAAATAAATAAATGGTTTTGATTATAAAAAGAAAATTGAATATATGGAAAGTGTACCTAAGGTGTAATATGGCCTTTATATAGAAGCCATATCGCCAATAATTATTTACATTCTAATATTTTAGATTTGATTTTAAGTTTTGCATCCACTAATATTTGGTAAATATATTAGTTTTTATAAAAAAAATACTTAAATTAGTTAATTTATTTAAGATGAATATAATATAATTAGAGTATTTAACCTATATCTAATAGAAACAAGTACACGGTCGAAAGTCTTATATATTGTTATATAACGCTTCCAACGCTTACGATTTTCGATGTGGGATTCAACATTCTTTGTTAAGTTAACAAGAAAAATATAACTGTAAATAAACGCTCACTACCACTAACGTGCAATCCCATAGTCAAATGTGTGTTTGTTGTTGGAGGATATGAAAGCGAGTTTGCAGTTAAAGATCTCTCGCCTGACAATTTGGTCATTCCATCTCCGCGTACATTCTTCATTTCAAGATCAGACATTTTTTCTTCTGTTATCTCATCGAATTAGAATTTTATATGAATTTTGAAGGAAACAAACCGTCAATAAGACTTCCACCCACTCACCCCACTTCGCTTCGATATCGGCAAACCGTCAATAAAACTTACACCCATCCAATCCACCATTGGCACTCCGATATCTCCTTAGTCCTCACCCAGCCAAACCCCTTTCTTTCTTCGTCTAAACTTCCACACTAGGTTCATATAAGAGGTTTTGATTCAACTGACTGCTTATCACCACCTTTCAGATTTGAAATGTGTAGGGAGACATCAAAACCAAGTTTGAAATGTGCAGCAAGGCATGATGTTTTAATTGGAATCTCTTAATTGGTTTATAAAATTAAACTGCAAATTATATAAAGAAAGAAAAATTAAGAAACGAAAAGAAAAAAATGGGTTAGTTTGGTAGTGGTGGTGGAACCACTTTGGTTGAAGGTGGAGACTGTGTTGCAATCTTGCATAAAGATGGTGAAGGGTGATGAAGATGAAAACAATGGGCCCAAAATGGATAGTTTTGCAGTTTTTCTTATTATTATTTTACTTTTCTTAAAATGGCTCCGCATTGCAATTAAATGCTTTAAGTTGCGAAACAGGTTTCCATCGATTGGTGAACTCTCTTTAGCGGCAAGTCTTGCTAGCAATTCTCCTCTTTACATTTGCGATGATGAAAACAAAATATTTATATTTACAAGTTATACTGATTCTACAAAAATAGTTGAAGACAGTTAAACTAATTTTGCAAAAATAATAGAAGACGGGTTAAATTGATTATGCACAAAATGCAAAAATGGTTGAAGACGAATTTAACTGATTCTACAAAAATAGTCGAAGATGGGTTGAACTGATTATGCAAAAATGATCGAGGGGTTGAACTGATGTTGCAAAAATGATTGAGGACGGGTTGAACTGATTCTACAAAAATAGTCTAAGACGGGTTAAACTAATTCTGCAAAAAAGTTCAAGGGGTTGAACTGATTTTGCAAAAATGATCGAAAACGGGTTCAACTGATTCTGCAAAAATGGTCAAAGACAGGTTAAACGTTGAAGACGGGTTGAACTGATTCTATTTAAGGACAGGTTGAATTGATTATGGAAAAATGGTCAATGATGGGTTGAACTGATTTTGCAAGAGTGGTCGAAGACAGGTTGAAATGATTTTGCAAAAATGGTCGAAGACGGGTTGAACTTGACACGTCCTGATCCCAATATTCCCCGAACACCAAGATGGACATGTGCTGCTCGACACCCGAGGGTGACGAAAGCCATTTATTGAATGCAAATGATGAGAACTATGAGTATATATGAGACTTATAAATTTAAATATAATGAATATGCATTTAAGGAACGTGTTCAGAGCACACATCTAATTTAGAACACTAAAAGAATTAATATAAAAATTCAATGAACAAGGAATGGGTCCTACAACGAGAGGACTCGAAGATACCAATGTGGAAGTGTCTTGATGCTAGGATTGTATGCCTCCATTCTAAGTCCTGAAGGGGCTCAAAACAAACATGAGGGGACCAAGTTGATATATATATATATATATATATAATAAAACAGTTATCAACATACTAACTTCCAAAGTTTTATGAAAACATCAATAGCATAATATGTAATAGGTTTTCCGAAAATCCTAGTATGCCATAAAACCTTTCATAAAACGTATTTCGTATCTAGTGTACTAACTAGTGGTATCATAATCGACCCGAATGCCCCTACATCACCCAACCCAAAGGCTAATATAATAATCTTCATTCAACCCGAAGACCCCTACATCCCCTACATCACCCAACCCGAAGGCTAATATAATAATCTTCATTCAACCCGAAGACCCCTACATCACCCGACCCGAAGGCTAATATAATATCTCCCGACCCAAAGGCCCCTACATCACCGACCTGAAGGCCAATATAATATCAATGCTCAGAAGCAGAACAGTGACCACTAGATATACACAAAACATTTGAATATAGTCTTTCCAAACATAGGTACATATATATCTCAAAAATATCTTTATAGTATAAAGTCATCCATCATCTATACTATAAAGAAGTGTGTAAAAATATGTTCTAAATAGTATATCGTCATCCATTAGATACCCTACAAGAACATAGGTTCAATAGAAATATGGTATTCCAAAATAAGCTCAGTATAACATAATAACCAATTTCTCATAAAACGTTCACAAAACATATTTAGTAAATCATGATTTTTCATGTATGCATTTCAACTATTAAAACATGCATTTTAGAAGGGGTCCACTCACAGATACTTCACCGCCAAAGAGTCCCGCAAACTAGCGAAGACAGAGATGCCACAATATATGCACCTAAGCACATAAATGATCCAATTAATAAAATTATATTAAAATGATTGAATTAGGAAAAACGGACGTAAAAAATGGATTCAGGAAGTCGAATTACCCTAAGAAGAGTCTCGGGTAAATTTTGAAAAAATCAACAAAAAGCCAACACTAAAATATTCCGAGGAATATTCCTACATATATCAACTTGGTCCACTCATATTTGTTTTGCACCCCCTCACGACTTAGAATCAAGGCGTACAATCCTGGCATCAAGACACTTCCACATTGGCATCTTCGAGTCGTCTCGGTGTAGGACCCATTCCTTGTTCATTCAATTTTTATATTAATTCTTTTAGTGTTTTAGATTAGATGTGTGCTCTGAACATGTTCTTTAAATGCATATTCATTATATTTAAATTTATAAGCCTCATATATGTGTGTGTGTGTGTGTGTGTGTGTATATTCATAGTTTTTAGCATTTGCATTCAATAAATGGCTTTTGTCACCCTTCGGTGTTGGCCAGTACGTGCCTATTCTGGTGTTCGGGGAATATCGGGATCGGGGCATGTCAAAACTGATTCTGCAAAAAATGATCAAGGATTGATTGAACTGATCTTGCAAAAATGGTAGAGGACGAGTTGAGTTGATTCTAATAATAAAAGGATATAAACTGAGTCTGCATATAGTTTCAAAACTGATTATGTAGAAATAGTCGAGGATAAGTTGAGCTTTTGGCACATATTAATTTTGTTAGAGTTCTGAGGGTTAGATTTTATTACCGGGAGAGGATTTGGTCCGGATCTCTCCCATCCAAGGCCTAGGATCAAGTGATCTGGGCAGTTGAAATTTGATCTCACGACTACAAACATGGGTGAATGTAATACCCTGAAAATTTAAATATATGAAATAGAATATTAATAATTATGAATATGTGGAGAAAATCGAAAATAAATCGATTTATGGTTATGAAAATTTAATTGAGGAATTTAAAAATTTTGTTACTGAAATTATTAGAATTTATGTAATTGTATTATTGAGATTTTATATTATTTTTCGAGAATTTATATTAATTTATTTGAATCTAGTTTTAAATTAAATTAGTTACGAAGTTTGAAGTTTGGAAATTAATTATCTAAAATCCGTAGACCTGTCGAGGTCACAATTTGTATTTTTGAATAGAGCTCGATCTCACGAATGCGTAGGCACAAACCGTTTGTGAAATGGAGTTATAATGAAGAAGTTATTAACATTTAAAGTCAATGATATTTTGGTAATTTTAACCTTCTTTAGAATGCTCCATATTTTCTAGAGCCATGTGATATGCCACGTGTGTGGCTGGGATGAAAGGAAAAGAAAAGAAAAGTGAGAGATAGACTGTTGAATGAGAAGGAGAGAAGAGAAATGAGAGAATGGAGGAAGGGGACCGGCCAATCAGAAAGAGAGGAAATGAGGGGAAAGGAAGGAGAAGAGAAAAAGGGAACCGAACCCCTCTTCGACCCGCCAACCCAACTCAGATATATCTCTCAATTTCGACCACCGTTGACAACGGGACCGGTGTCAAAATGATCCTTACCTCGAACCCAGTCGTTCCCTCTACCAATTTCACCCAAAAATATAGGGAAATTGGCCTTGAATTTGGGAGAAACCGCATGGTGGGTGCGGGGGTTCTTGCCATCGATTCTCCCATTTCTGAAACAAATTCCTTCAATGACCACCACCTATGACATCCTCTTGAGCCCAAGAACAAAGCCCAAGCAAGTTTGGGGGCGGCGGAGCTGTTTTGGAGTCGAATTAAGAACACCCAAATCATGGGTTTCCAGAGGTTCAAGGGCGATTTGAGGTGTTTTCCGGCTGAATTGGACTTCGGCCCAGATATGAAAGTTGTTTCTCTCATTGAACTCTACTTACCTATAAAATTTTATAATTTTTAGAGTTAATCGGAAAATTAGGTTTCTGTTCGCTGGAAACCGTCACCCATGACGGCGCGTGGCCATTGGACCGATGTTGCCATTTAATTACAAATTTGGTATTTTAAATATCATTTTGGTACCCATTGGATGTGTTTCAATCATTATAACTAATGTAGGATATTTTGTTTATTTGGAATATAATCGAAAATAAATTAAGATTGAATGGTGAACTACGAAAGGTTTGATCTCGTTCATTGGTACGTAGGCAGTCTAACAGGGGTTAGATGTAACCTTAGATAATCGAGACAAATCTTTGGTTGAGAAATTGAACTAAGAAAAGGAATTTGGTGAATAATGTGAGATTTAACCTTATGTTTTTGTAAATAAATGTTGATCATAAATTTTGTGAGGGAAAAATAAATTAAAGTAGAGAATCGTGATTAATGGTAGTTAAATAAACAAGAGTTTAGTTTGGGCCTATCACCGATATTATTTTCTGAAATAAATATTTCAGGGCGAGGCGTTACAGGAGGCCTCTCTAAAAGTTATAATAATTGTAGTCGTTTGATCAAATTTCAACGGTCCGGATTACTTAATCATGGGCCTTTTGATGAGAGAGATCCGGACCGGATCCTCTTCCTTTATTAACAACCATAAAGCCTTGGGGGTATGACTGGTATTTTAAAATATTGTTTAAATGTTGTTGGGCTGGGCTTTAATAGTTTTTTTTGTTTTTATCTCTCAGTGACATGTTTAAAAACTAGTAGAGTTCCTTGAAATATAGTCAAAAATTTTGTTTCTCTATATAAAGCTCCCTTAGGAGTTTTGTTATGTTTTTCTTTTCTATTATTTTGTATATCTCGTGATGTTAATCAGGTCGCTTGTCTTTTTTTAAAATGTTATTCTAGTTTTTTATATCCAAGTTTGGGGATGAATAGTTTTGTGTTGTCCTATGTACTATCTATGCCGATTAATAAAGTGGATAATTAAAAGCTAAAGAAAAAAAAAAAACTGTAACGAAAAATTCCCAGTATTGTTCACTTTAACGAAAAACCACATTTTTATACTAAAAAAATCAATCATAGTACTATTCACTTTACCCTTTATTTTGTCATTTTCGTTAAAATTCAAAGTTTTCAAGTTATTTTCATTAGTTTTCCTAAGAAAAAATGCTTATTTTTTTTTCTATGAAAACAAAATAATTATTAAGCGGACATTAACACTGTGTTTGGATAAAGAAATTTAAGATTATTAAGGAATTTCAAACTGAAGGAAATGGAACTGACGAAATTTTATTTTTTAGAATTTGTGAATTTTCTTGTTTGGTTAACTTAAATTAGCACATAATTTTTTATTCTTAAACTCTCACTTGTAAAAATGACACATATTTACATAAAATTTAAACTTGAGAATTGGAGGTCCCAAATTTCAAGATATTTTTCCATGTTGAAATTCAAAATTTCTATATTTGTGAATCTAAATAAGGGAAGTAATGCATTTCAATTTATAAATTCTAATTTTTTGATCAAAATTTCAAATTTATTTTTCTTGTATAAACATACATACTGTAAGTTATTGGCGAGTGCGGTATTTCAAAAAGAAATGTGGGGTACCAGTTAGAATTTCCCATTTACAAGCTCCAAACTTTATTTTTCAAGGATAATGCTAGAGAGATTAAATTTACAAATTTTATGATGCGTCATCAATAAAAATAAGCACGTTTATTAAACCTTAAATAATAATTCAATTGACACACCCCAACCGAGGCTAGGGCATACTGGCCGTCACGTGGAAGTGACGTAGCCATGTGCACAGTGCGGAAGCTAAAGGAAATAATATAAAAGTACAAATAATTTAAAAACTAGCAAACATAAAGTGATAAGATAAGTGCTAGCGCATGTGAGACGCTGAATTCAGAGCCTAAGGCCTACAGCAGTCCAAAGGAAAAGATACAACAAAAGTGCACCCGAAGGTGACCCTACATCGATGAGTGTCTGTCAGAAATGCCGGGACGTCCTCTGGGAAAAACCACCGAACTCGCTAAGCTACTAGAACCTGGAGGGGCGCAAAATAAAAGCGTGAGTGGGCAAAAACAATTTCTTTGAAAACCATTTCATAAAATACATTCTAACCGATCGCCGTAAAACCTGTATACTTGCTCAAAATGGACAAATGAATATACCAACGTGATCTACACAACCTCAGGATCACAACCATAATTTTAAAATAATTTTTGGACCCCTCACGCGCCCCCACGCGCCAAAATAGGCACGGACCTACGCGACCCCACGCGCGGCCACGTGCCATGCACACTGACGGTGTCAAGTGACGCCGTCAGAAATATTCCGTTGAACTAACGGAATATTCCGTCTCCTTCTCCGATCAGTCCCCGTCGCCGGCGCCGTCGCCGGAAAACCTGCAAATCGCGATTTCTCGCTCGTTTTTCCACCTTTTTTCATGTTTCTTGCACCAAAATCAACCCTAGAGCTAGTAGAACATGTCCCAACAAGTTTTAAGGCCTAAAATTACGAGATTATACCTGTCCAAATCTCCAAAACTCGGCCAACTCCACATCCAACGATCCTGACGTCCAAATTCACCCAACGAGCTACTCCCAAGCTCCTGGGAACCTCACAAACACAACTATAAGCTTCAAATGTCCAAAAACTCACTAAATTAATCTTGCATGAACAGTAACTAAAACGGACATGGCGATATCGATGTGAAAACGTCGAAGTTCTTACCTGAAAATGGCACCACTGGACTCCTCTCAGCCTCACAAGCACGATGGTGGTCTTGGTTCCCTCGATCTATAAAGATTTGGTGGGTTTTGGGTTTGGTCCGTATATGGTGAAAAGGAAGGGGAAAGGAAGCACGGGAGGGAGAGAGAGACAGAGAAAATGACAGAGGGTGAGGGAGAGTGAGACAGTGTGTGTGTGGCCCAACGCTTGCCAACACCACACAAACAACCAAACAACATAACAAAACAAACTAGGGGTAAAATGGTAATTTCATACGTACGTTTCCGATAATTCCAGGACGGGATGTCACATCAGTCATCAACTTCTATGCCGTTTAATTTATAAAATTTTATATATAAATTTAATTTTTCTAACACTATTCTTTAGTTTTCTGAGCGTATTTGCTTTGAAACAAAAAAACCCTGAACTCTCAAAAAACCCCTGGAAAGGCGCGGTAAGGACCCAAACGACCACGTCGAACAGAAATGGGGAAGAAGAAGAGAGCCGAATCAGAAGCAGAAGCACAACCAGAAGATAACAAAGTCGACATTGCCAATGGAGATTCTCATAAGAAAGAGAAGAAGAAGAAGAAGCACAAAGTCGACGGGGCCGCCGTGATACCCACCGTGAGCGTCGCCGTCCCCGGTTCAATCATCGATAACACTCAATCCCTCGAACTCGCCACCAGAGTATATTTTCTCTCCGTCCAAACGGATATTTGCTTTCTGTTTATCGTTTCACTTCCTCTTCAATTTGCTAATTAATTAATTTTATTTATTGCCAAATATTTCTCAGTTGGCCAGTCAGATTGCTCGTGCTGCGACGATTTTCCGAATCGACGAGGTTTTAATCTTTAAACTTGTTTATTTGAACTATGATTACCAAAATTAGAGGCTAAAAGCGCTTCTTGACAGCCATAAGTGCTTCTGTCTGCGTTTGGCAGAAAAGTTTAGAAGTGCTTATGGCTCAGAGAACGATTTCTGGAGAAGTAGCTACGAAAATGCTTCTTCAGGAAGCACTTCCAAGCTGGAAAAGCACTTGGATTGTAAACAAAAATTTTATCTTGTTTATAAATGAAAGCACTTTTAGCGAAAGCGCTCGCGACATTAGTGGTTTCTATAGAAGCAATCCCAAAAGGCCCCTTAGTTATATCAGTTGATGTTTAAATGAGCATATTAGTCTATTTTGTTGTTGATTATTGTGTAAACAGGTGGTGATATTTGACAATAAGAGTGAGTCTGGCTCATTGCCAGAAGCTGATTCGGATGAGAATGAAAGTGGTGCTGCTTTTCTTGTACGAATCTTGAGGTACCTTGAGACACCTCAGTATTTGAGAAAAGCTCTGTTTCCGAAACACAACAGCTTAAGATATGTGGTGAGTTCTTCAATTATGCGTCATATGTTGTTTTTGTTTATTATCAGCTTGTATTCTCGACTTACATTGGTTTGATAGGGTATGTTGCCCCCGCTTGATGCTCCGCACCATCTGCGAAAACATGAATGGGGTCCGTTTCGGGAAGGTAAGATATTGAAATAATGCTTCTTCTAAAATACAAAAACTTGTCTGATACTTGCTTAAAAGATGACAATGTTCAAGATATTGAACAAGAACCAACATGATGAATGAAATGGTCCAGACTTCGGACTTACATGGGATGATGGGATTGTACCACTTAGTTTTGTTTGGTTGTTTGTTCTTTCTGTTTAGACCTATGACCAAATAACTTTGAGAGCTTGCGTTAAATGTATAGGTGTCACACTGAAAGAAAGACCTCCCAACCTTGTGGGAACATCAGTTGATGTGGGCTTGAGTAAGGTACTCTCTCACATTCTAGTTGTACTGCAACTTGATAGTTTCTTCCTCGCTTTCCCTCCTGACTTAACCATTAGTTAATTTAATGGTGGAATATGCAGAATGTCATTGTTGATCAAGTACTTGATCCTGGAACCAGAGTTACTGTGGCTATGGGGGCCAGTTGGAACTTGGATGCTGGTAATGATTTTGTCCTGAATTTTATTTTTGGCCTTTCCTATTCTCTCTCTTGACCATTAGTGGAGGCTTTTGCTGTTGACTATGAATCTTATGTGGGTATTGGCCTTTTCTATTGCATTGATCTAGATATCTCACGGCAGGTTGTCTCATCCTCAAAGCCTAGGGAAGAAGCAGGAACTTATTGGGGGTACAAAGTGCGCTATGCTTCCAATATTACTTCAGTAATGAATGAATGCCCATACAAGGTATTCATGCATTGACTCTCTCTCTCTCTCTCTCTCTCTCACAGCCCCTTCCCTTAAATACATGGTTTCTTATTAACCATTCAGATATGGCGTTTCTTTACCAACTTCTGTTATTCAATCACAGGGAGGCTATGATCATTCAATTGGTACATCAGAGCACGGTCAGATTATTAATTCCTATGATCTCACTATACCTACCTTCAGGTACTTTTCTCTGAATGTACTAACCATTAATAACATTTTTTTTCCTTAGATGCTCTGCATTTCGCATTATCTGGGTAGCTGGTCTTTAGCCACTGAAGGCAATTATTGTTCTCTGTATGCTGTAATTTGATAGATGCCTACTGTAGTTTGTATTCATTGATTAGATTGCTTAGTTATTGGGCAGGCTCTTGTTGTACCTGGGATGGAATTTCAGTCTCTTTCAATCTGTTAACCTCTTTCTAGATGCACATTCTTTTAGGGATATGGAGAAAAATAACATGATACTCCTTCCATTTCTTTTCTATAGGTACTTCAATTGTTACCTTACGTGGGTTCTTTAGTTTTCTGGTTAAGTAAGTTCGCCTGGCGGGTCTTCTCAGAGATTGGCTTGGGGCAACTGTTTCATCTCTATTACAATATTCTATCTGTAAAGTTGCATTAAAGTTATTACACAGAAAATGAAAATTGTACAAGCATTTTTTCAGTCAATATTTTTTTATTTGAATAGATGACTGTATTCAGTTGTGTTAAAGCATCATGGGTATTTGAATTTTTTTTTATAATTAGTTTTTTAGCAACATATCAGAATTCCTTTGATTTTTATTTTTAGACACTTTATATCTTCGTAGTATTACTTCTTGCAACTATATTACAAAATTTTTTTAGCATGAGGCAAATGTGAAATTAGATACTTGTTAATTGACTGAATGAATATTTTGGTAGGCATCTATTGATTGCTTTTGGTGGACTTGCTGGGTTGGAAGAGAGCGTTGAAGAGGATGCTAACTTAAAGGTACGGTTCTTAGGGCTTTAGTGTGATACTGTGCATTGATCAGGGCCTTGGTTTTACAACTTAAAGTAGATATTGAGTAGTAAAAAAAAACTAATCCGTACATCTGAGCAATCTAAAAGATTTGTTAGGACAGAAAACAGCCCCTTATGGACTTGTGAACATCTTTATGATCTTGGAAACGCATTGCATGAGGCAAAACATCTAGTAGCTAGCTTAACTGAAAGTAAAAATATAGAAAGGAAACAGTGATTGAATTCTGTTTTTATTGGATCTTTTTGCAGGCAAAGAATGTGCGAGAGGTATTTGATTTGTATTTGAACACATGCCCGCATCAAGGGAGTCGAACAATTCGAACAGAGGTACTTATGACGAACTCTTTGCTCTTCTGCTTATGCATGAAAAGTTCTTACTGAAAATACTGTGATACCATTTCGAATATTTGCTTCTGCATGAGCAGGAAGCCATTCTCATATCACTTCAGTATTTCCAAGAACCAATCAGCCGAGCATTGAAGAGAACTCATTGAAGGACATTAAGAATTCCCACAGTTGTCAAGATCACAGGGAACCTGAAATCAATTCACGATTCTTCCTCATCGTAACTTGGCTTCTAACGTCATGAAAGGCGAGAATGGCAATTTTGTGGCAGCAGATTATCCTCTTCTTTTTTGTTCATTTGTTTTTTCGCAACTAGTCCACAAGCTCAACCTTGAACTGCACGATTAAGCGTACAATTTGTGATCCAAATTAAGCTGATAGGTTGGAAGGAAAGTATGGTCAGAAGCGTCAATGATGTTGTAGTCCGGGTTAGTATTGAAGAGCTTTTGTATTGGCGCTTCGAGTAGGTGGATCGAGCGCAGCTAGTGAATTTCGGAGCATGAGCTCATTCTTTTCTTGTTGTAAACGCGTGAGACATTTTTTTTTGGGAGCTGAAATGGTTACATCATCTTACAATTTGTTCATTTTATTGATGAAATCACTGTCCTTAAGAATATTTATGAGAAGTTTTAGTTAACTTTGATGTATTGTCGCCATCTTATTGGAATCTAAGAAAGCCAATAACCAGCACATGATGTTTTACTGCAGTGGACGGAAAGTAATTATGTTTATGTATCTTGTGTAAGTTTGGTCTCCCTCCCCTATACAACTAATAATTTAACGCGCATATGCTACCGTTTGTTAAAAAAAGAAAGCCAATAACCAAATATGGATTTCAAGTATTGTTAATAATACGATATTTTGAAAATAAAATTACTCTAATTTATAGATGGGGGGGGGGATTCAAAATTTTTATTTTTTATCTTTTATTTTTGTCAATGGGGGATTCGAACTTGGGTGTGAAAAATGGGACGGTGTGTTTGTCATAACCAAACCCAACTCACATCTACCAAAATGGGATAGGTGATTTGGCTTATTAGTTTTGGATGTGAAAATGCAAAATATTAATATTTATTGAAGAATAAAAACCGAAAACTAAATCGATCAATTTGATTGGTTACAATTTCAAAAATGGTGGTGCTATCCACACATCACTTTTTACCTTATACACACATGTGTTAATTTATGTTCTTTGATCATCTTCAATTCATTCAATTCGACGATAGAAATTTAGAAGAATATGTGAAAAGTAAAAGAGTGTATAGTCACACTTTGAAAAATAATCATTACCAAGATAGTCACTTCAGGTAACGGTAAAGTGCATATCGAACCGCAAATAAAATTGACTAAGCTCTAATAGGTCGATTTTGCCACTTCACATGTCTATCACATGATAAAAAGGTCAAATCCCGTTTCATGATTTAAACGTCTTGTCCTTAATTGAAATGTTTAGCAAACTACGCGGCTTCAATTATCAAAATTAAATCTACAAGTTCATAAGTGAAAAAAAAAACCATAAAATAAAAGTCAGTTGGAAACAAATGACATTACCCAAAAAATCCTTTGGAAAAAAAGAAGACCTCAAACATAGACTCTGTAATTTCTCCTCTAATAAAAAAAACCAAAAAAGAGTAGAAAAGGGCACAGCCGGTATAACATAGGGGTGGTTTTGGTGGTAATGTACCAAAACCTCTGTACCAATTATCATATCAAATATTTGGTATAGCAAAATTTATTACCATTACCGTACCAAACTTTTGGTATACCGAAAGTTGGTTGGTATGGTATGCCAATGGTAATTGCCACTTTATTTTACGCCACTTAGTTTACCCAAAATCTAATATTTTTTAATTAATGTAGAAGTGTAAAAAATATAGAAAAAATATATAAATGCTCGTAATAACAAACTTTACAACTTTCGTGAAGAGCTTCACTTTGAAATTTGTCATTATAATCATATAAATCATAGATCAAAATTTAACAGTTGATTGTTGTTTACAATTACGCTTCATTTTTCTCATCAAATTTTTTTTTTTTTTGAATTTTTTTTTTTGAAAACATGATTTATTAGAGGATGTAGGAAGATGAACGGTTTGAATCGTTGATATTATGTTCAGAGTTTTACGGTTAGTGAAAATATTGCTTGATGTTTATAAAGCTTCTACAAACTATATGACATTAACTCGTATTTCAGTTAACCGTAAATATCGAAACGTGATATCAAAGATCTGAACCGTTCATCTTCTTACATCCGCCTAGATGATCATGTTTTCAAAAAACAAAATTTTATAAATGAAATTCAGTAAGAAGAATAAAGTGTAAATGACAATCGACGGTTAAATATAAATTTAAGGTTTATGGATTATAGTGTTGGATTTTGAAGTTGACCTTTCATAAAAGTTGTAAAGCTTGTCACTATGAGTAATTGTGTATATATATATATTTTTTTTTTTTACATTTTTTACACTTTTACAATAATTATTATTAATTTTACTCTCAAATAATTATATGAATAAATACATAATATAATATTAGTAATATTGGTAGGTACGGTATACCACCGGTACTGGTTTTGGATACCAGTACCGTACCGAAACAATATGGTACAAGTACTGTACCATTACCAATTGGTACAAATTTTTGGTAATAATTTGGAATGGTATAGATAGTAGGACGGTTGTTACCGTAATTTGGTAAAAATTTCAACCCCTAGGTATAACTGTCACTATTTCTCATCCGCCCAGGGGTATTTCCGTCAAACAACAAAACATAGAACCGTGTTTGGCAACACCACAAGTACAATAATTCGGTCGTGATTTTTCCAATAAAACCCAAAACAGAAAAAAGGGAGCGACAAAACCCACCCGAACGCCGAAACGAAGACAACAACCAAAGTAATCTGATAAACAGAGAGAGAGAGAGAGAGAGAGAGAGAGAGAGAGGGGAAGAGAGAGAGTGAGAGAGCGTGTGATATTTGTAAGGCAACATCTCACAGATAAAAATTCCTCCCCAAAAATAATTCATTTCAAAAAACGACCGTTTGAAATCAGATCGTATTTGGGAGGGGGGGTCCGTGCGTTCTTTCTCTCCCGCCAAGGTCCCCCATGGCCGAGCTGGACAGCAGCAGCGCCAGCCTCGACCACGTCCACAAGACCAAGTCCCTGATCTGCGCCCTCAACCTCCTCTCCCGCAACCTCCCCCTCCCTCCCGACCTATTCGACGTCGTTTCTTCCATCTATGAATGCGCCCCGGATGCCCTTCTCGACGGTGACGAGGGTTTGGTACGGTTGCTTCCCACTCCCTTTTGGCTTTTCCAAGTTTTGGGTTTTGGTTCTTGGGTTCTTGCCAATTTGGCGTCTTGGGTTGGTTTTTTGTGTGAATTAGCGGTTTGGGTTCGTTTCGATTTCAGGGTTTGGTTGAAGGTTGTGAAATATGAGATTTTGGAGGAAAAAGTTTCGACCTTTATGTGTTAACTCAATTTAAATTGTTCACTGGAATATGAAGGGGTTTTTTTTTTTTTTTGCAGCTTGTTTTTGTTTATCTTTTTGCTTCGTTGATTCGAAATTTAGTAACTTTGAGATATGTAATGCTTGCAGGATGGCCCTCATAGTTCTGCTTTAGAAGAGGATTTGTTAGCAGACCTTGGAGATGCACTGTTGGAACAACGTCAAAATTTCATCTCCGGTGCTTCATTAATAGAATCGAAACAAAAACGTTATGAAAGCCACATTCAGCATCGGTTAACCGAACTTGAAGGTGACTAGCTTTTACAATTTCATGAGAACTAATCACTGGTGTTTCACATTCCGTTGCTCATTTGCCATTCCTGCTAAACTTTATGAATGATATTTATTCAGCATCTAATAGCACTTTTGTATGTTTGGTAGAGTGGCGATATAATGTTTTATCAATAGGCTCCTAGTTGTTGTATGTAGAAATTTCTGCGCATTCAAACAATGTGAAGGAAAGAAAGAACAAAAGAAGAAGGAAAAGTTGAATATTTTTTATGATTGATCTGGTTGGCTACTGTCCTCTCACCCACATTTTAAAGTAGATGTGAAAGTTACTAATTTGATTATAATGTGACCTCTGGGTCAGGTTAGACTAGGTCTTGGGTCTGCAAGTTTTTCCTGCAAAAGAACCATAGTGGTCATCTGTTCATATCTTAAACTGCATTGCACTTAATTGGAAGACCACATCGTTTTTGCACCTTTGGGCCATGTTTTAACCAGTAATGTACTTAATTCAATGATCAGCCAGAAATTATTACTTCAACCCTATGAGTAGCGTTCTAAATTGCTTTTGGAGTCCCGTTAGTGTTTTTATGTGCAGTTTTTGTCTAGCCTTACTACTGATTTTGAATCAGAATTACCTTCAAGTAGAGGAGAGGACCTGCAGACAAAGTGCTTGCTCGAACTCTATGGGCTAAAGGTAAACTTGATGTACTGAAATTATTTTGAAATTTCCATTTCAGAAGGACACTTTTTGTTTTTGCCTGTGAGTCAAAAACTTTTATGTACCTGTTAGCATTTTCCATTTTCCTAAAATATACAACGGAAAAAGTCATTATTGTGATTGTTATTCAGAATGTTATGTTTTATATTTTCTGGTACCGATGGATGATATGCATATGTCCTTGTTGGCAAGGACTTCTATTCTAGCAGCTTGCAGAATTGCAAAAGAAGGTTCGCTCTGAAGTGAGTTCAGAATACTCACTCCGTATGCATTGTGAGCATCCTGACAAAACATTGTTTGACTGGGGCATGATGCGATTGCGTCGTCCACTATATGGTGTTGGAGATGCTTTTGCCATGGAGGCTGATGATCAGTTCAGGAAGAAACGAGATGCTGAGGTTCTATCCTAATACATGCTTTACTTATTTGAAATGGTCACACTTCGATGGGGATAATGAAATCTGGGTATTTAGAGTAACATAGAATTGACAGAATGGGGTGGCAGTCTTTGATTGATTGTATTTGGCTAGTAATTTTAACACTCCTCTTTTAGTCTTAGGCACTCCGCCTGTGAATGTAGAAGAAATTGTAAAGTATTCAGTTTGGTGTGCATATGGCGATAAGAGAAGTGCCAAAATTGCTGTCCTTGTTTTTTTTCAGGCTACCTTCTTTTGGTGTTAATAACGAGTAAACGTGAGGTTTAATTTTGTTGACATGAAGGCTATAAAATATCTGGGGCATTTCATAATTTTTTATATGTATGTTTAGTGCATCAGTGCATCCTGAAAGCTGCTGATACAGTAGCATACCTTTGATGCAGCGCCTCTCAAGGTTAGAAGAGGAGGAGAAGAACAATATCGAGACTAGGAAAAGAAAATTCTTTACAGAAATACTTAATGCTGTTCGTGAATACCAATTGCAAATTCAGGCTTCTATGAAACGTCGGAAACAGAGGAATGATCATGTCCTGGTATGCTTTTTTGTCTTTTCATAATTATTAGTGTTTTCCCTTCACCTGTAGTGTCTCGGTTTAAATGTATTGGGATAAACTCATCAAGGATTTTCATGCTCAGTTTTGGAAGAGACCTAGGAACAGTCCTTATCTTTCACACAATCTTGATCTCCTACTCAGTGATGAGGCACAATATCCATGCTCACCATTAGATTGAAATCCGGCAACTGATAATTGAATCCGGATAAAGTACTTTATTTTTTGAATGTATGTTAGCTGTTGGATTTTGATCCAATAGCTCGCAAACATAAATTTTCATGCTCCCCAAGGAGTAGGTGATGACTGTACACACTCACTCACACACACACACACACACACACACACATCCCCACACATATACATACCCACACACCCATATTATATGTATACATCTGTATCAGAGATGCTTTAAGTGAGGATCTCGTAAGCAAAAGGGATCACATGTGAGCCCAACTTCATCAAAACAGCAGTCTTTTAAATCTTCTTTACATCCTGAAGACAGGACTTGTTATATTAAGGGCCTGAACTAATACAAAATATGTTGGAATGGAATAAGGTGATTGCTATTCTTACTACATATTCATGGTGAAAGAGTCCTTTTATCATTATCTTATTTTGACAGAGTTGGCATGGAAAGCAAAGACAACGAGCCACACGGGCTGAGAAATTGAGGTTCCAAGCCTTAAAGGCTGATGATCAGGAAGCATACATGAGAATGGTTAAGGAGAGCAAGAATGAAAGGCTGACAATGCTTCTTGAAGAAACAAATAAACTCCTCGTTAATTTGGGAGCTGCTGTTCAACGGCAGAAAGATTCTAAACATTTAGAGGGTACCGAAGAAATGAAAGACTCTGAAGGTGATTTGACTGAGTTGGAAGAAGATGTGGAGCTCATTGATTCTGATTGTAATGATGACAGTAGTGACTTGCTTAAAGGTCAGCGGCAATATAACTCAGCCATCCATTCTATTCAGGAACAGGTAAAAGATAAAGTGTTATTCTTTGCCATTATAGTTTTCTTTTATCCTTTTCACTCCATTGTTTATATTCCACTGTTGTACAATTTGACCTTTATAATTTATTTGTTTTAACTACTTTCTTGAATGGTATTGGTATCAGACCTTGGCAGCTTTAATTTGGGCTTCCTAGGTCTTAGCATAAAATTAAGACACAAATCACTCATGTGGAAGTTCTTTTTGTGAACTTTATGGATTTATGAAAGCTCATGTTAATCAAATGAGCAACATGGCTTGAATTACTTAATCTGTAAGACAGGCATATGCTTTCTTTGTCTTAAGGATATTGAATAGACCCTTCTTTGGGAATTTCCTTGGCCTTCGACCATGCTTTCATTGTTAGTTTCTTGGCTATTATATTGTATGTGGGTGGGTTATGCGTATGAATTAACTAGTATAAGGGGTGGTCCATTTGGCTCATTTTCCCTGTGATCTAATTGAAAGCTTTTTAAAAGTTCTATTTGTGACAATGTTCGAATTGCTGAGTGCTTTGGAGTAGAGGATTTTCTAATAATTAAATTCAACAGGTGACTGAGCAACCCTCCATGCTTCAAGGTGGAGAATTAAGACCTTACCAGGTTGAGGGCCTACAATGGATGGTTTCCTTGTTCAATAACAATTTAAATGGTATTTTGGCTGACGAGATGGGTTTGGGTAAAACCATACAAACTATATCATTGATTGCATATCTCATTGAAAACAAGGGTGTTACTGGACCCCACTTGATAGTGGCACCGAAGGCCGTACTACCTAATTGGGTTAATGAATTTGCAACATGGGCTCCTAGGTATGTTTACAGGGTCCTTAAACAGTGATCTCTCTGTCTCTGTCTCTGTCTCTGTCTCTCTCTCTCTCTCTCTCTCTCTCTCTCTCTCTCTCTCTCTCTCTGTGTATATATACATATAAAGATATGATATATACCTACCTACATTCATGATAACATGAAAGAAGAATTATAATGGATCATTTATGTATTTTCTTCTTGACCAGTATTGCTGCCGTTCTTTATGACGGACGTCAAGACGAAAGGAAGGCAATGAAAGAAGAATTATCAGGGGAAGGAAAATTTAATGTGTTGATCACACATTATGACCTTATTATGAGGGATAAACAATTTTTGAAAAAAATCAACTGGTACTACCTGATCGTTGATGAAGGGCATAGATTGAAGAATCACGAGTGTGCTCTTGCACAAACACTTGCAGGGTACGTGCTACATGCCAATAGAAGCCTATTTTCTTTTGATGCTTTATATAAGTCTATGTTTCTTCTTTCAATTTTTTGTTTTTTACCAATTCAGTAGGGCTTATATATTAACCTTGTTATCGCCCCTCTTAAGTGTGAGAACACTTGCTTCGATGCTTCATTTTATGCTTTTGCTTTCCAAATGGTGGTCATCTTGTCCACTCCTTGAGTAGTTTAATAATTTATGGCAATAAAAAATTTTCGTTCTAAAAAAAGAGTAAATTGTAGCTATGGTCCCTTAACTTTAACTCAATTGGAGCAATGGTCCCTCAACTAAAAATCCATTACCATTGGTCCCTCAACTCATCAAAACGTGCAGCTATGGTCCCTCAACTAAAAATCCATTACCATTGGTCCCTCAACTTTAATTCAACTAGAGAAATGGTCCCTTAACTTTAACTCAATTGTTGCAATGGTCCTTCCAACATAACTCGTTTTGACAAAATTTTTGATGTAGTTGACGAAAATGACCATAATTACACACTTTGATGAGTTGAGGGACCCTTATTATATAAATGGTCATTCCAACATAACTTATTTTGACAAAATTTTGACAAAATTGATGAAAATGACTTTAGCTACACATTTTGATAAGTTGAGGGACCAATGATAATGGATTTTTAGTTGAGGGACCATTGCTCCAATTTGATTAAAGTTGAGGGACCATTGCTACAATTTACTCTTAAAAAAAAGGATTTATTTATTTTCTGTTTTTGGATGGGCAGAAAGCTGCTGTTTAGCTATTTATATCCTAATCTGATGATTCAAAAAAGCTGTTTATCCTACCTTTGGGTGAACAAACTTTAAAGATGAAAAGAAAAACTTTGTCCCGTTTTTTCTTCTTTCCGAATATTTTTAACTTGGGTGTTTTCCGATTGCTCGTACTTTTGCCCATACCTAAAAAAATCTTCTTAAACTTTGTGGGAATGCTGCTTTGTAACAATACATTTGTGGTTAAGTTTAAAGGTTGGTTGTAAAATTGGACTGAGATCATCAATGTACTTCCAAAGAAACAAAGAAAGAAACAAATTTTTCGTGCAGATCATGTAAAAATCTAAAATGTATCTGACGGCAGCCAGAGCATTCCTAAACTTGTCTAAATTGGTGGTTGCTCTCCGTTGTGTCATCATATGATTTAATGAACAAATCTAATAATACCAATGTGATTTTTCTCTGAGGGTGTGGCGTAGTTTTTTGTCCCTACTTCGTAGGCTCCCTACGCTCATGAAATGTGAACTGAGACTGTTTACTTTGCAAAGGGCTTTCTCTGTTCAGGTAAAAGAAAGTCTCAGTCCTATATTTGAAGTTTGAACTAAGTCTTGGTATACTGATTTGATGCAAGTTTGAACTAAGTCTCGGTCCTATAGGTTCAATAGTGTTTGAGTTTTTATGAAGATTAAATGCAAGTTATTGCCTCCATTAGCAAATACATAAATGACTTGTGTTCCATAAATTTAATAATCTATTATCCTTTGAGTTCTTGACAGGTATTTTGGTTACTGTCTGCTGGTTTCTTTTTTTCCTACATTTTATTTTTTATAATATGACGGGTTCTGTAATTGAATTTTTTACTTGTACACAGTTACGATATGCGACGTAGACTTCTGTTGACTGGTACCCCAATACAGAATAGCTTGCAGGAGTTGTGGTCCCTGCTTAATTTCCTTCTCCCACACATTTTTAATTCAGTTCAGAATTTTGAGGACTGGTTTAATGCACCTTTTGCGGATCGGGGCAGTATTTCTCTTACCGATGAAGAACAGCTATTGATCATTCGCCGTCTACATCATGTGGGTCTTTGCTCCCAGTTTCTGTTTATTTTGGTTTTGTGGACTTTTTTGTTTTCTAAAAAAAATTGAAGAATTTCTTTATGTTGTAGGTTATACGGCCCTTCATACTAAGGAGGAAAAAAGATGAGGTGGAGAAGTTCCTTCCTGGAAAATCTCAAGTCATACTGAAATGTGACATGTCAGCATGGCAGAAAGTATACTATCAGCAAGTTACAGATGTGGGCAGAGTTGGGCTCGATAATGGTTTGTAGCTTTGTTGGAAATCCTCTACATTAATGTTAATGCGTTTCACCATTCTTCTTACCTGAATCTAGGTTGAAACATTGTGATAGTTAACGTCCTTGAAAAGCAGTCTAAAATTGCAATGATTATTTATTCTGTCATAATTTACTGATGATAACTTGTTTGTAGGTTCTGGAAAATCAAAGAGCTTGCAGAACCTGACAATGCAACTCAGGAAGTGTTGTAACCACCCATACCTTTTTGTGGGAGATTATAACATGTGGCGCAAGGAGGAGATCATCAGGGCATCGGGAAAGTTTGAACTACTTGATCGTCTACTCCCAAAACTCTACAAAGCGGGGCACAGAATCCTGCTTTTCTCACAAATGACTCGTCTCATGGACATTCTTGAAATTTATATGCAACTTCACTGACTTTAAGTATCTTCGACTGGATGGTTCAACAAAAACTGAGGAAAGAGGGACTCTGCTTAAGAAATTCAACGCTCCAGACTCTCCTTATTTCATGTTTCTCTTGAGCACTCGTGCAGGAGGCCTTGGTTTGAACTTACAAACAGCAGATACGGTAATAATTTTCGACAGTGATTGGAATCCCCAGATGGACCAACAGGCAGAGGATAGGGCTCATCGTATAGGTCAAAAGAAAGAAGTTAGGGTATTTGTGTTGGTTAGTGTTGGATCGATTGAAGAAGTAATTTTAGAGCGTGCTAAACAGAAGATGGGCATAGATGCCAAGGTCATCCAGGCTGGACTGTTTAATACAACTTCCACAGGTTGGTTGTACTTCAATTTCATGCAATTTTTTCTGCTATAATGTCATTACTTCTAGCAAGAAAGAACTAGGTTTTATTGACTGCTTTATTACGTTGCCTGCACATGCTTTCTACACATGCATCACGTTCGTACAAATGTAGTTTCATAATACACATGCATGTCGTTCCAAAGTCAGAACCACTGCACTGAGTTGCAACTATTATCGATCTTGAGCTTGCTGTTGAACGCCGCATAAACTACAAGGTCAAAACTGTGTTTCCTTTTTCACTCACGGTAAATTGCATCAGAGATTGAAGGGAAGGGATGTCTTGCACCTTGCACGGTTAAGATAAACTCATTTTCTTTATTTTCTGCTCCACTATGGCTGTATTCTGACAAAAGATATACCTTGTGTTTGCAGCTCAGGACAGAAGAGAGATGTTGGAAGAAATCATGCGCAAGGGTACAAGATCGCTTGGGGCAGATGTGCCAAGTGAGCGAGAAATCAACCGCCTTGCTGCCAGATCAGAAGAGGAGTTCTGGCTGTTTGAGAAAATGGACGAGGATAGAAGGCGAAAAGAGAACTACAGATCTCGCCTTATGGAAGACCAGTGAGGTTCCTGAGTGGGCATATTCAACACCTGATAAGCAAATTGCTACGAAAGGCTTTGACAGTGGCAGTATCACAGGAAAGCGCAGGAGAAAGGCGGTACAGTCTTATTCTGATGGCCTTAGTGATTTACAGTGGATGAAAGCTGTGGAAAATGGAGCAGACATATCGAATCTTTCAGGCAGAGTAAAAAAGAGAAATCACTGCTCAATCAGATGGCGTTGTATTAGTTAGTGGTAATGCAGGAACAGAGGAAAAAGTTACAAAATTGATTCCAAATGGTCCATTGGTGAGAGAGGGAGATAGTGAAGATACCTACGCATTGACCCCAGCCTCGAAGAGACACAAGTCTGAAGGGCCTAAAATAGAGAAACACGAAAGTCACTGCAGCTGGAGGAAGTGGTTTGAATGGGCCCATCTTGACGTTCAAGATACATCGGAAGAAGAGATCAAGCTATGTTAACCCAAGTTCATCCTCTGATGGCAGAGGGCAAAATGCCAATGTCAGAGGAAATGGATGGGCTTAATCGAATTGGCTCAGCTAGTTACCTGAGCATGATTGTAGTTGCTGTCTTGTACATGGTCTTGAGCATTGACCAGCTTGCAGCTGCTCAGTTTACGCAAATGCTTCACGTACTTTGTAGACTGATCTGGTCATGGGTGACACTGACTTAACCTCCATACATTCTGGTTCTTGTAAGAAGTCCAGCACGTAGAGCAGCAGCGTGAACTTTATGAGCTCGGAATTATCGATAGCACATTCCGATCTCTTTGTCAGGCTCAGTAGGATAATGTATCAAAGAAGAATTATGGTAGGAAAATGTATAAATTGATAATCTTTTGGTTTACAATTAATTAGAGATTGCATCCGTTTCAGAGAAGTTATTTTACAAGCAGAAACTTCTTCCTCGTAAGTTTACGTGATTGCTTTTGAAAGCGATTTTTAAGAATAGAAAACGCTTATGATGGCTTTTGGCTGATGAAGCTAAAAATGCTTATAGGCCATGAGTACTGTACACTTACCATGTATTTGTACCATCTTTCTTGTAGAAATGATGGTACAAAAGTAACATTTTTTATAGGTCAAAGAAACCTTCTTTGAAAATCAAACGCTTCTTCACGAACCAAGTTCAAGTATTTTTACAAGTACTTTCATAAAAATTTTAACGTGCTTGTAATAAAAGCACTTTGAGCAAAATACTTACGATAAAAAGTGCTTCCTATAGAAGTAGTCCTAAACGAGCGAACAAACCTACTAGCAGTAAATGGCATGCGTTTAAAGCAACAACCCGCAGACACAATGTGGGAAAGAACAACCGTAAGGAGTAAAGCATCAAGGCTGTGCTCCACTTCCATGAGTAAAGCCTCTCAGAGAAGAGAACAAAGCCTTTTCACTCATGGAACAAAGCCAAATCAGAATCATCAAATCACGTCATTTAACAGTAATAATATCACATATTTCGTTCTAACAGTTCCTCTAGGGAGACATCCGATAAAATTGGAATGATATATTCTGTTCTAACACCAGCAGCAATGCTTTGCTGCGTCGCATAAAATAATATCCAGAATAACCCTCATACATAGCAACATCAGAAATCAACTAGAGCCACATCTATCACAAAAAACAGGAACTAACAATGATAACTGACTACACAACGATAAAAGAAGCAATTTAAACCCAATTCTACGAACACCCGTCATCACACAGCTCTAAGAAACAGCTGGTGCCAACTGATGCATAATAAGATTCAATAGTCTTCCTAAAAGCTGCAAATACCCTCATCAGTAATTGATGTTAAAGAGGGTATTAACTCTGCGGACCCTAATCAGGAAAGAGAAAAACACCTAGACATACGAGAGGACCTCTATTCCTCTTGGCCAACTTCAAGGTTTTTCAGTTTTGATTCCAATTCATCTTCATTGCCTTCGCCCTCTCCAGATTCTTTGTCGTCATCTTCATCTTCATCATCGTCATCTTCTCCTTCAGGGTCATTCTCGTCCAAAGATCCAAGCATGTCGGGAGTTTTCTTGAATGCATCCTTCAGCTCGTCAATGCCCTCATCAGAAATGAAATTTGCATTGATGTTGAGCAACTTAAAACCGGGCTTCTGAACCACAGCCTGCACCAAAGCACGAGCCCCTGCTCTTCTGATTTGGTTGGTGTTGAAATCAACTTCCTGCAACTCCGCATGGCCCTCCAACACCTTGCTGATCTGAATAGTGCCTTCATCCTTAAGGCTGTTCTCACCTAAATTCAGCTTGGCCAGATGTGGTTTGGCTGCTATACAAGCTGCTATAGCAGGAGCAGCTTTAGCTGTTATGTCGTTTCCAGCAATGTCAAGGACTTCAAGTGCAGGAGCTGATTCCTTGAGAACATTGGCAATTGCAACTGCACCCTCATCTTCTAGGTTCAAGTAACTAAGGTAAATCTCTGTCAAATTGTCATGCTTGGAAAGAGCTTTACTCAATGCGACTCCACCTTCTACACCAAACATGTTGTCCCGCAAGTCCAGCTTTTCCAAATGGGTACAAGTCCCAAGTGCTTCAGATAAGGCAACTCCTCCCTCAGAGCCAACCCTCGTGGAGGAGCAACGGAAATTGTTCAATAGGGGAGAACGCTCGACAACCTCAGCAATAGCAATTGCCCCCTCATCTCCTGTCATATTATTATGAAAATGGAGGACTCTAAGCTTCTCTGTGGAAGGAATCAACTCACAAACTGCTCGAGCAGCTTCTTCTGAAATGCCATCATTCATCAAATAGAGTTCCTCCAAGTCACTTTGTGATTTCAGGAGTGCCCCAAAAGCCCGAACACCTTTCTCACCCAAGGCATTGTTGGAGAGATTCAAATACTTCAAAACACTACCTTCTAAGGCAGCGGCAAATATATTCATGACTTCAAGAGCTTCTGCCTCTGGTCTTCCTGCTATAAAATCTGAAAGGTCAACTTCTTTCAACTGGTTCTTAAGAGAAACCAATATGGGCTCAGCAACACGGGCTGCTCCGAGACCAAAGCTTCTATTGCTGAAGCATATTTTGGTGTAAGTGTTCCCTGGCTCCTTCAGTGACTTCAAAAGCTCCTCAGCTTCCTCAGCCTCTATAAAAGCACGTTGGGCCTTCGATATATCAAACAAGGTCTCAGTGGGTGTGGTACCAGATGTCACTTTTCCGTCCTCCTTGCTTCTAGGTCCTTTTTTGAGAACTTCAAGCAGGAGCTTACTGCATTCCCGGGCATAAAGCTGCACTGCAGAACTTCCATCCCCATCAGGTTCATTTTCATAGTTTTGATCTGCAGTAGCAAAAGCGACATCCTCAATTCGTCTTGCATTTTCCTCAGCCTCTTCCTTACTCAGACAGCCATACTTCTCAGTGAAAAGGGATTTAGAACTAAGATTGTTTATCATCCGCTCCACAAGCACTTTCCTTGTATTTTGGCTAGGAGGCCATAGTTTAATTGAAAATGGACGACGTTCTGAATTCAGAGTTGTGGCATCCATTGCAACAAAACCTACAATTGCAGGCTGCGGTTATGTAAATGACACTCATAAACACTAAAATGAAAAGATAAGCAACCTACTTATGACATACATATAAAGTTCCAAGATATTAAATGATAACCATCAAGAATTTTCAAAATGAATGTTTCAGGATATGAGAGATAAAACTCCTATAATATCAGAAACAACATCCTTTACCCAACATAATTCTTGACAACAGAAAAAAAATTAAGTTAATAAATGCAGATGATAATTATTGACCTAAAAACTGCGAAAGAGACTCGGAATTTAGAAAATAACAATGATGCAATAGAACTTCTCTTCCTCTTCACGGGAGGAGAAAATTTGTAACGCAAACAAAACTAAAGCACACAATTAAAACCTTCATAACTATTATCATGCAACTCACTTCATTTTTAACTTTTAACCAATTTTTTCCCATATATATAGATTCCCCATATGTTATGTTGCCCCTTAATAAGCATTACCAATGAAGTTTCTTCAGTTTCCCCCCTCCCTTTCCCCCCTTTCTAGCAATCAGAGGGTTTAGAGGACATTTCACTCAGACCAAAACAACGAGGAAATTTCACAGTTCCATTTGGTAAAAGGTACCTGTCAAGAAATGCAAATGATAAAGTGAAGCAGTGACTTTTCTGCTTCTTATAATCTAAAACATTGAAAACATTATCATACAATTAAAGAATCACCATACGGAAAATTTCCCTTCCATTATTTTCGGATAACTTTTCACCCTACAACACTCCAGTCCAATCTCCATCTAGAAGGATCATAAAAAATTGAAACCGGTCAATACGGCACACTCACAACAGATCATAAAAACCAAAGAGAGAACCTCACTGGGCTGCTCAATTATCCAATTATCATACTAGATCCAAAAGTTTACAGCCCTGCAGTCCCCGGCCACGGGATTGATTCCACTGCAGACCATGTCATTCATTCTCTCTTTTCTCATCTCCAATGCACACTCATATATATTACGACAAAAAAAATCATATCTGTAATTTTGGCTATAGCCGATGGATCCAACAATCTCATTGAACCAACCCCATTCTCCAAAACTAAACATAAAACTGTCAAATAACCAATGTCATGAACTTATTTATTGGATAAATGTCAAGGTACCAAAGAACTACCAATAAAAACCCACAAAGATTCAAACTTCCACAGTAAATATAATCAGCAACAAATATAAAATTATCAACTAGAAATCAAATATAAACCCAAATGAATCTGAACCCTCCAAGCAAAACAAAAAACAACCCAGAACAGATAATCAGTCAAAGAAAACGAAATGGGGTTCAGTAGCTTCATAAATTTCAAATTAAAGCCAGACTATCAAGCACAAAACGTTACCCTAAAACTGGAAAAGTGGGTAAAACCGAAGCAAAAGTTGAAGAGAAAGAGATGGGTACCTTTCTTTTTCTCTCCCGCTTTCTGGGTACTCTGGGATTTTCAGAGATTCAAACGGAGCTCTGAAATGGAAGAAAGCAATAGAGGGAAAAGAGAGTGGAGGGAAAAACTGAAAATTAAGGGCAGCGGAGTGCGTGTAGGTATTTTGGATTTATAAATATTTAGGGGAACATTGTGTCAATTATCATGTGCGTTTCCGGCCGCTACTTTTGATGTTTGGAAGGCAAGATAGCAATGTGACATATGCGGATAGGGTTTGGTTGCCAAACTGAATCAGAGAGAGTAGTATTATTTGGCAATTTCCTTCTTCTTTTGTTAGACGCAAAAATGAGTTTGTTGCAATGTTCTTCCCCCTTTCTTCATGCTTTTAAAGAAAAGTGTAAATACGTTTGGAAATACATGTACAAAATATTTACTATAAATACTTTAAAATTCGAAATACTATGGAATTGGCGGTCAATGAGTACATGTCATCTGAATTTTAAAAAAGCGAGGGCTTATCTTTTCAACAGTAATATTCCATACGTGCAGGTGAAAGTTACGCGGTTAGATTCTCATTTCAACGATAAAATTAAAAGAGTTTTTCTATATATACGTAACAACTGCCAAAGAATGGTCAGCGAGATATTTACAATGACAAACCAAATTTTACAAGGAAACACATGAAATTAGATAAATCAACTATTGGAAACAAAATTAAAAATTAAAAAAAAAAAAAAAAAAACGCATAACGGCAGCAGCTCCAAACCCAAACCATCCTTTTACCCGTTCCACCGGTATTGGTGGCCTCCCATGGCCATGCTCACCCACCCTTCCCTCTCTATCTCTAGGTTGCAACCATATTGAGTTAGCATGACAAGCCTATAGTGCATGAGTTAAAATAACATAACCCGATCCACGTAATAAGATATTGTGTGCTTTGGGGCAAGCACACAATATTGATGTAAAATGTTGATTTTTGTGTGGTACAAGAAAAGCTCACTATATAGGAGTGTTGGGAGTCGTAGGTAATAAAAGTAGTAGCTTTTCCAACTACATGTCATAAAAAGCTTTGCTTATGAAGCAGTAATGAATCTATACAAATACGTATAACAGGACTCCAAGTGGGTTAGTTTTCTCCAAGAAGGGGCTTAGAAACAAGGACCACGCATTGATAACGAGGAGTTGAAAACAGTTAAAATGTTAAACTCGTGGGACTATCCGTTAGGTGCATTTGTTGCCAACTTTTCTGAAGTTTTTGAGAAACAAGCTAAAAGGAACAAGGGGAGCAATCGAAGGAGAGGGAAAGTTTGGTGTAACTGAATTTCAATCTTTTCTATTGATGATGGTAATTACAACTGTGGCATTTATAGATCACAACATAAGCCACTCTTATAACCGCCTTAAGACACAAGTACCCTTCATTTAGTTTCACTGAGCTTTTGAAGCACCAAAGAAGGTGTAAGATTATCTCCCCTCCTATTTGAACGATTACGGCTAAGGCCTACAATGCTGCAAAGAAGCATTCAGGAGGCGGTTGATAACAAGGTTTTGAAAGAGGTTATGATCTTTGGCAGGTTTTGGTAGATGGACTAGTCCCTGGAAATGCTGCTTTCACTAAATTCATGATAACTGGGTTTTGTAAGTAGAAGCAATATACTAGTGTCCCAACTCCTGCACCAATTGCAAAGAACCGTGTCCTAGATAATTATACGTATCAGGAGGTAATCAATTAGGTGTGTAAGAAACGAAAGCGAAAGGGGCTTCAGGGTTTACGGGATTTCAGCGATCTAAAGGAACAAGGGTATGATCGAGAAGGGATATCGTCCAAATGAGTACACGTAGTACGTACACAGCAATGCAATGATGCGAGGGCGCGTTTACAAGTGACCGAAAGTTGTCGTTGAATCGGTTAGATGAATTTTCTCTTATATGGTCTCCAAAACATGCCTAACAGGTTGATAACTATAATTTTTGGGTGTTGTTTGCAGTGGGTGAAATGTATTTCATGTTTTGGCAAGGCCGTCATCAGCATTGTTACATGAGCGATGACATGAATGCGCCGTTCCCTCTTCATCCTTTATGCACAGAAAACAGTTGCTAACTCGTTGATTGATTTCTGTTATTCAAGTAAAGGGGAAACGATTGCTTTGGATGTCTGGAGGCGTTACTTACACTTCATCTACTGGGATGCTCCCTCTAACCGATATCCCAGTAGACAAGTTATTCAGAGGTACAGTGGCCAGTTGGTTATATTCTTTGGGTGGATGTGTTTGGGCCGGTTGGGGTTGAACAAGGTTTGGGGAGATGGTGGGGTAGAGGTAAGGGTGGTGGCGCAGAACAAGGGGGATGAGCTGGGCAACTCTGGGTTCCAACTTTCTGATGGGTCAGAAAGTCCAGTTGAGATTGATCAAACGGCTACTTAACAGAGGTGAACTTTGATACCTAATCAAGATTTCCCAGAAATTTCTAAAGAACTTCGTTAGGCACATGAAAATGCAATCATCAGACAATGGCTCTTCGTTATTGAAGGCAATTAAACGATATAGGCACTGGCAGATGCAAAAATTAGCATTTCGAAAACTGAGCAAGAAACCTAGGCCAATTAAAGCAAAGGTTAGAAGGATAGTAGAAGCTGGTTATACCATCTGCGGCTATAAAACCCAAGATCAGGGTTTGAACATTACAATAAGCAAATGCATTTCCAATTTCTTCTAGGGCAAAGATCAAATGAAAATCATACCCAATTGACCCTAACCTTAACTAGGGGTGCAACTTGGGTTGGGCCAATCTGAACCCGCCAATGTCCAACCCGACTTTAAACCTGAACAAGCGGGTTTTTTTTTTAGTTATAACCCCGTCCGAACCCAACCCAATTTCAACCCGTTCATTGATTGGGTTGAGTTGGGTTGATCATTTGCCCGTCCATCCCCAACCCAACCTGACCCAACTAACCAAACCCAATCTAACCAAATTGTAACCCAAATCAATTATTGCTCATACTACACCCAAGTGTGCCAGTCCAAAAACCAATGCCCTTTCTAATAATTTTTTAATAAATTACCCTTTAAAATTTACTTAAGCTTTTAGGGAATAATAGGCTTTGATTAGTTAGCCCATATTCATAGTCTCTAAATCCTAAGCTTTATAGTAGATTGATTTATGAAATTAGAGTTAGCTAGCTTTGATGCTACTTGGTTAATTTTTTTAGGAATTCTTGGAAACTAAGTTGTTGCAAGATTAAACTTGAAAAAGTTGGGCAACCCAAACCCAACCCAAGTAAACCCTAACCCAATTAAACCCTAGCCCAATTAAACCCAAATGAAATCCAAATCCAACCTGAACCCAAGCCCGAATTGTAAAAGTTGGGTTAAGATTGGGTTGACCTTCCAACCCGCTTGAGTTGCAACCCTAACTCCAACTACCCTAAACATGTTTGGTTCATGTTTTTTCCCGATTCGAGAAATACGGCATCCTGTTCCAAGTTTGGTTCCATAAAATTACAACTTCAATTGTAATTTCATAACAACGAATAAGCTAATTAGGTTCACTAAACCTAAGCAATAAAAGGATGCCTAACGTTAAAAGCTTGCCTAAGTTTATTTCTAAATCTCAAAGCAAAAACCCTGCCTCAATCAACTACAGTAAGAGCAACATTCTCTAAGCAAAGAATCAAAAACCCGAAAAATCAAACCCGGAAACATTCAATCATTCTTCAAAATATCACCAAATTATAACTAAGCATAAACATCCAGAGCACTTTCAAAATCCATAGCAAATATTAAAACTAGGAATTAAAACAAAACACCGATTGAGATCAATTTCGATACGAAAGCGATAGAAATAACATAAATTGAAAAAGGGGCAATACTCTCAACGGTAGGACTTCTGGAACCTGGCTCTGGCACCGCGACCACCGAACTTCTTGGGTTCGCAGCGCCGGGGATCAGCGACGAGGAGAGTCCTGTCGTACCTGACCAGGATGTCCTTGATCTCCTTCTTGCTCTGCTCGTCAACGTACTTCTGGTAAAACGCCACGAGGGCCTTGGCGATGCTCTGACGGATGGCGTAGATCTGGGAGGTGTGGCCTCCGCCTTTGACTCGGATCCTCATGTCGACGCCGGCGAAGCGCTGTCGTCCGAGCAGCAGGATCGGCTCGTAGGCCTTGAATCGGAGGATCTCAGGCTCGACGAGCTCGATTGGGCAGCCGTTGATCTTGATCAGGCCGCGTCCGCGCTTGCAGTAGGTCACTGCCACCGCCGTCTTCTTCCGACCGAAGCATTGCACGGACTCGATAGCTGGGGCCGCCATGGTGTTGCTCTCTAGGGTTTGGGGTCTCCTCTCCTGGGGGCTCTGTGTGTCTCTGCGCGCTACGAGCTTGGAGGCGCGAGACGGAAGTGCGGGACATCTTAAATGAGAGAGAGAGATAGGGTTTTTGGTTGATTGGACGGCTGAGATTGTTTTGTGAAGCAACAGTGAGATGGGTACCGAGGAAAATGTATTTTTTCTGGACTGAGCCATTACATTGTTTCCATCCGGCCCATCTTTAGAGGCCCATACTTTATGTTGGGTTGTAAAATTATGAATAATTCACACCAACGCATGCAACTTTTAATTTGGATTTTGTAAAACATGGTGCAAATGCCACTCATATTACTGTATCCATTAAAATTGACTAGTTGAGATGTAGATGTCACTTTCTTTTTGGATTACACAACTAAACGAGATGTAGATGGAGCATTCTCAATGCAAACTGAGGATTAAGACGAAAATGTAACGAGAATATTAAGAATTTAGACACATTCGATCATAACAGTCCAAGATGAAAGCATAATAGCTCTAGCAATTAATAAGGTGAAGATGGATACAACTACTTTTGGATCCGAAATTAAAAGCTCTAGGAGTTCATTTTTCACAGGGATAAGGTATTTTCCAACAACAATTTTATGTGTGGTCTTTATACTAAAAAAACAGACAAAACAGAGAGGAGCTGAGAGGAAAAGTAAAAACAACCATTCAAAAGATCATTTGGGTAGGGCCTCTACAATCTATCTCTTGTACACCTCTGTACAAATGGTCCAAGGCATAGGTCATAGCGAGGGACAAATGGCACATTAAGATGTTGATGAATTGGTGGTTCACTTGGAAAAATCCATGGATCTGTCGACTATGGAACATGGGGTCAAACTGGTTGGTGTGGCCCTAGTTACCAGAAATCTGAACAAGTGGGGTGTTAGAAACATTCTTCGGTCCCCTTGGAAAGAGCTTAGGGAGGTTGATGTCAAACGGGTCGGGGATAATACTTCTATCATAACAGTCCAAGATGAAAGTACAACAACAAAGATCCTCAGCTAGGTACCGTGGGCAGTGATGAAACAAAACTTCTCTGTAAACAGATGGCCTCCAGAACTTGCCTTGGAGGAAATAAAGATGGAAATGGTTCCTTTTTGGGTTCAGATTCGGGAAGGGGGGGTGCCTTTCTGCCTCACTTCAGAAACTAATGTATGACGCCTCTCTAAGGAAATTGGTGAATTTTTGGAATTTGAGAATCCATCCAAAGCACGAGGGTTTCTATGGGCGAAGTTAGTTGTTAATACCATAAACCCCTTAACCATTGGCTGTTGGCTACCAACGGAGAATAATAAGGATACTTGGGTGGAATTTCGATATGATATGTTGCAAGATTTTTGTTACCAATGTGGGAGGATCAGTTATGCAAATACTAATTGCTCTTTCAAAAGTGGGATTATTAAAAAGAAGGCTCTCTTAGCAAGTGTTCAGGACTCTGGGGGAACTGATATGTCCTTGGTTGAACTAGTTAGTTACAAGTCTGCAATCAAAGTCCCTGTGTGGTTAAAGGCCATGCAAGAAGAAGTTAATGCCTTACATGCGCAAGGCACTTGGAGTCTAGTTCACTTACCAGCAAACAAGAACCTGGTTGGATGTAAATGGATTTTCAAGATTAAGAGATACTCAGATGGGTCTATTGCCAGACACAAAGCATGGTTAGTTGCTAAGGGTTTCAGTCAAGAACCTGGATTGGATTATGGGGAAACTTTTAACCCTATGGTGAAACCTACCACAGTCAGGTTAGTTCTTGCTCTTGCTACACATTTCAATTGGCCCTTTAGACAATTAGATGTCAAAAATGCATTTTTGCATGGCATCCTACAAGAGGAGGTCTACATGTCTCAACCTCCTGGTTTTGAAGATCCAAATCATCCTCATCTAGTGTGTAAGCTGTCTAAATCCTTATATGGGCTAAAACAGGCTCCTTGGCCCTAGAATGAACGATTCACTCAGTTTCTTCCTCTTTAGGATTTGAAAACACATACTTTGACTCGAAAACACATACTTTGACTCATCCTTGTCTGTTAAGCATGTTGGTCATGAGATTGTGGTACTGCTCTTCTATGTGGAAGACATCATTATAACTGGCAGTGCTTCTAGTGCAATTACACAGGTTATTAGTGCTCTTACTACTAAGTTTGATATCAAGAATTTGGGGTTACTTCACTATTTCTTAGGGATTCAAATCACTAAAATTGCAACTGATTTGTTTCTGTTACAAACCAAATATGTTGAGGATCTGTTGGTTAAATCTGAAATGTTTGAAGCTAAACCATGTGATACACCATATCTCCCTTACAACAGGTTACTCAAAGAGGATGGGCAACCTTATTCAAATCCTAAGTTGTATAGAAGTATTGTGAGGGCTCTACAATACTTAACTTTCACAAGGCCAGATATTACTTTTTCTGTGCAACAAGTCTGTCAGTTTATGCATAATCTAATGGTGTCCCATTTTACTGCAGTTAAATGTATATTACGATATCTGAAGGGCACAATGCAGTTTGGTATATCATATTCTAGAGGAAATTTGCAGTTAAAGGCCTTTAGTGATGCTGATTGGTCAAGGAACCCTAATGACAGGAGATCTACAACTAAGTTGGTGGTATTTTTGGGTAACAATCCAATTTCGTGGTCCTCTAAGAAGCAACAGACTGTTTCCAGATCATCAACCGAAGCTGAATATCGAGCGTTATCATTTACCTCAGCAAAGTTGGATTGGATCAAACAATTATTAGCATTTTTGCACATTCCACTACCTAGTGTACCTGTACTCTTTTGTGACAATCTGTCAGCAATTGCCTTGTCTTTTAATCCTGTTCAACATCAAAAGACCAAGCACATAGAAGTAGACGTGCATTTTGTTCGCGAAAGAGTATCACAGAAACAACTATCAGTATAGTTTGTGTCTTCACAAGAGCAGTTTGCCGATATTCGTACAAAGGGGTTAAGTGGTCCTCTTTTCAGAACTCATTGCTGCAATCTCATGCTTGGTTCCTCAAAGCATGATCTTGAGGGGGGATGTTAGAGTATAGTGCTTTAGATTGTGACACTTGTCATAATCTTACTGTATTAGTTAGTTAGTTATCTGTAGCTCTATATAAGACTATCTCATGTAATTACTTACCAATTAAGAAAATATATCAGATTGTTCTTCTTCTCTCTCTCTAACTTCTTTCTCTAGTCTCTCTTTCTCTCTGTTCTTGATTCAATATACAGGATTACAGTATATGTTTGATCATTTGATATAGCTTAACAATAGCCACGTTATGCACACTGTTTCCTCCTGCACTGTCTCTACCAATGTACAATTTATCAAAACTACCAGACAGGACCAACCATGGCTCTTTGTCAGCATTGCTAGCATCTGATTCTTTGTGGGGTTTGTGGGAAGAGTCCATTGAAAAGCATCGATCCCAGCAATGTAGGTAACACATGGGAAATGGGTTTTCCGGGACGAGCCTGTACTCGGCTGAGACGGTGAGGACTTGGGCTTGCGAGACCAAGCGATTGAGAAAACGGTAGTAGTCGGACGAGAAGGCAGATTCAAAGCAAAACCCACCACCGTGGAGGTAAACCAAGACGGGGATAGGGTTTTTGGGTTGTTGATATTTTTGGTTTTGAGGAGGGAGGTAAAGGCGAGAGGAGATGCTAGGGTTTTGTGAGATGGTGATGTCAGAGACATTGATTTCAGGGTCACGAGGGAATGGGAGCACATAGGGAGAGCCCATGAGGCGTTCCACCGGCTGTCTTTGTATATTCTGATTAGGGGGAGGAGCTCTGAAGCTATTTCTTTTGCGGTGGTTTGAATTGAAATTTGTTAGGAAAATGAGAAAGAGAGGAGCTCAAGACTGACAGCTAATGCAGAAAGTAGCAATAGCAACCAAAGTAGCCACCATATGTCCTCCCGCGCGGTGAGTCAAACTATACGTACGTCATGGCCCCTCGTAAATATACAGTGCATGCATATGCATATATCTTTAAATTATAAATGACATTGAGAATTGTTACTTTAGCTTTTCGAAAAAATCATTTTGTACTTTTCCTCTCTTTAGTGTTAATAACTCGTAGCACTTCTCAATTTTTATTAACAGATGCACACAAGATTACACCCTATATGGAAAGAGGAGTAGACCAACAGCATGAGAAAGTTGAATACATAAATAATTTATATAGAGAAAGTCTTGGAAGACAATGAAAACGAAAGACGCACCGATTGACTTCGATGCCTTGAATGCAGAATGATCATTTGGTCTCACAAGCTTGCAAGAGTGCAACGATCATATGGGGCAGCCCTAGCTAGTCAGTACTCTATCCATAAAGACACTACATTTACAAGGCAATTGGTCTTTATTTGTTGGGAGTTGTATGTATATATTAGTTAAATGTAATTATCCTTTTTGATAGTTAAGTGGCAAACAAGATAGCTCACTTGATTTGTTTGCTAATGAATTAATGGCAAATGGTCCCTCTATATTAAGAGGCACATCCCAACTCTCAAAGCTTCACATGTCAATTCAATACTTATCTCTCTATATCTCTGTTCTATAATGGCTTCCTCCTCCTCCACCACCACCACCACCACCACCACCAAAGAAAAAATCTCTGAGTTCCTTCCTCTCATTAGAATCTACAAAGATGGCACGGTTGAACGCCCAATGGAATCTCCATTTGTTCCCCCATCTCCTCACGACCCAGAAACCAATGTCTCTTCCAAAGACATCACCATCTCACAAAACCCTAACATCTCTGCTCGCCTATACCACCCAAACCTACCTCAAAACCAAACCCTGAAGCTTTCCATCTTGGTTTACTTCACGGTGGTGCATTTTGCTTTGGATCTGCCTTCTCGTTTCTTGACCAACGTTATCTCAACCGCTTGGTCTCAGAAGCCAATGCTGTAGCTGTCTCTGTTGAGTACAGACGTGCCCCATAAAACTCACTTCCTATTGCTTATGAAAATTGCTGGGCTGTTCTTCAATGGGTTGCTTCTCACTCAAGCAACAAAGACTCAGATGGCAACAAGGAGCCATGGTTAGTCAACTACGGAGATTATGATCGACTTTACATTGGTGGTGACAGTGCAGGTGGAAATATTGCACACAATATAGCTATGAAAGCAGGAGTTGAGAGCTTGTGTGGTGGTGTGCAAATTTGGGGGCATTTTTGTCCCACACTTATTTTTGGGTGTCCAAGCCAATTGGGTTAGAGCCTAAAGGTGAAGAATTTGAGAACACTTTGCATTATAAAGTTTGGAATTATGTTTATCAACAGCTCCTGGAGGGATTGATAATCCAATGATCAATCCAATGGCTGAGGGTGCACCGAATCAGGCTGGACTTGGGTGCTCTAAGCTGCTTTTGTGTGTTGCTGGCAAGAATCTGTTGAAGGATCGAGGTGTGCGGTACTATTATTTGGTGAGGGAAAGTGGTTGGAAAGGAGAAGTTGAACTGTTTGAAGTTGAAGGAGAGGAGCATTGCTTTCATATCTTACGTGAGACTGAGACTGAGAATGTTAAGAAAATGATCAAACGTTTGGCTTCTTTTCTTGTCTAGAATAATCATGTTAGTTTGCTCGTATGTTGAATATAGAGCTCTGGTTCGGGATTTTATATCCCTCATGTGTCATTTTCTATGATGTAAAAGTAATAAGTAATCATGTTTAATAGTAAGTAGAATAATAAAAATGTCAACACCTGCTGCCAACAGTCTTTCTTCAAAAAAACCAAGTCGAGTACAAAAGTCCTCAAGCCCAACAACATTCTTTGTAGGAAAACTAGAAAACCCTTCATCGTTTCCTTCATGCTTTAATTGAACATCATTATGATAATGTTATTGTGATTCTCAGGATTATTTTATCTTGTTAAATCATGTCATCTCATCCTTTCATATGATCGTTGTCACTACAAAAAATTAGTCATTAGCGACCAACATTTTTCGAGGGCCCCATAAAACAAGCCCCAAGCTTTGTGATATTAGTATTCAATGTATGAATTACAAGAAAGGTAAGGTTACACTATAGCGTTAACATTTATACTCCAATGTTACACGAAACAATGTTATTTAAAATTGTATTACATTTTGGACGTTCTATTGCACTATCAAGGTCTACCTGGACGGAATTGTATTACACTATTATCGTTCGCTACGGTGTGGACGTTCTATTGCACTATCAAGGTATACTTGGACGAAATTGTATTACACTATTATCGTTCGCTATGGATTGTAATAAAACCTCCTCTTATGTGTGCATTGTCTTTCATCTTTCTTCCAAAAATGATCTCTTTTGTTCAAAGAACAAAGACGTGCCCGCATAAGAATGCTACTCTCTATGACTGTCGTATAAGCATATGAAAACGACTATATATACAATCAAAAGTTTATAAACCAACACACAGTTTTTAAGTTTCCTGAATCAATATTGGTTCTCAAAATAATGAATTAAAGAACGAAAAGAAAACATCAAAATTTAGGTCACGTTCATTCAAAGAATTTTCATATGCTTATGGTGCGCAAAGAATTTGATTCTTTGCGACTCTTACTTGTGCAAAGTTGATGTGTGAAACAAACTCATTGATTGGCAAACAAAGAACTTAAGGAAAAAAATCACCCTCCAACAACAGCAAGAAAATAGAATTGTTTTGTTTTAAAGAAAATTCCAATTGAGGCGCTTTCATTTGCACTGGAAAATAACTCGCGACCTATCACTACACTAGTGTATCTTCTAGTTATATATGTGAGGCTGACGATGATACCACTTGACTTAGCTTAGTTATATGATGAAAATATAAGATTGATAATAAAAAATTGGGAAAGTACACCAAATTAGGTCACTATTTTTACTTTGATCAACAAGGAAGTTGGGTTAATTCGCTAACAAGATGAGATGATACGATGAACTTTATGTAAGACTATGAGTATAAGTATGAATCTATGAACCTGGTTAAAGGATTAGAGACTGAATAGGAAGTCTTGTTGGGATTGGATTTATGAATCCATATCAGTGCTGAATTGCTATTTCGTAGGAATTGGTTTTCAATATGGATTTTAATAGGGAAATCCTTACAGGAATTTGGCTAGGATTATGTAGTATATATATGGTGGCCTCTGCTCTTGCAGTGTGCGTGCTCTATTCCAGACTAAGACCTATTATTAGTTGAGAACCTTGAACACTGAAGAGAGGAGAAGGTGCATTGCAGCATTGTTACAGAAATCAGACATGGCAACCGGTTCAAGTTCATCTGCAGGTTTGTTTCTTCTGTAAGCATTGGCTGATGGTTTTTGGTTTGTGTTTTGGTTACAGTAATTCGTATTGCTTGATCTTGGTTTTGTCTTTATGCTATCATGTGGTATCAGAGCCTTGATTATAAGTCGGCGAGTTTTGTAATTAAAATCAATGGGTTCAAAACAATAAATAAAATTTAAGAAAAATATGCCTTTTTGCGGCGTTAGGGAATCGAACACGAGTTTTGGTGTAAGGGTTGCTAATAACGACAAAACCTGTTTAAAATATTACCGCTGGCCTTTAAAAGAATGTTACCATTGGATTTTCTGCAACTCCATTGCTAAGGTTTTCTTTCGAATAGGGTTTTTCGATTAGAAACACTATTCACAAAACATACTTCTGGGATATGATTCCTTAACCTCTAAATTAAATGATCGATTTGGATGATTATTTTCGTTGTGCCATTTCAAATTGGATCTGCATAAGATATGTTTGATGATTTGCACTACTTCACCTTTGTCTGCATAATTTTTCTTTCATCTACAAATTGAGTCATAGTTTTGTTAAGTTTTTAAGAAATTTAAATCTCCGTAACAAAATCAACATGGGCTCAACTAATTGAAATCAATGATCAGTAATCTTTGGCCAATAAATGCTCAATTGCGATTGAGTATGCGATTATCTTGTGATCTGACAATTGTAATGCAGTTTTATGTTTCTGTTGAATGATGGATAATGATTATTATGCATGAGACATTTATTGGCCGTCTGTTGTTGCACATCTCATTATGAATTTGCTGAGTTTATGATAAGTCAGTTCTTCTATGTATGCTTATCAACTATATGTTGTTAAGTCTAAATGTATGAATTACTAATGTGAGTTGTGATGTGCAATCTGCACAAGAAAATCAGGACCTAACTGGTTCATGTTTGTGATTTCATTTGCAGCATTTGCAATATCCTTGAAGACTTTAAACTTAGCAAATATCCCGATCCTCACTAGAGGGAGTAACTACAAGAAATAGAGAAGAGAAATTGGACTACTATTGACAATCAATGAGTATGATATAGCCATTGGAGTATAGTAGACCCCAGAAGGGAGATTATGAGAGGTGGACAAAGGCAAACAAAGTTGCACTTTCAATTCTTGAAAGTGGGATGACTGACATAGTTCAAGGAGGCATCAAGAGACATGAGTTGGCTGCAGAATACTTGAATGCGATAGAAAAGAAGTTCAAGGAATCAAAGAAAGCTGAGATCAATCAATACATGTCACTTTTGACAACTTACAAAATTGACAATGCTGGTTCAATTAGAGATCATATAATGAAGATGACTAATGCTACAGAAAAGTTAAACTCTATGGATGTTAACATTGGTGAAAAACAGTTGGTCTTCATGATTCTTCAAGCTCTCCCAAACAAGTACTCTCAATTAAAGGTATCCTACAATACACAAGACAAGAGTTGGGATGTAGATGAGCTCATTGCATAGTGTCTTCAAGAAGAAACTCGACAGAGGCAAGAGAAGGGCAAAGACATTGAGATTGTGAATTTTGTGTAAGGAGGGAAAGGATGAAAGTTCAACAATACTGGAAACAATTCAGGTAAAATCTTTAAGCACCCTAAGCCTTTTGATAAGACTAGTATATCTACTAAACTATTTGAAACTTCTAGAGGATCTAACAATCTTAAACCAAAAGTGAAAAATGTTGCTAAACTCAAATGTTTTTTCTGCAAAACTCGAGGTCATTTAAGAAAAAATTGTGAACTATTTAAGGACTACTTAAAAGCTAATGGAAATGAGACTAGTTGATGTATGTGTAGAGTCAAACTTAATTGAGGTTCCATTCAATTCTTGGTGGTTTGATACTGGCTGCACAGTTCACATAACTAACTCACTACATGTTTTCAAAAACAAAAGGATGCTAGTTTTAACTGTTTTAATGTCTTTGTGGGGGAAGGGACAAAAGTTGTAGTCAAAGCTATTGGGTCAGTCAGATTAAAACTAAATTCTGGTTTCATTTTACAACTAAGTGATGAGCTATATGTGCCAAAGATGTGAAGAAATTTGATTTCCGCCTCTAAACTTGTCAAAAATGGTTTTTCTTTCCTAGGGATGATGAATGTTTGAAACTTTTTCAAAAGAACTGTTTTGATTCCATTTTAGGGACTGCTAGGTTAGTTGAAAACTTATGGCAGTTGGAGTGTAGTGTGGTCCTTAATGAGTATCATGCACTAAACACAAGCATAAAGAGAATGAAAACTCTGACACTTCTTACATTCTTTGGCACAAGAGAATAGGTCACATATCCAACTTGATTCCTTCACTTGATTTTGAAACTGCAACTAAGTGTGTGGATTGTTTCAAAGGAAAATTAACAGACTTTCGAAACTTTGAAGCCAAAAGAAGCAAAGATTTACTTGAGATTTTTCATACTGACATTTGTGGTCATTTCCCAACTAAAACGATTTGTGGAAACAGTTACTTTGTTAATTTCATTGATGACTTTTTAAGATTTAGTTATATCTATTTGATAAGTGAAAAGTTAGTTGTTCTTAAATGTTTCATAATCTTTAAAACTGAGGTAGAAAAACAATTAAACAAATCCTTTAAGATTGTTAGATCGAATATGGGTGGAGAATACTTTGGCAGGTACACAAAGTCTGGACAACAGAAAGGCCCTTTTGCTTTTTATCTTGAATAACAAGGAATTGTGGCTTAATACACAACTTCTGGTACACCACAACAAAACGGAGTATCAGAGAGAAGGAATAGAACATTGATTGGCATAGTGAGAAGCATGATGTCAAGGTCCAAGTTGCCTAGTTTCCTATGGGGTGAGGCTTTAAAAACTGCCAATTACATATTAAACTGAGTCCTTAACAAATCAATGTCAACCACCAGTTTTGAAGTATGGTATGGTAGATTGCCAAGCTTTGGTAATTTTCACATTTGGGGATACAAGGCAGAAGCTAGGTTCTACAATCTAGAGGAAAGAAAACTAGATCCGAGAACTGAGTCATGCTATTTCATATGCTACTTAAAGAAATCAAAGGGGTTTAAGTTCTATTGTGCACAATCTCATACTAGAATCAAAGAAACACCTTTGAAGATCAGATGTCTCAGATTTTACTATTGAGAATTTCGTATTTGAAGAATTAGAACAGTCATCGAATGAAACTTCTTCAAGTGGTCATTGTCCCATTTTAGTGTATTCTCAAGCCACGGATCAAGACATTGAGTTTAATCACAATGAAGAACCTGACCAAGTAATGGAGCAACTAGATGAAACTGAACTAGAGCATGATCCGAATCAATATGCCATTGAACAGATTGATAATGCTGAGCAAAATGACAATGTTCAAATGCATCCTCAAATCAGAAGATCCACAAGATCAAGAAAACCTGCAATTACAAGTGACTTTCTTTGTTATCTCCAAGAAACTGATTATAATATTAGAGACATTGATGATCCTATAACTTATTCACAAGCCATGAAGAGTTCAATCACCTTTAAGGTACAATGCAATGAAAGAGGAGTTGGAATCGATGTATAAGAATTAGGTTTGGTTGTTGGTGGAGCAAAAATCTGATATAAAGCCCATAAGGTGCAAATGGGTGTATAAGACCAAAAGGGATGCATAAGGACATGTTGAAAGATATACGGCTCGTTTAGCTGCTAAAAGGTTCACTCAGAGAGAAAGAATTGACTACAATGATACCTTCTTACCCATGTCCTCTAAAGATTCATTGAGACTCATTATGGCAATAACTGTACACTATGATTTAAAGTCACATCAAATGGATGTAAAAACAGCCTTCCTCAATGGTGATCTTCAAGAAAACATTTATATGGTTCAACCCCTGGATTTATTGAAAGGGGGAAGGAGAATATGGTTTGTAGGTTAAAGAAGTTAATCTATGGTCTCAAGCAAGCTTCAAGATAATGGTACTTAAAGTTTGATCAAGTGGTCACATCTAATGGTTTTGTTGAGAATAAACTTGATGATTGCATCTACCTAAAGTTCAGACGATCACAGTTCATAATCTTAGTCCTATATGTTGATGATATATTACTTGCTAGTTCGAGCATTCAGTTGTTAAAAGGGACAAAATCATTGCTCAATGCTAATTTTGAAATAAAGGATCTTGGTGAAGCACATTTTGTTTTAGGGATTGAGATTGCTAGAGATAGAAACAGAAAGTTGTTAGGACTTTCTCAAAGAGCTTACATGGAAAGAATTTTGACCAGGTTCAACATGGAAAGCTGCAATGGTTGCCATGTTCTAGTGAACAAATGAGATCAGTTATCAAAGGAACAATGTCCTAGAACTGATTTCGAAGTCAAGAAGATGTATGAGAGGCCATATGCATCATTAGTTGGAAACTTAATGTATGCAAATGTTTGTACAAGGCCTGACATTGCATACATAGTAGGAATTTTGGGCAGGTTTCAATTTAATTCAAGGGAAGCTCACTGGAGTGTTGCCAAGAAAGAGTTAAGGTATCTGCAACAAACCAAGGGCTATATGCTTGTGTATAGTAGAAAATAAGAACTTGAATTGAAAGGGTACACCGATTTTGACTTAGTAGGGGATTTGGATGACAAAAAATCAACCTTGAAAATGCAGTGTCTTGGAAGAGTGCTAAGCAAACTGTCATTGTGACTTCTACCATGAAGGCAGAATTCGTGGCATGTTTTGAAAGAATGAAGTAGGGAGTGTCGTTGAAGAATTTTGTGGCAGAGTTAAGGATTATGAGATCAATGCAGAACCCTTAACAATGTATTATGACAATAATTCTGTAGTTTTCTTTGCACAGAACAACAAGAGAACTTTTGCTTCAAGGTTGATGGATGTTAAGTTTCTAAAGGTAAGGGATAAGGTTAAGCAAGGAACCATTGATGTGCAACATATCAGTACAAGTTTAATGGCTGCTGACCCCTTAACTAAAGCCTTGCTTGTTGGTATATTAAAGGTACAAATCTCTAAAATAGGTGTCTTTTGATTAGTAAGAGTAGTTTTTTTATTAAAGATAGTTGTGATAATAAAGTTGAGAAATGTTGCTATTGTGAAGTTCAAAGAGCTTTTGTAGCAATGATGTTCTTCTTTTAAAGCTAGTTTTCTGGTTTAGTTTGTTTTATTGACAGATAGTATAATTGCGAGCTAGTTGTATTAAGAGATTTAATTTTTGTAATTGTTTAATCTGATATATATATATATATATATATATGTGTGTGTGTGTGTGTGTGTGTGTGTGTGTGTGTGTGATTTTTGAATTCAGTTGATGCTTTGAGGAATCTTTGTGATTTGACTCAAGTAGTTGTTTTGAATTCATGAGAATTACAGCCAAACAATTTACTGTTTATGATGCACTTGATTGTTTTGAATTGAGTTGAGAAATAGTGGGAGTGGATATTAAGGTCCACTAAGTTTCAGTTTGATCATAATGTTATATGTGTAGATTGGACATGAGTAATCTAGAAGCACCAGTTGAATAATGGTTGTGACTGTGAGTTTTAGATTCTATGTTTTGAGATGCACAGGTAGATTGTTCATGATGTTGCTCAAAAAACTCAGTGATCACCCTGTTATAGTCTTAATTGAACTGGTTTTCTTGGTTTATACTTGCTCAAGTGGGAGAATGTTAGAATATGAGCATGAGTATAAATCTGTGAACTTGGTTAAAGGATTAGAGACTGAATAGGAAGTCTTGTTGGGATTCGATTTATGAATCCATATCGGTGCTTGAATTGATATTTCTTAGGAATTGGTTTTCTATATGGATTTTAATAGGGAAATCCTTATGGAATTTGGCTAGGATTATGTAGTATATATATGGTGGCCTCTGCTCTCATAGTGTGTGTGCTCTATTCTAGATTAAGACCTATTATTAGTTGAGAACCTTGAACATTGAAGAGAAGAAAATGTGCATTGCAGCATTGTTACAAAAATCAGACATGGCAATCGGTTCGAGTTCATTTGCAGGTTTGTTTCTTCTTTGAGCATTGGCTAATGGTTTTTGGTTTGTGTTTTGGTTATAGTAATTTGTATTGCTTGATCTTGGTTTTGTGTTTATGCTATCACTTAATTCATCATATCTAGTTTTAGTTATTTATTTGTATACCAAGGACAGTCACGTTGTACTTCATGTGGAATTGAGGATTCTTATTAGCATGATATAAATTTAGCTACACAAGAAATGATGCCAAGCGTTTGAAAACTTTCTTAACATTCTCAGTCGTAGTCTCAGTCTGATCAGTCTCGATCTCGATCCCAAGCGAGACATGAAAGCAATGATTCTCTCATTCCGCTTCAAACATCTCCAATCCTCATTTCCACCTATTTTCCTTCACTAAATCATAATATTGAACACCTCGATCCCTTAGTTCATCTTTTCCAGCAACACACACAAGCAGCTTAGAGCACCCTAGTCCTGTAAGGCTCGGTGCACCCTTACCTATTGGATGCACCATTGAATTATTAATCCCTCCAGGAGCTGATGGGTAAACAAAGTTCTAAACCAAATAAGGTAAAGCTTTCTTGAAGTTTTCACCTTTAGGCTTTGACCCAATTGGCTTGGAACCCCAAAAACAAGGACATGACAAAAATGCCCCCAAAATTTTCACATCACCACATAGGTCCTCAACTCCTGCCTTCATAACTAGGTTATGTGCAATATTTCCACCTGCACTATCACCACCAATGTAAAGTCTGTCAAAATCTCCATAGTTGAGTAAGCATGTCTCTTTGTTACCATCTGAGGAACCTTTGTTAATTGAGTGAGAAGTAACCCATTGAAGAGCAGCCCAGCAATCTTCATAAGCAATAGAAAGTGGGTTCTGTTAGAAGCTAAACAGCTCCTAGAGTCGAGGGATTGAAGGCAGCAAGGAGCTCCCGAGCATGGCTGCTGTCTACATCGAAGAAGAAAGAAGAAATGAAGGTTTGAGTTCCAACGGGTAGTATTTCACTTTAAATGTATGTGTGAGTGTGTGAGTGACAAGTATACACTCCAGATTAGATCACTTAAAACCCAAATGAAGGGCTAGGAATCAATATGGGGTAGTAAGGTTGAAATGGTTGTTAAGCCTCTTGTCAATCACTCTCTTAAACAAATATGGGTCATGGCAATGCACCATACCCTAGAAGATTTCCTCTACTTAATGAAATCATTGCTGCTGCATTTTGCACAGCCTTTGAGGCCATAAAACACACTCCAAAAGGTCATCTCCATTCTCTGTCAAGTTCAACCAAAGAAACTAATCCAAACAAACCAATCAAAACACCAAAACAAACAAACAAACTTTATCATGGTATTAGAGCTTAGTTTCTGATCTTACAACTTTCTGGGCGGAATGTGTGCAAGTTAAGATCTGTGGAGCACCTACGTAGTGTCCTCAACAGCAATAACCAACAAACAACCCTTTAAATGAAGAGATCCAGTAGTAGCAGTGAGCTAAAAGCTCTAGTTTTTAATGGGGAGAGCTATGACTTTCGGAGAATAAGAATGACAACCATTTTCAAGTCATATGATCCATGGGATATGGTTCAATACAGGTATAAACTACCTGAGATGGAGGTCGATGCTCTAGAGATGACATCATAGAAACACAATTCAAAACACTCAAGCAGAACTAGATGGAAAATGCTAGAGCACTTGGAATCATCCAAGGTGCTGTCTTAGACACCATTTTCCTGAGGATAATAAATGAAGAAAGTGCAAAGGGAGCTTGGGAAGTTTTACAACAAGAGTACAGAGGAGACACCAAAGTTACAAAGGTAAAACTTCAATCCCTTAGAAGAGATTTTGAGTATACAAGAATGATGGATAATGAGCTGTTAAAATACTACTTTACTAGGCTATTTGATATTGTAAACAAGATGAAAACATATGGTGAAGAATTGCCTAATGAAAGAATTATCCAGAAACTGTTGATTAGTTTGACTAAACCCTATGATTTAATAGTGAGTGTCATTGAAGAAACCAAAGACACCGAAACTCTTAGTGTGCAAGATGTGATGACATCTTTAAGAGTTTTTGACCAAAGGCTTGAGAGGTATGCTGATTTTGCACCTGAGAAAACTTTTCAATCACTCAATGTTGGATCTAGTAGTCAAGCTAGTGTAAGTAAACAAAAACCACAGTAGAAGGGCAATAACAAGAAATGGGAAGGAAAGGGGTATCAAAACCCTAGACCTAACCAAGGTAGATACTCAAATGAAGGCCCAAGAACCAAGCAGCAATGCAAGCACTATGACAAATTCCATTTTAGAGAGTTGGTTCAAGGACAAGCTTAGGTGCCACAAATGCAACAGGTTCGAGTATATCATGAAGGATTGCAGATCAAAGAATGTACATCAAGTGAACTATGCAAATTAAGTGGAAGAAGAAGCAAATGTCTGATGTGCTTTCAGTGCAAAAATGGAGAAAAACTATGAAGTGTGGTAGATTGACAGTGGCTGCAGCAATCACATGACTACACATGTGTCATTACTCCTTGATATTGACATAAACTTCACTAGAAAAGTGAAAATGGGAGATGGAAACATTGTCAAAGCCACTGGAAGAGGAACTCTGGTCATTAACACCAAGAAAAGAAAAAGATACATAAGGGAGGTGATGCTAGTGCCTGGATTGGATGGGAATCTACTTAGTGTGGGTCAGATGATGGAGCATGGCTATTTCCTACTTTTTGGGGGAATTGTGGTTGAGATCTATGATGACAGGTCCCTATCAAACCTAGTGACTAAAGTGGAAGTGAAAAACAGAAGCTTCCCACTTATGCTGAAGTATCTAGAGGAAGTGGCAAGGAAAGCAAGTGTGACAGGTTTTATAAAGCTATGGCACAAGAGGCTTGGTTATTTAAACATGACAAGCTTACAAAATCTGTAAAAGAATGAAATGGTGCAAGGTATACCAAAGATGGATCAATGCAATTAAACCTGTGAAGGGTGTGTGTTTGGCATCATCCAGATTCATTTGAAGCTTGAAGGGCTTAGAGGGTAACAAAGCCACTTGAATTGATTCACACGGATGTGTATGGACCAATGCAAACAACAACAATCAGTGGAAACAGGTATTTCCTAACCTTCATTAATGACTACTCAAGATGTGTGAGGTGTCTTTCATGAGGTTTAAGTTTGAGGTGTTCATAATATTCAAGAAGTTCAAGGCAATGGTGGAATTGCAAAGTGGATATCAAATCAAAAGACTGAGAAGTGATAGGGGAGGTGAGTACACCTCATATAAGTTCAATGCATTATGTGAAGATGTGAAGTTGAAGAAGCAACTCACTATGGCATATTCACCACAACAGAATGAGATTGCAGAAGGGAAGAATATGACTATAGTCGAAATGGCTAAGTCTATGATGCATGAGAAGAACATGCCTTATACATTTTAGGGTGAAGATGTGAACACCTTAGTGTACCTATTGAATAGGTGCCCTACTAAAGCATTGGATAAGAAGATACCATTTGAAGTGTTCAGTGGAAGGAAGCCTTCTATGAAGCATCTGAGAGTGTTTGGCTCAGTGTGCTACATCCACATTCCTCAACAACTAAGGCAAAAGTTGGAGAAATCAAGTAACAATGGTGTTTTTGTGGGTTATAAAGCCAGTGAGAAAGGGTATAGAGTTTACAATTTATCAACTCAGAAGATAATCCTATCAAGGGATGTTATCTTTGATGAAGACCCAACATGTAATTGGGAAACAAGGGTAGAAAAGAAGGACAGTGTCTCTCTACAACTTGACCTCAACAAAAGGCAAACAAGGAAGCCTATGGAGACCTTAGTTCAAGAAGAAGTCACAAAGATGGGTGACATACAAGGGACTCCACAGCAAGCAAGCATAAGTCCACAACCAAGTCAATCACAGATAACAACTCCAAGTTCAAATCCAGTGAGGTTGAGAAGTTTGGATGAGATCTATGCTACATATAACTACTGTGTAGTGGAACCATAAGCATATGAAGAAGCTGAGAAACACAAAGCTTGGAAGAAAGCAATGAAGGAAGAACTTGAAATAATTGAGAAGAATGCCACTTGGGAACTTGTAAATCGACTAAGTGATAAGCCAGTGATTGGTGTGAAATGGGTGTACAAAGTGAAGCTCAACCTACATGGTTCTATGTAGAAGAACAAGGCCAAATTGATAGCTAAAGGCTATTCACAGAAGCCTGGTGTAGACTTCAATGAAACCTTTGCTCCAATAGCAAGGTTAGATACCATAAGGACCTTGATAGCCCTAGCAGCCAAGAAGGGTTCGAAGTTGTATCAATTGGATGTCAAATCTGCATTTCTAAATGAAGTGCTAGAGGATGAGGTGTTTGTGGAACAACCTCAAGGGTTCACAAGTCAAGAGTTTCCAGAGAAGGTGTACAAACTAAGGAAGGTTCTCTATAGCCTAAAATAAGCTCCAAGAGCTTGGTACAGTGAGATTGATTCCTATTTCACTGAGCAAGGATTTCAGAAAAATCCTAATGAAGCTACACTCTACACTCTACACCAAGATAGAAAGCAACAACAACACACTCCTTGTATCAATCTATGTGGATGATGTTGTCTACACTGGAAATGATGCTGCAATGATTGAAGAGTTCAAAGAAGAGATGATGAAGAGGTATGAAATGGCTGACTTAGGCTTCTTACATCACTTTCTTGGCATTAGGGTAATTTAAGAAACAAGTAGCATCTTCATTCATCAAAGGAAGTATGCTAAAACTTTGCTTGAAAAGTTTAGATTGAAGAAATGCAAACTGGTCTCTACACCCCTAATTGCAAATGAGAAGCTTAAGAATGATAATGGAAGTGAACCTACGGATGCTAGTCTTTACAAAAGCATTGTTGGCAGTCTATTGTACCTAATTACAACAAGGCCGGATCTAATGTTCTCAGCAAGCCTACTTTCTAGGTTTATGCAGAATCCTAGCAAGATACACATGAAGACATCAAAAAGAGTTCTAATATATGTGCAAGGAACACTTGATTATGGCATCAAGTATGAAATGGGGAAGTCAACTATTCTAATTCGATTTTGTGACAGTGACTGGGGTGGTAATGAAGATGATACCAGAAGCACATCGGGCTATGCTTTCACTTTTGGTTCAGGGTTTTCTCGTGGGCCTCTGTGAAGCAACAAAGTGTTGCACTGTCCATAGTCTAGGCAGAGTATGTAAGTGCATCAGAAGCTACATCAGAAGCTATTTGGCTAAGGTTCATACTTAAAGACTTAAGCGAATTGCATGTTGATGCCACACCACTTCTGTGTGACAACACCTCTGAAATCGCCACGACCAAAAACTCAGTATTTCATCAGAGAACAAAGCACATCAAAAGAATATATCATTTCATCAAAGAGGCATTGCAAGACAACACAATCAAGCTAATTTATTGCAGCATAGAAGATCAGATCGCAGACATTTTCACAAAAGCATTACTGAATGAGAGATTCAATTACCTGAGGGGATTGCTCGGAATGACTCACCAAAGTAGTTTAGAAGGGAGTGTTGGAAGCTAAACAGCACCTGGAGTTGAGGGATCAAAGGCAGCAAGGAGCTCCCGAGCATGGCTGCTGTCTGCATTGAAGAAGAAAGAAGAAATGAAGGGTTTAGGTTTAAACGGCTAGTTTTTCACTTTAAATGTATGTGTGAGTTACAAGTGTACACTCCAAATTAGATCATTTAAAACCCAAATAAAGGGCTAGGATTGAATCTGGGGTAGTAAGGTTGAAATGATTGTTAAGCCTCTTGTCAATCACTCTCTTAAACAAGTATGGGTCATGGCAATGCGCCATACCCTAGAAGATTTCCTTTACTTAATGAAATCAGTGCTGCTGGATTTTTCACAGCCTTTGAAGCTGTAAAACACACTCCAAAAGGTCATCTCCATTCTCTGTCAAGTTCAACCAAAGAAACTAATCCAAACAAACCAATCAAAACACCAAAACAAACAAACTTTATCAGGTTCTCTGGGGCAAGTTTGTACTCAACAGAGACAGCTACAACTTTGGCTTCTGAGACCAAGCAGTTGAGATAACGTTGGTGAAGGAATGAGAAGGCAGACACCATGCAAAAGCACCACCATGGTAGTAAACCAAGATGGAAAGCTTTTGGGTTTGGTTTTGAGGGAGATTCGGGAGGAAAAGGCGAGCTGAGAGTTTGGGCTTGTCTGAGATGGTGATGTCCTTGGAGTAGACGCCAGTTTCTAGATCTTGATCAGAAGATCGAGGCACATATGAAGAATACGAAACGGAATGTGCTCCACAGTGCCATCTTCAAAGATACTGATGAAAGGATAGGACTTAAAGGCTAATTCTTTGGCGATGGAAGCCATTAGAAAAGATTTATAGATAACTAAGATGTGTGAAAATTGAGTGTGTGAGTGGGACTATTAATGCAGGCAGCGTTTTCCATTAACTCTTAGAAAACAGATGAAAGAGATGTCACGTTTGAAACTTGATGTCATGCAGAACGTAACAGCAAGCAAAGTAGCAACCAATATGTCTTCGTCTAGTCAACTAACTCTGGTTCTCACTCTGGTTCTCACCCTAGTAAACTTTTTTCATACTCATCAAACCAAATAGATAAGTGATTACACCATCACAGAATTTCTTAGGCATTGAAAGCTTAGTTGTGTGATGGATTGGTGATAAGTTTATTGTTGGAACCATCCTTATAAAATAAAGATAGTGCACCAATAATTTGATTTACTTCTCATATAAGTAATTGTGCGAAAAGCAAATGAACCAATAATTTGATTTACTTCTCATATAAGTAATTGTGCGAAAAGCAAATGAAGTTAGATTCTTTGCCACTCTTACTTTAACAAGCTAAAGAATTGAGTGAACCGATTTCTAAAACAACCTCATTAAATTAGAAAACAAAGGAAAAATGGAAAAAACCCACCGTCCAACAACAGCAAGAAAATAAAAATGCTTTGCTTTTAAGGAAAATTCCATTTGAGGCACTGTACTGTTGCATTGGAAGATAACTCAGACACGTTTCACTGCAGTAGTGTATTTGCTTGTCATGTGAAACTAACGATGACAGATTCGGAATAAACTGGCTATGGTATCACTTGAAGCAGCTCAATTGAATGACGAAAGAAATGAAATATTGAATAACAAAGGTAATTAAAAATATTGAGAATTAGCAATGCCGATTGAGCAGTTAGGATTGAAAGAAATTGCTGACTTCAGTAATATTTCGTAAGGAGTTAGGAGAGTACACCAGAATTAGGTTACTTTTTATTTTACTTCCATCAACAAAGGCAGTTGGGATACTTAATGCATTCTAACAAGATACAATGTATAAATTCAGATTTAATTTTATTTATTTATTTGGCAAACAAAGTACAATCATTCTCTACATCATGAAGAAACTTATCAGCATGATACAAAATTGACGAGAAAAAGCCATGCGTCTGCTTCATGAGGAAACTTAGCATGATATAAAATTAACTAGACAAGAAAAGAAACCAAGCGTTTGAACACCTTCTTAACATTCTCACTCTCAGGGTCAATCTCAGGTTTGGAAATGAAAGCAATGATCCTCTCCTTCCACTTCAAACAGCTCCACTTCTCCTTTCCACCCACTCCTTCACCAAATTGTAATACCAAACACCTCGATCCCTCAGCTTATCCTTTCCAGCAACACACACGAGCAGCCGAGAGCACGCAAGCCCAGCCAAGCTCGGTGCATCCTCCCCAGCTGGATTCACCATTGGATTATCAATCCCTCCAGGAGCTGATGGATAAACAAAGTCCCAAAATTAAGAAATTGGATTGTTCTCAAAATCTTCACCTTTTGGTTCTGACCCAATTGGCTTGGAACTCCAAAAAAATGGATGGCCCAAATATGCACCCAAAATTTTGACACACCACCACACAAGCTTTCAACTCCTGCCCTCATCGCCAGGTTATGTCTAATATTTCCACCTGCACTGTCACCACCAATATAAAGCGTATCAAAATCTCCGTAGTTGACTAGCCGTGGCTCTTTGTTGCCTGCCTGAGAAGTAACCCATTGAAGAGCATCCCAGCAATCTTCATAAGCAATAGGAAGTGGGTTCTTTGGAGCAAGTCCGTAGTCAACAGAGACAGCTACCGCTCGAGCTTCCGAAACCAAGCGATTGAGATAGCGGTGGTTGAAGACTCCGAAGGCAGAAGAGTCACAAAACCTACCACCGTGTAAGTAAACCAAAATGGGGAGCTTTTGGGTTTGTTTTGATGGATGTTTGGGAGGTAAAGAAGAGCGGAGATGTTGGGGTTGTCTGAGATAGTTATGTCTTTGGAGGAGGCACCAGTTTTCGGATCTTGATCAAGAGATGGGAGCACATATGAATCGAAACTGTGCAGTTCCATTGTGCCATCATCGTAGACTCTGAGGAAATGGTGGTTTTTAAAAGTTAATTCAAGGGTGATTGAAGCCATTAGAGAAGATGGATAAGTTAAGAAAACAAGTAAAGAGAGATTCCATATTTGACAATTGGTTGCCATGCAGTACCATCAAACAAATTAGCCGCAAGGTCATCATCTGCTATTCAAATCATATTTTTGTACCACATGTTCATTCCATCTTAGGTAGCATTTGATGTGAACAGCCGAGTAATGCTACTCATACCATGTTTTTGTACTAGCATTTGATGTCGATAGCCAAGTAATGTTATTCATACCATGTTTTTGTACCACATTTTCATACCACCTTAGGTGGAATTTGATGTGGACAGCCACATCATTTGAATTAATCAGATTTTTAAATTTAGTTCATTAGTTAATAAACTGATAATTAAGAAAAACTAGTTAATTAAATGATGATTGTGGTATACGATGAGTCTTTCTCCTTTCTTTCCTTGGGTTTTGCATATATTTCAAATGATGTGGCTATCCACATCAAATGTTACCTAAGGTGGTATAGAAATGTGGTATAAAAACATAGTATGAATAACATTACTCAGCAACATAAACTCTGGAGCTGTCTAAATAATTATACTCCATTTACAATCTCCAGTTCAGGAGTCATAATAATTGTGGACCAATAGGAATAGAGTTTTTATTTAAAATATTATTAAAAGATTAGTAGTTAATGCTTGGAGTTTCTTTGTTTATATATATTTTAAAATATTATTAAAAGATTAGTAGTTAATGCTTGGAGTTTCTTTGTTTATATATATATATATATATATATATATATATATCAGAAAGTCAACTTTCATTAAGATAAAAACCAGTACAAGGCCCAAAAAGGATATGGTAAACAACTATAGGGAAAGTAAAAGGTTCAAGCAAAATAAGAGTAGCAACCCAAGATACAACAGGAGGCCCACATAAGCTTAGGCACGAAGGCAGTAGAAAACCCTAATCTCCAGTAGCAAAGACCACATCACTATCACCGTCACATCCTCGGATAAAGCTAAACTCCGGATCGGGAAAGAAGACACCAAATCCAAATCTCCTTCACGAACCCCTGCAAATATATACAAGAAAAGTATCATACGGGTAGAAGGGTGAGGCTAAAAGGGTATGTAAAATACCCAACACTTGGCCTTGATGGGGATCCGTCATAGGTATGTCGGTTGAGGGAAGGGAAGTGAAGAAGGGTAGTAGATTTGGTATCCTTTTCCTGATCAGAGCCCGCCTATCTGGGTACATGTTGGGATGCGAATGTAGTATCACAACTAAGGAGGAGGGAGGACAGAAAGTTAAAAGACAGAAAACCGTAAAATTAGGCAAAAGATGCCAAATAAGAGGCACTGAGCCCAGATCTGAGACAAATATAGAGGATAGTTGAGACCCATCTCATGGAAAACTAAGATAAACTCAGAGAGAACCAAGATTAAAACAAAATAAGGAGACTGCAAAGAGGGGAGGAAGATATGGATGAAGGGAGGGGATGAAGTAGAGGAAGTGAAAGGGGAGGCAAAGAAGAAAAAGGCAAATGAGGGAATGAGAGAAAGAGAGAATGATGAGGTAGCGGGTTGCCGCCTACCCCGAGCAAGAGCAAAGGGCGGTGGCTAAAAGTTGAAGCTGAAAAAGAGGCTCTGGATCTGGGTTTCTAAAGAGAGAAACTAGGGGAGAGAGAGAGAGAGAGAGAGAGAGAAGGCATTTAAGTGAGATTCAGGAACTTAGAGCTTCTTTCTTACTCACTAGATTTAGGAGATCTTTGGAGAATTCATATCTTAGGCCATCTCCAACCGAATAGGCTATCTTTAGCACCGTCCAAAATTATAGCCTATAAGATATTATTTTTAAATGAACAGTGTCAGACCCCTCAATAATTTATTATTTTTAAAGATCTTCTTTAACATTATTGGTTAATTGAATTAAAATACCATTTTGAGTGACACTTGTTGCTAAATGAATAAGGTTATCCAGACATATTTTGAGTGTCATTTGAAAAAATATTGAAAATTTTAAATTTAGATTATTGGAAGAGGTAAGAGAAGGGTGTGTATGAAAAAAGTGTTTAAGGTGAACAAAATGTGAAGAATTGGATTAAAATGAGATAATATAGTATGGAAAGATGAAAAGGATATGAGAAATGATGTAGAAATGGCTTAGGTATTTATCTGAAAAAATAGAATAAAAAAAAAACCAACAAACGGGTTGCCAGGCAAGCTCAATGACACGCCCCAACCCATATATCCTAATGATACCTGAATGGCATGTGCTGGCCGATACTCAAGGGTGATAAAAGCCATAAATATATAAATACACAAGAATATAAGAGAACTTGTAATTCAAAAGTCATATAACAAACAAGGATGATTCTGAATATACAAATGCCGAGAAACAAGAATAAGATTTCGAATTAAACGTGAGTGCAACGGAAGGACCAACAATTTCAAATCCGAAACAAAAGATGCACAATTATGTCCAGAGTGCACTATAACACAGAAGTACGAGTGTAGATAAGAAATCAAATTACAATTATCATAAGAGAATCATACACAAATGGAAGGTCACAAAGTCACTGGTAGGGAAATACCTCGATGCTTGGGTCGTACTCCTCATTACTATGTCCTGAGGGGGCATAAAAACAACAAGGGTGAGTGGACCATAATTTATATTAATACTAATAATATTCAAAACCTGAATTCTTTATGAACATAATAACCCCCTGTTTTGAAAACATATAATATACTACGTATATGTTTTTCTGAAACTCTAGCATGTAAGAAATGTTTGTAATCATAAAATCATCTCTAAAAATGATATATAAACACCCGACGGCAAATCCATAAATCTAATCAAAATTGTACTCTCTAGAGGTATCATAGTCGCTCGAAGGCAGTACCTGTCCATCACCCAAAGATGAAGCTATATGACACTGGGTTACGTTAGTGAAGAAATATGGTAGGCCCCATCACTCGAAGGTGAAGCTGTACAACTCTGGGTTACGCCAGAGAAGAAATATATCTATATATAGCATAACACACCGACACTAGCCGTGGCTAGTGAAGCTATCCAACACTGGTTTCGCCAGTGAAGCTAGGGGTATAACATAAGTATCCTCAACTATGTCTTATGGCCATAGACTAATACCCGTGTTGTGTGTATATGTCGTATGATAACCCACTGTATAATCAATAAAAACATATCTTAAAACTCGTATCAAGCGCTGAAGCTCAAATGCTCAAAGCATCAACTCATAAAATCATAGAAACTTTCTAGCTCAAATCATCATCAAAAACCATGTTCATAAAATTAGTAAAATCTCATAAAGTATAAAAGCGATAGTCGTAACCTTTCATAAAGTGTGAGTGAAACATTTCATAACGTTCATAAAATGTAAACTCGATAAATCATAAATGTAGAACTCCATAAAGTAAAGCATCATATAAGACATATTCAAATCATGAAATATGAAATGCATGCTAGACCAATAGTTATAAAATATTCAATTTGAGAAGGGGTCCACTCATAAATACTCCGCTCTTGGGGAGCCGCTCGAACTAGGGAGGACTGGATCATTTCCATCCGATGCACCTATACACAAAAAGAGACTATTTAATAACATGCTACTAAAACGATGGAATTTAAGAAAACGGATAACGAATTTGGATTCGGCATGTCGAAAAACCTAAGGAGGGACCTCGAGTTCCCCCACGCGCACGCCACGAAGCAGCAACCTGGAAGGCCACATGCCGAGTTAGGTCATTGAAAAGTTGGCCGAAAAAGTCACCAATGTCGTCGTGGACGACGGCAGAGGAGCGTGTGCTCCACGTGCCGGCCATGGCAACGCCCACGCGCTGACCCACACGCAACCCACACGTCGGCCATGGAATCTGGGTTTCAGGCTGGGGTTAGGTCAGATCTGGCTCAGGTCTGATGGGTTGAATCGGGTTTGCTGGGTTGGGCTAAGGGTTTTAGGCCTGGTATAAAGGATTGGGCCTGGGTTAAAGGTTTAAAGGTTAGTGGACTAGGCCAGATGATAAGTTGGATTTGGGTTAAGTTTGGGTTGTGAGTCGGGTCGACTTGAAATAGCTCACGGGTCACAGAACCAATCGAAGAAAAAAACCGAACTTTTGGCCGGGAAACTCCCAAGCTCCAATTCAGGGTTGAAACTCGACCAAAATTCAACATTTAAACATTAAGACAAAGCTAAACTAATGAGGAACCATATTATACCAAAGATATAACAAGACAAAGTAATGGTCTGCAACTAGCTGGAACCTCACCAGAAATCTGGAAATAGAAAGCAGAGTGCATGCATGAATAGATAGTCCAAAACTCGACCTCAAATCATCACCTGATAGGGTTTAACCCATGAATATAAAGGTTAAATGAGAAATCTCACATGGGTTTTGAGTTTTGAAGTTTGAAGCTCTCGACTCCAATGGTGGATCACTCAAATGGTGCTCTGATGGTACATGCAAGGATGTATTTGAGTTCCTTGAGTCTCGGGGATTCCAAATATGTGATTTTGGGGTTGGGTTTGTGAGAGAATCAAAGTGAGAGCAAGGCTAAAGCTCTCGGAGCTTAGAGAGAGAATGAGAGAATTTAAGAGTTAGAGAGAGTGAGTGCGACGTAGGTGTCAAGCAAGGGGAAGAAGGGAGAGATGTGTCACGGGTGAGGGAAAAACAAAAGCAGTGGGTCGGGTTTTGGGTTTGAGAACCTTTCATAATTTAAGAATAACTCATTTGTTTGTGATACTTAGGAAAATTAAACATATTCTTAAACACACAAATATTTAGTAAAAAGAAAACGGATAAAAGGCATCTATATCTAAACAAGTTTTTCACAAATTGTAATAAAACCTCCTCTATGTAGGCATGTCTTTCATCCTTCTCCCAAAAATGATCTCTTTTGTTCAAAGAAGAAAGACATGCCTGCATAAGAATGCTACTCTCTATGACTGTCATATAAGCATATGAAAATGACTATATATACAACCAAAAATTTATAAACCAGCATACGTTGTTAAGTTTACTGAACCAATATTGGTTCTCAAAATAATGTGTTAGTGCAAAATGCCTGAGTCTGTAATAGCTTAGATTTGTTACATATTTTCAATTGTAATTGTTTACGTCTAAGGATGTCTCTCACACTTTCGATCGCAAGAATGTTATGTAAAGAGATACTTATTCAAGTACGTTTGCATGCACGCATCCAACTACATTCGTCAAATATCCCATGTTATTGTATTTGGGATAGGACTTTTACCCATCATGTGTTTTATCTCTTTAAGATGAGTTATCCTTTCTACATTTATTATTAAAACACATCTTTTGTTGGTGCGATTTATCTGATTGCATGCTTTCAAAATAAACTTATTGTTTATCTGGATGTTGATATGGTTTTCATGTTCTTATCTTGTGTGCAGTGATTTTTGTCTATATATGAGAAGTCAGGTCTTTGGAGAAAACATGCATGAGTATTTTTGAGCAAGAAAAATAATTTTTATAGTGCTGCTATCTTATGTTTTCGACAGCATGTGTTTTTAAGAGAAAATATTATTTTTCATGCTACTTTCATTTGAGTTTTTAATTGAATGTCATTATGAAAATGTGTCTTGTGATTTTCGTAATTGATTGTTTTTCAACAAACACTTCATCATATATACATTATGCATGATTGAGTTAGTATCTTGCAAAGTTCGAGGGAAAGGTGATTGACGACCACGTTAGTGTCGTGCCACTTCAACTCGAAGGTTGACGAAAGATTGAGTCGCAAAGCCCGAAGACAAAGCTGCTAGCTAGTATGGGTGTCTAGTTGATGAGTTTTTGTAAGTCTTTATGTATTCTTTCTTTCTTAGTGCTTCCTGGCTTGGTAGTCCGAGGATTTTTCTAATGGTGGGTTTTGCCTCGTTAAATCCTACATCATGTGCTCTTTATATTTATGATGAATATTTGTGTAGGATTTAGTTTGTAAACTGGTTAATTTAAATTATAATTTGAATTAGTTTTAAGTTGGAATCTATTTACAGCTCTAGGTTAAATTAGTACTCATCCTAGGACTTTCATAATGAATTAAAGAACACAAATATAAAAAAAAAATTAAAAAAAAAAAAGATCAAAATTTAGATCGCCATACAAAGAACTTTCATATGCTTATGGTGCACAAAGAATTTGATTCTTTGTCACTCTTGAGCAAAATGATGTGTGAAACAAACTCATTAATTGGAAAACAAACAAATTAAGGAAAAAATTCACCCTCCAACAACAGCAGGAAAATAGAATTGTTTTGTTTTAAAAAAAGTTCCAATTGAGGCACTTTCTTTTGCATTGGAAATAACTCAGAGACCTTTCACTACACTAGTGTATCTGCTTATTATGTGAGACTGACGATGGTACCACTTGACGCGGCTTAATTAAATGATGAATAGATAGATAAATATTTCATATAAAATTAGGAGAGTCACTATTTTGCAAGTTGGGTTACTTCGCTAACAAGATGAGATGTTATACATAATTCATCATATCTAGTTTTATTTATTTATTTTGTATACCAATGACAGTTACATTGTGCTTCATGAGGAATTGAGGATTCTTATTAGCATGACATAAATTTAGCTACACAAGAAATGATGCCAAGCGTTTGAACATTTTCTTAACATTCTCAGTCGTAGTCTCCGTCTGATCAGTCTTGGCCTCAATCCCAAGCGAGACATGAAAGCAATGATCCTCTCCTTCCACTTCAAACAACTCCAATTCTCCTTTCCACCCGCTTTCCTTCACTAAATCGTAATATTGAACACCTCGATCCCTCAGTTCATCCTTTCCAGCAACACACACAAGCAGCTTAGAGCACCCTAGTCCAGTAAGGCTCGGTGCACCCTCACCCGCTGGATTAACCATCGGATTGTCAATCCCTCCGGGAGCTGATGGATAAACAAAGTCCCAAACCAAATAATGCAAAGTTTTCTCGAAGTTTTCACCTTTAGGCTCTGACCCAATTGGCTTGGAACCCCAAAAATAAGGACAGGACAAAAATGCCCCCAAAATTTTCACACCACCACACAGGCCCTCAACTCCTGCCTTCATAACTAGGTTATGTGCAATATTTCCACCTGCACTATCACCACCAATGTAAACTCTGTCAAAATCTCCATAGTTGAGTAAGCATGTCTCTTTGTTACCATCTGAGGAGCCTTTGTTAGTTGAGTGAGAAGCAACCCATTGAAGAGCAGCCCAGCAGTCTTCATAAGCAATAGGAAGTGGGTTCTCTGGGGCAAGTCTGTACTCAACAGAGACAGCTAAAACTTTGGCTTCTGAGACCAAGCGGTTGAGATAACGTTGGTGAAGGAATGAGAAGGTAGAGGCCATGCAAAAGGCACCACCATGGAAGTAAACCAAGATGGAAAGCTTTTGGGTTTGGTTTTGAGGGAGATTTGGGAGGAAAAGGCGAGCCAAGATTTTGGGGTTGTCTGAGATGGTGATGTCCTTGGAGTAGACGCCAGTTTCTGCATCTCGATCAGGAGATGGGGGCGCATACGAAGAATACGGAAAAGGAATGCGCTCCACAGTGCCATCTTCAAAGATTCTGATGAAAGGATAGGACTTAAAGGCTAATTCTTTGGCGATGGAAGCCATTAGAGAAGATGTATAGATAACTAAGATGTGTGAAAATTGACGGTGTGAATGTGCCTATTAATAGAGGGAGCGTTTTCCTTTTAACTCATTAGGAAACAGATGAAGAGAGACGTCGCGTTTGAAACTAGATGTAATGCAATACGTAACAGCAAAGAAAGTAGCAACCATGCGTCTTCGTCTAGTCAATAACTCTGGTTCTCTCACTCTTGAAACTTTTTGCATTTTGTTTTCACGAAATTCATGTTGGAAATTTATATTATAATATTTATTGGATATTATAGTATTTAATTTCAAAATATTGAATGAAAAAATTAATCTTGTTTATTCTTAAGTGTTGCGTCTGATGCAAAGAATTGCATCATATTATTTGTAATTTGGGACGTGTAGTTTGATGAGTGGTGTAGGTTACATAGATGCAAAGTTGCATCCTTACACCAAACAACACAATGGATTCTATATAAACCCATGAAACCATTATCATTTAATATATAAAATTAGAGTTAATTTTTACTCTTGAGAAATAGGGTTTCTCCACTCTATTTCTCTCATTCTTCGTTTGTCAAATATCGAGTTGTGTCTTGAGAGTACGGAATATATAAAGTTCGACAGAATTCGAATATTGAAGTGCTTCAACTTTGGATTATAAATTGTTGAATCCAAGGAGACGAACGCTTACTGGACTACAAGCACAAGAGGATGGGCGAAATTCTGTCTTTAGGATATTGCATTTATGCAAGCCTCAATCTTCAAGTTTGTCAGTTTTTCTAACCTTCTCTAATTGTTTATATTAATCTTATATATAATTGATGTTGTGAATTTCTTTATAATTATTATCATTGAAATTATATTGTTATTTTTCATATTTTCTAATATTGCTCCAACAATTCACACTCAAAAAAAGTCATCACACATTGTTGTCATACTCATCAAACCAAATAGATAATTGATCGATTACACCATCACAGAATTTATTAGGCATTTTAAGCTTTTAGTTGCGTGATGGATTGGTGATGAGTTTGTTGTTGGACACCATCCTTGTTAAATAAAGATAGTGCACCAAGAATTTGATTTATTTCACATATAAGTAATTGTGCGAAAAGAAAATGAAATTAGATTCTTTGCCACTCTTACTTTAACAAGCTAAAGAATTGAGTGAACAGATTTGTAAAACAAACTCATTAAATTAGAAAACTAAGAAATAATGGAAAATACCCACCGTCCAACAAACGCAAGCAAATAAAAATGGTTTGCTTTTAAGGAAAATTCGATTTGGTGTACTGTCTTTTGCATTGGAACGTCACTCAGACACGTTTAACTCCAGTACTGTATTTGCTTGTCATGTAAAACTAACGATGACAGATTCGGAATAAACCCGCTATGGTATCACTTGAAGCAGCTCGATTAAATGACGAAAGAAATGAATAATTGAATAACAAAGGTAATAAAAATATTTATAATTAGCAATGCTGATTGAGCAGTTAGGATTGAAAGAAATTGCTCACTCCAGTAATATTTCATAAGAAGTTAGGAGAGTACACCAGAATTAGGTCACTTTTTATTTTACTTTGATCTACAAAGGCAGTTGGGATACTTCGTACATTCTAACAAGATACAATGTATAAATTCAGATTTAATTTTATTTATTTATTTGCCAAACAAAGTACAGTCAATCTCTACTTCATGAAGAAATTTATCAGCATGATATAAAATTGACAAGAAAAGAAGCCATGCGTATGCTCCATGATGAAACTTATTAGCATGATATTAAATTAACTAGACAAGAAAAGAAACCAAGCGTTTGAACACCTTCTTAACATTCTCACTATCAGGATCAATCTCAGGTTGGAAATGAAAGCAATGATCCTCTCCTTCCACTTCAAACAGCTCCACTTCTCCTTTCCACCCGCTTTCCTTCACCAAATCATAATACCAAACACCTCGATCCCTCAGCTTATCCTTTCCAGCAACACACAGGAGCAGCCGAGAGCACGTACGCCCAGCCAGGCTTGGTGCACCCTCACCCCCTGGATTCACCATTGGATTATCAATCCCTCCAGGAGCTGATGGATAAACAAAGTCCCAAAATTTGCGAATTGGACTCTTCTCAAAATCTTCACCTTTGGGTTCTGACCCAATTGGCTTGGAACTCCAAAAAAATGGGTGGCCCAAATATGCACCCAAAATTTTGACACCACCACTCAAGCTCTCAACTCCTGCCCTCATAGCCAGGTTATGTCCAATATTTCCACCTGCACGGTCACCACCAATGTAAAGCCTATTAAAATCTCCGTAGTTGACTAGCTATGGCTCTTTGTTACCAGCTGAGTCTTTGTTGCTTCCCTGAGAAGAGCATCCCATCAATCTTCATAAGCAATAGGAAGTGGGTTCTTTGGAGCAAGTCTGTAGTCAACAGAGACAGCTACCACTCAGGGCTTCCAAGACCAAGCGGTTGAGATAGCGGTGGTTGAAGACTCCGAAGGCAGACGAGTCACAAAACCCACCACCGTGGAAGTAAACCAAGATGGGGAGCTTTTGGGTTCTGTTTTGATGGATGTTTGGGAGGTGATGAGTTCATATTATACCATATATTTTACCCTATTTTTAGTATATTTTGGTAATTATTTTGGTAGAATTTTCAACATAAGACATTCAACTTCCTTTAAAGCAAAAAGTGATCAAACGGATGAATTTTGGAGTAATTCCAATTGGAGGATGTTCGTGTGCCTTTCAATATGATTGTGTCAAAATTCTAGATTTTTCTATCAAGCCGTTTGACCGTGGCAATGAAATTAAGGTCAGCGCGCAGCTTTCTCAGATTGACGTTTCTAGACGTTTTGAATATTTTGGAGGTCAAGATGGCGTATTTTGAGAAGGGGACGTCTTCAACTTTCAAAAGAGACCTTTTGGGACCAAATTAGAGTTGATTTGGTTGGTCAAAAGTGTGATTTTCTGATAACTCCGAATTCTAATTCAAATGGGAAACCTTTTATTTTCTGTTTTAGTATTTAATTATGTTTCCTAGTTTTACTCTAAGACTTTTTAGGGTTTTAGTTTGTATTAGTATAAATAAGGCTTGTTAGCCATTAGGGTTCTCTAGGCAACATTGGAGGAGAACGCACGCACTACTCTAGAGGGTTTTTGAAGTTTATTTTCCAGGTATTTTCTATCTTTTTTCTATCTCAATAAAATTCCTTTTGTTTTATGGTTGTTCGTAACTAATTTACGTTTGCTAGGGCGATGTCTTGAGCCTTAGCATGAATATGTAGTTTTTTATTTAATTGCTTATGATATTATGCATGCATGCTTTGAATTATTAATTACTGTGCTTTAAACTGTCTCTATATCTTAATGCTTAACTACCATTAGGATGTTTAGATAAGTAATCGGATGCAATTCGATCGGAATACCACCAAGGGATTGAGTATTGCTTCTTGTCGTTGATAGTTGTAATTTCACCTAGGATGAATACCACGTCTTAAGGGTTACATGATTTTTCAAAGGATTTTCACAAAGCGTAATGAGTCATGCATGTTTATATTTGATCTAAAAACGGACGGATTGCATGTTTGATATACGTTCTAGCTTGAATACCATGAGTAGAATATGCATTAGGAAAACCTAATCTTCAAAGTTGCACGGGTAATTCATAAGTAATTGATAAATCTACATAGAATTGTTAAGGGGACTGGCGGAACCCTAGGCTTTTACAATTTGGTTTTCAAAACTATTTCCTTTTGTTTTCTTTACTTTGTCAAGTTATTTATTTGTTTTAATTTAAAATTCGTTTTTAATATTCTAGCTCATAAAATCAACTTTTTCCAATCTTTATTTTTATATAATTAATTAAGATTTGGCATTTACATAAATTATTCATTCAATCCCTACGGAAAACGACCTTACTTGAGCCGTTTATATTACAACTACCTTATTCTTTCACAAGTATTTTTAAGTGTTTTTATCCTTATTTTTATAGGTGGTAAAAATCTCTATCAAGAGGTAAAGCGAGCGAAGATGTTGGGGTTGTCTAAAATGGTTATGTCTTTGGAGGAGACACCAGTTTTCGGATCTTGATCCGGAGATGGGGGCACATATGAATCGAAACTGTGCAGTTCCATTGTGCCATCATCGTAGACTCTGAGGAAAGGTTGGTTTTTAAAGGCTAATTCAAATGTGATGTAAGCCATTAGAGAAGATGGATAAGTTATGAAGATGTGTGAAACTTGAGGGTGTGAATGTGCCTATTAATATAGGAGCTTGCATTAACTCATTAGAAAACAAATAAAGAGAGATTCCATGGTTGACAATTGGTTGCCATGCAGTAACATCAAACAAATTAGCCGCTAGGTCATCATCCAGCAACATAAATTATGCAGCATCTTTAATTATGTTTTCCATATTTTAATTAATTTTTAGTTGCCCTTCAGTACTACAGTCTGGTGGTATTTCTCTTCACCTAGAGATGAGAGGTCTTAGGTTAGGTTCGAATCTCGTGGATGGTAAATTCGATACCAAATTAGGTTCCTTATTGTGTGGCTTCGCCGAACTCCTCCTTCCCTTAGTGTAAAAATATTAATGTACTCAAAAAAAAAAAGTTAATTAAAAGGACTATAAAGTTACTTTTGGAGCTCTCTAAAAATTGTACTCCAATCACACTCTCTGGTTAGAGTCATAATAATTGTGGACCAATAGGTGTTGAAATCCCACACCAGCTAAAGAAATAAAGAAAGAAGAGTTTAAATATTTTAACCCCACTTCAACTAATACCGATGCATTTTGTGATAAAACTCCACACCTGAAAGATTGTGCAGGTGGTAATTACCAAGTTGGGGACAATATCGGTATTGTTGGAAGTGGGCCCTTGGACCGTCTCTTTGATAATTCTACATGGTATTAGAGTCAGAGAGCGGGCTTGTACGTATTGCCACATGATGGGTGGGTCCTCTTGGCCCCGCGCGATAATGGTGGGTCTCTTGGCCCCACGTGTAGGGTGATTCTCCTCGGCTCCACATGGTTGCCAATGTGTGAATCTCCCACATGTGAACCACTAATTGGGTCCCACGTGAGAGGGAGTGTTGAAATCCAACATCGGCTAGAGAAATAAAGAAAGAATGGTCTAAATATCATGACCCCACTCCAACTAATACCTCATACCTGACGGATTATGCAGGTGGTAATTACCAAGTTGGGGACAGTATCGGTGTTGTTGGAAGTGGACCTTTGTCCTGTCTCTTTGTTAATTTTACAATAGGAATAGAGTTTTTATTTAAAATATTAGTAAGCAATGCTAGGAGCTTCTTTCTTACTCCCTAGATTTATGAGCTCTTAGGAGAATCCCGATCTTAGGAGGTGGACAGAGAGTGTCATTGTAGATGGCTTTTTCGAAATCCTCTCTAAAATTTAGCAAGAAGCTCATTTAAGAAGCCCATTGAGATCTTCTCACCCCTCAAAACTTTTTGTATATTCTTTTGGATTTATATCAAAAATAGTCTGTGACATTTGACTAAGCCATCAATTTCTTCTTTACATAGTAAATTTAACATAAATAGTCCTATCATTTTGTTTTTGGTTTTCAGCTTACGTGGGAAAAATGAGGGATATATATAGAATAATTGAGAAAGAATGGTGGATACATGTACAAAATAATGTATAATTAAAAAGCACACAAAATCAAAACTAACGTTCATATATTTTGGCACCATGTTTGCCTCAAAAGGTGAAAACGAAAAACTAAAAACGTAATGGCTATACTTTTGTGAGGTTTCAAATTTTGGCTTGGTTTTAATTTCCATTAACATTTTTTTGAACACTAAATTTGAAATGGTTACCAAACGGATCACCAAAATAATGCCCAAAACAGACGGTCTGCAATTCCAATGGAAAATAAAGGGATTGATTTTGGCTCAAAGGCTTGATCAAAATTTTAGTATGTTAATATTTTTGAATGTACTGATATTTAATACCTTGATAAAAAGATTTTGAATCACTCTATTGATTAGTGATGTACTTGATTTAGGGAATCATATTTTGCGGAATCTGGTTGAGAAAAGCCAAAACCCCCTTGAAAACACAAGCTTGATCAAATTTTTTTACTTTAAAAATTTACGATTGTTCTGGGGAGGGGTAGTCCAAACCCGGGACTTATGGGTAGAAACTCTACACTTTGTCTACTAAAATATTGGACCACATGCACAAATATGATCAATTCAAACAAGAAGTTTTGTTTTTATCCTACAAACTATCTTGAAATGATTGTTTAGACAAGAAAAGAAGCCAAACATTTGATCATTTTCTTAACATTCTCAATCTCAGTCTCAAGCTCACACAAGATTTTATAGCAATGACCCTCTCCTTCCACTTCAAACAGCCCCACTTCACCTTTCCGCCCTTTCTCCTTCACCTAATCGTAATAACAAACACCTCCACGATACCTCAGCTCATCCTTTCCAGCAACACACACAAGCAGCCGAGAGCACGTAAGCCCAGCCAAGCTCGGTGCACCCTCACCTGCCGGATTCACCATTTGATTATCTGGGGAAGAAAACTTTGTATGTGGACTTTGTCACCAAAAAGCTTTTAATGAAATTAAGCAGTATATGGCAGAACCTCCTGTTTTGATGCCACCAAGAAGGGGCCAACCTTTGAACTTGTATATTTTAGCTTCTGAAGGGTCTATAGGCCAAAGTGTGAAGCCTATATCCACTGAGAAAAAATATTACTCTACGAGCCAACGGTGATTGTTTTAACTCACAAACAGAGATAGCTAGGACTTGGCTTTCGAGATGATGAGTCAATATTTTACTATATATTTTACCATATTCTTAGTTATAATTTATTAGTTATTTTGGTGAGATTTTGATACTTTGATTTATATTTTTAATGTAGGATATTCAACTTCCTCTTGAGCATAAAGTAATCAAACGGATGAATTTTGGAGTAATTTCAATTCGAGGATGTTCATGAGTCTTCAAAGATGATTGTTTCAAAATTCTAAATTTTTCAACTAAGCCGTTTGACTACGGCGAAGAAAAGAAGACTTACCGGGCAGCTTTCCCAGATTGGCGTTTATAGACGTTTTGGTTATTTTAGAGATCAAGATGGCATATTTTGAGAAAGATTCTTTCTGAGGATTTGTTGGTGACAATTCAAAAGAGGATGAAAATCCTCTCCGGATCCTCTTTGCGAGAATCATAGGGATCCTCACATCTTAGCCATTTATCATACGTCGTGCGGCCAATTTTTATTAGATATTATTTATATTTAATTTTAAATAAAAAAATTCAAAATGATTTATGATACACGATGTATGATGATCGGCTAGAATGTGAGAATCCCTAAGATCTCTATAATTTGGATCCATATGAGATCCAAATCCTTCAAAAGAGACCTTTTGGTATCAAATCAGAGTTGATTTGGTTGGTCAAAAGTCTGATTTTCTCTACAGTCCAAATTTCAGTTTAAATAGAAAACCTTTTAATTGCTAATTTATTATTTTACTATGTTTCCTAGTTTTATTCTAAGACCTTTTCTAGGTATGATTTTATTTTGTATTAGTATAAGTAAGGATATTAGCCGTTAGGGAGCGACGCACTACTTTGGAGAATTCGGCTTAGAGAGCTATTGACAATTTAAGTTTATTTATAAGGTGTTTTCTATCCATATTCTTAATAATATTTTGTTTTATGATTGTTTGTAACTAATTGCTTTTGCTAGGGCAAGGTCACGAGCCTAAGCAAGAATATGTAGTTTATTTTCAATTTACTTGTGATATTATGCATGCATGTTTTGAATTATTAATCATCGCGTTTGAAACTATCTAATTGTCTTGATGATTGGCCACCATTAGAATATCTAGAAAAATAATTTGATGCAATTTTGGTTAGAAGGTTCTCTGAAATTGTCGATGGCTTCTTGTGGTTAATAATTGTAAGTTCACTTAGGATGAATACCACGTCTTAAGGGTTGCATGGTTTTTCAAAGTGTTTTCACAAAACTTAATAAGTCTTTCATGTTCATATTTGATTTGAACGTTCGGACATGTTGCATGTCAGATATACGTTCTATGTTGGACGTTCCAAGTATGACATACTTTAGAAAAACCTAACCTTCAAAATATGCATCGGTAATTCATAAGTGATTGGGAGAACTACATAGAACTATTAAGGTGACGGCGAAACTCTGGTGCTTTTACAATTTATTTATTTTTATGTAAAAAATAAAAATAAAAAATAAAACCCTTTTCTTTCAAATTGATTTTTGAATTATTTAATTGTTTTTATATAAAATTCGTTTTTAGTATTTTAAATTCCAAAATCAACATTTTCCAAACTTTAGTTTAACTAAGAGTTGGTTTTATATACAAATTATTCATTCAATCTCTGTGGAAAACAACCTTACTTGAGCTACAATACTACGATAAATTTGTACTCTTGTAAGTATTTTTAAGTGTTTTTATCCCTACTCATATCACGAGACCAAGCAGTTGTCAAGAAATGAGAAGGAGGATTCAATGCAAAACCCACCGGCATGGAAGTAGACCAAGATGGCAAGTTTTTGGGTTTGGTTTTGAGGAAGGTTTGGAAGGAGGTAAAGGCGAACAGAGATATTGGGGTTGTCTGAGATTGTGATATCTTTGGAGGAGACAGGTTTCTTGATTTGGAGATGGGGCACGTATGGAGAGCCCAAAAGCGTTCCATAAGTGTGCTCATTAATTTGGTGCTGGAAGACATTGGAGAGATTTTAGATAAAAGATAAAGAAAAAGTATGGAATTGAACGTGAATTTTGAGGCTAAAGGGATATGCCAAGGAGAGGTGCCTCGATCGTTCTCATATTTTTCCATATTCAATTCAAACATTGTGGTCACTTTGACCCCTAAAACGTTTTCTTTTTTTTTTTATTTTTTTTATTTTTATGTTTTTAACTTCTAAATTCGTAATACTGGAGTAGGTGATGACTTTACAGCACCATAGACAATTTCATTAGGTTTAAGTGGTTACTGGTAGTTAGTTAGGGTAGCACTTCTGCAATCTTGCATCTAAAATTATAATAAATTTCCCTATGAATTACACTAGTTAGAATATCATCTTGTCAGAAAAAAAAAAAAAAAAAAACCAAAAACTCTTTATTGATTCCAATTATTCAAATAGAGATTACAGCCATGAAAAGGTGGGGGTTTGGATAAACTCTTGTTGGAAATTACAGTGCAAATCAAGTGAAAAAAAACAGAAAATGGCGGTTTTACTTGATGAGAAAGTCGGCCACTTTTCTGGTCAAATCCTTAGCTTTTGGAGTCTCAAATTTCAAAATATGAAATGCATGATCCTCTCCTTCAACTTCAACCAGCTCAGCTTCTCCTTCCCACCCACTTTCCTTCACTGCTTCATAGTAAGCTATGCCTCTGTGTCTCAGTTCATCATTCTCAGAAACACTCACAAACAACCGCGAACACGCGAGTCCCGCCAGGCTCGGTGCGTCTGGAGCCACCGGATTGATCATCGGACAATCAACACCGCCTGGCGCTGAAGGGTATACAAAGTTCCAAACCAGACTTCCAAAGTCCTCAGGATCTTCACAAGTCTCCGATCCAATTTCCCTTGAACCGCAAAAGTAAGGGTGTGTGAGAGAGACTCCTAACACCTTCAAACCACCAGGCAAGCCCTCCTTCCCAACTTTCATGGCAATGTTATGAGCCATATTGGCTCCTGCACTATCTCCACCAAGAAAAAAACGTTCCGAATTTCCATGATTTGTCAACCAGGGCTCGTCATCAATGACGTTTTCAGCGAAATGCGAGGCGACCCATTGGAGAGCAGCCCAGCCGTCTTCATATGCAGCAGGGAGACAGTGTTCAGGAGCCATCCTATACTCGACCGACACAGCAACAACCTTGGCTTGGGAGACCAACCCGTCAAGATAGCGGTGGTGATCGGATGAGAAGGCGGACTCAACGCAGAAACCCCCACCATGGTAGTAGACCAAGACGGGGAGTTTCTGATGTGGTTCATCGAGTTTTGGAAGAAAGACTCTGGCTTTGATCAAAGGGTCTTGTGAAATGGTGATGTCTTTGGAGGAGACTCCTGTTTCGGGGTCATCGAGCAACGGGGGAACGTATTGAGAGCCTAAGAGTCGCTCGACATAGCCGTCCTTGTAGACTCGGAGAAAGGGGAGAAGCTCTGTCTCTACCTCCTTGGCAATGCAAGCCATAGTTTCAGAGAATTATGCGCACCTTTGTCGTCGTTGAAAAATATCAGATTTCTTGTTGGGGCGTGCAGCATTAGTTGCTTCTATATGTTAGTAACGTATGAGAACCCTCTCGTATCTTCTTGGTGAAGATTTCTGAATCCTCTAATCACGTTCGTTCATCGTATATCATACGGTCAGATTTCATCAAGTACTATTTCTATTCAATTTTAAATAAAAAAATTATAATAATTTTTAATCACTCGACGATGAACAAACAACTTGCTAACAATTTTAATAATTTTTTAAATAATTTTCAGCCTACCTAATTCCCTACACGAACAGAAAGTTTCCATCATTAGCTTGTAGGAGGGCACTTAATGAATCCAACGGCTGATAATTTCCATCATTAGCTTGTAGGAGGGCACTTAATGAATCCAACGGCTGATAAACTTTTGAGGTTGTTGAAGATACATTTCAGAGGTAAAACGATCAAATTAACTATAATAAAATAATAAAACCCATTTGTATTAAAATACTGTGTATTCTACCGCATCTGCCCTTTTTTTTTTCTTTATTTATTTATTTATTTATTTCATTTCTTCCTTAAAGGAGGCTGACGAAGCTGGGCTCTTCCACTTGCTTCTAGTATGTTCTTCCAATCCAACTCCAGTTTTCTTTCGTCAGTTTTTCAAGAGGCACAACGATGATTCGATTTTATATTATATATTTTTTCTTATTTTAAATATATTTTGATAATTGTCTTGATAATATTTTGATATTTTGAATTATAATTCAAATGTAGGACATACAATTTTTTTTTGAGCAAAAAGTGAACAAACGGATGAATATTGGAGTAATTCCAATTTGAGGTTGTTTGTGAGTCTTTTAACTTGTTCGTGTAAAAGTTTCAGATTTTTCTACCAAATTTATGGCTATGAAATAAAGGATCGGCACATGAAGCTGTCAAAATGATGCTTTGGGTTTATTTGAGTTATGCATATTTATATTTGATCTGAATGCCATAAAAGGATTCTATGTTTGATATAAGTTCTAACGTGAATGCCAGAAGTGGAATATGCATTAGGAAAACCTAATCTTCGAAGTTGCATGTGTAATTCTTAAGTAAATGGTAAAACTACATAAAATTGTTAAGGTGACGTCAAAACTATAATCTCTTTTTATCATTGTTTTCCAAAATCGTGTTTCTACAATTTGGTTTACTTAAAAAATTGTTTTCTTCCTTATTTATTTAACTGTTTTTATTAAATCATTTTTATTATTTAAATTACAAAATCAATCTTTTATAAGCTTTGGTTTATACAGTTTAGTGGTATTCTTCTTCACTTGTAAGTGAGATATCTTAGGTTTGATTCTCGCCAAAGGCAAATTTGAACCACATTATTACTAGCCTATTGTGAGGCTAGCCCACTCCTCCCTATGTAGATAATATCGGTTATTCCAAAAATTTAAATAAAAAAAATAAAGATTTGATTTTAACATAAATTATTTTAAATAATTTCTGTAGAGAATGATCTTACATGAGCCTTGATACTTGTTTGGACTCAATTTTACACCATCGTCCCAAGCGATCGAGGCCATTGAGTAAACATGGTTCTTAATCATCGGATAAGAAAGTTAGGATAATTTGCTATTGTTAAGAGATAATATTATGGCTCTTAATCATAATAATTATCTTTTAATAAATTATCTTAATTTTCTTATGCAAAACAAATTGTACAGATTCTTGGACATTTCATGTGGCTTAACATAGATCTGCAAGCCGAAGATAATGGTGAATAGGAAACGTATTAAGGTTAGGTGATGGATGTAGCTTGATATCTAGTCAGTTGCACAGTTCCATATTTGAATGGATATGCATGCAGAACCACGAGGAATAATGGGATAAAGGAAAATCATGGTCTTAGATAATGATGACGCAAGGAACCTAAGTAGGCTAGCCCTTTTTCTATGATGTTTTGATGATCAGATAAAGCATGGCTACTGATGGGTTTTTATAAGAAGCCTAGGTGGGCTACAAATGTGATGTGATAAGCCTAGATGGACTTTTATTAGGTTTGAAAAGCCTTGGGGCAGGTAAGAGAGATTTAATGTGACTAAAATATGGTGATGTTATTGTGACCCATTCGGTGGAATAGTCTCGGCCCAAAAATAAATAAATAAATAAAAATTTTGACATAGGCCTACGCTCGACCAACCATTAGGCCGAAGTCGAAGAGACATGCATGGCAGACATCATCATTACAGCCAATAGGCCAAGATTTGAGTTTATGGCTTTGGTACCGTGTATATATATATACATGCCAACTGCATGGCTGGCAGATCACATCAAACAATCATGCTACTTTTATAGATATGTGTATGTAGGCAGGCCGAGCTCCAGGAACGGTTTTTATCGACCTCGACCTCAATTCTTCTTGGCTTTACTTTACCCTCGACCCGTCAGCCGAGCTCGACCCCAGTTCTTTTCTGCCTTCTGCTCTACATTGCAGCTTTTCTACCATTGTAAATGGGCTGTTGAAAATAATTGGTACCCATCAAATGTTAATGCATGCATGTGCATGGAAGAGACAAACGGTGAATTAGCAGAAGGAGATCACGACATTGGCAGAACAGAGGTGACTTTGATGCCGAGGAACAAAATTTGCTTTGGCAATACGATGAAATGTCGTTCGCGACAAATGGTTAATTTCCTTAAACATTCGTCTTACGAGCCGAAGTTCAAGAAAACTGGAGGGCAATGTTTTGACTCAATTTTACACCATCGGCCCTAAGCGATCGAGGTCGTTGAGTAAGCATGGTTCTTAATCGTCGGATAAGAAAGTTAGGATAATTTGCTATTGTTAAGAGATAATATTATGGTTCTTACTCATAATAATTATCTTTTAATAAATTATCTTAATCTTCTTATGCAAAATAAATTGTACAAATTCTTGGACACTTCACGTGGCTTAACATGGATCTGCAAGCCGAAGATAATGGTGAATAGGAAACCTAATAAGGTTAGGTGATGGATGCAGCTTGATATTTAGTTAGTTGCACAGTTCCATATTTGAATGGATTTGCATGCAGAACCACGAGGAATAATAGGATAAGGGAAAATCATGGTCTTAGATAATGATAACGCAAGGAACCTAAGTAGGCTCGCCCTTTTTCTATGATGTTTTGATGATCAGATAAAGCATGGCTACTGATGGGTTTTTATGAGAAGCCTAGGTGGGCCAAAAATGTGATGTGATAAGCCTAGATGGACTTTTATTAGGTTTGAAAAGTCTTGGAACAAATCCCACGGCTCAATTTGAAGGATATGCCCTGGTTTCTGATGCGGATCAACTTCAGGTATTAGAGTTGCAATTAAACTCTGCAACATTATATGATCGTGCAAAGCAAGTACTTTAGCCTTATAAATACAGATGCAATGGCAATGGAAAAGGGACCTCCAATTCAACACACAACTACCCTGCGCAAACCTCTCAAACATCTTGAGATTTTTTATTTTCTTTTTCCACCAACACGTCTTCAGTTTGAATAAACAACACTGTGAAGGCAACCAGCGAACATTTTGAGTTTGGATAAACAAGCACTGTTACCGTAGAACCATTCAACCGCGGAACACCTTCAGTTTAGACAAACAGCACTTCGTCAAGGCTGATTGGTTATCTATCTAAGTCTCGGTCGAGAAGGATTTTCGAATCTTAATTGGCAGAGGTCATCTCATTAGCCTTCTCAGCGAAGTAAGTTGTTACAAGTTACTACATTCGGCACATTGAAAGCCGAATTTGATATTGAACTTCGTAGAACTAGCAATTTTGTCTTCAGGCTCGAGAATTCGAAGGTCGAGATGTGTTCCTTCCTCGGTTGCAATTGCAAGATCGAGAAGTCAGCAACACGCTCAACGCAACATCAACAAATTTACTCCTCGGCCGAGCTCGACTGACAAGTTGGCACGCCCCGCATCAACCGAAGGACGTAGTTAGCTCATTAATTACTCGGCCTGTACGCCATGTAGGCTTTGTAATTTTTAGAGTCAACAATACTACAACTACCTTATTTTCTTACAAATATTTTTAAGTCTTTTTATCGATACTTGTAATGCAGTAAAAATGGAAAATAATGTTCCAATTCTCCCGATTCAAAGAAAATTCTCAAAGCCATCCATCTTCCATCGTCATCCCTAAGAAAATCCCCTCCTGTGGCAATACCCACAATTCCCCTTACACTACCATCTATATTAAGTTTGACTCAACCCGAATTTAATCAGTTTCATGCAATGAAGTTCTGCGTTTTTGTGGGCTTCATGAATTCCACTTTGAGCTTTCTTCTCTAACTGGCTTTGATTTCAAGGTAAGTCTTTTCTCTAGAATTTTGTTTGGGATTATCTCTTTTTCTCTTTGTTCTGCTCAATCTCTATGACCTCTGATCGAATCTGTTTTGTTAATCATCATCGAAAGATGACCTATGAGCTTTCTCGACCAAAGAATCGTTGGTTTAGGGTTGTAGGTTTATTGATTTTTTTCGTGCTCTTTCTTCTTCCTTAACCTTGCCGCCGTCGGCTATCTCTTTCAAGCCATCGCCACTATGATCTTCAAAACCAGGAACGTCTCCTTCCCAACTTAATTTTATTTCCGAGTTTGAAAAAAGAAAAAAAAAAAAATCCAAGTCCCAAGATTGTAATTAACAATAAAATACGTACATGCAACTTTCCCTTTTGTTTTATATATTCGTCTCCGACGCTGGATGTTGTTTGATAAGGTGGATTCTCCCTTCTTTTTTATTTGTGCCACTTAACTCATTGTTTTCTTTCCTTCCTTCTTCTTCTTTTTTTTTTTTTTTTTTTTTTTTTTTTTTTGGTGAGATTTGACTTCCATTTTTTGTTTTTTTAATTACTAGAAGCTAATGCATTTACTCGGTGTCAAAAAAAAAAAATGGAGATTAGTGTGAGGTCCACACCACATCGAATTTTAACAATCCAACCATCTTTATGGATGCAAATTTCCGCCGTCTTCTCCTTTGACAAAAATGAACCTGCAAAATAATAACACCTAAGACTTAGGCAAAAAATCTCACGCACCCACGATGAATGAGGGGCTTTGACTAAAGAAACTCCGATGTTAATGTTAGAATTATGAGAAAAATGTGTTTAGGAGTTTGCGGGTCGCCAATGGCTTAGCTTTTTAGTTGGAGAATAAGAGTATTTATAAGGCAGTGGCCGACCCTATTTGGAGAATAGGGACCAGCCATATATAGTGGAATTATGAGTATAATTGCAAGATATTATGTGAAATAATATCTTACAATTAACTTGGCAATTAATCCTAAATTGAATAGGAAAATTGAGAGTTACATTTTGAGTGAGGATTTGATGAGGAGTGATGAGAAGGATTTAAATAAATATCATTTTGATCACCTTTGACTCTTCCTTGATTGAGCCGTTATTGTCTGTTGCATGCGCATGAGAATCCCGATGTGCCTCAAGGGTAATTTTTCCATTTTAAACCAAAAATACATGCGTCACCTCCATAATTTTCTTAATTTTTTTTTGCTCCATAAATGCCCCTACACCTGTTGGGCTGCTCGTAGGAAAGGGCAGTAGGTGTAGAGATTTTCCCTTGCTTTAGGAAACATAAGATTATTTCCTATTATGATGTAGATTCCCACATTAATTGGAAATTAGATCCTTCTAGGAACGCAAAATAAATCACTTCCATAGTCTATTTAAGTCTACCTTAGGTAGATGATTAAATCAACTTTAGAAAGAAATTTATTGTTCCCCCTCCCCTTGCAATCATCTAGACTTGCCTGTGCAAATGACCGTCTTTCATTCTTTTCTTCGTCTTCTTGCCTTACCAAGGTAAGAAAAAAATAATTTTTCCTTGTCTTCGTAATTTTTGGGAGCCTCGAGGCTTGAAATTTGGCTCGATAGGGGTCGAGGATGTGTCAAAAAAATGGTTTAGAAAGGCTACAACATTGTTGCCGTGGGTAGCTTGGTGCGGCAGCGGCTCAACATGGGCTGAGATCTGGGTGCTGTGGTGTGGGCCACAGGGGAGAGCTGGGGCTCGGCTTAGGTCAGGACTTATACTGGGCTTGGGCTCGTGTGGGAAAGGTGAGAGAGAGGGAGGTGTGAGGACGTCAGCCCCCTCCTTTTGAATTGGGCCGAGAGAATGGCAACCTGGCATGTTGGGCCTCCTTATGCGCTGGGCCACTTGGCGTGTTAGGTCAAGAGGGAGAAATGGGAGCCAGCGTATACCGGGCTCCTTTGGTTGCTATCCTTGGTCGTAGGGCCCGATGGTTTTTTTTTTTTTTTTTACACATCCGTGTAATGATTCTTCCATATTTCTTTGTAGAATTTCATTAAGTATGTCTTCTTCAAGCCACAAGAGTGACGATGGTGTGCTGCCGTTGTATCACCAAGGCGGGTTTTTAAGTAAAGTGGGCTACATCATTGCTGCTCATTTCAAAATTAGCTCTAATGACTCATTCAGAGATTTCCTTTAGGCATATAGGCATGCCATTCCGTTGAGGGTGCGTGTGAAACGTGTCAAGCAAGGTAGCAGCCGTGAGCCATGTAATGAGGCTCGGAAGGCCATCAACTTTCACCCCTACTACTTTGTGTTGGGATTTACTTTTCCCATATCACGTTTTTTCCAAGAAGTGTTTTGCTACATGAAGTGTGCCCTTATTCAATGTTCACCTTTGGATAGGTTTGCTACTATGAAGAGCGATAAGGTGGACTCTGTTGCTAAAGTAGCACCAAGGCCCATTCCCCTTGCTGCTGAGACTGATTCGCCTATTGAGAAAGAGAAGATTGCTCGCGTATGCAGTTGTGACAAATCCACCAAGCCTGTTTCTAGGGAAGCTGCTGAGATTTGTGCGCTCTTGAAACCAAATCTACTTGAAGACATGGACTCATATGCCAAGCTTGTCAATGGCTTTAGAGGGGTTGTTTGCCCAAGTTCTTTTGCGAAGCATATGATCGAATATAAAAGAACTGCTCTACTTGCTATGATGCAGAAAACGGCAATTCTGGTAGCTGAGTCTATGCTCCTTGATCAAGAGGATACCAAGGCTGCCAAGGAAGTGGCAAAAACTATGGCAGCTAAAGCTTATTCCTCTACCGAGAAGATCAAGAGGTTGGAGTCTGAGCTCTTCACTTTTAAGAGGTCTAATATCTCTGCCCCCACTTCTCTGCAGCTTGAGGCCGCTTGCCAAAAGATCGTTGACTTGGAGATTAGGCTTGACACGATCCAAGTTAAGTATGAAAATGCAGAGAATGAGATTGGATGTTACATACCTCAGATTTAAGATCGTGAGTGTGCCGTTTTTGAGCTTCGTTCCACTGCTTACGCAAAAGATGAAAAGTTAATTGTTGCTTATAATCAAGTGATCCACTTCAAGAAGATCGTCAATGGGCTTGAACCCCAAGCGTTAGAACTCCAAGATGCACTAAAGATCAACGAAAGTCTAAAGAATGAAGTGGTTGAGTTGCAGTGGCATCCGTGTTGGTCTACTTGAGGAGGATGAGCAGCTGAAGGGTGAGAAAGCTGGGCTCGAGGCTTTGCTTGTTTAGAGTAAAGACAATTTCTACAAGCTAGGTTATGTAGATTATCTTTTTGGTAGACCGTCTGACTTTAAGTTTGCTAGGAAAGACTTCAAGACCTTCTATATTTGTCCAGAAGACTTGCTTGCCTTTACTTTTGAGGCCTCCATTGATGAAGTTATCGAAGAAGTTGGTGCCCAGGCTAAGGCAACTGAGGGTGAAATGCTGGATGATAATGTTGTTGAAAACGTCACGGCTGCTGAAGGTGTAGTGACCGAGTAGTCGTGGGATGTCCAAGTTGCTGAAAAGTGGTCTTCTAGGTAGCCTTTAGGATTTTCTTTGTTTTCCTTGTTATTTTTTGCTTTGCTTGAACTCCTTCGGCCTTTGTTACTTGTTTATCAATTTGGGTAGAAAATTTAATAAACTTGCTTCCTTCGTTTTTCTTCATCTTCGTTTATTTTGTTTATGCCCAACCTTTGACCTTTAGACCAGCGGCAAACATGATGTTTTTCTATAAATAGACAGGCCCACATAACCTATGCAGTAGTAGGTGTTGGTGTATAACTTTTGCAAAGTTGTTAGCCATAGGTCATGAAAACTTATAGACAGGCTCACATAGAACTTTTGAGTTGTGTGGCCTGCATCACAACATACTATAGATTTTTAGGTCATGAAATTCGCTAACCTTTCGTATCAAAAGTACATGGTTGTATGGAATTTTATAAGCAAAAGTCTGAGAGAACTCCTTGTTTTTTATGTAACCAATTTTCGTGGGTTGTGTAACAAGTATCATAACACTTTAGGAATTAGTGTAGATCTAAATGATCCGAACGTGCTTGGCAGAGGTGAAGCTTATCGACTGTGTAGCATGTCAGCAATGGATAAAGCTTCATATATGCACGTTGACTTATTTAACCTTTCACAAAAACATGAGGTTATATAAATTTAGCACGACTTACTGCTCAAAGGGCAAGTCGTAGGCAGTCTTTTGGAACGTTAGCAGCTTTAGGGTTCCAGGGCAGCCGTTCATAGGGCGTATTGCGTAATGTGCCTCCTCCATCTTTAAGGCCCGATTCCCCACGGATTAGGCCAAGAGACCCAAAATCCTTCAGTTAGTTGAGCCTTGAAAATGACCATTATGGCTATTTCTAGGAATCCCAGCATAAGCCATCATGCACCTAGTTACACCAGGGCAACCTGACTCATCCACGTCTGGATATTCAAAGTGCATAGTTTATTCTCTTGCATTGGAAAGCAAACCGATATAGGTGTCAGGGAACTAGTTTGCCCCAGGGGTGCAATTCCTGCGATAAGTCCCTAAGAAGGGTGCGGTCTTCTATTAAAGTGCATAAGTGATAAGTTGTTGTAAGCATGCAGCCGAGCCAAGTTGTAAATTACTTCTGAATTCCTCATTGAAAAATAAGTGAAATGAACGAAAACTTAGCTATAAGGTAAGAACTGCATAACAACTGGATAGTCTTCGGCTTGCAAGGTAGTGCCCGTCGAGCTACTTGAGTCTTCGGGCTTTTATGTAGTGAGAGGCCATGCATGGTACTTTCTCATATTATAGGTGTTCCACTGTTTTTTTATCTCTTTGTGGTTCATGGTGGCAAGGGTGTAACTACCATTATCGCATACTCTACTAATCTTGTACGGACCTTCCCAGATGAGATCCATCTTGTTGGAGCCTTCTTTGGGGGCAATGATGAAGGCTTTTCTTAGAACTCAATCTTAGGGCTAGAACTGCCAGATCTTGGCCTTTTTGTTGTAGCTGGAGATGAGCTGTTATTGGTAGGCTGCAATGCAGGTGATGACCTTCTCACGTTTCTCCTCTGCCAAATCTAAGTTTGTGGCCATCTCATTTTTGTTCTGCTCGAAGCTTGGCAGTAGAGTGCTGACAATTGGCACAATGACATTGGGAATAATGATTACTTTTGAACCAAATGTCACAGAGAAAGAAGTTTCACTGATTGTTCATCGTTTGGTTGTGCAATACGCCCATAGACATCTGGGAAGTCCATTTGGCCATTTTCCCTTCTTGTCGAAGAGGGATTTCTTAAGGCAATCGTGAATCGTCTTGTTGGATGCTTTGGCCTACACATCGCCTTGGGGATACCTTAGCATGGACATATGTTGTTTGATGCCATATATATGGAAGAACTTCACCAAATCTTTGCCTACAAATTGCGGGCCATTTTCTATGAAGATAGATTGAAGATGCCAAATCGGCAAATGATGTTCTTCTATATAAAGCGCTCTATGTCCATCTGAGTTGTGGTTGTCGTAGGTGCCGTTTCCACCCATTTAGTGAAGTGGTTAATTGCCACGATCATCATGCCTCTAGCCCTAGTAACGGGCGGCATTGGACCTACCAAGTTGATTGCCTACTGCATGAACGGCCAAGGACTTGTTTACAGGTGTAGTTCGTTGGCAGGCAATGCTAGTACCGGCTTGTAAAGTTGGTAACGGTCGCACTTTTGTACTAACTCCTTAGCATCTTAATGTATAGTAGGCCAGTAGTAGCTTGCGTTAAGAGCCTTCTATGCTAAGGATTGGTCACTGGAGTGATTTCTACAAATACCTTCGTGGATTGAACTTAGAACATTTAGGTCGTTGAAAGGCGCTAGGCAGCGGAGATGTGGTCCATTATAGGATCTTCTAACGAGAATGTCGTTCCACATATAGTAACGTGCTACCTTTGTTTGTAGCTTTCTAGACTCCAATCTTTCCATGAGGAGTGTGCTAATGACCAGGTAGTCTATAATGGAATCTTGCCAATTTGGAGTTATACTAACCTGTGACACCTCGACTGCTAACTCCGCCTCTATGCTCGACTTGTTTAGATATTCCACCAGAATAAAGTGTTTGAATTGATGGCGAGAGCGGAGACTAGGCTGGCTAGCGCGTCCGCGTAGGCGTTGTTTGCCTACGGAACTTGAGTAAAGGTGTAAGTCTGCAATGCCTCAAGTTGCTTTCATACCTTCTTTAGCTATTGCACCATCTTCGGATGTTTTACTGTGTACTCCCCAATAGTCTAGTTGGTGATTAGCTGGGAATCAAAATGAATTGCAAACTTTTCCACCGTTAAGTCTTTTGCTATTCAAAGGCTTACTAGTAAGGCTTCGTACTCTGCTTCGTTGTTGGATGCTTTGAAGCCTAGAATAATTGCCTGCTCGAGCATTGAATCATCTGGGGTGACAAGGACCACACCTGCACCTGAGCCTTTGTAGTTGGAAGCGTCGTCGACATGCAAATGCCAGAAGTATCCATCTGGTGAAGCAGGCGTGGCTAGGGGCGTGCTCGGTTACCTCCGAGGCGTCGTTGGGTAGCTTTGTTGTGTCGACTAGGCTAGGCATGAATTATGCTATGAAGTCTACCAAGGCTTGGGCCTTTATCGCTGTGTAGGGTCGGAAAACTAAGTCGTATTGGCCAAGTTCCAATGCTCATTTCATTACTCATTAAAAAACATATGGACCACGTAGGATTGATCGTAGAGGATACTGAATCATGATGATGACTATAGTAGCTTGACAATTTGGTCTGAGATTCCGAGCCACAACAACTAGCACCAAAATTAATTTCTTGATCTTCAGATATTTGGTTTCCGCATCGAGAAGAGCTTTAGAATTGTAGAATAGCAGTAGTTAGGCCCCTAACTCTTCTCGTATGAGGGTAGAGCTTACTAGAGGTGGGCACAGGCCCGGCCCGGCCCAAATTCGTAAGAACGGGACTCGACCCGTTTTAAAATGCAACGGACAAGGATGGGCCGGGTATATGAATTTTGAGATTTAGAACCAAACTTAACCCGGCCCATTTAAAACAGGCCAATTCGGGCCGAGTCCACACGTCCAAATTACTTTTTTTTTTTTTTTTTTTTTTAAGAACAGGTTAGTTAGATTATATATAAAAAAAAAAAAATTTGTATCATCTACTTTGTAAATATTTGCCAAGTACAGACTATTGCATCAAAAAAGAAATTACAGGCTAAATTAGCAACTATATAAATCATTTGAACATATAGAATAGCAGCCTTCTCCCAGTTCTCATCCAGTTCTAAACAATGAGAAAGGCTCTGCTGTCAGTACAAGATGTTCGTAGCCTTCTCCCAGTTCTCAGAGGGGTGAAATACATCTTTCTCTACCAATAGTTACAAATAAAAGCTTATAAAGAGGAGTTTACATTCAAATCCAATTTGCATGAAATGGTCATAGTTAAAACTTAAAGTGGGATTTTGAATACCTCTTCTGATCATATTTGGTGTCAACTTGTTGGGCTTGCATACGTGATAGTCTACAAATTGCAAACATATATTGCATCTCAACGTCAAATTGGGGATTTCAAATCGATTAAATTTCAGAACTTGAATCAAGTGGACTTGCATATTATCAAAGATTGTTGGTCCACAATGAAACTAAATGCAACTGTGTAACTTATTTGACTGGAATTACAAAATTCTCCACCAAATTTTCTCATCAACCAACAATTATCTATTTACATTACTTGGATTTACATAAATGTTCCACCAATCATTCAAACATAATCTAATTAAAAATACCAAAATATGAAATAGAAGATTCAAATATATACAAGTCTGAAACTAGTCACAGAACACACAAATAAATTCAAATTCAATTTAATTCAACAGAAGATTCAAATTCAATTCACCAAAAGATTTGAAATTGGAACATAACAGAGGTCAAGATTTAAGAACCCAAACAAATCCCTAAATCTAGTGCACCATCAATCTCTCGTTCAAGCACAACAATTTTGGTTATGTTAATCAAAGCATCAGCATGTGCAGCATTCATTTTGTAATCCTATGAAGGAAAATTTATGAACCCTCTAATTCATATAAGTTAAATTTATAGATTGGGTTTGGGGTTTTCTTGAAATCCCATATGATTACCAAATGCAGAGACTCAAAGATTGTAAAGTCAGAAAGGGCATATATCTAGAAAACCTTAAATCCTTAAATCTAAAAAATTAATCAGAGATTGCAGAATGCAGAGACTCCAGAGAGTTAAGATTTAAGAAATTATACTACATTAATTTGGGAGGACATGAGATTTTGATTTCGATTTGCAGGATGATAGTGGTGTTCTAGATGGCGATGATGGGGTAGTCGTGATTGCAAGATGATGGTGGTGTTATAGATGACGATGATGGAGTAGTCGCGATTGGGAGGAGAATGTGGTAATGTGGTTGGTGATTGTGGTCGTACTCGCAAGTCGCGAGAGAGAGAAAGAGACAGAGATAGAGAATTGGTGATAGCTACTGTCAAGAAGAAGAAGAAGATCGATTTTTCTGTCTGAGATGAGACTGGGTGAGGAAAAATATGCAATCAAATGGTGGAGAGTGAAGGTGTGAATAATCCCACGCTAGAAATGGTTTGGGCCGAGGGCCCGTTCCTCTTAATATTTGGATCTACCCACCCCATTTCTTCTTTGAAATATTTAAACCCGCCCGAACCTGTCCCAAACCACGAGGACCCACCCTAACCCGCATGTCTAGGGCTCGTTTGCCCACCCCTAAAGCTCAAACCAACTTCTCAGACTGCCAAGTAGATGTTCAAGCTTAGACGTGAGTCAATTCTAGCAGTCTTCTCTAGCTGTTGGGGATCAAGAATGATGTGCTCGGCATCCTCTTTAGGTTTCCATCTGTCTCGTCTGTTGGCATTGATTTGAACACCATCTTCTTGATCTGGTTGTTGTAGTTTTTATTTGGTAGCTTTGTCGTCCTTTTAGACCTCAGTAGCCTATACAGGGATAAAGGTTTTCGGGATGTGAATCAGATTTTTTGATACTTGACGGACGTTACGGCGCCCAACTTTATCAGCTAAGGTCACCCTAGAATCCTATTGTAGGGAGACGAATCGCTTACTATTGTGAACATCTACTTTGAGACAACTGGCGGTGTTCTCACGTCAAGTGTAATGTTGCTGATGGCAGTTGAGGTCTGTCCGTTGAATCCAACGAGTACCTCTACTTGGCGTATGATTGTGCTTTCCAGGCCCATCTTATGAATTACTGAGAGCTAAAGTAGGTTGATTGCACTTCCGTTATTAACCATAATTTTGTCGACTATAGCATGGGCTAGTTGGACAGATAGCACTAGTGCATCGTCATGTGGGAAGTCGACGTCTTCAACATCCTACTTGGTGAACCAACGATGGGTTCTGCTCGATAAGTCAACAATAGGTCCAGGTTTGGTGTTGACTGCCTGGACCTGTGAGACTAGTAGAGCCTGCTGGATCTTCCTCTTCTTTGAGTTGTTGGTAGCACCTAAATGTTCAGATTCAGGCAAAGATGTCATTGATCCGAATCATCTTGGTTGGCAGCTCTTCATCGACGTCTGCACTCCTTCTAGGCTGCGCAACTGGCTTGTCTAAGTATATGTCGACCTTGCTCTCTTTCACCAGCTTCTCTAGGTAGTTTCTCCAAGTGTAGCAATCGTCAGTTGTGTGACTGGGACCTTGATGGAATGCACAGTTGTAATACCCTGAAAAAAAATATATATATATATATATATGATTATGTGGAATTTTTTTTTTTTAGAAAGTGGAATTACTAAAATGTCCTTCGTTGACTAAACGTAATAATACGAGGATGTATTTTAACCTCATATATTTTATCATATTTCTTGGATACTTGGATAGAGCTCGATCTCACGAATGTGTAGGCGCAAACCATTTGTGAAATGGAGTTATAACAAATGAGGTACGAACTAGCAAAGTTAGGGGTGAAATGGTCATTTGACCATGATCTGGATTTCTCCAGAAATTGTGAGGTGCCATGTGTATGGAAGTGGCTGGGAGAGAAATGGGCACTGCCCAATGAGAAAATGGGGGATGAAGGAAATGAGAGAACAAGGAAATGAGGGGGAAAGAACCAGGTCACCCTCAACCCGTATGAACAAAACTCCGACGTCGATTCTGGCATTTTCCAGATGAGTTAGGCGACGCCACCACTACCAATCCACTCCTCGTCGTCCCAACTTCCATTTCCACCTAATTTGGATTGCCGTGATCGAGGTTTAGCGACGAACACTCGTCGTCTTCTCCAGCGAGTTTGAAGACACCCACGGCGGCGATCCATCCTATTCTGAAGCTACTTGGTATGATCTTTTCAAGAAAATTGAGCTAAAAGTAAATGCAATCAGGAACTCAAAGATAAAAGTGCTGTCATATTTCTCATAGCTATCAAAGAGGCGCAACCTTACAGATATATAGTCGAATGAAATGGAAACCCTAATGATTTGGTGCTCTGCACCCTACTGTAACTATTGGGAAAAGGTTTACAATATGCCAGCTATATAATAGATATATCATACAAGGGTCTAAATGTAATTGTACGCATCAAATCCACCCCGCTGAGAAGCAGGCCTGCTCTCAGGACTGAAACTGAGGAAAACGAGCAATGATGTCGTCAGCATTTTCCCAAGTTGCATCTTGTTCAGGAAGTCTTGCCACTGAATCAGCCAACTGAATCATAGCTTTGTTCTTGACTTTAAACATTCCTCTTTGCAAAACTTTTGCAAGTGTCCATTCATTGTTCCAGTAGGTGCAATCCAGAGGTGGGAGGGTGGGTGAGAAAGGGATAGAATCACTTATTCTTTTCTTGAGCAGTGACACATGAAACACATTATGAATTCTGGAATTGTGAGGAAGCTGCAAATGATATGCCACTTTGCCAGCTCTTGCTAAAATCTTATAAGGGCCATAATACCTTGGAGATAACTTGTGATTTTGGTGAGAAGCTTGACAGTAAGGCTGTAGCTTTAGAAATACCAAATCACCTACTTCAAATTCACGCTCTGTCCTGTGTTTGTCAACTTTCTGTTTCATTCTATTTTGAGCCAAGAGCATATTGTGGCGAAGACGAGATAGCAAGTCATCACGTGATTGTAAAGCAATGTCTACCTGATTAACTGCAGTGGAGCCAGGGATGTAAGTTTGAACTGTGGGGGGTTGTTTTCCGTAAAGTGCTTCAAATGGAGTCATCTGAATACTGGAATGGAAAGACGTATTGTACCACCATTCTGCCCAAAGTAAATATGTGGTCTAAGATGATGGTTTATCACCCACAAAGCATCTCAAATAATGTTCAAAGCGTCCTATTCAATACTTCCGTTTGCCCATCAGATTGAGGATGGTAAGCAAAGCTTCGACAAAATGATGAACCTTGTGATTTGAAGAATGCATTCCAAAATTGACTGAGAAATGTGGGATCACGGTCACTTGCTATGGATCTCGGCATTCCATGGAGACGAAATATGTTTTGGATGAAGAGATTAACCACACTGACTACTGTGTAGGGATGTGAGAGTGCTATGAAGTGCCCGTACTTAGTAAGTCTATCCACCACAACGAGAATCGCATTTTTGTGTTATGATGTAGGCAAACGTTCAATAAAATCCAAAGATATGTCTTGCCAAGCATCAGTGGGGATTAGTAGAGGCTGCAAGAGAACTGGTGGTCAAATAGCTTCATAATTTTGCCTTTGACACGTATCCCATGCTGCCACAAATGCCTTGATATCCTTTCTCATTCCTGGCCACATAAAATTTTGACACAATCATTTTTAAGTTGCCAAATATCCTGAGTGCCCTGCAGTAACAGAAGAATGAAATTCTTGGAGCAATGTTTGGTGCCACTGCGAAGTTTGAGTAAAAAAAAAGTCGATGCTTATAATACATTGTGCCATTTTGAATGAAGTAATTTTTTTGGTGCGGTTGGTTGTTCTGAATGTTACTGAAAATAACTAAAGCTTCATGATCATTTGTACAAGCCCTTTGTATCTCTTCAATACCCTCAAAAATTGGTTGTCACAATCCCATCAACATGTGAATTTCCTCTTTCCTTGAAAGTGCATCAAGAACAATCTTTTGAGCACATGCCTTGTATTCAACCACATAGTTACAGTCAAGTAACTTAGAGAGCCACTTTTGTTGATTTGGTGTGGTTATTCGTTGATCCAAAAAATGTCGAATTGTCTGGTGATCTGTAACAATTTTGAATTGTTGTCCTAACAAATAAGGTCTCTATTTCTGGACCGCATACACAATCGCAAGAATCTCCTTATCATATACCGACATATTCAAGTTGGATCCGGACAGTGGTTTGCTCAAAAATGCAATGGGATATTTGTCCTGTGAGAGGACTGCTCCAATTCCAATGCCCGAAGCATCATATTCCACCGTAAACTGCTTGTTAAAATCTGGTAAAGCTAGCACTGGAGTGGAACAAAGGGCAAGCTTAAGCTGTTCAAACACTACTTCAGAGGCTGGAGTCCATTTGAAGTTGTCAAGTTTCAACATATCAGTAAGTGGGCGAGCAATTTTACCAAAATCTCACACGAACTTGCGATAATATCCAGCCAAATCTAAAAAACCTCTCAGGCCCTTCACATTCTGGGGTTTACTCCAATTACGAATAGTTTGTATTTTTTGTGGATTAACTGCAACTCTACTTGTAGAGATGATGTGACCCAAATATTCCACACTACTCTGCCCAAAGGAACACTTCGACATTGTCAGTTTCAATGAATGAGTGCGCAGCAAAGAGAGAACCTCAGAAATATGTCGTAGATGATCTGACATATTGGCACTATAAATTAGGATATCGTCAAAGAAAACCAGAACAGATGTGCGCAACAGAGGACTAAATATATCATTCTTCAGTGACTGACAAGTTGATGGGGCGTTGGTAAGCCCAAACGGCATCACGATGAAACTCGTAATGCCTTTCATGAGTACGAAAGGCAGTCTTCAAAATGTCCTCCGCATTCATTCTGATTTGGTGGTAACCAGATCGTAAATCCAGTTTTGAGAAGATAGTTGAACCGTGCAACTCATCCAACAATTCATCTATTACCGGAATTGGATATCTATCATTCACGGTTGCAGCATTCAATGCTCGAAAATCAATGCAAAGATGCCAAAAGCCATCTTTCTTCTTAACCAAAAAATTGGGGAAGAGCTAGCTTGAATTATACCTGCATCCAACATTTCCTTAAGAATATTGTCAATCAATTTTCTGAAAGTGCAGATACTTGTATGGGCGCACATTTATCAGGGAAGTGCCAGGGATCAAGGGAATCCAATGGTCGAACGTCCATTCTGGAGGGAGGTGTGTTGGCGCTTCAAACAACATCTGGGACTAATACCAACTGAGCAATGACCCCCATTTTCTCTTGGTTAAGGAATTTCATCATCACAGATGACTTAACTACAGAGGCATCAAAGGAAGTTTGTCCCTGTAGACGATAATGTACTCCATCAACATCAAAATCCATGGTCTTATTCAGGAAATGCCAACCTATCATGCCAAGAGATTCTAGCCACTCTGCTCCTAGAACCAAGTCACAGCCCGATACCGCTAACAACAGAAAATCTCTTTTTAAAGTATAGCCTTGCATTTCCACCATTACAGCATGTGTCAGGCCCTTAGTTGTAAAAGTTGCATCATTGGCGACAATAATGCTCTTGTTAATGGCAGAATTGATTCTCAGTCCCGCTTTCTTTGCAACAACCGGATTTAAAAAATTATGAGTTGCCCCACAATCAATGAACACTTGAATGACCTGATTCCCAATCTTACCCTCAAGTTTCATCATTCGTGGTCACATGGATCCGGTGAGAGCATACATCGAAACTAGTTCTTCCGTATTTGTTAAATCACAAGTATCATCATCGTCTTTTAATTCTTCTTGTGCGACTTCAATTTCATCACTATCCGGAGTAGCCACAATCAACAGTATTTGGGATTGAGACCTTGCACACTTATGATCAGGAACATAAGTTTCTGGACAAAAAAAAAAAAAAAACTCATTCTTTCTCCTTTTTTTCTTGGTATTCTGCTTGAGTAAGTTTCATGGTGGGGAGAGATGAATTATGTGAAAAATTGTTGGGTTTGTAAGAGGAACTTGTGAAGCTTGTGGAAGGGCTAAATTTACAGGTTCTGGAAGTTCTGGGGATTAGATGAAGCTGGCTTAATGGAACGATTAAAGGTTCGAATATTTTGGGTCTTTACATTGTAAATTTGAGCTAATTTCATGGCCCCAGATAGTGAATGGGGAAATTAAGCCAACACATCTGTTTCAGTTCTTCCTTCAGCCCACCAATGAACACACCCTTAAGTTGGTCATATGTCCAATCAGGTACCTGGCAAGACAAGCGAGTAAACTCTGTCATATAATCTTCGAGAGACCTATTTTGTTGAATGTGAGATAACCGAGCCGTGAAACTGGCATGATTGCCTGAGCCAAATCGCTTAATCAATTCCTCTCCAAATTTTCCCCAATTGTTGCTTTGGAACCGTGATTCAAAAGAGCTCATCCACAAGGTGGCGTCTCCGGTTAGGTGCATTGCTACCACTACCACCTTCATATGCCCTGGAACCTCATGATAGGTCAACAATCTCCCAGCTATGGCAAGCCAACTCAACGGATCATCACCAGAAAATTTAGGCAAATCCAACTTCATAGGTTTCATCCCACTGTGCAATCCTTGGGGTGTTGGTTCTAATTGGAACATATGGTTACCATATGGGCTAGCATGGGAGTGAAATTGGTAGTTTGGTAATGTTGATGATGGTATTTCAGCTGTAGGGTATGGAGGAAGGGTGGCGTTTAAATATGGCGAGGGGTAGGGTATGGAATTTGGAATCGACGTGTGATTAGGGCTATATCTAGTGGTCGACGGAGATGCTCTGCAGGTCAGAGTCGGTCCCGCTGTTGTTAAGTAGGGGTACAACGGCAATTGACGGGAAGAATGTGAAAAAGTTGTGGCGTAACCCAAGATGGGATTTGTAGAAATAGGGCTCGGTGGTGGGATAACTGTCGCTCCCAACACTGTGAACGAAGGTGGCAAAGAAATTGATCCAAAAGTAGGGACCGATGATGTTCTCTCTGTCGACGGCGGCCTCGTTTCAACTTGAATCTGACGAATCTCCTCCAACATCGTTCGTCAGACTGTTAAATTGTTGGTTTTGCAAAGTCGCCTGAAACTGGGCTTGCTGATTTGTCAACATCATGATAGATCGTTGCAACTCCACCATGCCGGTCTGAAACTCATCCCGGTGTGTGAACAACGTCGCTACTATCTCTTGCATCACATAAAGTTGGGTGGTGAGATGTTTTGTTTGGGTGTCCATGGCTACCACCCGCAATACTCGATTTCATCGGTGGAGCTTGGTTTTTTCTTGCCATAAACCTGGCTCTGATACCAAATTGGTATGATCTTTTCAAGAAAATTAAGCTAAAAGTGTTGTCATGTTTCTCATAGCTATCAAAGAGGCGCAACCTTACAGATATATCGTAGTATGAAATGGAAGACCTAATGATTTAGTGCTCTGCACCCTATTGTAACTATTGGGAAAAGGTTTACAATATGCCAGCTAGATAATAGATATATCATATAAATGTCTAAATGTAATTGTACGCATCACTACCACCATCGACCACCACCATGGGTTAACTCCTCATGAACCCAAGAACATGTCCCAAGCCTTGATTGGGACGGCGGAGCACCGAAGGTGATGGATCAAGGCCACCAAATTTCTAGGGTTTACCAAGGCGAATTGGAGTTTTCCTCGACCAAATTGGACTTGGCCACATGTATAAAGTTTGTTCTACACTTCGAGATCTTCATTTCAATAATTTTTGAGAATTTTTAGAAATAGTTGAAATTTTCCGATGAGTCGGGGCAGCCAACTGCCATCCATGCGGTGCGTGCGATGACGCATGGCCAGAGGGCTATCAATGCTATTTTTATGCTAAATTAGATGTCTTCAATTTAGTTGTGATATCCGGATGACGTAGGTGGATTGTTTGAACCTAAATTCACCACGATACGTTACTAAGTCATTATATGAACAGACGATCCGACCGTTAGATTATCACCAAACTTTGAGACCTTATTGTACGTAATATTTGAGGACCTTAGGAACTTATGGATCAAGAATTGGACGTGTGGATCTTCCCGAATTGGATTTGCAAGTTTGTGAAATAAAACATTGACTGCCATTTGATTTCGCGATTAACGGAGATCCAACCGTTGGATCGGAATGAAATTTTAGTATGTTGTTCGAGAATCATAAGGTGAACTACGAATGGCTTGATCCTTTCATTTAGGGTACGTGGGCAGTCTAACCAGGATGTTAGATGCATCCATAAATTAAACAAAATGATTTTTTTTTGTATGGTTAGTTAGAATTATAATTAACCATTATTTTATTGTGGCCTACCTGTGTGTTTGGCTTCCAAAGTAGAAATTTTGGGTCGTTACAGCAGTACTTGGTGTGGTCCAACTTGGAGGTACCTCCTTTTGATTACTTCGGCAGCTTGAACCCTTGTTCACTCTTGATGTCGTGGAGGATTTGGTAGATCAAGATCGAGAACTTAAAGTATTTATTGGGTATCAAGCCTTCTTTAATCAAGGATCAGTCTCTGGGTTTGGCCTCCTACCTGTTTTAGTTGTTGTATTGCTTCCCATCTTCCTTCTTTTGAGCTACTGTCGATTCTTTTCAAGGTTACTTGGGTGCCTTGTCTACTCGTCGAGCCTCGTCCCAAAGTGCATGTTTCTCTACTAGAGTGAAAGAGTCTGTCAAAGTTAAATCTTCTTTCATGATTAATTATCCGAACAACAGGTGGTCAGCTATGAGTCCTTTTTGGAAGGTTGCACTAGTTATCGAGTCGTTGTATCTGACTATCTTTGTTTTCTCTACTTTGAATCTCTTCACATAGTCGCAAAGTGACTCTTTTGGGTTCTTTTTTATTGTGAACAAATGGTAGGATTTCCTTTTGATCGAGCGATAGGATGAATATTTTGTTTTCTCTACTTTGAATCTCTTCACATAGTCGCAAAGTGACTCTTTTGGGTTCTTTTTTATTGTGAACAAATGGTAGGATTTCCTTTTGATCGAGCGATAGGATGAATATTGAAAACCAAAGAAAGTTCATCGAAACTCCGGATGGATTGTGGCAGTAGGGTGTGGAACCATTCTTGTGCCTCTCCTTGTAGAGTGGTGGCAAATATCTTTCACATAAGAGTGTCATTGTTCTGATAGAGGTTCATTGCATTTATGTAGTGTTTTAGGTGTCTATCCAAGTCTTCATCCCCTTTAAAGAATGTGAAATGCAGCATGCTGAAATTGGTGGAGGCTCTACCTACTCGATCTCGTCTGTGAAGGATGACCTGCTTATTTTGGTCATGTCCCATTGTAGTGCCTCTTTAATAACCTCGTTGCATTGGAAATCGCATAATTGTTCAATCAGAAGCCTCTCAACTTCTTCCTAAATTTGCCTTTGTTGGGGTAGCGGAGCTCTCGGCTGCCCCCGGTTGTGTCCTGTTGGTCTAGGCTACTCTTTATATGCTTGGCTCGTCTATGTCACGGCTGCAATACATATGGTACGTTCTTAATAAGTGAGCGAGTTCCTCGTAGGTTGTCGATTGAACTTAAGCCGGATTGAGTGATTGTTTCTCTCAATCTGTCGTGCTACTTACTCCAATGTGAGGTGGAGGATGCTCATTGCAAACCTAGTCGCGAATGAACACTTCGCCTGGAAGGTTGCTCATGTTTATTATCGGAGTGTGGCCCCAACCGTAAATGTATGCTTATTTGTAGGCCTAACCGATAGTGCATGCTCCTACGCGTGCTAAGTATGCGCTATCTGAGGGGCCGACTTGGGAGTATACATTATCTAAATACTCAGTTTGTGACTGGTCGAGTGACTGCTTACCAAGACGTTGTTGGAGAGGTTCATCGTCTACCCTTGTCCTACTTTGGGACACCTCGTTAGGCCACGCTGCATCTCGGTACACTATAAAAGCTGATTCACCAAGGTCGTCTATTGCGTGAGGGCGCTTGTCAACTTTATGACTTGTCAAGACAAGTGTTGTTCGTCGTTTGGGGTGAAAGAGCTTGGACTATAGTCTCATTGAATGGTGGAAGTGTAATGGACTCCGGGCATGAGATTTAAGTTGGGATATATCAAATCTACGGAGAAATAGGGTGAAAATACCCCTGGTTCAATCATCGATCTAGAAATCTAAAGCCAGGACGGTTGAACTGGTCTTGGGCCTATTGGGATTACTTAGAGGGCCACAGGAATGGGTTAGACCTCGAATTGGACCGCGGGAACGAGTTGAATCACCAGAGCAAGTCGGGAGGCTGGCATGGATTACTCCGCTTGCGGTGCACGTATGCGCTGGGCCTAGGCTCGGCTTAGGAGCTCACTAGGCTCACGCTGGCCTTGGGCCATTGAATGCTAGCCTGCTTCTCTTGCTGCAACTGCTTGGGCTTGCACTGCAAAGTGGCGTGGGCCTGGGCTTATGACTGACTCGCTACTCCCTGCTTACAGTGGGCTGGCAGCCACAGAGTTGGCACACTCCCCACTACCATGGTGGTCCCCGTGGTAGTGGTGCTCCTTGGTGTCAAAGTTGCTCATTTTGCCATCGTATTGAGCCTCGTGGATCGTCGTGCTGGGGTTACGTCTCGTCCTCCATCATTTGATTTGGATCTTTGAACGTATGAAGTTCCGTTCATCGTGGTTTCTGAATTTCCCGTCATTGTATTTTTTTTCCTCACCTCTATTCAAAGAATTAAAAAATTATAGGAATAAGAAAGTACGAAAATTTTACGAACGAACGAGAAACGAGAAACTTTGAATGCGAAAGCCTTCTTTGAGCATGTTAATCAAACTCTCAATAAAAGCTCCAATTTGTGGATGCAAAATTCTGCCATCTTCTCATTTGATGAAAATGTAGCTGCAAAATAATAACACCCAAGATTAAGGCCAAAAGCCTCACGCGCCCACGATGAATGGGAGAGGTTTTGGCAGAAGTATCTCCAATGCCAAAGTTAGAATTCTAAGAATAATGTGTTTAGGAGTTTGTGGGTAACCAATGGCTTAACTTTTTAGTGGGAGAATAGGGTTATTTATAAGGGAGTGGCCGACCCTATTTGGAGAATAAGGATTGGCCATATATTGTGGAATTATGAGTATATTGCAAGATATTATGTGAAATAATATCTAAGATTAAGGTCATTTTGATGAGGAGTGATGAGAGGGATCTGAATAAATACCATTTTGATCACATTTGACTCTTCCTTGATTGAGTCGTTATTTTTCGTTGCATGAGCGTGCGAATCCTGGTGTGCCTCAAGGGTAATTTAGTCCTTTTCACCCAAAAGTACACATGTCACCTCCATAATTTTCTTGATTTTTTTTTGCTCCACAGTCTATTTTTCAAGTTGCATCTCATAGATCATCTTACAAAATATTAGCCAAATTGGAAATACTTAAGACATCTAATTGAGTTCAAAAAAATTAACGAATATTTTGTTACATAACAAATAATGAAATTTTATCTTGATAATTAAATGGACAAATGGTTTCAGATTAAATTGAATTTTTGTAAGGATGATCAATGAATCAAGACTTACAAAATAGATGGTTTGGATCGTTGAAGTTCGACGTTAATTGAGCCCCACACATAATTCCCATATATATATATATATATGTTATATGTTTTGAAGGAATGAGGATATTTTGTGATTGTAAAATTTGGAACATTTGGTGAGTTATGACCAAATCTGAAATTATTAACTTTCCTTTTTTGCAACCCGAATAGTTGATTAAGGAAAAGGTCAAATACCTCCATGTAATAAAATTTACTTAGGGTGAAGTACCAATTTAGTTTTTGAACTATCACATCAATGAAAATTAGTTCTCTGAAGTGTTTTTTCGGTGAAATAAGTCCCTAAATTCATTAAAAATTGTTAATTTCATCCCTACTATTATATTCAAAGCTATTTTATCAAATTTTTTGTCAACTTAAGTCACTTGACACACTTTAAAGTGTAATACCATCATTTTCTTGCCTATAAGCCTTAACATTTCATAAAGGTTGTGAATCTAACGTCTAATTTACCCTCCAAAGTTAATTTACTCTATTTCTTATGAAAAAACTACCAATTTACCCTCCAAAGTTTACTTCATACACGAAATCTGAAGAGCCAGGGAACGAGAGTCGAGAAGGGGAAAAGGGGGAAATTTCTAGGGTTAGGGTTAGGGTTCACCCTATTACAATTATTCCACTTGATTAATCGTGTGTGTTCTGCAAATTCTAGCTAGAGTGTAATCATTTGGTTAACTAGTTGGATAAGGGAGGTGAGGAAAATTGCTATCTAGGCAATTGATCAAAGGAAGTTAGAGTGCAATTCCGATCAAGCTATTAAGGTTACTTGCTTAAATGAATCTATGTCTCGAGGTGGTAATGATAGGAGCATATTCATGCGACTTAATTAGCTTGTTCTCGTGCATTTATGTTGTGTTTCCTTAGCTATTTTAGTGTTTAAAGTCACTTTGTTGCATTTTCAGATTATAAGGCCAAAGTGTGCAAGAAGATGCAAATTGGAGTCTTTTGGAGCGAAAGAGGAATGAATGAGTTGAAGACTTGAAGAAACGACGAATTCCTACTCCAACGATGAATTCTTACCAAAACGAGGAATCCTACTCAAACAAGGTTTCCTACTTGAAGTGGGAAAGTTAACCCTAAGTTTCCCGTTTTGGTAACCTTTCCTAATCTAAACGTCCATATTTTTCTAGCCACTTTATAGGCCTCGTATGCACTTTAGGACCCAAAACAAAGGCCCTAGCCCAAATTCTAGCCCTAAGCCGTGCCTTTCCCCTTCTTTCCTTCCCTTGCCGTGCAAGGGAGGGTACTTTGGTCCCATTTTATGCACAAAAACCCTAACCCTAATCACCCTAATTACATAGCAGGCGCACCCTTTAATCTTTCCCCCTTTAATTTCTGATTTAATTCCCTAATTCTAGCAGCCTTTGAATTAACTTTAATATAATTTTAATAAGCTAGGGTTTATTTTCTAAAACCCTACACATTTTTACAACCTAGCCGCACATTATTCTCTATTTTCTCCCAAAGCCTTGCATTCCATCACACAAAAACCTAACAGCCGCAAGTCCCCATCCATTGATTTTCACCCTAATAATTCATAAAACCATCTCAGCCATTGATTTTCACCCTAATAACCCTATTTACCATGCAACCATTATCCCATTTATTTTCTGACCTAAGCCGTGGCCCCCCCCCCCCATTTAATTATTCACCCTAATTTCAACCTAGCCGCAAGGATTCCATTTTTCTCTCCTAATTCACTCCATCAGCCGTGCATCCCACCATTCCATAATCATGCACCCTAATTCCTTAAGCCGTCACCCTTTTTCCTCCCATTCATTTTTCAAACCGTAACCTAATCTTCCCATTCTCTCCATAATCCGCATTCACCCTAATTCTCCCATTCATAAATTAATCAGCCACCATATCATTTTTATTCTTCCCAACCGCACCTTTTCCCCATTAATTTCAGCCCTTCCCCTCTAATCCGTGCACTACCATAACCCTAAATTCATTCACACAATAATCAGCCACAATAACCCTCCCATTCTCTCAACCAGCCGCAGCCATCTCCACCACTCCTCACACAATTCCACACCATCCCCCACCTTCTACCACCATTGCCGCACCACCAAACCTCCATAACTCCAACCCTAAACGAGAAAATCACCCAAAAACACCATTTAACCTCACTGCCGCAGCAAGGAGAAGAGGAAAGAGGAGCTTCGACGCGCACCAATTCACGTGGATTCGTTGGGCGTTCTAGGTGTAATCAATCCTTTATGCTTCATGTTTAAATTCATTTGTAATTCTCTTTTTGTGAACATGAGAGGCTAAATCCCCCTAGTTAGCTAGGGGGTGATTCGAAACCATGTTTATGCTTGCAATATGAATTGATTACTTTTGGTTGGAATTTCATGAATGTTGGATTCAATTCATTTAACCGTTTGATTGATAACTTGTTTGTGTATGTTTATTGAGAGTGCACGCTTAATGTTCATGCATGAATTTGACGCTAGAATATAAGTGAGTTTCACCTAATAGTTATGAACTTATATTCACAAGTAGTGGAGGTTGCTTATAAACAATCGCGTTGAATGAATTCTTGGCACTAGTTTCATGCTCATCATAGTAACGAATGCCTCGTCAACACTTATAGTTTTCATGATGCTTAATGATCTGTGATTGTATCTTTAGTGTGCTTTTCACGTAAAGGACTTTTGGAGAATGTTTTGAATTGCGTTGCGCTAACCCATCCAATTCATTAACTTAAGGAAAACTTGACGGTTAATTTAAGCGGACCTAATTAACCCGGGGTGTTGAGTTTCATAATTCATCGAAAGACTAACTGAAAATCAAAGTGTATGCAAGTGTGACATGTGTGGAGAAAAACCCCTTAGCTATTCCATCATCCATATTTTCATCAAATTTATATTTAGAATCTGCCTACTTTACAATTTGTGCATTTTAATTAATTTCGTCAAAAACTCAATCCCCCTTTACTTTAGTGTCCAATTTAGTTAGAAAGTGTCTTAGTTTGTGTTTTTAAGCATTTTGATTCATTTTATTACCCAAATTCGTCCAAAGTTGTCAAAGTGCTCAAAACTGCCCAGAAAGTGATTTTAAGGCAGTTTTGAGTGTTTTGGGGCTGTTTTGAGTCTTTTGATTTGTTTTAGTGTTTTTATTGTTTTGTTTTGCATTCTTTGAGTCTAGTTTAGTGTTTCAAACTTTATTTTACATTTTTGAGTCAGTTTCCAAGTGATTTTGCAATCCCTCCTAATCCCCGGTTAAGAACGATCCCTACTTATTTATATACTACAATTGTCACAAGAGGGTTTTAATTTATGTGCTTACTTAGTTCGCATCAGGTAACTATAATCATTATGATAAGGAAGGTGTGTAAGATGAATGTATACTCAATGAGAAGATCAAGAGGCTGATGATGTATCCAAGGTGGGTAATTGGGGTGGTGATGCAAGACGGCATAAGCTGCTACATTATCAAGAACCGCCTAATCGGAGCGTGCAAGGTATGGTTTATTTATCATTGGTTATTATTGGGCAAGGATAATCATAACACCTCCAAGAAGCTTTACAGTCACTTTGATTTGATGGAGGGTTTAATGTATAGGCTTAATTACATTTGTTTAAATCCTATCTTTTGGTTTGGAGTGTTTTGGCGTTTAATTAATTTGTTGTTTTGGTTCTCAGTTAGTTCGGTTTTCGAGTTTTTGATTGTCATTTACACCATCTGGGCTAGTCTTAAGACTTTGGTGTTAATTATTGCTAAGGGCTATTGTGTGTCTTTTAAGCTTCTGGGTTTGCCCGTTTCATCTTACTGGAATTGTGTCAGAAGCTTGACACTTAGTATTTATAGGTATGGATTGGTGAGGCTTAGTGTTTCATCCTAAAACTTGTATACCTTAACCATGATTGTCATCTCTCAACTTGAGGCCTCCTCCTCCAAATATGCTAGGATTCCCACCAGCCCTAGAATTCCTGATTAGGGGAACAAGTTTGCCGACCCACTTCCCGGTTAGCCCCATGTTGTGGTTGAGGGTGCCCGTGGCACCTTCACCATGGAGAATGGTGTTACTAGAGTGTTGACTAGTCTCTACTCAAACCTGAATGTTGAGTACATGAAGAGTAGGGTCCTTATGGGTAAGTTAGTGGGAAAACAATTGGATGCTAGGACTATTAAATGGAAGTTGGGGTTAACTTGGGGTTCTAGAGTTAAGAATCCGTTCTACTTGAACCACTTTGGGCATAGGTGGTATACCATTGAGTTTACTGTATCATCCCACATCGACCAACGGAGAGGGGGTAATGTGCCTTATATGTACATGCCCACCTTCATATAGCACGAGGCCTTTTAGGAACTCACTAGCTTCGGATTCCATCGGAACTCTGAATTTAAGCGAGTTTGGGCTAGAGCAATCCCAAGATGGGTGACCCACTGGGAAGTTGCTCGTGAGTTCCCAGAAACAAAACCATGAGGGTGTGGTCAGGGCCCAAAGCGGACAATATCGTCCTATGGTGGAGTCGAGTCTGGGATGTGACAGAATGGTATCAGAGCCACTATGCCGTGTGGTGCGAGTATGCCGACGAAGACGTCGGGCCCCTAAAGGGGGTGGATTGTAACATCCCACATCAACCAACGGAGAGAGGGTGATATGCCTTATATGTACATGCTCACCTCCATATAGCACGAGGCCTTTTGGGACCTCACTAGCTTCAGATTCCATCGGAACTCCGAAGTTAAGCTAGTTCACGCGAGAGCAATCCCAGGATGGGTGACCCACTGGGAAGTTCTCGTGTGAGTTCCCAGAAACAAAATCGTGATAGAGTGGCTGGGGCCCAAAACGAACAACATCATGCTATGGCGGAGTCGAGCCCGAGATGTGGTGGAGCCCAGGTCGGGATATGACATTTACTAATGAAGAATAAATGGAGTTTACTCTAGATAACAAGCCTTGGTATGTGAGGGGTCAGATTTTCCATATAGAGAGGTGAAATTTTCATTTCAGGGACACAGATTTCATTTCTAATATGAAGGTGTGGATTAGGATTTCTAGAGTCCTAGTTAAATATCGAGATGCGGAGATCTTGGAAGTTATCACATAACTTGTGGGCAATTCTATCCATGCTGATAAAACCAATTCTAGAAGTTGACTTGAGGCTGCTCCTAAAGAGAATCCTAATGGTGAATGATGATGAAGATTGCCCTTTGTTGCTCAGCGACGAGAAACTTTTCGAGATTTGCTTTTATTGTGGGAGGAAAATGAATGACAAGCACTCGTGCCCTACTGATTTTGACAACGACGGGTGCCTTCTTGTGGACAGAATTTTTGAGGATAAACCATTGGTGTGCCCTGCAGATTTTCTAGTAAGTGATGAAACTAAGAGTGAGCTTCATGAAGGGGTAATGCTTTTATTTCCCCAACCTAATCTTGTTAATGAGGTTGGCCCTGGTGAGGGAAAACTACAATGAGGGGTAAGATGGTCCAGGAGCAAATGGAGGATGAGGATGGTTAGAACATTGTGCCAGTTAGAATGAGTAAGAGTGCTAGCAGAGGTAGAAATTCTGAATGTATGGATGGCAAAAGCTATGAAAATGTGGTTTGTGGTAATAGAACATGGGTGTCTAAGGCTAACCTTGTTTCTAGGTGGGGTTATCATATTGAGGGAGGGTCAGGTTCTGGAACTGCTGGAGGTAAATGTGTGATGTCTAAGAAGTCTACGAACAGTGAGCTTAAGGGAAATGGAGTGAAGGAATTTACTGATCTGGAAACCGATGAGTGTTTTTGGAAATAGAGGATGGAGAGTTTGAGCAGGTGCAAGCTGGGGGTAATAGAAAGATAGTTAGGAGTGAAGGTAAGAGTGGTAAAGGTCTGAACTACAACTTAGAAGATGTCGATTGATGAAGTTACTACCGTGGAACTGTGGGGTTAGGGCATGCCTAATTTTGCCTCGCAGTTCAATTTCCTTTGTGTTTATGTTTTCTGGATTTTTTTTGCATTGTTGAACCTAGATCTAGCCTTGATAGAAGGCTTGAAGCTTTATTGCCTAACAGGTTCTCTACTATTGTTTTTGCTAGTGGAGATGGTAGGGCTGGATGCCTCTGCCTTTGTTGGAATGATCGAAATATCATTCTGAATGTGAATGTTATGAATTCTCATTTTATCCATTGTGATATCTTAGATAAGCAAACAATTACCAACTTCCTTTGTACCTTTATTTATGCATATCCACAAAAACACCTGCAGCCCCAACTTTGGAAAGATTTTCTTGATCTAACACTTGATATCCCTGGATTTAGACCTTGGCTTCTAGTTGGGGATTTCAACAATATAACTAATCTTGCTGAGAAAATTGGTGGCAATAAGACTATTAGTAATTACACGATTGAGTTCAATAGGTTCCTTAGTGAAGAAAATTTAATCTCAATCCCTGCTTCAGGTGTGCTTTTCACATGGTGTAATGGGCACAAAGATAACACAGTTATTTATGAAAGATTAGACATGGCTATTGCTAATTCGGATTGGATTAACTTGTACCCCAAGGCATCTCTGCACAATTATCCCATATTTAGTTCAGATCATAGCCCCATTTTATTGGATACCAATAGTATGAACAATACTAATGGTGCAGGTAGTACTAATTTTAAATTTGAGGCTATGTGGTTAGCGCATCCTGATTTCAGAAATGTGGTGAGTAGAGTTTAGAGTGAGGGTATGCTTGGAAACTCATGTGATAAGGTTAGGGGCTACTTAGGTAGATTCAAATTTCTTGTCCATAAATGAAACAAATGATACCTTTGGCAACCTTTTTGATAAGAAAAAGGCTATCATGAGTGAGTTGAATAAAATACAACAAGATAACATGAGCTTACCGGTGTCTAACTATTTGTTAAATAAGGAGTGTGATATCAAGAGGCAACTTTATCATGTCCTTGGAGATGAGGTGATTTTCTAGGCGCAAAAAGCTAGAGTTAATTGGCTCCAACTTGGAGATAAAAACACTAGATATTTCCAAACTGTAACCAATATTCGAAAGAAAAAGAATGAGATTTCCAGTATTCGTGACCACCTTGGTAATTGGTGGGAGAAAGGTAATGGCTTGGAAAATGCTTTCGTTAAAGATTTTAAACAACGGTTCACTACTTCTCTCACCCCTTCTAACTCAGATATCAATGATTTTTTTAATATTATTGATCCTTGTTTAAATGAGATTCACAATGCCTCCTTAAACCAACCTATTCTTGACGATGATGTCCTAAGAGCGGTTAAAAGTATCGGTGCCCTTAAGAGCCCAACACCTGATGGTATACATGCAATTTTCTATCAAAACTGTTAGGATCTGGTTAGCCATTCGATTACGAATATGGTTAAAGATTTCTTTAGCATAGGATCCAGTTTAAGGTTGATAAACCATACGCATATTGCCCTAATTCCTAAGGTGGTGTCCAATTTTAGGTCCATTAGTTATGTAATGTTACTTATAAAATTATCACTAAAATTATGGTTAATTGGATTAAACCTTTGCTAACTTATTGCATTCGGAAGAGTGCTCACTTCAACAACACTTGCTTGGCAAAGTTAGGGTGGAAAGTCCTGACTGAGGAGCAAAATTGGTGGGTCCAAATAGTTAAGAATAAGTATATGAAGAAGGAAGATTTTCTAAGTAATAAAATTAGACAGAGGGAGGTTATTATGATGGGTTTGAGGTGGGTGGTGGGAAATGGAGAAAATATTTTTTTCTGGACCCATAATTGGGTTTTTCCTTTCCCACTTACTAATCTCTTATCTAGCAACCAGATTACCCATGTTGATCTTGATATGAAAGTAAGACAGGTTATTGTTAATGGGCAATGGGATAAGACAATTACTATATCGTATGGTTCATGTTGAAGTGGTTAACAAGATTTGTAGTATTCCCCTTCCTTCTAGCCCTCAAGGTGATTAGTGTTGTTGGGGTCCTAATGCAAATGGTAAATTCTTTGTCAAATCAGCGACTTGGATACAAAATTCTACTACCAATAATGTGCATTCTAGCAAGATTATGAAAAAAAAAATGTGGAACTGTATCGTACCTCACAAAGTTAAAATTTTTAGTTGGCTTCTTATTGTGGGAAAACTCCATACAAGAGACCAGTTGGTGAGATTTATTAATAGTATGGCTACTTCATGTCCTATGTGTAATGTAGAAAATGAAAGTATTAGACATCTTTTCATTGATTGCAGTTTTGCTAAGCAAGTGTGGAATAGTCCTGCTATTCCTAATTCTGTTAAAATAAATCAAAGTCTTAATTTCAATGATTGGTTAAACTCCTTGGACACTAGAAATAGTGAAGGATTGTGTGAGCTGAGTATGGTACTCATAGTGTGTTGGCATATTTGGAAAGAGAGAAACCAGGTTGTTTTCCAAAATAAGAATCCGAATTATACTTGAATTGCCTGCTCTGCTTTTAGTTTGGGCAGGGAGTATTGGGCAGCTAATAGTCAGCGAAGCAGTGAGCTATCTAATGACAGGGTGATCAAGGTTGGCAATATTCGGTGGTCTCCTCCGGAGGTTGGTTTTGTCAAACTCAATTTCGATGGTTTGGTGGTTAACCAGCAGGCTGCTTCAGGATTTGTAATTAGAAATGAGATGGGATCTCCTTTCATCGCTGGGGCTCGAAGGGTTGGTCAAACTACCATTAATGTGGTGGAATGCTTGGCTCTTAGTGATGGTCTCTGGATGGCAAAAGCGAAGGGTCTTAAGCACATCATTGTTGAAGGGGACTCGAAGCTGGTTATTGAGGCTATTCGTGGTTATTATCATGCCCCCTGGCGTTTGAAGACCATTCTTGCAGACATTCGTCGGCTATCAAACTCCTTTGAGGTTATTTGCTGGAAGCATGTTTTTAGGGAAGCCAATTTTTAGCATATGCAATCACTAGTGTAGGTTTTTCTGTTGATGACTTTCATGTTTGGGATGGTACCATCCCCTTGGCTGCTCACCCAGCTTATCTATTTGATTGTACTCAAACGGGTTGCCCGAGGGGCTTCTCTCTTTAATGCATTTCCTTGTCTATCGAAAACAAAAAGTTTACTTCAGTACACTATTTCATTATGGAAAACTACCAAACTACCCTCCAATGTGTCACATGCAAGTAACATGACTTAAATTGACGAAAGTTTGAATATAATAGCTTCGAACATAATATTAAGGGTGTAATTAGCATATTTTGATAATTTAATTACTAGTTTTTCTAAAGAAAACAAATAGTTTAAGGACTTATTTTTTACTGAGGTAATAATTCAAAGACTAAATTGACAATTCACCTTACTTATTAATACCCCCTACATCATCAAAAGAACATCAATTATGTATGTTTTCCTTCTTATGGTGATACAAGTTGCAATGTACTGATAGTTGTTTTCTCACATTATGTTGTAATTTAGAGCAAGTTCATCTAACTCTTTAGGTCAAACCCACAAGAATCTAGGAACTTCGCCCCAGAGACCAATGACCGTGATATGAACATTTGGACACCTATATGTTAGTTACTGAAAATATAGTTGTAAATAGACCTCCACACTGTAAACAGTGTTGCACATTGTAGGTACTCAAACATTTCTGCTTGTTTTATACAGTTTTAAAACCAGTTGCACCGCGCGGGCACCGTTGCTAGTCTCTTACTAAATACGATTTCACTAAAAAAGAGCAAAGCCAAGACAATGGGCGACGGTAATGACGGGGCATCGTTTTTACAAGTAATTGAATCAGAACGGATCGTAAGCAAACTACAATCAAAGAATTAGAAAATTCTCATGGCTCGACAACAGCAAGAGCATCTACTAGCGGTTTCTGTACATCTGGGTGTTAGGACTCAAGAATTTAAGGCAGCAATTTATAGCCGCAAGCTATGTGGGTTAGGCTTAGTAAGCGCTTTGGTAAAGTAAGTGCAGATCTCGGGTAATATACGCATGATCAGATGAGAGTTCCTGCAGTGTTGCAGCATTGAGACAAGTTCAGTAGATGAAACCAAAAAACGAAACTTCGGACAAAATAAGCAAATGAGGAGGTACCCTTTTTAGCTAAGCAAAAGAAGACTAAATCTAGGGACTCATTTGGCCTATACATAAATAATCTTCTAAATCAGAACGAAAGGTTGGAGGGAGCACGTACCCTGGTCTGGCACTCAATTTATCGAACTGCTCCAAAATAAACAAAATGCATGTGTGCCTCAATGACATCGCATGGAAGGATTCTGAAAGTTCATACATGTTTGAAACGTTGTCCAACGATATGTCCTATTCAAAAAAGAGTAGAATAGTAATTAGGTGGCTGCCTTTTTCAACTCAGAGCGGGACATGAGCAGAGAGAGAGAGAGAGAGAATCAGGTCACCTGTGCTATTGTATACTCACAAAGCCGCTTGAGTCCCTCCAAAAGATACTGATCAGCAGCTCTGAGGAGATCTTGAGCAATATCAATAGTAATGTCGACTGATCCAGTGTATATAAATCTGTGCAAAGTCGGAAGTCTCTGAGTTATCAAAGCTCACAAGACGGCTTTTGTGAAAGAGGAAAAATACAATCTTCAATTTACCTCATCATCAACTCGAAAACCTCCCATCTAATATTTGGTATCTCAATGTCCCTCGCATCCTTCTCCTGTCATAGTTTAAATGGAAATTATAAAGATATTGCACGCTATTGAACATGAAGACATCCTTTTTACCATGTTACGTGTACTTCAGTGTTTATTTGTAAGAAAATAGATACCCACCCGGTAACCACCATCAAACATTGCACGGAAGGCATCTGAAGAAGCTAGCAGGCAAATTCTGTGAGCATAGAACCGTCTACCTGCAATTAGTCAGCAAACAATCAAACATTTAAAGAGGTCCTTTATGTTAACACTACAATGACCCATGGTAATTGAATATTCTGTAATGTCAACTAATCTAGCATAAGTAGGACAAGCTTAAATAAAGATAAAAGATTTAAACCTTCAACTAAGAAAATAACATCGGACAGCGTAGGATTGTTTACATACTGCTCCCCCAGATAGACCTGCATGAAGATTTATCCACCATCACAAGCAATTTATACCAAAAAAATTACTTTATTGCCTAAGATGACAGTAATTTTAAATGCAAATACTTTATTGCCTACGATGACAGTAATTTTAAATGCAAGAAAGCAGCCATAGAATAGGCATATCGGATTCGATTTCTTTCCAGAAAAACTGTACCGAATTACAATGAGTGGTGTGGTTGTAACTTTCGCTTATGTTTTAGAGGTTCAAAATGGCCAACAATAATTTGAATAAGTTGGAAAACAAAACATATATAATGCTTCCACATTGACTTTATATTATGTCCACAAACACAAGAATTCACCACAAGCAACCAACTGTTTGAAAAACACCCCAACCTGTGGTGTTGGAGATGGAGGAGCTGCATCCACAGGAGAAAGAGTACATGGCTTTGTTGGCTAGCTTATACAAAGCTGTAGCACCATCAAGTTGCTGTTTATGGGCACTGGAACCAAGAAGCCCAAGAAGTAACTCCAAACCTGCTTAATATATCAATATGAGCAAGCACAAAACCAGCAGAAATATAATACAAGTTCATATGCAAAAGAAACCACGAACAACATGATATAAACACGGGAAGTGACATGCCATTGTTGTCGATGAATATTGTTCTTAGATCATCTGGCGAACAAAGATGAGCAAAAGCCAAAGCAACTCGTCTTTGGACAGCCCTCTCTGCTACACGCATCAAATATAACAAATGGGACAAAACCTACATTGAAACAATAAGAAGTTACAATCTCATATATTTAATACATTAAACATACCAAATGCTAGAAATTACAAAATAAAATTAAAATTAGATATAGGCATGACACACTCACTCGTCCATGAATCTTCTCCTCTAATCTTTTCAATGTTTTGGTCACACAATCCTTTGTTGCCTGATAATACGACTCGTCAATTCTTGGAGGTTACAATTTATAATATGTAGCAAAGAGCGAAGGAAAATGGAAGAACTGAAAACATCCATTATAGTTAGTACTAAGATACTTAAGGAATGATTTAAGAATTATAACATTTAGAAACATGCAGTATTTAGAGGAACTACAAATATAAATAAAATCTTTAGAGAGAGAGTGAGAGAAAGATACTTGAAAAATAAATTCTCCCTCTTGCAGCTTCTGAACACCTCCAACCCTGATATAATCGGAAACATTATCCTAGAGGAGAATACGAACCAACAAAATAACATCAATTAAAATGGTGTTAAATGTCTACCTCAACATAATTTTCATGAAAATTTATTAATTATACCACACCTCATTATCTGCAAGGCCATAAAGAGTAAATGCGGCATTATGTTGTAGAGAACCATTTTTCGAATCAAGAAGCTTCAGCAATGGCACTAAACCACCATTGTGAGCAATACCAGCTTGGTTGTTTGTGTCCTGAATTAGCAAATACTTGAATCATTATTACAAAAGAGCATCTCGCATAGCACCAAAAGACAAAGAAAAAGCATTACTTGAATAGTAAATCAAAATTAATTCATTGGATCACTATGAGGAAAGCTGAGAACTAGTGATGATATTAGTGACTAGAAGAAACTCAAGTTTAAATCTAAAACTTCTGCTCAACAGTGAAAACATATGACCCATAAATTCATCTTCATTTCTAGCGGAACATGAAATAAGTCCATCTATGCTTAAGTATATTCTCAGCGCAAAATCAAAATCCATCCTTGAAAGGTAGAATACATCCACTGGGATGAAGACTATATGGCCAAAGAATTGTAATTTACACAAAAGAAACAACATATGTGAAGAAATAATAACCTGTGCCAGTCTCCCCAATGCAAAAGCTGACATCTCCTTTAGTTGTACGTCAGGGGACTGAAGCATCTCAATCAGAGGCCGAACAGCACCCCTCTGTACAATGTGAACCTACAAAAATCCTGACTATTTCAGTGGAAGGGCAAGGTCAATGTAAGGAGTACGGACCCAAAAGCAAAGAATCAACAGGGAAAGAACAAAGCTCTATCTACAAGGATAAAGCAAAGCCTGCAAGTCATAGGATCATTATTCGACCAGAGAGAAGATTAATGATGTTTTCATTCCTAACATCTTTGTGGTGCCAAACGCAAAATCAGGGGTGAGAATTTGACTCAAATCATGGAAAAGAATTGAATGAAAGAAATATATCTAACCCACCTTGCAATCAGAATCAGTTGCAGCAAATTGTCCAAGTAATAAAGCTGCTTCTCTTTGGCTCTCAGAGCAGCAGGAACTGTAACCCAATACAAAAGACTTGAGAAACTTCTTCACGTTACGAAATAATGGACACTAAACAATCATAGTATAGTTTCATCACGTGACATGGCACTACTGGGACACACCTAAGCAATCCAATAACAGGTTGTAAAGCTCCCGCAAGAAGAACTTCTTTCTTTATGATCGGAGACGAATGTACCAGATTTCCAATAACACCAACCTGCATCACATTATAAATGGTCTGATTTTGCAAAAACATGAAGTGCGAAAACCTAATTCTGAACAATATAAGTCCCATTGTGCATAGTATAAATTCAAGTAAAATAAGATCCTACTGCTTCGTAATGTATTGCAGCATCCTCAGACCGAAGCATTAGAATGAGAGTAGGAAGCGCATTGCATTCAACAATCTGCAAAGCCATAAATTGACACCATCAGGTTCTTGTTCAAACCAACCTTTTATCATAAGTAACTTTAAAAAAAAAAAGACCTATCACCTGATTCTTATTCTCGTCATTTTTAAATGCCAGCGTTCGTAATGCTCCAGCAGCTGCTCTTTGCACCTTGGTATCAGCAAATTCAAGCAACTCAACTAGAGGTGGAATTCCACCTTCTATTCTGTATATGCATTCCTGATGATCATTAGAATCGTGTTGCTACTGTCATTTTTATTGAGAAAGAAGGTACTTGAGACATAAGCAAACCTGACACGGGTTTTAATGTTGCTATTCTCATGAGCAAGGTTGGTGATGGCATCAGCAGCTCTACGAATGACGCTATACAAAGCTCGAGATACAGGACCATCCTTGTGCCTCTTTAACAAATCCACAAGATGAGCTAATGCGCCAGTGTCAACAATGAGTTGTTGGTGCTCCGGCTGTTGACACATATGACAGCAAGAATGAACAAGTTTAGCAATTATACGTAGAGTAAGCGTGACGGTGAATTAGATCCTATCCAAGAGTGTCCCACATAAATATCCATGCAACATAAAGAAGGTCAAGAGTAATACTGGATACACCGAGAATCAAAAGCAACCCAGACATATCGGCAACCATAACACACCAACTTACTATAGCAAACCGGCAACTACAATACCACCAAACAACCCAACGAAAAATAATCACACTACACCTCCTTACATGTATACCACAGCCAAAAAAAAAAAAAAGAAAATACTTTTGCCTCACTATTGTGAAATTTTAGCTTCATAGTTCATACTAATTGTCGGTGCATTCTAATATCAATTAAATTAATAATAGGCCTAATTGTCTGTGTGCTTCTGGGAAGAGAATATATTATTTTAGTATATTTTCGAATTATAATTTCCCCAACTCTAACTGTAATTTTATACAAATTTTGAATTTTAGCAACTTCAGTTAGTATCCAAAATTCCAAATCCAACTAACATAAATTCCAATTCTTGAACCTCTGTGAGTAAATTACAAGCTCAATTGTACCATCACTGAAAAAATTAAAACGAGAAATCTATTTATACAGAAAAGGAAATTTCCAAGTCCACAGAAAATTTTGACCAAAAGTGGACTGAAAATTTGAAAAACAGTAAGAGTAAAGTGACCTTAACTGCGAGAAGGCCCAGGGCAAAGGCACTTCCCTTCTCAACCTCGTGTTCAAACGGCTTCGAACTCCGGTCGCCGTCGCTTAACGGCGGCGCTTGAAGATGCTTTACCAGAGCCGGAACCGCGCCGCCTTCGACGATCACGCTCACTACCTCCTCTGCTCACACACAAACGCATAAAATCGTTAAATCCGAGCTATTCAAGAACCTCGAAAGCTTCACAACCGATAAGAAATGAGGGGAAACAGCGAGATCGGAGGGTGATTTGGGGATTTCGTTTCAACCAACCGTTCTTGCCGAGCTCGGCGAGGACGTGCGTGGCGCGCTTGGCAGAAGCTCGATCGGCTTCGCTCCAAGAGAAGGTGGAGTTGAGGACCTTCACCTGCTCGCTGACCTCGCTCAGCAGCGCCTTTCTGGCTTCGCCGGACTTCACCGAGATCTCCCGCTCGCCGCCGGTTTCCTCCTCTAGCTTCCGCTTCTGCCCCTTCCTCTCTGGACGTCTCTGGTCCTGGCGCCTCTGCAACTCCATCAACGACGACGGAAGCGACGAAGAAGAGAAACTGATCCGAATTGGAAAAACAAACTTCGGACTTGAAGAGGTTCGACTGAGAGACAGGGACAAGTGAGAGAGAGATCGATCCAAGGGTATTTTCGGAAATTAGAATTAAAAAAAAAAAGTGAAAGTTTTTTCCTTTTTGTTTTGTTGCTTTCTCCTTTCTTTTCCTTTCCCGTGGATGTGTTGGGTCAAAATCCGCCACACGATTTCCGGTATATCTACATATCCATTTATTTATTTAATTTTTTTTTTCACTAAATTATTTTTTGAGAATAACTAAATTATTAATATATGGTTTAACGTGCGCTCCCGCTCGGAGAAGGCACAGAGTGGGACGACGATATCAGCTAACGTGCGGACGGTGCGTTCTGTATAGGCCTGCCAGAATCCAGAGGACCCCGCCAACTGCCATGCTAGTTCCGTCGTGCTTGCAGGTAGTTGCCGTGTGGGACTTTCGTTCAAGTTTTTGGGTCGGGTGTGTGAATAAATGAACCCGGGAAGTTAGCCAACTGAAAGTGATGTCTTGGCAGAAAGCACAAGACCGCGTGAATTTGGCACCCACCCGAACCAACCAAATCTACAAGGAACGGTTTCATTAAACAAACACCACTGTCTTAACGTCTCTAGCTACTGGTACAAAGTTATTTACTAAATCAAAATGAAGAGTTTGAAGTTATTGTTATGTAATATTTTGAGCTGTTAATACAAATTTAAATCCTGAACTACGATGACAGTAAACTCATTCTCTAATTCTCGTTAAGAGAATGTGATTTTTCACACACGAGGGGTTGATTATGATTGTTTCAAACATTCAACTGGGTTCACATGCCTAACATTTCATGAATTGATTGCATGTGAGTCAAAAATTGAGGTCCACCCAATTTTTATATTTGGAGAAAAATAATAGCTGCAGAATCGAGCCTAGAGAAATGGAGAGAATCCAATGGTGATTACACAATAAAATACAGGGCGTGGGTGGACCAGTACAATCAAGTTTTGGGCCCATTTTCAGAATTGTCACTCCTTTCTTTGGACTTACTCTATCACTAGACCCATTTGTCCTCCCGATACCATTTTTTCAGCTTTTAAAAATAAGGTTATTTGTCATTCAGATCTAGTTATTTGTCATTCAGATCTGGTGATATTCCTCTTCATTTGAAAGTAAGTGGTCGTAAGTTTAAATCTTGTAGATGGTGAATTTGTTACCAAACTAGGCTGCCCATTATGTGGCTTTACCGAACTCTCCCTCCCCTTAATGTAAAAATATCGATGGATTAAAAAAAAAAATGAGGTTATTTGACCCCAAAAAAAAAAGTTCCTTGTAATTGAGATGTTTGTCTGATAGTATTGTTCTTTCCTCGTAATTGAGATGTTTTAGATTTAATTTTCGTTAAAAGCGAATTTGAATCACATTATTGTTAGTTCATTGTAAAATTTAGTCTAATCTCCTACTTCTTTAGTGCAAATAACATCATTTGCTCAAGAAAAAAAAATGGGAATTCTTTATGCACCCTATTTTTTATTTTGAGCACTCCATTTTTTTTCTTTCTAGTTATTGATGAAACTGATCAAAAGAAAATTAAAATATTGAATTAACTAGGGAGTGTAATTGTGAAAGTGAGTCTGTGAAAAATCATTGTTGTTTTAAATTAATCATGTTTCCTAACAAAATAGGGGTGTGCTATCGACACACCCATTTTTACTTCTCACACATCTCTTGTTCATTTCTGTATATTGATCTTCTTCAATTCATCCGATCCGACGACCGAAAACCAAAAAGGCATGGGATAAGTAAAAAGGGATGTGTGGATATCACACACCACAAAATATATTCTATATCAATTGGTTAGGATGTAATTTTTTTTTTCTTTTTTTTTAAATGTGTTGGTGTTTTTGACATAAAATATCACACATGGAGGTCCAAGAGAATGGGGCCTCAACCATGTATTCGACTTAGGATTTAAGTTCTGAACAAAACTAATACAACTTGTGCAATTAGTGACGAGCTAAGATTACAAGGGTACAAAACATGGTATTAGAGCCGGGTTTGACTTGGGACACATGACAAATCATCATGGAGCACATGTAATCAATTGCCTAATAGACGGAGGATGGATGAATTATGATTTGATTCAAGGTCGAGATTGTGTAAGAATGGTGGATCAAATACAATTGTGGAGTCGCCGATATTCATTTTCAATTGAAAATAAGAGGTCTTAGGTTTGAATTTTTTGGATGACGAATTCAATACAAAATTTGGTTGCCAAGTATGTTGCTTAGCTGAACTCTCCCCTCTTAGTGTAAAAATATATCGATGTACTCAGATATACAATTGTGCAAAATAGAAGGATTGATTGCTCATAAAAGAATATTAATCTAAGAGTTGTTGGTCTAGCCGTCTAGTCCTTGGTTTGCTCTTAAATTGTCTGAGGTTCGACTTTCTTCCACGGTAACCACCTAGCAAATGCTAGAGTTTCTCGCTCCCCAAATGTTGTGGGGTTAAGTGAGTAGTCGAGTCTAAGACTTGGATACACTAGTCAAAAAGAAAATAAAGAAAATATTAAGTGCATGGCATTTTGAGATAAAATATCACTTACGTCACACTTGAAATTACATAAAGTTCGAGCCCTACCATTTTTCCTTGGATGTAGTGGTTAAGAAAACATATACAACTTTATTTTGGTATAATGATGAATAACTATAGACAAAGCCAGTATTTGTTCGAATTGATATAAAGTATAGAGCAGAAAACAGTCCCTTGAACTTTCATAAACTTAATTTTGCTTAAGCCGATTTAAAATATTTATTAATCTTCTTCTGGTGGTTTGGTTTGGTTTGATTTGGTTTGGTTTGGATCTTCTGTTTGTCTTCGCTTCTACAGTTTGCTGTTGGGCTGTCGTTTGAGTTGGTCTAGTCCTGCTGGCTTCACTTGTTTACAGTTTATCCGTTTACTTTTTCCGGTGGGCCGGGTCTTCATTTGGTCTAAGTGGTACCCCACACACCCACCTACCCCACCAAATCATAATTACATTAGTTAATTTAGCAATTAAACTACCGACTCTTGACCAAGCCCTTGTTTTCCCGCGTTTACCCAACCGAAATACCTTTCCTCTTCCCCAACTCCACCTTCGCGGCTCCTTCTCTCTCTCTCTCTCTCTCTCTCTCTCTCTCTCTTCCTATTCCTTCCTTGCTTATCTCACTCACCCAACCAAAGCCCTTCCATTCTCTCTCTACACCTCCTCTTTCTCTCCTCGCCCTCCACCATGTTTATCTCCCTCCTCCATCTCCTCATCCCCCTCCTCCTCCTCTCCCTCCTCCCCCTCTCTCTCTCCCTCCCCAAAGGTATGCCCTTTAATATGGAAATGTCTAGTCCTTTATTGTAAAATTCATTTTCCGTCTTCCAATTGACTTTGGGTTGAATGCTCACATTCTAATTTGAAAATTTTGAACCAGGTACTCTTATTAACTGCGGCGCCGCCGTCAAATCCGAAATCGACGGCCGCGAATGGCTCCCGGACACCAGCTTCGTATCCGCTGGGACCCCGAGGAACTTAACGACCCCGGTCCTCGTCCCCATCCTCTCCACCGCCCGATCGTTCCCGAACAATCCCCACCGCAAGTTCTGCTACACCGTCCAGGTCTACCGCAAAGCTAAGTACATGGTCCGGACCACGTACTACTACTACGGCAACGGCTCGCCGCCGGTGTTCGACCAGATTGTTGACGGCACTTTCTGGGCCGTCGTTAACACCACCGAAGACTACGCCAAGGGCTTGTCGTCTTACTACGAGGGGGTCTTTCTCGCTCAGGGCAAGACCATGAGCGTCTGTCTCGGGTCGAACAATTACACCAAATCCGACCCGTTTATCTCCGCCCTGGAGTTTGTGATACTCGAAGACTCGCTCTACAACTCCACGGACTTCAAGTCGTACGGCCTCAGTTTGGTCTCCCGAAACAGCTTTGGGTACACCGGATCCATCATTCGGTATGCGCCTCTCTCTTTTGCTGTAGCTTGTAAAAATCTGTAAATTCAGTGACTTTTGAAGTCAAAGTTTGAGTGAGTTTAGAATCTAAAAATTGGGTTATCATCAGATACACAGATGACCAATTCGATCGATTTTGGGTGCCATTTGGAGGGCACATCCCATCTATGTTTTTGCATCACCGTATTGATTGCCGTTAGATGAGTTTAAATTTTAATTTTTGTGTAGTTTATAGATTAATTTGCATTCTTTTAATGACAATCAATGTGATGGTGAGCAAAAATACACTGTTATCATTTGTTTAAGTTCTATATTTGTGTATTCAGTGACTTTGAAGTTAAATTTGTGAGATTTTAGTATCTGAAATTGGGTATTTTCAGATACCCAGATGACCAATTTGATCGATTTTGGGCGCCATTTGAAGAACACAATCCAATGATTCCGATCAATGTGAGCAACTCAAATGCGTCTGTTTCTGGCATGTGGAATATGCCCCCTTTGAAAGTTTTTGAAAGCGAATTGACGACAGGAAAAACTGAGGCCATGGAGTTGAATTGGCCTCCTCGGTCAGTTCCTGAATCGAATTACTACATAGCTCTGTACTTTGCTCAGGGCAGTCCACAGGGTCAAGAGTGTTGAACATTAGCATCAATGGTATTCCGTATTACAAGGATTTGGATGTGAAGCCAGAAGGGCTTGTTGTTTATGCATCAAGGTGGCCTCTTTCTGGTTCTACTAGGATTACTTTGACCCCATCTGCCGGATCAAGCAGTGGTGCTTTGATTAATGCAGGCGAGGTGTTTGATGTGTTGCCCCTTGGAGGAACAACTCTTACTCGAGATGGTATGCTTATCATTGATGGTTTTGGGTGATATTTTAGTTTTGAACTAACTGATGTTAGAAATTTGTAAACAGGCTTATTCAAATTGCAACATTAGATTGTTCCTAGGCTTGATGTAATACTTCATGGAGTTCCCTTTTCATATCAGCAGTTATTGCTTTGCAAAGAGTAAAACAAAGTCTTCTGAACCCTCCACCTGACTGGAATGGTGATCCTTGTTTTCCCCGTCAGTACTCGTGGACAGGCATTACATGCTCTCCAGGCCCTCGAGTTCGTGTGGTCACTTTGTGAGTTGAAACCTGTCATAATCATTTTTCATGCTCGATTTTTGTATTGCTTATAGTGTGCTTCCCTTTCTTTTTCCATCTCAACATGGCCAAAACTTACTTCTATTTCCTCATGCTTACAGAAATCTGACAAATACGGGCCTTTCAGGATCGCTATCACCTAGCATTGCCAACATGACCGCATTGTCTAATATGTAGGTTCCTGAGAATTTAACCGTATTTAGTTTGTTCACAAGTATTGTTGAATGCCTGATTGACGATTTAGTACTTCTGACAGCTTGCTTGGGAAGAATAACTTTACAGGGCATATTCCCGATCTAAGTTCGTTGAAGTTACTGGAGAAACTGTAAGTTGTGACAATTTACTTCCCACCGTTTGCCCTTGCCTCTTCATCATTTTATTTTTGAACTTGCAATGAAACACATTATGGCATATGGAAACATTGGCCACCATAAATGGTATTCTGCAAGTCAGTGGCCTGAAAGTTGAAACTATACTGCTTGTGGTGTGATTAAGTGATTAATAATCTATTTTAGCGGTTTTGTGCTACTTTGTCATTGCATTGGTTGTCTCATCTGATTCCTGAATATTCTGAGTCTCCTTATTTTTGCCTGAAATGGCTTTCTCTGATCCAATTTTTCTTTTTCCCTCATTTAAGGCACTTGGAAAACAATCATTTCAGTGGAAATATCCCCTCATCGCTCGGGAGCATTGATAGGTTGCATGAACTGTAAGTGATGTCAAACAGTCAAAGTCGCTTCTTCTTTCTTGGTATTAATTTGAGTTTTTTAATTGCATTTTCCAAAATGTCTATTTGTATTGAAAAATGGATGAGAAGAATTTGGTTTCGTTATGTTATTATTGGTTCACGTTCAAATATATGTATATTTTATACTGTTTAATTGTAGAATTGTTAGCGCTGTAATTTATTGGAGGCAAAAGTTAATTGTGACTGATTTGAAAACTTTATGGTGTAAGGTCAACTTGTGGTATAACCCCAGTACTGATACCTTTTGATTCTCCTGTAGTTGGAAACACCTACTTTTTAAAGCATATAAGAATCTGGAATGGCTGCAACAAAAATTTGCATGTTCAGCGTGCTGTATATTACAGACGAATACATTAGGGCTTCCAGATGTTCTGTCTGTTTTGTTTGTCAGAAGCAAATACCATTAGAAGTGTATCATGGTCTAAACCTTGTGATTGACAAAGGATTCTCACTAAGTTCGGAAATATATGCACACACGGCTCATTTATCTCTATACATAGGACTTTCTGATTTCCTAACTTGCTTCCATGTCTCTTTCAGTTTCTTACAAAACAATAATTTGACTGGTGAAGTTCCAGATAGCCTTATTCAAAAATCGGGACTGGACCTAAGGACCTAAGGTAGTTGAATTCCACTAGTCTTACCACTCAAACCTTAAGAATTGCACCTTAAGCTGATTGTTTTAATTTGCATTTCAGGACGTTTGGAAATTCTTTTTCAGCACAGCCACCTTCTTGAACAGCTAGTATTGTGCATTCAAAGGTAAATATCTTTTCCAAGAAACTTGATCCCAACATTCAACATTAAGAGCTCTACAAAATTTGGACTGCAAATTTTCCCTTTGCCTGCTCTTTGGTCCTGCAGTCGAAAGTTCTTGCGCTTATCTTTAGTTTTGATGGGGTTTGAGACCTTCATTGAAATTTTACCCTACAGTTTTATACCCGATTGTTCATATACGGTCACGTTGATCCGTAGTTGATGCTCTTAAGTTGTCCATAGTTGATTTTTCTTACTCTTTAATACACTTTTAATTTTCCTTTCAAATGTACACCATTGTATTGTTTGTAAAAGTTATATTTTTGTGAAGTGATTGATGTTGATCCTTTATTTACTTCCGTTAGGTGTATGGTTCCCTATTAAATTCACATATGTACTTTAGGCCAGTTGGCAGAGTGCCAGTCTCCTTGCACCTAAGTTTGAATCTCCATCCCTGTAAATTAGAGTCGGGAATTCGACTCCCTGTTACATTCAAACCATGCATCAAAGAGAACCCTACGAATGTGGTCCTCTTCCCTTTCTTCATATGCTAAAAATAATTCAAACATTCAATGGTGGTTAAGGCCAAAAATCAGATTCCAAAAGCTGCAATGGCTCACATGTTGGACCCACCGAGTCACAGATGTGCATCTGCATCTTGCATGATTTTCTCACTTTCCTCCTTGCTTATTTGGTAGAGCCAGTTGGCGGATCATTGTATGTACATTTTGGACAATACAAGAAGCCAAAAGTCATTTAGTACTGCAGTTTAGTAGTATTTCTTCTTGTTTGTAAATAAGAAGTTTTAGGTTCAATTTTCATTAAATGCAAGATTTGAACCACATTATTACTTGTCCGGTGAGGTTTAACGCACTCCCCCATCCCTTCGTGTAGATAATATCGTTTGTTCAATAAAAAAAAATTTCCAAAAGAAAGAAAAAAAGACAAAATAATCAAACAAATTTCTGTTAATTTTGTGACAAAAAATACTAGAAAAGTTAGCATTTACATTACGATTCTTCAAATTCACCATAATCAACACTGGGTGTATTCAATTGGGATTTTAAGGAATTTTAATTCTTTAATGAATTTAGGGGTATTCAATCAGGATTTTAAGTGTTTCTTTGAAATTAAAGGTGTATTCAATTAAAATTTAAGATAGTTTATTAAAATGCTATAGAAATCCGGATGTATTCAATTAGGATTTTAAATAAGTTTATAACATTCCAGATGTATTCAATTAGAAATTGATTTTAAAGAATTTTAGAGAGTTGAGGAATTTGAGGGAATTTGAGAGATTTCGTAGTGTATTTTAAGCATCCACAAATCTCACCTCTTCTCATGAGATTTCAAGGAATTGAATCAAAATTTTATATGTAATCTTACAAATCAATTAAACTCTACAAAAATTCATAGATTTATAAATCCATTAAAGTCTCGAATTCTTAATTGAATACACCCTTCTAAACATGAGACAGAAATTTCAAATGAAAGAAAAAAATATATGGAGAAATTTGAGAAAACAATGAAAATCTTGATTTTCCAATATGCACGGGGATCCTTGGATGTTGGATCTTTGGCCGCACTCTTACGCCGGAGCATAGTAGGGTTTTCGTCTTACGGCGGAGCATAGTAGAGTTTGTATGACACAATTAATCTTGCAGATCGGACCAACTTCTCTACCTCTCTAGTACTCTTCCTTTCCTGAGAGGAAACAAAGGTGGCAAGACACTGCTCTTCACCTGTGTGCAAATTGGCACATTTACCATCGGCCTTATTCTTATGCTTGCGGATCTTGTTCGTTCCAACCCTTTCTTTATCCTCTTCATATACTTCTCTTTGTTCCCTTCCTTCTCTTGATCCGTCGTTGTAGCTATATCCGCCAACGAGTTCGAGGAAGAAGAGGAAGACGAGGACGAGGAAGATGGGGACAATGTCGAAGCGCGTTGCTTCTTCAGTCTCAGTAGCTCCTTCCACAAAACCGTGCACTTAGGCGGCCTCGGAGATGGATCGTCGTCCACAAACCAACTCCCCCGGCTCTCCTCCTTGTTCACCCCCTCCTCATTCTCGTCTCCCTCAACGTCCTTGGTGTTGAGGTTGAGCTTCGTGAGCCGTTCGGCGTGCTGCTTTTGCCAATAGGGAAGGAGCTTCCCTTCGAAAAATAGCTCATCTGCAGACAACATGGCATGGCTACTCACGTTGCTCGAGAGAAACTCAAAATCCGGGTTACGTACCTTTTGGTGATCACCACCCTCCATTTTTTTGTCTTGTACTTCGCCGCGCGAATTCGGGGTGATGGAGATGAAGTTGTTCTCGTCGAGGAACTCAGCGGAGAACGAAATCCGCGGACTCGAAGGCGTGCCGACGGATCTAGGGGTTGCCTGAACAATTTCTAGGGATCCCATTTTTGTGGTAGTGAAAGAGTGGTTTTGAGCAAATGCATGAGGGTATGTGGTATATATAAAGGGAAGGAAGAGATGGTTTGTTGATGTTAATTTTTAAGTCAAGTGTTAATCTGTGTGTTATGTGATGGCTAATTGGGCAGTAATTATCGTTTGGATTATAAAAGTTAGGTGGTCTGGTGGAGGCGAAACAAGAGAGCTCAGGTGGTGTTTAGAATATAGAAGCAGGCACATGGACAACTTCACCTTATTGGGAACTCAATAAAGACAACAAATTTATATATTACCATAGCTTCTCATGCAATTCTAACTAGTGTTTTCTTTCTTGTTCTTCCAAAACCCCAAATTTGATTAGAAAAAGTGCAAAGTAACTTCCTGGAAAAGGATTTAACCTCTGCTCTTTTGAAGAATGGAAACTTTTTCTTTTGTTTGAACCCTTAGTGCTCATATGATTTATTCAATTCAACCACTAGAGAAAAAGAGGGAGTGCTAGAGGAGAAAAAGTGAGCGTAAAAATCATTTTCCTATAAATTATACAAAAGGAGAAGATATTTTCTTTTGTTAGACGGTTTGACATATTATACTATTAGATTTGTTGATTTGAACAATGCATCAGGTTACATATAATTTAGATTCATGTATCATAATGAGAGAAATTAGAAAAATTTTGTTACTTAAATAGAATATGAGAAGTGATTATCATACGTCTTTTTTTATATCTAAACATCGAATTGAATAAACCAAACTGAATCAACTAGTCATGATTAAAAAGAAGTGTATAAGAGATTAAAAATGGTATTATGTGTTTATCATTTTCGAATAAAAGATAATCTTAAAGCTTTTCATGCTTTGTCTTTTTATTGTTTTGTAGGTATTAGATTAGGGTAAATCCTATCAACCTTGCAAGATACATGTGATTATGTTGGAGAGGGGGATCTTTTGCTTTTTCAAATTTAAAACAGCACATAGGAGCAGGAAACTTTAAATTAGGATTATCTCATGGATTAGTGGTAATTAATCTAAATGAGTTTGGATTAGTCAAAGAGAGATTTGACTCCCCTGCTTACAGGGGTAGTATAAGTTATAACATGTTAGTTAGGGGTCCCAAGCATGTGGCCACATGTGCCATTCTGAATCATAGATACATTTTTATGACCAAACTAACCTTCTATAGGGTTTGCCTCTTTCTGGTATTTCATGTGAATTCCCCTATCTTGGGTTGGTTTTCTTGTCATTTTGAAAGGTTTTTGAAGTGGTAGATATCATGCCAACAGCTTAAAAAGCTTCCATTAAGATTTGGGGAGTTATAATTATAATTAAATCAGGACAGCTAATGAATATTTTTAGGGTAAATCACTAAATCTAATTATTATTAAGTATTGGGGTTGTTGTGTGGTCCTTCAGTGTCCTGTATTATATGTCTTTGTTGTAAGACTAAGGGAGACAATAATGTCTCAAAGTGTTTACTCATATATTAAACAACATTAACCACCATGTGATACCCAAATTATTTCTTGATTTTAACAGTCATCAATTAATGCCTGCATTTGCATCACAAGTCATAAGACTCGTTTGAAAGTACTTTTAGAATTACTGAAAATGCTTTTAGAGAAGAAAATTTTTGGGTTTCAAAAGTAGAAGCACTTCAAGTGTTTTTTTTAAGAATTTACTCGCATTTTACTAAGAATTGGTTCCAAATAAATTTTTCATCAAAAAACTATTAGTCAGTTTAAAAGCAATTCCAAACGATAGTTGGTGAAACCAAAGAGAATTAGGTGTGTAGATTAAAATTAATATTAAAAAATGTATGATTATGTTAAGAAAATATAGCACAACCATTACAATTTTTTGGAAAAAAAATCTGTCGAATAAACTTATTTGAGAGATTCCTCGATTATAAATATGTGATATGTTGATTGTCACTACACATAAGATTGACCTTACTCAAGACTTTCCTTGTAACTAGGTGGTTAATATGGTAAAGGTCTGTTTGAGACTGCTTTTGGAGACGTTAATAACACTTCCTAACTTATAAGTGTTTTTGGTTGATACAGAAGTGTTTTTATTGAGAAGTATCTGCCAAGTATTAGAAACAATTCCTAAATGCTTTTCCTTAAAATACTTTGGAATTCTAATAAAAAGTTACCAGTTTTTCAACCATGTTTCCTACTTAAGTAGTTTCGAACGATTGATAAATTGTAAATAAGTTCTGATGTTATGTACCTCAAACATAATGTTCACGTGCGAGGTGATTGAGAAATGGGTCTATAACTTTCTACATCTAAACATAAGGCTTGTGTCTAGTTAGACCATATGATTAACATAATTTTTTAACGTTTCCAACATTGTTCGTATATGTATCACTTTGTGAAATCGAAGGCTAGTACGTACTTGTTACTATTTATGTATAGTGTTGTCACAGACAATAGTAAAGGATTAAGACACAAGAACATAGTACCCTTCCTATCTGTCACATACGTGACTCGTTGGATTGTGTAAGTTTGTAACGTTGGAGAAAGGGAACCACAAATTTTGATATGTTTTAGACGTACTTACTTTTGCAAGAAGGATTAAATGCACCCAAAAGATAAAAGAGGTTATTCGTTGGAGGTCATAAAATATTTTCACTCCTAGTTATGGCATCCTTTTTAAATCTTGCACGCTCTTGTTTCGTTTTAATTTATTCAATTAGACGACTAGAAAAGAAAAATAGTGCATAAGATAAAAAAGAGAGCGCATAAATCACCGCTCAAAATAAAAACTCGGAGGCAAGGCAATGTGGGTGGCTAACTGTTGTGGGGGACCATTAAATATTAGCATACAGATGATAGACCACTGTATTAATTAAAGATTAAGAGGAGGTTTACTCTGGTTTCATGCAAATCCCAGCTGTTAAATACTCCATCATGGAGCTCTAGTTAGAGAGAGAGAGAGAGAGAGAGAGAGAGAGAGAGAGAGATTTAAGTTCTTTGACTATGTGTTTGTTTAATTACTTTCAGTTGGATACTTAACACTGTAATTTGTAAGACTCAGGCCACAGAGTATAATATATAGGTTAGGTGGATTGAAAAGTTTTTCTGAGTGTAAAGATACTTTTAGTGGTTCATGAACAGAGTATTGTTATAATTCTAACAACAACAAAAACTCCAGTGACAATTGTAAAGAAATGCTCCACAACTGAAGTTTATTGTCGCTTACTTAAAAACTGCTTATAATTAGAAGTGAATCCTACAAAAGCGCTCTCTAACCCAGTCTATTTGTTAGCGTTATAATAGAAATATTTGAGGACGAGAAAAGTTTAAGCAAAAACGAATGAGTGGATTTAAATGTGGTTGCGGTTAGCAAGGCCCAAAAACCTCACTAGAGTATCTCCCTGCAGTGTAGCGTGAGCATTTTCATCGGGCCGTGATCATAGGATTACTTAAAGGAGGAGTGTTAATTAATCTCTGCCTCCAACCAAAAAAATTAAAAAAAAAAAAAAATCTCTGCATGCAGTCTTTCAAGTTTCAACTAGATCTTCTGCTATGAATCATTTTGGAAGCTGCACTCTGACACCTTCAAATAATTCCACTACTTGAGGGAGCCACTTCTTTTGTTCTTTTGATGTAGATCATCGAACTCTGGACATAATCCAATCCACACCCACATTTACCAACGAGGAAAGATTGGCTCTTTAAATTAAGGAAGGAGTTCTTCCTCAAGACACTTTGTAACCGATTTATAAAACTTTGTGTTTATAATTAGAACCGTTCATATTATAAATCATTCTGTAAGATTATCTCTGCAAAAAAAAAAAAACAATTTAAAATAAGGTTGTTTAGTCAATCAACTACAGCAACACAAATAACGGTTCATAAAGCTTTTACGATATCTGACTATTTGTTTTTATATAGTTCGATAACTAAACGATCTCTTATTTTATTGATTTTCTGCAGAGATGGATCGTTACAGAATGATTTTTAATATGAACGAATCTAATCACAAACACAAAGCTTGTGAATCGGTAACATCTTGAGGAAGAACTCCTCATTGAGGAGTCAAGTTAATTCTTGTTTTGCCACCTAAGCTATCTCCACTCTCATTTTTAGTAACTTCTAAGTATGGTTTTACCAATTGTAAGGGGCTTCTAGCTCAAGTAATTAAGAGCATTTATTTTCAGTTTTTTGGACTTGAAATTCAATATTTGATTCCCCTCCCCCAACTATTGATTGTTATAAGGAAAAAAAAATAGGCTTATTAGTCGAAATGCTCCCTGAATCTGCCATTGAGTCTCAGTTTACCTCTTGAAACTGGTTTTGTCTCACTTTACCCCCTGAAACTAACATTTTCAACTCTTTTGTCTCACTTTACCCACTTCCGTAATGAATTGTTAAATTTAAGCATATTTTAGACATTTTAGTTTTTACACATTTATTTACCTTTAGCCTAATTTTTGACAACTCTAATTCAAACGCATAAATTTTGGGCATTTTTAAAAATAAATTATTCAATTAATAGAAAATTTCAGAGCAACAAAATCATTGTATCAATCAGAATAACGGTTACATTTGTTCGTAGAGTCATTTCACTGGCAAAACATCCATGTATTGGCTCGAAACTTCACAATTGAAAAATATTCGTTACAATAAAATCAGTATACCATTAAGCTATCCAAAATATTTCCCAAACCAAAAAAAATCATTTAAAGTAAATGTGCACAGTTTGAACAAGCTCATGCCTAGTGGAATCAGTGCTCAATTTTTTTTGTTTCAAAGTGTGCACATTTGCTTAAATGATTTTTTTTGGCTGCAAGTGAAATTACTCTTCAAACAAATATAACTCGTATTTTGGTTGATACAATGATTTGTTGCTTGAAAATTTTCTATTGATTGAATAATTTATTTTAAAATGCCCAAAATATATGTGTTTGAATTAGAGTTGTTAAAAATAAAATTGAGACTTGTTTAGTGTGGAATAAATGTGTAAAAACTGAATTGTCTAAAATACCCTTATGACACATCCCAACCCGGAATGTCAACTAGGACTCCGAATTGAGCTATGCTGGTTGACACCAAGAAGGTGACGAAGCCATTAAGTGTAGTGATGTGGAAAATATAAGTAAATTTAAACCTAAAAGTGTCTAAATACAAGAGTGCACCGTGAGCGGGAATGAACCCAATTCACATGTGATGACAGAGCATAAGTACCGTACAGTAAAATAGGGTGAGAATTATATCATCGATGATACTTGCCTACACCAAGATTTGCCAATAATCCTCGTCAGTACGAAAACTCTGCTACTAACATCTAGAGGGGCAAAAAATAAGGGTGAGTGGGCCTAAAAATAAAGTTTTAATAAAAATCTTTTGAAAGTGTTATAACCCCTCGCCGTAAAACCCGTATAGTTTCCAGAAAATAATATTACTACATAGGTATAAAAACCAATGCCCAAGAGCAGCGAAAACTAAAGTATGTCATGTCATAATATCTCAGCATTAATAAATGTAAGCCAGGTGTGAAACCAATATAAAATAGTATGACAGTCGGAGTCACCTAACGTGACCTGTATGACTGGACTTATAGCTCATCAATCTAGGCTAGCACACGAGTTGGAGTCACCTAGTGTGACCTGTACAATAGGTTGGGTATAAATATGTACGCTCAAGTACTACGATCACATGAAAGATGTGCGATAAATCACGGGTCACCTATGAGTCGGAACCACCTATTGTGGTATGTACGACAGGTTGGCACAAGACTTGGATTCAAGGTAAGCGTGTGGTGCGGGAGGTGAATAATCACGTGAAGGTTGGCCCTAGCCCTAGGTGGGAACATTAATACCCATGCAATACAATCCATTCAATCACATAATATTCACATAAAGCTTACTTGAGTCTTCGTAGCATCACACAATACAATCACAAGTGTAACAATGCAATATTTAAAATGTAGCTTATTTACGACATGGCAAGCAAAGCATAGTTCCATATAAAAAAAAATGTTTCTGGAAACCGTGAAGTTTATATATATATATATAAGAAAAAGACCCACTCACCTAAGGTCTGCGCTACAACTTCCTAGTACGAATATCGAGGCGTCACGAACGATCAGTGCCTAGAACAATTATCAAATCACATCTCAAAATCCTTATTGATAGGACACGTACCTTACATAAAACACATCCCCAAGGATGTTCTAAAATGACCCATTGACCAAAAGTCAACCGTCAATCAAAGATCGACGGTAGGGTCCACAACACTACGTAACTTGATCCGGAAGATCCGCATCACATATTTCCAATCCGTAACTTCCAAAAATTCACATTATGCTTCTAAAATATCATACTAAAGTTTCATTACGATCCAACGGTTGGATATCCGCCAATTGCAAATTCAAGTGGCGGTTAACGTTTTATTTGTGAACTAAAAATTCCAATTCAGGAAGATCTGTATGTCAAATTCCAAATCCATAAGTTTCTAATATCCTCAAATATTACATACTATAATGTATTAAAGTTTGGTGATGATCCAACGGTCGGATCGTCAATTCGTATAAGGATCAAGTAGCTGTCTCTATCAAAACTATGTTCAAACGATGAGATTTCATCAATTGGACTTCACCTATGGAATTGGGTTATCAAACTTAGCTTAGGAAGGTCAGGGGGTGCCTCGACCCACGCACCGCCGCACACGACGGTCGGCCGCCCCGACTTGCCAGAAAAATCAACTATTTCTAAAAAATATCAAATTTTATAGGAATGAAGATCTCAACGAGTAAAGCAAGTTTCATACCTGTGGCCAAGTCCAATTTGGCTGGGAAAAGCTTCAAATCGCCAAGAACCCGCCGAAACCCTAGAATTATGTGTTCTTCAATTCAATCAATCTGCAACACCACCATCCATAAAACTGTTTGGGCTTTGTTCCTGACCTCCAGAGAAGTGTTTTGGTGGTGGTGACTAAAGGTAAGTGTTTCAGAAATGGGTGGATCGCCACCTAGTACCTACCCAGCCGTGCGTCGACCTTCACGAAATTGGAACCAAAACTCTTTGTTTTTAGGTTGAGATGGTGGATGGGACGCCACTAAGTGATTTTTAGGTGATTAAGGGTGGTGATTCAACGAGAAGAATAGCATGATTTGCCCGGAATCAAACTGGGTCACAAACGGGTTGGTCGTGGGTGTGCACAGGTCAACGGGAAGGAAACCCCTCTTTCTCCTTTCCCGATTTGTTGCTTCTCTCTCATCTGATTGGTCTTTACCCTTTAGGTATGGTTTGGGGTTGAGGTGATTTTAAAAAAAGCTGGTATGAAAAAAAGCTGGGAGAGTTTTTGGTGTTTGGTAAACACCCCAAATCAATTTTTTTTTCAAAGTTTCAGATGAAAAAAAGCTAAAAAGTGGAAGCTGCAAAAGGCAGCTTAAAAAAATGGCTTATTGTGGAAGCTGCCAATGTTGCCCTCCTTTCTTCTTTCTCATTTCTCCCAACTCGGCAGCTCCACGTTGAGCCACCACATCGTCTCGCTGACTTCCTCTACCTACAACCTCCTCACTTCCTTTATTTTCCCAAGTCCCTTGTCCCATCCTAAGTCTCTCGAGTTCGAACCCAAGTCACTATTGTCTGACCCGAGACCGCTGCCTTCCGACCCAGAAGTCATTAACTCATGGGAGCTTATGAACGGGCTTAATGCCAACAGCTTCAGATTATCGTTGCTTTCGCCACCCAAACCCTTCGTTTTCTTAGAAAACTCCAACCCGAATCGCGCAATTCTTAAATCTCCGTACGAAAGCGTCTTCCGAGTGAACAACAAGAAGGATCCACTTGATCGGTTAGAGAAAATACGCCCGCCGGGCAGAGAAAACAAAGTCGTTGTCTACAAGACGACGCGAGGAGTGCGGCGGACTTTTGAGGAGCGTAACGTCGTCCGGGCAGAGATAGAAGACCTTTGGGTGATGATTGTTGAGCGTGACGTGTCAATGGATCGCGAGTTCAGAGAAGAGTTGAGCGACTTGATGAAGGGGAAAGGGAAGGAGGCAGCAGTGCCGCCATAGGTGTTTGTGAAGGGGAGATATATAGGTGGCTCTGAGAAGGTGCTGAAGATTTTGGAGAAGGGTTTGCTGGGTTAGATTCTTGTTGGATGTCCAAAGAGAAAAGCTGGGTCTGTGTGTGAAGGGTGTGGGGAGGCAAGGAACACTATCATATTGCTTTTTTTTTTTTTTTTTTTTTCCAAATGCACTTTTACAAAAAAAGTTTACCAAACACTATGCTGCTTTATTTCACAGCTGATTATTCTTAACAGCACAGAAGAAACAGCTTTTTTTCAAAGCACAGCAATGCCAAACCAGCCCTTAATCTGATTGGTCAGTCTTCCCGCAAGGTGGGAGTTCAATTTATTTAACTGAACTTTAAATAACTAATTTCAAACGTTCGTAACTATATCATTATAATCCGAACTCGTAAACAGTTTTCGCCTATGCGTTCATAGTGATGAGTACTACGAGGATACGCTAAAAGAATAAGTCCTACGTCTCTCTAACCAATGGTCAACGAAAGTCAAAATCTTTGCCTCAAGGGCATTTTCGTAAAATCACTAATTTAAAATTTATAAAGCTTAGAATTAGGGACAGGTTGTCACACTTAAATTTAATAGTCCATTAACGGAAGTTGGTAAAATGAGACAAAAGAGTTGAAAATGTCCAAAATGAGACAAAACCAGTTCCATGGGGTAAAGTGGCAGTTTCAGGGGGTATTTCGACTAATAAGCCAAAAAAATATGGTATTGATTCACTTATATTATAACATATTATTAACTGATGTTATAGCCTAAAGTATAAACTCGTCACTAGCATATAATATAATTTGAGAAAATTAGTAACACAATGTTGGCATGCCATGTGATGCTATGTGCGGTGTTAACCGTTAATGGTCAATTAATACAAAGTTTTGTTGTGACTATCAATCCTACATCAAAAGAAATGATGGACCTTGCATCTATGCTAATAATAAAAGTGTAGATGTAATACGAGAGTATGAAGATCGCTTCCCTTACTAATCTAGATTGCCTCACTCATCTCTTTCTTTTAATTAAGTATTTTACAAATGCATTCGCAGGCAAGATAGGGATATGGTTAACTCAAATGGTGATGATATATATATGATCTATTAATTTGTGCATGTCGATTGCAATGTGATTATGTGGTAAACTAATTTAGGCGGTGGTTTAATTTTTATTGTTGTTTTTCTTTTCTACTAGTGAATTAGATCGATTGGTGAATGACTATATTTTTCTTAAATCATAAAGTACAGGAGAACGATATTGATATATCGATCTAACTGCATGTGCATGTGCATGCAGCAAGCAACCCCCACAGAACTAGTTATCGTCGTCCTTGGGAGGCTGGTAGCACAACACTCAAATGCGAGAGCAATGCTGAGGAGCATAATCATGCCAAATTAAGCTGTCCCTCGTGCTTAGCTTTAATGTTCAAGACTACTAGAGTTGTTCAGACATGGCGTTTTCCAATTAGTTCAAGTATCCTATCATTGCATGTAACAAAGTGAAACAACTAGGATACATAAACTATTTATCCTTCTAAACACAAATCCTGTTTGCATGGCATTCTCGTCCTCTACCGTAATTAGGATATATAAACTATTTGTCCTTCCAAACATAAACCCTATTGCAATCAAAATAGGTGCATATCAGTATTTTTTTCGCCTTCATAAAGCTCAACATTTTTACTCGATTTTTTTTTTTTTATTAACACTCGTCAAATATAAACTCTATATAGTCGAGTGAAATCGTGTGAGTGGCCTTGAAAAAGGTATTGTTTTTGTCTACCATTATTTGACGGAAAGGTGAATGGAAGTGAACATATTTGCCAAATTGTAAGATAAATTGAACTCTGGGTGGTTAATGGTGAAGTTGTTTAGTTTGGGATGTTGGATTAAGTACTGGTTTGGTACTAAGGTGCTTTTATAAAAAGTGGATATAAAAAAAAGTTTAGCTAAAAAAGGTGTTTGGTAAACACTTAAAAACAACTTATTTAAATTGGAAAACTTCATATGTCATTTGTTGAAAATTTCCTTTCAAAGTTAATGTAAACCACATGTAATTACCCCTCTCTCTATATACATATATATACTTTAGGGTCTCTTAAAATATGGTTCTCCGCTTGCCCTGCCAATGAGGCAATCGCACTTTAAGTTCACTGTGCACTATGCACTGTAACTCTCTCATGTTACAACGTGTGATTAATTTAAGATACAGATACAGTGACTTCGTGTAGAAAAACTTCTGCAATGGTTGATAGATACTATTCAAACTTTACAAATATGGCCTCAACCCCCAAATACTGTACTAGTAGTAATACGTGGTGTGAAAGGGGTGGCTATTGTTCATTGAGGGGGCCATTGTATTATTTGCTTAAGGTCCGCATGAAACAAGTTAGATTCAGAAGAGTGTCATCGATCTGGCAAAAGACAATCTACCAGGTCCGAATTAATGTGATTTTGTCCACCTCCATAATTTTGTTTCTGAAATATTTACCATAATAATCTATAAACTTGATTTAACTGTAAATGTGTGACATATACAAGCATAGTAATGAATTAAAATGTTGTTCTTGTTCCATATTCGTTTTGAAGAACCTCACCACGCAACGAATTAATAAAAAACAAACAAATTTTTTTTTCTTGTGCTGTTAGTATAACGAGTTAAGATTTTGATAGGTTCAAATCTTTCATCCTACAGCCAAACAAATTCGTGGAATATCAAAAACGCCGGAAAACAACCACAACTTTAACGGAAATGGTAACCTTACTCATCCAATTCCAACCAACATCTAGGGGTCTACTCTGTTATCTGAATTTTTTGTACTTACGGAACTTAGATTTGAAAAAATGTCCATAAAATTGGAGGCTTGGCAGCTGCTTCCCGTATTAAAATATCCACCGTCTTTATCCAATCACGACCTCTGAAGCTTTACGCACATGGCTGACCTCAAGTCAACCCTCAACGAACTGAAATGACCATGTGCCTAACTTTCTCCCATTTAATTTAATTTTCTAATTTTTCTTTTAATTGTTTTAAAGCCAGAACTTGAAAAATATATTATGTGTACCCGAACACAAAGTACCGAACACAAAGTATTACGTAACGTATTATAATATAAGTAAGCGACATAATTGATATGTCTTATTTTAGAATATGCTTTCTATGTTAATGTAGTCATATTATGACATATATTGTATCGACTTATATAAACTTGATTCGTACAAATAATTTCCAAAGGATTTTTAGCTAAAAATGGTTCATGAGATTTAAAATCGATAGATTTGGTCCCTGAGTTTGTTTACCATCAATCATTTTGGTCATTCCGTGAAAAATTTTCGTTAAAATAATAATAAAAAAACAAAAGGGTTAAACTCTGTTTACTACCTGAAATTTTGTGGTTTTCAACATTTTTTTCGTCCCAGAGTCATACCTAAAGTGTAAATTTTGGGACAGTCATATACATCCGTTAGTCAAACTGTTAAGTCTCATGTTAAATGTGACGTGGCGTCCATGTGGACAATAACTAGGCACCACGTGTCATCCACGTGGAAATTAAAAATAAATTATTTTATAAAATAAAATAAAATATTTATATAATAAAAAAATAAAAAAAAACCCTTCATCTTCCCCAAATCCCACTCGTGCCCACCCTCCCATCACCTACTCGTCTTCTACCTCCCCCAACCCCCTCCCTTCCTTCTTCCCTCTGCAACCCGCACCCTCTTCCCCAAAACCTCCCCCAAGCTCACTCCAACCACCAAAACCAGTCTCCCCCAACCTTCCTTCTTCCCTCTACAACTTGCACCTTTTCCCCCCAACCTGCACCCTTCTTTCCTTCTTCCCTCAGATCCAAGCTCACTCCCAAAACGATAACACACGGCCAAAACGACAACCCACAACTAAAAGATTTCTCCGGTGCTCCTCTCTGCTACTAATTTTCGACTTTCCCGACACATCTCCCTCCCCTGATCCCTCTGTACCGAACCTACTCCATCTCCACCTTCTTCACCTCCCCTCCCTTCTCCTAATCCCCAAAAAAATTCAATTTTCAGAAAAATTGAGCAAACCCAAAATATTTTTGACCCATTTGACTTCAACTTCGATTTCTTGCCGTCGCGGCTGAACTCCAAACCAAATGGTGATGGTAGATTTCGACGATGTGGGGGTGCTCGGAGAAGTGGCGGCGTCATTGTACTGGGCGTGCGACCTATTTGGTCGAAAACTTGAAGAATTTGGTGCGTTTTAATTTGAGGATAAGCTGGGATTGAATCCACGTGTTGGATTCAAAATTTGGTCGTTTTTTGGGTGTTTGATGGTTTCGAAAATCTAAAACCCAAAAAGTAGAGTAGAGCACTACAGGGAAAGACAAAAACGACCACGGGTTGGGTGGTCGGGTTTTGGCGATAGGTGGAGAAGTATGGGTCAGTGGAAGTTCCAAAAGCACAGTGAAGGAGCTAGTGCGAAAAAGCAGCGACGTCGTGGGTCGAGGTACGTTTTTGGCAGGAGTAGTGAGCGGAGTAGGGACCTGGAGGTGCTGCTCTGTTGGGGCTTCAGCGGGGAGGTAGGTGCAGGTAAGCGATTTCTGGCAAGAGTAGTGATTGGAGTAGAACCCGAAGGTGCTGCTCTGTTAGGGCTTCGGTGGGGAAGTAGGTGCAAGGAAGAGAATGAGGAAGGGAGAAGAAGGGAGGGGGTCGGGGAAGGAAGGGGTCGGGAATGAAGGGTGGTGAGGAGGGTGCATGAAGTCTTTAGTTGGAGATTGGACATTTTGGGGGGTTTGATTAAGGCTGGCTAAGTGCGAATGAGGGTGGGATTTGGGGAAGACGAAGAGGTGGGTGATAGGAGGGTAGGGCACGGGTGGGATTTGGGAAAGATGAAGGTTTTTTTTATTTATTATATAAATTTTTTATTTTATTTTATAAAATAATTTATTTTTAATTTCCACGTGGATGACACGTGGTGCCCAGTCATTGTTCACATGGCACCACGTCACAGTTAATGGGAGACTTAACAGTTTGACTAACGGATGTATAAGACTGTCCCAAAATTCACACTTTAAATATGACTCTGGGACGAAAAAAACTTAATGTACTAAATATTGAAAACCACGAAACATGAGGGTAGTAAACAGTTTTTTGCCCAAAACAAAAATACCTCAATTTTTGTTGAAACATTTATTAAATTGAAAATATTTTGTCATTTTATTCCTTATTTAACAAAGACTTCTCATGGAAGAGTCAAAATAATTGACGGTGAACAAATTTAAAATATCTATCATGGAAGAGTTAAAATGATTAACGGTAAATAAATTCAAAGTATATATTAATTAATGGTGAACAAATTTAAAATTAAAATATAAAATTGACTAAAAAGTCAATGTCCATATAAAAGTCAGAAACAGTCGTACACATTTCCAGAAAAAATCTGATGCATAAAAGGTTATGACAACTGAAATAATCATCACAAACAAACACGGAAAAAGCAAAAGCCAAAAGCATAACTTCATTCCCGAAAAAAAAAAAAAAAAAAAAAAAGCATAACTTCATGCTATAATAATTTACGTTTAAGTACAGTTTTAGTTTTTTGCGGTCAAATAATCGAAAAACCAAAAGCTAACAAACCAAACACAGCCCTAGAAAAACAAGATTCAAGTTCCAAGGGGCTAAAGTAACCAATTTTGATCGATTCCTTAATATTTGAGACCAAATCCAAATGAGTGTTTCCAAAGTACCACCCATCACATGCATCATCTGAAAGCAACTTGCATGTAAAAATTTACTATTATACGGCGTTTTGATTAAATAATGTAATGATACATAAATATTAAATTATATATGTTATTATATTATTAAACCAGAACGTTAAGGTATATAAATTTGTTCCGTAAGTTTTTCTAAAACCGTCATGTATGCAGCTAGTTAGATAACCTAACTCTCTCTTGGTAACAAACACAGAGATAAAAATACTTATAATTAACTTGGGATCTAATTAGTCATACAAATTAATTAATTATTTTACATTTAATAATTAACTTGGATCTCAAATCTCATGACTGACCATGGTTGTAGTGCTCTTGCCATGAACCAAGGAGTTCTTGCAATGAGCAATTGCGCCTTGAATTGCACTCTGAAGCTCCTCCATCGACGATCTGTCCCCGTACGATGACGTGCTACTACTAGGGCCACCACCACCCGAGCCCGTTAGACCCCCAGTGCGGGAAAGAATCCCCGAGTGGCTCGGGGATCCCCGCATTGAAGAAGGGCAGCTAGAAACGCACCCTCTCTTTCTAGGGTACCTCAGGTTACCGGAGAAGGAATGGGAAAATAATCCATGATTATTAGAGCCATAATCTTTATGAGTATTCCTTGCCGTCGTCGCCGTACATTTGTCGGGTGTTTTCGTTGTTGTGGTCGTGACCCCCACTCCTCCTCCTCCTCCTCCCCCCATTTTTTGTTGTTGTTTTTGGGAGAGTTTTTCATACAAGGGCTTCACCTTCTTCAGGTACTTACTAATAACCTCCTTGGCAGTAGTGCTCATGCGTTTAGGTTTCACTGCATTGTTAGATCCGAGCCCCGCCGCGGCGGCGTTGTTGTGAGGATCTAGAGTGTTGTCTTTCTGCACTTTCGGTTCCTTCTTGAACACGGAGGAGAATCTCGATAACGAGAAGTACTTCTTCTTCGAAACGCCGTCGTTGGAGTGGACGCTCACGTACTTATTGTTGTTGTTATAGTTGAAGGCGCGCTTGAACAACGACTCTTCGTTGTTTTCCTCCGTGACGGAGCTGGGGCGGCGGGAGGAGTCGCATGATTGGTCGGCCAAGAGCACGAGGTCGCTGGCAAAAGAGGAGGTAGAATCTCGTGACTCGTTGGAGGAGCTGCCGGTGGAGTCACGCGACGTGGTGGTGTCGGAGGAGGAAGAGTAGGACGCGGAGGAGGGGAGGAGGAGGGTCCGGACCATGGAGAGGCGAGGGGAGAGGTGGAGAGGGAGGATCTGTCCTTTGTAGAAGAGCTCGTCGGCGGGGCAGACGGCGTTGGAGGATTTGCGAGGGGAGAGAGAGATGGTGAACTCGAAGTCGGAGGAGGAGGAGGAGGAGGAATGGAAGGAGTGGGTGGGTGAGGGCGGTAGGGTTTGAGATTTTTGGTGGAGGTGACGGCGGTGAGGGTGAGGATTGGGTTTGTTCATATTATTGGTCGTATCTTTTGCCGTGCTCAACGTCTCCATTTGTGGTGTGTTGAGCAAATGAAGTTACATGTAATGATTTTTGTGAGTTTGATGAGGGTTTTTGTGGTCCGTCAATTTTTGGAGAGGTGGTGGGTCGTGTTTTGTACGTTAAAATTTGCGTGGATCTGGGTTTTTGAAGCTCACATGGGATGATGGGTCTCCAAGTTTGAATTCTTATTTTTCTCTTCATCTCTTTATGGTTATGAGTAACATAAGTAACATGTTTTTTTTTCACCCCATAATTGAATCATATTTTATAGATTGCATGATATAACGATTGATGATTTAATTTTTTATTTAAATAATTAAATAAAGAATTTAACCATCAACAACTACATCATAAGATTTCAAATAAGAGTTAAAAACATAATCTCCCCACTATTTTCCTAATAAGAATTAACAACTTGATTAAAGCGTCCCACTTACATCAATAAAAAAACAAATATATATATATATATATATATTATAATTTAAGAAAAATCATAAGATGATACAACGGTGTCATGAATGAATGAAGAAAAATAATAAGATGATACAACGGTGTCATGAATGAATGAGGATCCTCTACGGATCCTCTTTGTCTCAAAGATTCTTCAATTATGTTCGTTCATCGTAAATTATGCAGTTAATTTTTGTCCAGTACTATTTATATTCAATTTTAAATAAAAAAATTTAAAATAATTCTAATTATACAATATACAATGAATTAATATGATTGAATGATCTCTGAAATTCTCACAAAGAAGATCGATAGAAGATCTCATCGTCCTAAATAAACCGAAAAAATTACTGCCCTCTCTTTTGGCTGACTGCTGTGTATGACGATAGCAAGTGGCCAGTGGGTACTGATTAGATTGTAGAGATTCACGTGTCTGAAACGTGAAAGGTGGGGTTTACTTCATGTATTTATGTAAGGTATCTTTGAGCTAATTGGTGCATTAATCGAAGAAGCTAGGGTGCTGAAATAAGGCGAGCACGACCTACTTAAATAAGGCACGATATGTTTTAAGTTTATTTAAATAAGAAATAGTACAGTCATTCAATACTACGATCTAGTGGTATTACCTTTTTACCTATAAATAAGATGTCTTAGGTTCGAATATCATAGATGACGAATTCGATTTTAAATTAAATTGTCCATTATATGACTTAGCGAAACTCTTTTTTTCCCTTAATGTAAAATATATCGTTGTACTAAAAAAAATAAAACTCGATACGACGTGATTGGATTTGTAAAATGTGGACAGACCTAGCCTAAGGTATAGACGTAATGGACTAACCAGTTCACGGCCCATTGGTCCGTCATTGGCCGAGCACAGCCCGCGGCCCTAACTCATTATGGAAAATCTCATTTATTCATTATGTTTTCAATTACAAACATACATTTTAAAGTTAGTAAAACTTAATATTAGTTATATTTAGCTTAGTAACATGTCCAGATAATTTTTTTTCTAATTTTAAAATAATTAAAAATTAAGTTTTGCTGAAGTCGGCCTGTTTAATGACTCAAACAACACGATATAGGTCCTAAAAGGTCAGGAACCGAGGGCTAGGCAGGGCTAAATATTTTATTAATTGAGTAGTCCCAAGTACAAATTTTTTATTAAATGAGCCTACTCAAACGCGACCTAAGTCCACGTGAGATGACCTTAAATGGGCCGAACCGCGTTTGCACCTCTAGCCCGTATTGTGAGAGCATTGCCACTGTATGCTGGACGACAGATGGCTTGTATGATCACCAGAATCACTACAATAATACAGTTAATGTGGTTGTGTGTGTGTGTGTGTGATTTTAAAAGGATTAAAAATGCCAAGTAGGTCGTGTTTGATCCAACAGGATCTTCTCCGGATCTTTTTGGTAAAGATTCTGAGGATCCGTGAATCATGTTCGTTTATCGTATATCGTGCGGACAGTTTTTGTCATATACTATTTGTATTTAATTTTATATAAAAATATTTAAAATAATTTTTGACTGCACAATGTACGATAAACGGACACAGTTCACGAATTCCTGGGATCCTCACAAAGAGGATCCGGATTCGTGTTTGATAATAACGGGTTTAAAATGATCAATACATTTTCAAATAACCAAAAGGGTTTATAGCAGCTTTTGACGTGAAAAATTGAAAGTGGTTTGATCACAAATGCATTTTGAGAAATTTTATTTGAATCCATGCAATCTCTTTATACAATCAGCTTACTCTTTACACCCATATTATTTTTAACTAAACTATCAATATATTTTTTAAACCCAAATTTACCACATAAATTACCCTCATCACAAACCCAATTTGATAAGTAAATCTATCTTTACACCCATTTTCAAAAGGTAAAACATCTAAATCAAAGCATATGTTTTCTTCAGGCCTAAGCAATCTTGTAATTCTTCAGGCCCTTTAAAAGCAAAATGTTATTGAGGGATTGAAAGAATTGTTTAAGGAATGGGATCCATTTGCTTTAGTTTTGATATGAGGTTGGCAAATGTTGCTATATGTGGGTAACTCAGTCGGGGCATGTATGAAGAACCAGAATTGGTCTTTGCAAGTGCCTGTAAGAAGACTAAAGGGTCTTTCATGAAGGCTCGGGAAATGCTTACGGCTCACGCCTTGAACACCCGTAAGGTGGATTTGGCTGTTTAGCGAATTGTGAGCTGCTGTTTCGGAAAGCAAGAATGAGGAATTGCATCCATCCCCAGATACCAAAATTGCATTTCTCAAGTATTTTGAGGATGATAAAGATGTTGATGATGCTGAGAAATTTTGTGAGATTCTGAAGCGTCTAGGTTGTCTCAATTGCAGTGAGTATTATTTGCTGCTTAAGATTTACATAGCTGCAGGAAAATCAGATCCTAAGATGCACCAAGGATGGGACATCGAGTGAATTTTTTCTTTGAGTTCATAAAATAATTAAAATAAAATAAAAACTCAAAAATCGATTCATACTTTAGTTGGAAGATCAAAAACTTCAAAATCACTATCTATTTATAAAAAAGAGCTTATTTTCTCTATAATAGCATATTAGGATTTTAGCCAGAGTAGGACACAATAGAAAGATTGGATAATAGTAAGGTTTGATTATTGAATGTGGGTTTATTGATACATTTTAGTTTTCTTGTTAATTTTATCTTATACTTTATGGTAATTGTGCAATAGGATAAAAAAGACACTTCACATTTAAAATTTAAGTTGAGTGTAGAAAGAGGTTATATGGGTTCAAATAAAATTTCTTATGCACTTTTCAGGAAGCTTCTTCAAATGATTTTGAAAGAAAAAAAATTGAATGAGTACTACGACATCATATATACTAAAACTGAGTTTCCCCCGGCACTGTTTATCACCAGTGTTCGGACAGATTTGCCCTCGGTTTTTCTGAGAGTGTTCTTTTGGCTTTTCTACAGTAGAAAGTCTGTTTCGCCCCTTTTGGCCACACGTCTTTCATCTCTGGTCTCTCCATTTCGTCCGTTTCTTCTTTTCCGTTTTACTTTTGCTTCACCTCTGTTTTTGCCATCTTGCTTTCGCTCTTTGTCTTTCTCGAATTCTCTCTTGCTCTCAAATCTTTAGTCCTCAAATCTTTAGTCCTTATTTCACAAAATATTGATAGAAGAGATCCTGATCTTTGTTTTTGGGAGTTTTTTTAGCGAAGCTGTGTTTCTTTGTGAAGTTAGCTGTAAAGCTAGGGTTCTGGGAGTTTTTCTGGGAAACGATAAAATTCGTTTATAGGGTTCTTAAATTTACAATTGGCAAGCCAAAACCTCATAGTGTTTGTTTATTTTGCCGTTTGGGGTTTCACTGTTGTCGTTTGATTTCTACCCAATTTGTGGGTCTGTGTGGGAGCGGCTTATCTTCAAATCGTGGTGAAACAAATTTTATCGAACTCGGGTAGATTTTATAATAGTTGTATTTGAGTTTTTATTTTCGATTTTTGTTACTTTAGACCAAACCCTAACCGTTTGGTTTTGGGATTAGTTGCATTTTTTGTTATCTCAGTTCATAAATCTCTAATTTGGCGAGGATTGGAACGCTGCTAATAATTTTTTGGGTGTGTTGTCTCTGCTTCTGTTTATCCCAATTTTAATATGTAATTTTTTGGGTGTGTTATCTCTGCTTATGTTTATCCCAATTTTAATATGTATTTGGAATTATTGGATTAAAAGGGATTTGTGATTTGTGAAAACAAATGAGTCAAATGACTCCAATTTTGTAAAGTTTTCTGGTTTTGGTTTCTATCGAAAACAAGAAAACTAAGAGGGAAATTATGATATAAAGTATTAAGTTTAATTGTGATTTAAATTTTTTTTATGATGTTGGAGGATGAACCCATGTGTTGGTCGAATTGATGGATGTAAAAAATGAATATGGAAAGGTGTAAATAGTTGGAGGTTTACACTATGTTTGGATGGAGAATTTATAAATTTTCATAGAATTCTAAATGACGGGAATTACAATTCCCAGTAATTGAAATCCTGTTAATTGAAATTTCATTGTTTGGATGTTGGATACATGGAAATTGCAAAATGAAGGTGTTGTCCCTAAAAATTACAAAGCCTACGTGGTGCGCAGGCCGAGTAACTAGTAGGCTAACTAAGTCCTTCGGTTGAATGCGGGGCGTGCCAACTCATCGAGCTCGGCCAAGGAGTAAAATTCGTTGTTGTCGCGTTGAGCGCGTTGCTGACTTCTTAATCTTGCGACTACGACCGAGGAAGGAACACTCTCGGTCTTTGGGTTCTAGAGCCTGAAGACGAGGCTGCTAGTTCTGCGAAGTTCACAAATCGTCAATGCCTGATTCGATCACTGTGATTATGTTCGTAAGAGTATAAGCACGTCGAATCGACACTAGACTATACGGACACAAATATTCAAAGGTGATGTATGTCTTGATGGTGAACGTGGTTCGGCCGTCAGAATGCCGAACTCTGAAACTTACCTGAGAATACCCAATCATAAAACCACTCGGCGTCCGATACGCCGAATGTCGTAACTCGTGACACCTTACTTCGCCGAGAAGGCTGATAAGGTGACCCCTGCCAATAAGGATTCGAAAACCCTTCTCGGCCAAGACTTGGATAGGTAACCAATCGGCCTCGACACAGTGCTGTTTATCTAAACTGAAGATGCTCCTCGGTCGGCTGATTTTACGGCGACAGTGCTGTTTATCCAAACTGAAGATGTTCGCCGGTCGCCTTCACAGTGCTGTTTATCTAAACTGAAGGTGTGTTGGCAGAAAAAGAAAAGGAAAAATCTCAAGGTGTGAGAGGTTTTGCGCAGGGCAGTTGTATGTTGAATTGAAGGTCCCTGGCATATTGCACATCGTCTCACATTTATAGCAGTGAGGTCTCCTTCATGCTTTTTAGTTGCGGCCTACCAATGCATTTTCCAAATTGCACCCGTCTCTTTGTGATGCTTATCGGGATATTCTTGATATACCGCCAGTGACCAAACCAAATCCCTTTTGATTTCCTTGTGAACCTAAACTTCTCGAGCCCAATAACGTGGCCTTCCATTAATATTAAAAGAACTTATCCAGCCATGACATCTAATTCCACACACTTCAACATGCAAAGCTAATTGCAAGCAAATTACAATATCACCTCACTTGTGATTATCACATCACATTATTTTTACCTCATCATTGTCCCTTGCATGCATGAAGATCATGCATCTTAACAATTCCGATTAAACCCATGTTTCTCCAATACGATGACAAGAATTTTAATCCCATTCGAACTACACTGCTTGCTTGGGGATATAATCTGCATCCTATCTATCTTGTTTAAGAATATGCCAAGATAATTCATATTAAAAGATAATTATTATGATAAAAACCATAATATTATCCTTTAATAATAACAAAATTATCTCCACTTTTCCATCCGACGGTTGAGAGTTATGCTCACTTAACGGCCTTGATTACTCGGGCCGATAGTGTAAAATCGGGTCCAAACATAAGGGAATTACAAATTTCATTGTTTGGATATTCCCTAGAATTTGTATTCCATAGAAGAATACAAATTTGAAAAAAGAAAAATGTTAAACTGATAACAAAGTCATCGATGATAAAAGTCATCAAACCCCCAAGATTGGGGTTGCCAAACCCGCACTAAAGGGAAAACTGTCTAACTTTTCTAGCAATTAAGAACTTATCAAAGGTTTACAATAATATTTCATTGGAAAAAATGTCTGCAATAATATGATAAGAGTTAATTAGCAGGGAATACATTAGCCTTAGCCACGAAAATATTTCTATTCTACAACCAACCGCTGCATTGCTACATGCTATATTTACAGATGCTGTTCAAAGACATACTACTCTTCTAAGCAAATACTTATCCTAGTACCCTAGACAAGCTTTAGAACATAAAATTCTTTAGACATTATTGTCATATGCAGAATAGCAGAAAACCTTGACACTGTGGTGCACTGACTAGATATCACAACATTTTTGTTTTCCTCAAGAGTTACCATTATACAAACTTCCATACACACACACACACACACACACATAAAGTATTCTATTAAAAACAGAAGTTCAACTTTCTACCTTGAGATATATTGTAATCAAGTGACCAGGGAGTAGGACTTCATGATTTTGTAAGGAATCTAAAGACGCACAAAGTGTGGGAAATGATCCAAACATCAAACAGCTATGGACAAGAGTTGATTGAAGTAGGAAAATCCCTGTAAAGCACACTTGCAAATGTTAACCAACATTCATGACATGCGGGACTTTTATTCTAACTAATGTCTTACTGAAAAACACTAAAATGAGAAACATAATGAAAACAATCTTATGCGCCTCGTGAAGTAAGCAATAATACCATATTCTTTTCTTCTCAATTGGGAGTGTCTTCAACATGAGAAATTGCTTGTCATTTTCGATCAACCAAGCTCATGCTTTGATTTGTTCTTCTTTGTTGAGATCTGGTATTACATTTACTTCATCATATACCTCTGCTGGATCAAGTTTCTTTGTGTCTGCAGAAATATAGTCTTGAAAGGATGAAGCCATCTTGGCAAGTGAATCTGCAATCACATCTTTAAGGGTGGTTGTTTTCTTTTTGTATGAGGCACATCAACAAAACTTGCTGCCTTTCTCTTGCTTTGAGTCTTTTGACCATTAGCTGAACTAGGTGAAATCTTGTTAATAATTTCAATATCTTCTAAACCTTGTGCATCGCCAATCAAATCTATATGATCAGGTTCATTATGTGGAGGAGTCATAATCTCAACGGCTTCTACACCTATTTTAGCACCCTTAACCGTGGCTTTATCTTTGCCACATAAATCCACTATATCATCCCAATTTGGAATGACCTTCCAACGAAAGCTTTTAGCACCAGCATGTGACTACCAATCAAAACATAAAATATCAAAAAGCAAAACATAAGTATAAGAACAATTAAAAGAATTTCACACACAAAAGAAAAATAATGAATTTGTTACCTTCACGTACTCTTGCCAGGCTGGGTCTTCATCTACACTAATCATCTTTTTGGTTGCATCCCAATTAAATCCACTTTGACTTAGTATATTACTCACTATTGCATAAAACTTTTTTCAAAACTTCACACGATTTCGAATGTTATCAGCAGTTATATGAATATCAAATTGAGCAGATAATATGGCTGCAATAGAATTATAAGCAGCTGTCTTCCAACCACCATCTCCTTTGTTTCCCAATCTTCTTTCTTCGCGAAGAATGTCAGCCAATGCACGTTCCATATCTACATTCCATCTAAAATAATTATTTTCCTCTCCTTCATTTTCAATTTGTTGGTTCTCTTTCTTTCTCCTTGGTTTTTGTTTGCATACTGGTTTTCTATCAAATCCTTCCATTGCTCCTAACATAAAAAATATATTATTGAGACATTAAGTCACTCATAGACACATTCATGGTAAAAATCCGAGTATCAACTCATATTTATACATTCATAATTATATGGAACTAAGCTACAAAAACTTGAGTATAGTTGGTTGAAATAGACATACACTAAATGATAACATAGTGGACATAGCTGCACGCACATTATCTTTTAAAAAAATAGCATTATAAATGAAACAGAACATGTTCAAGAAACACATAAAACCATAGTATTCATATGAAATCCAAATTCACTAGATACACCTATAAGGGCGGAGTAGTATATCAAACCTTTTCACTAGATACATGTTCAAAAAACACATAAAGCCATACAATATACATCACTAGATACACCTATAAGGGCGGAGTAGTATATCGAAGCTTCACTTGCAAAAACAGGAAATTATGTGTTTCTGATAGGGTACTAAGAACTGGGATTTACATATAAAATGCATAAACATATCTCAGAATTTTCCGAATAACAGAGAATTATCCTGCATTCTTATAAGTCACATAGAGCAAGCTAAATCTGCACCCGAAAATCGACTTTTTCTAATAACCTGCAGTTCATGATTTCACAAATAAATAGAATTGGCAATTTGGCAGGACTCCACATGCAACTTACCACAATAGAAACATAAAAATTTCATTTTTTTTCTTGACGAACATGAGTTAAAAACACAGATTCTAAAAAAACCATCAGGCAAAAGAACAAACAGAAGAATTCGAACCTTTTTTACTGCAACATGTTCAAGAAACACATAAAGCCATACAATATACATCACTAGATACACCTATAAGGGTGGAGTAGTATATCGAACCTTTTTCAATAGAACATGTTCAGGAAACACATAAAGCCCTAGTATTCATAATTATATGGAACTAAGCTACAAAAACTTGAGTATAGTTGGTTGAAATAGACATACACTAAATCATAACATAATGGACATAGTTGCACGCACATTATCTTTTAAAAAAATAGCATTATAAATCAAACAGAACATTTTCAAGAAACACATAAAGCCATAGTATTCATATGAAATCCAAATTCACTATGACAATACAAACTAAAAGCAACTATTTTTCCATTAGGAATTATTGGCAGCTCTTTGAGCTTGATAATCGTGGAACATCTACAATACCAATGTATCACGAAACAATGTCCATTCAACTGTAGCTTGAACAAATGTAATCCCATCAGAGTTATTTTCATTTTCCTCTCTTGTTGAACGATTTAACAACTTTGAGTCAATAGATGCTAAAAATTGTAAATCTTGAGCTTCTAAAACTGGATCAGTAGCTTGCTCGGTTATAATAAAATTATGTAAGACACAACACACATTTATAATCCTAACTTGTGTTTTAATGTCGATAAAGGATGGTGCGCGTAATATGCTCCGTCTCTTTTTTAACAATCTAAATGCCCTCTCAATAACATTCCTTGCCCTTGAATGATGCAAATTATATAGTTCTTTGTAGTTTTCAGGTTGACGGTTTCCAACCCATCTTTCAAGTGATATCTAGTTCCACGATAAGGTGCTAAAAACCCTGGTCCATTAGTATAGCCAGTGTCCACAAGATAATACTTATCTACAATAAAAAATTTAGAGAACAAATTTAGATATATTTTAAAGTTTTTTCTTTCTAATATAGAGCTAATTGGTATCATACATTACCATTTGGAACATGAAACTGGTTACTCCTATGTAAAGCATCACGCAAAACACGAGCATCAGATGCAGAGCCTTCCCATCCAAGTAACACATAAAAAAATCTTAAATCTGGACCACAAACTCGTAACATATTAGTGGATATATCACCCTTTCTATCTCGATATCTTGGTCTTTCCTCAGCCGTTATTGTTACTGGTATAAGAGTTCCATCAAGTGCTCCAAGACAATTCTAAATAAAAATGTCATACACATGAAAAAAAAGAAGATAAGTCTAAAAAGCTAATGAAGATATCAAACGAAGACATATTTTTTTGGTATAGTTGTTGATTGATTACCTCAAACCACGACCACTTCTCTCTTTCAGAATTGCCAATAACACATGGTTGATATTTCATTTATTCTTGACTTATTTTCATCATTGCATGCAACACATTGTGAAATTGCCAACTAATTGTTTCCTTGGAACGATAATAATGAAAATCGATGACTCTAAACTTCAAGTTGTGTGTCACATCCCGGTCCGGGCCCCCACCACATCCCGGGCTCGACTCCACCATAGCACGATATTGTTGGCTTTGGGCCCTAACCACGCCCTCACGGTATTGTTTCTCGGAACCCACACGAGAACTTCCCAGTGGGTCACCCATCCTAGGATTGTTCTCGCGCGAACTTGCTTAACTTCGGAGTTCCTACGGAACCCGAAGCCAGTGAGCTCCCAAAAGGCCTCGTGCTAGGTAGAGATGAGAATATACATATAAGGCTTACAGGATCCACTCCCTTGGGCGATGTGGGATGTTACAATCCACCCCCCTTAGGGGCCCGACGTCCTCGTCGGCACCCGACGGGCAGGGTTAAGCTCTGATACCAAATTGTCACATCCTGGCCTGGGCCCCCACCACATCTCGGGCCCGACTCCACCGTAGTACAATATTATCCGCTTTGGGCCCCGACCACGCCCTCATAGTTTTATTTCTGGGAACTCACACGAGAACTTCCCAGTGGGTCACCCATCCTGGGATTGCTTTCACGCAAACTCGCTTAACTTTGGAGTTATTACGTAACCCGAAGCCACATTTCTTGTGCGAACTAATCCACCAATCCCTTGTAAAATTTCACATAACTGCTTAAATGCACTCTTGTTCACTCGTAATTGTTCAATGCACGTTGAATCCTTTCCATCGAACAATTGGCCAATGAAAGATTGCCTTTCTTGATTCCAATCATTTGAATTCGAGAAGAACACTCATACTATACCAATGCATGACCATGACAATAACATATATAATTGTACTAACAATAATTTTCCTTTTTTTTCCTATTTTCCTCTTCATTTATAGCATGCTTTTGCTTTAACCTCGTTAGCATGTCTACAATATGAATATTTTCCATATCTGTTTGAATGTATGAACAAATATATATTGTGATATGCAACAAATATTTAGGGGATATGAGTATTTTCCATTGAAGTGAAGTAAACAATTTAGGGGAAGAAGAAGAACCACCCCCCCCCCCAAAAAAAAAAAAAAAAAAAAAACCAGCACCATCACCAAAAACCTTCCACCTTTCCCAGATAAGGTTAATTACAAACCAAATAGACAATTCAATCGGAGAAAAAAAAAACATAATAAGCACACCAAACATAAAACTATCAACAAAATTCACAATTCTATAATGAGTGCCATATTCAGTCTGCATAATTTGAAGAGTGAGGAATATTTTGATAATGTTCAATCTCGATCTTGGATCTGCTTAACGATTCCTTTTGCATATAGTTAGATATCTTGTATTCTGAGGTACCTCTTGCATTAAAACGCAGTGGGAGAAAACAGAAATGAAAAAGGACAAGTATATATATAGACGATAGATATATGAATATGTTTGATTAGAGAAGCAATATGCTGGCCTTTGGAATGTTTATGCTTGGGGATCAATAGTAATGCATTTTCTGTGTGAAAATGCATGTAACAAGAAAGACTACTCGAAAGGATGGAATGAAACCAGAAATACATGATGCTTACAGTAAGATCACACCCAAAAACTAAAAATAATTCAAGAAAGAAGAGAGTAGAGACGCTGACCTAGAACAAAGGAAGAAGAAGATTGCACGAGCGAAAATCCCTTCGAAGATTGGAGAGTTAACAGAGTGAAGATCATGCAGCCCTTTTATTGTGAAATTTGGCAGTATACATCTCAGTTTAGCGCCCTAATCCTGAAATTTGGTGCGCACAAAATCTCCCCGCAAATGAATTCGGGATTCTCATCGTTGTTGGAATTATGAAATTCAAACTCGGAAATCTTCATCCCCAATTTCCACCTTTTTTCCCCATACAAATTGCCGTTTCTCGCGCTGCAAGGTTCCCAAATGAGGGAAAACTGCTTTCCCATCCTAAATTCCCTAGTTTAAGTGAAATTCTTTTTTATTTTACCATATCCAAACAGAGTGTTATTTGTTATTTTTTCATTAAAATTAAAGTTTTTTTAGACTTTTCGTTAGTTTTCTTTAAAATTAAATCTGATCACTTAGTAATAGATCTAGTGATATTTCTCTTCACTTGTAAGAGATATGTCTTAAGTTCGATTCTCGCAAAAGACAAATTTGAACCACATTATTGCTAACCCATTAGTATAGATAATATTGTTTGTAATTTAAAAAAAAATAAAATAAAAATCTAGAGAGAGATTTTTACTCCAAAGAAATACAAGATTCCAAAGCCGGGTTAAACGGCGGATTGGATTGTTTGTTGCTGACCTTGCCTTACCTCGCCAATTACAAAATATAAAATGCTCCTCGCTTTTGGTTTGGGGTTAAACTTGGCATGCTCCTTACGCTTTCTTCCTCCCAAACCCTAATCACTTCGCGTACGATCGCATCCAACCGTGTGATCAGATCGCCATCGCTGCCGATCAGGTCATCGCTCTTATATTTCACGATTGCGATTGTTCTCGACGTCGTCGTTTTGTAGTTGTAAGGTTTTCATCGTTTCAATCTGCCAATTTCTGTGCATTCGGACATCCATAAACTATAGTTGGTTAATTATTCGGTTTGAGGTTCAAATTACTTTACTTTCTGGTATGATCTGTTTTCATTTATCGTTTTTTTAATTGAATTTGTTTAATTTTAAGGGCAGAGCCATAGGAGGATCTGAAATTTATAGGTTATTCAATTTTGTATTTATTTCACGTATCTATGGTTACATGCATGTGTGAGAGATAATTTGGAAGTAGGTGAATTGTAAATTCTGTTTGCTGGGTGTCAGGGATTTAATTGAGGTTTCAAAATTGGAAATTGGTTGAATTTAGAAGCAGGTTGGTTCTTGTGATAATTTAGAGGTTCTTATGTTTTTGAGTTGTTGATTATATGAATTTAGATAGGCTTCGATCGAGTAGAACCATCAAAAATGCATTACGATAACGTACTTTTTCTTGTGATTTTGTTAAAGCAATGTTTAACCAGTGTATATTTTTCGTAATCTTCCATGCGTTGTTTGGTTTTTGTTAAATTTAGTTTTGCAGTTTCTCAGGACTTTTCTCTGTTGGTTTGTTCACTTTTTTATTTGTTGTTTTTAACTTGGCAGGAGTAATGTCTTTTGCACGTAACTATCGTTCACAAGGGGGCACCACTGGTGAAGAGTATTGGCCCACCTTTGGTAGAAATGACTTCAAAAACTTCCACAACTTCAACCACCGGAACAACAACAACTGGAACAGGAGCAGGACCAGTAGCTTTGCTAAGAATTATAACAATTTCCCCAATTTCCAGAATTACGTGGGTGGTTATAAGGAGCACGCTGATAATTCTAATTATTTCAATCCTGACAGTGCACCATCGTTTAAGAGGAGAAAATTTTCAGATTCTACTTGGGGTGATGGTGGGAGACATTATCTGCCACCCAACACATATGAGTTTGTCTCGTCTACCTGCAATAATTATCTTCCTTATGCAAGATCACCCAACACATATGAGTTTGTCTCGTCTGCCTGCAATAATTATCTTCCTTATGCAAGATCCAACGGTGATGCCTCTGCATCTACTACTGGTAAACGTGACCGCTCAAAATTAGATGAGGATGAACTGCCCTTTATGTCAAGGGATGAGATAGAGAGATGCTCCCCGTCTAGAAAAGATGGTATAGATTCAGTACGTGAAGCGCACTTGCGCTACTCATATTGTTCTTACCTTCAGAATCTTGGATTGCGGCTTGACTTGTAAGCTTCTTTCTTTTCTAGGTGTATCTTTGTTATGTTTTCATTTTACATTCGTTTCCTTGCATTGTTGAACTGGTTTTGTCCAGAACTAGTTGTTATGGTATTTTTAACACTTTGCTAATTGACTTTCAGTTTCAATGTTTTCTTCTCTTTTTTAAGAATTATGTAATTTACAAACTGAATCATGTCTCTTCCAGGCCCCAGACTACTATCGCTACAGCAATGGTTCTCTGCCATCGGTTTTTTGCCCGGCGATCACACGCTTGCCATGATAGATTTGTGAGTATTGAACTTATTTTTAAATTCATAGCATCTTTTGATGTTATTAAGGTTTCTTTTATCTTAGATACCATAAATTTAATTTCTCATATGATCAGTATTTTAGCATTTAAGATAATCAATCATTTGTTGTGTTCAAAGTCTTTTCCCTTTTATTTTTATGTTTTCTTAATATAACTCATTAACGTATGTTTCTTTTCTCCATAACGTGCTGTTTTTAAATTTCCTACAGCTTATGTATTATCTGTGTTGTTGGTTTACTCTGTCACTCAATCTGGTAATAATATTTATGACTATTTCGTTTCTTTTCCAGTTGATTGCTACTGCCACTCTTTTCCTAGCTGCAAAGTCCGAGGAGACACCACGCCCTTTGAATACTGTGTTGAGAATGTCTTCTGAGATTTTCCATAAGCAGGATATCAGTTTCTTGTCCTATATGCTCCCCATTGTGAGTGTCTTTACTGTTCTTTGTGATCCTCTATGATATGATCTGTTCTCTTCAAAACATTCAGAATTAATACAATCTTCATACAGTTTAACTGTCAATATAAACATTATTACATAATCAAATGCCATAACGTTTTTCTTTTCGTTTACGTGAAAAAAACCATTGCATAGCCTTTTTTTTTTTAATTTTTAAATTCAGATGACTTTTCCTGCGTCCGATATTTTTTCCTATTTCATGCTATTCAGTACGTCATGTAGAGCATGAAACAAACCTTTTAAGATTTTTCCTTTCACTGGACACTTTCTAGCATTCTGACATATGTTGGTTGTTAAACAGGACTGGTTTGAGCAGTATCGGGAACGGGTGACTGAGGCTGAGCAAATGATACTGACCACTCTAAATTTTGAACTTGGTGTGCAGCATCCATATGCACCACTTACGTCTATTCTTAACAAATTAGGTCTCTCACAAACTGTTCTGGTGAATCTGTCCTTAAGCTTGGTCAGTGAAGGGTAAGCTCATCAATCTGAGATTTCAGCATTTTGCCTACATTTCGCTGAATGTTTGTACTTGATCATTATCGACATGTTTGTCTTGCTTTTTTCTACTCAGTTTACCTTGCATGCCTTCCTGAAAATTGTGTTATTAGTAAGATTCACTGTGGTTGTTAAAGGGGGGGGGTATCATCAGAATTTCAGATTTTGTTGATGTTTGGGCATGGCTATGGCTGCGGCAGAGGATAAACACTGGTTTTCTTCCTGTTCTCCAAAACTCTGATGCTTGATGCCTGTCTTTGTAATTTTCTTGTTTACAGTATCTACTCTAGTAGTATTTTGAAATATTAATTCTTTTGGCATGCATATAATTGCAGGATCTACACAAGATTAGAGTTGATCGCCTGTATGATATTCTTAGCTGGCGGATTGATTTGCTGTTCATGGAACTTTTGTTTTACTTCTGAAGTTGAACTGCCAATATTTTGTGGATGAATTTACCATAATATTCCTCCATCTTGGTCGTTGGCTGTTGAATATAGCCAATTAGCCTCATTAGCCATTTTCACATCTTCAACTTACTGGTGGAGTTTATTAAGAAAGTGTCCTGTCCTGCTTGCAAAAATACAGTTTGTAAGACAGGCTTTTTGTGTGCTTGGTTTTGGAGGAAAACCATTGACTAGGCTAGGATTTTCATATTGTGATTGGTAGTCCTTCCTGTCCCCATTGCCGTTTTATGAATCCTCCAATGACTTTTTCTAGTTCCTGCTAAAAACGAGGGGTTGACCAGATATCTAGGGGTTGCTTTAGGTTTAAAAGTATGATTTATCAGTTTTGAGTATCAGGGCTTGCAGTCTGATTTCAGTTTTGACCAAACTCTTTCTGATGGAAGTTTAAACCCTGGCCCAAAATGTTGCAAATTGTCGTAGAACTGTGGTCACTGACGCTTGAGTCTCAGGAGCTTGTGTAGGTATTTGCCTGACATAGATGTCTTGAAAGTTTTCGGTGTTGTATCTGTTTTTCCATTACAGAATGGAATGGGAGACATTAGCATTTTGTATAGTACCTGCCATTCATCTACCCCGTCTCCCTAAAGAAAAAAAGGGGAGAGATTTAATGCAACACGTCTGAATGAAAATGACGGAAATTGGCACTGACAGTCCTTATTAATTGGCATTGAGATGCAACTTATTTTCCAAGATGGGGGAATAGGAGCTCAGGAAATATAACAAAATTTTGAAAGTCATTTGAATGCTCTATCATTTTACATGATTTTCGTATCATAATCTTTTTGGTTTAACATATATTTCTCAGGTAATGATTTGTCTGGATCTAGAACCTGCCCAGATATTTATCCGGGTCAAACCCTTGACTCAGAACTATTTGCTTCCATATACTTGGTATCAGATAATGTCAATTTTCTAGTCCCAACTCCCGTGTAAGTGTTTTTACAGTTTTTAATAAATTTGAGGCCACTTCACAGTTAGTGTGTGCTATTTTTGCTTTAAAAATGTATTTTATCTTTGAGTTTTCTCAATTTTAAACTTTATTTGAACATTTGTTCAAGCGATGGATTTTGTTAGTTATTTGTTCTGAAAAAAAAGAAGGAAAAAAAGGTTTTCTTGAATATTCTTTGTCAAAATTTGTTATTTTTGTGAAATATGTTTTATATATTGTAACCGTATCTTCATTTATTTGTAATGATCAGTTTGATCTTAATGCCACTATTGTTGTTATTTGTGATGAATAATTTATTATTTTTATTACTGGCATTATGGACTCCTAGTCCTTCTGTTAGACGACTTTGTTTTACACAGAAGTACACAGCGGAATATTGCCTCACCAGCTAAATAAAAAAATAAAAAAATCATATATGAGTGAAGGAGATATTGGCATAGACTTTTTATATCCTTCTTGGTTACATCCAGGGATGTTTTTGGTGTGGGGGAAAGGCTACCCAAATCTTGGTACAAGTGTTGTAAGATTATGTTGCTAACTACAACCTGGAAATCTTTTGAAAAGAGTAAAGGAGTCCTAATAATTTAAGATACATGTACTTATGTTTTGAACGCTAGTGCTTTTCTGTTCTCCGTCTCATTATTTATTTATTCTGAAACCTTGCTGTTGATATAACTTCCGGCTAGGTGATTAAAAAGGTAAAATCACAGTGAGACTAGACTCCGGAGGAAACATGTTTTTCTCTATAAAGTACCCCAGAAGAATTGATGGCATCCATCCCTGTAGTTGCTTGAAAATTCCTACCATTGTTAGAATCCCGGGTTGTTGTAGGGGGCATTCGCCATTTTTTGTATTCCAAGGTCTCACCAAAGTTTTGCTTCAGTAGTTGTTGATATGAGAAAAGTATACGTATTATAACTCAGATGTGCATATGTATACTATCTGGAACAGACTATAGATGGCAATTCAGCTTCATATCATGCCTGCAACATGGGTGTGGTCGATGATTCTTGTCGGGAACTTAGTAGTTGGGTTATTGTGCATGCTCAATGAGCATCAATGCATGTGTTGGCAAGTCTGTCCAGATCCAGCCATTGATCAGAAGATTGTGGATTTTCTTTCAGAAGTTTAATTGTTTGCAATGTCCTGCTTTTGCTTTCTAAAATGAATCATGTATTCGAGTAAAATAGCCGTGCAGCAGATTGGGGACTGGGAATTGTGGTGTCTCTAGATGGGGTGTATCATATTTGCTATAGTTTTGGTACTCTTATCAGCCATCCTGCAGAGATTGTGGAAAATATTCTACCTGACTTGCTGCTTTTGTAGTTGGTAAGAAATTGACTTGTTATTTCATGCCTGATTTGATGTCGTTTTGCTACCAATTTTTTTATGCTATATGTTGCTGACGTACGTTCTATCAATGTGATGTGAAAAATATGCTACTTTGCACTGAGAATTGCCTGGTCTTTCTACTGTTGCCCCAGATGGTTTGGTTTGATGATGTGCCTTTTGCCTCTCCTATCCCATGGTGGTGGTTCGGTCTCATACTTTCAGAAACTGATTTTGTTTTTTCATTTTATTGTTCAGGCTTCGGAGTTCTCTGTGGCTCCAGTTCAAACCGCATCATATTGCGGCAGGAGCTGCCTACCTTGCCGCAAAGTTTCTAAATTTGGATCTTGATTCTTATAAAAATATATGGCAGGAATTCCAAGCTACACCAGATATTCTTCAAGGTATGCATACATGCTTTTGTTATCACAGCTGAGGGCTAGCGAGCTGCATTTTCAATTGCGTATATCTAGTTTTAATTTGGGTTATGGTTGATGCAGCCGTTGCTCAGCAGTTGATGGAACTCTTCTAGATGGATGGAGCATGTTGTTACGCTAGTTTCTGTGTATAAAATTCGGATCGGGGAAAACATACTCGACTTTTGCAGAGGTATGGTGTGAGGAGACGAGGAGAAACGCCAAGATATGATATCGTTTCTCGCGACTGCTTTCCTCTTGAACCTCTTGAAGGCTTAAAAAGTATAGTTTTTAATGTTTTGTAACTTTTCGGAGTGGTAGCGTACATATTAATGACAAAATCGCTACAACGTTTTTCTTAGATCTTGTGCTCTATGTTCTTATTATATCTTTGTCGATTGTCGAAGGAGGTTTTAGACAACATAATGATGTAACGGTTTGGGGCTCCAAATCCATCGGCCTCGGGCGAACGGAGAGATGCTCTCTTGTCACAAATTCAGTACGTGACAAACGTTTATTGTGAGAGGCTGCTGGACACGAGAATATTTCCAAGCATGACAGGAGTTACCTACCGACTACATGTTGCGAAAACATGAATGTTGGTAGGTTAGGGGATGGTAGAATGTTGCTTTCAATTACTCTCCATATTCAAGAGTTGGAGATTACCTACTCTTCTTTTCATTTATTATGCTCCAGCGTTTGACATGTACCGAATGAATAAAACGCAAAATATGCCACAAAGAATTTGGCTGCCAAAAATTTCAGCGCACACCAAACACTGATGCATACCATATCATTTTGTATCGGTCTCTCTTTTAAAATACATGCTACAAAAGAATTCATATAGTATAGTTGAAGCATACTAAAATTCAGAAGGAATCAACTTTAAATTTTACCGCTATCATGAAGCCATCCGGCAACGTAGAAGGCATAAAAAATCAGAACGGCCGACGGCCGGCACAAAATAAAAATACATTTCAAAATTCATATGTTTTCAACACAAAATTTAACATATTATTTAGACTTGGCATTCATGTCGTGTTTTTTGTGTTCGTGTCGTTTTCATGACATACTCGATATCTTAACAGATCGTGTTATGTAACACCCGTTAAAGTCAACAAGTAATATGACCCGATCCGAAATTAACCCGTTAATATTATCAGTAATATGACCCAACGTGTGTGTTTTTCGTGTTTGTGTCGTTTTCGTGATATATTCGATATCTTAACGGATCACGTTATGTAACATCCATTAAGATAAATGGGTAATATGCTCCAACCTGAAATCAACCAGTTAATATTATCAGATAATAGGACCTGACCGGTTATCTGTTAAGGAAAATATATTTTAATCAATAAATAATGAAAATGAAAAATATAATTTGACCCAAAAAATTTGAAAAACATAATACTAAATTTGTATATGTATATGACATTGTCACATAAATATTACTTCAAAAGACAAAAACAACATTAGTCTTTTAAGTATTACATATCCCAAAATAAGAGTCTAATGAACAAACATTGGTATATTACTATAAAATACAAATGTTCAAGGATATGTAAAATGAAAGGAGTTGCGTTTCAAGATTGAGGAAACCTTGCACGTTTTTTACAGTAAAACCCTTCAATTTTTATCAATCACAAAGAGAAATGATATTGGTTTATTTTGAACTCTCTTAAAAAGACTATTCATGAGGGTTTGTATGGTTCTAAAAATTCAAACAAAGATGTACCCCTCCTCAAAGTGTACACCATGTGATCACAAGGGCTTGCATATTTTTTCACATTTTTTGCACTTGTAAGTTAATTATTATAATTTTTTAATGTGTTTGGTATTTTTAAATTACTTGATATTTTTATTTTAATGTGTTTTATAATTTTTTTAATCTTACTCCTTGCCTATAGTATACTATAAAAATAAATAAAACTTAATTTTTTAAATTTATATAGAATAATAATACGATAATACATATTTTAATACACAATATATGCATATACTATGACTTTTATATTTTATTGTATGTTTTTTTTAAGTAGTTTAAAAAAATTAAAATAATCAAAATAATATTTTTCTTAACCTGTTGAAATGGATTACTCGCGTGTCATTCTTGTGTAAATTTGTTAAGGACCCGCTATTAACGGATTATTATTGTGTGATCCGATAATGATCCGATTAGCTATTGGAACGATCCGAAACCTATTATTTTATGTCGTTTACGTATCGTGTAAGAAATGGTTAGATTTAATATTATTACTGCATATTTATTATTAATCATTTTCTTTGCATTATTTCTAATTTCGTCCGTACTCATGTCATTGTCACGCACCTTAATCTCTTCCTGATCGCGATCGTTGGGAGCCGTGCCCTTGTTTTTTCGAATCCCGGGGTAATATTCTCGAGAAACAAACAGAAAGTTAAGTGCTCACGAAAAGCTGACCTCACTGGATAAAAACACAAGAAGCAGCTAAAAGATTTAATGGCTCACGACGCCAATCCAGTTTCTTCTGCTGTGATCTGCTCATTGGAAGCTAAGACGAACGTCCCAACGCTACTTCGGATGGATTCAGCGGCAGCTCAGCGTCGCCTTAAAGCAATCAACCGCCACCTCGCCACCGGCGTCGACTCCGAGTCCCCTCTCCGGCCCAATCCCACCGCCGGCGAGTTCTTTTCCGGTGCGCCGTCCCTCTGTGCTTATTATTTTTCCAGCTCAATTTTGGTTTTGACTTTTGATCGCGTAGGTGCCATTAATGCCCCCAGATTTTGTGGTGTCTTGATTTTGGGGGACTTTTGAGCTTCCAAGAGCTCGATACAGATTACATATTTCGGGCATTGAGAATCAGAAAAGAGTTTTCATACCTCTGGTTTTAGATTGTTTGATCATACGTTTCGACTTCAGTTGAGGATCATACAGTTTTGAATTGTTTTTTCAGTAAAGGGTGATTCTTTGTATCATTTCAGCAGTTCCAATTCATTGATTTAGAAACCCGTTAGACAGTTAATGTTGCGTCTCGATTTATAAGAGATTTGGATTTGAATTCTTTTTTGTTAATGGGTTTCTTTGTTTTTAAAAGTACTAGTTTTTGTGCTCTTAAGGTTTTATATTTCTTTTCCTTTTTGTCGAAATTTGCATGTGAAATTGATCATTTTGAAACGGGGTGCAATTCAAATGCTCAAGAATATTTCCCCACTTATACACAAAATATGTGTTTTTATAACGTATTATGCAAACAAAACTTGAACTGAATAGCCAAAATCTAATCCCTCTTTCAAATCAGAAATGTCAAATGCAAGTGTGCTGCTGGATTGCAATTCATGTTTTTTGTTCGCGAATCACTTTTGGACTTTGTTGAAGGTTACTTTTGTTTTCTTTTGTCCTTTTCAGTTAGACATTAATAGTTGTTCGCGGAATTTGTTACTGATGAAACTTTGAAGGTTACTTTTGTTTTTCTTTTGTCCTTCTCAGTTAGACATTAATACTTGTTCGGATGTCGTCATGTTTTGTTTTTGTGGGGATTTTGGTCCATGGGATCCAAGAGACCATTTTGAGTGGACATTTGATTCGAGGGAGGTATGGCAGTGCTTTATGGGAAATATGGAAAGACCGTTGGGTTTAGGGTTTAGAAAAATATACTTGGGAGTTCATCATTTTGTCCTTCCATTGGTCTGAATTCTGTGAAACGTTCACCTTCTATCTCCCACATCCAAGCACATATAAGCATTTGACAATGATCTTTGTTCTCTCTCTGATGGGAAAAATGGACTGATCTAGCTGATGAAGAGCACTGAAGATTTGGATACAAACTTATATAAAAACTTGGATCAGTAAAATGAAGAGGACTACCATGACAAAGAAGATGGACTATATGAAAAATCGGAGTTTGACTTAGTACTTACAGGGCAAATCCTTTCTACAATTGGTAGCATTGTTTTCTCTTTGATTGATTAAATATTGTCTGTTTTTTGTTTGCCTTATGTTTTGTTTTGTATCTGTCGCTTTTTTTTTTCCTTGGTTGTCTTGTTTAGTTCTTTTGCATTATGTGTTTCATAATGAAAAACTTTGGCCGTTTACATTATGTATGGGATATGTCACTGCGTGAATCCTGCTTTGTGGGATATTGTGAAAGTGATAATGGATAAGTTTGTTGCTCAAAAGATAAATTTCTGAGGGGTATTGAGGGCTTTCAAGTGGGATAGGAAATGAAAATTAGATTCTTTAAGGTTTGGTTTCTTTGTTTTGTGGTGGACTATAGAATAAGTGGGAACAAGTTGGTAAAGGTGGTTAGCAATTTGTTCTGGAAACGTGTCTAGGATGTTTAACTTATTGGCTCAAATACATATATTAATATCATTAAATTCTTAACAGAGCATGGGTACAGTGTGGTGCTTCCAGAGAAATTAGACACAGGAAAGTGGAATGTATACAGGTGGGTATATTCCCTTTTTTCGTTTGTGCTGCCCCAACAAGATCCTTGGCTATTCATGTCATGTGAGAACAATATTTTTGTTTTGTTGTTGTGGTGACAGATCTGCACGCTCCCCAATGAAGCTTGTTAGTAGATTCTCGGATCATCCTGAAATTGGTACACTGCATGATAATTTTGTGTGAGTCAGCTACTTTTTGCCAAATTACACAAGTACATTTAAGCTCAATAATTTCCTACAATTATCTGCCCTACATTTATATGTCTAACCACTGTTATTTAGTTCCCTTGGAATTTGCTAACTGACTTCATCTAACTTTTGTCAATATTAGGCATTCAGTTGAAACTTTCCGAGATTACAAATACTTGGGCACACGAATTCGTGTTGATGGAACAGTTGGAGAGTGAGTGCCTTTTATATAATTAACATCTCAGTTCCTGTGAATTACAATTGTTTGGGCTCATGCATCCAGTGAAGCCTCACCCATTTTCATTTGTTTTTCTGCCTTCAAGTTACAAGTGGATGACATACGGAGAAGCAGGTACTGCTCGGTCAGGAATAGGTTCTGGCCTAATTTATCATGGAATACCAAAGGTGTAATTTCATTAATAATTCCATGGTTCCAATATACTTCCGTTTATTGGTCATTGAACTTTATCTCTGTAATTAGTTCCTTGAAACCTGAAACTACCGAGTGGATTTCCCTGATGTTACTTGACATCAAATCCTCCTTAAACTTTTATGTCTTTAACTACAGGGATCTTCAATTGGATTGTATTTTATTAACAGACCTGAGTGGCTCATTGTTGATCATGCCTGCTCTGCGTATTCGTACATATCAGTTCCTTTGTATGACACTCTAGGTTTGTGCTACTTTTCTTGTATTTTTCCAATCTTGGTCTATGGTTCAGGTGTTACAATTGAATATGATATTCTTTGCAGGTCCAGATGCTGTCAAGTATATTGTAAATCATGCTGTTATACAAGTTATCTTTTGTGTGCCTCAAACATTGAATAGTGTGAGTTTAAGTTATTATCACCCTCTATAACTTCACAATATTTTCATGAGTTGTAAAAACTTTTATCTTGTAACCTTCTTTCTTCCTCAGTTTTATATATTTAGGTATTAAATGACAACTAAATGTTTGTTTTTATATTTTTGGAAGTGCTCATATGATAACATATACATCTTTGTGTAAATGCCATCACAAAATGTTTTGAGCAAGTGTTTATCAGGTTGAATTGCTGTATGGAATATAGACCAGATGCTAATTTAGATGTCATCTTAAGTATCCAAAAAAGAAAAAGAATAGATAACAAGAGCAGGAAAAGCTCAACAAAAGGCGAAAATCCTTAACAGTCACAATATAAACCTAGCTTGGAAACCGTTTCTTCTGAAATATGTGGTGTCGACTTCTTTCACCTTGGCATTTAACTCATGTTTGGCCAAAATTACTGTCAAAGTATGGTTTAGTGTGTCATTTCTCACTGTTTCAATTTTATCTTAAGGTGTATTTTTCCTTGTAGTGTATATAATCTATATAACTTGTAGACTGAAGTTGTTCATGTTGTTAGTAATAAATCATGAATGAGTGCATAATTATAGGAAAATTGAGGATTAGATTCCATATTGTTATATTACATGGCTCTGAATTTCTCAATTGATTCTCGTCATTTGGAACTGCAGTTGTTGAGCTTCTTGGCGGATATTCCAACTGTACGCCTGATTGTGGTATGAGAATACAACTCATAGTATTAAATTAATCTTTGTACTAGTGAAAGTTGAATGTGATGTTGACTTTACACAGTTTATATATCTTTTAAAATAATGTCTTCATTTGCCCTCGATATTATTCAGGTTGTTGGGGGGATGGATGATCAAATGCCATCTCTTCCATCATTGGCTGGAGTGAAGGTTGTAACATACTCAAAATTGCTGTCTCAGGTAATTCCTTTATTCCCTATGAATCCACCAAATCATTGAAACGTCTGTGGATATCTGTCAAAGATCTTCTCATGGATGCATAAATGATATACATCCAAGCATTAGATGCATTTTTCTGTGTAAACATTAGCATAAAGAATGCGTTGAGCAGTGCTAAAATGAACTCACAGACATAAACCCGTAGCATAAACACTCCTGAAATAGCCATTTCGTCATAGCTGCATATTGGATATTTTCTGCGTCCTAAACCACACATTGTCTTCTTCTTACATATTTTAATGCAGTCTGTTCACACACTTAATGAACATTAAATGTTTTTTGTCTGCTCATGTTGCCACTTGGATATTATGACTCTTATCATAGTTAAACTCCTTAGTATCTGATGATATAACTTTGAGTGATGTGCTTCTTATCCATTGTATTATTTCAGGGCTCTAGTAGTCTTCGGCCTTTTTGCCCACCAAAACCCGAGGATGTTGCAACAATATGCTACACAAGTGGTACAACAGGCACCCCAAAGGTACGATTTAAAGAACTATTAACTTTTAGCTTTTTTCGATAAAAAATGTATATTACAACTTGTAGCTTTCTGATGAAGTTAGTGTGTTCCGCAAGAAATGGTTTAGCTTCTATATTTTCATATATTGTTCGGAGTTCTCCTTTTATAACTGTTGGATATTGTGGAAGAAACAAGAATTCTAGGGCTGCCTCCTCCTCAAATATGACTATGTTAAATACTTTCCATATCTTATTTATACCCCATGTATTGTAAGAATTGCACTATAACCAACAATAACATTTGGCCAGGGAGCTGTATTGACTCATGGAAACTTGATTGCAAATGTTGCTGGGAGCACGATTGCTATCAAATTCTACCCATCCGACGTGTGAGTATCTGTAGTTTTGTGTGCTTCTTAGAAACAGTAGTGTTTTTTTAATCAGATTTTTTATTTCATACACATTACCTTGTACTTTCCAGCTACATATCATATCTTCCTTTGGCACACATTTATGAGCGGGTTAACCAGGTCATGACAGCATACTTTGGAGTTGCTGTTGGATTCTACCAAGGGGTATGAAACTTGTTTAAACATTTCCTTTTTTAACAGTTTCCCATCATATCTTGAATCTGTGGTATTGTCTCCCCAATGAAACAAAAACCTGTCCATTTGATATAGAGGTTTACTTCTTCGTAAGGGCTTTTTCTACATCTGTTTTCTTGAAATACAATAAAAACTGTGCCAGAATCAATCTGCCGTTAAAAATTAGTCTGCATTTTACTGAAGGGTAGATGCATGTTGCCGTATTAATTTTTTCTCAATTATACTGGATTCAAGCATGTAAGACTTTACTAGAATTGATGAATTTCCTAAAGGAATCTGATGCAATTGTAATATTGATTTATAACATCAACATCGATCTAACCTTTGGAACCTATTGACAAAGTGCTGACCAACACGTTGTAATATGTGCTATATGTTAGAGTCGTTAGGCTAGCTGGTTTATTTATATTTTTGTATTTTTTATTTTGGTTTAATTACGTATCTTTAGAGACAAGCCTTACAGCGTTTATTTAACTGTCCTATGCAGGATAATTTAAAATTAATGGACGATATGGCAGCTCTAAGACCTACCATCTTCAGCAGTGTTCCTAGGCTGTATAACAGAATATATGCGGGGTAAAAAAAAATTTCAATTGCTTATGTGATTGTTCACCAATAAGAAACTAATACAGTTAAACAGACATTAACTCGGATATTCTAGTTTTTCAGTATTACAAATGCGGTCCAGACATCTGGTGTACTGAGGGAGAGGCTATTTAATGCTGCTTACAATGCCAAGAAGCAGGCACTATTAAGTGGTAAAGCATATTGCCACTAAATTCTTTTTGCACTATAACGTGAGAATCTACGTCTCACACAATTGTTTATGCTTAAACTGTTAAACTTCTTTTTGAGGACGTAACAAAATGTATGATCTTATGGAAATGGTTTAAGGTGTAAAATCTAGGTGCCAACGTTCAAGTAGAAAGTATATTATGTTTAACTTTGAAATAATAGAAAACTACAATTGTGGAAATATAGAAACAAAACTACAAGTGAATCGGGTGATATTCTTTACTTAAAGTAGAAATGTAGCAGCTTTAAGGAACTAGTTGTGGAAAATTAGAAGCAAAACCACAAGTCAATCAGGTGATATTCTATAAATGTAGAAATATAGCAGCTTGAAAATGAGATTGACAAAAAATGTTTTCTTGACCCTGCCTCGTGGTTTCCTTGAACATTCTGTTAGCCACAGCTGACAAGGGATGAGTCTAAACTGTTTTGGTGCCAATTATTTCCGTGTATTGTGTACTTTTCACTATTTCTTATTGTATCATGATGTCATATTATAGGAAAAAATCCACCCCCCATGTGGGATAGATTGGTATTCAATAAGATAAAGGCTAAGCTAGGAGGACGAGTTCGTTTTATGACGTCAGGTGCTTCACCCTTGTCACCTGATGTAATGCAATTTTTGAAGATGTAAGTCTTTTACATTTCTAGGCATATCGAATGCCAAAAAGGAGTCACATGTGGTTGGTTTTTATTTCATAGTTTTTATTCTTTTGCATCTACCGGGCTTATAAACTAATGATGATTTATTCCCAGATGCTTTGGTGGTGAAGTGGCCCAAGGGTATGGAATGACTGAGACTTCTTGTATTATTAGTGTTATGGATGGGGATGACAACATATGTGGGCATGTTGGCTCTCCTAATCCAGCTTGTGGTGAGTTATTGTCCACTGACTCTAAATTTAATGCAGCTAATTAATGGCATCATTTAGGTTCTTTTCGAATAATGCAGACCAAAAATTTGAGCTTTTTATTCTTTGACACTTCTACTGTCCCGAGAGTCGGACTTAAGTTAGCTGGCACAAATGTGATTGTGGAAACTTGTGCTATTCAAGTGTCAATTTCTTCTCCTCCAATGATTGTTAAGCACTCGCATGACCTCATACTTCTCGATAGCATATATCTTCACAGATGGAGGGATTATGCCTGAACCAGTTCAATGATTGCATTTGTCACGCAAACGAGATTCACCTGGTCATCATTATCTGACTATTATGATGCCTTAGAATCATATAATTTTCGTCACAGTTATTCAGATGTGATAAGCTGGTTGTGCAGAACTATTGGAATGACTGGTTCCATTATATGTTCGCATGTAGGGCTGTTGACAAAACAAACTAGTGCAGTCCAACCTAAGTTGGCTTAGTCAGGTTATTGTAACATTAATCTGGCAAAGCGGACCTGATCTGACCTTTTAATAATGCATTAATAATCATATTTCCCCTAATGGTATGTTGAACATGTAGTTTCAATTGCTTGCATTCCTATCCACATGTTTGATTCAATATGAATGCATGCAATAAATGAGCTATACATCTGAAGATGGTGCTTGAATTCGTGGTGAAATTTATGTCAGATTAATAATGCCTTAAAATTTATTTTCATATTTTTGATTCCAGAAATAAAGCTTGTTGATGTTCCAGAAATGAACTATACATCTGATGATCAACCGTATCCTCGTGGTGAAATCTGTGTGAGGGGTCCTATTATATTCCAAGGATATCACAAAGATGAAGTGCAGACGTATTCAACTTACCTGTTAATCACTTGTTTTAAATGTTGTTCATTCAGTCAGATATTAAATTAGTCTGATATTGTACCGGATAGGAGGGAAGTGGTCGACGAAGATGGATGGCTTCATACTGGAGACATTGGGTTGTGGTTACCTGGAGGTCGTCTGAAAATTATTGATAGGTGAGATCATGCCATCCTAAATGATAGCTTCTAATATATTTACTCCGATTTTGCTCAAATCAGGACAGTATCATGCTTTATATTTTGATAACTGTGATGCGCATATGGTAACCTTGTCAAATTCAAATTGGTAATAGTGTGAAGTTATAAATATATATTTATATATATATATGCGCTAGGGCTCATAAGATTTCCCAGGCAATTGCTGACAATCATATAAAGCAAAAGACGCACGGCATACTTTGCACAATTAGGATCGGACATGCCCTAGCATGGGTTTATGATGCATTGTCCCCCAATGATATTCACTGAGCATTTGCAATTAAAATGCCTACAGGTTGGATGCTAAGGGTTAAACGAACTGTGATGGTTCTACTTTCCCCATCCCGCGCCCCCAAATCCTGCCTATTTTTCTTGAGAAAGTTAATTTGACCGGCACCACGTATGGAGAGAATGTATTGAAATGACCGGATTTATCGTGCTTAGAGCATATTAGTCCTCTTTTATCATGTGGACAACTTATAACTGGAGGTTTTGTGTACCCTTGTAGGAAGAAGAACATTTTCAAGTTGGCACAGGGAGAGTATATAGCTCCAGAGAAAATCGAGAATGTCTATGCCAAGTGCAAGTTTATTGCCCAGTGCTTTGTTTATGGTATGAATTTAGAATATGCTAAGTCTCTCTCTCTCTCTCTCTCTCTCTCTCTCTCTCTTTCATATGATGGGTTGCTGACTGCTTATTTGCTGCTATTCGTAGGCGACAGCTTTAATTCTTCTTTAGTAGCGATTGTCGCAGTCGACCTGGATGCATTGAAAGCATGGGCTGATTCTGAAGGCATTAAGGTGAAAGTATCACAATTCAGTTGTACAACAAATGAAGATAATAAGTATCATGCTTGAGGAGCTAGTAACGTTTGGTTGACCATTTTGCTCGTGCACATAAATAAGTGTTTGGCCTTTCAATATTTCCTACAACTAATTGATAATCTTCATTCAGTTACTTCTCAAAAAGTCGGAACAATTGGAAACAGTTTAACTTCTGAATAACTTCTCTGGTGATGTTTGGGTGCAGTTTGAAGATGTAGGGAAACTATGCAATGACCCAAGAGCAAGAGCAGCTGTATTGGCCGATATGGATGCTGTTGGCAGGGAAGCTCAGGCAAGTTATTTAATAAAATTACTCAAATGCTATCTGTTTCTTGCAATGCACGCTGTTCAAATTAAACGTTGGATGTTTTCATAAATAATTCAATAATATTTCTCTTCAGTTGAGAGGTTTCGAATTTGTAAAAGCCGTGACACTGGTGCTTGAACCGTTCACATTGGAGAATGGACTGCTCACTCCAACATTTAAGGCAAGTATTCAGTTTCAAAAAATTGATAGCAAATGGATGGACGGATTAACGTGACTCACATTCTCTCATTGCATACATGACCTCTTCAGATCAAGAGACCTCAAGCAAAGGAGTACTATGCAAAAGCAATATCGGCCATGTATTCAGAGCTCGCCGTTTCTGAATCCTCCACTCGATAGCTTTAAGTGATGCAATGAGGAGCAGCCAAATTGATGCCCTCAACCAGCCACGGAAAAACCGAAAAAAAAGGAAAAAGAGAGACAAGTATAGGATGGAGAAGAAATAAGAGAAGCAGCTAAGCAGACAGAGAGAATGGAGGCCAAGCATTCTTGCAAGTAGATTCCATGCTCTGTGGAGGTGACACAATGAAAGACATGGTTTTCAAAGCGTCTCTCGTGCTTTGCTTATGTCCTTTTATTTGTTTCTAAAAGTGAATTAACAAATTAGAGTATCATCATAATCTAATAAATACAAATTAGAACTTTCAGGTCATGATTTTAATTGGTGATTTAGACATTGGTTTGAAATTATGCCCGCGGTTTGTTGCTGGATTAGAAATTGTATAGATAATTATGTTTGAAAAACTAACAAAGCTAAATCTAGTGTAATGAGTAGATGTCCAACCTTACAACAGTGTTTAAAATTGAACCAATAAATGCACCCCTAACTTTGTAGAAGTGCTTAAATTGTACGTAACAGATTTAGAATTTAGGTCTGATACACTACTACAATATTAGCTTTAGGTGGCGGATGATGGTGGCGGATATTAGAAAAATTCTGTCGGATAAAATATATCCGACACATCATTTAATTAGTGATGGATATTTAATGTCGGTTATAATCGACAGTATTTTTGAATTCTTTTTTTTTTTTTTTATAATATTTTTGAAGTTTTTGGCGGTTTTTAAGTTGATTGTGGCGGTTATAACCTTCAGAAATTGACTATTTTATTATTTTACTTTCTGGCAGTTATTATTTTAGAATTCTGTCGGTTATAACCGACATAAATGAAAATTTTATTATTTTAATATGTTATATTCATTAAAAATAAATAAATACACACATGTTTTAAATTTTTTATTTTTCACTCATGACCGTAAAGTCTAATGAACCCAATTCCTACAAGCCATAAATTTTCTGAGAGAATAATAACAACAGACTACAATCTGAAGCTCTATCATTTTTATAATAAGGATTATGCTCCCTCACAGGCAAGTAACAAGATACAAAGAAATTCAAACAATTTTTTTTTCAATGCGTCACAAAGCACATTGTCTGGCACATAAACACACATGAACATCTGGTGTACTCTATCATGTCTGATTTTATTATTTTAAAATGTTATATTGATTAAAAATAAATATATAAACACATGTTTTTATTTTTATTTTTTTTCACTCATGGCCCTGTCGGATATAACTGACACAAACAAAGCAAAATTTTGGATGGTCGCCAAAATAATCTATGAATGTTTTTTTTTTTTTTTTTTTTTTTTGCGATTTTTTACACATGCTATCTCGGAGTATATACAAACATATCTGATGGTTGGATCGTTGAAACTAGTTTTGTAGAATGCATATCCTATCAAATTGATAGATTTAACAAACACTTAAAGAGTTAATGTTATACTTCCATTAAATATAAAATAAGATTTATCCACTAGTGTAAATATTTTAAATTGAAGATCGAATTCATTCATTGCATTCTTATAGGGTCGAGGAGTGTAGCTGTAAAAAAAAATCATCAAAATCAGAGCTAAAATAACCGTTAAATTGTGATTTTTCGTTTAGAACCGTCGAAAACTTTTGTTTTGTTACCTAATCTCTGAATGTTTGTTTTTTGTGATTTTTACGTATGCGATCTCGAAGTGTGTACAAACAAGTTTGATGGTTAGATCATTGAAAAAAGTTTCGTAGAATGTGTATTGTGTCAAAACAGTAGATTAAATAAACACTTAAGAGTTAATGTTATACTTCTATTAAGTATAAAATCTTAGTGTAAATATTTTAAATTGAAGATCAAATTTATTCATTGCATTCTTATAGTGTCGAGGAGTGTATCTGTAAAAAATCATTAAACTTGGAGCTAAAATAATTGTTAAATTGTGAATTTTCATTTATAACCATAAAAAACTTTTGTTTCGTTACTTAATCTCTGAATGTTTTTTTTTTTTACAATTTTTTACGTATGAAATCTCAGAGTGTGTACAAATAAGTTTTACAGTTGGATCGTTAAATTTTTTTTCGTAGAATGCATATCACGTCAAAAGGGTAGATTAAACAAACACGTTAATATTATACTTCCATCAAGTGTAAAGTAAGATTTGTGGTATCCACTAGTGTAAATATTTTTAATTGAAGATCAAATTTATTCATTGTATTCTTATAGGGTCGAGGAGTGTAGTTGTAAAAAATCATTAAAATCGGAACTAAAATAACCGTTAAACTGTGATTTTTCGTTTATAACCGTCGAAAACTTTTGTTCCATTACGTAATCTCTGAATGTTTTTTTTTTGTGATTTTTCACGTATGTGATCTCGGAGTGTGTACAAACAAGTTTGACGGTTAGATCATTAAAAAAGTTTCGTAGAATGTGTATCGTGTCAAAACAGTAAATTAAATAAACACTTAAGAGTTAATGTTATACTTCCATTAAGTATAAAATAAGATTTTGTGGTATCCACTAGTGTAAATATTTTAAATTGAAGACCAAATTTATTCATTGCATTCTTATAGGGTCGAGGTGTGTAGCTATAAAAAAACCACTAAAATTGGTGCTAAAATAACCGTTAAATTGTGATTTTTCGTTTATAACCGTCGAAAACTTTTGTTCTGTTACGTAATCTTTGAATGTTTGTTTTTTATAATTTTTGACGTATGCGATCTTGTAGTATCTACAAACAAGTTTGATGGTTTGACTATTGAAACTAATTTTGTAGAATGCATATCTCCGTTAAATTTGCCTAAATTTTTAAGTGGAAAAAGTAATTTGTGCTAAATTTTTATTTATATTTTTCAAGTATTGATTAGACAATTTTTAGTTTGTGTGATGACATTTTCATTATACAATTATCTTTTTGTTTCTTTATTGCATATTTTACATGGATTATTATCTATTAAACCAAACAATTATTTATTTAATTTAAAAAAATGTATTCTATTCAAATACATATTATTTATTTATTCATTAAACCAAACAATTAGTATTTTATTTTTTAAAATCGTAACAAAATTTTTTTTTGTTGGTGGGGGGGTGTTAATTTTTTAAAATCGTGGGGGGGGGGGGGGAATTTCAAAATTGGAGGTGGGGGGAATTAAAATTTTGGGAGGGAATGTTGGCGGGATTTTTGCCGCCTTTTTTTTGGCTGTCGGTTAAAACCATCAGTAATGAAAATGTTTCTGTCAGTTTTAACCGACAATAATGCAATTTTCCAAAATATAACCCCCTCCTTGCACCGGTGCCTTTTCCCCTTCCCCCTTTTCTCTTCTCCTCATTTCCTTCTCCTTCTTCTCTCCTCATTTACTTCCAGTTCAACACTTGCAACCAAAGTTCAGAAGGTAACACTCTTGCTCTCGCTCTCTCTCTCTCTCTCTCTCTCTCTCTCTCTCTCTCTCTATGTCTCTTATATGGGGAACTGTGGGTACGAATTTAAACTTGAATAATTTTGTGTTGTTTGTTTCAGTGGGTTGGATGTTGTTGGTGGTGGTGCTACGAGCGCATGTGGTTGCTCAGAACGGTTAGCACATCATTATGGTGTTGATGCTACTCGAGACACCTCAAATACGGCCAGCGAGGTCACGAAGTATAGGAGGACGCAGAGGAAAATTGTTGCTCAAGGTATATGCATGTGCTAGACATGAGTTCAAGCACATTTATTTAAGATAACTGTAAGAAGCAAACAATAATGGATGTTGTTTAAGATATATGTCCATACAAAATTTTCAAGCACATTTATTTAAGATAACTATAAGAAGCAGCCATGAGTTCAAACATGTTGTCATCAGAGAGGTTGAAAATGCAGAAAGTGGTTTATGTCCAACATGTCATCAGAGAGGTTCAAACATGTTCTCAATGATTTGAAACAGGTTGAATATGGCAAATGCAGAAAGTGCAGCGAATGCAGTGAATATGGAAGGATTTGAAACATGTTGTCAAACAGGTTGAAAATGCAATGAAAGCAGTGAATATGGAAGGATATGGAAAATGCAGAAACTGGTTTATATTTTTTTTTATTAGTAATATATTTTCTATCGGTTTTATTCGACAGAAATGCTATTATTTATGTATTATTAATATATTTTCTGTCGGTTATATCCGCCACAATTTTTGTCAGTTTTATAGTATTTTCTGTCAGAAAATTTATTTTCTGACGCTGACAATTCTATCGCTTATTATATCTGCCACTGCATCCATTTTTTGTCGGATTTTGCTTAAAATCCGACAGTAATATATGTTTTTTTTTTGTTTTTGAACCGCCAGTTATAGATAATTTTGTAATAGTGATAAAGGCGAAAAATGGTAGAACAGGAAGCAGACAAATTTGCAACCAATTGGTTGTGTATGAGTATCGGATAGAGTTAAAAGTCGACAGAAAGAAACCAAATGGTAGAAATTGAAAAAATATATGGTCTTGAATCGAGCACTTCATCAAACTAACAGCAATAAAATCTTATATAATCTGTCAAAAACCTAAACAGAGAATGAAAAAGATAATTTCAAGACCTTTTAACGTCGAGGCCACATACAATTGTAGTAATAATATATATGGTTGATGCACCTGATATTCAATGAAAAACGGTTAATGGAGACAGTAATGTTAGCAATGGAGGAATTGAATTGATAATTAAAACTACAAGATCCAATGAAGGCCAGTCTAATAAGCCAAAATCTGTAGGGCACTAAAGAAATTATTGACCAGTGATAGATAAGTACACGTGAAACTAAACAAATTTTTCATTACTATCAACTCGAAAAAATAACATATGCAATCCAAAAAATGTTGATATAGAGTTGAACTATCGATGCCTGAAATTGGTATTTTAACCGATTAACTCACTTCATGAATATGTTTGTTTGCTGAATGGTTTTGGTTGAAGTTGTGAAAGGAAATGTAATTTCTTAAAAGAAGGGAAAAACACAGACACGAATAAGTGTAAGTATTCTTACCTGAATCAAATTTGTGAAGTAATTTTCTTTCTGAAAATCTTCACCTACAAAACCAAATTACATTTTTCAACAAAAAAGAATCAGCCTCAATTATTAGCCCAAGTATTGATTTACAAAATAGTTGATTTTGGATTACAGGAATTCTACTCAAAGAACCGAAAAAGCATAAATGAAAATATTCAAGAACCTTTTTCGGAAACCATTGGTTCTAGTCTTGTGTTATTTGATTCATTTAGCGGGAACCAAAGTTAGTGATCACATTGCTTTCCTACACACGTGTAATATACGGTTGAGTAAGATACCTTGATGCCCTGTGGATCATTAACTGCTCCCTAGAGCCACATTTTTCTTTGAGTTAATATAAACTAGATAAAACAAAATCCATGTCTTTATATCAACTTCTCAAATATAAAAAAAAAAAAATTTACATAAAAATTACAGACACAAAGTCAGCAATCACATTGCTTTGTATATCAACACAAAAGTACGAAAAATAACGACAAAAGAAAAGGAAAACAAGTAGACACACATCATATTTTCATTGTATATGCCAGAAGTAAGACAGATCAATTCCAATTAAAGATAAATACTCATTGGTTAAAATTGTCTACACTACACATATGCAAATAAATTCTTGATAAATTAAGAGAAAAAATAAAGGCATGTAATATGTCAATATATGGTTGGAATCACCTTGAAAATCAATGGACACAGGTTGAGCGAAAGAATTGAAAGATGGAGACAGCGGGATATATGGAAGAGAAAGAAGTGATCTGTGAGATGAGAAAGTGAGAGACACTCAAAGTTAAATACTTATTGCTACCCTCATACTCATGAGTATTCAAACAGAACACAGCAAGAATATGAAATGTAGAGTAGGATAAATTGGTTACCTATTGGTGGTGTGGCACTATTGATCAGATTTGGGTAAACTGGTGGTGGCAGTCGTCTGATTAAACCGGTGGAGAAGTACTCGATAAGAACTGCAAAATACCCTTTGAAAGAATGTTATATGTGATGTTGTTATTCCAATGGTTTGGTCTGTGATAAGAAGGATAACTATTTAGACAACGGCATCATTTGAAAAGCCTCACCTGTTGAGACTTATCCACAGTAAACATGTTGGTTTGTTTAATTTTGTATTTTGCTTAGTCGATCTCATCATGTAAGTCAAAAAATAAAGTGCTTGATGGACCTTGCTCAATATATAATCTACAAAGCATGATATCATTAAATTATCAGAACAAACTAATAATTCTCAGTGACTTTTATTACAAAAAATTAATTTGTAAAATCTTAAAATTCACCATCCAAAGCTTACATTTCAATGAGACTAATGAGTTCCTCTTCTCCATAAAAGCTTGTATTCATTTTATCCAAAAGATTTCCAACAATATCAAATAGCTACAATATTACTCAAAGTAAAAAATAGTCAGAAGTAATCAATCATCAGAATCTATTTGATTGTTATTAAATGAACATAGTTTGTGTTTGGTTGGCCATAAAATTCAGGAACAAAAAATTCAATCTGTTGGTAACTAATGCACAAAACAAATTAAGGGTCAGCCAAATCAGCAAAATTATATCCATTTTGGTTAGAAATTTCGAAAATTTTGTAGTCTTGACAAACAAAAGATAAAACAAAAGAGAATGAATTGCTTAGTGGGTTTGAGTTCAATATAACCTCGCTCTTTTTCATACATCAACAATCACTGCAATTGCTACCGTTGTTGTAGTTCCTGCATTAAAGATAAAAAATTTCAAAAAAATTTGTATACGAATTGTTCAAGTGTATATTGCAGGAGGGAAAACAGTGATACCTTGACATTGGTCTAATTGCTAGAAATAGAGTTTGGGAATTAAGTATTTAAGGAGCTATATAATATATCTAAATCGTTGTAAGTATATACATTGATAAATATTTTTGTAATGAAGACGGAGTTGAAACCGAATCTGTGATTAGAATTATTAAAATCAACAAGCATTTTTTTTTTTTTGAACCAACAATATTATCTTAAAGTTGTAGTTGAATACTAAGAAAATCATATTTAAGAAATAAGGAGTAAGATATAATATTTGACTTCATTATATAGCACTTTGTATGAGTATAGTATTTATCCAAACTTAATTAATTCAATCTTGTAAGATAATTGTGTATACGAAAGTATACCGTTAATTTCACCTGGTGTAAAAAAATTATCCAATTAGAGTAGAGGTTATGGAGTTTTATTTGAGCTAAACAAAGGAATGAATTGTGATGATACTAACCTTTCTTTTCTACATGAACTAAATGATATATCATGTTTTCCATCCATGAGTAGCATGCTGCTCACTGTGTATATAGAATTAAAAATGTAGTCAATATTGTTACCAGTATTACCCAAATTCTATATATAGAATTTTATATAAGGAAAATCAATGAAAATGGTTTGAAAACTTTGAGTTTTAACGATAAGGACAAAATAAAGGTAAAGTGAATAGTATCAAGATTGACTTTTTAGTGTAAAAATGTGGTTTTTCGTTAAAGTGAACAGTACGGGAACTTTTCATTAAAGTTCACTTTTATATATGTATTTGTAAGTAAGGTATAAACATTGACAAATAAAATAAAATTCAGATTTTGTAAAAGAAGTGATCATACTAATTGAAATTAACCGTAATGTTTGACAACAACAAATTGGACAATTTTATAGAATGATGAGTTGGGAAATATTTTGTAACATCCCACATCGTCCAGGGGAGTGTGTCCCATAAACCTTATACGTACATATCCCCTCCCTATAGCAACGAGACATTTTGGAAGCTCACTGGCTTCGAGTTCCGTCGAAACTCTGAAGTTAAGCGAGTAGCGCGTGAGAGCAATCCTCTGATGAGTGACCCATTGGAAAGTTTTCGTGTGAGTTCCCAGAAACAAAACCGTGAGGGCTTAGTCGGGACCCAAAGCGAACAATATTGTGCTACGGTGGAATTGAGACAGGAAAGTGGTCCCGCTCGGATCAAGATGTGACATTTTGTACAAAATAATATAATGAAAGAATTAGAGGACTGTAAAATTTAAATTTAAATTTATATGTACATGCGAAGAAAAATGTCGAACAATTCAATATACTATCTTGTTCAAAAATAACCAATTTAGCAAAGTTTGTTTTCAATTGTATGTAATGAATGTAAAAATTCACAAAAGCAGAAATAGACAATTTCATTTGTATTGTGAATTGTTATTAGCACTTCAAAAATCTTATTCTACACTCCAAGTTTTCTATATTTGGAAAGAAAAATACACTTATGAGGAGTATAGAATGAGATTTTTGGAGTGCCAATAACACTTCCCTTTGTATTTCATAAATGCATAATGCATTGATAAAGCTAAGCAGTTGATTTTAAATTTTGTAGCACATCTTTAAATACTATGTTTGTAGTATAGCTATTTAAATTCTTTTCTCCGTTTCCTAGCAAAATTTTTAGACCTTGTCTTGATGTGACTGTAACAACCCGTCCCGGGATTTACGTAAGAAAATGGGTATTTTTGTATTTTTCACTAAGTTTGGGGATACCTTCCTTTTTAAAATTGTTTTTATCCTTAATTGGTGAGCCCAAGGGGCCCACCCCCTGTCTTGTTTCCGGTTCCCTTTCCCTTTCATTTGTTTTTTTCTGAAAAGTCTCTCTTCTCTCTTCTCTCTTTCTCCCTCTGATTTCTCCATCCTTTCCCCTCTCGGTGCTATTTCTCCGAGCATAACACACCCACACACACACACACACACACCCATGCTCACGCCTATAACTCTTTTCGAACCCCGTGGTTGTGTTTTGGACGTCAAACCACGAAGAAATCACCTCGGGAGACATTTCTCAGTTTTCCGGCGAGCACCGCCGCTTTCGAGGCGATTTCCGGCCAAACCACGGCGAGTTGGCCGGCGTACGAGGTATCAATCTCTTCGTCTCGCTGAGTACTACAACTTTCCTTTTTGTTTCACCTAATTTCATTGAGTATTGAAGAAGTTATGCTCATTTGAATCTTACCCAGTTTCCGGCGGACACCCGTGGCTTCCAGGCTGTTTTCCGGCCAACTCCGACCACGATGATGGGAACCAAGGGTATATTTCGATTCCTTACTTTCAGGGCTTCATTTTGGTATATTGAATGACATGTTTTGGTTGAGTTTTGAGCTCCAACGGAGCTTGGGAATTCTCCGGCCGAAATCCGGCCTTCTCCCTCTTTGGACTCCGGCGAACACCCAAGGCCTTTGGGCCTTTCCTGCCAAGCCCAAAACCTGGGCAGCCCAACCCAACACCCTTTGTAATTGGGCCTTTGGGCCGTATGGTTTCTAACCCAAACCCATTTTCCTTCTAACCCAAACCCAACCCACCTAAAACCTAAACCCAATTACCCTAGCCCAAAACTATAACCCAAAACCCATGACCCTGACCCGTGACCCTGACCCGTGACCCATGACCCGTGACCGTTGACCCGTGAACCGTGACCCGGTCAACGGTCAGCGTTGACTTTGACTTTGACCGGTCAACGGTCAACGTTGACTTTGACCGTTGACTTTTTGGGTTTTTGTGTGGGACCCATCCTAGGCTAATTTCGAAGTCCTGAACCCGTTTCCGATGTCCGTTTTCCCAAATTCAACCGTTTGAGTAGAGTTTGACTAAATGTACCGTTTATGTGCTTAGGGGCGATTATCTGTGGCGTTTCCTTCTTTGCTAGATGGCGTGGCTTTTCGACGGCGAAGTACTGTGAGTGGACCCCTTCTAAAAATGCATGTTTTGATAGTAGAAATGCATACATGAAAAGCATGATTTGATGAGTATGTTTTATGAAACGTTTTACGAGATAACATGCTTACTGAGGCTAGTTTGAATTATTACTATTTTTCCTATAACCCATGTTCTTATAGAATATCTGATGGATGACGATATGATATTTAGAACATGTTTAGAACACCTCTTTATAGTATAGATGATGGATGACTTTATACTATGAAGTTGATTTTCAATATATGTATGTTCACTGGTTTTGTACTTACCTAGTGGTCCTTTCCGCTACGGGACGTAGGGATAGATCCGGTCCGTCCCGGGCGACGGTTTGGTGTTGGCATAGGGCCTGGAGTGTGTTTTCCTCTGACTGTGTGCTCAGAGACGGGGAGCCGGCAAGGGGCCTGAAGTGCATTTTCCTCTGACTGTGTGCTCAGAGATGGGGAGCCGGCATGGGGCCTGAAGAGTTATATCGGACATTCACTAGTGTTTATTAGTTATGCGATTTATGATTTGAAACAGTGCATGACATGCTAGGTTTCGGAAAACCTATGTTTATCATCATATATATGTGTTTTCATAAAACCTGGGGGTTAGTATGTTGATAACTGTTTTATTATATATATATATCAACTTGGTCCACTCATGTTTGTTTTGCGCCCCCTTCAGGACTTAGAATCGAGGCATACAATCCCGACGTCCAGGCACTTCAGCATCGGCATCTTCGAGTCCTCTCGGTGTAGGACCCACTCCCTTGGTTCATTCAATTTTATATTATTTTCTTTTAGTGTTCTAGATTAGAGTTGTGCTCTGAACACGGTCCTTATTTGCATATTCATTATTCTTTTATAATTTATAAACCTTATTTATCCCTTGTTTTCAGCATTTGCACTCAATAAATGGCTTTCGTCACCCTTGGGTGTCGGCCAGCACGTGCCTATCCTGGTATTCGGGGAATATCGGGGTCGGGGCGTGTCAGTGACTCTAGATAACGCAACATACAATTGACCATGAGTAAAAACTAGTTCAGAAAGATATAACCCAACTTGCTTCAAAGATTGTCTTTGGCTTTTATTAATTGCCATTACGTAACATGGTTTCACTGGAAATTGACATCTTTTAAAAATAAAAGGCCATTTATTTTCAGTTGCTGCAAGAGTGAATGAAAACTTTTTGACCAATATTGGTTCCAGCAAGTATTTTAACTTCAATAATTCTTTTGAATAATTGTGTAACAACTAATCTAATTCCATTACACAAACCAAAAGATTGATTCAAATTTCGTAATAATGTAATTGGCATTCCTATTTTTAAAATGAGGTTATATGTAGGCAAACCATTGAAGTCAAGTTTATTTAAAAACTTTGTATGAAACATTGTTTTAAGATTTTCAATATTTCCATTTGAAGAACACAAAGAATCATAACTTAAAAACTCTGTATGATACATTGTTTTAACAGGTAATATTTGTCAAAAGTCATCACCTAATAAAAGAGGTTTACCGTCAAATGGAACTTTATTACTTGGAGTATGTAAATGAGACAAAATGTCACAAAGTGATTTGTCCAATGCTCAAAACAATATTTATGATTCATAGGTGCCTCATCCCATATAATTAAATCAGTTTTTTCAATTAATCCAACAAGATGAGTTTTCTTTTTTATCGGACAAATTGAGGTATCGGTAATAACCAATGAAATTTTAAATCTCGAATGAACTATTTGACCACTTGGTAATAACAATGATGCTATTCCTGATGATGCTACAGCCAAAACAATTTTGCCTTCATATCTAAGTTTACTAATAATTGTATCCCATAAAAAAAAGTTTTTCTAGTTTCTCCATGACCGTAGACAAAAAATAATCCTTTTATTTATTTATTTTTTTATTTACAGTATCTATAACACAATCATACACATTTTTTTTATCTTTATTAAGTTGTGATTTAAAGATTTCATGTTTTTTGGACAATTCTTCACAATTGTAATTTAACTCTTCTCTCAAGAGTTTTTTTTTTATTTCTAACATTTTTCTTTCATCAGGAATTAACAAATAATATTTCTCTAAAGAGGTAGATGCATTATTCAAAAGTAACTCTAAGCTTAAATAGGACATAATTTTTTAGTTCATCTTCTAGCACAATCATATCAGGAATTCCTTGTATAAAATATCACCATACATGTTTTTCTAATGAGTATCAAAAAGAATTTGAGGACTTGCTATATCACAAAATAAAAGTATTGTAACAAACAATTGCCTTAATTGACCATTAGATGCTATATGTACAGAACTTGACAAAGCTTCTAACCATTCTTTATCATCGCCTAATAACCCTAATGATTTACGTGCAACTTGATAGAAAGAATGGAGAGCACCATTAACAATTTTGATATCATCAAAATTTAATGCACCTTTTGTCAAATTTAAAAGCATTCTTAAATCATATAACTCACCTGATGCAGGATGTACATATGCTATTCTACCGATTGATCCTTTTTGTTGCCTTGGTTTCCAAATTTTAGGCATCTCTGCATAAGTTAGCAAACGCGCTTCATTATAAATTTTATTTGTTTCAAACCAACTTGTTAACATTGTATGTTCAAAAGCTTTTTGACTAATAATTGATTTCAGTGGTTGGTCATTACTAAAAACAATATTTTGTTGTAATGGTAAATGCACTGGTAACCGTTCTACAAAAGGTTCTCTATGATGTATTGAATATTGAAACAATCTCCAAACCGCTTCATAAGGTGATATGTATCTACAATTGAGATATGCTAATATTTCATCATTTGAATCTTGTTAAGAAGTAACTGTACTCTATTTGAACCTTTGTTAACATATTTGAACAAATATTTTATAAGCATAGATTGACAACATGATTCAACATTTATATAAGCATTGTATCTTAGAAGTAATTCTGCATTATAAGGAACAACAAAGCTGTTATCAATTTTGATTCCATTTTTTATGACAAATTTTGTATTATCATCATGACGTTTATAAATTGGAAAACCATTGGGGTTCAAAAACTATCTCATTTTTATACGGTTGTGAAAGTTTTTGGAGCACTTATTTTTTCGCATGCAAGGAGACTTTTGATTAATGTGACCACATGAACCATGAATTATAAATTGATTAACAATTTTATAAAGTTTTGGACTCGCAATTTTATTTGGTAATTCAGCTGAAATAATACTATCTATATCAAATGATAAAAAACATTTGAAATTTGATTTCAACCATATCAACCTATGAGAATGCGGCAAACCTCTTTTTTGAAATTCAGTCGTGTGTTTGTAAATAAAATAAAATAAAAAAGAAAAAAAAAACAAACAAACAAACAAAGTTAGTTTAATAAAAAAAGAATGTAAAACTAAGATAAGTAAGAGTTTTAGTTTGTGAAACTCACCTGCTTCAATTTCTTCAAAAGGTTGTCTAGATTTTATAAATTGAAGCATGTCATCAAGTTTCATTTTAAACACTCTTGAAATTATATCAGGCCTATCTCCAGGTTTGAATTCTTTTTTTTTTTTTTTTTTTTCAAATTCTCTTATAATTTTTTGCCACTTAATATTACATGTAAATGTTATGAACAAATCAGGATGTCTGTATTCTTTACAAATAGCCATTGCATCTTGATGATTATTAATCATATATCTAGGACTTTCTGTATATGAAGCAGGTGATACAATTTTTTGCATCATTATCACCCCTTTGAGATTGCATCATAAATTCATTTGTAAACTTCAATTCTTAATTTTTTTTTTTTTTTGGTTTAGCATGATGTAATCTAATATGTCTTCCTCAGGTGTTGCATAAGAATCTACCAAATATTGTTGAAAAAGTCTACCACCTTTTAGCAACGTAGTTAAATATGGTTCTCGTTCTTGAATTTGATAAGCTATAAAAGCTCTCATGGGTACTCTTTATCTTTTAGCTTTTGCACATTTATAATTTTCATTCCATTTCAAGTCTAGTCTATATCCATCTTCACCATATGGAAAAAGAATAGGATACTGTAAAGGCATAAATTTTGGATTCAATTTTGTAACACGTTTTAATCCCTCACTTTTGGACTCTATAATAATATCTCTATTAGAATCAGAGAGGCCTCTATCACTGACTATTTAAACCACCAATTTCATCCACTTGTTGGTTGGTCATATTGTTTGCTATTATTTGGTTGTCTTGCTAACAATTTCATTTTCAAAGAATTGAGTCCATCAGTTTCATATTTATCCCTTGTTGTGCGAAAAAAGTTTAACTAATTCATTTGATACATCAAACATTTTAATTAAAGCCTATTTTTTGATCAAGCTTATTATTATTTCCTTCACATCCAAAAGCTTTTAAACGATTTTGCACTTCATTATATGTATCATAAACATACAATTAGGCAAATTTTGGAGACTCATTATCAGCATGTAAAAGAGATCCCATTAAATAACAAACTTGATCACTAATTTTGAAAATATAAGGACTTGATCGGTATCGGTAAGCACTTTTCGGCTTTTGCACTGAATGTGTAGCTTTTATACTATCACTTCAAAAGATGCAAATTTTAGTAGAGTTCAGTATTAACATTTTCATTTGGTGTTTTATTTTCTTAGTTCTTTGGTTTTGATTGCCTTCAGGGACTGGATTAGCTGCTGTTTTCATTAATATTGCGGTCGAGAACCTTGCAGGCTGGAAGTTTGCATTGACATTTGCAATAATCCAAAAATCATATGTGGCTGGTTTTGTAGTATACATATTATCAACTTAGTTTTGGTTTTTTCGTCTGTATATATTGTTACACAATTTGCACCCGCTGCAGCCGGGTCCGGTATTCCAGAAATCAAGGGATATTTGAATGGTAAGGTGGACTGATTTTTTTTTTTTTCCTGTTGAGTATTGCTAATTTTATCAACGAAGTGCCCACTGATTGTTATTCAACTGTGCAGGGGTCGATATACACGGTGTACTTCTTTTCAGAACCTTGGTTGGAAAGGTATGGTGACCTGCTCTGGTGTTCTAAGTTGTTTGTTGAGATTTAAACAATGTACTTTGCATTATAGTTTTCTTCTGCCAATTGCACAGATATTTGGGAGCATCGGCTCCGTGGGAGGTGGTCTAGCTTTAGGCAAAGAGGGTCCTCTTGTTCATACTGGTGCTTGTATTGCTTCTTTGCTTGGACAAGTAAGCACTTACTGTCCTTTTTCAAGCCTCTAATTATATAATCTAGGCCACAAAATAACATATTGTTTCTTAAAGTTTTTGTTCTCTTTCTTTCAGCTTCTGGAGTGTGCAGGCAATTGTTTGCACATTCTTGTTACTATTATTTTCGTATCATTTTTAAAGTATATCCTAATGATCAGGCGTAAGTACCAAAAAAAACTTATATTTTTATGCTCATATCAAATATCTTTCTATTGTATGTTAGTTGCTTGCTGTTTTTGAAGATTATTTTGGTCATATCTTAATACAGGGCGGATCTACGAAATACCATCTAAGCTCCAGGTGGCTACAAATTTTTAATAGTGGCCGGGGTCGTCAGGATCTGGTGAGAGATTTATGTCTTTCTTGTTTTTGTCTGAACTTTGAAGATTTGACCTGTGTACAACTGGACTTTATACCTGACCTTCGTTCATTTTTGTAGTCTATATTTGGTAGTTGTCAAATTCTTTTGCAATTTTAATCATATTTATAGTTCTCTCCTTTGAGCAATTTTCTCTTCACTACTAACATATGCTAGTCATCAAGTTTACGAGTTTGTTGTAGTTCTACTGCTGTTCTTGTTTATCCCTAGATTCCCTACTGATATCACGAATCCAGTTCATATATGGCGTTCTGTTTTTTTGAAAGAAAATGTAGCGTGCAGACTATAACAGAGCAGAATTCTCTATGTATTGGATGTCTGGTTTTTTTTATCCAAGTAAAATAAAATAAAAAATTATCCAAGCACTGCTTTTATAATCCTCCTATGTTCTTGGATATGGCCAAATCTGGTCTTTCTTCTATTTAAAATAGCTATGCTAAACTTGTACTCATTTTGCACTTATGTGATTGAAAAGGTAACCTGTGGGTGTGCAGCTGGAGTGTCTGCTGCTTTTAGAGCTCCCATTGGTGGTGTTCTATTGCACTGGAAGAAGTTACATCGTGGTAATGTAATATCATTCTTGATCATGCAGTTATTGTCTCAATATGCCTTTTTATTATAGTTAGTTCTTCACCTGTGCAGCTCTATGTGCACATCTCTTGTAGATTCAGACATAGAATTATAATTATACATGTCAGTATTTGTGGAGTTAAAAGTTAAAACTCTTAAGTAATAAAAACTCAGTTCCTTACCTCTTTTTTAGGGATTTTATTAACCTTTATGTTTCCCCCCTTTCTAAAGGTGGAAGAGTCAACTTATGTGGCGTGTATTTTTTACTTCTGCTGTCGTGGCTGTCGTGGTGCGTACTGCAATGGGATGGTGTAAGAGTGGAAAGTGTGGACATTTTGGCTCAGGTGGCTTCATAATATGGGACTTATCAGAGTTAAGATCAAATCTTGTTTTTCAAGAAAAATATCTTAAAATCTCTTTAGTTCTATATCTTTCCTTAGTTTTGAGCCTTTTCTAACTTCCTAACTCATGTCATTCAGTGGTCAAGAGGACTACTCTTTTGAGGAGTTCTTGCCGATGGCAGTTATTGGGGTCATTGGTGGTTTACTGGGTATGGTGTTCGTTGTCTTATCTATGTATGTATACATGCTTCTTCTGTGTTTTTCTTTCCTCGTAGTATTTCACTTTATTTTGATTTCATTTTCTTTTTTCAGGAGCCTTATTTAACCTGCTTACATTTTATATTGCGTACTGGCGCCGAAATTATTTACACAAGAATGGGAATCGAGTAAAGGTGGATATTTTACTGTAGTCCGTAATGTGTATATTTTTTTGATAGTGCCTTGTAATTCTACAATTGACTTCAACTCCCTTCTTTCCCCTTCACACCAAACACTAAAATGCAGATAATTGAAGCGTGCCTCATCTCGCTGATAACATCAATTATTTCCTTTGGTCACCACTTTTAAGAAAATGCAGTCCATGCCCTGAAGCAGATGCAGATTCTGGTATTGAATGCCCAAGGCCTCCGGGAACGTATGGGAATTATGTAAATGTAAGATGTCAACTGATAATTACTTTCTCAGTTATTCTGAAATCGTCTATGGGTTTTCTCTTTCTTCTTGCCAATCAATTTCAGTTTTTTATGTGGTATTTTGGTTATATTTAGCATGAATTGAGTAATCCTTAATTTTTATTTTCCCCTCATAGTCATATCATGATATGGAAATTGAACGGCCAACCTATACCTGAAGGTGCAGATGTCTACTATTTAGTTAAAAGGAAAGGTTAACTAGTATACCATGCACATCTCTATCAAATTTGTAGGTTAACTGGAAAATATCTGGAGTTTCTCAATACATTTGGAAGCTACAAGGGTTTCATGGTTAAGAAAAAAAAAAAATAGCACAGATAGATATTGGGAAAGCTCAACAGTTATTTTTTAAACTTCAAGTTAAAGTATCATATTTGACCTTAAGTCATAAGTTACACTTTCATTACTAAGATTCAGCTTCATGTGGGTGTGAAGTATATACATTGGGTCTATAACTCTATACACTTAATTCTGAGAATTCTGAAGCAGCTTCAGAATATTCATACCTAATCTACGCTATGTCCAGTTTTATTGCAGTAAGGACAAGGAGTACAATGATCTTGCAACTATTTTCTTCAATACTCAGGTTTTTAGATTTTCTGAAATCATTTGCTTCATCCTTTACATATTAGTTTGCAGGTTACCTTGCTGGTCTTATTACGAATTCTTTTTTTCTTCTTCTTATGATTGCAGGATGATGCAATTAGGAATTTGTTTAGTGCAAAAACATTTCACGAGTACAGCGCCCAAAGTTTATTGACTTTCTTGGTATTGCATTTGTTTACTTTGCTCAACGCTTTCTTTTTGTGCACATATACTGCTCAGACACTAACATACCTCTCTCTCTCTCTCTCTCTCTCTCAAAGCATTGTATTTAGTCTTCAGAAGTTAGTTGGCAAGGCTCCTCAAGGCTCCTCTATTTTGTATGTAATTTTAGCGCATGCACAGAGACTCCCACTCGCAGTGTAAAAATAATATATAGAATGTTTTAAGGTCTTGGCAGCAGAGCTTGCCTTCCCCTAAGAAAGATCTCAAGGGACAAAAGCTAACATACAAAAGAAAGTATATATGCTCTTGGAAAATGAATCTAATCTCTAAAATAAGGGGCTTGAAATTTAAGGGCTTGGCCAACATTGATTCTTTTCAATAAAAATGTAATTTGACTATGAATGTTCTCAGAAAGAAGTCAGTTTTTCTTTTCCCCGTTAGTCCCTCGTGGATTATTTGTGAAACTTTTCTTTCCTAATGCATTCCAGGTGATGTTTTATTCATTAGCAGTTGTGACATTTGGTACTGCCGTTCCAGCTGGTCAATTTGTTCCTGGGATAATGATAGGATCTACATATGGGCGTCTTGTGGGCATTTTTGTGGTTAACTTTTACAAGAAGCTCAGCATCGAAGAGGGAACGTTAGTCTCGTTTATATTTATTAACTGAGGATTAGAACTAAATGGTTTTTTTTTTTTCAATGCATGTAATGTATTCATGAACTTTCCTCTCATGCTTACTGGTTCTGCAGATATGCACTACTGGGAGCAGCTCCTTTTCTTGGGGGTTCAATGGGGATGACAGTGTCTCTTTGTGTCATTATGGTTGAAATAACAAAATAATTTGAAACTTTTGCCTTCTTATTTTAAAGGTATGCTTCTGAAGCTTTTACAATAACAATAGATGCTGTGGAGAAATACTTACACCTTTTACCTTTGCAGGCTGTTGGTGATGCTTTCAACGAAGGCCTGTACGAAGAACAGGCGCGATTAAAGAGCATTCCATTACTGGAATCAAGACCCAAGTACCAAATGAGGAAGATGACTGCAAAGGAGGCCTCTGGAAAAGGAAGATGACTGCAAAGGAGGCCTCTGGAAAAAGGGTCAATGTCACTATTATCTTCACCTCTCTTAATAATTATTGTAGTCAAGGGCATGTGTTTGATGCTGACATGGACATTAGATATTTTGCACGACTGACCCCTTATATGTAAACATTCGTATCGACTCATATGCTCAAATGTGTCTAGAGATGTTCACTTGTCCAGAACTTCCATACCCTGATCCATGTAATTTCCAAGATGCCTATCTCAAGTATGAGCCTCCTTAAACTCCAAAGGTTATGTCCAAATTGGTTTGTCAGGATCCTTTGGAAAAAAGGGCTATGCTTCATATCACAATAGGTGACTGAATTGGAAGTTAGGGAGCCTTTTGTTCAGTTCTCACTTCTCACCCAAAGAGGAAACATCCAAACGAAGGCAGAAAAGAAAAAAGTTGAAAGAGACCTTCTCTTATTATTTGAAAGGGGATGCTCATTCCCCAATAACATTAAACCGCACTATTTCTGGTATCAAACGCCTTTTTTTGGCAGGGATTGCACTTTCCATTTTGATTATACATGGTTCTAGTGCCCTGCGCTTCAGTGATTTCACAATGCACCAACTTCTTTGTTCTTTTACTTTTATTCATTTTAGTACTACGCTGACTGCTCAATTTTCTTTCTGTGTAGGTGATTTCCTTCCCTCGTGTTGTTAAGGTTGCAGATTTGGTTTCTATTTTGCGGAGCAACAATCATAATGGCTTCCCTGTATGCGTCACTTTTGTTTTTTCTTCTGTTAACCTCTCTCTCTCTTTTTTGCTTGATATATAAGTGTGTGTTGCATGTTATATTCCTTCCAGGTGATTGATCATGCAAGAAGTGGAGAAACACTTGTAATTGGACTAATGCTTCGCAGGTGATATAACTAATTTGTACATTTAAACATGATTTCTTTGTTTTAAGCAAAGAATGTAAGTGTTTGAAAACATTAACGTGAGTATTTGGATTGTGATGCAGTCACTTGTTGGTACTTCTGCAGTCCAAAGTGGATTTCCAGCATAGTCCTCTACCCTGTGATCCAAGAGGAGCCAGATCAATCAGGCAAGTAGAAGCTTGGAGTTGGTTTGTAGTCTTGCCCTTCCCTTTTACTAATGTTTGACAGTTCCTTTGTATTCCAGGTACACTATCAGTGAATTCGTAAAACCTGCTTCCAGTAAAGGCTTATTGATAAGTGATATACATCTGAGTTCAGATGACTTGGAAATGTACATAGATCTTGCGCCCTTTTTGAACCCATCTCCTTACATTGTCCCTGAAGATATGTCTTTGACAAGGTGAGAATTTCTTTGCCATTCTTTCAACACTTTTCTTGCATGGAATGTTGTTCTAACTTTATCAAGTTTATAGTGTTCTTGATGATGATGCAGGTATATAATCTTTTCCGTCAACTAGGTTTAAGACATATATTTGTTATTCCTCGTCCATCTCGTGTGATTGGCTTGATTACCAGGAAGGATTTATTACTCGAGGTATTGTCATCCATCCTCTTAATGCATTGTACCAATACTAGACCGCAATTATTGATTTCTGATGTTTTTCTTGCAGGAGAATGAGGATTCAGCATCGATGGAGCTCCAATCGACTAGTGTAAGGTCTCTATGATGCTTTACTCATGTCAAATCTATCAAAACAGTTAGATGTGTGCATTTGTCAATCCTCATTTTGATAGGCCAGGCTTGTATGGTCTTAGTTTGGATGCGATGTATAAAGTGATCATGTTGCCAATGTCGCCTTTCTTTTTCTACTTTTTTGGTGTCTGGGTAGCTACCAATTTTTATTAGAAAGACACCAGTGTACATCCAAGGGAGAAGCTCCATACTAGTGATCAAGTATGTCAGATTCAAATTTCTCACACATCTATTATGCCTTCCAGAAAGTGAACTGATTGAGCTCCAAATGACTTCTTCAAGTCCTAGGTTTTTGTTTGGCACCTAGAATACAATGATACATAGATGTATATGCTTGAGAAATATGTGTTCTGCAGACCAGATAAACGAAGAAGTTTTTGTTCTTCTGTTTAATTTGTTAATTTGGGAGACTACACATCACATTGAATATGTTTGATCCTATACTGGGGTTACACACTTACGATATTTAGATTTTATGCCATGGATTATGCATGAATTACATTTTTCTGGTTCAAATCATCTTTTCCTGAGGCTTATGTCAGTGAGATGGTTCGGTTTTCTACATATTTCCATTTCACTGTCGGCCTCTTTTGCTAGAGGTTTTGACCTTACAGCACTTGCTTTTGCATAGATTGGATAGAAAGTAAGCCAAACACTTCCACAGTTGCTTATCAATGGATGGAGTGTGCTTAATGCACGGACTAGCTGAATACTTGTTTCTCAAATGTGCTTAGCCCTTTAAATATATGGTTATTTGTTCCTTGTCTGTTTTTTTCTTGGATTGAGTCATATTTATAGTGATTTAGTTTGATATATTCCGTCCAATTCTAGGATGCGGTTGGCAAATCATCCGGATTGTAAACTTACTGATGAGTTTGTATATTCATTAAACTATAACGAGGGATGGTCATTTTTCAGTTCATGTTGTAACTGTTACATATGGTCTTCTGAATGCATTTGATTGGCAGTGAGGCTGTCTCATATTTAGCGTTTATATGGGTGATTTCTGAGCTTTACATGTCAAAACGTGTTATTCTTGCTTGTTTCAAACAGCTCAGAAAGATCCTTTCTCTAGTGCAATACTTTGTTGCTTGTTCTCGTTCTAAACAACTTTGTTGCTAATACTTACCAAATTTAGCACCTGTGATGTGAATACAAATCTCTTGCCCGAACGTGCATTTTACCTTTTCCATTGACAACTTTTTAATCCTCTTCATAATTCTCTGATGGCAGAACTCAGCATCAAGATAGGAGAAAGGTTGGACGGAATGGAGATATGGAGCGCTCACTTCTCACTAGTCTTCTGGTCTAACAGCATGTGTCTGGCTGATAATAAGGTCCGATCATCCTAGAAGACTTGATTCTTTTACTACTTCCTCCATTCTTTGAACCTAAAATCTTAATTCTCTGAATAAGTTTACCTTGGATCTAGGACTTTATAGTTCATCAATTGTTTCCCCTGGCAACAGAGGGGTAAATGGACCACACGCATCTGAATTTTGTAACATGTTTATCTGGATGATAATTCACGGCAGATCAACGCAGACATAGAGGTTAAGTCTGTGACACTGAATATATGACGGGTTACAAGGGAATTCACAGGAACTGGGAAATATGTGACCCGTTGTACTTCTACTGATTTTAGTGTTTTTGTAAAAAACGATATAGTGAGATAAATTCATCAACATTAGTTTTGTTACAGATGACTTTTAGTGAAAAGAATTTCTCAGCCTTCAGTGTTTGTAATGCATCATTGTGGACGTGACAGCTTATTTCCATCCAAGTCAGTCGAGATTTACCACTTAATATTACGGTCAAGTTGTAAGTAAGAGGTCTTAGGTTTGATTCTCGCTAAAGACGAATTTAAACCACATTATTGCTAGCCTATTGTCAAGCTAAACTCACCCTCTTCCTTTTAAAGTAGATAATATCGTTTGTTCCAAAAAAATTAGGTCGAGATTTGGGAATTGGTACCCCTGACTTGGAACCCTAGATTCAGGACTCAGAACCTAAACTTGAATTCTTGGACTCGGAGCTGGGTCCTGAATCGGGATTTTTAACCTCGCTAAGAACTCACCCGCGTCACCTCGTTTAGTTACCGAGTGATGCGGTAAGTTTATTAGCAGCTTTTTATTGTTAAAAAAAATAACTGTGAACTAATATACCATCCGAAAAAAGTTGATACAACAGAAAGCCAGTTGTATAATTGATCTTACCAAAAATTGGATGAATGTTTATGCAAATCTTAAACAGTCTGATGATATCAGAAATTTATTTGCAGGTTGAGTAACCTGTATATGTAATGTCCGTATATCAGGTACGAAAATTACTACTAGCCGACCTCAAAAAATCCGTAAATAGACGCAAATGACTGCCCATACTATAGAACCAATAAACTAGAGTGACTAAGCAAGACCAGAAACAACTAGTGCGAGTGTCGCAAGTGTTAATCCCAGCAAAGCAAAATGTCCCTCCAGAGATTGTAACGGAGCAGCCGAGCTTGGACCTGGCACTGGTGCATGCGGAGCAGGAACTATTGGAGAGGCCAACGCGGAAGGGCTTGGAGCTGCCGACAAAGGATGGCGAATGACGTTTATGTCGACCTTCTGGCCGGCCTGGCAGTGACCGGGGACCCCGCACATGTAGAAGTGGTGGCCTTTGGTGGTGATTGTGATCGAGTCGTTTCCAGTGGCGTAGGAGTCCAAGGGCACTGACGCGTTGCATGACTGGTACATGGCGTGCGTGACGCGAATCACGTTGTGGAATTGAGAGTTGTATTCGAATTCTGATTGATCCCACATAAAACAAGACATTCATATTACAAGTTTTATAAGTTTGACAGGAATATAGACATGGATCAAGAAGCGAAACTTTTCTTCTTACTAATTTTTGTAATTAATGCGTAATTTGCAACAGCAATGACGACATGGAATAAAAAACCAACGTACATGATTAGACACAAGCAATGACGACATGGAATAAAAAACCAATGCACATGATTAGACACACACGGGACTCAATGATGTGGAGGATTTCAAGGTAAAAGAGTTTCACATCGATAAAAGGAAAAACCTTGCAAGGGCTTATAATAGGTTGAGCTGCTTACCATACTGTCAATTGGTTTTATAGCGGAACCTCGACTTTCTTCAATGAAAACATACAATAACAGAGGATTTCTCCTTGATAATGTTAAAGTCTCCATTATGAGTTCGATTTGAAGTGTTTTTTTTTTTTCAAGAAGCACATAACAAAAAGCACTTCAAATATTTATAGAATCCAAAAATATTTTCTCGAAAAGTATTTTCAATCATTTAAAAGCACTTCTCAAACCAACGTTTCATCTTTCATCTTTCATAAAACCATCCCAATCGATCACATTGACAGATGGATTCTAAAGCCAAACATCCATAGTGGACAATAATTAAAGAGTTTCATCTTCTCATAAAACCATCCCAATCGATCGGATTGACAGATGAATTCTAAAATCAAACATCCATAGTGGACAAATAATTAAATATCTAATGAAAATACACAGGATAAAAAATCAAAATCATAATAAAGTAGAATGTAAGATACATATAGGTAGTGGGGGGTGGTTTGAAGTTAGATCTACTGCATCAGAGACCACGCGTGCGTTAGAAAGAGATGCATCCCCCTTACCCTTTTCACCTTTTCTGAACAAAGAATGGCCACCATAGTCATCATGATTCATGAAGAACCTTTCGAATTAATCACCAAATTCACCCTTTCAAAATGTTGTTTATAACTATTTGCCTAAGATCCAGAGAAGTTTGAACATTATTGTATATTTGGTGGCACTTAAGAATATGAGTATTCATTAACAAGAGATTTACGAAAAATTAAGAAAAATGATTTTTGTATGCGCATTTTCTCTTCATGCATACACCTGTTTAGTTTTAGCTTTTGAATTAAATGAATTAAAAAAGAAATTAAGAATCCCCCGTTGTTTACCAAAAAATAATAATAAATATGGTACAGATGAAGAATGAGTGTGCAGAAATGATATCTTAAAATTAAAACCTACAGAGCAGAAAATCTTTTAAAGGACAACTCATGCTGAAGAGAGAAATTAACCAAGAGAAAACCGGGAGAGAGCAACTCACTGATAACATCACCAAGTTGGAAAGTCTTAGTGGCAGACCATTGTTTGTAGTCGACATTGCCGATGGTGGTCCACCCGGCAGAGTCACCGACCTTGTACACAGCTGCACTGGACATCTCGAAAACAGCCATCACCGCCACCAGTAGAGCCAAGACTCTGACCACCAAAGCCATGCCTCTGCTAGCTAGAAAATATGAACTCTTTGAGACTCTGAGATCCTAATAAGCTTGTAAATTTTGGATTGTGCAGAATGGAATTATGGAATGCAGTGAGAGACTCAAGGGGGACACTCCCTCGTTGGTATTTATAAGGCTTTTGGATGGGGTGGCAGGTTAAACCTTAAAAAGGATAATTAATTATTTGTCAAGCTTCTGGGCTGCTGTGCTTCGTTTGTCCCTTGTGGTTTAATTGAAGTCAGAAGAGTGGGGGAGTAAACGATTGTGACTCAATAAAAAGGAATTGGATCCTCTTCTGAGCAGGATATCGAGATCCTCCTGATCCACTAACACAGACCGTTGGATCAAAATTCAACGGTTACAATTATTATAATTTTTAAAGGGACTTATGTTTGTAGCTGTTTGATCAAAATTTAACAGCTCGTGTTAATAGATTAGCAGGATTTTAGTCTCCTGCTCAGGAGAAGATCCAATTCCGAATAAAAAAGGGTTGGTTGCAATTAAGTGCACTGTCGTTGAATCGGGTTGTTTAAGTATGTAATTTTAAATGTCGGTAAATTCCATTTAATACTAAAGATTTAGAGTTCACAGGGTTTAAAGAATGCAGACATAATTGGACGGTAAATTTTGTCTTAAGACAACATAAGAAACTTAAATATTACAACGATTCCCTCTTTGTTTTGATTTTTTCTTTTCGTTTCTATTTTATGTATTATTTGGAGGTGGTGCTTGCTGACATCAGAAGGACGGAGACGGAAATTTAAAGCAGCAAATCAGAATTAGGGATTTCTGATTAAATTATTCTGGGCTTTGAGTATTGGTTTGGTAGTGGCTTTGAGTATTGGTTTTGGGAAGCCTGCCTGCTAGCTAGGTGAACGTTAAAACAATTATGGCAGGATATATGTACGATTAATGGTCTTGATTTGCTGCAAAAGGGGAGTTGTATTTTTTGGTTTTGGTATAATTAACCCTTCAACTGAAACGAGAAGCTTAGTAGCATGGACTTGTAACTAAAGAGGGTATAAACTAATTGGTTGCATAATGGTCGACTCAAGTGGATGAGTGATTCATTGCCACCTCATGTTAAGGTCAAATTAAACACACCTTAAGCTCTCGGGTTAATATAGAGCCCTACAGGTTAGTAGGGCATGCCCTACCCCCCAACAGTTGGGTAGCAAATCCTCTTATGAAATGACCTTTCAACTAAAAGATAAGTAAATTATTATTGTAATCGCATACGTGGTATTCTTATTCAATGGCAAAGCCAGAAAATTAACCTAGTAAGACCACATATTTAGCTCTTAATCAATTTTCTAATAACATGAAATGCCTTAATCTGATCTTCATTTAACATGAAATGCTACAATTACGACTCACTAAGAAAAGTTTGCAAACTAAAGCATGTTTTAAGCTATTAAATAATTCAATTCCAACAAAAAAAAAAAAAAAAGGTTTACAAACTATAATTCCTAGTTGTTTATGAAAAAAATAGAAAAGTCCCCTTAAAGAATCAAGGGACGTTGTACGTGCTTATAAGAAGCTTGGTCATATTCACCATATTGACATTTGGTTATATAGTGAAATTTCAACTTTTTTATAGTATCAAAGCAGGTTAATATACGTGTTGAGTCCACTGGCCCATGTGCTCTCATGTTATTAATTTTGTGATGTCCATGTGTTAAACTTAAATGATGCCACATGTGTGGGGTCATATTGAAAGTATGAATCTCCATCGGAGAATTACGAACCTTGCATATCCTTATAAAGAGTTAGACTATTCTACATATTGACAATTGATTTTATTTGGAACTTTAATTCCCTTTAGTTTCATTTGATTGAAGTATTGGATGCGTAGTGGAAATGTAAAAATAATATTTTCATTAATCTAATTCTTTTAATAAAGAAAGAATATCATATTTTAGGTTGTTTTATTCACACCTTACATATTGTTGACTACACCTCACTTACTTAATACACCCTACCTATACTTTTAAATTACAATTTACCTTAAGATACCTCAATTATTTTCCAATACTACTCTCACACTCCAAACTCTCCAATCTCCACCCCACATCAAACTCTATGTTGTTTAAAAAAATTAAAAAACAATTGTGTCTTCGTCACACAAACTCGTTCTACATATTGACAATTGATTTTATGTGGAACTTTAATTCCCTTTAGTTTCATTTTATTGAAGTATTGGATGCGTAGTGGAAATGTAAAAATAATATTTTTATTAATCTAATTCTTTTAATAAAGAAAGAATATCATATTTTAGGTTGTTTTATTCACACCTTACATACTGTTGACTACACTTCACTTACTTAATACACCTTACCTATACTTTTAAATTACAATTTACCTTAAGATACCTCAATTATTTTCCAATACTACCTCACACTCCAAACTCTCCAATCTCCACCCTACATCAAACTCTATGTTGTTTAAAAAAATTAAAAAACAATTGTGTCTTCATCACACAAACTCGTTTTCTTTGTTCCCCGACCTCCAACTAAATATATATCCATTTGAGTTTAGTTCAATGTAATCTCTTGCTATGTATAAATGTAAAAAATAGAACTTTAGATTTTCTTGTTTTTCAATTACCCTACTTCATAAGTTTATTGCATTATCAGTTTCTCGACCCGTTCTAAAAAGAAGCAAGCGTCTTGAAATCAAATGGGATTTTTTTCGCTCAAATGATTTGATTAATAAGGTTCTCAAACGGGTTAAGTCGTCCCATGGAAACCCCATACAAAGTTTGGGATTGTTCAATGTAATAGGAATAGAAGGTAATTTTATCACAGTAAACTTTGGGTGCATTAAGAAAATATATATTTTTAAAAATAATCATATGGGCCCTAAATAGTCATTTAATATTTTACACTTTTTCAGGGGTATTTAATATTATGGTGAGTGGCGTAGTCAGGATTTTCAAATAATAGGATCATAATAGCTACCAACAAGTTTTATTGGTCTAGTTCGTCAAGCACCAAGTAGGCATCTGCCTACTGTTGTTTGAATATCTCTGCAGTGGACTTGTGTGCCTACATAAATTAATGAGCATTGATTTCGTATAAAAATGGTTTGAGATTTAATCTTGAGATACCTTGTTATTGTACTTTACATCTTTGACTCACTTCTGCTGTAGAGTACCTACTACATACTATTATTATCATATTTTTTGGAAACCATATACTTGTTTTACAGCAAGGGGTTACACTTTTCGAAAAGGTTTTACAAAACTTTAATTTCAGACCCACCCACCCTTGTTTTTCGCCCCTCCAGGATTTTAGTGGCAGAGGTTTCGTAATGACGAGGATTGGTAAAAGCTATCATGTAGGAGACTTCTCCTTTCGGTGTAAATGTCCGTACTCTTCTTTTACTGCAATTTATTTATACTCTGACATCACTTGTGTGATATGGGTTCAATCCCACTCATATGCGCACTCTCAATTAGTCACTTTTAGGTTTTAATTTATTCACGTTTTCCACATCACTATACTTTATAGCTTCGTCACCTTCCAGTGTCAACATATGTTGAAAGTTTATGCCACTTGTAAAGGGTGGATGCAATATTGTGGAGAAATGTTAAAGACTGCTAAGGCTTTTCAACTAAAGTATTTCATCGAGCATGTGATGCACACAGAGTCGCACACAAGAGGAGAGAAAAAAAGAAAACAAATATGATAGAAGAAAATAAAAGAAGCAGGAGGATGATGTAATTTAGTTTGCTTTAGCTGCTTACAAGGGTCAAATACAATACACAAACAAATATATATGAGATTTTTGAAGTTGTTGAGATCAATGACAACTAATGACCTCATGCTAGTTCCCTCCTGATTATGGTGCCAATAAAAAAAATGAAAACTAACAAAAGTACTCAAAAACTTTAGTTTTAATGAAAAAAAAACAAATAAATGTGTAAGTGAATAGTACCATAAAAAGTAAAAAAATGATTTTTCGTTAAAAATGAACAATACTAGGTGTGTTTTGTTAAAAATCCCATAAAAAAAAAAAAAAAACCCTTAAACTTTTGCAGAAAAATTTGAAACATTCAAGTGGGTACAAGCAGAAAACTCTACATGTTAGGCGAGCCGAACACCATAGAAGTGTGATTATTCTAGCGGGCAGGAGAACATGATGTACACACTTTTTTTTTTAAGCAAATTTGCACGTCCGGTCTAGATACCAATCTCCATTTTGTCTACTTTGTAGTTACAAGTAGATCACATAACCTCATTTGCAATTTTTTCGTCTAATTTGCACGTCCATTCTTGTCAAATAGTTTTAAGGATACTTTAGATGCGGTCTTTAGTCTCGAACACTCTTTGACTAAAACCGTAATGATATTCAAGGTTTGATCAAACTCCATTGGCTTTGTACACCTCATTATATTACTATTAATATTTATATTTTTATAGTGTTGACATTAATTGTTTGATATTTTATGAGATTTATAATCCTATAAATTTAAAATCCCTCATTATAATACTATTAGAAACGGCTACAATAAAAAAATTCAAACATTTCAATTGAATAAATAGATGAAAACTATGTAACAATAAGAAATAATAAATGGCAAAATAATGTATCCATAGTGTTAAAAAAAATTGGTACATTTCACATATAACGAAGTGGTACATTAATGAAGAAGAATGGGTACATTATAAATAAATTAGGGTATAAATAAAAGATTAGAAAATTATGGGTGCAAAAAGAAATTAATAAATGGGTACAAATTAAAACTAAAAATAAAATACTACAAATTTAAAAAAAGATTGCATATTAAAAGGTACAAACTAAAAATATAAATATATGATACAAAGTTTAGCCATAAAACATAAATATACCATATGTAATTTTTCTAGCATTAATTAATTTTACAATGTCATGTGGCGGTAAACACATGGGCACAAATACAAATAAAACCTTAAAAAATATGGGCACAAAAAGAAATTAATATATGGGTACAAATTAAAACTGAAAAGAAAATTGGTACAAATTAAAAAGGGTTTGCAAATTAAAAATGAGTACAAACTAAAAATAAAAATATATGATAAAAAATTTAGCTATAAATATAAATATACTAGTTGTAACATTTTTAACACTAAATGAATATTTTTAGGTAAAAATATTTTATTATTGAAATAATTAATGATGTTATTAATACCGAAGGACCTTGATAAAAAATTGAAAAGAAATAAGGTTTTAATCAATGGAGTAGCAAAAGAAGGGATGAGAGCCTAATTTCTTTTAATTTTAATTACACCCTATTGTAAAAAGGAGCTCGAAATAACTTTAGTCATATATATATATATATATATATATACACACACACACAGATGATGCTAAAGAGATTAAATTTATAGACAAAATTTGCAATCTAAATAATAAGTCACCAATAAAAATGATAACGTTTAAAAACGGTTAAGTAATATACCAATCATCAACTTCCATATCATTTAGTTTTCAAAATTTTATCTACAAATTTAATTTCAGTAGCATTACCCAATAGATACATGTGTATTCATAAACATGGATGGCACTTGACCAACCAATCCATCTTATTAAACCCACTGAGATTGAAGGACTTGAAAGTAAAGAAAGGCGGGTTTCGTTGGTTAACTTAACGTAGACAAAGGATATAAACTTGGGTGTGTGCTATGATTACAGTTTGTTTGTGTATTTTTGTAGACAAGTTTTGTTCTGATTGGTGAGTGCCATCATGACTTTAAAGCCTAACCCTCTAATTTTTGCAGTTGAAATTATTATTTTAAGATTATACATACAGAGAAGCAAATTTTATTGCGAATGGCCATTATTTCTACGGGGCATCACTTCAAAATCGCTTTAATGTGGGATGGTTGTATTCGAAAACAAGCTACGAATGCTATTTTGTATGACTCTAGAGGCATTGCGTGCCCCGGAGTTTCTCTTTAATTTAATTCAAGCTTTTTTATTTCTCGAAAAAATATATCCTTGATGATTCTATATATTTTCTTGCCTTAAGTTAGTATTGTCTTTACGACTTTGGCCTTTAGTCCTATTGTTATAAAAAGCAGTAACTAATCCCACTTTGTTCTGATTTTGCTCCTAAAGAATGCTAAGGAGACGTGGTCTGAAAAAAATGATTTGACTAGCTTAATTTTGGTTTATATAGCTTGATTTTGGTCTGACTAGCTTAATTTTTCTCTTTTCGAATGTTGCTTGGTTTATGCATGTTTGTGGTTTAATGAAGTATGTGGTCGGATGAGATTTGTCTCTCGCATAACTCTCCTAGTCTTACTTGTCGGGCAAAGTTTGTTGCTTGGTCTTTTGCAATATACGTTTGTTATTAGTTTGAATTGTGCCTTTGTGGGACCTTTGTTAGGCTTGAGGCTCACAATCAAAATTAATCTAAGTCTGAGTGTGTCATTGTCCTTCTTGTTTAACATATTGTTTTCTTGGTTGTTTAGTTAATGTTTACTTGTGCTGCAAGTCACTTGTACTTCTTGGTTTAACAGGATTGGATCACAAATGGGTTAAGTTTGTACTAAGTTCTTTTCATGCCTTTTGATCAAGGACTTTCATTTATAACATCATATTTTTGTTTATAAAGTAGTTCAAGGTCATTCAAGTTAATTTCTTAGCTATCAGTTTAGGCCGACAACAAGGAAACAAGAGTAATTAGTTTGACAAGATTAATCATAACTAAAACTTGAACGAAAGTAGTTGGAAATGATATAAGGTTTAAAGGAGGATGCAGAAACTACAGATCTACTTTATGTAAGTACAAATAAAGGAGATTCAGGGCAAGATTGCAACCTTGGTGGGCAAGGTTCAATCTTCTTGTAGATGCCTCTCCTTGAATTTTATAGAGATTAAAGTCTTGGAAAATGAAATATAAACGAGGTTTACTAAAGGGATTGGTAGCAGAGCTTCTCAAAATGGACAAAAGAAAGCTTTCTATGTGGACCTGCGACTTGAAAAGGACAAGGGGTGAACAAACTAAAACTTTTCTAGTTTCGAGTGTAGGGGAAGTTGCTTGATTGATTTGTTGAGAGAGTCTTTATGCTTGTGCCCCTTGCTACTTTTATAGACTTCTTAGCCTGAGTGTCCAAGCCTTCCCTTTTGGTGATGGCTTCCAGAGCACGGTGAGTCATCATCTGCTTTGTTAATTACCTATCCATTCCATGGAAACGTGTTTTTTTTGCTAAGCATGAGCTGTCTTCTGTCACTTGTCACTTCTCACATAGGCTTGCTGCCTATTAATTGCCTAAAAAGGGTTATAAATTCATCATGGGTTGCCACCTGTCCCAGCCTAATTCTTCTCTCATTTTTTGCACGCCTGGGCCTTTAATTGCATTAAGCCTATGTTAAATATCCACCCAAATAGTATGAACAGTGAAATCAACAACAAGAACAGTTACAAGGTTGTCATATGGATACATTCTTCAGTGACTAATTCACTGATATGAAAATAATTCGCACAAACAAGTAAACCCCTAAATAACTACCACAAGTACACGCACACTAACACAAGCATCACCGGTACATATCTACTACAAAGACGGTAGACACAACATATTTATACCAGAGCATACGTAAAGTCCGCTACAAATTTTTAGGCTCTGCTTGGTATAGAGGATTGGAATTTGTAAGCTCTAAATTCATGGCATATTTAAGGTAGAAGAGAATGATTTTGATAAAACGCCAACATCACCAATATTGTTCCCAACTTAACCATTTATTACTAGGTGTGAAGTTTTATCATAAATTAGGGGTGAAATATTTCATATATAAGTTGTATATTATTTTGTTATAGTTTCAGATGTGGGACTTTATTCTCCATAAATTTTTCATTTTGATGGGACCAGAAGAGAATTAGACATGAAGAAAACTTCTCCTTTCTAACCCTATCATTTGGAAATGATTGAATTTGATAAGTTTTCTTCTCGAGTAATCCATCACCTACCTCAAATTGATCACAAATTTTTCATTTTTTCCTTCAAACATACCTTCATACTAGTATTTATACATTCAAATTTGCAATCCTATCCTTTATACCAAACAAGGCCTAAGAGTTTTGCCCCTTTTAACATGAGAAAAGACTTAATTAACTAACCATATAGTTTTAATTGTATTCAAACTTTTTACCTAGTTCCCTTTGCTTGAGACTCCCTTGAGAACAAGTCGAGCCCATCTCGACACACCTCAAATAACATTATGACAGTAAATAAATATATTACTTGTGACAAGAGCGTATTTTGTGACAAGAGAGATGGCTTGGCGAGCACTCAAGGTGGGCTCGAGGCGTATACTCTAAGGCCCCCTTAGCAATGAGAACTACACAGAAAAAGTGTCTTTGGGTAAATGTTCTCGGGAAAACTTGTAACAGCCACCTTGAAAGAAAATCGAAAATCGAAAAACTAAAACAAATAGGAATGTAGATGTTTCAAGTTTCAAGTAAATTAATCTTGTATTAAAACAAATGCTACCATCCACAATGTTCTGTACCAACTAATCAACTCCACATACACAAATGGACATAAATAATTAGTTTTGCAATACATGTCCTTAATTCCCAGTGAACCAGAGAGGTAATTTCTGGCACTGGAAAAATCTATTAAATGCTTAGATATCTAAATACTGTATTTACTATATAGATGGGACAAAAACCCTGAAACTTGATTTACAACTGAGAAACACCATCAAATCCATTAGCGTACCCATTTTTCTTTAAGCCATCTCCATTATTTCCTTCAATGTGGTAGTCATCGTCATCCATAAACCTCTTCCACAACCAATGTTGCTTCCACACCCTCTCTGTCATCTCTTCAATCGGGATGTTCTTCGTCTCCGGGAGCAGGAACAACACGAAGAAAGACATGATCAAGACCCACCCGGAGAAGAAGAGGAAGATGCCGTACTTGAAGTGGCAGAGCATCGAGAGGAAGCCCTGCGCTATAACGAAAGTAAAGAGCAAGTTGGTGCAGACAGTCACACTTTGCCCCGCTGAGCGGGTCTCGAGTGGGAATGTCTCACTTGGTATCAACCAACCTAGAGGCCCCCAAGACCAAGCGAACGCAGCAACATAAGTGCAAATCAGAACCACCACAAAGATTGCGAAGCCCTTGTGGAGGTCATCGGAGTGGTCCTTAACCTTGATCCCTAGTATTATGGCAATAGCCACTTGAGAGATGAACATTTGAACACCAGCTTGGAGTAAGAGCATGCGGCGGCCTACTTTGTCAACTGAGTAGATGGATACAACGGTGGACAGAACATTGACGGCTCCTGTGATAACAGCCGAGTAGAGGGAAGCATCGTTTCCAAACCCTAAAGTGTCGAACAGGACTGGCGCGTAAAACATTATGGCATTGATCCCAGTAAATTGTTGAAAGATCTGTAGGAAAAATCAGACAAAGAACACCATAAGCATACTAGTACTAATTGTATATATAATTTTTGGCATACTACAAAAAAAGCGTTGTTTCGATTGCTAACCTGCAAGGCTACTGCAATGATTAGTTGGGGACGATTCCTGCGCTTTATGAGATTTCTAAAGGGGTGCTTCACTTCTTTTGCTATGCGACTTGCCTCGACAAGATCCAAGAACTCTGGTTCGACATTTTCAGTGCCGCGGATCCTTTTAAGTACGGATTTTCCTTGGTCTAAGAGACCACGTTCTACGAGACTGTTAGGAGTTTCGACCACCAAGAGAGCTCCCAAGGTTAGGAGACCGGCAGGTAAACCAGCCAGCCCCAATGACACCCTCCAACCCCATCCTCCTGCGATCCTGTTATTCAAGCAATTCACCAACGGTCAGCAAATACAGCCAGAAAATTGTTAGGAGGCTAGCACAAAACGTTATTTGACTAAATTAAGCAGACAAAGCAAACCATTAACTAGACAGTTCTAGCCACGTTTGTAGATTTTTTTGTAACATCAGTGTGCATCCTATGATATTGACATGAATTTATAACCGAAAAAGAGGAGATTGGTGGATTCATCATTTGTAGTGAAATAAATATATAATAAATTAATTTAAGAAAATAATTTCTACACTCTTTTTCACCTCTACACTTTTATTTATTTCTGATCCATAATTCTCCTTCAATTTATTTAGTCTCAAATTAAAATTAAACATGACTGCTTAGGAGAAAAAATAAATAAATATGCGAAAATTAAACTCCTTTTATCATGTAGAACTTATTTACCTTTCAATTTCTACCTTATGAATGTTCCTATGTCTCCTCAAGACATCATAAGTTTGAAACTGAGGCACTGTGAATATGAATAAAAAAAATGCAATCAAGACTGAAACAATTTGGAAGCTGATCCACGTCTATTGTTCAAATTCATTGTTTAATAGAATAAAGCCGTCCCTCAAATAGGCATATGCTTATCTATCAATAGTTTTACCAGTCAATTAATTTATCAGTCACATATGATGGCCCAAATTGTTGACTTTGAGTGCTCGAAGCTAAATACTAAATTGTAAAACAGTCCTTTGGAAATATGCCATGCCAAAGAAAATTCATAAACCTTGAAAAATGCGACAGAAACATAAACATTAAGCATACGAGAGATTCTTCAATGTGTTTGAAAAATTTCTTTATGCATACATGTAACTTAAGGGGCACGGGTAATGTTACGGGTGGACTAGAAAAAAAAAAAAAAAAAGAACAAATTGGGAGCAGCTGACTTACTTGCTGGTGCCATAATTAACGAGGTTTGCAAATAGAATGCCTAGTGTGACATTAAGCTGGAACAATATGTTTAGCCCTCCGCGGATTCTTGTCGGTGCAATCTCCGAAAGAAACAATGGTACAGCCTGTAAAGTAACATCGAGGTTAAGTTAAAGATTGTTGAACAAGAGAAACAGATGTATATTTTCGGTAATTTATTTAGATAAAAACTTATTTGCAGCTAGACAATGTACACCAACATAGTTGTTCTCTATTTTGTCAATCAATAGTAAAGTTATTTAGTTGTGTTGACATAACAATTGAAACAAAGAGATGGCTTAGTCTTTTTTTTTTTTTTTGCATAGAGTAGGAAAAAAATAATACATAGTTTATAATCATCTCAAAGTATTAGACTCTTAAGTCAAGTTTTGAGATACATTAATATTATAGATGAGAATTGGTAAAATCAGGAAACAAATTAATAATTTATTATCAAACTCATTATCTAAAATATTAAAACTTAAAACTTCATACATTTACAAGTAAAAATACATACCGCAAAAGTACTATAAAGTTAATCAAATCTTAAATCGAAGTTTGAACATAGAACTTTTTATCACATGCATTGTGCTTTAAAAGGTATCTTTTTATATGCTTTTGGACCAACCTTTTGACCCTTGAAATTAAGGTCCTAGTAACTACAAAAGGATAAGATAAACAATTCGGATATGCACGCCGCATAATAATCATGTACAAGTTCAGAATTACATTGGAGTTCCACGGCTTCACGTTATTTCACAAACCAACATACAAGAAAGATGCACGACTTTTTGGAAAGAAAAAAAATTCGAAAAGCGACTAGAAGAAGTTGCAAAGAAATTGGGGTGAGGAAGCTCCAGTGGCCTCATCTGTTAACAAAAGAGAGGTCTCACCAGTCACCACACCACGTGTAGAAACGTCAAAACACAAGAATATATTTAAGATTTTTTAATCAAAATAGTCTTTGAGATTTACATAACATATCACTTTGATCCTTAAGATTTGAAATCAATAGAAGTAGTTCCTGAGATTGTCCATCATCAATTATTTTGGTAATTCCGTGCAAAATTATGTTAAATAATCAAAATGACAAATATACCCTCAATTTAATAAACTATAGGCCAAAATGATTTGACAAAAAACTAAGGGTATTTTGATCATTTTATTCTTATTTAATGGAGATTTTTCATAGAATAATCAAAATGATTGATGGTAGATAAATTCAGGAACCAGGGCGATGCGTTATGTAAATCTCAGAGACCATTTTGACTAAAGCACAAAAGAGTTGAAAAAACCTGGATGATTGTGACTTTACGAGAAAATGACTTAAAACAAACAAAAAGAAACTTCAAATTATTCAGACGCACAACATTTATACAGCCTCTAATACAATTAAGTAAAGTGTACTGCAAAGAAAAGTTAACTTTATTGCAAAAAAAGAAAAAGAAGAAACTCATGGACTCTAATTTGATCATAGGCATAACCTCTCTTCCAATCTAAGCGTTTAGAGACCAAAAGTGCCCCACAGGACGTCGGTGCATGAAATTTTTTATAAGGCAACAAAAGAATATTTTGATATGAGATATTTTGATAAAAGAAAATGAATTGAACAATTCATCTGTTGTGATTCATAAGTATAACAAGATGTGGTGTCCAAGTCACTAGTCAGTACACCTATAAAATTATTTTGATCATACTTCAAAATGATAGTAATTGGGATGGACCCAAATACGCTTTGGTGTCGGTATTGCAAGAGAGAGTGCCAAAGAACGCGTTTTAGCTTACACCACACTCTTATCTCCCACAGAAAGTATGAACCCTACAAAAATTTAATTGTATTTTGACATATTCTGTAACATTATAATAGTGGATAATCTAGATTTGGACATAAATATGTTAGCTAGATTAGTATGTCGTATTTTTTCATTCTTCGTAATTTAGATAAATTTAGTGTAAATAATCACTTGAATGAAAAAGCAACACATAATCCTACGTTTTTTGACAAAGACTATTCTATGATATCCAAATTTACGATACTAGAACGCATGCACACTGCCCAAGTTAAACTGGCCTAGCTCGGTCCGCAACAAGTTAGTATGTAAAAGTACATGAAATTAAAAAGAAGAAATTAGAATTGAACAGACCTGATTTGCGAACCCAACTCCACAACCAAGTGAGATCCTTCCAATGATGAGCATAGCGAGGTCTTGTGCTGCAGCATTGAGAATTGTGCCGCCAATGAAGAAAATCCCAGCAATCAGCATAGACGGCCTCCGCCCGAAGTTCCTGGTGGTGTAGGAAGCGGCGAATGTGGCAGTTAAGCCGGCTAGGTACAGCGACGACGTGAATAACTGCAGGCCCTGGTTGTCGTATTTGCAGTAGTTGCTGTTGATCCCCTGTTCTAGAGTCCTCCTGTACACAACCGGGAAAAACTTTTTCAAGAATGGGGACATCGATGTAACTCCACCTGCATCAAATTAAATTAAGTTCACCATTAGTTCAAATTTTTATTTATTTATTTTTTTAATATAACTTTTTTTGGAATCAAAATTTCGCTTTTAAATTTGTACAAACAATTTTGCCTAAAATTCAAGTAGAAAGTAACCACTCCCAATTCTCATTTGTCCGTAAAATTCATAAACAAATAATCCAAAATCATATGAAATTTGATAATTTTTTTGGGTAGAAAATGATGCTTTACTACCGTGACAAAAAAACAAAGATACCTATATACCTTGACACGGTTTAATTATCCCACTTCCCAACAACTAACAATTTAAATGCTATCATTTGTTAAAAAAAATTGGGATAAGTTTTAGATTTTAAAAAGGGAAAAGGTTCATTTAAATAGAAACTTTCTTCTGTGTTTTCAAAAGCATTGAGTAAAGAACATTTGTTTACTAAAAGAAAGAAACAAACATGGATAATTAAATAAATTAATTAAGTAGAATATCAATATTGAACATGTTGACTGAGGAGTTTTCTGGCATACTCCGAAGTATCTTGTATTCCGGAGTTTTAGCCGTTGGATCATGGTGAAATAACAATGACCAAGATCTAACGGAAGAAACCTTCGGAATATAGAATCTTTCATTGAAGCATCTAAAAGTTTTTCCCAGAACCCTAACCAAACAATGCCCACAGAGTTCATCTAGCGGAGTAGCTGAACCAACAAGATCTAAAGCTCTAACAGTGCGAAACTCAAATAGTGTACGTCTGTGTGAGTAGAGAGAGACGATTACCTGAAACACCGACATCGTAACCAAACATGAGTCCACCGGTAGCAGCCATTATACACGAGATGATGACGATGGGCGTGATCTTTGCCTCGAACTCACGCCCGTCCGGACCAGCTGAGAACCCTCCGCCGGCCATGACCGATATCGAAGAACACTTAATTCTAGTTCCTCACAATTTCTCAAAGCAAGAAGAAGAAGAAGAGAGACGTCAGGTGGTAATGGGAATTGAATTTTTGAGTAGCGAGAGGGTGTTTATATAGAGGATGGTGGCATGAAAGTAGCACGAGATTCGAATTCGATCGTGTAGTGGGAACCACCGTTGAGATTTTTCCGCGTGTTCCTCAGATTTGAAATGGACGGGTGGCCTTTACTGTTTTCTCTGGAAAAGTCTGTGGTCAACACAGACAATATTTTGTAATAAGTGGTCAAGCCTCCTGGATTAGGAGTGGGGGAATTAATTAATTACTTTGCAACTCTAATTTGAATGTTAATGGGGTTTGGTGAGCTAATTAATTCAATCCAGTTTAGGACTGGAGATCAAATAGGAAATTAATTTGGAAGCGTGAGTTTATTCGAACTGGACTGAAACTGAGTCTAGTAAAATTGATCATGATCTTTTTTGCACAATAATTGAATGTATAGTCAAGATGGCACATGCATAATTATGCTTTTTTAGGTCTAGTGCGTTGCACGTATTTCTTTGCTTTAGGGCACCTGAAAATTTCAATTATGCTTTTTAAAAATGAGAGAACTAATAAAAATTGACATAACCACCTGTTTAACGTTTTAAATTCTTACATCATTAACTCTTAATGAGTCTAACCGTCAAATTAATTTTTATTTTTTTAGTTGTACTTAGTTGATCCATTTTTATGCTTACGTAAATATTATATCAATGATGTGTAGATTAAGAGATGGTGTATGGACAAAATACAATAACTTTTAAGAAGATCCATTTCAACCTTCAAAATACGGCAATGGAGGGAGGGAGGGAGGGAGAGAGGGAGCATTAAATACTGGCAACAATTTGCTTCTACGCATGTAAGCAACAAAAATGGACCGCCCAATGTCCTGTAAAAAGATTATTATTAGTTTGATAATTTGATGAGCATATGATGATATTACAATCTGTAACTTTCAAGTTGCATTTATTTTGCCCTAAACAATAAAGGTACTAATTGTAATCTACCATTGATTTATCTACTCGAATTTATTTTGCCCAAACAAAAAAAATAATATAATACTAGTATGCATCAACATAGAATCTTTTTTTTATTTTTATTTTTTGGTTGGCTAAAATTTTCTTATCTGGATATACTTTTCAAATTTGTATTTCTTGATTGAATTGAAGTGTGAAAGGAAGTTGGTTCTGCAAGCAAGTTCTAATTTTACTTCTTTTCTATTTTCAAATGATTCTTTTGGTCAACTATAATAAAATTAGTTAATTAATTAAAAAATTGTCATTAATTTAGGTTATACATGAAGCAGCATTAACATAAAATCTAAAATCAAGAGGTCGACATGCCATCGTAATCCATCATAATCTTTCAAAGGCATAGTTGGTCCATATCAATATGTTGTCAATACCACATGCGTTCAAAAACTAAGGAAACATAAATCTTGTGTCATTGTGCTATTCAAGTTAGAACCCAAGTTGGAAGTGGCACATGAACCTTTACCTAGAGGACATAAGATAAGATACGCATACCGGATATCTTGTGGTCCAATAGATTGATGAACTTTATTCTGTCACAGACTTAAGTTGCACTAGCTACATACATGTTAATAACACGGTCTTATTCCTCGTACCCAAATTGCAAATCAATTGAATATGTTGAGTACGCTAATTTTAGGGATCCAGGGCAAAAACTAAATTAGGCCTTGGCACTATAAAATTTTCATAATACCAAAATGTGATGCAGTCATCATCTTCAATATGTCAGTTCTTTTTGTTTCACTCTCACCTTCACATCCGAAGATGGTTATTTTTCGACTGCCAAGATCGGTGGGCAATCATGCAATAGAAGGAAAGGAGGCTATTATCATCTAATAGGATTGGATTATTGATTACTCAGTGCTCCATAAGAAGTAGAACCCGAGAGCACTTGACACAAATTACTAGCTCTTTAACACTGAACTGCTCATACATTAATGTTAATCATCTTTTTTTTTTTTTTTTTAATTTGTAGGAACTCTATCTAAGATAAATTTTTGTGAGAACCAAAAGCTTTATCTATCTTCTAAGTATTACCTTAACCAAATTAAGCATTTAAACAATGAAGTATGCTAAGCACATGTAAGTGACTTATAGCTTAGTTGGTTAAATGTATTTGTCCATCTACTCAAGGTTCTGTCTATCATTGGTTAAAAAAATAGGTATGCTAAGTACGTAAATTATTAAGTAATGAGCGTCCTACTTAAGCCATTCCAAATTGCATGGCAATTAACAATGAAGGAGATTATTTGGCTTCTTGCTGAAGATATTCATAATTTCTTGTCCGCTTTTAAGTTAATAAATTCATAATATCTAATAAGAAGAAAGATTGAACTTAAGCAATAATAGCGCACTTAAACAAACTAATAAACAATTATTTTGCGCACTAATCAATAAAGTATTCCCACTGAAAGCCTTAGTGTACGTAGGACCCCAAAAGTACATCTCTAAATAATAATTTTATTTGGTATCTAGTCATCTTTAAATGTCATATAGTTTTTTCTATTAATAAATTTCAGCAACCCGAGTGGAACGGTAGGAAGAAACGAAATCATTCTGATCTTGCGATGACGCAACATAGATACATCCAGGACTAACAAGTGCAACCATTCACAACTAATATATAAATATCAGGCCCCTTAAGGAAGATATCTCCATTCTATTAAAAAAATAAAAATTAGTTATGGGATCCGTTTCGTATTGAATTTTCACGATCTGAACTGTCCATTATATAAACATTGATTCATAAATTATCCTTGTAAAAATTTAATTTAAGCTAAAACTATTTGCCTATTTAACTAGCACAAAAATTTCAATGTTTTTCTTGGCACAAATTTGTTAATTTTTTGGACTCAATTAAATGCCTCAAATATTTCTGATTTGGCTAATATTTTGTAATGATAATATATGAAGTGCAAATAAACTTTTCTTTCTTCAATGCCCAATAGAAGACTTGTATTATCCACTTCCTCAATTTCTTTAAAAAAATTAAACTACAAAAAGAAATTCGTATTTATATATATATATATATATATATATTTTTTTTTTTTTCTATCCCCACCATCCAAATCTCAATGCTTATTGGCGTGTTTAGAATATTTTTCTATCCCCTCTCTCCATGGAAAATTAGATAATCATATCTTACTGATAGATCAAACACAATTAGCCGATGTGCGGCTGTTGTTTCCTATGTTCGTGTGATGACGTTCACATGTAGCATCTAAAACATGTGATGGTACGTAGTTTGAGAAAAACAGAGTCTACAACGGAAGGTGGTCTGACCAAGAAAGAAAAACAAGACAATTGAAGAACAACATTTAACCTCCAGGTGACTCTGATCATAGTCACCTGTTTTTGTTTGTTTTCTTTGTTAATTATTTAGCCATCGCATGCTGGAAAACTCTCATTCCAACACTTGCTCTAATCGAGTTAACCATAGAAGGAAGGAGGAATGAAATCTCCCCGTATAACAAACTCACTAACCAACCTATTGAGCTTGACCAATCCAAATCACTTATAAGCTAACCACTTACAAGCTAACGCCTGTCATTAGATTTCTTCCTTTAGAAAGGGAAGATAGCTACTACTTTCTCTAGGTTTACAAATTTGGTTTAAAGTCAAATAACAGATACTCAAGCCTTAATTAGCTAATAAAGAAGTCAGATAATTTTCTTTGACTAAACCTTTGCAACTCGCCTTTTGCGCTAATTTTTGTCCTTCAGATTTTCTATACGGATAATGCTTGTTCTTGATAACATTACATCTTAGAGAAAATAGAAAATAGATTAAATACAATAGTTTAGAAAGAAAATTCAACTGACCTATAACAAGGTTAGAATTTCACAACCAAGAATCAATTAATGCATGATAAGTTAATAGATTAGGGTTTCTTTTTTTTTTTTTTGTTTCATTAGAGCTCTTTAAGGCATGATAAGTTAGTTACGGTAAATTTCATTTTGTTCTCCAAACAAAAACCATCCATCAAAGTTTCAAAAGAAGGCCAAAAAATGACGGGGGATGATGACCTCTGCAAAAACGCGTAAAGGCTGATGTATACTTTGGAGACACCAAAGTGGACCGTCTCTATTAATGGGATGCCCAAAACCATGTAAAACTCAAGCATTTGGTTTCGGATTTGGAGTCAAGACTTTTGTTTTGTTTTGGATAAGGATAAGGATAAAAACAAACAAATACATGGCATTATTCACGAGACAATCATCAAACTTAAGAAGGCTTTGTACGGATGAATGTCGGCAGCCCAAAGTTTGGGAAATATATACGCGTGACTTTCTTGCTTTCACAAAGCTAATTAAAAGCAGTGCAATTTGAACAAAAAAGTGGATAGACGTAAAAGGAGTCTTCAGGTAGAACGTAGAACAAATATTAGGCAGTTTTTGTGGTGTTACAACTGCCGCTCGTGTTCGTAATCAATTACAGCAAGCCTGGAATTATGACTTTGTTATTCAAAAGCAACAATATTCTTCCATGTCACTGCACCATCCATTTCAAGTTACCATCGTCTTTTCAATTTTTTCCTATAAAAGTGTCAGCATTATACAACAAACAGCCTTATTTGTTATAATTATCTTGGAGAAATTAGTTGAAATTCAGTTGGTGATGTCATTATAATCAATGATACATATATCTCACAAATGTGGACTTATCAGGGTATTATATTTTCTTTTATTTTTTTCAAACGACAGAAGATTTAAAGCAGATTCAAAATAGTACATCGTGAGCTAAGACTTTAATGAAATCCTAACCCATCAGAAGAAAACTCAACTGCCCAAAAAAAAAAAAAAATCTCTAAAAAGATTGACACAAACAACAGTAATGATAATGTGATATAAAAAATAACAATTGAACACAAGCTTTCTACACCAACTAGAAAGCATGCAAACATCTGAAAATCAACCAACACTTCCGAGTCCGTTATATCAAACTTGAAAATGTTGGTAACCCGCGGCTAACGCATGAACTTGGGTCCCACCTCTAGTTAGGTTTCTTTTATTCAGGACAAGTTAAAGAAGACATGGCATTAGCCAACTTCGATAGAGTAATGTGCTCCTCACTCTGTATCCAAGTTCGCATTTTCCTTCCTGCAGTTTAAATTGATTTAGTGGTAGATTATCATTTGAATTAAGAAAGAATTATGACAGTTATTGACCCCCAGAAATTTATTAATGGGTTGGTATTAGCGAACTAATGAACATCCGTGGAGAATAGCCATGAGACAAGATTGTGAGGGGAGAATACGGGATGCAAGCTTGCGGCATTTTTTTTTTAATTTTTTTTAGAAAACTTCGACAGCACGAGAGAAATTTATTGATATGAAAAAAGAAGTTACACCTAGTCAAGGGAGAACATAAACCTTATCCCTCATAGAGCAAGAAAAACAAAATACAAGACAAAGATTGGGTGGACATAGACCCAAACCCCTCTATGAACCTAAAAGGTAAGAACCTGCAAGACAAGCTGTAAAACTAAAAGTTTGTGGCATATATACTAGAAAACTTTGGAAAGATAAGATATTACTGACAAGCTTGTATATATTCTTTTATCTCACGCTGGATATTGTTTGTGTTGCTGTTCGCTTAAAACTCATAGTTTTGATTGTGTACTTGATTGTCACCTTTGTTTAATTCAGGCAAGTTTAACTACATTAATCTTATTATAGATAGTGTGGTAACAACTTAACAACTTAATAATTTTAATGTAATAAAAGTAGTCTTCGGACATATCTATTTCCGGACATATATATCCCTTTTCCCGACATTATAGGCATGTTGTAACAGTTGACGACTTTAACCCTCGGATCATCATATTGCTAGGAAATATGGCCCTTCTAACAATACACCGCATAGACTCGATCAACTTTCAATGCAACAAACTTGCCTGTGCGAGACCAAAATCAACCACGTATAATGCTCTGGCACTGACTAAATCATCCGTTTTCTCCGTAGTTCACTTCTTGTTACCTTGAGGTCATCTAGTATATAAACCCTTCTCTAGTACAAACTTTTCATATATTTTACCGAGCTATTCAAAACCTTTTCATGAGGTCGTTGAGTAATTAAAAATCTTCACTTCAATCAAATCAGATAGTGATAATTAAGGTTCAGCAAATAAGTTTTAAGTAATCAATTGTGAAGCCGAAGCCATGGCCGGTGGTGGATTTGGAGCCTCATCAGGAGGCGGAGACTTCGAAGCGAAGATCACGCCCCTTGTGATCATTTCGTGCATAATGGCTGCTAGCGGAGGCCTCATGTTCGGTTATGATGTTGGCATTTCAGGTACACATACGTGACTCAAGAGTTCCATCTAATGCACACTTGCACAATTAACTATTAACGTGTATTCTTAAAAATGATTAGAGCTTATTGATAATTAATTTTGTTGAATTCGATATATATGGTTATATAATGCAGGGGGTGTTACATCCATGCCCCATTTCCAAAAGAAATTCTTCCCGGTTGTGTATAGGAAGACTCAAGAATCTGGACTAGAGAGCAACTACTGCAAATATGATAATCAAGGCTTGCAGTTGTTCACATCTTCATTGTACCTGGCTGCTTTAATATCAACCTTTTTTGCGTCGTACACTACCAGATCGCTAGGTCGAAAGCTAACTATGTTGATTGCCGGGATATTTTTCATAGTCGGAACAGTTTTTAATGCTGCAGCTATTAACCTTCTCATGCTTATCATTGGGAGGATCTTGCTTGGTTGTGGAGTTGGTTTTGCTAACCAGGTGCAAAACATGAAATCTTAATCTCATCTTTTTTTTTTTTTTTTTTTTTTTAAATAAATAAATAAATTATTTTTTGTTTATAAACTGCCTACTTGTCGAGTGTTGATTATTCTGTGTATCTACCTTTTCCTATTACATGTCTTGAACACTATAATTATTGATCAATGTAATATATTTACAGGCAGTTCCGCTCTTCCTTTCGGAAATTGCACCGACAAGAATTCGAGGGGCACTTAACATCCTCTTCCAACTCAATATCACCATTGGCATTCTTTTTGCAAACCTTATCAATTATGGAACTAACAAGTAAGCCAGCCCAATCTTGCCTAGCTAATTCAAAGGACAATACCTGAACCAACAAATTTTAGTGTAGTAATATTTTCCAATCACTTGAATATAATTATTATTTTGGGTTACCATACATGCACAGAATTACAGGAGGATATGGATGGAGAGTGTCATTGGGTTTGGCTGGGATTCCAGCAGGTTTGCTAACCTTGGGGTCTCTCATTGTGGTAGATACTCCTAACAGTTTGATTGAACGAGGTAAGTTGGAGGAAGGAAAAGCAGTTCTTAGAAGGATTCGCGGTGTTGACAATGTGGATCCAGAATTCTTAGAGATTGTTGAGGCAAGTCGGGTGGCTAAAGAAGTGAAGAATCCCTTCCAAAATCTCCTTAAGCGTAGGAACAGGCCACAACTGGTCATTGCTGTTATGATGCAGGTGTTCCAACAATTCACTGGCATCAATGCAGTCATGTTCTACGCCCCGGTTTTATTCCAGACCTTGGGTTTTAAAAGTGATGCTTCCCTCTACTCTGCGGTAATAACAGGAGCTGTCAACGTGCTATCAACCGTTGTATCAATCTACTTTGTTGACAAAGCTGGTCGCCGCATTCTCTTATTAGAAGCCGGTGTCCAGATGTTCCTTTCTCAATTGGTGGTTGCAATAGTTATGGGACTCAGAGTCCAAGAACACTCTAACAACCTTACTCCAGGCTTGGCAATCCTTGTAGTGGTTATGGTTTGTAGCTTTGTGTCTTCCTTTGCATGGTCTTGGGGACCTCTTGGGTGGTTGATCCCTAGTGAGACATTCCCGCTGGAGGCTCGCTCAGCCGGCCAGAGTGTGGCTGTGTGCATCAACATGCTCTTCACCTTTATTATAGCACAAGCCTTCCTCTCGATGCTTTGCCATATGAAGTTTGGCATTTTCTTGTTCTTCTGTGCTTGGGTCCTTGTCATGACAATCTTTGTCGTGTTCTTAATTCCTGAGACCAAGGGGGTCCCGATCGAAGAGATGTCTGAAAGAGTCTGGAAACAACATTGGTTCTGGAAGGGATTCATGGATGACTTTGAAGATGGTGCCAAGGCATATGCTTAAACTACGTTAATTGCCTCCTATATTGACCTGCCTGGAGCTATATGAGATTTTACAAGATTCCGGACTCTGAGGCTTCCAAGTTCTTCTTTTAATTCTACCAGCTTCACAACACGAGCTCTCTCTGCATGCCAAATAATTGTTTAATTAATTTTTTGAGAGGTCTTATTTGAGCTTTCTAAAATGTATTGTTGGAATTCCCTTTTGGATTGTATTCTTTCAATGTCTTTTCAAAAGTACTTTTCTTTTGCATTTTTCGTTTATCAATTTAGTCAGGTGGAACCCTTTTCCCCTTCAGTTTAGGTGCTCTTCTTACTTTTTAATTTTGTATGTAATTAATGGTTTGAATCCAAACCGAAACCGTTGAAACCGCACCGAATTGAACCGAACTGAACTAAACGATTTGATTTCATTTCGGTTTTGGCTTCAAAACTACACCAAATCGAACCGCAAAAATTTCAGTTTCGGTCTCACTCTAAACTGCACCGAGCCGAACTGTGCCCAACCCTAATGGTGCTTGGAAGAGTGGTTCCGGTCGTGCTAGCTAGGCCTGGCAAATGGGTCGTGTCTGTCGTGTTGGTGTCGTTTTCGTGTAATACCTGTTATCTTAACGGGTCGTGTCGTGTCATACCCTTTATCTTAACGGTTCTTTAACGTCGGGTCACTTTACCCAACGGGTAAAGTGACCCGATCCATTATGACCCGCTATGACCCGTTAAGAAAAATGTATTTTTTCTTCTTCTTAAATTTGCACATACCACACATTGCCACATAAATATTACTTCAAAATATTAAAACACATTTGTCATTTAAGTACTACATCTACACTTGAACATAAGAGTAATAAACAAACATTCATACACTACTAATTTATTACAAAATATTAAATGTGCAAGGATATGCAAAATGAAAGATTTTTTGTTTTCAAAGTTGTGAAACCTTTCTCAAAAGTTTAAACCTTGCCAATGGAACTCAAAGCTTGCATGTTATTCCTTTTACAAAATCCTCAATTTTCATCGATCATCATGACATAAGATTTTGTGGTATCCACTAGTGTAAATATTTTAAATTGAAGATCGTATTCATTCATTGTATTCATATAGGGTCAAGGAGTGTAGCTGTACAAAATCATCAAAATCAGAGTTAAAATAATCGTTAAATCATGATTTTTCGTTGAAAACAGTTGAAAAGTTTTGTTCCGTTGCTTGATCTTTGAATGTTTGTTTTTTGTAATTTTTGGCATATGCGATCTCGAAGTATATACAAACATGTTTGACGGTTGGATCGTTGAAACTAGTTTCGTAGAATGCGTATCCCATCAAAACAATAGATTCACTAACACTTGAGAGTTTGTTTATACTTTCATTAAGTACAACATAAGATTTTGTGGTATCCACTAGTGTAAATATTTTAAATTTAAGATCAAGTCGATTCATTGTATTCGTTTAGAGTCAAGGAGTGTAGCTGTAAAAAATCATCAAAATTGGAGTTAAAATAACCGTTAAATCGTGATTTTTCATTGATAACCGTCGAAAAGTTTTGTCTTGTTACTTGATCTTTGAATGTTTTTTTTTTGTGATTTTTAGCGTATGCGATCTCGAAGTATATACAAACAAGTTTGACGGTTGGATCGTTGAAATTAGTTTCGTAGAATGCGTATCCCATCAAAACGATAAATTCACTAACACTTGAGAGTTTATTCATACTTTCATTAAGTATAACATAAGATTTTGTGGTATCCACTAGTAAAAATCATCAAAATCGAAGTTAAATAACCGTTAAATCGTGATTTTTCATTGATAACCGTCGAAAAGTTTTCTCCCGTTATTTGATCTCTGAATGTTTGCTTTTTGCAATTTGTGGCATATGCGATCTCGAAGTATATACAAACATGTTTGACGGTTGGATTGTTGAAACTAGTTTCGTAGAATGCGTATCTCATCAAAACAATAGATTCACTAACACTTAAGAGTTTGTTTATACTTTCATTAAGTATAACATAAGATTTTGTGGTATCCGCTAGTGTAAATATTTTAAATTGAAGATCGAGTTCATTCATTGTATTCATATAAGGTCAAGGAGTGTAGCTGTAAAAAATCATCAAAATCGGAGTTAAATTAATCGTTAAATCGTGACTTTTCGTTGATAACCGTCAAAAAGTTTTGTCCCGTTACTTGATCTTTGAATGTTTGTTTTTTGTGATTTTTAATGCATGCGATCTCGAAATATATACAAACAAGTTTGACGGTTGGATCGTTGAAATTAGTTTCGTAGAATGCATATCCCATCAAAAGGATAAATTCACTAACACTTAAGAGTTTATTCATACTTTCATTAAGTGTAACATAAAATTTTATGGTATTCACTAGTGTAAATATTTTAAATTGAAAATTGAGTTCATTCATTATATTCATATAGGGTCAAGGACTATAGCTGTAAAAAATCATCAAAATTTGAGTTAAAATAACCGTTAAATCGTGATTTTTTGTTGATAACCGTCAAAAAGTTTTGTTCCGTTACTTAATATCTGAATGTTTGCTTTTTGCAATTTTTGACATATGCGATCTCAAAGCATATACAAACATGTTTAACGGTTGGATCGTTGAAATTAGTTTCGTAGAATGCATATCCCATGAAAACAATAGATTCACTAACACTTAAGATTTTATTCATACTTTCATTAAGTATAACATAAGATTTTGTGGTATCCACTAGTGTAAATATTTTAATTGAAGATCGAGTTCATTCATTGTATTCATATAGGGTCAAGGAGTGTAGCTATAAAAAATCATCAAAATCATAGTTAAAATAACCGTTAAATCGTGATTTTTCGTTGATAACCGTTGAAAAGTTTTGTCCCGTTACTTGATACCTGAATGTTTGTTTTTTTCAATTTTTGGCGTATGCGATCTCGAAATATATACAAACAAGTTTGACGGTTGGATCGTTGAATCTAGTTTCGTAGAATGCGTGTCCCATCAAAATAATAGATTCACTAACACTTAAGAGTTTATTCATACTTTTATTAAATATAACATAAGATTTTGTGGTATCCACTGGTGTAAATATTTTAAATTGAAGATTGAATTCATTAATTGTATTTATATAGGGTCAAGGAGTGTAACTATAAAAAATTATCAAAATCGGAGATAAAATAACTGTTAAATCGTGATTTTTCGTTGGTAACCGTCGAAAAGTTTTGTCCAGTTACTTGATATCTGAATGTTTGTTGTTTGCGATTTTTTGCTGATGCGATCTCGATGCATATACAAACAAGTTTGACGGTTGGATTGTTCAAATTAGTTTTGTAGAATTTGTATCCCATCAAGTTCAATGGTGTCTATATATATATATATATATATATATATATATATATTTATTAAGTAGATTTAAATTTGTTTATTTTGTACGTATAACACTTAAGAAATTAAATAGTATGTATATTTAAGCCGATTCAGTAGTCACCAATTTTTAATATTTATTTAATATATATATATATATATATATATAATTACTGTAGTTTTTAGGGGTATAAAATTGTTAAATTAATATATAATTATTATAATATTTTTTTAGGATTATAAAATTATAACATTATAAAATTAATATTTGCTTATGGTGTATTGTGTTACCCACGTGTATTCCCGAACCAACCCGTTATCTTAACAAGTGCTTATCGGGTTACCCGATAACGACCCGATTCGTTATCGTGTCGACTTGAACACCTGTTAATTTTATGTTGTGTCGTGTCGTGTCGGGTTATCGAATCGTGTCAATAATTGTCAGGCCTAGTGCTGGCTATGGTAATGTGTTTCGGAGTTTCAAAGACCGATTCCTTGGAGCGCTTTTTGTTCTAACTTGGAAATTCCTAGCTCTGTTGTGGCATAGGTAATAGTAGTAATTAAAGCTATTGAATCAGCTTCAGTTCGTGATTGAACTTTTATTTGGTTGGAAATTGATTCTGCTTTGGTTCTTAATTTCTTGTGCTCTTCTCAATTGGTCTTAACAATTGAGAGTTGAGTGAAAGAATTGTTTGTAACCCAAAAAAAAAAAAAAACAAAGTTGGACATAACATAAAAAGTAGGGTGAAGTGTCAATTTAGTTCATTATCACCTTATTGAAAATTAGGTTCCTAAACAATTTTTTTGGTAAAATAAGTCCCTAAATTGATTAAAATTTGCTAATTTCATCCATACTATTATTATTTTTTTGGACAAATTCATCCCTACTATTATATTCAAAGCTATTTTATCCAATTTTTGTCAACTTAGGTTACTTGGCACACTTTAGAGTGTAATACGTCATTTTCTCGCCTATAAGCCCTTAGCATTTCATATAGATAGCAAATATAACGTCTAATTTATCCTCCAAAGTTAACTCCATACACTATTTTTTATGGAAATTATCAACCTTCAAATGTGTATCACATGCAAGTAATGTGACTTAAATTGACGGAAAATGAATATAGTAGCTTTGAATCTAATATTAGGGATGTAATTGGCAGATTTGTATAATTCAATGATTGATTTTTCTGAAAAAAAAAATAGTTTAGGGACCTAATTTTCACTCAAGTGATAATTTAAGAACTAAATTGACAGTTCACCCTAAAAAGTGAAAGACAGCCATAAATGTAAAACTTTGATAGCATATATGTAGTATGATATAAAATCACGTGATTTATTTGATATATATTAATCCTAACGTCCAAAGATCAAATCTTGAAGTTCAAACTACCGTCCCTTTTCATCACAAAAGTGTCTCTAATCACCAAGAAAACCTCTAGCTAGGTTTAGAACTAGAATTTAAAATGCTCCCTCGATGTTGTTAGATGGTGTTTCGAGTTTTGAATTTCCCTTCCGTGCCAAAAAACTAAAGCTAAGAAAAAAACAACTGACTAAAACTGTCATGCATCCTTATATTCTACAGGACTGGCTCGGGTACAACCATACAAGAGAGATTAGCAAGTAGGGTGTGAGTTGTTCAATCAATTACAGGACATGCATTTGCCAACCTTTTTAATATTTTTTCTACCAAAAAAATACTAGGGGTATCACATTTTCTTATGCCACATTATACCATATCACTAATAGAGGTGAGACTTAATTGTATTAGCGAGTCTTGCCTCTATTAGAATGTATAATATAGTACACTAAAATATGATCTTCCTAGCATTACTCTTTTCTACCACTTGTAGGTTGTTTATTATGTTTATTCTTGTGGTGCAGACTTAATAGTACAGAAGCAGATTAAGCACAATAGAGAGTGAAATTATTTGAAGGGATACTGGAAATTAAACTGATAAAAAAAAAGTTACAGTTTAAACAGTAAAAACATTGAAATGCATGCATGCACAATTGGCATGTGCCCTACAATTGAGGAAATTAAGCAAAAAAAAAATTGATTGGAAAACCGCCATTCGGAGGCTGCTTGAATGAGGTCAATGCTTCAAGCATGTCCCTTAGGATCATCTTCGCAGTCATCCATATATCTCTTCCAATACCAATGCTCCCTCCACACTACGTCTACCATTTCTTCGATAGGGACACCTTTAGTCTCCGGAAGTAAAAAGAAGACGAAGACTGTCATGAGGAAGACCCACGCTGCGAAGAATAAGAAAATAGCAAACTTCATGTGACAAAGCATTGAGAGGAAGGCCTGTGCTATAACAAATGTGAACAACATGTTTACAGACACAGTCACACTCTGCCCGGCTGAGCGAGCCTCTAGAGGGAATATCTCACTGGCAACCAACCAGCAAAGAGGCCCCCAAGACCATCCAAAGGAACCCACAAAAGAACAGACTACAATAACCACAAGAATTCCCAAGCCGCGATCGAGGTCGTTGGATTGATCCTTAAGTTTCATCCCAAGTATGATTGCAACGACCACATGAGAGAGGAACATTTGGATGCCACCTTCAATCAAGAGCACGCGGCGACCAGCTTTGTCGACAAAGTAAATTGAAATAATGGCTCCGAGAACCATGATAACGCCTGTAATAACTGATGAGTAAAGGGAAGCATCATTCTTAAATCCCAAGGTCTGGAACAAAACTGGAGCGTAAAAATTGATTGAGTTAATGCCTGTGAATTGCTGGAAGAACTGCAGAAAACATTACCACATATAGGATTCAGACTACCAAAATTTGAGAAAATTTGCTTCTGACGAGTTAATTAGCCATTAAAACTAGGGATATATGTCATGTTGTCCTTTTTTTTTTTTTTTTTGGGTAAATATCATGCTGTCCTTGATCTTATAAGGACTATACACATAGGTACAACATATCTACATACACATGAACATCACATCTTTCAAAATGTGAACATCCAATTTAAAATGACTTAAACTTTTAAACTAAAGCTTTCTTTTTCATTTTGCAGGGACAAATTTATTATTGTGCTTAGAATACGAGGTGGTATATTATATGTTATTTATATAAGTAGAGGGAAGTTTATTTACAAGTGTCCCTCCACTTGTATAATCACATGTGGTGTACTACCCATGTTTCAGGCGCACTCTACAATCTCTTGTGGGACAACGGAAAATTTTTCAATGTGCTAGGAACACAATCAGGTAAATTAAGTGTCATAATATAATTAGTTGACAATTTTCTTTTCTCAAGTTTTCAACTAATTGTATTATTACACTTGATATACTAGGTTATGTTCCTAGTAAAAAATATCTCGTGGGGCAACTCTCAACAATGTCTGTGTATAATTCTAATAATATACGGAAAATGATCCAACGAAAATGATCCTCGTTGGATCATTTTCCTGGGAATCCCGTGATTATGTCCGTTCATCGTACATCTTGCTGTCAGAAATCATTTTAAATTTTAAATTTTAAATTAAATACAAATAGTACCTAATGAAAACTAACCGTATGATTTATGATGAACATACATGATCACAGGATTCCTGGAATCCCCATGAAAAGGATCCAGCAAGGATCCTTTTCCCATAATATACCAACCCGATGGACCAAGGTCAAAATCTACTTTAAAATCAGAGTTTAATAGAAAGGAAAGACCTTGGTTGCTGAAAAAATCAGCAACTCCTGCTACGAGCAAATCATAGATGGACGTGTGTCTAATCTGTGATTAAAAAATCAATTACTTGGACACATGTCCATCTGTAATTAGTCAGCAATAGGAGCTGTTGGTGATTTTTCAGCAGCCAAACTCTATTCTAATAGAAATTCAATTTTCCCAGGATGACAATATAATATTCAATTAAAGTACTTAGTACGATATAAAATTAAACAATGCAATGAAATACTTAATGACCTGCAAGAAAATTGTAATGATCAGTTGAGGTCTGTTTTTACGCTTAAGGAGATTTCTGAAGGGATGCTTCACTTCTTTAGCAGCGCGACTTGCCTCGAGAATCTCAAGGAATTCCGGATCGACATTCTCAATACCCCGGATCCTCTTTAGAACTTTTTTTCCTTGCTCCAACTTACCTCGTTGGATCAAACTGTTTGGAGTGTCTGTTACAATGACAGCCCCAAGTGTTAGCAAGAGTGATGGAACGCCAGCCAAACCCAGTGATATCCTCCATCCATATCCCCCTTTAATCCTGCATGTGGTAGCACAAAACATTGTAGTTGGGAACTTGGAGAGAAACCGAAATACAAAAATTGTAGCCCCCCCAAACATACACATCTAATTCATATTAGTTTTTTCGGTGTGACCATAATACTAGTAGTTCACCACTGTTATATCGCATGAAGATTAATTAATACTAGAGAACGTAGTATAAACTTATTTTCCACCTTCATGGACTAATAATACCACGTAATGGCGATACAATTACAAACAAAAGTTTCTTAGGGAGAATAACGCTGCCTTACTTCGCAGTTCCATAATTGATAAGTTGTGCTACAAGAATGCCAATGGTGACCATGAGCTGGAAGAGCAAATTAAGTGCTCCACGAATTCTTGTCGGTGCAATCTCCGAAAGGAAAAGTGGTACGGCCTGTTATCATTAAAAAAACAATCGCTATATGATCAAATTAAGTATTCATGAATAACCAATCATTAATTAGTATTTACCTGGTTTGCAAAACCAACTCCGCAACCAAGTAAGAGCCTCCCAATAATGAGCATGGCAAGGTTCTTAGCTGCAGCATTAAAAATAGTTCCGACTATGAAGAAAACCCCGGCGATCAACATGGTCATCCTTCTGCCTAGAACTCTGGTTGTGTATGATGCAAAGAAGGTTGCTGTCAATGCAGCGAGGTATAATGAAGATGTGAACAATTGCAGGCCTTGATTGTCATATTTACAGTAATTGCTCTCAAGTCCTGGAATTTGTTGCTTCCTATATACAACCGGGAAGAACTCCTTTAGGAAGTCGGGCATGGATGTAACACCACCTGCATCAGACGGTACATCAAATTCAAATTAAAATGTACAACAGATTTAATTTTGATTCATGAAGCAAAGCAAAATGTTGTGCATATATAACATATAGTAGGTTTTATATAAGTACCTGAAATGCCAATATCATAACCAAACATGAGGCCTCCGCTAGCGGCCAATATGCACGAAATGACCACAATAGCCGTGATCTTTCCTTCAAAATCTTCGCCGCCTGTCGGGCCCCCGAATCCCCCTGCCATGATTCCTACCCTTTCTTCTTCTCAAGCTTGCTTAGTTATTATACCTGATTAATTCTTGAACCTAATTACGTTACAAGACCACGCCGGCCAGCTGGAGTAGAGAGACAGGAGAGAGTAGCTCGGTGAAGATGAGGGGTATGTGTGCGTGAGGGGTTTATATATTAGACGACATCAAGGCAACAGATCGAGATTGAAAGACGTAGAAAATGGATTAATTAGAAAGTGCCATGGTCAACAGCTTTTCCCATGACGCGACCTGCGGTTGGTGTTCATCCTTGTTGCTTGGTTGTCATGAAGGGTACGAGAAGTTAGTTAAACCACAGTTGATCAAGCCGTTAAGAGTAATGTTAGAAGGACCACGTTTTCTAACCAGATTCTTTAGCAAACTGAACACACTATGTGGCCTTCAATTTATCAATTAACAGCTTGTCATATAATAATTAAATTAATATATAGGGAATATATAATTCTCCACGACAAGGGTTACATTATGCATGTGTAAGTAGTCAGAAAATGCATCTGATTCCTTTTTAATTAAACTAATTAATTGAATATGCAACATAAAATACAAGTGTATTTTTATAAGAGTATTGTTAGGGGATCACATTCTTGTAACAAGTGATGCCAGTAGTTGTCTCTTGGATTGTGTTATGTTATTGACCCTGTATCTTATTATTTTGTAGTCTCGTTATAGGTGGGGACTGAAGATTGGTTCATAAATTGAATAATTAATGTTTTATTTTAAGTTTACATTGGAAAAGATGCTGACATAGGTTTTCAGTTTTTGGTAAATAAAATTAGAAAATAAATCCAACATAGGTATTTTGGCTGAAGTGTAGCATGCACTGAAGACTGCATTTAATACTTTTTCTGGTTGGGAAACAAAATATTTTTGAGAATGAATATTACATTAATGGGAGAAAAAAATCTTCCATGAACTTATAAGTAAGTTACTTTGCTTCTCATATTGCTAAATTGATTTTATGGTGGAACTTAAACTATATATCTTCAAATATGTATTTTCATACCATCAACTTTTGATGTCTTACATATAGCAGAGTTTATTTGTGAAAATGAGTCTTAATTTTACAAGTCCATCAGAAAGTGATGTAAAATTTTGTCTTGGTAAGCGTTATTTTTCTACTTAGGCGTTGATATGCTGCTTTGTGCTAAGTTTTGCACGGCTTTTCTGTTACGTTTGTATTTGTGAAATTGTATTATGGAGAGGGACATAAGTGCATAGCAGTACCTATGGAGTCTGGATTTTAAAAATCCATCCTGAACCATTGAGCGTGGTTTCTTAGCTGCACTGGTTCTATCAATTACAGGGAGGGATAACATACTCGACCAAAAAAAATAGAATGTTAAAGTTCCAAGAATGGTTCTTCTTATCTGTCCGCAATCTAGGATGTTTGTAGTGACTTAAAAATTGTTTACCATAAACTTAAGATTAAGTTCCTTTTTTTTTTTTTTTTAAATAACATTCACTCAATGCTACTTAGCATTGAAGATATATTTCTTTTTGAAAGATTGAAGATGCTGTTTTGAGAGGATAGTCAAAGAAATCATACTGAATAAATAGAACAATGTGTTTATATATTAAGGGTAATGCTATTCATACCATGTTTTTATATCACATTTCTATACCATCTTAGGTGACATCTGATGTGGACAGCTACATCATTTGAAAAATTTGCAAAACCTAAGGAAATGTATAAGAAAGACTCCTCGTATACCACAATCATCATTTAATTAACTAGTTTTTCTTAATTACTAGTTTATTAAATAATGAACTAAATTTAAAATCTGATTAATTCAAATGATGTGGCTGTCCACATCAAATGCCAACTCAGATGATATGAAAATGTGATACAAAAACAATGTATGAATAACATTATTCATCAATTTTACGAAACCCTAAAAGTGTACAGATGAATACAAAACGCTGCAATTCTCTAGTCATCCATATCTTTTTGCAATTTGAAAAAAGAAGCCTAATTAGATTAATAGGCCATGTGGTAATAGGGTAGTCGGAAGATAGCCTATGTGATAAAAAAAATTGGAATTTAAACTTTTATAGTGAAATCCGTTATCATAAATTAAAAATTCTATCAATTCTCTGTTAATGGTTAGCATGTGAAACTCATTTGTGAGGCTAATTTTTTTTTTTTTTTATTCCTTTAAGTTCATTTTGCATTCGGTCTTCATACCCAACAGGAAGAAGAAGAAAAACGGTTCAGTGTCCTTTCAAATTTGAATTGGGATCGAACAGAAATAATCGATTGAAATCATAGTCTAGAACAGTGAAACCAAAAAGTAGCAATGAGATAGGTGTTAGGATTCTCTATGAGAAATCGAAGTTAGTTTTGATTGAGAAAACTTAAGAGGATTGTTGAAATTGTTTAAGTTCACTGAAGAATTGAAAGGAGTTTCATAGATGAAATTTTTGTTTTGATTTTTAATTGATCTTGATCTTGATGAGTTTGTAAAATTTTAATTAAGTCTTTGATTTGTTATTTGTTATTTGAACAAACAATATTATCTACACTAAGCGGGTAGGAGGAGTGTGCTAAGTCTCACAATGGGCTAGTAATAATGTGGTTCAAATTCATCATTGACGAGAATCAAACTTAAGACCTCTCACTTACAAATAAAAAAAAATACCACTAAACCGTAATGCTAAGTGACCCCTTGAATTGTTATTCGGTTCCTTTGGTTTTTATATGCCTTCCCTCCTGTGGAAGGGGTTTTTTCAAGCAGAACCCAACTAAAGAGAAGACCAGTGGGAGAAAAGGAAAAAAAAATTTATATATATATAGAAAGACCACACCTGAAAAATTCATAGAAACATCACCAAAAGATCTCAAGATTTGCAGCAATATCTTAGAAATATGGTGCGACGTTGTGGAACTAAAAACAATCTAAAAAATTTCGGAGATGATATGTGGATTTTTTTACGAAGAAGACAAGATTGCTCTCGTTAAATGGACAAGGCACATAAATATTCGCATGTGCAGCTCAACATCCTTGGAGATCCAAGAAGCTAACCATGAGTGCTCAAAGCTCTCATGCTCGTGGCATGAAAAAGTCAAAGTCATTAAAGATAGGATTAACCACCATTCCTATCTTTAATACATTCCCAATTAAAGGTTAATTCAATCAAGTAAGGATCCTATCATAATTAATCAAGGACACTTCCATCTTCATCCCAAGATATTATCTCCTAATTAATATATTAAGAATATTATTTCCTCATAAATCCTACGGATGAGACACCTGGCCAATAGGAAGCTGCCATGTATAAGGCAAATTAAAACGCTACACCTAGGCCAACCACCTCCCTCTATATACCTCATCTCCACCAAAACTTTGGTAAGCTTTTACTAGGCATACAAGCCCTAAACACTCACTATTTTAAGAGATACTGACTTAGGCATCAAAGATCTATTGGCCAACCCTCTCTTCGACCTCGTGGTCACGTGTGGCTTTGGCCTTAATCAGGTGTTATTTGTTTTGTAGATACATATTCATCAAGACTGAAGATGGCGATTTTTGCTACCATAAATTAATGTTATCATTGAGAGCTTGATTCAAACGCTCAAAAAAGGCTCTCACATTCGCGTTCTACATTTCTCCGTTACATATGTAAATTTTCCAGCTCGTTTCTATTCTTAGAATTTTTTATAAGTTCTTTGAACAGCCCTGGAGAAGAAATACAGGCAGAAAATTCTGAGACCATGACAAACAGAACATCTTATGGTCAAGGATATGTACCGGACAATGGAGATCGCAATGTGGGCCAACGCCATTGCTCCTTGACACTCACCACAGCAAGGGGAGTAACCATAGCCACCGTAGGGCTGCTACTGCAACCATGGCAACACGATCAGCAACCACTGTAGTGGCCTATGGTGCCCCCCTGAGCTAAGCTTAGTCCGCTGCACATGCAACAACGCCAGCCTAGACCTTCTAGGGCCTAGTCTAAGAAGTTGCAGTAGCAATTGAGGACCAAGGCAGAGCCCAAGCTCATACATCAGAACTAGGCACCAGGTGAGTTGGCCCAAGCTGGGCTAGGAAGAACTATGGCCCAAGTCTAGCATGCACCTAGCGCAACATATGGCCAAGTGGGCCTAGCTAACCCGGCTAGTGCCTGCGCGCCTAGATTACAACCTGGCCCATTCCAACGGCCCATCACGCTTCAATGGCCCAGGCCATTCCTGCAGCCCATCCTTCTTTTCATATCAGTTTTAGGTCGGTTCAATCGACTCGGCTCCAAGTTCCCAGATCAACGAGACAGACCATCAGACCGACGATTGAACTAGGGATATTTTCGCCTTAATTTTTCCTAAATTTGACCTGTCTCGGCTCGATTACACACATAGTCCATTACACTTCCACTGCTTATGTAAATACCTACCATCCAAGCTTTTCCATACTGAATGGGGAACACAACTTGTCCCGGCAGGTTACATATTTGACAAGCGCCCTCACCCATCAAACAATCTTGGTGAGGCAGTTTTTGGAGCACATCAAGGCACAACACATTACTGATGAAGTATCCTGAAGCAGGTCGATGATAGACGATGACGTTTTTTTCCAGTAGCATTCCTAGAAGTAGCCGCTCAACCAGCCAAGACCAAGTGTTCAGGCAATGTACGCTCTAGCTTGGGCCCTTAAAGTAACACTTTATCTCGCTTTAGTGCGTAGATAAGCGTTTATTCCTTACTAGGCCCATAAGTAAGTACTCATTCACTGTTGAGTACCCGCTTTAACGAACAATCAATACCTAAATCCAGGCATGGTGTCTACTAGCGACTTAGCTCATAGGGAGTTCCTCCTACCTTATATTGGAGCAAGTAGCATAGGGAACAAGAAGAAGCACATGAACAATCCAGCTTAAGTGTAACTGGTAGCCAATGCTAAGCGCAACCACAAATAGCATGCTCGCAAACCAGAGACGAACAACGTGCATTGCAGCAGTGGCATGGACTGGCTGATCTTCAAGAAAAGTAGCACACATTTGCAGACCACTGTCGAGGGCAACTAGAAGCACCATTGCCCCAACAGAGGTAGATCTAGAGAAAGTAGAAAGGCTTTTAACTGTGTGATTGCTCAACTTCCAACTCGTCGAGACGATGGGCAAAACATTTCGAAAAGACGTGACCGATATAGGTAGGTTGCCATTCACAGATAAGATTAAGTAGAAATATCCACCTCGTAGGTTTTACCATGCCTCATTTCACTTCGTACAAGAAAGACAAAAACTGGATATGCACTTTATGCATTACCGCATCGTGATGATCCTTTACTAGAGCAATGATGCCCGTATGTGCAAGATTTTCACCACCACTCTACAAGGTGAGCGCAAGGCTGGTTCCACACCCTGCCTTTGCGTTCGATCCATATCTTTAATGAACTTTCTTTAGTTTTCACTAAGGAATATTCGTTTTACTGCTCAATTAAAAAGACGTCCGACCACCTCTTCAACATCATGAAAAACCTGAACGAGTCAATCTGCAACTGTGTCAAAAGGTTCAAGGTATAGAATGGTAAGATTGTTAGTTGCAATGATGACATAGCAACGACAACGTTTAGAAATGGGCTTCCCACCGAGCATCATTTATTCGGAGAATTTATCATGGGTGAGGAACTGACCCTGATAGCTTCGTATGCTTTGGCAAAGAAGTACACATTATCAGATGAGGCCAAGCAGTCCAGCAGAAATGAGTCAGAAAATAAGAGCATGGATCGTTTTTAATAGGAAGTGACTCAAGCGCTCGAAACATTCACCAAGTTCATAGTTTCAATTAGCAATGGCATTTAGGATGAGAAACCTAAAAATGATAATTCAATGACATTCCTGTGAATTTGAATTTGAATGAGAAGAACAAGGTGATTGAAATGATCCAAGAGAATGATGATGAGGCATTTCAGTTAGAAGGGAGTAATGTCTAGTCATAAGTGTTTGTTGATTCTCAAACTAAATTCGGAGAGACAAGTAGCCTAAGTAGCATTTCTATGAAACTGAAATCACTCAGTGATGTTTATGCTAGATGTAATGTTAGCATTATTAAACTTGGGAAGTATGAGGAAGCAGCAACTGATAATGCTTGGAAGATAACAATGAATGCAGAAATTAAGATGATAGAGAAGAATAACTCATGGTAGTTGGTTGATAGGCTAACATATAAATCTATTGATGGGGTTAAATTGGTGTACAATAGGAGGTATTTGTTGATCAACTTGAGTCGTTTGAGATTGCTGAAGCTGAAGTCAAGGTATACATATTTAAGAAAGCCCTATATGATTTTAAACAAGCACCAAGGGATTGGTATCAAGAGATTGATACTCATTTTCATAAGTATGGTTTTACAAGGAGTCCTAGTGAAGCTACCTTGTACATCAAGACTAGAGGTGAATCTGAATCTACTATTGTGTCAATATATGTGGATCATATAATGTACACTAATATAAATCAAAATTGCTAAATGAATTCAAATTAGACATGATGAGAATATGTGAAATGACTGATTTGTGATTGTTAAAGAAGAAGTATGCACTGGCTTTGCTTGAGAAGTTTAAATTCAAAGATTGCAAGCTAGTAAGTGGTATTTTTGGCAATGAATGACAAATTGAAGAAAGATGAAGGAAGTGGTCCTGCTGATGAAACTTTATATAGGCAATTGGTTGGTAGTTTGTTGTATCTTACTACAACTATGCCTTATATTAAGTTTTTAACAAGTTTTTTAGCAAGGTACATGTATAATCCAAACAAGAAACATCCTAGAACTGTTAAAAAGTGCTCATGTATATTCAAGGCACATTGGATTATGGAATTGGATACAAGAAGTGCAAAGATACATCGTTGATTGGATATTATGATAGTGACTGGAGTGGGGATGAATCTAATATGAAGAGTACTTCAGATTATGCATTTTCATTTGGCAGTGGTATCTTTTCTTGGACTTCTGTCAAGCAAAACTATGTTACCTTACCAATTGTAGAAGTTGAGTACATGAGTTATGCTGAAGCAACAACTTAGGCAGTGTGGCTCAAGCTTGTGTTACAACTTACAAGACTTGGAGAAGAACAAACTGAGGCCACTCTTATTATTGTAATAACACCTTTGCAATTGCAATGATAAAGAATTCTATGTTCCATCAAAGGTCAAAGCACACTGGCAAAAGGTACCACTACATTAGGGTTGCATTGCAATCCAATATCATCAACTTGGTCTACTGCAAATTTGAGGAACAATTGGCAGATATATTCACCAAGACTCTGCTAAAAGACAGGTTCTACATGCTTAGAGAAATGCAAGGAGTGACAGTGGCAACAAGTTTAGAAGGGAGTGGTGAGCTATAAGCTCTGTTGCTGCAAGATTGAAGAATTGAAATGTTGGAGAATTAGCTTCTGGGTTTAAGTTAGAAATGCTCTTAAGTTTTATGTTTGTGCTTATTTGTAATGGATGGCCATGATTATAACATTTCGAGGGTGTATATCGTGCCACATGTCAAGTTTGTTGATGTAAGTAAGTAATCATGTGTCTAGCATGTGATGATCACGCTGAAAGTGTGAAGGATTGCAACGTCTATATCCTTCTCATGTTTTCAGTGTGAGGTGTAATTGAGTTGAACTGAATCTAAGGGAGCAACCTATCCCACTTTTCCTTCTCCATTGTTGTCTGAGAATCCAACTCTCCGAGCTAATCAATTTCTTGTTGATTTCATCAAATCCCACCAAAATTCAAATCCAAACACATTTAAACACTAACAGTTATCGCGTGTGAGCTTAATGGGTAGAAAGGGAGGGAACACGCTGAGAAACAACGTGTGATGTTGTACGTTAGTGCACAAGTGTCACAAGAGGAGGTAGTATTGATTAGCCCAGAAAAAAGGATAAGTCAAGCCATTATGGAAGAGGGGAGGAAAGAAATTATGGTGAATGAAGAGAGGAAAAGAAAGGAGAGAAATTGGTTTCTTGCTTGGCAGGTGATCACTTAAGCTCTTACCTGTGCTCAGTTCTTGAAGAAGCAGTTTTAACATGTGAAATATAGCAGGTGGAGAGCATTCATATTAATATTTTTAATCGCATTAGATCCTTGAGAATTTGGAGGGTATATAAGATTTGGATTTCGTATGAATTATATCTACTTGTGTTAGAACAACTTTTGACATCATAGAAATTGTTATGTCATTAAACAAACCCATATATTTTGTAGACGGTAGTTTTTTTCCTAGGTCTTAGAAAGTCTAACTTCCTTTGGAATAAAAAGGAGAGTAATGCGGAGAGTCAAAATTAAATAGCCGCAAAAGTGCACAAGTGTCACCTTTAATCCTTCTGTGGCAAATATGAAATTTTATCAAATAAACCTATGCATACGAGATTCCTATAGGCAGTTTCAGACAAATGTATGTAAGAGTTGACGGATTAACTGCCACATATCGCAAAGAAATGTGGTCGTTCAAGCGTTACTCTTAACAGACTTGATCAACTTTAGTGCAACTAACTTCTCGTGAATGCCTAACCAAGCATCAAGAAAGAAAATCAACCGTAGATCATGCCATGGGGAAAGATCCTGGTCGTGGTAGTGACTAAATCATCCACTTTCTACGTAGTTCACTTGGTGTTGCCATAAAGTTTTTCAGTATATAAACCCCACATGAACACGTCTTATTTCAACGAGCTAGTCTCTTCTTCTGAAGTTTCCTTAGGTCATCAATACATACAAAAATTTCCGCATTTATCAAATTCGATACCTGTGAAATAAAGTGCAGCAAAATAAGGTTTGAGTACTTAATTAAGAGCAAGAAACCATGGCGGGCGGTGGGTTTGGGGACGCATCAGGAGGCGGAGACTTCGAAGCAAAGATAACGCCTCTTGTGATCATTTCTTGCGTAATGGCTGCTAGCGGAGGCCTCATGTTTGGTTATGATGTTGGTATCTCAGGTACACATATGTGACTCAAGAGCTTTCCGTAACATCCACACATACAATTAACTACCAGCGTATGTGTTTTGTCAAAACTTCATTAGATTTAACGTATAATTTTGTTTAATTTGATATATGGATATATAACGCAGGGGGTGTTACATCCATGCCCCATTTCCAAAAGAAATTCTTCCCGGTTGTGTATAGGAAGACTCAAGAGACTGGACTTGAGAGCAACTACTGCAAATACGATAATCAAGGCTTGCAGTTGTTCACATCTTCATTATACCTCGCTGCATTAATATCAACATTCTTTGCATCGTACACAACCAGATTGCTAGGTCGAAAGTTAACTATGTTGATTGCGGGGATTTTCTTTGTAGTCGGAACAGTTTTTAATGCGGCGGCTATCAACCTTCTCATGCTTATCATTGGGAGGATCTTACTTGGTTGTGGAGTTGGTTTTGCTAACCAGGTATATAATAAAAATTCTAAATAATTCCTTTTTGTTTTCAATAAACTGGCCACTACTTCACTAGCTGGTTTTTCCTGTTAAATGTTTTGAACACAATACGTACAATTATTAAGCAAATGTACATAACTACAGGCGGTACCGCTTTTCCTTTCGGAGATTGCACCCACAAGAATTCGAGGGGCACTTAACATCCTCTTCCAACTCAATATCACCATTGGCATTCTTTTTGCAAACCTTATCAATTATGGAACTAACAAGTAAGCCAGCCAAATCTTGCCTAGCTAATTCAAAAGGACAATACCTGAACCAACAAATTTTAGTGTAGTAATATTTTCCAATCACTTAAATATAATTATTATTTTGCGTTACCATACATGCACAGAATTACAGGAGGATATGGATGGAGAGTGTCATTGGGTTTGGCTGGGATTCCAGCAGGTTTGCTAACCTTGGGGTCTCTCATTGTGGTAGACACTCCTAACAGTTTGATCGAACGGGGCAAGTTGGAGGAAGGAAAGGCAGTTCTTAAAAGGATCCGTGGTGTTGACAATGTGGATCCAGAATTCTTAGAGATTGTTGAGGCAAGTCGGGTGGCTAAAGAAGTAAAGAATCCCTTCCAAAATCTTCTTAAGCGTAGGAACAGGCCACAACTGATCATTGCAGTTATGATGCAAGTGTTCCAGCAATTCACTGGCATCAACGCAGTCATGTTCTACGCTCCAGTTTTGTTTCAGACCTTGGGTTTTAAAAGTGATGCTTCCCTCTACTCGGCTGTTATAACAGGAGCTGTCAACGTGCTATCAACCGTTGTATCAATCTACTTTGTAGACAAAGCTGGTCGCCGCATTCTCTTATTAGAAGCCGGTGTCCAGATGTTCCTTTCTCAATTGGTGGTTGCAATAGTCATGGGACTCAGAGTCCAGGAACACTCTAACAACCTTACTCCAGGCTTGGCAATCCTTGTAGTGGTTATGGTTTGTAGCTTTGTGTCTTCCTTTGCATGGTCTTGGGGACCTCTTGGGTGGTTGATCCCTAGTGAGACATTCCCGCTGGAGGCTCGCTCAGCCGGCCAGAGTGTGGCTGTGTGCATCAACATGCTCTTCACCTTTATTATAGCACAAGCCTTCCTCTCAATGCTTTGCCATATGAAGTTTGGCATTTTCTTGTTCTTCTGTGCTTGGGTCCTTGTCATGACAATCTTTGTCGTGTTCTTAATTCCTGAGACCAAGGGTGTCCCGATCGAAGAGATGACAGAAAGAGTCTGGAAGCAACATTGGTTCTGGAAGAGATTCATGGATGACTTTGAAGATGATCCCAAGGGCCATGTTTGAACTATCTCACCTCCGGTCTCTTCCTCACGGTTTATTACATTTCATGAGTTCCTTAAATGTGAAGCTTAGGATTAACTAATCCTTCCTTTACTTCTAGATGGTTGCCAAACAACCGGAGCTCTCTGCATGCCAAATGCTTCGTTTACGTTTTGAGATGCATTATTTGCACTTCCAAAATGTACTCCTTCTGTACTTTGACAGTATTTTTCAGAAATAAAACTGAAATATGTTATACAAAATGGTATGTTTATACTTGGTAGGAGCAGTTTCTGATATATTCATCCGTTTATAAACATCACCATCTTCTATGGGATGATGAGTTGATTAATATTGGTATGTCAAGGCAACAAAAATGAACAAATTCAATGCATTAGTAAGATATCTCTTCGAGGAAGCTGCTCTATATCACTTGCTACAATGATAATCTGCCACAGAACAAATATTTAACACATCCTTGCTAGAATCTTTAGTATCTTGAAAAAAGTATGAGAGAAGATAATTTCCAACTAAATCTGAAAAATGAAAATCTTTAGTATCAAAGAAATATTTAAATCTACATTGTAATAGTACGTACAATTGTGATAAAGAAAATTGAAAGAAATTTTCCAAAGGCAGAAATTTGAGAAACCAGCTGCAACGTTAGCAACCACCATATAGAGACCGTAAGATGGTTCAAGCATCCGCTTTAGCCTTGGGATCAACTTCAACCTCATCCATATATCGCTTCCAGAACCAATGTTGTTTCCATACTCGTTCAGTCATTTCTTCAATAGGAACTCCCTTGGTCTCTGGAAGTAAGAAGATCACAAAGATTGTCATGACCAAAATCCAAGCTGCAAAGAATAAGAAAATGGCAAACTTCATGTGGCAAAGCATTGAGAGGAAGGCTTGCGCTATGATAAATGTGAAGAGCATGTTGAAAAAGACAGCCACACTCTGGCCAGCTGAGCGGGCCTCCAATGGGAAAGTCTCACTAGGAATCAGCCACCCGAGAGGTCCCCATGACCACGCAAAGGAGGCAACAAAAATGCACACAAAAACCAGCACAAGAATTCCCAATCCATGTCCGAGGTTGTTAACATTGTCCTTAACTTTGAGTCCCATCACTATTGCAACCACCAGTTGAGAAAGGAACATTTGGACACCTGCTTCTAGCAAGAGCACTCTGCGACCAGCTCTGTCCACAAAGTAGATTGATACCATGGTTGAGAGGACGTTGACAGCTCCTGTTATCGCTGATGAGTAAAGGGAAGCATCACTCTTAAATCCCAAGGTTTTGAACAAAACGGGAGCGTAGAACATGATTGCGTTAATTCCAGTGAATTGCTGGAAAATCTGTTAAGAACACTCAAAAGCATAACATGTCAGACTATTATATTTGTGTGACTCAAAGTTGTCATATACTGCGTAAATTAATTAGTTAACATGCACAACTATAGGCTATAGGTTCACCTGCATAAAAATTGCAATGATCAATTGAGGCCTGTTCCTACGCTTCAGGAGGTTTTTGAAGGGACTTTTTACTTCATTAGCCACACGACTTGCCTCCACAATTTCTAAAAACTCTGGTTCTACGTTGTCTACACCCCGAATTCTTTTAAGAATTGCTTTTCCTTCTTCCAATTTACCACGAGCAATCAAACTGTTTGGAGTGTCGACCACAATGAGAGACCCCAAGGTTAGCATGAGTGCTGGAACGCCAGCCAAACCCAGTGATATCCTCCATCCATAGTTCCCCTTAATTCTGCATATATGCATCTGATATAAGTTAGTTAATCAAATAAATATTATGCTAGCTAATAATAATTTGGGTTGAAGTGGGAAGCTGGCTTAATTACGTACTTGTCAGTTCCATAATTAATCATGTTTGCTACAAGAATGCCAATGGTGCACATGAGCTGGAAGAGTATGTTAAGTGCCCCACGAATTCTTGTGGGTGCAACCTCCGAAAGGAAAAGTGGCACCGCCTGTATCATATACATACCTTAATTACTTACAATGGAAACTAAGAGTTTAGATTGATATAATTTAGAGGTAGTTATTTGAACCTGGTTAGCAAAACCAACTCCACAACCAAGTAAGATCCTCCCAATGATAAGCATGACAAGGTTCTGAGCTGCAAAATTTAGAACTGACCCGATTAGAAAGAAAACGCCAGCCATCAACATGGTTAGCTTCCGGCCTAGTGATTTGGTAGTGTACATCGCAACGAAGGTTGCTACCAGTGCAGCGAGGTACAATGAAGACGTGAACAGCTGTAAGCCTTGATTATCGTATTTACAGTAATTGCTTTCAAGTCCGGGCTGTTGATTCTTTCTATAGACGCTGGGGAAGAACTTTCTCAGGAACTCTGGCATGGATGTAACACCCCCTGCATAATTTGCATTATGAATTGATTGAGTTACAATTTTCCCCTAATGCATGCACACATGAGATAGAGCAAATTAGCTCTTAGCGAGGTGTGATGACCTAATGGCACACATACGTATGTACGTACCTGAAATACCAACATCATAACCAAACATGAGGCCTCCGGTAGAGGCCAATATACAAGAAATGATCACAAGAGGCGTGATCTTTGCCTCAAAATCTCCCCCTCCTCCTGCGGCCCCAAATCCACCACCCGCCATTGCGCTTCTGCTTTTATGTTTTTTTTTTTTTTTACCCTTTATTTACTACAGATTAAACTTACTTTGCTGTACCCTAAATCTGAAGACTTGCTCAAGACCTGAACGCTTGAGGGGATTTATATACCTGACGACCTCAAGACCGGAAGGCGACAGAGAGTGAACCACGTAGAAAATGGATGACTGTCATGACTTAGTAAGTTGCATGGACAGGAACTTTCCACATGGCGTCAGCAACTCTTGGTCTAGTCTGCCTTTTGTTGCTTCGCTTAGTCTTAGTTATGGGCAGGATATATTTAGACGGCCTAAAAGCAGATCCTCGTTCAGCTAGAACTTTGTCGATTTTGTGATTAAATATTAGCTAAATGTAGGCTTTCTAAATATCCATTTTACTAATTTTATATGTGATTGAAGTTATATTATCTAGTGGTAAACCATGTATTTATTTTAAGACTTCTATTTATAAGCTAAATCTGTTTTGTTTTAACAATAGTAGTTAATTAATATTTTTATGTTTTGACAATAAGTTTGTAAGTTTGTATGATTACAAACGATATTTGATAGGATTTTTACCATTTACAAAAAAGAATTAAAAACGCTTAAATGCAAGAGAATAAGATTATTAAAGTAGAAACAGTTCAAATAATGTCATTCTCCACAACAAGAATTGATATGGATTATTTAATTTAAAAACAATTCTTAATTAACTATATATTCAACAGAAGTTTCGAAAGATTTGAAATTGTGAATTTAAATTAAAAAAATAGAAAATAAAATAATTGAAACCAACTTCAAGAAAAACCGGCAGCAAGAAAAGAAAATAGTTTTGGAAAAATCATATGTAAAATGTACTGGGGTTTAGTTATCGTCATTAACAATCCTATATAGTTCTACCAATTATTTGTAATGTTGAAAAATATTAGTATTTATGGTTATTTGATTATTTGAGTTGTTTTTTAATTAGTATATGAGCTTAACCCAACTGAATTAGGATTTCTAGGTTTTGCTCTCTATAAATATAGCTTATAGTTTAGTACGAAGTAAAGTTAATAACCATATAGTTTCTTGGAATTTTGTAACCGGTTTGGTATTCTCGTTTGTTTATAATCTTGTTTATCGCACACTCTGATATTCAACTTGGTATTAGAGTAGGTTTTATCCTTTGAAATTTAATCTGCCCTTGATTTGTATCAGTTTGTTTGTCCGTCTTGTTCGTTGTTTAGATTGTCGTTGGTTTAGTTTGAAAAAATAATAATAAAAAACAAAACCTGTCATCGCCAAAACCTAAGTACGTAACCGAAGCCACCGCTCGCACCAGATCCTGCCCAGAAATCGCTCAGCTTGCACTTGCTCCTGCCTCTGCACCAGTTCGAACCATCGCCTGCCATTGATCATCACTGCCGCACCACCAGCCCAGTCACACCTCCTTGCTGCCCAGAACTCGGACCTGTACGATCCAACTATTGTTCGCATCTGACGCTGCAAATGCACGCAATTGATCCGTACCCATTGAACCTGCATCTCGCTAGCCTCGAACCAGTCTCGCCGCCTGCTTGCATCTCCCGCGCCCACCCACCACCTGCAAATCAGCCGTGAACCTCTCCATCCTTGTTGCGCTGCTACATCCACCGATCCACGAATCTGATCGTTTTGTTGCTGTTGTTCTAGAGGAAGATTGGTTCAATGCAAGAAAAAATTATTTTTGTTGAAGGAAAGCGTTCGAAAAAAATCCCGGGAGAAAGAAAAAGAAAAAAACAAGGTTTGGTTCCTTGAGGCCCACACGGTCAAAGAGGAAAATGAAGTTGGTTGTTTTAAAGGTTTTGCAGCCCAAGTGTTAATGCTAATGGCCTTGTGTTTTGGAGCACGTTGTTCCTCATCACAACGATTGCTCGGGTGCTTTGACATGGACATGTGACCACTCGAGTAATAGTACTTTTTTTTTTTTGTTTATTTGTTGCTACAATTGAGATATGGAAATCTTATCCGTTTAGTGACGGGTTCTATCCATACTCTCAATAGTAGCCAATATGAATCTAAATCAATTCGTCAGTTCGCCAATCAAGTCAAGTTTGCATGCCTGCCAGTCCACATCTGTTTGTTTGCAAACCCATGTCGTATACCTCCATGAGTAAGACGGGGTGTTAGAAAATATTAGTATTTATGGTTATTTGATTATTTGAGTTTGCTTGTTAGTTTAATATATGGGCTTAGCCCATTCAAATTAGAGTTTCTAGGTTTTGCTCTCTATAAATATAACTTATAGTTTAGTATGAAGTAAAGTTAGTTACGATGTAGTCTCTTGGGATTTTGTAACCGTTTCGGCATTCTCGTTTGTTTAATAATATTCTTATTATTTTGTAGTTTTGTTCGTCACACACTCTGATATTCAACTATTACCACATATATACTTGGAAGATTAGGTTTTCCCAATGCATATCCAACTCATGAATCATGATATTCAAGTTAGAACGTATATCTAATATGTAATCCATATGTAATCTTCAGATCAAATATCAATATGCAAGACTCATTAAGTTTTGTGAAAATTTTTGGAAAAACCATGCATGCAACTTTTAACGTGATATTCACCTTCAGTGATATCAATCACAAGAAGCTCTACTCAATTTCAAAGTGATATTCCAACAGAAATTGCATCAAATTACTTGTCTAAATATCCTAATGATGACCTATCATCAAGAGACATGGATAGTTTAAACGCGATGATTAAGTGATATTCCATCAGATATTGCATCAAACTACTTGTCTAAATATCGTAATAGTGGCCATTTGTCAAGCCAAATGATTTAAACGTTGTAATATATAATTCAAAGCATGCATGTATAATATCATAAGAAAATTGATAAAAAATTAAAAATTAAAAAAATTAAAAAAAAACTACATAATCATGCTAAGATTCAAGGCCCCGTCCTAATAAAAGAAATTAATTACGTATATTCATAATTGAAAAGCAAATATTATTAAGAAGAAGTAAAGAAAAACACCCTTGAGAAAAGATAAAATTCGTCCAAAAGCCTCAGTGCGTTCAGTAAATATCACATAAAAACTCTAACTAGCTAGGACTCGGCAACATAATATATATGGCAGAAAATAAAGTCCCACCTAATAGGGGCCTCTAACAAAAGTGGAAATCTAATTAAAATAATAAATAAAATTTGTTTTATTAACACACCATAAATTATTAAACACCTCACATTTGTTTTTGGATAAATTACATAAAATTATCTCAAGTTTGGGTCGAACCACAACTTCATACCTTATATTTTAAATTTTAAATTTTAACAATAGGACAAAACAAAAAAAAGTTAATAATCCCTTTAATTAAATTATTTAAAAAGAAAAAAATTATTAATTAAAAAGTAAAAAATGTTCTTCCCACCCGAGCACCTACAGCTACAGGCTTCATCTTCACCTCAAATATGGAATTTGTGGCACCTATAAGCGGTGTGTTTGAAGGAGGATCCCCATGGTTCCGTGGGTTTGAAGGAGGAAGTGTTAATCCCAGGCCGTCTAATCTCTTCTCTCTTTGTGTAGCTTCAATTCCCCAAAAAACCCATTCCTTAAAAATCAGAGGGAATGGAATCAAAACCCTAGAAAACACAAGAAAACCAGTGGGAATTTGAGATCGGAAAATCCCTTCAAAAAGGGAAAATTTGGCTATATCTACATAGCCCGAGAGGTAAAGTTGAATTTCTCCTCAATCGAAATCGAAAATCTTCACATTCGAAACGATTGACAAGTTTCTGTGAAAAAATTGGATCTTTAAAGTTGGGTCGTGGTCAATCGGGTGAGAATCTCCGTTGCGGCCTCAGATTTCCTTCATAAATGGCCTTCGCGGCCTCCATGGGTGACTGCTTGGAAACGTGGAGGTAGCAGCAGGTTCCACGGAGGACGACGAAGACGACGAGGAAAGAGGCTTCTGACTCTGACTCGGGGCCGCCAGAGAAACAAATGTGAAATGTTGGAGACAGAAGAAGAGGAGAGAAGATGGAAGAAGGAGGAGCAACATGAAAGTACTTTCACAGCGTGGTGGATCTGGTTCTTGCCGAAACAAGAGCGACAAGCCGGCCGACCTGCGAAGAGGGCTGCTTGACGAGAAGGCAGACTTCTGATTTTTTTTGTTTTTGGTTTTTTTTTTTTGGGAGTTTTAACTGTGTCTTTTCAATTAATAAAATATTCTTGTCAAAATAACTGATTAAAATACTTGTTTACATTTAATTGTTAAATAAAAATTAATAATTAATTAATTTTTTTATCCCAGTTGACGAATGTGTGAGCCTCGTTCCTGTCACATCATCATTTAATAGTCAAATTAATAAAAAATTTAACAGAGATTTGACATTGCAACGAATTTATAAGTTGAGGTTTGATATTGCAATATTTAAAACATGAGGTATGATATTGTAATCGACTTATAATTAAGGTAGTTTTGTGTAATTTAACCTTTGTTTTTTCACTTAAAATTTATCTTAATACACCTTACATTTTATACATACGCCCAACATTTTTCACATCAATTGCGTATACATACTTCATGTTTTTTTTATTTTTTACTTCTGCATAATCATAAAACCGCGCAAATGCATGGCAAGCTTGACCTCAACATGAAACAACAACCATGCAAATGCCACTGCAAAATTAAGGAAGCTGTTAGTCATTCTTTTCGACGGCAAGAGTCAAAAACACCCCTAGCGTGATGTCTTGATGGCATTCAGAATTAGGCAGTATGACAGTATGGTGGAGAGCCTCCTCAACAACCTTAGGATACTACTTCCACAATTCATTGCATTGCCTAGACCGAGAACCTCCTTAACAACCTTAGGATCACAGTATGTAACAACATAGTGGAGAGCCTAAGCATCATCTAACATAATATCAGACTCCTTAAGCCGAAGTCCAACCAGTTCAACATCATCAGAATCCTTGTCGATTCTCCTGATTCTCTTATCCTTTATCGGCTCAATTTCTTACACATTTGATTCACCATTTTCCTGAAATTTGAGACGAAGCAGTTTGATATCATTTGAAACTTCATGCGGAAGCTCTTTCTCTATAGCCATGTTGTCAAGATCGAACCTTGCTACCCTATGGATGCAGTGTCAGAGCAGTTGTCTCAGTTGGCAGTGGACGGCAAACCCTCTCACATCAGACTTCTTGATGTTAACAACCATGTTCGATTCGTTAAAAATAATTTTTTAAATTAACGTGTTTGTAATTTCATTGATTAGAGTTTTGTTCTATAATGGAGTTGAGATTGAATTTATAGTTGAAGAAGATAAATAATCTTGGGATACTTGAGGTGTATTTATAATTTTTTTTACTTTTTAAAACTTTATGAGGCCAAAATAGTTATTGCATATTAGGGTATATAAGTCATTTAATATTAAATTTTAATGTGTGTGTATTCAACATTATGTGAGGTGTTAATAAAAAAAAGCCATATATAAAGGTTTTCTAGTTAAGTCAGAATTTGGACCGCAAAGAAAATATCCCTTTTGACCAACCAAATCAGTTCAAATTTTATCTCAAAAGATCTTTGTTATAGCTCAACACATCCTCTTTAAGTCCTCAAAAGGAACTTTCCTCAAAAAACCTGTATTGATCGTCAAAATGCCCAAAACGTTCCTAAACGTCAATGTTGGAAAGCAACGCAGACATCCTTCTTTTATTCGCTCGGTCAAACAACACTGAATTAAAATACAAAATTTTGGAACAATCATCTTGAAAGACTCGCAAACCAACTCCAGTTGGAATTACTCCAAAATTCCTACGTAATGCCCAAAGTAGATTCGCATGTCCTACAATTGAAATATAAAGTAAGTATGAAAATTCTATCAAATTAACAAATAAATTAAAATTAAGAATAGGTTAAATATATAGAATAATATCGACTCATCAATATTTTACACAAATCTACTTTAAAAAATCGTACAGGTTTGAATCAGAAATGCAGTGAGTTGAAGAATAAGATCCTAACTACCTAGGACAGTCCATCACTTGCATGGTCTTACGCATAAGTTAATTAAGATTTTTATGCTCCATTGATATTAAAATGTGGGTGGCAAGAAAAAAAATATAAACTTTAAGGAAACCCAACAACCTCAGCCCTATATTTATAGATTTTTTTACTACAACATTTATGAGAATAGGACAATTTACACTTTTTTTTTTACTCTACCGCACATGACGGTACAGGTCACCGGCACCAGTGTTGGGGAATTCATACTTACAAAATTAAAGTGTATTCATACATCATTTATTTTTAAGAATTTTAAAAAGTCATAGATTTTAATAGATTTTGAGTGCATTTATGAAATGACTTTTGTTATAGCAAAACCGCTTCCTCTAAGATTTTATTGAATTTCATTTTTTTTAATTCTCTGATGATATACTTTACTATCCATCATAATATAATGACTGTTATTATGATCACTTCTATAATCATGTTGTCATAATCACTTATCTTTAGGCTAAATAATGACCTAATAGACTCTATAGAATTATAATTTAACCCTCGATTGAAAACGAGCTTTAAGGAAAATAACATCATTTTTTTTTTCATTTTTGAACATTTAGCCAAATGTCCTCAGTTCGTCCAAAAGGAGAAGCAAAGGCCATTAACCAAGGGACACAACTGTCAGCTTTATTCCATTTTTCTCCACCACTTAATCTGTTACTTTATGTTTGAAATATTCCCACAACATACGACTCATCCCCTAGACTGACACTTGGAAACCATACACACATTTATAAGCCACGTCAACTTTTTTGATGAAATTGACAAAATCTAGCTAAACAATGATAACAACAATTAAGCTTAATTTTGTTAAGTGGGATGAATGTCAAATTTCAAAGGGAGTTAAGTGGCAAAATGTTAAACGTTACGAAGAAGTAGGATTGAAGTCAAGTTTCAAGAGGTATTGCGAATAAATAAGATAAAAAAAAATAAAAAAAAACTGTTTACTTGATGGCTTGGATAACCCTGGAAATTGGTAAAATGAACTTTTAAGTCTATAGTCATACAGAGACGAGTTCAAGCACGCCCCCTGGTGCCGTCGTCCATAAATCTCTTCCAGAACCAATCTTGTTTCCAGACTCTTTCTGTCATCTCTTCGATCGGGACACCCTTGGTTTCAGGAATTAAAAACGTGACAAAGATTGTCATGACAAGTACCCAAGCAGTGAAGAACAAGAAAATGCCAAACTTCATGTGGCAAAGCATTGAGAGGAAGGCTTGTGCTATAATAAAGGTGAAAAGCATGTTGATGCACACAGCCACACTCTGGCCAGCTGAGCGAGCCTCTAGCGGGAATGTCTCGCTAGGGATCAACCACCCAAGAGGTACGCAGGACCATGCAAAGGACGACGCAAAACAGCAAACCATAACCACCACAAGTATGGCCAAGCCTGGGGTAAGGTTGTTAGAGTTGTCCTGGACTTTGAGTCCCATCACTATTGCAACGACCAATTGAGAAAGAAACATTTGGACACCGGCATCTAACAAGAGCACGCGACGACCGGCTTTGTCAACAAAGTAGATTGATACAACGGTTGAAGGGACATTGACAGCTCCTGTTATAACAGCTGAGTAGAGGGAAGCATCACTCCTGAATCCCACGGTTTGGAACAAAACTGGAGCGTAGAACATGATTGCATTGATGCCAGTGAATTGTTGGAACACCTGTACAAAACATTAACACATCAACTAAATGAGAATATCAGAATAAACTAATTTGTATGTTTTATAAAATAAACGAAGATGAAATAATTTATCAATTATTGACCTGCATCATAATAGCAATGACTAGCTGAGGCTGTTGGGGTTTAAAAATGTTTCACTACTCTGGAGATGTTTATCTCACAAAGAAAAATGTAACGCAGCGGAATTGATAGGCAAGAGAAAGAAAGAATTCTCAAAGTATTACACAAGGTTTTTATTCACTCACAAACTTAGTACAAAAGGAAACACTCAAACACTCTTAGAAGCTTTGTTGCTTTTTCTTACTTCTTACTTGACACTCTCACTTCTTGCTTCTTGCTACTTGCTCTCTCTTGGTTGTTACAAATGGTGTGGATGTCTTCTCCTTTTATAGGCATGGATGAAACCTTGGAGAAGCATGAAAACATTATGCTAGAGATATCTAGATAATTCCACTACCTTCCTAAGCTAAAATTATCTACACTAATCTTGTATGTTGGTGGAATCCTCACCATTCTTTTAGACTCTTCCACCAACTTGAACTTTGCTAGAATTCTCTAGCATGTGCATGGATCTTTCTTTGTGTATGGGCCGGATCAATTATCTTTGGGCCAAGACAAGATTACAATTCAACAGAGGCGTGTTCCTACGCTTAAGGAGATTTTGGAAGGGATTCTTCACTTCTTTAGCCACACGACTTGCTTCAACGATTTCTAAGAATTCTGGTTCCACATTGGCAACACCTCTTATCTTTTAAGAGCTGCTTTGCCTTCATCCAACTTACCACGAGCAATCAAACTATTAGGGGTGTCTACCACTATGAGAGAACCCAAGGTTAGCATAGCTGCAGGAATGCCAGCCAAAGCCAATGATAGCCTCCATCCCCATCCCCCTGCAATTCAGTGGAGCAAAAATACATTATAATTACTGTACCCGTCCAAAATAAAAACCACATGTACATTTTAGCTTAGCGAAATATATTAAACACCTACTCATCATATCATTAAGTACTATTTATGACTTCATATTCTTGTGAAATTAAGGTGCAATATTGGACTTACTTGGAAGTTCCATAGTTGGTAAGGTTTGCAAAAAGAATGCCTATGGTGACATTGAGCCGGAAGAGTATGTTAAGTGCCCCACGAATTCTTGTAGGCGCAATCTCGGAAAGGAACAGTGGCACGGCCTGATATATGCACAGAAAATACAACATGATCAAAAATAAAATTATGGGTTTATAACATGTTGCATATATGTGCTCGTACGTTTATGCATTTTAGGGCCAGTTAAGCAGTGCCTTCCTGTAGCTAATTAAAAGTCTTTTTGACAGGGTTTGTCGAGAAAGAAATTAAATGTTTATTGGTTGTAAAAGCACTTTCTGGAGAAGTATCTAATATTAGTGTTTGTTTGATAAGAAAAAATTATGTGCTAATGAAATCATCCCAACAAGAGTGTTTCCTACAAAACCACTCCCAAACATGCTAGGTTCAAAACAAAATACTACTATCAGTGGTAGTTGGAGATAAAGTTGAAACTTAAGATACCTGGTTGCCAACGCCACATCCAAGTAAAATCCTCCCAATAATAAGCATTAGAAGGTTCTGAGCTGCAGCATTGAAAACTGTTCCAATTAAGTATAAAGAAAACCCCAGCAATCTACATGGTTAGTTTTCGGCCTAGGGTTCGGGTTGTGTACTATGCAGCAAAGGTTGATGTTAAAGCAGCGAGGTAGAGTGAAGAAGTGAATAGTTGTTTGATTATCCTATTTGCAGCAATTGCTGTCAAGTCCTTTCTGTTGAGTTTTCTGATAGACAATTGGGAAGAATTTCTTCAGGAACTCGGGCATGGATGTAACACCCCCTGCACCAAATTCACAATATTATACCAATATTTAAAATGAAAATTAAAATTAGAAGAATGCTTATTGTTTTCTGAACAGAATCTGTGTAAAAGTGTAGCTATAAAATGATTCATGGAATCCATTAAGGGGAAACTAAATTTCAGCGATAAACTAGATTGAGGTGAAGCCAACCAAATCAGCTTCACTTTTGTGCTGCACAGTAAATTCTCATATTGATTGAAGGAGCTTAGAAACAATTTTGAGAACCAATTTATCTATAGGCCGTTTAAACGAGCAGATGATAATGGTAACTTTTTCTCACCACTATCACTTAATTAGTAATGCTATGCAAACTAAATAATTTCATTTTTATTCACCATGCATTTGTCATTTATTTAAACATGAGCTCAACATGACACTCATGTTTTTTTTTTTTTTTTTTTTTTTTGGAGTAATTGAGCAGCGAAAAAATGTGATCGGTGCCTTTAATATTGCCTGTTACCATTTAGAACCAATCGATTTTGAGAATATGTAATCCAATGAATTCTCGTCTCTTAAATTAAATCCAATCCAACTATATTAGTGATTATAACAAGGGATCTTTTGATATAGACGCCTCAATTTTGAATTTTCTAGATCAAATATTCGTGTTTTTTAGTGATTTGATTAAACTTTTTTTGTCATAATTTTGGTGCTATATGCACATTATATTGTAACAAATTTCCTATAATCTAGCCTTTTGATTACGCTCTCTTCAGTTAGAGATAATTGTAAAAAAAAAAAAAAAAAAGGTTAGTTAGATTCAATTTATTTTCACAATAATGTTACAATTTAGCAATAATTATCTACGATTGAAGATATTTTCTTTTCAAAATAGTTTAAAATATTTTTAAATCCCCCAAAATCAAATGTACCGAAATGAGTTTTTCTTTTAGTACGTTAAGAGAAAATAGGATTGAGAATAGTATAAACATACCAATACACAATGTGTACAAAATAAAACGTACCAAAATAAAAATAATGTACCAATATTAACAATATGTATCAAATCAAGCGTACCAAAATTGCATATAAACGTACCAATTAATGATTTTTGTAAATTCAAGCGTACGCACAGCTAATATGTACGTAATATATTGTACTTAATAATAATTCGTCAACAAATATACTTAAAAAAGCAACAAAAAAAAATATAATTTCACAAAAAAATTACACGGAGCTTTTATGTTGATCACCAACTATTTGAAAAAAGAAATAATATTAAATTGTTTGCATAAAAAAAAAAAGCATATTTGGAAAAAGAGAAAATATAGTTTAATTACTAAAATCTCCATTAAATAAGGAAAAATGCATCCTACAGATAAAAGGATAAATTCAAAATTTATTTTAATTTTAAAAAATAGAGGTGACTATTGGTCAAAACACTTTAATCAAAATTTAAAAAGGTACAGATATTTAATCTAAATGGTATAGAAAAACTGTAGGGAATTCTAAATTCCCTTATAACAATTCATGGATTTTAGTACCCATATATTCCTTTTCCGCACAAGTTTCCTAGTCAATAAAAGGCATTATGACATTGGAAAACAGCACAATGTTGAATTACACAGAGAACTCAAGCCCTAACTAAAGATAACAAGTGTAATTAGATCAGTCAGTTTGATTAGTTTTTCGCCCTTGAATTAGTCATTTTGATTAAACTTATGAGTGTTATTATGTCCACTCACATATTTTATTTCCTCACCCCATGCATATTAGTTAAAATGTGATTGAGGAATACATATAAGGTGGGTGAAAAAAATAGAGCAATGCATATAGCAGCATGAAAATTTAGTTATAACTTTTCAGTTGCACTTTCATTTTTACCAATAAAAGAATTTAACATTCATTCACCAACTGTCTTTTGGTCCAAGGACAATATTTTTCCAATTCTAGAAGACGTCATTGAGATGAAGGAAAAAACAAATTCACATTCATAATAATCAACGAGCCAATAAATCAAATCCAATTAAACTTTATAGGATTGGATTGAATCGGCCATATGGTGTTACTCGGAGTTCTAACATCCCAAGCTACTACCAAACACTCATCAAAGAATGCGTAATGCTCACTCCTAAAGTTCGATTATCAAAAAGATAAAAGGCATAAAATGTGCATCATGAGACACAAATTTGTCATAGATAACCCAAGGCCTTAGGCCAGATTTGTACTAGTGAAGGGGCGTCACGACTTACACACGTACCTGAAATGCCAATATCATAACCAAACATGAGGCCTCCACTGGCGGCCAATATACAAGAAATGATCACAACTGTCGTGATCTTTGCCTCAAAGTCTTGGCCGCCGGAAGTCTGGCGCCCCAAGGCCTCCGGCCATGATTGATTTCTCTACTTCTCTACTTCTACCTCAGACTTAGGTAAAGACGTCTGGGTGACCGGGATCGAATGAGGAAGAGACTGCAATGAGGTTTACATTATTACGAGAGGCTTTATTTATACGTAGACAGCTTGAAGGCAACAGAAAGTGAACGACATGGAGAATGGAGGATTTTTTTTGTCCGTTCACGGTCAGTATACTGCCACATGGCATGATCTATGGTTGGTAATCATTCTTGATGACGTTGTTGGTCAGCGAGATGTACTTGTATAAACTAGTCAACAATATTGGATAATGATCCAGTCTAAAATATGACACGGATTTTTAAATAACTATTTACCTAATATACAAAAAGGATTTTTGTGGAAATTGAATAATCCCAAATTAGGCCATAATATGTACAGCCTCTTTCTAGATAATATTGTAGGAAGTTAATTAGGGTGAATCAAAATTTTTGTTACTTTATGTGCAACATTTATCCTTGTAAAGCTGCGCTAATTAAGGGCATTGGATTAACAATATTATGTTGCTCACCGGTCATGGGATTTCATTTAAATTTTAGTCATCTTCAAGTACAAGAGCAACAAGAGGCTAGATTTTGTTTGAATTTTTTAACAGCCATATTGAAGAGGAAAATTTGAATTTGCCTCTCAGATCCTTCAAACTCGAAACCTCTCAGATAGAAGTTGAGAAAATTATAACTAAACTGTAGTTTTAAATAGCTTTTACAGTTTGTTCAAAAAAAAAAAAAAAAAAAAAAGCTTTTACAGTTTTTTTTCTTTATGTTGTAATTTGTACTTAATGCAAGTCAATTCTCTATTGAGCGATCTCGTTAGTAATCGAAAATTAAAATTGTGCATTGTTATTGTTTGAGGTTGATATAGAAGTCCCACTACATTTATCAATTCATCCCAGTCAAAATTCCCACCATACTTAATCACGTGCTCTGCCACCGCATGAGTTGCATGATTGCATTGCCGATGGGTAAAGCAAAACCTCACCAACTGGAACAAACTCTCCATCCTCCAAATACCTTGGAAATAAATATCAAGTGTCACATTAGTCGTGATCTCCTCGTTAAGCATTTGGATCAAACCTTTTGAATCTGATTCCACCACCAAGCAAACCACCCCATGCTCCATAATATCACTATTAAGAATCATCTCCATAGATTTTTATAAACTTTTTTAAATTTTAATTGAATACACCCAGATTTCTAAGAGATTGAAACCTAATCAAAATTCTATTGTTCAATTACACTTGGAATGTTATAAACTTTTTTTAAAATTCTAAAGGTTATGTATTCAATTGAGAATTTGAGAGATTTTAATGGATTTATAAATCCGTAGATTTTTATGAAGTTTAATTGATTTGTAGATATCTCATGTAAAATTTTGATTCAATTCTCTCGAAATCTTATTGGTAGATGTGAGATTTGTGAATGCTTAAAATACACTACGAAATCTCTCGAATTCCCTCGAGTTCCTCAACTTTTTCAGATTCCTTAAAATCAATTTCTAATTTTTTTTTCCAAAAAGGGGGCAATTGGTGGCAAGTCACGATTATCCACCCATTCCAAGCCCGGAAAGGCTGTGGAAAATTTTTCGCTACCCGTGCCCATAGTCAAACAAACTCACCAGCTCAGATAATCAAACTCGAGACCCTCCACATTTTTTTGTTTATTTTGGGAGTAGCAATATGCGCCCTTACCAAAAGTCCATTTGATGTGGTTAAAAAATCATTTCTAATTAAATACACCTAAAATGTTATAAACTTCTTTAAAATCTTAATTGAATACACCCGGATTTCTAAAAATTTTAATAAACTATCTTAAAATCATGATTGAAAACACTTGTATTTCAGAGAGTCACATAAAATCATGATTGAAAACACTTGTATTTCAGAGAGTCACATAAAATCTTGATTGAATACCTCTAAATTCATTAAAAGAATTAAAATCTCTCAAAATCTCAATTGAATACACCCTCCTAATTGAATACATCCAGATTTCTATCTTAAAATGTTGATTGAATACACGTAAAATTTTAGAGAATCACTTAAAATCCTAATTGAATACCCTTAGATTTATTAAAAGAATTAAACTATCTCAAAATCCCAATTAAATAAACCTCCTAAATTTTTTATTTTATCCCTTCACTAGAATTCCATAGCAGCATAAATATTAAAATTTCTTATTTGTATTGTAGGTCTAATTTACTAAATCATTGCAGCGATAGTAGAGAGAAAGAGTGAGTTGTAATTGTGAGGTGTGTATTTCATGAAATTTGCTTTTATTTATAGTAGTATAGAAAGTAGATTCCTTGCCCGATATGATTAAAACTCTAATAGGATAATATATAGTTTAAGAGATATGATAGAATCCACAAGGATATTCCAGATATGATAAGGTTTACACAATCACATTTCTGAACAAATAGGATTGCAATAATTTGATTTTTGTTTCAATATTTAATTAGTATTTTTTAAAAAAAATAAAAATAAATCATTCATTTATTATGTTTGACATCCTCCAATATAAAGGAGCATAAATCTTTTTTTGACAAAAAAAAAAAAAAAAAAAAAAAAAAATCTTTACGTGCCTAGTTCTCTTATTAGCGATGGTCTGCGAGCATTATTATTACAAGAGAAATTTTATTCGAAACATGTATCTCTCAACTCAACTTATAATTATAATGTAAATTATCATTTTTACCTATTATGCAATTATCATTAAAGGATTGAATTAAAATTTATAAATACACCCTACATTAGCAACAACCAAACCACCATGACTTCGCTTCAATCTTGTATAATAATAATAATAATAATAAATAAATAAATAAATAAATAAATAAATAAAAACTTCACCCTCTCAATCCCAAACCATAAAATGCTTTTATAGAGAGAGAGAGAGAGAGAAAAAAAAAGAAGCTCTTACAGACTAATGGAGGGTGATTTTGTTATAAACATTGTATTTAAGTGTGATTGTGCAAATCCTAGATTATATTTGATACTATTTATTCTTTCTTATTAGGACTTGTATAATTGTATTCCTTGGGGGAGAAAGATTCATCATTCCCTTATTACTAAAAATAAAGGCACTACATAGGGGAATAACACATCCTCCACATAACCCTACAAACACATCACTTGACACACCCCGACCGAGATCAGGGCGTGATGGCCGTCACGTGGAAGTGACGTAGCCATGTGCACAGTGCGGAAGCTAATAAAGTAGTAACATAGAAGTACGAATAATCAAAAAATAGCATACTTAAGGTCAAAGTAATACGTGCTAGCGCAAGTGAGACACAAATTCAGAGCGGAACTCTAAGCAGTCCAAACTAAAATAGCGTTACAACAGTGCACCCGAAGGTGAACATACAATGGCGATCGTCTGTCAGAAATGCCGAGAAAGCCCTCTGGGAAACCACCAAACCAACTGAACAGCTAGAACCTGAAGGGGCGCAAAACAAAAGCGTGAGTGGGCAAAAACAAAGCTCTTTGAAAACCATTTAGTAAAATACATTCTAACCCCTCGCCGTAAAACCTGTATACTTCTCAGAAAATAAACATATATACGTAGGTATGGATATACCAATCATACTCAAGAATATGCCATGACGAAACCTCATAATGAAATGCAAGTGCTCAGGTATAAATCATATCAACAACAGATAATCTGGCGGCCGGAGTCACCTAACGTGACCTGTACGGCTGCATATATAAATATAGAGCTCAAATCTCAAACTCAATAACTGAACCTGCCCACGAGTCGAAACCACCTAAAGTGGTCTGTACGACAGGCATGGGTGTAACATATATATATATACACGCTCTAGTGCTACGATCACGTGAAGGCTGTGCGAATAATCGCGGGTCACCTACGAGTCGGAACCACCTAAAGTGGTCTGTACGACAAGACTGTGCACCTAACTTGGATCCAAGCTGAGCGTATGGTGCGGGAGGTGAACAACATGTGAAAGACTGTGCCCTACTCTGGGCGGGAGCACTAACACCGAGGGTGCAGGTTATGAGCTCTCTAAGTATCTCGAATCACCACTTAAACGTAAACATGAATAACACTTACCTGGCACTTACCTGTGCGTCCACATCACCAAATATGCATATGTATATAAATATATACGCCCAATCATGCAACTAATAATGCATAAGTAACAATAATATAATGCATGGCATATAACTAATAAACATTTATATAAATTTCTGGGAATTTTAAGTATATAGGTATATACGGAAAACCAAAAGCCCACTCACTGGTAAGTGGAAGGGTCGTAGCCCCCCTGCCTCGAGTGACCACGCTCGTCCTCGGGATACGTCTCACCTATATGCGAAAATACTATAAAAACGTTAATTTTAAAGCACATAACCCTCCTTTCGTAATAACTTCTCATACATTGCTCAAAATGGACAATTGAATATACCAACGTGCTCTACACAATCTCAGGATCACACCCATATTTTTAGAAAAAATTTCCACCGCCGCACGCGCCCCCACGCGCCGGCCAAGGCACGGCCACACGCGCCGGCCACGCGCAGGCACGTGCCTGGCACGCTGACGGCGTCAACTGACGCCGTTAGGAACATTCCGTCAGTTTTGACAGATTCCGTTAACGGCGTCAGGAATATTCCGTCAGAATTGACGGAATATTCCATCACCTTCTCCGGCGCCGTCGCCGGCGCCGGAAAACTGGAAAAACTTTAAACCTTGATATCTTGGTTATTTTTCGTCCAAATTTCATGAAATTACCACCAAAATGAAGCTTAGACCTAGGAGAATACAAATATACAACTTTTAAGGCCTAAAAACCACAAAATCTCACCTGTCACTAAACTCCAATTCCGGCCAACTTCGAATATGGCGATCCCGACGTCCAAATTCACCAAACGAACCACTCCAAGACTCCTTGGGACCTCACCAAGCTACCTACAAACTTCATTTCCCCAAAAACGTGAGGAATTACGTTCGCATAAATAGTACCCCAAAACTGACTTCGTGGAATCGACGTGAAAACGTTGTAGTTCTTACCTGAAAATGGTATGGTTGGACTCGTACGAGCCTCACGAGCATGGATATGTATTTTGTTCCTTCGATCTGTGACGATTTGGGTAGTTGGTGTGTGTGTCCGTATGTTATAGGGAAAACGGGAAGGGAAAGGAAGCTCGGGAAATCACAGGGAAAGGGATAGGGAGTGGTGCAGGTGTGGGAGTGTGTGTGTGGCCCAAAGACATGCCAACACAACACAAAAACAACCAACAATGTAACGAAAACAAGCTAGGGGTAAAAGTGTCTTTTCACACGTACGTTTTCGATAATTTCAGGACGGGATGTCACATCACTTCTCCCTACTCTCTCTGTCGTGCGCCACCACTCTCCCTTGTTAAATTAAAATGAACCACAACATGTTATTAGCACTCTCCTACCGCTGCGCTTAACATGACATTTTCTGCATCAAACCAATTCATCAGTATCATCATGCAATTAGGTTGTTCCAAAATAACGGTTTTTATCTCGATAGTTTTGCAGCCTTGATAGCATGAACATTCATCATAATGCATGACCCAACTTCAGGTTTTTTCGAATTTTAGATTCTACATAAATTGTGTATGCATTATAGTCATAATTGTTGAATTATGTGAATTGATATTGCCATGAATTGCATCAAATATTTGTCCCTGCATTAAATTATTTGTTGAATATGCATTGAATTAATCTGGAAATTGAAAAAAATTAAAAAAAAAATCTAGGGTTCTTTGAACCCAAGCCCTAGCCCGAAGCTTTGAGCCTCTAGAACCCAACCTAAAACCCTGACGCCCTTCACGACATCGCACACATGGCCCACAGCCATGCCCAGCCACCACGACTACCATCGTCGACGACCTGCAGTCGTCGCCGACCCTGTTTTTGGCAGAGATTCATATGAATCTCCATGGATTTCAAAAACCTAACTTGAATACGAGGGTTTCTTGGATTGTAGATGTCGAGATTTCTTTCTCCGTCACACAATTAAGGGTCCATGTCATAACCGTGACTTGTTCTGAGTTATTTTGACCAGAACACGACTGCCTGAAGTGGTGGTGTTGACCTTTGTCCTCGGTGACCACACCCAGCAAAGCTGGGTGTTCTTTTGGCTGAAACCCAAGCTCAGTTAGACCTTGGTTTCTACTCGACCTGGAAATTTTTTTTCCTTCTTTTTGGGCTCACCTGCAGCGGCCCATTGAGTTGGCTCGGTTCAGCATTTACATCAACCCAAAGGGCTATGGTATCCCCGTGCACAGAAGCCTACTAGATCTCAGCTAGTAGCTAGTGAGTCGGTGCACCTGATCACAGCCCCGCATAGCTATGGTGTTTCCATGTAGCGCGACACATAAGATCGAGTCCCCCAGGTACACACACGCTGCGAAGCAAGGGATTCCCACCCCTCAGTGGGCTCTCATGTATCTCACCCAACATTGGGCCTATTTCCTATAGCCCAGAAAGCCTACATCTTTTTTGTGCTTCAACCCACCCATTAACCTACCCAATTTTGGGCCGGGTTATCATGGGACATATTCACTTAGCCCACCCGTGGGCTTTGGTCCATGTTTGTGGGCCCGAGCTTAATTGTTTATTTTTTTTAGACAATATGGGTTTTATAATTTTTCACCCACACTTTAATTTTGGCCCGAAGTCCAAAAAATTAATTCAATTATTATAATAAACCCTGAAGATCTATTTGCACATTTTTCTTGTTGCATATTTCTGTGTGTGTATATATATATATATATATATATATATATATATATATTTGTGTTTGTCTACAAGAACATATGAACCTGAAGTTCATAATTCTTTCGAAACCCGAAGTTTCTAAAAATATGCCTTTTTTTTTTTTGACCAATCGATATTATATACACTAAGGGGAGGGATGGGCTTAGCCTCATAATGGGCTAGCAATAATGTGGTTCAAATTCGCCTTTGGTGAGAATCTAACCTAAGACATCTCAAACTTGCCTTGTTTAAAAACCTGAAGTTTCCTTATAAACATCACCCTTGAAAACCCGAAGTTTTTTCATGAACTTTAAACCAATAAATGTCTATTAGAACCTGAATGTTCTACTCCCATATGAATCGATTGATTTTTTCTTCATTACACTAACCACATTCTTGTCCATTTATTTTATGATATGGACATGTCAAATTTGAACAAACTCGACTTCACTGCTTTAGAGGTCTCTGGAAGAAACTACCTTAAGTGGATCAAAGATGTGAAACTCCACCTCACCGCAAAGAATTTGCGTCCCGCCATTGAAGATGATACTAACAACCCGGTTAGCAAAGCTAAGAAAGCTACTGCCATTGTCTTCATCTGAAGACACATTCATGATGCATTGCAAACCGAGTACCTTATTAAGGAAGATCCACAAGCACTTTGGGTTGCTTTGCTTCAATCACCAAAAGAACATCTTCTTGTATGAAGCAAGACATGACTGACAACATTTGCCCTTCCAAGACTTTAAGTCTGTGAATGAATATTATTATGAAGTTTGTCGAATCCGATCACTTCTCAAGTTCTGTAACTAGAACTTGACCGAGGAGGATCTCCTATAGAAGATCTATTCGACATTATCTGTTACCAATATTGTCCTGCAACAACAATATAGGTCTCATAAGTTCACTAAGTTTTCAGATTTGATCTCTGTTTTACTTTTCGCTGAAAAGTAGAATCAATTGTTGATGAAAAATCATCAAGCTCGACCTACTGGGAAGACTGCTATGCCTGAAGCACATTATAGCACAAATTAACACCCAAAATGACAACATATGTGTGGTAGGGACGGCTAGAAGCCACTCTGTCAAGATCAACAAAGCCAAGACCTATCTAAGGGAGGAAATGGAGCCCAGAAGCTTTCTAACCTGACACCATGAATGCAAACATGTGCTATCGCTGTGGTTCAAATGACCATTGGTCCCGTGTTTTCCATGCCGAAGGTTGTAGCTGAATATCATTCTCGTCGTAAAAAGTTTGAATTAAACTTTGTGCAAGTGGATGAACCGGAGAGTACCAAGATGGAAGTTTTTGACTTTCAATAGGCCATTACCCATATGGAAGATTAGAATCTTAGATATTTTTAGTTGATTTTTAGAACACCTGGGGCCAAATTCCACCTAGTGGCCAAACCCTCTCTTTGTTTTTGGGTTTAAGTTTGAACAATTTTTCCTTTATATTTGGATTATTTATTGGTGATTTGTTTTTGGATATTAAGTTTTTAAATTAATTAGCATCCTTGAATACGTACATTATTTTGAATGAATATTTGTTTTTAGAACTTTTATGCAAGTGATCGATTCAAATTAATTTTTATTTCTAGGTATGACTAGTGGGAAAGTTAGTTGTCTGGCAGATAGTTGAACCACACACATCGTTTTGCGTGAACGCATCTATTTCACTAACTTCATACCTAAGAATGCACCTCTGACTACCCTCTCAGACCCATTGATGCGAGAATTATACGCGCACAAATTAAACCCTCTTTTTGACAATTGTAGTATGGATGTAAGTAGGGATCGTTCTGGACCGGGGATTAGGAGGGATTGTTAACCACTTGGATTTGACTTCAAAAACGTAAAAACAAGATAAAACACTAAACTAGACTCAAAGAATGTGAAACTAAACGTTAAAACACTAAGACAAACCAAAAGACTCAAAATGCTTTAAAAACACAAACTAAATTGATTTCTAACTAAATTGAACAATAAAGTAAAGGGGGATTGGATTTGGACGACTTTAAACTAAAAATGGAAACTTGGAAACAAAACAAATTGTAAATATGGATTTGACGGAAATGAATGGATGGGAAGCTAGCTAAGGGGTTCATCTCCACATATGTTATACTTGCATACAAAACGATGTCTAATTGCTTTTCAATAAACCATGAATTCTCAACGCCCCGGGTTAATTAGGTCCGCTTAAATTAACCGTCAAGTTTTCCTTAAGTTAATGAATTGGATGATTGCATACGACAATCCAAAGCATTCCTCACAAGTTCCCTACATGAATTGCATAATAGAGATACAAGCAAGAATCATTAAGCATCATGAAAACTATAAGTGTTGACGAGGCATTCGTTACTATGATTGCATGAAACTTATGCCAAGAATATGTTTAACACGATTGTTTATAAGCAACCTCCACTACTTGTGAATATAAGTTCATAACTATTACGTGAAACTCACTTATATTCTAGCGTCAAATTCATGCATGAAAATTAAGCATTCATTCTTAATAAACATACATAAATAGGTTATCAATTAAACAGTTAAACAAATTGAATTCACAACTTATGAAACGTAATTAAAAGTAATCAAATCATATTACAAACATAAACATAGTTTCGAATCACCCCCTAGCTAAAGGGGGTTTATATCCTCATAACTTTGAAATCAAAGAAACACCTAAACATTCCAACAACTCAAAACTTTGAATTGTATGAACGTTTAAGCACTCTTTTCTTCCATTTCTCATACGTACAAAACAAAGAGAATTAAAATGAAACTTTGAAATCAAAGAAACACCTAAACATTCCAACAACTCAAAACTTGAATTGTATGAACGTTTAGGCACTCTTCTCTTCCTCGTTGTTGTAGCACAAGGTTTAAGGATAGGTTGGTTGGGGGGATGGAAGTGTTGGGAAATTATGGAAATGGATGAGGAGTGGTGGAAATGGAAGATGGTTTTTGGATTCTAAGGGAGAAAGGAATGTGTTTGTGGTGTGTTGTTGTGTTGTGAATGAGATGATTTGAATGAATGGGAATGCAAGGGTATTTATAGGAGGAGTGGAGGGAACATATGGATGTTTGTTTAAGCATTTGTGTGAAGGAATGATGAAGAATTGCATGTGGAATTAAAGAATGAGTGGTGGTGTAATGATGAAGTGAATGCATGTGGAATTAAAGAGGGAGAATGTGGTGAAATGATGAAGTAGGAAGGTGGAAATGCATGTGAGATGTTGGAAAGGAAATGGGAATATGAGTGCATGTGGGTGAATGATTTGTGGTGCAATGATGAAGAGTGAATAAAGAATGCATGTAGGGTTAGCTAGGAAAGTGGGAATGTGGTTGAATGATTAAAGGGACATGCATGTGGCTTGTTTGATTGCTTGGTGAGATGATGCATGCTTGTAGTTTAGGGTGTTGAATATGGATTTGCATGGCATTTGAATTGATTGTGGGCTTTGGAATTGGAAGGAAATGCATGGCAAAGGGCTTGGTTTAAGAGAGAATGGGCTAGGCCCTTTGTTTTATGTCCAAAGTGAATACAAGGCCTTCAAATTCGTCCAACATTTTGGCTCCAATCATATGCCATCCATTCCAAGCCCAATTTTGCTCCAAAATGCTCCAAAATGCATCTTTTTTCTTCCTTAAGCCCTTAGAACCTGAAAACACACAAAAGAAGCATAAAGGACTAAAATAACTAGAGAAACATAACGTAAATGCACGAGAACAAGCCATTTAAGTCGCATGAATATGCTCCTATCAAACTCCCCCACACTTATCTTTTGCTAGTCCTCGAGCAAAACAGAAAGAAAAACAAAACAAAACGAAACGAAACAAAACAAGTAAAACACACCTAAACCTTCCAACAACCGTCTTAGGGATTTCCAATGCACATGACAAGTTAAAAATCATCATTCCCACAGATTTTAGTCATCTTCACACTTAAGTACATTCTTAATCATAGTCACCATATACTAGTTCACAATTAAGCATTTAAAACCATGTTTTGAATGTAGTAACATGCCTTAGAGAATTTGCTCAATTCCTTACAAGATATGCACTCGATTTTCACTCAGAATTTCTAACTACACACCCTAATCTAGTCATATGTGAGAAGATTGATGTAAACATGAAAACGACACTCACATATATGTATCACAAAGAACGCAATTTCTGGAGTTAATAAGCATGTTTAGATATGATCTCATGAATGGAATGCTACTACTTAGACGCGAGAACCAGTGACACCATATGCTCATACCAAATTCAAACTCCACAATTGAAATACATAACACTCAAGATAGAAGTCAAAGGGTTGTAACGGGGCTAGGGTATTGGCTAACAATGAAAGGTGAAGGGTAAACAAACATTCTTAAAGCAATAGTGAGCAAAGTATTGAATCAGGCACTTAGAATTCCCTTAAGAACGCAGAAGTCAACTTTGAACACCCAAGGGAAAGTCACACAAAACTTTAGGGCCATATTCACTTTTTGGACCCTTTCTTCAACCATCAACGCTCGTGAGTTCATTCTTACTTATTTTCACTTTTTTTTTTTTTTTTTTTTTTTTTTTTTTTTGAATCTCAAAACATACATATAAACGTAAGAACAAGCATTCCTTCCCCCACACTTATTTTCTTGCAATACCTTAATCAAAAGGAATTCATTGCTTACTATGCTTCAAGAACAAGGGTAAGGACGGTCATATTCTAGGTTAGGTGAGGATAAAGTGGGTTAACAAAGAACATGGGCTAACACGGCTCAATGGGGTTAAACTTAAACACAAAATGAGTTAAGGGCACATGGCTTTTTGGCTTTGATGGTGGTCACTACACAACTTCATCTTGAATATGTGTTATGCAAATCAATAATATGCTTTGAATGAAATGGGCATGAGTTCTAGCATTTGGAACTATATGATGAAACGCCTTCTAAGTAGTAACCAAGCAAAGAATAATGAGATCATGCAACGACTTTAGAAAACAAGAAATCACAGATTATACTCTCCAAAGAACGTTATAAGCTCAAGTCTCTCAGGGTTGTAGCGTTTGTTTGAGTTCCTTCCTTCAAGCATGTTACAAAAACGAATTTTTCTTTTATGATTGCATGTGAAGTCATACATTATAACCATAACCAAGCATATACCAAGAGTAAATCAAACTTTTCTCTATGTTTATAACTCTTTTTAACAGTCATGCACTTACAAACCAAATCCTTATCATTGTGTTGGAAGGTACCTACGACACAAAAACGACTCAAAACACTCTTTTTAGGCTTTTCAAAACATGTTTTTCAAATTTTTATGTGATTTTCGAATTTTTAAGTCAAAACACACTAAACACACTTAAAAACAGCAAGAAACAACATTTGAAGTTATGGTGGATAAAACCCTACGAATTTGCATCAAAACACTTGAGTATCTCCCCCACACTTAAATCAAACATTGTCCTCAATGTTAAAAACCACACTAAACACAAACAAACATATAAACAGCAATTAAACATACTAAACATGGCAGAATGTATCTAACAAAGAGAAGAGTTTAGAGATGCAAATCTGGTTATGGAGTTTTCGTTCCATCTTCTCCTTGGTGATTGCAGTGAGGCTTGGATCTTTGTGATTCCACAGGCTTACTCTTGAACTGCGCTGCTCCCATCGTTGATTTTCCTTTGTGCTACTCTTGAACTGGGCAGCAGGCTTCCTTTGGTCTCCCCCGAAGGTCTGAGCTTCCTTCTCTTATCTGTTTCTTTGTTCAATCTCTCCAATTCGTATTGAAGAGGGTTAGAGGATAGCTCAGCAAAGCTAGGTAAGCAACCAGGGAATAGAGTCTAGATAGACTCCAAGTGCTGGCTGATTGCTTCTTTCACTTTGCTATGCGATTAATAACAAAGACAAAGGAAAAGACAGGGAAAGAGCATGATATGGGATACTTTTGCTTTTGACCTTGATGATATGAGATACCTTTGCTTTTGAAGAAGCGGTGAATGAATCAGCACATGTATTTGTTGTGCTGCTTCCTCCTGGGTCATCTGTACTCCAGGCATCTGGTATCATCTTTGGGGAAGAAGAAAGAAGTGAGTGTTTCGAAAGGCTTTGCTGGGAGTGCGCCCTCAGAGGTGAGAAAGAGTTGGGCATTTTCTTCAGGTTTGCCTTGCCATAAAAGATGAAAGTCGACAAATATAGGGATAGCAAGTGGTGGTACTGTTCTCTTACCCTTGTCGACAAACGTTTTGATCCCGCAAATCCGGCCTTTTGAAATAGTGACGACTCTTCGATATTTGAAGACGCCTCTTCGATTTCTGAGCAGGCGCTTTCTGAAAAGCAGAGAAAGCGTCGCCGAACTTTGCGCTTGTCGGCTAAAGACGTGTAGCTGCGATGATGGCCTCCACGTGTTGAACGCGTTTTCTGAAAAGCTGAGGGAGCGTCGCCGAACTTTACGCCTCAAATTCCGGCTTTTTGAATCGGTGGACGCGTTGCCTTGGCTTTTTATAGAGCTATCGATCACCGCCAACTTACACACTCTGAAGATTTCCCATTCTTGAAACTCGTTTCCGGCCCTTTGAAAATTTACTCCGTCCACCCCTTATCTTTGAACACTTTTTTTAAAAAAATGGCAAACCCATCAAACCTTAGCTTAGAATTGAGTCTCCGCAGTGATACGGGCGTGCCGCTTCAAGGTAACGTATGGCGCCCTTCTTTCTTATCTTCTAACGGTCCTCTTACAGGTGAAGATTCCGTGATGCAGGACGCCACAACAGCTACGATAGTAGCTCGGAACCTCCTCACTCCCAGAGATAGTCAGCTGCTTTCAGGACGGTCCGATGAGTTGGCCGTTCAAGAGTCCCTGGCTCTCAGCGTTCAGTGCGCTGGTTCTGTGTCAAACATGGGCCAACGCCTCCTTGCTCGCTCCCGTCAGGTTGAATCATTGATGGCGGAGGTGGAGAACCTGAAGCAAGAGATAAAACAACTTAAGCACGAGAATAGAACTTTGCACGTGCTTGCAAATAATTATTCATCAGGCATGAAGAGGAAGCTTGATGAGCTTGATGACCGTCAACGGTTTGCAGCTTTCTTCCAGAGGCACCTCTTTCCTGGGTCATCCAGCGTTCCACCAAGGTTTGGGGCCTTGAATGATCTATCCTCGGTGCCTCCCGCTCCTATGCCTCCTGCTCCGATGCCTCCTGCTCCTATGCCTCCTGCTCCGATGCCTCCTGCTCCGAGACCTCTTGCTCCGAGAGTGTTGCCACGTAGTGGGGCCTCACGTACACAACCTTTGTAAAGGCTCCATCTTTCTGCCATGTTTAGATACAATTGTAATTTATCGAAAAAAATCAATGAACAAGCAAAAGTTTTATTTACTGTATTGGGTTGCCTCCCAAATAGCGCTTTCTTTAACGTCTTGTAGCCGGACGAAGAACACAATCATGCCTTAATGGAACCCACGGCATGGAGTTGATCATTGAATGGATGATGATACTTGAAATGTTCCGGCAATGGTTGAATTTCAAGAGTGGGTGCCCTAATCATTGACATCAACAACATATTAGTCAAAAACGACTTTGGATTTTGAATTGGTGGCTTACCTATGGGCTGCAATATTGGCTCTAAAGTCGCAGCACATTCAACAAATGCACAAGGGATGTTTTCATTCAGATTGGACATTTTGAAGGTTGTGGCTGTGTGATCCACTCCAATTTCCTCCTTGATGAATTCAAGATGCTCCTCAACCACTTTTTCCTCGTGAATTGTTGGAAAGGTGTCCAAGATGTCTTTCTTCCCCTCATCTTTCATGGATTGCATGAACCTGCCAGGGAAGGGTGCATTTGGGGGAACAAAGTTAGAAATAATTAAATTTGGAACAACCTTACTTGAATGGGGTGGTGTAGGAATATTGGGAGGTTGCGGCAAGGGTTGTTCTTCCCTTGCCGTGCCTTGTGCATCCTCCTCCTCTTCGAGCAGTAGCAATTCATCCATGTGCTCATCTTCAACCATTTGTTCTTGAATTTGTTCCATGCATTCTGCATTCTGCCTAAATTGACTGTTCCACTCAGCCAACTTTTTTGCTTGATAGAAATCCTCAATTGGTCGCCAAAATACGTCTTGTTGAAATGGTTGAGCTTCCCTGCCCTGCTCCATAGAATTCAGTTGTTGAATAACTTCATTATAATAATTTGATATACCTGAATTTGGATGTGAAGATTGAGGGGAAGGCTGTGGTGGTGCATATGAATCCTCATATGGTTGCCAATATGTTTCTTGGTGAGTCTCCTTAGCTTGATTTTGTGAACCCTGCACCAAAGAGTTTAATTCATTAAGAATTTGATTATAATCTATTGACGAATTTGAGTTTGGTTGGGCATATTGAATATGAGGTGGCTCCCAATATCTTTCTTGTTGAACATTTTGAGGTTCCCACCACATAGAAGTTGATTGATCACTCCAATCCGAATTGTAAGTATTGGAAAACACGTTATTCCTTGATTGAAGATCAACTATATCAACGTTTTGCATTTGGGACCTTTCCATGAGCTGTGACAAAAGATAAGCATTATCAAATGCCATGTTGTGCTTCTAAAATCAACAAAATAAAACTAAAAATATATACACACAAACGAAAATAAAACAATCCAAGGGATTAGCAAAGTTGCTAATCCCCGGCAACGGCGCCAAAATTTGATGCGAGAATTATACGCGCACAAATTAAACCCTCTTTTTGACAATTGTAGTATGGATGTAAGTAGGGATCGTTCTGGACCGGGGATTAGGAGGGATTGTTAACCACTTGGATTTGACTTCAAAAACGTAAAAACAAGATAAAACACTAAACTAGACTCAAAGAATGTGAAACTAAACGTTAAAACACTAAGACAAACCAAAAGACTCAAAATGCTTTAAAAACACAAACTAAATTGATTTCTAACTAAATTGAACAATAAAGTAAAGGGGGATTGGATTTGGACGACTTTAAACTAAAAATGGAAACTTGGAAACAAAACAAATTGTAAATATGGATTTGACGGAAATGAATGGATGGGAAGCTAGCTAAGGGGTTCATCTCCACATATGTTATACTTGCATACAAAACGATGTCTAATTGCTTTTCAATAAACCATGAATTCTCAACGCCCCGGGTTAATTAGGTCCGCTTAAATTAACCGTCAAGTTTTCCTTAAGTTAATGAATTGGATGATTGCATACGACAATCCAAAGCATTCCTCACAAGTTCCCTACATGAATTGCATAATAGAGATACAAGCAAGAATCATTAAGCATCATGAAAACTATAAGTGTTGACGAGGCATTCGTTACTATGATTGCATGAAACTTATGCCAAGAATATGTTTAACACGATTGTTTATAAGCAACCTCCACTACTTGTGAATATAAGTTCATAACTATTACGTGAAACTCACTTATATTCTAGCGTCAAATTCATGCATGAAAATTAAGCATTCATTCTTAATAAACATACATAAATAGGTTATCAATTAAACAGTTAAACAAATTGAATTCACAACTTATGAAACGTAATTAAAAGTAATCAAATCATATTACAAACATAAACATAGTTTCGAATCACCCCCTAGCTAAAGGGGGTTTATATCCTCATAACTTTGAAATCAAAGAAACACCTAAACATTCCAACAACTCAAAACTTTGAATTGTATGAACGTTTAAGCACTCTTTTCTTCCATTTCTCATACGTACAAAACAAAGAGAATTAAAATGAAACTTTGAAATCAAAGAAACACCTAAACATTCCAACAACTCAAAACTTGAATTGTATGAACGTTTAGGCACTCTTCTCTTCCTCGTTGTTGTAGCACAAGGTTTAAGGATAGGTTGGTTGGGGGGATGGAAGTGTTGGGAAATTATGGAAATGGATGAGGAGTGGTGGAAATGGAAGATGGTTTTTGGATTCTAAGGGAGAAAGGAATGTGTTTGTGGTGTGTTGTTGTGTTGTGAATGAGATGATTTGAATGAATGGGAATGCAAGGGTATTTATAGGAGGAGTGGAGGGAACATATGGATGTTTGTTTAAGCATTTGTGTGAAGGAATGATGAAGAATTGCATGTGGAATTAAAGAATGAGTGGTGGTGTAATGATGAAGTGAATGCATGTGGAATTAAAGAGGGAGAATGTGGTGAAATGATGAAGTAGGAAGGTGGAAATGCATGTGAGATGTTGGAAAGGAAATGGGAATATGAGTGCATGTGGGTGAATGATTTGTGGTGCAATGATGAAGAGTGAATAAAGAATGCATGTAGGGTTAGCTAGGAAAGTGGGAATGTGGTTGAATGATTAAAGGGACATGCATGTGGCTTGTTTGATTGCTTGGTGAGATGATGCATGCTTGTAGTTTAGGGTGTTGAATATGGATTTGCATGGCATTTGAATTGATTGTGGGCTTTGGAATTGGAAGGAAATGCATGGCAAAGGGCTTGGTTTAAGAGAGAATGGGCTAGGCCCTTTGTTTTATGTCCAAAGTGAATACAAGGCCTTCAAATTCGTCCAACATTTTGGCTCCAATCATATGCCATCCATTCCAAGCCCAATTTTGCTCCAAAATGCTCCAAAATGCATCTTTTTTCTTCCTTAAGCCCTTAGAACCTGAAAACACACAAAAGAAGCATAAAGGACTAAAATAACTAGAGAAACATAACGTAAATGCACGAGAACAAGCCATTTAAGTCGCATGAATATGCTCCTATCACCCATCCAACCTAATTGAAAGATATGGTTGGAAACATATAATAATGTCCAATGGTATAATCTTTACCATTGATGAGTCACTGTATTCTCCATGTTCCAGAAGAACGTAGTTGAGTTTCAAGGACATTAGAGATAATTACCATGCTAAAACTTATGTAGAAAATATAGTTGAATTTCTGTGCATCACTTCTTACGAATATGACCAGAAGCGTATTCTAAAAAATATGGAGAGTACCTCGAGTGGTCTATATATTACAACCATACGCCCTATAGAGAGCCACTATGTGGTCGGCCCTACCTCAGGGACCGTGCACAAAATTACAATTTGGCATAATCGTTTGGGACACCCTGGATGAACAGTGATGCGATGTATCCTCAAATCTTCACACGAACATCCACTAACCTGAAGTTTAGGTTTGATTCAAGGAATTGCATGTCAAACCTGCTCTATGTGAAAACTTATTATTAAGCCTTCTTAGGACAAGATTCATTCGAATCCTACTATTTTTTATAAAAGATTCAAGGGAACATTTGTGGATCGATTCACCCTTCCTGCTGACCATTTAGATATTTTATGGTATGGCGCTCAACTTAGAAAAAGGAAACAATTCTAGGTTTTTTTTTACAATTTGGAGGGGGGGGGTGTGATAATAAAACGCGGCAGAAATTGAGAAGCACGCGGGGAAGAACAAAGGAGGAAAGCAAAGAAAAAGCAGAGAGAGAGGGGATACACGGCAAGGGTATAAAAAAACAAGGTGAGTTTAATGTTTTTTAATGGTTCCTTTGTCATTGTGTTTCAGTTTTTGGAGAAAAGAATGGGGGAGCTTTGCTTTCCCACTCCCCAAAGCAAGGAAAATGATGGGGCTTCCACCGATTCCCTGCAAAAGTTAGGGCCTATGGGGATCAAACTCCTTCCTCATCAAAACTTCCAGGGACTCTGGTTCCCTCTCTTTTCTCGGCAAAAATGGAGCAAAACCATATGATGGCTTCCTCTCTTCTCCCGTCGCAGCACCAACAACAGCAGAAGACAGACTCCGAGGACTCCAAGACGCTACAATGGTCTAGTACTGCCTAACAATGGCGGCCCAGGGACAAAAAAGAGAAGCAGCAGCAGCCTCCTCTATCGACTCCTCCAATCACAGCGCACTCCTTCCTTCTCCATTAGTGGAGACATTTGCAACACCGTCGCGGACGTTTAACGGAAGCCCAAAAGGACGTTGAAGCCATGCCGTGACCTCTTTGCCTAGCAAGTTCATCTATGCCGAGAAGAAAAAGGAGCAGTCTGTGCCACTCCCTACAGAACCGTCCTTGCCGCTGCCGTCAACTCCATGAATTTCTTGTGGGTGGTCTAAACCACCCCTGAAGTTCCAACCAAGTCTGAATAATCCATCTCCACCACAGCCTAACCCCAACCAACTGCCGCAAGTCCCTCCACACCTCCCATCGCAACATGGCCACGCTTCATGGAGTCTGGGAATTCCATGACGCTGTTGGGCACCAAAGTTGAAGGCATCGCCTCCTTCGCAGTCCCAGAGCACAACAAGAAGGAAAAGACAATAGCCATTTGTGACTTGGTGATTGCTACAACGCAAGACATCAGTTATGCAAAGACGCTGCTCGGAGGTATGCCGTCAAAGGTGTAGCAGCTATGTTTGAAAAGTGGTGTAGCTATGTTTGAGAAAAATATGTCGTGTAAGACCTATAATCATGAAGGAAATGTGGACCATACTTTTGTTCCTACTTTAACCAAGTGATTACAAACTTCACAAGAGGAAAGATAAAGAGAAATGATGCAGAAAAAAATGAAAGAGAGAAGTTTTCAGCCTAATAGAATATGCAGGCAGAGAGAGGACGAGCTAGTGAGAGCAATGAACGAAATGAGTGAAGGCAAAATCTGAAGCAACGGGGATAATTACACTAAGCAAGCAGCCGTGCATCTTTCCTGGTCGTCTGCGTCATTTGTTCCTTGTAAACGTGGTTCAATTACTCTAACAAGAACATCTGATAAATCATCACTCATGAATCATGATTGTCTCTTCTCCGTTAAAGTGGGTTCTGTGCAAGAACAAAAAAAAGAGTTCAAAACTCAAAAGGAAGAGGATAAGAGTTCCAGCCAAAAATACAAAAGAGGCTTTTGTCACATCAAAAGTAAAATATAAATATGTTGATGTGGTCTTCTTTCCTTGACAACAGGAAAGCCACTCTCGTGGAGAACAAAAGAAAAGTCATGGTTTGTTTCCCCATCTAAATTATGGGCTTTGTAAATTTAGAATTGAGTTAATTACAAAAAATACCTCAATTATGAGTCAAATGACACTTTCATACCTCATCTTTTAAAATTGACAATATCATACATCATCTTACAAATTTGTGTCAATGTTATACCTTCCGTTAGCTTGGCCGTTTATTTTTCAGTTAAATGCTGACGTGGATTGATCCGGGACCCATTTTTATTAAAAAATTATTAAAAACAAAAAAATCATTTAATATTATTTAAATATTAAAATAATAATAAAAAGTACATAAAAAATAAAAAACATTAGCCATCATCTTCCCTCTCCTTTCGTGCATCTCCCCCTCTCTCTTCCCCATCATCTTCCTGCAACCCAGAAAAGAAGAAGGAGAAAGAAGAAGAAGAAGAAGAGAAAAAAAAAAAAAAACAACAACAACAACAACAATGGGAAACCCAGTTCGTCCCCCTGAAGAAGAAGGGAAAAAAAAAATAGCAGCAAACATGTCCCCTCCACCCACCCAACCTGCAGAAGAAGAGAGAAGAAAAAAAAAACAACGGGAAACCCTTCACCCACCCACCCAACCTGCAGAAGAAGAAGAAGAGAGAAGAAAAAAAAAATACCCAGTTCGTCCGCCCCCCTCGCACCCACCCTCTCACCTCCACACCCATTCCCCCACCCCACCCCCCCTCCCCCGGTGCCCCGGCCACCCATTTTCTCCTCGCCCAGGAGAATGGGTTTTTATTCTGGGTTTTTTTTTTTTTTTTTTTTAGGGGTTGTAGGTAGTGGGGTTTTTATTCTGGTTTTTTTTTTTTTTTTTTTTTTTTAGGGGTTGTAGGTAGTGGGTGCGAGGTTGGGTGCAGAGGGTGGGGTGCGAAGGTGGGGTGGGTGGGTGTGGTGAGAAGAGGGGGTGAGGAGCAGGGAAAACAAATTGGTTTTTTTTTTTTTTTCTCTTCTGTTTTTCTGGGTTGTAGTTGCAGAAAGGGGAAGAAGATGAAGATGGGGAGAAGGGAGAGAGGGGGGGGGGGAAAGGGATGAATTGACGTTGGTTTTTTTTTTTTTTTTAAATAACTTTTCTTTATTATTTTCATATTTAAATAATATTAAATGATTTTTTTTGTTTTTAATAATTTTTTATTAATTTTTTAATATAAATGGGTCCCGGATCAAGCCGCGTCAGCATTTAACTGAGAAATAAACGGTCAAGCTAACGGAAGGTATAACATTGACACAAATTCGTAAGATAAGGTATGACATTGTTAATTTTAAAAAATGAGGTATGAAAGTGTCATTTGATCCATAGTTAAGCTAGTTTTTTGTAATTAACTCTTTAGAATTTAATCGAAAGCATGGAGACAAACTAACAGGGCTCCCACGACAAAGGAAAGCAAGGAAGAAAAAATAGGCAACCCCATCTCATCGACACCAAACATAAAAAAAATAAAAAAGAATAAAAAAATTACAAAAAAAAGGGAGAAAAGAAGTACAACAGGACAAGTCAAAGCACCATCAAGTTCCTTGAAAAAAAAAAATCAAGTGAATGTGACGTGGCTTTCAAACATTGCTCCTGATTGTGACTAGTCATTTTTTTTACTTGCTGCAATACAATTCTCTCAAATTAAATGGGAATACTATCCACGTGGAATTCAGAGAATAAAGAAGGAGAGTAGCTTTTCCATATTATTCATGTGGGCATTATCACTTTGGCAACACATGAGTGCCAAACAAAAGTTCACTACTCCATCGCGGAGGCATCGAGTACAAGCTGTTAAAACAAAAAAAAACATTGGAGACAACTTTGACCTACGGATTACAAACCATTTCAACTGCCGTAGATGCGAACCATCTCAAAGCACAAAGCTTGATAGGTTTATCATCTAGTGAACTTATTTCACATCAAAATTCCAAACGGCACAAAGCGGCGACAAGTCTTAAATGGCACGAAGCCAAATGAAAACTCTCAAATGGCATGAAGCCATATCAAGTCTCAAATGGCACAAAGCTGCATTATGCTCCAATGGGCCAAAGTTCTCGCATGAGCTAAAACTGCATAAGGCATCAATCGCTCCAATGGTTCAAAGTCCTCGCTCGTACAAGCTAAAACTACACAAGACATCAATCGCTCCAATGGCTTAAAGTCTGGTATCTTTTGATACATGGATTTGGCACGTCTTTTTCGGGGTTCTGGGAGCTCAAAATGACCTCAACGTCTTTGCCCAATCCCCAGTGTTCAACGATGTCCTGCAAGGAAAGGCACCAAAAGTCACTTACTGCGTCAACGGACATATGTATAACGGGTCATACTACCTAGCAAACGACATTTTCCAAGGTGGTCAACATTTGTCAAAACAATGCCACGTTCGTGAAGTGCAAGTGAAAAACACTTTGCAAGCTATCAAGAGGGGTGCAGGAAGGATGTGGAGCGTTGTTTGGTATCCTTCAAGCTCGCTGGGCGATCGTCAGGGGTGCTGCCAAATTGTTTGATGTAGAGTCGCTTCGATCCATCATGATGATGTGCATCATTCTTTACAACATGATTGTGGAAGATGAGTACGATTATGATGCCGTTAATGAATATGAGCCAGACACGATGAACAATTCAAGAACACGTATATATTGTGCTCATGACGCCATCGAAGAACCCGTGCAATATGAGCCATTAGAAAGGGATGGATGTTACAATGAATTGATCATTCAACGATATACTACACTTCAAAGGCCATATATGCACAATGTCCGACAAATTGATATGATAGAGCACCAGTGGAAATTGAAACAAGCTCAAGATACTTAAGTTCATTTAGTGTGTTTGTTTTTTTTGTGTGTGTTTATTTAATTTTATTTGGTGTGTTTCTTTTAGTTCATTAGTGAGTTTATTGGTATGTTTATATAATTTTATTTGGAGTGTTTAAATGCCTTTTGAATAAAGATTCTCTTAGTATAAATAAATTACCAAATTAAATAAAGTACCAAAATCAATAAATTGGAAACAACATAAATTACTCTATTCAATAAATAAGAAATTACAACCCAAAGTGATTGGAAAATTATGGACTCCGATTACAAAAGTACTCTATTCATCATCACTTAACCAATTTGTGGTGCTAGGATGATCTTCTCTTGTTGTGCTAGGACCATTTACTCTTGCTCTCGCTTCTCTTGCATGCCTCATTCGCACCACATCCGCTTTCTCCGACTTCCAAAAATATTTAGAATTTGGAGACTTCCCTTCTAAAGGCGTGTTCATAATGTCACTGATCTCGTTGAGCCATTATTTCTTCTCTAACTTGTTCCCTTTCTTGCCTAAGTAGCTCTCTTTCTCTCTCATTAGCTTGAAATGCTCTCTCAACAGCTGCAGCATTTGCCTCCTCTCTAGCCTTATCAGCCTCAAATTTCGCCATTTCCCGCACCAAAGTCATTTCACCTTGGCGAGCAAGTTGTTCCATATACTTTGCATAATCATTCTTCGAAGCACTCCCTTTTCTCTTTAAAGCCTTCTTACCTTCAGGCCTAATTGGATAACGGGTCGATCCTGACGCTTGTTCAGGGGGGGTGTTTCGGGCACTTCTTTTGCTTCATCTTCATGAACATGCGAGCCATGATCAGGTGTAAAGTGTAGAGGGATACTGTTCATGAAAACTTTTAGACCGACATGCACAACTTTGAATTTAGGACAATCTTTGACAATATTCCAACATTCCCACCAGTTAAATGATTTATTTTTGGTTTTGGTTTTGGCACCATACCAAGCTTGTGCATGAAGTTGCTACACAATGCAGGATAAGAAATAATTATAATGAAAGTAGGTAACAAATAAATAATACAAACAAATAAATAAATAATATATTGTTACCTGATCTGCGTAATTTTCCCTACTTCGAATATTATTATTGGCTTGTGTCAAGTCCTCTCTCCACGTACTAAACGATTGGCTAAGTAATTTCCAACGACTGGACATCGATTCTTTGGTTCTTTTCCCACCTATTTTCTCAAGATAATTGGTAAACTGCATCTCATTACTCGTAAGCGAACTATGAGTAACTTCAACCCAGCTAGTATACAACGCAATATCTTCAAGAAGCGTCAAATTCATACCTGTATCAGTAGTCATTTTGTTGAAAAAAAATTGGATTGAAACTTTGAGAGAAAGATAGGAATGTGGTTGTGTCACATCCCGGCCTGGGCCTCTACCACATCTCGAGCTCGACTCCACTGTAGCACGATATTTTTCGCTTTGGGCCCCTACCACACCTTCACTGTTTTGTTTTTAGGAACTCACACTAGAACTTCCCAGTGGGTCACCCATCCTGGGAATGTTCTCGCCCGAACTCGCTTAACTTCGGAGTTCCGATGGAGCCCGAAGCTAGTGAGCTCCCAAAAGGCCTCGTGTTAAGTAGAGATGAGAATATACATATAAGGCTTACATGATCCACTTCCTTGGACGATGTGGGATCTTACAATCCTCTCTTAGGGGCCCAATGTCCTCGTCGGCACACCACGACCAAGGTTTGGCTCTGATACTAAATTGTCATATCCGGCTCAGGCCCCCACCATATCACGGGCTCGACTCCACCGTAGCACGATATTATCCGCTTTCGGCCCCTATCACACCTTCATGGTTTTGTTTCTGGAAACTCACACGAGAACTTCATAATGGGTCACCCATCCTGGGAATGCTCTCGCCTGAACTCGCTTAACTTCGGAGTTCTGATGGAACCTAAAGCTAATGAGCTCCCAAAAAGCTTCCTGCTAGGTAGAGATGAGAATATACATATAAGGCTTACATGATCCACTCCCCTGGACGATGTGAGATCTTACAAGTTGAAAGTAGTTGAGAAAATATGAAATTATGGTGTAAGGTAGATGATAATGAGAAGGTATTTATAGAAAAGTAAAAACAATTTTTTTAAAAAAATTTCAAATTTTTTTTTTCAGATTTTTTTTCATTTTTTACAATTTTTTAATTTTTTTTATTCAACTAATTAATCTCTGCCGTTGGATTTTAAAAAAAATTGAATTCCAACACTCCAGATTGTGCCACGTGGCACAACGGTAACATTTATGAATTTTAAAACTATTTTTTTTTATAAAGGAGAATAATATCAACCATTGATCTTAGATTCAACGATTGATATTAAATAAGATTTTTTTTATTTTTTTTATCGTTGAAAATCGGACCGTCCACATTATATAGCCGTTGAGATCCAACGGACCATGGGAAGCCACGTGGCTTCCCAACGGTAACTTTTAGAAACAGAGCCGCGGGCCCCAGGCCCATGTGAGGTGCACACGTCTAACAGAAAAAAAATAAAAACTTGGGCTGACGCTTGGATGACGTCAACCTTGCGTCAGATCCACTCCGGGCTCGCAGGCTAGCAATTCCTCACAAGCCTGGTGCTCGAGCCGCCACTGTCCATCGGGCTCCCCGCACTGGAGCAATGAAGCCGGGCTCTCGGGCCCTTTTTCCTGGCCTGTTCCCCGAGCAAACTCCCACGGTGGAGTTGCTCTAAAGGGAGAGAGTTTGGCTAAGTCACATAATGAGCAACCTAATTTGATATCGAATTTTTTTAAATTATTTTAGACGTTAGCTTTAATTTTGGGATGTCAAATCTTTTTTTTTTTTTTTTTCTCTTAAATTGGACTTGGGAAAGGGATCCTCTTCGGATCCCTTCCTCCTAATCCATCAAATCTGAAGATCCAGACCATTGAAATTTGATCAAACGACTAAAGTTACTTATATATAAAAACTAAAGAAAGTTTGAAATGTGAAAGTTGGAAATGTGAAAGTTGGTAGGTCTAAAATTATTTGAGGAACATGGGGGCGTGGGTTTGCTTAAAAAAACCGTATCTGTTTTTGAAAGGAATCAACACGAACATCTTTTGAAGATTCGATTATCAGGTCCATTTAACGAATTCATTGTGATTGGATATTGTGGTGCAAGAGCTACAAATGGTCAAATACAATCCATTGCTAATTGCTAAACGCCAACTTATTTGGTTTTCACATTTGGTTTAAAATTTTGTTTTTCTAGTATTATTCATATTTAAGTACTCACAGGTGATAACTTAATGAGAAATTTTATTTGAACTTATATAATTTTTTTCTACACCCAATTTACCCTCTACACTCATATTATTTTTAATGAAAGAATTACTATCTCTTTAAACCCAATTTTATACCTAAATTACCCTCACAAACCCAATTCAAAATGTAAATTTATCTTTCCACCCATTTAAAAAAAAAAAAAATCCCAATTGAATAATTTGGTGAAATTTCTACTTGTTTATGAATCTTCCATATACTTTCTTGATATCCATGTCCCTGTGACTGTATTTGCATAAGCATAAAGTACATGCTTTCATATGTCTATACTTAAAACACCATATAAAATAAACTAATAATAACTTTTCTTTCTATGCAGATATTGTGATATGCGGTAGTTAGGCGGGAATGCTAGGGATATCAACGAAGTTGCCATAGGTGTAGAGAAAGGTGATGGACAATTTGTGTGCCCAATAGCAGTGGAGGATGAGCTTACCAAGCTCTACCGTGAAGATGATGTGTTATACTTAGAGGTGACTTATCATCGGGAACACTGACCTCCTTCTTAAGCTGGGAAACCACTTCTTTTTTGTTGAAATATTCAACCAAGAAGAGAGTATTAATTCCAAGGTGAGGCTTTGCCACCACCTATATAGCAAAACCCAAACCCCACAACTTTCAGTGTTGATGGGTGTAAATTGAAACTCAAAAAATCATCTTCTCAACTCTATAAAAAAAATAGAAATCAAACAAAGAAAAAAAAAAGCATTTCAACATGGATCAACATAGGGCTTTAGCCAACGTAGGATAAACATTACATGATGGTAATGTTTAATTTGGGTGTGGGTTTATTGATAAATTTCATTTTATTATATTAATTTTATCTTGTACTTAATGGTAATCATGCAATAAGGTAGAAATAATAATTCATATTTAAAGTTTAAGTTGGGTATAAAAAAAATGTATATGGGTTCAAATAAAATTTCTATTAGTCTATGTCCTTGCTCTGTTTTTGTCTAATAAAAAATACCACGTATTCTTTATTTTTTAAAATCCAAAAAAATTAAATAACATATTTATTATTTTAAAAACAATATAACACATGTTAAAATATTATTCAACAAATCAAAAAGAGCTGAGGGCTTTGAATCGAAGCAAATACATTAACACATTGGTCTCGTGGTTGAAACACTACACCAAAAAGTTTGGGTCTTCGTGGATATCGGAGGAGGAGGAGGACACTCCATCTAAAGATATATAAAAGCTCCATTCGGGAGTCGGGATTTGACGCAATCTTCTGGGGTCGTATCTCCCCGTCTCTCTTCCCTCTCGCTTTATTTTTGGAGAAGGATCTGTCTTAGATCTGAAACTTTGATTCAACGGTCCGATCCAGTTTCAAAATTTCCCAGCACTTTTCGATTCACTCCAGTCTCCGATTGTCTTACGACCCTTTTTTTTTTTGTAAATTCGGAGAAGGAAGATTATCGCAAAGCATACATGGAAATTTCATATTTTTATTTCCATATATAAAGGAGGGAGCTTTTGATTGGGGCAGTGGGAGCCTACTCCAATGGGGTACCGTAAACGATCAAATGCTTCTTCTTCTTCTTCTTCGTCTTCTTCCTCTCACTCTCAGCACACGGGCGCTTCGATCTCAGGCAAGTGATTCAATTTCTCTCTTTTCCTCATTCATTATTTTATTATGTTATTTTTCTGTAATTTCTGACCTTCCAAATCGAAAACCCAGAATTGGTTTTATGTTTGGAGTTCATGTTTATTAATTTATTGAGATTTCATTGATTTGAAACTTTGGATTTGTTAGAAAGAAGTGGACTTTTAGGTTTTATTGGTGAAATTTGAATTAGGGTGATAATTGGACTATTAAGTGGATTGCTAATAGAAAGAAGTTGAAGTGTAACATTTGAGGCCAAAAGGGTCTTAAGAAAACAAGTCTATTAGGCGAAATAGGGTCTAACATATGAAGATTGATCTCGAAAACTATCGGAATACTGGATTTGAAATAATTAGGAATCCTTTTGATGCTTATCCTGTAACTGCAATTCTATCTTTTTGCTACTTAATGGGCTTTATGAGTGTGTTTAGTTTAGTAGGATTATGAGTAGAAGGATATTATACAAATGTTTTCTTTAGTTTAGATGATTGAAATTGTTTAGTACAGGTTTCCTTTGATATTCTAGTTAAAAAAATTTCCATCTTGGGGATATAGGCACCTAAGTATCCACCTCTGTGGTCGTTCAACTTGTATACTTGCAGTTGCAAATGTTACAGTAGCCATCTCTCTTTCTTGTAAATACTGTGACTTTCGTTTTTGTTGTGCATAAATTCATCTGTAAAAACTATTTTGCGCACCTCTTTTCTTCTATGTTAATGCTTGGTCAACAAAGTTTCAATATCAGCTGAGATCAGTCGCAAGTTAGTAACTACGATTAGAAAGTAAATGAAGTCAATTATGGATCATCACTCTCTAAGGGAAGCTGCAGACCCGATCGGTCTTCAATATTTTTCACTGATTAAATTGCATAATGTTTCAGGGATCCATGAGAAGCATCAAGAGGAACTAGATAACTTGACACTAACATCTCAACCCTTGAGAACATTGAAGTTTTTCATTTTGGCTGTATTTCAGTATGCTAAGTGTTCAATATCATATTTGTTGGCAAGAGGTGGTTGGCTTGTGTTTTTGAGTACTGTGGTACTGTCTCTTGGGATTCTTCTAATTACCATTGACGGTCCTCATGAAAAGGTATATTTCTTTGTAGATTATCTTAGTGATATCACATTTTGTAGCAATTTATGTTCTTATGGAAGAGTCGGAGGTTTTTCTCACTGATATTTTGTTCATTATTTTAGGGGCTATTATATATGGTAGATAGGATGCTAATCTAGGGTTAACTAAACCCTTCTGCAGCTGCTTGTTAGGACTTAGGGTCATAACGAGTCATGACCTTTTCAGAGGGCTCCATGTTGATGCCTTTACATGAAGGATACTTATTCTTATGAACCAACTTCAAATCTCTACCTCCTTGATTTTTGTTAGCTGTATATTTTTTGGACAGGACTGCTTTAAGAATGCTAATACTTAGTATACTTTTTAAAAGATTTATATTTCAAGGCAATGAACAATCTTCAACGCTTTTTGTGTGGTGCGGATGTTAATTTTTACACGTTATTTGTACCCTCCTGATGTTGAACCATGATATTACATACTGTGTTTGAATTTATCTTATTTGTTTTGCTTAAATGCTTCTTGGGAATTATGAATACAAGTTGTTGCCATATTTCTGCAGCATCTTGAGGAACTCGTCAAATATTTTCAGTTCGGTTTATGGTGGGTGGCCCTTGGAGTTGCATCTTCAATTGGTCTTGGTAAGCAACATGACAAAATCCTTGTTCCTATATCAGAATTTCTGATGGTGCAAGTAATTTAAACTCGGAAAGGGATGCTCCAATTGTCAATTGTCGTACTGTTCATATTTGGAACAAGAAAGAGCATCTCTGATATTATTTTTAACTACTTAGCCACATCTTTCCTGGTGTGCCTTGATCTGACCTACCTGATATCTGATATATGAAGACTTCTTCTGCTTATTTTTCTTCAGGATCTGGTTTGCACACGTTTGTCCTATATCTGGGCCCTCATATAGCGTTCTTTACATTAAAGGCAATGCAGTGTGGTCGGGTTGATCTAAAAAGTGCTCACTACGATACAATACAGCTAAAACAAGGCCCTTCGTGGCTTGGGAAGAACTGCTCTGACTTTGGACCCCCCTTGTTTACATCATTACATGGTTTGCGGGTTCCACTTAGCAGCATATTACCACAGGTCCAGTTAGAGGCTGTTTTATGGGGTCTTGGGACTGCAATTGGGGAGCTTCCTCCATATTTTATCTCAAGAGCAGGTGAGCAGAACAAAGTTTAGGTTGATAAACCGTCATACAACTTATATTAGTATTTACCACCAAGGGCAGGTATGCGGAGCCATTAGCATACAAGCAAAATAGATAGGGGAGGGAGCACACTTTTCATCCAGTGATGTACGTTATTTATATATTTAGTTTTGATCTTCTTTTGGTTTATTGCTTCATGTAGCAAGCGTGTCTGGTAATGAAGTTGTCATGGAAGAATTGGATGCTCCCTCAGATGAAGGAACAGGATTCATAGCTACTCATCTAAACCAAATCAAGCGCTGGCTTCTGTCACACTCTCAGCAGTTGAACTTCTTTACAATCCTAGTACTTGCTTCGGTTAGTTTGAACATCTTTCTTCATTACTAGATTACCATTTTCAGAAAATATGAGATTTAGTTTCATCTTAGTGACCTTTTATGCTTTGCCATGGGAAATCTATTATTTCCCCTTCATTACGGATAATTTTTATTCAATGTTACACAGATAAATATGCTAACAGATAAATGAATTTTGGATTTCTATTACCACAGTAGTTCTATGAGTTAGAGTTAGTCTTTTAAATCCAACTTTTAAGCCTTGAGAGCTCTTAAGTATGTGCACATTAAAGCTGGTGTTCATGTATGCTTGTACTGCCGGACTTCTTGTTTGATCTCAGAAAGCATCAGTTGTTAACTTGTTATGCTTATCTTAACATTGTTTTCATTACTATTTTCATTGTAACCTGCCAGTTAACTGGGATATTTTCAGGTGCCGAATCCTCTTTTTGACCTGGCTGGCATTATGTGTGGACAATTTGGTATTCCATTTTGGAAATTTTTCCTTGCAACAGTGATTGGAAAGGCAATTATTAAAACTCATCTACAGGTTTGTTAAGTTCCTTAAGTTCCTTTTGGTATGTTTTGGTTTCGGTTACACCAAATGTTTTTAGTTTTCACTTTTGTGATATATTTTGGCAACCAAATTGGCTTCTGATCAATGGCGTGGTTTGCATATTTTCTATACATGCAGACAGTTTTCATCATCTCAGTTTGCAACAATCAACTTCTAAATTGGATAGAGAATGAACTGATTTGGGTTTTCAGTCTCATTCCTGGTTTTGCTGCTGTCCTTCCTAACCTCATTGGGAAAATTGATGCGGCAAAGGAAAAGTATCTCACTAGCTTCTCCTTCGTCAAATATCAAGGTAACTCTACTGATTGTAATGCATCCTTGGACATTGGCTTTTAACTTGTGGATATTGATCTCAAGTCCGGGTTTATTTCAATTTTTCTAATTCAAAATCCTTGGCAGGTGAAAACGTGGGATTTCTCGTTTGCCTCAATTTGGAACAGTTTGGTGTGGCTTATGTTGTTGAACTTCTTTGTCAAGATTGTTACTGCAACCGCTCAGAGGTATCTGAAGAAACAGCAGGAAACGGAGCTTGCTTTGTTGTCAAAGAAGTCGTAGACTACCAGTCACACATAATGTTCGGCCATGGTCTTTAAAATGGTGCCACTGCTGTTTTTTTCTCTCTTTTCTTCTCTCCTTTTCGGTTTCACAACTAGGAGTAATAGAAATTGCTAGATACAGCTCTTTCGGAAGGCACCGTTGATCTCTCCCCAAAATGTTCCGTGCATGTCCTTGTTAGAAGCTAGTATAGTGTCACAAATATAATGGAGAAATGTAGAAGTTGCAGGTTTATGATGTGTGTAATTTTGGGGAGAGCATTATTTGGGGTGGGTTTTTTACCCTTTGTCAACTAAATGTTGAAATTAGAATCTTAGTATTCTTTGCAATGCAAGACAACGTTTGGAGGTTCTAGTACATTTCAGTGTTAATCTCTCTCTCTCTCTCTCTCTCTCTCTCTCTCGAATCATTCTTCAGTTAATACACAGCACATTGCTTATCTTTGGACGTACTTTTTTCCTAACTTTTGGGAAATATTTGGAAACTGTTATAACGTGGTTATTGTATATTTGACCAAGGATTTAACGGTTAAAGCCGTCAGAGTGAACACATTTACCCATTCAAGTGATCTAACGCACCACAAACAAAACAAAGTCCAAACTCCAGTGATCTAAACCGTCAGACTGCATTAATAGTCAAGCTGCTCTAGCAACGTCATTTCTTTTCTATGAAACACGTCTTGATCAACTTTTGGCGTTCAATCATCTTCTAAAAACTCACGAACTAGAACAATGGGGAGCATATTGTGCGAGGAAAAATGTCGACAAAAATAGGAGTTCACATGTTTTGCTGGGTTGTCATGACATGTCAAAATGATCCTTGAACACACTACGACATGTCGTTGATAAGGTTTCGCTTGTCAACAAGAAGTGAGGCTCGGACACCTTTTGACATGTCATAACAAAGTGCATAGGCTGTACTAGCCTCGCTTGTTGACATAAAGCGAGGCTATATGTCAAAATACATAGCAAAGCTAAAGTCCCTACATGACTTGAAAAAAAATTGAATGCCTTTTCCATCTATTTGGCTTGCTAGCATAGCGATGTAGTCAGAACTTGTCTCCCTTACCAAGTGAAGAAGAATATTACTAACTCTAACAGGGAAGATTTCATTGATTAAATACAAATGATTACATTCGCATATGCTACCAAAATGAATAACCACTCTTTTGTTGCACTCACTTGGAGTAAACTGGAAAAATACATGCATGCCTTAAATTGCCGCAGAGGTGTGGGATATCATGAACAATACCTTCCACAGCCGTGTCTGTCGTCGTCCCCTTCCTCAGCATGTCAATAATCACCTTCGGGTTCGATTCTACATCCCTTCCGTTCAAGACACATTGAAGGCGAAGCCCCTGAAGTGGAGTCTTACACCGGCCTTTTTTAGTGCATCCAAAACACAAATGATTCATCTTACGTGTCCTAAGTACACGAATGATGTCACATACTTTCCTAACTAACGCGTCTTTATAATATTAAGAAACATAATGTATAAAATAAAATTTCCAAGCGGTAAATTATAAAAAGCAGTCCAGTCAGCATCGTTATTGAAGTTTGTGTCCACGTTCCCAAGATCATGGTTTGATTCTCCTCCAAGCCATATTCAAACCCTATCAAGTACTCAATGGAAGCAAAAGCAAGAAGTAGATTAATAATAAGTACCTATTCCCATCGTCCACGATAGCCATATAAATATAGAGAAATTAATGAAAAGGGTTTGAAAATTTTGATTTTTAACGAAAATAATAAAATAGAGAGTAAAGTAAATAGTATCACGATTGATTTTGTAGTGTAAAAATGTAATTTTTCGTTAAAGTGAACAGTGTCGGAAATTTTTCGTTAAAGTTCCCTATAAATATATACAAGTTATATTCTATTCCTTGGTAAACAAGTAGATTTAATATAATTAACCATTCGTATTGGCATCCCATTTGGCATGACTACTGAATTTCCACAAACAACGTCCCTATGACCTCAAAGACTAACTTTTCCAAAAATTTGATATTTAAGTAGATACTTCACTTGTCATAAAATAAGTGAAGAGATATAGAACAAATATTGTTTTATTTTTTACTTGTATTATAATATGTGGAGTACCATTTAAATACTCAGAACTTATGAAAAATCTCTTGATCTCAAATTATATCTAGCAAATGCATAAGGAGGATCACTTTAATATAAAGTATGTTTTAGAATATAAAAAGACCTGGCGGAAATTGAGTGATAGAATCGAGAGGGTTGGTGATGAGTCTGTCATGGGGCACCAATATGGCAGATTCAATGTATTATTCTCCTGGACAGCATAACCAAGTTCATCCATGTGTAAAAGCATTTCTTAATTTCATAATTTATTTTGGTCTGAGTACAATTTACCCTAAGTTTAAAGTTAGTTTTAAAAATGGCAAAAAAGGTTGTAATGTTTACACCTTGACATTTTTACATCAACTAATTATACTTTTTGTTATTTGATAAAAAAAAAAAAAATTATACTTTTTGTTAGGTTAATCGTCAGACCAACTATATTAATTAAAAACGTGTAGGGGAAAAACACTCTCAAATCTCCCCAATGTGTTTTTTTCTGATACCATTAGTGGGTTTTAAAAGTGAGCTATGTTTTGATACATGAACAATTAATAGTTGACTATACAAACAACGTAACAAAACAAAAAAAAAGAACAAAAGTAAAAAATAAGATGTAATATAAAAAGGTAACTTTGTAACTTTGAAACTTAATAATGCTATTCTTATCATGTAAAATTTGATCAAAAATAGACAGAAAGGGGAAGGAGGGACGAGATTGGGGGCGAGAGGGAGAAAGGAGATGGAGTGGAAAATGGAGCATGAAAGACCTCAATTCTAATTAGGGCTGTTTTTTTTTTTTTTTTTTTTTTTGAAAAGAATAAGTGTTTTAATTATATGAATAATAAAATTAAAATTAATGATGTGGCATGTCCAAGTATGACACACCCCGACTCTATATGTTCATTTGGAGTCCGAATCGAGCTATATTGACAGACACCACGAGAGTGACGAAGCCATAAAATGTAGTGATGTGAAAATTTTGAGTAAATTTAAACATAAACGTGCCTAAATGCAAGAGTGCGCATGTGAATGGGAATTGACCAATTTCACACGTGATGACAGAGTATAAGTAAAGTACAATAAAAGTAGGATAAAAATTATGCCATCGAAGGTACTCTCATATACCTACATTTGCCAATAATCCTCTTTGGCACAAAAGCTCTGCTAGTAATCCGGGAGGGGCGAAAAATAAGGGTGAGATGGCCTGAAAATAAAGTTTTGTAAAACATTTTCGAAAATATAATAACCCCTCGCCGTAAAACAAGTATAGTTTTCAAATATAACATACTACATATAGTATGAAAACACTTATTGGCAAACAACAATATTTCAGAAGTACAATAAATCACAATATTTCACCTATAAAACGTATAATAGCTAATATCTCGCATAAACAAACATATAATATCGGGTGCTCATCTACATATGGTGACACACAAGCTCATGCAGAGGTATTCTGACATGAACAGGACTGGATGTAACAATGATTTACGCTCTAGTACTACAATCACATGAAGACTGGCGCTATGAGCGTCACATATGAGTCCTAATTGCCTATAACAATTCAGGATAGGATTAGCACCTACAATGGATCCAAAGTGAGCGTACGATGCAATGTGAACATACATGTGAAGCCTGGCCCTGGGCCAGACAAGTACTGACACCATTGTAGCACACGATGAGCAAGTAACGTAAATACGATCATGCAACGGTAAATTGATAATTCATGTCGACACAATACTATTCAATAAAATATTTAATCATGGCCGTAAATAAAATCCTGTAATAGTACGCATACATGTGCATCTCGTAGGATTCAACATAATTTTGTAAATTTCGTCATTTGATTAATTCTTTAAAACGTTAATCTAATTTAGACATACTGATAGGAGCATATTTAGGCGACTTACTTAGCTTGTTTTCGTGCATCTATGTTGTTAATTCATAGTTGTTTTAGTAGTTTAAGCCATTTTCGTGTGTTTTTAGGTTCATATGGCTAAGGAAGCAAAAAGATGCATTTTGGAGCATTTTGGAGCAAAATTGGGCTTGGAATGGATAGCATATTTTTGGAGCCAAAGTGTTGGACGAATTTGAAAGCCTTGTATGCACTTTGGACATAAAACAAAGGGCCTAGCCCAATCAAACAATCCTTTGAGCCATGCAAAACCTCTAGCCCAATCAACAAGCCTTAGCCACATGCATTCACATGCATCACAACCCCAAAACCATCAAGAAACACCCATTCACACTCACATGCATTCACATGCATTTCCACCTTTCTACTTCATCATTTCACCACATTCTCCCTCTTTAACTCACATGCACCCAAACAAAGCCAACCTAGCTAACCCTACATGCATTATTTATTCACTCTTCATCATTGCATTCATCACCAAAGAACTCCCCATCATTGCCATGCATTCCCCCTAATTCCATCCATCTTCCACACCTTTCCAACCTAGCCACATCCTTTAATCATCCCCCCTTTAAGTTATGATTTTATTTCCTAACCCTACATGCATTATTTATTAACTTTTCATCATGCATCCACATTCATTCCAACACAAAACACACACATGCACTTATTCTTTCATCATTGCACCACCAATTCACCCACATGCATTTCCAACCATTCACACCCCTTTAATCATTCTCCTAGCTATCACTCACATGCTCTCCCATCCATTCTCTCCCTATATGTTCCCTCCACTACTCCTATAAATACCCTTGCATTCATTCATTCATTCATCATCTCATTCACAACACAACACTCTTTAAAATCATCCATTCTTCCCCCTTTGGCCGTGAGTTTCCCTTCCATTTCTCCTCCATTTCTTCCATTTCCATAATCCCCCAATCCATTCAACACACCAACAACATCCCTTAGTCCTTGTGCCACAATAAAGAGGAAGATAAGAGGGCCTAAACGTTCATACAATTCACGTTTGAGTTGTTGGAATGTTTACGCGTTTCTTTGATTTCAATGTTTAAATTCAATTCTCTTTGTTTTGTAATATGAGTAATGGAAGAGAAGAGTGCCTAAACGTTCATACAATTCAAGTTTGAGTTGTTGGAATGTTTAGGTGTTTCTTTGATTTCAAAGTTATGAGGAACTAAACCCCCTTTAGCTAGGGGGTGATTCGAAACTATGTTTATATTTGCAATATGAATTGATTAACTTTCGTTGGAATTTCATAAGTTGTGGATTCAATTTGTTTAACTGTTTGATTGATAACTTATTTATGTATGTTTATTAAGAATGCGCGCTTAATTTTCATGCATGAATTTGACGCTAGAATATAAGTGAATTTCACCTAATCGTTATGAACTTATATTCACAAGTAGTGGAGGTTGCTTATAAACAATCGCGTTAAACAAATTCTTGGCATAAGTTTCATGCAATCATAGTAACGAATGCCTCGTCAACACTTATAGTTTTCATGATGCTTAATGATTCTTGCTTGTATCTCTATTATGCAATTCATGTAGGGAACTTGTGAGGAATGCTTTGGGTTGTCGAATGATGTCATCCAATTCAATAACATTAGGAAAACTTGACGGTTAATTTAAGCGGACCTAATTAACCCGGGGTGTTGAGTTTCATAATTTATCGAAAGACCAACTGAGAATCAATTTTGTATGCAAGTATAACATGTGTGGAGATGAACCCCTTGGCTATTCCATCATCCATATTTTCATCTCATTCATATTTACGTTTTGCCTTTAATTACAATTTGTCCATTTAATTTAATCTCGTCCAAACACAATCCCCCCTTTACTTTATTGTCAAATTAGTTAGAAATCAATTTAGTTTGTGTTTTTAAAGAATTTTGAGTCTTTTGGTTTGTCTTAATGTTTTAACGTTTAGTTTCACATTCTTTGAGTCTAGTTTAGTGTTTTATATTGTTTTTACGTTTTTGAGTCAAAATCCAAGTGATTAACAATCCCTCCTAATCCCCGGTCCAGAACGATCCCTACTTACACACTTCACTACAATTGACAAAAAGAGGGTTTAATTTGTGCGCGTATAATTCTCGCATCACATACGTAGAAAATTCTTTATAATATATATATATATATATATATATATATGGAAACTAAATAAATATATAACATTGAAAAGCAAAGACCCACTCATAAATCATGTCGTCGGGTCGAACTTGCCTTGCGGGTATCGAAGACCTTGCGATGCGTTTCACTTAGAAACAAAACCATTTATGTAAATATATATCGTACTAACGTAAATACGTGTTTTCGTAAAAAGTTCGGCTAATAAAGAAACTAAGGCGGGACCTTGGGTTCCTCTACGGCTACACACACTGATCACCATGCACGCCCACGTACCGGTCACCACGCACGCTGCGCGCCCTCTTCGGGATTTCCAAATTTTAGCATATTTTCTCTCCAACTTTTAGAGCTCCATTTGAGCTCAATTCTTCGCCAAACTCGATGATTCAAAAGCCATATTGAAGCTAGAAATGTAGGAAACAAAACCAAACTCGATGTTTGCCGAGGAAGAAGGGAGATGGATGAGAGTTGAGAGGGTTTGAACGAGTGAAAGAGAAAGCGAGAGAGAGAGAGAGAATCCAAAAGTTCTGGAAGAGGGAACACAGAAGTGGGGTGTGGGTACCAATTGGCACACAGTCCAAACCACAAAAAGATGAAATAGAAAAATATCTTCTGTAAACGTGAAATTACCTAAACACCCTTTGAGTTCGTAGTTCCGTAGAATTTTCATTGTACTCCAAATTCGATTATGTTTGCGACTTAGTGTTCGTACCGTCGAGTACTTCGAGAATACAATAAAATAATAGCTCAAATGTGTCACGAAATAACGGTCAACAATCTCATCTTTAAAGGTATGACATTCACACATTTAAAATTAATACAATCATAAAATTAAAAATAGGTTGTCATAAAGTAAACTACCACATAGAGTGGTATATAAGTTGTGGTATAAGAACACCTCTAATAGAGACGTAAAAACAATGTGTGTAATTTGTATTTGATGGCTGAGCTGATATTGACATAACATCTTTAAATTTCATTCACGAATGAAGACGTCAGTTTTTATTTTTTTTTATGTTCAAATGGGACCCATAAAAATATGTTATATTACTTTTTAGTAGGACCCAGACCAATAAAAAAATAAATAAGTTGCTTTGGAAGTGGTAGAAAATATTCAAAAAACCAAAATGAATCATTAGACGTTGTCTAATTTGAAGTTAGCAACTTGATGTCAACTTCCATCTTAGTTTTAACATATTGGTTGGAGGAGCATAAGATGTCAAAAACTAATGTTAGATTGTAGAATTGAAGCCTCAGTTGAAAATGACCTAATAATGTTGTAAGAGTAGCATTATTCTTTGATACTGACCTCAAACTTCGATTGTGTTTTACTTTTTTATTTTGAGACCCATTAAACCCATGCATCCAAGTAAAAACAATTCCAGCAATAAAAACAAAAATATTGTTATGGTACGCCCAAATTTGGGTGGCAAAGAAATGGGTGTTTTTGGTGGCTAAAAATGAATTTTTAGTTTTTTTTAAATCTATGAATTATTTAGGGTGAGTGGAGGACAAATGAATGAAATCTTAGAACATGGATTTGACCAGATTTTTGGGCTTGATCGAAGAGAGCAAATTAATCAATTAGATTCCCAACGTCAATTATTTAACGAGAGCTTGAATATATAAGATTACTATTATATTTGATTTTTTTGCTATGAACTATTATATATTATTTATTACATATTTTAAGGTTCCCAAAGTTGAACAGTGCAAATATATCGAAGGAATTCACAAATACATGATGCGGATTATTCATGAATCCTTTTGATTATTTGGAATATTAAAACACTATTTTTGTTTGAATACAAACATACAATACGATGTCAACAAAGAATAAAAATGCATTCAAGTGTGGAGAGCTCTATAATTTAGAAGAGCAAACAATACTTTATTTGGCATTTCTCTTCATGCATTCGTTCATTTCTTATTCATTTCTCCGCACCCCTAGTGATGATGAACAACTAGAAGACAGTTTCCGCACCCCTAGTGATGATGATCAACTAGAAGATAGTTTCATATAAACGTAGTTGTTTATCCATATGCGGTGGTTCAAACTGTGGACATCTTTTTCAACCAAAAAAACATGCGGACATCTTAGTTTAGTAATTAAGCATACTAGTCTAAAAATTTCACTCTTTAATTGTAATTTGACTGATAGTTAAACAAAAGGGCCAGATGAGGATCCTATTTGTGTTTAGAAATTTTACTAAATATCGTAGATCGTGCGGTCAATTTTCGTCAAGTACTATTTGTGTATAATTTTAAATAAAAAAATCAAATAATTTCTAACTGCACGATGTACGATGAATGACTAACATGTCAAGATTCTTAGGATCTCCACAATTTGAATTCAAATAGGATCCAAATGCCAAAACATACGTGTGTAAATATCTTGTGCACTCAATTATCTTGGTCAAGATTTTTAATCATTTATGTATCACCAAAGTCAAAATATTCTTTTGTGACAAAAAAATCCCATTTTCTAGCATAACTTTGTGGACCTAGATTTAGCAGATTCACGTGGTGTAATTTGAGCTCTCATGTGTGTCAAGAGCAGTGTGGCCAGAAATTAACAGTAATGGGATCATAAACAAGCAAGTTTCGAAAATTAAGTATACTTTCATTTATAATTGGTAACTATATTCTCATATTTTAGAAAGTCGTATGATAACATTATTATCAATAGAATCAAATACATTTTTTATTGTATATAACCAAGTTTTCATTAAACCATTGATTTCCAATTACTTTTTTATTGTATGCAACCAAGTTATTATTTAACCATTAAGTATCTATATGATGTCGATTTTTTATAATATTGATCACTAAAAAACCTCTCTCTATTTTGGAAAGGTTATAGTTTTGGTATGTTTTAATTATGAAAATATCAAAAAATGGTCTCTCTATTTTGTTTGACTTAGCTATTATAGGGGTCATATAAAAATTTCAAGGGGAGGATATTTGAAGTTGTTGGGTCAGTGGCAGTTAATGTCCCTTGTTGGTTCCGCAACTGGTCAAGAGTCGTCATCAGTTTGTTATTCACAAAGTGATCTATGGCCACCATTCACTATGATCTGTGCCCAATTCACGGGAGTAGTATCGCCTTGCTTATTTTTACTTCTTATATACTTAGCTCAATTTTTGTCCACCGAATAAAATAAATTAAAAAAAATGATAACAAAAATTAACAAGAGTTGCAGTAATACCATTAGACAAATTACTAATGTGTTTATAGATAAAATTCGGTTAAAATAGTGAGTTGGGCGACCGAGTGTCACATCAAACAAACTATAGAACTACAATTTAGTCCGACAATCATGAATGTTTATTTCAACGCTTATTAACTAGTAACTACCATGCCAGAACACTCACCTGCCCGACTTTGGATTACTGACTGAACGCTAAAGCGACAGAGAGCTGTCACCCTAACCCGCAAGTAGAAGGAACTGGGCCTCCCGGCACCACCGAAAATCAAACAGCACCGCCATGGCATTGGTTTCCGGCAGTAGGTCCCATCTAGTGGATGGTGGGGCTGTGTTACATTGAATATGCCCTTTTCCTTCTTGTTCTTGATGGGATCTCTTTTTTCTTTTATTTAAGCCCTTTAATCATGTTATTAATCATGTTTAGCAATTAACACAGATGCATGATGAATATTGCGTACGCTAGGTTTGTCTGGTGTCGTTTAGGACGAGACTGAGCGAGTGTGACGCTGAGATTAACACTGAAAAGGGCATACTGAGTGGGACCCCATTTTGTGATTTTTTGGTTAATTACATAATATTAATTTGTAAGTAATTTTAACGAAAAGTTTCCGGTACTGTTTACTTTAACAAAAAATCATATTTTTACACTAAAAAGTCAATCATGGTACTATTCAATTTACCCTTTATTTTGTCATTTTCGTTAAAACTCAAAGTTTTAAAGTTTTTTTTTTCGTTAGTTTTCCCTAATTTGTAACATTGCTGTCTTAGTTATTCAATCTGCAAAATTTCTTGGTCCTATTTGTTGAAAAATAATGTGAACACAAGAGTTTTTGCAATGAATATAAAAAAGCGTAGGATTATATTCTGTCTGTGTGACTATTCGTTATAAAAATAATCTTTTAATTCGATCTTCAAAATTTGATGCAGGAGTGGTTGGGCAAAACTTGTATTGGAAGTGGATTTGGTCAAGTGCTGATCTTGAGTAAAATGAGACCACCGAGTTTGTTGTGCTTGGTGATATGTTCAAGTGGATTAAAATCTCAATAGTTGTTTGTATAATTTATCAAAAAAGTAAGGAAAGATGCCAATTCATGTGGGTTTCTTAACCGATGGAGTTTTGTAAAAACACAATAAACTCAAGAGGATGTCAGTATAATTAACTTTTTTTATGAGTAATGTTGTTTGGACACACAAAACTTATTGACATACTTTAATACAGTTGTCAAAGTGAATTTATGATTTTATTTTAATTTGAGCTAATTGATTTAGTTTTTAATTCCCTTCCCTTCTCAATAATGAAGCAAAAGTGTTCCAAATGTCCATTTTAAATCCCATCTCTCTTCCCCCTTCTACAAGAATACTTAATAAGAAAAAATGAATAGTAAAGTGGAAAGTAATTCCTTTGGTCCAGACATTGACTTTAGGGATACGTGGCCAATAAAGAAATATTGATTTACCAATATATTCGAAAATGATTTATATGAAATGAGTTTACTGCTAGCTTAATATCTTAATTTAATAATACAATATCGCATGTAAGTTTTTCTATACATAACATTACACTCTTAAACCAAAACGTCACGCTAATAGTAAACTCATTTTATATAAGTTACTTTCTACTACATTCTCCACAAGCTCTGACATGACAACAAGATTTCATTGATCTACATTGACCCACAACCAAAGGCCAAGCAATTTTATAGGTAGGTCTAATCTATAGGTTACGTAAAGTTCATTGCTTATAATCTACTCAATTCTGAAAAAGCAAATACCAGATTAGTGAGGCAGGGTGTTTTGGTTCAAGATCATAAGGGTTTTCAAGTTTCGAACCCAAGTTTATAATTTGAAACCTCTTTGTTTTATGGATCAAAATCTCAGCTCACTAGTAATAACCGTTGACAAAATGTTGCATGCTTCACGTTAATTTTGGTATAATTTAAAATTATCAGATGGACATGGACCCCAACAACAGCAACACCAATGTGGTTAATGGTGGGTTCATCAATTCTTAATTCTTATGCCTGAAACCAAACCAGTAATCAAGCATACTTCACACCCCCATGATTAACATGGTTAATGAATTGTAGTCGGCAGCTCTAGCTATGTGAGAGATTAGTCTGGCCCATTTTTTATTTAAATTTTATTGCGGAGTGTAAGGGTAAGCTGCCTACAATTAAGAAAAGAAACGAAAAAAAAAGGTAAATTATACAAAAAAAAAAAACAAACAAAAAAAGAGAAGAAGAGTAAAGAACAGTGGAGATTCATAGGATCAGCTTGTTTAGTTAGGGTATGTTGGATGAAATCATTGGATTGATTCTTTTTTTCTTTCTATTTTTTGTATTGGTTGACCTAGATTGTTGGAATATTGTTTTATGATTGGTGTAGCGCGAGATTCCTACTTTATTCTATATAAAAAAAATTATAAATTATTATATACTTATTTATAAAATTATAATTTATTTGATTTTAAATATTTAAAATGAAATAAAATTAAAAATTAAAAGAAAAATTATTCTCTTCCCAACTCTCCGACCTTCCTAACATTACTCCCTCTCTTTTCTATGTCACAATCTTAATCATTTTTCATATTAGAAGTTTTATTTCTTATATTTGTTATTTCTCATTGATTTGTATTTTTCTGTAAAGAAAAAGGGTAATTATTTCTCATATGATTTTTCTTATGATTTTTTTTTTTTAAGGAGATTGAATGAAATGTCCTTAATTGGCTAACAAAACCAACACAAGGACTAAATTAATCAAATTAAAAACACATGTACTAAATTGACCATATGGCTATAACATAGACACCATTTTGACATTATAGCCTAATTTAAAATTGTTTGGGCCCTAACTAATATTGTTGGGCCGAGTGTAGGTTTGTGCTCGGTCCAAAGTCGTGTCAAAAATACTATTGACCATATGGCTATAACATAGAGACCATTTTGACATTATAGCCTAATTTAAAATTGTTTGGGCCCTAACTAATATTGTTGGGCCAAGTGTAGGTTTGTGCTCGGTCCAAAGTCGTGTCAAAAATACTATTGACCATATGGCTATAACATAGAGACCATTTTGACATTATAGCCTAATTTAAAATTGTTTGGGCCCAAAATAATATTGTTGGGCCGAGTGTAGGTTTGTGCTCGGCCCAAAGCCGTGTCAAAAATACTATGGGCTACCTGATGATTCCGAGCCATTTAGTAGGGATGGTCGAGTCCAATTGCAAGAAGAAGTAGTTTAGATGAGCAAAGAGGGTCGAGGAAGTCCTGGTGCAACTAGGATTCTCGACCAGCAATGAATAAAGCCCCGAAAGGGGGTGAGTTCAAAGTCCTAATGGGAGTAGGGTTGTTCGAAGCAAAGTTGGAACGAAACAAGGACTCCCAATCCAGATAGGAGTTTAATTCGATCTCAAGGAGTTGGTGCTATAAATACAAGAAATCATGCAACAATTGAGGACCTTCAATTCAACACACAATTGCCTTGCGCAAAACGTCTCAAACATCTTGAGACTTTTCATTTTCTTTTTTTTCGCCGACACATCTTCAGTTTGGATAAACAATACTGTTACCGTAGAATCAGCTGACCGAGGAGCACCTTCAATTTGGATAAACAGCACTGCGTCGAAGCCGACTGGTTACCTATCCAAGTCTCGACCGAGAAGGGTTTTTGAATCTTTGTCGGTAGAGGTCACCTTATTAGCCTTTTCGGCGAAGTTAGGTGTTACGAGCTATGACATTCGGCATACTGGACGTCGTGTGATTTTATGATTGGATACTCATAAGTGAGTTTTAGAGTTCGGCATTCTGATGGCCGAACCACGTTCACCATCAAGACATACATCACCTTTGAGTATTTGTGTCTGTATAGTCTGGTGTTGATTCGACATGCTTATACTCTTACGAACATAATCACGGTGACCGAATCGGGCGTCGACGATTTGTGAACTTCGTAGAACTAGCAACTTTGTCTTCAGGCTCTAGAACCCAAAGACCGAGAATGTTCCTTCCTCGGTCGCAGTCACATGGTAAAGAAGTCAGCAACGCGCTCAACGCCACATCTACAAATTTTACTCCTCGGCCGAGCTTGGCACGCCTCGCATTCAACCGAATGACTTAGTTAGCTTATTAGTCGCTCAGCCTGCGCCCCGCGTAGGTTTTGCAGTTTCTAGGGTCAACAAAAATATAAAAAAAATGAAAGTTTACAACTAAACGAATGAGAAAAAAAAACCTGTTATCCTGTTTACTCGACCCTGCAATATAAACTTTACTTTATCCAATTATAATTTAAAATAAAAACGAAAGTTTACAACTTTATAAACGAATAAGAAAAAATGCATGTTATCCTGTTTAGTCGACCCCGCAATATAAACTTTATTGATAATTGAGAATTGAGGAATACTTCTTCTTTTTTAAGAAGAAAAACGATATTATATTATTGAAACTATTGGAGATGAATAAACTATCAAATTTAGCATGTCATTGTTTATGAGCCTATTTTAAGCTATAAAGAGATTTATCTAACTTACACACTTTATGCTCTTGTCTAGAAACTATAAAACCTTCAGGTTGATCCATATAAATCTCCCTCTTAAAAGTCACCATTCAAAAAGTCAGTTTTAGCATTCATTTGATGCACAACAAGATCGTAAATGGCAGGTAATGCAAACAAAACTCTAATTGAAGTTATTTGTGTCCATGGAGGTCAACGCTTCTTGGAGTGTTTGGGATCTTCTTCCAAAGTTTAAGCATGAAAATCAGAACCAAAATCCTTGGCAATTTTGATTCTTTTACTTTTCTTTGGTTCGAAATCAGTTTTGACCGAATCTGTAAATGTATGTTCACCGTTCCTAGGTATATTCATATTAATGGAAGTTAAGCCTCCATTATTTCTTGATTTGAAAGGAAACTTATTCGCAAAGCAATCAACATCATTTGATTCAAGAACAACATGATTCTTCAAATCATAAAACCTATATGCTTTGTTATTGTATGCATAACCAATGAACCACACACTCATATGTTCTACTAACCAATTTTGATATTTTAGGATCAAGTATACGTACATAAGCCAAATGATCCCAAGTTCTTAAATAAGACACATTTGGTTTCTTATTTTTTTCAAATTTCATAAGGTGAAGTTTTGGTTTTTGCAGCAGGAACTCGATTAAGCACATAACAAATAGTCAACAGATCTCACCCCACCAAAATGATGCACCGCCTGAGTTAAGTAGAACATCCACAGTTAATTCACATAGTGTCATATTTTTTCTTCAACTTTACCGTTCATTTCTTCAGAGGATGGTGTAGCTACAATATTCATCAAAAGCTCCAAATTCATACTCTTGACTTAACACAGCGTAGCTTTTTATTTCGATGAATTGGTTTTCTACTTCAGTTATGAAGAGTTTAAACATGTCAAGAGCTTCACTTTTATATTACATGAGATAGACATAACAATAATTTTAACTATCTATAAAATTGATGAAATACTGTTTCTCATTTCTAGTCACCACGCCATCATATTCACAAATATCAGAGTGAACTAGATCAAGTGGTTATGATTCTCTTAAAACTGATTTATGTGGTGATTTTGTTATCTTTGCTTGACTGCAAAATTCACACTTCTCAAAGTCAATTTAGTAAAAGTTCTGGAATTTGCCGTATGTTACTCATTTGTTTAACCAGTCTTTTGTTTACATGACAAAGTCTTGCATGCGAAACATCAAATGAACACAACATGTAAGCAAAAGAAGCAATTTTATTCATAGCATCAACATTCAATATAAAGTTTCTCCGTAGCATACCTCTTTCCCACGAAAACACCATTCTTTGTGAGAGTACATATGTCAGCCCCAATTATTTGAGTGAATCCAATCTTGTTGATTAGATAGCCAGAGACAAGGTTCTATCTTATTTTTGGAACATGCAGCACCTCTTTCAGAATGATATATAGTCTTACCTGAAGTGAATTTTAGCACAACTTCACAATTTCCAGTAGCATTAGTTGAGTGAGAATCACCCAACAAAACTTTTCTGTCTTCAGCCTCAGAATAGGACTGGAAAAGTCCACGGTCATAGCAAGCCATGGTGTGAGGCACCAGTGTCGACCCACCACCCCTTGGGTCCAGCAACTAAGTTGACCTTAGACATCATAGTAACAAGCTATTCCTCAATTAGGTTTGCCTGAGGAGCAACCAAACGCTTGTTGTGATAGTTTCGAGCTAAATGCCCAGGTTGTCACAATTGCAGCACAATAATGGTTCGGTTGTTGCATCTCATGAGGGGATTCTGTACTTTCAAGGAGTTTTTGTTGTTGTTGCTGTAAGTTATGGAGGAATTCTTCATGCTCTTACTAGTGGGTTTGAGCACCACAGCAGCATGACTCTTGTTATAAGCCTTCTTCAGGTTGCTGTTGTTCGAAACAACTAGCATTTCTTCCCTCATGTCTTGCTTACTGGCTTCTTCCTCAATTCGAAAGCGGGTGATCAGGCTTTGAAGTGAAAATTCATTAGTTTTGTGACGCATGTCCATCTTGAATTCCTTCCAACTAGGTGGGTACCTTATCAATGAGCACATCAACCTAAAATTGTTCATCCAGATTCATTCCTTTAGGGACGATCTCGTGGACAATCTTCTACAGCTTGTGAGATCAGGCTCTACAGTGAAAATTCCTTGGTCTTGTGATGCAAGTCCTTATTAAATTTATTCCAACTAGGTGGCAGCTTGTCAATGAGCACATTAACCTGAAATTGTTCATCCAGATTCATGCCTTCAGGGACCATCTCATGAGCAATCTTCTGCAGCTCATGTGATTGCACCTTTAGATAGCAGCTGATAAAAAACTTTTTTGCATCTGCTTCTTTAGTATCATATTTCTTCTAGAGAGCGTCCCTCAATTCCTTAGCAGTCTTATAGGAAGAATAATAGTCTTACAGATTTATCGCAAACCATTCAAGAGGTATTTCTTGCAAAGAAAATCATTGTCAGTCCATGTTTCATACAACTTGAATTGTTCAACAGCGGGTTGATTAGGGAGTGATGACATTTTAGGTGTGTTGTTAGTGGCAATTTTTTTGGTGGTTAAGAAAAACAACACATTTTGCCTCCAACGTTTGAAGTGAAATCCTTCAAACTTGGTGGGTTTATTGTGATCATTGACGACATAGTTGGTTTTAACATCCATGGCACTTGAAACGTCTTAAGATTGTTGAAGCACAATAAAAACAAGAAATGAAGTAACCAGTGAGCCAAGAACAGTCAAACAAAATTTTTTGGCTGAGTTGAGGACAATGTCGCTCTGTTTAAGACGTTTCGTGGCTCTGCTCAAGTTGTGCAAATAGTCTAAATGACACGCCGTCCCCAGGAAGAAACAGCCCAGAACCGCCTTTGTCTAGACCTCCTTTGCACTGAGGAAGATCCGAAAACTAACACCTTCTATGTTGCTCAAAAAACTCAATAAAAGTGATGTATACTAGTTAACCTTTATTTCCTTATTCCTGGAAGCTTTATCAAACTCTAATATTTACAGAGAAGGATTGAGTTTAAAGTTGGAGGAGTTGAGAAAAGATGGCCAAAGAATTAGCAACTTGTCACCATAGTTGAGAAAGACTAGGTCTTTTCCTTTATAATCAAAACAAATTCTACTTAGCGGAAAAGAAGTGGTCATCCATAAAAATAGGAGAAAACATTGTTTAATTTAAAAATATAAAAAAAATGAATTTTAAATAAACAAAATGTTTTAATAGTAACTAGTACAGTACTACAGTTTAATGGTATTCATCTTCATTTAGAAGTGGAGAGATCTTAGGTTCGAATCTTATGGATGACGAATTCGATACCAAATTTGGTTGCCCATTATGTAGCTTAGCCAAACTCTCCTTTCCCGTTTTGTAAAAATATCGATGTACTAAAAAAAATAGTAACTAGTACAATAATTTAGAGTACTAAAAAAAATAGTAACTAGTACAATAATTTAGAGAATGAGGAGTTTCGAACCCGAGGTGTATAAACGGAAACACTACACTCTATCTGGTAAAATATTAGACTTTATACATGTAATTTAACTTAATCTAATTACGGAAAAACGAATTCGAACTTGATTTATAGGAGATAGCCTATTAACTCTATTTATTATGATTATGCTCATATTTTTTGTTTGTGATTAAAAACGAGTGCAAGATGACTAACAATAATAACTCTTCATTTATTTGAACTATTAGAAAGTCTTCAATCAACATTACATCCATGTCATTTTTATAACTATTTTTTTTTCATCTTATGTTAATAATCTGTTAAATTCCTTATGATTTATTAGGTATTTGTTTGTTGGGATTTAACAGATTAGCATCAACACCATTTAGAAGTTGGTTATCTAATCTCGTTGACCTCTACCGTTTTTTAGGGTCGCAAAACACTATCAAGTTTTATTATGTTACAAGCTGTTGTGTGCACAAACTAAGCAAGCAGTTTGATTTTAATTAAAAAATCATAAACTAAAGAATAATATAATGAATAATAGTTAATCGTATATAATGTTAGGTCAATTACCTAACTTTGAGAGAAAGATCTATAATTTAAGAAATAGATTCTATGTATGTATGTAGAGATTTTATTTTATTATTATTATTTTTTATTTTTTGATTCTTTTGGTTGATGGGGTGGTTGTCTCCAAAAACGAACCCACTCAGTACTGTATATGGTTTTGGCTTTTTAGCCAAAATACTCATTGAGATTAGTATAATTTTTTGTTTCGTGTTTTTGAGATTTAAAATCGATGGAAGTGGAACTTGAATTGATCTATCATCAATCATTTTGATTATTTCGTGCAAAATCTTCATTAAATAAGAATAAAACGACAAAAACATGCTTAATTTTTGCCAAATTACTTTGGTCCATTGTTTATTAAATTAAGGGTATTTTTGTCATTTTAGTTCTTATTTAACAGAATTTTCATGAATGACCAAAATGATTGATTGTGAACCAATCAGGGACATCTTCAATCGATTTCAAATCTCAAGAACCAAAACGAGAAGTTACGTAACTTTTAGGGACCATTTCCGTCAAAAAGTTTGTTTTTTTGGGTTTTTTTGCTCACCACTATATTTATTATTATTTTAATGAGTTTTTTTTTTTTTTTAATTTGTGTCACTCTCACACATGTCTTAAAATTTAAATTTATCTACCAATTATAAATAGAATGGTAAGTATTATCACAACTAAATTGTGAGCAATTTTTATTTTATTTTTTTAGTTTTCAGTTGACGACCCGCTGTGGACCGTGGTCGGTCCGCCCAATATTGTACATCACTTTCTTATTTTCAATAGCAAAGGGCAAATATTAAAATTTGCTGCCCTTTTAAGTGTGTGGATGACCAAAGTGTGAGTGGGGGCCTTTGCCTTTTCATAAAAAAACAAATAAATACACAGAAAAAGGAGATGTGAACACGTGTGCAGATGAGGACCTGTCAGAACAACATGTCCTACGACCTCCTACCCCTACGCACTCACGAAAATGGGAATAGGGTTATGGGGAAGTGCCCCAACCGCCCTGTGGCGGTGCGGCATGGCTGTTCTCAGGTAGGACCCTTGACAAGGGGTAAAACTGAAAACTCAAATGGATGACGTAGCCGCTAGGTCTTTAATTTAAATACAAGATTGGGACTTGATTATAAATCCCCCATGATTCTCAACAAGGAACAATTATAAAACACCAGGACCAGGAGTGGGAGCCACTTTGGGACCCACCATATAATCTCAAAATGAAACTCTCTCAAATTGACGTATTTACATAAATTTCGAGGTCTAATTTATAATTAGGAAAAAATACATTGCGAGAGTTAAATTCAACAAGGCATACTTTTTATCACCAAACATTAAGAGCCACATAAAAAAGTCCTCAAAGCTAAAAGACAATGCATGCCTTGTCATCTTTGTATCTTCTGCTACCACCATTTTACATGCTAAGATAATCCTAATCCAACAAGGAATAAACCTAGTGATACAAATAAAAACACAATTTAAATTTAAAAAAAAAAATTACACCCTCTTTCCATTTCTTCTTCCCCAATATAATATAAAAAAATATAGAATGTCAAAAGTTTTACTAAAAAAGAAATCAACTGTTACATCCACCTTTGCAATTCTTCCCTCTTTCTGCCCCAACAAAAGATCCCTTCCCTACTTTTCCTTTTCCTGCATGCATTCCCCATCCTGTCCTCTCATCAAACCAATCAAATTTAATTAGACCTTCACCATCAACCCTGTCAGATTATACACACATAAGTGTACATATACTTTTCCCTATGACAATTTTACCCCCACTTGCTAAACTTTCTCTCCAAAATTGTGGGTTGAAATTCCATTCCTCCTACCTTTTTCCCGTTGTGCTTGCTTGATCACATCCTTGCATCTTCCATTTCTTCCCGGAGGGTGCCTGCAAATTCTCATTTCCTTGGGCAAGAATCAAGCTTTTCCTTCATTTGCTCACAATCCCCACCACCAGAAGTGCTTTCAGCTTCCTTTTCCAGTTTTCCGTCTGCCGGTTTTATGGGGGTTGCAATGTAGCACCAAGGGATAACTATTCTACTCACCGGCGGGTTGTTTCTTCTGTTCTGCCGGTTTTACCTGGGCCACGGTCGGAACGTAAGCGAATCCTGTAGGTACAACTGCTGGTACAAGTTGGTGTGGCCCAGATGATGGTGCAGCAGTAAACTGAGCATGCATAAGAGTCTGCGAGGATAAGTTACCGCCTCTCATGTTGTTAGCAGCTGCAGCAGCAGCAGCCGCCGCCTTTGCAGGATCGTTGGTGCTGGTATTTGAATGCGTAACAGGAGGGCAGAGTGACAACATCCCGCTCGAAGAAGTTCCTGATGAGCCTTGTGACTGCTGCTGTTGCTCAGGTCGGCGCTTAGAAGCATGATAATACCCGCTTGAAGGAGATTGAGTAGAGGTGTTACTATTGGAATGTGAAGCTTGAGGCTGCATGTAGGCATTAGAGATGAACTGCACTTGTTGAATCGATTGCTTATATAACTGTTGTTGCTGATGTTGCTGATGCTGTTGCTGCAATTGTGGCTTAGTACCAGCGCTCGAAGAGGTAATATGGGTGTTGCCTAGGATCGAAGGGACATTCCTCCCGCCAACAGGAGACGACTTCTGACTGGGCACTGATGGTGAGTTCTTGGCCTGCTGAGATGAAAAAGAAGATATTTGGCCAGCTTTATTTCCTGTGGAAGTCGAAGTAGTTGTCCTGGGGCTTCCACCAGCACTTCTAGACATTGATGACGTTGTGGTTGTGGGCGAACCAACCATTACAGGAGGAGATGGAGACTGATTGCTACTGGCAGGCTGCAACCCTTGAGATTGGATTGAAGCCTTGGTGTTTGCAGCAAAAGAAATCTGTGTGTGGCTTTGCTGTGTCCGCCCATGCTTTTGAGGGAGGTTTTTGAGGGACGAAGAGGTTGACGACGCAAGAGAAGATGAAGGAACTTGGGAAGTGGTTATCCTTGCAGAATTCTTCCACTGAGGAGATTGAGCTGGACTGGTGCTGCTTTGGACAAGGTTTTGGGGGAATGATGATAGAGCATTAGGAAACTTTGCAGCCATAGAAGAGGTTGAAGGGAGGTGATCAGAGTACACACTGCCATTACTCGTTGTTGGTGTTTTGTTACGAGCTGGAGCCACAGAAGAAAACTGCTGCTTCTGAAGCTGATACATCTGCTGCGGCTGCTGTTGCTGGTGATTCCGCATCTGTTGCTGCATTTGTTGCTGCATTTGTTGCTGGGGTGTGGGTGCATTTGCAGGGCTGACAGCAGCTGGCATAGCAGAACTGGATGATCGGACAGGAGTGGAGCTGAGGTTAACTGCTCTTGCTGAACTATCAATCACATTGTTGCCCGGTATTGTAGAACCAGATGTGTCGGTCAAATCTGCCCTGGAGAAAGCAATAGAGTGCCCAACATTTGATGAAGCTTTCCCAGCCATGGCCTTTCTTTCCTCTTCCACATTAGAGGAATCCCCTCCTCCGGTTTTCCCTTCTTCCAGACCTCGATAATTCCTTTTCTGTTGTGCAGCTTGGGCAGCCGCAGCAACAGCCATATACTGATGATAGCTGTGCCTAGTAACATCTGGTAAGCTCTGGAGAATTGTATGATTCATCGATGTTATGTCAATTCCAGGAGAAACGGTGGCACCATTTAAGGAAGCAAAAGACATGGCGAAAGCTTGGGATGCTTCAACCCCAGCCTTTGAGCCCTGTTGCTGTTGCTGCTGCTTCTTTTCACTACCACTAGCACCTGTTGCACCACTGGCACTTCCAACCGAAGGAGGTGTCATCAAAGCAAAGTTTGGCGGATGCATTGGCATTGCAAAATTCTGACCATAAATACTCATGTTTGCACGAGAGACACGACTATCGGCAGTTGACGGGCTGTCTTCGCCACCCATTTCAGGCTCAAGTTGGCGCGAAACATGCAGGTTCTGCTGCTGCTGCAGCTGTATTGCTTGCGAAGGATGGTTTTTTGAGGCAGGAAAGCCTTGCAAGCTTCCACTGCCACCATTGACAACACTTTGATGTGGCCTTTGCTGCTGATTTTGCAAATGCTTCTGGGACGACGAAGAACCACTTGAAATAGTAGTGTTTGGATGACCTTGTTGACTTTGCTGTGATTGAGAAGGCGGTGGGGGTTGCTGCTGCTGCTGTTGTAGTTGAGAAGGATGGAGCATTTGAGAAGGATAGAAAGACCCGTTAAAATAAGGCATCGCCTGAGCATGGGGTCCTCTGTATGCCGGCTGTGCACCTACATGAGGTGGCATTGGAAATGGATATGCATTGTTCTGCAAAATCGCCAAATACTGGGGTTCATTTCCAGCCATATTTGGGTAGTTGAAACTCAATGCTGGTGCTGCAGCAGCGGTTGCAGCTGACGCACTCAATGAAGCAGAGTTAGATGCACTGGATGAAGCTGCACCACCAGCATTAGAAGACTTCACAGAACCAGGTCGGACAGAAGAAGCGGGAGCGGCCTGTTGCTGGCTCAATGGGAAAATGAAAGCAGGACCATGCTGAAATTTTCAATAAAAAAAAACGCATCCATATTCAAACCCCAGTGACAATATCATTGAACAAATGTAACAGTATCAAAACGAGAAACGTACCAATATATTAGTAGGTGGCCCGGGAGGCAGAGCTTGCTGGAGCACGATTTGCTTTCTCTGCGCATCCACAAGGTTTGCTGCTTGTGAAGTTTTTTCCTTCGCAGATTGAGCAGGAAACATAGCAATCCCCTGCCCCTTGTCCTGTGCAGGATTCACCCCTCTCCCTGGAACATTGCCAAGCAATTCTGGAGGTAATACATTGGGATTGCTATGCTTGGCTCCTCCATACAGAGATCCCGAACCAGCTGCTACCGGCCAGAAAGGATTCATCCTCGAGATTTGCTGGTGACAGTATATATTCCTTGCAATGTAGCAATGGGTTGTGCACCTCTTTGGCCGAGGTTGACTAAAAAGCAAATGCGGCGGCTGCACCAGTTGAAAATTCCATTGGAAAACAAAAAAGCAACAGAGCTCCACTTAGTTTCACGAGGAGGGAAAGAAAAAAAAAAAGGTTCATAAAATAACATTACATACTTGTATCGGAGCTGAAGAAACGGTGCTCCCGTCCATGGATACAACTCCTGGTAAGGGCGCCATATATCTGCTGATGAGAACACATCCATTCCCCCAAAATAAGTACATCACAAAACCAAAGATGAAGGCTAATAACCAAGAAAATGGCAAAAGAACAGATAACATAACAACCGAAGAGCGTACCCCATCGGAGGGAGCCCGCTCGGCCAGCCCGCCACGGACATCGGCAAAGGTACAGAACCCGATTGCACTGAAGAATCAGAAGACCAAATCACTAACTGAGCAACCCAAATTAAGGGGGAAGAGAGAGAGAGAGAGAGACTAAATTACCAGTTTTCTCAGTGTTTTGCTTTGCAACATTATAGGGCAGCTTGTTTCCACTAAAACTCTCAGTCTTCTCCAAATCAAGCTGCAGATCAAAATTCCTTTCTTTCCCACCAACAAAGGAAGAAGTCTGCTTTTTCAAATCACCTGCTTCTGCTTCTTCCAAAACTGCTTTTGACTTCTCAGTTTCCAAATTTAAAGGCTGTACTTCTTCCTTGTTGCCAATTTTCAGAGCTTTGCTGTCATCCTCTCTGCTCACAGCTTTTAAGTCCTGCAAACCAAACAGTAATACACACCTTAAACCAAAAATCTTCAAAAACCAAAAATTATAACACCAAAATATGCATATGGCAGAGGTGGTCCCCACTCACCGTTTCTGCATCTACGACCGCAGGCTTAGGATCTACGGAGATAAAATCAACTTCACCATCCCTTTCTGGAGGAGCCTATAATTATATACACATCAACAACCAAAAAATTTCAATATTAATAATTTATCCTTTAAAAAATAGGAAAAAATAAAAAGAAATAAAAAGACGAATAATTTATCCTTAAAAAAAATATAAAGAAATAAAAAGATGAATAATTTATCCTTATAAAAATAGAAAGAAATAAAAAGATGAATAATTTATCCTTTAAAAAAATAAAAAGAAAGAAAAATTGATGATCCTCACCATCAGGTCTATCTGGAACTTTTCTTCCCGGTGGTTTTCAACTTCTGGGATTGTTGAACTCCTAGATAAAAACCCACGAAGAGAAAATTAGAAAATTCAAAGCATTTTGCATCCGAAAAAAAAAATTCAATCTCCGATGCTCACGGTTTGGTCAGGGTGATTTCTTCACGTTTATCATCCAATCTGAGGCCAGTGGATTCCTTCTTGGGAGATTGAAGTTCCACTTTGCTCGTTCTAACATTTCTACTCTCCGATTCGTCGTTCGCTGGCCTTGAATTTGACACGACGTTGCTCTCCGGCTTAATTGCCTCCGGCTGAGCCTCCATTGATGCCGGAGCAGCTGGAACAACTTGCGAGTTGGGCAAATCGTACGCAAAGCCACCGTTTTCAGCTGCAGATCCTGGGTTTTTCTCCAACTTTGGAGAGGAAGTCTCAACCTTTGAAGGCTGATCGGCCACCATTTTGGCCGTAGACGAAATGGGACTGTTTTGAACTGCAAAAATTGCTGGGTTCTCGTCTTCATACTTCACGGGTCGTGGTCTTTTCCTCTTGGGTGCTGCGGATTCAAACAGACCAAATTTTCATCAGTCACCATAAAAACACAAGAACCCAGTTCTGTTTGCTCACCGAAAAACTGATTCAATCCCTTTTTCTCAGTCTCTCAGCAACCAAACTGAGCATTTGGGTACCCAGAAAGAAATGAATAAAACCGAGAGCTCAGTGAGCTTATAGTACCCACCGGCGGCGGACATGGAAGTGACGGAGGAGCAAGAATTCTGAGGGAAAGGCGACGTCAGCTGAGGTACCACACAAGGCGAGTTCGAGATCGGCGACGAAACTCTGGATTTCGCGTCGCTGGTAAATTTGTTGTTGGTTTCTCTGGATTCGAATTTAATCGAATCGGTGGCTGTAATTTCTTGCTTCGTCGGCCCTTGCGGCTGCCTTTTCATCCCGTACAACACCTCCGCGACCTCTATTTCTATCTCGTCCTGATTAGACGACGCCGTCTTGGTCGACAAGGACTTCGGCGGCCGAAGTTTGGGTCCGTTTGGCTTCTGCAACAAAAAAAAATGTCACTAAATGTAAGAAATAAAAATAAGCAAAAAAAACCCAAAACAGAGAAATGAATTGAATTTGATGGAATTGAAGACCCACCAGCCTCTTCCGGACCGCCGAGGCGTGGGAAGAAGAAGGTGAAGTCGGAGCCGGCGTCGACGATGACACGCTCGGCCGAACAGGGGACGTCGAAGCCTGGCGGTGAATTTGGTCTCCGACAACACCGCAACTGGAAGGCCATTCGTTGGACCTCTTCGTCGACGCTGAAAAACGACAGGAAGAAAAACATCAGTATCCCGGAATCCATTAAAATCAAACGTCTGGCAGCTTTTTCTCCCTTAAATCACTTCATTTCTGCTCTACCTGACCGTGCTTTTCGGGGCACCGAAACGCCAATCATCTCGTCGGTGACCTTCAACGCAGTGAGCGGTCTGAAATGCTTGTTGCTATTAAGATTATGAACCGGCGAGAAACTCTTCCGGTGATTTATCATAGACGATGACAGAGATGCCGTTGTCGACGGGTGGTTCGGCGGAAGCATCCGAATCGACGACCCACCGCCGCCGACTCCACTTCCACCTCCGTCTTCGTCTTCGTCCTCATCTTCGTCGTTCACACTCTCCTCCGAACTATCATCGCGGCTATCTTCTCTATTGCTTCCGTGCATTAACCTCTCGCCTCTCCGCCTCTTGCTCCGGCTCAACCGATCCCTATCGCGATCTCGGTCCTTCTCTCGATCCCGATCTCGATCTCGGTCCTTCTTCCGATCTCTGAGCCTCGATGTCTCCACCGGACCATCGTCCTCTGCAAAAACAAAAAAAACGAAAAAAAAAAAACCATTAAAACGAATCGAAAACCAGCAGCTGGGTATTGCTAAAAGGAGTTAGATCTGGTAGAAGCCACACCTGGGGAGTCTCTGAGGCTGCTACTTCGGTGTCTCCGCCGTGACAGGCCATTAGGGGCCGCCATAGCTGATCTTCTCGCATCCCTATTCCTATCCATATCTAATAATATTAACTACAGACAAATCAGCTACACACACGACTCTAATCCCATCTCTCATCACCGGAAACCCAACATAATTCACCGGATAATTTAGTCAAGCCCGCCGGGCCTGATTTGTAAGCTCCGACTCCCAACCCCGTCAACGACGATCTCTCTCACAAGGCTATTCCCACGCCCAAAGATCTCAGCCTTCGCTTATCATCTTCCACCTCTCACTGCCTCTCTCTCTCTCTCTCTCTCTCTCCGTTTCTCTCTATCTCCAACTCTGTCTCCTTTTTGTGCTGTCTATCAGTCTATCTCATCCTCTTCTCCCTATTTCACTTCGAGCGAAACCCACTCCCAAGCCTCATCGACGGCCACGATTCACCTGCGGCATCACATCCTTCAATCTTCACCCTACATTCCGCGATACATCCTGCGGTTCATTTCCACCGAAGCTGACATGGCAAAATCCTTGCCGTCCACACGCCTGCCCCAACCTTTTCTGTCTGGTGCCGCCACGTGTCAGATTTTTTAATTTTTTCTTCCTGCTCAAGCTTCCATGTTTACTCAATCACTACGATTCGGTACTTTTATACTATAAAAATCGTTAAACAAATCAATAAAATACCACCAATTCATGTATCAATAGAAGATTATATTATTTTAATATTTTTAATTATTTTATTCTACTCAAAAGAAGAACACTGTAGCCCACCAATCCAATCAGGTTGTTTACTTAAATTAATAAAAATAGCAACCCCAGAAATTAGCCTAATCAACGTCATTAACCGGCTATTCCCGGTCTTAGAGCCCTCGGCAAAAGCAACGTGCCGATAACAACGGATTTGCATGACTGCAAATAATGAAGTGCATTTTTACTCATCAACCACAAGGAGTAGTAATGTTGACAACTTACTTCTTATTATTATATGTTTTTGAATTTTAAAATTTGTGCGTATTCATTACAAGAATTTTGAAATTTAAACTTAACAATGGTTAACATACGCCACAATTTAGAATGGTGAGCAAAGATACTCTCAGATAATATTGATCAAACCGGTCAAATTCATTGTTTCCGGTCCCACATTTTTTTTTTTTTGTTTTCCATTTTTCCTCCCTTTCTTTATATGTTTTGTTCAATTAATTACGGATGATGGCAAAATTCTAAAACAATTTCCCTAAATTGACAACGTAAGCCCCACATGAATGGGAACCAGTCGCGCATTCCACGGTCCAGATCTTCCCGTAACCAGTAACGCGAAGTTTACTAGCCGTCGGATGCTTGTCTGACGTGGCGATAAGTCCATTAACAAAGACATCCCAAAACCCAGATTCGTCCTAGCTGGCACCAAACTAAAAGAGCTCGTGCGCGTCGATCAGTGCGCCTCATCTGGACCGTAGGATCCAGCCCAACCAACGGCAGATATAGGAGCATGAGCGAGGGAAGGTCTCACGGTCACGGAACTTCTGAGAAGTGTGGGTCCCGCTTTAGCTGCCGATCTAGAAATTATTTCCTCGCGTTGGCCTATTGTCACGCTCATGGGATATGGCAGCCTAGTCTGACGTGTACTGGGGCCCAGAGATTAAAAAATAAAATAATATTAAAATACTTTTTCTCTTTTATTTTTTCGCGAGGTCAAATTTTACAGCGCAGTTAAAAAAATGTAAAACTCATATATATAAATAAATAAATTCGTTTTTTCCGGCTCTAACTCCACGCGCTTATGGCGGAGTTCACATTCTACGTGTCCCCCCATTATTTCGCCTCGATTGGCTACTTTTCTACGCTCACAAGATGGTAAATATCTTTTTGCTCGGATCCTTTCGATATTCTCACCCGCCTGTCACATTCATGTTTTAGTCGTAGGGCACAGCTGGGTAGGTTAATTCATGCTCCACAGAAAAAATATAAAAAAAGTATAATACGGGGGACAAGCGTGCCACGTCAAACTGGGCCCCGCCCGGAAATGGTTGACCCACCACAGTGGATCCCCTTTCTCCAGCTTTTGTCGCTTTGCGGGGTCTTTAGGTTTTCGTCCCCTCGCTATCGTCAAGGTCCAGAAGGTGTGCCACGTGTCCGGGAAACGTGCTATTGTCCTACGTGGCATTGTTTATGGCCGCTTACGTAAAACCCTAGCCGTCAACAGCACCAAAACACACATAAATAGCACAAACATAAGTTGCGTTTAGACTAAACTCACCGCCACTCAGTAGTCACCCCCATTAATTGATAAATAATTAATTAATCCAAATGGATTTGATTGACATAATTATTAATTCTATAATATTATAGAATCTCATTTGGTAACATAATAGAGTATAATAATGTGACAACCAAAATAAGAATAAACAATTAAATGCATAATTGCATGTAAGCATTTGCGATCTATGGCCTTTTTCCGACTCGGGTGCATATATAAAAGGCCAATTTGTTAATCGGGCAAAGTTGTGAGAAAAATAAAATTTTGGAGTTAGAATTAGATCTGGCAAATAAGTTGTGTTTGTTTTAATTGTGTCATTTTCGTGTCATATATGTTATAATAACGAGTTGTGTCGTGTCAAACTCCATTATCTCAAATTCTCAACGAATTTTAACAAGTGACCTAATAACAACCTAATTTCTTAACGTGTCACGTCATTTCATTCCAAGCTAATGAGTCGTGCAAAAAATTATCATATCTAATATTCAGATGTGGCAAATAATATCTTATTAAGTTTTTAACAAGCGATCCGATAACAACCCGACTCCTTAATAAGTAACTCAAAATCTGTTATTTTTATATCATTTTGTATCAAGTTAACTGGTTATACAAAAAATTATCAGACTTCATTAGAATGTATCCAAAAAATGGTTATGTTTCGTAATAATTTTGAAGTTGTAAAATCAAAATTTTCCTGTTATACGGGGAAAATGACAAGGGATCTACTTTGACCAATGTACAATTAAGCATGAATTATGGATGTCTCATTCGTGAAAGTAAAATGTAAAACATAATTTAAAGTGGGTCAAATGCCATTACGTGGGGTGATCCATCCCTTCCCCAATCTATATCCAATTGATTGGCATTTTCTGACTTGATTGTGCTAGTTAGGCTTGGTGGTCGCCGGAAAGGGATCTTTTTCGGATCCCTTTTACCTAATCCTCTTTATCAAACAATTTAAATTCTTGAAATTTGATCTAACGGCTACTAACACGAGCCCACTTTAAAGTTATAATAACTTTAGCCGTTTGATCAAATTTCAAGAGTCCGAATTATTTGCTGATGAGGATTAGGTGAAAGAAATCCGGAGATGATCCATTTCTGTGGTTGCCTATTTGCAATGAAGGTGATATCAAGTTTGAGAGTTAAGTTGCTCGAAATGTTACACCAAGTTAGGGAGTTTGGATGGTTAGACTGATTACTGTTTACTTTTTAAAATGGCGTGGTTTGATAGAATAAGCGTTTCTCTTAATATCTATTTTTTCATTTTCGTTTCATAATATGTGTTGAATGAATTGAGTAAATGAACACACGTCAAAAACGCTGATGGAAAGTCATGTTTTCTATTTATTATTTTAACAATGCGTGTACCGAAACACAACATGATTAATGAACAAATCAAATTAATGTCAAGTCATTTAACATGATTAGCTAAATAAACGAAGTTTGAGCTTACTTGTATTTTGCATGAATTCGAAATGGAATAACACAATGTGACACAAGATGTCACTACTTGTCAATTACCACCTCTACATAGTGCATGTGAAAGTATAAGTCTGCACAATCATGGGCATTAACACATAATTGAGTGATCTAAGTGCTAAAAGATGAGTTCATCACAATGTAAGATCTAGTTTATCACAATGGTAACATGGCGTCCTTTGGTTAATTTGTGTCATCACTTCAACACAAGTGTTTTTTTGGAGATAAGAATCGAGCGAAATTACAAATATACCGTTTTTGGTACACATCTTTAAAATGTAGTTTTTTTTTTTTTTTTTTTTTTGGCGGTTGAAATTGAGAGATCGGACCCCTAACCTATCATAAAACTATTTCATTATTTCACTTCCTTCGTCGCTTGAGTTAACCCAATAAATTTATTGAAAATATAGTTTGTTTACTTGCTTAGAGTGAGATGAATCTAAAGTAAAAAACTAAAATGATTTGAAGAGAATCGTGTGCAAATTAGCATATAGAGAAAACCTAATTTACCAACCGAAATCACACGTTTTCTTGTCACCAATACAGTCTATCGCATAATGGCATATGCATGTTGAAAGCAAAACAAAACTCCTGGAAAGAGACTATAAACCACACACAAAACTCAAAACTAATAATTTTTTTTCCATTTATTAACAACAACAACCAAGCTTTATTTCACTAAGTGGGGTTGATTGAATGAATCCTAAAACGCCACTGCACTTGATTTTGCGCTATGCCTTTCATTAGCTCCAAATACTCTATATCTTTTTTAAAGTCTCTTTCCAAGTCTTCTTAGGTCTTTCTCTATTCCTTTTGCTCTGAACTTCCGTCTTATAGTCGCATCTTCTAATCGAAACATCGGTAGGTCTTCAGTTCATGTGTTTAAACCATCTTAACCGATTTTCTCTCGTCTTATCTTCAATTGTAGTCACCCCTGCTTTACCTCGAATATCTTCGTTTGTAATCTTATACTTTCTCGTGTGCCCACATCTTCAACAAAGCATTCTCATCTCCGTTATACTCATTTTGTCTATGTGTTAATTTTTGACCGACCAACATTATGTGAAATAAAGCATTGCTAGCCTTATTGTCATCCTATAAAAATTCCCTTGAACTTTAGTGGTATATGACGATCGCACAACTTATCCAATGCACTCTTCCACTTCATCCATCCAACTTGTATTCTATGGTTGAGATCTCCATCTAATTCTCCGTTCTTTCGCAAGATACATCCAAGATAGTGAAAAGGTTCACTCTTTGGTACTTCGTGATCTTCAATCCTCACTCCTATCTCATTTAGACCCCCTTCTACTGAACTTGCACTCTATATATTATGTCTTTGACCTACTTAGGCAAAGACCTTTTTAGATTCCAACTTTGCCCATCAAAGATTAAGCTTCACATTTACTTCCTCTTACATTTCATCTATCAACACTATATCATATGCGAAAAGTATACACTAGGGGATACCATCTTGAGTATGTCCCATTAACTCGTCCATTACCAATACAAGATGGTAACTTAAAGCTGAGCCTTGGTGTAACCCTATTGTTATAGGAAAGCTTGCAGTTTGTCCTTCATGAGTTCATAATGTAGTCCTTACTCCATCATACATATCCTTTATTGCTTGGATATATGATACTCGTCCAACTTTCTTTTCTATAGTCTTCCAAAGAATTTCTCTTGAGACCTTATCATACGCTTTTCCAAATCTAGAAAGGTCATGTGAAAATCCTTTTGCATATTTTTATAAAGTTCCATCGATCTTCGTAAGAGATAAATTGCTTCTATAGTCGAGCTCTGGCATGCACCCGAACTGATTGTTTAAGACCAGTTTTTCTTGCCTCAATCTATGCTCAATTACTTTCTCTCAAAGCTTCATTGTATGACTCATTATTTTATAACCCCTATACTTCATGCAATTGTGTATGTCATTCTTATTCTTGTAGATAGGCACTAAACTTCTTTTTAGCCACTCATTTGACATCTTCTTCATTTTCAAAATCTTATTGAAAATGTTTGTGAGCCATGTTATACCCGTCTCTCCCAATACCTGTCACACTTCAATCGATATATCGTCTGGACCCAATTCTTTTCTATGTTTCATCTTTTTCAAAGCTACAACCACTTTCCATTTTCTGATTCGACTATAGAAGGAGTAACTTCTACACTATTCCAAGTTACTCAACTCACCTGAAAGAAGTAATCCTTTGGTGTCCTTCATTGAAAAAATTATGAAAATAAGCTCTCCATCTATCTTTAACAAAGTTCTCTGTAGCTAGAACATTTCCATTCTCATCCAAGATGCACTTTACTTGGTTCAAGTCTCTTGTGTTCCTTTCCTTTACTCTAGCCAGTTTATAGATATCGAATTCTCCTTTTTTGGTATCTAGTCGCTTATACATGTTGTCAAAAGCCACTAGCTTCGCTTCTCTCACGGCTTTCTTTGCCTCATTCTTCACTCTGTTATACTTCTCATAAGTTTCTTTGGTTCCATCCTTGTATAAGGTTTTACAACATTCCTTTTTAGCATTAACATTTTCATGTACATCCTTCTTCCACCACCAAGACTCCTTTTGATGTGGAACAAAACTCTTGGACTTTCCTAATACCCTTTTTGTAACTTTTCGGATATAACTAGCAATGGAATCTCACATTTGATTAGCGTTTCCTCTATATCCCAAACGCATTTAGCAAGTACTTTCTCTTTGAAAGTGACTTGTTTTTCTCCTGTTAGATTCCAGCATCTAGTCTTTGGACATGTCAAGGCCTTGTTTACGGTGCCATTAGCATTTCCATACCGAGCACAACCACCATAGTTAGGCTTCACATGACGCTAATTTGGCTACTGGTTTATAGTGAGAGGAGCATTGATCTAAAAACACAGTTTGATATGAGACAAACAGGAACTAAGGGGAGGAAGAATTCACCAAGAGGATTAGAGGTCAAACCTGAATCAATTGCTAGGCAGTAGAGGTCCAACGCAACCCCCTTAACTAAATGTGAAGAGTAAGAGATAGAACTTTGCGACAGAAGACTTTTGAGACGGCTAGTGGAATGAATATGCGAAAGTGAGTGGTATTTTTTTTATTACTAGCGAGATAACTACTATAATTTACACTATATATCCAATAGAGCAATTTACGACTTGTAACAAAGTGAGTATTATTTAAGTGAGAAAATTTAGGTAGTTTTACATTAAATTCAATTACATTAATCGTGTTTTTAAAACCGGTAAATCAGTAGGTGTCCTACAAAATCGTGTGCAATTTTTATGAAGTATCTTGTCTTTCACCATCTCTTACTATATTTTGGCCTAATTGGATTATGAGTCCTCATTGTAATAGAGTAGTCGGAAAATGGTCTCAGTGGTAAAAAGATTAGGATTTATGACTAAAATTGAAAATTTTGTTAACTCTTCATTAATTATTAGCACATAAGTCACACATATGTAGCTAAAATGGAACTCATCGTTAATTGTGAGCATGGTTTACAAGTGAGACTAACTTTATCCATTTAGCTTATATGTGAGCCTCATGTGCTAACAATCAACAAAGAGATGACAAAAAGTTTCATCTTGGACCTAAATCCTAACAGACTTTACAACAGGAATTTAAATCCTATATTTTTTTTTTTAGGGAAATGTTATTGACACGGAAAATGGTCTCAGTGGTAAAAAGATTAGGATTTAAGTCCCTGTAGTGAAGTCTGTTAGGATTTATGACTAAAATTGAAAATTTTGTTAACTCTTCATTAATTATTAGCACGTAAGTCACACATATGTGGCTAAAACGGAACTCGTCATTAATTGTTAGCACGGCTTACAAGTGAGTCTAACTTTATCCATTTACCCTCATATGTGAGCCTCATGTGCTAACAATCAACGAAGAGGTGACAAAAATTTTCATCTTGGACCTAAATCCTAACAGACTTTACTACACGAGTTTAAATCCTAATTTTTTTTAGGGAAGTGTTATTGACACTTCAAAAATCTCATTCTACATTCCTTAGAAGTGTATTTTTCTTTATAAATATAGAAAGTTTGGAGTGTAGAATGAGAAATTTGGAGTGTCAATAACAATTCCTCTTTTTTTTTTTTAATCACGGAAACTATTAATCCAATTAAGCCTTTAATTTTTAAAATTGCTTATTTCTTCTGGAGAGGAGAAAAAGAATAGGGCAGAGTTGTTCCATAGCTTTTTATTTTGAAGAGGGGAACTAAAAAGGAAAATCTAGTTCCTTCTTGTGGAGGGGATCCCCTCCGAATTCATTTTGTTGGGATCCTAGAGATCCCCACATCCTAATCGTTATCGTATATCGTGCAATCATTTTTCATCATATACTATTTGTGTTTAATTTTAAATAAAAAAGTTAAATGATTTCTGACCTTACGATACATGATGAATGACTAAGATGTGAAAATCTCTAAACTCCCTACAAAATAGATCTGGATGGGATCCGATTTCCCTTCTTGTTGAACTCTGTTGAACTCAGCACATTAATTAATGAGTATTTCATAAAAAAATTAGTGAGGGGCATTTGTTTATGAATATTTGCTAACAGCTAAGAAGTAATACTATATAGCACTTAGTTTATTTTGTTCTATAAAATACGTATTAAAATATTCAAGCAGGGATGCAAATAACTTTAATATGGAAAAGCAAACTTAGACTACGGTGCTCATATGAACAACCTTATGTATGACACAATATATATTGAAAAATTATTAAACACAGAGATTGTGTTTGTTGCTAATTATTTACGTGACATGAGTGTATTGAACAATTAACTTCTTTCTTAAAATACTTAACAAACATATACTGAACATGTGAAATTTTTAAGATTGTACGTTAATTGTAAGAAAGAATCTCTCATGAGCTAGTCATATAGGACCACAAATCCTAAATTGAAAAATAAAAAATAAAATTTGAGAAGATGAAACTTTGTGGTAAGTTTATTTTTTCTATCACACGATAGATTTGTTAAATTAAATATTAAATTAAGAAATTGAAGGAATTCAAATCCACATTGCAAAAACAAATTCTTTTCTACTACTTTGGTAGAGCCACTTTCCTCGTGAAGTTTATTTGGCTTTAAACTTTTTGGCGGTGCAATGTTTTGACAAAAATGCATAAGAAAGGTCCACAAAGTCGGACAAAGCATGTAGCATCATGATTTTTTCACGAATTGTTTATTTTAATTTAACTTTTGCTTTTTAAATTTAATTTTTATAAAAATCCATTCTAAAGTTCTAGTTCTCTCTTCCCATTGTCCTTGTGTGCAAGTTTTGAGTTTTAAGGAGTAAGATTATCTCTTCACCTTTTAATCTCCATTCTTTTTCTTTCCATCCTAACCATGTCAATATTTTGTGTTGATTTATTTAAAAAAAAAAAAAAAAGACAAAGAATAAAATGTGAGAGAAAGAGAGAAAATGAGGCGAATTAAAATGAGAAAAAAATTCTACTTCGAGAGAAGGCCCTCTATCTTCTCTTTAATTTGCTAAAATACATGGAACAATTGTTTAAGAAAAGCACATTACATTTTTTAAACAATATTCTATTGGAATTTGGATTATTTGGAAAGAGATCCTCTCTGTCTCTCCCTCCAAAGCTTAGGAATCAAGTGATCCGGACCTTTGAAATTTAATTAAACGGTTAAAAACAAAAAAGTTAGTAAAATATTTTAAAATTATAATAATTTTTTACCGTTGGATTAAATTTAAAAACGCGAATCACTTGATCTCTGATTTTGAAAGGAAAGATCCGAAAATGATATACTTCTGATTATTTGTACCTCAAGTAAGCAATGATTTAATTATTTTATTCACTAAACTATTCATTTAAGTGTGGTAGTGGTACACGACAAGTTCATTCATGCTCTATTACTATAAATTAAGATATAAAAAAAACATAATTATATTGTCCTCAAATCTCAAGATCCCAAAGCTTACGTATTGTGGACATAAAGGGTAAAGTAATTTTACGGGGAGAAAATGCCGTCGTTCTTGTAAGAGCGACTAATAGTTGTTGATCAAATATATGTTTTATAATACGACAAATCTAAATCAATAACTCATAATTGCTTATTGGATATTTTTTTTGTCAAAATAATTTCTTATTGCATTGACATAGTGAATTTCTTAATACCGAGTCATGTAACAAAAAGCAAGGTAATGATTGCAATTTTTATGTAGTTTTCCTTTCGTAATATGTTCGATATTAAATGTGCTAAGGTTGTGTTTGGTACTGTAGAAAATAATTTATGGTAAATAATTACCCATGACTTTTCCTAGGATGTAAGAAATGCATTTTTCCATTGCCATGATTGGTGAAGTTGGGAATGAAATAGGAAAGAGAGGGACAATTCAGTGTTTTAGTTTAATGAGGAGGATAAAGTAAGAAAATAAAAATTTATATGTGCTAAGGTTGCGTTTGGTACGTAGAAAATAATTTATAGTAAATAATTTCCCATGACTTTTCCTAGGATGTAAGAAATGCATTTTTCCATTGTCATGATTGGTGAAGTTGGGAATGAAATAGGAAAGAGAGGGACAATTCAGTGTTTTAGTTTAATGAGGAGGATAAAGTAAGAAAATAAAAATTTATATATGCTAAGGTTGCGTTTGGTACGTAGAAAATAATTTATAGTAAATAATTTCCCATGACTTTTCTTAGGATGTAAGAAATGCATTTTTCCATTGTCATGATTGGTGAAGTTGGGAATGAAATAGTAAAGAGAGGGACAATTCAGTGTTTTAGTTTAATGAGGAGGATAAAGTAAGAAAATAAAAATTTGGTATGCAGAGATATTATCGAAAAAATATATATTATCGATATAATTGAGTTTTTTAATATTATATAAAGGTATTATTGTCCTAAAAACTTGCAATTAATGTTAATTGGTTGCAGTAAATGTCGAAAAAACATGGGAAGGAGGATTCATAGGGTGGAGAAAATTTTCAATTTGTTGGAAGTACAGTTCGATACATAAAAATGTTAAAAAATGCCATGATAGAAGTAGTTGAAAAATCTCTCCATGGTGGTGAGGGTTTTCTTTTCCCCTATGTTTTCCATCATTAATAACAGTTTTTCAACGTGGACTTGCGAAACATGGGAAATGAAGTGATTTCCCTTTCTCAGGTCTCTTTCTGCCAACCAAATGTCGTCTAAGGGTTGTGGGAGTAGTCTAATTCCTCCTAATGACTATCATAATAATTTAAGAGAATTGTTATTCGCACTTCAAAATTTTCATTTTACACTCCAAATCTTTTATAATTAGAAAGAAAATTACACTTATGAGGAGTGTAGAATGAGATTTTTGGAGTGTTAATAACAGTTCTCTAATTTAATTTAAATTCACCTCATCTTTAGCGAAAATCGAACCAAAGACCACTCACTTACTACTAAATTGTAGTACTAAATGGTTGCAATTCTTATTTAGTTAAACATTCACATTTTGGTTCATGCATGGGGTTTAATTACTGACCCAATTTTTCCATGGTACCAATATTGTTATTATCATATTTTGTGAAACTTGAGGTGAGAAATAATTTTGTATTTTGTTATCCTTTTGTTTAACAAACAATATTAACTACACTAAGGAGATAGGAAAGTGTATTAACCCTCACAATGAGATCATAATAATATGGGCTAAGCTTCACGATGTTAACTGTTAATAAACTATATAAATTTTTTGTTTTCTTCAACTATGGTCCATACATTCCCATAATTTTTGAAGTTAGTTTGCGCGCCCTAACAAGCTTTTAAACTTTTTAAGCATTATGATTAAAATATTAACATGTTTGGTTTCATTTTTGGATTCAATTGTTTATTTTAGAATTAATAATTACTACATAATTTAATTAAATTCATTTTTTTTTAAATTGAAAAAATAAATTTATTAATTTTGAAAACTAGAAATTGTTTCTCCAGTTGGGTACCAAACAACCACAAACTCCCTAGCATAAAGTTAGTTATTTAAGCACATGAAATAAGATGGTTAACGTGGTGGGCTGCTCTCCAAAAGTGGGCTAGTTTCATCTTTGGGCCACATAAATGCCAATAATACTGTAATTTCTGGGCCGAGCCCCTTTTTGGCATTAATATTAACCATATCTCTTTATGTATATGTTTATACGTCTCAAAATTGTTCTCTTAAAGTCTTTGTTTTGAAAACATGTGAGGTCCATTTTTCATATGTGCTTCCAGATTAATTTTATGGTAGATTAACCTATGAATTTAAATAATTCTTATTACACCGAAACGTAATAATTATGCAAAATTAATAAATTAAAAAAAAAAAACCTCACAGTGAAACCTTTTGTCTTTTTCCCCCACCATCTCCTCCTCCATATTCCCTTCCTCTCTAAATCTCTCCATCATTCACTCCCCTTCTCTCATCTTCAATTTTTTGTTTTTTCTTTTCGCGTATGAAAAAGGGAGAGGGAGCTATAAACATGAAAATTCTGTATCGAATGAAACGAGAACACGTGTACAAAGTAGATTTGTATTGATGAATTTGTAGGATTACAATCTCTGTTTACAATTTTCCTCTAATTCAGTCTTAAAATTTGATGTAGATGCGTAGGTTGTTGAACCAAGGGTTGCGACAACTTGATCTCGGACGAACAATTGAACAATTGCTTCAAGTTTTGAGCTTGAAACAATGCAGTCGATAGTCTTCACCTTAGGTTTAGGGCTGCGGCAAATGGAGTGTTGATGTAGAATTTCATTGATTCAAGGGTCTTGGCGACTTGATCTTGAATCAAACGTCGTTACAGGTTTTGAGCTTGCAACAAAGTCTTGAAGGAATCGACACCAGTGCTTGTTAATTCTTTAAGGGAATGCTTTAGCTTTGGTCGAAAGAAAGCTTTGGCTTTGGTTGTGCATTCTTCAAAGAGAGCTTTGGCAGCATATTAGTCTTTAAAGATTTGGTAGAGGTTTTTCTAAATGTGTAATTTTCGACCGTATGCTTATGGGAGGAACTTGTATTTATAGACTTCTCAAAGCTTGCCTTTGTATGAATTTAGCTTTGATTTGTGTCTTGATTTGTCTATGGGATAATTTAGGCTTATTTTGTGTCTTAATTTCAGCCACCTTTACTCCCTTGGTCGAAATTTAGAGGCTTTATTGCCTATTTTGTGAACAATCATCAATTCTTGCTTGTTTTGTGAAGATGCCTTGGCTTTCTTTCCTGTTTTAGGATCACTTTAAACCCTTTTGCCGAATTTAAGGGAGTCTTCTCCCTTCAGCCGAATTGTGGGAATGTTTTATACTTCCCTTGCTTGATTTATGCCACATGTCATTGATGACTTGTCCATTTGTGATGAGTCATATGCCACGTAGAGCTTTGTGATGCATCATTTGTATACAACAAAATTTACATGTCTACAAATGCCCCCACTTCAAGGTGTGTTGTAGGCATATGCATGTCACATGTAGGAAACATGTTTTGAAGTCCTTCAATGTGAATGTTCTAACTTAAGGGTTACTGAGACTTAATCTTGAATTAGTTTGCTTTTTGAAGGGTCTTGAATGAAACATTTCTTCCAGGGCCGTAGAGGCTTGATCTTGAGTGAAACTTTTCTTCAAGGCTATAGAGGCTTGATCTTGAATAATGAAAATTTTCTTCAAGGGCCATAGAAGCTTGATCTTGAACAAACCTTTTCTTCAAGGATCATAAAAGCTTGATCTTGAAAGAAATAAAATTTTCTTCAAGGGCCGTAAAGGCTTGATCTTGAAAGAAATGAATTTTTTCTCTTCAAGGACCGTAGAGGCTTGATCTTGAAAGAAAATTTGAAAATGGATAAATCGGCACATATTTATTGTGTGTATTGATTTTCCATAATTTTTTGACAAAATACATTTGGTGTATTTTGAGACTTGACTTTTTCCTTGTAGTTGTGGGAAAAATGTTTTTCCTTTCTTAGGTAAGAACCTCCTTCAATTTTGGTAATGAGGGTGATTTCCTTCAAAGTGTTGGAAAGATTTGGTGATTTCCTTCAAGGTTTTGGAAAGATTTAATGTTTGCCCTTGGGTAAGTAGGATGTGCATTTTTTTCTTTCCCTTTCTTTTGTTTCCAAGGCAAGGAGGGTGTTTTTCCTTTCCCCTTTTGTTTTCCACGGCAAGGAGGGGTTCTTTCCTTTGTTGTTTTGAAAATTTTGAAGCCCTTTCCTTATTTTATTTATTTATTTTTGGTTTCCCTTTCTTCCCTTTGCTGATTTTTGTTGCAAAAACAGCATTTATTTCCTTTGTTGGTTTGGGAAACATGTCATCTGACTTGCATGCCAAGTTTGAGGTCTATTTCTCTTCTGGAAAATTTTGTAAAAATATGGAAAACGTAGCTTTATCTCTTATCGTTTCAGCATATATTGCACACCACTAGGAAAAATCGGCAAAGCCTTCAACACGTCATTTTCCTACAGCTGTGCAGTTCTGACGGGAAAACAACTTCTACAGGATTAACTTTGAAAACTGGAATGTTTGGCTTTAGGAAAAATTATGAAACTTTGACACAACAATCATCAGCCTCTTAGCTTCCTTCTTCAATTGGCTTTGCATCTAGGGGTGGGTTCAAAAAACCGAAAACCGAAAAAACCGACAACCGAACCGAACCGAGACCGAAAAAAACCGAACCGCAAAAAATCGAACTGAAATTGTCGAACCGAACCGAACCGAATATGACCAGTTCGGTTTCAGTTTTTGAGGCTCGGAAACCGAACCGAACTGAACCGAACCGAACCGATATATATATATAGTTTTTTTGAATATTTATAAATAGTTTAGTCATACAATCATAACAAAACAGAACCTGTTGCCAAGTTGGTTTCAATGAAACTTTACAAGCTGGAGGCATGGGTTCGAACCCTCATGCCTCCAGAATTTGTGAGGTTATTTTTAATTTTTTAATCTTTTTAACAAAACCCTTAAACCTTTATTGCATTTGATTTTGTTAGATTATTTTAAATAACATTTTAATTAGTATCTTTTCTTTTATTATTTCTATGTAGAAATGGCAAGTGGAAGTTCAAAAAAAGGTGATATGTTGCCCTCTAGGCCACCCAAGAGTTAGCAAGCAAATTGTCGTTGAAAAAGTACGTGGATCACTCTCATTGTGGGGCACTTGAAAGTTGAAATTTGGAATGTTTATTTAGTCTTTTAGATGTGGAATACTTGAACTTTGATGTTTATTTTAAGTTTGGACTTTTGGAAGATTTAAACTTTGATGTTTATTTAACTTTGGACTTTGGAACACTTGATTATAATTAAACTTTGAATTGAATGTTTATTTTCATTGTCTTTGAGTTGAGATTATGATTATATTAGAAATTTGGAATGCTTATTTTGAGTCTTGACGATTATGTTGAAATAGGACTTATTACAAAATGGATGCAAGTTGTTTTCATATACTTTTTTTAAGCTACTTGGGGAAAAAAGCAAAAAAAAAAAAAAAAAAAAAAAAAACCGAACCGGGCCGAAACCGAACCGAGAAAACCGAACCGAATACAAACCGAACCGAACATAAACCGATAGAAAACCGAACCGAACAGTAATTTCGGTTCGGTTTCCGGTTTTCGCAAAAAACCGAACCGAACGGAACCGAACCCACCCCTACTTGCATCAAAATTCCTCTGGAAAGTTGAATTATCACCAAAAGCGTCCTGCTTGCGTAGATTGGCTGAAACTTGCCATTTTTTGCTCGAAATTTACTTCCTTTTTTTGGTTGGAATGTGTTTCCTTATTTTGATTTTCCTTTTGCTATTTGGGTATGTATTTCACTTACAACATTAGGAAGCAATTGACCCCTATTGATAGGACAATTGGGTGTGTATTTTTTCACAATTCCTACCCTTGCCGTGTGCTTGCTTTGCCTTGGGTTTTTGCTGTTGTGCTTGCCATGGGCTGCTTGCTTGGGACTTGTTGTAGTGCGTCACTTTTTACCATGTGGTGTTATGCAAAAGACTGCAGCGGGTTTGCACATGTAGTGCCTTTTGGTCACAGTTTTCCCTCGGTGATGATGTTGTCGTGCAGTGCAAGAAACTACTTGCGTAATTGCTGCAGGGTTACGTAGCATTTTGGTTTTCTTTGCTACTATAGCATGCGTTGAAGGACCGTCTTGTAGTTGCCCTCTTTGCTGTGAAGTGCAAAAAACTCCTTACGTAATCGTTGCATTTTGGTTTTCTTTGCTTCTGTAGCATGCGTTAAAGGACTCTCTTGTAGCTGCCTTCTTTGCTATGCTCTTCAAGCTTTTGTGGCGAATTTTTTTTTCGTCATTGTGACTTTGTCATCATCATCTTTCAACTCTTACGAGGTTTGTCTTGCATGTCTTTTGCTTTAGCGAAGCAATTTTTTTCTTATTTGTTTTTTTTCTTGCCGTCCCACCTTGTGCTTATGTTGCCTTGTTTGTTTTGTTGTAGCCATGGTATTTTTTAAGTGCTTTAAGAGCAATACCATCACCATTCTTGCAAAGGAAGGTGATCGCAAGATAGGGGAACGACGTTGAAGCTTTGTGGGCTGTTGACTGGCCCTAAGGCAGTTGTTCTTCCTTCAAAAGACAACTCGATGCATATCAAGTCGTGGTCTTCTGACGCATCTTGGGAGGTGATAGATTTTGGTCGACCAAATATGAAGAAGAAGGCATGTACATCGAGGATTCTTATCTTGAATCCTTCACACCATTCTCGTGGCAATTCACCGGTTTCTTGGTGATCGCGTTTGTAGCGAAGCTATGACTTGGAATAGCACCTTGTCGACTACTAGAGAAGCCGTCTTTGTTTTTGCTTATTTTGTAATACGGCTTTCTAGCCGAATTCTTGTTTTAAAGAAATAAAGTATTCACATTCTTGAATTTGCTCTTTATTCTTCAAAGTGTTTTTTTTTAATTGATGGTGTGACTGTACTTGAAGTTTTGAAGCTTCAAGTTACCTACGTACCCTCAGTTGATGAGGGATCAAGTCATGATGTAGTTCAAAGGAGTGATAGATTCTTTTGATGGTGATTTTGCCGTACATATTTTATGATCTTATGGGCTAGGAGATTTGGGTGTGCTTTTTAAGCTTGTATGAACAATGAGCATTGGGTGTTGCCTTTTAAGCTTATGCGGGCAATGAGCATTGTTGCCGTGTGAAGTTTAGGCTCATGCAGGCGAGCAGCATTGGTACTGTTTGCAGTTTAGGCTCGTGCAGGCGAGGAGCATTGGGTGTTTGTTTTAGGGGTAATAACACTTCAAGAATCTGTCATTAATGGGGCCAATCTTCAAGCCGTCTTCTACCATGATTATGTAGGCACCATTGGTGTAGACTTCTTGTATTACGTAAGGTCCATCCCACTTTGATGTGAATTTGCTTTTTGTTTTGTGAGTTATGATGATGGGCCTTCATAATGCCAAGATAAGATCTCCAGTTTGGAAAGACCTTAGGCGAACCTTTTTGTTGAATGTCTTAGATAGTCGTGCTTGGTAGCATTCTAAGTGTGCTTGAGCTTCGAGCCCGTCGAGTGCTTCCAACTCTTGAAGTCGTAGCTTCGCGTTTTCCTTTTCAGTTAAGCCTTCTTGTATAACCATATTTAGTGAGGGGATTTCACTTTTGAGTGGCAGAACAACTTCCACTTCATATACAAGAGAATAAGGTGTAGCTTGGGTATGAGTTCTATGTGTCATCCTATATGCTCGAAGTGCTTCGTTCATTCTTTTGTGCTAGTCTCTCTTTGTTCTGCTGATTACCTTCTTCAGGAGGTTGCACACCTTTTTGTTATTTGTTTTTGCAAGACCATTGGTCAGAACATGATACATGGAAGACTTGTGCTACTTGAACTTGTATTTCTCACACAGCTCATCCACGAGTCGGTTGGAGAACTGTTTTTCGTTGTCAATGATGATGTAGCAAGGCACACCATATCGGTGAATGATATGCTCTTTGATGAAACAGACGACAATTTCCTTCTTGACTTCCCTTAGGGGTACAACGTCAACCCACTTGGAGAAGTAGGTAGTTGCAGCTAGGATGTAAGCTTCTCCGGTAGACGACTTTGGTGTGATTGATCCAACGGTATCCAATCCCAATGCATCAAATGGCCATAAAGCAACCGTAGGGTGTAATGGCTCAAGTAGTTGATGTATGAAGTTGGCGTGGAATTGGCAGGCTTGGCACATTTTGGCGTGTTCCATGTAATCTTTCACCATACTTAGCTAGTAGTAGCCCATCCTTTTAAGCTGGAAGTGCAATTTTGGCCTAGGCTGATGCGCTCCGTATACGCCTGAGTATGCTTCTTCCATGGCTTGATTAACTTTTTCCTCACCTAGGCATCTTAGAAGTACTCATTTGAAAAAGTGTCGGTAGAATGTTCTTTTGTAGTAGAGGAAGCGAGGTGCTCGTCGACGTGTTTTAGAGCGGTGTCTAGGATCATCCAAAAGCTTTCTATACTCCAAGTAGTCGATCAACAGCTGTTTCCACTTTTCAATGCTGGAAGTACTGAGATGAGGTTTGTATCATCCAGTAGCATTTTAGCGACGAACAAGATCACCTATCTTTGGCAAACTGGCACTTCTACAGCTTCGTCTTCTCTTAGCGCCATACTTGAGGCTAAGTTAGCGAGAGTGTCTGCCATTCGATTTTCTTTTCTTAGCACATGTTCTAGCATCACGGACTCGAATTTCTGTAGCAGTTGAGTTGCTAGCTGGAAGTATGGGACAAAATCATCTTTTCTCACTTTATATTTAGTCAAGAGTTAATTGATTACGAGCTTGGAGTCACCATACACTTCTAGCGTTATGATTTCCATGTTGAACGCCATTTGGAGTTCAATGATCATCATTTGGTACTCAGCGACATTGTTGGAGCATAGCTTGCTTAATCGGAAGGAATAGGGTAGTATTTGTCTTTGTGGTGACATGAATACTACTCTTGCCCCCGCTCCGTCTGCTTGTACAGATTCGTCGAATAACATCATCCATGTTAGGAAAATGTCGACATAGAATACCTCCTCATTAGGCAGGTCGTTTGAGATTTTCTAATCGATTGGGATTAGATGATCGACAAGGAAGTCTGCTAGCGCTTGTCCGTAGATGGCTTTTGGCTGGAACATAGATGATCTCGTATTGATTGAGAAACAATGCCTATTTGGTTAGTCGCCCTGTCAAAATTGGCTTAGACATGACGTATTTGACCGGGTCAGCTTTGGCAACCAAATGGATGGTGTAAGCATACATGTAGTGTCTAAGTTTTTGGACGCCAAAGCCTAAGGCAAGACACATCTTCTCGATTGGTGAGTAGTTGAGCTCGGCACTAGTGAGGGTTCTACTTAGGTAGTAAAGTGTTCTTTCCTTTTAGTCTTCATTTTCTTGTGCCAAGAATGTTCCAGTGGAACCTTCTTGTACAGCAATGTATAGGATGAACAATTTTTTAGGCAAGAGTGTTCTTAAGATAGGTGGGCTTGCCAAGTATCGTTTTATGCTCTCGAAGACATTACGGCATGTGTCATCCCATATGAATGAAGCGTCTTTTTTCATAAGTCGACTGAAGGGTTGACAGTGTCCAGCGAAGTTGAAGATGAAGCATCTGCTGAAGGCCAGCCGTCCTTGTAGGCTTAGCTCGTTTAGATTTCTTGGTTGGGGCATGCTTTGAATGGCCTTCATCTTTGATTAGTCCACTTCAATGCCACGGTGCTTGATAATGAAGCCAAGGAGCTTCCTAGAAGTAATGCCAAATGCACACTTCAATGAGTTCATTTTAAGGCTGTAGTGTCGTAGTTTATCGAACACCATCCATAAGTCCTTCAAGTGATCGAATCTTTTCTTGGTCTTGACAACGAGGTCGTTTACGTAACATTCTACATTTTTATATAGCATGTCATTGAAGATTTTCTGCATTGCGCGTTGATATGTAGCTCCAGCGTTCTTCAGACCAAAATGCATTACCTTGTAGCAGTATATACCTTTTGGAGTGCGGAAGGCTGTTAATTCCTCATCTTTGGGAGCCATGCAAATTTGATTGTATCCAGAGGAGCCATCCATGAATGACAGCACCTCGTGGCCAGTGGTTGCGTCCACCATGATTTCGATGATTGGCAAGGGAAAGTCATCATTCGGGTAAGCATCATTGAGGTCTCGGAAGAGGTCTTGGAAGTCTACGCAAACACGTATTTGTTTAGATTTTTTAAGGACAATGACGATGTTGGAGATCCACTGAAGGTATTGCACCTCTCGGATGAAGCCTGTTTTGATTAGCATGTCAATCTCGGCTTCAATTTGTGGTATGAGATCAGATTGATAACGTCTTTGAGTTTGCTTTATCGGTCACATTCCAGGCTTGACTGCAAGACGATGCACGGTGATGATAGGGTAATGGTCGAGCATTTCCTTATAGGTCCAAGTAAAGACGTCTTTGTACTCTAAGAGCAGTTGGTAGTACTCTTCGACCTCAGCTTTACTTTGCAATGCACTTACGAAGATAGGCTTTGGTTCTTCGCTTCTGCCTAAGTTGAGCTCCTTGAGATCATCAACCATGGCTTGCTCCCCATCTTCGAGTTGAGGTGGCGCAGCAGTAAAATCTTCCTCGGGGACTTCGTTTTCTTCATCATATTGGATCGTGATGTGGAAGACGTCTTAGACTTCCTTTTCAATGTCGTCCCCATGGGCTTGTTGGCATGAAGATTGGCCGATGTGGATGATGGTGCGCTTCCTTACCTTTAGTGGTCCTTTTATGTCCACCTCCAGGGTTGCTTGGCGTTTCATCCTTGAAGGAATCGAGCTTTGAACATCGCCTTTTTCTGCTAGACCGTTGTGCTTTTTTTCCTTCAGCGTTGTTTTCCTCCTTCTAGAATGCTCATTGGTTTCTTCAAGTCTTTCCAAGGTTGACCGTCTTGGAAGAGAACTAGCCATGTTGCTTTGTTTCTTGGGTTTTGATAACCTTTTCAAAACACAGCTTTGGGGTGTTGGTGTGTTAAGCCTTTTGAAGACAGAGGTTCGGTCTTGTCCACTAATGCGATCAAGTGCCAAACCTTTGGTTTTGAACGGTTTAGTCGATCGAAGATTGACATTCGAGGGGCGGGTATAGGCTTCTCTTGATTTTGTTCAATGCTCACGTTGATGTGTTGAGCGCTAGCATTCTTTGCTTTTCTTGAGATTTTCACAGGTGTATTTGGTGTGAAGCTAAGTCCAGCTTTGTTGTTATCAACTCTGTAACCATACTACTTCAACTTCTTTTGAGTTTCGGTGAGAGTCACGTTCTTTGTCGTTGACGATGTTTGCGTTTTTTTTCCCCCCAAGATTTGAATAGGAGGCGAAATCGTACCCGGCCTTTGACATGACTTTGTAGGTGTTTGGGTCGAAACCTTCTTCGGTCCTTTTGGTTAGAAGAAAGCTTGGTTCTACCCCTTTTGGCAAGAAGAAGCTCCAAAGTCTAATGAGAATCCAATGACGAAAGAGACTGTTATGACAATTGAAGCTTGGAATCATTTTGAGTTTTGTTGCAGGAATTATTTTCTGAATAGTTTGGATTACAATCTCTATGACATTTATTCTATGTGCAAGAAGACGAAGGAATTGTGGAAATCCATAGAGAAAAAATATAAGATTGATTATGCCTGTTCAAAGAAATTTGTTGTCGGTAAGTTTCTCAAATATACAATGGTGGATTCAAAATCTGTTGTCTCTAGAGTCAAAGAAATCTAGAAATTGATCTATGAATAACACTCCAAGGGATGCAAGATTAATGAGCATTTTCAAGTTGGGGCGATAATTGAAAAGTTGCCAACTTCCTAGAATGACTTCAAAATTTATCTCAAGCACAAGCATTGTGAGATGAATATGGAGGATTTGATTCTGAGGCTACAAGTGGAAGAAGACCACAGAAAGGCAGACCATTCTGGTGGGTTTGTTGCCATTGAAGCCAATGCAAATTATGTTGAGGGAGGAAACTCCAAGGCCAAGCCAAAGAAGAATAAGGCTCCGAAAACCAAGTAGTTTGTAAAATTTTCCTTTGCTCCCAAAGGCAAGAATCTAAAGAAGATTAAGGGCGCATGTTATATGTGTGGCAAATCTAGTCACAAGGCATAAGATTGTTATCATCACAAAGATAGAAATCATGCCAACGGAAACAACAACAACCATGCTAACATGGCAACCACCAATGAAGAATTGGTTGTTGTTGTGTTTGAGGTCAACATGATCTTAAATGTGAGTGAATGGCTGATGGATATTGGTGCTACTAAGCACATTTGTGCTAACAGAAATCTGTTCACTGAATACTATCATGTTGCCCATAGTTGAAAAGCTGTATATGGGCAATTTTGCCTTATCTACGGTGGAGGGCAAAGCAAAGTGGTACTCAAATTCACATATGGAATGAGTCTCACCTTACTGAATGTGCTGCATGTTCCTGAAATGAGGAGGAACTTGGTTTCTGGACCTATTCTGATTGTTAAGGGCTTTAAACTTATAATGGAATCCAACAAATTTTTACTTACCAAGAGTGGGATGTTTGTTAGAAAGGGTTATGTGGCTGATGGCCTCGTGAAACTCAATGTAATTGACATTGATGATGCTAATAAAATAAGTGCTTCTACTTATATTGTTGAGTCTTCTAATATTTGGCATGCCAAATTAGGACATGTTAATTTTTGTTCCATGCAAAGAATGGTTAAATTAGAATTATTACCTAAATTCGAAATTGATTTTAATCATAAGTGTGAAATATGTATTGAATCGAAATTTGCTAGGCAAACAAGAAAGTCAATTCTAGAAAGATCAAATGAATTACTTGGATTAATTCATAGTGATCTTTGTGACTTTAAATCCACACCAACTCGTGGAGGAAAGAATTATTATGTCACTTTTATTGATGATTGCAGTAAGTATTGCTATGTTTATTTGATTCGTAGCAAGGACGAAGCTTTGACTATGTTTAAGACATATAAAGCCGAAGTTGAAAATCAACTTGAAAGAAAAATCAAAGCACTTAGATCCGATAGAGGAGGAGAGTAGGAGTCTACTGCCTTCTCAGATTTTTGTGCACAACATGGAATTATACATCAAACAATGGCTCCATACACACCACAGCAAAATGGTGTTGCCGAAAGAAAAAATAGAACATTCAAAGATATGATTAATTCTATGTTAAATAGTTCAGGGCTTCCACACAGTTTGTGGGGTGAAGCTTTACTTATTGCAAATACTATATTGAATAAGGTTCCTCTATAGAAGATTGACGAGTCACCTTAGGAACTATGAAAAGGACATAAACCCACTTATAAAACCCTCAAAGTGTGGGGTTGCTTAGCAAAGGTGCAAGTTCCGTTACCAAAAAGAACGAAACTAGGACCTAAACCTATTGATTGCGTATTCATTGGATATGCAAATAATAGTGCTTGCTTATAGGTTCCTTGTTGTAAAAATCATCGATTTTTTACATACATGTTAACACTATATTAGAATCAGCGGATGTAGAATTCTTTGGGGATATATTTCCTTACAAAGAAAAAGAATCTGGTTCTAATACAAAGAGGGTTCATGATCATAGTCATGATGAAGCCTCTTCTTTTGGTGTCCAAGATGTGGAACTAAGAAGAGGAAAAAGAATCAATGTTTCTAAAAACTTTGGACCAGATTTCATTGCTTTCTTGTCCGAGAATAAACCTAGAACTTTTGAAGAAGCAATGTCTTCTTCCAAGGCTCCTTTATGGAAGGAAGCAATTAAAAGTGAAATGGAATCCATTATGGAAAATAACACATCGGAATTGGTTGATTTACCTCCCGGTAGTAAAACAATTGGTCATAAATGGATTTTCAAAAAGAAACTTAAGGCGGATGGAACCATTGATAAGTTCAAGGCACGTTTAGTAGCCAAAGGTTATCGCCAAAATGAAGGGTTGGATTATTTCGTCACCTATTCTCCAGTTTCTCACACAACGTCAATTAGGACGTTAATAGCAATTGCAGTTGTATACAACTTTGATATACATCAAATGGATATAAAAACAACATTTTTAAATGGAGAATTAGATGAAGCAATATACATGGAACAACTTGAAGGGTTCATGCTTAAAGGACAAGAAAGCAAAGTGTGCAAATTAGTTAAGTCATTATATGGACTTAAACAAGCACCAAAACAATGGCACGAGAAATTTGATCATACTTTGTTGACACATGGGTCCAAAATAAATGAATCTGATAAATGTGTTTACATTAATAATAATGATAAAACTTGCGTTATTGTCCGCTTGTATATGGATGATATGCTCATAATAGGAAGTGATAAAGATGTAATAAACAAAACAAAAAAAATGTTGAATTCAAATTTTGACATGAAAGACTTAGGTCAAGCCGATGTCATTTTAGGAATTCAAATTGAGATAAATAGTGAAGGGTATGTCCTTACACAATCCTATTATGCAGAAAAAATATTACGAATGTTTGGTCAATTTGACTGCAAACTTGCTGCAACTCCTTTTGATGCTGGATGCAAGTTGGAGAAAAATAAAGGCAATGCCCTATCTCAACTTGAATATTCTTAAGTAATTGGAAGTCTAATGTACTTGATGAATTCAACTAGGCTTGACTTAGCTTATGCAGTAAGTAGGCTTAGTAGATTTACAAGTAATCCGGCACAAGAGCATTGGGATGCTTTAGTAAGAGTGTTAAGGTATTTGAAAAATACACTTGACTACGAATTACACTACACAAAGTATCCATCTATTGTAGAAGGCTTCAGTGATGCCAATTGGATTTTTGAAACTATAGCATCCAAGTCGATAAGTGGATATGTTTTTACCTTGGGAAATGCAGCAATATCTTAGAAATCCTCTAAACAAAAATGTATAGCTCGTTCCACCATGGAGTCCGAGTTTATAGCTTTAAATTTGACTGGCGAAGAAGCCGAGTGGCTCAAACATTTTCTGGGGGATATTCTAGTGTGGCCAAAGCCTGTAACTACTATATGTATACATTGTGACAGTATGACCGCATAATCAAGGGCCAAAAGTCATGTATACAATGGAAAGTTGCGACACATCAGGCATCGGCATAATGCTCTTAAGAAGTTGTTCTCCAATGGAATAATATTCATTGCTTATGTAAAGTCAAAGGAAAATATAGCTGATCCTTTAACAAAAGGCCTACCAAGAGAGCAAATATTATTTACATCGAGAAGAATGGGCCTCAAGCCAATTCAATGAATCGAACTGGACGGAAACCTAACCTAGCTGATTGGAGATCCCATGGTCTAGGTTCAATAGGCAAACTGGTTGATTTTGATTCAAAAGTTGAACACACAACTTACCCATTCTTATGATAAAATGTGTGTTGTCTGTTGAAGTTTGAGGGGTTTTGATTTATACATTTAATGACATTAACATCTTGTTATCGAGAGGAATATGGCGGACTATTCTTATTTAATGTCACCTATATAGGAGTAAATGTTAATTTAATTATTAGAGCCCGAGCCCCAAGGCCTAGGGGTGGGTTCGGTTCGGTTTTTTGCAAAAACCGGAAACCGAACCGAAATTACTGTTCGGTTCGGTTCGGTTCGGTTTTCTATCGGTTTGTGTTCGGTTCGGTTTGTATTCGGTTCGGTTTCGGCCCGGTTCGGTTTTTTTTTTTTTTTTTTTTTTTTTTTTGCTTTTTTCCCCAAGCAGCTTAAAAAAAGTATATGAAAACAACTTGCATCCATTTTGTAATAAGTCCTATTTCAACATAATCGTCAAGACTCAAAATAAGCATTCCAAATTTCTAATATAATCATAGTCTCAACTCAAAGACAATGAAAATAAACATTCAATTCAAAGTTTAATTATAATCAAGTGTTCCAAAGTCCAAAGTTAAATAAACATCAAAGTTTAAATCTTCCAAAAGTCCAAACTTAAAATAAACATCAAAGTTCAAGTATTCCACATCTGAAATACTAAAATAAACATTCCAAATTTCAACTTTCAAGTGCCCCACAATGAGAGTGATCCACGTACTTTTTCAACGACAATTTGCTTGCTAACGCTTGGGTGGCCTAGGGGGCAACATATCACCTTTTTTTGAACTTCCACTTGCCATTTCTACATAGAAATAATAAAAGAAAAGATACTAATTAAAATGTTATTTAAAATAATCTAACAAAATCAAATGCAATAAAGGTTTAAGGGTTTTGTTAAAAAGATTAAAAAATTAAAAATAACCTCACAAATTCTGGAGGCATGAGGGTTCGAACCCATGCCTCCAACCTGTAAAGTTTCATTGAAACCAACTTGGCAACAGGTTCTGTTTCGTTATGATTGTATGACTAAACTATTTATAAATATTCAAAAAATATATATATATATATATATATATCGGTTCGGTTCGGTTCGGTTTGGTTTCCGAGCCTCAAAAACCGAACTGAACTGGTCAGATTCGGTTCGGTTCGGTTCAGTTTTTTTGCAGTTCGGTTTTTTTCGACCTCAATCCGGTTCGGTTGTCGGTTTTTTTCGGTTTTCGGTTCTTTGAACCCACCCCTACCAAGGCCCATCTTTTGATAATTTAATTAATTATCTATTAATTACCAATTAATTAGTACACCCTCCCCAAAGCTCAATCCTAAGGGTGAGCCCAATCTTAGTCTCCAAGGCCTATCACTCCATTAACTTTTTATAATGGACAAAGCCTTATCAAGTGAAGAAATCTTTTGGGAATGACCAATGTGGGACAAAGAAATTTCTACTCAAAATTTCCAACAATCCCATGATCTCGGACGGTTTATCATTTCCCACCCTAACATTACCATAATCTCCATTGGTGTAGAATGTAAAGAAGCCCCTTCGTGAGGTTACATGAAAGGATGCACCGGAATCAACGATCCAACATGTATCTTGTGATGTTATGTTAACAAAACCATCATCGTAATAATAATCACCTCATCTCCATTAGAGGCAGCAGCGGCTATGTTATTCGCTTCACCATTTTCTTGCTTTCTCTTGAACAATCTGCACTCGTTCTTTATATGGCCAGGCTTGCCACAATGGTAACATTCTAGGTTTTTCCTTGTCTTGACTTACCTCTTGACCGATCTTTTGACCTCCTTCGGTTGCGGAGTTTTCTATTACTGCTTCTTCCAGTGTTCGGCGGCAAGGGCATCAGACTCGGTCGATATTCTTTGTTCTTTCCTCCTTGCTTCTTCATTGTACATGTTATCTTTCACTGAGTCCAATGTAAGAACGCCTTGAGGAGCTGAGTTGCTTAATGACACCACCAGTGCTGCGTAACAATAATGCTTGCAATTCATCATCAAGCACTATTTCCCTGTTGGTGAGCTGATGTATTAAACCTTGAAAATCACTCAGATGCTCGGTAACATTACAGTCCATCTTTGTACTTTAGGTTTGCCAACCTCCGGATCAACGAAGCTTTGTTTTAAGCTGTCTTCCGCTCATACATGGATGCCAGCTTTGTCCATAATTTGTAAGCATCTGTTTCTTGTACCACATGATGGAAGACGCCTTGGTCTATCTATTGTCGGATTTGACCAATAACTTTCCTATTCAAAGTATTCCATGCCGCCTCAGTTTTAGCTTCTTGTTTTTGTTCCTCTGTTTCCAGAGGCTCATACATATCCCTGCAATATAGGATATCCTCTCTTCTTGGTTTCCAAATAGAGTAATTTGACGATGTCAACTTGAACATTGTGCATGACGATGTTGATGACAACCCATCCATCGTAATTGACACAAATCAAAGCTTTCTAAACAAAGCTCTGATACCACTTGTTGGGAAAGATGAAAATAATGGGAATATAAAACAATCTCACAAAAAATAAAGATACACTCTCCCTTGTTTTCTCTCATGAGGATTTCTCTCTCACATACAAGTGAGGCTTTCTGTCTCTCAAACTCTCTCACCTTTTTCTAAGTGAGGCTTTGTTTGGATTCTCTCTGAATGATTCACCTTCTCTGAATGAATAATTTGAAAGGATAAGGAATAAGGCTTTTTATAGCCAACGTTGTCAAATGGTAGCCGTACAAAGAAGAGAAAAACTCTCATTTGTTTCGTCCACCCATTTCCTCCAACATTTTGCGTACATTCTTTTCTTTATTTTTTTAATATATTAGGAAATCATTTCCTTATTTTTCTCTCCTACTAAGGAGGGATAACTTGTCATTGGGGACCCCTCGGGTGGTTAATTCCCGTGAGACATTTCCGTTGGAGGCTCTGTCATCGGGGCAAAGTGTGGGAAAATTTTTAGGTGTACCGGGTACACCAAATTTTTTTGGTGTACCCTCACTCATTAGAATTTTTTTGGTGTACAAAAAGTGAGGGTGCACCAAATTTTTTTGATGTACCCTCACCATTATGAGTGAGGGTACACCAAATTTTTTTGGTGTACCGGGTACACCGAAAAATTACTCCAAAGTGTGACGGTTTGTATGAACATGCTATGCTGTTTTCTTATAGGATAAGTCTTCCTCTTAATGCTTTGCAGTACGAAGTATATGCCGTTGTCTTGTTTTTCTCTGCTTGGGTCTTGGTCATGTCACACTTTGAGCTGTTTTTTGTTCCTGAGACCAAACATGTCCCAATTGAGGAGATGATAGAGAGTGTGGAAGTAACATTGTTTCTGAACGACTAGGAAGATGATAGAGTCAAATAGTTTTATTTTTTTGTTTACATTGGAGGGTTCCGAAGGAAAATGTCATTAAATCATTCACCAGTTAAAGCCCTCTCATGCTTCATTATGTTGAAGTTTGTAAAACATAATGAACTTAGTTAATAGAGGGACGTTTTGATATATGTGCCTTAGTTTTGAATTTCTAGACTAAACATATAGTTATACGTACATAATCATGCAAAAAAATACTTCTCTGAATCTGATAATTTTTGTGCATTTTCTATTTAGTAATATCAAACGTTCAAATCAATATATTAGCCAACATTTTTCTTTATGAAACAAAACTAAGTTCATGGTGTTGTGTTGTGAAAAAATTAATTAATAATTAGTTCACACTTGAAATCTGTATAGACAGACGAAATATCCTAAAAAATATTGTATTAAATATAATTTTGCTGTAATATGCAGACCTAGCTTTTGGTAAGCCTGCTTCATTTCGGGCCTCCGTTGGTGCATTCTATTACAAACCTAGCTCAACCCAAATCAACGTCTTTTTTAACTTTTACGCAGTTTACTTTTCAAAAATGTTTTACGTACAAGTTATTTAAATTGATTAAAAATTAAATTTATAATGAATAATAGAGAAAAATTAGCAATTTTTAATGAATTTAAAGACCAAATTAACACATTACTCTAGTCTTTCTGAACAAACCAAAATTTTTAAGCTATGTAAAAATAAATGAGGGCATGAAGTCCCAAAATGTGAACTTGGGTTTATCTCAAATTTTAGAAACCTGAAATTTGGAGAAAAAACCAATGATTCTCTCAAGAGTACACTATGACTTGGCGCACCTGCAAACTAATTATTTCAAGCTATTATAAAACTATATATTTACATTATTTAGAATTAACTCTAGAATGAATTTGTGGGCAAAATACTACTATACTGTAGATTTGCTTGAAAATACTCAATACTTTCATTTGTCGAAATTATTTTTTATTTTAACTGATGATGAATTTCTATTAAATTTTACCTTATGGTGTTAATGCATGAAAAAAAAAATCTTAGTTTATGCAATTGAGGCCGCAATTTTTTGCATAAGACCTCCAAAATCTAGATCATATCCGTTATATTATTCATTAACCAATACCAATATACTAGAACCAAAAAGAATTTTTTTTTTATATTTATATTTTAAATAGAGATAAAGAAGAAACGTTAGCCACTTAATATTACGGTTTAGTGATATTCTTCTTCACTTGTAAGTGAGAGGTCTTAAGTTCGATTCTCACCAAATGCGAGTTTGAACCATATTATTGCTAGTCCATTATGAGGCTAAGCCCACCACTTCTCCTTAATGTAAATAATATTGGTGGCTTAACTCTGATTACAGAAATAGAAGGGAATAAGAAGGGTATAGGATGGAGAGAGCAAATAATCTAAGTTCAAAATTATTTCCCTTTCATCGTCCTTTAGGAGGGGAGAGAGAGAGAGGGGGGGGGGGGGGGAGGTGGGTGAGGTGGGTTTCAACTTTCATGACACGTGGGGATCGGACGGCACTTCCTATCTTTCGGTAAAATGGAGAAATCTGCTAAAGCTTTCCTGAAGCATTTTCGGTTGCTTTTCTGGTTTGTATTCCACTTTGCATTGATTCTTTCCATGGCTAACAAGAAAAGGAGGGCATATGTACTGAGCTTACATAACTTCATGATCAAATTTGGTATGTACTTTTACTGTATGACTTTCTCTTAAATATTGTTCCTTTTCCCGGCCTGCAGATTATGTAAAGCTTGTAATTATACTAGTGCATCTCGACAACTAGAGAAATTTTTTAGTATGACGATCATACTAATACAGCGTTATTAATTCATGTGTCATAATGTAAATAATAAATAACATGATTGATATGTCATAAATGTTGAGAATGAGTCTTATATTGATGGGAGGAGGGACCTTGCATGAGCTTATAAGAGGTTGGGCTACTCTCCATATTGCCAATTGGTTTTATGACGGAATCTCAACTTTCTTTATGGTATCAGAGCAGGTTATCCCACGTGTGAAACCAAACGGCCACACGCTTTTCACGTCATTCCGTTATGTTGTCCACGTGTTAGGCTCAAAAATTAGCCACACGTGAGGGGGCATGTTAAGAATGAGTCCCACGTTGATGGGAGGATAAACTTTGCATGGGCTTATAAGAGGTTGAGTTACTTCCCATATTGCCTTCAATAAATTCATATATCATAGATTTATAATACGAAACGTGGCAGCTAGTTGCATAGTGGGTTCTAAAAGAAAAAAAACTGCTTCAGGCTTGCTTCGGTTTAAGCCGCAAGGGATTTCGCCTGCTTCGTAAGCGAGGGATTAAATGGACGCTGCTTAAGAGGTTCGACATCTATTTTGTGGGCGCTCAAAACTTCTGGGCAACTGATAAATACCAAATGCAAATTGTTTTTCAAAATGACACATAAAAGTGTAATCGAAGTCTTAAAACAGGTAAAAGATCCCTAAACTTAAGATAAAACTATTGAAGTTGAATGCATGCATTCTTCTTCAGGAAAGATGCAACTAAATTAACTAATGAAGAGAAAGTAGGGTAAGCATGATCACAATTACTGACCAACAGACTGCTGTAGCTATCAATTTAATTACTTCTTGGTTGATGAAGAGTACTTAATTAAAGTCGACAAAGTTTTTAGTGCAGTGAAATTGATTTATATTTCATGATTTTTAAATACGAAATAAATAACAAATATGCATGTTATAATATAATTCGTAAATGAATAAGCACCGTAAATTTTAAACTCTAAACTCTCATATGACCTTGTGATGATTACAATACCTAATAATGAATACTTGAAAGCTTTTTTGACACTCGTTCATGGAAATTTTTTTGTTAGAAATTTGTAAGATTAGAAAGGTCTATAGGCCATTGCCCTTATGTTGTGGGACCATGATTCAAGCATATATAAAGATAGGATTAATTATGGTTTAATGCTCATCGTGTTAAGCATGTACAAGTAATCGCCACTTGCCATTTGTTTGTAAATTCAGCTTTCAGTGAAACAAAAATGTAAAAGATGGAAAACGACCATACTAATAAACAAAACCAATCATGTAGTTCATCTTTTTCTTTTCTTGTAGTGAATTGGCAGACTTTTCTTTTTCTTTCCTAAGAAAATATCATTGAGATGTTATATTCTCTGCTAGTATTTGATTTGATTTATTCCTCTTGCATATATGGTTTTAGCTAACGCTACTTTGGCATCCTCTCGTTTCAAGTTTGTGTAAAAGTCTTCTACATTAGCTGTCCAAACAGGACAAGGAAGACACGAGCACAAACATGGCCACAAATTAAATTCCACGATCAAGATCAAGACCACGCGGTCTAACGACTCGTAGGTCATTGATCAAAAAATGTAACTCGTCAATGATCAAACCAGTTTGGTTCACATATAATATGACATATGATGGCAAATCACATTCCATATAAAGTTATTAAAGTCATAAAATAATTAGACAACTTTTTTCTTGTTAATCATTCACATTGATTAATAAAGTAATCTAGAACCATCTTGCATGTACATGACCGCTAAAAAGCGTCCATTAACCGACAAATCACATCAAACTAAAAAATGTTTTAACAAATTTACTATTTTAACCACCTTCAAGGGAATGTCACACGTAAATCAACGACTAGTGTGGAAGGTGTAGTTGAACTAAACGAACATACAATTAATTAGACCTGATAATTTTTTATTTGATTCGTTAATTTGACACAAAATGATACTAAACTAATAGATTTCAATATGTTAACAAATCGGATCATTATTGGGTAATTGTTAAACACATGTTAAGATAACAAGTTAAGAAATAGTTAAGAAGTTAAGAAATAGTTAATGTGGTAATTTCAAACTACTAAAAAAACTACTATAGTCACTTAGTACTATAATTTACTAGTATTCCTCTTTACTTGTAAGTGAAATATCTTAAGTTCAATTCTCATCAAAGATGAATTTGAACCATTTTATTAATAACGTAGTGTGAGGCTAAACCATCACTCTCATTTAGTGTAGATAATATCCTTTGTTAAAAAAAAAAAAAAAACTACTATAATAGCAATAGGATTTAATCCCCTTTTGTAAGATTAAATCCCTACTGTTAACTTCTATATTTATTATTTTATATGTGTTATGTGCGCGAATATGGATGGCGCCTGGAATGACAGATGAACCAAAACGTTTGTCTCTCTAAGAAAGTTTGCTTGAATAAAGGCTTTTTATATTATTAAGGATGAATTGTCAATTTAGCTTATGAATTATCACTTCGGTAAAAATTAGGTCCCTAAACTATTTTTTTTAGAAAAACCAATCGTTAAATTATAAAAATTTACCAATGACATCCCTAAGATTATATTCAAAGCAATTTTCCAGTCAATTTAAGTCACATTACTTGCATGTGATACACATTGGAGGGTAGATTATTAGTTTTTCATCAAGAAATAATGTATGGAGTTAATTTTATAGTGTAAGCTAACTTTGGAGGGTAAATTAGATATTAGTTTCACAACCTCAATGAAATATTAAGGGTTTATAAGCAATAAAATAATGGTATTATACTCTAAGAGCAAATCCGCCCCTAAAAAAATGCACCATCACCTAGCCTATTTAATCCACACAGTGAACAGTGATAGTGTCACATCTCGGCCCGAGGCGAATCACTTCTTGGGCCCGCTCCACCACCATAGCACGATATTGTCTGCTTTGGGCTCTGACCACGCCCTCACGGTTTTGTTTCTGGGAACATTGTCACATCACAGCCCGGGCGGGACCACTTCCTGGGCCCAATTCCACTTTAGCACGATATTGTCTGCTTTAGGCCCCAGCACACCCTCATGGCTTTGTTTTTGGGAACTCACACGAGAACTTCCCAGTGGGTCACCCATCATAGGAATGCTCTCGCGTGTTACTCGCTTAACTTCTGAGTTCCGATAGAACCCGAAGCCAGTAAGCTCCCAAAAAGCCTCGTGCTAGGTAGAGATGGGAATATACATATAAGAATCACTCCCCTAGACGATGTAGGATGTCACAGATAGATCCCAATAAACAGTAATAAGTCAAATGCATCTCCACCCCCAACAAAAAATAATCTAGTCAATTTTATTATTATTTATTATAAAATAATAAAAATAATAATAATTTTATTTTTAATTTTTGACTTTATAAAAAATATTATTAATTTTTTATATTTTTATAAAATATTATTATAAATTACACCGCAACGCCAAGCCCACTACCCTTGTCTAAGAGAAACTCGAAGAACCCGGAATCAACCTCCTCAAGTAGTTCATTAATGTTGACTGCTCCTCCAATCTCAGCCTCGAGGACCTCTACACCAAGATCTCCCTTTGTGACACATTGATCAAGCATAGTGGGACCAAGGTAACCCACGAGGTGTTCGAGTCCTTCGGCGGGAGGTTGAAGGTTATGGGAAAAGCTGGCATCGACATCGACAACGTGGATCTGGTTGCGATGATTGAGTTTGAGTGCTTGGTGGTGAATGCCCCCATGGCCAACACCGTTGCAACCGCTGAGCACGGGATTGCTCACGTCAAATGCCCCGGCTATTGGGTCTATCGATTCTAGGCCAGTCTCTTGTCTGGCTTGGGCTGAGTGCCAGCCTATTAGGTTGGGGGCCGGCCTGGTTTGGGTGCTGGGTGCCGGGCAATCCACTGCCGGTGGACTTGCTCTAAAGTGTATCAAGTGACTTAAGTTAACTAAAAATTGGATAAAATAACTTTGAATATAATAGTAGGGATGAAATTAGCAAATTTTAATAAATTTAGGGACATATTTTACCAAAAATAATAACTCAGTGACCTAATTTTCATTGATGTGATAGTTCAAAGACTAAATCGACACTTCATCCTATTATTATTAATATATAATTTATACTAATAAAGTTTAAATTATATATATATATTATATATTATATTTATATATATATATATTTATATATATTAATATATAAACATGTGCAAATTCCTAAGTTGAATTATATATTATTAATATATAAGTATAACATGCCCTTTAGGGATTCTTATTTTTTTTTCAAAAAAATGGGGATTAGATGTAGGGCCCACTTCACATCGAATTTCAACGATTCGAACCGTCTATTTTGTAAGTATCGATTCATAGATCATCCTTGCAAAAATTCATTTCAATCCGAAATCATTTGCCTATTTAATTATCAAGAATAAATTTCATTGTTTCATATATAACAAAGTATTCGTTAATTTTTTTAACCCAATTAGATGTCTTAAATATTTCTGATTTGACTAATATTTTGTAAGTATGATCTATGAGGTGCAACTTGAAAAATAGATGGTTTTGATCGTTAAAGTGCGATGTGGTGTGAACCCCACAACTAATCCCTATTTTTATAAATAAAAAAATGGAGATCGTTTCCCTTAAAGGTTTCCTATAAATAAATAAATGTATATATATATATATATATATATATAGGGAAGTGTTATTGGCACTACAAAAATCTCATTTTACACTCCACACAAGTGTATTTTTCTTTCCAAATATAGAAAATTTGAAGTGTAGAATGAGATTTTTAGAGTGCCAATAACAATTCTATATATATATATATATATATACACACACACACGAGATTAAATCTCATTTTGAAGTAATATAGTGGTATGTCCAAATTTTATAAAATGCGTTAACGGGTCTTCAATTTTTACACATGATAAAATGACCTGAGTTATTAAAAATTTGTTAAGATAACATATATTACACACACAAAAATACGAACACGACAAACACAATCCATTTACCAAGCCTACACTTAAATGCACATAATTGGTATAATATATTCTGAGTTTCGGACCATGAGGGGAATAGATAAATTATATTATTGCCAAAATGACTTCAACTAAAATATTATTTATGTATTGTAATAAACAAGGATAATAAAAGATTACTCCTTCCATGAGAACGTGACTGTAAGAACGCCATCATTTTTATTTTCTTTATCATTAAGCTGAAGCTCCTATAATCATTTAATTTAGAGATCATAAGTTATCTATATGTACAAGTAAATTTGATTATAGTAAGAAATATTATCATCATAATTAACCTTTTACATTTTTATGCTGTGAATAATTAAACAATCTTTAAATCTAATGAATTTTTAAAAAATATGATCTTCAAATAAGATAAAAAGAAAATGGACAGTTCGAATTATGACATGTGAACGATGACACACTATCTTGTCGTCATGTAACATATACAATTATATGTACCTTACTACATTAAAAAATAGCGATTGAGTTTGCCAAGATGGAATCCAGTCCTTTTTTTATCCACTAATAAAGAGGGAACACTAACTTAGGACCACATGAGTTGTCGTAAAAGTTAAAAAAAAAAAAAAAAACAAACAAACAAATTGATCTGATAAATCATTAATAAACCCTCCTCCATCAGGAGGAAAGAACCACCACTACAAAATTACATGATTTACATCTTACTCCAACACAGAGCTAGAACCTTTTCCACATTCTCTCATCCATCTTCCTGAGATTTTTGACCTTTTTTTCTAACGGGTGGGTTGTGCCAAGTTCAATAACAATGGTGAGTAGACTGATGGAAGCATGTTGTTTGAAGGACAAGGAGAAGGGAGATGACGATGAGAAGCCAGATTACATGGTGAGTGGGGGCAACAGAATCAGAGGAAAACTCGTGTTGATGAAGAAGAATGTGTTGGACTTCAACGACCTCAAAGCTTCGGTCGTTGATAGAATCCATGAGCTCTTGGGCAAAGGTGTTTCCATGCAGCTCATCAGTGCCACTCATCCTGAACCAGCAGGTCGGTCTCTCTTTCTCTTGCTAGGTTTCTTCAGTTGAATCGAATTAACAATCCACTAAAATTCTTTGAGCTTTTCACACGTAAGCTCTAGGTAACATTACATTTTCGAGAAAAATACATCAACCCCAATACGTCGGGGCAAAAAACCCAACTGACTTGGTAATGGAATAGATATGAGGCCTTTTTCTCTAATTGATCTGTTGATGTGTGTTTTTTTTTTGGGAATACTTATAGTTGTCGGAGTGTTTTTTCTAGTTTACTAAAATTCTTTTGTTAGGTGTTTGCAATTCATGAATTTAATCTTGGAACCTACATAACTGGACGCAAAAGCTATGTTGAAGAAGAGAAGTGTATTAGGATTTTGACAAAGCTGAAGATGACTCAAAATTCTTATTCATGTGCAGCAAATGGATTGAAATCGAGAGGGAAGCTTGGAGAGGTAGCTTACTTGGAGAAATGGGTTACAACGACTACGTCTTTGTCGGCAGGAGAAGCTAGTTTCTCCATTTCCTTGGATTGGGATGAGTCTCATGGTGTTCCTGGGGCATTGTTGATCAGAAACCACCACCATAGCCAATTCTACCTCAAGACAATAACATTAGAAGACGTTCCTGGGCACGGTCAACTCCATTTTGTCTGCAATTCTTGGGTATACCCAGCACATCGTTACAAGTACAACAGAATATTTTTCCCCAACAAGGTACTGGTTAATTAACATAATGCCAAGTATAACATCCATTAGGGAGAGACACTTTTCACTAATTTTTTTTTTCTTTTTATAATTTTTTATTTAAGAAGGAAGAAATCTGGAATCTTGTAGCTCATGCAGCATGCTTTGTTATTCTTTGATTAAAATAACAAGTAAATAAAGGTTTAGTGACTTGATTAATTGGTTTTAGCATCTGATCTTATCCGGACCATGTGGTCAGATTCTGTAAGGATCGATCCTTTTAATCTCAATAGTATGGAAAAATTATAATCCATTACTTTTCCAGCTGGATTAGCACAGTAGCACTCGCACAAAAAAATCATTTTATATTATGTTTGATTTAATTTTTTCTAGTTTCATTAAATCTTTTGGTGTTTTGACAAATATAAGATACAACATTAGTTACATTCAGTGGCTTTTTGTGGAACACAATTCAACAATTTTCAAAAGTTTCAATAAATTGGGTTTTCTCTAATTTATTGAAGGAGAGATGATTTTCGCATATTTTATTTATTTTTGTTCATTTTTCTCCTATGATTCACCAATCAAATAAGAGTGCACAAGAAAAAGAAAAAAGACGCTTGGCGGAATCACTTCCCCTACTGAAATGCTAGAATTTTTGTTAAGGTACTTACGAGACTGCACTGCCCTGACTGAAAACTTCATGTTTTTGTTTAGGCCTACCTGCCATCTAAAACACCTGAGCTACTACACCCTTACAGGGAAGATGAACTCGTTAATCTCCGAGGGAGTGGATCGGGCGAACTAAAGGAGTGGGACAGAGTCTATGACTATGCTTATTACAATGATTTAGGTAGTCCAGACAAGGGTCCAGAATATGTCCGCCCTGTACTTGGTGGGTCGAACGAGTATCCATATCCAAGAAGAGGAAGAACTGGTCGAGAACCAACTAAAACCGGTACGTAACCTAAATGGCTCATTTTGCTAATCAAGTCCTGACTAAGTTAAAATAGGGCGACAACACGTACAGCATGAAGCATTCCTTACGGTTCTATCTCTGACCAATTTTCTCTTATGCTTTGTACAGACCCCAATTTCGAGAGCAGACTGCCGCTTCTAAGTCTAGACATTTACGTTCCGAGAGATGAGCGGTTTGGCCACGTGAAGTTTTCAGATTTTCTTGCCTATGGCCTGAAATCCCTGGTTCAAATATTGCTTCCAGAACTAAAGTCTTTGTGCGATAAAACTATCAACGAGTTTGACACCTTTGAGGATGTACTTAATCTCTATGACGGAGGTATCAAGCTACCAAATGGACCTACTCTCAAGAAAATACGGGAGTGCATCCCTTGGGAGCTGCTTAAGGAACTGATTCGCTCAGATGGCGAGCGATTTCTCAAGTTTCCAATGCCTGATGTGATTAAAAGTACATAAAGATATTTTTTTCCCCTGTGACATGGTTTTAGATATGCTACATTCCTATATTGTTGAACATAAATCGTATTCAACTATGAATTTTTCCTGATATAATTGCAGAAGATAGGTCTGCATGGAGGACAGACGAAGAGTTTGCACGAGAAATGCTAGCAGGGGTGAACCCTGTTAACATCACCCGCCTCCAAGTAAAATATACCATTTTCCATGGTTCATATTACAATTATAGTGGCATGGATTTATTCTAAGTTGTCCATAATCACCGAAATTTTAACTACAGGAGTTTCCCCCAGTTAGCAAGCTAGACCCAAAATTGTACGGGAATCAACACAGTTCGATAAGAGAAGAGCACATTGCAAGCAACATGAATGGCCTCACGGTTAATGAGGTACAAATGATGCTTCATTTGTTTCCAGTATATATTTTATACGACTATAGTCCATGTTTTTAAATCTGTGAACTGAAATAATCATTTTTGTCCCGTTTTGCGCAGGCAATTGAAAGTAACAGACTGTTCATATTAGATCATCATGATCCATTAATGATATACCTAAGGCGAATAAACTCTACGCACACAAAGACGTATGCCACCAGAACTCTCCTCTTGCTCCAAGAAGACGGGACATTAAAGCCTTTGGCAATTGAGTTGAGCTTACCACATCCACAAGGGGACCATCATGGTTGTGTCAGTACAGTTTTCACTCCACCAGGACAAGGAAAAAAAGGCATCGAGGAGTCGGTGTGGCAGCTTGCGAAAGCTTATGCTGCTGTAAATGATTCTGGATATCATCAGCTTATCAGCCACTGGTACGATGTCTAACATAGAAAGCGCCATATTTTATCATCAGGTAGCAGTTTGGTTCTAGTTTACATGCTAATAATTGTTATTTGCAGGTTAAACACACATGCTGTGATAGAGCCATTTGTGATTGCAACACATAGACAGTTGAGTGTGCTTCACCCGATACATAAGCTTTTGCATCCGCACTTCCGGGACACAATGAACATAAATGCCCTGGCTAGGCAAATCCTCATCAATGCTGATGGGGTACTTGAGAAAACAGTCTTCCCAGGTCGATTCTCCATGGAAATGTCAGCCGTTATTTATAAGGGCTGGGTCTTCACCGACCAGGCATTACCTGCTGACTTATGCAAGAGGTAAGCCAGAAAGCCTAAATTGAAAATAATAAGATTTGAACTTCCATCAAACTGAATATCATTTCACTTCTGGTCTATTTCAGAGGAATGGCAGTTCTAGATGAGACCTGTCCTCATGGCCTCAGACTTCTGATTGAAGATTACCCATTTGCTGTTGATGGGTTAGAAATCTGGTCGGCGATTCAAACTTGGGTTGATGAATACTGCTGTTTGTACTATAAATCAGATGATGCCGTCCAAGGTGATTTTGAACTCCAGGACTGGTGGACAGAGCTCCGCAATGTAGGCCATGGTGACAAGAAGAATGAACCATGGTGGCCTCAGATGCAAACAAGAGATGAACTTATTGAATCATGTACCATAATTATATGGGTGGCTTCTGCCCTCCATGCAGCTGTCAATTTCGGGCAATACTCTTATGCTGGTTACCTCCCTAACCGCCCAACTGTAAGCCGACGCTTCATGCCTGAGGCAGGCACTGCTGAATATGCTGAGCTTGAGTCCAACCCTGACGCAGCTTTCCTCAAAACAATTACAGCTCAATTGCAAACTCTCCTTGGTGTATCTCTGATAGAGATTTTATCACGACATTCAACTGATGAGGTTTATCTTGGGCAAAACGATACTCCTGAGTGGACTTCAGATGCTGAAGCACTAGCAGCATTTGCAAGATTTGGAGAGAAGCTGATGGACATCGAAAAGAAAATCAATAAAAGGAACAAGGATATGAGATTGAAGAACAGAGTTGGGCCTGTAGACATGCCTTATACCTTGCTATATCCTAACACATCAGACAAGAGTAGAGAGGGTGGACTCACTGGAAAAGGAATTCCCAACAGTGTCTCAATCTGAACCTTTTGATCTGTATACTAGATGAATATTTTCGAAGTAATTCTAGGGTGACATCGTACAATGGGAGTGAAAGACTACCAAATAGGTTTTTTGTAATTCTCATGTTCTTTTCCATAATCTTGTACCTAAGTGATGGTGCAGACTGCACTATCTTAGTAATGTGCATGAGTTGTGCAGCTGTAAACATACGCTTCACTGAAATCAAGAACTCGTGAAACTTACTGGTTGTGCCTCGCTCGAACTCAAATTATTGTTTTTCCATCAATATCTATTATATAACTTTGAAGCCAAATGTAACTGTGAATCAAAGCTAGAAACAACCCAAAGATGAACACTATTAACCAGCTATGGCATTTACCAGACGCAAACACTGTCACTAATTTGCCAACAAAAGACTCAAAAAAGTAACTTATGAAAGTTCAGATGCAGGTCCAGCTTTTCAATAAAACAAGCAAATATTAGTGTGACAAGCAACTATGAGAAGATAAAAGACAATGTTGCTATCTTGAAAAGAAAAAATTCACCCACCATGTCATTGAAAATCCAATTACTTGCTCTAATAGTCATTTTTGAACTCCCCAATTCCCATCTTTTACATTACACTTATCTGTATATATGTCTTTTCTTTTTCACTCACTCACAGTTCCCTTTCTTCCGAGGTTTATGTCGAAAATCCCACAAGAAAAATTGACATCAATAAATTACAATATATAACATATATGGTTTCATTCCTAATCTTTTATGGTAAAACCTTACTCACGTTGGGCTAACAGGTGGTTAGTTTGAGCAGTATTGGTGTTCCACAGTTGGCCCATCTCTATGGAATTTGACAGTTTATACCAAGAAAACCTATCAAAACCCATATTCCATGTAACATGACAATAACAAATTCAGAACCACGAACCGGTACAAAATTCTGCATTAACATGGCTAAATAGAACATGGAAAATATATTTCAATGGAAAAAACGAAGGAAGAAGCAAACATGGGTTGTTTCTAATACACTTTCAAACGCATAGAGAAAAAAAGAAAAAAAGAGAGAGTGAGAGAGTGAGAGAGAAGACTTAGTCCATATACAATGGGAACTGGAAAAGATTGAAGCTGTTCATCGCTTGAGGGCTTGGACTTGGAGCAGAAAACCACAACCGGTCGCATTTGCAGTATTCTACTTCCAAATTAACAATGATTCTCCCCTGTTTCATGCCACTCATCCATTCGTTGCATGTGCAACGTGTAATGCTTGACTTATCATGGATTATTTTAGTTAACTATATTTCACACCTTTCATGTATGGGTGGTTTCCAAAATTGGCCACGAAGTTTCGATTTTATCATTTTAATCACAAGGTATTGAAGTTATATCAAGTTACGCTTTTGATTGAGATTGATTTTTCATCCTTCATTAAATTGATGAAATAGTGAGAATGAGACCTTTATATAGGCTAACAAGTAAGCTTCATTTGTACCATTAACAAAAAATAAAAAAATAAAAAAAACCTAATTAATTTAATGAAGGATTATATGTTAAAAAAATAGGTATATGTTATAAAAAAAAGGTATATGTTGAAACATTTTCAAAATGGTGCAATGTGACAAAACTTATATCTCATGGCCGATTTTGAAAATCAACTCGAACTTGAAGAGTATAAAATATAATCAGCTCTTGTTTTTTAATAGCACTATGAACGCATCTAGCTTAGTGTTAATAACAATTTGGGACGCGTATTCAAAATTAACACTTGTATTAAAAATGATAAATTAGGTTTTCATCCCTCATTTTCTTTTCTCATTAATTGAAACCTTATTCCACTTCCTTTTTTTTTTTTTTTTATCAAGGTCATTGACTTTTATCCACCTCGTTGAGTGTTTTAAGTACTTAAGTAGATGGCGTATCAGATCTTCATGGATGAAGTAGAAGTAGTTGATAGAGTCGTCTCCTCTAGTCGGCACAAGTAGCAAACATAGCCTTTAGTGGAGAATGCATACATGAGTAAGTCTCACCAAAACTTAGCTATGGTAAAACTGAAAGAGACAAAACCCATAGTTTAAGAAGAAAATGTGAGTAAATGCAACATGTCGGTACTTAACATCTTCAAGACGTAAGTAGAACATGAACAAGGATATGACCATCTTGATGTTGGTGCCTCATCAAGTTAGGAATTTAGTAGGGAAAATGCTCCTGAACTAAGCAAAAAACAAAAAAAGGTGTACATTACGTTTTTTTTTTTTTTTTAATTAAGCAATGATGTCAAATCCACTTTAACATTGCTATCCTAGAAAGACAATGTTGAGAATAAATTTATTAAACAAAGAAAAGAAAAATACAACAAAGAGCGGAAGGGCAAGAACCTTACCCCTCATAGAAAAATAAAGTTCTTTTTTCAATACCACTTAACGACGTAATTTATGTACGGAATGGAGATGCACGCAGACAATTACTATTTGCCCAATTGCCTAGATAGTTATTGCATTACTTGGGTGGACTTGCGCTTAAGGGATAAGGCGTTCTTAGGTCTAGGGGACAATGACACCATGTAGAAAGAGACTTAGTTCCCATGGAAGACAACAATAAAGTTGGAAATGATATCATATTACTGTGAAATCACCAAGGAATTCAATTCATATTCTTATAATAGCTGATTGAATCTGAAAGCAAATCTTTCTTGTATATAATAAATTGTTTCCATACCAGAGGGTTTGAAGTCACTGTTACTGCCCGTACCACTGCTAGACTCTACAAATAGTGAGGATTTCATGCATTTGCACACGGCAATTTTTAATGACAATTTTAAGAAAGTAGTGAAAGTATTTAGGCTTGCTCTTCACTCCACATCCCCAGTATTGCTGGCCTTGCATCCTTTGGTACAGGTAAACATTTGTTCAAGTGAAATAATGCACTTGCAAGGATTGATATTTTTATCTAGTAAAATAAAAATTAATAGAGAATGGAAGAGGAGATCATGTCATACTTCAGAAATAGTCTTCAAATTGCCCTGGGTTGTAACTTGAGCAATAATCTTGAGAGTACTCAAGCTTGGGCAAAAAGAAATCACCTACTTGTTGAACCACCTATGAAGGTTATAAATATGTAATTAATTGATCCACGAAAATTCACGGAGACATATAAACAAAGAAAAGTAATTGAATCTTATATTGCCTACAATGAACGGAGAAGCAATTTGGTATAAGAATCTCATTCCACAAAACTTCTTCAGTTTGGGCCTAAACAACTGAAAGCAAAACAATTCCCAAGATACATACTTTCATCTAAATCATCCACCGTCATTAACAAAACAACAACCTGTATCTTTCTTCAGTTACGATAAAGAAAAAACTCAGATGACCCGAAATCAAATGGCTGTTCAACGCCGGCTGGACTGTTTTTAAGAAAAATGTCAATTTGGAACATGTTGAAACCAAATTTGGTACCAAAAGATTTCAAACCTGAATTGTTTGTCAATAGTAGCTTTCATCGCCATGAACCTAAAGCATTATAATAAAACACAACTTATTAACTATTTGGTATTGGCTTGTAGAAAGTTAATAACTTTTCGCAACATTTCAAAACTGAAAATTGTAGTACCTTTCAGATATGGGAATCACGGATTTCTTCCCTCTTTCTTCTTCATACGCATCCAACACCATTGCAAACTCTTTAATTATTCTCTTATCCTTGCTTTCTGCAATCTAAACTCAATAAACTATTTCTTCTTCATACGTATCCAACACCATTGCATACGCTCTAATTATTCTCTTATCCTCGCTTTCTGCAATCTAAACTCGATAAATCCCAATGCTAAAAAAGCATGCCAAAATAACATGAAAAACGTCAGTAAAAAGGCTTCCACTGCAATGTATTGCCAATTAAATTTTACCAATTGGCTAAATATACATATAGGGTTCTAAGTTCTAATTGCCAAGGAAGTGCGAGGTCTGAAATAGGATTTACGGAAGTTACACTATTTGAGGGAAACTGTTTTGTATGAAATGTGGTGCAGTTTTCTAGGACCTTTTCCCATGTTTGAAGGTTTTTTTATTTACACAAATGCCCATGGAACATTTAGATTCATAATTTACTTTAGTTATAACTTTTGTTGTTTTAGGGGCTCTAATGTCTACTTCTTTTTTGTGAAGCTTTGAGACACCAAAAAACTTACTTCAGGCTTTCTAATATGTACTAGCCTTCCTGCACGCACTGCTGTGCATGCAAAAGGCTTTTTCTTTTTCTTTTTATTATGAGTGCTACGCATTCCTTAAATTGTTTTTATGTGTTTAAAAATAGAGAACATAATCTTTACTAAACAACTTATTGTATGATGATTGGATGCATTAATGGCAACATTACATAATAAGTGACACACCCTGACCCGGGATTTCCACTTGGACTCCGAATCGAGCTATGTTGGCGACACTATGAAGGTGACAAAGCCATAAAGTGTAGTGATGTGGAAAATGTGAATAAATTTAAACCTAAAATGCCTAAATGTAAAAGTGTGCATGTGAGCGGGAATAAACCCATTTCACACAGGATGTTAGAGCATAAGTAAAGTACAGTGAAGGTAAAAGAGGAATTATACCGTTAATAGTATTCCCACAATAACATTTTGCCAGATATCCTCTGCGACACGAAAGCTCAGCCACTAAAACCTGGAGGGACGAAAAATAGGGGTGAGTAGGCCTAAAAATAAAGTTTTGTAAAAACCTTTTCGAAAGCATAATAAACGCTCGCTGTAAAACAAGTATAGTTTCCAAAATATACATACTACGTATGATATAAAAATGCTTACCGTAGCCTGCAATATCTCAAGAATTCAATACGACACAATATTTCGTAAGTAAACACATGACGTTCGTAATCACATAATCTCGCATAAGCAAACATATCATATCGAGTGCTCATCAACACATGCTGACACACAAGTTTATGCAAAGATATTCTGACATGAACATGACTGGGTGTAACAATGATATACGTTCTACTACTAAAGTCACACGAAGACTGGCGCTATGGGTAGCACATACGAGTCCTAATTGCCTATAGCAATCTAGGACACGACTGGCACCTACAATGGATCCAAAGTGAGCGTACGGTGCCTTGTGCACATACACGTAAAAGATTGGCCTTGGACCGGTGAGTACTAACACCGGTGCAGCAAACGATGAGCAGATAACATAAATATAGTCATGCCACAATGATTCGATAATTCACATCGACCTAATAGTAATAGATAAAATATTAATCAAGGTCGTAATTAAAATCCCATAAAAGTATGCATATATGTGCATCCCGTAGGATTTATGATAATTTTGTAATCTCCGTTATTTCACTAATTCTTATAAACATTAGTCTAATCTAAGCATATGTAGGGAATCCTTTTTCAAATGTATAAATGAAAAGTAAATAAATATATAATATTTAAAGGCAAAGACCCAATCACAGTTACTTACGATTTCATATTCGTCCAAGCTAGGAAGCCGAAGTCTTTCATACTAATCACACCTAAACAGAATAATGGGACTCATTAGTAAAACTCCACTAAGACAATTAAATTTGGGAAAACAGGGTACGGATTTGAAATCAAGGCGTTGAAATACGCTACGAAGGGTTCCTCGATAAATTTTGTAAAAAGTCAACTGAGACACCTATGTGGTCCACCATGTTAAAACTTTAGAATTTCACTAAATGGATGTCAAAAGTGGACTCGAGACGTTGAAATTAGCCTAGAAGGGTTTCCGAGAAATTCTCGAAAATGTCAACATAAAGAATATTCCAGGAATATTCTGAGCCCATTTCAAAACTAGGTTGGCTAGAACAATGGCCCAAAGGTTTGGGCCGAGCTTGGATCAAGTTTTGGGCTTAAGGCTCTTTTTTTTGCATCGGGTTGGGTTGATCCGTGGGCTTGCGGGTTGACTGGTTTTCTAAGAAGGAGAACACCGGAATCGCAGGTGAGAATAGCCGGAAAACTTTAAAGGGCTATAACGGTTTCAATTCCAAACCAAATTCAAAAATTCAAAGGCCAAAGTAAAGCTTAGGAGTTAAGGAATCGAAATATACCAAAGTGAGGTCGAGCCGAGGTCGGGATCGGCTGGAAAAAGCCTGCAAATGGCCAGGTTTCTTGCCAAAAATCTGGGGAGTGTTTCCCCTAGTGGTTTCTATCCCCAAACCCTATAACAAAGGCCTAAAACCTTAAAATCTTTCACAAACGATGAAAATGACGAGAAATGGGGGTTCCCAAGGCCTACCTTGGTTAGAAAATAGTGAAGTATCGCCAGACGAGATGATGAACAGTGGGAAAAGCCACTGTGCAACCACATCTCGAACCAGGGTGCACTGAACTGACTAGATGACAGCGATGGTGATCTCTCTTCGAGGTTTGTGGTCTGGTTCCGATGGTTTCAACGAAAAATGGCGATGCTCCGTCGTTGTCTTGTCTGCATGATTGCAGAGATGAGGAGGACGACTGAGAGAGAGAGAGAGAGAGAGAGGTGAGGGTTAAGGGAGAGGAAATCATGACAGTTAGCGATGGTTCATGACTAGCCTAGGTTTGTGGTAGTGGTGTTCGCCGAAACGGCAAGGGTGGTATTTGCGGTTTCTTTGCACTTGCATAGAGAGACACGAGACAGAGCTGAGAGATGAGAGGGAGTGAAATGAGGGAAAGAGATGAGGTGGCAGCAAATGAGTGGAGAGTAGGAAAAAAAATGGGATTTCTGGTGATTGGGAGACACAGGAGAGAGGGAAAGAGTAGGGGTGTGGGCCCCATGTGGCTTACAGCTCAAAGTCACTATTGAACCATATATTTTCACAAAGTAAAAATAAATAAATAAAAATACATAAAGAACTACGAGTTACTTAATCCCTCAACGAGGATACGTAGGCAATCTAGGGCTTGACCTAGGTGCAGTCGCAAAATCAAACACCCAAATCCCCAAGTTACAATTTGTTCATATTGGAATTCATTCTTAACTAAGGATTGTAATTAATAGACGCATAGTCTAGAATGGGTCGAACTCAAATTAATAAAACCCTTTTTGGAAAAATGAGACGCATAGTCTAGAATGGTTGAACTCAAATTAATAAAACCCTCTTCGGAAAAATGAACGAGGGTGAAATCGTGTCGAGTGAATTATTTGTTTACATATTATTACAATTTTTGCTCAACAGTCATCAATGAAAATACAGAAAAATATCTCCCGTAACGTGAATTTATCAAAATGCCCATCATGCTCCATAATTTGTCTTCATCGTAACTCCAAATTTAGTTCCGCTTGCGCCTATGTATTTGTACTGTGACATCCCACATCGCCCAGGGAAGTGATCCTTAAATGTATATTCCCATCCCTACCTAGCACGAGGCCTTTTGGGAGCTCACTGGCTTCGGGTTCCATGGGAACTCCGAAGTAAAGCGAGTAGCGCACGAGAGCACTCCCATGATGGGTGACCCATCGGGAAGTTCTCGTGTGAGTTCCCAGAAACAAAACCTTGAGGGCGTGGTCAGGGTCCAAAGCGGACAATATCGTGCTACGGTGGTGGAGCGGGCCCGGGAAGTGGTGTCATCCGGGCCGGGATGTGACATGTACTGTTGAGTACTTCGAGAATACGATAAAATAATAGTCCATACGCGTCACGAAATGACGATTAACGAAAGTCAATGATCTCGCCTCTAGGGATATTTTCGTCAAATAACTTTTTTAAAATTTATAAAATAGTAAAATTAGGAACGGGTTGTCACAATAAGTCATGTAGGGAGGAGTTTTATGTTGGCCAGAGGTTAGAATGGAAGAGTAGATTTTGTTTCAAGCTGCAATGTGCAGTTGTAGACTTATAGTGGTGTTTGAATGGTGAGTTGCTATATTTCTGAGTCCTTTACTTCCTGCAAGCCCAAACAAAAGTGGACCAAAAAAAAAAAAACAGAAATACAAAACAATATTAAATTCTAATAAGATATTAGAATTTACCGAATAATGTTATGTTGAGAGAAGCTCTTAAATGAAATGTCGAATGCCCTCTTTATTTAAATTGTTTTCATCCTCACAATATATGAAATTAGAACTGCAAGAAAACAACCTACCCATATATTAGCCACCAATTTGGAGACGCGAAAAGAACAAAAATTTGATGTTAAAAACATAAATTAGAAGAAAAATGCGAATAAAAACATAAATCGGCACTAATATCCACCCTCCAAACCTTCATCTCTACAAATCAGACACCCCCAATTTCACCAGAAACCGCCAAGTCTCGGGTTTTGCAGTCGGTGGCCGGGACCTTATCAGAGACATTTTGCAATTATCGCCTGCTCCAATGGATAATGGCATTACAAACACCAGGTTATAGTTCATCTCCATGTCATCATAGTTCTTTAACCTTAATTTAGTTTTGAGTGAAAATATTACCATAAAAAAAAATTCTAAAAACAGTTAAATTAATAGTGCCCTATAAGTTATAGCGTTTACTTCATGAATCGTGCAATGCCACACCATCAAATTAACTATTTCATTTGGTAAAGTCTCCGGCTTCGCAACAAAACCCTACAAACACAAAAATTATAACTGTGATTCACATAGAAAGATGGGTGGGCGTATGGACGTGAGGGTGGTTCTTATAAATGCCCATTGATCAACAAACGACTTTTGCAATTGAGGTTGATCAATTACGTGGGTAGAACGTGGGATGAGAATGTGCATGTCTCTATTATTTATTTTCTTTATTTGTTTTGAAATTATTCGATCTCTTTTCCAATAATTTTATTTTTGTTTTAGTTTTTTTGTATCTATTTTTTTATGACAAAATTATCCCTACGAATTTTGTTCTATTATTTTCTGTAAGGTTTGAATTTTTTTGTTTTAGGGACTTTTATGTCCAATTTTTTTTTTGTGAAGCCTTGAACACCAAAACTCACTTCTGGCTTTCTAATATTAGAGATATGTATGTACATAGGTATGCTTATATTTGAGCATATTGGTCATATGATTTGGTCGTAAATATGTCAGACCGTGGAGCATTGATCTTTTTGGGTAAATTAATTAGAACTTTTATTCTTAATTTTTTTTTTTTTTGAACAACGATATAATCTACACTAAAGGGGGGTGGCCCAGTGGATTTTGCTTCACAATGAGGCTAGCAATAATTTGATTCAAATTTGTCTTTGACGAGAATTGAACCTAAAACCTCTCACTTACAAGTGAAGCGAAATACCACTACGCCGAGTACTAAATGCCCAATTCACGAATTTTTTGTTAGCGACAAAACTCCAATTTTTAGGGACTAATGCTCACTTATCTGGATGATTAATTTGTCAATTTTTACGGATAAAATCTATTAAACAGAAGTAATCCAGGTGTCCTTTTCTAAGTATAAATAATATGCAAGGTGTGGACGCAAGTGATAATAGTTCAGCTCTGGACTAGAGATATAGTGTTCGATTTCATTCTCCCCCAATATAACATGTTAGTTGGTTTAATTGTAGAACATAATTGAAACTTGATTGGCTGAGATAGCTTTCATCTTATGTTAAACCAATTACGCTAGTAACATGGATTGACAATTTGACGCACTCTAGCTTAGATTTTGTGTTACATGAGAATTTTTTTTTTTTTTTTTTTTCATCTGAAATCCTTTATTAGTTAAGGCGTCCCTAAAGCAAAAAGAAGGCAAAGAGTAGAGAAAAAGCGCTTTGGCCCTCAAATTCAAAGGCAGAAGAAGCTTGATTGCCTGCCTATAAAAACAGCAGTTTGAAAGATTAAACTATTGGAGAATCCACAAACTAATACTCACAACACGCAACAATATAACCTCATTTTAAACATGAAAATGATCACAGCTTAAATTGTTCTTATTTCATCAACTAACTCTTCATCTAACATCTTTTTATTTCCAATATTCTAACAGATTTTTTTCCCCACATAAGAGTAAAAAGAAGGTAAAAAAATACAAGTTGACCAAACTAATTAAAATATGCAAAAAGAAGAAACAAAAGCAAAGATGAGCCCTGAGTCACAGGTAGGGCAACGTATCAGAATCACATGTGCTGATTGGCCGAACCCATATCACCTTATCCAAACCCAAATCCTCACCACCCACATCAAATCCCTACAAACTCCCAATCAAAATCTCCATAACCCCGGAAAAAATTATACTACCGCACCACACAACACAAACCACCCACAACTATACCACTCTCTCTCTAGTCCCTCATGGCCATGGCAACACAAGCCAGCCTGTTCACCCCAACCCCCTCAGCCCCAAAGACCATCGCCGACCGTACAACCGCCCCATGGAAGCAATCAGTCTCCTCCTCCTTCATGGCCCCCAAGCCCCTCAAGCTTTCCACCACAAGAACAATGAGGATTAATGCCTCCGCTGAAGAGAAAACCGTGACCCCCACGAAAGAGGAGGCTCCGGTAGGCTTCACCCCACCTGAGCTGGACCCAACAACTCCCTCGCCGATCTTTGGCGGCAGCACCGGCGGGCTGTTGAGGAAAGCGCAGGAGGAAGAGTTTTACGTGATCACATGGGAGTCACCAAAGGAGCAGATTTTTGAGATGCCGACCGGCGGAGCAGCCATCATGAGGGAGGGTCCTAACTTGTTGAAACTGGCTAGGAAAGAGCAGTGCTTGGCTCTTGGGACAAGGCTGAGGTCAAAGTACAAGATTAAGTACCAGTTTTACAGGGTTTTCCCTAACGGGGAGGTCCAATACTTGCACCCCAAGGATGGTGTGTACCCTGAGAAGGTGAACCCTGGGCGCCAAGGGGTTGGCCAGAACTTTAGGTCGATTGGGAAGAATGTCAACCCAATTGAGGTCAAGTTCACCGGCAAGCAAGTCTATGACATATGATCATGATATTGATTTGTGTAATTTACAATGTATTTAAGATCATGATGATGACTATGTGAGTATAATTTGTGCTTCTTGTAATTTGATTTCATTAAAATGCAGCTTCAGTGACATGATTTGGGTCAATATGTTTTCCATTTTAATTTATATTTGTTAAATATTTCCATAGATTATTAGACTGTAGTTGAAGCAAAACGCGTGCCGATGACTGGGTTTCATCTTTTTTTTTGGTAAACTGGATTTATAACCAGGGCAAAGCCCAAAAAGGTACAAGGAAGTCCACAGCAAGGATTAACCAACAAACATAACCCAAAGAAACAACTTCATAGTGAAAGATGGAGCAAAGACCCGACACAAACCATAACATTGTGTCACCCTAAATCACTCGAACCAAATCAAGACTTAAGGTGGACACGGTAAACCATCCTTGTTCAAAATATGAACGATATGGAGGTCTCTCGACCCAAGTATAATCGCTCATCTCCGAGTTCTTGGAAGAAGCTAATCGATCAGCAACCATGTTGACTGATCTAGGCACCAAGGACCATCGCATCTGGAAAAAGTCCTTCACACACAAAATTTTTCGTAAGACTGGAACCGTGTCACATCTCTCATTGAATATGGAATTACTTAAACTTAAAATTACTTCCTTTGAATCTGATTCCATAACGATTTTATCTAACTCCATGTTCTTGGCAAGCATACACCCATCCAAGATCGCCTTTGCCTCCGCCACTCGAACGCTTAACACCGAGATACATGATTTCCTTGCAGCAACAAACTTATCATTTGAATCTTTTATTACCATTGCAATATTTCCTTTCTTTGTTGTAGCATTCCAGCTAGCATCCGCATTAACTTTAAACAATGACCGAAAAGGTGGAGACCAAGCAGAGGTGGGTTGAGAATTACCATGTAGATTTCCATGGTTGTTTGAGCTTGTCCGCCTCCCACTTGTAGCCCTTTGAGTTCTCCTAGTAGCCTCCATAAAATAGCATAGGCAGAACTAGGCTTGTGAATAACCTGAAAATGACACTTTTTTTATTGAAAATAGCATTGCATATCTCTTTCCAAATATTCCAACAAGTGAACGCCACTTGTGACAAAAGACAAGTTTTATCTTGCCTACTGCCCATATTATTCACAATTAGAGAATGTAATCAATTACTAAAAGTATCAATTTCATTTTTATTCACCTTATAGTTAAGTGGGCCTCTGAACCAGACAAGATCAACAAATGGGCATAGAAAAAACATATGCTCCATAGACTCATCCTGCTCATTACAAATGGGGCATATTGGTGAGGCAGCAACACGTCTCTTAAAGATATTCAACCTTGTGGCAAGAGCTCTATAAAGGACTCTCCACATAAAAGTTCAAATTTTAGGAGGGGTTTCCAACTTCCAAATGCTTTTCCAGACTTGGCTATTGATTGATGCCATTAAGGAGGAATTTCGGTTTCAATTAGAAGACTCCTTACCATGTAACCAATGATAACCCGATTTCACCGTATAAGCACCTCTTTTCTCCAAAGGCCAAATAAATCTATCATTACAAGAAGGGTCCCCAATTTGTATATCTTTTATTTCATCAAGCTCCCCCTGAGAGATGCAAGAACTAATGGGTTAAAGATCCCATTCCTGAGAGGAAGGCCGGATTATAGAGGCAACTTTTTGGTTCAGGTTTATATTAGAATCCAGACAAGGGTTGGGATGCCCATTTGGTAATGAAGGAATCCACCGATCCACCCATAACCTTATAGTTTCACCATTCATCACCTGCCATTGAGCACCACCCAATAAAATCTCTCTCCCTTCCAGTAAGCTTGCCTAAGCCCACGAAGACATGCTTCCTTTTTTAGCTTCCAGAAATGATGAATTTATAAAGTATCTTGCCTTCATAACTCTAACCCATAAGGATTCTGGTTCCATCACCATTCTCCAACATTGTTTAGCCAACACAGCCACATTAAACTCCTGCAAATTCCTGAAAACCCAAACCTCCCTCTTGTTTTGGCAAGCTAAGACATCTCAACTCACCCAATGGATCTTTTTATCATCAACATTTTGTCCCTACCAAAATATAGCCACAAGAGAGTCAAATTCCTTACAAATGCTTGCAGGAAATTTAAAAATATTCATTGGGTAAACTGGTACAGCTTGGGCAACAGCTTTAATAAGTACATCATTTCCCGCATGTAACAACAACTTCTATTTCCAACCCTAGATTTTCCTTAATAAACGATCTTTGATATACCCCAAAGCTTGGCGTTTAGACCTACCCCGAATTGTTGACAAACCAAGATAAGTACCAAGGTCATCAACAATTGGCATCCCCAAAATAGCACCCAACTCTTCCCTTACATTTCTTGGGGTACTAGCACTGAAGTACACACTTGATTTATTGAGACTAATATGCTAGCCTGAAGCAGCACATTAAGCATTTAAAATCTGAACAATGTTCCTACAATTTTGTTGATTGGCCTGGAGAAAAATCAAGGTATCATTCGCAAAGCACAGATACGATATACTTAGACTATTTGAGCTAATTTTAATTCCTTCAATATAATTCAAATCCATAGCTTTTTGAATGAGCAAAGAAAGAACATCACTTACAAACAAGAATGAATGAGCAAAGAAAGAACATCACTTACAAACAAGAAAAGGTAGGGTGAAAGAGGATCCCCTTGCCGAAGCCCACGTGAAGGAAGAAATTTCCTGCCAAGCCTACCATTGATTACAACAGAGAAGTCAACAGTGACCACACACTTTATAATTAAATCAATCCATCTTCGATCGAACCCCATCTTGACCATAAACTCCTCCAAGAAATCACACTCTACACGATCATAAGCTTTATTCATATCCAACTTTATACCTAATTCAAACTTTATTTTAGTTCTTCGTAATTTCATGAAATGGAAAATTTCATGGCCAATCAAAATATTATCTTCAATCTGCCGGCCAGCAACAAAAGCATTCTACATTGGAGAAATTAACGTCACTAAGAGTGGTTTAAGTCAATTGGCAAGAATTTTAGAGAGTATCTTATAAGAAAAGTTGCACAGGCTAATGGTTCTGAATTGAGCAACAGACTTCGGATTCGGAACCTTCGAGATCAAGACAAGCTGTGTAGAGTTTATTTTTTTGGGGCTAACCTCTCCATTCATAAAATTGTTGACTATTCCTTTAATCTCCTGCGAAATAACATCCCAGTAGCAATGGTAGAATATGCCTTGAAATCTGTCAGGCCCAGGTGCTTTCATACCCCCAATTTGAAATACTGCATCCTCAATCTCACTGTCAGTAATTAGACAAGCGAGAGTGAGATTCATCTCCATTGTCACCATCTGATCCACACAATCAAGAAGTGAACCCCAATCTCTCGGCCCATCTGAGGCAAACAAAGACTTATAGTGCTCCTTCAATCTTTTCCTTATTTGACTTGCAATCTTGACCCACTGCCCATTACCATCCTTAATCTTCATAATCTTATTTTGTCTTCTTTTCTGCACAGTGGACTAGTGAAAGAAAGAAGTGTTAGCATCATCGCATTGCAGCCATTTAATTCTTGACCGATGCTGCCAATAACTTTATTCTTGCTCCCTTAATCTATCAAGATTTAAAGAGACAACCTCAATTTGTTCAACATTTTCCCTTCCAATTCATTTGCAGCACACCCAACTGACCCGTTAATTCTTCAATTTGCACCCTCCTCCGTCTAAACTTTCTTTTGCTCCATTCCTTCAATCTACCACAACATAAGTTAAGTTTCTTTTGCCATTTCAATAGCCAGTCTCCTTCACACTCCTCATCCCAACACTTTTTTACAATATCTCTACAATCGTCTTCTTTCGTCCAAAAAGCCTCAAATCTAAACTGGCATTTACCTCTAGCAGTCTCAGGTTCACAATTGACAATACGTGGGCAGTGATCCGATCCCATTCCTAACCCGTGCATAACTGCTGTATTTGGCCACCATTCTTGCCACTTCCCATTAATCAAATGTCTATCAATTATTTCTTCCACGATCTGCCCTTCCCTTGTACCTCTCCAAGTGAACTTGGGTCCATTAAAACCCAAATCAATTAATTCCGTCTTGTTCATAAAACTCTGTAAATATGTTGGACGATTAATTCTGACTTCTCTTCCTCCAGATTATTCATCCTCCCATAAGAATTCATTAAAGTCTCCTCCACACATCCACGGTAAATCACAAGGCCCAAATGTAGTTATCATCCACTTCCAAAAATCCTCCTTTTCATCTCTATATGGGGTTCCATAGACCCACGTAACACGAAATTGGCATTGAGAGCCATTCAAGCAAATGTACGAATCAATAACAAAGTTGGAGGAAAAAGAGATTCTAACCTCCAGACCATCATCCCACCAAAGACTAATTCCCCCTGCAATACCAACCGGTGGAACATCAAAACCATTATTATATCCCATTTTCCGACGAAGAACTGCAATTCTATGATTTTTCATCTTAGTTTCAGATAGAAAAATCATAGCGGGTCTATGTTATGCAAGTAAGAATTTGTAAATTTTTTCCTAAAGGAAAAAGAATTTGTAAATTTCTATTTTTATCAGTCAACTTGGTTAATTAATTTTTTATTTGTATAGTTGTTACGTTCCTCAACTGAAAGTTCGAATCATTTAATTAGGGTCCCTTCGGTTCACTGATTTCCGCAAATATGACATGTTGAATTTAAATCAAATACCTTTTGAGAAAGAAGCCCTTGGGATTAGCTCAAGTGCAAAGAAAAAATGAAAAAACAAGTTAGAATTATGATAGATTTAAGTTCGATTGCATATATATGGTAGCGGTACAATTCGGACAGGTTAGATGGTCAACTCAATTCTAAATCAACATTCACAATTTGTGTTTGGGTTGGATTCAGGTTCATACAAGTTTATTCGGGTTCAAGTTTCAATTGGGATTGAGTTTGGGTTTACTTATGTTGGGTTTAGGTTTGTTTAATTTTATTGAGTTTAATCTTATAACAACTTATTTTGCAAGATTTTTTAAATTTTGAATCAACAACATCAATTCTAGTTAAAATTCAAATAATGTGGAGATCATTTCTAATTATTCAACCATGCGAAGTTGAAAAAAGATTACAAAAAGAATATCAAAGTTTCAACTTAAAGAAACATAAAAGCAACATCATCATTCGTTGTTCATGTCACATCCCGACCCGGGACGAACCACTTCCCGGGCCCGCTCCACCACCGTAGCACGATATTGTCCGTTTTGGGCTTACCATTTCCTCACGGTTTTGTTTTTGGGAACTCACAAGCAACTTCCCAGTGGGTCACCCATCATGGGATTGCTCTAGCCCCCTTCTCGCTTAACTTCGGAGTTCCTACGGAACCCGAAGCCAGTGAGCTCCCAAAAGGCCTCGTGCTAGGTAGGGATGAGAATATACATTTAAGGATCACTCCCCTGGGCAATGTGGGATGTCACAGTTCAAATAAAACTCAACAACAAACCTTAATTATAGTTATCTCAAAACTTGTACCTAGCTTATATAATATGAAGCTGGATAAGTAACATGTGCATGAGAGAATTTAGATTAGAAATCAGGTTGGTTTTGGGTTGACATGAGTGGATAAGACATCAACCCAACCTAACTCAGTAAATGATCTAGTTGATATCACATTGAGTTTGGGCAGGTTTTTACTTCCATTCTAATCTACCCGAACGAGTTTAAAATTGAATTGGGCATGGGCAGATTCTTCCTTATATCATTTAACAAATACGGAGATCCGCCCAACGTCACCGGTTTGAGTATCATGTGATGAAATTAGGGTTCCATCATAAAACTAATTGACAATATGGGGAGTAGCCTAAGATCATATAAGCACATAGCAAACCTTGTCCCTCACCGATGTGGGACAACTCTCAACATCATGTTGGGACTAAGTATATTGAAAGGCCCAAAGTGTGCAAACATTTACATAAATCTTTTAAGTGTATCGCTAAAATTGTGTTATATAAAAATGAGATAGTAAATATATCCATAAGAGGAATTTGATGTTGTCATGACGCTTTTGTTAGGGGAACCAAACATAAAATATGTGATAATAAAGGTGGTAACTTTCTCAAAGTTGATTGTGACAAAGTTAAATATTTGTTATATAAGCTAGTCAAATGATTAAGGGTTTGTTTGGATATGTTTTTAAAATAACTAAAAGTATTTTTGGTGAAAATATTTTTGGAATCAATTCTTAGTTAAAATGCAAGTAAATCCCAGAAAAGCACTTAAAGTACTTCCTGGAAGAAGCACATAATTTGTGCTTCTTGCAGAAATCACCTAAAGTACTTTTGGAACCAAAAACAATTTCTCTAAAAGCGTTTTCAACCATTTTAAAATACATCCAAACGAGCCCTAAAATATTTATTCAGCTAGCCACTACTTTCAACCATACTAACTATATTAACTTAAGTTAAAATATTTTAATATTATTTTTACTAAAACATCAACCCATACGAACAGAACAAAATAAACCTTATAAAATTGCCACTACAAAATTCTCGATCGAATCACAAACAATTTTTTTTTTTTTAATTTAACTAAACTAAACTAAACTAAGAGAATGTTAGGTCTCATTTGGCAGCTCGGACTGTACTGACTATTTCAATTGGATAGGATAAATAGTCGTCGGATAGTACTGACTAAATTAGTTAGACGTTTGGTATTGTATCGGATTAATTTATGTATCGGATAATACGTCGGACTATAAATTTTTTTTTTTAATTCACAATAATTGTTGTTAAAATTAAAATAAAAAATAAAAAATAAAAAAAGAAAGAAAAAACAGGACTCTTCTCAGTCATATCTTCCTTCTTCACCATTTTCCCAGCGCATCAATCCCACCCTCGGCGACCGATTGCAGAGGAGTAGCGGCCAGGGTCGAGAACTCGGAGCCTATATTCGAATTCCTGTCCCCCTCCTCGTTGGAGCCCAGCTCGCTTCCTCATCGGAGCCCAGATCCGAATTGATATACCCCTTCTCGTCGGAGCCTAGCTCCTTTCCTCATCGTCCGTCTCGTTGTCGGAGCCCAGATCGGAAGAATTTGAATCATCATCTTCCTTGGAAGAATTTGTTGTCAGAAATCAAAGGCAAACAGAGAGGTGGGAGGTGTGTGTGTAAAGGAGGGAGGAAGAGAGAGAGAGAGAGAGAGAGAGAGAGAGAGAGAAAAGATGGCGACGAAGACGAACCTGGAAGTAGACGAGAGATAGCAGGCGATGTTAGAGAGTTGAAGGAGAGTGCGTGAGAGAGGGACAGAGTGAGCCAGTGTGAGCGAGAGAGATACACCTGACTAAATAATACAGAGGTTTGGGACAGGATAAACAAGTGGGTGTGAAGGGGATAAAAAAAAGTGGGGCCAGATTAAATAATCCGATGCTTATTTAATACGAAGCTCACCAAACATCCACTCCGTATTATTAGCACTATCCGGTGGTCTTATACGGCGTGCCAAACGAGGCCTTAAAGATTTAGAATCCTAAACGCAATCATTGAAGAGGAAACTGACTCTATCTACTAGGTCAATCCACTGCTTACATAAACCTTTTTTCCTTAAATTAAAGGACTATTATTTACTGGTACATTGCATAGATACACTTTGGATTGGGAATATACACTTGAAGATATCCTCATACGCACAACCCATAATAATTGACATATTATGAACACATTTAGACATAATTGAGAAAAATATGTACAAAAGCACATCCCAAGCATAACAGGCTAACCCAAATCCAACCAAAGCCAGCAGCAAAAACATCTGGAAAGGTGGACGAGTGAGTGAACTCCGTCAAGCTCCGACAGCTGTGGCGGTGAGGACGGAATCGAGCTCGATGTCGCTTCGGGTGCGGCTGATCCTTTGGTTGCTACCATCCTTTGCGCCGCTTCCTCCCACCCATACTTCTGATATTGCTTGTGCCATGTTGTTCACATTCTCTAACACGTAATCTGCTTCCTTGCTTTTCACGGTTTTTCCAACCTTCATTTCAAAACAACAATACGCAATATAAATTAGTACCTAACCGACCATTTTAAGAAAACCTTACAATATTATTCTAAGAAGATACAATCTGACCAAACACAACATGATAACTTAGTACCAAATTGACCATTTTAAGAAAACCTTACAGTACACCAATTTAGGAGGATTCTTTCTCGCCAAACAATCCACATGTTATTTTATGAAATACAGCATTCTTAGCTTACGACGATGGCTTGGTAAGGGCATTGGTTTTATGAGTGTGTTTCAAAAAGTGCGAGTTGTCATGTTTTGAGTCGCAAATTAATTAAACTTGTGACATGTTCCAACATTAAAAAAAGAGACAGGTCAGTAGATTATGAGGCAATTAGGTCAAGCATATCATTTTACATAATTTTCTAATGAAAAATAAAAATTGGAATAAAAAAATTTCTTTGTATTAGTACAAATCTCAGTTGTTAAACGGTTCATAATATACTTGAACAAAGTCATTAAATATGCGACTTATCGATTTGATGTTGATGACATATTGAAAACTTATTATTTTGGCAATTAAGATAAAAAAAATAATCATTTTAGTAATTAAATTGAAAAATAATTATCTTGAGCAATTTTGTGGAGGTCGTGCTTTTATATGTGGAACAAAATTCTGGTCATAAAAACCAAAAATAATGAGCGGGGGATCAAAATTCCAAACTATTGTAACACTGTTTCACATATTATAAAATATTTATTTATACAACTACCAAAAGATAATCTAAAAACAGAAATTTTAAAAATTAGTTAATTACCAAAACGGTGCGTAGACCAACAGCTTTCCCCGCGGCGACGTTACGCACGTTGTCATCGAGAAACAGCTGTAAGACAACAAAAACGCGTTATCAAAATCTCCTAACAACTTCATCGTTCATATTATCACACAACAAACTGACCAACCAAACGAAATTATAATTAAATGTACATCTCGGCCGTACCGTGCGGCGAGGATCGACCTCCGCAGCCCGGAGCGCGATCTCCATGGCCTTTATGGACGGCTTCAGGACCACCGGGAACTCGTCCGGCTGAGTCGAACTTGGAAGGTTTGGGTTCATTGTCTCAAAGCATATGATCCGATCGAAGTACTCCTCCACTCCCAGACGTTCCAACACCTTCACCGCGTGCTTCCGATCCGAATTCGTAAATATCTGCAACATTGGTTCATGTTTCATCATTTACTTCTTTCCAACTTTTATAAATTTTACAGTTTTGTGGTTTTTTTTTTTTTTTTTTAAATTTTCACACACAATAAAATAATTATACTAAACTACGATTCTGTGAACTTTGAGCTTACGATTTTTCTTTGCGAGATGCTGCGGAGGAGGTCTCGGAGCTGAGGGTCGGGTTTGATCCGATCGTATGGCAGCCTTCCATGCACGACGTCGTGGTAATCTTTGGCGTCGATGTCGTACCCCAACGCCTACAAAAGAAAGCAACAAATTACAGAAAATTCTTTTATTTTTAATTGTGCGTAAAATTAAAAAGAAAATTAATGATGAATTTACTCGTAAGCCAGCGAGGGAGCTGCCGTATTTTTTGAAAAGCTCAACGCGAAGGCCGGACGCCTTGCTCTCTGGGAATCCGCATTTTTCAACGAGAAAATCTGCAATCAAGGATAAAAACTAAATTAAATATTAAATTACGAGTTTAATTAAATTTGAATTATTGATTTTGTTATTTTTGTTTTCGCACCATCGATGTTCTTCTTGCAAGCTTCACCGAGTCCAAGGTTGGAAGAGTACAGAGTGTCATCTAAATCTGTGGAAATTAAACAAATTAAGCGATAGTGATTATTGTCATCAAAGATTGATTACGAGCTTGAGAAACCAGATAATTATCAAGTAATGCATACCGAAAATGATGGAATCAAAAGGAGAAGAGGAACTGCGGGAATCCATGGGAAGCTTAGAGAGACGAGAGCTGAAATCGAATTTCAAAAAAGTAAAAAACTTGTAACTCAACCGGGTTAAGAAGGTCGTGAAAATTAAGGTTTATTTTGCTTCTACAATAGCTTGGACGAAGAGGATGGGAAAGGAATTATTTATAGGGGCAGAGTGGGAGGGAAAAGTGGGGCAAGGACAGGTGGGTTCTGCTCATAGGATAAATTTAATTTTTTTTTTACTTAAAAATGAATATTAATATGGATGTGGATAGAAAGGATGAGATGGATGAAAGACTGTTGCTGACTCAGGCCACCGCGTCTGGTCGAAGATTCCAAGGACAGTCGGGGAAACTTTTTTGACGAAATTGCCCCCGTGATCCATCACGTTGCAAAGAGACTAGTAATTTTTGTTTTTAATTTTTTTCTTTTTTTACAAGCAACAATAGATAGATAGATTTCATTAATACAAACTAAATTTACAAGAGTAGTTAAATGGCTACATATTTTCTAATGATCAATTTTTGATCTGGAGTGAAATTCGCATAATCAACAAATAATATAAAATCCTTACATGACTACCACACATAAGAACTAGTTGCAAACGATATAATCTGTCACAAAAAGACGATAAAATCGACAAATTAGACATTAGATGCACACATTAGTCATTGCTAAATAGCGAGGCCACATCGCACGATAGAGGGAATAGCGAGGCAACAACACTCGCCGAAGTGACACAACACAAAACATTAAACAAAACTTACTAATCTGAGAAGGCAACCACCAGCTAAATTGACTCCAAGACACCGGTAACACCGCTTCTAGGTATATCTATAGTATCCATCAGAGGGGCTCCCACAAATATGTTCAGGTAAGGCAACTCAATCGCGGGTCTCCACTCAGGAGAACAAATCGTAGAAGGTGGATCCAACCCACTACAACCCTAAATCTTGCCTAAAAGAAGCCCGTGCTTAGGAAGAACTTTGTCAAATAGAGGGCGTGTTACCTGCAGAACTGTGAGAGGGAGTGGGAGGCGCGAGGTAAGGGAAAATGAGGGGGAGAAGGGCAAAGCAGGAAGAAGGGAGGCAGGGCACCCGGGGTGGGGGGGTGGTGGTGGGTGAGAGGGGGTAAGTGATGCGAGAATTATACGCACACAAATTAAACCCTCTTTTTATCAATTGTAGTATAAGTATAAGTAGGGATCGTTCTTAACCGGGGATTAGGAGGGATTGCAAAATCACTTGGAAACTGACTCAAAAACGTAAAATAAAGTTTAAAACACTAAACTAGACTCAAAGAATGCAAAACTAAACACTTAAAACACTAAAACAAACCAAAAGACTCAAACAGCACCCAAAACACTCAAAACTGCCTTAAAAACACTTTCTGGGCAGTTTTGAGCACTTTGACTACTTTGGACGAAATTGGGTAATAAAATGAATCAAAACACTTAGAAACACAAACTAAGACACTTTCTAACTAAGTTGGACACTAAAGCAAAGGGGGATTGAGTTTTTGACGAATTTGAAAACAAAACTTAAAACTTTGTAAAACGAACAGATTTTAAAACGAATTTGGATTTAATGAATGGAATGGAAGCTAGCTAAGGGGTTCATCTCCACACATGTTACACTTGCATATAAAACGATTTCCAATTGCTTTTCAATAACTATGATGCTCAACACCCCAAGTTAACCGTGATGCACTAATTAACTCTCAAATTTTCCTTATGTTATTGAATTGGATGATGCATGCGACAATTCAAATCATTCTCCAATAGTTCTCAACATGAATGCATAGAAGAGATACAATGAGAGATCATTATGCTCTATGAAAATTATAAGTGTTGACGAGGCATTCGTTACTATGATTGCATGAAACTTATGCCAAGAATTCGTTTAACGCGATTGTTTATAAGCAACCTCCACTACTTGTGAATATAAGTTCGTAACTATTAGGTGAAACTCACTTATATTCTAGCGTCATATTCATGCATGAAAATTAAGCGTGTACTCTCAATAAACATACATAAATAAGTTATCAATCAAACAGTTAAACAAATTGAATCCACAACTTATGAAACGCAATTAGAAGTAATCAAATCAAAATGCAAGCATAAACATATATTTCGAATCCCCCCCTAGCCAAGGGGGGGTTTAGTTCCTCATACGTACAAAGCAAAGAGAATTGAAATTAAACATTGAATTCAAAGGAAAAGAAACACCTAAACATTCCAACAACTCAAACTTGAATTGTATGAACATTTAGGCCCGCTTCTCTTCCTCTTTGTCGTAGCACAAGGTCTAAGGTTAGTTTGATGGTGTGAATGGTTTGGGGAGTGGTGAAAATGGAAGTGGGAGGCCACGACAATAAGGAAATGGTTGGTGTTTGTAGATGATTTTCTGAAAATGGAAGAGTGTATGAGAATGAATGGGAATGAATCAATTGTGGTTGCAATGGATGCTTATTTATAGGTGAAAAGGAGGGAATATGACAGCTAGGAACTTGGTGGAAATCTGGAATGGTGATAGGAGATGCATGTGGCTGATTTATGCATGTGATTAAAGGGTGGGAGTGCATGTGCTTTGACAGAAATGAAAGGGAATGCACGGCAATGATGATTTCTGGTGGTGAATGGGTGTATGTTTGAATGGTGCATGTGGGTGAATGGTTTAATTAATGGGAGTGCATGTTTGAATGATTAAAGGGACATGTGGGGTGGCTTGTGCAGCTAGGTTATGATGAAGTGGGAAGTGCATGTGCTGAAATGATAAAGGGGGAAATGCATGTGGCTGCAATGGTAAAGGATGGGAGTGCATGAAAGCCACGACAATGATGGTGTTTTTTCTGCAATGGTTGCAATGATGAAATGGATGGGAGTGCATGTGGATTAAAGGGGGAAGGTATGGTTATGGTTATGATAAGTGATAAGTGAATGGTTATGATAAGTTATAAGTGAATGGTTATGATAAGTGATAAGTGAATGGTTTGATAAGTGATATGTGAATGGTTATGATAAGTGATAAGTGAATGGTTTGATAAGTGATAAGTGAATGGTTTGGTCTTCAATTTCGTCCATCCACTTGGCTTTAAGCATATGCAATCCATTCCAATCTCTAATTTGCTCCAAAAGGCTCCAAAAGGCATCATTTTGCATACTTTGCCCTTAGAACCTGAAAACACACAAAAGAAGCATAAAGGACTAAAATAACTAAAGAAACATAACGTAAATGCACGAGAACTAGCCATTTAAGTAGCATGAATATGCTCCTATCAGTAAGGGAAACGAAGGAGTAATGGTGGCGCAGTGTGTGGGAGGGGAAGGAATAGATGACAGTAAGGACTGGACTGAGGGGGTAAAGGGCTGACACGAACCCTAAGCCGGAGCAAGAGGCTTAGCAAAAGGCTTACTACTGTGGGTTTTCAGATCTAGGGTTTTTGGAGGGATATACTTAGAGAGATTAAGGAGGGTACGGTTTTTGCGGACCGAGAGTAAACTTTTTTTCTTGTGATTATGATACGTTCATCTAATTGAGTGTTAATTGAAATCCGGATATGCAAACTTTTGGTTATGTCACGAAATCGATTAGTTATGAGAAGAATAGTGACGAAATTCATTTTTTATTGAGAGGGGTTCTTTTGTATTTGATAAAGTTTATTCCTTTTCTTTGCAATTGTTGCCTATCTTGATTCGTATCATAGTCTTGAGAAACAAATCTAGGATCAAGTTAAATTACTTCTATTACTGTAAAGTTAAAAGAAACTTATAAGACCATGTCGTGCCAATGAATCGTTTGAGCATGTATATATTTTCGATGTCATCGAACTAGACTAATGAATTACTATAATTGTATCATCACTGAATAAATTTTGTATTAATACATTTACATTTGTCTGAATATATAGGTACAATTCTTTTCAACAATCTAGAAAGAGGGATGCTCAGAACTTTCTCGTTCTACTTTTCATCTCTTTTCTTGTCATCTTGCATTGTTGCTTGATGATCGAACAACCTACTTTCTAGATCACCAGTTTAAATTAAGGTGAGCACGGGCTGGGCCAGGCCTAAATTTCGAGGAGCCAGACCCTACCAGTTTTAGTTTGTAACGGGGCTGGTCGGGCCAAGTACAGGGATTTTGAGTTTTGAAATCGAGCCTAACCTGGCTCGTTTCAAATGCCCGATTCACGACGAGTCCACAATTCCTATTACATTTATTTTTTTTCATCAGCACAAAATAGACGACTTTGTTCAAGTTGTCTTCCTCAGTTGCCAAGCAACCATTTTCTATGTCACAACCAGATGGCGCCGAAAAACCCAGATGCAACAATAGCTAGATGGCACCAGAAAACCCAGATGCAACTCGGACTGTTCAAGTTGTCTTCCTTCATTGTCATCTTCATCGATCTAGAACCATAAAACCCATTCAACCAACACAAAATCAGAACCGTAAAACCCAACAACGCCCACAAAATCCCAAAACCCGAAAACGCAAACTGACCAGGCCAAATCGAGTCCCGTTATACTTAAACACCTTATACCACTGCATCGTCTTCTTCGTCACTATTTGTGCTGCTCATGCATATTTGATTCTTTGCAACTTTCAACTTTTGGATGGTTGGAGAAATCATAATCGATGGAGATGGGAGGGACCTCGATCAATAGAGATGGTGGTCAGGTGGTCAAGTGGGAGAGACCTCGATCGACGAAAACGTGACGAACTTGATCGACGAAGAACAGACATAGACGAGATTGGAGCAACGACGAATTGACTCACGACAAATGGACGAAGTCGTGAGGTCTGACAATCGAGAGTCGTGAAAGTTAGATTGGGAAAGAGAGATCGAGAAAATCTTAGTTCGAATAAAGTCTTAAAGTCTATGTGTTATGTTTGTGTGTGCTTGTGTCCTTAAATATTGGACCCGCCCCGCAATTTATAAGGACCTACCCCGCCTCGCCCCCGTTTTTTGTATAAATGACCCACCCCAAACCCATCCTGAATGCTTGTACTCGTCCCGACCTGCAGGTCCATGACCTATTTGCTCACCCTTACTTTAAATATCAACTTGCCAAACAAAAAATTGTTTAACCGTTTGATTATGCTGTTAAAATTTCAATATTTAAGTGAAAAATATAATTTATCTATTTATTAAATAATCATTAGATGACTAAACAATTTTGAATTTAGTTAATTTTTTGCAAACATATCTTAAATGTTGATCTAACATTTCCTCATCCAGAAATTAAGGATTTATACGCGTCTATGTACACCTCGCTCGGCAACTTCATCCAACCGCATGTGAAAAATGTGGCAGGTTTCTTATTGCAGAACCTAATGGCGAGGGTCAATCAGTCTTATCAAAAGCCAGTGTACGAGGCATCCTTGGGTAAGCACTTTTACACACAGTACTGTTTTGCCCAATTCCCATGTGATCCATGCATGTTTTTTTTTTTTCGTTAGTGTAAGCATCCAGTAATTGGGTGCAACTTTAGGTATAAGGTAGAATTGTTCAAATTCCTTGTGATCCATATGGATATTTTTTCTCTGTGTTTTTCTTGGTAAAGTTTAAAAGAGTTTTCCTAAACACATTCCTTTTCGTTATTCTTCATTTTACACTTACAGATAATAAACATGTAACGTTGTGAAATTGAAATTATTTAAAAAAATATATGTTGAAGGTAAACATATATGTGTGTAAAAAAGGCTTCTTTTTTTTTTCTTTCTCAAGACTCATTAGGGTCCTAAATGAGTTGTCTTTGCACAAGAATAACCCGTTTTTGTAAAAAAATAAAAAATTTTGAGTGCATAAATAAGTCGTCTTCCTTCGTTGTCATTCATTGATCTAGAACCATAAAACCCAACAACGCCCACAAAATCCCAAAACCCAAAAACGCAAACTGACCAGGTCAAATCGTATCCCGTCATTTTTAAACGCCTTGTACCACTGCATCGTCGTCTTCGTCACTATTTGTACTGCTCATGCATCTCTGATTCTTTGCAACTTTTGGATGGTTGGAGAAATCATAATCGATGGAGATGGGAGGGACCACGATCGACAGAGATGGTGGTCAGGTGGTAGGCGGGAGAGACCTCGATCAACGAAGACGTGATGAACTTGATCGATGAAGAACAGACAGAGACGAGAATGGAGCAACGACGAGCTAACTCACGACAAATGGACGAAGTCATGAGGTCTGACAGTCGAGAGTCATGAGAGTTAGATTGGGAAAGAGAGATCAAGAAACTCTCAGTTCAAATAAAGTCGTAAAGTCTGTGTGTTGTATTTGTGTGTGCTTGTGTCCTCAAATATTGGACTCGCCCTGCAATTTATAAGAACCTGCACCGCCATGCCCCGTTTTTTGTATAAAAGACCCACACCGAACCCATCCCAAATGCTTGTAATCACCCCAACCTGCAGGTCCATGACCTATTTGCTCACCCTTATTTTAAATATCAATTTGCCAAAAAAAAAAATTGTTTAACCGTTTGATTACGTTATTAAAATTTCAATATTTAAGTGAGAAATATAATTTATCTATTTGTTAAATAATCATTAGATGACTAAACAATTCCGAATTTAGTTAATTTTTTGCAAACATATCTTTAATGTTGATCTATCATTTCCTCATCTAGAAATTAAGAATTTTGTTAATTATATGAAAAGAAGGACATTATAGTAACTTTGAATAAGACTGTATACGCGTCTATGTACACCTCGCTTGGCAATTTCATCCAACTGCATGTGAAAAATGTGGCAGGTTTTTATTGCAGAACCTAAAGGCGAGTGTCAATCAATCTTTATCAAAAGCCAGTGTCCGAGGCATCCTTGGTAAGCAAGCACTTTTACACACAGTACTGTTTTTCCCAATTCCCATGTGATCCATGCATGTTTTTATTTATTTATTTTTTATTAGTGTAAGCATCCAGCAATTGGTGCAACTTTTTTTTTTTTGGGTAAACTGGATTTATAACCAGGACAAAGCCAAGAAACTACAAAGAGTTCCACATCAAGGAACAACGAACAAAACTTAATACAAATAAACTACTTCAGAGTGATATAGGGAACAAAGACCTGACACAACCATATTATTGTGTCATCTTAAATCATTGAATCCTAAATAAGACTTAAGGTGGACATGGTAAACCATCTTTATTCAATATATAAACTATCGAAGATGAAGGTCTGTCGACCTAAGTATAATCGCTCATATCCGAATTCTTGGAAGAAGCAAGTTGATCAACAACCATATTTGCCGATCTAGGCACCCAGGACCAACGACACATCTAGAAAAATTCCTTCACACGCAGAATTTTCCTTAAGACCGGAACCGTGTCCCACCTACCATTGAATATGGAATTACTTAAGTTAAAAATTACTTTCTTAGAATCTAATTCGATGATGATTTTGTCTAGCTCCAAGTTCTTGGCAAGCATACACCCCTCCAAAATTGCCTGATCCATATGCATATTTTTTTCTCTGTGTTTTTCTTGGTAAAGTTTAAAAGAGTTTTCCTAAACACATTCATTTTCGTTATTCTTCATTTTACACCTATAGATAATAAAAATTTAACGTCGTGAAATTGAAACTATTTAAAAAAAATATGTTGAAGGTAAACATATATGTGCGTAAAAAAGGCTTCCCTTTTTTTTTTATTTCTCAAGACTAATTAGGGTCCTAAATGAGTTGTCTTTGCACAAGAATAATCCGTTTTTGTATAAAATCTGGGTTAGGTTATTTTCACATCCTAAAATATTATTGTTGATTGTTGTACAAATAATTTTAAAAAGAGAAGCTGGCTATGTCTTCTTATTTAAGCTATCATAGTTCAAACTCTTTACGATAACTATCTTAAGAAAAATAACTTATAACAGAGTACTATAACTTTCCCTAACCAAAAAGCAGAGCAATTTAATTTTGTCATAATAAAAATTTAAATTTCGCGCTCTGCTTCCTAACTTCTAAGCCATTCACTATGGGTAGGGTTTGGTTTGCATGGCTATATAGAGATATTACGAAAATACAATATAAATTACTGACCCCAATTTAACATATAATTTATTTTCATTTAAAAGTTTATTTTGTTTACATCCATTAGTTTGTAGGGGGACTCAATGCAGACTTGATCAAATTATAGATTCTGCTAATGAATTAATTACTAGATATTGAAAACCTATATTCCAAAAATTTAAAGGCATAGATTTGATCTTATGCCTTTCAAGGTTCCTACACTAAGAGCAGTTCCACCCCTAAAGACTTTGCGCTAGCACCCAGCGCATTTATCCACTTAAGTGAACAGTAATAGACCATAGTGAACAGTAATAGGCCAAAGCATCTCCACCCCTAAATAAAATAGCCTAGTACATTTTATTAAAATATTATTATTTTTTATTATAAAATAATAATTTAATTTTTCTTCTTCTCTCTGGACTCCCTGCTTCTTCTTCTCTTTGGAACCCAACCCACACTGCGAAACGACGCAACCCACAGCTGAAACACCTCTCCATTTCGATTGAAGCTCCAAAGTTGAGTTACGAAGGTAAGTTTGTGGGAGTTACGAAGGTCCACAGCTAGAAGAAGATAGCTTCTCGATTGAAGCTCAGTTTTGATTGGAGTTTACTGGGGTGGTTCTGCTTTACAAACAGCCTCTCACCAACCTCACCAATAAATTCAGCGACTGCTTCCTCCTCCGGATGGGGCAGCCCAACCTCGTCGTCTCCTCGCCGGAGCTCACCAAGGAGGTGCTCCACACCTAGGGAGTCGAATTCAGGTCGAGGGAGGCGTGACGGTATTGCCTGGCGTCATGTAGGCCGGGCAAGCGCTCAGCACATTCTGAGCCGGCCTAGAGACCAGCTTGGGCTGGGTGCCAGCCTATCTGCTCGGCTGGAGTGGATTGGCTGGGTGCCAGGCCAATAATTTGGCTGGGTGCCGGCCTAAAGGTTCCCCGTTGGAAATGCTCTTAGATGCCATATTAAACAATAGACGGTAGAGACTTTTTCCTTGATTTCTTTATATTTAATTGATATGGACTAGTGAAAATTGTAAGATCTGTCAAATTAAATTAACTCGAATGATTAATTCTTTAATAATGTGAAGTGATTTTGTCGAAGATACGGTAGCAGTGTTCATACCATAATAAACTAGTGGTAGGGCTTCTAACTCGCATGATAAACTATTCATTGTCACGTATACAAAAGTTTTGATCCTCTCTCCCGAGGTTTGAATAGAAATTTAAAATAAGGGTTCTTGTCACAAAAGATTCTTGAAATTGATCCAATCCATCAAGATGGTTATTGAAATTGAAAATCGATCAATATAATTTCTGAAATTTGGTGTCGTAAATCAATGTGGTCATTCAGTTACAAATCTATCAAAAATTTTGTTATGTACTGATATGACATATAATTAGATTCCACAAATCTAATTAAAACATAAATGTCACCACCTCACCACTCGACCATCAGCACCATCACTCATTGAAACATAGTCGGCACCACCTCACCACTTAATCAAACCAAACCATCTTCTCTGACTCCAATTTACACCACCTTCTCCCACTGTATCCTCCGATCTACCGCCACACCCGGGGCCTAGATCAACAGCCCCACACCAATAAATTATTTTATTATTATTTAAATATTGTTAATCAACATGGCAATAATTAATTAGATTCGCGGGCCTAATTATGTGTGCATAACAGAATTGTAACGGAAGGACAATATTAATTTGCGATGACCATTTTCAGGGACTACATTAATCGATTTTCAATTTTAGAGACTATCTTGATGACGTTGGTCAATTTCAAGGACCATTTGTGATAATAACCCTTAAAAGAATGGATGATACCTCAAAAACTTTGCACTTTTCCTTTCTTAAAAAGACTAATGTACAACGCTATCAAAGAAAGCTTAAGAAAGTTGAGGTTTCATTGTTAAATTAACTAATATAAAAAGTATACTAGTTCAAATTACTTTAAATACTTGCATGGTTTTTTTTTTTTTTTTTTCCGATGTGAGATTAATACTCTCAACATAAGCAAACTCATATTTTTATTTTGACATGCTACTTTTGAAGGAAAGAATTGAACACATCTCTTTGAGTGCGTAAATAAGTGTTCTTAATCATTTGAGGTGCAAATTCACACTGAAAACTCTAGTAGTTGAGTATGTTCTGCGATTCACATCTTTGAATCAAGAAAATGAAAATTATGAGTTGACAAAAAACGATCGTAATCAGGGAAAAAAATAAAAAAAATTAGAAGTGTCTGATATTTGCTCACCAAACACAAATAATTGACAACTAAACAAGAAGACAATTAATTAGTTTAATAGGGAAACGACAAGGCGGTTTGTGTCACAAGTCATGAACCTTGTGATTCATGAGGGTGATGAGTTGTGGAAGCGACCACAGTGCATGATGCAACAGGATGATCATTTCATCTAAATTCCATTATTGCGTTCATAATTTCCATAAATTAACACAACACAAAAGATAAACAAAGACTCAGCTCAACGTTTAATTCGATCATTGGTTGGAGAAAAGGGAAAATGACATCTGACTCCTCACAGGCCAACAAAATGCAAACATGATGATGATGCTTTTCACATCGTCTCTCTCTTGAGTTGTAACAAGACGAGAGACTATGTATGTTGAGTTTTACGTTTCGTCTAGATCATCCAATTGAATCACAAGGATGTGCAAAAGCTGATTCGGATTGTTAATGAGACCTGATTGTGAGCGTTAATGCATTGAGCAACGCTCGTTGGGGTACTATCAAAGATTCTTTTTCTGCTCTTCTAAGTTTTTCATTTTGAAGGTCTATAGATCATTTTTTATATGAGTCATCAAATTAATTAAGTATTCGATTTAAATAATCTCTGTTACATCAAAACACAATAATTTTGAAAAAAGTTATTAATAAAAAAATGTTTCTCACGTGAAACCTTTCATCTTCTTCCACTACCGTCTCTCTCCTCCTGAGTAAGATTCTCTCCTTTTTTTTTCCCTCTTCTTTCCTCCTCTCCTATTTGAACCGTCACAATTGAGTCACGTCAACATCTTATATCAATTTTTTATAGAAAGAAAAAGACAAAATAGAGAATGTGAGAAGAGGGGATGAAAGGAGATGGAAAGAGGAGGGGAGAGAATTCTAATCCTTCTCCTCCACATCCCATTCCTCTCTCCATCTCTCCCGATCGTTCACTCCTCTTATCTGCTCCTGAATTTTTTTTTTTCGCATGTGAAAAAGGGAGGAGGACAAATGGGCTTCAGACCCAAAACAAAAATGGGCTTGACACCCAATTTGAATAAAGTCTAATTTGAGCAGAAATAAGGGTAAGATTTCTCACTTTTATTTCCTAGGTAAAATTTGAAATTATCTCGGTACAATAACGTTTCAAATTGTATAAAATGGTCCCATGGCAGACTATAAACTACATAAGAAGTTATCATGTCAAATTGTGAATCTAAAAATATTTATATAAATTAGTCTGTATCTATTGTATTCACGGTCTGACAAGAGAATATTACTCTTCAAACTGATAAAACTTAAAGCTCAAAAGAACTATTTATCCTATGGGGTTTTAACGGTCTTAAAAAGTAGTATTGCATCACCATTTCATACTCCTATAATTCCCATATTCCATATCTTAAGAGAGGCACAAATAAAGATTTATATCATAGTTTTTATAAGTTACTACACCAAAAAAAAAAAAAAAGAAAAAAGAAAAGAAAAAGGAAATACAGCTGAAAAAAAAAGGAAGACCCAAAGATTGTTTTCCACTTTCTCTCATGTTTCTAAGTGCTAGCTTTTGGTCGTGGTTCTTCACTCTTCCATTTCTTGAAGCTTACTCGAGTTTGTAGGCAGTGCCATGGCCATGGCCATATATGAACCTTGCCGTTCCTTCTGTATACACATGAGTCTCATTGACCATCCTGCCAACAACCCATAATCCTAGCTTAAATCAGTAGCTGCTTAATTAATTATTATTAAGAGGAAAATCAACATATTAGGCACCCGACTTACGATTTCCGAACAGCTTTGCTCAAGGTAGAGGCTGATGAAAATGTTTTTCCATCTAGGTATCTGTTCTCCCCTGTGATCCTCTGTTTAATTCTGAGGTCTAATTCATCAGCACTCAGCTCAATAGGGGTATCTGAAGCCTGTCATTTTAAACAATTACTTAGGGTCCTTAATGTCACTTAAAATACAAAATGGTGTCGCTTAAAGAAGTAAATAAGAAGATTGGTTTTATAGTGAAGGTGCTAGTTTTTGTACCATGATCCATCCCCATATATCGGCATAAGAAGGAATATGAGCTGAATAAGGCACAACATCTGCAGACAGATGAGTTATAAGAAAAGAGAAGAGATAAAATTGATTTTAAAAAAAAAAGAAAAAAAGAAAAGAGAGAGATAGAGGGAACTCATTTTCTTAGTCAGTATAACTTACATCTGAAGACCTGCCTCAAAGTATTGTAAATGCAGGAGAAAACTTCTGTATGGCTGAAAATTCCAGCAGGACCTGCCTGCATATGAAAAAGAAAAGTGGTTAATTCTGTGATTAGGGTTATGTTTCTGTGGGTGATAATTTTTTTGTTTGTTGACAAGACAGTACATACAGGCGGACACGCTGCCCTTACTAACTAGGATATCGCATGCATGAGTGTGTTTAAGTTACCTGTGTGACAAAAATGCCTTCCTTGCTGAGTCTAGGCTTGACAATTAATTCATAGAAGGATTTGGTGTAGAGTTTATAACATGGACCTCCTTCTATTGGGTCTGCAAGGTCACCAATGATCACATCATACTGCTCTTCTCTGTGTTCTAGCTCAGCCCTGCAACACCCCCAATAATATTAATTGTGACACATAAGCTCTCCGTGTACGACGTTTTTCCTTTAACAGTAGTTAAGTGTTGTATCGATAAAGTTATAAAGCCGGCATCATTGATATAAATGTATATGCTGAGAATAAACCTGGCATCATTGATGATGAGCTCCAATCTTGGATCACAGAAAGCTTCACTGTTTACAATCAAATATGACTTGCAGAACCCTACCACCTCCTGCATTAGTATTGCAGCTTATGGTGAATAATTTTGTCCTATCATATACAATATGTTGTCACTTGTAAGTTGTAAGTCAGACAAATCCCAAAACAGTATTTTCGAAAAATTAAAATTCTTTTTTGTGCTTCCACAGCTAATCCTTCTTTTTGTTTTTTTCAAACAACGGGACAAATGAAAAGCAGCTCAAAACCGGACACAGTGCGACTTATAGAGGGAAGTTTTATTTTACCTCATCAATGTCACACATGACAACCTTCTCCACAGTCCTGTGTCTCAGAAGTTCTCTTGCAGTGGAGCCTTCACCTCCTCCCATGATGAAGATGCTCTTTGGACTGAAGTTGACATCAATTACGGGGATATTAGCATTGTTGCTCTTAACATCCATTTTATATATATATAAACCTCGGCAAAACGACATAAATTTTATTGATATGGAACAGAGAATTTAGGTACTTGGGATGATGAAGAAGTGACGGGTGCACAAGACATTCATGGTAGATAAATTCATCCGTCTCAGCACTTTGAAGCTTTCCATCAATCACTAAAGCCTGCAAATACAGAAGAGAAAATGGAATGAGTAATTTGCTGCAATTTAATTTGTTATCATTGATCATTTTACTTAATTAAGAGTAGGATTGATCAAAACCTTTCCAAAGGGCTTCGTGTCCAGCAATGCAATGTCTTGGAATGGAGTAGCTCCTGTATGCAATATACTGCAAACAAAAAAATAATTAATTAACTAAACAAAGTTTGGTTAAATATATTAATGAGGAAACCAAACTTTGTGGTTAGAACACTCACACTATTCTAACATTATTATGTCTTGTCTAACCTTTTCATGACCTTGATATTTGGATTGGGGGTAGAAAGAGTGTTTCAATTTTAAGAATTCTTTCATTTTTCTAAAGTAGGAGTTTTGACACTAAGATTGTAAAATGTCAGAAAAGGTATTATCTACATAATAATTTTGTCTATGGAAGACATGGTGAAAAATTCCTAATGATTTTGACTATGGGCATCTCATAAATTTACAATCAAAATAAAAGACCACTAAGTGGAGCTTGATGGCATGAGAAACCACTAAATAAAAGAACCAAAAAAACATAGGTAGTAAAAAAGGTTAAGCAACAAAAATTGAAAACATTTTTTTAAAATTGAGTGAACTGCAGGTAGTAAAAGATGGTGACAGTTAATGTACCTATTAAGAGCAAAGCTCCATCTCAAATTTTCTTCAATTTCTTCCTCATACCAACAGCTCTTCCTGTATCCATTCAGCACTGAATGTCCCCTGCCATTCACTCCATTTCCATTCGCATTCGCATTCCCATTCCCGTCGTTGGTTTCATTGGAATAAGGAATATGGCTCATTTTTCTAACTTAGATATCCCAAAAAATACTTCGCAAAACAGGATGAGTCTGTGTGTGTGTGTGAGAGAGATATAGAGAGAGAGGTAAGTGATGGAGAAGTCAGGAGGGGTTTCACAATATAAGAAGGAAAAAGGTGGCAGCCAAATCGAAAGGTACCATGATTTAGGGTTGGATTAAAAACCGGAGAAAAGAAGTAAAGGAAATCTGTTGAAGTGGTTGTGCTTGAGAACGACACAAAGCATGCAGCCCCAACATATCTTCATTGGAATTCGTAAAGTAAGGGAAAACTGGGACTATTTTTAGGATTTGGTTGCGTAGATTTAATATCTTGTTTTTTATTCGTAAAACAGTATCACGTGATTGAAATTGTAGGGATGCAAGTAGTTCCCTTAGAAATACGCAAACATGTACAGCACGGGATTTTTTGTAATTGAGGGATGGTTTGATTTTGGCGTCAACTAGGGGTTTTCACAATGTTATTTTCAAAAACGACTCGCTTCGAATTATTTCAGCTTTGCGGGATTCTGCCATTAACATATCGTATGTTGGTCATGTTATTGAGGACTCTAAAATCCTGTTGAAATCAATCACTGCGGCTTCTTATACCCACGTTCGTCGTCAAGCCAACGATACTGCTCATCGAAGCCCGCTACGCACTTAGAAATGCTGGTCCTTTTGTTTGGTTAGATTCCCCTCTGGGTTTTTTAGCCGATGTCCTTCTCGAGGATGTCCTCTGTATAATGGACTGTGCATTTGCTTCTTTTTGTATTTCTTTCTCTTTCATCCATGAAATGAAAATCTATCGTTTTTATCCAACAATTAAAAAAAAAAAAAAAAGAAAAGAAAAGAAAAGAAATACGCAAACATATCGATGCTATTATATATGCACGTGTCATGGTCATACTATGTATGCATGTTTGGTAATTTTTATTTCTTTACCCAGTGATATTCAAAATAGTGCAATCTACAATCAGAAAACTTAAACTCATGTGAAACAGGATGGACGCACTGTTCTAACTAATTGGTTTTATTGGTATACATTTGATGATATTAATTTTAGAAGTTAAAAATAGGGTATTGGAGGATGGAGAAAAGGGAGAAAAGGGGAGAAAGGATAAAGATGATGATGAGGGGGTGACAACAATCGAAAATTCTGGTTATACTCTTTTTCTTCGAGAATGTGTGCAAATCTTGGTTGAAGAAGAGAGAGAGGAGCGTGCACTGGAAACCATCATAACATTCTCTTTGCTTCAAAAGATTTGGAGGGCGTGCTATGGCAGGCGCACTCATCATAATCCTCACCATTTACGCATCAATTCTCTCCCCCAAACAGGAAGCGTTAAAAGTTCAACTCCATACCCTTCGTAAAACATATACGTAAGAAATAAAAGATTATAGAGTTTTTATCACAAATGGTCCTTGAATTTGACATACATCATTAAGATGATCCTTGAAATTGAAAATTGTAGTTCCTGAAAATAGGTTTTCAAATTAATGTTGTTCTTATGTCATAATTCTGTAAAAAAAATATATTATATGCTGGTGTGGCACATAAATGAATCCCATAAAATTTACGAGTTTTTATCACAGATGGTCATTGAAACTGAAAATCGATCAATGTAGTCCTTAAAAATAAGTGTCATAAATCAATATGGTCTTTCCATCACAATTCTGTCAAAATTTTATTATGTGCTCATGTGAGATTAATAATTTAATGATCAATTAAAAAAAGTTGCCAAAATACCTTTTTGCACAATGGAATTATGTCAATGTAGAGCTCGCCGTTCTCCGCATCACTAAGACCACTGGGGAAGCGCCCAGTAAGCTCTCCAAGATTAAGGTTATGAGGATGTCGATCGTCAAAATGTTACGGTAATTTCATAGAAGTCGTCGCCAATCCAAGTAGTCACTAAATGTGGTCTCGATCCTGGTCAAATTTGGTGAAGAGTGTTGAAGGTCATTAAGATGGATGTCCTAAGAATTTTTTTATTTTTATTTTCTTTAGAGAAGATACTACTGAAGGCTACCATAGATGGAGGTAGAAGAGTGTGGGATGGGATCGGAGGTGATTACGGGCTTGAGTTTTTGGATTGACAATTTTTTAAATTAATTATTAAACTATTAAACCTATTTCTAATTTAATTAGACTTGTGGATTCCATTTATGTACTGCATCAGCACATAACAATTTTTTTTGACAAAGCTATGATAGAAAGACCACATTGATTCGAGACACCTATTTCTAGATCGACATTGATCGATTTTCAATCTCAAGGACCATCTTCATAGTGTGAGTCAATTTCAGGGGTCATTTGTGATATTTTTTTTAAAAAAAGACTTATGGGCCCACTTATGTGCCACATCAAAACATAATAGAATTTTTGACAAAATTGTGAGGGAATGACCACATTGATTTGTAACACCTATTTTTAGGGACTACATTGTTCCACTTTCAATTTTAGGGACCATCTTGATGGTGTGTGTTAAATTCAGGGACCATTTGTGATAAAAACCTAAAATTTGAATGGAAGAAGTTTTGGCCCTAGCTACCTACCAACTTGCTATTTAGTTTTTACTTTGGATAATGTTAGGGAGACCTAATTTTTAAATCAAATTTTGTAAACCAAATGATGTGGCTGTTGATGATTGGATTATTACTTAAGTGTTGATTAACGTACTTATTTCCTATAAGTAATGCTATGGAAACTAAACTTATAGACTAAAATTACAAACTAAATGATGTGTCACCAATAAGAAATGAGCATGTTTATCAACGTTTAAGTAATAATCCAATCATCAACTTCCATGTCATTTAGTTTACAAAACTTAGTCTATAAATTTAGTCTTCCTAACATTACTCATTTCCTACTGGTGACACATCATTTGATTTGTGAGTTTAAAATTTTGGCTTACCTAGCATTACCCTTTACTTTTTGACATGTTATTTGAATATTAGAAGATGTCTGTAAGTTATCTGGAAATTATTTATTGGGTTATATTATTTTAAGAGTTGTTTGTAAGACCATGGCAATATGAGCTACGACATGTTTACAAAAGAAAAAAAAATTGTGGTAATAGTTTGCCAAAACTACAGTCTTGTTATAGAATGAGGAAGTAATTATTTTGATAATCCTTCTTCTTGTTGCAAGTAGTTTATTTGAGATTTCCAAGCTTAGTGAAAATGGTACGTCACATCTACACACAAAATCACTCTGATCCAAATGTCATATGCTTTGTTTTGCTATAGCATGTCAACAAACTATTCAATCTTATGCAACAATTTGTGGGTATCATTAACAAGATCAAATCTTTTGTACTCAAAATTCTTTGTGATCTTTCTGCAACCTATTTCATTGTTGACTCTTGACCATTCATTTAAACTTTATTTTAATAGTTAAATCGGTCACTGAAAGGTTACACAGAGTTTTAAGTGCAAACGATTTGAACTCTTAGTTAAGGGGGTCCCAGAGAGTCCACCAATGTCGTAAGGTTGGCAATAGAATGATGTGTGAAAGACCAAATAAAAAGTAACAAAAGAAGATGTGTGAAAGACCAAATAAAAAGTAACAAAAGAAAAAGAAGAACAAGATAAAAACTTATGTGCCCACATAATTACTATGGTGGAGGAGAGCATAGGAGAGAGGCTCTATATTGAGAAGTGGTGGCGTTCTATTTGATGCAGGCCAGCTATGAATACTAAGGAAATCATTCTTGTTACTTGCAGTGTGTTTTGGTTTGGGGGTGATGATGGATTCGGCCAAACTCTTGTTTTAGAAAGGTTATGATGACCTCAAAGGCCTCAAGCTCCAACTCTGAGGTCCCCGGGATAATATTGTGTTCCCCTAATCTTTTACTTGCTTCCTTCTCCCTCTTCAAGACCTGTAAAAATCATTGCACTGGCCTAAGCTTTGTTACCCAACAAATCATATGACATGATTTTATAGATTTCTTATTTGCTTGCCTTGCTGCACATAAAATGATGTCTCATCTTCATTTCCCATAATGATTCATGTCATGACTTTGCTTTGTTATATTATGTGTATCTTCTTCGTTTCTAGTCAAGTTTGAACTTAAATGTTGACGATTGGATCAAATTTGCATTGGAAAGTTAAAACTCATATATAACTTTTGAGTTAAACTAAATGTTATATATCTGTTTTTTTTAAGTAATTAGAGTTATATTTAAAATTTCCAAAAATTATTTGAGCGTAAAGGTGAATGTCATGCAAAGAGAAAAACTTCATTCCAACATAAAAAATTTAACATTTGAGTCACATGTAAAATTTAAAATTTATAATCAAGTGCATGATTTATAATCAAGTGCATGAGGAGAAAATAAGAAACTCAAACCCATGTACCACCAGATTTGAACTCAAATATAAAAAATATAGTGTAATAATTTCAACTATTGCATTTGATCATTTCATTGAGGAGAAATATAAAACAAGAAAGATGAACTTTGTGAAATATTTATGATTTTTTTTTTTTAATCAATGAAGATCTCAGGAACGGTTCGATACGCATGACTACATTTTTCTAACAATTCAGAGTTAAACCAGGTATCGTTTAGTAATTTCAAAAATCTAATATTGATTCGTTTGTTATTGCTTAAAATGAGGTTGGGGTTTTTGAAGAACTTGTTCTTTAGGGAGTTGTAAAGTCTGGGAATTGATTTAGAAGTATGTTTCTACTACTCATCAGATTCGTAGCTAGATGAAGATAGGAGAGAAATTTGGGAACCATAAAGCTAGATGGGTCTCTTTCCCATGCAAATCATAAATCTACAAAGCCACCTCGTGTTATTGATAAATCTACGCAACTTCCTAATGCATTCATAGTTATATGTGTCTGTCATCATTAGGTTAATTAATTAGAAGTAGAATATATACCCTATAACTCTTCCAAATGGGAATGGAAGAGAAGAGCAAGTCAAACGTCGCAGTGAGTATATAAACTTAGGAATTATCCTTTTAGGAAAACCAAGAAGAGCAAGATGAAGGAACCTACGCTACCAAATATTTTAGGAGAACCAAGAAGAGCAAGATGATTTTTTTTATAGTTACTTACTCAAATTTATGTATTTTCCAGTATTTTATTGTTAATTTTAGATATATTTGTTTATTATTTTTAGGGTAATTTTTTTTAGACCCAAAAATACTCTTTCTTCACCTAGCTAAAAAAAAAAAACTCTCTGTAATTTCTATATTACCCCTTATACTAAATAAAATAAGAAAATGAAAATTAGATATCTTTCTACACCCATTCAACCGAGATAGCACCCACATGCAGCACCACCACTCAACCACCACTTCAGACCTCCCTCTTCTTTCTCCTGCATATGGAAGTTAGGCGGGATTGCTAAATCAACCACATCGCCTTCAACAACCCGACCCAACACAAAATCCATTTGACTCCATTTTGGACTTCTGCAACAAGTCGCTTATGGAGTCGACGATGCAACTTAGTTTTGCCTCTTAACAGCAAGGCTCTATCACGCGCAAGAGAAGAAGGAAAGATTCACTGGACGTTTGGTGGAGTATCCACCGCAAAGAATTGGTGGGTGTGGGAGAGGTGGGGGGAACACACTGAGAATATCAGGAAACAAATAGTCGGTAGGAAGACAGACCCAACAAATACAGGAGGAGCCAGCGGAAGGCGAGAGAACAGTCGGGAAATGGGTATGATGAGCTCTTCTTTTTCCAGTTTATTTACGTTTATAATTTATGAGGGTAAACTAAAGAGTTTAGGTAACAAAATATTAAAGTTGGGTTTAGAGAGAGGAAAACTTGTCCAAATAAAATTTCTCTTATTTTTAATATACCACAAAATTAAGAGTGTTATTAGACCCATCACTTCAGTGTCTTATTTTTTCATCCACATGATAATCTCACTTCCTATAAAAAAAATAAAAAAGTAAAATATTATTTTCCCACACACCGTTATTTCCAAAATAACCGTAATATATATTTTTTAAATAACTCTAATACATCTTTGAATAATATTTATAAATAAATATATAAAAACAAAAAAGATGAAAGAAAATGCAAGACCTAAGACCTTTACATTCATCATATTCTTCAAACCACGCGTGTCCTTCAAATCATGGCATCCATTTCATAATATCTTTTCCTACTAATCCCAAATCTGCCACCTCAATCTCTCTCCAGATCCCCACCCTCTATTTTCACTGAGTTCCATATCTATGGCAGAATATTCCCGATAAACCCTAGTACTTAGACCTATCGCCGCCCCACAAAGACCCGTTTTTCCAAATCACTCTTCTTCCTCCTTTTCTGTCAAAGCCCCATATCTCACCCTCAAGTCTCTTTTGCCTCCATTCAAGTTTCTCGCCCTTGTCTAGCACACACCCATTCCTTTCTCCAACCTTTTCGTCAATTCTAGCCCAAATCTTTCCTGGCCTCTCTCCACCGAAGGTACCACACCCAACGCACCATTATTTATTTATTATTTTAAATTATTGTTTTTTTTTCAAAATTTTTAGTACTTAATTAAATAAGAGTTTAAGAATATTAATATGGAAGTCTTAACGAAACACTTCCGGTACTGTTTACTTTTAATGTTAAGAACATTTTTACTCTAAAAAGTCACTCCTAATACTATTCACTTACAACCCATTTTTGTCATTTTGATTAAAACTCAAAGTTTTCAAGCAATTTTCATCAGTTTTCCTTAGTAACATTTCATTAAATGGTGGGGAGGGAAATAAGACATAGGGGTGGGAATATCAATGCTCAAAATTAATTGAATGTATACATGAGTTTATAATATATATTATGAAAGAACAATAAACTTTATGTATGAAAAAGTTTAAGAATATTAAAAAAATCTATAAAATATATAGAATTTCATAATTACGTTCCAAAATTTTCGAAATTACTCAAATTTAAAGTTTATAATTTGAAAATTGTGATCCAATTTGATTTGATTTCTAAATTTTAAAATCAAAATTAGAAACATCATTTTCAATCCAATCCTTCAAAAAATCACCTCTAGACCAGATTCATGTACGTTTATGTTGGAAAAGGGGTTCCTCGCCGGATCCTTTTCCTAGGGATCCCGTGGTATGAATCGTCTATCATACATTGTACAGTTAGAAATCATTTTAAAATTTAAAATTTAAAATTAAATATAAATAGTACCTAACGAAAACTGAATGCACGGTATACGATAAACTGTGCCAATCACATAATCCCGAATCTTCAGGATTGAAAATGTTAATGCTTTCATTCATATTGGTGATTCTAACAGCTTAAATAGAGCTTAAATAGAGCTTAAAACATTGTTTGACCCGAATAAAACAGAGCCCAATAGGCCCAGGTTGCAGCTCAAGCTTCCACCCCTGTAAAACCCCAGGCGGCATTCTCTAAAGCCTCTACTGTATTCTGAATCTCAACTTCTCTTCTCCTTGTAAAATCTGCACTTGCGCTTCTTCTTCTCACCCAGGTACTCCTTCTTCCTTTAATTTCTTTTTCTATTTTTATTTTACTACTTGGGATTTAACTAAGCTTATAATATTGAGAAATTTCTCCTTTTTTTAATGGAAAATCGCTCTTTTTTTTTTTTTCTGAAACCCATTGCAGTTTCTCTTACCCTCTTTACTGTCTGCCTAAACTCGCTTAATTTTTTTTGTAAATTATACTAATTTCTAGCTTTAATTTTTTAAGGAAGTCTAAAACCTTGTTTCATCTGTTGATTTTTCTTTAGGGGTTTTGGGGTATTTGTGTATGTCTTTGAGGCCGACGTAGTAAAATGTTGAGTTAAGTTCAGAGGAATCGGAGTTGTGGGTTTTGAGTAGGGTTTAGATCAACTATACCGGAAGTGAAGGTTATTGATTGATTTTATCTGGATTTTTAAATTTTTAATATTTGCATTGAAGGTTGGTAGGCAAGTATGTGTCACAGGCTTGAGACAATGGAGATAAGCCTCGAATGGAAATTCCCGTAACAGATTAACATTATTGTGGGATATATTCTGCATTTGAGAGTCATTAGGAAGTGGGTTCCAATGATTTGGTTATTCCACCGTACCTGTTCATTGTAATCTTCATGGAGGAAGGTTTATTATGCTGTAATGGGTTTTCGTGATTAAAACAAAGATAAAAGATGATCCTTTCGTACAAGTGTAATAGTTGTTGATGGTGTTGATTGGTCGGTGAAAACAAACTTAGCTTCTTCTCCATGAGTTAACGTTCTTTATTTGAATTACTTCCTTTTGGTTAGTGAAGTGTTTTTTATTTATTTATATTTTTTAAATTTACTTCCGTTTGGTTAGTGAAGTGTACGCATGAACAATGATATAGAATAGCCATTTTGTTGCTGAAGCAAAGCTATTATGGAATAATTATGGAACTTTGCAGTTTGGTTGTTATGACGTTTAAATTTTAGACAGTGATTGCTTTAGCTACCATTTGTTTCTTGTTATCTATGGCATTTCCTAAGTTGGTTATTATGAAGTTCTAACAGATGGAGTACGTGAGCCCAGAAGGTCTTCGCTTAGATGGTCGGCGGCCCATGGAAGTATTTTTCCATCTCTCAATTTTCCATTGTGTTGAATCATCACCAGTATAAAGTTTCAATTATTTTTATAAAATATATTTTTTTTCTGTGATCCCAGATGAGACAAATTCGAGGAGAGATTGGTGTTGTGGGAAAAGCCGATGGGTTGTAATTACTAAAATCTTGATTCTTCTTTTCTAATCTTTGTAATTTTTTTTTTTAAAGTTGATCTTTCCTATCAAATTTCAGTTCTGCCGTGTTTGAGATGGGAAACACCAAGGTCATTGCTGCAGTGTATGGCCCTCGAGAGGTTAGCTAATTCTTTTTTCTTCATTCTATAATTTTGAGCTAAAATTTTAATGAACTTGTGCGTGGTACTCATTATTATTTAAAATGTCCCGTCATATTTTCAATTTAAATTCATTTAAGCTGTTAATATACTTTTGTTTTCTAGGTCCAAAATAGGAGCCAGCAGATGAATGACAAGGCACTGGTAATAGTTCATCTAATTCTCTGTGTATTAAATTTATCTTTGTTGTGGTGAATAGGATAAACGGAACAGGCATGTATTATATTCGTAAATGTAATGTCGTTAGCCATTGTTAATAAGTTTAGGTGCGGTGTGAGTACACCATGGCAAATTTTAGTACCGGAGATCGCATGAGGAAACCAAAGGGTGATAGGTGATATATTCTATTCTCTTTCATTTTCATACATACATGTTGGATCATCTTCAATTTACAATTTAACATCAGAGTGTTGTATCCATAACTAAATTAAACTATATAACTAAAATGTACATTTTTATGCTCTCAGACGATCCACAGAGATTTCTCTTGTTATTCGGCAAACCATGGAAGCATGCATTATGACACATTTAATGCCTCGGACTCAGGTTCCACTGATGCATCTTGGGAACTTTTCTTCCATGAATGTCTAGTTTGTTCTTTATTGAGCCTTGTATCCGTTTGTTGCAGATTGATATTTTTGTGCAAGTTCTCCAAGCAGATGGAGGTAAATCCCGGTGCCTCGTTAAATTCATAGGTCCTATATGATAATGTACTTTCAGATTATGTAATAAATCAATGCTGCCCTGTTTCCTTCTATGTGTGTGTGCAATGTGCATATTTGGTCCTGTTTCATTCAATATATTTGTAGATCCAGGCTTATTTTCTGAAAATCCAAAGCCTCCTCTATTCATTTCATGTACGGGTACTATGAACCACTTGTATTTGAATTTAAAGTTGTTAGTTTGTGTTTTTTAACTACTATTGAGGTAAGTCATGTTTGAGGGTCAAACTGCGCTGCAGGCAGTTCGTTAATAGTTATTGCTTTTGTTGCATCTTATTTAAATAGAATATATGATCGATAGTGTTCACAAAGTACCATGGTTGCCCCTGTTATCTGTGTTTTGGTTATAATGTTTAACTATTTTGCAAATACTACCGGATTTCAACAGGTTACTTCACTGTTTTACTTAAAGAATTGAAAGATCTATCCGTGTGTTTGATTTTTATTTTATTTTTGGCAGGAACTAGATCAGCATGTATCAATGCTGCAACCGTGGCCCTTTCAGATGCTGGAATTCCAATGCGTGATCTTGTTACTTCTTGTAGTGCCGGTTACCTTAATAGCACACCTCTACTTGGTAAATTTTTACGTTACTTTATGCTTGTGCAGTTCCTATAATGCCATTGTACTAGTATGATATTGTAATTCTCACGTGAGCTTATTGTCGCTGGCTTGTCAGATTTAAACTATGTAGAAGATAGTGCTGGAGGTGCTGATGTCACTTTAGGTATTATGCCGAAGTTGGACAAAGTTACTCTTCTTCAGGTAATCTGTCGTATGTGTTTCGCAATATATTCTCACAAGCTTAAGTTACAATTATAGTGTTAGTTGGCATCTACAGTGTCTTCTCAAGCACCTTTTGTAAACCACTTATTCATGATGATCTTTGATGCAGATGGATGCTAAATTACCATTGGATATTTTTGAAATGTAATGCAACTTGCAATTGAAGGCTGCAAGGCAGTTGCAACATATATTCGAGAAGTAAGCACCTTCTTGCTTTAGTTTCCGCCCGTCCAGTGATAAGTTCTGCCTTGTCATGTGGCCTCTGTTTGAATGACAGGTATTACTAGAGAATACAAAGCAATTGGAGTATCGACGAGGCACTTAGTTTCAAATCATGGTAAGGCCATTTACATCGTTTGCTAATTGTTTTGGAAATTTGATACGTTTTAACAGTCACGGACAGTTACCCACTTACTCCGGTTTCGAAGTTTTATTTTCTATCCGCCTGTAGATTAATGGTTGTTCGTATGAAGTTGGAGGCGGCTGTAACATGAAGACGGTGTTTGATGGAGGAACTAGGCTTAAAAAATTAAGCACACTCGGTTGAAGTAACGAGAGAGCTGTTTTTAGATTCTGAAAGTTGTATTTGTAACAACTACAACATGGGCTCTTCTTGTAAATGAACATCCTGACAACAAGATTTTATATCAAAGCAGATCCGTTTATTTCAAAGACGATACATGTAACCAAGGAAGTCCATAACTAGGCTGACCCTCATTCGGAAAATTTTCTAGTGGTCACTCACAATCAGATTGGATATTAAAGTGAGGAATGAATATATATGATTTTTAATATTTTAATTTCAACGATTTATTATGCTACTTTTTTATTTATTTATTCAAAAATTTAGGAATTTTTATTTCAACTCATTTAACCTCTTTCTACCTCTAGCTTACTCTTTACGGTTATCGTACATTGTACGGTCAGTTTTCGTCAGATACTATTTGTGTTTAATTTTAAATAAAAAAAGTCAAATGATTTCTAACCGCATGATACACGATGAATGATTAAGATGTAATGATCCTTAAGATCCCTATAAAGTGGATCCAGATAGGATCTAATTCCACTCTTTACACCAATATTATTTTTAATTAATTTGTTAATATCTATATAAATCCAAATTTACTACCTAACCACTCTTACAAATCCAATTCAAAAATGTTAAATTTATTTTTACACCTATTTAAAATATAAAAGATCAAAATCAAATGAAAAGAGCTGGCATGCGAAAACAATGACACAAAGTATGTAGCTGTTGTTGGTTTGGCTAATTAGAATTTAGATTGCAGAGCAAAGACCAATATTATCAATATGATATCAGACAAATGCATACATGAAAAACATAATTAATCAATATTGTCTATTATCTAACTATTAGAATCTTCAACTCTCATTAGGTAGTAGCAGTTGGATATGTAATCCAATGAAAATAAAGCACGATGTTACGATCGTGTTATGTAATTAAGAAGTAGAAGACTTGCTAATGGTGTCCAAAAAGAACGAGACAAGACTTGGTAAACTTATACAACTAACAGTTATAACGCTGGTATATGTCATATAAATCAATAATTCAACTCTTGCATAAATAGATTTATACTTTAATTGGTGGATTCAAAATTTCAAAATTACCATCTATCTGTAAAAAAGAGCTTGTTTTCTATATGAAATTGTCTTAGGGTTTTTGCCAGAACAGAACGTGGGAGAAAAATTACGTAACGGTTATTTTTTTTGTAATTTTATCCTGTACTTGATGGTAATTATGTAATAGGGTAATAAAGACATTTCACATTTAAAGTAAGTTGAGTGTAAAAAGAGGTTATTTGGATTCAAATAAAAATTTTGCAAAAATCTGAGGGGAAGGGATGCTACCTCAACCCAGTGCCAGAGCATACTGCAAATTTCTTTGAGGATTTATAGAGGAGTTCTACAAATTGCCCACCAAAATGGATCATCAACACAGGACTCGAACCTAGACCTTTTCCTAGTGAAGAGAACAACAATCTTTAGTAACTCAACTAACTTTCGTTGGCAATGATATTGCTACGTTTAACCTAATTAAGAGGAGAAAAAGATTTGAACTTGGAATGTAATAAGTTGAAAATGAAATCTTTATCCACTAATAATTCACCACTTGCCACCCTATAAAGATGTTAATTACTGTAACTAAGTATGTAAACGGTGTTTTTTTAAACGCTTTGGGCATCCTGTGTCCTCAAGTTGATTGATGAGCCCAAAAAAAAAAAAAAAAAAAACGAGATTAAACTTCTATTATTTCAAAATTTAAATCCTAATAAAGGGACCAAACATAGGAATCCAACTGGCTATCGTTTGATTCCACGGTCAATTGCAGGATCCCTTTTGTTAGTACCCACAAATTCGTGGTGCTTTTACCAAGTACAAGCAGTTTGGACCCTCAGGTATGGTATTTTGGGCTTGCTTGAAATTATTTTTAGAAAGATACGTAATTTGGTCACAAACACTTACAACGAAAACGCTTCATGTCAAATATTTAGAAGGTAAATTTCAAGTACTTTCTGGAAAAATATTTAGAAATGCTTCCTCAAGAACTTAAAAGAGCTTCGTGAAATAATAAAAACCTTGCAGATGATAACCTTTAACAATTCTACCTTTTCTTCCAAAAGTTGTCAAAAATGCTTTTGAATATTTCAAATCATTTAAAAAAGACCATATACATTGTGGAAGGGATCAAGATATTTTTGTTTTTAGGGAACACCATAGTTAATCATATTAATTTGGCTGACCAATATTATGTGTAAGGTAGCGAGTAAATTGTATATTTGTATTTGATCCATGATTTTGTCAACTTATGTGCTTAAACAAACGTGATCATTCTAACATTATTACGTCGACAAGCGGATATAGAAATTTGTAATGAATTTTTTTAATCGCTGTCAGTGTGCATGAATAGAGAGAATGAAAACAAAGACATAGTCATGTGGTACGCTATTGAGTAGTGGATTTGAGCTCCGGCCTACCAATTCTTTGAGAACAGTCCGGTTCTTAAAGTTGGAACAATTCCTCCTTACCATCTCAACAGTGGACATGCCTAAACGCAGACCAAAAACTAGCTAGTTGTAGTACAATAAAACAAAAACTTGGACGGTCAATGTGATGTTTTTCCTTTATGATTCCTTATTTGCATTTTAGTTGTTTTATTCATTAGGCAATATGATTAACGAATGCAACAATTGAAAACGCAAGCAGATTGTGTTTAGCATAACTTATAATCCGTGAATAATTGCATTGCAATTTACAAATGAGTACCTAAATATTATCATATTTACAATTACGAAAAGCAACTTTAACATTAATTAATCCACAAATTATAATCCATGAAACATGTGCCATATCAATCAATTACTAAAGCTATTGACTAATATCTACTTTCCGACCAAAAGTTATGGGATAAGGATTATCCTTCCATTTTCGGTGCCCTTTCGTGCTTTCCTATCTACTTTCCGACCAAAAGTTATGGGATAAGGATTATCTTTCCATTTTCGGTGCCCTTTCGTGCTTTCCTATTTGTGTGGTTACGGTTAAGCCACGTCAATATTTTATATTACTATTCATTTTTTTCTTATTATCTCTATAAAAAAACAATATAAAATGTTGACGTGGCTTAACCGTGACCACACAAAACAGAAGGACACGGGAGGGTATCGAAGTGAGAGGGCAGACAATCATTGTCCAAAGTTATGCCACAAGTTTTCTTCAGGTCGATGATCAAACTTAAAATACAGCTAGGGACCTAGGGTCACCAATTTCATTGGTTAGATTTGCCCATCAAATAGTAAAAAAAGTTGAGATTTCAGTTCCACCATAAAATCAATTGGCAATATAGAGAGTAGTCCAACCTCTTATAAAGAAATGCAATGTCCATTTTCCCATCAATGTAGGACTCATTTTATGAAAAGTAGTCAAACCTTTTATTAACTCATGCAAGATCCATTTTTCCATTAATGTAAGACTCATTCTCAACACGCCCCCTTACGTGTAACGAAATTTTAAGCTTAACACATGACCAACACAATGGGATGACGTAGAGCGCGTTTGGCTTCACACGTGAGACAATCTGCTTTGATACCATAAAGAAAGTTGAGGTTTCACCATAAAACCAATTAACAATATAGGAAGTAGTCCAATCTCTTATAAGCTTATACAAGATCTCTTATCTCATCAATGTGAAACTCATTCATTACAAATAGTATGCTAGGGCACATGTTGGTGTTTATATATTACTAAAAAATGAAGTTAGATCGACATTTGAATAATCACTACGATCGGAGTATTTCATCCATTAAAAAAAAGACTGAAAGAAATACATTTAAGAATGCGACTTCGTGACCTTGCAGAAATATTCAAACAAGATTGGGTGCTTCAACAGTACAAAAACAAAACCCTTGGAGTATATCAAGTTAAAGATACCGTCAAAGTCCAGCATATGCTTCGATTGTCACTGTTAGAACAGGGTTGAGAATTAGACAATAAAAAGACTTTGAAACACGTTAATACTTTTATCTTAAAGCGATATTTGGTCCCACTTTAACTTGAGTTTGGTAACAAGGTTAAAGCAAATCACTTCGAGAAAGATAAAAGATAATGTTAATTGGCTCTTAGTTACTCTTAAGTCTTATCTAGTGCGCCTAGGACTAATTCCACTCACAGCATTAGAGGTCTTACCCGTTACCTATTCAAAAGGTGAAACACCTCATTCCGGCTGTTAAAAAGGACACCAAGATCGAGGCATGATGACTGACACCTGGAAAGTAACGAAATCAAAACATGTATATGATGTGTAAAAAGTACGAGTAAATTATAATCAAAATCTAAAACTAAATTAAATTAGTGTGAGAGTACGTAGTGTGATGAACTCTTATTAAAATGCATACAATGTCATAGAATAGATAAAAGTGTAACAGAAAAAAGAACATTCTCATACTAGGTATGAAGAATATTTTACACTTAACAGGAAATAAATTTCCTGTATTAATTGAAGCGGATGTCAGAACCACCAGTGATCAATAGCTAGCCATATAATTCACTTACTAAGTCCTGGAGGGATGCAAAACATAAAGTGTGACCAGGCAAAAATAAGAATGTACTAAAACATTTTCTTTTCTCAAAATAGTAACCTCCTATTATAAACGCATATAGTTTTCAAAATCATACTTTGTAAGTATGAAAACCAAAGTGAATAGTTTAAAAGCAATTATACTAAGGGTACAGATAAATCACAAGTATCTCAACAATGCACCACAATATGCTCATTAAAATGCAAAGACACAAATCTATGCAAAAAGTAGGTACATGAAGAGGTTGTGTGTAATAATTTATGCTTGAGCTAGTACTACATAACATGAAGCCGACGATAAGCACATCACATATGAGTTTTAGATGTAAGAGCAACTAATACTGGCTTACACCAACAATGAATCAAAAGCGAGCGTAATGGTGCAATGTGAACATACACGTAAAATTGGTCTTGACCCAAGCAAGTACTACAGTCACTAGTGCAATGTAAAATAATTCATAATAATATTCTCCATACCTGGGTTTGTCGTCATGCCAATCTCCATTTTCGTCGAATAGGCCATGTAAACCATTTCTTTGTTGCCTTCAATTTGCCTTTTGGTGAAAATATTTATTGTTTTGATCACCTAAATGTAATCAATTCTCTCGGGATCGTTACCTCCAAAAGGCTTCCTCTTGAGCAAGTAAATAGTGGAGTTGCTTCTATAATTCTTTCCGTCGGGCAATGGTGGTATCGTTGAAAGGCTGGCCAAAGAGACTATTCAACTTATCCTCACTTGCTACAATATTGCCAAGGAGTCTTCGATGTCCACGGTTCACCCAATTGATCAATTGAACTCGAGTGGCCTTTATTTTTTCCGTAACTTGAAACATCGGCAAGCCTTCAAATTCAGCAGCTTACCCCAATTTTACAGCCTTTGTACATCCTTCCCTTGCCGTCTAAGCTTCCTCATAACAGAAAGATTTTTTGTACTTTAATTGCACTTTGCCTCCCAATTAAGTAACAGCGGGATATGATCTGAGGAGTTTGGCTTGAGATGAAAAACCGAAGCATTTGGAAATAAATATATCCACTCCTAGTTGACAAGAACTCGATTAAGTCTAACCCTTATGCCTCATCCACATGTTCTTTCCCATGTAAACTTGTTTCCTTTATACCCTAAATCAATCAATTGACACACATTCATTGCATTGAAGAAACCCTGCATTTGTCGCTCATTACGCAGGTCTCCCCCTTCTTGCTTGTCGGCTTTTAGAATTCATTAAAATCCCCGAAACAACACCACGGCAAGTTTGCATTTGCCTTGAGTTGTTCGAGCAAAGTCCATGACTTGTGTCTTTTCACTTCCTTAGGATATTCATAAAAACAAGTAATCCTTCAATGTCTTGCATCCCTCAAACCACCAACCTCCAAATTGATATGGTTAGAAGAATAGGTTTGTAAGGACATGCTAACCTCATTTTTCCACATCACACAGAGTCTTCCAAACCTTCCTCTACTCGGGACCGTAAAAAGAAAATCATATTGCAGCTGTATTTTCAACCTCTCCATGTATTGAACTGAGCTTTTCATTTCGCATAGGAAAAGCACAGGGGGAATTTTAGCGAGAACAAGTATCTTCAGAGAATGAATTGTCTGGAGGTTCCTAAGCCCTCGACAATTCCAACTAATGCAACTCATTGTTGTTGGCAGGGCCGATACTCGTCAGCCTTCACCATTGTTGAATTTTCTGAAGCGTGAAAACATGTATGCCTTTTCGGCTCTGGTCTATCCCAACCTCCTTCGTTGTCTCAAATCCTTCTCTTCCCCAATTCCAGTCCCAAACTTTATCGTTAACGGTCCTCTTCCTTTGGTTAAATGACTTACCAAAGCTGGATTTTCAACTTTGGCATCCCATAGCAGAGAGTTTAATTCACGCCAAATCGAATGAATGAGTATTAGGAATAAAGCCAGCTGACTAGTAGGAAAGGAAGAAACGCATGAAGACACCCAATCACACACAGAGGAATGCACCAGAGGCCTTGGACCCAAATTCAAATGGGAGGAGAAATATACCGCTTGGGCAAATGGGCAATTACTAAACACATGTAGTGCTGACTCAAAAGACGAGCTACAAGGAATACAAATATTGTCCACCGCCACCTCTTTTTTCTCCAAATTAGCGCGAGTAGGTAGAATGTTGAGGCAAACCCTCCAAATTCACATTTTCACCCTAGCTACCAGGGAGATTAGCTTTCCATCGTAATTCTAGCTAGCTCAGTTTTTCAAAATATATAATGTTCTTAAAAAAGTGGGAATTCAGAACTTAATGTGGTGAGAATTCAAGACTAAAGCAAACAATTTTACATCTTGAAATCTTCCAAAAATTTCCAATAAAGATGACACTAGAGTTTCTAACATTATATCTTCAGTTTACATCCTTGCACTGAAGTTGAACCAATCGATTGCAATTAGTCATTTAACGAGAAATAAGATGTCTTATTCATAATTAATCAACTATTTGTTTACTTGTAAGACATTAAATCCATGGACTATAAACAAGAGAGACCACATTGTTTGACCTTATTCATGTACCCGTAAAATGACAATTCACACATGTAACCAACATTTAATGATTATTTGTTTACTTGTAAGACATTATATCCATGGACTATAAACAGGAGAGACCACATTGTTTGACCATATTCATGTACCCGTAAAATGACAATTGACACATGTAACCAACATTTAATGAGATAAATTTATTAATAGAATGATTTTCATACACTTTTTCTTTCTAGTCATTGGTTTAAATAAGACAAATAGATTAATGGTCAAGATAAAATATAAGTGGGTACTAATATGCTAAAAAGGGTGTGCGTTTATCATTTCTCACTTATTAATTGACATGTACATATTATTTGTCACATCATATAATTGTTAAAAAAATGTGATACCACTAGCAATTTCCTTTTAAAATATGACCAGAAACGGACTATTTATGGAGGCTTGATACGTTCGCTTATTTGATATGCACAAGGAAAGCCATGGCGGCTTCAACTATGAAACTAACGCTCTTCTTACTCCCTTTGTTCTTCACCTTCTCCCTAATAATCTCAAGCCACCACCCACTAGATCCCTTAACCCCATCTGAATTCAAAAAGGTTCGAACCATAGTGAAAAAATCATACCCATCTGGCCTCAAACACAACCTAACCTTTCAATACATAGGTTTAGACGAGCCAGACAAACCAGTCCTCCAATCATGGCTTTCATCAAAAACCAAATCAAATCCCCCTCCTCGACGAGCCTTTGTCATCGCACGCCTCCACAAAGAAACCCACGAGCTCGTGGTCGATTTATCCAATCGTTACATAATTTCGATAAAGTTTACGGTGAAAATGATGGTTACCCTATGCTCACCAACGACGAACAAACAGCGGCAAGTGCACTTCCGTTTTCCTATCAACCATTTCTCGATTCGGTTAAGAAGAGGGAACTTAACTTGTCCGACGTTGTTTGTGCCACGTTTACAGTTGGGTGGTTTGGGGAGGAGCATAGTAGAAGAGCTATTAAAATTCTGTCTTTTTATAAAGAGGGCACGGCTAATCTGTACATGAGGCCCTTGGAGGGAGTATCTTTGTTGGTTGATCTTGATGAAATGAAAATAGTGGAGTATTATGACAGGTCTAGGCTTCCGATGCCGAAGGCTGAAGGAACGGAGTATCGGCTGTCAAAGCAGAAGCCGCCATTCGGTCCGCCGCTGAATGGTTTCGTTATCGAGCAACCGAACGGACCCGGGTTCAAAATCGACGGGCACAAAATAAGGTTAGCTTTACGTGAATTTACTTTAAGAGAAAAAAGAAATTTCGCACAGAGGTTGATTATCTTCATTTCAACAAACCATTTTTATGTTTAACAGTTCCTCTTAATTCTGTTAGTACTTGTTCAATTCAGACTTGTGGCTGCAAAGAAACCCCAACTTATAAAGACGCAAAAAAGGTATATAAAAGAGAAAAACCTTGCATAAATTATTTTCATAAAAATAAAATAAAACACCCCAACTTATGATAATGAAGGTGGACCGGAAAATGAATATGAAAAATTAGTATTCGGTCTTTAGTATTTAATGTTCATTGATTAAGACCTTATTAGTTTTTAGATTTTGATCAAAGTTCCTATCATTAATATATTAATGAATTACATGTAAGTTACATAATTTTTATAATAAAAATTAGTAATTGATTTAGAGTTTTAATATTCACACCCTTATTAAACTACTAATTAATTTTCAATTCAAACATTTCTAAAATATAAAAAATAAAATTAGAGTAAGTTTGTACCCATTAAATTTTTATAAAAAAAAATTGATTTGTACCCATATTTAAATATACCAATTTGTTATATGAAAAATGTACCTCTTTTTAATATAAAATGTACCCATTTTTTTTTATTTTTATATAAAATGCATTTAATCTTTTCTCTAATCCATTTGTGAACTTATATGGGTACATTCTATTTCGTTGATTTGAGAATGTTTCTATGTCAAGTTTAATAAAAGAAATTTAATAATGTTATTAAGCCTAATATCTCTTTCTTTTTCTTTTTTTTTTTGAAAAATGTACCAATGATTTGGTACAATAATTTTTTAGTTAGTTTTTATGAATGTACCCATGTGTATATATGTGACATCCCACATCGCCCAGGGGGTGATCCTTATATGTATATCCCATCCCTACTTAGCACGAGGCCTTTTGGGAGCTCACTCGCTTCGGGTTCTATGGGAACTCCGAAGTTAAGCGAGTAGCGCGCGAGAGCACTCCCAGGATGGGTGACCTATCGGGAAGTTCTCGTGTGAGTTCCCAGAAACAAAACCGTGAGGGTGTGGTCGAAGCCCAAAGCGGACAATATCGTGCTACGGTGGTGGAGTGGGCCCGGGAAGTGATCCGGCCTAGGGGTGGTTCGGTATGGGATACCATACCAAAACTAATATCCCGAATCCCAAACCAAAATTTTTCGGGACGGAAATTTGAAGACCAATCCCAAACCAAATTTTCGGGAATCCCGAAATATTTTCGGGATTTTGGGACAAATCGGGAATCTCAAATTGAAATATGAAATTATGAATTGTTCTTCAAATATATAATTCAAGAACACATTCATGAACTAGGAATTTCATTTCATTCACACTACCATTTAATTGAACAATGGCATGCCTGACTGTTTTTATCATAGTCAAAATTCAAATTAATTAAACCCTTTTTCCAATCTGTTGAGAGACAAAAGAATCAAGCCTTCTGAAATCATCACCATGGCAGCATCAATAATAAAATCCGCATGAATATCAAACAGAACAAGAAAAATATGCAAGGTGTAGGGCATTCCAGGTTGCAGAGCATGAATTAGAAACTACTAGCATCAATTATAAAAGAATAATATATATATATGTATAAATATATATATATATATAATAATAATTAATATTATATATTTTCGGTTCGGTATGGGATTCCCGAAATATCGAGAAGCGAATCCCGAATCCCATACCGAAATTTTGGGATCGGTTTGGGATAGCATCCCGAAAATTTCGGGAATTTCGGTTTGAGAAATTTTTGGTTTGGGATCGGGATTTTTTCGGTTCGGTTCGGGATTTTCTGGAATTTTTTCTACCCCTAATCCGGCCCGGGCCGGGATGTGACAATATATATACACACACAAAATATATTGGAAAGTATAATTTATTTTTAATCCCATAAATTATGAGGTTTTATTTTAAATCTCATTAATATAAATAACTACAAATTTCATTTTTAAGTTAAGAATATAATAACCTATATAGAAATACATTATTACATTACTATTCGGAATTTTGATAAAAAACTAAAGACCAGGAAGATTTGAATCAAAGAACATTGATAATTAAGGACCACATTCAAAGTGTCCTAAATATATAGGCCAGTTAGCCTCAATTAATTAAGTGTTGGGTTTGCTTTTAGAAAACCGACAAAAAGAACAATCTCTCTGGACAATGTAGAAGCGACATGTCATTCGAAATAAACAATGACTCTAAGAATTTATTTGAAAGTATTTTTAAAATAACTAAAAATGTTTTTAGATAAAATATTTTTGGGTTTTAAAACTTGGCAAAATGCACTTCAAGCGTTTTTGCAATATTCACTTGCATTTTTGTTAATTGATACAAAAAATATTTTCATCAAAAACACTTTCAATTATTTTAAAATCATTATTCTTGACTTTAGTTGACTAGTTGGTTTGTCCCCCAGAATTTTCATATGACAACAAACTTGAACGATAAATATTCCACAAATTAGGCGTAGAATTGTAATTAGACATTACAAATTCATATTTGCAACCTTGAGTCTTGACTATGTAATCACAGGACAAATGTCGGCAATGACCTGGCTAATGTACAATAGTGGAGCCATGAATTATTTGGTGGGTGGGCTAAACTAAAATTATTACGAGGAGATCAAATGGTTAAATTTTTTTATTACTTACATAAAGTAACACAATAACAAGCCTGAAAGTAATAATTTAAAGTAAGAAATTTAACTATGAATAAAACAAGTTTCAACTAGATTTAACAAAGAAAACATTTAAAGTTGCAACTTATAGTAGAAAGATACATACATCATCAATCTTGTCATAACAATTTAACAAATAAATGAAAAAGTACCTATTCAAGTTAATGGAATTGAAATCCTTTGTTATTTATTCTGAATCAATCTTTTCGGCAAACTCTTTTTCAATGTACACAACCATTGAATATGCTAAAAATTCATTCTCTATCTTGTTGCGAAGTCTTGTTTTAAAGTACCATTGTACGAACTCTTAAAACTCTTAAAATTAAAGCAATAAACAAATAAAATCATCAAGACATAAGAATAAAATGGTCATAAACTTACCTATTGATGAGAAAAATCAATAAACTTTCTCATCGGGATAAAGGCTTTCTGAAAAGTGAAAAATTGTCAATGTTGTACCCCAAAAGTCAAAAAATAAAAAATAAACTATTCCTATGAAACCTAAAATAATAAAATATTAAATCTATTTTTTAAAATCGGATGACTACTCCTCCTAGGAAACCTAAACTAATCACTATAGACTACTCCCTATAGACTAATAAAATAAAAAGACTTATTGAGACCTGTGTGTCATCGTGTGTGGTATTTGAAATATAATAATAATAAATATTGATTGAAGTAAATAATTTATGTAATATTTTTTAATTCTTACTTTTTCTATAAGTAATCATATTTTGCAAAACTTTTACTTATTGGATGGACTATAACAATTAAAAATAATATAATAGTCTAAATTATCAGTATTTTTTACTTTAAACGACTAAAATTCTCCCTACGCTAGAACCCACCCTTAACTGTTACTGCCTCCGCCTTTGCTAGTGTATACGTGTATTGTACATCTTTGTCAACTGGTGACTCCTTGTCCTAATGGACTTAAAGATTGAAGCTCATTGTCTTGTTATGGTGCCGCATGGTATTGAATTGTTGATTTAAAAATATGGAATTATTGACTCGAAAATAAGGAAAACGATGGATCCATCTGGATCACTATGGTTATATATTAATGAGTAATATTAGGGAGATTAAATTTTTTAAACCAAATTTATAAATTAAATGATGTGGTTGGAGATGGTTGGATTATTAATTAAGTATCGATTAACGTGCTTGTTCTTATTTGTGACACATCATTTAGTTTGCAAGTTGATTTAAAAAATTTAGTCTTCTTAATATTACTCTATATTAATGCATAAAGGATGGGACATGGATCCTCTCCAGATCCATGCATCCTAATCCTAGGGATCCACCAATCCGGGCCATTGAAATTTGATCCAACGGCTAAAGTTATTATAACTTTTAAAATGAACCCCTGTTTATAGCCGTTGGGTCAAATTTAAATGACCTAAATTAGTAGATCCCTAAGATTAGGATGCATAGATCCGGAGAGGATCCATGTCCTAAAGATGGATCCATCTGGACCATTATGGTGCCTCTAGGTTAAGCTTCACCAGTGCTTGATTTTCCCCCCTTCCTACGCAAGGCTTAAAATTTAGAAATTGGAGTATTGATCTGAACTTGACCCAACTGAAATTTTGGTTCATAATTTAAAAATTTATAAGTATTTGTCTCTAAATTTGTCACAATGTGGAGTTTTAGTTCTTTTGCATAACACTGTTCAAAATTTTGTCTACAATAAAGGATTACAAGGGGGAAAAAAAAGAGATGAAAATTTTAACGGAGTTATAAAAAAAAAACAAATCATTGATCTATATTGTGACAAGCTTAGAGACCATGACTCAAAAATTTTTAGTTTATACACCAAACTCTAATTGAATCAAAATTCAGAAGCCAATACTCTATTTTTCTCATCAGAATGTAATCGCAACAGCCAACACTAACAATAATTTTTTTGCATTTTAAAACATAAAAAGTAAAACAAAAAGCAAAGAACATGGAGGTGGAGACTATACTATTAATTTTTAGTTGTGGAGCCAAAATTCATGTTGGTTTAAGGCTTAGCTTTAACTTACCTTCTATTCATTATGTTGTTTGTCTACAATCACTCATTAATTTTCTGATTTATAAGTCCAATATTCATACAGCTGGGCTAATTGGGATTTCCATTTGGGATTTAATGTTCGAGCTGGTCCAATAATTTCGTTGGCATCAATCTACGATCTAGAAAACGCTACATATCGTCAAGTATTATACAGAGCGTTCGTATCCGAGCTTTTTGTGCCGTACATGGACCCAACTGAAGAATGGTACTACAAGACCTTCTTTGATGCCGGTGAATATGGTTTTGGTCAACTGGCTATGCCACTTGAGCCCTTGACTGATTGCCCTGCCAATGCTGAGTTCTTGGATGCATACTATGCTGGGGAGGATGGTACTCCTGTTAAAATATCTAATGCTTTTTGCATATTTGAGCAACAGTTTGGAAGTGTCATGTGGCGTCACACTGAATATGCAATTCATGGAGAACTGGTAGGGCATCAAATTGATTTTTAACTACAAGTTGAACAAGTCCTTTTTTGTATTTCTTATAGTTGTTCATTTATTATGGTTGATTGTTAATTAAACATATCAATTGTCGCGTTACGTCATGCCATTAGCCGATGCAACATGCATGGTTTGAATGTGTGGTCCATTCTAGCATTTTCTTAACATGTGGAGAAAAAATTTGAGTCAAAACTTTTCCTACCACGTTGCAGGTTGGGTGACACACACTATCTAGTTAAAATATAATATTTGTTACAAGTTCTTAATTCTGATTCAAATTATATTACACATTTTATGCCTGAATTTTCAACCGACGTTGTTTGCCACTGTGTTGTATTCTAACATGACAGATCTTGGTTTTACAGATAACGGAGGTTAGGCCAGAACTGAGCTTGATAGTGAGGATGGTCGCAACTGTTGGCAACTACGATTACATACTCGACTGGGAATTTAAGCCAAGCGGCTCCATCAAAATTGGGGTATGATAATTGATAAAGATGGATAGTATTTTAATTTGTTTGCCATCGATCGGCATAAGATTTTACATTCATTTTTTGTAATAATTCAGAGAAAAAGTAGACATGGAGGAGTGAATAAATTGTCATTAGGTGTTTCTGCGTTGCAGCTAAACCATTTTCTTTTTCAAACAGGTAGGCTTAACAGGAATACTAGAAGTGAAGGCTGCGGATTACACTCACACTAGTCAAATAAAGGAGGATGCTTATGGTACATTGCTAGCAGATTATACAATTGGGGTGTACCACGACCATTTCTTGACCTATTACCTTGATCTTGATGTGGATGGTGAAGCCAACTCCTTTGTCAAAAACAATTTGGTGACCAAAAGAGTGACAGACAAGAACTCACCTAGAAAGAGCTATTGGACAGTTGAAAGTGAGACAGCTAAAACCGAATCGGATGCAAAAATTCAGTTGGGTTTGAAGGCATCGGAGCTGGTTGTGGTAAACCCTAACAAGAAGACCAAACCTGGAAACAGCATCGGTTAGCGTCTAATTCCAGGGTCAATATCAAAAGCACTTTTAAACGACGATGATTACCCACAAATCCGAGGTGCATTTACCAATTACAATGTATGGGTCACACCTTATAACAAGTCTGAAAAATGGGCTGGAGGACTATATGCTGATCGGAGCCATGGAGAAGAAACACTGGCTACTTGGAGCCTCAGGTATATTTAAACAATTAATATTATTTAATTATAGATACTGTTAAGCATATAAAAAATTTAAATCAAATTCGTAAACCAAATGAGGTGTATGTGTGAGTAACAATTTTAGACATATGTTTGTGTAAATTTCTTTTGTTCTAAATTATGTGAAAATGTGCAGAAACCGAGAGATTGAAAATAAGGACATAGTGTTATGGTACACCGTGGGGTTTCATCATGTTCCTTGCCAAGAAGATTTTCCAATTATGCCAACATTAAGCGGTGGATTTGAGCTTCGGCCTACAAATTTCTTTGAGAGCAATCCTGTGCTTAAAACGAAACCTCCAAGTTCTAAGCATGTTAACTCCACAAAACAACCCTAATTTCAGTAGTTTTCGTTTTCTTTTTCCCCTACTAAGACTTTTGTAATGTGTCAGTACCCAACAAAGATGTTAAATTTACTGTAATTTACCCCTTTTTTTATTTTGTATAACTAAGGGAAATATTATTTTAATATATCCTCAAGTGGATTCATGATCTTTTGTTTGGATAGCTTCTAGGATGTCAAACAATACAAGGACAACAGATTCAAAGCATACAACTATTGAGAATGGTAAAAAGAGATGGGCTTCAAAACTTGCGTATCACTAGCTTGCAGCTTATAGAGAAATGGTTGATCAGACCCTATATAATTTGCATCTAATTTGGTACCCTAGATTCAAGGATTGTTCTCGAGTGTGAATCATATTCTAATTATGGAATTTCAAACTTCTATAATTGAGATGCCATAAAAAAAGTAAGAGTAAAATTCAATATCATAATAAAAGTCTAAAACCCATAATACACTCAGTAGTAAAAATAAACCCTTGCTCGATAAAATACGATTTGTGGCGCAAAAGGTATTTGAGCAACGAAATTTTAATACTCGTTGCGCAAAGTATATAAAGAAATAAATAGAATAAAAATTTTGCACAACAAAAGCTATATATTTCGTCTCGTAGAGTCAATGTATTTTCTTTTTTATATTTTAAATTGTAAAAGGAAATTATTTTTTACACACCCTGACCGGAGTCAAGGCATGTTCGCCGTCACCCGAACCAAAATGTGAATAATGTAAAAATTTAAATAGATTAAAATCGAAACTAGAACTTATTTCAACTACTAAAGTGAGTGCGCAGTAGTGGGTAGAACCCATAAAATACAAATGTTCAGAGCATAGATGATAAATAGTGCAGTTGAAACTAGAAAAGTACTTAATACACAATGCGATAAGTTCCTACGTTTAAATAGGAATATGTCAGAGTCGTCGCTAATCCTCGCACGCCACATAGGTCAGCTATCTAGGACCTAGAGGGGCGAAAAACAGAAGGGTGAGTGGGCACAAAAATAAAGATTTATAAAATTCATTTATTTTCTGAACATACTAACCCCTCGTTGTAAAACATGTATAGTTTCTAGAAAATGATACTACGTATAGGTATGAAATCAAATGCAAAGCAATAGTAAATCTAGAAGCATGCCACATCACAATCTCAATAGCAATATAAATATATCATGTGCTCAACAATCTATACTAGCAAGCAAGTTAGAGTTGCCTAATGTGACCTATACGACTGCACCTATTGCTCATTAATCTATGCTAGTACACGAGTCAGAGTCGCCTAACGCGACATGTACAACAGGACTAGGTGTAATAATATACGCTCTAGTGTTACAATCATGTGAAGACTAGCGCTATTCGTTGTCACATATGAGTCGAAATTGCCTATTGCAATTTGTACAACAGGACTAGCACCTACTTGGATCCAAGGCGAGCGTGCAGTGCTAATGTGAACAACATGTGAAAGACTAGCCTGGCCCTGGGCTGAGCACTAACACTTGGGTGTAGCAATGATGAGTAGACTATATGAATGTAAGCATGGCATAATGATTCAACAACCTCAAAAAACATAATAACCTTACCTGGACCTACCTGTGCATCCCGTAATTATTTTAGCATTTCACAACAGTACAACATTTATGAGTAGGTAAAATGCATATGATTATGCCATGACCATATATAAATCACAACCACATAATAGCATTTTAAAATTAATAAAACATGGCATAAAATGCATAAATCAATTTAAAAGCATTTGTGGAAACTATAAAAAGTGTGTGTGTGTGTGTGTGTGTGTGTGTGTGTGTGTGTGTGTACACATATTGCTTAAGGGGAGGGATCCTCATTTTTCTAAAAAAATGGGAACACGCTGAAATTGTGTGGTTGAGATTGTGTGGCTTGTGTTTTAATCTTAATCACACAATTTCAATAAAAGCCATCTAACGGTGGGGAGCGTGTCCCCATTTTTTTGAAAAAATGGGGATCCCTCCCCTTAAGCAATCTGTACACACACACACACACACACACACACACACACACACACACACACACACACACACACACACACACACACACACACACACACACACACACACACACACACACACACACACACACACACACACACACAAAAACAAAAATGCCCACTCACTGACATGTCGATGGATCGTAGTCCCCTAGTCTTGCTTGTCCTCGTACGTCCTCAGGGTAAGTCTTTCCTATATGTGAAACAACTAATACTAATTAGTTAATAAAGACATACACTAAAAGCTAGGAATAACTCCCTATGGTTTGCTCAAACGGAAGATTTAAATATACGAAAATGTTTTACTCGAAGTCACTGACCTACACGTGTCAACCACTCGCCGGCCGGAGGCCAGACAAGCCCTCACGCACCGCCTAACCCACGGCCACGTGCAGGCACGCGCCTGACAGAACCCTAATAGATGTTAGGAATATTTCGTTAAATAGTAACGGCGTTACCTGACGCCGTTAGAATATTCCGTCAAGTCTGATGAAATATTCGTCGTCTTCTCTGGTGGGTTGTCATCATCCGCCGCCGCTGGCCGCAATTTGGTTTCGTCAGAAACTAGGGATTTTTCGCCGGTTTTGTAGAAAAATTTCAAACCTTTATAACTTCTTCATTTCTCAACCATTTTTCATGAAAATTATATAGATTTGAAGCTTGTGACAAGGAGAACATTATTTTACCTCTTAAAAGTCCAAAAGGTAGACGGAAGAGGACTGAAAATGCCTCAAAAGCTTTTGGCCCTAAGCTCGACTCCTCGAAAACATGTTTTCTCATGTCAACTTCACTCCAAAGTTTGTCTAGGAACTCCAAGGAGTTGGCTAGATGCTTCCACAACCTTCAAAACATTGAAACTCGGCCAGGATCATATCGATGCAAACTCGTCCGAGTCGAAGGTTTCGAGTTGCTCTGCGTTGACCACTTAAAACTCAACGAACTTGTGATCGGTTGGTACAGTTGTGATTGTGGTGACGAAAGGAACACGATGGTAGTGTTTTTAGGTTCGATTTATGAAGACTTGGTGTTCTTCTTCTTTGTTACAGAGAAGGAGGGAGTACGGGTTAGAGAGAGAGATGAGAGAGAGTGTGATGTGTTTTCTGATTGGCTGAGCAGAGAGAGATGATGATTAATTGGGTGAAAGAAAGTGGGAAGCAAAATAATTGGTGGTGAGGGATTTGGGGGCACGAGTCATATTTTTAAAAGGAGAAGGGGATAAGATTTTTAGATTTTACATAGTAAATGTATGCAAGAAAATTCGTCTCCCTATCAAGAACAATGTTCCCAACACTAATAGATTAGCGCACACACGTGTACAACTCTACCCGTTGTTAATGTACTTTACCTGCGCTCAACTTTATCTTTACAAATCTGATTCGGGTCCAACTCACGCTCACGCGTTCGTAACAACGATTATTATTTAATTATGATAGCAGGAAAAATAATTTAAAGCAGCATAATCACATCCATGTCACTTTGCCAACAACAGCATAAATGTCATTTACACACTTAGGGAGAAATTACATAAAAAATTAGGAACAGATCATCACAACCTACCCCCTTATGAAAATTTTGTCCCTGAAATTTCAACACTACTGAAAATCAATCTAAGAACAAATGTGGTTACAAATCTTGCATTCACTCTTCTATCTCCCAAGTAGCTTCCTCAACTGAGTGGTTCCTCCACAAGACTTTCACCATATGAACGGTCTTGTTCCTGAGAACTTTATCCTTCCAATCAAGAATCTTCACTAGGACTTTGTCATAAGCCAAATCCAAATTAATCTCTAACGGTTGAGGAGGAATCATATATGACAGATTATTACTTAATGATGTGGTTGTTGATGATTGGATTATTACTTAAGTGTTGCTTAACGTACTTATTTCCTATGAGTAATGCTATGGAGACTAAACTTATAGACTAAAATTGCAAACTAAATGATGTGTCACTAATAAGAAATGAGCACATTTATCAATGTTTAAGTAATAATCTAATCATCAACTTCCATGTCATTTAGTTTACAAAACTTAGTCTATAAATTTAGTCTTCCTAGCATTACTCATTTTCTACTGGTGACACATCATTTGATTTGTGAGTTTAAAATTTTGGCTTACCTAGCATTACCCTTTACTTTTTGACATGATATTTGAATATTAGAAGATGTCGGTAAGTTATCTGGAAATTATTTGTTAGGTTATATTATTTTACGAGTTGTTTGTAAGACCATGGCAATATGAGCTACGACATGTTTACAAAAGAAAAAAAAATTGTGGTAATAGTTTGCCAAAACTACAGTCTTGTTGTAGAATGAGGAAGTAATTATTTTGATAATCCCTCTTCTTGTTGCAAGTAGTTTATTTGAGATTTCCAAGCTTAGTGAAAATGGTACGTCACATCTACACACAAAATCACTCTGATCCAAATGTCATATGCTTTGTTTTGCTATAGCATGTCAACAAACTATTCAATCTTATGCAACAATTTGTGGGTATCATTAACGAGATCAAATCTTTTGTATTCAAAATTTTTTGTGATCTTTCTGTAACCTATTTCATTGTTGACTCTTGACCATTCATTTAAACCTTATTTTAATAGTTAAATAGGTCACTGAAAGGTCACAAAGAGTTTTAAGTACAAAAGATTTGAACTCTTAGTTAAGGGGGTCCAAGAGAGTCCACCAGTGTCGTAAGGTTGGCAATAGAATGATGTGTGAAAGACCAAATAAAAAGTAACAAAAGAAGATGTGTGAAAGACCAAATAAAAAGTAACAAAAGAAAAAGAAGAACAAGATAAAAACTTATGTGCCCACATAATTACTATGGTGGAGGAGAGCATAGGAGAGAGGCTCTATATTGAGAAGTGGTGGCGTTCTATTTGATGCAGGCCAGCTATGAATACTAAGGAAATCATTCTTGTTACTTGCAGTGTGTTTTGGTTTGGGGGTGATGATGGATTCGGCCAAACTCTTGTTTTAGAAAGGTTATGATGACCTCAAAGGCCTCAAGCTCCAACTCTGAGGTCCCCGGGATAATATTGTGTTCCCCTAATCTTTTACTTGCTTCCTTCTCCCTCTTCAAGACCTGTAAAAATAATTGCACTGGCCTAAGCTTTGTCACCCAACAAATCATATGACATGATTTTAAAGATTTCTTATTTGCTTGCCTTGCTGCACATAAAATGATGTCTCATCTTCATTTCCCATAATGATTCAAGTCATGACTTTGCTTTGTTATATTATGTGTACCTTTTTCATTTCTAGTCAAGTTTGAACTTAAATGTTGACGATTGGATCAAATTTGCATCGGAAAGTTAAAACTCATATATAACTTTTGAGTTAAACTAAATGTTATATATCTGTTTTTTTAAGTAATTAGAGTTATATTTAAAATTTCCAAAAATTATTTGAGTGTAAAGGTGAATGTCATGCAAAGAGAAAAACTTCATTCCAACAGAAAAAATTTAACATTTGAGTCACATGTAAAATTTAAAATTTATAATCAAGTGCATGAGGAGAAAATAAGAAACTCAAACCCATGTACCACCACATTTGAACTCAAATATAAAAAATATAGTGTAATGATTTCAACTATTGCATTTGATCATTTCATTGAGGAGAAATATAAAACAAGAAAGATGCACTTTGTGAAATATTTATGATTTTTTTTTTTAATCAAAGAAGATCTCAGGAACGGTTCGATATGCATGACTACATTTTTCTAACAATTCAGAGTTAAACCAGGTATTGTTTAGTAATTTCAAAAATCTAATATTGATTCGTTTGTTATTGCTTAAAATGAGGTTGGGGTTTTTGAAGAACTTTTTCTTTAGGGAGTTGTAAAGTCTGGGAATTGATTTAGAAGTATGTTTCTACTACTCATCAGATTCGTAGCTAGATGAGGATAGGAGAGAAATTTGGGAACCATAAAGCTAGATGGGAATATATACCCTATAACTCTTCCAAATGGGAATGGAAGAGAAGAGCAAGTCAAACGTCGCAGTGAGTATATAAACTTAAGAATTATCCTTTTAGGAAAACCAAGACGAGCAAGATGAAGGAACCTACGCTACCAAATATTTTAGGAGAACCAAGAAGAGCAAGATGATTTTTTTTTTATAGTTACTTGCTCAAATTTATGTATTTTGCAGTATTTTATTGTTAAGTTTAGATACATTTGTTTATTATTTTTAGCGTAATTTTTTTTAGACCCAACAATACTCTTTCTACACCTAGCTAAAAAAATACAAACTCTCTGTAATTTCTATATTACCCCTTATACTAAATAAAATAAGAAAATGAAAATTAAATATCTTTCTACACCCATTCAACCGAGATAGCACCCACATGCAGCACCACCACTCAACCACCACTTCAGACCTCCCTTTTCTTTCTCCTGCATATAGAATTTAGGCGGGATTGCTAAATCAACCATCGCCTTCAACAACCCGACCCAACACAAAATCCATTTGACTCCATTTTGGACTTCTGCAACAAGTCGCTTATGGAGTCGACGATGCAACTTAGTTTTGCCTCTTAACAGCAAGGCCCTATCACGCGCAAGAGAAGAAGGAAAGATTCACTGGACGTTTGGTGGAGTATCCACCGCAAAGAATTGGTGGGTGTGGGAGAGGTGGGGGGAACACACTGATAATATCAGGAAACAAATATTCGGTAGGAAGACAGACCCAACAAATACAGGAGGAGCCAGCGGAGGGCGAGAGAACAGTCGGGAAATGGGTATGATGAGCTCTTCTTTTTCCAGTTTATTTACGTTTATAATTTATGAGGGTAAACTAAAGAGTTTAGGTAACAAAATATTAAAGTTGGGTTTAGAGAGAGGAAAACTTGTCCAAATAAAATTTCTCTTATTTTTAATATACCACAAAATTAAGAGTGTTATTAGACCCACCACTTCAGTGTCTTACTTTTTCATCCACATGATAATCTCACTCACTATAAAAAAATAAAAAAAGTAAAATATTATTTTCCCACACCCGTTATTTCCAAAATAACCGTAATATATATTTTTTAAATAACTCTAATACATCTTTGAATAATATTTATAAATAAATATATATAAAAAAAAAGATGAAAGAAAATGCAAGACCTAAGACCTTTACATTCATCATATTCTTCAAACCACGCGTGTCCTTCAAATCATGGCATCCATTTCATAATATCTTTTCCTACTAATCCCAAATCTGCCACCTTGATCTCTCTCAAGATCCCCACCCTCTATTTTCACCGAGTTCCATATCTATGGCAGAATATTCCCGACAAACCCTAGTACTTACACCTATCGCCGCCCCACAGAGACCCGTTTACCCAAATCACTCTTCTTCCTGCTTTTCTGTCAAAGCCCCAGATCTCACCCTCAAGTCTCTTTTGCCTCCATTCAAGTTTCTCGCCCTTGTCTAGCACACACCCATTCCTTCCTCCAACCTTTTCGTCAATTCTAGCCCAAATCTTTCCTGGCCTCTCTCCACCAAAGGTACCACATCCAACCCACCATTATTTATTTATTATTTTAAATTATTGTTTTTTATTTTTCAAAATTTTAGTACTTAATTAAATAAGAGTTTAAGAATATTAACATGGGAGTCTTAACGAAATACTTTCGGTACTGTTTACTTTTAATGTTAAGAACATTTTTACTCTAAAAAGTCACTTCTAGTACTATTCACTTACAACCCATTTTTGCCATTTTGATTAAAACTCAAAGTTTTCAAGTTATTTTTATCAGTTTTCCTTGGTAACATTTCATTAAATGGTGGGGAGGGAAATAAGACATAGGGGTGGGAATATCAGTGCTCAAAATTAATTGAATGTATACATGAGTTTATAATATATATTATGAAAGAACAATAAACTTTATGTATGAAGATAAACTTTATCTGGATTTTTAAATTTTTAATCTTTGCATTGAAGGTTGGTAGGCAAGTATGTGTCACAGACTTGAGACAATGGAGATAAGCCTCGAATGGAAATTCCCGTAACAGATTAACATTATTGTGGGATATATTCTGCATTTGAGAGTCATTAGGAAGTGGGTTCCAATGATTTGGTTATTCCACCGTACCTGTTCATTGTAATCTTCATGGAGGAAGGTTTATGCTGTAATGGGTTTTCGTGATTAAAACAAAGATAAAAGATGATCCTTTCGTACAAGTGTAATAGTTGTTGATGGTGTTGATTGGATGGTGAAAACAAACTTAGCTTCTTCTCCATGAATTAACGTTCTTTATTTGAATTACTTCCTTTTGGTTAGTGAAGTGTTTTCCTTTTTTTATATTTTTTAAATTTACTTCCGTTTGGTTAGTGAAGTGTAGGCATGAACAATGATATAGAATAGCCATTTTGTTGCTGAAGCAAAGCTATTATGCAACAATTTAAGGAACTTTGCAGTTTGGTTGTTATGACGTTTAAATTTTAGACAGTGATTGCTTTAGCTACCATTTGTTTCTTGTTATCTATGGCATTTCCTAAGTTGGTTATTATGAAGTTCTAACAGATGGAGTACGTGAGCCCAGAAGGTCTTCGCTTGGATGGTCGGCGGCCCATGGAAGTATTTTTCCATCTCTCAATTTTCCGTTGTGTTGAATCATCACCAGTATAAAGTTTCAATTATTTTTATAAAATATATATTTTTTTCTGTGATCCCAGATGAGACAAATTCGAGGAGAGATTGGTGTTGTGGAAAAAGCCGATGGGTTCTAATTACTAAAACCTTGATTCTTCTTTTCTAATCCTTGTAATTTTTTTTTAAAGCTGATCTTTCATATCAAATTTCAGTTCTGCTGTGTTTGAGATGGGAAACACCAAAGTCATTGCTGCAGGGTATGGCCCTCGAGAGGTTAGCTAATTCTTTTTTCTTCATTCTATAATTTCGAGCTAAAATTTTAATGAACTTGTGCGTGGTACTCATTATTATTTAAAATGTCTTGTCCAATTTTCAATTTAAATTCATTTTAGCTGTTAATATACTTTTGTTTTCTTGGTCCAAAATAGGAGCCAGCAGATGAATGACAAGGCACTGGTAATAGTTCATCTAATTCTCTGTGTATTAAATTTATCTGTGTTGTGGTGAATACGATAAACGGAACAGGCATGTATTATATTCGTAAATGTAATGTCGTTGGCCATTGTTAATAAGTTTAGGTGCGGTGTGAGTACACCATGGCAAATTTTAGTACTGGAGATCGCATGAGGAAACCAAAGGGTGTATTCTATTCTCTTTCATTTTCATACATACATGTTGGATCATCTTCAATTTACAATTTAACATCAGAGTGTTGTATCCATAACTAAATTAAACTATATAACTAAAATGTACATTTTTATGCTCTCAGACGATCCACAGAGATTTCTCTTGTTATTCGGCAAACCATGGAAGCATGCATTATGACACATTTAATGCCTCGGACTCAGGTTCCACTGATGCATCTTGGGAACTTTTCTTCCATGAATGTCTAGTTTGTTCTTTATTGAGCCTTGTATCCGTTTGTTGCAGATTGATATTTTTGCGCAAGTTCTCCAAGCAGATGGAGGTAAATCCTAGTGCCTCGTTGCAGTCATAGGTCCTATATGATAATGTACTTTCAGATTATGTAATAAATCAATGCTGCCCTGTTTCCTTCTATGTGTGTGTGCAATGTGCATATTTGGTCCTGTTTCATTCAATATATTTGTAGATCCAGGCTTATTTTCTGAAAATCCAAAGCCTCCTCTATTCATTTCATGTACGGGTACTATGAACCACTTGTATTTGAATTTAAAGTTGTTAGTTTGTGTTTTTTAACTACTATTGAGGTAAGTCGTGTTTGAGGGTCAAACTGCGCTGCAGGCAGTTCGTTAATAGTTATTGCTTTTGTTGCATGTTATTTAAATAGAATATATGATCGATAGTGTTCACAAAGTACCATGGTTGTCCCTGTTATCTGTGTTTCGGTTATAATGTTTAACTATTTTGCAAATACTACCAGATTTCAACAGGTTACTTCACTGTTTTACATAAAGAATTGAAAGATCTATCTGTGTGTTTGATTTTTATTTTATTTTTGTCAGGAACTAGATCAGCATGTATCAATGCTGCAACCGTGGCCCTTTCAGATGCTGGAATTCCAATGCGTGATCTTGTTACTTCTTGTAGTGCCGGTTACCTTAATAGCACACATCTACTTGGTAAATTTTTACGTTACTTTATGCTTGTGCAGCTTCTATAATGCCATTGTACTAGTATGATATTGTAATTCTCACGTGAGCTTATTGTCGCTGGCTTGTCAGATTTAAACTATGTAGAAGATAGTGCTGGAGGTGCTGATGTCACTTTAGGTATTATGCCGAAGTTGGACAAAATTACTCTTCTTCAGGTAATCTGTCGTATATGTTTCGCAATATATTCTCACAAGCTTAAGTTACAATTATATTGTTAGTTGGCATCTACAGTGTCTTCTCTAGCACCTTTTGTAAACCACTTATTCGTGATGATCTTTGATGCAGATGGATGCTAAATTACCATTGGATATTTTTGAAAATGTAGTGCAACTTGCAATTGAAGGCTGCAAGGCAGTTGCAACATATATTCGAGAAGTAAGCACCTTCTTGCTTTATTTTCCGCCCGTCCAGTGATAAGTTCTGCCTTGTCATGTGGCCTCTGTTTGAATGACAGGTATTACTAGAGAATACAAAGCAATTGGAGTATCGACGAGGCACTTAGTTTCAAATCATGGTAAGGCCATGTACATCGTTTGCTACTTGTTTTGAAAATTTGATACGTTTTAACAGTCACGGACAGTCACCCACTTACTCCGGTTTCGAAGTTTTATTTTCTATCCGCCTGTAGATTAATGGTTGTTCGTATGAAGTTGGAGGCGGCTGTAACATGAAGACGGTGTTTGATGGAGGAACTAGGCTTAAAAAATTAAGCACACTCGGTTGAAGTAACGAGAGAGCTGTTTTTAGATTCTGAAAATTGTATTTGTAACATCTACAACATGGGCTCTTCTTGTAAATGAACATCCTGACTACAAGATTTTATATCAAAGAAGATCCGTTTATTTCAAAGAAGATACATGTAACCAAGGAAGTCCATAACCAGGCTGACCCTCATTCGGAAAATGTTCTCCGAATTTAGATTGCAGAGCAAAGACCAATATTATCAGTATGATATCATACGAATGCACACATAAAAAACATAATTAATCAATATTGTCTATTATCTAACTATTAGAATCTTCAACTCTCATTAGGTAGTAGCAGTTGGATATGTAATCCAATAAAAATAAAGCACGATGTTACGATCGTGTTATGTAATTAAGAAGTAGAAGACTTGCTAATGGTGTCCAAAAAGAACAAGACAAGACTTGGTAAACTTATACAGCTAACAGTTATAACGTTGGTATATGTCATATGAATCAATAATTCAACTCTTGCATAAATAGATTTATACTTTAATTGGAAGATTCAAAACTTCAAAATTACCATCTATGTGTAAAAAAGAGCTTGTTTTCTATATGAAAGTGTCTTAGGGTTTTTGCCATAACAGAATGTGGGAGAAAAATTACTTAACGGTTATTTTTCTTGTAATTTTATCCTGTACTTGATGGTAATTATATAATAGGGTAATAAAGACATTTCACATTTAAAGTAAGTTGGGTGTAAAAAGAGGTTATTTGGATTTAAATAAAAATTTTCCAAAAATTTAAGGGGAAGGAATGCTACCTCAACCCAGTGCAAGAGCATACTGCAAATTTCTTTGAGGATTTATAGAGGAGTTCTACAAATTGCCCACCAAAATGGATCGTCAACACAAGACTCGAACCTAGACCTTTTCCTAGTGAAGAGAACGATCTTTAGTAACTCAACTAACTTTCATTGGCAATCATATTGCTACGTTTAATCTAATTAAATGGAGAAAAAGATTTGAACTTGGAATGTAATAAGTTGAAAATGAAATCTAATCCACTAATAATTCACCACTTGCTACCCTATAAAGATGTTAATTACTGTAACTAAGTATGTGTAAATAGTGTTTTTTTAAACGCTTTGGGCATCTTGTGTCCTCAAGTTGATTGATGAGCCAAAAAAAAAAAACACAAGATTAAACTTCTATTATTTCAAAATTTAAATCCTAATAAAGGGACCAAACATAGGAATCCAACTGGTTATCGTTTGATTCCACGGTCAATTACAGGATCCCTTTTGTTAGAGGATGAATACCCACAAATTCGTGGTGCTTTTACCAAGTACAAGCAGTTTGGGCCCTCAGGTATAGTATTTTGGGCTTGCTTGAAAATATTTTTAGAAAGATACGTAATTTTGTCATGAACACTTACATTGAAAACGTTTCATGTCAAATATTTAGAAGGTAAATCTTGTACTTTCTGGAAAAATACTTAGAAATGCTTCCTCAAGAACTTAAAAGAGCTTCGTGAAATAATAAAAACCTTGCAGATGATAACCCTTAACAATTCTACGTTTTCTTCCAAAAGTTGTCAAAAATGCTTTTGAATATTTCAAATCATTTAAAAAAGACCATATACATTGTGGAAGGGATCAAGATATTTTTGTTTTTAGGGAACACCATAGTTAATCATATTAATTTGGGTGACCAATATTATGTGTAAGGTAGCGATTAATTGTATATTTGTATTTGATCCATGATTTTGTCAACTTATGTGCTTAAACAAACGTGATCATTCTAACATTATTACGTCGACAAGCGGATATAGAAATTTGTAATGAATTTTTTTAATCGTTGTCAGTGTGCATGAATAGAGAGAATGAAAACAAAGACATAGTCATGTGGTACGCTATTGAGTAGTGGATTTGAGCTCCGGCCTACCAATTCTTTGAGAACAGTCCGGTTCTTAAAGTTAGAACAATTCCTCCTGACCATCTCAACAGTGGACATGCCTAAACGCAGACCAAAAACTAGCTAGTTGTAGTACAATAAAACAAAAACTTGGACGGTCAATGTGATGTTTTTCCTTTATGATTCCTTATTTGCATTTTAGTTGTTTTATTCATTAGGCAATATGATTAATGAATGCAACAATTGAAAACGCAAGCAGATTGTGTTTAGCATATCTTATAATCCGTGAATAATTGCATTGCAATTTACAAATGAGTACCTAAGTATTATCATATTTACAATTCGGAAAAGCAACTTAACATTAATTAATCCACAAAGTATGAAACATGTGCCATATCAATCAATGACTAAAGCTATTGACTAATATCTACTTTCCGGCCAAAAGTTATGAGACAAGGATTATCTGCCCTTCCACTTTCAATGCCTTTCCATGCCTTTCTGTTTGTGTGGTCACGGTTAAGCCTTGTCAACATTTTATATTACTATTCATTTTTGTCTTATTATCTCTATAAAAAAATAATATAAAATGTTGACATGGCTTAACCGTGACCACACAAAATTGGAGGGCACGAGTGGGCATCGGAAGTGGGAAGGCAGACAATCATTGTCCAAAGTTATGCCACAAGTTTTCCTCAGGTTGATGATCAAACTTAAAATACAATAAGGGACCTAAGGTCACCAATTTCATTGGTTAGATTTACTCATCAAATAGTGAAGAAAGTTGAGGTTCCACCATAAAACAAATTGGCAATATGGAGAGTAGTCCAACCTTTTATAAAGAAATGCAATGTCCATTTTCCAATCAATGTAGGACTCATTATATGAAAAGTAGTCAAACCTCTTATAAACTCATGCAAGGTCCCTTCTCCCATTAATGTGGGACTCATTCTCAACACGCCCCCTCATGTGTGGCGAAATTTCAAGCCTAACACATGGACAACACAACGGGATGATGTGGTGCGCGTTTGGCTTCACACGTGAGACAACCTTCTTTGATACCATGAAGAAAGTTGAGGTTCCACCATAAAACAAATTAACAATATAGGAATTAGCCCAACCTCTTATAAGCCCATGCAAGATCTCTTCTCTTATCAATGTGGAACTCATTCATTACAAATAGTATGCTAGGGCACATTTTGGTGTTTATATATTACTGAAAAATGAAGTTAGATCGACATTTGAATACTCGCTACGATCGGAGTATTTCATCCATTAAAAAAAAGACTGAAAGAAATACATTTAAGAATGCGACTTCGTGACCTTGCAGAAATATTCAAACAAGATTGGGTGCTTCAACAACACAAAAAACAAAACCCTTGGAGTATATCGAGATAAAGATACCTCCAAAGTCCAGCATATGCGTCGATTGTCACTGTTAGAACAGGGTTGAGAATTAGACAATAAAAAGACTTTGAAACACATTAATACTTTTATCTTAAAGCGATATTTTGTCCCACTTTAACTTGAGTTTGGTAACAAGGTTAAAGCAAATCACTTCTAGAAAGATAAAGATAATGTTCATTGGCTCTTAGTTACTCTTAAGTCTTATCTAGTGCGCCTAGGACTAATTCCACTCACAGCATTGGAGGTCTTACCCGCTACCTATTCAAAAGGTGAAACACCTCAATCCGGCTATTAAAAAGGACACCAAGATTGAGGCATGATGACTGACATCTGGAAAGTGACGAAATCATAACATGCATATGATGTGTAAAAAGTACGAGTAAATTATAATCAAAATCTAAAACTAAATTAAATTAGTGTGAGAGTACGTAGTGTGATCAACTCTTATTAAAATGCATACAATGTCATAGAATAGATAAAAGTGTAACAGAAAAAAGAATGTTCTCATTCTGGGTATGAAGAATATTTTACACTTAACAGGAAATAAATTTCCTATATTAATTGAAGCGGATGTCAGAACCACTAGTGATCAATAGCTAGCCATATAATTCACTTACTAAGTCCTGGAGGGATGTAAAACATAGAGTGTGAGCAGGCAAAAATAAGGATGCACTAAAACATTTTCTTTTCTCAAAATAGTAACCTCCTGTTATAAATGCATATAGTTTCCAAAATCATACTTTGTAAGTATGAAAACCAAAGTGTATAGTGTAAAAGCAATTATACTAAGGGTACAGATAAATCACAAGTATCTCAACAATGTACCACAATATGTTTATTAAAATGCAAAGACACAAATCTATGCAAAAAGTAGGTACATGAAGAGGTTGTGTGTAATAATTTATGCTTGAGCTAGTCTTCATAACATGAAGCCGACGATAAGCACATCACATATGAGTCCTAGATGCAAGAGCAACTAGTACTGGCTTACACCAACAATGAATCAAAAGTGAGCGTAATGGTGCAATGTGAACATACACGTAAAATTGGTCTTGACCCAAGAAAGTACTACAGTAATAGTGCAATGTAAAATAATTCATAATAATATTCTCCATACGGGTTTGTCGTCATGCCAATCTCCATTTTCGTCGAATAGGCCATGTAACCATTTCTTTGTTGCCTTCAATTCGCCTTTTGGTGAAAATATTTATTGTTTTGATCACCTAAATGTAATCAATTCTCTCGGAATCGTTACCTCCAAAAGGCTTCCTCTTGAGCAAGTAAATAGTGGAGTTGCTTCTATAATTCTTTCCGTCGGGCAATGGTGGTATCGTTGAAAGGCTGGCCAAAGAGACTATTCAACTTATCCTCACTTGCTACAATATTGCTAGGGAGTCTTCGATGTCCACGGTTCACCCAATTGATCAATTGAACTCGAGTGGCCTTTATTTTTTCCGTAACTAGAAACATCGGCGAGCCTTCAAATTCAGCAGCTCACCCCAATTGTACAGCCTTTGTACATACTTCCCTTGCCGTCTAAGCTTCCTCATAACAGAAAGATTTTTTGTACTTTAATATGCACTTTGCCTCCCAATCAAGTAACAACGGGATATGATCTGAGGAGTTTGGCTTGAGGTGAAAAACCGAAGCATTTGGAAATAAATTTATCCACTCCTGGTTGACAAGAACCCGATTAAGTCTAACCCTTATGCCTCATCCACGTGTTGTTTCCCATGTAAACTTGTTTCCTTTATACCCTAAGTCAATCAATTGACACACATTCATTGCATTGCAGAAACCCTGCATTTGTCGCTCATTACGCAGGTCTCCCCCTTCTTGCTTGTCGGCTTTTAGAATTTCATTAAAATCCCCTAAACAACACCACGGCAAGTTTGCATTTGCCTTGAGTTGTTCGAGCAAAGTCCACGACTTGTGTCTTTTCGCTTCATTAGGATATTCATAAAAACAAGTAATCCTTCAATGTCTTGCATCCCTCAAACCACCAACCTCCAAATTGATATGGTTAGAAGAATAGGTTTGTAAGGACATGCTAACCTCATTTTTCCACATCACACAGAGTCTTCCAAACCTTCCTCTACTCGAGACCGTAAAAAGAAAATCATATTGTAGCTGTATTTTCATCCTCTCCATGTATTGAACTGAGCTTTTCATTTCGCATAGGAAAAGCACAGTGGGAACTTTAGTGAGAACAAGTATCTTCAGAGAATGAATTGTCTGGAGGTTCCTAAGCCCTCTACAATTCCAACTAATGCAACTCATTGTTGTTGGCAGGGCCGATACTCGTCAGCCTTCACTGTTGTTGAATTTTCTGAAGCGTGAAAACATGTATGCCTCTTCGGCTCCGGTCTATCCCAACCTCCTTCGTTGTCTCAAAGCCTTCTCTTCCCCAATTCCAGTCCCAAACTTTGTCGTTAACGGTCCTCTTCCTTTGGTTAAATGACTTACCAAAGCTGGATTTTCAACTTTGGCATCCCATAGCAGAGAGTTTAATTCACGCCAAATCGAATGAATGAGTATTAGGAATAAAGCCAGCTGACTAGTAGGAAAGGAAGAAACGCATGAAGACACCCAATCACACACAGAGGAATGCACCAGAGGCCTTGGACCCAAATTCAAATGGGAGGAGAAATATACCGCTTGGGCAAATGGGCAATCACTAAACACATGTAGTGCTGACTCAAAAGACGAGCTACAAGGAATACAAATATTGTCCACTGCCACCTCTTTTTTCTCCAAATTAGCGCGAGTAGGTAGAATGTTGAGGCAAACCCTCCAAATTCACATTTTCACCCTAGCTACCAGGGAGATTAGCTTTCCATCGTAATTCTAGCTAGCTCAGTTTTTCAAAATATATAATGTTCTTAAAAAAGTGGGAATTCAGAACTTAATGTGGTGAGAATTCAAGACTAAAGCAAACAATTTTACATCTTGAAATCTTCCAAAAATTTCCAATAAAGATGACACTAGAGTTTCTAACATTATATCTTCAGTTTACATCCTTGCACTGAAGTTGAACCAATCGATTGCAATTAGTCATTTAACGAGAAATAAGATGTCTTATTCATAATTAATCAACTATTTGTTTACTTGTAAGACATTAAATCCATGGACTATAAACAAGAGAGACCACATTGTTTGACCTTATTCATGTACCCGTAAAATGACAATTCACACATGTAACCAACATTTAATGATTATTTGTTTACTTGTAAGACATTATATCCATGGACTATAAACAGGAGAGACCACATTGTTTGACCATATTCATGTACCCGTAAAATGACAATTGACACATGTAACCAACATTTAATGAGATAAATTTATTAATAGAATGATTTTCATACACTTTTTCTTTCTAGTCATTGGTTTAAATAAGACAAATAGATTAATGGTCAAGATAAAATATAAGTGGGTACTAATATGCTAAAAAGGGTGTGCGTTTATCATTTCTCACTTATTAATTGACATGTACATATTATTTGTCACATCATATAATTGTTAAAAAAATGTGATACCACTAGCAATTTCCTTTTAAAATATGACCAGAAACGGACTATTTATGGAGGCTTGATACGTTCGCTTATTTGATATGCACAAGGAAAGCCATGGCGGCTTCAACTATGAAACTAACGCTCTTCTTACTCCCTTTGTTCTTCACCTTCTCCCTAATAATCTCAAGCCACCACCCACTAGATCCCTTAACCCCATCTGAATTCAAAAAGGTCCGAACCATAGTGAAAAAATCATACCCATCTGGCCTCAAACACAACCTAACCTTTCAATACATAGGTTTAGACGAGCCAGACAAACCAGTCCTCCAATCATGGCTTTCATCAAAAACCAAATCAAATCCCCCTCCTCGACGAGCCTTTGTCATCGCACGCCTCCACAAAGAAACCCACGAGCTCGTGGTCGATTTATCCAATCGTTACATAATTTCCGATAAAGTTTACGGTGAAAATGATGGTTACCCTATGCTCACCAACGACGAACAAACAGCGGCAAGTGCACTTCCGTTTTCCTATCAACCATTTCTCGATTCGGTTAAGAAGAGGGAACTTAACTTGTCCGACGTTGTTTGTGCCACGTTTACAGTTGGGTGGTTTGGGGAGGAGCATAGTAGAAGAGCTATTAAAATTCTGTCTTTTTATAAAGAGGGCACGGCTAATCTGTACATGAGGCCCTTGGAGGGAGTATCTTTGTTGGTTGATCTTGATGAAATGAAAATAGTGGAGTATTATGACAGGTCTAGGCTTCCGATGCCGAAGGCTGAAGGAACGGAGTATCGGCTGTCAAAGCAGAAGCCGCCATTCGGTCCGCCGCTGAATGGTTTCGTTATCGAGCAACCGAACGGACCCGGGTTCAAAATCGACGGGCACAAAATAAGGTTAGCTTTACGTGAATTTACTTTAAGAGAAATGTGTGATCACAAGAAACTTCGCACAGAGGTTGATTATCTTCATTTCAACAAACCATTTTTATGTTTAACAGTTCCTCTTAATTCTGTTAGTACTTGTTCAATTCAGACTTGTGGCTGCAAAGAAACCCCAACTTATAAAGACGCAAAAAAGGTATATAAAAGAGAAAAACCTTGCATAAATTATTTTCATAAAAATAAAATAAAACACCCCAACTTATGATAATGAAGGTGGACCGGAAAATGAATATGAAAAATTAGTATTCGGTCTTTAGTATTTAATGTTCATTGATTAAGACCTTATTAGTTTTTAGATTTTGATCAAAGTTCCTATCATTAATATATTAATGAATTACATGTAAGTTACATAATTTTTATAATAAAAATTAGTAATTGATTTAGAGTTTTAATATTCACACCCTTATTAAACTACTAATTAATTTTCAATTCAAACATTTCTAAAATATAAAAAATAAAATTAGAGTAAGTTTGTACCCATTAAATTTTTATAAAAAAAAATTGATTTGTACCCATATTTAAATATACCAATTTGTTATATGAAAAATGTACCTCTTTTTAATATAAAATGTACCCATTTTTTTTTATTTTTATATAAAATGCATTTAATCTTTTCTCTAATCCATTTGTGAACTTATATGGGTACATTCTATTTCGTTGATTTGAGAATGTTTCTATGTCAAGTTTAATAAAAGAAATTTAATAATGTTATTAAGCCTAATATCTCTTTCTTTTTCTTTTTTTTTTTGAAAAATGTACCAATGATTTGGTACAATAATTTTTTAGTTAGTTTTTATGAATGTACCCATGTGTATATATGTGACATCCCACATCGCCCAGGGGGTGATCCTTATATGTATATCCCATCCCTACTTAGCACGAGGCCTTTTGGGAGCTCACTCGCTTCGGGTTCTATGGGAACTCCGAAGTTAAGCGAGTAGCGCGCGAGAGCACTCCCAGGATGGGTGACCTATCGGGAAGTTCTCGTGTGAGTTCCCAGAAACAAAACCGTGAGGGTGTGGTCGAAGCCCAAAGCGGACAATATCGTGCTACGGTGGTGGAGTGGGCCCGGGAAGTGATCCGGCCTAGGGGTGGTTCGGTATGGGATACCATACCAAAACTAATATCCCGAATCCCAAACCAAAATTTTTCGGGACGGAAATTTGAAGACCAATCCCAAACCAAATTTTCGGGAATCCCGAAATATTTTCGGGATTTTGGGACAAATCGGGAATCTCAAATTGAAATATGAAATTATGAATTGTTCTTCAAATATATAATTCAAGAACACATTCATGAACTAGGAATTTCATTTCATTCACACTACCATTTAATTGAACAATGGCATGCCTGACTGTTTTTATCATAGTCAAAATTCAAATTAATTAAACCCTTTTTCCAATCTGTTGAGAGACAAAAGAATCAAGCCTTCTGAAATCATCACCATGGCAGCATCAATAATAAAATCCGCATGAATATCAAACAGAACAAGAAAAATATGCAAGGTGTAGGGCATTCCAGGTTGCAGAGCATGAATTAGAAACTACTAGCATCAATTATAAAAGAATAATATATATATATGTATAAATATATATATATATATATATAATAATAATTAATATTATATATTTTCGGTTCGGTATGGGATTCCCGAAATATCGAGAAGCGAATCCCGAATCCCATACCGAAATTTTGGGACCGGCTTGCGATAGCATCCCGAAAATTTCGGGAATTTCGGTTTGAGAAATTTTTGGTTTGGGATCGGGATTTTTTCGGTTCGGTTCGGGATTTTCTGGAATTTTTTCTACCCCTAATCCGGCCCGGGCCGGGATGTGACAATATATATACACACACAAAATATATTGGAAAGTATAATTTATTTTTAATCCCATAAATTATGAGGTTTTATTTTAAATCTCATTAATATAAATAACTACAAATTTCATTTTTAAGTTAAGAATATAATAACCTATATAGAAATACATTATTACATTACTATTCGGAATTTTGATAAAAAACTAAAGACCAGGAAGATTTGAATCAAAGAACATTGATAATTAAGGACCACATTCAAAGTGTCCTAAATATATAGGCCAGTTAGCCTCAATTAATTAAGTGTTGGGTTTGCTTTTAGAAAACCGACAAAAAGAACAATCTCTCTGGACAATGTAGAAGCGACAATTTATTTGAAAGTATTTTTAAAATAACTAAAAATGTTTTTAGATAAAATATTTTTGGGTTTTAAAACTTGGCAAAATGCACTTCAAGCGTTTTTGCAATATTCACTTGCATTTTTGTTAATTGATACAAAAAATATTTTCATCAAAAACACTTTCAATTATTTTAAAATCATTATTCTTGACTTTAGTTGACTAGTTGGTTTGTCCCCCAGAATTTTCATATGACAACAAACTTGAACGATAAATATTCCACAAATTAGGCGTAGAATTGTAATTAGACATTACAAATTCATATTTGCAACCTTGAGTCTTGACTATGTAATCACAGGACAAATGTCGGCAATGACCTGGCTAATGTACAATAGTGGAGCCATGAATTATTTGGTGGGTGGGCTAAACTAAAATTATTACGAGGAGATCAAATGGTTAAATTTTTTTATTACTTACATAAAGTAACACAATAACAAGCCTGAAAGTAATAATTTAAAGTAAGAAATTTAACTATGAATAAAACAAGTTTCAACTAGATTTAACAAAGAAAACATTTAAAGTTGCAACTTATAGTAGAAAGATACATACATCATCAATCTTGTCATAACAATTTAACAAATAAATGAAAAAGTACCTATTCAAGTTAATGGAATTGAAATCCTTTGTTATTTATTCTGAATCAATCTTTTCGGCAAACTCTTTTTCAATGTACACAACCATTGAATATGCTAAAAATTCATTCTCTATCTTGTTGCGAAGTCTTGTTTTAAAGTACCATTGTACGAACTCTTAAACTCTTAAAATTAAAGCAATAAACAAATAAAATCATCAAGACATAAGAATAAAATGGTCATAAACTTACCTATTGATGAGAAAAATCAATAAACTTTCTCATCGGGATAAAGGCTTTCTGAAAAGTGAAAAATTGTCAATGTTGTACCCCAAAAGTCAAAAAATAAAAAATAAACTATTCCTATGAAACCTAAAATAATAAAATATTAAATCTATTTTTTAAAATCGGATGACTACTCCTCCTAGGAAACCTAAACTAATCACTATAGACTACTCCCTATAGACTAATAAAATAAAAAGACTTATTGAGACCTGTGTGTCATCGTGTGTGGTATTTGAAATATAATAATAATAAATATTGATTGAAGTAAATAATTTATGTAATATTTTTTAATTCTTACTTTTTCTATAAGTAATCATATTTTGCAAAACTTTTACTTATTGGATGGACTATAACAATTAAAAATAATATAATAGTCTAAATTATCAGTATTTTTTACTTTAAACGACTAAAATTCTCCCTACGCTAGAACCCACCCTTAACTGTTACTGCCTCCGCCTTTGCTAGTGTATACGTGTATTGTACATCTTTGTCAACTGGTGACTCCTTGTCCTAATGGACTTAAAGATTGAAGCTCATTGTCTTGTTATGGTGCCGCATGGTATTGAATTGTTGATTTAAAAATATGGAATTATTGACTCGAAAATAAGGAAAACGATGGATCCATCTGGATCACTATGGTTATATATTAATGAGTAATATTAGGGAGATTAAATTTTTTAAACCAAATTTATAAATTAAATGATGTGGTTGGAGATGGTTGGATTATTAATTAAGTATCGATTAACGTGCTTGTTCTTATTTGTGACACATCATTTAGTTTGCAAGTTGATTTAAAAAATTTAGTCTTCTTAATATTACTCTATATTAATGCATAAAGGATGGGACATGGATCCTCTCCAGATCCATGCATCCTAATCCTAGGAATCCACCAATCCGGGCCATTGAAATTTGATCCAACGGCTAAAGTTATTATAACTTTTAAAATGAACCCCTGTTTATAGCCGTTGGGTCAAATTTAAATGACCTAAATTGGTAGATCCCTAAGATTAGGATGCATAGATCCGGAGAGGATCCATGTCCTAAAGATGGATCCATCTGGACCATTATGGTGCCTCTAGGTTAAGCTTCACCAGTGCTTGATTTTCCCCCCTTCCTACGCAAGGCTTAAAATTTAGAAATTGGAGTATTGATCTGAACTTGACCCAACTGAAATTTTGGTTCATAATTTAAAAATTTATAAGTATTTGTCTCTAAATTTGTCACAATGTGGAGTTTTAGTTCTTTTGCATAACACTGTTCAAATTTTTGTCTAAAATAAAGGATTACAAGGGGGAAAAAAAAGAGATGAAAATTTTAACGGAGTTATAAAAAAAAAACAAATCATTGATCTATATTGTGACAAGCTTAGAGACCATGACTCAAAAATTTTTAGTTTATACACCAAACTCTAATTGAATCAAAATTCAGAAGCCAATACTCTATTTTTCTCATCAGAATGTAATCGCAACAGCCAACACTAACAATAATTTTTTTGCATTTTAAAACATAAAAAGTAAAACAAAAAGCAAAGAACATGGAGGTGGAGACTATACTATTAATTTTTAGTTGTGGAGCCAAAATTCATGTTGGTTTAAGGCTTAGCTTTAACTTACCTTCTATTCATTATGTTGTTTGTCTACAATCACTCATTAATTTTCTGATTTATAAGTCCAATATTCATACAGCTGGGCTAATTGGGATTTCCATTTGGGATTTAATGTTCGAGCTGGTCCAATAATTTCGTTGGCATCAATCTACGATCTAGAAAACGCTACATATCGTCAAGTATTATACAGAGCGTTCGTATCCGAGCTTTTTGTGCCGTACATGGACCCAACTGAAGAATGGTACTACAAGACCTTCTTTGATGCCGGTGAATATGGTTTTGGTCAACTGGCTATGCCACTTGAGCCCTTGACTGATTGCCCTGCCAATGCTGAGTTCTTGGATGCATACTATGCTGGGGAGGATGGTACTCCTGTTAAAATATCTAATGCTTTTTGCATATTTGAGCAACAGTTTGGAAGTGTCATGTGGCGTCACACTGAATATGCAATTCATGGAGAACTGGTAGGGCATCAAATTGATTTTTAACTACAAGTTGAACAAGTCCTTTTTTGTATTTCTTATAGTTGTTCATTTATTATGGTTGATTGTTAATTAAACATATCAATTGTCGCGTTACGTCATGCCATTAGCCGATGCAACATGCATGGTTTGAATGTGTGGTCCATTCTAGCATTTTCTTAACATGTGGAGAAAAAATTTGAGTCAAAACTTTTCCTACCACGTTGCAGGTTGGGTGACACACACTATCTAGTTAAAATATAATATTTGTTACAAGTTCTTAATTCTGATTCAAATTATATTACACATTTTATGCCTGAATTTTCAACCGACGTTGTTTGCCACTGTGTTGTATTCTAACATGACAGATCTTGGTTTTACAGATAACGGAGGTTAGGCCAGAACTGAGCTTGATAGTGAGGATGGTCGCAACTGTTGGCAACTACGATTACATACTCGACTGGGAATTTAAGCCAAGCGGCTCCATCAAAATTGGGGTATGATAATTGATAAAGATGGATAGTATTTTAATTTGTTTGCCATCGATCGGCATAAGATTTTACATTCATTTTTTGTAATAATTCAGAGAAAAAGTAGACATGGAGGAGTGAATAAATTGTCATTAGGTGTTTCTGCGTTGCAGCTAAACCATTTTCTTTTTCAAACAGGTAGGCTTAACAGGAATACTAGAAGTGAAGGCTGCGGATTACACTCACACTAGTCAAATAAAGGAGGATGCTTATGGTACATTGCTAGCAGATTATACAATTGGGGTGTACCACGACCATTTCTTGACCTATTACCTTGATCTTGATGTGGATGGTGAAGCCAACTCCTTTGTCAAAAACAATTTGGTGACCAAAAGAGTGACAGACAAGAACTCACCTAGAAAGAGCTATTGGACAGTTGAAAGTGAGACAGCTAAAACCGAATCGGATGCAAAAATTCAGTTGGGTTTGAAGGCATCGGAGCTGGTTGTGGTAAACCCTAACAAGAAGACCAAACCTGGAAACAGCATCGGTTAGCGTCTAATTCCAGGGTCAATATCAAAAGCACTTTTAAACGACGATGATTACCCACAAATCCGAGGTGCATTTACCAATTACAATGTATGGGTCACACCTTATAACAAGTCTGAAAAATGGGCTGGAGGACTATATGCTGATCGGAGCCATGGAGAAGAAACACTGGCTACTTGGAGCCTCAGGTATATTTAAACAATTAATATTATTTAATTATAGATACTGTTAAGCATATCAAAAATTTAAATCAAATTCGTAAACCAAATGAGGTGTATGTGTGAGTAACAATTTTAGACATATGTTTGTGTAAATTTCTTTTGTTCTAAATTATGTGAAAATGTGCAGAAATCGAGAGATTGAAAATAAGGACATAGTGTTATGGTACACCGTGGGGTTTCATCATGTTCCTTGCCAAGAAGATTTTCCAATTATGCCAACATTAAGCGGTGGATTTGAGCTTCGGCCTACAAATTTCTTTGAGAGCAATCCTGTGCTTAAAACGAAACCTCCAAGTTCTAAGCATGTTAACTCCACAAAACAACCCTAATTTCAGTAGTTTTCGTTTTCTTTTTCCCCTACTAAGACTTTGTAATGTGTCAGTACCCAACAAAGATGTTAAATTTACTGTAATTTACCCCTTTTTTTATTTTGTATAACTAAGGGAAATATTATTTTAATATATCCTCAAGTGGATTCATGATCTTTTGTTTGGATAGCTTCTAGGATGTCAAACAATACAAGGACAACAGATTCAAAGCATACAACTATTGAGAATGGTAAAAAGAGATGGGCTTCAAAACTTGCGTATCACTAGCTTGCAGCTTATAGAGAAATGGTTGATCAGACCCTATATAATTTGCATCTAATTTGGTACCCTAGATTCAAGGATTGTTCTCGAGTGTGAATCATATTCTAATTATGGAATTTCAAACTTCTATAATTGAGATGCCATAAAAAAAGTAAGAGTAAAATTCAATATCATAATAAAAGTCTAAAACCCATAATACACTCAGTAGTAAAAATAAACCCTTGCTCGATAAAATACGATTTGTGGCGCAAAAGGTATTTGAGCAACGAAATTTTAATACTCGTTGCGCAAAGTATATAAAGAAATAAATAGAATAAAAATTTTGCACAACAAAAGCTATATATTTCGTCTCGTAGAGTCAATGTATTTTCTTTTTTATATTTTAAATTGTAAAAGGAAATTATTTTTTGCACACCCTGACCGGAGTCAAGGCATGTTCGCCGTCACCCGAACCAAAATGTGAATAATGTAAAAATTTAAATAGATTAAAATCGAAACTAGAACTTATTTCAACTACTAAAGTGAGTGCGCAGTAGTGGGTAGAACCCATAAAATACAAATGTTCAGAGCATAGATGATAAATAGTGCAGTTGAAACTAGAAAAGTACTTAATACACAATGCGATAAGTTCCTACGTTTAAATAGGAATATGTCAGAGTCGTCGCTAATCCTCGCACGCCACATAGGTCAGCTATCTAGGACCTAGAGGGGCGAAAAACAGAAGGGTGAGTGGGCACAAAAATAAAGATTTATAAAATTCATTTATTTTCTGAACATACTAACCCCTCGTTGTAAAACATGTATAGTTTCTAGAAAATGATACTACGTATAGGTATGAAATCAAATGCAAAGCAATAGTAAATCTAGAAGCATGCCACATCACAATCTCAATAGCAATATAAATATATCATGTGCTCAACAATCTATACTAGCAAGCAAGTTAGAGTTGCCTAATGTGACCTATACGACTGCACCTATTGCTCATTAATCTATGCTAGTACACGAGTCAGAGTCGCCTAACGCGACATGTACAACAGGACTAGGTGTAATAATATACGCTCTAGTGTTACAATCATGTGAAGACTAGCGCTATTCGTTGTCACATATGAGTCGAAATTGCCTATTGCAATTTGTACAACAGGACTAGCACCTACTTGGATCCAAGGCGAGCGTGCAGTGCTAATGTGAACAACATGTGAAAGACTAGCCTGGCCCTGGGCTGAGCACTAACACTTGGGTGTAGCAATGATGAGTAGACTATATGAATGTAAGCATGGCATAATGATTCAACAACCTCAAAAAACATAATAACCTTACCTGGACCTACCTGTGCATCCCGTAATTATTTTAGCATTTCACAACAGTACAACATTTATGAGTAGGTAAAATGCATATGATTATGCCATGACCATATATAAATCACAACCACATAATAGCATTTTAAAATTAATAAAACATGGCATAAAATGCATAAATCAATTTAAAAGCATTTGTGGAAACTATAAAAAGTGTGTGTGTGTGTGTGTGTGTGTGTGTGTGTGTGTGTGTGTACACATATTGCTTAAGGGGAGGGATCCTCATTTTTCTAAAAAAATGGGAACACGCTGAAATTGTGTGGTTGAGATTGTGTGGCTTGTGTTTTAATCTTAATCACACAATTTCAATAAAAGCCATCTAACGGTGGGGAGCGTGTCCCCATTTTTTTGAAAAAATGGGGATCCCTCCCCTTAAGCAATCTGTACACACACACACACACACACACACACACACACACACACACACACACACACACACACACAAAAACAAAAATGCCCACTCACTGACATGTCGATGGATCGTAGTCCCCTAGTCTTGCTTGTCCTCGTACGTCCTCAGGGTAAGTCTTTCCTATATGTGAAACAACTAATACTAATTAGTTAATAAAGACATACACTAAAAGCTAGGAATAACTCCCTATGGTTTGCTCAAACGGAAGATTTAAATATACGAAAATGTTTTACTCGAAGTCACTGACCTACACGTGTCAACCACTCGCCGGCCGGAGGCCAGACAAGCCCTCACGCACCGCCTAACCCACGGCCACGTGCAGGCACGCGCCTGACAGAACCCTAATAGATGTTAGGAATATTTCGTTAAATAGTAACGGCGTTACCTGACGCCGTTAGAATATTCCGTCAAGTCTGATGAAATATTCGTCGTCTTCTCTGGTGGGTTGTCATCATCCGCCGCCGCTGGCCGCAATTTGGTTTCGTCAGAAACTAGGGATTTTTCGCCGGTTTTGTAGAAAAATTTCAAACCTTTATAACTTCTTCATTTCTCAACCATTTTTCATGAAAATTATATAGATTTGAAGCTTGTGACAAGGAGAACATTATTTTACCTCTTAAAAGTCCAAAAGGTAGACGGAAGAGGACTGAAAATGCCTCAAAAGCTTTTGGCCCTAAGCTCGACTCCTCGAAAACATGTTTTCTCATGTCAACTTCACTCCAAAGTTTGTCTAGGAACTCCAAGGAGTTGGCTAGATGCTTCCACAACCTTCAAAACATTGAAACTCGGCCAGGATCATATCGATGCAAACTCGTCCGAGTCGAAGGTTTCGAGTTGCTCTGCGTTGACCACTTAAAACTCAACGAACTTGTGATCGGTTGGTACAGTTGTGATTGTGGTGACGAAAGGAACACGATGGTAGTGTTTTTAGGTTCGATTTATGAAGACTTGGTGTTCTTCTTCTTTGTTACAGAGAAGGAGGGAGTACGGGTTAGAGAGAGAGATGAGAGAGAGTGTGATGTGTTTTCTGATTGGCTGAGCAGAGAGAGATGATGATTAATTGGGTGAAAGAAAGTGGGAAGCAAAATAATTGGTGGTGAGGGATTTGGGGGCACGAGTCATATTTTTAAAAGGAGAAGGGGATAAGATTTTTAGATTTTACATAGTAAATGTATGCAAGAAAATTCGTCTCCCTATCAAGAACAATGTTCCCAACACTAATAGATTAGCGCACACACGTGTACAACTCTACCCGTTGTTAATGTACTTTACCTGCGCTCAACTTTATCTTTACAAATCTGATTCGGGTCCAACTCACGCTCACGCGTTCGTAACAACGATTATTATTTAATTATGATAGCAGGAAAAATAATTTAAAGCAGCATAATCACATCCATGTCACTTTGCCAACAACAGCATAAATGTCATTTACACACTTAGGGAGAAATTACATAAAAATTAGGAACAGATCATCACAACCTACCCCCTTATGAAAATTTTGTCCCTGAAATTTCAACACTACTGAAAATCAATCTAAGAACAAATGTGGTTACAAATCTTGCATTCACTCTTCTATCTCCCAAGTAGCTTCCTCAACTGAGTGGTTCCTCCACAAGACTTTCACCATACGAACGGTCTTGTTCCTGAGAACTTTATCCTTCCAATCAAGAATCTTCACTAGGACTTTGTCATAAGCCAAATCCAAATTAATCTCTAACGGTTGAGGAGGAATCATATATGACAGATTATTACTTAATGATGTGGTTGTTGATGATTGGATTATTACTTAAGTGTTGCTTAACGTACTTATTTCCTATGAGTAATGCTATGGAGACTAAACTTATAGACTAAAATTGCAAACTAAATGATGTGTCACTAATAAGAAATGAGCACATTTATCAATGTTTAAGTAATAATCTAATCATCAACTTCCATGTCATTTAGTTTACAAAACTTAGTCTATAAATTTAGTCTTCCTAGCATTACTCATTTTCTACTGGTGACACATCATTTGATTTGTGAGTTTAAAATTTTGGCTTACCTAGCATTACCCTTTACTTTTTGACATGATATTTGAATATTAGAAGATGTCGGTAAGTTATCTGGAAATTATTTGTTAGGTTATATTATTTTACGAGTTGTTTGTAAGACCATGGCAATATGAGCTACGACATGTTTACAAAAGAAAAAAAAATTGTGGTAATAGTTTGCCAAAACTACAGTCTTGTTGTAGAATGAGGAAGTAATTATTTTGATAATCCCTCTTCTTGTTGCAAGTAGTTTATTTGAGATTTCCAAGCTTAGTGAAAATGGTACGTCACATCTACACACAAAATCACTCTGATCCAAATGTCATATGCTTTGTTTTGCTATAGCATGTCAACAAACTATTCAATCTTATGCAACAATTTGTGGGTATCATTAACGAGATCAAATCTTTTGTATTCAAAATTTTTTGTGATCTTTCTGTAACCTATTTCATTGTTGACTCTTGACCATTCATTTAAACCTTATTTTAATAGTTAAATAGGTCACTGAAAGGTCACAAAGAGTTTTAAGTACAAAAGATTTGAACTCTTAGTTAAGGGGGTCCAAGAGAGTCCACCAGTGTCGTAAGGTTGGCAATAGAATGATGTGTGAAAGACCAAATAAAAAGTAACAAAAGAAAAAGAAGAACAAGATAAAAACTTATGTGCCCACATAATTACTATGGTGGAGGAGAGCATAGGAGAGAGGCTCTATATTGAGAAGTGGTGGCGTTCTATTTGATGCAGGCCAGCTATGAATACTAAGGAAATCATTCTTGTTACTTGCAGTGTGTTTTGGTTTGGGGGTGATGATGGATTCGGCCAAACTCTTGTTTTAGAAAGGTTATGATGACCTCAAAGGCCTCAAGCTCCAACTCTGAGGTCCCCGGGATAATATTGTGTTCCCCTAATCTTTTACTTGCTTCCTTCTCCCTCTTCAAGACCTGTAAAAATAATTGCACTGGCCTAAGCTTTGTCACCCAACAAATCATATGACATGATTTTAAAGATTTCTTATTTGCTTGCCTTGCTGCACATAAAATGATGTCTCATCTTCATTTCCCATAATGATTCAAGTCATGACTTTGCTTTGTTATATTATGTGTACCTTTTTCATTTCTAGTCAAGTTTGAACTTAAATGTTGACGATTGGATCAAATTTGCATCGGAAAGTTAAAACTCATATATAACTTTTGAGTTAAACTAAATGTTATATATCTGTTTTTTTAAGTAATTAGAGTTATATTTAAAATTTCCAAAAATTATTTGAGTGTAAAGGTGAATGTCATGCAAAGAGAAAAACTTCATTCCAACAGAAAAAATTTAACATTTGAGTCACATGTAAAATTTAAAATTTATAATCAAGTGCATGAGGAGAAAATAAGAAACTCAAACCCATGTACCACCACATTTGAACTCAAATATAAAAAATATAGTGTAATGATTTCAACTATTGCATTTGATCATTTCATTGAGGAGAAATATAAAACAAGAAAGATGCACTTTGTGAAATATTTATGATTTTTTTTTTTAATCAAAGAAGATCTCAGGAACGGTTCGATATGCATGACTACATTTTTCTAACAATTCAGAGTTAAACCAGGTATTGTTTAGTAATTTCAAAAATCTAATATTGATTCGTTTGTTATTGCTTAAAATGAGGTTGGGGTTTTTGAAGAACTTTTTCTTTAGGGAGTTGTAAAGTCTGGGAATTGATTTAGAAGTATGTTTCTACTACTCATCAGATTCGTAGCTAGATGAGGATAGGAGAGAAATTTGGGAACCATAAAGCTAGATGGGAATATATACCCTATAACTCTTCCAAATGGGAATGGAAGAGAAGAGCAAGTCAAACGTCGCAGTGAGTATATAAACTTAAGAATTATCCTTTTAGGAAAACCAAGACGAGCAAGATGAAGGAACCTACGCTACCAAATATTTTAGGAGAACCAAGAAGAGCAAGATGATTTTTTTTTTATAGTTACTTGCTCAAATTTATGTATTTTGCAGTATTTTATTGTTAAGTTTAGATACATTTGTTTATTATTTTTAGCGTAATTTTTTTAGACCCAACAATACTCTTTCTACACCTAGCTAAAAAAATACAAACTCTCTGTAATTTCTATATTACCCCTTATACTAAATAAAATAAGAAAATGAAAATTAAATATCTTTCTACACCCATTCAACCGAGATAGCACCCACATGCAGCACCACCACTCAACCACCACTTCAGACCTCCCTTTTCTTTCTCCTGCATATAGAATTTAGGCGGGATTGCTAAATCAACCATCGCCTTCAACAACCCGACCCAACACAAAATCCATTTGACTCCATTTTGGACTTCTGCAACAAGTCGCTTATGGAGTCGACGATGCAACTTAGTTTTGCCTCTTAACAGCAAGGCCCTATCACGCGCAAGAGAAGAAGGAAAGATTCACTGGACGTTTGGTGGAGTATCCACCGCAAAGAATTGGTGGGTGTGGGAGAGGTGGGGGGAACACACTGATAATATCAGGAAACAAATATTCGGTAGGAAGACAGACCCAACAAATACAGGAGGAGCCAGCGGAGGGCGAGAGAACAGTCGGGAAATGGGTATGATGAGCTCTTCTTTTTCCAGTTTATTTACGTTTATAATTTATGAGGGTAAACTAAAGAGTTTAGGTAACAAAATATTAAAGTTGGGTTTAGAGAGAGGAAAACTTGTCCAAATAAAATTTCTCTTATTTTTAATATACCACAAAATTAAGAGTGTTATTAGACCCACCACTTCAGTGTCTTACTTTTTCATCCACATGATAATCTCACTCACTATAAAAAAATAAAAAAAGTAAAATATTATTTTCCCACACCCGTTATTTCCAAAATAACCGTAATATATATTTTTTAAATAACTCTAATACATCTTTGAATAATATTTATAAATAAATATATATAAAAAAAAAGATGAAAGAAAATGCAAGACCTAAGACCTTTACATTCATCATATTCTTCAAACCACGCGTGTCCTTCAAATCATGGCATCCATTTCATAATATCTTTTCCTACTAATCCCAAATCTGCCACCTTGATCTCTCTCAAGATCCCCACCCTCTATTTTCACCGAGTTCCATATCTATGGCAGAATATTCCCGACAAACCCTAGTACTTACACCTATCGCCGCCCCACAGAGACCCGTTTACCCAAATCACTCTTCTTCCTGCTTTTCTGTCAAAGCCCCAGATCTCACCCTCAAGTCTCTTTTGCCTCCATTCAAGTTTCTCGCCCTTGTCTAGCACACACCCATTCCTTCCTCCAACCTTTTCGTCAATTCTAGCCCAAATCTTTCCTGGCCTCTCTCCACCAAAGGTACCACATCCAACCCACCATTATTTATTTATTATTTTAAATTATTGTTTTTTATTTTTCAAAATTTTAGTACTTAATTAAATAAGAGTTTAAGAATATTAACATGGGAGTCTTAACGAAATACTTTCGGTACTGTTTACTTTTAATGTTAAGAACATTTTTACTCTAAAAAGTCACTTCTAGTACTATTCACTTACAACCCATTTTTGCCATTTTGATTAAAACTCAAAGTTTTCAAGTTATTTTTATCAGTTTTCCTTGGTAACATTTCATTAAATGGTGGGGAGGGAAATAAGACATAGGGGTGGGAATATCAGTGCTCAAAATTAATTGAATGTATACATGAGTTTATAATATATATTATGAAAGAACAATAAACTTTATGTATGAAGATAAACTTTATCTGGATTTTTAAATTTTTAATCTTTGCATTGAAGGTTGGTAGGCAAGTATGTGTCACAGACTTGAGACAATGGAGATAAGCCTCGAATGGAAATTCCCGTAACAGATTAACATTATTGTGGGATATATTCTGCATTTGAGAGTCATTAGGAAGTGGGTTCCAATGATTTGGTTATTCCACCGTACCTGTTCATTGTAATCTTCATGGAGGAAGGTTTATGCTGTAATGGGTTTTCGTGATTAAAACAAAGATAAAAGATGATCCTTTCGTACAAGTGTAATAGTTGTTGATGGTGTTGATTGGATGGTGAAAACAAACTTAGCTTCTTCTCCATGAATTAACGTTCTTTATTTGAATTACTTCCTTTTGGTTAGTGAAGTGTTTTCCTTTTTTTATATTTTTTAAATTTACTTCCGTTTGGTTAGTGAAGTGTAGGCATGAACAATGATATAGAATAGCCATTTTGTTGCTGAAGCAAAGCTATTATGCAACAATTTAAGGAACTTTGCAGTTTGGTTGTTATGACGTTTAAATTTTAGACAGTGATTGCTTTAGCTACCATTTGTTTCTTGTTATCTATGGCATTTCCTAAGTTGGTTATTATGAAGTTCTAACAGATGGAGTACGTGAGCCCAGAAGGTCTTCGCTTGGATGGTCGGCGGCCCATGGAAGTATTTTTCCATCTCTCAATTTTCCGTTGTGTTGAATCATCACCAGTATAAAGTTTCAATTATTTTTATAAAATATATATTTTTTTCTGTGATCCCAGATGAGACAAATTCGAGGAGAGATTGGTGTTGTGGAAAAAGCCGATGGGTTCTAATTACTAAAACCTTGATTCTTCTTTTCTAATCCTTGTAATTTTTTTTTTAAAGCTGATCTTTCATATCAAATTTCAGTTCTGCTGTGTTTGAGATGGGAAACACCAAAGTCATTGCTGCAGGGTATGGCCCTCGAGAGGTTAGCTAATTCTTTTTTCTTCATTCTATAATTTCGAGCTAAAATTTTAATGAACTTGTGCGTGGTACTCATTATTATTTAAAATGTCTTGTCCAATTTTCAATTTAAATTCATTTTAGCTGTTAATATACTTTTGTTTTCTTGGTCCAAAATAGGAGCCAGCAGATGAATGACAAGGCACTGGTAATAGTTCATCTAATTCTCTGTGTATTAAATTTATCTGTGTTGTGGTGAATACGATAAACGGAACAGGCATGTATTATATTCGTAAATGTAATGTCGTTGGCCATTGTTAATAAGTTTAGGTGCGGTGTGAGTACACCATGGCAAATTTTAGTACTGGAGATCGCATGAGGAAACCAAAGGGTGTATTCTATTCTCTTTCATTTTCATACATACATGTTGGATCATCTTCAATTTACAATTTAACATCAGAGTGTTGTATCCATAACTAAATTAAACTATATAACTAAAATGTACATTTTTATGCTCTCAGACGATCCACAGAGATTTCTCTTGTTATTCGGCAAACCATGGAAGCATGCATTATGACACATTTAATGCCTCGGACTCAGGTTCCACTGATGCATCTTGGGAACTTTTCTTCCATGAATGTCTAGTTTGTTCTTTATTGAGCCTTGTATCCGTTTGTTGCAGATTGATATTTTTGCGCAAGTTCTCCAAGCAGATGGAGGTAAATCCTAGTGCCTCGTTGCAGTCATAGGTCCTATATGATAATGTACTTTCAGATTATGTAATAAATCAATGCTGCCCTGTTTCCTTCTATGTGTGTGTGCAATGTGCATATTTGGTCCTGTTTCATTCAATATATTTGTAGATCCAGGCTTATTTTCTGAAAATCCAAAGCCTCCTCTATTCATTTCATGTACGGGTACTATGAACCACTTGTATTTGAATTTAAAGTTGTTAGTTTGTGTTTTTTAACTACTATTGAGGTAAGTCGTGTTTGAGGGTCAAACTGCGCTGCAGGCAGTTCGTTAATAGTTATTGCTTTTGTTGCATGTTATTTAAATAGAATATATGATCGATAGTGTTCACAAAGTACCATGGTTGTCCCTGTTATCTGTGTTTCGGTTATAATGTTTAACTATTTTGCAAATACTACCAGATTTCAACAGGTTACTTCACTGTTTTACATAAAGAATTGAAAGATCTATCTGTGTGTTTGATTTTTATTTTATTTTTGTCAGGAACTAGATCAGCATGTATCAATGCTGCAACCGTGGCCCTTTCAGATGCTGGAATTCCAATGCGTGATCTTGTTACTTCTTGTAGTGCCGGTTACCTTAATAGCACACATCTACTTGGTAAATTTTTACGTTACTTTATGCTTGTGCAGCTTCTATAATGCCATTGTACTAGTATGATATTGTAATTCTCACGTGAGCTTATTGTCGCTGGCTTGTCAGATTTAAACTATGTAGAAGATAGTGCTGGAGGTGCTGATGTCACTTTAGGTATTATGCCGAAGTTGGACAAAATTACTCTTCTTCAGGTAATCTGTCGTATATGTTTCGCAATATATTCTCACAAGCTTAAGTTACAATTATATTGTTAGTTGGCATCTACAGTGTCTTCTCTAGCACCTTTTGTAAACCACTTATTCGTGATGATCTTTGATGCAGATGGATGCTAAATTACCATTGGATATTTTTGAAAATGTAGTGCAACTTGCAATTGAAGGCTGCAAGGCAGTTGCAACATATATTCGAGAAGTAAGCACCTTCTTGCTTTATTTTCCGCCCGTCCAGTGATAAGTTCTGCCTTGTCATGTGGCCTCTGTTTGAATGACAGGTATTACTAGAGAATACAAAGCAATTGGAGTATCGACGAGGCACTTAGTTTCAAATCATGGTAAGGCCATGTACATCGTTTGCTACTTGTTTTGAAAATTTGATACGTTTTAACAGTCACGGACAGTCACCCACTTACTCCGGTTTCGAAGTTTTATTTTCTATCCGCCTGTAGATTAATGGTTGTTCGTATGAAGTTGGAGGCGGCTGTAACATGAAGACGGTGTTTGATGGAGGAACTAGGCTTAAAAAATTAAGCACACTCGGTTGAAGTAACGAGAGAGCTGTTTTTAGATTCTGAAAATTGTATTTGTAACATCTACAACATGGGCTCTTCTTGTAAATGAACATCCTGACTACAAGATTTTATATCAAAGAAGATCCGTTTATTTCAAAGAAGATACATGTAACCAAGGAAGTCCATAACCAGGCTGACCCTCATTCGGAAAATGTTCTCCGAATTTAGATTGCAGAGCAAAGACCAATATTATCAGTATGATATCATACGAATGCACACATAAAAAACATAATTAATCAATATTGTCTATTATCTAACTATTAGAATCTTCAACTCTCATTAGGTAGTAGCAGTTGGATATGTAATCCAATAAAAATAAAGCACGATGTTACGATCGTGTTATGTAATTAAGAAGTAGAAGACTTGCTAATGGTGTCCAAAAAGAACAAGACAAGACTTGGTAAACTTATACAGCTAACAGTTATAACGTTGGTATATGTCATATGAATCAATAATTCAACTCTTGCATAAATAGATTTATACTTTAATTGGAAGATTCAAAACTTCAAAATTACCATCTATGTGTAAAAAAGAGCTTGTTTTCTATATGAAAGTGTCTTAGGGTTTTTGCCATAACAGAATGTGGGAGAAAAATTACTTAACGGTTATTTTTCTTGTAATTTTATCCTGTACTTGATGGTAATTATATAATAGGGTAATAAAGACATTTCACATTTAAAGTAAGTTGGGTGTAAAAAGAGGTTATTTGGATTTAAATAAAAATTTTCCAAAAATTTAAGGGGAAGGAATGCTACCTCAACCCAGTGCAAGAGCATACTGCAAATTTCTTTGAGGATTTATAGAGGAGTTCTACAAATTGCCCACCAAAATGGATCGTCAACACAAGACTCGAACCTAGACCTTTTCCTAGTGAAGAGAACGATCTTTAGTAACTCAACTAACTTTCATTGGCAATCATATTGCTACGTTTAATCTAATTAAATGGAGAAAAAGATTTGAACTTGGAATGTAATAAGTTGAAAATGAAATCTAATCCACTAATAATTCACCACTTGCTACCCTATAAAGATGTTAATTACTGTAACTAAGTATGTGTAAATAGTGTTTTTTTAAACGCTTTGGGCATCTTGTGTCCTCAAGTTGATTGATGAGCCAAAAAAAAAAAAACACAAGATTAAACTTCTATTATTTCAAAATTTAAATCCTAATAAAGGGACCAAACATAGGAATCCAACTGGTTATCGTTTGATTCCACGGTCAATTACAGGATCCCTTTTGTTAGAGGATGAATACCCACAAATTCGTGGTGCTTTTACCAAGTACAAGCAGTTTGGGCCCTCAGGTATAGTATTTTGGGCTTGCTTGAAAATATTTTTAGAAAGATACGTAATTTTGTCATGAACACTTACATTGAAAACGTTTCATGTCAAATATTTAGAAGGTAAATCTTGTACTTTCTGGAAAAATACTTAGAAATGCTTCCTCAAGAACTTAAAAGAGCTTCGTGAAATAATAAAAACCTTGCAGATGATAACCCTTAACAATTCTACGTTTTCTTCCAAAAGTTGTCAAAAATGCTTTTGAATATTTCAAATCATTTAAAAAAGACCATATACATTGTGGAAGGGATCAAGATATTTTTGTTTTTAGGGAACACCATAGTTAATCATATTAATTTGGGTGACCAATATTATGTGTAAGGTAGCGATTAAATTGTATATTTGTATTTGATCCATGATTTTGTCAACTAACATTATTACGTCGACAAGCGGATATAGAAATTTGTAATGAATTTTTTTAATCGTTGTCAGTGTGCATGAATAGAGAGAATGAAAACAAAGACATAGTCATGTGGTACGCTATTGAGTAGTGGATTTGAGCTCCGGCCTACCAATTCTTTGAGAACAGTCCGGTTCTTAAAGTTAGAACAATTCCTCCTGACCATCTCAACAGTGGACATGCCTAAACGCAGACCAAAAACTAGCTAGTTGTAGTACAATAAAACAAAAACTTGGACGGTCAATGTGATGTTTTTCCTTTATGATTCCTTATTTGCATTTTAGTTGTTTTATTCATTAGGCAATATGATTAATGAATGCAACAATTGAAAACGCAAGCAGATTGTGTTTAGCATATCTTATAATCCGTGAATAATTGCATTGCAATTTACAAATGAGTACCTAAGTATTATCATATTTACAATTCGGAAAAGCAACTTAACATTAATTAATCCACAAAGTATGAAACATGTGCCATATCAATCAATGACTAAAGCTATTGACTAATATCTACTTTCCGGCCAAAAGTTATGAGACAAGGATTATCTGCCCTTCCACTTTCAATGCCTTTCCATGCCTTTCTGTTTGTGTGGTCACGGTTAAGCCTTGTCAACATTTTATATTACTATTCATTTTTGTCTTATTATCTCTATAAAAAAATAATATAAAATGTTGACATGGCTTAACCGTGACCACACAAAATTGGAGGGCACGAGTGGGCATCGGAAGTGGGAAGGCAGACAATCATTGTCCAAAGTTATGCCACAAGTTTTCCTCAGGTTGATGATCAAACTTAAAATACAGTAAGGGACCTAAGGTCACCAATTTCATTGGTTAGATTTACTCATCAAATAGTGAAGAAAGTTGAGGTTCCACCATAAAACAAATTGGCAATATGGAGAGTAGTCCAACCTTTTATAAAGAAATGCAATGTCCATTTTCCAATCAATGTAGGACTCATTATATGAAAAGTAGTCAAACCTCTTATAAACTCATGCAAGGTCCCTTCTCCCATTAATGTGGGACTCATTCTCAACACGCCCCCTCATGTGTGGCGAAATTTCAAGCCTAACACATGGACAACACAACGGGATGATGTGGTGCGCGTTTGGCTTCACACGTGAGACAACCTTCTTTGATACCATGAAGAAAGTTGAGGTTCCACCATAAAACAAATTAACAATATAGGAATTAGCCCAACCTCTTATAAGCCCATGCAAGATCTCTTCTCTTATCAATGTGGAACTCATTCATTACAAATAGTATGCTAGGGCACATTTTGGTGTTTATATATTACTGAAAAATGAAGTTAGATCGACATTTGAATACTCGCTACGATCGGAGTATTTCATCCATTAAAAAAAAGACTGAAAGAAATACATTTAAGAATGCGACTTCGTGACCTTGCAGAAATATTCAAACAAGATTGGGTGCTTCAACAACACAAAAAACAAAACCCTTGGAGTATATCGAGATAAAGATACCTCCAAAGTCCAGCATATGCGTCGATTGTCACTGTTAGAACAGGGTTGAGAATTAGACAATAAAAAGACTTTGAAACACATTAATACTTTTATCTTAAAGCGATATTTTGTCCCACTTTAACTTGAGTTTGGTAACAAGGTTAAAGCAAATCACTTCTAGAAAGATAAAGATAATGTTAATTGGCTCTTAGTTACTCTTAAGTCTTATCTAGTGCGCCTAGGACTAATTCCACTCACAGCATTGGAGGTCTTACCCGCTACCTATTCAAAAGGTGAAACACCTCAATCCGGCTATTAAAAAGGACACCAAGATTGAGGCATGATGACTGACATCTGGAAAGTGACGAAATCATAACATGCATATGATGTGTAAAAAGTACGAGTAAATTATAATCAAAATCTAAAACTAAATTAAATTAGTGTGAGAGTACGTAGTGTGATCAACTCTTATTAAAATGCATACAATGTCATAGAATAGATAAAAGTGTAACAGAAAAAAGAATATTCTCATACTGGGTATGAAGAATATTTTACACTTAAGAGGAAATAAATTTCCTGTATTAATTGAAGCGGATGTCAGAACCATTAGTGATCAATAGCTAGCCATATAATTCACTTACTAAGTCCTGGAGGGATGTAAAACATAGAGTGTGAGCAGGCAAAAATAAGGATGCACTAAAACATTTTCTTTTCTCAAAATAGTAACCTCCTGTTATAAATGCATATAGTTTCCAAAATCATACTTTGTAAGTATGAAAACCAAAGTGTATAGTGTAAAAGCAATTATACTAAGGGTACAGATAAATCACAAGTATCTCAACAATGTACCACAATATGTTTATTAAAATGCAAAGACACAAATCTATGCAAAAAGTAGGTACATGAAGAGGTTGTGTGTAATAATTTATGCTTGAGCTAGTCTTCATAACATGAAGCCGACGATAAGCACATCACATATGAGTCCTAGATGCAAGAGCAACTAGTACTGGCTTACACCAACAATGAATCAAAAGTGAGCGTAATGGTGCAATGTGAACATACACGTAAAATTGGTCTTGACCCAAGAAAGTACTACAGTAATAGTGCAATGTAAAATAATTCATAATAATATTCTCCATACGGGTTTGTCGTCATGCCAATCTCCATTTTCGTCGAATAGGCCATGTAACCATTTCTTGTTGCCTTCAATTCGCCTTTTGGTGAAAATATTTATTGTTTTGATCACCTAAATGTAATCAATTCTCTCGGAATCGTTACCTCCAAAAGGCTTCCTCTTGAGCAAGTAAATAGTGGAGTTGCTTCTATAATTCTTTCCGTCGGGCAATGGTGGTATCGTTGAAAGGCTGGCCAAAGAGACTATTCAACTTATCCTCACTTGCTACAATATTGCTAGGGAGTCTTCGATGTCCACGGTTCACCCAATTGATCAATTGAACTCGAGTGGCCTTTATTTTTTCCGTAACTAGAAACATCGGCGAGCCTTCAAATTCAGCAGCTCACCCCAATTGTACAGCCTTTGTACATACTTCCCTTGCCGTCTAAGCTTCCTCATAACAGAAAGATTTTTTGTACTTTAATATGCACTTTGCCTCCCAATCAAGTAACAACGGGATATGATCTGAGGAGTTTGGCTTGAGGTGAAAAACCGAAGCATTTGGAAATAAATTTATCCACTCCTGGTTGACAAGAACCCGATTAAGTCTAACCCTTATGCCTCATCCACGTGTTGTTTCCCATGTAAACTTGTTTCCTTTATACCCTAAGTCAATCAATTGACACACATTCATTGCATTGCAGAAACCCTGCATTTGTCGCTCATTACGCAGGTCTCCCCCTTCTTGCTTGTCGGCTTTTAGAATTTCATTAAAATCCCCTAAACAACACCACGGCAAGTTTGCATTTGCCTTGAGTTGTTCGAGCAAAGTCCACGACTTGTGTCTTTTCGCTTCATTAGGATATTCATAAAAACAAGTAATCCTTCAATGTCTTGCATCCCTCAAACCACCAACCTCCAAATTGATATGGTTAGAAGAATAGGTTTGTAAGGACATGCTAACCTCATTTTTCCACATCACACAGAGTCTTCCAAACCTTCCTCTACTCGAGACCGTAAAAAGAAAATCATATTGTAGCTGTATTTTCATCCTCTCCATGTATTGAACTGAGCTTTTCATTTCGCATAGGAAAAGCACAGTGGGAACTTTAGTGAGAACAAGTATCTTCAGAGAATGAATTGTCTGGAGGTTCCTAAGCCCTCTACAATTCCAACTAATGCAACTCATTGTTGTTGGCAGGGCCGATACTCGTCAGCCTTCACTGTTGTTGAATTTTCTGAAGCGTGAAAACATGTATGCCTCTTCGGCTCCGGTCTATCCCAACCTCCTTCGTTGTCTCAAAGCCTTCTCTTCCCCAATTCCAGTCCCAAACTTTGTCGTTAACAGTCCTCTTCCTTTGGTTAAATGACTTACCAAAGCCGGATTTTCAACTTTGGCATCCCATAGCAGAGAGTTTCTTGCACGCCAAATCGAATGAATGAGTATTAGGAATAAAGCCAGCTGACTAGTAGGAAGGGAAGAAACACACGAAGACATCCAATCACACACAGAGGAATGCACCAGAGGCCTTGGACCCAAATTCAAATGGGAGGAGAAATATACCGCTTGGGCAAATGGGCAATCACTAAACATATGTAGTGCCGACTCAAAAGACGAGCTACAAGGAACACAAATATTGTCCACCGCCATCTCTTTTTTCTCCAAATTAGCGCGAGTAGGCAGAATGTTGAGGCAAACCCTCCAAATTCACGTTTTCACCCTAGCTACCAGGGAGATTAGCTTTCCATCGTAATTCTAGCTAGCTCAGTTTTTCAAAATATATAATGTTCTTAAAAAAGTGGGAATTCAGAACTTAATGTAGTGAGAATTCAAGACTAAAGCAAACAATTTTACATCTTGAAATCTTCCAAAAATTTCCAATAAAGATGACACTAGAATTTCTAACTTTATATCTTCAGTTTACATCCTTGCACTGAAGTTGAACCAATCGATTGCAATTAGTCATTTAACGAGAAATTAAGATGTCTTATTCATAATTAATCAATTATTTGTTTACTTGTAAGACATTAAATCCATGGACTATAAACAAGAGAGACCACATTGTTTGACCTTATTCATGTACCCGTAAAATGACAATTGACACATGTAACCAACATTTAATGATTATTTGTTTACTTGTAAGACATTAAATCCATGGACTATAAACTAGAGAGACCACATTGTTTGATCATATTCATGTACCCGTAAAATGACAATTGACACATGTAACCAACATTTAATGAGATAAATTTATTAATAGAATGATTTTCACTCTTTTTCTTTCTAGTCATTGGTTTGAATAAGACAAATAGATTAAAGGTCAAGATTAAATATAAGTGGGTACTAATATGCTAAAAAGGGTGTGTGTTTATCATTTCTCACTTATTAATTGATATGACATGTACATATTATTTGTAACATCATATAATTGTTAAAAAAATGTGATACCACTAGCAATTTCCTTTTAAAATATGACCACAAACGGACTATTTATGGAGGCTTGATACTTTCGCTTATTCGATATGCACAAGTAAAGCCATGGCGTCTTCAACTATGAAACTAACACTCTTCTTACTCCCTTTGTTCTTCACCTTCTCCCTAATAATCTCAAGCCACCACCCACTAGATCCCTTAACCCCATCTGAATTCAAAAAGGTCCGAACCATAGTGAAAAAATCATACCCATCTGGCCTCAAACACAACCTAACCTTTCAGTACATAGGTTTAGACGAGCCAGACAAACCAGTCCTCCAATCATGGCTTTCATCAAAAACCAAATCAAATCCCCCTCCTCGACGAGCCTTTGTCATCGCACGCCTCCACAAAGAAATCCACGAGCTCGTGGTCGATTTATCCAATCGTTACATAATTTCCGATAAAGTTTACGGTGGAAATGATGGTTACCCTATGCTCACCAACGACGAACAAACAGCGGCAAGTGCACTTCCGTTTTCCTATCAACCATTTCTCGATTCGGTTAAGAAGAGGGAGCTTAACTTGTCCGACGTTGTTTGTACCACGTTTACAGTTGGGTGGTTTGGGGAGAAGCATAGTAGAAGAGCTATCAAAATTCTGTCTTTTTATAAAGAGGGCACGGCTAATCTGTACATGAGGCCCTTGGAGGGAGTATCTTTGTTGGTTGATCTTGATGAAATGAAAATAGTGGAGTATTATGACAGGTCTAGGCTTCCGATGCCGAAGGCTGAAGGAACGGAGTATCGGCTGTCAAAGCAGAAGCCGCCATTCGGTCCGCCGCTGAATGGTTTCGTTATCGAGCAACCGAACGGACCCGGGTTCAAAATCGACGGGCACAAAATAAGGTTAGCTTTACGTGAATTTACTTTAAGAGAAATGTGTGATCACAAGAAATTTCGCACAGAGGTTGATTATCTTCATTTCAACAAACCATTTTTATGTTTAACAGTTCCTCTTATTTCTGTTAGTACTTGTTCAATTCAGACTTGTGGCTGCAAAGAAACCCCAACTTATAAAGACGCAAAAAAGGTATATAAAAGAGAAAAACCTTGCATAAATTATTTCCATAAAAATAAAATAAAACACCCCAACTTATGATAATGAAGGTGGACCGGAAAATGAATATGAAAAATTAGTATTCGGTCTCTAGTATTTAATGTTCATTGATTAAGATTTTATTAGTTTTTAGATTTTGATCAAAGTTTCTATCATTAATATATTAATGAATTACATGTAAGTTACATAATTTTTATAATAAAAATTAGTAATTGATTTAGAGTTTTAATACTCACACCCTTATTAAACTACTAATTAATTTTCAATTCAAACATTTCTAAAATATAAAAAATAAAATTAGAGTAAGTTTGTACCCATTAAATTTTTATAAAAAAAATTGATTTGTACCCATATTTAAATATACCAATTTGTTATATGAAAAATGTACCTCTTTTTAATATAAAATGTATCCATTTTTTTTTAATATAAAATGGATTCAATCTTTTCTCTAATCCATTTGTGAACTTATATGGGTACATTCTATTTCGTTGATTTGAGAATGTTTCTATGTCAAGTTTAATAAAAGAAATTTAATAATGTTATTAAGCTTAATATCTATTTTTTTTTTTTTGAAAAATGTACCAATGTTTTGGTACAATAATTTTTTAGTTAGTTTTTATGAACGTACCCATGTGTGTCACATCCCGGCCCGAGCAGAACCACTTCTCGGGCCCAACTCCACCATAACACGATATTATCCGCTTTGGACCCCTAGCACACCCTCACGGTTTTGTTTCTGGAAACTCACACGAGAACTTCCCGATGGGTCACCTGTCCTGGGAGTGCTCTCGCATGCTACTCGCTTAACTTCGGAGTTTCCATGGAACCTGAAGCCAGTGAGCTCTCAAAAGGCCTTGTGCTAGGTAGGGATGAGAATATACATTTAAGGATCACTCCCCTGGGCGATGTGAGATGTCACAATGTGTATATATATACACACACAAAATATATTGGAAAGTATAATTTATTTTTAATCCCATAAATTATGAGGTTTTATTTTAAATCTCATTAATATAAATAACTACAAATTTCATTTTTAAGTTAAAAATATAATAACCTACATAGAAATACATTATTATATTAATATTAAGAATTTCGATAAAAAACTAAAGACCACAAAGATTTGAGTCAAAGAACATTAGTAATTAGGGACCACATTCAAAGTGTCCCAAATGTTGGGTTCTAAAACTTTGCAGAATGCATTTCAAGCGCTTTTGCAATATTCACTTACATTTTGTTAATTGATACAAAAAATATTTTCACCAAAAACACTTTCAATTATTTTAAAATCATTATTCTTGACTTTAGTTGGCTAGTTGGTTTGTCCCCCAGAATTTTCATATGACAACAAACTTGAACGATAAATATTCCACAAATTAGGCGTAGAATTGTAGTTAGACATTACAAATTAAAATTTGCAACCTTGAGTCTTGACTATGTAATCACAAGACAAATGCCGGCAATGACCTGGCTAATGTACAATAGTGGAGCCATGAATTATTTGATGGATGGGCTAAACTAAAATTATTACGAGAAGATTAAATGGTTAAATTTTTTTGTTACTTAAATAAAGTTACACAATAACAAGCATGAAGGTAATAATTTAAAGTAAGAAATTTAACCATGAATAAAGTAAGTTTCAACTAGATTTAACAAAGAAAACATTTGAAGTTATAACTTATAGTAGAAAGATACATACATCATCAATCTTGTCATAACAATTTAACAAATAAATGAAAAAGTACCTATTAAAGTTAATGGAATTGAAATCCTTTGTTATTTCTTCTGAATCAATCTTTTCGGCAAACTCTTTTTCAATGTACACAACCATTGAATTTGCTAAAAATTCATTCTTTATCTTGTTGCGAAGTCTTGTTTTAAAGTACCATTGTACGAACTCTTAAAACTCTTAAAATTAAAGCAATAAACAAATAAAATCATCAAGACATAAGAATAAAATGGTCAAAAACTTACCTATTGATGAGAAAAATCAATAACGAAGGCTTTCTGAAAAGTGAAAAATTGTCAATGTTGTACCCCAAAAGTCAAAAAATAAAAAAAATAAACTACTCATATGAAACCTAAAATAATAAAATATTAAATCTATTTTTTAAAATCGGATGACTACTCTTAGGAAATCTAAACTAATCACTATAGTTTACTCCCTATAAACTAATAAAATAAAAAGACTTATTTGGACATGTGTGTCATCGTGTGCACTATTTGAAATATAATAATAATAAATTTTGATATTGATTAAAGTAAATAATTTATGTAATATTTATTAACTCTTACTTTTTCTAAAAGTAATTCTATTTTGCAAAACTTTTACTTATTGGATGGGTTATAACAATTAAAAATAATATAATAATCTAAATTATCAGTATTTTTAACCTTAAACGACTAAAACTCTCCCTATGCTAAAGCCCACCCTAACTGTTACTGCCTCTGCCGTTGCTAATGTATACGTGTGTTGTACATCTTTGTCAACTGGTGAGTCCTTGTCCTAATGGACTTAAAGATTGAAGCTCATTGTCTTGTTATGGTGCCGCATGGTATTGAATTGTTGATTTAAAAATATGGAATTACTGACTCGAAAATAAGGAAAACGATGGATCCATCTGGACCACTATGGTTATATATTAATGAGTAATGTTAGAGAGATCAAATTTTTTAAACCAAATTTATAAATTAAATGATGTGGTTGGAGATGATTGAATTATTTATTAAGTATCGATTAACGTTCTTATTCTTATTTGTGACACATCATTTAGTTTGCAAGTTGATTTAAAAAATTTAGTCTTCCTAATATTACTCTATATTAATGCATAAAGGATGGGACATGGATCCTCTCAAGATCCATGCATCCTAATCCTAGGGATCTACCAATCCGGGCTATTGAAATTTGATCTAACGGATAACGTTATTATAACTTTTAAAATGAGTCTCTGTTTATAGTTATTGGATCAAATTTAAATAACCTAGATTGGTAGACCCCTAAGATTAGGATGTATAGATCCGGAGAGGATCCATGTCCTAAAGATGGATCCATCTGGACCATTATGGTGCCGCTAGGTTAAGCTTCACCAATGCTTGATTTTTCCCCCTTCCTATGCCAGGCTTAAAATTTAGAAATTGGAGTATTGATCTGAACTTGACCAAACTGACATTTTGGTTCATAATTTAAAAATTTATAAGTATTTGTCTCTAAATTTGTCACAATGTGGAGTTTTAGTTCTTTTGCATAACACTGTTCAAATTTTTGTCTAAAATAAAGGATTACAATGAAAAAAAAAAAGAGATGAAAGTTTTAACTGAGTTATAAAAAAAAAAATCATTGATCTATATTGTGACAAGCTTAGAGACCATGACTCACAAATTTTTAGTTTATACACCAAACTCCAATTGAATCAAAATTCAGAAGTCAATACTCTATTTTTCTCATCAGAATGTGATCGCAACAGCCAACACTAACAATAATTTTTTTTTCATATTTTAAAACATAAAAAGTAAAACAAAAAACAAAGAACATGGAGGTGGAGACTATACTATTAATTTTTAGTTTTGGAGCCAAAATTCATGTTGGTTTAAGGGTTAGCTTTAACTTACCTTCGATTCATTATGTTGTTTGTCTACAATCACTCATTAATTTTCTGATTTATAAGTCCAATATTCATTCAGCTGGGCCAATTGGGATTTCCATTTGGGATTTGATGTTCGAGCTGGTCCAATAATTTCGTTGGCATCAATCTACGATCTAGAAAAGGCTACATATCGTCAAGTATTATACAGAGCATTCGTATCCGAGCTTTTTGTGCCGTACATGGACCCAACTGAAGAATGGTACTACAAGACCTTCTTTGATGCCGGTGAATTTGGTTTTGGTCAACTGGCTATGCCACTTGAGCCCTTGACTGATTGCCCTGCCAATGCTGAGTTCTTGGATGCATACTTTGCTGGGGAGGATGGTACTCCTGTTAAAATATCTAATGCTTTTTGCATATTTGAGCAACAGTCTGGAAGTGTCATGTGGCGTCACACTGAATATGCAATTCCTGGAGAACTGGTAGGGCATCAAATTGATTTTTAACTTCAATTTGAACAAGTCCTTTCTTGTATTTCTTATAGTTGTTCATTTATTATGGTTGATTGTTAATTAAACATATCAATTGTCGCGTTACGTCATGCCATTAGCCTATGCAACATGCATGGTTTGAATGTGTGGTCCATTCTAGCATTTTCTTAACATGTGGAGAAAATATTTGAGTCAAAGCTTTTCCTACCACGTTGCAGGTTGGGTGGCACACACTATCTAGTTAAAATATAATATTTGTTACAAGTTCTTAATTCTGATTCAAATTATATTACACATTTTATGCCTGAATTTTCAACCGACGTTGTTTGCCACTGTGTTGTATTCGAACATGACAGATCTTGGTTTTACAGATAACGGAGGTTAGGCCAGAACTGAGCTTGATAGTGAGGATGGTCGCAACTGTTGGCAACTACGATTACATACTCGACTGGGAATTTAAGCCAAGTGGCTCCATCAAAATTGGGGTATGATAATTGATAAAGATGGATAGTATTTTAATTTGTTTGCCATCGATCGGCATAAGATTATACATAAGAAAGGGAGCTGACACGAGCGTTCTAAAAATGTGATCTTGCATTCATTTTTTATAATAATTCAGGGAAAAAGTAGACATGGAGGAGTGAATAAATTGTCATTAGGTGTTTCTGCGTTGCAGCTAAACCATTTTCTTTTTCAAACAGATAGGCTTAACAGGAATACTAGAAGTGAAGGCTGCGGATTACACTCACACTAGTCAAATAAAGGAGGATGCTTATGGTACATTGCTAGCAGATTATACAATTGGGGTGTACCACGACCATTTCTTGACCTATTACCTTGATCTTGATGTGGATGGTGAAGCCAACTCCTTTGTCAAAAACAATTTGGTGACCAAAAGAGTGACAGACAAGAACTCACCTAGAAAGAGCTATTGGACAGTTGAAAGTGAGACAGCTAAAACCGAATCGGATGCAAAAATTCAGTTGGGTTTGAAGGCATCGGAGCTGGTTGTGGTAAACCCTAACAAGAAGACCAAACCTGGAAACAGCATCGGTTATCGTCTAATTCCAGGGTCAATATCAAAAGCACTTTTAAACGACGATGATTACCCACAAATCCGAGGTGCATTTACCAATTACAATGTATGGGTGACACCTTATAACAAGTCTGAAAAATGGGCTGGAGGACTATATGCTGATCGGAGCCATGGAGAAGAAACACTGGCTACTTGGAGCCTCAGGTATATTTAAACAATTAATATTATTTAATTATAGATACTGTTAAGGAGATCAAAATTTTAAATCAAATTCGCAAACCAAATGATGTGTATGTGTGAGTAATAATTTTAGACATATGTTTGTGTAGATTTCTTTTGTTCTAACTTATGTGAAAATGTGTAGGAACCGAGAGATTGAAAATAAGGACATAGTGTTATGGTACACCGTGGGGTTTCATCATGTTCCTTGCCAAGAAGATTTTCCAATTATGCCAACATTAAGCGGTGGATTTGAGCTTCGGCCTACAAATTTCTTTGAGAGCAATCCTGTGCTTAAAACGAAACCTCCAAGTTCTAAGCATGTTGACTCCACAAAACAACCCTAATTTCAGTAGTTGTCGTTTTCTTTTTCCCCTACTACGACTTTTGTAATATGTCAGTGCCCAATAAAGATGTTAAATTTACTGTAATTTAACCCTTTTTTTATTTTGTATAACTAAGGGAAATCTTATTTTATATATCCTCAAGTGGATTCATGATCTTTTCTTTGGATAGCTTCTAGGATGTCAAACAATACAAGGACAACAGATTCAAAGCATACAAGTATTGAGAATGGTAAAAAGTGAGGGGCTTCAAAACTTGCGTATCACTAGCATGCAGCTTATAGAGAAATGGTTGATCAGACCCTATATAATTTGCATCTAATTTGGTACCCTAGATTCAAGGAAAAGTCTTTGTTCTCGAGTGTGAATCGTATTCTAATTATGGAATTACAAACTTCTATAATTCAGATGCCATAAAAAAGTAAGAGTAAAATTCAATATCATAATAAAAGTCTAAAACCCATAATACACTCAGTAGTAAAAATAAACCCTTGCTCGATAAAATACGATTCGTGGCGCAAAATGACACACCCTGACCCAGAAAGTCCACTTGGACCCTGAATCGAGCTGTGCTGGCCGACACCTGGAAGGTGACAAAGCCATAAAATGTGATAGTGCATAAAAAGTGAATAAATTTGAATCTAAAAGTGTCTAAATACCAGAGTGCGCTACGAGTGGGAGCGAACCCATTTCACACGCGATGTCAGAGCATAAGTAAGGTACAGTAGTATGGGTAAGAATCATACCCTCAAAAATATCCATCAATACAAAGATTCGTCACAGATTCTTGTCGATACAAACTCAGCAGTTAAAACCTGGAGGGCAACAAACAGAAGGTGTGAGTAAGCAATAAAACCAAGCTTCCCAAAGTTACTACCTCTCAAAAAGTAATGCCCCTAAATGTAAAACCCGTATCGTTTTCCATAAGACAGTACAACATATATACATATATCCAAACCATACTCAGAAATGACCAAAACCACGGTTTGCCATCAACTCCACCATACATCAATAAGTAGGCCAAATGAACTAAATCAATACAAAATGATATATTAGTTAGAGTCATCTAAAATGACATGTACAACTTATCCATATCTCATCAATCATGGCTAGCATATAAGTCGGAGTCACCTATAGTGACCTGTACGACTTATCCATATCTCATCAATCCTGGCTAGCATATAAGTCGGAGTCGCCTATAGTGACCTGTACGACTTATCCATATCTCATCAATCCTGGCTAGCATATAAGTCGGAGTCGCCTATAGTGACCTGTACGACTTATCCATATCTCATCAATCCTGACTAGCATATAAGTCAGAGTCACCTATAGTGACCTGTACGACTTATCCATATCTCGTCAATCCTGGCTAGCCAATAGCTCAATAAGTATACCTGCACACGAGTCGGAACCACCTAAAGTGGTCTGTACGACAGGACTGGGTGTAAATAAATGCGCTCAAGTGCTACGATCACGTGAAGACTGGGCGAATAATCGCGGGTCACCTACGAGTCGGAACCACCTAAAGTGGTCTGTACGACAAGACTGTGCACCTACCTTGAATCCAAGGTGAGCGTAAGGTGCGGGAGGTGAACATCACGTGAAGGACAGTGCCCTGGCCACGGGCGGGAGCACTAACACCGGGGTGCAGGTTTATGAGCTCTCAATGCATCTCAATATAACATGTGCAACTCATGGCAACCAGTACGACAGTATCGAAGTTGCCTAACACATAACTGTAGTCATGCTATAACGCAATCGATTCAACTAGTACCATAAACTCACCTGAACTTACCTGGGTGTCTTGAGTTCACCTTTGCACTTGAAAGCATTCCCAATAATTATATGCAAGTAATATACATATTGATATACCATGATGCAATCTAATACTCAACCATGTCGTAGCATGTTCAATTATAAACAATACAGTGAGAAGTGTATAATCAATAACGCCCTACTCCCAAACTACTCATTTTCAGGGATAATTATCCATGACGACCCAATTAACACTAATTTAGCTAACTAATTCATAAAACTAAAACTTGCCTTTACCAATTTCCTTCGCCTTACTTAATTTCCCAAGCAAGGTTTTTGTCTCAAATATTTTATGGCTGCATCTAACGTCTCGTTAGACTGCCTACGTACCCTAAACAGGGATCAAGCCATTCGTAGTTCATATAGTACTTCAAGCATTCACAATAATTATATATGAAAGTAATATGGCTAATCAATTTAAAGGTGTCGATAGAACTCTCAATAATATGTGGGATAAAAAGGAAAAGATCCACTTACCTGGAGTCCACGCTATGATTCTCTAGCGCACGCATCGAGGCGTCCTGAATGATTGGTCCATGTGACCAATTATCAAATCACATCTCAGAACTCTTATCCGTAGAATATGTAATTCACATAAAACACAACCTCAACGACATTCTAAAATAGTTTGAGACCCATTGACCACAAGTCAACCGTCGATCAAAGATCGACAGTAGGGTTTACATCCCTGTATAACTTGACCCGGAAGATCAGCATATCAGATTTCCAATCCGCAACTCCCAACGATCCACAATATGTTTCTAGAATAACATATTAAAATTTCATTATGATCCAACGGTCAGATCTCCGCCAATTGCCTAAAACAAGTGGATGTGAACATTTATTTTACTAACTTACAAATCCAATTCAGGAAGATCCGTAAGTCGGATTCTCGATCCGTAAATTCCTATAATCTTTAAATATTATGTATTATAATGTATCCAATTTTGGTGACGATCCAACGGTCGGATCATCGATTCACATTTTACCAAGTAACGTATCGTAACAAATTTAGGTTCCAACTATCAACCTACGTCATTCAAATGACAAAACTGAATTCAAGACATTTGACATAGCCTAAAAATAGCATTGGCGGCCCACTGGCCACGCGCCGCCGCGGGTGGCGGTCGGCCGCCCCGACTTGCCGGAAAATCCAACTATTTCCAAAAATTCTCAAACTTCACAGAAATGAAGATCTCAGTGAGTGGAGCAACTTTCATACCTGCCACGAAGTCCAAAAGTGGACGGAAGATGGTCAAATTTGCCCACGAAGCCGGCGGGTGCCTAAAACTTCCCGACGTCGATTCGTCGTCTACGGTGGTCCAACGGGGTCAAGGTTGGTTGGGTTTTGCTCTTGGGATGATGGGCTACAAAGCCCAAGTGATGGCATCGGCCATTGCTTTGCCGATTTGCCGAAAAATCGAAAAGGGTGGCCGGAGCACCATTGATTTTCGTCAACTTTCGTGGCCTCAAACCTCCACATCCCATGGTTAATCAAAGTGGTTCTTGGGTGGGTTTTGTAGAGGGGAATGAGAGCTTCAAGATGGTGGTGGTGGCATCGAAAAACTCCACCGGAGTTGGCCGGAATCGGCCTTGGAAGATGGCCTCGCGGTGGTGCGGTATGGGTGCACGGGAAGCTTTCTTCCCTTTTTTTTTTTTTTTTTTTTTTTTTCTTTTCTTTTCCTCTTTCTTTTTTTTGATTAGCTGCAAGCTTCACTTTTATTTTCTAATTGGTTCCTTGTCCCTTCGGGGATATCCGATAAAATTTGGAACGGGTTGTCACAATCTACCCACCTTAAGAAAATTTCGTCCTCGAAATTTAAAATCATAAGTCCAAAGTAAAATACTCAAAATCATAAGTCCAAAGTGATAGCGACTACATAAAAGAGGATGACATTCCGTCATGATCGGAGTGTAGTGACTCTTCTTTCATGCCTCCAAATTCCTACTATCCTCTCATAAACGTGTTCAAAGCGTAATGCACTTCGAAATTAAGCATGTAATATTTTTGGGTCAAGCCCAAATAACAATTAACGAATTAAATAAGTAAATACAAATATTAACGTAGAATAATCTACTTGTTTACTTGCTTAACAACCCAACGAATAAGTTATTAATATTACGGTCTGCACCCCACAAAACCGACAATTCACTGTTGTCTTGATAAGCAAGTAACAATTCCCGAGGGTGCAATATTACCATCTTGCCCCTCAATGGGAAATACACATACCAGCCTCGATTGTACTCATTCACTACCTTCTGAGGCAACATCGTCACTAACATAAATTTTTCTACATCACAATCTCAATCAAATATTTTTTCGCAATAATCTGCTGTAAATCACAAGCTGCACACACAATATTTGTATTATATTTCGAAGGATACCATACTCCTATACAGGAATGTAACCGTAGTTACCCATAATTCTAACAAAAGTATGCGTCCATTAAATATGCGCTGTGCGTAAAATCTCCATACATCATCTCCAATGATACCATAGTTAATCCGAAATTGTAACTGTGGTTACAAGTGACTAGAATGGAAATAAGGATATACTGCAACCATGCTACTGGTGGGACAAACAAGATGTAACTCGTCCACAAAGGTCTAAGTAACTCATTTCAAACTAATCGTTAATCTAGGGATAGAAATGCAATAATGAACAACTTCTAATACTCAAAACCTTCATAACGACATCCAAAGGCTTGGAAGTGAAACATGTAACACGATGAAATATAAATACACCAAGATGATAATCTTGTCAGGTTTCTATTTGTTGAATTTGTATAGGAGTCTAGGAGTAGTTTTCTCAAAAGTCATCGTCCTCTGGACGCAATTAGAAAATTGTAGTTGCCCAAGGAAGTTTGAACTCTATATCCTCAACATCCCCACAACATTAATCAAAAGCGGGGTACATCTAGAGTGAGGATTCATTTAGAACACATCAACGGGAGCCTCGATTTTATCTCTTTCCTACTTCCACATTTGATCACGTCACAAAGATAATTTCTAGATCACATCCCCCGAAGAGGTTGACTACATCCCACTTCTATCTTAGTGGTCTTCACAAGTGTCTTGTTGTTGAAATTTCAACACCCATTTTCAGGAAATAACTATTGCCAATACTTCAATTTTTAGAGCAAGAAGAATATTGTTTTCTACTTAAGTAAACAACCACCAATTGGAACATCATATAAGCGTATCATTGGTTTAGCATCACGATTAATGAATTTCACATTCTTTACATATACAACATATCTCAAACTGAGCATATAAAAAGATACTTTCTAACTCCATTCATACAAAATGATTAAAATCATTTGAACCATTTCTTGGTAGATTAAAGGTAAATCTATATCGATACTCATACTTCCCAATCAAATAGAAAAGGACATGCTGGAAGTGTGCGAGAGTAGGTACACCATAGTGCACTCATAGATGCCAATTTAATTCTACTATTGCCTCCGACAAAACTTAGCTTGTTCCAAAAAGTAAATGTAATAAAAAGTTCGAAGATCAATGAAGATTTGGACACACTTTTCTACATAAGAGTCCCAATCAATATTCCAATGAAATTAGAAATTGTTAATTCTAGGTCATAAGTATGATGGTTCATCTTTAGCGGTTCTACCACCGAGAAACATAAGCGTTAACATACTAAGACAGTCTGAATCCGAATGACTTGTCACATCAATCGACAATCACTATGCATCATCAAAATCTCCACCAAGAAGTGTCATCTAGCCTTCGAAATAAGGTGATGACTGTTGACTTTAGGTCAATGAATAAGATGGTTCGTTTCAAACGATTCTAATCGTGAAAAATAAAAGCAATACTCCGTCATGTTGCCATACCAACTTAACAATGTGGTGGTATCCGCGGTAAGATTTTTGGGATATGACGCCCAAAGTATACGTCCCCGAATTTACAGTACTACTAACCAACTTTACGACACGAACTAAAAGATCTTCACAGTTTCCTTGACACTCATAACAATCTAACAGTGAGATATCATCCCGCATTTCGATTCTAATGTCTACCTATGGAAGTGATCGAGAGGTGGTTAGTCAAAGGGTTTTCGTTTACCTAGATAAGTGATAGGGTAAAAACAACAATCATGAGTTTACCGTCCTATTGCAAAGCTTATTCCTAAGCTTCCACAATCCTAATTTATTCGGTTCAAGCGAAGTAGTTCATTGATCCTAGGAGGATTTGATGATTGCTTTTTGGATTCCTACAACTCCTAGGATATGACAACTTACATTCGCAAGCCTATTCTCACCCATTTAATAAGTATAACTACGAAAGCAAAAATCTGGGAATAGCGTTGATTGAAAAATCCCAATGCTAGAAAAAGACCTTGCTTAAGATCTACTTTCAAAAAGACTTCATCGACAGTCGATCTTCCTCCTAAAGATTCAACATGAACACAAGTATGCTTGAAGATATGAGTGCTAATAGGGACAGAACAATAATTATCCCTCAGATGATCTTCCGCGAAATGTTACTAAGAAATCAAGACTAACTAAGATTTCCAATCTTTAAAGAATCAATACTAACGGCGGTAGGACAATGATAGAATTATTTGGTAATATCTCTGGCGATACATGATTATCAAAACATTTACTTAGGCCATCAACTAGCCTCACTTTTATACCTTTCCTCCACAAGGAAAATCTTCGTTTTAATTCTAAGGACAACCGCCAAAATGATTTTATAAAATGTCGTCAAAACCACAAAATTGTCCAAAACTGAAGAAAAGTTAACATATTTTTCCATATTCAACGAGGTGGCATCATCGAAAGTCAAACACAAAAACCAAGAGTGCTCACATCACGCGTATGATGAACACAATACTGCCCAACATATGCTCTGATACCAAACTGACACACCCCGACGCAGAAAGTCCACTTGGACCCTGAATCGAGCTGTGCTGGCCGACACCTGGAAGGTGACGAAGCCATAAAATGTGATAGTGCATAAAAAGTGAATAAATTTGAATCTAAAAGTGTCCAAATACCAGAGTGCGCTACGAGTGGGAGCGAACCCATTTCACACGCGATGTCAGAGCATAAGTAAGGTACAGTAGTATGGGTAAGAATCATACCCTCAAAAATATCCATCAATACAAAGATTCGTCACAGATTCTTGTCGATACAAACTCAGCAGTTAAAACCTGGAGGGCACCAAACAGAAGGTGTGAGTAAGCAATAAAACCAAGCTTCCCAAAGTTACTACCTCTAAAAAAGTAATGCCCCTAAATGTAAAACTCGTATCGTTTTCCATAAGACAGTACAACATATATACATATATCCAAACCATACTCAGAAATGACCAAAACCACGGTTTGCCATCAACTCCACCATACATCAATAAGTAGGCCAAATGAACTAAATCAATACAAAATGATATATTAGTCAGAGTCATCTAAAATGACATGTACAACTTATCCATATCTCATCAATCATGGCTAGCATATAAGTCGGAGTCACCTATAGTGACCTGTACGACTTATCCATATCTCATCAATCCTGGCTAGCATATAAGTCGGAGTCGCCTATAGTGACCTGTACGACTTATCCATATCTCATCAATCCTGGCTAGCATATAAGTCGGAGTCGCCTATAGTGACCTGTACGACTTATCCATATCTCATCAATCCTGACTAGCATATAAGTCAGAGTCACCTATAGTGACCTGTACGACTTATCCATATCTCGTCAATCCTGGCTAGCCAATAGCTCAATAAGTATACCTGCACACGAGTCGGAACCACCTAAAGTGGTCTGTACGACAGGACTGGGTGTAAATAAATGCGCTCAAGTGCTACGATCACGTGAAGACTGGGCGAATAATCGCGGGTCACCTACGAGTCGGAACCACCTAAAGTGGTCTGTACGACAAGACTGTGCACCTACCTTGAATCCAAGGTGAGCGTAAGGTGCGGGAGGTGAACATCACGTGAAGGACTGTGCCCTGGCCACGGGCGGGAGCACTAACACCGGGGTGCAGGTTTATGAGCTCTCAATGCATCTCAATATAACATGTGCAACTCATGGCAACCAGTACGACAGTATCGAAGTTGCCTAACACATAACTGTAGTCATGCTATAACGCAATCGATTCAACTAGTACCATAAACTCACCTGAACTTACCTGGGTGTCTTGAGTTCACCTTTGCACTTGAAAGCATTCCCAATAATTATATGCAAGTAATATACATATTGATATACCATGATGCAATCTAATACTCAACCATGTCGTAGCATGTTCAATTATAAACAATACAGTGAGAAGTGTATAATCAATAACGCCCTACTCCCAAACTACTCATTTTCAGGGATAATTATCCATGACGACCCAATTAACACTAATTTAGCTAACTAATTCATAAAACTAAAACTTGCCTTTACCAATTTCCTTCGCCTTACTTAATTTCCCAAGCAAGGTTTTTGTCTCAAATATTTTATGGCTGCATCTAACGTCTCGTTAGACTGCCTACGTACCCTAAACAGGGATCAAGCCATTCGTAGTTCATATAGTACTTCAAGCATTCACAATAATTATATATGAAAGTAATATGGCTAATCAATTTAAAGGTGTCGATAGAACTCTCAATAATATGTGGGATAAAAAGGAAAAGATCCACTTACCTGGAGTCCACGCTATGCTTCTCTAGCGCACGCATCGAGGCGTCCTGAATGATTGGTCCATGTGACCAATTATCAAATCACATCTCAGAACTCTTATCCGTAGAATATGTAATTCACATAAAACACAACCTCAACGACATTCTAAAATAGTTTGAGACCCATTGACCACAAGTCAACCGTCGATCAAAGATCGACAGTAGGGTTTACATCCCTGTATAACTTGACCCGGAAGATCAGCATATCAGATTTCCAATCCGCAACTCCCAACGATCCACAATATGTTTCTAGAATAACATATTAAAATTTCATTATGATCCAACGGTCAGATCTCCGCCAATTGCCTAAAACAAGTGGCTGTGAACATTTATTTTACTAACTTACAAATCCAATTCAGGAAGATCCGTAAGTCGGATTCTCGATCCGTAAATTCCTATAATCTTTAAATATTATGTATTATAATGTATCCAATTTTGGTGACGATCCAACGATCGGATCATCGATTCACATTTTACCAAGTAACGTATCGTAACAAATTTAGGTTCCAACTATCAACCTACGTCATTCAAATGACAAAACTGAATTCAAGACATTTGACATAGCCTAAAAATAGCATTGGTGGCCCACTGGCCACGCGCCGCCGCGGGTGGCGGTCGGCCGCCCCGACTTGCCGGAAAATCCAACTATTTCCAAAAATTCTCAAACTTCACAGAAATGAAGATCTCAGTGAGTGGAGCAACTTTCATACCTGCCACGAAGTCCAAAAGTGGACGGAAGATGGTCAAATTTACCCACGAAGCCGGCGGGTGCCTAAAACTTCCCGACGTCGATTCGTCGTCTACGGTGGTCCAACGGGGTCAAGGTTGGTTGGGTTTTGCTCCTGGGATGATGGGCTACAAAGCCCAAGTGATGGCATCGGCCATTGCTTTGCCGATTTGCCGAAAAATCGAAAAGGGTGGCCGGAGCACCATTGATTTTCGTCAACTTTCGTGGCCTCAAACCTCCACATCCCATGGTTAATCAAAGTGGTTCTTGGGTGAGTTTTGGAGAGGGGAATGAGAGCTTCATGATGGTGGTGGTGGCATCGAAAAACTCCACCGGAGTTGGCCGGAATCGGCCTTGGAAGATGGCCTCGCGGTGGTGCGGTATGGGTGCACGGGAAGCTTTCTTCCCTTTTTTTTTTTTTTTTTTTCTTTTCTTTTCTTCTTTCTTTTTTTTGATTAGCTGCAAGCTTCACTTTTATTTTCTAATTGGTTCCTTGTCCCTTCGGGGATATCCGATAAAATTTGGAACGGGTTATCACACAAAAGGTATTTGTGCAACAAAATTTTAATACTCGTTGCGCAAAGTATATAAAGAAATAAATAGAATAAAAATTTTGCACAACAAAAGCTATATATTTCGTCTCACAGAGTCAATGTATTTTCTTTTTTATATTTTAAATTGTAAAAGGAAATTATTTTTTACACACCCTGATCGGAGTCAAGGCATGTTGGCCGTCACCCGAACAAAAGTGTGAACGATGTAAAAATGTGAATAGATTCAAATCGAAACTAGAACTTATTTCAACTACTAAAGTGAGTGCTCAGTAGTGAGTAGAACCTATAAAATACAAATGTTTAGAGCATAGATGATAAATAGTGTAGTCAAAATTAGAAAAGTACTTAATACACAATGCGATAAGTTCCTATGTTTAAATAGGAATATGTGAGTCGTCGCTAATCCTTGCACACCATAGAGTAGGTCAGCTATCCAGGACCTAGAGGGGGAAAAACAGAAGGGTGAGTGGGCACAAAAATAAAGATTTATAAAATTCATTTATTTTCTGAACATACTAACCCCTCGCCGTAAAACATGTATAGTTTCTAGAAAATCATACTACGTATAGGTATGAAATCAAATGCAAAGCAATAGTAAATCTAGAAGCATGCCACATCACAATCTCAATAGCAATATAAATATATCATGTGCTCAACAATCTATATTAGCAAGCAAGTCAGAGTCACCTAATGTGACCTATACGACTACACCTATTGCTCATTAATCTATGCTAGTACACAAGTTAGAATCGCCTAACGCGACATGTACGACAGGACTAGGTGTAATAATATACGCTCTAGTGTTACAATCACGTGAAGACTAGCGCTATTCGCTGTCACATATGAGTTGGAATTGCCTATTGCAATTTGTACAACAGGACTAGCACCTACTTGAATCCAAGGCGAGCGTGCGGTGCTAATGTGAACAACATGTGAAAGACTAGCTGGCCCTGGGTTGAGCACTAACACCTGGGTGTAGCAATGATGAGCAAACTATATGAATGTAAGCATGCCATAATGATTCAACAACCTCAAACAACATAATAACCTTACCTGGACCTACCTACGCATCCCGTAATTATTTTAGCATTTCACAACAGTACAACATTTATGAGTAGGTAATGACAATATATAAATCACAACCACATAATAGCATTTTAAAATTAATAAAACATGGCATAAAATGCATAAATCAATTTAAAAGCATTTGTGGAAACTATAAAGTGTGTGTGTGTGTGTGTGTGTGTGTGTGTGTGTGTGTGTGTGTGTGTGTGTGTGTGTGTGTGTGTGTGTGTGTGTGTGTACACAGATTGCTTAAGGGGAGGGATCCCCATTTTTCTAAAAAAATGGGGACACGCTCCCCACCATTGGATTTAACTTGAATGAAATTGTGTGGCCTGTGTTTTAATCTCAATCACACAATTTCATTAAAAGCCATCTAACGGTGGGGAGCGTGTCCTCATTTTTTTGAAAAAATGGGGATCCCTCCCCTTAAGCAATCAGTGTACACACACACACACACACAGAAACAAAAATGCCCACTCACTGATATGTCTATGGATCATAGCCCCCTAGTCTTGCTTGTCCTCAGTACGTTCTCGGGGTAAGTTTTCCCTATATGTGAAACAACTAATACTAATTAGTTAATAAAGACATACACTAAAAGCTAGGAATAACTCCCTATAGTTTACTCAAACGAACGGTTTAAATATACGAAAATGTTTTACTGGAAGTCACTGACCTACAAGTGTCAACCACTCGCTGGCCGGAGGCCAAACAAGCCCTCACGCACCGCCTAACCTACGACCATGCACAAGCATGCGCTTGACAGAACCCTAACAGACGTTAGGAATATTCCGTTAAATAATAACGACGTTACCTGACGCCGTTAGAATATTCTGTCAAGTCTGACAAAATATTCGTCGTCTTCTCTGGTAGGGTCGCCGTCATCTACCGCCGCCGCCGCCGGCCGCAGTCTGGTTTCGTCGGAAACTAGGGATTTTTCGTCGGTTTTGTAGAAAATTTTCAAACCTTTATAACTTCTTCATTTCTCAACCATTTTCTGTGAAAATTATATGGATTTGAAGCTTGTGACAAGGAGAACATTATTTTACCTCTTAGAAGTCCAAAAGGTAGACGGAAGAGGACTGAAAAGGCCTTAAAATCTTTCGGCCCTAAGCTCGACTCTTCAAAAACATGTGTTCTCGTGTCAACTTCACTCCAAAGTTAGTCTAGGAACTCCAGAGAGTTGGCTAGATGCTTCCACAACCTTCAAAACATCAAAACTCGGCCAGGATCACGTCGGTGCAAACTCGTCTGAGTCGAAGGTTTCGAGTTGCTCTGCGTTGACCACTAAAAACTCAACCAACTTGTGATTAGTTAATACGGTTGTGATCGTGGTGACGAGAGGAACACGATGGTAGTGTTTTTAGGTTCGATATGTGAAGACTTGGTGTTGTTCTTCTTTGTTACAGAGAATGAGAGAGTACGGGTTAGAGAGAGAAAGAGATGAGAGAGTGTGTGATGTGTTTTCTGATTGGCTGAGCAAATAGAGATGATGACTGATTGGGTGAAAGAAAGTGGGAAGCAAAATAATTGGTGGTGAGGGATTTGGGGCACGGGTCAGATTTTTAAAAGGAGAAAAAAGATAAGATTTTTAGATTTTACACAGTAAACGTATGTAAGAAAATTCGTCTCCCTATCAAGAACAATGTTCCTAACACTAATGGATTAGCACACACACGTGTACAACTCTACCCGTTGTTAACGTACTTTACCTGTGCTCAACTTTTTCTTTACAAATCCGATTCAGGTCCAACTTGCGCTCACGTGTTCGTAACAGCGAGTATTTTTTAATTATGATAGCAAGAAAAATAATTTAAAGCTGCATAATCACATCCATATCACTTTGCCAACAAGGGCATAAATGTCAATTTACACACTCAGGGAGAAATTACATAGAAAATTAGGGACGGGTCGTCACAACCTACCCTCTTATGAAAATTTTGTCCCTAAAATTTCAACACTACTGAAAATCAATCAAAGAACAAACGTGGTTACAAATCTCGCATTCGCTCTTCTGTCTCCCAAGTAGCTTCCTCAACTGAATGGTTTCTCCACAAGACTTTCACCATACGAACAGTCTTGTTCCTGAGAACTTTATCCTTTCAATCAAGAATTGTCACTGGGACTTTGTCATAAGTCAAATCCAAATTAATCTCTAATGGTTGAGGAGAAATCATATATGACGGATCAAAGACGTATCTCTGTAGCATCGACACGTGGAATACATTATGTACCCTCGACAACTCTGGAGGTAGATCAAGTCGATAAGCAACTTCACCAACTCGCTCAATGATCTGATACGGTTCGATACAACGAGGGCTTAGCTTCTATTTCTTTCCGAATCGTACCATACCCTTCCATGGCGACAACTTTAAGACTACCCAATCACCAACCTTGTAAACTCTGTTAGTCGAATGTTTGTTGGCAATACTCTTTGGCCGATCCTAGGCTGCTTTCATATTAGCCTTTATCACCTGAATATTATGTGTCGTCTCATCCACTAACTCAGAGGCCGCCAAAACTTTTTCACCTACCTTGGATCAACATAGTGAGGTACGACATGGTTTCCCATACAACGCTTCAAATGGTAACATACCAATGCTGGAATGAAAGCTGTTGTTGTAAGCGAATTCTATCAACGACAAGTGTTTATGCCATGCGTCTCCGAACTGCAGAACCGATGATCTCAACATATCTTCGAGTGTCTGGATAATTCTCTCTGATTGCCCATTAGTTTGAGGATGATAGGCGGTGTTGTAGAGTAAACTCGATCCTAAAGCATATTGGAAAGCAACCCAGAACTTCGAAGTAAATCTGGGGTCCCAGTCAGAAATGATACTAACTGGAAGATCATGATACTTGACAATCTTAGAGGCGAAAAGTTCGGCTAACCAACTCAACGAGTAGTTCTCACGAAAAGGTAGGAAGTGTGCTGACTTGGTAAGCCAATCTACAATCACCCAGACACCATTATAACCATTTCACGTACGAGGCACCTTATACATGAAATCCATTGTGATATTTTTCCATTTCCAATGGTGTATCAGGAGTAGCTGTAGCAACCCAAATAGTTTCTTCCTTTCCGCTTTGACCTGTTGACAGACTGAACAATGACTTACATATTTCTCTTTTCATTCCAGGCCAATAATAGAAAGGTCAGATGGTATGATACATCTTGGTACTCCCTGGATGTATCGCATAAGCTGAAATATGCGCTTCATCCAATATTTCTTTCTTCAGTTCTACCACATTTGGTACATACATTCGATCGCCTTACATCAGCATACCATCAGGCCTTCGAATCCTTAGATCTCCCATTTTTCCATCCAACACTATTTGTTTTAACTCTTGGGATTTTGAATCATTCATCTGGGCCTCGAGAACACGATCAAACAAAACTAGTTTGACTTGAAAGTTGGCAAGTAGGCATTCTTGGTCATCTACTTCTAAAGTGGCTCCAATAGATCTTAGATCAGTGAGAAGAGGAACAAGACATGCATAAAGAGCATTAAGTTGGCCATGAGATTTCCTGCTGAGGGCATCAGCTACTGTATTCACACAACCAAGGTGACACTCGATAGTGCAGTCATAGTCAATGAATAATTCTATCCATGTCCGTCGCTGGAGATTAAGCTATTTCTCAGTTAAGATATACTTGAGGCTCTTATGGTCAGTGAAGATTCGACACTTTTCCCCATAAAGATAATGTTGCCAAATTTTCAAAGCGAAAATGATAGCTGCCAACTCGATATCATAAGTAGGATAGTTCATCTCATGGGGCTTTAACTGTCATGAAGCATATACGATCACCCTTCTATGCTGCATCAATACACAGCCTAGACCATTCAGAGAAGCGTCACTATAGATCTCAAAATTCCCATTGTCATAGGGAAGTGCCAGGACAGGTGCATGAGCGAGATAGTACTTTAACTGTTGGAAACTTCGTTCACAATCATCACTCCACTCAAAATTAACTCATTTCCTGGTCAATCTTGTTAGAGGTAGGGCTATGGCTGAGAAATCTTTCACAAAGTGTCAATAATAGCTTGCAAGACCAAGAAAACTCTAAACTTCAGTGACAGTTCGAAGTTGCTCCTAGTTTTCCACTATTGCCACTTTCTGGGGATCCACGAGAACACTATATCACGTGTCCTAAGAATGAAACTTGATCTAGCCAAAACTGGCACTTACTGAATTTGGCGTACAACTTATTCTTCCTTAACTTCTTCAGAACCAGACGTAGATGTCTAGCATGCTCATCCTCGCTCTTAGAGTACATCAAGATGTCGTTAATGAAGACAATTACAAACCTATCAAGGTACAGACGAAATACCTAATTGGCATCACAAGAAACTCATAATGACCAAATCGAGTTCTGAAGGCTGTTTTGGGAACATCATGTTTTCTGATCTTCAGCTGGTAATAAACGGACCTTAAATCAATTTTCGATATAACACAGGCACACGTAGTTGATTAAAGAGATCATCGATACGTGGCAAAGATAACGGTTTTTAATCGTCACCCGATTCAACTGTCTGTAATCGATGCAAAGCCTCAAAGTTTCATCTTTCTTCCTCACAAACAAGACTGGGGCTCCCCAATAAGAGGTGTTCGGCTGAATAAAACCCTTATCAACAAGTTCTTACAACTGGGTTTTCAATTCTCTTAATTCAGCAGGAGCCATATGATAGGGAGTTAGGGAAATAAGATTAGTACCTGGAATTAGGTTGATAGTGAACTCCACTTCACGGTCCAATAGTAAGCCAGGTAAATCGTCGGGAAAAATGTCAGGAAAATGTTTGACTACCCGAACATCTTCCACACAAGCAGGATTATCTTCAGTCACTACTACATGAGCTAAGTAGCATTGACAACCCTTCCTCAACAATCGATTTACCTTCAATGCAGAGATAACTCCATGTTTCAAACTGCTACATTCACCAAAAAACGTGACAATAGGCATGCCCAGTCAGTGAAAAGTAACAATCTGCTGATAACAATCAAATTTGGCACGATTGTAATGTAACCAATCCATGCCCAAGATAACGTCAAAGTCAACGATATCTAAAGGAACAAGATTGGTTGGCATCACGACATCCTTGATAAGAATGGGACATCCTTGATACTCCCAACTAACATAACAAACTTCACCCTAGGCATCAACAACTCTATCTCATAACCGAAGGGAGTGGGGTGAGGTTGAGTCTTTTAAGCAAACGTATGGGAAATAACTGAATGTGTAGCACCTGAGTCAATTAATATTCTAGCAAAATAACCAAGAACATTCAATGTACCTATGATTAAGTCGGAATTACTCTGCACATCCTGCAAGGTGATATGATTGACTCGACCTTGAGCCTGTTGTCGGTCTCCTCGACCCCTTTTTCCTTGGTTCTCATTTCCTCGTCCCTAGTTACCTCGACCTTGATTTGTCAGATTAGGCTGTCTGGTCGATGCGCCACTACTAGAAGCTACCTCAAGGTTTTAGGACTGTCTCTGGTATACCTCTACGATCCGCCGCCCTAATACGGCGTATACGATGTACAACCCCTAATATAGTGGATAACCGCCTGGTAATAAAGATCAGGTGGGTACTGATATGCTCCTCCTGGATACTGAGCTACATCACCCTGATAATGAAAAACATCCCCATAACCTGTTAGCGTGTAAACACCAAGTCCTTGAATCTTCTGTAGAGGAACTACAAGTGGTAGAGTAGGAGACTGAGGTTTCAGATTTTGTTGGCAGTGATTAGCTCTATGCCCCATCTGTCCACAAGTATAAAATCCATTACTTCCTCTTTTACACTCACCATAATGATAGTTATTGCATCTACGGCAGTGCCAAGCACTAGAAATATTAGGGTTTCTTTGATTCTAGGAAGCGGGAATACTTATGGCTTTGCCGCCTCCGCACGGCGTATTGGAATTCGAACCACCGCTTAATGATCCAGAACTATTACCACTTTGCTTGAAATTCTGGATCTTTTTAATGCCAAAAGAAGACCGCCCCTATTATTATTCTCTGAGCATTATTATTATTATCTTCCTCTTCATCATCATCATCGGGAGCATTCTCGAATCTTCAACCGAAGTAGAACCTCAAAGAATTCTTGATAAGTAGAGCAAGGAGTAATAGTCACCATAGAACGCAACCGCTTAAGAGTCCCCTTTTTAAAGTAACAGAGCATCTCCCTGGGATTTCCCATGATCTAGGGATAAGTCAGTGAACTTTCGATGGTACTCTGTGACTAACATCTTCCCTTGTTTTAGATCTATGAATTCCTCTTTCTTTCGACCTTTATACTCCGAATGAGTGAATCTAACCTCAAACAGCCACTTCAAAACATCCCAATCCATGGCCTATTGAGCAGAAAATCAAAGTGATTCCTAAGCCCACCATGATGCTGCTCCCAAACGAAGGAACCAGGTCGCTGTCTCGACCCATCTCTCTACTCAAAAGTTCCCTTGTCGCTGCATAACTTGAAAAGTTTTCTCAACATGATCGATCCAATTTTGATTTCTCAGGTTGCTCATTGCCAAAGAGATTATTGATCAAAAGATGGGACACTATCTCTAAAGTAATCATTTGAGGATGACAAAGGGAAGACTGAATAGCGCTGGCAATAACCTCACCAAGTTGCCCAAAATCAGGGAAATTAGTCTCAGAAGGGACACATGGCTCTCTACAAGGTGGCATGATTTTGACATAAGAGATAAAAAATTATTAGGACCTATAGCACATATGGGGAATGCAGGACTGCCTAAAACCTATGCTCTGATACCAAACTGACACACCCCGAACGGAGTCGAGGCATGCTGACCGTCACCCAAATATGACATAACCAAAGTGTGAATGATGTAAAAATGTGAATAAATTAAAATAAAAACTAGAATTTATTTAAATTACTCAAGTGAGTGCACAATAGTGGGTAGAACCTATAGAATACAAATGTTCAGAGCAAATATGACAAATAGTGCAATCAAAACTAGAAAAGTATTTAATACACAACGCGATAAGTTCCTACGTACACCACGGAGTAGGTAAGCTATCTAACACCTGGAAGAACGAAAAACAGAAAGGCGAATGGGCACAAAAAAAAAAGATTTATAAAATCCATTTATTTTCTGAACATACTAACCCCTCGTCGTAAAACATGTATAGTTTCTAGAAAATCATACTACGTATAGGTATGAAATCAAATGCAAAGCAATAGTAAATCCAGAAGCATGCCACATCAAAATCTTAACAGCAATATAAATATACCATGTGCTCAACAATCTATACTAACACGCTAGTCGGAGTCACCTAATACGACCTATACGACTGCACTTATTGCTCATCAATCTACACTAGCACACGAGTCAGAAACGCCTAACACGACCTGTACGATAGGACTAGGTGTAATAATATATGCTTTAGTGCTACAATCACGTGAAGACTAATGTTATTCGCTGTCACACACGAGTCGGAATTGCCTATTGCAATCTGTACGACAGGACTAGCACCTACTTGGATCCAAGGCAAGCGTGCGGTGCTAATGTGAACAACACGTGAAAGACTAACCTGGCCCTGGGCTGAGCACTAACACCTGGGTGTAGCAATGATGAGCAAATTATATGAATGTAACCATGCCATAATGATTCAACAATTTCACAACATAATAACCTTACCTGGACCTACCTGCGCATCTCGTAATTATTTTAGCATTTCACAACAGTACAACATTTATGAGTATGTAAAATGCATATGAATATGCCATGACAATATATAAATCTCAACCACATAACAACATTTTTAATAAAACATGACATAAAATGCATAAATTAATTTAAAAGCATATCTGGAAACTATAAAGTTTATATATATACACACAAAAATAAAAATGCCCACTCACTGATATGTCGATGGATCATAGCCTCCTAGTCTCACTTGTCCTCGTACGTTCTTGGGGTTATATGCGAAACAACTAATACCAATCCAATTAGTTAATAAGGATATACGCTAAAAGCTAGGAATAACTCCCCATAGTTTGCTCAAACGAAAGGTTTAAATATACAAAAATATTCTACTCGAAGTCACGGACCCGCACATGTCAACCACTCGCCGGCTAGAGGCCGGACGCGTCCTTGTGCACCGCTCAACCCACGGCCATGCGCAGGTACATGCCTGACAGAACCCTAACAGACGTTAGGAATATTCCGTTAGAATTGATGTTATATTTCATTAAATAGTAACAGTGTTACTTGACGCAGTTAGAATATTCCATCAAGTCTGACGAAATATTCGTTATCTTTTCCGGTAGGTCACCACTGTCTGTAACCACCGTCTAGTTTTGCCAGAAACTAGGAATTTTCGCCAGTTTTCTGGAAAATTTTCAAACCTTTATAACTTCTTCATTTCTCAACCATTTTCCATGAAATTTATATGGATTTGAAGCTTGTGACAAGGAGAACATTATTTTACCTCTTAGAAGTCCAAAAGGTGAACAGAAGAGGACTGAAAAAGCCTAGAAAGCTTTCGGCCATAAACTTGACTCCTTGAAAACGTTTGCTCTCGCGTCAACTTCACTCCAAACTTAGTCTAGGAACTGCAGGGAGTTGGCTAGATGCTTCCACAACCTTCAAAACATCGAAACTAGGTCGGGATCACGTCGGTGCGAACTTGTCTGACATTAATAGATTAGCACACAACCTTCAAAACTTCAAAACATCGAGTCTGAGCTTCCGAGTTGCTCCATGTTGAGCACTCAAAACTCAACCAACTCGTGATCGGTTGGTACGGTTATGATCATGGTGATGAGAGGACACGATGGTAGTGTTTTCGGATTTGATCTGTGAAGATTTGGTGTTCTTCTTTGTTGTAGAGAATGAGAGAATAAAAATATGCAAGAAAATCCATCTTGCTATCAAAAGCAGTGTTCCCAACACTAATAGATTAGCACACACGCATGTACAACTCTAACCGCTGTTAACGTACTTTACTTCCGCCCAATTTTTTTTAAATTTTTAATTGTAAAAGAATTTTTTTTAATGTTTCATGATGAAAGTGATGTTTGTTTCGTCGTGCAAAGTAAATTTATTTTATTTTATATTTTTAATTTGTAAAAAAAAATTTTGTTTTTGCTCTGTGCTTCTAAATCCCAATTTCGTCCCACAAAGATTTATTTAATTTTATATGTTTGATTGTAAAAGAAATTACTTTTTATATATAAAAAAAAAAACTTTGGACAATGAAACTAAATATTTCATCGTGCAAAAGTAAATTTACTTTCTTTTTTAATCTAATTTTATTTTTGAAATTGTATATGAAAATTATTTTCTTGATTTTTTTTATTATTTTATGAAAGCTTTGCACAAAGTTTGACAACCCATCCCTACTTTTACGGTTTTATTAATTTTTAAAAGCGTGAACTGACGAAAATGCCCTAGAGGCGAGATTATTAGCTTCTGTTGACCGTCCTTTTAGGATGCGGGCAAGTTACTATTTTACCGTACTCTCGAAATTCTCGATGAGAAGATCGCGTAAACGTAATCTAAATCAAAACCAGAGTTATGATAGGGGTTTTACAAAACTACAAATCCTAAAAGTATTTTTGTAAAGATTACTATTTATTATTTTATATATTTCTCATAATTATTATATTATTATGTTAACATTATATGGTTATTATATTATTATTTTAATATTAGTTGGTATTAAATAAGGGGAATGATGGACAGAAAAAGACAAGATAAAGGAAAAGGCTACTGCTCAATTGGAGATGAGAAATTAGGGTGGATGGACCAACCAAAAGAAAGAGGTGAGGAGAGTGACCAATCAGGAGGAAAAGAAAGGAGGGAAATGAGAGGGGAAAAAACAGCCAAAACCCCCAGACCCATTTTCAACCCGCTCAACCCGTCCTTGACCTAGTTTCTGGCTACTCCTTCCGTCATCGATTTGTCCATTTTCTGGTGAATCGTGACTATCCATTACCATCATTCATCACCCCAGCCTCCTCTTTTCCTTTCCCATCCAAACCCAATTGGGTTTAACCTTAATTTCGTGATGAACCGCACCGGTGGGTGCGGGTGATCCACCATTTCTAAAGCCACCATCGTTGATCTTCACCATCAAACAACTTCCTTTGAGCTCAAGAACAATGCCCAATCATTGGTTGAAGCGTCGAAATTAACTTGAAGACGAATCAAGAACACTTAAATTCAAGGGTTCCGGTAGGTTCGTGATGATTTGAAGCTTTTCTCGGCCAAATTAGACTTGGCCACATGTATAAAACTTGCTGTAATCATTGAGATCTTCATTCCTGTAAATTTGAGAATTTTTAGAAAAAAAATGTTGAGTTTTTCGACAAGTCAGGGTAGTTGGCCACCGCGTGTAGCGGCACGTGGGCCAAGACCCCTCCTTACCTTCCTAGGCTAATTTGGATGCCCCGATCCCATATTTGACATCCGATTAACGAAATTCCATTGTTTGGGTATAATTTGGCTAAGGTCCGCCACTTAGACATTAGGTGAATCGACGATCCGACCGTTGGATCATCACCAAACCTTAGTAATTTATAGTACGTAATATTTAAAGACCATAGAAAGTTTCAGATCAGGAATCTGACATACGAATCTTCCTAAATTGGATTTGTAAGTTCGTAAAATAAAACGTTGGCTGCCACTTGAATTTGTAATTGGCGAAGATCCAATCGTTGGATCGTAATGAAATTTTAGTATGTTATTCTAGAAGCATAATATGGATCTTTGGAAGTTATGGATATTAAATCCAAAGTGCGGATCTTCTAGATCAAGTTACGTAATGTTGTGGACCCTACCGTCGACCTTTGACCGACGGTTGACTTTTGGTTAATGGGTTTCAAATTATTCTAGAACATCCTTGGGGATATGTTTTATGTAAGTTATGTGTTCTATCAATAAGAATTCTAAGACGTGATTTGATAATTTTTCTAGACGCCGATCGTTCGTGATGCCTCGATATTCAGGTGAGTGGCTTTTTTCCTTTTATAGTGTATATATATATATATATATATATATGATGGGTAGTTTCCATTTATGCATTTGAAAAAGAATTTCTTATGTATGCATGGATCAAACTAAAGTTTATAAGAATTAATGAGACGGCGAAACTTATGTGCTACATCCTTCGGGATGCACAGGTATGGTATGATCATTGATATCATAATTATGTTTACAGCTATGAATGATAGTCTGTTGATTAGAATTATTGCATCATTATGGCATGGTTATATTCATGTAGTCTGCACATCATTGCCGCCCCCTGGTGTTAGTGCTCGCCCCGGGCCAAGGCTAGTCCTTCAAGTGTATGTTCACCTCCGCACTACACATTCGCCTTGGATCCAAGTAAGTGCCAGTTCTATCGTACAGGTTGCATTGGGTAACTCCGACTCGTAGGTGAGCGCGATTATCGCCAGCCTTCACGTGATTGTAGCACTAGAGCATATATTACTACACCCAGTCTTGTCGTATAGGTCACATTAGGAGACTCTGACTCGTGTGCTAGCAGCGATTGGTGAGCATTATTTCAGTCGTATAGGTCGCATTAGGCAACTTCGACTGGTGTGCTAGAATGGGTTATTGAGCACCTAATTTCACTTATATTACTATTAAGATTTTGGGATTTTGGGATGTCATGCCTTATTTACGTTTTCCAGACTACGGTAAGTATTTTCATACTATATGTAGTATGCACATTTTGGAAAATATACATGTAACATCCCACGTCGACCAGTGGAGAGGGGATGATGTGCCTTATATGTACATGCCGACCTCTTATAGCACAAGGCCTTTTGAGGACTCACTGGCTTCATTGGAACTCGAAAGTTAAGCGAGTTTGGGCAAGAGCATTCACAAGATGGGTGCCCTACTGGGAAGTTCTTGTGTGAGTTCCTAGAAACAAAAACGTGAGGGCGTGGTCGGGGCCCAAAGCGGACAATATCGTGCTATGGCGGAGCCGAGACTAGGTAGTGATAATACATGTTTTATTAAAACTTTATTTTCAGACCCACTCACCCTTATTTTTGGCCCCTCCAGGTTTTAGTAACTGAGTTTTCATATCGACGAGGATTCTTGGCAAATCTTCAATGGTATAATTTCTCACCCTATTTTACTGTATTGAATTTATGCTTTGTCATCACGTGTGAATTGGGTTCATTCCCGCTCACAGTGCATTATTGTATTTTAGGCACTTTTAGGTTTAAATTTATTCATATATTCCACAACACTACATTTTATGGCTTCGTCACCTTTCAGGTGTTGGCCATCACAACTCAATTCGGAGTCCAAATGGACATTCTGGGTCAGGGTGTGTCACAAAGTGTAATTATTTTATTTTGTGATGACTCGTCCCTAATTTTTCATGTAATTTCATTCCCAAGTGTGTAAAATAACGATTGTGTCCTTGTTGGCAAAGTGACGTGGATGTAGTTATTCGGCTTTTAATTTATTTTTCTTATTATCGTAATTAAATAGCACTCGTTGTTACAAACGCGTAAGCGTGAGTTATACCCAAATTGGATTTGTAACGAAAAAGTTATGTTTAGTTAAAATGCGTTAACAATGGGTAGAACTGTACACGTGTATGCTAATTATTCAGTGTTAGAAACACTGCTTTTGATAAGGAGACAGATTTTGTGTACCTTGAATTATACAAAATCTGATCTTTTTCTCTCTTTAAAAATATGTTCTGTGACTTACCATAGCCACCAATCAACTGTTCTCCTCATTTCCCTCACCCAATCAGACACTCATTTCTCTCTTTTTGACCAATTAGAAACTGTCTTCTCTCACTCTCTCTTCTTCTTTTCACCATCACGACAGGTCTTCATTCTTTCTGCAACAACTAAGAATCATCATCAAACGTCACAGATCGAACTTTAAACCACCACCAACGTACTCCTCTCCTCACCACCAGTCTATTTGTACGAACTGATCCTAAAATGATTGAGTTTTAAGCTTCTAACTCGGAGCAACTCGGAGCTCCGACTCGGGGGTGGAAGCTCCAACGATTTCTAGTTCGTGCTACAAGGTTTAAGGAGATTTGGAAGCACCTACTCAATTCCCTATGGCCACTAACCTAAGTTGGAAGTCAAGCTAACGTGTAGAAGCATGGTTTGGGACGTTGGAGTTAGGGTCGAGAGTTTTGAGACAATTTAGTCCATTTTCGTCCACCTTTTGGACTTTTAAAAGGTACAAACTTCTTATTCTCTTCTTGAGCTTCATTTCTAGAAATTCGATGACTTTCCAGAATCTAACTAACCAAACGACAGCGCCTGCGTAGACGGACGACGACGATGGTAGCAGAGCTCTACCAGAGACGAATGAGGAATATTCCATTAGCTAATGGAATATTCTGATGCCGTTAAGGTATTTAACCGATGCCGTTAGATTTAATGGAATATTCCATCAAATCTGATGGAATATTCCCTAGGGTTTTTGCTAGCGCGTGACCTGCACGTAGGTGCACGTGTGGCAACGACCTGGCAAAGCGTGCCGTCTTGTGAGGGTGTGTGAGACCTCAATGCGGCAAGTGGTCGACGTGTATGAGTTCGTGACGTCGTGTAAAATGTTTTCGTATATTTAAACCCTTCGTTTGAGCAAACTATGAGGGATTTTCTTAGCCTTTTAGTGTATATCCTAATAATTAATTAATTACTATAGTTGTTTCACATATAGGAGAGAATTACCCCGAGGAGGTACGAGGACAAGGAAGGTTAGGAGGTTACGATCCGACTACATATCAGTAAGTGGGCATTTGTTTTTATATATAATATATAAAGTTTTATGGTTTCCACAAGTGCTTTTGATTGATTTTACGCTTATCATGCCATGTTTTATTTAATTTTAAAAATGTCATTATATTGTTGAGATTTATATATTGTCATGGCATGTTCATATACATTATACTTGCTCATCATGCATGCTTGGACCGGTGTAGTACTTGCCTGAGCCAAGGCCAGGCTTCATGTGTATGTTCAAATCGCACCGCACGCTCACCTTGGATCCATTGTAGTGCCAATCCTAACCTAGGTTGCAATAGGCAACTAGGACTCATATGTGATGCACCTAGCGCCAGTCTTTGCGTAATTGTAGTACTATAGCGTATATTATGATTACACCCAGTCCTGTTCATGGCAGAACTTATTTGCATGTGCTTGTGTGTTAGCATAGATTGATGAGCACTTGATTTTCTTATGCTAAGGTTGAGATATTATGATTGGCGTATTTATGGAATTATTGTTGATTTACATTTGATTTCATACTTATACGTAGTATGATTTTCTGGAAACTATACATGTTTTACGGCGATGGGTTAGTATGTTCAAAAAAATAAATATGTTTTATAAACCTTTGTTTTTGCCCATTCATCCTTCTGTTTTTCACCCCTCTAAGACTTAGTTAGCTGAATTCTTTGTCGAAAACTGAGGAATCTCCAGCGGTTCTGACATTTCCGTAAATAAAAGTAGGAGCTTATTAATGGTTGTATAATAAGTACCTTAACTAGTTTTGACTTCTCTACTTATGTCGTACTGTCATCTATGCTTTGAACACTTGTGTTTTATAGGTTCTTCCCACTACTGTGCACTCTCTACTTTAGATTAAATAAATGTTAGCTTTGGTTTAAATTTATCCATATTTTAATGCTTCACTTTCCTTTTTTGTTACGTCACCTTCAGGTGTCGGCCAACATGCCTCGACTCATGTTGGGGTGTGTCATATTTTATATTTTTAATTGTAAGAACACGTCCACCTGATTACCCATTTTCAGCGATGACACCATGTTAATCGTGTACAAGGGGGATGAAAATGCACTTAAACTGTATTTTAGAAAATTTTAAACGTTGATACTTTCACCTACAAGTCTTTAAACTTTAATACCATTATAAAATAATTGACATTGAGAATAGTTTAACTTTTTATAATTATACGCAAGATTTTTTTATGTGTATGGGACCATGATTTTTTTGGGCTAAAGTAAGTGGATCGAAATACAGCTACCTCTGAAGTCCAGTCATGGACTCAACAGCTCCGAGCAGAGCTAGATTAATGGAGCAATGGTTCCACCATAATCCTATTCCAGAGCAACATGCGAAGTTCGAGCAACGTCGCTAGAATGACCATGTTTGTTCTACAAGATAAGGGGATCTGATCTAGGTTGGAATTAGTCAGATCCTCTATATCTTGGAGTTCCTACAATCTAGGAATTTGTGAGCGCTGCAAGTAATCACACTCATATAGAGGATGGAATATCTACTTCTAGATATCCTCTAGGATTCTTCCAGCTTAGAACAAGGGTTTTATCCTAAAAAAGTCTCTCTCCCGATCAGTATAAATACATCCTTCTAGAGTTCATCTATGGTAATGCATTCATTGCACTCTAATTCCCTTGCCCACTACTTAAATCTTATATTTGCTTACTAATTTAACCGTTGGAGAGTCTTTGGTGAGTACACTCCTCGATCTTAGACTGGCTCACGATTTTTTGTTGTTTTACAAGTTACTCAAATTTATGTTTAGACCATCCACAATGAAGCGCGAATTTAATGCCAACATATGAAATTCATACTTTCACCATCAACGGCGGAAGTAGTAACAAGGCTTGGGTGGGCTCTAGCATAGGAAGCGTTTTAGCGGTTTAAAGTTAAAAATACTAATAATTTAGACTATTATATTATTTTTAATTGTTATAGCCCACCTAATAAGTAAAAGTTTTGAAAAATATGACAACTTTTAGAAAATGTAAGAGTTAATAAATATTAAATAAATTATTTACTTTAATCAATATCAAAATTTATTATTATTATATTTCAAATCATACACACTGAAACACACGTCCCAATAAGTCTTTTTATTTGATTAGTTTATAGGGAGTAGTCTATAGTGATTAGCTTTGGTTTCTTAGGAGTAGTGAGTTTTAAAAAGTAGATTTAATATTTTATTATTTTAGATTTCCTAGGAGTAGGTTTTTTTTTTTTAAAAGACTTTTGGAGTACAACAGTTACCCTTTTTTACTTTTTAGAAAGCCTGTCTCATCTGCAGGTTCACCCAAACTTAGCATACAAGTAAGAAAGTTTATTGATTTTTGCTATCAATAGGTAAGTTTTTGGCCAGTTTTATTCTTATGTCTTGATGATTTTATTTGTTTATTGCTTTAATTTTAAAAGTTCGTACAATGGTGCTTTAAAACAAGACTTCGCAACAAAATGGAGAACGAATTTCTAGCAGATTCAATGGTTGTGTATATTGAAAAAAAGTCTTCCGAAAAAATTGATTCAGAAGAAATAAAAAAGGATTTCAATTCCATTAACTTGAATAGGTATTTTTTTCGTTTATTTGTTAAGTTGTTATGACAAGATTGATAATGTATGTTTCTTCCTACTATAAGTTGCAACTTCAAATGTTTTCTTTGTTAAATCTAATTGAAACTTGCTTTATTCATACTTAAATTTCTTACTTTAAATTACTACTTTCAGACTTGTTATTGTGTAACTTTACATAAATAACAAAAAAAATTTAATCATTTAATCTTCTAGTAATAATTTTAGTTTAATCCATCCACTAAATAATTCCTGATTCTGCTATTGCTCATCATATGCTAAAGGCCAAATATAAGAGCTATGCATGGGGAGTAGATTTGAGTAGGGCTCGTACCTATACTGTGACATATCGACAGGCTCCAACCCTTCAAGGTCCTACTGTACCAGGTCGATACTGACATATCGATTGGTTCCATCCCAATCAATGTGGACAATGAGCTTTTGATTCTGTGGCATTTAACTCCTCTTGCAGCTTTACATTTCGGTTAATTTGTCTCCACTTAGATGTGTTTTTGGAGGAATTACGGAAAGCAAAATTTTCTTCTATGGACAAATTCCCTAAAACCGGCCAACACTTCATGAAGGTAATCACACACTCACACCTAATGAGGGATAAGATTGTCTTGCCCCTATTGTATCATGGGAGAGGATAAGAAATAGATTGTGAGTAGAATCCAGCAGTATGTGGATATGTTCACATGCATTTGAAGTGAACTATGACCATATATTTACGATCTATGTTTCGTATTTTTGGGTAAAATTTGAAACTAGTTGTAAGGTCTATTTCATGTTGAATTTTAACAATTCGAATTGTTTATTTTATAAGTCTTGATTCATAAGTCATCTTATAAAAATTGCATTTAATCCAAAATTATTTGTCTATTTAATTATCATGTTGAAATTTTATTGTTTCTTAGAGAACAAAATGTTTGTCAATTTCTTTGAACTCAATTAAATGCTTTAAATATTTCCCGATTTGGCAACAATTTTGTAAGAATGATGTATGAGGTGCAACTTGAAAAATAGATTGTTCGGATCGTTAAAGTTTGATGTGGTGTAAGTCCAAGAACTAATCTCTATTTTTATAAAAATAAAAAATAAAAATAAAAATAAAATAAAAAAGGACCAGAATCCTTTCCTTTAAAGACATCCTAAAAATAGATATATCCTCTATTCGATATCTGGTGTTACATTGCCCCAATATATATCATGTTAGTACTGTCCATTAGTGTCTACAGGAAAACAAAATCTACCTCATTAACGCCACAACCCTAAAATAAATGATCAAAACCTTATTTTCTCATGTTAGAATTAGAACGTTAAAAATTTATTGAAACATGCTTTAAATCATATGATGTAGTTGATGAGGTGTGAACTCCAAGTTAATTCCACTTCACAAAATCATATATATTCATAATACTTTTCTGAGAGACATGACAAAAATAGAGTATAATTAAATGTGTATTTATAAACCTTTGTTTTTGTCCACTCATCCTTCTGTTTTTCGTCCCTCGAGGACTTAGTTAGTTGAATTCTCTATGGCGAATGAGGAATCTCTTGTGGTTCTGACACTTCCATAAATAAATGTAGGAGCTTATTTCCAGTTGTGTAATAAGTACCTTAACTAGTATCGACTTCTCTACTTATGTCGTACTGTAATTTATGCTCAGAACACTTGTGTTTTATAGGTTCTTCCCACTACTGCACACTCTCTACTTTAGATTAAATAAATGTTAGCTTTGGTTTAAATTTATCCATATTTTAATGCTTCACTTTCCTTTTTTGTTACGTCACCTTCGGGGCGTCGGCCAGCATGCATCGACTTCGGCTGGGATGTGTCATATTTTATATTTTTAATTGTAAGAACACTTCCACTTGATTACCCATGTTCAGCGATGACACCATGTTAATCTTGTAAGGATGGAAAATGCACTTAAATTGTATTTTATAAAATTTTAAACGTTGATACTTTCGCCTACAAGTCTTTAAACTTTAATACCATTATAAAATAATTGACACCGAGAATAGTTCAACTTTGTATAATTATATGCAAGATTTTTTTATGTGCATGGGACCATGATTTTTTAGGGCCGAAGTAAGTGAATCGAAATACAGCTACCTCTGAAGTCCAGTCATGGACTCAACAACTCCGAGCAGAGCTAGATTAATGGAGCAATGGTGCCACCATCATCCTGTTCCAGAGCAACAGGCAAAGTCCGAGCGACATCGCTAGAATGACCATGCTTGTTCTACAAGATAAGGGGATCTAATTTAGGTTGGAATTAGTCAGATCCTCTATATCTTGGAGTTCCTACAATCTAGGAATTTGTGGGCGCAGCAAGTAATCACACTCATATAGAAGATGGAATATTTACTTTTAGATATCCTCTAGGATTCTTCCGGCTTAGAATAGGGTTTTATCCTTAAAAAGTCTCTCTCCCGGTCAGTCTAAATACATCCTTCTAGAGTCCACCTATGGTAATGCATTCATCGCACTCTAATTCCCTTGCCCACTACTTAAATCTTATATTTGCTTACTAATTTAACCGTCGGAGAGTCTTTGGTGAGCACACTCCTCAATCTTAGACTGGCTCACGATTTTTTGTTGTTTTACAAGTTACTCAAATTTATGTTTCGACCGTCCACAATGAAGTGCGAATTTAATGCCAACATATGAAATTCATACTCTCACCATCAACAGCGGAGGCAATAACGGCTTAGGTGAGCTCTAGCATAGGGAGAGTTTTAGTTATTTAAAGTTAAAAATACTAATAATTTAGACTATTATATTATTTTTAATTGTTATAACTCACCTAATAAGTAAAAGTTTTGAAAAATATGACTACTTTTAGAAAATGTAAGAGTTAATAAATATTAAATAAATTATTTACTTTAATCAATATCAAAATTTATTATTATTATATTTCAAATCGTACACACACTGAAACACACATCCCAATAAGTCTTTTTATTTGATGAGTTTATAGGGAGTAGTCTATATGGATTAGTTTAGGTTTCCTAGGAGTAGTCATTTGGTTTTAAAAAGTAGATTTAATATTTTATTACTTTAGATTTCTTAGGAGTAGTTTTTTTTATTTTTTAGACTTTGGGAGTACAACAATGACCCTTTTTTACCTTTTAGAAAGCCTATCTCATCTGCAGTTTACCCAAACCTAGCATACAAGTGAGAAAGTTTATTGATTTTTCTCGTAAGTTTTTGGCCACTTTATTCTTATGTCTTGATGATTTTATTTGCTTATTGCTTTAATTTTAAAAGTTCGTACAATGGTGCTTTAAAACAAGACTTCACAACAAAATGGAGAATGAATTTCTAACAGATTCAATTGTTGTGTACATTGAAAAAGAGTCTGCCGAAAAAATTGATTCAGAAGAAATAAAAAAGGATTTCAATTCCATTAACTTGAATAGGTATTTTTTTCGTTTATTTGTTAAGTTGTTATGACAAGATTGATTATGTATGTTTCTTCCTACTATAAGTTGCAACTTCAAATGTTTTCTTTGTTAAATCTAGTTGAAACTTACTTTATTCATACTTACATTTCTTACTTTAAATTACTACTTTTAGGTTTGTTATTGTCTAATTTTATATAAATAACAACAAAATTTAACCATTTAATTTTCTAATAATAATTTTAGTTTAATCCATCCATTAAATAATTCCTGATTCTGCTATTGCTGATCATATGCTAAAGGTTAAATATAAGAGCTATGCATGGGGAGTAGATTTGAGTAGGGCTTGTCCTATACTGTGACATATCGACAGGCTCCATCCCTTCAAGGTCCTACTGTACCAGGTCGATACTGACATATCGATTGGTTCCATCCCAATCAATGTGGACAATGAGCTTTTGATTCTGTGGCATTTAACTCCTCTTGCAGCTTTACATTTCGGTTAATTTGTCTCCACTTAGATGTGTTTTTGGAGGAATTACGGAAAGCAAAATTTTCTTATATGGACAAATTCCCTAAAACCGGCCAACACTTCATGAAGTTAATCACACACTCACACCTAATGAGGGATAAGATTGTCTTGCCCCTATTGTATCATGAAAGAGGATAAGAAATAGATTGTGAGTAGAATCCAGCAGTATGTGGATATGTTCACATGCATTTGAAGTGAACTATGACCATATATTTACGATCTATGTTTCGTATTTTTGGGTAAAAATTGAAACTAGTTGAAAGGTTTACTCCATGTTGAATTTTAACAATTCGAATTGTTTATTTTATAAGTCTTGATTCATAAGTCATCCTTATAAAAATTACATTTAATCCAAAACTATTTGTCTATTTAATTATCATATTGAAATTTTATTGTTTTTTAGAGAACAAAGTGTTCGTTAATTTCTTTGAACTCAATTAGATGCTTTAAATATTTCCCGATTTGGCTACAATTTTGCAAAGATGATATATGAGGTGCAACTTGAAAAATAGATTGTTTGGATCGTTAAAGTTTGATGTGGTGTAAGTCCAAGAACTAATCTCTATTTTTATAAAAATAAAAAATAAAAATAAAAATAAAATAAAAAAGGACCAGAATCCTTTTAAAGATCCTTTCCTTTAAAAACATCCTAAAAATAGATATATCCTCTATTCGATATCTGGTGTTACATTGCCCCAATATATATCATGTTAGTACTGTCCATTAGTGTCTACAGGAAAACAAAATCTACCTAATTAACGCCACAACCCTAAAATAAATGATCAAAACCTTATTTTCTCAAGTTAGAATTGGAACGTTAAAAATTTATTGAAACATACTTTAAATCATATGATGTGGTTGATGAGGTGTGAACTCCAAGTTAATTATTTTTCACAAAATCATATATATTCATAATACTTTTTTGAGAGACATGACAAAAATAGAGCATAATTATCAAATAGTTTTATTCACAATATGATCTATATAATACCACACTCAAAAGTTTCCAAAACTCTACTAAAAAAAAAGTTTCCAAAACCCACAAGCAGCCTCACAAGTCACACCTTAAGGCTTACGTGCTAATTACATTAAGGCCTAGTTTGGTATTTTATTTATCAAAAACTAAACTACTTTAAAGTTAATCAGTAAAAAGTATTTAAAAATAAAATATTCTGTTTATTTTAAAAGCAATGAGCTTCAACATCAACTTTTCAAAGCAGCTTGTAGGTTGTTTTTTAAAGTTGCTTTAATCAAAAGCATAGTTGAGCATTTAATGAATATTTTTAATTCATGTAATACGATTATAAATTTTAAAAAATAACATTATTTATCATTTAAGACACATTTTATTCTTGGAGAACAAAGTGACCACCGCCACCTACCAATATTACACCATCATTGTTGCCACCACTACCACACCACAGTTGCACACTGCCACCACCAACCACTGCCATAACCATATCCGCCACCACTACCACTATAACCACAACTGCCACTACCATCGTTGTCACTGTGGGCAACACCACCGCTATAAACACAACTGCCACCACACCCCTTTACTGGCACCGCCACCGCCACAATCACCAACACCATCACAACCATTGCCCTTACTACTGTTATTGTCGTCATCGCCCACTCTATTATGTCTATTTTTGTTATTATATACAATTATATCACTTTTGCATTAAAATTTACCATAATTTATCAAACGCTCAACTGCTTTATTTTGCAGCTGGTTATTCTTAAGATATAGCAGGAGTAGTTAAAAAAAAAAAAAACACAGTAATCCCAAACTGACCCTAGGGCTAAATCATGATTAAAGTTTATGCTTCTGAGTTTCCAAAATCTTAAAGTGGTCGAAACTCTCCATCTAGCACTTGTGCTATACCAGCTTGCTGATCAAATTCTTATTTAAGGGGACCAAAGAAGCTTAAAACTTACATTGTAATATGCATGCCATGGCATCAAGATTGGCACCAAGTCTCTTATTACTCCTCTCCATTTTCATCACCTTGTCATCACCAACCTCATGCCATCCTCTAGACCCTCTAACACCATCCGAGTTCATCCATGTCAAAACCGTAGTCCAAAAATCCTACCCTTCTCAAAACCTGAGCTTCCAATACGTAGGCCTAGATGAACCCGAAAAGTCCACCGTCCTCTCATGGCAATCAAAACCCACCAAAACCCCGCCTCCTCTTCCTCGCCGTGCCTTGGTCGTTTTACGACTCAAAATGAAAACCCTAGAGCTCATAGTCGACATATCAACCCGTTCCATAGTTTCCAAAACTGAATTTGATAACAAACATGGATACCCTTTGCTTAACAATGAAGAACAATCTGTTGCGGCTGAACTCCCGTTCAAATATAAACCCTTTATCCAGTCCATTAAAAAGAGAGGGCTTAACATGTCCGAAGTTGTGTGTAGTACTTTTTCAGTTGGTTGGTTTGGGGAGGCCAAAACTAAAAGAACAATCAAGATTAATTGTTTTTACAAAAAAGATAGTGTAAACTTGTACGTGAGGCCAGTGGAGGGAATAACAGTCGCGGTTGATCTGGATGAGCTGAAGATCGTTGAATACATCGATAGGTTTGTTGCACCTGTGCCAAAAGCTGAGGGGACTGAGTACCGAGCGTCCAATCAGAAGCCTCCATTTGGTCCAAGGCTAAATGGTGCTCCAGTTACGTCGGGGGACGAAGGGTTCAAGCTCGACGGCAACACTGTTAGGTTAGTCTTAAGTTAATTAATTATTTTATAATTAACTTCCAGCATATCTTAAAGACAACTGTGTCTCACTTACGTACTCTTATTCCTTAGTTTTGGCTGTATTTAGTTTTATTTTTATTTTTATTTTATTTTATTTATTTTTTATCCAATGATGTTCTACTAAATCATTGTACTAATTAACTATAATTAGTATTGTACTTGAATGAATTCTTGGTGGATTTGAGTATTTAATATATGGTTATAATACCTATGCTTAGTAGTCAACATTGTTGTTTGTGGAAATTGTAGGAAGGTTTTGGGTGTGACGATTATACTGACATATTATGTTTCTAATTTAGGTGTTATATAAATGAAGTTCATAGATCTAGATATATTATTAATAAACAAATACACATGTTAAGATAATATGTATATACTTGCTAGTGAGTATCATATATACTTGATTTTGTGATTTGACTCAATCAAAAGATCACATATGTTTCTTGTTTTTAGAAGTCCAAGAAACGTTATAACATATAAAAAAAAATTAAGATAAAGCGCATTAAAATATCATTGGGCCAAATCTAAAAAGTGAATATATAAAGTACTCACTAGTAAGTATTATTCAACAAATGAATTGATAAACACCATTAATTTTAGGTTCTTTAGATATAAACCTATGCAACAATTATTTCCTTGACAAAAGCCCATCTCATTTTAAACATCCAAATAAAACCCAAATTTGAAATAGACTGCCATGTAAACAAGTAAATACCTATTATTTTCAAAATATTTACAATTGTGCCACAACACCCTAACTATGTTAATGAATTTAATTATCCATCATAATTATGGAAAATAAGTGTCTTATTATTACAGAAGTATCTACTTTATACTTGTCTTACCATCATATGTTCCATTTCTTTTATTTGTTTGACAATCATTGTAGGTAAATTATTTTGCATGTATGTATTAGGCACATTTTGTTATAATTATATATATGCATGCAAATAATTTATATATGTTTTTATGTAAAATATAGGTAATTAATGAATTTTTTAATCAATTGGCTTAAAACATTTATTTATTTTGTAGGTAAATTATTTTTCTTGTGATATTACATATATACTAGCCACATTTTGTTATTATTAATTATATGGTGTGTGCAATCAATCAACATTCTTTTATTTTGTAGGTAACTTGTTTTATATTTTTTATGGCAAAATATAGGTATTTATTATTCAAATTAATTAAATAATGTTGTAGGTAAATTATTTTGCATGTATTATTACATAATACACTAGGATTTTTTCTTTTTTGGTCAAACGATAAATTTTGTTAGATTAGATGTTAGATAAGTCACCGACAGGGTTTGAATCCACGCCATCATGTAAGGGCTCAACACCTTTCCACTATTGTGGTAAATGGTCACTTGCGGAACTTATATTGTTATTATATATATATATATGTATATATTGCGCAAAATAATTACCTATATTATATTTAAAATATTGATAATTTGAATAAAATAACTATTTTATATTTGTAGGATATACTAATTTACCTGTTACCATCATGTGAAAAACAACTCTATAAGGAACAAAACATTGATATCATGTAATTTTTGTTATTAATGCATAGGAATCATGACATTTAAATTTCTTTCCAAATGCGCATAAGGTATTTAAAGACATTTAATTGAATGAAATAATGTAAAATAAATGTAGATAATAAATGAGAGACCCAAAAGTCAAGGAAATTTTTCATTGTAACCGGAACACGGATGGTACACCACGTGTTTTTATATAAGTAGTGGGAAATTTTACTTTTGAAGTTCTTAACTTTTTATCTCACATATCCCACTATTTGCATAGTGACACGTGATGTATCATCCCGTGTTCCGGTCACACTGAAAAATCTCTCCAAAATCAATGTTATTAGAGAGAAATTTTTCGAAGGACCGGCTACACACACATAAGCAAAACAGGTGGTGTTCCCAACTAATTAATTACTGACACCTATAAAATAACAATTAAAACAAAGATAACTCTTTCAAAATTACTTGTTTTGATAAAAATAATAAATAAAAAAGTCACTAATCGAAATCAAACTCAAAATAAGAAAAACAATGATTGCCCTAAAGCCCTTAAACATGATTAACTGATCGGGATTCAGCTCACAGGGCCTTAAATAGGAGGTTGGCGACAGCGGATTTAAGGGTGCGGCCGACTACGTACTCTCGGGTTACATGTCAACATAAGAATGGAAGAGAAAAGAGGGAAGAGAAGAAAGTAAAAGAGGAAAAGAGAAGGGATGGGGCGTCGTTGGCAGAGTCACAGGGCGGTGATAGAGGTGGGTAGTCGTTGGTGTTGTGGGTGTTTGGAGTGGAAGGGATAAATTTGGAATTAGATAGGTGTAAATTTGGAATCTAGTTGACCAAAAATTCTGGTTATTTAACAAAACTTCACTTAAACGACAACGTGGCAATTTTTTTTCTTTAAAACTGAAATAGCTAGGTGTTATGGTTCTATTTATTGGGAACTCCACGTCACTTCATGTTCCAAGTATTTGGAAAAATTTCTCATTATTAGGGGTAAATTAGACATCCAAAAATATCAATTTTGCCAAGTCAAACTTAATTATGGATATTACTTAGTTGGAGCCTAGTCATTGGATTTTTGTTAAAGAAATTTACAATGATGAATTTTAGCTAAAAAAAATTGAATTCCAAGAAGTGTACTCATATTTTGAGTCCACATTTGATGGCATCGTCACACAAATTTCACAAAATTCTACAGCTGACGACTTGGAGTATGGTTTTCTTAAATCCAGGCGTGGCCCCCTGCCCAAACATATGTCACATATTAATGTTCGTGAATTTTTTAAAAAATAAAATAAATAATACCAGGGAGATCACATATTTATATTATATTTGGTATAGTTTCTTATGTAGTAAGTGATGCATACAATTATTGTTTAATGAGATAAATTCATTAATTAACGTGATATGTGCACATTACTTACTATCAGATGATACACAATTATGGTACAAAATATGTGATTTCCCTAACAATTTTCTGAGAAGAAATTCTGATTGGGTTGGATTATTCTGTTTTCTATTGCACATATTTTGATTTTGTTACCAAAGTACTTGTCAGTTGGGATACGTTAATATTTAGGGCTTATAATTAAGAATTGTAATATAGATTGAATTAAAAAAAAAAGAATTAAATTGGACTAAGTCTGCAAATTTGAGTGATATATATATATATATATATATAGACTGTATTGTAGGTTAAAGTATCATTAAATAAATCCAATCATAATAGTTAATGTAATGTTAATTTTATATTTTTTTAATACAACGATATATTTTACACTAAGAGCAATTCCACCGTAGGCTATTGCTCAGTGGACTGGCTTTGGAATAGGGCCAGATAACCCGAGGGAGATGGTCCAGCTTGTGCTAGGGATGGAGCCTGAGCGGGCCCGAGGGAGAGGCCCAGCATGAATTGCCAGCCCAAAGGCAACGTGACAAAAGACTAACATCAGGGCGACGTCAGCCATAATATAAAATTAATAAAAATATAAAATATTAATAAAAAATGTAAAAAATTAAATAAAAATGTAAAAAATTAATTAAAAAATAATAAAAATTAAAAAATGTAAAACCCAGCATGCTTCGAACTCAACGGCTCTCACCGGAGTTCGTCACCGAGGCTGATGATACACCCATAGGCAAATGGGAGAGATCCAGTCCCTCCTCAGCCGCACCCCACACTGCCTTCGCCCACACGCCCCCTCTTTCCACTCACGCTCCTAGATCGCACGTTTTGGGATTTATTTTTGGGAGAGAGAGAGATTTTAACTAAGGAGTTGACGATCCCTTACCTACTTAACTAAGGAAAAACTGTGAATTTTTACATGGATTGGCTATTGATGTTGTCAGAGTCTGAGGCCCTGCCTTCGGAGCTCAAGTGAGAGAGAGCTGCTGAGCTTGAAAAAGAAAGAAAAAAAAACACACAACTTTTGGAATGGTGCGTTGGCACCATGTGAAAAGAAGAAAAAAATAATAATAAAAAAAAGGTTTTGGAGTGGTGCATCGGCATCATGTGAAAAAAAACAAAGGTTTTGGAATGGTGTGCTGCACCATGTGAAAAGAAAAAATTAAAAAAATAAAAATAAAATTTTTAATAGAAAATGGTACAACGAGACCAATTAAAAATTCTATCCGAAATTACAAATAAAATTATTTTGTATTATTTAAAAAAAATACTAATATTTTATTACCTATTGTCAGGGCTATTCAATGTAGGGGTAGAGATGCAAAAGATAGTTATTGTTCATTGGGTGGATTAAATAATGAATAGCCCTGGGGGGCCCTTAGCAAGGGTGGAACTGCTCTAAGAGGAGGAGGAGTTCAGCTAAGCCACACAATAGAAAACTTAATTTAGTACCGAATTCGTCATCTACGAAATTCAAACCTAAAACCTCTTACTTATAAGTGAAGAGGGATACCCTCAAACAGTAGTACTGAGTGGCAATGTTAATTTTATATTGAACGCTTGACAGAAGTGTTTTGGTTACATAAACCACTACTTGTATTCTTTATATTGTTTTATGATTGTTTCATTGACTCTAAATCAATGTGATCATTGTGTCCTTTTTCTTTCTTTTCTATACACTTTAATTTGTATAATATAATATTTATATAGGAAGTAATTTTCTTACATTTTTTTAGTCTCGTACACATCTTGTTTAATCATAACCGTCCATTTGATTATTCAATTTAATACCCAGAAATTTATTCCGTTTTACAATTTACTAATATTCATATTTGTAATCATCATCAGGTGGGCCAATTGGATCTTCCATCTCGGATTTGATGTTCGAACGGGTGTGATTATATCTCAAGCATCAATATATGATCTTGAAATGCACGAGTACAGGAGGGTTTTGTACAGAGGCTTTGTATCCGAGCTCTTTGTCCCGTACATGGACCCCACAGAAGAATGGTACTACAAAACCTTCTTCGACTGTGGAGAATTTGGGTTTGGTCTATCCACAGTATCACTCAAGCCGTTGACCGACTGCCCAGCCAATGCCCAGTTAATGGACGCCTACTATGCTGCCCAGGACGGCACGCCGGTGAAGATATCGAATGCTTATTGCATCTTTGAGAGACATGCAGGCAACATCTTGTGGCGCCACACTGAATTGACTATCCCAGATATAGTGGTAATGATAAAGTTTTCTTCTTATTTTTCAAATGAGTTTGATTGATTAGTTTTTTGATGAAAATGTGGTGGTAATCGAGGGTTAACGGAATTGCAGATCACAGAAGTTAGGGCTGAGGTCACTCTGGTTGTGAGGACGGTTTCAACTATAGGCAACTATGACTACATAATTGATTGGGAGTTCAAGCCAAGTGGCTCCATCAAAATGGAGGTATATTATATGATAGCTAGGGTTTTATAGTGTACAAATGTACTTGTTTAAATTTTAAGTTAACTTATAGAATGATAATCTGGATAACTATCTGCCAACTAAACTGTATATATTTGTCCGTGAATTTGGATGATTGGTCATGTTAGTTTATTATAAGATCAAAATGTTCTACCTATATTCATAATTTGACAACATGAACATGTGTCAACAGATGTTACGCTTAATGTTGCACTTGACAATTAAGGTTTGTTGATCTTCAATTTCTTAAACAGGTGGGGCTAACAGGTGTGCTAGAAATTGAAGCAGTTAATTACACCCAGATAGACCAAATAGAGGAGGAAGTTTTTGGCACATTGGTGGCAGATAATAGCATTGCTGTGAACCATGATCATTTCTTGACATACCATCTTGACCTTGATGTGGATGGTGAAACCAACTCCTTTGTCAAGAATAATTTTGTGACGAAACAAGCAACGGGCCACAACACACCAAGGAAGAGTTATTGGAATATTGTAAGCGAGACGGCTAAAACTGAGTTAGATGCAAGAATTCGCCTTGGTTTGAAGCCAGCTGACCTGGTTGTGGTAAACCCTATTAAGAAGACCAAAGCCGGGAACCCATTTGGCTATCGTTTGATCCCGGGGGCAGTTGCAGGACCCCTATTGTTAGAGGATGATTACCCGCAAATCCGCGGCGCTTTCACTAAGTACAATGTGTGGGTTACACCATACAACAAGTCCGAAAAATGGGCAGGAGGAAGACATGTTGATCAAAGTAGAGGAGAGGACACATTAGATGTGTGGAGCAGCAGGTATTAATTAAACTGTGATTAAATTTGGTTAATGCAGCAAAAGATTACAAAACACTTGTGATTTCTCTTATTCATTTTGGTTGACTGGTGTGAATTGTGTTTTATGTATACAGGAATAGGAAAATTGAGAACAAGGATATAGTGTTGTGGTACACAATTGGGTTTCACCACAATCCTTGCCAAGAGGATTTTCCAATGATGCCAACATTGAGTGGTGGATTTGAGCTCAGGCCAACCAATTTCTTTGAGAGAAGTCCTGTTCTTAAAGTTAGAACCATACCTTCTAAGCACCACTCGCCTAATTGCACCGCCAAAAACTAGCTGGGGACTTTTTATTTGTCATGAGTGATTAATAATTCTAAGAGCTTAATAAGTGATGTTTTCATCCCATTGCAGTTGTAATTTATTGCAAGTTTTAATTACAAATTAAATATCTAGTCCCATTTCAATCCATGTCACCATGAACAAACGATTGTTATTGTTAGAGAACAATTTAGAAACAACAAAATAACAGAAATACATAATCGAAATACTTATACTTTATTATTAAAAAATACTTGCAATAATCTTCGAATAGTATGGAACAATCAGGAACTAAACCTCATTCTGAGAAGCCTGAGAAATTTAAGGGGGGAGACTTCAAAAGATGGTAGCAGAAGATGCTGTTTTATTTGACAACACTAAATTTGGCTAATGTTTTGCACGAGACTGTGCCTACTATAGATGGAGAAAATATTTTTTCTGCAGAAACTTTGACAACTATAGATGGCTGGAATCATAATGATTTCCTCTACCGAAACTATATTCTCAATGCATTAGATGATTCGTTGTATGATGTCTATGTGATATGCAAAACAGCCAAGGAACTTTGGGAATCACTTGAGAAAAAAATATAAAACTGAGGATGTTGGTTCAAAGAAATTTGTCGTAGGCAAATTTTTAGACTACAAAATGGTGGATTCCAAGTCCATTGTCTCTCAAACTGAAGATTTCCAGAAAATCATCCATGACATTCATGTTGAAGGGATGGTGATCAATGAGTCCTTCCAAGTGGCGTCCTTTATAGAAAAACTGTCATCTTCTTGGAAAGAGTTCAAGAATTATCTCAAGCACAAACGTAAGGAGATGACCCTTGAGGATCTCATTGTAAGGCTGAGAATTGAGGAAGATAGCAAAAAAAATGAGAAGAGTCTGGTTTTGAGTATGGAAGCCAAGGCTAATCTTGTTGAAGGAAGTTCATCAAAGCAAAGGCCAAAATTCCAGAAAACTAAGAAGAAGGAAAAACACTTTGTCCCTGGTGCGAAAAGCAAAGACTTCAAAAAAATCAAGGGAAGTTGCTGGGTTTGTGGAAAGCAAGGCCATAGGGCTCAAGAATGTCGCCATCAAATGGATCAAGGTCCTGGAAATCAAGGCAACAACAACTGCGCGAACCTGATTGAAAACAATGTCGATGCCTTGGCTGCAATGATTTCTAAAGTCAACATTGTATCTGACCATGCTGATTGGTGGATAGATACCGGTGCGACTCGCCATGTATGTGGTGATAGAAATATGTTCTCTACGTACCAGAAAATCAAGGGGAACGAGCAACTGTTTATGGGAAATGCATCTGCATCTATTGTGGCTGGAATAGGAAAATGTGTTTTGAAATTCACTTCTGGAAAGGAATTAACCCTCCTTGACGTCCTGCATCTATTAGATTTAATTCATAGTGACTTGTGTGATTTTAGATCATATCCAACTCGTGATGGAAAGAACTATTATGTAACATTTATAGATGATTTTAGTAAGTATTGTTATGTTTATTTACTTCATAGTAAAGATGAGACCTTGGATATGTTTAAGACATATAAGGCAGACGTTGAGAATCAACTTAACAAGAAGATTAAAGTCTTAAGGTCCGATAGGGGAGGATAATATAAGTCTCATGCCTTTGCTGAATTTTGTGCCACACATGGCATAATTCATCAAACAACAGCCCCTTATACACCGCAACAAAACGGTGTTACCAAACGGAAAAATAAGACTTTTAAAGACATGATCAATTCTATGTTGAATAGCTCTAGGCTTCCACACAATTTGTGGGGTGAAGCTTTACTTACTACAAATAAAATTTTGAAGCGAATTCCATCTAAAACGAGAAAGGAGTCACCGTATGAATTATGGAAAGGAAGAACCCTAACGTTTAAATTGCTTAAAGTGTGGGGTTGCCTGGCAAAAGTACAAGTCTCATTGCCAAAGAGAACAAAATTAGGGCCTAAAACTATAGATTGTGTTTTTATTGGTTTTGCATGTAATAGTTCAACTTATAGATTCTTACTTTTTCATTCTAAAGTAAGTGATATACATGTCAATACTATTATAGAATCTATAAATACAATATTTTTTGAGGATATATTTCCATACAAAATAGGCAAGTCTAATTTGTTAAAAAAGAGATAACATGATGATGTATCTGAGGTTAATGACGAACCTAGAGAACATGATGATGGTTCATCCTCGTCTAGAGTTCAAGAAGAACTTGAACCTAGAAGGAGTAAAAGGACAAAAATTCGAAAAGACTTTGGGCCTGATTTTGTGACCTTATTAACTGAGACAGAACCTCAATCATTCAAGGAGGCCATGTCCACTCCTGAAGCTCCCCTTTTGGAAGGATGTAGTTAACAGTGAGATAGATTCCATTATGCAAAATCATACATGGGAATTAGTCGATTTGCCCCCTGGCAATAAGCCAATTGGGTACAAATGGATCTTTAAGAAGAAATTAAAACCTGATGATACAATTGACAAATATAAGGCTCATTTGGTAGCTAAAGGATACTGTCAAAAACATGGTTTGGATTTCTTAGATACATACTCGCCTGTAACGAGAATTACGTCAATAAGACTATTGATTGCTATAGCTGCACTCCATAACATGGAAATACATCAAATGGATGTAAAGACTGCGTTCTTAAATGGAGACTTAGATGAGGAAATATATATGGAACAACCCAAGGGGTTTGTGGTTAAAGGTCAAGAACACAAAGTTTGTAAACTTGTGAAATCACTATATGGGCTTAAACAAGCTCCAAAGCAATGGCATGAAAATTTTGACTATATTATGATCACACACGGTTTTAAAATAAATGAGTGTGATAAGTGTGTCTACACAAAAACTCAAAATAATGCTTGCGTTATGTTGTGTTTATATGTAGATGATATGCTTATAATGGGAACTAACAAAGAGATAATAAATTGGACCAAGAAGATATTGAAATCAAGTTTCGATATGAAAGATCTTGGTTAGCTAATTTGATTCTTGGCTAAGTGTGGTGACTGCTGTGATGGAAGAAGTGTGGTGACTGCTGATGGTGTAGGATACATTAGTTTAATGATATTGATACTTGTAAATCAAGTGGAATAGTAGAAGCCTATTCTTAATCAATATCACCTATATGAGAGTAAATGTGGGGTCGCATTTATGAGAATTACATGGCTACATTCTCTAAAGCTCTCATGAATCCAAGATTTGTCCATGACCAAAATGAACACAAACGTATGAATTTGCAATGTGTTGGTGTGACATATGTTTTGCTTATTGTCTTGGTTTACTGCGGAGATGAACAATTCAAGATTTTATATTCAGTGCGTCATCTAGTAAATCCGATAAGTATATACTAAGGTAGGTTCAAGTCCAAAAGACATCTCTCCTGATATGTGTCACATCTATTGTTTACTCTCATTTTCACCCTACCCTAGGACCTAATAGTTGGCTCAAAATGTGGGGTATTGATGGATTTTTGAGCTCCCATTGTCCCACATCGGGAAACAACAATTTGTCAAAGGCCTTTATATAGGTCAAGTCCTTTTTATTTTTGATTAGGTGTTGGACCATTTGGAATGAGGATTGAGGTTTGGGCCACTAATTGTGTGGATTAGGCTTGATGATTATACTATAATATTAATATTAATTAATCAAGACAAGGGCCTTGAGCCTTGGGGCCAAGGAATTAAAATTACTCTGATCAATTAGTTTTAATTTCGAATTAAGTTTTTAATTAAATTAATTAAAAACGTTTTGATTAATAGACACAACTCTTTGGTCGAGCAGACATTGTAGAACCACAAACACAAGAGTGGGACGGAACTACTATTTGAAGGACATAACTTTTGCGCTAGCCTGTACCTTCAATTCATTCAAGTTAGTATTATTTTAATTTTTTGTAATTATTGTGTACTTGCATTCTGTATTGTAGTATTTTTGAATAATAAAGTATAAGTATTTCGGTTCTATATTTCTGTTATTTTGTTGTTTCTAAATTGTTCTCCAATAGTTATTACTTAGGAAATCAACATCTTGGTGGGGTTCGTAGTCTATATGGTTAAGAGAATTTATAATACTCCCAAACATGGCTAGTTAGTAGACTGAGATCTTGGTTGTTAAAAAACGTAGAAAGAATCGCTCCAATAACTAAGACCGTCTGTGTTCACGTGACTGATCCTCCTCTATAGAAGCATTGAAATTTTACAGCTCACTTGGTAATATCTTCTCCCTACAATCCAATTGAAAAGGGTAGGTATGAAACTTCAGATAAATTCAATCCCCTGACTGAAATTGAGTTTATGAATTTGGGGTGACTGAGAGGAAGCTTACTAGTTAGGAAAAGCTCGGTAAAGGTGAGAGGAGGGTGTCCTGGACCTGTGTGACGTGATCGGATATGATTGAGCCGGTGGCCAAATCTACGACGAACTCATCGTTTTCTCTGACTTCAATGGGACAACTGAATCTTCCTGGACTTTAATTTTGCAGGTCCTTGCATTTCACTAGTCCTTTGCGTTGCACTCATATTTAATTGCAGCTGCTTTGCTTTGCTTCTGAGTCTTTGTTTATTAAGTGAGGAGGCGCCATGAATCATCATTGTACACATTTGTCTTTGCAACTGTTTTCTCTTAAATAAGTCACATGTTACAAGTTTAATAATAAGTGTGTCGATGCCTATAAAGATTTAACAATAATAGATTATTGTATTTAAATTACTTATACCATGAAGAAGGAAAAATTATGTAGAGATAAATGTTCCTAATTAGCACTTGAACAAGAAGCCACTTACATACTCTTGTTCAGTATTGTAACTAGAATCACACACATTTTTTCTCCTCTTACACACCCCTCCTTATTTGTAGTCATATGATTGAATAAACCAAATGGCAACAATTGACTTGGAGTGTGTACGAAGAGAAAAAGAGTGTGATTATCATTTCTCTTAATTAAATTTCAACGTACTTCTCATAAAAACGCTATTAGGATAAGTACTTACGAACAAAAGTGCTTCTTACAAGACGTTAGTTCAGTACTAGGAAATTTCTTTCACAAGGCAAACCCTTCAAGGAAATTTCTTATAGAATTTCTAGACTAGAATACCAAATGAACTATACAGGGCTGTCTTCAATGGCTTAATGAACAATTTCTTAGCCTTCCATTCTCAGCCTCTCCCATTTTTTTTTTCTTTTTTTGGGGTATTTTTCTTGCATTAAGAGCAAGGAAAATTAATTGAGTTTACTCAATAATTAAGAAATTGTATGATTATCAGTACAGCATGACATGCAGTCATTGTTAAAAATTAATGGAATTTTGTTCAAAGTGGTACCTCCTCCTATACTAGGAAATGTACAAGGAGTATAAACAGACACTTGGATGTTCATCTTCCTTCAAGCAGAGTTTCTTCCTGTGACAATGCTGAAGCTGGATGAGCAATTTGAACCCCTCACATATTGGATTGCTTTCGAAGAAATTGCTCGGCCGGAGCTCAAACTGGCCGCTGATCGTTAGCATTATGGGAAAATCTTCTTGGTATGGCACATGATGAAAACCCAGGTGTACCATAACACAATGTCTTTATTTTCAATGTCCCTATCCCTGAAACAATGAAATTAATCTAAACATCATGGTAAATTTCACTACTTAACCTATAATAAAAAAAAAATTAGGGTAAACGACTAATTAGTAGCTACCTACTGCTCCATGTAGCCAAGGTATCATCCCCCCTGCTTTGATCAGCATATAGTCCCCCTGCCCATTTTTCAGATTTGTTATATGGTGTAACCCACACATTGTACTTAGTGAAGCCTCCTCGGATTTGTGTATAATTCTTGTTGGGGTTCACAACCACCAGATCAGCAGCAATGGAGCCGAGCTTGATCTTTGCATCAGACTCCGTTTTAGCTGTCTCGCTGACTACCTTCCAGTAACCCTTCCTGGGTGACTTTGGGTCACCCGCTCTGGTTGTTTGCAACTTGACAAAGGAGTTGGCTTCACCATCAAGATCAAGGTGACAGGTAAGAAAGTGATCATGGTTGACAGCCACTCTATTTTCTATTAGGAGTACCGTACACTTCCTCCTCTATTTGTTGTGTGTTAGTGTACTCGGTTCCCTTCACTTCCAAACAACCAGTTAGCCCCACCTGCAACAAGGATGAAATTTTAGGTGTAACCAGTTGTTTTACAGATTGTAACTATTTGTTTTATATCTAGTCATAGGATGAGACATGGAACGGAGCCAAAAAAATTTCCAAGTGAGGGCTACTTTGAAAAATAAATAAGGTTTCGCAAAGAATAATGCTAGCATATCCAACATATTAGTGATCACATTAACAGCAGAAGTACACTTTTAATATAGCTAGACAAGAAATATTATGCTTCTTGTTAGAAACACATCATAAATGTCACGTTATATGGAAAAAAAAAATGATATATCTTATTTTAGTATTATAGTCGTAATTGCTCACTGTTGACACCATCCTTAGCACTAAGCTCAATTCTGGCCTAACCTCGCTTATCTGCAACACCACTATCAATGTCAACTAAATCAAGCAAACCTCTTCAACATAATAAATCAAACACGTACCACTATTGCAACCGTGGGTTAAGCTATTTACTAGGGCAATTCACATCCCTATCTTGCACTTAAATAACAACCAAGCCATATCCCTCTCACACTTGAGTTCAAAATTTGAGCTAGGGAATAACACTTACCCCTTTCTTTGATATGGTAGTCTCGGTGTGGCGCCACATTATGTCTCCATCATGTTGTTCAAAAAGGCAAATAACCTTGGACTTTTTATTTGGTTTTCCATCTAGTCCAGCAACATAAGCGTCCATGAATTTTGCATTTGCTGGGCAGTCCCTAAGTGGCTCCAGTGACACTGCAGATTGGCCAAAACCAAATTCACCTGCATCAAGAAATGTCCTGGAGTACCATTCTTCGGTTAGGTCCATGTACGGCACAAACAGCTCTGAGATCAAGGCTCTGTATAGCACGCGACGAAATTTCTGCTGCTCTATGTCGTAAATGGATGCTAAGGATATGATTGGACCAGCTCTCATATCGAAACCCAGATGAAAATCCCAGTTTGCCCACCTGCTTTTGTGTGAAATTAAAAATAAAATCAGTTTAGTTGATATTGGAACGTGAAATGAGAAAGAGTAGAAGCAAGAGATTGTTCCATGTTAGTCAATGAGTTTATGACTAATTGTACACCTATAAGTCTAAAACCATCGTCACGTGACTGAAAATAGACGCAAAGAGATATATCATTTATTGTAAGTGTTGAAATTTATATTATAATATTTAATTTAAAAGGTTGAATGGAAAATATATGTCAGTAGAGACGCCAAGTGCATATTATTAGGTTTCTTAACAAAACCAAATAGTGCAGCAGTACCATTATGTAAAAGACATGTCTTTTGAAATGGTTTATGAATTAGATGAGAAAGGTGGCATCAATTAGCGAACAACCACTACAACGATTCCTAGAAGTCAGAGTTCTTTATAACCCCTAATGACAGCTATGTAAAAGGGAGAAAATGGAGAGTTATAATTCCAATCTAATTTTTTTGATATTGTTCAATTCCGAGTCGTATCTTGAGAGTTCGGAATATATTAGGTTCGCCAGAGTCCGAAGATTGTACATAGTGCTTCGACTTTATATTATATATTGTTAAATCCTAGAAGACTGACGCCTACCAAACTGCAAGCATAAGAACATAAGCGCAATTCTATTTTTAGAACATTTTATTTATGCAAACCTCAATCTCCAAGTTTGTCAGTATTTCTTTCATCTTTCTACTTTCATATTACGTTGTACCCATATAATAGTTATTATAAAATTTCTCTAACATTATTTTCATATTTTCTGAAATTGCTCCAACAGTAAGTAATGATCTTTCCTTTAATCCACATATATTTCTATGATTACAAAAATGCAAAATAACGATAACAAATTTAACATGTTATAAGAGCAGTTCCACTGTTGTTAAGGCCCCCTATGGCTATTCACTATTTAATCCACCCAGTGAACAGTCACTGCCTTTTGCATCTCCACCTCTAAATTGCATAGCCTTGGCAATAGGCAATAAAATATTAGTATTTTTTTATTTATTAAATAATACAAAATAATTTTATTTGTAATTTTGGATAAGATTTTTAATCGTTTTTGTTGCATCACGTGTCATTATCCAAAAAGACAATTATTGGTGATGGATTGCGATAAGATTTTTATAATGCCGTCGTGCCACGTGTCATTACCTTTTCAGAATCGTTAAGGATAAATTTCTGATAAGATTTCTACCGTTGGATTAAAAAAAATTTGAATTCCAACACTCCAGATTGTGTCACGTGGCACAACGGTAAGATTTCAGAATTTTAAATTGTTTTTTCTTTTTTCTTTTTTTAATTTATAAAGGTGAATAATGTGGACTGTTGATCTCAAATCCAACGGCTAAAATTAAATAAGGTTTTAAAAATTTTATTACCGTTGGAAATCCAATGGTATAGAAAAATTACCGTTGTGATCCAACGGGCTAGGAGGCGCCACGTGGCCTCCAACGGTCACTGACAAAAACCTGCGTACACGGGCCCCAGCAATTGACACAAAATAGAAGTTGAATGTGGTTGACGTTAGGGTGACGTTAACCTTGCATCATATCCACTTCGGGCTCTCATGCCAATAACTCCCCACGGCCCTCTCCCTCGGGCCCCCTCGAACTCAATCACCAACTTGGGCTGGACCTTCTTGCTCGGGTGGTTTGGGACAGTTTGATAGGCAGTCCATCGGGCTATCAGCTTCGGTGGAACTGCTCTAAGGGCATTTTATTTATTGTTTGATATAAGACATTTTATTTGAAAGGTTTTTTCTGTTATGCTCGTTGCACTCTACACCAATTTCTGTTTTAGTTTCTCACTTTATTTTGTCTCACTTTACCATATGCACTCAGTCTTACTGTTCCACATTACCTTTACATTGCTCTCTGTCTCACTTTGACCCTATCCACTCTTTCTCCGTATCTAACGTTAGCCAATTCCATCAATTGGATTGAGAGGTGTTAAGTTTCTTTGATGTGATAATGGTACCCTAGTCTTTTTCAGCCATGTTGGTGAGTTAAAAGCAGGAGTTAAAGGTGAGATAGAACATAGTATAGAGGTCAAGTAAAGTGAAATTTAGTGTAGAGCATAGTGCTGATGAATAATCATTGTTACAGGATCAAATGTCCTAGAATGCATGAAGATGAAGCTTGGATTGCAGGATTTTGTCTAAGTGTTTGAGTTGTTTAAGTTTGAAATTAACGGTCAAGATTATAACATCTAGGTGTATATCTTGCCACGTATTATTTTGTTATGGTTTTAAGTTGCCTGTGTGCTTTGCAAGTGATCACATTCATGTTGCTTGTGTGAGCAACAGCTATATCACAGTATGCACACCTTGTATGTGATGTAATCGAATCCAACGTGAATTCAGGGCAATGAACTCCATATTTGCTTCTTCGTGTTCTCTGCCCACCAACTCATAGAGCTCTTCAATTTCAGAATAGAATGCTTTTGGAATAGTATATTGTGTCTATTCATCTCTCAAGGAGGAGTTTATAGGATGTTACAATCATATCAATAAGGAAATAAATAATTACATGAAATCATAGTATACTAAGAATCCCAAGATTACAGGAATATACACAAGAGTCAACACTCCCCCTCAAGTTGGTGCATATATGTCGCACATGCCCAACTTGTGTAAGAAACTTGAAACAGCCTTTGTGAGGATATCTGCCAATTGATCTTCTGTTCTTATTGCCAGTACCTCAATTATTTTCTCCTCCAATTTTTCTTTAATAAAGAATTGATCAACTTCAACATGCTTTGTTTAGTCATGTTGTACTGGATTATGTACAATGTCCCGAGCAACTTTATTATCACAAAATAAATTCATGGGTTGATCATACTTTATACCCAAATCACTTAACAGAAGCTTAAGCCACAAAATTTCACAAATCCCCAAGGTCATACCTCTGTATTTAGCTTCTGCACTGGAACGAGCAACCACATTCTGTTTCTTACTTCTCCATGTAACCAAGTTACCTCCAACAAATGTAAAGTAACCTAATGTTGAGCGTCTATCGTCAACTGAACCTGCCCAATCCGCATCAGTATAACCTTCAACTCTAAAATGGTTATTCCTTTTAAACAGGATTCCTTTGTCCAGACTTCTCTTTAAATATCGCAAAATCCACATGATTGCATTCATATGTTGTTCTCCAGGGTCATGTATATATTGACTTACTATACTCAAGGTATAAGCAAGGTCTAGTCTTGTGTGTGCCAAGTACATTAAACGGCCTACTAACCTTTGGTATCTCCTTTTGTCAACTGGTACTTGATTAGGCTCAATAGAAAGCTTCAATCATTCCTCTAATGGTGTAGCTACTGGCTGACAAACTAACATGTCAGTTTCGTGCAACAGATCAATAATATACTTCCTCTGTGACAAGAAAATTCTAGAACTACTTTTCGATACCTCAATCCCTAAAAAATATTTTAGGGATCCAAGATCTTTCATCTTAAATTCTGTAGACAAGTATCTTTGCAAGGCCACACATTCTTCCGAATCATTCCCTATTACCACCATATCATCTACATGCACAATAAGTGCAGTCAACTTTCCATTTCTTCTTTTCAGGAACAGAGTATGATCAGAGTTACTTTGCTTGTAACCAAACGCGCTCATAGATCTTGTGAATCTTCTAAACCATGCTCGAGGAGACTGCTTCAAACCATATAAGGATTTCTTCAACCTACAAACCTTTCTTTTGTATTTATCCGAAGCATTACATCCTGGTGGAAAATCCATATAAATCTCTTCTGTCAAATCTCCATGCAAAAAGGCATTCTTCACATCAAACTGATGTAAAGGCCAATTAAGATTGCAGCCAAAGACAACAAAACACGAACCGTGTTGATTTTGACCACAGGAGCAAAAGTATCCTTATAATTGATTCCATACTTTTAAGTGTACCCTTTTGCTACCAGTCTTGCTTTGAAGCGATCCACTGTCCCATTGGCCTTATACTTCACAGTATAAATGCATTTACATCATATAGGTTTCTTGCCAACTGGCAAGTTTGTGATCTCCCAGGTAGTATTCTTCTTCAAAGACTTCAATTCTTCATTCATTGCTGCTTGCCAACGTGGATCAGCTAAAGCCTTCTACACACTGTTAGGAATAGATGTAGTAGATAATTGATGCACAAATGACTTGTTTGATTTTGATAAGTAACTGGTTGACACATAATTACTTAATGGGTATAACATATTAGGTTCAGGGTTGGATTTATTCACCGAATATGTAGTGTTGCATTTAGGGTCAGCTTCATAAGTAAGTTTAGGAATACCTCGGGTGACACGGTTAGGGAGACGACGTGGTGATGGTGCATATCCGAAATCGAAGATGATTGGTTATAGTCATTAGGGCTCAAGAGTGGCGAGACTGACTATGAGATATCATGCAACACTGGATTGTCTGGTAGTGAGGAAGGCAATGAGTTTTTTGGTGGCGTCAGCTCACCCCTTACAAGGCTTTTAGCATCATTTTCATCTGAATGGTCACCACTTGTCTCCAAGACATTACCACTTAATTCCACATCATTCACATCATTATTTCCATGTGAATGATCACCACTTGTCTCCAAAACATTACCACTTAATTCCACATCATTCAAAATATCTGTATCCAGAATTGTATATTCAAGAGTTTGAACTTCTATCTGATTCTCCCCCTGAAGTGAAGACTCAGGATTGGCAAAGAACATCTCATGCTCATGAAATGCAACATATATAGTAATAAACAGCTTTTTGTTGGAGAGTGATAACATCGATATCCTTTTTTACTGGAGGCATGTCCAACAAACACACACCGTAAGGCCCCAGGTTCAAGCTTACTTCTCTGCTGTTGGTGGAGATGAACAAAGGCCACACAGCCAAACACGTGAGGTGAAGATTGGGATTGCAGGAGCATCAATATGTGAAGAGAAAGCTTGAAATGGTGTCTGAAAATCAACTGATCGAGATGGAACACAATTAATAAGATACGCAGCTGAAGTGAGAGCTTCTCCCTAATAGGATAATGGAGACGCGCCTGAAGCAAGGAAGCACGAACAACCTCCAGAAGTTGACGGTTCTTGCGTTCTGCAACTCCATTTTGTTGTGGAGTATATGGGCATGTAGTTTGATGATCAAGAAAAGCACGAAGTTCAGAGTTCACATACTCACCACCATTATCACTCCTGAGAACCTGTATTTGTGACTTATACTGTACTTGCACCATTTTGTGAAATCGTTGAAACAAAAAAAGAACTTCACTTTTGGCCTTCATTAAACAAACTCAAGTCATACGTGTGCAATCATCAATAAAAGTAATGAACCAATAAGCACCACCAAATGTAGCAGTTTTAGAGGGCCTCAACACATCATAATGAATTATCATAAATGGAACTGAAGTTTTACTCAAACTAGATGGAAACGAAGTATGGTGACTTTTAGCCAATTCACAAACACAACATTTAAAGCTAGAAACATCGTTATGAACAAATAAGCTAGGAAACAACCTTCGTAAGCATGTCCAAGTCGACGATGCCATAACCAAACATACGAAGCTTTATTCTTCTCCCCCTGAGATCCTTCCACAGCAAGAGCTTGAGTCAACATTCGGGTACTATTCGATGTTAGTTCTAAGTAGTAGAGCTTCACCTTCCTAATACCATAATCAATCGTCTTACAAGTCCGAATGTCCTTAAAAACACAAAAGGAAGGCCAAAAAATCACAAGATAATGTAGGGTGATAGTTATTTGAGCAACATATAATAAATTATAGTCAAGAAAAGGAACAACAAGTACAGAATCAAGATTGAGGGTATCAGAAAGAGAGATAGCACCTTCCCCAATAATGGGGGCAACATTACCATTAGCAACACTCACGTTAGTTTTGGTGGATGAGTTTAGTGTTTGTACCTCTTTAGAATCACAAGTCATATGTTCAGTAGCACCAGAATCAATTATCTATATATTTTCGGAACAGATGCAAAAACCTTTAAAGCCTTACGCATCATTACTTATATGATCAAAATCTACCTTAACTTCGGCAACCAATGCACACTACTTATTACAGCAGGGATGATGAGTTCGGCATGTTATTGCTCCGTGTGAGTTAAGTGCAACGTATAAGGTGATTGATAGAGCCAAGATTTTGAACCAACTAGGTCAAACAGACTTGGGAAAAACAAACAATAACCCCAAATAAATAAATAAAAAACAAACTAATTTTTTTTCTCTTTTCTTTTTTTTTTTTCCTTTTTTTCTTTTTTCTTTTTTCTTTCTTTTTTTTTTTCCTTCCTTTTTCCCTTTTTTTTTTTTTTTTTTTTTTTTTTGTGTTCTTATTTTCTCTTCGGTGCGAACAAACACAGCAGCAAGATCCTTTCAATTTTCTAATTTTGTTCCTTCTGGCGATGACAGTCTGCGGCAGAGTACAAGGCGAGGACGAACGCGATCCGACTTTGGTGTTCTCGGGTCGAGCAGCAACGGTGGTGTGGTGCAGTGGATGCAGGCGACAAGCGGGTCGGGTGCGGAAGAGGTTCTGATCAGGCGACGACCGTGCGTACAGTATCGTCTGTGGTACAGCGGCTATGCGGTGGTCGTCTGTGCAGCAGTGCAACAAGGATGTGATGAGCAGCGGGCATGCAATCCTGGGTCAGTCGGATCTGGGTGATGGTATGAATACAGATCAATGGGTCAGGTCCTGGGTTCCTAATCGCAGCGGTTACACAGGTGGTGGTTCTCAATCGGGATTTGCAGCGGTAATTTCTGGGTTTTTGACCTCGGTTTGTGGCCACGTGATGCAACAGCGGGTAGTGGTGGGTGGCTGCAACGACCGGCTCGGTGAACTCGGATCAGCAACGACGGCATCGCTCGCTGGTCTGGGTGGATGCGGGAATGAACTCGGGTCACCAACGACGGCGCCGCTTGCTGATCTGACAGTGTGCTGCACAATTGGCTGCGCAACTGGTGGGTATCGGTTCTGCGCACAGTACGATTTCTATATAATTTTTTTTTATTAACCTAGGCTGTGATAAAGAAGAGAATGCTTTTGAAATAGTATATTGTGTTTATTCATCTCTCAACGAAGAATTTATAGGATGTTACAGTCATATGACTAAGGAAAAAAATAATTACATGAAATCATACTATGTTAAGAATCTCAAAATTACAGGAATATACACAAAAGGCAACAATTTCTTGTTGAAAGTCATACAAAAACCACATCAAAATCACCTGCAAATTACTTTAAACACTAACACGTAGGCCATAGCTAAAAATGAATAAATGTGATGCATTTCAATTACCTAACGGAGTGTCCATGAATTTCAAAACTTGGGCCGTCAGGTTGCTCCACCGTGACCGCACTCAACCTTGCCCCAAATGGAGGCTTTCGAACCGACGCTCTATAGTCCGTCCCGGTAGCCTTTGGCATCGGAACCATAATCTATCCCTAAACTCCACGATCTTCATCTCGTCAAGATCAACGGTCATCGTCGCTCCCTCTACAGGCCTCGTCTCAAAAGTAACAGTCCCATCCAAATAAAAACAAAGGAGATTGACTATCCTCTTGTTCTTAACCCTGTCCTCACCGTACCATCCCACAGGAAAAACGTCACACAGAGCCTCCTCGACCTTCAATCCCCGCTTCCTCACCGCAGCCAAAAAGGGTGCGTATTGGAGTGCCAATGCTTGAGCGGCCTCTTGCTCTTCGGCCATGATAATGGGGTAGCCGTGGCCGGTGTGAATGCGGTCGGAGATGACGGAGTCGGTTGACAAATCGACAGTGATTTCGTGGGTGGTTTGGTTGATTCGAGCAATGACAAGGGCTCGGCGACGGGGTGGGGTTAGGGTTCTGGAGTTTTGGGTTGAGAGGAATGTGAGGAGGGTTGGCTTGTGGGGGTCTTCAAGGCCTATGTAGTGAAACGTGATGTTGAAGTTAAAGGAATTGGAGATGTACTGGGCTGTGATTAGGGTTTGGACTAGCTGTAGCTCTGAAGGGGTTAGAGGGTCTAGTGGGTGCAGAGAGAATGAAGAATGAAATAGGGAGGATAATAAAGAAAAGGAATTTGAGGGAGGCCATGACTGTGATTCTGAGACCTGAAGTGGTGACTGATCCTGAATTTATTTTTTTTTTTTTTTGGAATGTTCGTGAGCATGTTGCATGCATGATGTTATTGTTGTCAAGCAGCCAAACATGACAAGTTTCAAGTATCAGTTAACGTGCCAACACCAAAAACATTGTCTGAGCTTTTGTATGGAGTTTCATTGCGTCAATGGTTTATGGTTTTCAATGGGATCATGAAGCCTAGCGATCAAATACTTGGTCTTCGATTATGTATCAAACTAATTTGGAACAAATAAAAAAGTCGACGTTTTACCATAAAATTCAATTAGTAATATAAGGAGCAACAAATATTCTTTTTCTAACAACAAAATTAATAGTTACTGGTCTAGTATTATCTATTTTATCAATGTTGGAATTCTATATTGAGCTTTGGCACTATCCAGTTAGTAAGCTTATACGGTGTTGATTATTTGTTTTGACTAACAAAACAATCTAACTAAACTACATGAACCATTCATTTCTTAAATTCTCGTTGAATAATAATGTCCTTGCAAAAATTCAATCACTTTAGTTATCGAGGCATCGTGTGTATTTATATTTAGTTGTTTATCAAGACGTTGTGTTAATCTATTTATTTGATCATATACAAAATGATTTCAATTAGAGTGGAGGAGATGACCATCAAATGATAGATTGTGGAGTGTGCATAGTAGCTTGGTAGTTGTAAAACTTGTTAACCGCTTAACACTTCAACCATTATTATAGAGTTCCCTCGACATCTCGCCCGCATTTCGTTTTTTGAAACGGTTTCTCTCGGGTTGGGCTTGGGCTCAAAACCCGATCCAAGAATTGGTAGATGATCCAACCCATGTAAATTGGCAGAAGTTCTGGACCCTTCTCGCAAACCGTTGTCATATCCTATACCTTTCCAGTACAAAAGAAAGGTGACCACCTTCGCACTCTAGGAAGCTCTAGAAGTTGGGCAGCACCAGCACCGTTGTATTAAGACGCTCTCTCGCTATCTCTCTCTCACCGATCGTTGGTGCTCTTCTATCTCTCTCTACTGTAAGTCCCTCATCTTCTCTGTACACAGTTTAGCTTCTTTTTATTTTCCTTAATTAATAACCATGCTACCTAGCTATGTCCCTGTGTACCTGTAATTACCAATGCATGCACTTGTTTTTGCTGTTTTCTATTGAATTAAACAACTTTATTAGTAGCCAGCAACTAGTTTTTGCTCTCTGGAAATTGGAAGAGCTTCTTCTCTCTGTTTTGGATCTTTATTCTTCTGAAATTTTTGTTTTCTTGCCAAGTTTTTTACATATTTTGTTGGGTTTATTTTTTTCCTATCAAATTTTCATTAAGTTTGTGACATAATTGTTGCTACTGGGTTTGGTAAGGATCACCTGAAATTTTCTGTCTTCATATTATGTAATATTCAAGCAAAATATGTGGGGTTGTGGGTTTATTTCCCTTGGATGTTTCTACCAACAAATGTGAGATGGCTAAGTTGCCTAAGAGGTGTTTGTGAGAAGGCGTGCATGAAGTATATTTTTGCCTATTCTGTCTGCATGAAGGTGTTTGTGAGAAGGCGTGCATGAAGGTGTTTGTGAGGTGTTTGTGAGAGGTGTTTGTGCTACGAAAGCCCAAGGGAAGGGTATCAGCAGGTTTTTAAGGATTTGATGCTCCTAGCCTTGATTTGTTGCTCCTTCTGTTATTATTTAGTTTTTAACTTTTTCAGTCCCTAAACCAGGAATTATCTCAACGCATCCTCAAATTGAAAACCAGAATCATTTCTTTCGCTGTATTAAATCGTAATAAAAGAGTATCGAGAATGCTGATATTGGAAGATAGAGTTTGGTAGATACTAGATATCGCAATTGTGCATGAGACCACGAGATTCCTAGGTGTTGCTTGGGGTAAACTACCTGCTCTTCATCCATTTGCAATTTTTGAAATGCAGGAATGGCTGAGCCAGCATACACAGTCGCATCTGATAGTGAAACCGCTGGAGAGGAAAAATCGTCGTCTCCTTTTCCTGAAACCGCTATTGGGATTGACATCGGCACTTCACATTGCAGTGTTGCTGTCTGGAATGGCTCCCAGGTTGAGCTCCTGAGGAACATTAGAAACCAGAAAATGATGCGGTCGTATGTCACATTCAAGGATGAAAACCCTTCAGCGGGAGTAAGCGATCAACTCTCCAGTGAGCACGACATGTTATCTGGAGCTTCAATCTTCAACATGAAACGATTAATTGGCAGGGTTGACACCGATCCAGTTGTTCAGTCAAGCAAAAGCCTCCCCTTTTTGGTTCAAACATTGGGCATTGGGGTGCGTCCACTGATCGCAGCCTTGGTGAACAATGTATGGAGATCCACCACTCCTGAAGAAGTTCTGGCAATATTTTTTGTGGAACTCAAGGCAATGGCAGAAATCCAGCTAAAGCGGCCCATAAAGAATGTTGTTCTCACCATTCCAGCTTCATTCAGCCGATTCCAGCTGACTCGTATTGAAAGAGCTTGTGCCATGGCTAGCCTTCATGTACTCAGACTGATGCCTGAACCAACTGCTGTCGCACTGTTATACGCGCAACAGATTTCAAATCAGAACGTAAACACCGGATCTGAGAAGATTGCTCTAATCTTTAACATGGGTGCTGGATACTGTGATGTAGCTATTACTGCTACAGCTGGAGGAGTTTCCCAAATAAAAGCCTTAGCAGGATCTGCCATTGGAGGGGAAGACTTGCTTCAGAGTATGATGCGCCATCTGTTGCCAGATTCCGAGACTCTTTTAACTAGCCACGGACTTGATGACATTAAGTCAGTTGGCATACTTCGAGTTGCAACACAGGAGGCAATCCACAATCTCTCCTCCCAAACTAGTGTGCAGATTGATGTTGACTTGGGAAATGGGACAAAAATATGTAAGGTTGTGGATCGGGAGGAATTTGAGGAAGTTAACCGAGCAGTGTTTGATAAGTGTGCGAGCCTCATAAGCAAGTGCTTGCATGATGCAAAGGTTGATACCGAGGATGTGAGCGATGTAATAGTTGTTGGCGGATGCTCATATATTCCAAAGATAAAAAGTCTTGTCATGAGCATTTGTAAAAAGGAGGAGCTGTACAAGGGGATGAAACCGTTGGAAGCTGCTGTCATTGGAGCGGCACTAGAAGGAGCGGTGGCATCAGGTGTTAGCGATCCCTTTGGGAGTTTGGACTTGCTTACCATTCAAGCCACTCCTCTCGCCCTTGGGATCCGAGCTGATGGAAACAACTTTGTGCCTATCGTACCTAGAAATACAGCAATGCCAGCACAAAAAGATCTGATCTTCACAACTGCCCATGACAATCAAACTGAAGCACTAATAATCGTCTACGAAGGCGAGGGGAAGAAGGTGGAAGAGAACCATTTGCTGGGGTATTTCAAGATCACTGGAATTCCACCATCCCCGAAAGGAGTTCCGGAAATAAGAATAATTCTGGACATCGATGCATCAAGCGTGCTGAGAGTTTTGGCCGGGGTATTAATGCCGGGGTCTCATCAGCCAGTAAATCCAGTCATGGGGGTAAGGATGCCAACAGTTGATGATGGTCACGGCTGGTGCGCTGAAGCCCTACAGAGAGCTTATGGCTCTTCTCTAGACTTGGTTACGGTGCCGAAGAAGATATAGTCACTACTTGACAGGAATGCATGGTCGTGTTTTAGCATCCACTGGTGAAATGTAAGGATGATACTCTGTTTTCGTATGCATGCTTTGTTGAGTGTGGATTTTCAGTGTAAAAAAAATAAATTTGAGCGCTCCTGCTCAAATAGTTCAACTCTCTATCTTTCACAGTTGTTCTTTTAAGTCTTTAACTCAGGAGCAAATGCTTTGAAATTCATTGCATCTCCTCCGAAAAATGGATGTGCATATCCAACCAAATCTTCAAGAACAGGGCAGTTACAGAAAAGCTTTTTCAATGAGGTATCACCAACTACAAGATCTGTAACATGAATCAACTCGAGACTTGGGAAACAACAACGCAATGTCGTTGGAGCGTCCTTGTAAGTAATACAATCTGAAAATACCCTTAAACTCATGAACGATTTGCACAAGAAAAGGCTTTCTGGCATTTTCAACTTTAAATTACTTACGGTTGTTTTTTTATGGGTAAACGGATTTGTGCATCTTCCACCACATATGGCGTGAATCTGGGTCCACCATTTATATGAACTCAACACAATTATAATACGTCATTTTCATCTATGTGATTTGAACCTAAGAACTCTTGTGAAGAGTGTTACAATAGTCAACGATTTCCTACCAAATTGGATTGTCTGATATCCATGAATCAAGGAAGAAATTTACTTACCTATTGTATATTTGATTTGATAGCTCAATTAAAGGAGTGATTGTTTCATTGGCGATGGCAGATACCCAAAGCCCACCAATGACTCCAGCGAGTCAAAGACCGAGCGATCACAAATCTTCCAGTGATCCCTCTAGTCCTTCCTTTGTTCATCATTCCTATCACCCAGGGATGATACCTTTTGCCCTCACCGGTGAGCAGTTTCAACAGCTTCTGACCATGGTGGGAGCTAAAATCCCGACTGAATCCCAAGCTAATGCAGCAGCAGCAGGTGGGATTCGTCGTCATACTCAAGAGTGGATCATCGATAGTGGTGCTACAGATCACATCACTGCCCTTCCACTCTCACAATCAGTTCCAAACAGGTCTTTTCCACCACTAAAATTACCAACTGGTGAAAGGGTTTCAATTAGTAATATTGGCAATTTTAATTTTGATTCCAAGCTTTCCTTAACTAACGTTTTACGGATTGCTTCCTCCTTCGTTAATCTCATTTCCGTTAGCAGATTAACTAAATCACTTCGTTGTTCCATAACCTTTTTCCCTGATTTTTGTATCCTACAAGACCTGGAGACGAGAACGCTGATTGGATAAACAACGCAATGGACTTTACCGCATTACCAACCCCACAACTCCTCCACCCACATGTCCTCGTGCCTTTTCTGTCTTCTGGCATCAACGCCTCGGACATCCATCTCCTCAAAGACTCCATTTGTTAGCTAAGCAATCTTCAGAGGTTAATTTCCATCCCAATAAATCTTGTGATGTTTGTCCATTGGCTAAGCAAACAAGAATGCCTTTTCCTTCTAGTAATATCAGCAGTACGCACAGCTTTGCACTCATTCGTTGTGACATTTAGGGGCCACACAAAATTGCATCTTATACCGGTGCTCGTTACTTCTTGACTATTGTTGATAATTACTCTCGCGCCATACCTCATGAAAAATAAATCAAAAACTCAATTTTTATTACGCTCCTTTTTTGCTTATGTTCAAACACAATTTCACCACAAAGTTCAAAAAATTCGTACTGATAATGGGAGTGAGTTCTTGTTGTTACATGATTTGTATTGAGAGAATGGTGTGGTTTTTCAACGTTCATGCACTTATACTCCACAACAAAATGGAGTTGTAGAGAGAAAACATTGACATATTTTACAAGTAGCTAGAGCGCTTCGCTTTCAAAGCCAAGTGCCTCTACGTTTATGGGGGGATTGTGTTCTTACTGCTGTTTACCTTATTAATAGGTTGCCCACTCCTCTTTTGTCTAATCAAACACCATACGAGAAACTTTTCCATCACCCACCTTCATATCAACACTTACGAACCTTTGGTTGTTTAGTTTATGCCACCAATGTTCATCCCTCACACAAATTTGATATGAGAGCTCGTAGATGTGTGTTTCTCGGTTACCCTTTCAGACAAAAGGCATATAAATTATACGATCTTACCACCAAGAAAATTTTCACTAGTCGAGATGTCGTATCCATGAATCCGTATTTCCCTTTATCACCAATTCTAATGAACCCGCCAACATCACCCCTGATGGTCCACCTGTTCCCATTGCAGCACCACATATTCTCATTGCATCTAGTCAACCCGTTCTTGTCCCTGTACCTTCGCCTGTCACAAACTCATCCTTGCCTTCTGAAACTGACAATCACAACAACCTTTCCGCTGGTTGAGCAACCTATTGATTCTCCTACGGTTGAGCCCATTCCTCCACCTACATCGCAGCCACCTTTGCGAAAATCCACCAGAACCAAACAGCCACCTGCTTATCTACAAGATTATGTTTGCTTGGCTGTTGCGTTACCCCATCCACAAGCTTCATCGTTGTCTTCACCAGGTTCTTCTTCAGGAACTCTACACCCACTATGTAATTATATGTCTTATCGTATCTCTCTCTACCATATCAATCTTTTATTGCGAACCTAACACTTATGCAGAAGCTACCAAAGACCCCAAGAGCAGAATTTGAAGTTATTACCGGATGAGGGTGATTTGCTTCATGATCCTTCAAAGTATCGACGATTGGTAGGCAGACTAATTTATCTCACCATCACTAGGCCTGACATCACCTTTTCTGTGCACACTTTGAGTCGATTTATGCAACAACCACGCAAGCCACATTATGATGCAGCTCTATGTGTTCTACGATATCTAAACAGTACCCCAGGCCAAGGCATTTTATTCTCTTCACACAGTTCTTTACGGTTGAATGCTTATTGTGACTCCTATTGGGCAGGTTGTCCAATAACTCGAAGATCTACAACGGGGTATTGTGTTTTTCTTGGGAATTCATTGATATCATGGAAGAGTAAAAAGTAGAAAACCGTTTCTTTGTCTTCCGCAGAAGACGAATACCGCTCCATGGCAGCTACTTGCTGTGACTTGACTTGGTTGCAAAGCCTTTTTCGAGATTTACATGTAGGTGACATGGGTCCAGCAGTGTTGTATTGTGATAATCAAGCAGCCCTACATATTGCAGCTAACCCAGTGTTTCATGAAAGGACACGGCATATAGAGATAGTGTTACAATGGTCAACGATTTTCTACCAAATTGGATTGTCTGATATCCATGAATCAAGGAATAAATTTACTTACCTATTGTATATTTGATTTGATAGCTCAACTAGAGGAGTGATTGTTTCATTGGTTGTAAATATAAACCCCTGTATAATTTCTTTTCAATACATATAATTATACACTATCATCTTTATTTAGAAAGAGAAATATCATTAGACTGTAATATTAGTTAGTAATCCTTGACATTTATTTGTTAGATAGTGACAGCCCTAAGACTAAAAATTAGTTGTGTATATTTCCTATTTTGGGCCTTTGCAATGACAAATCGATTAATTTGGGAGTAGTGTTATTTGTATCATCTTTCTAATAGAAATAGGGCCCACCAACAATGTGAGTCTCATCTCGATTAGAATGATGATACAAAAATAACATTTATGTTAATTTTGTGTCCTAAAATCCTTGTAACTCATATTTGTTGGAGGATATAAATCAAGAACGCGACCCTTGCCTTTTAGAGATAGAGGCGCAACAAAAAGTCTTCAATAAAAGCGATGATGCACTCCATGTTCATTCACTTATGTAATTGGAATTCTTCATATCTATCTGAAGAAAAAAAAAAGATGAGTATGATTGGAACAAAAGTGCATTTAGATGACCAAATTTTGACACCATTTTTTGGTGTTTTTTGGATTTGAAACGAAAATTTCACCTACAAAATCACCAATGTTTTTCTCGTGAAATCGCATTTAGACATTTACTCTAACATCCCATTTTAAGTATATGCATCACAGAAAACAGAAATTAATTTCAACAACATTGCTTCTCATGGCATTGCATATCCAACTCAATACGAGAGGAATCATCCGCTTCGAAAGATAAAACGCGTACAATTAAGTTGAAACTTTTTAATGTCGAAAGAGTCACATAGCGTAAGTACACTATCAACAGCCATCGAAAGTCTTTGACAACGATCTGCATCGTCTATGTCTATGTTGAGAACACAAGTCCACAAGGTTTTCCATACTAGTAGTTCTGGTTAGCCCACTTGCCCGAGCACACTCTCAACTTGTAAATGCGCCAATCCCGCTTCCCCCACGAGAACTAACTTGACCTCCTGGTTGACCTTTAATTTTCGTCATTGCTGCGTCTATATGTTTTTCTCTTGTTTCCTTCTTGTTTCTGTAAATACCTTACGGTGAATGAAGGCTAGGACCTTAGGGTTTCATCCGGCACTTTGCTTGGCCCATCAACTTAGATATTGGGCTTCTTATCATGCCCACGTTTGACATTTATTGGCCCAAACTCAGGTGTACTCGGTCGAAGTTGTACAATGATGCATACACAACCACTAAAGCACGCCCAATAAATCTACAGTTTTGTTTCGGCTAATACTTTGCTAAGTCTAACTGTATTATAATTTCACTTTATCTCCTAAAACTCAAATTGTGTAACCTTACTCTGTGCGATCCAATTTTCGTTTATAAATCAGTTGAGCACTTTGACATGGCATGATTGGGTCCACTTGCTTTGCCACATCATTGCCACATTATTTAAAACAATTAATATTTTTTAAAAAATCAATTGAAAAAGAAAACTTTTTTTTTTTAACAAATGATATTATCTACACTCAGGGGGTGGAGGAGTAGGCTAAGTCTCACAATGGGCGTACAATAATGTGGTTCAAATTCACCTTTAGCGAGAATTGAATCTGAGACCTCTTAATTATAAGTAAAGAGGAAAACATTTAAACCATAATACTAAGTAGCAAGAAAAAAAACAAAGAACAAGCAGCATTTTGCGAAATGGCAAAGGGGATTGAATATGGATGGAAATGAGCGTCTACTCACGTTTCGTCACTTCCTTCACTTTCACGCAATCAATTGTTTTTTGTAAGCAGAGGAATATTATGAATTACTAACTAATATAAATTGCAGAGAAAGAATTGAACTTGTGTGGATGGGTAGAGTACATCAATCATAAGCCAATATGATTTTTTCGTTTCACTTAGAGTACTTGGTCCTACCGATAGTTTATTTAGGTCGCAAATATTTTACATCAAGTCACACCTTCGTTAAAAATAAGTTCGATGGATTTAGCAAAATTAAATAGCATTGCGCCCTCCCGTTTGCACCTAACTTCGATTCCATCTTCTCGTAATTCAAGCTAGTTAAGAATAGGTTATCGCTTGGATCAAATAATGCCAGCACTTAACATCCAAACTCAAATTGTCCTAAAGAAAGTGAGTGTGACAAACTGCACATGACAAGTATGGCTACATTCATCCAAAATACTCACAAAAACAAATGAAAGGGACACACTCAAACTCCAAAAAAACTGCATAGAATAAACTCCAAACCTGCAAGCAGCAGTACCAATTTGCCTTCACATAATAAATTCAAATATAAAACAATGATTGACAGATGTCAAACTCCTAAAATATATCAGAAAATAATTCACCGAAAACTGAATGAGGATCCTGCTGAAACTTTTTGTGAGATCCGAAAATCCTTTAATTATGTTCATTCATCGTACATACGATCAGAAATCATTTAAAATTTTATTTAAAATTAAACATAAATATTACTTAATGAAAGCTAACCGTACAATTTACGATAAACGGATATAATTAAAGAATCATTTGGTTCCTCACAAAGAGAATCTAAGAGAAGATCCTCATTCAAAACCTAACCCCTTTAGTTTATATTATTCGCATATTGTACTTGTAGCTATAGAAGTAAATCCATATGAAATCAAGTGTGAACCAACCAGCAAATCTCAGTCGTGGGAAACCGATCTCAGCAAAAATACAGAGCACGGATTAGAGGGAACTGTAAAAATCCACAAGTTCCAAACAGATGACTCCGGCTCTCAACGTCAGCTCCTGCGGAGCTGAACCCCAGTACACCCTCAAGACAATTGGTAGGCGACAAAACCGCACCCCCAAACCAAACATACAAATCAAACTAGTTGTAACTTTTTTTATCATATTAATTATTTTAAATACTAAATGATTTTAATATTTGTTTCAAAAGTCATGGCTACTATAGTAATGTTACTTTAATTTAGGGGTATTTTCATCCATATTCAAAAAATTGAGTTGTTGGATTCAATCTAGTGTTCCTATTTTTTCCTTTAATTACATTTCTACATTTATGCATCGTTACTCAAATTTTTTATTTTGAATATTCTTTTTAGTACAATTTGAATATTTAAATACGAAAATCTAACCACTTTTATGGAAAATAACTAAAAGAAAATTTATATGTCATCATATATGATACTTATACCATAGGTTGATAAAATACATCTAACCTAGGATAGAGGTATCTATGAGGAAAAAAAAAAAAGTCTACCTATCGTCCATGAAAATAGTTCAAACAAATTTCATCGTTTATACATTTATGAATCCATACTAGTATATTTGTTGATAGGTATAGTACCTACAACATAGATTAGTTAACACAATACTGACAGAGGTAGAAGAAAAAATTGAGATACAAATCAAGAACATAAAAAATGAGAAACAATATTTAATTTTTATATTTAATCTTAAAATTGCTTAAAAGATAAACCTATAAATAAAGGATGACAAATATCAACTTTAATTCTATCAAAAAAAATTTAATCACAACCTAATAAAAATTAAAAAAAAAAAAAACATGTGAATAATCAATGAATGGACCTAACCCAATAAAATTGACTAAAGCCACGTACAAAGTTGAACTTACATCAAGTTTACTCTTAATTTTATCCCATTTTCTCTGCCCACTCCTACTTTTTCATTTTGTTATTTACTACAATAATTCCTTTTATTGTAACCGAAAAATTAGTAGAAAAAATATATCCTCTTAACAACAGGCATATCATGTGTTAAGAATTTGTACCTCTCTCTAGTATGGAGTCAGTAACAACTTAGTCCCTATTTTAAACTTAAACACTTTACTATCCTAAACTTTCAGATCTCTACACGATTCGCTTCTTTTAAAAAAAAAAAAAAAAAAAGTTATGTACCCTAAATGAAGCCATTCTAGTCAATCCATAACGAATTTCGATCATAATTAAGCTCGAAGTTCTGTGGATAGATCAAAGAGGTATTTTAAGAAAGAGTTCATCCTCAATCCTTAGGAGCCAAGTCTTTCTCTTTAGATTCATATTCTTATGTTTTGGATGTCTCTCAACATAACTGGAAAAGTTGACGGAGTTAGAAAACTGACTACTGATGCAACAAATGACATAATTTGAGGACAGGAGAAATAATTAATGGAGTTTAGTGATGAAACTAAACTCGTGGCATAGATCAGGAACCTTCACTACAATTTAGCATTTTTTTTTAGTTTATTTCATATTTATTTAAAAATACCCTAAATTCAAGCTAAAATTGACATATGACATTTTTTGAATGGAATAATGCACAAATCACATGACATTTCCAATACATCCAAGAATTTCTTCAAAACTTCACTCACTTTCTCTGCACTCACATCACCACTTGTATACAAACATACATGATAAAAAATATAAAAAAATAAAAAAATAAAAAAAAAGGTACGACTTTGCTTGAACAAAAATAAAAAACAAATGTTGGTATGTACCCACACTTTGACTTCTTAAACAACAAAACCCGACACATATTCCTACCAATTCTGCTCACGTTAAATATAAAGAGTTGAGACCCCAAAAACAAAAAAAATATAAATATTAAGACCCAAATCATACAAGAACAAGACTCCAAAATTAATACAAGCTTTCAAAGAGTTGAGACCCCAAAAACAAAACGCATTGAAATATTTAGACCCAAATCATACAAGAACAAGACTCCAAAATTAATACAAGCTTTCAAACCATGGTCCTTTTTAAAAGATTCCACAGCACGAAAAAATACATGTATGTATATCTATATATATATATATATATATATCAAAGTTTAAACTGAAATTAAAAAAGTTTTTTTTTTCCTAATAAAAAAATCATAGCATATACGCATGTGACATGCATCTATGGTATGATTTTCTTCGCTAATACACGTTTCTTATTATCTATGCTATGGTTTTTTTTCTAATATAAAACAAGAATGTCACGTGCATCTATGCTCTGATTTCTCTAAATAAAATATATAAATGTATATTCATATATATGAAAGTTAAATTGAAATTAACAAAGGTGCTTTTTTTCCCTAATCACTTCATGGCTGCTTCCTTTTTTTCCTTCCTTGTTTTACAGCATATGAGTTCCAATGCAATTTTCACCGTGTCGACCACGCTATCTTTTTCCCAAGCTTTGTTGCTCTTCGAAACCCCAAAAACTTAGACTTTGTGAAAAATTAAAATAAAAATTAAAACCCTACACATTTCAAAATTAGACAATGGTGCACAGCCTCTCACACCTTGCCTAGTACGTCGTCGTCTCGGTAATTTAATGCCCGAGGAGAGTTGGACTTTGCAAAATAATTAATCAATTATTACTGCTCTCGTCAAAAGGACTCATTTGTCAATTTAACAATTTCTATGTACTTCTCTTTTTCTTTTTCTGGGTTCAGAACCGTTGCGATACCGACACGTGGCGGCGCCTGAGTTGGGGAGAGACGATGGAGATGAGTCCGCCCAGTGGGGGCCGCATCTTTGACCTGTAGATCATCTCGTCGTACGGCCTCCTGTAGAACTTCAAGAAGGGCGCGAAGGACTCCCGGGACTTCTCCGTCCTGCTAACGTGGCTCTCCCTGCGGAAGAACGTGGCCGGAGATTGGAGGAACGAGGGACGTGGGGTCCGCGGCGGCTGGCGGTGGTGAGGAGTCCGGCTGGCCTCGATGCCTGGGCACCGTTGGGGGAGTGGGGTCGACGGGAACAGGCTCTTTCTCATGGCAGCGGAGTTGCCGTAGCCATGGATTGTTCCACGTGCCGTTCTGGCGGCGGGGGATGCGAAGGAGAAGGACCGGGCGTTTAGCGGAGAGATGAGCGCGGGTCCCAGCGGGGAGGGTGTGGTGGGCCCTACTTTGGATGCTGACGTGTCTGTGAGGCTGAGGTACCAAGGCTTGAGGGAGTCGAACTGATGCTGAGCGACAGTGAAGGAGAAGCGGGAGGATGAGCAGGAGCCGATCTTGGGCGTTGATTTGATTGAGGAGGGGTCGAATCGAAGGGACGAGGCTCGCGGGTAGTTCGAGAAGTCACTGAAATCCAACGACTCCTCAAAGTCTAGCGACGACACCATCATCGTGGCCGTTGAAAGCTCAACGAACGGTCGAACACCCTATAATTTGTATAAAATATTTTCGACAATTAAATATATATATCAATGCGGAAAGAATGTAGGTATTGAATAAGATGAGTGTCTTTTAATGGTTGATAGCTATCTTATATCCAAACAAGCAATAATTGTGGCATAATTTGAACCCAAGCAACCAATCAAGAGCTCATGACCCCCACCAAATATCGACCTGCTATTTTGAACTCTGCGAAACCCAGCACAAGGATGTGACTTAAGCTTGAAAAGTAAGAAATATAGGTGGGTTTTTGGTTTTGTACCCAAAAGCACCACAGATACTGCACAAGTGGTCAAAACAAATACAGTAACACCAGCAGGCAGCAGCAGCAAGATCAACAGTACCCTTGGACTTTTTCACCACCAACCCAATGAGATGGATAATTTTAAAATTTTAAAATTTTAATTAAATTCTTACCTTCCAAAGATACGAGAACATCGTGGGGGGGTCAATTACAAACGCTTTGAAGAGCCGTCCTGGGTAGTACTCTGCCACAATTTTCAGTGCTGCCACCAACAAGTTCATAAAAGCAGAAGCTGACCTGAAAAAGCCTGCAAATTATATATCCCATTAAAAATTTAATTAATTTCCAAATTATGTATATTAATTAGTGATTAGATGAATAAAACTTGATTAGTGTCTGGCAAGCCAGAAAAGTAGAATCCTGGGAACTTCTGCGGCTCTGCCACAGGATCAAAAATATTTAAGGAAGAGAGCTGTGTTGGCATTGACCAATTCAAGGAAGTACTCCAATTCCCTAGAATACCCCTACATTCCTGGATCACTGATGGGGGATTGACCGTGACACGTGAGGGGCACTCCGGACAATTTCTGGTGATATCTCAGTCCCCTGAAAGAAACACAGTGCAGCTTCTCCGACATAGCTGCGTGCCTGGTCTCTCATTAACTAAGCTGTTTCAACTATATCGTGCAGTTTCCAAGTACATTGGTGTTGAATGACTAAATTAACCTTAGAGGTGAGGGTGCGTTTGCTGGTCTTGTGAAGGTTAAGATTGGGAGTTTGGAGTAGGGGGCTTACTTGCGTCGAAAAGGAGGACGAACTGCTCGACGTTTTTGAGCATGGACTCAATCGCCACCTCCAGCGTGAATACCAACAAGCGAGTGAACCTTAAAAATTTACAAAAACCGAAATTTAATTTTAGAAATAAAAAAATGCTTGAAAATTAATAATTGGAGGAAAATAGAAGATGGAAATATTGATTTAAAGGATTTCTGGGTTTTGTTTACTCACAGTTTTTGTGAATGGAACTTCTGGTAATCTTGTTTAATCCGGAAAATCTGTGAAAAAATTAAGAAAAAAAATGTTAGGTTAAATAAAAAACCAAAAAATTAAAAAGGAAAAAAAAAGAGAGGAGTGAAATGGCAAGTACCACAACAGGTCTGGATTCTTCATCATGTCCAGACGTGTAGGCAACGCCTTCAGCGAGTTCAGCTGAGAACTCATCTGCTATCAAGTTCTCTGTGTGATCAACAACATGAAAAATTAAAATAAATAATCAAAACAGATTTGAATTTTATTTTTTTCTCCTTTTTTGTGGTTTGAAAAAAAATAAAGTAAAAAAAAATTGGGAAAGAAGTGAGTTTAATCATTAGTGGGAGTTGGGTTTACACTTTAACGCTTAATTCAAAGTTGTGGAAAAAGCAAGATTCTTTGGCTAACCACAAAACAAAAAAAGAAACCAATATGCACTTAAAAAAAGAATAACTAGCAGAAGGAGAGAGAGAGAGGAACAAAATTGAAAACTTGGATTTTTGTTAGTTTACCAGTTCCAACACTCTGTCGCCATGAAAGGCAAGCCCTAAGTTGCTTGGCTGCCTTCTTAACACTATCTCCTTTTGCTTTCAAAAACCTCTCAACACAAGCAGTGTTGCAGAACTTCTCCTGCAAAAACAAAAATGGCAGCACACAAAAAAAGAGACGTAAATTCCATGAAAAATGATAAAAGACGACCCATTGAAAAGATTATAAATTTAAGAAAACCCAATAAAAATATTGAATATTTAAGAAAACCTATAAGGTTAAAAATGGAGATCTGAAAGTTGGTGTGAGGATCCAAACCTGTTTGACTGTGAGTGGAGCTTGTCTTCTCAGAAGCTGAAGAACTGCTTCCACTCTTGCATTTTCTTTGCACTGTTCATCTCTCTGCTGCTGGTCTTTCTTTCCCATTTCGAGATTTCCAACCAGTGATGAAATAAAAAAACCAAAAAAATTCCAACAAAACACTCAGACGTTTATACCACTCTTCAAATTTACGCAACCATTAAAATGTTTCACTCAGCACAGAGAGAGAGAGAGAGAAATATGAGAGGGAAAAGATCGTTGTTGAAACTTGAAAACTGAGAGGGTTATATATAGCAAAACGACAGCTCATAACGCCGTTACAATGGCAGAGCACACTGGCGCATGCAAATGTAATCCCAAACGTTATTTATTAAACTATGGAGGCTTCTTTAAATTAAACTAAAGTTCTATCTACGTCAACCGCTTGGTTTTTGGTCAATGCCATTGTAATAATATTTATTTTTTTGCAATGATGGAAAGCGATTCGTAACGGAAAGCGTCGGCTGGTCCAAGCCCAAGCCCATCGCGACCAGCTACCTTTTAATTACTTTTATTACTTTCCCATTTTACCCTGATCATCTCTAACCTTTCTCTGTTTTTTTTTTTTTTTTTGGAAACTCTCTATAACCTTTAACCTTTCTCTGTTTGTCCTTGTGTTTCTTTATCAGAAAAGTATTGATTTTCTTATTTGGTGGTTTCCTAGAATACATGGTTGCCTACTTGTTGGCCAAGGCTCAAGAGTTGACTGTTTATAGAGGCAGTTTTAATGGTATATCTCTCATTAATGTGTGTGATTTGGACATTCACATGTTGCTTGATGATCACTCATTTATGAGATGTCATTATATATTCTAATGTTAAGATTAAGAAGTTTGTTTCCATCAGGTATATACGTGGGATCTGTTACTGAACCAACAGTAATAATTGTGTGCTTAGCGTAAACAATCAATGATAACAACGACTGACAATCACTTTTGCGTAATTAGTGTGCATGAGAGACAGATGACAGCATTTTACCTTTCCGTTTAATGTATAATTCAAAATTATTGTTGTTTTGTTTCTAATTTAACTTTTTCCCTTTTTAAAGGGAAACATCACTCACAGCATGTGTTTCAGTATGTGAAATACCAATCAACTAGCAAAATTCATTCATGGAAAGAGGTGGCTTTACCATTCGAGGTCAACAGTAACAATGATTGACAATCACTTTTGTGTACTTAGCGTGTATGAGAGACAAATGTTAGCATTTTACCCTTCCGTTATATATAATTTCAAAATTTTTGTTCTTTTGTTCCTACTTTTAACAATTTCTCCTTTTTAAAAGAAAAAAGCACTTGCATATCACGTGTCTTAGATGTATAGTAACAACCAACTAATAAGATTCATTCTTGAAAAGGGGGAGGATTTAAACCGTAGAGTGTAAACAAATTGAAATTGGTTTTTGATCCAACCAGCTTGTTAGGTTATAAGGAAGAGGATCCTCTCCTAAGCTCAGGATAAGGATCCTCCTGATCAGTTCATCTGGACCGTTCAAATTTAATCCAACGGCTTCAAACAGGGAGTCCTTTAAAAGTTATAATAATTGCAACCGTTTGATTAAATTTGAATGGCCTAAATGGGCTGGTCAGGAGGATCCCCATCCTGAGCTCAGGAGAGGATACTCTTCCAGGATATAATACTTGCACATTCCCTTTTTGGGAGGATGAACTCATTCTCCCACTTGCAACGTATCGTCACCATAGAAATTTTATAATCAGAATGGTTTAATTTCTTAATGTTCATTTGAAGATCATGTTTCCAAGTGGAAGAATAAGCTCATTCCATTCTATTTTAAATGCACATAAACATCCTTGTACAACATTTTTACTTTATATTATATGTTAATACATAGTCCTCTCCGACTTCAACTTAGTTATAGGCTGCATGATTATCTTTACATTTTGTAATCATGATAGGACTTGTATTAGATGTTATACAGTCCTTGTAGGACTCTCTGTAAAGTCAGCATATCTTGTATATTTATACCTGATTATGAGCAGTGGAAAAACATAACTTCCATCAATATTATTATTCTATACTTACTGTGTTCTTCCTCTTATTATATATTTCAACATGGTATCATCTTTTTCCTCTGCTTAACCACCCTCTTTGATCCTGCTTTTCTTCATGTCTTCTTCCTCCTCGTTTCCTGGCCCTGATGTGGCGCAATTTCTTAAACTCAATGATTCTAACTATCTCACCTGGCTTCACCAAATCAAGCCCTTTCACATTGGCCATGACTTATGGAAATTTGTTGATGGCTCCCACCACCTCCGGCGGCTACCCTCACCGTCACTGTCTATCCTACCATTGTTGCTTCTGAATCCGACAGCTCCTCGACTGTCACTGCTTCCACCACTCCCAACCCTGCTTTCGCCCAATGGTCGTCAACTACATCACCGCCACCTTGACGGAGCCTGTTCTTGCTTTCACCATTGGCCATGACTCAGCCCACACTGTCTAGGCATTTCTCCAAAGACGCTTTGCTCACGACTCTGTCACCAACTCCACTACCCTGCGTTATCAACTTCTTGATCTCTCCAAATACTCTAAGCCTGTTAATGAATACCTCTAACATGCCAAATCCCTCGCTGACAAACTTGTAGCCATTGGTCATCCTGTCGACCCCGAGGACTTCATCACTGCCATTCTCCGTGGCCTTGGTTCTGACTACCTTACCCTCACCATTGCCATCATCAACGTCACTCCTCTTCATACCTTTGAAGAGCTGCAATCCAAAATTGAAGCCTTTGATCTTCAAAACCCTTACCTTTCCCTAACTTCTGCCGCTACCCAAACTGCACTCATCACAACCCATCAACCTCGTGCTTCATCTCAGCCTTCTAGTACTTGCAGTGGCACTTGGACCAATTGCTCCCAACGCAACTCCAGTGGTCAGCAACGCGGCTGGCGTCTTGGTCGTAATCAGTAATCCCGCAATTCCCAACCTTGGAATGGACCTCCTCATCATTCTCAGCAATCCTGGCCTGGGCCGCCTGCTCAACACCATTGGCCCGCCCCCCGTGGCCTCTCTAGCCGTCCCACCTCAGGCTTATTGGGCCCCGGCCCGTGGTGCCCTACTTGCTCCACCTCGCAGCACAGCGCTACCCACTGTACACACCGCTATGAAGGCCCAGATTCATTTCCTCATTTTGCAGGCTCTCAGGTGGCTTACTACCAGGATCCCAATACTTGGTTTCCTGACACCGACGCTACCCACCACATGACGGGCCATCCCAACGCTCTTCTCTATCCTCAACTTCATCGTGGTCCTAATTCCGTTCAATTGGGTAATGGTGATTCTCTTAACATTACATCCACTCGTACTATTCCTATTTCTCTTAACTCTATTCCGTTTACTCTTCATCATATTTTTCTTGTTCCGTCTCTCCGTAAAAACCTTTTGTTTGTTGCTCGCTTTACACATGAAAACAATGTTGCTATTTGTTTCTTTCCTTTCTTTTATCATATTTATGATTTACGCACTGGTTCCTTATTGTTTCAGGGCCCATGTAGAGATGGCCTTTATCCATTGTCGCTTCCATCACCCCAAGCCCTTGTTGCGTCATCCTCCATACTCTGGCACCAACGTCTCGGTTATCCTTCGTCCTCGGTTTTGTCTCGTCTTAGCTCTAGTTTAGGTTCTAAGTCGCTTTCTTCTAAGTATTTTTGTACAAGTTGTGCTTTAGGCAAGTCCACACAACTTCCTTTTCCATTGAATAATACAAGGACTACTTCTCCCTTTTTTATTATACATTCTAATGTTTAGATGTCCACTACTACCTCCCCTTCTGGTTTTCGTTACTATGTCTTGTTCACTGACGATTATTCTCGCTATTCTTGGATATATTCCATGAAAAATAAGTCTGAAGTTTTCACCCATTTTCAAACATTTGTTGCAATGGCTCAAAACCTGTTTAACGCTTCCATTAAATATTTTCAAAGTGATGGCGGCACTGAGTATGTTAATCACTCATTCTCTATTTTTCTTCGCCAATTAGGTATCCAACACTATCTTTCTTGCCCACACACACTTCAACAAAATGGACTTGCTAAGCGCAAGCATCGTCATATTGCTGATATGACTCGCACACTGCTTACCGCAGCTTCTGCCCCGCTCACCTTGTGGGTTGAAGCTGCGCTCACCTCTGTCCACCTCATCAATCTTCTTCCCATATTTACCTTTCAATGGTTCACTCCCTACACTCTTTTCCTTGGTCGCCCACCCATCTACTCCCACTTACATACCTTTAGATGTATGTTTTCCATACCTTGGGCTTTATGTTCATGATAAATTAACGCCACGTTTTATTGAGTGTGTTTTTGTGGGTTACAGTGCTTCTCATAAAGGTTACAGGTGCCTTGATCGTGCCACTGGTTGTGTCTATATTTCTCGTTATGTGGTGTTCAACAAAGAGGCTTTCCCCTTTGCCACTCCTCTCGGCCAACACCCAAACGCATATGTGGAGCTTGACATTCATCCCGTCGTTACTCCCTTGCCAAGTAACCCACTGCCCGTTCCTACCATTATTAACCCCGTGGGCTCTCCCATTTCTGCAGGCCCGTCCACGCCCCACGACACTGGGCCTAGTCATCCACCTCCTGCAACCCAGTCTCCAGTGCAGCCTCTCACTGCCCAGTCATAGCCATCGCCACCTATGCTTCCCTCCCATCCCATGGTCACCCGATCCAAAGACGACACGCGGAAACCCAAGACTTGGAATGATGGCTCCATTTGGTATCCTCTCCCTCATGCTCTTTCCGTATCGCTTCTTACTGATGAACTTACATGTTTTACACAGGCTAATCGCAAACCCGAATGACAGGCTGCCATGGCAGAAGAAATTAATGCCCTTCTTAAGAACAACACTTGGGTTCTTGTTCCCTCATCCCCAACCCAAAACAAAGTCGGTTGTAAATGGGTTTAACGCATCAAACGCAACACTGATGGAAGCATCGAACGTTACAAAGCACGCTTGGTGGCCAATGGCTCATCAACAACTGGGAATTAACTATGGTGAAACTTTCAGCCCTGTCGTAAATCTGGCAACTATACGCACTGGTCTTAGTCTTGCTGTTTCCAACCATTGGTTCGTTTGTCAATTTAATGTGAAGAATGTCTTTCTGCATGGTCACTTACAGGAAGAGGTGTATATGTCTCAACCCCGGGGTTTTGTTGATCCCCAACGGCCCAATCATGTTTGTTGTCTCACCAAGGTGCTCTATGATCTTAAGCAGGCTCCCCGAGCTTGGTTCCACCGTTTTAGCTCTTATCTTTTTTAGTATGGCTTTCTTCAAAGTAAAGCAGACAGCTCCCTCTTCATTTATCACAGTGGTTCTTCTCGTATGTGGTTATTACTGTATGTTGATGACATTGTCCTGACTGGTAACAACCCTTCTCTATCGCAACATTTTATCACGGCATTAGGACATGTCTTTGAATTAAAGGATCTCGGACCCCTTCACTATTTCTTGGGTCTTCAAGTCAACACCATTGCACTCGGCATGCACCTCACTCAGGCCAAATATGCTTATGATTTATTAACCAAGGCCAACATGTTGGAGTGCAAGCCGTGTTCCACTCCTGTTGCTGCCAAACTATCCTTATCTGTCCATAATGGTGTCCCCTTATCATCCCAACTGAGTATCGCATGTTAGTGGGCTATCTGCAATACCTTACACTAACACGTCCGGACATCTCCTTTGTTGTCCATAATGTTGCTCAATACATGAATAACCCCCTTTCAACTCACCTGATGGTCGTCAAACACATTTTATGTTATGTCAAAAGCACCATTACTCAAGGCTTATTACTCCGCCCCTAGCCCACCTCCTCTCGCATCTCCTCATTTTCAGACGCGGATTGGGCCGGGTGTACTACTGGTTACCTGATCTATCATGGGGCAAACTTAGTGTCCTGGTGTTCCAAGAAGCAACCAACTGTATCGCGTTCCAACGCCAAATCTAAATATCGGGCCTTGTCTCATGCCTATGTAAAAACCATCTGGCTCACCTACTTGCTCCATGAGCTTGGCGTTACCACTCAATTCCCTGTCTATCTTCATTGTGATAATCTCAGTACGACGTACATGGTTGCCAACCCTGTTTTCCATGCTCGTACCCGTCACATCGAACTTGACTATCATTTCGTATGTGAAAAGGTTGCTCTCAGAAGCCACGAGGTTCGCTTCGTCCCCTCTGTTGATCAACCTGCCGACCTGTTGACGAAAGGGTTGCTCAAAGCACGCCACATCTTGTTACGATCCAAACTTGTTCATCCTGGGATGCCCAGTTTGCGGCGGGGTGTTAATACAGAGTTCTCTCCAACTTCAACTTAGTTATAGGCTACATGATTATCTTTACATTTTGTAATCATGATAGGACTTGTACTAGATGTTATACAGTCCTTGTAGGACTCTCTGTAACGTCATCATATCTTGTATATTTATACCTGATTATGAGCAGTGAAAAAACATAACTTCCATCAATATTATTATTCTATACTTACTGTGTTTTTCCTCTTATTATATATTTCTACATTATATATCCATTTCTCTCGTTATATGTTAGCTTCATCACATTGTGATGGCGAAAAAGCAAGTGCGTAATTTGATGCAATAGATAATATGGAGGATCAGAAGACTCCATCCCTTGTATCATAATACTTATTCTATGGTAGAGAATTTAGGACCATCAACCATGCATGCATGATTCAGATGCAATCACACTGAATGTGATGATTCACACAGTGACTTTGGTGGCTTTGTATGGTGAAAAAAAAGGCTGCATGCAGGTCGTACTGGATGTAATTATTGCCCGACGAAACAAGTTTTGTTCTGGTAAATTGAAGGAGGGTTTGTAATGATGATACTCTCGTTGAGAAATGTGGAATGGGCGGTCTAGGTTTTGATGATGGAAGCAAAAAACTTCAACACGTGAACGGATACTGCGGGATATATAATAAAACAACAATTTACAACAACAATAAAGTTCAAAGGCAAATCTAATTTACTGTGTTTTTCCCAGTTTTACATGCGTGATGAAACATTGAGTTAGCTTTCCTTTTTCTTTACCAAAATCGATCATAGTACGTTTGTTGCTGCTGGATTACACTAATTGGGTAAAAAAGAATATCAGATCTTATCCAATAAAGTGACTCCAACATCATCATGGCAATGGATGGTGGGTTTACGTGCATTTCTGATGTGGGATACTTACTTTTTAACCGCGTTTGCAGGTGGATAGCTTGTTTTAATACCTGCTACGAATTAAAGTAATCAACCAAAAAGGAATGCATGGATGTATGTATGAGAAATGTTCTTTGATTACAAGGTGACGAAGGAATGCATGTTACTCATGATTGGATTTGATATTATCTGTTGAAAATAAATTAATGTATTTTTTGTGTTCTAATATGTTCTAATTCTACTTTGATATCAAATATGTAGAAGGGTGGGTCATGACCATGAATTTTGATCACCAAGAGAACGGGACTTTATTATATTAAATTATATGGATTAGTAATGATCTCTATGTTAAAGAGTTTGACATGCTATGTCATTGACTTATTTGAATAGCTTAAACTCTTAAACCGAAATATTCTATTTTGTACATAAGCACAAATTTTATCATATATTTGGCCTGAATCCATAAAACTGATTACGACTTATAGGCTGATTGGTAATTGTTAACAATATATACATGGAAAAAGAGAGATTATAACTCAAAATCAACAATCATGCATACATATATAATTAAGTAACATAACATATAATACTGTTTAGCAATATATATTTGATTTTGTTGATCACAATTTGTTCTTAATTATGTCTAAATTAATTTATGCTATTGCTACGAGTAGATCGATGCATGGGAACCATGTTCCTTCCATGAACCATGATAGTACATATGCTGGTTTACACCACAATTTCCAGGGACAATGTTTGTGAGCAAACAAAGAACATAAATATGCACATATTAACACAAAACACTTAGTCCCTGGAAGTCAAAACCTTGATACTTGGTGTCAATAAATATCATACAACGCAAGTCACAATCCAAGTCCAAGTCCGTTGTTGTTACGGCGGAGACCTTTTCCCTTCACACTTGGCAAATTGGCAAATGCATTATGCATATATAGAGACCCACATTGTCGCTGACATTCTTCACGTGTCCAAGTCCTTAATCACACTTCATTAAAAACACCATCCCTTAATCACTTTTAATAATTAATTCTTCATTTGTACTCTCCCCTTAGTTTTAAATTGTGTTGTACTTTGTTTCTTTTATGCAGATTTGGCAAGCTTCGATCTCCTCTAGTTAAAGTAGTGGTGAGTGACTACTAAGTTAGCCGCTTGCCCAGTTTCGAATGAAAGAAGTCGAAAGGAGCTTAAAAAATTGTTGCTATATGCCTCCTTATTCCACGTCTAATTATAACTTTTCTCACTAATGTTTTTCACAAGAAATATAGGCTAGGAAACATATTACACTTCTCTTCTTTTTTATATGGCAATCTAATATGTTGTGTTGTTAAATAATAACTGTTTGATTAGGTCAAATACAAATAAAATCATATATCCAACAAAAAATCTAGTATATTATGCATGAAGACGAGGTCTCAATCCAAACCTAATTAGCAATAATGGGGAGAATAAACCCATTCCTTATAAGTCTTGCAAAATTTCTTTAACTTTTCAATGTGAAACATTTCTTCTCGTACTTGCATATTATATTGTCAGAGACTTGAAAAGCATTGCATATTGAGTAGATGATTCTTCTTAATCAACGATCTTTAATCATGATATTAGCAGCATAACATGTCAACTATTTAAAATAGTATCATTTCTTCATGTTCACAAAAGTAAAAATCCATGTAAATTGTAATAATGGACCAAATTTTGGCTAACACGCGCCCAAAGAGAGAAGGTATCCTTGGGCTCCATAAGTAAAACCCACTGCTCGTCGCTTAACTAAAAGAAAGTACAAACTTAGGGTTGGGAAATTACAAATAATAAGTTTAGTTAAAGCTAAATCAAGCGTAGTTTAGGCTGGTAATTTGGGGTTTCTAAAGATAGAGTTGTAAGTTTTATAGTGATAATTAAAATAATGTAACAAAGCTGGTATTTAGTGAAAGATTTGTTTCGTTTGTCCACAATTAAATACGTGAGAGATTATTTTCACACACTTAACTAACTCTCTTTTTCCTTTTTATTTCTAATTTTTTAATTTATTTTCATTTAATCTCTCAAAAAAGATAAACAATATATTGTATACATGCTTATGAGTTATGATGGTGATACTTGTTATAGTTTGGGAATGATATAATGACGGTGGGGATCAAAGGAATATGATGTTGTTGCTTCAAATCCCTCCCACGTTGCCCTAGTTTACTAAAGTGGTTTCCTAGTATATTCTCTATTCCATTTCACCTAACCCTTTTTTGTGATTCAAATTTTGAAACACCACCCTCTCTTATCGACATTATTTCCTCCTAAGAAAAACTAAAAGACTGTACCCAATGTGCAATAGAATGCACTCAAAGTTGAAATATCTCACATTGATCGTGTCTGTGAAAAATGAAGAATTTAAATATCATAAACCTCACTTCAACTAATACTGAGCTTTTTGTGGTAAAACCCCACACTTGTAGGATTGTGCTAATGGTAATTAACAGGTTGGGGACAATATCAGGATTGTTGGAAGTGGACATTTGGCCCGTCTCTCTAATAATTTCGACATGGTATCAAAGCCAGGTTGTCCCATGTGTAAAGTCGAACAAGTACATGTGCTTCATGTCAACTTTCTTCATATTGTAAATTGGTTTTATGATGAAACTTCAACTTTCTTCATCCTCAAGTCCTTAAACCGGAGGTCCAAAACATTATGATATAAATTAATCATCATTACATTTTTAAATTCAAAAAATAAAATAAAATCATATTGCTTTCCTCTCTGGCTCGTACTCTCTCCCTAAACATTCATGTAAAAGAAATGGGTAAAAGGTATAAAGTTTGTTTGCAAGGAAGGAAGAGCATGGGCGGTTTGCCAAACATCGACGGGTGGGGGTAGGACCTTGTTTGTTTGTCCTAACTTTTCTAACTTATTAGGGTAGAAGTTGCAGCAGCTTTTGTCTCGACGAAACTCGACCAAGTCTCCAGTATAGATAGCAATCTGCATGAACAAAACAATTTAATCTTTTTCAGACGGATATCCGGGTACGGATGTCAACTGTTCATTACAAGTATACATACCCAAGCTTGAAAAAAAATTATTGAGTCATCGACCATATATCTGTAGACTGTACTTGCGTATTTTTATGTTTATTATATTCTTGTAATTTGATTTTTTTTTTTTTTCTTCTCAAGTTGGGTTATCGATCTTCCAAATAGCTTACTCAAAGTTGTAAAAGGAAACTCAATGTAATTAGTCTAATAAATATACTTATATATGTTATCGATTTATTGTCTAATAGCTAACTCTTAATTTCACCAACATAAATGGCAAGTGGTGAATTGCTTGGTAGTTTAAAATATATATTCGGATCATCAAATGTAACTTGTCGATCCATATTGGATAAATATCGAATTCAGATCATATCATATTATTATCTTGTCTAATTTAAGACCTAAAAGGATTAAAATAGCAGTAGTCACTTTATCCCTTAATAAGATATTTTAAAGAATTTTTCATGTTGTAAAATAAGAAAATATAATGTGCAATTGTATTTTGAATGCATAATGAACTTAAACTACTGCCACACACAAGAAAAAATATATATAAATTAATATAAAAATAAAATAATATGTTATAGAAAGTCAGGTTAGTTATTATCACATCAGATCAACCTTAATTCATATAGGAATTCATTTATATATAATCGGATTATTATATTCAAATTATCAAATTAGAAATCTTGATCCATATCAAGTTAATTACATCAGATTCAAATTGGATTCGAATCAAAATTCAATCCATTGACAGAACTAGGTGATTGGTACCCAACGGTTGTCAGTTGAAGTTAATTATGCTTCATTTCGCAGAAACACTTTGAGCAGTATTGCGTGTACTAACTATTATCTCATCTTTTTAGTATAATCAATGACACTTGCTTACGCTTGCTAATAATTAGATGAAGATTGTTGCAGTTGTCCAAAATAAAACAAATAAATTGTTACCGTAGCAAATGAGATTAAAAAAGTCGGCCGGGTATGAATTGTCGCTCCTAGGATTGTAAACTTTGTGATTTGTCATCCCCATTAATCAAATAAATCTAATAAACTCTTGGTGAAACCAATATACCAAATCTTACATAAAAGCTGCATGCTAGCTAGCTCCAACAAATTAAAGTAATTATAATTTTTTGAGGCATTACATGGACCACGCATGCTTGCAAGATACTCTGACATCACTTATAATGTTTTCTTCTTTTGTGTTTTTGGCTAAACTTAATTGAACTGTGAGACCTTCTTTATGAATAATGGTAAAGAATTTTCTGAACTTTGCAAGAAACGAGTGGAGAAGAAGATATGTGCATGTGCAGCAAAACCCTGGTTTTAGAGAGTTTAAAAACACAACTACGTAGCTCGCTAGCTTTGGAGTTTCGATATAAGCGTACGTATTATATATATACAGTTTAACTGCATGCATGTGCAAAGTAATCTCCATTTGCCATTTGTGTTGCTAATTTCTCTCTCAAATAGAAACCACGCCGCTCTAACCTGATTAAATTAGGTTGCACAGTTGTGCATACATTAAAGCATGAATGCATAAACAGTTTCACTAATCACTGCATCTGCAGATCTCTCTACAGTATACTGTTTCCAGAAATGTGAACAAGACAGCCTGTCCGTGTCTATGTTCATCTTAGTAGGGTTTCTGGTTTTTTCCCTCACAAATTCAAAACAATTATTATTGTTTACTACTTTTAAGCAAAGTTTAAAAGTTGTTCTAGAGGGTGACTTGTGTTCTTTTATGAACGTTGTAAATTTAAAAGGGAAGATGATGAGGTAAGTGGTATGGCCAATGCAAAGATGATGTATCATATCGGATTAGACTTTGGTGACACAACTTAACGACTTTTTTGACTTGAAATGTTTGAAAGGAACCGTTGCAAAAGAATAATGCACAAAATTTTCTATCATGATTTCTGCAGCCATTGGCGATTTGTGGGTACCTAGCTCAGCTGCTATTTTAATTGTTGACCACAAACACATTCATAGATATCATATCATGGACTCTCTGCAGCAATCTCACATGGTGGTTGGGACCCTTTGTCCTAATTTGTGACTTCATCGAAATGACTCTTCCATTGGAAAACAAAACTTTTTTTGGTAACAATACCGCCTAATTTGTCACGACACCTTTGTTTCTATACAACATCTTTCTGGAGATTTGATCGTACCCAAAAAAATAAATGAATTTAAGAGAAGTCGATCAGAACCCTCTAGTATTAACTGCGAAGATCAATGCTGGGTGCAATAAGCTTCTTCTGTATGTAATTTATAGTGACTATGTAATACTATTTAGGTGACGACTGAAGCATTTATATACAAAATTAGAAATTGTTTATTTCTTTCTAAAAATCCAACTAAGTTTTGGTTTATGTGTGAGTGCAGCTTGCTTGCTGGTATGCATTGTGTTCCATAATAGTCGATATGGTTTTCCGACTCCTAAGGGTTCTAAGAACCTCTTCATCCATTTTTTATGGAGCAAGATTCTAGAGTCATACTATTCAGTGAAGTCTTCACATAACATTCGAATTTAACAATGTTGTAAGTGAACCAATTTACTACTGAATTTTTTATACTATTTAGTGAAGAAATTAATGGCCTGTTTGGTATCGTATTAAAAAAAATTCAGAATTTTAAAAGCATTTCTTAAAAAAATATTTTAAAAACAATTTTCTTTAGCAAAAACTTGTTTGGTATGATATTTAAAATTGTCTTTAAATTTTAATAATTAAAAAGAAAAGAAAAAACACCCTACAACACAACTCCCAATGAATTCGAAAACAACTACCAAATTCAATTGGACAGACAAAAAGATCCAATGAGAGGGTTAGAGGAGAGGCAGAGGAGAGGGAAATAGGAGACAGAGATTCTGAAGGGAGGAGACAGAAAGATAGGATATAGATAGAGAGCTAGGAGGGAAAGATTGAAAGTGAGAGGGGAGGAAAGAAAGTAGTGGTTTGGAGTTTTAAAAACTCTAAAAGCTTACTTCTTGTGTTTTCTAGAAGTTGGCTAATTTTTAGGTTAGTTTTGAGTTTAGTTTTTTCAAACAGTCCAACCAAACAAGTATTCAAGGTGTAACTTAAAAGGGTTTTTTAGTCTAAAAACTTGAATTTAAATAAAGTACCAAACATGCTCTAATTATGTACAATGTCACCTCGAATGTCACATATATATTCGATAGTCTATTCAATATAAGAAGTTTAATACACATATATGAAAAATTTATCTTTTTTCTTTTAGATGGTATATGAACAATTACCTTAAACACACTTTGTATTATAATTGAACAGGCCAATAATTTTTTTTTAATACAACGATTTAATTTATCAAACGACAGAGAATGGGCAACCAAAACAGGTCAACAATAATATTATGGGTTTGAATTCCTTATTCATAAGATTCAAACTTAAAATCTCTCACCTATAAGTGAAAAAGAATATATGTAGAATCCATTGGCTGATGTCTTATTCATGCTGAAAACTCAAATTTTCATTTCAGCAAGCATTCTCTCGCATGGTATCATGTTCTTTAGTATCCATTGGCTAAAGTGTAGTTGAATTGACATGGAGGATAGTAAAGTTACCGTTAAATTCAAATCGTGTAGGGATATGGTTGAATGAGACAACTATATATTTAAGTAAAAGTGAATTTGGTAATGATAGTAAGTTAACTTATTAACCTTGTCATTTGGGCTGGTTAATCGGTGTGATTACAAAAAATGGAACCACTTGTAACATTTAACTGATTTGACCCCAATCTAAATCTCTCTTTTTGTTGTTGTGTGTGCGCCTATTTACAACTGGTGTGAGAAGGAGGGAATGAATACATGCATTTGGTTCAAAGGTAAACTAATAATATTATGACATATTTACTTAACATGAATCAGAAAAGTAAAGGATCGAAAATATTTTGAATAAAAGAAGTGGAGAAAGAAAATCGGATTAACTAGTTCAACTAGTTGTTTTATTCTAGATTTTTAAGTATTAGTGCACAAATTTTAAGAAAAAATCTACAACTTTCCAGATACCATATTTGATAATAAACACATAAAAAGTTAAGAATTAAAATAATTTTAGTAATCTTATTTCAATAAATGCAAAAAACTCAAATGTTATAATCTTTCAATTTTATTCGCATAAGTAAATACACCATTAACTACTTCACCTACAAGCTCTTTTACTTGTGTTTCTATTATTTTTTTTATTTTGCATATTCCATAATGAATCAGGTATGCATTATAGTAAGGCTTAGTTGGATGAATAGTCCCCCTAGTGATTCGTTAGTTGGAAGAATCCGTCTAGTAAAACAAATTAGGATTTAAACTATTGTGGTGACAAGGAGGATCCTCGCCAGATCCTCTTTGTAAGGATTTTGAGGATCCTCCAATCACATATGTTCTTCGTACATCATGTAATAAGAAATTATTGTAAATTTTTTAATTTAAAATTGAATATAAACAGTTGGAAGAGATTTTACCACCTGTAAAAATAGGGATAAAAACACTTTAAAATACTTGCAAGAGAAGCAATATCATTTTCCGCAAGGATTGAATGAATAATTTATGTAAATACCAAATCTTAATTAATTATTTACAAACAAAGGTTGCAAGAGGTTGATTTTACGACCTAAAATATTAAAAACGAATTTAATTAAAAAACAATTAAATAACTTGACAAAGTAAAGAAAACAAAAGAAAATAGTTTTGAAAACCAAATTGTAAAAAACCTAGGGTTCCGTCGTCCCCTTAACAATCCTACGTAGATTTACCAATTACTTATGAATTACCCATGCAACTTTGAAAGTTAGGTTTTCCTTATGCATATTCTACTTGTGGCCTTCAAGCTAGAACGTATATCAAACATGCAATCTGTCTGTGGCATTCAAATCAAATATAAACATGCATGACTCATTACGCTTTGTGAAAACCCTTTGAAAAACCATGCAACCCCTAAGACGTGGCATTCGCCCTAGGTGAAATTACAACTATCAATCACAAGAAGCAATACTCAATTCCTTGGTGACATTCCAACCGAATTGCATCCGATTACTTATCTAAACATCCTAATGGTAGCTAAGCATTAAGATACAGAGACAGTTTAAAACACAGTGATTAATAATTCAAAGTATGCATGCATAATCATAAGCAATTAAATAAAAATTACATTTTCATACTTAGGCTCAAGGCATCGCCCTAGCAAACGAAAATTAGTTACAAACAATCATAAAACACAAGGAATCATATTGAAATAGAAAAAGGATAGAAAACACCTTGAAAATACAAAGCGTGAAAGCCTAGCTAAATTCTCCACGTACGTTCCCCCTCTTCTAATGGCTAAAAAATCTTATTTATACTACTAGAAAATAAAACCCTATCTAGAAAAAGGTCTTAGAATAAAACTAGGAAACATAATAAAATAATAAAACAGAAAATAAAAGGTTTCCTATTTAAACTAAAATTCGGATTTCTTAGAAAATTACACTTTTGATTGACCAAATCAACTCCGATTTAGTCCCAAAAGGTCTATTTTGAAAGCTGAAGACGTCCCCTACAAATCCTCAGAAGGAATCTTCCTCAAAATACGCCATCTTGACCTCCAAAATACCTAAAAACGTCCAGAAACATCGATCTGGGAAAGTTGCGCGCTGGGCCTTAATTTCATCGCCACGGTCAAACGGCCTAGTAGAAAAATCTGGAATTTTGGCACAATCATCTTGAAAGGCACACAAACATCTTCCAATTGGAATCACTCCAAAATTCATCCATTTGATTACTTTTTGCTTCAGAGGAAGTCGAATGACCTACATTGAAAATATAATTCAAAGTATCAAATTTCTATCAAAATAACTAATAAATTAATACTAAGATTAGGGTAAAAATATATGATATAGTATGGACTCATTAACAGTACCTGACAAAAATTAGCCGCACAATGTACGATGAAATGATGTGACTAGAGGATCCCCGGGATCCTCACAAAGAGGATCCGGCGATGATCCTCTCTCTTGTGGTGAAGTATATTATGATTTAGGCCCAAAAAACTAAAGGTTATGTCAAAATTCTGTTAACTTTATCTGTTTAACGTCACATATAATTCTCACATGCTAACAATTAACAGAGAGTTGGCGAACCTTTTAATTTGGGATCTAAATCCTAATGAACTTTACCACAAAGGTTTAGCATTTAGATCTTAATTTTTTTTGTCTCAATGGCTATCTTTACATGAACTAATAATCTAATAGGCTTATATAGTAAATATGGGAGATCATTTCAAGACACATCAAGTGCAATGCACGTGCCTTGCCAATGAGAGACCTGCATCACTAAATGGTAAAAATGAGTTGCATCATCTTGTAACCTGTATGATATATGGAGTGGGGACTGGGCAGGTCAAACTTTCGGAGTGGAGATGGAGATGGATCATCTTTACTTTTGGGCTTGAATGACATCCTTATGTGAAAATCAATAATTATGCGAATTCCTTGTACTGTAGACGATGTCACAGTCACTGAGTCACAGATCGGTTTGATCAGCTGAGCTTCTGGGCCAGAGGATCTCGTTTATTGGACTGATGAGATTTCTAGGACATTATTTGGACGGTAGGTCCGTGTGTAAGTCCAATATTGTGGACAGGTGTCATGGGTCAGACTCCAGATTAGGCAGGGACCTCACGGTGCGTGTTACTGCTGCGCTTGCGCTGTAACTTGTCCTTTACAATTTGTCCTTGTCAATTTGACAAAACAGCAATGGATGGCTGGCCCGCTGGGTGGATCAACTGTACCAGTGGTTCAACTCCGGTCCAGGCAGCCCCGATCTATCCAATACTACTCGGTTTCAAACAACCCCATTGGTAGGTTAGGTTTGGGACCAAGGTCACCAAACTATTTTATTAAGGATTTTTATCGTTGGCAAATGTTATTGGCATTTCAAAAATCTCATTCTAGATTCCTTATAAGTGTAATTTTCTTTCCTAATAAACAAATTTTGAAGTATAGAATGAAATTTTTGAAATGCTAATAACAATCCCCTTATCCCATCAAGATAGTCCTTGAAATTGAAAATCGATCAATATAATATCTGAAATTTACCACCAAACATCAATGTCGTTCTTGCCGTTTAATTCTGTCAATTTTTCTATTAGTGTGCTAACTCGGCACACATGTAAATCTAACATCCAATGAGATGATGCCACGTGGATTTAACAAAAGAAATTTTCCTTTTGTTAAATATTATTATAAGAATTAAAAACAATTTTTCTTTTTGTATACTTTAAAACTAAAAAATGCAAAAAAATAAATAAAGAATATGAACTGTTCATCTTCTTCTTGCCCTCCCACCCCAGTCACTCCCAGCCCAGTTGTTCATCTTCTTGTTCTTTTTTTCCATTTTTTATTTTTCAAGTTTTAATTATATAAAAACAATCGAGATGGACGAATCGATCTCGCGTTTCAGATGTTTTATAGCGACTCGTATATAGAGACAAAAATCAAAACCCGGAAGCTTTATCTCTCGTCTTCGCTCCCGGGTTTGCAGAAATAGGAAGTCAATCGGAAATCATGGAAGCTACGCAAGCTCTGGTGACGAATCTGATTTCAGAATCACCTACCTCTAACCCCAATAATTGTTGTGCCAATACAGGAGAGAAAATCGCAGAGAGAGATGAAAAGAGAATGAAAGATCATGGGCTGGGTTCTTCTTTAGAAGCAAAAGAATAAAGTAAAAGTGAAGATGACAATAAATGATTAGAGGGAAAGTGACGATGACAACGTAAGAAGCGACACGAATGCTTTCAAAGTGTATAAATGGACGGCTGCTTGGGGTTGGGGATGGCGGACATCGCATAGGGAGTGGGGAAATGCGGCTGGGTACATTCTTCTTGGCCCGTTTTTTAATAAATTTTAAAACACTTTTAAAACTTTCTTTTGTTAAATCCACGTGTCTTCATATCATTGGATAGTGAGCTTACACGTGTGTCAAGTCAGCACACTAACAAAAAAATTGAGGCAAGAACGACAGTGATGTTTAGTGACAAATTTCAGAGATTATATTGATCGATTTTCAATTTCAGGGATCATCTTGATGGGATATGTCAATTTTAAAGATCATTTATGATAAAAAAAAAAAAAAAAACCTTTTTATTAATATAAAGAGATTATTAGTATATTAAGGAACCAACATTCTAAGTAAGGTAATGTTGAGAAAATTAAATTTGTAAATTAAATAACATGAAAGTTAATGATTGAATATTATTAAGTTCTTTTTTGTCAAAATATTGTTTAAGTATTGATTAACATACTTATTTCTTATTAATAACACATTATTTATTTTCTAAATTTAATATGTAGATTTAGTCCCCACCTCAAAGTGTGCAACTGAGATTTTAACAAGCACAAATAGTTGCCTGCAAATTAAATAGAAACTGTAAGGTTGGGGGTAAGAATGCATTAAGGAGTGTCGCGCTTTCTGTAACCCTTATTATAGGGCCCAGTTTAGTGACTACCGGCTTCAGACCCAAACTCTGATAATATAAAAAAGCCCAATGAAACAGCTGGGAACTGTTTTGGACTTGTTAGACCATCTCCAAATCTAACGAGCAAACCATGGATTCGTTCAGCTACTTAATACTACGGTGTAGTACTTCTTTTCACTTATAAGTGAAAAGTCTTAGGTTCGATTCTTGTCAAAAACGAATTTGAATAACATTATTGCTAGCCCATTGAGGCTTAGCCCAATCTTCCACCCGTTACTGTAGATAATATCATTTATTAAAAAAAAATAGCCTTGTTCATATTATAACTCTACAATAAATGATGTCAAGTCATATTCATATTCATCTCCGGTCGGATGGACTAAACATTGCCCTTCAATAATCTATTATTACAAAGTTTATTTCTTAAATTTATTGATTAATTTACTTTTTTTTTTTAATAAACGATATTATCTACACTAACAGGGAGGGGTTAGGTTTAAACTCGCAATGGGCTAGCAATAATATGGTTTAAACTCGTCTTTTACGAGAACCAAACTTAAGATCTCTCACTTATAAGTCAAGAGAACTACTATTAGACCATAATATTAAGTGGCTTGATTAATTTGATTAAACTAGCGTATTAAAATAAAGTTATTCGGAAATCAACATCTTATTTATGAGATCTCTAATTTTCTCCTTGTACTGCAATTCTGTTCTCCTTTAATTGTTGTTTCACTCTGATTTGGATCTACGATGCTTATGTGCTTTGAATTTTGTTTGTCTGCTGGGGAAATCCTAGAAAATAAGTGAAAACCTAAATTCAAATACTTGGAATTTAGTTATTGTTTGTATTGCAAAATCATAAATTTGAATGTGATCTCTAATTTTAGCATCTGCGCACAGAATCTGGGGATTGTGTTGTATTGGGATTGATTGATTGATTGATCATAGATTAGCTTCAGACGCTGCAATTTCACCTAGAATTTAAGGTCCCCTTTCAGATTTTTTTCATTCACTTCCAGCCCTCCTCTAGTCACTCCTCGGAGATATCCTAATCCTAGCACACGAAGACTAGGCCCCGGCAAACGGGCTGGGCATCTAGCCAAGGTTGGCCAGCCCGATGCTCCTTTAACCATGCCTTGGCCGGTCCGATGCCCTCTTAAGCTAAGGTCGGCCAGTCATGTTCAAGCCATATTTTGGGAATAATACTTAGGTACCTAAAAGATAAGTAGGAGCTCCTACTTGAAATTTTTAGTGTTTGAATCACAGAGCTTTGTGCTTATAATTAGAACTGTTCATATTATGAATTACATTGTAAAGATCATCTATGCAAAAATTGAATTAAAACTAAGGTCGTTAATTGAGTCAATTTATTCTAGCAAATATATAGACGGCTCGTAATGCTTTAACCAATTCAGTTTATTTGTTTTTATACGGTTGTATGACTAAATGACCTTAGTTTTAATTGATTTTTTGCAAAGGCGATCTTTATAGGGTGATTTATAATATGAACGATTCTGATTATAAAAGCGAAATTATAAATTGGCAACAATTGAGTAGCCAAGTATTGTTCATTTTTTCAGCCCTTTAACCCTCTCCATTAGAAATGGTCTTAATTTTGTGATTGGGACAGACTGTCTAATCATAAACATATGTGATTAAGATGGTAAAAGGGGTTAATCCTCAAAAACCTGGCAGCACAAAAGGCCATTTCTCACATACGAGAGGAGGAGATTGTGTTTTCTTCATCTTATCAATCATACGATGAATGTTCTTTCAATCATGAAGGTCACTTTCCTAATTAGAGAATTAGGACTAATCAAATGCAAATTAAGAATGGTGTGGAACCGAAGGGTTGATGAATCAGCTAGGAAACCATGGTCTGAGACACACTTCTAAGGCAACCAAATTGGAGTATGGGAAAAGGTGGAGGCATTGAAGACACAGGCCTTGTACAAGACTCCAATGAGAAGCTTGGGGATTTACTTAACACAAAAAGTGACCTAAAATGGTAAAAGAAACAAGGGAAGTAATTTCCGCACACTCATTTTCTTTTCTGCATACCTCTATTTAGTTCTAACCTTTAAATTTATTAAATCAGATAAGAATTTCGAGACAATAATAAACAAAGCATTCAGAAAGTGAAAGCAAAAAAAAGTAAGCAGAAATCAGAAAATGTTGCTTGAGGCATAAGGAACACGAGAGAGGGAGACAACGTTTTTTTTTGTTAAGAAGTGTATGAAAAAGCAAATGTGATTGGTGGGGTGGCTCCTTGTGCTATAAGATATAAAAGGGTGTGTGTGTGTGTGACAAGGACATGGCACCAAGAGCAAAATGTGATACATGATAGGCCTGCACTGCAAAGGGAATGGAAGTGAACACATTGTCATAGAAAACAGTGACTTTAAAAACTTCACCCTTTCTCTAAGCAATACCTACATTTCATCTTCCATTCCATTCCTTTCTCTTACTGTTTATTTCTTCTCTCATTTGGTTTCACCTACATGAGCGCCACATCCTCTTCTCCAAATGGGGTGGCTGCACTCCATCTTCTCTCCTCTTAAGAAGATGTGGTTTCGCTTCCATTCCGCTCCGAAGAAAAGTAAGTTCTCATAACTCTCTCCAACCCTTACATTCTCTCCATACTTCTGCACACGCAATTACACATTCTAGTTCCATGTTCATGCATACAACCTGCATTTCCCACCACTTTCGAGCCTTCCGCACAATATCAACCTCTTCTTTCGGAAACTGTGTCGCGCGCGCACACAAACACTCATGTTTAATATCTACAATCTACTGCAACTACTAATATCTAGGATCTTTTTGTGGTTGTTTGTAGCAGGAAGAGGGATTTACATTCTGTATGAGGATGTAAAATCCTGCCCCGATGAGGATGTGCATGTTCTGTGGTCAATACTAGTGGAGGCCCATGCACATACACGTACTACACCTTCTTTGCCTTTGCCACCATCAAAACCATGAATTCATATATGAAGGCTCCAATGTTCTTCATAGCATATGAGTGAGCGAGATTTCCTGCTGCCAAGTATATACACTATTTAAATACACACACACACACACACACACACACATATATATACTTTATTTTGATACTGGGTGTACATGTAAAAAGGTTTTTCCTCAGTTTCCGTTCCAGTAAATTTAATATTGAAATATGCCTTTCTTGTGATTTGGGAGTTTTTTGAATGGCTTCAAAGCTGAATGAATCTTTCTTTTACATATTCAGATACGATTTATGGTTCTTTAAAAAGAATCGCCGACGTATTTCATTCATGAAGGCAGCAAAAGAATACGATCAGACATGTAGTTTATGCACAAATTAATCAGAGGGCAGTTGGTTTTAGTTGTTTTCTGTTTCTTCCATGCGTGTTTCTTTTCGTTGTTTAGTCTATTTGCAGTGGTTGAGGTGGTTCTCTTTGTTTCTTCAGTTTGTGGATCAAAGAATGGATGGGACACCCTCCATGATTTACATGTCTAAAATAAATATAAAAAATCATATCATTAAAGTAGTTTATGATTGCACAAAAATGTCAAGCAATCTAAAATAATGTGATTTATTGACTTTGACTCTAGAAAGAGTAGTGACGAAATTTTTATGTGTAGTTTTATATTTGAAATTTGGGATGCCGTGGACAATCCCTTTACAATGTGATCGACAAGACAAATAATAGAATATAAGAATTAAAGACTTTGATCAATAAAGAAGACATCTTTAGGAATCGTTTTGTTTCATACCATTTTGTTTTTATTTTATTTTTTTAACTGAAAATTAAAAACTAAAACGTAAAATCTACTTTTTGAGTTTTTAAATTCGGTTTTTATAAAAGATAAAACTTGGAAACTGAAAGTATTTCAAAACGAATTATCAATTTTAAAAAAAAAAAAATTAAAACGAAATGACTATTCAAACAACATGTTAGTTAGTACAACAATTATAAAATGCCAAAATGAGTTAGAATTGACTGTTGATAAATATAACAATTCAAATTCTCTGCGTATACAAAAAGAATTTGTAACTCAATTAATTAAAAGTGTTTCACCATCCAAATGAAAAAGAGGGAATGTGTTGTTGATACTTCATTGGAGATTATTCTTCACGACGTATGGTACTTTGCAAACAAATTTTCTCTGATTGATTTTTGTTATGTTTCGCGGGATGGGAACCTTGCTGCTCATGCAAGGGCGGCGCGTGTTGGTTCCTTCTTGTGGGATTCATTAAGGTCTAAGTTTTTGTTTAACATATTAGCTGAGGATGTAAATGTTTCTATTCGATTATGATTTAAATAAAAAGAAAACTAATTAAAAGGGCTTGAAAACTTTGAGTTTTAATGATAAGGACAAAATAAAGGGTAAAGTGAATAGTACTATGATTGATTTTTTAGTGTAAAAATATGATTTTTTTGTTAAAATGAACAGTACCGGGAGCTTTTCGTTAAAGTTCCCTTAAATAAATTCTACCTTTGGAAAAGAAAAAAAAATTAATTAAAAGTGTTTACTTGTATTACAATATTATTTGTGAGAGCATTTTTGCTCACCACCCTATTAATCACCATTAGATGAGTTTGAATTTTAAGATTCGTGTAGTAGATAAGCACAAATCTCAAGATTCAAACTCATCTAAAGGTGATAAATAGGATGATGAGCATACACCACATTAAATGGTGGTGAGCAAAAATGCACTCTATTATTTGTATGGATTTTTCTTTTTTCAAATTTTTATCTTCAGAATGCTGTTATGTATTCCTTTGATGGAAACCAAATTTGTAAACTAATTGATGTGTCACTAATAAAAAATAAACACGTTAATCAACACTTGAGTAATAATCCAATTGTCGATAACCACATTATTTGATTTATAAAATTTTGTTAAAAATTTGACTAATGCTAGGGAGACTAAATTTATAGACTAAATATTGTAAACTAAATGACATGCAAGTTGGTGATTGGATTATTACTTAATTGTTGATAAACTTGCTATTTTTCTATTAGAGACACCTAATTTGATTTGCTAATTTAATCTACAAATTTAATCTTTCTTGCATTACTTTAAATTCCTTTAGCATAGTAGAAAACGTATTGAATCTCGGTGTCCTCCGACCTAGTCCATGGATGAATAAAAAAGCAATAATCAAAAATGTCTTTAGGTCATTACTTTATGTCTTTCAGGAAATGGATCATCTTTGGATCCCTTCCACTAAATCCTTTTCATTAAATAATTCGAATCCTTGAAATTTGATTCAACGACTAAAGTTATTATAACTTTTAAAGTGGATTCCTGTTTATAGCGGTTGGATCAAATTTCAAGGGCTCGAATTAGTTAATGAGCAGAACTTGGTGGATCCCTTCCATATCATTTATGTCATTTTCTTATGTGTGACTCGAAAGTTTGATGACCAATTTTGGATGAAGTGGCATTGAGACGTTATTTTTTTTTATCCTTTTCTTTTGTTGTTTAATTTAAGTATGCGTTGGAAGCAAGACACCTGGGCTTATGTAACTACACCACGTCATAAGTGAGATTTAAGTGAGGTTTACCTTAAGGAATTTTAACGAAAAACTTCCGATACTATTCACTTTAATGAAAAACCATATTGTTACACTAAAAAGTCAATCATGATACTATTCACTTTACCATTTATTTTGTCTTTATCTTTAAAACTCAAAGTTTTTAAATTATTTTCATTAGTTTTTCTTTAATCTTAATATTTTGGGATGTGATATCCACACAACCCATTTTATTTTTCATACATTCTTCTAATTTTCGATTGTCGGATCGGATAAATTGAAGAAAATCAACGGACAAAAATTAACTAAAAGTGTGTAAAATAAAACGGAATGTGTGAATAATTCACCCCAATATTTTTCACTCTATTTTTAGATATTTTATAGGGTATGACAAGTCTCCGAAAGTGCATATCCTCTCCACACCCCAAATATTTTTCACTAGATTTTTAGATATTTTATAGGGTATGACTTCCAAAGGGACAAAAGTTGTCTGGCCTCCCATTTTCGATGCCTTTCCGTGCTCTTCTGTTTATATGGTCACGGTTAAGCTACGTCAACATTTTATATTACTATTCATTTTTGTCGTATTATCTTTATAAAAAAATAATATAAAATGTTGACGTGACTTAACTGTGATTACACAAAACAGGAGGGTACGGGAGGGCATCGGAAATAGGAGGGTAGACAATCCTTGTCCTTCCGAAAGTGCATATCCTCAATATTATTACAACAAAAGAAAAAAAATGGCAAAACTCAGATTTTAATTACCTAGTGCAATTTATGTCACACATATACTATCACGTGGATAAAATAAAGATATTTAGAAGGAAAAAACAAAAACCCTATTTACGAGTTGCCTAGCCGTAGATCTAGGATCTATTCAAACTAGAATTATGGTAAACTTTCACCCTGAAGACTCGCAATATGGAAAGAAATGATTCACGCACTCCTTTTTTCCTTATCAACACCCCTATTTGTTTATAACTGTTAATTTTCTTTTTATTTTATTCAATCAAAATACCAAAAATCGGCAGGAGTGTATGATGAGAAAATGTACGTGCCAAAATCACTTCCCTTCCAAAATGGTGTTAATTAGGTTGCTTATTTCTAGTAATAAACTAACAGTAGGAGTTTCAAGTTTTTGGCACCAATCTCATTTAGTTTCGTTGCTGACTTTGTTCTTAGCAACTTAGTTGAGCTGAGAAAGTTTTGTAAAGTTCTAGTGAATGACAATGAGTGTTTGATATTGCTTGGATAACAAGTAACTTGTTTTACGAGTTATTTGATGTACAAGTGATACAGTTGGTCTCTACTCCATAAGGATTATGGAGTCTTATCCATGCAACTAACTTAAACAAATCCTGATAAGGGTTTAATGCAAAGATGTTGAATCATGATAGGACTCTAATAAGGGTATACAATCGTTGATAGGCCAGTGGTGTAACCCTAACTGATATATATATATATATATATATATATATATATATCAAGTCGTAGTCTCTGCTCCCATACGAGAAAAACCCTAATAGACTATTGAGACCTATTCACACAGAAAGGGAATTATTGAGTAGTGCGAGTAGAAGACTACCTTGCAACTTAGACATGGCATCGAACACAGGTAAGTGTTCATATGATTACTTTATGGTAAACACTGTATTATACTTGGGGAAGGAATTGTCATGTAATCCTAGTACCTAGTTGATAGTTCTGGCTTATAGGTTTTGTTAAATAGCTTACAAGTTTCAGAGGCAATTTTAACAAAAGCTAAAATGTCCCCATTCCTTACAAAAATTAAATTAAAGGGCGGTCATGAGGAGACTTGCTACCAAATTAATTCACAGAATGGCATTAATTTTGTATAAAATGGGGGTTCCCAACTGTCAATATAATAACAAGTTCATATAATCATTATTGACATTTTGAAAACAACTAGTGCTTAATACCTGCGCGTTGCCACAGGTTTGAAGTTAAAAAGTTAAAAATGAAAAAATTCGGTTACAAAATAGGAACAACGATAGCAACAATGAATTTGGAATAACGTTAACTGGAAAAGGTTAAATTTAGATAATATAAAGATACAAATTATAGTTATCCATTATATTGTAGCAGTTATATGTATTTCTAGATTAGGAGGATTACATTCAGTTACAAAAAATAGAAATTCCCGGTATAAAGATACAAAAAACATTATAATAACTGAATTTCCTCTAATAACCCCATCTAATATAGTGTATTCCAGCTTTTGCATACAAAAAATGAGGAGATGTTGTATGGGGATGCAAAAAATATTGTTGAGTTTTGGGCAAACAAAGATATGTACAGGTTTTTAAACATGTTAAACATGATTTAATATAGATAAACAAAACACGGTAAACATTCTTGATCAGAGTAGTGAAAGGTGTCTTCAGCCCTTGTTGTCATGGATAAAACAACTTGAACAAAGAGGAATAGAACAGAACATATTTAGATAGGATTTAGTATCACATTTAAATGGTAATGGAGGAAAAGATAAAACAACTTGAAAGCATACTAACCTAATCATTGTTTCCAGTGCTGCTTGCTGTGTGGCTTTGCCTGAGTAGGAGGTGATTTTTTTTTTTTTTTTAATAACTTGATCGGAACCTCATCATATTCTCTTGGATCAACTTTTGAAATTTCTTCAGATTCACTGAGTTGAATGATTATGCAACATTGATATAGTTTTTCACAGAAAGAAGAAAAGATGATTTTTTTTTTTTTTATAATTATTGAAAATGTTTGATATGTAAATTTTAAGAAAGTTGAAGTGAACACATGGAAATTTTTTAAAACATGATGTAAAAATATAAACATCATATTTGAGAATAGTATGAAATTAGATATCAAACCTTTGTTCACCAGGAATGAAAAGCGCTCTTCTCACAGATTCTCTTTTTCGTTTATAAGATTGATCACTTGATTCAAGTGTTGAGAACGATTCAAAAACAAAAGAACAGGACTGGCAAGAGCGGGAGAAGCAAACAAAGACAACGAAGAAAGCAAACGATTGCCAAAAGCAGGAGAAGCAAAGAAAAACAACAAAGAAAAATTCAAAAGAAAACGGAAGAAAGAAGAACAAAGGTAGAGATACTACCTTGTGGTGATGATTGACACGTGAACGGGTATAAATTTTTATTGTTTGTTGTGCCACAAATCATGTGGCCCAATTTTAATCACATTTTTTTAATATTTTTTTTCTTCCCATCAGAAATACATGAGTTTAAAAAATTAAGAAGGTATAAAAATGTTATTGTTTGTTATCATAGAAAAATTTTAAAAAATGTACAATGATAAATTATACATATATTAAAACTCAGTTAGGTAGCACAATAAAGACCAAAGAAAAAGTCACTTATTATAAATCACCTACTTTGCTTTTGTTTGAGCAGCTCTGGGAATCGATGGTTTTCATATCCTGTAAATTTGGACTCTTAACTTCGCTAGCTTTATATACGATTGTAATTTATTGATAGGAGTTGGAGCTATATTTTTCATTTTCCCTGGTCAAACAAAGCATAAATTTTTTAATTTCTCTTTCGTTCTTTATTTATTATTTCCTATTTTCTCTACTCTAATTTAAACATCAAATTCATCCAAAAACGGAATTTTTTAATAATTATTTTGTGACATCCCACATCGCCCAGGGATGATCCTTATATGTATATCCTATCCCTACCTAGCACGAGGCCTTTTGGGAGCTCACTGGCTTCGGGTTCCGTAGGAACTCCGAAGTTAAGCGAGTAGCGCGCGAGAGCATTCCCAGGATGGGTGACCCATCGGGAAGTTCTCGTGTGAGTTCCCAGAAACAAAACCGTGAGGGCGTGGTCGGGGCCCAAAGCGGACAATATCGTGCTACGGTAGTGGATCGGGCCCGGGTTGTGGTGGGGGCCCGGGCCGGGATGTGACAATTTGGTATCAGAGCTTGGTGGCTACGAGGAATCCAACGGTGTTCTGACAGAATGGACAAAAATTAGGACTCACTTTTGGGTGTTTCATCTTAGAAATTGTATCTTTAAAGCTTCCGTACTGTGTAAATGGTTACGTCACTCTCACGTGACGGCCAGCATGCCCTCCTTCGGGACGGGGTGTGTCAATTGGTATCAGAGCTTAGTTTCAATCTTGGACATCTTGAGAAGTTCTAGTGAATTCTGTCAGAAAACTGACACACCCCGTCCCGAAGGAGGGCATGCTGGCCGTCACGTGAGAGTGATGTAACCATTTACACAGTACGGAAGCTTTAAAGATACAATTTCTAAGATGAAACACCCAAAAGTGAGTCCTAATTTTTGTCCATTCTGTCAGAACACCGTTGGATTCCTCGTAGCCACCAAGCTCTGATATCTTAAACCTGGAGGGGCGGGGTGTGACAATTTGGTATCAGAGCCTAACCCTGGCCGCGTGTGTGCCGACGAAGACGTCGGGCCCCTAAGGGGGGTGGATTGTGACATCCCACATCGCCCAGGGGTGATCCTTATATGTATATCCTATCCCTACCTAGCACGAGGCCTTTTGGGAGCTCACTGGCTTCGGGTTCCGTAGGAACTCCGAAGTTAAGCGAGTAGCGCGCGAGAGCATTCCTAGGATGGGTGACCCATCGGGAAGTTCTCGTGTGAGTTCCCAGAAACAAAACCATGAGGGCGTGGTCGGGGCCCAAAGCGGACAATATCGTGCTACGGTAGTGGATCGGGGCCGGGTTGTGGTGGGGGCCCGGGCCGGGATGTGACATATTTCCTATTTTTGTGCTCTAAATTAAACACCAAATTTACCCAAGAACATAAAATAAGCAAAAATAAGTGGGAAAAAAAAATAAAAAGAAAAGAAGAACAACATACCTGAAGTAGAACCCGCGCGAAAATGGCAACACAACACCTGGGAAAAATGAACAACATCGTTTCCTGAAAATACAAAATAGAACCAAATCATGCACCCATAATAACAATGACGACACACAAACAAAAAAAAGACGAAGCACCGTTTGCTAAAACGCAAAAGAAAGAAGCAGAAAAAGCAAAGGAAAAATTAAGGAAAGAAAGAGATAAAAATGAAAGATAAAGGGAGAAGCCCTCTCAGCAGAAAATCCCTGATGATCAACACGTGGAAGACAAAAACAGAGCAAAACCAAATAATAAAATAACCAAAAGTGTTGATGCACAAAATCGGCAAAGACTTTGGTACAACAGAAAGTGTCAAGTTTGTGACCTTCGCTAGATTGCTCTGGTCATTAGTGTGGATAAGTATGTAAATGAATAGAGACAGGGAAGCAAACAACACAAGATGTACGTGATTCACCCAGATTGGTTACGTCCACGGAGTAGAGGAGTTCTTATTAGTTGTGAAGGGTTTACACAAATACATAGGTTCAAACTCTCTTTTAGTGAGTTCTAGTGAATAGTTTAGTACAAATGACATTAAAGATTATTGTGGGAGAATGATCCCCTTTTATAGAAGAGAGTTTCTAGCTTTGTTCTGACATTGACACGTGTCGTGTTGTGATTGGCCTCTGATATCGACACGTGTCGCGCTGTGATTAACTTCTGATACTGACATGTGTCGTGTTGTGATTGGCCTCCTGGTTGGAGGAAAAGTCTTGTGGGTCCTTGACGGTATGTTGTTGACTGGTGCTTAATAGTTTCAGGATTGGTCAAGTATGGTACAAACAAAAGGCAAGGTGGAAGACAGCGGGGCTTCTCACAATTTTTAATATTTGGTTTCCATGCATTCAAAATTTTTTATAATTTTTTGTTGTGTTATGTGCCATAAACCTGTATTAACTCATTTTTTTAAATATTTGTTGTCAGTTTTTTTTGTTATTATTTTATCTTTCTTTGTGCCCACACTCTACAGGGGACTTTGCATTCAAATGTTTTTATAATATTTTATTATGTTCTGTGCCACAAATCGTGTTCCGTGCCACCTACTGCAGGAGACTCAGTGTGGAAGGCAAAAAGCCGAGCAAAATCAAAAAATAAAATAATCAAAAGGCAAAGCAATGGGGACAGGTGGGTTTCTCACATTTTTTAATAATTATTTTGTCCATGCATTCAATATTTTTATAATTTTTTATTGTGTTGTGCGCCACAAACCATGTGGCCTGATTTAAGTCATATTTTTAAAATAATTTTTTGTCAATTTTTAATTAATTATTTTATCTTTCTTTGTGCCACAACTCAACGATCATAGACACGCAACCTGGGAGGACAAAGGATGATCAACACGTGGCAATCATGGGCAATACAGGTATTTTATTGTGTGAAGTAGGCAGCATAATGGTAATGGACCCAAAAAATCAGGAGCATTTCCGCTCTTTTACTATTGCTGAAGAGTGCTAAAACTCAACTGAGTTTTAGTATATATAATGTCAAGAGTCAAACTGAAAACCCTGTTCAGAGTAGCACTCATCCAGAAATTTGCTGGATCCGTACGTTAGCGTGAAAATTCCCTCCAGAAATCCTGCACATACGAGTATTTCCTTTCAATAACAGTAAAATACTACGTCGCAATGACTCTCGTGATCACTAAAACGAAACCTGTGGAACTTTGCAAGCGTTTTAGTGACAGGAAGGCTTAATTGGCAACGAATTAAGTTCAAGTACTCAATGTATAGAACGCTTTCATACTAATTAGTAAAACGGTTGCAAGACCGCGTGTGATCACACAAATACATAAGATTTCAAGGTTGTTCAAAATTAACAATACATAAACGAAAAACAACTTAGGAAGACTTACTGTTATACTAACCAGGTGCTTTAATAGCTTTATAAAGCTGATGGAGAGGGAACGCTCCACCACTTTTGGAAGCCACTCTTTTAAGTAGGTGTGGCAGTCTATCTCAGCATTTGTTATGGCACCAAGAGGAGTGACAGTAATCTGATGAATCGTGAGTACTGTGTTAGTGTATGGTCATGCAAACTACAAAGATACATTTGCAGAAACTAAAACGACACACGCACATATCCTTCTTGAAGAAAGCAGTGGTCATTATCATCCTCATCAACTTGGGCACCCCTTACCTACAAAATTGGAAACAAGAGTTACCCCGAAATGACGCAAGCAAACCAGGAAAATATTCCTTTTAATTTTGGCTGTTCTAAACAGCTCAGATTTGTACTACTCATTCACCCAAGTCAACCACAATCAAAAGAACGAGAAAGAAAGGAAACCAACACATGAAAATATCTCAGAAAGTATTGCACGTTGCTGAATGCAGAATATTAAAGAAAGCAAGTTTTATCATCCTTACTTCCATCATCTAAAATATTAGTTAACCTTAAACTGAATGTTGTTTGAACCTTATACATGATTACCATCATTTCCCTCCCTACTATCCTTGTGGCAACAACTGCAACTAATATCGGTATCGCCACCATCGTTACCACCTCATGTTCAGACATAACCAAATTGAGTCAGTTCTCAATTTACAGCACTTTAAACTTCGGCATGGATAACCCGGCATTTAGCGCTAACCAGTTTTAAAGATACAACTTTAGCACTACAAATTTATCATTCAATGCTTAAATATGAGTTTTGTAAATAAGGCCCCTGACCACCCTTCTCCCCCTAAATTTGCTGGTATTTGAAGATACCTCGATTCAAGAATTGCAACTCGTTTCAAAGGAAGAACAGAAGAATCGAACGTGTCCCTCAACAACCCCATGTTGATGTACTCCAAAAAGGATCAGATTAAAAGAAAGTTGTTTCAACCAGATGCACAGTTAGAAGAGCCCCTTGGGCAATTTTTAAAACTCTCAGCTGCTAAAGTGCAAGGTAACTTTTTCAGAGAAATGTTAGTGACGGAGTAAACTCAGAAATTCTAGGTGGAGTGTTTCTAGACCAGTTTCTAAAGAACTTAGACTAGCACCAACAGAGAGACACCAAAGACTGCACCCTTTGGTTACCTGATTCCTTCATCAGTTTGGATTCAAGATTTCTCAATCAATTACCTAACCAAGAGAACTAACAACAAGCCAATTATTGTGCTTATACGGAAGAAATGACAAGGAGGTAAATAACTAATCCAGTTTTATTTAAAACAAAACAACAAAAAATGGAAAAGGGGAGCAGCCTAGAATACAGTATATAAAGCAGAAAGATAGAGAAAAGGACCCACTTCTCTGGCGAAGTAAAGATTTTCAGCTGGCGTGGTTGATGTATCACTTTCAGCTGATGCAGTTGAATTTACCATTGTTGACAACATTTTTCCGCCTTCCGTGTCCGAAGTAACTTGCCTCCACCCCATTTTTATCATACTTTTGCCTTGCTTAGTCAGCTTATACCCCTATGAAGGCACAAGAGAAGAACAGAACAATATTGCAACGCCACATGTTAATATCAATGCTTAATAGAAAGACTAATTCTCTTGTCATAAAACTGGAAGCGGGATCCATTTCACTATAAGAAAACCAAAGTTAATGTGCAATTGAGTAATGCTCATTAAAGCATATAACATTAAACAAACTGCCTACTGTACAAATCTTGCATTGAAAGGAAGTCGGAGGAAAAGAAAACGAAAGCCGAATAAGGAAAGGAAAGAAAGAAAAGCTAGTGATACAAATTACTTCTGCAGTGCAATAGCCTGGATGAAACACATTCGAAAAGAGATATCACTTTGCCTATCGTTGAGCTTTGTCTAGTGCAGTATAGTCAGTTTTAAATTGACTCGCTACAAGCACATTAGAAAAGAGATATGACAGAGAAGTAGGCGTGCAAGTTGGCAAATGTAGATGTTAAGGAGAAACTGCATTGGACGAAGGTCGCTAACCTGAATAATACAGAACACAGCATGTATCCCCGGAATTTACCTTATGATTAGCAACGTTACATGGAAGATCTACATTCAAGAAACATCTTTGAGGATAGGTTTTGTTTCTTAATTCCACCAGTACTCCATTTATGATCGGTAAGCAAGCCTCCGCAGCAAGTGTGAAGTCATTAATGTTGCTCTTACCTCTAACCCTGTACGGCCAGTACTCAATGTAGTCATATAGGAGATTAAAAATAGGTAAAGAAAACAAGAATTTACTTTTTCTCATGGTAAAAAAAAAAAAAAAGAAAAGAAAGGAAAAATAAAATTACAAGAGGAACTAAATACTGACCCTAACAATTTGAAATGTTCATAATTCCATAAGATCCATTAGTCATACATGGGCAGAGGAAATATTGTTCATCAAGCAAATGTAATCATCAAACCTGTATACTTACCAATCATATGATATAGAGATAGCAGGTACACCGTTAAGAAAGGCCTCACGGGCACCAGCCACCGTTCCAGAGTAAACGCTACAGTTGCAATAAAGAACTCTGTCAATATTGTTACGGGCTGAAAGAAGCAAGAGTAGTAAAACTAGCACTTTGAATTTTTAGGAACAACTGGATTCGTAAGCGACTCTTGAGAACAAAACTTAGTAGCTGTGTTTTCTAGATTTCATGAAAATGTTAGATCTTCTCAAAATTTTGGGAAAAGATTGCCTCTTTGTGAGGAGTTGTGTTTGGAATAAAAATCATTCTAGTTTCCTCACCCTACCATCTTTTGGAAACCTAAACCTTTTCAAAAGCAAATAGTTAGTGTAAAACTATATTGGGTTTCAACAATTAAAAGATAATCATTTCAGTTTCACTGGTCAAAGCTGGTGCAAATACACATCTTTATGTTTTATTGTGAGAATTTTGAGGCAAAATCTTAAATCAAGATAACAAATTATGTAAGGAAACAGAAAGCAGAAGATTACTAACATGTGATAACCGCAGTTGCTGCCCTGGTTTATGCCACTGATTACCTGTATGTATAAACAGTAAAACATGTAATTACTAATTACCAATCAGCAAAACCCCAGATAAGAAATGTGATCAAAGGAAAGAGTGCAGAAGTCAGAAATATCTACCAGGTCAGGAATTGAAGGAAAAAGCGTTTTGGAAACACCCAAAGAAGCACAATCAGCTGGAGATCCTGCAAACAAAGTTGATCAAGAACAAAGCTTTTTTACTTTTTAACTTTCTGGGGGAACATGGTAGTAATGATTTTGTATAAAAATTGGAAAAAAACATTCTGGGGTTTTGAAACTTCCATACCAGAAACAGCAAACACTGTTGCCCCATTGATACGCACTTTCTTGGCAGCAATCGGATGGAGCCATGTGATGCAGTGACTCACTGCCGACTTCTCCCTGCAAATGCATACGAATTATGTATTAGAAAAAAAATAAAGGATTGTATTTTGTATGGGGGAAGTGAAGAGTATTTAAATGTTTAATTTTCTTCTTCTTCTTCTTCTGTTTTTTTTTTTTTACGTACGAGTCGGGCGCACAGACGAGGACATTGTAGCGATGGGTGGATACGAGGACTTGGACGAGAGCGAGAATGCCAGGGCCTTCGATTCCGTCGTCGTTTGTGACCATCACGGTGGGCTTGTCGCCGGAGATGACAGTGGTGTTTTCCATTTCCTTGTCTGTCTGTATTTTGGTTTCGTTAAGTTCGGAATTTTGGAGGAGAAGACAGAGAGGGAGTAAGAGTTAAAAATGAACTACGAAATTGTCACGGCGTCAGGCACATCATATATAAGTTCTTGTTTTTTACTTTTAATTTTATCCTTTGACGAAGAGTAAATAAAATTCCAACTTGAATATTTCAATAATGATGTTTTAAGATACTGTAATTTAGAATTCATTTGTAATTTAAAATGATTAAAAACATTTTTAGTAAAAACATTTTTGGATTCCTCTGCAATTTTTTACGTTGGGAGGAAATATTTCTTACATGCATATAGAAAAATGACAGACCAAATGTAAACATGCCACGATTATTTTATAATTTATTTTGTGTGTGACATTCATTGGGATAATTTATAAGATAAGGAAAAATTAGTATTCGGTTTCTAGTTATTAATGTTCATTGACTGAAATCTTATTAGTTTTGAAATTTTGATCAAAATTCATAGCATTAATGTAATAATAAATTTACATGCTAGTTACATAATTTTTTTTTTAAAATAAAAATTAATAATTGATTTAGGATTCTAATACTCATACCTTTATTAAACTCCTAACTTGTCACATCCTAACTCGGGCCCCCACCACATTCCGGGCTCAACTCCACCATAGCAAGATATTGTCCGCTTTGGGCCTCGACCACGCCCTCACGGTTTTGTTTATGGGAACTCACACGAGAACATCCCAGTAACCAAAATCAAGACGTGCTGGCCGTCACGCCTTGATTTTGATCAAGGTGTGTCATAACTAATTTTTAATTCAAAACATTTTCAAAATAAATAAAAAAATTATTTTTATCGTATATGCACCCATTCATGTAATTTTTTTCAATTTTTAATCTTAAAATGTACTCATTCTTAAATATACCAATTTGTTATATGTTAAATGTATCCTTTTTTTTTATAAATATAATCTATTCATTTTTTTTTTCTAACCATTTTTAAAATTATATGGGTACATTCTTTTCTTTTCATTTGAGAATGCATTCATATCAAGTTTAATCGAAAAAATTACTAATGTTATTAAGCCTAATATTTATTACTTTTTCTGTGTGGTTTTGAAGAATGTACCCATGTTTTGGTACAATAATTTTTTTGTTAATTTTGATGAATGTACCCATGTTTATATATACATGCACACAATAGTTTAATTTATATTTTAATATTTTTAATCCCATAAATTATGGGTTTTTATTTAAAATCTCATAATATAAACAACTATAAATTTCAAATTTTAATTTACAAAATAAAGTAAGATACATAGAAATAAAGTATTACATTAATTTCGAGAATTTTGATCAAAATTTCAAAACTAACAAGGCTTAGGTCAAAGAATATTAATAGTTAGAGACTGCATTCAAAGTCTATTTAAAATAAAATATTGAAAAGAGAAATGTTAGGAGACTCTTCCAAAAGTAAAACTCTCCACGAACTTTCTATCACTGGATAATTTTTGTACAATATTTTATGTTGACATAAAATGTGACATCCCACATCGCCCAGGGGAGTGATCCTTAAATGTATATTCCATCCCTACTTAGCACGAGGCCTTTTGGGAGCTCACTGGCTTCGGGTTCCATGGGAACTCTGAAGTTAAGCGAGTAGCGCACAAAAGCACTCCCAGGATGGGTGACCCTCTGGGAAGTTGCTCGTGAGTTCTCAAAAACAAAACCGTGAGGGAATGGTAAGCCCAAAGCGGACAATATCGTGCTACGGTGGTGGAGCGGGCCCGGGAAGTGGCCCATCCCCGGCCAGGATGTGACAATTTGGTATCAGAGCCTAACCCTGGTCGCGTGTGTGCTGACGAGGGCGTCGGGCCCCTAAGGGGGGTGGATTGTGACATCCACATCGCCCAGGGGAGTGATCCTTAAATGTATATTCCCATCCCTACTTAGTACGAGGCCTTTTGGGAGCTCACTGGCTTCGGGTTCCATGGGAACTCTGAAGTTAAGCAAGTAGCGCACAAGAGCACTCCTAGGATGGGTGACCCTCTGGGAAGTTGCTCGTGAGTTCCCAAAAACAAAACCGTGAGGGAATGGTAAGCCCAAAGCGGACAATATCGTGCTACGGTGGTGGAGCGTGCCCGGGAAGTGGCCCATCCTGGACCGGGATGTGATATAAAAATTAATATTAAATTGTAAAGTAACATAGAATCTCTATAAAAGCACTTAAGATAATCACATCAGCATTTCTTCACTAAAAAAGCAGAAAAAGAAAAAGACAAAAGAGTCGCTCGCGGCTGCGTCCTGTGCAAGCGGACCAGTCAACGTAAATGCCGGTTTGGTATATTGCATCCGCTTCCCACCGTAATCACATGCATGCATTACCTAAATTCTATTTTTGGAGCCATTTTTCTTACACATTTTTTAACTTTTCATACTCTTTTTAATTTTTAGATAAATAAATAAAAACAACTGAATACAATATGTTAGAAGTTATAAGTGATGGGGAGGCTGAAATGCCTCTATAAGTTTGATAACCGTGGATTGCCATCAATTGTCCTTATTTTAAAAAAATACATATTTATCATAACGTTACGTTTATTTTTATATTATTTTTTCTTCAATTATTATTACTAATTATTATTTTTTTGAGTATATCGATATTTTTATACTAAGGGAGGGGAGTTCAGCTAAGTCACACAATGGGCAGCCTAATTTGGTATCAAATTCGTCATCCACGAGATTTGAACCTAAGATCTCTCATTTCCAAGTAAAGAGGAATACTATCAAACTGTAGTACTAAGTGACTACTAATAATAAGTATTATTAAAAGAACTGTTATTACTTATTAGTACTAAAATCGATCATGTCCACTTTAAATTATACAAATACAAGAAAAGAGTGCATGTGAAAGATTATTACTATGTAGTACCATACTGATTGCACCATAAGGGCTATGCCAAACTTACTCTCTTATTAACTTTCACCGTCTAAAAGTATTCATTTTCACTTGTAAATTAAAGATTTTTAATTCTAATAATTTGAACGACGAGTTTAATACTTAAATATTCTCGATACACTTTGTAGTTCAGCCTAATTTCCCTACTCTCAATATGAAAAATAAATACTTCTAGATTTGTCATACACTCAAAGATTTATTTTTATTTTTTGGACCAGCTCCCACAACAACGGCGTACGCCTCCTTTTTTGGGTTGTTTGATAAATTATTGTAGCTCGGCTGACCAATGACCACTGACTGCTACTTCAAAAAAGGCTGCTTAGGGCGGCTTGTGGCCCAATTTATTTATGGATATAAATAAATGTATCCAACTTGTTTCATTTTTTTTAATTGTTTAGAATTTAACTAGTTGATTAAAATAAATAAATGAAAAAGTTAACTAGTTGATGGTATGTACTTCAAAATTTCTTTAATAGATTAGACTACTTGTCGAGAAATAAATAATCATGATTGAATTGAGAAAATATTATTTTTACTTATTTGTTAATCTAATGAAAATAAAATCGGACAACTTTAAGACTATTGAAGACTTACCCTAATTACTCTCAACATCCAATCATCTAAAGGAGTGGTGGTTGTGTGTTAAATTAAAAGTTGGAATAAATTATGAAATTAGGGTATTAATATGATTAAATTAATGGTATTTTTGTTGATCCATTATTTCATATTGTTGAACAACTTAACATGGACCTTGTTTTTTTATGGGCTCACATTGTACTATAATATGTATGGGCCCAAGGCCTTTACAATTTCTTGTTGAGGAATTGACTTGTTTAAAATTGTGAGCCAGGTATTTAAGCCCAGCTTTTCCCTAAACTCCATGGGTTAAATATGGATGACTACACAACTTTTAAGAGTGATTTTTGTTCCTAACTTTTCACAATATTTCAAATAACAATTTAACGTTTTAAAAACTAAACATACGTTAGATCACTAGCGTTAAGTGATTTAGAGCTTCATAAATGACGAATCAATGAAAATCAATTTTTAGCATTTGTCCACGTCATCAGTTAACATTATTGACTTCATCACTTAATGATGGCAACCTAAAGAATGTCCAATTTTCAAAACATAATGTTTTGAAAGATTGTGAATAATTTAGAATCACTTCTAGAGGTTGGGTAATTATCCATACTTCTTTTTATTTTTTTTGTCAAAAACTAAGCTTATGACTTGAGTCACACCTCTTGTTGAACGATATTAAGCTGCTACATTAGCATGTAGTATCTACCTGTATTAGAAAGGGTATCAACACCACTTAGCACTACTGACTATCAAGTGGTATTCCTCTTTTTACATAAAATGTTTTAAGTTTGATTTTTGCTGTGCAAGTTTGAAAATGAATTGTTATGCGAACCCATTGTGTAACTTAGCTTAAGTCTCTCGTCCATTAGTGTAAATCTATAAAAAAGTGTATCAACTAGTGTCAAGTTTGTGTGAATAAATAGTTTATTGCTTTCATTCTAAGTGAGATAATAACCATATTCCTTTTAACATGTGAGATAATATGAGGAACCATAACTTATAAAGAATGATATTGTAAAATACTATGTACTTGTTTGGATCCAAAATTACATCATCAGCCCGTGCAATCAAGGTCGTTGGGTGGGCATAGCTCCCAACCGTCAGATGAAAAGTTAATTATAGATATTTTTAATAAATTTCACGATAATTATTCTGATATCAAGATGTTATCCATCAAAGTGATTATCTTGGAGTTTATGTTAAAATATTTTTACATCAACAAATAGACTTTTTCTCCAACATGATTATAGTTATATTTCATCTTATCATGTGGTCTACTGCAGTTAGAGGTCTAATTTCACTAATGATGGACTCGATGGGTTTCAACTTGAGGATGCATCTGTAATATTTTCACTTGGCCGGTCAAATGGGAATATGCCACGTGAGTTATATCATGCATGGGATGAGCAGGAGATAAGGATGGCATACCATGAATTATTGGAATTGTTTCCTAGAGTCATTATCATGCATGCACGTGGTCAAGTATTTGAAAGTTGAGCCTGGCTATCACCGATTCAGGTTGTGATAATTATTAGTAAGGGATTGGCTTATCAAGAGTTAAAATGTGGCATTGATATCGCGTATTAGCATGGGGAAGAGGTGGTAGAGTTGCAATTGGAGTCCACAAAATTATCAACCGCGTACTTATCCCTATAAATACAGGTCACTGTGCAACATTTCGGATCCCCTCCAATTCAACACACAAAACTACCCTGCGCTAACCCTCGCTCTACATGAAACCTCTCAAACACCTTGAGATTTTTAGTTTCTTTTTCCGCCAGCACATCTTTAGTTTGGATAAACATCATTGTGAAGGCAATCGACGACATCTTCAGTTTGGATAAATAACATTGGAGTCGTAGAATCAACCGACCGATGAGCACCTTCAGTTTGGATAAACAGCACTGCTTCGAGACCGACTGGTTATTTATCCAAGTCTCGGTCGACAAGGATTTTCGAGTCCTTGTTGGTAGAGGTCATCTCATTAGTTTTCTCGGTGACGTGAGATGTTATTAAGTTACTATATTCGGCACATTGAAAGTTGAATTTGTTATTGAACTTCGCAAAACTAGCAGCCTTGTCTTTAGGCTCAGAAGCCGAAGGCTAAGATGTATTCCTTCCTCGGTCGCAGTCACAAGATCAAGAAGTCAGCAACGCGCTTAACACACACCAACATATTTTACTCCCCGACTGAGCTCAGCCGACGAGTTGGCACGCCCCGCACACAACCAAAGGATGTAGTTAGCTTATTAATTACTCGGCCTGCATGCCATGTAGGCTTGATAGTTTTTAGGGTCAAAAGTACCCTAAAAAGAAAAGTATAACTATAATTAGCTACCATTAATAACACAACACCAAGATGACATCTTAAGACGGAGAAGATCTTATGCATCACCAATGTATATCTTATTGATTGACCAAAAAAAAGAAGAATATTTTATTATGTTTACAAACTTGTATTACATGAAGGTAAATTGACATGTTTCATGTCACACGATGGGCTGTTGTAGACATGCAGGATATAACCTTATCATTGCGTAGGTTCCCACCCAAAGGTGACTTACCCAGTTGTGGTGTCCCTTGGTTCTACAACATCAGCAAAGATGGCAAACTACAGGCCTTAATTTGTTTAATTAGTGACGAGTCTTATATATGACATAGCCAGAATGATTCGTTTCCACCAAAAAACCAAAACAAAAACCAGCATGACTCACGATTGTTTTGGTAGTTAATCAATTAAGAATTATACTCTCTACTCAATCTAGTGATGAAAGAAGACAAAACATCTCTAGGTCCAAGGTTTTATATAATTTAATCACAAATCACTATCCTCGTTGAGAATCAAAACAAAGCTAATCATAAAGGGAGTAGAAAACCCTAATTTTTTTCATATATCACTGTCCTTGGCTGATCTTGTCGCGGTCTCATTTGATCCATCGTATGAGGTTATTCTAGATTATGATAGTGTTCTTGAAAAGACACAGTCGCCTCCCGAGAATTAAGATTGCGGTCCATTATGCTAACTTGGATGCGGTTTGGAATCAGAATGATGTATTTGCATTTGCAGTAGCTACTTCGATTCTGATCAGCGATGACATCGAATATTGTTCCGTTGATGAATGTCAACATAGAACTGATTGGCCAAAATGGAAGGATGCAATCTAGGTTGAACTTGTTTCCTCAATGAAATGTAAAGTGTTTGGACCTGCATTTCCAACGCCACTTAATGTGAAGCATGTTGGCTGCAAGTGATTGTTCGTAATGAGAAGAATAAAAGAATGCATTACAAAGCACACCTAGTGGCGCAAGACTTATCTCAATGCCCTGGAATTGACTACGAGGAGAGTTATTCCCTTGTAATAGACATCATAATGTTCCGCTACCTTATCAGTTTAGTGGCTTTCGAAAGAATGAATATGCAGCTCGTGGACGTGGCCATAAAATATCTTTGTAGAGACCTAGATACATATATCTATATGAAAATTCCTGAATGACTTGCAATACTAGTTCAAATAGTTCCCAACTATGTAACACTCTCTACCAGATAGAGACATTCACTTTATAGATTAAAGTAATACGGACATATGTGGTACAATTGCCTTAGCGAATATCTAATCAATCTAGGATATGTGAATAACAAGTTATTCCATTTCCTGTTCATTAAGAAGCCATATTTTGGATTTGCAATTTTTACAATCTATGTTGATGACATGAATCTTATTTGGACTTCGGAGGAGCTTGAGAAAACTGCCTCGCACCTAAAGTCGGAATTTGATGTGAAAGATCTTGGGAAAAATCAATACTGCATTGGCCTGGAGATAGAGCATTGTTCAAATGGTATTATGGTTCACCAATTGAACTACATCCACGACATGTTACGCCCCCTTTAACGAGGATAAAGCGAAGCCTTCGAGTATTCCCATGGTCGTCTGAACTCTGGATGCAAAACAAGATCGATTTCATTCTAAAGATAAGGATGAAGAGGTTTTGGAACCTGAAGTTCCTCACCTAATTGCAATCATTACTTTATTGTACTTGGCTCAATGCACTAGATCAGACATCTCATTCCTTGTGAATCTTTTGGCAAGATATAACAATGCGCTTACAAGCAGACACTAGACAGGTGTTACCTTAAAGGTACAGTAGATGTGGGCTTATTCTATCCTACACATTTTCAAGCGGATCCAATCCCCATAATCCTTAGAATGATGTTTGCCTTGTTGGTTATGCTGTCGCTGGTTAAATATCTAAACCGCACAAGGTGTGGTCTCATTATATCTTTATCGTTAGAGATATTGCAATATCTTGGAGATGAACCAAACAAGAGTTGGTTGTTACATCTTCAAATCACGCTAAGATTCTAGCTCTACACGAAGCATCGCCTGAATGCTTCTGGTTGAGGGCATGATTAATCACATAAACCTCATGTGGATTTTCTTCCATTGCTGATGTTCCAACAACAATTCATAAAGATAACTTAGAGTCTTTGTATTACTTGTAAGGCAACAAAACTCATCATAATTAATATAAATAAAGATACAAAATCAAGAGATGAACACACAATTTCTCATGCACTTGAGCACTTCTCTCTCTCATTCCCTCTCTTTCACCCACTTTCATAATTAATATAAATATAGATAGCAGTACCCCACGTTTGGAGGTTCCTATCGTTTCTAACCAAATTTTCATGGACTGTTTTCAACACTGCCGGTCTTGAGGAGTGGAGAAGGATCTCTAATATATCTAGTACCAAGAAGGGTCAAGAGGTTTCTTTTTTAATTACTTAAAATTTGGAACAAGTTTGCAGATATTTTGTTACATTTGATCTCGAAATATTTATCCAATTCACTAAAGTAGGAAAGAAAACAAATTTCTCAAAATACTGAACTCGAGTCCAAATATGTATGCAAATCGAATATGGAAAAAGCAGAAATCAAAGATTGTGTGGATATTTAAATGCATGCAAAGTAGATTTGGGTTTGGATTGCGTTTAGAATTTTTTAGTATATATCGTGTATTATATGCTAAAATTCATATTTATTCGATACATACAATGCACCAGAGTCTATATAGTGGAGTTTTCGTTGCGTCCAAATCTACCTGACAATTTGTTTTAGTTGCTATAGATCATAGTGCAGTTGGCCGGTGGAAATTGGATATATTCCAAGCCATAAGATGTGGCTCCAATTTATTTTTTCTGGTTTGTGTTGTGGGATATTTGGACCATTTGGTTCCAGTTCGTCCTGCAATGTTCAAATGGAGGGGACCGGCCGAATGGAAAAACCCAAAAATATGCAAACCAAAATATTTTAGGCCTTCCCGTCCTCATAATTTTATATGCTTCTTTTTCACTTATTCATGTTTATATAATGAGGGAAGAAAAAAACTTATATAGCACCAAGTACATCGTGGAATGATCATTTTTGTTAATAAAATAAGGATATGCATGTGTACATCTTTATTTCATTAGAATGGATGTCATCATAATGATGTATCTGTGTCAAATAAGTTATTTTTCATGGCGAGGGACCGCAGAATCTCAACACAAAAACAGTTTTAAGCCATAGATTTTTGCTAGCATGTTCTCAGAAGGGTAATACAAGGGAAACCAACTATTAGACTAAATTTGTAAACCATATGACGTAATTGTTAATAATTGAATTATTACTTATATATTAATTAATATGTTTATCTTCTATTAATGACACATCACAGATTGTTTAGTGGAAAACTAAGAAGGGTTTGACAACTATTATGACCTATATCGTCCCTATCCAAATATCAAATTTAACGTGAACTTTAGTAATATATATTGATAAAATAAATTAATAAATAATAAGATCGTATTAGCAACATAATGCAGACTCGATCGATTGAAAAAAACCACAAATTAGCGTATAACCCTAACACAAAAAGCTCAAATATTAGGTTAAGTCTCTAGTAATACACAATCTCCTAACTCAGATTTCACTTTTCAATTTCATATTTGAAAATAATTTGAGCTTTTTCTTTGTACAAACGATATTAGACTAGGAGTAAACATACTATTCTAACCAACTTAGCTAAACTAATTTAGGAGAGTATGCATAATTTCTGAGTTGAAAACTTCACAATCTACCAAACGATAATAATATGAAAACCCAAATTCCAAATTCATTGACAGGCTAAAACACCAAAACCAAATATGATTACAAGTTTACAACACAAAAGCAAAGCCATAATTAAACCTAACTTATAGCCTTGAACTTGGTTGAACATGTAGCATGACTCTTTAGTCTGAAAGCCATTAAACTTAACTTATAGCCTTGAACTTGGTTAAACATGTGGTATGCCTCTTAAGTCCTTGCTCTCTTGCCGGCAGCAGCTCATGCATGGCATGTATACTCAATTACATGCATTCTGTGGTTAGGTTTTAGTTTAGACGTATTTCTTGCGAACTCGCTACCGCTAGATGGTATCACGCACCTAACAGTATTGGGCATTGCATGGGGACCATATTCACTGCAGGCTTTCACACAAAAGTAGACGCATCGACTTTTGATCATAAATCACAGGCTATGCAATCTATTCATTTTGAGATTTTCTACGCGCTTCTCGAGAATGAACTTTAATTGTTAAATTTTTAATTCGATACTAAATTAGATTGCTTATTGTGTGGTTTAGTCGAATTTTTTTTTCTTAATATAAAATATATCATTGTACTAAAAACAAAGTAAAAGATACAAAAATAAAGATATAACTGTAAGATCCCACATTAACCAACAAAGAGGAGGTGATGTTCCTTATATGTACATGCTCCCCTCCCTATAGCACAAGGCTTTTTAGGAACTCACTGGCTTCGGGTTCCATCGGAACTCCGAAGTTAAGCGAGTTTGGGCTAGAGCAATCCCAAGATGGGTGACCCACTAGGAAGTTGCTCCTGAGTTCCCAAAAACAAAACTGTGAGGGCGTGGTCGGGACCCAAAGCAGACAATATCGTGCTACGGCGGAGTCGAGCCTAGGATGTGACAAAATGGTATCAGAGCCACTCTGCCGTTTGGTACGGATGTGCCGGTGAGGACGCTTGGTTTCCCTTAAGTAGGGTGGATTGTAAGATCCACATCGACCAACAGAGAGGGGATGATGTGCCTTATATGTACATGTTCTCCTCCCTATAGCACGAGGCCTTATATGTACATGCTCCCCTTCCTATAGCACAAGGCATTTTGGAAACTCATTGGCTTTGGATTCCATCGGAACTTAGAAGTTAAGCGAGTTTGGGTTAGAGCAATCCCATGATGAGTGACCCACTAAGAAGTTACTCGTGAGTTTCCAGAAACAAAATTGTGAGGGCGTGGTCGGGGGCCAAAACAGACAATATCGTGTTACAATGGAGTCGAGTCTGGGATATGACAATAACACTTGAAAAGTCCAAAATATTTATATTCCACAGAAACAGTTTTTTTTTTTTTTTACTTAGTTGTTAATTTGATTCTTTTAGAGCACCATCAATATGTTCTTTGCACCTTCTATAATATTATAATTTTTTTATCTTCACAAAACTTCAGTTTGGACAGCTGCCCCCAGTGGGCTTTAGCTGTCTCTGTTGGTGGTTCGAACCTATTCAAATTTAACAACCAATATGATGGACAAGTTGGAAAGAGCTCTACAATTAACCGTAGATAGAATCCATATCCTTACAAAAGAAAAGGAAAATAAATACATCACGATTACACGAAAGATACAACAACTTCAAGAGATAAGAGAGGCGACTGTTTTTTCATTCCATGCCTAACCTTTGATTTCCAAATCGAGCCTAATATACATGGCCTGTTTGACAATACTTTTGTAAGAAATACTTTTGTTTTTAAGTGTTTTTTCATAAGCGGTATTAAAATTACAACAAAATCATTATGAGAAATCAACATGATTTCTAAAAGTACTTTAAATCACAGATATTTTTATTATTCTTAAATATTGTCAAGTAAAACAACAATCAAATAGAACAAGCTACTATCTGGACAAGAAAAAGGAAGAAAGCATAGTATGAAGTTTCATGTAGGCCCAGAGTCGAGTCCTCACCACACCACCATTTTCCAACTCCGAAGTCTTCACAAGATTTGCGTGATTTAAATATAAAATTTTACCCCAAATGAAAAGGTTCCACAGTCTCATTTTTACCACAAAATCATAAAATATCACATTTACATAATTATGAATTAAATGTATAAATAATAATGCTAGAAAAACCACATTAATATACTATATTAGTGTATTCACATGATGTGACAAGTGATTTATTTAATTAACAGAGTGCATTTTTACTCATCACCCTCAAGTAGTGGTAAGGATCACCTGTATGTATCATTGTTAGATAAGCTTTAATTTGAAGATTTGTGTCTATCTACAACATGAATTTTAGTGGTAAGGATCACCTGTATGTATCATTGTTAGATAAGCGTTAATTTGAAGATTTGTGTCTATCTACAACATGAATTTCGAAATTCAAACTCATCTGACGATGATAAATTGCGTGGCGAGCATACACCATAATTTACAGTGGTGAGCGAAAATACTCCCAAATCAATAATTAATCAGATAAATCATTAAGTGCCTTGGAGACTACATAGTATTTTGTATTCTAGAGGGGATGAAGATTATGAAGAACTGAGTTGAAAATTGAGTATAGTTTGCCAGAGTTTTCCCATTCTTGTTCTTGTTCTATCAACTTGAATATTCCAACGAAATTAACGAGGTATAGACACCCTGTCATCATTAGCCATTCTCATGCAAAGAATTAACAACGTTCGTGTGTTAAATTTCTTGGCATTCTTGGTGAGTCCACAAGAGGTTTAGGACTTGTGAAATTCGGTATTGTCATTGACAATCAACAAATTTGCAAGGAAAAGTTATGAAGTTCGTTTGTTTTTGTTCTACTATCCATTCTTCATTGAAGATTAGTATCCGGATTTATTAATCAATCTATTCACGTTTTGTTCGCTGCATCAATTAGTATCAAAGCGTCAGCTCGATCCAAGGTGACGCTATATCAAGAAAAGAAACACCAACATGTCGCAACTCTCAATAAATGGAGGTTTTTCAATCTAAATCTTCCTCCAATATTTGATCATTGTTGTGCGAGAGATGTGAAATCTGTGATGCAATTCCAAGTTGATGTGACCTTGGAAAAGGTGAAGGCTACAGTTTCAAGTTTTTCTATGAAAATATGGAATTCGAGTCCCATGGCTTTTTTCCCACATTGGATGGTTCTGAATTTGTCGATTTGATTGGGGTTGAAAGTTTCAAATTTATTCCAAGCATTTGGTTGATATTGTAAGCAAGATGAAGACAAATATGAAGAAATTATGCATTGCAAGATTGACCATGTAGTGTGAGCTTTGCGGTTCAAGAATATTCAGGATTTCTGAATAGGATAATGCTAGGTAGATTAAATATGAAAACTAAATGATGTGTCATCAATAGAAATAAACACGTTAATCAACGCTTAAGTAATAATCAAATCATCAACTTCCATTTCATTTGGTTTACAAGATCTAGTTTACAAATTTAGTCTCCTTAGCATTACCCTTCTGAATATTTGTTTGATTGGAGCAGAAAACCTCAGTTTTAACGAGGATAATGGAAGTTGAAACATTATTCTTGGAAGATTTCACCAGTGAGAAAGATGCAGGATGACTCAATACTCTAGTAGTGATGCATGTATTATTCTTGGCATTCTTGGTGAATCAATAAGAGGTTTAGGACTTGTGAAATTAGATATTGTCCTTGACAATTAGCGAATTCACAATAAAAGTTACAAAGTTCGTGTGTTTTTTATTTAACTTCCACTCATCATTCGAGAATCGGTGTTCGGACTTATTAATCATCCAACTTGTGTTTTGTCCACTGCATTAGAGACTTTCACACACTATTTATCTCTTCTTGTACACTTTTATTTATTTTTGGCCAAAAAGGTTATTTAAAAACAAAATCGACACTTATTAATGCAGGTAAAATCAATACACAATGATGAAGCTCAACTTTATAGTGTGTCAATTTTGTGGTGAGTAACTACTCACCATATTTTGTCGCTGCATTAAGTATTAACTATCGTTGGATGAGTATTACTTTTGAGATTTGTGTAGCACATAGATTAAATCACACTCATCAAAACAATACATATACTCTCAATTTTGTATGTCCAAATAGTTTCATTGATTTCTAGCTTTTACATTTAATAAAAAAAGGGTGTGTCTTCAACAATATGTGACATTCCCTCGAAATTAGTGGATAACCGTAGCTTACAACCAGTTGTCCCCTTTTAAAAAAAGTAATAATATGTAACATTCAGTGCTATAGATTTTAACTGTTAGATTTAAATTTCATAAACATCTTTTATTTTCAATCTCAGCCATTCATTTTTCATACCATTTAATACTACCTATTATTAAAGGAAAAAAAGAGACAAAAATAAATAGAGGTAAGCAAAATAAGAATGTGTTGACATCGCTTCCATAACAAATGTTAAAAAAATATATTAATTTGTAGGTTCGCCCCAAAAAACTCAATTTCAATCTCACTTGACTCTTTGTAACTCAAAAGTCGTGACTTTACTCCATGAGACACAAGGTTTGCTTCTCCTTATTGCCTAGAACCCGATTTAAACTCATTTTGCTCTAAAACTTGAAAGTAAAGTCGTCTTTATAAAACTCAAAATTCACCTCACCGTGCCTTAGATATGTTAATTTCTTATGTGAGTTTGATTTGGGTGTGCCAAGCTAATCAATTTATATTTTAATTTTTTCATCTCTTCAATTTTTGTTAAACTTAATATTATCTGATTATTGAATGTTATCACATAATAAAGATTTGTAATCAAATTTAGTACACGTATGACATAATCTTATTGGATGTTGGATCTCACATTTGTTTTAGAAGGTGACCTATAAATTTCAAAGGGAGAAGAGAATCCATGAGTCAATGTGGAACAAATTTTGACTTTTAAAAAGTAAGGTGATAAATTTTAAGTTACATGAACAAATAAGGTTAAAATAAAGTGTAAAAACGTAGCAAAAAATAAGCCTAAAATATATAAACAAAAGGTTGCGAAGTTTGGTTGGTTGGTCCATGTCCTGCGAGTAGTTAGTTTAAAAGTTTTAACAACAGCTCGTGAAGAGAGAGAGAGAGAGAGAGAGGAAGGTGAAAGCGATGGGGATTTGTTTTCTTTTGTAAGGTTTTGTTTTTATTTTTGGTGTATGTGCTCACCATCTTTTAAGTGTTGTTTACTTATTCTTATGAAATAAGCCTAAATTTTAAAATTTATGTTTATTCTCTGCACAAATTTTAAAATTTAAAATTATTTTACAGAAATAAATAAGATAATGAACATCCCTCTTCATTTGAGTCGGTGATACAAACGTTACCCTTCTTGGGAAGTCGAATTGAACGGTGAAAATATTTGCCTTATTGTTTGTGGAGGGTAGGGGTGCAATTCGTGCGGATTAGAAGGTCAACCCAATTCTAACCTAACTTTTATAATTCGGGCAGGTTGGGTTGCATTTGGGTTCATTTGGGCTCAGGTTTACTTGGGTTGGGTTCAAATTATTCAACTTTTTCAAGTATAATCTTGTAACAACTTAGTTTCTAAGAATTCCTAAAAAAATTAAGCCAAGTAGCATCAAAGCTAGATAACTTTAATTTCACAAATCAATCTGCTATAAAGTTTTAGGATTTAGAGACTACAAATATGAGGTGATTAATCAAATCATCTTATTCCCTAAAAGCTTAAGTAATTATAACGGGTAATTTATTAAAAAATATTAGAAGGGGCGTTGGTTTTGGACTTGGCTCATTGGGTTTTGTATGAGCATTAATTGATATGGGCTACAATTTGGTTAGATTGGGTTTGGTTAGTTGGGTTGGATTGGGTTGGGATGGACGAGAGAAAATTAGAATTAGATGCCTTATTTTATACTTTTGTAGACTAAACATTTATGATTTTTAAGTTTTTGATTAAGCTTTTGAAACATTTGATTAAGATACTCAGACTTGAACTACTTCAAATTAATTGAAATTAATTTACATTTAAATATCTGCTATATATTTTAAATAAATTCAACTATATTTAACTCTAAAAATTTAAAATTTTCAAATCTAAATGTACATCCATGCCAAATGGAAACATACCAACATTAAATGAAAACGTACCAACGTCAAACGAAAATGTACTAACCCCAAATTAAAATGTACCCAATTATAAACTACATACACAATGCTCTAGATAGTCTTGTTTTTTGGTAGATAAGTCTCTCGAACAACTTTTAGTTGATCGGAGATAAATCCTTATTATTGTAGATAATGCTAAATAATAACGATAAATCATATAACTTTGAATTAACAAAAAGGCTATTGTCCGTTGATTAATGACTCTTTCTATAAAAAAAAAAAAATTAATTGAAGTAATTTAAACTTTTACATTGTTAACGACTCTTTCTATATATATAAAAAAAAAATAATTAAAGTAATTCCTTATTGTTAGGACAAAAAACAATAAAACTTATGTTTTGAAAACAAACGTACCAAAAATTCAAATGTATCAAAAACTAAATGTACCAAAATTCAAATGTATCAAGTAACTAAATATACCATTATAATCAAATGTACTGATATAACCAAACGTAGCTAACAACGAGTTTTGTTGCATTCTATTTAATTTACTAAAATAAATATTTTAATAAAAAATCTTAAATCATCATAATAAGAGATGCATAAAAATAGGAAGAAAAAATGGAATGCTAAAGTGAATAGATTTCTAATAAAATAAAATTAAAGTACCAAAATTGTAGAGAAAATGTTTAATCAAATTTGCAAAAGAAATAAATATTTAGTCAATGACATTTAAAAACGAGACGTCTATATCAAAACATCCCTACAAAAGACTTACTTATTCGGGTTTAAAATTGAATTAAATATGAACGGGTTCGGATTGGCCTGGCTCAAATTGCACCCTAATGAAGGGTAGTTGCTGTTGTCGATTAACTTTGTCCTCCTCCTGATGGACTCTCCAAGGCTCTTTGCTTTCCTCTTTTTCCCTCCACAATAAACAACAACAATTATTCCAATTTCTTTCCTCCATCATTTTATTATTAATATTCATCACCATTTCAGTCTCCATTAGCATTGGATGACTCATCTTCTTCTCCTCTCTCTCTCTCTCTCTCTCTCTCTCTCTCTCTCTATGTATGTATATCTGTGACTCTGTGTTGATTGAGATAACAAGAAACATTTGATATGCATGGTGTGAAGAAGTAATTTAACATAGAGAAATTAATAGCTAAAAGTAGAAAAAGGGGAATGAATAGTGTTACTGCTTCTGAAGAGGATCTCTCTGAGTTTGTAGAGGTTGATCCTACTGGAAGATATGGAAGAGTAAGCTCCTGTTCTCATTTCCACTCATTTATTTTCATTTTTGTTTAGAAATTAGAATTTTGTTATTTGGGTACGTTTAGAGTTCAGTTTTTGACTCCAAGTTTGCTGCTTTTTCTGCAGTACAATGAAGTTCTAGGCAAAGGAGCTTCAAAAACAGTGTATGGTTTCAATACCCTTTTCATATTACTGCACAACATTGAATTTTTAAGTGGTTTAATCAAAACCCTTTTCAGATTAATGCCCAACTTGTGTTTTTATGTGGTTTAATCTGAAAGTCTTCACAATATATTTCCCAAATTTGAATTTTTATGTGGTTAAACTCAAAACCCTTTTCAAATTAATGCCCAGGTTTGAATTTTTATGCAGAAATATGTTTTTCTGTTCATGTTTATGTGTTGGTTTTTGCAGTTACAGGGCCTTTGATGAGTATGAAGGGATTGAAGTGGCATGGAATCAAGTAAAGCTTTATGATTTTCTGAGAAACCCTGAGGATCTCGAAAGGCTATACCGCGAAATTCATCTGCTCAAAACCTTGAAACACAGCAATATCATGAAATTTTACTCTTCCTGGGTTGATACTGCCAATAGAAACATTAACTTTGTTACTGAGATGTTTACTTCTGGTACTCTCAGACAGTAAGTTTCAATTTTAGCCTTCTTTTTTGTCTGAGTCTATAAATTTTTTGTTGATTATTCCATGTGGGTAATTTTTTTGGATTGTTTTTGTGTGTAGGTATAGGTTAAAACACAAGAGAGTTAACATAAGAGCAGTGAAGCATTGGTGTAAGCAGATTTTGAAAGGGCTTCTCTATCTTCACAGCCATGACCCTCCTGTGATTCACAGAGATCTCAAGTGTGACAACATTTTCATCAATGGGAACCAAGGTGAGGTCAAGATTGGCGATCTTGGCCTCGCCGCTGTCCTTCGTAAATCCCACGCTGATCGTTGTGTTGGTAAGTTATTTCTATTTGGCTTAAAGTCTTTTTAGTGATTAGAATATATAGAATTGCTTGACAATTTGAGGTGGTTGGGAGTTTTTACACTTTCAGATCAACTCATCTTTGTTTTGTTTCTCTCTTTTTCTTTGCTTTCTTTCCGCATGCTCAGGAACACCGGAGTTCATGGCTCCAGAGGTTTACGAAGAGGAATACAATGAGTTAGTTGACATTTATTCTCTTGGGATGTGCATCTTGGAGATGGTTACCTTTGAATATCCATACAGTGAATGCACTCATCCTGCTCAAATCTATAAGAAAGTTATCACTGTAGGACTCAAAACTCTCAAGTTACTTTTCCAGATTGGTTTTTGTTTCTTTCAAGTGATTTATGTATTTAATTTTCGATATAGGGGAAAAAACCAGAAGCCCTATTCAAAGTAAAGGATCCTGAGGTGCGGTGTTTTGTTGAGAAATGCCTAGTGACCGTGTCTCGTAGGCTTTCTGCGAGGGAGCTTTTGAGAGATCCTTTTCTCCAGGTTGATGAGTACGGATACGATTTAAGGCCAATAGAGTATCAAAGGGATATGTATGAAATAGGGCCTCTCTTAAGGCAACCTCACTCTGCACTTCACCAAAGTAACAGCTCTTTGAGCAACGGGTATGGAAATTATCTTGGTTACGAAACTGAAAATGATTTGGATTACAATCCGGTTGATTACAGATTGAGCGAAATTGATCTCTTAGCTTGTCAAGAGGACGAGCATTTGGGAGATGTTGACCTCACAATCAAAGGGAGGCGGAGAGAAGACGATGGCATCTTTTTAAGGCTCAGAATTGCAGATAAAGAAGGTGAAAGTTTCAGTCTAACTTCTCAATTATTCTAAATATCATCTCTGTGGTTTGCTGTAAATTTTGAAATGAAACTAAAGGTTCCTTTTCTCTGCAGGCCGCATCCGAAACATCTACTTCCCTTTTGATACTGAGAATGACACGGCATTGAGTGTTGCTAGAGAGATGGTTTCTGAGCTTGATATCACAGACCAAGATGTTACAAAAATAGCAGAGATGATTGATGGTGAAATTGCTAGCTTGGTACCGGAATGGATTGGGGGACATGGCATGGAAGAAATTCCCCATTGCAATAATGCAAGTTTTTGCCAAAATTGTGCTTCATATGGTTCCATTTTGGATTATGCATCATCAGATATTCCAGGCGTCAATCACCTCCAAGTTCTTCAGTGCTCAAAACATGGATCAGCTGCTGTCCATGGACGTTTCGAAGAAATCACCTACCAAGTTGAAGGCTCAGAGCAAAGTCTTACAGAAGGTGCACCTAGAACATCAAACCATTCTGATGGCTTGCACTATGCCGATATCTGGGCTCAAAGAGAAGGACCGGAATTAAGCTCACAAGGTTCAGGAGATTCGAGAGACATCCCATGCGATGAAAATCATGAAACATTGGATGCAACAAACTTTGGAAAGGAAGAGAGAATCATAACCATGGACAATCAGAGCAGTTCGAAAGCAAGAAATTCTATCTCAGAGAAACTTTCAGCCACTAATGATCCGTTAGATGATTATGAGAATGAGCTTCGTCAAGAACTAAGATGGCTCAAAGCAACGTATCAAATGCAGTTGAGGGAGATTAGGGATCAACAGCTTGGAGCTAAACCGAAAGCTTCAAGCCTAAGTCCAAATTCAGACCACTCAGAGCACAGGGAAACAAATGGAGCTTCAATCTCCTTGGCATCGCCCCAGCGGACCAAAGAAAACAAAAAACCTTCCTTGAAACCGTTTTGCTCCGGGAAGCATTTTACATATTTTCCAGTGGATGCCGAAAAGAAACATTTAGCAAACCCTGGTGCCCAAAATCATGAGGCATTTGATGGGGCTTATAGTCCTGAACAAATCGTCACTGCAAAGAGTTTCTACGCTAGTGCGTTGCTTCCGCACTCTCTTCACCGTGCAACTTCTCTGCCGGTTGATGCTACAGATGTTTAAGCCCTGCCAACTTCTCTAATTCTGTCATCAGGTTCACACCACAACCTCAAATAATACCAGCAGCTGTCTCTTTTCACCGATACGAAAAAACGCGTTGTGATTGATATTATTTGTACAAGCAGAGATGTAATTTACAGCTTGTAGGTTTTGTTCTCAGATGGAAACAATGCTCAGATAAAAATAAATAAAAAAAGTTGAATTTATGTACAGTACTCTCTAACATGAAAGTAACAAAGCTAGATTCCATGAATTTCTGTCTCATGTCTCTCAGAAGGAAGGAGATAAAGAGTTAAAGGAGGAGGATTCTGTGATTTATGATGACTGCAGATGGCAGTGCATCAATGATGGTGTGTTATAATGACTTGCCAGCCAAAATTATTCTTTCCATGATGTATTTGCATATGTGATGGGAGTAAACTACTTGATACATTTCTTTCTGGTCCATAGAATGCCTTTAAAATGAATATGCCTCGTAACATGCAAGTTCTTCTCGTCAATAAGGCAAGCTTCCTAATAATTATTCCTAATACTTACTCCAAGTACCCACAAGAGCTTAAGCTGTTTGGGGAGGTGTCAACAATGTATATAGATCACAAGGGCTTGAACCGTCTGAGAATGTACCAACAACGTATACAGATCACAAAAGCTTAAAACTTAAGGGAATGGTCCGGCAATGTAAATAGTTTACTTAGCACCTTGACAAATTGTAATCTGCTTCTCACTCATTATGATGGTATTGGATTACAAAAGCTTAAGCCGCTTGAGAATGAGTTAGCAATGTATATGTAACTTAGAATACTAGGTCAGTGTACCAACAGGCAACAACTACAATTTGGTGTGTTATTCATGATCTACTTCCTTTTTCTCAACCCAGCCTCCCTTTTCTTTTTCTTCTTTACATAAGGTAAAAGCTCCTAAAAAATACCACTTTGAGCGGCTTTGGGGGATTTGGATCCTATCCGGATCCAAATTGTGGGGATCTTATCCGGGAATATCTTAGCCATTTATTGTGTATCATGCGGTCAGAAATCATTTGATTTTTTTATTTAAAATTAAACATAAATAGTACCTGACGAAAATTATCTATAAGATATACGATGAACAGCTAAGATGCCCTACGAACCCCACAAAGTGGATCTATAGAGTATCCTCTTCCGGCTTTGGGATGGTTGGTGGTTTTACAGAACAAAAGTAGAATGGTCCAGCTGAGAGTCTACTATAGCTCGCCTGGTTTAAATACCATGGACGTCACTGCAGTGCCATGTGAATTTTGGCCTCACCAAGTTGTCAACTTCTACTATGATAATTGACAACAAGGATTTCCTTCAAATCGGGTATCATTACACCAAATGATTATTGGTTGTAAGTATATTCAAGGACCATTTCAAAGTTACGTTGAGGTTGAATATAAAAAATAATAACAACTCTCTATGTGCGATTCTAGTATTCAGTGGCGGATGTAGACTAGGTTAGGACAAGTGAAAGCTATTGCCCATTGATAGGTGCATTATTTATCACATTTTCATATCATTTATCCCTTTGTCTTGTTAAGGAATTGATTATGAAAGAGCCTTATTACTTTCCTTTTCTCAGTTTCAGCTAATCTGCGCATGCTGGACGTTTTTGGTGATAGTTCGACTTTCAGGAGGAGTTTTGATGCAAGGCCAAGTGGAGAAGGAAGCTAAGAGGCTGAACATCGTTGCGTCCAAATTTCATAATTTTCCATGAAGCCAAATGTTCCAGTTTTCAAAGTTAATCCCACAGAAGTAGTTTTCCCGTCAGAACTGCGCAGCTGTAGGAGAATGAAGATTTGGAGGCTTTCCCGATTTTTTCTAGTGGTGTGCAATATATGCTTGGAAAGATAAGAGACAAAGCTATGTTTCTCATATTTTTACAGAATTTTCCAGAAGATAAATTGACCCCAAAATGGGCGTGCAAGACAGAAGACGTGTTTCCCAAGTCGAGAAGGATTCTTTCCTAGTTTGTGTCATTAACTATTTAGGAGTTTGTTTTCTTTTAGGATAGTTTTTATCAGACTTTTGAGGGTTTTACTAGAATAAATAGAGGGCCTTAGGCTATCTAAAGGGAGAACAGGAATACAAAGGAATCTTCGAAAGTGAAGGAGAAAAGCTTATCGTGGTCTTACTATTCTTTTCTGGGTTTTATCTTTTCCATGACTTCTTTTGTGATTTTTATTATGACTATGTGTAACTAAACTACTTTTCTAAGGTTTATGATGAAGCCATGACATTATTATTCCCGAAGTATCTTGTTGATTATTATCTGATTACATGCCATGTTTAGTTCTTAATCTTTGTGCTTAATCTATTCTAGTTTCGAATGTTCTTGTGACTGGCCATCATTGGGAACTTGTTTCTAGATAATTAGGAAAACTAATGAAAATAACTTGAAAATAGATGACCAATCAATTAGGTTTATTGGAACTAAGATTAAGAAGAGTAGACAAACTAGTGAGGATGACCAATATCAAACTAGTCCTACTTGGTTGATATAATTCTTCAGTGCAGAATGGGTTTTTATGTGTTTAACTGTATGCCTAACCAATAGGATATAGTTGTCACGTATAGACACACGAGTTGATGTCTGACCACAAATTAATTTATACCTTAGAAAGAACAACCTTAAATATTGGCATGGTAATTGGATAGTAATAGGCTTGAAGAAAAGGGAATAGGATTGTTATTGGTGGATTGATGACCTTAGGCTTTCATCACATTAATTCTTTTTAGACTATCATTCGTTGTGTGTTTTTGTTATTCACATTCCTGGTTTAATTTTAAGTTGAAGTTCTAATTATTTTTTGTAATCAATTAGTTGAATTGGTATTAAAAGCAATCTTTGTGGGATCGACCTCGTATTTGCATTTATTTCTACAATTGATTCGTGCGCTTGTGAGTTTAATTTGGTTTAAGTTAATATATTATTTAGGTTAGTTTAAATAAACATCAAGTTTTTAGCGCCGTTGCCTGTGATCGAACCCGGGTCACCCGCGTGTCAGGCGGGAATACTTACCACTATACTACAACGACTATGTCAAGACAAGTGAAAGCTATTGCCCATGTTGGCCATTTTTTAGTATCCCTATCCTTAAAGTTGTGTCACATTACATTAATGTACTCTGTGAGGATATGTCATTAGGGCAAGGTGTTCGACAAAATACCTATTGGGCTAGAATTATTTTAGAGGTTAGATATTATGGTAGTAAAAAACTTACGGCCTTGTCTTGAAAATCAATGTTTGAACGTCTCTAATCTTGTCTCAATACGAAAAAATCCTGAATTTGCCATTGCCAACACAAATGGAAGATCTATATAAGCAAACAATAATTTACATCATAATATGCATTATGCAAAATCAAGTGCATCAACCTTTCTTTTCAGTTTGGTAACCAATGTATGCATGGTTGCATCCATCCGGACCATCCCCTCGCGTGCAAGATGAAAACGGCTTTTTGTCTTACGAGTTATAGAAAAAGTGCTTGTACAGTCAGCACTTTCACACGTAGACAGATTCCATTTCTGATCAGTCTCTTTTAAAAGTGCTTCACATAGCAAGCTTTCCCATGTTGAGTGGGTCAAGTATCATCAGTTCAGCCGATCAGAAAAATCATGAAAAGTATAGGTAACCGTACAGAAAGGAAAGAGCAACGCATGATCATTAAGACCATCTTCAATCCAGGATCAAAGTAAAGGACTCGTGGGCCTCAATGGACAAAAAAAGGTCCAAGGGTCAACCAGTCGGCCCAAAACAGCCAGCTAGCTGTTATTTTTGAATATTTTTTTTACAAAATTTTTAAATTCTATTTTTTTTCTTTAACTTCCTAAGCCTTTAAACAACACAAGCATTTCTGCATGCGCTCAGGCACCTGTGAAAGGTATTTTTTCAATCACAGAGCGTTACGCGCGACTTACACATTTTAGATGCATTTATATGTGATGATTAGTTCAATGTATAAAAACATAAAATAAAGGCGATTATCATCTTTAATAATACAAGTAGGAATTAAAAGTATTTTACATAGAATATGTAAAAAAAAAAAAGTAATAAATAACAGAGAAGATCCTTATAATGTAGTTGCAACTAAAAGCTAAATAAAAAGTGTAAAAACAATCCAAGAACTTCAATTGACCTTGATTACTTGACAGCAAAACATATTATGAACTCATATCGTTTCGTCCTGTTGAAAATTTAATGTTTTTGGTTAAAATCAAATATTAGCATTATTTGTATATTATTTAGACATGCAAATTGTGCAGTTTTATTTTATTTTTTTATGAACGTACGTTGGAAGTTTTCGAAATTGGTCATAGAACTTTTTGCCATATAAGGCTATTGAATCTTTTCCAACTTACACGAATTCAAAATAATTTTTCACCCTCCTAAGGATACACATCTACTATGCTGCATATGTTACCGAAGTCATGATACTAGCTTATTTATTTACACTGTAGTCTGTACCCCAAAAGCTAGTGCGTGATCGTTTTTCAACTATTTGCAAGCAAAACCCCATATATGGTTCCGCAAAATCTTGTCGTGATTGATGTCCAACGTTCTGCAAAAGAAGAAAAAGATTTTCAAATGGATTATGGAACTAAAACAACGCACCATTCCACCAATTTTGATTCAAAACTTTGAGCAACTCATTGGGAGAAATATGATGAAAACAATATACTATTGAGAAATCTTTTTGGGACGATTCAAAAGTGAATAGCATAAAAAAGATAATTTAATTTTTAATCTTATACCATAATATTTTAGAGGTGAATCCATGTAGTCAATCCGTCTATCATAATCCTCTTTCTCCTTTACATTTGGCAGTAGTGTAGATTTGCATCTCTAATCAATTTTTTCTTCTGTTGTACTTTGTTTGTTGACAAAGTATTTTGCAAAAAGAAAATAAGCATTGGTGACAAAGAGTAAATGAAATACATACTATCAAACTGAAATACATACCTTAGAACGATTATTCCCACCACCACAGCCTTGTTGGTTCGATATATGTTTAGAAATTTTATCATCACAATAGAACACTCAAACATGGTAAACCTCATCTTACTATTTACAGCAGAATAAGTAAATCCTTTCCTTGAAGTTGAATGCTCTCCAAATGGAGAAGAGCTTGTTCTTGGTCTTTTAGAATTCCTCTGGACTCATGTAGAAAATCTCAGCTTAAGCCCTTCAACCATCCTTAGAATTAGTTAGTCTCTTCCTAATTTCTTCCTTCATCCCAGACATATGCTTTCTAAAAACTACAAACTCAATGAACACACCTTCCTCATGAATACGATTTCTCGCAATATGCTCCTTAAACAAATAATATTGAACACTCAAAAATGTCAGGATAGTTCTATAGTATGCAAGGAGTAATATTTCTAGTCTTACCTATTGGGAGAATAATGTAAATTCGTGAGGACAAATCATAGAGACAAAAGATCGAGACAAATGGCTTACTGATTGAGTCGATTCCCATCTGAAACAAGGGAAGCATGCCAACAGGCAACATACCTGAAAAAGCAAACGTTAAATAAGAAGAAATATTGGAGAATCTATATACACGAAATATTCAGGATTTAAAAAACATAATCTTCAAAAGCGAACAAAGACAAAATCTATAGAAATTATAGCTTTAATTTGTGATGTATATTTCATGAATTGCAATGTACAATGGTTCGGGTATATATAGGAAGAAGACTAAGAAAAAACAAAAAAACATTCCCCTTAAAACAAGGAATAAAACATTCCTTAAAACATGGAATAAAACATTCCTTAAAACATTCCTTAAAACAAGGAATAAAACATTCCTTAAAACAAGGAACTCATTATTTTCAACACTCCCCCTCAAGCTGGATCGAGGAGGTTCACTGAGCCAAGCTTGCCCAATAACCGATGAAACTGAGATGATGCTAGTGCCTTTGTAAAAAGATCTGCTAGTTGATCATGGCTTCGTGTGAACATGGTCCGGATGATTTGCGTTTGAACTTGAGCTCTGATGAAATGACAATCCACTTCAATATGTTTGGTTCTTTCATGGAACACAGGATTGGCAGCAATGTGCATGGCTGCCTGATTATCACACATAAGCGTCATAGGAGTAGAACTAGGAAACCCTAAGTCTGAAAGAAGCCCTTTAAGCCAAATGAGTTCACAAGCAGTGGCTGCCATGGCTCGATACTCAGCCTCTGCGCTGGAACGAGCAATTACCTGTTGCTTCTTACTCTTCCATGTGACAAGGTTTCCACCAACAAATGTGCAATAGCCTGTGATTGATTTCCTATCAATTGCATTACCTGCCCAGTCTGCATCTGTGTAGCCACTAATGACAGTGGACTGATTGTTATGCATTGTAATTCCTTGCCCAATTGAACCCTTAAGATAACGAAGGATTCTCTTAACAAGGTTAAGGTGATCAACAGTGGGAGAGTGCATGAACTGACTAGCCAAGCTCACTGCATATGTGATATCTGGACGAGTGATAGTGAGGTATATGAGCTTACCTACTAATCGTTGATAGTAGCTTACATCATGCATGGCTTCTCCATCTATGCTGAGCTTCAGTTTACAATCAACAGGAGTGATAGCAGGCTTGCAGTCAAGCATTTTTGCTTCTTGAAGGAGGTCCAATACATATTTCCGTTGATGTAGAAACAGTCCTTTTGAAGATGTTGCCATTTCGATCCCCAAAAAATACTTTAACCTTCCCAAATCCTTGATAGCGAAAACTTGATGTAGTGAGAGTTTTAGTGCCTCAATCTCCACGGTATTATCTCCAGTGATGATAAGATCATCAACATAGATGAGGACCACCAACTTCCCTTTGGTGCCAGTTCTTACAAATAGCGAAGAATCAGCATTACTTCGCATGAATCCAGCCTTTTCCAGAACAGAACTGAGCTTGGCATACCAAGCTCTTGGTGATTGTTTCAATCCGTATATTGCCTTGTGCAATTTACAAACCATGTTGCCTTTAATACCATCATAGCCTGGAGGAGGTTGCATATACACTTCTTCCTGCAGCTCGCCGTGAAGGAAAGCATTCTTCACGTCCATTTGGTAGAGTGACCACCCACAATTGATTGCAACTGACAGTAAAACCCTGACTGAGTTCATCTTGGCCACCGGTGCAAATGTTTCCTTATAATCTACACCAAAGGTTTGGGTGAAACCTCGAGCAACAAGTCTAGCCTTGTGTCTCTCGATAGATCCATCAGCTTTGAATTTAGTCTTGTAAATCCAACGACTTCCAACAGCCTTCTTTCCTGGTGGTAGTTGAACTAGGCTCCAGGTGCAATTCTCTTCCAGTGCACGAAGCTCTTCTTTCATGGCTTGGTTCCATTGTGGGAGAAGAAAAGCTTCTTGAAAGCTTCTTGGTTCATAGTGCTTATCAATTTCACTGAGAAATGTAGCATGAGATGTTGAGAACTTACTAAAGCTGATACATTCATTGATTGGATGTCGTGAGGCATATGTAACATAGTCCTGCAACCTAACTGGAGGTTTTCTGATTCGAGGAGGATTTCTTTTAATCACCTGAGACTCTGTAGAGGGCGGAGAATGATCAGAGTAGGGCTCGTCTTCACTCTCACCGGCAGTAATTTGGTCAGTTTGAACTTCTTCACAATCTGGACTTACACTGACTGATCTATTTTCCAACATCGGATAATTAAAGTTTTGAGGAAGTGGGAACATGTCAACTAAATCCTCCCCCTGACTTGTAAAATAGGGATAGTCTTCTTCGAACTTCACATCTCTTGAAACTATGCACTTCTTAGTGACTGGATTGAAGCACTTGTATCCCTTTTGAGTGGTCGAGTATCCCATAAACACACACTTGGCTGCCCTGGCATCTAGTTTGTCACGGTTCAAGGTTTGGATGTGAACAAAACACACACAACCAAACACCTTGAGATGTGTCAAATCTATTTTCCTCCCCTTAAGAACTTCATATGGAGATTTAAACCCTAGCACACGACTTGGAAGTCGATTGATGAGATAAGTGGCAGTAAGGATGGCAAACGACCAAAATTTCTTTGGAACGTGCATGTGAACCATGAGAGCACGAGTTTTTTCCAAGAGATCTCTATTTTTCCTCTCGGCTACTCCATTTTGTTGGGGAGTCCCCACACAGCTGGTTTGATGTATGATACCCTGAGAACTTATGTATTGAAGCATATTGTTGGATAGAAATTCAGTGCCATTATCTGACCTTAAAACCTTAATGTTTGATTGAAATTGCGTTTTAACATGCATGTGAAAGTCTTTGAAAATGGTAGGGACTTCACTTTTTGATTTCATAAGATATAGAAAACTTGTTCGAGAGAAATCATCAACAAATAGAACAAAATATTTAAAACCTTCCATTGATTCAGTTGCAGGTCCCCATACATCGGTGTGTACCATTTCAAAAGGTTTACTTGTCCTAGACATTGAATTACCAAAAGGTAGCCTAGTAAACTTAGAAAATTGACAAGTATCACAAGTAGGATAAGGGTTACAAAAATTTGGAAACAGTTTCGACAAGACAAGTTCAGAGGGATGAGCTAATCTCCTATGCCAAAGTTGGTTTTCATCTATGGACTTTGATTGAGCTTGAAGAGCCTGAGTGAAACATGCATTCTTGCACAGGTAGTAAAGGCCATTTATGAAGACCCCTTCACCAATCATCTTCATGGTGAGAACATCCTGAAACATCACTTTATTTGGTGAGAAAATAGCACGGCAGTTTAGGGTGTTGGTGATCTTTCCAATTGACAAAAGTTGAAAAGGAAAGGTTGGTACATAGAGGGCAGTGGAAGGTGTTTTTTGAGAGAGTAAGTTTATTTCTCCTTTTCCCAAAACTAAGACATTTTTTCCATTTGCAACAGACACATGTGAGGGGCTTGAAAATTTTTTAAAATGATGTAAATTTGTAACTTTGTTTGTCATATGATCTGTGGCGCCTGAATCAATTATCCAACAATCAGTTTCAGTACTAGTTAATAGGGCAGTAGTAAAGGCTTTGAGTATACCTGATGCTTCTCCCTTTGGAACTTTCTCATTTCCAGCAAGAAATCCGGCAAATTGTCCCAACATAGCTGTGTGACTACCCTCTTCATTGCCTTGACCATGTGAGCCTCCTCCGTGCCCCTTACTTTGTAGGTAAGCTGCAAATTCATTGATCAATGACAATGGATTGGCAGTGAACTCCATGGATCCTTGTGAGATAGTAGGAGCTTGAGCATTAGCAAGTTTTGCCTTGAAATGAGGTTGAAATTGTTGTGAGGACCTTGGTATCATCCTTCCATCTTTGCTGAACTTAGGCTTGAGTTCAGGATGAAGTTCCCAACACTTGTCTTCCTCATGACCAACACCATTGCAATATTTGCATTTTAGATGTGTGTTTCTTCCCTTGTATACCTTGGCTTCTGAGTTCTTGTAATTTGATGCATATGCCCGAGTCTCCGTTAATCTAGGATTGTGATCAACATTCATAACCTTCTTCCTTGCTTCTTCTCGTTGGATAGTTGCACAAACATTGTTGAAGGTAGGTAGATCTTGACTCATCAAGATGTGACTCCTTAGGTCCTCGTACTCAGAGCTCAGACTCCCTAACAGCTGATAAATTTTGTCTTCCTCAGCTCGTTTTAGGAGAATGGTAGGATCTGTGGTATGAGGGAGATATACATCCAACTCATTCCACATGGCTTTGAGACTCCCAAGGTGTTGAACAAATGCTTTCCCTTCTTGTTGAGCACTGGCAATGTCCTTCTTTAATTGGAAGACCCGTGCATAGTTGTTTTGATTTCCATACATATCCTGCAAAGCTTTCCAAAGATCATGGGCGGAATTGGAGTAGCTAAAAATTTCAGCAACATGTTTCTCCATGGTGTTGAGCAGCAAGGACATGACAAGTTGATCTTTGCAGAGCCATGCATTGTATGTAGAGGAAGAACGATCTGGAGCTTCCACGCTTCCATTTACAAACCCTAACTTCCCTTTGCCTCCGAGAGCTAGTGAAACAGCTCGGGACCAAGGAAGATAATTGAACTCATTCAAGAGAACTGAACATAAACGTTGATTGGTGTTAACCTCAACGTCTGAGGAGTTTGGAGAGAGATTGTGCCGGGTTTCCTTATCATGGTTGACAGAACTTTCTTCAGTCATGGCTTAGACTTTGAAAGAAAGAAAAAATCGCAGCAGCAAGAATTGTAGAGACAGGTTACAAATGAACCTGCTCTGATACCATATAGAAATTATAGCTTTAATTTGTGATGTATATTTCATGAATTGCAATGTACAATGGTTCGGGTATATATAGGAAGAAGACTAAGAAAAAACAAAAAAACATTCCCCTTAAAACAAGGAATAAAACATTCCTTAAAACATGGAATAAAACATTCCTTAAAACATTCCTTAAAACAAGGAATAAAACATTCCTTAAAACAAGGAACTCATTATTTTCAACAAAATCACATACAATGATTCAGAAGAACCTGAATCACGTGATGTACCTTGTCCTTTCTGATGAGGCTGCATCCTGAAAGAGGACCAACACTGATGGCTTGAGCAAGAAGCTTATCACCCATTCAAAATTAATTAGAAACAAAATGAAATTTGAGCAATTGATCGTTTGCAAGGCTGACATGCATACAATTCAGAGACGATGGTTTACCTTTTTGTTTATAGAAGTGGAAAACATAATCTTGAGAGACGATAGGATATTTTTGCAAGTATTTTTCCATTAATTAGAAACATAACCTTTTTGTTTATCACCCATCATATATTTTTGCACAAGCCCTTCTTAACCTATTTGGATCCTCTTGGTCGTCATCAAACTCTCCATCAATATACACATCTCGCTCATCCTCCACAATCATGTTGTGTAATATGATGTAAGACATCATGACGGAGTCCAAATTTTCTCGACTCCACCCTCTTGTTGGTTCCTTGATGATCTTCTACCGTGCTTGTAGAATACCAAAAGCTCTCTCAACATCTTTTCGGTATGCCTCTTAGTGTAAGGTAAAACACTTTTCGGCGCCATTTTTAGGGTTTGGAATTGCTTGGACAAGTGTTGCCCGCTTTGGGGAGATACCGTTGCCAAGTAATACCCCATATTGTATTGACGACTGTTGATGTAGTAGTCAAGTTAAGGTGATTTACCTTCCGTCAGGTTATTGAAGAGGGTGAGTGCCCAAGAATTGTAATGTCATTTTGGGATCCAGGGACTCCAAAGAAAGCATGCCAGATCCATGTGTCATACGAGGCAACCGCCTCTAACACAATATTTGGCTTTCTCGACCTTCCGCTAAAGCCTCATTGCCATCATGTGGGATAGTTCTTCCAATTCCAATGCATGCAATCTAATGACCCTATCATGCCAGTAAACCCACGGTCTTCAGCTTTTCGAAGAAGCTGATCCAGATCTTTTTGATTTGGCTCGCCAAGGTACTCCTCTTTGTAAAGCTAAACAATTGTGTTATAGAATTCAGCAAGAGTATCAAGGCATGTAGACTCAGACATACCATGGGTTTCATCCATCAAATTTGCTGGGGAGCCATAGGCCATCATTCATAGTGTAATAGTAACCTTCTAATGAGATGAGAAACCAGGGTGGCTTGCTTTGTCCAGCTTCTGTTGAAAGTATGGATTGACCTGCTGGACATCATAAAGTAAACACTCGAAGACATGACGCCTCATCGAGAAACGACGTTTGAAATCATCTTCTGTGTACACCGAGTTGGGGTTGAAGTAGTTGTTTATTAGATTGGCATGTGTCATCGCTCTGTCTCTTGGTTTGTAAGAGTGACTAACAACAGAGTCATGATAGGAGCATATTTAGGCGACTTACTTAGCTTGTTTTCGTGCATCTATGTTGTTAATTCATAGTTATTTTAGTAGTTTAAGCCATTTTCGTGTGTTTTTAGGTTCATATGGCTAAGGAAGCAAAAAGATGCATTTTGGAGCATTTTGGAGCAAAATTGGGCTTGGAATGGATAGCATATGATTGGAGCCAAAGTGTTGGACGAATTTGAAGGCCTTGTATTCATTTTGGACATAAAACAAAGGGCCTAGCCCATTCTCTCTTAAACCAACCCCAAGGCCATGCATTTCCTTCTAATTCCAAAGCCCACAATCACTTCAAAAGCCATGCAAAGAACCATCCATTCCATCAAAAACAATCCATCAATTCACATGCAAAACCACCATTAACACACATGCATTCTTTATGCAACTCTTCATCATTCCACCATTCATTCTTCATTCCACAAACATCTCACATGCATTTCCACCTTCCTACTTCATCATTTCACCACATTCTCCCTCTTTAACTCACATGCACCCAAACAAAGCCAACCTAGCTAACCCTACATGCATTATTTATTCACTCTTCATCATTGCATTCATCACCAAAGAACTCCCCATCATTGCCATGCATTCCCCCTAATTCCATCCATCTTCCACACTTTTCCAACCTAGCCACATCCTTTAATCATCCCCCCTTTAAGTTATGATTTTATTTCCTAACCCTACATGCATTATTTATTAACTTTTCATCATGCATCCACATTCATTCCAACACAAAACACACACATGCACTTATTCTTTCATCATTGCACCACCAATTCACCCACATGCATTTCCAACCATTCACACCCCTTTAATCATTCTCCTAGCTATCATTCACATGCTATCCCATCCATTCTCTCCCTATATGTTCCCTCCACTACTCCTATAAATACCCTTGCATTCATTCATTCATGCATCATCTCATTTCATACACAACACACCACAAACACTTCCATCTTCTCCCTAGCCGTGAGTTTTTCTTCCATTTTTCCTCCATTTCTTCCATTTCCATAATCCCCCAATCCATTCAACACACCTACAACATCCCTTAGTTCTTGTGCCACAATAAAGAGGAAGATAAGAGGGCCTAAACGTTCATACAATTCACGTTTGAGTTGTTGGAATGTTTACGCGTTTCTTTGATTTCAAAGTTTAAATTCAATTCTCTTTGTTTTGTAATATGAGGAATGGAAGATAAGAGGGCCTAAACGTTCATACAATTCACGTTTGAGTTGTTGGAATGTTTAGGTGTTTCTTTGATTTCAAAGTTATGAGGAACTAAACCCTTTTTAGCTAGGGGTGATTTCAATACCATGATTATTTATGTAATATGAATTGATGAATTCCGGTTATGAACTCTTGATTCGTGAATGCAATTGGCTTAACTATTTGATGATTAACTTATTTGTGTTTGTTGATTGAGGGTCAACACTTAATTAGCATGCATGAATATGTGGCTAAAGTTTAAGAAGGTTTCACATAATCGTTACTAACTTATACTTGAAAGTAGTGAAGGTCGCTTGTCACGATCGCGTTAAGTTTAATTCTTAGCATGAGTAACATGATGTCATAGTTGCAAGTGCTTTGTCAATGCTTATGGTTTTCATTATTCTTAATGATCTTCGATTGTATCTCTATTATGATGACATGTAGGGAACTTTTGAGAATGTTTTGGGTTGTCGAATGATGCCATCCAATCCAATAATATAAGGAAAATCTGAGGGTTAACTAGTGATGTCACGGTTAATTTGGGGCATTGTCGTTCATAATTCAATGAAGGAATAACTGGAAATTGATTCATATGCATAAATATCATGTGTGGAGAAAGAACCTCTAGCTAATTCACCAACCATCTTATTTCATCAATTACATTCAGTCTAGTTATTAACTTGTTTCGTTATTTCAATTTTCGTCAAACCTCAATCCCCCTTTTGCTTTAATGTTCAATATAGTTAGGAATCAATTTAGTTTGTGTTTTTAAAGCATTTTGATTCTTTTGGTTTGTCTTAGTGTTTTAACGTTTAGTTTCACATTCTTTGAGTCTAGTTTAGTGTTTTATATTGTTTTTACGTTTTTAAGTCATTTTAGAAGGTTTTAGCAAGCCCTCCTAATCCCCGGTCTAGAACGATCCCGCACTTATCCATTCTACTACAATTGTCAAACGAGGGTTTAATTTGAGTGTCAAGTAATTCTCGCATCAAGTCACCCCATTGAGGTTGTTCCTCAGTTGGCTAACACACCATGGCCGCCGCCATGGCTGCCACATATTGTGTGTTGTGCCATGCTTCATCTTCTTCATTAGACTCCTCATCTTTTCGTCTCATCTGCGCCCATTTTTCTTCCAATTCAGAATTGGATAAGGACTCCTAATTGGAATTTGAAGAGGATCCAAAGTTGTAATTCATTGTAAACTTGAATTGAAAGAGAATGAATTCAAAGGTGTTGAATTATAGCTCAATATCCATCATATTTATAGCAAAAAAAAAAAAAAAATTTTAAATCCAATGGCTAGTTGAAGTCAATTAGGCGTTGGATTTAAATTTGAATTTTTTTCAGCCAAATTTATATAAAAAAAATTATTAAAAAATTCTCATTTTTCCCTATAAATTTAAGTTGTTGTAGTTTTTAAATTTAATTTGTAGTTTTTAAATTTGAATAATAAATTATGTTTGGCCCTCGGTTGCAGACAGTTTTTTGGCCCTTGGTTGGAGATGGTAAGAAATATGGCCTTACACTGTTCATTAAAATATTAATTTCTTGGATGGCCAAAAGGCTAAAACGAGCCCGCCCTCATTCGGTTGGAGATGGTCTAATAATCTTTCATTGAATATTGTACATATCTTGTCATACTCATTAGCCCCTAAGGCCATCTCCAAGAAATTAATATTTTAATGAACATTGCCAGACCGTATTTCTTATCATCAACCGAGGGGTCAGAGGACCATAGGCCAAACATAGCCTTATGACAAAAAACATCTTCAACCGAGGCAACCAAAGGGCCATAGTGTGATAACCCGTCCCTAATTTTACGATTTTATTAATTTAAAAGAATGAATTGATGAGAATGCCCTAGAGGCGAAGATTTTGACTTCCGTTGATCGTATTTTCATGATGCATACGAGTTACTATTTTGTCATATTCTCAAAGAGGCGCAATCAGAATAAAAATTGGAGTACAGTTAAAATTTTACAAAACATCAAATACCGAAGGTAAATTGGTAATTTCATGTTTAGGGATACTTTGTATTGTTTGTGAGACATGTGGGGTCCACGCCCCATAACTTCACCACTCATGTGACTCCCTCTCTCTTGGGACATCTATCTTTTATTTTCAAATCTCCCCATCTTATTTCTTCCACTAAATGGCTACCACATCACTTTTTCCCTCTAGCTCTCTCTTATTCTCTTTCTTTCATTCTTGCCATGTATTTTCTCTCTTGTATTTCACTCCTCATTTCTCCCTCTTGCCTCCGTTTCACAGAGACCAGCAAACCCAGCTGCTTCGGCGAGACCCCTTGTCACAGTGCCACCACTCCAAGGGCCGGGCCGAACCGGGGATAGCAGATTCTTATATAGGAACCGGACATTACTCGGCTCGGTTGAAACGGGCCAGTTCGGGCCGGGTCCACGGGTCTTTTTTTTTTGTGTTATATATATTATAAATTAAATGAAGAAGGACAAGTTGCTAAAAATCTTGAAGGGAAAGAGTCGAGTATGTCTGAGTCAGTCTCTGAATGTTTCGATTATACTCGGAAGATAATACTTGCCTCACCTGTCCAACTGTCTAAAGATTGTTGTCCTAAAGAAAAACAGAATTCCAAAGCCAAATTAAGAAGGTTGAAGAATTCAAGTCAGAGAATCGTAGGTTATAGAGAAATCATGTTGCATCCACTTTTCCTTTGACACCAAGGATACGACATGAATAAAGGCAAAACAACGGGATGAAAACATTATAAGAACCCACATTTTCATACTTTTTCCTGTGTCTGTCAACCATTGCCTCCAAATGCACAATTTTTCCGCTGACATAGCAATGCGCCAATTCAATGTAGGGTTGCTCGAAAGGGAGTTAAAAAAACCAAATAAAGTCATCGGAGCTGGTAAGTTCAAATGCTGGACTACTATGAAATGCCTGATTATATCAAGATTCAAATAAAGCAATCCATTAAAGAAAATACATGCAGCAAAGAGCAGCACTCAACTTTGCATTACCTAACAATAGTTCTTTAGATTCCTCTGACATACTAAGGAGTTGTATTTAGGGAGACTGGTATAGAACTATCACCATGAAAAGAACAATCATCAAATTATCCTCAAATAAATTTACAGCACAAAAACGCTTTCCTTAGCAATGATGTCAAAAGTGAAATAGCGTCAGAAATTTCCTTAACAACACAAAACCCCCAAAGATTAAAGAATTAAGAAGTGAAGCACGTCAAATGTGTCAAGGTGTTGTGCATTTGTAGATTTGGACAATAAATAAATTCCCATTCAATGCTATACAACAAGTCTGCAAGTTTAAACAATACATTAATTTTCAATTCAAATTTCAAACATTATGGAATACCCAGTAGGTACGGTATGAACATTTGAACCCTAAATCCCTAAATTCCAAATCCCAAATTTCTACGAAGGAAAATTTATGGATTGTGTTTAGGGTGTGAAGAACTGCTCAATAGACTGAGAGATTGTAGAAAACCCTAACTCTCAAATCTAAAAATTGATCAGAGAGAACCAAAGATTGCAGATAACCATAAACCCCTAAATCCAGAAAATTAACCAGCGAGTTAAAATTAAGAGTTTAGAAATTATATTACCTTAATTTGAAAGGAGATGAGATGACGGTGGTGGTCTCAATTCGGAGAAATGATGGTGATGGTGGTTGTTGAAGGTTACAGCCACTGACATTTTGCCAAAAAGAGGGAGATGAGGACGGAATTGAGGGCTGTGGAGTCTGAGATGGCTACTGTCGAGGACACTCATGGTGGTTGTCAAGGGCTGTGAAGTCTGATAGTGGTTGTTGATGGATGGTTACTGTCGATGACTCGACTCGAGCTCGAGTCGTGAATGAATGGAGAACAGGAAACTGAGTCAGTCAGTGAGATGAAAATATGGCAATCAACGGTGGAGAATGGGATTTGACATACATTAAACCATATTCAAGTTTCTAAAGCTAGAAACAGGCCGGGTCGAGGGCTCGTTCCTTCCTATGTTTGAACCCGCCCCGCCCTGCCCCACTAATTTTGGTTACCCGCCCCGTTTTGGTGTTTTGAAATTTTATACCCGCCCCAAACTACGGGTACCCACCCCGACCCGCGGGTACAGAACCCGTTTGCCCACCCCTAATCTCTGGAAGTGCAGAGAAACTATATCACCATCATCCATGCTATTTTGATGAGCGTATCACCATGAACTTGGACTTATCGCGACCACTAACCAAGGATCAACACCATCGAGCATGGAATGTGCACTGTACAGTGGCCGTACCACTATTCACTCATCTCTCCGACCATGGTAAGCTTCAAGACCCTCAAACCTTCCTTATTTCGAAGCTCTTATGTTGTTCTAACCTTAAAAATGGTGATTAGTGACAATTTAATACAGAAAATGACCTGGGAAAAATTTCCTAGATTTCTGGAAATACTAGGACCCATGTCATTTGATAAAATTGGGAATGAGCTTTTTTTCCCAAGAAATCTCGCTTCCTCTCCGTCATCATTAGTCACAACTACCTCCTGAGTCACGGCCTTTGCCTTCCACTTGCAAGCCATTCTGCGTATGGCTCGGGGCTAGTTGGCAGGCTCCTTTGGGCCAGCCGGTTGGCCTGATTCCTTTTTTTTGGCTTGGTAGGGCACACGAGCCCTTTGGCCTAGCCTTCCGTTGGAGACGGTTTTTGTGTCATTTCGGACTATTTTCGGCCATTTGGCCCTCTGGCCGGATAGGTTGGAGATGGCCTAACCTCCCAACTTATTCCTATTTACACTTCTCTTACTTTACCATTTCAACGTGTGATCAAGAAAACACCATCAAAGTTTCAATATTGGTGTATCAATTCATTACTAATTAAATATTAATATTGTTTTGAAAAAAATTGAGATTTCATCGTAAAATTAATTATCAATGCATAGAGTAGTCTAATTAGTTATAAGCACATGCAAAATTCATTGTTCTTCAGATCTGAGATTTAATGAGATTTATGCTCTGAACACAGCCCCTCACGTGGGGTAGGGGGGGGGATTTTAAGTCTAATATGTGGACAATGCAAATCAGGTGATGTGAAACACGTGTGATTATTGAGTTTCACACATGGGTTAACTATTTATAAGCACATGTAATATCCTTTCTTTTCCCAATGTTAAATTCATACTTACAACAATTCTTCTTAACTTAACCATATTTGCAATCCAGTAGAGGTGAGTTTTATACATAATTTTCTGGTGCAATTTGTAGTGGAACCATTAAGTAAGGTTTCAGACGTGAGATTGACATGCTTCAACGAACATTACATTATTTTTTGACATGAGAATTGGTACCTTGATTTCATTTTTCTAGAAACATTAGGTACCATTTCTTCTTATGAGCAAACTACAGTTTGTCATCAAAGCATATAGTTTCTTTCTACTTTTAATGAATTATTTCTAATCTATTAGCCCCTATCACTTGCACGTAAGAATGAATGGTTCCTTCCATTGTTTCATACTAATTAAGATTTATACAGCCGACTTCACTTAATATGATAAGGCTCGATTGTTATTGTTTTGTGCCATTATCTCTTACATTAGGCATGAAATTTTAACAAATTGAGTGTGACATTTGATTTTTATAATTACATAAAGAAAAAGGAAAAGAAGGAAGCAACAGAGACCACACAAAACAAGCCCACTATTAGAACCTTTGTTATATGTTCCAACTTGTAATTGTTTAATGTTACTTAGAAAACAAGGTAAAACTCATCGGTCTGTCAGGAGAAAGCTGAGTGCTATGCCTTTTGTTTTACTGTTCTTGGCAACAGTATATTGGGCTTCTAATTGCTGATCTGATATGTTCCCTTCCAGATGGATTAGGGTTCCAACTTCTGATCCGATATGTTCCCTTCCAGATGGATTGGGCCAGTTAGTTTCCTTCATACGTGGCCTTTGGGACTTGACTAGATAATGTCGTAAAAAACAGTAAAAAATAAAAAATAAAACGCGCCAACAGCAGAAAGAAATCCTTTCGTTTCTGAGTCTTCAGTCGGAGTCGTCTCATCCACCTCCCAATCTCATCCACTCCGCTGTTACTTTACAGTGTTCCAAAGGTACCTTCATTATCTTCCCTATTTTCTGTATCTTTGAATTTGCCTTGGAAATGCATTACTATATAATTTTCTAACGATTTATGCACTGAAATTTACAATCTCCCTTTACAATTTTAGTACAATTCCATTATATGGAGCTCAATTACCAAAAAATATGAATTTATCTGGATTTTTAGACTGATCCTGTTAATTATGCTTGTAAAATTATTTGTATTCATTACTATTTTGCTAGATATTCTTTTTCTAACATTGAAGTTTAATGTTTGCCATATATATGTGTGTATATATGTCAAGGGTCGGGAAACACACATTCTGTACACTCTTCTTCATAATGTATGTCAAAAAGAAATAGATTTTGACACATATTGTTGAAATACATAACGAAGTGACCTTACAAAATCCTTGAAATATATATATATATATATATATATATATATATTTGAAAACATAGAAAAAAGAAATTGAGATTAACTTGTGTTTTTGTTGGACTCAGTAGCAAGATGCAGAACAAGGAGACAGTTATCACTGAGCTTTACATTCCCAGAAAATGGTATTCAATCTCTATTTTTTTATTAAAAAAAATCATGCCCGCTGTTTGTTTGTCTATGTTTGTGATTTTAATTTGAGGGTTTGTGTTGAAATTGTGTGGTTTGTGTGTGGAAGTGCATCTCGGCCACCCACAGGCTGATCACTTTGAAGAACGATGCGTCCGTTCAGATTTGATAAGCCCAGTCCAGTTCAATCTGCAAACGCAAATCCACAGTCCCCATCAGCAACAATTCAAAGTTCTCACTCCCGCTCAAATCCACAGCAACTTGTTTGAGTAAAGATCAATCTGATTAGCAGACGTCTTTCAAGCACAGTCCATCCTCATCACAACTCCATCTATCTGTTCAACAATTCGTTTGACAGATTTTGTATACATTTAAACTACTTGTATTTATCTCAAAGTGTTACAACCTAATCATTGTAAAGTCTATACAATGAATGAGAAAGCTGGCTCATAATTATTGAGCTAAGCTTACAACAATTCTGAGTTTATATTTATCATAGAGCATTTTTATGGTCTCCAAGAGCTAAAGTCTTACGACCTAAAGCTTCATTTTTTTTCCTCCAAAAATGGCGTCCTCTTCCAACCCAAACTATGAAGCCTGGATGCAACAAGATGCTTTGGTCATTTCTTGGATCAATAGCTTTATCCATCCCATTGTTATTGATGCACTCATTGGTAAGACAAGTTCTCATTCTGCTTGGACTTGCCTCCGTGAAAGGTACGCTTCTCAGTTAACTGAACGTCTTCTCCAATTGCGTAGTGAACTTATGAATATACATCGTGGCGATTCTTCAATCGTTGAGTTTCTTGATCAAATCAACTGTCTTTATTTTTCCTCTCTGGAGCTCTTGTTGTTGATTCTGACCTTGTGGCAATTATTTTAAATAATGTTGGGCCCGTGTATGAGGGTACTGTTGCTTCTGCTCAAGCACGGGAAGAAGCTATTTCCTATAGTGCACTAGAAGCTCACCCTTTTGGTGCAGAAAGACGCCAAAAAAATGCACACCGTTTTCTCCCATGACGATGGCCCTACTGTACTTGCTGCTGGACGTGGTCGTTTATGAAATTTTTGAGGCCATGGTTTTGGTGGTGCACGCAGAGGTCGTGGTCACTACAATGGTGGACGTGGATCATCGTATCGTCTAAATGGTTCAGGTTCGTCCTCAAATACATTCTTCAATTCTAAGCCTTCTAATGATGGTGCTTTGGGCGCTGCACCTTCACAGAATCATCATGGTTTTTCTACCATGGGGAGAGTTCAATGTCAAATCTTCCATCGTCATGGCCATGCAGCCATTGACTATTTTAACAGGCTAAATATAGCATACAAATGGCGTTTGCTAGTACCACGTCTCCAAGCCTATGTTGCAACTGCACCTACTCATTCTTCTAATCACCCATCGGCATTACAGACTTGGTTGTTCGACTCTAGAGCCAATGCTCACATCACCAATGACGTAAATCAAGTCACCAACCCACGTTCTTACAATGGTACATACAACGTCAATGGTGTTGTTGATGGTTCAGGTTTGCAAATCTTTCACATTGGCAACTCTTCTATTCACACCACCACTCACTCCTTCACTCTCCCTAACATTCTCCATTGCCCTATGCCTCCACAAATGTCATTTTCATACACCAATTTAACAATGATAATAATTGCTCACTAACCTTATATGCCAATTCATATCGTGTTCAAGACCTCACCACGGGGATCATCCCTTTACAAGGCTGGAGTAGGAATGGCTTTTACCCTTTCTCAAGTGCATCAGTGTTAAATAAAGGCGTTTATGCCTTTGTAGGTGTTAGAGTGTCAAATGCCATTTGGCATTCTAGGCTAGGTCATCCATATATTTCCCTTTTAAAGTCTTTAATTTCAAAATATAAATTATCACTGTCTGGTAATGCAATATATGATTTTTGTTCCTCATGCCCTTTGGGCAAAAGTCATAAGTTGCCTTTTGCTTTGTCAAGTTCTATGGTGTTTGTTTCTTTAGAATTAATTCACCTTGATGTATGGACTTCACCTACATATTCAATTAATGGATTCAAGTATTATGTTATTTTTGTTGATGATTACTCAATATATACATGGATCTATCCATTAAACTTAAAATCCGATGTTTTTCAAACATTTGTTACATTCATGAACTTTGTGGAAAAGATGTGGGCACCAAAATAAAATCATTTCAATCCGATGGTTTTTTTTGGGGGGGGGGGGGGGGGGGGGGGGGTGGTTGGTTGGGGGGTGGAATATGTAAACACATCCTTTAAATAATTTTTTAATCATCATGTCATTCATCATCATCTTTCTTGCCCCCGCCATCCCGAACAAATTGGTCTTGCAGAATGTAAACATAGACATCTTTTTGAAACGGGACTTACACTTCTTGCCCATGCATCGTTACCTACATCTTTCTAGGGTGATGCTTTTCATACCACAAATTACCTTATTAATCGTCTTCCAACCAAAGTTTTTGGTGGTAACTCCCAATTTCAAAAACTCTTTTCCAAGCCACCACAATATGAATTTCTCAAAGTTTTTTGCTGTGCTTGTTTCCCATACACATGTCCATACACGGCACACAAGTTGGAATTTCGTTCAAAGTTATGCATATTTTTGGGTTAATCTTTAAATTATGAAGTTTAAACATGTTTAGGTCCCTCAACAGGAAAAAATTTCATGTCACATCATGTCATTTTTAATGAGCATAGTTTTCCATACAAAGATGTTATTTCTACTCCAATCTTGTCGTCCACTAACACCCCAGAGATTATCCTAAGCATTGGCCCCTACAACCCATCGTTCTATCTTCCCAATCCTAATCCTAATACAACACCACCTCTACCCATTATTTCAGCCATCACACCACAACCTAATCTAATCCCAAATTCACATCTTAATCCTAATTCCCAAACAATTATAAGCCAAACCACACCGCCACACCTTTTACCCCAGCCCAACCCTTCCAATCCCACCAATACATCTTTCTCCCTTATCCCATGACCATGGAAGTTGCCAATGTATCTACTGGTCAGATCAATTCAATAATCCTCTCATGGAATGGTTACAAAAGCTCCTGATGGCATTCGAAAACCAAACCCAAAGTATTCTTGTCTTAATGTTGCTACTAATATTTTGGTTGAGCCAAAATGTTTTTCTCAGGCAAATAAATTTCCTAAGTGGCGACATGTTATGGCTGATGAGTTTATTTCACTCCAGCGCACAGGCACATGGGTCTTTGTCCTCTTTCATCCTTCCATGAACGTCATTCCTAACAAGTGGGTTTATTGTATTAAATGCAAGTCTGATGGTTCTATTGAAAGATTCAAGGCTAGACTCATTGCCAATGATTTTCATCAACAAGAAGGAATTGATTTTGGGGAGAGTCCAGTGGTCGCTCATGCCACTATACGTCTTGTTCTGTCTATTGCCCTTCACTTCCAATGGCCGATTCAACAACTGGATGTGCACAATGTCTTTCTCCATGGCAATTTGACTGAGGAGGTTTACATGAGATAACCTGCTGGTTTTATTGATCAACAATTTCAGTCACATGTTTGTCGACTTTGCCGATCCCTATATGGTTTGAAACAAGCATCTTGTGCTTGGTTTCAATGTTTTTCTCATCATCTTGAAGACCTTGGGTTTACTGCTTCTCAGACCGACCCCTCCTTATTCACATATTTTAATAGATCAACGATGATTTACCTATTAATCTATGTTGATGATATATTGATCACATGTAACAATAATGCTCAACTTGCTCAGTTCATCCAACAACTTAGACAAAAGTTCTCCATGAAAGATCTTAGGCCCTTACACTATTTTTTGGGAATGGATGTTCAACGCATTGCTTCTTATATGTATCTTACTCAGTCTAAATACATTCTAGATCGTCTCAAGAAAATGAATATGATTGATGTTAAACCCCTCTCCACACCAGTATCTAGTGGGAAACGTTTAAGTTTGTATGAAAGGGAATCTCTCTCTAATGGCACGACATTTCATAGTGTTGTGGGAGCACTCAAATACCTGTTGTTCACACACCCAGACATCGCTTTTGCCATAAATCAAGTTTGCCAGTGCATGCACTCTCCAACCATTGCTCACTAGGCTGCAGTGAAATGAATACTCCGTTATTTAAAGGGAACACATGATCATGGCATTGTTTATACACCGAGTTCTCTTCATCTCATTGCTTTTATGGATGCTGATTATGTCGGTGATCATGATGATTGATGGTTTATGATCTTGATGATTGCCCGTTTATTGGTGGTCACTACACCTTTCTTGGTAACAACTTTAGTTTCATGGAGTTCGAAAAAGCAGTGTGGAGTCTCGCGATCCAGTACTGAAGCAAAGTATCGTCAATTTGCATATACTTCAGTGCACTTGTCATGGTTTCACAACATTTTCAGAGACCTGCATCTTTATCTTCCTTTTCCTTGTCTCTAGTGCGATAACATTATAGTGCAATTGATGTTGCCTCCAATCTTGTTTATCAGGCACCCATGAGAAATGTTGGAGTGGATTATCACTACATTCGAGAAAAAGTCATTAGACAAGAACTTGAAGTTGGATATGTTGCAGTCTGTGAGAACCCGAAATTTTTTTGAATTAGTTAGTAGTGCAAGTGTTTGATTTAACTCTCTAATCTATATAATTAGACTAATATGTAAATTGGTTCATATTTTTTTAGATTCATTATATATATATATATATATATATATATATTATACCTATATAAATCTAAAAAAAAAAAAAAAAGGGGACAAATACAATATTTTGTTATTACTTTATTTTTTTATTTTTCTTTCTTCTGGACGACAACCCCAATAAGGAGTTCACAATCTCCTTATCTTTAGTCTGGAAAGGGGAAAAAGAAGCCCTAGCTTTTTCTCTCTTCGAATTTCATAAGCAAGAAATAAGTTTTTGTCTTTTGAGTCTTTAATTCCATACTTTTCTAGAGTCAAATTGGAGTAGCCAACAAGCAGTTCATGAGGTAAGTTTGTTTTTGTTTCCTTATGACTATACATTGAGTTGTGTTTTACATGCATCTCTCTCTTACCACCACGTAGGAATTTGAAATTAGGAGGTGTGTTATTTTCATTTGCTAGGATTTTCATCTCAATCTAGCTACCATGTGAGTAGTCAGGTAAATCCTCCTCTTACTGCTAGCAAGCAGGAGGTGTTCAATTTCTGTGGCTTGGTGGCTTGTGTCACCTGAGTGTTAGTCCCATGAGAACTTGTGGAGTCTATGGAAGTAGGAGGTGGAGGTCTAAGAAGCAGGTGGTGAAGAGTCTAGAGTAAGGTATCATGATTGTTAAGGATAAGTGCGAGTTTTTAGCCACTTAAAAAGAAACAAAAACCTGTATAAATAGGGAGTCAATAGTTTTCTCGAGAATCAACAGTAATAGAAATGTCAGACAAAAAGCTTTATAGTTTCAGAAGGCTAGTGAAGGAGAATGGGTGCTAAGAGTTGAAGTATTTTTCTTTTGGTTAGACTTCTCATTCCTTTTATTTGTTTCATTTTTATTTTAGGGGGGCTTTGAAGAGCTTGGTTAATCAATAGTCAATCTCTTTCAGCCAAAAACCCTTATAATTTTATTATAGAATGTTCAGTTCCTCTTTGATTTCAAAATATACTTATGTTCTGTTACTGTTTAAAACAGAAAGCTTTCATAAACTCGAAAGAAAGAGTCTTTTATGTTGAGGTTTTGGTTATGGATTGGTACGAAGGAAGGGATTTCAAGGTGAATTTTTGAAACATGAAACTTTTGAATTAGTCATCCAAGTCAATAAACAAATTTTGGTGTTGGAAACGAGTTCTGATTGTAATAATATATTTAGATATTATTGGTGGATTCGTACAGATATCCAATATTAATTTTGCATAACTAATTTCCACCATACGAAAACTCTTAGTTTTAAAACTATTTTTACTAGAAAACTGAAGTACGTTTTGTTTGGGATATTATTATACATACTTATTAAAGTATGTATTCTACAAAGTCTATTTATAATACGAGTTATATTGCATGCTTAAGTACTGATAGTTTATACTTTGAATAGGAACTCACAAGTTGGATCAAGATACTTGATCAGTTTGGCAGTTACGTGGACTTACGTTGTAGCTTTGGAACCAGGTAGGGGGTGCTTGGGAAACCTCATAAATATTTATTCTTTTATTATCTGATTATTACGTATTGATTGATATTTATCTATGTGGTTGGATTCATAAACTCATTGCCTATACGATTACTTGGATGGATTGAGATACATGTTTTTCATTCATTTAAACAATGAACTGATTACCTTGAGTTGAGATTCTTGTGAAGGAGATAAGGAAATGGGCATTGAGGAAGGCTTTTGTGTAGTTGAGCCTAATTCTTGGCAGGTACCAGGTCTCAGGCTAGCCCCAAAGTGCATAATAATTTAAAGGTAATACGGGACTGGCGAAAGGGAATTAGGCAAGAGCACTGACAAAAGGAAAATATGGTGTTTGGGTTCAAGTTAATAAGGTTTGAAGAGAAACTTTGTGCATTCATACATATCATTTTTCTAATGTGTTTTAACTATATAAAAATAATATACTCATGGTTATATATATATATTGAGGTATTATGTCACTACTGAGTTTTATGCTCACCTTAATTAAATTTGTGCTGGTTCAGAACCAGAGAATTAAGTCATGTGCTAGAGATGTTACTTCTTGTATGATATGTGTAAATAGAAATAAAATAAAGGGCTTGGGGGTGTTAGCTCTTTTGTTTGAATAAGGAACAAGAAGCTTTATGTTAATTTATGTAAAGTGTACTTTGTAAAACTTGAGAATTATCTCTTCGTGAATAAATGTGAATTATGTTTGAACAGATTTATATCTTCTAAATAATTTTTTTTTCTTTTCTTTCTTCACTATTTAACTATGGATTAATCTGTTCTTAAAGATTTTATTCCATATTAAATTGTGAATCATGCCTTAATTAGAGTTTTAAGTTAATACTCCGATTAGGGTGTGACAAATCACTGATCAAGTAGCAAATTTTCTAACCAAAGGGTTATCTTCTTAGCGTTTCAACTATCTCATCTCCAAACTTTACTTCTTTTCCACTTGTTATTTCTGCTCATTAGAGTTCGTCTGTATAGCAGGAACACATTAATTCTTAAGAAAATGTTCACATGGCAATCAAATTCCTAGTTCCATCCATAGAATTTCGCTTGATTGTAATGTGCCGGTGTTATATGCTTATCTATTCTATACGTACACTTTCTCGTTATACCTTGAAGACATTTGCAATTTTGGAGTACATTACTATTAGGTCTGTTTCTGATTGTTTTTGTCATCTTTGTTAGGGCATTCGACGAACTATGGCAGAAGAAAACTAAAGTGAAGCAACATCTGAGCGATATCATCTCTTAGTCAAACTGTTAAGTTTTCCATTAACTGATGATGTGACATCTACGTGGATAATGATCGGACGTCACATGTTAATAAGAATCCCATGTGGATATTAAAAAAATTAAAAAATTACAAAAAAAAAAAAAAAACAATGTTCTTCCTCAACCTCGAGCATCCCTTCCTTCTCGACCTCCGCCCATGTGCAAATCCAACCCTCTCCCTCCTTCAACCCCCGAGCAACCCAGCCATCCCAAAAATGTTCTTCATCCCACAAGCTTCGCTCCCTTACCCTCCGCCTCTCTCTGCACCGCGTTCACTTTCTCCCTGGAAATGAAATCGAAAGCCCAGAAAATGCAAGAAAACTAGCGGGACTTCGAGAGGTAAAGTTGAATTTCTCCTTACTCAAAATCGAAAATCTTCAAATGCGAAACGATTGATAAGTTTTTGGGAAAAAATTGGGTTTTTAAATTGGCTCTGACTCGGAGCCGCTGAAAAAACAAATTTGGAAGGTTGGAGAGAGAAGAAGATGAGAGAGAGGGAAGAAGAAGGAGGAGGAACTTACACGGTGAGACGACGATGGATCGGTTGGGAGAGGTCGGGCGGTTGAATGAGAATCGTACGGACTGGGCAGTGGGGGCCGCGGTCGCGACGTTGAGGCGAGGGGGGAGGTGGGAAGCGGCGCGATTGAAGAAGGTGGAGGAGCGGGAGGAGAAGCTGGAAGTGGAGGAGGCGAGGGTGCGTGGGATATGGGTTGGGTGGTTCTGCTTTGATTTTTGATGTTGCTTCAGCTGGGATTTAGAGAAGGGAGGGAGAAGGAGAAGAACAGCGCTTTTTTTTCTTTTTTTTTTTTTTTTGTAATTTTTAATTTTTTTTAATATCCACGTGGGGTTTTTATTGACACGTAGTGTCTAATCATTGTTCACGTAGATGTCATATCATCAGTTAACAGAAAACTTAACAGTTTGAGTAACGAATATATAAGATTGTTCCAAAATTTACACTTTAGCTATAACTCTGGACAAAAAAAATTTAATATACTAAATGTTAAAAACCACAAAACAGTAGTAAAGAATCTAACCCAAAAATCAAACTAAAGCAGCCTTGCAAATTCTTTGTTCTTACCAAAACAGGGTTACAAAGGTCCAGAAAATAAAAAAAAAAAAATAAATGAGAAAAGCTGTAGAGCACTTTCACCCATTCCGGATGCAACTTAAGAGGGCAAGTGGTGAGGCAATCCATGCCCGCTCAAATGCTCATGCAATTTAAGCTCAGTCTTACGTTAGTAAACATGTTTGATATCGGCATGACGTTAGCCATTGTTTTTTTTTTTTTTTTTTTTTTCTATCTGACAGGTGTATTTATTTAGTTAATATTTTTGCCCAATAGCATAATTCATGTAAAGATCTCCAGCGCTCGTGGATGGCACGTTAATTTTTTACTTTTTGATATAAGACTGCACATATCATACTTTAGTTCTCGAGTTACACGGTATGTTAAAACAGTGTTAATGGATCCAACAAAATAAATCAGTAAGAATTTGAACTCGAGTTAGAGTTCCGATTTTGACTAGTAGGACCCAAAACAACGGAAGGGGATCATTTTCAATGATTAAAGTTATTATAATTTTTATTATCTGTTGAATCAAATTTCAATGATTCGGATTCTCTGACTTAATAGATCAGGAGAAAGTCCGTTTCCGAAAACAACAAAGTGAAGTCCGAATCACACTCTGTAAAAACAGTTTCCAATCCCGTGTACCTCTCCCACCGGAATGCCGCCTCGTCATCTACCCGACCCAGTGACGCTATAGACTCATCTGACGTGGATGCATCATACACCGTTCATGCAGTAGCGCCTGAGACTTGTGTGAAGATTTGGAGGGAAATCTGGGAAAATTAATGTAGACGCATAAATGCAAAATCTGCAGAAAAAAAAAAGGGCAAAAAAAAAAAGGAGAAAAAATGGAAATTATAAAATAAATACAGAGAAGAAAGTCTCTGATTTTGGAATTTACAAAGTGGCAATTGCATATATTTACAATCCAAACCCAGCCCCCCTCTCTCTCTATCTCTCTCCGTCTGACCCTACCTATCTTTCTGTGATTGGGAGAATTGCGACGGCGATCGGACGTCTTCAATCGGCGGAGTTCCGGTGACGGAGTTCCAGGGCTTTCCGGCGAGGTAAGATTTTCGTGAAATCTTCCTTTGCCCTTTCAATTGAACGGTGTCGTATTTGGGTTCCGTGAGATTAAAGTAGAAGCATTTAGGATATTTTGGTTCAGATCTGGTGTGCTTTGATTAGGGGATTTTTGCTGTGACAGAATTAAGGATTCTGTATCGGATTTTGCTGAATTTGGGATGAATTGAAGGGCGGGGTTTTGGAATTAGGGGTTTTTTTTTTTTTTTTTTTTTTTTTTTTGTTTCGGGAGGTTGATGTAGATGGACGAAGGTGTGAGATCTGTTGGCCCTTCTGGGGTTTTGGTGAAGAAAAATTCTTCAGGTTGCTTAATTGTTAGGAAGAAACCGGAGAAATTGAGTGGCGCTGTTGGTCCTTCGAGTGCTCGTAAGGTTTTCGAGCCGAAAGAGAAGAAGAGGTCGAGGTTGGTATTGAGCGAATCGGGGTCTAGTGATGAGATATTGGCTCCTCCTCGTAGAAAGGTTGGACCTGAAACTATACGGGTTTGCAATAGTTTAAGAGCTGTAGATAAGGGCATTGCTGAAAATAGTGAGTTTGGTCAAAAGCGGGAGAGATTGGATCCGGTTAGGCGTAGTGAGGATGGCATGCTTGGTAAAAGTTATTTGGATGAGAGTGGTGGAAAGAGAAGTAAGTTGGAGGTGTATGAATTTGATGAGTATGATGAGGAGATTTCAAGAAGGAAACGGTTCAGTGATGGGGTAGGTGAGTTTGGGGGAAGAAGGTTTTCAGGAGCGATTCCTGTGCCACTAAGTGGCATTAAGAGGGAATGCGAAACTGGTTCAAGTAGACATGTAGTTGACAAGAGGAAGAATTCGTACTTTGACAGGATGAGTAGCTTGAACCGAGGAGGTCATACTGACAGGGGAAGGTTTGAGATGAATAGGGATGGAGCTCAGCTACCCTTATTGAGAGACAAGTTCACGGGTCAATCAGAGGAATCCATTAGGCTACAGGGTAAAAATGGTGTTTTGAAGGTCATGGTGAAGAAGAAAAAGAATGCGGGTGGGCCACTGGAGAATTTTCGCAAATCTGAAGAAAATAGAAAGGCTCTGAGGAGTGTAAATATTGTGAAAAATGCTATTATCCCTCCTTTTTACTCGGAACCAAAGCTTCCTGAGAAACCAGTTTCAGTTGTTAGGCCATTGAAAAACCATCCGAATGTACGAAAATCATTGCCGTCTTTGAACAGTAAGGGCTCCGATTGGGATTCAGAGGATAGTGATACATCACTGAAACAAGGACCAAAGAGTGTCGAAGCCTCTAAACCTAGGAAGAGGGTGGTTTGCAAAGATGAAGGTGGTCCTTCATGTGAAAAGACTCCTCCAACCAGAATCAAAGAAGGTAAAATTAAACGTGGTAGTGGCACGGAGAAGCAAAAACTACGTGAACGAATACGGGAGATGCTGCTGAGTGCAGGTTGGACAATAGATTATAGGCCTAGAAGGAACAGAGACTATCTAGATGCTGTGTACATTAACCCAGCAGGTACAGCTTACTGGTCCATCATTAAGGCTTATGATGCGCTTCAAAAGCAGTTGGATGAGGAGGAAAATGAGGCTAAACCTAGTGGGGCTTTGCCTATAACTGATGATGTACTTAGCCAATTAACAAGGAAAACTCGAAAGAGGATTGAGAACGAAATGAAAAGGAAACAAAGGGTTGATGATGAGGATGAGAATGCAAGAGGAGTCCGTATGAAAAGATCTACAAGTATCAAGCGTGATCAAGGGAGCATGGATAGTGTTAGTTATGAGGATAAACTAAGCACCTACTTAAAGCATGGTGGTAAGACGTTTAAGAGTGAAAATGGTTTGGCCAGTGTGAACTCAAATCAACTACATGAAGGTATTGAAAAGCCGTCTTCAGGATCCAGTTCGCATATGCCACATGGAAGGAAAAGTAGAAAGCTTGGAAGGTGTACTTTGTTGGTTCGTGGTTCAAAATATGGGGTTAACTCCGAAAGTGATGGCTTTGTTCCATATACTGGGAAACGGACTTTGCTTTCCTGGCTGGTTGACTCTGGAACTGTGCAGTTGAGCCAAAAGGTGCAGTATATGAATCGCCGAAGGACTAAAGTAATGCTGGAGGGATGGATTACAAGAGATGGCATTCACTGTGGTTGCTGTAGTAAAATCCTCACAACTTCAAAATTTGAGATTCACGCAGGAAGCAAGTTGCGCCAGCCATTTCAAAATATATGTTTGGACTCGGGCGTTTCCCTTCTGCAGTGTCAGTTAGATGCATGGAATAGACAAAAGGATATTGAACGCATTGGTTTCCACTCTGTAGAAGTCGATGGTGACGATCCAGATGATGATACTTGTGGCATCTGTGGGGATGGCGGGGATTTGATCTGTTGCGATGGCTGTCCATCAACATTTCATCAGAGCTGCTTGAATATACAGGTATGTTGCATTATTTCTCTGCAGAGTGCAGCATATATTGGCGCTTTCTGTATTTTCACCAGTCCATGTTCTGTAAATCTTTTCTTTTGTGATATATTTTGGGCCATTGGGTTATTTTTTTCCTTCTACATATTAAGTCCGATGAAGTGAGGTTTACTTTTGAAAGAAAAGGTTAGAGATTGTAGTAACATCTTTAAGTTTGTATATGCATTGTGGCATTGGTTGTATGTTTTTGTGGCATGGGAAATGCTTATTTGTAAGTCTTGACACTAGTGGGAGATTAATAAATGAATTTTATGGATCAATGGAGGGAGAGATTGAATTATCTGAGTTAGCTCCAAACACTTCTGATGCTCTTTATCAGGATTGTAACTCATATATGTTTGGAGAGGGAGACTGCCTTTGTGCAGTCACGCTTAAGCTACTTTGCTCTTATGGTTGAGCTTTTGTGTTTCAATTGTAATTTTGGTTGTTCTGAGTACTACATCATCAGTTCAATGACATTGCATGTAAATTTTGGAAAGGAAAATCTTGTTTAGATGTGTTCTGCGTCACCAAGTTGTGGATACATTGATCCAGTTTACTATAGACGTGAGCTAAAACACAGTGTTAGTGTTTGTCAACTTATTTTTTTGTAGTTTTGTGAATTTGCAAAATGATTTCATTCTGATTGTATACTCATAATCAGGTATTAATACTTTTGTTCTCATTGCAGATGCTTCCTCCTGGTGATTGGCACTGTCCAAATTGTACATGCAAGTTTTGTGGGGTAGCAAATGCGAATGTTGTGGAAGAGGATGATATAACTGTTGATGCACTGCTCACTTGCAGCCTCTGTGGGAAAAAATGTACTCATCATTTGTTTCCTTGCTTCTGAAATTTTTAGCATCTGCTTATATAATTTCTTTTCTTTCCACTGCTTTCAGATTCACTGCTTGAAAAATGATTTTCTGCTTTTGCAGGTCACATATCATGCTGTCAGGAGATGGATGGTAGTCCTGCTGCTTCTCCTAGTTTAGGCTCTTCCTTCTGTGGGCAGAAATGCAGAGAGGTATCACTTCTTTGCGGTTCCTGAAATTTTATTGACTTGATAATTGATATGTATGCATGTGAGGTGTTACTGTAAATGCCGAGGTTCGTAGGATATGAAATTATAAACTAATAATGCCCACTTGGGGGGTAATATCTAAATTTTCTAATAAATTCCGGCTTCCCATTTATTTAGGTCAATCACGTAAGTTGACCACGATGCATGTGGTTTGTCACCTTATCAAGCATTATTAGTCATAGTAATTGTCATTGCCATTGGCCAAACCCTCTCCTGCTTATCCCTGGTCAGCATTAATTGCCCCCTGGGAGATTCCTTTTCATCTCTATAGCAGCCGCTGTTCTTACTCTCGAGAATTAAATGGATGTAAAATATAACCTCTGTGCAAACATCAACAGTCACAAGATAAGATGTCGTCCTGCCAAAGATGGTAAAATTGATATATCAGGATTTCAGGGTTGATTTCTTTTCCCTAGAGGGCTGTCCAAGTTCCGGGAATTAGGGAACATGTATAATCTAATTTTCATTTCGAGCTCAAAACGTGTGAGTAAGATGGATGTGTTTTTGTGATGTCAATGATATTTCCATCGGATATAGCCAAAATTGCAGAAGGATCAAGGGCAGCTTTTTCTTTGCCCCTAGAAACCCAACTACCACATCCAGTGTGAACAAAAGTAGAGGAAGAAGTACTAAAGTAGAAAACAGAGGAAGAAAATGAATGCCTTCTTGATGTCTGGTTACCGAGTGAAGATTTAAAATGCTCTTGCTTTTCAGTAACTGGGGATTTGATTACCACGGAATTGATGCAACATTGAACTTAAAGTTTATTCACAATTTTCATAATTAAAGAAATTTCTCCTTGTTTTGTCACTAATGTTTCCATCAATGCTGATATTTCTACAAGTACGAATGAGCAGTATTTCCATAAATATTGACATTTTATCGTTGTCAGCCGTGAAGGTGTTTTTTAAATTAAGCAAAGGTTTAAGTTTTTCTTTATGAATTACCTAAATGTCAATTTATGAAGTGTTACAAAAATGTAGAGGTCGGTAAACTGTTTGTGAAATAATCGTGTTTTTTTTTTTTTCCTGTTATGACCTTGTTCCAACTTCCTTGACAAAATTTCATATGTTTTAGATTGATGTACAAATGGCATTTTTCTTCCCATGCAACCTCCTATAACTTTTGTGCTGTCCCTTTTAGGCACTGACTTTAACTTTAATTTTGTTGTTCTTTAGCTCTTTGAGAATTTGAAGAAGTATCTTGGGGTTAAACATGAACTAGAATCAGGATTTTCATGGACACTCGTTCATAGAACTGATGAAGATGAAGGGTTCCCTCAAAGGATCGAATGCAATTCTAAGCTAGCTGTTGCTTTGACTGTTATGGATGAATGCTTTTTGCCTATTGTTGACAGGAGGAGCGGCATCAATTTAATTCATAATGTTCTTTATAATTGTGGGTAAGTGCTGATCTCCATTGTTGATTTAGTTGACAGCTGAGAAAGTTTGCTTTTCAACTATTTGATTTTCATGAATAAGACCTGGTTACCTTATCTGGACCTTGACACACCAGATTGAAGGTGGGGATCTTAAATTTTTGAAGTTCTAGATAAATGTCTGTATATGTTGTGTTGTGTTACATTTACAAATGATAATGTGCTTGGCTTTCCAAGGTTAATTGAAAATTGCAAACTCGGTACCAAGCATGCTGTTATATGATTTTTATTTTTTTTTTAAGGCTGTTGGTTTTTTGACTAATGAATTGTTTTGGCCCATTTTCTTCTTAGATCAAACTTCAATCGACTGAACTACAGTGGCTTCTACACCGCTATTTTAGAGAGAGGCGATGAAATAATTTCTGCTGCATCAATCAGGTACATTCTCATATTTGATAGCTATTTATATCTTAGTTGTTAACTTGTTATGCATGCAGTTTTTCATTCTTAGGCTGCGTGTTTGCTTTTTTACGTCCGTTTTATGGATTGCCCCGGTCTATCCTTTTTTTTCCGTTTCTCCAAAGAGTCATGGGCCATGGGTTATTTTTACATTTTATCAGAAGGATTATTAGACATATGAGTTAGTGTATGAAGAGGTGTAAAAGTAGGAAATAATGGAAATTGAAGTAATTGACAGTTACGTCAGCCTTTTGGAATCTCTTTTTAGTACTTTTTTTTCAAATGTTACTGGTATATGTTTGATTTTTGGTATATTTGATTGACAAACAGGGTGCTCTTTACAATAGCATATGCGTGTTGGTGTGTGTGTGTGTGTGTGTGTGTATGCGAACCCCTTCTTGAGCGCAATCTCACTCAAGGGTAGCGATAGCGGGATCCATGTCAATAACATATCAGTAACACGTCGACAGCTGATTGAAAGAATATCAACGGCTGTATAAATATCAATAATATGTTGTTGATATTGTTGTCAATAATTCTATATTGGATCCCACTCCAATTACAGTTGAGTTTGATAGCCCTTAAGAAAGTCCTTGTGTATATAATTATATACCGTTCCATTGAGGGATCCCTCGAATTACCTTAGTTGAGGGATACATTGTGGGGCCCGCTTCAGAGTTTATTTTAAAGAACCATATATTTTATGCATGCGTGACAATGGATTCAGACCATTACACTGTTTGCTATCTATAACTATACGAGGGAAGACCTCTCAAATTGGTAATGGCAATCTATGGTTTGCTTTTCAATTATCATGAAAACAAATTCTTATAAATTATGAAATCTGCTTCTGGTTAGGTTTCATGGTACAAAGTTAGCAGAGATGCCATACATCGGAACTCGCCACATATATAGGCGACAAGGGATGTGCCGTCGGCTTTTTTGTGCCATTGAATCGGTAAGCTATGTGAGCTGTGCCGTTTTGGTAGTTTTAATTGCATGAAAAAGATATTCAAAATAATTCCAGCTCTCCGTTGTGGTGTTACCTGCTGTGTTTTCTAAAAGGCTTTTGATTGGTCTTGTTCTTTCCATTTTGAAGGCTCTATGTTCTCTCAAGGTTGAGAAATTGGTTATCCCTGCAATTGCTGAACTCATGCATACATGGACAGAAGTTTTTGGTTTTATTCCTGTTGAGGAATCATTCAAGCAAGAAATGAGGTCAATGAATATGCTTGTATTCCCTGGTATAGACATGCTACAGAAGTTGCTAGTGGATCAAGAAAATGAGGGGAACGGGACAGCAGACCTAGGTTATCTTTTAAACTTGTTATTTGCTCTTCCTTAATCACAATATTAGCCTGTTCTCTGACATTGATTTATTTGTCGATCCTTGTTTTTTTCCTTTGCAACAGGCATAAAGCAATTAGAATGCAAAGGCAAGGATTTAATAAAGCATGGGAGCGGAAGCAAATCAGATAGTGGTTCACCTGCTACTATTGATCATCATGGATCTGATGAAACCAGTTTTCCTCATATTAATGAAACAGTTGATGAAGCTGCTGCTATGGTTTCTGGTTCTCGATGTCTCAGTGTCTCCTTAAATGATAGTCCTGTGATGAGTGGTTCTTTAGATGGTTCTGATGAACATAAAAATTTAGATTCCACTGAGAGGAGTGTATCTTCCGACTCTCTTTTGGGGGCCGAATTACCTCGATCTACTTTGAACAAGGAATACCCTGTTGATACAAGCCACAAGGCTGTTGCAACAGAAGATAAGCCAGTGCTGGATTCTCCTGGTGAAAATAAAATTCAGTCTACCTCTCAGGGTCCTGGTGAGGCTCCAGCGATAGAAGATGAGCCAGCGCTGGATTCTCATGTTAAAGATAAAATGCAGTCTACCTGCCAGGGTCCTGGTGAGGCTTCAGTGATAGAAGATGAGCCAGCGCTGGATTCTCCTGTTGAAGATAAAATGCAGTCTGCCTCTCAGGGTCCTGGTGAGGCTCTAGCAACAGAAGATGAGCAGGTGCTGGATTCTCCTGATAAAGATAAAATGCAGTCTATCTCTCAGGGAACTGGTGAGGCTCTAGCGACGGAAGATGAGCCAGTGCTGGATTCTCCTCTTGAAGATAAAATGCAGTCTACCTCTCAGGGTCCTGGTGAGGTTCTAGCAGCAGAAGATGAGCCAGTGCTGGATTCTCCTGTTGAAGATAAAATGCAGTTTACCTCTCAAGATGCTGCTGTTTCTTTGAATGACACTTCCATGATGAGTAGTAGGTCGTCGGATAATTCGAATGAACGTAACATCCAGGTTTCAACCAAGGGGGCCACATCTTCGGACTCCGGTCCAGGTACCAAGTCAGTGGAGTATGCTTCTGATGTCAACTACCAGTCTTGCCCTTACATAAGCCATGATGAAAAGGTGGAAATAGAACCAGTTTCAGATTCTTCTCTGAAAGAGAATTCTTCAAAATCTTTGGAAGAAAGTGCTTTGGATGATTCCCATGAAGAGAATGTTGATGCTTCCTGTCCTCAGCCTATTCCTTGTTCAGGAGAAACTTTCGCCAAGAACCATGCTGAGGAGGTTAATGGAAATCAAGACTCCAGTTTCTGTGGTGCTAATGAGAGTTCCTTGCTCAACAATTGTGATTTAAATATTCAACTTGATAGCAAGGCTAAAGACGAATCATATGTGGCTTTAGAAGTCGCGTCTGATGCAATGCAGTGTGAAAATAGCATTCCTCATGCATCTAGTGATGGTTCCAAGGCTGATTCTGGGAAAGCTGAATCTGGTTCTGTTTGATATATCTACGAAATCTTTACTGAGTTCAGTATGGCGATCCACAAATATCTCTCAATGCGGGAACCTCTCATTTCTTCACAATTCTGCAGGGCATTGGAGGTATGGGCAATGCCTGACTCAGATCCTAATTGATTACAACTACAAGGAATTTGAAACCCTTTGCCTTGTTTTAGTATGGTTTTAAGGTTATAGTTCAAATTAAGTGGACTTGAAGATTATTTTTTATCCTTGGAAGTTTCAAGATGTGCGATGTTGCATCTAGGACGGTGTCATGTACTATTAAGTCAAAATGGATGGTACTGCTGTCGAACGCCACATTGAATGTCTTGTAATATACCGATGCTGCTTCATTGTGTGCGCCTCTGGATCTGCTTGATGAGAGAGGTTTGGGCTTTCTCCGATGTCAGCTCATGACATGGCGTAGGTGGTTTCAGAAGATTATTCAGCGGATTCTGTCACGTCATTTTAAGCTTTGTTCCCAGTGCCGCTGCAGCAGACGACACACCTCAGCTGCAGTTTTGATTGCCCACCTGTTTGGAAGCATCGAGTTTATGTATTGTCAGCTTCTTAGCTTAGATGAGCTTCTCATTCAAAATTTGAATGAAGAGGAGAAAGGTGATCTGCTATCGAACAGAGTTGTTCCCGTGCATTTGATGACGAGTTTCCATAAAATGTCTGAAGCACTCATTGGATCTGTAGATTTATTGGACGGAGTATTCGCATTGCTCGTAGGTTCATAGGAGCACTTATTTCTGTGCATACAGGGTTGTTTCTTTTTTACTTTAAACTGTTCAAGTTTTGTTCATTTAGCTACTCTTGTCAAGGCAGTGATAATTGTTGTTGTCAAACTAAGTCATTCATGTTATATTGTTACCTCAAACTACCTGCTTTAGTTAGGCATGTTGTGGAATTATTATATGAGTTGTCCTTTTATCATCTTTTGCAATTTGATTCGGAGTTGTGCTAGCGATGGCCTCCCATGCTCTCATGGATGGCTATCAACCGTTGATGAACTGCATTGCCTGACCCTGCTCGTGGTCAAGCGCACAATTTGGGGTCATTTGTCCGGCTGTGTGGATATGTATAATTAGATGTCTCCTGCAACCCAACAGGCAACAGCCGGCTGCTTGTCCATTAGTTTTATTTAAGTAAAGCGACGTTGGTGCATGTAACGAAAAATTATTTCTCTATTTGGATTTGAGTAAGAGTTAGAAATGCGGAGGGAGGCAATGGACATGTACACCGGCGTAGTCCCTTACCTCTATGGGGTATTTTGCCGCCGGCTCCAGTGTTGACGGAGATATCAAAAGGCGGAGGTTCAAGAAGAGAAGCGGTGCGGTTTAATTAACGGAAAGGCTCAGAGATGTGGAAGAAGAGCAAGTTTTGATAAGGCGAAGGTTGAGAGTTGTGGGAATTGCAGTCATAATTTCGAGGTGGTGGAAGAACAGTATGTCTGGTGATATGGTTTGAATTTGGAAGTGTAATATAATACGTGATATGATAGTTTCAGTTCATATGTGGATCGTATTATTTAAATTTTGCAAAGTAGAGGGTAAAATTCTATCAAAATGCTCACTTGTCAAATTATTGTGGTTGATGAAATTTATTTTCTTTTCCTTTGAACCGTGGAACTTGACAATTTCCCTTATTCGTAAACCGTTTTATTTGAGCTTGTTTTTTTAAAGGATAATATAAGAATTGTGCTCGATGATGAGCTTGTATTGATTTAACGTTTATATAGAACTTTACAAGTAGAGTTTGAGTGAAGAACAAACTCTTCAAAACAAACCAAAAGATAAATTACAGAAAATACTAATTCAAAATATTAACGTACAATCTGTTTGAATTCAAAATATTCAAACAGCTAAAGATTAGATTGAGGCAAGCCTTCCTATTGACTGATTCCATTGTTATCTCCTTTGATTGTTGTGGCGGGAACTGAGCTTTTCAAACTTGGTTTATCTCACCCCGCAAGCTGAGCGTTCACTAGCAAACGGGAAGCTTGGAGAGATTGAAACAATCCGTTTGTCAAGAAATCTGCAAGTTGATCTGCTTGGCAACATAACCAACCTGCAGCTCATGGCGTGTGACCTTTTCTCGAATATAATGATAATCAACTTTGACATGTCGTGTTCGGGCATAGAAGACTGGGTTGGAAGTCAAGGAGATCGATGAAATATTTTCACACCATACTTTTGGAGGAGAAAGCTGAAGATGCGAATCTTTGAATAGCTTGTGAAACCATGAAATGGTGGCTGCAGTGATGGCGAGTTGCCTGTATTCAGACTTCGTGCTTAAGCGCGAGGCACTCCCTTTTGTTTCTTGGAACTCCAGGACACAAGGTTTGGACCAAGAAAAATGCAATACCCTCCAGTTGATTTGCGATCGTCGGGATCACCAGCATAGTCAGAATCGGCAAAGGTAGTGAAAATAGTGAAGAATTCTTTTAACAACAATCCAGTGTGTAGTGGTGGGTTTATGCATAAACTGGCAAACCTGATTAATGGAGAATGCAATATCAGGACATGTGAAGGTGAGATAGTGTAGGGCACCCACTACACTCCTGAATTCGGTGATGTCCTATAATTGCTCTCCATCATACAAACTGAGGCATTTGCCACTGATGGCAGGAGTTGAAACTGGTTTCCAATCCACCATATTTGTACGTTTGAGCAAATCCAAAATATATTTGGACCGAGAGAGATGAATACCATTGCTGGAGCGATTACCCTCCATGCACAGAAAATAATTCAAAGGACCAAGGTCTTTCATGGAAGAGCGTTGAATTCATCAGCCATGTCTGTTCTCCATTCCTGAAATTTGTTAGCTTAACTGTAGCATGTAGGTTCAGACAATGCACTGATGGTGGAAGTACGGCATACTTAGGATTAGGTTTGTAAGTTCCAGCTTTTGCACGTATAACCATGGTATGGGTAGATGTGGAACCGGGAAAGACTAAGAGCACTCCCACCGTTGCATTTAGCACGGGGGACGGGCTCCAGAACAAAGGCCCGAGGGCCGGTGGACGGCGTCCAGCGTGACGCAGGCCGGGGGACGGGGGAGGCCCGAGGGCCAGGCCCGTGAGGGATTGCCAGCCCTTGAGCCCGAGGTGGGAGTGACGCAAGGCTGACGCCAGGATGGCGTCAGCGTAATATTTTATTTTTTTTGTGTCAGGCGCGTGCACCCCACCCGCGCGTGGGGGCGCGTCCTGACACGTTAATCAGAAAAAAAAAAAAGTTTGTCTGTTACCGTTGGGAAGCCACGTGGCTTCCCACGGTACGTTAGATCCTAACGGTCACTTAATGTGGACCGTTAGATCTCAACGGTAAAAAAAATTCAAACTGTCAGATTTAATATCCACCGTTCGATCTGAGATCAACGGTGGATATTAAAATGCTTTAAAAATTAAAAAATAAATGAAAAAATAGTTTTAAAAATCTGAAAAGTTACCGTTGTGACACGTGGCACAATCTGGAGCGTTGGAATTCAAATTTTTTTATATCCAACGGCAGAGATTAATTAATTGAATAAAAATTTAAAAAAAATTGTAAAAAATTCAAAAAAATTCAAAAAATATCTGAAAAATCTGAAAAAAAATTGTAAAAAAAATTGTTTTTACTTTTCTATAAATACCTTCTCATTATCATCTACCTTCACAACAATTTCATATTTTCTCAACTACTTTCAATCACATTCCTTTCTTTGTCTCAAAGTTTGAATCCATTTTTTTTCAACAAAATGACCACTGGTGCAGGTACGAATTGGTCGCTTATTGAAGATGTTGCGTTGTGTACTAGCTGGGTTGAAGTTACTCATAGTTCGCTTACGGGTAATGAGATGCAGTTGCGAGAAATGTGGAGTCTTATTCATACAAATTTTCTTGAGGTTCTGCATAATGCCACGTGGCATGCCGTCATTCGTTAAAAATCTGATGGAAATCTATCATCCAAGATTGTTAACAGATTATGACACGTGGCATGCCGTCATTCGTTTAAAATCTGATGGAAATCTATCCTCAAAGATTGTGAACCGATTATGACACGTGGCGCGACGTGATTGGTTAATAATCTTATCAGAAATCCATATTATAATTATTTATTTGTATTATTTAATAATACTTAGGATAATGACACGTGGCGCACCGACAACGATTAAAAATCTTATCCGATATTACATTTAAAATTATTTTGTATTAATTTTATAAATAAAAAAAAAACTAATATTTTATTGCCTATTGCCAGGGCTATAGAAGTGTAACGGTGGAGATGCAAAATCTATTGCCAGGGCTACTTACTGTTCATTAAGGGCAATTACTGTTCATTAGGTGGATTGAATAGTGAATTGCCAGGGGGGAGGGCTCCAACGCTGGAGTTGCTCTAAGGGTGTCAAAGAAGGGGAGGGTAGCGGGTTAGGATGTGATGGTTTTAAAGGCAAACTAATGGGAGAGTAAATAGGGGGTAAAGGTTGTGTGGTAGAGGCTAAAGAGGTTAGGTGTGTTTCTGAGATAGAGTTAGAGTGGATGAAGGAAGTTTGAGATGAAGTAGGGATAAGGACTGGCGAAGTTGGTGGTGAATTAAAAATTAATGCAGGTGTCCCAAGTGTAACAGGACTACTATCATGCAGAGAGGACGTTGCGGGAGTAACACTGGATTTTTCATGAAATGGAAAACAATTTTCATCAAAAACAACATGCTTAGACATGAAAACACAACCTGTGGATGGATCAAGACACCTATACCCTAATTGATTTTCTGAATAACCTAAGAAAATGTATTTCTTGGAATGAAAATGCAATTTATTTGGCATGTATGGACGTAAATAAGGAAAGCAAGCACACCCAAAAACCTTTAAAAAAAAAATCATATGATGGTTCTCAGTGAAACAACTTTGTGTATGGAGAAATTAATTTCAAAACTTTAGTTGGCAGTCGATTAATCAAAAAATTAGCAGTATGTAGAGCCTCAGTCCAATAAGTTTGAGGCATGGACGCATGAACAAGAAGAGTGAGGCCGGTTTCAACCAAATGACAGTGTTTTCGTTCTACCATACCGTTTTGTTCAGGATGGTGAGGGCATGTATATTGATGATGAATGCCATGTGTTTTTAAATAATGTTTGAAATTTTTGTTTATATATTCTCCTCCACCATCTGTTTGAAAAGTTTGGATTTTTCATTCAAATTATTCTCCATTTCAGTTTTAAATTTAATAAATGTCAAGAAAACATTGGATTTTAATTTTAAAAGATATAACCATGTATATCGCGAATAATCATCAATGAAAATTACATAATGTCGAAATCCAGAAATTGACAAAGTTGGGGATGTCCATATATCAGAATGAATAAGTTGTAAAGGAAAATGTGAAATTGAATTTCATACTGAAAATGGCAATTTCTTGCTTTTACCTAGAGGGCATGAATGGCATACATACAGAATTGAGATGGTGCCTAGTAAGAGGCACTTTACTAGTTGATACTAAATGCTTCAAGATAAATGACGATGGATGACCAAGTCTGGAGTGCCAAACATGATCATCAACTCTAACTCCCATGCACGAAAACATTCCATGTCTTTTATTAGAATTGAAACATGCATATGGATAAAACCCATTGTTACTCCGACCTGATAAAAGAGTCATCCCCGATCGGATATCCTAAACACGAAAAAAATTAGGGTAAAGTACAAAAAAACAGTCATTGTCATAGGAAAATTGGTTGATAGATAAGATATTTTGAGAGGTATCAAGACAATATAAGGTATTATAGAGAGTATAAGAGTGAGTGGGAAAGTGAATGTAGGAAGTTCCTATTTTGGAAATTTGCAAACATTGGCCACCATTAACGTCATTGACTTGATTTGTGCCTGTGCACTCATGTGCATTTGTAAGTTAGCCAAGATCATTTGTTATGTGAGTGTTGCCTCGAGAGTCCAGAAGCCAGCTTGTGGGAACATTGGGTGCTTGGGGTACACGATTAGACTGAGCAGCAAGTGTCGTGAGGTGAGCATTAGGAACACGTCCTTCATAGGAAGTATTCATGTTGTTGTTGCATTCAATAGCAGAGTGCCTATTTATGCGACAAATCTAGCATTTGAGTAGTGGTCTGTAAACAAAAGAATGACCTGCACCGAGAAGAAAACCATTGGAACGTCCTTGATGAAGACCAACATGAGCATTGGGGCGAGCCTGATGGGGCACAAAACTATCGCAAGGAGGGACAACAGCACGTCCTTCTCCGCGCGCAAAATCTGCAGGTGCAGTGACCCTGCGTCCAAGATTAGCAGCCATGGCTGGAACTAGAGTATCGCTAGACAAAGTGAAGGTGAGATGGCATGACATGTCCCGATCCCAATATTCCCCGAATACCAAGATAAGCATGTGTTGGCCGACACTCAAGGGTGACGAAAGTCATTTATTAAGTGCAAATATTGAAAACAAAGGGTAGATAAGACTTATAAATATAAAAAGAATAATGAATATGCATTTAAGGAACGTGTTCAGAGCATACAACTAACTAGAACACTAAAAGAAATAATAGAAAATTGAATAAATAAAAGAATGGATCCTCCGCCGAGAGGACTCGAAGATGCCGATACGGAAATACCTTGATGCCGGGATTGTATGCCTCGATTCTAAGTCCTGAAAGGGGCGCAAGACAAACATGAGTGGACCAAGTTGATATATATATATATAATAAAACAGTTATCAACATACTAACCCCCAGGTTTTATGAAAACACATATATCATGATAAACATAGGTTTTCCGAAACCTAGCATGCCGTGCAATGTCTCAAATCATAACTTGTATATATAATAATCACTAGTGAATGTCCGATAACCCCCAGGCCCCATGCCGGCTCCCTTTCTCTGAGCAGACAGTCAGAGGAAAATACACTTCAGGCCTCATGCCGGTTCCCCATCCCTGTGCTAATAGCCAGAGGAAACACACTCCCTATGCCAACACCAAACCATCGCCCGAGACGGACCGGAATCTATCCCTACGTCCCGTAGCGAAAAGGATCACTAGGTAAGTACAAAACCATTGAACATACATATATTGAAAAGCAACTTCATAGTATAAAGTCATCCATCATCTATACTATAAAGAGGTGTTCTAAACATGTTCTAAATATCATATCGTCATCCATCGGATATTCTATAAGAACACGGGTTATAGGAAAAATAGTAATAATTTAAACTAGCCTCAGTAAGCATGTTATCTCATAAAATATTTCATAAAACATAGTCATCAAATCATGTTTTTCATGTATGCATTTCTACTATCAAAACATGCATTTTTAAAAGGGATCCACTCACATATACTTAGCCGTTGAAGAGCCACGCAATTAGCGGAGACATAACGCCACAATAAATTACCCCTAAGCACATAAAGGGTACATTTAGTCAAACTCTACTCAAACAACATATTTTGGGAAAACGGACATCGAAAACGAGTTCAGGACGTCAAAATTAGCCTAGAAGGGGTCTCGAACGAAAACCTAAAAAGTCAACCCTAAAAGTCAACCCTAAAAGTCAACGTTGACCCTTGACCGATCAAAGCCAAAGTCATGGTCAGTCAAAGTCAATGGATTCGAGTCGGTCAACGGGTCAGGTCAACTGGGTTTGGGCTTAGACTTTTAGGTGGGTTAGGTTTAGGTTAAGGGGTTGGGCCCTAGGATCATTGGTTAATGGGTTTAGGTTATGGGCTAAGGGGTTTGGGTTTGAAATTGGGCTGGGATCATAGGCCGGCCCAAAGGCCCCTAGGAAATTAAAATGGGAAATTGGGTTTGGGTTTAGGGCCTTCGCAGAAAAAGCCCAAGGCATTCAATTTAACACACCAAGGATAAAAACAAAAGAAAAAATAAGGGTTGGGTTAGTTTTTCAAGGGGCCGAAGGCCCTAATTTGTTCGGCCCAAAGGCCTGGTTCGAAGGGGTTTTGGGGCTTGAAAACCCGACCTAAGTTCCAATTGTGGGTCGCCGGACCCATTTGAAAGAGAATGCCGGAATTCGGCCAGAAACTAGACAAATTTTAAATGCTCATAACTTTGCCAATACTCAACGAAATCAAGTAATTCAAAAACGAAAATCATAGCTCTCGACGATACAAAGAGAATGGTACCTCACACGAGGTCTAAATCACCGTGGTTTGGCCGAAAAATACCTCGAAAGCCGCAGAGGTCGTCGAAAATTGGGTAAGATTCAAATGGATATAACTTCTTCAATAGTCAACGAAATTGGGTGAAACAAAAAGGAAAGTTGTACTTAGTGAGACGAAGAGATTGATACCTTGCACGCCGGCCAACTCGCCATGGTTTGGCAGAAAATTGCCCCGAAAAAGGTGGTGCTCATCGGAAAACTGGGGAAGTTTTCCCTCGTGAGGTTCCTACGTCCAAACATCGACAACACTTCTTAAAACCACTTCCCAACATACAATAAGACATGATCTACAACTTTTGGATGAGGTTCAAGGCTTACCTTTGCCGGAAGAGGAGGAAACTCGCCGGAGAACTTCGGTGAACAGTGTAGGGTGAGATAAAATGAGGGGTTCGGGGTGTTCTCTTTCGATTCTAAGCTCACTAGGGTGTTAATGGAGATATTGATGTTGTTGTTGTGGTGTTGAATAGCTCAATTGTGAGATAAGGGTGCATACCTTTCCAGGCCTCGGCAGCATTGATGCATTTTACGACAACATGCATAACAGAGAGAGAAAGAGAATTGGTGAGCCAAGAAAGTACCATCTGGTCTTGCTGGATCCATGATTCGAAGAGAGGGTTGATGGTGTCAGTGAGTTGACCTTCATCATCTAGTAGGAAAGTAGGTGGACATTGAGAGGTGCCATCAACAAATGGCATCAAACTTCGACTTTTAAGTAACGAAACAAATTGTGCACGCCACAAAGGATAATTGTGACGATCAAGTTTCAGAGGAAGAAAGGTAGAAACATCAGTAAGGGCAACGAAAGAAGCCATTGTATTTGAGAAATAAATTTGTCATGAGACTGTAAAAAGGTTGATACCATATAAGAATTGTGCTCGATGATGAGCTTATATTGATTTAACATTTATATGGAACTTTACAAGTAGAGTTTGAGTGAAGAACACAATCTTCAAAACAAACCAAAAGATAAATTATAGAAAATACAAATTCAAAATATTAACACACTTTGAATTCAAAATATTCAAACAACTAAAGGATTGGATTGAGGCGAGCCTTCCTGTTGACTGATTCCATTGTTATCTCCTTTGATTGTTGTGGTGGGAACTGAGCTTTTTAAACTTGGTTTATTAGATAAAAGTATTTATCACAACTAAAAATGTTTCTGATTAGGTTTTTATCACAATTGATCTTCAAAATTAGACCAAAATGGTCCTGAAATAGAGAATCCATCAATTTGGTCATTGAAAATAAATTTTGCTAATCAATTTGGTGTTTTCGTTGAACTTTTTGTTAGTGTGCTAAAGTGGCACACAATGGATTTCACCTGTCCAATCTTATGGTGTCACGTAGACTAATCATAAAACCAATTTTTTTTAAGAAAATTAAAAATTAATTCCTATGGCGCTATATGATTAGATAGGTGGGATTCATCGTATGCCACATCAACACACTAATAGAAAGTTTAAGAGAAAGGCAACGGAATGACCAAATTGATTTGCGAGATTTATTTTCAAGTACCAAATTGATTTGCGAGATTCATTTTCAAGGACCATATTTATGAATTATGTATTTCACGGACCATTTTGATTAAAATGTTCAATTTCAAGAACCAATTGTGATAAGAATCCTTCTGATTACGTTTGACAAAAAAACTTATACAAAAAATAGTTGTAAGCATAAGTGCTTCTTACATAAGCACTCTTAAATGAGCCAGCTTTCTATTAAATTCAAGTGTGTTTTAATGACACACTTAAAGCACTTCTTTATAAAGCGCCTCATTACCTAAAAGTGCTTTTAGAGAATCCCAAAGTGCTTTTAATGAGTCTTAGGGATAGTTTGGGTTGCTGTGCTGTGAAAAAAAAAAATCATTGCTTTCAATAGTAAGGGTAGAACTGCTTATGCTGTTTTGGATCCTTAATTTTGACCAAGAACACTTTTTTTTTGTTTTCTTTTGTTTTTTTCATTTACCAAACACAATTTTAACCCAACTTTTTTAAAAGCTACTTTTAAAATAATTTCAATAATGTCAAACAAACAACTTTTTTGTTCAAACCAAAAATACATTATTAGCCATGAAAGATAGAAAGCACACAGGAATAAAATAACCATTAAACCGCGTCTATTTTCTTATTCTTTTGTTTTTATTTTATAATTATTTTTATTTTTATTTTTTTCTACTTCAAAACATTTCAATTTCACTACAAAAGTCTCCTAACAAAAAGGAGTGAGGATCCGATCCGTTTCACAAAATGGAGCTATCACTCTCCGCGCCACCCAGTATTCCAACCTCTTCACCTACGCCACTAAAACGGCGGGTTACCTTCGCGGTTTCTCGTCCGAATCTCACACCCGCTCCGCCGTCTCACCGGCCATCACTTTCTTCACTAAAACCAAACCACCTCCACCGCTTAAAGCTCAAAGCCATGGACTCTCAGAGAGCAGCTCCGCCGCGCGCCTCCCTGGCCGAAAACAACGGCTCCACTCTCACCGATACCCCAACCCCAATTAACTCAGGTAAACCTTAACCCCAATCCTAATCTCAATCGCTAAACTGGGTATAGGAATTTAATGGGATTCCTAATTGCTGGTGCAATTTTTGCAGGGGCTCGAATTGGGGAGGTTAAGAGGGTGACTAAAGAGACCAATGTCTCGGTCAAGATCAACCTGGACGGCACTGGAATCGCTGAATCCAGTACTAGGATTCCGTTTCTTGATCATATGTTGGATGTCAGTATTCTTTTTCTCTTAGCTCTCATAATTATAGCTCAAAATTCAATCTTTGGTGAAAGGCATTGATGTATTAATCGTGTTTGGTTTGTTTTGGATTGATTTTACTTGTTTATTTCAGCAACTTGCTTCGCACGGGTTGCTGGATGTGCATGTAAAGGCTACTGGTGACATCCACATTGATGATCATCACACAAATGAAGATGTTGCTCTTGCTATAGGAACGGTACGGTAGAAAGCAGGCATCTTGATGTTTCCTTTGGAAAATTCAGAATCTATTGTCTGCCAGCTTGACTTTTTGGATTCCTCTGTGTCTCATAGTAGGCAGCTGATTAAGCTATTTTGCTTGGTCTGCAGGCTTTGCTTCAAGCACTTGGCGATAGAAAAGGAATCAACAGGTTTGGTGACTTCTCTGCTCCACTTGATGAAGCACTCATACATGTTTCACTGGTATGCTCTACGTCATCATTTCTGTAAGATTAGTTAGTGATGTTAAAATCTTAAGAGAAACATTTATACTCATTTGAATGTTTAAGAACAAATTAAATGCTATCAGTTGGTATGACAGGTTGATTAAAAACAACTTATGCATTACAAAATATAAACTTACGGCTCATAGGCCATAAATGACCCCTTCGGAGATTTTGGTTATTTCCGGATAAGGTTTGACGCCAAACAATATGATGAAACTGAGTAGATTATCCTTAGGGTTGAGCTTCATCATGATAACTTGATTTCACATACTAGAGTTGACTCTTGCGCCAGTTAACAGGAGTATCAGAGTGCTATATATATAAGATTCAACTGTCCTTGTTTATTCAAAAAGTGAGAAATATTTACCTAACTGGAAGTTTTTATTCAGGATTTATCTGGCCGGCCACATTTGAGTTATGATCTCCAGATACCCACCGAGAGGGTTGGCACATATGACACTCAGGTAGTTTACTTTAAGACTTAGGCTTCAAATTCCTGCTGCATATGTTATCCATCTGTAAAGCATTGCTGGAGATATTGATTTAATATATGTTACTCTATGGAGCTACATGAGATCTTTTCTTTCTATTTATTTTTGGAAATATTAGGCATTCCAATTTACTAATTGTTGTTGGAACTGTCCTTTTCATAGCTGGTGGAACATTTTTTCCAGTCTTTGGTGAATACTTCTGGTATGACACTCCACATCCGGCAGGTAACATACAGAGCTGCTTAAAAATCTTGAATCATCCAAATATTTGTGTGTTCACGGACTAGAAGTGAACTTCAACGACCGAATTGCCATCTCATTGTGCATGATTTGATATCTGTACTTTGAGCATAGACTCTGCGTGATTTATTGAGTTTTTATACTTGTAATTCTATACTTGTCAGTGACTACACCATTTATGGTTTTTATTTTGATTTCATCAACTAGCAGGGTGTAAGTTTTCAAATAGCTCCAGTTTCTTGTTTCTGACAGTTTTCTTCTTTTGGTTGGGCACAGCTTGCTGGAAGAAATTCTCACCATATTATTGAGGCAACCTTCAAAGCATTTGCAAGGGCTCTCAGACAAGCAACAGAATCTGACCCACGTCGCCTGGGGACCGTGCCAAGGTTTGAAATGAACTTATCTCAATTGAAAATGAGTAATAGTCTTTGAATGGATGGTTTATTGCATTAATTAATTTGTTTTTTTTGGACAAAATTCCATTAATTCTTTTAAATGCACTTTGGTTAATCAACCATGTTGGTCAACGTTGTTTACTCTTTGGCATATGAAACTCAATCTTAACTTTGTGGAGCCTATTCTGCGCAGTTCGAAAGGTGTCTTGTCACGCTCTTGATGCTTCATATCCCGTCTTCCATGTTAAGCCGCAAGCAAAAAGATCATCAGATTTACCAGAGTGTCAATGGTTCCGGTGACGGATGCCACGTTGTTGGTCTATGTCTACATGGCAGATCGTTGTTGTATATGTAACATTATAATTGGAATAAACTTTTCCGTGTTGTTGATTCTATGTAGGAACAAAACCAAAGATTTTGATTTATTAAGAGTTTAGTTTGTTCCGAAACTGAAAGCAAACACTTTGTTTTCTATGAAAATGTGAAGGGAAAGGAGCAGCATAACAAATAAGGAAACGACGGATGATTTGTTTTCTATGGTATAGCTTATGTTAACAGATCAGTCTTCCGACTTCCAATACTCCGATTTTCCGAAGGATATAGCTTATGTAGGTGCCAGGAGTTGGCTGCAATCCCTTGTCCAACGTTTCCACAAAGTACATCTTTATAGTCTTATTGTTCCAAAACGTCACGGTTACATCGTACTTGTTAAATGCAACTTTACCCCCACATGTAAGGCATTATGAGTCAACAATACAAACACGCACAGAGTAGAGCAATGGTGGGTGGTATGGTGCTAGCCTGCCAGGGTTTGAATTCATGGAGCAGCGGATGTTGTTGTCATTGTAGTGCGTGTAAATGAATTGATATCCATTTTGGTTTGGAATGTGATACAAACGATTAGGGGAGGCATTCCAACATCAAAACTCGATAACAACAGTAAACGCGATATTATATACATTAAACTTTCCGTTAAATGATGATGTGACATAAGCAATCGGGCTATTATTTGTCATATTAGCTCATGCTAGTGCATACACATACAATTATTAAAATATTTTTGCTAGCTTCACACAAATGGTACGAATAGGAAATTGGAGCGTCAGTCTATCAATTTTAATCAAGCTTTGCTCTCAGAATCAAAAGTCCAAGAGTATTGGTCCAGAACTTGTCATAATGTGAAACAATGATCCTTTTGAGGTTACAACTTTTGTCTCTTATTTCTCTTTAAAATGTTTTATTTTGTAAGACAAAAAATGTTTTATTTTGAATGAAAGTTGTAACGGTTGCTATCCAAAATAATGATTACTACACCTTTTAATAAATTTAGGATACAAACAGAATCACTTTGCATCCAAAGTCTCCACATACAATCCAAAATAATGATTACTACACCTTTTAATAAATTTAGGATACAAACAGAATCACTTTGCATCGAATGTCTCCACATACATTCAATAATTCACACATGAAAACTTGGAATCAAAACTCTCCATTAGAACTGAAAGTAACTCCTTGGCGTAACGCGGTTATCTCTTGCTCGACTAAACAGAACGAAGATCAGAATTAAAATTCTACAAGCCTGAACATGAGTAATGAAAGAGAACAGGAATATGGTTTTGATTAGAGAACACTAAACTTGTTCGTTACAGCATAATTAAGCGATTAGTTGCAACAGTCAATACGAAAGCATATCTGGAATTACTAATCTTAATGGTACCAGCAGCAATTACACTAAACTTTCTGCATCAGACAACATAACAACAACAGCAGGCCAACCATATTCACTGCATGATGTTCTGAAACCTGTTTGTCAAAGAAGAAACACAAGGCAGGTGAGACTTGTCAAACAGAATTTCCATGACCCCTTCGACCACTTCACCTTTTCTTCCTCTCAGCACCTCCCTCACAGCGCCCTCGTTAGGCTCAAATCCATTGCCCTTCATCTCATTCAGAAACTCCCTTCCCTCCTCCACTCCCTTGTCCCCCTGCCGAGCAAAGCCCTCAAACACTGCTGTGTAGGTACCCGCGTTAGGATGCATTTTCTTCTTCATCATATCCAGCAAGTTAACCTTGGCAGACTTAAACAAGTTAGGATCAGCAGAGAGTGCCTTGATGAGGACACTATAAGTGTAGAAGTTGGGAGTGATCTTAGCCGCTAACATGCGAAGGTAGGCCTCGAAAGCTCCCTTCATCTTGCCAGCATCAACATAGGCCTGGATGATAGCTGTGTGCAGGACAATGGGGGGATATATGCCTGTTTCAAAGACCGGCTCGAAAAGCTCAAGGGCCTCATCCCCATAGCCGTCATCTACCAGACCACTGAGCATATCAAATCCAAATTTCATGACTGCCTCTCGATTGGTGCGCCACTTCAAGAAGATTTCTTTCATCTCCTCGTCATCGGTTCTGGTGGCATATTCGAACATCCTGAATGTATCAACTGCATCTTCAAGGTGGTCGTGGAACTCAAAATAACTCGGATTGTCAAGCAAAAGACCCTTATCTTTAATTTGCTTCATAAACTCTCTGGCCTCCTCTATCACCTTCGCCTTGCTGTCCGATTGGCAGGCAATGGCCTCCATCACGAGGGTATAGGTACCGGAATCAGGCTGCATTCCCTTCTCAAGCATTTGTAGAAAGTACTTCTTGGCATACTGAACAGCAGAGGGGCAAGGATTATGGAAGGCGAGCATCCTGATGATCATATTGTACGATTCAGCCTTACATGGGATCCCACATTCTAACATGAGCAAGATTGTTCCCAAGTCTTCTCGGTCGCCTTCTTTGCCTGATACTGCAAAAATGGGTGCAATTAGATATTGCAATGGCATGTTAAACAATGACAGCAAGTAAGTTAGATAATCTGGAACGAAATCTGGAATTGAGTGAAGGACTAAACCAGCTACATTAGGCAGACTCCCTTTTTTATATGGATCGAAATCGGTTGCTAACTACATAGCATAGCGATCAATCAGTACACAACAGAACTTGGCTGTACTCACCATCTTTCTCCTTTAAGACTTTTATCCCCTTAGCTAGCACAGCCTCAGCAAACTCCATGTACTCCCTGTCCTCTGCCTTAGCTCCCTTGGACACGGCTTCATAGATATCACTATTGGGTATTATTCCCTTGTCCAACATCTCCAGAAAGTATTTCCTGGCAGTCAGAACGAAATCCAGGTCAGCAGTCAGTGCCTTGATCAGTATACTGTAAGTGTACAAATTGGGGTCGACCCCATTGGCCAACATGTGCTTGTAAGCCTTGAGAGCACCCTTAGCCTTCCCGGCATTGGCGTAGGCCTCAATCACGACAGTGTGGATGGCCACGTCGGGAATTATTCCCCTCTTGTTCTGTTTATAGAACTCATTGGCTTGATCAACTTGGCTGTCCTTTAACAAACCATGATACATTCTCCATGCTTCTTCCACAATCCAATTGGTGCGCATCTTTTCAAATGTTTGTTGCATTTCCTTATCATTAGTGTCTTTGGTTGCATCTTCAAACACCTTCCTTTGACGAAAAGCAGCTTCAACTAGGCCTTCAGTGATAAATGGAATTTCCTGATCCCTCTCAGCCGTATGAAAATCATCTGGAGGAAGCACAAACCCCTTAGCTTTAATCAGCTCTCCAAACTCCTTTCTGTCTCTGCCCTCGTCAAGTTTCTCAGACAAGGCAATGTAGGTGCCAGGAGTTGGCTGCAATCCCTTGTCCAACATTTCCACAAAGTACATCTTTGCAAACTTAACGAAATGTGGAAAATTAGGGTCCCTGGGGGAGCAAGAAGCAAGTGCCTTGATGATCACGGTATAGGTGTACGCATTGGGGGTTATCCCGTTTGCTAACATCTTCAGAAACACTTTGAAAGCATCACTGGTTCTTCCGGCACTGGCATAGTAGTCCATGACGGCGGTGAGGGGGACAACCTTGGGAACAATACCACTGTTGCCGGCCTGGGACCCGATCTCAGCGGCCACGTCAAGGTTGAGGCCATATCTGGTCGATTCGACAATCATCTTGATTGTCTGTGCACACATGCTTTCTTGGGTCAACATGTTCTGGAGGATTTGGTCGTAGTCTTTGGGGGCGTATTTCATATCGTCCAACTGCTCCAAGTCGCTCAGAGAGAGGTTGCTGGTGGTCTTGGAGGAAGACGCCATTACTGAAAAGGAGAGGAACTTGTGACCGAAAACAAGGAAAAGGAGAAGTTTGTCAGCCAAAAACTAGTGAAAGAAGAGAGCTTTGTCACCAGAAACTAAGAAAAGTAGACAACTTGTATGCAAAAACAAAGAAAAGGAGAGAGCTTTATGTCAGCACTGTAAATCCATATAAACCCTAACTCATTGAACAAACGGGATAATCTCAAATCTTTTAGCAAGATCTGGAAACTAAATGTATAACCAAACAAGATGATGAAAATACACACCTGATGCTTGTGAGGAAAAAAAAGCAGAGAACTTTGGAGAAAAAACAGAGAAAATGAAAGCTTTTGAGCAAAAACTAAGAAAATGAGAGAATTAGTGACTAAAAACTAAGAAAATGAGAACTCTTTTGGGCAAAATCAACGAGAAAATGAGAACATTCTTGGGAAAAACCAAAGGAGAGAATTAGTGACAAAAAAAACTAAGAAAATGAGAGGACTTTTGAGCAAAAACCAAGAAAAGGAGAGAATTAGTGACAAAAAACTAAGAAATGAGAGAGCTTTTGAGCAAAAACTAAGAAAAGGAGAGAATTTGTGACAAAAAAAACTAAGAAAATGAGAGAGGCTTAGAGCAAAGACACAGGAAAGGCGACAACTTTGGTGCAAAAACATAAAAAATGGAAAGCTTTTGAGCAAAAACTTTAGAAAAGGAGAGAGCTTTTGATTTTATTCAACAAAACATAAATCCCAAACAAAACGCTACAAAATAAGTAAATCATTAACCAAACCAACAAGAAGAGAAGAGAAAAGAAACAAACCTGAAAACGCTTCCGGTGGAATGGATTCGTAGCTGCTGCGAGTGGAGCTTTTAGTATTTGGAGGAAACAAAGGAGAGAGCTTGAGAGGAATTTTTCAGTTTTTTTTCAGTGAAAAAAAAAATGACGCCTGAAAGATGAATTAAAAGGAAGGATATGTGATTTTGGTTCCAGCTGGTTCAAATGAGGAAAATGACTTATGTGCAACGGGTATTCCAACACGGTGATTTTCCGGATCAATAACGCAATGCCATGTATAAGTTTATATTCACATAGCATTATATGATTGAGTCAGAATATAACAGTCGCAATATAGTGCTCCCGTTTGAATTAAATGATTGCCTGTGTGTACGATTGAATCAGCCATACTGACCAAAAATTAAAATCAAAGGAGTGGTCTGGCTTCCCAATAATATCGTGCCATGGAGCTTAATTAGTTGTAATTATAAGTAAAATTTTGTTATATCTAGTTTGGTTTGAAACGTGATATGAGCGATATTAAGAGGAAATCTGAACACTAAATCTCAAAATTCTTTCAATATTAAAGAGTAAGTGCTGATTTAGTTCTTAAATTGCTATCTGAGGAAAAATTAAGTTTCTAAATAATGATTTTTGGGCTATTATATCCAACTAATTTTCCATCAAGTTAAGTTACGTGACTTGCTTGTAATACAAAATGAATTTAAGAACTCAAATTCTCTATCCCAATTGGGAGTAAAACAACAAACAAAGAAAAGATTAGAAAGACCATTCTAGCAGTTAGTTAGCAACAATTTACCAAAAATAAACCAATTTTAATTCAATGAATCTCCCAAAAACAAGAAAAAACGATAGAGCCAACGCCAATGGCGCGCGAGGCCTACCGTTCCAAAAGCCGTCCATGCCGAGGTAGATGCTTAGAGCGAGTGTAACAAGCGCTCATCTTCCCATCAATATAGTCAGTTATTTCCTGGTTTGAAATGTTACTTCAATTTTAACCTAATGCCAAATGCACTATTCTTTTCGGCACCAATTTTGAACAGCACTCAAATTTGAACAAAATCAGAACCAAATGTGCTGGTGTCCGTGATCATGAATCATCAGTGGTAAGTCTACAGAATGTATCATCCTGCAACTTTCTTTCTGTTTCGTAGCAGCGAACATCAACCAAAACTGCAAACAAACACGGCTTATTTGATCCTTTACGTGTGTTTGTAGATTCTTTTATGGCCAAGATATATGAAAAATGAATGATATTGATAATTTACAGACATTGACTACATTGAGCCTGTTGCATAAACATTCTCTGCCTATATATTGAGCCTGTTGCAAAACCAACCCAAAATATTGACGCGAGCTTCGTAGTTCAGCATTTCACTACACCAATTCCAAGAACGATGAAAGCATTTTACCGACGCCACACCATTGTTTTCTCCGCAAGTAATGGCCATTGTTTGTGATAAGATATAACGCAGCTTCAAGGGGACTCTTTTTCTGGACATCCTGTATGGAGGAGGAAGTGGATAAATAAATCAAACACCCACAACTACAACAGATTTGAGGCAAAGTTTGAGCTTCCCACAAATAATAGTTCTTGAGCTGCACGTATTCGTAAAAGTTGGAAGCATTCCGACAAGGTTTGAAACAAACCATGAAGGTAACTTGAAGTTAAAACAAGATGAAACATATTCCGCCAAGCTACGGAAAACTGGAAAATCAGCAAAGAAAGAAAAGAGGAATATGATTTACACACCATTCACATAAAACTGGAGAAAACAATGGTACAAATTAAACAATGCCAACATTCCTTCTAGGCTTCCACCATATATTACCCAATTATACATAAGAGAGGAAGCAATATCGATCTCTGATGCCCCCAATAAAGGCAATGCCGTCACAAAAACTCTTCGGCTGTGTTCAAGTCATTCAATATTTCAGACTTGACTTGTTCAGGCAGTGGAGCAGATGGCCCTGCCTTGGAGTAAAATCCGGCCAACGATCTTATTGCTTTCTCTATCTCAACGTAAGATTCCTGCAATAGTGAACCGAAAAGACTTAGATTATTCTTAGCGATCAATCAACTAACACGACAATTCCATTCCATTTCCTCGAACATACACACAAACTAATTAGCTATATACACCTCTTGAGCCACCTCTTGTTGTCCTCTCCAAGTGCTCAAATACTCTCGAATCGATTCCTTTGCTGCATCTGCAGTTCGTCGAAATTTAGCATTATCCTTGGTGTCTTCGTTCAGCGATTCACGCAGTGTCTTCACAACCTCTTTTGCCGACTTCAAGTAAGCCTTTGGCAACACTTTTCCGGACTTTGTTTTCTCATTGGGATCGAACAGCGTTTTAAGAGCACCTATAACTCCATCATTTTCCTCTTCGCCATTTGACTTGTCATCAGCCCAAACCGGCGATGGTGCTAAGACATTGCTGATGGTTAAAGCCGTTGTAATCGAAGCACCAGCACCGGTTACAAAATGCCGGCGACTTGATAAAGCTTCTTGAGAGGGTAGCTCACACCTGTACTGCACTTTATCTGTGATGTTGCAAAACAATAGTCAAAAGAGAGAAAGCTGGCTATTGAGTTTAACTCGGGCCTTGCACAAGGAAGCATTATGCAGTCGTATATCAACAAAAAAAATGACGTGAGGAGTTTTTGGGTAACCATTTCTGTAAGAAGAACTAAGGTCTCCATTTCAACCCTATCTTCCACATCAGGATGTGTGGAATACGAGGATGGAATTCGTCCGCAACCACTGGGCTACCCCGTGGCGGTTAAAGTTTGTAACCAGTCTCATTCGCGTATATTTCCCAGAGAACTGCAGCCTAACTACAATTCAATTGGTACAGAAACAGCAGATATATGAAACAAACTTACACAGTTTGGCAGGTTTGAAGGTATTATGTTCCCTCGTCCTGAAAATTACAGGGAGGCAGATCTTTTCTGCGAGAAGAGCCATATTCTTCTTCTTCAACTAATCTCAACCAAATGCGAGAAGAGCCATATCCGCACAGAATTTCACCTTCAGTGGGAGCAGCTTGTGGAGTTTCTGCCTCAGCTTCTTGCTTCCAAACTGCGCGTCTCCTGGTTTATCTTATTGCCGGTGGATTTTTATCCAATAGGACACGTCAAGATATTTTGATAAACGTGAAGGGTACAATGGTAATTTGATTGCTCCCATTGATGCTTTTATATTTGCACCCCTAAACTTTTGCAAAATTGGCTATAGAGCCTAAAACACTAAACACTATCAAAAATTCATAATTACTACTTGATGTCTGGTTATTTTAACAAGTCTGCTATTATCAAGAGAATCGTATTTGTCTCCCATTTTAGTACAAGTTTAATAATTAAGCGAGAGCGACAACATTAGCTAAACTGAATCTTTAAAATCCTTTACACTCTGTTTTGATGAGGCAATATAAAAAATCATGTTGGCAAAAAATTTTTTTTGTTTCAGTCGATCATTAGGAGAAAATTTTGTGTTGGGGTGTTATGACCACACCATTTGAAAAACCACTCTTTATAAAAGGATATAATCTTCATATATTTTAGTTTGACAATCAAATATAGCCTTGTATGTGAAAATTACTCTAATAAGACAACCATACCAAATATTTTGTCTTGAATTGCAATAGGCCAAAGATTTGCTACAAAGTCTACATGCCATTGTAATTGACAATAAAAATTTGGGGTACCAAAGAATAATTAAAAAACTATGGGGTGAAATTGTAGTACTTTAGAGTAACTCCAGCACAATTTTTTAGGCTGGCCTAAAGTCCAAAAAAGAGGCCGCCACCCCCAAAAATCACTCCAGCCGAGCTTAATAGGCTAGCACCCAGCCCAAGCCAGCTTCTAGACTAGCCCAAGACATGCTGAGCAAAGGCCCTACCTATGTGATGTCACGCTAGCGTCAACATGACGTCGCATAAGCCCACCGATTTTTTTTTACATCAAGTGTGTGGGATACGCGTGTGAGTGGGCGCGCATTGGCGACAGGAAAAGTACAGCAGGGAGAAGCCACGTGGCTCATTCTTGGCCGTTGGATTTCCAACAGCTTGTTTTTTGGATTGTTGGATTGCCAACGGTAAAAAAAAAAATTAAAACCCAACGGCTAGTGACATGACGCGTTCTAGACCATCCGATCTTAAGATCAACGGTCCACTGTTTTGGCCCAAAAAAAGAAAAAAAAATACAAAACGATTAGAACTATGAGCGTTGCCCACATGTCCACATCTGGGGTATTGGATTTGAATCTTTTTCAAATCCAACGGTCCAGATTAATTAGCTTATTAAAAATTGTTTAAAAATACATTAAAAAAATTATTATTTTTTTCTATAAATACCTAACCATCATTTTCCACCTTACACCACATTTCAATATTTTCAACACTTTCAACCAAAGCTTTCATATACTTTTTTTTGTGAAAAAAATGGCTACGTGGAAGCTCATCGAAGATGTTACGTTGTGTCAATGCTAGGTTCAAATTACTCACAAAAGAGCACGTTCGAATAATGACACGTGGCATGACAAGATTGGTTGAAAATCTGATCGAAATCTTGGGAGTAGGATTCTCTCCCCTCTTTTTTTCCTTCCCCTTCCCTCCTCTTCTATTTGAACGGTCACGGTTAAGCCATGTCAACATCTTATACTAATTTTTTATAGCAAGAGAAAGACAAAATAAGAGAATGTGAGAGGAAGAGATGGAAAGAGGAGGAAAAAGAATCCTAATCCGAAATCTTGTCTAAATTATTGTAAACAGATAGTGACACGTGGCGGGTCGGGATTGTTTGAAAATCTTATCGAAAATCTATCCACAACATAGTGCTTTCGGATAATGACACGTGGCATGACAAGATTGATTAAAAATTATATACAAAATTAAAACTAAAATTTTTAATTATTATTTTATAAAAAAAATTAATAATATTTTAAATGAACTAAGTGCCAGCATATTTTTTAGGTGTGGAGATGCATTTGTGCCAGTGCATTTTTTAGGGGTGGAGTTGCATTTGGCCAATTACTGTTTATTAGGGTCAATCATTATTCATTTGAGTGAATTAAATAAGTTGGGTGCCAGTGCATTAGACCATCTTCAATGGTTGGGCTAAAAGCCAAATATTTTAGCCCAGAAAATTTAGCTTTTAGCCCAGAAACTGTTTTTCTGCTCCAACCGTTCTAGCCTAAAATTTTAGTCCGGGATTATTAAAGAATGAACTTAGGCTATTTTTTTTTGTTAAATTAAATTTTTAAAAAAAAATAAATATGTAAACTATTGTAAATTAATTTTATGAACATTTTAATCTAAAAATATTTAAATTCCGATAACTATTGGGTGGAGTCCACTCCGATTTCTGGGCTAAATTTTGGGAGGAATTTGGCCTTGGTTTAGCATTTAGCATTTAGCCCAAACTTTCCCCTTGGGTTGGAGTCGGTTTGGAGGGAAATTTTGGAGGGTAATTTGACTTTTAGCCCACCATTGGAGTTGATTTTATTAGGGCCAAATGTTCATTGAGCAAAGTATGATAAATCGACGGCTAGAAAATCATCACTAAGTAATGCACGTAGGGGTTCGCCGCAGCATATAATTACCATCTAGGGTTTTAGGCATTACGAACTCGCTTAAATCTGATGCTTTAAAAACCATCTTCTTCTTCACAAGCACCCTCTCACCCGGCGCGCCCGCACTCTCGCACACACGCACGCAGAGTTACAGAGAGCAAAGAGCCGCCAACCCCTAAGGTCGCAGCCATGGTTAGTTACTCGCTCCGATTCGATCCACTCGCTTCGACGTCTCCCTTCGTCTTCAATCTTCAACCCTAAATCTTAATCGGATTTTCCTTTGTTTTGCAGTCTCTCGTCGCAAATGAGGAGTTCCAGCATATTCTGCGTGTGCTGAACACCAACGTGGATGGAAAGCAGAAGATCATGTTTGCCCTTACCTCCATCAAGGGTATCGGCAGACGTTTCGCCAACATCGTCTGCAAGAAGGCCGATGTCGACATGAACAAAAGGTTCGTTTTTTCTTAGTTAGTTTTATCTATTTTCTGAAAAAAAATTCATAGATCTATTTATTCGATTTGATTAATCATTTCGGAGGTCTTTTTTTTTGTATGCAAATGCAGTCAATTTAGTTGGGATTTGTTTGTTGCTCTAATTTATGATCGTAGAAATTATCTAACTTGTGTACCGCCATTTGATTTAGCATGAATTTAGTTTGTTTTGACAAAAAAATTACATCATTTTATAGCTGGAATGTATGATTTATTTCCAGTTCTAAAAATCGGGTTGAATATTTGTTTGCAATTGTAATATTTGAGCTGATTTTATTTGCAAATGTAATATTTGGATTCACCCAATATTGTCCCTTATGCCACTAATCAGTGATGTGGGTTCGCAAAAAGCGTTCCTCTGTTTTATTTTTTTCATGTTTCTATTACTGTATGATTTATGCTTATGACAATCTAGTTCATTGTTTTGTGCACACAAAATTATAATTTGTGTATATGGGTCTAATTGGGAAACACTGCAGGGCTGGTGAGCTATCTGCTGCCGAGCTTGACAATCTGATGACTATTGTGGCAAACCCCCGCCAGTTCAAGATCCCTGACTGGTTCTTGAACAGAAAGAAGGACTACAAGGATGGTAAATACTCCCAGGTGGTCTCCAATGCTTTGGACATGAAGCTCAGGGATGACCTTGAGCGCTTGAAGAAGATCAGGTCTGGTTTCTAGTCAATTCTCTTGTTGTTCGGTACCAGTTGTATTCTTGTTTTGAGTTTATGATATTGTTATTGTTTGGTAAGTTGGTATGCTCATTGTTTCGATAGTTGAAGTTCTATACCAGTTCTATTGTTATGCATTTTTGTCGATTGAGAACTGTTCGTCATCTTAATTGTTCTGAGTCATGTATGTTTGTGGTGCTAAAGTTTTTATCATACCATATGATTGGTTGGCGGTATTGTTCAGTAGTTGACATTTTTTCTACGTTGTGCTGGCCATTTCTCCTAAATCATAGAAGGCTAACAACATCATCTTAAATCCTGCCATTTAAGAAGACTATTGCATACTCTTTCAAGAATTACAATTGTAAGCTTTGACTTTTGTTCAGTTATTAGTTAGTTGAGTATCACAAAGGCTTAGAGGTTACATGTACATTGTGGCTGTACTGTGATCGACGCAAATCGGTTTGACACAGTTTGTTTGGCAGTGGCTTACAGCCACTCCCTCTACCCAATCTCATTCTGTGGTAGTCAACTATATCTGGCTTTTCAGCTTTATAGAATCTTCTGCCCCTTTGTTGAAGCTCAAGACAAGGATATTCCTCTAATATAAGTATTTATCTATCGGATTTTTACTTGATGCTTGTTTCTAATGTCTTTGAGTATATATATATGTATTACATATTGAGATCATTTTAAAGATTGTTGTGATTGGAGAGTGACTGATGTTTGTTTCTTGATGTTCTTGATGTGCAGGAATCACCGTGGTCTTCGACACTACTGGGGCCTTCGTGTGCGTGGACAGCACACTAAGACCACTGGCCGCAGGGGAAAGACTGTTGGTGTCTCCAAGAAGCGTTGAAGAATTTTACCACCTGTCCCGGATGTCATGATGCGAAAGTTGTGTTACTTTTTAAAATACCCTCTAGTGTTTAGCCTCGATCGACTTCAGTTTTGATGGATTAATGCAGTACGTCTAGCTGTCTTTTATTTATATTCCTTGATTGAGACTCTGCTTCATCTTTGTGTTTGAGGACGGTATGCTGTGCAATGGAATTCGATTCTCCATGTTAAGTTGATATTCTCAGTTATCTGTTCTATCAAAAGTATTTCGTTTGAGTCCTCAACCCGATTTGATATTCGGACCTTCCGACCTTGTTCCGAAACTCAAACTTTAGACTTGGATATCAAGTCTTGAATCAACTATCAATTTTGGGACTTGAATGTCAAGTGTAGACCACCAGAAAAAGATTTGATGTTTGAGGTGGGATTTGAAGTTCGATGTCAAAATCTGCTTCTTTCCAACCAGAATGTTAGATTACTAGTTCATCGTGCGCGAGACTCAGAAGTGGAAGAAATTTGCTTACAACTATTTTGGAACTCGCATTAAACTTTACGCGCTTTCTAAAAGGTCTAAAAAAAGTCATCACCAATATCGGTCGTACATATTGTAATAATCTCTCTCTCTTCGGTCTGAATTAGTAAGGCTTGTTTGCTATTGTTTGTCTTCATCAAAAAAAAAAAACAAAAAACAAAAAAAAAGTGCTTTATGTTAAATTTCAACAATAAAAATGTTTAGTAAAAGTAAAATATTTTATTTATTTTAAAAGTCATGGCTTATAGGCTGCTTCTGCTTTAATAAAAAGCGGAATTAAACTTTTAATTAATATTTTAATTCTTGTAATACCATCATTATTTTGTAAAAATCGTTTTGTTTAATTTTTTAACTCATTTTATCTCTTAGAGAACAAAGGAACCGCCACCACCTACCATTACAAATACTAACCTTACAACACCACTACCACTACTACCATTACCACCACCATCACAATTGCCACTAGTCTCGTTGTCCCCGTCGCCACCCCGCCACCATTGCCACCACTGCGACCACATGTCACGCCTTTATCCTGACATACGTCCATGATCTACGCGTGATGTCATCAAGTATCCATATATCCAACCGACCCTTTCCGAGATATGTACAAAGCATAATTCAAGATTCGAATTGTGTAGTAATTTTCATATACTTTATGGCTAACGTTCGACCACATAACAAGCATGCAGCATCACGACTAACATTCGACGATGCGCAACATAAGTCTCTAGCCATATTGGTCAACGAGTCTAATCATAATGACAACAATCACAACCAACATCATTCCACAATCACATCAATCAATAACACATACCATATACCGAAATTCAGGGCTAAAGCAACACAGTTCGGCCGAATCTTACATCTCTGAAGCTGAAATCAAATCCAAGAAACCAACAAGACAAATGATGCGATTTCGGACTACTCAACCAAATCCATCAACATCAGGTTCCGGATCACTCAACGGAACCAAGACACCAAAGGGGATTCCGAACCACTCAACAAAATCCAAACCAGGACACGATTTCGGACCACTCAACGAAATCGCGAAGTAGAAGGGATTCCAGACCTCTCAACGGAATCCGAATGGATACGATTTTGGACCACTCAACAGAATCGCAGAGTACAATAAATATTAGACCACTTAATGAAATCCAAGCTGGATACGATCCCAGACCACTCAATAGAATCCAGACGGAGCAGGGAACCGGACCACTCAACGGAACCCTAGCGGAAACCCAATTCCAGATCATTCAACGGAACCGAGCGAAAGTCCAAGGAATATAGCAACGCTCAAAGAACAAGACATGAAACACGTACTTAAAATACAAAAGCTCAACGAAACAAGAAATGGAACAAAACACAAGGTACACAATTAGAACGACTCAACGAAACGAGAAATGAAATAATAATACAATATGTGAAACAAGTCTCGAAGCAACAAACCCTATGACAATAGGTTCATGGTCCATTACTAGCCTCACATTTTATTACATTTGGCCAAACATACAGATCAACCACACTCCACAATAAGTTCAATACACAAGTCAAATCACATAAATAAACAAGCATAACACAATGTGATGCCATCAGTACGTAAAGCGAGGTGCACGTCAATCGAGGAAGATACATCATCATTCTGAGCCAAATAAGCTCCATGGAATCTCAACAACACTTTAAGATCAGCAACACGCTAGAAGAATTTGTGCTAGCTGACTAAAAAGTCAATCGTCGACCAAGGTCAAGAGTAGGGTCCACAACCTTAGAAATCTAAACCGGAAGATCCGCCTATCAGATTTTTGATCTGTAACTTCCCAAGAGTCTCACTACTCTTCTAGAACAACATACTAAAATTTTGATTACGATCCATCGATTAGATCTCTGCCAATCGCTAAGATTAAGTGAAGGTCAACGTTTGATTTTACAAACTTAGAAATCCAATTTGGGAAGATCCGTATGTCGGATTCCCGATCCGTTAGTTCCTAAGGTCCTTAAATAGTATGTACAATAATCTTTTAAAGTTTGGTGACAATCCAACGGTAGATCGTTAATTCATATTATGATCAATTGGCATAATATTCAATACTAAGTTCAAACTATACAATCACATTAAAAGGATATCAAATCTAAAATTAGAACATCAAATTTAACTTAAAAAGGCAGTGTCGGCCCACTGGCCACATGCCGCCACGGGTGGCGATTTCCAGCGAACGAAAACTCCAAATTCCGATCAACACTAAAATTCACCAAATTTGCAAAAATGTACAACTCAAAGAGAGGAAAATTTTTAATACCTAGGCCAAAGCCTACTTCGGCCGAGAAGTGGCCAGAAAATCCCTTGAAGCGTCTAAAACCCCGAAAGATGTGAGCTTCGATTCGTCACCAAAACAAACTCCTCCAATGCTTGGGCCTTGCTCCTGGGGCTAAGAGGAGTCGTTTAGTGGTGGTTATCGACAATGAAGCTTGCCAAAGCAGCGGATCTCCGCCGTGGGTGTCAGAGATTGTTCGTCATGAAATCGTGTCCAATTGCCTGTCGAGTTTAGGTGGAAATAGAAGCTTAGACGATGTTGGGTAGATTACAGGTGGTGGTGAGCCTTGGATCACCGAAAAAATGCTAGAATCATCGTCGTAAATTATGGAGGAACTGGGTCATTGGGTCAAGGGTTTTGAGATTCAGTTCCTATTCTTCTCTCTTCCCTCATTTCCCCTATTTTCCTTCTTTTCTATAATTGGGCAATTTTTCCCCTCATTTCTCTCATCTTCATTCCATCCTAGCCACACACATGGCACCAGATCAAAGTTCCAACAAATCTAGAGCCTTCCAGATTAATAATTAAATGACCATTATGCCCCTAACTTCGTTTGTTTATAACTTATTCGTTATAGCTCCAAATTACGCCCCGTTTGCGCCCATGCATTTGTATCGACACATACTATCCAAATTTGTAAAGAAATCAGAAAAATCATGAAAGGATCAAATACATCCACGAAGAATCCCGTCTAGCCCACTAAGGGCATTTTCGTCATTTTACTTATCGAAAAAAAATTATACACCGCAAATACAAATATGTTGGAACTACGAATAAAAATACTAAATATGACATACATAATTTTAAACAGCGGGGATTTCACATTACATCTACACCCACAACCATAACCGCACTATTGACTCTGTTGCTACCCTTACAACCCTTGTTACTTCTACACCCTATCTGCCACACCCCGTAATACCACCACCATTGCCACTACCATCACCATTTCCTAAACCCTAAACCCTTGAATGAGTCCTCATAATTAGTTGTGTTAGCATTGGAAATGCTCTAACAACTGACTAACGCTATCGTTCCTCTTAAAATACTGTTAGTTTGTAATGTCATTAAAAAAAGAAAAAAGAAATAGAGTAATGCTATTCATCCATGCTTTTGTACCATATTTATATACCACCTTATGTGGCATCTGATGTGGACAACCATATCATTTAAATCAATCATAATTTTATTTAAATTAAAAACATTTAACAAACCAATAATTAAAAAAAGCTGGAATTAAATGATGATTGTGGTATACAAGAAGTCTTTTTCGTCCTTCCTCAGTTCAATCTTGCTAATTATTCTATTTCTTTCTTCATGCCAGTTCTTTCACGCCTTTTTTTTTTTCACACCAGTTTTTTTCACTTTAGTGTGGACTACGACTTGTGGAGCCAAAAATAATCAAGAAGAATATGGAGGTGATACATGAATTTTTGGGTTAAAAAGACAAGATTACCCTCGAGGCACACCGGGATTTCTAAGCACAAATAATGGGCAATCATCCCTCAATCAAGTCAAAAGTGCCAAATAGGTATTTATTTATAACCTATTTCATCCATCCCTTATCATATTTTCTCCACAAAGTAACCCCTAAATGATTCCTTTTTTATTATATTAATTAGCTAATTAACTGATTAATTATTTTGCTAATTAAACACAAATCATGAACTTCACCCACAAAACCATCCAAGTGGCCGATCCATCTCCTCCCAAGGTGGCCGACCACACCCCTATACAAACACCCTCATTTTCTCCAAAACTCAATTCCAACTCCTTGCAAAATTCTCTAAATTCTCCAAACACTTTTCCCTCAAAATTCTAACTTTGGCATTGGAGGTTATTTGGCCAAAGCTCCCCCTCCCAAAATTCATCGTGGGTGCATGAGGCTCTTGGCCTTGACCTAAGGTGTTATTTGTTTTGTAGGTGCAATTTTGTCCAAAAAGAAGAAGGCGAGAATTTGCATCCACAAATTGATGCTTTCATTGAGAGTTTGATTCACACACTCGAAAAAGACTCTCGCATTCAAAGTTTCTCGTTTCTCGTTCACTCGTAAATTTTTCATACTTTTTTATTCCTAGAATTTTTTAATTCTTTGAATAGAGGTGAGGAAAAAAATAGAATGATGGGAAATTTGAAAACCATGACGAACGAAACTTCCTACGTTCAAAGATCCAAATCAAATGATGGAGGACAAGACATAGCCCTACCAGGACAATCCACGAGGCTCAAAGAGATGGCAAAATGATCAACTTTGCCACCACAGAGCACCACCACCATGGTAGCCACAGGGACCACCATGGTAGTGAGGAGTACGCCAACTCCATAGCAACAAGCCCATGGTAAGAAGCGAGGCAATGACAAGCCTAGGCCCACACCACTTTGCAGCAACAAACCTAGGCGCTAGAAGCAGCCCACGCCTCGTTTACTTGATGCACAACCCAATCTGCAGCCCACGTTGTAAGGCAGTCGTGCTAGGCCTAACACAAACAGGCCCACGCCATTACCTCAGCAACGCAAGCCCAAACAGTTAAGGCAGGAGAATTAGCTTAGAGCTCGTAGGCCCAAGGCCAGCGCAGTCTCGAGCAGAGCCCAAGCCCAGCACCCACACGCATAACACGCGGGGCAATCCACACTAACTGCCCTGCTCTACCTGCACCGATGATCCCATCCTGCTCCCATGGTCCAATCCGAGGCCCAACCCACTCTCGTGGCCTTTCAAGCAGCCCAAATTGGTCCAAGATTTCTTCAACCATCTCGGCTTCAAATTTCTAGGCCTATGATTGAACCAGGGGCATTTTCACCGCATTTCTTCGCAAATTTGACATCCCAGCTTAAATCTCGCGCCTAGGAGTCCATTACACTTCCACTACTCAAGGAGATGTATTTTGTCCAAGTTCTTATAACTCGAATGCTGAACAACACTTGTCTCGACAAGTCATAAAGTTGACAAGCGTCCTCGCACATCAGACAACCTTAGTGAATCATCTCTTATAGCGTACCAAAATGCAACGTGCCCTAGACGAGGTTTCTCAAAGTAGGACAAGGGCAGACGATAAACCTCTCTAGCAGTGTCCCAATAAGCAGCCACTTGACCAGTCACGAACTCAGCGTTCTGACGGAGTACACTCTGACTAGGCCCCTGAGATAGCGTATACTCTTGTTTTAGCGTGCGGAGGAGCATGCACTCTCAGTTAGGCCCACAGATGAACATACACTCATGATTGGGGCCATACTTCGATAATCAACATAAGCAACCTTCCAGGCGACGTGTTCATTTGCGGCAAGGCCCGCAAATAGCATCCTCCACCTCACATTGGAGTAGGCAGCACAACGGACGAAAAGAAGCAATCACTCAATCCTGTTCAAGTTTAACCAGCAGCTTGCGAGTTACCCTGCTCATCTGCTAGAAACATACCATATGCAACTACGACATAAACGAGCTGAACATATGGAAGAGCATCCTAGACCAGCAGGTCATGACTGGGGGTAGTCGAGAGCTCCACTACCCCCAACAAAGGTAAATTCAGGAAGAAGTAGAAAGGCTCCCGACCGAGTGATTGCGCGATTTCCAATGCAACGAAGCTATTGACAAGGCGCTTTGATGAAACATAACTAACATAAGCGGGTCATCTTTCAATGACAAGATCAAGCAGATGAGATTATCCCGCATAGATTGTCGAATTTTGACAAAGATCGAGCAGCTCAGCTTAATGGCGTACTTGTGGTAAACGAGTACTAGAATGACACACCAGCCTAACTACCGAGAACCGGGGGCAGACCTTGTTCACAACACTTCAGACGATTCAATACTGAAGCATCACATCACATGCCTAGTGGTCTAATTCCTTTTGTTGTGCATAACCTGGCCCAAGCCAGCCCCAGCTATGCTTTCAAAGTACTGTTTACCTGTTCCACAACTTTCGGCAGCCATTGATCTATCATCATGGCTCATAACTGTGCCAATCTTGCACTATGACTCCTAGCCATGCCGATCTTACCCTGTGGCTTGCACCAACCAAGCCTCAAAAGGGCACATGACGAAACGACTAATAATGGCCCAATAATTCTGGTAGTAGCTCACTGCGCTTGCACCCTTACGCAAGTTCCAGTGCGAGAGGGTAAACTAATTGCTCTCCAGTGCGATAGGGTAAACCAATTCCCCGACACCCATATGGGTAAACTTTCAAGTGTGAGAGGTTAAACTAATTGCTCTCTAGTGCGAGAGGGTAAACCAATTTCCCGACACCTATATGGGTAAGCTCTCTAGTGCGAGAGGGTAAACTAATTGCTCTCCAGTGCCGGAGGGTAAACCACTTCTTCGACACCCATATGGGTAAGCTCTCCAGTGCAAGAGGGTAAACTAATTGCTCTCTAGTGCAAGAGGGTAAACTAATTCTCCGACACCCATATGGGTAAGCTCTCCAATGCGAGAAGGCCACATAACTCAAAAGATCGAATGCTTGAAGACCAACTAAGCAGCAAATAATCAGGGGGCAACAACCACTTTGCACTCAACAATTCGCTCAGCTGACACTTCATCTTCAGCAGCTTCATCCTTGATTGCTCCATCTACAACAGCTGAGAAATCAAACTCAAGCATGTTTCCTCATTTTTGGCAAGCAACCTAAACCTTAGCCTATGCTGAGCCAATCATTGGCTTCAGTCAAGCTGAGCAGCATAAGTAGTGGGCCCTGCCACACCACCTCCTTGGCCAATGCCAAGCTGACTCCTGGCCCTTGCTAGCCATCGTGCCGCATCATCCCGACGGCTGTTCCTTGGTAGCACTACCCAAGAAGAAGACAAGGAGAATTAAGTTTTTCATACACCAGTGCGGCATGGAAAAGACAAATAAATCAATGGAAGACAGTTATTTGCACGGGAAAGCAAAGAAGAATGCTAGGGGAAGGGGAACAAATATCTCTAGTTTTTTCTCTTTCTTGTAAGGACAAATAATTGCCCTCCGAAGTTGATTTAATCCCTTACTTAAGGTAGGCTTATATAGGCTTTGGAGGCAATTTATTTCCCTTTCCTAGAAGAATCTAATTCCAAGTCCAAGTAAGAATTTGCATCAAAGCTGAAGATCTCTACACCTGCTACCCTATCCTATGAATAGCCCAGCAGGTATAGAGACATTTATAGAGCCAATTATAATCAAGAAAAATATGGAGGCAACACGTGGATTTTTGGGTAAAAAGACAAGATTACCCTCGAGGCACATCGGGATTTCTACGCGTAAGCAGTGGGCAATCATCCCTGTCACATCCCGGCCCGGGGCGGAACACTTCCCAGGCCCGCTTCACCACCGTAACACGATATTGTCCGCTTTGGGCTTACCATTCCTTCACGGTTTTGTTTTTGGGAACTCACGAGCAACTTCCCAGTGGGTCACCCATCATGGGATTGCTCTGACCCCCTTCTCGCTTAACTTCGGAGTTCCCATAGAACCCGAAGCCAGTGAGCTCCCAAAAGGCCTCGTGCTAGGTAGAGATGGGAATATACATATAAGGATCACTCCCCTGGGCGATGTGGGATGTCACAATCCACCCCCCTTAGGGGCCCGACGTCCTCGTCGGCACATACGCGACCAGGGTTAGGCTCTGATACCAAATGTCACATCTCGGCCCGGGACGGAACACTTCCCGGGCCCGCTCCACCACCGTAACACGATATTGTCCGCTTTGGGCTTACCATTCCCTCACGGTTTTGTTTTTGGGAACTCACGAGCAACTTCCCAGTGGGTCACCCATCATGGGATTGCTCTGGCCCCCTTTTCGCTTAACTTCGGAGTTCCCATGGAACCCGAAGCCAGTGAGCTCCCAAAAGGCCTCGTGCTAGGTAGAGATGAGAATATACATATAAGGATCACTCCCCTGGGCGATGTGGGATGTCACAATCCCTCAATCAAGTCAAAAGTGCCCAAATAGGTATTTATTTATAACCTATTTCATCCATCCCTCGTCATATCTTCTTCACAAGGTAACCCCTAAATCATTCCTTTTTATTATATTAATTAGCTAATTAATTGATTAATTATTTTGCTAATTAAACACAAATCATGAACTTCACCCGCAAAACCATCTAAGTGGCTGGTCCATCTCCTCCCAAGGTGGCCGACCACACCCCTATATAAACACCCTCATTTTCTCCAAAACTCAATTCCAACTCCCTTACAAAATTCTCTAAATTCTCCAAACATTTTTCCCTCAAAATTCTAACTTTGGCATCGAAGGTTCTTCGGCCAAAGCCCTCCCCCCCCCCCCCCCAAAATCATCGTGGGTGCGTGAGGCGCTTGGCGTTGACCTAAGGTGTTATTTGTTTTGTAGGTGCAATTTTGTCCAAGAAGGAGTCCAGAAAAACCCTCCAAATTCACACTACTCTCACTTGAATTACCTCCGCATGAATGGTAAGTTCACGGAGGCCGTCACCATTCTTGACTCCATTGCCAAAAGTGGGTTGAAGGTAACTTCCACTACTTACATGAATTTACTTCAATCTTGCATTGACACCAATTATATTCAATTGGGTCAGAAGATCTATGAGCGTATTGATGTAGTTGAGGAATTGAACTCGTTTGTTGAGACAAAGTTGGTGAGCATGTATGCGAAATGCGGGTTTTTGGATGATGCGCCTAAGGTGTTCTACGCAATGCTTGAGAGAAATTTGTACTCTTGGTTGATCATGATTGGTGAGACCAAAGGTGGTGGAGCTTTTTTACTCAATGATGAGAGATGGCGTTTTGTACTATGGGGTGAAAAAAATGGCTTCTGGTGTGAGTAGTGTGAAGTGGATACAAAAGTATTGGCGTGGGTGGTAGTCCACACTAACGTGAAAAAAATTGAGGTGAAAAAAATTGGCGGGAAAGAACTGGGGTGGAAGAAGAAACAGGAGAAGAAGCAGAATTGAACGGGGAAGAAAGAGAAGATTCCTAGTATACCACAATCATCCTTTAATTCCAGCTTTGTTTTTTTAATTATTGGTTTATTAAATGTTTTTAATTTAAATTAAATTATGATTAATTTAAATGATGTAACTCTCAAATGTATATAAATGTACTATAAAAATATGGTAATAATGGCATTACTGAAACAAGTAGGGAGAAAAATCTGTCCTATAAGTTCAAAGGCTTTTCCGAGTATGGAAGATTCGAAACAAAAGGCCCGATTGCGCATCCTTACAAACAAAACTTATAAAATAAACTCCCACCAACAGGAAGCATCGTCTTCCTCATCCCTCTCCCACTTTCACATTCTCAATTCTATCTCTCTCTCTCTCTCTCTCTCTCTCTCTCTCTCTCCCCCCTTCTTCTCCTATTTAATTTCATTAATTTTATTCATTTATTTTCCTCCAAATCCCTATTCCCAGGATGGCCGGAGGTCCCCATCCCAAGGGCCCACCACTCCACAAGCCATCTTCTTCCTCCGCCCCCAGCCGCAAATCGCGCTGGGAATCCTCCGCCAACGCCGCCGCCCCCACCGCCAACCCCAGCAACACCACCATCACCAACAACAAAAACCCACCCGATCCCAAATCCTCCAAGACCAAAACCGGCCCATCCCCAAAACCCAGCCCCGCCCATCCCAAGCACCCGCCTGGCCCCTCTCCCGGAACCGCTCCATTCCCTTTCTCCGACCCGGCTGCTTTCGGCCCACCACCTCCCCCGGTATACGATTTCCACATGCTCGAGCGCCGGACTTTTGTTCTTGCCGATGGTAGTGTTCGATCATACTTCGCTCTCCCACCCGATTATCAAGACTTCCCCCCGCCCGTGAACCCGCCTGGTCGGTTCATGCCATTTGGTCCCGATGGATCGGGCGGGCCGGGTCCGGATTACTGGAATTCGCTCGGGCTCGACGGGCGTGGGCCTGCAGAAGGTCCCGCTAAGAGGAAGTACAGCGGAGAAAAGGAGCAGAGGGATAAGGCAGAAGAATTGGCAATGCGTCGGCAGCAACTTATGCAGTATGGTAATCCAAATGGGTTTTCAGGGGGTCCCGGAGGAGGTCGGGCAACGAGTAGTCCCTTTCGGCGGGAAGTGGGCGGCGATGAGGGGAGGGCTAACAAATACATGAGGGTTGGTGGTGGTGGTGGAGGTCATGAGAGTGTGGGGTTTAGGCAAGGCGGTGGTGGCGGAGGTGAGAATGTGGGTCTGAAGCATCTTCAAGTTGATCAGACTGCGTTGAAGAAGGCGTTTCTTAACTTTGTGAAGCTGATTCATGAGAACACGCAGCAGAGGAAGACTTACTTGGAGGATGGGAAGCAAGGCCGTCTGCATTGTCTTGCTTGTGTCAGGTCTTGTGCAAATTAATTGCTTTAACTATATTCTGTTCTTCGATTATGTTCGTTATTAGTATTGGTATTCTTTCGTTGAGTTGGGTATCGTTAGTTTATACTTGGGACACGAACTATTCTAGCTGTTAACCTTTTTCATTTTTGTTCTTCCCTTTGCCATAAGAAGCCATCAGTATTCAACTAGCAGTATTTATGCGTTATTGTTATCGAATGGGAGCAAGAAACCTTTTTGGAGCTTTAGGAAACTTTTCGTTCATAAGTTTTCGGCGCTTACAATGCATTCAATTTGAAGGAGTATAGTGAGTTCAAATACGGTCTAGTTAGACTTAAGAGCGAGAATTTGTCTTAAGAGATGTAAGTTGTATATACATATAGAGTTCGTTTTCAAATGCAAGTAGGGGTTATTGATTATGGTGTTTTTGTTGTTGTTCTTGGCACTCTGTATTTGGTATTAGCAATTTGGTGAAGTTGAAGGATAGCCATGTTGACTTCTCATAAATGTTTTTTTTACTCTGCTTTTGCGCGAAATTATCTTCTTCTAGGATATAGTACCTCCCACCTAATGTTTAAGACATGCTTGCACGAGGATATGCGCTTTGTGCTATGTGCTGTGGTAGGCTTCAAGGAAAAGTCATTTCACATTTGGTGGATAATGAAGACTGGTTATATCCTTGAAAGCGAGAATTGTATTCCCTTTTGTAATTACAAGGGTTGCACTTGTTTTGTACAAGACTATAGGTTTCTGAAATCTTGCGTATTGCTTTAGTCGCTAAGCAACAGCTTGTTGCATGGTGCTTCTGTTTATAGTGTATCTTCAAGGAGGTTTTTTCATGTCTTGGTATTTTAGCCCCTATATGGAACTGAAAGTTAGTTGTAGAATCTATTCTATCATCTCTGAACTTTACCGACCTAACTTTTTTGATACTGATGGTCTGAGTTGTTTGATAAGCTAGACAATTCTTTGAGGTCTGCAATTCTATATATCAACTATCAAGTGAAAATTGTAGCAAAGTGTGCTTATTTGGCTTTGAAGGCTGCAAGGCCATGTCAAAGAGTTCAATGGATGTAATGTCAACAGGTTAGAAGCTTTAATGCGTTTCTGATGTGAATTTCTAGTTCATTGGTTATCATTAGTGATAATTATAAGTTAAGACTTGTGTGCGTACCAATGTTTTAAAAGGCTTGCCTCAGGGTGCACCTAGGCATCCTCTGAGGCTGGGTGTGAGGGTTGCCGCCTCTGTTTTGAGGGAGTGGGCGGAAGGCTTCGACGGAGCCGCCTAGGCGGCGGAAGGCGTCACGGGAACCGCCTAGGAGTGCCTTATGGGCTTTTTTTTTTTTTTTTTTCTCAAACTCCCAAACCCAAATTTTGGGTTGGGTTTTAACTGCCTCATACCTCTTCCTTGCTCTATCGTCTCTCTGCCTTTCTTTCTTATTTTTATTTTTTTATATAATGGATGTGTGTTCTGTCTACGTGCATTGTTATATGTGTGCTCATTGTGCTTTTCATCCTCTATTATATATATATTTATAATATATGTGTGTGCTCAGGGTAATTATTGATTAATAATCTTCTTCTTTTTTAATATAATATATGTGTACACTCAATGTATGTATTAAAAAATTTAGGTCCCATGAGGCTTTGCCTCATGCCTAGGCCGGGCTATCCCTCGGACGCCTCGCCCACGCCTCACGCTTTTAATACATTGGTGCGTACACACATATGATGTTTCTTTTCTATGTAAATTCGTATAGAGTTGGTAAGTATATTGTTGTGTGGGCATCTGATGGTGACCTGATGCAAGCCATTCAATGCAAAGTCAAAAAGTTTGTTTGATATCCTTTAAAATGATAAGTAGGTTTGTGAGAATATTAGGAAGTTGCTTGCATATGTGAAAAATTCATGAATGATTCGTAGGAACACTATATATTTGTCATTACTGTGCTGTGGGCATTGTGAATGTTTGCTTAGGATTAGGAAGAGTCTTAGTACTTTAGGCTTTTCCCAGATTTCTTTTAGAGATCTATGCTCCAACGAAGTTTGGAGTATCATTGGGTCCTTTAATTGCTGCATAAGGGGATGTATATTTTCTATTTATAGATTAAATAGTCGCCAACAGAGAGGAGAGAACGAGTGGCTCCCAAAGTTCGTTTTCTTTGCATGTTATGCTTTTTGTAGATTTCCCTTTAGAAATCTAGACTCCGACGGTGTTTGGAGAATCATCAGTCCTTTACTTATTGTTTAAGAATGACTTGTTATTTATGTATGACCTTACTATCAGTATATGCCCATATTATCTTATCATCGTTTATAGTGAAGGTGGTTGCTGAGTATTCCTAAAGGTTTGGACATATTTGGCTGTGATGATTTGTAGGTTTTAGGACTATTAGTTGGATGGTAGCTCAAGCGACCTGGTTGGTTTAGCCTAAAGCTGATTGAGATGAGCTTTTGTTTTGGTGTTACCGACTTTGTCAGCTCAGGCTAAGATTTAGATGGGCTGAGCTGGCTCTTATTTGACTCGGGCAAGTCTCAGTCCATCCCAGCTTAGATCCCTGATTATTCAGTGTAACTGAATGGAAGTAGGGTGTGTCCATTTGATTTGATCCATGCTCTGTTCCCATAAGAGCGTTGGTTGTGTTTTGTGCAGTTGTTTTAGATTGTTACGAGTGCTGCCTAACTTGTTGCAAAATGGGCACTAGCTCATTCTTTATGAGCTGTTGAAATCTAGAGGCTGAATTTGTTCGATTGGATCTTTGTTTTGGTGTTTTGGAATCATTCGAATCCAATTTGTTCCTTGTGAGAAGATGACAATATGTATACAAGGAAGCTAATGCACATGTGCAAGTTTGTTACTTAGCAGGATTTCGGTAGTTAATAAGAGCTTATACTTTGAATTGTATTCATGGTGCATCAGTGTACAAACTGGTATGCTTGCTATTTCAGGATGAATCCATATGCTAATATCCGATACTATCTTCTTCTTTTTTCCTCTGGTCTCAGATGATGCAGAGTAATACCTAGGATATTATCATTTGGTGTCCTATTTGTTATGGAATTAAGATTATTCTGCATCATTACTGAGGAGGAATGGGTAACCTTGTTCCTATAATATTTAGTTTCCTACATTATCAGGCCTCTAAGTACTGGTAACTGTTTTGCCTGCAAGTATATATTTGCTTGCTCATTTTGAGAAGAACTTGTTGCTTTTTAATTACCTTGTATTGTGAGGAATGTGAGGCTGTATTACAATTGCTACTTAATACTTGTTTGTGACGTGGTTTACTAGATGTCACTTGGTTCCATATTCTGTTCTTGTTTGCTCAGCTTTTGTTCTTTTGTTGGGTAGTGGATATAGTTGAATGGCATTGGTTACGCAGCATACACCATAACTTCCCTTTCAAACTTCATGCTTTCTATCCTGTCATTGGCAGAAATAAATATGGAAATGTGCAAGGCATGGATCATGTAGAAAATGCTTTTGAGCTTATTTTATTGATAAGGATTCCATATGCATACATCTCCTTTCTGTTTCCCCACTCTAAAGAATCAGAGACCTCTCGACATTCTGTTACTAACTGGTTCAGATTGGTTGATGCCCTTGTTGACATCCAAGTTCTATCTTGAAAGTAAGTTGTAAAGGACTTTGTTGGGTGACATCTTTTTTACTATTTTCTTCTTTACAAATGTTTTTGTCCCATTTCAATAAGTTGGGTTTTCTTGCGGTTAGCTTTGCATTCATGTGGTTGGACTTATATTCAGTGGTATGTTTCTTGTGTGAACCGTACAAGAACCTCTTCTAATTGATTCTCTTCAAGTACTACTACCTCTATCTTTTTTGTTCTGTATAATTTTTAAACCTAGACCACATGCTATTACATCACATGGATTATTCCACATGATTCATTTACTAGAACACAAGGACTTTCTTTGTGTATGAGTCAAACAGACAATTTTGTAGGTTGAAATAATATGAATGCAAGGACTTAAACTATTACTTTGCATTGGTTGAATTTTATACCAGTTAATGGTGTGTGTGGCTCAGTTGACCTAGTCTGTTTGATAGAGTTTACTGTAGCCTAAGTTTTGTGCAAGGTTAGAGGCCAATTTTGCTTACATAAGGATTACATGAGAATTTAAAGTTGCTATTTTGATGTTGATGTCGATATTTGTTGTTTTCTTTTCCCCCCTCTGAAATTTTTGCATTAGTAGTGGAAATTAAATGCCACTGGCGTGCTAGAGAATCTAGTTTTCATTAGTTACAATAGGTGCATTTTTCGGCTTCTTATGTGCAGTAATTACTCCTTTGTTATATAGTGCTACAGTTCCCCGTCTAATTATATTGTTATCTATCAGCCTTGTGTTTACAAATTTATTGTGTATACTCAAGCTTACCAAATTATCCTTTTTCGTTATAAATTATTTACCTTGTGTCAAGGTCTTACATTAAGTGAAAATACCTAAGTATTATCATCTGATGGAACTAAGAAAATGAATGTTTATATATCGTGATATAATTATATCAGCTCACTAGGATATCCTTGGTAAATGCATCTTCTTCGTTGCCCTGTTGAGTTTGAAGTTGTAGGGTCGTAATGCTATCTAAGAGGTAAACCTGAAATATATTGTTCAATTCCCTTGATATGCATTATTTCAGGTCCTCTAAAGATTTTCCGGATATGCATAGTCTCATCATGCACAGTTACAACTCTGATAGTGCTGACATGCGTGTGGATCACTTGGGGTTACACAAGGCTTTGTGTGTTCTAATGGGGTGGGACTACTTGAAGCCCCCGGATAACTCAAAAGCGTATCAGTTTCTTTCTGCTGAAGCAGCAGCAGCAAATGTGGATGATCTGATTATGTGGCCACCTGTGGTGATAATTCATAATACAGTTACAGGAAAGAGTAAAGATGGCCGCATGGAGGGTTTGGGCAATAAAGCAATGGATAGTAATATTAGAGGTATAGTACTCCTTCATAGTTCATATTTGCTAATTCTTTATGCTTTTTCTATCAGAATGTTCATTGGAGAGGTTGGTCCCAGGTCAAGTACGTGCTCTGCGTGTCCTATTTTAGCTGTGAGCCCTTCCTTTGAATCTGTAAATGCATATAGTAGATTTGGAAGCCAATTTAATAGATTGAACATCTATATTGGATGGAGTGAACAACCTTTCTTAGATACAGCATACAGCGGGTGTATTTCATAGAATATTACTGCTAGGTTGCCCTCCTCCTGGGTAGTTAAGTTAAATAGTTTGGCATAGAATACCAATGTTTACAAAAAGCTTAAGCCATAGTATCTTGCAATGATATTCAAAGGGTTTACGGGGAGGTGAGATGAAAAGAAAAGCCACAGTCATGCTAGTACCTCTAGTTTTACCGTCACCCTTTACAGTTGATTTGATTGAGTGTGGAAGGGGAGGATCTAGCTGGTTCATGTGAATTAGTATTAGTGCCTCCCTTCATAATAGATATATTTATCTGGAACTTTTTTTTTATCATACTGGAATGGCTTTATATCGAGCTTAGTGGCATATATAGAATGCATTTGCAACTGTAGTTTGCAGGGATTATATGATGTGGAGATTAGTCGTTCCATATAATCTTCTTTTATGTGCGATAGTTGTGTTCTCCATGTGGCAATTGAAGTATGGTTGAGATGAGCATCTCATAAACGGAGCCTAATGCAGGGTTCCTAGTTTATGGACTTTATTATTATTGCATTGCTTTCTGATCACCTGGGAGGAGTTTTGATTGGATGAATGTCATTCTTTATTTTAAAATGGTTCTACCTATGGTTTGTTCTCTTGTTTGGGATGGTAGGCACCATGTACTCTTTTTGTTGTTGATGTCTAAGTCAAGTCATGATCATCCTTTTTCAATCTGCTGCGACACCCTGCCTTCTCCTGGATCAGTTTGACATTGTTAATCATTTTCTTACTTTTACTTTGGACCGAAAAATTCCTAATTTTCGTGATCTAGTGACTTTGGACATGCAATAACTAACCTCTGGGATCCAGTTCAGTCAAAATTTAATTAATTTATCTCAGTTGAGCCAGACTGTTGTACTAACTTTTAATCGTTTCATTTTCTTTACAGCCCTTCCTGTTCGATTTGATTTATTCATTTTAAATTTTGTGTGGTGAATGAAATAATCTTATGCATAAGCTTGGCTTTTCCTCATACCTGTACAACCGCTCGTAGTGTTGGTTAAGAATGAGGGAATCTGGTTAGGATTACCAGTGTTTCTTATCCACTATTTTGCTAGATTTGCTTGAGAGGTCTTAGCTAGTTTTGCTAGATGGTGGATTTCTTATCCACCATTTTTATTTTGTGTTTTTGTTTTAATAAATTGTCATCGTTTCTTCCCAAAAAAAAAAAAAAAAAAAAAAATTACCAGGATCTTGGGGCTTCCAATGTTAAAGATCATCAAGCACAAAGAATTCTAAAGGCTAAGTAGCTAGTTGTAGTTTGCTAATGTCTTGGTTGCATCTGAATTACAACTCTTTCAATTTGAATTATTTTTCTACTGTCTGCTGACTGTCACAAGTTTTCATGCCTCACCTAAACCTGTAACCTAATTGAAAACCATTGTTTTTAAGTGGTTTGGACCTGTTATCACATCTTTTGTCCCTCATTATTGGCAAATTTTGTCATCCTACATGATAAACTTCAGATCCTTCAAGTCCATGTACTAGAACGTTAAGCTAGTTCAGCCAAAAGTGGCAAATTGGATAAACCTCTTACTGAACTGAGACAACCAAGAAGGGGCACTGTTTGGCATAACGAGCAATGTTCTCTCAGATCTCCCATAATATAAGATTTCGGTTTGTACATGTGCTTAGCTTTTTTATTTCAAGTTCAACATGACGCCAGTTGTATAATTAGGATGGTGACCTTAGCCTTGGTTGGAGAGTTCCTTGTTGCGTGCTGCATTATACTAGGAATTTCAGGTGATACGTTGGGATTTGGAACCCAGTCAAGGAAAGTATGGGTGAAAAAGCAGGTGTTGCCGTTAACATATGATACTAACTTTTTTCTTGTTTGGTTATTGATAGTTTATCCTCGTTTTACTGGATCTTTTATGCTTATGCATGTTACAATTGATATTTGCAGTCTGTCATATTGTAATTACTTTGGTATATAAGCGTTTGAGACTCTACGCTTCTCTTTTATATATGTTTGGTAACTTCAGTTCATTGAGTCACACTTCCATATGGTATATTAGCCTTGAACCATGTTGGAGCATTTTGACATTGGTCTGGTGGTCATCGAACGGATAGGGCCATAGGGGGTTCTTTATGTCACTTTGGATTTTGTATTCTGAAGCTGTGTCTTCTATGGCTGTTGGCAGCCATTATCATGACATTTCACGTGGATTGATTATGGAGATTCCATTCTTACCTTTGATAATTGTAAGGGCTTCAATGTATTTATAACAAAAGTAGATCCTTTTGACAAGTTACATTTTTTCTCATGGAATTTCTTGCAAACAGATCTTGGATTTGGAAGTGGGAAGTCGAAATCCTTGTACGGTAGAGATGGTCATTTAGGTATGACTCTGGTTAAGTTTTCCGGTGACGAAGCAGGCCTTAAGGACGCCATTCGAATGGCAGAGTTCTTTGAGAAGGAAAATCATGGACGCAGGGGCTGGGCTCGTGTACAGCCCCCAATGCTCGGCAGTAAGGATGATGAAATGAATTCAAACCTTGTGAAGTTTGACGAAAAGACGCGGGAGAAGAAGAGGATCCTATATGCCTATCTCGGAACTGCTTATGATCTTGACAAAGTGGATTTTGACACAAGAAAGAAGGTCGTGATTGAAAGCCTTCGGGAACACAAATCATCCAAGTAGATTCCTGATCGCATTCAAGGTATTGTAGTTTGCTTCAATACATGTGCCATTTATTCACTTGAAGACCATATGATCCTCCTCATGGCCTTTTCTTTTCCTTTTTCGGGTTCAGGCATCTCATGGCGTCGTAGGTGATGGAAGCAGGTGTGTGCAATGCTAATATATGGGCAGCATTCTCTAATGTCGCAAGGCATGAAGACTGTCTGAATGCCCGCCCGATCATTCTTGGACGGAGTTTTTGCCGCTACAGGTTTGCTGTATGGGGACATAAAAGAAGAGAATTCAGTGTAGCAAAAGGATTTAGAGTGTTGTGCTTGTATGGTTTCTGGACTGAACAAATTGTATGACAGACAGAGAGTCACAGCAAGCAAATGATTGTTAACTAACTTTTTTGGGTGAATAGTAATTGTCTTATTACTAAGTTGTCGTTGAGTCTCTTTTTTTTAACTTGTTTGGTTGTTAATGGCAAAGATGTTGGTTGAATTATTGCTCAGAACATTTGCCATGGACTTCACCGTCACGTGCTCAATGCACGCTTTTACAAGTTAATCACGTGACACGTGACGCACAAGGGTTGCAGTGAACGCGTCACGGGGAAGTTCTCGTTACCGCTACTCAAGCTTGAGAACTTTTTTTCATTTGGGTGAAACACGGCCTGATACACAAATATTTAGAGTTGGTTTGGTATTACTGTGTTTTGAAAAAAAAATTGCTTTTATCAGTTGTGAAATAAAGCAGCAAAATGTTTGATAAATCTTTTTGTAAAAATGCTTTTGAAAAGAAAAAAAAAAGCAGTATTATAGTGTTTGATAAACTTTTATGTAAAACAGATGTGAATAAAAGTTGGTTTTTTAAAGCTGGGTTTTGCAGCTTTGTGTTTTTGGCTTTTTTGTCATCTAAAATTGTGAAAAAATGCTGAAGCTGAATGTTTACCAAACATAACCAAATATAAAAATGCTCCCAGCTTCTTTTGATAACTAATTTTTTCAGAATCATCTTTGTACCAAACTAGAGGTTAGTGTTATAATACAAGTAGTTGGAAATTTTATTTTTTTAAATATTCAGTTACTTGTGTTTCAACATTTTATGTATCGGATTGTATTTTCTATGTACGAAAAATCTTTCCTCAATCTTGATTCATTGAGTCCTTCGTCTGCTTGTTCATTATACAACGAATTTACACACAATTTATTGATATTTTATTCTAAAATATAAACCCTATAAAGTAGTAATAATATGCGACGGAGAAGGAATCTTCCCTCCCATACCTTAACATCACGAGTACAATCATATTCATATTTGGATTGTTGCACTTTACTATGTCACGCACTGATTGTCACTTAGTATTAGTATTAGAGTTTAGTAGTATATCACTTCACTTGTAAGTGAGAGGTTTTAGGTTCGATTCTCGTCAAAGACGAATTTGAACTATATTATTACTAGCTCATTATGAGGCCAAGCCCACTCCCTTTAGTGTAGATAATATTGTTTGTTAAAAAAAAATGTGATGCACTGATATACATGTACTTTATTGATCTTTTGAATGGTCTAAATTAAAACGAGGGGATGAGAGGAGAGAAATGTGAGATAAGAGAATTCAAATCCCTATGTGACGGTGTTACTATCACTAATAAGAAATATTAACTTACATAATATGAGTACACTGCTACAGTAGTGTTTTGTGTCAATGATGTTATAACGGTGCTTTATATCATAAATTGATGTATTCTAGAGTTTTTTTGTTCAACTTAATGTACATTGAGAGAGAATATTTGGGAACTTGTTATTAAACATTCACCTTAATTTACAATTATGAACTAAAAGTCTGCTAATTGAGGTCTTTAAAATTAAAAAAAAAAATGTGCATTATTGGTCTCTACTGCTTACTTCCACAATTTTTTGTTAATGCTAAGCACACATGGGTCTCGTATCCAATTTAAATATATGTCCATGAAGTTAAAAATTCTAAAATAATTTATGAATCAAAGCTAAGTTATGATTTAAGTTTTGCGGGGCTCATTGTATGTTCTTCCACGTAATCAAGTTAACGAACTTTTTTAATGCAGGAATCAAGATTTGGAGCACATTTTGTTATACTTAACAACTTTAATTAACAAATTATTTACTCATAACTAATTATAAACCACGATGGAAATGCATAAACCAACTTGATATTATCTATACTAAGCGGAGGGGATGAGTTTAGCCTCACAATGAACTAGCAATAATATAGTTCAAATTTGCTTTTGGCGAGAATCAAACATAAGATCTTTCACTTATAAATGAAGAAAAATATTACTAAATTGTAGTAAGTGACAATGCATAGACCAACTTTAAATTTAGGAAGCGGTTATGGAACATGATTTTACTTTATATAGGTATTATCTAGGGGTTTTTTGAAATGGGTCCAAAGTAACTAAAAACTGGACCTATTTCAAAAGTTAAAAGTCACTAAAAATTGAACCTATTTCAAAAGGTAGTCTATAAAATTGGATCTATTTCAAATTTTTCCTATTATATTATTATTATCTAATGGGTCAAATGTTCAATAAAAAAAAGAAATTATAAATTATTATATATCTCACTATATTTAACCGATTAAGCGGTGAATGTATGAAATAAATGATGTATAAAAAAAAAATGTTAGATAAATTAAGTTTGTAAATTAAATTTATAAATTATATGATGTGCTATCACACAATAATTAATACTTAAATAATACTCGTATTGTAAACCGTAGATAGTGAATGTGCGACTGATGACTGACTGATGAGGATCAGAACGCGCATGCGGTCATTGTTTGTTCACATGCAGGACTACATAACCCGGCATATGTCTTTCACTTTATCTGACTCATCCTCGCTATCCAATCCCATTCCTATTCCTCTATTCCCATCCCCATGTGTTGCTCTCAGTGGGCCTGCCCCACCCCCACCTTCTCCCCCAGCTTTTTCTCCCTTGATCCAACTTCGGTTTCCGAGAAAGCACAATCCCATCATCCAAACACCCCCTCATCCTACGTCAGCATCACCCCCTACTCCGACTTTACCAACCCCTAATCCTGCGCACCCTCCCCCTCCCGCTCACTCTAGCGCCTTCTCCCGCCCGCCAGCGCATTCTAGCCACCTTTTTGTGACGCCTCTACACGTGTCGATCCCTTCCCCCACCCACGTCAGCTCAATGTCTTCTTCTTTCTCCTGTCCACCGGCTGCCTAGCTTTAGCTTAAGCTCACAGCTCAAGCTTTTGCTTTTGCTTTCTCTCTCTCTCTCTCCCTCTCTCTACCCACCGAATTCTAGGGTTTCTCCTTTCTCTCTCTACCATATCTTCTTCCCCTTTGGCCGCTGTGCTGCACCGTACGACGATCATGGGGTCGATCCCCGATCCCGGCGAGTTGACTGAGTTGACTCCGCCGAGCTTCGACGAGTTCCAGCGGCAGACCTCTCTCATGACCAGCTGCACTCTCCTCTGGAAGGAGCTCTCCGACCACTTCTCGTCCCTCGAGCAGAACCTCCTGAAGAAATCCGAGGCCATCAAGCTCAAAATCCAGACTCTGGAGCAAGAGACCAAGGCGTCGCTCGACGAGCTCGAGCAGCGCGAGGTCACGATCAGGGACAGCTTCGAGATCGCGCTCGGGAAGGTCGAGAAGACCAAGGAGTCGGCGCTCAAGGTGTTGAAGAGAGGCCGCAGCGACGATGAGTACGGGGAGGTGGACGACGGCGAGGGATTGCTGATGAATCTCAAGTCGTTGTGCTTGAAGATGGATTCTGGAGGGCTCTGGAGGTTCGTGACGGCGAGGAAGAAGGAATTGGAGGGTCTGAGGTCGCAGATGCCTGTGGCTTTGGGCGATTGTGTCGATCCGGCGAAGTTCGTGCTGGAGGCGGTATCGGAGGTGTTTCCTGTGGACAAGAGACTGGAGAGGAGCGATAGGGGAAACGATTTGGGCTGGGCCTGCGTTCTGTTGCTGGAGTCGCTGATTCCGGTGGTGGTGGACCCGAAGATCGGGAGAAAAAGGCTTCTGGTGACGCGGAGCGTGAAGCAACGCGCCACTGAGATGGCCGAGACTTGGAAAGCCAGCTTGGAGGAGAGAGGCGGCATAGAGAACGTGAAGACTCCTGATGTGCACACGTTCCTGCAGCATTTGGTGACTTTCGGGATTGTGAAGGAGGAGGATGTTGATTTGTACAGAAAGCTTGTGGTTAGCTCAGCCTGGCGCAAGCAGATGCCAAAGCTCGCCGTTTCGCTTGGCCTCGCCAAGCAAATGCCCGGTGAGTTCCCTAATGCTCTAACTTGTTGCTTTTCTTTGATCGTGTATTTGCTACATTTTCTATGCAGTTCTCTTGCCATTGCTTGGTGTTGCTTATAGTTTATTGAAAATGTGTCAAGGCTGTATAATCTCTATATATATAGGATGAGGAAGTGGTGATTTTTCTACGTGGTTAGTAAATTTTGAATGAGACAAATGTGATTGATAACGTCATTTTATTTCTCGACAGCGGCTTCTATGTCGAAATTTCCACTCTTTCCAAATTTGTAGAATTTTTAACTAGATTCTTGTTGTCAACATTAGTCTTCAGGTTTTCCCAGGGTAATGTTTACCTTATACAAGAGATTTGACTGGTGTATGTTTTTTATATTATATTTTTCAGTAAGAAACAAAACCCACACATGACTGTATCTATATCCCAAATAATTTTTAATTCGAAACTCTGACCTATCTTTAAAATCAGAACATGTGGACGGTAGAAACTGTAGATAACCGGTGTTGTATGTGTACATGTTTTGTGAACAATCCAGAGCTAAATCATCTAGTTAACTTTGAATCGTTAATATTCTTTTTCCAATGATTTTAACCATATGATGGCATATTCATTGACCTTGTAGTAGTTTCGTAAAGATATTTTTCTGTTCCATCTTGCTATCTGTGTTACTTGGGACTGTTTTGGTATGGTACGTTATGTGTACAATAAGAGTGCAGCATTCTCCAATTTTTAACGTTTGGGGTTGTTACTATGTGCAGATATGATTGAAGAATTGATCAGCAGGGGACAACAGCTTGATGCGGTGCATTTCACCTATGAAGTTGGACTTGTGCACAAATTTCCTCCTGTTCCTCTACTGAAAGCTTTTCTGAAAGATGCTAAGAAGGCTGCAGCCTCTATTTTGGAAGATCCCAATAATGCTGGGCGAGCTGCGGTATTATTTTAATCACTGCATCCTATTCTTGTGCTTGATCTCTTATGTCGTTGCTTTGAGTCCTGAATATGTATCGCAAAGTGGTGTCCAGTTCTTTCATGTTTTTGGTTTTCTCTTCACTTTCTTTCTGCATGGAGAGTTTTTGTGCATGTGTTGTGTGCGTGTGTCACCTTCTGTTTTCCACAACTCCCTTGTCATTTCCTTCAAAGTTCCTTTTTCCCATTCCCCACTTCTCAAATGATTGGGAGGAGAGAAAGAGAAAGAAAGAAAAGGAATGTCAGAGGAACTTATACCTTTTTGTTTGCGTATAAAGTAGGAGCGGGAACTCCCCCGCCCTCACAAAAACACTCTCCCCTATAATGGAGAGAATGACAGCCATCAAAAAGATATATGCAGGATGTTAACCTCTTAACGCTTTACTAATTATGTGTGAACAAAATGTCAATGTATATATATTAAGCCTGGAAAAAGAGTATAATTATATGTTTTCACCATATTTCTCTCTTATATATCAAGCCTAAAGACAAAAGAGCTGAATTATATATTTTCACGGTATTTCTTTCTTTCCACTCACCGTTTTGAACATGATCAAATATCTTCCCCACAATTCTTAATAGTTATTTCATCAGGTTTGCTCCCATAGTGTGTATCCATGTCGGTTTTATTTTATTGTTGGAACATCTATATAGTTTGACAAGTTTTGGGACAATAAACTCTTCTGTTTGGTTGGAATATGAGTCCTTTATGCATCAATTAAGTGGTCAAGATGCAATAAGAATTTGTTTTGTCACCAATAATGCAGGCAGTTCATATAGAAATAAATGTAAGGTATTTTGAGTATTTGGTGCGCCCTTATCTTCAAATTGTTAATAATTTTTCTAATTAGGCATGATGGTATTTACGATGGATGTCTACATGATAAGGCGTTGTGCAATTATAAACATCCTTGTGGGCTTTCTGAATTTTTTTTGAAAAATGCCCCTAGAAGTGCATGAACTTAAGTTTGCTTCCCTCATTATTTGTAGAAACAACTAAACCTGTAAAAACCTGCACTTTCTTTGATCAGTAATCTTTTGTTATGCAGAACCTAGCTGGACGCAAAGAGCTGTCAGCGCTTCGGGCTGTCGTCAAGTGCATTGAAGATTATAACTTAGAGACAGAATTTCCTCCAGAAAACCTCAAGAAGCGCCTTGAACAGCTAGAGAAGGTGAAACCAGAGAAGAAAAGGCCAGTTGTAGTCCCAGCCAACAAGCGAACACGAGCTAACAACGGTGGTCCCATGCCTCCAGCCAAGGCCGGACGCTTGACGAATGCATATGTGTCTTCTTTCCCTACAACTCCTCCTACATTTGTCATGTCTCCGTCCCATGGCCAGTATCCTGCTGGGTTCTCACCGTACCATTCCCCACCCACCATGTATGGCAGCAGAAGCCCACCAACCCCTTATGCATACTCGCCTGAAGCAGCCCCTCCTCCAGCCGGATCATACCCTGGAGCTCCGATGAACTATCCTGCCTATGGGGCTTATGGCAACGGTATGGTACCAGCTTATCAGCAGGCTTACTACCGATAGACATGACAAAACTCGTTTGAAGACGGTAACCACTGATATGATGACTCCAGATCTCATCAACTTTTATAATGGCTTGTTTGTAATCACTAACCGTTTAAATGGTAGCGATGTGTGTGTTAATCATGATATTTCGTCGTGCTTCTTGCTTTGTCATGGTGGGAAGTTGTATTTCTAATGTTGATCAAACTGTAGTAGTAGGTCATTGTGAAAAAGTTGTTAGGATGACTTAAAACATCGACCCACCGTACCGCCACTGCTCTCAGTTTAGTTGTAGAAAGACTATTTACTGCTTCTCTGTGGTGGTCTTTATGGCTCTCTCTCTTTCTCCCTCTCTTTGGTGTTCTCTTCGATTCTCTATGGCGCTCTCTAAGCTTCTTGTTTGGAGGGCCTTGCATCTTTTGTGACCGTGCATATCACCGCTGTTATACAGGTGGCGAGGTTAGTGATGGGATGCGCTTGTTTCCCGTTAAAACCTGAATGAGGAGAAAGCATTCTGGTTTTGCTGATATTGCAGTTTCTCTGCTTTTATTCTGTTTTGCAAAATCGATTTCATTCTGGTTCTTCGAAATCATCCGCGCCAGGTTTATTTGCCTATTTTCTTTTGCATTCTTATTCCTTGAATCCATTTGGTTTTCTCACCCGCATTCTATGTTTCTTGATTGTGTCGTGTCTCGGAGTCCGGTAATGCGGTCACCGTTGGTCCGTTAAGAAAGCTCCCTATGTGTGTTCAATGAGTGTGCACGGTGCACCGAGCTGCTGCGAGTGTTTCCCCTTGAGCGTCCTTGTACGGTGGTGTGGGCATGGTCTTGATTGGACCAGTTTCCATCTAAAACCATTACCAAATCAATTACAATATCAAACCAAACTAAACCAGTGTAAAATAAAATCGTATAAATGAGAGCTCAAAATCATAACAAAACAATTCATTACAATTTAAATCGTTCAACTTTTTATTTCGACAAAATCAAATAAATCAGGCACCATAATTCAAATCGGCATTAGGTCGGGTTTACAAAAGCTCAAGATGATAACTAAACAATCCAAATCGGCGGGTTTGGTTGGATTGATGCCCGTTGCTGGTAGTAACGGATGCCACCTTTCCTTCTAAATGGCATTCGTCTGAAGGTTTGAACATCTAATGGCGTATCCCTTCCTCCATAAGACCTGGGTCCTAGGACTGACCAGTTGACCAGTTGATGATTTGCCGAAACGAGGTATAGCAGTAAATGCCTGCCAACTGTTTGATGATTTGCTCCTTAAAGAACTCTCTTGCTTAAATCGAGATACAATACTAGACCCAAGTTACTCTCTTACTATGATGTTCTTAAGGAGAGGAATCAAATTTGCTTCAGCACTATCTCCGCATTTCCTTTCAAGGGCTGCTCCCAACTTTTGCTGCAAGCCAACCACCACCACCATTATTCCCGTACCTGATCATTGGAGAAAGGCTTCCAATTACTTTAGTAGCTTTCATCTCTCTCCGTTGTTACCCTCGGATGATTCTAAACCTCATTCAGACAGTTATGGTGTTCAGCTTGTTGATGATGATGCGTGGCAGGTTTCGTCCGGGTTGGCATTGGCAGGGGGAGGAATGCAGGGGTCTGCATTGGACTCAAATGCGTTATCGGATGAAGTGGTTGATGAGCCAATTGACAGTTGCAGAGCAGCTGTTGAAGGTGATCCGGATTTTGATGACATTGACAACATGAGAATTCGCGGCAGTCTCTTCTTTAAGCTTGACCGAGATTCCAAGGAGTTTGAAGAGTACAATTTCGACTTCCATCGTAGGAAGAAGTCTTCTAAGCAAAAGGATGACCCAAAGGAAAGTCAAAGGAAGGGAAATGAGTTAAATGATAGCAAAAGAGACAACCCAAGTTGTGAATTGCTCTCCAGAAGCAAGAAGCAAACTAGAACTGTGGACGATTCTCCACTTGATGAATTGGACACTCCTGTTGGGAAGAAGAAGCTGAGGACTCTGACTTATAATCAGCTGACGGGTCCTTTCCATGAGCCGTTTTGCCTGGACATTTTTATATCAAAGGCTTCTGTTCGTGCGTGCATCATTCATCGAGTCACCAGTAAGGTTGTCGTTGTGGCACATTCCATATCAAAGGACATGAAATTTGACCTTGGTTCGACTAGGAATGCAGCTGCTTGTGCTGCTGTGGGGGAAATTCTCGCGCAGAGGGCATTAGATGATGATATCCATGATGTGATTTACACACCAAGGAAAGGGGAGAGATTGGAGGGTAAGCTTCAAATTGTGCTTCAGTCTATCATTGACAGTGGGATTCATGTGAAGGTGAAATTAAAGCAAATAAACAGGAAGAAACCTAGTTCCTCGTATGCAGCTTAGGAGCAGGTGGTTTCTTTTCTGATCAAGCCCTCCTAGTTGCAATCAGCGCCTTGATCATAATTTTTTGCTTGAAATTACCATGTTCTGATAGCTATCCTGGTGGTGAATTTGATTCATGGTATGAGTCAAAGAAGCTGGCTGAGACAATTTCAACAACGAAAACTCTCAGCTTGGGAATTGTAGACATCAAAATTTCGGTGAAATGAATGTTGATCAATAATTAAAATTTCAACGTTCACGTGTCACATAAATTTTACATGTAGCGTGTGATTCAACAAAAAATCGAAATAAATTGGAAAAGTCATCAAATATGACACGTGTCAATACCTGGCAGAAACGATTTATTTCATCTGATTATTTAAATCCAAAAATCAAGTTTTTGAATTCTATAAATATGAGGCCAAAGGCATTCATTTGAAGGGAGAAGGAAGGAAGGAAGGAAGGAGAAGGAGAAAGGAAAAGAAGAAAAGAAGGAAGGAAGGAAGAGAGGAAGGAAGGAAGGAAGAAAGGAAGGGAAATTGATATCACACCAAAACCTTCAAGCTTCGGAACTCTAAAGCTCTCAAGCAAATCCCGAAGGATCAAGAAAGCACTCTTCGTTCTTCGTCAAATCAACCTTCAAGATCAAGCCCCAACGGCCCTTGAAGAACTTCCACCAACTCAAGATCAAGCCCCGACGGCCCTTGAGGAAAGTGTTCATCGTTCATCATCCATCAACCTTCAAGATCAAGCCCCAACGGCCCTTGAAGAACTTCCACCAACTCAAGATCAAGCCCCGACGGCCCTTGAGGAAAGTGTTCATCATCCACACATCCGTTCATCCTTCAAGATTAAGCCCAGAAGCCCTTGAAGATCCGTTCATCCTAAGATCAAGCCCCAACGGCCCCTTTGGATCAACAACCTCAACAAATCCACACATCCGTTCATCCTTCAAGATTAAGCCCAGAAGCCCTTGAAGATCCGTTCATCCTAAGATCAAGCCCCAACGGCCCCTTTGGATCAACAACCTCAACAAATCCACACATCCGTTCATCCTTCAAGATTAAGCCCAAAAGTCCTTGAAGATCCGTTCATCCTTCAAGATCAAGCCCAACGCCCCTTGAAGATTCATTCATCAACTGTGCATCCTTAGATCAAGCCCCAACGGCCCTTTGGATCAACAACTCATCCACAAACCCACATCGTACGAAGATAGAATCAGAGGATCAAATTACAAAGAGATTGTAACCCCAAAATCATTAATACCAAAAAAATATATTTTGTACACGTATTCTTGTCGCTTGTTTCAGGAATTATTCGTGTTTACAAATTTGGCACGCCCGGTGGGATAATCTCTACCTCTCATCTCTATCCTCAAATCATCAAAAAACGCAAATGGCATCAAGAAAGGATCAAGCTGTTCCTGCAGTCAAAGCGAAGAACAAGAACATTATCGCCGCAACTGGTGATATTTTGGGCATCACAACCCGAAGTGAAGCAAGAGCTCTTTTTGCCGCGGCTTCCGCCCCTGCATTAACTCTGTCAAAGGAACAAGAGCACCTGAGGCACGATCCTGTGATCACCCTAGCCTCGCTAAGGGCATCAAGAGGGGAAAGCCTGAGGAAATACTCAGAGTCCCTACCCTCCGACGCTGATTCGAGCGGCAGTACAACCATGCAAGTCATGACCACTGGAGCAACTTCAATCGAGGAGCAACTAGCTCAGATGAATGAAGCAATCACAAAGCTCACACGGACTGCAGAGGAGAAAAACTTGCAAACCGCCGGACTCATCAACCGTCTGGAGGCACAGCATGGCGTCAAAATGAAACCAAGCTCTCTTCCAACTAAGAAGACCGAAGAAGGCTTTAACCCAAATGCCTACGAACCCATGTCAAAGGCTAGGCATGACTTTGCTTCCTCTTCAAATCTTGGAAAGAAGGTTTCAAACACCGTCGATGACAAAGAACTTAACCTCACCAAAACTCAAAAGAAGTTGAAGGAGCATGGTTACGGAGTTGACAACAACAAAGCCGGACTTGGCTTCACACCAAATGCACCCGTGAAGATTTCAAGCAAAGTGAAGAAAGCTAGCGCTCAACACATCAGCGTGAGCATTGAACAAGACCAAAAGGAGCCTAAACCCGCCCCTCGGCCGTCGGTCTTCGATAGGATGAGCCATTCAAGCTCCAGAATTTCAGCGCTTAATCGCATTGGTAGTCAAGGCCGAACCTCTGTCTTCAAGAGGCTTAGCGTGCCAACATCCCAAAGCTCTGTTTTTGAAAGGTTGTTAAAGCCTAAGAAACAAAGCAACACAGCTATCTCTCCTCTGCGACCATCAGCTTCGGAAAGATTTGAAGATAATGAGAAGCCTTTTGGAAAGAGGAAGACAACACCAAAGGAAGAAAAGCTCGATGGGTTAGCAGAAAAAGGCGACGTTCAAAGCTTAATTCCTTCAAGGATGAAGCGCCAAGCAATCCTAGAGGTCGACACAAAAGGACCACTGAAGGTAAGGAGGCGCATCGTCGTCCACACTGGCAAATCTTCATGCCAACAAACCCAAGAGGACGGCACTGAAGATGAAATCCCTAAGAAAGATGTCACTTCTGGCTCTTTCGACTCAAAGTCTTCACCTCGACTGTTGGGGGCATGCTCCAAGTCAAGTGAAATTGAAGGATGGACTCATGTCGCTTCGAAGAAACTGCACGAGAAACATATGTCTTCTCCACAAGTGCACCAATCAGAAAGGGGGGAAAGCAGCTTTTGCCAACCTCCAAAGCAATGTGAAAATGTTGAAGATAAGAAAATTTCAACACAAAGATCGTTCATGCGGGATCTTTTCTTCCTCGAAGACTTATTCAATTTCTCGATCAAGACTCCTTGCTATGAAGATTGTGAGGAATGTCTTTCGAAGATCGCTGCGAAGAAATTGGACAAGCAGCAACCATCTTGTCCACAAGTTTATCAGTCGAAAAGGGGGCAAAACAGCTCTTGTCAACCTCCAGAACAATGTGAAAGTGTTGGAGATAATGAAATTTCGACACAAAGATCGTCCATCCCCATCACAATGTGCGACCTCTTCCCAGAAGACTTCTTCAATTACTCGGTCAAGGCTCCTTCCTATGAAGATTGCGAGGAACGCCTCTCCCAGATCACTTGACAAATCCACAACAACAACCAAAGCTCCTCGTTCGCACGAGCCTAAAAGGCGACAACCAAAGCTCCTCGTTCGCACGAGCCTAAAAGGCGACAACCAAAGCTCCTCGTTCGCACGAGCCTAAAAGGCGACAACCAAAGCTCCTTGTCCGCACGAGCATAAAAGGCGACAACAAACGCTCCTTGCCTACACGAGCTGAAACTGCAAACGCACCACGCTCCTGGCCCGCAAGAGCATAAACTGTGTACGGCAAAATCATCATCAAAATCATCATCAAAATCATCATCAAAACCATCGCTCATTTGAACTACGTTATGACTTGATCTCTTCTTTGGAAGAGTACGTAGGCAACTTGAAATTTCAAAACTTCAAGTACAGTCACATCAAAATAAATAAATAAATGTTTCATTAAAGAAAGTCAATTTTATTACAAAAGAAAAGAAAAGAAAAAAAAATACATATGTTACTATATATTCTCTACTCAAAAAAAAAAAAAAAAAATACATATGTTACTATATATATATATTCTCTACTAAAAAATAAAAAAATAAAAAAAAATAAAAGAATAAAAAATAAAAAATAAAAAAAAATTATACATGTTAAAGTGGGCCTACAAGACCCATGGCAATTCAAAGAAACGGAAGTTGAAGTCCACAAACAAAGGAGCAGCCCAAATCCAGGCCCAGTGCCATCATCATCCCCAGCTCGCTCGAGCAGCCGGATTACACTAGCCCACCATATAGCAGAAGCCCAGTAAAAGTTCAAAGAAGCATAAGCAGAAGTCCAGTCATAGTTTCTCGAAGGAGAGCAATCAGAAGCCCTGCAAGGGTCTCTAGAAGCAGAAGCCCAGTTAGATCTTCTCGAAAGAGTGCAAGTAGAAGTTCAGGTAGGGTTCCTTCTAGGAAAACTGCTAGCCGCAGTCTATTGAGGGTCGCTAGCAGGAATAACCATCAAAACTTACGGTATCTGGACGATCATGGGATCGGCTTGCTGTGTTGCTGCAAAGAAAAGAACCCACCCAAATCGAAGTGAAGAATGCCATTCATTCACCATCATGGAGTTTTCAGTGGGATAATCGTCGGCGTGTCGCTGGTGAAATTGATACACCATATCAAGTCTCTGATGGAATCAGTACTAATGATAGCATGAAGTTAAAAGGTGCATTAAGTTCTGAAAGGGGTAATTTCTCAGATCTGGGAAGCCCGCTGGAGAATTTTGGAACATCCATATCTCAAAAGTCCTCTGTTCATGGAGGAACAGGTAAAAAATCTGAGGAGTCCATCTCCAGATCTAACCATTACAAGAAATTATTCTCCAGACCCGGATTTTTCCCCGAATTCCCAAATCGTCTCCCAACTTCCATTCCGCCTCTGACTCCGCCTTCCTTTGCTCCCGCTGCGATGCCCGCGTCCACCAGGCCGACATCCACGTGCACCACTGCAAGCCCGCCGGCAACACCAACATCGCCTCCAGCCCCACCCACGTTGGCTGGCGCGGCAAATCGGACGGCGACGGCATTTCCCTCTTCGGCGCTCGCAAAATCTGGATCGACCACTGCTTCCTCTCGTTCTGCAACGGCCGGACCGATAACGCCATAAAGAACCACTGGAACTCCACGCTCAAAAGCTCCTCCATGTCGGAAGATTTGAGCTCCGACGTCCAGGCCCACCTCCGCCCTCTACAAATCTTCGCCGCCGCGGCCAACTGTAGCAACTGCTAGTTCTGAAACCGCTGCAGCCAATCTCGCCGCCACGTGCCTCACTCCCTCCGACGCCCAGAGCGCCCGATCCCAGCTCCCCGGCCTGTTCCTCGACCCCACCGCATGACACCGTCCACTACAACCCGTCGGATCTCTCCGGGTGGGTCCAGAGCATGCTCTCTGAGCTCAACACAGGCGACGATATACCTCAATCGACGACCCTCTTCTCTTTCTGTTATTTCCACATCAATACCGACAAGGACAAAGAGGTATAAGTCCCCTGCTCTAAGTACTCGTCGCAATCTTCAGGGTTATGAAATCAATGGCCGGCAATTACGAGTTGATTTTGCTGAAAATGACAAAGGCACTGACAGAAGTCGAGAACAGGGTCGTGACGGGACCAGGACTGACTGCTAATGTTGACCCCCATAAGCAAGTAGGGGGACCATCTGTTCATGCAGAATCTCTTCGACATCAGCCAATTGGTCTCCATATTGCTATTACTGCTGCTACGGTCACGGCAGGAGCTCTAGGTGGTGCTCAGGCTGGTTTGCAGTCAGCTCAAAGTGGCTTGCAGAATCAATTGGCACCACCAAATGATCCCTTGACACTTCATCTGGCCAAAATGTCTAGGGGTCAGTTGAATCAAATTATGGCGGAACTCAGGGTAATGGCTATACAAAACAAAGAACTAGCTTGTCAACTATTGCTTGCAAGGCCGCAGTTGCCAAAAGCCCTCTTCCAGGCACAAATAATGCTTGGAATGGTGAGCCCACAGATGTTGCAGATGCCAAATATCAGGCAAGCTTCAGGTCATACCTCACAGCCTCCATTCAACGAGGCCTTGCAGTCTGGGTTGGTGCCCAATGTGCAAGAAGGCCAATTTTCTGCTGTACCTCAAAATCCATTGGTTAGAAACCAGTTTTCTGCACTCAACAGCAGCACCACCAGCAGCAGGGGAAGCACACCATCTTCCATGATTTTCTGGGCATGAAGCCTGGAGATTCCCCTGTGGTTTTAGCCCCAAAAGCCTCCACCGATTGTAGGCTCTCTGAGCCTTCTTCTCTGCTGCAATCTCTCCCGCTGTATCCCCACCAAACTCTACCTTCAAGCAAGCTCCATATCTCTGCCAATACGACGTGACTTATGGCGACGGAAGTGCGACGGCGGGATACTTTTTGAAGGACACTATTCAATTTGACAAGGGGACTAATGGCAGTGTTGTGTTTGGTTGCGGAGCTAAGCAATCAGGGCAGCTGGGCAAGTCATCCGAGGCGCTTGATGGGATTCTAGGATTCGGGCAGGCGAATTCGTCTGTGTTTTCCCAGCTGGCTGCTTTCCGTTCCAAAAGAGCTATCAGCCTTCCGTGAAGGTGGAGGAGCACAACTTCTTTAGCAGTGAGGAGGCTTGTAGCTTCTTCTCCGATGAGCAAGCACCTTCACTTCAGTGGTACTGTCCTGATCAATGGTCTAAACCACCCTGTGAATTTCCAATCAAATCCAAGAGCTCTGCCCCCTTTTTCTGCAACAAAAGAACATGAAGTCAGAGAAAGTAACAGAACACGACAAGGCACTTCTTCCTCTCCATCCATGCAGCTCCTCGCCTGCAAGACCCTCAGCTTCACTCTGGCCACCGTTGTCAAAATCGGCGAAGAACTTCAGTGACCGCTGTCAAACGACTAGCCGATCGTGAAGCTCGACGTTTTGCACTACTGCAAGCTCTGGTTGCTTCTGCACCTCCATGGCTGCTGCCTTCGAATGTGATTGACAAAAACAAAGTTTGTCAACTCACACCCAAAGACCTCCTCCGTCTTCTCTCGAACTCGGCCTGGGTTTTCACCCACGAACTCAGCCTTGAAGATGGCCATATAAAGAAAAAAAAAAAAAAAAAAAAAAAAAAAAAAAAAAAAAAAAAGAGGGTAATGATGATGCTGGGAAGCATCTTTCAAAAGAATAATAAAAAAAAAAAGCAAATGATGATGTTTCTGAAATCATGTGAAAAATATATATATATATATATATATATATATATATATATATATAATAAAAAGAAAGAAAAAAAAACGATGGTGGTGCTTCTGGCACCATCTGAAATATATATATATATATATATATATATATATATATATATATATATAAATGAATGGTGGATCAGTGCCACCGAAAGCAAACAAATGAATAAAAAAAAATTGATGATGGACAGTGATGTATATGTTTTATCAGTATTTAGCATAATACACTAAATAAAACGAAGCATGTTCATTGATTTTCGAGAAGTTACAAGTGCGAAAAAAAAAAAAAAAAAAAAAAAAGAAGAAGAAATGTATCTAACAAAGAAAGAGGAAGATGGAGCCTTCACAAAGGTCGTTCACGTGAAGCCCCACTACTCGGCCAAACTCCAGGAGCGGGAAGCACCGAAGATAGATCATTCGAGGCCCCAATACTTGGTGGAACGCTTGATGACGCCGGAAAAATGTGTCTCTGGAAGAAAGACGCAAGCCTTTGACGGTCACTTTGAACGCGACCTTGAGATTCTTGCATCTCATCAAGCTTCCTCTTCATGCCCGACGAATAGTTATTTGCAAGCACATGCAAACTTCTATTCTCGTACTTAAGCTGTTTAATCTCCTGCTTAAGATCTTCCACCTCTGCCATCAATGATTCCACCTGACGGGACCGAGCAAGCAGGCGTTGGCCCATGTTGGACACAGAGCCCGCACACTGAACACTAAGAGCGAGGGACTCTTGAACGGCCAACTCATCGGACCGTCCTGACAGCAGCCTACTATCTTTTGGAGTAAGGAGGTTCCTAGCTACTATTGTAGCTGTTGTGGCGTCCTGCATCACGGAGTCTTCACCTGTAAGAGGACCGTTAGAAGATAAGAAAGAAGGACACCATACATTACCTTGAAGCGGCGCAACCGGATCACTGCTGAGACTCAATTCTAAGCTAAGGTTCGATGGGTTAGCCATTTTTCAAAGGTGTTAAAAGAGATGGGTGGATGAAGTTAAAACTCAAAAGGCCGGAGATGATTTTCAGGAATGAGCAACCTTCGAAGTGTGCATGTTAGAGGTGATCAATACCTCTATAAAAACGAAGAGGCGCTTGCTCAGAAATCGAAGGGCCGCTTGTTCAAAAGTGAAGAGACATCGCTCTGCAAATCTCAAAAGCTGGATTTTCCGGCGTAAGTTAGGCGACGCTTTCTCGGCTTTCCAGAAAACGCGTTCAACTTTGTCAAAAGATCTCCGACAAAGTTGAAAACACGTGGAGGCTGGCGACGCTTTCGCGGCTTTTCAGAGCACGGGTGCCACTTTGTCAAAAGATCACGTGGAGGTCATCATAGCAGCTACACATCTTTAGCTGACAAGCGCAAAGTTCGGCGACGCTTTCTCTGCTTTTCAGAAAACGCGTGCCACTTTGTCAAAAGAGACGCTCGTTCAGAAATCGAAGAGGCGTCGTTCAAAAATCAAAGAGGCGTATTCAAAGATCGAAGAGTCGTCACTATTTCAAAAAGCCGAATTTGCGAGATCAAAACGTTTGTCGACAAGGGTAAAAGAACAGTACCACCACTTGCTATTGGGAAATCCCTATATATGTCGACCTTCATCTTTTATGGCAAGGCAAACCTGCAAACAAGAAAAAATGCCCAACTCTTCCTCACCTCCGAGAGTACACTCCCAGCAAAGCATCTCAAAATGCTCAGTCTTCTTCCTCTCCGGGAATACCCTTGCAAACAAATGATACCAAGGCAAAAGTATCTCATATCATCAAGGGCGAAAGCAAAGGTATCTCATATCATGTTTTTCCCCTATCTTTTCCTTTGCCCTTGTTCTCACCTGCCAGGACAAGGACAGAGAAAGCAATATGTCGGAACCTCCACTCAAACTTGCGCTGCCACCAAGAAGTGATGGTCCATTCAAATGCAAGGTTTGCATTCAACTCCTGCATCAGGAACAAATAGTACAAGAGAAGATGCTAAACCTGCATAAGGAAATACCACTTCTGCAAAGGGGAGCAAGTAAGGCAAGTGAAAATGATGCATTGAAGCATGTGGAGACAAGCTACGACTGCATATGCTGAGCTATCCTCTAACCCTCTTCAATACGAATTGGAGAGATTGAACAAAGAAACAGAAGAAAAGGAGTAAGCTCAGACCTTCGGGGAAGACCAAAAGAATCCTGCTACCCAGTTCAAGGGTAGCACAAAGGAAAATCAACGATAGGGGGAGACCAAAAGAATCCTCCAGCCCAGTTCAAGATCAAGCCTCGATGGCCCTTGAAGAAATCACAAGTCCGATTCAAAATCAAGTGTTCACCACCCTTGAATCAAATTCAACTCCAGATCAAAGGAGTAAGTTCAGACCTTTGGAGGAGACCAAAAGAATCCTCCAGCCCAGTTCAAGATTAAGCCTGCGGAAAATCAATGATTGGAGGAAACCAGAAAATCTTCCAGTCAAGCTCAAGATCAAGCCTCGATGGCCCTTGAAGAAATTTCCAGCCCAATTCAAGATCAAGCCTCGACGGCCCTTGGGTTGACATCTACATTAAGGGACTTCAAAACGCATCTTCTACATGTGACAAGCACATGTCTACGACGCGCCTTGAAGTGGGGGCATTTGTAGACATCAAAATTTCGGTGAAATGAATGTTGATCAATAATTAAAATTTCAACGTTCACGTGTCACATAAATTTTACATGTAGCGTGTGATTCAACAAAAAATCGAAATAAATTGGAAAAGTCATCAAATATGACACGTGTCAATACCTGGCAGAAACGATTTATTTCATCTGATTATTTAAATCCAAAAATCAAGTTTTTGAATTCTATAAATATGAGGCCAAAGGCATTCATTTGAAGGGAGAAGGAAGGAAGGAAGGAAGGAGAAGGAGAAAGGAAAAGAAGAAAAGAAGGAAGGAAGGAAGAGAGGAAGGAAGGAAGGAAGAAAGGAAGGGAAATTGATATCACACCAAAACCTTCAAGCTTCGGAACTCTAAAGCTCTCAAGCAAATCCCGAAGGATCAAGAAAGCACTCTTCGTTCTTCGTCAAATCAACCTTCAAGATCAAGCCCCAACGGCCCTTGAAGAACTTCCACCAACTCAAGATCAAGCCCCGACGGCCCTTGAGGAAAGTGTTCATCGTTCATCATCCATCAACCTTCAAGATCAAGCCCCAACGGCCCTTGAAGAACTTCCACCAACTCAAGATCAAGCCCCGACGGCCCTTGAGGAAAGTGTTCATCATCCACACATCCGTTCATCCTTCAAGATTAAGCCCAGAAGCCCTTGAAGATCCGTTCATCCTAAGATCAAGCCCCAACGGCCCCTTTGGATCAACAACCTCAACAAATCCACACATCCGTTCATCCTTCAAGATTAAGCCCAGAAGCCCTTGAAGATCCGTTCATCCTAAGATCAAGCCCCAACGGCCCCTTTGGATCAACAACCTCAACAAATCCACACATCCGTTCATCCTTCAAGATTAAGCCCAAAAGTCCTTGAAGATCCGTTCATCCTTCAAGATCAAGCCCAACGCCCCTTGAAGATTCATTCATCAACTGTGCATCCTTAGATCAAGCCCCAACGGCCCTTTGGATCAACAACTCATCCACAAACCCACATCGTACGAAGATAGAATCAGAGGATCAAATTACAAAGAGATTGTAACCCCAAAATCATTAATACAAAAAAAATATATTTTGTACACGTATTCTTGTCGCTTGTTTCAGGAATTATTCGTGTTTACAGGAATTACTTTCTTTCGAGCTAGGAGAGGGGACTGCCCTGCTCTCCTGTGCTGACAATTGAGGACTTGCAGCAACTGCCCTGACTATGTAAGTTACTTGGTAGCCTTTCCCTCCTCTTTTTCCCCAGCCAACACCGCACGAGAGAAGTTCAAAGAGTGGACTGCGGCCACTTGAGCCCCTACCATCGTTTAAACAAACTTTTGGTCTCTTGCATAACTATTAGTGTAACTTTCTCTTCATCGTAATATAATCACCAGTTTTTTCTCTCTCTTTCTGCACTGTCTATGCAATGTTTCGTAATCAAAGTTTTGCATTGGAGCCGGAGAAATTTAGTGTATTTATCATCTCTTATTCTAGGATGCCGTCTAACGCACATGTGGGTTATGCCAGTTACAATTAGTCAGGTTAGTGTGATCCGTTCGGATCTCCCTCCCTATATATTAGAGTAGTTTAGACCAATTTCGCAGGCAGTGTGTTCAACCCTTGCATCCATGTTCAAGTCTCCTCCCCGTAGTTTAGAATAATTTAGAATATCGTCTTGTCAACAGTCAAAATCACTGGCTATTCGATCTACAGGCTTAAAACAAAAACATTAGCAGCACACAACACACATCATGAGTGACAAAACAAAACAGAAATCACCCGTATTCAACAACCCACAACTCAACTCAATACAAACATGTGCCAATTCCCCAGTTGCCAAAATCCAAAAAATTTCAGTCATTAGCAGTTGCTAATTGCAGCGACAGCAGCTCATCTTCCGGGATTGTCCGAATGTGACAATCCGATTTCGGGTACGACACGCACAGCAATGTGTACCCGCCTTCCACCACATCGTCGCTCAGCATTCCTTCGCTCTGGTCGACCGTGCCGTTGAGAAGCCTGGCAGGGCAAGTCATGCACACGCCGAGCCTGCAGTCATGCGGCACAGAGAGGCCAGAGTCCAATGCCTTCTCTAGTATTGTCTCATCAGGTTCTACTTCAAGGTCGGTAGACTGGCCCTCGTGCTCCACCACCACCTTGTAGGATCGGACGGCGGAAGAGTAGGACCGCCGTGAGCTGTGGCGAGGCCGGAGATTGAGCCGGAACGAAGCGGAGAGTTTGGTGGAGTGAACATGTTTTGGGAGGGTGAAAGAAGGGGATGGCGTGGCGTGAAGAGTTGCCATGGTGTGTTGGGTTTTGTCTTTTGGGGTGGGAAATGAGGGGCAGTTTTTGTGTTGTTTATGGTGTGGAAGGAGGATAAGGTTTTTGATGTTTTTGTGGTTTATTTTTTTATTATGAGGCATGGGCAGATGGGCTAATGGGTTTGTAAACTTTTATTTTTATTTTTATTTTTAATTTAGATGTGTAATTATTTTATTTTTAATTTTAAACTCTTTATGTATTTTTAAATTGAAATTCATTTAATAATTACTTTTAGTTTTATGTTTTTACTAAAAATTAAAAGTTAAAAGCCAAATTTTAAAAAGAACAGTTTTCATAAAAATAAAGATTAAAAAAAAAAAGTCAGCAAATCAGTTTTTGATTTTCAACGAATATAAAAATAAAATGGTTATCAAATAGATACATCGAATGTGATTTTTGCATATTTTTTTTAATAGTGTATAATCATGTGTTTAAAACTTTGTCATTTAATCTAGGGTAAATTACATTGTACCCCCTCATGTTTGAGGTCTATTACAATCGCATACAACATCTTCAAAACATTTCATTTTCATACCTCACCTACTATTTTATTTCAATATAGTACCTCCATTACATTTTCCATCCATTGATCCGTTAAGAGCTGATGTGGCGGGCACAGTTATGCCACGTGGCTGCCAAATGTGTGTTACATGGCAAAATTTTTTTTTATTCATTTAAAAATATTATAATAATTTACCCTTAAAAAAAAAGAAAAAAAACCCAATTTGAAACCCACCTCCGTGGCGCGCAACCCCCATCCCTGCAAACAAACAAACAAAAAAACCTTCCCCCGACCTACCTCCATCTCTTCCCATCACCACCACATCCCCTCCCCATCACCATCGCAGCCCCCCAAATCACTCCTCCCTCTTCACCTTCCCGACCCACCTTCTCCCTTCTCCACTCTTTCCTCCACTATTTAAATTTAAAAAAAAAAAAAAAAAAACCAAACAAACCTAGAAACTCATCTTCTCTCTCCCCTCCCGACCCCCATCACCTTCACCGAGCCCAAACCCCTCCACCTTCGATGCTCTTGCCACCATGTCCAACCCTCTCCTCCTTACCACCCTCCTCCACTTACTCGCTGCAACTGGGCCCACTCCGACCACCCTTCCTTCTCTCTCCCTAGAGACCCACTCTCTTCACCGCTTGTTTGGGCCTAATCGGGACTCCCAAATCCCAACCCTTCACATCAAATATGAAACAAACCCACCAACCCATAAACCAAATTAGAAAGAATCACAAAAAAAAAAATGCAAGTAAATGCAAAATAACGAGAGAGAGAGAGAGAGATGTCGGAGACAGCGAAGGAGAGGGAGGCGAGGGGTTGAGAGTGGTGGTGGGGGGAGGGGGCTGAGGAAGGGAAGGAGTTGGAAGCGGGGCTCTATAAATGGTTCAGACAGAAGGATTTGGGTTTTGGTTCGGTGGTGGGTCTCGGCTAGGGAAGGGGAGATGAAGAGAGTGGAGGAGGGAGAAGGTGGGTTGGGAAGGGGAAGAGGGAGGAGTGGTCTAGGGGCTGCAATGGTGATGGGAGAAAAGGGAGGTAGGTCGGGGGGGGGGGGGGGGGGGGGTGTTTAAGGGGCGGAGAGGGAGGAAGGTTTCTGGGTTTGTTTGTGGGGTGGGTTTCAATTTTTTTTTAAAGGGTAAATTATTATAATATTTTAAATGAATGAAAAATTATTTTTTTTGTCATGTGGCACAAATGTGTCAGCCACTTCAGCTTTTAACGGATCAATGAATGTAAAATGTAACAGAGGTACTATATTGAAATAAAGTAGTAGTTGAGGTATGAAAGTGAAATGTTTTGAAGATGTTGTATGCGATTATAATAGACCCTAAACCTGAGGGGGTACAATGTAATTTACCCTTTAATCTATCTCTACTAATTAATAAAGCACTCATTGTCAACCAAAATCCTATGAAATTACCAGTTTAACCCTCTAATTAAAACAAAACATGAATAAGAAATATGGGGCAGAAATGTAATTTCACAAATCAAATTTTGCTTTTTTTTTTTCAAAATCTCACTTACATGTAATTTTAACATATCTTTAATTTAAAAGAAAAAAAAAATTTCTCACTTCCACATTCTCTATCAATCTCTTTCTCTCTCATTCCATTTAAAAAAAAATAATAATAATTTTCTCACATACTTTGTGTGTGCCTATATGCTAATTTAATTTAACCACAAAAAAAAGCTGATTGGGAGATGTCATAAATCGGATGTGCAAATTTTTTGTAGGGACATAAATTGGTCAGATCGAATCTCAAATTGTACTTTGGAAGCTTGCTGGCTAATACGATACCATGTTAAGTAGGAATACCTAAAAGCAGGCTAGATTCAACATAGAACCATAAGAAAACGATAATAGTATTTATGACGTCATATTTCTAAGCCAATATATATATATATATATATATAAATAAATGATTTCTGGCAGCTTCATTGCATCTTGATCTTCTTCTTCACAAGGCGTGTTCATCGGATGTGAGGTGGTGATTATCTGTCATTCTCCTGGTGAAATTCTCAATCTTTCTCTCTCAATTAAGTGTTAATCATAGCTTTTAAACTGTTTTTCTTTCGCTCATCACATCCACACTCAGCTCATCATTCTCCAAATTAAACTCATTTTCTGGGTTTTTTTTTTCTTTCAAAACCAGCGACAAAACGCACTCACCCTGATCATAATCAGATTACGAAAATCATTAGAAAAAGTAATTGAAATTTGAAACATTTCAAGAATATACTCTTTAATCCTTTAGTTGATAACGTAGCAGTCGTTTCCTTATTTTTGCTAAATGATTGTGTTAGATTTTTCTGACTTTATTTTTTAATGAATATTTTTTTTTAATTCCATGAAGAATTAAAATTTATTGTAATTGTGGTTAGGAACAAATTTTAAGTATCAGGTGTGTTTTTGGTTGCAGTAATTGAAATTTGAAACATATTCAAGAAAATATTCTTTAATCTTTTTGTTGATAGCTTAGCGGTCCTTTCCTTATTTTTGCAAATGATTGTGTTAAATTTTTCTGACTTATTTTTTTTATTCCATGAAGAATTAAAATTTATTGTAATTGTGGTTAGGAATAAATTTTAAGTACCGGGTGTGTTTTTGGTTGCAGTAATCTGTAAAAGAAGCAAAATGGCAGTCGAGAAGGCCGGCATTGCCAAAGATGTTACTGAAGTAAGTTGTCGAATATCCGAGTTTTATGTGTACTAGAGTATGGTGTTTTCAATGGTTTGTTTATGTTCATGATGCCGGAAACATCTGTTTTGTTGTGTATAGTTAATTGGGAAAACCCCGTTGGTGTATCTGAACCAAATCGTGGAAGGTTGTGTTGCTCGAATCGCTGCCAAATTGGAAATGATGGAGCCCTGCTCCAGTGTAAAAGACAGGTATGTAGGCGTTTTAGTTGTATAGCTTACTACTTGATCATTTTCTTGTACAATTGCTGATTTCACGGAAGCTATACCTGAAAGTGTTGCAGTTTTGCTCCGATTTCTGTTGTGGTTCCTAATTATTGAAAAAACAATGCAGGATTGGCTATAGTATGATTGCAGATGCTGAGGCGAAGGGCCTTATCACGCCTGGGCAGGTTAGTTATTTAATAGGGAAACTTGCTGGGTAGGAGTGTAATGTTTTGAAGAATTTGTGCATGAAAGAGAGGACGCAACCACCTTCCTCGTTTACTGTTCTTGGTTTCTCCACTAGCAGGCATTTTATGTCTATTTCTAATGATGAAAAAGATGCAACTACACTTTCTCACGGAAGTTTTAGCTGAAAACATGAGTGAACTGTGATTGGAGAGGATTTTTTGCATTAGAAATGTTAGCAAAAATTTGATAATAGTCTACATTTAGTAAAACTACTAAAATTTTTGCTTTCACCAATATTACAAGCTTCCTATGCGATGTTGGTACAATGAAAGAAAGATGATATGGGATTTTTATTTGATGGGAACTATGATCTGACTGATTTTCATTGAATCTGACTTTGGTTGGATGGTGTTTTCTGAAGAGTGTCCTCATCGAGCCAACAAGTGGTAATACTGGGATAGGATTAGCTTTCATGGCAGCAGCTAAGCATTACAAACTTATCATTACAATGCCTGCTTCAATGAGTCTTGAAAGAAGAATCATCCTCCGGGCTTTTGGAGCTGAGTTGGTTCTCACAGATCCTGCAAAGGGCATGAAAGGGGCTGTTCAAAAGGCTGAAGAGATATTGGCAAAGACACCTAATGCCTACATTCTTCAGCAGTTTGAAAATCCGGCCAACCCTAAGGTATCTACTCAATCATCTATATCATATAAAGCTGACGCAACTTGAAGAAAAACAAAAGGTATATTGTGCTCGGAAAAAGTGATTTGATTTTTTTTATTGCAGATACATTATGAAACCACTGGACCAGAGATATGGGAAGGTTCAGGAGGGAAAGTAGATGCTTTTGTTTCTGGGATAGGTACAGGTGGAACTATAACAGGTGCAGGGAAGTTTCTAAAGGAGAAGAATCCTGACCTAAAGGTTAGCTCGCATCTTAAAGTTTAATCTAAATGGTTCTTAAGTATATTTATTTATGAGCTTCTTTTGAAGAAGACCTGAACAATAGTCTGTACTTTCTTCATATTTTGATGCTCTTTTACTTTGTCTTATTGTGTTCATTTTTATTTCTTAATGTTAGCTGTATGGTGTGGAACCGGTTGAAAGTCCTGTCCTAACTGGAGGAAAGCCTGGTGAGTTATACTGCAATGCTGCTCTGAGATTATTTGAATGCCTTGCATAATCCACGCCTGCAATCTATTTACTGGCCTTTTCACTAGTTTAGAGAAAAATTTGTTCGTAAGTTCATTTAAGATTTTCGGCCTTGCAAATGTAATTGGGTTTCTGATGGAGATAGGGCCGTAATAAACAGTTAGAGTACTGATCTCAGATGTGACTGGTAGCATAGAGAGGAGTTTCGTTGTGGGATACTCAGTTACTACTTCGGTGGAATGAGTCTTTTGCTTCTGTTACTGACAGAATGTTTTAAGACTCTATTTTCTGTAGCTTCTGGCTTGCAACTTTCAGTTGACTTCTGATTTATTAACTAGAAAGTTTGTTTGAGTGAAAATTGTTCCTAAACCCTAATTCTATCGTACATGGCGTACAAAATTTAGGTTTCCCTCATAAAGCACACTTATCTTATATGTTTATGATGGGCAATTCTAGTTTTTGCTTGCACGTTGTTGATGCTAATTATTATGCTCCTTCTAATGTAAAGGTCCACACAAGATCCAAGGAATAGGAGCTGGTTTTATCCCGGGTGTTTTGGAAGTCAATATCATCGATGAAGTCATTCAAGTAAGGCTCAAGGGTTTTTTTTTTTTTTTTTTTCTTAATTGATATAAATCGTTATATTGTTATTTGTGATACACTCATTTTTGGAAATGGAACTCAAGCCGGTTATTTTGTCTTTGGTAGTGTTTTGATGGACGAATGTATGAATGGCCAGCACTTCTGTGAGCTGGTGTAAACACGGCCATTGATTTTTCATATGGAATGCCTTTAACTCTGCAAAGAACTTTGGAAAAAACACAGCTTGTTAGTTTGTTTCTAACAGCTATTACTGCTTCCGGTTTATAAATCTGTGATGTGTTGCAGATATCAAGTGATGAAGCAATTGAAACTGCAAAGCGTCTCGCACATAAAGAGGGTTTGCTTGTAAGTTCTTAACCTAAAAAAAAAATCAGTAGTTAGTCAATCACCGTATTACAGCTTTTGCATTGAATTACAAGCGTCTGATTATCTGCTCCAGGTGGGAATATCATCTGGAGCTGCTGCCGCGGCTGCAATTAAAATTGCAAAGAGACCAGAAAATGCTGGAAAGCTCATTGTTGTAAGTTGGATCACTCCCTTTCAGTTACATAGACCTTGTATTAGCATTTTGTCCAACTCCTAGTATACGTCTATGCATTGCAGGTGATATTTCCAAGCTTTGGGGAGAGGTATCTCTCCTCTGTGTTGTTTGAGTCGGTGAGACGGGAAGCTGAAAGCATGACTTTCGAGCCCTGAGCTGATTCCTCGATTTCTGGCTGCTTCAAGTGTCGGCCAGTGGTTCGGAGTTGTTTCGCTTCTTGAGTTAAAACTAGGATAATCTGGTTGTGTTTTGAGCCCTGGTCCTGTTCTCTGGGGTTTGGCAGTTACAAATCCATTTTCTCATACCTTTTGTCTTTGCATCTGCAACGACTAAATTAACTTCTTAGTCGTATCATCACTTGTTTGTTCCTTCACAAAATAATTCTAAAGGCCTCCTTCTCGGCCTTCAATAAAATTAATTTCTTAGTAACAAAGGATATAAGGAATTTATTTAGTAAAGTGATTTCTGCACATGCTTAATTTTGCCCCTTAATAATTATTCGTTCGTGTTATTCAATCTAATGGCTAAGAGAATGTAGAGGTGAAAAAAGCGTGTACGATGTGGTGTTTAGTTGGCTTGACAATTCTCCCTCGCACTTTTTTTCATGTGTGAACGGTTAAAATTTAACTAAATCTTAGATCTCAACCGTTCATATGTACAACAACAAAACTTTATCCCAACCAAGTGGAGTTGATAGCACGAGGAATTGCATATCATCCGTTATGAGACTGGCTCTAGCTTGTCCTGCAGAAATACCAGGTGAGGATTAGCATGCAAGATGCTCTGGAAACACTCAATAAAATCATGATCAAGGATTGTGGATGATTCGAGTCTTAATTTTTCTTCTGTCTAGAAGTTTTCATCTCCACCATGTACAGTCACCAACGAGCTACTAGCCTGCAAGCAAGTAGAAATGGTTTTATCTCCGATACCTGACGGTATTGCTACCGGAGTTGCAGTTTCCCCTCGCACTTTAACGAGTGGTGTGGCCACATTCTATTTATAAACCTATTGAGAACAATGCAGTCACCACCCCTGCACTGTGGGATCCTTTAGACCGTCATATACGATAATTTCATCTAAATCTAGCTCTTCAATTGAACAATGTATCGCATACATTGATGCATACTAGAGAAACTCCAAACCACGATTCTATTCTCGTCTGACTCCAAGGTCCAGTCACGCCTCAGATCAAATGAAATCCTTGGACACCAAACAGAACACCCTGTTCAAGGAAGAAATAGTTTTACGTATATATTCTCAGAGCAGAAAATAACATCTCTTTTAATACTGTCGAAACCATCAGAGCCTACCTTTAAATTCTCTCCACAGCTCTGTCAAAAATAAGTTTATGTACGGTCTGTAGTAGCGGAACAATACCAACACATGGCAGCCACTTGCCCGTTAGGATACAGTACGTACAGGGGCTAAGGAACTGAAAATGTTGAAGGTCAACTCCAAAATTCAACCAACGTCAACTTCAAGTTTTAGGCCTCTTTGGTGTGTCTGAACTTTCAGGCTCAGCTTTGCGCTTTATTCCTAAGAAATGTTCAACCTGAGAAAAAAAGATAAGAATTATTGTTTCTATGGAAATGAATGAAAAAAAAGGGGAGAGAAAAGAACGGCAAAAATGAATGAACAGAGATATTCTACTACAAACTATCAGCACCTGCTACACGTAAGACAGTACTACTACATAATATATCATCTAGAAGAATTTTATATAGATCAACATCAAGAAACCAGGGCAAAGAACTGTACAAGTTCACTCACCTTTCTGTCACCAAGCATTGGGGTCAAGCTTCCCGGGAGATCCCTCTCAACTGTTGCAAAACCACTTCTGGGATCGCTAGTTTGCCTGGAAACATGAGAACAAAGGGGGGAAAAGGGTAAATCAATTGGGAATTCTAATGTTGAATAAGGACAGAAAGGATAAAGCAGGGAAGCATATACCACAGCTCATGTTTCTTATTCAATTCTTTAAGATATTCAGATAAGTGTTTAAAATTTCGAGAATTAATTGAGTCATTTCTTAAAAGTTGTTAATCACCATTTGAACATATGAATATCTCACATATACCAACTCCAAGCCTACTTTACTGATTTTCTTGTTTAAAGCTGTAGTAGTCGAATCCTACTGAAACTAGCAATAATTGATCCAAAACCAAAAACAAAATGAGTTGAATGAAATGATTGAAAAGCATACCCTGGTTTAACATGGCCACTGAGGACAAGATATGGTGTCTGCAAGCGAGCTTGAGTGTCCCTCATCCTCTCTGCAGACAGTGATGGCGTATCTGAACTCTTCATCTGCTTCAACTTTAGTTCTTCCTGGTATTGCTTCATGCGCTTTTCTTGCTTCATCTTTCCAGGTCCCTTCCCATGGAACTTATGAGAAAGTATCCTAAAGGCTTCCTTGGAAGTCAACTGGTGAAAACAAGGAATGCGTTAGCAGCACATAATAATAATACTACATGATCACCGATGAAGCAAAGATAAAAACATACAAAATAATGCATGCACCAAAGCTTCCCAAACCCAAAACTTCTTCGTGGAATAAGCACAAGAATATTCAAATTGAATGTAGCTAATATACTATCACTAATGAAACAAAGATCAGAACATACATATTCTTGCCTACTACTCAGCTTTTAAAGAGCAACACATCCAACCCTATAATTGAGCCCATGTAAAAGGCATAAGAAATTATCAAATGACCAAGGCTAATATAATATAACTCTATGACCAGATTCACCACAATGTAACCATGTCAAACCATAAAAACAAATTAACTGTAAAAGAACTGAACAGAAGTACTTACAGTTCGGCCAAATTCATCGATTCTCTCAATGCGAATATCCTTTTCCTGATAGACTTTAGGTGCACGAGTATCCTTTTGATGGCTGGAAGAGGATGAACGAGTATCCCTTTGTTCTTCCTTTTTTTGACGTGATGTATGGGTCTCCTTTAGCTGCTCCTCATAATCATCATCGACAATACCAAACAGTTTGCTCTTTTTCTTGTCCATGTTTCTACCACCCCAGTCAATACCTTCTTTAAGGGTTCCTCGATCTTTAAGTAGCTTCAGTACACCTGATAAGCCCTTCCCAACTGCAACTTCATGGATTGTTTCATCAGGAACTATCTCCTCCTTATCCTCATTCGCAGGTTGTTTGTCTTCACCCATATCGTTAACTTCAGTCCATCCACCAGGTTCATCCATTTTTTCTTCATGAGTTACTTCAGGTTCATCTTCTTGCATAAAAACATCTTCACTTTCAGGCTTGTGGGATTCTGAAAAGGTACAACAAAGGATAAAAGTCATTTCATTTTCTATAATCAAAACCTCCTTGAGAATAACATTGTAAAGCTTGCAGAAGGCTCACAACTTGACACACCATTAAACAAATTTAAAGCAGAAAAACAAAGATCTAATTGGCATGTAAAAAGTCGCAACATCATACCCCTCAACAGGACATTCATAATTAACGATCTGGAATTTGGTGGAATAGGAAGATGGCCACCTGCTAACTATAAGATGATGACCAGTATGACATGATGTCTAAGATGGGAAGGGAAGGACTCCCCATCCTCAGCCAATAGAAAATCAATTACACATTACCCCAAGGTTGAAAAAGCGAAAACACAATGATAGAAGATACCTTCATCAAGCTGGAGGCCCCAGACAAACTCTTCCATCTCGGTGAAGACAACCTTGTTATCCTGTGCCTCTCCAGTTGAGGGGATTTGCTCATCTGCAGTCTGACTGCTGGCAGTGGTGGTGGCAAGGAGAGCAACTGCTTGTGGACCAGATACAGCTTTTTCCTCCTCTTTCTTTTTAAGAGCCAATTTCCTTGCTTTCTCTAAGGATTTATACAGATCATCATTATCATCATCTGCGAAGACAGGAGTTTCATCTTCCTCTCGTTTAACAGAAAGAGTTTGTTCCAGTCGCAATGATTTAGATGCCTCATCTGCTCTAGCATAAGCCAACTGGTATGCACTATTTCTCCTTTCAGCTTCCAATCTTTCTTGCTCCTCTTTACTGGCACGCCTCTTTGCATCATTCCTAGAACCAAGGTCTTCAACACCCAACCCTGCAGATACTGCTTCTGCTTCAAGGGCATCTAAGTCTAGCTTCTCCCTCTTCCGCAAGGATTTCTTTTTCTTAGGTTTTTTAAACTGAAGCATTTCATCTTGAGTATAGAAATCAGATGTAATCTTCCCAGACATGTTGAGATCTTCAACGCGGTTCTTCGTGCGAGTACCCTGTATCCTCTTACGTAGCTAGCAGAAAGAAAAAAGGCAACTGTTATTCTTTTCATTTTCTTTTTTGTTTCTTTGCCTTTATCTAAAAGCAGTAAGATCACACCATAAACTTCAAAGGATCATAGCTCAAAAGATAGGGAACAAACCAAAAAGCAGAAAGCACCACCTATGAGAACACCAATTCAATTCACTGCACCAAATGCCCTGAAATCCTATTCTCTTTTTTTATTACCGCTCACAAAATTATGAAGAGAAAGAAAATAGTACCTCTTCAAGTTTCTTTTCTGCTTCGCCAGTAAAGCGTCCTCTTTCATCTAGAGTTAACCCCTGAAAATAAACATAAATTCACATATCACAATCATGTTCCAAGCTCAATGTTTCAAACTTATGTACATGAACAAGGGAAAACACTGGGTATAAACTGAACAGTAGGGGAAACCATGATATATTCACCTCATCTGGGGTTGTATCATCGTATTGCGGAAGCATTTTCTTCTCTGCAGCAGGGTCGTCATTAAACCTGATACACCATAACACATACATATAGTTAATACCAACCAGTGTGGGCAATGAGATATGTGGAAAAATTCCAGGTTATACTAGATGGCTAGAATAGACAATGTCACCCAACAATTAAGTTGCTTTTGGCAAATCAAAATTTTTATCACTTTATAATTATGGTTAACATACTTATCAACATAAACCACCGTTTTCTTCTTTGCTGCCTTGTAAGCCTCGTCTCGCTGCTTCTGCTCTCCAATTTCCACATTCTCAAGCATATCAATGTCTGTTACATTGAAACAAAAACCTCTATTAAACAATATAAAATTAAAACATCCATGCCTACAAGAGGCAATGGGCCCTGAGGGAAACAAAGTAACTCAAAATTTCTTTACCTTCATTAATGTCACCATCGGCCAGAATATTCTGATCTTTGAGTGTTAAAACAACTGCCCCGCCTTCCATTACTTTGTCAAGGCCATGAAGAACTTTAACACCAGCTAGATCATCTGTAAGCAGGTATTCAGAGTAAGGTGATATCAATCAACCAAGAAACACAGAAAAAGCGTCATAGATTCTAACTAAGTCATTCTGACATTATTGACAAGTCAACTGAAAAAGTGAACCAAACTCTAAAAAGTACTATCAACAATATTAGAGCCCACAACTTGCAACTGTTGGCTCATAGTTACAGATATAGAAACCATGTATCAAGAGCTGGTGCTATTGTCAGAATACTGAATCAACCCTCTAGAGGCATACAAACACAAGTCCTCAAGGTTGGTGTACTTTTTATTTTGTGCTCAGGTGTCAAACAAATTCTGTAACTCTACAAGTTCTACATAAAATATACATTCTACCTTAACCATAGCCCCACATATTATATGTGCTCAAATATAAAATGAAAAAACAACTAAATTCAAATTCCTGTTGATGTCCCAGAGACCCTTAGCTTCTATTCCGAATATTAAAAACATATCTCAAGTGAGAAGGAATCTTACGAGTGGGATCCTGGGCTGTCTCCTCATCTTCACTTTCTCCTTGACCAATATTGTCCTGAGAATAATCAAAATTATATGAATGGTAATTATAAAATCAACAAGCGTAAACACAAACAACAGGAACACTGTCAAACTGACCTGTTCCTCGAAAATCTTAGAAAGCTGTATAGCTTTCCGCTTTTCTGCATTCCTTTTCTCCTCGATCTTACGACTCCTACTAACCCATGCTAAAACCTCAGGAACATCTTCTGTTTTCTTCTTTAATCTCTCTTCCTTGGTCCTGAGAATAAAGCAAACCCAATATAACTCATTTGTAGCCAAAGCAAAGAAATATACACATGTTACATGGCAATGTCCTTAAAATAAGTGTTTAAATACATCTATGTATAGAAATCAATATAATTATATTGCCACCATCTGCAAGAATGTTACAATCTTTGATTGTTCAAATTAGATTCAAGTAGAACCCATGTAGTTGCAAAATTCAGAAAGAACAGACCCACTCTCCCATAACATCCATCATTCGGCTACATTCAAAATAAAAGGCAGCAAGTCCAGAAAAAAAGAATGCAAAAAATATAAAAAGGAACCATCATAAGTTGTAACCACAATTGTGTCAAGCACAAATAACTCCTAAGCAAACTGAACGACCATATTTATAACTGAAGTTGTGTGAAGGACAAAGTGACTCCAGAGAAAATTGCAGGCAATATCAGGATATAACTAGAATACCTACCAAAATCACAAGATACAATATACCAAGCAAAGTTGTCAATAAGTAATTGATAGTTGGTTCAAACTTCAAATAGAACACTGCTAACATACTACAATCACATTTCTCTTCAAGTGATGTCATTTACTTTGACACAATAAACCAAATGGATAACAATGAATTGTTTTCATCCTTTAGGAGATGTTGATTCTATTTTTTTTTTAATAAACAGCCAGTATGCTTTTGCATATTTAATTCTGCTTATTATTAACTTCGAAGCACATAGCCCAAGAATATTATGCATATTGTACGTCACAGACAAGTTCAGGTTGCCCATAAGATCACTTTATATGCTTGAATACTCCAACATCCAACTTCTTCGGTTCCCAACAAAGAGCAACGACATGCAATAATGCTTAATGCAAAATGGGAGATGGAGCGGAAATAATTCAAACAATGAAAAAGGTTGACAACATAAATAAAATATGGCATAAAGAGAACATAAATGAAGATGTACTTACTTCAAGATGCGTTCCTCAAGCTCCGATGCTGATAGATGTGTTCTGCTTGATAAGCTGTCAGTATGCCGTTCGTCCTCGGCATTATGGGAAACCTTCCCCTGCTTAAGAATGTCTTTATCCCTGTTGTCATCACCATTTAGCTTCGCTTTATCATCTCTTTCAAGGCTTCTCCTGCTTCCTCTGTCTCTTGATTTATCCTTATCTTGATCCAACTCCCTCTCTTTTTCCCTATACTTGTCTTTCACCCTCTCCCTATCGGTATCTTTATAGCTGTCCCTTCCTTTCTCTCGATCTTTAAGTTTTTCTCTCTCTTTTTCTCTTTCCTTTTCTTTTGCCTTGTCCCTTTCCTTTTCCCTTTCCCTGTCCTTATCCCTATTCCCCCTCTCTTTCTCTCGTCCTCGATCACTATCCTTCTCTACCTCTCTCTCCTTCTCCCATTCTTTTTCCTTCGCTCTATCCTTTCTATTTCTATCTTTCCCCCTATCATGCTCTTTTTCTCTATGACTCTCTTGATCATAATCTTTCTCCTTCACCTTATTATCTCTACTCTTATCCTTATACCGGTCATCTCTATCATCCTTACTCCTTTCCTTGCTATATACTCGATCCTTTTCCAACTCTTTAGATTCTTTCTCTCTTTCCTTTACAACATCACTCCTTGATCGTTCTCGGTCTATACTTCTATCATCCTTCTCTTCCCCTCGGCTACTCTTCTTCCTATCCTTGCTCCGGTGCCTGCTTGACTTATCATTCCTGTTCTCCTCTAAATCATCATATGTCCCTTCATCCCGGTGCTCTCTGGTCGGAGAGTCATCTCGATTGTACTCCACTTCCATAACCACGAAACTCCACCCCTGAAATTACAGAAAATCAAAGAAATCAAACCACATAAACAACCCAAATAACTTTGAAAACCAAACTACATTATAAATTCCAAAATATCAGGCGTCTTTGGTAAACTGATAATATAACGATGAAAAAGCATCAAACTTCGTCAACTTTACTTAAATTTTCGGGAAAAAAAAACACAATACGATATTCACATGAACATATGAAGATTCAAAAAACCTAATCAGCCAAATTAACTTATAGAATTTAACGAAAAAAATCAATGCTTAGAAAGAAACTGATACCTTATGAATGGTATTGGGGTTTGTTTGGCGGCAAGTATCGGCCGAGCTTCCGTCGCAATCTCAAATATCTCTAAGCTCCGTTTTGTGAACTTCGACTTGAATTTGTTTGATTTGGTGAATCGTTCAGAAATTTAACAACAATTGAGTTGCGAAATCCGGATTTGGATGGCGTCGACGGCGATTTCAGCGCTTGAATTTCCTGAATTTCAAAGCTATTTGGGAGCACGACAGTTGAGTGAGAATAACGGTGAAGTGGGAGGTCAGAGGTGTGGCGGATTTGGGTGGGTTCGAAAGCGGGGAAGTGCAACGAGTTGAACGTAGGAAGCATTCCCCTTTTAAACCGAAGGAGAATTCTCTACCTCTTAAGTCTTTCTGCCCTTCCTTCATGCTTCAACGATTAAATTATATTGACATTGATTTTTTTATAAAGATAATAAAACAAAAAATAATATGTAAGAGAAAAAAAATGGAAAGGAATAGGAATAGGAGGTTAACCTTCTCCTTTAAACCCAGCCTTTTCTCTTCCATTCTTTTTATTTTCGAGGAAAAAAGCTTGTTAAACTTTATTCAGACATGTCAAAATTTTTATTAATTATATTCAATCAATTCGACGGATAACAATTTAAAAAAAAAATATATATATATATATATATATATATATAAACAGTAAAATGCGTGGGCAGTGTCACCCTTTTTATAGGTCATTCAAATGGAAAAGGATCCTCTCTGAATTACTTCCTAATAATCCATCAAATCAGGAAATCTGTGTTATTGAAATTTGATCTAATGGTTGAAGTTATTATAATTTTTAAAGTGACCCCCTGTTTGTAGCCGTTGGATCAAATTTAAATGACACGGATTTCCTGATTTGGTGGATTAGGAGGAAGGGATCTGGAGAGGTGGGCTGGGTAAGTGTGCGTGTGCTGGGCCGTGGGTGCGTCTGGACTGGGTAAGTCCAGTTCACTCCATTTGTTCCACTGTCACATGTGGGCTTTACCACTAATTTTGGGCTAAATCTTGGCTGGTATTTGAGTTTTTTTTAGGTTCTAAAACTCAACCCAATTTTAGAACAAGGGTTGGAAAGAAGGGGGGAATAAAAGGGAAAATTTAGGACTTGCTCCAAGGGTTGGAGTTGGTCTCACATGTGGGCTTCACTACTAATTTTGGGCTAAATATTGGCTGGTATTTAAGTTTTTTTTAGGTTCTAACACAACCCAATTTTAGAACAAGGGTTGGAAAGATTTTTTTTTTTTTTTGGGGGGGGGGGGGGGGGGGGGTGTGTGTGTGGTAAATAAAAAGGAAAATTTAGGACTTGCTCCAAGGGTTGGAGTTGATCTCACAATGGGATTTGGGCTAAATCTTGGCTGGTATTTGAGTTTTTTTTGGGATTCTAACATTTAACCTAATTTTAGAACAAGGGTTGGAAAGAAATTTGGGGGGGGGGGGGGGGGAGGGGGGGGATGTTTGGGGTGGGGGGGGAATAGAAGGAAAAATTTAGGACTTACTCCAAGGGTTGGAATTCGTCTAAATAGTCGAGTTACTCTCCATGCCCACCAACTACTTAATAAAATGCCCCAAAGCGACGTTGCTCTTTTTATTGCATAACCAAATGGGAGATCAATGGTTGAATAATAGCATGATAGCTTACATTGAGAGTAATGTCTTTTTTTCCATTGAGAATGAAGTCATAATGTAGCGTTTGTGGACAATTATAACTTGTATTGTTATTTGTTCTATAAATTATGAATGATGGAACTATGATTTAAATCATATGTCTAGTTTGTGAACTTTTATATGTGATCCTCCGAATAACTGATTGAGAGAGTGTTTGGAAAATATAAAAGGGGAATGGTTTTATTTACTTAGAGATTTTATCTTATATTATTTTATTAAGATTTAAGGGTTTTTTATTTTTTGAACAATTGACATTATTTACACTAATGGGCTACCAATAATATAGTTCAAATTACCTTTCACTTAAAAGTTACACGTGAAGAAGAATACCACATACCGTAGTACTTAAGTTTGTTTATATTCAACAAATTTTAGGTTAAGGTTAACTATTCAGTTAGACTTGTAGGTTGTTCTCTATTAATACCTATATATAGGGAAGAATAAAGTGTGGAATTATGAAATATTTTGTTTAGCTTATATTTCTATTCCAGAACAGAAATAGAATGAGAAAAACAAGATAATACAAGCAGCATGGATACAAAATCAATACATCAAACTGCAGGAGCTGAAGACAGAATTAGTGATTTACCAGATGCATTTGTTTGGGCCTCTACATTGTCTAAAAGATGGAGAGATGTATGGACTTATGGAGATTTTTTTGAACCTCAATCGAAAATCTGAAGCGTATACTTTCGTTACGCAACTCATCTGTCATAAAAAAATTTCATCTTCATTGTAACTGTTTGTATTTTAGAGATGAAGTTCTCTTTATGCATGGTTGGATTTGCACTGCCATCAGGAGCAATGTTGTTCAACTTGATCTCTGTTTTTATGTTTTTGAACTTTATAACATCGGGAAGTTAGAGTTCACAATGCCTCAAAGCATTTTCACAAGCAAAACACGGTGGTTCTAAAGGTGGACTCAAATTGTATTACCCATGATTCCCCTGCATCAGTTTGTTTCCCAAGTCTCAAGTGCCTTTATGTTATAGCTCATACTTCTGCAAGTATTGCCTCACGCAGAAAGCTTGTCTCTAACTACCCCGTGTTTGGATTAATATTTAACATTGGGATTGGGCTTTATAATGATGAAGCCTAAGAATGCAAAAGCAATAGCCTTCAACCTAATAATAAAATAACAAGTAATTAAATAAATGAAGCCAATGTTAATAGCATACCTAAATTGTAACGAATGTGCTAAGACCATGTTAAATTCCACTTTTAACAATAAGCATCCTAATCTTTAAAAATTACAAAACTAAAGTAATTTACTCACAATAGTCTGAATGAGACACTAACAAATATAAATAATAGGGTAACAATTGTAATAAATACGTGTCTATCATAAAACCTATGTACTTTTCATTCCCCAAAGCCTACAAACCCTTGTAAACATAAAGAGAAGTGGTTGCAAGAAGTTCAACCTTGTCCGGGTCTCTTTTGTTTGTGTTAATATAAAGTAAATCTGTTGTTTAATGCATGTTTCATTGTGTTTTCAAATCATTTTCAACGATCTTTTGTTCAAACTTCACTTATGATCAATCTAGCTAAAGTATTGAACTTTAACTCCTTTAAAGTTAATTGTAATGGTTGGAATGGCCCTGAATCCCCCTCATCTTGAACATACAATATCATGAGTTAAAAGTCATTGTTTACAAGGCAAGAAAAAGAACTTTATACAGACTTAATTCATCTATGACAATCCATTGATAATCAAGAAGTCTAAGTAACTTGTGGCGCAAGTAATAAACTTAATTCACACTTATACAACAATCTGTTATACAAAGATAATAGTGGCATGATCAAATCTATGTTAGTCTTGATTGTGAGCCTCAAGGCCTAACAAATGCCCCACAAAAGACACTTTTTAAACTAACAGCAAACTCATATTATAGCACACCAAGTAACAAACCTTGCCTGACAGGCAAGAGCCCCGGGGAGCTATGTGAGGGACAGATCCGGCCCGAACACCCCATCCTTGAAGATTTGGAACTAAGGGGATATTTCCCAAAAGACGGCCAGGATTTGAACATCTCTACTCCTCAAATAACTCAGAGGTAGCGTTGGGCTATTCACTTCATTAGTAAAGAGAGTTTTCCAATGCTGAATACTTGTCTCTTGTAGCTCCTGATGAATATGATGATTGCAATTTGCCTGCATTTAATAATTTCTAATAAATGTGTTTGATTGCAAATTTCTAATAAACGTGTTCCACAGAGCACCTAATCTACAACATATTCGTCTCGACCTTAGTCTTGCAAATTGGAACAAAGAAGCGGGCAGTTCAATCCACCGGCTTTTGTGCATGTTTGTTTGTCTTTGCACCTCAAGACCATCATCTTGGAGGGATTCAAGGGACTTCCATATGCGATGGAACTGGCAAAGTATTTCTTGGCCAGAGATGCACAAGGTACTTTCCATGTTCAAAATTGGTTTAAAAATGACTTGTCATGGGGAATTTTGTTAGGTTTCAGGAATGACGAGTTCAAAATATCATCATCAATGGAGGTTTCATTTATTTTTGTGAGTATTTTCAATGGATATAATGTGGCGAAAGGTTATGCTAGTTGTATGCATATGAGTTTTTACATGTTAATTTTTTATGCAGCAACACTTGACTAATTATAGTTTGACATGTGTATAGACTTATCCTTCGTGTTTTTATTGAGTTACTGAATTTGAACATCACTTTGATTTCTTTTTGTGAACCTTTTAGATGGATATAATGCAATAAATAATCTATTTCATGTCCATGATCTTTTATGGTCATGACTTGGTTTTCTAACTACACTATTATATGATATGACCTAGGATATATCATTGGAGACGCTTAAATTCTTGATGAGCGCTATAAGAACATGAAAATATATTTGTAAATCTGAAACACGGTCACGTGACGTTATTATTTCTTTCAAATTTTAACACGTTGGTTTATTAATACACCCATAAGTATAACATATCGACTATATCATTTTCTCTCTTATTACAACACGTGAATGGTACACCGGGGTGACTCACGTCACCGTACTCATAAAACGTCCTATGAGTAACGGTGCTAATTGGAGTTGAAGATAGAAGAATGAAAATACAACAAATGTAAGTATGAAAGTGATAATTGAGTAAACTACACGGGGTATTTGTGCAATTAAGCCAAACAAACTAGTAAAATACTCGCTGTGCCGAACCGCATTTGAGCAGCTTTGCTTCGTCATTCGCTTCCTCCTTCTCTGCCACTCTCCCTGAAGTCTACAGAGCAACCGTCTTCTCAACAGTTTCTCCGCGCCACCACTCAGGTACGCTTTCTTCGCCATGGATGTTTATTTCGCCTTCTTCTCATTTGAAGTAGGATCATAAGGTTTCGAAACCTCTGATTTCTGTTAAATTTAATCAAAATTAATAACTGATTGGGTTTAACTGCGCCAAGAACACGGATTTTGTTTGGTGAACGTTTGTGTTGCCGTGATCTGAATAAGGAGAAAAGGGAGTGTTTGGGTAGCTACGATTTTGTGTTTAAGTTGGAATATTAGATGGTTATGACTTTTCAGTATCTGCAGGAATAGCCCTAAGTTTTATTGTTGTATTCGATTCGAACTCTGGTTCTGGATTCGGCCTTCTGAAACTGCATAAAGTAGACAAAGAAACAACATTTTTCGCATTAAACATTGGTAAGTATCACATTATATGTGAATTTATGAAAAACTATACAATCGACATCATAAAATTTCTTCAAGTTCTTGAAAAATTTAAAGATATTGAAAAACCAATGCGCGGTTATTGCATATATATGTTTTCTGAGCTTGTATAGAATTTGAAAATGGAATTCATACACCATTGTGGTGATATTTCGATCTACTTGTGATAGATTCCAGATTGCTAGTGGATTTTAGCTTATGTTTTTTTTGTTGGATTTCCCTGTTTATATATTGCACTGTGTCAATTTCAGTATGCATAGTTGGGCTTGGTATGTTCAGAAAAATCGTAGGACAGGGAGGGGAAATTTACTCTTCAAGAACAAAGTGCAGTTGTAACCTGCTTCTTTATTCCGGCTTCATTTTGATCTAGGTAGAGATATAGGAACAGCTAAGTAATTTCGATGCTTTTAGGTTTAGTAAAGAACTGTTTGTTAATAAATTGGTTGAACCAATTATTTTTGAAACATTTTTTATTCTGGTTATTATGTACAGCTTCAAATTCCAGTTCAAGATACTTTAGGGTTAAAGATAGACTCGACTAAAATTCCTAGTTAAGTTATTACCGGCAAACAAGTTCAAAGATCCAAAGTGTGTAACTCAATGTATCAAACATAGTAGTCATGCTCATCCAGGGCCATTGTTTGCCTTGATATGTAACATTTGGAAAAAATCATGTGGTCGAGGAGTTGCTAACAGCAGATTCTATGTATGTGCATATGTAGTGGAAGCATACTATAGAAGATTCACGGAATACATTGATTACTTAGATGTTTTCTCTTCAATAACTGCTGCCACATATTGTTTCCGTGAGATAACAACATTTGATCAAGGAGTTTATGATAAGTTGACAGCAGATTTTACGTATGTGTATATGTAGTGCAAGTGTGCTGGATATAGATTAGTCAACAATATAAAATTTGCCGTGGAGGGTTGCTGTCATTTTGCATCCTTAGTTGGGGATAGTCACACCAATTATAGTTGCAACTGGAACAAGACTCATATTAAATAAACTCACCGGTGGTCTATCATGTTAAAAAATTGTTACCCAGTTGTAACATTCTGTTTTAGCTTTGAGGTTAATTTTTCTCCCTTAACTAAATGCAGTCGGTTTTCATTACCCAAGGAGCATATGAACGTTGTGTATGACTAATGTAGATGCAGCTGCAATTTTAATGTGTGTTTCTTTTAATAAATTGTGTACATTACAATAACCAAGAAGCAGAAGCTATGGGGTTTCTGCTAAATGCGATATACTGTATGCCCTTTTGTTTTGATCTATCTTAGCTAGTGAAATTGTGTTTGCGTCTATTCTTCCTACTCTTGAATTTCGTTGCTCCATCATTTGTAGGGAATCATGGCCACTAGTAGAGCTGAAAGGGATCAAAAGGAATATGTAAATGAACAAGCTGTCGCAAATAAGTTTGCTGATATGAGGTCTGAGCTCAACCAAATCTACTCGAAAATTACTGAGCTAGAGATGGAAGCGAGCGAGCACTCACTGGTCATCAATGCCATCCAGCCACTTGATCCGTCCAGGCGATGCTACCGGATGATTGGAGGTGTTCTGGTGGAGAGAACTATCAAGGAGGTCCTGCCAGCTGTGCAGCGCAACAAAGAAGGTATTGAGGAGGTTATTGCCAGGTTGAATGAGGCATTGGAGAAGAAGAAAAAGGAAATCTCTGATTTTGAGGCTAAGTACAAGATCAGGATACGGAAGGAGCAGGGTGAGGAGAAGGATGATAGCGCTCGGAAAGAAGGGACTGCTCAGGGAGTCCTGGTTGGCCCTGCCGGTGGAAGCGGATGAATGATGAGGATTGTACTTTTAATGGTCTTCCACCACCCTTGTTTTGTTGTCTCGAACTTCTTAGATGTGTTTTTCAAGCGTATCAGGTGGTAGAATGGTTAGCAAATTACAATTATGGCACTGAATTATTGAGAGTATGTACATTGTACCCTATTTAACTATGCTTCTCTTTCTTTCGTAAGAATTTAAGGGCGAAAGCACAAAATTTTAAGGCGAAAGTATGAGTTTTTTATGTCGGTAATTTTAGTGAAGTTCTACTTTGGTTCATGTAGTTTCAATTATTGCAATTTAATCCATGTTAATTTGTTAATTGTTGCGGTGCAAGGACAGTAAGTAAATTCCGTCAATCTATGAATGAAACTAGCACTGCACGTTTAAATTATGCCGGAATAAAATTAAGCTTGTCCTCGAATTGCAACAATTAGTTAATTACACGAGTTAAATTATAACAATTAGTAAACTACACGAGTTAAATTGCGACGATTTGAACAAAAAAGCGCAAGGCAGACAAATCATGATTTAGTCAATTTTGAATAATCCAAATTATACAATGAATGCTATTGAGTATTTGATTCTCTCTTTCCATAAACACACCATATGGGCCGGGTCGGGTCTGCGGGCCCTTGAACCTAACATTCTCACATCTCTCACTCTCAGCTGAAAAAATCCTGAACCCCTCTCCCCGCGAAAACCTGATCGGAAAACTCAGCCAAAATGGCATTGACAGTGAGTAACACGACGCTGGAACCGGCAATGACCGCAAGAACCACCCCGGTGGTCCCCAACACCTTAGCGAAAGCCGGCCACTCGATCTCCCTTACTTCCTCCACCACTCCGCTCAAAAAGTCCCCATCTTTCTCCTCCTTCCTCTTCTGCATCGCCGCCTTGATCTCCTTCCCCAACTCGCTCAACTCGACGGGTTGACTCGCCGCCAATTCTCCTTCCGCGGCCGATTCTTTGTCTTGGGTGCTCACCGATTCGGCGCCGGACTCGGAATTCGCCTGGCCTTCGTCGACGGCTTTGAGAAATGATTGCCTTCTGTTCTTCTGTGTTACGGGCCGTCTGGGTTGGGATAGGGGAGTTGAGTGGCTACCGGCACATGGAGGTTTCAACCGTACGGATGAGTTCAGGTGACCGGATTTTGTGGGTGGCGGGAAAGGTGAGGTAACCGGGAACTGTACGAACATGCGTAGAGCCATGTTTTGGTGTTTCTGGGTGGTGGTACTGGTACCTGGTCAGACTGAATTTGGATGATGGTGGATTTTAGGGTTTTTTGGTTTTCTCATTTTTTTCACTAGGAATTTTAGGTTTGTGGGGTCCATAATGGGTACCTGTTTACTGGGTCGGGTCGTACTTGGGCTCTGTTTTGGAGCCCAGAGTTCAGTTTTTCTGTTCTATCCTGTTAAGCTGAGCCTTTCAGGCCCAAACTTTGGTCGCACGTCACACATTTTTTTGTGCATTACATGGAAGTTGAGCTTCAAAGGACTTGTGTTTACATTAACTTGATATCTTAACAGGTCACATTGTGTTAATTTGTAATTCAAGTCTGAATTCGATTAAAAGTAACCGGTGACACCACTCGATATGTGTTAATCATCAAGAAACATTTTATTTTAAAGATAAAACACCGAACAACAATCAACAAGAACAAAAAAAAAAAAAAAACAAAAAAAAATATCATGCACTATTGAAATTATTCGTATTTTCGAGATTCAAAAGTCAATAATAGTAGTTGCCGGGGTTGTGGGATTTGAATGGTAAAGTCTCACATAGAAGAAGGGTCAAACTGTGGAAGGACTTGTAAGAAATCGTATCACTTTTCACGAGTTGAAAGAGGCACCGCCCTTCAAGTTTTATCACCCTGCAACCTTTTCTGAACATTTATACGAGCCATGCATAACTCACTTCACAAACGCTTGTGCCGGCTTCGATTTGACGTGATACTGTAGCATATGCAACGTGAGAAGTGTCTTGATGCATGCAAACAAGATGCATGGCCTACAGGAGAAGCGACAGAAGATTTCCCATGCCATTTCCGACGAAAACCAAACGTACAATTATAGCCACGATTCATGAAACTGCAGGACATGTAAATAGCTTCCATCAGAGTCAGACAACAAAAAAAAAAAGTAAAGGATATTGAAGCAAATTCAAGTTTTGTCAGATACGTTGCTGTATTTGAATGGAAGTGCATCCTCCATTGGCATAGCCTCCAACAGTCCCTCTCTCCTCTCTCTCCGTGTGGCAGTGCTAGATGTTTAAATAAGAGTAATACAAACTACTTTACTATACAGTTAATGAGTCTACCTTTAACTGCATTGGGGGTTTTCTGTACAACTGTAGATATATTGTACCTCCTTTTGAAGGGACATGCTCCACGTTCATGGATTGGGATCAGTTATTACCCGTAAATCGCGGATATATATAATACGTATATTCATCAAATATCGCCTATCACCTATAGGTTTTTAGGCTCATTTTGAGTTACAAGTGGATAAAACATAAAAAAAACTAATGAAAAGAATTTGAAAACTTTGAATTTTAACGATAAAAACGAAATAAAAAATACTAAGATTGACTTTTTAGTGTAAAAATGTGATTTTTCGTTAAAATGAATAGTACTGAGAGTTTTTCGTTAAAGTTCTCTAAAACATATGTAGGATATGTGTGGTATATATGCGAGTAATAACATGTCTCGCTTGATGACCAGTGGAGCGGAATACTTGCTAAAAGCTAATGATATATACGTATGTGTACTATACATATACAGGTATATTGCATGTGTGGAGTTTAGACATTTAATCCAAATCATGGGGTCCATGGGAAAGATCCCTAAGAAAATCATCGAGTCGAGTTGATTGAGATGTGATGTGATCATCCATAACATTGAGTCGAGTTGATTGAGATGTGATGTGATCCATAACCCGACAATCCTCACAACACTATTCCTGCTCTCCTGCTATTGCATTCTTTTTTTATTATTTGATTGTCAAAATGTACAATACTATCATCTTCTACATTTAGTGTTTGGTTGTTTCTCCAAGTTTGTAGTCTTCCGTTTTGTTTTTTTTTTTGTTTTGATTGACTAACGATAGAGATACCATATATTTAGAGGGATGGGTACGGTTTGGTGCGGTTTAATTTTGGAGTAAATTGAAATCAAAATCAAAATTTATTGTGGTAGTTCAGTTTGGTACAACAATAGAAACCAAAGTGAAACCGAACTATTCGATTTTGATTTGGTTCGATTTCAAACGGTTTTAATTTCGATTTGGAGTTCCCAACCTTTTTTTTTTTAAATTTTATTTTCATAGTTTTTTCAGTTTGATTTGGCTTCCAAATAGGATAGAAGCATAAGTTACAGTAAGTAAAACCAAAATTGATAACTACTATACTAAAATTCAAGGAAATTCCTTTAGAGTTTGCTTTAAATCAAAAGCAAAAGATAATCCCAGCAACCAATATCCACTATACTAAAATTCAAGTATCCAAATCCAAATTCATGTATGGACTCCACCAAATAAACAATTAAATCCCAACACCTAATGTTCTAATTAAATTAAATATTTTTTATATCATGCGGTTTGGTTCCAAATATTAGGAACTGAAAACAAATTGATATTTTAGTTTTCGGTTCGGTTTCAAACCAAAATGTTTCAAAATTGCAAAAACTAAATTGTTTGGTGCAGTCCGGTTTTGTCTGTGTTTACATTTTAGTTTTTAGTCTCAAGTGCACTCTAATATAGACCACATTCATATATCATCTTATGTGTGATGAATATAACTAACATCCAATGAGATAAGTTCATTAATTGACCTAGAATGCAACAGACTTATTTTGAAGTTCATGCATACACCATTTGAAGCTAACATGCAACCACATATACTTTACGTCACTTAATTAAAATTTGAGTTTATGTTAGACTCAATAATTCATCAAACACGAAAGTTTGTGAAAATGTGAAGAAAATTGAGGTTAGTTCCTTCAATCTTGCAAGGACTTCACTCTCTCATTAGCAATTGATTTTAAAGTAATACCTCTCCTTCCTTCAATTTTATCCATCATGAAATTATGAAATTTTCATTTTGGACGTGATATGAAGTTGTTTTGAATGCTAAAACATGCAAACTTTGACTTAATAATATTCTATGTGTGTATGCATATGGTTCTTAACTTTTTATCATATCTAAGCACACACATAGATTCTAATGTCTACCATATTCCCCAATTGTTAATTACAAGCATGACTAATTAAAATTGTCACAAAGAATCTTGATCTTGTCCCTCTTTTTGTATTTTTGTCCAAATAATTAAACAAACCTTTTTCTGAAAAGTAAAATTAAGAACAGCATATATAGCTAATTAGCTAGGCAGTGTCATGAAGATTCTCCTACATGGTTGTGTGTGTGTGTGTGTGTATTAATTTGGCCTAGTCGTTTGTGCCTCTCTCTCTCCAACTTGGCCTTATTCAGTTTACATTTTATTATTTTTCAGTTCTGCTCATCTCCACCTACAACCTAATGCACATGCTGGAAATCGTGAAATTAAAGTATCGAACAAATCGACTATTTTAGTAACAAATTATTAACTCGAGACATATGGTCTGGTGTTAACTTTTGTATTCTGTTAATTCTCTTTATTATTATTTATTAAACATACTTATAAAAAAAGCATATTTATTGATTTTTCATTTGAACTTGTATAGAGCTGTCAATCCCCTCATGAACTTTAATTTTAACCAATTACCCATTTGAATTTTTAAAATTAAAGTTTGAGGGGAAAATTGGCTAATTATAAAGCTTCAAGGGAGTAATCGACTAAAATTAAAGTTCTGGGGGAAGGGAATTGGCACCTTCATACAAGTTCAGGAAACAAATCAACAAATACCTCTTATAAAAATTTATGCAATTTAAAAATTGTTTGATTAATCATATGTGTCGAACAAATCGACTATTTTAGTAACAAATTATATCTTCACAATGAACCATAATTTTTTTTTCTATTCATATTAAAATGAATGGTGCTGATTAGAAAGAAAATAATGTCATATCGTTTTTAAAAGATGAATTACTATTACATGTAAGGAGCGGAATAATTTCCGTCTTAAAATGATGCAGATCATACACTTAAGACAAATGGTCTGGTGTTAACCTTACCTAAACCAACCAACTTTAGGAATAAGTGTATAGTATAAAATAATAAGAAAGCAATATTTCCTTCTTTTCTTGTAGTTGTTGGGGTATACTTTCTTTGGATCCTCTTTACTTTGTTCCCCCATCTCTCGATTATGCTTAAAAAACAGTACAACCACACTGATCAAAATTAACCTTGTTGTACCACTTGTAAGCTTTGGGTTGCTCAATGCTTCTGCTAAATATTTGTACACAGCTTACAGAGTGGACCTTATTTTTTATGATTTAATTCTTGTGGATTTAGCTATAATATATGTATCATTGTCAAGCATGATCGATCCGTCCAAATGTCCAATCAAAGCATGCAATTTTTCTTGGCTGCATCCATAACTCTTATCTTCATTTTAATAAAGCTTTGAGAAAGCCCCATATGTAACTGACGTTCCAAGCCGACTAAAGTTTCGTTACCTTCTTTTCCGAAAAGTAGTCTTGTCATGTGGCCTATGCAAACGAGTCGAATTCAAATCGGCCCATTTATAATCGGATTAACAAATTCAGATCTGACACGTTAATTCATATCCGATTAGTATTGGATTTGTATCGAATCAAATCCCTATCGAATTTAATTTAAAATTAGTAAAAATTAAAATATCATTAGTATTAGATTTTATTTATTTATTTTATATATTTATCTAAAACTTTCATTTTTTTTTATTATAAAAATATTCATCATTCTTTATAGTAAAAGGTGGGGGAATGAGCTATACCTCGCATGGTCTAATTTGGTTCGACTTTCGGTTTTGCAAGAAATTTTAGATTTCTCAGTTACTAGTGAAGATGAATATCAATAGACCGTAGTACTAAGTAACAAAACTTTCACGTTGCATAATAAGAAAAAGGATATAAATGTATTTTTATTGCATAAAAAACTTAAATTACCATTACACAAAAGTATAAATAATACAAAAATCAAGTATTTAGTAGAATACCATAAAAAAAGAGAGTATACTGTAGAATAATGACTCCTTAGATTAATTGTGTGTAAAGATTACAATGTATATACAGGTTTGATTACACCCTTATGTAGAAATAATCCTAATATAATTACAAAATATAGTAATGATAATAAATCCTTGTCATTTAGGGATTCTAATTAAGTCAGATCAAAATTATATTATAGGATCGGATCAGCCAGAACAGATTTTATAATCTATATCCTATTAGATACATCATGACTTGTAATCTTCAGCACCTTAGTTTGGAGTAAGAGTTTGTTAAAACTACGGTTGATAAAACTTTTATTGATGTGTCCAATGGTTGGCTACAAGGGCGAGAAATGAGTGGTGTGATGCTTATTGTATCATTTCTTGTTTTTCACTAGCCTGTGTTAGCAAACCACGTCTTCATTGTTTCATGCTAAGATGTGGTCAATTCCTACACGCAAATGTTTTTTTGTTTTTGTTTTCTTACGCTTTAACTCGTTAATAATTAATTTAGTGTTCAATTCACGCATGCTACTAGACGTTCTGTGTTGAATAAAATATACATAATCACCCTTAATTGGCTACACATGTATCACTCTCCTTGGGCAGCATTGTTCCGTATTTCATCCCATTCATGCATGTTTTAGGGGTGGCAGAAGATAACAACTTCTTTCTTTAGAAATTAAACTTTATTTTTGATTGTTTGATGTGATATATATTTTTAATTTAAAAAGATGTTTTATTCCCTCATCAAGATTATATAGATAGCATAGTATAAAAATTATCCATACTTAAACGTGAAAATAAAAAAACTATAGCTGTGTCTTTTAAAAAAGGACATACGGCCTAATTACATAATGACGGAGCATAAAGTACAAATAAGAACACTAACAATATTTCTATCTAAAATACAAAACTTTTAAAAGCAACAAATCAACAGGAAGGCCTTACACAGTAACGATGTGGGCCGATAAATAACTTTTTCAAAGAAAACAAAGTGGGATAAAATTTCGAGATAAAAGAAAAACTTTGATGTGGTTAATTATTCAAATCCTTTATACCTTTAATTAAGAAATACTTAAGTCTCGTTGTTACTTGTGGATAGCTCCCCTTACATGCAGGGACTTAATTTTAGAAGGACCACCACAGGGCCAATAATGTAAGCCATACTTTTCTTGTCACCACTTACCATTGCCCCAGTGACGAACATTCAACCACAAAAAAGTACATTGTTAACCTAAAAACGTTTTTTTACATAACATAATCAACAAATACTACAAGAAAAATATATAAACATACATTTTGAGACTTCAACATATCCCACGCCTTCCTTGGTTTTGTGATCATCAAAATACGTAATTTCCTTTGTCCTCATACATAAAACATGAAACGCCGCCGCTAATGAGTTTCTGGTTGTTCTTGACGGTCATCGGCCACCAAAGCTGGTGGTGATGAATCTTCAGCACACAGTAGGCAGATGAGAAGGTCGGTGAAGGCATTAATAATGTCCTTGTGGGCGTGTTTCGGATTGAGCGAAAGGTAGCAAAAGAGAAGCTCATGTAAATACTCCATGTCATCGCTTGTACTATGATGAACATGATCACCTGATTCACCTGCCGGTATATGATCTCGATTCGCTTCGAGCATTTCCTCCATTGAAAGCCGAAAATCCATGTAAGGGTTTGAGGAATACTTGGAAACGCGCACGCCTTTGGTGACCAACATTCTTTTCTGAGACGACTTGGGTTTTGTGGTGGTGTCTGGAGACTCGACGATGGAGTTGGATTGTCCCGGGGAGGAGAAGAAGAATCGTTGAGAGGCGAAGATGGTGGCAAAGTCGGGAGGGGAGTACTGGTCAGAGTCTGAGTCGGAGGAGGAGTAGAAATGATCATCATCGGCGGAGGAGGAGGCTGTGGGGGATTTGGAGGTTGAGTTGTCTGATGATGAGTTGATCAAGTTGAAGTCATTATAGAGGGAGTTGAAGTTCTTGATGATCAGCGATGTACATGAGGTGTTGGTGGTGGAGCAACGTGGTGGCTGGTTTTCGTGGTCTAATTCGTTTGAGGCGTGATCTGGCGGAGCTTGGATTGTAGGTAGGCATTTGATGAAATTGGGGAAGCAGAGGGGGAAGCTCTTGCCTATGATTTTTGACATTGTTTAAGAGATAGGAGAGGAAGATGAGCGAGAGGAGGGTGTGTTGTTTATTGTTGAGACTTATGGGATATGGGTTAGCTGAATGAGAGTTGGAGATGAAATAAACGGTGGAATCCTTATAAGTTGGCTTTCATTTGGTGAGAGAGAGAGAGAGAGCACGCTACAAAAGTCCTTAAAGACAGGGAGGGAAGGGAGGTGAGAATCGTGAGATTTTCTTGTGTTTTGTTCTCTCTTTGTTGGTCCTACCAAACAACAAAGGTTCTCTCTTTGTTTTGTTCTATTTCTTCATTTAATATCATATTGACAACAATAATGCTACAAGAAGTATAAAACTCATCACTTTATTCATCGTCTCTCTCTATTAAAAAATAAGCCCTGTATAATGTTGTATATGAATTCATCTGTACTAGAAAGATGGTCAACAACGTGATTAGTTTGTGTGATTATCATTATATTACTCATCATAATAATTCTACTTTTAGAATGGCAAGAAAAACTTCGCTCTTTTTTGTTGGGTGAAAGCCTTGGATATAAGCAGTGCTATAGTGCACACGAACGAGTATATATAGGTTAACCATATAGAAGCTTTCATGTAAAATTGTATGGACTAGTTTGGATGTGCTTTTATAATAACTAAAAACGTTTTTTGGAGAAAATATTTTTGGATTCCAAAAGCTCTTAAAGTGCTTTTTGCAAGAAGCACCAATTATGTGCTTCTTCTAGGAAGCACTTTAAGTGCTTTTCTAGGGCTTGGTTCTAAAAACATTTTCACCAAAAGCACTTTCAGTCATCTTAAAAGCATATCCAAACGAGTTATTAATTAACTTAGATTATATATGTTAATTAATTTATTAGTACATGATTTATATGATACAAAACAATCTTATCTCAGCGAGCTATACATATACACGCACACTATTGCAAATTTCTCGTATACTTGCAACTACTTTGGGGAAGTCTAATCTACATCCACAACATCCACAACATGAAATGTCCGTGACCTCATTCAATCTTTATGCTAACTTGATTGACCATCAACAAGATTCATCTTTTTATTTATTGTTTTACATACAAAGTGGCCACTTAGAATTTAGCTTGAAATGGCAACACCTACTTGATGTTACAAATTTACATTAAAACTCAAATTCTAGTAAAGGATTCACATATCCTTCTACCGCGCTAAAGTGGGATACACAGAGATTTCATTTATTCCAGTTGCAATAAATACTATATGTTTGGAGACTACGTACTATTCGCTACTATGTGCTTTGTCTCAAGGAGTGTTCGGTGTGGGATGGCGATGCCAAGCAATTTATAACAAGAAAAGAAAGGTTTACTAAGAGAGAGTTATGATAGTTAATTAATCAATTTCAATTTTAGCTTAATTTCAAGGTCTTACAACCACCCTTAATTGGAAATTTTACATTACTTGAAGAAACATTAAACTTTTATCAATAACAATAAGATTACTTGTATACAATTAGATTTACTAATGATCATAATGATATGGGTGGGACCGTTTGTCACATCCCAATCCGCATAGTAAGACATTGTCCGCTTTGGGCCACGTCCTCACACATTTGTTCTTGGATTTCCACCCAAAACACGTCTTACTATAAGGAGGTGGGTTTGTACATATAAGGCACATCATTTCCCCTCTCCCAGGCGATGTGGGATCTTGCAATCCACCCCCCTTAGGGGCCCGATGTCCTCGTCGGCACACTTCTGGCCGGGGAGTGGCTTTGATACCAAATTGTCACATCCTAGTCCGCATAGCAAGATATTGTCTACTTTGGGCCACTCCCTCACGGATTTGTTCTTGGGTTTCCACCAAAAACATGTCTTACTATAAGGAGGTAGACATGTACATGTAAGGCACATCACCTTCTCTATCCCGGACGACGTGGGATCTTACACTGTTGAGAATTCCAATATTTATGCAAAAAAAATTCTAGAAGCAATACTTTGAGCTGTTTCATTGAGCAATTTTTCAGTAACACATCCACATGAGGTTATTATTCAATTCAAATTATAATATTAGAATTTATTTATGATTAATATACCATAAAAGTAGGACAATATCAATCAATTTGTCCACTCTTATTATGATACATAAAATAAAACACCATTTGACTTGTATTCCCTATATTATTAAGAAAATTCCTTTTCATAGATCGATTTCAAACTTTAATTGCAAGAAAACTAAATATTAATTCTTGGTATGAATAGTGAGAGTGGAACCAATCATTTATGTGACTTTTAGTCAAACATAGAAGGTCCTTTTATCCTTGCAAAGTTGCAGACCTAACATGGGTTTAACCCCTGTTCGAAGATGGAATACTTTTTCTTGCTTTTGGCCAACTTTCTATGCTCACTTTGAAAAGGTCACTTCCGGTCTAGCATATTTGAGTAACTGTCAACAAAAGTTGCAATGGCGCTCCTCACTACTAGTCCCTTTGCTGATTGACGCTCAGGACTGCATGGTTCAATATCTACAGCTCAAAGCATCATTCATTTATTAAAAACATAATAAAATAAAATTTTAAGCAGCTAAAATGGAAGACCTGGAGTTGCATGTAGTTAATCATCATCCCAATTGTGGCATTCAGGAAAAAATCGATTTGATCAAGTGTTCACTCAATTCAAACTTATTTCGTACAGAGAGGGAGAGAGAGAAATGTTACGCCATCCTATGGTTTTGGCCCTTGTACCGAGTGAGAGTTATGTGTGTGTCAATATGGTCAATTACTGTTTCGGGTTCAAGCGAGGCATAAGCACTCTTTGCTTTTACATTTCAGCATCATATATTCAATATTAATGTAAGTAACTGAGTGGCCTTGCTACTATAGTACATTGGGACCTAGCTTTGTTTTGGTTCCCTCTTCTCAAAAGAAAATTTCAAATAAGAAAATCACACATGATTCCTAGAAGGTACATGAATAATGCATAGGTACACGCATAATGCATATACCAACTATAAAATTACATATATGAAGCAAAATGCGTGAATGATACCAAATATTACATCTCCACCATGCAATGATAAAACCAATTCCATGAATGATTTGATTGATTTATTGTGAAGAAACAAAGCCATCATGAGATGCCAATTGGAGACTATGGAGCAACGCAAACAACGCTGCAGGGAAGCATATGCACGCAACCGGCCGGGTACACTAGTACTGCATTACACCCACTTCCGTCACCTGCATGTTATTATTCGCTTACGGCCATGCATGATGCATGGGACTTGCGGACGATTGTGGGTCTCAGTCATGTAAATGCATGCTTTTCCTCTTCCAGGAAACCAACCAACTCCCACATTCCCACACTTACTTTTATCCTTTTGGATTATTCTTTACTCATGGAAATATAACGGCGTCGCTTCCCCCTCCCTACATCCATGTGAATTATTGTCCTTTCTTGGGAGAGGGTCAATGTGCAGTCAATTATTAAGAGGGTGATTAATAAAGAGACTAATGCATAAACATATATATTAATTGGGGCTACTGTCACATCCTGGCCCAGGGCGGATCACTTCCCGAACCCGCTCCACCACCTTAGCACGATATTGTTTGCTTTGGGCTTAATATTCCCTCACGGTTTTGTCACTTCCCGAACCCGCTCCACCACCGTAGCACGATATTTTCTGCTTTGGGCTTACCATTCCCTCACGGTTTTGTTTTTGGGAACTCACGAGCAACTTCCCAGTGGGTCACCCATCATGGGATTGCTCTGGCGCGCTACTCACTTAACTTCGGAGTTCCCATGGAACCCGAAGCCAGTGAGCTCCCAAAAGGCCTCGTGCTAGGTAGGGATGAGAATATACATATAAGGATCACTCCCCCTGGACGATGTGGGATGTCACAGCTACTTAGTTGGTGCAAATTATAATGAAAATATGTCTTTAGCCCCTGAAACTTAATTTTCCCCACATAAAATCCGACATAAGATTTTTACTTAAACAAAACCCATTAACTAGATTCCACATCAGCAAATTCATTAATTATGCTTGACTTTACACATTTGAAAATTTTTAGATGCCTAAAATAACCCTATTTTAATGTTTTTTTTTGAACAAAAATGTTAGGTATTTATTATATTTTTTTTTGTTTGTCAAACAATAGATTAATTTGTTAGATTAGATATTAGATTAGGGAGTCGGTGGGGTTTGAACCCACCTTGTAGTGCAAGGGTGGGCTAATTGCTACCCCTATTTTAATGTGATATATATACACAATTAATTTGATGCAGATTGTTAGGGAGAATTAATTATTTTGCAAAAAAAAAAATGTTATAAATTCATTGCCTAATATATAATAACAATAAAACATGCATAATATATGTAATAATACGTGCATAACAAGGTCAATAAAAAAATATTATACTAATTAATTTACCTATATGTAAATTTATGATTAGCAAATAACTTATATTTTGTAGGTAAATTAATATTGAATCAAATAACATTCCTTCATTTGTAGGCAACTTATTTTCCATATACTATTATATATATTTGACACATTTAATATTGAATTTAATATTATTTTATTCTTTAACATTAGAAAATTATGAAAATGCCCTTGTTGGACTATATTCGTGGACGTTTGAAGCCCTATCACTTTTTATAACATTTCACATATTTCTAGGTGGTACGTGTTCTTACAAACACGTGAGCGTGAATGGGCGTAAATCAGATGATTTATGCATGTTTCCCAATGAAGGGCAAAATGGTAAGTTTGCACTCTTGGGAATTTATTACTTGTTTATTGAGACAATAGTGAGTTGTCGGTAGTGCAGGCTGCATACTGTAATATTGATTGCTTATTCGTTGGGTTCGTTAAGCAAGTGGGCAAGTAGGCTCATTGATGTTAGTATTTTATTAGTTAGGTATCGTACCTAATTAATAATTATTTAGGCTTGACCCAAAGACACACATATATTTTTGAAGTACTTGATGATATGAACGTGTGGGCATAAGCGGTATTGAATTTGGAGCTACGACGAGGATATCACGAATTACGGAGCATGAAGGGCGTTTTGCTCACGCATGGGAGATATTTTTTGGGTTGTCTTTTGTAGCTTTGGGGTATGTGCTAAGTGGGGCCAACCGCTCATTCCCCTCACTCTTGTGTCCCCTCTCCATGTTTCCCTTTCACGTCTCAAGCTCTCACTCCTCTCTACCTCTCTCAGTTTCCCTCATCTCACTTCCCTATTATCTTCCTAACTTTCTCATTCCTTTGCAAACTCAGAGATCAAACCACCATTAGCTCGCCCCTCCTACGAGCTCACTCACCTCACACTTTCTCATCCCTCTCCTTCCCATCTCAAATCCTATGCTCATTTCACATATTGCACAACAACAAATTGGGCGATGGTTCACCATTATTTTCTCCAATGAGTTTCATCATCGCCGACGTTGGTAAGCCTCGAAAACCCTAAGATTCTCCTTTTAAACATGATCTGGTACTGTTTGTGACCTTTATATTGGATTTGGAGGAGAGTTTATGCAGAAAATGCGAAGGAGGAGACCTCCCTAGATTTTTGGAAATACAGAAACGTGGCCGTTGAGCCACTTTTAGACCCCTTTTCTTGCCAACTCCAACCATGACATGACCTCAAATGGGTATAGGTCTATTCTCTACATTTCTAACTTCACTTAGGAAGTTATATTTTTGAATCATCGATTTTGGTTGAAAAAACTTGCAACAATCTAGAAATCGCAATGAAGGCGCGTAGGCGGGGGTGATGACCAGTGCATGGTGACCGACCTCGTGCAACGCGTGGCCGCCAATGCAACCACCTTGTGGCAGTGTGTGCAGCGGCGTATGGAGGAACCCGAAGTCCTTCCTTAGGTTTCTTTATGTGCCGAATCCAAATCCGCTATCCGTTTTCCAAAATTCGATCATTTTAAAACATTTTCTTTATTAGTCGTGCTTTGTACGAATACTTGAATTTACGTTAGTTCATCATATAGTTATGTAAATGGTTTTGTTTCTAGGTGAAACGCATTGCAAGGATCTTCGATGCTCGCGAGGTGGGTTCAACCCGTCTTTGCTTTTAAATATTATATATTTATTTAGTTTGCATTTATATATTTAATAAAGAATTTGTAGACATAAATTTCGTTGCGTACAAATAATGCATCACAAAGCTCAACGTGGCATATGACTCATCGCAAATGGACAAGTCATTAATGACATGTGGCATAAATCAAGCAAATGAAGTGTAAAACATTCCTAAAACTCGGCAAAAGGGAGAAAATCCCCCTTAAAATCGAAAAGGGCCCAAAATCTCTCAAAACCGGAAAGAAAGCCAAAACATCTTCACAAAATAAGAAAGAATTGAAGATTGCTCACAAATAGGCAACAAGGCTTATAAATTTCGGCCAATACGAGGAAAGTGGCTGAATAAGACACAAATTTTGCCTAAATTCTCCCATGGACGAATCAAGACACAAATCAAGGCCAAATCCATCCAAAGGCATGGCTTTGGAAATCTATAAATACAAGGACCCAAGACACACAAAGGGGCCGAAAATCCTACATTCAGAAGAACCTCTGCACAAATCTTTGAAGACTAATACGATGCCAAAGCTCTCTTTGAAGAACTCACAACCAAAGCCGAAGCTTTCCTTCGACCAAAAGCCGAAGCATTCCCTTGAAGAATCAACAAGCACATGTGCCAAATTTTTCAAGACTTTGTTGCAAGCTCAAAACTTGTAACGACGTTGGATTCAAGATCAAGTCATCAAGGTCCTTGAATCAAAGAAATTCTACATCAACACCCCCTTTGCCACATCCCTAAACCTGAGGTGAAGACTATCCACGCATTGTTTTAAGCTCAAAACTTGAAGCAATCGTTCAATCGTTCGTTCAAGATCAAGTTATTGCGACCTTTAGATCAACAACCTATGCATCTACATGAAATTTGAAGACTGAATCAGAGGAAAATTATAAACAAAGATTGTAACCCTACAAATTCATCATTACAAATCTACTTTGTACATGTGTTCTTGTTTCATTTGATACAAAATTTTCGTGTTTACAAATTTGGCATGCCCGATAGGACATCTCTGCCTCTTATCTTTGTCTCCAAATCCGCAAGAAGCACCAAATGGCATTAAGAAAGGATCAAGCTGTTCTGCTACCAATGCGAAGAACAAGAACATCATTGCCACAAGTAGTGGTACTTTAGGCGTCACAACCCGAAGTAAAGTAAGAGCTCTCTCTGCCATGCCTTCCACCCCTACATTAACTTTGCCAAAGAAGCAAAAGCACTTGAGGCACGAGCTTATGTTCACCTTGGCCTTGCTAAGGGAAGAAAGCCCGAGGAGTTACTCTGAGTCGTTGACTTCCGATGCCGACTCAAGCATCAACTTGTATCCCATAGCCATGCAAGTCATGACTACTGATGTGACTTTAATTGAAGAATAGCTGGCATAAATAAGTGAAGCAATCGTAAGGCTGATAAAGATCGTGGAGGAAAATGATTTGCAGATTGCTACACTCGTCAACCGTCTAAAGGCGCAGTATGGCGAAAAAGTTGACCGTGACCTAAAGGTTGATTTACAAAAGAAGGAAACTGATGAAGATGATGAGCCTCCGATAGAAAAAGCTGAGGAGAAGTTGGACCAAGCAATGTCGCTTATGGGACCTCTCTCTATACATCAGTTGTATGAGATAATCACTAGCACTATCAAGACGCAATACAAAGGGAGCTCACATGACTTCGTACTGTACCCAAAGCCTTACTTCAAGAAGATTGACGCCTTAAGGATGCCAAGGGGTTATTAGCCACCAAAATTCATGCAATTTGATGGAAAGGGCAATCCCAAACATCATATTACCCATTTCATTGAAACTTGCAACAACATTAGGACGGAGGGAGACTACTTCATCAAGCAGTTCGTGTGCTTGCTAAAAGGTAACGGCTTTGACTGGTAAACCGACCTCGAGCTCGAGTCTATCAACAGCTGGGACCAACTTGAAAGGGAATTCCTTAACCGCTTCTACAGCACCTGCTGCACTGTAAGCATGCTGGAGTTGACAAGTACGAAGCAATAGAAGGATGAACCTGTCATCGACTACATGAATAGATAGCGTTCATTAAGCTGGATTGCAAAGATCGGCTTTCTGAAACCTCTGTCATTGAGATGTATGTTCAAGGTATGCACTAGGGGTTACATTACTTCTTCCAAGGCATAAAGTCGAAAACATTTGAGGAGTTAGCAACTTGTTCCCACAACATAGAGTTGAGTATTGCCAATTATAGGAAGAAGAAACTGATCATCGACTTCAAGAAGAAGAAGGTGTTTGCACTAAAGGTAGACAAAACTGGTAAGAAGCACGCCAATGATGCCTTTACCATCAACATTACCCCTATCAAGACCTCATCCTCGCCCATCAAGATCTCATCCAAGAACAAAGCAAAGGAAATTAAGAAAGGTGAGCCTTCTCGCACCCAAGATAGGAACAAAAATACCTTGAGGGAACTGGAGCAGAAGACGTACCCTTTTTCGGACTCTGACGTGGCCGCAATTCTAGATGACCTGTTGGAGAAGAAAGTAATCGAGCTGCCTGAATGCAAGCACCCTGAAGAGATAAATCGCGTTAACGATCCTAGGTACTATAAATACCATCTTATGGTGAGTCATCCAGTTAGCAAATGCTTCATCCTCAAGGAGCTCATCATGAAGCTAGCACAACAAGGGAAAATCGAACTTGACCTTAAAGACACGACCATAACAGATATTACTACGATTGAGTTTGGATTCTTCGATCTCGTGCCTCTCTAAGTGATGCTTGACCACTCTCGTCTATGTTCAAGCAACACAGCACTTTCTACGCAACCATCGTTGGGGGTAAGCGATCAAAATGCACTTACCAACAATGAAGAATGGTGGACACTGGTGACCTACAAAAGGACAAGGAAGCCAAGACCATGAGCCACACGGCCAAAAGTGGAACAAGGGAGAAAACACCACCGCTGTAACAATATAATGCCCAAAAGAGACGTAAGAGCTGCTAAGCTAACGTATATTGGGGAACCTATAGAGCAAGAGCCATGCATTCTCGTCTCCTTGCATGAGTACTTCCTGAAGGATTTTTTCCAACAGTGCATTACCGCTGCTGTCACATGGTTGAAATAGGTGATAGAAGAGTCTTCAAAAGGCAAAGTTATCGCCATCGAGGAAGAAAATACCCTTACGCCCAAAAAAAGGCTTGCCGGTACACTTTACCATCGATGAGGCACTATAATTGCCCAAGGAGATGCAAAGAGCACTAATAGCGGTCTTGGCGAGTCCTGACGACCACGAGGTACAAGAAAGCAAGAACGAAGGCTTAAAGCTTCGATCACATGAATATGCCATATGTTGTGCCGCTCATGACGCAATTAACTTGACTGATGAAGACTTGTTGTTAGGGTCAAAGCCTCATAACCATCATCTCTTCGTCTCTGGGTACGTAAGAGAAAACAAAATCAACCGCATGCTTGTAGATGGTGGATTGGCCATAAACATCATGCCAAAGTCAACAATGACCACAATTGGCATCAAGGTAGATGAACTATCCCGAAGCTGCCTTCTAATTCAAGGTTTTAACCAAGGAAGACAAAGAGCAATAGGTATAATCTGAGTTGAGATGACCATTGGCGAACTCAAGTCAAGCACGCGATTCCATGTGATTGACGCAAGAACTTCATACAACTTTCTTTTAGGAATGCCTTGGATCCATGAGAATAAAGTAGTGTTGTCCACCCTCCACCAATGCTTAAAGTTTTACCGAGAAGGGGTAAAGGTGATACAAGGCAACACCAAGCTATTCACCGAAGCCGAATCACACTTCACGGATGCCAAGTTTTACATGGATGAAGACATGGTACCCGAAGCTCTTCCTAATGAGATTAAATCCATATGCAAAGTCGCACCTAAAAAGAAGGAGTGGCAAGTTATGCCCAAGAAACAAGAAGGGGGAAGTCATGCCATCTTCAAGGAAAGACAATGATGAGCCTGCTAAACTGACAACAACCAAAGGGAGTGTGACACCCTCAAAAATACCAAACACAATCGTCTTCTGATACATTTCCATGTCAAGAAGAAAGAATGGGCAATCCCTATTCGAAACCAGAACAAGCAAAGCCAACATACAGCTGCACAATGATGATGTAAATCTACTTAAGACAAATGCAGTTTTACCTCTAACATGGCTTGGCAACACTAAAATTCCAAAACCACTGCAAGGTTTCATAAAACCCTTGCTAAAGAGGGCAGAACCAACCTCTCTTCCAACCAAGAGGACCGAAGAAGGTTTTGACCTAAACGCCTACAAACTCATGTCAAAGGCTGGGTACGATTTCACCTCCTCTTCAAATCTTGGAAACAAGAATGCAAACGCTATCAACGACAAAGAACATGACCTCACTGAAACTCAAAAGATGTTGAAGGAGCATGGTTACGGAGTTGACAACAACAAAGCTGGATTTAGCTTCACACAAAACATGCCCGTGAAGATTTCACGAAAAGCAAAAAACGCTAGTGCTTAACACATTAGCGTGAACGTTGAACGAAATCAAGAGGAGCCTAAACCCACCCCTCGAACGTCAGTCTTTGATAGACTGAATCACTCAAAATCTAGAATTTCGACACTTGATGCATTAATAGTCAAGACCAAACTTCCATCTTCAAATGGCTTAACGTGCGAACACCCCAAATCTTTGTTTTCGAAAGGTTGTCAAAACCTAAGAAACAAAACAACATGGCTAGCTTTCCTCCATGACGGTCAGCCTTGGAAAGACTTGAAGAAACCAAGAAGCTTTCTAGAAAGAGGAAGATAATGCCAAAGAAAGAAAAGCTCGACGGTCTAGCAGAAAAAGATGACGTTCGAAGCTCGATTCCTTTAAGGATGAATTGCCAAGCAACCTTGGAAGTTGACACAAAAAAACAACTGAAGGTAAGGAGGTGCACCATCATCCACATTGGCTAATCTTCACGCCAAGAAGCCCAAGAGGATGACACTAAAGAAGAGGTCCAAGACGTGTTCCACATCACAATCCAAGAAAACAAAGAAGACCAAATCCTCAAGGAAAACGTCATTGTAGCACCACCACAACTCGAGGATGGGGGGTAAACCATGGTTGATGATCTCAAAGAGCTCAACTTAGGCGACCACCAGACCCTAAAAAGAATAATAACAATGTTCAACAAGCTGAAGCCTGAGATCATCAATGTAAATAAGCACCACAAGTTTACCCAATGTGCTTGAACGCACAAATAAGGAAAAATCCGCATTGCTCTGACAAAAACCAACTCTTTTTAGAACATGATTGAGCTTGGCGTACCATGCATGTGGACTTTGCTTGAGACCATATATGGATTTATGAAGTTTGCATACTATTTCTGGATTGTTTGATTGAGGATGACCTGGGAGCAGTTTCATGAAATCTTTTTCTTCAAGTTCATCATACAGAAAAGCATTTTTAACATTCATTTGAAAGAAAGGCCATGCATTGTTAATAGCAACAGATAATAGCACCCTCACAATGTTCATCTTTGCCACGGGAGCAAATGTCTCCTTGTAATCCACTCCATAGGTTTGTGTAAATCCTTGAGCAACTAATTAAGCCTTGTTCCTTTCAATCGTGCCATCTGAATGGAACTTAGTCTTGATACCCAACGACTTCCCACAACCTTCTTCCTTTTGGGAAGTTTCACTATAGTCCAGATGTTGTTTTCATGAAGAGCTTGAAGCTCTTCTGCCATAGCAGCTTTTCACTCACTATGTAGATTAGCTTCTTGAAAGCTTTGTGGTTCACTAGTTTCAGTAATTGCACTGAGGAATGTAGCAAAAGAGGATGAAACTTTACTATAATCAATAGCAGAAGTTAGGGGGTGCATGGCATTGTAAGTTACATAATCATGTAACTTGGATGGAAGTTTCCTTTCACGGGGAGGATTTCGACGAACTGTAGGAGATTGAATTGCTGGAACATGAGCAGTTTCTTGGTTGGAGGGACTACTTGAGGGTTCTGGTGAGATATGTTCTTCAGATACCACATGTGGAGAATTCTGTAGGTTGCTAACATTTTCCTCATTCAATATCTGGTCCCTTGAAATATCTGTTGTATCCTCTTCACTGGGATATGGTATTGGGAACAAATCAAGCAAATTATCCCCCTCTTTAGAATAGTCCAGAGGTTGAGTAAAGTAAGGCATGGTTTCTTCAAATTTCACATCTCTTGAAACAACTATTTTCCTAGTTGTTGGATTGTAACATTTGTAACCCTTTTGAGTGGATGAATAGCTTAGGAAAACACATTTGGGAGCCCTTGGATCTAGCTTTCCACGATTTGGTGCTTGAATGTGAACAAAGCATGTACATCCAAACACTTTCAAATGGGATAAATTGATCTGTCTATCTTTTAATACCTCATAAGGTGATTTGAAGTTCAATATCTTGCTAGTAATCTATTGATGAGATATGCAACAGTAAGAACACCTTGTGACCAGAATTTTTTAGGCACATTCGAGTGAAACATAAGAGCTCTAGTTTTTTCAAGTAGATCTCTATTCTTCCTTTTTGCTACCCCGTTTTGTTGAGGTGTTCTAACACAACTAGTTTGATTGTAATATACCATGTGTGCTTAGATAGTGAGACATGTTTTGAGACATATATTCGGAGCCATTATCTGATTGTAAGACATGAATGTTTGAAGAAAATTGTGTGTTTACAAGTCTATGAAAATCTTGAAAAACTTCCAGCACTTCACTTTTAAATTTTAAAAGATACAACCAAGTGATCCTTGTGAAATCATCCACAAAAGTTACAAAATATTTGTATCCATTAAAGGGCTCTAGGACTGGTCCCTAAACATCGGAATGCACAATTTCAAAAGGATTACTAGCCCTAGACAAGGAGGAAATGAAAGGTAATCTAGTGAACTTAGAGAAGTGACAAACATCACAGGAACTTGTAACTTTGCACAGGTTTGGAAACAAAAAGGATAGAACTTTATCAGAAGGATGTGCAAGTCGTTGGTGCCAAAGTTGTTGTTCTTGAACCAAGCTTGAAGTGACTTGAAAAACCTTAGGAGTTTGGACATGCTTGGAAAGGTAGTAGAGACCATTTAGGAAAAAACCTTCACCAATCGCCTTCTTAGTGGTGATATCCTGAAAAACCACAGCTTTTTAGGAGAAAATAGCGAGACATTTTAGTGAGTTTGTGATTTTTCCAACAGATAAGAGTTGAAAAGGGAAAGAGAGAACATAAAGAGCCTCAGACTCGGCATCACTAGAAATCAAATGTGTTTTCCCTCTCCCCACAACCATAGCACCCTTGCCATTGGCAACTGACACTTGAGATGGACATGAGAGTTTTTCAAAATTATGTAGATTTGTAAACTTGTTAGTCATATGATCAGTAGCTCCTGAATCTATAATCCAATAATCATGCACATTACCGACTTTGAGAGCAATTGAGAAGGATTGTAAGATACTTGGAATATCTTGTTGTGTCACACCTTCATTTTCAACCAAAAAACCAGTAAATTGCCCGAGTTGAGCAGGTTTTTTGTTGTCACCTTGATTAGTTGATCCTTCATTATCTCCATAACCTTGTTTCTTGTGGAGGAAGGCAGCAAATTCATTTATTAGGTTGGTTGGATTGGAGGTAAACTTATATGCTCCCTCGGAATGAGTGGTGACGATATGATTTGCCTTGTAGGGTGAGTTGTGTGAACTCTTAGGGAAACCCTTGTTGTTGTCCCTTGAAGACTTAGGCCTTAGCTTAGGGTGGAGAATCTAGCAATGATCTCGTGTATGTCCACCAGTATCACAGTAGCTACATTTTACAATAGATTTCTTTCCTTTGTAGCCCATCTCGTCACCAGTTATGTGGTTAGAGAGATATACCCTAGCTTCTGGTATATTTGCCTTTAATTCCACAGTCATGATTTTTCTACGAGTTTCTTTCTTTTAATCTTGGCACACACACTTGAGAATGAGGGAAGATTAGGATTCATGAGGACATGACTCCTGGGATCTTCGTATTCAGGACTTAAACTCACAAGAAGTTGAAATATTTTGTCCTTCTCAGCTCTCTTGGTCAATACGACAGCGTCAATGGTGTGTGGCCGATAGACATTCAACTCGTTCCACATGGTGGTTAACTTCCCAAGATGCTGCACAAATGAGTTTCCTTCCTGTTGAAGACCCGCAATGTCCTTTTTTAACTGGAACACTCGAGCTGCATTATTCTGATTCCCATACATTTCTTTGAGATTTTTCCAAATGATGTATAAGGATTCAGTATAGTTGAAAATTTCTGCAATCTTTCGATCCATAGAATTTAGTAGCCATGACATGACCAACTAGTCTTTGCACAACCAGTCATTGTAATCTGGTGAGGACATATCAGGCGCTGGAATAACACCATTAACAAAACCAAGTTTCGATCGTCCTCTCAAGGCAAGAGTGATTGCTCTCTCCCAAGGAAGATAATTGAACTCATTTAGTAAGACAGAACTCAGACGTTGATTTGGGTTGACATCAACATCTAAATGAAATAAAGATGGCACAACATGCGAGCTAACTTCTTCGCCATGCACTGAACTCTCTTCAGCCATGATAGAGAATCAGGAAAAAACTCACAAATCTCTTAAGAAACTACTCAGAAGCAGGTTGATTAGGATCACTGCTCTAATACCATATTGAGTTTTGAAGGTATATTTTGTATTATATTGAAACAAAGTACAAAGATAGCTCATATATATGAGCGTGGGAAGAAAAGAAAAACAAGGAACAAGAAACAATCTTCCTTCCTTGATTTACGCCTAATCACATAACAACTAAAGCAAGATCAGCAAATCCCTTGAATTAGTGAGAATGATAGCCATACTTCAAGTTGTTAGACAACACCCCATGCACACACCCATGTTACCTATCGGCTAGGGTAAATGATAGCACCCCATACACACAGCCATGCTGATTAAGGTAACTGACAGAAAGTAGATCTTCTTCCTAATCTTCTTCCAATAGTTTGCCCAAAAATCAGGGTCTCGGCGGTCTGCATCATGTTAGCATCTTGCAGTGTAACGGGCTTGTCAGCTAGTTGCCCTGAGATGGAGAAAACACCGCCGTATTTGATTTGTTCCGGCTTGTCCTCCTGATGCCTCCGTGGCTATTCCTGGCTCATTATTTTTATCAGTATTTTGTGATAAAACAACGTTTTTTCAACAGTTTTGGTGGTTCTGACTAGTTCTATACATACTTACAGCAGCAAGGGAACAACGAGAGATTTTTATATCGGTGATATATAGTTATGGAATGTTATTGACACGTAGGGCTTTTTGGAGACGTGTCGAGATAGAGGCCGGGACAGTTCGACTTGTAACGCTATATAAATCACTTGTGCTTGCAGTTTGGTAGATTGCTAGCCCTTATCAGCTTAGGACACTCATCAGTTCAAGTTTTTATTATTTCCTGGTATAACCGAGAATTGGTGTTCGATTACCTACCCTATGAAGTTACCATTTTAAAGTAAATAAATTATAGTTCAAATTATTAAGAGCATTTACTCAAATAATCTATATTGGAGTTCTCTCGTCTCACTCTCTCGCACTCCTTCCTCACTCTTTATCTCTCACTCACTCTCAAGCTTGTCAAAATATATTTTCTCCCTAAATTTTTAATTTTTTTCATAAATATGTGATTTTGGAGTTAATTTTGGGTTTGGGATAGGGGATAGGGTGAGGGGTGGAGTTTTGGGTCGGATTTGGGGCATGCCGATTTTGGGGAGGAGCAATTTTTTTGGTATCATTTTATGTTGTTTTTTTGTTATTTGACCATATTTGTTTTTTCAAATTGTCAGGACTTTGACAGTTGAAGTTGAGGAGTTGAGGATTAGGAAACTATCGGACCATATCCCCCGCCACCACCACCACAATAGACTTGTATAGGATTTTATTATTGTACTTTGTTAATTTATAGGTACATTTTAATATAATATATACTATGGATAATTTGATCATTATTGTTCACGTGTAATTTTGTTTTGAATATGTCAATTTAAATTAAAGTAATTAAAAAATAAAGCCATATAATTAAATTAAATTAAAAAAGAAAAATTCCAAAAATCTTGCTCTGTCAAATATTTCGTCGCTAAACAATTAATATAATTAAATTAAAATAAGAGAAATAATAAAACAAAAGTCAAAGACCTTGCGCGACAAAATATTTCGTTGCACAAACAATTAATTTCGTCACGCAAAATATTAAATTAAATAATCAAATAAAAATAAAAACAAAAAACTTTGCGCGACGAAATATGTCGTTGCGCAAAGTACCTTCGCACGACGAAATATTTCGTTGCGCAAAGTACCTTCGCATGATGAAGACTAATTTTTGTCACGCAAACCTTATCTTCATGAGCTTTGCACGATGAATCTTGCGCAAGAAAAATTTCGTCGTGCAAGGTTTTGAGCAACATAATCATGCTTTGCGCGACAAATCTTATTTTGTCTCGCAAAATGTTTTTTTCTAGTAGTGAGGGTAGTGTGTCGGATGGCTCCTTGAGCTCATATAACAAGTATACCTCTTAGATTCTTTCCTAGCTTATGGTTTACATGCCATTAGATTACCATGTGTCACAACCTCATGGAATTCTACATTAGGTTTGGATCTGTGCATCATTGTCAAATTCCAAGGAATATAGCCGTTTGGAATCAAATCATCATTTTACAAAGAAATGAAATAGTTCTTTTGAAGCTTTCATCATCTCCATTTTGTTCCTTTACATTTCTGGAAATACAAAGACCAAAAGCTGAAATTAGCTATTCAACATTAACACTGCATACGTTGCAAGTTTGCAACTTATTATATATATGTAATTAAAATTTATTGATCGTCTAGTTCATATCTATCCCACTCGACCATTCGAAAACTGCCTTCGGTGGTGCTGTGGAATTCATTGAGGTGCTGCAACCTCCAGCCCATTCCCTGCACGAGTAAAGACTGATTCAGAAAACGAAAGGAAAGCGTCGAAGAATATACTTGAATCCCACATCCAACAGTTGAACAATAAAAAATAAAAATCTTGACTGAAAGGAATTACAAAGACTCATAGTATGATAATGGGGAAACTTATTGAAATTCATAGTCATAAAAATCTGTTTATGTGTATATAAAAATATTTGTGATACAAAAATCTTACCATCTATATCAAAGAAGAAGACTTGCCGCAGGAGCGTACCATCATCTAGGCACCTCTCAGAAGTTTGAATTCCCTTCTCCTGCAAGACCAAATTTGTTCAGATAAATCGCGATCGTGTCAAATAGAGGAAGAAAAATATAAGCAAATAAAACGAGAACAAACAAGCATGCTAGCTTTGAAACATGCAAGATAAACAACCATATTTATGTGTGTGCTTTAGATCCGCCACAGCTGAGCAGTGGCGGATTCACATAAGGACCAGGATAGGCACAAGCCCCTTCTGCATGCAGCTCCCACCATAGCATTAGCATGTTGGTTTACAAGACTTTTATAACCCACCGTTTTACTGCATGAAGGTGGTGAAAGAAATTTTTTTTATCTTAAAAGAAGGTCTACTATATGCTGTGTTGCCTTGGTAGCAGTTCTAAGCCATGACGTTTTCAATAATTAGTTCATCGTTTATGATATACATATATATATATATATATATATATATATATATAATCGTGTAATACTTGTTGTCCCATGAAATCTAAAGCTTCATCATTTCTCTTTAGTTTACAATTATTTGTGATAATGTCACTCACATTTATGTGTATTTTTCTCCCCTTGTAAATGAGTGATTTTAGGTTCAACTCTCATTAATAGCTAGTGGTTACGATATTAAATTATTGCTGCTCAATCATTATGTAGCTTAGCTCAATATTTACTCTTAGTGTAAAATATCGTTGTATCAAAATATTTATACATGCCAACACAACGAAACCTCATAATTTTTTTACATTACTTATATTGTACTTAATTCCTTTAATAAAGTCTACATAGTCTAGCCTAAAGGCCCCTAGCCTCGACACTTCTGGCTCCGTCACTACCGCTGAGTGCAGATCTCCGCTATCCGTGGACCATAAAGTCCCATAGAGAGAGTTCTCAGACAAGCAGATCTTAAATATCCCGCAAGAAACACCGGTAAAAGCTCCAGGATAAATTGTGAGTGGATGTGTAGAAATGATCCATGTCGGAAGTTTATCAAACGTTGCATTTGCTTATAACTCATAAGGAGCAAAAGAGGAACAAGCCCTAGCACCAAAGGCTAGTCCATATAAAAGGTTTTCACTATCAAAAATCAACCAGCAACAATAAAATACATAATGCATTGCATATATACCTTGAGGGTTTGGACTAATGACGGGAGATTGGAGACAGTGAAGCAGATATGTTGGCCTCTGCCGAGATGGACCGGATCAGCTTCAGGTAACTTAGCGGCAAATGGCCCTTCTGGAAGGTTAAAACTAGGGTTTCTCACAATGAAGTGAAAAGCTTAATTTCCAGGGAACATGAGCCATAACACCTTCACTCCCGCAAAGGTTGGGGCTTCAACCTCCTCGAATCCAAATATTTACCAACCATGTACCATAGCAAATTCAACTCAATCACGTTAATAATGAAGTTACCACATATTAGCTTGTTAAAATTGAAGTACTTAGTTTTTGAAAAGTTAAGGAACCTCTTTGTAGAAATCGGCGAGGCGCCTGATATCGGGGGATTCTCTGGCAATGTGGCTCAGACACACTCCGGCCTGCTGCTGCCATTTCTTTCCTTTTCGTATGCTGTTTGAAGCTACGTTTCATGTCTGCCTTTATAGGTGGATTTTAACGACCACTAGTAAAAAAAACACTTTGCGCGACGTAGGTACTTTCGTCGCGCAAAGTAAAAAATCGTTGCCTAAGGGTTTGCGCGACGCAATCTTCGTCGCGCGTTAATCGTCGCGCAAAGTCTGAGACGCTAGGGTTTGCGCGACGGCCCACGGGGCGTGCGTCGCGCAAAGTGGGTTTGCGCGACGGCCACGGTGTGCGTCGCGCAAAGTGGGTTTGCGCGACCAACGGTGTGCGTCGCGCAAACCAACTTTGCGCGACTATGGACTGCGTCGCGCAAACCCACTTTGCGCGACGCACTTAGTTGGTCGTCACGCAAATCCACTTTGCGTGACTAACGGAGTGCGTCGCGCAAACCCAGTTTGCACTACCGACTTTGTGCGTCACGCAAACCCACTTTGCGTGACTAACGGTGTGCGTCGCGCAAACCCACTTTGCACTACCCACTTTGTGCGTCACGCAAACCCACTTTGCGTGACTAATCGAGTGCGTCGCGCAAACCCACTTTGCACTACCCACTTTGTGCGTCACGCAAACCCACTTTGCGTGACTAACCGAGTGCGTCGCGCAAACCCACTTTGCACTACCCACTTTGTGCGTCACGCAAACCCACTTTGCGTGACTAACGGTGTGCGTCGCGCAAACCCACTTTGCACTACCCACTCTGGGCGTCGCGCAAACCCACTTAGCACTACCCACTTTGTGCGTCACGCAAACGCACTTTGCGTGACTAACGGATAGCGTCGCGCAAACCCACTTTGCGTGACTCATGCGTACGTCGCGCCAAGTAGGTTTGCGTGACGTACGCATGAGTCACGCAAAGTGGGTTTGCGCGACGGAGCCATGCGTCGTGCAAAGTGGGGAGTAGTTTTGGTCAAACAATTTTTTTTTTTTAATTTTTGATAAATATTGTAATTAAATTCGAAAGAATAATTAATTAACCAAGCAAAAGTATTTAATTATTAAATATATGAAAATGTACATACAAGATCCAAACAAAAAAGAAAAAACTAAAAGTGAACTAGGTTTAATACATCAAGCTACTAGGTATCAGCAGGGCGAGGTGGCTCTGAGGTCGAAGGTCGACCAAGATGAAGTGCTGGTAGTGAGATTTGAAGGCCGGACATCTGTATGGCTTGTACAAGGTCTCTCCACGCCCCGGCATATGACCTCATCTCCTCGCCCTGGACCCTCAGCTGCTCCTTCATCTGCTCGCCCTGGGCCTTTAGGGTTGTCACTTCCTCCTTCAATGCATCTACCTCTGCGTTTGATCTGGAAGAAGAGGCACCCGTTTCACGAATTTGTGCTTTCCCCATACACCGAACAACCTTGCCACGACGACGACCTAAGTTCTGATCCAGGACATCAGTCATGATCTGAAAACCTACATCCTCAGGTATCGTGACGTCCTCGATCGGGGTCTCCGGGGGAAGCTGCGATGTTGCTTCTTGAAGAACAGAAGTGCTCTTTTCCACCATAGTAGCCTATAATAATAAAGAAAAAACATATAATGTTTAATAACAAAATATAAATAATATTTGAATGATTCATACATATAAGAATAATAATAATTACATATACTTACATGAAACTGCTCAGTAATCTCCTGACCAGGTCGAACGTAAACGTCCTTAAACATGTCGATTGCTGGGAACTTAGAACCCTCCTGAAGAAAAAAAACAGTAAGAAAATTTTATTAATCAATAATAATAATAATAAATTGTATAAAATTTCAAAGTTAATATACTTTTACCTGACGTCGTGTCTGAAGCCTATACGAAAAGGGCTTCGAACCGGAATGGTGGAGAAGTGTCTTTGACTCACGAGCTTTTTGGCCAGCAACAGATTTCTTCTGTTAAACACACAATATACATGTTAGTGCAACTATTTGAAATAAATTAATAAAAAAAGCGTAAAAAATAACTAAAACAATAATAAATTATTAATAAAATATTAACTACATACCACAAATTTTGGGTCCGTAAAATGTTTGCAGAGCCACTCCCAATCATCTGGTCGGTCCTTTAACTCGCTTGGAACATGTAGGCGAGCAATCTCTGGATCATCCCATCGCTTAAAAAACGTGTGAAAAGTGCTCTTCCAATTTTTGTACCGATTTGCTAAGGTCTCCTCTAAGTAGTTCATGACCTCAAGGGATATGTCCTCAAGATCATAAATGACCTACGAATATGAAAAACAATAAAATAGTAGTAAGAAATTTAATAATATTAAGATAATATATTTTGGTTTTTAATATTTGTAAACAAAATTAAAAAAATGATAAAGGCTAAAAATTAATATACTAACCGACAACTCGTGTCGCACCATTCTCTTCGTCTCCTCGGGAATTTCTGCCCAACACTCCCACTGAAAAGGACAATAGTCTCGAATAACAACACCACAGCTACTAGCAATGAAGCTATGTTGCTGTGAGGTAGCTGCTCCACGATGTTGCGCATCATACACAATCTTGATCTTGGAGGCGGCCTGTCGTGCGCTCTGTGACTGCTTCAGCATTCGACTAGGCCCTCTGGTGTTTTTTTTAGCTGGCCAAAAATACTTAAATGGTGAAATCCCGAAGCTTAAATTTGTAAAAAAAATTCGACACAACCTTCCGTAATAGTATAACATTTTCCAAAACCTTAAAATAATAAAATAACATTAATTCACAACCAGCAACAGATTTTCACAATCCAACAAATTTTCACCATCATAAAAATAATAGTTTTAAAATGAAAAAAAAATATAGCGTAGTGAGAATTAGAAAAAACTACCTGGATGGGAGGCCTCACACTCGACTCTGGATTCCGAAGAAGTGTGATCAGAAGGTTCCGGCTCACGGCGCCGCCGATGAGGCCGCCGTGCACTGAGGTGCTCAACTGACACTGATGATGTCGATGATACGGGCACCTGGGACGCCGTAGGAGTGGCCTCAGCAAAGGGTGTAGGCTCGCTAATCAATGGAGCACTCACGGCTGGAGCCATAGATGCTGATAATGCAGGAGGTGCATTGGTCACACTCCGACGACGAGTGATCAACTGCGACATCTATACACTTATTCAACCATAAAAATATAACATTAGAAACTAATCCTACAACATTTTCTTAAATGCAACAGATAATGTTGTGGGTTTCATGACAAGGTAAATGCAACAGAAAAACTCACATCAAGCTTTCAAGAAGGATTATAACCCTGGAGTATCAATATTTCTCTTACAGTTTTCAACCTTATCATATTTCTCAAATGCAATTGTGATCCTAGAAAAGGAAAATGCGATTGTAACTATACAACGTATTAACTAAGCACAATGTAGGAAACCAGGAATATGTACCCCATCGTATTAACTATACAACCTTATCATATTTCTCAAATTTATTCTCTCTCTCATATAGATCTACTTGAAAGGTCTTAGCTAGTTTTGCTAGATGGTGGATTTCTTATCCATATTTTGTAATTCATGTTATTGTTTTAATAAATTGTTACTTTTTTTCTCAAAAAAAAAAATAGAAAAGAAAGAAAAAGCTGACACCATCATCCCGTAGGCCATAGTTCTTTTATTTGAGTAATAACAGGAAGCAAAACATATTGCACAAGATCAAGAGAACGTACCCTGGTTCTGTCACATATACAAGGCCACAAGGGAAACGAAAATTTCTAGCCTGCATGAAAAGCAGAGTAATGTCATAACATTAAGTGAAAGGCGTGCATAAAGAAGAGTAATGTCATAATTTCTAGGCTGCATGAAAAGCAGGGTCAACATAATTCAAAAAAGGGTAAAGCTCTCAGAATAGAATATATATATATATATATATATATATATGGAGAGAGAGAGAGAGAGAGAGAGAGAGAGAGAGAGAGAGAGAGAGAGAGAGAGAGAGAGTATACGACAAGCTACACATGTAATATGCAAAAGAAATGCACTTGACTTGGTTAAAAGCATGCCAAAATTGGAATAACAAAATTCAGTTCAAGCAAATGCAGACTTCTATATGAGGACAATAGCCCAGCAACAACTTGTAAGATCACTCTCGAATACTAAGTACAAACGGCAAAATCAACCAACCTGTTGGTACGATAGAGGTTGAATCACTCCACCACTTACTTCCAAGAAGTAATTAGGGGTTATTGAGTGTAAATCTTGCACCTGAAATAAATAGGATAACAAATTTACTGATGGCACCTTAATGAAACAATGCTACAAACTAAAGGAATACCACCAAACTGCATCCAGGTATATAACACAGTTGAATAAATTATGGGGTAAAGACCTCAATAAGTTCATACCTAGCCCAGTGAAGAAATAACTTAATTATGCATTGTGATAAAGGCCTTAGTCTCTCTTTCATCAGGATGCATAATGAGGAATGGGCAGGGACAATTTCAGAACGAAAAACAAAAGTTTCAATTTACCAAGCTGACATTAATGCAAGCAAAGTAACTATATCTAAATATTTTCAGACAAAGGCTAATGCAGTGAAAGTTGACTTGTGACATAAAATATTATCAGAGAAAACACCTCTAACCTAGCCATGTCTAAAGGGCAATCAGAGCATCCCTAACAGGTAATGGCTTAAACCTCTACATGTGCGGTTCAACCATTTCAATAAATTCACTGTTATTGGTTTTCCTCTCCTATCCTTTTCTCTACCCTTTTTTCAGTCCATTAAAGATGCCCCTCATGTTATACTGAGGTTCCATAAGTCCCAACTCCTAGTTAAATCACCAAACAGATACCATTTACTAATGGCGTTACAAACCAACCAAAAGAAAAAGGAAAAACGGTTTTGGGACAGTTGAAACGACCCCTTTCCTTACAAACCAACCAAAATGCTTCAAACACAACCAATTTGCCCAGATTTATGGGTTGACAAAGTCTGACCTTGGGGTTCACACCTCATTTTAACTTGGTGGATGAACTTTAGCATTTGAAGCTCGCGCAGGAAATCAAGGAAGAAAATGGAGAAGGTAGCCAAAGATGGAGCGGGATTTGGTGCAAGCAAAGGGAAATTTGGGCAAAATGATAAACTTAGCCTTCACAAGGCTACGAACTCTCTACAATACTATCCCAAAGAGGCATGATGGAAAAAGAGAAATATACAATAATTTAGCACAAACAAGTTAATAAAAATCCATGGAGGAATAATCCAACTTAATCAAAGCTGTTGAGGCATTTCGTCAAACAGGTTAGGGACAACAATTTAGCACAAACAAGTCCATGGAGGAATATACAATATACTCTATCTTCCAAGTGCTAAATTTCATAAACCCTATATTAATTCCAAAATTTACCTGATTTGGGGGAGAACCGATGAACAGTGAGATCGAAAAAGAAATCAGCGATGTGGGAGGAAGTGAGGGATGAGAGGTGGAGGAACAGAACTAACAGCTTGGAGAACAGAACTAACATCAGAAGTGGAGGAGCTGCGATGTTGCTCCTTGGAGAACAGAAGTGAGTTAAAAAATTCTTGGAGGGTGAGGTTGAGAGAGAGAGTGAGTTCGAGGAGGGTGAGGAGGGTTTGAGATTTGAGGGATGAGAGGTGAGCGTCCAAACTTGGACAAAGTGAGGGATGAAAGATGAGCATCCAAACTTAAAAGGGAAATAAAACTAGAAATTTGAAAAAAAAAAAAAAAAAAGCGCCATTTTTTTACTATTAAACCGCCAAAATTTTCACAACTGGCGCGACGTACGTATACAATTTGACGTCACGCAAAGTGGTTTTGCGCGACGATCACATTAAGGCGTCGCGCAAAGTTTTTTTTTTTTTTAATTATTATAAAAATTACTGAAAATGTGACATATTTTAAATTGAAGATCGAATTCATTCATTGTATTCATATAGGGTCAAGGAGTGTAGTTATAAAAAATTATCAAAATCGGAGCTAAAATAACCGTTAAATCGTGATTTTTCGTTTATAACCGTTGAAAAGCTTTGTCCCGTTACTTGATCTCTGAATGTTTTTTTTTTTTTGATTTTTTGCTGATGTGATCTCCAAGCATATACAAACCATTTTGACGGTTTGGATCGTTGAAATTAGTTTTGGAGAATTGGTAAAACGATAGATTGACTAACACTTAGAGATTATTCATACTTTCATTAAGTATAACATAATATTTTGTGGTATCCACTTGTGTACATATTTTAAATTGAAGATCGAATTCATTCATTGTATTCATATAGGGTCAAGGAGTGTAGTTATAAAAAATCATCAAAATCGGAGCTAAAATAACCGTTAAATCGTGATTTTTCGTTTATAACCGTTGAAAAGCTTTGTCCCGTTACTTGATCTCTGAATGTTTTTTTTTTGTGATTTTTTGCTGATGTGATCTCCAAGCATATACAAACCATTTTGACGGTTTGGATCGTTGAAATTAGTTTTGGAGAATTGGTAAAACGATAGATTGACTAACACTTAGAGATTATTCATACTTTCATTAAGTATAACATAATATTTTGTGGTATCCACTTGTGTACATATTTTAAATTGAAGATCGAATTCATTCATTGTATTCATATAGGGTCAAGGAGTGTAGTTATAAAAAATCATCAAAATCGGAGCTAAAATAACCGTTAAATCGTGATTTTTCGTTTATAACCGTTGAAAAGCTTTGTCCCGTTACTTGATCTCTGAATGTTTTTTTTTTGTGATTTTTTGCTGATGTGATCTCCAAGCATATACAAACCATTTTGACGGTTTGGATCGTTGAAATTAGTTTTGGAGAATTGGTAAAACGATAGATTGACTAACACTTAGAGATTATTCATACTTTCATTAAGTATAACATAATATTTTGTGGTATCCACTTGTGTACATATTTTAAATTGAAGATCGAATTCATTCATTGTATTCATATAGGGTCAAGGAGTGTAGTTATAAAAAATCATCAAAATCGGAGCTAAAATAACCGTTAAATCGTGATTTTTCGTTTATAACCGTTGAAAAGCTTTGTCCCGTTACTTGATCTCTGAATGTTTTTTTTTTGTGATTTTTTGCTGATGTGATCTCCAAGCATATACAAACCATTTTGACGGTTTGGATCGTTGAAATTAGTTTTGGAGAATTGGTAAAACGATAGATTGACTAACACTTAGAGATTATTCATACTTTCATTAAGTATAACATAATATTTTGTGGTATCCACTTGTGTACATATTTTAAATTGAAGATCGAATTCATTCATTGTATTCATATAGGGTCAAGGAGTGTAGTTATAAAAAATCATCAAAATCGGAGCTAAAATAACCGTTAAATCGTGATTTTTCGTTTATAACCGTTGAAAAGCTTTGTCCCGTTACTTGATCTCTGAATGTTTTTTTTTTGTGATTTTTTGCTGATGTGATCTCCAAGCATATACAAACCATTTTGACGGTTTGGATCGTTGAAATTAGTTTTGGAGAATTGGTAAAACGATAGATTGACTAACACTTAGAGATTATTCATACTTTCATTAAGTATAACATAATATTTTGTGGTATCCACTTGTGTACATATTTTAAATTGAAGATCGAATTCATTCATTGTATTCATATAGGGTCAAGGAGTGTAGTTATAAAAAATCATCAAAATCGGAGCTAAAATAACCGTTAAATCGTGATTTTTCGTTTATAACCGTTGAAAAGCTTTGTCCCGTTACTTGATCTCTGAATGTTTTTTTTTTTTGATTTTTTGCTGATGTGATCTCCAAGCATATACAAACCATTTTGACGGTTTGGATCGTTGAAATTAGTTTTGGAGAATTCGTATGCCATCAATCAAGTTCTCTGTGTGTGTGTGTATATATATATTTATTAAGTACATTTAAATCTATTTATTTTGTATGTATAAATTATAATTGACTGGTTCACAGAATCGTACATACATCACGTGTCACGTGTGTCATTATAAAAATAGTGAGATATTTCATGACAGTCATGTGTGTGATAAAAAGTTAATAACTTAAAAAAAAAAAAATTTCTCACCACTTCTATTAATAACTTAAAAAGTTAATATCTTAAAAATAGTGAGATATGTCATGACAGTCATGTGTGAGATATGTCATAGAGAAACAAAAAAACAGAAATTTGCCGCACCCATCATATTCCGTCTTAATTTTCTATTTAAAAGTTGTAAAGGTACCCTAAACTCCCGCACTGGTAACACGAATATTGAGCAAGGTCAATAACATCATCACTTAAAATTTTGATGATTTTTCTACTAGTGCTACAGTTTACCCTCCGTACAAAATTAGCAAGGTCAATAAGTAAAATCTTGAGTATAACCAAAAGTATATTCTCTCTATCAGATATGCCCTTGTTACGCGGTAGAGAGTCAATGACTGGGTCAACGAAATTTCCTGCCTATTTGCGGCTTAGTTACAGTAAGATCTGTGTATAATGTTTGGCCGCAATATATCTTCATGTCACACTGCATATCTCTCTCTCATTCAAGTAAGAATAAAAGTTCTACAAATCAATGACATGAAAAGTTATGGATTTTTAAACAAGGTATATCAAACTATACACCCAAAGCAAATCATTTACACAGTTGCAATTCGTAGTTCCTAATCGTTCTTCAATCCATCGGAAGCACGAAATTAGTATTCAAACGACCAACTTTCTTTCTTCAATCCCACACTTTTGCTCCTTAGAATTTATCCTTACCAATGAGCCACAACCAGTCAAGGCAAACCCCTGCAAATATGCCTCCCAAACGAAACAGAACAAGTATATTTCCCAAGGCATTTTGCTCAGGTCCCTGCAAATCAAACAACCAGAAATTAATTTTGATTTCATTTCATTAGAAACCGTGAAAACATATGTTATATTCGGAACAGGTTACGTACGTTGTAGCCTTTGGGTGCCATTGTCATGACACAGATAGTGAGATAACCATTTGTTAATCCTAAGATTGATGTCAGCAAGATCATCCACCCTTGGTCAGCGTACTTTCCTGTGAAGTAGTACGCTGGAACAAAGAGGAAACGCAATAGGATTGCAATCAGGATGCCCTTTCTGGACTCGATCTTTAGGCATTTGATGAGGGGTATGTATCGCGATATCAAATCGAGAGTCTTACCTCATGGATGAAGAGCATCGATTGTGCAGAGCACTTCTGACCACTACAAGCATATGCATCCTGATCACAGACCCATGCAACATAGTCTTCCTGCGATAAGAAATGGAAACGGATAAATCAATAACAGACGTGACTCTACAAAGAAAGAGTTGTATACTCTAGAAACATAAAATTGTCGTAAGAAACCTCATGAACGTCAGTCCCTAAAATCTTCCAGTCAAATCCTGGATCTTCCAACTTAACACGACCCTTCAGGTCACCAGCCAACTTATCTGCCACTCTTGAGCTACCAGTGAAAAGGGTCATTAGTGGATTTCCCTGTTGACATAATAGAAGTAAAATGTTCATTCAATCAACACGTCATAAGTTAGTAGTGTAACCTCTAGGAACGCAAATATGTGGATGAAAGCTATGAGCGGTCTCTTCCAGAGATTATTGCACAGTTTCAAAATAATTTATTTGCACATTGAACCAACCTCTAATAGTAGCTTGTTCATTGTCTGCCCATCAGAATTTATGAAGTCAACATCCTCTGTCGGTAGCCCACAGTAATGAAGCAGCCTCAGCATTTGCTCCATAACAATGCTTACCTACAAAAAAAATGTTGCTCACCAGTTAAATTATAACGAGCAGAGATCGCAAAGAGAAAAAAGTATCTAAAAGCTAACTATAAAGGGTTTCAAATAGATCAAACAATGGATTTAGACTCACAATGTTAGCCTAGCATACCTTACTATCAACTTTGAGGACTGGTTTGTTACCCATATAAAGTGCACCCATCAACTGAAGTACAGGAATTTGTAGTGGAAAATTTAAGGGAGTAATGATTGCAACCTGCAAAACGAGTCGTTTATCATATCCAACTATGAAAATAACAAAATTTGTTCTAAGAGCTTAAGGTTTTGGGGGTACAAACAAAAAAACCAAGTATGTTCAAAGATGATGCTTACAGGACCATAAGGCCAACGGAAACCATGACTTTGCTGTCCAAGATGATTTCCAGGCACCCCAAAAGATCTTGCAAGGAAGCGGACCTGCCACATATGTGTTAACCAAGATAGTAACGAAACTTGAAAGAGGATTTTATGTGAATTTGATTACAGCAGTGGAATTGTACTGTGCTTAAACCGAGAGTATATAAATGAAATGTTATTCTACGCCTATACCATGTGGGACAAGGTATACGAGTACAGTAACATTTCATATATACACCGAAAACATAAAGGTCAACTGCGCTGAATGTACCTGATCGCTGGAGAAATTCTCAAGAAATTTTTGAGTGACATAAACTTCACCAGAAGCCTGATGGTAACTCTTTGGAGCAACCCTTTGTATTAATCTTGTGAAGAAATCAGAAACCTGACAGCCATACAATCATAAAATTATTAACGAAACTACCATATATGTCAGAAGGTTGAACTGCATAAGTCTCAATTCAAATACAGGAAAAAGGTAAAAGAACAAGAATACTGTCTGCTGTACAATTGTTACCTTTGGCAAGGAAAGCATGTGACCTGCCTTTGCAGATATGTCCCCAAGCATAAGATACCTGAAAAAAATGGACTATCGGTTTCATTTTGCTTTCAAATTTTAAAGAATATCACTATCAAACTCTAACAGAAAAGTTGTTGAAATTATATGCCTTGATATGATATCTATTTGTGAAATCCAAGGAAACACATGATGCCTACAAATGAATGAGAATAAAGGAACAGAATGATAATAAACACAAACCTCTCTGGTGCTTTGAACGGATTGTGAAGACCATGTTTCGGGCACCTGGACAAGCTCTCCACAAACGGCTGCAATACCAGTTCAACAATTAAAAATAAAATAGTTGCGGTCATAAATAGCAAAAGATATATTTGCGGTCACTACAATCTGCAGGCATACCTGTATTCCCGTTTCATCAACTTCACAAACTCTAATGAATGGCTCCCCATTTAAAGGATCCCAAATTGTGTTCCATCTATTAGTGTTCTTCCATTTACCCTGCACTGAAAAAATACGACATTTCTTTTTTAATAGATTTCATTCCTTAAGTTTTTTTTCCCAGTCAGTTTAAATGAAGAGGTCCACACACCATTGTATTAAAAGTTAACAAAGGAAATACTATCAAAAAAGTTGATGCAAGGAAATTGTTCATGTTTTTAGTCTTCAGTTATAACTCCAAGACCAATGACTGTTCTGAGTGCAGAGCACTTCATGGGAACCAATTTCAGCTGCAAATGACACATACTGCTAAAATGTGTGAACATACCCAAGTTGAGAACTTCAGCAGGCTGTGAACCCGATATCTCTTCCACTTCTTCGGTTGCAAAGGGTACCCCATGAATAGATCTGCCATAAAATGGGGAAACCGAAACTGTAAAGATTATCGCTAGAAACGCCATTACAAGTAAGACATACAAAAATTGTCAAATTCTTCAATTATACGGCAGGAATATGGCCGCCTAAAACCAATCCCCCACCATTTTTGTTCAATCATAACAAATGCTACTACAGAAACATCATCAGATACAGATATTCCACTCTTATCATCGACAATTACACAAATTTACAAGTACAGTATGTCTTTCATGTTGTGCAGAAGCTTCAAATATGAAACCAAAGCTAATACAGCAAAATATGACAAGACAAATAATCCAAAAAGACACAAGGATTTATACTGGTTCGGCGTAAGCCTACATCCAGTTTCGAGACGGCGAGGAAATTCCACTAATATCAAAAGGAGATTACAAATAGAGTTTTAACTCTCAAACCCAAATCCCACATACAACCAATAGCTCTCACTCTCTCAAAGAAACAAATGGAGAAGAAGAAACACATATCAAAATCCTTCTCTCCCAAAAGCTACACAAGTAGCACCAACATCTTTGATTGAGTGATTACTAACAAAATGAGATTATTACAAATGGTGGGAAGGAGCAGCTCATATTCAAATGGGAGAGCCGAATGCTCTCCCTGGTTTCTCTCATCTGCCGCTCCCCCACAACCAAAGGCATAACCAAAGCCTTAATATAAAATGTTCAACTTTTTCCCATGGGAGAGCCGAATGCTCTCCCCTTGGATGCTTGTTTATGCTTTCTGCCCACTGCTCTCTGCCAAAGCACATGGGGTGCCAAGTTTCAAAGAGAAGCCGAAAGCACCACCTATAGCCAAACAAAGGAACAAACATTCAACAAACAACATGATGCTTCCTCATCATGATGTTCCTTCATTATTTTCTTCTTTCTTGCTTTCGGCTACTTTAACAAATGCAGCAGTTGCTGCCAATTAAAACAATAGGAAAACCACCCCGTGGCTTTCACATGGACCAAATAAACAAAACAACTTAAAGGGCAATTGGGTCAATAAGTGGACCACCACAATTTGGCCACCAATCCTACATTTCAGTTAAAAGCCAAATGCAAAACATTTTACAGAGGTTGATGACATGGGAACATCGATCCAATTAAAGACAAAACAAGGACGGAAATTTTCATAACTGCAGACCAAAACAAACCATCCACGATGATTAAAAAAACACACATATTTCCAGTTATCCGAGTCTACAAAAATCATCGGCATCGATGAATCAGCCTAAACAAATCAAGTTCATCATCATCCAAAAACAAACCAAAACATTCGATCACACAGAGCAAAAGATTGCGACTTTTTTGAACCACAAAGGCAGATATCAACAAAACAAGAAAACCCAAAATCCAAAATTGCATATAATCCTCAAAGCAACACCAACCCAAATATTTTTTAAACATTTACAACAAAACCCAGGAAGCAAAATCCAGTAATTCATCCAGGAAACAGAGAATCACACCTGGAGATGTTGAGTGAAGTGAACCAGCTCAAGGCTGTTTGCGGGGCTCTGGTTCTGAGTAAAACAACCATTTGTTTTGCGGGGCTCTCGTCAAGGAAAACTGGAATACATCTCTGCAAGGAACAAAACAACCATTTTAAAATTTCATGAACATTTACACCGAAAGTTGTATACATCATCAATCAGTGAAAATGAGCTGAATCCATGTCTATGAATGACAAAATTTTGAACCTTGTCAGCAAGAGCTCTAGTAAGCGCCTTCTGTCCAATTTCATCCGGCACATTTACCTCGGCCCAACCAATCCACCTTGCCTCAAACTCCTTTACACCTTTGGAAAAAATCATGCAGTACAAATTAGGTTCATAATCTTAAAATGAAAAGGATATCAACACAACTAAAAATCTTGTCCCCTGTATTAAAATGATACACACAGGAACAGACACTTCGAAAAAGGATTATCAGTATTTAAAGAAGAGTTAAAACACCACATACCCAAAAGTGCACTGACCAGACCCCCTGCACTCATCTCCAGAGACCATGAATCTTCACCTCTTCTAATTGCAGAGACAGGTAACCTGTTCGCCACAACCAACAGTCGTTGTCTGCTAGGCCTCCGGTCTTGGTTTTCGTATCCCTCATTAAGCGCCCTTGCAGCTGCAGCCCCTTCCAAGAATCGTTCAACATGGGCAGCATTTGAGTTTTCATCTTCTCTTAACTGCAACTCAGGTTCAAATGTTTCATTCAAGTTCAAGGCCTTGTTATTTTTCCTTAGCTCCCTTTCTCTCAAGAGCCGTTCAACTCGAGTTGGTGGGATGTGGGCTGAATTACCGTTGTACTTGTTCCCAGGCATATGCTCTCTCTAGTAATGAACCCTGCCTTCTAACTTTACTAACACAAGCGATCCTTGAACAACTGTGTCCTACATTTCGTTTAAAGCAAACTAAGTCATCAAACATCACCAAGAACAAAAATCTTGTCAATTTTGGATGCCAAGAGCAAAATGCATAACACACTTGGTCATAATAACATAAGAACATCTCTACAGCAGTTCATGATAATCTTGTCACAGAAACAAAAATGACAAGCAGATATACAGAAAAATTTAATAAAAATCATCCCAAGAACATGATCCGCAGTAAGAAAAATGGGGTCGACCGTTATCCCCTGGTTTTTTTAAAGTAGCAATTTAAAAACTCACATTCATAAAATCAACAGGAAAAAGGTTAAAATCAGGGGACGAGTATTTAAAATCAGAAAGCTCCTCGTTTGATAAGGTAACAAATCTTTATGTTCTTAAAATTAGAAAGCTCCTTCCCTAATGTGTTTGAACTAATATGGACGGTAATTACCTTGGAAGCGGAAGCAATGTGAGGTACCACAACAACATTTTTCAACTCGGTAAGGCCAGGCTTCATGTAAGGCTCATCCTAATGCAACTTCATTCACAAACCACTCAAATATCAGAGATAGCGTTCGAAAAAGGTTGAATACAACAAGGAATTAGGTGTGGTTTTTTTACCTCGAAGACATCCAAGCCAACTCGAAACATGCGTGTATCCTCTCGCTATCCTTTACAAGTTTATATTAATCCTCATCCGAACTACAATAATAACTCCCGCTATCCTCACTACTATCATTTTCGGATTCCCATTCGTCTTCATCTTCGTTTGCCTCTTCCAGTGCATTGTATTGAGGCAGATCACCAAGGTCAATTGATATTTCGAATTCGGGAACTCCAGGTACGTCAAACGGTTCTTGGACAATATTAGTATCCCGGAGTGTTTCTTCACCAATTTCTATCGAAGATGATAACTGTTGGTCAGCAACGTTGTCGTCATTGTCATCATGATCTACTTCTGGAATATCATATAGCCCTCTTCGATCAATCTTCTGAACAACTTTCCAACCATTGCCGGCTTTAGGGTCGTCTACATAGAATATTTGTTTCGCCATTGTTGCCAAAATGTATGGGTCTTCATCGTACCAATGTCTCGTAGTGTTTACTGATAGTAGACCATGGTCTCGCTTAACACTTGTTCGGTTATGTGGGTTTGTATCAAACCAAAGACACTTAAATAGTATCACTTGACACCTGTCTTTGTAAAGCAATTGTACTACAGTAGTTAGTTTGCCATAAAAATCAATGTCTTCACTGTCGCCCGCACCCGGGACATGAACACCACTATTTTGAGTGGACAACTTGTCATCACGTGTTGCCCCCAAGAACTTGATCCCGTTGACATGACAACCTGAGAACAATTCAACGTGAAGCGGTCCTCTCGCCAAGTTATATAATTCTTCATCGTAAGAGGGTGAATTCAAGGCCTTCAATTTGTTCATCTAATATAACATATACAAAAAGTTAACCTGTTACTGTAACCAAATTTAAAGACGGGCATGAACAAGTTGGAAAATATGCTCAATTCAAACCACATACAACTTACATGTGTGTGAAACCAGGAAGGAAACAAGTCACGGTGCTTCTTGGCATATAAATGTGAAGGATGTTCCCGCTTCATCAATTGTTCATGCTCTTCAAGGTATGGCAAAGCATCATCACAATTGTTAAGTATGAACCAATGTGCTATCTCCATGTCCTTTTTGGTAAATGATTCACCTTTTACAGGATCGCCGAATGGTCGTGCAATTTGGGCAAAAACAGACAGTTTCTCTTTTCTGATACCACCGTCATTATTGCGTTGAGGACGATTGAAAGTTGTCTCAACATCTTCAAGATACATTGCACAAAAAGTAAGTGACTCATATGCGACCCATGCCTCCACAAGTGATCCTTCGGGCTTTGCCCTGTTTCGAACACACTTTTTCAACTCACCAAGATATCTGCACAAATAAAAGGTATGCTACAAATAATTCAAAGTGTTCGTTGATCATGAATATGTTATATATATAGACGCTTAATTAAGTACCTTTCTATTGGATACATCCATCGATAGTTCACTGGTCCGGCAAGCAATGCCTCATCTGGCAAGTGAATCATCACGTGAATCATACTTGTGAAGAAAGCTGGGGGAAATATCTGTTCGAACTTGCATAAAACGTTCACAATGTCGTCCTGCAATTGTTTAACATCCGACTTCCTCAAACACCTTGCAGTCAATTGCGAAAAAAATCTCGACAACAACACGATTGGTTTCACCACATCAAGAGGCAATAAGTGTCGAATACCAACCGGAAGAAGGCGTTGTAGTATCACATGACAGTCATGACTCTTCATGTTTGAAAATTTACACCCCCTCATGTTCACGCAACGTGAGATATTAGAAGCATACCCATCTGGAAACTTTACAGAAGAAATAAAGTTGAAAAACTCTTTTTTCCCATTCGGCTTAACTGTAAAAAAAGGATGGCCTTTCTTCAATGTACCACCAACTTTCTTCATCCACAAGGATGACCTAATGCCCATTCGTTCCAAATCGAGGCGAGCTTCGATCGTGTCCTTCGTTTTTCCTTCAATGTCTAGAATTGTCCCGACCAAAGTATCAAACACATTTTTCTCAATATGCATAACATCGAGGTTGTGTCTCATTTTTAACTTTGACCAGTACGGGAGCTCAAATAACATACTCTTGTGCGTCCAGTTGAGATGTGTAGTTGGTCTAGGCTTACTGACCCCTTTGCCGAAATGACCAAATTCCAAACAGTTTAATTGATCCAAAATCTCATCTCCGGACCATTCTCTTGGTCTTGGCCGAGTCTCTTTTGTGCCATGGAAAGCTTTATCATTCTGACGCCACTCGTTGTCCCAAGGAAGCCATCTACGATGACCAAGATAACAAACTTTTCTTGCATGCCAAGAAGATGTTACGTTCTCCTTGCATATTGGACATGCCAAATAACCCTTAGTCATCCACCCAGAAACCATTGCATATGCGGGAAAATCGTTTACTGTCCACATCACTGCCGCTCGCATGGTAAACATCTGCCCAGTATACTTATCGTACGTACAAACACCGTTTTCCCATAAATCTTTTAGCTCATCAACCAACGGCCGCAAATAAACATCAATGGACTTTCCTGGATCTTCAGTAATTAATAGAGTCAACATCATGTATTCTTTTTTCATGCACTTCCAAGGCGGCAGATTATAAGGAAATACGACAACCGGCCAAGTGCTGTGGGTTTGATTTAAAACCCCGAACGGATTAAATCCGTCAGTGGCAAGTCCTAATCTGACGTTGCGCGGGTCAGCTGCAAAATCAGGGTACATCCGATCGAATGCTTTCCATGCCTCTCCATCTGCAGGATGCCTCATAACATCATCATTTACTCGTCCTTCTTTATGCCATCTCATGTCGGTTGCGGTATGCATCGACATGTACAATCGCTGTAACCTAGGCTTCAATGGAAGATAACGCATTACTTTTTGTGGAATCTTGGTCTTTCTATTCTGTGATGTCATTTTAAACCTCGGCTCATTGCAGACAGGGCATTTATCCAATTGTTTGTTCTCTTTATAAAACAATATACAATTATTTACACATGCGTGAATTTTTTCATACCCCAATCCGAGACCCTTCAACACTTTTTGGGCACTTTTATGATCTTCAGGTAAACAATTCTCCTTTGGAAGCATCCTCTTCATAACTCCCAAAAAATAATCAAAACACTTGTTTGACAAACGAAACTTGATCTTGCCATGCATCAACTCCACAATTGCTGTGAGCACCGAAAAGTTCTCGCAACCCGGATATAATTCTTGCTTCGCATTTTTCAATAGTTTTTCATAGTTTTTGAATGCCTCACTATCCATGGTTGGACAACCGTCATCTCCCCCTTCCTGATTGGTGTTACTCGAGGCATATGGATAAACGTCATTTAGAATATTCATAACTTGTTCATTAGGATCCACATTAGATTCAACAGTTTCCACTCGTGTCACGTATGAAGACGAAGCTTGGTCTAATCGTTCTCCATGATGATACCAAGTAGTATACGTCTCTATCATCCCATTTCTTACTAAATGAAATCGAACATTCGAGAATGTCTCCCACATTGAGTTGTTACACCTCCTACACGGACATCGGATATGAGTTGAACCTATGTTATGAGTAGTTGCGAATTCAATGAACTTTTCTATTCCATCCAAGTACTCAACATCACATCTATTATGATTATGTATCCACTGTCTGTCCATTTTGTCTGCAATCCCAATAAAAGGACAAGAATTACAACAAATTCAACTATTGTCTTGTCACCTTATTCCTCCGGTAAGGTCTCTATCCCATTCAAGAATGCACAGTTATGTGCCGTAATTTACGATTCCAATGGATTAAATTTCGACATGGGTTAATTTTGGCAGCATCTCCTTATAGTTCTTCAAGTGCACGCCGTAGATACATAATATCCACCGTGTACTCGAAGAACATCAGGAAATGTTACCAAAATTTCCATTATCGAAACCTAATCCATGAACCGCAAATTACAACACATAACTATGCATTCCCAAACTGTCCAAAAAATGGGACAATTCAAGAATTAATTGGACCGCAGTCATGCTTTCGCATCCATGCACGAAATCCAACTAATTCTCAAACGGGAAACTAAGCTTTTCTTGAAAAAAAAAATTGTACGAAGTTAAGTAATATTAACTTCGTACAACACAAAACAATTTTGCAGGTGATGTACAAAAATATGTGCATACAAATAAACTAAATCACAATAATTACTAAAACTAAATAAAATAAAATAAAATAATAAAAATTAATATAGCGAAGAAAATAAAGTGATTTACGTACACTGTGACATCTCAAATCTGAATTGCGGCCAAACCTACAACTCCTTCACCACCCACAACTAACAGTCGTTGGCTGTAGAGATAAGATGCAATAACAAAAGGATGCAAAATTGTTAATGACAGCTTCCACCGAGATAAGATACAATAATCAAATCCCTACACCAAAATAATATAAAGCTTCAGCTGCCTCTCAATCCATGTTTCGTAAAGACACATCATCAAAAATAAATGTCATACTTTCTTTTATACCTTTTACCTAAAAAATGCTGGGAAGATGGTAGCGGGGTTTGGACACAAAAGTTCAACATCTCTAGTATAGTGAAACAAATTTCATTACTGAAAGAAACATTTACCCCCATGTGAAAACGATAACAGCTTTTGCAATCGAAAAAAAGAAAGAAAATGACAATGGCTTCCTGATGACAACATCTTTAACAAAAGATTCATGATACATCAAAGGAAGGAAGTTAATATCCGAGATAACATACCCCTTAGCTTTCCTAGCAGTACTTACGAGGGCTCGCCAAGCAGTTAGAGAAGCAAAAGGAATGGCACTAGCTTCCTAGAATCACATAGTAAGATAAAGCCAAATTGAGTTGCCACACAGCAATAACAGGAATGAGAAGTTAAAAACTCTCATCTACATAACATCTCACCATGAATTCCTAACATCTCACCATTGTTCTCAATTCTTTCATGAATTCCTAATAATAGAAATCATGAAAGAATTGATAATAATGGGTGTAGAAACAGAAAAAAAAAAAATCAACAAAGGATTCGATATTTCCTCTTATTGCTATATGTCCATTTCCACAAAGCAACGTGCTGCTTAATAATTGTAGCTTGATTAGCTCTAAGTTCCATTTCATATCAAGTAGTTTTTACTCCAGTTCATCCAACCAATCTAAGCTAAAAAAAACTGTTTTTTCTTCTTTTTCAGCTAAGCAAGGTGGAAAATTCAAATTACAAATGAATTAATAAAAAATTTAAGCTCCAAATGTACATTATTCAGACAAATGAACACAATCATACCACTAACACACTCAGAAGCATCATTACATTATAAAAGCAGCTAAATAACTAGAAAAGTATGCGTGCGCGTGTGTGTGTGTGTGTGATTTCAGATGATGATGTTTATGTGTCCGATTGCGGACTGCAAGACTTTTCATTAATGCCATTGTTGGATGCCCTGCATGCCAATAAAACATTTGCAATGGTAGACCTTTCTCACAATGAGTTAGGTACTACTAATAGCATGTGATTTCTAGCCTACGCTTATTTAGATTCAAAAGTGTTGCTTCTGGACTAGAAAGTATTTAGCAGCCTTTCTGTTAAACATTCTTCACTTACTAAAACATTTACTAAAACATTTTCCCAGGAATTGTGGGCAGTATTAACTGTTTAGTGGCCTCATTGTTTCCCAGGAAATGGTACAATGAACAAACTGCAACAAGAATCACTTCATCATGCCAAAAATATGCTGGAATTGACGTTGGATCTCCGCTTCAACCGAGTTGGTGCAACTTATTTGGTTCAGGTATCTAACTAACATTGCAAAAAATTTCATGTTAAAGCTTAAGCTGACTTCTTTGAATGATTCATATACATGTTTTCCCATGTATTAAGTTTATGCAAGAAAGACTGTAAGCAAGGGTGAACTTTGACTCTCTCCGCCGAATGTTTGTTGCCAGATGGCTTTATACAATTATACACAAATTTACAAATGAATGGTAGTGTACCTTAAGAGCTAGAGTAATTACTACAAGCTCCTATATGGAAACAAACTCAACAAAGCCCAAAGACTGGGATTGGTTACATGACTGTTTCACAAACACCTTGGGGTACTCAAGAGTCAAAATGAACTTTCTTTCATATAAGCCTCTAATATAAATCCTCGCCCACAATATAAATTTCAATCAATTCATTTGGAATTTTTTCTTCTTCTCTCGGTTGTGAACCCCTTGAGAACCATTAGGACACATGGTATTACATGGGACTATTGAACTTTTCAGATGAATAAAATAATTCTTAAATATTTTAAAATCATAGCAAGATATCATAAACCATGTAAATTGTGATGACGATGATAGTAAATAATTGCAGCAGTTTATAAAAGTGAAGGGAAACTTGAATTGAACTAAAATGTGCATTGTGACCAATTACTATCCTTAAGGTTCTTAATGACAATTACTTAATGCGAAAATTAAAGGGCCTAGAAACACAGTGTTTAACTCAAGCCCTCTAGCATTGACTCTATTAAGTCTGAGAAACAAGCTGGTTCTGGTTTGGAAAACTACTAATCATGAACATTTCAAATAAGGATGATTCTAGAGAATAATACTAGGAAAACTGGTGTATTGCTGTCTATTTAAACACCTATGTACTCTACTGATGAACTATGAAAAGATGATATTCCTCTTATTTTCTGGAATTTATTTTTAATATGTTGATCCTAAGTATACTCTCCACACGGACCACACCCTACAACAAAACCTACAACTTCATCATGTGGAAATGCATTTTGAAATTTCTGTTTCAAAACTATGAGAATATTAGCAGGCAGCAGCCACCACCCACTCCGCCCACCACCACCCCCCCCCCCCCCCCCCCAAAAAAAAAAGAAAGAAACACACAAAACCCCCAACAAAGAGGATACAACATGAAAAATGGATCCTACATACAATATTTTGCAACACTTACTTGTAGCGCTTATATGCTAAACCCTTAAAAGCTGCTCGAGCATCAGCAGGTTCAAGAAAAACAACCTGAACATTAATAATTCAAGAAAAGAATTAGTAGAGAATCACTCTTTAACAACACAACATCATAGTAGACTAATATGATCAGTAATCTAGAAGTTTCTTCCTCTCTGCAGTATCAAAAGAGTGGGAGAATAAAAGTACATAATATGGCAAGTTGTCAATCAAAATTATTAGACTGCAATAATAAATGAAACAGAGCATTAAAAGCAATGTGAGCTAATTACTGACAGGTGTTTATAATCATCCCAGAGACCTCCCTAACAGCATATAATACCAACAAGATTTGTCACCACCATGTCCTTCCAAGTTCCAACCAAAGAAAAAAGCAGTATGTAAATGAGTTTTTACAGTTCTAGAGAAATATAACTAATTGTGCAAACCACATGTGTGTGTGTGTGTGTGTATTGCTACAAATTTTCAAGTTATATTGCTACAAATGAACACAATCATTACATTATATTGCTATAAATTTTTAAGTTTTGTTGGAATTGGAGGAACAAAACAGAGAGAGGAGCAAGCAATAAAATCATCATTTCCCTCATTTTCTCCGCAAACAAATAGAACTTAGAAATGGGATCAATCTAAAAACAAGGTGAAATTTGACTCACTTTGATATCAACGGGATTGATTGGAGAAGGTTTTGAAGAGAGATGGAGGAGGGAGGTAGCTGCTGCAACTGGGTTTGCAGTTTCTGCCTCCCAAACTGATTAAGTGGAGTAAGAAAAGTCGTTGACTTTGCGCGACGCACTTGCACATGCGTCGCGCAAAACACCTTTGCGCGACGCACTTGCACATGCGTCGCGCAAAACACCTTTGCGCGACGCATGTTTGAGCGACGCACTTGCATATGCGTCGCGCAAAACACCTTTGCGCGACACATGTTCACATGCGTCGCGCAAAGTTGGCAAAAAAGCGGCAAAACATTCTTTGTTTGGCGCCAAGATATTGCGCGACGTTTTGTACGTCGCGCAAACGGCATTTGCGCGACGGTACTTTGCGCGACGAAGGCTGGCGTCGTGCAAAGTGTTTTGCGTGACCCACAAGTTCCTGAGTCGCGCAAAGGCTGTTTGCGCGACGCTTTGTCTTTTAGGTCGCGCAAACATGCTTTGCGCGACGAAATTTGGTGCGTCGCGCAAGATTCCGTCGCGCAAACATTTTTTTTTACTAGTGACGACGTCGTGGGTCTTGGTTGTTAAAGGACCTTTTTTTTTCTCACTCAAGTTACATAACATTATTTGTTTACTCTTGGCAAGTTACATAAAATAATTTGTTCACTCTTGACTTGAATTATTTGTTTACCTCTTGGCATGTTACATAAAATGAAAAAATTCTTTGTTTACTTTTGGCAATTGCATAAAGTTATTCGTTTACTCTTGGCATATTTCATACAATTATCCCTTTACTCTTAACATAAAATTATTTGTTTACTTTGGCATATTACATATAAATATTCGTTTACTCTTGGCATGTTACATTTTTTTTTTTTACTCTTGGCACGTGACATAAAATTATTTGTTTACTCTTGGGCATGTTATATAAAATGACAAAATTATTTATTTACTCTTGCAAGTTACATAAAATTATTTGTTTACTCTTGGCATATTACATACAATTATTCATTTACTCTTGGCAAGTTACATTAAATTATTCTTTTACTCTTGGCAAGTTACATTAAATTATTCGTTTACTCTTGGCAAGTTACATACAATTATTCGGTTACTCTTGGCATGTTACATAAAGTTATTTGTTTACTCTTGGCATGTTACTAAAAAATTTTGTTAATTCTTGGCAAGTTAAATTAAATTGAAGAACATTATTTGTTTACTCTTGACAAATTAAACAACATTGTTTACGTTTGGCAAATTAATACGTAGCTACCAATCAAGCACATAAAATTATTACAATATGTATTTAGTGTCTCAGCAAAATATGATAGGGTTTTTTTTTTTTTTTTTTTTTTTTTTTTATAAATAAGAAAACAACCATATATATTGATTACACAAGGAAGAAGCTAGGCCCGCCCGTCCTTCCTACGATCACGAACTAAGAAAACATAATTAATAATTGTGTAGATTTTTCGATGTACAAAGAAAAACAAAACTCTAGAAAGAGAAACCCTAAAATAACCGTGGCTTAATTGATCAACTCTAAGAGCAGGGATAACAAACGGGGAAATAGTTTGATCCACACATGAGCTTCATTCGATGACCTAGGTAGGTTGAAGCATCCACAGGACAAAGTTAGCTTCACCAAAAGTATGAGACGAGAGAAGCGTATACGGTTGAAATGATAAGCTAAAAACTCGACATCCTGAATAATGGTATTAATTCCCAAGGAAGTGTGCATTTTCCTTTAACACAAATAACCAGTTAAGAGTCACCTTCCACCAATTTGAATGTCTTATGGCCAGCCAGAGACGAGCCTGAATATATAAGACCATCACGGAGCGAAATAGTACTATCATTAGCTTGGTGGTGATGAGTGCTTGCAATTACAGGAAGGTGAATTAGCATGAAGGGGGGAAGGACAAGAACTACTCCGAATAGCTTTGGCAAAGGAGCAATGCAAAAACAAAATTAATGATCTACATCTTCGTCATGCAAAAAGATACACAAGGGAATTGAATTTTCAATTACGGTCTTTAGTTCTAAGTCTTCCTCTAGCAAATAATTGTGCAATTACAATCATCAAGTAAAGAATCTAAAAGAAAATCTTGAGGTTATTTGAACCAAAGTTGCTCTGCATCAAGAGACATTCCCAACTAAACCAAATCGTGAGAATTTTTTTAAATGGGAGTGATTTTCGATCACTCTTTTTAGCTTCCCAAATACTCCTCTTTATTTTATGATCATCGCATTGAATAAATCAAACAGAATCAATGACCAAGATTAAACTGGGGTGTGCAAGAGGTGAAAAAAAGTGTATGAAAATCACTTCCCACTTTTAAAAAATTGAATCGCCAACTTTTATCATAACAAGGTTCCACACCTGAGAGTGCTCTTGATTAGTCAATATGTCAAATCATGCTATGTTCATGTAAATCTATATTAAAAAGTTGAGATAAAGTTAGTGGTCGTAGTAGCATTACTGTTATCTACAAGATATCATAGTAGCATTACTGCTAGTGTTCTAAAAATCGGCCTAGGCGGCCGCCTAGGCGCTAGGCATTGTTATGTTGATGCGATTAGGCATGAAGCGTTGAGGAAAATTGGGGAGCTGTTAGGCTCCAACCTAGGCGCTTCTAGGTGGTTTGGGCGGTCTAGGCGTAGTGAAATGGTTTCCTGGAAAGAAAGTCCAAAAAGAACCCAGAATCACAAAAACTTTCCCATCGCTTCAACTGCCTTTCTATGAACTCCATCTCCAAGAGGAACTTACAATGTAAAACAAAAGAAGAGGAGAAAAAAAAAAAAATATAACAAGAATTTATAGAGGGAAAACGGAAAAAAAAGAAGAAAAGAAGGGAATGTAAAGAAGATAAGAAGACGGGGAAAAGAAAAGAACTTAAAAGAAATCAAGATTTTCCAATTTTCAAGGAGTTAAAGTGGTCTCCTTCGTTTGGAAATCTCTTGGGTGATGTGAGGGCTTGATCCTAATAGAGGCCCCTTTTAAAAATTATAATAATTTTAGCCGTTAGATCAAATTTCAAGAGTCCGGATCACTTGATCCGCGAACTTTGGTGAAAGGGAGGGGCCACACTCGGGCTTTATGAAATGGGAAAGGAGAAGAATTTTATCGTTTTTATGAACCACTAACCCACTACGTGGATATTTACTTTATTATTTTTAAATTAAATACTAATCATTCAAAATGTCTTAAATTATTACTTTATTTCTAATTTTTTTTTTTTTTGCCAAAAGGTAGATTTTGTTTAATTAGTCACCGATGAAATTTGAACACACGCGCCTTTCCACCACTGTGGTAAAGAGCCGTGTGCTTATTACTTTATTTCTATAACTTAAATTAACTTTTTATAATACAGATTAAATTTTCTTAAAACCGCCTAAACGCCTAGGCGCTAGGTCCCAACTAGCGCCTAACGTTTTTTACAATCTTATTGTTATCTACCAGATATGCGGCATATGCTGTATGCGTACCGCAATAATTTTTTAGTAATTTTTTTTAAATGGTTAGAAAAATTTTTATTTATATCACCAATAATCTCTACACGAGCAATGACCATCTCTAAAGCGATGAAAGCAATTGTTATCTCTCACAATAATTTCTCTACCTACAATGCCAGAAACGAACTTAATTGCACCATGGAAATCCCCACAGATCCTAAGGTTCTTTGTGATCCTTATAGGCACCCTGGGAGGGATGGATATGAGTCCAAACGCAAGCGCAATCTTCTCTCTGTGGTACCAAACTTCTGATACTTTTTCTTTCTCTAAATCAAACAGCGCAAAATTGGTGTCGGCGATGTACCCAGCTTCGTCCATTTTCCTCCACAACTTGGTTAGCATTGCCTGAATCTCCAAATTCCTTTCGTGGGAGGTGTCCTTTGCTTGGAAGACATAGACTGCATTCTTGACTGCGATCCAACTGTAGCCTGCACCCTTTTTTATCCCCACATCCTTCATTTTTTTTCTCACAAGCGTTGCTTCTTCCCACCTGCTTTGATTCATTGCCAAATACAAATCAATTTGTCTAAAGAAAAAGGGCAATAAACGCCACAAAGTGTGTAGGATTCTATTGCAATGGAAGTTTTAGTACCTTCCAGCAGCTGCAAACATGTTAGAAATCACCGCATTGTTGCCAGAGTGACAGAGTCTTTAGGATCGAGTTCAAATAACTTGTCAGCTGCAATCTTCCCCAATTCTGGCTTCCTATACATTTTACAACCCCCTAGGAGCCCCGTAAATGGAAACCGTTGGACAAATTGGCATCTTTGGAATAAACTCATAAGCTCGCTCTACCACACCAGCTCGGCCTTGCAAGTCCACAACAAGTATAATGCTCTGCCCCTGGTTCAATTCCATACTTAGCTTTCATTGACTCAAAAAATCTGCATCCCCATTTGCACGGTCCCTGCTCTGCTACATGCTGATAATACACAGACCAATGAAACATAATTTGGTTTAACCTCATGACTTCAGGCGCACATTTCCTCGAACAATGCCAAAGCCATGTCAGCATGTCCTTGATGCGCATATGCACCTACCATTGCATTCCAAGTGATCAAGTTCCACAAAGGCATCTCATCAAAGGCACGCTCGGCATCTTCTATGCTCTCATATTTTCCATACATGTCAACAAGTGCGCTCCCAACAAATACATTTCCCTCCACACACGCTTTCACTGCAACTGCGTGAACTGACCTACCCTGTTCAATCCACGCAACCCCAGCACAAGCGCTTAGAACACTCGAAACCATGAAGTCAGTTGGCTTAACGCCTTATTCCCTTGCCCGCGAAAATAACTCGCATGCCTTCTCCTCCTCATCATTCTGCACACAAGCAGCCACCATAGAGCACCAAGAAACAACGTTCCGCTGACCAATTCGATCAAAAACCATCATTGAACACCCAAACTCCTGTCACTTCCCGTAAAAGTCAACAAGCCCATTTAAAATTGACACATCTTTTCCAAAACCACATCGCATAACAAAACCATGAAACTGTCTCCCGAGCTCCAAATTCAACATATCTGAGCATGCATTGAGAAACGCACAGAACATAATCGAATTAGACTCCCCGTCCGCCCACAGAAACTCAATAAACTTGTAAACTGCACTTAGGGGCTGCCTATCAAGCACAGCATTCTGATCATGCGGGCATGCGCCACCCGACTGAGCAGAGGTGAATGAGTCGACACAGCGGATTCGACCAGGGAGGCGACCGAGTTGGGAGTGAGGGATGGCATTATTGGTATTTACGGTCATGGTTGAGGGGTAGGTAGGGAAATTAGGAGAGCATGAAGTGCGTTTGTGAAATTTTTTCACTGGGTTTTTTGAACGAAGTGAATTGTTGCCGCGGCTGTGCGTTCAGTTCAGTTAAGTCAGTGAGTTTGGGTTTGGTGGCAGCGCGGCGGGAGAAGTTACGAACTAGTTACGTTTAAAAGCATGTGGGTCTGCCATGTCTATTGGTATTTTTTTTTTTTTCGTAAGCAAGGGGTTTTAGATTCAAACCACATTATTACTTGCTCATTGTAATGTTAAACCCACCTCTCACCTTTAGTGTTAATAATACAATTTATTAGGGAAAAAAAAAACCATGTGGGTTTGGATTTTCTAAGAACATCTCCAATGTGTCCAACTACCACATGAGGATTCATTTAGGCAAGGGTGGAGCCAAGTACAAGGCTCCCTTAGGCTATAGCATAGGGAGAGTTTGGTTCTTTAAGTTTAAAAATATTAATTTTTAGGTTAGTTTATAATTTTTAATTGTCATATTTCACTTAACAAGTGAAATTTTTTATTAGTAAGATTGTTTTTAAGAATAATAAAAACTAATAAATGTTAAATAAACTCATCACTTTAACCAATATTATATTTAATAGTAATAAATTAAAACTTCCATATCACAAATGGTTCATTGTTTTATTCACTTGAAAGCTTTGAAGGCTAGAAACCTAGAAAACATAATATAAAATTCTCGCTTCAAATTACTACATTCAAGTTTTTACTACGAACTATTATTAGCACTCCAAAAATTTCATTTTACACTCCACGCAAGTATATTTTTCTTTCTAATTATAGAAAGTTTGGAGTGCCAAATGAGATTTTAGGAGTGCTAATGACAATTCTCTTTACCATTATATAACTTTATGTAGGCAACATAGAATTAAAAATTTGATTTCGTAGTAATAATTTTAGTTTAGCACACTCACCGAATAATTTCTAGCTACACCGTTGCATTTAGGGACTTGAAGAAATGTTGCCTCTAATAGATGAGTCTATAGAGCATCCCCAGCAACTCTCAACCGAAAAAAATCATCTCCACCGGTCCCAAAATGAGAGGGTGATTGGGCCAAGGGCATCGGCCCTTTCACTTGCCTCCGCAACTTCCACCTAGGCATTGCACCCGTTTGCTCACAATGGGGCCAACCAATGTACATAGTCCAGTGCCCTTGCAGACGCTTAGATTTCCAACTGTTCTTTCATATGGACTATTGAATTTCCAACATTAAAAAGATTGAAATATAAATAGAGATAAGGAAATCTCAACATTTCAACCAAAATCATAGAGTATTTAAACCGGAATTTCAAAAAATCCAATGAGATTCGAAAGAATCTTGGTCAAAAATTTGTCGGGGGACGATGACCCATGGGCAAGGTTTAGCTGCATGCCAACCTGCAAAGGTGGAGACGCCATAAAAGGCGTCGGGGTTCTGGGGTTTAAACTTGGAGCCCTTGGCTTTGGCTTGTGGTCTCTCGATATGGTGCAGCCACGTAGGTTGCAGGCCTAGTGCTAGTGGCTCGACGCGATGTGGCTAGAAAGCAGAAAGCAGAAAGCAGTTGCTAGCAGTATGGTAGCGATAGGATGGGTTTCTTGGAATCCTAATTTTTATTTTATTTTTTCAATTTCCAGATTATAGATTAATATAATTTCATGCATATTCAACATATAATTCAATGCTTGCACAAGAATTTGATACAATTCATGGCAATATCAATTGACATAATTCAATAATTATGGATATAATACATACACAATTTATGTAGAATCTAAAATTCGAAAAATATAAAGTTGGGTCATGCATTATAGTGAATGTTTACACTATCAAAGCTGCAAAAATATCAAGATAAAAACCTTTGTTTTTGAAGAACTTGATTGCGTGATGATATTGATGAATTGGTTTGATGCAGAAAACTTTCACGTCAGATTCCCAAGCGCAGCAGTAGGAGGATGTGTTATTCCGCCTACACAGTGCCTTTATTTATAGTAATAAGGGAGGGAAGAATCCTTCTTCTCTAAAGAATATAAGTCCTACTAGGGAAGAATAATTAATATCAAATCTAATCTAGGGTTTACACAGTCACACTTTAAAACAATGTTTATAACAATTTAGCCTTTCTAGATGGAATTCCAAACAAACCCTTAAAGTTATAAATATTTTTTTTATCAAGGGTAACATACATTACCAACAACAAATTTTACAACACAGAGGACCAAATTTTACAACAAAAAGGACCAAACACAAAAAACACAAACCAACAACAGTGGTCCGACCAAAAGTTAAGACCGAAAGAAATGAAAACTCAAAACAGCTTGTTCCGCTGCATCCTCCGCCATAACCACCGCTGCAATCACCAAAACAGCAGCCATGCATGTCGATCTACACAAATTCTTGCCCCTAATTAAGTCTCGCCTCATCGATACCAACATCCAATCCCAAGCTTTACTCCTGGTATAGCTACATACAACTTCATTGGCCACTTCATCAACCTAATTGTTTACATCATTGTGAATTAACTTTTGTTTTCTAATGTAGCACATAATTGATCCGTTTTTTGCTAAAATATATGCTAGTTTGATGACACGTCAACTACCATATGCCCTATGGGCGAAAAATAAGAATTTTACTTGAGAACACCCTAACCTTGGGGTGCCGTTACAATGTCCTATGGTAGTAGATGCCTCAGAATTATAACAATGTGATTTATCTTTTATGTAGCAGTTAGATAATTTTACATATAAAACTTTACATTATATATATATAGCGAGGGCAGTCTTACTTTATAATCACAACTCCTTTGCCCGGGGGTCGGAGTGGAGGCTCACCAAGCCATCGAGTCTGCAGTCTGTTTGCGCAACAGATTCACTGAGGAGCCAAAGAAGTTGGTTTTTTATTTTTAAATGAGTGTATAGATAAGGTTTGTGAACATAGTTTAGGTAATAAATTTGGGTTTAAAAAGACATTGATAGTTTAATTAAAAATATATAGGTGAAAGTTGGGTGTAGAAAGAAACTTTTGTGGGTACAAATAAAAGTTTGCTTATTTCTATGCACTATTTTATGCTTTACATGGCATACACTAATATGGTGACTTAATTCATATGATATAACTGGAGTTTAATTAGAGTCCAAATATTGATAACTGCTCACATGTTATAATTTGAATAAATGATGTGAGTGTCATTTTAAATTGTTAAAGTGTATAAGTGACAACACGTAATAAATTTGACAAACAAGAAGGTTTTCGAAAAATGAATAGAGTTAGTCAATCTTGTCATTTTCTCTTTATAAATTGTTGAATAATATTTAAATACTCGTTAGTGAATACTTTATATACTTAATTTTTAAATTTGGCCCGATGATATACTAACATATAATGTTTTATTGTTGTAAAATGATATTGCATATGTTATTTAATTTTTCTTCAACGTTGAAAATAAGAAACACGTGTCATCATTTAATTTTTCAACACTAAATTGTTGTCACATCTCTTAAACTTTCACAAAGGAGATCATACAGAGTTTCGGTTTGGCCTAATTGAAAAGAAAAGCTAATTAGTTAGCATAATACAACGCACATATCATCAGATTTGGACATATCAATTAATTAATTAACCAGGCTGGTTAAGGCCAACTCATGCTCACAAACAAATTTCCTTATTTAAATAAAAATCGACTTAATAAGCTCTGTATTATTATAAAGCTTCACACATGAAAAAACCATGTGGGTAATATGCTCACTAAGGCCTCAGACAAAAAAATGCCAAACTATGTATAAGTTGTTCCGTTTCCGACATCTCACACTTTTTCCGGGTCTCTCTTTTCACTCCACGCATTTCGCTCTCTCTCTCTCACTTTCTCTCTCAAAACTCCATTACAAGCCTCTTCCTTTTTTTCTCTCTTTGCACTCCTCGATCATCGTCCACATAAAGAGAGAAAGTTTTGTTAGGTTATTTTGATCGAGCAGGGTGGAGACGACCTAGTACTTAAGCCATGGGATCCATCAACGGTGGACGTGTGATAACAACTTCATCATCATCTATCGTAGAAAGGTCCCATGACCTTGATCGTTTGAGAGAAGGCGTGTCGATGGTTTTGTCACAATGGAATGGCCTAGAAATGGCCGTCCAGAACCAATGGGGTGGCCGGGACTCCACCCACAAAGCTCAACAACTCTCTGCCGATATTCTCTCTTGGTTCTCTCAATCTAAAGGTTCTTTCTTTTTGTCCGATGCATCACTTGCGTATAACTTTTAAAATCTTTATGGTTATTATCGCTGTAAAGTTAGATTGTCTGATAAAGAGAATATTTCCACAATATACGTGTTCATGTGCAGCGCCACGGTACGTGGAAGATCTAGAAAATTTGCTCCATGAACGTATGCTTCTCTCTTTCAACACAGATATTGAGGATGGCAGCGTCGAGGAGGTATATATGAATCATTTATATCTACTACAATCCTACTATCTCATATGATTTGTAAATAATTCCACTACTTAATTAGAATAGATAGGCTTTGATTAATGTTGAGATAGCATTACATAAGTAATAGATGTTCCTGTATATGATCATGATCATCGGTAGGGAAGTGATTTCCTTTTAATATATATTTCCATTTATATCTAACTAGACTCAAATCTTATCAGATAATACTTAGGTGCTCACTAATGAGTACCTTATATACTCACTTTTTATTATGACTCAATCAAAAGATGTCACGTGTTTTCTGTTTTTTAAAGTCCAAGAAAATTGGGTGCACTTTTGCTCACCACCCTCATTTTATTTATCATTGTTGTATGAATATAAAATTTGAGATTTAAATCTATCTATTACATATATTTTAAAATTTAAACTTATCTAACGTAATGAATAGGATGGTGAGCATCACCATCACTTGAGAGTGGTGAGCAGAAATATTCACAAAAAAATTTAAATACCATGTCTATTATTTTTAAAACAGTAAAACATAAGTTAAACTATCGTTGGGCTAAAATCAAAAGTAAGATATGCATTCACTAGTAAATACTTAAGTATTATAATTATTTTAATTATCATTTTTTGGAGTTAATTTGATCTAGCAGGTGGCAGAACAATTGATGATTGTACATGACGAATACTTGGATGGGAACCATTAGGCCATCCCCAATGGAAATGTCAAATTATGACAATCAATTACAATTGATGGCTGATGTAGCCATCTGAAGTTTTATGTCAAATTTTGTGTTTTTCCAATTAAATTGTCAAATATTATTTTCTTATAAATGTAAGCTTTAATTTATAGGAAAACTAATGAAAATGACTTGAAAACTTTGAGTTTTAACAAAAATGACAAAATCAAAGGTAATGTGAATAGTACCATGATTGACTTTTTAATGTAAAAATGTGGTTTTTCATTAAAGTGAACAGTACCGGAAATTTTTCGTTAAAGTTTCCTTAAATTATTGTATTTATTTAAAAAAATATTGAAACAAATTTTTATTCACTTAAATACTAGCGGAACAAGCGACTCACCATTAAAATTAATATAAAAAAAATTTGGCGTTGGAGTCAAATTTGACTCTAACCACAAAAGCATTACAATTCAGTTAACAAACTGCACACAAATAATTAATTATTAGCCATAATTAGCCTGCAAATAATCTATCATAATTATCATATGATCTCACAAGGATGAAGGCAGAAGGATCAATTTATTTATCTTTCAAGAAAAAATTGCACAAATGGCATCCCATAACTTTCCTCTTTACAGTTAACTACCCAAGCTTCATTTTCATTTCCTCTATAATGTATGCAAAATGCAGGAAAATAGTTTCTTTGGAATGCCTTGGGTTACCATATTCTTTAACCTCATCTCTCTTTCCAATTTACTTGTTTTTTTTTTTGGGTGAACATTTGTGGGGGAATACAACACAATGACTTTTTAGAAGGTCACCCTTCCTAATACTATTCTCGTCCAAACTTGCTTAACTTTGGAATTGTGATAGGATCCAGTGCATGTGAGTTGATATGATCCCATCCCCAATTTACTTGTTTATTCCCAGCTACTTAACGACAAGATGCATTAGATTTGGCCCGAGTTTTGAATAACTAGGTCTGCAAATACCATCCAAACTAAAATTGTTTTCATTAGACGGACCCAGTTTTTTCGTTAAAATTTAGTCGAAACATACCATATGCAACATTGAGCCTTTTTCCTTGGGTATTTTTGCTACTTAAATGACCCCTAGATGATGACTTGGGTATACATTCAGTTGATTAATACTCGTAGGACATATCTTCGACTTTTAAAAAAATTTGATTTACATTAATCATTAATGATGTATAAACCAACCAAGAAAATGAAAAAGGTAATTTCCCAATTACCGTTTTCCGGCGTTTCAAACACGGGATCCAATCACCATCTCCGGCGAATGAGGACGATTGTTTAATTCTGCGAACCAGAAAGGACGATAGTATTCGCCGTGAGGAGGGCATTCAACTTCTGTGAGGTTATGAAGTTCCATGTAAACACTGTGCTAGTATATTGATAAATTAACAGCTGCATATTTACTTGAGGACATAGTAAAAGGGTGATTCTGCATCCACATATTACTTCAAATCCTTACTTTTTTCATCATTTTTATTTTACTGACCGGGAGTAAAAAGTTAACGGATAACATATAGTGGAACAAATGGGCAAACATATCACACAATGCCGAAGCCATGCAACTCTTAGAAGGAGACTAAAACAACAACCCAGTTTTCAATCTCCGACCGAGACATCACCGCTGTCCCACAATCAGGGAAGACCTCAGCCAGGAAATCTGACATTGCCAAATCCATACTAGCTGAGGCTCAGCATGGAGGGGATAAAAAAAGCATGAAAGAAAGGGGCGGAGCATATCAAGCGGGAGAATCAGATGAAATAAAATTCGACTTAAAAAATCTTCGAGGCAACTCATCAATAGTACTCAGCCGATGATCATCACGAAAATGAGAGACATCGTCACAAAAGAAACATCAGAGAAGAACTAAGAAAAGCAGAGAGATTTTCATTTTATAACCATCAAGGAATTGCCTGGCTCTTGGTGTTGGAATAAAGGCAGATAACTTCCATCAAAATTTCCAAAATTGGTTTTCACAAGCAGTTGAAATTGAACAAAAGAATCTCCAGAACTAAGGTCGACTAGCTAAACCCCGCTTAAGAGAACTACAGAACAATTCCGGCTAAACAACGGATATGGTTGAATTTTTAAGTTGAAAGAGTATAGACAACGTACAACCATAATTTAGAATTAAAAATTCAATCGTACAACCAACATGATCAGCAGAAAAAGGGAAGTGAGTTCCGTACTCCCCTTTTCGCTCCTGCGCTCCTCTTGCATTAAATGAAACGAGAATCAAGGAACAGAAACAAGGAGAGCGGTGTCAAACGAAGAAAACAGGAGTGTGAAAATCACAACGGGCGTAAAACCACATGCCAAAAACATACCAATAAGAACACCATTGCATCATCGTCGCCAAAACCAACATTTCTTTCATTCAACAAGCAGCATATAACAACTAGTTCCACCAACAACAGCCTCAAAAGGGTTGCAAGCTAAATCCAATTTAATTGGAACAACTAAAATTATAGCCCAAAGAAGTAAAAAGGTTAAAAAAAAAACAGAGATAATTACTGTACAAGCACAAGGCGGTTACCCATACCTCCTCTGAAACCCCCGCCCCCATTCCCGTCGCCACCGCCCCAAACCTCTCCGCCACCATCACCACCGTCCGAATTCCCCACCCCCTTGGCCTTCGGCACCGTCACGATAAGCTCCCCGTCAACAAAAACCGCGCTGGCCAGCTCGGGCCGAGTCGATTCCGGCAGCCTAAACCTCCACATATCGAGTTCCAGCTCGTCCAACGTTAATTCCACCGACCCACTTTCCCGAACGACGATTTTGGTCACCCCGGGATAGATTTCGACGGTATGGGCCCTGACGTCGTCGCCGATATTATCGGCTTCGGCGACAAATCGGAAGCAATCGGGGTTCTCCTGGACCAGAACGTCGGCGTCGGATCGAAAGGGGAGCTCCAGGACCCGGCTGAAGACATGGGGGAGACGGCGGAGCTTCTTGTGGTTCGGACCCAAAAGTGCCTGCGCTTCAGAAACTGAGTTTCTTGAGCTGTATTGGACGGTGATGTTGCGCTTCCTGGGCATGGGGTGGACCTTCATGGTTTGGGCGGTTTCAGTGGCAGTTACGGCGGCGGTGGCGGTGGTTGTGCAGAAGAAATAGAGGGATTGGGACAAGATTAATAGAAAGATGAAAGATGCCCTTCTTCTGGAAAAGGCAGTCCAACCTTGGGTGGGAATCAGAATCCTGATTGGGTGGTTGTTTTTATCAAACGGAGGAATCATAAAGGATTGGTGGGAAATTTGATTTGGGAATTTCTTGGGTTTTGCTTGGTGAGAAATACTCTAACCCTAGAAATTGGATAGGATTGAAATTGAATTGGATTGGATTGAATTGAATTGAATTTTTCCCAATTTCTCTCTGATAATGAGATAATGGGGATTGAAATTGCAAAAGGGAGTTATGGAAATCTCCCTTTCTGGGTAAGCAAAGTGGCTGCAGAGCCCATTGGAATTTGGGGGGAATCACAGCAAAATATATAAAAGGCAAGATGGTTTCGGTTTCATCCTTGGAGTTTTACTGTAATCCCAATTTTGGTCTTCTTTTTTTTCAATTATTTTGGACCATTCAAACTATTTATAGCTTTTTTGGTGTGATTTGACAAAAGTAAAAAAAACAAATTATTCTTTCTGTAATTATATAATAATACAGATGCATAGGGTGTAATTTCTTAGTAATTGTAAGTCGCCCTCTAAGCTCATGACTCCTGACCCAATTTGTGAAATCCTTTGGTTTGCATGTTTTCGTTTTTATTATGTCATAACTTCGTAAACATGTTTGTTTGTTTGTGTTTTTTTTTTTTTTTTTTTTTCAGAACCAACTTTGTGAACATTTTTTGGGATTTCTTATGATTTATTTTTAGTGGAGCACGAGTGATTTATGCGTACCAACATGTCCTTGTGAGAAGAACAATTGGAAATGACTGCTTACTATTATTTTCTAGATTGAGGAGCAAAAGAAGGGAAAGTAACACACATGCAACCATTATAATGTGATTATAACATTCCGTGTTAATGATACAACGGTATACAAAGAAAAATTATACATGACACTATGATGGTTGTATGCCTATGACATAAAAGTCTTTCTGATTAAAGTTTGTTGTATCTAATGCTCTAGCGATCAGTCATTTATCTTCTTCCTTTTAAGAAAAAGAATAAATAATGTTAACCACATGAGTTACAAATTCTTTGCTACTACTTTTTTATTTATTAAAAAAAATCATGATATTCAATATAATAATCTCCCATCATAATATTCAACCTAATATTTAACACAATTTCCACCATAATTTAAAAATGTCATGACTAGTCTTATCCTTCAAGACACGGAATGTGACATCCCACATCACCTAGAGGAGTGATCCTTATACGTATATTCCCATCTCTACCTAGCACGAGGCCTTTTGAGAGCTCACTGGCTTCGGGTTCCGTAGGAACTCTGAAGTTAAGCAAGAAGGGGGCTAGAGCAATCCCATGATGGGTGACCCATTGGGAAGTTGCTCGTGAGTTCCCAAAAACAAAACCGTGAGGGAATGGTAAGCCCACAATATCGTGCTACGGTGGTAGAGCTTGCCCAGGAAGTGGTCCCCCCCGGGCGGGACATCCCACATCACGCAGGGGAGTGATCCTTATATGTATATTCTCATCCCTACCTAGCACGAGGCCTTTTGGGAGCTCATTGACTTCGGGTTCCGTAGGAACTCCAGGGCCGGGAAGTGATCTGCCTCGGGCCGGGATGTGACACGGAATACCTCAAATTTCAAGTTTCGACAAAAATGAAAATACAACAATCTCCCATCATTATCTTTTTTTGTTCGAGCTCGTAGATAAGATCTCTAATTCCTCACTCCAAATCCTAAACCTAGGATCTATTATAATTTATAATTATAACAACAACAATACAATATATGATTGAGAAAACCAAATGTTGGAACTGTGTTTTCTGTGGGACTTGGAGTCCCACATCGCCCAAACATGTTTCTCATTTAGTCTTTATAAGTGAGTTCACTCACTTATAGTTTGAAAAGAATTGGGCCAAAGCCATGGACCTTGGGCCTTAGAATTGGAGAGTTTGGGTGTATATATTAAATGTCAAAGATGGGCCTTGGGCCTTGGGGCTCTTGGGCTCGGATGGACGAAAAACACAAGTTACGTTTTTGATTTTTTGGATTCGGTTTTTGACAGTTATGATCAGTTTTTGTGAAAGGTTGCATTCAGTTTTCTTTTTACAAAAACTTGATAAGAATGAACGGTTGGAGAAGTTCAACTGATGCCATTATATATATGGCAATAAAACTCAGAAACAAATATCAAGTTTTCCAGATTTATTCCTTCATATTCCGCTGAGAACCACACAACCAATTCGCCAAGAATCCAAGTTCGAGTGCAAGAACTTGGATTAGATAGTTGTATCCTGCAAGATAGACGTCCATCGAACTGCTGCACAAGTGTAGGGACGAGTTTCTGTCTTAGGAGATTGCTCTGCAAGCCTCTATCGTCTAAGAACAAGTCAGTGATTTGTGTTTCTATATATAATTACACTAAGTGTTTATGTTTTAATATATTGTGTTTGTTGTTGCGTTTTACCATTTGTAATAAAACTGTGCAAATTTGTTGTATAATACATACTTAACATTTGATTGTTTCTAACAATCTAAGACAGAAACTATGGATCAATCAAATGTTGGTGTTGTCAAGCAACATGTTGAGAAACCTGAGAAGTTCAAGGGAGTTGATTTCAAACGTTGGCAACAGAAGATGTTGTTCTACTTAACAACTCTGAACTTGAGTCATGTGATTACTTCTGAGTCCCCCAAAGCACCAGAAGAGGGAGACATTCCTGCCGAAATTCTGCAGGCTATAGAAGCCTGGACTCACAGTGAATTTCTATGCAGGAACTACATTCTGAATGCTCTAGATGACTCTCTGTATGATGTTTATTCATCATATAAGACAGCGAAAGATCTGTGGGAGTCTCTGGATAAGAAGTACAAGTCTGAAGTGGCAAGTTCCAAGAAGTTTGTAATTGGAAAATTTCTGAATTACAAGATGAGTGACAACAAGTCTGTTGTCAAGCAAGTTGAAGAACTCCAAGTGATTGTTCATGAGTTAGATGAAGAAAATCTTGGTCTGAAAGAAGGCTTTGTGGTTGGCTCTATCATAGAGAAACTGCCTTCGAATTGGAAGGACTTCAAGATTTATCTGAAGCATCTAACTGAAGACATGAACATGGATCAGTTGATTCTCAAACTGCGTGTGGAGGAGGATCATCGAAAAAATGAGAAGTATGATGTCTCATCGCTGGAGGCAAAGGCCAATGTTGTGGAAGGAGGTGACTCACACAAGGCAAGGCACCATCAGAAAAACAAAGGCAAGGATGCTGCAAAGAAAGCAATGACTGCTGTGAAAGGGAAAACCTTCAAGAAAATCAAAGGAGGTTGCTGGGTTTGTGGAAAGACAGGTCATAGGGCAAAGGATTGCCGCCATAAGAAGGATCAGAATTCTGGAAGTTCCAATCAAGCAAATGTTGCAGAAGACACATTTGTTGCTGTTGTCTCTGAAGTCAATTTATTGACTAATTCAAATGACTGGTTTGTTGATACAGGAGCAACAAGGCATGTGTGTGCTGATCGAAATTTATTTGTTACTTACCAATCTGTTGATGGTGGAGAAAATCTGTACATGGGAAATGCAACTGCGTCTGCCGTTGCAGGGAAGGGAAAAGTGACGCTCAAACTCACTTCCGGAAAAGAGCTTTCACTTACCAATGTTCTGCATGTTCCAGATATTCGTAAGAACCTGATTTCTGGATCACTTCTGAGTAACAAAGGTTTCAAAATTGTGTTTGAATCTGATAAGTTTGTAATCACCAAAGGTGGGATGTATGTGGGAAAGGGCTACCTGGCTGAGGGGCTCTTCAAAATGAATGTACTTTCTGTTAATGCTATGAATAACAATAACAAGCCAAGTGCTTCTTCTGCTTACTTGATTGAGTCCTCTACATTATGGCATGCAAGATTAGGTCATGTTAATTTTCGTTCTCTTCAAAGAATGGTTAACTTAGGCCTATTGCCAAAATGTTTCATGAACAAAGTATCTAAATGTGAGATATGCACAGAATCTAAATATGCAAGACACTCATATAAATCTGTGGAAAAATCCAACGAAATTCTTGGTTCAATCCATAGTGATCTTTGTGATTTCAAATCCACACCAACTCGTGGAGGAAAGAACTATTATATTTCCTTCATTGATGATTGCAGCAAGTATTGTTATGTCTATTTGATTCATAGTAAAGATGAAGCTTTAAACATGTTTAAGACATTTAAAGCCGAAGTCGAAAATCAACTAGACAAAAGAATAAAGGTCTTAAGATCGGATAGAGGTGGTGAATACGAATCTAAAGACTTTGAAGAATTTTGTTCAACACATGGAATAATACATCAAACAACGGCACCATATACTCCTCAACAAAATGGAGTGGCTGAACGGAAAAATCGTACATTGAAGGATATGATTAATTCCATGTTGAACAGTTCTGGTGCACCACATAATTTATGGGGTGAGGCACTCCTTGCTGCAAATACGATTTTGAACCGAATTCCACATAAGAAGACTAATCAATCTCCTTATGAAATCTGGAAAGGTAGGTTACCTACATATAAAACCTTGAAGGTGTGGGGTTGTCTTGCAAAAGTTCAAGTGCCTCTTCCGAAGAGACAAAAACTTGGACCAAAAACAGTGGATTGTATCTTTATTGGTCATGCCTATAATAGTTCGGCATATAGATTTTTGGTTCATAAATCTGAAATTGCAGACATTCATATAAACACTATACTTGAATCTGCAGAAGTTGAGTTCTTTGAGGAAATTTTTCCTTACAAAGATAGGTCATATGTTTTGAACAAAAGAGTACATGAGGTTACTACAAGAAATGATGACGATAATCATGCCTCAACTTCGAGAGTTCAAATCCAAGATTTGGAACCACGAAAGAGTAAAAGAGCAAAAATTGCAAAGGATTTTGGTCCTGATTTCCTCACTTTTGTGACTGAAGAAGAGCCTCAAACTTATAAGGCTGCATTAGAATCGTCTGAAGCACCTTATTGGAAAGAAGCTATTCAAAGTGAAATAGAATCCATCATGCAAAATAATACATGGGAATTGGTTAATTTGCCTCCTGGAAATAAACCAATAGGACACAAATGGATTTTCAAGAGGAAATTGAGACCGGATGGTACCATAGACAAGTATAAGGCTCGTTTAGTTGCCAAAGGGTATCGTCAAAAAGAAGGACTTGACTATTTTGACACTTATTCACCAGTAGCTAGAATAACATCTATAAGGTTATTAATAGCTATAGCGTCTGTGTACAATCTTGAGATACATCAAATGGATGTCAAGACTGCATTTCTAAATGGTGAATTAGACGAAGAAATATATATGGATCAACCTGAAGGTTTCATTGTCAAGGGTCAAGAAAAGAAAGTTTGTAAGTTGATTAAATCATTATATGGACTCAAACAAGCGCCTAAGCAATGGCATGAAAAATTTGATCATAATATGATTACGAATGGATTTGTAATCAATGAAAGTGATAAATGCATTTATGTTAAGAAAACGAAAAATGCTTGTGTTATTGTATGTCTATATGTTGATGACATGCTTATAATGGGAACAAACAAAGATGTGATTAACTCCACGAAGAAAATGCTAAATTCCAGTTTTGACATGAAAGATATGGGATTAGCTGATGTGATTCTTGGAGTTCGAATTCTAAGGAATCCAGATGGATATGTCCTAACTCAATCACATTATGTGGAAAAGGTTCTAAGAAGGTTTGGACATTATGATTGTAAACCTGCAGTAACTCCTTTTGATCCCATTCATAAACTTACTAAAAACGAAGAAGATAGCGTATCTCAATTGGAGTATACCCAAGTTATAGGTTGCTTGATGTACATTATGAATTGTACAAGACCTGATCTTGCTTATTCAATAAGCCGACTAAGTAGGTATTCAAGTAATCCTGGAAGAGATCATTGGAATGCTTTAATAAGGGTATTAAGATATTTAAAGCATACACTAAACTATGGTTTGCATTACACTCAATATCCCCCAGTATTAGAAGGATATAGTGATGCAAATTGGATTTCAGGGAGCACAGACAGTAAATCCACAAGTGGATATGTATTTACACTTGGTGGAGCAGCTGTGTCATGGAAATCATCCAAGCAAACATGTATAGCACGTTCGACAATGGAATCAGAGTTTATAGCTTTAGATACAGCTGCTGATGAAGCTGAATGGCTTAAACATTTTCTGGAAGATATTCCATTCTGGCCCAAGCCTGTGACTGCAATATGTATACATTGTGACAGCATGGCTGCACAAGGTCGAGCCAAAAACGCTGAATATAATGGGAAGTCGAGACATATAAGGCGACGACATAAAACCATTAGACAATTACTCAAGAATGGAACTATTTCCATTGATTATATTAAATCTAAGGAGAATATTGCCGATCCTTTGACAAAAGGCCTATCCAAGGATCAAGTGGCATTTACATCGAGGGGAATGGGTTTAAAGCCAACTCAATGAGTTATAACTTGACGGAAACCTAACCTAGCTAATTGGAGATCCCATGGTCTAGGTTCAATAGGCAAACTAGTTGAGGAAAACTCAAAGTAAACAACACAATCTTTACTCATTCTTATGATGGAAAACAGTGTGTTGCCTGTTAGACGAAAAGGGTGAATAACTATTCTTAATAATGCTAATATCTTATGATTAAGATGAATAGAACAGAATATTCTTCATTAGCATTACCTATATGAGATTGATGTGGGGTCGCATCTTTGAGAATTGGTATGGCTACAATTCTCTAAAGGTCTCATGAAACCAGGATATGTTCAGGACCAAAATGAACACAACCGTATGAATTGACGTGTGTCAAGATGTGATATGTGTGATACTTATTGTTTCGATTTTACTACAAAGAATGATCAGTTCAAGATAGAAAATTCACTGCTTCATTATGTAAAACCGGTAAGTACTCACTAGAGAAGGTTCAAGTCCAAAAGACACCTATCCCGATGCGTATCATATCTAAGTTCTCTGGAAGTACATTACTAATGTCACTAGTATCTTATTTTCAATTCAAATGTGGGGTATTGCTAAAGTTTGAATAGAAAATGTGGGGTATTGTTGGAACTGTGTTTTCTGTGGGACTTGGAGTCCCACATCGCCCAAACATGTTTCTCATTTAGTCTTTATAAGTGAGTTCACTCACTTATAGTTTGAAAAGAATTGGGCCAAAGCCATGGACCTTGGGCCTTAGAATTGGAGAGTTTGGGTGTATATATTAAATGTCAAAGATGGGCCTTGGGCCTTGGGGCTCTTGGGCTCGGATGGACGAAAAACACAAGTTACGTTTTTGATTTTTTTGGATTCGGTTTTTGACAGTTATGATCAGTTTTTGTGAAAGGTTGCATTCAGTTTTCTTTTTACAAAAACTTGATAAGAATGAACGGTTGGAGAAGTTCAACTGATGCCATTATATATATGGCAATAAAACTCAGAAACAAATATCAAGTTTTCCAGATTTATTCCTTCATATTCCGCTGAGAACCACACAACCAATTCGCCAAGAATCCAAGTTCGAGTGCAAGAACTTGGATTAGATAGTTGTATCCTGCAAGATAGACGTCCATCGAACTGCTGCACAAGTGTAGGGACGAGTTTCTGTCTTAGGAGATTGCTCTGCAAGCCTCTATCGTCTAAGAACAAGTCAGTGATTTGTGTTTCTATATATAATTACACTAAGTGTTTATGTTTTAATATATTGTGTTTGTTGTTGCGTTTTACCATTTGTAATAAAACTGTGCAAATTTGTTGTATAATACATACTTAACATTTGATTGTTTCTAACACCAAATTGACAAAAAACAAGTGATTCCATATATCATGCAATCTTCTTATTTATAAGACCAAGGAAGAAAGGGACATTCCCTCTCCAATATTCGTTGGCAATTTCTTAGAAGTTACCTTCCCTCCTCCACCCTTGTCTAATATGGCTTTATACAAATTTAAAATCGATCAACTTTGCATGAGCTCTTTTATCAAAGAAATTAGAAAATACAAGACATTTTTTATGTGTGCATATTCTATGTAATTATATAAGGGTGTATATTTGCTCATCGACTTAAAGCAGTTTTGAGCATCACCACTGCAATAATTGTTGTTAGATGAATATGATTTAATTAATCTACTGAATAATTCTCGAAACTTAAACTCAATTAAAAGATAAGATGGTGAGCAAAACTATTCGTATTGTATAAAGACAGAATGAAGGTTCCTCGATCCTTCGCAGAAGAGGTGGCCAACTAAAACAAAACAATCTTAATTTATTGTCCCTATGAAGTTTTGGATCAAATGCAGACAGAGACATGGTGCTCGGTGAGAAACAAAACCACCATTGGCTATTGAAACTCAAAACCAGCACGTATGGATTTGTTTTTTTTTTTTTCCTTGTTTTTTTTTTTTTTTTTATTATCTTTGAAATTACTCCAGAGATTAGAGAGTATTTTTGGGGACATTTGTTGACCATAAAATTCAAGATCTGCTTACCAGCAATCCACTTAAAGATGGTTGATGCACACTAGGAATGGACAATGGTTATGGCGGGCGAGTAATCGCGATTATTTACCCATAACCATTTATGTTACCATAACCGTTTATAAACGATTCATACCCATAACCGTGTACTCATTTAACCATAACCATTTACCCATTTAACCATAACCATTTACTCGTTTATCCTTTTTTTACCCATTTACCCCTTTTTTCACCCGTCTACATGTTTTTTTTTAACAACTTAAAAATTACAAAAGAAAAATTTGTCATAATTTTCATTTTCTAACAATTAAACACCGTTATAGGTATATTTTTGCATGCATTTCCCTATTTTAATCATTTAAGTCCCCATACAATTCCAATAATTGAAATAATAGTTTACGAATGATATTTTTCTGCTACACCCGAGCAAGTCTTTAATTATAATCCATATAATTACAAAGTAAAACTTTTTAAAAACAAAAAGTAGTCATTATCTTGAATATTTGATGATTCAAATACTTTCATAATATCCCTCTTAATAGTAATTCTAGAAATAGCCTTAAATAAGGGTGGTCCACCGTAGATAAAAGATACTCACGTAAGATAATCATATAAGCTAGCTCTTTCCTAGCATTACCTTCATCAAAACTATATGCACCATGTTTAACAGGCCCATCACCAGTTTTAACTGGACTCTTTTTCTTTGTCGTCAATATAAGACATGTTCTAACATGTAAACGTAAAGATGAAAAGGGTCTGGACTAGAGGGGGAAGAGAGAGAGAGAGAGAGAGAGAGAGAGAGAGAGAGAGAGAGAGAGAGAGTTCTTTGTCGTCAGTATAAGACATGTTCTAACATGTAAACGGAAAGATGAAGAGGGTCCGGACTAGAGGAGAGAGAGAGAGAGAGAGAGCCCGCTTCTAAAACCCTCAAAATCCCTGATAGATACCCGTTATAACCATGGGTAAAACTAATAACCGTCTATTTAAATTTCACAGATAAACGGTTATACCTATAACCGTTTATTCGTCTAAACGGTTACCCATAACCGTAACCGTGAACTTTAAATGGACGGGTAACCGCGGTTACCCAAACCCATGAGTATTTTGCCCATCCATAATGCACACAACAATTCTCCCTGACTATGCGTTGTGTGATCTTGTGGCGCTTCTTTCGCTTGTGAATAAAACGTCTTTCCAACCAAATGATAAAACTAACCAGGTATTTTAATATCGCTTGTACTAAAAAAACAAAAACTCGCCACTTATTTATTGTTATTCAAGTGCATAAGGAGCCCAAATGGAACTTAACTAATGATTCATCGATAATTAAACAGCGGTGAAAAGTAGATCACAGTAAACTTGCCTGATACCGTTGTAAATTCAGACAGATACGCTCTCTTCCTGAAGAAGTTTGACAAACACTAAACAACTAAAAGAGCAATTAAGCTCTCACCGTTCACCTTTCACCTTTCATCTTCTCCGCTGCTCAACCACATTAAACTTACTGTTACATGTGTTGCATTTTTAGTACTTCTTCCTCATGGTGCATACGACGCGTACGGTGAGATCTTCTATGTTTATGAGTATGTACTTTTGGGGGACTGTCAGTGCTAGAGGTACTCGGAAGAAGAATCTCCTCCCTTGTTGTATTACCAAACACGCAATCAAAGGGTCGACCATTGAATCAACATTAGAGTTCATCTACAAAAAGAGATGGCGTCAGAATGGAAGAGTTGCCATGAAAGTATAGAGTAACGTCCTCATCATTATTAAGGTATCTACATAGACAACGGGTAAGAGCGAGAATCCTGTCGGGAAGTGCAGAGTACAAATGATCCCCTACAATAGTACCATTCACTGTTGATTTCATCATGTAACTTTTCTGAAGACAAGCCTGCAAAAGAGATCTAAATCTATATCACCTAAGAAGTAAGGTTTGCCACCGGTATAGGCACAGGGCATGATACTTTCTTTGGCACGCAAATTTGATCTGGGTAGGATAGGTTTTCTGTACCATTACCATGTAATGGTTCACATGCATTTGGTGGGTATAATGTTCAACTATATGAACAGTAAAGTTTATAATTTACAAACTATTTTACGTAGACATTCCTCAACAGTGACCAAGTTTCTGCTATATCTAAATTCCAAAATCTTCTCCTGCACTACTATGGCTACTTATAAAATTGGGGTGGTGCTATCCACACATCCATTTTTACCTCTCACACACCCCTCCTAATTTCTTACCGTCAGATCGAATGAATTGAAGAAGATCAATGGACAAAAATTAACAAGGGTGTATGGGAGGTAAAAGGGGTGTGTGAATAGCACTACCCTAAAACTAAACTCATCAGTAATTTAATGCAACCATTTCTAAGAAAAGAAATTACTAGATAAGTATTCTTACAGGAACTTGTTTAGGAGCAAAACGTTTTTTGTCAGAGTCATTCTGGATGTTCTGGGAATCACTGTCAGAAGCACTCTGATGGTCGCCATGCGAAGCCTGTTCTGAATCACCTTGAGGGTCGCTGTAATCTGTTCTTCGACCATGGGTAATGTTATCACTAAAATAATTCCGATAACGCCACCTCAGTGCTGGTTGATCTGAGTTCGCATCATCAAAAACTTTCTCAGAGTAGAACTGTTTAGAGATAAGCCGCATCATAGAAGGATCATTCTGATACTTTTTCACCATTCTGTTATTTGAATCACAGTTCATAGTTCAATAATTCAAGAATTCCAATTAAAGTTAGTTGAAAACAAGATATCGGTCATATACTAAAGTGCATATATTTTCCTGGATAAATAGATGTACAGTACATGTCCCAAATATATTCAGATAATTACATACAAAATCCAACTATCCAAGTAAACAAAGGCATGCCAGAGATGTGAAGAAAGGGCAGACACTAGTCATATACAGAAGTGAAGTTTTCGTGAATGGATAAATGTACTCTGACATCTGACTTCAATTCGATAAGTGTAAGAAAGAAATTTTTTTTTGGTCGGACGAAAGACAATGAACCTAAAATTTCAAATTAATAACTCCTAATTACAACTCATGAAGAATAGATCCACACCAAGATGGCTAAAGATCTTTGGATATCTGACATCACCAACCATGGGCAGCTAACATGTTCTACTCATGCATACCAGAAGAAAATCAGTGTTTCTAGAAAATTGCAGAGTGAATTCATCAAAAATCATAAAAAGAAGTAAGGTGACATACATAGTTGCTAACTCTGCCTGCAATCGACTTCCATCCTGAGAAAGAATATGGTCAACACATGAGTTTAAGGACCTCGAGAAGATCCATAGTCCAAATGTAGCAGCAGCTCCTGCAGAAACATAAAACTTGTTCATAGGAGAATTTGATAGGTAGCTATGATTCATATATATATATATATATATATATATATATATAGAGAGAGAGAGAGAGAGAGAGAGAGAGAGAGAGAGAGAGTTTAACTCACCTCCTGAAAGGTTAAGTCGAACAAACTTATTCAGCTTCTTTGATGCTGGATAAAACATTGAGATTGTTAAAAGAATGAAACATATAAATAAACGACAATGAGAAACGAAGTAATAACCATCCAAACTTACAATAAACAAAACTTGAATCGTTATTGGACCCCAAAAGAAGAACGTCTAAATGTAAATTAAATGGAACAAAAAAATTACGATAACTGTTTATTAAAGATCCTACAACTTTTCACCAGCCTGCTCACTCGAATGATTATAAATGAGTATAAAGGTGATTTGCAGACGGTAAATATTCATAAAAGCTCCAGGAAACGTGTAAGATTACAATTCTGTGAATCATATAATATCAATTGCACAGCTGATATCCTCTCCCTTGTACTGTTTCAAAAAGTGCATAATTAAGAAAAGAAGAAAAAAGAACAGGATGGAAAAATGTATTAACTAGAATGCTATGGATTGTTATTTTCCAAGCAGGGAAAGCCAACATATTTGTACAGTGTACGCAGTACATATCTTTTTCATTTGAACATACGTGCGGCAATCTGTGAACGCCTAATGATAACTACCTTAAAACCATGGAACAACGAAAACTCGAAATACCAGAGAACCAATGTTTCTCTATCCAAAACCAATCCACATTGTTGTAACTGAAAATGACCCAATGTAAACTCTCAATCCAAATAATGAGAAACCCACGTTTCTCTATCCGAAACCAATACAAACTCTCGTAACATAAAATCACCAAATCAAAAGTGGGGTTTGCAGCTTTTACTGAATGTGAATCCGAAATGTGAGTGGAGTTGGATAATATCGAAAAAGCCTTGACTGTACCATTATCACTATCATACAATTGAAAATTAAAAAGTGGGGGTTTGCAGCTTTTGCTGAATGTGAATCCAAAATGTGTGTGGAATTGGATAAAGTATCGAAAAAGTCTTGACTGTACCATTATCACTATCATACAATTGAAAATTCCGACCTCCCAATGAATTGAAATATACAGAAAACATAGTTGGAAGATAAAAATTCACAAAAAAAAAAAAAAAAAAAAAAAAAAAAAAACAAGGACAAGAACCCAGAACAAGAAAATTGACAAATTAGATAGAGACAGACCTGTCCAGGCAACGGTAGCAGCAGCAAGACCTCCGAACGTAAACTCCCTGACAGCTTTGGACTTGCACGTAAAAAGAAGCTTAATTTCTTCAGGGGTCAATTTGACCTGCAACGCACAGTTGGTGCATCAAGGTTAGCAATTGATGTAATTTTGGGTACCATTTCGGTAATCCTGAATTGGGATTAGGGTATCGAGGATTTTGGCGCCTGAAATTTGCGAAATTTGTGAAATGGGAGTGAAAATTTTTACCTGTTTGTACCTGAGATGTTGCTCCAGCTCGAACAAAGCTTCTCCCATTTTGTTGTTTTGGGCTTTCAGATCATTAAGTTTCCTCCGTTATATACCAGAAATGGTATTGGCGTTACTGTGCATTCCTCACTTCGCGTGTATTTTTCACAATTCCACACACACACACACACACACACACACACACACACATATATATATAGATATATATAATATATATATCTTAAAATTTTCATTCTACATATTAAACTTTCTATATTATATATATATAACACACACACACATACATATATATCTATCTTAAAATTTTCATTCTATATTTTAAACTTTCTATATTTTTAAACTTTATATATATATATATGTATGTATGTATGTATGTATAAAAGCATCGGATTTACAAAGACGCACATGAATAGAAACGACTTGTCGTTTGGTACTGTAGTCGTATGATTAATTTTTGAGAAAATTAATGAAAAAGATTTGAAAATTTTGAGTTTTAACGATAAGGATAAATGTGAATAGTATCACGATTGACTTTTTTAGTGTAAAAATATAGTTTTTTTTGTTAAAGTGAACAGTATCAAGAGTTTTTCGTTAAAGTTTTCTTACTCCCGCTCCATTTTCTTTACATGTTATCCATCATCAAAATTTTTGTACCATTTAAAACTTGTTATAAACTTTGAGAACTAGCTTTGTTTCTCAAAATGTAGTTTTCTTGAGCCAAAACTACACCCAAACATCATGGCATTGGCACAAAAACTGAAATTTTCTACGATTATGAAGTCGTTACCTTATTCAACGGATTAGACTAATGGTGTTAACTGAATGCTATTGTGATGAAAATGAAAAACAAATAAGCTACATGATCTAGAGTTAAAATTCGAGCGAATACAGGGACGTTAATGAAATTTCCCTATATTTAATTTGAACAGAAAAGTGCCTCTGCGGCTGTGTTTCCCTCCATTTCTTTCATCCCCACCTCCAAACCCAGAACTTTCAACAAATTTCAATGGTGAAGAAGTCCTGAGAAGTGAGAAACCACTCAAACCAACCATTTTCCTTCATTTTCTCACCTCCCAAACACAATGTCCAGCCTTCCCCACACCACCCTAGCCCTCCCTCCCCACCCGAACCCGTACCCTAACACACCCGCAACCCTCTCCACCGCCGTATCCTCCGCCAGAAGCCTCACCCACCTCAAACAAGTCCACGCTCAAATCCTAAAATCCAACCTCGACCGCCCCGACTCCCTCCTTTACAATCTCCTCCTCTCCTCCTGCACCCTCTCGCCGAGCCTCCACTACCCTCTTTCCATCTTCAACCAAATCCCCAAACCCCAAATCCATATGTGCAACAAGCTCCTGCGCGAGTTCTCACGATGCGCTGAGCCCGATAAGGCCCTTTTGGTGTATGAGAGGATGAGGAGGGAGGATGTGGGGGTGGACAGGTTCAGCATTCCGCCGCTGCTGAAGGCGGTGGCCAGAGCTTCGGCTTTGAGTGAAGGGATGGAGATTCACGGTGTAGCTTGGAAGTTGGGTTTTCATTCGGACCCGTTTGTGGAGACCGGGTTGGTCAGAATGTATGCCGCTTGTGGGAGGATCATGGATGCACGGTTGATGTTTGATAAAATGTCTCGCAGAGATGTGGTTGCCTGGAGTATTATGATTAACGGGTATGATTTGGTCTGATGTTTTCAAGTTAAACAATGTGATTATCTTATTAATGGTTTCGAGAATCCCAAGAATTAAGGCTTTAATTTACTCAGGAAAACAATTTTTTTGAAGGATTTTCAGCTGTATATTATTTCAACAATTTGCTAAAATTGTAACCCGGGAAATTTCGCAAACAGGTACTGTCAGAGTGGCCATTTCGACACCGCATTCCGCCTGTTTGAAGAGATGAAGAACTCTAATGCGGAGCCAGATCCAGATGAGATGATACTTTCTGCCATTCTTTCAGCTTGTGGTCATGCTGGAAAGTTGGCTTATGGGAAAGCAATCCATGACTTCATTATGGAGAATGATATTGTGGTTGACTCTCATTTACAGAGTGCACTTATCGCCATGTATGCAGGTAGTGGCTCTATGGACTTGGCTCAGCAGTTGTTTGACAAGACATCACAAAAAAATTTTGTAGTTGCAACCGCAATGGTTTCTGGGTATTCAAAACTGGGACGGGTTGAAGATGCACGTTTGATTTTTGACCAAATTGTTGAGAAGGACTTGGTCTGCTGGAGCGCCATGATATCTGGTTATGCAGAAAGTGATCAACCTCAAGAGGCTCTTAGATTGTTTGCTGAAATGGAAGCTTCGGGGTTAAGACCTGATCCAGTGACCATGTTGAGTGTCATTTCAGCTTGCGGTCATCTTGGTGCACTGGATCAAGCTAAGTGGGTTCATTTATATGTTGACAAGAATGGATTTGGCAGAGTTTTGTCTGTCAACAATGCGCTGATTGATATGTATGCCAAATGCGGGAACCTGGAAAAAGCAACAGAGGTGTTTGAGAACATGAGAAGAAGAAATGTGATATCTGGACCACTATGATTAGCGCCTTTGCGATACATGGGGAGGCTAGTAATGCACTAAACTTCTTCAATCAAATGAAAGATGAAAATTTTGAGCCAAATGGGGTTACATTTGTGGGCGTGCTTTATGCTTGTAGCCATATGGGGTTAGTTGAGGAGGGTAGAAGAGTCTTTGAATCGATGATTGATGAATACAACATCACTCCGAAACATGAGCACTATGGATGCATGGTTGACCTCTTTGGTCGTGCCGGTCTTTTGAGAGAAGCTCTTGAGGTTATAGAGGCAATGCCCTTTGCACCGAATGTTGTCATTTGGGGATCTTTGATGGCTGCTTGTCAGATTCATGGTGAGACTGAATTAGGAGAATATGCTGCAAGACAGCTTCTTGAGCTGGAACCAGACCATGATGGAGCCCTTGTGGCGTTATCAAACATTTACGCAAAACAAGGAAGATGGGAAGATGTTGGCATTGTGAGGAAAACAATGAAAAGCAGTGGTATATCTAAGGAGAGGGGGTATAGCAGGATAGAACTAAACAACGAGGTACACGAGTTTTTAATGGCAGATAGAAATCATAAACAAGCAGATCAGATCTATGAAAAATTAGACGAGGTAGTTAGTGAGGTGAAGCGGGTTGGTTATACTCCCAACACGAGTTGCGTTTTGTTTGATTTAGAAGAGGAAGAAAAGAAGGAAGCGATTCTCTTGCACAGTGAGAAGTTGGCTCTTTCTTACGGTTTGATAAGTAAGAAGCAAGGTTCAAGCATTCACATAGTTAAGAATCTCCGGATTTGCGAAGACTGCCATACTTTCATGAAGTTGGCTTCAAAGGTGTATGAGAGAGAGATTATTGTCAGAGATAGGACTAGGTTTCATCACTACAAACATGGTTTATGCTCTTGTAACGACTATTGGTAACTGTATTCTGTCTGAGATTAAATATCATTGTACAACTATTTATTAAAATGTGGATACGAAATTATTCGCTGAAACAAATCAATATAGGTATTAGAAAATAAATAATATGATTACTTTTCAGTTGATTAACAGTGTTTATGGCCTCTAATATTTACAAACACTTCCCGGGAATTGTATATTCTGGAAATTTGCAGGTCGAACAGAGAAAAACTCAAATGCAGTATTTCAAGAGGAAGGACGTAGTAAGGTAAAAACTCTTCAGCTGCAATGTCATTTGGAGCCATGTTGAAAAAGAGATTTTGTTTGCCGAAACACGAAAGAAGCTTTTCATTTAGAACAGTTTGAGATGCTATCTATATGGATTCCTATAGCCAAGCAGAACCTAGTTTGTTGTTGCTAGTTAATCAAAATCAGGAAAACAACAATTTCCCTGATTAGTACATATATACAGCTCGAGATCAAATTAACGATTAAGCTCAACAGGTTACGCAACACCACATAATGAAGGGACATTTTTTCGAATCTTCTCACAAGACATGAGATCCGGATATCTGCTGAGAGAAGACAGTGCACCTCCGATGATGTCCCCTTAGTCTCCTTAGGTTGGGATTTTGATGTTGTAGTTTGCAGAACTTTCAACTTGCTGGTTGTTGCCAAAAGTAGATAAGATCCAAAACTTCTGCTGCATCTTTCCAAGCTTTCTGGAGATCATATTCTTAAAGAAGGCTAGTGCTGCTGAAACCAATCTTTGGTTATCAAATGTCGTGCTCCACCAATACTCAAGAATCCATGTATTCGGATCTAGCCGCACAGCTGAGGCACCCCAACTTCTCTGCACCCAGGAAGTGTTTGGCGCCCGAATCACATAGCCGCCAACCTTTCCATCCGACCACTTCTCATCAACAACAAAAAAAGAGGTAAGGAAGTAGCATATGTTTGTACATCATGATAATATGATGCTAACAGAAATTTCATCTAGCTCAAAAGTTTTTAGCATTACCTCTGTGACTCTGCCGGATAAGATTGTGAAAGACCGGGAAGAAAACCCACTCGTGAGCAACCCGGCTGTCTGCAAAGGCCATCCCCATATTCTCACCTCCTCGATTGCAGATTTGTACAACGTGCAATGTGAGCTCAGAAGCAAACCATCCTAACATGTCATCATATAACCAGTCTGTGAGTTTTTAAACAGAAATTTCAAGTTCGTTACCAAATAATGCTGATTGAACTTTTAAAGGAAATGTCTGCTTACTAGTACCTGACTAATATCCCAAATAGAATTAGGACAGCTGCAATTCGAAACTCTGCCCGGAACAAGACCCTGCATCTCTTTCTGCAAGAACCCAGCCTGCCATTCAAATCATCCAGAACCCAAGACTTTTCACCAACATTTCTCACAATCTCCGGCAAGAGAATAGGTTTTAAAGCCCCTGAAACCATATTAGAAAACCCCACATAAACCAAGCTTAAACCCAAAATCAATCTCCAAATTTCACACCCAAAACCCCTTTTTCTCTCCCTATTCTTAACCTTCTCCTTCGATTTCAATCTTGCAGCCGGTTTAAGCTCCGGAGACATAGGAATCGGAGGAGAGCCTGAAGTGGGTGTGGACAAAATCGAAGCTTCGAAAGAGATGGGAGTGCGTTTGACACTCGGGTTGTTCTTGGGCCTTGAAGATGAGAACTTGGTGAGCGAGGTTTTCTGGATGCTGAAAGGCATGAGATCGAGAGTGGCATTGATACTGGCCAAGCACATTTCGCAGTTGCAGTTGGCATCTTTTCGGCATCCTGGGTAGTAGCAGCTGTCGCGGTTTTCAGATCTGTCGTCATCCATGGCGGTGGTGGTGCTCGATTTCACTGAGGATGATGTCGTTGTTGTCGTCGACGGCGACGATGAGAGGGCGGATTTCATGGCTGCTTGAGCGTTTCGGGGTTTAGGAGAAAGGCTTTGTTTCGTTGACATGGTCTTTGAAGCGTTCACAACTATGCTGTGTGGGGACAGATATGGTTTTTAAAATTCGAATCCCCAACGGTCATATATGGCATGATCAGGTGGGAGGTAATTTGTTAAACCCACCCCATGGTCAAGGGTTTGCTGTCTCCAAATTTGATGTCTCCTACATGTGTCTCCTCTCATTTATTGACATGTGTACAACCCCTTAACCTTAACTCAACTCTGTTAACTTTTATTAAATTAACAAATAAATACTACCAAAAAATGAATGGGGAGAGATCATCAGATCTCTCTCACCAAAGTCACACAATCAATTAATTCGGATCCGTAAAATTTGATATAACGGCTAAAATTATTATAACTTTTAAAGGAACTTCCTGTTTGTCACCGTTAGATCAAATTTCAAATGTCCGAATTAATTGATTGTGTGATTTTGGTGGGAGAGATCCGGAGAGGATCTCTTCCCAAAAAGAATAAACAAAGAAATTCGCAGATGCTAAGTCACAACTTCGTCAGCAACCACAGGTGGTAACAGGAGCATTTTTGCTCACTATTATAACTATGATGTATGCTCATCATGTACTTAATTATTTGTTATGTGTCTGTTTAACTAACTTTAGTTAACTTTCACATATTATTTTTTCAATTTTGTAAGAAATTAATCAAAATTAAGTAAAAAAATACATAACAAATGATTAAGTATATAATAAATATACACTAAAATTTATGATGGTGAACAAAAATGTTTCTCGTGATAACCCCTCTTCTACTGGTTGCCACCATTCCTGAACTCCTCGCTCTCTCTTTTTCTCCTGGCTCAAGATTCCGATAGCCATCTTCCATATTTAACAATTGATTTTTATTTGCCAAAATAATTAAATTAATATTATGTGTTTTTTGTCATTTTATACAATCATAGCTATTTCATATAAAAATTTATCAAACACAATGATATTGCTTTTCTTTTTTTTGTTTTTCTTTTTTTTTTTATTTTTTATTTTTTATTTTTTATGCTAAAAACACTTTATTGTTTTATTACACAGTTACTTATTCTCATAACACAGTAAAAGTTTTTTTTTTTTTCAAAACACATCAATACCAAACTAGCCCTAAGAAATGAGATTATTTGTTAACTAGCTTAACAAAATTAGGACGCTGAGGAAATATTATGTTCATGCATCATCATTGCTTCCATTGTGTTAAATGCATTGTATTTATTGTCCTACTAAGCTAGTAGCTCACCCCTTATAAATTATTAACAAGTGAGACTTGAAAAGTAGTCGACTTTCACCGGAAGTCTTAAGGAAATTTTACAATGTAAATTCGAGTGTTCTCTTATGTTGTAAATTAAGGTTTGTTTAAATAAGGAACAAGAGTTCCATACGGTTGCCTTTTGTATTCTGGAAAGACAAAGGATGAATTGTAAAGTAAAAACAAACTCAAGTTTAGTTTGTTTGTTGTTAGTTGCTCTGGGGTCTTTCTTTTATTATTTTATTTTTGTCACATCTGAATTACGAAAATTGTATATTCTATATTTGAGATGCGATTCACACCTTAATTCCAAACTTGGCTTTAGTTTCCGAATTGAGGCGTGCCTTGCATTCATTATTTAAGGCATCAAAGAGCCCTTGACTTGCACTATATTGATGCGACAAGGCGTAATATGTTTGTTGATTTGAACATTAGTAAAACAAAGGCTAGTTGTGGCACGCTTGCTTTGTAATTGCTGGTTAAAAACAAAACAAAAAAACTACAAAAACAAGCCCAATATCAAATCGCAATATCACGAGTAGAACTAAATAATAATTAATTGGTACCATATGTCTACACATGTGTTTTACATACACTGTAATTTGCTCCTGTTTATTGAGAAATGCAGGGTTTCCTGCACGCCGCACAAAAACCTTTGCTATCAGATTCATATGATATATATGCTGCATGCGATGTCGTACCAAGAAACTGACAATTCAGGTCAGACATGGCATCGATCTTTACTAACAAAGGAATACGATATTCAGTTAAGCATACACTGACACTTGAATAAGCCCGGTAACAGATCGCTTCTGGACTGGACCGATCCTAAACCTAATTGTGCCGCAATTAACTATAGTATGTCTCAAGAGACTAGATTAATTAGATCATATGAACTTACGATTCTTTAACTATTAACATGTACATTTTACATATTTATATACCAACTGTTTCATCATATATGTTTAGGGGTGATTTTGGTATGGTTACCGTATCAAAAGCACCGTACCAATTACCATACCAAACTTTTGGTATTATTGAAGTTTGATATATCAAATAGTTCGATTAGCATGGTATAGTAATGATAATTACAACTTTATTTTGAGCCCTTTTTGGGGCCAAAATCTGAAGAAAAAAAATTTCATCAACCCAATTCAAGGCCCACTTTTTTCAATTTTTATGCCCTTATCTCATATTTTACATGCACAATCATATAACTCTATAATTAATTCATACCCTTCAGATGATTTAACCATACTTGAAGCAAGCAGGTAGCAAGCACTGACAGTAAAAAACTACAGGCAACAAGCACATGCGGTTACACACCAACACAAATCCCATCATGTTTCATGTAATTGACACTCATTAAATATATACTATTTTATATATATTTCATGTACTAATCACTACATATATATATATTTTTTTTTCCGATACGATACGGTAATACCACGGTAATAGTATTGAATACCAATACTGTACCAGAAAACTTTGGTTCGGTACATTACTGTGCCATTACCAATTGGTACAAGATCAATATGATACGGTTGACAATTCGGTTGACACGGTAATTTGGCAAAAAAATCCACCTCTATATATGTTACATATATATATGGCATCATCGTTCATATAATATTTGCGATCTTAATCAGCTTACTGTCCCACACAATTCTTCTTCATGCGAAACTGGGGGAATATGTATAAGAGAAGAGTTAAACATAATGTTATAGAAGACAAATTATGTTCAATCTAAAAATGGATGATCTAGGACGGTTAATTAGATTGATGCTCGTGAATAACTGATCCTAGTATGTTTTTGAGATGGCTTCCTTGTATTTTCAATCAAGGAAGGACTCTAATGGTATTCATACGTGCCAAGTGTAGCTTAAGCAACATTATGGTACTCTTGATGATAAAAGATTGTTGAAATTTTATTCCCTATTCGCTGAATATTATAGTGGGAAAGGTCATGCAGTAGGTAATACATGTTGAGTCTTATTTAGTGGGAAAAGTCAAAAGGTTAAGATTTTCCCTGACCATTTGTCTTTCCAACCATGGAAAGAAGAGTAAGACATATCCCACATCAAATGGACCATAATAAATCAAAATTCCACTACCTTCATATTATATTAATTATTCCAACCCAGCAAGAAGTATGGTTGCAATTAGTTCATGAGAAGATGATGAATCGCCCACTTGGGATGTGCTTGCTGATCTTGTGTACTTTTTTGGCGATGAAGAAGAAGATGACATGTCTGACCTTCTCCTAAGCATCTGCCTCATCCCATCTGCCACTCTCACTGCAGGGTTGGATTTGAATTTACCACAAAATGACATGTGTGCCCTCACAGCTTCCTCCATGCCAAATGGCTGCTTGCTGCCCTTGCCAACCTCATCTCTCACTGCTTCTGAGCACAACCCACACAGCCATTTCCCATCAAACTTTGCCTTCACTTGTGTGATGTAGTCTTGCGTGCAATCCTCTTTTAGTCCACAACACTCACACCTCACCATCTCAATCTCCATTCTTTTTCTTTTTTCCTTTGTTTTCTGCTTAGCTGAGTAGCAAAGCTCTGATGAATTGTCAAGGGATTCAAGAGAAAAGTGAGATGTTTTTATTTGTTGGATTGGATTGCAATGATGGGGTAGAAAGTGGGGTTTCTTTTCATTTGTTTTCTCTATTGAGATGTGTTGCTCGCTTGGTTGCTTCATAAACTGTGAAGTGTTTGATTTACGAGAGCTTTTATGGTTAGGATTTTCCTTTTCTATTGGTTATTAGGAATTCAGGAGATGAGAGGACGGAGAGAGGAAAGAGAGGGGAAAGAGGGGGGCCGGTGGGGGGCGGGGGAGAGAGCTCTTATAAGACCAGGGTAAGGAAAAGTGCCATAATTTCCTCCATGTTCTAAGGAACATGGGGCAGTGGGAAATAAGACAAGAGTGGTCGGAGGGGTCCTCAAACCTGGCCCTTTCTATCATATTCAAATACTTATTCTTATCCCCCTAGAAATAAACAATGTTAATTTGTAGGTTTTGGGGTTGTGTATATAACTTATGTTTGTAGCTTTTTGGTAGTTTGACAGTTACTTTCGGTTGAAATGGGTTGAAATATTTGCCTTGTATTAGATGTGGCTTCACTTAGCTCCCTAAACTTTTGGCTGACGAGTCAGGCTTGGAATTATTAATTTTGGTAGTTTGTTTGGTTACCTTGGTTCCATGAACATGTTGACTGCTGACCATCTGACTTTCATGTGTGAATTTAGAGCTTACTATAGTAATAAGGCCAACATCAGCATCATGCTTTGTTGACCAAGAGGCCATGGGTTGTTCAACGGCCAATGATTTGATGAAGATGTGCATTATTGGGGTTTATGATTGTGCGTGTGCTCACTGTGCATGTGTACATCCTTCCTCCTCTCAACTGGTGGTGACGAGAGATTCTTAAAAAGACTATCGCATACATAAGTTCTTTCACGATGACTCTCTCCACTACAATAATATAAGACAACTTTTTTATTGGAAGAATTTTACCATCAAGAGTTATGTGAAAGCCTCTCACCAACAATTTTGAGCCAAAAGATTAGAAATTTCTTCTCTTTGTACTAGGGGAGATTCACAAGTTTTAAGCAATTTGTTAAAAACAAATGATCCACCTAGTTGGAGGCTGCTTACAACAATATTTAACATTTGCATATTGCTAGGAAATTTATTGTTCAACAGTTACAAAATGTGTTTCGTGAAGCTAACATGGCAGTAGATGAGATGTTGCGAATTTAGGTTATTAACTACATTCAAAATTCATATATTTGGTTTTGTAATATCCTACGTAATGTGGGCACCAATAAGTGTGACATCCCACATCGTCCACGGGAGTGATCCTTATATATATATTTTCATCCCTACCTAGCACAAGGCATTTTGGGAGCTCACTGGCTTCGGGTTCCGTAGGAACTCCGAAGTTAAGCAAGAAGGGGGCTAGAGCAATCTCATGATAGGTGACCCACTAAGAAGTTGCTCTTGAGTTCCCAAAAACAAAACCGTGAGGGAATGGTAAGCCCAAAGCGAACAATATTGTGCTACGGTGGTGGAGCGAGCCCAGGAAGTGATCCGCCCCGAGCCGAGATGTGACAGTAAGTACCTGACATGTGATAGGTTGTATCATACTTCATGAAAAGGGTACATGTCACACAGCAAATTACTCAAAAAATTTAAAGTACTATGTCATATGATTTAAATCTTCAATATAAGGTTATAATGGATCTTGCAACAGCTGGAATTTGCATAAAATTCGTATCACTAAGTGAGACATAGTATTGTAACCAGACCTCTCTTTCTAACCCGTTCCTAATGATTTCCAGTATTCATGGCAAAAATTTACCTTTCATCCTTCGGCCGTCAGAATTGAATGTGATCATACATGAAACTTGATCATTCTTGATCACTATTCAGCCATTATTGCAATAATTCAAACAACCTTTTCCTCCTTTTTTTTGTGTTTCCTCCAACAAATCCCACCTAAAGAAATTTATATACTTATTTATTTATGTTGTAAAATGTATAACATTTGTGATGCATTGTTGACATGCTCATTGGCCAATCTGCGCTGCAAATCTTTGTCAACAATTTGTTTTTATTTTTTCTGGGGTTGGTGATCCCATGCAACTGTGTCATGGCATCATTGAGAAGGAAGCAATGTCTATGATCAAGATTTGTTAACGTCGTATGCTGGTGGTTCTGAAGGTACGTTCTTGGCATGCTCCAAAGCTGCCATCACTTCTGTTGTAGTAGATGATTTTTTCACGTCGTGTAACGTGGACTTGATTTGGCTTTACGGTTCACTAACTTATAGCCACGTACGTAGTGGATAATAATTGGTCTATTTTACACTAGCATGTATTATTAATTTGCAGAGTTTAATTACAAAAGGAAAGTGATGTTAACATTATTTTAACTGGAGAGTATATAGTAATATGAAAACAAATCTGTAGATGCGTATTGCATACCTCATATGTTCAAACATTTATTTATTTATTGGATAAAAGTTTTTCAGTATCGAAAGTCGCATAATTTGTAATTTGTAATTGTCATAAGCCTTTGAGACTGAAAATTTATCAAAACGAAGATTTTATAAATTAAATTTGAGCTTGAACATTATGAGTTGGATACGATCAAATTTGTTGCAACTTAAAAATTAGAGAAATATGATGGCCTTCATTTATGAAAGTCAAGATACAATTTAAACCTACGTCACCAATAGAATAAAACTACGAAATAATAATGCAATAACAAATTAAGGTTTAAGTGCATTTTGCACTCTTTTTGGTCATTTTCTCGAAAGAAAAAAGCAACCACAAAGTTACAAATCGTTAATATAATAGTGTTCATCTGTTTGTTAAACTGTAGAGGCAAATACTCTTGTTTTTTTGTGTGGTTCTCGGTGGGTACGTAATTTACTATATGAACGTCATATCAATGTAACGTGGAACCACAAAATCAAATAATATATTTTTGACCTTTTTTAATGTCAAATTCTTTAAGGGTATAAAAATGAACACTACAAGCTTCCATGCCAAATTTTTTTTGTTCATCATGTAATCTGCAACTTTAAGATGGTTTTTATTAATTTCATAAACTATAACCATCAAAAGTTATGAATCCCAAACCATACAAGGGTGAGAAAAGTGAGTGACCTTAGAGGGAAATACTCAGCCAACTTAGGTGCTAGTTTCATTTGCCCTCCTTCTACGCACATGAGAGATTCTCTATGTCACCATCTCACCACATGACATTCATTCAATTGATAGTCAGTGTATTTTTAAATATATGGCAAACGTCTTTGTAAATATATAGTAACATCAATAAAACTGAAACTCGGTTCCATGACGTGATTAACCTCCAAAACAGCTCATCCTTGCAAGTTTGCAAATTCTGGCAGCCATCTTTGTCCATACTAATTACAAAGACCGTTACTTTCATCATTCCGTCCAATGAAGTTAAGAAAAACTTTTCAAAAGGGTTTTCTTTCGTTATTCTCGCACACCAAAATTTTCATTTGTGCATAAATGATCAAATCAGATCCTTACTGACCATCTTTTTTATTATCATATTTTGATTAATTTGAGTTGTTGTAAGGTAATGATATATAATTAAGTACTGAAACATGACCCTATTTATATGACAATGCAAAGCAGATCAGTAATAATTTCTAATCTTAATCGCATATGATCGTCTTATCCTCTAATAATTTGTCATATAAAGATATATTATCAAGTGGTATGGACCACATACAACTAATCAATTGGAGTTAGAACGTAATAATAGTCCACAAGAAAAAAAACCATATCAATAATTGGAATCATTGAATAAAAACACTTACTTACGTGCAAGTGTCTGCCCAGAAATCTTACGACTTAATCATGGACTAGTGCATCTTAAGCAATGTTAGCAATAAGCACACTGAACCGCCACGCAACTGAAGATTTCACTGGTGAGCCAGATGGGTTTTCATATATCCTTTAATTTTGATTGGTACATTACTACAGTACAATGATTGCAACCTCGGTGACATGTATGTACGTACGTATATGTCTTGTCCTTCAACTGATAGATACATAGTACATAACCTGCATCTGAACTTTTATAATACATTTTTCACTAAAAGTATCGTAGGAGTATCTATTCTTCATATGGGACGTACCATGTTATGACCCCATGATTTAGATATGTAGCTTTACGTCAATTTCATCCATCAATCATTATTGACTTACAACATATACTTAACTCTGTATGAGGGAAAACTTACATATGTACCTTAGAGAAATGGAACAATATGATCTTGATGAGTGTTGTTGTAAATAAAGTTATCCCATGACTCAGTGGTATCTAACTTTATGGCAAGAGAAGTCTTTATCTACACTTAGTGTTGATTTCATCCAATTAATCTATTTCTTTCATCGGATGAAATCCATCTGCATATGTGTTCACACGCTAATCTCGCTGAATTAATCCAGATATTTCAATTTCTTTCCAAATATATGAATTTCACATCTCGTCCTTGACAATGCATCTTCACAATACATCCATGAGAGGCTTGAGAGAGCCCACATTGCTCACAATAGTTTTGGAACGTTCTATTCTTGAAACAAGAGAAAATTAGAGCAATGGTTCTTGAATTTTGGCTCAATTTTAGTTCTAAAATTCATGAGTCTTGGTCTCTGAACTTGTCACAACAATGATAATACCGTTAGAAATTTCATCCAAAATAAAGAGTTTAAAAGGACAAAAACAGAAGAAAATTTTAAAGGAGTTAGCCAAATTGACCATTACTCTACATTAAGTTCAATGACCATCACTCACAGGATTTTAGTTCAAGGACCAAAACAAAGCTCCAATTGAATTAAAATTCTATGGTTGTTGCTCCAATTATCTCTTGAGGAAGTAGGATTTTTTTCCCTAAGAAAAATACAAAAATTAGGGTTTGCAATATCTCTCAAACCCTCGAGAGAATTTTTCTCACATAGTAAAAAACACATTTAATCATTAAAAAGAGACTGGAATAAGATGACTGCATTCAATATAGAGCCAAGAATTCTCGGTCTATAACTATCACGGGGTAACCCAATAATTGGGAACAAATTTTAGGCAGGCCCATATCCTAGACGGGCGACGTGCCTGTTTCGTGGCACTGATAAATCATACAATGGAGACCAGAGAAAGGCTGAAATGCCTTTGTGTTTCTTGGCACCGAAAAAGTGGATTGTTGTGAGGAAGCCACTAACTAGTCCATTTTAAAAAATAAAAAAATAAAAATAAAAATAGTATTCTATGTCTATATTATAGGTCCCATGGTCCTACGAAACCGAAGGTGGATGGACAAGCCATGGCCAAGCATGTGGGGTTGCCCAAATGAAGAGCCTCACTTTGCCCTAAAACCGTGGCCAGATAAAGAATAGTCCTAGTCATGAAAACCCGACGTTTGAGTACTTGTCTGGTAGATGTCCGGCAATTCTCATGGCCACCATAGTTTTTCCAACCGCAACTGATATTGTTTGTGGGGTTGATCACAAGATATGACCCAATTCCAACCACTATAAAAAATTTCTTTCCAGACGAAATAGTTTTGTTGGGCTAAATAAGGTATCGCCACCTTTTTATTTACCTAACAACATTTTATCGTGCAATGTCTATCACGTAAAACCTATCACTAAAGGGTTTGCTCGACAAATTATAGTACTTCATCGGGCAATACAAAATACATGCTCAACGAAAAAATTTTCGGGCAAACATTTTAATTTTTTAATACAAAAATTTGACATTTAAATTAATTATTTAGTTTTAATTATATTAAAAATAAAATTACAATATTAAAAAAATATATTTAGTTATATTAGAACTAAATTATTCGCAGTAAAATATGTTACATCCCACATCGTCCAGGGGTGAGGATTTTGTAAGCCTTATATGTATATTCTCATCTTTACCTAGCACGAAGCATTTTGGGAGCTCACTGGCTTTAGGTTCCATGGGAACTCTAAAGTTAAGCAAGTAATGCGCGAGAGCACTCCCACGATGGGTGACCCACTGGGAAGTTTGTGTGTGAGTTCTCAGAAACAAAACCATGAGGGCATGTTAGGAGGCCAAAGCTGACAATATCGTGTTACGGTGGAGTCGAGCTCGGGATGTGGTGAGGGCCCAAGCCAAAATGTGACAAAATATGCTAAACTAACCACTAGGCTGGTGGGATGGCAACCTATCGTCGAAACTCCTCCTCTTGTTGGCATTAAGCTTCTTTTTGCTTGCACCAGTCTACTAACTCCATCTCCTGCTGTTGGAGTCTGGAAAGACTCCGGCTTGGAGTCTAAAAGCTAGATGTAGAAGATCCCAAGAAGTCTCCAACCAGACCCGCTTTTAAGCCGCATATGTCTTCACCTTTCCGTCGCCAAACCCCGTCTATTGGCAATTATAGACACACCTCTGGATCATGTATCAGCTTCTACATTAGCATGTCCAATTGGTGCTTCAAGAGGTTGGCGAGGTACTTCGTCTTTCTTCTGTAACATAGAAAACTACCAAATAAAGATAAACAAATAAAGAGTATCGATCATAATTTTAGAATTTTAAGATCACAATTTTGAACAGAATACTTATGTAAATGTTGTTAGCCACATGGTTGCCATAATTGGCATGCGTATCCCTCCAAGTCTTGACTTCCAGGAAAAACGCACATTTCTCACGATGTTCCTTGACCCTATAAGTGAGGGGTCGAGAATCAGAGTAATGAAGGTACGGCTTCACCTCCTGATTAGCCTTATTTGCTGTCAATTTTCGATGTGAATTAAAAAAATTTAAAAATTTAAAACATAAAATTGGAATGAAATTAAAAAAAATAATAATAAAAATAAAAAATAAAACTTAATTACTTGAAATTTGGAGTTCTAAAAATGACCGCACAACCACTCTCACTCGACCATCCTTTCTGCAAACTCTAGGTGGATCAGTAAGAGCTTCCGTAGGAGATGCACAAGTCTGGTAGTACACATGCAAGTCATACTTCCACTCCTTGTACCATCCAATCCACACCTTGTTTATGTACTTGAACATACCCGGGTGTTCCATGTCAATGGAGAAGTTGACCTGAAATAGAGAAGAAAAAAAACAAGTGTATTGGTTTAAAGAATAAATTAAATAAGTAAAAGTAATAAAAATTAAAAATTTTAAAAAAATTCACACTACCGAGATCTGTCTCACCATCTCATGGGGCACTTGGTGCAAATAATGGCAACCATGTCATGAGTCAACAAGGTGTTGACTTTCAGACTTGCTCGTTGGTGCAGTGGGCTGGAATCGACCATGATTTTACAAATAATATTTCATAACATGGCATTATTTCATAAAATTCATTTATTTACTTCAAATTTCATTTCTCTCCTACAAATTTCATTTATTTTCTAAAATATTTCTTAAATTTCCTTCAATTTCACAACATTTCACAATGTTCCTACAATTTTCACATATTTCACATATTCCTACATTTTTCACATATTCCTACAATTTTCACATATTTCATCAAAACCCAAGATCTCACACATGCAAATGATATAAATGAAATATATGAGCAAGCATACCTTTGGTTATTGGGGAAGAGAGAGAGTGAGAGCATGGTGAGAGAGAGAGAATAGGTCACTTAAAATTGTACGCCCAACTTAATTTTTGACGGAAACATGGGGGGAAATTGCTTTTGCTCGACGAAATTTTAAAATATTTCGTCGAACAAATTCTTTAATCTGGGGGGAAATTACTTTTGCTCAATGAGCTACAATAGTTCATAGGGCAAACATAAAAAATTTATTTATTTTCCTTATTTTTTTTTAATTTTAAACAGTTAAAATTATCATCAAATTTGATGATTAGGTCAATTCAGTGTGGTTTTACTCTCAATTAACATCCTTGAAAAAAAGTCATCAAAATCAAAAGTCGTATTGCCGTTAAATCGTGATGATACGTTTTTAACCATTGAAGAATTTTGTCTCCTTACCTAATCCTTGAAAGTTTGTTTTTGGTGATTTTTGGCTATGCGATCTTGTACTATATTCAAACAAGTTTGACTGTTAGATCGTGGAAATTAGTTTTGTAGACTGCGTATCCCATGAAAACAATGGATTCAAAAAACGCTTAGAGTTTATTCTATACTTCTATTAAGTAGATGTAAGATTTTGTGGTAACTACTAGTTTAAATATTCTAAATTGATGATCGGATTTGTTCATTGTATTCTTTTGGGATCGAGGAGTGTAGTTCTAAAAAATCATCAAAATCAGAACTAAATTAACAGTTACATTGTGATGATACGTTTTCAACCGTTGAAGGATTTCGTCTCGTTACATAATCCTGAAACCATGCATTTAGGTATCTTTGGCGTATGCCATCTCAGAGTGTATACCAACTACATTGACAGTTGGATTGCTGAAATTGATTTTGCAGATTGTGAAAATCATTAAAGGAATTGAATATGCCAAAATGTTCCTCACATTTGCCCAACAAAAAGTAAACCCTAAACCTTAAATCATAAAATATACCTTTGTGTGACGAACCTTGAAGGGTTTGTTGCACAAATGGTGGCATATTACACATTAATTTTTTCCCTTGGTGTGAAAATCTTTGTCCAACGAAGAAAAGTTTGCCCATCGAACTATGTTTATCAAGGAAAGGGCTCTGAAAAACTAAACGTTGGTCACTTTTGCTCGATGAACCACTTTACTCCATCAGATAAAATTCCTTTGTCTAACGAAATATAATTCGTTGGGCAAATGATAATTTCTAGTACTGAATATCCTAATTGTTGCTTGAGCAAGAAGGAATTAGTGGATATATATATAGCCATGCATTTGGTTTATAACTGACTCTTTTTGTACATGTTGAAGGAAATTTTTTTGTCCTAGCTAAAAACATGCGAGAACATTTGAACACGTAAGCAAATTGATACTCCTTTGCTCCTTGAGGATGTGAGGAAAGGATCTCCAAGAACACCAAAGGTTTGGTGTCTCTAAGTCTCCACACCAAGGATGAGGTGTGAAGATGAAATGGATGACTTGGAGGAAGAAAGATTGCTAGCTGTCCTTCCCCTAAGTGGCCGGCCTCTATAGAGAAAAAGAGAGAAAAGGTTTCTCTTCTTTGCCTCAAGAAAACCTAGTGAGAATGACTATAAAGTTGCCTTTATACCACCTCACATGTGAGTGGCAAACTTGCAATTAAGCCAAGTTTTCATCCACTCACCCTATGGCCAGTTTTTTACTTAGTTATTGGGCTAATTTCCATTTAGTTTTAGTTGTCACACAACCTAAACTCAATAGGCCTTGTGGACCAAAAACCCTTTTGGGCCCCGAAACCCAAAACCAACTTAAAAACCCAATACAAACCTTTCGTAAGATTAATTAACTAATTAATTAATCTTGACCATTCTCAATTAAACTATTTAATTACTTATCCATCTCATTTATATTTCTTCACTTTCATCCTTACTTGGTGTATGATCCATTAGGTTCTAATTAGCGAGGTAGTGGATGATTGTTACTCTTAACAATCGATTGTGAATTGAAACTACATTTCAATTCTCCCTTTGATGAAGATTAGTGTTTGCTAATCCTCAGGGCTACCATAAACCATGAGTGACACCTAGCAGTATGTCATGGCTACCCAAGCTACGTAGAAGTGGTTGGAGAACCTATCCATTTACAATTACAACGCAATACGGTCCTTCTATAATACAATACTCTTAATCACATTGTTTGAGTGATAGTTTGTTTCATGTCTACTATCCAATGTGATACTTCTCTATATGATTCAATTGAATATGATTTGGAACAAACTTCCTAAGTTATATTCGTATGCTTTGGCCAATGACTTCCGAATCATATCTCAAAGTATTCTCCCTCCACCATGGAAGGTTAGAGATCCCTTGTTGTGCATTCATATGCCTACATGACTAGATAACTTGACCCCAACAATGTTATGGACACTCTCGACGGAATGCCTTTGACATGGTCAAAGATCAAGAACCTAACCATTAGACATCTATGATGCCTCAGGTCAAAGGACTACTTTGCATATTGCAACTTATGAGTTCTTACATGACATGTATGTTCGAACTCCTTTTTTATCGTTGTTCAGTGTACTCAATTACCTTTTGAGCACCTATGTGTTTGTCTCAGTTTCCAATACTAAATAACTTGAGACTAGTTATACTCACACTTGAGTTAACATAACACATATTAACCTTAGCAGATTGTCAATACCCAATTGGCAATCCTATGGCTAGGAACATTTTAGGAATGAACATAAAAGGAAGATTTCGTTAATCTAACTTATTCAGATCACTTCTTTATTAGATTAAATACATTCCTAGGATTCCCTTATTGTATAAACACATAATACAATAAATAGTGATTAACAATAAGCTTTGCCCTTCATTAAACATATAATAGTTTAACACAATAAGTATTCCAAAAGCTATTACATCAAATGAGTGGCTTTGTGGGCATATTTCCAACACATATATGACCAACTGATCACTTCATTCATGAGTTTCAGATTAGTTAAATGTGACCTTTATATAGTTTAGGTAATACAAATATATGGGGAGTGATTGGTTAATGTCCTAAATCAGTATTTTTGCTCTGCATACAAAGAGCTTATAGCTCAAAGTATTTGAGTGAATGAATAAGAGCATGCACTCGAATTAAGTGTTTTTTTTTTTTAATGAATGTAGGATTGATTGTAATAATATGTGATCATACAATATCCCTTAACTTTGAAAAAGAGTCAAAGGAAGTGCTTGACATGGAGTACTGTGACAAATTCGAGTATACATATACGAAGGCAAAACCGAATGCTATATTGTGTACTATGACCGGTCCATTAATTTTATTTCTCAAACCGAGAGATCCATGAATTGAAATATATTGTGTACTATAACCGGTTCATTAATTTTATTTCTCAAACCGAGAGATTCATGAATTGAAAACCTTTTATGTATACGATCCAATGAGTATTTCATCAATTAGTATATAATAATGATGGCCTAGATTTTTCGTAAGATTTCATTTTAGTATGATATCCTAATATATGTCATGGCTTCTCGGCTAAGTGTTAGCTTGACAAAGTAGACAAGCCACTTAGGAGTGGAGGATCTTTTACCTTGATCAATTTGTCTTGTTTATCTCAAGGCATAAACTTAACATGTCCTTTGTATAGGGTTTTAGATACCCTTAGTACATTATTTTAACAAGTTGTATTAACTTATTGTGTATAAATATTCCTACTTAATTAGGGATTATATATGCCTATATCTATACATTGTTTTGAGGTCAATGAGTAATCACATGGGGGCTCTTGTTTGGTTTCCCATTGTCTTTATCTAAAAGGATCCTCATTTTTTGCTAAAAATAAGGACTAGTTGTGGGACGCATTATATGTCAAACTTCAACGAGTCGAACCTTCTATTTTTTAAGTCTCGATTCATAGATCATTTATGCAAAAATTCAATTCAATCCGAACCCATTTACTCCTTTGATTGTAACAATGAAATCTCAATGTTTCTTAGAACATAGTGTTCGTCAATTTCTTTGAACTCAGGTAGTTGTCCCAAACATTTCCGATTCGGCTAATATTTTGTAAGGATGGTCTATAAAGTGCAACTCGAGAAATAGATGATTCGGATTATTGAAGTTCATTGTAATGTGGCCTATTTTTTGAAAAAAAAAATTGAGGATTAATTGTGAGACCCACTCCACATCAAACTTTGAAATTGGGTACTAGGCGGAATCTCCTACAAATAAAACTTAACTTTGCATAGTAGACTAGTCAATTGACCTAGTCAACTAGTTACAGGTTAGTTGGTGATAAAAAGTGTAGTTGTAGGAGCAAAACCTAATTGGCCAATATGTTCAACTAATCAGAGTCTACCCAGATTAGTTTCACAACAATAATTCATATGCTTGAATACATTTACATATCAGTTCATTATGCAAACAACAATGACAAAGCAATTATGAATTAAAGTATGTTGGATTGACTAGTCAAACTCACCAGTCAACTAAGTATAAATTCGTATCAGTTAAACAAATGCAAATCTACGAATCAAACTTAGGTCACTACAAGTTATACTGGTCAACAACAATTCAGTTCATTGCTCATAATATGCAGTGTAAACTTTGAAATCAACTGTACTGACTGGTCAAACATATAAGTCAACTGAATACAGATTGTTAGGTGCCCACAAGCATATAAACCAAGCAAACTTATAAAGCTAAAACAAGACAGTGTGATCTTCAGTTATGTTTTAACCTTGATTCTTGAGTTATGTTTGCTTGGTTAACAATGTGTCAATACTAGCAAACTTTACAACGTTTATCTCGAGCAATGGTTATTTGTTCATAAAGAATGTTATGTATAGTATAGAATACAAGGAAGTTTTTTGGCCAGAAAAACCCACCTCTAGGTTAAAAAACCAGGGATTCTCCACTGAGTCCAATCCACTAGTATAATCAAGGTTCATACAAAGACCACACAAGCTCAATTCCTAGATCCATATCTAAGGAGCAACTTTACCTTTGTGCAACCTTGCCTTACATGACATGGATTCCTTCGATCTTTACGAAGTGGCAGCTCTTCCTGAGCTATTCACCTTGTGGCATTGAAATATTGTTGTCTCTAGTCTTCACAAAATGGCAGGTTAACTCTTCACCTTGTGGCACCGAGACTAACACACAAACTATGCATATGATGATATGACAATGATATGCAAATCTGGATTCGATGTCTTGTCAGTTTCACCAGTCAAACACTTGAAAGATGAAACTGATGAGAATCCAAAACAGGTTAGTTTACAAATTTGAAACTTGGAAAAACTTGACCTAAAATAGAAATCAAAATCACAAAACAATGTTACCCTAATATTGTCACATCTCGAACTTGGCTCGACTCCGCCGTAGCACGATATTGTCCATTTTGGACCCCAACCGTGCCCTCATGGTTTTGTTTCTAAGAACTCACGAGCAACTTCCCAATGGGTTACCCATCCTAGGATTGCTCTCGCGCGAACTCGCTTAACTTCGGAGTTCCTATGGAATCCGAAGACAGCGAGCTCCCAAAAAGCCTCGTGCTAGGTAGAGATGGGAATATACATATAAGGTTTAGATGATCCACTCCCCTCGGCGATGTGGGATGTTACAATCCACCCCCTTTCGGGGCCCGACGTCCTCATCGACACACTTCCAACCAGGGATTGGCTCTGATACCAAATTGTCACATCTCGACCCAGGCTCCACCACATCTCGGGCTCGACTCCATTGTAGCACGATATTGTCCGCTTTGGGCCCTGACCACGCCCTCACGGTTTTGTTTCTGGGAACTCACGAGCAACTTCCCAATGGGTCACCCATCTTGCGATTGCTCTCTCGCGAACGCACTTAATTTCAGAGTTCCTATGGAATCTGAAGCCAGTGAGCTCCCAAAAAGCCTTGTGCTAGGTAGAGATGGAAATATACACATAAGGCTTAGAGGATCTACTCCCCTGGGCAATGTGGGATGTTACAAATATGAAAGGATGTGGGTATTTAGTGCATGAGTGTGATTTTGTGGCTAGGGTTTTCAAGTAAGAATACAAGAGGTAGCTCAAAGCTAAAATCAACTCTTTTCTAAAATGTAAAACTCCTAGCCAAAACAAATGAGCATATAAAATGAATTTAAGCAAGCAAAATCAAAGATAGGTTTAGAAATATTTAGTGAAGAACATTACACATAAAATATGTTTGATGCTCCTAGGAGATCTGAGATGGAGATGAAAATAAAACTCTCAAAAACTTTTCCAATCTCAAACCCTAACAACAAATGAACCCTAGCATGGCATTATAAAGAGGGTTGAGTTTCAAACAAAGAGAGGGGATGAAAAGCCACATGTCATGTGCAAAATCAATCTGGAAAGATCTAAGGTTGAAAATCCATTTTCGGGAAAAAGTGTTAGATGGCCCATGTGAGCTGTCTTAATTTGCGTGCCTATACATCTGGACAACAGACAAAATTTCTGACTAAACAACTGCACTAAACAAAAGGAATTTGGAAAAATAAGCTTGATATGCAAATGCAAATGTATGATTCAAACCTTTTGTAGTGTATAAGGTTGGTGCCTTGACAAGTTCAATCCCAGTAAAAATCTCAGATCAACATTATATCCTAACTCTAAATTATAAGCATGTGTGGTAACATTTACAATTTTTGACAAGAGAAACCAAATATTAAACCTAGTACTTAATAAACTTTAACAATTTGAACCATCTATTTTGTAAATCTTGATACCTAGATCATCTTTGCAAAAATTCAATTCAATCCGAAACCATTTTCCTATTTAATTGTTACAATGAAATTTTATTGTTTCTTATAGAACAAATTGTTCATCAATTTCTTTGAACTCAATTAGATGTCTAAGATATTTTCGATTTGCCTAATATTTTGCAAGGATGATCTAAGAGGTACAGCTTGAAAAATAAATGGTTCAGATCGTTGAAGTTCAATGTAATGTGAGACTCACAAGTAATCCTCATTCAAAAAAAAATTGGAAATCCCTTGCCTGAAAGCCCTATATATATGGTTATGTATATATTTCATAGGGGGAGGTGGAGTTTAGTTCAAAAATTAATTTGCTTCACATGGCAGTCACATTTATACCTAGAATTCTTGTCTGCTCACCCAATGCCTGATCAGATCAATCATTTGGCAATTGCAATTCTTTTTCTGGTAAATGCACTTGCTGCTCTAGTTTTTTAGGCCAAACAACCTACTTCTTACCCTTCAATTTCATGGGACACTCCAAATGCATAAGCCATATATTATTCAGATTTCATATTTCAAACTTATATATTATATTTGATCATATAGTCATAATTATTTTTAATTGACACACCCCGACCCGAAATGTTCACTTGGACTCCAAATCGAGTCGTGCTAGCCGACACCTTGAGGGTGACGAAGCCATAAAGTGTAGTGTAGTGGAAAAAAAAAAGATGTGAATAAATTTAAACATAAAAGTGCCTAATCAAAAGAGTGCACAGGTGAGCGGGATTGAACCCATTTCACACGTGATGTCAAAGCATAAGACAGTATAGTAAATAGGATGAGGGTTATACCACTGAAGATAACCATCTCTTGAGGTTTTCCAGAATCCTCGTTTACACATAAGCACGGATACTAAACCTGGAGGGGTGAAAAACAAAGTTGACTGGGTCAGCAAAACAACGTTTGTAAGAAAACCTTTATTTTCGAACATAGCAACCCCTCCCTGTAAAACAAGTATAATTTCCTTAAAACATACTACATAAGTATGTAACAACAATACAACATCAATATAACCAAAAATATGCCAAGTCTTAATATATCAAATGCCATAGTAATATAATCGTGTGATAATCAAGTATAATCAATTGCTCATCTATCTATACTAGCACACGAGTCGGAATTGCATAATGTAACTTGTATGACAAGACTAGATGTAATCAATACGCTTTAGTACTACGATCACATGAAGACTGGCGCCAAGGCGCGGTCACATACAAGTCTGAATTACCTAATGCAATATGTACGATAGGACTGGCACCTAACTTGGATCCAAGGCGAGTGAATGGTGCGGATGTGAACATACACGTGAAAGACTGGCCTTGGCCCTAGGCAAAGTACTAACACCAGGGTGCAGCAAGATCAGCATGTACAAATATGTATGAATGTCATGATAGTAATATCCCAACCATATAGTAGCATTTATCAAATTTAATATCACAATAACGATACTTGGCAATATAAATGTAAAAATGGAATAAAAACGCATTTATGGAAACTATAACTATATATAGGTATAAAAACAAACTACCCACTTATAGTTATGTGGTCGAAACGAAGCCTCCGAGCCTTGCTTGACCCCATACGCCCTCAAGATACATTTCCCCTAAATGTGAAATTACTAATTTAATTAGTTTAATAACACATAAACGGAAACTTAAATAAAACCTCCATAGATTGCTCAAACATAAGGTGTGAATATACAAAATTGATCTACTCGATGTCACGAACCTACACAAATTGACAGAAGGTCAATCGGAGGCCGGATACGCTGCCACATGCCGGCTAAGGCACGCCCATACGCGTCACCACGCGCAAGCAAGGCCCTAACGTCCGTCGAGAATATTCCGTCAATTTGATGGAATATTCCGTTAAATAAATAACATAGTTCAATGGCGTTACCTGACGCAGTTAGAATATTCCATCAACTTTGATGGAATATTTCGTCGTCCTCTCCGGTGGTCATCGCCTGTCATCGCCGTCCGAACTCGTCGGAATCTGGAAATTTTTTCCAGTTTCTGGGTAAAATTTCAAACCTTCGTATCTTCTTCATTTCTTAACCATTTTTCAAAAAATTTATATGGAAATGAAGCTTATGAAGTGTAGAATCAGTTTATACCTTTTGGAAGTCCAAAAATGGACGGGAAAAGTCCTGAAATTGGCTCGAAAAGTTCGGCCAAAAACCAACTTCTTGAAACCGGGTTGTTTCACATCAAAGCTTCCCCAAACCTTCACTAAAGACCTCAGGGACTTGAGTGGAGACCTTTAGACTTCCTAAAAACTCGTAACTTGTTCACAACTCGTTGGGGAAAAACTAAGCCAAGTCAGACCTTCCGAGTTCGACGTCCAAAACTCGGTAAAACCATGATCCAAGGGTATGGTTGTGTTCGTGATGGTGAGACGAGTTCGAATGTATGGTTTTAAGGTCACGTTGATAAGGTTTGAGGGTGGTTCATCCTTGTTGCAGAGACGAAGAGGGTTCAGGGAGAGGGAGAATATAGAGAGTTGCTTTCTGAAAATGACAGTGAGAGGGAGTTCTTGATTAATGAGGTAAAAGATGGAAGAGATGTGAATGGTGGAGAGGGATTGGAGGGATTTGATTGGCGAAGGGAACCAGATCCACCAATTAAGGAAGGGATTGGTGGATTTTGTACAATTTTTAATGTACAAAATCTACCTGCCTACAGTGTTTCAAGCACTAATAAATTTGTACGTGCATGTACAAAAATACCCATAATTAATGTACTTTAATGGAGCACAACTTTTTCGTTACAATTCTAATTCGAGTCTAACTCGCATCTACGCGTTCGTGACGATGAGTACTAATCAAGTACTAAACTAGGAAAATGAAACTGAAAGCCGAAAACCAAGTCCACGTCAGATTCCACTTTTGTTCAAAAAGGGTAAAATCGTCAACTCACACCAACAGAAAAGAAATCACAATGAAAAGTAGGGACAGGTCATCACATTAATTCTTTAGATGCTCATATAATTAAGAACCCAAACAGAATACCAAACTAATTTATGCCTCTCCTCTTATCATCATAATCATTCCCTTGCTTTTCTTTCTCAAATTTTAGCGTTCATCAAATTTGTGTTTTATGGTTGAGATCTTCAATTAATTCTCCGTTCATTTGCAAAATAAATCGAAGATAGCGAAACCGTTCACTTTTTGGTACTACTTGATCTTCATTCATCACCCCCATCTCATTTGGAACATCATTCCAACTAAACTTGCACTCCATTTAGCAAAGACCATTAGATACGTACACTTCTCGCCAGAGATAGCGAAACCGTTCACTTTTTGCTACAGTTTCTCTTTAAACGTTTGAGTAATCGATTAAGAGGTCTGTGCGAACTCCACTTGAGTTTGTGTTTTATTCTGCTGCCTTGTGAGTCTTATATAAGGATGCTATCTAAACTCCAACCTTGATAAGAATATTTCTGCTTACGATTTTAGATTCGAGAAAATAGAATTCAACTAACCGATTCGATTGAACAATTATACGAGCGCTTAAAAGTTAGCACTAAATAAATCATTTCAAACGGAGAAGCAATGATCGATCTATACCAGTAACATGTCATATTTACAAAACCCTATAGTTTTTTTCTTGTTTACGTGTACGCTACAATACGAGGCAAAAACTTACAAGTTAGCTTAGGGATCAAGGAACACATCAAAGGGGAAATGCAACTGACTGGATGAGGTTGCGGCAAACAACCAAAACTCAACTAGATTTCATCTCAATATCTGATCCACTCTCCTCCGGCTTCAGCTCAGGATGATCCCGCGGAAGGAGGCCAAGGAGTGGTAAAGGCAACAAGGAGCTGAGATTGCACAAGATGATCAAAAGGGACAAGTTATCATATTGGTCCTTGGTTACACCCAAGAGTTGGGTTAGACCAGCACCCATCAGCCCCCAAAAACACTGCCTGCATTTGATATGGACATGAGGGTTGCGAAAAGTGTTGCTTCCACTCCCTCTGGACATAATCTAGCAGCCAGCACAAGAACAGGCATGAAAGAAGCCTGCAACGAAATATTGTGATTAGTTTGAATATATCAAAATCAGTTCTGCACACAATAAGAAATAAATATATCTCCTATCATGCATGTCGTTACAATTAGATTGAATATATCAAGAATGAAACATTGTTAAAGAAAACGGAACCCCGTATAGAAGTTGTAGGCTTAAATCTTTCTAAGAGTGATTTCATCAGTTTGATTTATTTGTCTATCTATTTCCAAGGCTTGAAGCTGCATTCGACCAAATTGTCATGCTATAATCAGAATGCAAGCATCCAAGGAAATGAAACAATTTCTAACAAATTACAGGGCACAGAAAAAATCACCACTACACCTGTTTTGATAGTGTACCTGACTAAGAACTGTTATAACCAATGAATCCCCCATTGCAAACCACTCATTACTTATACCAAATTTTCGGTTTAATCCCGTAACAAGGAGAACCTGAGACATAAGATCAATAACAATTACACATTAATTACATTAGGCACAGTTAATACAGGAAGTCTAAAGAAATTAACTCGTATAACAAACCTGAGTCAACCCAATAGCTGAACCAAAAACAGTTGTTACTAGAAAAGTCTTCTGCAGTGGAACAGTTTTCAAAAATCCATTATACAGTCCAACACCAAGCAATGACGCTATTGAGGTAACAAGCTTGACACGTCCAAGGAATTCTGGGGTAAAACCAAGTTTATTTGTGCTGAAAACAAACAACAGAGAAAAACCCTTGTTAGCATTTTATTGAAACAAATTGCAAGCAACCATGAAACACCCACACCTTTACAAAATAAAGAATAATGACTGCGCTCATAAGTTGCACGTACGTGAAGTAAAACATGGCAGACTCTGAGTGAGGGGTTGCCTGCCAAAGGAAAATAAACAGCGTCGGAAAAAATACATTGGGTTGCCTAACAGCATCCCTTAACTGAAGAACATTCTGTTTCCAGCTTTCAAGCAAGTTTTGACCAGCCAGAGGAAAATTTTGCCCCTTTGCTGCATCAATTACAGGCTGCTCATTTACAATAATAGCAACTGCAGATGTCATCAGTGGTAGCAAAGCCGTGACACCAAAAACAAACCTGAAATATAAAAAATTGAAAAAAGAAACAAAAGACTGCTTCAGATGATTATCAGCAATAGGAAACTGCATTCTCAACAGCAACTTTGTGTACCTTACACCATAAGCATCCACCAAGGAGCCGCTAAAATAAGAACTCACAATTCCACCAAAAGCAGAAGATCCCCAACACAAAGACTGAAGAGAACCTGACATGCTTTGTGACTCACCACGAGCCCTCTCCACAACCATGGAATCTACAACCTACACCATACATCAGTTTGACATGGTTTATAAAGTATGTCACAGAATCAAGAAACTGAACTAAAAAAAAGAGGCAATCATCATTTCAAACTAGAGGTTGTGATTCTGAAATTGAAACTTTTGAAAAATGAAAACAATTCACCTAAATTCATTCTTAAAATTAAACCAGTTACTCTTGAGTCTTGACTCTTTCTTCCTCTGGAATCATTTTAGGGATTTTTTTTCTCCCCAATTTTAAAAATGTTCTCTTATTTGTATCTCAAAGGAGAGAACTAAGGATCAAAACCTCCTAACACTTAGGGAGCATTTTAATGTTTTTATTTCCTAATACTCTAATTCGCTCTCTATATTTTATATATACAGACATATATATAGATTTTAATTTTTTAATTTCAAAACATAATCTAATTTTTGTCAGAGGACTTTCCATGTAGAAAACAATCTAAATAAATGGTCAACTTCAAATTCTGGCAGAAAAACTAAGTTAGGCACGTATTGTGACACATAAGAAGATATACCTTCCATCACATCAAACCTAATACGACACTAGCTAGTAGATACTTACCACGTCTGAGAAGGCAACAGAAAGTGATCCAAGAATTATGCAGAAAGCAACGCTGAATTTGCTATCAACAACAGTGGCCATCAAGCTCCAGGATACTGCACCAAGAAGCCCTGACAAAATCAAGTACGACCTCCTTCGGTAACCAAATAGTGGCACAGAATCGCTGCCAGGACCGAAAAATTGTTCAAAAACAACAATAGCAGAATGCAGTAAGTTAACTAAGGGATCACAAAATGAGATAGAGATAGCAGATAGATTCACACCTAATAAAACCGTATACAGGTTTAATCAGCCATGGCAACGCAGAAAAGCCGCTAATCACAGCTGTCTAGTCAAACACATATAAATTTGTCAAAAACCAAAACTATAAACACCAGAGACATACTAGAATCCCATTATCCGTAACAGGGTTAGCACCTTTTCATACTAATCAGAATCCTCAAAATAAATTCTTTACCAATCAGTGCATCCCAATGTCCTCTTAAGTTCACAGTTAATCAAGCATGCCGCTTTTAATAACTACAGCTACAAATGTAAAGCAAACCAGTTCCGAAAAACAACGGAAAGTGTGATTGTAAATGTACCTCAGCCGGGTCGAGATGCAAATCGTCTTTTAAATAAAAACTGACAGCAAGCCTTGCAAGGCCTAGAACACCTTGAACAAAGTACACCATGGCAACAGCCACATTGTCAGGGCACAATTCAACCCCGAAAAATTTCACACTGCTCTTTCTATGTTTGTTCTTGCTTGGAGAAGACATGATTGCCGCCCTTTCCCTATCAGTTATCAACACATCCCTTTCTCCTGCACCTCATCGTAATGAACCAAAACTAAGTAAAGCTTCAATTTTTATCACATTTAGCTAAAACCCAATTGTAAAAACATACATATCTATTCATAATTACACTTTAATTGATGAATAATCACTGTAACGTTTCAATAAACGGAATTAAATTTTAAGAAAAGAGAGACATACTAATCCTGGAATTGAGGAACGGCTCGTCGTCCAAGTCGAGCCGGCGAGTGGGCAAGGGCATGGGGACGGCGACGGACATGTCGTTCTCCGGAGGAAGCTTCCGGCGGGCTCTACGTCGGTGGCGAGCTCTTCTGTGGGCGCCGGACAGGAGACTGCAGGGCCTCCGGCGGATCCGAGGGACGAAGCAGAGTGGAGGAGGTGAAGCGAAAGAGTGCGAGGACAAAACTGAACTTCCCGAGGGCAAGATTGAGATTGAACAAAAGGTTGGTGACTCCATTAAAGTCTACTTCCACACGCTCTTTCTTCCGGTTATGATTTTAATTTTTTTTATTTATTTGGATATTTGGAATGACGTAATTACCCCTATGATTGGGTTTTTCCGGCCAACAAATGTACGCGTTCGGCTTTACTTTCCCGCCACGAGTGCTTCAGTAGATCAGCCACGGCCCAAACAAAATTCCTTTGGGCCATCTTAGCACAATAATTATTAAAAGTTCCGGATCCAGGCCCAATTAAATTGCATTCTCTTATCATGGAGTTATTGACGTTGATTAACCGATTTATTAGGTATTAGGCTGCTAGTCAGAACTCTCGTTGATTCTGATAATTTTTCTTCATTTTAGATCTCATTTTTTTTTCAAAGTTGATCATAATCGGGTGTAAAATCACCATATGTTTTAATTTTAGGTTCAACTTGAGGGTTTAAAGCCTTAGACCTAAGCGAGAAACTTGCGTTGGTCGAGACTATCCTTGTGAGCTAGATACCAAATGGATACTTTCATACGATCGAAAAGAAAGAATATGATGACGAACATGTAAAACTTATTAGTTATTAGTAACAAGCCTAGGGTAGGTTAAAAATGAGGGAGGTAAGGTAATGCTTTTAGCATTATGAATTCATGATAGTGAATACACCAACCTCCCTCACATAGTAATTATTCGCATGCTAGAAAGTCACACGAGAGAAAGTATAACACTCGTTACGTGTACGTTTATATACTGATTTAAATATGAAAGGCTTTACTACCTCAAGTTATACTTGGGGAGTCCTTTGCTATAAGCTCATTGTCAACTTTATTTGTTTTTCTCTGAAATGTCACACTCTCGTTTTATGTGACATTACATAAAGTATAAAGTAATTGGTTATTCATATAGATTGGAGTTGGAGATGTGATGAGTGATGAAGCAAGCAAAATTGGCCCGACTCTCGTTTTCAATATACAACCAACATGGTCTTGGCTTCTAGATGTTAACATAAGAAATAATACTTTCATCTTTATATATTGTATATTTGTTTTGGTAAAGAATCTTAAAATTAAAATATGGACATAATACACCCACGTTCATATCCCACCTAAAGAATATAAGAGAGAGCACTTTGATAAGTTTTTAAGGAAATATGATACACTTTTTTTTTTTTGGTCTCATATGTCCAAGGGGATGTTGTCCTCGTTGGATGTGAGGTTTAAGCATTTTGAGTTTAATTTTTGAGAATTTAGAATATTGTTCAAAACGATTGTTCAAAATAAGATTTTGAAACAATATAATTTAAATATAAGAACAATATAAGCGATAAAAACACAAATAGATGATCTAAACAATATTTAGTGCTTATCTCGTGTCCTGAAAGGATGTTTAATATCCTTAATTTATAGGTATAATTACCCAATATAAAACATTATTTCCATTTTTTGGTTTATATAAAATAATGTTGTTGGTTAAGAAATGTGAACCAATTGTCATGATTTAGACAAGGCAACTTGAACTTAATAAGAAATGTGACTAAAATGAAGTGTTGTGATGAAGAGTTGCAATACATGTGAAGGGGTATCAAGAGTCGTGATATAAAATCAAAATCAAGCCTATTTTGCAAATAAATACAAAAGTCTTACCTAGAAAGGTAGTTGCCTAGTGTCTTATTCTATTAATCCATCCAGGAGTTATCAATATTCATCAAAATTGTTCCTATCTAAAGGAACGATATTGGATCAAATGAGACATTGTTGAGAAAAAGATGATTTTTTCCGGATGAAATGAAAATTGGATTCATGTAACAAGAGAAAGGTTTTCCATTCTTTAGCCGGAAAGATATGTGGCCATGAAACAAGGATTAAGTGGAACAAAATTGACTAAGCGGTAGAGTCGTCGAAACACATATTTCTCATTATCGACAGGCAAACATAGTGGCACATGGAGTGGCTCGCTATAGTCTTAATCATTGAGGTGTATCTTTTTAGGATTATGTATATTCTTCATGATTAATGTGTTTGTTGTCTGATAATAATATTGGAACGGTATATGTTTTGTTATTAGCATAGGTGGCTCTTTTTTCTCCCTCGAGGGTTTTACCATGTGGTTTAAATGGCATGACGTTTTTTTCGAGTCACATTCTTTTTCATGGTCTCTATATTGTTTTTTTTTTTTTCCGTCTATTATCAATGAAATCCTTTATTACCTTAAAAAAAGAAAAATACATTATCAACACAATGTTTTTAACTTGAAAGTATTTTCTTGAAAAAAACGAAAAGAAATTGTATTTTAATAGCAGTGCTATTTTTGGTTGATGGATTTGTAAAGGGGCTACTAAGCCTAATTTCCCTTGAATTTGGTACTTTTTTAAAATAAAAGTTTGTTTTATACAGAATTATTCCCTTCAAATCAGTCACATTACTTTTTCCCTAAAGTATGCACTGTTACGTTAGTGCGCTAATCAAAGCCACCGGAAGTATCTAATCGATAAAGTTCGAAGTGACTAAAAAATGATAATAAGTGATCGTATGTGTAGAAATTAAGGTTCTAAAAAACGTTAGGCGCTAGTCGGGTAGTAGGCTAGCACCTAGCACCTAGGTGGTTAGACGGGTGCCTAGGCGGATTCAGGTAAATTTGTTGTATATCTTGTAAATAAATGCATATTGACACTTACAAAAAATTATACTTGTATGAAATTCATGAATAAGATAATAAAATAATGATAAAATGAAAAAAGAGTATCCAACAAGACCTCCCAGCCACCTAGCACCGTCTAGGCGGCCGCCTGGAGCCACCCTGATTTTTCCATCCATTTTGCACGAAATCGCCTCGGTTCCAACCCGCCCAGTGCCTAGGTGGCCGCCTAGACCGTTTTGGTAGAAACAGACACCATTTATAGTTAGAAAATAATCTACTTCAATCGAGATCATTAGCACTTTGGACAGAGTGAAAAGAGATCATGTAAGCTCTAATTAGTCACACATCATGATCCTAGCCAACACGAACAAACTATAGGTGCATTTGATGAACATTATGTTAAAAGTGTAATGCCCCGTCCTGAAATATTTATTTCAGAAAATAATATTGGTGATAGTCCCTAACTAAACTCTTGTTTCTTTAAATACCATTAATTGTAATTCTTTAATTAAATTCCTTAATCCCACACATGATCTATAACCATAATTTTCATACCAACAAATATGATTATATTTTCAATTTATCACCATTTTCTTCTCTTAGATCAAATTTTCAAACAAAAGATTAATTCTCGATTATTTAAGGCTACATCTAACCTTGTTAGACTACCTACGTACCCTTGAGCGAGATCAAGCCTTTCGTAGTTCACATTTCAATTTCAAACCAATTCCGAAATTATTCAATTAATAAAAAAATTCAACATTCGTGTTAATAATCGAAACACATCAAATGGATACCAAATATGTAATTGGAATATCAAAATTCACAAAAAAAAAAAAAAAAAAACAACAACGTCGACTCAGTGGCCACGCATCGCCTGAGTGGCGGTCAGCCGTCTGGACTCGCTGAAAAATTTAACCGTTTCCAAAAATTACCATATTTTACACACAAGTAGATCTCAATGAGGGTAGCAATTTTCATACATGTGGCCAAGTCCAATTTGGCCGGGAAAGGCCCCAATTTCACTCAAACCCCCCAAAAAACCCTAAGAATGGGTGGCTTTAATCTGTCACCTCCGATGCTCTGCCGTCCCTATAGTTGTTTGGGCTTTGTTCTAGGCCTCAAGGGAAGTCTAATGGTGGTGGAGATGGATGGAGTTAGCTTCAAGTTTTGGTGATTCGAAGCCAAACCCGTCGCACCCCACCATGCGGGTCCTCTTAAAATCAAACTATTTTCATTAGTTTTTTGGGTGGGAATGGGAGAGAGACCGACTAGGTTCGAAGTAAAGATCATTTTGGCACCGGTCCCGTCGTCAACAGTGGCCGAAATCGGAAGATATAGCCGGGCGGGTCGAAAGGGGGCCGGGTTCCCCTCCTTCTACCCTCCCTTTTTTCCCTTCTTTTCTTCTCTTCCCAATTGGTCCCTCATCCCCCATCTTTTCTCCATGCTATCCTTTTCTCTTCTTTTCTTTTCATCTCAGCCATCCACGTGTCATCACAGATAATGGCTTCAGAAATATGGAGCCTTTTAGATCAAGCCAAAATTACATAAATGTCCCTAACTATAAATGTTAATAACTCTTTCGTTATAACTCCGTTTCATGAACGGTTTGTGCCTACGCGTTCGAGATCGAGCTCTATTATAAAATATAAATTTTGACCTCGAACGGTCTACGGATTTTAAATAATTAATTTCCAAACTTCACTCTTCGTAACTAGTTTAATTAAAATCTAAATTCAACTAAATTAATATAAATTCTCGAAAAAATAATATAAAATCTCAATAATACAAATATATAAATTATAATAATTTTTTGAAACAAAATTTTAAAATTCCTCAATTAAATTTTCATAACCATAAATCGATTTATTTTTTATTTTCTCCACATATTCATAATTATGAATATCCATATTCATATATTTAAATTTTCAGGGTATTACATTCACCTTGCGTTAAAATAAATCTGGTCCCTGAGATTTCAACCATCAAGATACGAAAAGGAATTAGAACTATTCCCACCATTCCTTTAATGGTGGATAAAATCATAATCTCAGTCTACGATTTTATTCAGGCTTCAAAAATAAGCAACCAACGAATAATAATCGTGATTCTCACTCACATTCTCAGATTCCCAGCCACATTCATTAGCAGAATAAATATCAGAATTTCTAGCCATACACATTGGCAAAAATAATATCAAACATCAAGCCATAATTCTCATTGGCTAAATAAATACCATAAATCAAACCAAATCTACCATTGGCTAGATAATACTAGCATAATAACCACAATCATTGGTAAACCACGTACAATCACTGGCTATACATTGCCGTTACAACGATTCTACCTCAAAATTTCTAACCGCACTCACGGTTTCTTTCAATTGATTCTCTTTTAAATTGTTTCAAAGTGCTGTCAAAGATCGAATAAACGAGTGACTTGAACTTCCAGAGTACTATTCACATTCCATCAACCAAGGTAGAGAAATTTAAATATATTACAACTCTATTGGCCAACAAAACTAAGCCTTATTAATCACAAAGCCACGAGAATACGTGCTCGTCATCAGTTTTGTTTGCAATATCAAATCCAACAATGACAACTCATAACTATGGCAACCAAGCCAATCGAATTTGTAATTATAAACCTTTCCCATCAATTCTTTTCATCAAACATAAAAACTCAACTGGAAAACGTTTATATTAAATGAACTCATAAGCTCATTCCATATTTTCATTCATGTCCACCAATAATAAATAAAAAAAAATCTTCATGGACTTTTCACCATTCCAATTATAATGATCAAACCATAACCACAGTTTATAATTTCATTCCCATTCGATAAACCACCATGACTTTCATAAAATATTAAAATTTTCATCCATCATTATCATTGGCCATACAAATATAAATAATTCCTAAGCATAATCATCATTGGTCAAACAAAGATTTTATCACGATTTTCTTTCTGTTCCAACAAGTGACTAGCAGCCTAGAAAGAATCGTAATATACCCAACAATTATGCCTTTCCACACATCCTATTGATAACTCATTCTCATAGCCCACATACGGAGCTTTTCTCGCAGAAACACTTGGTCTTTATGCCCATTCAACCACTTTTCCACATTCTATGGGTCATTCCACCCAAATCCACATCCATAGGCCATTTTGCCTAATCAGACATTCCTCCTATTCCACGGGCCTTCTCGCGCAAGTCAACATTTACAAGCCTTTTCCACCCTAATCAACATCCACAGGCCTTTTCACCCAATTCATCATCCTTGAGCCATTTCTGCCCAAATCAATATTTTTCAATTGCACAGGTATAATACGACTTTTCCATATACTTGTCTCAATTTCACAATCATCCTAACATTCAAAATTTTCATAATACATAACATAATATCAACTTCATTCAAGATTAATCTAGAACTTTAAACCAAATGCTTGTTCTTAAAGCTATACATAAAATATGACATTTTAAAATTTTCTACTCCTACTCAGTTCAATTCACTTCATAGTGATTCCCAATATAGGCATTTCACATAAATTCATTATTAGTCAAGAACTTATGAAATAGTGCAATATCAATACAATTCACAATTCACATCCACAGCCATCAATATTATCTCACATTGTAAAGTAGGATCATTTGCTCTGATACCATTTGACATGCCCTGCCTCGAAATATTTATTTCGGAAAAAAAATATCGGTGATAGGCCCAAACTAAACTCTTGTTTATTTAACTACCATTAATCGCAATTCTTTAATTAAATTCCTTAATCCCACACATGATCCCCCATAATTCTCTTACCAACACATACGATTATATTTTCAATTTATCACCACTTTCTTCTCTTAGATCAAGTTTTCCAACTAAATATTAATTCTCAATTATTTAAGGCTGCATCTAACCCTGTTAGACTAACGACATACCCTTGAGCCAGATCAAGCCTTTCATAGTTCACATTTCAATTTCAAACCAATTTCGAAATTATTTAATTAATTGAAAAATCCAACATTCATGTTAATAATTGAAACACATCAAATGGATACCAAATACATAATTGGAATATCAAAATTCACATAAAAAAAAAAATATAGCATCGACTCACTGCCCACTCACCGCTGCGGGTGGCAGTCGGCCGCTCCAACTTGCCGGAAAATTTAATTATTTCCAAAAATTACCAAATTTTACAAGCAATTAGATCTCAGTGAGGGGAGAAATTTTCATACCTATGGCCAAGTTTAATTTGGCTGGGAAATACCCCAATTTCACTCAAACCTGCCGGAAACCCTAGGAATGGGTGGCTTTAATCCGTAACCTCCGGTGCTCCACCATCCCTATAGTTGTTTGGGCTTTGTTCTAGGCCTCAAGGGAACTTTAATAGTGGTGGAGATGGATGGAGTTAACTCCAAGTTTTGGTGATTCGAGGCTAAACTCGCCGCACCCCACCGTGCGGGTTCTCCTAAAATCGATCCATTTTCGTTAGTTTTTCGGGTGGGAATGGGAGAAAGAACAACTGGGTTCGAAGTAAGGATTATTTTGGCACCAGTCTCGTTGTCAACGGTGGCCGAAATCAGAAGATATGGCCGGGTTGGTCAAAAGGTGGAACCGGGCCGAAGGGGGGGTCCGAGTTCCCCTCCTTCTCCCCTCCCTCATTTCACACCCTTTCTTCTTTTCCCGATTGGTCCCTCCTCCCCCATCCTTTCTCTTCATTCTCTCTTTTTCTCTTCTTTTCTTTTCATCTCAACTGTCCACGTGTCATCACAGATAATGGCTTCAGAAACCTGGAGCCTTCTATATTAAGCCAAAATTACAAAAATGTCCCTAACTTTAAATGTGAATAACTCTTTCATTATGACTCCATTTCATAAACGGTTTATGCCTACACATTCGTGAGATTGAGCTCTATTTGGAAATATAAATTGTGACCTCGAATGGTCTATGAATTTTAAATAATTAATTTCCAAACTTCACTCTTTGGTACTAGTTTAATTAAAATCTAAATTCAATAAATTAATATAAAATTTCAAAAAAAATATAAAATCTCAATAATACAAATACATAAATTATAATAATTTCCGGAAACAAAATTTTAAAATTTCTCAATTAAATTTTCATAACCATAAATCGATTTATTTTTTATTTTCTCCACATATTCATAATTATGAATATCCAATTCATATATTTAAATTTTCAGGGTATTACAAAAAGTACTTCTACTTGTAACCTTTTTTTTATAAACGTTTCTGACTTCTTTTGGAAGTGCTTTTAAAATGATTGAAAGCGTTTTCAGTAAAAATATTTTTTGAACCAATCCTTAGTAAAAATCCTAGTGACTCATAGAAAAACACTTGAAGTGCTTCTTGAAAGCACATAACTAGTGCTTCTTCGAGAAATCACTTCAAATGCATTTGAAACCCAAAAACCTTTTCTTTAAAAGCACTTTCAATCATTTTAAAAGTACTTCCAAATAAGTTATTTATCTTTTTAAGTGGTTTTAGTAAAAGCACTTTTGCTCAATGCACAAGAAATCAATGTCAAATGAGCCAAGATAGATAAAGCACTTTGACCTGCATTTTTGCCAAAAACGCCTCGTCCATAGAGCCTTTTATTGAAAGTGCTTTTATTTAACACACAATGAAATGTTTATTAAAAATTCAAGTGCTTTTTGACAACCACTTCTTTTATTATTATTATTATTTTGGTTGAATAAACGATATTATCTACATTAAAAAAAAAAGAATGTGTTTAGCCTCATAATAGACTAACAATATGTGATTTAAATTCACATTTAGAGAGAATTGAATTTAAGACCTCTCACTTACATATGAAGAGGAATACCACTTCTTAAACGAACAACATTACTGAATATTAACAATTCAACAAAATTCAGCTCTACAACATCTTTTATTCATTCCCTATACAACTCTACAAGGAGAGGAAGCATAAAGCAAAGTGCCAAAAAGAAGAAAATTTTGGGGAAAGCTTAGAAAAAAAGATTGTGCTATTCGTACTCCTTATTACCTTCAACCCCTTTTTATTAATTTATGTTATTTGATATTCTTCAATTTTTTGAATCTGAAAACTAAAAATTAAAATAAATGTGTAAAAAATAAAGACAGTTGTGTGAATAGCACCACTTGAAAAATAAACCAAAAAAGTAAGTGAAAAGAGAAAAAGAAAAGATACATTTTCCCAGAAGATTCAAGTACCATATTGTCTTACATGTATCTTCAATTCATGGACCATATTTGATGACTCAAAAGACTATCTTTCCCTCCCTATTATTTATCTCCAAAACAAAAATAGAAAATAATAAAAATAGAAAATAAAAGGGACCCTCTCTCTGCTGAAGCTTTTTCAGCGAAGTGTCAGGAACAATTCCCATGGACATCACAATCAGCTACTCAAAGGCTCAAGCTTCCAGTTTATCCGCTCCCTCATCCAACAACATCCCCTGGTAACGGCACTCACGGCTGCAGAACGCCTTCTCACCCCTGCAAACACAATTGCAGCACTTAAATGGAATGCTTAAAAATAGAAGATTTAGACACACAGATCTTAGCGTAGCCAAGTTAGCTAATGTAGTGTGTTTCCTTTGCACCCGAGTTAGTGCAGCTCGAGCCAAGTTTTGAGTCACTTTTTTCGTAGTTTAGATTAGAGTAGAACATCGTACGTATAATTAAAATGGTTAAAGACTTTTTGCTACAGAATACCGAAATGAATTGCATGATTGAAGTGAATATAAAATGAGAAAATTTATTGGTTGGTTGAAAGGGATTAGATGGGTTTTATTTTATTTTATAGCAGAAGATACCCTGCATAATTTGGATCTGTAAATGCTTTTCTAATATGGGTAGGCATACCTATCCATAATTTGTATTATATTATCAATTTATAATTTTTTCAAACAAAAAATAACGTTAACGGATTAAAATTGTTAAGCGTTTTGTGAGAAAATCTAACAGAATATGAATCATATGATAAAATTCAAAAGAGAAAAACGAAAAATCGATCAGAAATCAAATTCAAAATTAAGATCAACAGGTATTCATCAAATATTGACAATACATCGATAAAATATTAGCTACATGTGCAATATCAATTATTTCAACCATTAAGATTTGAAAAATGATCGGTTTTACCAGTTTTCGAAAAGAATACTCGAAAAAACAAAGAACAAGGGAAAAGAGTATTGAACCAACCTGTACATGAAAATATCTTTGCCGTGGCCAAGATTTTTCTTGCAATTGTCACAGAAGCTGAGAAAACTCTCAGACAGATAGCTTGAACCGTTTGACTTCCTGCCGGGAGAAAACTCCGGGACGCCATCGGAGCTCTCCACAATGCAATTGTCAAAGATGTGCGTGGTTTTCGGGTTCGGACCGTGGGAAATCACACACGTGTAATCCTCTGAAAGCTCCATTTCACTGACAGAGAGACAGCTAGTGAAAACCCGGGTCGAATTCATCATCTCGAGCCCGGAACTCGCTGATTCGAACGGCGATGTCTTCTCCGGCGACCGAGACGGGACGGAGGAGGAAGAACCCAGATGGGAATTCTCCGTCTTGTTGCCAAAATCGGCCGGATACTTCGGTGATTCGGAAGGGTAGGGTTGCAGAGGAGGGATTTGGATCTTGAGCTGCGACCCGAAAATCACCATTCGGGTTTGGGGCTTTGACGGTTTCGAGTCGGAGTCGTTGAGAGCGTCGACGATGGCGAGGCCGATGCCTTTGGAGTCCAATTTGTCCCAGTGGATGCGTCTGGATTCGGGCTCCGGGGTTCTGGGGGTGTTCGATTCGGACCAGAAGGGGTTTCGGAGGCCCAAAAATGGCTTCGTTTCGAGGATGGAGGTTGGGCTCATCACGGCTTCAGTTTCAGAGACCGATTTCGAGGTGAAGCTGGTGAACAATCTCGGATTCGCGAAGAGAGAGGAAGTGGGTTTCGTATGTTTTTCTCTGGGAGAGAGAAGAGAGCTGGTTTCAGCCATTGGAGCTCGGTTGCTTGCTCTGGTTCTTCAAAATTCCTGTAAAAATCCCTCTGCAAAACATGAAATAGTAATTACAAAATGCCCCCAAAATTACAACTTTAATATGATTTTTACCAAGTACATCACTCACAAGATTTGAAGCTCTAGAAAATGGCAGAAAGTTGCTGACTTTTAAGCTCTGTGGTATTCAAGAATGGATGGAAAAATCCAGAACCCAGCAATTGCAGAAAAGATTTCATGAAACTGTTATCTCTCTGCTGCTACAACTCTGTGACCTCCATATCTCTGAAAACAGAGCAAAAAAAGCTCACTTCCTGAGCGAGTTTCCTGCGTTTATTCGCTCAAAATTTTCACGCTGTGAATCGGAAGAGAAAGAAGAAAGGAAAAAGAAGGAATCCCGTAAAGCTCAGAACCGACATGCAAACGGAACCTCAAGAGTCATGATCAAGGGACAGGACGTGCATGCATCACCGCATCAGAAAACAAAGAAAGTTTGTATTTTTGTTCCTTCTTTTATTGGTGCTGCTCAGCTTTTTATTACTTTTTATATTTTTTTTGTTGGTATGTTTGGCCTCAGCATAATTGGTTTTTGCATCAGAAGAAATGATTCAGGATTTGGAAGCAAACGAGAAGCAATCCGGGATTAGAAAATCAAATGACAGATGAATAAAACCCAGAACTTATGTGTGTTCTTCTCTCTCTCCTCTCTATATTTGCGCACTAAATCAGTTTCCCATCATCAACCTGAAAAATCGAAGTGGAGTCGCAGATAGAAAGTTAGAGAGAGAAAGTCAGTGAGAGAGAGAGAGTGGGGAGCGCGAGAGGGAGCTCGTGGGATTTGTGGGTTGTTGGGCTTGAATATAAAGAATCGTGTGGGTATACTATGCAGGATAGTGGGTACATTTTTGCTATCCATTGCTTATTATTAGGTATATTTAAATTTTAAAATTTGTGTCTTTTTACATTGATTTTAAAAATTAAAATTGTTAAAATAATAATAAATAAGATAGTGAGTGAAAATATTTTCGTAAAAATCAGTGTGTTTTCTTAAACCACCAATCGCATTTTATTTTGGCCAACAATTTTACTCATCACTTCCTACATTATTGGTTATTTTTACAAGCAATTTATGATTACGATATCATCCTTATAAAAATAAAGCCCACATTTTATATAATTTTTCATAAATAATGATACAAATAAATAATAAGAATCGCATACCGGGACTTATGGTACTCACCAGCTCTAAGGAGGGAGGATAAACGGTGTGGAGTTCACGGGAGGTTCTGCGGTGTTGTGAACAGTCGGAACCCAAGTGTCCTGACTGCCGAATGCTGAGCTAACTACGTAAACCCAATGCGGGTCCCACTTAACTAAATTTAAAGAGCCCAGATTGGGCCCACAGATATGGGCCTCCACCTCATCAAGTATTGTTATCTCGCAATAGTTTGGCCCATTAATTATATTAAATTGATTGGATTAATATTAATATTATTGGCCCATTTACAAAAAAGAGGAAAAGAGAGTTTACCTTACCTGCTTCATTAAACGGGGGCAGAACGAGACTGGTGGGCCCCCTTTGAAATGATGCTGCTTAATTAATGAGTGCATATGATGACAATTGACGAAACATAGTTACTTATTTTTCTTCATTACCAAGTAAAAGGTAATGTTAAAAGAACAATAAAAAACTTTCATCCAGTGCAAATTATGAGAAATGGTACATAAATACGAAAATATTTATGTTATTTTCTTCTTATTTGCTGAGCAAGACGACCTTACGCCAACAACAACGAATAAATTTTGTTTGAAATTTTGAACAGTGACCTTCGGAAGGAAAACATTTGAAAGTCGACTAAGGAAAAATCTGTTATGCTTTCGTCACAATATCTAATGCAGAATTAGCCTCACCACGTGATGAAGTGAAATAATTTTATAATAAATAAATGTAAATAATCCTGACAAATATATATATATATATTTTGGAGCATATCCTCACAAATAATCTTGTACAAATAAAAATACAATCAAACAATGAACAGAACATGTCAACTGATAGGACATTCAATCCTTAGTCCTTAATCAAGATTACTTAAAAAACAAAAGGATGGCATCATATAAACAAACAAAGAAATGGATGGTGTTATTCACACTTCTTTTTATCTTCAACAAACTCTCCTCTTAATTTTTGTCCTCCGACCGTATTCAGTTAATTCGATTTGATGACAAACAAAATTGAGCATGATGTGTAAAAGATAAAAATGAGTATGTGGATAACACTACCTCAACAAAATATAATGTTTTAAATAAAAATTTGCACAAATGACACTTAGATTTTGTTGATCTTGTGTGTTTGCCACTAAAAAAAAAGAAAAAAAAAAAACAGCTTAGACTTTGAAAATTTTTGCCTATATGTCACCTTTATCAAATTCCCATCGATAATTTCTGCTAAGTTTGATCGATGATGCAACTTGCACGATCAAACATTTAGTGATAAATCTCATCAATTCACAAGCAGAATGAAAGCGAAAGAACAACAACCCCTTCTTTCCTCGTCAACTCATTTACATCATGTTTATCACATACAATTGGATTGGTTAAGTAGGGTTGTCCAATAATCAAGGGTACACAAAACAAAACAGAAAACGAAAATTTTGTTTTTAATCTCAAGTGTTTGTTTCATGTATTCTGTTTCGTTTCTTCTTTTTACCTTCCTATACCCTTCTTTGTCCTTCTTTTTTCTGATATAGACTTACTTTCTATCTCTAGCGCAAAATAAAAATAAAAATAAAAATGAAAGAATTGAAAAAGAAATGGTTTTCACTCTAAAATTGAAGACTATTAACCAAAACAGAAATGCTAATAACATTATCCAAAATTGAAATGCTAATAAAATTAACTAAAATTGAAAAAAAAAAGTGATAATTCTGAAAAATGAACATCATGTCACTAAACAAAAGTAACCTTACTTAATGGCAGACTATAAGCACAATTACTTCATCTTTCTTCCTTTTTGGGTTACGTACCTCAAACTTCCCTTCACGATGTAACCTTAGTTAGGTACTTTTGTTAGATTCTTGAGAAGTTTGATTGTGTTTATTGACGAAACAGAGACAAATATGATATGAAGGAAGGGGACCCAAATCCCATCCTTGTTAAGTAAAGTTATTGCTGAGATTGGGAGGGGTGGGGTTTCCTTGTCAGGGATAGAGTTCTTTTCCTAAATCCTAATGCTGTAACTGTCTTGTCCACTCAACAAGGGTAGGATGCACACGGATCCAAATTTTTTTTTAAAAAAATTGGAAATAACTGTGAAATCTATTCCATATTGAACTTCAAGGATCTGAACCACCTATTTTGTAAATTTCGATTCATAGATTATTCTCGTAAAAATTCAATTTAATTCGAAATTATTTGTCTATTTAATTATCACGATAAAATTTCAATGTTTTTTAGAAATCTTTTTTTTTTCAATAAAAATAAGGATTAGTTGTCGGACCCACACCACATCGATCTTTAACAATCTGAACCGTTTATTTTTTAAGTTGCATCTCATATATCATCTTTGTGATATATTAGTAAATTAGAAATATTTAAGGCATCAAATTGTGTACAAAAAATTGACGAACACTTTATTCTCTTAGAAACATTAGAATTCTACCGTGATAATTAAATAGACAAATAGTTTCAAATTGAATTGAATTTTTGTGAGTATAATTCTATCGTGATAATTTTAATTAGCTTAATTACACTTAGGTACCGTTGATTCGACGTAAAATGGGCCCTATAAATTGTAACTAGTCCTCATTTTTATCCAACATTATATATATATATATATATATATATATATATATATCTCTCTCTCTCTCTGTGTCTGAATGTATGATCAAGCTCCACAATCCACATGACCAAATACATGATCGTCCGTAGAGTGGACAGGAGTGGATTGTGTAATAATTATTCAACGAGATGATATGGTCCCTAATCCCTATTATTTGCATTCACGTCAGCATCTTTGTGGACGATTTAATTCGAGGAATGATGATATACAGGGCTAGCTAAGCTCGGGGGTCCATATACATCACCCCATGGGAAAAGGTTATTATGATACGATGAAGATGAGACACCAGCAGAAACTATATACACGAAAACCCAACAAAAGGGTTATTGTTCACATTAACATTGCAAGTAGAAAATTGTCCTCGGATTTACTGTTTTTCCACCTTTTTTTTTTTTGGAAACTAATAAAAACATTCAAAATTACACACTTTTAATCATCAGAGTATAAAAATTTTATAATTCTCAAAATAATCATATAGAATATTCAATCAATATCAACTGAAGTCTGTCATCCAAAGATGACATCAAACAAAAGTATGAAGTGGTCGAATTAGGAAGCATCAAATGAATGTGGTCGCAAAGATTATACGCACACTGTTTTAAAAGCATTTTTATTAGGAGTTTTAACGAAAAACTCACGGTACTGTTCACTTTAACGAAAAATCAAATTTTTACACTAAAAAGTCAATCATGGTACTATTCACTTTACCATTTATTTTGTTCTTATCATTAAAACTCAAAGTTTTCAAGTCATTTTCATTAGTTTTTTTTTTTTTTTTTTACCCTAGCAAACCAATTTGTGTATAAGTGAAGGCCTTCCTTCATTCACAACCCAGATGAACACGCACCTACAACACACAAACTCCTCAACCCACATAGAAAACATCCGAAACTTTTCTTTCATTTTTCAAACTTTCATCTTTGTAAACATTTTTCAAGGGGGTTGATTCAATTATTAGTTTGATCCACCACAATGTATACACCAAGATTCTTAATGCAACAAAATGTTCCTCAAAGTAAGAGACATAATCATTAAGATGCTCTCAAACATTTTAAATAGACCAATCACAAAAATTCTTATCAGTTGATAAGAAGCTTTAGGTAAACATATCTCTAATCTCATATTTGGAATAACCTTACGTCCTTAACAAACCTTCTTTCACAAACCCAACTTTCTCTAAAACCCTTTGAGACCCCTTATTCTCGACCTGTTAACTACATTGAGGAAAATCAAAGAACAATGAAGAATTGAGAAAGATGAACAACTAAAGAGAAGTTTCGAGAGAAATGAGACTAACTAATTACATTTGTGAGTTACAAATCCTAATATATTGAACACAGTAAAAGCTTACTTGTAATTATTTAACCAACTAACAAATCCTTAACAGCCTAACAAATATTCTAACAACTTTGGCTGACATGGCAGTGATTATATGACAACCAATGATCATAAGACATCTGTCTTCATCCCCCCTCAATCTTAGGCTAGGAACCAAGCTTGAGATAAATTGTTGACTATTGCAATTTGAGACATCTGTTTAAAGAAACACAAGTGCTAAAATCTTCAAAGTACCCTTCATAAGAACACCACCCATCAGAATACCCCTGCATCAGAGTGCAATGATAGCTATTTTGGTTCCTTGATGCTATCATCAGAGTGTTGATGTTGCCTTATCATTGCATTTGTGTTAATAGCAATTTCATTTATTTGCCTTATCCTTGCATCTCTGCCACCCTTGGTTCTCAAAATTCAAAACTGAATAAAGGAACCAATTCTCCAAAAAATTAAAATGCACATAAACCAGAAATCCTCTGCCAACCTTGTACTTCTCTGCCTTTAACATGAGTTTCACAAAGAACAGCCTTCTATAAAGGAGTTGGAACACATCCACATGCCGGTATATCAACTTCTACGCGGAATTACCTTCGTGGGATTTACCGGAAAACAACTTCAACGGCATCGACCTTAATATTTCAAAATCTGAAAATTAACAAACTATAGTGTGGCATCGGCCTTAACTATGGTATCATGAGATTTTACCAACTCACAGCACGGGATCTCCCTTTGTGGATTTTTACCTATTCAAACACGGAATCACAACACAAAATTACCTTTCGTGGGATTTAGCATCAACTTCTACAAACTTCATCTTTTTAAGAAACATAAAATTGGACTTACAGTAGATACATGCTGTAACTAAGCTTGTTAGACTTGATCTTATAGGCTGGTTTGTGTTCTATCAGAGATTAAATTCACTTCCAAAAAGGCTTGGAAATTTGTAGTGGTATAATTTTAGCATAAAACAAGAGCTGCATATGTTCCTATATACTTCCTGATTGCAAGGATGATGATGAATAAGGATGCCAAGAGGCCCAATGTAAATGCAAATGGTGCTGTAATCACAATTGCATAAAGTCCTACCAGACACCTTAGCAAAAGCATTCCACTCATATTTTGTTCATCACATACACATACAACAAGACGTATCCTGCACACTTACAGAGTTGATTCTCCATAACCACCAAAAGTCTCAAAATGTGGAACTGAAAACTACCTAGATTGTTGTTCGTAGTTAGAAACAAATGTCACCAAACCTTTGGTGCCCACAAAACTTAACTGCTCCATAAGGATTTCATGTCCTCAAAATTAACAAACAATTGAAAACTTTGATGTGCTTTAGATCATAAAACCCACATCCAATCTCACCAAGATTTAAGATACAACAGAAAAACTGAACCAATTGAAGTAGCAGCATGAAGAATAACGATGAAGATGCAATAAGTCATTGCTGAAGCAAATCGTCAAACACCTGGTGTGCGAAAATACCATCGATATCTACTTACATCAATAACCCAACTGTAGATCTAGAAAATTGGAAGAAGAGACAGAGAAAGTACAATGAAAAGATTATCACAGAAAAGAGCAAAAGTCCATTACACTATGAATAACTTCGTGCCTACAACTTCAATCTTTTTCAAAGAAGAGGCTTTGTGTCTAAAAATTTCATCCATTATTGATAGCTCGATCAAGAAATTAAAGCAAGAACGTGAAATTGAACCAAGAATTCACAACGAAATCATACCCAAAACTCCAAATTTATCACCTTTCTGAAATTTTATTGACGCATAGATCTAACATGTGATATGCAAGAATCCATTAGCCAACATCATTCAGATCACATGGCGGCAGTTATCCAGATGAGCAAGAAATGAAAATTGCTGGCCGACTGAGTTTTCTTCCCTGAACAGAACTTGATTCCTAACAGATAGCGCACTGATGGCATACAAACACAATCCGTATCATGATGAAGATGGAAGCCATTAATGGACTACGACGACTTTGGAGCTACTTGTGATCCTTTAATTTCAAGAACCCAAGCCAGAATACCTTGATGAAAATCTGAAAAATTCCGAATTCAAGACTCGAAAATTCCAGAAGGAAAATTAACCCAGAAGTTACAGAACGATTGCAGGAAACACTGAAGAAATTATCAGAATACCCAATGAAGATCTGAGAGAAACTAAACTACAAAAAGATGAAAACTAATGAAAAGTGTAACCACCAGATACCATGGTGTGAGCCTGGTGGCTCTTATACCATGTTAGTCATTGAGGAAAATAAAAAAATTTGAAGAATTGAGAAAGATGAACAACTAGAGAGAAAGTTTAGAGAGAAATGATGCTCCGTATTTCTAAAAATATGACTAACTAATTACATTCGTGAGTTACAAATCCTAATATATTGAACACAATAAAAACTTACTTGTAACTAATTAACCAACTAACAAATCCTTAACAGCCTAACAAATATTCTAACAACTTCGGCTGACATGGCAGTGATTATATGGCAACCAATGATCATAAGACATATGTACCTCCTGAGTGTCAAATTTGCTCTAGAAAAGGTCATATAGAACCAAATTGCTTTCACAAAGTTGATATAGTCAATCTTCTGGTGGTTTCTTGGTTTGTTAAATTTGTGGGAAAAGAGGACATAGGGCTTTAGAATGCTTTCATAAGAATAATTTATCATATCAAGGAAGTCCACCCCCAACTTTTCTTGCTAATATGGCTGCCTAAGGTTCAACTGACACAATTGAAGATCCAAATATACATGGTTTTTCAGCTGATGATACATGGGTAGTTGACACATGTGCAACTCACCATATGACATCAAGTATAGATCCTAAATCAAATTAATCCTTATAATGGTGATGCCAAAATAATTGTTGGTAATGGAGAAGGTTTGCATGTTCAGAATATTGGTTCTTCTTTTATCAAAACTCAACAAAAGTCATTAATTCTACATAATGTGTTACATGTGCCAAGAATTACAATGAACCTGTTGTCTGTTAAGAAATTATGTAGAGATAATGGTTGTTGGTTTGTATATGATGACTTGATCTTTTTTATACATGACAAGGCAACTCGAATGATTGTGTACCAAGGAAAGAGTGATGATGGGGAGCTATTCAAGATATCGATAACAGTGTTCTCAAGGTCAAAAGCTACAAGTTTTGGAAGGTATGCAGCATTTGTTGGAAAGAACATAAAGACTACAGTTTGGCATAAAAGGTTGGGTCATCCATCTGAAAAGGTTCTTAGTGTCATGTTGAATAATGCTGAAGTATCAACTAGTGTAGATTTGTGTCCATCTATATGTACTGCTTGTATTTAAGGAAAAATGAGTAAATTGCCATTTCATGTAAGACAAAATAGGTCAACTGTTGTGTTTGAAAGGATACACTCAGATGTATGGGGTCCTTCACCACAGAAGTCTATTGTAGGTACTACATAAGCTTTGTTGATGGTTGCTATCAATTTGTATGGATTTTTCCAATGGTTAATAAATCAGATGCTTTTACAATCTTTACCAAGTGCCATGCCTTTATTGAGAATCAGTTTAATGTGTCAATTAAATACTTTCAATCAAATGGTGGAATAGGGTATATGAGCAATGTGTTTAGACAATTTTTGGATATAAAATAGATTATACACCAGGTTTCTTGTCCTTATACACCCCAACAAAATGGTCTTGCTGAAAGGAAGTATAGACATTTAATTGAGACAGCTATTAGTTTGTTATCAGTGCACAAATTTCTTTAGTATTTTGGTATCATGCATGTTCTTATGCTGCATTCTGGATCAACAAAATGCCATGTAGAAATCTAAATATGCAGTCTCCTTATCAAGTTATGTTTGGTAGTATACCTGAGATTAAGCATCTTAAAGTTTTTGGTATTGCAGTATATCCATTACTGAGACCATTTAACAAGAGTAAACTAGAGCCAGGATTAACTCCATGTGTGTTTCTTGGTTTTGCTCATGGCTACAAGGGAGTTATTTGTTATGATATCAAGACCAAAAAGTTCATTTTGTCATGGCATGTAATACATGATGAAGATATATATCCATTCAAACAAGTTCAAAAACATAAGGATCCTTTAATAGTTCACAGGTCTCCTCAGTCACTTGTTTAGTTCAATTACAAGTTCCAAGAGAAAGAGTTATGTATGCTACAGAGTTACAGAATAATTCTCAAGCAATTAGCTTTATAAATGTATTAGATAATGATACTGGTTTAAATCCAAGTATTCACAATGTTCATGGAAATGGTGAAAGTGAGAATTTGGTTGATACCTTGAATATTTTAAGTAACATCAGTACACAGAGACTTCCAATCAATGATAGGGAAGTCAATTCAACTGGTAGCACTCATTTGCATAATTCTCAAAGCTCTTCACATCATCACTTTCCTATAAATCATCACTGTAGTTCACAATCATTGCTGCCTGTCCACTCATATTCTCAACTTGAGGTAATTCTTCCAAAATTTATATTAGTCTGATCTGATTCAACATAATGCACCATCTACTCATTCAATGGTTAATAGATTGAAGAGTGGTACAATTGAAGAGTGGTACAACATAATGCACCATCTAATCATTGCTGCATTATTAGCATATTGTCCTGAACTTCTTTCACTTCAAATCATTGAAGAAGAACCTTTCACTTGAGGTTACTCTTTATATATGAGATTATTCATGCATTAGAATCTGCAACATTTAGAAAAGCTGCAACTATACCACAATGGCAAAAAGAAATGCAGGAGGAGTATGATTCATTTAGAGCTCAAAGGACTTGGGTATTGGTCTCACCTCCCGAAAATAGAGTAATTGTAGGAAGCAAATGGGTGTACAAAGTGAAGAAAAATCCAAGTGGCAGTGTTTCAAGGTATAAAGCAAGACTTTTAGCTCAAGGTTTTTCTCAAGAACATGGGATTGACTACTTGGACACCTTTAGTCTTGTTGTAAGGCATACCACTGTCAGAATTATTATAGCTTTAGCTGCCATGAATCATTGGAATCTTAGACAATTAGACATAAAGAATGCCTTTTTACATGAAGATTTACAAGAAGAGGTTTACATGAAGCAACCACAAAGGTTTGTTGATCCATCTCACCTTTCTCATGTTTGTAAATTATCAAGTCATTATATGGCTTGAAACAGGCTCCAAGGGCTTGAAATTCAAAATTTACAAGCTATTTGGCAGTTTTGGGATCTCATACATCTGCTTCTGACACAAGTCTGTTTGTAAAGAGGGATGAATTGGATAGCATCGTACTGTTATTATATGTTTATGATATAATCTTAACTGGTTCCAATCCTATGAAGATACAAAAGGTGATTCAAGAGCTCTATGAGGTATTTGAGTTAAAACACATGGGGCAGCTTACTTATTCTTTGGATTCACCGGTTCAATATAAAGATAATAATGGAGATGTTGTTTTTGTTAATCAGTCCAAATACATTAAGGATTTGGTTCACAAAGCAGGAATGGACTCATGTAAACCTTCTAATACTCCCTGTAAACCTCATCATCAAATGCTTCATTCAGAAGGATAAGCTTTGACAGATCTAACTACTTATAGAAGCATATTGGGTTCCTTACAATATATGACCTTCACTAGGCCATATATTGCCTTTTTGATATCCATTTTGGAGTTGTCAAGAGAATTATTCGATATCTTCAAGGAACCATAAACACTGGTATTGCTTTTTTTGCAAACATAGTTACACAGTTTAATGCTTTTACGAAAAGAAAAAGGAAAACTAATGAAAATGGCTTGAAAACTTTGAGTTTTAACGATAAGAACAAAATAAAGGGTAAAATGAATAATACCAGGATTGACTTTTTAGTGTAAAAATGTGGTTTTTCGTTAAAGTAAACAGTACCGTGGACTTTTCGTTAAAACTCCCAAGAGAAAATGAAAGCTCAAGCAACAAGATTTTTGGTGACTGAGACTATAACAGGGGAATCTTGTTCAAGTGATTACTTGGCAATTGTGATCCCGTGCATACATCTTTCCCTTTGAGATATCCAATTTCACCAACCACAAGCAAAGGAATTTCACCTAATTGCCTGGTCGTCCATTGCCTCATTAAATTTTATAGCTTATTAGCAGTTGTATGCTAAGACTAGTCTTTTGAGAAGGATATCCACTTCCTATCTGTAATTGGTCCAGTTATTGACTTACTCAGTAATATTTTCTATGTTGAAGCTATACAACCATAGATTTCCATGCCTCACTGTAAGCGAAGTTAATTGCTGACAATACACAAACAACCTATAATATCAAGTTTAATAAGCTTAATTGCAACATGTATCTACTATAAGTCCGGTTTTATGTTTCTTAAAAAGATTAAGTTTGTTGAAGTTGTTGACGGTAAATCCCATAAAGGGTATTCCATGTTGTGAATAGGTAAAATCCACAAAAGGCGATCCCATGGTGTGAGTGGGTAAAATCCCATGATACTATAGTTAAGGCCGATGCCACACTATAGTTTGTTAATTTTATGATTCTGAAATATTAAGGCCAATGCTGCTGAAGTTGTTTTTCAGTAAATCCCATGAAGGGTAATTTCGTGTTGTGAATAGGTAAAACCACAAAGGGTGATCTCGTGGTGTGAGTGGGTAAAATCCCATGATACTATAGTCAAGGCCTATGCCATACTATAGTTTGTTAATTTTTTGTTTTTGTAAATATGAAAGGCCGAAGCCAATGTTGAATGAGATTGTTGACAGTAAATACCACAGAGTGTAATCCCGTAAGAAGTTGTTATACCAGCATAAGTGTGCTACAACTTTTTATAGAAGGTTATTCTGTGTGAAGCTTTTTGTTATAGGCAGATGAATATAAGGTGTCATGATTTTTGGATATGTGCATCATAATTGTTTCAAGTCTTGAAGAATTGGTTCATGCATCCAATTTTAAAGGTTTTGCTTTGCAGTAAGGTAATGGAACAAATTTGGACTGTTTCCACAAACAGAGGCTTTTGGTCAGGAGCTACAGAGGTGGATACATCAGTTTTGAGGGGCAACCATTTGGATATTTACAGATTCTATTTGTTTGGAATACTAGAACATGGATTTTATAAGAGTTATGGCAACTCCAAAACCAAAATTTTATATCTCAACTCAAGGATGTAAATTTGGTTTTGGAGTTGCCAAAACCCTTATCAAATCCATGTTTTGGTATTCCAAACAAATAGAATTTGTAAATATCCAATTGCTACCTCTCAAACGATATAACAAACTAAAATGAAGCAGATTTCTTGTTACCAAACCTTTGGTGCCTATAAAACTTAATTCCTTAATAAAAGACTTCATGCCGTTAAAATCAACAAACAACCGAAAACTTTGATATGCTTCAGATCAAAAAATTCATATCCAATTTTCTCAAGATTCAAGATATAGCACAAAAGCTGACCAAATGAAGAAAAAGCAACTTTGGCTGAAGAATAACAATGAAGAAACAAATGACGTATAGAAAACAAGACATGGCTGAAGTAAATCGTCGAACACCTGATGTGTGAATATAACACGGATATCTACTTACACAATAACCCAACCATGGATCCAAAGAATAGGCTTTGTGTCTTAGAAGTTCATTAATTGTCTTAGAATTTCAAGAACAGGCAAGAACGTGAAATTGAACCAAGAATTCAGAATGAAATCACCCAAACTTCAAATATATCACCTTGCGGAAATCACTTCATCTCTGAAATCATAGACAATGCATGGAAGATGAAATACCGATATGTGATCTTGACCTTGTTGAGTGAAAAGCTAAGGTGGTGATGTTTGATGGTTAGGAACAGATCAAGCAGGCAGTGCGGACGAGCCTCTATTTCAGCAGTGGGGTAGTTGAAGACCTTAATTGAAAGGCTGACTGCTACTCTTGCTATGGTCACGACTCGTCTCCCGAGCCTTTCCAAGATGACATCGATAACGACGATTAGCCTGACTGAGACCAGTCTTAGACTCCCGTACACCATGATCCATCATCACTGCCTTCCTGGAAAACCCATTTTCTTTCTTTGTATCAGGAGGTGAAGGACTCGTTGAAATATGAAAAGACCCCGAATTCAAGAACCAACAATTCAAGAATAGAGAATTCGAAAAGAAAACTAACCCAGAAGTTACATAACGAACTGAACCATTGCGGAAGCACCGAAGAAATTAATGGAATTTTTAACGAAAATTAGAAAAGAAATAAAGACTGGAAAGAGATGAAACTAACGAGAAGTGGAACCACCAGAACTTGGTGGCTCTGATACCATGTTAACTACATTGCAAAAGATGAAGATCGATATAGTCTACAAAAGAAGAAGAAGATGATAGAGAGAGAAACAAAAGTGAGATGCAGAGGAAAATAAAAGCTCTTGAATTGATTAATCTTTCTGATACAATAGTTCTAGCTATATATGCAAACACACTTAACAACCTAACAAACTTCAAACAAAGCTAACAACTCAATACATCAAATGATGTCATCTGTCCATTGTCATCCAACATACAAGATAGTGACAATAGATGAAAAGTGGTTAGGAATGCCACACCAGCTATTGTAGTTTGTTAGTCTGTTAAAAGTTAGTTGCATTGATAGCTTAGCTAATAAGCTACATTCGGCTGCTATGTAAGCTTGAGGACCGAAGGGCCCATCGGGTCTTGGTCGTCGTCTTCCAGACTAGTAGACGTAACATCAGTCGTTGGAACGTCTTTAATTGAACTATTTAGAGCTTCAGTATGAATGTGTTCCTGAGGTGTATGGACCGACTGTATCCTATCCTGGATGTCTTCCTCGAGCACATTTACTGCCAAAGATTTATTTCGTTTATGTAGTACGTTATAGGCACGTTCTTCATAGGCGATACGGGCGTTCCTTGTGTCCAGGTATGCATCTAAACGCGTCACATGATTTTCCTCATCGGCCGTAAGGTCAAAAATAGATACGGTCGAGAAAACCTCGAAATGATATCACAAATGCTGAAGGTCTTCGAGTGAAAAGGGTAATTCAGTGATGTCGATATCTGTGTAGGGGTCGACCTCAAAGCCGAGGACTCGAGCCTCACGGATATGCTGGAACCTAGCTTTCATTGCTGGATCGGAAGTTTTTTGGATAATTTGCTCGGCATCCTTGCTAGGTCGAGGGCTTTCTTACATGTATTGGGTAGTCCGTATAGGTCATTGGCGGAATATTTCTTATGAAATTCCCGCATGTACTCTAAGGATTCACCGAGGAATGGAGGGTGTAGATTGCGCCGTACTTTGACTAACGGTTCCGGTGGTGGTAGAAAAGAAAGTTCCATTTCGGCCTCTATTCTAAAATGCTCGAGACAAGCTCTCATCTCCCCAGGCCGAAGAATGAGCTTGATGTGTTTCTCGGACTCTTCAATGGTGGTTTCAAAGTCACGAGCAGCTGCCTTTTTTCCTTCAAGTAATTCGGTCATGATAGTCGGGGTTGGGCGATCGTCAATGTTTCCTACGGCCTCTTTTGGCTACCATCGGGTAGCTGAGTTGGCCTGCGTTTCTTATCGCCGAGCCATGCAATCTATCCACTGGCGACGACGTTTTTGAGACTTAGATAATGTCGTATATAGGCCGGTTGGAGAATTGTAACTGTACCAACGTTGGTCTCGTGACCTGGGCGGTTTAAAGGTTTTTCGATCGACTGACAAACCCGAACTGCTGGCATTACATGAGTAATAATCTTCATTATAGAATGGTTCATCAAAGTCAAGACGCTGTCTGACTGGGGGCGGGCCTTTTGCTTGTACTTGTGGGCCGAGTCTTTCACACACTTGGCGTCATGGACTATCACTGAGTTCCTTTGGCGGTTTTGTAGTGGTCGTGGATGGTGGGCCTGACGTTGGTGCCGAAGATGTCATCCTTTTAGGTTCCACTTGCGTTTTGCAGTGGCCGCATAAAATAATTAATTCATGAGTTTCTTCGGAACTAGAACTTGACATAGGTTCATCGATGGCTGGCCCTGAGGGCTCCATAGGTGGTGCATTTGAAAACAAATCAATCTTCAGTCTTGGTTGACCGTTTTGCTTATGGACATACTGCACCGGGACGTATTCGGCCTTCCCTTTTCCTTTGTTTTTAGGGAGATGAGCATCCACCATACCAATTGTTGTCGAGAGGAAAGGATTGACGTCAACCGCTATCGGTTTCTCTGGGAATTTTAGCTTAGCCTTCTTGATCCAATTTTGAATCGCGTCTCGGAACGCAACGCAATTAGTGGTAGCATGCTTGTTTGAATTATGGTACTTACAATACTTTTTGCCCTTCAATTCTTCGGCCTTAGGGATGTTGTATCCTGGCCGAAGTTTGATGATCTTTGCTACCAACAGCTGGTTAAAAATTGCATCGGCTTTGATATCGAAAGTGTAAACTTTCAATGTTTGACTCATCTCTTCGGCGGCCGAGCGGGTCTTGGAGTCTTTGGGACTAACTTGAGCTAAAGCCTTGCAAACGTAAGGTTTATCTATTACTATTTCAGCCGCGTCCACACTGGTATACTGGGGGTCCTCACTTTCGACCAATGCATAGCTAACCGTGGGATTCTCATATAATGTTCCCTGAGATGGTGACTTCGATATCTTTTCCTCTCGGAGCAAATAATCATACTACTTAACGTGTTGAGCAAGTTCGTACATATCTCGAATATTTGCCCCCAGAAACTTCTTTTTGTATTCCACGTCTAAGCCGTTTAAGGCAATTTTGACGAATTCAACTTCAGGAAGAGTTACTCGACACCAATTCCTGGCTGACTTGAACCTTGTTAAGTATTTCATTGGGGATTCGTCGGAAGCTTGAGCCATTCTAGCCAACGAAGAAACGGAAATTTCCATCCCTGGTCGATAGAATTGTTCATGGAATTTCTCGACCAATTCCTCCCAACTCTGGATGGAGTTTGGTGGAAAATTAATGTACCAAGCGAAGGCTGACCCTGTCAGTGAAAAGTTGAAGAGCTGTAGTTTATGGAAGTCACTATTGACGTCTCCACATTGTGCCATGAACCGAGCCACATGTTCTAACGAGGATAAAGACGATTCTCCGGCGAACAGACTGAAATCGGGGATCTTGAAGCCTCTAGGGTAATCGAACCTTTCTATATAAGCTGGGTACGGGTGGATGAACTTATGGAACTTCGCCCTTTTTTTTAGGGTTGAGTCGATCATTCTTTGGACCTCGATCATATTGACGGATGCTGCTTCTTCTCCCTGGTTCGATCCTTCAAATCTATGGCCTGATCCGCCTCTTTTCTCTAAGTCAATTGGTTGTAACCGAGCAGACCCTTTCTCGGCTTGTACTGGAACATTTGTAAAAGAAGGCTGCCGAGGTTGGCCAATATGGCCATCTTCGAAGGCTTTACTGACCAATAGTTAAAGCATCCTGGTCTGTGTGTCATTGTTGCTTCGTATTGTGTCTAGTAAATCATTCATTTTTTGGCCAATCGACTGCTCGACCTGTCGATATTGTTCATCGAGTCGTCTTCGAAGAAACGACCTAGTTGGCAGATCAGAACCCTCCCCACCATCTTTGTCGCAATCTTCCACTATTCCTTCAACGAAAATGCCTGCCGTTTGGTTGGGAACTTCTGGGTTGCGAGGCTGTCCGCCGAGACAGATTTCATTATCTCAGCATGTCGCACTTGTAGCCTCACATGGCGCAACAATGATCGGATTTTTCGCCAGAGGCAAATCCTGCCCAAGGCCTTGCACTGGTAAGTCAGTTGTTGACTTTCCCATGATTGTTTTCTTTTTTATGGACCATGTCTCAATGGTCATGAACTCCGAAAGTCTAGCACAGGGCGTGCCAAAATATCGACCCTAAAAATTACAAAACCTACGTGGCACGCAGATCGAGCAACTAATAAGCTAACTAAGTCATTCGGTTGAATGCGGAGCGTGCCAACTCGTCGGCCAAGCTCAGCCAAGGAGTAGAATTTGTTGATGTTACGTTGAGTGCGTTGCTGACTTCTTTACCTTGTGACTGCGACTGAGGAAGGAACACTCTCGGTCTTCAGGTTCTAGAGCTTGAAGACAAGGCTGCTAGTTCTGCGAAGTTCACAAATCGTTGGCGCCCGATTCGATCACCGTGATTATATTCGTAGGAGTATAAGTACGTCAAATCGACACCAGTCTATACGAACACAAATATTCAAAGGTGATGTATGTCTTGATGGTGAATGTGGTTTGGCCATCAAAATGTTGAACTCTGAAACTCACTTGTGAGTATCCAATCATAACATCACTCGACTTTCAGTATGCCAAATGTCGTAGCTAGTAACACCTTACTTCGCCAAGAAGGCTAATAAGATGACCTCTGCCAACAAGGATTCGAAAACCCTTCTCAGTCGAGACTTGGATAGGTAACCAGTCGGCCTCGACGCAGTGCTGTTTATCCAAACTGAAGGTGCTCTTGAGACCGAGTTAAACTCTTATCTAGGTTAGGAGTTCTTGTTTCGTTCCAACTTTGCTTCGAACAACCCTACTCCTTCTAGGATTTTGAACTCACCCTTTTTTAGGGCTTTGTCGGTCGAGAATCCTAATTACACTAGGATTTCCTCGACCCCTTTTCTCATCTGAACTACTCCTTGTGATAGGACTCGACCATCCCTGTTGAATGACCCGGAATCACCAGGCAGCCCATAGTACTTTTGACACGGCTTTAGGCCGCACAAACCAACACTCGGCCAAACGATATTATTTTGGGCCTAAACAGTATACCTTGATAACATTCATCAAGGTATACAGATTAATCCATTTTCTATTATCAAGGAATTTCACCTAATTAGCTAGTAGTTCATTGCCTCTAATTCAATTTTTGTAGTTTATTAGTAGTTGTATGCTAAGGTTGGTCTTTTGAGGAGGATATCCACTTCCCATCTGTAATTGGTCCAGTTACTGACTTACTAAGTAATGTTTGACAAAACACAAATAGCCTATAATATCAAGTTTAACAAGCTTAGTTTCAGCATGTATCTACTGTAAGTCCGGTTTTATGTTTCTTAAAAAAATTAAGTTTGTCAAAGTTGTTGATGGTAAATCCCACGAAGGGTATTCCATGTTGTGAATTGGTGTTGTGAATAGGTAAAATCCACAAAGGGCGATCCCGTGATGTGAGTGGGTAAAATCCCATGATACTATAGTTAAGGTTGATGCCACACTATAGTTTGTTAATTTTGTGATTCTGAAATATTAAGGCCGATGCTATTGAAATTGTTTTTCGGTAAATCCCACGAAGGGTAATTCCGTGTTGTGAATAGGTAAGACCACAAAGGGCGATCCCATGGTGTGAGTGGGTAAAATCCCATGATACTATAGTCAAGGCCGATGCCACACTATAGTTTGTTAATTTTCTGTTTTTGTAAATATGAAGGGCCAAAGCCAATGTTGAATGAGATTGTTGACGGTAAATCCCACGAAGGGTAATCTTGCAAGAAGTTATACCGGCATGAGGGTGTGCTAAGACTTTTTATAGAAGGCTATTCTATGTGAAGCCTTCTGTTAGAGGCAGACGAATACAGGGTGTAATGATTTTTGGATATGTGCATCATGATTGTTTCAAGTCTTGAAGAACTGGTTTCATGCATTCTGTTTTAAAGGCTTTGCTTTGCAGTACGGCGATGAAACAAATTTGGACTGTTTCCGCACCGAACCCTCAATCCTCACCAAACATGGGAACTCTTTGAACTCTCTAGATATGGCCATCCTTAGTTTCTGTTTTGCAATCCCTTGTCCCCCAGTACTCAGCAGACACAGCATAGCTAACATGGACTCTACACGTGTCATCGTCCGATTTGGGCTTGACCGAAACATATCCAATCGAATGGTCATTGGTCACCCAAACATACGGACTGGCGCCATGGGCGTGGTATAGCAGCTTTCGCAATGTATACCAAGGCTTCTTCCCTAGAGGTTGTGGTGTTCCATCTCAGATAGCGCGTCGCTTTGTCATTGCTCGCCCATTTCAGGAAGTCATTAGTATTAGAGACTTTGAAAGGATGCAGTGAAATTCTTGAGGACACAATAAATTTTAGGAAGTTGGAGATGGTTCCAAGCTCAATTGGAATATATAATTAGGGGGTGTAAAGTAGTGAGCCATACGATTGTGTGTGAGCCAAAATCTATTCCAATAATAGATTTGGATTCATTGGACTTGCCTTGTACTATTACAAGACAAATTGGTACTAACATCACCATCTACAACTAGTCAGTTATTAGATAATATGTGCAATGAATTTAATTATTAAAAAAGAAAAGAAAAAGGTAGTTGTAAGTTGCAACGCATGCTAATCTTCTAACTAAACAATGTTTGTCACTGAACCGATCATCTAACAGGCAAGTTGCCATTTAATAAATAGCCTAGCAATATAGTAAAAGTATTCATCAATTCGTTTAAATCCAGATTTACAGTGGTTAGTTAATTTGAAAGCATAAGGTCAGTGGATAGAAGACTATAGATGAAAACATCCTTAACTATACATTTGTGAATGGTATACTTCCTCACGAGACCTTCCATGTGGAACCCAAGTTTTTCCCAGACTCTCTAGGAGGCCTTATTCTCTATCAAAACCAAAGCTTGCATTCTAACCCAATCAGTGAACTCTTTAAACCCATCAGTGATGGCCATTCGAACGGTCATTGATGCAGATGGATCTGCAATAAGGGTGAGGAATACAAAAGTCCTTGATGTGGGAAAGTGCTTCCTCCTTGGATTTGAATATGTTCCAACGAGTGAATTGTGTTACCTTTTCATCCCCAGCATACTTCAAGAAGTCATCAGCATCTGAGAGCCAATAAGGACGTAGTGTAATTTCCAAAGAATTTTTTTTCCATTTTCCTTTGTGATGGTTACAAGAGAAGGTCCAAAAATACTTAATTGTGATAGTTTTCTAATTTCGTAGATTGGCCAGAAAATTTCCATAACAAATATAAATGGGTTTCTTTTATTTTTATGTTGTTAAGCTTTCGGAATTTGGATGGTGACTTAACAAAAAAAATTGTGAAATGTTCACTGATAGTAGTTAAACTCACCATCCATGACACACCCCGACCCCAATCGAGGCATGTTGGCCATCACATGAGGGTGACGTAGCCATGTGCGTTGTGTGGAAGTGAATGTGATATGAAAATATGGATAAATAAAAACTTGCTAACTAATTACACTAGACTAACATATCAGTGCGAGTGAAAATGTTTAGAGTAAATGACACACATAACTAGAGTGTAGGTATCAGAATGCAGTCCAGAAGTTTAATTACTAATTATACGGATCATAAAAGAAACCCTACATTGGTGAATGTCTGTTAGAACTGCCATGAAATCCTCGTGAGCTACTGACACGAACATCTATCTAGAACCTGGAGGGGCGTAAAACAGAAAGTGTGAGTGGGCAAAAAACAAAACTTTCAAAACGATTTATCTTTTCAAATGTAATAACCCCTCACTGTAAAACCCGTATAAGTTTCCTAGAAAATAATACTGTAAACATATATGAAAACTATACTCTAGAATAACCAAACCATGTGTATGCCATGGCAATCATCTTAACCATGAATAAGTACGCCAGGTGAATTGCACTAATATAAAGTGACATATCAGTCAGAGTTACCTAACGTGACCTGTACGGCTGAATCTATAACTCAACAATCAAATCAAATCCTGCACACGAGTCGGAACCACCTATATGGTCTGTACGACAAGCTAGGTGTAAATAAGTATGTTCTAGTGCTACGATCACGTGAAGGCTGTGCGAAGTATTGCAAGTCACCTACAAGTCGGAACCACCTAATGTGATCTGTACGACAGGCTGGCACCTGCCTTGGATCCAATGTGAGCATATGGTGCAGGAGGTGAACGATCATGTGAAGGTTAGGCCCTACCCTCGGGTGGAGCACTAACATCAGGGTGCAGGATATAAATCACTGAAAGCAACTCATCATAATCATACACACTACCATCACAACCATTGCTATATACTCACCTGAAGCTTACCTGAGCGTCCCTAGTGTCGAGCAGCAATATGCATAGCTATATTAAAGCATATTCTAATATGTAATGCATCCGACATGGCATTTAAAACATAAAAACCATTTAAACAGTTTATGGGAAACATAAGGCATGTGTGTGTGTGTGTAACCCAAAAGCCCAATCACTGGTATGTAGTCGGGTCATAACCCCCAAGTCTCACCTGGTTGCGCTCGATTTCTGGAAACGTCTCACCTATGTGTGAAACAACTATTTTAATGTTATTGGGTAAAGTACAAAAAACTATCTCAACTATTGGGATCATGACAATTTCATACCTCATCTTTTAAAATTGACAATGTCATACCGCATCTTACGAATTTGTGACAATGTCATACCTTCGTCAATTTTTCTATTAGTTTTTCTGTTAAGTGCTGATGTAACAAGAGACGGGGACCACTCACTAATCCAACTGGATTAAAAAATAATTAAATATTAAAAAATTAAGAATAAAAAAAAAAAATTCTAGGGGTGCAGCATCCCCTTTCCTTCACCCGCACCAATTTCAATTTTTTTTTCTTCTCTCTCCTCCTTCTTCATCTTCATCTTCTTCTCCCGGGCCGAAACTGGATTTGTCACCTTTTTTTTTATTTTTTTTATTTGTTCTTCTTCTCTCTCCTTCTTCTTGGGCCGAAACTGGGTATGAATTTTTTTTTCTTTTTGTTTTTTGTTCTTTTATTTTTTTTTGTTTCTAGGTTGCAGGTAGAGGGAAAAGGGGACGAAGATGAAGATGGGGAGGAGACAGAGAGGGATCTTTTTCTTCTTGGGCCGAAACTGGGTTCGAAATTTATTTATTTATGTTTTTTTTTTTTTTTTTTGTGTTTCTGAGTTGCAGGTAGAGGGAAAAGGGGAAGAAGATGAAGATGGGGGAGGAGAGATGAGTGCACGTTGGGTTGGGGTGGGGGACGAATTGGGTTGGGTTGGGTTTTTTTTTTTTTTTTTTTTCTTTTCTCCTTCTTCTGCAGGAGGGGGTGTTTTAATTTTTTCTTCTTCTTCTTCTTCCTTCTTCCTTCTTCCTTTTTCTAGGTTGCAGTTTGGGTTTTATTTATTTATTATTTTTTTCTTTCTCCTCATCCTCTTCTTCCTCTTCGCCTCCTTCTTCTTCTTCCGCGGCTGTGTTAGACAAATAAGGAATATGGTTGGAATCCTTGTGTAATTGTATATAATATTAGTATTGGAAGAATAAGCCGTCCTACAGTTGTCAAGCCGTCCTAGCTTGTCTCCTAGCTGTCCTAGCTTGTCACTAGCCGTCCTAACTTGTCACTAGCCGTCCTAGCTTGTCACTAGCCATCCTAGCTTGTCTCCTAGCCGTCCTAGCTTGTCTACTAGCCGTCCTACCTTGTCCTACCTACACATTTGTATCATGTATATATATCCTTGTAATCTTGTAGAGAAATATAATGAAAAAATAAGCATTCTCTTCCATTTACATTCTCTTCCATAAGCATTCTCTTCCATTTGCATTCTCTTCCATTTTTCCACATTCATGTATCAATAACAAATATAATTTTTAGCCTACATACCTTTTTCTACATGGTATACAGAGCAGGTTTATAACCCTAGCCCTAATTTTTTTTTCGGCAACTTTCTCTGTCGTTCCCATGGCTGTTCGTGGCCCGTCCCGTCCCTCCTCTGCTCGTCCTCCCCTCCACTGCACCTACTGCAATTTTGATTATCATACCCGAGACACCTGCCATAAACTTCATGGCTATCCCGTTGGCCATCCCCTCCATGGCCAACCGTGGCGACCACCGCGCCGTGCCACTGCTTCCAGTTCTTCCCGCAGCCATGCACCTTCCAGTCCTCCCCAGCAGCCACGGTTTTCTGCTTCCCGGCCCCATAATTTCACCCAGGCCCATCACGTGCAAGGCACCTAGGCCCCCGCCTCCTCTTCTACTCCAGCGACCCACCAAGTGCACGGGACCCAGCCCACTTTGCATGACTTACAGCTTGCCATGCCTGACCTCTCTACCGAGCAGCACTCCCGTGTTCTAGCTGCTCTACGTGACACCACCACCCCTCCTCAGGCCAATGCCGTGCTCACTACTGATTTTGCCCAAGGTTTGTTACCTGTCACCTCTCGTCATGGTCAATGGATTCTTGACAGTGGTGCTACGGATCATATTACTTCTTCCGCTTCATGTTTGGTTAATCGTTCTCCTTCACATTTGCCGCCTGTTTCTTTGCCTAGTGGTGCTTCCACTCCCATTACTTTTACCGGCACTCTTCCTTTAAATTCCTCAGTTACTTTGAAGGATGTTTTATGTGTCCCTAATTTCTGAGTTGACCTTTTATCGGTTGGTAAATTTACAGATGGATTATCCTGTTCCATAACCTTCTTTCCTTCTTGGTGTGTTTTGCAGGACTTGGTTTCGAAGGCGATGATTGGTGTGGGTAAGCGACGTGGCGATCTGTATTACCTTGTGGCCCTTACCTCTTCTCTCCCCACCCATCAACCTCTCTGCAACATCATTACCATCCCCTCCTCCCTCTGGCATAGGCGTCTTGGTCACCCCTCCTCCACTCGTTTGCAAGCTTTAGCATCTAGCTCTCTTAATTGCACTTTTGATTCTAGTCATATTTGTGATGTTTGTCCGTTGGCAAAACAAACTCGTCAACCTTTTCCTTTGAGTTCAATTTCATCAACTTTCCCTTTTGCTTTAATTCATTGTGATATTTGGGGCCCGAATCGTCAATCTTCTCTTTCTGGTGCTAATTATTTCTTATCCATTGTGGATGATTTTTCTCGCTTTACGTGGGTCTTCCTCATGAAACATAAATCCGACACTCAACAATTAAGGATTTTTTTGCTTATGTCACTACCCAATTCCGCACTACCATCCAATGCATTCGTACTGACAATGGTGGTGAATTTTTATCTCTTCGTAGTTTTTTCTCTGATCATGGGGTGCTTTTTACAAACTTCTTGTGTTTATACCCCCCAACAAAATGGCGTTGTTGAAAGAAAACATCGTCATCTTCTTGAAACCGCTCGCGCCCTTCGTTTTCAATCCCATCTTCCTATCAAGTTTTGGGGGGAATGTGTTCTTACCGCTACTTATCTCATCAATCGTCTCCCTACCCGTCTTCTCCATCATAAATCCCCATTTGAGGTTCTCTTTTCGAAAACCCCATCTTATGACCACTTCCGCGTCTTTGGTTGTCTGGCATATGCCACCTCTGTCACTCCCACCACCAAATTTTCCCCTCGGGTTCATCGTTGCATTTTTCTCGGTTATCCTCATGGACAAAAGGCCTATACCCTTTACGATCTCGACAATCACCGCATTTTCACTAGTCGAGACGTCATCTTTCACGAAAGTACTTTCCCTTATGCCGTTTCTCACCCTCATATCCCATCCTCTTCGCCTACCCTACCCATCCCACCCCCTCTGGACTTTACATATAACTCACCCCTTCCTGCCCCGACGCCTCACCCTCCTCCACCTTCCTCCCCTTCCACGCCTCCCATAGATTCCCTTGCTGCCCCATTACCCGTTCCTCCCCATGCCCCTGCCCTCTCGGCATCCCCTCCTTCCCCCCCCCGCTACTTCCTTACCTTTCACCCTTTTACCCACGGACATCCCTACCCCCCCATTACCTACCAATCCTCCCCTTCCCCGCACCTCTTCCCGTGCCCATAAACCTCCATCCTATTTAAAAGACTACGTTTGTTCGCAGGTGATTCTGCCATCCCACCCATCTTCGACTTCGCAACCCGGTTCTACACAAGGTACGCGATATCCACTTTGTAATTTTCTCTCTTATCACCGTTACTCTCCCCGGCATTTTTCTTACATTAACTCTGTCAGTCAGACTGTGGAGCCTTCCTCCTTTGCCGAGGCTGCCACTGACCCCAATTGGCAACGTGCTATGACTGAGGAGCTTCAAGCTTTACATGCTAATGGTACTTGGACTTTAACTTCCTTGCCCCCTGGCAAAATTCCCATTGGTTGTAAGTGGGTGTACAAACTCAAGCACAATTCCGACGGCTCTATTGACCGGTACAAAGCTCGTTTGGTTGCTAAAGGCTTCACTCAGGCTGAAGGTATTGATTATCATGACACTTTTTCTCCTACTGCTAAGATGATTACGGTGCGTTGTCTTCTTGCTCTTGCTGCTAGTCAGTCTTGGTCTCTTCATCAGCTTGATGTTAATAATGTTTTCTTACATGGTGACTTACATGAAGAAATCTATATGTCTCCTCCTCCTGGTCTTCGGCGACAGGGGGAGAATCTTGTGTGTCGCCTTCACAAGTCACTTTATGGTCTTAAGCAGGCTTCTCGCCAATGGTTTGCCAAATTCACTAGTGCCATCATTTCTGCCGGTTTTCAACAATCCAAAGCTGACTATTCATTGTTCACTAAAAAGTCTGGTATTTCTTTCACAGCTTTGCTCATTTATGTGGATGATATTGTGATTACATGCAATGATGCTAGTGCCATTAATTCTCTGAAGTCTTTTCTCCGTGATCATTTTCGGATAAAAGACCTTGGTGATTTAAAATATTTTTTGGGTATTGAGGTTTCTCGTTCCAAACAAGGGATTTTTATTTCTCAACGCAAGTATGCATTAGAAATTCTCAAGGACTATGGTTTTTTGGGAGCACGACCCATTGCTTTTCCTATGGATGACACAAAATTATCTGATAAAGGAGAACTTCTCAAGGATCCTGAAAAGTATCGACGATTAGTAGGTCGGTTAATATATCTTACTATCACTCGGCCGGATATCACCTATTCTGTGCATGTTCTAAGCCGTTTTATGCACGAGCCAAGGATATCTCATATGGATGCTGCGCTTCGTATTGTTCGTTATTTGAAGGCTACTCCAGGTCAAGGTTTATTATTTCGTTCTGACAACCAGACCAAGTTAACTGCGTTTTGTGATTCTGATTGGGCAGGTTACCCTATCACTTGCCGTTCGACTACTGGGTATTGTGTATTCTTGGGCGGTTCTTTGATTTCTTGGCGGACGAAACGACAGAAAACCGTTTTGCTCTCTTCAGCAGAGGCGGAATATAGGGCCATGGCAGGTGCTTGTTGCGAGATAGTTTGGCTTCGTTTTTTGTTGAAGGATTTGAACATTCCTTTGGATGGTCCTTCCATTTTATTTTGTGATAATCAAGCAGCGTTACATATAGCTGCCAATCCTGTTTTTCATGAACGAACTCGTCACATTGAGATGGATTGTCACTTTATACGAGATAAGATTGTAGATGGCACAATAGAGACCAAGCATGTGGGTACGGCACAACAGTTGGCAGACTTGTTTACCAAACCTCTTGGGAAAGAAAAGTTTTCGGGTATGTTACGCAAGTTGGGAGTTCTTGACATCCACTCTCCAACTTGAGGGGGAGTGTTAGACAAATAAGGAATATGGTTGGAATCCTTGTGTAATTGTATATAATATTAGTATTGGAAGAATAAGTCGTCCTACAGTCGTCAAGCCGTCCTAGCTTGTCTCCTAGCCGTCCTAGCTTGTCACTAGCCGTCCTAGCTTGTCACTAGCCGTCCTAGTTTGTCACTAGCCATCCTAGCTTGTCTCCTAGCCGTCCTAGCTTGTCTACTAGCCGTCCTACCTTGTCCTACCTACACATTTGTATCATGTATATATATCCTTGTAATCTTGTAGAGAAATATAATGAAAAAATAAGCATTCTCTTCCATTTGCATTCTCTTCCATTTTTCCACATTCATGTATCAATAACAAATATAATTTTTAGCCTACATACCTTTTTCTACAGGGCGAGCCGGGAGAGGGGTTGAGTTGATGGGTTGCAGCGGAAACCACTCGTAATTAGAATGCTTCCAAGAAGGCTGCTAACGATTCCTCTTCTTCCCATTCAACGAAACTGGTCTCCAAACGCGAATCCCAGCAGGTAGCTTCTTTGAATAATTCAAAGAAACGCCCCGCTCCTCCACTAGGCGACGATTGTGAGAGAGTTGAGATTATGGGCTAGGAAACGAATAAAGCAAAGAAGCAGAGGGGAATGTCTACTCCTCTTCCCGTGACTTGTGAGATTTCATCAGATAAATCGGGTAGCTACTTGAGCTACGAGTCACTGGTGATAGTGCTACCTCCTTTACCTCTTTGTGATCATCATGAGCATGGCACCACAACACCTGAGGCAGGTCGGGTGGTCATGTCGAAATCTCGATTCGCAGTTACCATTCTTAAAGTATAACGCCCTGAAACCCCCTCTGTTGTGATTGACAAGTATAGAGTCGCCGAACTTGCCGGAGCTAACGAATTGATAAAGAAGAATCGCCAAAGAGACAGAGAACCTTCTTCTTCTCCTCCTTCTTCTTCCTTCTTCTTCTTCTTCCTTCTTCTGGGGTTTTTTTTTTCCTCCTCTTTTTCTGAAGATGAAGATAGGGAAGAGAGAGAGGAGGGGGGAAAGGACGACTAGGGTTTTATTTATTTATTATTATTATTATTATTATTTTACTTTTATTTATTATTTTAATATTTAAAAAATATTAAATATTTTTTTAGTTTTTAATAATATTTTAATAGAAATGGGCTCCAAATCAAGCCACGTCAGCACTTAACAGAAAAATTAACAGAAAAACTGACGGAGGCCTGACATTGTCACAAATTCGTAAGATGAGGTATGATATTGTCAATTTTAAAAGATGAGGTATGAAAGTGTCGTGACATCAAAAGTTGAGGTAGTTTTTTGTACTTTACCCAATGTTATTTTTAAGCACATAACCATCACTATGAAATAACTTCTCATACGTTGCTCAATTGGGGTGTTTGAATATACTATCGTGGCCTACTCAACACCCCAAGCATCCCCATATTTTTAGAATAATTTTCCAACGTCCAACATGCCGGCCAAGGCAAGGCCATAAGCGCTGGCCACGCGTCGTCACATGCCTGTCACGCTGACGGTAACCCTAACGCCGTTAGGGAATATGCCGTTAAATAATAGGATATTTCGTTAAATAAATCTGACACCGTTAAGAATATTTCGTCAAAGTTGACGGAATATGCTCTATCTTCTCTGATGGTTCGTCGGATTCTATCGCTGGCCACAATCTGTGTTGCCAGAAACTGGAAAATTCTTAAACCTTAATATCTTCTTGGTTTTTCAACCAAATTTCATGAAAATTATACCAAAATGAAGCTCTAAACGATTAAAACATGTTCTTACCTGTTTAGAGTCCTAAAACCAACGGTATATGATCGGAAAATTCTTCGATAGTCTGGCCAAATCTGCAACTCGATAAACCCGAGTGTTCCAACGTCAAAACTGCTCTAAAATTGTTCCAAAGTGCTAGTGGAGCAAGAATAGTACCTTATTAAGTCCCAAAACTAGCTAAAACATTCGCGATCACATTGGAGAAAATTACACCCCTTGCTGAAGCTTATGGAGTCTCGGGTTTTCGAAGTCAACCCACTTAACAAAAGGTATCACCGTGTTCTAGGGTTCGAGGAGAGTAAGAATCTGGAAACACCAAGTTCGATCCATAGAGTTTTGGTTTAGTTTGAGGGTGAATGCTCTCGGTTGTACGGACGGAGAATAAAATTCGAGAAAGAGAGAAAGGATGCAGGTTGCACATGCGCGTGTGTGTGGCCACGGGTTGGCTATATTAAAATGGCCTCAAGCCCTAATTGGGCTGCATGCTTTGGATTCATGCAATTAAACCCAACCCAATTCCTTTACAAGATCTCCACTACGTGCCCGACTCAGCCCGAATTTGCATCCACGTTCTCGTAACGTCGAATACCACTTACTCACGTCGATGGAAAAATGATTGAAGACTATATACATACATCTACATCACAAGGCCCACAAGGGCAAAATAGTCATTTCAGCGCACTCGAGGATAAAATATATTATAATTTGGGACGGGTCGTCACAATTCACCAACTGTGAAATGCTATTCTTTCATTTTAAACAGAAGATGCTTTACTAACTAGTACTATGACTTAATAGTATTATTTTTCATTTGTAAGTAAGATATCTTAAGTTCAATCGACTCACATATATGAAGATGGCATATTGAGTTTGTTACTTAATTAGATAACCGGCTTATTGAGTGGCTAGCCTAATTCACATCTCTTACTACTACTACTACAACTGCTATTACTACTACAGTAGTTGCTACTGCTACTACTGCTACTATTATTATCCCAGTTGCACCAAGACAACGTAATAAAACAAAGAAATATCTTTTTCAATGGACTAAAAGCATCTTCGACACACTCCACAAATTTTAACTTTTGCTAATTTTGAAGCGTTGAAGTAAATATGCTTTTATTTAAATATTTTAATTGTTATGTTTGTGCCCGTTGCGGTTTTTATATTTGGGTATATTACAATCATTATATATATATATATATATATATATATATATAACCTAAATTGTCTTTAATCTTACTTTTTGACGAGGAGTAATCTCCTCCACTACTTTTGAAATGTGAGAAAGCTTTCTCATATTAATTGATGGGATCCCTTCTCTGAACAGAGAAGAAGATTAGGTCAAATTATGTCCTTATACAATTTTTTTTTTTTGTTCCGTTTGAATATTTATAGTTTTGATTTGACCGTTTTGGTTTTCTTCAGTTTAGATTCTTTCAGATTTGATTCTTTAAGATTTTCAAGCCCTTGAATTTCAAAAATTTGCAACGTATACTTTCTTGTCTTGCATATATATATGTTCCCTATTTCGAAGAAAAGATGCAGAAGAAAAAGAAACAACAGCTTATTATTTTTTTTAAATTGAGTTCTGAAAGCAACATATATAAAAGGTGTGAATTCGAAAGTTCTTTCATTATGCAAGGAATAACCTATTAGAAGAAAAAGATTTTGGGTTGTTTTATCATGAGGACGACGTGGTGTTTGTGAACTGCTTGTACACTTTGGGCAGAGCAGTGAAATGTCTTAAAGAGAGTGACTTAGTCCTTGACTTATCCCAAGAATCATTCACCACTCAAGGTTTCTAAATTTTTTCGGATAACTTTGTTCCTTTCTATTTCAGTTTCCAACATGAAATGTCATGTATGTTTTTTTTGTTTTTTGTTTTTTTTTTTTTAATGCTTCAATAGAGTTGATAAACTCACTCTACAAATTTAAAACTTTTGCCCACTCTCTAGATTTAGAGACTCTCTATCCTACTCCTCAAACATTCTTCCAATTATTAAAAGATGTCTGCTTGTTTTATTTTTTTATTTTTAATTATCTTTGTCAACTTGTTTCTTATTATTAAATGATGGAATAATAAGACATTATTATGGTTTAGTGGTATTCCTCTTCACTTGAAAGTGAGAGGTTTTAGATTTGAATTTCGTGAATGACGAATTCAATACCAAATTAAGTTACCCATTGTGTGGCATACTCGAACTCTCCCTCTTATTTGTGTAAAAATATCGATGTACTCAAACAAAACAAAACAAATATTTTGGGGACTCTCTTGGATATGTGCAATTAAAGATCGGAAGGAATCAAATGATCTATTTGTGAAACCCTTTTTTGTGAGTGTCATTAGAAAGCTTGCCTAGTGGCGCCTTGACAGTTGGTCAACCAAGGCAGGGAGATTGACTTGTCCAATATCACACTGAGGCTGTTAGATCTCGCGGATATTGATGATTTCATGGTATGGTGCACAGATGAGAACGTCCCAGTTTTCTGCACTTGGGAACCTTATGCCTCCAAAGAATAAGCCCTAGACTATATCAAGGATGTCATCATCCCGCACCCCTGGTTCAGGGCAATCTGCCTTGACAACAGGCCAATTGGTTACATTTTGGTGACCGCTTTCTCGGGCAATGATCGGTGCAGAGCTGAAATTGGATATGCTTTGGGGTCCAAGTACTGGGGCAAAGGGATTGTATCCCAGGCTGTGAAATTGGTGGCTGATGACATATTCAAGGAGTGGACACATCTGGAGAGAGTCTAAGCTTTTGTTGATGTGGACAATGTGGGATCGCAAAGGGTGCTTGAGAAGGTAGGGTTTCAAAGAGAAGGCATGCTGAGAAAATATTTTATTTTGAAGGGAAGATGTAGGGACATGGTGATTTTCAGTCTTCTATCTACGTATTGGAACACTTGATGTATTTGTAACCAATAAAAAGCGATAGGACAATTATGCAAGTAATGTTCTATCTGATATATATTTTCGGTATACCTGTTTTAGTTCGGTCCCAAACCGAACCCAGTCCTAAATTCCAATTTGATTAAGTAAAATTTTGGGGTTGTCAAATTAAGAGAAGGGTTGTCATTTAGTACTATGGTCGAATGATATTCCTCTTCACATGTAAGTAAAATGTTAGGTTCAATTTTCACCATAGGAGAATTTGAACTACATTATTGCTAGCCCATTATAAGGTTAAGCCCCCTCTCCCCCTCTTAGTGTAAATAATATTGTTTCTTTCCAAAAATTAAGAGAAGAGTAGGAGTTGGAGTTGTAATCAAATTGTTAAAGTTATTTCATACATTTTCATATATACAAGTGGCCCTCTACCACAGTGATAAAGATGAGTGTTGTCCTTGCACCAATGCGTGGATTCAAACATCATCTGCTTCCTAATCTAACATCTAATCTAACAAATATATCGCTTAACCCAAAAAAAAAAAAAAAACTTATTTTCATATATTAACCATGCTATTCTTTCACATAGGGTTAATTATAGTAATTGTAACATCCCACATCGCGCAGGTGAGTGATCCTTATATGTATATTCCCATCTCTACTTAGCACGAGGCCTTTTGGGAGCTCACTGGCTTCTGGTTCCATGGGAACTCCGAAGTTAAGCGAGTAGCGCACGAGAGCAATCCCATGATGGATGACCCACTGGGAAGTTGCTCGTGAGTTCCCAAAAACAAAACCGTGAGGGAATGGTAAGTCCAAAGCGGACAATATTGTGATACGGTGGTGGAGCAGGCTCGGGAAGTGATCTGCCCTGGGCCGGTATGTATATTCCCATCTCTACTTAACACGAGGCCTTTTGGGAGCTCACTGGCTTCGAGTTCCATCGGAACTCTGAAGTTAAGCGAGAAGGGGGCTAGAGCAATTCCATGATGGGTGATCTACTGGGAAGTTGCTCGTGAGTTCCCAAAAAACAAAACCGTGAGGGAATGGTAAGCCCAAAGCGGACAATATCGTGCTACGGCGGTGGAGCGGGCCAGAGAAGTGATCCGTCCCGGGCCGGGATGTGACAGTAACATCCACTGAAGTTTAATGTATTTTCACAAAACTCCCTCATGTTTGAAACATTACACTAACATCCCCACATTTACTTTCACATAACCCTTTTTGGTGAAAAAATCATATTAATAGGCCAAATACCCTTACAATTACTTACAAACAAACTTAAAAAAAAAAAAAAAAAAACACTTTATATATAAAAAGTAAAAGAAATCAAATTAAAATTTAATAAAACATTAAAACAAACAAAAAAATTTGACAGAATCTCACATCTTCTCCTCCTCCATCTTCTTCACCCTTGAATCCGGACATTTAACTTCCCTGTTTTCACTGCGGACCCACAATTCCCCACTACCCTTTCCCCAACTCATTTCCAGCAACACCTTTGGTTCGTATGTGTTGATTTAGGGTTCTGGAATGCTTCGTATATATATGATACAAGAAAAGAATAAAACTAATAAACCCTATCCTGTTTGCAAGGAGATAAGAAAGGTAACAAATCCTACTGTAATGAGGAGTCAACTCACGCCAACAAAAATTATATACAAATCAAATTTAGAAAGCATGAGAAGATTTCAGAAAATCAACGGAGATGGATTCAAAGAGTCGAATACAAGCAATTTGTTTGTGCAGTTGAAGATCAAGAAAATGCATCTAGAGAGAAGATGATGAGGTTGAAGATCAAGAAAATGCAGCCAAAGAGAAGATGAGGGACAAACGATAATGTTCTTGTTTTGGACAAACAATAATGTTAATGAGTTAATTTGTTAAATGTTAGGTGGTAGCGGGATCGGTAGGGATCAAATCTGCACTAAAATATATATGTCTATTATTATTTTTTATCGTTGCGGTAAATCGTCCTATGTTTATTTATAAGATTAAAATCATTTAATGTAATGTTTAATTTTATTTGACTGTTCTATTTATTTATAAAATCTCTTTTTTAGTATTTAAGTAATTAATTATAAGGATAGATTTGTCCTATTAGTACGACTTTACCAAAATGAGTTATATGAATGAAAATTAAAACGTCAGGTGGTGTTAATGTAATGTTTCAAACGTAAAAGGATTTTGTGAAAACACGACAGATCCCAAAGAGTGTTTCTGTAATTAACCTATTCTTTCACTCAAATTTGACTTTTGGTAAATTAAAATAATTTGAAATATAAAATTTTAATTAAAATAAGTTCATTGCCTTATATTTCATAGGAATTTTACTAACATCAATCGTACGATGACAATTCTTTCTCCAAAACACATGATCAATTAGCCCAGTTGCACTAAGGTATCGTTTAACATGTAAACGAGATGAAATGGGATAGAATGGGATGGAATGGAGTTCTGTGCTATGTTTGGTATGAACAGACCGGAATAGGATAATTGTTCTTTTCAATGTTTTGTACATAGGACGGAATGAAACGAAAAGATTAAATGACCAGCGTACTCATGTTTGTTGTTTTTTTTTTTTTTTTTTTTTTATAATAGGTGATATTATTTACATTTAGAGGGTAGAAAGTGGACTAAATCTCATACCGGGCTAGCAATAATGTGAATAAGCCCAAAACGACGACCATGACCTTGTCGTCGAACAGCAACAAAGAAGGAATTGAAAGAGATGATGCCAATAGAGAGGGAAGTCCAGTGAAAGTTGGTATTTGGTTATTATGGGACCAGTGAGTGGATTCTGTAGCAGGTGCGATGACGCTGCCATGGTTTCGACAGAAAAGAAGAGGAGGCATTAGATCAGCACATATGGGATCGACGGAGGAAGGTATATAGGTGGGATCGACGGAGGAGGGATTAGGTCAGCATATTTGGAGGGAAAAGGATTCTCACCGGATCCTTTTTTTGGGATCCTATGATCGTGTCCGTTTATCGTACATTATGCGGTCAATTTTCGTTAGGTATTATTTATATTTAATTTTAAATTTTAAATTTTAAAATTTAAATAGTTTATGATCGCACGATGTACAATGAACAAATATGATCACGGAATCCCCAGAATCCTTAGAAAAAGGATTCGGCGAGGATCTTTTTCCTATTTGTGGGGTAGAATTATTGCAAAAGAGAAGGGATATTTTGTCCAAGACAATTATAATTTTGTGTTTCAGAGTGGAACAAGTTTGTTCCATTGGAGGAGAGTGTGGTACAAAAAATGGGACCAAATTCATTCCAAGAACGACGTGTGCCACGCTATTTTGTCACGCTAACTATTTCATCTCACTACATTCCATCCCATCCTGCATAACACAATAATAACAAAAATGTCTTCTCCACAGATGAGCAATTACCCAGAGGTGGCCCCAACTTGTGTAGCCACTTGCCTAGTGGTGCTTTGTTACTTGGTCAACCAAGGCGGCCACAAGTACCCGTACTATTTGTGGCAGTTCGTCCAATTCTTGCTCGCCACTCAAAGGTAATTGACCAGCAAGGAACCCAGCTGGACCCTCTTCCATTTAATCCAACGTTATCTCCAAGCAACTTCTTGTGCCCTCACTTTTTATGCATACTAAAACCCAGATGCTCTTCAGACAATGCTTAAAAGTGAATAAATATATTGAGAATTGTTCATATGGAGGGAAGTTCTGCGATGTCAAATGGAAGAGAAGGCACTGAGATTGACCTGTCCAAGATAACACTGAGGCCGTTGGATCTCGCGGATATTGATGATTTCATGGTATGGGGCACAGATGAGAAAGTCACAGTTTTCTGCACTTGGGAACCCTATGCTTCCAAAGAAGAAGCCTTAAACTTTATCAAGGATGTTGTCGTCCCCCACCCCTGGTTTAAAGCAATCTGCCTTGACAACAGGCCAATCGGTGCCATTTCGGTTACCGCTTTCCCGGGCAATAATCGGTGCAGAGGTGAACTTGGATATGTTTTGGGGTCCAAGTACTGGGGCAAGGGGATTGCATCCCAGGCTGTGAAATTGGTGGCTGATACAATATTCAAAGAGTGGACACATTTGGATAGACTTGAAGCTCTTGTTGATGTGGACAATGTGGGATCGCAAAGGTTACTTGAGAAGGTGGGCTTTCAGAGAGAAGGTGTGCTGAGAAAATATTGTATGTTGAAGGGAAGGAGTAGGGACATGGTGATTTTCAGTCTTCTCTCTACAGATTGGCAAACTTGATGTATTTGTACCCAATAAAAGAAATAGGACAATTATGAATGTTCTATCTGATATGTATTTATGATTTTAATTAGTAAAAATGTAATGGTATTTCATGAATCCACCTTTTATATTATAATGATAATTTTCATGTCTTCACTCCTCCCATTTATTGTCACATACCGGTCATATCCCCCATCACATCTCGGACTCGACTCTACCATAGCATAGTATTATCCGTTTTGGACCCCGACCACGCCCTCACAATTTTGTTTTTGGGAGCTCACATGAGAACTTCCCAGTGGGTCACCCATTATGAGAATGCTCTCCCGCGCTACTTGCTTAACTTCGGAGTTCCGATGGAACCCGAAGCCAATGAGCTCTCAAAAGGTCTCATGCTAAGTAAAGATGAGAATATACAATTAAGGATCACTCCCCTGAATGATGTGGGATGTCACAATCCACCCCCTTTAGGGGCCCGACGTCCTTGTCGGCACACCACGGCCAGGGTTAGGCTCTGATACCAAATTGTCACATCCCGACCCGGACGGGACCACTTCCCGGGCCCAACTCCATTATAGCACAATATTGTCCACTTTGGATCCCGACCACGCCCTCACAATTTTGTTTCTGGGAACTCACACGAGAACTTCCTAGTGGGTCACCCATCATGGGAATGCTCTCGCGCGCTACTCGCTTAACTTCGGAGTTTCAATGGAACCCGAAGCCAGTGAGCTCCCAAAAGACCTCGTGCTAGTTAGAGATGAGAATATACATTTAAGGATCACTCCCCTGGACGATGTGGGATGTCACATTTATGATTTAACGAATTTTTATAGTTCAAACATTATAATCAGAATAGTTCATTCTTCTTATCATTATTTAATGATTATATAGAGAAAAAATTATTTAATTCGAAATCGTTTAATCATCTATATGTCTTAAACCAATTAACGGTTTTAGTAACAAGCAACATCATCATGATGAACCGTCGATTTGTTTCATGTATATCAATAATTAAAAAAAATTCAAATTGAATAATTTTTTGCAGATATGATCTTTAGATAATGATGAAGAGAATGAACAGTTCTGATTTTTATGTGTGGACGATAAAGATTCATTAATCGTAAGTGGAGAAACACAAACATATATTATTCTCAAAGGATGGATTAATTGGCTATAATTTCATGATTTAATTTGTCTTCTTCGCCCAATTTCTCTAGGCAAAACCTAGACCCAGACCGTTGAGGAAGAGCATGATGGCATTCTTCAGGGATTTGATCTTCTCGGTGTCGTTTCCTTCGAGGGTTTCCTTGATCTCAGGGAAGCAGTGTGAAGTTATTGAAGTGAGAGCTCTCTCTCCTATGCAAACATGAAGACTGAGAGCGTGACACAGAGTATGGATTCCAATGTGACAATTTCTGAGGGTGATGGGAAGAGCGTGCAGCAGAACTTTGAGAGTGAAAGCCTCTATCAGAGCCCCAACAAGTTGCATAATTCATCTGGGCTGAACCTCCTGTCGAGGGCGTGGTGCCCTTGTCGAAGTAGACCAGGAGATCTGGGTGTTTATTTGGATGGAGGGGATTTGGTATTTTGATTCTAAATATGTAAGTAAAGATTATAAATAGTCACAACAGCTAAAACAATTATGAATAAACAATAAAATAAATTATCTTTTTACAACCAAAAGAGTAAATTGTGGTTTGACTTCTTGAATTATCAATCCTGTTGAAATTGATCCCTTAAACTATTTTTTTTGGTAAATTAGCCCCTTGAACTATTTAGAATCAGTCAATTAACATTTTGCCATTAGATTGCAGAATTAATTCAGTCAGATTCAAGGTCAAATTAGTCATTTATCATCAATTATTACTTGTCAGCTCTAACCATCAATAAAATTTTGAAACATAGACACAGTGTAGTATCCCACATCGTCCGTGAGGGCGTGGTCTTTGGGCCTTATATATCCATTGCCAGCATGTACCTTTCAGTGAGGCCTTTTGAAGCTGCGGCTTGCAAAGACAAAACCGTGAGGTAGCCCTCTGCTGCGACCTAGTCTAGAGGGGGAATGCCAAAGCGGACAATATCACTGCGAGGGAGGGCTGGGATGTGACAATTTGGTATCAGAGCCAGACTCACGGTCGTGGTGTGCCGACGAGGACGTCGGGCTCCCTAAGGGGGGTGGATTGTAGTATCCCACATCGCCCGTGAGGGCGTGGTCTTTGGGCCTTATATATCCATTGCCAGCATGTACCTTTCAGTGAGGCCTTTTGGAGCTGCGGCTTGCAAAGACAAAACCGTGAGGTAGCCTTCTGCTGCGACCTAGTCCAGAGGGGGAATGCCAAAGCGGACAATATCACTGCGAGGGAGGGCTGGGATGTGACAATTATTGTAGTATCCCACATCGCCCGTGAGGGCGTGGTCTTTAGGCCTTATATATCCATTGCCAGCATGTACCTTTCAGTGAGGCCTTTTGGAGCTGCGGCTTGCAAAGACAAATCCGTGAGGTAGCTCTCTGCTGCGATCTAGTCCAGAGGGGGAATGCTAAAGCGGACAATATCACTGCGAGGGAGGGCTGGGATGTGACAATTTGGTATCAGAGCCAGGTTCACGGTTGTGGTGTGCCGACGAGGACGTCGGGCTCCCTAAGGGGGGTGGATTGTAGTATCCCACATCGCCCGTGAGGGCGTGGTCTTTGGGCCTTATATATCCATTGCCAGCATGTACCTTTCAGTGAGGCCTTTTGGAGCTACGGCTTGCAAAGACAAAACCGTGAGGTAGCCCTCTGCTGCGACCTAGTCCAGAGGGGGAATGCCAAAGCGGACAATATCACTGCGAGGGAGGGCTGGGATGTGACACACAGAATAATTCAAAAACATATAGCATAATGAGAAAATATAAAAAAAAAAACATTAAAAAAAAATTAACATTTACATAACAGACCATCTTATATTGGCATTATACATTATTTTGTTTTCAAATATCATAAGTTATTGGTGATTATAGTTGACAAGTAAGAATTTATAAAGAAAAAACTAATTTTCCCTTGAATTTGACCAAACAGTGGATGAAATCTACTGACAAGGGGTCAATTAGTTGATTTTAAATAGTTTAGGGGGTTAATTTACTAAAAAAAAATAGTTCAAAGGTCAATTTCAACTAAAGTACTAGTTCAAAAGGTCAAATGTTAATTTACCGCATCCAAAATCATATCATTTTTAATCATTTACTATAGTTACAGCAATTTCATATAAAATTTTACCAAAGACTCGAAAAATTGATTTTACACAAAAAGTTTATTAAACACGCAACTGCTTTATTAATTTTCACAGCAAAGCAAAAATATGTTTTTTATTTTTTAATGTTAAATAGAGCAATACAAAACTAGTCCTAAGGGTGTTGTCCCTTTCTAGTCGTGCTTCATAAAAAGTGGAATATCCTATTAGAGTACAATATATATTATACTTTTTTACAAACTATTATTGAACACATTGGATTGGTATCATGCATATACTTTTTAAGTATTCATCAATGCGTGTATATTTCACTTCTGGGTAAAGCTTTGAAGCTTCTTCTACTCCTTCTCCCTTGATTTCAAAGTTCGTCAGATCGCTTTCATAGAAAATGTGGTAAAAATGCCCGACACCTACCTTACTTGCATAGTCCATACCTGAAACATAATATTTCAGGTAGAGAACAAAATCAAACTAGTACATAAAAATAAAACTCTCAAATGCTGACTAACCACAAGTAGCTATGAATGTTCATTGATCCCGTTCAGTGTCGCTGACAGATTAACATCCTATAATTTTGAGAACTAAAAGTACCCCAACTAAATGGTGTTAGATTGTAAACCATTGATTTTGAACATCACACAATCCGAGAGTTCAAATCTAAATTCTTAGCACTAAGTGGTGTCAGCTATTTTAATGTGTCGATCAAGCATGTAGTTTAGTATCCTAATGGATAAGGTGTTGGATTTTTACTTATATGTCTTGAGTTTAAAACTCTCATCTCCCTTAAATTATTGTAATAATTTTCAACTCTTCCCTAGAGACATTAATTAAGCACGTACGAATGAATATATGTTAGTAATTTTCTTGAACACAACTGATTTCAAATGATTAAATACCTTTTATAGAAGCAAGAAAGTCTTGTTTAGAAATGGTGATCTTTACTAGTTTCTTTCCGAGAAGGTTCTCCCACATTTCGACCAATTGTTTCTGTGTGAGTGCGTTTTCAGGTGGATGAAGGTACAATGTTTTGTTCAACGTTTGTGGATCATCTATCGTCTTGATCGTGTATGTTGCGATATCAGCTTCATCCATAAGAGTAACTAAACAAACCATGGAGATCATCAACGTTTGTGGTTCAAGAGAAACCTGACTGTGGATTCCTCTTGTTCTTTATGCTCTGGGACTTCTGATACCATTCTTCATATTTTTAGAAACTGCCCAAGACAAGGAGTAATTGGGAATTGATGGGAATGCCTAGACAGGTACAACTGGCCTTTAATCATGATGTAACTGCTTGGGTGATGGCTAATTTGAAATCCATGTTAGTATGGCCTGAACAAATTGGGTGTAGTGATTTTATTTTTACTTGTTGGTATACATGGAAAGGGAGGAATAAACAACTCTTTGAAGACAACTTCGCAATCCCGCAATCTTCCAAAACTATTATTTTTAAGGCTGCAAATGAATGGTACGATGGCTCTAAGTGTGTATGCTCTAATGATCCTAAGATGCAAGTTTCTCTAGCTTGAGATCCACCTACTGCAGAGAGGGTGAAGCTTAATGTGGACGATTTTCAGACCAATGCTACTAGAAATATAGGTGCAGAGGAGTTTTTAGAGACAACATCACTAACTGGCTCGGTAATTTGGGCAAAGGGCAGATGATTGATGCTGAAATTTTGGGGGCCATATTTTGGACTGAAATTTGCAGTTAATAAGGGTATTTCAAGATTATGCGTGGAGATGGATTCGGCTCTTGTGGTTAATTTAATTAATGATATGGCTAATATCAGCTTTCATTCTCTTGCCAACATCATTGATCAATGCCAACAACTTATGACACGCATAGCCAAATGCGAGTTAGTGCACGTCTATCAAGAGAAGAACATAGTGGCCGTTGACATTGTTAATTGGAACTATAATATATATCTTGGGTATCATTATTGTGGAAATCTTCCTGCTTAGATTAGAATTCGATTATTTGATGATATGATTCAATTAGGAATTTAAGGGATTTTAATGTAATTATAAACTCCCATGAGGTCTATGGATTTTAAATGATTCACACATACTCACACGAATTGTGAAAGAATTTGATAGAGTATTATATTATGATGTTTAATGATTTTGGTACTTGTTTTTCTTCGCCATTCCTTTCCAGCAATTGAGTGTTAATTTTTTTTCTATTTTCTCTCTCTAATCAGTCCATTGTTATTTCATAAAATGTAAAGAATGTATTTCCGTGATTTTGCTCCAAGAATATTGAGTACAATTTAAGGATCAATGCCATATTTCACAAGCCCTAAATTGTAGGAATTATATAAGAATTAGAGGAAGGAATTACGGGCCGTGCGCTGATCCTCATTAACAAATAAACTAATACCCAGACAAAGGTTTTAGCTTTATATATTGAACTTCAAATTTCCTTACAAAAAATTGAAGTTGTTCATGCTAAAATACTGTAATCATACACCATGATGCAGCAAAACAACAAAAACAAGTATAAGCAATTGAAAAACAAATATAGGTTGACCAACCAACAAGATACTTACGTCGTAATCAAAAAATTTACAATAGGAGAAAGTAAGCATATAGACCTCTGTGTGTATTACCTATAGAATATGAGACTGCTTGTATTGTACAGAGTAATAACGCTGAAATCTTGAGAGGGGATGCATGATTTGCGAGGATCTTTAGTATTTATACGTCACATCCTAGAATCCATCAAAATCCTCTAATTCATTGAATCTTACAAATTCACTGGCTTTTTGAGTACCCTCAGACTTTAAGAGATACTTTCAAACTTTGGATTGAATACTATCAAACTTGGATTGAGTACTTCAAATCTGAATTGACAACCACTTGCATTTAAAAGACTCAACTAAAATCATAAGGGAAATTTTATTTACACTCAATGATCATATTTTCACACCCAACTTGAAAATTTTGTCCCGAAAATTTACCTTTTTACCCTCAAATACAAAATTGACAAACTTGAAAAAAATAAAAATAAACAAACAAACAAAAACAAAAAGAAGGACAGTAAACCCACCCAACCACCTACTGTGGCAGGGATCGGACTTAATTCCGATTGTCATTCCAAAAATTGTCGTCGCCGACCTACTCTTTATCTCGTCAATGTTCAATTCTTCGTGCTCATCTCTATGGGGCTAGATTTTGGTCCGACTACTATTTCCTTAAAACTTAATGAACCAATTAAAAAAAAGAAAAGAAAAATAAGAAAAAAAACTAGCAAATTGCAGCTCAAAAAAGTGGTGTGATCTTGCAATTCGTGGAACAAGGATGCAGTCCCATACGTGGACAGGTTAAAAAGCTATATATGCTTTCAAGGATGACAAGTAGTCATTTGAAATTGGGTGAAGATGTTATGACCCTGATTAGCTTAATCATATTTAGGCATTGAATTAGTTAGTAAAATGGGATTATTACAAGTAATTAGGAAAGTCTGTTAGATTCTGCTAGCTGGTAGTGGTTTGGGAGTATTATAGATAGTCCATTGTGTAATGGCTTTGCCTGATGGTTAATTTGATAAAAAGAAATTAAATACAAAAATATATGGGGCTCTGCTCCTTCATCTCTCCTTCCCTCTTCTTCCATAGCCTTCTTGTGCCACTTGCAGGTTGATTAAGGGAATTGAGAATTGGGTTGTATCAATGGTATCTTCTCGAATCCTGGTTTCCCTCCTGTGCACACCCACCTGACCCGTCTTCCTGCCATGGATGCACGCCTCTCCGCTGCAATCAACTTATTTGAAGCTTCGCTGCATGCTGAGATCCGTGATGCAATCCGCGAAGCTATGCATTCTGCACTCACCGCCATTCACAAGGCTGTGAATCCTGTACTCGCAGAACTCCGTAGTGACCTTGCTCAGTCACGCTGTGACTTGGCTCTCGGCGTCGAGGGAGATTCTGATCCAGCCTCGATTTGTTCCGCAGAAGCTGCATCAATCGAGGTAGATTCACCAACAACTTCAAAATGGAGACGGCAACCCACTGCGAATTCCGTCAACAATCCACGACCATTCCATTCCGCCATTGCTCTTATCGTCACCGATGTTGAGAGCACTTGCAAGTTCTCCGGTTAAGTCCCAATTGAAAGAGTTAATGGCAGCCACAATTCCACTGCCACATTTTGAGAAAACCATGCCCGTTGTGATGGTGACCACGCTGCCGCTACTATTTCCGATTTCAGCAACCTTTAGCACTGAATCAGCCCACGCTCACAGTCACAGACCCGTTTTGAGCACTAAGGAAGCTACAACAATGGCGCATATTTTGGGTTTTCCTCTCAAGAACTATGAAGCTACTGAATCTGCAGGTCTCTCTCATACGAACACCACGAAACGTCGCCATGAGGTATTGCGATCTTTGATTTCCAATTTGTCACATTGGAAGGCCAAATGGCATCAGCTTTTGCAGTTTATTCTGGCGTATCATACTGGTGTTATTGTAGTCATGTATGAAGATTTTTTTAATGAAAAATTTGGATGGATTGATTGGTATCTTGTGGGCAACTTTCTGATGAAAGATTTGTGTGCATCGAACCTGTTTGTTGAAATGTCTAAGAGACAAAGTACAGAAAATTTGTCATGGAATAGCAACCGGGGTTGGTCAGTTGCCCTTGGTTCTCCCTGCACATTTGCCAGGGATGTGGAAAAGCTTGGATCACAGTTTCATATGTAGGAGATTTGTGAGGTTTTTACTATCAATGCAGCTACTCCTATGGCTCTCGTTCCCTGAACACATTTGGGGTTCAATATCTCAAGGGGGAGGTAAGGAAGAGGTTCTGCAAGAATGAGTGTAAGTCCAAGAAGAATACTGAGGAGGTTCACATTTGGGATTCCTGTATTGATGAATTTCAAAAGTGGCAGGCATGTTCATGAGGAACTGGCAAAATATGGTGACCTGGAGAATCAAGTTTTGTGCAAATGGACATATCTTGGTCATGCACATATGCAGCTAAATAATGAGAAAGATTCCCGAGAAATGGAAGCTTGTGGATGTGATGATGATTTATTAGAGGAGATTGTATTGGGTGATCTTGCAGATGGTCATCATGCTAAGATAGGATGCAGGGTAGCCTTCCCTAGCCATCTCCCATCAACCGCTACGAATGAATTAGGTCTTGTAGTAGGAATCTCTGTTGAAACTTCCCTAGTTGATGCTCATATAGGTGGCGTGGGGTTACTGGAAAGTGTGCCTATAACAAATTCCGAGCCCAAAGAGTGTTATGTGACAAAGCTGAATGGTCATGCTGTTGTGAATACTGTCACAGACAAGCTTGGAACATCAAGGACACATGGAATTTCTACATCTGGGAAATCGTTTGATAAGAGAAAAGAAATGTATGGAGTTCATGTTGACTTCATACCATTTTGGAATGCTACACTTATGGACAAACGTAAAATGAAAAAGTCACCAGAAGAGGCTCAAGAGGTTGTTGGGAACATGAATGATGCTGCTGCTAGTGCCAAACAGATAAGGGAGATGGAACAAGGCTTGACCAGTTTGATAGTTTTGGGGAATGGGCTATTTTCTGATCTTATTGCACAGCTGCAGGATATACTTGATTGTGTAAATGAAGCTGACATCTTGCTGGAGAAGTTTGATAGTGCAGTTATTAGAGCTCAGATTCAACAATTGGATCAAGAAATCAGGGAGTTAACCTCATCTGGACCTATAACCATCTACAATGAGAATTCTTCGTCTAGTGGCAATTATGCTTCATATTTAGTTCCAGTTGCTGCACTTGCTGCAATGGGCTATTGCTACATGTGGTGGATAGGTTGGTCATTCTCAGATGTGATGTATGTGACAAGGCATAATATGGCAAATGTTGTTGAAGCTCTAATTAGAGAGGTAGCTAGCAAGAGCAATGACTTTGCTAGGAACGGAACAATAAATACATTGAAAAGGAGTGAATGTGCTATGGGCACCTATTTGGATTTAGTATGCTCTCTTGGTCACATGGAAAGCAATTTTGTTGCCTTAGCTATTGATTTACATGCTGAGTTCTCTATGTTTTTCACTTGTAACCTTGACTTTCGGCCTTTATGGGATCCAGGGGATGCAACTGCTAAAATTGTTAAGATGATACTCTATTTTAAAGCTGTCAAGGCAGAGTGGCTTAACATGGTTGCAAAAATAACCAAGTTAGGTAGTTTTATGGTACAATGGGATAGAAGTGTTAAAGCTTTGAATAAAGGAAAAAAGCAAAAAACTGGAGATGGTGGATATAGTGATGAGATGGAGAGTTTGCATGATTTAAGTGTGAGCAAGGCTGTGGATATGGTGACTGGGTTCGAAAGTGCATTGGCAGGACATGTTGTTAACAATATAATTCGTAGTACCACTGTAAGATTGGAGAGACTTCACTCAGAGAGGCTTCATAGATTGCCAGAATGGTGGTGTTCTGCGGTATCTCAGCTGCTGATGATTGGTAAATCCATCCTATCTAGTTCAAACAAAAGTCAGGAAGCAAATGTCAATGTTGTTTTGGGAGCTGGTAGATCTGAGTCTACTGGTTGAGAACATTTCAGCTGGGCAACTTGGTTTGGTCAAAAATGTGACAATCTTTAAGGACTTCACTACCAGCTTTGGTGATGCAGCATCAAAAGATGGGTTGCAAGTCCATGCAGGGTCTCCATTTGACAATATGGGCAGAATTCTTTTTGGGAAAAACAACGGCAAAGGCTGCAAATAGGAGCATGTTATGCAGAAGCAAACAATTAAGAAGCACAACCAGTTCTTCATTTTAACCTTGAGGACAAGGTTGTTCTTAAGGGGTAGGCAATGTTATGACCCTGATTAGCTTAATCATAGTTAGGCATTGAATTAGTTAGTAAAATGGGATTATTACAAGTAATTAGGAAAGTCTGTTAGATTCTGCTAACTGGCAGTGGTTTGAGAGTATTATAAATAGTCCATTGTGTAATGGCTTTGCCTGATGGTTAATTTGATAAAAAGAAATTAAATACAAAAATATTTGGAGCTCTGCTCCTTCATCTCTCCTTCCCTCTTCTTCATAGCCTTCTTGTGCTACTTGCAGGTTGATTAAGGGAATTGAGAATTGGGTTGTATCAGAAGAGGGAACTGATGAGAGATCAAAATTTGAGAGAGAGAGAGAGAGTGAGTGATCGATATCAATATCAGAAGCCCTATATTTCTCTGACGAACCTAACTCAGCTCAGGCAACACGATCTCCTAATTTCAGTCGAAGGCCACAAACCGCCTCCACTATCATTTTACAGTTCTTCTACACCCTTCGTTAATCCCTCTTTTCAGTTTCCGGCAACCCACCCAACCGCCAATTGGGGCTCTTAGGGCCACTTCGACCCACCCATTCGCTAGTTGATAATATCTTTCTACACCCTTTTTTTACTAGGGCGTAATGGGAATATAAAATTTAAAAAAAAAAAAAATGAATGGGTGCAGAGATAAGTTAACTGGGTTCAAATAAAAATTTTCAAATTATAATTGGATACACATAGATTTATAAATGCCTTTCAAATCTAATATAATCCTATTCCAATACACCCTCGAATTATCTATAATAACTCTTCAAGCTAATTTTGGGGGTGATCCACCCCTTATGTTACCAGAAAAAAAAAAAGAAAAGGTACATCGTCAAGTTTATTTTTGGTACTGTTTATTACACCAGTAAACTCAAGAAATTTAATCAATTAACTCCAAAAATATAATTTTTTTTTTTTTTTGTTTTACACAAAGTGGACTGAAATACTACTAATACAGCGACTAACGAATTGACTGCTGAAGATGGAAAGAATATACACGTACCTTAATATTTCCAGCTTCTTTGATAGCTTCAACAAGCTTGAGCTGCAACAAAAGATTGTGACTCCGAAAATGCACCCCAGACATGGTACAAATTACAACATCGACAAGCTTGACAGCTCGAACAAGGCTTTGGAGATGAGAAAAGGAGCCCTCCACAAGGTGAGCCCCTTGCTTCTTGAAGCCCAAGAGCATCTGCAGCTTCTCAATATCAAGGCCGATCTCTGGCCTTTGAAGGACGTATGTTGGGTGACCCGAGGCAAGGTTTGCCCTAACAATCCTTCTCCCGACGTACCCAGTACCACCTACCACAAGAACCTTGCTGTTTCCCATACCTACCAAATATCACTTCTGTTTACCTCTTGTTTGTTTGTTTTTCTTGCAATATTAAGGGAAGAGTAGCTCTATATAGGAGTCGAACACCTGGAGCCTGCAGGGGAGTCGCTTTGAAATATTTGCATTGGTTTTTGCTTGAAAAATTAAAACTAAAAAAACGTCAGCAAAGGAAAATGAACTGGTTTGGTATTGTTCAGATTTTAGTACATGCACGTGTTTTTGTTGGAAACTTATATTAATTATCCATCGACCCACACGCTGTGCGTATATTATTCTGCTATGACTTATATTTATAGGGTTAATTACAATAATACTTTTTGAGGTTTATTATATTTTTACAAAACTTCTTCACGTTTAAGAAATTACACTAATATCTCCTGACGTTTTAGTTTACTATCACATCACCCCTTAAATGGCAAATTTAACCTTTTAATTAATTACTAAAATAAAAAAATCTTTGTAAATAAATAGAAATAAAGTCAAACTAAAAAAAAAAAACATTAAACATTATAATAAAACAAAAGAAATTCTATATAGCATCATAAAATTTAATTAAAAAAAATAGAAGAGAAAATCCTGTACGAACTGAACTCTCATGTCTAGCACATATGAAAAGCTATTCGAAATTTGGAACACGACCTAAAGCAGAGCCAGACTTGATTGTCCAAGATAAACGTTATCAATTAGCTAGTCTTCATATAAAACTCCTCTATTCCTATACTCATAGTCATACAACAAGATGGGCATTAAAGTTCAAGCTTGAGCTCGTCTTTTTCACTAGAGAGGAGGTGAAGAACGTGGTGGATCGCGACGACCCAAGCCCAAAACATGGCTACATGGCTCCGCATCTGTTCAGAGCTTGTCTGGCTTTTGCATAAGAGTGAGGATAATGTTAGAAAGATTAAATTTATATATAAAATTTTGTAAATTAAATAATATTGAAATTGATGATTGAATTATTATTTAAGCGTTAATAAGCATGTTCATTCCTATTGATGACACATTATTTAGTTTGCAAATATTTTTCTATAAAATTAGTTTCTCTAGCATTACCCTTTACATAAACAATTTGTTTCCTCAGATTTGGTTTCTCTTTCCTGCAAATTTATATGCCAAACGAGCTAGATGTTTAGAACTCTAAAACCCTAGTTGTTGCTCTGCGATTTTATATATAATTTTAATTTAGTTTTTCTAACTTGATTTCTCTTTCTATTCATTTATAAATATTTTTTATTTTTATTTTAGCTAATTAACTACAAGGGTATATTCGTCATTTAAGGGTTCTTATGAAAGTGAATTAAAACGTCAGGGGATTTTAATGTAATTTTTCAAACGAAACGTGAAGATTATTGTGAAAACATGATAAACCTCAGAGGGTGTTAATTTAATTAATCATATATTTGTATCACTTTTTTAGGTGATCCTTTTTTTTTTAACAAAAAGGAATTGGATTTGAAAAAGTTGGGGTGGGAATTGGGGGAATAGGATCTTACCCAGATATTCTTTGTGAGAATTCTGGAAATCATTTCATCGTATCGGTTCATTTATTATCTTGCAGCCAGAAATTATTTGAATTTTTTTATTTAAAATTAAACCAAACAATACTTGACAAAATTAATTATATGATGGTAAACAGACACGAAAAATAAACATAATAAAATAATTCTCTAAATTCTCACAAAGAATCTAGCAAATCCTCAGCCGAATTGGGAGTTTGAAAGCGGAGAGGGGTGGTTCAGTTTTTATTTTTATTTTTATTTTTTAATTTGTGGAAAGAAGAGCGAAAAGCGTGAGAGAGAGAGAAACATAAAATCAAATCTTTAAGTTAAGAAAACAAGAAAAAAAGGGAAGCGATACTTTCTAATCCATTCATTTGCTTGCGTAATCTGACATGTATTTTTTACTTCACTACTGGCTTTGCTGACGACAATTAAAATGCGGCGGATGCATCACATATTTTTGCATGCGTTTTAGACCATTGTTTTAATGTATTTTAACTTCAAATTGTTTATTTTTAGTCTTCATAACAATTATGTCACACAGACAAACCGGAAAACTATTTGAATAGTTTAAGGTATGTTTTTTTGTACAATCCATTTTCTTCATTACAAACGAATGTCTTATTAGTTTTGAATTTGTATACTTTTTTACGAGAAAGGTCTATGACGTTTTAGAAGATAAACGATTTGATTCATAAAAATACATTACAGAGTAATTCACAGAAAAATGTCTATAAAATTTAGAGAAGTTGTGCTGAGAAAATATTTTACTTTGAGGGGAAGATGTAGGGACATGGTGATTCTCAGTCTTCTTTCTACAGATTGGCAAACTTGATGTATTTGTACCCAATAAAAGTTAAATACAGTTATGCAAGTAATGTTGTATTTGATATATATTTGTGATTTCAATTAGTTAAAAATGTAATGGTATTTCATGAATCGTCCTTTTAATTAATGATACTGCTTGTATTCCATGGGGAACTTACTTGTCCACCATTTATGATTTACGAATTTTTAGTGTCCAAACATTATAATTGATCATTCTCTTTATTATCATCCAAGGTCGGCCTTGTGGATAGCCGAAGTAGGTGCCTACCTAGGGACCTCAATTTTTTTTAAAATACATACACACACATGTACTAGCCTTTCTGCACGCGCCTTGTGCGTGCGAAAGGTTTTTTTACATCACGACATGCTACTCGCAACAGTTAGAGTTTTTTTTTTTCCTTCCACAGTTGGTTCGAGTGGAAAGGTGTTTTATTTTTGTTTTTGTGAAGGCAAATGAACCATACTAATATAAATAAAATATAAATTGAACCCATAATTGAAACACACTAACATTTTAATCAATACAAAAAAGGAATAACGCAGATAAGATGACGATCTCTGATATGTTGCTCCTATCATTTCCCTACATACTTGATTTGTTGAAGTCCACTTTAAATTCTTTTGGTTCCTACATTTTAAAAAAATGGACACAATATAATTTATTTGACAAAAGAAAAGATAACATGAGAGGAAAATTACTATAATAGTTAAGTAACATATGAAAGTGATCAATAATAAAAATTCATGTTACATATTTCGTACATTACCATTTATGTTAATGTTGTGAGTTAGAGGATAAAGATACATTTAATAGCACCGCTACTTTTCACTCTAGTATTAATGTAGTGTGAGGACACTTCTCCGTAATATAACATCAATTCATAATTCAACCAGTAAATAAAAGTTTATAGTGCATGAAAAAGTGATGCCTTAGTTGATCACATGTATTTACATATTGGTTTTGAATTTGTGTAGCATGTGGATCAATAGAGCAAGCTGTTGGTGTGCAAAATGAGATTGTCTAATTTATTGTAATTGGTCTTTTTTTTCATCAAAAGGTTTTTTGATGCAATTGTTGTTGCTAAAATTTTGATTGCCCCTTTGGTTATTCCACACCTTGAAGTTAATCCCGCATGGCAAGATTCGAGGTATAAAGTGAGTATGCTAACGTGGAATTGTTCCTAGATGTTATTATTTCTGTCCAAGGGGAGCCATTGATGGGAAACTTCTTTTGCAACCCGTTTGATCTTTCAACTATTCCACATAGGGTTATCTGCAAGCCAAAACCTAATAGCTAGTCTCTTCGCCACACTCACCCCTCACCTAAACCGTAACCAAAAAGCAAAAAGTCGGCGGTGGCTTCGTTTTGTACCGAACTCTTCTAGTTGGATAAAGAGAGAAAAAGAAGAGAGTGAGTAAAAAAATTAGCCAAAGAAAACACAGAAAAGTAAGACCAAATTAACTTCATTACCTTGAGGAATATGAGTCAATGATTAAAGAAGAGAGATCCGCAGAGAGAAAAGATAACCTCAAGGCTACAACACCTTGAAAAACTAAGGTACTTCCCTATTGCTAAGTAAGGGGAACTCATGCACTGATACACATTAGTAAGAATTAACCACACGCTGTAAAAATATTCATCATATACATCAATCTGATACACATTGGAATTTATCATGCACTGATACATCATAAATACAAATAATTAACACTTCAAAATATTCATTATATACATCAATCTGTCTCTTAAGCTTGAATTGGGCATAAGTCTGTAAATTCCAATTCACATGTCTAAAAACTGATTCTCTTCTGTTAGCAAATTCCATATCGAATTGTACCTGGACCAATAATAATTTGAGGCAACCGAACCTACACATTTAGGCCTTTCAACTATTAAAAAATAGATTTGTAAGTCAAACAATCTAATAATCCAAGCACAAAAATGCAAATTGCAAAAGCTAGAGCACATACCTTAGTGGGCAGAAGTTTTGATTACCTGACATAATTCCATTGATATCACTGCAAATTCCACCATATTCAGAATCGTACACCTCCATCAACAAATGGCAAAGCAGAAAATCGGAACAATTGAAAAAGAAGAATCGATGAATCGGGAAGACGTACTTGGAGAGGTCAAGATCGAGATCGAGATCGAGATCGAGGTGATCAAACGTTGGTTCTACTCGTTTTATCCCACATTGGAGTCTTAAAATTGCACGGCAACATGTTGATAGCAGTTGCAAAACTGAACTGAACATGGTTATCCTAAACCCACGTTAATATATATATATTTTTTTAAAACAATTTTAAATTTCTAAGTGTGTTTTTAAATATTTTATTTTCTGACAAAATTGCCCTTGTGTTTTTATGTATCAAATTCGGTCAGTTTTAGTTTTTTTTTTTTTTTTTTTTTTGTTTTTGTTGTTGTTGTTGTTGTTGTTGTTGTTGTTTTAGGGGCTTTTTAGTCCAATTATTTTTTGTGAAGCTTTGAGACACTAAGTGTTATTCTGGTTTTCTAATATTAGAGATATTTTGTTATAGTTTTGTTGTGGATGGAAGAGAAGTGAGAGGAATGTGAGAGAGATACAGACAAAAAGAAAAGCAAATCTTTAATGTTGAAGAGAGCAAGAAAGATTAGAAAAAGTGATGCTTTCCAACTTAATGATATTTTTGGATGTACTGCAGAACTATGTAATGTGCACTCTCATGAATTTTTTTTTTTAAATTTTTAAAAGGCGACAGCTGGTGACAAGTCATCGATACTCACTCTTTCTTGGGGTCGTAGGTTTATAATTTTGGAATATTAAAATTGCGCATATTGGTTATGGACTTGTCATTTGAATAAGGATCCTTTCTGGATTTTCTTTATGAAGATCCTAGGGATCCTCAAATCGTATCTGCTGCGGCTATTAGTTTACCCTCTCACACTGGAGAGTTCTAGGGGAATTGGTTTACCCTCTTGCATTAGAGAGCAATTAGTTTACCCTCTCGGACTAGAGAGCTTACCCAGATGGGTATCATGCGATTGGTTTACCCTCTCGCACTAGAGAGCTTACTTAGATGAGTGTTAGGGAATTAGTTTACCTTATCGCATTGGAGAGTTATTAGTTTACCCTCTCGCACTGAAAAGCTTACCCATATGAGTGTCAGGGAGTTTGTTTACCATATCGTACTGGAGAGCAATTAGTTTATCCTTTGGTACTACTCGAGAGCAATTAATTTATCCTCTTGCACTAGAGAGCTTACCTAGATAGGTGTCGGGGAATTGGTTTATCTTCTCGCATTGGAGAGCATGAAAGTCGTTGTTGTAAGCCCATATGAGGAAAACTGGACTACTAGACAACTGAAATAATCCTCAGCCTGTGAAGTCTTGTTCGGCGATCTGCTTGAGACTTCAAACTGCTTGTGGAACCCACGTAAAGGTGTACATAGGAATCGCGGTGAGCTGCTCCCAGACTTTCTTCAAGTATTGTGCTACTGTTAGATGTTTGCAAGCTTCTACACTACTAAGTCTTTTGTTATCAGGGGCTACGAATAAAGCTTTGTCTTCTACTTTGTCGTTAAATGCTTTAAAGTTTAGAGTTCCATGGGCTTGGTCGGTACGATTAAGAGCCACAGGGTAAGATCGGCACGACTGGGAGCCATGGTGCAAGATCGGCAAGGTTGGGAGCTATAGTGACAGATCAAGGGCTGTCAGAAGCCAGGGAATAGGTAGGCACGACTATGAGTGTGGAGCTGAGGCTGACTTGGGCTAGGTTGTAGACAGCAAGAGGAATTGGACCACTAGGTTCGTGATGATTAGCTATTGGTGATGTAATGCTCTAGTATTGAATCTTTGGAGTGTTGAAAACACAACATGCCCCCGGTTCTTGGTAGTTGGGCTAGTGTGTCATTTTGGTACTCGTCTGCCCCTGGCGCACCACTAGGCTAAGCTGCTGTGTTTGTTAGAACAGAAGTAATCTTTGTATCCAATAATCTATGCAAGATAGTTCGTCTACTCGATCTTGTCAATGAAAGATGACTCGCTTATGTTGGTGAGGTTTCGTCGGAAATTTTCGTCAGTAGCTTCGTTGCGTTAGAAATCGCGCAATCATTCTGTCATAAGTTTCTCAACTTCTTTATGAATTTACCTTTGCTGGGGCAACGGAGCTTCTGCCTGCTCCCGGTTGTGACCTATTGGTCTAGGTTGCTCATCCTTATGCTCAGTTCGTCTATGTTGCGGCTGCGGTGCATATGGTATGTTTCTGGTAGATGAACGGGTTACTTACAAGCTGCTGATTAAACTTGAGCCAGATTGAGTGACTGTTTCTCTCTGTCCACTGTGCTACCTACTCCGATGTAAGGTGGAAGATGCTCCTTACGAGCCTAGTCGCGAATGAACACTTTGTTTGGAAAGTTGTCCATGTTGATTATCAGAGTGTGGTCCCAATCGTGAATGTATGCTCGTCAATGGGCCTAACCGAGAGTGCACGGCTCTCCACGCACTAAGACTAAAGTATATGTTTTCTCGGAGGCCCAGACGGGAATATACACTACCAGAACGCTCGGTTTGTAGCTAGTCGAGAGGCTGCTTATTGGGACGCTACTGGAGAGGTTTGTCGTCTGCCCTTATCCTGCTTCTACACACCTCGTCTGGGGCACGTTGCATCTCTGTGCACTGTAAAAGCTGATTCACCAAGGTTATCTACTGCGCGAGGGTGCTTATCCACTCTATGACCTTTCGAGACAAATGTTGTTTGCCATTTAGGATGGAATAGCTTGGAGGTTTATTTCTCCTTGAGTAGTGGAAGTGCAATGGACTCTAGGTATGAGATATGAGTTGAGATATGACAAATCTGTAAAAAAATCAGGATGAAAATACCCTCGGTTCAATTGTCGATCCAGAAATCTGAAGCTAGAATGATTGAACTGGCCTTAGATCGGTTGGGATCACTAAGTGGACCACAAGAGCAGGTTGGGCTGCGAAAGTGGGCCAAGCCATGTGCGGCATGCGTGGGTGTGGTGTCGTTTGGTCTACTTGGCATTAGGTCGAGGGTGCATTGGTCCTGTTACTGTTAGGCTGCTTTATTTGTTGCAGCCTCAGCTACTATAGCAACATCGTGGGCCTGCTGGATCTAGGTTGTCTCGCTTTGGGTTGGCTGCCTTGTGGCACGGGTTTGGGCTCGTTACTGCAAGGTGGCAGCTACTGTTGCTTCGTGGCCTTGTTGCTATGGACTTGTCCTTCTCCTCACTACTACGGTGGTTTCCGTGGCTACCATAGTGGTGGTACTCCATGGTGGCAAAGTTATTCCTTTTGCCGCTGCGTTGGGCTTTGTGGAATTGATCTGGATCTTTGAACGTAGGAAGTTTCATTCGTCATGGTTTTCGAATTTCCCACCATTGTATTTTTCTCCTACATCTATTCAAAGAATTAAAAAAAGTCTAGGAATAAGAACGTATAAAAAATTTACGTATGAATGAGAAATGAGAAACTTTGAATACAAAAGTCTTCTTCGAGCGTGTGAATTAAACTCTCAATGAAAGCACCAATTTGTGGATGCAAATTTCTGCCATCATCTCCTTTGACGAAAATGCATCTGCAAAATAATAACACCTAAGATTAAGGCCAAAAGCCTCATGGGCCCACAATAAATTAGGGGAGGGGGAGGGCTTTTGCCAAAGAATCTTCGATGCCAAAGTTAGAGTTCTGAAAAGAATGTGTTTGGGAGTTTGTAGGTAGCAAATGACTTAGCTTTTTAGTGGGATAATAGGGCTATTTATAGGAGAGAGGCCGGCCCTTAGGATGATGAGTGGTCAACCATATATGGTGGGTAGCAAATTGCAATTAACATGGTAATTATTCCTAAATTAAATAGAAACTTTTGAGAGTTACCTTTTGAATAAAATCAATAAGGGATTGATGAGGAGTGATGAGAGAAATTTAAATAAATACCATATTAATCACTTTTGACTCTTCGTTGATTGAGCTATTATTATCTTTTGCATGGGTGTGGGAATCCAAAGGTGTCCTCGAGAGTAATTTTGTCCTTCTTGTCCAAAAATTCATGTGTCACCTCCACAGTTTTTGTGATTATTTTTGGCTCCACAATGTAGAATTAAGAAATAGGATTGGGATTTTCAATATAAGGAATAAACAAACCATGGATAAATCCAAGCGATCTTTTCGAATTGATTATATAAACAGGAGTTTATTAATCAATTTATTAGCGGACAAGAAAAAATATTATCTAGATGGGTGAATAGATTGACCTTAAAACAACAACGATTAAGTACAATTGCTATAAAACAAGCTTGTATTTTATCTTAGTTACCTTTTCTTAATAATGAGAAACAATTTGAAAGAAGCAAGTCAACCGCTAGAGCTGCTGATCTTAGAACTAGAAAAAAAAAATAACGTTGACTCTTCAATTGAATTGAATCAAAATAAAATTTCAATCCAAACTCAAATGCGGATTGACGTTTTTTTTTTTGTTCGAAAAATCGTAAAATCGAAATGTCCTGTCGTAAGAAAAAAAAATGAGAGAAGAGGAATAAATACTTTTTATTTAACATCTTTCTTCATTTTGATGACCTTATCATATTTTATCATACTAATTTCTACTCTACCTTCCTAGATTTCATTCTCCTGGGAACTCCATTTAAACTATTCCAACGGATTCCTTCCAATCTCTTTATTTTATGATCTCATTGGAAATCATATAAAGACAACTCTTATTTAATATAGCTATTTGTGCAAGTATTTTACGATTAAGAAGTAACTGTCTCTTGTAAAGATTGTGTATAAATTAATTATAACTGAAGTATACTTTATTCTACGAATTACTGCATTTATTCGAGTGATCCACAACTGACAAAAATCTCTCCTTTGTCTACCTCTATCCCGATGAGCCGAAACCAAAGCTCTTATTTTCTGTTGAGTAATAGTACGAGTAAGTCTTGAATGAGCCCCTCGAAAGGTTGATGCAAATAAACGAATTTTTGTTCTACGTCTTCGGGCTATATACCCTCGTTTAATTCTGGTCATTGAATAAATGAAACTTTGATGAATAACTAATCGATTTCCTTTCTTTCAGTTATTCCCTTCCCGTATCCTAGTCTATTAATAACAAAACGGATTCTTCCAATGTATAAAATTTTAATTCCAATGGCTTTTGCTACTATAACCTTCCCGACCACGATTTTTTTTTTTTTTTTCTAGGTGAAATGCCTAGAAAAAATTGTATTGATATTAGGTATCAAAACCACATAAAAGTTGTAAATAGAAATGGATATAGTGGGTTCCATCGTTTCTATGGTTACTTCTTAAACGGTGAGGTCCTCTCTATACACCGGAGCCCTTCTTTCATTTAATCAATGTTATTGTTAACTTGTACAGTTCACACTCTTTGGCTCTACCCATAATTATCCAGTACGAGGTCTTTCACAATGAGATCTACTTATACAGTAACGGTATTTAATTATGAAGATTAGCTGAGTAGCTGACCCTGTTAGTCCGTTCTTGCAAGAGTAAGGCATAATTTTTCTGCTTTTTAAAATAGTATTTCCCCTGCTTAATGGATATCATTTGCTATCAATGGAGAATTCTTTCTCATCTTAAATTTAAAACGGAGTTGATTGGATTTGCACCAACGGAAACCATACATTTGATACCACAATAGAAGGATAGATCTTTTTGATTTTTAGATATTGAATGGAGTTCTTCCATTCTAGTCTATTCACTGGTACTGATCGTTGATACTGGATCAATTGTTTTCTTTCTTTTGTCCTAGCCCATGATCTGAACGAGTCGCACATACACCCTAGTACATGTTCCTCGTCGCTGAGGACATCCCCCAAGAGCGGGGGATTTCGTGACATTTCTGATTGGCTGTCTTGTGTTTCTAATAAGCTGTTTAATAGTTGGCATATTGAATCATATACATAATGGGCTGGTTTAGATCGATCTTAACCGGATGATTATGAATTATTTTATTTCTATATTAATAGATTAATGAATAGAATATTAAATCCGGTAAGAAGATAAAATCTCAAATCACCAATTCGTCTGAAATTTTTGTTATTTTTTCTTTTTTATTCAGTCGCTACAAGATCAACAATTCCATGAGCTTGGGCTTCTGTTGCTGACATAAAAACATCTCTTTCCATATCTTCGGATACAACCCATAAGGGTTTGCCTGTCCTTTGTACATAAACCCTTGTGACGGTTTCGCGCAGCTTCAAAAGTTCTTCCGCTTCCAAGATAAATTCTCCCGTCTGTGCCTCATAAAAAGAACTAGCAGGTTGATGGATCATTACCCTGATGATATAACATAATAAATGTTTATTCTATCTCGCATGATGATAAGGTGAAGAGATAAAGAATAATAAAATATATAATTGAACAACCGTACAGGCATCTTTTACGCATTGCATACGGCTCTATAATGGAATTCGTTTTTACCTTACTTAAATATCAAATAAATTTCATTTAAATTAAATATAGGGTCTATCAGACTCGGGTTGGTAAATGATCCAATAACCACCCTTCTTTTTGTTTTTGGAGTAGTTCAAAAATACTATGATGGCTCCGTTGCTTTATATATTTATTTCGTCTGTTATTTAGCAATCCCACACAACCAAGATGTAGGTTTTGTGTTGGCCACATCATCAATTAATAAAAAAAATTTAACAGTATGTGGTACATTGCAACATAATGCAAAGTCTAAGTGATAATAAAAAAATTTAAAATTCAAGTGGTAAATATGCATATCAACAAAAATTCTAACATTTGAGGAAACTTCTTTTATAAAAATAAAATAAAATAGGAAATCGTTATTAACACTCTGATAAAGTAATACGGATCGAAAAAGAAAAAGCGAAAGAGAAAGGAATTGTTTATTCATAGTGTTCACGACCACCATATTTCCAAATCCATTCCTCTATAGGATATAATCCAAGGCCCAATACATAAAATCTCACTCTACACAGAAGCCCTGTATACACGAAGGGAAGCCCAAACCTCAAATCCCAAACCAGATAACTTCTCGTTTACTCTCCGACATCGATAGAGTCAAGAGTGTTTCAGTGATCACTCAGATCACTTTCCACTACAGCAGCAGCAAGCAAACTGCATCATCCTCTATGGACCCGCTCTCGGCCCTCCGCGACTTCACAATCCGCGGTGAGCTCGACAAGATCGTCCGGATCAACGACGAGTTCCGGTTCGGCTCCGACTACAGCTTCCCCTGCCACGCAGAGACCGCCTACCGCTCCAAGCAAGGCAATCTCTACACCCTCGAAACCCTCCTTTATTACGTCAACAACCACCATATCAAGCACACCGACTACATCCAGTGCGCCCGCACCCAGGGCATCCCCTCCGTCACTTTCCCCGACCGCAAGCCCCTCCTCGACTACCTCACCGGAAAGATCTCCTCCTCCGACTCCATCGAGTTCCTCCTCCCTCCCCAAAACGACGCCGTCCACCTCACCAAAATCTCTACCACCCTTGATTCCGCCAGCAGCGACAACGGCGATTACGACTGCCTCGGATTCTAGGGTTTTTACTCAAATCGAGACGCCGGTGGACTGCATGTCGTTGATTTGCTCCAGCGAGCGCCCGTTGAAGGACCGGGAGGGATTGCTGGAGTGTAAAGGTAGGAACTTTTACGCCGTTTTGACCTCGGCGACGAAGCGAGAAGAGGAACGACAGCGTATTGAGTCCCAGCAGAGGAAGGATGGGCTGGTGGCGAAGAGTAGGCTAATGGGTTCCGACGAGAGGGGCATGACCGGGTTCGGAGACGAATCAGGTTACGACCCGAACCCGAAGCCCAAATTGCACCTCAAGGGGGGTAAAATTGGGGAAGGTGTGCCCATAATTTTGGTGCCCAGTGCTTTTCAGACGCTGATCACGATTTACAATGTGAAGGAGTTTTTGGAAGATGGGGTTTATATACCCACTGATGTGAAGGTGAAGCAGATGAAAGGGGCGAAGCCGGACTGCGTGACGGTGCAGAAGAAGTTTAGCAGGGATAGGGATCGGGTGGTGACTGCTTATGAGGTTAGGGATAAGCCCTCGGCGTTGAAGGCGGAGGATTGGGACCGGGTTGTGGCGGTTTTCGTGTTGGGGAAGGAGTGGCAGTTCAAGGATTGGCCTTTCAAGGACCATGTTGAGATTTTCAATAAGAGTAAGTGAAAACTTTCAGTTCTGAGGTTTTAATTGCATTGAGAAATTGTTATCTGGGTCATTGAGATTTTAGCTTTCTGAATTTGTTTTATGTGACCTTTGAAAGTTCATTGTAGCTGATTTCATGTGTTGTTTGTGTATGTCGTGTTGTGATGCAGTTATGGGGTTTTTCATGCGGTTCGAAGATGATAGCGTGGAGTCAGCAAAGATTGTGAAGCAGTGGAATGTGAAGATCATCTCGGTGAGCTATTTTTGCCATCTTGAGCTTCCTTGCTTCTTTGTTTTTAGATAGTTATGCTAGTTAGGGTCTTGCTTTTGTCATTAGCATCAGTGTTCCACTTCATTCTTGTTTTTTGTTCTGCTTGTTGGTCAATATTGAACTGTGTTCTAAATGTGCAGATTAGCAAGAATAAACGACATCAAGATAGAGCTGCGGCATTGGAGGTGTGGGACAGATTAGAAGAATTTGTGCGGTCAAGATCACATTCTTGATGTGCATCAAGTTGCGGAAGAAAGAGATTATAGCAGTCATGTTGGTGCAGGTTGCGCTTTTGTGCTCCTTCAACTTTTAAGTTTTGCTATCAAAATGTTGAGGATTTTTTAGGATATGTAACGTTTCATTTTTTTCTGAGGAGTGATGAGACTATATCAATCTAAGAGTACATGGAGATGCTTGGCTGAATATCCAGGGTTGGCAAGGAGAATGGCTGAGGATAGATACTTGAAGATGGACTTGTTGTTTTACATATTCGCAATGTTAAGCAAACCTTTGCCCGACCATTGCAGATATGCAGAGGGTTTCCTAGTCCATCTAAAACTGATTGAGAAACAGTGGTCCGCGCCATTGAACCTTCTTTTCCTGAGGTTCTGCAAGACTCTGGGTGACATTCATCGAATGCAGTATCTTCACATATTTGCAAACTAGTCGGAAGGTATCCAGGTCCAACATCTCCAACCATCTAGGGGGACAAACTGCGTTATACAGCTAACGCTCGTCGTGGAAGTGATGTGTATATCCGCGAGGACGGAGATTGAAAAGCCTATTTGTATATTGTGATTGATGTTTATGATCATAATTCTAATTCAGTTGATTGTAGCGGAAGATCGTCGATAGTGTTTTTTGATTGGAAAAACTAATGAAAAGGGTTTGGAAACTTTGAGTATAACGAAAATGACAAAATAAAAGATAAAGAGAGTAGTACATGATTGACTTTTTAGTGTAAAAATGTGGTTTTTCGTTAAAGTGAACAGTATCGGAAGCTTTTCGTTAAAAGGTTTTTTTTTTTTTCACTCAAAAGCCAGAAAACATTTATTATCAAAGAAGGGACTAGTACAAATACCATATCAACCTCTCTGAGGTTACAATGAATATATCTATAATCTAACAACTGAATTCAAAATAATAATCCCATACGTTAATAATCACAAACGGTATTATGCGTATAACTCAAAAAGTTTGGCCAACAGAAACATATTATGTGTATTACTCGAAAAGTTAGACCAACAGAAAGAAAATCAGCACATTGTGAAGGTAGCGTATGCTGTAGCCAAGAGAAGAAACAGTTGAGTCGGAGTGGACATCTTGATGGAGTATCCGTCCGACATGCCGCCTTGAGTCGATGGTACAGTTTTTGAACCGGTTCCTGCACGATTTGAACACCAATACAAAAATTTAGCGTCAACCTCACAGATGAAGCAGAGGATCAAAATTTCAACAGATTCATTCGCAACTAAAAGAATCATATGAACTGTTTGTGTGCCTGAGGACCTTCATTAGGAGAGTCTGCTGCTCCTGTTGGAGAGCCAGCCGGAGAAGCAGCTGCGCAAATATAGCGGTAGTTCAAGTTATTAGAAGAAGATTAAAACCAATCATTAGAATGTGAGCATCCAACTGAAATTAATTGGGTGAGAGGCCCAAGATCATTTATGCTATTAGGGAACGCTTCAATTCTCTGATGTAGGATTCACTCAAAACACCGACATAAGACACTGAGCATATGCAGGCTTACCATTGCACTTGCTGAGTGGTGGAGTCTGGACATTGCAAGCACCAGGCAATGCCAGAGCCTGAGTCTGGTTCACATTGATCCCTAGAGATGATCCACCGCCATTAAGGACCTCACACAAACACTGTGGGGAGGAAGCAACAACGCTGGCGAGCTGCGAGCAGCACCCGGAAGAAGGGGTGGAGGAGTTGCCAGTAATGTAACTGAGGCAGGGTGACATGCTGATGATCACGTTTGTGCAACTAGACTGGGCTGCTGCCCTTGCCAAGAACATGGTCACTAGGACAAGGACTAGAGACATCTCAAACTTTTGTGCCATTGGAATATAAGTTTTTTTGGGTTTGTGTGGGAAGTGATTGGGAAGCTGTGGTATATCTGAACTGGGATTTGAGTGTTTTGATTTGTTTGGTGAAGTTAAGGGGAGAAGTATGGGGCTTTTTGTAGGGGGGGGAGATGAAGAAAGAGGACAAAAATGTTGGCTTAATTGGTAGCCTAAAAAATGTTGGCTTAATTGGTAACCTAAAAATTGTTGGCTTAATTGGTAACCTAACTATTCCTACTTGTATTATGTCACAAAAGGTTCTTCATTTTGTTATGAAGCTTTAGATTTAATAATTTGATTCAATTGTTGAATGGCTTAGCTGGCTATGGAATAGTACGAAGGTCGGTTATTGGGTTACCAACTTCTACCGTTTTTGGCATAGATTAGATCCCAACTTAGAACTTTTAGATATTCAAGGACAAGTTGTTTTGTATCTACTGGATAACTCACTGTATTTGTAAAGTACGTCGAATTAAACATGAAAAAAACTTATACCTCTCGTGCAACCAAATTTTAGTCTTAGTGACGTTATCTCCAATAAATACTTACTACGTGTTAGAAAAAATTATATTACCTGTCCAATGAACCATTGACACATTATGAGTTGGTGACATGAGAAAGCTTCTCCTTCCAATCCTCGCAAATGGCACACTCATAATTTTAGAAGAATAAGTTTATTTTGTGTCTAATCGATTTTAATCCCTTCAAAATAAAAAATATTCATTTACTTCTACGTTCAAATAGATCTTAAATTATAATTTATTAAATCCAGGTAATAGGCACCAAACGAGCATCGTAGAAGGTCATACCACAAGAGAGATGGCCGACAGCAAAACTCAAAGCCATACTTTATTCTATCTAAGAGAACAATATTTACCAACTCAATCAATCATTGTTGGCTAAAGTACTTCTATCTTTCATTTTCTCTGTACGAGTAATATTAGGAAAGTGAATCGCACAACACGTCAAACTTAAAAACTGATATATACTCTTAAGTTAAGATAACAAGCCCTTCAAACAAATACTTGTTAACATAATTACTTCGCCCTTGAAAGAGAAATTTGTTAAGATAATTACTTCTTAAATTGCCCAGATGCTATTTTGAAAGAGATTTTGGAGACAATGGTAACTACATTTCTTTTTATTTTTAGAATATTGCGCATGATTTGTTTGACAATGACGATATTTTTGGTAGCTTGTAGAACAAGGAAAGTTGACCTGAGCTTATGATTGTGAACAATGAAGAAAGTTTAACACCTGTCCACGAGATGAGGTAAGGTGAATTACTCTTGTCCTGTATTTGCATGCTTCTCACAGCATATCTATGCTCGCATGCTGGTCAGCAAAAAGTTACTTGTCATATGATTATCCGACCCCTTTGCTTGAATAGCAAATGTGGAACGATTTCCCTATTATTGTGGCCTCGTGATACAATCATACATATAAAAGGAAATGTCTTATTGAACGAGGGCACTGCATTTTGGTGAACCCTAAGTCCTTCTCCTAAGCCTGTAACAGGAAAATGATTGTTGAAGCCAATTCTACTCCTTTATTTTTTGTATTTCAAAGTTATTATTATTTTTCAATAATTATAGAGTTTCAATTACATAGTTACAAAGTTTGAATTTTTGTGAATAGTCAATAAAAATTTGTAGATCTCTCGTGGTCATTCTTAGTATTTGTAGATAAAGCTTGATCCTACGAACATATAGGCGAAAACCATTCGTGAAACGGAGTTGTAACGATAAATTTACAAACGACTAAAGTTGGGGCAAAAATGATCATTGAGACCTCTGTAAATAGAATTATAGAAGGCCCCATATATTTTGGGGAGCCTTCCTATTTCTGGCGAATTGACTCGTGAGTCGACTGGGATCACCCTATTGCAGCAAACTCGACCTGCCTCCTGGGCGAGTTTACTAGGCCACTAGACTCCTCTCATCACCACGAGCACAACTCACCCCAATTCGACCATGTTTGGCCTCTGTTTCCAACAGGTGGTGCTCGACGGCTTCGAGTTGTCTCGACTGGAACTTGTCGTCACCGTCCACCCCGATGCCAACTATCACCACAAGTTGATAGCTCTTAAGCCCAGGAAGAGATCCCCACCCCTGATCATGCAGTTGAGCAGCAACGGCGACGGGATGAGGCTTGGCCGCCACGAGCGACGCTGCATGGCCAGTAACCCGACTTTGCTTTCCAAGGCTAATTTCGATGCTCTAATCAGTTTTTAATTTCCGGTGGATGTGATTCAGTTGGTAGAGCCTACTTTTGTAAATGGCCTCCACTTGACCTTTGTTGTAGGCAAACATTCGACCATTGGATCGTTAGGAAATTTTAGTGTGTTATTGTGCATATTATTTGATGCTTTTAGGAATTTATGGATCGAAAATCTAATGTGCCAATCCTTCAAAATTGATTACATAGGGTTGTTGATCGTATTGTTGATCCCGTTGACTCAAGGTTAACTTTCAATCAACATGTTTCGAAACATTCTTGAATGTTGAAGTTAGTATTATTAGATACCTAACAGAGCCTAATGAGCGTACCTTGATCAGTGTGTCATCCTGAAAGATGCATCTTGATTCGTGTGCAAGTGGCACCTTACTAAGATTTACGTGCTTATTATGCTTCTAGGAGAGAGTTGATAATGTGTGATTGCTAGTATATGATGATGAATTAATAAATCTATTAGAATTTCAGTAGAACTAGTATGTATGAGTATTCAGTGTACTGTACTTCTTATGATTAGATCATACTTGGTTGATACGTGACACCATTAGAGGTATGTGTTCACTATGGAAATGAATGACATATGATGCATGATGTGTGAAAATGAGACTATACCATGTAGCAGTGTGGTACATAGATGGTCTTGCCTGGTTAATCATCATTGGAAGACCATACTATTAGTTGACACTCATGGTTTTGCCTATTTAATTTGCATTGGGAACCATGCGCATACTAGGCGTGACTTTGCTTGGTAAATCCGTATTGGGCTGCCTAGTGTTATTGGATATGGTCCTACTTTGTTAATATGTATTGGGGGGCCACACTATTAGTTTTATGCATATGGTTTTGCTTGGTAATCCGCATTGAGGGACCATACGCATTCTTGGGGTAGTTCTGTTGAGTTAGTCTGCAACCCTATATTCATTTGGATTCTGTTGAGTTGGTCTAGAATCACACTTCCCATTTGATTCCGTTGAGTTGGTTAGCAAACCTATATTCCTCTAGATTCCGTTGAGTTGGTTTAGAAATCCACTTCCAATTCGATTCCATTGAGTTGGTCTGGAATCTCACTTCCGATTTGATTTTGTTGAGTTGGTCTAGAACCCTATATTCCTTTGGATTCCATTGAGTTGGACCGGAATCCCACTTTAGATATGGTTCCATTGAGTTAGTTCGGAACCCTATATTCCTCTGAATTCCTTTGAGTTGGTCCAGAATTCCACTTCTCGGTTCCATTGAATTGGTCTAAAACCCTATATTCCTATGGATTTTGTTGAGTTGGTACGAGATCCTACTTCTGTTATGTTGAGTAGTCTAAAATCTATTGATTTATACATTTAGTTCCATTGAGTGATTCTGGAACTCTAAGTTTTCCTGCTAGATAAGGCCATGATAAATTTTGGAAGTCATTATAAATATAAGATGTTTTGGGGCTTAACAAAAGGATGCACTACGAATGGCTTGATCCCGTCATAGGATACGTAGGCAACCGAACCTAAAGGTTAGTTGCAGCGATGCAATAAAAGGAATTTATTAGTACTACGCAATCTAGCTCATAAATTTAGTCACGTTTCAAGATTAAATTTTCAGAATATGACAATTATTTGTTGTATCGCTACAATTACTGTCCTGTCGTCACATGTCAATCTTGAACTTATATTAGAATCGGGGCGTGAAAAATTATTTCTTTTACATATCCTTTTTTATAATTAAATGATTCTTCTCTTTTCATGAAAATTTAAAAATCTGCTAAACGAAATAGCAACATGTTCATAGGTAATTCTTTTGTTGATTCCTAATTGTGTACAAGTAGCATAATTGGCTTAGTTTTGGCTCTCAATTTTCGGGAGTCCTTGTATTAATGAGAAGTCAGATAATAACAATGACTGAAATTGAGGCAAAATTTTTTATGTAACTTGTTTATCATTATGTGTCAATCTCTCACACACCACATGATTGAAATTGGAGCAAAATAATTACCATTAATTTAATACCCTATTATGTTCTATCTCCCAAATCACATGATTAGACCATGTAATACGTGAAATAAACACATATTGATAACCGTCGATTACATGAGAGAATCTCTCTAAAAGTGGAAGGTTTGGAATGATTGTTTTGCATGGATCCAATGCACACCTCTTTCACTTGGTGTTACTTAATTTTGGTCACGCTTTCATTCTTTATGTTCCTATTAGTATGATTCTATTTCTAACAGATTTGAGCTATGAACCAACCATATGAAGCCATATAATAAAACCCAGGCTTGGACGTTTCTTAGTCAACAAGTCTCTGCCCAAATGCAAGTCAAAATATGCTTCATAAATATGCCACATAATACTAATCCCACCTACTCAAAAACCCCATTTTTTCCACATAGTTCGTTAAGGTAGTTGATCTCCAAAAACCAACTCCAAATATTCACGTTTCCTTCTTCCCTCCACTTCTCCTTAATCCCTTATAAATTCTGTCACCCTTCTCACTTACAAACACAACTCACGATTCACAATTCACCATAAAGTTGTACACATTTCCAGCTCCTACGGATCCACAAATTTCCTTCCAATTTCGACACAAAATATCAGAGACAATGGAGATTTTCATGCCGTTCCCCCGTCTAGTTATGGCAATGGCAGTGGCTCTGATCCTGGCTCTGCCAGTCTCCGCCCAAGTCAGTTCCCCTTGCACCGCCAACATGATTTCTAGCTTTTCCCCTTGCATGAGTTATCTCACTAATAGCAGCGCCAATGGTACATCACCAACCGCCGCCTGCTGCAATTCGCTAAAATCCGTCACAAGTACTAGCAGGGACTGTGTGTGCCTCCTTGTGACTGGAAACGTTCCCTTCCAGCTGCCAATCAACCGGACTCTAGCCCTCTCTCTTCCTCGTGCCTGCAACATCCCCGGTGTCCCTCTCCAATGCCAAGGTTAATTTAAAACTCTTGTAATTTTGACATGCTTTTTCAGTATTATCAACATGTTTAATTATGTGTAATTTTCTATATGACCACTAACATGAACATACGATGCTTATGCAGCCGCTGGTGCACCCAGTCCTGCTCCAGGTACCATTTAGTCTGACGGTTTGTAATTTTAGGTTAATATTGCCTTGTCAGTCAGTCGGACATGTTACGATATTGTTTGAGATTGACAATGTAATATCATAACAATGTTGGACCGTCTGACAAGTGAACATTTTCGTATATTGTACGGTTGTTAGTAGGTGAACTAATGCTGTGTAATTGAATTTGGCAGGCTCCCTGTCGCCAACTCTTTCTCCTGGAGCTTCACCATCTGCTCCAACAGGTATTTTCTTAAATAAGTACATTTTCGAAGAAGCTTTGTAATGTTAAAGCGCTCAAATTGGTGACGGTTCTTAATATTGATATGCCTCGCAACATGCTTTCTGTTGAGCAGCTTCCTCTGTCCCAGAACCCACCTCATCAGCTGAGTCACCGGAATCCGACAACACACAAGGTTTAACTCCACCATCTACAACAGGGGGCTCTGCAGCTCCAACTGCAACTACTGGGAGCCGCCCGGTTCTGACTCCATCAGCTGCCACGCCCTCTTACTCGCCTTCTCTTCTGCTATTGGCATCCGGCGTTCTAGCTTTCAAGTTTTTCTAGGCTGATTATTTTATGTTCATCTCTATACATATTCTTTCGTACATTGTTGTATGAGTGTGAGTGTGATTCTTGTTTTTTGCTACTTCAGATCATTGTAAGCCATGTATTGGTGATTATTTATTGTATTTGTGAAAAAGATATTTGTTTCGTTTCATTTGGGGTCCCTTCAAAAATTCAGTTTCAGTAAATTACTTCGAGACTCATGAACGGATGACATAATTTTTTCTGTTTTCGTGTGAGAGGTTGCATCGATCACTCACTACTCACTCCGCCCTAAATGAAAGAATGTTAAGATGCAATTGATTCCAACGTTCTTGAAGTTCTGTGTGGAGAGAAGAGTGAAGTGCTTGATGAAATGAGTCATAACTCATATGGTTATCGCTTGTCCGTAATGAAAAATGATTTCGGTTTCTTTCTGTTGAACTCTAAGTAGATGGATTCGAAGTTCGAATCTGTAACCATGTGGTTATCTGTAAATTTGAGAATTTGTAAGCATTTATATAAAAGCTGGGGAACAAGCATTGTATTAAGCTTTAATGAATTCTCCATTTCCTTCGCTACAATAAATTGGTGAATATTGTAATTTTTCGAATAATGATTAGTTTGATACTTCTATCAATTTCTTGTTGAGCAATGTTAAAAAAGATCGTGTTATTGCATATATGTCAGTCGGCCAAGACAGTGTGCTCGGCTCATGAACTGGAAGTCAATTCCTTTTAATATATTGAAGTTGTTTAGCTACACAGTTTGTTAAAAGAAAAATTCTAAATGCCGCCAAAAGGCTAAGCTTGGGCAGTTATAGATCACGCTCTCTTCGTTATTAACTGCCTACTCACTCAATCCCAATTCACACAAACCAGAAAAGGGCACTTCTGGAATTATCAGAATTCCTCTGTTTCCCGCCATTTCTCTCAAACTCTCAAGCATGATGACCACCACTGCTGCTCCTCCTCCTCTCATGGCCATCCTCCTAGCCTTGACGCTCGTCATTCTCGGCTTGGAATCAGCAGAACCGCCGCCGTCTCCGCCACCTAGTTGCGCCGACGAGCTCGTGAGATTCTCGCCTTGCCTGCCGTACGTGTCGTCTCCGCCAAACAACCTCTCCGACTCACCCCCACCCAAGTGCTGCGACGCGTTCTCGCTGTCGATGGAGTCCGGCGGCGCGCTCTGCCTCTGTTACCTGGTCCAGGATCCTCCGATGCTGGGGTTTCCAGTGAACGGGAGTCGCGTTCTGTCTCTGTCTTCCACTTGCCCTCTCAGAGACATTTCCACAAACGCAAGTGCACAATCTTTGGAGTCTCTCTGCTCAGGTTCTTCAATTTTCTTGAACATTTTCTTCTGCCCAAATTAGGATTCTATATATCGATTCAGAAATTACCAAACTTATTTTAATTCTTGACGCCATGAATGTGAATTTTAAAGAAATTTTGGTTCTCAAATTCCAATTTTGTTGCGTAACTGCAACAGGATCACCAGAACTCCCTCCTCTCGGCAGCTCAACAATTTCAGTGATTTCAAGTCCTCCTCCTTCAGGTAGTTTTAGTCCCGCTCACCCCATGATTTTCTTGGATTTTTTTTTTGGTCAGAGATGTGATGCAGAAACCTTTGATTTAGCAAGAGCCCTAAAAATCCCATTTTTACTATTATTTTGCAGGTTTTGATTCTGTGGACAATGCTTCATCTCCTCTCATGAGCTTAGCACCAGAACCAGCATACAATTCAAGCATTCCGCGGGGAAACAGATTGCCAACTCCGCCAAGCTCAGCGGTAGAACCTGCAAGGATTTCAGCTGCAATGAAGCAAGTGTACGTGAGCAACTCTTGGATTCTACCTGCCCTTGTGAGCTTTCTTGTTCAGATATTCATCTGATGCTTCCTACATTCATTGAGACTTTACGTGAAAACTTCAACGCCCTTTCGGCATTTCATGTACTGACTTGATCAAGAAACTTGTGCAGTTACCCTGTCACATTGGCATTCATGAAAAATTGTACATTCACATATAAATTTTGAGATGACAACCTGTGTTAGTTGAGTAATGAAGTGTACTGAAATTCACCCACTCTCATTTAAGTTTCATCTGCTCAACTTATAAAATCAACTTTTGTCATTCCCGCATACGAACAAATTGTAGTTCTACTTGAAATTGGCATCACAAATCCTGCTCAAATAGTTCTAGCTAGCCTCTAGGATTCATAGTAAAGGGCGACCCCAAAGCCAACAAAACTCTCTGCTTGAGTGTCGGGAGAATGTCCATCATCCATAGTCTTATCCTTGCTTTGCAAAGAATTTGTTTTCACTAAGTAGTAAATAATTCGTAGCCAGACGGCCCGGAACTGGTCATTTTGTCAAAAGGAAAAGTAAATAAATGATAACAAATAACCAGTCATTACAAATGAAACTCACTTTTAAAAGACCATTTCTCCTTCCAAAATACAAGTATTCCAGCAGCATTCACATCACAAGTTCAAAGAAGAAGAGAGCTACTGTGAGCATTTTCGATAGGTTCTGGAGGGGCATCAGATTCACTTACTAGAGCAAAGGAAAATTTAGCCAACAAAAGTTTAAAAGTATAATAAACACAAGTCAGGTGATGCTTTTAAATGATCAATCATGCAGCAGCAACACCGGCATCCCTGATGGACTCTCGCCATGCATATTCCCTTGCCCCGTCCTTGTCAACAATCTTGATCACAAAGTTTGGGGGAGCCACCACCAGCCTTGACCGGATCTCAATGATGCACTTGTCGACCAAGTCAATTGCTTCCTCCACGGACATGCCACTGTGGTAGTGCCTGTCCATCAGTGAGAGTGCGAAGTACGACCCATATCCAAAGGCTCCCTTCTCAACCTTGTGAAGAGTGGCAATGTAATCGATGTAGTAAAGGGATGCCCCAGCCTCCTTGTCAAAACCAGCCATCAAGATGTTCACCATGTATGGATTCTGCAAAATCAAATTTTTAAAAACCAGAAAAGAAAGAAAATATCAACTATCAACTATTTAACTCTATCTACTAATACAATCTCATCCCAGCATCTATCACTCATTCATAATAACTGAATTCTCTCTGAAGGTAAAGTCAAAAACATCCCTCTAAGGATAAACTTAGCCGTTTTCTTCTTGATGAACAACAAAATAAATTAATTGTACATGAAAATTCCAAGTGGACTTTGAACCGGACAAAGAAAATGGATAACTATGAATTGTTACAATTCACAAAATCAATAAAGCAAAGGTTTGCGACTCAATAAGGAAAATCATAGCACGATGTAATCACCCTTGAGATTTTAAGCACAACCCCCCTTGTTTATGAGGCTAGAGCCATGTCACTTTCAACCATACCCATGAGAAGTGAACTGGTAGTGCCTATAGCACCGGTAAAGCCTGCTTGAGGAACACAAGTTGATTACATAACTTTAGGAATATTACGTAAGCATATTCACTTTTTCCTGAATAATACTTTCGCCTAGGAACAGCCTAAAAAAAATAAGAAGCATACATAATTACTTGTAACATCCAGATTTGCCCTTAACATTCCAAGCGTTTGATGAAAAGGTATGAACATCCATGAGATAAAGTTCTAGAATGTAGATGCAACATTGTTTGAACTCATACGTAAGCAGTAATTCAAAAGGAGGTTTAATGTATAAAACATATGGGAAGAAGGATTGGTAGGATATTCTGCAGACTAATAGGGTTGGACTTGAAGGCAAGAAGTCACTAGAATTTTAGTATTGATTCTGGAATTTTAGTATTTTTTAGTATGCCTAATTAGATTCATAACTCTTGTCAACCCAGATTGTATCGTCATATAACTAGCATCTACAGAACCTACATGCATCACTACCAGATTATTTGACACACAAATTTTCAGTCCCTGATCACTTAACTTGGCAATATAACTTTAACTCGGTAAATTACCTCTTATGTGACTGTCAATTAAAGCATACCATTGCGAGATTTACTCAAGTTATAACTAAACCCCAATCAAACCAAAACAATGTGCACAAAATAAAACATTTACCCTATTCACATATTTAATCTTTTTTCGGCTTGAACCCGCATCATGTAGTTAATTTCCACATTGTTTCATTCTAACTAAACCCCAATTACCATAACTCAACAAAAACCCTGAGAAAAAAAAAAATATAAGATTACTAACCTAAACACCAGATCCCTAATACTGGTAAAAAATCCAATCAACCAAACCATATACCCCAAAAGTTTATTTAACGTATCCAAGAAAAAGCCCATACCTTTCGCAAGGCAGTGGCGAGCTCACCGCGGGTGAAATTGGCAGCAGCAGCGGTGGTCAACGGAATCCCGTTCCGGAACTGGTACAATGCCACGTTCTTCTGTATGTATTCCGTGAACTGAACCCTAATTTCCCCAAAATATTCAAAAAAAAATCTGAATCAGGATTCAGATTCCAGAACACGATAATCGACAATCAAACAGAAACCCAGAAACGAAAATTAAAAAGAAAATATTTTGAACCTGTCGCCGGGCTCGCCGCTAGCAGCGACGAGCTTGTGGGAGTCGAGCACCATGATCTTGTCTTCGTTGGACTTGTGGACCAGTATGCTGTGCACGGCTGAAGTGTCCGCTGCCACGACAGCGAAGCCATCGCCTACCAAACCGAAGATGGACTCCATTGCTTGTTGATCTGCTGGCTTGTCGAGTTTCGATCTCTCTCTCTCTGGGTTTTCTGATTTCTTTGGAGCTGGGGTACACTGTATTCTCCTCTTGGGTTAAAAAATTTGGAGGTCATAGCAGTGGAGGCAACTTGAGCAACAAGTTCACTCATTCAGAGGCCATTATTGGGCCGGGCTCAAGTTTTAATCTATGTGTCCAAATCCGCTTATATGGGCCGGTATGCGGGCTAGCAAGGTTAGGAGTTTAATTATTTTCCTACGTTCATTTTACGTCATCTCTAATGAAGGTTAAGAGCTAAATGGCTCAAAAAATCAAACCCTCCGATTCTCTCTCTCTTAATTCTCTTAGTTTCCCCACTATTCCACAAAACCAAAACCATGTCTCTGTTGCTTCCTATCTCTTTCACCTCTTTCAAGCAAAACACCACACAATCACCCTCTCTCTCTCTCTCTCTCTCTCTCTCTCTCTCTCTCTCTCTCTCTCTCTATATATATATATATATATATATATTAAGGGAATTATTATTAGCACTCAAAAAATCTCATTCTACACTCCAAATTTTCTATATTAGGAAAGAAAAATACACTTGTGAGGAGTGTAGAATGAGATTTTTGGAATGTCAATAACATTTCCCATATATATATGTTTATGCATACACAGTTGCTATTGCAGCTGCTTTTGTATTGTATCTTATTCATTAGAAGAAATAGATAGGGAGAGTTTACTGGATCGATATGAAACATGTAAACCTATGAATACAAATCATGTGATTTTACTGGATCGATAGTTCTTACTGATAGTGTAATATGAGAGAACTATATATGATAGGCTGATAGCAGAACACTTTATAAGGTCGACTAATTATGATCAATATGCTTAATGATGATCCATTGATAATACAAATTATGTTGTCTCATTCATCTATAATCATGTTTATTACCCATAAACGTATAACAAAAAAGTACACAATTTCCTGAGGTGAATAGAAAAAGGGCCAGAAGCAAGTAAAAGAAAGCACAGAACTTGGCCGTTTCTAAATGCTTGGCGACAGCACAGCAACTAGAAAGAGGATTGGAAGAAGAACGAAGGAAGTGCATTTCAATTACATTGGTGCTACTTTGGTGTGTTTGTATAAGTAAAACACCAATGATAAGATCTGCCCTATATTAATGTAAAGTAAGCAATTTTAAACACTAATTGATGAAGATATATATTGTCTGATTCGCTCATCAACTAGAATTTATCTAGCATGCTACCAACACTCTATTTTCAAATGGCTTTTTAGTCAAAATGGTCTATAAGATTGGAATAACTCCTCACTTTAGTCCCAAGATTTAAAATTGATAGAAATGGTCCATAAGTTTGTCTACCATCAATCATTTTTGTCATTCCATGAAAAATCTCCATTAAATAAGAATCAAAATGACAAAAATACTCTCAATTTGTCACAAATCATTTTAGCCCATTATTTATTAAATTAAGAGTATTTTTGTTATTTTAATTCTTATTTAATAGAATTTTTCATGAAAATACCAAAATGTTGGTGGTCGAAACTCAAGACCACTTCTATTGATTTCAAATCTAATGAACCAAAGTTAGGATTTATGCAAATCTCATGGATCAATTTTGCTAAAAAACCTTTTCAAATTTAAATTTTTTCACCCTCTATTTCCCAAACTGCCCTTAAACCTCGGAGTAGCTATAAACCTTACAAGGAGGACCCCTGATGGCTCTCCAATCCAACATCCCACGTTATATTTCATTAATAAAAGAGGCCAATACAAGGTTTAATACAAATGAAGAACATGACCCATAGAAAGATACTTGAAAACAAAAATCTGAAACTACATAACATGATAATTCCAGATTTCGCAAAAAACTGAGAGACCAAAAATACGTAACACGGCCAAATACTACAACATCCACCTCGTATTAATCTTTGATGAAAGAATTAGATTCCATCCGGATCCCATTTTTCAAGAATTCATTCATCATGTATCGTGCTGTCAGAAATTATTTGACTTTTTTTATTTAAAATTAAACACAAATAGTATCTAACGAAAACTGACCAAACGATGTGCAATAAACAGCTAAGATGTGGGAATCTCTAAGATCCCCACAAAGTGAATCCAAGGATCCTCTTCCTTTGATGAAAACCAACACTACAGAACATGAGCCGTCACTCTTATTTTTATGGTAGTTTATGAGCTAGTCACATTTATTTATTTAGCATTTTTTTTTTTTAAATAAGAGGCTCACACTTCACTACATGAGCCTAGCTAATTGAAAACCCTAGCTCAGCATACTAGTACCGGTGCTCTACATACATTTGGATTGCGTCAAAGTGGATACTTTAATTACTATCACTGCTTAGTCTTGAATTGAAGCCAGTCAGGTGAGGAATGGTTTCTTCCTTCTTCGCTCTTCTGGGTTGACAGTGGCACGAAATACGATTGCTTCTGATTGCTCAATAACTGTTCCATCTCTTTCCCAAATGTCAGCTGCTTGGCCTCACTCTCCATCATTTTCATTATGTTGTCCTCTTGGCCTGCATGTTTAACGTACAAGCAGAGTACATACATGGGACTTTTTGAAAAGTTAACCCTTTCTTTAGAACATTGTATAAGGCCTTGTTTAATTTGGTGGCATATTGGATTGGACCAAATAAACCACTAAATTCAATATATGTTGATTCAAAACGCAGCTATCAACTTTTCGAACCTTGTTCAAGTTGAAGGTAGGAAATGAATTAAATAGAACGGAACCTTGGACAAGATTGAAATTAAGTTGACAACCATTTATCGCTCAACATGCATTGAATCTAGTAAAATACTACCAGCCAAACGAGGCGTAAAGACTTGTAGCCACTTTTTTCCAAGATTTAGGTATATAATCGCTCGAAGCATCCATGTCTCGGGGGTGCTCGAAAACCCCGGTTAAAATTCTAACAGTTGAAAAAATGGGCCCAAAGTGTATAAGATTTAAAAACTTTGGCTATTTTCAAAAAGCATTATACACACTCACACCCAAGTAATGCTGTGTCTGAATCGACTCGTTTACCTGCAAGGAAGTTCCTAATGTTGTTTGGGGCATTGATTCCGAATCCCACAATTCTCAGATTCTGATTTTGGTTGTTGCTCTCATCATTGTCTTGGGAAACAAAAACAACAGGACGACCTGCTGGAACCACAAAGACATCACCGAGTGATAGTTTTCCACTCACCTTGGTGTACATTCCACTCTGTTCACCCTGGTCTTCTTGGTACTCAATCTCTTCTTCACTCCCTGGGAGTGTGAACTGTGGGGATGCCATTTCAAACCATCCCGTTCCACTTACCACCATCATCAAATACGTTGCTTTGGAATTGTAGTGTGGCACCATCATAGTTTCCTGCAAAAATAATTCATAGAATTTTAATTTCACTACTGCTATTTATACGCACAAACTTGACACATTGTTGACACACTTTTCCTTAGTGTATCTCATATGTCCTCAAGGATAACCAACGAGGACAAATACACAAAATTCCCTGATAAGATCTGTAAACTGTTCTAACAAAAATTAGAAGTGGTAATTTGGGCACTAAATTTGGACACTATAATTTAGGTACCGAGTTGAGACACTGGTCCAAGGTACCGAAAAATATTTTCAATAAAAACTCTAAATTAATGATGACATCATATGCGTATATAAATTTCAAATTCTTGTGGATTTTTTTTTTTTTTTTAATTTTGCTTTACCGAGTTGATCTCAACGATAACGACTGAGACATTCACGTCTAGAAGCTGGTTGAACTCCTGAGGGGAAGCCTCATAGAACTTGCCATAGTTATTGGAATGAAAAGGCTTCTGGCTTTGCAGGTTGAATTTTAAATCAGTGTCCTCAGATGACCACCAAGGGACTAGTTTGCGCCACCATGATGGATCTTGTTTACTCAATGCCTTGAGTTGCTCTTTTGAGGCTTTTATGATCATTCCCTCCGGCCTCTGCTGTCCTAAGGCCTTCTCTAGCTGCTCTCTTGGAGTCTAATCATAATCAAACGTTTATATATTAATTGGAACTAACAAATTAGTATGAATCAAATTTCGAATTCAAATAAAAAGGAAATTAGAAAACCAGAAAACGGTCATGATCACTGTGAGAATTGATCATTCTATATTACATTAAAGGCCGCTTCAAGAATGTCATTGCTGAAAACGCTGTAGTATGACTCGACATCATCCAAAATGCTATAGTCTTCTCGATCGCGAATTTTATAACCACCAGGGAAGAATTCCTGCCGCCAATATACATAGCAGTTACTGTTACAATTTTTTTCTTCCTAAACGAGAATAGAACAAAATTTAAATTTAAATTTCTGTGTAAAAACTTTAAATTTGATTTGGTTTTCTAACTAGCTAGCTTAGAAATTCAAAAAAGGAGGGGGAAAAAAACAAAACGAAGGGATGTGCATGATTTGATATTACCTCAAATAGGTCAGGTATGTTGACTGGCCGAATGAGCTGTACGAGGCTAAGATGTTCACTACTATGATCGTTAATTAAGTACGTGGTAGCCCCACCTGGAACTCTAATCACATCTCCTTCTTCAATCTTGAAGGACTCTTTCTTGTTCTTCACCACAAAAGTAAGAGTACCCTTTCCTAAATGCGATTCCAAAACAATTAAACAAAACAAAAGCCAGACGTATACTTGATAAATTTATTACAGTGAATGATATATCAATGTGGTATATATCATCTCCCTACCATTACTCGTGGATTATTAATCCATATATTTGGGCGGACCACATGTTTAATATTTTATGAGTTCATGCGTAATATTTTATCTTCATATTGAAACCTATTCAAGTTAATCCAAAATAGTTGAACAATGCTTCCTCATTCGTAGGCCTTCTGCAGTGGTTTTGGTGAATTTGACATTTATATATAAATCAGACACTGTGAACTTGACACATATTTGAGTTTTAAATGTTAAATATGAGACTCGTTTACGGTTTCTTTATTTTATTTTATGAGTAGTTACATCTTTCTCTCTCTTATCCTTTGTTGTATAGGCATCATATTTAGTATGAGTTGAATATATTGAACTAAAAATTAATAGTAGCTTTATAGCATTCAGAATGTTCAGCTCACTGTTAGGATTTTGATTCATAGATTATTTTTTTGACTTAATGCTAGCGATACCACTTATTTAGATTACATTGGTATACCATGTGATTGTGGCAAATCTATTAATTGACATGAACAAGTCACTTACCACATCAAATAATACACTAATACGATATAAAAATGTGACCTCTCTTGTCATTGCGTATTAATATCGAGCAAATGCCAAAACAATATTATGTCGCATTATACCACAATAATTGTGTAGATCATACGATATATAGAAGAACTCACCGGCGGAAACAACAAAGGCTGATTCAGCATCAATGTGGTAAGGGAGAACAAAAGTTCCAGGCGCAGTTAGAAATAAGGCCAAGCGGTAGTTTTTAATTCTGCCGCGAAGGAATGGAGAGAGCCTGGTAAGGCTGTTAAGGACAACATAGCCACCTTCTTCAGCCCCAAACCGATTCAATAACGTAGATTTAGGGAAGTAGTAAGGGTTGGGATTACTAGTCGGCTTCTCATCCTGATCTTCTCCGCCTTGTTCCTTTTGGCATTGTTTCTCTAATTGCCCGTCTAATCGCTCTCGACACGCCGCTTCACACTCTTCAGTATCCTCACTGGTTTGGCAACTTTGCCAGCAATAAAAGTATTCCGTTCGAGGATCTTCTTCCTGACGGGATTTTAGCGAGTTACGGAAAATGCCTCTGCAAATTGACTGCTGGCATTCCTGATCATGATCATTGACTGAGGAGGAGGCTAGGAAAAGAGTTGAAATTAGGAGCAAGAACAAAGGGAACTGCCTAGCTCTGAGGATCGACATGGTTGCTACTTGCTCTAGCACATATGACGTCGAAAGAGCGTTCATCAAGTGCATATAAGAGAGGCTGAGCATGCATGCATATTTGTACATTTGGCTATGCACATTACATGCAAGGCGACTAGTGTCCTAACTATCTGACGAAAGTGATTGGCGTGTGACACCTCTTGATCCTCACGTGAGAGAGAGTAGATGAATTTACAGTAGTATTTAATTTGTAGAGGGCTGTTGGCATATAAGAGCAGCTCCAGCGTATGAAGGTCCCTTAATGAATAGTAATTATCTTTAATGAACAATAATTGATTTTTGTATCTCCACCTCTAACAAAATAATTTTATTTGTAATTTCAAATAAGATTTTTAATCGTTCTCGTTGTGCTACGTGTCATTATTCGAAAAGACAATTTTTGGTGACAGATTTCGATAAGATTTTTATCCAGTACCGTCGTGTCACGTGTCGTTATCTTTTCAAAATTGTTGAGGATAGATTTCCGATAAGATTTTTAACCAATCACATCGCGCCACGTGTCACGATCTGTTTACAATCTTTGAGGATAGATTTCAATCAGATTTTTTAATGAATGATGGCATGCCACGTGGCATTATTTACAACCTAATCCTTTCTTTTTCCTCCATTTAACCCACCATCCATCCTAAGAAATTACACACTAAAATCAAAATCTCTATTATTATTCATAGTTTCTACTTCCTTTTTACAATCTCTTCGTCAAGGATGTTGTGGGAAATCGATGAGCAAGAGAAAGAATTGTTTAAGAAAGAGGAAGAAATGTTCAATCTCCAGGTAGGGGAAAATGAGATGGAAGAGGAAGAGGATGAGAAGCATAAAAGGAAAGATGATGAAGTAAGATGCCAAAGAGCCTCACATTCTCATCTAGTCATCCAAGCTATGGCTCAGATGTCCAGGCCCAACCATTCCGCAAATATTGATAGAAGCAGGCAACAACAAGGTACGAATCTCTTGGACAATTATTTTGTCCATAACAGTGCATTCCCTGATATGTACTTTAGACGTCATTTTAGAATGGAACGACATTTGTTCAACAAAATCATGATTGATGTTTGCAACCATGATTCTTACTTTGTGCAAAAGAAGGATGCTTTTGGTGTTATGGGTCTCCTTCCTGAGCAAAAAATTACTGATGTCTTGCAGATGCTTGCATATAGAGCATCTGCAGACCAAGTGGATGAGACAGCGAGGATGGGGAAATCAATCATTCTTGAGTCCCTAATGAAGTTTTGGAGACCTACTGAGATGGACTTACAAAGGCTTCTGAAGAAAGATAAGATGCGAGGTTTTTCTGGGATGATTAGCAGCATCGACTGTATGCATTGGACCTGGAAAAATTGTCCAAGTGCATGGCAAAGAGCTTATAGGGACAGAAAATGAGCAAAAAGTATCATTTGGAGGCATGGCATCATTTGATACATGGATTTGACACACTTTTTTTTGGTGTTCCGGGAGCTCAAAATGACCTCAATGTCTTTGCCCAATCCCCAGTGTTTAATGATGTCCTGGAAGGAAAAGCACCAAGAGTCACGTATTGGGTCAACGGACATAAGTACCACAGGTTATACTACCTAGCAGACGGAATTTACCCAAGGTGGACATCGTTTGTCAAAACAGTGCCACGTTCGCAAAGTGCAAAGGAAAAACACTTTGCAAGCTGTCAATAGGGGTGTAGGAAAGATTGGAGCGTTGTTTTGGTATCCTCCAAGCTCGTTGGGTGATTGTCAGGGGTGCTACCAGATTTAGAGTCGCTTCGATCCATCATGATGATGTGCATCATTCTTCACAACATGATTGTGGAAGATGAGTATGATTATGATGCCGTTGATGAATATGAGCCAGACACAATGAACAATTTCAGAACATAAATATATTGTGCTCATGATGCCACCGAAAAACCCGTGCAACACAAGCCATTACAAAAGGATGGATGTTACAATGAAAGGCTCGTTCAACGATATACTTCACTTCAGGACTCATACATTCACAATACCCGGCAAATTGACTTGATAAAGCACTAGTGGGAATTGAAACAAGCTCAAGAAACTTAAGTTCATTTAGTGTGTTTGTTTTTATTTGATGTGTTTATTTAATTTTATTTGGTGTTTTTCTTAAGTTCATTTCGTGAGTTTTTTTTTTTTTTTGGTGTGTTTGTAATTTTATTTGGTATGTTTATGTAATTTTATTTAGTGTGTTTATATCCTTTGAATAAAGATTCTCTTAGTTTAAATAAAGTACCAAAATAAATAAATATACTCTTAGTTTAAATAAAGTACTAAATTCAATAAATAAGAAATTACAACTCATAGTGATTGAAAAATTATGGGCTCCGATTAAAAACAAATTCCCTAGTCCCTCGTGAATGGAAAATCATCACCTAACCAATTTGTGGTGCTAGGACCATCTTCTCTTGTGGTGCTAGAACCATCTCCTCTTGCTCTCGCTTCTCTTGCACGCCTCCTTCTCATGACGTCATCTTTCTCTGAATTCCAAAAATATTTAGAATTTAGAGACATCACCTCTATAGGCTCCTTCATAATGTCACGATCTTGTTGAGCTCTTCTTTCTTCTTTAAGTTCTTCCCTTTCTTGCCTAAGTAGCTCTTTTTCTCTCTCATTAGCTTGAAATAATCTCTCAGCAGCTGCAGCTTTTGCCTCATCTCTAACCTTATTAGCCTCAAATTTAGCCATTTCCGACGCCAAAGTCAATTCACCTTGCCGAGCAAGTTCTTCCATATATTTTTCATAATCATTCTTGGAAGCACTCCCTTTTTCTCTTTGAAGCCTTCTTACCTTAAGGTCTAATTGGATAACGGGTCGACCCCAACCCTTGTTCAGGGGTCGCTTCCAGCACTTGTTCTGTGTCGCTTTTATGAACATGCGAGTCATGATCGGACGTAAAGTGTAGAAGTGTGCTGTTCATGACAACTTCTGGACTGACAGGCACAACTCTGAATTTAGGACAATCTTTGACAATATTCCAATATCCCCATCGGGTGAATGATTTGTTTTTTTTTTTTGGCATTATACCAAGCTTGTTCTTGAAGTGTCTACATAATGCGGGATAAGAAATAATTATAATCAAAGTAGCTAATGTAAATTTGGGTATAGTACAAACAAATAAATAATATATTGTTACTTGATCCTCGAAATTTTCCCCACTTCGAATATTACTACTAGCTTATGCCAAGGCATTTCTCCAATGAGTAAATGATTGGCTGAGTATTCTCCAACAATTGGACATAATTTATCCGCCACTAATTAAATGATGTGTTGGATATAATTTATCCGACAAGATTTTTCTAATATTCCCCACCTAAAGCTAATATTGTAGTAGTGCTAGAATATTTGGGATTATTTTAGGCTCCACTTTGAATCATAATTGATTGTTTAATGTTTCATTAAATTGATGACAATACGAGTATGAGACCCTTATATGTATTAACTACACTAAGAAAGAATCAAAGCAATAAGGAATGTAGGAAAATGAAGAACTTGAGAGAGAAACAATTGAGAGGGAGAAAGGGTAAGTTGTATGAATTATATTTCAGACTTAATGAATTGGATCCTTACAATTATAAAGTTTTTATACACACATATATCTAGCTTAAAGCTTCCTTCTTAGACTTCTAACAGACTAACTAATCTTTGTAACAATTTAACAGCTTTAGTATGACATGGCATCCTCACTAACTAACCAATGATGAGATGTCATTTATTGATAATAAACATCCCTCTCAAGGAGCAAGATTTTCTTCCCTCCTTTTTCCATCATCTTCCGTCCCCTCATCCCACACTCCTATTTTTGTCTTATTGTCTCATATAAAAATCAATATAAGATGTTGACGTGGCTTCATAATAATCGTTCAAGTAGGAGGGGAGGGAAGGATAGAATCCTTCTCCCAATCTCGACTGGGGTTTCCAATTTGAGATTGCATGAGTGCTTTGAGAAATGCAAAACTATGAAGTCCTTACTATCCGTATACTCCTAGCCCTGCCGCCTATCATCAATTAATCCTCTATGGCTGCAAGCATTGAAAAGTACTCAAGAACGGTGCAATTTCATACTCGTCGATCACCTTCCTAAAGACGTTCAGCCCCTCAAAGTGATGTCTACATCTCTGTAGCTACTACAAACCAAATATAAATTTGCACAGCTAGCTTGAAGGCATTTTAAACCACAAAAAAAATGTACATATCCAACTGGTGCAAAATAAAACCCTGTATCATCCTTTCAATCACACATTACTTTTGCACATAATAGCTTGAAGCATTTTGGTCGTAAGACTTCAACTCTAGGATACCATGAATGCTAAACAAATGCGCAGTAAAAGACATGAAAGCTGTAGAATTGTATAAGCTCAGCTCAATGAATGTATGTTGAGTGAGTTTTCCACGTTAATTGATAGCCATTACAAGATGAGTTTGTTACAAGTATGATAAATACAAAATAATCAAAAAGATTTTACCGAAACAACTGTTTGTATTTCAAAGTTATGGAGATAACTCAGATAAGGATGGACTCTTTTGTCGAGACTGCAGTGGATGAGTTTGATATTCATTCAAACTTCGGTTGTGAAGAATTGGGTGGGAGCCTTGGTTATGAAACGGGCTAACGTGGAACTCTTGCTAGGGTTTGTTGATGTGGTAAACTGCTCAGGAAATTGATTTGTACATTCATCGTTTCTTTATTTTTTTACTTTTGTATTAAATAAATAAAGAGAGCTACTAGACCCACTCCACAATCCTATTTCCCCACCCCACTCAAAAGGTAAAAATGAAAAACACTCTTTTCCCATCCACTGATATTCCTGAACTATCCCTTACAAAGAAAATTAGCAACCGCCACACATCCACCCACTCAATAGTAAGCAACCCCCTTTTCACTATCAACCAACTATATCTCTAATTTAATCAAGACTATGAGGATGAGCAACATCCTCGATTGACCTCGTAGTTGATCTCTACAATTACAACTCAAGTAGAGGACTAATCGTGGAAGAGGGGTATCAAAACCACATCAATTAGATGAACTAAGCACAGTTCCACACGGATTGCCGAAACTATAAATGGGTATGAGAGAAAAAGAAAAGGAGTAAGTTTTCTTAAGGTAATTGTAATGGGTCTATGGTGTTTGATGAAGATTTTGAATGGATGGGAAAGAATTGACATAAGAGATGAGGAAAACAGTGGATTCAACTTGGTTGGTGCAATGTGCGGTGTTTTCAATTTACTGGGCTCATGTTTTTGTTCCTTCTAATTTTCAGAATTTAATACAAAAATAAAAGAATAAAATAGTTAAAGATGGCCTTATAAGTCATTTGCAAAAGGTTAGAGTTGTTATTAAAAGTATCATTAAAAAGTGGGGGGAGAAATAGTGTTTGTGGGCAGGTGTATCATCTCCTTTATTTTATTAAAAGATGGGTAGAAAAATAGGACAATCGAATGGGGTTAGTAGCACTCTAAATAAAAAAGAATCGTTCTTTCTTCACTTTTCTCTTTCTAATTTTTGGACCAAATAAATAAAAAAGAATCAAACGGACAGAAAAACGAATTAAAAAAATAGAAGAGTTGTGAAAATCACTACCCAAACGCTATCTGCTTTTAAACTTTAAGGCCTGTTTCACAAAAGCTGACACACCCCGAACGAGGTCAGGGCATGCTGGCCGTCACGTGAAAGTGACGTAACCATGTGCACAGTGTGGAAGCAATTAATATAGTAATAGAAGGAGTACGAATAAATAAAAGCTAGTTTACATAAAGTAATAAAAACAAGTGCTAGCGTAAGTGAGACGCTAAGTTCAGAGCCAAAACGCCTAAAGCAGTCCAAAAGGAAAAGATGCGACGATAATACACCCGAAGGTGGCCCTACGCTGGTGATCGTCGGTCAGAAATGCCGGGAAAGCCCTCTGGGAAACCACCAAACTTGCTAGCTAGTTAGAACCTGGAGGGGCGCAAAACAAAAGCGTGAGTGGGCAAAAACAAAGCTTTTCGAAAACCATTTAGCAAAATAAGTTCTAACCCCTCGCTGTAAAACCTGTATACTTCCCAGAAAATAGATATATGTATATACACCAATCATGCTCAAGAATATGCTATGCCAAAACCTCAAAATGAAATGCAAGTGCTCAGGTATAAACCATATCAACAACATATAACTGGCAGCCAGAGTCACCTAAAGTGACCTGTACGGCTGAATCTAGAGCTCAAATCTCAATCACAATAACTAAACCTGCCCACGAGTCGGAACCACCTAAAGTGGTATGTACGACAGGCCTGGGTGTAATACATATGAACGCTCTAGTGCTACGATCACGTGAAGGCTGTGCGAATAATCGCCGGTCACCTACGAGTCGGAACCACCTAAAGTGGTCTGTATGACAGGACTGTGCACCTAACTTGGATCCAAGCTGAGCGTGTGGTGCGGGAGGTGTGTTAGCTACATTGTAATGTTTGGAAATTGAAAGAAAATCAAGAAGAAAGCTGAAGAGAAGAAAGATCAACACAGAGAGTTTTACAGAGAGATAGATTTAGAGAGAGAAATATGCTTTTGTATTGATTGATAGAATGAAGGTTACACAACTGTTTTTATAAGGGAGAGCCTAACTACTCTAACCAACTTACTAACTGTATTGCTAACTTGTATACTTAATACTCCCCCTCAATCTCAACTGGGGAAACCCAGTTTGAGATTGGAAGAACATCTACAATCACTGAACACAATGTTGAACCATCTGCAATCTTGCAACCCCACACCAAAGTCTCATGAGCAACTCTTTTGACACACCAAATTCCTTATCGAAAACCTTGGTCCCGCCAGCCACAGCCACTTCCAAAGCAGCAACCCTCTCTGTGAACTTATCAACCTAGGCTATGATTCTAGCAATTGCATGAGAATCTTTTGACATCACATTGCTTTTGCCTTCAACCTGTCCATCATTGTTTAGCATCTCTTTGCTATTAACTCCAACTTCTCCAGCATGGATTGGCATCACTAAACTGCGCTATTTCATATTGGTTCTTTACAAAGAACTTTAGCCCCACAAAAAATTCAATATTCATCTGCCTCTCGCAGGAGTTTCAATCGAAGAACAGCCTCTTATAAAATTGTAACACACCCTCAGGCCGGTTATAACAACTTCTTGCGGGATTACCCTTCGTGGGATTTACCGTCAACAACTTCATTTAACATTGGCTTCGGCCTTTAAACAGAAAAGTAACAAACTATAGTGTGGCATCGGCCTTAACTATAGCACCACGGGATCGCCCTTTGTGGATTTTACCAAAATACAACTACTCTTAACAGTGGCATCGGCCTTCACAATTTCAACAACAGAAAATCAACATCTATGTAGGATTACCCTTTGTGGGATTGACCTACTTACATCACGGAATTACCCTTCGTGGGATTTACCGTTTACAACTTCATCAAACTTCATCGTATAACCGGACTTACTGTAGATTCATGCTAACAATTGAGTTGGTTAGACTCAACATTATAGGCTGTAATAAGGAAAATACTGCACCACTCCTCAGTTAGCTGCTGAACAATCTTCTTAGACATTACAGTTCTGAATTTTGACACAAACCACAATCGGAACAACCACAAAATTGTACATACCAGAATGCAAGAATTCACACGCATTTTTCCAAATATATCAAGAGTTGCAGAAAGATCAAACCCAATAACCTTGCAGACCATCAGTGAAGCAGAGATAGAATTGGACACCACCATACAAATTGCACAATCCATCAATAACCAATATTCTTGAATCCAAATATCACAAACATAGAAATTAAGCAGAAGTGGCTAAAAAACTTAACCTTCTCGAAAATTCTGAGCTTGGCATTTCGTCAAACACTTGGGCTGCACATAGGTTTTAAACATTCTTCCATACCAGAGAACAGAGCACAGATCAAAATCCCAGAAAATAGAATTCAGAAAGCTGCACCACCAAGATGAATGAAGAAGCAAATAATCAATAGTGCAAAGAAAGCAAACTTTATTCTCAGTCACATCTTGTTTTCAAGCACCAAGAAATCAAAAGACCGACGGTGGAGCGAGATCTTTCAACTTTGGCCAAAAAACATGTATAAGCTGAGTATACAAACATTGCAGCATGTATGTTCCCTTAGTTTTCGTATTCCAGTATTCCCCAGCGAAAGCCCTCTCGGTTCCCTTTTTACGAGTAATGTAAAACTGTTCCTCTGTGAGTTTCTCCTTCCATTCTTGATCACTTACAGATTTGTAATCACCAACACCTGTCCCTTGAGCTCTGTCTGGGGAAGAAGCAGATGAACCCATTACACGACGAACATAGGAGAAAAGCCTCTGGGGTTTGACCAAAGATCGGGAACCCAAAATTAATTTCTTGGATTTCAAGCCAGATACGAACTGGGTTTTGGGGGAAATGCGAGCAGCTTTTGTGGGTAAGCTCGAACAAAAACTAGAAGACGCCATTGACGACCTTGAAATTGAGCCCTCTTATACCTTTCAAAGGTCCTGCAACAACCGAATGCGAGCAGATGTCACATGTCACCATCCTCTGATTATTTGAGCTTGATTCTACAATCTCGAACCATGATTGCGGAGGTTCTCTCACAACCCAACGAAGTCAAGAAGTCGAGAATCTGACCCCTACAACTCCGGCTTTGACCAAATCCTTGACGTCATCGACAACCTACTCGCCGCCAAACGCCAAAACCCATCTGACTGGTACACCGGTCTTAAAAAAATCTCGACCCAAATCCGCAAACCCAACTCTCATCCAAACCCAGTTCAAGAAACTCAGGACTGAGTTCGCAAACCCAGCAAGAACTGGAAAAAAAAAAAAATCAAAAGCAAAATCTACCCAAAAATTTGGAAAGAAAATAAGCTAGAAATAGAGGGAAATTAATGAGAAATGGAACCACCAGAATCAATGGCGTGAGCCTGGTGGCTCTGATACCATGTTAGCTACATTGTAATGTTTGGAAATTGAAAGAAAATCAAGAAGAAAGCTGAAGAGAAGAAAGATCAACATAGAGAGTTTTACAGAGAGATAGATTTAGAGAGAGAAATATGCTTTTGTATTGATTGATAGAATGAAGGTTACACAACTGTTTTTATAAGGGAGAGCCTAACTACTCTAACCAACTTACTAACTGTATTGCTAACTTGTATACTTAATAAGGTGAACATCACGTGAAGGACTGTGCCCTACTCTGGGCGGGAGCACGAACACCGGGGGTGCAGGTTATGAGCTCTCTAAGCATCTCTAATCACTATTGAATGCAAATATTAAATAACGCTTACCTGGCACTTACCTGTGCATCCACAGCACCAATTATGCATACGTATATATATATACGACTAATAAAGCAACTAATGATGCATAAGTAACGATAATATAACACATGGCATATAACTAATAAGCATTTAAATCAATTTCTGGGAATATATAAGTATATAGGTATATACGGAAAACCAAAAGCCCACTCACTGATAAGTGGAAGGGTCGTAGCCCCCCTGCCTTGAGTGACCACGTTCGTCCTCGGGATATGTCTCACCTATATGCGAAATAACTATAAAAACGTTAATTTTAAAGCACATAACCAAACTTTCGAAATAACTTCTCATACATTGCTCAAATGGGGCAAATGAATATACCAACGTGCTCTACTTGACCTCAGGATCACACCCAAATTTTTAGAAAAAATTTTCACCGCCGCACGCGCCCCCACGCGCCGGCCACGCGCAGGCACGTGCCTGGCACGCTGACGGCGTCAACTGACGCCGTAGGGAATATTCCATTAGTTCTAACGGATTCCGTCAACGGCGTCAGGAATATTCCGTCTCCTTCCCCGACGAACCTCCGGCGCCGTCGTCGGCGCCGGAAAACTGGAAAATTTTCAAACGTTTATATCTCATTCGTTTTTCACCCAAATTTCGCGATTTTGGTACCAAAATGAAGCCTAGAACTAGGGGAACACAATTATACTACTTTCAAGGGTTAAAAACCATGAAATCTCACCTGTCCAAACCACCTAACTCCGGCCAACTCCAAATACAGTGATCCCGACGTCCAATTCCTTCAAACGAACTACTCCGAGCCTCCTTGGGACCTCACCAAGCTATCTACAAGCTTCATTTTCCCTAAAACGTGAGAAATCACGTGTGCATGAATAGTACCCCAAAACGGACATTGTGAAATCAACGTGAAAACGATGGAGTTCATACCTGAAAATGGTACGGTTGGACTCCCACGAGCTTCACGAAATCGAATATGGGTTTAGTTTCTTCGATCTATGGAGGTGTAGTGTGCTTGTGTGTGTGTCCATACGTTTTCGAAGAAAAAGGGAAGGAATGGGGAAGGGAACTGGGCATGGGATAGGGGGTACAGGGCAGGGAAAGTGTGTAGGTGTAGGTTAGTGTGTGTGTGGCTCACAACAAGCCAACGAAAACCCAAAACAACCACAACACGAAAAGAAAACGCACTAGGGGCAATTTTGTCTTTTCACACGTACGTTAAAATGTTTCTGGGACGGGCTGTCACAAAAGCACTTTGATACAATTTGATCTGCTTAATTCAATCTAAATGTAATGGTAGGAACACTAAATTTGTTAACAAAATTTTGAAAACTAAACGATATTAAACATTAAATTTGTAGACAAAATTTGTAAACTAAACAAAATGAAAATTAATGATTTGATTATTACTTAAACTTTGATAAATGTACTCATTTCTTATTAATAATACACCATTTAGTTTGAAAATTTTGTCTACAAATTTAACCTCTATGGTAGACCTGGCAATTTCTTACACGACCCGTTAATACAACACGTAAACGACACAAAAATAACGGGTTTCGAGTCAACACGATAACTAATCGAGTCATTATCGGGTCACATGATAATAATCCGTTAATAACGGATCCTAAACAGGTTTACACGAGAGTGACACGCGGATAACTAGTTTTGACACAATAAGAAAAAAAATATTTTGATGATTTTAATTTTTAAACTACTAAAACAAACTTACTATAAAATGCAATAGATATAATGAATATGTATATATTGTTTATTAATTATTACTCTATTATTATTCTATATAAATTTTAAAATTTAAGTTTTATTTATTTATTTATTTTTGTGGTATATTATAGACAAATATTGAGATTAAAAATCATAAAACACATTAAAAATAAAAATATCAAGTAATTTAAAAATACCAAACACATTAAAAAAATTATAATAATTAATTTACATGTGCGAAAAATATGAAAAAATATGCAAACGCTCGTAGTCGCATCCTTTACGCTTTGAGAATGGGTATATGATCGCTTGAATTTTTAAAACCATACAAACTCTCATGAATAGTATTTTTAACTCTCATGAATAATATTTTTAAGGGAGTTCAAAATTCATAATTATTAATGTATAAGTATGAAAGATGTGAAAGCATAATAAACCTTCATAATTGCATCCTCAACGCTTAAACGATGGTTACATGGCCGTTTAAATTTTTAAAACCCTCCAAATCTCATGAACAGTGTTTTTTATTTAAATGCAAAATTAATAAAATTAATAATAATTATTGTAGAAGTGTGAAAAATGTAATCACTTGTAATGAAAAACTTTACAATTTTCATAAGGAGTCAACTCCGAAATTTAGTATGTATATACTAATTTAGTATTATTTTACATTTTTTTGGATCAAATTATGTTTTTCATTTTCATTTTTTATTGATTTAAAATATATTTTTTTAACAGATAACGGATCAGATCATATTACCTAATAATGTTAATGGGTTGATTTCGGATCGGATCATATTACCCGTTTACTTAAACGGGTATTGCACAACACGACCCGTTAAGCTATCGGGTATGACACAAAAATGATACAAACACAAGAAATACAACATGAATACCAGGTCTACTCTGTGGTATTACTCCAAACAAAAAGAACTTCTAATTTATTTTATTTTTTGAAATGGCTCAAATATCACACACTCCATTCATACCTCCTTCCGTACTATTATTCCGAGATAGCTTAATTAAACAAGTTAATTAGATTATGCCAGAAAGCTCCAAAATAGAAGCCAAAGGATGGCTTTTCCCTCTTCTTCCCTTATGAGCTGGCACAAAGTACGATTCCTGCTGCTTCCCAAATATTTTTTCAATGTCTTGCCCAAATGCCAGCTGCTTAGCCTCCCTATCCATCTGCAGTATTATGTTGTCCTTTTGCCCTGCTTTTTCAACAAACCACAATTAGCTATACAGTTAAACATGCCCAATGGTTTTAATTGTCGAATCAGTTTGACACATACACCAAAATAGGGGTTTCAGGTAGATGAGTTCAATACCTAATTATTATGTGACTCCTACGTCCTTTAGTGTAAATATACTGTTTCTAACTTGATTAATCTACCTGCAAGGAAGTTCCTCGTGCTGTATTGGGCATTGAGTCCGAATCCCAGGATTCGGATGTTTTGGTTTTGGTTGCCGCTCTGGGTAACAAAGGCAACGGGATGACCAGCTGGGATAACGAAAGCATCACCAGGTGACAGTTGAGCATTGACCTTCATGAACCTTCCACTTTGTTCTCCCTGCTCCTGTTGCTCCATCGTCTCTTGGCCATGCATTTGGCTTGCCAAGTGGGGGCACCCCATTTCGACATGTACATTTCCTTCCACAACATATATGAGGAATGTAGCTTTTGAATTGAAGTGTGGCACCATCATAGTTTGCTGCAAAAAATTGATAAGATTTTCATTACCCACAGGTAATAATCCACATTAGTATACTGAAGCAAATTAGCGGACATCACAATTTTATAAATCATTATGGCTGAAATCATCAAATTAGGCTAGATATAGTTGACACATAAAAAAAGTATTAATCATTTAAACAATTAAGATTTTGTATTTTTTTCGTTGCAGCTAATTTCCCTTTAATTAATTTGTTTTGGGATTAATGGTGAATTACTTGGTTCATCTCAATGCAACTGACTGAGACGTCCATGTCCTGGAACTGATTGAACTCTTCAGGGCGAGCCTCAAAGAGCTGGCCGTAGTTGTTGGAGTGCACAGGTTTTAGTTGTCTCAGATTGAACGGACCCTCAGACTGTCGGCGTCCTTCACGCCTGGCCGAAGAAGCACGCTGACTCAATGCCTCAAGTTGCTCCTTTGGGGCTCTCATGACTATGCCTTGGCCCCCTTGTTGGCCCCTTTGTTGTCTAAAGCCCTGCTCCAGCTCTTTTCTTGGGGTCTAATCAAATAATTAATAGTTGTAAATTAGAGCCTAATTAATCTATGTGAACAAATTAAATCAAGTTATAACTTACATTGAAGGCAGATTCAAGAATGTCATTGCTAAAAACGCTGAAGTACGACTCGGGATTTCCAGAACCAGCAGGGAAGAATTCCTGAAGAAAGTTAAAGCAATGACATAAATTACCAACCCCAAATATTAAAACCAAAACAAAATTCAAGTGTTTGTTTGAATTTTATTTGGGTTTGGGGGTATTTAATGGCTCAAACAAACAAAAATAAAAATTACCAAAGCTAATATTTTGATGAAATGAAGTGGAGATTTTGGTTACCTCAAATCGTCCAGGACTGTTAACAGAGCGGATGAGCTTTGCAATGTGAAGAGGTTCATCGTTGTTATTGTTAGTTAAGTAAATAGTAGTCCCTGCACGAACTCTGATCACATCTCCATGCTCCATGTTGAAGGACTCCCTTCTGTCTTTCAACAGAAGAGTACAGGTACACTGTCCTGAAATTGCAAGGCAACGAAAACACGAAGATATTAGAGCTTATGATAAAATAGATTCATATAAGAAAAATGATTGTTAATTAGTGCTTATGATAAAATAGATTCATATAAGAAAAATGATTGTTAATTAGTGCTTATGATAAAATAGCTTCATATAAGAAAAATGATTGTTAATGGAGGACTGACTCACCATTGAGAACAACGAAAATCGCTTCCGCATCACAATGGTGTGGGAGAACAAAAGTGTTAGGCATTGCCTCAAAGATGGCCAACCGGTAGTTCTTAATGCCACGAAGAAGCTCACTCTTTCCAAACCTCTCAAGTACCTGAAGACCGCCTTCATTGGACTGGAACCGCGACTGAAACATCTGTGATGGAAAGTAGAAGGGATTGTTCCTCTGATCCCCCATCATCTGCTCCTCTTCTCCTTGTCCATATCGGTTCAGATGAACTCCTCCTGTGCTGCCGCTCTGCTGCTGCTGTCCTTGCTGTGCGCACTGTAGTTTACATTGTTTTTTCTGATCATCATCCTGTGCTTGCTTTTCACAAGCCTTCTTGCACTGCTTGAATTGCTGTTTCTCCTGTTCAAATTGTTGCTTGCACTGTTTTGGGCATTGCTCTTGTTGTCCCTGGCGCTGCTGTTGACTCTTGCAGCTTTGCTTGCACTGCTCGTATCGCTCTTTGGCACCGCCATAACCTGAGCCATTTAGTGCCTCATCATCCTCTACTTCATTACCTCCTCCTCCTCGTCCTTGGTGCTGCTGCTCTCTCTGTTGTTTGCACTGTTCTTTGCATTGTCGTCTTTCATCATCATGCTGCGATGACCTTTCGCAGCCCTGCTTGCACTGCTGGTACTGCCCTTTCTCCTGTTCAAATTGTTCCCTGCACTGCCTTGGGCACTGCTCTTGTTCTCCTTGACCCTGTTGTTGTCTGCTGCAACTCTCCACGCACTGATCGTAACGCTGTCTGGACTTGCCATTTAGGTCTTCATCCTCTACTCCGTTGTCTCCACTGCCTTGTCCTTTCCCTTGCCCTTGTTGTTGCCTTCGTTGCTGATCTTTGATCTCCTGTATGCACGTACTTAGACATTGCTGTTGTTGGCCATGTTCTTGGCTCTGGCACCGCTGGTGGCATTGTTCGAATTGTTTCTCTAGCTGTTCAACTTGCTGCTCACACTGTCTTTGGCATTGCTGCCCCCCACCACTCCCTTGATGCCTCTCACAATATTGCTGGCATATTCTCTTCATCTGCTTGCGCTCTTGTTCTTGTTGTCCTTGTTGTCCATGTTGCCTCATTTGGTCTTGACACTTTTGCAGACACAGGTGCTGCTGTTGGCCGCGCTGCGACTGGCAACGCTGCTGACATTGCTGTTGCCCATATTGTTGTCCTTGTTGCCTCATTTGATCTTGTCCTTGCTGCCCTTGTTGCCTCATTTGATCTTGGCACTCTTGCAGACACTGATGCTGCTTTTGGCCACGCTGTGATTGGCAGCGCTGCTGGCATTGCTGATGACCATGTTGCCTCATTTGATCTTGGCATTCTTGTAAACACTGGTGCTGCTTTTGGCCGCGCAGTGACTGGCAACGCTGCTGACACTGCTGCAGCTCGTGATGGTTAGAAACATAACTTTGTAACTCCTCACCTTGTCCTCCCTCGATATGCTGGCGGCAAATCTTCTGGCATATCTCCGGCGATTGAATGGTCTGTTGGCATTGTTCGTGGCACTGCTTGAATTTCCGTTGCTGCATGCACTGCCTTTGACAATGTTCCAGCGGAACCCGTGCTCCCTGCTTCTCACACTCCTGTCGGCATTCCTGACCATGAGATTGGCTGTACCACACCATTTCGCCAGCAACCGGAGGACCCCACCAGGGCCCCATATTCTTGCATCGGGACAAACACGTGGATTGGATTGGAAGGCTCTGGAAGTCCTTACATTCTCTTTGACATTGCTGGTCTGTATCTTGCTCTGCAAGAGTGAAAGACGGAGAGAAAGCAAGGAAAAGAGAAGAAACCAACAACAGGAAAGGAAGCCAAGCTTTCGAATTGATCACCATTTTTGCTAATTTTCTTTAATTTTATGCTCCTGTGGGTTGAATGGCTCAAAGGGTTCGCGTATTTATACAAGATTAAAGCTGAGCGTGCATGTAAATTTGTACATTTGTCCATGCACATTACATGCAAGGTGACTAGTGTAGATGGCGAAATCTTGACGTGTCCAATTTGTGAAATTCAAAGGGCGCAGGATTCGAGATGATTTATCCAAACTTGGTCTTCACGTGGGTGCGAATGCGGACGAAATGGTGAGGAAATGTGAGACTTTGCGGAGTCGACTGGGTTAGTTGGAAACGAGCAGGTGGTGGGGGTGGGGGTTCTGCTCGATGGACAGGTAAGGGGGAACGTGTTGAGGTGCATGTAAGTGAGAAGCCAGGAATCGGAAGTGGGTTGGTGGACGCGGCGATGCTCATCCATAGTTTGGATATTGACGGATTACTTATGGTGGTGGAGAAAAAGCCGAAGGGAGGGATGTCTCTGCACAAATGGGGGACTGCTTGGCTTTACCTTCTCTTGGCTTATATATTGCACGAAAGTTCCGACTTCTTTTCTCAATGGTGTATGAAGTTTAGTTCAAGCTATCCAGTATCATTTAGATTACAAAAGGATCTTTCCGTCGGTTTTCCTTTGAACTTGTACTTCATCGTCGATATTATGATCGATCAATCTCCCGTAACTTTTATAAATGGTCAATTTTTCTTACATTTCTTCAAATTTTAGATATTGGTACTGAACATATTTTTAATGTTTCTTTTTTTCAAAAATCATTCTTAGATTAAACTACCATCTACATTTGCAAATTATAAAAAGGCAAAATTCTATTTGTCATTTCCATTTTACAAAACAGCCATTCAAAACGTGTTTTGTGAAATCTAACTAAACAGGCGCCTAATTTTTTTTAGTTCTCAATTTTCGTGTTTTTTTTTTTTTTTTTGCAATTTTTAGTTTAAAAAAATAAAAAATAAAAAAAATATTTTATCAAATTGCCCTAAAATTTTGTAAAAAAAAAAATGTTTTCCAACACTCCGAGTTCAACCCAGAAGTCAACAAATATTCCAAGTTTTTAGTTTTCTACACCGGATGACTGTTGTTAAGTTTAATATATAAATATAGTTAAAGTACAATTGGGAGCAAAAAGAAAACAAAAGATATCTCATCTCATCCCATATATGAGAATGGAAATATTTCTCTGCACATTTTTCTTCACAATGAACAGTTGAGATGTAACTAATTAATAATTGTTTACATGTGGAAAAAAATGTACAAATGAGCAAAGCTCGAGAATGAGAACGCCCAAGGTTCCAACCGAAAAGAAAAAAGAAATAGCTAGAAAACTCCAAAGCTCTTGAAGGCCCAATCTCATCTATCCCACAAACTGGGGCTTTAGATGTTATTATTAGCACTCTAAAAAGAATGATACGAGAGTTACCGCTAAACTTGATAATTTCTTACACGACTCATTAACCTGGCATAATAGGAAAATAATAGGTTTCGAATAAACCAGTTAATAAGTGAGGTCGGCATCGGATCACCTGTTAAGAACCTTGTTAACAAATCAAATCATTATCGAGTTACTCGTTAACAAATCGAGTCGTTATTGAGTCACTCGTTAAGATAATGAGTATTACACATAAACAACATGAACATGATCATGAAAATTTCTCACTCAACCATTAACCCAACACAAAATGACACGATCCGTTAATGAGTCGAATTGTTATCGGATCATTTGTAAAAGAACTATTTAAATAACAAATTTGACACGACACAATTTGTTAAGAAAATGAATATGACATGAAAACGACAAACATGACTCATTTGTCCGGTCTAGTTGCCGCATACAATCCGCCATGTAGAAGAATTTTCCTTGCCTATGGATATTTAAGTGCTAGATTTGCCCTAATAGATTACGTTTAAATATGTTATATTTCTAGCATTATCGTACTCATCCGGTGTAGCAAATTAATATCTTGGATAATTTGATCTTCTGGGTTCGACTCCCAGCACCGGAAATAATTTTTTTCGTTTTCGGAAAAGTCTTTGTTGCCTTCCCTTATTTTTTTGGGTACATTTTTTTCCTTTTGATGAATCTTCCTGTAAAATTTGACACATTAATTGAAGGGTAATTAGATCCCAAAAAAAATAAAAATCAATTGAAGGGTAATTTTCTTGGGTTAAACTAGCTTGAAAAAAAGGGATTGATTTTGCATGGTGGGAGTGAACAAATACCGAACCTCAATTTTTTTCATATCTGGCTCTGCATTTTGATCGGGTGTCTCGTCGTCGTCGGTGCCTAACATGCAGGTTAGCTTCCCCGATATGCATGTATGCTCATCAGATTTGGGGATTGTTGGTGTGACAATTTTAATTTGGGGAATTTTGATCTCGATTTTCTTTTCTTTTTTTTCTATGTTAAAGGTAAATTTCATCACCGTCACAATAAATTTACACAAACGAAAGCCAAATTACAAAGAAACTGCAAACCGTAATAATGAACACACAACAGAAAACCTAACAGCTTACTGCTTGTTCCGCCGCCAACAACATAACCACATAACAGAAATGTGAAATCGCGTATTTTAAATTATATTTATTTACTTTGGAGTTCTAATTAAAAAGTTTTGTGATATTTTAAACACATGTATTAGCCACACTGTCATTCCTTGACGTGTTATCTTGATAACTAACGTTTTACATAACACTTATATAACTTAATTTGATCTCATTCCAAATATGTAGTAATCCATTTAATTTAAGTGCGTGTAAATTTCCCCATCTTATTTGCATGCATTTAGACACATCCTGCTTACAAATTATGTCCAGCTCTACCTCCCTTCCTAAGTGTCATGTCTTCATGTCTTTGCTCCAGCCATTCGACACCTCAAGTGCATATTCACCAACATGGCCGACCTATGTCTCCTATAAATAGCATCACCACTTCAAATTTTATTCATACCATCTCTTTACAACTTCTCGCGTTGCATGCATTTGTTGTAGTAGTTTTGCATGCATGAATATATATATAGTTTATAGAGGGGGAGAAAGGAAAGAGAATTTAGGGTTAGTGAGTTGATTATGTGGAAAATTATTAGTAGGCTTGTCTTGCAAATGTTTTAGCTATCGATCGAGGTGAGTGGTTTATGTAATGTGTTTCAAAACATTTTTATTTTCTGATTTATGAAAATCATGAGATATCATGTGATTTATCTATTTTAAATATCTATCTATTTCAAGTCAAGCGTGTATGATTTTGCTGTAAATGCTTTGATGAGAATATATGGTGATATGTGGATTTATCTGAGGTTGTTCATGGAGCATGACAGCTTTAGTGTTGCATTAGCGCGATGAATAAATGTAAATTCAAAACGGAAACATTAGGGCGACAATGGTCATTAGAGATCACGTGGTGAGTTACATTTGACTGAAGAATATAATAACATGTAAAGGGATGATGTGGTATGGCACTATGCTATAGAGATTTGATATTATTAATCATATTTTCTAGTGTGGGTAAAACATCACACTTGACTGCATATTACATATTCTCCTCAATAGACGATGGTGGTTATTGCTTACCCTTCACCTTTATATTTTTTTCAAATGAGTTATTTAGCAAGACAAGTGCTAGACGAGCTTAGGTTGTATTAGACAAGGGATTTAAGAGTTTTTATTATTTTTGTACACCTTGTAAGGATTTTGGAGTTATTTTTATAAGAGAAGTTTGTTTTTGTTTTTATTTTTACTTTTATTTGCACGCCGGGTGTGGAGTTTATTTTGCCACCGACCCTAGGTCCAAGGCGCGACAAGAAAGTATCCATGTTGTACCATATGTCTAACACTCAATAGATTTTCATCTAGTCCAGGTACTATCCAGACTTCCTTGATATATTTAGTCCCATACTTGGTTTCAATCACCAAGGTTCCATGTCCTGTAGCTTGTACTAGCTCACCATTTTCCATCTTCAATTTGAATGTCACATTCTTATCAACATTGATCAACAAGGATTTTTGTGATGTCATGTGATTGCAACATCCACTGTTTATGTACCAAACACTAAGCTTGTTCTTCGTAAACTAAGTGGAATGGCAACCATAGAACATTGAAGCCTCTTCTTCCACATGCTTAGCATGATGAACAAGTTGTTTCATCTTGCTATTACAGTTCTTTGCTATATGACCCAATTTGTTACATCTGTAACGCTTTGGTTTATCTTTGAACCAACAAATGTTGTAGTTTATCACAATATTTACACAACTCCTTAGCATTCTCCTTATTTCCTCCATGTTTCACAAGTGGACCAAATCTATCACTAACCTTAAAACCTCCTTTCTTCTCTTTGTTCTTCCATAACCTCTTTCCTTTGGAGCTATTTTTGTGTGAGCTATATCTAGAGGCTATATGCAAGCTACTAAATGTTTTTGCAGTGACTTCACTCTCCTCAGCGTGTCTTAGTATCTCTAGTCAAATTATTTCAGAGTAGCAACAACCTCAGTAGGATTAATCTCATCTAGTTTCTTAGTCCCCTCAATCACAAAGACAATATAATCATAGTTAGGAGTAAGGCTAATTAACAATTTCTCAACTATTCTCTTGTTTGACCACTCCTCACCATACACCTTCATTTGGTTAATCATATCAAACAATCTAGTCAAATAAGAGGATATCATTTCACCATTTCTCATCTAAGCATATTTAAAATATCTTCTAATACCTTGCACTTTCACTGCTCGAACCTGAGAATCACCTCTATTTCTTGCTTCAACATGTCCCAACTAGCCTTGGTCATCTCTTGATTTGCAAATGTTGGGGAAGATTTCATCCTACTTAAACTTTGGATCAATCGAAGATCCCTAGCATCGCGAGCAATCAAATCTTGAGCAACAATTTGTTATTTCTTAATGAGTTCACCATCTGAATCTGAGGAAAGTCCATAGCCTTCCTCTACAAATTTCAAGAGATTATGAAACTTCAATATAGTCTCAATTTTGAGTATTAGAAATCATAGTTGACTCCAGTGAATGCTGGAGCTCGAAGCTTAGCTCCAGATCTGGTGATCTTGCTTGAAATTGAGTTCTTCGTTGAAAATCCAAAAGCAATCCTTCACAGTTCACGCCCCTTGATTCAATTCGGACCAACCTCTGAGGCCATGCTGTTACATTGATTTTGGAGGCTACTTAGTTTTGTTTACTAGAAAATAAAAAATGAGAGGATGAAGACAATGAGCTCATAAAAGGAGAGTACATAGCTCTTTAGATTTCACGTTGGGTTCTATTACATCAGCTTGAACACACGCAAAGCATGAGTAAAGGAAACGACCGTTACAAACTCACACGCTCGACACGCTTGAGCTAGCTCACGTGCAATGCATGGGCATCACTTAAAATTATCAACTGCTATGACAAATGGCACAATACTTGCCTATCAGCTTCTTTTAATATTGGAAACCGTAACGAAAAACTCTCCGGTACTGTGTACTTTAATAAAAAATTATATTTTTACACTAAAATATCAATCATGATACTATTTACTTTACCCTTTTGTTCTTATTGTTAAAACTTAAAATTTTCAAGCCTTTTTCGTTAGTTTTCTTTTTAATCTTAGCAGTCTATTACATATTCAAAATAGAAAGATGAATAAGCAGCAGATTTGGTTTCTTCACTTCAATTCCCGGTACCAGCATTCCTTCGTCACTGCAATGCTGAACTAATCTCTGTAATTATCCTTTTGCAAACAATCCTTAAACCTCAACAGAAACTCATAGAAGATAAAGACGTCTACATGTATGGGTACGTCTTAAGTCTTGTCTTAACTTTGCTTCTATTCCTCTATTCCAATTCGGTCTTCATGCAAACAGAATTTCAAATCTTGAAATTAATTAATCTCCAAATTTTTTTTTGAGATAATTAATCCCCAAATTGTTAATAATGATTTCTGTTTTTTATCCCCTTATTTGTAGTCTAACCTATTTTATAAGTTAATTCCTTCAAATATAATTTATATCAATAAAATTATTGTTACCACGAAATACAACACCTCCAACAGTGGCGTGAGATAAACAAATAATGTGATTCACTTAGCATTACTGCAACTTATATATAAATTTATTGCTAGCCAATAGTATATATAATTAAGAAATTAGGTACAGAAATTTGTTTTTGACTGATTAGTAATAGACACCTGCATATTATGCATTTTTAGCAACTTGCTGAAATGTTACACTTTTCCTTATTTGTTAGATGCGTCAAAACGACTGGTTTTAAACTTGCATTAACATGCAACCTGAAATTTTGATGATGCAGATGCAACCTGAAATTTTAATGATGCAGATACCTAACTGCATTTTGCTCCTTGAAAGCCTAGACCATCAGATGCATTCGACGGGTTCGACAAAAAACTCGATCCAGAGAGTAAAGTAAAATGCAGCAAAGCCATGAAAGTTCAATTTGGTAATGCAGAAGGAGAATCTACCAAGGGAAAACTACCAGTTTACCAAGGCAATTAATTTAGATGGGAATTCCTTTATGATGGATGTATATAGCTAAATGTGGATTTGTAATAGTCTCTTCCAAATTTCCAATTCGACTTCAAATATATTAAAACCCTACTGTTTTGAATTTTACATCAGCTTTGATTTGGTGAATCCGCTTTCAAAGAGTTTGTTTGCCTTGAGATTTACTCATGTTTGCCCAAATCTTATGGTGTGCCTGCTTTGTTCTACAAAGTAGCGCCATCGGGATTTAATTATATTGAACACCTATAACTTGTTTGTCCATTTCCAACAGAAAATCTTATGTCATCTGGTGTGTCCACCTTTTTGGATTCTACGTCCACGCCACATTAACAAACTAACAAAATTTGCAACGGACTAATGATTCTAGCTATATAAAATTTACAAGACTAAGAATCTAATAAATTTGAATTCGATGAACAAATTTAAATCGGGTTTCCAGTTTAGGGAGTAAAATGCTCCAATTTTGAGACCCCTGAAAAATAGAAAGCCAAACACAAGTGACCCTCTATCATAGTAGTGGAAAGGAGGATTGTCCTTGCATCACAGCTTGGATTTGAACCACGTCGGTCCTAATCTAACAAATTTACGGTTTGACCAAAAAAAAACCATGTTCTGCTACTGCTAGTTTAGTTTTGGTGCTTCTGGTTATTGCGTTTCAGCCACTGAGCAGCAATGTACAGAAGTAGTGATGGATAGAGCAAAGAATCTTTAAATCATGACTTTTCGACATAAACGGCCAAGCCTGTGAATTTTGGCTTGCTTGTCAATTCCTTGAGCAGGAAGCACCACGACCTTTTTCAGTAAAATATATAATTACCAAGACCCAGATATCGATCAACCCCTGAAACTTCCTTTATTCTGTGCTAGCTTCTGTTCTCACTTCAGTAAATAAATATTCATCAAAAATTAACTCAGACATATTTAGTACGAGCATTATTTGACTCTTTACCACTAAGAAAGATTACAAATCGAAAACTAACACATGTACTAAATTAAAATCATAAAAGGAAAAGTTTCTATATACCTACATGCACTCCCTAATTTATATACTTACGAAGACAAAACTCATCATATGTTAAGAGTCGATTATTTTCCTGTAAACCCACATTTTTCCTTTTTCAATCTTCACATTTTAACAGAATTTTCTTTTCATTTTTGATTCTTGGGTGGGGGTTTAAATGCATGCGTAGAAGATGAAACGCATGCACGTTATAGTTTTGGCAGTTAAAAATAAGATTATCAAGTGGTCCTTGCTACAGAGGTGTAATCATGACAGTTTAGTGCAAACTGGTAAAGACAGATGTGGAATGAACCCCCACTACAAAACAAAAATCATGGCTGCTCGTCTATTTTACCTGCCAAACCTGTAAAAACTGACTCGAGCTTTCCCAGTCTGTTAAACACCAGAGAGTTAAAAAGTAAAAGCACTCACAGTAACTTTTTCAGGATAAATCAATTGCCACGACTGGAAGTCTGGAAGAACAGGAGGCTTTTGGAATTCAATCATAAAACACCATTGTTTTTCTTTCTGTTTTCTTTGCATTTAATAACAAAAAGGATGTAAGAAGATGATTATTTTTAGCCTTTTCACTTTCATTCAGTCATCATATATATATCCCTAATTCCTAAACAAATAAAGAATCACGAATAATTAAAAAAAAAAAGTCTTCTTGTACTTTCCACTTGGCGAGTTCCGATTGGCTGAGTTCATCCTGCAAGACAAAAGTTTATAACTTTACGTAAGTAAAAGCTCAAGGGAAATTTAAATATTATTTACTGTAAGCACAGAAGTAAAAACACTTTTTAACACAATTATAGTACCTAATTAATGTGGGGTAAGTGCTTATTAACTGGATGACCAAATAATGGAGTGTTGTTTCTGACTGCTGAAACTGATTTTTTTACTGCTACCAAGTTATGAAACCAACTGTAGTTACTGTACAATTTGCTGTTCATGTATGAGTTAACAGACCAAAATTGCAAAATTAGCACCTGCTAAGAGAAGGTAAAATGGTCAAATTAGACAAACTAACCCTTCAAGGATGTACAGAAAAAAGCAAGAGAAAAAAGTCAATTAAAAAAGGAAAAGAAAAGAAAAGAAGAGTTACCTTTTTCGGTTTGTGGGCTAAGGGAGTGTCTCTATCAACCCTACAAGTATGTTCTTCAAAGTGATTCCCGCCTGCAACTGCAACTGGGGACCAAATTCTAAATAAGACCAAGAAATAACCAAGATATCCATACTTGTGAAGAAAACAAGAGGATTAAAAAATTTGGACACTTTCAGGTTTACTAAAAGAGGCATTATTCCTCTCATTGCATGAGTTTTCATTTTAGGCATATCCAATAGGATCAAAATCTATGGATTGAACCGTCTGACGGGAGAAATGCTAAAGAGTGACACATGAAATGAAACTACAGTGAAAAAAGGGTTGATTTGATTGCGGAACCATACCAAGAGAAGAGTTGGAACTTGTTCAACTAAAATCTCTAGGGTACATCAGTGTATGATGTACAATGCTGAATTTAACGGCTAGATGTGGGGTCAAGAATCCAAGGGAATTTAAAAGAATTCCTAATTTAATAGGTATTGGGAACCTTAGGAACAACTCAATTATTTAACTAAACAAAACCTGCAAGTGAGACATACACTCAGATGACCATGTGATTTTGTATTGCAGGCATGACACGGACAGAACAAACAACAGAAAGAGAGCATACCTAAATGCAGGACCGATGTGGGTCATCACTGTTCCCTCATCCTTCAGAAAAAGTTTAGCTCGGTATATCCATGTGAATATGGAAGAAGCTCCTCAACTTCTACCCTAGAACTAGAATAACTCATGCTTTTCTTCAACCGGTTATGGCTTGATTCAACCTCAGCCCAAAATACGGCATAAACTGGTCTGTGATCTGAGAACCTAGATTCCCCACGGACATACGATAATTGCTGGAGACCTTCACCATACCACAATATTCGATCACACCTTCACAGATGAAAGGTTAATAAATTAGCAATTCAAAATTTTGGATGATCAATCCATTTTTATTCAATGTACACTTCATCTTCCATTTTATTCATCCATAATTCTCAGTAAAGTAGGGAAGATGGTCTTACCAAGCAGGTGTTCGACGTTTCTCCTTTGGGTGCATATCATCCCCTGCATATCTGTCTGAATTTGTTGAATACTTGTAAGTTGGTGGAAAATAAATCTTCCCCTCATTCCAGCCCCCAAAAACACGACCTCGTTTCTGCTCTATCCGTAACTGTTGCAAGAACTAATGTCAATTGCCTAATGAAGTAGTAAGAATGGAAGCAAGGATTTTAAAACAGAGAAGAAACATAGATAAGTATATTGAAACATGCCTGGTCATTCTCTAACAAGGCCCTCCAGTTTTGCATCTCAACTAACGCTTTAGCAGAGCGGTAAGAGAGGGAAATTCGATAATTTAAATCCCCAAGCCAAATAACACGACTAGAAGTCAAGAAAAAACATAATTAGAACAAGTGGCATATACCAGCAGCTGAACGCCTACAACAAAAGTATGCAATCAATGGTAGATAAGGTAAACAATTACTCATGCTCCAAGATTGTTTCTGGGGATTTCAGCGCGCCAGAGCCCTTAACTTTTGGAAATCTAGTCTTCCGAAGGATCTCCATGACATCAGAATTCCTTCTTAGTTCATCACCCTCCTTTTGTCCAGAGGTTAAATGAGTACAAACAAAGCAAAAGGTCGTATCGTGCAAAGACATGCTCACTGAAATGGATCCCTGAAAATCCAAACAGAAAATTATCTTTGTTATTTACGATTGAAAAATACATCGAAAAGAATCAAAACAACCATAACTAAGTGATTCAATACCTTATTTCCAAGATAACCCATTAATCCTCTTCCAACACATGATACTTTCATGTCTTTCACAGAATCCCTCAGTTCACTCCTGACCCATACTGTGAGAAATATGCCAACCATTTGCTTGCTTGCAACTAAGTTATACCTCGAATGCCCCGGCATTCTGTATCCATCATTGGATGCAGATCCGCCGTAGGACATTGGTGAGAATAAAACAGTACTTGGTGAATCGCCTGGTCCATTATCATCATCAGACGATGCCCATCTAGAATAGTCACTCGGTCTAGAATAGTCACTTGGCCTTGAGTAGTCACTCGGTCTTGAATAGTCACTTGGCCTATTACCCCATTTGAAATTGGGATCGCAATCACTTGGCCTCTGACCATAATCACTTGGCCTCTGACCGTAGTCGCTTTGCCTGTGACCATAGTCGCTTTGCCTGTGACCAAAGATCACTCGATCACAAACACTGAACCTTCGATCAAGTCGAGGTTGTGTGATAGAAGGGTCATTCTCCGTTCTCCAGCTGTGGGTTGCTTGAAATGATCGACGTTGGAAGAAAGACGAGTTCTTCTGCCTAGCTGATCCCTCAAAATCAGCATGTAGTTCTACAATTGGCTGTGGGATGGGAGATGGTGTATAGCACCCACCACCCCCACTGGTCCCGGGAAGATTGTTTAAGGTCTTCCGAATGAGAGCCAACCATTTCTTTGCTGGGCCATTGTCTTCTGCGCCCAGAACATTACCAGCATTTAGAGGAACTATCTCTTGAAACCTGAAAGAGAGAAGTATAGGTGTATATATGAGAAACATGCCTATAATTAGAGTTTGTTCTGAAAGAAGATGAGATTAAAACAGCGAAATCATACCCAAGAACATAAATATCCGCAGGAGGTGAGGCGTGAAGCCAATCACCCAGTTTCAGATTACTCGGAGGAGATCTTCCGGCCACATTCCATGTAGCAACAAAAATGCTGCCCCAATTCAAAAGAGAAAAACTTGTAAACAACACATTAGAGATCCAAAATACTTCATAAGAACAACATTGTAAAAGAAGATATATAGACATTTTACCTATGGTTCTCTACATCTATGATTCGAGGATGATCGAGATTCATTTTTCGCCTACGAACTTGCTCTGTGTTCTTGCTAAACTTTTCTGTCTTGCTTTTCTTAATTGTGCACGGTTCCCTCTCTGAGAAACTAGTCCTGTATTCAACCTGATCACCTCCTGAAGAACAAAATTATTGGAATTAAATGTATTTAACCCCAAGTTGAAGTATTAAAATATGAATCAGAAGAGAGGTCAATAATGCCAAAGAATTAAAAATTTTCATATATACAAGCCAAAACAGATGGGACAATTATGCAGTAACAGAATAGAAATACAAAACAGAACAGTGGCATTGCTGAGACAAAAACTCCAATTATCCAAAGCTATTAGTTAAATCGATTTTCTGTACTTAGATTAAGATTATGTCACCAGAAAACCCCAATAATTATATAATAATAGCAATACCAATCGTATGAAAAACCATTGGAAAAGACGGGTTTCTACCTCCATAGTTAACATCATCTGCCTGAAAGTCCTCATTTTTGCTCTTGATATTGAACCACTTTCTGACCATTTTCTTTGACCATGAGAGCTTCACCAAACAACAAACAAAGAATCAACAAACAATTCCCAGAAATCAAAACATAAACAAATTCATAAATAATCCAGGAAAATAATGCTTTTTTTTTTTTTAAACAGAATTAGAAAGTGAAGAAAAAAACCGTGCTTTTCTTGGAATTCTCAACTCTCATTGTTTCACTATTACTTCATACAGCTTCTGGGTTTATTTTCTGCTTCCCCAAATATGAAAAAAGTTTACTCCTTTAATCCTAAAACTCTAAAAACAATCCAGTAATCTGCAAATATTGGAAGAAAGAGAGGAAACTGCAAATGGGTTTTCTTATTTTTGGCCAATAATAAATGGGTTTTACTGTTTTGGTGTAGTTGCGCTATTAAACGCACTCAATGGTGATGTGTAGGCTCAAAGAAGGAAAACCCAGAAGAATATGAAGGCTCAAAGACTGGTGAGAGAGAGAGAGAGAAGAGAGAGAGAGAGAGAGAGAGAGAGAGCGCTTTAATGCGTGGAAGTGAGATGAGATTCTGAATTTAGAACAAGACAATGCGGCAGACAGAGAGAGAGGAAGAAAGAAAAAGAGAGCCCCCTTCTCTCTCTCTCTTTGAACCAAAGCGCCTCGTTCTTGGTAACAACAGCAAAGTATCGAACTTGAACAGTATAAAGCAATGGGGGAAGAGAGAGAGTGAGGAATGGGGGGAGAGAGAGAGTGAGGAGTGGTGAGAGAGAGTTAATTCTATTGAGAAATATTTAACCCCAAGCAATTAGCACAAGGAAGGCCCAACAGAACGGGAACCGGGCATGTTGTTTAGTTTTAAACTTGTGAGCAGAAACGACCCGGTCAGCAGAAGAATGGCTGCCCGCGGTCAGCAAAGTGAAGGGCAGGTTTTGAGATCCAGACATGTACAGTAGGCACTAGAGGGAGAGGGAGAGCTGTATCCTTCTGCACCATTTGGTCTACCCATCAAAGTAAAAGCAGTTTAAAGATGGAAAAAGAGAAAGCAGTGTTAATATATGTATCTGCTGTGGTCGTTACAAGTACTAGTACTATATTTGTTTATTTTTTTATTTTATTTCTTCTTTTGCTGGCAGAGATTTTTTTTTTTTTTCCTTTTTTTTTAGTCAAAAGAAATATTTTGTTAGATTAGTCACCGACGAAATTCGAACTCACGTCATCATGTAAGAATTCAACATATTTTCACCACTATGGTAAAGGATCACTCGCACTCGCAAAGAATGTTTGGGGTTGAACAATTTTTTCTTTTCATCAAATGCTATTATCTATACTAAAGGGAAGAGAAGTGCTTAGCCTCACAACGGCCTAACAATAATATGATTCAACATTTGACGATAATCAAATCTAAGACCTCTTACTTACAAGTGAAAAATGAATAGTATTACACTGTAGTACTAAGTGCTCTCGAAGAAATATTGTATTGATGATATTGGTAGCTACTACATGGTTTTTTGTTTTGGTGAAACTGTTGCGTTTTGGAGGTTTTGGAGGCATTCAACTTTAGCAAATGCATAAAATCTCCACGACAACTTCATTTCTTGTCCTCTATAGGTTTTTATTTCTAAAGTTCCAATCTTTAATTTTTGGAGCAATATGCATTTGTCATATGTGTGATTCTCTATGTTATTATATATGGAATGATTGTGGATGTTGGTTTGGGAGAATGTTGATGACCAATTTTGGGGGTTTATTAGCTCAAACTAGGTTCTGTGTCCTTGGAAACATATGCGGGTGTCCCAAATCTAAGGTGTTGGGGGTGCCCTTTTTTGTGTGCCACAATGGATGTTGGGGTTCCCTTTTTAATTTTTTAGAAGAGGTTGGTGAGTTTCTCTAAGCAATATTTTTCACTTTGGTTTTTACATTTGATTGGGGAGCTTTCCACATGAAATGTGCTTCCTAATAACTATTAGATTTATAAATGTTGAAGACTCTACTGTATAGTTAAGAATATTAGGGTCTGTTTGATATTCTACTTGAATTCAACTTTTTAAACTCAAAAACAATTTTCAAGTTTTAAGCCTTAAAAGCTTGTTTAGTAAGATTATTTTCAAAAACTAAACTCAATACTAACTCAAAAATAAAGTATATTCTCTAAAAACATAAAAAATGAGTTTTTAGAGTTTTTAAATTTAAACTCATTCCTTTATTTTGTCCCCCTCCTCCTCCCTCACTCCAAATCTATCTCTCTCTCTCTCTCTCTTTTTTATACCTTTTTCTTTTTTCCTTCAATCCGCTCTCTTCGTTCTCTCATCCGATCCTCTATCTTCTTTCTCTTTCTTTCAATCATCTATTACTTTCTTTCTTCCTCTCTCCTCTTTCTCCCTCTCCTGCGACTTCCTCTTTTTAGATCTCTTTGTCTAGTTTAAGTTTTAAGATTTAAAAAATGCAAATCACAAAACAATCAAGTTTTTGAGTCTTAAAGATAATTGTTTTCAAGAAATGCTTTTAAGAAATATTTTGAGAAATGATAAAAATTTTCAAATAAAATATCAAACAGACCCTTAAATTTTCGTTTCGAGGAAAAACAAACTTGAACCTATATTTCCTTTAAACAAGAAATAAGTTACCAATAAAATCCACGACGAATCTTTACACCAAACATATCAACATGTAATTGAAAAATGATCACCGCATGAAAATTTAGCAAACGAGAAACATCATAACGTAGGACCCATTTTGTTGGATCTCGCATGAGCACGTGATAAGCGAGGACTTCTTTGATTAGAGACTTTGAAGAGATCCCTCCTCTAGCATATTTTACTATTTTACTATTACATATGTATGATTTTTTAAAATATAAACGTCATTATTGTATTTAATCAAATTAAATGCCATTTATTAGTTTCTAGTTTTTTTTATTTTTTATTCAAACCCTAATTGGTACACTCTTGCCATTTCGAGATACAATGGAACTATAAGAATGAAGTAGAATGAAGTAGAAAGCGTAGATAGTTTTTTTAAAAGTACGATATTCATTAAGAATGATGTAGAAAACGTCTAAAGTGCCTAAGAAACATTTAACAGGGCTACACCAATTAAGTAGTATATGAATAGGGATTTTGAGCAAATGTGGTCACACAAAGTGGACTTCTAGCTTGATGTGCCCGTCCGCCCACGCCAAGCTCCAGCTCTTCTTGAGGATTCAACGAACCATGTTTGAAAGCCGTATTTGAACAAAAACAAGGTCTTCTCAAAGTTTGAAGTCTTAATTGGTTATTTAACTCTTAGTACCCATGACTCCATAAACATCCAAAGGCAAAGAGCAAGACTGTCTCTTATATTTTGTATTCGTTGTTGCAAATCCTCATGATTGTAATTGGGTCTTAAGCCATTGTTGAGGGGCTTACTTTTTAATGTTACAAGACAAAATCTAGTGAGGAAACGGCGGAATAATTGTTGTTGGGGGTACCACAATGGTATAAAATCACATCCACCCACGTTTCGATGGGTAATCCTTAATCACTTCATTAGCCTCCACTGACTAAATTCAGTTTTTATGATGACAATTTGGTCCCAATTCCCAAATACATATGCAAGATTGGAACTTGCACACAAATGCATTGTCTCCTTTGAAGTCCCATAATAGTGTGCTTTAAGCTACAACCTTTCAAGATTTCAACTCTAACAGGGACTGTTGAGAAGGAATCCTATATTGATGAGAGAAAAGTTTTTGTATGAGTTCATAAGTAAGTTGGGTTACTTTCGATATAACTAATTCATTTTATAGTGAAACCTCAATTTTCTTCGAGAACACCTCTTTTTTCAATGTGGGGAGAAGAAACTGGAGCACTTTTGTTATGACCCTTTCAAGAAATTTAAGTTGGATTGTTTATCCCTTTTTTTGTTCCTACGGAGAAAACATAAAGTTACACAACTACCACTAAAAGCTTATAAAAAAGAGAAAATTTTAACTGTCTGCCACACTGATATAATATGAGGGTGAACGAAAGAGTTGGTACAATCCTAACTCAGAGTATATCATCAAAATAAATACACATTTAACAAGTGTTGAACTGTTACATCATGTAGCGGTGAGAAAGAAATTACAACATCATCAAAATTAAAGAATCTGCTTCTAGTAGGCCATGAACTAGATTAGAATCATTCTCAACGAGTCCATAAGAAGTGATCCTATTTTTTTCATCGGTGACCGATCTGGCAGAAGAACTCAAAAGATAAAGAAGTATCGTTAATTTCTTCATGCTCGTTCCAAGTTCGACATTTGACAAAAATAATTTGCAAGTTTTAAGCTGGTGATAAATAATATGCTTAATATCAGCAACAAAAGTGTGCCACCAAATTCAACTCAACTCTGATAAAGAGTGCCATTAGTTTTTGCATGTCTACGTAGCATTATTCGAAAAAAGTTTAGACAATATTTTTTTCTTTTGAGAGAAAATAACCTTAATACCTAGATTTTCTGTTTCCGCCATTATACACTCCGTACCAAGTTTTAAAACATGAAATAATGAGTGGACTTCCATTTTTTTCATCAAGGTTAATTATCTAATCAGCATTAAATCATTAATCTTGATGAAGTGTTGTGTTTGGTGAATTATGTGCTTTTGCTTTTGTATGCAAGTTAGGACGACATTGTTATTGTTTTTGGTTTGCTTAGGCTAATGTGGGTCTTATGAAATGATTTGAAGCAATAACGAGAACAAAGTGAATATTGAATAGTGCAAAGAAATTTGTGAAAGTGAGAAGGATTGTATCAAAGACAAAGAGCAATGGGGCCATCCTTTGCAATTGACCGATATCTAAAGGGAAAAACAAAAACTTGACAAGTGACCCTACTAGAATTCCAAACATACTCCATTCTTGTACACTTTGACAACCTTGACGATTCACGAAGAATCTCATGAAATGGTATCTAACAAAAATCATATTGTTTTGATTCAATGAGGGCGTTATGAAAAGGGAAATTTGGAAATGCATACTCATCAAATATGCGCCATTACAAGAAGAGAAAAGGATGCTAGCTAGTATACAATGTCTTTTTGTCCATACATTTGGTTGCTTGTGTGCAAATAAATGATGCAATAGTTATTTACTTGTATATGTTTATATTATTTATTAAGCCAACTTCATTATCAACTAAAATTCTTTAAAATACAATTTTAACCTTTTATAAATAAATGAGCAAAAAAAGATAATTACTAAATCATGAGTATTTATTTCAAACCACAACAAAATTAATTTCTCTTTTATTTATAGAAAAATATCAATTGCTTAAAACTAAAAAAATTAATAATGAAAAAATTCTCTCATTCTAAAAGCTTTCTTCCACTACTATCTCAACTTCAATGCTAGTATTTGTTGGAAACTCATTTGACAGGGACCTCCTTTAGATAAGATGATAGTCTGTGAACTCAGTCGGTAGTGGATTTAGCATTCTAATATTGGGAAGTCGTAATCATGATACAGTAGACGTTAGTTAGGTGACGAACTGGGGCTTAGCGTTTATGCGCTTAAGTAGAGGCCTTGGTAAACTAGTTTTATTATTTAATATACAACATGCAACAATCTCATAAATTTTGGTTTAATATTTTAATGAATTTGACACTATGAGATGAAACTTCAAGTGATTACGAGTTCGTAGTACTTTACGAAATAGTATTCAGAGGACGTATGAATTTATAGTGAATTTAAAAAAAATTAAATAAATAACGGTATCAAACATATGGTATAAAAAATATTGGTTGAATATTACACCATTCCTTTATTAATTAAATGATAAGTAACACAATCTGAATGGATAACAATTAAAAAAGAAAAAGAAAAATGGGGAGTTCGTCACATGGGAAGTGGAAAGAGAAAGTCTTTCTTCTTTGTTGGAACTAAGGTCCAAGAGCAGTATAGCCATGGTAGTCTTCTCTGTATTCCTCTTCGTCTGAAATTAAATCTTTCTTCTTAATTCAAAGCTTATGTTACACAATCATGGTGGTCTTCTCTCTTCCATCACATGCCCAGACCATTGGGTGATCCTCAGAGGTCCTCACAAGCGCTTCTTCAGAGTTACGGGTGGTCTCGGGATCACCCAAATCCATGAATGGATCTGTCTCTGGGCTTAACCGTCAATGTAATATGATAATCCGATCAAAATCCTTCATTTTTAGGACCCCATAAAAAAAATAAAAATAAAAAACACAACACATATGTTCTATTAATACATATTGTGATTGTGTAAATCCTATGGAGAGATAGATTAGGAATCCTTTGAGATCTAGAAGATCTTTCCTAATAGACTTTGTATTCCTCGGATAGCAAATTTCTTTCCTCCTTATTACTATAAATAAAGGTACAATGATTGAGAAATTAATACACAATTCTCAAGCCTATTCTCCACTCTCTTCCTCTCCATGCCGCACCTCTTGGTTAAATACAGGCCACAACACAACAAAAGTTCTATGATTCTCTGTAGTGTAGGATACTTTGAGTTTTCTAACTGTTAGATCTTCATTTTATATTTTAAACAAATATTTAATGACTAAAACATCTTGAGTATCCTATATTCTAGGGTACCGTGAAAAATCTCAAAAAACAAATCAATGAAAGAAAAAACTATTTAGCCATCTAAAAAGGGAAATTGGAAAATTAACTAAAATTTGGACCATGAATAACCATCATAACTTTTCATAATTATAATCAAAATATGACATGAAAAATACTGCAATACCTTTCTTAACTAAAATTATTACAAAACTATATGTTTTCCATGGTTGGGAGGCCATCTAAAAGCTTTCGTGGTTTTTTATATCATATTTACTTGAAAGTTGTTTGATCATGGTCCAAATTTATAATGGTGGTTAAAATTCTATCATGGTCCAAATTTTAGCTAATTTTCCAAATTTCCCATCTAATAAGTGCAATACAACGAAAAGTTATATGGGTTCAAATAAAATTTCCGTATTTGCAATGAGCACTTTGATGTTCATGAATTGAAATGGTCAAGAAACTTTTCAATTTTGTGAATTTGATAATAAGGATCTGTATATTGGTATTTGGCTACAATACTTCCATGTATTTAATGTAATTGTCATCTCAACAGTTAGATGGTGATTTGATCAAATACATATATTCACGTGAATTACATCTAACCATCGGACTGTGATTGTACTAAATTACATGTAATTATTGTAGTCATTCCCCACCACGGAAGGCATACATGTGTTATATTCTATAGTGATGATCTACCGACGCCATAACCATAAGCTATTGATGTCTCGATATATGTGAAGGGCATTTTTGTAATTTTATGATATTTTATTTATTGTTTTAGCAATTTTTTTCCCATCATTTTGACAACCATGATTTAATTTCTGATTAGTTTGCCCAATTTTTCTTTGTTTTTGCTGGTTGTCAAGATGATAAACGAAGGAAAATATGTTGTATATGACATCCAAATTGCAACAGAAAAGGTCCCACTCTACACCTTAAAATCAAAATGTTGATCGATGCTTATATAGAACACAAGAAGTTCGTGAAGTGGTATCAAGGGAGCACCACGTTCATGGATTCAGACGAGGCACTATGAATCCATGATTCTGAATAAAAAGAATGGTATCTGGGAGTTGATTGCATCTTAGTCCCACTCATTGTCTATGAGAGCAAAGGAAGTGGCCATAGACCCTTGGCAAATCCCTTTCATAGTTCCACTGAAAGCAACTGCTGAGAAAAATAAGTGATGAATTGATTATATTTCAATTAGCTCCATTCACTCTGATGTTATATGCTTGACAAGTGAAAAGCATTTCTATTTAAGGAAGAATCCCCAATTATCATTGATGTGTTCAAATTCGTCATGAAATCGACAATACGCTCACAATGGTTGACAATCATTCACACGTAACAAAAAATGCAGATTAAATTAGACACAATTAAAACTTAGTCAAAACAAAATGGTTATAAAATTAACCTTGAAGCTTTCTACCTGATTAAAAATGGACATAACATTATGATTACCTGTCTTCTGAAGAGTAAATATTAAAGGGGATAGATGTCCGCAAAATTGTATGACTATGACTATGAGAGGAGATTTGCATTGCATTATTTCAGTAAGAGTAAATTATAGTAATGATCCCTTAACTTTAATCAAATTAGAACAATGGTCTCTCAACTAAAAATCTATTACCATTGATCCCTCAACTTATCAAAATGTGTGGCTATAGTCCTTTTCATTAATTTCGTCAAAATTTTGTCAAAATAAGTTATGTTGAAATAACCATTTATATAATTAGGGTCCATCAACTTATCAAAATGTGTAATTATGGTTCTTTTCGTCAATTACGTCAAAATTTTTGTCAAAACGGTTATGTTGGAATGATTATTACTACAATTGAGTTAAAGTTAAGGGAACCATTTCTCTAGTTGAATTAAAGTTGAGGGACCAATAGTAATGAATTTTTAGTTGAGGAACCATAGCTGCACGTTTTGATGAGTTGATAGACTAATAGTAATAGATTTTTAGTTGAAGGACCATTACGTCAATTGATTTAAAGTTAAAGAACTATAACTACAATTTACTCTCCCAATAAAATCAGGTTCATGCAAAAATAGGTCAATAAAACATAAAGAAACTCGAGGGAATATTTAGTACTGCTGCAGCCTGCTTTTTCTTTTTTGTTTCCCAAATCACCCTCTTTGCCATGCCCTTGAATCTTAAGGCCAAATAATGCAGATTTACGAGGCAGTCAAAGGTATGCAGCAATTGATTTTTTTTTCCAAGATTCTTCATTGCCTTTCTTTTGGCCCATTCCTCTTCAGTCTTTTTCTTTCATGACATTTGTATCCGTTTTAAAGACATGGTTTTGTTCTTTGTTTTCAAAATGTGACAAAGCTTTCTCACATGTCATTATCTTTGGCAGATTCTCTCATCACAGAAACAAAGTTCATTTTACCTCTGTGTTTGTACCAAATATTATATATAACCATCAGATGTAGACCTCGCATACGTTTTTATCCCTGATTAAAGGAATTTATACTGGTATGGGGTGCGTGTCATCATTTTTTTACACAATTTTTTACACACGTTTTGTGGGCCTCACTATGTAATATATTTTAACAATTCGCATCGTTTATGTTTTAGAACATCATTCATAGACTATTTTTACAAAAAATTAAACAAATCCGAAATTATTAAGACTTTCATTTGTAGTAAAGAAAATATACGAATACGGTTATACAAAGAAATCATAAACCCATAATCTAACATTCATATGTTTCAAATTTTGGTGTTTTTTGGTAGCATGATCTTCGACAAAAGACTTAAAAGATAGACGGTTTGAATCGTTGAAATATCAAAAGTAATGTAAAAAATGGTGTCTGAGATCCATGTCTATTTATATTAAGAACAAATCCCTCTCCACATATATATATATATATATGTATATGTGTATGTATGTATGTATTTTCTTTTATTTTGAAGGAGATATGATATATGAGAATCAAAATGGGATATTTAATTATAGGATGGTTGCTTACAAGCCAGTCATGCCTGTATAGGGACGGGAGTGCATTTTTGCTTATCACCCTTAGGTGGTGGTGAGGCTTTCTATCTCATTGAGTAATATTTGATGAGTTTGATTTAATCCATCTATTGCAAAAATCTCAAAATTTAATATTTTGACAACAATCAAGAGGATGGCCGGGAGCACCTTAAGTGTGGTGAGCAAAAATATTCCTTAAGAATGTTAGTATTTTTAAAAGTAAATCAATCGAGGAGAAATACGTATACGTGTAGTGCATTAAGTCAGGCTCTCTCACCCACAAAATGTGGGATCCATCATAAAGAATTAATCATTTTCTTATTGCAGTACACAAACTATTTCACTTAAATTCTGTATGAACTCAGATTCATAATCCTCATAATGTGTGCACGTAAATCTCATAAAAGGTTTATATTAATCATACATAAGAATTGGTGTACATGGTGGAATATCTGAACTTTCTGTTGGTGTTTTCTTTACTTATTAGTTTTACTCTTAACTATATTCATGGAAACATGAAGTTTCTTCTGGCTATTTTTACTTCACGTCCATGAATAATTGGATAGTTATTCTGGACTATCTTTGCGATATTGTTCTTTTTTCTCTCTCTCCCCCAGTTTTCCAGAGTTTCCTTTTGTACATTCCCAGATCCGATTGTTCATTATTTCTGTAACTGTTTCCTGATTGGTAATATATACCTTTCACGAGATTTATGTCAAAAACTAGGGCATGGTCCAGACTACATAAATATATATATCAGGACCACTGTTTTTAGGGTTTTGAATAGAAAGAAATCATTTGACCTAATCTAATAAAATCATTTTCTGGAATTATACTGTCTATAATTAGTGTGACACTGATCATTCATCATAATTCATAATGTGTGCATGCTAATTTCGATCAGTGGGGGACTTGGCTGTAATTGACAACCAAGTACATCATTACATACTTGATTTCTAGACCTTACATACAAAAGAATATTAGAGACGACAACTATGTACACTTGTTACGGTGCCATTTAATTTTTTTACTAAATTCGAAAAGCAAAGGGGAAAAAAAATTCAGACATCCTAATATTTTTTTTACAGAATAATTCAATAACTCATTAAAGTAAAAACTCTCTTCTATCTACTATTTCACCTGTAATACTCTAATTGATTCATAATTATGGAACTCTTTTAGATCGAGCACCTCTCCCATTAAGCAAGCTTGAGTTTTTCCTTTATAAATATAGGGTTCGAAGCGCTACTAATTTTTTAGAAGTAAATAAGTATAATACATTACTTTGACACAAAATAACAAGTTAATACGATTGGATATATACGATTTGACTTGGTTAGCGTGCGATTTTAACTTAAGCTTAAAATTGCACACCAAGCCAAAGAAACATCGCATTCAGTTTAACTGTTTAAGCCTCAAACTCAAAATAGTATATCCGAATTGGACCAATCCATTAGTATTAATAATGTTGAGTAAATCTGAACATAAATGCGAAGAGATATATAGTTCAATCGTACGGTAGAATAAAATTATAAATTGGCTGGCTGAAGCACCCACTTGCATTACATTGACATTTGTGATAGCCGGTCATCTCTTCCTCGTCCAAAATGTGTATCAAATCATTAGGTTCTGACCATTTCATTAGTCTTGTCGTCCCATTAAGCTCCCTAACATGAGCATTCAATATGATTTGGCCCAGCTAATGGTTGGTATATGGATGGGATGGCTCTCTGCGTTTAGGCCATGAAATTGAAATATATACACACACAAAGGTTTTTATTGCAAATGATGTTTTAATTTTCAAGGAGTCATCAGTTTGATCTTTTCATTTCAAACATGGGACTACAATGACCAATCAAATTACGTCACATGTATTATATAAACAATTATTTTTAAAAGATTTAAAATTTGGAAAACCAATTAAGAAAAAAAAAAAAAAAAAAAAGCACAGCGGCCAGCCATCACCCCACCGCCCCACCCCCATATTTTCCCCTTCCTTTCTGTTATCTCCTTCTCTTTGAATGAAGGGTGAATCCAAATTGGACTTTGACATAACATTAAAAAAATAACAATAACAAGATTTACACAAACTTAAATGAAAAAACTCGCATTTTTTCATAATTATGTGGCGTAATGTGATTGGTTGTTGGCGTTCCATACATGTGCCACATAAGCAAATTAATAGAAATTTTAACGGAATTTAATGACAAACACAAAATTAATAGCCTTCTCCAAAATAAAAGACGAAATTAATGAGTTTGAAATATAAAAAAAACTAAGCTGAAGGCTTGTCAAAGCATAAAGACCACTTGTGATAAAATATATATATATATATATATATATATATATATATATATATATATATGGTCCTGTGGAGAGGAGAGAAGGGGCATATGGTTGATGTCGAAACATGGAACACTAGGATGGTCCTATAATTGCGACGACATGTCGGTAAAATACATGAAACTAAGTTTAGGAAAGTGATTTTCGCCACACCTTTTTATCTCCACTCGATGTTTATTCATGGCCTTCAAATAAGTTAAAAAAATAATAGTAAATATATGGGTGCAAAAATCGTTTTCCTTAACGAGCAATATACAATTGCCTCATGGCTAGAGTACCGAATAAAGGTACCGCAAAACCAAAGAAATAAGCTCATTTCCAATGAGTTAGAATGTAGATTCTTGCAGCCCACCTGGAGATGAAGTGGACTGTCTACAAACCATTCAGCTAAGAAGTGGGCCAGTTTGTTCATCCTTTTTCCGGGGATTTCCTTGTGCTCTCAAGGATTTGATCATTACACTTGACCTCCAAAATTTATTCTTCTAAAATTTTCAAATTTTCCCCTCAATGTGATTTATCTGTTAATTGAAAAAAATCGAAAGAAAAGAAAGAAATTGACCGTTGGCCGGAGGGTTCTGCTCCCCGCCTTATAATGCTCCCATCAGTTGTCACTCTTGAAACATCCGATTTGTTCTGTTTACTTTGTGACAACCGACAAGGGAGGTTAGAGGAGGAGTAGGGCAAATGCTCACTACCACTAGAGGCACAAGTCATCACGTATATTGAGTTCTATATAAGTAAACAGTTGGGTGCATTTAGAAGATCCTTTAGTGGGTGTCCAATATATCCAAGCCCCTTCATATCCTTGTCATTTCGGCCATGTTGGATCGTTAGGTATGAATTTTAAGGCTTTGTACATTTGCAAAAGTGTGGAAAGAATTTGGCAGAGGTTGTTATTGTCATTTGATTGACATCAAACGGGTGATAAATAAACAAAGTACAAATACACGACATACATGGAACGATTCCAACGATGTGAACGGCGATATTGGTATTAAAGTGTATTGAGTTGTGTCTAACTTTTTAACAAATTAACCCTTGAAATTCAATTTGTCTAACTATGCTTTCTACCATCAAAATCCTTGAATATGTCCTTCAAAATTGGTTAGTGGAACAATAAAACACATTGTTGATAAGATTTCACAAGTGAATGTGGATGAAAAAATTAATAAAAGTTGAAGATGGTGTTTTACTGTTGTGGTCACTATTCTAAAAATTCTTATCTAGCGACACTTAGGCTCCGCCTAGGCAATAGGCGGCTGACCACCGTCCTAATTCATATTTACACTTTTAAAATTAAGAAATGGTACATAGACCTGCTTAGATGCCCGCCTAGCATGCCCAAATCCGCCTAGGCACCACTTAGGTCGCGACTCTCATTTTAACAGAAATTAAATAACTTTCATTTTACATTTTTTTAATAAATTGTAAGAGACTTATTAAATACTTGACTGAATACACATTATATGATTGTTCCCAATGTTTTCATTACGTTCTAATACTTTATTATGTATTTGTCATTCTATTTTGCAATTTATGTATCCCAATAAAATTATGTATTTTTTAAGTGTAAGCATACACTTATTTATATGATATAGAATAAATTTACTTAAATCCGCCTAGGCGCTAGGTCACAGCCCACCACCCTACTAATGCTTAGCGTTTTTAGAACTTCGGCTATGGTAAAAAGCAATCATGCATATGCACTCTTGTGGGGTTTGATTCCCACTAATCATTTCTCATAACAATTTAACCTGCTAATACTAGTTGTCAAACTAAAAAACAAAAAAAAAAAAAGAGGAGTGAAAGTTCTCTTTGCAAAATAAGAACAAAAAGGCTCTAACAAAACCTTTGGGAGACACGTGACACACATCTCAACAACAATGGATCATATTTGTGCCATTTAAATAATTTTAAAGATAGTGGATCCTACTTTGACAGTAGAAGCAAATTTAGATGCTATTTGAGTTTTGAAAAATTAATTGACAAAATTTAATTTTTAAGAAGTTAAGTGAGACTCGAGTTGAATTTCAAAAATGTTGTAAATAAGCATAATCTTCTTAATTAGGTCTTCAATAAGTCATTTTAATTATGTTATAATTGTAATTTATTATTAAGCTGAACAAATCGTGATCTAAATTGAACAAAATCGACCGGTGCCTAACCTTAGATGTCCAAAAGGATGCTTGAATACAAGGATATTTATAGGGTACAATACAAGATTTTGGAGTCTTCAACCCTTTTTCATTGGGCACGTTGACCTCCATATCATCATCAATGATAGTGAGGGTTTGTACTGTTAGTCATTTAATAGCCAATAATACTTACAAATTTCTAACTTTAGGACCCAAACTGTGAGTCGAGTGAGTAAAACCAAACCAAGTCCCACAGCGAACCCGAAGAACGTGAGTTTTGCACATTGGGTGTTCGAGAGACAAGAACAAATTGTGATTTTATTAATTGTTGCTTTTCTTCTAGTTTTTGTTTGACAATTCTCACAAACACAACAATAACAGAAGCTTTTTTTGCATCAATTTCTTTTGTTTTGGCAAAAATCTCAATTCTCTACCTAGAAACAATGGCAGCATCATTGATACTTTCCTGAAGACTTGCAGCTGTGGAAGTTTCTCACACTCTCCAAGGTATCTTCTTCCAAACCCACCTTTTCTTTTACAGGAATATGGGGTTTTTTTTTTTTGTCTCTAGCTTGTTGGTTTTGCACTTATAAGGTGTTTGGTTGCTCAGAAAATGTTGGGGAAAAGGCAAGCTCTAAGAAGTTGTTGTTTTCTCTCGTTTTCCTGGTTTTGAGATGTTCTTCTTTTAGGATATGAAAGTAGAGAAATTTGATTGTAGTGGGATTAAATTGGGCACAAGTATTGAACTTTGCATTCTGCATTCAGTCTGAATGGAGATACGTTAGCTTAGAAAAAGGTTTGATTTTTGAATGTTATGCTTCATTTGTGCAACTTGAGAAATCTCTAATCCCTGCATTCGTGAGGCTAATGAAACCATTTGACTTAGGCGATCTGATCATGTTAATTGTACCAATAGTTAAATTTCTTATTTTGCAATATGAGGGATACATTATTTACCATTTGTGGGGCCTTCTTGCCTGCACTTGGAATTGAAGGTCATGGCTTTGATTAATGTTGTTGATAAAAAGAAAATAGTATAGCAGCTCCAGTGGTACAACACATCTTGATTTTACTGACATGACATACGAATTTTGTTCCACACAACTGTTGAAAATTGAAACTAGGTTTTCCTTGGATATGCAATTGCAAATTATGTAAGACTTAGAGCAACTCCAGCGTTGGAGCCCACCCCCCTGGCAATACACTATTCAATCCACCTAATGAACAGTAATTGCCCTTAATGAACAGTAAGTAGCCCTGGCAATAGATTTTGCATCTCCACCGTTACACTTCTATAGCCCTGGCAATAGGTAATAAAATATTAGTATTTTTTTTATTTATAAAATTAATACAAAATAATTTTAAATGTAATATCGGATAAGATTTTTAATCGTTGTCGGTGCGCCACGTGTCATTATCCTAAGTATTATTAAATAATACAAAATAAATAATTATAATATGGATTTCTGATAAGATTATTAACCAATCACGTCGCGCTACGTGTCATAATCGGTTCACAATCTTTGAGGATAGATTTCCATCAGATTTTAAACGAATGACGGCATGCCACGTGTCATAATCTGTTAACAATCTTGGATGATAGATTTCCATCAGATTTTTAACGAATGACGGCATGCCACGTGGCATTATGCAGAACCTAATCCTTTCTGAATCCTCTATATAATCCATCATCCATCTTCACAAATCTCACACCAAAATTCTCAAGATCTCTATCATTATTCATAATTTCTGCTTCCTTATTCACAAAAATCAGTTTCAATATTCATAGTTTCTGTTTCTTTCTGCTGTTCATGTGCACTTCTGGACCAACTGGCACAACTCTAAATTTAGGACAATCTTTAACAATATTCCAACATTCCCACCGGTTGAATGATTTATTTTTGCCTTTGGTTTTGGCAGCATACCAAGCTTGTGCTTGAAGTTCCTACACAATAAAAATAAGTAACAAATAAATAATACAAATAAATAATTATAATGAAAATAAGTAACTAGCAAATATATACATATATATATATATATATATATAAGTAACAAAGATAATGAAAATAAGTAACAAAGCAAATAAGAAGGCTTCAAGTTTAGTAAATAATGAAAATAATTAACAAATATATATATATATATACATTAATTTTAATGAAAATAAGTAACAAATAAATAATACAAACAACATAATTATAATGTAACAAATAAATGTAACAAATAAGTAACAATAACATAATTATAATGTAACAAACAACATAATTATAATGTAACAAATAAGTAACAATAAATAATAAATTTTGTACGTAACAAATAAAGAATACAAACAATAAATAATAATATCTTGTTACCATATCCGAGTAATTTTCCCCACTTCGAATATTATTACTAGCTTGTGCCAAAGCGTCTCTCCACGTACTAAACGATTGGCTAAGTAATTTCCAACGACTGGACATCGATTCTTTGGTTCTTTTCCCACCAATTTTCTCAAGATAATTGGTATGAATAAGACTCCACATTTCTCGCAACTGCATCTCATTACCCGTAAGCGAACTATGAGTAACTTCAACCCAGCTAGTACACAACGCAACATCTTCAATAAGCGACCAATTCGTACCTGCACCAGTGGTCATTTTGTTGAAAAAAAATGGATTCAAACTTTGAGACAAAGAAAGGAATGTGATTGAAAGTGGTTGAGAAAATATGAAATTGTTGTGAAGGTAGATGATAATGAGAAGGTATTTATAGAAAAGTAAAAACAATTTTTTTTACAATTTTTTTCAGATTTTTTTTTGAATTTTTTTTAATTTTTTACATTTTTTTTGAATTTTTATTCAATTAATTAATCTCTGCCGTTGGATATAAAAAAATTTGAATTCCAACGCTCCAGATTGTGCCACGTGTCACAACGGTAACTTTTCAGATTTTTTAAACTATTTTTTCATTTATTTTTTAATTTATAAAGCATTTTAATATCCACCGTTGATCTCAGATCGAACGGTGGATATTAAATCTGACAGTTTTAAAATTTTTTACCGTTGAGATCTAACGGTCCACATTAAGTGACCGTTAGGATCTAACGTACCGTGGGAAGCCACGTGGCTTCCCAACGGTAACAGACAAAACTTTTTTTTTTCTAATTAAAGTGTCAGGACGCGCCCCCACGCGCGGGTGGGGTGCACGCGCTTGACACAAAAAAAATTAAATAATAGGCTGACGCCACCCTGGCGTCAGCATGGCGTCACTCCCACCCCGGGCTCAAGGCCTGTCAATTCCTCACGGGCCTGGCCCTCAGGCCTTCCCCTTCCCCCCGGCTTCCCAACGCTGGAGCCGATCCACCTTCACTCGGGCCTCCGTTTTGGAGCCCGTCCCCCGAGCTAAACCCCACGCTGGGGATGCTCTTATAAGAATCAAAGTATAACTACCAATTTCCTATTCTCTTGCATAATATTCTAGTCTTCTAGATGAGTTGCTTTTTTTTTCTATTTCTTTTGTGTTTTCACTTTGGTAATCTATTTCTTTTAGATTTTGCACATTAATTTGGCTACATTAAACAGTCATTCTTTAATAATGTTGTTTGTAGTATGTAGGATGAAAATTTTAGGACCTTATATAATGTGAGTTCTCAATCTTTTAGTGGATCTCTCTAATTTTGGGTCAGTCATTTTGTATGGTATGTGGATAAATGGAGACAAAGCTTGAGTTTACATAAAAGCTGTAGTTAAAAGCAATTTACGATCCAACGATGTATCATTTTCCTCTTTGTATTCTTTTTTTAATGATAAAATTCTTACTTTCATGCACATATAATATCCTCATAATTGAATATGGTCATATTTCAGTTCTCCTCGTACCTGGTATCCAAAGGCTCAAAGTAAGGAAAATTTTTAGGTGTACCGGGTACACCAAATTTTTTTGGTGTACCCTCACTCATTAGAATTTTTTTGGTGTACAAAAAGTGAGGGTGCACCAAATTTTTTTGGTGCACCCTCACCATTATGAGTGAGGGTACACCAAATTTTTTTGGTGTGCTGGGTACACCCAAAAATCCCTCTCAAAGTAAGCAGTGCAAGGTTATTCTGCACATGGGTACCACAAATAGTGGTAAGACGTACAATGCTTTGAAGTGACTGGAATCAAGTCCATCTGGTATGTTGTGAGGCTAAACTTGCAGTGATACTGATTATTTAGTTTACCTAGTTATTAATGGGTGTTGTGCTAGGATAGCATCAAACTAAATGGAACCAACTCAAGCTAACCCACAAGAAATTTATCAAATGAAAATGCAAGAACAAAATATAAAAGACACCAAGATTTTAACGAGGTTCCTCAACAGTTAGTGTAACTGGAGTACGTCCTCGGAGCAGCAGGAGCTCACCCAATAATCCACTATCAACCAAATGAGAGTTTACAAAGTGTTGACAATCTCACAACCCAAAAGCTCAATACACCCAATAGCTCTCACACACCAAAGAAACAAATAGAGAAAGAAATATAAAAAATAATTTCTTCTCTATACATATAACTCAAAGCTATTACAACAACAATTACTTTGGTTGATGATTACCAATCAAATGAAGCAACAACTTCTTCTTCTGTTTTAGGCTTTCTGCAACTCTCCCTTGCTCTCTGCAAAAAAGGAGCTCTTTCTTCTCTCCTTTTTCTTCAAAACCGAAATGAGCTCTCCATTTCTTTTTGCTTCAAAGGGCAACTTATATTTCTATATTGAACCAACACCCACGGGTGTTGAAGAGAACAAAAACACCTTTTCCCTTTTTTCCTCCCCAAAACAAGGAAAGGTGTTGTCCACCTTCTTTTTTAGGTTTGTTTAGCCGAAAGGTCTTTTGGACATTTGTTCACTTGGCCACATACTCCAACAATCTCCACCTTGGCCAAGTTCCGAAAGACGCCATGATAAGCAAAAATGCTTCAAAACTCCTACTGCTCAACGCCTTCTTTATATAGGCAAAATGTGAGCCAAGTTCAAGCAATGAATAAACTTGGCTACACCAACAACCTTAGTCAACATATCAGCGGGGTTGTCTTTAGTTGGAATCTTCTGGAGAATGATCTCCCCTTCACCAACTACTTCACGAACAAAGTGATAACGCACATCTATGTGCTTAGTCCTCGCATGATGAACCTAATACTTAGCCAAATAAATGGCACTCTGACTATCACAATGCACCTCCACCTGCTTCTGATTAACCCCCAAATCTCTAATCAGTCCATGTATCCAAATGGCCTCCTTTATAGCTTCAGCAACTGCCATATATTCAGCCTCTGTAGTAGACAAGGCAACAGACGACTGCAAAATGGACCTCCAACAAACTGGCCATTTAGTCATAGTAAACACATAGCCTGTAGTAGACTTCCTTTCATTCAGATCACCTGCATAATCTGAATCAACATAACCAACAGCAAAATGACTAATACCAGAGTCATCCCTCTCAAAGCATAAACCAACATCTTGAGTACCATGGAGATACCTCAATATCCACTTAGCTGCTTGCCAGTGCTCTTTACCAGGATTATGCATATATCGACTCACCATGCCAACTGCATGAGCAATATCTGGTCTAGAGCATACCATTGCATACATCAAACTCCCAACCAAATTTGCATATGGTATATTTTTCATTTGCAGCTTCTCCTTATCAGCTTTAGGACATTGTAGAGAACTCAATTTAAAATGAGGAGCCAAAGGGGTACTAACCGGTTTAGTTGAATCATGAACTCCAAACTTCCGAATCAACTTCTCAAGGTATTGTCTTTGATTCAAACAAACCAAACCCTTCTCTCTGTCTCTAGTGATCTCCATGCCAAGGATCTTCTTTGCTTCACCAAGATCCTTCATCTCAAACTCATTCTTCATTTGATTCTTCAATTTCTCGATCTCTTCGACATTCTTTGAGGCAATCAACATATCATCAACATATATCAACAAATAAATGAAAGACCCATCTTGCAACTTCTTGAAGTACACACAATGATCATATTGACTTCTAGAATAATTTTGGCCTCTCATAAATTTATCAAACCTCAAATACCATTGTCTTGGAGATTGCTTCAAGCCATAAAGTGATTTCTTCAACTTGCAAAACAAATTCTCTTTCCCTTTCACTTTATACCCATCTGGTTGACACATATAGATCTCTTCATTCAAATCACCATGTAGGAAAGCCGTCTTCACATCGAGTTGCACAAGCTCAAGATCATATTGTGCAACAAGAGCTAACATAATGCGAATTGAGGAGTGCTTCACAACTGGAGAAAAAATTTCATTATAGTCAATGCCTTCCTTTTGTGCATACCCTTTAGCAACTAATCTTGCTTTGAATCTTACATTGCTTTTCTCATCAGCATTTTCCTTCTTGGCATACACCCATTTACAACCAATAGCTTTCTTACCCTTAGACAATTTAGCTAACTCCCAAGTCTTGTTCTTCAAGAGAGAATTCATCTCATCACCCATGGCATTGCACCACTTCTCCTTTTCCTCACTCTCAATGGCTTCCTCAAAATTGGATGGAATCTCATCAGTGATAATAGGAACAGCAAAAGCAACATAGTCATTTTACCGAGCTGGCTTGTTAATTTGTCTTTTTCCTCTGTTCTTGGCAATAGACTCTTGAAGTGAAACTTGCTCTTCAACTTGAATAGAATCTTCAAGTTCAACTTCTTCAACATCCTCATGGTCTCCCACTTTTTCACTTGTAGTGGCTTCGACATCAGCGGAAATAGGATTTGAAGTACTAGAGGCAACTTTCTCAAGCTCCACCTGTTGGACATCTTTCACATTCTTTTCAGAGTCTCTGAACATATTTTCTTCATCAAATGTCACATCTCTGCTGATTACAAGTTTCTTCATCTCCGGGCACCATAACCTGTAACCTTTGACACCACTACTAAAACCAAGAAAGATAGCCTTTTTGTCTCTAGGATCAAGTTTATTTTCAGTTACATGAAAATAAGCAGGTGAACCAAAAATACGAATATAATCATAATCAGTAGAAGGTTTTCCAGTCCATACCTCCATTGCGTCTTACCCTGAACAGCAGCTGAGGGTAATCGGTTGATGATGCGACATGCATAAGTAACTGACTCTGCCCAAAATGACTTGCTCAAACCCGACTGAGACAACATGCATCTAACCTTCTCAAGCAAGGTTCGATTCAATCTTTCTGCAACTCCATTTTGTTGTGGAGTTCCCTGGACACTAAAATATCTCACAATCCCTTCCTCTTTAAAGAAAGGTCGGATGTGTATTCACCACCATTATCCGATCTCAAAATCTTAATCTTTCTCCCAGTCTAGTTCTCAACCATTTTCTTCCAACCTAAGAAAATGCTCAACACCTCACTCTTGTGCTTCATAGTGTAGACCCAAGACCTTCTTGAATAATCATCAACAAAGGTCACGAACCAATGTCTACCACTCAAAGAGGGAGTCTTTGTAGGACCCCAAACATCCGAATGCACATAATCAAGAATGCCCTTCGTCAGATGTACAGCAGTACCAAACTTCACTCTAGTTTGCTTCCCCAAGACACAATGCTCACAAAAATCAAGCTTACAAGTCGTGGCACCTTTTAGAAGACCTTCTTTCACAAGCCCTTGTAGAGCTTTCTCACCAGCATGGCCTAATCTCATATGCCACAATCTAGTAGTATCAGAATCGGATGTGCCCATATTTTCTGAGACTACAGATGCTTCACCTGTCACAATGCTTCCTTGCAATAAATACAAATGGCCACATCGAGGAGCTTTCATCACAACAAGTGCACCATAAGTCACCTTCAATGTCTGCCCATCTGAATGAAACCTGAAGCCCTTGGCTTCCAAAGTTCCCAAAGAAATAAGATTTTTCTTCAAATTCGGTACATACCGAACACCTGTCAACTCTTTAACCATGCCATCATGCAACTTCAAACGAACTGTACCAATCTCTTTTGTTGTGCAAGGATTGTCATCTCCCATGAACACAACATCGCCATCAAACTCTTTCAAGCTTGAAAACCAATCCTTGTGAGGAGTCATATGATGAGTACAACCCGTATCCAACACCCACTTAGTAGTACAATCAAATGATGAGGAAGTGGTTAAAGCAAAATCAGAAAAATTTGTTTCAACTTCAGCAACATTAGCTTCAGAACTTTCTTTACCTTTGGTCTTCAATTTAGGACAATCTTTCTTCCAATGGCCCTTATTACGACAAAAGGCACATTCATCCCTTTCCAAAGGTTTTCTACCTTTAGAGTTTCCTCTAGGTCGAGACTGTGATTTTTTCCTACTAGAAGATGATCTTCTCTCCGATGATCTACCTCTAACAAATAAAGCTTCCGAGGTACTATCATGATTTTTATCTCTATGCCTCATTTCATAATTCATCAAGGCATTTGACACATCTTCAAATTTCACAGTTTCTTTACCATGCATAATAGTGGTAACAAAATGCTCATAAGAGTCCAGCAAGGAATTCAACAATATTAAGGCCTTATCTTCATCCTTAATATCCTCATCTAAATTTAACAAGTCGGCAATCAACTTATTAAAAGCATCAAGGTGTCTAATCATTTTTGTACCTTCTTTATATTGGAAGCGATAGAGCTTTTTCTTCAAGTGTAGCCGGTTCTCTGCACTCTTCGTCATATACTTGTCTTCCAATTTTTGCCACAACACACTTGCCAATGTCTCCCGCATCACAAAATACTTCTGAGTTTTTGCAAGGCACAACCGAATTGAAGAGCAAACCCACAAATTTAATTTCTCCCATTCCGGCTTCGACATAGCTTCCGGCTTCTCTCCTAAAGCGGCAAGTAGATCTTGTTGAGCCAACACATCTTTGACCTCACATTGCCACATCCCAAAGTTGTTTGTGCCATCAAACTTTTCAACTTCGAACTTTGCATTTTGCACCGTAGTTCTTGCAAATCTGGAGCTGCTTCCAAAAGGATTCTCATCTTGCCCGTCTGACATTTTTGGCAATTAGACAGTACCCAAGAGCAACCAGTGCTCTGATACCAATTGTTGTGCTAGGATAGCACCAAACTAAATGGAACCAACTCAAGCTAACCCAAAGGAAATTTATCAAATGAAAATGCAAGAACAAAATATAAAAGACACCAAGATTTTAACGAGGTTTCTCAACAGTCAGTGTAACTGGAGTACGTCCTCGGAGCAGTAGGAGCTCACCCAATAATCCACTATCAACCAAATGGGAGTTTACAAAGTGTTGACAATCTCACAACCCAAAAGCCCAATACACCCAATAGCTCTCACACACCAAAGAAACAAATAGAGAAAGAAATATAAAGAATAATTTCTTCTCTATACATATAGCTCAAAGCTATTACAACAACAATTACTTTGGTTGATGATTACCAATCAAATGAAGCAACAACTTCTTCTTCTGTTTTAGGCTCTCTACAACTCTCCCTTGCTCTCTGCAAAAAAGGAGCTCTTTCTTCTCTCCTTTTTCTTCAAAACCGAAATGAGCTCTCCATTTCTTTTTGCTTCAAAGGGCAACTTATATTTCTATATTGAACCAACACCCACGGGTGTTGAAGAGAACAAAAACACCTTTTCCCTTTTTTCCTCCCCAAAACAAGGAAATGTGTTGTCCACCTTCTTTTTTAGGTTTGTTTAGCCGAAAGGTCTTTTGGACACTTGTCCACTTGGCCACATACTCCAACAATGGGAAACTACTATGATAATGCAAACACATCTGTGAACATAGTTCATTCATTTTCCTTCTTTGCAGGAATATATTGTGGTCATCTGAGATTGCTGGCTTGGGAGGTTACAAAACGGTTGAACAAGGCAAAAGTTCCTTGTGATCTTATTATAGGACAAGAGAGAGACGAGATTGATGGTGCAAAACACAAGGTTGTGACGGTTGAAATGGCTGATGTAACTTCCAGCTACCACTGCGAAATTGTTGATGAAATTCAGGCAAGTTGGTTTTATTATGTAGGCTCTAGAGATTTGCTTTCTACCATTTTTCAAAAAGATTTTAAAGATCAGTTTGTGTTGTTCAAATTGAGATTGTCGTGTTATGTGGAAATGCATAATTATTGAGGTATATGAAAAATACATTGTCCTGAACATACAGAAATACTACCATCTAAGTGAGGTCTGTGTTGAGGTAGCTAATTTCCTTACGGTTGCAAGTCAACATGCATTCTGCCACATAGCGAAATACTATTGTCCTGAACATTGCTTCTTAATTGATTAGTGTTCCTTCTTCTTTTTTTTTGGACCAGATGTTGAGTTGTAAGACAAGGGGTTTTTCTTTCACACGAGCTCTATTAGGAATATCTGCAGATGAACTTCACCTTTGTGGAGACCAGCTTTTGTTCCTCTTATTCAGGAAATATTAAAAGTGACTGGTGATCATTTTGAGGTAATAGGATATTTTTGCAGCCAGATTGTCTCAAGTATTTTCTTGTTTAGTAAATTAGTTGGTTGTAGACTAGAGTGATAAGGATGCTAAATAATTCTTTATTAATGATTTTTTTCGTTGTGCATGGATTTTATTCATTTCAATTTTCAACTATTAATAAAGTTGTATGTATTTACTAATCCCATATTATATCCAAACTGTAAGTTCATTTCACTTTAATTCAAAAAGACTGACAATAATTAGAAGCCTTATGCAATATCAGTAATACATCTACAAGTATTTTAGCCAGAAGCTAAGTGTATGCAGGGTATTATCCTTTATATTTATTCTGGTTTTCACTTAGGAAAATTTAATTGTATGCTTGAGAGGAAGGGAACAAAAGAGTCTGAATGTTACTCCGAGAAATTTTGAGAATTATCACATGTTTTTCGTAGATTATTCAACAAAGTATAGTATCGTTGATTGATATATGAATGATATTTTACTGGTTAAGTGCTTTTTTGAGCCTAATTGTTCAATGCCATGCTGGTGTCTCATGTTATTCTCTTTGTTCTCTCGAAGCATTCTTGTTTGTGGCTTTGATTTAGGTTCACTTCTATGAGAGACTTTCTCCTCTTGTTCCAATGAAAGTTCCTCTCGGTTCTTTTTCTAATATAAAGATAGGTGACTGCATTGTAACTTTTTCACGCCATAAAATATACAAATTAAAGGTAGTGATGGCAGTCTTTTGTATTTGTTTGGTATGCCATGAAATATATTGGTGCATGTGTGTGCGGTTTATGTTTAATCGAAGATATCTTTTCAACATTTTTTTTCTGGCCGTCCATGTTCTTACCTTAATTTTCTCCTGCTTGATGGTTTGTCCTTCAGTTGTGAGGTTATTTGTGTATGGTGTGAACTCTTTAGCATTCTAGGCATGCTTCATGGATAACTATATTTAGGTAGAAGAGTTTCTAGAACTTAGATGTGTTATAAGATCCTCTCTGGAGGGCGAAATAGATGTTGTAACATCCAAGTTTCTAACAGGCTGGGTTAACCTAAAGGATAGATCTTGTTAGATTGATTGACAGGGTATGAGAATTGCATGACTTATGTTTGTTGGTTGAGAAAAATAAAAATTTATCTCAGAATAAGCTTTGAAGCATCTTGATAATGATAAGATTCTATACTTTGAGGTACATGGGAGATAAGGCTGGGAAGAGAGATGCTTGAAAGAAATTGGGAATTAAAGGACAGTCGTGAGTCCAAACTGGTCATTGATTGATAAAGCATCATGCTATTATTAAAAGTGTCAATCCCAATTGTCTCAATAGATTGTGCATCTCTAATATTTTAACATTCACTTTTATTTCTCAGCTTTTAGAAAGGAAATTCTTTTAATGTTTTAGTGCCGATGCTATTTCAACTCGTGTTGATACTCTTTTTCTTTTTTTATTCTATTTATTGACCAAATTATTTTGTACTAAATTGTCAAAGTGAATTTATATCATCTATTGTATTGCTAGAAAGAAACTGAAACTGTGGGAAAACATCTTTGTTCGGTTGTTTATGGTTCCCTTCCACCTGAGACTCGAACAAGATAGGTACTAGTTCCTTTTTGTGTATTTAAAGCTCATCTTGCCAAACTACAAATGATTTCCTTTAGTTACAAGCGTTTTACTATCATGCTACACTCATGTTATGAGAAAAAGTAAAATTCAGATTTCTACTTAATTATGGATTTGTGGTCGTGATTATTGATTTATAATTTCAACCTTTTGATATCACCACATTTTATGAGTTAATATACCCTTTAGGACTGCAGGCAACCATGATTAATGATGCAAGCAATGAGTTTGATGTTCTCGTGGCAAGGTATGCCATTGGGATGGGTCTTAATTTGAACATTTCACGGATCATATTCTCAACAATGATGAAATTTGATAGTTTTGAGATGAGGGAGCTCACTGTACTAGAGGTCAAACAAATTGCAGGTACTGTTGTGTGTTATGTCATAAACTTTGTAATTTGCACAAACATACATTTATTTGGTGCAAGTGGTAACTTGTTATTCTCTTACATTGAAATGATGAATTCTGTATACAAGGACGGACATATTGTTTTTATGGTAGGAAGAGCTGGCAGGTATGGATCAAAATTTCATGTTGGTAAAGTGACTTGTTTAAATGCAGATGATTTGTCCTTGCTTCATTCATCGCTAGAATCCTAATCTCCGACTCTTGAGGTGATTATACTATAATGAAAATGTTCATTACATCCACTTTTAGACATCAGTTTGTGGTTTAGTATGATGTTGTTTGTCTTCTAACTGGGTGCGGTTGCTATACTGCAAAGTGCTGGATTATTTCCTACCCTTGATCTTATGTATATTGATTCATGTTTACACCCAGAATGTGGCCTCTACCAAATATTGGTTGGTTTTCATTTGATCCTTTATATATTGCCATATGTGCTTATCATAGGCTATATATCTTAAATGCTTGCTTACAACCAACGGGGGCTCAGTGAGAGTGGGTGAGGCACATGGATCTGTCACATGTGGTCTTAGGTGAATATTGTGTACTGTTGGAGCTAATTCTAAAGTAGACTAGTGGGAAATTATTAAAGCTACTCTATGATTATGTTTCACTTGTAGTTCACACCGATAACAATTTGGTTCTGGCTGCTCGTTGCAACCAAGATATAAATGATTTCAAAATGGTAGGGTCAATCTAAGTCGATTTGAACATTTTAGGTGATATATTTTGATTTAAATCCAAGACTGCTCTTTTTGTGTTTGCTATGAGTATATGACAACTTCAAACAAAACTAAAATTATCATCTGATGAAGAATTATTTTGATTGTTGACAGTCTATTTTACTGAATTTTAATCCACTTGTTTAATGAGATATATATATATATATATATATATATATATATATATATATATATATATACACACATTTCCTTTTCTTCTCCTACGTGTTCGCAGAAACATTTTTGACAAACTGCCAAATTATCAACCAATTACTTTATTGCCGACTGTGAAGTATTCGTATGCTTGTCAACCTCAATGTAATATTTCTTCTTAACGATCACATATGATAATTGACTTTGGTAAATTGTTTTTCTCCCTCCGTTGCTTCCACCTTCACCTGAAGGAAAAATTTTGTCCTAGCTAAGAACATGTAAGAACATTTGAATACATATGCAAACTAATAACACTTTAAAGTAGGCATGCATTCAAAAACAATTCATAAAACTCATGACTTTCAAAGCCTAGTATATGGTGAACCATAAGACTCTTTAACAATATTAAAGAGAATAAGAATTTTAGAGATTCTTTACCCTTGAAGCTCATCCTTGATTGCACAAGGGATTCACCCAAGTGGAGGGCCTTCAAGTCACCTCCTTGCTCCTTGGATCTTCCTTGTGATTTTCTCCCTTTTAATGCTCCTTTTTCTTCTTTGAGGATTTGAGGATTTGTTCTCCAAAACACCAAAAGTTTGGTGTCTCTAAGTCTCCACACCAAAGATGTTGTGTGAAGATGAAATGGATGACTTAGGGAAGAAAGATTGCTAGATGTTCCTCACCTAAGGTAATTTGTTCTCAAAGAAAATGAGAGAGTTTGTTTCACCCAAATTCAATTAGAAAAACCCTAAGGATGAAATGGCTATAAAGATGTCTTTATACCACCTCACAATGGAGTGGCAAACTTGCAATTAAGCCAAGTTCACTACCCTCCACCCTTATGGCCGGCCATTAGTTGTTATTGGGCTTAATTGCCCATTTTGTTTTAGTTGTCATACAACTTAAACATAATGGGCCTTGTGGACCAAAACGTTTTTGTGCCCCGAAGCCCAAAACTAACTTAAACGCCCAATACGAACGTTTCGTATAATTAATTAACTATTTAATTAATCTTGACTATTCTTCAATTAAACCATTTAATTGCTTATCCATTTCATATAATTTCTTCACTTATATCTTTACTCGGTGTACGATCCATTAGGTTCCAATTAGCGAGGTAGTGGGCGATGTTACTCTTAACGATCGATTGTGAATTGAAACCACATTTCAATTCTCCCTTAAATTAGTGTTTGCTAATCTTTAGGGCTTCCACAAACCATGGGTGACGCCTAGCAGCATGTCATGGTTACCCAAGCTAAGTAGAAGTGGTTGGAGAACCTATCCAGTTACAACTACAATGCAATACGGTCCTTCTCTAATACAATACTCTTAATCACATTGTTTAAGTGATAGTTTGTTTCATGTCTACTATCCAATGTGATACTTCTCTATATGATTCAATTGAATAAGATTTGGAACATCTTCCTTAGTCATATTCATATGCTTTGGCCAAAGACTCTCGAATCATATCTTAGAGTATTCTCCTTCCATCATGGAAGGTTAGAGATCCCTTGTTGTGCATTCATATGCCTACATGACTAGATAGCTTGACCCCAACAATGCCGTGGACACTCCAATGGAATGCCGTTGACATAATCAAAGATCAAGGACCTAACCATTAGACATCAATGATGCCTCAGGTCAAAGGACTACTTTGCATATTGCAACTATTGAGTTCTCACATGACATGTATGTTCGAACTCTTGTTTGATCGTTGTTCAGTGTACTCGATTACTCTTTCGAGCACCTATGTGTTTGCCTTAGTGTCCAACACCAAATGACTTGAGACTAGTTCATACTCACGCTTGAGTCGACATAACACATACTAACCTTAGCGGATTGTCAATGCCCAATTGGCAATCCTATGGCTAGGAACGTTTTAGGAATGAACATAAGAGAAAGGTCTTGTTAATTTAACTAACTTAAATCACTTGTCTCTTAGATCAAATACATTCCTTGGATTCCCTTATTGCTTAAACACAAGATACTATAAATAGTGATTAACAATAAGCTTTGCCCTCTATTAAACATATAAAAGTTTAACACAATAAGTATTCCAAAAAGCTATTACATCAAATGAGTGGCTTTGTGGGCATACTTCCAACAATCTCCCACTTGCACTCAAAGCCATCCTCCCATGTATCTAATACCCATCTTTTCCATATGGCGGTCAAGTTGGATTTGAGACATTGGCTTCGTTAGTGGATCTGCTACGTTATCGGCTGAAGCAACTTTGAGGATGTTGACTTTCCCTTCGGCAGCATATCTTCTAATGATATTAAAGCGCCTATCAAAATGCTTGTTCTTTTGATGTGCCCTGGGTTCCTTGGCTTGAGCTATCGCCCCATTATTATCACAGTACAAAGTTACTGGTGACGTAATGGTTGGAACCACTCCAAGTTCAGTGATGAACTTCTGCATCCAGAACGCTTCTTTGCCGGCTTCAGCTGCAGCGACATATTCAGCCTCTGTCGTGGAATCAGCAATTACACTTTGTTTCTTGCTTTTCCAGCTGACAGCCCCACCATTCAGAGTGAATACATATCCGGAGTTGGAACTTCTATCATCGACGTCAGATTGGAAATCTGCATCTGTATAGCCTTCCACTCGCAACTCTGTCGCTCCTCCATAAACGAGGAACATGTCCTTAGTTCTTCTTAAGTACTTAAGGACCGTCTTGACAGCTGCCCAGTGTTCTGATCCTGGGTTAGATTGATATCGACTAGTAATGCTCACAGCATATGCGATATCAGGCCTTGTGCATATCATGGCATACATGAGACTTCCTATGGCGGAAGCATAAGGAATAGTATTCATTTGCCGTATCTCTTCAGGAGTCTTAGGTCCCATGGACTTAGAAAGGTGAATTCTATGTCTCACAGGAAGAAAACCTTTCTTAGATTGTTCCATCTGGAACCTACTTAGCACCTTATCAATGTACATAGATTGGGATAATCCAATTAATTTTCTGGAGCTATCACGATAGAGCTTTATCCCAAGTACATAAGATGCATCTCCTAAATCTTTCATGTGGAAGGTTTTGGTCAACCACACTTTTACAGAAGAAAGTACTGCAGTGTCATTCCCGAATAGTAATATGTCATCTACATATAACACTAGGAATACAACTGCTTCCCCAACGACTTTTTGATAAACACAATTGTCGTCTTCGTTTTGAGTAAAACCAAACGATTTGATTTCAGTATCAAAACGAATGTTCCAGCTCCTGGAGGCTTGCTTAAGTCCATAAATGGACCTCTGAAGCTTGCATACCTTAGTCTTTTCAGACTTGGACACGAAACCTTCGGGTTGAGCCATATAAAGCTCTTCCTCTAGGTAGCCGTTCAGAAAGGCTGTCTTCACGTCCATTTGCCAGATTTCATAATCATGGTACGCAGCTATAGCAAGCAAAATCCGAATAGACTTAATCATGGCTACAGGAGAGAAAGTTTCTTCATAGTCAATCCCTTCTCGTTGCCTGTAACCCTTGGCTACTAGTCTAGCCTTATAAGTCTCCACGTTCCCATCAACGCCTATCTTCCTCTTGAATACCCATTTGTTTCCAACAGGTACTATACCTTCTGGAGGGTCTACAAGAGTCCAGACCTGATTTTGATACATGGAATCCATCTCGGATTTCATGGCCTCATGCCATCTCTTTGAATCAATGTCGGACATTGCTTCATTGTAGTCTCTAGGGTCCTCCTTTGTGTCATTGTCACCTAGAAGGTGCAATTCCGCAAAGTCATTGTCTAAGCCATACCTCCTAGGTGGCTTATTGACCCGTTCAGATCTACGTGGAGCTAGGGGTTCAGGAACAGGGTTGTCAACATGTCGAGTGCTTATTTGTGGTTCATCATTAATCTCATTAATTTCCATCGTTATACTTATAGTTTCTTTGAGAACAAATTCGTCCTCTAAAAACTTAGCAGTTCTGGCGACAAAGACTTTCTGGTCGTCAGGATGGTAGAACTCATATCCCATAGTTTCTCTAGGATATCCCACAAAATAGCACCTTTCTGATCTCGCTTCAAGCTTAGTAGCTTCAAGCTTCTTGACATATGCTTCACAACCCCAAATCTTAATGTGATTAAGACTTGGCTTTCTTCCATGCCATATCTCATAGGGCGTTTGTGAAACTGATTTGGAAGGTACTCTATTAAGCAAGTAAGCTGCTGTATATAGAGCGTATCCCCAGAATGTTACTGGCAGATCAGCAGAACTCATCATAGAACGAACCATGTTCATCAAGGTTCGATTTCTCCTTTTAGAAACTCCATTAAGTTGTGGAGTTCCCGGTGGAGTCCACTGTGATTTTATTCCACACTCTTTGAGATAATCTAGGAATTCATTACTCAGATATTCACCCCCTCGATCTGATCTTAGGATTTTTATCTGTTTCCCAGTTTGCTTCTCAACTTCATTCTTGAATTCTTTGAACCTTTCAAAGGATTCTGACTTGTACTTCATAAGATACACATAGCCAAACCGAGAGTGATCGTCGGTGAATGTGATATAGTAGGAGAAACCTCCTCTCGACGTAGTAGACATAGGTCCACATACGTCAGTGTGGATTAACCCTAGAATTTCAGTGGCACGCTCTCCTTTCCCAGTGAATGGAGATTTGGTCATCTTCCCTTTCAAACAGCATTCACAAGTACCCATCTGGTCATTACCTAATGGGCGGACATATCCGTCTTTCGACATCTTGCGAATCTTTTCAAGGTTCACATGTCCAAGTTTAAGATGCCACATCCTTTCTTGGTTAACTTCTTCTCTAGCCCTTTTGGGTTTTGAGGTATTCCCGCTTTCAATACAGTGCATCCCACTATTCGTCTCTAGGTGAAAAAGTCCCTCTATCATATTACCATGAGAGATAATACGACCGTTCAAGTATAAAGTGCAACTCATTTTGTCAAACAATACTGAGTGCCCATCTCGTAAAAGCTTAGATATAGAAATCAAATTCTTTATACATGAAGGAAAATATAAACAATTTTTAAGTTCCAGGACTTCCCCAGAGGGTAGGTTAAGCATGTAGGTGCCTATTGCTTTTGCAGAGATTTTGGCGCCGTTCCCAACTCGCACAACCATCTCCTCATTGCGCAGTGTCTTGCTCCCTACTAGTCCCTGCATCGTATTACAGATATGTTGACTAGCGCCTGAATCAAATATCCAAGAATTGGAGCTCACTGTAAAAGCACTTTCTATGACCGAAATAGTCTCTTCAAAAGTTCGTGTCATAAGGCTCGCAATGCGCACCCTGTATTTCTTCTTCCAACGTTCATCCCTTCCACAATGAAAGCATGTTCCTTTGGATTTCTTTGCCTTCTTCTTAAGAAACCTTTTCCTTGTTTTTGCATTTTCACTCCCACTGTCCTTTTTGAAACATCTTTCAAATTTACAGCACATGTCAATCATCTCGTTAAAAGTATGATCGAATCTATTCACTTTATAGTTTACAATAAACTTAGTGAAATCATCCGAGAGATATGCTAGGAAAAAGTCTTGGGCCATTTTGTCAAGTATAATGGTGGGTAGTATTTTAGGCATGTCGTTAACTACATAACATAACAGAAATCGTATTAGATTGTTGATTAACTACTTGATTAGGTCTTGAATCAAATAGTACCACCCACTATTTTTGGCAAACTCCACATCCCTCAATGGAATTCGAGAGTTATATTGAACTCTTAGCGGGGCATGGGAGACTCACCATTACCAAGCCCACCTCACGATGATACGATGTTGGTTAGCAAAAATAATGATGAGAGAATAACGCTTTATTCATTTACAACGTTTGTAATTACCCATCTTGTTTGGCCTCTAGAGAATGTTGCCTCACGATGATACGATGTTGGCATTATTGCACTTAGTTAAGTTATTCCCACCATGCTTAGTTCGTGTAGGGGTTCAAGAATAACCTCACGATGATACGATGTTGGCTATCCTCGTTGCCTACACTTACCTCATCATATGTTTATGGACTCCTCCTGAGTGTAAGCATGCACTTTGTACTCCCCCATGATAGGGTGAAGCCGATGTACAAGTCACAAACGATTGGAGCCCACCACGGTGGAAGGCCTACGAAGAAATGTTCAAAACATCTCTCGTTTATCAACTTAATATTCGTTTGAGGGAGTAGTTTTGGGCTACATCAAAAACATTTTAATCATATTAAAAGAACATGGCCCTATCATAACTATTGGTCCAAGTTAATATGATTTAGTAGCATATAATACTCCCACTTTTTCGTTGAAACAATCGAGACTATATGGAACTACTAACGAACGCATTGCATCCTCATATGGACTATATAGTCATATTAGGTTTTAGGATGATTATGAACCGTTTGATATGATCCAACACGAGCCTTGTGTTGGACCTTGGGTTTAAGGTAGATAGTTGTTGATTTTAGTTACGCGTTTAATCCAATTAAACCGTTATTTCCTATTGGGCGTTGGACCCAACTATTCCAATTTGCATACATATAAACAAAGAGGAATACATGAAAGAATAAGAAGGGCTTATGCCCTTTTACAACACAAATAATGGGCTTATGCCCTTTACAACAACTTGAACTAATCAAATTACATTCAAATCTACTTTACTTAAAACCCAAGTATTCATAATGTAAATCGGCCAATCACATAGCTCAATTATCGAGGCCTTTGGTTCATAATCACCCTTTTCTTAATTAACTAAATTAACTAAGAAAGCAACTTTAAACAATTGGTTTTTGGATCCATAGAATTGATTTAAATGGAACTAAATATAATGAAAATCAAATTCTCATTAAAGAGACAAAACAATTTTTGTTCTCATTTTGTTTTTGGGCCAAAAACAATGACCACAACAATTTGGGTCACTTTGTTAAAACAAAAAACTTTTGGGGTCAAAATGCAAATACACAAAAGTATCAAAACTTTATATAATTTCACAAAAGTCCCTCCATCACCTTTTACCAAAGGTGGCCGGCCATAGTGTTGTAAAATTGAAAAAATTCTAAAGTTTTGTGAGTGGTTTTTGGTAGGTGAGACAAAGGTGACTTTGATGGTTTGTAAGAAAATGTTTTTTATAAAACTTTAAATTTCTTTTAGTCACATCTCACCAATAACTATCACCCATCATTTGAAAATCAAAACTTTATGAAAAACATAAAACTTTTGAATCAAAACTTCAAAACTTTTTGTTCTTGGTAAGAACGTCAAGAAATATGAAGAACATACATGAAAACTCATAATAGCTCCATGGATGTTTTCTTTCACCAAAAACTCAAATTTTCACAACTCAAAAGAGGGTTAATATCCTAGGGTACTTAGGGGTTCCAAAAAGCACTTTAAAACCATTTTAACAAGCCTAACATGAACCCAAAAAATCACCCTTTGGATTTGGTCGAAAATCCCAAAACACTTGGCACCAACTTTTAGTTCCATTATTCATGCTTTAATGAAATACATCTACAACATTTGAGATGCTAAATTTTCAAGTAAAATTTATATTCAAAGCAAGGACAAAGCTTGTAACATTTACAACACTTAAATCACAAAATATGAAAAATCACAAAACCCAAAAGGATCCACCATAAACTAGGCCTAGGCTCTTGATACCACTTGAAGGAAAAATTTTGTCCTAGCTAAGAACATGTAAGAACATTTGAATACATATGCAAACTAATAACACTTTAAAGTAGGCATGCATTCAAAAACAATTCATAAAAGCCATGACTTTCAAAGCCTAGTATATGGTGAACCATAAGACTCTTTAACAATATTAAAGAGAATAAGAATTTTAGAGATTCTTTACCCTTGAAGCTCATCCTTGATTGCACAAGGGATTCACCCAAGTGGAGGGCCTTCAAGTCACCTCCTTGCTCCTTGGATCTTCCTTGTGATTTTCTCCCTTTTAGTGCTCCTTTTTCTTCTTTGAGGATTTGAGGATTTGTTCTCCAAAACACCAAAAGTTTGGTGTCTCTAAGTGTCCACACCAAAGATGTTGTGTGAAGATGAAATGGATGACTTAGGGAAGAAAGATTGCTAGATGTTCCTCACCTAAGGTAATTTGTTCTCAAAGAAAATGAGAGAGTTTGTTTCACCCAAATTCAATTAGAAAAACCCTAAGGATGAAATGGCTATAAAGATGTCTTTATACCACCTCACAATGGAATGGCAAACTTGCAATTAAGCCAAGTTCACTACCCTCCACCCTTATGGCCGGCCATTAGTTGTTATTGGGCTTAATTGCCCATTTTGTTTTAGTTGTCATACAACTTAAACATAATGGGCCTTGTGGACCAAAACGTTTTTGTGCCCCGAAGCCCAAAACTAACTTAAACGCCCAATACGAACGTTTCGTATAATTAATTAACTATTTAATTAATCTTGACCATTCTTCAATTAAACCATTTAATTGCTTATCCATTTCATATAATTTCTTCACTTATATCTTTACTCGGTGTACGATCCATTAGGTTCCAATTAGCGAGGTAGTGGGCGATGTTACTCTTAACGATCGATTGTGAATTGAAACCACATTTCAATTCTCCCTTAAATTAGTGTTTGCTAATCTTTAGGGCTTCCACAAACCATGGGTGACGCCTAGCAGCATGTCATGGTTACCCAAGCTAAGTAGAAGTGGTTGGAGAACCTATCCAGTTACAACTACAATGCAATACGGTCATTCTCTAATATAATACTCTTAATCACATTGTTTAAGTGATAGTTTGTTTCATGTCTACTATCCAATGTGATACTTCTCTATATGATTCAATTGAATAAGATTTGGAACATCTTCCTTAGTCATATTCATATGCTTTGGCCAAAGACTCTCGAATCATATCTTAGAGTATTCTCCTTCCATCATGGAATGTTAGAGATCCCTTGTTGTGCATTCATATGCCTACATGACTAGATAGCTTGACCCCAACAATGTCGTGGACACTCCAATGGAATGTCGTTGACATAATCAAAGATCAAGGACCTAACCATTAGACATCAATGATGCCTCAGGTCAAAGGACTACTTTGCATATTGCAACTATTGAGTTCTCACATGACATGTATGTTCGAACTCTTGTTTGATCGTTGTTCAGTGTACTCGATTACTCTTTCGAGCACCTATGTGTTTGGCTTAGTGTCCAACACCAAATGACTTGAGACTAGTTCATACTCACGCTTGAGTCGACATAACACATACTAACCTTAGCGGATTGTCAATGCCCAATTGGCAATCCTATGGTTAGGAACGTTTTAGGAATGAACATAAGAGAAAGGTCTCGTTAATTTAACTAACTTAAATCACTTGTCTCTTAGATCAAATACATTCCTTGGATTCCCTTATTGCTTAAACACAAGATACTATAAATAGTGATTAACAATAAGCTTTGCCCTCTATTAAACATATAAAAGTTTAACACAATAAGTATTCCAAAAAGCTATTACATCAAATGAGTGGCTTTGTGGGCATACTTCCAACATCACCTTGATTAGAAAGCTGCTACTGTTATCGATGTGTTGCCTCTTAGGTTGCATGATAACTACCTTTTCTGCATAAGGTAAAAACTTCTGCTTGAGTTTGACTTTGTAAGTTTAGAATGCCTTATCGCTAGGTTATCTCATTGGTTTAAAGAATTTAGTTCACCATGCATGGTTGGTAGATTTTTTTTATAACTTTGCTCAATATAGATTCATTGATCATTGCGATTTGCAGCCCAGTTGACATGGATGATGAAATTTCATCCCAGGGCTTTATGGAGGTAACACTAAAATACTATTCTCAAGTGTTGCATATTGTTTATTCTTTATCGGAAACCAACCATTATGTCCTATTATAGTTTGCATAGAATTATGCACAAAGGGGCATGTTTGGCTCCGGGAAATATTCACGCCATGGTCACTTGAGGTACCAAAAACGGAAGCTGCACTTAAGAAGCTTGAATCCATTCACAAGGTAATATAGTTTTACTTAGATTACCTGTTTTGTGAGGAATATGGGATTCTAGTTTTCAAAGTTCATCAGTGGTATGTTCACTCCCAGTCCATGGAAATTACTAAATTCTAACCCGTAAGATTCAGTTGTGGTAATCACTTTAGATCTCACTTTACCTAAAAATATCTGAGTCTGTACTATTTGTTCGTTAGTAAGGATTAGAACCAAAAGATACAAGTTTTCTATGAGGTGAGCTTCTAATAGTTCCTCTGTTGGTGCCAAAATTGGAGGTTTTGGATCTCTATGTTTGGTTGAGTTTCCAGTTAGAGGAATCATTCCCAGACCATGAGCTTGAATCCACATAGAAGTCCATCTACAGCATGTGAGTTCACTTGCAAATGGCATTGGTTTCTTGGTCTGCAATTGCTTGGTACCTCTAATTTGTTTTACTTCGAAATTGTAGGTTGATCGAAGACTTTTTGGAGAGGTTAGGATGGCAGAAGCCGAGAACCAAGAGATTAGTCTCGCTGTACTTCTTCAACTTCACTATTATCCCAAAAAGCCAGACCTAACTTGTGACATATTTGTCGTCCTTCAATGTGTCTTATTCCTTCTCATCGGCGATCAGTTGAACCTTTCATACATCAACTTTTCGGACAAAACATTGAGCTTCAATCTTTGAAGAAAAGTTGTTTGCTTTCTAATTTTTAACAACTTGAAAAATAGTTTCAATTTGTCATTATTTAGCAATGGAAATCAAATCATTGGATTACTCTTGTGGTGTATGCAACATGGATGAAAATAATGGCAGTCAAATTGATGGATACACTGCTCTACATTACATCAAGTAAATATACCTTGGTTAAAGCAAAACTCCAAAGCTCTAAACGAAATCTGAATACATTGTCTTTTTAATTGGCTCAGATCAATGACAATGAAAGCTTTCGAAACTTATCTTTGGAGAAAAAGAGGCATGCATATAAAAGAAAAAGTCTCTTCCGTGATTAAAAAAAAAAAAGCCTTGCTAGAATTTTTAAAATCAAGATAGTTCAAAATGGGGGCGCGTAGCCTTGATCTCAAAATGATGAACGTATATAAAACATTACTTTACGCAAAGTGAAAACAAAAAATTTGACAAATTCTTAAAAACGTGCATGATAATAAAAAGTCTCTCTCTTGATGATTACAATAAACAACTAACCAAAAACATCTTTAGGGGAGCTGTGTAATACCCATATTTAAAAAAATAAAAAAACATAATAAAAAAAAAGTTATACGTATGTGTGTATGTGGGTAATTATTTTTACGTAATGATTTTATTAGAATTCTTTTATGCAAGAACCTACTTTCGATATGTAAAATTGTCTCAATGTAAAATCCTTTATGCTACAAAATTATTTCATTAAAAAAAAAAAAAAAAAAAACCAGCTAGTATTATTTCATGTTCATATGTGCTTAGAGATATTTTTAGCTTGAATTGGAGAAGGGGATTATCATGAGTTTGGCTTGATTTTTCTCAAAAAAGGCCAAGAGTTTGAGGTTGGACTAAATGAGTAGTTTTGTCTTGATATTCTCTCAAAGATGAGGTGTTAATGATTTGGTGATTATTCTCCACTCTAAATGTGGAGGTGGGAAGTCTATAGCATGTATACATTGGCTTCTTAGTATGCATGAGGCAATGTTTGTGGTATTAGAAGTGCTTGCTCATCAATCTAAAGGACTCTTAATCATTTGGGCAATATTCTCACTCCAATGCAACTCTATCAAACTTACCTTGAGATAAATCTTAATGTAGCCTTTGATGCTTGCATCCATCTTGCATGATATTCATTAGTTCATGATTAACTTAACACATGTCTCTTTGCCATTTGAACCCATACCATTGTTAATGATTAACTTCACATTTGGTGTGTTTCTATTGGAACACATAATAGGGCTAATGATTAGTTTACCATTTGTTGTTTTTCTATTGGACCACATTTCATTCTTAATGATTAGGACAACACTTGTTGTTTTGTTATTGGAACACATTTTATGGTAATGATTGGCACCACACTTGGTTTTTTTTCTATTGGCACACTTGGGAGATTTTTTGGAGAGGAAGATGTCATGCAATCTCTATAAAGGAAGGAGAAAGAGCCAACAGAAGGGACATGGAGAGAAGAGAGAGGAACAAGAAGAAAAAGAAAAAGAACAACTCCAACAAAAAGCCATCCTCCCTTTCATATTACCTCTTTACCTTTCGTTTACATACTGTTAAGGTTTGAAGCCATCTTTCATTGTATTTGTAAGTCTCTCATATATAGTGAAACACAATGAAAACAAACCCTAGAGAATGTAGTCGATTCGGCAAACCATTTAAATCTTGTGTTGTTTATGCATTTACATTTTGAGATCATTATCATGAGAGCACTCCCACTAAACCATTGAAAATCTCCATTTACTTTCCTTGAGAATGTTGTAAAATAAGAGAGGCAAATCCCAGAAAATGCAATGAGAGCTTACCCAACAGAATTGCTCTATGGAACTCAAATGGGGTTATGCATCAATATCACCTAGAGAGATGGAGTAAAATGGTAAAGCAATATTTCTCAATTAGATTGTTGTGTGTTATCAATACTATATTATTGATAATATAATACAATTTTGGTTACTAACAATTTGATTAGTGTTGCAGATGTTTTAGAGCATATGATTATTGATATCCTTGTTACATGGCATATACATAAGCATTCTTGTAAAGTAAGAAAAGAGTTAAGTTATGTTTGAGTTGTGAGGATATTCAAGGGCTGAAGCTTGCCTGGAATATAAATAATGAAATCTTGTATATGTCAGTGCATCAGGGGAAGGGCTTGAATATACAATTGGACGTTGGGAGAAGTTGGAAATTGAGAATTTAATTCTGAAAATTGGGCTTAAGGGATGAACGGGAGTTAAGTCATATTCTAAGTATTTAGAGTCATAGTGGTATAAGTATGGTATGGGACGTACATGCTTGTATGCCGTAGGTATGTGTTAGTGGGATTAGAAGGAAGTGAGTACATTCATCCATCTCATTTGCATATATTTCATGCATTTGAAAGAAGTGTTACAATTTAATTATTATTTAATTGATAGATCTTGTTGTGAATTAAAAAGGAAAAAGGTTAAAACTAGGAACAAAAGAACAAAATCTTTTACCAATATAACGGAAGGGTAAAATGCTAACATTTGACTCTCATAAACGCTAAGCACGCAAAGTTGATTGTCAGTCATTGTTACCATTAAACCCACACGCTAAAACCACTCCTTTTCATGAACAAATCTTACTAGTTGATTGTCATTGTATATACTAAAACACGTGATGTGAGTGATGTTTTCTTTGAAAAATGAAAGAAAAGTTAAAGTTAGAAACAAAACAACAATAATTTTGAATTATACACTAAAAGAGGGATCAAATGCTAACGTCTCTCATGCACGCTAATTATGCAAAATTGATAGTCAACCTTTATAATCGTTGGTTTTTCATACTAAGCACGTAAAAGTGATTGTCGGCCTTTATAATCGTTAGTTTTTCATCCAAAGCACTCAAAAGTGACTGTTAGTTATTGTTACCATTAGTTTACTATGGATCCCACACGTAAAAGGGTTGGGTCGGGGCGACCCATATGGTGAGCACTTATGACGGGCCAGTGATGGAGCCCAAAGTGGAACTCTCCTCAGTCTCCTCAGTCTCCTCTGCTTACTTATTCTATTACAAATTAGACCGAATTGGTACAACTGACTGAGAAAAGTTGACGTCACCACAAAAATTCGCTTCTCCTTTGCTGTTTACAGGTCAGTCAGTTCCAGTCCTCCGCTGCTCTCTCTCTCTCTCTGCAATTCAGTAAACTCTCGTACCTCTTATTTATTGGGTCTTCTAATTTGACAAATTGGGTGATTCAGTTCTGCCACTTTTGGGAAATTTGAAGAATCAAGAATGTTTTTAGGATTTTTTTTTTTTTTTTTTTTTGAAATACGATGCAATTGAAAACTAATTAGGCAAAAATGGTTCATGGAAATTCACTGCAAGAATGCTTTGTAGAATTGTTAATTCTGACAAAGTTGATAGAATCGAGCGAAATTTGAAAACCCATTTGGCAGAAGGAAATGGGTTCCCGGTAGAAATTGAAAAGATTAAAAATTGATGATTCATGATTTTGGTAGTCCAGATTAGATTAGCTTAGACTGTGCCTGTTTATTGCATGCCTTTTATCCATAATTCATAACCTAATTTATCTGTTTAGGTTTTAATTTTTGCCTTTGGGAATTAGGAATAGAGAATTTTTGTGACAGTTGTTGTTCCCATGTGGGCAGCCATGGTTTTGAATTTAGCAGCAGGTATTGTCATGCATCTAGTTTCCTCGGAACGCCATTGTTTTCGACAATTTGTAATTGAAGATTAGCGAAAAACCCGATGATAGGATGATTATGTTTCAAATGCCACCAGAATCTGTAATTTTCTCTGAAACCTTCCGTGTAGCAAACTTATCGAAATGATGCTTTATGGTGGTGGGTGGTGTGTATGCTGCAGAAATTGAGTAACTTATGGTTCTTTTGGGAGCTTAACTTTTTTGCGTTTTTTATTTCGGCTAGCTCTTTAATCTTGTACTCCCTGAGAATGCTGAGTGAGTGATGTTGTGTGCAGGTTTGCTGAGTGAGTGACTATGAAGAGGGCAGCTCCCTGGGATGAGCAGGTGGATGTTATTTCATCAGATGACTCTTCTTCCCCGGAAATGGAGATGGAATCCGTTAATGAGTGCGATAGCAAGCAGTCAGACACTAATATCACATTTGATCAACCTGACAAAGAAATAACACCAGAAGGTACGTGCAGTCAAGCTATTGGAGCCTTGTTTTGCTGAAACTGGTGAACCGATTTATGCTGAAATCGTATTGTTACCATCATTTAAGATTTATTGCTAGGTTTTTTTCTAACTATAAGGAAGTATTGTTACCATCATTTAAGATTTATTGCTAGGTTTTTTCTAACTATAAGGAAGTACGAATTCCAGTTGAAATTGCTAGCGCTTTAAACATGCTTTTAAAATACCTTACATTCAAGTTTTGAGGAAGTTATCATCGTAGATGCTTATTATCAACCTTGTATAGCTGAAACATTATGCACCCGTATCATGTGTAGATTACAGTGACTAATTCCATCAAGATGTTATTCATCTGTAAAAATTTCTGTTCCAAGCCATGCAATGCTGTTTGTTCCGGTAAATGGATTAACATTTTTCCATTTTATTACCGAAAAAGCTCCTTGGCTAAGATAATCGGCCAGAAAGTTTTGTTTTTCCTTTTATTGCGGTGCAGTGGCTGGCTACATAGTTGGCTATATTAAATGCGGACTCGCTATTGTTATTCTTGACGTTTGAAATGTACGTTTCACACCTAATGAAGCGTACGTTAACACCCCTGATGAATCCAATGCTCTTGAATCGTTAGATAGCTTTTTATCCTCTAAACGTGTATGTAATTGTAGGTGCTTTGGCACGAAGGGCAGAGATGTATCAGGACTACATGAAGCAGATCCCGATCCCATCAAACCGTGGCTCTGTTATTCCATTTACCTCATGGACGGGTTTAGGCAAGTCCATTAAGCAATTGTATGGACAACCTTTGCATTACCTCACCAATCTTCTCCTAAAACAGTGGGATCAGCTGAGGATCGGCAGTGAGGAGGAGTACAGGCCCTTGGATACCATCATTCATCCTTGTAAAGCTGAAGCCACCATCTGGCTCGTTGAAGAAGTCCACCGGCACACCTCATCTCATCATCATGTAGCAAATCTCTGGCTCAAAGATCCGATGCACCATGCCTCCATTGACGCCATCTTTCCCCAGCTACGAAGCAAATCGTGATAGCCTACAGGCATTTAGGACTGTTTTATGATGCTTGATTATTTTGTCATGTAAAATGTTGGTTAAATTTTGTAGACTTGCTCTCTTTTGTATCCTGATGAAATAAAAACTTTGTTAATGCTCAAGCTTTAGAATGTCGGTTATTAAGATCCTGAAAACAAAAAATGTTGATCGCATTTGAATTCAGTAGGCCTTCATTCTAAGAAGGACAAACCACCACGAAAGTTTGCTAGTCGTCGCTAAATCATTGGCGAAGTTGAAGTAGCCGGCTGCTCCTCACGCTTCTTTTTCGACGATGCATTGGTTCCTCAATTGTCTTCCTTTTCTCCGGATATGCTTGCACTTGATGGACGTTGGTATCATCCTGTTTCATGAGAACTGAGGCTTCTTGATGATGTCCGACGTTAGTATTATCGACGGATGAGGCCGAAACCGAGCCTGGGTTTCCAAGATCTGTGCCTCAATCCCAGTCCAAGGTGGAATATGCTTGATCCATAGATGAGTAGACGTCTTTCTTGAACAAGAAGAAAACTCGTAAGTACGATTTAAGCATGCATTACTGACGGAAAGCCTGAGCAACGAGAATAACAAGGGTTCGAGAAAAGAAACCTTTCTTCAATTACATTTCTATCACCAGTAATCACCACAAGAGCAAAGCCCCTGACGGAAAAAATGGAACCTGTTGTTATCTCGAACGGTAATTTCCCGGTTGTATATTTTTGACACAAACTTGGCAAAGGAGTGACAATCAGAGCACATTCTGAGATTCTTAACCACACGAATCGGCACTCGTTGTCCTGTTCCGATGAGCCCGAAAGCAATGGCCAGTTTCTCGCTGTGACGACTGAGCAAGTACTCCTTTTCCTTCTCATCAACATCAAGCAGTACATTGTCCAAATCCGGAACATGACCAACTTCTCTCAGTCTGAAATTTATTTCTTGTAGCATCGATGCAGTCTGGCTCTTCTCTGTGTTTGTATCACCACCAGACGTAAACTCATGGATCATTCCATTAACCTCTATGGAACTTGATCCGGGTACCTTGTGGATGCCTTTCTCCTTCAAATGCAGCCTCACTTTTGCAACGTCATCCCATTTCCCAGCAGATGCGTATATGTTTGATAGAAGCACATGAATCCCGGTCCTTTGAGTAGATAGTGTGGACATCTGTTCGGCCACATATGATGCAATTTTAACATTCTTATAAGTTCGGCAAGCAGCCAAGAGAGTCCCCCAAATGACATCATTGGGGTCCATTGGCATACTCTTTACCAGATCAACAGCTTCTTCCAAGAGCTGCGCTCGGCCTAGCAGATCAACCATGCAACCATAATGAACAATGTGTGGGGAAATGCCATGAACAGACTTCATTGACCTGAAAATGTTCCATCCTTGTTCCACAAATCCAACATGGCTGCATGCCGTTAGTAGTGCCACAAAGACAACTTCATCTGGTTTCACTCCTTGCCTAATCATCTCATCGAAAAGCTCTAGAGCCCGTTCCCCATTTCCCTCCATGGCCATTGCTCCAATGGCTGCGGTCCATGCAGAAACATCTTTTCTCCTCATTTTATCGAACATCTTCATTGCACTCTGAGGATCGCCACATCTAGCGAACATGTCAACTAAGGCTGTGCCAAGCCGCATATCACAGTCGATTTTATTCTTCTCAATATAAGCATGGGTCCACTTTGCAAGATCAAGAGCTCCTAGATATCCACAGGCAGATGCCACTTCCACCATGGTCACCCTATCTCCTTTTATTCCCTCAGCCTGCATCACCCGAAAAAGCTCAATAGCTTCCTCAAACATACTTTCTTGGACCAAGGCACCAATCATGGTGTTCCAAGAGACAAGATCACTCGTTGGCATCTCATTGAACATTTGCCACGCTGACTTCACGGCACCACTTCTTACAAAACCAGCAATCACCGAGTTCCATGAAACTACAGTCCTATTCAACATATTATCAAAAATTCTGCAGGCCATCTCTTGTTTTCCACACTTCATGTACATGTCAATCATGGCATTACAGATAGCGTCCCAACCTTCTAGTCCATTCCTTATAACATAACCATGGCAGCACTTTCCAGATAAAGAATCGCCTAGTTGTGCACATGCTGAGATTGCAGATAACAATGTAACCCTGTCGGCTCTTGGACCCTGTCGCATCATTTCATCCAAGACAGAAAGTGCCTCCCTAGCCAGTCCCTGACGCACATAATTTGACAAAATTGTATTGTAAAGAACCAAATTCTTATCCACACATTCGTCAAAAATCTGCTTTGCAGCATCCGTTTCTCCACATTTCATATACATATCAACAAGTGCATTCACCATAAGCGTATTAACTTTCACTCCCGACTCTCCAAGGTAAGCACACACCCTCTCACTCAATTTAAGATCCTTCAACTTTGCACAAGCAGAAATGACACACACCATGGTAACTGAATTAGGTTCAAAACCCTCTGCCACCATCTCAAAAAACAAAGAAACAGCCTCCCTTGGGAAGTTCCTCCTAGCATAACCACAAATCAAACTAGTCCACGACACAATATTTCTCTCAGACATTCCATCAAACACCTTGCGTCCATAATCCAACTCCCCACACTCGGCATAAAAATGGATCAAAGAATTCTCAATAAACGCATCTCCCTCCAATCCCATCTTCACAAGCGCTCCATGGAGCTGAACCCCCTCACAGAAAGCCACAACCTTCGAGCAAGAGCTCAGCGCGAACGGAAACGTGAACTTATCGGGCAAAATCCCCCTCACCTGCCATCTGAACATAAAGCAAGATAGCCTCATCACTGAGCCCTGCACTTGCATAACCCCTTATCAGAGAATTGCACATGAACAACACACCCCTTGTTTCTTGGTCCCCAAGGAACAAGTCGAAGGCTTTTCGGGCGTACTCCAAGCTTTCGGAGGTGCCCATTTCGGCGCATGTAGAAATTAGCCTGGTGACAGTGGATGGTTTACTGCCATGGCCGGTTTTGGTGATGTGACAGTGGAGCTGCTTTACTTCGTTCATGGTTTTGCAGTTTCTGAGTGACACAGTTGGGGAAGTTTCCATGGCTGTGGTTTTGGGTTCGTTTTGGGTGGTGGGAGCTGCGAAGCTTGGAGCGGCGGAGACCAGAGGGCTCAGTTGGAGCGTCGCAGCCATTGTTTGGGGTTTGCACCAACTGTGCCAACTAACTTAACTGAAATGTTTCAATTGCTTCCTTCTGCGTTGGGATTGGACTCTTGAATCGTATTGGATTTCATCATACTGTTTTGTAGAAAATTTTTCCCTCTGTTTCCCAATTGAGCGGATATTTTCATTTTTTATTTTTTGAGATGACAATTTCTTCAAAATTTAGAGAAAATGATAATCACCCTTTTTTTTTTTTTTTTTTTTTTCCTGGTGCACACCATTGTTTAATTATCGTGTATAATTATGTATTTCGTTTTTTTATATTTAAATAAAAGCGCGTGGAAATCAACTTTCAAAATTGAAACTTACATATATTCACCTCTTGTATTTGATAACGTACGTAGGATTTTAAGTTACAATTTGCAATAGTTTTTTTTTTTCGTCAGCAGTATTTAAGTTGCATGACATTCATTTTTTTTCCAAAAATAACATTAAAAAATTAAGCGATAAACTGCAATTTTTTTCCAAAGTCTTTATCCAAACAAGATTACAAGCTATAAGGGTATTTATATGTGCGACGAGGTTTCATACTCTGAAAACATGTCACAATAGTTTCATTATCAATACAAGAAAACATTATTCTCAATGTAGACAATTAAGGTATAATTAACCATTCTCCCATTATGTTGCAGAGTAGACTTTTTTAAGATATTCATGACGAAAAATGCTCTGCTCACTGAGACAATTGTAATCAATAAAATTAAAGTCAATTCAATAAGTAAATACACATATTGAAATACTTGGTGCATTTTTTATTCCATATTATTTTTAGAGTATCGAAAACATAAGTCATCTAGTGTATTATTTCAAGTATTATGATGAGCGTGACCTAGAAGTCAATGTGTCCCAAAACATAAAACATTTTAATCAAAACAAATTTACTGAATTATAATTTGAGTCAAATAATAACATTTGAAGTCTTTTTTTTTTTTTACGACTTTGCCTTTGACCCGTGGAAGACGTGTTGGACAACCCAAACATGTTAGGCACTTAGGCTGCATCTAAAAATCTCAGAAGGTGGTTCATCGGAAAAACAAAAAAAAAAAAAAAGGCGTCCCAGTAGGTACTGCTTCACCCCTCATATTTTATTATTATTTTTTTAACTTATAATTAAATAAAAATTGCAATTTCCAAAAACGAAAAAACAAACAAACATCCTTTCCCTAATTTTTCGATACCGACATGTTGTTACCAACACCAGATTTCACAGGTGCAAAGGCAGCTCCAAACTTATCTGGAATCAAAACAATGACTCAAAAAACTGCTTGCAGAACTTCCTACAGCAGCTGCTGCTCTTCTCCTCCACCTCAGACTAGACTTGGGCGGTCCTCCAAGATCCTCATAGCCACTCTCCGGGCTTTTGGGTGGTCCGGTGACCACCCAGGTTCTATAATGAATCCGCTCTGCATGTCGTTACTGTTTTGTTAGCTACAATAATATGAGATATTTGAGGAAAGGTAAGTTGTTGGTTTTGTGTTACATCCATAATAGAGAAAATTATAACATGTGCATGTCACATTCTTTATCTCTTATCAGGTGATGATATTATTGTACAATGGAACAAGGGAAAATGCTCAGAATGGTTGCATGCTTCAGCCTCTGTAAACCACAGAGGAATGTTCATATTCCTTCTCACTCTCACACAAAGAAATCGCGCACTGCCAATGTCAGTTACGTAGCTGGAGCTCACACATTCATCAAAGTGATCTCAGCCATTCATCTTCCTATAGTCTACGATTCTAACACATGGCATTCATAGCTTTACATTATGAGCCCTACACTCGGACCAGTTGATATGGCACGACGCAGTGTTGACACAGAACCACCTCACAAACACAAAATGGAATAGAGATTGATGGAAAATCATAAACCTTTCTTTGTTGATTCAATAAAAAACAAGTTCGCAACCTTAAGAGAGTCTGCAACTGCATATCAGAGTAAACCTTACCACTCTTTCTGTTTTTATCTTATTTTGGCAAGAAAACAGCCCGATCAATTTTCTTTGGTGGTTGCTACAAATAAAGGGTAAAAGCTCATGGACCGCGAGTGGGAGCAAAACAAAAACAGCCCGGAGAACGGTCTTCAGGTATCATTCCACCTCCTTTGCTCGTATCAATTGCTTCCAACATATTCACCACCTCACCCATTTCAGGACGTTTATCTGCATTTCCATCCCAGCACATGCGCATGATGTTTGCCAAAGAACTTGGACAACATTTGGGGATTTCTGGCCGTAGATTCTGATAACAAAATCGTATAATATGCACAATGAAACGCCCATAGAAAGTTATATGTCAAATCTTTAACAGAACAAAAAATTAAAATCTTTACTAAGACAACCACGAATGTTCATTCAGACCTGAACCAACAGAGAAATGTAAACTCTACGTCCTTATGTAAAAAAGAGCCATCCATTCATAGAACAAACTTACCTGCCGAACAACCGCAGATGATACATCAGCAAAGCTCAGATCCGGGTAGGGCATGTCACAGCAATAAATTTCCCATAGACATATGCCAAAGCTATAGACATCACATCTTCTATTGTAAGGCTTACCATCCAGAACCTATATAAATATCTTGTCAGCTTAATGGCTTACCATTGAAAACCCTACATGCTACCACATGAGCTACTGTACTGAACCGTGTGTTCAAACATGCAATGAGAGATGTAAGGAGAGGAAAGAATGTGATAAGTTTAATTTTTGTTCATTGACATTCATTTCAAACCCAATAATGTACATAAAATTGGAAAGAAAAAAAAATTACGTACTCTGTAGATATTTGTAACCAACAGCACAAGTGATGGTTTTACCTCATCAAGGAGGAACAAAAAGCAATTAACCCCCATAAACTCTAGGCTCGTTCCAATGATAACTTCTAATTCTACACTTAATAGTTAGACCCTTTTGTCCAAACCCCGATCACAACCCTCAACCGGCACACATCCCTTTTTTTCTTGATATCATAGCCATAATGCCTTCTCTCTCTAACACCCTTCTCAAAAGGTTGGCCCTTTATGTGGCAAGTATTAGTTCAGGCGAGGGCCTGGAATCCTTAATTTGTACCATCAGTAACAATGACTTCAGTGTGATCTACAATTATGATCCTGCAATCCGCAACTCTTCAACTAAACCCTATCACCTTCCCCTTCTCTCTCTTTCATCTAAAGCTCGATTCAACTTAATCAGTCAAGCTAATTTTTAGTAACACGAAAAGGTCATGAAACTAGTTCTTAAATGCTCAGTGGTGTTGCTCGTGTATTTAATAAGAGGTTATTAGGCTCAACCTCAACGTATTACTTGTTGGGTCTTGATGCCTGGGGATTGCGAGAATGCCAAGGGAGACGATCAGGAGGACATTGAATTCGTAATCAAGTTTGGATGCTAAAAAAGTTCTCATTTGAGTCCTTGTGTTCATCGCCTTCACTTGCAAATTTGGTGGGGTTAAGAGTAAGGGGTCATAAGGTGGGATGGAGAAGTAGTTAGTGCAAATAAGTGTCGATTTGTCCAGGCAAAAGTAAAAGGAAGGTGGCTTTGTAATACTATCTTTACTACTATGAATACCAGCTACAACAAGCAATCCCCAACATTTCAATAGGGATGTTGAGACCCTGTCAGAGCTTTCCTTCGTACCGTTTTCCTGAGCCCAGTTACCATTGCAATTGCCCCACAACAGGCTTATGGCATTTTGGTCTCCTTGGAAAATATGTGGGTAAGGTTTGGGCAGGTGGTTTAGGCTTTTCTCACATGAAAGGCACACGCTTGCTCACATGTGAAAGCCACAAGTTATTTCCACCCATTTTAAAGGGCAATACCAAACAAAAAGATGCATTTAGAAACTATGCATAATTATAGGTGTTAATTGATGACATTAAAAGTGTAGCGAGGTTTGTCGTATTTCTCTTTTCTTTTTGTTCTTGTATTCCAAGTTCATAGAGCACAACTAAAGAATTAGCTTTTAAGGGTAACAAAACATGTAAAGATATTAACTAGCGTGAATACCTCTGGAGCCATGTATCCAAGGGTACCAGTTTCACCAGTCATGTCCCTTGGATTCTGAGCTTCAACACGAGCAACACCAAAATCAGCTATTTTAAGGTTTATGCGAGTATCAAGTAGCATATTCTCTGTTTTGACATCACGGTGTACAATCTTCTGAGAATGCAGATAGCTAAGACTGCAAGGGGAAAGGTAAAAAACCCAGATCAACAAAAATTTACTGGAAAAGCATATGGCCCTGAAATGTAGAGAACAATCGAACTCACCCTCTAGAAAGGTCCAAAGCAAGTTGGACCACAACCTTAAAGGCAAGTTTCTTATGCCTATTTCTTATCAAGTACTGCTTTAGTGTCCCACCAGCGACATACTCCACAATAACACAACATGCTCTAGCAGGATGTGAAATTACACCGTCACTTGAAGAGCCTTTTGTAGGAATCTTAAGATCTGAAGTTCCCATTGAAGCTCCAATGAACTGTGATAAAAGAGGGGAGTGGAGAGAAGCGTTAAGACCCAAAGGATTATAATAAACAAAGAACCACACCGAGGAACTGAGATACTACTATTTTACCGAATCATTTAGTAAAATAACTATCAAGATCACCAGCACAAAATGGAAATGATAATCACTCCACAGCTGACAATATATTGAACATTAATGGTGCAGATTTCAAAACTGAACACAAGATATAAAGAAGAATTGGTATGTACCTTTGTAACATTAGGATGGTCAAGCTTGTGCCAAACAGCAACTTCTTTTTGAAACGATGCCCGCAGAGCAGCAGTTTCAGCAACTGTGGCATAGCCATCCTCCCCCCAGTCCAACAGCTTCACTATAATATTTAGCATGAGATTGCAATTAGAATTCGATATACACACAAACAAAGAAGCAAACAATTTTGTTGCTCTTATTTGACCTCAGTTTGTTAGTCGTAGTCCAAATTTAAATCGCTAGTGTTATACAATATCAAAAAGCCAAGATTCAATCATAATGCTACCATGAAAAATGATCAAACTCCACTGGATTCCAGATAAGTTTATATTGTCGGAAGCATCCAAGAGAGCATATATGAGGTTCAACACCTACTTACATGACTGATAAACACTTAGCGAGAAAAGAGTGAAACAACAGGATTTATGTCACATATTCGCCTTTAGACAGAAAGTTCGATAAACATCGGTACACAATTGACCATACATGCAATGGTACTTTCAATAACGGAAGCCAAAAAGTGTAAATACAATTCATATTACTAGAGAGTTGCTGCAGTATCATATCAGAATTATGTGGTTTTGATGTGTCGATCAAAATTCGACTTAAGCCCTGCAAACACAACCTTCTAATACATCACTACGTCAAGATAAGGTGAAAATCTAAAGATAAATTAGCATGATTACCATGACCATATAAAACTCACATGTCATGACTCAAATGTGAACATGTAACATGTAATCCAGTTTATGCCCAAAAACTTGATATATTCCAAATTAGTGCTTTAACATCACCATTATTCAAATTCTAATATTACATCGTTATCGTTACACTCCAAGCCAAATTAAAATTAGTGATGAGATCCCAAATTAATATCAGAGATACATGGAGAATATGTATTCAACAAATCGGCAACTCAATTGTAATCAAAACAAAAACACGATATCCTACAGGACCAATCAAAATCAAAATTACAATGGAAATGGCATTACTAGTGATTACCTGCAACATCTTGATCATCATAGGTACCCCTGAATATGGTACCATAGGTCCCCCGAGCTACAATGTATCTTATTTCCAATTTAGCTAAATCAATCTCCCATTCTTCCTTAGGCCTGGTTCTCTCAATGTTTTTGGACCAAACCCGGCTCAAATGCTTCTCAAGCTGTATATCTAAGTTCTTCAAATCGATTTTATCCGCTCGGAAGATCATCTCTTTGTTACTAATACTTCCTGTGCCCGTAATATTTGGTTCCACCTCTTTGAAACTCACACTCCCTGCACTTCTAAGTTTTGACTTCATATTACCTTTCAAGTGATCCACCATGTTTGGTACATCCGCAACTTCAACATTCTCACTTGTCCTTGAATCCATTGCTAACAATCAATGCAGAACAACCGAAACACAGAACACCAACTACCAAATAGTAATCGAAACAACCAAAAACAATCAAAAGAAAACAAGCAAATCCCAAAAACAAATCCGTGTCAAACTGCTGTCATAGAGAGACATGATCAACAAAGCTTCAAATTTTCGTCGTCATCTCATCATCATCTTTGCCAGATTCGGATGAATCCCATCAATGACAAATGCTCAAAACAGATAAGTTCGAAAAGCCTTTCGGGTTAACAAATCGATTTAACCAACAAAGGTATCCTTAAATTCAACAAACAAACAGAAAAATATGATCCAATTGAAACCAATCACAACCACCAAATTGCCTCCAGTATTGATAATGATGCGCCAAAGAGAAAAATCGATAGCAGCTTCCCTTCCTTTATATTCCCAGTTCAAAAACAATCTTCAAAATCCCAAGTACCTCGTCACCAACCACTTCCTTTTCATTTTTCTTTTTTCCAAAAAATAAATAAATCAAAAAATGGCAATAAACTCTAAGAAAACGACTCAATTTCCACAACCAGATATATAAGATTCAAACAAAACAAACCCTTCAGGTACAAATCAAACCCACGGACAAGTACCAGAAGGATTTCACGCTTGCAAAAAAAATCCCAATCGATCCCAAAAGATGAATAATTTATAGAGATAGGCGAAAAGGTTGGCCCTTGAATACTACAGAATAGAAGAAAGACAACGTTTTTGGGGTGTTTTGGCAGGTTGGGGCTAATAGGTTGTCTATCGTTTCGGTTTGGTTTTTCCTTTGCGGATGAGATTTCGCGAGAGGATTAACCAAAAACCAGAACAGGCAGCCACAGCCAGAAGGCAGAAGCGAATGAATGAGAGTTTTAGAGAGAGAGAGAGAGAGGGGAGGAGAGAGAAAAAGGGGAAAGGAGCGAGAGAGAAGCGCGGGTTTGCCTAATGTACGGCTTTAGAGGAGAGAGACAGGCTGTTTCAAAAATTAAGGAAAAGAAAAAGGACGAGAGGTACAATTGAGAGGTACAGACGGATACGGGAAAAGCGGCGACAAATTAGTTGGACAAAAACTCAATCTTTAATTTGTTGAAAATATTTGGCAGATTAATGGATGTCGACATGGATTTTCAATACCCACATAGTAACGTGGATTTTAGAAATGAAGGTGATCGTATTTTCAAAAGATCACTGAATTTATTCTATAAATAGAGCATTTCGCGTACTATCAAAATACAGAGAAAAGAAAAGATAAATAACATCAGCATGTATCTATCCCTCTTTTATTTGTCATCCCCTTGTATTACAGTATGATATTTTACACATACTTCACTCCTGTCACTAGTAAATGTTATTTCTCTAACTTTTATTTATTTATATCAAGTTATCAGCACAACTCTCCAATCATTTCTCATTTCTCTTCGCCGAAAGAAAAAAAAATGTTTCCTCTAAGGATTTTACTGTACATCTTTTTCTTCTGCCTCAACTGCTGGATATACCCTCGCGAGGAACTGTTTGCATCATGCTTACTTCTAGTTCTCAACCTAACAGTTACATATATCTTTGATTTCTTATTTGGTGTAGATCTTGATTATTAACCCAGTATTTATTTATGTTAATTTTACTGTAATTCAAGATAATGCTATACAATCGCCCATCTTGAATTACAAATTTAATCTTACTGCAATCTGTTAGGGTAAAATTGGCAATCCCTGACATAATGACTGAGTCTGTAATAGTTTAGACTTGTTATACATTTTCAATTGTAATAGTTTAAGTCTAGGAAGGGTTCTCACACTTTCGATGCAAAGATGTTACCTACACGCGATAAATATTCAGGTACGTTTGCATGCATACATCCAACTACATTCATCTATATCTCATGTTATTGTTTTTGATATAGGACTCTTAACCATTGTGTGATTTATCTCTTTAAAATATCTTATTCCTTTATATTCGAGATTTTAAAGCATGCAAAATAGTCTAATTGCATTGGGACTTATCTGTTGGATGTTGATAAGAGCCATCTGGTTATATGGCTTGGATTCTTATCGGTTTGAGTCGGTTAGGCATTAAGCTCGTATAAGAGTTGTAAAACCCTTGGAAAAAGGGTGCGGCATATATGCATGCTTTTATTAAAAGATTCAAGGGCAGCAGCTTTGTGTTTTGAAAAGCATATAACATTATTTTTTAAGTGGCTGCTAGATAGTGGTTTTGATTAGAATGTGTTTAAAGGAAGCCGCATATGCATGTTTTTGTGGGGAACAAGATTGGCAGCAACTTTGGTTTTTAAAAGAGAAAACATTACCTTCAGTGCATGAATCTAAAATTAACTTTTCAGTAGCTGCCATCTTGTGGTTTGAATAGCATGTGTTTTTAACGGGAAAATATTATTTTCATGCTTATTTTCATTTGGTTTTTGTTGAATATCAATTATGAAAATGTGCCTTGTGATTTTCGTAATTGATTGATTTTTCAACCACACACTTCATCATATAAACATTCTGCATGATCGAGTTAGCATCATGCAAAGTTCGAGGGAAAGGTGATTGACGGTTGCGTTAGTACCGTGCCACTTCAACTCGAGGACTGAAGAAAGATCGAGTAGCAAAGCGCGAAGACAAAGCTGCCAACTGGTATGAGTGTCTAGTTGATGAGTTTTGTAAGTCTTTATGTATTCTTTCTTTCTTAGTGCTTCCTGGCTTGGTAGCCCGAGGATTTTCCCAGTGGTGGGTTTTGCCTCGTTAAATCCTACATCATGTGTGTGCTTTTTATATTCATGTTGAATATTTGTGTAGGATTAATTTTGCATAACTGATTAATTGAAACCATAATTTGCTTTAGCGTTAAGTTCTCATTTATAGATTAAGTTAGTACCCATCCTAGGACTTTCAATTGGCACCAGAGCAGGTCACTAAAAATATCTAGTGAGATCCGTGGGTAGTCTAGGATGAATCGGTCTATGGGTTCAGTTTCTCATCCGCCACATTTTGATGGCGACAACTACGCTGCATGGAAGGCAAAGATGAAATCATTTCTCTGGGCGCTTGACGATAGAGTGTGGCTTGCGGTTGAAGAAGGCTGGGAACCTCCAACAGTTGAAGAAACCAAAGGCGAAGGACAGTCTTCTGTCACTATTTCTATGCTTAAGCCTAGAAAGGTATGGAGTGAAGATGAACGCAACTCTAGCACATTCAATCAAAGAGCATTGAATGCGTTGTTCACTGCCGTTTCGCCTGAGCAATTTAACTACATCAGTAAATGCTCAACGGCGAAAGAAGCTTGGGATATTCTTGAAGTTACTCATGAAGGTAACTCCACTGTCAAAGAATCCAAGCTTCAAAATCTCATCACACAATTTGAAAATATCAAAATGCTAGATGATGAGAGTTTTTCTGACTTTTATGCTAAACTTAGTGTAATTGTCAATGGTTGTCACAATCTTGGTGACAGCATCCCAGAACATAGAGTTGTTAAGAAAATTCTAAGGTCTCTTCCTTCTAGGTTTCATGCGAAAAGGACAGCTATAGAAGAATCGAAAGATTTAAACACCTACAAGTTGGAACAATTGATTGGGTCATTACAAACATATGAGTCTGACTTTACTGAAGTCAAGAAAGGAAAAAATGTAGCCTTCAAAGTCAATAATGAAAAAGTGAATGAGGATTCATTTGAAAACCTGACTCAAGATGAATTTGCTCTTCTCACCAAACAAGCTAGAAAATTTTTGAAACTTAGAAGTTCCAGAGGACGTGAAAATCGAAATAATTTTGATTCAAAAGTTCCTCGTTCTCGAGATTTGTCTCATGGAAATTCTTCTAAGTTTGTCAAACTTGGTGAAAAGAAAAGTTCAAATGACAGAGACAAGTGTTTTGAATGTCAAGGGTATGGACATCATGCTCATGAATGTGCCAATACTCTTAAAAAGCTGAAGGATGAAAAGAACAAGGCGTTAACTTCCACGTGGAGTGACAGTGATTCAGAGAAAGACACGGCATCTGAAGATGATGAGGAAGTGGTTGCATTTTTTGGAACTTTTGATGGATATGAGACGGATGATTCGGAAGTTGAAGAGCCTGATTCCGTAGAAGTCTTACAAAAGTACACTGCACTGTATGATATCACCATGAAAGTGAAGAAGGAAAATGAAGAACTGAAAAATAAACTCGTGCAGCTTGAAAGTGAGAAGAATGAAGCAGAAATCGAGCATCAATCTCAAATGGAACATGCAGAAAAGCTACGAGAGTCAATGTTGGAAAAGTTACATATGCTAGCATCAGACAACAAAGGTCTTGAAAATGAATTAAGTAACATAAAGAAGAAAGTTGAAGAGTTTAGCATTGGCTCAAGCAAAATTGACAAAATGTTGAGCTATGGAAAGATTTCAGGTGATAAAAGCGGTCTAGGTTTTGATATAACTGGAAGTTCGTCCACTTCTGTTACCAAGTTTGTTAAAGCGTTACAAGAACCTAGCATGAAAGTAAGTAGTGATGAACCTTTTGGAAATTCGTGTATCACTACAAAAGAGTCAAATTTCGTAAGAAATTTTGTTGGACCAAAGAAGTTCATTAGGTCAAAAACTTTTATTCCTATTTGTCACTTCTGTGAAAAAATAGGACATATCAGACCTAGGTGTTACAAGCTTCAAAAGGAAAATAAGACTAAAACTTCTTGGATTTCTGAAAAATCAAATCTCAAAGGGAGATTTGTGGCTCACCCAAAGGGAATGAATAGAATTTCAAAAATAATGCCAAACTTCCTTACTCCAAACTTAAAGCAAGTATGGAGAAGAAAAGAGACTCAAATTTGTCTATTGGATAAGGTGTCACCTTCATCTGAGGAAGACAATCTTACATGCTTGGTGGCATTCACTGCTCTCTCATCTTGTCAGTCTGATACTTGGTATCTAGACAGTGGTTGCTCAAGGCACATGACTGGAGACAAAAGATGGTTCACATCTTTCACTGAGGATTGTAAAAATGGAGCAGTCACTTTCGGAGATGGAAAAAGAGCAAGGATTGTTGGAAAAGGAGAAATCAAAACTCTAGGAATTCCATGCTTAAAAGATGTCATGTTAGTTGATGGACTTAAAGCTAACCTAATTAGCATCAGTCAAATTTGTGATGATGATGATGCTGAAGTATTGTTCAATAAATTGAAATGTTGTGTGAAAGTTGCTAGCGGGATAGACATTTTTGAAGGAAAAAGGTCTAAAGACAATTGTTATTGTGTGAATGCAAATGAATCACATGTGCCAAATATATGCAACAAAGCAACTGATGATGTTCTGGATTTATGGCACAAAAGATTAGGCCATATGAATTGTAAGGATATGATCAAGCTTTCCAAGAAGGAATATGTGAGAGGTTTACCAATGTTGGCTGGAGAACTTGGAATTTGTGGAGAATGTCAAGTGGGAAAGCAAACAAAGAGTTCACACAAGTCAACAAACTACATCTCAACCTCACGACCTTTGGAGCTGATGCACATGGACTTAGTTGGACCGGTACAGACCGAAAGTATTGGGGGAAAGAAATATATTCTTGTCTTGGTGGATGATTTCTCACGTTTTACTTGGGTTGCATTCTTGCGTGAGAAATCTGATGCGTTCAAAGCATTTTGTGGCTTGTTGAATAGAATTCAAAATGATAGAGTTGCTTCAAATGATCGTGTGATAAAACTCAGAACCGATCACGGAACTGAATTTGAAAACACATCATTTTCTGAGTTTTGTGATGAAAAAGGAATTGCTCATAATTTTTCTGCTCCAATCACTCCTCAACAAAACGGAGTTGTTGAACGGAAAAATCGTGTGTTGCTTGACATGAGTCGTGTCATGCTGACTAGCGCTCGTTTGACAAGTCATTTTTGGGCTGAAGCAGTCAGCACCGCTTGCTATACTGCAAATAGAGTCTATCTTCGACCTGGTACAAAGTGCACACCATATGAGATTTGGAAAGGAAAGAAACCAAACGTGAAGCATTTGAGAGTGTTTGGAAGTATATGCTACATTTATAGAGATAGAGAAATGTTAGCAAAATTCGATTCACGAAGTGATATTGGAATTTTTCTAGGATACTCTCTCACTAGTAGAGCATATAGAGTGTTCAACAAAAGAACTAAAAATGTCATGGAGTCCATTAATGTTGTTGTGAATGACTCCTCCTTAAGTATTGAACAACCTGCTTCAGATGAAGAATTTCTTCAAAGTAAATTAATCGATGAGCCATCCACTTCTCAGGTTGAAGTGCACCAAAATGTTGACTCAACAAAATCGTTGAGAAAAGGACATAAGCAAGTGCAAAAAGATCACTCCAAGTCCGACATTATTGGCAACGTGGAAGATACCATACTAACAAGAAGCAAAACTACTGCTGTAGTAAACTTCACGTGCTACATATCAAAGATTGAGCCAAAAAATGCCAAGGAAGCTCTTTTAGATGATGACTGGATTATGGCCATGCAAGAGGAACTCAATCAATTTGTTCGCAATGATGTATGGTATCTTGTTCCCCGACCCCAAGAAACAAATGTTATAGGAACAAAGTGGGTGTTTCGGAACAAAACTGATGAACATGGCATCATCACGAGAAATAAAGCTCGTCTCGTGGCTCAAGGATACACTCAGGTAGAAGGTTTGGATTTTGATGAGACGTTTGCACCCGTTGCGAGATTGGAGTCCATTCGGTTGTTACTGGCTTTTGCATGTCATCTGCGTTTTAAATTATATCAAATGGATGTCAAGAGTGCCTTTTTAAACGGAGTACTTCAAGAAGAAGTATACGTGGAACAACCAAAGGGGTTTGTTGATCCAAAACATCCTGATCATGTGTATCGATTGAAGAAAGCTTTGTACGGTTTAAAACAAGCTCCGAGAGCATGGTACGACAAACTCTCATCGTACTTGTTAAGAAAAGGTTATACACGTGGAGCTGTTGACAAGACTTTGTTTGTCAAAAGAATCAAGAAGGACGTGGTGATAGCACAAGTATATGTGGATGATATAGTATTTGGGTCCACATCTGCCACACTTGTAAAAGAATTTACTGAGGTCATGCAGAGTGAATTCGAAATGAGCATGTGTGGAGAACTAAATTTTTTCTTGGGATTACAAGTCAAACAAAGTGAGGATGGTATTTTTGTCTTTCAGACAAAATATGCTAGTGAACTAGTTAAAAAATTTGGCTTGCATTCAGCAAAACCCGTCTCAAATCCCATGGCAACAACCACAAAACTTCACAAGGATCCAAATGGAAAAAGTGTTGATCAAACACTTTACAGGAGCATGATTGGAAGCTTGTTGTATCTTACTGCTAGTAGGCCTGATATCTCTTTCAGCGTTGGTGCTTGTGCACGTTATCAAGCTGATCCAAAAGAATCGCATCTGGAAACTGTCAAAAGAATCATCAGGTATGTGAGTGGTACAATTGATTATGGTCTTCATTATTCCTTTGAAACTAATTCTGAAATTGCTGGATTTTCCGATGCCGATTGGGCAGGAAATGCTGATGACCGGAAAAGTACTTCTGGAGGTTGTTTCTATGTTGGAAATAATCTTGTTGCTTGGCATAGTAAGAAACAAAACTGTGTTTCTTTATCCACTGCCGAAGCCGAATATATAGCTGCTGGTAGTTGTTGTACGCAATTGCTTTGGATGAAGCAAATGCTTAATGATTATGGCATTCATCAAAGTTCCTTTTCTGTTTTCTGTGACAACACTAGTGCCATAAACATTTCCAAGAATCCTGTTCAACATTCTCGTACCAAACATATTGACATTCGTCATCACTTTATTCGTGTTTTGGTAGAAGAGAAGGTTTTAGTACTGGAATATATTGCCACTGAACATCAACTTGCAGACTTGTTTACTAAGCCTTTAGACACTCATCGTTTTGAAACCCTTCGCAAGGCTTTAGGAATATGTCGTGTGTCTTAACTTCTGTTTGTTTTCATTTTTTACTCCTTGTTTCTCTCTTTTCATTTTTCTAGCTTCATAAAAAAAAAAAAAAAAAAAAGGGATTTTCCATATCTTTTTATGCACAACTTTTGTCCACAAAATTCTTTGCTTTGTGCTCAACATGATATATTTTGCCTTGGTGGTTGATACTATACGTATGTTTTCTGATTAAACATGACTACTTGCCAGAAACTCTACACCCTGTGAGCTTTTGAGCCTCCATTAGTGTATGCTATTTTCATACACTCTTAATTGTTTCTGTGTGCTATATCTTATGTGATTTGACTTTCTAGAACTTGCTTTGAGATCTCTCAAGGCTTTGTATCACTTCTTACTCTCCTTTTGAGATGAAATTAGGACTTACGTTCTACATCATTATCCAATAAAGCCAGTGCCTTATCATTTTTCCTATCTGCATTATTGAGCCTCTCCGTAAGTGTATCTTACCCTCTTCCATTTTTATACACTGATTCTCACCTCCGTTGCAACATCAAAGACAGTTGCATCAAATATTTTTTTAGAAAGGTCCACGGTTGGTTCACTACTGAAGACCACAATATTGTGATGATAGCACCCTCCCTAGTTAAGAAAAGATTCGAAAGAAAGAAAGAAGAAAACAAAAAAAAAAAAAAAAAAAAAAAAAAAAAAAAAAAAAAACGAAAAAGGGAATAAAAAAAGGTGTATGTCCGACATACGCATAACAAGGGAATCAAAAGGTGTTTTTCTCTGAAAATCCTCAAAGGTCCAGTTATACTTGAAGACCACGCATATATCCACTGTGCATACCACTTTACATTGCTCTAGTGTTTCTCTCTGCATCAAACTCTCTCCAGTTTTGAGTCTCACGGACTCTATAGCTTCTCAAACTTCTGTTCCCCTTATTCCTTTCTAACTTCATCCAGTGCCTAAGCCCTATTCCAATCCTTCGTAAGAACTTACTTCATCTCTTGAGGGTAGGTTGTTGATGTGTGGAGATGAGATTGATCTGCAAGCCTATGGTAAAGCATTCACATAATGATTCTTTTTGAGTGTAAACACTTCACCCCAAACACTTTGAGTGATATTTCATAATATTCCCTGTGAGTTTCGGAGTTGATGTTGAGATGGCTTGTTTAATCATATTGCATGTATATGGTTTCGACTATTTTAGCAATCTCCTGGTTGTATTATGTTTCTGTGGCCATTACATTGATTATTTTGTTTTATTTCTTATCTTTTTGGTATTTTATTTCTTATCTTTTTGGGTGTTTTATTTGCTTTGCAATTGGAGTCAATTGGGGTTCTTTCTTATTTATAGTCGTTGTTTTTTTTATTTTTGTTCATTGCATGTTGATCACAAAACCATTTTTTTTTTCATGGCATCCTCACGCAAGTCTGCATGTCCTCCTATTCGGAAAGGCAAGACTCCTGCTATTACTCCTTCCTTCTCTCCTCCCCGTACACGTTCTGCGAAACGTAAATTGTTTTCTTCCCCATCTGATTGTTCAGCTTCGCCTGATATTAATTTTTCCCAAGCGGTCCTCCAGCAAATGCTTGATCTGAACAAAAAATTTTCTTTGCTCGAACGTTTCATTAAGTCCTCCACAAATGATCTTAGTCATCGTATTTCTAATTTGGAGCAATGTTTTCATCGCCTTCCCAACCACTTGTTTGCTCCTCTTATTCATATTTCTTCCTCTGATGATGAGGATGACTTCCACCCTGATTGTGTTCCATCGTCTCCTCGTCCTCCTTGCCCACCTATTCCGGACCACTCACCGCTGCCTACTCTTACTCCAGAAGATGATCCAGAAGAGGATCCCGAAGACGATCAGGACTATGATCTCTACTGGGTTTCGGATGACGATGGTGTTGCCAAGCATGATTGAGTATTGGCTTTGGCGTTTCCCTGTGACAAAAAGGGGGAGAGACTAGAGTTAGGGGGAGAGATTTTAGCTAGAAGAGTTCTTTTTGTTTTTAGCTAGGAGAGTATTTTCGTTTGTGAGTTTTTTGGTTAGACGAGCTTGTTTGATGTTACATGATGTCTGGATGATTATTTCTTAATAAAGTTTTTTTAATTGCTGCACGATGAAAGATGTTGATATGCTTGAATCATCTTTAAGTCTTAAGTTTCTTGCAACATCTATTTTTTGTACGTCACGGGTGTTTTGTTTAATGTGTGCAGATTACAGACTTCAGTACATTAGTTTAAGGTTTCTACAATGTTGTTAATTGAGGGTTTTGTCAAGGAAATGCCAAAGGGGGAGATTGTTAGGGTAAAATTGGCAATCCCTGACATAATGACTGAGTCTGTAATAGTTTAGACTTGTTATACATTTTCAATTGTAATAGTTTAAGTCTAGGAAGGGTTCTCACACTTTCGATGCAAAGATGTTACCTACACGCGATAAATATTCAGGTACGTTTGCATGCATACATCCAACTACATTCATCTATATCTCATGTTATTGTTTTTGATATAGGACTCTTAACCATTGTGTGATTTATCTCTTTAAAATATCTTATTCCTTTATATTCGAGATTTTAAAGCATGCAAAATAGTCTAATTGCATTGGGACTTATCTGTTGGATGTTGATAAGAGCCATCTGGTTATATGGCTTGGATTCTTATCGGTTTGAGTCGGTTAGGCATTAAGCTCGTATAAGAGTTGTAAAACCCTTGGAAAAAGGGTGCGGCATATATGCATGCTTTTATTAAAAGATTCAAGGGCAGCAGCTTTGTGTTTTGAAAAGCATATAACATTATTTTTTAAGTGGCTGCTAGATAGTGGTTTTGATTAGAATGTGTTTTTAAAGGAAGCCGCATATGCATGTTTTTGTGGGGAACAAGATTGGCAGCAACTTTGGTTTTTAAAAGAGAAAACATTACCTTCAGTGCATGAATCTAAAATTAACTTTTCAGTAGCTGCCATCTTGTGGTTTGAATAGCATGTGTTTTTAACGGGAAAATATTATTTTCATGCTTATTTTCATTTGGTTTTTGTTGAATATCAATTATGAAAATGTGCCTTGTGATTTTCGTAATTGATTGATTTTTCAACCACACACTTCATCATATAAACATTCTGCATGATCGAGTTAGCATCATGCAAAGTTCGAGGGAAAGGTGATTGACGGTTGCGTTAGTACCGTGCCACTTCAACTCGAGGACTGAAGAAAGATCGAGTAGCAAAGCGCGAAGACAAAGCTGCCAACTGGTATGAGTGTCTAGTTGATGAGTTTTGTAAGTCTTTATGTATTCTTTCTTTCTTAGTGCTTCCTGGCTTGGTAGCCCGAGGATTTTCCCAGTGGTGGGTTTTGCCTCGTTAAATCCTACATCATGTGTGTGCTTTTTATATTCATGTTGAATATTTGTGTAGGATTAATTTTGCATAACTGATTAATTGAAACCATAATTTGCTTTAGCGTTAAGTTCTCATTTATAGATTAAGTTAGTACCCATCCTAGGACTTTCACAATCCAAGATGATGCGATATCATCGCCTATCTTGGACTGCAAATCTAATTTTACTGTAAATTTTATGTGAAGCGGTATAATCGCTCATCCTACCCTGCATATTTAATTTATCTACTGTTTAATTTCATTGCAATTTTAGGTGGTGTGGTATAATCGCCCACCCTGCTCTACATATTCAAATTTTCTTGTTGCTTGAGTGGTGCGGAATAATCGTCTATCCTATATTATGTTATTTCAATGAGAATGGTGCGGTACAATCGCCCTCCTCATTCATCTTGAAAATCTCGAGCCTGAAGTTTCGAGTGCTTATCATTTTGGCCTAAAGATCAAAATGAAAAATTAGTAAGAAACAAAATTTCTAATACTACATACCTTCAGCATACATATTATTGCAAGTTCTTACATATCTCAGTTTTCTTTCAGAAAAGAAAATGGCAAACTTGGCAAAGCTTGATTTTGTTGCTCTGGACATTACTGGGAAGAACTACCTTATATGGGTAGTGGATACTAAGATCCATTTAGAGGTAGGGAATCTTCGAGAAACAATCAAGGAGGAGAACAGTGCATCTTCTCAAGATATGGCGAAAGTCATGATCTTTATCCGTCACCACCTTGATAAAGGACTACAAAACAAGTACCTAACGGTTGAAGATCCGTTAACTCTCTAGAAGGCATTGAGAAATAGATACAATCACCAAAAAACGGTGATTCTTCAAATAACTCGTTATGAGTGGACTCACCTAAGGATCCAGGATTTCAAGTCAGTGGTTCAGTACAATTCTACAATGTTTAGAATTAGCTTCCAGATAAAACTCTGTAAGAAAACCATCACTAAGGAAGATATGCTGAAAAAGACTTTCAGCACCTTTCATGCCTCAAACGTGCTCCTGCAGCAGCAGTATAAAGAGCGAGGTTTCACTGAATAGAATCAGCTGATATTTGTGTTCCTGGTCACTAAACAAAACAATGAGGTCCTGATGAAAAATCATCAGTCCCGACCTACTAGATCTGCATTATTCTCATAAGTGAATGTTGTTTCCCTCAAAGTGAATGCCACATCCTCTGGTGACAATAATCATAAACGAAGACGTGGCCACAAACGAGGACGGTGGAACAAGAAAGGCAAGAATCATGATGTCCAGTTTCACAACCAGGTTCCAAGGCATAATTCAGGCCCGAACTTCAAAAATGTGAATCGCCACAAAGGCAAAGCTCATATGAACAATGCTCCTAGAAATTCTAAAAGAATCTACCATAGGTGTGGTGGCAATGGGCACTAGGTGCATACTTGTCGTACCCCAAAACATTTGGTAGATCTATATCAAGCCTCCATCAAGGAGAAGGGTGTTGAGACCAATTTTCTCGACCAGACTAAACCAATGGATATACCTGATTCAGTGTGCGACTTATCAGGGCAGTTAAACACAATCTACCTAGATGTCTCGGACTTCATTATGAAAATGGGGAATGAAGTATACCAGTTCGACTGAATCATTTATATTTGATGTACTGAACTTGTAGCTTGAAACTAACATTTCAAATTCAATAAAAGTGGCATTTAAATTTCCTATTATAAATTGCTTTTAACCGAAATCTCCTTACTCAGAAAGCATGGATAAGCATTATGGTCATTCTCAAAACAAGAGAAATAGCGGAGATATTTGTCTTGTAAACAGCGCAACCACGCATACAATACTTTGAGATCAAAAGTATTTCTCAAAATTGATGCTTACAAAAGTAAGGGTAACAACAATATCAGGCCAATTATATGTAATTGAAGGTTTAGGGAAAGCCTAGATTATGTTACCAAATGGAACAATATTGTTCATATAGAATGCGTTGTACGCTACATGATCTACTCAAAATTTGTTGAGTTTCAAAGATAAACGTTTAAATGGATACCACATTGAAACGAAAAATACATAAAATGTGGAGTATCTATGCATTACCTCTAATGATACCCAGAAGCTTATATTGAAAAAGTTGCGTGGTTTGACGAGTATATTGTATTATACATACATAAAGACAGTTGAATCACATATTGTTATGAACTAGAAGCTCATTAATTCAAAAGTTTACAGACTTTGGCATGACTGTCTGGGTCACTCAGGATCTACCATGATGTGTAGGATCATTACCAACTCTAATGGACATCTATTATTGTCTAGACACATTACTATCTCAAATGATAACCCTTACAAGGCTTGTTCTCAAAGAAAGTTGGTAATTAAACCATCACAACTACAGGTTGATCCTGAATCCCCATCATTTCTGCAAAGAATTCAAGAGGATATTTGTGATCCTATTCAACCATCATGTGGACCATTTCGATATTTTATGGTTTTGGTTGATGCATCTATCCGATGGTCACATGTTTGTTTCTTGTCTACTCGTAGTGTAGATTTTGTAAGACTTATTGCTCAGATAATTAAGTTGCGAGCACATTTCCCATATTACCTCATTAGGTCAATTCGACTTAATAACGCTGGTGAATTTACATCTCAAATTTTTTATGATTGCTGCATGACATTGGGCATTGATGTTGAACACCATGTTCCTCATGTCCATACTCAAAATGGTCTAGCAAAGACATTTATTAAGTGGCTTCAATTAATAGCTCACACTCTGCTCATGAAAACAAAATTGCCAGTTTCTGCATGGAGACATGCCATCTTACATGTTGCATCATTGGTTCGATTGAGACGTATAACCAACCACCAATACTCCTCAGTACAACTCGTGTTTGGGCATGAGCCAAACATTTCACATTTATGAGTTTTTGGTTGTGCTATTTATATACTTATTGCACCACCACAACGCACTAAAATGGGACATCAACGCAGACTCGTAATTTATGTGGATTTTGATTCACCATCTATCATTAGATATTTGGAAGCTTTGACATGTGATATGTTTATAGCTTGTTTTGCTGATTATCACTTTAATGAGACATTTTTCCCATAGTTAGGGGAAAAAAGACTGTTCTACAAGAACGACAATAGCTGACTTGGGTTGTACCCACCTTATCTTATTTCGATCCACATAACACTCAATGTGAAAATGACATGAAAATGATCGTTCATTTTCAAAGTATTGCCAATCAAATGCCAGATGCATTTAATGATGCTATGAAAGTGACAAAATCATATATACCAACTGCAAATGCACTTGCAAAAATTGATACCCCTGTTGGACAAAATAATGTGGCAGCAAATGATTCATCTAGTGCGTACCTGAAGCATGGTAGACCTCTAAGTTCCAAAGATTCAGCCCCTCGAAAGAGAAAGATGAAGGCATAACTGAATCCAAATGAAATCATTCAAGAAGAAAAAATGAATGACAAATCCACAATTCACGATTATGTATTTTCAGAAAAAGACAATGTCCTTGATAAGACACATGTACTTGAAGAAACAGATGTACATGAAAGCAAAGAAATCTCCATAAATTATGCTTGTACTAATGAATTGTGGGATCATAATGAAATAATCATCGACAACATGTTCGCATTCGCAGTAGCCATCGAAATCATATTAAGTGATGAAATTGAGCCCTACTCTGTTGATGAATGCAAACAGAGGCAGGATTGGCCTCAATGGAGAGATGCAATCCAGGCAGAATTAAATTCCTTAGAAAGGGGAAATGTTTTTAGACCAGTAGTCTAAACCTCGCCTTGTATAAACCCCGTGGGTTACAAATGGGTATTCATAAGAAAGCGAAATGAGAAAAACGAGATTGCAAGATATAAAGCACGACTTGTTGCACAAAGCTTTTCTCAAAGACCTAGAATTGATTATGAGAAGACTTTCTTGTAATAGACACAATTACATTCTATTCTTAATAAGTTTAGTGATTTCAGAAAAACTTGACATGCGACTTATGGATGTCATCACCACATATCTATATGGATAATTAGATACTGACATATATATGAAAGTCTCATAAGGACTTAAGTTGCCTGAAACATCTAACAAACCATGAGATATGCTCTCAATCAAATTAAGGCGATCATTATATGCGCTGAAACAATCTGGACGAATGCGGTATAATCGTCTATGTTAGTATTTGATCAAAGAAGGATATATCAACAATGTCATTTGCTCTTATGTGCTCATTAAGAAATCCAATTCTGGATTTGCTATAATGGCAGTATATGTCAATGATACGAACCTAGTTGGAACTCCTGAAAAGTCAATAAAACTGCAGAATATCTGAACAAACGAATTTGAAATAAAATACCTTGGAAAAATAAAATATTGTCTCAGCCTGCAGATCGAGCATTGTGCTAGTAGAATTTTGGACCACCAATCATCTTACATTGAAAAAATCTTGAAGCGATTTGGCATGGACAAGGCTTATCCATTCAGCATGCCAATGGTCGTTCGTTCTCTGAACATTAAGAAAGATCTGTTCGGTACAAAAAAAGATGATGAAGTGGTCATTGGTCCAGAAGTACCATATCTGAGTGCAATAGGTGTTTTTTTTGTATTTAACACAATATACTAGACCAGATATAGTTTTTTCAGTCAACTTGTTAGCAAGGTATAACTCTACTCCAATAATTCGTCATTAGAAAAGAATCAAAGATATATTGCGATACCTTCGTGGGACAACAGACATGGGTCTCTTCTTCTCAAAGAAATCCATAAATGACCAGGTCCTTGTTAGATATGCAGATGCTGGTTTTCTCTCTGATCTGCATAAAGCCAGCTCACAAACTAGATGTGTGCTCAAGAATGGAAACACAACAATCTCATGGTGTTCAACAAAGCAAACATTAGTTGCTACATCTTCAAATCACTCAGAAATGCTTGCTTTACATGAAGCAAGTCGTGAATGTTCTTGGTTAAGATCAATGATTCATCATATCCAGAAGTCATATGGTTTAACTTCAAAGAGAGACACTCCAACTGTCATTCATAAAGATAATGCAGTCTGTGTTGCCCAAATGAAGGAATGATTCATCAAGGGCGATAAGACTAAACACATATCTTCAAAAAAATTTCAGTGCACATGAGCTTCAGAAGGCTAAAGTTATTGAAGTCAGACAAATCTGTTCCAATGAAAATATGGCAGACTTGTTCACCAAGTCTCTACCAAAGTGCACGTTTCAGAAGTTATTGCAAAGTATCGGATTAAGTTGACTTACCAATTAGCTAAATTTGGAAAATGCGGAATCAAGAGGAGATACATATTAGGGGGAGCACTCATAATAAATGCATGTTGTACTCTTTTTCCTTCGATTAAGATTTTTCCCATTGGGTTTTTCCTATCAAAGTTTTAACGGGGCAATATAAGCATATTTAACAGTATATCAACAATCCAGGTAAAGTTGTACTTTTTTTCCTTCGATATGTTTTTTTTCCAACTGGGTTTTTCTGAGCAAATTTTTAACGAGGCAACTGATGTTGATATATGGGCATCTAAGGGGGAGTGTTGAAAACATTGGCAGTGTTGAAAATATTTGGCAGATTAATAAATGCCCACACAAATTTTCAATACCCACACAGTAATGTGGACTTTGGAAATGAAGGAGATCGTATTTTCAAAAGGTGTGTGCTGGAGTTGCTCTATAAATAGAGCGCTCCGTGTACTATCAAACTATAAAGAAAAGGAAAGATAAATAACATGAGCATCTATCCGTCCCTCTTTTATTTGTCATCCCCTTATATTATAGTTACAGTGTGATATTTTACACCTGCTTCGCTCCTGTCACTAGTAAAGGTTATCTCTTTAACTTTTACATATTTATAACAATTTTTGTTTTTTAAGGAGAAAGTTTTCTAAGCACCTAGAACATGAAATGACATGGAGTTCTCAACGAATAAAATCATAACACTTTGATATCTTAGCTTTGAAGTTAAAAAAATCATCACATTGTCATTTAAGTCATTTAAGTGAAGTTTTGTTAAATAACCAAAATTTTTTGTCAATTGATCTCCAAATTTACCCCTATCTGATTCCAAATTTACCCATTTCACGCCACAGCACCAGTAACCACCCACCTCAATCGCCGCCCTATGACTTTGCCGACGATGCCCAATCCCTTCTCTCTTCCTCCTTTTCTTTCTCCTCTTCCCTCTTTTCTCTCCCACTCTTATGTTGACATGTAACCCGAAAATAGTCGACGGCACCCTTAGTTCTGCTATCGTCGGCCTCCGATTTAAGGGTTTGTGAGGTCAGCGAAATCCCCATCAGTTAATCATGTTTTTCTTATTTATTTCGATTTTTTTTTTTATATTTGGTTGATCTACAAAATGATTAAGCATGATTAAGAATGTAAAGATGAGATGGATGGTTCCACGGGAGGAATGGTGGAAATGGTCGTCGGTGCGGTTGGGGAAAGACGAGAAATGGTGGTGGGTCGATCTGGGGAATCGACAAATGACTCTCTTTTTTATTATTTTTATCAAAACAATTAATTTTTGAAGGATTTATCTCTTTTGTAATTGTTATTTTAGAGGTGTCAGTAAGTAATTAGTTGGGAACATCACTTGTTATGCTTACGTGTGTACCTGGTCTATCGAAAAATTTCTCATTTTTTAAGGATAATATTTAGAGTAATGTTAAGGAAACCAAATTTATAAACTAAAACTCAAGCTTAAATAACAAAGTAATGCTAGGAAGACCAAATTTGCAAACCAAATGATGTGGTTTGCAAAATTTCACTAAAACATAGCATATTAAAATCTTATTTTTGCCATTAGGGCACATTTTAATGATATTTCTCTTCACTTACAAGTGAAACATCTTAGATTCTGAAACCCATAAATAGAGAATTTGATATGCTTCACTTGTTAGTGTAAAATATCATTGCGTATAAAAAAGATTAATTGGTAAGTTTACGAATACACGTAGATCATGTAATCAAACTACATATTAATAGAATTCTCTTTATCAACCAAAAGAGGGTAAAAAAACTATTTAATCTTCTATCACAACAAAAAAGTTAAGGATAGTAACATAATTTCACAAATAAAATTTTGATGGTTTTTGTTTAAGCATTACCTACAGGTGATTTTAACATCTTTAATTTTAAAAAATTAAAAAAAAAATAAAAACTCTCTCCCTTACTCCTTAGTCTCATGTTCTCTCTAATCTTTTCCTCTCTCCTTCAATTTTAAAAACAAATTTTTTTTTTTGTGTGTGTGTGCATAAACTAGTAATGACTTAAAATAAGTAAGAACTATAATTAAAATAACCTTAAGCAAAAAAAAAAAAAAAAAAGCTTTTGTTTTATTTTAGGGCAGTGCTATTTACACCCCTATTTTTACTTCCCACACACCCTTATTAATTTTTGTCTATTAATCTTCTTTAATTCATTTAATCGGACAACCGTAAATTGAGAAATGTGTGTGACACACCCTGACTCGGGATGTCCACTAGGGCTCTGAATTGAGCTGTGTTGGCGGACACCTAGAAGGTGACGAAGCCATAAAATGTATTGATGTGGGCCACACATGTGGCTTTCCAGAGTTTGCTCCAAAATTCTGGAGCGTTCCAGAAAATAGTAATTTACAATTTTGCCCTCGACTTCATTCGTTAATAACTTTTTCATTATAACTTCAAATTGCTTTCCGTTTGTGCCCACGTGTTCGTAGCGACGAGTACTACGAGGATACGCCAAGAAAACGAACCTTACATGACATGACAAGATGGTCAACAAAAGTCAACGTCTTTGCCTCGAAGGGCATTTCCGTAGATTCACATTTAAAAATTATAAAGACTGTAATTTTTGGGGACGGATCATTACATGTGTGAGGGGTAAAAATAAATGTATGAATAGCACCACTCTTATTTTATTACAAACGATATATATACATTTTTTTTTTTTTATGATACACTAAAAGGAAGAGAAGAGTTTAAAGTCATGACATAGTGAGTTTCAAAAAAAATCCATTTCTACCAAGATAATTCATCACTTGCTACATTTACTTTTACCTTTAATAAAATGTACGGGGCATATAATTTATTGAATAACAAAGCCAACGATTTATATACAACCATTACACAATCTTTGGGGACTTTTTTTAATTCGAACAAGTAGGGGAGATCGCACTCGGTACCTGTGGTGCAGTGGTGTATACTCATGACCAATTAAGTTATAAGTCCTTCGTTAAACATTTTTTAAGACTTACTAAAGAAACAGGGCACACCATATATAAGTAATATCTCCCAAAAAATTGTATAAGTAATTAGCATGTGTGTGTGTAAGATAATCCTTTTTGAGTTGTGTTATTGGCACCTCAAAATAGTCAACTTGCACCCCCCCCATTAGGTAATTAGTGCACATGTGTGTTTGTGTATATATAGGATAATTCTTTTAAGAGTGTCAACAACAGCTCAATTTTTCTTTACTGATAAGTTTTGTTAAGTTTGATTAATTAAATAAAAACACAACATAAAATAGTACTTTTTATTCATATATGAGAAAACATTCCAATATCCATGAAACTCAAATGATATAAAACTAGAAATAAAAGTCCAACTCCACTAGCTGAACATGGAAAAGACCAGCACTCATACTGTTCAACTTCTAAGAAGGAAGGTGGTCCTTCGTTTGTGATGGCATTCTTAGGTTGTGTGGATCGCTTGACTCTAAAATTATCGGCTGAGGTGAAAGCTCTCTGATTTGAACACGAGTGCTTCTTACTTGATGCTCGCGACTGTTGGGCCTTGCCTCATCCTCTTCAGCTTTGCTTGGCATGAAATTGTAGTAGGATGTGGTCTTCATGTTGTTATCCTTGAGTTTTGAAGGCTTCTTCGTTTTTCCTTTCATTGCGATGAGAGAAGGTTGAATGTTGAAAATCTAGGTTGTGGTCTGGATTTTATACTGATACGTGCATGGTGTGTAACAAGAAAGTTGTTAATCTTTCTGATAACCAAATCTGGAGCAATTTTAAGAGGACCTGTAAAAGGAAGTTTTTTGTGTAACAGTATGAAACTTTTTCGTTGCTTTTGCAGTACACAGATATTTATGATCTGTGATGGATTCGCATGCAAAAACTTATCTAAACTGTTCTTAAAACGTGTGAATGAATTGATTGCATATATGAGTACAAGTGAGGATGAGATTGAGAGTCTGAATGGCTTTGGGTGGGCTCAATGAGGGCTATTTATATGAGATGAGTTCACCTCTACAGTAGCATTCTAATTCAATAATACAATGTCATGTGAAATGAGACTTTAACGAAACATTGTAATTAGATCAAATATTAAAATGACGATGAACTTGTTTCATAAAAGTCCTTCTCGGACCAAAGATTGTGGCTTTGGGAATAGAATGAAATTTACAAATGAATTGTTAATGTGTAATTCTTAAGAAATAAATTTAGCTATAAGCTTACTAACCCCAAGTAGGTGGGCTACTTTGCACAGCCCCTTCCGCTTTCAAATTTTCAGTGTACATGTGCGGCAATCAAGGCCTGGCCTTGCTACACTTAAAAGTAGGTCACGTGCATTGCACTAGGCGACATCCAAGCCCAAAATACTATAACTTAAACCCTATCAAGCATTTTGTTGTGCCACAGGCTCCACAAGTGTTCATCACTAAATTTAACCGTGCTTTGATGTTGTTTTAGGTTTAATCATCTAAATTCAGTATTTTGGGTGGTATCAAGCCCAACATTTTTCTTCCTTTGGCCTAGAATTGAGTTGCTATCGAGTGTCGGAGTCTTCTTAACCATGTGTCATCCACCTTAATTTTATGCACATTAAGCATTGTATCACGGGCTTCATAAGTGTAAACACATATATCCAGCAATGTACCAACATTGTCCCCGTCTTAACCATCCAAACCTAATACACTGAGTGGTATTAAGTCAATATAACTGAAATATGAGGTCTTATCTTAAAAGTTCTTGACGCAGTCATATGGATCATCACATACATTTAGACCTTGAACTATTGTTGTACTTCTTCGATGTAGATTCGCTTCATATCCTTGTTGACTTGTATTAAATCAACTTACAATGCCATCCCCAAATGAAAACCGGGTGATTAAAATAATGCAATGGGATGCTTAAAAGAATGGCATACGTAGAAACAACATTATAACAACATGTCAACAGTACATAAAGAGCTAGTTGAAAAACAAATGTGTACACGTCAAAATATTAAGAGCAAACCAATGCATCTTTGGCAAACTTTGTCAGAAAACTCATAAGAGCCAAGTGAGAAACCGGTTGGTTGATGGTTGTCCTAAGTTCAACTGCTACGTGATGCATTGGACTCTTGAAACCAATTGCCTGCAAAGTACCAAGTAATGTATTATATTTCATGTTGGCTCTGGGTGCATGAAATTGCTCAAGACTTAATTAACCACAAGAAACTATGACAAAGATTGGGAAGCACACACAGAAGTCAGAAGACTCGGAACACAATAAGAAAAATGTGGTTGGACCAATATTATGCTTAATATAGCAATGACTCCTTGTCCCAAAAATATTTTGTAAACATAAGAGCAACTCACCCCTTAGGGCGATAATTGTCTGGACTATTGGGCAGTTGGCAATTATTACCTTAGTGAATAGTAATTCTTTGTGCATGTTACTGATGCGAAATTTACTTGACACTCAAATTAAACCCTCTTTTTGACAATTGTAGTATGGATGTAAGTAGGGATCGTTCTGGACCGGGGATTAGGAGGGATTGTTAATCTCTTGGAAAATGACTCAAAAACGTAAAAACAAGATAAAACACTAAACTAGACTCAAAGAATGTGAAACTAAACGTTAAAACACTAAGACAAACCAAAAGACTCAAAATGCTTTAAAAACACAAACTAAATTGATTTCTAACTAAATTGAACAATTAAGTAAAGGGGGATTGGATTTGGACGAATTTAAACTAAAAATGGAAACTTGGAAATAAAACAAATTGTAAATATGGATTTGACGGAAATGAATGGATGGGAAGCTAGCTAAGGGGTTCATCTCCACATATGTTATACTTGCATACAAAACGATGTCTAATTGCTTTTCAATAAACCATGAATTCTCAACGCCCCGGGTTAATTAGGTCCGCTTAAATTAACCGTCAAGTTTTCCTTAAGTTAATGAATTGGATGATTGCATACGACAATCCAAAGCATTCCTCACAAGTTCCCTACATGAATTGCATAATAGAGATACAAGCAAGAATCATTAAGCATCATGAAAACTATAAGTGTTGACGAGGCATTCGTTACTATGATTGCATGAAACTTATGCCAAGAATATGTTTAACACGATTGTTTATAAGCAACCTCCACTACTTGTGAATATAAGTTCATAACTATTACGTGAAACTCACTTATATTCTAGCGTCAAATTCATGCATGAAAATTAAGCGTTCATTCTTAATAAACATACATAAATAGGTTATCAATCAAACAGTTAAACAAATTGAATTCACAACTTATGAAACGTAATTAAAAGTAATCAAATCATATTACAAATATAAACATAGTTTCGAATTACCCCCTAGCTAAAGGGGGTTTAGTTCCTCATAACTTTGAAATCAAAGAAACACCTAAACATTCCAACAACTCAAAACTTTGAATTGTATGAACGTTTAAGCACTCTTTTCTTCCATTTCTCATACGTACAAAACAAAGAGAATTAAAATAAAACTTTGAAATCAAAGAAACACCTAAACATTCCAACAACTCAAAACTTGAATTGTATGAACGTTTAGGCACTCTTCTCTTCCTCTTTATTGTGGCACAAGAACTAAGGGATGTTGTAGGTGTGTTGAATGGATTGGGGGATTATGGAAATGGAAGAAATGGAGGAAAAATGGAAGAAAAACTCATGGCTAGGGAGAAGATGGAAGTGTTTGTGGTGTGTTATGTATGAAATGAGATGATGAATGAATGAATGAATGCAAGGGTATTTATAGGAGTAGTGGAGGGAACATATAGGGAGAGAATGGATGGGAGAGCATGTGAATGATAGCTAGGAGAATGATTAAAGGGGTGTGAATGGTTGGAAATGCATGTGGGTGAATTGGTGGTGCAATGATGAAAGAATAAGTGCATGTGTGTGTTTTGTGTTGGAATGAATGTGGATGCATGATGAAAAGTTAATAAATAATGCATGTAGGGTTAGGAAATAAAATCATAACTTAAAGGGGGGATGATTAAAGGATGTGGCTAGGTTGGAAAGGTGTGGAAGATGGATGGAATTAGGGGGAATGCATGGCAATGATGGGGAGTTCTTTGGTGATGAATGCAATGATGAAGAATGAATAAATAATGCATGTAGGGTTAGCTAGGTTGGCTTTGTTTGGGTGCATGTGAGTTAAAGAGGGAGAATGTGGTGAAATGATGAAGTAGGAAGGTGGAAATGCATGTGAATGCATGTGAGTGCATGTGTGTGTGAATGGGTGTTTCTTGATGGTTTTGGGGTTGTGATGCATGTGAATGCATGTGGCTAAGGCTTGTTGATTGGGCTAGAGGTTTTGCATGGCTCAAAGGATTGTTTGATTGGGCTAGGCCCTTTGTTTTATGTCCAAAGTGCATACAAGGCTTTCAAATTCGTCCAACACTTTGGCTCCAAAAATATGCTATCCATTCCAAGCCCAATTTTGCTCCAAAATGCTCCAAAATGCATCTTTTTGCTTCCTTAGCCATATGAACCTAAAAACACACGAAAATGGCTTAAACTACTAAAACAACTATGAATTAACAACATAGATGCACGAAAACAAGCTAAGTAAGTCGCCTAAATATGCTCCTATCAAACTCCCCCACACTTATCTTTTGCTAGTCCTCGAGCAAAACAGAATAAAAACAAACAAACAAAACGACACTAAACACGTAAAACACAACCTAAACCTTCCAACAATCGTTTCAGGGATTTCCAATGCACATGACATGTTAAAAATCATCATTCCCGCAGATTTTAGTCATCTTCACACTTAAGTACATTCTTAATCATAGTCACCACATACTATTTCACAATTAAGCATTTAAAACCATGTTTTGAATGTAGTAACATGCCTTAGAGAATTTGCTCAATTCCTTACAAGATATGCACTCAATTTTCACTCAGATTTTCTAACTACACACCCTAATCTAGTCATATGTGAGAAGATTGATGTAAACATGAAAACGAACACTCACATATATGTATCACAAAGAACGCAATTTCTGGAGTTAATAAGCATGTTTAGATTATGATCTCATGAATGAAATGCTACTACTTAGACGCGAGAACCAGTGACACCATATGCTCATACCAAATTCAAACTCCACAATTGAAATGCACAACACTCAAGATAGAAGTCAAGGGTTGTAACGGGGCTTGGGATATTGGCTCACAAGGAAAGGTAGGGATAAACAAAAGTTCTTTAAACAATAGCAAGCAAAGTAATGAAATTAAGGCTTAGAATTCACTTGGCATGCAGAAATCAACTTTTAGACATAAGGGGGAGATTCAACAACTCTTAGGGCCTAATTTATTGTTTTGGGCCCTTACTTCAACCAACAATACTTTTCAACTCTTTTTTTTTTTTTTTTTTTTTTTTTTCTTTTTTTCTTTCTTTCTTTTTTTTGCCGTGCCTATGGCACATCAACTCACATAAACACTCTTTCCCCCACACTTATTTTCTGCAATACCTTAATCAAAAGGAATTCATTGCTTACTATGCTTCAAGAACAAGGGTAAGGACGGTCATATTCTAGGTTAGGTGAGGATAAAGTGGGTTAACAAAGAACATGGGCTAACATGGCTCAACGGGGGTAAAACTTACAACATATACGAAATATGGGAAGTGAGGCTATTTGGCTATGGTGGCAACTACACAACTTCATCTTGATATATGTTATGCAAATCAATAACATGCTTTGAATGAAATGGGCATGAGTTCTAGCATTTGGAACTATATGATGAAACGCCTTCTAAGTAGTAACCAAGCAAAGAATAATGAGATCATGCAACAACTTTGGAAAACAAGAAATCACAGATTATACTCTCCAAAGAACGTTATAGGCTCAAGTCTCTCAGGGTTGTAGCGTTTGTTTGAGTTCCTTCCTTCAAGCATGTTACATAACTAATTTTTTTCTTTTATGATTGCATGTGAAGTCATACATTATAACCATAACCAAGCATATACCAAGAGTAAATCAAACTTTTCTCCATGTTTATAACTCTTTTTAACAGTCATGCAATTAGAAACCAAATCCTTATCATTGTGTTGGAAGGTGACCTACAACACAAAAATGACTCAAAACACTCTTTTTAGGCTTTTCAAAACATGTTTTTCAAATTTTTATGTGATTTTCGAATTTTTAAGTCAAAACACACTAAACACACTTAAAAACAGCAAGAAACAACATTTGAAGTTATGGTGGATAAAACCCTACGAATTTGCATCAAAACACTTTAGAAACTCCCCCACACTTAAATCAAACATTGTCCTCAATGTTAAAAACCACACTAAACACAAGTAAACATATAAACAGCAATTAAACATACTAAACATGGCAGAATGTATCTAACAAAGAGAAGAGTTTAGAGATGCAAATCTGGTTATGGAGTGTTCGTTCCATCTTCTCCTTGGTGATTGCAGTGAGGCTTGGATCTTTGTGATTCCACAGGCTTACTCTTGAACTGCGCTGCTCCCATCGTTGATTTTCCTTTGTGCTACTCTTGAACTGGGCAGCAGGCTTCCTTTGGTCTCCCCCGAAGGTCTGAGCTTCCTCCTCTTATCTGTTTCTTTGTTCAATCTCTCCAATTCGTATTGAAGAGGGTTAGAGGATAGCTCAGCAAAGCTAGGTAAGCAACCAGGGATTAGAGTCCAGATAGACTCCAAGTGCCGGCTGATTGCTTCTTTCACTTTGCCATGCAAGTAATATTAAGGACAAAGGAAAAGACAGGGAAAGAGCATGATATGAGATACCTTTGCTTTTGCCCTTGATGATATGAGATACCTTTGCTTTTGAAGAAGCGGTGAATGAATCAGCACATGTATTTGTGGTGCTGTTTCCTCCTGGGTCATCTGTACTCCAGGCATCTGGTATCATCTTTGGGGAAGAAGAAAGAATTGAGTATTTCGAAAGGCTTTGCTGGGAGTGCGCCCTCAGGGGTGAGAAAGAGTTGGGCATTTTCTTCAGGTTTGCCTTGCCATAAAAGATGAAAGTCGACAAATATAGGGATAGCAAGTGGTGGTACTGTTCTCTTACCCTTGTCGACAAACGTTTTGATCCCGCAAATCCGGCTTTTTGAAATAGTGACGACTCTTCGAAGACGCCTCTTCGATTTCTGAGCAGGCGCTTTCTGAAAAGCAGAGAAAGCGTCGCCGAACTTTGCGCTTGTCGGCTAAAGACGTGTAGCTACGATGATGGCCTCCACGTGTTGAACGCGTTTTCTGAAAAGCTGAGGGAGTGTCGCCGAACTTTACGCCTCAAATTCCGGCTTTTTGAATCGGTGGACGCGTTGCCTTGGCTTTTTATAGAGCTATCGATCACCGCCAACTTACACACTCTGAAGATTTCCCATTCTTGAAACTCGTTTTCGGCCCTTTGAAAATTTACTCCGTCCACCCCTTCTCTTTGAACATTTTTTTTTAAAAAATGGCAAACCCATCGAACCTTAGCTTAGAATTGAGTCTCCGCAGTGATACGGGCGTGCCGCTTCAAGGTAACGTATGGCGCCCTTCTTTCTTATCTTCTAACGGTCCTCTTACAGGTGAAGATTCCGTGATGCAGGACGCCACAACAGCTACGATAGTAGCTCGGAACCTCCTCACTCCCAGAGATAGTCAGCTGCTTTCAGGACGGTCCGATGAGTTGGCCGTTCAAGAGTCTCTGGCTCTCAGCGTTCAGTGCGCTGGTTCTGTGTCAAACATGGGCCAACGCCTCCTTGCTCGCTCCCGTCAGGTTGAATCATTGATGACGGAGGTGGAGAACCTGAAGCAAGAGATAAAACAACTTAAGCACGAGAATAGAACTTTGCACGTGCTTGCAAATAATTATTCATCAGGCATGAAGAGGAAGCTTGATGAGCTTGATGACCGTCAACGGTTTGCAGCTTTCTTCCAGAGGCACCTCTTTCCTGGGTCATCCAGCGTTCCACCAAGGTTTGGGGCCTTGAATGATCTATCCTCGGTGCCTCCCGCTCCTATGCCTCCTGCTCCGATGCCTCCTGCTCCTATGCCTCCTGCTCCGAGACCTCTTGCTCCGAGAGTGTTGCCACGTAGTGGGGCCTCACGTACACAACCTTTGTAAAGGCTCCATCTTTCTGCCATGTTTAGATACAATTGTAATTTATCGAAAAAAATCAATGAACAAGCAAAAGTTTTATTTACTGTATTGGGTTGCCTCCCAAGTAGCGCTTGCTTTTACGTCTTGTAGCCGGACGAAGAACACAATCATGCCTTAATGGAACCCACGGCATGGAGTTGATCATTGAATGGATGATGATACTTGAAATGTTCCGGCAATGGTTGAATTTCAAGAGTGGGTGCCCTAATCATTGACATCAACAACATATTAGTCAAAAACGACTTTGGATTTTGAGTTGGTGGCTTACCTATGGACTGCAATATTGGCTCTAAAGTCGCAGCACATTCAACAAATGCACAAGGGATGTTTTCATTCAGATTGGACATTTTGAAGGTTGTGGCTGTGTGATCCACTCCAATTTCCTCCTTGATGAATTCAAGATGCTCCTCAACCACTTTTTCCTCGTGAATTGTTGGAAAGGTGTCCAAGATGTCTTTCTTCCCCTCATCTTTCATGGATTGCATGAACCTGCCAGGGAAGGGTGCATTTGGGGGAACAAAGTTAGAAATAATTAAATTTGGAACAACCTTACTTGAATGGGGTGGTGTAGGAATATTGGGAGGTTGCGGCAAGGGTTGTTCTTCCCTTGTCGTGCCTTGTGCATCCTCCTCCTCTTCGAGCAGTAGCAATTCATCCATGGGCTCATCTTCAACCATTTGTTCTTGAATTTGTTCCATGCATTCTGCATTCTGCCTAAATTGACTGTTCCACTCAGCCAACTTTTTTGCTTGATAGAAATCCTCAATTGGTCGCCAAAATGCGTCTTGTTGAAATGGTTGAGCTTCCCTGCCCTGCTCCACAGAATTCAGTTGTTGAATAACTTCATTATAATAATTTGATATACCTGAATTTGGATGTGAAGATTGAGGGGAAGGCTGTGGTGGTGCATATGAATCCTCATATGGTTGCCAATATGTTTCTTGGTGAGTCTCCTTAGCTTGATTTTGTGAACCCTGCACCAAAGAGTTTAATTCATTAAGAATTTGATTATAATCTATTGACGAATTTGAGTTTGGTTGGGCATATTGAATATGAGGTGGCTCCCAATATCTTTCTTGTTGAACATTTTGAGGTTCCCACCACATAGAAGTTGAATGATCACTCCAATCCGAATTGTAAGTATTGGAAAACACGTTATTCCTTGATTGAAGATCAACTATATCAACGTTTTGCATTTGGGACCTTTCCATGAGCTGTGACAAAAGATAAGCATTATCAAATGCCATGTTGTGCTTCTAAAATCAACAAAATAAAACTAAAAATATATACACACAAACGAAAATAAAACAATCCAAGGGATTAGCAAAGTTGCTAATCCCCGGCAACGGCGCCAAAATTTGATGCGAAATTTACTTGACACTCAAATTAAACCCTCTTTTTGACAATTGTAGTATGGATGTAAGTAGGGATCGTTCTGGACCGGGGATTAGGAGGGATTGTTAATCTCTTGGAAAATGACTCAAAAACGTAAAAACAAGATAAAACACTAAACTAGACTCAAAGAATGTGAAACTAAACGTTAAAACACTAAGACAAACCAAAAGACTCAAAATGCTTTAAAAACACAAACTAAATTGATTTCTAACTAAATTGAACAATTAAGTAAAGGGGGATTGGATTTGGACGAATTTAAACTAAAAATGGAAACTTGGAAATAAAACAAATTGTAAATATGGATTTGACGGAAATGAATGGATGGGAAGCTAGCTAAGGGGTTCATCTCCACATATGTTATACTTGCATACAAAACGATGTCTAATTGCTTTTCAATAAACCATGAATTCTCAACGCCCCGGGTTAATTAGGTCCGCTTAAATTAACCGTCAAGTTTTCCTTAAGTTAATGAATTGGATGATTGCATACGACAATCCAAAGCATTCCTCACAAGTTCCCTACATGAATTGCATAATAGAGATACAAGCAAGAATCATTAAGCATCATGAAAACTATAAGTGTTGACGAGGCATTCGTTACTATGATTGCATGAAACTTATGCCAAGAATATGTTTAACACGATTGTTTATAAGCAACCTCCACTACTTGTGAATATAAGTTCATAACTATTACGTGAAACTCACTTATATTCTAGCGTCAAATTCATGCATGAAAATTAAGCGTTCATTCTTAATAAACATACATAAATAGGTTATCAATCAAACAGTTAAACAAATTGAATTCACAACTTATGAAACGTAATTAAAAGTAATCAAATCATATTACAAATATAAACATAGTTTCGAATTACCCCCTAGCTAAAGGGGGTTTAGTTCCTCATAACTTTGAAATCAAAGAAACACCTAAACATTCCAACAACTCAAAACTTTGAATTGTATGAACGTTTAAGCACTCTTTTCTTCCATTTCTCATACGTACAAAACAAAGAGAATTAAAATAAAACTTTGAAATCAAAGAAACACCTAAACATTCCAACAACTCAAAACTTGAATTGTATGAACGTTTAGGCACTCTTCTCTTCCTCTTTATTGTGGCACAAGAACTAAGGGATGTTGTAGGTGTGTTGAATGGATTGGGGGATTATGGAAATGGAAGAAATGGAGGAAAAATGGAAGAAAAACTCATGGCTAGGGAGAAGATGGAAGTGTTTGTGGTGTGTTATGTATGAAATGAGATGATGAATGAATGAATGAATGCAAGGGTATTTATAGGAGTAGTGGAGGGAACATATAGGGAGAGAATGGATGGGAGAGCATGTGAATGATAGCTAGGAGAATGATTAAAGGGGTGTGAATGGTTGGAAATGCATGTGGGTGAATTGGTGGTGCAATGATGAAAGAATAAGTGCATGTGTGTGTTTTGTGTTGGAATGAATGTGGATGCATGATGAAAAGTTAATAAATAATGCATGTAGGGTTAGGAAATAAAATCATAACTTAAAGGGGGGATGATTAAAGGATGTGGCTAGGTTGGAAAGGTGTGGAAGATGGATGGAATTAGGGGGAATGCATGGCAATGATGGGGAGTTCTTTGGTGATGAATGCAATGATGAAGAATGAATAAATAATGCATGTAGGGTTAGCTAGGTTGGCTTTGTTTGGGTGCATGTGAGTTAAAGAGGGAGAATGTGGTGAAATGATGAAGTAGGAAGGTGGAAATGCATGTGAATGCATGTGAGTGCATGTGTGTGTGAATGGGTGTTTCTTGATGGTTTTGGGGTTGTGATGCATGTGAATGCATGTGGCTAAGGCTTGTTGATTGGGCTAGAGGTTTTGCATGGCTCAAAGGATTGTTTGATTGGGCTAGGCCCTTTGTTTTATGTCCAAAGTGCATACAAGGCTTTCAAATTCGTCCAACACTTTGGCTCCAAAAATATGCTATCCATTCCAAGCCCAATTTTGCTCCAAAATGCTCCAAAATGCATCTTTTTGCTTCCTTAGCCATATGAACCTAAAAACACACGAAAATGGCTTAAACTACTAAAACAACTATGAATTAACAACATAGATGCACGAAAACAAGCTAAGTAAGTCGCCTAAATATGCTCCTATCAGTTACAAGGGTAATAGAACCAAACCGTGCTCGAGGTTGTTTGGAATTCATTGGTGGTTGACCAGAGACATGCATCAACAGTGTAAGAAAAAGAACCTTAGAATAAAAAATAGAAAACAAACATTGATCTCATTAACCTTAAGCTAATTTTGTAACAAAGTTTACTATTGTAATTTGGCTTAGGCTAGCCCGGATTCTAGGTCCAAATTTTTATGGGTTTTAAGCTATAAATTGAAAGTGGATGCTTGTAATTTTAGTGGTAAAGCACCTGTCCTTACATTTAGGGCTACAATCCGTGCTTCCTCTCAAGTCAAAAGGAAAAATCAAAAACTTGTAGCACGAAGAAGCAAGTGATCAATGCATGCCTACACAAAGGCGTACGTAACTATATGAAATGGTGATTTGAGCTAAACAAAACTTTAAGTGCGAAGAAGCAAGTGATCAATGAAATGATCAGTGCATGGGCATGTTCTTTGTGTGTTTCATGAAGGTAAAATCAAATCCACTTACACTTTGAGCTAAAAATAAGAGCATCTTGAATGAAGACCTTAAATGGAGTCCCTACAATAGTATGCTCCTTAAATATAGGGACAAAAGGCTTTCAATGGGTTGGAATAGAAGTCCTCAAAGTATTTCAATATATAAAAACTTACCCGCTATTGATTTTAAGTGGAAACAAACGCCACCTGCACAGGAATGCTACACAACAACTTCTTTTTTTTGTTTTTTTTTTTGAACCCACCCACGTGAATCCTGGTAGCCATTCCTGTAGCTTCTCTTTTTTTTATAACCATTGGGAAACCAACAGTAGAGATGGCTTTTTTATTTTTTATTTTTAATTTTTATTAATGGTCATAATACTCAAACAAAATGTACAATGCTTTTCTGAATATTTTAGTCTCTATGTTTACGGATTATCATATACAGATCTCCTATTGCAGACAATATTTCTTTAGAACCCGAATATTCTCTTAAAGTTCCTAAATGAGGTCTCCAAGTCGTGGTTTGAGATGCTCTTAAGTGGGAAATGCATGACCACAGCCCATTGACATGGTAGGATAACATACACATTCACCCCACATTAACATACCCATTGATCAATGCATGGTTACACAAAGGCGTACGTAACTGTATGAAATGGTAATTTGAGCTAAACAAAAGTTGTAGCGCAAAGAAGCAAGTGATCAATGGAAATGATCATTGTTACATTTACACTTAAATGATTATGTTGTTTATGTAATTACTTAATGGGTAAACGGTTATGCTCATAAAAACTTAAACAATTATAGTAAATAATCGTGGTTACCTATCTGCCATAACTATTGCCCATCCCTATCAGTGTATGGGCATGTACTTTGTGTGTTTCGCAAAGGTAAAATCAAATCCATTTACACTTAGAGCTAAAAATAGTGGGAAAAGGATGACCACAGCCTATTGATATGGTAGGATAACATACACATTCACCCCACATTAACCTACCCACAAAAAATAAAAACAAAATACTGATTTTACCCTAGTATTTTAATTTATGATTGAAAAAAGTAAAGAGCCAAATGGTAGTACATGTTTGTAACAAGAGAAACTTCCTAGTGCAAAATAACGTAGAGAAAAACAAAGCAGGTTTTGACTGACACATTTCCACAAACATTTGCCTGAATCATTAGATTCATTACTTTTTGTCCTTCTGAATTTTATTTTGGTCCCTTGCGGATTACAAGAGCATCTTAATCTCAGTTAAATAAAATCCTAAGTATTTGGGTCAACCCAATGCTTTATTCTAGTAACCCGCAATCTGACACTCACTAAATCACAAGACTTTACTCAGATCTAAATCACAACCAGTCATCAAACTTCAAATAATTAATCACAACTGTACCTACTAACATGCTTATCCAATCACTAATAACTAATTTCCTAATTTGCTTGTGTTCGCCAATAATTAAGCAAAAAAATAAAGGAAAACTAATGAAAAATACTTGAAAATTTTGAGTTTTAACGATAAAGACAAAATAAAGGATAAAGTGAATAGTACCAGGATTAACTTTTTAGTATAGAAATATGATTTTCGTTAAGTGAATAGTACCAGAAGCTTTTTCGTTAAAATTTCTAAAAAAATAATTAAAAAAAAACACCTTATATTGCAGAATGCAAATGGAGAATTTGTGTGGTGTGACAAAGTACGCATGTAGTAGACACTATGATTTCGCACGAACTTCCTCCCTCAGAGAATGTGGGAGTTGGGAAAGAGCAAATTGTAAGCTTCTTTTTTATTTTTTATTTTATTTTGATTTTCTAAAAACAAAAATTGTGGGGAGAATCACGTGACACTAGCCTTTAATTTTTATGGGACCACATGCCCTAAACCAAACTTTGTAAAAGTCGCATAAAGTCCAAAGGTGAACATGGAATTATCAATTATTACGAGCCTCATGCCTAATCTATCTGCATTTTGATATATTTTGATACCTTACTTGCAAGTGTGACATTAATGTAATAGTTTATGATGGGGACTTTGATCACACCGTACGCGTTGAGTCACAACGATCAAAGTGGGCTTCGAAAATGGTAAATTTTGAAGTTCGTCCTTCAAACAAGGTGTCTGAGCAACAAAACAATAGATTAAGTTATCATATTATGTAATTTCTAGTAGCATTATTCATGACCCCACGTTTGTGAAAAAAAACTTGCTCTAAAGAGAGAATATGAAAAATTTTTAGAACACTAAATATCACGGTGATAATATACTCGTGCTGTGAGAAATAGAGGATTCGATGAACCCTTGTTGTGGAAGGCCGGCAAACGTAACGTCTATGTTGATGCTCCATTATGTTTGGTGGCATAATTATTGTTAAACTAAATTCATAATATACAAGGTAGCGGTGGGACCTCAATCTAGCAAATAACGTAGCCATTTGAAATCGTTGCGCGCCAAAGCTGCATAACTCGCTGTCGTTACATCAAGCACCAAAACTAATGGTGGAGAGTAAATGCCAATAATTATTAATAATTTGGACATTCTCCAAAAAGCCCTTTCAGCGTAGACACTAAAAATACCTTCGATGTCATTTCACAGGGCTAAAAAAGTAATATCAAGCAAGATGATGACAAAACGTAAATAGGGACCAAGAATAAGTTTGGTTCATGCAATTCACGGGAATTTTATGTTCACCTTATAAATGTTTTGTATTGATTCAAGATTTTCATATATGCATTTATTTATTATTTACCAATTAATTTTCATAAAATTAGAACCACCATAAGATTTTAGGGCGTTACATTTTGTTGTTAATTAACTTAATTTAGTGTGTGTAAACGTATATACCATAATTATAATCCCTATAAACGTTTACCAACAGCTTACCATTTTTGAGTTTTGGGACACCTAATTAATTTAGTCGATACTTAATTATAATGACAAGTACCTCAACTCAAGTTTTTGAACAAGATACGTTGCCCCAATACCCAATTGTTTTTATGGAAAATGTTATTCAACCTAAAACATAAAATAAGTTTTACGATCATTTTTTATATTCACGTTGAATTTTGAATTAGTTTTGTTTGGATATCCTTTGTATTATCATTGTGTTTGAATTAGGGATGAGCAAAATACTCACGGTTGTGGATAATTGTGGTTACCCGCCCATTTAAATTTCACGGTTATGGTTATGGGTAACCGTTTAGATAAATAAATGGTTATAGGTATAACCGTTTACCCGTGAAATTTAAATGGGTGGTTATAAGTATTAACCGCGGTTATAAATGGGTAACCATTTACCCATTTATTTTATATATGTAAAATTAACACAAACCATATTCTCTAGGGGTGAAAAAAAATATCGAAAATTCCAAACCGAACCGAAGAAATCCCGAAACAGAACCGAAAAAATCCCAAACCAAAAATCCCTAAAATTTCGATACCCAATCCCAAACCGATCCTGAAATTTTAGTACGGGAATCAGTCTCACATTTTCATTTGTTCAGTAATGCCAAACCGAATCGAAAAAATATATATTATTTAATTTTAAATATATATATATTTGGAATTGTAACAGCCGTCGGATTTGGTTGAGATTTAATCTCAACCATTGAATTCAAATAAAACCCCCCACTCAGCCGTCCTTAGATCAATGTATAAGTTTGTCCTCACCAACAGACTGAACACTTAAAGAGCTGCATGAAGTTCTCCAAAGTTGAAAGCTGTAGAGATTGCAGCTGCTTACACGTCTTTATCCTTTGAAATATATATGATATTTTGGGAGCCCCATGGAGCAGCCCAAAGTATGTTTCGTAGTCTTTTGTGATCGTTTTATCATTAACTGGCTTTATCTTCTGCCTTCAAGATCTAACTTCTAGCAAAGATTGTGGGGAAATGGGGATTCTCGATTTCATATTTTAATTTGAGATTCCTGATTTGTTTCGAAATTTCGAAAATATTTTGAGATTTCCGAAATTTGGAATTCCTGAAAATTTGGTTTGGGATTGGTCTTTAAATTTCCGTCCTGAAAAATATCAGTTAGGGATTCAGGATACTAGTTTCGGTTCGATATCCCATACCGAAGAATGATATTGAATATAGTGCATGGTTTATATAGCTAATTATAATATAATGTAGCTCATTATATATATTATGTTAATACTTTACATTATGGATTAAATAACCCAAGAATACTGTCTTCTAAACAGTTTTTGCACCCCAAAAATACTTAGCAAATATTATATTACGTTCATTGGTAACAGTTAAAAATATTGTCCGTAAACTATTATTTCAATTATTGGAATGGTATAAGGACTTACAAAACTAAAATACGGAAATGTATGATCAATGTACCTGTAACGGTGTTTAATTGTCAAAAAAAAAGAGAAAATTATGACAATTTTTTTTTTTTTTTTTTCAAGTTGTTAAAAAACATGTAGACGGATGAAAAAGGGGTAATGGTATAAATGGGTTAAAAAGGGTAAATGGGTAAACGGATATTAAACGATTACGGTTAAATGGGTATGCGGTTATGGATATGGTTAACGATTTATAAACGGTCCGTTTAGGCAATTACCCAACGGTTATGCGGGTATGAGTATAAACGGTTATGGGTAAATAATTGCGGTTACCCGCCCGCTATAATCGTTGCCTATTTTTAGTTTGAATAAAACATCTTATCCAAAAATAAAAAAACTTAAAACATAAAATAAGCTTTAAAAATCCCAATTAATATGTGTGGGCCCCATTTTTACTGATTTACCTCTGACTCTTAAAATCCTGAGAGCTGACCTACAATTCAAACAAATTGCGTCAGATATGACATGTATCGAGCTAATTAATAACAAGATTTGAGAAGTTAAACATAGACTGTAACGTTAAATCCATTGATTTTAACTGTGTCAGATGATGCATAGACACTTTTAATCCTAAAATAGGCATTGAAGTGATGATTTTAACCCTATAAAAACGATACAATTTACACCAAACTAGTAATGTACATTAGGGTATTCCCTTAAGGAGAACACTCTATGCATTAGGCATTGAAGTGATGATACTTCTCTATGCATTAACTTTATCTATGACACTTCTCTATGCATTAACATGTAAAAAATGTAAGAAGATAAAAGTAATTGTCAATGGGTAATTCCCCGAGGCCAAAACTAGTGTTCTTTTGATGAAGAGGGGCAAAATAGCGAATGCCTCAAAGGACAGGCATTGCAGTTTACAAAGTCAAGTAGTGAAAAGAATGCAAATCAAAGCAAAATTATTAATATAAAAAGCCAAAGACCCAAAGTGCCAGACCAAAAAAGAGAGGAATTGGAGCCTGAGAGCGAAGGGTGCTGAGTGAAGAGAGAGAGAGAGAGAGAGATTGAGAAAATCCAGACGCAGTAAACTGTACGTTACCTTTTTTAAAGCCGGGTGCGTTGGGTCGGGTGGGTGATGGTGAGAAAATTACAGAAACATATATACATATATACGTACAGCTGTTGAGCGGTGGGGCTTTGAGGTGGGGGTGGTGGGGTCAAAGTTATCCCCACGAGACTTGTTTCCAAACTCTCCCGCCTTCCCTCTTCTTGAAATTCTTAGACCTATTTTCCAAATTGCACGAGACCCACCTCGCCATTTCTTTCCTTTTTGTTTTTTACAGTCTTGGACTTCGGAGAGAAGAGGACCAAATTCACCTCCAAAGAGTAGAGAGAGAGAGAGAGAGAGATAGTGGTGGCATGCGGTGGAGCTGCCTCTCTGGAAATGGACACCCCAGAGAGAAACCAGATCGGCACCCCCAAGGCCAAATTTGAGGTCAGGCTTTGTTCCCATTTTCTTGTTTTTTTCTTCTTCTGAATTATTAAGGTCGTTGCTGAATTGGGTTTTGTTTGGTATTTGAGGTTGTTTCCTCTGTGTTTCTAAAGCATGTGAATTTCTTGAGTTTCCTGTTTGTTTTCATGGGTTGCAGTTGCCCTGCATCACTGCATGTGGGTTGATCTTTGATTTTCAGCTGGATCAGTCCTCAAATATATTTCTTTTCAGATTATTTATTATCCTTTTCTCTCATGTTATTTTTTTTTCTTTTGTTTTGGAAAAAAAAAGTGTCTGCTTTATGTGGGTTTCGAAATTTTGTGATTTGGATCTCAAATCGAGCTCAGTTTCATGGTCAATTGTCACCATTTGGCTTCAGAAAACTCAATTTGGGATTGTTGTGGACCTAATTTTTACCAATTCCAACCCCCCCCCCCCCCCACCTCTTTTTTTACTGGTTTTCAGAAGTTAATGGAATTTAATTTAATTTATACCAATTTGTATGTATTATGTATTCTGTGAATGTTATTTTTCTTTTTGGTGGTGCAATTGAGATTATATATTAATTTTGTATAATTTCTATATTTTAGGTGTTGATGTTCCAATTACTGTCTGTATGTATCGTTTCATCATGTAAGAAGTGTTTTTTTTTTTTTTTTTTTTTTTTTTTTTTTTGTATTTTTCATTACATGTGCAGGATTCTCCTGTGTTTAACTATATCAATAGTCTTTCTCCTATCAAGCCTGTGAAGTCTGTTCACATTACTCAGACGTTCAGCTCACTCAGTTTCGCATCCCTCCCTTCCGTCTTCACTTCGCCCCATGTCAGCTCTCACAAGGAATCCAGGTTCCTAAGGAGGTAATTTACTGCTGTATTTCTTTTTTACTTTGTTTTTCTTACCTAATTCTGTTGGTAAATTATACTCCATTTCTTTCAGGCATAACCCTTCTGATCCGTCAAAACCCGAGTCCTCTCTTGAAAGCGGAAATAAAGTCTCTGCGAATGAAGATGCGGCTGAACTCTGTATTAACTCAGCAGAGTTACATGAGGATTGTGTTCCAGGGGATTCTATTGGAGAAGCTTCTGTTGAGCCATCTAGTGAGCTCTCAAAGTTTGTAATTGAGCTGCCGCGAAATTTGAAATATGACTCTGGTAGCCCTGAGTGTGGAGCAACAACTCGTTGTGGTACTGAGGCAGGTTGTGAGTCGGAAGTGGCTGACTTGTCAGCTCCACTCGTTCCATATGTTCAAAAGACCTCTGAAAATTGTTCTTCCGATGATGGAGCACATCTACAGAACATATGCCAGAGTGAGCAAAGAAACGAATTGACAGGCTGTGATTGGGAGAGTTTGATCTCTGATGCTAGCGACCTATTAATTTTCAATTCCCCCAATGGCTCAGAGGCTTTTAGGGGGATAATGCAGAATCCTCTGGACTCCGTAACAAGATTTTGTAATTCTCTAATGCCGCGACTCTCACAGAATGAAATTAATGATGAGCAAAACGTGCTAGTCCTTGATACAGTTGTTTCCAGAGAACAGCCTGAAACTGAAGATCCTTCATCTCAATATGGAGAAGCTAGTCAGCCGGAAGACACAGAACTGATGCAGGACCATTTGAATAATTGTATGGTTAGCAGTCAAATCGAGAAAGAAAATAATAAAGTGGAAGCACCCATGCAGTTCAATTGTAAGGTAAAGTATTCACTATGCCATCACGATAGTCCTAATAATGCCGATTCCAAAGATTCTTGACTTTGTTATGAATTGTTGTCATTGCCTTGTTTGTTTTGCTTGTTGATGGTTGTGCTAATGTCATTTTCTCTGTTTGTGCATTAGCCTGGTTTAAATTTGCATCGTGGTTTGCGAAGGCGCTGTCTAGATTTTGAGATGGTGGGAGCGCGTAGGAAGAGTTTAGACAATGTTCCAAGTTCTAGTTCTTCTATGTTATCTCAATCTGATGAAAAAATCACCACAAATGATAAGCAACTTGTTCCGATGAAACCTGGTGGTGAATCTGCACGGTGCATCGTACCTGGAATTGGTTTGCACTTAAATGCTCTTGCAACAACCTCAAAAGATTACAAAACCATTAAGCGTGAAATCTTGGCCTATGGTAGACAACTAAGTTTGCCCAACCTCACTGCCCCTGCTAATTCCCCCACAGCCGGTCAAGGACCTGGTCATGAATCTTTCTCTTCGGCTTCTTCTGAAAGGGACATGGATGGCGCCGAAAATGGGGTTCAGCTGCTGCAAGATGCTTCCCAAGAACCTGCATTTTTAGCTAATGAAGAGTTTAACCAGAATAGCCCGAAAAAGAAGAGGCATGTTCTGTTGACCAGATATTCTTCATTAAATTATTATGTCATCTTCATTTTCATTTTTGTGTGATTGGTTAGATTTTTGTACTTTTATCTGACATCTTATAATTCTCATTGGATGTGCAGGCCCAAGTTCGAACAAGCTGGAGAAGCCGAGTCTTCTTGCAAACGTTGCAACTGTAAAAAGTCAAAGTGTCTGAAACTGTAGGTTATTCATCTCCCTTTTAGTGAAGCCTAAAACTTTTGTCACGTTGCTTGCATTCAGACATAGCTTTTGTTGCATGTTTGAATCTATCATCAGTCAGATATATATTGGCTTAGGAATTTCATTTCCCTCACTTTAGAGTTGCATCCAATTATCTCAATCAACATTATCCTTTGCTATGAAAAAGCTGTAAACCTGGTAGTTATTAAAAAGTCTACATGCAGAAGAGTTACCTCCTGCATAATCTCCTGAGGCGGATAAACTGTTGATATTCTTTGATTCTTTTTACTTCTTGCACTGGTCGTTAAGTCTATTATTCAACTTCTGATACTTATTGTGCAGTTACTGTGAATGCTTTGCTGCTGGTGTCTACTGCATAGAGCCATGTTCATGTCAAGAATGCTTCAACAAGCCTATTCATGAAGATACTGTTCTTGCAACTCGTAAACAGATTGAGTCTCGCAACCCACTTGCTTTTGCTCCAAAAGTGATTAGGAACGCTGATCCTGTTCCTGAATATGGGGTTAGAAAATGAGTTAACTGTTCTCTGCTCTGTTTGCAAGTTGAACAGAAATTTAACCGGTAAAATCTGTTTTCACTTGCAGGAGGAGTCCAGCAAGACCCCAGCTTCTGCACGACATAAAAGAGGATGCAACTGCAAGAAATCAAGTTGCCTGAAAAAATACTGTGAATGCTATCAGGTTCACCCCTCAGCATATCTTGTTTGCTTGTAATATCCTATTTAAATGTTATTCACACTTGGTTTTCCTTTACAGGGCGGTGTTGGATGCTCCATTAGCTGCAGATGTGAAGGCTGTAAAAATACATTTGGTAGAAAGGATGGTGAGTGACGTGTTACGCTTTGCATGATTACTTCTTGTGGATTTCTTATTATCTGTATTCCCGTCTGAATCTGATGTCCTTCAAGCGTGCTTGCCAATTGTCTTTATATTTGTTCCTTATTCTTTTGGAATTCAGGGTCTTTTATGGGAACAGAAACTGAGGCAGATGAAGAAGAAGCAGAAGCATGCGGAAAGAGTGCGGCTGAAAATTATCAACAGAAAAATGAAATTCAGGAAAATGAAGAGCAGCGCCAGGATTCTGCTCTTCCCACAACGCCGTTACGGCTTTCCAGGTTTAGTTCTTAAATTATTTGCAAATGAGAAGTTGCTTGTGTCATTGCCATTAGATCATTAACAATTAATTTGTGTTCCAGACAATTGGTCTCGCTGCCGTTTTCATCAAAGAACAAACCCCCGCGATCTTCTGTTTTTAGCATTGGATCCTCTTCTGGATTGTATACAAGCCAGAAACTTGGGATTCTGCGCCCTGAAACCAAGTTTGAGAGACACATCCAAACAGTTCCAGAGGATGAAATGCCAGAGATTCTTCAAGGAGATGGGTCACCCAGCACTGGCATCAAGACTGCTTCTCCGAATGGTAAGAGGGTGTGTCCTCCTAACAGAGAATTCGCGCCATCACCTGGTCGAAGGGCCGGTAGGAAACTAATTTTGCAGTCCATCCCTTCGTTTCCTTCCCTCACTCCCCAGAATTGAGAAGGTCGGAAATTCGCGAAGCTAGAAAAAAAAAAAAAATCTTTTAGTATACCTTGTACTCAAAGGTACTAAGTTTAGCTCTGTATGCTGTTTGAGTTGGTTTTTGATTTTTTTTCTCTGTAGCTGTATAATAATAATATGGTATCCCTGCTTTCATAATACCAACTCTTCGTTGTATATATGGAATTTCATTCTCTAGTGTTTTCTCTTTCCCCCTTTCGTTTCCAAGTTTTACCATTTCTGTCTGGTAATTTTTTACATGGACCATGCTCAAATCTGTTTCCTTTTTCACATGTGTACCATGATTCTCTCCCGCACATCATTTTTCATGATTGAGCGGTTGAGATTTAACTAAATGGTGGTTCTATATGCACTAAATGATGTAGCACATTCTAGATTACATAAATTTTCAGGCCAAATTTTTTTCATGGTCTCTGTGGTGACATTGCACTTTTACGTATGATCGTTGTTAAAAAGCTGTCAATTAAAGACTTGTGGTGAGCCCCGTTAGTAATTTGCAGTCCACGTTCAAACTTCCATTAGTTTTCTGTTAAAAAAAATAAAGAAAACATGTGAGCCTCATGTGTGTGGGGTTAAAACATATGGTGCGTGTGTGAGTGGGGTTGTATTGGATGATGTTCGATCGTGTTATAGTGAGAGAGGAAATAGAGATACGAGTCATGCGCGTGAAATTTCAAGCTTCTCTATGAACGTTCACAAACAAGTTTCTCTATTCCATTGATTAATCTCAGTATGTTTTTATTCTTCTTTTGGTTTGCTGAATTATGTTGCATATACAATCGTTTGGAAATATAAAACAAGGGAGCAGTAAGAAGAGACAATCGGATCCTGTGAAATGAGAGGGTTAAATCCAATTGCGGTTGAGCCCCAAGTCATACTATATCTTTGCTACAGATGCTCTAGGTTAATTTGGTATGAAATTACGACTTTAACCCTCTTCATGTGAGGCTCACGTGAGTTCATTTAACGAAAAACTAACTGAAGTTTAGATTTGGACCCCAATTGCAGATAGGGCTCACCACAAGAGTTTAAATAAAAAATTTTTCACCACAACGATGACATTGCAAGTCTGGTGTCATCACAGGAACTATGAAAAAAATTGGCCAAATTTTCATTACCATTATTAATCAAATTCCAACTTGTATTAAAGTACAAATTCGATTGGTACCACATTATTTGGTTCACAAATTTAATGTGCCTAGCGTTATTCTTAACTAAATCTCATTCTTTATTGCCTTTTGATGCTTTTGGAGAGCAAAGCTCTTGGTTAATACGACGTGGCATATTTTTCTTTTTGAATATGGTTTTCCCTTGAAAGCTCATGAAACCTGAGTAAAATATGCACTGCACAACTCATATCAGATAATGTATCGTATACATTACCTTGTACATATTTGAATTAATTGTCATGAATTCTTGATTTGGTTAAATATCAACCCTTCTTTATTGTCTTTTGATGTTTAGAAAACCAAAGTTCTTGGTTAATATGGCTTGGCATATTTCCTTTTTTAATATGGTTTTCCCTGCACTGCACAGATCAAATCAACGTATCGTATACATTATTGTACTACGTAGTAACGCAAATTGAACTAATCTTCTTGAATTCTTTGTTGGACAAGAATAAAAGACCAACCACAAATATATATATATATATATATATATATATTTCAGAAATAACTCGATATATAGATAATTCTATATGCTAAATAAATTGCAACTATATGTATCGATACAACTCGAATGAAACAAAACTGAAATTAAACAAACAAAATAAAATCAAGGCTTACGTACTGCAATGTTCTTAAAACAAAATTTCGCCCTTAATCAATCCTTATAGTTCGAAGGACGTCTGCTTCACCTAGGATTCAACAATTTAAATCAAGATCCAAACATCGGAAAACTTAATTTTTGGCGAATATCTTTGTGGTTCTCTCTGTATGATAAGTTTTGCTAAGACTTGTCAGAAGAATGATTTTTTTTCTGTCTAAATAAAAGGCAGATGATCATATATATATATATATATATATATATATAAATATACATATATCTGTTCGCAGCAGGTATGAATTTGGGATGCATCTTTTGAGAGGCATTTGCTCACAAAGGGGTGCGTTGTTTTCTTCTTCTTTTTTTTTTTTTTTTTTTTTTTTTAGGTTTTTGTTTTGTTTCTTCATAATAACCAAAAAATTAAAAATTAAATAAGAAATTAATAAATTAATTATTGGATTAATATTAGAGCCCGAGCACGAAGCTCATCTTTTGGATTAATATAGATTAATATTAGAGCCCGAGAATAGAGCCATGTTTTGAAGTGTGAGAAATTTTCAAGTTTAGCAACGAGGGACAAGGGAATTTCTACTCAAACTCTTTATCTAGTTAAAGCCCAACCGTTCTTTATTGTCTTTTGATGCTTAGAAGACCAAAGCTCTTGATTAACATGGCCTGACATATTGTCTTTTTTAATATGGTTTTCTCTTGAAGCACATTAAACCTTAGTAAAATATGCATTGCGCAACTCAGATCATATCAATGTATTGTATTTATTGCCTTGTACGTAGTAACGCTATTTAAATTAATCTTTTTCAATTCTTAATTTAGTTAATTCTCAACCGTTTTTTATTGTCATTTGATGTTTTGAAGACTAAAACTCTTGGTTAATATGGTCTGGCATATTTCATTTTTGAATATGATTTTCCCTTGGTGCTTATGAAATCTTAGTAAAATATGCACTGCACTAATTAGATTAGATCAATGTGTCATGCCCAATCCTGATGTACGTCTAGGATCGATACATGACGTCACCAAGTACCTGTATATCTAACATATCCCGCTTTCGGGATATGGACAAAGCACAACTCAACATTCGAATTGCGTAGTAATTTTTTCGTTTACTCTATGGTTGCATCTAACCTCTTTGTTAGATTGCCTACGTAATCTCTGATGGGATCAAGCCATTTGTAGTTCACTACTCACTACACTCTAACGTTTATCACATAACGTTTGGCAGAAAGGCATAGCATTCCTCAAACAATTTTTGGAACACGACAAGCATGTATTACTAGATTCAGGGCTCTATCGATGATCCACATGACAACCAAGATCTTCATTTCATCAACCATATAAACAATTAGGTTTTCAACACAACACTGCAATTCACATCATGTAACATATCAAAGAACTGACGAAGCACAATACCATTCTCTAGCCACATTAATTAACTAATCTGACCATAATAATAACAATCATATCCATACCTTATAATTTCATACTTTATGAAATCATAATCGAATCGCTAGAAATCCTGAAGGGGAAGGAGTCACCCAAACGTATGACAGCTTTTCTAATTCAATTCACAAGATTCTCAAAACCATTGTTCACAAATACACTAAAAACTAGGGCTAGAGTGACAGAGTTCGGCCGAAGCCTACAATAAGTTACCAAGTAGGTAGTGACACCCCAATGCGGATTAACCAGGCGGAGTCACTCCTACACATGCTGATAGGTAATGATCCCTTAATGCGGATTAACTAGGTGTGATCACCCCTAAACTACGTATGGCCATACCTAGGTAACGAGGATCGCCCAATGTGGATTAACTAGGCGCGATCCGAGGGTTGCCCAATGGATTAACCAGGTGCAATCCATAAATAGTATGGTTCCCTAATGTGGATTAAACATGCAGAACCATTCATATACCACTGCTACATGGTGCAGTCACATCTTCACACAACATACATCAACATAAAATACATCAACATAAATAAATTATAATTACTAGCATACACACTATCGATTCCACAAACAAACGAATATTGAATCATATACTATAAACTACGTCAGTTCATTATGAATCATAATTTCAAATATACATAATACCGATTCCTCTTAACTACCCAATATCTAGTCACCCAGACATATGAATTCTATGAAATATTTCCAACAAGGTTTCATCTCATATTTTCAAACTAGCAATCATATATCTCTTTTTTTTTTTTTTTTAACAAGAAGTTAAATACACATATATATATATATATATCACAATAATGCATCCCATACACGTAAATCGAGGAATATATTAACTAGGATAGCCCACTAACCAATATAGGTCCACTATACTCTACTTAGTCTCTAGTAGTACCAATTTTAGAACCTAAGAATGGTTACTAACATTTTGATCGAAGTCAACCCTAGTAATTCAATTAGGAAGACGGATTTCCGATCCGCAAGATCCTAAAGTTTTTAAATATTACGTACAACGACATCCTAAGGATTGGTGACGATTCAACGGTCGGATCATCACTTGTTACAATGGTCAAGTGGTGTATCTTAATGAAACTAGGTTCAAATGATAGAATTTCACTAATCGGGTGTCAAATATGGAATCGGGGTATCAAATGTAGCCTAGAAGGATCAATTGGTTCCTCGGGCCACGTGCGGCTACCGATTGTCTCGATTTGCTGGAAAATTCACTTAAATCTAAAAATTCTTAAATTATACCAAAGTAAGGACCATGAAGAAGGGAATAAGTTTTATACTTGGGCTGAGGTCAAATTTAGCGAGGAAGATACCTGAAATCGCCACGATCCTCGGAAACCCTAAAATAAGTGCACTTCGATTTGTCTCCACTGCTCCGCCGCCTCCAAACTTGTCTAGGTCTTGTTCCTGGCCTCAATGGGAGTTGAACAATGGTGGTGGTCGACGGAAATACTGGTAGAAATGGCGGCGATCCGTTAAGGAACCCACGACGCCGTCGGGGTTGTTCTTCACGAAACATGGATCAAATCCCGTCAAAATTGGATAGAAATGAAGAGGGAATGACGCTGGGTCGTTTTCCTGTTAGCGGTTCCTTCGAATCGCCGAAAAAATTGACGGAAATGGCGATGGAAGTGTGTAGAAATTCGGGTCAGGGAACTGGGTCACGGGTCTTGAAACGGGTCAACGGGGTTCCTGATCAGCTGTTCTCTCCTTTCCTCCTTGTCCAGCTCCTCCCCCTCCGATTGGGCAGCTCTTCTCCCATTAAATGGGGCTTCTTCCCCCAATCTGATTGGTCCCTCTTTCAAGAATAATAATCATAATTTTTCCTTTAGATAAATTCTTATATTAACATTTATCTCCAACTTTCATTGCTCGTAACTTCTTTGTTATAATTCCGATTAACGAATGGTCTTTGCCAACGTATTTATGGGATCGAGCTCTATTTGAAAACATTAATTTTGACCACAAAAAGACTACGGACTTTAGTTGATTATTTTCGAAATTTCAAACATTGTAACTAACTAAGTAATTAAAATTTAATTAAATTTGCAAAAAATAATATAAAATCGCACGAATACGAAATACGTAAATTATAATAATGAAATTCAGGAATGGGATTTCACACAATGTATCCCATACATTATTTTGTACGTAGTAAGATTAATCTTCTTAAATTCTTTGACGAACATCTAATTGTTAAATTTACCCGTATATGTTGTACATTGAATTCTTCTATCATTAAATTTGACGAAAAGATAAACCGAGAGAAATGGACAAACCCTTATGCCCACTCATCACATGAAAAAGGAAAAAGAAAACCATGATCTCCAAAGACCAAAAACATTTGCTTAACATTCTAGACTACATCAATGTTGACTTTAAAAAGTGGGTATTTATGGGCTCTCCTTGTGTCACCAACTGGGTTATGGTCTATATTTCTCTCTCACATCATCATTACTCTTTCCAACTTAAAAACTATGATTTTCTCTGAAGGCATGGTCTCAGGCTCAGCTGCAATTTGCGTTCGTACTTCAGCGCACTGCTCCAGTTAATTAGCCTCGTGTCTACTATAGTGTTCAAATCATGGACCGACATCACCAACCTAACCACCTAGGTCTAACATAAACATCTAAAAGGCATCGTTGCGATTACTACTTGACCACTTACTTACAAACTATTGTAAATTATTGTCCTACTTCTGATGTGTGATCCTCTATCGCACATCATCCCCTTCATTGTAGCGTGCCGAATAACTATACCAACTTATATAAGTATATAGATATAGACTTGCACGTAATAACAACAGGAGCTCGTAAACGGTTTAATCGCTAGAGTATTGAAGTTGAACATAAAGAGTTTGTTTCTCGCATTCCCTTTCCTTGTCCCTCATATCTTGTTGAACTTTAAGTTAGAAACAGTTAATTAGTGTTCTTCAATGTACCAATCAGAAAGTGACTAGAACGACATTTAGATCACATTGGTAAAATGAGAAATATTGCAAGGTCTTATAAGAGTTTGGACTACCCGTCGTATTGACAATTGGTTTTATAGTGAAACCTCAATGTTTTTCAAAAATGACTTTGTTGAGACGTTGAGGTGTCACAAGTAGCACATGAGGGAGAGCATGCAGATTGACGTTTGCCCAACAGTGAGGGGAACATGGGTGCCATTCGCTAAAACACAAAAAGCTAGAACACAAACAAAATCTCGAACATGATCATGTTTTGGTTTTTGGTTGGGGTCCATTTGCAATTGCCACTATTATTTCTCCATCATCTCCCCACCCCACACATTGCTTTTCTAGATTTGTAAGATGAATCTTTTTAGTTAGTTGGTGGAGAGTGTTTGTTCTGAAAGCGTGATTTAAGAGAGGTCATATATGAAATTTCCACATTTCCAATAATTTGAGAGAGAGAAAGGAAGGGAGGAGGGAGCACATCATATTAGTCGGTGGCCGACAACTCTAGTGTCTTCAAAGTATTGTAGCTTAAATTTGGTGGGTAGTAAGCATCAAATAGGAGTAAAAATAAGGTGATCGGTATAGTATGCTCACTGTCTAAATCAATACAAGCTGTAGTCTTTGGAAGTGTCACAAGCTCCAAAACTCCAACATAAATTTAAGTTACATGCCCCTCCTATTCAAATTAAGCCACAATATCTCAAAGTATTTTGGTATAATTAAAACAGAATTGTCATTTAACATATCATTTTTTTTAACAAACGATATTATCTACACTAAGAGAGTGGGGGAGTGGGTACTTACTAAGCATCACAATGGGCTAGCAATAATGTGGTTCAAATTCTTCTTTGGCAAGAATCAAAAATTTTATTTTATTTTTAACAAACGATATTATCTACATTAAGAGGGTGAGGGAGTAGGCTAAGCCTTACAATGGGCTAGCAATAATGTGGTTCAAATTTGCCATTAGCGAGAATCGAACCTAAAACCTCTTACTTACAAATGAAGAAGAATGCCACTAGACAATAGTACTAAGTGATGTTGTTTAATATATCCTTTTATGAGAAAAAATTTTCGACGTGAGACACTAGTATTTTTTCCTCCATAGTTCTTAATCCAGTAATGCATCAAGAAGTTTTACTTGGCTTCACTCTTTTTTCCTTGAAAACTCTGACTCTATAATGTTTATTTAGTTGAATATATGTCTAGTAATTGCAAGTATTGTGGGACCAAATGGTTCATATTGTTAATTATGTGCATGCTCGATCAATATTCAAACATTGCTGCTATATGTGTAGTTCAAATGTTCATAATATTGATATATACTTGGCTTGCTAAGATGATCTAGGGTTTGGTTAAAAGCAACTTTTGAATTAAGTACAATTTCTGACCCACAACCACAAATGATATTGTGTAGGCAAGACTATTATAGGGTTGGAGGGCTTTCTTCTTGATTAAACAGCAATGTTCACCAGTTTCCTACTAACCATACCAATTTCATTCAAGAATTATAAAAAAGAAGAAGATAGAATCTGGTAGAACTCGACCTAGCTAGCACTACCAATGTGGTCCATGACGATCATGACCGAGCTGATACCGATTGCATGACATGGTTAGGGTTAGGGTTCTTAATTTACTGGGACAACACACATGCATATGACCTTGTTGTGTGAACCCAGAAAATAAGCATTATCAACGTGACTGCAGAGACAAAGTCCTCCATGTGACATGTATTCGCAGGATCATTATCTCAACGGTCCCGATGTAAAACCTAGCTACATTCCCACACTCAGATATAAATGTGCATGGCTGTCATTACCAAAAAACACCATTTTAAGATGCAACTTCATTTTCTTCCTACCTCCGCAGTCATGATTTTTCCTTTCCATTTTAGCATTATGGTGGGTATGCGTTTGCTATCATGCTACTCACTTTCTTTCTACAGCTAGAAACTGTTGATGGATGTGTTCCATCGATCACACATTTTATTATACAATTTGAGTAATCTTCTCGTCTAACAATTAAATACATATTAGAGTGTAGTTAGAGTGCGCTACAAAAGAGAGACGGTAAATAAGCGCATTGTCATTTCAACAGTAAGAATATATGCAATATCGAGAGTGAATATTAGAAACACAAGGACGGTAACAACATAATTAACTACTGTAAATTAATTAGTATCCAACACCATTTCTCATATGAATTGATTTATAAACATAAAGTAAAATAGTTGTATTGTTAACCTGTTACACCTAAGGCGGGAATGGAGGAATAATATTTAGGGTTTATGTGTTTCTAGCAAGCTGGTAATTGCTTCCCCTGTAGGGTTATGCTGTAGCTGTAGAGTTGTAGGAAGGATGGAGACAGGGGGTGGCTGAGGCTCCACCGTCCAGTCCAACGGTCCACCATGACAAGCTGACGGCCCACCTGAAAAAAGGTGACGGAAATCCTCCACAATCTATTACCAATAATTTTATATAAGAATCTGAATGTGGGCTAGTCTAATTTTTCGGCCAAGAGTATCTAAATTCCAAAGTTCCAATTTGGTGGTGTTTGCAACTTTTAGAAGAAAATATCGACAGTTCGCGATTGTTTCAAGCAAAGTTCTTTCATTTTTTTTGGTGGGGTGGGGGTCGAAAGTTTCGACAGGTGCACTTGTTCCATTCTTTATGGAAGCTAGCAGGAGCATCCCACACATTTTTCTGTTCTTTTTTTCTACATAGTTTATTAGATAATTCCATATGTTTATTGTGCCCATTAATTCGTTGCAGTTAGAAATGCATGTGAACTTTACTAGACAATTACAAAATATTGATTTGATTATTTGGTTTCCTAAAGTAGTATGATCTGCCATTGAATTTCTAATCTAACAAGACAGCTAGACAAAAATTATTGGTAATTAAATAGTTTCATTTCATATTTGCCACTTAAATGACATAACTATTAGGGTAGCTAATACAGGAAAACTATGCACAAATATAGTATGTGCATATTTAGAAGATTTGTGCAAAAATAAGATTGGCAATTCAGCCAAAAATTGGAAAATAACAACATATGTAAGGTAAGGGTTATATAACAAAATATATGGACGTAAATGTGAAAGAATTATTGTATGGTGCTGAAATATTGTTCACATTGTATACTAAAATTTGATTTAGAGCAGTGCTTCATGATTGTCCTACCAAAGAAAAAAAAAATAACAAAATGAAAAACATCGATAAATATTGTGTTAGTGCGAGACCAATAGTTGGCCCGACCATTTAGGATTAATTGCTTTATGTGTGACATATTTTTTTCCTTCCTTGAAATTTTGTTCCATGTGGTTTTCTTCGGACTTTTTTATTGGAGTACACTTGGTTTTTTTTTTTTTTTTATACTTCTTGAGCATCGTATCATTGTAAGATGCAATTTTTATTCCCGAAAGTCACATAAGGTTTTAAAGTTGTAATTTCTGACTATCCATTGTACTGTCATCTGATGCTCATCTAATACTCCAACAAAAAGAAAAACTATTTGAAATTATTAGCCTTCTTAGTGTACGGAAATATAAACCCAAATATATTTTAGTTTATTGGACTTCATTGAACCTGTAAACGAATTTTAGAGAAAGAATAAATTGATCCCGAATTGAGCCTATAAATGGAATTAGAGATTACAAATTGGACCTATAAACGAATTTTAGAAAAAGAATAAATTGATCATGAATTAAGCCTATAAATGGATTTAGAGAATTTATCATGAATTGAACCTATAAACGAATTTTAGAGGAAAAAAAACACTCATCATAAATTGAACCTATAAATAGATTTTAGAGATAAAATTCAGTTCTCGAGAATTGAACCTATGAACGGATTTTAAAGGAAAAAAAAATTATCGTGAATTGAACTTATAAACAGATTTAACTTATTGGACTTTGTTGACTACAAGCTTATTGGACTTTATTTTTGTAATTATGTGATACATGATATGCTAATCAACAACACATATTTAGTATATTACGATCCCGAAACATAGAATTACAACAAAAGACATCAAAAGTAAGTAGCACGAGCAATTCAATGATGCCAGGAGGAAGAGACGTAAAAGATTAGTAATTTGGTTGCCTTAGACGACAAACGACAGCATAACTCTCGCAGTATTATATTATTTCTTAAATCATCACTCTGATTTTTCAATTTTCAATTTACAATAGTGTTTTTGTTACTTAGTATTATGGTAAGTAAGAAGTTTTAAGTTCGATTCTAGTTAAAGGTGAATTTGAATCACATTATTACTAGCTCATTATGCGACTAAGTTCATCACCTCCTCTTATTGTAGATTATATCGTTTGTTCAAAATAAAAAATTACAATAGTATCACGATTTAGTAGTATTTCTCTTCACTTATAAGTAAGATTATCGTTAAAAATAAATTTGAACCATATTATTATTTGTCTATTGTTGAGACTTAGTCTAACTCCCTTCTCCTTAAAATGAATAAAGATTTTACAGTAGATAATATTATTTATTTAGAAAAAGAAAATTACAATAGTGTTTCCAAGAGCATGAAAATATCACTCAATTTTCAATTACATTTTTCTTAGTTTTTTAACTTCCTCATTCTCTCCTTCTTGCCTTTTACAGTGTCATCAAACAGCCTCGTTCCAAATCTGTCAAATATACTGCACAAAACCCAATAAAGAAGAGTAGTGAGAGAGTATTCTGTTTGAGAGAGAGAGACAGAGAGAGAGAGAGACAGAGAGAATGGGGTGAACTTGTGACGTATGCAGCTGGAGTTTTCCAATCATAGCTGCTGATCAGAACCCCATTACCAGTTTTTCGTTCTTCTGGCATTACTTGATCCAAACAGAGTTGAAAAAATCCATCTTTTTTTTGTTTTGTTTTCAATCTGTATTAAAAAAAACCCCATTGGTTTTAATGGGAGATTTTGATGTTCTGTCAGAAGCCCACCTCTGAAATCATTAATCGAGTAAGTTTTTAATCTCATGAGTTCACAAAGGTTGAAGCTTTTGCAGTTTTTATGATGACCCATCTACTTAAAACTGATGCATTTACGATGTTCCTTTGATTTGTAGGTTCACTTGCTGATTGAAAATCCCAGCACCGGCTATTAGTCAATCTACTGGTAAGTTCTTGATCATATGGTTAATAAAATAGAGGAAACGAAAGTCAACTTTTTTATCTTTCTCTTGTTGTTTTGGAACTGATTTGCAAAATCACCCATCTTTGATTTGTTCATTTCTCATGAACTCTTTCTGTATTTGATCTATTGAGGTGGTATGTGCTTTTTGGCTTCTTGTTTTATGAATTTTAAAAAATCTAAAAAAGCTGCTGTGCACTGGTTTTTGTATTTTCCAATCTTACATGATTTTTTATTTCTTATACATTGAAGAAAACTTCAGTTTTCCACATTGTTTTTGTTTTGTTGATGTCTTCTTGGATCAATTGTCTCTGTCTAATACAGCAGGCAGTATGCAATATTGTATCGTTTGTTTTGTCTTGATACCTTCTTGCTGGTGTGAACTTCATTCTATTCCGACGATCTTTGTAAAACTTTCTTTGATGATTTTGGTGCACAGGTGAAAGGAGTGAGAGACAGAAATACACATTTTCGTCTGGAATATTGAGGGGTGGAAGTTCATTGAACTGATAATCTGGCCTTTCCCTACTCAAAACAAGTTCTGTTGTTGTGCTGCGCCGGGGTCATGGCAACCATGTTACATTCCGAGTCCAGACGCTTATATTCTTGGTGGTGGGATAGTCACATTCCAAAGAATTCAAAGTGGCTTCAGGAGAATCTTACAGGTCTTGATATTTTTCTTACAATTTTGTGAACAGGATTTGGATTGAAATCAATTTTGTTCAGATGCAGATATAAGCTCTCAGTTTTATGCACTAAGCATATAGCCTCTAATCATGTCTGATGCCAAGTCATACCAACAAGACACAGCATTTTCGTTGTTATGCGTGGTTGCCAACATATGATCTTAAGTAAAGTAGTTGCCTATATTGTTCTCTTTCGGATGCATGGATGAAGTCATGCCAATAGGATACAGCTTTTTTGTATTTAGATTAAGATGAAAGGGGAGAGAAGAGGTTGATAGATGAGGGGCGAGAGTATATAGAACTAACACTGGATACTGAAAACTGTTCTTTGCGTGGCCAGTTGCATTCGCACGCCTGGTTTGCATTTGCTTGACCAACATAGGACAGTATAACTGCATAAGTTTTTCATGTCCTGTTACTTTTCTGTGAAACTACGGTCATTAACATTCATGTTAATTTGAACATGAAACTAGATGAAGCTAGACCAAAAATGAACGGAAACAAAATATGGTGGATCTCAAGTTTTGTGATCTATGGTATTAGCATGATATAATGTCAAGCATATGAAATATGTTTTAAAAGAAATTTTGAGGTCAGTGTAGATAAAAAAATCGGTTTCCTTGGAATTTTGTTCGATTCCTCTCTTTCTCCTCAGCATGTGCAATTGAGTGTGTTTTTGCAGATGGATATCCTTGGATTTTTCAGGCTACATTCGTAATTGACCCGAAATCTTATTATGCAGACATGGATTCCAAAGTCAAAGCAATGATCAAGCTCATTGAAGAAGATGCAGATTCTTTTGCAAGGAGGGCAGAAATGTATTACAAGAAACGCCCGGAGCTCATGAAACTGGTGGAGGAGTTCTATCGAGCATATCGTGCATTAGCAGAGAGGTACGATCATGCAACTGTGGAGCTGCGACACGCTCATCGAACCATGGCAGAAGCATTTCCCAACCAAGTACCTTATGTATTGGCTGATGAATCGCCGTCAGGCTCTTCTGGCCCAGACGTTAGACCTCATACACCAGAAATGCCACATCCAGTTTGTGCCTTATTTAACCCTGATGACTTGCATAAGGATGCATTGGGTCCCTTGTCAACCAATTTACAATTTTTGAAAAGGAATGGAGGAAACTCAGCAGACTCCAACTCTGGAATAAGCAGAAGGGGTCTAAAACAGTTCACCGAGATGTTCACTCCAGGAGAAGTGCCAAATAGCTCAAAGGGTGCAGTAGAAGGAAGGATGAGAGAGGGCTTAAATTTTCATGAAGAAGAAGATATCAAACAACAGTTCCAAAATGGGTACTTTCAATTAACTAGTGAGAACCAAAGTCTCAAGACCCAGGTTCTTTCTCAATCTGAGCGTGCTGCAAAAGCGGAAACTGAAGTTCAAGCCTTAAAGAAAACTCTAGATGAGATACAATCTGAAAAAGACGCAGTCCTTCTTCGGTACGAGCAGAATTTGGAGAAGTTGTCTACACTGGGGAGGGAGCTAGATGATGCACAAATGGCTGTTGGAGGGCTCGATGAACGAGCAAGCAAAGCTGATATTGAAACTAAAATATTGAAGGAAGCCCTTGTGGAGTTAGAAGCGGAGAGGGATGCTGGTCTTCTTCAGTACAATCATTGTTTGGAAAGGATATCTAGCCTGGAGACCATGTTATCATTTTCTCAAAGGGATGCAAAAGGACTTAACGAGCGGGCTGTTAAAGGAGAAACTGAAGCTCAAAAGCTCAAGCAAGAACTTTCTAAACTACAGGCTGAAAAGGAAGATTTTTTTCTTCAGTACAAGCAATGCCTCGAGAAGATATCTGCTTTGGAGACTAAAATCTCAGTTTCTGAGGAAAATGTGAGAATGCTTAATGAACAAATTGAAAGAGCTGAAGGCGAAGTCAAAACTCTGAAAGAATCTCTGGCTATACTGATGGAAGAGAAAGAAGCTGCAGCTCTTCAATTCGAGCGGTGCATGGATACAATAGCTACAATGGAAAGTGAAATTTCTCAGGCTCAAGCAGATGCCAAACGACTAATAGTGAAGTTTTGACAGGGGCTGCAAAATTGAAGAGTGCCGAAGAACAATGTGATCTCTTGGAGAGATCAAATCATTCTCTGCGGTTAGAGGCGAATGGTCTGTTGAAGAAGATTACAAGTAAAGATCAAGAACTTTCAGAGAAGAATGACCAGATGGAGAAACTTCAGATTCTGATGCAAGAGGAGCACTTACAGTTTGTGCAAGCTGAAGCCACTCTCCACACTCTACAGAAGTTGCATTGTCAATCCCAAGAGGATCAGAAAGCTTTAGCACTGGAGTTCAAAAATGGGCTTCAAATGTTGAAGGACTTGGAGATACGCAAAAATGCTATGGAGGATGACGTACCAACGGGTTAAGGAGGAAAACAAGAGCCTAAGTGAATTGAATCTCTCTTGCACTGTATCAATAAAGAATCTGCAAGATGAAATCTTCAACATCAAAGAGATGAAAGAGAAACTTGAACAGGAGGTTGCAGTAAAATCAGACCAAAGCAATGCCCTCCAGCAACATATTTTACATTTGGAGGAGGAAATTAAGGGATTGAATAGAAGATATCAAGCTATGGTGAAGCAGGTGGAGTCAGCAGGATTAGATCCTGAATGCTTTGAATCATCTGTGAAAGACTTGCAAAGTGAAAAATTGAAGCTAGAAGATATATGCACAAGGGAGAAAGAAGAAAGAGAACTTCTTTATGAGAAGTTGAGGATATGGGTAAACTTTCAAAGGAGAATGCTATTTTGGAGAGCTCGCTGTTGGGGTTGAACACTGAGTTGGAGGGTTTGAGAGAGGCGGTCAAACAATTGCAAGCGTCTTGCCAGTTTCTCCAGGGAGAAAAATCCACTCTTGTTGCTGAGAAGGCTCTCCTGCTTTCACAGTTACAAATTATCACTCAGAATATGCAGACGCTTTTTGAGAGGAACACCTTGCTGGACAATTCCCTCTCTGTTGCAAACATTGAGCTTGAACGGTTCAGAGCAAGATCGAACAGCTTAGAAGAGTTGTGCCAGTCTCTCAATAATGAGAAATCCAATCTTTTTAATGAGAGAGGCACCCTGGTATTTCAGTTAAAAGATGTTGAAGAGAGACTGCGAAACCTGGAAAAGCGGTTTACAAAATTGGAGAAGAAATATTCTAATTTGGAGAAGGAGAAAGGATCCACACTCAATGCACTCGAAGAACTACAGGGTTCCGTCCTTGCAGGAAAAACGAGAGCGTGCAAGTTATATACGGTCAAGTGAGGCCCGATTCGCAGGTTTGGAAAACAATGTCCATCTGATGCAGGAAGAAAGAAAGCTGGGAAAGAAAGATTTTGAAGAAGAACTAGATAAAGCTTTAAATGCCCAGATCGAGATCTTTATCCTTCAGAAGTTTATAGAAGATCTGGAAGAGAAGAATTTGTCCTTATTCATCGAGTGTCAGAGACACGTTGAGAAATCCAAGTTTTCTAGTAAGCTGATCTCAGAGTTGGAGAATGAAAATCTTGAACTACAGGTGGAAGAACAATTCTTGGTGGAAGAAATCGACAAGTTGAGGTTGGGAATTCGTCAAGTGCTCAGGGCTCTTGAGGTTGAACCAGATAGGCACGACGAGAAGACTGAACCAGGGAAAGTAAATGTGCTGCACATTTTGAATACTATCAAGGACTTGAAAACTTCTTTGTTACGTAGCAAGGATGAGGAACAGCAGTTGCTTGTTGAGAAGTCAGTGCTCTTAAGTGTACTTGGGCAGATGAGATCAGAGGGTGCAGAGATAGAGACGGAAAAGCAATTCTTTGAGGGGGAGTATGAGATCATGATAAACCATTGTTCTATGCTACAAAAAGAGAAGTATGGCCTTCTAGAGATGACAAGGGAGTTGAGGTTGGAAGTGACCGAGAAAGCGCACAAGGAGGAAATATTAGAGGCTCAACTGGTAACTCTTCAACGTAAACTGGCAAATTTGGAGAACGATTACATGGTTTTGCAAGAAGAAAATTATACGGTGCTTGAAGATAAGAGATCTTTGCTTAAGGATCTTTTGGACCTCAAAGAGGAAAATCAAATGCTTGACGAGGATAATAGTGTTAATTTCCATGAAGCACTAGCTTTCAGCACCCTCTCATTGGTTTTAGAGAGCTTCGCAACTGAGAAAGCTGCAGAACTAAAGGCACTTACTGAAGATCTCAACAGTCAATTTGTAATTAACAACGACCTCAAAGAGGCTGTTGGAATATTGGAGGAGCAGTTAGTGATGAAAGAAGTAGAAAATCTGCATCTGAGCAAGACAGTCGAATTGTTGGACAAGGAACTATGTGACTCCAAGGACTTAAATGGTCAACTAAGCCATCATATCTCAGTTGGAAACGATTCTCTGAAACATAAAACCATGAAGCTCTTGGACGCAGAAGAGAAGCTTAAAAGGACAGAGGACTTGAATGTGGAATTGTGCAGAAGAGTTAAGGAACTGAAGACGGATATTGAAGAGTCAAAACTAATGCAAGAAAATTGCGAGAAGCAGATTCTTGAACTATCTGAAGATAGCACAAGCCAGAAAAAGGAAATCAATAGCCTTTGTGAAGCAAATGAAATTCTGAAGAATGAACTCTTGTCTAACGTAATTGAAAAAGAAGTAGAAAATCTACATCTGAATGAGACAGCTCAATTGTTGCACGAGGAACTGCGTGAAGTCAAGGACTCGAAAGATCAGCTAAACCATCAAATTTTAGCTGGAAAGGATTCTCTGAAGCAGAAAACCATGGAGCTCTCAGAAGTAGAAGAGAAGCTTAGAAAGGCCGAGGACCTGAATGTGGAATTATGCAGAACTGTTCAGGAGCTGATGATGGAACATGAAGATTCAAATCTTCTGAGAGAAAGTTGTGAGAGGCAGATTCTAGAACTATCCAAAGATAACTCGAATCAGAAAAATGAAATCGAGATCCTTCGTGAAGCAAATGAATCTCTGGAGAAGGAAGTGGGTACGTTAAGTGAAGTAATTGAAGAATATAGAAGTAGAGAAGAGTATCTGAGTTCCGAGCTGCAAGAGAGAAGCAATGCCTTTGAACTCTGGGAGGCTGAGGCTGCGACATTCTTTTTTGATCTTCAAGTTTCTGCTGTCCGTGAAGCTTTTCTTGAAAATACGGTTCATGAGCTCACTGATGTTTGTGAGAGTCTTACAGATGAAAGTGATGCAAAATCTGTGGAGGTCAAACAAATGAAAGAAAGAGTTAGCTACTTGGAAGGTGAGGTTGGAGAGCTGATGGGCCAGTTGTCTGCATACGTTCCTGTCGTAGCCTCATTGAGAGAGAATGTAGCATCTCTTCAGCACAGTACTGTACTTAGATCGAAGCTTCTTGTGGCAAGAAATCAACAATATAAGGTAATATTTTCCGTCTCTTTAGAAATTTAGAAACATTGATGATCGTGATGATCCATCAGTTAGAGTCTGAGCTAGTTAGATCGACTCATTTTTGGTTTTGACAGCCTAACCCCAAAATTTCAATAACGTAGAAGTGTGTTTGTGTGTGTTTTTGGCCTTATTGGTATGGATAAAATGTGTATCTATTAACTGCTATTGTAAGTGTACATGAAAGTTCGAGTTAGTTCTAATTTTAAGTGTCCTGTTTGTAACTGAAATTTAACGCTAAACTTAAAACATTCTTATTCTAACAAGGGCCGTCCTAACAGAAACAGATGTAGATCACAAGTTTGCAACTTGTCTTTTGTGGATAATTGAAGTTTAATGCTAAAACTTGATACTTAACTAACATGTTTGTGTCTTATTGGACCACTCTGACCATCACCATTGCTTGCTTATGCTCTTTTTCTATCCACTAATTATCATGTTTGTGCCACTAGGGTGTGGAACCGCCAAATCATCTACATGAAAAGAGCTGTCAAGATTGCACAGAATTGGTACCACACGGAATTTCAGAATTGGCAGAAGTGCAAACAATGATCAAAGAAGTTGAAAAGATGTTTGTGGAAGAAACGGAAAGGCTTGTGATGGAACCATTTGAAAAGGCAATGGTAGAAGAAATTGAAAGGCTTTCAACTCAGGAAAGTACAAAAAACAGCAACGGCTCTGTGGAGATTGAAGAGTTACAATCAAACGGTACCTCACTTCAAGAAAAATGCAGTAAAAGTGAAGAGATGAAAGTTGGAAAGGAGTTCACTGGTGAAAATCTCAAGTTGCTGAAGACAAAATCTGATAATGGGATTTTGATGAAAGACATTCCGCTTGATCATGTTTCTGATTGTTCATCCCATGGAAAAAGCAGGAGAGGTACCGGTGGGGCTGATAATCAGATGCTTGAGTTATGGAAAACTGGCGAACAATACAGTCACCAGGATCCTGTGCCCAATGAGAAACAAAATCAGGCATCTGCATGCATGGAAGATCTTACCAGTAGCCGTCAGTTTACAGATTCTGAGCCGATGAATCAGAATTTTACTTCAGAAATTCAGGCTGAGAAGGAGTTGGGAATTGATAAGCGGGAAGTGTCATTTCGAAGCCCACATCATGAAGGCAAGAAGGAAAAAATCTTGGAGAGACTTGCTTCTGATGCTCAGCAACTGACAAGTCTGCAAACGATTGCTCGGGATTTGGATAAGAAGATGGAGACAAGCAAGAAGGGTAAAAGGGCCAACGTCATTGAATATGAAACAGTCAAAAGACACTTGCTTGAAGTTGAGGAGGCAGTTGTGCAGCTAGTGGAAACTAATGATCAACTGAAAAAGAACATTGAGGAGTCTCCGTCTTTGGATGAGCAGACTTCCATAGAGTTGGAGGAGGCTGGAAATGTCCGCAGAGAGAGAGTAGTCAAAGAGGCAAGTAAAGGGTCTGAGAAGATTGGAAGGCTGCAGTTGGAGTTGCAGAACATCCACTACATTTTGCTGAAACTGGAGGACGAGAATAAGAAGAAAGGACGGCATGGATTTTACGTAAGCAGAACAGGCGTTCTCCTGAGGGATTTTATTTACAGCGGAAGAAATAGCGAGAGGCGCAAGAAGGGTCGTGTGTGTGGCTGCATGAGACCGTCCACGAATGGAGAATGACGAGGTAGTAATCACTTAGAGGGAAGCATATTTTATTTCCTTGAAATGATCCTAATATTATGTTTAGCGAATCACTTCGCAGATTAGTTAGCGAAAACAGAAGTGTATTAGCTCGGATTCTCTGTAAAATAGGCTTGATCTAATCAAAATAAGCTGCTTCCTTCATCTTGTCACCTCCCAATAACCAGTTGAAACAGCCTCATTATTATTTGAGAAATTTTTAGTACAAGCCACTTCTTCTCTTCTTTTTTTACCTCAGATGTTTCAGTAACATTCGGAATGCCTGGTTGTGTGGAATGCATGCTTTGGATAAGTCAGAAAATGGCCGTATTCATATATTAACCGGATTTTGGAACTGCCGGAGAGGGATGGGAGCTCGAGTGTGATTTAACTTCCGAACCAAGACCTTACTTAGGTGTTGTGTAACATATGAAGCAGGAACGTTAATAGAAGCTTACTGTCGAAAAAACCTTGCGTACCAAATTATAAGAAAATTAAAACTTAACAAATATTTCAAGCACTGCAGATTTACTTTTCATGGGAAATATCTAAGAATAGCAAGAATAATCATCAACAAACAATAAATAATAACGATAACTTTCTAACTAAATTATATAGGAGAACACCAAACATCTGAATGCAAAAGTTATGGAGGAAATTTAGAGGAAAACTCCAGCCTACTAAAAGGCTATTTGGTTCTCTTGCCTAATGGACATGAATGACAAAAAGTTAAATCAACAGTGCCATTAACTAGTACTTGTTTATTTGAAATTAAAAACTTAACTATTGGAGAAGCAGGATGACCAAGGTGGAAATGCCACTTCTGAGCAGACACTCGAACTCCTATAAATGCTGAAAAATGATGATTGGATAATCTACTGCCATTTGGAAATGGGTATAACCAATTCTCGCACCTCTCTTGGACAAGCATACTCCGAGTCTTGAGGTCCTTAACAAAAAAACGATCAAGAAATATTAGAAGGTAACAAAGGTTATCAGTGGTAAACGGAATGGGCAGATATTATACTGGTAGAGGCAGATGGGCGCTGTAATATGAGCAATATGAGGCATTTGCTCCAGTATCAAGAAGCCAGATGTTGTCTGCACCATCGTTTCAAACTCTTTGCTTCAATATCAGGCTTGGAAAATCCAAACCTGTGGTCGAGGGGGAATGTCAACAGTAATAGACTTGTGATCCAATGGTTGGTTAGTATGACAAGTGTCAATAATCTGTGGACTCATGTTAGCTTAAGCTGTAAGCAAGGTAGTTAGATATATATATCCTTATGGATAACAATCTTGTAATCTTTTGTTAACTCAGCGTGCAAGAATCTCTCTCTTTCTCTCTAAATCTCTCTCATGCTGTTCCTCACTCTAGTTCTTGGTGTCTGTTTCTTCTTCTGCAAGATTACAATTTTACTAGGGTCTCCGATCCAAAGTACTTAATGTAGGGATGATTTTTAAATGAAGATTAAGAAATTGAGCGATTTCGATTATAAAACTTACACAACAAAATACGTTATTGGCAAGAGATAAGATATGGACATTTCCATGAAAAATGAGAAGGATTATCCGTGAGGAAATCACAATTCCCTTCAAATCAACCTCTGCAAACAATTTTCGTCCATATTTTCCGAATTCCACCACGTACGTAATGATCTTCCCAAATATGTTTATAAGACACGTCGATTTTGTCACCTTTAACAGCAGTCACCTTGCATGTAATGTGCACAGCCAGGTTTGGCTGTCGTTACTTGCGATCTCAAGGAAGTGATAACTGCATGCAGCAATGTAAAACACAGTGCAGGCAGCAGGGAGTTTACCAATATCAGGGGCAGGGGAAGCAGCAGTGCGAGCAGGCTGGCCAGGGTCAGGGATGGCAGTGCCAGGAGTTGTGCCAGAGACGATGAGGCAGCTATATCAGTGCCTGGATCAGTGCCAGATGCAGGGGCAACCGCAAGAGCGATGCCAACAGATGTGTTGGTAGCAGCTTGAACAAGGGCAAGGAATAAAAATGGTGGTCAACTAGTCATCTAAAATTGCATGTGTTGAAGCAGCATGCAGCAGTTATGCTTGCTTTGCTAGAGTTTAAAAAGTAGTAGTACTACTACTAGTCTACTAGTATGTTGCTCATGTAAAGTGACCATTAACTTGAGTTTGTGTGTGTTCAACAAGGATGCTAGAGCTCTAGCTTTCTGCAATTAATCAACCAATAAAAGTTTATGCCTACATATCTAGTTTTTCAATATAGATTTATACAGGCACTTAGCACTGCGATTTAACAATATTACTCTTCATTTGTAAGTGAAAGATCTTAAGTTTGATTCTTACAAAAAACCGTATTATTGCTAACTTATTGGTGGTACCATTTTAAAGGGAAAAAACCCATCGAAACCAATCCGAGGCACAAAACCTCTACCAAATTTTGGGTCCGGATGTGTCTGATCCGGCTGGTACAGTACAGCCACCGTGGGTGTTAACGGAAACGGTAAGTAACCAAACAGGAATAAAAGAATGGAAATTTAGTATATAGATTAAAAGCACAAAATTTCGGTCAAGCAAGTTTAATCTTATCAAAAGCTAGAACAAAACAAGCAGCAAGTAACATGGTCTTCTAAGTCCACAAAAACATAAACTGAACTCTACTTAAAAGGAAATAGCAGAGGCAGCACTTAAGCACCAACGATCTCTTGCTGCACCTCAGGCGCTGCTTCTTCGGCAGGCCTCTCAACCTTCACACCGACGTCTTCGCCACCATAAACCTAGTTACACAAAACCCATTTCATTAAAGTTAGCATACGGCCTCAAAATCAAGAAGTATAGATTTTCAAGTATCGGTCCACCGAACATGTTATGGCAGAAAGAGCAGAAGGGGCATACCTCCATGAGCTTGGTGAGATCAAACTTGGGTGCCTTCAAGATCTTAACCTTCCTAATGAAGACATTTTGCAATGGATAGATGCTCATTGTAGCCTTCTCAATCTCTTTACCAATGCTCTCTGCAATGAACTTGCTGACCAACCCCTTAAGATCACTGGATGTTGCCTGGGCAATCATGATCTCGCTCATCTTGCGGCGGATCTGACAATAAACATAGAATTATGGCATCAAAAACAAACCTTACTATGCATAAGAACATAGACACAATTCATGGTAAATTCTGATACATCAAGCAAGTTATTAAAGTAGAGCATTGATTACCCGCACATTTAACTAAATCTCAACCGTTCACTTGTGAAGAAAAATGTGCGGGGAGTATTTACATATTAAGGTATACATTACCTGTCTGACTTGGCTAGACTGTGCATAGCAGGTCCTCTTGACCTGATTTGGACGTCTCTTGGTAAAGCCAATGCAGAACATCCTTAGGGTATAGTTGTCAGTGGTCTTCACATCCACATGAGCTTCAATCAAAGTTTGCCATTTACGCACCAAAGACCTAAGCTTGTCAGTGGTGAAGTTCATTCCCTGAATTATTCAACAATTCATGAGCACCAGTTCATTAGAGATCATACAAAAGATACCTAAAATATACATATATGAACATAAAAATTGAAGCATACCCAGAAATTGGTAAGAACAGTCTTCCCTTGGACATCTTCAGCTCTCAACCGCATCTTTCTGTATGCATGTTCCTCATCACCCTGAAGGTCGGCGAGTGATACCTCAAAGACTCTATGTTTGAGTCCTTCGGAAGCAATCTGTTAAACCACAACTACTTGTTAAAAGCATGAACTATGTCAACAATTTAAATATATTTTGCACAAGCAATAATACATTTAAAACTTTTGTCCAATAACTAATGATGCATGGAAATATTTCTCAAACTGAGATACCTGCGAAATGTAACAGGCGTAACAGTCATTCTATTCTACTTAAAAAGGCAAGCGATTTCCGCACATCCCTGTTCTACCCTTCCGCCCTAGAATTTATATACGGCATTTGAATAAGAATAAACAGAGTGCAGAAGGAGAACACAGTATGCCGAAACCATTTGACACAATAAACTGAATACTGCAAGCACAAAACCCAAATCGCCACTCCAAATCCCAGCCTTCCAGACAAAACAAAATCAGGCCGTCCTAAAACTCTAAACAAAAGAGTATAATCAACACATTTGCAATCCATGAGCTGAGAAAAGCAGGGCTCAACAAATGCACCATTCAACAATAACCGCAATCTAAACCAAAGATCGCTAGATAAAAACAATACCTTGGTACCCTGAGTACGGGAGACGAGGGTTTTGCCCACATTCTGGTGGTTGAACAGTTTTGGGGCCTTGATGTCGTACCAATCCTTCTTGGCAAACGGATCAACCCTATATTTTCATTTCACAAATACAAATTAATTAATAAATAAGCAGGATTATCACAAAATTAGCAAATCACACGAAATGATAAAGAAAAACAAAACTGAAAAAAAAACCCAGATCTGTACAAGTCAGTGTATATGTATAGATGTAAAAAAAAAATGAGCTTACGCTTTCTTCTTTCCTCCTTTCTTCGACTTGGAGATTCTCTTGTTCTTTCTGTGTAATAACAAGGGTTAATGTGTCAGTGAAAGATTCAGAAATCCAAGAGCTGAAATATGTTAGTGTGTGTAGAGAGAGAGAGTACCCGACGGCCATGGCTGGAACTGGAGGAGCTCGAGCTCGGGGTCCCTGCAAAGAGATGAAGGGAAAGGCGGCAGAGAGAGCAAACCCTTGTCCTTGTAAAACACAAAACCCTAAACACTCTTGTTTATATAAAAATGCGATAAGATATTGGGCTTAGGTTATGCTCGGCCCACACTTTGTTGTTTCAAAATATAATTTGTGGGCTCTCGTGTTACGTCTGGACCAAAATCCGGAGTTTGTTTATAGCGTTCAAGTTCCTAGTCTAACAACTTAGGTTTTAAGCGGAGGTGTAAATAAAAAGTGTATATATGTTAGTGTAAATAATATTGTATGTAATAAAAAAAATTATTTAAAGTTATTTAGCATTATAGTCTAATGATATTTATCTTTACTTAATGAGAGGTTGTATGTTTGACTTTCGAAAATAACGAGCAAGTTCACAACTAATTGATTCTCGTGTGAATGCAAGTCCAATGTTTGAGGGGCAACGCCTTAGTTCAAGGCTTCAGATTTATGGTATATCCTACGTAAGATATATTTCAATCGTAGGATATTAACATGATAAAGGACGGATCTATACATGGATCAAAGTGGTCCTAGGATCCTCCTGAAAAGTTCAAAGAAGCGCGTGTGAGGACCTACAATGACGAGAAATTTTTTATTGTGAGTTTGTGACAGGAACATGAATTGTACACCAGACTACCCGACAATTTGAACGAGTGCAAGGGTTTCAAATAAAAATAAAATGTGATATTAATTAGCATAACAAAGAATACTGAAAATCCTTTTTCGTCTCCGACGCCGCACAACTATTCTTCCTCTTATTTCTTTTTCGGCCTTTTCCTTTGTTTCTGTAATCTTTTGTTTTTTTTTTTTTTTTTTTTTTTTGGAAGCAGAACCGTTGTTCTTTGATATGCATATCTCTAATTCGAGGTTTACATTCTAATTAATTCTTCATCCAAATCGACCCCATTTTTTATTTCGTGAAATTTACAGTGAAACTTGAAAGATCCAGAAGAGTAACGAGATTTTGATCCGCAAGGTACCCTTGTAACACTTGGTTCCTCAAATCGCTTTTGAGCGAGTCCGGCTAGCAATTCTCTTACTGATAAACTACTAATTCGAAAGAAGTTCATTCATGCGTCCAATAAATGAAAAAGTCGTGTATTTCGAGTCAAAGAGAAAATTAAATGCGATTTTTTTTTGGGATTTCAAGTTAACAATCTCTCCAATACAAAGCAACAATTAGCTAGCATGAAAAAAAATTCTTATTCTCTATGATCATCGATAATGATAAGCCACATGAGGCGGAGGAGGCGGTGGTGAGCGTGGTAGTGGCGGGCTTGGACTTCTAGGTTTGCAGCCAAGGGCATCACAATTGACCAGATTTGCATAAAATGTCGCACAGTCTTTCGGTGATCGTTGCAATTGCCTATATGGAATACAATTCTTCCTGTCATTTTGTTCTTGCAACTTCATGCACGTTGGTGGTTGAGTACAGAAATAGTTATAAGAATAAGTAAAGTTCTCCAACTTAGGCAAAGAGCAAATACTTGCCGGAACCTTCCCGGAAAATTTGTTATTTGCCACGTTTAGCTGCTCCAATCTCTTCATTCCACCCATAGATTCTGGCAACGCGCCCACTAGGTCATTGTTGCTTATATCAAACACTTTGACTTTGTCCAATAGCCCTAAATTTGATGGCAAACAACCCCTTAGTCCACTATTCATGAGTATAACTTCGTCTAATGTGTCCTTCAAATTCGCAAAACTTGAAGGGATGCAACCCTTAAGATCATTATTTGCCAAGACAATCACAGAGAGTGAGGAGTTGCCGATGTTTTGTGGCAATGAGAATTGGAACTTGTTGTTGTTGACGAACAACGCATCGAGTTTTAAATCGAAGAGGGTAGATGGAATTTCTCCCAGAAAATTATTGTACCTGACATCTAAGAATTTGAGTGATAGAAGGTAAAGAACAGACAAAGGAAATTGGCCTGAGAATTGGTTGTTGCTAATGTCGAGCTCGTGGAGAAGGTGAAGGTAATGAAAGCTATAAGGAACAGTGCCATAGAAGCGATTGGAGTTGACGTGGAAGAGGGCTAGGTCAGTTAAGAGGCCAAGCTCTTCAGGCAATGAACCGACGATGTTGGCATGGTTAAGGTCTATGCCGGACACTGTGACAGTGTGAGGGTCATCGGGAGCTCGTGCGCAGTAGACACCGGTGTAGTTGCAAACATTTAGGCCGCACCAGTTGGCGGTGAAGTTGTTGGGGTCGGAGGTGATGACATGTTTCCATGCTTGGAGGGCTGTGTAAGCCTTTAGAAGTCTAGGGTTGGGGAGGGGTGGAGGAGGATTAGAAGCCTGATGAGAGGGTTTGGAGAGGAATATGAAAGAGAGGAGGAGAGAGAGGGCTAGAGTGAGATTAGGGGTTTTCATTGTTTTGAGAAGCTTGTTTATCATTATCTGTTCGCTAATGTTTTAGCAAATGGAATATATATATGGATATTGAGAGGGTAGTATTGACTTATATCTCCTATCAATGTAGGAAAAATGAGCTAAGTAATATATAATTGTTTGGTTGGAGTTAGGGGTGGTTCGGTATGGGATACCGAACCAAAAGTAGTATCCCGAATCCCAAACCGAAATTTTTTGGGACGGGAATTTGAAGACCAATCCCAAACCAAAATTTCGGGAATCCCAAATATCGGGAATCCCGAAATGTTTTCGGGATTTCGGGACAAATCGGGAATCCCAAATTAAAATATGAAATTATGAATTATTCTTCAAATAAATAATTTAAGAACTAGGAATGTCATTTCATTCACACTACCATTTAATCAAATATTGGCATGCTTGATTGTTTTTATCAAAGTCAAAATTCAAATTAATTAAACCCTTTTGACAATCTGTTAAGAGACAAAAGAATCAAACATTTTGAAATCATTAGTCATGACAGTAGCAATAATAAAATCCAAATGAATATCAAACAGAACATGAAAAATATGCAAGGTGTAAGGCATTCCAGGTTGCAGAGCATGAATTAGAAACTACTAGCATCAATTATAAAAAAAATAATATAATATATATATATATATATATTAATAATATATAATTTCGGTTTGGTATGGGATTCCCGAAATATTGAGAAGTCAATCCCAAATCCCATACCAAAATTTCGGGATCGGTTCGGGATAGCATCCCGAAAATTTCGGGAATTTTGGTTTGGGAAATTTTTGGTTTGGGATCGGGATTTTTTCGGTTCGGTTTGGGATTTTCGGGAATTTTTTCCACCCCTAGTTGGAGTAGTACAGTATACGCAGGGCTTTCTGCAACACCGACTTCATTGGTCAATCAGTAGGTAACAAGAATGTTCTTTCGTCTTGCATGCAATGTTTTGGCATGCATGGAAAGGATAGAGAGAGAGATATATATGATTGTTTCTAGTAGAGAGTCTAGAGACTAAAGAGGGTTGGCAGGAAATTGGCAGCAAGGTGCTACCAAACACACGGTTTTTACCAGCTGGGCTTTAAATTAATGTGTACTCGAAAAGTACGTAGAATTGGTCAACAGATTAAAAATCATATATTTTTGCTATTTTAAAGTTCTATATAATTGCACTTGATGCCGCTATAATTATTGAGAAAACTTGTAGCGCGAAAATCATAATATCACGTGATGTTATCAATTACTATTATTATAAGGTATGTTTTTATTTATTTATTTATACATTCGTGAAATATCAATCATAATATATTTCTACTTATAATGAATAACATCATATGATAGTGTAACTGTCTTCTATAAAAATGAATCCATATCCCATAGTACGTAATTAGTTAAGCCTCAAGGAAGATATCAAAGTCACACGACAGAGCAGGTGGATTTAAAAAATTAGAAGGATACAGCGCGTAGTTGCTTGGTCCATTCAAACATGCTTTCTTTCGATTTATGTTTTCTTTTGGAATTGGTTTTTCTTTTGATTAAAATGGTGAATAATTTAAACCCACTAATTTGCACGTGGAAACTTGTTAAGGATGGGCGAAGATAATCCAAGTCATAATATGAGACAAGAAATAATATTGAAGACATAAAATTCGGAAACACACAGAGCGAAGTTAGCAAATATACAATTGTGAATGTCATGAGAAAAATAGAATTGTGATGGATTTAAAAGGTAAAAAGGGAGGTAGAGAAAGTACCAATATCACTTGAATTATACTAATTAAGCTCATCTTATAGAATCTATCAACTCTAATAATGTAGCTAAGCAACATACCTTCTCTTTTAAATATGAAATGGCAATGAGGAAAAGTAAGGTAGATTTAGGGGTGACGATGAAATTTAAAATCTCCTATTGCAAAATTACTATGTTTAGAATCAAATATGAGATTTATAATTCAAACTCAGGTCGTATACCCTAGACCCTATAACCTGAACTCGTATTTATACTGTGCGCTCGAGTTGTGTACCTCGTATGTAGCTTAAAACTCGAGCTCGGGTTGTGAATGCTGCAACCACAAACCCTAAACTCTAAATTTGAAATCCCAAACTCAAGATTTAATTGTAAAAGAACTTCTAAATGTATTTAACTATTCTAAAACAAGTTCTTAAATGTGGATTTGGATCCTCTCTAAGGCAACTGGTCGGGATCCTCCTGACCAGTGTTAGTAGACCGTTGAATTTTTATTCAACGGTTACAAACAGGAGATCTTCTAAAAGTTATAACACTGGTCGGATATCAGGAGGATCTGACCAGTTGCCTCGGAGAGGATTCAAATCCCTTAAATGTTGTAAAATAGGTTAATCAATGTAAAGTTGTTTCCATAAAATAAAAAAAAGGGTTCAATGTAAGGTTGAGCTCAACTTGAACAACGCGAACCTAACCCTAATTTTCCAAGTGTGAAGTATAATATCTTTGGGCCGAGCCCTTTTAAATTCGAAAAATCTTTCTGACCCAATTAGACATGAAGCCATTTAAACCCAAGCCGGACAAAACAGCTCGACCCATTTTCACTTTTGAAGTCCAGGTGAAACCATCGGTCGGAATCACGGTTCTTGAAACGTACCAGAGGAACCAACGAGGGGTTTAATCGCAGGAGAGAGGAGCTTTACTTGCGGTAATTCATAAACCCCAGTGAGCAGTGACAGTCAGTAGAAGCATATAAGAATGGCGGAAGCAGAGGGGGGAGGATCAGGTAGGGCGGGCGCATCGGCTGGAGGTGGAGGAGCTGAGTCTCTGAAAGATAAAGGAAATGAGCAGTTCAAAGCAGGGAACTACCTCAAAGCCGCTGCGCTCTACACTCAGGCCATCAAGAAAGACCCCAATAACCCCACTCTCTATAGGTACATACATTAACCACCTCAAATTTCCTTCTTTTAAAAAAAAAAATTTGTTTCTTTATTTATTGGGATTTTGTAGTTTTGAATTTGATATGCATTTTGATTGGTTGGTTATGTAGTTATTTGACTTGTTCACATGGGTTTTTGTTGAATTTGGATTATTTTTGTTGCATTTTTGGGTAATGGTATGATTTTAATATTTGTAGGAATTTGAAGATGTGTATTTTTTTTTTTTTTTGTCAAACGATAGACTTTTGTTAAATTAGATGTTAGATTAGCCACTGATGGGGTTTGAACTCACGCCGTCATGCAAGAGCTCAACTCCTTTCCACCACTGTGGTAAAGGGCCACCTGCTTGAAGTTGTGTACTTTGTTTATGTAGAAACCAGATGAATGTTCTATTGATCATGTTGTATATGTATGCCCTTTTGAACTCCCCAGAATTTTGTAATCTGTATGAACTTCGAAGTTACATGAGGTTCGGAGTTGATATACGAGTTTGTTGTTCGTTATTTTGATTAACAAAAGTTGTGGTATTCAGATACAGAATGAATTCCTTTCATACGTTACCAGAAGAATTTCAGCGACTTTGGTAGACAAGATATAGATTTTGTAACCGAAAATGTCTGCATAACCGTACAAGTATTAGTAACATAGCAAAAATGCGTTCCTCGTCATTAATATGTTTGCTCGCGGTAATTGTGGCCTCTCGGGCGAATCGATGACTGCATCTTTGATGCACTTGCTAGCACATCTGAGAATTCTTAATTGGATAGTTGTAAATAGCCCCAGACTGTGGAACAAAGGATTATCCCGGACCTACGCCGAGGTATTGACGGTGATTCTCAAATATCGCAGAACAGAATGTGATACGATGAGATAGAATCCAATAGAAACAAAGATTTATGGTAGATGAAATTTTTGAGTTGATATAAGATCAGATGAGATGATGACATCAGCAGGCTGGAATAGAAGCCTCAGCTTTCCTGTGCTTGAGTGGCATTAAAACTTCTGGATTATTTGAACTAAAAAATGGTATTGTTTCGGTAGAGAATTTTAGATTTTGGTTAGCGTTTCACTTATTTGTGTGGAAAAATATTCTTCGGTCTTATGAAATATGGAATTTATAGAAGAAAGCAAGGCCATTAGGAATAAAAACGGGGATATAAATTTGAAAACAAAACCTTGTTGGGGCAAGAATATCTACTTTGGTGCCACATTCAGGATGTCAAAGTGTGACTATCCAAGTAAATGTGAAAAGAAAATCTGGTCCATTATGTCAAATGCTACAATTGTTTCAGGGTCTATTATGTATTTTTCCTGCTTCAAGTGCTACCACATGCATAGTGTTTATACTATTTGTTAAAACAAAGGGTTGATCTGTGAAAGATGTTAGAGAAAGCTTAGGGTAATCTTGTAATGGTTTTTGAATAGTTCGGTAGCCTGCTGCTTTCATAATCACTGAATGATTATTGGTCGACTTTCTTTATGTATATTTTTCATTATTTTGTTTATAAGCTAGGGTTGTTTTTTCTGTTTACTGTTATTTAAAGGATCTTAATTCAAACACTGAAGTTTTCCATATGAAGTAGCATATGAGTAATGAAAAATTAACATTTCCAAGGTACACTGTCTTGGCTGAACTTTCTCGTGTAACAATCATTGCAAGGATACTGATGCATCTCCTTTCATTTTGATGTTCCATTGTTGGCCAGCAACCGTGCTGCAGCATTTCTTCAATTGGTTAAGCTTAGCAAAGCCCTTGCTGATGCGGAGACAACAATTAAATTGAACCACCAGTGGGAGAAGGTACTGTTATCTTATTGTATCTTTTCTAAAATCCTATTTTTCTTCAACAAGCTTTTACTTTTAGAAATCCAAAAGTCTTGATATTTGTTATTTCTTCCTTTAAAAGAATCTTTTGTATGCATCTTCAGGGATATTTCAGGAAAGGTTGCGTATTAGAGGCCATGGAACAATATGATGATGTATGTCTAGAAGTTCTTTCACGCATCCCAATTTTATGGCCTTCTGGACAAGATCACACAAAATTGGTTTTCTGCTACTGATATCCTACTGTTCGTCACATGTAGGCTTTGGCTGCCTTCCAAACTGCTTTGCAATATAACTCGCAAAGCACAGAAGTATCAAGAAAGATAAAAAGGATTTATCAGTTGGTGAGAGATAAAACGCGTGCAGAAGAGTTGGAGAAAATGAGATCCAATGTTGATATGGCGATGCATTTAGATAAACTGAAATCTGAAATGGTGAGTGTATTTCTCATTTTGATGCCGTCTATTATCTTTGTGCGTGAGTGAGAAATATAATTGCTCAGTCATTTATATACATTATTCTTGTTTCAATCTGCTTTATCTTTCTTCCCCTGAATGGTGCGACTTGCCAACTTTCATATATTATATGTAGAAGCATTCTTAGCCCCCTGAAGGTTTAACACACTGAGTTCCAGAAGCTTATCTAAAGACTTAAGATCACCTGCACTTGGACTGTTTCAGTCAGTCAGTCCTAATAATTAAGTCACTCTTTCTCTTTGCAGTCTGTGAAGCGTGGATCTGAAGAATGTTGGGAAGAATTGTTTTCTTTCCTTGTTGAGACAATGGAGTCAGCTGTAAAATCATGGCATGAAACTTCTAAAGTGGAGGCTAGAGTTTACTTTCTCCTAGATAAGGAAACAACATGACACCGAGAAATATGCTCCAGCTGTGAATATTGATAAGGTATTAAATTTAGAGCTTTCATTTTTTTTTTCAAAGTATCCCTTTTCTGATTGGTTGAAAAGTAGGCATTTTTGGTCCTATGACCCCTTTTTTGCTGTTATGATAAAACGATTTATTGCATTAAGTATGCTCTTTTTGAGCTGTGAGCCATCATTCTGCTACTGTTATCCATACTAACAGGTGAATTTTTTGTTTAACTAATCAATGCTTGCCCGTTATTCCAGGCCTTTGAATCACCCCATACACATGGTAGTTGTTTTTCATTTCTTAGGCAGTATGCTGAGGATTCTTTCTCCAGAGCAGCTTGCTTGGTGACTCCCAAAAGTATCATGTCATATCCACAGGTACATTTTTCACTTCATTTGTATTTACACCGGGTATAAATTTGAGTCTGTTGGGAAGACAATTATTAAGGGTCATTGTGTGACATGATGGAGAAGTTTCTTTAGATGATAAGCACGTAGGCAAATCTTAACATGTTTCAATTTGAATTTGGGTGCTTGCAAAGGCCCAAGAAAAAGCTGCTCATAGATGCTTTTGCAATGTACCATGGAGCATCTGTCATGCATTTTCAATTGTTACCTTCTTGAGTTATTTATAGTTAAGGAATTAATGAGTATTTTCTTCTTAAACTAAAAAAAGAAGGAATTTAATGAGCATTTGTCATAAGTCGTGACTTGTTCGTGCCACATGTGCGTGTTACATGTGCCTAAGTCTCTGTATCTTTGTGTGGGGTGTAGGTGTGTGTGTGTGTGCAAGACTACAAGTGTTTTAATTACTTATTGGTACGTCTCAGAAAAAAAAAAAAAAAAGTAGTTGATTGGTCTGTTTCAGATGTCACTAGCTCTCTCTGGTTCCAATTTGCTAAATCCAACTTTCATTCGCAGGTGATCTAAATCTAGGGTGGAGTATTGACTGATTCAATAAAAGGTTTTTGTTGTTAACAAAGAATTTTATTGATCAAATACTTTTTGCAGGTTTGGAAAGGTCAAGGATCAAGGAAATGGAAACACGGGCAACATGATGGTTTCTTTGTGCAATTTGAGACCCCTTTCCTGCGGAAGCTGTGGTTTATTTCTAGTTCTAGTGAACTGGGCCAGACATTGTGCGGGTCTCTCTCTCTCTCTCTCTCTCACACACACACACACACACACACACACACACACACACACACACACACACACACACACACAATCTGTTTATGAGGAAGTGCCAATTTGTAACTAAATACGAGCTCAAGTATGGATGACTTTTAATTTTATTATTTAAATTACCAAGAATGTATTGCAAAGTCTGAAGTTTCATAACCCGTCATGTGCTTCATCAGAACTTAAGTTATATTTGGTGGTTGCATTTCGAACCACCTTGAAGCTGAAGCTTTAGGTTATCTTTTATTACCACCTTGGAGTTCTAATGTTAGTTTCTCTCTTCAATGTGCAAACCCATTGAAGTATTGTCCACTTTGCTTTTAAGAGAATGAATAAATGGAAAGTTTGAACATATGGATGTGAAAAATAATAGCGGGAGGCGGGTTTTTGCCATTTTTTTTTACTTTAATCTATGTAAGTTTCAGGAGGCCTGTAGGAAATTTTCAGGTAAGCAGGCTCAGTGTGGTTGCTCACTTAATATTTGTTATAATAATGTCCAACTAACCTAATGTACGAAACCTATCTGTTAGAATATTTTTTTTGTGTTCTTCATTTCATATCTGTTAGAATATTTGATCACATCAACGGTAGTGTTTTGGAGCTAGGGAATCTAATGTCTCTGTTTCTTTCAGGGATCCGGAGGAGTTAGACATCGGTGCCCATGAATTGATTCCGCGCCTATTCAAACAGTCCAATTCATAAGTTCCTTTATTTGCAATTTGTTGGAGGAAAGTCTCAGGCCCATTATAGTGAGAGATTGTGTATTCTAAAGAGCGGACAGCACTGGTGACAGTCTTTTGCGTTGACTCAGTTTGCAAGGCTTTCTTTGGCCCTGCTTATTTGCAAGAAGGTGCTTTCTATAATCATAACATGCGCTTACTCAAGGTTTTGTCTCTTTCTAAAATTTTCAAGCCTTTTTGTTTTGAGTGATTGTGTTTTGCGGAGAGATCGATTACTGTGAAGTTGTTGGCCTGTTTTTCGAGAGCAAGGAGTAGTTTGGCCCTTGAATTAAGTTGAATTGTTTCCAATATTTACACTCTGCTGCTTATGTATGAAACCAAAAACATGAAATTAGGTACTACCGAACTGATTTTATTTGTAATTGTCCAAATAGCAGTGTAACTGTTGAATAGGTTTCGTGCATCTTTGCTGCCCTGTATGAATGCTCTATGTATGGTCCTTTTATTATTCTAATGTGAGTTACATCATTGTTCAAATATCTTGATGGATGCATAGTTCATGAGCACGAGTCGTGACGCTTCTTTGTGCATTACCTTGACATTGCTTGACAGTGACACTTTCTTTTCCTTGGATGAGTAACAGCGAAGACTTCTTTGTATAATGCATTTGTTAATTGCTAGTCAATTCATCGAATAGCTGGTCATTAAAATCATAAAGGAAGCTAGCTTTTAGTAATTAGGAGTTTTAGTCCAATGATTTTTCTTATTTTGTTACCCTTCAGATTGTATGGCTTGAACTTGAACTGCTGTGTTTGTTGAGAAGCTTACGCAAGTTTCTGTGTTATCTTGCCTACGATTACAACCGAAGTTTTGTAAAATGTGTCTTTGCTGGTGTTAGTGCAAAACTACCTTGATTTATAAATGAAGCTTCATTGATAAGGGATTATTACACCGTTAAACGATCTGCACAGAGGCCCTCAGGCTTGATTAATATAGAAGCCTGGCCTCGAATATCATCTGCTTTCTTCATAATCGCTTAATTTTGTGTATCACAAGAACAATGAAGCATAAGCTTAATACTTAATAAGCGCCCTAGCTATGTCTTCATCTGCAAGAAAACCCTCCTTCCTCCAAACATGCGGATCAATTATGCTCGGTGTATACGGTAAATTCTCTTTCTGTCAAAAACCACCGATCGTTGAGGTCGGAGCTCTTTAGTCCTAAAAACTTTCATCCATTTGGTCATCATAGATTAAACATTGCCATCTTGTCTGTTTGTATCTATTTCTCCGGGATTCGGCTTGCAGGTGTGCAGCATGAAGTTACATGCCGATACAGCCTCTCCACTGTAAGGTAGATCCATTCCTGACCAATTTTCTCGATGAACTTGGACTTGTCGAGCTTCTTGATCACCTCGCTTCGGGGGTTTGCTATTACAAGCTGATAGATCAAAAGAAAGATTAAAACATAAGTATAAGCACATGATCAAGCAAAACTATGAACTTAACTATCGAACAGCTTGCAGAACTAGTCTACCATAATGTCATACCTTGAGACCCTTACTGTCAACGTTTTTCTGGACCTCTTCAAGCATGGTGATCCCACTCGTATCGATGCTTCCAACAGCTGTAATTTGATTTTAATTTTAGCATTAGACTCATAATAAAGCTTAACGCCGGAGATCGTAAATGTTAATTTGTGACTCTTGCAGATTGACCACTTACTGCCAATGTCTAGTATAACGTAGTGTAAGCTTGTTTCTCCAGAAGATTTTATCTTGTCTTCCTCCTCGTATATCCATCTTGAGATCCTGTGAACCAGATTTTGAGCACAGTTTAAAACTCTATTACGCTGACTACGTCGTTTTCATGAATCGATATCTAACTTATGAAGTTTATTTACCTTTCCCTTAAGTAGTTTGCATTAGCAAAGTAGATTGGTGCATCAATTTGAAGAATGAGAACTCCTGGAATATTGTTCGCAACGGGGTACTGATCGATGCTTCTATAAATCGATGAGTTTGGAATGTTGCCTAAAATGAAAGTCCGTGGCCTCGCTACGAATAGCAGCACCCTTAGTAATGAAACTGTAACCTGCAAATACATAAACGTTGTGTCATCAGAAATGTCGAAGCAACCATTTCTTGTAACACAAGAAAAAGAAAACCCTTCCAAAGCTCTACTTACTGCAATGACTAGGCCGATCTCAACACTGCCAAAGACAACACCGAAGTATGCACTCAGGCACACCAAGCAATCCACCTTGTCTACTTTCCAGAGATGGATCATGGCTTCGTAATCTATGAGGCCGAGCATGGCAGCCATTATAATGGCGGAGAGCACCACAAGTGGAGTGTAATGGAACAATGGCGTCAAAAACAACAGTGCGATCATCACTGCAGTCGCCATTACAATGTTGGAGACTGCAGTTTTGCATCCTGCATTGAAGTTCACCGCAGTTCGTGAAAATGGCCCTGCAAGTCATCACAGTCGTAACAAAACGTATGATTAGTGAACCTGACCAAAATTACTAGATAATAGTATACGCGTTTGATTAAAAACTTATGTGTTGCTAGATTTGTGTTCCTAGTTTATACTATCAGACTGTGAACCGACATTCAAACAAACAAGAGCGCAATTCCCTTCACATATATAGTGAAGCTAGGTATGGCATGGAAATGGTATATACCGGCGGTCAAGTAGCAAGAAGTGCAAGAGCCTGCAATGTTCATCATCCCGAAGGCGATCATTTCTTTGTTACCGTCAATGTGGTAGTTCTTCAACGAGGCAAAACTTCTTCCGACGGCTACTCCTTCCTGCACATTCACCATCAGCTCTAGCAATGTTAGCCTAAGCCCTCGTTATATTAATTGAATGCTAAACAGTACAGGCATGTTTGAGATAAAATTAGTGAGTGGCAAGTAAAATTTGGGGAATGCAGGGACTTACAGCAAGGCCTATGACACCAGTGATAATCCCAGTTTTAATGGCTGTTGAAAGATATGGCGACCCAAAAGCCAACTCAGATATGGATGGCGGGTTCAACCCTTTTTTAAGGTGTCCAATCTGCAAAAAACAGAGGATCTAATTAGCATACCATACAAATTAATCAAATAAAATTTTATTATGTGATGTAATATTGTATAACGTGTATATATGTTGGGGGAGAGAGAGAGAGAGAGAGAGAGTGAAATGCTTACTACTTGAACGCCATGATTTTCAGCGTGGGTTAGGAAAACTAGAAGGCTTCCCAAGATCAGAGAGCACAGTGGCATCATTGCGTTTATCCAGAAGAAAGCCGGTTTTCTCTTGCTCTAATTGTCATAGGCACGAATAAGCATCGATCATCATTAGTACAAATACTAATAATTGTACTGGGCCTTCAATTTCTGAAAGGCCCTCAATATTTTTCATCCTCCTATATTTATATTACATATCTACATATATTTTCTAAACAAAAAATTTTAAAAGCTTTTGGTTTACATATGACAATGAGTTTTTCTTTCCACTTCTTTTTCGTAAATCATAATTAAATGAAGTTTTCGATCGATATTTAGGTTGTAAGACCATCTCCATCCCAAAGGTATAAATCCAAAGTTCAGGACCTCAAAAATAAATTTTGGCTTCTTGAATATCTTTTTGCCTCAACTCTACAGTATTAAAGTTTAGCATATGAGTTATATTAATGGTTGTATCCTTCTAGGAAATTATATAATGATGTTTATCAAACTGTGAATCTGAATTGGTAATTAATTAAGTATCGATTGTTATTTGAATATGTGGTCCATATTCACAATATGTTAATATTTTTTAAACAATATTATTGTTCTAATCTAAGTTAAAGGGAGGGGATATTTTAAATTTGAAACACATTGAGTTAAAGATGAATGTCTTATCAACCAGGGCAATCCACCGGTTGTAAATATTGTTAAAATTAACAAGAATCATGCTTGAAAGCGTTAGTCCTTTGGTTCAATGAACCTTTTTGCAACTTAAGATCGAGTTAATTAATTACATGGTTCATGAAAGGGTGGTGCCATTCACTCATTTTTACTTTTCACACACCTCTCTCAATTTTCGGTCATTCAGATCAAATGAATTGAAAATAATCAAATGACAAAAATAAGATAACAAAGGGTGTGTGAAAGGTAAAAAAAAAAAAAAAAAAAAAAAAAAAGGTGTGCGCATCACCCTTCATGAAAAAACTGGAGTGATTATATAACTCGTGTTGGTGCTTCTGGTGACATTTTATTAATAGAAAGTGTTATTTTTAATATCTATTTGTATCATCATTTGTACCATCTTTCTAACAAAAATAAGGCTCATCTTTATTAAAGAGATGGCACAAAAAGATGGTAACTGATAATTAAGTGTAGCATTACTCTTTATTAATTAATTAGTTTTTACAGTAACAAGCTAGTAAACGACATGCATCAAAAGTTTTTACGTGAAAATAATTCCTTATCTTATAGTTAAAGGTTGAGCTTGGAATAATGGATTGTATGTATCTAAGATAGGTACGTGGTATATACTTACAAAGTATCTTGTGAGCAAGAGAAAGAAGAGGAAACAGCATCCCAGCACAGCGCTTTCCCACCTCCACTGCAACATAATTTACATCCATTATTACCTCCATTACGTAATATTGATAATGGAAGCTTTTAAGGGAAGAGATTTTTTTTTTTTTTTAAAATAAAAATGGGGATTAGTTGTGGGATTCACACCACATCGAATTTTAACGATCTGAACGGTTTAGTTTTCAAGTTGTACCTCATAGATTATTCTTACAAAATATTAGTCAAATCAGAGATATTTAAAACATCTAATTGGATTCAAAGAAATAAACGAATATTTTGTTATGTAAGAAATAATGAAATTTGATCTTGATAATTAAATAGGCAAATGGTTTCGGATTGAATTGAATTTTGCAAGGATGATCTATGAATCGAGACTTACAAAATAGACGGTTCGGATCATTGAAATTCGATGTGAAGTGGGTCCCACAACTAATCCCCAATTTTTTCAAAAAATAAGAATCCCTTTGCATAAAGGGTCTGTATTAATAATAATGTCCAAAAAGGCATATGTAAAAAAAGCGACAAAATATGTGGAAGTGGTAAAGCATTAGCTAGATTGGATTAGATTAAAAAGAGAATTGTATACCTCGTGCAATATTTGGAAAAAATTAGAATAGATTACAAAGAGAATTGTATACCTCATGCATTTGGGAAAATATAGATTTCATGACGGATACAACATCTGTCTCATGAGTGAAATGAATCAACCCTAGTACCCCTTTAAGCTGCTGAAGACATACAACAGTGGCTGCTCCACCCATGAAACCCACTATTGTTGCATGAGACAGAAAGTCCACGACAGACCCAAGTCTGCAAATACACATATAGTTCGTTTCAGAGGGTTGCTTCTTGATTGTTTTTTATTTTATTTATTTATATCAGAATTTAGTACAAACATAAATTGGCAGCATATTAAATAACATACCTTAAGAAGCCAAGAGAAGCCTGGAAAGCTCCAGCAAAGAAGGTAGACGTGAGAGCCAACTGAACATAGAGCTTAGGGTTCTCAGTAGGGCTAACAACCTTCCCCAACATGGAAGATATGAGAAGGGATGCAACCGCTACAGTACCCACTGCCAAATCCTTCGAGCTTCCAAGCATGGCATACACCAATGGAGGCACAAAGCTCGAATCTGCATTCATTTTTCCAAAAAGAAAACAAAAATGACATTTTTGCAAACAAGATTCCACCATAAAGTACTTTTGTTGTTACTGTGAAACTAGAACACTGATCTTGCTAGCTCGTTCTTGAATGCATGACCGAGCAGATTAATAGTTTGACAACAAAAGCATTGGTCTAACAAGAAAATATTATTCTATATGACATAAATTTATATAATACGTGTGATAACTCATAATTTTTCTGGACTTACATAGGCCAATAATTGGGGGCAAGTTGGCTAAATTTGCATAGCTGATCCCTTGAGGAACTGCAAGACTGGCAATGGTGATTCCAGCAATGAGATCAGATTTGAAGAAGTCAAAAGTGTAGCTAGGAGCCCATTCGAGGATTGGCACAAAGTGTTGCAATCCCAGAACAAGTTTTCTAGACGTGGGTTGGTTCTTAAATTGCCTGAAAGGGTCATCGGGAAAGAAGGTTTCTTTCAGAGATGATTTCAGAGCCTTGAAAAATGGCTTGGAAGGAGGAATTTCAACACGGTGCGGGCACTCATAATCTACGTTGCCCATTTTACCTAAGAAAAAACACTTGAGGCTAATTAGAGACAGCTAATTAAGTGAAGCTTAATTAAGAGCTGATCAAGTTTGGCTGATATTGCTAATTATGGCAATGATGCGTAAGTAGGTTTTTGTTTAGCGTTTATGGTATAGGTTGTATAGATTCGTAAGATATGGTTTGCATGCTAGCTAGTGAAGCAAATGGGTTTGCATCAGAGAGGTATAGTGGAGAAAATTGGTGGTTAAAATGCTTAATTAGCGCTAGCTTGCAATGACACACATGGTGGACTGGGTATTATATAAGGTGGCGAATGTGACACAGAGGGAGAGGGAAGGAAAGAAGGATGGAGAGAAGGAATCTTTGAGTGCGTTGTGGGACCCACACGTGGTCTCACTCGTAGCACATACATAAGTCCATTGACCAGAGCACACCCCTCCATACTAGGGATCCTTTTATCCGTTAGGGTTTTAGGATTGACGGGTGCAGAATTTAAATACAACCAGCAAATGCGGATTAAGCCAAGTAATTAGTGTGGAGAGTGAATTTTACATTAATGAGATGAGAGATTTTGTATGAACTTATAAGTTGGATTTTCCCATATTTTCAATTGGTTTAATGGTGGAACTACTTTATTTATGTTATCAGAGCAGGTTGTTGCACGTGCGAAGCCTAATGGCTATATGTGTTCCACATCACCTCGTTTGTGTTGTTCACGTGCTAGGCTTAAAATTTGACACTCGTGAGGGGGCGTGTTGAGAATGAACCGCATGTTATTGAGAGGATGGACATTGCATGGAGAAATTTTCAGTATGCCGAGACCATTGCCTAGTACACCAAGGTCATAACGCAAGTAGTTTGGATATTATTTTTTTCAAATATCTAACCACTTGTATATTATGACTCTTGTGTAACAGATCGTGTTCTCGACACACCTATAAAAATTCTTTTTTGCATAGGCGTATAAGTAAGTTGTGTTACTCTCCATATTGCCAAATTAGTTTTAGAATGCATCCTCAACTTTCTTTAATTAGTACAATAGATTTAATTAAGGGGTGTGCTATCTACACAACCATTTTTGCTTCTCACACATCCCTTAATTATTTATGTATGTTGATCTTTTTCAATATATCCAATTCTGATGGCCGGAAATTAAAAGGGTGGGTGAGAAGTAAAAAGCGGTGTGTGGATATCACACCTCTTAATTAACTAACACAGTATGCTTGCTGAATTATTTTCTGTAAATTAGAGTGCTTTAAACATTTGCTTTAATAAAAATTTGACCTATGTCTCAATTTAGTGAAGGTTTTCTAACATCGTAAGGATAGTGCTATTTAAACACCTATATTTACCTCTCACATACTCTTATTATTTATCATTAATATTCTTCAATTTATTCTATTTAATGGCTAAAAATTAAGAAAAATGTGTAATGATTGGTATAGATAACTTTACCTTTTAACTTTTTACCAAAAAAAAACTTTACCTTTTAACTGAACCTACCACCAATAACAAGAAAATAGGAAAATTGTACCGGAAGAGGTTCCTCTCAGGATCCACTTTGCTATGAATCCCCACATCTTAATCGTTCATCATACATTATACGACCAGTTTTTGTCAAATAGTATTCATGTTTAATTTTAAATAAAAATATTTAAATTATTTATAACCGTACGATACACAATATGAATCGGGAGACGATCCTCTTCCAATTGTACCGGCTCACCATTAGCAGCTAGCTTGGCATGTAGGGCACGTGCTCCACTCTCATTGGGCTGGGGTAGTCAAACGCTACATATGTGTTAGGTCAATGATCTGGAGAACCTGTAAAGTTGGGGCCCTAAAGTCAGAAAAGATCCGCAAAAATTTGGGGAAGGATCCTCTCCGGACCCAAACCCACCGGATCCTCCTTCTTCTTCTTTTTTCTCCGCAGATTTTCATCGTCCGCGTCCATTTTTTCCAGCTCAAACACCATTTCCAGTCATCCGATTCAAAGCACAGCCTATATATACACGGAGGATAATAATGGAAAAAAAATTGAAATCTTCATACGTGGAGGAGTTAAAGAGATTATGCTCCCAAAAATTGAAGAAGCATAAGGAGGGGGCAGATTTGTAGAGTTTGGAGAGTTGACTGGAAATAGTGTTTCAGCTGGGAAAAATGGATGAGGGTGATGAAAATCTGCAGAGAAGAAAGAAGAAAAAGGAAGATCCGGAGGATCCGGTGGGTTTGGGTCCGGAGAGGATCCTCTCCCGCAAAATTTATATACAATTAGCACTTTGGCAGTTGATATAATACAATAATATTTTTAATCCCACCATGGTTTTGTTGCAAGTCGCTAGCATTAAGATCATCTGTTTCCAAGTGGGCAGGATGGGAAATATCGAGTTGTTTGCAGCTGTGCTTAACTTTTATGAGAAGTGCTGGTGCCAAACAAACGCCCACCAATTTTGATACCTAGAGAATGTTTGAGATCTTTGGAAATCACCTACCGGCCTACTCAATATCAGAATATTTTCAAACTAGCCGTGCTACCTTAATGGGAAACATTAAGGAAAATAATTTAGATTTTCATTTCAATTAATGGTAAGAATGCTTGTTTAATTTTTCTTTTTCTACCTTAATTATTTTTAAATGAAAAATACCAATTATTTTTATTATAAGCGATATTCTATACCGTCTACAATAGAAAAGAAAAAAAAAAAAATTAGATTCGAATCGTAGTAGAACGTAGAATGACCTACAATCCACTACTTAAAATTATTATTTTTAATATGGTTGAGATTAAAAGTTAGGAATGCTAATTAAGACAAAAACGAGACGAAATCCCTTTCCGTAATTTGCTTTCTTGGAATTAACAATCACACTTCTCAACCTACAATTCATCAACCAATTATTACACAAGAGGGCTCTAGCTGTCAGGAAGATTCTTTTTTTTTTTTTTTTTTTTTTTTTGTGGAAACGTCATGAAGATTCTTTGTAAAAGGAAAATGTTTTGTATCTTAATGAAAAAAGGATGATGTTTAAAAGAAAATAATGAAAAAAAAGGATGATGTTTAACTGAATCAAAAATTAAGAAATAAAAAGAGGGCTCTAGTATTTCAAAATACTGAGATTTACTAGATTAGAGCATATTTGCGTAAACAAACGTTTCAGGAAGAATTTGACAATTATAGCAATGAAAATAATACAATCAGACACATATATTCATTGATTTTTTTTAGATCAAATAAGATTTTATTATGAATGATCAATAACGAAAAATCGCATATGTGGAAATAAAGTAGTGTACATTACACGTCTTTTCTCGTTTCTCTTTTCTCTTCGTTTGTGAGAGCCTCTCGCTCTGTCTGTCTGTGAGAGTCCTTCTCACCTTTGAGTGAGTGCATCCAGTCTTTGAAGATTCACGTCGCCGCCGGCTCTAGCTGTGGCTAGGGTCGGTGGCAGTCCCATGGTTCTCCTATGTTTTCTTTTTTCTTTTCCTTTTCTTCTTGTTGTTTGCTTGCTTATCTTCCCTGTTTCTGTTTGGTTATTTTCCTCTTGCCATCATCACTATGCTGCCCTATTTTCCTTTTGATCCTACCATCTTTAACCCAATTCCACATCACCCGTTTCCTCCATATCCCTCTCCATCATTTTCATCACTGGGTTCGATCATCTTTCCAACCATCTACAATTTCGATCGATTGCCGTCTATTTTCTTAGCGATTCGTTGCGCAATCTTGGGAGGGTGTGTAGAGCTTCGGCTCTGGTGTTTACACCACCACCTTTGTTGGCCGGAGTTGGTCCTTCCCCCTATTCGCCTTTGTTGGCGATGTTGGCCGTGAGATTTGTCTTCTCGTGGTCTTCCTTTAGCTACAGAGTCTGTAGCTTCTTAAATATGCGGCGGCGATCGTTGTTGTGGTGGTCTCGGAAGGATGCTACAACTTATCTCTTAATCAGATTTGGGGTTTGTGTTGGTGTGATTGCAGGACATTGAAGGGGGCGACTAATCGGGTTGCTTGTGGAGTGGAGCGAGAAGTATGCGGCGGCGGTGATGGCTACAGGGACTGTAGCTGTGTTAGGGGTTTTCTGTTTGTTTTTTTCTATATGCTGGGCTCCAAAACTGTCTTTGGGCCATTTCGTGTTTTATGGTCCATCTTATTTCTGTACTTCTCTTCTATCTGGATCTTTTGTTTTGTAATTAGTGGCGTCGGTAATAAATTTATCCTTCGACAAAAAAAACAAATATCACATATGTGAAAGGAAATACTACATAATTTTATTATTACAAACTTATCATGTTTATAATTCAAATTCTTAGCCACGAAGGACCGCATCTGACCAACGTGAGATAACACCCACAAGGACTAAACTTTGCATATTGCTGATTTACCATAAAGACACCACGAGAAAAAACTGCACCACCCTGTAATGGTATTGTAATCATTAGTAAAGAAACTTTGCTATGAGTTACCTGTAACAAATATCGAGCTTCATCTTTACAGTCTTTTGTCATGTGCACACTTGAACCGTTGCTCAAATAAGTTTGAGTCGTAAGTTATAGACGCTATAGACTATTTTAAATAGAGCAAAAGAACTGCCACACATAAAAATGATTAAAAATGAGAATAACATAAAGAGAGCTAAGAAAGGCCAAGAGAAATTGCCGTCAACCAAAACCAAAGGCAAAAGTCCGTATCCTAGGTATCTTTTCTCTGTTTTTCTCTTCAATGGCTAGGTTGGTTTTATTTATTTATTTTTATTTATATACGTTCAATTGATATTTAGTTTATAGATTACATTGATATTTTAGCGGCTAGTGTTTAGTTTATAGAGAAAATTGTAGTAATGATCTCTCAACTTTAATCTAATTGGAGCAATGGTCTCTCAATTAAAAATTCATGACCATTGGTCTCTTAACTCATTAAAAAGTGCAACTATGATATTTTTCATCAACTCTGTCATAATTTCATCAAAATGACTCATGTTGGAAGGATCATTGCTACAATTAAGTTAAAGTTGAGGGACCATTGTTACAATTGAGTTAAAGTTGAGGGACCATTTATCTAATTGAATTAAAGTTGAGAGACCATTACTACAATTTTTTTCATTTAGTTTTTCATATTCGTCCCTTGATTTAGCTTCATGTGCGTGACACGTGACTTATTTTGACGGAAGTTATAACGGAATTGACGAAAACGATCATATCTGCACGTTTTGATAAGTTAAGGGATCACTAATGTTGAATTTTTAATTAAAAGATCATTGTTCCAATTTGATTAAAATTGATGGATTATTGCGACAATTTCTTTTAGTTTATATATTCCATTGATATTTAGTAGTGAACTTGTGATACTTGTATCAGCTGTCACTTATCAGCAAGTTGGACGGTTTTACCTGTTTTTATAGTTGACTTGTGGTCCAGTTCTCCAAATCTAAGTTCCTCATCCTAAAATTAGGAAAGTTGACCAAAGTCCTACATTATTAGGGAGGGCCAGAGTCTCAGAGACACTTGTCAACAAGATAATTGTGAGGCTGGTTTTTAGGTATATACCAACCTTTCTCCTTTGTTTGTTTCATCTTTCCGTGTAAAATCAAATCAATTTGTTTCTCTATAATTTCTTTACTTAAATATCATGCACCTTGTAAACGGGTCTAAACGTCTTAAGCAGCAGCAAAAAGGCAAGTTCTTGGTACTCCATCTTTTACATCAATGTAGGTACATGCACTTTTTAAAATGTGGATATATTTGTGTATATTATTAATACAATCGATACATACATAATATGAAATATGTATGTGTATATATATCGATCTTACAATTATTAATATTTGGTTTATATAAGTGTTGATATTCGTCAATAAACTTGAGTGCACTTGAAAAATGCCGAGTGTAGTTAATCGCATTAATGAATCATATTTTCTTTTACCATATGTAACTTAGTATAATTTAAAATGATAAGACACATATGGTTCATTTGACATTATTATTTCTTGTGATATACTACAAATTTAAGATGATTAGACACATGTGATACATTTAACGTAGTTACTATTTGATGGTACGTACATTGATTTGACTTAATGAGAGCTTTGTAACGGAAAGGGATTCTCTCCGGATCCTTTTCACCAAGTCCTTCTCATCAACTTATCCGGACCGTTGAAATTTGATTCAACAGCTACAAACAGGGTTCACTTTAAAAATTATAATAACTTTAGCCATTGGATCAAATTTTAACAGATCGGATAAATTGATGTGGAGGATTTGATGGAAGGGATCTGGAGATGATCCCTTTCATTTTGTAACCTACAAATGTTCAGAGCTATATATTTTGATCTTCTCTCTCTTCTTTTTTTCACTAGCACTCAAAATAGAGCCGAATAAAAGGATGAGCACGTTTATGCGGAGAACCGTTGTGACTTAGAAAAGAAGGTTCTTCACGGGACGCCATGGAAGTGTTAAGAATGTGCTAAACTTGATGCGTATGATTTCACGTGGAGGGGAGTTGATGATGGATTTTAAGAAGGCCACAATCAACAGTGGAGTTTGTTTGACCTATTCATAAAAAGCTAGAGGAATAGAGCATTCCTCTTTTTTCTTTTCTTCTCCATTACCCCTTAATCATGGCAAGAAAGAATGGTCATGTATTTCCACATTCATCTCTCCAAGTCAGACATACAAACTAAGACTTGTTTGATAATTATTTAGAGCCGGTTTGATAATCATTTTGTTAAAATTTTTACTTTCATATTTTTTCTCTATAACTTCTTCTGCCTCCCACCACCATTCTTCAATTATCATTTCTCCTATATAATTTTCTCATACCTATAGCACAAAAAGTAAAAAGTTAAAAAACAAAATTGTAGCACCGAAGGGCCTTAAGAAGTCACTCATTCTTCATTTAGTCCTATGAAGATGCTATTAACGTATCCAATTCCATGGTTAAGTATGGGAAGTTTTCACGCACACCCAATTTGTCATCCTGCATGTCATCTGAGAACATTAATTTCCAGTTAAATAGGAGCATTATCTCACTGATCTTGATGAAATATGTGTGTGTGTGTGTGTAGAGAGAGAGAGAGAGAGAGAGAGAGAGAGAGAGAGATGAGTTATGAGCATAAACAAGAGCCTATTTACACTATTAGACAACTAATTACAAGAGGATTGGTAGTAAATCACTGTTATGTATATTTCGCCTTTTCAAATCAGAATGATTGTTGACGAACAAATTATCTTTGCATTGCGTTGCATTAGTGGACCTTCTTAAGCTAAATTTTATCTAGCTAGCACATCCAACTGTAATAGTAAATTCCATTACCTTATTAGTTATCAATCCTAGATTAGTTTGATCTCTTCTACCTCTTTTAAGTACTCTTTTATTTTGCTTTAAGGGGAACCAAATTGTTAACTTGTGCCAAATGGATTAGCTAGGTATCAAAGATCCCCGCGTGCAGGCATTAAGAAACAATTATATATAATGATCTTTATAATTAACAATGTTTGACCTTAATGAATCATACGTAAAAAATGGCCACGTAAGAGTTTCATAAGTTGATGACACCATGGATCACACAAAGTATCATTAATAATTGATCTGAAATCTTGATTATTCTATTAAATTTGCAAAGACGAGGAAAGTTTAAAGGCACTATAAAAGAAATAATTGCAGCATCATTGAAAACATGCTCATCACATGATTGAAAACATACAAAAGTAAGATGGAAAAATTAAAATGCAGGTAACTTTCTTGGGTACATTTCATGGAACATCGTTGAAATTAAGTTCCCACTCAACGTGATATTGTTTTTATAAGAGGGTTAAGGGTTCTTGACTTCCATATGAAGACATCACAAGTTAAGAACCTCCCCAGAAGAAACCTATTGTTCCCAGCTCTCTCTCTCTCTCTCTCTCTCTCTCTCTCTCTCTCTCTCTCACACACACACACACACACACACACATATAAGCAGACTAATAAAGTCCACTAATGTTAATGTACGTGTTTAAGGATGGCTCTTTAATTGGTCTTTGAGCAACGCGAGCTACATTCCCTTATATGTATTTTTCCTTCTATATATACCTTCTTCATTATTCTTTGTCAATTAGCAAAATGTTCTGATTATCGGGACGTTCATTCCCTAACCCACGTTTTATTTATGAGTAATCTAGAGAAACCAAAATTTTAAACCAAATGATGTGTTACCAATAGGAAATAAGCTCGTTAATCAATGCTCAAGTAATAATCAAATCATTAACAACAACATCTTTTGGTTTATAAAATTTAGTTTCCCTAATATTATCCTTTATTAAAACATCAAACCGCATGAAAACTTGTTTGGTCTTTTATTGGTTTACGTAAACGGTACTCTTTATAATAAAAAAAGTACTGGTACCCCTTCTATCCGACGGTGTTTTTGTAATGTATTTACATCCACACATTAAACCCTACCTTGGAAGTGTAATACAACGTATATAGCATAAAATCCAACCTTGTTACAGTAATAATAATACTATTATTTGATATTAACTATAACCCTACCGTTCTGTAATTTTAGATTCTAAAGTTTGACAAATTATAAGGTATACATCTTTGTACTCCAGAAAGTGAGCGTTAGAGGTCATGTTGTAAGACCATTAAACATGAAGGTAGAGAGTACAAAAGTGAGTGACGATAACGGATAATTTCAAGACATTCACTAGTAATAACTTACGTATTTTGTAACCAGACGTTTATGGTATAATAGTTAACGTTGGTAATGTAATAAACAATATCATTCTATAACCTCACTATTATAAAAGGATAATGTTTGTGTTCCCTCCATGGGAGACCTACTTGTCTCTCCACTTAGGATTAACATATCTTTACCGTACGAACATCATAATCGAAACCTCTTTATCATTATCTAAAGATCATGTGTTCCTCTCATTTGGGAACCTACTTGTCCCTCCATTTATGATTAACGTATCTTCACCTTACGAACATCATAATCGAAACCATTCATTCTCTTATATCATCATTTGAAGATCATATATGCAAAAAATCATCTAATTTGGACCATTCATATGCACCAAACAAATGGAAGGTTCATCATGAGGATGTTACTTGCTAAGAAAAATGTTGATTGGTTTGACGGGTGTGGATGGCTAAACAATCTTCAAATTTAATGATTTTTACATATATGACCTTTAGATGATGATAAAGAGAATGAATGGTTCCAATTATGATGGTCGTACGATGAAAATACGACAATTGTAAGTGGAAGAAAAAGTAGGTTCCACCATAGAGGAACATAAGTATTATCCATTATAATATAGTTGTACAATAAATTTTGACAAGTATAATGTAATTTGATTAAAACAAAAGTACTAGTATGTAAGATCTCACATCGCCCAGGAGTGAAGATCTTGTAAGCCTTATATGTACATTCCCACCTCCAAATAGTACGAGGCTTTTTGGGAGCTCATTGGCTTTGAGTTCCGTAGGAACTCCGAAGTTAAGCGAGAAAGGGGCCAGAGCATTCCCAGGATGGGTGACCTACTGGGAAGTTTTGCTCGCTTGAGTTCCCAAAAACAAAACCTTGAGGGTGTGGTCAGGGTCCAAAGCGGACAATATCGTGCTACAGCAGAGGCGGGACCTAGGATGTGGTGGACCCCGGGTCGGGTTGTGACATAGTATTTTTTTTTCTTAAAGGTACTGTAGAATTTCTCATCTTCTAATTGTTACCAAATAACTAGACTAACCCCTAATTAAGGTATATCACCATTATGATGCAATCAACTTCAAGGATGTTAATTGTGGAGTTGAAGAAAACGTTACTAAACTTGAAAAAGCTCATCCTGCACTTAAATATATAAAACCACAAAAAAAAAAAAAAAATTGTAAACGAAATAGTGCATGATAGCATTTTTTAAGTGCCTATAATTATGATGTTGATGCAAAAAAGGAAAACAAATTGGCTTATGTGTGCATCCATGCGGACCAATTTTATTTTTTTTGTCGAGTTGATAGCAGATGGTTAAGGATGAAGAGAGAACAAGTTTCGTATTCTACCTTGGGAAATACTATATAAGACAAATTAAATTTATCTATAACCGCATTTGGTTTCATGCTAAATTTAATTGCATTACTATACAAATTCTTTTTGTCTAGAAAACAAAAACTATAAAATAATTTTTTTTAAGACCACAAATTCTTCTTTAATAATTATTGGAGTAGCACAGACTGCAGTGAGAGTAGAAAATGCGATTGTGGGGTTAGAAGTAACAAACTAGAACCACAAAGAGAATTCTGAAAGGAATATGTGACACAAAGTTATTAAGAGATCATGAGAATTCATATCAAATCATCAATAGCTGAGTTTCTTCCCATTCAATTGTGGGAAGCACTGTTTTGTGCATCACCATATGAAATTATTTGCTTAAAAGGATGATACGAAGGCTGTGTGCAATTATGTCTTCTTGAATTTGATTTACAATGAGACTCTCATAGGCAATAGGAATTTAAATTTATTGATAAGTACCATATATATTGATATTGATGTGGAGCTGCAAATTAAGGACAACCACATTGTTAAATTGAGGTGGTAAATTGAGTGACCATATTGTGTCAACTTTCAACATTTTAGAATGGCCATATATAACTAGTCCCTTATCACAAGTGCGGCACATGCAATAATATTGCAAGGGGAGAATTTTTTTGTGGATCAGCTGGTTGCTCGCTACAGAAAGACTTATAATTAGTCACTGCTGCAAGGCAATGCATCCGTATATGTAGTCCCTCTTTGATTCCTCAAGAACTGATGGTCGGACAATGAGAGGAGGATGATTAAGGGCACTGCATCTCACACCGCTAGTTTTTCCTTCAGCTCTTCTTCTTTGTTTATATACTTTAATTCGTTGAAGAGAGAAAAGGAGTGCATAAATCATTTTCAAAGTTAATGCTTACATTCCTTCCATAAGAATAATTTTTTACCACAAAATTTGAAGAGTTACTTCTTTGGCAATATTGAGTGTATCCACTAGGTGAATACATATACATCTTTTGTTGGTCAGGAAACTCTTCAATGGGACACAATACTCATCTTGATAGAAATATGCAAATGAGATGCAAATGTAATTTTTAGATTTTAAATTTTCATCTCTCTATTAGAGATACTCTTAGTTTTGTATTTATAAGCTTAATCATATATAATCCACGTATGGATGTACAAACAAACTTATTGTATGTCAAATAAAAAATATTGTTTGATATTGGATACCAATTACTTGGCCACTATGTTGATGCAATATTGACTATATACAAGTTATTGTAACTTGACACTCAATACTAGCCAATCAAACTCTAAATTTATATTGGACCTATAAAGTTCTCAAATTAATTAAATACGCTTAATATGTCTCCAAATAATGCAAAACATGCCACATTGTAGGAATATGGAGATTCCTATAAAGTGCTTTGTATTCTTGATATAATATAGCATTTTAAAACACCTGGTATGATCTATTTTGTTTAAAGATGCATGATTTAGTTGAGGAATAGTAGTTGATCAATGTAAAGCCACAGAAAAAGGTCCACGAGAAATGGTGAGTGGAGCAAACAGCAAAGTGCTAGAAGGGAAGACAAAAGTTAGTGATGCGCACAGAGCATGCCAAAGTATTCACATGCTGCTGCCATCTCTTTGTCCTTGTCATTCTCTCACAGTTCCCTAAAGAGTTGTCAACCTCCACCAAGTCAGACCTAGGGATCTTTTTTTTATTTTTATTTTTATTTTTTTATTTTTTATTTTTTTATTTTTTGTTGAACGAAGACCTGGGGATCTTATATGTCATATTTCTAATGATATATGATCCCCAAAATATATGTACATATTAATGTAATAATACAAATAATTTGGGCCATAATAAAATTCAAGCTTGCTATGGAGTCAATTTATTTTTATTTACACAAAGCCGTACAACTCTGAAATCATATCCTAGGGCTCAGACGATCATCTCACGTCAATTCAACACGTGCGAGGGCTCGGACATGGTTCTCCAGAAGCACGTCTATTACTCAGACAACCAAGACCGGGAATATCTTACCTCCTTAAATGTTGATAAACGGGTCATATGACAAGTTGATGTCATCGCAACAATCGTGTGAATTGCCACAAGACACAGCTGAATTTAACCAACCAGGAATTATAGTCACTATCACCAAATGACCAATCTACCCCTACTCCAGTTCAGAGATAAGATCAAAATTGCTCCTGCCTATAAATAAAACCAAAGGCATGACGTAGCTAAAGATATAATCAAGGATCAGTAAGTATTACTTTTTTTGTCGACAATGTATTATATTTGGTATATCATCGACAAGTACCAAAGTTCAGATAATGAAATCGATATACTTTAGTGTTTCTTTATGTGGAAGTTAGTATTTTATTTATGTAAGTAACATGGAGGGAGAATACGTAGAATGGAAAACATGACTGTAGTGCAACGTTAACTACTCTTGATTCCGTGCATGGAGCTAGCTTAGTTATCCTTTACATGAAAGTTTCACTTGAGGCCAAATTTTTAGCTTTAGAAGTAATTTACCTTTGAGTTTGAAGATTACAAAATCTATCCTTCCTCTAATATAGAAAGAGGTATTATAAAATCTTTCAATCCAAATATGTGTGGAACAGTTTTATGTATGATAAAGCTAGTCCTACATAATCAAGATAGGTTCTTCCAAAGTGATCTTTATGTAGAAATGCAGAAATGCAGAAGGTAAAAGCTACAATGAAGATTGAAGAACAAAGAGATTGAATCTTGAAGAAGAAGAATATATGTTCTCTATTTCATTAACTCAGATGACTTAATTAGAAGAGTATATATAGTTTCATTTTCTTAATAATCACTAAGTAAACTCAGCTTACAAACTAAGCTAACTAGCACAATAACTATCAGCTTATCTATTGACACTTGGGACCATCCCAAGCCTTGATTGCCTTTATATCTTTACACTTTATGGTTCGATTTAAGCAAACAAACAAAGGTTATATATGGAAGACTTCCATCCCATTTCATCGTTTATTAACATGTATAAACACAAGACATAAAATGCATCAATACAATCTATCAGTCAAAGACTTGACGAACATAAAAACATATGCAGTTCATCTGTATCAGTGGAAACAAAACAAAAGACAGACAGACAAAGGTTTGTTGTTGGCTGTCATAGAACATTAAAAATATATAATCAATATTCCAAGGAAAATAAATGACAAAAGAAAGTATGAGAGCTCAAATCAAATCAATTTGTCTTGTCCAAAACCTTGACAACCGATCCAGCTAGAGTTACATTTCTTAGGTTATAGCAGTCATGAGTGCAGATAAGAATACTCCTGAGCCTTGACGATGCATGTAGACATTTAAAAGGCGACGAGGTGATATTTCTAACTATCCATGAGTATATATAGATAAGAACATAACACTGTTCAGCTTCAGAGAATGCTAAATGCTTTATCTGACAAGCTCCTGGGATTCAGCTTCAGGTTTTAGGTTATGAGCTTCTGATACATTGCAGAAACAATTATATCTATATCATTTATGTCAGTCTGTATATACTTCATTTAAAGAAAGTGTTGCCAAATGCTCCATGCTGTTGTAACAAAACATTCTCAATTATATTCCACCAATACCCCAATGTTGTTCAAGAGCAGAAGCAAGTATGGGCTGTAGCGGTGTAGCCCATTAATTAGGGATTTTGAACAAAAGAAATTTGTATTAATTTTTGTTAATTATTTAGCCCAAAGTTGCTCAAAAGAAGATTTAGGAAGTTTAATTTAGGTTAATAAATAATTTTATATTTCAACATAGGTCAATCTTCATTTTGTTTTTTAGCATTGGTCAATTGAAACAATTCTAATCTTAAATTAAGGTCAAAAAACAATTGTCCTCTCTAACTGAGGCCAATAACACTTACTAGAAATTTTCTTATTGACCTCTCCTTAAAAAGCATAAATGTTGATTGACTTAATTTTAATAATGAAATTATTTTGTTGTTAAATCAAGCAATGTTCTACGCTAATTCATCTAAATTTTTTGAGTGCCATTTGAACTTACGTTCAAAGAGAGAAGTACATTGCTCTCGATAACTTGGTTAAACTTAGGTGTGCAACACATTCTATGTTAAGTTTACTAAGAATGAAGGAAACTTTTGCTTTACATGTCTATCTAATCTAGGATCGTTCATGGTGAGAAGTTTATTCTTAGTTACTCTTAGGGTTTTGACACACATATCATTTTTTCTTTGGGGATCCAACCTATCCCTCGCAAGGCGCCGACTGTTCTTCCTTTGCTTTGGTCTTCTCCTTGGTTTTCTGGGATTAAACTTAATACAAATGGTTTGTCTAAAGGAAATCCTGGTCTCGCTGCTTGTGGAGGAGTTTTCACAAATTGTCATGGTCAATTTCTTGGCGGTTTCTGCCAAGGGATCAATCATCACAACTCTTTCTTTGCAGAATTATCAGTAATTATTATTGGTATAGAGTTTGTATATCAACTGAGTTAACATTGTCTTTGGTTGGAAAGTGACTCTTTTAGTGTTATTTCTGCTCTCTAATCGTTTGATTTTGATCCTACTTGGCATCTTTGTACACAATGGTCTATTTGTTTGGACCACGTTTGGAATATGACTCTCTACTCTTCTCAGATATATTGCGAGCGAAATGTTGTTGCAGACAATTTTGCTAACATGGGCCTATCTTCTCCAACTTTGGTATGGCATGATTCTCCTCCGATGGCAGCTCATGATCCTTTGTTTTCAAACTATGTTGGCTTTCCTAGCTTCCACTTATCAAATTAATGTGCATCACAACATACAGGTTTGTCTGACTTTCATATTTTCTTTTCTTAACCTGTTATGTTGCTTGATCTGTTTTGCAGGTTTAGACCTTTAGGTTTGGCTTTAGAAGAGTTAGGTTTCATATCCACCCCCCTCTTTTCCCTATATTAGTATTGTTTTCGTTTCTAGAAGGGTAAGGTTTATGTCTCCCTTTCTTTTTCATGTATGTTGTTTAATCTCTTTTTTTCCTTGTAATATGAGGGATTAGATTTATGTTCCCCTGACTAGTGTAACTTCTTTTTTTCATTATCAGTAAAATTCTCTCGTACTGTCGACGTTTAAAATAAATAAATAAATAAAATTCCCCACGTTCTACGAGCAACAATTACTTTTGGAGATATCAGCTAGATAGTGCTCGGTAGGTCAGATGGCAACTAATATGTGGCTTGGGATGCTTCTTGACGAAAACACCTATCGGCAATTACTCATGCCAATGTTTATACTTATATTTGGCACCTTATAGCATGATTATCATCTTGAATTGACTATAGCATTGAACGAGGAAATTAGTTGCAAATTTGAAGATGGAGTGAAATATATTTTGATTTTGTAGCGCAAAGAAATCAATGCTCAAGAGACAATTAAGAGAAAGACATCAAGAATGGATGCTATCGCTACTGTAAATAAGACTCTCTAACTGATTGTTAGTGATCCTCGACTACATATTTAACTTATCTTTTTAGTTTCTCTACACCCCACATGCTTTTATCTTATTTTTGTATTAAAAATGTATCCCTAATTAGATTTGTATTTCATATTAATCTTTAATTCCCACAAATTATTTTCTCATAGTTAGAGTAACTTATATTTTACCACAATTTATTTTCTCACAATTTACTTTTTCAAATTATTTCTCGCAATTAATTTTCTTGCAATTTACTTTCTTGGATTTTTTATCGCAATACATTATTGAATTGTAATTACTTATCAATTCGATCCATTCGACAAGTTCAATTGGGTTGATGCGATTCACCTCCTCATGCATACATTATCAACATATCAATCACCAAACTCGCTTCCATCCATCCATTCACTAATTATGTAAGCACAAACAACACCCATCTCAACCTACAAAAAATTCTTAGGAATCCACCGTTGTTGTTTTTCCTTTTTTTTAGTCGATTATTTTCAAATATAACTCTCGACATTCTTGAGAATTTTCGTCTTGTTGGAGCTCATAGTATCCTCCGATACCACACGTGAATTTAGAGGAAACTAATTAATATTCAAGGCCATAACAACTTTACAACCCAAAAGCAAGTCTGATCCACTTACAAAACCAGGCGCATGAAGCCTACTATTGTCCACACTATCTGTTATCCACTACCTCCATTCAACAGTAGAAAGGCAGAAACCCAAAGCTCAAACAAGAAAGCAAATATTCCAAAAACAAAGTAACAAGCAAACAACGTTGAGGAAGCCCATTTTATAGAAAGAAGATTGTATACTATTAAAACAAGCTATCGTCACTGGGTGATAAATTTTTTTTTTTATACAGTCACGACTCCCTCGTATACTATATATGAGAATAACGATATGTTAGTAGTAACATATTGCCGTAATATCATACGTCTATTTAAATTAACACTAGAATGCATTCGTGCTTCATTATTTAGGTAGGATATAAATATAATAAATATATGTGTGTTATAATTTGAATGAACTCGAAGCACTACGTGAACTTGTCCATGCATGAACAATAATTTCTCCAATTTACCTTTTATTGACTTATAATAAAGTTGAAGAAAGAAAAGTAAGAGATATGTAGAAGTAGAAGGGTTTATTAAGGAGCCAAACATTCTTTCTTTCAAGTAAAATCATGACAATGGGAAGAAAGATGGATTACAACATCTCGTTGTTTTACCACTTAATATTACAGTTTAGTAATTTTCTCAACTTGTTGTATATTAGTTAACAAGTAACTTGTCGTTTTGCTTTCATGACTTGTAAGATATTCGACAAGTCGTGTAATGCCATTTAATGATATAATATTCTCATGGATGGTGACATTGCCGACATGTCAATTAGCCACTTATTTGATAAGAGGGAATGAGATCCTCTTTGGATTCTTTCCACCAAATTCACCCAATCAATTAATCTGGGACATTAAAATTTGATCAAACGGCTACAAATAGGAGGCTCCTTTAAAAGTTATAATAACTTTAACCGTTGAATCAAATTTCAAAAATTCAGATTAAGTGATTTTATGAATTTAGTGGAAGGGATCTAGAGAGATCCCTTTACTGATAAGAGTACAGACGAAAGTGAGTAATGCAGGAAATAATCAAACAACGTGTCATTTCGTTTTACCAATAGTTGAATTATGGTCACTATTGTTCCTTTCTTTTGTCTGGCCAAAACCTCTTCTGCCCTTATCCAAGTCTTCACCTTACAATTTTTTTTTTTTTTTTTAATTTTATGTCCTGCAATGTAAGTTTAATTTTAAGGTAACTGCAAAGTTTATTTATTAAAAATTAATCAAATAAAAAATCGTTTAGTTATTTAATTGTTATAAGCGGTGCGAGCGAATTTAGTGTTTTAATTGAACTGTGAATTTTTCTATGTTAATCAAATCACTAATTGATTTTTAATTTTCTTTTTTAATTTCAAAATTTGAGTGTAAAGTGTTTATTTATGAGTTGTTGAAGGATGAGAGTTTAGTTCTTAACATCCTATCTTCTGATTTTTCTTGTTGCCATAGATTAGACATTAATCTAGGAATAAGCGTTCTGAATTTCTATATAGACAGATTCAATCAAATACATTGTTCTGCTCATAAGTTTAGTTGAACATATAAACTCACCAACACATTTAGCCAAAATGTCTACAAACATCAAATGCAAAATGGGACACTACACAAGGATGGAACAAAATAAATCACACAATCTTACGACATAAATATTCTGCTTTGTCACCAGGTGTATATCCGATGACACACAAGATTTTCTTGTTACAATGACGCACAAACCGAAAGAAGTTAAAAGAACATAATAAATGAAAAGAGGTCCTTGCACCACCTAGAGGAAGTTCTTCACTGTATTTGTCCATTCCATGTTGGAGTTTGCATTCTTCTAATTACACTCTGCATAGTCTTATGCTTTGGGCCAAGCATAATTATTGGAATGGATGAGTTGTTTGTACCTATTTCTATGTGCCTGCAAAACCCAAAAAGTGTTTAAACCTGATCAGATATTAGATTTGAAGTTTTATCAAATACTTTGATTTTAGGTTGAGTAATACTCACATCATATGCAACAAGAGATCTGCAGTAATCGGTGTTTGTGAGCACTGTACTGCCGGAGCCACACTCACTTTCTTTGAGTGAAACTGTGGACCTATCAAGCTTGATATACGAAGGGTACTGATAACCCTGAGCAGGTGAACTCACATGAGAAGATGACCTCTGCATCCTCACAGCCCTTGGGATTTTCCTTTCCTCCATTGACGCCCTCCGCTGTCGGCTTGGCGGCCCCTCAACTGTATCAATAGGACTTTGCTTTGGTGCACTCTGTGATCGGGCTTTCGCCTTTGAAGATTGTGTGTTGGCCATGTAGTTTGGGAACCAAGGGTAGTCATAGGACAAGGGCTCTCCATAATCCGGCCTAGGGAAGGCGAAGGGAGCTTTTGAGGGATCAATTTTGGACATGGCAGAATAGCACTGAGGGCTGCTTTGAGCTGTTCCAAAAGAGTAGTCCTCAAAATGTGCACTGCAGGCTCCCGGGCTTCTATGAGTCAATGTTGATAGAGCCAGAGAGGCCTGCTGGTCGGTTTCTTGGTTTGAGTATGCTTGATTTGGTGCATACTGAGCTGAAAATCTATGTTGTTCTGTTCTCTCTGTTTGCAAGTGATTTGAATAGCTGCTGTTTCTGCTCTTCAAAACTCCTTTTGATTCACCAAGATCCATCTCCACAGTCTTAATGTTCTCTTCAATTCCTCTGTCCATTTCCTACATTTATAAATAACCACATTGCAAAACATTAGTCTAATGAGAAATTTATGCAATAAGAGAAGCAACACTGAACTTCGAAACTAAACTCAGTTGGTTAAGAGCGTTTACCCATGCACTTGTGGTAAAATCAAAACAAAACAAAGAGCATTGAGCTGGATCATTGAACTTACGTTATATGTATGCCTGGACCGGTTTTCCTGCAAAGATCTTCTTGGGGTGGAATGTCTAGGATTGACAGTATTTTTGTCTTCGACCATCCGGATCCTCTGAGCTCGAGCTCGAGCCTGAGCGGTCACCAATGCCTGCATGTACCTTAGAGTAGCTTTGGCCTGTTTTCTCACCAGGTGACCCCTCACCAATGCCTGCAACTTCACTAGTCCTTTCAACGCACACAGTGCTTTTCTCGCCTGTAACAAATCCAATGCAATAGTACACATTTCATTTTCTCGACATTTGATCATTTACATTACCGAACAAGAGTCAGAGTATACAACGCAAAATCAATTGGAAATAAAAGCAGAGTCCTAGAATCCGCCAGATGGAATTTAAATTCTCCACATCAATAGGGAATCAAGAGTTGCATACCAAATATGAACGGAAGACGGATTGAATTTTTATTGCAGCTGCTTCTTCACTTGCACCCGCCTTCTCGTTGGCAGCTGCCGTTAGCCGCAGCACAGCAGCTGCGGCTTGTGCAGCAGCCACAGCCGCATCAGCAACCGCAGCTGTAGCTGCCGCCATAGCCATGGCATGCTTTTTCTGCTCATAATTCTCAGACTCCAATGTGCTCATGTGTACAGGTGGTGGTGTGGCCGGCACTGCATCTACACAATTGGAGTCCTTTGGAGCAGCTGCTGCTGCTGCTGTGGCTGATGATCTTCTGAAACTCCATCTCTTCTTCTCTTTCAGCGTTGTCTCTGAAGAATTGGAAATTGGAGTGGTGAGATTTTCATGACTTGCAACTGAAGAATTCTGATTTGTGAGGTTTTTTTCCTTGTCTTTCTTCCCTGTCAGGATGCTTTTAAGCCATTTGCCTGTCTTTCCCATCTCTGTTAGCTCTCGTTGTTCTTCTAAGCTGCCATTGATTGACCAACAACGTAGAAAGAAGAAAGCAACAAATGAGAAATTATAGGCAGATGAGATAGACCTCTTCTTTGATATGTAGCTTTCAACAGTGTAGTTAGAAGACACCAGTTAATTGCTAATCTCCTCTAACAGGTTGGAGAATAAGCTGCCCAATAGGCTAGTAGCAGTCAATCTCATGGAACGTATACTATTGGCAGAGATTCCTTGCCTTTCATTTCAGATATATTATAAGCTAGTAACCCTTTTTTTTTTTTTTCCTTGAGGTAATTCTTATTTTGACATCACCATAGATATTATTAGATTTCCGTATCATCAGGCACTCGTATATATTTAGTGGTGTGTTGTTTGTTTTTTGGTGTTTTGGGGGGGGGGGGGGGGGGGGGGTGGGGTGGTTTGGGCGGGTGTGGGGGTCGGTGGTGTGGGGTGTGTTTCAACTTGTGAATGAACATGCTGATCGATGTCAATGTCTTTTGAGTGAGTATGTCGACAAATGCCAACATATGTCGATAACACCGTATATAAAGGCATGAGACTAGCAGCCACATAGGTAATTCGTCGAGGGGGGGGTGTTTCAACTTGTGAATGAACATGTTGATTAATGCCAATGTCTTTTGAGCGAGCATGTCGACAAATGCCAACATATGCCGATAACACCGCATATAAAGGCATGAGACTAGCAGCCACATAGGTAATTCGTCGAGCAGTTAGATGATAGCTTTCAGGGGCATCTCAGATTTTTAAAAGGAAAAACCTAGCTCTTTCATGAAAGATTTCTAAGTTTGAGAGTTTAGTTGATCTACCTTACCTCAATAAATCAATTTCTAATAATATGTTATTTTATAATTTAGTCAATTCAAAAATAAAAAATAAACACTTAACATCAGAAGAAAAAAGGTACATGTAAATTTCTTCCCATCATGTATAGTCATCAAGGTAATAATATATGTAGAATGGGAAGGACCAGAAGGCATGTGAAAATAGGTCGAGCCCAGGCAGCATCCTTGTAAAAAACTCATTTTCTTATTCTTTTTAAACGGGGTGAGGGATGTGTCCTCTCGGATGTTCATGATTGGGTATCTGATTTTTATAAATACATTTGATAGGGCCATATGCGGGGTGTGGGTTCCACGTACGAGTGTTGTGAGTTAAGGGGGTTCTGGTTTTATCACGTGCTCGTGCAAAATCCCAGCTGTTGGAGTTTTTGCTGCGGTTTTCTGTTCTTTTGGTCCATCCCAAGTGAAAGTGAAGAGCTGAGCTATGAATCTGTGATTGTGAGAAGGTTATATTTTGATTCCAAAGCCATATACTAAGATTGTAGGTATTGGCGGATCTAGAATTCTTACATCGGGTGGTCCTAATCAGGGTACGCTAGGCGCTAATCAGATGGTAGACTTACGCCCAGCACCTATATGCCTGGACGGTCCTAGGCGGATTTAAGTAAATTTTTATATATCATAGATTTATAGAAACAGGTGTGTAAACTTGTATTTTAGTGAATTTGATGGTATGAGATGACAGTTCAAGTGATTACGATTTTGTAGTACCTTACGAAATATTTTTCAGATGTCTTATGAATTTATAGTGAATTTAAAGGAAATGACAGTGTCAAACATATAGTATAAAAAGTATTGGTTGAGTAATACATCATCTTATATTAATTAAAATGCTAAGTGACACAACCTCATTAGAAAAAATTAAAAAAGAAAAAGAAAATGGGGAGTTGGTTACGTGTGAAATGGAGAAAGAAAGTTATTTTCTCTTTCTTCTTCGTTGGAGCCAAAGTCCAAGAACAACAGTGCCATGTTGGTCTTCTGTTTGTTAATTTTCATATGAAATTAGATTTTTTTTTTTTTTGGTTCAAAACTTTTGTTGTTCATCATCTACAGTTATAGTGGTCTTCCTTCTTCCATCACCTACCTAAATCGTTGGATGGTCCAATCCTCACACACGCTTCTTCAAACTTTTGAATGGTCCCGATTCATGAGTGGATCCGCTAGTGATTGTATGGTCTAAGCTTTGTGAAAGAGTGTGTGTGGGAAGGGTTAATATATTCCGGATAGCGAAGGCCTCAAAGGGGTCCGGGAGGAAGAGACAAGTGTGATTATTAGGGTTTCTTTATTTGAAGCCACATGTCATGTGAACCAAAACCAAATTGTTGCATGTACGAAATTGTGGTCACCAATCGGTCTTTAGCCACACGCAGACAATCCATACAGATGTAGTTAACCATGGAGTTTGAGCGTGATACTGTTTGGAAGCTAATTAACTTACTTGTTAGCACTTGACCCCTAAGGATCCTACTACCTAATTTGTTAATTCGTGGGAAGGCACAAATCGGAGATGAAGCTTCTAGACTAACCTCTTCCTCGATCTCTGTATGACTTCAAGGGTTGGTCACCAGGAATGGTAGAGAGAGTTCCTTTTTTGTTCATTTGGTCCAGGGAAAATGCTCTTTATTGGTCTCTATACAATTCTAGAAAAGATCTGTTGTGCTCTTACACGGGCCTCGCAATGCCTACACCACTACATTTTGAACTATATGACCATGCTGCAAGGATGGGCCAAGTGAAAGTGAACAGCCCCAAGCAAATCTTCTAGAGAGCGTTAAAAAAAAAAAAAAAAAAAAAAACCTTATAAGGAGTACACAACTAAATTTTGGAGTTCCAATAACAATTATTTTCTTTATTTATTTTTATTGTGCCACTTGTTATGAGTCATGACCCGTTGTTAATTTGACAAAACAATTGTCACGTAATGTGAGAGAAAAATGTTCTCAATATTATTATTATGTTTGCTATTAACTTTGATAGAGTGGAGGTGACATAAATTTTGTACTTACCAACTGAAATCGGGTAGTAGGCGGAATCTCTTGAAAATAAAAATTTGACTTTGCACACTAGACTAATCAAATGAGCTAGTCAACTAGTTACAAGTTAGTCAGTGATAAAAAGTGCAGTTGCATGAGCAAAACCTAACTGACCAATATATTCAACTAATCAGAGTCTACCCAAATTAATTTCACGACAATAATCCATAAACTTAAACACATTTACATATCAATTCATTATGCAAACAACAATGACAAAGCAATTATGAATTAAAGCATGCTGGATTGACTAGTCAAGCTCATCAGCCAACTAAGTACATATTTGTATCAGTTAAACAAACGCAAATCTACGAATCAAACTTAGTTCACTACAAGTTATTTTAGTCAACAACAATTTAGTTCAATGCTCATAATATGCAGGGTAAAATTTGAAATCAACTGTACTGACTAGTCAAACGTACTAGCCAATTGAGTACAGATTGTTAGGTGCCCACAAGCATATAAACCAATCAAACTTATAAAGCAAAAATAAGATAGGGTGATCTTCAATTATGTTTTAGCCTTGATTCTTGAGTTATGCTTACTTGGTTAACAACGTGTCAATATTAGCAAATCCTACAACGTTTATCTCTAGCAATGATTATTTGGTCATAAAGTTTTTTTGCCAGAAAAACCCACCTTTGGGTTAAAAAATCGGGGACTCTCCACTGAGTCCAATCGGCTAGTATAATCAAGGTTCATACAAAGAACACACAAATTCAATTCCTAGATCCCTATCTACGGAGTAGCTTTACCTTTGTGCAACCTTGCCTTACACGAGATGGATTCCTTCGGTCTTTATGAAGTGGTAGCTCCTCCTGAGCTTTTCACCTTGTGGCACCGATATAGTGTTGTCTCCAGTCATCACAAGATGGCAGCTCTTCCTAAACTCTTCACCTTGTGGCACCGAGACTAACATACAAACTATGCATATGATGATATGGCAATGATATGCAAATCTGGATTCGATGTCTAGTCAGTTTCACCAATCAAACACTTCAAAGATGAAACTGACGAAAATCCAAAAACAGGTCAGTTCACAGATTTGAAACTTGGAAAAATTTGACCTAAAATAGAAATCAAAATCATAAAAACAATGCTGGGTATTTAGTGCATGAGTGTGATTTTGTGGCTTGGGTTTTCAAGTAAGAACACAAGAGGTAGCTCAAAACTATAATCAACTTTTTTCTAAAAAAGTAAAACTCCTAGCCAAAATAAATGAGCATATGAAATGAATTTAAGCAAGCAAATTCAAAGATAGGTTTAGAAATATTCAATGAAGAACACTACCTATAAAATATGCTTGATGCTCCTAAGAGATCTGAGATGGAGATGAAGAATAAAGCTTTCAAAAATTTCCAATCTCAAACCCCAAAAACAAATGAACCCTAGATTAGCTTTTAAAGAGGGCTTGATGTTCAGACAAAAAGAGGACCATAAAAGCCACGTGTCAGGTGCAAAATCAATTTGGAAAGATCTAAGGTTGAAAATCCATTTTCGAGAAAAGGCTGTCATAAAGTCTATATATGTTGTCTTAAAGTGTGTGCCCAGCTCGCGTGAAAGCAGTGAGAAGTTTTGACTAGACATAACCACTAGACATAATGAACTGGAAATAATGGCATGAAATGCATATGAATGAACAAATCTTTGATGAGAGAAGTTAAGCTCTTGAAATGATATTTCCAGTAGCATGATCTCATAGTAGTATTTTAACCTTAAAACTAACTAGAGCATGTGTGGTACAATTTACAACATTTGACAAGGGAAGCCAAACAATAAATTAAACTTCATGATCTCCCCTTTGGCTTTCCTTGACAAAATAACTCAAACTCTTTAACTAAATTCACTCAACCTCACTCAAGAGAACACAAAGGACGAATCCTGCAAAGAAGAACTCTTGACAAAGAACAAGTGAAAAGTTATCATGGTTAAGCAATTGCAAGGAAGTAAATTGTTTAGCATATTGTACATGCGTGCAACACAACACAAATTTTCAAATTTGTATTTTTCTCACCCATTTTGTCATGGCAAAGACAAAGGATGTTAAATGAATGATATGCCAGTTTCATTAAACACAAAAAATGGATATGTCAAGTAAGCTCAACAATGAAATTCTTAGTACGAAAATAATAAAAGCACAAGAGCATGTCAATGTAATCAGTTCAAAGCACCTATTTGTTTAGGAAAATCAACAACAATGAAACCAAGAGTAGCACAACAAAGTACAGCAAAAGGAGAGTGTCAAATACAAATAAAACACAACTATTCAAAAAGTAACGTAATAGATATTGAACTCGCCTAAGATTAGTGCTCTTCTATGATACTAACTCTCAACTACTCACTCCTCCATAAGCAATACCCCAATGATTTTCAAGTTGAAACGCATGAGAGAACCAAAATTACATAACTCCAAATAATAGAACTCGTCGTCAGAGATAGTCACCCAACCCAAACTAACTCGAGATTAGCATAAAGTTCAACAGAAGAAATATTCAAAAACAACAAAGCCAAAATAGGTCAAGTTTACCTATGAAAATTTGAACACCTCCATAATTAACTCTCCTAGATACAAACTCCTTCATAAACCTAGAAGTCTACAGACTAAGTGGTGGCACCAGATCGAAAATGCCCAAATTTGCAACAAATACACAATGCAAGGATAACAAAAGCACAACGGATAACAATGATTAATACATCATATGAGTACGCCCAAGCAAAGTGTAGTAACAATTAAGCATAGGTAAGTGAACCAACTCCCCACAAAGGATGCATGTGGTATAATTGAACTTTCCCAGAAATGTTGCTCTTCATATAAAAAAACTCCCCCAGAAGCCAAGAGCACAGTTTGAAACAAGCACCAACAGTGAAAACCTTAAAAGATTTCACTTTTTTTTTTACGAGGGACAATCACTTAGCAAAAAAGGAAGATGTCCAATTACAAACGGTTTTGTGCAAAAGCATAAAGCAATGTACTCAAACATATTTGTGCAAACACATAAAAAGATAGAGAACCTGATGACAGTTGTAATCATTGCACCAATAAACAACAGTTAAACCACAAGCCATGAAGAGAATAAGAAATAGTTTGAGACCCCTTTTAAAAGTATGGAGTGAAGAATCAAATATCTAAAAGGCACATTAGAAAGAGACCATATCATGCAAAACTTTTAGCAACATCAAGAATTAGATTTCCATTATTTAAGACATGACTTGTAGGCTTGACCTTTGGACAGAGGAACAGTGGGGTCCTAATAGGCTTGACTGTGGTAGGCTTTTATGTCATAGTGACAAGTGAACAACTCAGAAGGGTGTATACTAGCAGTGGAGGTGAAAGTGAAACCCTAGAGATGTTAGAAAAGATAAATGCCTAGGATACTGTGAAGAGATTTGAACCGTAGAAGGGACATGAATTGATTAGGATGAGGAAGTTAAAAACATAAAGATCACTGACAAAAATACCCTCAATATTTTTCACTTTTTGACGAGAACCAGTGACTTGACAGAAGAGAAAATTATCCATTTAAAAACAGTTTTATGCATGAGCTCAAATCAAAGTATAGAACCAATTGGGACACCACTCAAAAGTAAAAAAGATCATAGAAGACAGTCATAACCTTAGCACCAATAAACTATAGCTAACAAGACAAACCACAAAGGAAATGAATGAAGAAATAGCTTCAATATCTATGCTTCAAAGAGAGAGTAATAGAAAATAAGGACTTGAATTAGAAACATGCAATGCACCTCTCAACAGACAAATCTTCAAGGTCATACATGGATAATAATACTAAGATTAACACTTGCTCATGATGCAACAATAATGTGTCAAGGTATAGGAAGAGGGACATGTGATAGCCTTCATGAAATCATAGCTTCATTCCACTAGGCCCAAAGATAATTCAAAAGGTAACCAAACTTTGAATAATCTATTAAGCTCAAGAAACAACACTTCCTACATAATATGAACAAAGGACAAGACTGGCAAAAAGTACGATACAAGCCTTGAAAGAGAAGTGAACATTGATGTGGAACTTTGAGTGAGGCACCAATTTAAGATATGCCAAGGTCATTTGAATGAAGGTGAATTTTTATGAGACACCATTTGATTTTTAGATTTTTGAATCAATGACTTGTAGAGGGGATCTTGAAGCACAACCTCATGACATTGCATATAAGGCCAAGTTGATGGGATTTTCCCATTTTTGATGATATATATGATTTATTTTCAAAGATACCCCTCTCATACAACTCTTTCCCATTTTGAATTTTTTGTTTTGATTTGGGGATAGGACTAAAAGAAGAAGAGAAATGACTTATGGTTTAGATTATAGAGTAAGTAAAGTCACTACAAAGTGAACTTAACCCTCAAATCAACTCAAGCTTTTATGAGGTAAGAAAATTGATTTTTTAGAGGCTATATGAAGTAAAGAGGGAGAACCTTTGACATCTTAGTGAAAAATTCTACAAGGTTTATCCACAAATTATTAACAATGTATGATAATCAAGATATGCATATAGAGATCAAAACAGTATTATCTGATGAGTTGATAGATAAGACAAACATAACCACAGAAACAAAACATGCTAGAAAAACTTGGAAGCATAGCTATTCAACCTATTCAAATAATAGCATAGAGACCAATAGACTGTTGAGGAATTTTATGCCTTCGATTGTCCAAAGTACTTGTGAGATGGTTAGCTAGCTATTTTCAATTGATACTGAGATTAGAACATAAATTTTCTTTCCATAGACCCTCCAAAGTTGTGAAATTGTGTTCCAAACAAAATTGATTGTTAAATGTTGGACAAGGTTCTTCCAAAAAATTAATTGCACACACATGACCACAGACTCACAATGATAATGAATGGCTAATTTTTTCAACCCAAAATTATTAAATAGATATAACAACCACAACACAAAAACACAAGTAAACATGACAATATCACAATTTTCATTCATATAAGAAAGAGAAGCATACCTTGGATTTTCAATGCATCTAGCAATCAACATTGTCTTTATTTTACCATGAAACATCATTAAAGTTTGAGCACTGGGGATCATTTCAACCAAAAGATGAGCTTTAGAAATTCCAGTGTTAGAGGCTCCTACCTCTAGGAAAAACAAGACTACAACAATTATCTTCTGATCTTGAACAACCAGCAAGTTTGTTCCATTTTTAACAATAAATCTGCAACACTTCTTAGAGAAACACACTTCGTTAGAAACATCATTACAAAGCTAGCCGATGCTAAGAAAGCTTGTTGTCAAAGTAGCCACATCATATACATTTTAAGCTGAGGAAAGACCATAATTCTTGACTATCCATTTCTAGCAATCTGAGCCATATAACCTTCACCAAACTCAATCTCATTGTTATTAATAGGTGCAAAGGACAAGAAGACATATTTGTCACCAGTCATAAGATAGGAACACTCACTGTTAAGGTACCAAACATCTAGTTTTGGGACATAAAGAGCATAATGAGCGACCATACATTCATCAAAAACTTAAAAAAAAGCCAACTTGGACGAGACTTGATATTGCTATAGCTAGAAGAATCAACAAATTGAGTCATTCTGTTGACTTCAACAGCTACTTGATCAGCTTGATTCTTCAAGTCATTCTTCCTTTCTGAAGAATGTTTTCAACACTTAGGTCGAATATGACCAAGTTCACCATAGTGATGACATGTAGAAATAGACATTGTCTTTGAAGAAGTATTGACCATAGGAGTCATAGGCAAAGATTCCTCCATAATCTGTGTGCTTGTGCCCCTGAAACATGAACCACTTTCTAGAAAACCAAGATTATTTTTGGCACCATATAGACTTCCAACACTTAGCATTTTGTCAGATCATTCAGCACCAAGAATCAGACAATCCACTTTGTACTTAGCCTCAATCAATTCAAACTATATCTTCAAGTTGACCTCATGATGCATTTCATTGTTGACTTAACATGAACTTAATGTAACAAGTTTTCTTGAGAAATCATCAAATCTGGAACATGAGTTTCACAAGTAGCAATAAGATCATCTCATTCATCTTCATCAACACACACAAAGCCCTTTCATTTAGAATCTTAACTTAAGCCTCAAGAAAGACAACTTTTTCACTCAGTTCTATTCTGACTAGTCAAATAGACTCATTTTCTTCTTGCAGCACAGAAACCATTTTGGTCAACCTAATATTATCTATTTGTGCAACACAAGTTACATCAAAGAAGGAGCTATACTCAAGACACAACTTCTCATTAGTCAAATCTTCAGAGTCATCTAACACAAATGCATTACCACTAGGAGACATCTTTTCAACTAAGGTAACAAAGGCAATGGCTTTCTCTTCATTATATGATGACCTATTAGAACAAAGAGAATCTTCACTCTCGTTATCATACTAGGTAGCCATCATTATTTTGCCATGTTTCTAATGCAATTTCTTGTTGTTTGAACACTTAGTAGCCCGATGTCTAATACCACCACAAGAGAAACAAGGTTCATGTTCACTAGTAGAAAGCTTGTTCATACAACTGATAATTCTGCCTTGCTTCATACCAAAAGTGAAATTCCCTTGAGGTTGAAATATGAAATCTCTTGAAAACTCTCCAGCCTTTTTGACATCCCTTTCTTTGTTCCTGAAAGTTCTTCTAAATTGTTTAACAAATGAAGCTAGATTATCTTCAGAAGATTGATCAAATGATCCCTTGGTGACCATAGCTTCTTCAACACTTTGAAGGGCAACATGTTTCCTCCTTTTTTGAATCTTCTTCTTCCATGTCAAGTTTTGCTTGTAGGCTTCATGAATAATTCTGAGTTTATCCCATGCATGCCTTGCATCGAACAATATCAATTGCATCCCAATTTCGTTGAGATGGCAATGACAATACCATTCCTTACTTTCCTATTAGCCATGGCCGATGCGAATTCACTTGGGGTCCAATCACACTTTGCTTTTACCATAGATTCACCAACCATATTCCATGAGAGAGCCCCCAATTCAATGGTGAGGTAATCAATTGCATTTGAATCTTGTGCCTTCAAAAAGATTTGAAACTTTTCACACCATGCAACATAGTCCAACACACAAGGTATGCATATGATGATATGGCAATGATATGCAAATCTGGATTCGATGTCTAGTCAGTTTCACCAGTCAAATAATTGAAAGATGAAACTGACGAGAATCCAAAAACAGGTCAGTTCATAAATTTGAAACTTGGAAAAACTTGATCTAAAACAGAATTCAAAATCACAAAAACAATGCTACCCTAATATGCAATTATGTGGGTATTTGGTACATGAGTGTGATTTTGTGGCTTCGGTTTTCAAGTAAGAACACAAGAGGTAGCTCAAAGCTAAAATCAACTCTTTTTTTAAAATGTAAAACTCCTAGCCAAAACAAATGAGCTTAGAAAATGAATTTAAGCAAGCATATTCAAAAATAGGTTTATAAATATTCAATGAAGAAAACTACCCATAAAATGTGCTTGATACTCCTAAGAGATCTAAGATGGAATTGAAGAATAAATCTTTCAAAAATTTTCAATCTCAAAACCCAAAAATAAATGAACCCTAGACTAGCTTTTAAAGAGGACTTGATGTTCAGACAAAAAAAGGACCAGAAAAGCCGCGTGTCAGGTGCAAAATCAATATGGAAAGATCTAGGGTTGAAAATCCATTTTCAGGAAAAGGCTGTTAGAAAGCGCATGTGGGTTGTCTTAAAGTGTGTGCCCAGCTTGCTTGAAAGCAGCAACAGGTTTTGACTAGACAGAACCATTAGACATAATGAACTAGAAATAATGGCATAAAATGCATATGAATGAACAAACCTTTGATGAGAGAAGTTAAGCTCTTGAAATGATATTTCTAGTAGCATGATCCCAAAGTAGCATTTTAACCTTAAAACTAACTAGAGCATGTGTGGTACAATTTATAACATTTGTATAGGGGTTACCTGAAATAGGAAAACTTAAAATCTCTTTTTCAATTATTATTTTTTTAATACATACGATTATCTACACTAAAACCAACCATAAACAGTTTTTCTCCTCCAATAGTTTTGACTTAAAAATTTAGTCTGAAATTAATAAACAATGATTTTAGCCTTTTTTATTTTTTGGTAATTTAAAAAAAAATTATGTTTATTGTCCTAAATTATTTTTATAAATATTTTAACATATAGATATTTAAATTCCGATAAATAATGAAAAATTACTAAACCTAATTCTTACACATGTTTGAACAAATACATAGGTATTTATAGAGTTTTTGAGTGAATTTTGTTAATTGTTTTAGCCAATGGATTTAATTTTAGGTTGTTAGATCTTTTTTTCCCGATAGATTTGTTCATGTTCGATCTCAATCGTTGAATTTATTTATTTCTAAATTTGATTTTTTTTTTTAAAGAAATAGAATTTTGACTGTTACGTGAGTTGTCCGATAAAAAAAAAACAATTGTTAGTCTTTCCACAAGTAGCTGACAGCCTCAGCAACTGGGTCCCAGCGGTTAACCCGGCTCATTTTTTGGGCTAAATTTGGCTCAAAGATAAGATTTAACCAAAAATTTATTTTAGCCCAATAATAGGAGAAGCTTTGGGCGAGTTTAAAACTTAAATTTTGAGTTTTAACCCACCATTAGAGTTGATCTAAGAGTGGAGGAATGGGTCAATCTTCACAATGGGCTAGGCATAATAATTTTTTTCGAATTCGCCTTTGGAGATAGTCGAACTTAAGACCTCTCACTTTTAAGTAAAAAAAATACCACTAAACCATAATACTAAGTGACATCTTTCGAAAAATTTTAATCCCTCTATTTTAATAAGAGGAACAGTTCTAAGATGTGATGAAATATTTCTAATAATGAACAATCTATAAGGCTATAACCAAGTTGCATATTCATGTATCCCATCGGGAATAAGAAATATGAAGGTACAATACACATATTTGATAGAATTTTCCTACCACCCTATATTCATAACTAAAGAGTTGCATGCTCCATTTTTTATCAAGCAACTCACCAAAAAATAATGTTAAACGAAATTACATAAAGTTTGCAATCAAAACTAATATATATGTAGGGAAAAACATATCGAAGTTGTTAATTAAAATCATCAGTAAACTGTATTATTGTTCAGCTATATATACCTGTACTAATAAATCTATTATACTTGTAAGCCTATTTGATCGAACTAATCTAGGGGATTAAAGAGAGAGAGGGGGCTGGCGGTATTGAGGGAGAAGAGAGAGTGATTTAATTGTGAGGTGTGTTTGAATCACCTCATTGTGCCTTTATTTATAATAATAGGATAGGCAAAAACCTAAACCTTTAGGATTACAACTCTTAATAGGTAATCAACTCCCAATAGGAATATAGCATACATTCTTATATTTACTAGGATTTATACAATCACATTCCTATTCTAAATATGACTGCAACACTTACCCTTGAGTGTGTAAATACTTAACAAACCATCGCATCAGATCTTTAGCAGAGAAGGTAGAATAATTGATGAAGGCATCGGCACAAAGGATGAATGCGAGTCTCAAATTTATGAAAGTATGCATTTGTAGTAAAACTCACAAAACCTCGCTAAGGTAAAACCCAAGGTATGGGGAAAACCCATAGACTAAGGAGAAAAGTGAGAAATATGCATAATGTCTAAAACAAATGTCAAACAGGACGAAAGTAGTGAACTCAACGAATTATGATCATTTCAGGATGGGTGCCTCATCAAAACCTCGTTAAGTAGCAAAAACCCAGTGGGAAAAAGGCTCCTAATCATAGGAAAAAAAGTACATTAAGATCAAGTGAGTATGCTTCGAGATACCCCCTGAGGTAGACATAACTTATAAATAAAAGAACTATAAGCGATTCAACTCAGATAATTTACGCATACTAATTTCTTGGACGAGCTTTTGAATAAGAGACTTGGGTAATGACTTGGTGAAGAGATAGGCCAGGTTGTCCTGGGAACGGATTTGCTTAACTTCAATGTTCTGATGTTGCTGTTGCTGGTGTGAGTAAAAGAACTTTGGCGTTATATGCTTGGTATTGCCTCCCTTGATGTATCCTTTCTTTAACTGCTCGATATATGCTGCATTGTCTTCAAATATCATTGTAGGAAGGTCAACGACGAAAGTAAGACCAATAGTGTTCCGAATATGTTCCATAACTGCTCTCAACCATAAACACTCACACGATGCTTCGTGCAAGGCAAGAATCTCAGCATGGTTTGACAAAGTCGCAACTAGCGTTTGCTTGGTAGACCTCTAAGATATAGCAATGTCTCCAACGGTAAAGACATAACCCGTTTGAGAACGTGCCCTATGTGGGTCAGACAGATATCCAACATCTGTGTAACCAACAAGGCTAGAATTAATTCGAGGACCATAGAAGGCGGCAACACTCAAAGATTCGTGGGTATAGAACAAGCCCAAATCCGTAGTACCCTTGAGGTAGCGAAAAATATCTTAACACCATTCCAGTGTATGCTTGTGGCTTATTGCTGTATCTAGCCAAAAGATTAACAATAAAGGAAATGTCGGGTCTAGTGCACTGAGCCAAGTGCAATAAAGCCCCAATTGCACTTAGGTAAGGAACTTCAGGTTCCAAAATCTCTTCCTCATCCTCCTTTGGACAGAAGGGATCTTGTTTAGCATCTAAAGTCTGAACGACCATATATGTACTCGAAGGCTTCGCTTTATCATCATTAAAATGTCGCAACACCTTTTAGGTGTAGTTCGATTGATGTACTAAGATTCCATCCGAACAATGCTCGATCTTCAGGCCGAGGCAGTATCGAGTTTTCCTAAAATCCTTCATCTCAGATTCTGAGTTCAAGTGTGTAGCAATTTCCTTAAGCTCTGCGGGAGTCCCAATGAGGTTCATGTCGTCGACATAAATTGCAACAATTGCAAATCCGGAATATGACTTCTTTATGAAAATGCATGGGCATAAATCATTGTTCACATAACCTTAACTTGTCAAATATTCACTCATATGGTTATACCACATCCGTCCGGATTATTTCAATCCGTAGAGTGACCTCCTCAACCTAATTGAGAGAGTGTTTCGTGTGGTCTAGAACTATTTGAACCAGTCAATGGTAGTCCTTCCGTCACAATTCTGTCAAAAATCCTATTATGTGCTAATGTGACACATAAATGGGTCGCACAAATCTAATTAAATTTAAAAAAAAAATTACAAATAGGCTTAATAATTTAATAGTTAGTAAAAAAATTGTCAACCCAAAAACCCAGTCTTGCAATCACCTCGGATCCCAGTCCACATTTATATACCTCATTCACTCTCTATTCTCTTAACAAAACCTTAATACAACCATCTTTATACATTTCAACACCTTTCACCGAATTAAACCTAGATCGAGATCACCTTTGGTGACGGCTTGGCCAATTGACAACGACTTCTGGGACATCACCATTAACATTTAGACGATCAACTTCCTCATAACCTTAATCTTGGAGAACTTGTTCGATGCTTCCCTGGTGGTTTGGTAATGCAAAGAACGACGAGGTCTGCCTTGAGATAATGAGGTTATAACCTAGGTGTGTCCATTGTTGGTTGAAAACTATTTCCACACCCCCTCTTAGGCTTTGGTTAAGCCTTGTGCCTTTGAGAATTTATGGAAGGGAGCTATCTTCGGAGTAGGCCCTACTATAAGAAAAAAAAAATTTCATTGTGCAAAAAGGTATTTAGACAACTTTTTTAATTAATTATTAAACCCACATTAGCACATAACAATTTTTTTTTACAAAATTATGGCGGAATGATCATATTGATTTGCGACACCTATTTTCAAGGACTACATTGATTGATTTTCAATTTCAGGGACCATATTGATGGTGTGGGTCAATTTCAAGGACCATCTTGATGGTGTGGGTTAATTTCAGGGACAATTTGTGATAAAAACCCGTAAATCTTGTGAGACCCATTTATGTATCACATCAACACTTAACGGAATTTTTAACAGAATTGTGACAGAAAAACTACATTGATTTGAGAACCTATTTTTAGAGACTACATTGATTGATTTTTAATTTCAAGGACCATCTTGATGGTGAAGGTCAACTTCAGAGACCATTTATGATAAAAACCTAATTAAACTATAATCTTCAGACAAAAAATAAATCATATGCAGAATGGTCTATGATTTAGTATCATCAGTGCAGACCAATTACAACCTCATGGAAGATGACAATAAATAAATTTGAAAGGAATATTATTGGAGTGAAGTATATATGAACATTATATAATGTATACGATTTTTTCGTTTGGCAATTTAGATTTTAATATATCTAAGTTTTGATTCAGAAGATGTATTAGATGGGGCCAGTATTGAGATCTATGTTTTTAATTTTGTCGACCCCAAAGGTAAAAGCTGCTGTGTAGATAGGGATCTAGGAATTGAGCTTGTGTGGTTACTTACTAGTGGATTGGACTCAGTGGAGAGTCCCCAGTTTTTTAACCTAGAGGTAGGTTTTTTCTAGCCTAAAACATCCCGTGCAATTTATCACTTTACTAGTTTACTTATCTTTTTTTTTTTGGCTGTGATATATGCTCTTCATTATCCACAAATAGATAAGTCCTTGCAACTAAGCTTGTTAATATTAAAATGTACACTAAACTGGACCTTAGTTAACTTGGAACCTTTTAGTAAACTGAACTTTAAGTTTTCTTCCTCTACGAGTAAACTAACATATCTAAGCTTAGTTGATGAGTGTTGTTGACTAGTCAAACAAGCACATACACAAATTTTAAATTGCAGGTTATTCCACCTGGTACCAATTTCAATTGGTATCAGAGCTTTGCTCTAGATATACATAAAGTGATCTCTAAGAGCTACTTGTATTGGGTGGAATCTCACTATGAATCGTAATCGTGGTACAGGATCTTGCAATTTTCCTCCGTTCTTTGATGGAACGAACTATGCCGCATGGAGTGAGAAGTTTCAAATCTTTCTTAAAGCATGTGATCTAATTGATGTGGATTATCTTATGTTTGAATTGAAAGCTCATTCAAGGACAGTCGATGGACAATATGTAGAAAATGCCAAAGGTGAGTTGACTCAATGGGAGATTTCTTTAGCCATGGCAAATAGAAAAGCACGGAATGCCATTGTTTCAACCATCTCACCAATTCAAGTTGCTCGTATTCGTTATTGCACCATTGCAAAACAAGCATGGGACAAACTCAGAATTTTGCATGAAGGAGACAAACAAGTATGAGAGCTTAAACTTCAAATGATCTTGTCCACGTTCGAGGATCTAAGAATGGTTGAGTCAGAGACTTTCTCGACCTTTTATGGAAAAGTATAAATGTTGACAAATGAGGCATTGGGGTTAGGAAGGCCTATTAATGAGATGTCTTGTTTTTAAAAGATCTTGAGAAATTTACCCAAGAGATTTCAAGCAAAGAAGGCAGTTATTCAAGAATTTGAATACTTAAATGAGATTAAGATTGGAAAATTGGTGGGTAAACTCATAACTTATGAAATGGCGCTTAACATGGAAGAAGGTGATTCCAAGAAAAATAAACAAGTTGCTCTTCAAAGCGTGAGAAACAGTTGTGTTGAAAATGAATCATATGATCAATCATTTGAAGATGATCTTGCCTTATTTGTTAAACAATTCAAAATGATACTTAAAACCAAGGGCAAAGAGGTAAAAAAGGACTGGAAAATCATCAACTAATCACATGACTCAACCCCATGGAATGCTCAACCTTGGAAGAAACAAGAGAAGTTTATTAATAGAAGGGACAAATCTTTCTCAAATGTACATGGACCTTGCTTTGCATATGGTGGTAGTGGTCATCGTATTGCTGAGTGTGCAAACAACAAAATGTCAAGTCAGAAACGTGAAAAGGCCATGATTGCAACATGGAGTGATAATGAAGATGAAGTTTCTAACAGCTCTCAAGAGTCACCAGATGTTGAAGATGTTGTGGCTTTTGTTGCATCTGCTAAAGAAATGTCTTCTAACAATGATGAGGTAACTTTAAACGATGATGAGAAGATCTTTTATCAAGAATTGTCCATTATGTATGAATCTTTATTCGATGAGAGGTGTGTTGCAAAATTGGACAACGTTGAGCTAAATCTAAAGATTACTGATCTGCAAGAAGAAGTTGAGTCTCTTTGACAAGTCATAAATGATATGAGTGAAAAGGTTATCTCACTTGAGGCTCAAATCAGGGTACTCTATGAAAGAGGTTCTGTTTGTGGTGATGAAGATGAAAGAGATGATCTTATTGTTGAACTTGAAGCTCAAGTTCATGAGCTGATGATTTCACAAGAAACTCTGTTGCATCAACTTCATCTGTTAAGGACCAATAATGAAATATATTGTGATGCTAAGTTGATATTAACGTCAGACCTAAAAGTGGCTAACCACTGCTTAAAGTGCTTAACTAGTGGGGATAAGAAGTTGAATGATTTATTGGGTATTGGAAAGCCAACTCGTGATTTGTGTGATGTAGGTTCATTTGAAGCAAGTTCAAGCTCTACGTGCCCCTACACTGATGCTGTGGAAAATTCATTACCTGTAACCTTTATGACCAAATCTTCATTAAAGAAAAAAATTGTTCCCACATGTCATCGATGTGGTGAACTTGGTCATATTCAACCATTGTGTAGAAAAAATTCCATGGAAAAGAATGATGACTTGAAGGATCAGGTTGATCGACTATCTATACAATCAACAGAATGGCATATGTTGTTGATTTTTCTAGCTCAAACAATATCAAGTCTGTCTCAAGAAGGCATCAAAGTGGTTCTGATAAATGTCTAGTTACTTATTGTGCTCATTTTGTTCCAAAATCAAACATTTAGTATTTTGATAGTGGTTGCTCATGTCATATGTCGAGAAATAAAGATGTTTTCTTGTCACTTGTACTGAATAATGGCAATGTTATTGAGTTTGGCAATGAATACATGTCTTAGATTAGTGGAAATGGGGTAGTCAAGATTTCTAGTCTTCCTCAACTTGAAGATGTTTATTATGTGGCTGAATTGACTACAAACCTACTTAGCATTAGCCAACTTTGTGATATTTTGCCGATGAGGTCTGTCTCTCTAATAAGGGTTGTAGAGTGGTTGATAAGAAGGGAAAGAACATGCTTATTGTCCATAGATAAGAGGAAAATTGCTACACTTTTGTGGTTCCTAAAAGTAGTGAATGGTCTTTGTGGGGGTAAAGAAACTGTTGAACTTTTGATCGAAATTGCACTGCCACTACTCTTCTTCTCTGAATACCACTTATGTGAATATCTTAATGTGGAAAATCACTCTATGACGTCTCACATGGAAGTCACCTACTCTGAAATTCCCAAAACTCCATATCTAGTTGAAATGATCTCCAATGACCAAAATCTAATGGTGCTTCATAGGAAGATAATGACAATCTTAATTACTTGTTGCATAGAAAACCAAAAGTATGTTTCTCTTTGTCATACTATTGCAAATTGCGACCTTGTTTTGTTTCCTTGTGATATTTTGTTGTGGATGTTGTATGTGTTGAATAATCTTGGTGTGAAATATTTTGCTATTTGCTTTCATTGTGATCTTGTGTGTAGCATTGATATTTGGAAGAATCTTGCTCAACAATTATTAACAAATTGTTTTGAAACTAAATCTCATTTCCTTGATGAAGTGTTGGAAAGAATGACAAGTGCTCTAGTCTTAGTACCACTTAAGAAACAACTAGTTAACTGTCTTACAAAGTACTCTTGTCTATTGAGGAGATAAAAATATTTAATGGTTTGTTGTCCTTTTTGCAATCAATTGAATAGGTTGAATAGCTATACTTCCAATTTTAATTGTTGCATACGTAGTTTTTATTATTGTATGTGACTAGACAAACATCTCATCAGTTAACTTGAATATTCTCATTTTTGCATCTCTTAATTGTCACACATGGGTGATTTTTTGTGGATCAACCTTGAATAATATTATCACTATGATGTCAAAGGCTCTCCCTAGTATGGTTGATAGTCTCTGAAAAATCATTCTTTATTTAGCAAAAACTTATGTTGATTTTGGGGTTAGACTTACTTTAGTCTTGACTGGGTTGTAGTGACTCTATTTAGTCCATATATTGAGTTTAAGTATCAATTACAGTGCACAACACCACCTTTTCTTTTTTCTTTTTTTTTTTATCTTGCTTCCATGTGATCATTGCGTTTGGGACAAAATTATTTTCAAATTGGGTGTTTACTTTTTCTGTCCAGTCGTGGCACTTGTCAGAAAAGAGATGTTCATTAAAGGTATTTATTTCGTTGCACTTTATGGTTTAACTCTTTAATCTAAACCGTTGATATCATCTTTATGGTCCAGATTAATCTCACAGTGTCCTAGGCACTTACCCTCTCTTACCACATTAGGTTTTTACATTCACCCTCATTTGTGCCATTTGCTCTAGTCTTCTATCTTTCTTTTATTTCCAACTGTGAGTAACTACCAACATAAGGGTGTTTCAATCATATCTTCAAGTCAAACTTCATCTCATCACTCCAGAATACAACCTAATCCTCCTCGTCACAAAATCCATTCTCAAACAGCTAAAGAAGCTAACACTGAGCCTTCAAACACTCTGCCATCCACGTTTCCCACATCTCATGCCAAGAAATTCTTCATGGTTGTGGCTGCCAGAAAAGTTGTTCTTGAGAAAATGATTGTCTGGGGTAACCTCCCTATGACTGATCCCATCTTGTCCTAAGATCTCATTGAAAGGTACAAACTTCATCGGGTAAACTCACCTCCTCCAACCTTCAATCTTTCAATGGTTCAAGAATTTTATGCAAATGTTTCATCTCCTGACTCTGGTGGTGAAGTGTATGTCCATGGAGTCATTGTCCCCTTTGATTCATCTGTCATTAGCTCGATCTTAAGTCTTGAGCCCTCCTATGCTTCTGATATGTATAACTTTGATATTCTGACATGTCACTATGACATGAAAGCTTATCATCGAAAAGCTTATTTGGATCCCTCCATTTCCTTAGTTAAAAATCTCGACTTAAACCATTTTACAGGATTTGGTCTAACTTTATTCATAGAAATATTCTGGGCTCGTCAAACAATGGCAATCATACTCTAGAGTCGGCCAAAATATTGCATGCTATGCTCAGTTTGTCGGATGTTCCATTTGGATACTTGATATTTAGGCACATTATGTCAAAAACCAAGCGTCTTGGTAAGTAACAAAGAGGCTCTACGATTCACCCATGTCTTATCACTCAGTTGTGTCAACGTGTAGGTGTTCCTTGTAACCCTGATGATTTGTCTCCTCGATCCACAAAGGATTTGGATAAAGGACTTATGAACCTAAGTGACGTGATGTATTCCGTCGTACATGGTGAAACCCGTCCTCCACCACCACCAAATATTTCTCAAGAGTGAAAAATTGTTTATCTAGAGTTTGAGATTAACTTTTTTCGTAGATAATTTGTTGAGTATCAATTAGCAATGGGTCAAACTGCATCTTCACCTTATGTTAGCCACACCACTCCTGCACAGTCTTTGAGTCAGTCTTCACAAAATCCATCTTCATTTGTGCCTAAGCCCGCTATACATCCCCTAAAATTGACTCATAAACGCTCAGTGATTCCTTCATCTCCCATAGTTGTCCCCAACCTCAATTTGTACCATCATCCCCATCCTATTTCATTGCCACATCCTCTGCTCATTCTCAGGATGTTGCCGCAAAGATGGCTGCAGCATATACTGCCAAAGGAAAATGGGTTGCTTCTCCTGAAACATTAAACATATCCTCTCTGTATATCCCTATGGCCAAGTATATCAGGTTCACGTACTCGGATGATGAGGAGGATGAAGCTAAAGAGGATCCTAAGGAAAACCCTGAAGAATACCCTGTTGAAGAAACCAAGGCCACTGGTTCGCCATTTCACTCATATGCATCGTCTCAGTCCGATGAGTTCTAGCTTATGAGGGTGTGAGCTAATAAAGGAGTGTAGTTTATGAGTGTAGGTTGTTAAGAGAGCACATCTTATGGGGGAGTTCAATTTTTTGTTGCTAAGTTGTTAGACTTGTGCTTAAATTGTATTCTAAAACTCCATATTTTTGTAATTATTGTTGTGCTACTCTTGGCTCATCTTTTGTTGGTTGTCCTAAACAAATGGGTAATTTGAACAAATTGCATTGACATGCTCTTTTGGTTTTAATATTTTGGTACCAAGAATTGTACCTTGTGCTTAACTTGCTTTGTTATGCTATGTCCTTGTTATTAGTTCTTATTACTTCGTTGGTGGTTAGATATTTATTTGATGAGCTTAATTGACATATCCTTTTATTTTATTTAATGAAAATGGCATATCATTCATTTTACATCCTTTGTCTTTGCCATGACCAAATGGGGGAGAAAATTAAAATTTGAAAAATTTGTGTTGTGTTGCAATTGCTTTAACCATGATAACTTTTCACTTGTTCTTTGTCAAGAGTACTTTTATGCAGGATTTGTCCCTTAGTGTTATCTTGAGTGAAGTTGGGTGAATTTAGTTATAAGGTTTAGGTTATTTTGTCAAGAAAAGCCAAAGGGGGAGATTGTAAAGTCTAGTTTTTAGTATTTGGCTTCCTTTTTCAAATGTTGTAAATTGTACCACACATGCTCTAGTTAGATTTAGGGTTTAATTGCTTCTCTGGGATCATGCTGCTAGAAATATCACTTCAAGAGCTTAAGTTCTCTCATCAACAATTTGTTCGTACATATGCATTTCACGTCATTATTTCCAGTTCATTCTGTCTAGTGGTTTTGTCTAGTTAAATCTTCTCACTGCTATTACGCGAGCTGGGCACACACTTTAAGGCAACCCACATGGGCTTTCTGACAACCTTTTCTCGGAATGTTTTTCAACCCTAGATCTTCTTTGATTGCTTTTGCACATGACATGTGGCCTTTCCATCCCTTCTCTTTGTTTGAAAAAAAGACCACTACAAATGCTTCATTTCAACTTGGCTATGAGAGTTTAATTTTCTGAAAAAAGGTTGATTTCAGCTTGGAGATGCCCTTTAGTTCTCACTTGAAAACTCTAGCCACAAAATCACATTCATGCACTAAACACCCACATCATTGCATATTAAGGCAACATTGTTTTTGTGATTTTGATCTTTGTTTTAGGTCAACCTTATTCAGTTTCAAATCTTTAAGCTGACCTCTTTTTGGATTCACGTCAGTTTCATCTTTCAAGTGTTTGACTGATGAAACTGACTAGACGATGAATCCAGATTTGCATCAACTTCATCATAATATCATTTACATAAGTTGATTGGTTCTTAGTGCCACAAAGTGAAAAGCTCAAGAGGAGCTGCCATTTCGTGAAAAGCAAAGAAGTCCATCTCATGAATGATAAGGTTGCACAAAGCTATAAGCTGCTCCGTAGATAGAGATCTAGGAATTGAGCTTGTATGGTTACTTTGTAAGAATCTTGATTTCACTAGTGATTGGACTCAGTGGAGAGTCCCTAGTTTTTTAACCCAGATGTGGGTTTTTTCAGCCAAAAACATCCCGTGCAATTTATCGCTTTACTAGTTTACTTATCTTCCTTTTGGTTTTGATATATGCTCTTCATTATCCACAAAAAGAAAAGTCCTTGCAGCTAAGCTTGTCAATATTAAAATGTACACTAAACTGGACCTTAGTTAACTAGGTACCTTTTAGTAAACTGAACTTTAATTTGTTTTCTTCCGTTGCGAGTAAACTAACATATCTAAGCTTAGTTGATGAGTGTTGCTAACTAGTCAGACAAGCACGTACACAAATTTTAAATTGTAGGTTATTCCACCTGGTACCAATTTCAGAATGTTGTTGTGGCATGGAGCTCGCTAATGACTTCTAAATCTTGTGACTACAGCCGAGAAAAGAACACATATCGGCCTTCGAGTTCTAGAGCCTAAAGACAATGCTGCTAGATTCTGCAAAGCTTAATATCAAATTCAACTTTCAATGTGCTAAATGCTAAGTAACCTGGTAACACCTTACTTTTCCAATAAGGCTAATAAGATGACCTCTTCCAACAAGGACTAAGGGAATCCTCGTTGACCGAGACTTGGATAGATATCCAGTCATTCTCAAAGCAGTGTTGTTTATCCAAACTAAAGGTGTTTATCGGTCGGCTAATTCTACGACTCTAGTGCTGTTTATCCAAACTGAAGATGTTGTCAATTACCACCTTAGTGTTGTTTATCCAAATTGAAGATGTGTTGGCATAAGGGTAAAATAAAAAATCTCAAGATATTTGAGAGGTTTCGTGTAGAGTGAGAATTTGCACAAGGCATATTTGTGTGTTGATTTGGAGGGGCCTTTGAATGATGCACCCCTTCTCTATTTATAGTAATAATTCCCACATGGCCAAAGTAGAGTTTCACTCATACTATAATTCTTTGATCAAATTTGAATGAGCTTCGGCCAGTCCTAATCCATGTAGAACTATGAACCCAACCCTCTTATTCTCCAAATTCAACCCTTGATTCTTGGCATCTTCCTGATTCAAAGTATAATTGGTATCTAAGTACTCCTTGTTCCATTAGGACTCAACTGACTCCCATATCCAGATAAGATATATAGGATTTGGCCAAATCCCACTTGGCTGGGCCTTCCTTGGGTATATTCCAAAATACCCTAATTCCATATACTTGGCCAAGCCCATAATTATTCTCGGTCCAAAACTTTCATTTTGAATCCAAACAATTAAATGAATTAATACTCATAAACAAGTAGCATAACAACTGAATTGAAAATGAATAATTTAGGAGAAAGATACAATTTCGACCAAAAAAAAGAGAAAGATACAATTGTTACATAGTCAAAGTCATTTAAATGCATAATAAGAGAAAATGATAAAAAATAAAAAATAAAAACACATGACTTTAGGTATGATCCCTTTGAGATACAAATAAAAAAGAAAAAGATATAAACTAAGCTCTTGCTATACACTCATGTTTTTTTTTTTAACAAATAATAGCATCTACATTAAGAAAGTGGGAAGTCGGCTAAGCTTGCAAATTTACAATGGGTTTGCCATAATAATGTGTTTCTTTTACCCTTTGCGAGAATCGAGCCTAAGACCTCTTATTTACAAGTGAAATAGAATACTAATATACCGTAGTACTAAGTCACCACTCATGCTTATTTTTGAACTTTAGAATATATAACTAAAAGGAAATATAAAAAAAAAAAACAAAATAAAAAAGGGGCGTGCACAAAATAAGGGAGAAGGATTCTCTGCCCTCTATTCTTATTCTCTTTCATCCCCCCTCTCACACATTACTTTTTATCTTATTTTCTCTATAAAAAAAATCAATATAAGATGTTGACGTGGTTTAACCGTAACCGTTCAAATAAGGGGTACGGAAAGGTAGCGAGATTAGAGGATAGAGAATCCTCATTCCAAAATGAGAGAATGAGCATACGAAAATTATTTCCCTTTTTTCTTCTCTGTGTAATTACTAATTCACCACTTCTTTTACTGTTTATGTTACCAAAAGATCAAGTAGTAGAAAAGGTGCTGCAGTGGGTTCAAATTCAAATTCAAAACTATTGGGAAGGTCATGGGGCTTCTTCTCTCTGAGTCTCAGCAGAATTGGAAATCAAAAGAAAGGAGTAAAAGAGGTTTGTGATATTTGCTTGGAAGATTTTGAGGCAAAAAAAGCAGGCCATGGATCTCAGCGGTGCCCACAAGCTCCACTCCAGTTGCCCTCTTCCATGCCTTCACGCCCATCCGTATTGCCCTGACTGTAAGACCCCTGTTTGTTGCTCTTAAATTTCATGCCTTCACGCCCATCCGTATTGCCCTGACTGTAAGACCCCTGTTTGTTGCTCTTAAATTTCAGGGATACGAAGGGGAATGGACTGCACAGTTCCCTTTCTTGGTTGCGTGTAAAAATTTTGTTTTGGTGTGTTTCGACACCAATCTTGTATCATATTACAAAAGCACTGTAACTCTGCCATGTGCTAAATTTACGAGTTTGATGGTTTCCTTTGTTCAAGTGGCTTGTAACCCGTCATTCAGTACTATTGTCTAATGGTATTCATCTTCCTTTGAAAGTAAGAGGTCTTAGATTCGGATTTCGTAGATGGCGAATTCGATATCCAATTAAGTTGCCCACTGTGTGGCTTAGCCGAACTCTCATTCTCCTAAGTGTAAAAATATCAATGCATTAAAAAAAACTAGCTTGTAACTCAAGTATAAGGAGTACGTGTTTCTGTACCTGTATTCGAGGTTCTGTGTTTGATCGTTTTGGTTGTGACCTCAAAACAGCATCAACCCAGTAAACTAGTGTTCCATTTTTTTCTCTTGGCGGCTCAAAACATTGCCAACCCTAAAAACTAGTGTATGCACATGGTAAGGCCGAAGGGCCTAGCCTATAGATGGAAATTGAGCTTGATATTTTTACAAGATACCCAAGGGGCCCAACTTATGCATATGCATTCTTCTATACAATTGATGTTATGCTTTAAACTAATTAAATTATGAGAAAAAAAATCGAGTAATGTATCCACTCTAGCTAACGTAGCTATGTCCATATCTACAACTTAAACAAGGGAAAGTTCACGTGAAACATAGACCACAAATAGCATAACTAATACCAATTCGGTTATGCCACTTAGTACTACAATCTAATGGTATTTTCTCTTTACTTGTAAGTGAGTGGTCTTAAGTTCGATTCTCACCAAAGACGAATTTGAACGACATTATTGTCGGCTCATTGTGAGGCTAAGTCTATCCTCCTTTCTTTAATATAGATAATATCTTCTGTTAAAAAAAAATTAAAAAAAGGTCATATTTTAAGTCTTTATTGAAGGGGTGTTTTTTTTTTTTTCTTTTAATTTGGATGGACTTTCACGTGAATTTTTTTTTTTTTAGTGGACTCATCTTATGAGAATTAGTTATGCATTGATTGATTAGTGTTGTATTAACTTACTAATTGGTTACACTAATTTGAGTGTTATTGACCATTAGTAGCATAAATAATTTCAGTAATAAAATACTTGTTAAATGAGTTAAAAAAGTCATGAGTCAATTTGATCATTTTTGAACTATAAAGGTTGAAGCGAACATAAACAAAATTACAATACGATTTAACCAACTTGTTTTTGTTAATAGGGTGAGAGAATTCGAATTGGAGATATTGAGAAGAAAAGTATTACTAACTAGTTAATAATTCAGTTGGGTTTAATTATAGTTATTTTTATTAAAAAAAAAAGAATATTTCATTTTGTCCTGTTAAAGTTTGGCGCCCTATAAAAATCACCACACCAAATTTGTATTTGCAAGGACATTTGATCATTCCTACACGGTTAAAGGAAAAAAAAAATGATGGGCTTAAGTGTTCTTTGGGGTTTTAAAAAGTTAAGAACTTTACATTTACAATGGCATAAAACACACTAGCCTCCATGAGGGTTTTTTTGAATTACGACGTGCTACGCGCGATTTACATATTTTAAATGTATTTATTAATATAGATGGAAATGAATAATAAAATATTAACGAATAATAAATACATTTAATAAAAAACGATCTTTTAACTAATCAAAACATTTGAATCCATATTAATAAAAACAGTATTTCAATTCCCATCTACATTTTATTGAATTTACATTAAGATTAGAAAAATAATATTTAATAAACAATTGATTGCTAGCACATTGTAAGGCTAAGCCCACTCCCTTCCTTTAGTGTAGATAAGCGCGATTTATATATTTTAAATGTATTTATATGCGTGAATTGCTTCAATATTTTTTTTTTTCTTTTTTTTATCACCAGCACTACTCACCTCTTAAGACGTTTTGCACACAGCATTCATGATTTTTCTTATTTATTATATTTTTCTTCCCCCATTACGTGGACACCATCAACTTTGTCATTTGTTTATTCTTTTCTCTCTTCCCACTTATATTTGTATTATATTTTATGATGACCAAATTACCAAATTACCAAATTACCCTTGCATGATTTGATATATTATTTTGGATTGGTTTTGAATTTTTTTTAGCTGAGGGGCATTTTGGTCCTATTTGTTTTTTTGTTGAAGCCGCGTGATCCCAAAATTTTGTCAACATGCGTGACCCCAAATTGGGGCTCTCGCTTTCTATATAAAAGATTACCCACTAGATTTTAGTTGGTGTATGCAATTTTTTTTTTTTTTACACAATGCAATAGTTTTATCAAGCTCACAAATAATATGTAGAACACACAAAATTATATATGAAACATTATCGCGCTTACATAATAATTTGTAATCGGTATATATGCGTTACAACACGAGACCTTTATAAATAAGCACCTCATATTCCACGTTGAATATTTCTCCTATTTGTGTTTAAATAGAAGCATTGCACTAAGCTTTAGTAACGTACGGATGGATGCATTTAAATATCACCATCATTTGAGTTCCACCAAATCCTAGCGTGAGGTTTGAGTTTGGAATTTGGACGGTAGACGCTAACAAAATTAGGTGGTCGGTAAGGGCATGGAGGATTGCTATAGCTATAAGTAGCATGGCTTCTTTAATAGTGCAGTTCCAAGTTCCAACGTACGGTCCGCAGTCCGCTTCTTTATCCAATTTGAAATTTCCAAGGGTTTGAAACTTTCTTTCCATCTGCCAATCAACTGATCAAGCATAAGAAAAGCCAAAAACAAAAAACAAAAACTAACAGTTCGAAAATATATTAATTATATAGGTCTCATTAATTTTGGGTATGAGATACCTGAAAACCGAAAGTATCTCATTAACATAAAGGGGTATTGTTTTACCGTTACCGAATCCTTCACTTCCCTATTCTTTCTAATCCCTTGTTCATTCATTTCGCCATACCATATAAGTTAACATGCCCCCAATATAAGGATGAAGAATTTGTTGAAAGAATGTAAAATTCCGACACTTTGGAAACTTTACAATAAAAAATACAACGTATAATAATGATTTCGTAAATCCTGAACGAAATTTTGACATAATTACTGCCGAGGATCCAAAGCCCAACTGCCAACTTCCCAAGTTGCACATGTAAACTGTACACCTTTCCTGTAGGCTCGGCCACGTTAACTTGAGGAGCCTAACCTGCCAACTTTAAAAGATCATCTGCCAAAATTTCAAAAGTCCATCACCAAGTCAATTACATCACGGAGCTTTTACCTCAACCTCCCTCCACTTATCTTTCCTTCCATACCATCTCGTCACCTTAATCAGTTCTGTCTCTGTGCAAGCACTTTTCAGATATGGCTTCTGCTTCCACCTTTGTCTTTGCATTGCTTGCCATATTTTCCATCGTTGTGGCTATTCGACCAGTCACTGCCGATCCACTAGGCAACCTACTGGCTCCTATCTTCTCTCCAATATTGGGTTTGTTTTGTTTCATTTCACTATAACTTAGTAAATTCTATCTGTTTTCAGTATTTCTTGTTTTCTGGGTTTTCTTTGGTTTTTATGTTTATTGTAAAATGGTGGATTTCTTCTGATGGCAGATGATGTGTGCAAAGAAGTAGAATGTGGAAAAGGGACTTGTAAGCCATCAAGTAATAGCACTTTCTTTTTTGAATGTGAATGTGAGCCTGGTTGGAAGCAGACTTCTAACAACACTCATCACTTCAAGTTCCTCCCTTGCGTGATTCCCAATTGTATGTCCTCCATCTCTCTCTCTCTCTCTTCCATCTCTATCTCTCCCCCTTATAAAATTATTTAAGTGGGTTATGAATTTTATGTAGTGATGTCTTTCAAAATCTGTCATTCAGTTCAAATAAGTTTGTTTTGGAAGTGTTTGCCTTTCTGTATAGCTCTTGCAGAGAAATTTTTGGTCATGGGATATGGTTGGGTGGTAACGGAATAGGCTTTATTTTATAAAATGTATGATTAGGTGGTTGAAGCCTTTCAGGATCATATTAATTTGGCTAGGAAAATCTGTTAGTTGATCGCTGCTACTCAATGTCAATGTGACAGGAGGAAATACTTGCTGCAGATGGTAAGATAAAGTATTTAGAGGTCACGATGAGCTCGTAGTCTAGTGGTACTTCTTTTGCCAATGTTGGAATAGGTTCCAGGTTCAAACGCCCCTCCCCGTTGATTAGAAAAAAGTAGCTTAGAGGTCTGTAACCAGAAGAAAAAAAAATGTTTAGAGGTGAATACAGATTTCACCTCCATATTTTAGGGAATAAAAACGGAGCAAGATACCTAGGTAGAGATTTACACACACTAAGAGAAATACATTTGGTGCAAACCTAGCCACGACAGGCTGTTCAGGCTGAAAGGCGAAAACTGTTAAGAAAAAAACGCCCATTTAATTCAATTTGGTAGGGCATGTTATGGTGAAATGTTTTTGGATATGAACCGTGCCCAGGCCTAATGTCATAATTGTTCCTGTTAATTGGAGGATATACGTGCTTGTCGTTTGATAATTTTGTTTCTTTGTTATAGGAATAACTTATAATTTGTACTAAGGAAAAGATGAAGCTGATGGTTTTCGGTGTTTGCAGGTAACCTGGATTTTTCCTGCACGAAAGCTCCAGCCCCTGTTTCAGATCAAGCGGGCAAAGCCAATGAGTCATCAATCTTTGATCGTATTAACAATTAACTCTCATACATTATATAAGTAAAAAAACTGTTTAACACGGGCACTGCGTAATCTTGTTTAGTTTTCTTCTAACATGTATTCCTGCATTTTTGTAATTTTGGTGTTACAGCTTGCTTCTGGTCGTATTGTGGAGGCGGCTCGTGCAACAAGACATCAAAATTCACATACAACTGCAAATGTGATGAGGGTTATGATAATCTTCTCAATGTCACCACCCTTCCTTGCTTTGAAGAATGTAAGAGCACAAACCTAGAAATTTTTGGGTAAGGATGATGATGTATGTATTATCGGAGGATGGCGTCTCATTAAGTTTCATTTCATGTATTAAGGTGCAATTGGAATGACCTGTGCAAACCTTGGGATTTCCGTGTCGAATAAATCTACTGCTTCGCCACCGGCTTTGTCTGACAATGGTAAGAATCAAGGTGAGGCTAGAAACTCAATTACCACATTAACTCTTTTTGACCGAATGGTGGTAATTGCCTCTCAAATTTGGACATGCCAAAACCTTAGGACGACAATTTCTGTTGTACGTACTCAGAGGACATTTACAAACCAGGTTTTTGAAAAGATCACTTGATTAAACACTGATAAACAGCATATATAATCGGGCTTGAATTTCACGCTTTTATGAGCTAGTTTGTTCGTCAATTTGATTTCAGTTGAATGCAGACTACAGACAGTTACATTAATTTGACTAAAATATAGCTGTGTGAGTTCATATTTGATGATCGCATGTTTACTCCGTCTGTTCTACCTGTTTTCTCATTTGCAGGTAGCTCGATGGTCCAAGTGAACTCTGCTGCATTGGTGATCCTCATGATGTTTGCTGCTATGGTTCATTGGAAATAAAATGAGTTGTTCCAGGCTATTTTTTGCACCACATCTTCGAAACATGGTTGATCACTGCATTGTTTATTTGATATCACGCAGCCACCTTAGTTAACTCTCACATTTGCACGTTGATTTCCGATCCGATGAACAAGTTACTGCATATACTCAGGGAAGTGCTCATCGCACTCCTATATTTATCTTTCACCAATACAAAGAGTGAAGAGGATTTTTGGTTCACCATGTTCTATTTGCCTCTCTTCCTACGTTTCTTTCTCTGGGCCTGCTCCTCTTGTCAGTCTGAGCTTGAAGATTATGGCCCAAGTAATGTGTGTTTCTTTTTCTCGACAGTGGAGCTGTCAAACGGGTTCGCCGGCAAGAGCACACCACGAGCACGGCCCAAGCCCATTTAAATAAGGCACGACACGTCACGGTTTATAAAAAGTGGGCGGGCCAGGCCTTAGATTTAGGACCACCGTCCGTTGGGCCTGTCATAGACCGAGCACGGCCCGTGGCCTTGGCCCATTATGTTTATTCATTATTTTTTAATTACAAGCGTATACTTTAAGGTTCCTAACTTAATATTCATGATATTTAGCTTAATAACATGTTCAAATAAGTTTTTTTAAATTTTAAATAACTGAAGTTCGTTTTGCTGAATTCGACCCTTTAGTGACTCGGCCCAAGCCCACGTGTGAGCCTACTTTAAGTGGACCGGGCCGAACCGGCCGTTTGACACCTCTACTAATCTTTAACATTACAAAAGTATTGAAATATGTAACATTTGAGGGTATTGTTTATGAGTTCAAAAAATCACTTAAATCTTTTATGAAAATGGCCCTTCCAAAGAGTACTTCAATTTCATTTGTAGGAAGCGCTTGGTTTTTTATTAAAAATATTATAATTCTTTTAATAAAGTGCTGTTACCGAATGCACTTTTGAGAATAAATGTTTTCTAAATATGTATTTTCAAATGGGATCAGGATCCTCTCCTGAGCAATCTCATTGGGCCGTTCAATTTTATCCAACTGTTACAAATAGGGGGTCCCTCTAAAAGGTATAATAATTATAACCGTGGAATAAAATTTGAACGGACCAATGAGCTTGCTCAAAAAGAATCCTAATCCTTTCAAACAGGCTCTTAAACACTTTTCTAGGCATTTGATTGCTCAAAAGAAAAAAGAAAAAAAATAGGAATTTTGGCTTGGGAATTTGAAAAAGATGTGACCTTTTGCAACATTATTAGATGGAGCCAAACCCATGAATCTCATATTTTGCAATCTTTGATAAGAAGGAAGGGTTGGGAAGTAAAATTTCATGTGTTCCTTCTTCAAAATTAGTCATCGACTCCGTACGTATTCTCAGAATTGAGATCCAAAATTTTACTTTCTTCAACTAGATTTACTTTTTCTTGTGATAAAATTGTAAGGCAAACAAAGGGAAAGGAAAGGAAAGTAATCATCCAACTATGGTTGTCACTCAATACTACAGTCTAATGGTTTTTTTTTTTTTCCCTTGCATATTAGAGGTCTTAGGTTTGAATCTCATGGATAGTGAATTTGATACCAAATTAAGTTATCAATTTTGTGGCTTAGCCAAACTTCCCCTCCTCTTAGTGTAAAATATATCGTTGTGCTAAAAAAAAAAATTCCCACTTTGGTTTTCTTTTCTTTTTCAAGCTTTTTATCCAAAATGGTCCTTAAGATTTGTATAACTCCTCACTTTGGCCCCCTGAGATTTGAAATCAACAGAAATAGTTCTTGAGTTTGTCCATTATCAATCATTTTGGTCATTTCTTGAAAAATCTCCATTAAATAAGGCTAAAATGACAAATATATCCACAATTTTTGTCAAACTATTTGGCCCATTGTTTATTAAATCAAGGGTATTTTTATCATTTTGGTTCTTATTTAATATAATTTTTCATTGAATGACTAAAATAATTAATAGTGGACAAAGTCAAAAACCGCTTTTATTGATTTCAAATCTCAAAAGCCAAAGTTGTGAGTTTTGCAAATCTTAAAAATCATTTTGGCTAAAAATTCTTTTTCCACAAAATGATTTTTAATTTGGACCGTTCGATCTCAACGGTCAAAAAAAAAAAGTCTTATTTAATATCCACCATTCGATCTGAGATCAACGGTGGATATTAATATGCTTATAAATAAAAAATAAAGAAAAACTAGTTTTAAAATTAAGAAAAGTTACCGTTATGACACGTGGCACAGTCTGGAGTGTTGGAATTCAAATTTTTTTATATCCAACGGCAGGGATTAATTAATCGAATAAAAATTTAAACAAAATTGTAAAAGATTCAAAAATAAAAATCTGAAATTTTTTAAAAAAAATTGTTTTTACTTGTCTATCAATACATTCTCATTATCATCTACCTTACACAACAATTTCATATTTTCTCAACTACTTTCAATCACATTCCTTTCTTTGTCTCAAAGTTTCAATCCATTTTTTTTTCAACAAAATGACCACTGGTGCAGGTACGAATTGGTCGCTTCTTGAAGATGTTGCGTTATGTATTTGCTGGGTTGAAGTTTCTCATAGTTCGCTTACAGGTAATGAGATGCAGTTGCAAGAAATATAGAGTCTTATTCATACCAATTATCTTGAGAAAATTGGTGGGAAAAGAACCAAAGAATCGATGTCCAGTCGTTGGAAATTACTTAGCCAATCGTTTAGTACGTGGAGAGACACCTTGGCACAAGTTAGTAGTAATATTCGAAGTGGGGAAAATTACTCGGATCTGGTAACAATATATTATTTATTTGATACCCAAATTTACATTATAATTATTTGTTTGTATTATTTATTTGTTACGTACTTACATTATAATTATTTGTTTGTATTATTTATTTGTTACGTACTTATATTATAATTATTTGTTTGTATTATTTATTTGTTACCTACATAATTTATTATTTATTGTGTGTATTATTTATTTGTTACCTACATAATTTATTATTTATTGTTTGTATTATTTATTTGTTACCTACTTACATTATAATTATGTTGTTTGTATTATTTATTTGTTACTTATTTTCATTATAATTATTTCTTCTCCCGCATTGTGTAGGAACTTCAAGCACAAACTTGGTATGCTGCCAAAACCAAAAGCAAAAATAAATCATTCAACCGGTGGGAATGTTGGAATATTGTCAAAGATTGTCTTAAATTTAGAGTTGTGCTAGTCGGTCTAAAAGTGCACATGAACAGCACCCCTCTACACTCCTACACCCGATCATGTCTCGCATGTTCATGAAGATGATGTAGAAGAAGTGCCCGAAACGCCCCTCCCTGAACAAGCATCGGGTTCGACCCGTTATCCAATTAGGCCTCAAGGTAAGAAGGCTTCAAAGAGAAAGGGTGTGCTTCCAAGAATGATTATGCAAAGTTCATGGAAGAACTTACTCGCCAAGGTGAATTGACTTTGGCGAGGGAACTGGCGAAATATGAGGCTGATAAGGCTAGAGAGAACGCAAAAGCTGCAGCTATTGAGAGAGAATTTCAGGCTAATGAGAGAGAATTTCAGGCTAATAAGAGAGAAAGAGAGCTACTTAGGCAAGAAAGGGAACATGTTAGAGAAGAAAGACGGGTTCAACGAGATCGTGAGATTATGAATACGCCTTTAGAAGGGAAGTATGAATAATGATACAGATTTTTGTGAAGAAGGAAGCAGAAACTAGTGAATAATGATAGAGATCTTGAGAAAATTGGTGTGAGATTTGTGAGGATGGATGGTGGATTACATGGAGGATTCAGAAAGGATTACGTTGTACATAATGCCACGTGGCATGCCGTCATTCGTTAACAATCTGATGGAAATCTATCCTCAAAGATTGTAAATAGATTATGACACGTGGCGCGACGTGATTGGTTAATAATCTTATCAGAAATCCATCACCAATAATTGTATTTTCGGATAATCACACATGACATAACGAGTACGATTAAAAAATTTATCGGAAATCCATCCCCAATAATTGTCTTTTCGGATTTTATGACAAGTGGCGCAACGACAACGATTAAAAATCTTATCCGAAATTACAAATAAAATTATTTTGTATTATTTAATAATACTTCAGATAATGACACGTGGCGCAACAAGAACGATTAAAAATCTTATCCGATATTACAATTAAAATTATTTTGTATTATTTTATAAATAAAAAAAATACTAATATTTTATTGCCTATTGCCAGGGCTATTGAAGTGTAACGGTGGAGATGCAAATGCTATTGCCAGAGCTATTACTGTTCGTTAAGGGCAGTTACTGTTCATAAGGTGGATTGAATAGTGCATAGCCTGGAGGGAAGGCTCCAACGCTGGAGTTGCTCTAAGTTGATTACCGTCAATCAGGAGAGAAAGGAGAGGTGGGTATGGGAGGGTGGGTGCAGAAGAGAGAAAAGAGAGAAGGTTGGGAGGAAAGGGGTCGTGGGGGTGAGGACTGAGGAGCAGCCTAGAAAAAATTTAAAAAAAAAAAAAAATTTGGTCCTGATAGGTAGGGTTAGAAGATGGGATAAAAAAAATTTTAATTTTTTTTTTTAATTTTAATTTTTTAATATTTATGTGGGCTCATAATGATATGTAAAGTTCAGTTACTGTTCACGTGGGTGCCACATTATTAGTTAACGAAGGTTATGACGAAAAACTTAACGGATGTATAATAGTGTCTTATAATTATGATTTTAGGTACCAAACTGAAACAAAAAAAATTGAATATATCAAATGTTAAAAATCAAGAAACTATAAACTAAAATTAACCTTTATTTTTTTGATGAAATGATTTTTACACACATTTGCACTCTTTTTAGTCCGTCGATTTTTTTTTTTTTTTATTCAACCAACCTAACATTCAAAAATAAATACGGTCTCTGTGATAAACAAATGATATGATGAAATGGAAAGGGATCCCGGATCCCTTCCACCTAATCCTATAAATCTACAAATTTGGACCTTTAAAATTTAATCTAACGGTTAAAAATAGGAGGCTCATAAAACGTTATAATAACTTGAGGTGTGCTATCCACACACCCCTTGATAATTTCTGTCTGTTGATATTCTTCAATTTATCTAATCTGACGGCCGAAAATTAAAAAGGTGTGTGAGAAGTAAAATAGAATGTGTGGATATCACACCCTAATAACTTTAGCCGTTGGATCAAATTTCAAAAGTCCAAATTTATGATCATGGTGAATTAGGCGGAAAAGATCCGAAGATGATCTTTTTTTTTTTAATTCAACCAACCTAACATTCAAAAATAAATACGGTCTCTGTGTTAAACAAATGATATGATGAAATGGAAAGGGATCCCAGATCCTGGATCCCTTTCACATAATCCTATAAATCTACAAATATGACCCTTAAAATTTGATCCAACAGTTAAAAATAAGAAGCTTGTAAAACTTTATAATAAATTTAACTATTGAATCAAATTTCAAAAGTTCGAATTTATGGCCATGGTGAATTAGGTGGAAGAGATCCGGAGAAGATCTCTTTCCTGATGAAATGAGTTTCCTTCTGCTTTATTGCAGACTTGTGTAAAGTGGAGGGAAAATGATCCTCTCCAAATCCTCTTTGTAGGGATCCGGAGATCAATCAATCATGTTCGTTCATTGTATATCGTGCAGTCAAAAATCATTTTAAATTTAGAATTTAAAATTGAATATAAATAATACCAAACGAAAACTGATCGTATGATATACAATAAATAAGCATGATTAATTTATCATTTGAATCCTCACAAAACAGATCCAGAGAGGATCCTGGGAGTAGTTCAAATCTGACCTCAATTCACACCCTTACTCTAAGTTTAGCAATTCCTCATCAAATCCCTTGAAAAGTAAGTAGACTTACCCTAAAGCTTGCATGCCTATACACAAAATCACATATCTCTCCTTAATTGTAGGTAATATCGTCTTTAAATAATAATAATAATAATAAAATATCACTTGTACATATAATTTTTTATGTCATTTAATACTAGGGTTTAATAGTATTCTTTTCACTTGTAAGTGAATGGAGCATTTTTGCTCATCACCATTTATTGTGGTGTATGCTTACTAACCCTATTAATCATCATTAGATGAGTTTGAATATTGAAATTTGTGTAGTAGATAAGCACAAATCTCAAGATTCAAACTTATCTAACGGTGATAAATAGGATGGTGAGCATACACCACATTAAATGATGATGAGCAAAAATACACTTTGTAAGTGAAATGTTTTAAGTTGGATTTTCACCAAAAACGAATTTGAATCAGATTATTACTAGATTATTGTGAGGCTTAGCATATTTTTCTATCTTTTTAGTATAGGTATTATTAAGAAAACTTTAACGAAAAGTTTCCGGTATTAACTTTAATCTTTATTTTATTATTTTCATTAAAATTCGAAATTTTCAAACATTTTTTATTAGTTTTTCTTAATATCGATTGTCAAAAAAAAAAAAAAAAAATTGTACTAAACCCTAAACTCCAAGCAATCCCATCCCATTAAATCTTAAATCTCATCAGCTGTCTCAGCCGAATCACCTCAATCCTTCAAATGTACAAAAACCTCTCGCAATCGGCGGCGTACATCAATAAATATAGCCCTGTATGGTACAGTCTGGTGTTTAGAGCCAGAGGAACCACGACAACAAGAGCCTTAAATTTTATAACAAAACTCAGAATTTAACGTTAAAAAGTCCGGAGTTTCTTCTATCTTAATCCACTTCACTTCCATCTGAACTTGCAGACAGCCTACCCTAGCTAGTTAGTAGTGACAGTCCTCTCCCTCTCTCTCTCTCTCTCTGTTTTTTCTTTTTCTTCGAATGTCGTGTGAATTATTGCTGCTTTTACTTCAACCATGAATCTTGACATCTCGGCTCTGCTTTTTCAATATTTCTTGGCTTTTGGTCGCCTCCCCTGTCCTTTCACAACTCACAAAACTTTCCTTTCTTGTTTGTAAGTTCAATTCCGTGCCCATCATGTCTCAGCATTCCGCTCTTTTTTGGCAAACTCTGTATAATTTGGGTGGCACTGGGTGATGACCCCTCTAAAATGAATGTTAGTAGTAACTCCTCCTCCTTGTGAGTTTTACTTTCATCCAAGATTCTAAAAGACGTTAGGTGCTAATCGAGTCGTAAGTTGAGATCTAACACCTAGACGGATTAAAATAAATTTATTGTATTTCGTATAAATAAATATCTATTTATATTTAAAAAATTATACAATTTTATAATAAACTAAAAAATAAAATATCATATATATATTATAAAGTACTAAAATATAATGAAAACTGTGGCACTCATATCTGTGGGTTCCGCTGTTGGTGGTGGTGGAAATTGTATCTACAAAGACTGGTTTATGTCATTTGCAACCGTCCATTTCACTGCGGCAAACATTGTCAATCATGTCTGTCGTCGAATGGGAAATTTTGCAGGTTGATCTTCCTATTTTGTATTAGAAAATATTATTTATACATTTTTTTGGACCTTTTATACATATTTGTTCATTTTTTTTAATTTATTTGATTTGGTAATTTAAAATTAAAAAAAATGTGTAAATAGCAATACTCTTTTTATTTAAGATTCACAACAGTTTCATAAATTCTCATCCTCAACAACTAAAAACAACTATGGGGATTTATTTGTATGATTAGTAATCTCAAACATAAATTTCTTACATTTTTATGCAAAAAGAGTTCAGACCAAGAAACAAGAGTTGGAAAATTACATGTGTTACCGATGTGGCAAATATCATGATTGCAAAATTAGGTTAATATTGTTCTATTAGAAAACGAGAATCACGAAGAACCTAGGAAATGCATATAGCTTGATCCCCCCAAACTTCATCATTTGCAAATTTAATTGTTTTTGTTGGGGGCGTGCGGCTGCCACTAGCCAACTAATTTCTACTTGAGGGAAAAGAGAAAGTGGAATAACTAGCAAAGAGAGTTTATATATGGTACATTCTTGTTTTCCCAATGTCACCTTTCCATAAAGATTATGCTAGTTAAAATAATTTTTTTAATTAAATTTGCAAATTATGTGATCCGTCACAATAGAAAATCAATATTTAAATAATAATTCAATCATCAACTATCACATTATATAATTTAAATAAATAGGTAATCACTTTAGTATTACCTTTTCCATAAACCTTAAACTTCACTAAAACTTAATAAAATCGAATTGTTAGATTAGAACACTCAATTTTCTGCTTTTAGTCCTCAAACTATCATTACACTCTCTTTTTTAACCAAAAAGAAAATAGCTAGATTCTCCAACACAATTCCATATGGCCTAGCTATGGAACAAGTTTTATGTGAATATTCAATAAATATAAAGAAAATAAAAGATTTGTTTTGTGGTGTGGTGTGGAAGTGGAATTGTAAGTTGGCCTCTTATTTAATCACAATTCCATTCGGTTTTTTTTTTTTTTCAGGAAACCTAATGAAAAAAATTTGAAAATTTTGAGTTTTAATGATAAGAACAAAATAAAGGGTAAAGTGAATAGTACCAGAATTGACTTTTTAATATAAAAATGTGGTTTTTCGTTAAAGTAAACAGTACCGTAGACTTTTCGTTAAAATTTCCCTTTTTTTTTTTTTTTTTTTTTTAATCGGAAACTACAATTCCATTCGTTTATGGGGCAAGATGCCATGATTACAGAATAGCATATATCAATTTTCTGTTAAGCAGATTTAATATATAAATGATATGACAACTTAGTAATTTACATGTCAATATCTTGATAATCATATTTTTTTTTAAAATTAATGAAAATGGTTTAAAAATTTTGAGTTTTAACGATATAGACAAAATAAAGGGTAAAGTGAATAGTAGATTACTTTTAGTGTAATGTATTTAAAATAAACAATACCAAAAGTTTTTCATTAAAATTCTTTATTTTTTAAGGAAGGTATTTAACCCTAGTAGTAATACTAATAGGGGAGTTGCTCAACTCAAGTTTTTGAAAGCTTTACGTAATTTCTGATGTGGGACTAGCTACCTTAACTTGTCTTTTGCATGTAGAGACGCCCAAACTAAATACGTAGACAACTTTAGCTTCACGTCCTCGCAATTATGCTCCCTCAAAAATCAGTGGAATCACAATATGATTAATGAGAAAGTTTGTTGACTAGTACTATTAGTATATCAGAAGGTGCTTGGTGGTGATAATCAAAGATTCCAATGAAATTGAAGTAGAAAGTGTTTAGGGATGGTCGTGTAACGTGTTTGGATCAAATGAAATAGAAGTTGGGGGTTTCACTATCTTATAGGATTCTTTGTCATCCACACAAAGAGGCTTTGCAAGTTGGTGGTGGGTTTTAATGTTTCCATAAAATCATCTCCTTCCTTGGGTTATATCCATGTCCCATCTCATCATCAAATCATGCCACCTTGAATCTTAAATCAAGCCCATAAAATTCTATCAATTTGGCCCCGCCACAACGTTGGCAAATTTTATTTGAGGCATAAAGATTGCATTTCAATAAGAAAATTGTTATTAGTACTTTAAAAAACTTCATTGTACACTACTTGTAAGTATATTTTTCTTTCTAAATAGAACAAATTTATAGTTGTTGGAGTTTTGCGCTCCTTTAGTCCCACATCAGGGAACTCAAGGAAACTTGAGGTCCTTATATTAAATTAGTCACCTTTATTAGTGATTAGGTGTTGTATAATTTGGAATGAGGATTGAGGTTTGGGCCACTAATTGTGTGGATTGGGCTTGATGATTAATTTAATTAAAAACGTTTTGATTAATAGACACAACGGTTGGAAAGAGTTGTGTGGTTTCAGATACATCCAAAATGTATTTGAAGAGGTATGAAAGAGCCTATATAATAGAAGTCTCAGTTCCATCGTACATCATCTTTTTCTTTTTCCCATCTCTCCCATACAAAACCTTACAAAGAGTAAACACACAAAGCAATTTGCCAGAATTCTATAATCCAATGCAGATTGTAGAATTAGATAGTTGTATCATGGTCGAGCAGACATTGTAGAACCACAAGTACAAGAGTTGGACGGAAATACTGTTCAAAGGATTATGTTATTGTATTTATTTTCTGAATTGTTCTCAACAATAATGCACAATAAAAAATATAGTGTTATTAACAATTTATTTCAGTAATCATCATCAATAAAGAATAAAGAGTTGTGAGGCTATTTATGAGGTGGGACGTATGTAGAACAACATTGCATCTGAACACATTTCACCATAAAATATAGAACAAAACCAAAGAAAGAACTTTGCAGCTGGTTAAAAAAATGAGACAAGATATAAATTGTGAACAAAAGAAACTATAAGTGATAAATATCATATGATTACGAAGAACACATGCATCCATAATCAATCACTAGTGCACGGGTGCGCGACTAAACCTAGCCCTAACCTCATATAAAAAGGCTACTAATGGTTCGTCCTATCTTAAAGTGTTATTCATTAGTGCTAGGGTACTAACTTCTTCTCCAAAAACTTCAAGTTTGAAGTGAAGTTCATGAAATAGACCTAGATAGCAAGCTAGGTTCATCCATGTATAATATATAGAGTCATCAGGAATACACGTAGTATATAATATATGAAAATTAATGATGAAAAAAAAAATCCCTTCTGTCCCCAACAATCCACCTCAACCCTTTTAATCTCCTTAAATAAATAACAAATTAATTATCTTTTTAATAAGTTAATTTAGTGATTCTGCGTAGGTGCAAAATCTGTGTGGCTATTTTGTGCAAAACATGGCCTCCTATAAATACCAATCAAGGATTCGATCATCCCTTAATGACTTGAGTTACAAAGCTCCAACTGAAAGCAACACAGAAAACTCCCTGTCCTTGTTCTCCTGCACCTCCCGAAGATAGGAGAACGAGACTGTTACTTATATATCTGAGCCAGCTAAATGTATGGTTTAGGCAAGCTTGCCCAATCCTTTCAACTATCAATTTTGGTTGTTTGCTTTGACTGTTAATTAAGTGCAGACGTGATACAAATATTGTAGTTGTATCGATCAATGGGAACATTTAATTATCATAACTAGCAGCCTAGCATATAGTGAGATGGATAAAGTAAAACCCTAAGATACGATTGTTGTTTGCCAAGACTTGATGGATAGCTTATTTATAAGGAAAATAGGAGGTTGGTTTCCCATCAATGTTTTTGGTTATTCAACAAATTGGAAAGGGGAGTCATAACATGAAAAACAAACACAAAATTGGTGAAATGTCCAACCTATGCATGCATTTTATATTAACCAAGGGAATTCAATACATATTCAATGTTGTATATCTGCAAGAGACTTTTAATTTTCACAAATTATATACAATCATGTGTTTATCTCTCATAACATGTTAGTCATGCAATGATGAAGATATATACTCATAAGATCAATGCTGGATTTTCCCATACATATAAACTCTTAAGATATCCCTCATAACCTAACTCCCTTACATTCTACCCCCTCAAGTTTCGCTATAATTGCAACCTCATATAACATCTTTAAAATATGTCAATTTTATACATTTACTATTATTATTTCAATTTCATACAACTGTTACAAAGTTTGTTAAATTAACCGATAAGTGATGGCATGGCAAATATGAGGTCCTCATTTGTGCTGACGTGATTGCCATATTTGTGCCACGTGGCTAGACACTTAATAAAAAAATTTAGAATATTAAAATAATTAATTAAAGAAAAGTTAAAAAAAATAAAAAATAAAAAAATCCCTTTCGTCTTCCCCACTCGAGTCCACCCCTTTCTCCCATCCCCTATCACCCACCCCTTCCCCCATTAATTATGCACCTCTATCTAACCCAAAATTCCAAATTCCTCGTTAGGGTTCTTGTGGACGCCCTTGTCAACAAGAACTAGGACCCCAACGAGACCTGGACGAATGAATGTGCACTAGTTGAACGAATCGGAACCCCAAGTAAAACACCGCTGTGCACAAAACTCTCGACTGCCTTCAAGAATTTGATGGAGGTGGAGTGCAGAAGTCTTGCACTGACATCACGGTAGAACCTCGATGTCGTCGTTGCCTGATTTGGACCCACCAGCCCAACTCGCAACTCGAAGAACTCAAATTTGAACCCAGTTCCACCTACATCTGAACATGCTGCTAACCTATGTGCGAATTGGAGAAAGTCTTCATTGTGTGAGTAATTTTTTGCAAATTTTGGGTTTGAGGAGTTCAAAAATTAATGGGGGAAGGGGTGGGTGATGGGGGACAAGAGAATGGGGTGGGCTCGGGTAGGGAAGATGAAGAGGAATTTGGAATTTTGGGTTAGATGGAAGTGTAGAATTAATGGGGGATGGGAGAAGGGGTGAGCTCGAGTGGGGAAGACGAATGGAATTATTGGTTTTTTTTTTTTATTATTATTATTTTTATATTTTTCTTTAATTAATTATTTTAATATTCCAAATTTTTTATTAAGGGTTTAGCCACATGGCACAAATGTGGCAGTCACGTTAGCACAAATAAGGACCCCATATTTCCCATGTCATCACTTAACTGTTAATTTAACAGACTTTGTAACGATTGTATGAAATTGAAATAAAATAATAGTAAATGTATGAAATTGAAATGTTTTAAAGATGTTGTATGAGGTTGCCATTGCATTGAAACCTGAAAGAGTAAAATTTAATTTACCCAAACATTTAAATGCATCTCAACCATCCATATCATCTAATCCATAGACTCTTATATTGTTAGTTATTATTATTGGAATCTTAATGAAACACTCCCGGTACTGTTCATTTTTAACGTTAAGGATATTTTTACCTTAAAAAGTCACTCCTAGTACTATTCACTTACACCTTTATTTTGTCATTTTCATTAAAACTAAATTTTTTTTAGGACTTTTCATTTGTTTTCCTCATTATATATGCAAGCTCAAGTTAAATACACAATTTAAAGAACCAAATTTTACAGCAGATGTTTTTAGTAAAGTTTGAGAACGTTCAAGGGGTAATTATGACGTAATCGAGGAATATAGAATTAGGGTTTTGGTTGTCGACCATGTGTGCAGACAGCCACTTGCTCTCATGAAATAGAATAAAAGTTCAAGTTCCCAAGCTTGGTGGTGTCCTATGTTTTTGTATTATAATCTTAATTATTACCTTGTTGTTGCCGTCCTATTAGATTAGGAATATGATTGTATAAATCCTAGTGTATCTAGGAATATCTTTGAATATTCCCCTTAGTAGTAAATATCCTATTAGAGTTGTAATCTTAAAAGGATAAGGAATTAATCTTCCCTACTACTATAAATAAAGGCACAATGGGGTGGAATAGAATGCACCTCACAATTACACATATCTTTCTTCTTTCTCTATGCCACACCCCCTCTCTCTCTCTATGGCCTCCATAATTGTTTATAAATTATGCCTAAAGAGAGTTTGATCTTCAAACAAGGGAGTATTACGTTTTAATCATTATTTTTATGATATTGATTCAATTTAATTTCTCTTTGTTGAACGTGATACAACGTATTGGAGATGCAATTCCGGCTTTTCGAGAAAGATCTTATACAACATTCAAAGGCTTTTGTTGTTTTCTGCCAATCAAGTACACTTAAAATAAAGGAAGATATTTCAAACGACCATGAAGTATGAAAAAATTGCTCATGATGCATGAACCCCCTACATTTATATTTATCTTCCGCTATATATATGTTTCATGCATTACGCAATTTTGCCTATGTGGAATTTGTGAGTCAAAGAATCAAAATAAATTAGAAGCAATGGTTTTTCAAACCCTAGGAATTTAGAAAAAAAAAAAACAAAAAAGGGATCTTTTGTGGCTGAGCCATGGCCTAGAGCCACACCACCACCAAGCTGAGCCGAGCCAACAGCTCAAGCATGTTTCATCTGGACCACAATAGCCCCATGGGCTTTGCTGCAGGTTTGCTAGATCACCATGCATTCGGCCTGGGCAAAGTTTCTGTGCGCTGAGCTTGCAGCCCTCAACCCATACCAAAAGCCAGAGCACTCCCATGATGGGTGACCCATTGGGAAGTTCTCGTGTAAGTTCTTAGAAATAAAACTGTGAGGGCGTGGTCGGGGCCCAAAGTGAACAATATCTTGCTACGGTGGTGGAGCGGGCCCGGGATGTGGTGGACCCCAGGTCAAGATGTGACAAAACCCAATTCGACACCTATCTCTCTCACGATCTAATTTCAAGTTCGTTTTTACAACATATGGTATAATCAAGGCCTGCCAAGGTATGGCATCATACCTGAAGTATGATCCTTGACATCTAAGACATAAAACTTCAAGAATAAGGGATAGTATTCCCAAACCTTAACCCTGTAGAATCTACTTCCGTCTTGATGAAATAGATCATTGGTTATGTACATGTTCTTGCCCTTACCAATATCGTTGAGGAGTACCATTCTAGTAGTCAATATGTGAAACTAATTTTGCTCCACTGAACATCATTGGAAGAGCATAATTTTGACATGGCTCGCCTTGTTGGTTGAATCCCTTTAGTAACTTTGGTTTACTTTATGAACATTTTTCCATGTTCTTGGATGTAAGTTTGGTGTTTGTTTTAGTTATGGATAATCTTATTGATATTGTCCTCGAATACGAGTTAATAGAATCATGTTTCTTGTATACATGTGACCGAATTCAATTAAACATGTGATTAGGTAAGAATTGGGGATGGTTAGTTGTCTGGATGAATGCGATACTACGTACACTAACTTTACACCCAAATCATATCTCTAGCAACGACTTCTGGTCTATCCAACCTAATTAAGAGCATTGGCACGTTCCTCATTGTATGAATAGTACTACATTACCATTTAAGAGACCTTATATTCTCACCGTTCTTGGTTTTTAAGGGTATTCGATATGACAATGATCATAAATGAAACCACTGAAGAAAATAGAGTGAAATATCTTTGCACCACCTCCAAAAATGAGCTTGAAGCTTTAATTTGGGGGCAATGGGTTGTTTCCCAATTGGGAACACACCACATGTGGCCAGCTTGGAGCCTGGTGATTGAGCAGCTTACTTGCTTTGGCACGACCATTTGGGACATTTAGGTTGCCACGATGCATCTCCTTACCCGAAGTAAGGATTTTGTGCCTACAAACACACTTTGCCAAGCCTGCTCATTAGGGAAATTGATTTTCTATATCATTCCTCTCAAAGATACAAAATCACCCTTTGTCACAATGGATTCAAGGGAATATATGCTAATCCAACCAAAATGCGGACCATATAAATACTTATGGTTTTGGTTGATGAATTGACAAACTGGTCACATGTTTGTTCACAGACATTGCTCCTAAACCCCTAGGCCGATTAAGGGTTCACCACCCTACTTATCCCTTAAAGTTCGGGAGACTGGATAATGCTGAAGAGTTTATATCAACATTTTTCGATAAAGTATTGCATGTCTTTTAGGTTTATAATTGAACGTCAAATTCTCATGTTCACCCTAAAGTGCCTCACCTAGTAATCATAAAGCACAATTTAAATGATCACTCGAACCTTGGTGAACATACCATATTTTCGATTTCTGCCTATGGCTATGCAATCTTTTATGCAGCTATGTTGGTCTACCTTAAGTCCAATAACCACCCAACTTATTCGACGTTACAGTTGGTTACTGGGTAAGAACCTGACACTTCATATTTATGCAATTTCGGTGTGCATTCCATGTGCCGAGTTGCGCCGCGGAACATACCAATATGTGTCCTCAAAGAAGGATGTGAATCTTTGTCGATTATGATTATTCTTCACACTAACTTTCTTAGAGCCCTTGTATGCAATCTCTTTACCGTTCATTTGTGGAGTCAGTTCAATAAGACAGTATTCCCGCCGTTAGGGGAAGATAAGAATGTCAATGTTCCTGTAGAACATAGCGAATTTGCATGGACGTTGCCCATTTTGACTCATCTCGATCCCCGTACCTTATAAGTGTGATAGGCAAATGCGATGTATTTTAGCTTTTAGAATGTTGCTCCAAATGCATTCCTCTGATCTAGCTAAAATGACGAGATCATATACCAGCTGCAAACATGCTTGCAAGGATAGACGTATTTAACGAGCGTCGAGCCAACATCCCTGAAGGATGTGTCGCCCTGTTGGACGGTCCGGTACACCGGTGGATAGCTAATCAATCTATCTTGGCTTGAAGCATGATAGATCATTCGGTTCATAGGATTCACTTCCCTAGAAGAGGAAGATCACGACACAACAATGAATCCATACTTGATCGATGTCTCAAATCATTTCCATCTCATGAGATTAATCCAGATTACTCTTAAGACTTGAAGTTCTTGGTCCAATATACTAGTTTGGATGAGAAAATGAAATTGAAACGAGATTACCATCGATAATATTTTCACTTATATGGTAGCTATCGACATAAATGAAAAGCGACGATATCAAACTGTATTCCGTTGATTAGTGACAAAGTAAAACTGATTGGACAACCGAAATCACAATCTAGGTTTAATTCCTTACCAAAGTGTGTTTGGACCTATCGTTCTTACACTGCCTAAGGTAACCTTGATGTATTACATGTGGGAAAGGAAGCGCAATGTGATGAATGAAATAGTGCGATATGATGCACGCCTTACGATGTAAAGTTTCTCTCAAACGCCCTGTGATTGATTGCAACATTATAAAATGTGGTTAGTATTTCTCTATAGGGATATTGATACAGAGATTTACATGTAAGTTCTCGAAGAATTACATGGACTGACTCAAATAGTTCCAGACCACAGACACTCTCTTAACTTGTTTAAGATGTTCGCTTATGGATTGAAGCAATATGGCAGATATGGTATACCTGTCTAAGTGATTATTTGATCAGTTAAGGATATGAATTATGCCCTTGCGTGTTAAACTATGAAGTCTTATTCCGAATTGCTAGGGTTACAATTTATGTTGTTGACATGAATCTCACTAAAACTCTGGAAGAGCTTGAGAAAATTGCCTCGCATCTGACGACGGAATTTAAGATGAAGGATCTTGGGAAAACTCATTTATACCTTGACCGGAAATTCAAGCGTTGTTCTGACGGTACTTTGGTCTATCAGTCAAATTACATTATGAAGGTGTTACCTTTGAGTATACCTATGATCTTCCAACCCTATATGCAAACGAGACCCTTGAAGAGGTTATGGAATCCTAAGTTCCATATCTGAGTCCAACTTTGCGCTTTGTTGTACTTAGCTCATTGTAATTGGAAATGACATCTCCTTCGTTGTTAATTTATTGGTAAAGATGCAACACCGTGCCTACACGCAACCACTAAATTGGTATTAAAGACGTTTTTCTGCTACCCTGAAAGGTACTACAGATTTGGGCTAATTCCAACGTATTTCGAGCGAATCTGACTCCTTTGATCCTCGGAATGATGATTGCCTTGTTTGTTATGCGGACGCTGGTTACTTATCAGGCCTGCACAAGGCAAAATCCCTGAATGGTTATGTCTTTACCGTTAAGGGATATCGCAATATCTTGGAGGTCCACGATATAACCTCAATTGCGAAATCTTCTAATTGTTCCTAGACTCACCTTACTTCATTACACCACAAGTGAGACATGGTTAGGAGTTCTTGCTGAACATATTCGAAGTACTTGCTGTTTTCATCCATCATTGAGTCCCAATGACGATCCATGAAGACTATGCCGCATGTATCAACTGACCAAGACATGCAACAAAGTCAACACCAAGACATATTGCATATGCATCTACATCAACAAAGCATCAGGAGATTGAAGTCATGCAAGCCGATCTCAGACAACCTTGCCGACCTCTACACGACGTCACTGACGAAGTTAACCTTCCAGAAGCTTGTTCGAGGAATTGGTATGCCTAACTATTCATATGTAATGCTTGTAGTTTTCATTTGGAAGTTCTGTCAAACTCAGGGGGAGTATCCAGAAGTATACTCGTTTGATCTTAATGTACTCTTTTTCCTACGATTATGAGCATTTTTCCCACTGGGTTTTTGCTACCTAACTAGGTTTTTACGAGGCTCCCATCCTAGGTTGATCATATCCTTGAGAGTTCTTCTACTTGCGTCCAAAAGAAGTATAGTTTTGATTTAATGCAACTTCTCACTTTTCTCTTCAGTTTATGAGTTTTTCTCCCACCTTGGGTTTTACCATATCAATGTTTTGTGAGTTTTACCTTTTTATGCATTCTTCCGTTGATTTGAAACTCGCATTCGCTCATTGTGCCAACGACTTCATCAACTATACTTACTTCATTGCTGAAGACCTGATGTGCCATTTGTTTGAGTATTTACACACTTAAGGGGGAGTGTTGCAGTCCTATTAGATTAGGAATGTGATTGTATAAATCCTAGTGTATCTAGGAATATCTTTGAATATTCCCCTTAGTAGTTAATATCCTATTAGAGTTGTAATCCTAAAAAGATAAGGAATTAATCTTCCCTACTACTATAAATAAAGGTACAATGGGGTGAAATAGAACACACCTCACAATTACACATCTCTTTCTTCTCTCTTAATGCCGCATCCTCTCTCTCTTTATGGTCTCCATAATTGTTCAGTAAATTATGTCTACAACACATGTTAATTAATTAATCAGAATGAGGATCCTCTCCGATCCTCTTTGTGAAGATCTTGGGGATTATGGCCTCTATTCACGTCCGATCATTGTACATCATGCAGCCAGTTTTCATTAAATATTGTTTATATTCAACTTTAAATAAAAAATTACAATAATTATGACCGCACAATGAATGATAAACAAATTTGATTGGGCGATTCCTGAGATCCTCACAAAGAGGATCCAGCATTCATTACTTGGGTTTCTAAATCAAATGCACGCACCAACCCACAAACTTGTATTGCTACCAGCAGCCTATCACCAAACACAGTACTGATCCTTCATTCTTACAGTTATCTCTATAATTTTATTCACCAACCAAACCACACACAGACACACACACATATGATAATACTAGAATAGCTCTGATCGAGCAATTATATCACTCATCTGTTTGATTATATTTGATGTTTTATAATCTGAGGATGTCTATGCATCCAATACGGTAGCTAGCTAGTGGGGTGAGCTATTTAAACGGATATATGTACTTACATATGTATATATGTATGTATGCGTGTCTTTTTGCGTACTTGCTTAAGCTGTCCAGACTATTCATTTTAGTTTCATGCAAAACTTTATGTATAGTTGCATTAAGCAGTGGGAAAAATCATCACAGAATCACAAAGTGTATGGATTAACATCGTAACATATTAAAGTTTACAAAGTCGAAGTGACTTTAAAATTATAACGAAAATTCGAATGTAATTTATCTAGAGACATTTTCTTTAGGTCCTATTGCTTTCCGGATTTCTGAAAGATACTAACCTCATTTTGGGCACATGATGATTATTTAGCCTAGGTAATGTTAGGGAGACTCAATTTGAAGACAAATTTGCAAACTAAATGACGTGTCATCAATAGAAATGAGCATGTTATCAACACTTAAGTAATAAACCAATCATCAACTTACATGTCCTTTAATTTTTAAAATTTAATCTCCAAATTGAATCTCCCTAGCATTACTCTTTAGCTCAGCATAAGCTTTCATAAACTTGATTGAATCTGAACACTCTGTCTTTCTCATTAGTCTTGAAAAGAACACAATTAGCAGTAAAGTATTGGCATTCAGATAAACAAAGCAGGAACATTCTGAGCATTTCAAAACACAGCCCATATATTTGACCATATAGTAAAACCTTTTCCACAGTTTCCACATTAAAATGCAGGATCGCACCACAAGGAGAAGATCACAAAGTGAGACAAAAAATGAAGGTCACAAACACAAAGAGCGGTAATATTGGAAAATGAAAAGGCAAAATCGTGGCAGCTTAAAATAGAAAATAATTTATATACAATGAGTTTATTGTTACCGTAATATTTCAATTAAATAATAAATTATGATATAAAAAGCAGTAGTATATCATAACAACGCCCCGTAACAGTAAACGGTTCAATATCCTTCTCAATAAAATGGAGCATATGTTTAGTGTATGTTTCATTCACCAAGAAGATACAAATATAAAAGAGAAAAAGGTGAAAAGCCTGCAACCCTACTGTTTTACCCTACATTTTTAAGCTTTTGGTCCGTTGGAGAAAGAAGATAAATCAAAAGAGGGAGATGATGACGTTAGCCAGGCACGCCAACACGCCCCGTTTATGCACAAGGAGCAACAAAATCCCAGAGAGAAAAAGCCAAGAAAAATTATACTAATAGAATCAAATTCTCTTCTGTTTTGTCAGAGAGACTGATGATTACTTTACATATTTGTCTCTCTTAAGTGAACCCTGACGGCTTTGTTAGTTGGGGGAAGAACAGAACCTATTTTTTAAAGGGTTTTCTTTTTAAAGAATTTTAACAAAAAATTTTAGTATTGTTCATTTTAACGAAAAATTATAATTTTACACTAATAAGTCAATCCTAATACTATTCATTTTACCTTTTATTTTGTCCTTATCATTAAAATACAAAGTTTTCAAGTTATTTTCATTAATTTTTCTATTTTTTTATTAGAGGTAGTAATTGAAAATGACCTAACTCATCAGTTTAGTTCTTCAATTTAAAAATCAATTATTATCATCCCTGAATTTAACTAACGCACATCAATTTGGTTCTTGCCGTTCAAAATTGTTAAATTTTTTGTTAGTTTGTTGACGTGGCAAATAAGGAGTCCAAATAGCTAATGATTTGACGCCAAGTAGATCATAAAAAAGAAATACTATTATTGAAATTTAAAACCAACTAGAAACCAAAGAAAACAATTTAAAGAAAAAACAGCCCAGCCAAAGACGTCCCATCCACCACCGACCACCCCTCTCCCTCCACCTCTTTCTCTTTGTCTCTAAACCTTGAACAACACCGGTTTTGTGATTTCGATAGGGTTAACGGTGAAGAGTGGAAAACATGCCTTGTTGATAGACCTGACATTTATGTCGCATTTCTCGTGTTTGTGTCATTTTGGTGTCATACCTAATATCTTAACGGGTCATATCGTGTAATATCCGTTAAAATAAACGAGTAAAATAATCCGATCCGAAATTGATCTGATAATATTAACAGGTAATATGACCCGACCTGTTACCCATTAAGGAAAATATATTTTGAACCAATAAATAATCAAATGAAAAATACTAAATAAGTATATACATACCATATTATCACATTCAAAACATAAAAACGTATTTGTCTTTCAAGTATTACATATTTACATACCCAAAATAAGAGCATAATAAAAAATAAAATAAAGAACTTTAGCACATTATAAAATATCAAATGTTCAAAAGATTTGCAAAATTAAGGGAGTTATGTTTCAAGGTTTGGAACCTTGCACATTTTTTTACAATCAAACTCTTCAATTTTCATCAATCACCTTGGGAAACAGTATTAGAACTTTGGCTTGATATAATGTCTTCAAAAGTTATATTGATGATATTTTTAGTGAGGCTTTCTACATTAGCACTATCTTCTCATTTATCCTATGACTATTGTTTAAGTAAAGTCTTTAATAGTTTTTTAATTAACGTAGAAGTGTGAAAAATATATAAAAAATATATAAACGCTCGTAATGACAAGCTTTACAATTTTTGTGAAGGGCTTAACTTTGAAATGTGACATTATAATCATATAAATTATATATCAAAATTTAACCATCAATTGTTGTTTACATTTATGCTTCATTTTTCTCACCAAATTTTATTTTTTCAAATTTTGGTTTTTCAAAACATGATCTATTAGAGGATACAGGAAGATGAACAGTTCGGATCGTTGATATTATCTTCAGAGTTTTACCATTAGTGAAAATATTGCTTGATGTTTATAAAGTCCCTACAAACGATATAACATCGAGTCATATTTCAATTAACTGTAAATATGGGGACGTAATATCAAAGATCCGAACCGTTCATCTTCCTACATCCCCCAGAAGATCATGTTTTCAAAAAAGAAAATTTAAAAATGAAATTTAGCATAAAGAATAAAGCCTAAACGACTATGAGTGATTGTATACGATAATGTAAGTGTAACCCTTGTCTACTCGTGGAGGAATGATGAATCACGAGTGTTTATATATTCTTTCACATTTTCATACTTGTAGGGATGTCTTATTGCTCATACTAATACTATACTAGTTGATTTTAATTTTGGACAACAACATGTTAAGTAAAACTTATCCAATGAATGATAATAAGAAACTCTCATAATAAAAATAAATAAATGAATAAAACTTAATTTTTTTTAACTTATATAGAATAATAATACAAAAATATATATTTAATATAGAATATACCAATATACAATATGGCTATTGTATTTTATAATAATTTTTTTAGTAAGAGAACAACTCACATATTCACACCCATTGATTCAATTATAACCAAAATTTGAGGCCATGTAAGTGTTTTCTTAGCTAATTAGCTTGAATTCTGGTTGAATTTGTTACTGAAAATCATCGAGATTGTGATCTTAGAGTTGCAGAGAATGAAGGAAGAAAAAAAGGCAAACAAAAATTGAATATGTCTATCTAAGAATCTGCATTGGTTCTCTTTTAATTCTGTTACAAATGAAGCACAATGAGTATATTAAAATATAGCCATTGCAAAGCTTCACACCTCATCGACCATAGGCATGTGAGTTGCACATAGACAACTTAAACTCAACTACCAAATTAGGCAAGTGACATAATACACACCATTTAGATATTTTAATTGTTCCTTTATAAACACTTCTAAACTCAAACTTATAACGTTCCTGCAATTCCAAAACAGAATACATGAACTTCCACTAGCAATTCTTTAATCCTTCTACAGAGCTTATACTTCAACAGACACTGGGTTCTCTGATTTTCTTAAATCTGTGAGGGTTGTTTGCAAATGGATTTTGTTTTCATTATTTTGAATTTCTGATTTTCTTCATCCGTGTAAATGGGTTTTAATTGATTTATTGTGTAATATCTTCATTTAATTATGGTGTGTTTCTCAAATTGGTGGGTTTTTTTCCTTTCTCAAATGGGGTTTGAATGAACCTAGAAATCTTAAATCTTGAAACTACGGAATTTTTAGTGGGCAATAATTGACTTGTTATATGTTTGAAGGTTTGGGAGATGGAGATGAGGAGGTTGAGCGAGAGGCGGTGGGAGGTGGAGGATGGGACGTCGGCAAAGTTTGGTTGGGTTCTTTTTGTTTTAATTATTTTATTTGGTTTCTAATTAGCTTTTAAATTTACAATAAAGTAATTTTTTGTAGGTCCACTTGGTGTCAAATCATTAGCTGTGTGGGAAAGGGCTTCTCTTTGAACCCTTCCATCAAGTCCATTAAGGCACACTATCTGAGCTTTTAAAATTTGATTCAAAAACTACAAACAGATGCCCACTTTAAAAGTTATAATAATTTTAGTCGTTGAATTAAATTTCAAAAGTCTGAATTATGTGCTTTAGTGGACTTGGTGGAATAGATTCGAAAATGATCTTTTTTCCAGCTGTGTGGGCTTTTTATGTGCCACAGCAATAAATTAACAAATTTGGATTGTAAGGACCATATTAATGTGCTATAGTTAAATTCAAAGATGACATTGATCGATTTTCAAATTAAAGGATCAAACAAATGGATTAGTTCAAATTCAGAGACAATCTCTGATAAAAACCCTTTTACAAATTATTTTTGAGAAAATTTGAAATAGGTCCAATTTTATAGACTACCTTTTGAAATAGGTCCAATTTTTAGTGACTTTTGACTTTTGAAATAGGTCCAATTTTTAGTTACTTTGGACCCATTTCAAAAAACCCCTTTATTTTTCTGATCTTACACGGCATTATCTATGTTGGGTGTGTGTGGTGGTCCCACGTGAGGTGGATGGATCATGTATGTATGTTTGCTGTGGAAATATTTACGTGACTGACATACAAGGAATGTTACTATAGACTAGAGAAAATCATGCTATTGAACACCGTTCGCCCAAAGGAGGGAGGAGGAACCGTCTAATCTAATGACAAAGAAAGATGCAGAATTCATAGTTTTAGGTCAACTCGCGAGTATGGAAATCATTTTTATCGTATGATGATATGAATTGAATTTATTTCGAGTCGTAATTTGGTATTCGGTATTTGTTATCAAACAAAAAAATTATATGTTCAAACAAGTGTTACTAAATCAATCCACCAATAAGTGTGACTTTCACAACGACAATCAATTGTTGGAGTACTGTCATTGCACAACACGAATATTGATCTCAAAACGAATTAACAAGTGACAGTCATTCATATGTGCATGACAGTCGATTACCCTAATTTTACTATGTAATCACTTAACACGCCGGTTATGATACGTCTAACAATTTTTTAAACATTTGGACTCCTTACGGTAACTTTGTCATAGTTTAAGTTACCTTCCTACTCCAAATTTGTGGTACAACACCATTAACATCATTACAAACATAGAAAAACTATTAAACAAAATGAAATACATTGCAAATGATGAGACGTAACATGAATTGTACATATGAGGATTGGGTGCATCGGTAACCTTAAGTGTTTCGTTGTTATACCTTTCTCGGCCCTTAGGCCGAGATCAAAGTGTTTCGGTGTTAGGGTATACTAATGGAATGAGATTTAAAATACTTGGTGGAATAAATGAAACGAACAGAAAGCCGAAGACTAACGAACGTTTAGAGAGGTCCTACTTTTTAGCACGTACGACTGGAAAATTGAAATTCCTTCTGTTCATGCAGCAACTAGCAAGCGATGGCTGAGAATAGGGAGGGGACTGATCAGAAACTGGGACCCAAAGTTTACTGGAAGATATCATTTTGGCCGCTGAAGGCTGGAGCAAACCAAATCCCTCGAATCAGTACCAGATATATATATATATATATATATATATATATATATATATATATGCATGTTTCTATCACATCAGTTGTTTGACTCCGTACAATTCTGGCTTGGATCAGTTCAATAATTGTAGCTCTACAATATAATTTTTGTTTTACTTGGAATGAGCTGATTGAATTGAATCATAGATTGTGGCAGTATAGAAATTAACGTGATTAATCTTCCATGCATGCATAAATAAATTTACATAAATTTTGTGAATAAGCCGTTTGTGTAATTTTTTTCATTGACGAGGAACCGTTTTTTAAAACTCTCTCGTCTCTAAAGTTTAAACTCAAAATCTCCTTCACTAACATAGAAATCAAATACTAAGCATTAGATAAAACGAACCATTTGCTGCAACAAAGTGTATAAATAAATACCTATACGTTTCGAGGTTTTATAATGCTCACCACAGTCATTTGATTTGAAACCATACAAGTATGGGTTGGTGCCATCGGAACCAAGTGGGAATGAATATTGAATAGGATTTTAATTTTTGGGTAAAAAAATATTGAATATGAATTGAAAAGTGCATTTCTGATCAAGTTGTTGAGAGTGATTTTTACCCTTGTGCAGTTTCCAGTACTGTTAAAATTCCAATTCTGTAAAATGGTTGAATAATAATACTACAAAACTGATCTGGAAGAATATACCTAAAAAAAAGCCAATGGAGTCGAATTTGGTCGAGTCCAATTCAGTAAATTTATGATGCTGCCCAGTATTCTGAACTCTTATGTATTTTAATCATTAAATCTTGATTTTTGTATTTTTAAATAAAGATCTATCAGTTAAAAAAATTTAGAATATCTAACACTCCAAATTACAACAAAAAAATTAATAATCCAATGTGTTCGTAGTCCTCGCGTGCTTGCGGAAGGTGTAACTACCAATCACTGATCACCACCAATTGAATGGGTGATAGTTTAGCCTTCCCCATATCCCAGGTTTCTTCCTCATCACCTTTCCATCTCCTTTGCAATTGCATGTTTATGGCCCCCATTTCATTCATTTCTCCAGATGGATACAGTTCACTGGCTCTAACTTGGGGTCCCTCTAGGGCTCCAAATGCCAGCCCCTCTTTGTCTAATGTCTCGTCGTACATGTTTTTAATTTTTTTTTTAATACAAGTGATATTCTTAATTTAGACTAGGGAAAAAAGAAAATTTAAACTAGAAATTAGAATGCAGTAAGTTGAACTCTAACCACCAGGATAATACACTATTTAAAACAAATTGTTATTAATTATAGCCTCAAAATAGTCGCATTGTACTCCTTCCGTTTTTTTGGTAATCTTATCATTACAAAAGAATGCATGATAATGCTTGACGTACCAATGACAACTCATTTATATAAATATTATGTAACATATTGTTAACGCAAAAACACACTATACCATATTTACAAAGCTAATTGTTATTCTAAAATAGTCATCTTTTATTTCGTCATCTAAAACAATATCATTAAAAGTGAAAATTTTCAAATTCTTCAAAATTAACTTTCTATTTATTTATAAGGAGACATCAAAATTTATTATTAGATAGGGAATATTTAATTAGAAAACCCTTTTGGACGGATTTTAATCCCATCCGGATCCAAATTATGGGAATCATAAGAATCCTTACATCTTAGTTATTCATCGTGCATCATCTGGTCAAAAATCATTTGAATTTTTTTATTTAAAATTAAACACAAATAGTACTTGACGAAAACTGATTGTATGATGTACAATGAACGACTAGAATGTGGGCAAAGTGAATCCAGAGATGATCCTTTTCTTTTTTGGACGATGTTAGTTCATCAATTGTCATTAATTGAAGGGAACTTTAATGAAAAGCTTCCGGTATTTTTCACTTTAACGAAAAACCACATTTTCACACTAAAAAGTCAATCATGTTACTATTCACTTTACCCTTTATTTTGTCCTCATCGTTAAAACTCAAAGTTTTCAAGCCATTTTCATTAGTTTTTCTTTAATTGAATCTGAAATTAAGAAAATGAACTCTCACACATGTTCCCTCGGGAGAGAGAAATGTAGAGCACAATTGCCAAAAGAAATACCAATGCATCAACCCCTAAAAATTCAGACATGTATCATGTGATCGTATCATACTGAAAGCCGAGAAGTGAGGCTTTTGAGTCTTTTATTCCAAGAGCAGTTCCATGCTTGCCCTTTAGTGCATCGTTTCCAAGGGCTTCGCAAACTCATTCCGCTATACTTGGGACTCTTGAGTAGGGGTGGGTTCAATTCTGCTCGGTTTGATTTTTGGTCGAAACTGGAAACCAAACCAAAATTATTATTCTGTTCGGTTTTTTCAATTCGGCTCAACTTCGGTTTTGGTTTTTTTTTTTTTTTTTGTTCGGTTTCGGTTTGGTTTTTTTTTCCTTTGCAACTGTTTTTGTGATAACCCATCCCTAATTTTATGATTTTATTAATTTTAAATGAGTGAATTGACGAAAATGCCTAGAGGCGATGGTATTGACTTTCGCTGACTAGCTTATAGTAAGACTTACGAAATGTTCTTTTAGCGTATCCTTGTAGTACTCAACAATACAAACGCATGTGCGCAAGTAGAATCGGAACCGAAATTACGATAGGAGTTTTATAGAACTACAAGTCCGAAAAGTACTTTTGTAAAGATTACCATTTGTTATTTTATATATTTCTCATAATTATTATACTATTATTTTAAGATTATTTTGTTATTATATTATTATTTTTAATATTAGTTGTGAGGAATGAGGGAAAGGGAGAAGGAATGGACGGAGGAAATAAGGGATCAGGGAGACCAACCTGGGGAGGAGAAGGAGGAAGAGAGAATAGGAGGGAGATGGGCAAACCGGGGCAAGATAGGGGAAGACGATGACCATTGGAGAAAGAAGAAAGGAGGGTAAGGGAGAGAGGAGGGAAGCACGGGATCATGGATCCCTTCTTGGTTCTTTGACCCACGGGACGGTGGAACCTAATGGATTCATATGGTTTTTCTTGCCAAATTCTGACGATTTAAGCCAAGCCACCACCTGGAAACACCTCCCTAGTCTTCCCTCTTCCATTTCCACCCAAAATTAAAAGAAATTTGGTGGTGGTTTTAAGGAAAAACAAACTGTGGTCTGTGTGGGTGTACGGCGGTGATTCGTAAATCGTGAAGCTAACTCAACCAATTACCACCACCAATAGGTTTCTCTCAACCCCAGGAACAAAGCCTAAGCAGTGGTGGAGGCGTCGAAGTGAGTATGAAGGTCGAATTGAAGCACACCCAATTATAGTGTTCCAGCGGTTCGTGGGCAATTTCAGGCTTTTCTTGGCTGAATTGCACTTCAGCCCAGGTATGAAAATTTCTTATCTCACTGAGATCTACTCGCCTATAAAATTTGTTAATTTTTTAAAATAGTTGAATTTTTCGGCAAGTCGAGGTGGCGGTGCGTGGGTAGAGACACTATTTGACCTCTTTAGGCTAAAATGGGTGTCCTGATTCCACATTAGACATCCGATTGAAGAAATTCCATTGTTTGGTTATATTTTCATTAAGGGCCGCCACTTGGTTATTATATGATTCGACGATCCGACTATTAGATTGTCACCAAATCTTAATACGTAATAGTACATAATATTTAAAGATATTAGGAACTAACAAATCGAGAATCTGATGTACGGATCTTTCCGGATGGGTTTTCTAAGTTTGTAAATCTCAACGTCGGCCATCACTTAATTTTAGCGATTGGCGGAGATCCGACCGTTGGATCATTCTGAAACTTTATGATGTTGTTCTAGAAGCTTATTGAAACTCTTAGGAGGTTACGGATAGGAAATCCGGGTGTGGATCTTCTGGATTGAGTTATGTAGGGTTTTGGACCCTACCGTCGACCTTTGACTGACGATTGACTTTTGGTCAATGAGTTACAAATCATTCTATAACATACTGTAGGATGTGTTTTATGTAAGTTACGTATTCTATCAATAAGAATTCTGAGATGTGATTTGGTATTTGTTCTAGGCGACGATCGTTCATGATGCCTCGATATTCGTGCTAGGGAGTTGTAGCGCAGATTTAAGGTGAATGGGTCTTTTCTTTTATATAGTATATACGTATTTGTTAGTTTCCATTTATACATTGAAAGAGAATTTACTACGTGTACCTAGCTTAGACTAATGCTTATAAGAATTAGCAAAATAATGGAAAATTACAAAGTGATCATAAATCCTCTGGGATGCACAGGTATGTGTATGTTTATTTATGCCATGATTCTACCTACGACTATGAATGATATTATGTTGATTAGAAATATTGAATCATTATGGCATGACTATATTTATGTTTTATGTTCATTGTTTGCTGCACCGGTGTTAGTGCTTTTCTAGGGCCAAGGCCAGTCTTTCACGTGTATGTTTGCATCCGCACTGCATGCTCGCCTGTACAGGTTGCAATAGGCAACTCGGACTCGTATTTGACCGTGAATAGTGCCAGTCTTCACGTGATTGTAGCAACCGAGCGTATATCATTATTAAACCTAGTCCTATTCATCTCAGAATAACTCTGCATGAACTCGTGTGACAGCATATGTCGATGAGCACTTGGTTTGATATGTTTGCTTATGCGAAAGTATATGATTACTGACATCATGCACTTATATATGAACTATTGTGCCATATTGATATCTTGATATTTTGCAGGCTATGATGAGTATTTCCATACTATACGTAGTATGTATATCTTGGAAACTATACATGTTTTACGGTGAAGGGTTATAACATTTTCAAAGGTTTTTATTAAAACTTTATTTTCAAGCCCACTCACCTTTGTTTTTCTCCCTTTTAGGTTTTAGTAGCTGAGATTTCTTATTGATAAGGATTCTTGGCAAATCTTGGTGTAGAGGATTACCTTCGATGGTATAATTCTCACCCTATCTTACTGTATTGTACTTATGCTCTGACATCACGTGTGAAATGAGTTCATTCTTGCTCACAATGCACTCTTATATTTAGGCACTTTTAGGTTTAAATTTATTTATATATTCCACCATAGTATACTTTATGGCTTTGTCACCTTCTATGTGTTCGCCAACACAGCTCGATTCGGAGTCTAAGTGGACATTCCAGGTTAGGGTGCGTCATTTTTAGGTTGAAGAATAAATCAGTTTGTTTCCAGATACATGGATTGCAGAATAAAATCAATAAACTAACCTTATCATTAAGCAAACGAATTTTCAAATTCAGTCATCGAAAAAGTCCAAAATCTGGATTTCATCTAAGTTTTAGAATACTAATTTTCATATCACGAAAATCTTTCATAAAGAAGTGTATCTCTATCTAATCAACCAAAACACAAGTCCTAGAAATTTAATTTTCCACAAACCTAAACATGCATGCATAATGTTCGATTAGGAAGACCTAAAATCATAAGAAAATTTGAGAAATCTAAATTCAAATTCCACATATAAATCTTTGAATAAATTTGCGAGGCACCGCTTGGTAGAATCGGCTATGGCGGGCTTGGTGGACTCGGATATGGTGGCAGCGGCGGGAGCTACAGACGGAGTTAATCTACTGGAGATCAAGTAGGAAGCGTAGAAATAAAGCTTTGGAGTTCTAGGGACGATAAAATCGGTGGGTGAAAAGAAAGAAGATGTGGGGTCTAGGGAAAACAAGAAAGAAGATGAAGAAAAAAAAATAAAAGAAGAGGGAGAGAAGACGATGTGGCTGAAGTCTGGGAAGAAAGAAAAGAAGAAGAAAGAAAGAAAGATGGAGAGGAGGAGGAGAGAAGGCATGGGGCTCTCTGAGCAAAAAAAGAAAAGAAAAAAGGACAGTGCTAGGATTTATAATTGGGCTTAAAAGATAAAATGCAAAAAATAAAAAATAAGTATATAATAATTTAGTTCGGTTTGGTTTTTTCAATTCGGCTTGATTTTTTTTTTTTGAGTTTCGGTTTGGTGTTCGGTCCCTTTTTTTTTGGTTTTCGATTTTTAGAACCCACTCCTACTCTTGAGTGTTTCTAAAATAACTAAAACCTTAATCTGTGTGTTTTTAAGGATACTGTTAAGGAGATTAATTTTTAAATTAAATTTGTAAGTTAAATGATGTGGTGGTTGATGATTAGATTATTACTTAAATTTTGATTAATGTGTTTATTTCTATTGTTGTGACATCCCATATCGCCCAAGGGAGTGATCCTTATATGTATATTCCCATCCCTACCTAGGACGAGACCTTTTAGGAGCTCACTAGTTTCGGGTTCCGTAAGAACTCCGAAGTTAAGCGACAAGGGGGCTAGAGCAATCCCATGATGGGTGACCCACTGGGAAGTTGCTCATGAGTTTTCAAAAACAAAACCGTGATGGAATGGTAAGCCCAAAGCGGACAATATCAAACTACGGTAGTGGGGTCGGGCCCAAGAAATGGTCCCGCCCGGGCCGGGATGTTACAATTTGGTATCAGAACCTAACCCTGGCTGTGTGTGTGCCGACGAGGACGTCGGGCCTCTAAGGGAGGTGGATTGTGACATCCCACATCGCCCAAGGGAGTGATCCTTATATGTATATTCCCATCCCTACCTAGCACGAGGCCTTTTGGGAGCTCATTTGCTTCGGATTCCATGGGAACTCCGAAGTTAAGCGATTAGCGTGCGAGAGCAATTCTATGATGGGTGACCCACTGGGAAGTTGCTCGTAAGTTCCCAAAAACAAAACCGTGAGGGAATGGTAAGCCTAAAGCGGACAATATCGTGCTACGGTGGTGGAGCGGGCCCAGGAAGTGATCCGTCCCGGGTCGGGATGTGACAATTGTGACACATCATTTTATTTACAAATTTGGTCTCCATATTGATTGGGTTTTTGGTTAAATCATTAGTAATAACTAATAGGCTAACTATAGGGGGTTTTAAAGAGTGACGTGTCCTTATGAAGAAAAAAGGCTAACGGCATATCACGCCCTCTGACACACCCCAACCGAGATCAGGGCATGCTGGCCATCACGTGAAAGTGACGTAGCCATGTGCACAGTGCGGAAGCTAAAGGAAATAATATAAAAGTACGAATAATTTAAAAACTAGCAAATATAATATGATAAAGTATGTGCTAGTAAAAGTAAGACGCTGAATTCAGAGCTTTAAGCCTACAGCAGTCCAAAAGAAACGATACAACAATAGTGCACCCGAAGGTGACCCTACGTAGGTGAGTGTCTGTCAGAATGCCGGGACGTCCTCCGGGAAAACCACCAACCCGCTAAGCTACTAGAACCTGGAGGGGCGCAAAACAAAAGCGTGAGTGGGCAAAAACAAATTCTTTGAAAACCAATTCATAAAATACATTCTAACCCCTCGCCGTAAAACCTGTATACTTCCCAGAAAATAAACACATATGCGTAGATATGCCAAGTCATGCTCAAGGGTATGCCATCACGAAACCTTATAATATCATGCATGTGCTCAGGTATAACTCACATCAATAGCATAAAAACTGGCAGCCGGAGTCCCCTAAGTGACCTGTACGGCTGAATCTAGAGCTCAAATCTCAACTAAATCACTAAACCTGCCCACGAGTCGGAACCACCTATAGTGGTCTGTACGACAGGCCTGGGTGTAATACATATGAACGCTCTAGTGCTACGATCACGTGAAGGCTGTGCGAATAATCGCTGGTCACCTACGAGTCGGAACCACCTATAGTGGTCTGTACGATAGGACTGTGCACCTAACTTGGATTCAAGCTGAGCGTGTGGTGCGGGAGGTGAACAACACGTGAAGGACTGTGCCCTACTCTGGGCGGAAGCACTAACACCGGGGGTGCAGTTTATGAGCTCTCTAAGCACCTCGAATCACTATTTAATGCAAATGTTAAACAACGCTTACCTGGCACTTACCTATACCTCCACAGCACCAACAAATATATATGTGACATATGCATAATCGAATATATAATTAAACGTATATGCCACTAATCATGCATAACCATCAATCATATAAAAAGAATGGCATAAAACGAAGCATTTATACTAATTCTGGGAAATAACATGTATATAGGTATATACGGAAAACAAAAGCCCACTCACTGGTATGTGGAAGGGTCGTAGCCCCCCTGCCTCGAGTGTGCACGCTCGTCCTTGGAATACGTGTCACCTATATGCGAATTAACTATAAAAACGTTAACTTTAAAGCACATAACCGTCCGTTCAAAATAACTTCTCATACATTGCTCAAAATGGACAAATGAATATACCAACGTGATCTACACAACCTCACGATCACACCCATATTTTTTAAATAATTTTTGGACTTCCCACGCGCCCTCACGCGCCAAGACAGGCACGGACCCACTCGCCCCCACGCGCGGCCACGTGCCATGCACACTGACGGCGTCAAGTGATGCCGTCAGGAATATTCCATTAACCCAACGGAATATTCCGTTAAACCTAACTGACGCCGTCAACGTCCGTTAGGAATATTCCGTTAAACTCAACGGAATATTCCCCTTTCTTCTCCGGCCATTCCCCCTCGCCGTCGCCGGAAAACCTGCAACTTAGGTTTTCTCACTCGTTTTTCAACCGTTTTTCAAGATTTTTGCACCATTTTAACCCTTAGGACTAGTAGAACACGATCCTACAAGTTTTAAGGCCTAAAACTACGAGAATATACCTGTCCAAGTTTCCAAAACTCGGCCAACTTCGAACCAAGCTTTCCCGACGTCCAAATTTGTTCAACGAAGCACTCCCACGCTCCTGGGAACCTCACAAACACAACTACAAGCTTCAAAAGTCCAAAAACAAGCTAAATTAAGTTTGCATGAATAGTGCTCAATTCGGAAAACCTCGAATCGACGTGAAAATGGTGGTTTCCCTACCTGAAAATGGTACCACAATGCTCCCCATAGCCTCACGAGCTCGATGGTGTCCTTGGTTCCTTCGATCTGTCCAGGTTTGAAGGGTTGTGTGGGTGTCCGTACGTTTTTGTTTTGAAGAAGAAGAAGAAGAATAGAGGACTCGGGGGCAGAGAGAGAGAGAAAGTGACAGAGGGTGAGGGATAGAGATAGGATGTGTGTGTGTGGTCCAACTTTGGCCAACACCACACAAAACATCCAAAAACATAATAAAAACAAACTAGGGGTAAAATGGTCATTTCACCTATGCGTTTCGATAGTTTCGGGACGGGGTGTCATAACCTACCTACCTTAATAGAATTTTGTCCCGAAATTCAAAGCAACCAAATAACAACCCCTAGTAGCCAAAGAACAATCTAGGATACAAATCCCTTATTCGATCTTCTGTCTCCCACGTTGCTTCCTCGACTGAAAGGTTCCTCCACAAAACTTTCACTAAATTCACCGTCTTGTTCCTCAGAACCTTCTCTTTCCAATCGATGATCGTCACCGGTTCCTCGTCATACGTCAAATCTGGATTAATTTCCAGAGGTTGCGGAGGTATCACATGAGATGGATCAGCAACATAATGTCGGAGCATAAACACGTGGAAAACGTTATGCACCCTGGCTAGCTCCGGAGGCAACTCCAACCTGTAAGCTACCTCACCTACTCTCTCTGTGACCATGTATGGTCCAATATATCGGGGACTTAACTTGCCCTTCTTCCCGAATCTCACTACACCTCTCCACGGTGAAAGTTTCAAAAATACCCAATCTCCGATCTCGTACACTCTGTCCGTAGCATGCCGATCCGCTAAGCTCTTTTGTCTGTCCTGTGCTGCTTTCAGATTAGTCTTGATTACCTGAACGTTCTGAGTAGTCTCCTCAACAATCTCCGGACCCACTAAAACTCTTTCTCCGACTTCTGACCAACACAACGGTGTGCAACAAGCTCTACCATACAATGCCTCAAATGGTGCCATGCCAATGCTCGAATGAAAACTATTATTATAGGCAAATTCCATCAAATCCAACCGCTGGTGCCAAGCATCACCAAACTGCAACACCGAAGTTCGCAACATATCCTCCAACGTCTGAATAGTCCTCTCAGATTGCCCGTCTGTCTGAGGATGATACGTTGTGCTGTAGAGTAGTCTCGTACCTAAAGCTTCCTGGAAAGCCATCCAAAACTTAGATGTGAACCGTGGATCACGATCCGAGATAATACTCACCGGGACACCATGGTACTTCACTACCTTCGAGATGAACAACTCTGCTAAACGACTCAAACAATACTTCTCTCTCACGGGAATAAAATGTGCGGACTTAGTGAGTCGATCAACAATTACCCAAATGCCGTCAAAACCGTTATGTGTACGTGGGAGCTTGTACACAAAATCCATGGTGATATTTTCCCATTTCCACTCGGGAACGGGAAGCGGCTGCAACAACCCAAACGGCTTCTTCCTCTCTACCTTAACCTGTTGACAAATGGCACATCTACTCATATACTCGGCTATCTCCCTCTTCATACCCGGCCAATAATAAAATGGTCGAATGGTATGATACATTTTAGTAGCCCCCGGATGCATGGCGTAAGCCGAGATATGTGCTTCATCAAGAATTTCCTTTTTCAAAACCACATCATTTGGCACGAACATTCTTCCCTCTTGCATCAACATGCCATCCGATTCACGTACCCTGAGGTCTCTCCTCCTTCCTTGTCCTCGAGCTTGGATTAATTCTTGAGTCTGCTCATCAGTTGCTTGGGCTGCAAGCACCCGATCAACTAAGATGGGCCTAACTTGAAAATTAGCAAGTAAAGCTACATCTCGATCTTCCGCTTCTAACCTCACTCCCGTAGCACGCAAGTCCGCCAAAAGAGGAATACGGCTTGCATATAACGCATTAATGCGGCCCTGAGACTTCCGACTAAGTGCATCAGCAACTATATTCGCACGACCCGGGTGATGATCAATCGTGCAGTCGTAATCGCTGAGCAACTCCATCCACCTCCGCTGACGAAGATTAAGTTCCTTCTGAGTAAAAAGATATTGGAGACTCTTATAATCAGTAAAGATCCTACATTTCTCGCCGTAAAGGTAATGTCTCCACAACTTCAACGCAAAAATGATAGCAGCCAACTCCAAATCATGAGTAGGGTAATTCAACTCATGGGGTTTTAACTGACGCGAAGCATAAGCAATCACCCTACCATGCTGCATCAACACACATCCCAGACCATTCAAGGAAGCATCGCTATAAACCTCGAAATCACCACTATCGTCCGGGAGTGCCAGAACAGGTGCTTGAGTGAGACAATGCTTCAACTGCTGGAAACTCTGTTCACACCTATCATCCCACTCAAATTTAACATCTTTCCTCGTTAGTCTCGTCAATGGTAAGGCAATCACCGAGAAATCCTTAACAAATCTCCGATAATACCCCGCCAAACCAAGGAAACTCCTCACCTCGGTGACGGTTCGCGGTTGCTCCCAATTCTCCACCGCCGCAACCTTCTGAGGGTCAACCAGAATACCCTGAGCAGAAATAACGTGCCCCAGAAACGCTACTTGGTTTAGCCAAAACTGGCACTTGCTAAACTTAGCATATAATTAATGTTCCCTCAACCTTTTCAGCACCAAAGTAAGATGTCGAACATGCTCCGCCTTCGACTTAGAATACACCAGAATATCATCGATAAAAACAATGACGAACCTATCCAAGTAAGGCTGGAACAGCTGATTCATTAAATCCATAAAAGCTGCTGGTGTATTCGTCAACCCAAATGGCATAACCAGAAACTCGTAATGACCATAACGAGTCTTGAACGCCGTCTTAGGAACGTCATCCAGATTAATCTTCAGCTGATAGTACCCAGACCTCAAATCAATCTTAGAGAGCACACAAGCACCTTTAAGCTGATCGAACAAATCATCGATACGTGGCAACGGATAACGGTTTTTAATCGTCACCCGATTCAATTGCCTGTAATCGATACACAGCCTCAAAGTTCCGTCTTTCTTCCTCATAAATAATACTGGAGCGCCCCAAGGCGAAGTACTAGGCTGAATAAAACCCTTATCCACTAATTCCTGCAGCTGCACCTTCAATTCCTTTAATTCAGCAGGTGCCATACGATAAGGGGTCAAAGAAATAGGATTAGTACCTGGAAGCAACTCGATAGTGAACTCCAAATCTCGATCTGGTGGTAACCCAGGCAAATCCTCGGGAAATATATCTGGAAAGTGTCGGACCACCCTCACATCCTCAACACTACAAGGAGGAGCCTCATCCAACACCACATGGGCTAAGCACCCCTGACAACCCTTAGTCAACAACTTTTTCGCTCGTAACGCCGAAATAACACCATGTCTCACCCCACTCTGCTCACCAACAAAGGTAACCACGGGTAGTCCAGGACGACGAAATGTAACTATTTTCCCGTAACAATCAATATTGGCACGATTGGGGTGCAACCAATCCGGGCCCAAAATCACATCGAAATCAACAATATCTAACGGGATAAGATCAGCTGGCATAACCACACCCTCAACTATCACTGGACGCCCTGGGTACACACGATCTACAATACATCTCTCCCCTCTAGGCATAGCGAACTCTAAATCGAACCCTAGAGGTGTAGGGCGAGGTTGCGTCACTTGAGCAAATGTATGAGAAATCACAGAATGTGTAGCTCCACAATCAATTAAGACTCTAGCAAAATAACCAAGAATATTTAACGTACCCATAATCAGATCCGGGTTGTTCTGAGCATCCTGCAGAGAAATGTTGTGAATACGCCCCTGGCCCTGCTGCCGTCCGCCACGACCTCTACTCGCCTGAGCACCACGACCCTGCGTACCACGCCCCTGACTGGGCTGACCGGTCTGTCTCGAAGACCCTACATTGCTAGTAGCAATCTCTCCTGACTGAAACTGTCCTCACTGATACCATTGAGAACCATCGGCTGGAGCTGGAGGATACGGCATATAGCCGCCCGAATACTTAGGGTAACCACCCTGGGAGTAGGGGTCCTGAGGATACTGATGCTGTCCCGGGGCATAGGGAACAGCATCACCCTGGTAGTGGTAGGCACCACCCCGACCGACCTGTCCATAACCACTAGGACCTTGAATCTGCTGAATAGGGGCAGGTGGTGGCAGAAAAGTCTGTTGCGGTCTCTGCTGCTGACTCTGGGGACATTGCGCGGCTCGATGCCCCATTTGCCCGCAAGTGAAACAACCACTACTGCCCCGCCTACACTCGCCAGTGTGCCGATTGTTACACCTTCGGCAAAGTGGGGCCCTACCTCGACCACCGTCCCCTTGTCTCTGGCCTCGAGCGCCACCAGTAAATCTACCTCCTCGTCCCTGACCAGTGGCACTGAAACCACCACTAGAAGAGCTAGAGCTATTACCACCCCTCTCGGAGTTTTGAGTCTGACGAGGCCCGAGCGATGCCTGACCTTTACCCTTGACATCTTTCTTCTGGTTACCATTCTTCTCATCGTCATCACTCTCGCTCGTCATATTCTCAGAGTCCTCAACCCTCAGCAAAACCTCGTAGAACTCCTGATAAGTATTACAATGAGTGGAGGTCGACATCGAACGCCATTTCTTCTTAGTGCCGATGCGAAAACGACGAAGCATCTCCGCTGGATTACTAGCAATCTCAGGGTGGTAGCGAGATAAGTCGGTAAACTTCCGATAATACTCGTTCGCAGACATCTTCCGCTGTTTCAACTCAGTGAATTCCTGTTTCTTGCGATCGATGTACTCTGGGGGCACAAATCTCCTCTTAAATAACCTAATGAAAACATTCCAGTCCGTCTTCTCGGCTGGAGTCAAACTACGAAGCTCCTGCTCCCACCAGGATGCAGACTCCGTACCCAGAAACCATGAAGTCGTCTCGACCCATCTCTCCACAGAAAGATTCCCCTGATTATTCAATACTCGGAAAGTCTTCTCAATATGCTCTAGCAATAGCTTCCCCCAGCTGAGTGATATCGGGGAAACTAGACTCATCTGAACGGCGTGGTTCCCGACGAGGCGGCATAATTCTGACAGAAGGCACCAAAACCATTAGAATACTCACAAAAGACACAGGACTGCCAAACCTAAGCTCTGATACCAAACTGACACACCCCAACCGAGATCAGGGCATGCTGGCCATCACGTGGAAGTGACGTAGCCATGTGCACAGTGCGGAAGCTAAAGGAAATAATATAAAAGTACGAATAATTTAAAAACTAGCAAATATAATATGATAAAGTATGTGCTAGTAAAAGTAAGACGCTGAATTCAGAGCTTTAAGCCTACAGCAGTCCAAAAGAAACGATACAACAATAGTGCACCCGAAGGTGACCCTACGTAGGTGAGTGTCTGTCAGAATGCCGGGACGTCCTCCGGGAAAACCACCAACCCGCTAAGCTACTAGAACCTGGAGGGGCGCAAAACAAAAGCGTGAGTGGGCAAAAACAAATTCTTTGAAAACCAATTCATAAAATACATTCTAACCCCTCGCCGTAAAACCTGTATACTTCCCAGAAAATAAACACATATGCGTAGATATGCCAAGTCATGCTCAAGGGTATGCCATCACGAAACCTTATAATATCATGCATGTGCTCAGGTATAACTCACATCAATAGCATAAAAACTGGCAGCCGGAGTCCCCTAAGTGACCTGTACGGCTGAATCTAGAGCTCAAATCTCAACTAAATCACTAAACCTGCCCACGAGTCGGAACCACCTATAGTGGTCTGTACGACAGGCCTGGGTGTAATACATATGAACGCTCTAGTGCTACGATCACGTGAAGGCTGTGCGAATAATCGCTGGTCACCTACGAGTCGGAACCACCTATAGTGGTCTGTACGATAGGACTGTGCACCTAACTTGGATTCAAGCTGAGCGTGTGGTGCGGGAGGTGAACAACACGTGAAGGACTGTGCCCTACTCTGGGCGGAAGCACTAACACCGGGGGTGCAGGTTATGAGCTCTCTAAGCACCTCGAATCACTATTTAATGCAAATGTTAAACAACGCTTACCTGGCACTTACCTATGCCTCCACAGCACCAACAAATATATATGTGACATATGCATAATCGAATATATAATTAAACGTATATGCCACTAATCATGCATAACCATCAATCATATAAAAAGAATGGCATAAAACGAAGCATTTATACTAATTCTGGGAAATAACATGTATATAGGTATATACGGAAAACAAAAGCCCACTCACTGGTATGTGGAAGGGTCGTAGCCCCCCTGCCTCGAGTGTGCACGCTCGTCCTTGGAATACGTGTCACCTATATGCGAATTAACTATAAAAACGTTAACTTTAAAGCACATAACCGTCCGTTCAAAATAACTTCTCATACATTGCTCAAAATGGACAAATGAATATACCAACGTGATCTACACAACCTCACGATCACACCCATATTTTTTAAATAATTTTTGGACTTCCCACGCGCCCTCACGCGCCAAGACAGGCACGGACCCACGCGCCCCCACGCGCGGCCACGTGCCATGCACACTGACGGCGTCAAGTGACGCCGTCAAGAATATTCCATTAACCCAACAGAATATTCCGTTAAACCTAACTGACGCCGTCAACGTCCGTTAGGAATATTCCGTTAAACTCAACGGAATATTCCCCTTTCTTCTCCGGCCATTCCCCCTCGCCGTCGCCGGAAAACCTGCAACTTAGGTTTTCTCACTCGTTTTTCAACCGTTTTTCAAGATTTTTGCACCATTTTAACCCTTAGGACTAGTAGAACACGATCCTACAAGTTTTAAGGCCTAAAACTACGAGAATATACCTGTCCAAGTTTCCAAAACTCGGCCAACTTCGAACCAAGCTTTCCCGACGTCCAAATTTGTTCAACGAAGCACTCCCACGCTCCTGGGAACCTCACAAACACAACTACAAGCTTCAAAAGTCCAAAAACAAGCTAAATTAAGTTTGCATGAATAGTGCTCAATTCGGAAAACCTCGAATCGACGTGAAAATGGTGGTTTTCCTACCTGAAAATGGTACCACAATGCTCCCCACAGCCTCACGAGCTCGATGGTGTCCTTGGTTCCTTCGATCTGTCCAGGTTTGAAGGGTTGTGTGGGTTTCCGTACGTTTTTGTTTTGAAGAAGAAGAAGAAGAATAGAGGACTCGGGGGCAGAGAGAGAGAGAAAGTGACAGAGGGTGAGGGATAGAGATAGGATGTGTGTGTGTGGTCCAACTTTGGCCAACACCACACAAAACATCCAAAAACATAATAAAAACAAACTAGGGGTAAAATGGTCATTTCACCTATGCGTTTCGATAGTTTCGGGACGGGGTGCACACCCTCTAAGTTCAGAGTGATTTTTTAAATGGGTCTCGTGTCATATTGCACTATAAGATTTTGAAATTGTCTCAATTTTTTCCTTCCATATGTATGACCGTCATTCATTAAATTGACGACTCGACAAGGGTTGGACCCGTTTGTGAGTTGACATGTTATAAAAAGTACTAATCATACAATATTAGACGTTCAAATTGACAGAATGTGTAAATTGATATCATTTAAAAACCTCAAAGTGCTATAGTGTAGTAAATTGAAACACCAAGAGTGTAAAATGTAAAATGCAAGTTAGCTCAAAGGAAAAAGAGTGATGTGTGATTGACCTTCCCTTATAAAGTTTTTGGATCAGTTGAAATTTAAACAAAATGTATTTTGCGATTGATAAATGGTAGGCTAATCCAAACCTCAACATTGTACCAACTACACATATAATAAATAAAATATTTTTATTACTTTTAAATGAGTTTAATTTCGAGATCTGTGTAGTGCATAAACACAAATCTCAAAATTTGAACTAATAAATATGGTGGTTGTCGAATTATCAGAGAGGCAGGCCAAAGACCCACTCTAACAACACAAATATTGTCCCCAATTTAATAATTACCACCTACATTATCCGTCATGTGTGAGGTTTTATAACAAATAACTTCAGTATTAATTGAAGTGGAGTTAGAACATTTAAACTATTATTTCTCTTTTTCTAAGGCTGATGTCAACACGCCGCGACGAGGGACCCAATTAATAGGTTATTTTTTATTTATTTATTTTTATGTGGTGAGTGAAAATACTTATTTTAACAAGAAGGAATCGACACCTCACCTTATAAATCCGGTTTATTTCGAGACTTGGATGAGAATGACAAACTCGATTACCCTTGGCATCTATTTTATTAAAAACTCAAAGATTGTGACATTGTTAGTAACCCACACAAGTTTCGTGTCCTCTTACTCTCACCACAAAAGTTTAGATAAATTTTGGATGTTGTACATTTGTCAGATTTACAACTCACATACAAGTCCCAACATATTTCTTGTTTTGGAATATTATTTGGATCCTCACTCGTAATTCTCCCAAATCTATATTTTTCACATTAAAAATACTCATTTTTTAAATATATATTTTTTGTTTTGCTAACAAAAGTTCTCTTGTTCATTATTTTATATTCTATTATTTTATTTTTATTGTACTAAAACCCAATCCTCTATACGGCCGCTTGCTTTGAGCGTTTTTCTCTCTATAAAGCCGGCGACTTTCCCATTCATTCAAGAACCTCACTCTTTACATTCCACTCCCTTTCTTCCGAACCGGTTCGTTGGCAACTACGTGCCTATCACGCTAAACTCCCCCAACTCATATGGACCCGGTTCAGGCCGCCGTGTTCCGGCCACCGGAAACTCCTCGCGAGCCCATGGAGTTCCTCTCCCGCTCTTGGAGCGTGTCGGCTCTCGAAGTCTCCAAAGCTTTAGCCCCACCCCAGGGCCAGACCCAACTCACAAACCTCAACCTCAGCTCTGCCGTCAATGGCGGCGGCAGCGGTCCCATACCAGAGGACCTGGCCGGAGAGCTAGACGAGAGCGCCACATTTTCGGGCAACCCATTTTCCTTTGCTTGTTCCGAGACCTCTCAGCTCGTCATGGAGCGTATCATGTCACAGTCGGTAAGCTTGGCAGAGATTTAAGCTCTGGCAATGTGTAGACAAATTGTGGGATTTTTAAAACTCTTGGGTTGACCTTGTTTGATTCTTCCAGAAATTGATTGGGATTTTTAGTCTTAGTTTGATTTTTTTTTCTTTTGCTTATGGTCTTGTTTTTTAGCTCTCTCGTATCTCTGTTTTTGTTTGGCACTTTCCTTTGTGTTTGTATTTGGTTTGGTCGGTTTATCTGCCATTTTCTTGTTTTGGTCTCGAAATTTGACCATTTTCTTTTAAGTTTCAAGCTTCCATTTGTCCTTCTTCTACTTAGTTCTTCATCTTGTAAATAGAAACTACCCCAAATTTTTTTTATTTATTTGTTTAATTAATTAATTATTATATTTATTTTTCGCAGCAAGAGGTGTCTCCGCGAACTTCCGGCAGGCTCTCCCACAGCAGCGGTCCTCTCAACGGTTCCTTAACTGACAGCCCACCTGTCTCCCCCACCGAAGACGATGTTAAGGTCTGTAAACTCTGTTTTGTTTTATTTGGTTTTTGTAATCTTCGCCGCCGACCACCGTACGCGGTTGCCGGAATATGACACCAACCACATGGGTAGTGTACTAAAAGTCTGATTCGGGAGTACAGAGCACAAGTACTACTGAGTCTGGCTCACTCTGACCCGGTCGAACATAGTCCACAGCTTTCGCAGTAACCAAGGACCCTTTTAATTATCCCACCCAGTCGATTACCAAATCCTTGTTCTCTCGCTCTTTCCAGTGCAAAAAGTTATTGGCTTAGCGCTCAGATTCGTCTAATCCAGAAAACCCATCTCGTGAATCTGCGTATTTGCAGTGTTCTTCGCCAAAATTAATTAGATTGGTGATTATTTCGACATTTGCAGACACAGGCTCGAATTTCTTTCTAATTACAAAACTAACCACGGTCATGGTGATGATTGCTTTTGGTCCCCTAGGAGTGAATTGGTTGTTACAAAACACACACGGTGGGTGTGACCAAAAATTTGTCTCTGAAAATTTATGAACCCGACAGTTGCACTACTGGCAGAGGAAGTGGGTGTGCGATTATTTTTTACCATTTACTCACTGCACCCATCAGTTCTGTTTTTGGGTGGTTTTACATTTCAGTGAATTTACATACGGTTTAGACCTTTCCCATAAAATTCAAATCACAATTGACATTAGCTTCTGATTTGATGCAGTACGGCCGCTCTACCAACCACAACAACACCCAATTCAGAGCCGCCACTCCTAGCGGCGCCCCCGTGTCTGGCGGTGGCAAGACGGTGGGCAGGTGGCTTAAGGACAGGAGGGAGAAGAAGAAAGAGGAGGCTAGAGCCCTGAATGCTCAGCTTCATGCTGCTGTTTCTGTTGCTGGGGTGGCTTCTGCCATCGCCGCCATTGCTGCCGCTACTGCTGCCGCCACTGCTGCCTCTTCTGGATCGGGAAAAGATGAGCATATGGCGAAGACTGACATGGCTGTGGCCTCTGCTGCCACATTGGTTGCTGCACAGTGTGTGGAGGCGGCTGAGGCCATGGGAGCTGAGCGGGAGCACCTTGCTACGGTTGTCAGCTCTGCCGTGAATGTCCGGTCCGCTGGCGATATCATGACCTTAACTGCTGCAGCAGCAACAGGTACAGAACCTTAATTTGGTTCTGTTTGTTATAATTGCAAGTGTTTTCATTTTTTTTCTTATGGACTTTAATGCCCTTGACGTTTGTGGTGGGGGATTGCAGCCTTACGCGGTGCAGCGACACTAAAGGCGAGGGCGTTGAAGGAAGTGTGGAATATAGCAGCAGTTATTCCTGTTGAGAAAGGCTCAGGAGTAGCTGGTAATGGCAGCAACGGGAATTCCAACAGTAGTTTCAGTGGAGAACTTGTTCCTGAAGAGAATTTTCTCGGCATCTGCAGTAAGGAATTGCTTGCTAAGGGTTGTGAGCTCCTCAAGCGCACCCGCAAAGGTGAATTTCAGTTTGTTTCATTCGTTACTATTTATTGCTTTTATAATTGTTTCAATCATCTAGTGTCATGATGGAAATTGAGTTGTAACTTGTAAGAATGTTTACGTGGAAGGAACTTGGTAGATGGAAAAGTTTCTTTGATCTCGAGTGAATGTAGATGAACTATAGAATGGTTATGTCTTAGCAGGAAAAATCTATTTCGACATTACTTTCACTATTGAATTGTGCTGAAACTACTGAATAACCAAAGTTGGCGGGCGCAAAATTTGAATGTACTTGATCCATTTGTCTGATGATTTCTTGTTGTCAAATCTAATTCTAAATCTCCTTTTTCTTTGTTGTGCTGAATGCCAGGTGATCTTCATTGGAAAATCGTCTGTGTTTACATCCATCGAACGGGTCAGGTAAAGCTCCTCGCAACGTCTACCGATTAGTTTCCTTTTTCTTTTAGGGTAGGGCCAATAATTAGGGCATCAATAGAGCTTTTGGTCATGAATGTGAACTTATGGGATAAAAGGTTAAACAGCAAAAGAGAGTCGAATGATGAAAGAAATGGATCAGCCCTCCCTCTTTTCTCTTTTTGTTTCCCTCTTTAATTTTCTGGAGCTTCTTTTTGTGCAGGTTATGCTGAAGATGAAGAGCAGGCACGTTGCTGGGACCATAACAAAAAAGAAAAAGAGTGAGTGATTGCTTTTGTCTTTGGCTAATTATTTGTTCGTTCCATCTGGGGATTTGCAAAAGCTACAAGCACTTCGGTGGCAAGGGATCAAAAGTGTTTGTCTTTGAATTATTTTGCTTTTCTGCTTTTGAATTTACAGATGTGGTGCTGGAGGTGATCAAGGACATGCCGGCTTGGCCCGGCCGCCACCTGCTTGAGGGCGGAGAGAACCGACGTTACTTTGGGCTCAAGACTGTTATGCGCGGAGTTGTGGAGTTCGAGTGCCGGAACCAGAGGGAGTACGACATTTGGACACTGGGCGTGTCGAGGCTCCTCAGCATTGTTGCAGAGAGGCACAATAGACATGGGATCTAGCTAGGGTTTTCACTTATAAGTCGTGAGGGTAAAATTTGGGAGATGGTAACTTGGGAATGGGATATTTTGGTAAACTTTTGGCTGTGGTGTTTTACCGTGAATTTAGTCTATTGTAAAAAGGTTAATTAAAGGTCTAAGTTTAATCCCAATTGGTCTTTTAGTAGTGTGGAATTTATATATATATATATATATATATTATGTGTATTTTGGAATCTTTTTTTTTTTTTTTTAATTTTTAATGGAAAAGAAAGAGATTGGAACAAGAGCTTGTGATTTTCTAGTGATGTTAAGGAAAGAAAAGGAGGATCTTGGACTGAGGCAGTCAAAAAAGAACGGGAAAGGATCTCAGTTTGAGTAAAGAACAAGGTAAGATTGAAGGCGGAAATAAGGATGCGAAATTCACACATTTTTTTTTATGTTTATTTTACACTTTTAATTTTTTTTCGTCAGATTGAATGAATTGAAGAAGTAAAAATTAACAAGGAGTGTGAGAAAACTATAAAGGGATGTGTGGATAGCACATCCTATAAATATTGTCTTGATTTTTATTTTCTTAAAAAGAGACCACTTAGAGATTTTACCACCACAGTTCGGTTTTTGGAAGGTTAAAAGGATTCATAAAGACATTTTAGTTTCTTTATGCCCACCATCATGCGATTTATGAATGCCAAGAATCAAATTCAAGACGTGTTATGTGGAAATACGGATTTAGAATTCATCCTTAATGGCTTGATTTGTTAATTTATTTATTCATGTTGGTTTTGTGCTTTTGTTGACCCCTGTTGGAGTTTATTGGATTTGGTTATCTAAGGTTCTAATTTCGAGGTGCAATCATGATTGTCTTTGGTCTTGTAATCTTCCACTTGATAAAAGAAGTTTTGTTTGGATTAAGTGAATGGCGGGAGCGATTAAGAAATATTTAATTAGCTAGAAGGAGAATAAGAGGCTGTGCCGTCAGACTATGTTCCAAATATATTAGTGCTAAACATAATTGCTTGCTCGCAAGTTTAAGTAATCGCAGCGTTAGCACCATTTTAAGTACTAGTTATCACTTTAAATTTTAAGATTTTTGTATTGAATATAATTATAATATGACAATTATTGTGGTGATGATGCTCAGTATTACTCAATCGTGGTAAAAAAAAAAGGGGCACTCTACAAATTCGAATAGAAGTAAACAATTTAGGATGATTGCATATATGGACTGGGTTGGTTGACCTATGTGAAGTGTCATCCTCTGTATTCAAGTTTGAATTCCTCTTTAATAGTTTAAGTATTTCATAATAGGCCGGAAAAAATAAGTGTGATACTAATATATTGAACTCATATAGGAATCATACTTATACAGTGTATTGAAAATTTTGAGTGTGATACCAATTTATTGAACTCTTGAGTGTGGTACCAATATATTGAACTCATGCTAATGTAGCACTAATGTTATAAAAGTTAAATTTAGAATGCTTGATTCCTATATATAGATATCACACTCATCTAAAGCACTCTGAAAAGCCTTAGAGTTGCGTCTTAACAAAGAAAACAATTTTTTTATGAAAACACTTGTATGAACCGCTATAAATGTCAAAATCATTTGAGAGTTTTTCTATGATGGAATTAAGGCAATAAATTTAAAAAGCAAGACCATGTGATTTTTTGTAATACCATCAAATTAGCTAAAGAACAGAAAAAAACTCAACAACAAAATCATAACTTTTTATTATTTATTTTAATTTAAATGGATGGGGCCTAAATTGAACTGGATTGAATGTGACAAAAGAGAAAACGAACGCTATGAACAAGGCAAATGGCGACCTACAAAGAAAGAGATTTATATAGAATGGGGTAATGAATGAAAGAGAGCTTTCATAATATTTATTTAATTCATTGACAATTTGAAAGTGAATGGACTCTGATAATTGTTAAAGGGAAAGAGATATGTGAAAGGGATCATGCAAATAGATATTATACATTTGTGATTTGGATATCTGTAACGTCAATTTCCAAGTTCAAAAATGTGTTGCTCTTTAAATATTAAAATTATTGAGAAAAGTCATATCCGATTTGTGATTCACTTATCGTATCGAATTATGGTCACCAAACAAATGCTTGTTTCTAACAACAAACTGTTCAAGGGCAATATGGTAAAACTATGAGTACCAAATTTAGACCTCTTAATCAACATGTCTAGTTTTAGTAGTATCTCTCTTCATTCCAATCAGGGGCGGAACAACATGGAGGGTTGGATGGGCAGGCCAACCCATCCTACTTTTCCATCCGTGTACCGTCATTGTTCTCAATGGTGGAAGAGATCCAACTTCAAAGATAAATGTGTAAATATCCTTCCGTGAATAGTTCCATAACATATACATTTAACGAAGTCAATCCTGTTGTGGGTCAAGCTATTGTAGCAAAAATGGGTGTATGCAGTTGTTATACATGAAACCATCATATAAAAACTTCATCTTCGTACGCTCTAGTTGCTGTCGTCAATATTTAGCTACCACCGATGATTAAAGAGAGCAGAAACAAGAAGAGTTGGACGACATCAAGATATATGGAGAGTGCACCGAATATGCATTCATCGTAGCTGAGCCTTTTTATCAGATTGCCAGTGTCATACACAATATAACCACAGAAAATTGCAGAATACACCATCCCTGAAAACGGCACAAGAGGCAAGATAGGATCAGAATTAAGGGTTTGGATAACAAGAAATCTTAATAACAAACGTCGTACATGATTGTTGATAGCATGGTCGGTTTTCTAATGCAATAACTTAGTTCAAGTGGTACATGGGTTGGGAAACAAAGGGTCAGCTATTAAGCATATTTTAAAATCTATTTCTGTGTATACATACCAAAAGATAAAACTTAAAGTCGTGATTTGGCTAAGAAGAAATTCTTAATTACAACTGTCATGAATAATTACAGATAGCATTGGTGGTTTTTCAATGCAAAAATGTTGTGTGCAGATCAAGTATCACATGAGTTGAGACATAAAAGTTCGGCTAGTAAGCATATTCCAAACTTTTCCTAACGAAATTTATCACATATTGACGTGTGACATATTATGCAAGAGAGTGAATGTATATAACAATTGTAAGTAAGCTTATTTATCGAATGATTAACCAAAAAGCAAAGCAAAGCAAAGCAACCAATTAAGGGCTAGTTAGGGGTTGTGGTGCTTTTTAAAAAAACAGCTTATTAAAAAAATCTAGAACACCAAATGTGTTTGGTAAAACAAAAAAAAGAAAAAGTACTTTTTTAAAAGACTCCTATCAGTAGCAATTAAAAAGCATAGAAAAGCAGAAGCATAGTCTACCATGCTACTAAAAAGTGACGATGATGTAAACCTTTCGAATAAACACCCATCGGAGTTGAGGGGTCCTCTTTGATATAGGTTAAGTTGTCCATTTTGCCCAGCATCCATGTCGCCACTCATCCCGAACAGTGGCGCCATTGATGATGTCACAATTTCACAAACGAGGGTGGAATCGAATCGTTATGGTTTCTTCGATGGTGAGGTGTGTTCGGGCTAGATCTGTCCCTCGCATAGCTTCTTGAGGTATTGCCTGTTGGGCAAGGTTTGCTGCTTGGTGTGCTGGAGTATGATTTTGCTGTTAGCTTGAATGGTGCCTTTGTAGGGTCTTTGTTAGGCCTTGGGGCTCACAATCAAAACTAACATGGATATGAGCGTACCACTATTATCTTTGTATAACATATTGTTCTTTTTTAGTTTTGAACTGGGTTGATTAGAAGGAAAGAGATGGAGGAACATGACAAACAATGGTTTTTAATTCTTGAAAAGTGCTTTTTGCTTATCCCTGCCCTTGAAACTTGCTTTTTGCCAGAGGTGAGTTGCCCTCTATTGCCCATCACTTCTCACATATGCTTGTTGCTTATTCTTTGCAAAAATGGTTTTTAATTCTTTGTCGATTTGCCCGAGCCCAATCTTCTCTTTGCTTTTTGTGTTCTTGGGCCTTCATCCTCACTAAGCCCAATATTAAATGTCCACCCAAACAATGCCCCCTTTAATCATTGTCAAGTCTGCTAATCAAGACATTGATAATGATTAAAATAAATTACATGCTGAAACTGAGTTTTAGCGCCACTTAATTAGTCGTTTCGAATAGATCTTTGCACTAACCCATGATTTCCAAAGTTTAACTACCTGCATGTTAAATAACTTCCACTTCATTTTTCTCAATCATCTTCTTCAACCTACTCAACTTTATGAGCTCTCAAAGCTTTTGCATTCTCAGCCCTTTCTAGCCTCACTTTCCAGTCAAATCCTTTCATTCTTTCCTCACGAATTCGACAATGGCCCCCAAAACACGCCTTGCATGCAAGTCTGGACAAAGAATTGTCAACTTGCACTGTTAGCTCAACGGCTTGTATCGCCCTCTGGCTGGCCTCAATCTGTCTATTTTCTTTGAAGAATAAGGAGTTCACTCACTGGGCTCGTTTAGATTGCCCGAGTCCATGTTGTAGTGGAAAGCAACATGTCTGCTGCCAACTGGTTTACTTCCAATCCTTATACTAACGAGGTTGGAATCTTTGCCTCCAAGTGGTCCAACTTCAGGAGAGGTTTTCCTTTGATGAAGGATGAAGCATAGTCTCAATGGGTAGACAAATTGGAGCTCATCTGGAAGTAGAAATGGATGGCCAATGGCATATGTGAGCTCATCATGATGTCTAAGACCACTGTCCTCTTTAAGCACGAGCTTCTCTCGATAACCCTTCTCTTCTGGAACACAAAGACCAACACTTTTAATTTTAGAGTGGGTTTCATGACTCCCATCATTCTGGACATGGTACTGATCTTTAGATCTAAACTTCACCACGATGTCATCAATGTATACCTCCATGCTATGCCCGATCAAATCATGAAAAATAGCATTTGTCGCCATTTGATAGGTAGCACCATCATTTTTCAGTTCGAATGACATGACTACATATTCATATGCCCCTATATGTCCTGGGCATCTAAATGTTGTCTTAAGTATGTCTTCTTTAGCCATTTTTATCTGATTATATCCAGCATTACTATCCATAAAAGATAAAACTTTATGATTTGCAACTACATCGATGGATAGGCCAGCCATAGGCATAAGGTATTCATCATTGGGAGTTGCTTCGTTAATGTTTCTATTGTCAACACAACATCGAATGGCATTAGTTACAGTTTTTAATACAAGTACAATGTTGGCTAACCACTCTACATACTTTGCAGGTCTAATAAAGCCTACTTTTACCAGCCTTTCAATTTCCTCTTTGACCTTTTCTTTTAACATCCTCTTTGGCGCTTGCTTTACAGGCTTATACGTTCTTTAATAAGCATTATAAGCTCTACTGAACTGGAGTCCAATCTAGGCATTTATGTGTAATGCCATGCAAAACAGTCTTTAAATTCGTGCAAAAGATCAACTATCTTTACCCGATCTCCAGCTTTCAACAGACCACTGAATTGTATTGGTCTTAAATCCTCCTCAGTTCCCAGATTAATGATTTCTAAGGTGTTTTAAACTTTATGTGCTAGTTTATTAGGTTATGTAGACAAAAATTCTATTGACTTTAGAGCCTCAATCTTATTCTCCGGCCAATCCAAGTCATATATACATTCCGCCATGTGGATGGTTGCGTTTACGTCTTTTTCCACAATTTTCTTTCCTTGGTCATCTTTGGTGCCTGAAGTTCATTATCCCCACTTTACCATTTCTTTGGCTGAGCTTTCTTTGATCTTTCTTCGCTCTCTCTCATAATTCAGTAGTCTCTTGATTAAGGATTTGATTGCTACCACTTGTTCCTTTCTGTTTTGGTCTATCATCATTGGTGTTGGCGAGTATGGACAATGTAAGGCCTGTCACATTCCTCTTGAGTAAGAGAAAGTCTTTGTTCTAAAAGTTTTTGGATTGTCACCTTGGTAAGGTGGCCATTCTGATTAGCACGTAGACATTATATGATCCTAACATTGGGATTGTAGAAATTGGCTTCAGTAACATTAGCTGTGGGGAAAAATAGCCGTGACTCAGCCTCCACTCTCTCCCAAAAACCTTGTTCATCGGTGGTGGTCTTATGATAGATAACAACTTGTTAGTGCAAGGTAGATGGCACAGACAAACTTTGATGGGTCCAATCTCTTCCTAGCAATGCTTCATAGGTAGAGCTGTTGTCCACTACAAAGAATGCCATCATAATCTTCTTAGATTCCAAGTCTACTTCTAAAGACATTAGTATCCCATGAGTTTTGGTGATGGCTCCAGAAAAGCTAAACACTGTGAGATCAGTAGGTATAAGATCTTATTCACTTTTGCAAACCTTTTTATCTGTTTAAGTGGGAGCACATTAACTGATGCCTCCATTTATCAACACCCTATTGAAGGGAACTCCTTTCAAATAAGTTGTCACGTATATGGGTTTCAGATGGTTTGCTCAGGACATACTTGGCTTTCTGAACACCATCTTATCAGAATAAACTCTCTCAGGCCCCTTTCGTGTGGGATCGGGCAAGTCTACTAAGCTTGATTCCACCTTACTAGCTTTTTCAATGTTTACAAGTGCCATCATTAATTCTTGTGCTACATAATCATCCTCCATCACTGTTGGTTGATTTGGTTCGCATAAAACATGGCTGACAGTATATAGGTCTTGTTCACATGAAAGTTGCTACGTTAAGGTGGTCATTCTTTCTTTTCCCTAATCTGGCATAAAAATCGATCCATCTATGCTTGAACATCTTTAGTTAATATCAACTCGGGCATTTCCTCATCTCCTATGTCATTAAAATCATGTAGTCACCTTGGACTTCCAAAGGGAATATCCTCTTTTGGTAGTGGAGGCATCCCTCTTTCAGGATAAATGGTTCCAAAACAAATTGGCTCTGATTTCAACCAAGTGTAGGTACCATCGCCATGCTTTCTTAAGCTCTTCTCAATATTCTATACTTCTTTGGGTGAGGGCTTTGAGGAACATAATCCTCTACACCTTCAGCCTTGTTATGAGCCATCTCTATTTATTTCTTGCTTCTCTAACTGAGTTGTCTTTCTTCCTCTTGGTAAACTTCTCGAACTTAACATTTTCATAAGCTTCTAAAACAACAAGCATTTTTAGTGAGTTCATATAAGCTCTGTGTTGCCTCCGAACCCTTTTTATCATGGATGCCCCCATCTTTCTGATAGGCCTTCCATCTTTGTCTTCTGCATACCACCTTCGGCTCAGTTAGGCTGCATTCACCTTTGTTACTGGTGGTATTAGGCTCATGGTTCTTTCAAGCCTTCCTTGTCTCATGTTGCTGTAGTTGGTTGGTTGGAGAGCCTTAACATCCACCCATTGTGGCAACCTTGCCTCATTATCTTCTACTTCTTCAGAAGGTTCAAAGTTTCTGAACACTTTAAACATAACCTTAGGCTCTGAATCTCCTCCCAATCTCTGGAACACATTCTTGGTAGTCTCTTTGTTTGTCTCAGCAGCCTGAAGAACACTTTTACGGGCGTCATGTTCCTCCATCTCTTTCCTTCTAACCAACTCTCAGTCAATGGTGGCACATAATGCTGGTACCTCAAGTTCACACCCACACTGACATTTGCTACACATAACTACTTCTTTGACCACAGCTACTTGAAGCCTGTCAGGCAACCTTTTGTCCCCTTTCATCCAAGGTAACTTTTCCTTTCTCATTTTCAACCTAATTAAGATTTATCATGTTGATTGGTGCTTCATGGAATGGATCTGTGTCAATCATCATATTGGTTTGGGGTTTCTCCAGCAACAATTTCCCTTTGACTATAAGATCTTGGATCTAATCTCTGAATTGCACACAATTAGCAATGGAGTGGTTGAAGGTATAATGGAGCTTGCAATACTTTTTTCTCTTGAGTTCTTCAGGTTTAGGTATCTTCTTGGTGTTGCCGGACAAGATTACTCGAGCCCTCACCAGTTCTTCATAGATGTCTGCAGCCTTGGTTAAGTCAAAGGAATATGACCAATACTTTGGAGCCTTCATGGGTACAAAACCTCCATCATTCATCACAATCTTCTAGTATTTGATGGGTTAAACTAGTCCTTTTACCATCAAAGGTTTGAAATAAGTGGTCATCTCTGTAACACACAACTATATCCCTTTTCCTAGGTTGTTATCATTCTCTCCTGCCTCCAAGCTTTCAAACTCTACCTGATGTATTGGTTATTTGCTCTTATAAAATGGGGTACTTTAGATGTCATTCACTTGTTGTTCTTCTGCTAATAGCTTTTCATACTTAGTGGCTGCAATCACCAGCTCTTGAAGTTCATTAAATTGTACATCATAGAACTTTTTCCTTAAGGGTAGCCTCAAAGCCTTCTCAGCAATGGTTATGAGTTGAGCATGGTTGATTAGGAACTGCATCTCATTCTGGTTTTCCTAAACCTCATCATAAAATCCTCTATAAATTCATGTTTGTATTATTTTACTTCCACCAAATCATTAATGGTCATTTCAGGTTCCACCTTATAAAACTGCTCATGAAAGGCTATCTCCATTTGCCCCCAGTTGGCAATGGAATTAGGGGGTAACAGAGAGTACCATTGGGAAGCCAAGCCTACCAGTGAGTTTCCAAATAGTCTTAATTTGTAGTTGGTTCCTTAAATGCCACAAGTGATTTGAAAACTTAAAAATGTGATCTCTGGAAGACACATTGCAGTATTCTCTATTGAAAGTTGGGAATGCGGGCATCTTGAAATTGAGAGGAAAAAGATTATGCTCGTCGATGTGCTCAGGATAAGGCTTCTGATATGTTATCCTAAACATTGGGTGGGCGTGCAGTTGAGCATTTTGTATCACTATCTTCCTTAGTTATGCTAATTCATTCTTGAGTTGTTGGTTAGCCATGTTATTGTATGGGAGATAGGTAGTCCCCTATTTCGGGTTATTATCGATGCCCAAATAAGCTTCCCTCTGTGGATTTGGCTACCTCTATCTAGCTTTTCCTTCCCTTAGTGGTGGCCTATAAGGAAAATGTTTGCCCCCAATTGTGGATAAGCCATTTCCACTTAGTTCTCCCACTAAATTAGAAGCACCAATCTTCATCCATTCTTACCATACATGCCTTCTAATATCTGGAGGTAGTAGTAGAGGATCGGGCAAACCTACTTCTTGAAACTCTTCCTCTTCTTGCCGACTGGTTTCATCTTTTTCCTTCATTTTCCCTTTGTCCCTTTTTTTCCTCAAGTAAGGGGAATAAAGAAATTACTAGTTCCGTTTTTGGGCTTGCTTCCATTATTCTTTCCCTGGTATAACCATCTTTTAATGTGGAGTACTTTAACTCCAACTTCCTTTGTAGTGTCCCTGTTAAGGAATACAGTTTGCTAACTTCTCCTCTGGTTTCTAGAGAGATTTTCTCCATACTTCTTAGTACTTGCACCATGGTGGCTTGCAAATCTTCATTAGCGACTTTTCCACTAGACTTCTCAGAAGAGGTCGGGTTCTCTAGGATTGTAGGGCTGTGTAGTGAAGGAAAGTCCTCTGGGTGATCTGTCATGCTTGCTTTTGTTGGCCAGAAAGGTTGTTTAAATTCCACCTTCCACCTGAACGTTCGATCCTTCTTTCATCTTGGCATATAATATCACAAAATGTGTCCCATCGGGCATGCCAAAACTATGTTCGGGCCAGATCTGTCCCTCACATAGCTTCCCAGGGTCTTGCCTGTCCAACAAGGTTTGCTGCTTTGTGTGTTGCAATATGAGTTTGCTATTAGTTTGAATGGTGCCTTTGTGTGGCCTTTGTTAGGCCTTAAGGCTCACAATAAAAACTAGCATGGATATGAGCGTGCCGTTATTATCTTTGTATAACAGGTTGTTCTTTTTTAGTTTTGAACTGGGTTGATTACTTACACCACAAGTTACTTAGACTTCTTGATTCTCAATAGATTGTTGCAGATGGGTTAAGCCTGTATAAAGTTCTTTTCTTGCCTTGTAAACAAGGACTTTTACTCATGATATCATATGTCCAAATAAAGGGAGTTCAAGGCCATTTCAACCATTTCTTTGATTGAAGTTAACACTAAAGAAGTATAGTTGATTAGCTTAGCCAAATTAACCATAACTTTGAATGAAAGCCAATTTAAAATACAAAGGAAGATGCATCAAACAACAGATGTACTTTATATAAGCACAAACAAAAGAGAATCGGGCAAGATTATAACCTTGTCGGGCAAGGTTCAACTTTTTGCAGCCATTTCTCTTTGTGTTTTACAGAGGTTGTAATCTTTGGAGGATGAAAAGTAAAGCAGGTTCATTAAAGAGATTTGATACTACAATACTGGAAAAGTAATAGAGCTTCTAAAACTCGACAAAAGATGACTTTCTATGGTGAATCTATAACTAAAAGGGTAGAGTCTGGACAAACTAAAGCTTTCTGGTTTCTGGCTTGTCTGAGAGCAAAGTGGGATGTCTTTTGATTGATTAGTTGAGTGTCCTTGTCTCTAGTGTCCCTTGCTACTTTTATAGACTTCTTAGCCCGACTATCCAAGTTTTACCTTCTGGTAATGGCCCTCGGAGGATAGTGAGTCACCAATTATTTACTTATCTTTGCCCTTGAAAAGTGCTTTTTGCTGGAGGTGAGCTACTCTCTGTCGCCCATCACTTCCCACATAGGCTTGTTGCCTATTCTTTGCAAAAAATGGTTTTTAATTCTTCCTTGGCTATCAATTTGCCCGAGCCCAATCTTCTCTTTGCTTTTTGTGTTCTTGGGCCATCATCACTAAGCCCAATATTAAATATCCACCCAAACAAGGTGGAACAAGGAAGAAGATGAAGGGATTTTTGTGTGTGTTGTTTGAAAGGTGAGAAAGCGTGGGAAAGTGAGGGTAAATAGTGTTGTACAAAGAAAGAATGTGGTGGAAACATTTACTCATGTTTACCCTAAAAGCTAAAAGTGAATTCCTTTAAAGTCTTCAAGGCGTTGGATAGTTTGACTAATGGTAATTATGGAATGTGAAGTTAATAAATAAAGATTTTGTGTGTATAGTGTGTGAGAAGTTAAAAAAACGTGTTATTGTTTGCATGTAGAGTGTCCAACAACAAAAATCCCTTCATATTATCCTAAGCCCTAAACACATGATTAAATACAGTGTGGGAGGTGTTTTTAAAAAAAAAAAAAAAAAAAAAAACGACGTGTGTTTATCGTTTTTCTAATTAAAATGAGTTTGTTATGACGTTGAATTGAAAATAAAAATCCAACCTAACCCACCATACAGATTTGGGCCCAATACAAAATCCATTATGGCCTAGACCTTGAGAGTGCACCCAAATATGAAATGTAGAACAGTCCAACTTCAAGGAAAACATATTTGGGTCAGAAATTAAACCTCTTTGAGGTTGCTTTAGCATTCAGCCTTGTAAATATCTTGAGACATTGGTCCTCAACGACAAAAACTTCAACTTATCACAGGTGAGGTTGTAAATTCATGCCATTATCCTAAAGCTTCTGCAAACAAAAAGTTTTATGCTCTTACCATGACAGTCATGTCCTCCTCCACTTCTTCTTCTTCGATTGCCAGATCTGGCACAAATGTTTTTGAAATTGGAAAATACAACGTAGTTCTCCAGATAGTTGAAGCAGCAGAGAGGAGTGCATGCAGCAGCAAAACCAAGTCGTCGTCGTCGTCGTCGTCGTCAATTCCTCCTCCTAAAAATCCTCCGCCTCCAAAACCTCTATTGATTGGCATGCCTTGTCAAGCTACTGGAAAGTTACCGATGTTGCTGCTCCTCCATGGTTACCTTATCTCCAACTCTTTCTACTCTCAGCTTATCAACCACATCGCTTCTCATGGCTTCATTGTCATTGCCCCTCAGGTTTCTCTCTCTCTCTCTCTCTCTCTCTCTCTCTCTCTCTCTCCAATCAAATAGTATTTCAATTGTGCCCTTAGACCCTCTGTACAATTACACATACCATAGTTTTTATGATCAGTTCAATTATTCTTAATTTTAGTCTGGTAGAATTAACTTAATTAGCATACTAAACCTTCCATTTTTTCCAATTATCTTATAAGCATTTGCATTTTATTAGCTACTGGATGATAGAGGTGTCTGATACAAGCAATATTGGTTGGGTAGTAATTTTCAAACTCCGTTTCACCGATGCACTTTTCTCTTTGTTTCTGTCCCTTGATTATCTTCAACTTATTCAATTCAAATGGGATAAAAGAAAAAGGAGCGTAGGTGGACAAAAAATGAGTGCAAAAATCAGTTTTCTATCAGTGAAGAGAAAAAAGAACATATACAGGACCCAAATACAAGGCTATTGTTGGCCACTTGCGCTAGTCACTGTCAATAGTTGCCTTAGTCTGGAAGATAAAAGCTGGTTTGGTATTGATGTGCTGTGAGAATAAGCTCATTTTTGCTGCTTCACGTTTTCAGCTTTTTTCACCCAAAACTGTGAAAATAAGTTGTTTTTAAGTATTTACCAAATACCTTTTTGAGCTCAGTTTTTTTTTATACCTACTTTTTATAAAAGCACTCCAGTATCAAATCAGTACAAAATGTAAGCCAGACACACTGGAGGCTTCTTCTGTCTTGTTAGGGACTAAGTTTTCAAGTAAACAAAGCAAAAATATTACATGTCTTGATTGGTATATCGTATGAACTGAAAACTCCCAAGTGGCTCAATCCTTTGTCAGATAGATACTAGGATCTAAATTACTGTCTTTTTCTATTTTTGATCATTGAAGTCCACTTTTTTGCATACTAAACCGAAACTCTCATTGAAAACATCGTAGTTTCAATAATCCTACGACACAATAAACAGAAACAGCAATAAATTAAAAATAAGAACAAAGAATTTTATAAGGAAAAAACTCTTAAACAAATGATGAGAAAACCCTCAGAGCACACAACTAGGTAATCACGATCCACTAAGGAAAAAAGACTTGTACAAGACTCAACAGACCTTTACTACACTTGAAGTTCCCTCCTGTACTTTGGTTATTGTAGAACGCCGTTCTTACTTTGCCTGCTTTTAGATGAATACGTTTGGCACCGATGATCCTCCTCACAAGTAAAGGATGCACACAGTTTTGTTTCACAGGTGAATTATATGATATGATGATCACCTGATTTCTAAAGCCTCACAAAGATTGCAGTCAAAATTTAACCCTAGAAGAGAACAGACCTTTGCCCTCAACATGCAGCACATGTATTCTTAGAATATGCAAAAGTAAATTTCAACAATACAGACTTTTTTATTTAATGAGAAATTGAAGTCTAAGAAATAGAACTTCAATCAAAGATAATCTGTCAATCTTTCTTTTTTTCTCACAAATGACTCAAATATACTTTCCTACAAAAACTACCCAAAAAAAAACTCTGAGTCCCTTAAATCTTTCATATCAAACGGGTTCTTAACGTTAACATATTTGATCTCACAGTCCAAATAAAGTTCAATCACATAAACATGATTTCCTAAATGAATGCATGTGATTTTTACCTTAAGAAGTTCACGAAATCAACTTCAATGATGTTGCCGTGCAAACCAAAGACTCGTTTAGAAGTGTTTTTAAAATATTTTTGGAACTAATCTTTAGTCAAAATGCTAATGAATCTTGAAAAAGCACTTAAAGTGCTTCCCGAAATAAGCACATAATTGGTGCTTCTTTGAGATAACATTTTAAATGCTTTCAGAACCCAAATTTTTTCTTTAAAAGCACTTTCAATTATTTTAAAAACACTTCCAAACAAGCCCCAATTCTTCTTCACTTAGACCTAAAACTTAGGATTAAACCGAAATTCAAGACTAATTATTACAGACACATATTATACAAAGTCTAGAAATTAGCCAACTAGAAAGCTTGGGCTTTCACTCATTCAAATTTTCTGTTCACATTAAGATGAGTTTGAGAGACTCACATGCTTCACAAAACATTTTCGAGTGCGACTGTCACAGGTTAAAATGTTATAATTCTTTAGAATGCATCTAATTTTGTTTTATTGACAAGTAATTGATCTTTGTTCTTAACAGTTTTATACCATAGTTGGACCAAACTCAAGTGATGAGATCAAGTCCACAGCTGAAATAATAAACTGGTTATCTGAAGGACTTTAGCCCTTGCTTCCACCCAATGTTGCAAATCTACGCAAGCTAGCACTCGCCGGCCATAGCCGCAAAGGCAAGGTTTCGTTTGCACTAGCTTTAGGGAAAGAAGAAACTGTTGTGCTAGGATAGCACCAAACTAAATGGAACCAACTTAAGTTAACCCACACGAAATTTATCAAATGAAAATGAAAGAACAAAATATAAAAGACACCAAGATTTTAATGAGGTTCCTCAACAGTCAGTGTAACTGGAGTACGTCCTCGGAGTAGTAAGAGCTCACCATATAATCCACTATCAACCAAATGGGAGTTTACAAAGTGTTGACAATCTCATAACCCAAAAGCCTAATACACCCAATAGCTCTCACACATCAAAGAAACAAATAGAGAAAGAAATATAAAGAATAATTTCTTCTCTATACATATAGCTCAAAGCTATTACAACAACAATTACTTTGATTGATGATTACCAATCAAATGAAGCAACAACTTCTTCTTCTGTTTTAGGCTCTCTGCAACTCTCCCTTGCTCTCTGCAAAAAGGAGCTATTTCTTCTCTCTTGTTTTTTCCAAAACCGAAATGAGCTCACCTCTTCTTCTTGCTTCAAAGGCAATTATATTCTATTAAACCAACACCCACGGGTGTTGAAGAGAACAAAAAACAAAATACCTTTTCCCTTTTTTCCTCCCCAAAACAAGGAAAGGTGTTGTCCACCTTCTATTTTTTAGGTTTGTTTAGCCGAAAGGTCTTTTGGACACTTGTCCACTTGGCCACATACTCCAACAATCTCCACCTTGGCCAAGTTCCGAAAGACGCCATGATAAGCAAAAATGCTTCAAAACTCCTATTGCTCAACGCCTTCTTTATATAGGCAAAATGTGAGCCAAGTTCAAGCAATGAATAAACTTGGCTACACCAACAACCTTAGTCAACATATCAGCGGGATTATCTTTAGTTGAAATCTTCTGGAGAATGATCTCCCCTTCACCAACTACTTCACGAACAAAGTGATAACGCACATCTATGTGCTTGGTCCTCGCATGATGAACCTGATACTTAGCCAAATAAATGGCACTCTGACTATCACAATGCACCTCCACCTGCTTCTGATCAACCCCCAAATCTTTAATCAGTCCATGTATCCAAATGGCCTCCTTTATAGCTTAAGCAACTGCCATATATTCAGCCTATGTAGTAGACAAGGCAACAGACGACTGCAAAATGGACCTCCAACAAACTGGCCCTTTAGCCATAGTAAACACATAGCCTGTAGTAGACTTCCTTCCATCCAGATCACCTGCATAATCTGAATCAACATAACCAACAGCAAAATGACTAATACCAGAGTCATCCCTCTCAAAGCATAAACCAACATCTTGAGTACCATGGAGATACCTCAATATCCACTTAGCTGCTTGCCAGTGCTCTTTACCAGGATTATGCATATATCGACTCACCATGCCAACTGCATGAGCAATATCTGGTCTAGAGCATACCATTGCATACATCAAACTACCAACCAAATTTGCATATGGTATATTTTTCATTTGCAGCTTCTCCTTATCAGCTTTAGGACATTGTAGAGAACTCAATTTAAAATGAGGAGCCAAAGGGGTACTAACCGGTTTAGTTGAATCATGAACTCCAAACTTCCGAATCAACTTCTCAAGGTATTGTCTTTGATTCAAACAAACCAAACCCTTCTCTCTGTCTCTAGTGATCTCCATGCCAAAGATCTTCTTTGCTTCACCAAGATCCTTCATCTCGAACTCATTCTTCATTTGATTCTTCAATTTCTCAATCTCTTCGACATTCTTTGAGGCAATCAACATATCATCAACATATATCAACAAATAAATGAAAGACCCATCTTGCAACTTCTTGAAGTACACACAATGATCATATTGACTTCTAGAATAATTTTGGCCTCTCATAAATTTATCAAACCTCAAATACCATTGTCTTGGAGATTGCTTCAAGCCATAAAGTGATTTCTTCAACTTGCAAAACAAATTCTCTTTCCCTTTCACTTTATACCCATCCGGTTGACACATATAGATCTCTTCATTCAAATCACCATGTAGGAAAGCCGTCTTCACATCGAGTTGCACAAGCTCAAGATCATATTGTGCAACAAGAGCTAACATAATGCGAATTGAGGAGTGCTTCACAACTGGAGAAAAAATTTCATTGTAGTCAATGCCTTCCTTTTGTGCATACCCTTTAGCAACTAATCGTGCTTTGAATCTTACATTGCTTTTCTCATCAGCATTTTCCTTATTGGCATACACCCATTTACAACCAATAGCTTTCTTACCCTTAGGCAATTTAGCTAACTCCCAAGTCTTGTTCTTCAAGAGAGAATTCATCTCATCACCCATGGCATTGCACCACTTCTCCTTTTCCTCACTCTCAACGACTTCCTCAAAATTGGATGGAATCTCATCAGTGATAATAGGAAGAGCAAAAGCAACATAGTCACTATACCGAGCTGGCTTGGTAATTTGTCTTTTTCCTCTGTTCTTGGCAATAGACTCTTGAGGTGAAACTTGCTCTTCAACTTGAATAGAATCTTCAAGTTCAACTTCTTCAACATCCTCATGGTCTCCCACTTCTTCACTTGTAGTGGCTTCGACATCAGCGGAAATAGGATTTGAAGTACTAGAGGCAACTTTCTCAAGCTCCACCTGTTGGACATCTTTCACATTCTTTTCAGAGTCTCTGAAAATATTTTCTTCATCAAATGTCACATCTCTGCTGATTACAAGTTTCTTCATCTCCAGGCACCATAACCTGTAACCTTTGACACCACTACTAAAACCAAGAAAGATAGCCTTTTTGGCTCTAGGATCAAGTTTATTTTCAGTTACATGAAAATAAGCAGGTGAACCAAAAATACGAATAGTCATAATCAGTAGAAGGTTTTCCAGTCCATACCTCCATTGGCATCTTACCCTGAACAGCAGTTGAGGGTAATCGGTTGATGATGTGACATGCATAAGTAACTACATCTGCCCAAAACGACTTGCTCAAACCCGACTGAGACAACATGCATCTAACCTTCTCAAGCAAGGTTCGATTCAATCTTTTTGCAACTCCATTTTGTTGTGGAGTTCCCCGGACACTAAAATGTCTTACAATCCCTTCCTCTTTGCAAACTTTAAAGAAAGGGTCGGATGTGTATTCACCACCATTATCCGATCTCAAAATCTTAATCTTTCTCCCAGTCTGGTTCTCAACCATTTTCTTCCAACCCAAGAAAATGCTCAACACCTCACTCTTGTGCTTCATAGTGTAGACCCAAGACCTTCTTGAATAATCATCAACAAAGGTCACGAACCACTGTCTACCACTCAAAGAATGAGTCTTTGTAGGACCCCAAACATCCGAATGCACATAATCAAGAATACCCTTCGTCTGATGTACAGCAGTACCAAACTTCACTCTAGTTTGCTTCCCCAAGACACAATGCTCACAGAAATCAAGCTTACAAGTCGTGGCACCTTTTAGAAGACCTTGTTTCACAAGCCCTTGTAGAGCTTTCTCACCGGCATGGCCTAATCTCATATGCCACAATCTAGTAGTATCAGAATCGGATGTGCCCATATTTTCTGAGACTACAGATGCTTCACCTGTCACAGTGCTTCCTTGCAATAAATACAAATGGCCACATCGAGGAGCTTTCATCACAACAAGTGCACCATAAGTCACCTTCAATGTCTGCCCATCTGAATGAAACCTGAAGCCCTTGGCTTCCAAAGTTCCCAAAGAAATAAAAATTTTCTTCAAATTCGGTACATACCGAACACCTGTCAACTCTTTAACCATGCCATCATGCAACTTCAAACGAATTGTACCAATTCCTTTTGTTGTGCAAGGATTGTCATCTCCCATGAACACAACACCGCCATCAAACTCTTTCAAGCTTGAAAACCAATCCTTGTGAGGAGTCATATGATGAGTACAACCCGTATCCAACACCCACTTAGTAGCACAATCAAATGATGAGGAAGTGGTTAAAGCAAAATCAGAAAAATCTGTTTCAACTTCAGCAACATTAGCTTCAGAACTTTCTTTACCTTTGGTCTTCAATTTAGGACAATCTCTCTTCCAATGGCCCTTATTACGACAAAAGACACATTCATCCCTTTCCAAAGGTTTTCTACCTTTAGAGTTTCCTCTAGGTCGAGACTGTGATTTTTTCCTACTAGAAGATGATCTTCTCTCCGATGATCTACCTCTAACAAATAAAGCTTCCGAAGTACTATCATGATTTTTATCTCTATGCCTCATTTCATAATTCATCAAGGCATTTGACACATCTTCAAATTTCACAGTTTCCTTACCATGCATAATAGTGGTAACAAAATGCTCATAAGAGTCCGGCAAGGAATTCAACAATATTAAGGCCTTATCTTCATCCTTAATATCCTCATCTAAATTTAACAAGTCGGCAATCAACTTATTAAAAGCATCAAGGTGTCTAATCATTTTTGTACCTTCTTTGTATTGGAAGCGGTAGAGCTTTTTCTTCAAGTGTAGCTGGTTCTCTGCACTCTTCGTCATATACTTGTCTTCCAATTTTTGCCACAACACACTTGCCAATGTCTCCCGCATCACAAAATACTTCTGAGTTTTTGCAAGGCACAACCGAATTGAAGAGCAAGCCCACAAATTTAATTTCTCCCATTCCGGCTTCGACATAGCTTCCGGCTTCTCTCCCAAAGCGGCAAGTAGATCTTGTTGAGCCAACACATCTTTGACCTCACATTGCCACATCCCAAAGTTGTTTGTGCCATCAAACTTTTCAACTTCAAACTTTGCATTTTGCACCATAGTTCTTGCAAATCCGGAGCTGCTTCCAAAAGGATTCTCATCTTGCCCGTCTGACATTTTTGGCAATTAGACAGTACCCAAGAGCAACCAGTGCTCTGATACCAATTGTTATGCTAGGATAGCACCAAACTAAATGGAACCATCTTAAGTTAACCCACAAGAAATTTATCAAATGAAAATGAAAGAACAAAATATAAAAGACACCAAGATTTTAACGAGGTTCCTCAACAGTCAGTGTAACTGGAGTACGTCCTCGGAGCAGTAGGAGCTCACCATATAATCCACTATCAACCAAATGGGAGTTTACAAAGTGTTGACAATCTCACAACCCAAAAGCCCAATACACCCAATAGCTCTCACACACCAAAGAAACAAATAGAGAAAGAAATATAAAGAATAATTTCTTCTCTATACATATAGCTCAAAGCTATTACAACAACAATTACTTTGGTTGATGATTACCAATCAAATGAAGCAACAACTTCTTCTTCTGTTTTAGGCTCTCTGCAACTCTCCCTTGCTCTCTGCAAAAAGGAGCTCTTTCTTCTCTCTTGTGTTTTCCAAAACCGAAATGAGCTCACCTCTTCTTCTTGCTTCAAAGGCAATTATATTCTATTAAACCAACACCCACGGGTGTTGAAGAGAACAAAAAACAAAAAACCTTTTCCCTTTTTTTCCTCCCCAAAACAAGGAAAGGTGTTGTCCACCTTCTATTTTTTAGGTTTGTTTAGCCGAAAGGTCTTTTGGACACTTGTCCACTTGGCCACATACTCCAACAAAAACTAGCACCAGCTTGAAGTTTTCAACCCTAATAGGCATTGACCCAGTGGATGGAATGGACACAGGGAAAGAAACCCCTCCACCGATGCTAACCTATGTTCCTCAGTCATTCGATCTTGAGATGCCTGTGATGGTGATTGGTTCACGTTTAGGTGAAGTGAAAAGGAACATTTTGTTTCCTCCTTGTGCTCCAAAGGGTGTAAACCATGAGGACTTCTTCAACGAATGCTGGAAACTGGCTTGTTATTTTGTGGCAAAGGATTATGGCCATCTTGACATGCGAGATGATCATACCAAGGGGATTACAGGGAAAGCTACGTATTGTTTATGCAAAAATGGGAAGTCTAGGCAGCCCATGAGGAGGTTTGTTGGAGGGGTTATGGTTGCTTTCATAAAAGCTTATTTAGAAGGCGATAATAGTTGGCTATAAGAGAAGGGGTTGAGACTTTGCCAATAGAGCTTCAAAGTGTCAAATTTCTTTTGTGAAATTTAGATGCATTCTAGATATGTTACTTGCTTCATTACAATTTTGATAAGGATGCTTCAATTAATTGCATTTTGCTTTTTGAATTTGAACGTAATGCATAGTCCGCAGATGTGAGTGTAACCCATTACCCCAATATAACATCAAACCAGACGTGCATTGTTTGCTTTTAGCCTGAGGAATAGAAGTTCTTGGAATGGAAAACCCAAAAGCTCTTACGCAGCTGGTAATCGAACTTTTGCTCAATGGAATTATAGGAATTCATTGGGTATGTTAAAAACTTTAGACTAGTATTTACATTCGGAAGTGCTCAATAGTTTGCACTCGAAGGACCACACGTTACTTTGATCTGTATTGCAAAAGTTTACAGTAGGTTACAACACTATGCCAAGGAATTAAATTCGGCATTTGTGTTTTCATTCATGGATAAACTAAATTTATGTGTCATAATCATTTCGATAACTAACAAATGTGCTTGATCCAACTTCTCTATATGAAACCTTTTCTTTTCGTTAGTTATAGAGCTGTTGGTTGCTTAATCCCTCTTTTCTTCTTTTATATTCGTAAACCGCATTGAACTTGTTATTAGGACAATCTAGTATGGCACCGTACACAATGTAACTTATCCAAATGCACGATAATGCGAAGGACAATTTTGCACAATTCAATCCGCTACAACATGCCAACCAAACTTTAACGTTTTATGCATAGCTAAGGTTGATGATATGATTATATAGGAGCTGTATTAGTTTTTGAAACGAAAAGTTTCTGCTGATTTCTATCATTTGCTTTTTATTTTTCTTTTCATTCCCTGTTACTATGTCTCAATGTGGGCATTTTTTTGTTTGTGTTTCTGCCTTTAGTATTCATCATTGGTTACTTATTTATGTATGGGTTTTTATCACAAATGGTCCCTGAGATTGATCAAACTCATCATTTTGGTCCCTCACTTTCAAAATCAATAAATGTCATCTCTAAGATTCACTACTTCACATCAGTTTGGCCCTTCCGTTAAGATCCCTCAACTATTCTATTAGTTTGTATGTGGGACCCACAAATCCAATGAAATGGTGACACGTGGATTACACAAAATAAGGATTTTTTTTTCTTCGCAAATGGTCCCTGACATTGATTAAACTCCTCATTTTGGTCCATGAGTTTCAAAAACTAATAAATTTGGTCCCTAACTTTCACTACCGTACATCAATTTAGTCATTCCTTAAAAAATTTCCTTAATATTTTTTGTTTGTGTGCTAATGTGGTCCCACTAATCCAATCATATGGCTAGTTTTGGTTTTTGTTTTTTATTTTACTTTTATTTATAAATCTTAAAAAAATAGTTTCTTATAGTTAATTCATGCGGCGCCAGATGATTGGATTAGTGGGACAAAAAATATTGACAAAACTTTAATGGAAGAATTAAATTAACATGTGGTATTGAAAGTCAAGGACCAAATTTATTAATTTTTGAAACTCAGGGACCAAAATGAGGAGTTTGATCAATGTCGGGGACCATTTATGATAAAAACCCTTATTTTGTGTAATCCATGTGTCACCATTTTATTGAATTTGTGAGTCTCACATATAAACTAACAGAATTGGTGATGAAATCTTAACAGAATGACCAAATTGAGGTGCAGTAATGAATGTTAGGGATGACATTGATTGATTTTGAAAGTGAGAGACCAAAATGATGAGTTCGATCAATCTCAGGAGCCATTTGTGATAAAAACCCTTTATGTATTTATTTACTTCATGTTATAGATTTTTGGTTGAAATAGATTAACACCGACACTGGCTGGCTTGTTGTGGGTATCAGAGCGCTCTGTTATTGCAGTTTTTTGTCAGTCTCAAGCTCTAATTTTAGGGGGATGAAGATGTATGCCTTTTAACTTTTTACTTGTTTCAAATTAGGTTAGTTTCTAAGAATTTCTGTTTTTAAGGCTTTTGTAGAAGTTTCATATTATTTTTTCTTAATGTTGGGAATGTTATAAATTCCAAATTTAAACAAATTCTTGCCGAGTACAGTCCAACACCGTTGTGTTTACCAATTTTGATGTGATCCACTTTCTAACGTCCAAGGGGGCTTCAAAAGGTCTAGCATAGGTTCTTGCTAATGTAGCTCCATCCGAGTATAAGGTAGTAATGATATTTATGTTTCCACCACTCATTTCTTTTTAGGTAAATTATACAAAACTACATTAACTATAGGTCAAACCACACTATCATACCTCATCTTTTAAAAATAACAATATCATACATCATCTTTAGAATTTGTTGCGATGTTATACCTCCGTTAGTTTGTCTGTGAATTTCTCAATTAAATGTTGACCTGGCTTGATGCGGGGCCCAATTCCTCACCCAGATGGATTCCATGTGGCACCACACCCAAAGTTTTCTTGCCAAAAATGAACACGTTAGAAAATATATATACATATATATATATATATATGTATATAATTTGAACCCACCAAAAAGTGAGAAAAAGGTGATCTAACATTTTAAGCATAGATTATCATCCTTGACCCCAAATTTGAAAAATCTCACCCAAAAATAATGATATAACCACAACAAAACTAGTGTATTCAAGCACAAACTACTCATCATTTATGAAGAAAAATATTAAATGGGCCAAATTATGCATAAAACCTGCTTAATTATCCAGAAATTCATAAACCTGTTAAAAAAACTAACTGAATTCATCTAGCATCTCCAACCAACATTACAAAACCTACTAAATTCATAAAAACCTGCTACAGCATCAATTCAATTCACAAAAGACCTACTGGATGCATAAAAGTGAACAGTACCGCGAGCTTTTCGTTAAAACTCCCTAAATTGTATGATTGGTCTATAATCGGCCTCATTATTTTTCAATGCCTCTTTGATCTCATTCCTCGATTTTTGTAGCTCCTCGTACAAAAATCCCCATTCATGGCTTTTTATCCCCATCCACAAGTTGAAGAACCTTAAACAACAGTTCAAACACTCTCAAACAAAGTGAGACCCTATTCCAAAAATATGCACTCACCATGGTAGCATATGCCGTTTTCCCTTTTATACTCTTGGAATGTTTGCATTGTTCCCATTCATCACTAGCAACCATAATCCTCGAGTCTTTTTTTCTTATCAACCAAGCTTTGCAAAGTTGGGAAAGCAGCTGGAAATCTTGTGACTTCAAGCCTCACTATGTCTCTTTTCTTTGTATACTTTCTCATCAATGCTAATGTTTTATGATGAGCATAAATAAAGATAGTAAAAGTCTTTGCCTTTTCAATGACTCATTTGAACCTAGGTAGGTTACCAATTCATTGAAGCATGAGGTTCAACGTGTGAGTGGCACATGATGTCCAAAACATGTATGGCCTCTTTTCCATCATATTGTTAGAAGAATTGTCAATTACCACTTGAACTACATTTTGTGAACCAACTTCTTCGATACACTTGTTAACATATTCAAAGATGTATTCCCTGGTGTGTGCTTCATTAGACTATTTCTTGGAAGAGAGAAATATTGTGCCTTGTTTGCAATTCACACACAAATTCATTATACTTCTTCTTTTTCAATCTCTTCAAGCATCGATCATAATTGAGCAACCATTCAAAGCACATTCTTCTTCATACTTCTTAAGAAATTGTTTTACCCCCTTCACCTCTTCTTTCAATAAAGGCTCCCTTAAATCATATTGACTTAAAGGTTGGTAACCCATGCCAAATTGACCAACCACTTCCACAAAGCTTTTGAAGTTGTCGTTATCAATGGCATGAAAAGGAATATCGGCTTCGTAGACTTATCGAGCCAGATATTGATCCACCTGAAATCTTTTCAAATTGCATCATGGAGATTTTGTTATCGCTTACTCTTACTTCCATCATTTGATTTTGAAGGACCAAGATTGATGGAGGATGCAAACCTATCAATAGGCCCAAGAGTTCGCGACCTTTTCCTTGACCCAACAACTTCAATATCTTCATTTTCTTCAGTATGTGGAAGTTGAACCTTTTCCCTCACTTCCTCATAGTGATTGTTTCTTTCTTTCTTCTTCTTTTTTGTTTCTTCTAATGCAGCTTTACATTTTGCTTTATCTTCATCCGAATACTTTGTTTATCTAGCTACATTTCCCTTGACATGGGCTATGTTTTATTTCATTCTAAAATGCCACCACTGAGTATTTTTTTACAAAACTTACATTGCACCTTATCCGAGTTTGAAGGATCCACTAACACCCCATACTCCCATCCCACATCATCTGAAGCACACTTTAATAGATTATCTGATTGGGTGGATAACATTGGATTAGATGCTCCGGATGATACAGTGCCCGCCATCTAAAAATAAAATTCCATTATCAAATTCACTACAAAGTTACAAACAAGATTATCAAATGCACAGATACTTCATTAGCTCATCAACTACACAAATACTTCAAACATTCCATTATCAAAATTTCAAATACACAGATATGAGATACTTCTATTCAATACCTACTTGAGCAATACCTATAAAAATCATACCATTTGCATATCAATTCATGAGCTTGTATGTTATGCAAGTCAGAAGAAACTGAAATCCCATCCCAACCTAAAGGATTATCCCAGGCCAAAATGACTCCGTTATGATGATGGTTTCTCATGTTCCCAACAGAAATGCCAAACTACACAAGATTGTTTCATATACCTCGGTATAACATTCTATATTCACTAACTTCCTAACCAGTGTAGGCGCTACCAAAACAAAGTAATTAGTTAGCCAGAAAAAAATTTATGCTGCCTCGTCAAGACAACAACAGGATTTGGAGATTGAACAGCTTTTATTTATTAAATCGCATAGTTCATTGTACTGTATTCGAGCTCCTAACCCATCTATGAAATTAGTATTCCACTATCCACAAGAAACTATAAAAGTTGCCTATATTATTAGAATTTACACCCATATTACAGAATCTTGCATAAAAAATATATATGAAAAACTAATGAGATTCACTTGGGCATCTCGATTCCTTGCAAAGACTTAACTCCTTGAGATTTTTTTTAATATATTATATATCAAATTATCAATGTAGAGCAGCAAATCATTGCAATTGGCATCAATTAGATTTTCAAATAAAATATGGGAAATGTTAACCTGCAACTGCAAGCCATGGAGAGCGTGGAACTGACTCAAATGAGAGAGGTGGACCGTGGAAATCTGGTGATAGGATAGGTGGAGATTGTGGAAATCAGGAAAGGCAAGATGATTTGCCTAGTAAAGAAGTCGAGAGACGATGCCCAACAAAGGATTCGAGACGCGAGACAGCCAATGAAGATGAGATGGAATTGTACAGAATTGCAAAAACTTCGAATCTTTAGAAAATTAGGTTAATAGGGGATGAGCTCGTCGACACGGGAACCTGAAGTTAATTTATTTAAGTTTTAATTTAGAATTTAAATGTTAAAAAAATAAAAAAAATAAAAAGACCACCTAGCCTCCTAGCTCCACCTAGCTGCCTAGCTTCCAACCGATTTTTCCAAACGCCTTGCCTAAAATTAGGGCGGGGCTGCACCACCCAACACCTAGGCGGCCACTTAGGCCAATTTTTAGAACAGTGTCTGCATCAAGCCACGTCAGCATTTAACTGAGAAATTCATGAACAAACTAATGAAGGTATAACATTGCAACAAATTCTAAAGATGAGGTATGACATTGTCATTTTTAAAAGATGAGGTATGATAGTGTGCTTGCTTTGACATATGGTTCAGGTAGTTTTGTGTAATTTACCCTTTCTTTTTTATCATTATTGTTGTGAGAATTGACGTGTTGTTTATTAATAGAACTTAAGTTTTAATTAAAGAAAATCTCATGCTGGCAAACAATTTATTAATTAGGACCTTACATAAGCATAATAGTCATAAATCTCCTAATTGCTAATATTCATTACAACTTATAATATGTGTACAGTGAGACGTCTAAATAACCTATAATAAGTTGACATGTGTAAAACAAATTAATTAATAACTAAAATCTACATGGTCGGTTCAGGGTTTTGGTTGGTTTCAAAAGTGTCAAAACGAAACCAAACCAAAAGTAAATTAGTTTTGTTCAGTTTTAAAATTGTTTGACTTTTTCTTGGTCAAAACTAAACCAAACTAACTAATACGGTTCGGACCGGTCGGTTTGGTTGGTTTGGTCCGTTTTATGCTCACCCCCATGTGCCATTGGTCTCATCATTAAGTGCATACACCCGTGTGTCATGTTTTGTATTTGTGTTTTAAGTGAGATTTTCTCTTGAAAATAATATTTAGTACTAATTGCGTGATTGTTTAGTTAATGTTTGTCATGTATCCAAAAAGTATCCATATGATAAATGATTGGCATGTGATAAAATGATGAAATGGGAGAATCTCTGCTCCTTGTGGCCTTGCGTTCAAGTTTTCACAAAAGCATATGGCTATAGATAAATATGTCTCTTTTTCTTTTTCATCATCGATATCTGGCTTGGCTGCTTTTATCAGAAATAGCCATAACTGCAATCACACGGAAGAAGCAACACCTATAAAGTTCCGTGCCAATCAAATAATGATATGTATGATAAACCATACATACGTGGTTTTATTATTGGCACAAAAGTCTCCGGAATAAACACTCTTGAGTCTTGCTGGCTTTACCAAAGCAGAAGCCGATGTTTCTCTTCTGCCTTGGGCTTTTGGACCTAAAAATAACAACAATGCGTTTGGTTTGCTCAAAAGAGAGCCACCATTTCCGAATAACAAAAGCCTTTTCAAGCTTCAACAACGCCACGAGAAATAGAACAAGGATCCTCTCCGGATCCTTTTTGTAGGGATCTGAAGGATCAATCAATTTTGTCTGTTCATCGTATATCGTGTGGTTAAAAATCATTTTAAATTTTAAATTGAATATAATAGTACCTAACAAAAATTGACCGTATGATATACGATGAACGAATAAGATTGAGTCATCCTTCAGATCCCCACAAAGAGGATCTGGAGAAGATCCTTGTTCTGAGAAATATTTGACGGTCGTACGCACCACCACCCTCTTCTTTCAATAAACCCTAAACCCATATTACTAAAGACACCAGTCACCACCACGTACAGATTAAGTACACCACTGGACACCAGTCACCACCACGTACAGATTAAGTACACCACTGGTCCATTGAAAACGAGATACACTGAAAGCTAGTTTGAAAGCTAGCAAAACTGTTCGATTCTTCGTCCCCTCAAAAACTTTTCTAGTTTTCACGTTTCGATGAGTTTTTTTTTTATTATTCCGATAGGAAAGAAAAAGTTACAAAGGAAAGTCTTCAGGGCAAGAAAAACTACAAAAATTCCAAAACCAAGTTGAACGCTCCTCAAGAAGAAGAGTCTGTCTTCTTCAAGACAAACTATCATAAGAAGACTGGGCTTATAATTGTACGCTTTTATATGACTGAAAATGATAGAACCCACACCTAAATAATTGGGGCCGAGGACCTCCTCCATTTATAAAAGCGACGCTACCTAAGGAGAGTACACTAGCAACGAGATATCTTTTATCGGAAGTCCCTGAAAAGAAATAACGACTGTAAAAATTAAAGTGTAAGAGAGAGTAAACTGTTAAATTTCCCATAAATCAATACTTCCAATTTCTCTTAAAACTTCTTGTAAAGAAATATGGAAGTTAAATTACAATATTTTTTTTTTTAAACAAATGATATTATCTATATTAAAAGTGTAGAGAAGTAAACTAAGCCTCACAATGGGCTAGCAATAATGTAGTTGGTGAGAATTGAACCTAAGGTTTCTCATTACATGCTGAAAAAAAAAAACATTAGGCCATAATACTAAATGACAATTAAAATATCATTTTTTAATGTTAAACTTTTGATTAAATTATTTTAACTTAAGGAGAATATAATAGTAATTTGACAATTTTTAGTTACAAAGAGGATTTTCTTAATAATAATACTAGTAAAATACACACACGATGAGATAGAAAGAGAACGGCACATGTACTTAAAAATAAAATAGTCAAATTCTCATTTAATAGTATACATAATTTTCATTTTAACTTTTTTTTTTGTTTTTTTTTTTTTTGGTCAAACGATAAATTTTGTTAGATTAGTCATCCACGGAGTTCGAATCCACCCCGTTATACAAGAGCTTAACTCATTTCTACCACTGTGGTAAAATGCCACTTTTACGCATTTTTATTAATTGAATAATCAAAGTTATTTTATAAAGAGGGCATGCTTGTCTCTTCACTCTCCTTGGTTGATAGGGAATGTCATTGGAGATGGATGTTTTCAAATTCTCTGCAAAATTTAGCTAAGAGCTTCTTTAATCTGCTCCAAATTTAGCTAAGAGTTCATTCAGAGAGCCCATTAAAGATGACTGATGAGATTAAATTTGATTTCAGTAAGAGTCTTGTTTTCATTTGATAATTATTCTTCACAATACTTGCAAGTGTGAGAACATTTAAATCTTGAAGCATTACAAGTCATGCTAGAGCGAAAAGAATTTATATATGATCATGATATACTGTATTTATTTCTTTATTTTTCTTAAAGTATAGAAAGAACATATTTCTTAGTTCTACGCAAAGCTTTTTTCATAATAGAAGAGTTTCGAGAACATTATATTATAAACGATGCTGATTATCTTTTGCTTGTTTCCATTTTTTGTTAACAATAAGAATAATAGCTACATATGTGAATTTAGCGTTGAAATAGTAAGTGGCAATTATGCTCTTGTGAAAGACAGAATGTACACCCTTAAAATGCATTCAAAGACGTTTGATTAAAGTAGAAAAGATGCATTCAAAGTCTGTACCACCAATCCATGTCAAATCAACCTATCACTTCGTTTCTCTCTGTATCTGTGCTGCTGCAGAAACCCAAAACAAACAAAAGAAAGTGAATATATATCATGTGCGCGGGCATGGGCAAACTGACGCGGCCTCGCTGTGCTCAGAGTGCATAGACCAGACCAGTAGCAGTTGACCTTTTGGCTAATTTGAACGGATCATGATCCTCTCCTAATCTAAAGATGAGAATCTTCATGATCAAGAGATGTAGATCGTTGGATGAAAATCCAACGATTATAATTATTATAATTTTAAAAAGATCTTCTATTTGTAGCCGTTAAATTTTTATCTAACAACCTATATTCTTTGATCATGAGAATTCTCATCCTTAAATTATGAGAGAATCCTGATCCTTTACGTATAATTTGGAGCAGCCATCCCATCATCCCCTTCCTCTTTGTCAAAATGTCTCACCCAATCCAGCAAAAACATGAATAATAATTCACTCCGTTTCAAATAAATAAAAAAAGAATTTAAAAAAGCAATGTCCATAATATAATGTCAGAGCCTCGTTAAATGATGGATTCAGCATAATCTACGGCTTTGCTCATATATATGGACAAGAATTGTCTGCCTTTTTACTTCTGGTGTCCTTCCGTGTCTTTCTGTTTAAGTGGTTACGGTTAAACCATGTCAATATTTTATATTACTATTTATTTTTGTCTTATTATCTTTATAAAAAAAATATAAAATGTTAACGTGACTTAACCATAATCACACAAAACAGGAGGAAACGAGAGGGCACCAGAAGTTCTATCCTTGTCCATATATATTTGTGGTGATTTTGGCGGTAACGACTAACGAGAGGGATCAGGATCCTCTCCTGATCTAAGGATAAGGATTCTAATGATCAAGGAGTGTGGGACGTTGGATGAAAATCTAACGGCTATAATTATTATAACTTTAAAGGGACTCCCTTGTTTGTAGCCATTGGATTTTCATCCAATGGTCCACACTCCTTGGTCATGAGGATTCTTATACAAGGATCAGGGAAAGGATCCTGTACCTAACGAGAGAGCCCAAACGACATCTCCTCGGGATACATATAAACGTCATCATTTTCCTTGGGTTACATGTTTGGGGGAGGCAGATTGTCTGCCTTTCCCATCAGTTCCTATTTTGTGCGGTTACGGTTAAATCACGTCAACATTTTATATTGATTTTTTTATATACAAATAATAAGACAAAAAGCAATAGGAATATAAAATGATGACGTGGCTTAACCGTGACCGCATAAATAGGATGGGCTAGATGAAAACGAATTGATCTAATATATATACACACACACACACACATAGGCAAGTGTTATTAACACTCCTAAAATCCCATTTTACACTCCTCACAAATATATTTTTCTTTCTAATTATAGAAAGTTTGAGGTGCAAAATGAGATTTTTGAAATACCAATAACAATTCCCTACAATATATATATATATATATATATATATATATATATATATATATATATATATATAGTAATGCTAATTAAAATAAATTTACAAATCAAAAAATATGTTACCAATAGAAATAAGTACATTACTTAACATTTAAATAATCATTCAATAATTAACTTTTATGTCATTTAATTTACTAAATTTTACTTACAAATTTAGTTTGCCTATATATATCCCGTGGTAAAATCTCTCTTTTCATTACAATTTCCTTTACTCTTAAATATTGTTTCGAGTCTAAGGCGCGGTTTGAAATTACATTTTTCTACCAAAAAACTGTCAAAACATGTGTGGCAAGTAATTAGAGGCCTGCTTTTTAGAAGCACCAATTAAGTTGCTGTCTAAAGTCACCTTCATTTTTTCCTTTTTTTTTTTTTTTTAGCAAAGAATCAAAAAACACGAAAGTTTAATGAAAATTTTCTAGACATTGAATCAATATCCCCTTTATCTGAAGGACCTAATCTACCCCTAAATTTTAAGCGCTAAAATTATTCCCTAATCTAATTGATACCTTAGCATATATTTATGCATGTCTCTGCACAGCCTGACCTTTATACTTACATCTTTTTCATAACTTTTTCTTGTTGCTCGATGAACAATTGATTGCTCAACAGTACAAAATTAAGCTTTGAATTATATGGTTTTCATATTAAAGTATTTATTTTTCTTTCTTTTTGGTGTATGATTTTTTTTTTTTCTTTTTGTGGTGTTCTATAACTGAGTAATGGATTTGATAATCTTGATCGATTAATTTTGATGGCTCTTCATTTTAATTTATTAGTTTTGGATTTCATTGCTCTTGTCTAAACTTTCACGTAATCTTTTTCCATATGATTACTTCTATTTATGGACTTATGGCTTGGGAATTGTTCTACTATTATCATCTAAATGCTCATGTAACAAATTCGATCAAATTTTTACTAGAGTAGTCGAATTTCTGTTAGAGTTGTTTGTAGTCATGCCTGAATTCGCATATTTATCTTATATTTTCTTGATGTAAACCTGATCATTTTTTTATCTATGCATCCAGAGCAACAATCATGTGATTTCTTGATAATGAATTGGACAGAGGTTTTTTTTTTTTTTTTTTTTTTTTTTTTTTTTTTTGCACTTTAGTTCTTTATAGTAACAAATTGGCCTGATCAATTAATTTTTTACTTTTTGTATATATAAAAAATATTTGCTAAAATTCTTAAGTGACTGTATCAAAAAAAAAAAAATATATATATATATATATATATATAGATGGTTAAGAAGGAAAGTAATAGGGCAAGTGGATCCAACCGCCGGCTGTATGGCCTGCTCACAATACATCCCTATTTTGTGACGTGTGTGTCAAGTAAGTGGAGGCAAAAAATTGTCCTGGTACTCACTTTAAAAAACGAGGTATGGGAAAATGTGAGTATTAACCTAAATAAAGAGACTGGAGCTGAGTGTAGTAAACAATAGCTGAAAAATAAGTGGGATGCACTTAAAGAGCAATGGAAATTATGGAAAGAACGAAAGGGAAAGGAAACTAGTCTCGGATGGAATCCCAAGCTCAACACCGTTGATGCTTCTGATGAGTGGTGGCATAATAAAGTTCAGGTTTCTAAGCTTCTTGTTAGTTTTTGGACGTTGTCTGTCTATTATTTAGCATGAATGCAGTTTGTCTTTAAATTGCAGATCAACAAAAAATATAAAAGCCGCATAAAAAAGGAATTAGTCATGATATGGAAGAGAAGCTAGATTGGATGTTCATGAATAATACTGCTACTGGTGATCATGCTTGGGCACTCTCATCTAGTGTACTTCTATATGAAAATAATGATGAATCTGATGAGGATGATGCAAACATGGCGAAGGGCTTACAAAATAGTAGCATTGCCGAAGTGATGAAGACATTTTCATCTTTACCTGGTTCAGGGCTTGTGAGCACTTTGTGGTTATTTCACAACTCGATTATTTCTAAAATGAAGAAGAGAGAAATGTTCTTAACTATAGAAGATCTGGACATCAAGCTTCAACGGCTTAACTATGAGCAAGCTGAAAATTAAGTGCCATATGATGCATTTAGTTTGCAAAGTTTTATACTTCACGGTAGACAGTGTAGTCTAAGATATCTTAGAAGTTGAGTTTATTATTTTGATTTGTCATTTGGGATGGTTACTTGGATTTCTTTGTGTTTTACTTGGGAATATAATTGGAAGGTTCTGAATGCTTTATTTAAGAATTTTTTTTATTATTATACTTGAGAGTCATTTAAAAAAAAAAAAAAAAAGAGTTGATTTTAGTTTGTTACCCTAAAGTTTCTTAGTTTTCAACATTTCATACATTCAGTTTTTTTCGTCTGAGTCTAGTACATAAAGTCATATGTTTTGGATATTTTATATATCTGTTAAGTTTTCCATCAAACCATCAATAATTGATGATGTGGCGCCCACGTAGACTATGACTGGCCACATATCAATCTGGCACATGCGAACATTAAGAAATTAAAAAAAAAGATTAAAAATTAAAAAACTAAACGTAAACCTCTTCCCTCCCTTTCTCTCTTCGACTCCCCCTTTCTCTCTCCCTTTTTCATTCTCCCACTCTCAAAGTGGTTTTACCTAGAATGAAACAACAAAAATGGATTCATGAGGGTTTAATTACCGATAGTATGTATCTTCCGGATTCGTTTAGATAACAAAAAAATTATTTTGGTTTTTGTTTTGAAAAAATCATCATATAATAATCCAAAAATTGCAACCCCTATCCTCTGTCACCTAAACTTAAAAGGTTAAAAAAAAAAAAAAAAAAAAACTAATGAAAATGGCTTGAAAACTTTGAGTTTTAACGATAAAGACAAAACAAAAGGTAAAGTACATAGTACCAAAAAAAAAATTCATTTTACCAGAATCCTTACCTTAAGAAATTAAGAAATTAAAAAAAAAGATTAAAAATTAAAAAACTAAACGTAAACCTCTTCCCTCCCTTTCTCTCTCCCCTTTTCATTCTCCCACTCTCAAAGTGGTTTTACCTGGAATGAAACAACAAAAATGGATTCATGAGGGTTTAATTACCGATAGTATGTATCTTCCGGATTCGTTTAGATAACAAAATAATTATTTTGGTTTTTGTTTTGAAAAAATCATCATATAATAATCCAGAAATTGCAACCCCTATCCTCTGTCACCTAAACTTAAAAGGTTAAAAAAGAAAAAGAAAAAAAAAAACTAATGAAAATGGCCTGAAAACTTTGAGTTTTAACGATAAGCACAAAATAAAAGGTAAAGTGAATAGTACAAAAAAAAAAATCATTTTACCATAATCCTTACCCCTAAAAAACACATCCTAGACTTCCTTCAAAACCCTACCAAAGCCCCGTCGTCACACGCTTCAATCTCGATGTCGCTAGCAGCTCGCCGACCTTAACAAACTGCGATGGTCTCGACGCCCTTCGATTTGAGCTTCCCTGACTTCTCCGGGAAAAGCTGCAGTTACAGCAGCTTGGAGAAAAGGGAAAAGGGAAAGGCGAAGAAAATTATAAGGCTCTTCAGCCACAATCTAGAGAGAGGAGGAATTTACAGAAAGAAATTGAGGAAGAAGGGTTATGTGAAGATTAGGAAGAATAGAGGTATGGATGCGCTGGTGGGGTACTGGGGTGTTGATTGTGGTGGGAATCGAAGAGATAAAGGGAAGAGGTTTAGGTTTAGTTTTTTCAAAATTTTAAAAGATGAAAGTTTAAAATTTTAAAATTTATTTTATTTTTTATTTGTAATGTTTACCTAGGCTAGATTGACACGTAACGTCAAGTCATTGTTGACATGGATGTCCAGTCATCAATTAATGAAGATTCTGACGAAAAATTAACTGATGTACAAAAGTGTCTTAGAATTATGTTAATTTGGTACTAAATTGGGACAAAAAAGCTTAATGTATAAAATGTTGAAAACAAAAAAAATTCAGAGTAGTGAACTGAGATTAACCGTTATTTTAAATTTATGGTCCAATAAATTGTTACTAAGCATATGAATGTTGTCTCCAATTTTCATTTTAGTACCTACATAACAAATAGACGACGATATTGAGGAACCTCACGACATACATGCAACCCTAGCAAGACCCCCCTATGGCGGGAAAAGCCCCAAGAATCCATCGTATTAATACCCGAAAGAAGTTAAGATCATGTTCTAATTAGTTTTAAAAATGACAAAACTAAATTCAAGATATGTGAATAAACATCAAGTCAACTACACAACGTCAAATTAACATGCATGCATGCAATTAAATATAATAGGACATATTTATCTGACGGTTTCAGGAAAAAAAAAATGTCAAACAATCTGCAGGGGAACAATTTATTTTCTATTTATCCAGAAAAAAAGTTGAAAAATCATCAGGCACGTATATAGCTACAGCCATGGGCGCATCGCATGGGATCGGGAAAATTATTACTTCTTAGAAACACATTGAAATTTTAGCAAATCCATATGTGGCAGAGACCCAGAGAGCATGCACACATGCATGTGTGAAGCAGAAGCAGTAGCTGTGGAGATCTGCAGGGTGTGCAGTTAACAAATGATGGGTTGACCCACTTGGACAAAGACGACCCAGAGATGAAAGTGGAACAACTTACTTCCCAGGGAGTACTTAATTTTTCATGCTTGGAGTGTGAGTCGGTAACAAAATAAATAAGCAGCCAAGCAGGTACGGAAATTTCCCATATGCTGTCGTATGCATATCCCCCCTCAACAGCCAAAGAGATTATATATACCGTAGTCTTTGACTTTATACACAGAGATCGAAAGGTAGTTTGGGTACGTACTGAGTAATGCATATGAGTATGACTAGAAACCATCGCGAGCGGGGTTTGAATCTGGCCGTCAATATTTGTGGATCTACAAAACATCTACGGTCAATGTATAATGCTATTAGCGCCTAGGGGAGAGGATCCCTTTTCACCTAATCCCTCAAATTCGAGATCCAAACTGTTGAAATTTGATCTAATAGCTACAATTATTATAACTTTTACAGGAATCCTCTTTTTGTAGCCGTTTGATCAAATTTCAACGGTCCGGATCAGAAACTTGATAGATTAAGTGGAAAGGGATCCGGAGGGGATCCGTTTCCGGATGTGAACTTCAAAGAAAAGACGTTTTGAATTCTTATCGGTAAATTAAACGCTAAATAGACGTCTGAATGCAGAAATCGTAGTTCCTACTTGCTGTTGTACATGATGAACATGTAATGATGATACACATTCGATGTCTCTCTCTACAGCTGGTAGCTAAAATAATAAACCACAGTGCATGGAGAAAAAACAATTAAAACCCCTTCCAAAACATTAAAATTATAATAATAATAATAATAATAATAAATAAAACATAATAAGGTTGAGCAGAGTACTGTACCTCCTCTTTTCCCAATTTCAACTACCTAAAATCGAACTGAAATACAGCAATATGTGAAAAAGGCCCAGCTGTATGTCCCGTATACATTCAAAATTATATTTCAGCAAATATACCATACTTAAGAAATTTTTGCCTATTATTTTATGGATCATAACAACAAAATTAACAAAACAAACCAAAAAGGGAGAGAGAAAAATCAGACCCTTTCGAAAAAGAAAAAGAAAAATCATACCCTTTTCATCTCTAGACTAATTTTAATGGTTGGTTTAAACTCAAAATTTGAAGGGGTATTCAATTAAAATTTTAAATAATTCATTGAAATTCAACTTATATTCAATCAGGATTTTAAGATAGTTTATTAAAAATGAAAACTAATGAAAATGGCTTCAAAACTTTGAGTTTTAACTAAAAATCACCTACTAACTTTATTCAATGATGAGGACAAGAGAAAAAAAAAATTAAAAAAATACATAACAAAAGTTTGGTGCAGCCCCTACTTACTACGCCAAGTACGCCTGCGAGAACTTCGTCAATTACAGAGAGGTCGAGGCCAACGACAACCAAGCCCTCCACGAGCTATTCCTCAGGGCCTACAATCAATCCCTCTGGGTCTCCAACAAGGTAAATAATGGTGTATGATCCAGATGAATATGGAAGTAAAGGTTACAAAGAATAAACAGAGTTTGATTTTTCTTTTTGGTCTTTTGTCGCGGTGAATGCTTCTATTGGTATAAGCTAGAAAGATCTCACTCCCAAGTCCCCAACCCACTTTGGCAGTTATCATTGTGGACGTAGTGACCTTGTTGTCATGTTCTACTTTCAAGTTTCTTTCTAAAACATAATTTTTTTTTTATTTTTTATGTTTTCGATGTTTTTGTGTGAGTTTCTGGTGAACCCAATTGGGTTTTCTTGCGATTGCAGTACTCAGTGGACGAATTTGCGACCGATAAGTTGAAGAAAATCTGCTCCACTTAACGTGCCTGCCAAGTGTTCGATGTAATGCCCGAAAGATCATGAAGATATCCAGGCTACAAAATGTGAATAAAGTTATAATAATGGAAAAACTTGAATTAACTGAGTCATATGTGCCAATATATGTGGAATACTTTTGTAAAGTTTTTAGAAAACCTAATGCCAACATTGTTAAAGGGAAGAAATAGAGATTTGTTCAGAGTTCAAATTGATTTTGCATTTAAAATGTAAGAGAGAAAGTAACGCACATGCATAGCCGTAGTGGTTGAAAGGATGTGCAACACAACAGAACATCCACCATCGAAAAGGTAAGGCCCTTAAAGGCTTCGATGGTGCCCTCTTCTCCATTGGGCATGAATTCGCCATAGCCATCCTTGGCAATCCCTCCTATGGCTGCTACATGGTTCTTAAGGCACTCCTTGTAGTAAGTTTTCATAAACAATGTAGTAAGTTTCATAAATAGTGTCCTAAGTTTCATAAACAATGTACCGTGAGTCTGCGCGTAGGATTTTTTGTCCTTTTTATTAAAATTATGCCTTTTTCATTAAAATTTAGGGTAAATCTCTATTTACTACCCTCATGTTTCATGGTTTTCAACATTTAGTACATCAAATGTTTTTCGTTCCAGAGTCATATCTAAAGTGTAAATTTTGGAACAGTCTTATATATTCGTTAGTCAAACTGTTAACTCTGCCATTAATTGATGATGTTGCGCTCATGTGGACAATGACTGGACACCACGTGTCATTGAAAGGTCCACGTGGAATTTAAAAATTAAAAAAAAAGCCCAAATTTAAAATATTAAAATAATTAATTATAAAAATAAAATTAAAAAAACACCCAACCCCTTTGTCTTCCCAACACCCGACACCCCTCCACGGCTCCACCCCGTTCATCTTCCCCTTGTGGCTTACTCGATTAGCCTTCCATCTGTTAATGTGAAGCTTCCTTAGTAGCTTGTAGCGTTTGGTGATGGAGACCAATCCTACATTGGTCCACTCGGGGCTCTTAACCAGGTGCAGAATCTCCAGATCCAAGCAATTGGAGATGGCTGCCAGTCCCACATCGCTGACTGAAGCTTTTCCAGGTGGATCTTAACCATGGAGGTCACTTGCTCGTTGATTTCGACAACCCAGTCATCAGAGACCTTCTTGAGCAGGTGGAGGAAGGAGACCTCGTGGGGGTGAAGGTGGTTCTGAGGAAGAAAACGAGGAAAGCTAATGTTACGAAATGGGTGGAGATGGAAGATGCGACCATGGATGAAGTGGGTCAGAGCTGAATCTGGGTAAGGATTGAGCAATGAGGTTTCTAAGGCTCGGGGAAGATGCCCATTTGCAATTAAAGGTGAATTTCTTTGGTTTTTTTAGGGTTTGGAAGTGGAAGAAAGCAGAGGAGGAGGGTAAAGAATATGAAGGGTCCGCAACGACGATGAGTACTGAGAGGTGGACGACGGCGAGGGGTTGCTGATGAATCTTAAGTCGCTGTGCTTAAAGATGGATTCTGGAGATTCATGACGGCGAAGATGAAGGAATTGGAGGCTCTAAGGTCACAGATGCCTCTGGCTTTGGGCAATTGTGTCAATCCGGCAAAGTTTGTGTTGGAGGCGATATCAGAGGTGTTTCTGGTGGACAATATAATGGAGAGGAGCAATAGGGGGTGTGCAAAGGAGAAGGGTTGCAGAGGAAAGAATGGGAGGAAGGGGGTAGAAGTGGTGTATGTGTTTTTGTTTTTTTTTAAATTTTATTTTTAAATTCCATGTGGACCCTTTAATGACATGTGACGTCCAATCATTGTCCACATGGGCCCCACATCATCAGTTAACGGCAAAGTTAACTGTTTGACTAACGGATGTATGAGACTGTCCCAAAATTTACACTTTAGGTATGACTCTGGGATGAAATGATGTACTAAATGTTGAAAACCATGAAACATGAGGGTAGTAAACAGAGATTTACCCTAAAATTTAAGTTCTTTTGTCCTTTTTATTAAAATTTAAGGGGTTTTCATTAAAATTTAAGTCTTTTTAATTAAATAAAATTATAGCATGATTTTTTTTAATTATTAAAATAAACTTAGCCCAAGCCCTTTTCATGAAAGTTCCTTTATTAAAATCCTTAGAAATCTAAGTGTATTCAATTAGGATTTTAAAGAAGTTTATAATATTCTAGATTTATTCAATTAGGAATTTATTTAAAATTTTTTTAAAAAAGTAGAGGAATTTGAGAGATTTCATAGTATATTTTAAGCATTCACAAATCTCACATCTCTCCCTGAGATTTCAAGGGAATTGAATCAAAATTTTACATGGAATCTCTACAAATCAATTAAACTTCATCAAAATCTATGAATTTATAAATCCATTAAAATCCCTCAAATTAGCAATTGAATGCACGTAGTTTTAAACTCGCCCGAAGCTTCTCTAATCCTTGGGCTAAAAAAGGTCAATGGCTACGACCTAGTTATTGATGTTGTTAGCTACTTGTGGAAAGACCAACGACTGTTTTTTTTTTTTTTTTTATCGGACGACCCACATAGTTTGATCGTTGGTTGAAACAACAAGCCATATTCAATTTTGCTTACAATCAAATTTATAAATACATTAAATCCAATGGTTGAGATCGAATTTGAGCAAATCTAATAGTAAAAAGAAGATCTAACAATCCAAAATTAAATTCAACGGCTAAAAAAAGTTACTGAAAAAAGTTAGGCTAAAATCATTCTTTAATAATTTTAAACTAAAATTTTAAATCAAAACTATTGAAGAAGAAAAGTTGTTTATGTGGTATAACCTAAATTTTTGGCCACAGAATCTAGTTTTTAACTCAACTACTGGAGTTAGTGTAAGTAGAGTACTCTGGACTCTAGAGAGAGAAAAATAAGAATAAGCTCATGATATTGAATTTTTTTTTATTACGTTCGAATCATAAAATAAAGTGATACACTACATATCACATATATTAAAACATAAAATCCAAATACTCAGTTCAGTGGTAAGTACTTACTTTTTAATTATGTCCAATAATAAACTAACACATGTTTTATTATTTTACTTGACCTCAACTTTATTTCTGTCCATAATAATTTAACTTGCAGCAATAATGCAAAATTAATAAAAAAAAACAAAAATATAGATGTTACATTCTCACCACTTCACTTGTTCCCCACGTTTAGCAATAGCAATAATAATTAGTATATGCTGTCAGTGACCAAATACTGGGGAAAAAGGTTTAATAATAATAATAATAATTACTAACAGATTTTTTAAAAGCTAAAGAAATTGGACTATACTATATACGCTACTAGTGTAATTAAATAAAAATTAAATTAAAACGGTTTAAATTTAATTAATTTACTAGGGCATGAAGAGATGGTTGCCACACTTGCAGCGCCAAGCTTCGGGGTAGTACTCGAGAGGTATCGAGACACCTGGTTGGATGGCGACGTGAACTGCCTTACACGGCGAGCAGCTCCCGCACTTGGATCTGCAACTTGGTGGCGATGAACCCAGACGAATCTTCTGGTGGGTCACGACTCGCTCCAATGCTGGCCCGCTTTCACCTTGATAATGATGATGATGCCCACCACCTCCTGAAAAAATCATTTTATCATCACGAGTTCAAGCTCAACAGAACCGATTCACTACTGAACGAGTCAAAACTCAAAAGGAGGTTAGTAATTAGTTGTTTCGGTGGTGTGGTTTTGTTACTAAGTTGCTTACCAAGTTGGGTTTGAGTGGTTACTGCCGTTGAGGCTGAGGTGAATAGGAGAAAAGTGAAGGCTGTGATGACAGTTGATGCCCTTATATAGTGGTGGTTGTGGTGGCGGTGGCGGGAGCGGCGCAGTACGCCCATCACCTGAGGTGGAGGTGCGCAGGTTACGAACTGGGCTACCTGGGAGTGGGATTGATATGGTGATGTAAATAAAGAGTGAGTAGGGAGATTGAAAATTCAGGGATGGAGGGAGTGATACTTTCCCGTGCTTTTATTGTTGTTGCAGTTTTTGCCTGTGAGCGTGTGAGGAGGGATGGTCCAAGTCAAAAAACAGAGTGCCCAAAAGATCAAAGAGAGAAGCTTATGGAAAGAACGAGGGATTTATTTGGATTTGTATTATTGTTTGACTAAAAGGGTGGAGAGTGATGGGACCCTTGTAAGGCCCTCCATGATTGGCATGTAGACGATTAGAGTCATGATTAAAAGCCATATTCACTAGAATGCCATTGAGATAGTGGAAGGGTGTGTAGCAAGAGGAACTTGGACAGGACTGTCTAACTGATGACCGGCTTGACGCATTGCCAGACAGCTTCACAAAAAGTACGTCGCTAATAAAGAAAAACAACATATTTTGAATGCGGTTCTTAATTTTTAACATTATTTGATTAAAATTTTAATAGTATTTAAAGTTTGATCAAAGTTCATTAACTTTGTATACCTCATTATATTACTATTAATATTTATATTTTTATAGTTTTGACATAAATTGTTTGATATTTTATGAGATTTATAATCCTATAAATTTAAAATCCCTCATTATAATACTATTAGAAACGGTTACAATAAAAAAATTCAAACATTTTGATTGAATAAATGGATAAAAACTATGCAAAAATAAGAAATAATAAATGGCAAAAGAATGTATCCATATTGTTAAAAAAAATTGGTACATTTCACATATAACAAAGTGGTACATTATTAAAAAAGAATGGCTACATTATAAATAAATTAGGGTACAGATAAAAAATTAAAAAATTATGAGTACAAATGAATTTAAAAAAAAAATATAGGCGCTAAAAGAAATTAATACATGGGTACAAAATAAAACTAAAAAGAAAATACTACAAATTAAAAAAAAATGTTGCAAATTAAAAGTGGGTACAAACTAAAAATATAAATATATGATACAAAGTTTAGGCATAAAACATAAATATACCATATGTGTGACAATTCGTTCCAAATTTTACGTTTTTATTTTATTTTAAAAGCGTGAATTTACGAAATTGCCCTAGAGGCAAGGACTTTGACTTCCGTTGACCATTGACTTGAAAGATGTGGGACTTATTCTTTTAGCATATCCTCGTAGTACTCATTGGTACGAACGTATAGGCGAAAGCCGTTTGCGAGTCCGGATTATAACGGTATAGTTACGGACGTTCGAAATTGGTTATTCAAGGTTAGTGTTTATTTAAATTAAATCCCCACTTTGTGGGGGATGCCCAATCAGAAATGGAGGGAGAAAAGAAAAGAAAAAAAAAAAAAAAAGTAAATGGGTTTTCGTCCACCCGCACCCACCGCGGGTGCCCATTTTCCAAGGCCGATTCCGGCCAACTCCGGTGGAGTTTTTCGATGCCATCACCACCATCTTGAAGCTCTCATTCCCCTCTACAAAACCCACCCAAGAACCACCTTCATTAACCATGGGATGTGGAAGTTTGAGGCCACGAAAGTTGACGAAAATCAATGGTGCTCCGGCCACCCTTCTCGATTTTCCGGCAAATCGGCAAAGCAATGGCCGATGCCACCACTTGGGCTTTGTATCCCATCATCCCAGGAGCAAAACCCAACCAACCTTGACCCCGTTGGACCACCTTAGACGACGAATCGACGTCGGGAAGTTTTAGGCACCCGCCGGCTTCGTGGGCAAAATTGACCATCTTCCGTCCACTTTTGGACTTCGTGGCAGGTATGAAAGTTGCTCCACTCACTGAGATCTTCATTTCTGTGAAGTTTGAGAATTTTTTGGAAATAGTTAGATTTTCCGGCGAGTCGGGGCGGCCGACCGCCACCCGCGGCGGCGCGTGCGGCGGCGCGTGGCCAGTGAGCCGCCAATGCTATTTTTAGGCTATGTCGAATGGTTTGAATTCAGTTTTGTCATTTGAATGACATAGGTTGATCGTTGGAACCTAAATTCGTTATGATACGTTACTTGATAAAAATGTGAATCAATGATCCGACCGTTGGATCGTCACCAAAATTGGATACATTATAATACGTAATATTTAAAGATCATAGGAATTTACGAATCGGGAATCCGACTTACGGATCTTCCTGAATTGGATTTGTAAGTTAGTAAAATAAATGTTCACGGCCACTTGTTTTAGGCAATTGGCGGAGATCTGACCGTTGGATCGTAATGAAATTTTAATATGTTATTCTAGAGACATATTGTGGATTGTTGGGAGTTGTGGATTGAAAATCTGATATGCAGATCTTTCGGATCAAGTTATACAGGGTCGTAAACCCTACCGTCGATCTTTGATCGACGATTGACTTGTGGTCAATGGGTATCAAACTATTTCAGAATGTCGTTGAGGTTGTGTTTTATGTGAATTACGTATTCTACGGATAAGAGTTCTGAGATGTGATTTGATAATTGGCCACAAGGACTGATCATTTAGGACGCCTCGATGCGCGTGCTAGAGAAGTATAGCGTGGACTCCAGGTGAGTGGATCTTTTTCTTTTTATTGTGCATATTATTGAGAGTTCTACCGACACTTTTAAATTGATTAGGTATATTACCTTCATATAATTATTGTGAATGCTTGAAGTACCTATATGAACTACGAATGGCTTAATCCCTATTTAGGGTACGTAGGCAGTCTAACGAGACGTTAGATGCAGCCATAAAATATTTGAGACAAAAGCCTTGCTTGGGAAATTGAGTAATGCGAAGGAAATTGATAAAGACAAGTTTTAGTTTTGTTAATTAGTTAGTTAAATTAGAGTTAATTGGGTTGTCATGAATAATTATCCCTGAAAATAAGTAGTTTGGGAGTAGGGCGTTACTGATTGTACACTTCACACCATATTGTTTATAATTGAAAATGCTACGACATGGTTGAGTAGTAGATTGCATCATGATATATCTATATGTATATTACTTGCATATAATTATTGGGAATGCTTTCAAGTGTAAAGGTGAACTCAGGACACCCAGGTAAGTTCATGTGAGTTTATGTACTAGTTGAATCGATTACGTTATAGCATGACTACAGTTATGAGTTAGGCAACTTTGATACTGTCGTACTGGTTGCCATGAGTTGCACATGTTATATTGAGATGCGTTGAGAGCTCATAAACCTGCACCCCGGTGTTAGTGCTCCCGCCCATGGCCAGGGCACAGTCCTTCATGTGATGTTCACCTCCCGCACCTTATGCTCACCTTGGATCCAAGGTAGGTGCACAGTCCTGTCGTACAGACCACCTTAGGTGGTTCCGAATCGTAGGTGACCCGCGATTATTCGCCCAGTCTTCACGTGATCGTAGCACTCGAGCGTATTTATTTACACCCAGTCGTGTCGTATAGACCACCTTAGGTGGTTCCGACTCGTGTGCAGGTATACTTATTGAGCTATATGCTAACCAGGATTGATGAGATATGGATAAGTCGTACAGGTCACTATAGGTGACTCCGACTTATATGCTAGCCAGGATTGACGAGATATGGATAAGTCGTACAGGTCACTATAGGTGACTCCGACTTATATGCTAGCCATGATTGATGAGATACGGATAAGTTGTACATGTCATTTTAGATGACTCTGACTAATATATCACTTTGTATTGATTTAGTTCATTTGGCCTACTTATTAATGTATGGTGGATTTGATGGCAAACCGTGGTTTTGGTCATTTCCGAGTATGGTTTGGATATATGTATATATGTTATACTGTCTTATGGAAAACGATACGGGTTTTACATTTAGGGGCATTACTTTTAGAGAGGTAGTAACTTTGGGAAGCTTGGTTTTATTGCTTACTCACACCTTCTGTTTGGTGCCCTCCAGGTTTTAGCTGCTGAGTTTGTATCGACAAGAATTTGTGGCGAATCTTAGTATTGATGGATATTTTTGAGGGTATGATTCTTACCCACGTTACTGTACCTTACTTATGCTCTGACATCGCGCGTGAAATGGGTTCGCTCCCACTCGTAGCGCACTCTGGTATTTGGACACTTTTGAATTCAAATTCATTCACTTTTTATACACTATCACATTTTATGGCTTCGTCACCTTCTAGGTGTCGGCCAGCACAACTCGATTCAGGGTCCAAGTGGACTTTCTGGGTCGGGGTGTGTCAATATGTAATTTTTCTATCATTGATTAAATATACAATGTTATGTGACGGTATACACATGGGTACAAACACAAATAAAACTTTAAAAAATATGGGAACAAAAAGAAACTAATATATGGGTACAAATTAAAAATGAAAAGAAAATTGGTACAAATTAAAAAATATTTGCAAATTAAAAATAGGTACAAACTAAAAATAAAAATATATGACAAAAAAATTTAGCCATAAATATAAATATACTAATTGTAACATTTTTAACACTAAAGGAATATATTTTAAAAATAAAAATATTTTATTATTCAAATAATTAATGATGTTATTAATACCTAAGGACCTTGATCAAAAATTGAAAATGAATAGGATTCTAATTAATGGAGTAACAAAAAGAATGATGCGAACCTAATTTCTCCAAAGAAAAACCCTTACGCAATAAAATACACATCACTCGTCTCACTCACACTCAATCTCTCCTCCTTCTATCTCTCACCCTCACTCACTCTCTCCTCTCTCTCTCTCTCTCTCTCTCTCTCTCTTTCTCTCTCTCTCTCTCTCTCTCTCTCTCTCTCCTCTCACTCTCTCCTCTCTTCCTATCTCTTACTCACTCTCTATCTTGCCAAAAGGTATTTTATCTCTAAATTTTAATTTTTTTTCATTAATATGTGTTTTTTTGGAGTTAATTATGGGTTTGGGGTTGGATACAGGGTGAGGGGTGGAGTTTGGGCTCGGATTTGGGTTTTTGGTAGGGAATCGTCGGGGCTTTGACGGCGAAAGTTAAGGAGTTGAGTATTAGGACACTATCAGACCATATTCATCGCCACCACCACCAAAATAGATTTGTATTAGGATTTTAGTATTGTACTTTGTTAACTTATATATACATTTTTAATGTAATATATATTATGGATAATTTGATCACTATTTTTCATATGTAATTTTATTTTGAATATGTCAATTTAAATTAAAGTAATTAAAAAAACATATAATTAAATTAAATTAAAAAAGTAAAAATTCGAAAAATCTTGAGTTGCAAAATATTTCGTCGCGCAAACAATTAATATAATTAAATTAAAATAAGAGAAATAATAACATAAAAAGTCAAAAATCTTGTGTGACAAAATATTTCATCGCGCAAAATATTAAATTAATGAAAAAAAAATGAAAACCAAAATCTTTGCACGACGAATAAAGTACCTTCGCGCGATGAAGATTAATGTTCATCATGCAAACCCTTCATCGTGCCAACCTTATCTTCATGAGCTTTGTGTGACGAACCATGCGCGGAAAATTTTATTTCGTTGCGCAAACTGTTTTTTTGTAGTAGCAAAAATTCGAGCATCATCTAAACGTGTTGATACAACTTCAAACACACAATTCTACTCCATGTGAGAGTGACATTTACATGTTGAAGGATACAAGAAAGAGGAAATTGTATTAATCCAAATGGAGCAATGATCCTTTAACTAAAAATCCATGACTAATGGTCCCTTAGCTCATCAAAACGTGCAACTATGGTCTTTTTCGTTAACTTCGTTAAAACTTCCGTCAAAATAAGTCACACGCACATGAGGCTAAATAAAGGGGCAAATATGGAAAACAAATGAAAAAAATTGTAGCAATGGTCCCTTAAAATAACCCAATTGAAGAAATGGTCCCTCAACTTTAACGCAATTAGAGCATTGGTCCCTCAACTTTAATCCAACTGTAGTAATGGAATTCTGATGGAGTTAGCGAAAATGACCATAGCTGCACGTTTTAATGAGTTAAAAGACCAATAGTCATGGATTTTTAGTTGAAGGATCATTGCCACTTAGATTAAAGTGGACAGACCATTGCTACAATTTCATCTACAAGAAACGTAAGGGTTTAGTGATAAAAACCTGTAAACTTGTTGATTTGCAGGTGGTAAGATGCAAACTATGAAAGTAATCTTGGTGTGGTTAGGTGTTGACCAATGTCGAATTTTATGAATCTGTCATTACTTATTCACTTAAATGACTAATCCAGAATTGGCTGCACGTGTGTCTACTATGTGGTGCTCTCTTATGATGGAGCATATTGAAGAATACAAAAACTTCCACATATGAGGATTGATAAAAATTAAATGTAACTTATATTGAATTGTTCCACTTTTAACACCACCAACGCGTTTGTGATAAAACCATCACTGACACATCCCGACCGGGATATTCACTAGGACTCCGAATTGAGCTGTGTTGGCCGACACCTGGAAGGTGACGAAGCCATAAAGTGCAATGATGTGGAAAATGTGAATAAATTTAAACCTAAAAGTGCCTAAAAACAAGAGTGCACTATGAGCGGGAATGAACCTAATTCACATGTGATGACAGAGCGTAAGTACAGTTAGTAAAATAAGGTGAGAATTATACCATCGATGCTAATCGCCTACACCAAGATTTGCCAATAATCCTTGTCGGTATGAAAACTATGCTACTAACACATGGAAGGGCGAAAAACAAGGGTGAGTAGACCCAAAAATAAAGTTTTAATAAAAACCTTTTGAAAGCGTTATAACCCCTCGCCGTAAAACTTGTATAGTTTCCAGAAGATAATACTACTATATAGGTATAAAAACCAATGCACAAGAGCAGCGAAAACTGAAGTAAGCCATGTCATAATATCACAGCAATAATAAATGTAAGCTAGGTGTAAAACCAATATAAAATAGTATACCAGTCGGATTTACTTAACGTGGCCTGTGCCACTGGACCTGTAGCTCATCAATATAGGCTAGTACAAGAGTCAGAGTCACCTAATGTGACCTGTACGGCGGGCTGGTTATAAATATGTACGCTTAAGTGCTACGATCACATGAAAGCTGTGCAATAAATCGCGAGTAACCTACGAGTCGGAACCACCTATTGTGGTATGTACGACAGGCTGGCAGGCTGGCACCAGACTTGGATCCAAGGTGAGCGTGCTGTGCGGGAGGTGAACAATTACATGAAGGCTGACCTTAACCTCGGGCAGGAGCACTAATACCGGGGTGTAGCCATGATGAGCCCTAAACAAATGTGTGCATACCAATGCAATACAACCCATTCAATCACATAATACTCACCTGAAGCTTACCTGAGTCTCCGCAGCATCACACAATACAATTCACAAGTGTAACAATGCAATATTAAAAATGTAACTTATTTACGACATGGCAAGCAAAGCATAGTTCCATATAAAAAATAAAAAAAAAACGTTTCTAGAAACCATAAAGTTTATACACACACACTATAAAAAGGAAAAAGACCCACTCATTTGTGTTCCACGCTACAACTCCCTAGCACAAATATCGAGGTGTCACGAACAATTGGTGCCTAAAACAATTATCAAATCATGTCTCAGAATTCTTATCAGTAGAACACGTAACTTATATATCATATTTGGGAAGATCCTTACATCGGATTCCCGATCGGTAAGTTTCTAATATCCTCAAATATTGCATACTATAACGTATCAAAGTTTGACGACGATTCAACGGTTAGATCGTTGATTGCTATAATAATCAAGCGACAGACCTTAATGGAACTAGGTTCAAATGACGGAAATTCGTCAATCGAACTTTATGTATGGAATTGGAGAATCAAATTTAGCTTAGGAAGGTTAGGGGATGCCTCGGCCCACGTGTTGCCATACACGGTGGTCGGCCACCTCAACTTGCCGGAAAAATCAACTGTTTCTAAAAATTCTCAAATTTCACATAAACGAAGATCTCAATGAGTAGAGCAAGTTTTATATCTGTGGCCAAGTCCAATTTGGCCAGGAAATACTTCAATTTGTCTCAAACCTGCTGGAACCTAAAAATTTAGGTGAGCTTCGATTCGCCAAATTTGCAACTCCCCTGTCCCCAAACTTGTTTAGGCTTTGTTCCTGACCTTTAAAGGAGTGCTTTGATGGTGAAGATCAAGTGTATTTCATTTGGAATTGGCGACTTGCCACCAAGAGTCCCATGGCGCCGTCGCCGCCGTACACTAGGAAAATGCCTCATTTGCTTCAAATTTTTGGGTGATCAACTAAAGAGGAGGGGCGTGATGATGTTTGTAGGTGATTGGGGGGGTCCTAATTCGCCGGAAAAAATGGTGGGAATGCATCGAAATTCACTCACGATGACCGGGTTTTGAAACGAGTGACGGGTCAAGGGGATGAGGACCAGGTTCCTCTCATTCTCTCTTCCCTCATTTCCTTCCTTTCTTCTCCTCTCCCATTGGTTCTCTCATTTTCTCCCTTTCCTAATTGGTCCGGTTTCCCCCTTTTTTCTCTCCTTTATCTGCCCTTAAATCTGTGCCACACACGTGGCCTTCCAGATTTTGCTCCAAAAATCTGGAGCATTACAAAAAATAATAAATTTACAATTTTGCCCTTGATTTCATTCGTTAACAACTCCTTCGTTATAACTCCAAATTACATTCCGTTTGCGCCCATGCGTTCGTTGCGACGAGTACTACGAGGATACGCTAAGAAAATGGATCTTACATGACTCGACAAGGCAGTCAACAAAAGTTAATGAATTTGCCTCAAAAGGCATTTTCAAAAATTTCACATTTTAAAATTATAAAAACCGTAGTTTTTGGGGACGAGTTGTTACAATCTACCCCCTTAAGAAAATTTCGTCCCCGAAATTTAAAATAACTTGTTATATAAGAATAGTGAAAAGACAGTAGAAAAACAACTATGTAAAGAAGATATCAAGTTAGAGCAGTTGCATAAAAAAGAATGTCATTCTGTCGCAATCGGAGTGCAATTATTCCTCTTCATGCCTCCAAGCTCATACCTTCATCCTTCCTTGATAATATAGTAGTATGATACCCGTATAAAATATAGAGTCAAAAATATGTAATAATACGTAACAACGTAAGGTCAAAAATATATGCATATAATAAGATAACAACAAGAAATAAATGTATAGTAATGTACAATTCAAATACTTGTATTGAGTTTAAAACTGAAAATGAAAATAACTCACCCAAAAATTTGTAATAGCAAAATACCTATAAAAACTACTTAGTAGGAAAATAATTTGCATTGAAAATCAAAAACCCAAAATGAAAATGGACCTTGCTAAGCATTCATCGTATCACGAATTTCGAGAATGAGCGTGTGTGTCACGAGTCGAGTCCAAACCTTCATTAACTAATAACTGCTGCCGTAGATGAGCTGACTTGCTTACTTGCTTAGTGAACCTAACTATTAAGCCATCGATATTACAGTCTGCAACCTATAATGTTGATAATTAATTGTTGTCTCAATAAGCTAGTGAGAAGTTCCCGAGGATGCCAAAATATCGTTTTGCTTCGCATGTGCGAATATGCCTAGATCATTTAATTCATGTCTTGATCGTGATGTTGTACTATCCCAGACCGCACTAATCCAGTTGCTAGAAGTGTTTTGACATCCATGTAAGCCTGAACCATCAGTCTTGAAGTAAAGTAGTGAAAATGCACCTGGACGAACACTTATCTTAAAACATTTCTTTCGAGACTAACCACGATGATCGCTTTCCAAATTGATGGTATAAGATCTGAAAACTTGATTAGAGAAACTATATCTCTGACCACATTCTTTAAATGACAGTTGCAGTCTCGAGTCACACATAGAAATTAATGCCACAATCACCGAGCTCAAAACCTACATTTGTACCTTCACCAATGCCACGCTGAAAGGCTGCTCAATCTTCAAGACCATATGAAACTCTTCTTGATATATCTGGTAGACTCATGAGAAGATTATGCTCCAACAGTTCCCGCTAGCATCGATATGAAACTGGGTGCACGCATCCGCCAGGTTGATATATCGTGAATTCCTCACTGTTTGAGCGAGAAACCATGTCGAGGAGGCTTGGTAATTTCTGGAACATTTAATCACCAACGATCAAGATTCGTTCAACAAAGTATTCGTTGGGTGATTGAGGAATTAATGATCAAACTAAATTTTAAGCGTTGAGCGATTCTTTATACAATCTGTCTGCATAAAAAAATAATATGAGGTGTAGTGGTGTGGACAAGAATCCAAGGATGATTAGAATGTCTTCTAGCACAAAGAAGCGAATATGGAATCATAGTCAGAATAGACGCTGGTCTAAATGCCAGAAAGATCTGTTAAGTTCAATAATGAGGAATTTTACCAAGTGGTCTAAACATAGTTTCTCTGGACCAACATAAAATGAGCTAACTTGTCACGTCGATCGATGGTCATTGAAACATCATCATAACTCCATAAGTACAAGATACCTCGTATTGGAAGCTTATGGTAATATTTTCCATCCTTATACAGATACAGGAAGTGATTATAACCATCCAAATAATTTATTGATATCTCACAAGTAATGTCAAAACAATGCTTGTGAATTCCAACTAAGGTGGGATAGAACAAGCTAAAGGTGCTTAGTAACTACGTTTGCACCACCAGGGTAATACACAATAGTGCATTTATAGGCATTGATTTGACTCTTCCATCGTTGCTATCAAAAATTTTAGCTTATCTCAAATGAATATGTATTTGAGAAATCTAAGGTTGGTAAAGGTTTTAGACACATTTCTCACCAAGAAGTGGCATCCGATATTTCAAACAAAGATAATAAAAATTGACTCTAAGTCATGAATAGAATGGTTCATTTCAAACGGTTGTAACTGTTGCAAAGTATAAGTGATTCTCCGTCATGTTACCTCAGCACAGTTGAAACATCCAGAGAACATGTCATCATGGATTTTCAAATGATCAATGTCATCAAAAAATGTAACACAAAGGTCGGAAACTTTATTCATAATCAACACCCCAAGCTGAACTAACTTTCCTTGGTCGATATGTGAGGAAAAACATTATAGCCGAAAAATCGCTAACCAATTGTTGATAACTTGACAAGACTAAAGATATCTTAAATCTCACAACACTTTGTGAGAATGTCAACTTTCTTCCGCTACAACCTTTTGGAAAAGAGTAAAGAATATCCTTTACTGAGATCATGTCTCCCAAGAAAAGTACCAATCTAAACAAAACTAACGTTTAAGAAATTTTGTATAAAGCTAACTGTCAGTATTTAGAGAATTTGGTCTCATTACTGAAGCGGATGAGAAAGTCATCAGTAAGACTACTATGAATTCAACAGGCTACAAAAGAAAGCTCAAACTCAAGGAGTTGGTCGAAGAGACCATCAATTCGAAATAAGGCTAACTGTTTTTCGTCGTCACCTGATTTAGTTGCTAAAATCTAGTTACGATCCCAAGGTTCGATCTTTCGCCTTCACAGATAGGTTCGAGGTTTCCTAGATAAGGGGTTAATTGGATAAATTCCTAATCGGTAAGCTTTCTTAACTATGTTCTCTCAATGAAGTAGGACTTGTTCGAAAAGTCACAAGGAAAACTGATATAGTGCAAGAAAGTGGATTGATGGTGTACTTCGTTTCACCATTTGATGATATTCCAAGTGGGATTTTTGGAATATGACGCCTAAATGTACGTCTTCGAATCGTACCATACTACTTCCTTTCACTCCGCCACGTGCTAATAGATCTTCATAGCTTCCTCGATACTTCATTCACTCTAACAGTGAGAAATTAACTCATGCTTTAATTCTACTGTCTACCTGTGTAAGTGATCGAAAAGGTTGCTAGTTAGAGAGGTTATGTTTACCTAGATAGGTGATAAGGTAAAAACAACTATGAGCTTACTGTCCTAATACAGAGCTTGCTCCTAACTTTCCGAGATTTAGTTTCTTTGGCTCCATCAGTCACTGTTAATCAGTCTATTAGTTGCGTGCTAATTAACAGATTTATGATATTTTGATATTGTTCGTTACCTTGAACTTGTGAACTGACATTCTGGTATAAAGGTATCACTCCCAGATACTAGCACGTGTGTCCGGTATCAGAAATCATATCGCTTGAATACTGGTTGACAGGTCTTGGATATCGGACAATATCGTTAATTAGTAGCGCCACCATAGACTGATTATAGACTAGAGCCTGCTATGATGGTGGTTTTGGAAGACTGATAAGGAACTAGTCCCGTGAGGTGGTTCCATAATTCCAGGGGAAATACTCACTACCTCAGAGAATTCATACAAATCATAGGTATAATAACTCGTACTTCGGTGCCAATACTCATCAAAATGACAAGTACATCACCAAAAGAAATTCAGAAACTAGTATTGGTTAGAATGTCCCAAAGCCATAAAAAGGAATTTGCTAATAATCTACTTTAGAACGGGCTTAAACATAAGTTGATCTTTCTCCTGAAGATCCAAAATGATAATTAGTGCGTTTCAGAAGGTTAGTGATATTGGGAACCAAACGTGACTGTCCCTCAGATGTATCATTTGTCGAGTGCTACCTTTTTAGCACCTGGTTATCGCTCAAGACAATTTTGGAATCTTGACGAAGTAACTTCATAGGTATCCTAATAAATGATATGCTAATGGGTACTGCCAAGGAATCAAAATCAGTTCTGGTTTCCTATCTTGAAAAGGTTGATTATGATGGCGTGAAAATAATGATGGGATTGATTTATAGATCCCTGGTGATACACCATTCGATACATTATCCCTACTTTAGGGCCATCAACTTGTCTCCAATTTACATCTTTCCTTGGTAAGGAAGTTCTTCATTTTAAGTCTAAAAATGTTCGCCAAAGTGATCTTCTAAAGTGTCGACAAGTATAGAAAACTACCCAAAACTTAGGAAAGCTAACACATTTTTTGTATTTGACAAAGTGGCCAGATTCGAACATTAGGCTCAAGAACTGAGAATGCTTACATCACACGTGTGATGAACACAATACTGCCTAACTTATGCTCTGATACCAACCTAACACACCCCGACCCGGGATGTCCACTAGGACTCCGAATTGAGCTGTGTTGGCCGACACCTGGAAGGTGACGAAGTTATAAAGTGTAGTGATATGGAAAATGTGAATAAATTTAAACCTAAAAGTGCCTAAATACAAGAGTGCGCTGTGCGTGGGAATGAACCCAATTCACACGTGATGACAGAGCATAAGTATAGTACAGTAAAATAGGGTGAGAATTATACCATCGATGCTAATCGTCTACACCAAGATTTGCCAATAATCCTCATCGGTATGAAAACTCTACTATTAACACCTAAAGGGGCGAAAAACAAGGGTGAGTGGGCCTAAAAATAAAGTTTTAATAAAAACCTTTCGAAAGCGTTATAACCCCTTGCCGTAAAACCCATATAGTTTCCAGAAAATAATAATAATACTACTACGTATGGGTGGGCACTTGGAACCGAAAACCAAAACTGAAACGCGAATCGAATCGAATCGAACCGTACAGAACGGTTTGGTTTTGTGGTTTTGAAACAGTTTCAGTTTCGAAACCAAAACGCTGCATGGAAAACGGTTTGGATTTGGTTTTGGTTTTGGGTTTTCAAAATCGCACCAAAACTGAAACCGCACCCTATATTAAATGTTATGTTTTAAACTTTTAATTAGTTCAACTAGGTTACCATACTATCATCAAATTTTGCACTTCAAGTCCTGAAGGCTAAAACTCATCTTTATCTTTTCCTTAAAACTCATCTTCATCTCTCTCTCTCTCTTAAAAGTCAAAACTCATCTTCATCTCTTCCACAGCCGACATCAATGCCCTGAACTCACTACTTGCGACCTGGCTGCTTGCATCTCTGCAACCTCATTGCTTGCCTCCCTAGAACCCCTTCATCTGCAAGCCCTGAACTTTGCAAATCAAAAGCTTGGCAAATCATTCACCTGCTCTTCATTCCAACTAATATGGTAAGAACTTAGAACTTGTATTAGTTGGTTTAGTTAATAATTTGTAATTAAATTAGTTTTACAGTTAGGGTTCGTTTAAATCAAAGATTCAAAAGGGGAACTAGGTTAGGGTTCGTTTGAATAAAAAATTCAATTTAAAGTCTTAGATGTGAAATCGAAGATGAATCCATTGAATCTTTAATATGGGACGAGATGAAACTATGTTTATTTCTGTTGTAAGCACTGAGCATCGGTCATATTGAGGGGGCTGGAATAACATTAGCACTTTCTTCGAGTGTTCTGCATACCACATTATATATTGATAGCAAAATCAAGAATTTTCTTCAATGCAGTTTTTCTTACTCATAGGACAATGAAAACTCTGAAGTTAAGCAACTTATTCCACTTAAGAACTTTTTCCTCTCTTTCTTTCTTGTTTTGCAAATCGTCTATTACTGATTTTCTGTTTCATTGTTCTTTTGTTCTTTCTTGTTTTGGAGCACTGTTGCGTATGAGTTCTTTTGTTTTGTTTTCATTAATTTTCTGTTTTGTTGTTCTCTAGTCAGTAGTCAGGTGTAGTTCTAGTTGCAGCAGAAAACCGATGGATTAAAATCATTTTATGCAAGTGGCTCGAAAGTCATCTTTCAATTATGGTTAAATTCCACATGCCAATCTGACAAAACAAACTCATTAATAGTATGGCATTGAAATTCAAAGTTAGGACATTACTTTATTAATTAGTATTAATATTAGGTTACCAAATTGACAGGTTGAAGTTGAACTAAACTGCTTCAACTAGGGTTGAAATAAAATGGCATAATCACATATGGTCAGAGAGGCTTTCTTTAATGCTTGTGTTGTGTGTTGTAGATTATGTGAATTCCATTCATTTAAGATAATGAACATTTCGTATTTTATTTCAGTCAAGATATGAAGAATCCAGCAAGCATAATGACATTGGTCACTCTTTTACGAGGGACTCCCCTGAGAAGCCGGAGGACAAGGAACAGAAATTGACTCAGAAAATGAAATAGACGTTGAAGGTGACCCTGAAAATAACGTCGAAGAATCTGAATGCGAAGATGAAAAAGTAACTAACTTTGATTCAAGAAAACATAGCTGGGTTTGGGATCATTTTACAACATATTATGTGACGAAAAAACAGTCGAAAATCAATGAAAAGGGGGAGAAATATTTGGCCAAAACAGAGCAGTGTGGGTGACTATGCAGCTGAACCGAGAGTTAATGGCACCATAAGCATGAGACACCACATTGAAAGATATTGTAAGTTTTACCAAGGGAATAGAAGTAAAAAGAAAAAAGTTTTGGTTGAGGACAAAAGTAAAGGTAACAATTTGGTTGATGTTAGATTTTCACAAGAGAGTGTGTTAGAAGCATGTGTCAAGTTGGTAGTCATAGATGAGATGCCATTTAGTACCATTGATAAGATGAGGTTTCGGCTTTTTTATGCTGTTGGTATTCCATTGTTTAAAGTGCCTTCTAGAAGAACTCTTGTGAGAACTTTTCTCAACATGTGTGATGAATCAAAGTTTTATTTGAAGAAAACCTTAAGTGCCCATAGAATTTGTCTCATTACCAACACTTGGACAAGCACACAAAACACCAATTATATGGTTCTTACTACACACTTTATTGATCATGAATGGAATATGCACAAGAGGATCATAAACTTTTGTGTTATTCCTAACCACTATGGAACCACAATTGCAAAGTTAATTGAAAGTTGATTATTGGAATGGGGGATAGACAAAGTTATGACAATCACAGTGGACAATGCTTCTGCAAATAAAGTTGCTTTGAATCAACTTATGACAAAAATGAATAGGTGGGAAAATTCACAAGCTATTCTAGGTGGCAAGTATTTACATGTGAGATGCATCGCTCACATAAACAACATAATTGTGAGTCATGGGATGAAGAGGCTAAATAATGGCCTATTAGCTGTAAGAAATTGTATGAGGTTTATGAGGAGCTCTCCACAAAGATTGGAGCTTTTTAGGTAAGCCGTGAATAGGGTGAAATTGACGTGCAAAGCAACGGTTTGCCTTGATTGCTCTACTCGGTGGAATTCTACAATTGTTATGTTGGATGTAGCCTTGAAATTTAAGAATGCCTTTGCTACAATGGTGGACGATGAAGCAAGTCCCTTATTGGCTTACTTTAAGGAAGTTGAAGATGAAAAAGATGAAGATGGTGTGATTATTGTTTGCCAAACCAAGGGGAGGAAAAGGGTTAGACCACCAACGGAAGAAGATTGGTCTAAGGCGGAGGTTTTTGTCAAGTTTTTATGGGTGTTTTATGATGTGACTTTAAGGGTGAGTGCTTCTACACATCCCACAGTTCATACCGGCCTCCATGATGTCATAAAAGTGGAGACCACCATCAATAACTTAGAATCCCGAGCCAACATGCAAGTGGGTTTACCGTTGGAGCAATTATTGAGGCAATGACATCCGATATGGGATCAAAATATGAAAAATATTTTGACTCATACCATGAATTGAACCCTCTTATTGTGATTAGACTTATTTTAGATCTGAGGTTCAAGTTGAGGCATGTCACACAACTCTTTAGAAAGAAACTTTCCGACATTGAGGCACAATTGAAAATTAAAGAAATAAAAAATATATTGCGTGCCCTTTATGATGAATATGCTCCTAATGTTGAAGGTGGAAAATATATGAAGAAATCAGAAAATTTACAATCACAACCTTCTTCTACCTCATCTAATGTGGCTATGACGGAAGATGATCTAATTGATGAATGGATGCATTTTGTTGAAGATGGTGATGAGAAAGTGGTGGAAGATAAGGTGGATTCTTATTTGTTTGATCTCTTGGTACAAATTACAAAATAGGAGTCCACTAGGTATTTTAACATTCTCCTATGGTGGAAGGTGAATGGTAACGAGTATCCTATCTTGACCGCAATTGCAAAAGATATTTTTTCAATTCAACTTTCGACCGTAGCATCAGAGAGTGCTTTTAGCACTGGCGGTCAAGTGATTTCGGATTTTAGGAGTTCTTTAACTCCAAAATATGTGAAGGCCTTGATATGCATGCAAAATTGGTTGAGGGGCAATAATATTATTACTTTGGAGGATGATGCGCCTTCAAGTGACCATATTGAGTTCTATGAAAGTATTGAATCGGGTAAGTATATCATTTGAAGTAAAAGAACTTTCTTCATTTTCTTTTTTCAACTAAACATCAATTATATTTTTTATGTTTTGTATTGTGTAGAGTTGGCCAAATTGGCTTCAAGCATTGCCTTTTTTACTCTTGATCCACAACCACAACAAACTCCAAAGCAATCTCAAGGTTCTAATTCACAAGAACCTCCCCTTTTGCATTTACAAGGTGCAAGGTCTTCACAAGCCCAAAGGCCCTCCTAAACCTTCAAAGAATAAGTGTCCAAAAGGAAAAGGAAAGGCAAATGTTTGAAACTTGAACGATGCAAGGTAAGTTAAAAACCAAGACTTTGTTGAATTCCATGAACCATTTTTTTTTTGTTTTACTAATGTCATAAGGCATTTTGACATTGAACTTTGTTTGAATCTTTGAAGTTTGAACTTTAGTTATATTATGGCAAACTTGACTTTTCAATTGGGTTGTAGTAAAGTATTGTGATTGGTGATCAAGTTGAATTTTAGTAGATGTGATGCGTAAGGATTTAAATTTTAAACCCATTGATGCATTGGATGTTGTCTCAATTTTAGTAATTGTCATTTGTTACAGTTTTGGTACATGTTAGCTGCTGTTTTTGGCTGTAGTTTTGGTGCAGTTTTGCTACTTTTTTTTTATGCAATTTTGCTGCTTCTTTTTTTTTTTTTTTTTTTTTTTTGCGCTGTTTTTTGCTGCATTGTTGTTGCTGTTTTTGCTGCATATTCATTAATTAATATATGAGGAAAATAAGACTGTCTCATGCATAAATATGTGTATATTTTAAATTATACATTTTTTTTTCTCAAAAACCAAACCGAAACCGTTTGAAACCGTACCGAATTGAACCAAACGATTTGGTTTCATTTTGGTTTTGGCTTCAAAACTGCACTGAACCGCAACGCGCCCACCCCCACTATGTAGGTATAAAAATGAATGCACAATTGCAGTGAAAACTGAAATATGCCATGTCATAATATCTGAGCAATAATAAATGTGAGCTAGGTGTGAAACTAATATAAAATATTATGCCAGTCGGAGTCACCTAACGTGACCTGTATGACTGGACCTGTAACTCATCAATCTAGGCTAGCACACGAGTCAGAGTCACCTAATGTGACCTGTACGACAGGCTGGGTATAAATATGTAATCTCAAGTGCTACTACGATCACGTGAAAGTTGTGCGATAAATCGCGGGTCACCTATGAGTCGAAACCATCTATTATGGTTTGTACGACAAGCTGGCACTAGACTTGGATCCAAGGTGAGCGTGTAGTGCAGGAGATGAATAATCACGTGAAGGCTGGCCCTAGCCCCAAGCGGGAACACTAATACTAGGATGCAGCCATGATGAGCTCTAAATAAATGTATGCATACCACTGCAATACACCCCATTCACATAATACTCACCTGATACTCACCTGATGCTTACCTGAGTCTCCGCAGCATCACACAATACAATTCACAAGTGTAACAATGCAATATTTAAAATGTAACTTATTTAGGACATGGCAAGCAAAGCATAGTTCCATATAAAAAAAAAATGTTTCTAGAAACCGTAAAGTTTATATATATATATATTAACATATCAAAGCTTGGTGACGATTCAACTATCGAATCATCAATTGCTATAATAATCAAGAGGCGGACCCTAAGGACCTAGGTTCAAACGACAGAAATTCATCGATCGGACTTCACGTATGGAATTGGAGAATCAAATTTAGCCTAGGAAGGTCATGGGATGCCTCAGCCCAAGCACCGCCGCCACACGCCGCCGTACACGGTGGTTGGCTGCCTCGACTTGCCAAAAAAATCAACTATTTCTAAAAATTCTCAAAGTTCATAGAAATGAAGATCTCAATGAGTAGAGCAAGTTTTATACCTGTTGCCAAGTCCATTTTGGCAGGGAAATGCTTCAATTCGTCTCGAACCCTCCGGAACCCTAAAATTTGGGTGAGCTTCGATTCGCCAAATTTGCAACTTTGCTGTCCCCAAACTTGTTTGGGCTTTGTTTCTAACCTCTAAAAGAGTGCTTTGATGGTGAAGATCGAGTGTATTTCATTCGGAATTGACGGATTGCCACCAAGAGTCCTACGGTGCCTTCGCCGCTGTACACTATGAAAATGCCTCATTTGCTTCAAATTTTTGGGTGATCAACTAAGGAGGAGGGGCGTGATGATGTTTGCAGGTGATAGGGGTCCTAATTCGCTGGAAAAAATGGTGGGAATGCGTTGGAATTCTCTCGAGGTGACCGAGTTTGAAACAGGTCACAAGTCAAGGGAATGAGGACTGGGTTCCTTTCCTTCTCTCTTCCCTCTTTTCCTTCCTTTCTTTTCCTCTCCCATTGGTTCTCTCATTTTCTCCCTTTCCTAATTGGTCTGGTTAGGCCATACACGTGGCTTTCTAGATTTTGCTCCAAAAATCTAGAACATTCCAGAAAATAATAAATTTACAATTTTACCCTCGACTTCATTTGTTATAACTCTAAATTACATTCCGTTTGCACCCACGCGTTCGTAGCAACGAGTATTATGCGGATACGCCAAGAAAATGGATCTTACGTGACTCGACAAGGCGGTCAACAAAAGTCAATGCATTTGCCTCAAATGGCATTTTTGAAATTTCACATTTTAAAATTATAAAAACCGTAGTTTTTGGGGACAGGTCGTTACAATCACAGTCATTATGTTTTAATGGAATAAGATCCAAGTTGAGTGACAATATCCATGTTATTTATGGTCAATTGACCAGTTTATATAAAAGTAAGTAGTTTTATCACAAAAACAAAGGTGAACTGCCAATTTAGTTTTTGAATTATAACCTAAGTGAAAATTAGGTCCCCTAAATTTTTTTTATTCTTTAGAAAAATCAGTGTTTGAATTATAAAAATCTGCCAATTACATCTCTAATATTAGATTCGAAACTACTATATTCAATTTCCATCACTTTAAGTCACGTTACTTGCATGTGATACACATTGGAAGGTAAATTGGTAATTTTTTATAAAGAAATAATGTACAGAGTTGACTTTTGAGGGTAAATTAAACGTTAGATTCGCAGTCTATATAAAATGCTAAGGACTTATAGGCAAGAAAATGATAGTATTATATTTTAAAATATGTTAAGTGACTTAAGTTGACGAAAAATTAGATAAAATAACTTTGAATATAATATTAGGAATGTAATTAGCCATTTTTTTTATGAATTTTAGAAATTTTTTTTATCCAAAAAATAATTTAGGAACTTAATTTTTGTTGAGGTAATAATTTAGGAACTAAAATCGGCACTTTATTTCAAAAAAAAAAACAAAAAAAACAAAAAAAACAAAAACAAGCAAGAGTTGTAGAAATGTGAGATTTGGAAAAGTACGTGGGTTTTGGGGTAAATGGGTGAAAGCAACGGTGTGTAGGAGGGTGGGAGGGATGCTGTGCTGTACGAGACGAACACGGAACATCTGAGTCAAGGTTGAACCCTAATGCCCCTTCTATGCACACCCCTACCCTCATTTGCAGACAACCATTATTGCATCCTCCCTCTCATCCCTCTCTCAACATCATTCTATTCCAATTTCAAGCATGGTAGGCCTATTAAATTCGTAGGGGGACCCATACTTGTACAAGGGACAGGGTCCACAGCGACATATTTTTGTTGTTTTATAATACATGGACTTTCTTGTTCTTTTTTGATAAAATAATAATTATATATGGGCTGGTATTGGCAAAAAAAAAATAGAAAGGGAGATTTGCCCTTTTCTACAATAATTTATGAGATGTGGATTTCCGAATCCACAGTGCATGAATAAAAACTTAGTATTCTATTCACTAAAAAATCAAGAGTAATGTTAGGTAAATTGATTTTTTTTACTTAAATTTGTAAATCATATAATGTGTCATTAATAAAAAATAAATACGTTAATTAATACTTAAATAATAATTTAATCGTCAATAACTATATCATATGATTTACAAAATACAGTTTAAATAGATGATCTCTTTTAACATTACTCAAAAAATAAATAAGAGAGGAACAGTTGTATTAAACGAAACCCCACGATCTTCCAATAAGTGAGGGCCAAAGCTCGGCCAGGTCTCCAGCAGCTGGGAAAGGAGGGGCTGTGGAAAGGTCGGTGAATCCGGCACAGTGATTTGATGGGTTCTGGGTTTGGTTGCATTTAAGGCTAAAAAAAAAAAAAAAAAAACTAGCCGCAGTGGGGAGGGAAGACTCAGAATAATTTGCTGGATCACTTGTTTTTGTTAAAGAAGGCAATTCACTAAGGTTTTCTTAGATCAATGTCACACACTCACAAGGCCAATCATGTGAAAATTGATAAATTTCGATATGACTTTCTAATTAGGGCAACTTTAAATGAGAAGAGATTAGTGCGAGGTTGTGTTGTGTGAGATTAAAATACAGGACAGTTCTGTGTTTTGAAAAAACTAGAGCAATAGTCCATGAACTTTCACTCAACTTTAAAGCTACATGGCACAAAACAAGAAAATCAAATGTGGACCCCACGTTAACCATGTCAGCAAACTAACCAAACACATCGATTTACATCATGGCATTTTGTAAGAAAATTGTTATTAGCACTTCAAAAATCACATTTAACACTCCAAACCTTCTATAATTAAAAAGAAAAATACACTTGTGAGGAGTGTATAATGAGATTTTTGGAGTGCTAATAGCAATTCTCTTTTTGTAAAATGGAATTACCTATTAATTATAAGGAGTCAAGTGTTAGTTTGAGATTACCTGTTAATGTTAACTTTTGAAGATAATGTGGACTAAAAGAGGAAAATAAACTAGCTAGGCCTACAAGTCCTGTTGGGCCCTCGGATCATTTTGGGTTGTTGAGGGCTTAGGTTAACGTTTAAACAATACTGCTGTGTCTATATATGGTCCATCAAATAGCACAAGGGATTGGGAGTTGCAGCAAGCAACCCTTCTGACTGCACAATATGTATAGTGTATACTGCACGAACAATAAGCTGAGAAAGGGAATCTTCACTGCGTTAGGATATTTGGAAATAAAAAAATCGCCATTGATGATTTACTTGTGTTCCTGCGACTGCCACCGATGTTTAATTATATATCAACTATGAGATGTATATATGCAAATGCAGCTGCAGCAGCAGTAACCAGTTTGGACTGGCCACCTTCGGTTTATATATATATGTATGTATGTATGTATATATATATATATATATGCATGTATATATATACACACACACACAGTTATTGCGCAATTGTCTGCACTCATGAATATGCTGTGTAGTACTTAATAAGCAGTCCAGTATGTATTGTGGCCTGCACTTCTAACATTACATATTAGATAGTGGACGTGAGAAATACTTGCTATCCCAACGATGTATTGCCTCTCTCTCTCTCTCTCTCTCTCTCTCTCTCACACACATAACTTTGCGATATATCCTCGTTAAGAGTTTTTGCAATGCTAGATATGAAGAGATATTACATACCAGATAGTGCACATAAGAAATACTTGCTATCCAGACGATGTATCGCCTCTCTCTCTCTCTCTCTCACACATAACCTTGCGATATATTTGATGAGTTAATTTCATATTATATATTTTATCCTATTCTTAGTATGTTTTGGTAATCGTTTTGGTAGAATTTTGATAATTTGATTTGTATTTTCAATATAGGACATCCAACTTCCTTTGAAGCAAAACATGATCAAACGGACGAATTTTGGAGTGATTTAAATTGGAGGATGTTCGTGTCAAAATTTGGGATTTTTCCACCCAGCGGTTATTTTTTGGTGATGGATTAAAGGAGCAGTGCACAATGCTGGAAAATGGTGTTTTTGGGCTTAAATTGCGTTTTTGGAGCTCAAAATGATATCTGATGGGTTCGTGGTCTTCTAAAGAAGTGTTCAGAATATTTCAAACCTTAAATACAACGACATTGGGCCGGTTTTGAAGCAGTTTAGGGTTATATTTCCTATTTTATTTTACTTATTTAGTTTCCTAGTTGGATTGAAAGACCTTTTATTAGGAGGATTTAATTTCTACTATGTTAAATAAGCTTGGCCGGCCTATTTCTTGCTTCTACTTCTTCTCCGTACGTTCTTGAAGAGAGGGAATTGGCCAAGCATAGAGATTTTCAGACTTTTTCCATTCTAGGTGTTTTCGATCTTTTATTATTTCAATAAAGAACTTTGTGATGTCTATTATGAATATGCCTAACTAATTCTCTTTTTGCTAGGGTGAGGTCACGAGTCTTAGCAAGAATAGGTAGTTTCTCTTCAATTTGCTTATGATTATATGCATACAGGTTTTCGAATTATTAATCACTAGTTTAAACTATCTAATTATCTTGATGCTTGATCACCATTAGGATGTTTAGAAAAGTAATTTGATGCAATTTTGGTCAAAGGTCGATCCCTGAAATTGACGAAGGCTTCTAGTGATTAATATGTGCAAGTTCACTTAGGATGAATACCACATCTCAAGGGTTGCATGGTTTTTCAAAAGGTTTCACAAAATGTAATAAGTCATGCATTTTTAGATTTGATCTGAATACCACAGACGGATTGCATGTTTGATATACGCTCTATGTTGGGAGTCCAAGTCAGCATATATTAGGAAAACCTAACCTTCGAAATGTGCATGTATAAGTCATAAGTAATTAGGAGAACTATATAGAATTGTTAAGGTGACGGCGGATCCCTAATTTGATTTCTTCAAAACTGTTTCCTTTTTCTTCATCTTTAATACTGCAGATTAATTTACTTTTATTAATCAGTTTCGTTTTCATTTAAGTAGGTCATAAAATCAATCATCTCAATTTCTACTTTACAATAATTAATTAGAATTCGGTTTGCTTCAAATTATTTAATAATCCATGTGGAGAACGACCTTGCAAGATCCATTTATACTACAATAACCTTGTCATTCTTGCAAGTTTTATAGCAGTTTTTAAACCTTTCGCCGTGTGGTAAAATTCCTATCAATATCCTCATTACATGAGAGTTTTCACAATGCCAGATGTGAAGAGACATTATATACCAGATAGTGCACATGAGAAATACTTGCTATCCCGACGATGTATCACCTCTCTCTCTCTCTTTTTCACATAACTTTGCGATATATCCTCGTTACATGACAGTTTTCGCAATGCCAGATGTGAAGAGTGTTGAATTAATTAATTCAGGGTTTGTTTAGTGTTGAATTTGAAATGAATTTATGTAGTTTTCAAAATCTTTTATTTTTAAATATTTCCAAAGAAGCCTTTGTAAATTTTCTCTCCAGTCTGAAAGATATCTGTCACAAATTACTGTGTATATATAATGTATGCATGCAGTTTCTTGATGTCAAATATATATGATCAGGAGAAAAAGAGATAATTACAATACTAATTATATCGACGTCCCCAACATAACCTTGCTAATTAACTATCTTCTTCAACACCCAATTGAGCTAATTCTAATTGTTGCCTATATCTATACAGGTAATTGGGTGTGCTGCTCTGTGTGTGTGTGTGTGTATGTTGGTCTCTTGCACGAGCTGCCCTATTTTTGGTTTCTGCTACAGTGTGTGTATATCGTGTGTACACACACACACACACACACATATATATGGTAGCTTAGATTTAATGTGTTGCTTTGGTTTTGCTATAGATGTTTGTCCTCAAGGAATATTAGATTCAAGAAATTAATTAAGTGGTCTTGAAAAATTGAAGAATTGACCCTCTGGAGTTGCATAAATATTGACACACCCCGACCCAGGATGTCCACTAGGACTCCGAATCGAGTTGTGTTGACCGATACTTGGAAGGTAACGAAGTCATAAAGTGTATTGATGTGGAAGATGTAAACAAATTTAAACCTAAAAGTGCCTAAGTACAAGAGTGCGCGGTGAGCGGGTGTAAACTCATTTCACATGTGATAACAGAGCATAAGTACAGTACAATAAAAGAGGGTGAGAATTATACCATCGATGGTAATCGTCTACTCCAAGATTTGCCAATAATCATTGTCGATACGAAAACTCTGCTACTAGAACCTGAAGGGGCAAAAAACAAAGGTGAGTGGGCCTGAAAATAAAGTTTTAATAAAAACGTTTTGAAAATGTTATAACCCCTTGCCGTAAAACCTGTATAGTTTCTAGAAAATAATAGTATTACGTAGGTATTAAAACCAATGCACAAGACTAGTGAAAACTGAGATATGCCATGTCATAATATTTCAGCACTAAAAGATGTAAACCAGATGTGCAACTAATATAAAACAGTATGCCAGTCGGAGTCACCTTGCATGGCCTATACGACTGGATCTATAGCTCATCAATCTAGGCTAGCACACAAGTCGGAGTCACTTAGTGTGACTTGTACGACAGGTTGTGTATAAATATGTACGTTCAAGTGTTACAGTCACATGAAAGCTATGCGATAAATCGCGGGTCACCTACGAGTCGGAACCATTTATTGTGGTCTATACAACAGGTTGGCACCAGACTTGGATCCAAGGTGAACGTACGGTGCTAGAGGTGAACAATCACGTGAAGGCTGACCTTAACCTCGGGCGAGAGCATTAATACTGGGGTGTAGCCTGATGAGCTATAATGAATATATGCATGCTCATATAATTCAACAATTTCAATCACATAATAACTCACCTGAACTTACCTGTGCCCCTGTAGGATCATTTGGCATAATCACAAATGTCATCATAATGCAATATTTAAATATAACACCTTTAAATCATGGCATGCTATGCATAACTCAGTTCAAAGCATTCATGGAAACTATGAAGTTTACACACACACACACACACACACACACATACACACACTATAAAAAGGAAGAAGACCCATTCACATGGAGTTCGCGCTACAAGTCCCTATCACAATATCGAAGTGTATGGAATGAATGTCGCCTAGAACAAATATCAAATGACAACTCAAGATTCTTATCGATAGAACACGTAACTTACATAAAACATATCCCCAAAGACGTTCTAGAATGATTTGAAATCCATTGACTAAAAGTCAACCGTCGGTCAAAGGTCGACGGTAGGGTCCACAACCCTACTTAACTCGATTATAAAGATATGCTCCTCATATTTCTGATTCGTAACTTCCAAAGAATCACATTATGCTTCTAGAACAACATCCTAAAGTTTCAGAACGATTCAACAGTCGGATCTTCACCAATTGATAAAATTAAGTGGCGGCCGACGTTTTATTTTACGAACTTACAAATCCAATTCGGTAAGATCTGTATGTCGGATTCCCGATCCATTAGTTCTTATAATCTTCAAATATTACATACTATATGGTATTAAGGTTTGGTGATGATCCAACGGTTAGATCGTCAATTCATATAAGGACCCCGTGGTGGTCGACTAGGTGATCAACTATGAAACTATATTAAAACATTGTAACTTCACTAAATGAATGTCAATTATGGAATCGGGGCTTCAAAATTAGCCTAAGATGGTTAGGTGGGGTTTGGCCTCACGCACCGCTGCACACGGCAGTCGGCCGCCCCAACTCGCTGGAAAATTTATCTATTTCTAAAAACTCTCAAATTTTACAGGAATGAAGATCTCAATGAGAGGAGAAACTTTCATACCTACGACTAAGACCAATTTGACTGGGAAAAAGCCCAAATTTCACTAAAACCCGTCGGAACCCTAGATTTTGGTGTGCTTTGATTCATCCTTCATACTTGCTCTGACGCCTTAACCAATGATTGAGAATTATTCCTGAACTCAAGGGGAGTTTTTTGATGGTGGGGATCGATGAGATTGCCTTCAGAAATGGCGGATCGCCGCCTAGAGACTCACGGGTTGCTGTCAGAGCCGACGGCTTCGAACTTCATAATTTAGAGCCCAATTCCTTTGATTTTTGGGTGGAATGTGAAGAAGGAAGGTCGTGGAGTTGGTTCTAGGTGGTCAGGTGATGTAATTCGCCGGAAAACCGACAAAAAATCGTCGGATTCCATGGCTACGGTCCGGGTTGGGTCGAAAAAAAGGAAATGGGTCGTGGATCCTATGCTTCTCCTCTCCCTCATTTCCCTTCCTTTCCTGCTCTCCCTATTGGTCACTCTTTCTCCTCCCTTCACTGATTGGTCCGCACCTGTCCTTATTCCTCATTTCATTTCCATCACAGCCACACACGTGGCATGACCATTCTTTGCTCCAGAAATCTAGAGCCTTCCAGAAAATGGTCAAATGACCATTTTATCCCTATTTTTACTTGCCCACAACTTCTTTGTTATAACTCCGAATTACGTTCCGTTTGCGGCCACGCGTTCGTACCACCGAATACTACACAAATACGCTAAAAGAATAAGTCATACGTCTCTCTCTCTCTCTCTCTCTCTCCCTCTCTCTATATATATATATATATTAGCAATTGGCTCCCTCACCAAAAGTTAACAAATCTTAGTAAGAATCCTAGGACTCAACTAGTTAGGATAAACGTGAAATAATATGTTGAAAATAAAAATCAATTAGAGTTTTGTACTATGTGTAAAACCACATCCTGTAATTGAGGAAATACATCAATTGTGCTTTTGAAATTCAAGCACTAATCAAAACTGCTCCACCACGATTGGAATTGGATGCAACGACTGAATAACCAACTTTCACGATAGATGGAAGTTGGGTAACCTTGCTTCTATTTAAGAGAATTCCCTGCTCACAGATAAAATAATTCTACGTTTTAGGTCTATCACAATTAGAATATAAAGAACTCTAAGTGATCAGTAGATGCGTTCTCCTGAAACTACCAATATGGTACTACTATGGTTGCTTCGACAAGTTTGTCTTCAACCCTTATGCATGCTTGTGATCTAGGGTTAATGTTAAATTAGAATTTGTTCCAATATTCCTTACCCACTAAACGTGTTTCAGGAAATGGTTTCACAACTTTGCTAACATTTTTCTTAACCTAGCTTAAGATGTATGGAACACAGGATAAAGTTAGTTTATTTGAATCACAAGGTAACTTCAGTTACTTTTAAGTTGTAATTTGTATTCACTGTATTGTAAACGAACTGTGGCTTAAAAAGCTATATATATACAATTACTTTGCAGCAATTTTAAATTCCTTAAACGTTTGATGTTGGAGTAGCTTTTAGCTGTTTATACACTTTTCCAAGGTTTATTTATTACATTATTCCATTGTTGAGTTACACTCCACATTTTCACACACTTTGCTCGTGTGTGGCGATACTACTTAAGCTAAACATATGGACAATAAATATTAGGTGACGTGAATCATGCATGACCATCAGACTTTTAGACATGAGTTAACTTGCTCTACTCTAATAAAAACAATTTAAATTTCACCTTAAAATCAATTTACAATAAGAGAAAGTGGTCTAACTCTTTATAAACCCTTGTAAAATTTATTAACTTTTCAATACGAGACAACACTCCACACATCATTGCACATCAATTGATATGAAATCTTTGGCTGCGGTGTTTTGAATATACTTGAATATAGTGACCTCTTCTTTTCTAATCCAACCCTAAAGATATAATTGTGCATTATATATTGCATGTGTCGACGGCATAAAAGTCACCCTTTGTCTTCTATTTGCCTACAAGTCCTTACTAAAACTAGTTATTGATAAACCACACCCTAGAAGGCTAGGCCTAGTACCTACACTTTCCACCGTCCCTCCCTCCCCTATATGTTCCCTTCATCCCTTCCACTGTAGCATTAACCCCCTAAACCACCAATTAATCATTAACTTTTTAATAATAATTACATAAAAATCAAAGGGTTTAGTCCAGAATCATTCAGACATAGAATTACGTGGCAGTCTAGGGTGAAACGCAGCTTCCGAAAAGCCCCTTCCCCACAAAAGCACTTAACTCGTCACCACACGACTTATGACTCCTCACTCTCCACTCTCGCACTTTGCCCTTTGCCCTTTTCCCCCCAATTCGCCCTCCCAACTCCCGCTAAATTACCCACCCGCCCAGATCGCCCTCCTACTCGTAGGGCTAGTCCGCCTCCACCGGCGGCCAAATTCCCGCCATGAACGCCGCAACCACGACGTTTCCCTCCATTCTCGAGAAGCCCCTCAACCAGCTCACCGAGGATGACATTTCCCAGCTCACCCGCGAAGACTGCCGCAAGTACCTCAAAGAAAAAGGTCCTCCCTTTCTCCTCTCTCTTTTCGCTAATTTCCACTTTTGCCCCTCCACCCCCCATCGCCATATTTTCCGGCGCGCCTAAAATCACGGGACAGCGCACTCCCCGGAGTTTATATTTAATTGTCGAAATTAATTAATTAAACGACGAGGATTTCCCCTTTTTGTTCGGTAATTTTTAAAAATGTGGTGGCCACGTGTCCGTACAGGAATGCGGCGGCCCTCTTGGAACAAATCGCAGGCGATCCAGCAGGTTATTTCCCTCAAGGCGCTGCTGGAGCCCAACGAAGATTCCGGCGCCGGAGCTCTCAGAAAGATTGTCGTTTCGGCTCAGACGACCACCGCCACCACCCAGCGTGTCAGTACTTTTTTATGTGCTTGTTTCCCGAAAAAATTACAGTACTTTTTTCCTTTATGCTTAGCACTTGTTTGATTGCAAGATTTCTGTGTACAGGCCGCTTCGAATTCCGCTGATTCAGCTAAGGAAGCGAGCGCCGATGTCCAGGCTTCGGTGTCCGCAGACGAGCCAGCGACGCATCCGAGAAATGAACCGCCCAAATCGGTTCCCGAGGATCCGCCGGTCGATGCGGATACTGCGGCCGTCAGTCCCAGGTTCATCTTCTTTAGAACTCTTTATTGACCTGCTATAATGCATGGACACTAGCTGAGTTTTACTGCTCGGTGTAGTTTGAGTATGTTAAGCACAATGTAGTAGTGAAGTATGCTACTTTATCTAGTTGAAGCAATTTTTTGGGATAAAATTCTTGAAGTTAGTAGACTTTGGAGTTATAATGTTGGCTTTGTCCTTCGAGAATCCGTATCTAGTCTTGTATGATTATTTGATCTTAGTAGATTGAGGGGGAAATGGGTTTGTGAAGGAGATTCTGAAGTGGATTCGCGTTTTCATACCTTGCTTAAATAGGTGTTAAAGAAGCCCCACATGAGAAGGGTGGCACCATGTTTACCAATTTGTGGCAGGCTTATCTTTCCTCCATGGGTCGTGGCTTATGCTTGAGTTGATTACATACATTTTAAAGATTCAATTGAAGTGAGATTACGATTAGGGTGCATATTCTCTGTGTTCCTTAAGACGGTTATGAAGCCAAAGTAGATTACGTTGTTTGTAGAGCATTATATGGCATTTTCTTGATTACAAAACGTCACCATTTACTATTTCAAACGATGCAAATAATTTGCTGTTTTCTGCTGAAAGATTGGAACAGTATGTTTATAATTAAGATATATCTAGGGGGTGGTGAGAACATTTCATGCAATCAATCTTGTGATATATTTATGTTAGGTTCTAAAGGAAAGTATTTGAAATTGTGGTTGCAGAAATCAGTGTACAACTGATGCATTAGTTGGGCAAATGACAATTTTCTACAGTGGCAAGGTGAATGTGTATGATGGAGTGCCATCTGATAAGGTAAATGAAGCTTTCTATTTGAATGGAGACCCTGAGATAAGCCTTCCAATGCAACGATATATGGATTTGCAGGCACGGGCAATCCTGCACTTTGCAGCTGGGCCCAACCATCTGCTTCTGGACAATCAATTTGGTGGTGCTGCAGCAGAAAGGTCCTTACGGTGCCAATATCAGACTGCGGGCGATAAAGATGGTCCTTTCCCTCCTAGTGCAACAATTTCTCAATCAATGCAAACAGGTATTTGTGCAGAAGGATTTCTTAGCTTACATTCAAACTACTTTAGGTGGAATGTAGTTAGCTGTGTACTTGACTTTTGGTTAAAACTGCACATACTGAAGGGAAAATGAGATCCAAGATATGGTTCTATGCATTGCCTTCTTTCATTGATGGGACAATGTGATTTCAGTAAATTTAATTTTAAATATTGCTCAAAATTTGAGCTTGCTGAAGCAAGAATTTTCTATTCAACTTCCTTAATCTTCCTACGGGTGCTGTACTAAACATAGCTTAGATCTTTGTTCAGTCTTGTGTCTTGATTAATTATGAGTCAATTTGGCTGGAGTCACAAAGAAAGGATGTTTGCTGTTGTAGTTTCTGATAGATAGAGACCTTGACAGTCAACAATGTCCTAAACCCTATGCTAGAGGACTATAGCTTTTGAGTTCCTGGTGGTTATTTAATTGATTTCAATGGATCAATGGCTAATTAATTGATAGTTTCAGTTAACTTTACAGGGAAGATCGGCGAATATACACAGCAGTACTGGGAGAAAGGGAACAGCACTCGTGATCCTGGTAAATTCAGTATTTGTGTACCACTGTAGAAGTTGCTTGTGTGATTTGCAAAATTTTCTCTCCTATCATGTATCTGAGTGAAAAGTATGCAGTTCTTAAACAGAAAGAAGCTTATTGTTGCAAGTCATATGGTCTCCAAGGATATGCATTCCAATATCCTAGATTAAAAGAAAAAAAAGATATAAATCTTTACAGATGCTAGACACACATTAGTTTCAGAGAGTATGTAGAAGGTACGGGTCATATTTTCTTATGTGTAAAACTGCTCATTAGATTTTTTTTCCCCTCTCGTCGCTGTGTATGTTTCCCTTAGGAGTATTTGGGAGAAATTTTAATTATTTAAGAAAGCTGTAAAGCAAGATATGGCACTATGAAATTATAGTTGGTGATGCTAATTTGCAGAAGCGTGGTAACTTTATGATGTATTATTTTTGTAGAAGTATTTTGGTGGAGGGTTAAAGCCTTTACACTAGTATCACAAGATTCAAATCACAACCAATTTTGCTGTCACCTCAGGCCAAAGAAAAGAAACCGCGACTGCCAACTGTTTTGTTGTAACATCTCTAACTCCATCTGTCACTTGCTCCTTTGAAAGACTTGTCTGTCAGCAAATTTAGAATGAGGAACTTTAATTTACGAAGGAGCTTTAAACTAAAAAAATTGCAATAAAAGAATACTACCAATGAACTACTCAATCACACAAAGCTACAACTAAAACATTACAAATGCACTGCAAAGATGCTAAACAAAGGACTTTCAACTGATACCTGAAAGTTCTCCCAAATGTATTGCATCTAGTCATTTTCAACTCCATCTATCTAATTTTTGTAGTGCTATCCTAACAAATTTAGCCTAGGTTATAAAACTTTAAAGTTCGTCATCCAAACACACCATAAATCTACCTTCACTACTGATACTGCTCTTAGCACTAGTTTCACCGTCAGTCTGTCACTTTCATTTCCCTTTGCTTATGCCGAAGTCACTACCTTAGCATGACTCCTTTGCATGCCATGGGATTCTGATGAAAAAGTCTTACAGGCTTAACCAGTTAAAGAAGTTTCACTCTTTGCTGTATTAAATTTACTAGTTTCTTTTCATTGAAACATTTGGTGGTAATCCTTAAGATGCAGACGGTCAGGTGAGCAGACAAGTCTCGTTGCAGAGATACCGTGAAAAGCGAAAAGACAGGTACCTACGGGTAGAAACTATTTTTTACTACCACTAAAATCATTTGTTGCATATTAAAACTCCTTAAGTGTTGGATCGCATCCCATTCATTTCCTCCCTTTTTTGGCTCATGTTTTTACTAGAGAAAGATTAAAGATAAAGAAAAATAGTGGAGCGAATTCTAGCTTGGAGGTTTACTTGAATCATCAACTCAGGACACATACCTCAAATGGTAATTCAAGTCCGAGTGGCACAAGCTCTCCACCCCAACCTGGGCTGCTACAGACAGCTGAAAATCAGCCAAAGATCCGCTGTCTTCCTGTTGACCTAAATGAGAAGGGTAAGCTATAAAGTTCCTCCTCTGTATATTCCATGACATTTGATATTAATGATTCTTTGCGAATTTAACCTTTATAGTTTTCCGACCAAACATAAATTGACTTATCTGGTAGATTGGATGTCCAAATTCTACTATGTGATGGTATTTAAAGGATTGAAGTCAGAAACAGATGCTCTTATGTGACAATATTTTGGATTGTAAAATATTTACAGGTTTGGTTTTGTTTTGTTTTTCCCGGTTTGACTGTTATGCAGATATCCTGGAACGCTGAGCTTGACAATTTCTAGTTCATAAAGAGTTGGGATATGATTGAGGACCCCTCACCTTAAATTAGTGCCATGACAAAGCTGATGGGATGTGTAAGCAGAAACTAAATTAACCGGCTTCTAGTGACCTACGTTTTCGTATGATTGGGCTGCTCTGCGACCATGAAGTTTTTCCAGACTTGTGCTTATCAGGAGGAGGATTCTCAGTTTGGACTGGTACGACTTTGATCAGTTTTGTAATTTGTAGGATCGTATTTTCATCCTCGGGAATTTGGTTCGTTGTCAATGTTTTTAAGGGTCGAGATGTAGAGCTGCAACCAGCAATGTCCTCTTTAACTCCTTATGTATGTAATTATTGTACAAGTTGGATAAGATTCTCTCCTTCAACGTTTTGTAGTTATGAAGAAGAGCTCTATCTAATTTACCGTCGCTTTTGTTTATTAGCCTACTAAAGTTGGCCAAAAATGTGTTGCAATTTGCTGAAAAATCATGGCTCAGTTGATGCTTGAAGTAGGCAAAAAATGTGTTGCAATTAGCAAACTACAGTTTTTAGTTTTCCACTTTAGAGCATCCCGTTGATGGTGGGCAATGGCAGTTGGAAAGCAAGAGCAATGAAATTGCCCTCACTATTTACTCTAAAGAGTAATTGTTTTTGTGCAAGTCCTTCTGTTTGAAAGGAAAAAAGGTAAGGTCAAGGATGATTACTATTTACAAACATATGCTTTTTATTTTTTATTTTGAATGTTTTCTTCTTATTTCCACATATCACTATCAACGTAGATTTTTGAACGATTTAAATGTTTAATTTGTAAGTGTATTGAATGGTTTTTGGTAATTTTCATAATTTTTTTAGAGTTAAATTAATCTTAGCCGTTGAATGGGGCAATTTATTTTAAATCAAAGGCTCACAAAGAGCCAAGTGGGTGGGGAAGTTGGAGAGATGGGCAACAGCTCGTGGGGGTTGAGGCAGATGGACAACGTCTTTGGGCTTCATGTGGGGCCCCTTTGTCTACTGGACTTCAACTAAGGCTCAAGCCCTTGCACTTGTTAAAGAAGGCAGCTGCCTTCAACTCAATTGCCTGTCATTTTGTGGATTAGTGGAGGAGTTTTTTGGGGTGAAGGACAACTGGACTCAATTTTTGGGGCAATTGGGTGATGGGTGGAGATGTTAAAAGCTTCTTTAGGCAGAGCCTTAATCTATAATGTCTTTTGACCAAGTTGCTTATTTCTCAAGCAGTACATGTAATATGTATCAATACGTAATGAAATTATTAAAAGTTCCGGCTTCTTTTGCATATATAAAGTTTGGTTATTGGAGTTATTTTGATTTACTAACTGTTTGGGCCCAAAATATTGTTTTGGGTCAAGCTCAGAGTTGTTCTCGGCCCAGTAACATTCATCTAGAATTGTCATGGGCCATCTAGTCAAGGTCGGCCGAATTGTATTGCGAGGAGGATTGGTTTAGATAAGGGTAATGTAGTCGAACCCTAGTACAACATGGAGTCTTAAAGCTAGATATGTTTAGAATTAAGGGATGAATCTGATTCGTTATGAAGCTTGGTTCAAAGTCCTATTGGAACTAGGATTGGTCGAAACCTGATCAGATTGGGTTGAGGAGTCCTAATCTGAGTACATTTCTAGTTCGGCCATGAAAGGTCGTTACCATACATAGAGAAGGGAGTGGATCATTCAAGGTTCCTCCAATTCAACACATAAATTGTCCTGTGCAAAGCTTCTCAACAACCTTTGAGATTTTATCATCTCCCCATTTCTTCTCGCTAACACATCTTCAGTTTGGATAAATAGTATTGTGAAGGCAACTAGCGACATCTTCAATTTGGATAAACAACACTGCTTTGAGACCGACTGGTTATTTATCCAAGTCTTAGTCGACAAGGATTTTCGAGTCCTTGTTGGTAGAGGTCATCTCATTAGCCTTCTTGGCGAAGTGAGGTGTTATAGGTTACTAGGCTCGACACATTTGAACGCCGAGTTGTTTTATGATTGGATATTCACAAGTACACTTTAGAGTTCGGCATTTCGATGGCCGAACCACATTTACCATCAAGACATACATCTCTTTCGAGTATTTGTGTCCATAGAGTCTAGTGCCAGTTTGGCATGCTTATGCTCTCACGAATATAATCACCGTGACCGAACTTGGGGCCAACGATTTGTGAACTTCGCATAACTAACAGCCTTGTCTTTAGGCTCTAGAACCGGAGGGCTGAGACGTTTTCCTTCCTCAGCTGCAGTCGTAAAATCAAGAAGTCAACAACGTGCTCAACAAGACATTAGCATATTTTACTCCCTGGTCGAGCTCGACCGTCGAGTTGGCACGCCCTGCACATAACCGAATGACATAGTCAGCTCAATAGTTACTTAGCCTGCACGCCACGTAGGCTCGATAGTTTTTAGGGTCAACATTTTGGCACGCCCAATGGGACCTAATGCTAAAGCTACGAAATTTATGACCATTAAGACACGATCAATAAAAAAGAAAACAGTCATAAGAAAGTCGACGACTAATCATCCAGTCCAAAACCCAAGACAAGATAGCTTATTACAAGCACAAAATCCACTTCCTACTGTGACACCTGAAGCCACAAATGCGACACGCCGAGAAAAGGAAGTTAATCTCGGCGGTCAACCTCGTGATGCAAAAATCCCCACCAAAATGACAAAAGGCATTTTTGTTGAAGGACAAGTGAAGGATTGTGATGAGGATGGTGATGAGGCCTCTGATCCACCAACTAGATCGTTTCTTCGACGACAACTTGAAGAACATTCCTCGCAGTTTGAGCAAATGTTCAGCTGAGAGGTAAAAAGCATACTTGAAGAGATGTGTGATAATAGTGTTGTACACAATAGATTGCTCGAAGTTTTGGCTAGTAAAGTCCATGATATTGGACACGCTGATCAATCCAGGCAGCCTCTTCTAAAGAGTAATCCCCTACCACCGATACAGGTTGAGACAAGATTTGCTATGCTTAAAATGATTGACTTGGAGAAAAAATGTGGATTAAACAGTAGAGTGGACAAATTTGACCAAGGAGCAGAAGCGGTGTCTATTGACATGGTTGAAGTTTAGAGAATGATTGATTCGACTTTAAAAAAAAGGTCGAAGTTCCCAAAATTTATTCACCCATATCTAGCCTTTGTAGAAAGATTCAAATATCCTAAGGGATTCAAGATTCCAGACTTTAGTCTTTTCGCTGGAAAGACATCTTTGTCCTCGTTAGAACACGTGGCTCGATTCACTGCACAATGTGGAGATGTTAACAGTGATTTTCATAAACTACGACTATTTTATTCTTGTTAACTGGCTCAGCATTCGCATGGTACATCAACCTCCCACCCAACTCCATCCAAAGCTGGGAAGAATTAGTCGGGAAGTTTCATGAGCAATTTTACCAGCCAGGGATGGAAATGTCAGTTTCTTTGTTGGCCAGGATGGCTTAAGCATCTGACGAGTCACCAATGAAGTATCTTACGAGGTTTAAGTCGGCCAGAAATTGCTGCCGAGTACCTCTTCCTGAAGTTGAGTTTGTTAGGATTGCCTTGAATAGCCTGGATGTAGAGTACAAAAAGAAATTTTTGGGGGCAAACTTTCGAGATATGTACGAACTTGCATAACATGTCAAACAATATGATTATTTGCTCCGAGAGGAAAAGATCTTAAAGTTCTTATCCCGAGGAACGATTTATAAGAACCCTACAGTCAGTTATGCATCGGCTGAAGGGGAAGAGTCCCAGTATGCCAGCATAGATGTGGCCAAGATAGTAATTGATAAACCATATGTCTGCAAAGCATTGGCTCACGCTAACTCCAAAAATGTCAAAACTCGCCCGACACCTATGGAGATTGCTGTCAAAATGTCAAAGGTTTACACCTTCAACATCACCAAGGTCGATGTCATCTTCGACCAGTTATTACTCGCAAAAATTATCAAGCTTCGGCCAGGGAATAATATTCCCAAGGCTAAAGACTTAAAAGTAAAGACATATTGCAAATACCACAACTTAAACAAGCATACGACAAATAATTGTGTCGTATTTCACGATGCTATTCAAAGTTGGATCGATAATGGTAAGCTTAAGTTTCCTACGAAACAAATGGTCGTGGACTCTAATCCTTTCCCTATGGCGACGGTAAGCATGATAGATGCTCATTTACCTAGGGATAAAGGAAATAGAAAGGTTGAGTTCGTCCCAATGCAATTCGTCCTTAAGCGGAATTCTCGACCACGATTGAAGATTAATTTATCTTCAAACGAACCACCCAATTACTATTCAAACCCAGCTTATGCGAAGTCAATGTCAGACTCCAGTGTAGAGGAAACTGACGAGCCAATGATTTTATGTAGTCGGTGTAAATTAAACGTCATCTTAATTGAGCCAAAGGAAAAGCCAGTACGAGTTGAAATATCACAACAAACGTCCATGGCTACGATAACATCCCAAAAAGTGCTCGGTGCAGGTTAACACCAAAAAGTTTTTGATAGGCTTAACCTTTAAGGACAGAATAACAAGCCATCTTCAGCCAAATGACGCCTTGATTTCGACGCGTCGTTTTATAATGAGGAGTATTATGCGCTTAACTCTGGCAACTAAGGTTCATCAACAAACCAGCACATTTTCAAGCCATCTGAGCCATGCAACCAGCGTTGGTACAGCTACAACTTCCCTACTGGTATATATGATGCAATGTCCAAATTGCAGAAATGTTGGCGCCAAAGAATAGACTTATGACTCGCCGAGGAGCAACCCAGGCCACCTCAGTTGTCAAATGGCAGCCGAAAGAAACGGTCTATAATGAAGATGATCAACGTCCTCCGGCAATCATGACCGAGCTACTTCAAGGGAAGAAGGTGATTTATCACAATTTTGAAACTACAAATAAAGAATTCGAGAAGCGAATCAAAAGCTCACCTCGAGCATTTCTGGAAGGAAGCTGAAAGCAAACTTCTCCGCTTCCTCCACAAGAATCGTTGATTAAAGTAAGATGAAATCTCCACCCATCATTTCTCGGTGAAGCTTTGGAATACATGCGGGAATTTCACAAGAAACATTCGGCGAATAACTTGTGCAACCTGCTAAAAGCATGCCAAGAGGCTCTTAATCTAGCACTAACTTGCTCCGATGCTGAACAGGCCATTCAAAATACCACAGATCCGGGAATGAAAGCTAGGTTCTAGTATATACGCGAGGCTTGTATCGACTTTGAGGTTGACCTATATATTGATATCGAAAATGTCGACTTTCCCTTCTCTTTTGATGACCTCCGATATTTGCGGTATCATTTTGAAGTTTTCTGGGCCGTTACCCTCTTTGGTCTTACGACTGATGAAAAAGAACGCGTGGTGTGATTAGATGCTTACTTAGACACGAAAGACGCTCGCATCACATATCAGGAGCCGACTCGTAAAGCTTCGCAAGAGCAAAACCAAGTTCCAACGTCGAACGAGCCCAAGGTTAACATTCAGAACGAATCGGGTTCGGTGGACATACTGCAGGAACGTATTCTCATGGTAGTCGAAGAAGATTAAGCAGATAATTCCTATAAGCAAGATACCTTGCTCGAAAATCCAGAAGACAAATATCACAACCCAATAGGCCCTTCGATCCTCGACAACATGGAAATTAGCATGATCTACTTTTTACCTGCCTAGTTCCGACCAACCATATCCCAACCAAATTTCCTGGACGGTGATGTAGTTGCTGATGAGGTTACGCAAGTCGATTTTGTGGCCACTGAAAAGATTGAGCAAGTTAGCAAAGAATATAAATTTAAAGAATCTCTCGCCAAACTGTTTCTCTATTCTTCATCCGTTAATCTTCATCATTTGAAGCCATTGTATGTCATGGCCCATATTGAAGGATACCCAATTTCTAAGATTTTTGTTAACTGTGGAGCAATGGTCAACATTATGCCTGTTTCTATCATGAAAACACTATGTCGCTTTAATGACAAACTCATTCCATCAGGGGTAACCATGAGTAGCTTTGTCGGCGACAAATCTCAGACTAAGGGAATGCTTCATTCGAGGTAAATATGGCTCAAAATCACATGACCTCGTTTGAGGTCAAAATCTCAGACTAAGGGAATGCTTCATTCGAGGTCAAAATCACATAACCTTGTTTTTTATAGTCGACTCAAAGATCGAGTATAATGCATTGCTTGGTAGTGATTGGATCTACCAGACTAGCTATATCCTTTTGTCATTATATTAAGTTCTCATCTTTTGGGATGGCAAATTGGTCAGAGTTTATTCGGTCGACAATTAGCTATTTGAAGCTAATATGATTCAAGCTTGCTATTACGATGATCACGTCAGCTACATCACGCTGCAAGGTTTCAATGAAGAAGGGCGACCGACTCAGATCTCAGTTCAGAAAGCCATCGAGGTTGGCGCAGAAACTGTTCAACAGGATTCGGTGAGACTCAGGTTGGCCAACATAATTGATGGTCCTGATGTCTGATACCAAACCGAATACACGTCGGGCCGCAGTTTCATCTATCATGGAACACCTACTGGCCTAATGGTATATTATTTCCAAACAACTGAATTCTGGCATAAACTTAGTCGAGTTCCTCACCGAAAGAGACAATGGTCTAGTCCTGTCACTTAATATAGTCCAAGCTGCCCCAGACAAACTTGAAGATAGTCGGCCCTAAGTCAAAGATCCATTGGATGAAATAAATGCTACCCCAACCTATGAAAATTGAGCTTTGTAAATTACTCGAAGAATTTAAAGATTGTTTTGCTTGGAGTTACCATGAGATGCCTGGCTTGGACCGAACGTTAGTCGAGCACAAATTACGCATCAAGGGTGGTTGTAAACTTTTCCGCCAACCCCCCTGACGATTCTCGACCGAAGTTCAACTTAGCAAAAAAGACGAACTCGTTTAACTTTTAAAAGTTGGGTTCATTCGGACAGCTCGATACGTCGAATGGTTAAAGAATATTGTCCCAGTTTTAAAGAAAGGTGGTGCTCTACGTATTTGCTTTGATTTTCGTAATTTGAACTTGGCAACCCCTAAAGAAGAATACACCATGCTAATTTCAGACTTGTTAATCGATGCTGTAGCAAACCACAAGATGTTATTTTTCATGGACGACCATGCTGGTTACAACCAAATTTTCATTGTTAAGGCCGATGTCCATAAAACTGATTTCCGTTGCCCAAGGGCAATCGGGATCTACGAATGGGTCGTCATGCCTTTCAGACTTAAGAACACCGATGCTACATATCAACGAGCTATGAATACTATTTTTCATAACCTGATTGGCATAATCGTTGAAGTCGAAGCACCACCGATCACATTTAGATGATATTTGGCTTGCTTTCCTTCGAATGCGCCAACATAACCTTAAAATGAACCCTACCAAATACGCCTTTGGCGTATCGGCAAGTAACTTATTGGGATTTCTTGTACATCATCGTGGCATCACGGTGGATGTGAATAAAGCTTAAGCGATCATTGATGCTCCACCCCCGAACAACTAAGAAGCAATTACAATCCTTGCTCGGTAAAATCAATTTTCTCCGCCGTTTCATTTCTAACTTGGCAGGGAAAATGCCACGCTCTTGAAACTTAAGGATTCTGACAAATTTTAATGACGCGAAGAGCATTAGGATGCTTTCATGCAAATTAAGGTCTCATTCACGACCCCACCTATCCTCGTGCCACTTTAACGCGGTAAACCTTTTAAATTGTATATCTTGACGACTGAGGAATCTATTAGCCATCTTCTTGCACAAGACAATGACACTGGGCGGGAGCAAGCCATTTTTTTATCTCAGCCGGAATCTTAACTCAGCTGAGATAAACTATTTAGCCGTTGAGAAACTCTGTTTGGCTTTATTCTTTGCTGCGTCTAAGCTTAAGCATTACATGCTCTATTTCATTACTCAAATCATTGCACAAATAGATGTTATTCACTATATGCTCACTCGCCCAATAGCAAAAAGCCGAACCAGGAAATGGAAAATAGCACCATTCGAATTTAGTTTGCAATATATGCCCTAAAAGCTGTCAAAGGACAAGCGTTGGTTGATTTCTTGGCTCAACATCCTTCTTCATACGATTTTGGGGGGCAATGAAGTATAAATTGGCATGATGGAAACACGTGATAATTATTGGACAATGTATTTTGACGGCTTTAGTACCTCGACCTCAGCTGGCGTTGGAATCATCATCTAGTCCTGTGATCACTACTGATGGTATTTTTCTCTTAAGTTGGATTTCGACTATACAAATAATTAGGCCGAATATGAAGCCTTCATCATCAGCATTAATGTCTTTCAAGACTTGAGGGCAGCCTGTGTGCTCATTCTTGGTGATTCAGAACTTATGATTAACCAACTCAATTAGGCTTTTTGTTACATGAGTTGTACCTCGGCGCCCTATCATATGGTTGTTAGCTATTTAGCTGAATCGTTTGCAGGGATTACGTTCAAGCATATCTCATGAGTTCGAAATATCGATGTAGTCAAGTTGGCTCAAATAGCCTCCGAAGCATAACTCCTGGGGGGCGAACTTAGCCGGATCATACCAGTGGTGCGACACACATACCCGGCCTTGGTTAATCAACAAGTTATCCACCACGACCACATAATCTGTACACGAGTTATGTCCCTACCTTCGTTGTTGGAACGAGAGGATCCTATAGATACGAGAGGATCCTATAGTTATGTCTCAATAATCTTAGTGGCAAACATGACTGCAAGATAAAGGTACATGCCATAAATTACGTAATGTACCAGAATGAACTATATCAGAATGTTGAAGACAGTCTGTTGTTATTGTGCCTCAGCCTAGAAGAGGCCGCCCATGTTATTATAGAAGTACATGAAGGAATATGCGGAGCTCATCAATCTGGACACAAAACACGATGGTTGGTCCATCGACACGGTTATTTTTGGCCAAGCATGTTAAAATATTGCATTGAATATGCGCAAGGTTGTGTACAATGTCAAATCCATGGACCCATATAGAGGGTCTTGGCCGAATTACTTCACTTAGTCACCAAACCGTGGCAGTTCAGAGGGTGGGCTATGAATTGCCCTGTGCAAAGCTTCTCAACAACCTTTGAGATTTTATCCTCTTCCCCTTTCTTCTCGCCAACATATCTTTTGTTTGGATAAATAACACTTTGAAGGCAACCGGCGACATCTTCAGTTTAGATAAACAGCACTGGAGCCGTAGAATCAGTCGATCAATGAGCATCTTCAGTTTGGATAAACATCACTGCTTCGAGACCGACTGGTTATTTATCCAATTCTCAATCGACAAGGATTTTTGAGTCCTTGTTGGTAGAGGTCATCTCATTAGCCTTCTTGGCGGTGTTACAGGTTACTAAGCTCGACATGTTTAACGCCGAGTTGTTTTATGATTGGATATTCACAAGTACACATTAGAGTTCGGCATTCCGACGACCGAACCACATTTACCATCAAGACATACATCTCTTTCAAGTATTTATGTCCATATAGTCTGGTACCAGTTCAGAGTGCTTATACTCTCATGAATATAATCACCGTGACCAAACCCGGGGCCGGCAATTTGTGAACTTCGTAGAACTAGCAACCTTGTCTTCAGGCTCTAGAACCCGAAGATTGAGACATGTTCCTTCCTCAGCCGCAGTCGCAAGATTAAGAAGTCAGCAGCGTGCTCAATGCAATATCAGCATATTTTACTCCCCAGTCAAGCTCGGCCATCGAGTTAGCACGCCCCACACATAACCGAATGACGTAATTAACTCATTAGTTATTCAGCTTGCGCGCCACGTAAGCTTGGTAGTTTTTAGGGTCAACACTAACACTAACACATACAAAATCATAAAAATATCAAATCCCTTGCAATTTCTTTAACCTTGTGTTGGTGATTTGAAAACGATACTTGAACTTTGTGTGCACAAAATATTTGTGCAGTACAACTTTCGAATCTGGACCATTGGTTTTTGATATTTGATAGTCTAGTGATATACACCATAATCAAATGGTGACAAAATTCCCAAGAATAATGTCCACGAATAACTTAAAAAGGAAATCGAACCGTACACGTGGCAAAACCATTCATGCTAAACGACAATCCTACACCCCATAATAAACAGTGTTTGTGTTGAGTTTGCTCATCCGAAAAACCGAGCTGGGAAGCGAGTCAGCCGCGGCGATGGAGGTGAGTTCATAGTACAAGGATGATTTCCATGTCGTTTTTTGATACGAAGAAGAAATAGTTTGGTGTTAAATTATTAATTTAATTGAAATTAAGTTAAATGGATTAATGGAAGCTGCTGCAGGCATGGTTCATGGACGACAGCGATTCAGACCCAAGGCTTCCTCACCATCGCAACCCCATAGAGTTTGTTCCTTTGGACCATTTGGCAGGTCAGACTAAATCCCTTCCTTAATCAGTAATTATGAATTAATTAGCATCTAATCATTGATCTTAGACTAACTAAAGAAGGTTGGTCGGTGTACCGGTGTTGCAGAGCTGGGTGTGCTCCACTGGCGCTTGAACCCAACGGATTATGAAAACGATCAAGAACTGCGCAAAATTAGGGAAACCAGGGGATATAATTACATGGTATTACTATTATTATTACATCACCATTTCTTAGTCAAAAAAACCTTCATTTCATATTAAAAAACACTTAAACTACCATTCAACTCCGACCGCAACTGTTATTGCACCCGACTATTATTGAAACCGACATTAACCGTTGACTTGTTAGGGATTTTTCCTTTCGTTTAATTATTAAAGTGTTTCTCGCTAAAATTAACAGTTGAGGGTTTATTATTATTAAAGGGCTTCTATTGTGCTATACATGCTTGCTTTTGTGTACTTTGGAAATGTTTATGCTTACTTTTGTGGAGATTGGTGACATTATAGTTGTTATTTTGTACGTTGGGTTTTCGAAAAAGTTGATTTTTATGCTAATATGCTGTTAGGGTATCATCAAAGAAATAATCTTTCATATGGTTTGGGGATTTTGTAGGATTTGCTTGACATATGCCCAGAGAAATTGAACAATTATGAGGAGAAGTTGAAGAACTTCTACACAGAGCACATACATGCTGATGAGGAGATTCGCTACTGTTTAGAGGGAAGCGGGTACTTTGATGTCCGAGGGAAGGATGACCGTTGGATTCGAATTTGGATTAAGGCCGGTGATCTTATCATTTTGCCCGCTGGGATTTACCACAGGTTCACCCTTGATACCACCAATTATGTAAAGGTAAGAGTCCAATACCTAGTATCATGTTCATGGGGCATGTCTTGATGCACACAAAATTTTAGTTGTTAGAAAGAAATGAGATTTCACATCACACTAATTTGATTTGAAGGTTTTTTTGGTACCGATATGATGCTTGTTTTCAGAACGACGAGTTCAGGGACAAGTGTATTGTTAAGGTTTAGGATATTTGACCACAATGTAATGAAGGCATTACACGGGGCAGATTGAAAGCACCATATGAATACGAACACCCAAAAAATGAGGATTTTGACTCGATTAATTTACTTGTTGGTATGCATGATTGGTGAATGTTTTGAGTTTGATGTGATTAATTCGTATTTATGGGTATTTTGCAGTTGATGAGGCTGTTTATGGGAGAGCCTGTGTGGACTGCGTATAATCGGCCACAGGAAGAACATCCGGCCAGGAAGGAGTATGTAGAGAGCTTCACTAAGAAAGTAGGAGTGGCATTAAAAGCTCATTAAAGGGTCCTTGTGATAATATATATAGTAGAGAGTATGGATATATGTAGTTTGAACGTTTTTATTATGTTTATATGTACTTGAAACTTGAGGTGGAAGTTTCATTCTAAATATGATAATGTATGTACTCTCTTATTATGAATTTCATAACTCGGGAGTTATTTCTGCACTCTGATTTTCATGTTTTGCACTTCATGCTTTTTCGACAGTCATTAAATTGAATAAATCAAATGAGAATCTAGAAACATAATTAAGGGTAGAAATACAGAAAGTGAAAACGTAAGTACGGAAATCGTGCCCCTTTAAGAATCATGCCAATGGTTTTGCTTCTAGTTTTTCTTTTGCTTCCTTCGTGAAGAAAAAGGATGAAAGAAGAAATAGTGTGACAAGTATTCGGCCTCTTTTTTAAGTAGTCTTTGAATTTGCATCAATCGATCCGACCGCAATAATATTGTGGGAGTCGAAATCTATGAACGATTTGGTTCTTCACTTGGAAAACAGGATGCTTCACCGACTTCAATATTTTTCTTATGGCAAACCGATTTCCCATTGAGAGACGAGTAAACTTTTGGTGCATGTGGAATACATTTATGCGATGATTACTATTTTACTTAAATTATGACATATTTTACATATCTTAGAGTTATATTGAATGTATCGTTCATTCACATAATAACTGTAGACATCGAAATTTCAGTGAAATAAATATTAACCAATGTATTAAAATTACAACTTTTATTCATTTCACCTACATCACACACTCATTTCATCTACAAACTCCATTCATTTCATCTACATCACACACTTACTTCACCTACCAACTCTACTTATTTCACCTACAACATCCACTCACTTCAGAAAAAAAAAAAAAAAAAAAAAAAAAAAGATGATGGTGATTCACTATCAAAGCCTATAAATAGGCTTTTCCATCAAGGGATAAAGGGAGGAAAAAAAAAAAAAAAGAAAAAAAGGAGGAATTTACATCACACCAAAACCTTGAAGCTTTGAAACTCTAAAGCTCTCAAGCAAATCCCGAAGGATCAATAAAACCCTCTTCGTTCTTCGTCAAATCCTCAAGCCCCGACAGCCCTTGAAGAAACTTCCCTCATCCTTCGAGATCAAACTCTGACGGCCCTTGAAGAAAGTGTTCATTGTTTATCATCTCTTCATCCTAAGATCAAGCCCTGACGGCCCTTTGGATCAACAACTCATCCACAAACCCACACCTTACGAAGATAGAATCAGAGAATCAAATTACAAAGAGATTGTAACTCCAAAATCATTAATACAAAATATATTTTGTACACATATACTTGTTTCAGGATAATTCATGTTTATAATAACATGTAAAATAGTAACATCACGTCTTGATATTCTGAATAAACACAAAAAATGCGACCATGCTCTAAATATACACAAAAAAATGAAAGGCCAAAATTAATCATAACAGCATCTTCCTGTTTAGTTTATTTTATAACTACTTTTATGAGGCGTTGAATATTTGTAGCAAAGGGTTTTTTTTCCTTCCAAGTATGGTGTAGGTTGTTCTATCCTGTCTTTCCGGATAAAACGACAACGTAAGCGTCACTCAAAAGAACGACGCGACATAACAAATTCAAGGAACCTGGACGAAGCACAAAATTGCCGTGCGCGTAAACAACGGATGGGCATCTCCGTCATTTCAATATATCCTTCGAGCTTCGGTTGAAGTGGGCTGAGGCTAGGCCTGGCAAACGGGTCGTGTCTGTTGTGTTCGTGTCGTTTTCGTGTAATACCTGTTATCTTAACGGGTCATGTCGTGTCACACCCGTTATCTTAACAGGTCCTTAACAGGTCGGGTCACTTTACCCATCAGGTAAAATGACCCGACCTGTTATGACCCGTTAAGAAAAAAAATATATTTTTTTTTTAAATTTGCACATACCACACATTGCCACATAAATATTACTTTAAAACATTAAAACATTTGTCGTTTAAGTACTATATCTACACTCGAAAATAAGAGCCTAATAAAAAAATAATATATACACTACTAATCTATTACAAATATTAAATGTGCACGGATATGCAAAATAAAAAAGTTTTTGTTTTCAAGATTGTAAGTCTTTCTCAAAAGTTTACACCTCTATCTACAAAATCTTCAATTTACATCAATCATCATGAAATTGTATTGAAACTTTGGTTTGATCTATTGCCTTGAAGAGTTATGTTGAAGATTTTTTCAGTAAGGTTTTCCACGTCAGAACTCTCTTCCGCATAAACTAAGTATAGAAAAACCAAACATTAAAAATCATTCAAATTATGAGAAGTTTACCAAAATAAATATGAAAAGAAATAAAATAATAATACTATACCATATAAAAATATATTAAAATAACCGTTAAATCGTGATTTTTCGTATATAACCGTCGAAAAGTTTTATCCTGTTACTTGATATCTGAATGTTTCTTTTTTGTGATTTTTTGTTGATGTGATCTCCAAGCATATACAAACAAGTTTGACGTTTGGATCGTTGAAATTAGTTTTGGAGAATTCGTATCCCAATAAAATGATAGATTGACTAACACTTAGAGTTTATTTATACTTTCATTAAGTACAACATAAGATTTTGTGGTATCCACTTGTGTAAATATTTTAAATTGAAAATCAAATTCATTCATTGTATTCATATAGGGTCAAGGAGTATACCTGTAAAAAATCATCAAAATCAGAGTTAAGATAACCGTTAAATCGTAATTTTTCGTTTATAACCGTCGAAAAACTTTGTCTCGTTACTTGATCTTTGAATATTTGTTTTTTGTGATTTTTTGTTGATATGATCTCCAAGCATATACAAAAAAATTTGACGGTTTGGATTGTTGAAATTAGTTTTGGAGAATCCGTATCCTAACAAAACGATAGATTGACTAACACTTAGAGTTTATTTATACTTTCATTAAGTATAACATAAGATTTTGTGGTATCCACTTGTGTAAATATTTTAAATTGAAAATCGAATTCATTCATTGTATTCATATAAGGTCAAGGAGTGTACTTGTAAAAAATCATCAAAATCAGAGTTAAAATAACCGTTAAATCGTGATTTTTTTTTTATAACTGTCTTAAAGCTTTGTCCCGTTACTTGATCTTTGAATGTTTGTTTTTTGTGATTTTTTGTTGATGTGATCTCCAAGCATATACAAACAAGTTTGATGGTTTGGATCATTGAAATTAGTTTTGGAGAATTCTTATCCCAACAAAACGATAGATTGACTAATACTTATTGTTTATTTATACTTTCATTAAGTATAACATAAGATTTTGTGATATCCACTTGTGTAAATATTTTAAATTGAAGATCAAATTCATTCATTGTATTCATATAGGGTCAAGGAGTGTACCTGTAAAAAATCATCAAAATCGGAGTTAAAATAACAGTTCAATCGTGATTTTTCGTTTATAACCGTCGAAAAGTTTTATTCCGTTACTTGATCTTTGAATGTTTGTTTTTTGTGATTTTTTATTGATGTGATCTCCAAGCATATACAAACAAGTTTGACGGTTTGAATCATTGAAATTAGTTTTGGAGAATTCGTATCCCATCCAAACGATAGATTAACTAACACTTAAGAGTTATTTATACTTTCATTAAGTATAACATAAGATTTGTGGTATCCACTTGTGTAAATATTTTAAATTGAAGATCGAATTTATTCATTGTATTCATATAGGGTCAAGGAGTGTAGCTGTAAAAAATCATCAAAATCGGAGTTAAAATAACCGTTAAATTGTGATTTTTCGTTTATAACCGTCGAAAAACTTTGTCTCGTTACTTGATCTCTGAATGTTTGTTTTTTGTAATTTTTTGCTGATGTGATCTCCAAGCATATACAAACAAGTTTGACGGTTTAGATCGTTGAAATTAGTTTTGGAGAATTCGTATCCCATCAAAACGATAAATTGACTAATACTTAGAGTTTATTTATACTTTCATTAAGTATAACATAAGATTTTGTGGTATCCACTTGTGTAAATATTTTAAATTGAAGATCGAATTCATTCATTGTATTCATATAGGGTCAAGGAATGTACCTGTAAAAAATCATCAAAATCATAGTTAAAATAACCGTTAAATCGTGATTTTTTGTTTATAACCGTCGAAAAGTTTTGTCCCGTTACTTGATCTTTGAATGTTTGTTTTTTGTGATTTTTTGTTGATATGATCTCTAAGCATATACAAACAAGTTTGACGGTTTGGATCGTTGAAATAGTTTTGGAGAATTCGTATCCCATCAAAACGATAGATTGACTAACACTTAAGAGTTTATTTATACTTTCATTAAGTATAACATAAAATTTTGTGGTATCTACTTGTGTAAATATTTTAAATTGAAGATCGAATTCATTCATTGTATTCATATAGGGTCAAGGAATGTACCTGTAAATAATCATCAAAATCGGAGTTAAAATAACCGTTAAATCATGATTTTTCGTTTAGAATCGTCGAAAAGTTTTGTCCCGTTACTTGATCTCTGAATGTTTGGTTTTTGTGATTTTTTGCTGATGTGATCTCAAAGCATATATAAACAAGTTTAACGGTTGGGATCGTTGAAATTAGTTTAAGAGAATTCGTATCCCATAAAAACAATAGATTAACTAACACTTAGAGTTTATTTATACTTTCATCAAGTATAACATAAGATTTTGTAGTATCCACTTGTGTAAATATTTTAAATTGAAGATCGAATTCATTCATTGTATTCATATAGGGTCAAGGAGTGTAACTATAAAAAATCATCAAAATAGAAGTTAAAATAACCGTTAAATCGTGATTTTTCGTTTATAACCGTCGAAAAGTTTTGTCACGTTACTTGATATCTGAATGTTTGTTTTTTGCGATTTTTTGCTAATGTGATCTCAAAGCATATATAAACAAGTTTGACGGTTAGGATCGTTGAAATTAGTTTCGAAGAATTCGTATCCCATCAAGTTCCAATGGTGTGTGTATATACACACACACACACACACACATATATATATATATATATTAATTAGATTTAAATCTATTTATTTTGTATGTATAATTACCTGGTACATGGAGTAGTACATCACGTGTATCATTATAAAAACAGTGAGATATGTCATATGTGTGATAAAAAGTTAATAACTTAAAAAAAAAAAAATTCTCACCACTTCTATTAATTTTCATTTTTCCCTTTTTTTTTGTTTTCTTTTCAACTTTTCTTATAATTTTCACTTTTCCCTCCAGCATCTTTTCCTAATTCCCTCACTTTTTTCTTTCATTTTCAACTTTTCTTATCATTTTCATTTTCCCTCTATTTTTCTTCAAAAAGGGCGGCAGGAATGGAATGGAATCAAATCAATGGATGCATCATGCATCATGCATATTAATTAATAATTATTATAGTTTTTATAAAATTTAATTCAAAATTTAATATATATATATATATATATAATTATATAATTATTATAGATAGTTAATATTTTGGGTGTATAATTATTATAGTATATATAATTATTATAATTATTATAGGCTTTATAGTTAATTTAATATATATATTTATTATAGTTTTTAGAGGTATAAAATTGTTAAATTAATGTATATAATTATTACAGTATTTTTTTAGGGTTATAAAATTATAAAAATAATATTTTGCTTATCGTGTATCGTGTTACCCACGTGTATACCGAATCAACCTGTTATCTTAACAGGTGCTTATCGAGTTACCCGATAACGACTCGATTCGTTATCGTGTCGATCCGAACATCTCTTAATTTTGTGTCGTGTCGTGTCAGATTATCGGGTCGTGTCAGGAGGCCTAACTGAGGCACCCGTGGTCTCAAAGGCACTCCAGATTTTCAGGAATCGTATCGACAGCCAAAACGTGGCGACACCAGCAGCAGCCATGGTTGCCACTCAAAAGGTACCTCCAAATCCCAATTATCTCTCTCGCTCGAACTTTCTTGTTTCCCAGGAAAAAAGGAGCCATCCTTTTCCCGGAATAATTTTCTGTTGTTTTTGTGGATTTTGGTTTAATTATACGTTTTTTGGTCAAAGGTTCAAGCTTAATGCATCATTTGTTGATTATTTTCTGTTAATTATGTTTTTAATTGGTTTAATGGGTGATTAAGGTGATTCCACTAGTATTGTATTGAATTTTGAGTTGTTACCAATTAGCTTTGCGTGATAAGTTGTGAGAATTAAGATATTGCTTGAAAGTAATTTTGTTGAATTGTAGTACTGGAAAGGCAGCTCGATACAAGTACTAGGCTATGGCGGCGACCGTGCCAATGGGTTTGTTTTGATTCTAAATGGTGATTAAAAGGGTTGGAATTGTGATTGTTGAAGAATTACACACTTTTCCAGCTCGATGGTATTGAATCTTGGGGTTTTCTACGCTATGTTAGATGTTACTTTGTTTGTAGGAATAAAGATGGAAAGAAAAAACATGCATTTTTGTGATCAGGATATCGTTCTCATAATGTTGACATATGCAGGATTCTGGAGAGGAAGTCATCCAAGCATGGTACATGGATGATAGTGATGAAGACCAGAGCCCCCTCCATCACAAGGAGCCCAAGGAATTTGTATCCTTGGACCAACTTGCCGGTAAGCATTTTTTGGGAAACAAATATGTTTTAACTTGTGCTTGTTTTAGTTTTTAAAAATCAACGTATTAGAGAAACCTTGAGAGTGACATCTCTTATTGATGAAATAAGATGAAATAGTCTTAGGTGGTATTGATTTATACAAAGTAGACCGGCTAGATGGGTTTTTAACCAAATGATACTAGCTAATGTAAGGGATAAAATACCAAGCATGCCGAGACTAATCTAGGAAGAGTTGGAAAAGATTTATAAAACTTAGGTTTCGCAGGAGAGACCGTTTATAATGTAAAACGTAGGTTGATTCCACTTGGTTGGGGCAATAAGGATGATGATAATTTTTCTAGTTATTAACTTCTTGGGAGCAATTATGTTGATCTGCAGAGCTTGGAGTGCTCAGTTGGCGTCTAGATGCTGATAACTATGAAACAGATGAGGAGTTGAAGAAGATTCGTGAAGAACACGGTTACTCCTACATGGTTTGTCACACTACCTTTTGTTGTTCTTTTCTTTATTTTTAACTTCTTTGTGTCATGTAACCAAACTCTTTAGTTCATTATGTCAAGGCACTGATTTACAAGAATGTCACGTTTCGTCCATTGATCCCCAATATCTTGTGAAAATGATTGTTTCTTATTGACTATTAAAATGTTGACCCCTTATGAATGCACACTTTGGAATGTTTTCAGCCTTTTCCCCCTTCCCATTTATAGTTTGAATACCAATAACCAGATTATGGTAACTGTGAATACGCAAATTCACAATAACTCTCTCTGCACGGTTGTACTGTATATTTAACCGGATAATGTTTTCCTCTTCTAGGACTTCTGTGACGTTTGCCCTGAAAAGCTTCCTAATTATGAGCAGAAGATAAAAAATTTCTTTGAGGAACATCTTCACACTGATGAGGAGATCTGATACGCTGTGGATGGAAGTGGTAGGATTAGTTATGCTTTATCTTAGTATGTTATCCCTTCTTTACTCACCTCTTCCGATTAGTGATTGTGTACATTTTTGTGAAGGTTATTTCGATGTTAGGGACCGAAATGAACGTTGGATTCGCGTATGGGTGAAAAAGGGAGGAATGATTGTTTTGCCTGCTGGAATTTATCACCGATTTACATTGGACACAAACAACTACATAAAGGTATTGGTTCATAGAGCCAAAATGTTGCAATGTCCTACTTTTTGTTTTTTCCCTCTCTTTTTTCCAGCGAGTGGAGACTAATTGTGCTTGTACGAAGACACACTTCTACATTGTGACTTCTTAAAAGCATTCTATTTCTGGGATGATGATGAAGGTTCAGGATGGGGATATTCCATTATTTGCTTCGAGTTTTTTTCCTACGTAATGAAACAAAATTTTGTCTCCATTCATCGGTGTGCACTTTGTCATCATGATTTCCCACTGAACTGGTGACAAAAAAACACTTAAGTAGTTGAGGCACTGTCACATGACACTAAAGCAGATATCAGCACTTGATACGGCTTTTGATGGACTTGTTCATAAAAAGTGCATTAATTGTAATGTAGATGTGAATCTTATGATTTCATGTGCCTTCGATATGCTAGGCCTGAATTGTTTTTACATCTGTGTTTGTGTCGATTAAGAAGTTGCACATTTAACCTTATAGTGTTTAATTTAATAACTTTAATGTTCTCAAAAACATATGTTTGATGCAGGCAATGCGTCTCTTTATTGGCGATCCAGTTTGGACTCCCTATAATCGTCCTCATGATCATCTTCCCGCAAGGTATGGCTCTGTCTTTCTCTACATTTTGGACATCCCTACTTACATTTACGCATGTGATAGAATGTCGGATAGTCTTTGAGTATTCTTACAAAGGGACCTTTCTTTCAGGGAGGAGTATCTTAAAGCTTTTGTGCGTAAGGAAACTGGTGACCATGCAGTTAATGCTGCGGCATAAAATCTGGCTTTTGCTTCTAAATGTGGGGTTTACATATAATGAAGTACGATTATGGCTATGCATGGTAAAGATACATATGGTTGTTTTGTCTGGGATGCAACTTGTAACTTTACGGTGTCGTATGATGCTTGTTAAGCCGTGTTGTAGTAGTAAGCCTGGCCTTTGCGTAAGGCTCCAGTAATCTTTACCTGTCGTTCTTTCTGTATTGATACATAAATCGGTAAAAATTTAATAAATATATAGTTATATCGTGTTATATTGTGAGTGCTTGTGTTTGCAGTGTAACCATTATGCCCTGGCATGCTAGAACGTGTTGGCTCCTTTGTGTTTCTGGTTCAGTCACCTCACTCGGATTTGGAAGCTATGGCATACTCTTGTTTTGTGGTTCTCAATTCTTTTAGATGATGTGGCCAAACTCGTGACGTTGGATTTTAGTTGATGGTGACGACATTATGTGGTGTTATTAGTCCCATAAAGGTAGACAACTATATTGATATAATAGACTAGGAATACCACGTGGCAGTGTGATGGTTCCACTGAAAAACTTATCGACATTGTGAGTGGGTTCTTGCTGTGTACAAGGGGTTTGCTTTTGGGCTTTCTACTGAGTTAAAATAGGATGGATTAGAATTGGTCAATATTTGAAATCCAAATTGAAACGATCCAAAACATGGCTTGATTACTATCCGTATGATTTAGCTTCTTTCAAATGCTTATACAAATTGAGGAGGCTTTCACTTGGTTTCGATAACGCTAAGTGCAGCGGAATTTGAGAGTAGAGGAATGTACGAGTAATGAACTTGTAATTCAAGCAATTAAGAGTATTTCTTTCAAGTATTGCATATGCAAAGAAACTTTTTGAATCATGCTGTACTTTGGGTTTGATCCAAACACGACTTGATTATTGTGGTAGCAAATTTCCATTGTTTATAGTCTTGACAAAATTGTACCTACAAAATTAAATAACACCTTTGCCGAGGTGGGGTGGAGTCTGGCCAATCAATCTCCGATGCCTAAGTCAGTTTCTCTAAAAAGAGAGCTTAGGCTTAATTGCGTAGCATAAGCTTACCAGAAACTGGTGGAGATGAGGTATTTAAAGAGCTAAGGCCGACATCGGTGTAGGGTTTTGCTACACATGGCAACATCCGATTGGCCAAGGTGAATCTTCAGTACAATGGATGAGGAAATAATAATGCCAAAAATATAAATCATGAGATAATAACTTGAGATTATCTGGCAAGTATCCTTGGTTAGATGTGATTGAAATTCCTTCACTGTTTGAGTTGATCTTTAATTAGGAGAGTATTAAGTATAAGATTTGGTACTTAACCCTATTCCTTGACTTTTAAGTGGCAAGAGAGCTTGATGACGTCGTCGTATCATCTTCAAGGAGATTGAATTGCACGAGTATTAAATGTGCACCTCGCCAATTTAATTAGGGCATTTATCTTATTCAGAAAAGGAAAAAAAACAATCTACGTGGTAGTTCCATAATTTTTAAGATTATTTTTGGCTTGCAATTACTATTCCTAGTTGTCAATTATTCATGTCTAGCAATTTTCTAGTGTTCCTATTTGTTGTGCAATTACTATTCCTAGTTGTCAATTATTCATGTCTAGCAATTTTCTAGTGTTCCTATTTTGTGTGACATTATGTGATGACAAAGAACCGGATATCATTGTCGTTACCGGATCCTGGTGCAATAATTTAAGATCAAAATTGATTCTTATTAAAGATAGATATGGACCCCTCCTTCCCGCCGCCCGAAACCCCGCGCCCCCCACCCCTCACCCCGCGGGGGCGCCCGCCGAATTTACGTTTTGAAATATATTTTTGTCGGCTATATGAGTTCTACACACATCTTTCGAGCCCTTAAAATATCAGTTCTATTAAGCACTTGTTTAATCACAATTGGTCTCCTAAACTGTTGATTTGATTGTGTTTTAGGTGACTGGCAAAAATTCCAAGCTACAATAAAACCTTCACCATCTCTTTCAACCCAATTACATTTACAGGTGTGCTATTTTTGCACCGTGGTGAGGCCCTCAGTTACAGTAATTTGAAAATGTTTTAGATTCCAACTAGTATATCACAGTCAACTTATTATTCATGGATTTTACTCAAATGTATTTTTAACTTCACTCATCACAACCACGTCTCATTTGATTTTGATGTGATCTCGCTTATGATATCGCTCATTAATGATCACCTTGTGTGTTTTTCTGTATAGGTATTGTTGTATTAGCCATCTTTGTAGCAAATGTATACTAGTGGTACTCGTATTTGTAGTAGCTGTGTACGATCTTACAATTTATGTTTGTTTGTGCAAATTCTCTTCAAGTCAATGTAATTATAGACAATGTGCTCATATAACAATATAACATCTTATGTAACTGTTCTTATTCATAGATTGTAATAAAAAGGGTTGAATTTAATTTTGATATAGGTTCTTTTGAAAGGTTTCAATTTTTTTGTGTTCTTGAGTTTATGTCTCTAAAACCACCTTAATTTTGTGATTAACTTAAGTCTTCGCGTTTTGAAGCCGAGTAGATTGGCACCTGGGAGAGAATGTTGCGTGAAGATGATCTTGGAGGCCATCCAGGAAAAGCATTTTCAAGTCATTAGGATGTAATATATGTATATACACACTACTCTTTGGTACATATATTTCAAAACTCTCTAGACCTTCAACAATGTTTTAAACCCCGCAACAACATAAGGGTACACCTACTTGTATTAACTAATTTTATGTCAAATTGTATTTCTCCTTTAATACATTTGCTTATGTATAATCAATCTTGTATTTAGTTTATTAATTTACTTTCTACCGTTACTTCTAAATTACAACGTGATATGTATGGCAAGTGGTTTTTTACCACAGTAGTGGAAATGTGTTGAGCCCTTACATAACCGCGTGAATTCAAATCCTGTCTGTGGCTAATCTAATGTTTAATCTAAAAAATACATGATCTTTGTAAAAAAAAAAAAAAAAATCATAAATATTAAGTTAGATGGTTGGGAGGAACTAGTAAAGAGAATTTTTAAGTCCATGATTTAATGTCACAACATTATAATGCAAGATGATCTGATTTATACATATTATATATTTTAGCAAATAATATATTTATATAGAAAGTTGTAGTCCCCTCTCCTCAATTTTATTTTCTCACTCATGTTTTAATGAAATATTTAAGGGGTAATAATACATTTGACCTATTATAAAATGACTTTTAAAGCTCTAATGAAAATTAGGGAGCTTTAATAAAAAAAGGGTTTCTCCAATTTTTTCTTAACAAAAAAACAACCTAATAATTTGATTTAGTAATAAGGGTTGAATTCTAATGAAAATTATAATAAGAAAAAAAACCGAAAAAGGCCACACGTCCCCACCTCTCTCTCACTGTTCTCCCTCTCTCTCTTCACCCATAACCACCTTCTCTTTCTCATTTTTCGCACATCACCATCATTTCTCTCCTCTTTCGTCTGTCACCATTATCTCTCTCTTCTCTCTCTCATGTCATTCCTTCCTCCTTTTCCTTTTATTTTTTAATTTTGTGTCATGTATAAAATTTAAAGATTAGTAATATTTTTTGAGACATAATAATATGAATTATTTATCACATGCCAAAGTTCAATAAAATAGTTATAATTTTTTTTTAATACACTTAACAATATTAAAAAAAAATTGTTTCTTAAAAATATTAACTTTTTAGAAATAGTGACACTACTTTTAAAAATAGTGACACTATTTCTAGAAATGGTGACACTATTTTATAAACAATATTATTATTTTTAGAAACAGTGATCACTAATTCTATAAAAATAAATTGAAATTGTTCTTTATTAAAAGCATTAACAAAAAAATTAAGTGTTTTTCATGAATAAAATTTCATAAAAAATAATTCAAAAAATATATATAAAAATAGAAGGAGTTGATGACATAAGAGAAGAGAGAGAAAGAAAGAGAGAGGGGGTGGGGTCTGGTGGAAAGGGAGAGGGGAGTACTGGACATGAGGAGAGATGAGAGAGAATAAAGAGGGGGTGGGGCCTAGTGGAAGAGGAGAAAGGGAGAGAAAAGAAGATGATAGTCTTATTAGACTAGTTAATCATTAAATATAGTTAATAGTATGCTTATCGTGAAGGTTCAAAGTTTTGAAGCATTTTCAATTGTTTCCTTTAAAAATTATCCTATTCTATTTTCATAGTCAAAATATAAAAAAATAAACATAAGAAATACTAGAAGAAGACAAAACTACAAAATTAAAGGAAAAGGGAAGAGCCCAACAAAACCCACACAACCACGAGCCACCCTTGATCCAATTTGACACCTGACTGCAACCATCCTCCACCCAGCCAAGCCTTATTTGTAGATGCAAATTTTCGCCATCTGTTCCTTTGACGAAAAAATGCACCTGCAAATTAATAACACCTAAGATTAAGGTCAAAAGCCTTACATGCCCACAATGAATGGGGGCCTTGTTGGAAGTATGCCCACAAAGCCACTCATTTGATGTAATAGCTTTTTGGAATACTTATTGTGTTAAACTTTTATATGTTTAATAGAAGGGCAAAGCTTATTGTTAATCACTATTTATAGTATCTTGTGTTTAAGCAATAAGGGAATCCAAGGAATGTATTTGATCTAAGAGACAAGTGATTTAAGTTAGTTAAATTAACGAGACCTTTCTCTTATGTTCATTCCTAAAACGTTCCTAGCCATAGGATTGCCAATTGGGCATTGACAATCCGCTAAGGTTAGTATGTGTTATGTCGACTCAAAGCGTGAGTATGAACTAGTCTCAAGTCATTTGGTGTTGGACACTAAGGCAAACACATAGGTGCTCGAAAGAGTAATCGAGTACACTGAACTACGATCAAACAAGAGTTCGAACATACATGTCATGTAAGAACTCAATAGTTGCAATATGCAAAGTAGTCCTTTGACCTGAGGCATCATTGATGTCTAATGGTTAGGTCCTTGATCTTTGATTATGTCAACGGCATTCCATTGGAGTGTCCACGGCATTGTTGGGGTCAAGCTATCTAGTCATGTAGGCATATGAATGTACAACAAGGGATCTCTAACCTTCCATGATGGAAGGAGAATACTCTAAGATATGATTCGAGAGTCTTTGGCCAAAGCATATGAATATGACTAAGGAAGATGTTCCAAATCTTATTCGATTGAATCATATAAAGAAGTATCACATTGGATAGTAGACATGAAACAAACTATCACTCAAACAATGTGATTAAGAGTATTGTATTAGAGAAGGACCGTATTGCATTGTAGTTGTAACTGGATAGGTTCTCCAACCACTTCTACTTAGCTTGGGTAACCATGACATGCTGCTAGGCGTCACCCATGGTTTGTGGAAGCCCTAAAGATTAGCAAACACTAATTTAAGGGAGAATTGAAATGTGGTTTCAATTCACAATCGATCGTTATGAGTAACATCGCCCACTACCTCGCTAATTGGAACCTAATGGATCGTACACCGAGTAAAGATATAAGTGAAGAAATTATATGAAATGGATAAGCAATTAAATGGTTTAATTGAAGAATGGTCAAGATTAATTAAATAGTTAATTAATTATATGAAACGTTCGTATTGGGCGTTTAAGTTAGTTTTGGGCTTCGGGGCACAAAAACGTTTTGGCCCACAAGGCCCATTATGTTTAAGATTGTATGACAACTAAAACAAAATGGGCAATTAAGCCCAATAACAACTAATGGCCGGCCATAACCTTAAGGGTAGTGAACTTGGCTTAATTGCAAGTTTGCCACTCCATTGTGAGGTGGTATAAATACATCTTTATAGCCATTTCACCTTAAGGGGTTTCTAATTGAATTTGGGTGAAACCTATTCTCTCATTACCTTAGGTGAGGAACATCTAGCAATCTTTCTTACCTAAGTCATCCATTTCATCTTCACACAAGATCTTTGGTGTGGAGACTTAGAGACACCAAACTTTTGGTGTTTGGGAGAACAAATCCTCAAATCCTCAAAGAAGAAAAAGGAGCACTAAAAGGGAGGAAATCACAAGGAAGATTCAAGGAGCAAGGAGGTGACTTGAAGGCCCTCCACTTGGGTGAATCCCTTGTGTAATCAAGGATGAGCTTCAAGGGTAAAGAATCTCTAAATTCTTATTCTCTTTAATTTTGTTAAAGAGTCTTATGGTTCACCATATACTAGGCTTTGAAAGTCATGGGTTTTATGAATTGTTTTTGAATGCATGCCTACTTTAAAGAGTTATTAGTTTGCATATGTATTCAAATGTTCTTACATGTTCTTAGCTAGGACAAAATTTTTCCTTCAAGTGGTATCAAGAGCCTAGGCCTAGTTTATGGTGGATCCTTTTGGGTTTTGTGATTTTTCATATTTTGTGATTTAAGTGTTGTAAATGTTACAAGCTTTGTTCTTGCTTTGAATATAAATTTTACTTGAAAATTTAGCATCTCAAATGTTGTAGATGTATTTCATTAAAGCATGAATAATGGAACTAAAAGTTGGTGCCAAGTGTTTTGGGATTTTCGGCCAAATCCAAAGGGTGATTTTTTGGGTTCATGTTAGGCTTGTTAAAATGGTTTTAAAGTGCTTTTTGGAACCCCTAAGTACCCTAGGATAATAACCCTCTTTTGAGTTGTGAAAATTTGAGTTTTGATGGAAGAAAACATCCATGGTGCTATTATGAGTTTTCATGTATGTTCTTCATATTTCTTGAAGTTCTTATCAAGAACAAAAAGTTTTGAAGTTTTGATTCAAAAGTTTTATGTTTTACATAAAGTTTTGATTATTAGTTGATGGGTGATGATTATGTCAAAGATATATTTTTTGAATAATAGTTAATGGATGATGTTTGTTGGTAAGAAATGATTAAATGGTTTTAATTATATCAAAGGTATATTTTCTTTTCAAACCATCCCCACTATCTTTAATCTCACCCACCAAAATCCACTTACAAAATTTTATTGTATCAAAAACTCAATATATCTATGAATGGCCGGCCACCCCTCTAGTGGGGTGCTTTTGTGCAATTAAATAAAGTTTTGATACTTTTATGTATTTGTATTATGGCCCAAAAGTTTGTGTTTTTGCAAAATGGCCCAAATAGAATGAGAACAAAAATTGTTTTGTCTCTTTAATGAGAATTGGATTTTCATTATATTTAGTTCCATTTAAATCAATTCTATGGATCCAAAAACCAATTGTTTAAAGTTGCTTTCTTAGTTAATTTAGTTAATTGAGAAAAGGGTGATTATGAACCAAAGGCCTCGATAATTGAGCTATGTGATTGGCCGATTTACATTATGAATGCTTGGGTTTTTAAGTAATGTAGATATGAATGTAATTTGATTAGTTCAAGTTGTTGTAAAGGGCATAAGCCCATTATTTGTGTTGTAAAAGGGCATAAGCCCTTCTTATTATTTCATGTATTCCTCTTTGATTATATGTATGCAAATTGGAATAGTTGGGTCCAACGCCCAATAGGAAATAACGGTTTAATTGGATTAAACGCGTAACTAAAATCAACAACTATCTACCTTAAACCCAAGGTCCAACACAAGGCTCGTGTTGGATCAAATCAAACGGTTCATAATCATCCTAAAACCTAATATGACTATATAGTCCATATGAGGATGCAATGCGTTCGTTAGTAGTTCCATATAGTCTCGCTTGTTTCAACGAAACAGTGGGAGTATTATATGCTACTAAATCATATTAACTTGGACCAATAGTTATGATAGGGCCATGTTCTTTTAATATGATTAAAATGTTTTGATGTAGCCCAAAACTACTCCCTCAAACGAATATTAAGTTGATAAACGAGAGATGTTTTGAACATTTCTTCGTAGGCCTTCCACCGTGGTGGGCTCCAATCGTTTGTGACTTGTACACCGGCTTCACCCTATCATGGGGGAGTACAAAGTGCATGCTTACACTCAGGAGGAGTCCATAAACATATGATGAGGTAAGTGTAGGCAACGAGGATAGCCAACATCGTATCATCGTGAGGTTATTCTTGAACCCCTACATGAACTAAGCATGGTGGGAATAACTTAACTAAGTGCAATAATGCCAACATCGTATCATCGTGAGGCAACATTCTCTAGAGGCCAAACAAGATGGGTAATTACAAACGTTGTAAATGAGTAATGCGTTATTCTCTCATCATTATTTTTGCTAACCAACATCGTATCATCGTGAGGTGGGCTTGGTAATGGTGAGTCTCCCATACCCCGCTAAGAGTTCAATATAACTCTCGAATTCCATTGAGGGATGTGGAGTTTGCCAAAAATAGTGGGTGATACTATTTGATTCAAGACCCAATCAAGTAGATTAATCAACAATCTAATACGATTTCTGTTATGTTATGTAGTTAACGACATGCCTAAAATACTACCCACCATTATACTTGACAAAATGGCCCAAGACTTTTTCCTTGCATATCTCTCGGATGATTTCACTAAGTTTATTGTAAACTATAAAGTGAATAGATTCAATCATACTTTTAACGAGATGATTGACATGTGCTGTAAATTTGAAAGATGTTTCAAAAAGGACAGTGGGAGTAAGAATGCAAAAACAAGGAAAAGGTTTCTTAAGAAGAAGGCAAAGAAATCCAAAGGAACATGCTTTCATTGTGGAAGGGATGAACGTTGGAAGAAGAAATACAGGGTGCGCATTGCGAGCCTTATGACACGAACTTTTGAAGAGACTATTTCGGTCATAGAAAGTGCTTTTACAGTGAGCTCCAATTCCTGGATATTTGATTCAGGCGCTAGTCAACATATCTGTAATACGATGCAGGGACTAGTAGGGAGCAAGACACTGCGCAATGGGGAGATAGTTGTGCGAGTTGGGAACGGCGCCAAAATCTCTGCAAAAGCAATAGGCACCTATATGCTTAACCTACCCTCTGGGGAAGTCCTGGAACTTAAAAATTGTTTATATTTTCCTTCATGTATAAAGAATTTGATTTCTATCTCTAAGCTTTTACGAGATGGGCACTCAGTATTGTTTGACAAAATGAGTTGCACTTTATACTTGAACGGTCGTATTATCTCTCATGGTAATATGATAGAGGGACTTTTTCACCTAGAGACGAATAGTGGGATGCACTGTATTGAAAGCGGGAATACCTCAAAACCCAAAAGGGCTAGAGAAGAAGTTAACCAAGTTAGACTTTGGCATCTTAAACTTGGACATGTAAACCAGGATAAGATTCGCAAGATGTCGAAAGATGGATATCTTAGCCCATTAGGTAATGACCTTATGGGAACTTGTGAACCTTGTCTACTGGGGAAGATGACCAAATCTCCATTCACTGGGAAAGGAGAGCGTGCCACTGAAATTCTAGGGTTAATCCACACTGACGTATGTGGACCTATGTCTACTACGTCGAGAGGAGGCTTCTCCTACTATATCACATTCACCGACGATCACTCTCGGTTTGGCTATTTGTATCTTATGAAGTACAAGTCAGAGTCCTTTGAAAGGTTCAAAGAATTCAAGAATGAAGTTGAGAAGCAAACTGGGAAACAGATAAAGACCCTAAGATCGGATCGAGGGGGTGAATATCTGAGTGACGAATTCCTAGATTATCTCAAAGAGTGTGGAATTGTATCACAGTGGACTCCACCAGGAACTCCTCAACATAACGGAGTTTCTGAGAGGAGAAACCGAACCTTGATGAACATGGTTCGTTCTATGATGAGTTCCGCTGATCTACCAATATCATTCTGGGGATATGCACTACACACAGCAGCTTATTTGCTAAATGCAGTGCCTTCTAAATCTGTTCCACAAACACCATATGAGATATGGTATGGAAAGAAGCCAAGTCTTAAACATCTTAAGATTTGGGGTTGTCCAGCATACGTTAAGAAACAAGATGCTGGAAAGCTTGAAGCGAGATCCGTTAAATGCTATTTTGTGGGGTATCCTAAACAAACCTATGGATACGAATTCTATCACCCTGACGACTAGAAAGTCTTTGTCGCCAGAACTGCTATATTCATGGAGGATGAATTAGTTCTTAAAGGAACTAGCAAGATAGAATTGAAGGAAATTAATGAGATTAATGATGAACCACAAACAAGCACTCGACAAGTTGACAACCCTGTTCCTGAACCCCTAGCTCCACGTAGATCTGAACGGGTTAGTAAGCAACCTAGGAGGTATGGCTTAGACAATGACTTTGCGGAATTGCACCTTCTAGGTGACAATGACACAAAGGAGGACCCTAGAGACTACAATGAAGCAATGTTCGACATTGATTCAAAGAGATGGCATGAGGCCATGAAATCCGAGATGGATTCCATGTATCAAAATCAAGTCTGGACTCTTGTAGACCCTCCGGAAGGTATAGTACCTGTTGGAAATAAATGGGTATTCAAGAGGAAGATAGGCGTTGATGGGAACGTGGAGACTTATAAGGCTAGACTAGTAGCCAAGGGTTACAGGCAACGAGAAGGGATTGACTATGAAGAAACTTTCTCTCCTGTAGCCATGATTAAGTCCATTCGGATTTTGCTTGCTATAGCTGCGTACCATGATTATGAAATCTGGCAAATGGACGTGAAGACAGCCTTTCTGAACGGCTACCTAGAGGAAGAGCTTTATATGGCTCAACCCGAAGGTTTCGTGTCCAAGTCTGAAAAGACTAAGGTATGCAAGCTTCAGAGGTCCATTTATGGACTTAAGCAAGCCTCCAGGAGCTGGAACATTCGTTTTGATACTGAAATCAAATCGTTTGGTTTTACTCAAAACGAAGACGACAATTGTGTTTATCAAAAAGTCGTTGGGGAAGCAGTTGTATTCCTAGTGTTATATGTAGATGACATATTACTATTCGGGAATGACACTGCAGTACTTTCTTCTGTAAAAGTGTGGTTGTCCAAAACCTTCCACATGAAAGATTTAGGAGATGCATCTTATGTACTTGGGATAAAGCTCTATCGTGATAGATCCAGAAAATTAATTGGATTATCCCAATCTATGTACATTGATAAGGTGCTAAATAGGTTCCAGATGGAACAATCTAAGAAAGGTTTTCTTCCTGTGAGACATGGAATTCACCTTTCTAAGTCCATGGGACCTAAAACTCCTGAAGAGATACGGCAAATGAATATTATTCCTTATGCTTCCGCCATAGGAAGTCTCATGTATGCCATGATATGCACAAGGCCTGATATCGCATATGCTGTGAGCATTACTAGTCGATATCAATCTAACCCAGGATCAGAACACTGGGCAGCTGTCAAGACGGTCCTTAAGTACTTAAGAAGAACTAAGGACATGTTCCTCGTTTATGGAGGAGCATCAGAGTTGCGAGTGGAAGGTTATACAGACGCAGATTTCCAATCTGACGTCGATGATAGAAGTTCCAACTCCGGATATGTATTCACTCTGAATGGTGGGGCTGTCAGCTGGAAAAGCAAGAAACAAAGTGTAATTGCTGATTCCACGACAGAGGCTGAATATGTCGCTGCAGCTGAAGCCGGCAAAGAAGCGTTCTGGATGCAGAAGTTCATCACTGAACTTGGAGTGGTTCCAACCATTACGTCACCAGTAACTTTGTACTGTGATAATAATGGGGCGATAGCTCAAGCCAAGGAACCCAGGGCACATCAAAAGAACAAGCATTTTGATAGGCGCTTCAATATCATTAGAAGATATGCTGCCGAGGGGAAAGTCAACATCCTCAAAGTTGCTTCGGCCGATAACGTAGCAGATCCACTAACGAAGCCAATGTCTCAAATCCAACTTGACCGCCATATGGAAAAGATGGGTATTAGATACATGGGAGGATGGCTTTGAGTGCAAGTGGGAGATTGTTGGAAGTATGCCCACAAAGCCACTCATTTGATGTAATAGCTTTTTGGAATACTTATTGTGTTAAACTTTTATATGTTTAATAGAAGGGCAAAGCTTATTGTTAATCACTATTTATAGTATCTTGTGTTTAAGCAATAAGGGAATCCAAGGAATGTATTTGATCTAAGAGACAAGTGATTTAAGTTAGTTAAATTAACGAGACCTTTCTCTTATGTTCATTCCTAAAACGTTCCTAGCCATAGGATTGCCAATTGGGCATTGACAATCCGCTAAGGTTAGTATGTGTTATGTCGACTCAAAGCGTGAGTATGAACTAGTCTCAAGTCATTTGGTGTTGGACACTAAGGCAAACACATAGGTGCTCGAAAGAGTAATCGAGTACACTGAACTACGATCAAACAAGAGTTCGAACATACATGTCATGTAAGAACTCAATAGTTGCAATATGCAAAGTAGTCCTTTGACCTGAGGCATCATTGATGTCTAATGGTTAGGTCCTTGATCTTTGATTATGTCAACGGCATTCCATTGGAGTGTCCACGGCATTGTTGGGGTCAAGCTATCTAGTCATGTAGGCATATGAATGTACAACAAGGGATCTCTAACCTTCCATGATGGAAGGAGAATACTCTAAGATATGATTCGAGAGTCTTTGGCCAAAGCATATGAATATGACTAAGGAAGATGTTCCAAATCTTATTCGATTGAATCATATAAAGAAGTATCACATTGGATAGTAGACATGAAACAAACTATCACTCAAACAATGTGATTAAGAGTATTGTATTAGAGAATGACCGTATTGCATTGTAGTTGTAACTGGATAGGTTCTCCAACCACTTCTACTTAGCTTGGGTAACCATGACATGCTGCTAGGCGTCACCCATGGTTTGTGGAAGCCCTAAAGATTAGCAAATACTAATTTAAGGGAGAATTGAAATGTGGTTTCAATTCACAATCGATCGTTATGAGTAACATCGCCCACTACCTCGCTAATTGGAACCTAATGGATCGTACACCGAGTAAAGATATAAGTGAAGAAATTATATGAAATGGATAAGCAATTAAATGGTTTAATTGAAGAATGGTCAAGATTAATTAAATAGTTAATTAATTATACGAAACGTTCGTATTGGGCGTTTAAGTTAGTTTTGGGCTTCGGGGCACAAAAACGTTTTGGCCCACAAGGCCCATTATGTTTAAGATTGTATGACAACTAAAACAAAATGGGCAATTAAGCCCAATAACAACTAATGGCCGGCCATAACCTTAAGGGTAGTGAACTTGGCTTAATTGCAAGTTTGCCACTCCATTGTGAGGTGGTATAAATACATCTTTATAGCCATTTCACCTTAAGGGGTTTCTAATTGAATTTGGGTGAAACCTATTCTCTCATTACCTTAGGTGAGGAACATATAGCAATCTTTCTTACCTAAGTCATCCATTTCATCTTCACACAAGATCTTTGGTGTGGAGACTTAGAGACACCAAACTTTTGGTGTTTTGGAGAACAAATCCTCAAATCCTCAAAGAAGAAAAAGGAGCACTAAAAGGGAGGAAATCACAAGGAAGATTCAAGGAGCAAGGAGGTGACTTGAAGGCCCTCCACTTGGGTGAATCCCTTGTGTAATCAAGGATGAGCTTCAAGGGTAAAGAATCTCTAAATTCTTATTCTCTTTAATTTTGTTAAAGAGTCTTATGGTTCACCATATACTAGGCTTTGAAAGTCATGGGTTTTATGAATTGTTTTTGAATGCATGCCTACTTTAAAGAGTTATTAGTTTGCATATGTATTCAAATGTTCTTACATGTTCTTAGCTAGGACAAAATTTTTCCTTCAGGCCTTTGGCCGAAGAATCTCCAATGCCAAAGTTAGAATTATGAAAAGAATGTGTTTAGGTGTTTGTGGGTAGCAAAAAGCCTCTTGAATTTTAGAGATAAAGGGTGTATTTATGGGAGAGGAGAGGAGTATGGGCCGCCTCTCTACGCTTTAGGGGTGGCCGATGAAGACAGATATCCCTTAATCATTGGTTATTGTGTAACCAATGCCACATCACACTAAGTTGTTAGAATGTTTGTTAGGTGGTTAAATGAGTTGTTAGTTGGTTAATTAGTTACTTTGTGGTTATTATTCAATATATAATGTACTTCAACTTACAAATGTAATCAGTTGTCATTTTTCCTCAAATATATAGAAGTTTCATTTCTCTCTCTAGTTCTTCAATCTTTCTCAATTCTTTAATTTTCTTTGATTCTTTCTCAATGTAGTTAATATGGTATCAGAGTCAACAGGCTCACGTCATGAATTCTGGTGGTTACATTTTCATTAGATTTCATCATCTTCTAGTTTTATTTCTCTTCGGTTAAGTTCTTCAGTGCTTCTGCAATCATTCTCAATTTTTTTTTTCTCTTCATTGGTCTATAATTGCTAGGTTATTTTTCCTTCTAGATTGTGCGCAAAGATTGTTAGGGATATATGGGTTTTTGAAATTGTGGTGTAATCTAAACGCAGTTGGCTAGTGGGTTCTTGCCCTATTTGATCTTATGCGTCAATGAAATTTAGTGTTAGAACAAGTGATCTTGCATGCCATGTGTTCGAGATCAACTATTTGATGGATTGTTCAAGTTAGAGATTTAAGAAACGTTTTATTCTATGTCCTCTATGATATATTTGGAGTTTCTGTATGATTCGTTTCTGAATTCTTGGTTCAATTAATCTATGACCCATGTTGAAGAAATTCAAGAGATGTCCAATTATGTGAATGAAAAGCTCACATCTTTGGTTTTTGATTATGGGTTTTTTTTGTGTCTGATGGAGTTGCCAAAATTTTATGGAAATTCATAACACTCGTTAATTATTTGCCATGGGTTTGTCACTACACCTAAGAGAACTAGGTTTTTTATGTTGGCCTTTTCATTTTGTTGTGAAGATTTCAATGGAGCAAGAGAGTAAGATTAGAGATGTTAGGGACACGATCGATTGCCAGAGACCTAATGGTTCTAAGAGATGATTTCTAATTGATTTTGGAATTGATCCATTTGGAAGTAGCGGAACGAGATGGAAAAATTCCTCCAATTGGTGATTTCTCTCTATGATCCTCTAGTGGTTGCTTCTGCATCTCCCAAGTTTGGTAACTTTCTCTTAATTCACCGAAATCCTAATTCTTGATAACTTGATGTATCAACCAGTGATTCGTGTAAGTTGGAGATATCGTCTATATATCCAATTGCTCATGTTTCTCTGCTTGAAGACTGCTTTATTCTTAATTGCTTCTTGAATCTTGCAATTACTACTGTTGGCTTGTGCCAAACTGAGAAGTACGATGTCTGGGAAGATTTTTAAGAAGTATATTGAGGAGTTCGTGGAAGTATTTTTATTCCATCACAGCCTACAATATCAAGTCTAACAAGCTTAGTTGTCACATGTATCTACTATAAGTCCGGTTGTATGCTTAGGGTCAGTTGTATTAGCTCTTCATGATGATAGTGATGTGTTCTAAAGGTAGGAAAGATGTCCAAATACGGTGGTGCTGAAATGATTGCTAGCTTGGCATTTAGTTTTTTTTGTATTGCCTTAGATCGTACTGCAACTCATTTACTATCCACTCTGGATCCTTTGGAGTACAAGCTCTGGAGTCATCCTGACATTGGACAAGAGCAAACACTTTATGATGGACCAATATTTTATTGTGTTAAATACTTTCCTATACTGCTACTTTTTCTTCACATTTTATGGTGGGTCTTGATTTATCAGACGCTTGTTAAACAAATCCAAGCAAGAGGCCATCTTAGTGATGACCTTCGATCAAATAAAGTTTCACACTCTTTCACCTTCCTATCAAGAATGCTGGAAAGAGACTGCACATCAGCCTTTAAAGAATGAAAGTCTGAAGCAATCTCAGGCTCAATAGTTCGTTCACATTGCTGCAATCTCAGCTCTCAGGCTTAGTACCCTAGCTGAGATTGATGAGGGATGAAGACATATGTCTATTGATCATTGATTTTTGTGTAACCAATGCCACATCACCCTAAGTTGTTAGAATGTTTGTTAAGTGGTTAAATGAGTTGTTAGTTATTTGATCATTAGTTATTCTGTCGTGCCCCCTATGCCTGGTTTTATTCCAAGACAACTTTCCATGCCCAAGTCCAATCTGATTCTGGAAGTGTGTGCAGTGAGGATGGCGATTCCACTGCCAAAGCCAGCCCTTCCTACTAAGAATGAAGCGTCTGCCCGTATGAGCAGCTGTGAACAGCCTTCCAAACTAGCCTTATGGGAGTTTTTTGAGATTTATGCACTGTTGAAGCCCGATCTACTTGAGGACACGGAAGCATTTGCCAAGTTTGTTGATGGCGTAAGCAAGGTTGTCGACTCCAGTTTCTTTGCGAGGTGTGAAGCTCACTCATAGAGGGGTTCCTTACATACTATGATGCAGAAATCTGTGATCTTAGCACTCAAGTACACATGTATAGAGTAAGATGATGCCAAGGCTGTTAGGGAGATAGCAGCAGCCATGGTAACAGAAACTTGTTCGGCTGCTGAGAAAATTAAAGAGTTGAAGTCTAAACTTGCCTTTTTGAAGGGATTTGATGTCTTTGCCCCCACTGCTCTACAACTTGAGATCGCTCGCCAAGAGATTAGTGACTTGAAGGCTCAACTTAACACGATATGGGGGATGTATGGCGTTGCAAAAAAAAAAAAGATTGAAGTCCAAGCGCTGCTAATGCAGGACCTTGAGCGTGCCATTTTAGAATTTTGGTCTGCCTATAATGCCAAGGACGTAGAGTTGCTTGCCATGCATAATGACGTTGCTCGACTCAAGAAGGTTGTTAGTAGACTTGAGTCTAAGGAAATAGAGCTACAATGAGTGTTGTCTACTAGCAAGAACCTGAAGAAAGAACTACATGAGTTGCAAAATGCTCGTACTAACCTGATTGAGAAGAATAAACAGCTGAAAAACGAGAAGTCCAGTCTTAAGATTGTCCTTACCCAAGGTCAAGCTGACTTCTACAAGCTTGGCTACATAGATAATTTCCTTAAGATGTCGTCCGACTGCACCTTCTTCGATAAAAACCTTGAGCTTTTTGCTATTTCTTCCAATGATCTACTTATTCTTCACTTTACTTCATCTTTGTCTTTTTACCTCATTTCAAGCTTTAGCCGTGGAATGAATAACTGAGCAGGCTGCCTTGAACGAAGCAGTCAACCCCATATTCTCTGCTTTAGGCACCAACTTCAAGTTGCCATGTGCGGGTCGTCGCTTACTTGAGGCATCTTTTGAAACTTCTAACTTAAAGGGCCGAATGACCTCTATAATTGCATGTTTCGTATTAATGGTCCACTAGATCTTTAATCATAAGGTCGTTAGCGAAGCGCATTGCTTTTTAATAAGCATACGGGCATGCATGACCTATGTGGTTGTTGATCTAGGCTTAGGACTTCTGCAAAGCTGTTAACCAGAGAGTTAGTAGCCAAACACCTTACTTATAGAAGTAGGCGAGTCTGCATGATAGCTCAATTGTTAACTTTGATCTTCTATAGTGTTAAACTGTTGAGCTTTATCTCACGTTGTTGCCCTTTGGCATTGGCTGCTTAGCTAGTCATCATTTCTCAAATCCTTTAAGCTTATAATCCTTTAAGCTACATGGCCTGCATCACAACATACTAAAGATTGTTGGGACACAAAATTCACTACCCTTTCACATCAAAAGTGTGTGGTTCTATGGAATTTCATGGGCAGTGGTTCAAAAAAAACGTTTTGCACTTTATGTAACCAATTTCGAAGGCTTCATAGCAAGTAACACAATAGTTTAGGAATTAGTGTGAACCTATTAACTGCTTGAAATTCCATAGAACCATGCTAAAGGTTGTTCTGCACTAGGCAGTGCATATGCGCATTAACCTTTCATAAGGTTATGCAGTTGTATAGGTTTATGCGATTAACTGCTCAAAGGGTGTACCGTAGGTAATCTTCCAGAAATCGTAGGCTACTCGTTGAATAGGCAGCAGCTTTAGGTTCCCAAGGATCTTCTAGAAACCGTAGGCTGTTTGTTGAATTGGCAGTGGCTTTAGGCTTCCAAGGATATGCAGCGATCGCTAGTTGGTCACATACAAGATGCTCAGCTATTTACGCTAGCTAGTTACATCAATGATGCTTAACCGCATGAACCATGTGCGTGTAACCGGAGCTAGAATTCTGTATCTTCGTAAAGATCATGTATGTATTGCACCAGGGATGCCCAACTACGAATGCTAGTTGGTCACATCGTGGATGCTCAAAAGGGATGTTACTGCAACAGGTAAAAGGAATACATTTCGTAACATGAAGATTGCTAGTTGGACATATACAAAATACTCAGCCAGGGGTTGCCAGTAGCTAGTCACATCAAGAATGCTCAACTGCGGTCCATCTTCATAGGTAGCCGTCCAAAGGGCGAGCTGCGCAGCGTGCCTCATCTCTCTGAGGCTCGGGTCCTCGCAGATCAAGCTAAAGTTGAAATATGAGAAGAAGGATATCGAACTTAGCTGAAAGGTAGAAACTGTGTAACAACTGGATAGTACTCGGCTTGCGAGGTAGTGCTTGTCAAGCTGTTTGAGTCTTCGAGCTTTATTTCACCTAAGCAGAGCTCATGGAGAAGTGGGAGGTCATGCGTAGTATTTCCGCAAGGTATAGGCATTCCACTACTTGTCGATCTCTTTGTCGTTCATGGTGGTGAGGGTGTAGCTATCCTTGCTGCTTGCTCTACTGACCTTGTATGGACTTTCCTAGATAGGATTCATCTTTTTAAAGCATTCTTTTTGGGCAGTGATGAATGCTTTTCTTAGGACTAGATCTCCAAGCTGAAATTGCCAGATTTTTACCCTTCTGTTGTAGTTGGAGACGAGCTGCTGCTGGTAGGATGTAATACGGGTGATGACCTTTTCGTATTCATCCTCTGCCAGATCTAGATAAGTGGTCATCTCCTCTCCGTCCTTTGTGCTACATACTTTTATGTGAGGTGGATGACACTCACTGTGGGCTTAGCCACGAATGAACACTTCACCTGGAGGTTGTCTATGTTGATCATCGGAGTGTGGCCCTAACCGTCAATGTATGCTCGTTCAGGGGACTAACCTAGAGTGCACGTTCGTCCACGCGCTAAGATGAGAGTATACGCTATCTCAGGGGCTTAGCCAGGAGTGTATGTTGCCATAACGCTAGTTTCGTGGCTGGCCGATGAGCTACTTACCGGGACACTGCTGGAGAGAAACGCCATCGCCTGCTCTTGTCCTACTTCGAGACACCTCGCCTGGGGCACGATTGCAGCTCGGTGCACTGCAGGAGCTAATTTACCAAGGTAAACGTCTACTTGATTTGTGGAAATGTAATGAACTCCGGGTGCAAAACGTGAGCCATAATGGGTTAGATCTGCAGTAAGGTGGGCTGAAAATACCCTTGGTTCAACCATTGGGCTCAGAATATGGATCTAGGCTGGTTGAACTGGTCTTGGACCATGCTGAACAGTCTGGAATGTTGAGGGAATAAGTCAGGTGCATAAGCGCTGAGCCGCCTCAGTTTGTCCTGTTTGGCCTTGAACTGGAGGCTCGTTGAGCTCGTGCTGGGTTGCAGCATGCGTCGCGATTGACTCGACTTGGGTTGCCTTAGTTTGGGCAGCTCACTTCCAAGTGAAGGTGGTAGGCGCCAGGGGCTACTACTGAAGGAAAGTAGCTGCCTGGTTCTGTGCCTGATAGCTATTGGTGTTGTGGACCTTTTGCCCCTAAGGGTTCCTCATAATGAGTAGGGTTGCCCCGTGGGCCACTACAGCGGTGGCTGCAGCTGCTAGCATGGCCACGGTACCCCGTGGAGGCAAAATAGTGGTCTTTGCCATGATAAGCCTCATGGTGCAATGACGTAGAGCCACGTCGTGATCTCCATCGTTTGGTCCATGTCTTCAACTTGGGAGGTCCTATTAGTTGTAGTTTCTGAATTCCCTGATTAGGAATGTATTTATGATAAAAATAAGGAATTATCATATCATAAATACCTTTGACTTTTCCTATGAGCAGGGGTGTCTTGAGCAATCATTGATCTCTACTTGCTCTACCTCAGTTGCCCATGGTGAATGAGACTGCTCCTTGCTCTTTTAATAGGAACAATGTAGTCTTTTTTGGGAAATAATCCACATGTCAACTCTATGATTTTTGAGATTATTTTTTACTCCACATTATCTTTTCCTCTGCTCCTAATCTCATTTTTTTCTCCATCACAAAAGATTAGGAGTTTAGCAACCCAGCAGCGTGGCAATGAACAATAGTAGCTAAGCCACCACCAAACTCATCGGCCTACTTTGCTTGAACCCAGTAGTTCCCTCCCCGCCATTTTCGAAACCTCCCTCTGGATTTTCCAAACCATCAACTGGGTTATCGTTAAAAAGGCTCAACCCCTAGTGGACTGCACTGGCGAACCCATAGCTCCGGCGATGAGCTAAGAAAATGACCTGAAATTAGACTTAAGGTAGGTGTCAAAGAATTAAAGATGTCGCTCCTCCTCCTAATTAAGGTTTTCTCTTACAAATTTTCATAGAGACAAAAAGTTAGTTGGCAATGAAAAAGGCGTTGGGCTCCCTTTATTTATTCCATAGCCTTCAATTCCTTATTCTCTAGTTATGAGTAAAGCATTTTAGCTACAATTACAATGCTCACGAACTATTATCCCTCTCTTTTGCCGGAAAAGATAAAAGTATATTAAGATCAATCGTGCGTAAGTGCCCGATTATTTCTAATTGTTGATATCATAATATCAGTATATTTCATAATTTCGTATACATTTGTGGTCGGAAAGCATATGACTTCATTTCATTATTCTTTATTATGAAAATTGGCCTTTAATAATAGTGTTCAAAGGGTCCCACTTATACCTACCTCACCTGCCAACGGAGAACCTTCTAAACTCCCATTATTTTTATTGGTAAAACAGGAGGACCACGAAATCAAGGATTTGGATCCTCTCCTAAGCTAATAGAGAGGATCCTTCTGACCAATCATCGTGGGCCATTGGATTTTTATCTAACGGCTATAATCATTATAATTTTAAAGGGATCCCTTGTTTATAGCTGTTGAATAAAAATCAAACGGTCCACGATGATTGATCAGGAGGATCCTCTCCATTAGCTCAGGAGAGGATCCAAATCCCGAAATCAATCTCACAAATTAGTTTTTTGTTTTTTTTTTAAAGATAAATCCCAGAACTTGTTCTCCAACCTTCTAATTTAAAATTGATAAAGTACAATTCAATTATTGTTTTGTGAACTTTTCTTTTATTTAAATGCATTCTTGGTCTCTCCATGTCACTTTCTTTGTCCATTGGTCGTGATAGATCTAATGTGCTAAATGGCTTTCACAAAAGGGCATAATATTAGGGTTTGGAACGGATTAAAATATCTTAAATTCTGATTTCCATTTTCCATTTAAAAGTTCTTTAGATTACTTATTTTTTATATGTTTATTTTCACCACTCTCATATGAATTGAAATTCAATGATTAAGAATCCAACTTGATCGGATTCAACTTGAAATTTGATCTCTTACAATCGATTAAGGAGCGGATGGTTGAATGCCACTGGAATAGGCTAGATTTATGGGTTGAAACTCTTCAAGATAGTTAAGTTTGTGTTGTCATAACTCCTTTTTCTGCGTGTTATTGCCAATGTTCTTGTTAAAACTGTGACCAACGTTGGCTGACAGAAACTTTTGATGCCTCTTGGTGCTAACCAAGGCTTATGGGTTTGTGGTGGCGCTACGGTGACCATGGTGGCTCGGGCTGAGAATCCCCTTACCACCCATCCTTTTGTGCGATGTCCTATCTACAACCGGCGTCTCATGTGCCTTTCCTAGCCACGCCTTCTGCCAACTCTGTACCTGCCTCTCTTATTTGAACACGTAATTGACTCTACTTTTATTTTTTAGTTTAGTTTATGCTTTTGTTTATACCACTTAGAGCGGGTTAGGTAGTAGTGTTGTTTGTGTCGCTATGATGATTTGTGTGAACTTCTTGTTTGCGATGACTTTATGTGAGGGTTTAGGCTCGTTGCGTCTATTGTCATTGTGAAAAATTTAAATTGGATATCTTGATTCTAATGGTATGTGTGGTGGTCATGTTGGGGTTTAAAATCGTTTATGTTTTATGCGAATTACCTCTAGATCAAGAAATTAGTCACTACAGAAATGTACCTATCTAACACCTCTTGTAATTGGTTATTCTCGGTATAAAACACTCATCGATTTTGTAAAAACAAAAGGTTTGTGTTGCCACATTATCAATCCCAAACGGTTGGAATTGAGTTTGACCTAGTAGTCCAAAGTCTTGTTAAAATTCTCCACACAAATTCATCAATAACCAACTATAGATTACAATGAATCTAAATTATAAATTTACACAAAAATACACTTAATCAATAATTTTATGTTGTTAGACTATCTGAAAAGACAACATTTTTTTATAGTATGTAATAAATATTAGACAAGAAATAATATTTGTCAAACTTACATCTTTTTGCTTTTAAGTTGAACCTCACTTGATCAATTTAGACAATCAAGCTTCACGAAACTTTTCAAGCATTGAGCTTGAATGTATTTGGTCTCCAATTAGTTTGAGCTCAAATCAAATCAACTCAATACGTTCAAATCTCATATTAACGTAGGAAGGGAGAATCGAACTTAACTACGAGCTTGATAACGCTCCTTTTTGGATCCGAATCCTTGCCTATTAAACCCGCCTTTACTTGCACCCCTACCCACTATATAACATTAAACATCATTTCATAAATGAGGAAGAAATTTGGCAAAAGTAAAAATCAGAAGAGCTCTTGTATGACATGTATCATTGTTTCTCAACGAATCCAACAAATCTTTGCCTAGCCAAAAAGGAAAAAGAAAAAGGGAAGAAATGGTAAAAAAGAAAAAAGGCACTACTAGTACTACCCCCTATTTATAGATTGATGGGTACCCCACAACTCCCAGCAGCAGCACCAGCCTAATTCGTTGTTGCCCTTTGTCTTTAAACCAAAAAACCCTGCAGCAGCCTTCTTGTTCCTTAACAACCATTTCTCTCTTGGGCTTCTTCGTGTCCATGGCAACCAGATATCTTTCTATTTCCCTTTCACAACCATTTCTCTGTAACTTTTCATAGTTCACCCTATCTCTTTGTTATAATAATATTTCTACCTGCATTCCCCAAACCCATTTGACAAACACTCATTGCTATCAGAAAGTTGACCCTTTTTTTTTCAGAAGAAGAAAAGAAGAGCAAAAGACAGCAACCCAGATCAGTGATTAGTAGTTAAAGTTTACTACGCATACAAAAAATGAATCTTGATCAAGACCCTGATCATCCTCTGCCATTGGAGAGGCTCTATGACCAAGGTCCTCCGCCATTTCTCGCCAAAACGTATGACATCGTCGATGACCCATCAACCAACCACATAGTTTCATGGAGCAGAGACAACAACAGCTTTGTTGTTTTGGATCCCAATAGCTTTTCCATGAGTCTTCTCCCCAGATATTTCAAGCACAACAATTTCTCCAGCTTTGTCAGGCAGCTCAACACCTATGTAAACATCACTCTCTAGCACTCCCCTTTTATCTGAATATTATGCAAAGTTTGCAAACCCGAGCGTAGTCCTGTTGGCTAGAGTAGCGTACTCCCCTTCTGCACGAAGTTCGAATCTCACTTGTCGTGGTTAAGATTGGATTAGATTATCGCTCAAAAATGAAATTTGGATATTGAATACATATTGGTGAGGTTCTTTGGATGTGACTAGTTTGTGCTTTCATGTTCTTGAAACATCTGTAAATGTATCACTTTTGTTTGTTTAATTGGGTCCCTTTTGTGCTTTTTTTAATGGGGGTTACTAAATGTGGACATATTGATTGTTAAATGGCTTCAAAAGAGAAACTTCAGGAACCAATGCATAAAATATGCACGACTATTACAAAGGGAGCTGCTTTTGCTTCTTTTGTATATAAATTTTATATCTTGATGAATCAGTTTTTGTTTGTTTGATTTTTTTTTATCTCACTTTCCTTTTCGTTGGATGTGCCGGATTTAAAGCTTCATACGGATGATGTGATCATAGAGAAGTTCTTTGATTTGCTTAACGTAGGGATTTAGGAAGGTTGATACGGACAGATGGGAGTTTGCTAATGAAGCGTTTCTCAGAGGGCAAAAGCATCTTTTAAAGAACATCAGGAGGAGGAAGGCATCCCATCTTCCTCAAGCTTCACAGAAAACTTTGGACTCTTGTGTAGAAGTTGGGAGGTTTGGATTGGACATAGAGATCGACCAGTTGAGGCGCGATAAACAAGTACTCATGGGGGAACTAGTGAAGCTTCGACAGCAACAGCAAGCTAATAGAGTTTACCTCCAAGGAATGGAAGATAGACTGAAGAGGACAGAGTTGAAACAGCAACATATGTTGAGTTTCTTGGCAAGGGCAATGCAGAATCCTAATTTTGTACAACAATTGTCGCAGCAGAAGGACTTAAGGAAGGAACTGGAGAAAGCAGTTACCAAGAAGAGAAGGCGGACTATTGAGCAAGGGCCTAGTAATGTTGAGGTGGATGAATTAGGCCATGTTGGAATAGAGACTTATGTTAAAGTTAAACCACAAGAATATGGTGACATTTCTGATCAGTTTGAAGTTTCGGAGTTGGACCAATTTGCTATAGACATGCCGGGGGTAAGCAGAAGCCAAAATGTTCATGGTGACCAAGAATGTATAGAGAGAGACGAAGAACATGAAGGTAGAGGCAAAGACCTGGATAAGGGTTATTGGCAAGACTTGTTCAATGAGAATATTGATGAAGAAATTGGTTTGCTTGGTGTTCAAGAAGAGGATCAGGAAGATGTCAATGTGTTAATTGAGGAGCTTGGTTTTTTAGCTCCCAGTCCCAAGTAAAGAAGACGATGAGCTTCTCATGCATACTTTCTTCAAGGGTATGGGTTTGAGACCCTCATCATCAAGATATCATGAAGTTCCTTGCCCGTTTCTAAGTTAGCATTGACGAATGAACGAACGCATGAATACTGAGAAGTTACACTGTTCCACTACAAACAGCTACCTGTGGTTAGTTTCCTTTTAGGATCACTTGAATTTCTTGGTTTTCTTGTATCTCTGCTTTCCATTCACTTCTCGTCTAAAATCTGATTGTATTCCAGCTAGTGTTTGAAAATCAAAGGTATGTACTTATCCTGAACGATCATTAATCTTGACATGACTTTAGAAATTCAGTTATTCAGTTAATAATTTGTACCAATTCTATGTTTTTCCCCCTAAGAGTATAATTTATCATTCAATGAAGGCGATTCATACATCAGACATGATGGTCTCACCAAGACGATTAAAAGCTTGAAATCTGAATTGCATCCTCAACAGGGCATCAAGAGGGTGGATGCCATGTTTCAGTGTTTCCACACTTCATAAAATGACTGCTGCTTGTGTTAATTAACTGTGTTAGATCACTTATGGTTTTATAAAACAACATTGTTGTTCTACAAGCTATCAAGTTCCACCATGACATATAAAAGATTAACTGAGGAAATGAATTTAGATTTAGGTGTTAGATGGTGGTGGGTGCAAAACTTTTAATTTGGACTTGCAAGTCAAGTGGTTAAAAACGTTTACTTTTACATACAAAAACGAGGTCCTATTTCGACCCCCCAAAGCCAATATCGCTTGTAATGCGTTATATGGTTGTGATCTTTTCTTAAAGCTTAGGGGGCCAAGAGCCTAACATAATAACGAAGCATACTATACATGTCCAGTTGTTAAAGATACGGATTGGCAGTATATCACTTTTTCTCTTTCCGGGCCAAAGAGAATTATTATTTTTTTTTTAGAATATTAGCTTGCTTTAACTGACAGAAAATGTTACGGTGCAACATCTGCAATTCGTTGGAAGACATGGAAAAGCTTGTCTTCTGAAAGCGATAAGGTTGCACATGATGTTCATGACTATGGCTGCCATTATCGAGGGAGTAATTTTTCCTGAGTTCGTAACACCGCCACGTACCGCCACGTAAATTAGTAACATTACGTATAGCTGCCATAACCTAGCAGTTTTTATAGATTAGTAACTTTTCGTAACAGTGTAGCTGCCATTCTCTCTCCCCTCGGCACCCTCCCCACCAATTATTGCGACCTCTCCACCATCTTGCTCTTCATCAAATAGTGAACCTCCTTCACTAGAACAACCCAGAAAAAAGGACCAAAGAGATTTTAAATAATCAACATCACCTACAAAAGGATTTCAAACAATCAACCTATTTTATTTACAGAAAGAGGTAAAGGGTGGTGTGGATGCAGGAGGTTGGATGTAGGGGGCGGGGCGGGGCGGATGGTTGGGGGGAGGGGGCTCGGGTGGTTGCGGGTGGCTAGAGGTAAAGCTTGGTTTAATTTTTTTTTTTTTAATAATAAAAAACTAGATCCAATGCTTTACATTAAGGAAACTTTAGAGACTAAAATTAATAGAATTTTAGTTCAAGACGAAGCCTAAACTATACTGAAAGTTCAAGGACCAAGTTTACTCAATTCACAATTGACAAATTTCCCACATTTCCTACGTAGGGTTTCTACGATATTATTTCGCATGTAAAAAAACCTTTCTCCACACGGGACATTTTATTTTTTAGAATAAAAAAGTACTGTTATTCTCGCTAATTTGTATTATTTTCTACTCATATATATATATCTCAATGTAAATGTTCATAACAAGTTGACAACTGATTACAATATAAGCGAAAAAATATGACTGTAGACATCAAAATTTCGGTGAAATAAATGTTGACCAATAATTAAAATTTCAACGCTCACGTATCACATAAATTTTACATGTAGCGTGTGACTCAACGAAAAATCGAAATAAATTGGAAAAGTCATCAAATAGGACACGTGTCAATACCTGGCAGAAATGATTTATTTCATCTTATTATTTAAATCCAAAAATCAAGTTTTGGAATTCTATAAATAGGAGGCCAAAGGCATTCATTTTGGGAAGAAGGAAGGAAGAAGGAGAAGAAGGAAGGAAGGAAGAAAGGAAGGGAAATTGATATCACACCAAAACCTTCAAGCTTCGGAACTCTAAAGCTCTCAAGCAAATCCCGAAGGATCAAGAAAGCACTCTTCGTTCTTCGTCAAATCAACCTTCAAGATCAAACCCCAACGGCCCTTGAAGAACTTCCACCAACTCAAGATCAAGCCCCGACGGCCCTTGAGGAAAGTGTTCATCGTTCATCATCCAATCGTTCTTCAAGATTAAGCCCAAAAGCCCTTGAAGATCCGCTCATCCATCAACCTTCAAGATCAAGCCTCAACGGCCCTTGAAGAACTCCCACTAACTCAAGATCAAGCCCCGACGGCCCCTTGAAGAAAGTGTTCATCGTTCATCATCCGTTCATCCTAAGTTCAAGCCCCAACGGCTCTTTGGATCAACAACCTCAACAAATCCACACATCCAATCGTTCTTCAAGATTAAGCCCAAAAGCCCTTGAAGATCCGCTCATCCATCAACCTTCAAGATCAAGCCTCAACGGCCCTTGAAGAACTCCCACTAACTCAAGATCAAGCCCCGACGGCCCCTTGAAGAAAGTGTTCATCATTCATCACCCGTTCATCCTAAGATCAAGCCCCAACGACCCTTTGGATCAACAACCTCAACAAACTCATACACCTATTCTTCAAGATCAAGCCCAACGCCCCTTGAAGATCCATTCATCAACTGTGCATCCTTAGATCAAGCCCCGACGGCCCTTTGGATCAACAACTCATCCACAAACCCACATCGTACGAAGATAGAATCAGAGGATCAAATTACAAAGAGATTGTAACCCCAAAATCATTAAACACAAAATATATATTTTGTACACGTATTCTTGTCGCTTGTGTTTCAGGAATTATTCGTGTTTACAAATTTGGCACGCCCAGTGGGACATCTCTACCTCTCATCTCTATCCTCAAATCATCAAAAAACGCAAATGGCATCAAGAAAGGATCAAGTTGTTCCTGCAATCAAAGCAAAGAACAAGAACATCATCGCCGCAAGTGGTGATATTTCGGGCATCATAACCTGAAGTAAGGCAAGAGATCTTTTTGCCGCGGCTTCCGCCCCTGCATTAACCCTGTCAAAGGAACAAGAGCACCTGAGGTACGAGCCTGTGATCACCCTAGCCTCGCTAAGGGCATCAAGGGGGGAAAGCCCGAGGAAATACTCAGAGTCTCTACTCTCCGACGCTGATTCGAGCGGCAGTACAACCATGCAAGTCATGACCACTGGAGCAACTTCAATCGAGGAGCAGCTAGCTCAGATGAATGAAGCAATCGCAAAGCTCACACGAACTGTGGAAGAGAAGGACTTGCAGATTGCCGCACTTGTCAACCAACTAGATGCGCTGCCCGACGTGAAAGTCGACCCAATTGTTGGCCTACTAAAGAAAGAAGGTGACGAAGAAGAGGAGCCTCCAGCGGAGAAAGTTGAAGAGAAGCCGAAGTTAGACCAAGCAACGACATCCATGGGATCTCTCTCTATCCAGCAGCTACAGGAGATGATCGCAAGCACTATCAAGACACAGTACGAAGGAAGCTCGCATGACTCCGTACTGTACTCAAAGCCTTACTCCAAGAAGATTGACGCTTTGAAGATGCCAAGGGGTTATCAGCCCCCAAAATTCATGCAGTTCGATGGAAAAGGCAACCCGAAGCAACATGTCGCCCATTTCATTGAAACTTGCAACAATGCTGGGACAGAGGGAGACTACCTCGTCAAACAGTTCGTGCGTTCGCTAAAAAGTAACGCTTTTGACTGGTACACTGACCTCGAACCTGAGTCTATCAACAGTTAGGACCAGCTAGAAAGGGAATTCCTCAACCGTTTCTACAGCACTCGTCGTACTGTAAGCATGCTAGAGCTGACCAGCACGAAACAGTGGAAAGAATAACCCGTCGTCAACTACATAAATAGATGGCGTTCTTTAAGTCTGGATTGCAAAGATCGGCTTTCTGAAACCTCTGCCATTGAGATGTGCGTTCAAGGCATGCAGTGGGGACTACACTACATCCTTCAAGGCATCAAACCACGAACATTTGAAGAGTTAGCCACCCGCGCCCATGATATGAAGTTAAGCATCAACCGTCATGGGAAGAAAGAACAGATCGCTGACTACTAGAATGACAAAGTTTTGGGGCCAAAGGTGGATAAGGCTACGTGGAAACCCACCAAGGAAGTAATGACGGTCAACACAACTCCAGTCAAAATCCCTACACGAAGCAAGGCGATTCAAACCGAAGCTTTTCGTGATCAAGAGATACGTAGACGCACTTTGAAGGAGCTTGAGGAGAAGACTTATCCATTCCCCGACTCTGACGTGGTTGCCATGTTGAAAGACTTGCTTGACAAAAAGGTGATCGACCTACCTGAGTGCAAACGGCCAGAAGATATGAACCGTACTGACAGTCCAAGGTACTGTAAATTCCACCGCTTCATTAGTCATCCGACGGAAAAGTGCTTTGTGCTAAAAGATCTCATCATGAAGTTGGCTCAGAAAGGGATCATCGAGCTAGATCTTAATGATGTGGTGAAGTCAAACTATACCACCGTCACTTCTGGCTCTTTGAACTCAAAATCTTCACCTCAACCGCTGGGGGCATGCTCCAAAATCATGTCATTCAAGTCAAGTGAAGTTGAAGGATGGACTTATGTCACTCCAAAGAAAATGCACAAGAAACATAGGTCTCCTCCACAAGTTCATCAATCAGAAAGGGGGCAAAGCAGCTACCGTCAACCTTCAAAGCTACATGAAAGTGTTGAGGATGATGAAGTTATGACACAAAGATCGTCCGTTGCCATCACAATGCGCGATTTCTTCCCAAAAGACGTCTTCAATCACTCAGTCAAGACTCCTTGCTATGAAGATTGCAAAGAATGCCCCTCTAAGATCATTTGACAAATTCACACAAGCTCCTCGTTCGCACGAGCCTAAAAGGCGACAACCAAAGCTCCTTGTCCGCACGAGCATAAAAGGCGACAACAAACGCTCCTTGCTTGCATGAGCTGAAAATGCAAACGGCACCAAGACGCTCCTGGCCCGCAAGAGCATAAATTGTGTACGGCAAAATCATCATCAAAATCATCATCAAAACCATCGCTCGTTTGAACTACGTTATGACTTGATCTCTTCGTTGGAAGAGTACGTAGGCAACTTGAAACTTCAAAACTTCAAGTACAGTCACATCAAAATAAATAAATAAATGTTTCATTAAAGAAAGTCAATTTTATTACAAAAGAAAAGAAAAAAAAAGGTACATATGTTTCTATGTATTAAAAAAAAAAAAATATATATATATATATATATATATATATATTCTCTACTATAAAAAAAAAAAAAAAAAAAGAGAAAGCAAAATGTCGACAAGCCCAAAATGGTGGGCTGGGTTGTTGTGTTGAGGACGAAGGCCCATATACCCAAAAGAACCGGGCCTTACTCACTCTCAAAGCAGCATGCGATTCCCTCAATGGGCCTTGGGCTTGACTGAGCACTCGGCCTACAAGTCTTCTAGGCTTCAATCCCCAATGCTCAGATTCTTTGCTCATTCATAGCTCTCTTTGATTTCTCTCCCTGCATCTCTCTCTCTCTCTCTAAACGGCACTGACATTGGGCTCTCGCCATGGGCGGAAGAAAGAGGAAGCTGAAATCGTTAGCTGAAACAATCACAAACAGTAACAGAAAAGCAAGCAAGAAAAAGGAGAAATTGGAGCTGCAAACTTGGTCTGACCTTCCAGCTCGTCCACACCAACTGCATCTCCGCCCACGCCAAGAAGAACAGCCTTCTCCTCTGCCCCGTCTGCAGCATTGCTTGGAAGCCAGCAGCAACCGCTGCCAATTTCATTGCCCAAGAAGCAGCAAAGCTTCATCCAAGAGTCGCTGGTCAACCTAGCCAGATCGCGGGGCATCGATCTCGTTCGGATCGACACTGAGCGCTCGCTGGCAGATCAGGGGTCGTTCGACTGCGTGCTGCACAAGCTCTACGGAGACGATTGGAAGCAGGAGCTGGCGGAGTTCAGGGTCAAGAACCCTGACGGGGTTATAATCGACGCGCCAGAGGCAATCGAGCGCCTGCACAATCGGATTTCCATGTTGCAGGTGGTCTCGGAGCTGAGAATCGAGCACGAGAGCGACACGTTTGGGATTCCAAAGCAGATTGTAATATATGACAAGGAAACGCTGTTTGATCGCCAGGCGTGGGAGGGTCTAAAGTTTCCGGTAATCGCGAAGCTACTGGTGGCCGACGGCAGCGCCAAGTCGCACAAAATGGCGCTGGTTTTCAATCACGATGGTCTCGACAATTGCCAGCCCTCTCGAAATGCGTAGTCCAGTCATAGTTTCTCGAAGGAGAGCAAGCAGAAGCCCTGCAAGGGTCTCCAGAAGCAGAAGCCCAGTTAGATCTTCTCGAAGGAGTGCAAGCAGAAACCCTGTAAGAGTTTCAAGAAACAGAAGCTCGGAGCAAATGCTATACCGGCGGTGTCTCTAGCTGTTTGCAAAGCCGGTGCCCTTGTGAACAAGATCCCTCTTTACAAGCATGTAGCCAATCTTGCTGGGAACAAGACCTTGGTGCTGCCCGTACCTGCATTTAATGTCATTAACGGAGGTTCTCATGCAGGCAATAAACTAGCAATGCAGGAATTTATGATCCTCCCTGTCGGAGCATCTTCTTTCAAGGAAGCTATGAAGATGGGTGTTGAAGTATATCATCACCTGAAGGCTGTAATTAAGAAGAAGTATAGACAAGATGCCACAAATGTTGGGGACGAAGGTGGCTTTGCCCCAATATTCAGGAAAACAAAGAGGGTCTTGAACTGCTAAAGACAGCCATAGCTAAAGCTGGATATACCGGAAAGGTTGTCATTGGGATGGATATTGCTGCGGTTTTGTCGGTGAGGCTGCATTCTTCCAATAGCTCCGACGACGGCGTGCTTGATTCGAGCAGCTTATCGGACGCCGGGTTGCTATGTTGGGGATCAGGGCCTAGCTGCCGTGGGACAGTGTTGCAAGTAGCTCGAAGATTTGAATTTGCGGTTTTGTGAGGGATTGTCGAGCAGGAAGCCCAAAATGAGTACGCAGTTAGAAGCCGCTCACTCCCTCGCATTCCACGTGAGGTCACCTTTTTCAACCCCCTTTCTCTCTGTGCTTGTGCAGTAGTGAATACAAAAGCCAGCGAAAGACTCTCCCCTTCACAAATCCGTCGCCGCCAATCTTAACGTCAAGGGGACTTTGAATTTGCTTTCCGGCCAGACAGCATCCACCGGTGGTAGCTGCTCAACCATTAGAAAGAGAAACCGTCACGGAGTGCTGAATGCAGTGAGTTGGGGAATCTTGATGCCTTTTGGTGCCATGGTAGCAAGGTACTTGAAAGTTTTCAAGTCCGCGGACCCTGCATGGTTTTACCTTCATGTCGCTCGCCAGACCTTGGCATACGCTGTTGGCGTCGCAGGATGGGCTACCGGTATTAAACTCGACGACGATTCTGCCGGCATCAAGTATGACACGCACAGAAACCTTGGGATCGCTCTCTTCGCTCTTGGTACACTTCAGGTGTTTGCTTTGCTTCTGGGCCCACCTCGGATCCCCAGTCCTCCCCGACACTCAGGCCCCGGGCTCTGCTCGAACCATAGCTTCACTCAGTTTCACCATGTAAGGCAGGACAAGCAAGTAAATCATCTTCCATGGTCAGCTCAGCCACATCAACCAGCTCGTCACCCTGGCCACCATGATCAAAATCGGCGAAGAAACTTCAGTGACCGCCGTCAAACGACTAGCCGGTCGTGAAGCTCGACGCCTTACACTCTGCCTCAAGATCTTGCTGCTTCTGCACCTCCGCCATGACTGCTGCCTTTGAATGTGATCAACAAAATCAAAGTTTGTCAACTCACATCCAAAGATCTCATCCGCCTGCTTGCCTCTGCTGCTGCCTTTGAATGTGATTGACAAAATCAAAGTTTGTCAACTCACACCCAAAGATCTCCTCCGTCTTCTCTCGGACTCGGCCTGGGTTTTCACCCACGAACTCAGCCTTGCAGATAGCCTTATAAAGAAAAAAAAAAAAAAAAAAAAAGTAGCAATGATGATGCTGGGAAGCATCTTTCAAAAGAAAAAAAAAATTTATTAAAAAAAAAAAAATATATATATATATATATATATATATATAATAAAAACATTGATGGTAGATGGCACCATGTAAAAGAAAAAAAAAATAAAAAAAAAAAACTTTCATGGTGGAGGACATCAAGTAATAAATATATATATATATATATATATATATATATATATATATATATATAATTATAAAGGCTTCAGGCGTGAAGGCAAAAGAATAAAAAAAAAAGGTGGCAATGATGATGTTGGGAAACATCTTTCAAAAAGAATAAAATAAAAAAAAGAGATAGCAATGATGATGTTGGGAAGCATCTTTCACCAGCTGCCAACTGTTTAAATTAGCAGATTGGAGGGCATTCGGCTCTCACAATGCCAAAAGCTGAAACCACTCACAATGGCAAGCTACTGTTAGCAAGTCAAGAAGAAAATAAGGAGAGGGTGGTGCACGGCATCACTTGCAAAAGTGTGTTAAAAAAAAAAAAAAAAAAAAAAAAAAAAAGAAATAACACATCTTGGTGATATATATGTTTTATTGGTATTTAGCACAATACACTGAATAAAATAAAACATGTACATTGATCTCCGAGAAATTACAAGGGCATACAAAAAAAAAAAAAAAAAAAAAAAGACGGAGCTTTCACAAAGGATGTTCACGTGAAGCCCCACTACTTGGCCAAACTCCAGGAGCAGAAGGCACCGAAGAAGATAGATCATTCGAGGCCCCAATACTTGGTGGAACGCTAGATGACGCCGGAAAAATGTGCCTCTGGAAGAAAGACGCAAGCCTTTGACGGTCACTTTGAATGCGACCTTGAGATTCTTGCATCTCATCAAGCTTCCTCTTCATGGCCGACGAATAGTTATTTGCAAGCACATGCAAACTTCTATTCTCGTACTTAAGCTGTTTGATCTCCTGCTTAAGACTCTCCACCTCCGCCATCAAGGATTCAACCTGACGGGAGCGAGCAAGAAGGCGTTGGCCCATGTTGGACACAGAGCCAACGCACTGAACACTCAGAGCCAGGGATTCTTGAACGGCCAACTCATCAGACCGTCCTGAAAGCAGCTGACTGTCTTTGGGAGTGAGGAGGTTCCGAGCCACTATTGTAGCTGTTGTGGCGTCCTGCATCACTGAGTCTTCACCTGTAAGAGGACCGTTAGAAGATAAGAAAGAAGGACACCATACATTACCTTGAAGCGGCGCAACCGGATCACTGCTGAGACTCAATTCTAAGCTAAGGTTCGATGGGTTAGCCATTTTTCAAAGGTGTTAAAAGAGATGGGTGGATAGAGTTAAAACTCAAAAGGCCGGAGATGATTTTCAGGAATGAGCAACCTTCGAAGTGTGCATGTTAGAGGTGATCAATACCTCTATAAAAACGAAGAGGCGCTTGCTCAGAAATCGAAGGGCCGCTTGTTCAAAAAATGAAGAGACATCGCTCTGCAAATCTCAAAAGCTGGATTTTCCGGCGTAAGTTAGGCGACGCTTTCTCTGCTTTTCAGAAAACGTGTTCAACTTTGTCAAAAGATCTCCGACAAAGTTGAAAACACGTGGAGGCTGGCGACGCTTTCGCGGCTTTTCAGAGCACGGGTGCCACTTTGTCAAAAGATCACGTGAAGGTTATCATCGCAGCTACACATCTTTAGCTGACAAGCGTAAGTTAGGCGACGCTTTCTCTGCTTTTCAGAAAACGCGTGCAGCTTTGTCAAAAGAGGCACTCGTTCAGAAATCGAAGAGGCGTCGTTCAGAAATCAAAGAGGCGTGTTCAAAGATCGAAGAGTCATCACTATTTCAAAAAGCCGGATTTGCGGGATCAAAACGTTTGTCGACAAGGGTAAAAGAACAGTACCACCACTTGCTATTGGGAAATCCCTATATATGTCGACCTTCATCTTTTATGGCAAGGCAAACCTGCAAACAAGAAAAAAAAAATGCCCAACTCTTCCTCACCTCCGAGAGTACACTCCCAGCAAAGCATCTCAAAATGCTCAGTTTTCTTCCTCTCCGGGAATACCCTTGCAAACAAATGACACCAAGGCAAAAGTATCTCATATCATTAAGGGCGAAAGCAAAGGTATCTCATATCATGCTTTTCCCCTATCTTTTCCTTTGCCCTTGTTCTCACCTGCCAGGACAAGGACAGAGAAAGCAATATGTCGGAACCTCCACTCAAACTTGCGCTGCCACCAAGAAGTGATGGTCCATTCAAATGCAAGGTTTGCATTCAACTCCTGCATCAGGAACAAATAGTACAAGAGAAGATGCTAAACCTGCATAAGGAAATACCACTTCTGCAAAGGGGAGCAAGTAAGGCAAGTGAAAATGATGCATTGAAGCATGTGGAGACAAGCTACAACTGCATATGCTGAGCTATCCTCTAACCCTCTTCAATACGAATTGGAGAGATTGAACAAAGAAACAGAAAAAAAAGAGTAAGCTCAGACCTTCGGGGAAGACCAAAAGAATCCTGCTGCCCAGTTCAAGAGTAGCACAAAGGAAAATCAACGATAGGGGGAGACCAAAAGAATCCTCCAGCCCAGTTCAAGATCAAGCCTCGATGGCCCTTGAAGAAATCACAAGTCCGATTCAAAATCAAGTGTTCACCACCCTTGAATCAAATTCAACTCCAGATCAAATGAGTAAGTTCAGACCTTCGGAGGAGACCAAAAGAATCCTCTAGCTCAGTTCAAGAGTAAGCCTGCGGAAAATCAACGATTGGAGGAAACCAGAAAATCTTCCAATCGAACTCAAGATCAAGCCTCGATGGCCCTTGAAGAAATTTCCAGCCCAATTCAAGATCAAGCCTCGACGGCCCTTGGGTTGACATCTACATTAAGGGACTTCAAAACGCATCTTCTACACGTGACAAGCACATGTCTACGACGCGCCTTGAAGTGGGGGCATTTGTAGACATCAAAATTTCGGTGAAATAAATGTTGACCAATAATTAAAATTTCAACGCTCACGTATCACATAAATTTTACATGTAGCGTGTGACTCAACGAAAAATCGAAATAAATTGGAAAAGTCATCAAATAGGACACGTGTCAATACCTGGCAGAAATGATTTATTTCATCTGATTATTTAAATCCAAAAATCAAGTTTTGGAATTCTATAAATAGGAGGCCAAAGGCATTCATTTTGGGAAGAAGGAAGGAAGAAGGAGAAGAAGGAAGGAAGGAAGAAAGGAAGGGAAATTGATATCACACCAAAACCTTCAAGCTTCGGAACTCTAAAGCTCTCAAGCAAATCCCGAAGGATCAAGAAAGCACTCTTCGTTCTTCGTCAAATCAACCTTCAAGATCAAGCCCCAACGGCCCTTGAAGAACTTCCACCAACTCAAGATCAAGCCCCGACGGCCCTTGAGGAAAGTGTTCATCATTCATCATCCAATCGTTCTTCAAGATTAAGCCCAAAAGCCCTTGAAGATCCGCTCATCCATCAACCTTCAAGATCAAGCCTCAACGGCCCTTGAAGAACTCCCACTAACTCAAGATCAAGCCCCGACGGCCCCTTGAAGAAAGTGTTCATCATTCATCACCCGTTCATCCTAAGATCAAGCCCCAACGACCCTTTGGATCAACAACCTCAACAAACTCATACACCCATTCTTCAAGATCAAGCCCAACGCCCCTTGAAGATCCATTCATCAACTGTGCATCCTTAGATCAAGCCCCGACGGCCCTTTGGATCAACAACTCATCCACAAACCCACATCGTACGAAGATAGAATCAGAGGATCAAATTACAAAGAGATTGTAACCCCAAAATCATTAAACACAAAATATATATTTTGTACACGTATTCTTGTCGCTTGTGTTTCAGGAATTATTCGTGTTTACAATGACAAGTAAAGTAGGTGTTATAACATACCTTCTGAATAAACACATGAAATTAAAGGGCGAACAAAGAGGCCATGGTCCATGGAGGTCCATAAGTATTTGTACATGCCATATAATGTAAATGGTGACACTAAATCATTGTCCTCATCATCATCCCAGAGCTCTAGACATGGAATGAATGTGATGGTTTTGAAGTTTGATGATCTCACTCACACATGGGAATGCCAGGATCCCTTCAAAAGAGTATTTGAGATTGTATGCATGGAGGGATGTTCTAGTCTCAAGAGACAGCTCGTTATGAAGAATAAGTAAAGGGTTTGAAATCAGAGTTTGGGGAAGCCCCAACTATTTGGCCATTTGGAATTTTTAGTTTTGGATCAATCTTCTAAACTTGTTTTTTTTAATTTCTTTTTTATGAACAAACGATATTATCTACGGGGGAGCGGGTGGGCTTAGCCTTATAATGGGTTAGCAATAATGTGGTTCAAATTCGCCTTTAGCGAGAATTGAACATACTTACAAGTGAAGAGGAATATCACTAAAGTGGCTCTTCTAACCTATTTAACAATACTAATATTTGGTGATTAGAAATTTAATTAGCATTGACAATTGTTAGCACTAGTAGGGGAATGTTCACTTATTAGTACAATATATATACAAACAATGCACCACTTACGCGATTGTTGTCTATTTGAATTTCTTTCAATATATGTTAATGTAACAACTCGTCTCGGAATTTATGGAACGAATGGGTATTTTTGGTAATTTCACTAAGTTTGAGATATTTATTTTAAAAATTATTTTTGGATCTTAATGTGTGTGCCCGTGGGGCCCATTTGTTTTGGTTTTGTCCCCCAGGGCCCAAATCTCTTTCTCTCTCTTTCTCTCCCTCGGTTCCATTTCTGTCTTTTTCCCTCGTCTTCGCTCTTCTCTCCTCTCCGTCAGCAACCACTAAGACCACCACCGTTATACCCACTCTGACGACCACCACCCACACCACCATTCTTCTCTCCCCTTGAGCTCCACGAAATCTAGAGCAAAGGAGAAGCACACAAGCTCTCCGTGTCTCGTGGCACCATGGGTGGCCATTGTACACCTCCTCCTCCGGCGAACCCTTGACCATGGTAAGCTCATTGAACCCCGTAGATCATGTTTAGGAGTGTTTTGTAATGTCTATGAATAGTTCTATGGTTTTTGGACGAAGAATACCTCGAAGAAGCTAAACCTAAAATTTCGGCGAATACCTATGACTTTCAGACCACTTTCCAACTCTGGCCACCACATGTTATGAAAGTGGTATGGTTTTCTTCCTCATTCATTGGGCTTCGATTTGGTATATTGCATGAGCCCAACCCAAGCTCAGACCCCAGACCTTGGCCCTTTAAGCTGAGCCCAACCCAAGCTTTAAGCCCAGCCTAGCTTCCAAACCCATCCACCCCAGAAACCTGTTAGACCCAGGCCCTTAGGCAGTACGAACTTGGGCCTCTGGCCCAATAGCCTCAAGCCCAAAACCCTATTGACCCAACTGTTGACCTAACGGAATATTTCGTTAGGGAATATTCTCGTGTTGACTTTTTCGAAATTTACCCGGGACCTTTCTTGGGGTAATTCGACGTCCTGAATTCGTTTCCGACATCCATTTTCCCCAATTCAATCATTTGATTAGAGCTTTATTAATTGGACCCTTTATGTGCTTAGGGGCAATTGTTTGTGGCGTTTCCAACTTCACTAGTTTGCGTGATTTTTCAACGGCGAAGTATCTGTGAGTGGACCCCTTCTAAAATGCATGTTTTAATAGTAGAAATGCATACATGAAAAGCATGATTTAATGATTACATTTTATGAAACGTTTTATAAGTAAATTAGATTTACAGTTTATGATTATGATGATTTACTGAGAATATTTTGGAATACCATACTTTATCGAATTTATGTCCTTTGTAGTATATATGATGGATGACTATATACTATTTAGGAACATGTTTTTACACTCTTTGTAGTATATATGACGGATGACTATATACTATGAAGATGTTTTCAGATATATGTACGTGTGTTTGGAAATATTATATTCAATGTTTTGTGCGTATCTAGTGGTCACTGTTCTGCCTATGGGTGATGACATTTATTCGCTTACGAGTCGGAAGATATTATATTGGCCTACGGGTCGATTATGATACCACTATTTAGCACACTATATACGACATATGTTTTATGAAAGGTTTTATGGCATGCTAGGGTTTTCGGAAAAACCTATCACATATTATGCTATAAGTTTTCATAAAACTTTGGGGGTTAGTACGTTATTGAATAATTGTTGTACTATTATATATATATATATATATATGTATCAACTTGGTCCACTCATGTTTGTTTTGCGCCCCTTAGGACTTAGAATCGAGGCGTATAATCCTAGCATCAAGGTACTCTCGCATTGATATCTTCGAGTCCCCTCGGTGTAGGACCCATTCTTTTATTCATTCAATTTTATATTATTCCTTTTTAGTGTCCTAGTTCAGTTGTATGCTCTGAACACGTTCCTCATTTAATATTAATTATATTTAAATTCATAACTTTTATTTATGTTGTTATTTCTCATGCATGTCAATATGACTTCGTCACCTTCGGGTGTCGGCCAGCACGTGCCTACCTTGGTGTTCAGTGGATATTAGGATTGGGCGTGTCAGTTAGGCTAAATCTACTTTGGATTGACAGGGTTTCAAAAGAAAAAAAAAAGAAAAAAAAACTAAGATTTTGAAACGAAGAAATAGAAAATTAAAAAAACAAAAAAAACAATCTGACAACTATAAGTTGTATAAGCAAAAAATCCTCATCTTTTCACTTGGATAAAATATTCATCGTCATTTCACTTGTCATGCTCTAAATGATTCTTGTTGTGAAAATTTTAGTGTTGCAAAGTACGTTTCTTTCAAAAACACAAAGTAAGTTTTTTTTTTAATTGAAAAAATAAACACAAAGTGAGTTGAATTTGAATTTTTATTCTCTAAAATGTAACTTTTATGTGAAAAAGGTCTTTGAAAAAAGTCAAACAAAATTCTAGCACTATACATATACGCATGAACAACTTATCAAAATTTAAAAAATTAATTATATTTATTCGCGCGTGTCAAACTGTAATGGATTTATAATATTGTTGTAGGCCTATTTGATTGAATGATCTAAGGTTTAGAGAGAGAGGGGGCCGGCCACAATTAGAGAGAAGAGAAAGTGATTTAATTGTGATGTGTGTTTGATTCACCCCATTGTGCCTTTATTTATAGTAGTAGGATAGGTAAAAACCTTTCCCTTTAGGATTACAACATTTAATAGGTAATCAACTCCTAATAGGAATATAAGATACATTCCCATATCTACTAGGATTTGCACAATCACATTCCTATTCTAAATATGACTGCAACACTCCCCCTTGAGTGTGTAAATACTCAACAAACCATTACATCAGATCTTCAGCAGATAAGGTAGAATAGTTGATGAAGTCATCGGTACAACGGGTGATAGCGAGTCTCAAATTTAATTGAAGTATGCATTTGTAGTAAAACTCACAAAAACCTTGCTATGGTAAAACCTAAGGCATGGGGAAAACTCATAGACTAAGGAGAAAAGTGAGAAGTATGCATAATGTCTTTAAACAAACGTTAAACAAGATGTAAGTAGTGAACTCAACGAAGAATGTTCATCCCAGGATGGGTGCCTCATTAAAACCTGTAGCAAAAATCCAGTGGGAAAAATGCTCCTAATCATAGGAAAAAGAGTACATTAAGATCATGTGAGTATGCTTCTAGATATTCCCCTTGAGTTAGACATAACTTCTAAATAAGAGAATTATAAGCGATTCAACTCAGATAATTTATGCATACCGATTCCTTTGACAAGCTTTTGAAATGTAGACTTGGTCAAGAGATCGGCCAGGTTGTCCTGGGAATGGATTTGTTTGACTTCAATGTTTTGATGCTGCTGATACTGGTGTGAGTAAAAGAACTTCGACGCTACGTGCTTGGTATTGTCTCCCTTGATGTATCCCTTCTTCAATTGCTCGTTACATGCTACATTATCTTCAAAGATCATCGTAGGAAGGTCAACAATTGATGTAAGACCACTAGTGCTTCAAATATGTTCCATAACTTCTCTCAGCCAAAATCACTTACGCGATGCTTCATGCAGGGTGAAAATCTCAGCATGGTTAGATGAAGTCATAACTATTGTTTGCTTGGTAGACCTTCAAGATATAGCGGTGTCTCCAACGATAAAGGCATAACCCGTTTGAGAATGTGCCCTATGTGGGTCAGACAGATATTCAGTATCTGAGTAACCAACAAGGCAAGAATTAACCTGAGAACCATATGGGCGACAATACTCGAAGATTTGAGGGTATATAACAAGCCCAAATCCGTAGTACCCTTGAGGTAGCAGAAAATGTCTTTAACACCATTCCAGTGCCTGCATGTGGGCGCATTGTTGTACCTTGCCAAAAGATTAACAGCGAAAGAGATATTAGGTCTAGTGCACTGAGCCAAGTACAATAAAGCCCCAATTGCACTTAGGTAAGGAACTTCGGGTTCCAAAATCTCTTCCTCATCCTCCTTTGGACGGGAGGGATCTAGTTTAGCATCTAGAGTCCAAACGACCATGGGTGTACTCGAAGGTTTCGCTTTATCCTAATTAAAATGACGCATCACCTTTTGGGTGTAGTTCGATTGATGTACTAGGATTCCATTCGAACAATGCTCAATCTCCAGGCTGAGACAATATCAAGTTTTCCCAAGATCATTCATCTCAAATTCCGATTTCAAGTGTGTAGCAATTTCCTTAAGCTCTGCGAGAATCCCTGCAGAAGTTCATGTCATTGACATAAACTGCAATGATTACAAATTCGGAATGTGAATTCTTTATGAACATGCATGGGCATAGTTCGTTGTTCACATAACCCTGACTTGTCAAATATTCACTCAAACGGTTATACCACATCTGCTCGGATTGTTTTAATCCGTAGAGTAACCTTCTCAACCTAATTAAGAGAGTGTTCCGTGGTCTAAAACTATTTGAACCAGTCAATGGAAGTCCTTTTGGAACCTTCATGTATATTTCCGTATCTAGATCCCTAAAGAGATATACGGTTACCATGTCCATAAGCTGCATATTCAGTTTTTCAGAAACTACCAAACTGATTAGGTACCGAAACGTTATAACGTCCATTACAAGGGAATACGTCTCCTCAGAATCAATCCCAGGGTGCTGAGAAAAGCCTTGCGCTACAAGGCGTGCTTTGTATCGTACTATTTCATTATTCTCATTACACTTCCTTATGAAAACTCACTTGCAGCTAACAGGTTTCACGCGTGGTGCTGTAGGAACGATAGGTCTAAATACGTTACGTTTTGCGAGTGAATCGAGTTCGACCTGGATTGTTCGTTTCCAGTTTGACCAATTAGTTATACGTCGATGTTCATCAACAGAACGTGGTTCAATGTCATCGCTAAGCATGATGTCAGTAGCTACTGAGTACATGAATGCATCATTGACAATCATCTCATTCCTATTCCAAACTTCATCCAATACTGCATAGTGGACCGAAATCTCGTGATTCTCAGGAGACCGACATGTTTTGTCTTAAACATCACCGTAATCTAGAATAACCTCATACGTTGGAACATATGAGTGGGTGATGGTTGGATTCAAACTAGGTTCACTAGTTGGTGCCATTTTCCTCTTCTAGGGTTGTGAATCATTTGAACCAAGAGGTCTGCTATGCTTCAGGGTTGGAGCAGATGATTGGCTAGCCGCCAATGTACTTTGCCGTATGGAATGTGCAACCTTCCCAGGCAGGTTGTTGACTATGCGGGGTACATCTATCCTTGCAGATGTGTTTGCAACGGGTATATATGATCTTGTCACCTTTGCTGGATCAAAGTATCCAGCATGCTTTAAGCAATGCTCTGAAAATCTATAATTCGACGCACCTCAATTTCAAACTGGGTAGTGTGGGGATCTAAATGAGACATAGTGAGAGCATACCACGACAATTCACCGCGTTCGACGGGAACGTTAGCATGCTTATCTCCCCCTAACGATGGGAAGACTGTCTCATGAAAGTGACAATTTGCAAAAAGTGTGGTAAAGAGATCTCCTGTCAAGGGTTCTAAGTAGCGAACAATTGATGCAAAATAATAACCGACATAGATTCCTATTTTTCTCTGACGATCCATTTTGGTATGTAGCGGCGGCGCTATTGGCACATAAATGGCGCACCTAAACAACCGTAAATGGGAAACGTCAGGCTCATATCCAATGACTAACTGTAATGGTGAATATGGTTGAGTAGCGGTGGGCCTCAGGTGGACCAATATAACTACGTGCAATATTGCATAGCCCTAGGTAGATATCGACAGTTTGGTTCTCATAACCAAAGTTCGAGCGATCAATTGAAGACACTTTATGAAAGCTTCTGCCAGACCATTTTAGGTGTGAACATGGGGTACAAGATGTTTCACATCGATCCCTATTGACATGTAATAATCGTCAAAAGTTTGTGACGTAAACTCTCCAGCGTTATCCAGTTGAATCGACTTAATTGGATAATCAGGGTGGTGAGCCCTTAGCTTAATGATTTGAGCTAAAAGTTTAGCAAACGTGGCATTGCGTGTGGACAACTGGCAAACATGTAACCATCATGTCGATGTATCAACCAACGCTATAAAATATCTAAATGGTCTACAGGTTGGTTGGCTAGGTCCACAAATGTCCCTTTCCTCTGAAGAAATTTAGGGGGGTCGTGAATAATCTTTGTATATGAGGGTTGAGTATTCAACTTCCCTAAAGAACACGCTTTGCTTGGCGGGAGTCCATCATAGGGATGTAACTTATGCCCATGTGAAGATTTGAGGATACGACGTATCATGTCACGTCCAGGATGTCCCAAACGGTCAAGCCAAAGCAACAAAGTGTCCGGGAACTCAAGCATGGGGCCGGCCACACTGTGGGCTTCTATGTTGTGCATGGTTGTGATGTACAACCCACTCGGCAGACATTCCAACTTCTCGTAAATATGCTTTGGGCCATATTCGTATGAAGTGATACAAAAAAATTTAGAACTATGATCTTCAGTGGTTTCAATATGATATTGATTATCTCGAATGTCTCTAAAACTTAGCAATGTTCTTCCGAAACGTGAAGAATAGAGTGCCTCCTTAATGGTCAAGATAGTACCATTGGACAACATGATACGTGTCTTTCCGTATCCTTTAATCAGGTTGGATGGGTATGAAAAAGTTATCAAATGAGCTTTCTTGGGTATTAAGTTAGTAAAATAGCGTCGTTCATGCAAGATGGTATGCGTTGTTGCACTATTTGCCAGATAATTAACGTCCCCACTAGACATACCTAGAAATAAATTGATTGAATTGGTCACATGCATAAATATAGGTTCATTCATTCAATTAAGCAATTCGAGAAAATGATATCCATTCAAATAACAATCCATAATTCAAAACAAACCAAAACCAAACAAATTATTCCAAATACTTAGAAAGAATTGTTCAAAATTAAACCTAGAAAATAGGGGGGGTAGGGGCCGGCCACTCATAGTGGGCTCGGCCACTAGGGGTAAACATCCTAAAAACATGGCTAATTTATTCATCCATAGGTGCTGATGCCTCCTAAAATTCCGATATCTCTATTAATATAGTTGCATCTTCCAAATGATCCACATGTGCAAAGTTAGACTCACGATAGGAATGATACTTGGCAATAGCCTCAGGGGAAACTCGGCATACACGTGACCAATGATCTCTTGATCCATTGCGACAACACATGTCCAGTTCAGTAGAAGCAGGCTAAACGGGAGGTTTGCCCTTATTCTTGAAGTTTGGGGCCTTAAAGGCGAGTGATAGACGTTGTTGGGTCACATTTCTTCCCTTAGGTGCGGCACTTTGTTGGCCTTGGGCCCGTGGTGGGGCTTTCCGCTCATGTCCAGGGCCATGACGATGCTTTCGTCATTTATGGCTACTAGAATGAGTCGCATGCGCTTCAGGCGCGGCGTTCGAGCCAGTGGGTTGAGATTGATGATTCTTCATCAAAAGTTGGTTCTTCTTTTCAGCGAGAAGTAAAACAGAGATCAAATCCGAAAACTTGGTGAATTTGTGTGCCCTATATTGTTGCTGCAGGATAATGTTGGTGACATGGAAGGTCGAATATGTCTTTTCCAGGACATCTCTGTTAGTTCCACTTTGCAGAATTTCAATAGTGAATGGATTCTACAAAATTCAGAGTTGTATTCATTCACTAACTTAAAGTCTTGGAAGCGAAGATACTGCTGGTCGTGTCTTGCTTCAGGCAAGTATATGTCTTTCTGGTGATCGAAACAGTCGCCAGAGCAAGCCAGAGGGTGTGTGGATCCTCCTCAGTGAGATACTCAGTCTACAGTGCATCATGGATATGTCTTCGAATGAAGAGCATTGCAATAACCTTCTGAGATTCGTTAATAGGTTTGTCGGCGATAAGTGTCTCGATGGTGGCTATAATACCCTTTGCAGTCAGATCGAGCTTCACATCTTAAACCCACTTCAGATAGTTTCTTCCAGAGACTTCTAGAGCGGAGAAATCGAGCTTGTTCAAGTTCGACATGTCCCTAAGATAGAGGGAAAAATGTGATTAGTCATATGGTAAGCTATAGACATATATCGTCGAACATACAGGTTCTATAGACATGTATTGGTTTAATTTATGCATGAAAACTATAGGTTTCATGTGGTATGTTTTGAATGAAAAACTTCGAGTTTCAAAGGCACTAAATTTGAAACTATAGGTTCAATTTAGTTTTATAAGCAATTAGTTCATAATGAGAGGTTCCTGCAAGAAACATATAATGCAATATATTAATTTGAATATAGTGGATTTGAGGTTCTTCGGGAACTCAAGTGTGAGAGCTTTGTTACTATGAAAGTATGTGACGGTTCAAAGTATAAAAAATAAATTATTGAATCGTTAATGTCCAAAATATGATCTTCAGGTCAATAATTTTGGATTCATTATCAGATTAACGGACTGCATGTCACTTTTAATTAATTCAATAAATCGGGCCATACGGGGTCGATTGTAGAAGCAAAAATAATATTAACATACGAGTTAAAATTATTTAGAATGCTAAAATAATAGCATTTGGGTCGAAAATATTGCCCCAAAAATAATTGGGCTCGGGTTCGGTGCCTTGAGTAATGGGCAGGGCCCTAAAAAGGCCTCAAGAGTAAACTGCAGGTCACGAGGGGTGGGAGAAACCCCAGCCATAGCTGGGTTTCATGTCTGGGCCGAGGGGGTGCACAGGACAAGGTCCAGTGAAAGTTGCCCTATGGGTTTGGTGCGAGAAGCCTAGCCACAATGGGCTGGTTGTATGTGTGCAGGCCGGGACAGCTGCAAAGCCTAGCAACCATAAAGGTTGCAGCATGTAGGTCGTGGGCCGAGACAAGGGAGCAGGCCTGCAGGCTCGTGCGACATGGAACCCAAGCCGAGGCTTGGTTTTGTTTGAGAGGGAGCAGTAGGCCCATAAAGGGTTGCGCACGTGGCCCAGCTTGTCAACGCCATCTACGGTGATGTCGTGGTGTTGCCACGGAGATCCCAATGATTACCCAAAATTTTTCGAACCTAGGGTTTAGGAAACCCTAAATATGCTTCTAATTTAAGTTTATACATTGACTCACATATTCCACATAATAGTTTAATTGTACAATGCATGAAACAAATATATATATATATATATATATATATATATCATAAGGAAAATATAAACACAGAGGGGTTCATGCATCATGGGGAATGTTTTCATGCTTCGTGGACGTTTCAAATATCTTCTTTTATTTTAAGTGTACCTGATTAGCAAAAACCGAACAAGCCTTTAAATTTTGTGGATGACAGCCTCCTCCTACAGTGCGTTAATTCCTCAGCTTCTAGCAAGAGAGTGCTGATAACGTGTTGTAAGCCTATTTGATTGAACGATCTAGGGTTTAAAGAGAGAGAGGGGGCTGGCCACAATTAGAGAGAAGAGAGAGTGATTTAATTGTGAGATGTGTTTGATTCACCCCGTTGTGCCTTTATTTATAGTAGTAGGATATGTAAAAACATTTCCTTTTAGGATTACAACATTTAATAGGTAATCAACTCCTAATAGGAATATAAGATACATTCCCATATCTATTAGGATTTACACAATTACATTCTTATTCTAAACAAATATCATATTTTCGTTTGTATTATTATACTATTCTAAAAAAAGTTCAAAGATATTATGTGTACATAAAAAAACAAAACCAAAAGCACAAGAAAATTTGAATATAGATGTTATTGAAATGCTTTGGAAAGCACTAACATTTTGTTTTGTTTATTTGGTTGGAGTTGAGATTTCATTTTCTGTTGGTGGATATAACAAAGTTTCCCTAAACACCAAAACAAGACCTTATCTTGACATGATAGTAGAAACTAGAAAGCTCGTCCATGGCCACCGACACCCACAACCATATCCTAACCTATCCACTGGTTTAATTTGTCTCTGTCAAATTGTCAATCCCTACCATTTGATCAACATTTTCCAACACATATATTATGATTGGTATAAACCATTCCTCAATAACCATGAAGATAATGCCAATTCATCAATAAAATTACCCTACTTATGTTGAAGAATGTGAAAAAGTCTCACGTAGAAAACCTAACAAAATTAAGTATAAGTTATATTGAGTGCTTTTTATAATATGAGTTATGACACGGAGTGAAAGTCACATTGAATAATGACTCGTCAAAAAAAATATTTATATGTTCTCTGATACAAGCGTATAGATAAAAAAATATCCAAATATATAGTGTAATAATATAAAAAGTGTGACAATTATTCTGATTTCAAAGTGGGAATCAACATGCCACTGTTAATAACTCCAACTTAACTCGTGAATGTCGTTCCTTGGAAATGAGGACATTTGAGACCTGATCAAACTTAACAAGATATTGACAAATTTTCACGGAATAATTAAAATGATTTACAGTGGACAAACTTAGGAACCACTTCAATCGATTTTTGTTGTTAAGAACTAAAGTGAGGAGTGATTTAAATCTCAGAGACTATTTTTGGCTTAAAAATTGACAAAGGTAAGATCCCCAACTAAGCTTCAATTACCATCAAACCCATGAGCCTTGGATCTCCCCAAGTCAATGGTGATGGAAAGCGTGCACGTTAAGTTGGTGGCACGTTGCGCACTCCATCAAAGTTTAGGCTTAATCTAAGTGTGGTTAAGAGACTCGCTCGCACAAAGCACGTAAAACATCATGCGGCTAAAGCGTGTTGTCATCGGATGGTCCTTGATCAATTAATTCAAATGAGAATTGTTTGGGGAGATTTTGCAGGATATCAGAAATGCGGTCCGATACATTAAGTTTTATAATACTATACATTTATATTATAATACTTGATATTGGATATATATATAAAAGTTTGCTGATCGACAGAGAAAGACTTTAAATTGAAGTAATGGTTTTCAACAAAATATTGCCTAAAACAAAACCTTCGTAAACGTGATGCTTCGCCGACGGTGCCAATCATGAAACCTGGAACAAGCAATTTTAGCGAAAAAAAGTGTTTCTTCCAAGCTATATATAGGATGACTAAAATGCCATTGCAGTTGACTGCTCGAATTTTATTTCTAACGCCTATTTCAGAAAATTCAAACAAGACAATACTCTCAATAATCAATTTGGATTACTCTTTTAAAAAAAATAAAAATGGTTAATTTATGGGAAGAATTATATCATGCTACGTAGTATTAAATGTTATGAGTATTGAATAATTTGAATTAGTTTGGATTATTGTTTATTATGGTCATGTGAATTTAAACCATTAAGTAACCATAATATACTTAAGAATGAAGACTCTCTCGTTTAATTTTTTTTCAATGCAAAAAAATTGTAAATAAAGGTGGTGATTATTAAGTGAAAAGTTTTAGGTTCAAATCTTAAGAATGATGAGTTTGTACAAATATATTCATAATGAGCTTTAATTTTAGCTGATTACCTCCAGAACTTTTATATAGCCAATTTACCCCTTGATGTTACATTTTAAAAAATTTCATCCTTCTTGGTCACACAGACAACACATGGCAACCCCATGAGGGCGAAAAGGTAATTTTATTTTGGTAAACTACTAACTAAACTCCCATGACTAATTCAAACAAAAGGTGTATAGAGTCACGTAGTGGAAAAGAAGAAGAAAAAAGCAATATGTTGTTCACATTAGGAATAAAATTACTTCATTACCATTAAACATTTGCCAAGTGATCAAAATGGATAGAAAATTAGATGAAAAATTCCAAAATCTAATGCCAGGAGAAATTGCTTAATTATAAAAATTCGGGAGATAACCAACTAAATTAAAATTTAGAGAGGAAATTGACTGCTTTTTATAAGTAGGAGAGAAAATTGAGAAATACCTAAAAATTATTATAGAGGGTAAAAAGGGAAATTAAACAAGGGAGTACAATGAAATGAAATTTGGACGACGCATTGTCGTTTTTTTCAAAACCGATAAATGCTCCCAAAGTCGTAGACTCGCAGTTGTACCTCTCTGGAAAGTGCTTAAATCACACCTTCCTTTGCAAGCATCCCTTTTCTTTCTTCGTCTTCTCCACCGGTGCGAGCAAACGCCTCAAATCTCGATTTCAATCTCCGCCGAAGATCTAAACCCCCAAACCCCAAACACTCTCTGTAATTCCATCGCCATTGACGACCTCCGCCAATTGCACCTCCGAGATCTCCTCGCCGGCCCTTTTATCCTAGTCGTCGTCGGTTCATTTTCTTCACTCGGTGCATACAATACGACTTTTCTGCATTTGTTGAAATGGGAGCCGTGCCTTCTACGCCGCGCTGGGGCAGCAGAAGCAGCTTCGCCGCGCGCCCACTTGACACGGCGGAGTACCTTATTACTACCTTCATCGGCGACGAGTCGTTTCCAATATCCTCCGATTTCTGGAATAAACTCCTCGAACTCCCTCTCAACCTCCAGTGGCAGCCTGACCGCGTTCATCAAGCTTGCCAGACTCTCGGTTCGTCAATCTCTATCTCTATATAACAAAACGCTCCCTTTATATTACTGCGCACCAAAAATGCAATAAGGGTTCTGTTATCTACGGCATTGGCATTATTAATGATGAAATCGAACCATGACTCTGTCGGTTTGTAGTTTTGGATATTGATTATGAATGTTCTAATAAGGATTAGGATCAACGTAGGTTAACAGATTTTGATTGTTAGAGTGTAAACCGTTGTTAGAGACAGTTAATTGTCCCCCAATGGACCCAAAATTACTTAATCCACTGCACAGAGCACAATAATTAATTAAATAACTAAAAAAAAAGCAACTATCTTGGGGCAGAAATTAGTGGAGAAAAACTTGTGCCGTGCGGAATTTGGTTTGTTTTTTTTTTTCCTCATACATTGAATACATTCATGTACAAAATACCTTTTGGTTCGAGATTCGGTCTTTAGAGACTTCCTACGCTTACCTAACTGCTTAATTCTGAGCTTGTGTTAAACCAAGGCCATAGGATCTTTCTACAAGAGGCTTTCTGTTGGACTGGTTGTCAGACTGAGAAAAATACTAAACCGTCTGTGGGTTACTGAGATCCCCCAATTGATGTAGGGTAGTATAAATAGATAGGAATCTAGAAGAAGATCCGGACTCACTTTGGCCTTTGGCATCACACCAAAGGTGCATTGGAATCACTCCACTAGAGAAATTAGAAAAATTTTGGCATCACCCTGAAGGTACCTTGGAATCACTGCAAGGTTGCTGTGCCTCACACATAAGAAAGTAGAAAAACTCTAATTTGTTGAATGCTCCTTCATCACCAATGCTCTTTGATATGTAGTTGAAAACTGTTGTCAAAAGCTATTGTTCATTTTATTTAAATTTTTTTCTTTCTGGGAGCCTTATTTTCAAAGCATTTAAGCTTTTTATCTATTTCACTCTTCCATAGTAGATACAAATAAGGACTATAAAGTTTTGAGCAAAGGAATATCTAGCTCCAGTTCAATAGCATTTAGCAATACGACCAATCACTCCTTCTATCAATTAGTAAGCGAAGAAGAGAATTGTCCAAACTTCTGCCCGAGTGTATATAGAAATAGTGGGGTAGATTAAATGATAGTATTTATTTTAGAGCAGCCATAGTGCTCACTACCTGAATGTTTTCTGGTCAGATTGTCAAAGCACCTATGTTATCAAATTAGATTCATATCTCTCCTTATGAAAGTTAAATATCTACAATGGAACCTAAAACTGTTATGGGATGAACTCCTAGAAATATTAGATGTTGGTTAATAGGTTGAGCAGTGACTTAAAACACTTTTTCAGATGACTTTCTAAATAACCCAGCCAAAAGAATGAACTCTGGTGAATCCAAACCCATAATCCATTTGTGGGAACACAAGATTTTTCAGAATTTAAATCCTGTAAGTATTTGCAAATTGGCAAATATATCACAAACTCAATCATGACTGTTTAAGGTTACCGCAAAATGTGAAAAATTGTGATTTGCTTCTGGGTATTGAATGATTTGTTTGCTGAGCTTCCCCTTTTTCCAAAAGGGTTATGTAAAGTTTTGATGATATTATTTGGTCATGCTTCTTGAATCTTGAGATTGGTAACTCTTTTCGTACCAAGCATGCACCCATAATTCTTGTAAGTTCTAGAAATGTGCATGAGAATCCATTTTAAACACATTTCCAGTTGACCGTCTGTTAGCTTATATGCATGTGCTTATCTGGCTCTTTGTTATATTATATATATATATATATATATATTTATGTTTCTATATCTCATTTTCCCTCATTTGCAGCACGAAACAACTATCATACCAGGCATCTTGCAAAGATTTTGATCCACATGGCATGGTGTTTGCAAGAATCGATTTCAACTTCTTCTAGTGTGCCTTCTCTTGTTTATATGAAGGCTGTAAATGCAGTGTACATCTCATCCATCTTTCTAAAGTACTTCATTGAAAATGCAAAGGACGAGAAGATTGAAGAGTTGCATTTATCCCTTGATGAAAGTGAGCCAATGCCAACAGATATTTCAAAAGGTACTTCACTTGTATTCTGTTGACAATAATTAATATCAATCCAAGAATGAGTTTCTGTCAAAGCCCGTTTATGATTTTCTTATGAATCTTCACGAAATTCCATCATAAATTTTTTATTCAAAATGTCATGAGACTTGGTAGGTGAAAGGGTAGTTTACTCTCCTTCCTAGTCTGATGGTAACTGTGGTCTTGCGAATCAAATAGAACCTACTTCTATGCAGATTGGTTAATAGGTGTTAGTATTTTAGACATTTTATTTTGGAAAGTCGACAAGGGAATAGGTTTACTTGTTCAATTTGGTTTGTATTTTGTATTCTATAAATTCCTCCATATGGAGAAGATTTTTGAGGTGTGCGGAATTCTAAAATACTTTGTTTAACTTGGCATCAGAGCCAAATTCGGTCCTTGATTGTGTTAGTTTTTGGCTCGTCAATTTGTGTCCTTTTCTGTTTAGGATTGTTTTAGGGAAAGGGTGCACCAATTCTTCTCCTAAAAGGGCTAGGAAAGAATCTTAGTTTCCTTATTCAATTTAGATTAGAAATCCTAGAAGTCTATTTGGAATTGGAAAGGAAGTCTATTTTCCTATTCCACTTAGAATAGGAATTATAATCTGTAAAGGACATGTAAGCCAACCCTATATCTATAAATAGGGTGCGGCAAGGCTGATTTTCAGCAGAGAGAGAAAACAGAAAAACAGCAGAGAGTTTTGAGATTAGTTCTAGGGTTTGCATAAGTTCTGTAATCTCTATTATTAATCAAAGAAGTGGTGATTTCTCTACCTAGGGAAATCACAACTGGACGTAGGCATAAGTTCTGCCGAACCAGTATAATTCTTGTGTGTTTCTAAGTTTTCTATATTTGCTAGTTTAGTCTATTGCCGTTGGTTACATCAAAGAACAAGATCCAGTGTGCGGGTTTTTTTCAACAATTGGTATCAGAGCTAGGATCAAGGTGTTCTACGATGTTAAAAGGGAAGATGAATGCGGATCAAGGACCTGCGTTAAAACCCTTTGACGGCAAGGATGACTTCACGGACTGGCAAAGGATGATGAAGAACGTACTGATACAGCAGGATTTGGATGATGCACTTGATGGTAAGAAGCCGGAAAGCATGACAGAAGCAGCATGGAATAAGGTTCTCAAGAAGGCCAAGAGTTCCATCGAGATCCATCTCACAAGATCAGTTCGGTCACACATCACCGAAAAGATGTCTGCCCAGGAAGCATGGGAAAAATTGGAGAATGTTTATATGGGCAAAACCGTGTCCAATAAACTTTTTCTAAAGGATGAACTATTCGGGCTTCGACTAGAAGAAGGAGGTGATATTGAAGATCACGTATGCAGGTTCCAGAATTGCATAGCTAATCTTCAGAAAGTCGAAGAAACTTACAAAGATGATGATATGGCTATCATCCTGCTAAGGTCTCTACCTTCGTCTTTCAAGCACTTTCGAACAACTCTAATGTTTGGAAAAGAGTCCTTGAAGCTTGAAGACGTAATTCAAGCTCTTCAGTCATATGCTAAACTAGATGATATAACTGAAAGCTCTCAAGGCCTTTATGCCAAAGGCAAGGAGAGGGGGCGGGAAAAGACAAGGGAAGAGAAAACTGGCAACAGAGGTAGGTCAAAATCCAAGAAGAAAAAGGAAAAGAAGGAAGGTTGCTTCGAATGTGGTTCAGCCGATCATTGGAAGAGGAACTGCAAGATTTGGAAAGAAAAGAAAGCCAAGATGGAAGGAAGCTCAGGTTCCGCTAGTGCAGTCACCGAACATGAGAGTGACGGGGAACTTCTTTCGGTAACATCGGGCTCCAAGGCTTCCAATTGGATTTTGGATACTGGATGCACGTTTCATATGTGTGCAGTAAAAGAATGGTTCGATACTTACAAAGAAGTCAGCAGCGGGGAAGTCTTAATGGGGGATGATTCTTCATGTCCTGTAAGAGGAATCGGCACTGTTCGAATCAGAATGTTCGATGGGATGATACGAGCTTTGGGGAACGTCAGGTATGTCCCTAGACTAAGAAAGAATTTGATTTCCTTGGGTACTTTAGATGAGGCCGGTTATGGGTACAAATCTAAAAAAGGAAGACTCAGGGTAACCAAAGGTTCGCTAGTGGTAATGCGGGGTGACCTACAACCCAATAAGTTGTATAAGTTAATTGGGACCACTATAGTCGGGGGAGCAGCTGTTTCTGTAAATCAAAGTATAGAAGACAAGACTGAACTATGGCATCATAGGCTCGGGCACATAAGCCAGAAGGGATTGCAAGAATTACACAAGCAAGGCCTGTTGGAAGGCGTGTCAGCTTGCAAACTGGACTTTTGTGAATACTGTGTTCTTGGGAAGCAAAGAAAGGTATCATTCGCAAGTAGCAGTGCAGATAGCCGAAGTAAGGAGCGACTCAGCTATATTCACTCAGATGTTTGGGGTCCTGCTCCAACTAAATCAAATGGTGGAGCCAGGTATTTTGTTACTTTCATGGATGATTTTTCTAGGAAGATTTGGATTTATTTCATGAAGCAGAAATCCGAGGTTTTTGCGAAGTTCAAGGAATGGAAAACAGAAACCGAGAATCAAACTGGAAGAAAGATCAAGTATCTGAGAAGTGACAATGGAGGTGAATATACAAGTAAGGAGTTCACCGATTACTGCAAGCAGGAAGGCATCATAAGGCACTTCACAGTAAAGAAGAATCCCCAACAAAATGGAGCTGCTGAGAGGATGAACCGATCTCTCATGGAGAGAGAAAGGAGCATGCGATTTCATGCAGGATTGCCTGATAGTTTTTGGGCAGAGGCTGTTAATCATGCAAGTTATTTGATTAACAGATCACCATCTACAGTTCTCGGTTTTAAGAGTGCAGAAGAGGTATGGTCTGAGAAGCCGGTGGATTATTCCAAGCTCAGGGTGTTCGGCTGTAGTGCTTATGCACATATTCCAAGTGATGAAAGGTCCAAGCTCAAACCGAAGTCTATACATTGCATATTCCTAGGTTTTGAGAAAGGAGTGAAGGGTTTCAAGCTTTGGGATTTCAACAACAGGAAAAAGGTTGTCAGTCGAGATGTTGTCTTTGATGAGACAACCATGCCTCTGAATAAAGTCGAGAGCAGTAGGGAGAAGAAGGATGATGCTGAAATAGAAGCAACAAAGATTCCGTTAATCAGGTCAGATGAGGAAGAAGCTCAGGTGGAGCAAATTGAGCAAGAGGCCGAATCTGATGGTTTTGAGGAAGAAGAAGAGCATCAGCATCATTCACCAGTTAGGAATCAGGTGGAGCAAGAAATAGGACAGATTGAAGGTACTCCAATCCGCCAGATATCCCAAAGGAGTCAAACTCCACCCAACAATCCACCTGCATTCCAAAGATGCATAGCACTGGACAAACCTAAGCGGAACAAGAAGAAACTTGACAGGTTTGGGTTTGACCAAAACGAAGTTAATTATGCTCTTAACATTAGTCAAGGAGATCCGACTACTTATCGAGAAGCTATAGCAAGTGATGAGCGAGATAGTTGGATAAGTGCTATGACAGAGGAAATGGAGTCTCTTTACAAGAACTCTGTTTGGGAGTTGGTTCCTAAACCCAAAGACAGAAAGCTAGTTGGATGCAAGTGGGTATTTAGGAAAAAGGAAGGACTACATGAACAAGATGCCGTGAGATTCAAAGCAAGGCTCGTGGCTAAGGGGTACTCACAAAAGGAAGGGGTGGATTATGATGAGATCTTTTCACCTGTAGTCAAGCATACTTCTATCCGATTGCTTTTAGCAATGGCAGCTCAGCATGACATGGAGATTGAGCAGATGGATGTGAAGACAGCGTTTCTTCATGGGGATTTAGAGGAGACGATATTCATGGCTCAACCAGAAGGGTTTGTTGAATATGGGAAAGAAAACCTAGTATGTCAGCTAAGGAAGTCCCTGTATGGCCTGAAACAGTCTCCAAGACAGTGGTACAAGAGGTTTGATTCATTCATGCTGAAAATTAATTTTAGAAGGTGTTTGTATGACTGTTGTGTGTACTATCATGTGTTCCAAGATGGGATGATCATATTGCTATTGCTATATGTGGATGACATGTTAATTGCTTGTCAAGACAAGTCTAGAATTCAAGACTTGAAAAGGATGTTGAGCGAGGAGTTTGACATGAAGGATCTAGGTGCCGCACAGAAGATCCTTGGCATGGAAATTCAGAGAGATAGGACCGCTGGAAGGATTTGGATATCACAAGCCAAGTATATTCAGAAGGTTCTTGAGAAGTTCAACATGCAAGAAGCAAAGGTAGTTTCGACTCCTTTGGCAGCACACTTCAGGTTAAGTGGACAACAGTGTCCTACGTCCGAGGAAGAGCAACAAGAAATGAAGAAGGTGCCTTATGCTAATGCCGTGGGCTGCCTCATGTATGCAATGGTATGCACACGTCCTGACATAGCTCAAGCAATCAGTGTCGTTTCCAGATACATGGCAAATCCAGGAAAGCAACATTGGGATGTAGTCAAGTGGATTTTGCGTTATTTGAAGGGTTCTTGGCGACAAAGGATTATGTTTGAGAAGCAAAAGGAAAATGCAGGGGTGCTAGGATATGTGGATGCCGATTATGCAGGGGACTTGGACAAGAGAAGGTCAACTTCTGGTTATGTGTTTACATGCGCAGGAGGACCAATCAGTTGGAGGGCACTACTGCAACCAATTACAGCTTTATCGACCACAGAGGCAGAGTATATTGCATTGGCCGAAGCTGGAAAGGAAGCAATTTGGCTTAGTGGCTTAGTTAGTCAAATGGGAATCACTCAAGATTGTGTGAAGCTTAAGTGTGATAGTCAAAGTGCCATTCACTTGGCAAAGAATCAGGTTTTTTCTGGAAGATCAAAGCACATTGAAGCAAGGTATCACAGAATCAGAGATTGGGTGGAGTCTAAGGAAATTTGGATTGAAAAGGTTCATACAGATGACAATGCCGCAGATTTCCTTACAAAGATAGTGTCGGCCAAGAAGTTCAAGCATTGTTTGAACTTGATCAATCTCGTTGATTGATTAAAGTGGAGCACCTCCTCACCTGAGGTGCAATGAGGCAAGAAGGAGGTTGCCAAGGTGAAGACTCTTGAAGTTTTCCAGAGCTACTTCAAGAAGGTTCAAAGATACTCTGGGGTGCAAACGATCAAGACTTGGTTTGACTCACCAAGGTGGAGATTGTTAGTTTTTGGCTCGTCAATTTGTGTCCTTTTCTGTTTAGGATTGTTTTAGGGAAAGGGTGCACCAATTCTTCTCCTAAAAGGGCTAGGAAAGAATCTTAGTTTCCTTATTCAATTTAGATTAGAAATCCTAGAAGTCTATTTGGAATTGGAAAGGAAGTCTATTTTCCTATTCCACTTAGAATAGGAATTATAATCTGTAAAGGACATGTAAGCCAACCCTATATCTATAAATAGGGTGCGGCAAGGCTGATTTTCAGCAGAGAGAGAAAACAGAAAAACAGCAGAGAGTTTTGAGATTAGTTCTAGGGTTTGCATAAGTTCTGTAATCTCTATTATTAATCAAAGAAGTGGTGATTTCTCTACCTAGGGAAATCACAACTGGACGTAGGCATAAGTTCTGCCGAACCAGTATAATTCTTGTGTGTTTCTAAGTTTTCTATATTTGCTAGTTTAGTCTATTGCCGTTGGTTACATCAAAGAACAAGATCCAGTGTGCGGGTTTTTTTCAACAGATTGAACCCTATTGTGCTTGCTTCCCTGTGGGTGTGCGAAGCTAAATATCTTTATGTACCCACAGGCCATACACCTGCCGATGATTATGTTGTTGATGAAGTTCATGCACAAGTACCTGGATGTCATATGCATGATGATGTGATAAGATGATGCTTCCACTACTTTGTCCTTCCTGTGCTTTGTGTTGCCTTACCTTGCCTTACTTTGCCTTAATTGGTTTTGTCTTGCCTTTGCCTTACTTTGCCCTTGACTTTACTTTTGCCTTGCCTTGCTTTGCCCTTGCCTTTGCCAGAATTTAACTTGCCTTCCCTTGCCTTAATTGGTCTTTGTCTTGCCTTGCCTTGTCTTGCCTTTTCCTTGTCTTGCCCTAAAATTAGGGTTTTATCATGCCTTTGTCATGGTGATTCTGGACATGGAAATCTCGTTCTCTTAGTGACAGGGACTGAAGAGAAGATTGGTTTGAATGAAGCTGATGACGACTGTTGTCTACATGCTGCTGAAGACTTTGTTTTTCTTCTGCAAACTCATTCCTTCTCTACCATCCTTCCGAGTTCAATTATGTCTGTTTCATCTTTCATTTGGTTTGGTTATCTTTGAAGCTTTTGCCTTTCTTCTCTACCATCTTTCCGAGTTCAACCATGTGTTTTATCTTTTATTTGGTTTGGTTATCTTTATTACCTGGGTACTCCACCATCTTTCTGAGTTCAATTATGTTTATGTTCCTTTTTTGTTGGTTTATTTATCTTTATTACCTGGGTTAGGCTTCATTTGATTTTAAAATATGATATATATGACCACAACATAAATCTATAGTTATTTTTGTTTATCAATTTTGCAGATTTAAACATTCAGGAATTTGTTATGCATAGTGTGCTTAGCTTTATTGGGTCAATAGATGTAAGGTACATCCTCAAGCACCCATTTGTTCCTTATCACTGAGATTATGTTGTGTTTTTTCTAATTATGTATCATCTTTGTCACCAGTCCTGATACGTACCTCCTTCATTTGGAGCTGCTTAACTTCATGCTGGTTGCAATGTCAACTCAGCTTCTTTCTGGGCCGTCTCCAGGACCGGAAGATGTGAACCCATTTATCGATGCAGCAATGTCTCAGGTTACTTGATGAAACTCTTGGGTTGTGTTTCATCCAAATATTCCGTTGTTTCAATTATCTTACACCACTTCTGCAATGCTCAGGAAAGTTCTTTGGTTCTCTTGGTTGTCCGTAGACTGCTCCTCAGTTACATTACGGGACCTTCCATATCCCTAAATAGTGCATCTTATTCTGTATATTCTGAAGGAAGTCAGCCCGGTGTTTTACAAAGAGTTGGTTCTGCAGCTGGTATGGCGGTATCCTTGATGCATTATTAAAACTTATTGTTTGCTTATAAAAAGGTTGTTTACCTGGGCAGTAGTGAAACTTCAATTTCTCAGGGAGTTGTTGACATCAATTTTTGATATGCAGCAAATTTCATGTTATTGCCATTCAACTTTCTTGTCAGTTCAAGAGGTGAAGGCTCAAGAAGTCTGTTGGCAGACAGCAGTCTCCACGTGCTACTTATTCTCATTCATTATCGTAAATGTGTTGTGGGCAATGAACCAATTACAGATAAAAGTAATGATACAACTACTTCAGACTCCCTTTTGAAAGGGAGTACACATTTTTCTGACAACCCTTACTGCAAGGCGTTGGAACATGCAACAGATGTTGAATGTGAGATACTTTCTTGTCTGTCTCTTTACGTAATCTTATTTCGAAGGTATATTCACATAACTTGAGTAGATATGTTCCTTGCTTGCAGTTGATCGAGCAGATACTGAGGGTAATGCACATATTGGTCCAGTTTTGAGGTTACCTTTTGCCTCTCTGTTTGATGCTTTTGGGATGTGAGTGGCTCTCTTTCCTTTTATTCTTTTATTTTTAGATTAGATTTACTATTTATCAAGTATAGGCTAACTCTTTGTCTGCATCATTATGTAGACAATAAGATTGTTGACACCAAATTAGGGTTTAATAAGATCTTAGTGGTGTGGGAGAGGAAAAATGTTTTGTTATAGACCATCTCCAAGGGAGATGTCAAAAATACCACGTAGATATATACCAGTGAGTACCATTAACTCCAACCGAGGTAAAATGAATATCGTTTTGTAATTTGTATATAGTTGACAAATTAGTTCAATGTGGTATTCATGTGCATGGCTCTTTTATCTTTTTCTTTTGGTTGCACATGACTTTTATATCTTTGATTCCTACATAGTCGGTGAATTACCTATTTATCAATAGGTTGTTGCCTAGATTCAAATGCCTCTGTGGTTTCATCTTGATTTACATGGGTGCGATATGTTATCCTTGTTCAACCTCCAAGTTGCAATTCAAGAGCGAAAATAGAAATCTCTAATTCTTAATTCAAACATATATAATCTCTATTCCTTATTTCAACCTTGCTCCAAGTTTGTTTCCCGTTTGTGTTTTTTGAGTATCACCAAACAGTTTTGTTGTGTTTTCTGCAGGTACTTGGCTGATGAGGCTGCTGCTCTTTTACTTTACTCTTTGTTGCAAGGGAATGCCGCCTTTCTGGAGTATGTCTTGGTGCGAACTGATTTAGATACACTGGTATGGAACAGAAGCTTATCATGTCATGAAAAAATGTTATTAAGATGCATATTGTTTTTCTGCCTTATTATGTGCTCAAGTATTAGTCTTTGGCTATATTTCATAGGTAGTGATTTACCAATTTTGTGTTTCATGTTATTTTGGACTAGTCATTTCTGTTTGCTTCTACATTGATAGGAAAACTTGATGCTAATATGTTTTATGAAATAAACAGTTGATGCCTATTCTTGAAGCTTTATACAATGCTCCAAAGAGGACACCTAATCAAATCTACATGTTGCTGATTATTCTTCTCATACTTAGTCAGGATTCTTCTTTTAATGCCAGCATTCACAAATTGGTAAGGATCACCTGCGGTAGCCAGCACAAAATTTTTTTATACATAAGGCTCCTATTAATGTATTTATCACGTCAACAGATAGTTCCTAGTGTGCCATGGTATAAAGAACGTCTCCTCCATCAGACATCTCTTGGTTCCTTAATGGTCATTACTCTGATACGGACAGTGCAGTATAACCTATCTAAGTTGCGGGTATCCATCTTTCCATTTTCACTGTGAACTTTCATTAATTTTCTTGCGAGTGTTATTGTCAGATTGCTTATATGACTTGATATTTATGTCAATTGGATGTAAAATCTCAAGATTAAGCTTTTAAATACTTTAACAAAGTCATGACAATAGTTTTTGGGTGGTATGTTCATGTGCAGCATTTCTTTGAAGATTTGTAAGTTACCTAATTATCATGTCTGGTTTGTTAAATTGTTATAGGATGTTTATCTCCATACAACTTGTCTGGCAACTTTGGCGAACATGGCACCTCATGTCCACCGTTTGAGTGCATATGCATCCCAGAGATTGGTCAGCCTTTTTGATATGCTCTCTCGAAAGTATGCCCTTTTATGTCTATGGTGTTTTCCATGAGCTTTATATTTTTCATTTCTATTTGTTTTGTGGTTTACAATGTTATTCTTTCATACACTTCTGGCATGAGTTTTTGTTAACATATTTAAAAATATTTCTCTGTGTAACATTTGATTTAGGTATAACAAATTAGCAGAAATGCGAGATAAGCAGATGCGATTAGCCAAAGGCAACCCATTTGAAGGAAATGGACTTGCAGATGATACAGTAATGACAGAATTCCTTAACTTATCATTGTCACCCTTTCACGTTCTTTTGTCGACTCAGCTAAAATTTTTCCATTTGCAGTCAACGGAGATGCATATATATACCGACTTCTTGAGACTAGTCCTTGAAATATTAAATGCAATTTTGACTTATGCCCTGCCACGAAATCCTGAGGTACTATCATGTACACTAGCAGGGGTCTGTGTGTGTAGTGTTATATTGTTCACACAAAATTATTAATGCTATCACATTGTAAAGTTTATGTTTTCCGTATACCTCACTGTATGCAATGGACAGGTTGTATATGCAATAATGCACAGGCAGGAGGTTTTTCAGCCTTTCAGGAATCATCCACGCTTCAGCGAGCTGCTTGAAAACATCTACACTGTATGTTACAGAACTTGTAGCATATCCTGTTTTTATATAAATGGGCAAGTTTTGGCAAATACTTGGACCATTTTTTCTTAGTGTATTTGAATTGTATTGTTTGTTTGGCTTTGTAGGTATTAGATTTTTTCAATAGTCGCATGGATGCCCAGAGAACGGATGGTGAATGGTCAGTAGAGAAAGTACTCCGAGTCATAATAATGAATTGCAGATCATGGCGGGGTGAAGGGATGAAGGTGAAAAAAGAAAAGAAATGAAAAGAATGAATTCTCATTTGGCCTGAGAGCGCAGTTGCTACCTGGAGATTGTTTATAATGTCATGAAAATCTTGTTTTCTCAGATGTTTACTCAGTTGCGGTTCACATATGAACAAGAGAGTCGTCCGGAGGAGTTCTTTATTCCGTACCTGTGGCAGCTAGTTCTATCCCGCTGGTAAACTGTCTTCTCTCCTTATAGAGGGGAAAAAAATAAAAAGCAACAATGTGCTCATTCCCCACACCCCCCCCCCCTCCCCCGCGTCCTTATTTGAAATAGGTTATATATTAGTCAATTTTGCACGGTGCAGAACTTCCCGTGTTAATATTGAACATGTTGGATGTTCATCGATTTAATTATGAATCTTATTATCCATTTTGCATCCCTTGCGGGTTGAGTGCAGTTGCGATTAGGTGCTGTCTTTGGGTCATCTTTTTAACTGACATCTGTTTTCTTTCATGTGTTTGCAGCACACTCAATTTCAATCCTCGATCCATAAATTTGTTTCCAGTTGATCCTCCTTCCGAAGTATGTACATATCTGCAAGCATCATATGCTGGCAAAGGCATATATGCGTATACTTTCATGAAATTTGATTTGCATAGTCCCGTCTTTAGTTGATTTAGTCTCTTAATATTCTCTCCGTCAGCATGTTTGATTATTGTTCTAGTAACAATTATTTGGTGTTGTGCAGAAACAGAGTGAATATGAACTGGAGTCCAACGATTACGTAAATGGGGAGTCGACCAAGCAAGCAGTCTTTCTTGATCCGTAAATGCAACACTTAAAGATGCCGCAAGACGAGACATTGAGGTTTGTCAGTGGATGTGTAAATACGTGAAATAGTAGCAAAGATGTATTCTTGTCATTCTTTTCTGTGTAAATGTTTGCAACGCTACGCAACTAGGTCTTTCACGAAAATGTATTCCAAAATCCAAATCTCCCTTGTAATGGTGAATAAAGAGAAGATGCTCATTTTCTACCGATAAGTTGTCTCCTTTTGTCTCCTTTTGTCTCCTTTTGTCGTATTTGTACCCAGAACATGTTACCGTTAATCTATCCGTTGCAATTTGCAGTTCAATTATTCTGTCTATATAAAGTTGAGGGCCAGTCTGACATGCACTATTTTTCTATCTCATCGTAAGCTTCATACTTGCTAGTGTTCTAAAACGCGGGCTAGACGGCCGTCTAGCGCCTAGACGGCGGGCTTCCGCCACGATTATTATGAAATTGTTCAACAAATCGGAAGGGCTATTAATCTGTGGCGGCCGCTGGGCGGGCAACATAGGCTAGGTAGCCACGGCAGCATCTTGGTTTTGTAACCAAAAAAAAAAAAAAAAACTCATTTGTACTGACGACAAGAGAGTGATTTGTTGAGGGAGAGAGATCTGCAATTTTATTGTTGAAAGAAGAGAGAGGGAGCTGTCTGGAACTTCTTGAAACCATCGCCATTGGGGATCACCACTACACTGACCTACACAATTCAGTTGATTTTTGGATTGGGTTGGTCGGGATCTGAGGTTTGATGAACATGAAGGCTTGTTTGGTTGATGACAGGACAACACCGCAGGGAGAGGGTAAATGGGCAAGGCTTGGTTAAACCAAGGGAGAAGCGAAGAGAAGGGATGGAGACTTTGGAATTGACGGCATAAAGAAAAAGAAGATAAGAGCAATTGGGTTTTGGTAGGGAGAAGTGAAGAGAAGGGATGGAACTTTGGAATTGACGGCTTAAAGAAAAAGATGAGAGTAATTGGGTTTGGGTAGGGAGAAGTGAAGAGAAGGGATGAGACTTTGGAATTGACGGCATAAACAAAAATAAGATGAGAGTAATTGGGTTTCGGTGTTAGAATCAGAAATCATTCAATGAATAAAGAAAATTACTTCTTAATAAATAATGGATGGAGAAATGAGAATATATAATAAATTAAACAAAATGTCTAGGAGTTCGTTGTCGAATCTTTTATCATCTTTAGGTTAGGTTTTTTTTTTGTAAATAACTAAACATACAAGGTTTTTTTGGATGTATATACTTTGTGTATTCTCTATGTAAGTATAGTTTTTTGTTAGGTGTAAATAGACACTTATTTACAAGATATATAATAAATTTATATAAATCCGCCTAGGCACCCAACTAGGCTCCTGTCCACCGCCCGACTAGCACCTAACAATTTTTAGAACCTTACTTGCTACAATTTCATCTTTCAATATTACAATGAACAAGAGGAGGAGCATGGTTATGCAGATGCTACTAGATGATTCGGACGATGAATGCGATGAACAAATAAATGTGGCAGCGGTTGCTGCAGGGATGGCATTGTTGGTGGCCCATGCTAACAAACGCTTGAAATATGGTGGTTCGGTTGCAGGTGGTGATCGTGACGGACAAAAAGGGCAAGCCATTTCCGCAAAGGCCAAGGATGACAATAAGAGGCTTCCTTCTGCGTCGGGCAAGTTTGGAGAAAAAATTGAGAGAATTATGGCGAGGGGTTTCAGGTCGGATTCAAGCCCTTCCACGACTATGCGAAGTTAGTAGCACCAACGGCTGCCAATTGGGATGATGTTACCCTTGCCATGGCATTGCAGAAACTATGAATTTGAATCATGCTGTTATTTGTTCTTAGTTTCAATGTTTGTTGTAGTCGTTAAGTTTCAATGAAATGACAATAATTTTCCCTAATTTACTGCTCGTTTAGTATTTTTTTTGGATTCAATTTCTTCGTTTTTTTAAACTAATGAGTACTAGTTACGTTCATTGTTTTAAGAACTAGAGATAATTTTCAAATCGAATACCAAACAACTCCTAAGCTTCTTTCCAATTACATTGGAGATACTTTTACAAGACCTAATCAAACAAGAGTCCCACCCTTGACATACTCAGTGAAGGCCAAAGCAACCAAACCTAACATGGCCAACCTTCCGTTCCAGAGCTCGGCATCTGATGTCATGATCCCATTTGATTTGGAGACCACGCTGACTCCTTTGAAAAGAGGAATCACAGATGCAACTGAGAGCAAAATACTAGTTCCAAGGAACAACATAAACTACCGAGCTAGCTAGAAGCGATTGCATGGAAGCTGATGCTGCCATTATAATTTGCAGTATACAGTGTAATTGTTAAGCACTAATGCAAGCAATTCAGATTCAAGAAGGAAACTAGTGCTTTGTTGAAGATGCTTGTTCTTGATCGATGTTATCAGAGTTGAGCCTTGTGTAGGGTTTTATAGTGCAGCGGCCAAAAGAAAGGGAAACAAATGGGCGGTGGATATTTGGCAACATTGTGACACGCGTTCTCTTGTCCACACTCGGTGGTTTGAGGGACGTTGTGCTAGGCAGTGATTTATGAGGTCACATTGTTCAAATGTTTCAACTAGAGGGACGACATTTGTATTGTAACTGCTCATGAGTTATGACTACCCTCGCCGAAAGAGGGGTTTGTAGAAAGAAATTAATGTGTTATTGACACACAATGTTACTGTAGTGATATATCTTTGTGAAACAAGTCTATTCCTCTCTCGCAGTCATTACTTGCATTTGTTTGATAGCTTGGAGAGTTTTGTGGGCATTTGCTGTTGTCTTTGTCCACATACATGCATGGTGGTTTAAGAGACGTGGCTCTCCAAACACAGCACAAAGAACAAGTCATAAATCTTATCACAATAATTTTTCGAGGTTTAACTTCTCTAATATTTTCAGTAATGCAGCTAGATTATTGCATGCCCACCACAAATCCATGACGTGGCTCACGCCATGGATCTTGGTGGTCGATTCCTCTTCTTTCTTTCTTCATTACTTTCTTTCGTTTCTGCGTATTTTCGTATTCGTAATGCAAGAGCTCTTTCTTCCTTTCTTTCTCTGTAAACTTCTTTGAGATTTCGCATAGGTTTTCTTTGATTTCATATGGGTTTCATTACAAATTTTGACTGGGGCTTCGAGCTCAAGCAAATTGGGCTGCTGAAGAAAGATTTTCCTGGAAGCAACACAGGGCTGCTTGATCTCTACTCTGAGAGCTGAACCTGCGTCCCCGACTTGGCTAGTCAGACAAATATGGGCCGCTTGATTATGTCGTCGAGCATGGTAGCATTCATCGCTCCCTGCCTCTGCAATGCCATTTGATTGGGTTCTCAGATCCTCCCTCGAACGGCTCGGATTTCTCCTAGTAAGAAACCCTAGAAATCGCAACTGCGAAAAAGGGTTGGTCTGATCCTTGGTGATCTTTCATTCTTCTGCCGCATGATTTGTAGTTGATTGGTTCTTGTGGATGATTTCTTGTTCTTGGTGGAGTTTCTTGGTGCTAGAATTATGGGGTTTCAGTAGAGTAAAGGTCTGTGCATTCTACCTATTTGTTGATTTGCGTCAGTGAGAATTTCTTTCTGTTTGATGAATTCCAAGGCCGATTGTCATCGTCAACTAGTTTGCTTGTCGGTTTCTTGAAGAATTGTTGATTGTGGAGGCTTAAAGATTTGGTTTTGGTTCAATTTTTGGTGCAGATCAGGTGATTCAGTTCTTCAAATTCATGCATATGTCTATAATATTGTTGAGACGATTTACTGTGTTCTGGGTAGTGCAATTTATGTGATGCTTTCGATTTCTGCAAAATCAGGGGTTTTTGTGATAGTTGTGATCTTGAGATTTTCATATGCTGAAGTGTAGTCTGGTGATATGATGTATATTCATCCCAAGAAAGTGTCATTCCTTCTTGGTTAAGTAAGTGTAAATTCTGCGAAGTGCACAGGAGTATCAATCTCTTGTTATATCAAATTTGTTTTACTGTCAAAGAAAATGTAAGTCTTTCTTGGTAGAAATCGATATAATTTTTTGTTAAGTTTCATGTCAGTGAAGTGAAAAGGAATGTCATTCTCCTTGGTTGTTTTGGATTCTTGGAGTGTAATTCTCCTTGATAGATTTGGTTTCTTGGGAGTGTCATTCTCCTTAGTTGATTTGGTGCCAGTCTCTGTAAAGCTTCAGTTAGTTCACGATATTTTTTTTTGTTTTGCTCCGACTCCTCTGTAGATGACAAAGACTTCAACAGATTAGGATTAGAAACTGTATTAGGCAAAGCATTTTCAACAGCAACATAAATTTCAGCAAGCCTCATGGGTTGATCAATTGAGCTCTTTGAAATTCCTGGTGAAGAGTAATTGATTATTCCACAGAATGTTCCACATCCTTTGAAATTACAGAATGATGGTGTATTGGTGGAGTAATTGCATTCCTGGATGAGAGTAATTGACTATGGTATTTGTGGATTCGCGTAATGATTTTCTTTTGCCAGCACCTCAGATGAAGCATCTAGTGGAAATGAGGGTCAAACTGCAGACTTCGGCCAGGAAAGCATGTTTAGTGAAGCATTATTTCCCGCTCATTAATGTCAACAACTCCAGACTATCATACACTGCTCCAAACAGCATAAGACAGGGGTTTGGGGTTTTATGCAGTGTTTAGCTTCATAACAATAATTGCAGATGTATTTACCAAAGGATTGCACAATCCAATGTTCTTGAAACATTGCAGACATCTTGGTCTAGCAGTTCCAGATCAGTTTCAGCGCTCTAGCTACTTCAAACTTCACTTGGTCCCAAGTTCAGTTTGAGGGGGGAGTAATAACATAAATGTTAGTATTGTTAGAAGGGTATTATTGTAATTGGGATATATGGCTATATAAGGGATTGTATAGCTAGTATTTCATTAAGTTCATTTGTATACATTTTCTTATTCAATCAATACAATCTCTTTGGTTTTCTCTCTATCATTTTCCTCTTCCTTGTACCAACTTTATCTTTTGCAATTTAGTTAATAACAGTTAAACACATTTCTCCGAAATTAAATTAAGAAAAGATTCGACATTAACATGCCACAACAATTACACTGTTTCATGAAGTAATCTTACTATCACAGCCAAATTGACACAAAACATGTAATAGTCCTTTCGAAAACAAAATTCAACCCATTAATAATATACTCATTTAACACTCTATATACAGATTACAGAGTTTAAATAATTTTCGAAAAACAACAAACCCAACAAACAAATATAAAAATAAAAGTAACTACGTTCCCAATAGTATAATCCATCAGAAAAATACAAACTTGCACATGTTTAGGGACCATGAGAAAGAAGAAGGGTAGCTCCAGTAAAATGAAAGCAAAGACCACAAAAGTAAGGAAAATGAAGATGCAAAAAATGCAGAAAACCACCAAATACACATGCAATTTGGTTTTTCCAGAACATAAGGCATACTTTTCCACAATTGTACAAATTTGGATTAAATCGAAGGCCACCAGAGTGGTAGTAGACATTCTGTATAACGGAGTTCCCGGTTAGGCCAAAGATGTAAACAAATATAAATCAATTCTAGGCGTTCAAAATTATCACATACTGGTGGTACATCGGGATAGCCAATGGGGAAGCAAACATCCAAGAAGAAGAGACCATGGTAAGGAGTACCCTCCGCCCCAACAATTACACCTCTCACACAATCCCTTCTTGTCTCATAAGCTCTAACAAATATTGTATCCGTGGATGTCAATGAAAAGGGGGTAAGCACATCTAAGTTTCTATAGTACAAACACCAATCCAACAACTATATTCCATATATTCTCAACTCCAATTTTCAGTACAAAACCAAATTTATGAAATTTCCAAAGTAAATCCATTAGCAACTCAGAGACTTTCAAATTCGAGGACCAAATCTAATGAAATTTTAGTTAAATGACCAAAGCCACACCAAAAGAAAAGAGATTTTAGAAATATTTTAAATCCAACACAACTAATATGGTCTAACGAAAAATATGAAAGTTTAAGGCCTAGGTGAAATGTTCAGTAAACTGCAAGGCGCCTCGGCCAAGGCCATAATTGAACAGTCATGTCATACAACTCAAAATTACTTTAATACATTTGGATAGAAAGGAAAATTAAATTTATTAAATTTCAATATAAAGAAAATTACTTAATGCAAGAACAACATTTGTGCCTCAATGGCGTCAGAAAGAAACAACCAAGTTTATATGCTGCAATTCGGATAACATAATTATAGGTTCATAACAGTCCAAATAAACTTCACCAAACCAACATGGCATGACATGAAAAATGAGTCGATTACATAAGTTTTATTCTACCTTGTGACAAAGAGTTTATGCTAGTATGCCCTCTTATGTTTAAGGAGCAATTGAACGAAAATAGTTCATGAACGTCACACTTCTTCTAGAAGCGCAATGCATCAAATGGATTTGATTTCACAGCAGTAACAACCAAAAAATCAGATAACGTAATGGAAGAAAAACAAAGATTAATAACCATACACCTATCCATTTTCTTTTGTGAACAAAATTTGTCATTTGCACCTAATTTAAGGTCATGCTTGTTTAGATATATAATCATAGCAAATAGAAAGACTCAATCCATTGCTAACACCAGCAACCATAATTTCCTACTAAAAACAACTTAGCTCAATAGATTTCTTAGAAATTAGGATGCCTAAGACAGTGAATTAATCTCTTGAAAATCAAATCATAGCTACAAAGCAATTCGCTTCAAGTGATCAACATATCAAACTCAGTCCAAGTTCACCAGCCGCATTCAAATATATACTCGAAATAATTCATTAGTACAATATAAACTTATATTTTGACCAAGAAAAAAGACAGTTCATAGATATATTTCACTATACAAATCATGAAATTGAATGCAATAACACTTCTTAGAATAGGGGATCCTTCAATGTTATGAAACATCCACACTGATTTTAAAACTACAAATGTAAGCACCGAACTCTGTAAAGGAATCATCTTTGATACAACATTTGCATATCTGCATTCCCTCATCCCCTTCACATATATACTAAACCATTTTTGTGCACTACAAATTCGAGAAAGAATCAAGTCGGCCTCTGCCATGCAAATGGTTTGTTCCACTTCTTTTCTCCGGTTCCCAAAGCTATAGATACGACCGTAATAAAACATACATGGCCCTCACACAGTTCAGCCCCCTAGCAATCTAACAAAGGGAGATTTATGTCAAAAGAGAAAAAGAAAAAGAGCTTTGAAAGCGAGTTGTTTGGTGTGGTTTTCGTTTTCTCTTCTTCTCTTACGGACTAAGCATACATGTTAGAATTCCTCTATCCTACATCGGCTAGAAGGTTTGAGAACAAGCCCTTTAAATAGAATTACCCCACTCTAACTATCACCGAGACCTTTTGTATTAACACCCCACACCTGATGGATTAAGTAGGTGGCCAAATGGGGACAGTATCAGTATTGTTGGAGTAGGTCCATGACCCATCTACCTGAAATTTAAGATGGTATCAGAGCAGGAGATGGGCCCGTACATCCAAGTGAATGGGTGGGTCCCCTTTGGCCCCTCGTTAATGGGTAAGCCCCAACATGACTCCACGTAGGCCAAGAGATGTCACGTGTAGGTCTATGACATGTCTACCTGAAATTTAATAAGGTATCAAAGCCAGGAGACAGGCCCATACATCCACGTAAACGGGTGGGTCCCCTTTGGCCCCGCACGAATGGGTGAGCCCTGACATAGCTCCACGTAAACCAAGAGATGCCACGTGCCACTGGCCCAACGCGAACGGGTGAGCCCCGGCTTGGCTCCACGTGGTTTGCCGATGTGTGGAACTTCACATGTGACCCATAAAATGGGGTCTCACGTGCAAGGGAGTGTTAGAATTCCTCTGTCCCACATCGCCTAGAAGGCTTGAGAACAAGCCCTTTAAATAGAATTACTCCACTCTAACTATCACCGAGACTTTTTGGATTAAAATCCCACACTTGACGGATTGAGCAAGTGGCCAAGTGGGGACAGTATTGGTGTTGTTGGACAGAGACTTGAACCATCTTTCGTGAGTCAGCATCGCTTTCCTTTGCCCTTTTTCACTTTCTAATCTCTGTAGATCCTAACTTTTATTTGGAAACATATAAAAACTACAAAACCACAACTCGCTTATACTGGATCAACGTTTTTCTTTGAAATCTATATTTTAGACTTAGTATCGAGAAACAAAAGTCTTATATGCAAAAGATAACTCATTCATCACAAAGTAACAATACATTTACGGTAACTGTTTAAGTCAGAACATATTGATCATCATGAATTGCAGCATTAGTATTCTAATTAGAAACTTGTAGCCATAAAATTTAACTTTAGACTACCACGTTTGATCGCATTAAACAATCCAATTATCGATAATTACCTTAGTAGAAGCTTGAATTTCTCTGGCAGTCACATCCAAAGCAAGTGCCACCTTAAACCCTCCGATTTTCGCTAATCAGATTTAAACTCAAAACCAAATCATTAACAGCTTCGTTATACTAAAAGTAAATCATTAGCAGCAGCATTATTAACTGATTAACTAAACTAAATCATTAACAGCAACACTATTAACTGATTAATTAACTGACCTTAAAAAAAAAAAAAGGAGGGTTTAATTAACAAATAACAGTAACAAAAATTACAAATTTACCAATGACGTAATCTATGGTGGTGAGATCCCCACTCTTCCCTTTCCCTCTCTCCGTCGCAACTGGTGCAAGTAGAGGGGAAGGAGGCAGAGAAAAGTAGGAATTTGTAGCATTCAGCATCCGAAAAAAAAAAAAAAGCAAGTTTTAATGAAAATCCCGTAGTACTATTCACTTTAACGAAAAACCACATTTTTACACTAAAAAGTCAATCCTGGTACTATTCAATTTACCTTTTATTTTATCCTTATCATTAAAACTCAAAGTTTTTAAACCCTTTTCATTAGTTTTCCTAAATAAAAAATGAAATCCAAAAACGTTATAAAAAGGAAAACAAATTAAAAGGCTTCACAGATAATATTTCTGTACATAATCCTACGGAAACTGACATTTCACATGTAACAACACCCGCCCTCTTGATCCAGTGTTGCTTGCCCAATTTTTACGTTAGGTCTTTACCATTTTTTTTTTTTTTGGTTGATATTTTGAGCAAAAGACGAATGTCTCACGTACGGGGCCACAACTCGTTTCAAGCTTTCAGCTAGGGGACACCATGTAGCAATAGCAAACACAATTGAACTAGCGGATGGATCTTTATGCTTCATTTTCGTCGGGAAGAAAAATGTTACATGATTACTCTCACTCTCTCACAGTCACTTGTATAATTGCATTGTTTTATAGCTAGGACAGCTTTGTGCTGGTCTTTTCCATACATGCAGCTGGGTGCAATGGTATATGCGTTTTGGGCCTCATTAATTCTCAAGTACGCTTATGTTTTCTTCATATTCTTGTTATCTATACTTCTATATTATTAAGCGATTCCTCATTGTCAACTTTTCTCTTTTTTTTTTCTATTTTGTCCTCACTTTTGATACACATTATTGACAAAATGAGGGCAAGATAGTAATTTTGTACCTTTTGACAAAATGACAATCATATCCCTATTTTTCCTATTTTTACCCTTTTTTTTTTTTAAGAAAATGACAAGCATATACTTATTTTTCTAATTTTACCATCACTTTTGATACACAATATTTACATAAGGAGGACAAAACAGTAATTATGAAATATTAAAAAAAATATGCACTTATTAATAGAAATTGTTCACACACATAACGTATGTACTCTCTGCTAGAGTCATTCACCTTATTCTTGATAAGAAGGAAAAAAAATATCTTATTCAAGAAGACCTCATTTTATTTTCATCTTAGGCCTCCGTACATTTGATCGGCTCTGAATATAATTAAGGCGGCCTCATTTTCTCCATTGTTCGCAAAATCTACTGGTCTAATAGAAGGAACTTTCTTTTATCTTCCATTGTTTGAAAATTTTTCACAGGTGTCCGAAATACAAGTCATATGATATATTATTTTGTATGTTATAATTGATAAGGACAAACAACATGGTTATCTCCCTAGAAAACAAATTCATATTTTATAATTTAAGTGGCATAGGTAAAGTAGGTGTAGCCGAAATTGAAGATAAGATGACAGAAAATCGGTTAAGGTGGTTTAGACATGTGAAACGAAGATGCACCCGATTACGAGATAGAGGCTCAGGGTCAAAGAGGTGGAGGAATACTTGGAAAGAGATTCTAAAAAAAACTTGGAGTACTTGGAATCTTTCTATACCGACTAAATATTAAGGGATGTGATATCCACACATCCCTTTTTACTTCTCACACACCCTTCTAATTTTTGGCCTTCGGATCGGATGGATTGAAGAAGATCAACATATAGAAATTAACAAATGGTGTGTGAGAAGTAAAAAAAGGTGTGTGAGAAGTAAAAAAAAATGTGTAGATAGCACACCCCAATATTAATTGGCATGGATGGTCAAAATAACTTGTCTACAATACTAAACTCGTCACAATTACTCAAATTATCCACGACCTACTTTGACAATCTTATCAAAGATAAGGCAATTAGACTAACATCACACCAGTACTTTGTACATGTCCATGTGCCGTCTCTTTGAGAGTTTGGTCAATATCACACTCACACCAGCAGTAGTCTTTGGATGACCATTTGTTGTTGTCATGCGGATCAATAATTTTTATGTTAGTCACACAAAAATAACAATATTATTGACGATTCTTTGATACAAACGCGTCTTGAAAGATGATGATTGCCGATGCCCTTGCTCCTTTGGGTCAATCTTGTTAGTCCCTTGCTGCTTGGGTTTCGGACTTTGGTGGTTTTGTATTTACATTTTTTCTTACCAACCAAATATAATAGCAGGACTTTTTAAGGCACTATTAATTGTCAAGAAGTCATATTAAAACTCATAGGAAACATGTGAAATCTCATTCCTAGATTTTACTGTTATAATCTACGTATTTGTATTATTGAGATTTTATACTATTTTTGGAGAATTTATATTAATTTATTTTAATTTAGATTTTAATTACACTAGTTACGAAGTTTGAAGTTTGGAAATTAATTATTTAAAATTTGTGGACCTTTTGAGGTCACAAGTAACGTTTTCAAATTGATCTCGAAACCACGAACGGATAGGCGAAAACCGTTTGCGAATTCGGGTTTGAACGGTATAGTTACGGATATTTGAAGTCATTTTATTAAATTTTACTAGCATATGGGCACACACAAAGTGCGTGAGAAATTTTTTTATTTTTGTTTTTGAAATAAAAGGAGAAAGGAAGAGAGTGATAGAGAATATGAGAGTCGGAAATTTTATTTTTTTTATTTTTTTTATAATTAGAGATATATTAGGATAATATATAGGTGAGGTTTTGAAAAAAAAAAACAGCAAAATTTGGTTGTATGAAATTACATTTATGCCCCATATTTCTTAATCATGTTCTTTTTTAATTAGAATGTTAAACTGGTAATTTCATAGGTTTTGATTGACAGTAAATGTTTTATTAATTAGTATAGATATTATAATAATTTAATTAAACTCCCACCTTGTGGGAAAGATGGCCAATCAGACCTTTTTTTTTTTTTTTTTTTGTTTTTTGGAACCAATAAAAAATTAAAGGAGGAGGAGGGGGCGGGGAAGGAAGGGACCAATCAGGAAAGGGAGAGAAATGACCTCCCTTCCCGTCGACCCATCCACATGCAGCGACCCAGTTTCGAACCAGAGTGTTTTCCGGCGGTTCTCAGCCGTTTTTCAGGCGATTTTCACCCATCCATCACCTGCAACCTCTTCCACGACCTTCCATCTACCATCATCGTCCAAGATCGAAGGGTTTTTGGTCCAAAATTCGTGAAGGAGGACACCGGGTTCGCGGGAGGGTTCGATGGCTATCCCGCCGTTCCGGCGAGTTTCACCACCCACCACCACCCTTAATCTAATTCCCTTGGACCTAGGAACAAAGCCCAAACAACTTTAGGGGCGGCGGAGCCCAAGTGACGGCGGATTGAAGCCACCCATTTCTAGGGTTTCTGGTGGGTTTGGATGAAATTGGAAATCTGTCCGTTGGATCGGCATCAAACTTTAATACATAATAGTACATAATATTTGAGGACAATAGGAACTTACGGATCAGGAATCCTACGTACGGATCTTCCCGAATTGGATTTCTAAATTTGTAAAATCAAACGTTGGCCGTCACTTGAATTTGCGATGGGCGGAGATCCAACTGTTAGATCATAAAGAAATTTTAGTATGTTGTTCTAGAATAATTATGTGGACTTTGGGAAGTTACGGATTAGAAAGCTAATAGGTGGATCTTCCTGTTTAGATTTCTAGGGTTGTGGACCCTACTCTCGACCTTAATTGACGGTTGGCTTTTAATCAACTAGTCCGAGTTCTTCTAGCGTGTTGTTGATCTTAGAATGTTGTTGAGACTCCATGGAGCTTATTAGGCTCAGCATGATGACGTGCCTTCCTCGATTTACGTATTGATGACATTACATTGTGATATGCTTGTTTATTTTATGTGATTTGACTTATGTATTGAACTTGTTGTGGAATGTGGTTGATTTGTATGTTTAGCCTAATGTGATGGAATATGAGTGACTAATATATATGGTATAGTTATTACCCTGTTTCCATATTTAGTATCCTTTGTAGATATGACTTGGTTTTATAAATGTGTTTTCTATTGAAAATGTGATTTGACTTGTGTATTGGAAATGTTTGTGACATGTGATTTGAAATGCATATTGAATTGCTTGTGAAATGTGAGAGCTAGTAGTGGACCGTTAACCCATTGTGATGAGGATTTGTTGCTTTGATATTGTTTCACTTCTCGCTTTGTTGACCCGTTCTCAATTTAGTACTAATGCCATGTTTCATTTCGTTGAGCCTTTGTAAATTGAGCACTTGGTTCATGTTTTGTTCCTTCGAGCCATTGATATGTCCCTTGGCCTTCCACTCAGTTCCATTGAGTGATGGTACGGAATCCCTTCTACTCCACGATTCTGTTGAGTGATGATCCGGAATCGTATCTACTTGAATTTCGTTGAATGATGGTCCGGAATCGTATCATGGTTTGGATTTTGTTGAGAGGTCCGAAATCCCCATTGGCGTCTTGATTCCGTTGAGTGGTCTAGAATCCCTTTTGGTGTCTTGGTTCCGTTAAGTGGTCTGGAACCCGATGTTGATGGATTTCGTTGAGTGGTCCAAAATCGCAGCGTTTGACTTATTGGTTCCTTTGATTTGATATCAACTTTAGAGATGTAAGTTTCGACTGAACTGTATCGCTTTAACCCTGCATGTTGGTATATGATGTGTTATTAATTGATGTGATTATGGAATAATGTTGGTTGTAATTGTTGTCATTATGATTAGACCATTGTGGCTAGAGGAAAACAATGTGATTTTTTTTTTTTTGGAGATGTTGCATACTATGAATTGCGGTATTATGTGAAACATAGTGATTTATATGAAAGATGAATTGGAAAGCATATGTGTGGGAATAGCATACATGCTTGCATGACAAGATGATACTTGTGTTTAGCTTATGGTTGATGTGTAGTGTAGTACCCTATGTTTTCTACTAGAAGTATTTTACCAAAAGAGTAGAGTTTGACGAATGACAAACTACGAATGGCTTAACGAACTACGAATAGTTTGATCCTTATTTAGAGTTTTGACGACATCCCGAATTTCTTATAAAAACTGGTAAACCCTAATTACATGTGGAAACTTTTCCAAGGAATAATTAAAGCTACAAAACACCCGTACGAATTAGGACCTAATCAAACAAGAGTCCCTCCCTTCACATACTCAGTGAAGGCCAAAGCAACCAAACCTAACATGGCCAACCTTCCGTTCCAGAGCTCGGCATCAGACGTCATGAGCCCATTTGATTTGGACTCCACGCTGACTCCTTTGAATAGAGGAATCGCAGATGCCACTGAGAGCAAAATACTAGTTCCAAGGAATAACGAAACTCCACCGTCGGAGATCTGAGAAAACACATCCTGGCCCTTGGATAGCTCCACTGCCAAAGCTGAAACAAACCCTACCATTGCAAGTCTGCCGTTGATTCTCTCCGGGGCTGGCCCACTGAATGCAAACACATCTGAGAACTTAGTGCTGGCCTTCTTTGGACGAGGAGGAAAAGGAGTAGGTGTAGGAGGCGGTGGTGGGATTTTGGATGCCTCTGGTATTGAAGAAGATGGTCGCTCCTCCTGACCATTCTGCAAATGAAAGAAGATTAATCAAATTAAGTACATGGTTAACTAGGATATTTTGTACAATATATATGATTATGATGTTAATCAAATGACCAAACTAGACATGCAAAGACGTAGTTACCTCGGCCGTGGAGCGGACAACCATGCGACGGAACCTATTAGCAGGAACAAGGTGGCTAACTCTCACTGATCTGCTCTTTCCAGCTCCATAAACTACCGAGCTAGCTAGAAGCGATTGCATGGAAGGTGATGCTGCCATTGTATGTGATGCTATTGCAGTAATCCCAAATTAAAGATAAACAAAGAGGAGATAGGAAACTTTGACGGCTTAGTTTGAAGTGGTTGATCTTTAGTTCTTGTGTATTAATCTTGAATGCCTTGAGTGGCGTTTTATAGTGCAATGCAATGGCCCGAGTAGGGGAAGCTCATGAACGGTGGATATATGGGGCCACGTCACTCCATTTGCCTTTACCCCTAATAACTGGCCACGTGATTTTGCTCATGAACGGTGGATATATGGGGCCACGTCACTCCATTTGCCTTTACCACTAATAACTGGCCACGTGATTTTGTTGTCCACACATGGTGGAGAGAGAGACGTGGCGTCTGCAGACACCACTATGTAGCAGTCAGACATTTCTGAGGTCACATTTGTTCGAGGTTTTCACTTCTTTTTTTTTTTCATCTTATTTTTGGCATGCATTTTCTTTGATCTTTTGAGCAATGGGCCAATGTAGAGCATCCCCAAGATAAGTTATAAAACTACCAAATTTTAGTTTTTAAAAGTTAAATGTAAATTTTTTTTCATGAGACTATAATATTATATTTAGATGAGAAAAATAAATTTGAAATTTAGATAAAAGTCAGAATTTATAAATTGAAATGCATCAATTTCCTTGTTTGGATTCAAACGCATAGAAATTTAGAATTTCCGTGTGAAAAAAAAAAACTTGGAATTTGGAACCTTCGTATCCCAAGTTTAAATTCCATGTGAATTGGTGTCATTTTCCAATTTTTATGATTGAGAGTTTAAAAATAACAAATTCCGTATTCAATTTTATTGTTCTTTTAAGTTAACCAAATAAGAAAATTCACAAATTTTAGAAAATAAAATCTCGTCATTTCAATTTTCGTCATTTTAAAATTTCTTAATAATCTTAAATTTCTTCATCCAAATTAAATTTCTTCATCCAAACGTAGTGTAAAAGATTATAAGACTATTTCCAACTCTTAGGTTAAAACCTAAAATTTTTAACCAAAAACAGCTTTTCTGCCCCAATAAATTTTTAGCCTGCGATTATTAAAGCATGAATTTAAGCTTTTTTTTTTTTCAAAGTAACCTTAAAAAAAAATATTATGTAGACTATCCTAATTTAATTTTTGAATATTTTAACCTAAAAATATTTAGATTCTGATAAATATTGAAAAATCATTAAACCAACCTCTAATATGATCTTTTAACATCTTGGAGAAATTGGAAATGGAAAGAAATGGTTTTGAAAGATGGTAGAAGGAAAAATTGGAAGAATTGTAGGGAAAATGTGCAATTTGTATGGATGTTTGAACAAATATATACGTATTTACAAAGTTTTTTGGTGAATTTTGATTTAAATAATTTTTTAATTATTTTAGCAGTTGAATTTAAATTTGGCACATTGGCTTTTTTTTTTTTTTTTACGTTAGATTTGATCATATTAAATATCAATCATTGGATTCAATGAATTACATATATAAAACAAAAAATTCGCGTTCACTCTCATCAATGAGCTGACCCACTAACTTAGCCGAAAAGGGCGTAGCTTTCACCACCAAGACGTTGGAGACAGAATCCAAAAAGGATGCAAAAAGGCTCACAATGGGTTACCGAAGCAAAAGAGCTCACAGCGAGGATGCCGGAGCTAGTGAGCTAGAGAGCTTGAGAGTTAACATCGTTGTTTCTTAGTAAACAATGCTCAAAGCCAAAGCCAACAACAGCAAACCCTAGGGAGACTCAAGTATTAACGTACCCGTATTTATAATTGCTAGCTAGGGTTTTCTATATAGGGCTTTTTGCAAGATAATTAAGCTTTTTTTTTTTTTTTTTTTTACATTGAAGGTTTTCAGACCTTGCAACATAATTACGTTTTTTTTTTTTTTTTTTTTTTATAAACATCAGGTTCAGTTTGATTTTGTTTTTGAGTCATCAAACCCGAAACAGAATCAATAGTTGTCAGTTTGGTTCAATTCTTTAGTTTCGTTTCAGTTTTTATCGATTCAGTATTAGGCTCGATTTTTTTTCGGTTTTTAGTTTTCCGAGTCCACACCTAATGAGAAACCTAACGACAAGGAAATTGGCGTACTGAGGGAAGTGCTAACATCATTGCTAGGCATGCCGACAAAACTAGCAAACAATGACCAATTGATAAATAGATCATACACTCAGAGTTAAAAGTTATTTACTTGAAGAAGATAAAGCAGCAGACATGTAAGGTTTACCAAAAACAAAAGCAAACAATATTAGAAAGAAACGAGATGGAGGGATCTCCATCAGTCCATCTTCACTGGTGCAAGGGCAACTATGCAAACCAGAAAGATCAAATGTCTGTACTCAAAACTTGATAATTTATTTTTATTTTTGGCACAGATAATATTGATTGCTTTGATGGGGTATTTGCATAGTTCCAGGCATATTTCGCAAGAAATTCGAATTCTCGATCACCACCAACTTCATCAACGGGCACAGCATCAGCAATTTCTTTCAAGTCCTCTTCTGTAAGCTTCACATCCATCGATCCAATGTTGATATCAAGGTTCTTAACTTGAGTTGTCGCTGCATATAATCAAAATATATGGAACATAAGTATTCATTAATTGCGTTGATTAACAACTTCAAACGTTAAATTGTATTTAAAATCTATGTTCAATAACAAAGGAGTAAGAGAACAGCTTTATGTTTAAGAGAAAGAGAATTAATTAAGATATAAATATACCAGGGATCGGAATAATATAATTGTCCTGATGGAGAAGCCACGCCAGAGCTAATTGAGGAGCAGTACAGGCATACTTTGTAGCAAGGCTGGCAAATTTGCTATACAGAAGTTTGTTCTTTTCCAAATTCTTGCCATTGAACCTAGTATGCGTATACTTAGACACGACCGCAACAATGTGAGTTCGGAATTAAGTGATTGCTCTAACGAAATAAGCCACCCAAACCTATGTCTATATACTTATATATAAGTGAAGTAACATATCAGCAAACTCTCTTCAGGCAAGCTCTCTAACATTGCCTTCCCACCAAAAAATCCACGACCAAGTGGACTGTATGATACTATCCCGATTCCAAGCTTCCTGTAAGTACAATTAGGTGAAATACTGATGAATATTATTTTCCCCACTCAGATTTTGAATTAATATTACATTATTTGATCTGGGAATCAACCAAATCCATTAACTCCATGTTTCTGAAAACAGCAATCTTCACCCAGCTAGGAAAATAAACTTGTGAACTTGACATTGTAAAACTCAGATAGGTAAAGGTAACAAACCGGCAAAGGGGAATGATATCATTTTCAGTTTCACGACTTCACAGAGAGTGCTCCATTTGCACAGCAGTGATGGGATGAACAGCATGAGCTCTAGTTATTGTGTCGGCACTAGCTTCCGATAGACCAATGTATCTTATCTTTCCTTCATTTAGCAGCTTCTTAAGCTCCCCCATCTTCCTCATGCAAGGTAATTCAATACAGATTAGCCATTAGCCATCAAGATATAGAGGTAATATACTTGCACTTGGAAACAATGGACAGAAAGGATGATATATGGAAGGCCGAAAGTCTGTCAATGCTTACCGTATCCTCAATTGGCACTGAAATATCAACACGGTGCTGATAGTACAGATCGATGTAGCTGACATCCAGCCGCTTAAGACTAGCTTCACAGCTTTCTCTTACATACTCTGGGGTTCCATTCATTTGAAATTGATAGTCGCCCGACATGACAACGCCAAACTTTGTAGCCAATTGAACTCTCTCTCTAGGAAGCTGTTTCAAAGCCTGTAAATACAAGAAGATTAAATTAATTCTGTAAGAATGCCGTATCAAACATTATGTTGTGTTACTTTCGTTTTCCTCTTTAATTACATTGCACTGCGTACTCAACAATTACTTAGTGCAAGAAACTGATCTAATCTCATCTTGATTGGATTTCAGAGAAAAAAACAACATTTACCTCTCCAAGCAATAATTCATTGTGATGGTTAAGACCGTATGAATCTGAAGTATCGAAGAAGGTGATCCCCCTATTGAATGCTACCTTAATGATTGCACATCCATGAGTGAGAGGTACTTTATCGCCACTGTATATTCCAGATAGTTCCCCACATCCATAACCCAGTCTAGAAACCTGCGATGCGGATGAAAGTAAAAACCATGACAGAAATTAATTTAACAGCAAGTTTCTTGTTAAATAATCACCAATTTATATACTCCCACATGAAGAAAATACCAACTTCCAACCAAGTATATATACTAAACCCAGTAAACGAAAAAAAAAAAAAACGAAAAAAGCAAAAAAAGTATATACGAACCAAACTGATTTCTCAACTCTTAGAGTTTGATTGTTTTAATCAGGTATTCTCCCCAGTGAGAGTAATCTACTAATAAGTAGCTGTATGATTCAGAGGAATAAATCAGAGAAGAGCTACTCCCTCATATTTTAAGACCGAAAATTTCACTTTTTTGTTTCCGAGTTGAACATATATAAATCAATCAGCGTACAAAAGTCTGATTCAAACTTGAAGGTAAATAAAGAGTTGAGAAATCTGCTCTTAATTAGTCGGTTCGAAGTTGATGAGCATAATATAGTTGACTTGTTAGGAATTGAAGTGAGATGAAAACGTGCTTACCTCCAATCCTTGACTGCCCAGTTTAACTAAAGGGATTTGAATCTGGGACTTTTCTTCCATCTTCAACAAATCAGAAATACTTGTGAAATGAAAAACTGGCTTGGTTGTATGTAACCAGAGGAACCCTTTGCAGCTTTACATGAATTCAGGTGACATGTCTACTTCTCACCAACTCAAAGGCACCCTCTGCAGTGTAGACACCAGACACCGGACACAATGACTTCATAAGATTTTTGCGGATAAAAGCCACAGAACTCACACAACTATTCTTGATCGGATTCTTCTTCACCATTAATTTGTCTACAGGTTAACAGATTAAAGTATTAAACCGTGGGCTTGAGCTATGGGCAAATAGTTCACCCTTTAAAATTGAAATATCTGTTGCTCCGATTCTATTGATTATAAAACTTAAAATAGTGCTCGGCTAATACATAAATTATTTCCCTCTCTTCAGTTGTCTGGCCCCAATACAAGAGGTTCTCACCCCTTTATATAGGTGCTTAATGAACCCATGAGACTTGGATCTTCCCCCAATTGGCATTTAATGCCCCATTTATGTACACTAGCATTCTAACACTTTTCTATCTATCAACCAGATATTTGGCGGTGACGTGACATGTGTTCAATTGAAATAGCGTGTTATGTCAGAATGATGTAGGGCGAGCGGGACACTTGGGCTTGGTTATCTAACTGTGCCTCTCCGAGTGCCATTTCAACTACCTTTACATCCCATCCTAGCTATGTGCCACTAACTGGGAGCTACCACATGGCATGATTGACATCTGAGTAAGCCTGTTCCTGGAGACTTGTGACATAAAGCTGTCAACCAGCCCACGTGCCCCTGATGGTCGAAAAGCTCTTTACACATCCTGGTCGGGCTTAGCTCTTAGGTGGTCGGTTATAGCACTCGGGGATATTTTCTTCTAAGCCCACTTGCACCCTGGGTTTCTTGAACTTCTTAGAGCTTTTCATGGCTTCTTTCCTGGGATGCACCATTATGTGGGCCTAAAATTGTCTAATATCAACAAACTCTAATATTGAATTTTTTTTTTAAATTAAGAAAATAAATTAAACATCCTACCTAACCCTCAAAATTGAAAAATACATCGTCCTCCCCTTCCTCTTCCCTCCCACCCAACAACCACCACCACCTCCCATCACCCAACCTCGACAATGGAGACTAAAACCCACCCACCTTGTCGGCGCCATTGCCGCCACCACCCTCCATGCCTTCTTTTCCCATCATTGAATCTTTGCCCATTGTTGTCACCGTCGTCTTCCTTTGCTAAGCGTGGTCATCGTCTTCCTCCAACAAGTTTCGCGATCGTCTTCCTCCAATAAGTTTCGCCATCGTCTTCCTCCCACAAGATTCGTCGTCGTCTTCCTCCCACAAGATTCACCGTCGTCTCCCTCTGACAAGATTCATCGTCGTCTTCCTCCGACAAGCTTCAAGTCGTAGTGTTCGTCGAAGTTGGGTTGGGCAAAGCTGTTGGGTTGGTATTTGTCAGCACTACTAATAATTACTAAAAAGTGCATGTCTAATTCGCTTTCATTATACCCGCTTAGTAATTTCTCTATTAATTTATCAAAATTTTGATGTAATATTAGTCAATGATGAGTGTATATTTTATTTCACTCTGAAAGTTACATTCTCTGACAATATGTTGAATATAAATGGGACAAAGATTGTCTGCCCTTCACTTTCGATGTCCTTCTCGTACCCTCTCATTTTGTGTGGTCATAGTTAAATCATGTCAATATTTTATATTATTTTTTTATAGATATATAAGACAAAAACGAATAGTAATATAAAATATTAACATGACTTAACCGTGACCACACAAGCAAAAGGGCATGGGGAGGGCACCGAAAGTGGAGGGCAGACGATCCTTGTCCATATAAATGAGGGGAATTATATGACTTTGTGTTTTTATAGTCAGACTTATGAATTTGATCAAAATCATGTTATAAATCCTTGGTTTTAATTTAATGAGCTGGTGTAGACCAATTTGAGTACACGTTTTGGGGTTTACAATATAGATTTGGTTTGGTATTCATTTTATTTTGATTTCGTTCCATGTCATGTATTAAAATTTCTTGGAAGTTAAATTGACACACCGCAATCTAAAATCAAGGCGTGCAATTGGATATGAAAAATACAAGTAATTAAAAACCGAAAGTTAACTAATATGCACATGGCTACGTCACCTATCACGCCTTGATTTTAGATTGGGGTGTGTCATAAATGATAAGATGAAGAAGGAAAGATGGGATTGTCTGCAGCGAGGAAAACCAAGAGGCACATGACAATAAATTGGTGATTAAGCCTTTGTCGGTTATGAAAGAGTAATGTTATTTATACCATGTTTTTGTACCATGTTTTCATATCACCTTAGGTGGCATTTGATATGAATAGCCACACCATTTGAATCAATTAGATTTTTTAATTTATTTCATTATTTAATAAACTAATAATTAAGAAAAACTAGTTAATTAAATGATGATTGTGGTATACAAGGAGTCTTTCTCCTTCGTTTCCTTGGGTTTTGCAAATTTTTCAAATGATGTGGCTATGCATATCAGATGCCACCTAAGGTGGTATAGAAATGTGGTATAAAAATATGGTATGAATAGCATCACGCGTTACGGAAAGGAAATGAAGCAGAAGGGAGAAAAGGAACGGCTGGAGTCCTTGGCATTAATAATTAAGAGATAATAATTATGATTAAAAACCACAATATTATTTCTCAATAATAACTGAAAATTATCTTAAAAACTCAATCATCCAATGGTCTAGAACTCTGCTCACTCACGACCTTGTTGTATGGGCCGATGATGTAAAATCTGGTCCAAACAGAAACCCTCCACAAAATTTCTTAATCGATGTCGAATTTCCGAAATTTATCGAGATCCATGTTGTTAAATTTAAGGAGAGTGCTGGATTCTGGAACGCAGGGGTCGGTTTCCTTGTCAAAACCCCGAAAAGTGAACTCCCAAATGCCGCCGACATTTTGGCATTTGTCGAATAGGGTGATACCCATTTGGATGAATTTGATAGACTCAACGTGGTTGCCATTTAGTACTATGGTCTAGTGGTATTCCTCTTCACTTGTAAGTGAAAGGTCTTAGTTTCAATTCTCGCCAAAGGCGAAGTTGAATGACATTATTATGGTAAGACCATTGTAAGACTTAGCTCACTGCCTCACTCTCCCACCCTCTTTCGTTTGTTAAAAATAAAAAATAGAAAAAAAAATAAAAAAAAACCGAGATCTTGGTAACGGAGGCTCTTAGAAGCGCCCCATAGAGTGTGAAGAAACCCCGAAAAATTAGTGTCGAAAGTGACAATCAAAAGTTGACACCAAGACGATTGATGGTGGCAATTTCTTGCTCAAAATTCTAGGCCCAAACACTTGTAAATTTCTTCATCATTGCATTCTTCTCACAATTTGGTATGTTGATGATATAGAGATTAACTAGAAAATAGTACCTGCGCGTTGCTGCAGGATTACAAATTTTATGAAGGATTAAGTATATAAAAAATTGTGTCATAGAAGATTACTATCATTTTGAAAGAAAAAAATCTGGACTATTTACATGTAAAAAATATTAAGAAATATTGTTTCAATCTAGCTACAATGAATTGAAAAATTAAGCAATCGTACCCAATTCGTGAGAATAAGGTCTTTTGGTAGAATAGCACTAGTTTTATGTTTGTTCCTCTTCACCATTGTAGTTTCTTCTACAATAACTACAAATTTATAGAAGACAAAAAATCATTATTATTTTGATATATATGCAAGTAAGAGCAGGCAACATTTGAAAACACAATCCCTTAAATTTAAATTGAGTTACACGTAAACAGGATATATAAATTTTTCCCTTACTAAACCCAAGAGCTGAAACATGTGACTTCTGTAATATACAATGATTGTCATATGCCTTGATCATTGAATGAAAACTAAGAGCCTTCTGTAAAGTACTTGCCACTGCCTCTTTGACCAACTCTTCTTGATTTGGAACTTTTGAGTTGTGGTAGATTAGTGACACATGGATTCTCATTTGCAAACTACATTTTAGAACCAAGAAGAAAACACATCCATAGAAAAGAAAGAAATGTAGTGTTGTAAAGATCCAAAACATGAGAACAATAAGTTAATCAATTTAGATACAAATTTGAGCAGTTAAATTCAGTTTCAGGTTCTAGCAGAATGAATTCTTTTTAACAATTTAGTGTGAACTATGGACAAACATTGAGAAATTACTCACAGAAAGTGAATTGAAATGTGTATCACTTGTGCAGGGACGGAGTTAGAAATTTCTTTTAGTGGGGGCAATCTGAAAATCAATTAAGAAAACCTTATTATAGGATGGCTTATAACCAATATGAAAATAGGGATGATTTCAAATGATAATGTATCACAATTCCAATGTTACAAAAATTTCAGTGTAGCAGTGGAAGAGGGCAAAGTGATAAGAAAAATATTAATACATAATTACGCAAGAGTGAGGTTTTTCGGTTTGAATGACAGAACAAAAGCACTTTTGCTCATATAATATTTGATATCGAGTATACGCAGTATAAAAGTATGTTGGATACTAGGTACATATAGTTTCTTCAAAAATAACGCGTGTGTATTATATAATTGTAGTCTACGACTTAACAAACGAATCACTTGAGTGGGGACATATGCCCCCAGTGAGCCTTCATTGGCTCCGTCCTTGCACTTGTGGCAGCAACAAAGGCCATGGCCATGAGATAAGGAACAACCTTTCCACACTGCAAGCGAATAAGAAAAATTATGAAACGTTGGACTATTATATGAAAAAAAAAAAAAAATTAGAGAATATTGCTTCAATCCAACTACAATGAATTGAAATTTAACCAATCGTACCCAATGTAGTGAGAAAAAGGTTTTTGGCTAGAATAACACCATTCTTTTCTTTGTTCCCGTTCACCATTGCAATTTCTCCCACAATAATTACAAATTTACAAAAGGCACAAAATCTGTGTTATTTTGACGTATATGAAACAACTAAAATACTAACGTGATTTGGCTTAAACTAACTAAAATGATTTGTTTATTTTGGTAGGGGATTAACAAATTAGGCATAAGTTAGTAGACTAATTGCTAGGATGGATAAAACGCTAAAAGTTTTATACAAAAGCTTTGCAACCGCTTAGTTGAAGAGCACGTTATCTGAAACACATCACATTAAGAAAAAAGCATGATTGAATTTTACAATGGTTAATTCTACATATGAAATTGTACAACACAATCTGAAAAACCTGACCACATGGTAATTCCTTTCAGTGTTGTCAGGATACATCCAAGAATATTGAAGAAGTTTTTACAACCAACTATACATTTACCCGTCGGCATTGATCAGTCGGCCAAACAGAAAATTTCCAGGTTAGACCAAAGGTTTCTGCATAAAAGAAAGCATGTGTCATTTCATTAAATAATACAAATTTGCAAGGCTGAAGGTAAAATTAAATACCCAGCGAAATGAAGTAATCTGTAAGTTTCTCTTGCGGACAACAATCCACGAAGTGAATATATGTGCTCTTTTCTCTAAGAGAAAAAGTTGGGTCATATGTTTAAGAAAATAAGCCTAAAGAAAAAAAACACATAAAATCAGTAAATTGTTGAATAAATTTGGAATCTTAACTGTTTTGTTGAAGGAAAAAAAGTGAACTTTATCTAAAAAACTGGAAACCAAGCTGTGATCAGAGCAAGGGAGATGGTGGTCCAAACAAACCCTAAATCCGAATTGAATGAAGTATATATAAATGGAACCGGAATAGTTTTGATATGAAAATGATTCCCATACGCCATTTCACAACTCTAAATTCCAAATTCTGAAATTTAGCATACCGTGAATGACCTGGATTTGTCCTTAAGTAGCGAGGACTTTGAAAAACTGGTATTCAAGCCTAAAAACAAAACACCCAAAATCAGAAAAAGGAAACTTGCACATAATATCATTGGTCAATCCCTCGGTAAATAAATACAGAACAAAGAAATTAAAATGGTCCTGTCATCCTCCGATCCTGACATACGTCCAAGATCGACACGTAACGTCAGCAAATACCCGTATCTCAAACATACTCCACCTCCGGAATATGAGCAAAGCACAACTCGAGATCCAACTGCATAATAATTTTCCGTATGCTTTATGGTTGCATCTAACATCCTCATTAAACTGCCTACATACCCTCAATAGGAATCAAGCCGTTTGTAGTTCACCATACAATACACTCGAACAATCATCACATAATTCACTATATCTCCACACAATACCACATTTCAGTGCATGTAGCATCTCAAGGAACAGTCGACGAAGCACAACATTATTCTCTAGCCATATTGGTCAACGAGTCTAATCATAATAACAACAATCATAACCAACATCATTCCACAATCACACCAATCAATAACACATACAATACACCGAAATGCAGGGCTAGAGCGACACAGCTCAGCCAAAGCCTACATCTCTTAAGCTAAAATTGAATCCAAAGAACCAACAAGTCAAATGATGCGATTTCGGACCACTCAACGAAATCCATCAACATCGGGTTCCGGACCACTCAACGAAACCAAAACACCAAGCGGGATTCTAGACCACTTAACGGAATCCAAATCAAGATACGATTCCTAACCACTCAACCAAATCGCGAAGTGCAATGCATATCGAACCACTTAATGAAATCCAAGCCAGATACGATTTCGGACCACTCAAAGAAATTGAGGATCACGAGGAATTCTGGACCACTCAACTGAATCCATACGAAGCAGAGAACCAGACCACTCAACGGAACCTTAACGGAAACCCAGTTCCGGATCACTCAACATAACCAAATTGAAGTCCAAGAACGCTCGAAGAACAATACATGAAACAAATACTCAAAATACAAAAGCTCAATGAAACAAGAAATGGAATAATGATATGATATGTGAAACAAGTCTCGCAGCAACAAACTCCATGACAATGGGTTCATGGTCCACTACTAGCCATCACATTCCATCACATCATACCAATTATGCAAATCAAATCTCATTTCAAATATGCACGTCAAATTATTGTTCATTGAACAATTCAACAAGCACTTCAAATCACATTTCACAAATATCATCAATACACAAGTCAAATCACAACTAATAAACATAGATCAATGACTAATCACATTTCCATAGATTCACATTATAAAATCAAGTGATACCCCACCAAAATATGATCACTTATTGAAATATACCAAGTACAACTAATCATCATCACCTTTAGAATGCGTATGGTCCCTCATCACGGATACACCAAGTAGAACTATAGGCATAATCTCAGAGTGCAAGTGGTGATCACCCATCGTAAATATACCAAGCATGATCACCCTGAATAGGTATGGTCCCCTATCGCAAATGTACCAAGCAGGACCATCCATGTACCACCGCTACATGGTGCAGTAAATTCAATACACAACCTACCCATATCTCAACCCCGATGAGTTTCAACGTAGTCACCTACACCATCAACTTTTCATGGCCACCAACTAATATTTCACACAAGCATATAAGTTCAACAGAATACTCCTAATAGGATTCTAGGATCACATTGTCATAACATTTATCATACTTATCAATCACGATAAATAAACACATATATCACACAATATGATGTCCCATACAAGTAAACCGATGACAACTCACTAACCAATATAGGCCCACTAAGCCCTACATAGTCCCTAGAAATACTGATTTTAATATTTAAGATCAATTCGTAACATATTGACCAAAAGTCAAGTCTCTGTCAAATATGGGGTCCAGAAACCTATACAAGTCAATCTGGAACACCCGCCTATGGATTTTCGATCTATAACTTCCCAATGGCCTCATTTATCTTCTAGAATAATATTCTAAAATTTCGGAACGGTCCAACAGTCAGATCTCGGCCAATTGCTAGAATTAGGTTGCTATCAATGTTTGGTTTTACAACTTAGAAATCCAATTCGGGAGGATCCGTCCGTCGGATTCCCAATCCATACGTCGGACTCCCAATCCGTCAGTTTCTAATGCCTTCAAATATTACGTACTATTACGTATTAAAGTTTCGTGTCCATCCAATGGTCGGATCGTCAATTCATATAATAACCAAGTGGCAGCCAACTACAAAACTATATTAAAACATCGAAATTTCACTACATGGATGTCAAATATGGAATCGAGGAATCAAAATTAGCCTAGGATGGTCAGGTAAGGTCTCGGCCCACGCGCCGCAGCACGCAATGGCCGGTCGCCCCGACTCGCCGGAAAATTCAACTATTTCCAAAAATTACCAAATTTCATAAAAATTTAGATCTCAATGAGTAGAGCAAGTTTTATACTTGTAGCTGGCTCTCACTCGTCGAAAACCCTAGAATGGGAGAGCTTTGATTCTCCTTCCTTGGTGTTTCGATGCCCCTACAACTGGTTGGGTTTTGTTCCTGGGTCCAAGGAGAGTCGATTAAGGGTGGAGGTGGGTGGTGTAACTCGCCGGATCGACGAATCGCCGTCGAGAATCCCCACGATGCCGTGCGTCGTCTTCACAATTTATAAGCCAAAAGGCTCAGTTTTTGGAAGGGAAAAAGGTTGAACAAAGGTTGAGTGTTGTTAGCAAGTGAAGGTTGGGCGAAAATCACCTAAAAAAATGGTGGAAGTGGCCGGAATTCCCTTCGGGTCAAAACTGGGTTGCTGTGCGGGGATAGGTAGACGGGAAGGGTCTTTCTCTCCCTCCTTTCCTGATTGGTTCTCCATCCTTTATCTGATTGGTCCCTTGTCTTTAGTCTGATTGGTCCACAATAAATCTTACCTGATTGGGCCTCATTCCCACAAGGTGGGAGTTTATTTCATTTAAAAAGTTTAGTAAAACGATTCTAAATGTCTGGTAACTTTTTCGTTATAATCCCGATTCGCGAACAACTTTTTCCTATGCCCTCGTGGTTTCAAGATCTATCCAGTTATACTTAGGGTGACCCCATAAAGTCCACAGATTTTTAATGATTACTGACCCAAAATTCAAACTTCGTAATTAGTTTAAGGAAAGTCTAAATTTAATATAAATTCCCAAAAATAATATAAAATCTCGTTAATACAAATACATAGTTTTCAATAGTGAAATCCAGACAGGTTGCTTGTTGCGTCTTTGCCTCCTTCTGGGCTTCCCTTAACAGCACTTCAATATATTATTCAACCAAATACGCATTCAAATTTAACATTTATATTTCCACAGGAGCACATACACCCAGATCATTCAAGAAAAATTTAGGATTTGTTGAAGAAATTACTCGCCAGATCCACCAAGAAAAAGTCCAAGCATGCAGTATAGGCACCAATTCATTTAGTTAATGAAGCTGCAGTCGGTTTCGTGGATCTAATAGATGAATTGATTAGAAACCGTTTAAGACCAACCTCAAGGCAACTGTTGCTGGAATCAATTGAAATACGAAAACTCGCATCAGTTTTAAGGATAAAATAACTATCTCCCAGGAGATTTAGGGATAAATTATGACATCTCGTCCCAAAATTTATTGTATTTTATTCCAAGTAGCAATGAAATTTCAAAAATGCCACTGAGATGCCACGTAGGCCTTCCACGTGGACCTCAATTTTCCCTTTATTTTTCCACTCTTATTTTACTATTCTTGAATAGTACTTATTTTTATAAACACGTGGCCACAAACGGAACTCAATTCAGAGTTATAACAAACATGTTATGTTCAAAATAATGCAAATTCACCTTAAATCGGTTTAAACTTTAAAAACCAACCTCGTGCAATGTGCACCACTGCCTTGGTTCAATCGGTCACTTCCTTTTTCTACTTACACACTCAATCATTATTATATTCATCCCTACTTTAACACTCTTATCTCACACCTATTATTTAGCTTTCTTTATTATTTCTTTTTCTTTCACTCACTATCTCTCTCTCTCCTTCTTCATTCCTGCAACCTTACTATCTCTAACTCTCGAAGCTCTCTCTCTAACTCCATCAAAACCAGCCACCACGAGCACTCGTTCCTTCACAAATTTTACCTCAAATCTTGATATTCAAAACCTATAGGACTTAGGGAAACTAGTTATGTTCTTGCATGCATCATCAGAACACCATGAGGTGCAGCTCCATTGAAGCCGTGAGCCTCAAGCTCCATTCTTGAACTCAGGTGAGGTTCATGGTTCAATATTTGTGTTTATTGATCTTGTGCAAGCTCTGGGTGAAATTATGGTTGGTTTTAAGCTCACATCCAAGGAGTTTTAACCTTGCAAATATATGTACATGCATGTCTCCCCTGACGACAAACTCCAACAAAATGTCGTCGAGTTCGAAGTTGGTGGGTGTCCCTAGTACATCAAATTTCTCCCTCTTTGTCTCTATGATAAACTGGGTGAAATGTTGAAATGCCATTCTAGCCCTAACCTCTGCATGCACATCTCTATCTCTTTTCCAGTTTTCGACGAGCGTGAATGGACGAACTCCGGCAACCCCTACAACTATTTAGGCATCAAGAAGGGTACGAATCTATTCATTTTGTTCCGAGGTATGATTTCTATTTTTGAATTACTCAATTTCGTTAAGTATTGACAAAGTTATGGATGTTTAAAGTTTGTCCAGTTTTCCGGCGAGTTACCTAATTTTTGACATACCAGTCACTTTTCAGGCCATTTTTCGACCATCTCCAACCACTTTTTGAACTCCAAACAGGTACAATCTTGTTTTACAATTTTCTAGCTTCGTTTTGATATATTATGGGACAATTTTTGTTGAGAAAACGAGTGAGATATCGATGTTTAAATTTTGACTAGAAAATTCGACAAATTGTGCAGTTTTCAATTGGCAACCGAAAAAAAAAACCCCATATCCATGACTCGGATCCAAATCCGAACCTGGGATCCTGCCCGGCTCAATTCCAAAATGAATCTGGAATATTCTTTTGAATATTCTCGAGAAATATTTTTAGAATATTCCTTGTGTTTACTTTTACGCAATTTTCTAGGAAACCTTCCTAGGCTAATTTCGACGTCTCGAGTCCATTTTTGACATCCATTTAGGAAATTTCTGAAGTTTTAACATAGTAGACCACCGGGGCGTCTCGGTTGACTTTTTAGGGTTGACCGTTGACTTTTCGTTGAGTTTTTACAAAATTTGTCTTGAACCCCTCTTATTGTAGTTCAACACACTGATTCCAAATCTGCGGTTCGTTTTCTCAAATTTGATAGTTTAAGTTAAGTTTTACTAATGTTTCCCTATATTATGCTTAGGTGCAATTACTATCGAAGACTCCGACTTTCTTGGCTCGAAAGGATGTGACATCACAAGTATCTGTGAGTGGGTCTTTTTGTTTTTATGTATATATGTGATTTCTTCCCGACAACTGCTTTTATATATTATGATGTGACATGCCATGTTTAGCTTTACAAATAGACTTTTCGTGCACTTTATGTTTTTAATATTATTTGTGAGCATAAATTGTGGCATGACATCTTTGTGTTTTATCTGCTCATTACATGTTTGCACGGTGTCTCTTAGCTATTTGTACTATCCTGGGTCAAGGACTAGCTTCACATGCACCATCTACATTCACTTTGGATCCAAAGTTAGGTGACAACCTGTCCTCTTGTGTGATGTTTTGAACTCTTATGTAATGCGACTAGCGCAACTCACGTGATGTAGTACTAGAATGTAAAACCTATACACAACTGGTTCCATTGCTTGAATATCTCTACAGGCGACTTGTGTGCCTACATAAATTAATGAGCTTTGACTTCCTATAATAACAAATTGAGATTTGATGTTGAGATACCTTGTTGTTATGCCTACATACATTAGCTTACTTGTGACGCAGGGTACCTATTACATACTATTATTATAATATTTTTGGGAAATCATATACTTGTTTTACAGCGAGGGGTTACACTTTTTGAAAAGGTTTTACAAAACTTTATTTTTCTGGCCCATTCACCATTGTTTTTGGCCCCTCCAGGATTTTAGTGGCAAAGGTTTCGTGATGGCAAGGATTGCTGGTATAAGTTGTCATGTAGGAGACTTCTTCTTTTGGTATAATTATCCTTACTCTTCTTTTACTGCAATTTATCTATGCTCTGACATCACTTGTGTAATATGGGTTCAATCCCACTCACATGCGCACTCTAAATTAGTCACTTTTAGGTTTTAATTTATTCACATTTTTCACATATCTACACTTTATGGCTTCGTCACCGTCCTGGTGTAGACCGGCACATCGCAATTTGGGTGTCCAGGTGGACATTCCGAGTCGGGGTGTGTCAATTTGGTATTAGAGCATAGGTTAGGCAATATCGCATGCATCACACATGTAATGTAAGCATTCTCTGTTCTTGAATTCTAACGTCATAATTATGCCACCTCGTCGAACATGAAATATGTCAACTTTTCATGACTTTTGAGCAACTTGGAACAACTATTGCTAACACTTTTCTATGACTTACCGACCTTCTAGAAGAATGCTTCGGTGACCACCACTAGAGTTTACATGAAAAACCTCATTGCCAAAGAGAGACCTCAAATGGAGACGTTTTGTTGACCCTGAAGTAAGGTAATTGTATCGATAATTGTGTACCATCGAAAATTTATCGATTAATCACAACTACAACCTAACCATCGTTACCAACCCTTCTTTGTTAGGATACTGCAAGCGCTTTTATCCTTAGTAATCTTTATTTTTTCGTGCCATTTCACAAAATTTCCTCAAGGTTTTGCTTCACCTCGAAGTTTCTGAAAATGTCTCGAGTGACCATGTTAGTGCTGATTTGGTTGCACTTAATGAAGGAACATTTGGGAGACAATCATTTTTGGTCCCTAACAACATCAATCTTTCAAACATAGCAATTATGATTTCGGATCTTCAGGAGGAAGATCGAATTTCGATAAATCCCATTCTGAGGTAAAGTTAACGACAATTCCCATTCTCCAGGTTAGGGTGGTTTCACAAACACTAGTTTCCATAATTACATACCAAAAGCAGTAGTCAGTGTTCCTAAAAGCAACAAAATCACCTCATAGGGGCAGCCTTACTATAAATCTTACTCTTCTAACCGTACCTAGATTATCTTGTATTCGGGAGCTGTCATCCAGTATTCAAGCGGTATGATTTCTTTATATTGAAAATATAATGGTACATGTATATCATAACATTGCTAGGACAATGGTTCAATGGAACATGGATATCATAACATTGCTAGGATATTGGTTCATTGTTCCATTGAGACAGACATTATTAGAATACCATAGAAAGGTTAGGTAATGGTACAACCGACGTACACACATATCCAAACATGTAGGGACAACGAAACCATAATCGTGAAATCTTAGGAGCAAGCCATACATGAGCAACAAACTTGTAGTCATGTTAATGACAAAAACTACCAACCAGTCATATTATCCTTGTTTGTTCAAATACCTCAACCACATGGTACCTTAGTCAGGTACATCTCGAGAATTCCAATGCCACAAAGCAAGTCTGTTATGCCAGTGCGAGTGTAGTGGTTGCACTATTTCCATTACCAATTCGATAATGCTAGTTAATCTTATTTTGTTAGATATCTTGGAATTCCACGTAATCCAAAAGATGGATCGACTATATTATTATTATTCCTTTAATGGAGCATCAGCCAAAACTAGTCATTTTTCGACGACTTCTCATCCCTATAGTTAACTCCACTGGCAAACATCAAAAACTAAAGCACAAAATTCCCACCGTAAAGGTGAAACATTTATTGAGAAAAGTTGTGAAGGCTTATTAGCACATGTTGTAGAGGAAGACGACAATCCAGTACAGCTAGAAATTGTGAACCCAGTCAAACTAAGTTCCTAACGTCATTCCTAAATATCTACCTGTGCTACCACTAGATTGAGTTGTGTAAGGCACCATTGATCTATGTCCAAGTATAACACCTACTTTCCTTGAACCTTTATCATAAAGGCCTCTACTTTCATTCATGAAGAGTAAAGACCGAACCTTAAGATTATACATTGTTTACTAGCAATTCAATTGGGCGACGATTAAAAACAGTTAATCCATGTCTTGAATTGATCTCTCCGACCAACTTTATAGAACCCGAGCTTTCTTCGAGATTGATCTAAAGTTTGGTTACGACTATCTGAAGATTGAAAATGATGATGTTCCTAAGACTACATTCATGACTCAACATGTTCATTATGAGTTCCTCGTGATGCCATGCGGGTTGACAAATGCTCCAATATTGTTCATGAACATGACGGACCATGCATTCCGCCCATGTACCGTGAGATTTATGATAACCTTATTGAGAACTTTCTTGTTTACTCCAATAATGAAGTCAAACTTTCTAAACATCGATGATTTGACCTAAGCAATTTCAAAACAAATCATATTTACACTAAATTCCCCAAATGCAAGTTTTATTCAGATCATGTTTCTTTTTGGGAAACATGTGCTCATCAAACGGTATTCTTGTCAATCCCCAAAAATGTTGTAGTTGAAGAAAAATTGGAAACCCCACAAGGTTTTGTGAAATACTAGGTATCCTTGGTCTTGTCGATTACCATTAACAGTATGTGCTAACTTTCTCCATCGTAGCCTTATTTCTTACAAGTTGATCGGTAAAGAAGTTAGTTTCATTTGAGATGTCAATGTGATTAAGTTTCTAACAATTGAGATGTCTATTTTCAACTATTGTTCTTACACTTCTTGATGACGCTAATAATTTCAAAATCTACAGTGATACTTCACCGAATGATCTGGCTATATGCTGATGCAGCATGGTAAGGTAATCATTTATGCCTTCCAACAGCTGGAGCCATATGGAGTGAACTATCTTACCTATGACTTAAAGTTGACAATTTCTACCCTTACACTTAAAACTTGATGGCGGTTTCTTTATGGAGAAACATGCCAAAATCTTCATCAACTCCCTTAAACCCCTCCATACATCTTCACTTGGAAGAAGCTTGATTGCAAATGGTGGCGATGGAAAAAATTAATCAACGTCTACAATTGCACTATCGTATACTACCCCGGTTGTGTAAACATAGTTACTGGCGACCTGAGCAGAAAAGCACATGGATGACTCAACCGTTATATCCTATTGCAGTTATAACTCATAAGTATTGATGCAACATTACTTGTTGATCATCAAGAAACCTTGTTAACTAATTTCCAAGTCCAACCCTTCCACTTTTGACTTGGGATAAAAAGGATATTGCTTAGGCATTAAGCAAGAACTTGATTTGTCAACTAGTCAAAGCAGAAAGAAAGAAATCATTCGAGTTGTTACAATCACTCCTTATATCCAAATGGAAATGAGAAAATATCACTAGGGACTTCACGTACGAACAACCTCGTACACATGGAGACTATGATGATATTTCGATGATTGTTAACTATATTACTAGGATGCCCATCTTCTGTTGGTCTATAAGGACACTCTGTAGACCACTTGGCAAAATCTCGTTCCATATTTATTCTTATTGTATTCCCTAACGCTAGAAAATTACGAAACACCCATGGTCGGCTATATGGAAATCCTATGTGGATTTTGTACAGGGACATTTGAGTCCTTGTCACTTTTGTCCCTTTCCTCATCTTTCTAGGCAATATGTGTTCTTACAAACACGTGAATGCGAACTATGCATAAGTCGGACGATTTATGCATTTTTCTCAATGAGAAGCAAAATAATAATTTTGCACCCTCGGGATTCCATTACTTGTTTATCGAGACAACAATCGGTTGTTGGTATTGAAGGTTGCAGGCTGTAATATCAATAACTTATTTGTTAGGTTCGTTAAGCAAGTGGGCAAGTAGGCCCATATCTAGTAGTATTTTATTAATTAGGCATCGTGCCTAGTTAATTATTGTTTGGGCTTGACCCAAAGACACACACACACCCCTACTCTCGTAGTGCTCACCACTACGATTACGTCGACATAAGCGATACGGAATTCGAAGATACCATTATGTTGAAGAGGCGTCATGGGAAACAGAAGAAGATCTGAGAGACTTGTATCCGTACTCCTTCTTTGATTAAATTCTTTTGTTTTAATTTCGAGGACGAAATTTTCTTAAAGGGGTAGATTGTGACATCCCGTTCTAAAATTTATTGTATTTTATTCCAAGTAGCAATGAAATTTTTAAAATGCCATTGAGATGCCACGTAGGCTTCCACGTGGACCTCAATTTTCCCTTCATTTTTCCACTCTTATTTTACTATTCTTGAATAGTACTCATTTTTATGAGCATGTGGCCACAAACGGAACTCAATTCGGAGTTATAACGAACAAGTTACGTTCGAAACAATGCAAATTCACCTGAGATAAGTTCAAACTTTAAAAACCTCATGCATTGTGCACCACTGCCTTGGTTCAGCCAACCACTCAATCTCTCTACTTACACATTCAATCATTATTATATTCATCCCTACTCTAAAACTCTTATCTCACACCTATTTCTTTAGCTTTCTTTATTATTTCTTTTCTTTCACTCCATCTCTTTCTGCCATTCTTCATTCCTGCAACCTCACTCTCTCTCTCTAACTCTCAAAGCTCTCTCTCTAGCTCCATCAAAACCAACAACGTCTGGCAGTCGTTCCTTCACAAATTTAACCCCAAATCTTCATATTCAAAACCTATGGGACCTAGGGAAACTAGTTATGTTCTTGCATGCATCATCGGAACACCATGAGGTGCAGCTCCATTGAAGCCGTGAGCCTCAAGCTCCATTCTTGAACTCAGGTGAGGTTCATGGTTCAATATTTGTGTTTATTAATCATATGTTGGTTCTAGGTGAAGTTATGGTCAGTTTTAAGCTCAAATTCGAGGGGTTTTAACCCTGTCAATATATGTGCATGCATGTCTTCCCTGACGACGAACTCCGGCGAAATGCCGTCGAGTTCGAAGTTGTGGGTGTCCTTAGTACATTAAATTTCTCCCTCTTTGTCTCTATGATAAATTGGGTGAAATGTTGAATGACATTCGAGCCCTAACTCTGCATGCACATCTTTATCTCTTTTCCAGTTTTCGACGAGCGTGAATGGACATACTCAGTGGACCCCTGCGCCTTTCAGGCCATTTTCCAGCCAAAACATGACAATTTAGCCATCGAGAAGGATATGAATCTGTTCGTCTCATTCTGAGGTATGATTTTGGTATTTGAATCACTCAATTTCATTAAGTATTGACAAAGTTATGGACATTTGAAGTTTGTCCAGTTTTCCGATGAGTTACCCAATTTGTCTGGGACCCCTCTTAGCGTAGTTCGATGCGCTATTCCGAATCCACCAACCATTTTCTCCAATTTGATCATTTAAGTTGAGTTTTACTAATGTTTTCCTATATTATGCTCAAGTATGATTACTATTGAAGACTTTGACTTTCTTACTATGATTACTATTGAGTTTTACTAATCTTTTTGTTTTTATGTATATATGTGTATATGTGATTTCTTCCCGACAACTGCTTTTATATATTATAATGTGACATGTCATATTTAGCTTTACAAATAGACTTTTCATGCACTTTATGTTTTTAATATTATTTGTGAGCCTAAACTATGGCATGACATCCTTGCATTCTATATGCTCATTACTACATATTTGCACGTTGTCTCTTAGCTATTTGTATTGTCCTAGGCCAAGGACTAGCTTCACGTGTAGTTCACATGCACCGTTTACATTCGCTTTGGATCCAGAGTTAGGTGTTAACTTGTCCTTTTGTGTGATGTTTTGGACTCGTATGTGATGCGACTAGAGCAGCTCATGTGATGTAGTACTAGAATGTAAAACCTACACCCAGCCTGTTCCATTGTTTGAATGTCTCTACAGTGGACTTGTATGCCTACATAAATTAATGGGCATTGACTTCCTGTAATAACGAATTGAGATTTGATGTTGAGATGCGTTCTTGTTGTGCCTACATCCAATAGCTTACTTGTGATGCAGGGTACCTATTACATACTATTATTATAATATTTTTGGGAAATCATATACTTGTTTTATAGCGAAGGATTACACTTTTCAAAAAGGTTTTACAAAATTTTATTTTTCAGGCATACTCACCCTTGTTTTTGGCCCCTCCAGGATTGTAGTGGCAAAGGTTTCGTGATGGCGCGGATTGCTGGTAAAAACTATCATATAGGAGACTTATCCTTTCGGTATAATTGTCCTTCCTCTTCTTTTACTACAATTTATCTATATTCTGACATCACTTGTGTGATATAATTTCAATCCCGCTCACATGCACACTCTAAATTAGTCACTTTTAGGTTTTTATTTATTCACATTTTCCACATCACTACACTTTATGGCTTCGTCACCTTCTTGGTGTCGGCCAGCACATCATGATTCGGGTGTCCAGGTAAACATTCTGAATTGGAGTGTGTCATAAATACTGCCAAAATTTAAGTTAACCTGGTAATTACATGAATAAATAGAAGAGGTGAAGATGAAAAGTTAGGGCTTTTTCAGTAGAGAAAGAAAGACAGAGGAAGAGTGATATATAAGAGGAGAGAAGACTGCAACGTGAAGGAAAGTCAGAGGAAAAGTCGAAGCAGAGCATGTCGACGATGGTCGACGCGTGGATAGGCTGACGTCATTCCCCTATGCGAAGGACGAAATGCCCCGCATCTTGGCTTGAAGAACTTCCCCAACCCGAAGATTAGCTCAGAAACCATGGATCCTTTGTTCTAAATGCACGATTTATAAAGTATAAACTCCACCCTCCACCCCAACCCCCAAATCAATGGACATAATTCTTTCAAATCATCGATCTTTTGTACACTTCAAATTCAATATCGTACATATGATATTTACACGGCACTCACCTTTTTATTTTATTATGAAAATTTAGAAAATATGTACATTATAGACTATAGCACATCAATAGTACCTCTATTTTCATACCAAAAAAAAACAAAAACCTACATGCATGCATGTTATGAATCAACAAGATCCATAAAAAATAAATAAATAAATAAAATATTTATTTCATCAAGTCCTCTTTATTTATGTATATATCACCTATATTGCATGCATGTTATGAATCAACAAGATCCATAAAAAAAATTATTCATTTCATCAACTCCTATTTATATATATATATATATATATATATATATATATATATATATATCACATATATTGTTGTTTTACATAATTCTTGATATACATCAACTCCTCTCTATTTATAGGGTGATTTTGTATATAATCAATACAAAGTTACCATATTGACAATAAATCAACAATATTTATGTTAATTATAAATAGATCAATCATGTATTTGTGACACTTAAATACATTTGAATTCAGACGCTGTGTTGTAGTGTCCATTTCATAGTTTTGTTTTTTCCATCACTCACATACCTCATACATGCCCCTTTTCCATTTGGATTCAAACATTGTAATGCAATGTTTGTTTCCTAGTATTGTTTTTTTATTTTTCGATTCAAACACTGCGTTGAAGTGTCTGTTTCTTGATTTTATTTTTTTCATCAATCACATGCCTTTTATGCTTAATACCTCGCGTGACTCTTGATTTCTACATTTGGATTCATACACTGCAATGCAATGTTCATTTCCAGTTCTATTTTTTACATTTGGATTCAAACACTGCAACGCAATGTCCGTTTCATGTTTTGTTTTTTACATTTGGATTCAAACACTACAATGCAGTGTTCGTTTCCTGGTTTTCAATTGTTGATCGTAGAAGTATATGTTTTCTAATTTTGAATTGCTGACCACAATGTTTGTTTTCTGATTTTGCATCATATGTGTGTAAACAGTGGTAGAGAAAACGCGAATGTGTACGGAAATAGTTTCATGAAAAGGGAGAAAAAAAATCCAAACAGTTTCAATTACTTAATTAGCAATCGAAATTGTCAAGCTCCAAGAATTTGCAAAACTGTTTCCTCTTTGATACATCAAGTTGACTACAAAAAAAATAGTTTTTAATCCTACTCAAGTTTCATCGTTGGTATCTAAATATTTTCCTGATTTAATGAATTCTTTCTTCGAACATTTACTTTACAATATCATCACCCCATTGTCCTTTACATATGTAAAGACCTTAAAAAGTTATAGAATTTCACAGCCTTTCACATATGAGAAATCACATGCCTTTGATCTCCACAAGTCCCAACTAAACACCGGCAGTCGAACCATTGAGAATCGACGTCGCCGACTCCTAATTCTGCTAATTCCAATTCGATTTCAAAAGCTGAGGAGAGAGAGAGAGAGAGAGAGAGAGAGAGAAAGAGAGAGAGAGATGGTGACGACTCTATCAATACTAAAGACGAGGCTAGTGATAGCTGGGATGTGCGTAGGCGGGTACATAATGGGCCCATCTCTATACTAGCACTTCATGGAGGGCTTAGTCGCCGTCTCCCACTTTTCTTCTTCCTCCTCTTTTGCTTGCCCTCCCTACACCGGCGATTGTTCTTCTCACCATGTCCTCTATCCCCATTGGTAATGACATAAAACATTTGTGGCATTCATTATTAACCTATCTTTAATAATAAAAATATATCATTGATTAAATCCAAAACAAAAATACATCATTGATATATGATTAAACAGTGTTGATGCACAAAATCGGTGAGGACTTTTTGTACAACAGAAAGTGTCAGGTTTGTGACCTTCGCTAGATTGCTCTGGTCACCAATTTGAATAAGTATGTAAAGATATAGAGACAGGGAAGCAAACACAAAATGTACGTGGTTTACCCAGATTGGCTACGTCCACGAAGTATATGAGTTCTCATTAATTGTGAAGGGTTTACACAAATACATAGGTTCAAGCTCTTCTTTATGAGTTTTAGTGAATAGTTTAGTACAAATGACATTAGGGATTATTGTGGGAGAATGATCCCCTATTATAGAAGAGAGTTTTTAGCTTTGTTCTGACATTAACACGTGTCGTGTTGTGATTGGCCTCTGATATCGATAGTGTCGCACTGTGATTGGCCTTCTAGTTGGAGGGAAACTCTCATGGGTCCTTGACGGTATACTGTTGACCGGTGTTCAATGGTTTCGGGATTAGTTAAGTATGGTACAAACAAACTGAAAAATTTTTGTTGATTTTTGACTAAATTACCTTTATTTATATCACATATATTGGAGTTTTACGTAATTCTTGATATATCTTAACTCCTCTTTATTTATTTATATATTGGAGTTTTACATAATTCTTGATATATATGTAGAACGATTATAACATGTTTCTTTTAAATGACTTAGATCAAAACGACATCGTTTGAGGCAAATCATTTATAAAAAAAAACTAGATTCTTCTTCGTTATTCTTCTGCTGCGCAAACCCTGTAGCCACCACAGCATATCACTCATCTCCTCCTCCACATGCCCAGGGGCTGCTCCTCGGAGGTCCTAGGAGGTCCTCACAGCTACTTCTCCAGGATTCCGATACTTGCATCAAACTGAAAGTTGTAGTAGTTGACACCGGTGTAAACCTCATCGTCCATGTTTTATATATTCTGTTTGCCATTAGTAAGCGTGTCGCATTGAGTGTAAGAGAATGGGACATCGCACACCGTCCTGGTTGCTAGCAGACTCACCTTCACCATAGTCATTAGTGGCACAGTGACCTTGTACATAGTCTCCACCACACTTTCCGATGTCTCAGTTTCCCCCTACTGGAATACTGCCCCAAACTCAGCCGACACTTCGATTTTTCCATTTCCAATTAGAGGAACTCCGGCTTCGAAGGTGGTCTTGATGCCTAACTTGAGTGACACGTTTGTGTTCCAAACACTACTCCTTGTGTTCTTATACGAAAGCTTCATTTCTACGGTGTTTTGTTCTTCTGTTCGGTTGAGGGCCTCTCCGGTGGCCATGGTGACGACCGTTTGGTTATAGACCCTCGCATCCAAGACGCGGTAGTTGACATTGTAGATGCTTCTCGACACAACCACCTCTTCCAGTTCCAAGCGTGCCTTTTGGGTAATGGTGAGGACAGCAGCGTTGAGACAATCAGATTTCCCCTCGGTGGTGAGCCTTTGCAAAATAAGTTGTTACCCAAGTTGCGGAGAGCCAAGAACTTACCGTCAACCTTGACAGGCCAAAACAACATGTCCATGTTGTTCTCATTGTTATGAAGCTCTGAGTCTGCCCATATCCAGTTAGGGCTTCGCCTCCAGAATTTTCCATGGCGATCGGATTTAATGCGAACGCTTCCGTCCCCGGTTTGGAAGACCTCATTCCCCACCGTGGGATCTCCAATGTCATCGGACGAGAACTTTAAGTAAGGGTACCCCTCAATCCACTGCGCGCTGAGGTACTTCCCGTTGTCGCCCTTGAAGGCTATATGTTTGGGCAAAACCAACAGCGACTCCCAATCAACGATCAAGCACACATCGCACAAGTCGTTGTCAGGTGTTTCACTTCCTGCAAATAAGCAGGACCCATAGGGCGGGCCAGTGCGCCATAAGCATGCATAGTTTCGGAGCTGGACGTGACGTGAATGGACGCCTTGAGCAGGATCGTGTTCGTCCACATAGACTGGTTTGAACAAGGTGCATGACCATTTGGATTCATCCTCCTGGGGTTCGTCAGCGCCGGCAACAATCCAATGATGGGTTTGCGACCACCAGACCCAGTATTTATTGTTGTAGCAGCACCTTATGTGCACCAGTCCCTTGCTAGCTCCACTACTCTTTGCCATCTCCACTTGGAGATTTGCGTACGGACTCACAACCTCTTGTCCGGAGAATTTGAAAAAGCCATGGATCTGCACATCTTCCTTGATGTAGCTCAAGTATTTGGCGTTGTACCTTGATTGTAACACCACATACCTTGGCAATTCTGGCGCCATTATTTTTTTTCTTTTTGTTTTTTCCCTCTTTCTTACTCCTCACACTCTTTACTTCACTCCTACTCTCACTTCTTCGTTCTTCCGACTTTAGTTACAATGTGTACTACCTCGCCTATTTATAGGCAAGGTTTTGCCAACTTACTCTTCCCATTGACTTAACCACACATATTTTATGCAAAAGATCTTAGATAATTTATGCATGCATTCCACCGACAAATTCTAGGTCTTTCTACAAAATATGCATGCGTTCCACCGACAGATTCTATTCCACCGACAGATTCTAGGTCTTTCTACAAAAGACCTTAGATATTGTATGCATGCGTTCCACCGACAAATTCTAGGTCTTTCTACAAAAGTCCTTAAATATTTTATGCATGCATTCCACATGCTTTTGCTAGAATTATCTAGCATTTGCATGAATCATCCATTGTGCTTATGTTGCCTTTTCAACATGAGCTGGACCCAACCCAAGACAAAATTACAATTCAACACTGTCACCCTTCTAAATCTTTTTTTATTTTTTTATTTTTTTTTTTTGGGGATGAAAACCCATTCTAAATCTTTTTTCACCTTTACGAAATGTTAAGTTTCAAACATTCTTACCCTAGGAATATCTTTTCTTTTTTTTTGGGGGGGGGGGGGGGGGGAACCCATTCTAAATCTTTTTTCACTTTTACAGAACGTTAAGTTTCAAACATTCTTACTCCAGGATATCTTTTCTTTTTTTTTGGGGGGGGGGAATACCCATTCTAAATCTTTTTTCACCTTTACAAAACGTTAAGTTTCAAACATTCTTACTCCAGGAATATCTTTTCAATTACTGGCATCATGGCACACATGTTACTGTGTTCATTGCTTTAGACGGTTCGAAGTTGATCACCATAATATAGTTGATTTCATAGGAATTAATGTGAGATGAAAACATGCTTACCTCCAATCCTTGACTGCCTAGTTTAACCAAAGGGATTTGAAACTTTTCTTCCATCTTCAACTAATAAAAAATACTTGTGCAATGGAAAGCTAGACCAGCTGATAATATCATCACGACAAGTTACATTTTGATGTTTAAAAGACTCACATAGACATATTTAGCTATTAAATATACTAATGAAAAATGGAACCCAACCCATCGAGTAACCTCTAATCAACTCAAACTTATTCAAAACTTGACTCAAACTTGGGTTGGGTTCGACTAATTCTAGTTAGCCCACCCTAAGTTCGAGTCGTATATGCAGACGACATACAGCATGTTAACTGGCCCAAAACTTACAACCAAAGGCCAATCACACGAAGAAAATCCCCTAGGCCCAATGATACTAAGTTGACCCGGCTGCTTACGTGGCCCTGGCGACGTGTCAAGGACTTATAGCCAATCGCCACGTATCAATCTCCGTTTTCACCGTCCCTGCTTCTTCTTCCCCTCTTCAACTTCAAGCTGTCGTCATCGAGTTGAATCTCTCAGACCCCAAAACTGAAAAGACAAAAAAATGGAGGGAAGCGCGAAGGGTTTGATGCTGATTGGTCTTCTTCTCGTGAGCTTCTTCGGAAAGATTGCATCGCTATCGGTGACAGTGAACGATGTCGAATGCTTGTACGAGTATGTCCTCTACGAAGGCGACACCGTTTCGGGCAACTTCGTGGTCGTCGATCACGATATTTTCTGGGGCGCGGATCATCCTGGCCTCGACTTAATCGTGAGTTCTGTTTTTATCTTTTCACGTTTTATCCCCAAACCGCAATTGCATCGAAATTTTGCCAAATTGGGTTTTAGGGTTTATGCAGGGGACAAATTTTGTTGTGGAATGGATCTGCTTATAGATTGTAGATTTTAAATTGTTTGGTATTAAAATTTGTTAGAATTTTTTGAAGATATCGATTTTTGAACTAAAATTGGTAATTGAAGCTGCAATCTTGATGCTTGTAAGTCAAAGCCAGTTCTGAAGACTATTTGATATTCTTAGTTTATTGGTTTCGAAAATTCAAACCCCCGAATCGAAAATATTGATAACTGATAAGATTATTAAGCAAAGGTGTGCTCTTTTTCAAGTGTTTGTAGCAGCATCAAGTCAGTAGAAATAGTTCGAGTAGGTGGGAACTGATGAGAACCCAGGGAAGGTCTTGGAGAAATTGTCAAAAATAGAGCTACATTGGCTGTCTGAATATCCCGCTAGAGTCTGTGCTTCAAAAAGAATAGAAGAAGTAGTGGATCGTAATGGTGACGGTCACCAATCCTTACAGGTGTGCTTAGTAGGGAGAACCCATTTCAGATAGTCATGCCTCTGTCCATCTTGCACAAAATTTTTAAACAACCTTGTCTGTGATTTTAGTAAAACTACTGCTCAAGATTTCCACTTTGTTTCCTTCCTGGATTAATATTATTCTGTGGTAATTCATAAATTTGGTAAGTTAAAATTCAGTTTGGTTGTGTCATTCAAGTTGAAATTTATGTTAAATTTTATTATCCGAGCCTTCAAAGTATTGCTAGATTTATTTCAATAATACTACTGCATTAGACATATACTTGAGATGCTTTGTCTTATAACTTTTAGTTTAGATGTGGAGTGTAGGGGTTTGAACCATTGGGATACTGAATGCATGTAGTACTTGGTAAATAGATTATGACAATGTGCATTAGGAACCAAAATGTGGTGTTATATGAAAATATCATTTATCAATTTTATAAGAATTATTAGTTTTCAGCTGCAAATAATTTAGATCTTATTACGTTTATGTTTATATCCACCCAGTTTTTCCATGGCAGCAATTTAAGTTCTTGCTTAAATAAAGGATTTTGACATTGGATAATTGGACCAAAAAGGGGTGAGGTTCTTGTTCGTAAGAACTAAGAACTCAAAAGAGTCGGTTCATTACATACCTATTCTCTACTTTGTAGCTTGGGCACTATGACTTCTGTTTTCTCTAGCTTGGTATTGGTTGGTACTTGGGTATTGCATAAGAGTGTAGGAAATGGTATCTGGCTAGATTGGAGTTTAGCGAGCAGATTGTTCATGATTTTTGGTCTTTGGAAGGCAGTTTCGATATTTGTTTCTTAGAGATGGTGGGTTGAGAGGGATCACCAAGCATTTGAAGGCATGCAACTCTCTTTCTGTAAATGGATCAAGAAGGATTATGTATCTTTCCTTCCTCTTCTAGAGATTTTGTTTTCTTAACGTCCTTGATTTTTGTTATTGTATGCTTCTTGTCTGCATTGGCTGCACTTATTCTTTCAAATAAACTTTTACTTGATGAAAAAAATTCCTAATGGTTGTATTTTGTGCAGGTGACATCTCCTGGTGGTAATACGGTGCACACTTCAAAGGGAACATCTGGGGATAAGTTTGAGTTTAAAGCCCCAAGAAGTGGGATGTACAAATTTTGTTTCCACAATCCTTACTCAACACCAGAGACTGTTTCCTTTAACATTCATGTTGGACATATTCCCAACGAGCACAATATTGCAAAAGATGGTTTGTGAAATTCTCTGTCAATATGTTTTCATTGTGTTATTTTCTTTTCAAGTTTCGATATGCAATTTGAAGTAATTGTTGTCCTGAACGGCCAAAAGGAAAACACTTTTCCCCTTTGACTGTCAACTACTATGAATTGCTTGCTGAAGTATGTTAGTCTCAGTAACACATATGAGACTGATTTCAGTTTTATCTCTGCCCCCCTTAGATTTTCTTTAACCTTTAGATGTTTGTTTGTTGCAGAGCATCTAGACCCTATAAATGTTAAAATTGCTGAGCTTAGAGAGGCGTTGGAATCAGTTACATTAGAGCAGAAGTACTTGAAAGCACGTGATGTTCGACATCGTCATAGTAAGTTTTGGTCTGTCTTTACCAAGAAAATTGTCAATGTTGCAGTCATGCTATATCATTATAGTGTACTGCAATTAGATCTATGCCCTATTTGTTAACGGGACCCTTGCTCCCCACTTTGTGTGAGCGTATGGGAATTTCTTGAATTTTAATCCCTATATGTCCTCATTACCATATGTATCTGTGTTTACAATATCTTCTGTTTGATTTGTTTATTATTCCCTTTGCAATTCTATACTCACATGTTATGATGCTAATAGTAATACTTAGTTATGCTTTGATAAAACTGAAAATATATCTTTGCTGATAACTATCTACTAAATGTGCAGTACTGTACAACCCGCGTTTAGCTAACTTTTCAAATATTAGTTCATTAGATCAAAATTTTCGACAGCTTATTTTAGGTATTAACTGAGATGGTGATAAAGCATTGACTCATGTGCAAGTGTTAAAATTAATGCTAGACCGATGTGGACTACTTGGTTACTTTTGTGATACTCCAATGTTGTTGATTGTGTGCATATGTTATGAAGTCAAGAACTCTCACGACAACCATTTTTCAGTGGCTACCCGCATATCATTAACCTGCTTCTTATTAGCTCATGCCAGTACTAAGTAACGAAATAATGCGGTGGATAATACATCCATGTTTTAGGACCTGGTAACATGTTATGATTCTGATGACATTCTTTTTTGTGCCTGCCACAGCAAACGAGAGCACAAGGAGACGGGTTGTGTTGTATACAGTGGCAGAGTATCTTGCGCTGGCTGCTGCGAGTGCTTTACAAGTCGTATACATTCGCAAACTTTTCAGCAAATCGGTTGCATACAATCGGGTTTGAGCTGCCTGGGTCGTGTTATTGTCTATTTTAACAACAGGATGAGCCTTATAGATTATTTCAGATACGTCTTTTGTGTAACAAGTTATGAAAAGTTAATACTATTTTGGTTGACTGGCACTTTGAAATGTCATGGAGCTTCTTATTTTGCCATAAAAAAGGGAAATGAGCTTCTTAATGCATGCAACAGAATTTCCCAGAATAACACTTGCGCAAATGTTCCAAAAATAAATAAAAAATTGTTATTAGCGCTCTAAAAATCTAATTATGTAATTCAATTTTTTATAATTAGAAAGAAAAATACACTTGTAAGGAGTGCAGAATGAAATTTTTGGAGTGCTAGTGACAGTTTCCAAAAAAATTAGATCTAAATTCAATACCAAACATACCCTAAGCTATCACTGCATGTGGTTAGTTTTAACTAGATATTGAACTTATTACAAATACGACATAGTTAGTTTTAACTAGATATTGGACTTATTACAAATACGACATAACTAGTTCTAACTAGATTTTTTTTTTTTTTTTAACAAACGATATTATTTACATTAAAGGATGGAAAAGTGACCTAAGTTTCATAATGAGCTAGCAATAATGTAATTCAAATTCATTTTTGGGGAGAATCGAACCTAAAACCTCTCATTTACAAACAAATTTTAAATTTCTTTTCGTTTCCTCACAAGCAAAATTTAGATTTAGAAAAAGGTTATGAATCTCATTCCTCTTTTATTTTTCCATTTTTTTTTTTTTTTGTGACTCAAATTATTGGAAAAAAAATCCACCCCTAATACATTTTTTTTTTTTTGAAAAAGATACTGTAGCAATTTTATTCATAGATCAGGGAAGCATACAATAAAAAAAGAGGGTGTCCCGAATTGAATCTAGAGGCTCCATCAAAACCAGTTCGAACATTTTAATGTTTGTGCTACGCATAACTATGCCAAATAAAATTTATCTTTAAAATTAAAGTAGTGCTCGAAAGGTTATATTTGTATATTGATTGATATCACGAATATACATGCATATTATTGAAATAAATAAAATAATAATATAGTTTGTGTTGTAAAATTAATTCTAAGAGTAGGTGATACTTGATACAGAGAGGAACAACAAACAGAAAAAGAATTATTCAGGTGTGCGAGCATTGTATGTTCACTCTCTAATTTTATATTTTTATTTATACTAAACATGATCGACTTTTTTACCCTATAAGTAACCAAATTTATGAGAATTTGATCTCCAAATTCTATTGAAATTCTATGTTAGCTTCACACAATTATATTTTTAATAAACACACTAATTGCACTGGTATGCTTAACATAGATATGCGCGTGTGTGTATTACAAATTATAGCTTAATACAAGTAATTATTTGATATGACAAGTAATACTCCACGAGATCTTTCCTTTTTAGTGAAAAATAGTCAACTCAACTTAAATGCATTTAACCCAAATTCCAAGGTGTTGAGTTCGCTTGTCGCAATAAATAAGGTGAAATTTTTTGTAATCTTTCTAAATTTTAAAAGGACGAATAATCGTTGCTTGTCAACAGTCGTTTTCTTTAAAAGAAAATTACAAATTAGTGGTCATGAACATTGATATGCAGCAACTAAAATATTACAACTTAAAAGAACAAAGAAAGAATATTATTATTACAACTGTGTGACACTAATTATTGCAGAAATTTACTCGTAAATGTAATTGTAACCAATTTTTCCCCGTTTTGGCAAAACGAATTACAGTCAATAGCAAAGATATTCACTGGCAAGATAGGAACAAATAGTTGTAATTTGTACAAAGTAGTAAAGGCAATATTGGAACACCAAAAGTCCTTTCTAAAGCTTATAATATTAATCCGTGATTACCCATGGAAGACAAATTTTAGATCATACATCCAACTCTCTCTCTCTCTCTCTGCTTTTATCCGCCATTTCTTTGCGTGTGTTTGACTCATCGATAAACTAAGCTATCCAGAAAATGTTGGCAGTGTTCGACAAGTCGGTCGCCAAATGCCCGGAGGCGCTGCAGAGCCCTCGGTCCGGATCAGCCTCCGCCCTGAAAGATGGGTTTCTGGCGCAGCAGTTTGCTTCTGTGCATCCTTCCTCCGTCACTGTCAATCTTGGCGCTTCTGGTCTAATCGCCTACTCTCTCGACAGACAGAACCCTCTTCTTCCAAGGTACAACATCATTGAAAGATCATCTCTCTTTTTGGGAAAATCAGTGAAATGGATAATACCCTTTAAAGAAAACAACAAATTAAGACTGCCCATTTCTTTGTTTTTGTAGTTTTTGGTTGATCCGAACTCGATGATTCCTGGGTCCTTTTTTTTATTTTTTATTTTTTTGTTAAAATAAACAAAATGGAAGATACCCTTTAAAGAAAACAAGAAATTATGATTGCCTATTTCTTTGTTTTCTGTCGTTTTTGTAGTTTTTGGTCGATCTGAGCTTTTAGATTCGTGGGTCGTTGGCTTTTTCTGTGTTTGTTGATCTTAGTTTTGGTACAGATTGATATCAGTTTTTTGACGATCGGAGAACGTTGGTTTGGATTAAATCTGTTCCAGAGTGTTTTCATGGAGTTTGACCAAAAAAAAATTAAAAAAAATATTCTGTTTGATCATATGTATTTAGGCCTTATTTGTAAGAAATCGTGAGTTTGGCCATTCAATTTAATTTGTTTATCTGCTTTTATTATTTTTTGAATCTTGTAAAGGGCTTATAAAGCATGATCTGCATAAATTTGGTGATGTAGTTTTACCTCCTGTAAATTCTTTGTTTTTCTTGATAAGGACAAAGAACATATGGTTTGTTTGGTGGAGATTTGGAACAAAAAAACAGTTTAACTCTTTGGCAATATCCTCCTACTAATTTAAGTATAATTTCATACATTAATTGGACTGAGATCATAGCTTTATTGCTTTTCATTCATTTGAATGCCATTTTTTTTTATTTGTTTTGTAGTGCAGAAGATTGATTCTTATGATTTTGTTGTGGTTAATGATCAGTAGCTTTGGAATTGCATTGAAAAATTAACTCCGACTTTGTTCTCGTATCAATTTTCTCTCCAAAAAAAAAACAACAGAAGGAACCAGATTTTCTGTTGCATTTAATGTTAGACATATTCATTCATTGTATGTTGGTTAGGTTGTTTGCGGTTGTGGACGACATTTTCTGCCTGTTCCAAGGCCACATCGAGAATATTGCTCTTCTTAAGCAACAATATGGATTGAACAAGACAGCCAATGAGGTGATCATTGTTATTGAAGCTTTCAGGACTCTGAGAGACCGAGGTCCTTATCCTGCCGACCAGGTTGTGAGAGATATCCAAGGGAAGTTTGCATTTGTTCTCTTTGACAGTGCATCCAAAGCCACTTTTATAGCTACTGTAAGTAAACCTCCTTCCGTAGAATGTGTCCTCAATCGTCACTTGCCCTTCCTTTTTTACTGTCAAGTTCTTGTGATCTCTTTCTTTCCACTGGTCATTTGGTTTTGTAGTTGAGCCGACCCCTTTTCATGTGCAGGATCCTGATGGGAATGTTCCGTTCTTCTGGGGAACTGATTCTGAAGGCCATCTTGTTCTTTCAGAGGATTCAGAAGTTGTGAAGAAGGGCTGCGGGAATTCTTTTGCACCATTTCCTAAAGGTATATATAACTATAACCAAATGTATTAGGCCTGATAGAACAAAATGTGTAGCATTTTCATTGAGTCCTTTCCGCGTTGTATAATGTATCAGCTATATCTCAATCATGGAAGAATATGATGCCACAAATGTAGTATGAAATCCATAGTTTTGTGTATCGGAATTTGGAATTGATTCACATGTAAACATGTAACGGATCTTTCATCTTGCTCATTGGGGTAATCTAGGTCTTTTGTCTGCTTACCTTTCTTGTTTCACATGGCATTGCTTTCCTTTGAATCCTCGGTATGAGTGGTAGACTTCTAATAACTATGTGGGTACTGTTCTCTCAGGTTGTTTTTTCACTTCCTCTGGAGGCTTGAGGAGTTATGAGCATCCCCACAATGAGTTGAAGGCGGTGCCACGTGTGGATAGCTCAGGTGAAATGTGCGGTGCAAATTTCAAGGTCGATGCTGATACTAAGAAGGAATCGAGTGGCATCCCAAGAGTCGGGAGTGCTGCCAACTGGTCGTCAAATTACTAAGTTCGTAGCTACTTTCACTGAGAAGGCTATTAAGTAGGCCTCGAATTAGTTCTGATCTGACTTTTCTCCATCGTTTTTCCGTATTCATGACTCCGTTTGCCTTAATATGGCTACCAAAGTTTATATGGTTATTGAAAATTTGAAAGACACGATTATGTAATTGCTCACTATCAAAACTATAAGCTGTAACGGCCCTCAGAACCTTCTGGCATAGAACATCAAATAATACTGCGCCCTTGGGGGCTGATCTTTTCCCCGAAGATGCATTCAAGAACCGTGTAATGGAAGCATGTTAAAGTGAAGTAGATGTTATGATATTCGACTAGTAATTTCTAACATATGTTGTTGCTACAGCACTATGTTTATGCTCAACAAAATGAAGCTATACCTCGGAGCACAGGCAAGAGTGAACATGCTCTCGTGCGCCGACAACTCTTAAGAAAGTTACTTTGCGTATCACTAAAGTTTTGAACCAAATTACGATTATATGGATAGCATCTCCATTTGCCTCTTGTGTCGACGAAGGCCGTCAACTTCAGTCCTTTGCATCGGCAATGCCTCCTGCAGTTATCTGGAAAACGTGCATTTCTGTCAAGAATAACAACGAATGAATATAGGCAGTTCCTGCAATTTTTCGTCATCTTGGATTTACGATCATATTCTTGCTATAGATGATGAGGACAATCAGAAAATCAAAATGTAGACTCTGAAGGATATTGCTTCAGCCTCGGGCAGGTTTGGGGCATCGAACACCTTGCAGACACGCTGTTCACCTTTGCCTTTCCTGAACATCAGCCTGATTGTTGCAGCATGGGCAAGCACATGTCCTCCTGCTGGTTTCTTTGGGTCTGATATGAACACTCCACCACCAGGGTCGGCTATCACTGCACAATTATATGATTCGCCAGTAAGCCCTGAGCTTTTTATTGATTTCAAAATGATTTGAGCGCAGAAAAATCTTCAAAAGTTGGGCATTACCTTGGTTGGTCATGTACACAGCAACGTTGAACTCCTCAGCTATCTTCGTTAGTCGGGAAAGCATCTGAGCTAGTTTTTGCTGCATATAAAAGCTTTCTCATGTCAGAACAACACCAAATCTAAATCTAAGACATTGCAGGGAGTCTTTGGAGCAGACCTGGCGGTCTGCAAGCTCTCCTCGTCCTGTAAAGTCAACTCGAAAGAGGGCAATCACCGAATCCACAATCTGAAAAAACACTGACGATATGAATCAATATTCCTGGACTGTTGATATTTGTCCATAAAGAGTTTCAGGTTAGTGAAGTCTTACCAGAAGTCTGAATGGCTCTTCAGACATTTTTGCAGCCAGACCAAGAAGCAGGTTATACTGATGCTCATATGTATATGCACGAGCATAAATGATCTTTGCAGCGGAAGAAGAAAATGACACGGTTAGTTCCGAAATATAATCGCTCGCAGCTTTAACTGCTGTATATGGAGAAAATGAAAGCTTACATTGTCCAGGACAGCTCCTGGATCCAAGCCAAATCTTTCAGCTATTGGCACAATTCGATCAGGTCGGCTGCAGGTGCATATAGTTAAGAAGACAACAAACTTGAATTGAACTAAAGTGGATTTGTTTAAGCTAATTTTAATTTTGTTCATTTTTTCAATCGAAATACGCTGTACGAAATATTACAAGAGATGGACAAACAGAAAGGATACAAGGTTCCTTCAGTATCAATGTAAGCAACTTTTCCATTCCCTCCCTTCATGTTGGTGGGAAGCTGCAAAGTAATAGACATCTCAGTCAGCAAGGCTTGATGCGTATCTTCTGATATTCGAGTTAAAATTCATATTCCAATACGTGAAATCCTGGCATTACGCTTTAGAAAGTTTTGCATGCAGCAGTTCGAAAACCACAATTATCACTAAACTACACAGCACAGCACGATTATAAACGGATCATATATAATCCCTTATAGCAAATCAAAGTCTGTCATCTTAGATTCTTAAAACTAATGCAAGAAAATCTGTGAATTGCAGTCGATAGACGCTGACATTTCAAAACTCTACTCAAATCCCAGACTTATTTTCGAGTTCGTAAAAGAACCCGACAGAGTTCTACACAATGGCTAAATGATTTCCCTGTATGATAGGAAATAACTCGGGAGAGAGAGGAACCTGTGTAGAAACGCAGAGAGTATGAGCAAGCTGTGTTTTCCCACACCTGATATCAACATTTTATATGGCAGTAAAGAAGTTCGTGTCAAAATATTAGAATTGCAATTGCAAATGAAAGCTTCTTAGTTTCGATACAAGCAATGGACGGCAATAATGCATCAAAGAAACACTGCTATATATGACTAATGTCCTCACCGGAATTCTCCAAACGCTTCCGTGATTGACATAGTTTCAACTCCACCTTCATTTTATTTTCACACAAATTACCTCAAACAAACAAGTAATCACAATAAACCATACCAGATTGAATAACTAACAGCGCGAAATTACCGCCTAGGAGTTCATCAAGGGCATGGCTTCCGGTTGTAATCTTAATCACCGACTTTCTCTGTACACAAAAACAAAATTCAACTTCTCAATTTTACATTAGAGCATGACCTCTGCTCTTGATAAATCTGTGCGAGAGAAAAAGGACTTAATCTGACGGCTCAGATCTACTGGATTTGCATAGAGCCAAATCACAACTATAGCAACTGTGATCTTACTTTGATCAGAGCGTCACTTCCAGTAATATATCCAAAGTTCTGTAAAGCAAAAACATAAACGAAAAAAGTACATTACGAAAAACGAAATTAAGGCTAGCAATCACAGAAATTCAAAGAAAATCACACATGAATGTTTCGAAATATGGAAAATCTTGAGTGCTAAGTGCTAACCACTATCTTTTCAGCGGCTTCGCATATCTTATCAACTTTTGCCTCTGATAATCCTTTGATTCCAGTCAAGTTCTGCCAAACAGAAATCGGAGTAAGGAAAAGGAACTTTAACATACACAGATTAAGAAATCGGAACGGAAATTCGTTTGTACCTTCTTCGTATGCATCATCAAGCCATTGCAGGTGTAGATCCCTGCATCCTGAAGCTTCTTAATATCTCCGGCATTGATTCCCTGAGCAATCACTGCACAAAACTCGCTTTTGAGGCAAAAATGGCTCCAAATTTATGTCTACTGTGAGCATCGTATGAAACTAATTCTATTTCACCAAGAAATTAAACTTAATTACTTAAAAGAAGCGATGCTCCTAGGATTTGAGGAGTTTTTGAGAGAAATAAAGCAAATCCAACAGAAATTAACAAATGAGAGGCAAAAAGGTGAAATGGAATTCGATAACAGAAACCGATCGAGCTAGAAACAATAAATATTCAAATAAATCGAGAAAATTAGTTTACGATTTCGATTTTCCTAAAATTAAACGAGAACACTGTTGAAACGGTAGAAATCGAGAATTGAAGTACGTAATCGGAAAGTGAACGGAAGAGAAGGTCAGTGAGGAAGCTTACACTTGTCGATCGCTTCGAACAGGTCCTCTTCATCCTCAATGTCCTCGCGCTCGACGAGCTGCAGCTGCTGGCTCTGCTCTTCGGCCCTGAGCATCATCGCAGATAAAGTTAGGCTTCAATTTCAGAGAAGAACACTCGGTGACTCGAGCTGAAAGGAAGAAAATGGAGCTTTCAAATCTGCGATTTACTTGAGAGTAGCGAGCATCTTTGTTGTGGTTGAACGATTGAGTGAGTGTTTGGCTTCTGGGAAACGAGAGAGGTTTGGATTTTTGAAATGTGGAGGGATGTGAGGGAGGGGCTCTATTTAAAGGGCGGGAAGAAGGGAAGCGAAGAGGCGTCGGTTTTTTTATTTTTAATTTTGGTCTTTATATTTTGATAACTCATCAATTTAGTCCTTTAGACATTTTTTAAACATAAAATTTGAATTTGAAGGCTTATGTAGCATTTTGACATTTTTTAAAATTTTGTTCTCTACCCGATATGTCAAATTAAACTATTATTTTATTACACAATTTTATTTTAATAATTATATTATATATTTTAATTTTACATATATAAATAATTGATAATAAAAATTATTCGAATTAGACTGCAAATATTCTAAAAGTGAAATCAAAACCCCAAATATGAAGTCTTTGATTGTTTAATTCGCGGGAGGAGAGAAGGAGGGAGAGAGAGCGTGATGTGATGAAGAAGGGAGCACAGAGACTGACTGATTCCACAACAATCTCTGGAGTTTTAGGCCTTTGCGGCATCGCATTGTTTGAAAACAAAGGAAAGCGGTCAAAGTCTGAGAGGTGGGTGGAAATTCTAGGCTTCTAAGAAGAAAACTTTCTGGAAATTGGACAAGATTTAATTTTGAAATTGGATTTGGGTCATTAGGGTTTCTTGATTTTTTTGCACAAGATTAATTTCGACTGTGATTTGTGTTTTAGAAAGCGTAGAACACAGAGAAGGAGCTCGATCTCAATCCCTGTAGCTGTTCTTGATCTTGAGGATGTGAATCGATAAAAAGAAATTCATATTAACCCATCCACTTTCCTCTCCATGTTTTAGATTGAGATCGTGAGGTTGATTTTTGGGTTTGGTTTTGAGAAAAGGGAAGAAAAAGGCGAGGAGAATAGAGTAAGAGAGGAGATAAAAATAATAATAAAATATTTGAAGCTGCTGTCAAATGTGACAGCAAGCCCTTGCTGCCAATCCTTGTCATCACCACATAGGAATTGGCATTTCGGTTGGGGAATATTATTGTGGTTTTTTTTTTTACTTTTATAACCTATGTGGACATTTTGACATTTCCTTTGAAGATGCTCTTATAATTCAAACTCGTACTTTTGCCACATCATCATAAGTGGGCCATAATTATGCCACATAAGTAAACTTAACGGTTAACTACAGAATACATAAAAACAAGAGAAGGTGGAGTAAATAGTGAGTTTCAGGAATAAGGTGGTGACTTTTAAGTTTCAAAGGCAATTGAGAGCGAAATCAAGTTTTAGGGAGTAAAGTAGCTATTTTTGAGTTTCAAAGGGCAAAGTGGGATCAAAATCGAATGTCATGCAGCAGAGTGGCAACTTTTCAATTTTAGATGGCAAAATGAGATTGAAATTAAGTTCTAGAGAGTGTAGCTAAAAATAAGTAAAAAAAAATCTAGTTTTGATTGAAGTTTTGTAAAAATATTATGTGTATTTCTTTAGTTCATTTTTCTACCTTCAACACTTGGAATATAACTGCTCAAGTGAAGTTTGACCCGAAAGGTGTGATAGGGCGCTCAAGGGGGCTTCCTCTAGCTAAAACAAAAACAATTTACAATTTTTTTTAAAACAAAAGTTTGTTTCCTAAGTAGTCGTTTGATAATTATTTCATTTTTTGTTGAGACCCTTTTTTGTTGTTATTTTTTCTAAAACTAAAATTTTGTTTGGTAACTATTTCAGTTTTCAATATTCAAATAAAGAAACTGAAAACTAATTTCTTGATTTTTTTTTAAATTTGACTTTGAGTTTTCACTATTTTTTTTTGAAAACTGAAGGTAGTTATATTTTTTTTTTTTTTCATTTTCAAAAAAGTTAAAACTGAAAAAACGAAATGATTATCAAACGGCTAAATCAAATGACTAAAAGTTTTAATTTGTTTAAACAATTTCCTCCTTGCTCATGGTAATTCTACCACTCATTTGAATTGTTTCATTTTGGCATTCCAGAGTAGCTCAATTGCATTTGATTTTTATATATAGAAATCAGACAATCTAAGTTTGATTTCTATAGTACAAATTGATACATTGATATGAGTTTGATAGATATTTCTCAAAAAGTGAGTCAATAATTGGAGTCACCCTCATAAACTCACAAGTTTGATAGTATCAAACTCACGAGTTCAATATATTGAACTCAATAATTGGAGTCACCCTCATAAACTCAAATTTTCTAGTTTATTATAGGAGTTTGATTCATATTGCTGTGGAAGTTATTCTTCTCATAAGTGTTTTTGTTAAAATTTCTTTCACTATAAACACGTTGAAATTTTTACTAAATCCAAGTGATTTAAAAAAAAATACTAATGACTACTTCTTAAAAGATAACCAAAAAGTGCTTACATGGAAAGTTTGCTATGACCCATAAACACTTCTACATTTTTTCGCAAAACTCAGTTAAAAGCGCAAGCGCTTTTGGTTGTCAGAATTACTCATTCAAGACAATCTCAAGCATACCCCTTTTTGGTGTACATGTCACATGCTCCTAGACTACTTTAACCATATTTGTAAAAATATAGGTTCTCCAAACTGGTATCAAACTGTATGGGCAAAGATACTCAAAGAAAATGTCTTAACCATGAATGTAGTTTAGTCGTCTGCATGTCACAGAAATAGTCAAGCATAGAATGCCTCACTCATCGAGAAGACTAATGAAGCGACCTATTTCAACAAAAATATCAAAGATGCTTTGTTGTTCAAGAATGAGGTTAAATAGTCAGCCATAAACTCAAAGAGAATCCCTATCTATCCAGTCGGTTGAAATTCCTAATGCAATCTGATAGCTCCAGCCCAGTCTATCTAGCCGGTCGCCCTCACTGGTTGCTTTCGGAAAATTATAAATATAGTAATTTATAATTAAATAATATTATTAAATATACAATTCTAATTATTATAGGTCGTTGGATTTGGTTGAGATTTAATCTCAACTGTTCATTCATAAATAAAAACTCTCTTCAGTCACTCTCGAGTTTCGACCTCCCTTCTTGCTCTATCTCTCTTTTTACTAGTCTTCACTCTTCTCTGACCAAACACAAAACTCTCTCTCAACTCATCTCCTTCTCAGTCATCCCACACCACGCAAATCCATGCCTAAAAAGCGACTCCACTACCCACACCAGTCACACACTCTAATTCTCTCTCTCGAAAGTCCAAAATGAACTCAATCTCTCAGTCTCGGTTTGAGTCTAGACGTCATGTTCATGGAGAGGCATCATTTTGCGTCGCATCATAAACGATTTCTAGGGTTTGATTTCTACGATTCAAATTATTTTTTATGTGGTTGATTTCTAGGGTTTGTGAAAATTGGGGTTTCTGCAATTTTTTGTTTCTGGAATTGGATTTATGCAATTGGATTTGAATTTGCATTGTCAATTTGACTAACTTGAATTTCTAAGCATGAATGTAAGGGTGGGCAAGGTCTAGTTCACCCCGGTTGAACCCTTACATTGAAACCGAAATAAAAAAGTATCAACGGTTTGGTTCGGTGCAGTTCCGTTTAAATTTATTAGTAAAACCGTACCGTTTTGTTCAAGGCGGTTTCAATTGGGTTCTTATCAGTTTACAGTTTTAACCAAAATTATATGCATATATTTTCAAATCTTCTACTTCCTTGATTTTTGTGCCCCTAGCTAGTTTTACTCCACCTAGGGATGAGCAAAACACCCATGGATTTGGATAACCGCGGTTACCCGCCCATTTAAAGTTCATGAGGTAACCGTTTAGACGAACAAACGGTTATAGGTATAATCGTTTATTCGTGAAATATAAGGAAATGCATGCTAAAATGTATCTATAATGGTGTTTAACTGTCAGAAAACGAAAATTATGACAAATTTTCTTTTGTAATTTTCAAGTTGTTAAAAAAAACATGTAGACGGGTGAAAAAAGGGTAAATGAGTAAAAAAAGGATAAACGGGTTCAAAAACGGATAAATGGTTATGGTTAAATGGGTACACGGTTATGGTTAAATGGGTACACGGTTATGAGTATGATTAACCATTTATAAACGTTTAAGGATATGAGTATAACTGTTTATGCAATTATCCTATGGGTAAACGGTTATAAGGATATGAACATAAACAGTTATAGGTAAATAACCACGATTATCTGAATGCCATAACCTTTGCCCATCCCTAACTTCACCCTAGTACCTAGCTAGACCATGCTATACATACACAAATCTGTGCCAGCAAGAAACATAAATCCAAATAATGACTAACAATACTACTTCCTGCAACACTCTTAAATAAAATAAATTCTAATATTGTTAAACCATAACATCAAGCAAAGCACATAGGGAAGAAAACTTATGTTTGGGGCATTATGAGATGGAGGTTGCGTGTTAAAGAGTTTTGTAAATTTCATATGTCAGCTTTAAACAAGAGGGGTCTAGGCTTATAGGCTTGGAATTAATTAAATTTCATATGGGCCTAAATATAAAACGGGCTAAGGTGAGTTTGATATTAAAAAAAAAAAAAACAAACGGTTAGATCCGATTTTGACGGTTTTGTAAAAATAAAAATAGGAACTGGAACTGGTTAGAATGGTTTGGTTCAGTTCTTGAACTTATGTTGGCATTTATTTTTTTTTAACAATGTTGTCACGATTTATCTTGTCTGACTTGATTCGGTTTTGCAGTTTCATGATTTTATGTCACCCCTACATGCATGTCAATTAATCTTATCCGAAGAGGAAGGAAGCAACCTTATATGTATGGACCTCTCTTTGAAAGGAGGAGAACACCCTTACTTCGTAGTTCATCTACTTTCTGAACGGTATTGAAGTACCGAAATTTTTTTGGAAATTCTAGAATTCGGAAATATCGAGGTTCGGCTTCACCTTTCGAAGTCATCTCCCAAAAAGAATCGGTTCGAGATTCAATATAACGTTTTCAAATAGGTTCTCGCCCCGAAATAACCCTGGTTCAGAGGGGCAAACGGTTTTACTCCTAAAAACAATATGTGAATGTCATTTCCTTTTGCCAAGTACTATTTAATGCACAAACTTTTTTTTCCCAAAAATTTCGTTTATAAAAACCCAATACGGTTGTCGTTTTAGGCACGTCCTCCAAACAAAGGTAACATATTTAATTCAGGATTCTGCACAACTTGTGAAAGAAAGTCGCGGTGCCGCCGCGGAGTGCTCTATTAAGGTATTTCATTTTAACTCAAATTGAATGACATAGTACGATTTTGTAGTATTTTTTTTAGGTTTTTTAATTAAAATAATTTTTGAGATTTACAAAACACATCATTTTAGTCATTGAAATTGAAAATCAATAAAAATGGTCTCTGAAATTGTTCACCATCTATTATTTTGATCATTTTGTTAAAAACTCTGTTAAGTGTCCAAAGCTCTTGGCCGAAAGTTTGAACAATTTTCAAAGCTTCGTAACTCAATATTCTTATCCAAATTCAAACCATAATATATTAAAATGAAGATAGAAAAGTGTAGAACAAGATTATACCTATTTGGAAGCTCAAAAATAGTTTGAAATGTGACTAGTTCGATGAAAAATTGGAAAACTCACTGGAAATCGGGTAAACTTTAAACGTTCATAACTTCTTCAATGCTCAAAGAAATCGAGTGATTCAAAGACAAAAATCATACTTCTCGACAAGCCGAAGAGAATGGTACCCTTCTCAACGGCTAAATAGTCATGGTTTGACCGGAAAATGGTTTGAAAGTGGCTATCTTGGTCTCGAGTTAGCCACTTTCGAGCTTTTTTTTTCGGTTAAATCATGGAAAATTAGTCGTCGAGAAAGATACCATTCTCTTCGTCTCGTTGAATAGTATGATTTTTGTTTTTGAATCACCCGATTTCGTTGAGTATTAAAGAAGTTATGAACGTTTAAAATTTACCCAGTTTCTGGCGAGTTTTCCATTTTTTCCGTCGATCAATCGCCTTTCGGGCTATTTTCCAGCCATCTCCAGCAACCATTGGGCTTCCAAATAGGTATAATCTTGTTCTACACTTTCCCATCTTCATTTTGATATATTATGGGTCAAATTTTGTTAAGAAACGATTGAGTTACGAAACTTTGAAAATTGCCCAAACTTCTAGCGAAGAGCTCGGGAACACTTAACAGAGTTTTTAACGAAATGATCAAAATAATGGAAAGTGAATAATCTCATGGACCATTTCTATTGATTTCAATCTCAGGACCAAAGTAACGTGTGATGTAAATTTTAGGGACTATTTTGGCTAAAAAACCTTCTTTTTAGTTAAAAAAATCTCGTAAATGACGAATTCGATATCAAATTAAGTTGTACATTGTAGTCGTATCGCTTACCAGCAATGTACTTTAAAAAAAAAAAAAATCAAATTGAAAGAAAAGAAATGAAAGCATCGGCCATTTATATATATAGCTATATATAACAGTGCGGCCGATGCAAAGGGCTCCTTTTGCTTCGTGGAAACTAGAGTGAGGACTTATTTGTAAGCTCCAGAGTTTTCTAGGGTTTTTCTCTCTCTAAATTATTCACCAAAGGAGCGGTCCGTCTACTTCCCCGCTCCTCTTTCGATTTTCCCTCTCATTTCTTTTCCTCCAATGCCATTAATCCTATATTTTCTCGCCTCCCAAACAGATCTCTCGGCCTGCCCGCTTCAGAAATTCGGGTTTTTTCGCCGGATTCCGGCTCCAATTATCAATGCAAGTCCCCAATTCTGACGAAGCTGCCCCCGAAAGCACTAAGGTACCTGAGCAATCAGAAGCTGAAACCTCCAATCCGACTGTCGAAGATGAAGACGGCGGTGCGGCGGTCGACGGAGACGACGACCCTAGGGTTGTCGACATATCCGGCAAAAGCTTGGACTTTTCGATTGGGGAGAATTCTGAGGATGTCGGGGCTTTGTATTTGTACAAAAACGTGCTTAATTTATTGCCCCAGTCGATTGGCTCTCACAAGCGGTTGAGGACGCTGAAGTTCTTTGGGAATGAGATTAATTTATTTTCGCCGTCAGCGGCAATGGAGTTTGAGAGCTTGGAATGCTTGCAAGTGAGGATGTCGTCGCCGGAGTTTGGTGGGTTGCCGTTGGATAAATTGAGTGGCTTGAAGGAGCTTGAGCTTTCCAAAGTGCCGACGAGGCCTTCGGGGTTTCAGATATTGAGCGAGATTGCTCGGCTCAAGTGCCTCACCAAGCTCTCTGTTTGTCACTTCTCCATAAGGTAAAGCTTTTTTCTGCTCAAGTACAACGCTGATTGCTGTGTTTTTCATTTGAGTTATTTCGATTCAAGTTTTTATGTAGTGAAGTAGACTGCATGGGCAGTGAGATTGTTCATATGTTATCAAGGGTTTTCTTTGGAGCAGCTTTGACTAGTAAAAGATGAACCCACATGAAATTGAACTCTTAAATGGTTTCAGCATATGTGTGTTTTGGCTAGTGAGTGAGCTTGAATGCGTTCGGAAGGAGTGAAGTCGAGCTGCAAGGATCATAGGCTAGATGATGTAGTAGGATGACTTCATTAGTTACTTGGGTTTTTACCCCTAGACGTTTCTTGTCTCTCTCTTAAGAGATATATAAAGCTTTTAACTTTGTATGTGATCCATGTTTCACCATTCTGATGGTTATACAATTCCGTTTCTGCAAACTCTCTGATATGCAACTGCTAACAAACACTCAGAAATGTAACATAAAGAAGAGAAATCATAATTAATGGGATTGTAAAGTGAGACCCTTGTATTGGTGAAAGATATAATATTAATATGTAGTAGAGGTGTTTCTATGCAAGTTTAATGTACTGGTAACATGATGTCTTCAAGAACATTTTCTTAGTCAATAATCGATCTTTCTGATGAAACACTGATGGGAGTTTTGTTTGTGGTCTGGAACTTAAGGATCTGGTAATCTTCTTGTTAATTATCGCTATTTGGTTAGCTATTGAGTGAAATTGTGTTTTTTATTATTGTAATTACCATTAAAATGGTTGTCTATGTTTGTGTAATTTAGGCATCCAGTAAATCATAAAAAATGGTTCTTTTTATTTTTTTATTTTTTATTTTTTTTTCCATGGGAAAAATAGTTACCTACTTTAACTTATCCATTTTATGGTGTGTTTACTGCAGATACCTCCCTCCAGAAATTGGCTGCTTAAACACTTTGGAATATCTAGATCTTTCATTCAACAAGATGAAGAATTTGCCTGCTGAAATCAGTAATTTAAATGATTTGATATCGTTAAAAGTTGCTAATAATAAATTGGTGGAATTACCTTCGACTTTGTCCTCTTTGCAAAGGTTGGAGATCATGGACCTGTCAAATAATAGGTTGACATCACTAGGGTTTCTTGAACTTGACTTGATGCACAACCTTCAGATTTTAAATCTTCAGGTACTTACATACTACTACAAACTAGGATTATTATAGTCAAGTATTCCTTTTCAGGGTTTGTATTCTTCTATCTGTTATTTCCACTGATGACATTCCAACACTTAATTCATTGGATCAAGATTTTATTTTATTCCACATACTATCCGTTATAACTTGCGGAAAATCATATTCTGCTGCTACTCTCTTCATGATGGCAGTGTGCTTATTCTTTTTGTGCTGAACCACTTAAAACCTTAACATAAACTTTAAAGTTTTAGGCGATCATGTTTCTTACAACCATGGTGCATATTCTGTTTTAATTCATTTTGTTTCTACTTCTGCAAACAGTGTTTAAGTTCACTTGCAAAGCCATGGTTTATTAATTAGGTTTTTGGTTTCTTTTATTTTTGAATTGTATTATGTATAGTCTTAACTTTCTTTTAGAGTAATTGTTATTTAGTTGTTTTTTTTAATATTATATGTAAACCTAACGGTTTGTTTTGTGATCTTCTTTGGTGCAGTACAACAAGCTTCTCACTTTCTGTCAAATACCCTCATGGATATGTTGCAATTTGGAAGGAAGTGGGAAGGACATACACAGTGATGGTATTTCCATTTCCTCTGTTGAAATGGATGTATATGAAACCCCCCTTCAGAAAAATAATGAAAGCCATTTTCGTAGAGGTAAGGCTGTGGAATTACATATGTAATTTATTTAGTGTTCAGTTTTAGGTAGTCAACGCTCTCTCCTTGATTCTCTCTATTATATATATTAGTATTTGATATCGTACTGTTAATGTGTTTACAGGCTTTCATCATAACTCAACGAGTCTAATTTTCACGCATTCATCGACCAGTAGGTGCTGTGCAACTCGGAGGTCAGGTAGGTGGAGGAAGCAAGGGTATAGGTTGCAGCAGAGAGCTCGTCAAGAACGCTTAAACAACAGCAGGAAGTTGAAAGGTCTTGATCTTTCCAAGCAGTTACATGTGAAGGAAGATGGAGAATGCAAACCAGGCAACCCTGACCTTCTTGCTTCTGAATCTTACCCTGAAGGTGCATCAGTCATTATCAATCTGGATGATGATGTTGAGAAAGATTTACTATCTAGGGAAGTGCAAAGTGAAAATGTTGTGTGCCATGATATGAGTTTGAAGGAGCATTCTGTAGGAAATTCCTCATCAGTGAGTCCAGACTCTAGTGCAGTAGATGAAAGTGATGAAAAGGATTGTTGTGAGTTTGATGCATCGTTGGCCCCCAATCAACGGGTTTATGGTGAGGAAGATGAAGGTTCATCTTCAGATACATCAAAAAGTATTTGTCAACCCAAAAGGCACCCTGATGGGTGCCTTGATAATCCGAGACGGCCCAAACATCCTAGATACAGTTCTAATAGTTCAAACTTGTCTCGGAAATATAATGACATCTCGGTTTGCAGCACTGAGGACCATCTTTCAGATGGCTTTTACGATGCAGGGCGTGACAGGCCATTCATGCCACTAGAACTCTATGATGAAAAGTTCCGTCTTGACTCACGTGAAGTCGTTCTCTTGGACAGGTTATTATTTATGCAAGTCGTTTATGTTGACACGTATTTGCTGTCCTCTTGGTTTTCTACTGATAATGGTCGTATCGTTTAATTTATCTCCAGGCAATGGGATAAAGAGTTGGATGTAATTTTATGTTCTGCCCAAGAATTGGTGAATCGTTTAAATACGGATGGAAATAAGGCTGATATGCTGCAGATTGCATCACTACTTGCTCTGTTTGTATCAGATCACTTTGGGGGGAGTGATAGGAGTGCTCTTGTTGAATGGTCACGAAAAGCTAATCCTCTTTCAGACTACAAGAAGCCTTTTGTTTGCACCTGCCCAACTGGAAACAAGGGCTTTATTAGTTTGTCCACTAAACCAGTTGTAAAGAATGTTGAAGATATCATTTTTTCTGATGTCTGTGAGAAATCTCTTCATTCTATCAAAGCACGACGAAATTCCATTGTAGTTCCCATTGGAACCTTGCAGTTTGGTGTGTGTCGGCATAGAGCATTGCTATTGAAGGTTATTCTTGTATTAAATTTATCATTTATTATTTGTACCGATGTCTATTATTTGCAATAGGTATTAATTTGGTATTCTAATCTGATGAAACTTTATTTCTGTAGTATCTTTGTGATTGGGTGGAGCCTCGAGTACCTTGTGAGCTTATTAGGGGTTATTTGGATTTCATGCCACATGCGTGGAATATTGTATTAATCAAGAGAGGTGCCAAAGAGATTCGAATGTTAGTTGATGCATGTCGTCCACATGATATAAGAGCGGAGACGGATCCCGAATATTATTGTAGGTCAGTATATCATGTAAATGATCTTGGTAATTCTTCACTATTGAAGATGCTCTGAATACAGTAAAATGTTTTTTTAGAGCTTATTCATGTTCTGGGTCACTGTGTTTGCAATACCAAAGTAATTTCGCCTGCTTGGGTGGTAAAACATATGGTGATTTTTTCGAATATAAATTTTATTACATACCAAAAACATGGCATAATATGTTTATTTCTTAGAGGATATTTATTGCTGAGACTTTGTGTGTAAATTCAATTTGTGATGGCAGGTATATTCCTCTCAGTCGGACCAAAGTTTATCTTCCAATTCGAAACAGCCCTGCTCCTACCTCCTTACCTTATATGCCCTCTTGTGATGAAACTCTGAAAAACTCTGTTACTTCTCTCGTCCGGCGCAAATATGGATCAAATGAGGCAGCAGGAAAGGTGTGTTTCTTGAAGTTTAATCCATTGTCCGGCCGGAAAACTTTGGAGCTATTTTCAGGCCTTAAGTAGTTGGCTGTGCTGGCAATTATTTGATAGGTCTGAAAATTCCTAGGCTTGTTACTACAATTAATGATCTAAATCTTGCTTTTGTTTGCTTGTGGATGCTGCAGATGCGTACTTCCGTGGTATATGGAACTTCAATGGATGAAATTAGGAACTTTGACTACAACTGCTTAGGGGAAATAAGGATTTTAGGTGCTTTGAAACACCCTTGCATAGTGGAAATGTATGGACATCAGATATCTTCCAAGTGGGTTCCTCCTGGAGATGGTAATCGTGAGCATCGTATATTGCAGTCTATAATTTGGATGGAGGACATAAAAGGGGGTTCCTTACAGGTGAATTCAACTGTAGATAGTAAAGTTTCAGGTTTAATTTTGCTGGGGTTGATTTGTATTTTTTTTTTTTTTTAATATTTTCATCCCCATCATCTGACAGAATTATATAGAAAAGTTATCAAAAGCTGGTGAGAAGCATCTCCCAGTGGAGTTAGCTTTGCGCATTGCTAAAAATGTTGCATGTGCACTGGTGGAGCTGCATTCAAAGCACATTATTCACCGGGACATAAAAAGTGCAAACATATTGATTGATCTGGATAGAAAGAGAGCTGATGGAACACCTGTTGTGAAGCTCTGTGATTTTGATAGGGCAATTCCCCTTCGATCTTACTTGCATACATGCTGCATTGCCCACGTTGGAATACCTTCTGCTAATGTTTGTGCTGGAACACCTCGCTGGATGGCCCCAGAGGTTTTGCGAGCAGTGCATGAACAAAATATTTATGGATTGGTAAGTTCCTCTGGTCAGTTTGTCACATATTTCTAATCATTGATTTATTCTCTGATCTGTACCTCTTTTACATCTGTTTGGTGGTGAACTATTTGTATACAAAATGATATAGATATGCATTGAAGTGTTCATTTACTATGTTCATTAAGTTATAGACAAGTTTTCTTTTGAAATATGTTAGAATAGGATCTAGTTAGTATAATCGACCGTATCTTTTGTTGTCAAACAACTGTTTTAAAGCTAGGACAACCACAAATAGCACTGCATAAAATCAATCTATCTAAAAAAAAAAAAAAACGTTCCCATTGGAGTCCGAGATGGTTCCAAGGGTTCGAACACCAATATTGTAGCTTTTTGCTATCTTAAATTTGTGTCACTTTGGTTTTTTGTGTTGTTAAGCTTGTTTCCCTTTTGGTAACAGGAAATTGATATCTGGTCATTTGGGTGCTTGCTGTTGGAAATGTTGACTTTGCAAATTCCGTACTTAGGAGTACCTGACTTGGAGATTCATGAACTTCTGACGGTACTACTTCTCTTGTTCTATCTCTATTTTATGGACAATTTTGTATGGATTGTTAGAGATTGTGTAATAAGAATGAGTAGTGGGATTTATTTGTAAGATTTTGAGGTCTCCATACATTTGTTGATTTGAATTCGTACATGCTGCATACGTGGAATACATCAATAGTTGTTGTTTGTTGAACCAGATTTCTATTCCTGTCAGTGAAGTGAGAAAGTGAATATGTTATTCTCATATGATATTGCTTCATTATTCCACAGCCTAAGTTGGCTTGGCATTAAGACTCAATCAAGCATGTAGACTGTCGAGAGCGTTAGCTAATTTTTTTAGGTTGCCTCTGTGTATCTTTTAATGAAATTGTACGTTCAATGTTTTGTTACTTCTGAAGTAATCTGCTGCTTCTTGTTTGTTGCTTGCAGAAGGGAAAACGACCAAATTTAACGGATGACTTGGAGGTGTTTCGGTCGTTGAATGAGCCAGTAATGACTCCAGCGGGCGCAGAACTTGATGGAACAGAGGCTGACTTAGACACACTGAGATTTCTTGTTGACTTGTTTTACCAATGTACGGAGGAGAATCCGGAGAATCGTCCTACAGCTGACAACCTCTACGAATTGATACTGGAGCACAGCAAAACTCATACAAACTCCGAAACTTAGAAATCCTAGGTTGAACTTTTGAGTAATCATAATCTGTAGCAAACCTCATAATTTTATGTCCCAATGATGTATTCTTAAGTTATTTTATTTCTTTTGGGCCAAAGTGTTTGGGATTGCCCTGGAATCATTGCAGCCGGTTGTACGAGTAGGGTTTGTAATTTTCTTGGTAGCTATTTCTGCGATTTACGACGAACAGGTGACTCAAAAAAGCCTCCAAATTATTGTTCTATATATTAGGAGTTTTGTGTTTGGCTGCCCATGTTTACTGGTTATAAATTTAGTTGTTCAGGGTAATCTGCAACTAGGTAGCAACTTAGCAGTAGGTTCTGAACATGTGCGGTACCAGAGAGCGTTTGTTGGTGCTCCATGTGGTGATTGGGAGCCTGTTTTGGAATGCTTTTGTATAAAGTACTTGTCATTTATGCTCGTGAGAAGTCTACCAAATATTTTATTAGAAATTCATGAATCTTGTTGAAAAAGCACTTTAAAAAGCTCCCGTCAAAATCACTTCTGAGGGGAAGCACTTTTCCTAGAGTGAGTGTTGGAGGGTCCTCCTAGAATGATGAATCACACTCCCAAACTGGCCCGAAGCTTCGGGGGAAAGCATCCAAAACTGCTTTTAGTTTTCAAGAACACACTAAACACTACCGGAATCGCCTTTGATTATCTGGCAACAATTAAGACTGGAAATTTGTGTATGATAGTGTAAAATGTCATTATACAAAATACAAAAACTAGTTTGTACATAAACAATAGTGTGATAAAATAAAGGGGAAGAGGGAATTCATGTAAATAATTTAGGGTCTGCTTGGTCAATGATTTTGATCATTCTTAAAAATAACTTTGATTAACTTCTCTTCAGAACATTTTTTCATAAAATTTGGTATTTAACTTAAAAACAATTTTCAATATTAAACTTTGAACTTTGAGTACCAAACGGGGTTTTTTTTTTCTTTTTTCTTTTTTCTTTTTTTATAAAAAAAAAAACCTTGACGGTACGAGGGGAGTTTTATTAATAAAAAAAATGATACGCCTAATTTGTTTTTTTTGGGAGGGGGGGGGCATAAAGCTAACCCCAAAAGAAAAGGGGATATGAACCTTACCCTTCTAAAAACAAAAACAATAAAGATGCAAGGAAAAGAGGGGGAGACATAAAACCTAACCCCTTTAAAGCCGAACCTGAAGGTCTAAACCTACAAAATAGAACAAGGAACATCACAAGGTTAAGAAAAAATAAAACAAGAAAGTTAGACAAACCTATATGCAGAAATGCACATTAATTTGAGAAGTGGAAACCGGGAAAGCCAACATAGTCAGAAAAAAGAAAAAAAAAAAAGCGGCATGAAGCGCCTTTGGACGAGAATCATGCTATACCAAAGTTGGAGAAGACAAGCCCATGTTAGCAAATTTGTCTGCAACTGCACTTCCTTCGTGATATACGTGAGAGGCATAGAAAGTCATCTTTTATGTCCACATTACCAAGAATTGCCTTTTTATCCATAAAATTGAACCCTTCTGAAACTAGCCAATGCAATCAGAAATACGTCAACCCTTAAAAAAATGCCAATTGATGAGAAGAAATTATGTGAGTGGCAATAGGGCCATGTCGATCAGCGAGAATCTTGAGAATAATTTTGAATAGAAAGTTAGCAAGAGCAATTGGCCGATACTGAGCAATGGTGGTAGCCCCTTCTACCTTAGGGATAAGGACCACAAAGTTGTAATTAGCATTTGGATAAAGTCAGCCCGCTTAAAAAAACTTGTACGAATGCAATAACATCTAAATCAATAATATCCCAACATGATTGATAGAAAGAACCTGGAAAGCCATCAGGTATCCTATACTGCCAGTAGAGCATGATCTTTTGCTGAGATTATTATGGACTGGTTGGTAGTTGGTACCCAAAAACCAATTCATGGACATGATTGTCAATCTAACCGACCTCAATCCATATGTAGCTACCACCAAACCACCTAAACTTACCAACCTTGATTATGTACTTGTAACGTCTGATGAAGGGCCAGCGGCCTTGAGGTACCACGGATGCATCAACTCGGATTTCGCATCGCTTAAGGTTTCATGTGGGAGTTATCGATATGCAATCTATGTAGCGGTAGTGCATGGTGCCTAAAGAGATTGAAGGTTTTGATCTTGTGGGTTGATGGGCTGAAGCTGCAAACCAGCTGAAGCCTCCCCCTTTACACCATTGTGACACGAAGCTTCTATGCGAAAGCTGCAAACTTTAAACGACAGCGTGAAGTTACAGTTGGTGAAGGAGTGTGTCTCTTGCCTACCATGTCTGTAGTTAACAAACAAATTGATAGACAATAAAATAATCCGTGACCCCATAACATTGCTTTTTCTAGTTTCTATTTCCTTTTCCTTAATATTCATTTAGGGAAAGAAAAATAGCTAGCTAAATGCTCCTAGAATTGTTACCAAAAACCTCTCCGAAATAAAAACAGTGGGAGTAACATGCACTATTCCAAATTGATATCTAAAGAAAGGAAAAAATCACCCTTCCTCTTGCTTGTATTTTGACTTGGTGTGAGACATGCATGCAGCTAGTGCAGTAATAAATAATAATTAACCATTCTCTCCCAAAAGAAAACAAAGCCTATTAGGCATTTGCATTGAGCTTGCGGGATAGAGCATAAAAACACAGATATTTGCACTCCAAAAATATGTCAAGTTATCAGAGAGACGAGCTAAAGATTTATTTTCAAAACATTGATATTGTCCTCAACTTGTTAATTATCATTTGCACAGTCCGATAGATGCAAGATTGTAGCCCAAAAGGCCTTGGTAATGGGGTTGGGATATTTAAACTCCTCTTTCATGTCTCTAGCCGATGTAGGATATTTCAACAAAATAATTAGCAACCACGTGGAGTCAAGGGAACTCATCCAACACACGGGGCCAAGGGACCCACCATCATCTCGTGGGGCCAAGGGACCCACCCATCATGTGACAGTACAAGCCTGCTTTTTGGTTCTGATACTTTGTCAGATTATCAAAGAGATGAGCCAAATGTCCACTTCCAACCACATCAATATTGTCCTTGATAACTCATATATTTCATGCATCTATACCATTCATTCCTAGTCTCTTTGTGATATTTTTGAGTTAAACTGGTTGCGTTTACCCTCTTTTGTTAATGTGCAGTTAATTGTATTTTAAAGTCCATTTGAGGGCAAATGAGGCAAAATGGTGTTGAAAGTGGAGAATTCAATAAGGATTTTATTGTAGAGAGATTCAAAGTGAACAATTGAATATGGTGATGAATATGGCCCTTTAAGAGACCAATAACAGTAAAAAAAAAAAATTGAAATAAAGGCTCAATTATTGAGATGTGTTGCCATTCTATAACAGCCACTTTTACCTTATAAAATCTATCTTTCAATCACTTTTACACAAGCCCCATCTTGGGGCTGCCCAGAGCACTCTCTTCTCTTTCTTTGGCTTTTCTTCCAGAAACAAAACCCTATTTCCCTTCACCATCTACTGCCATCAAAGAAACCACCCAGCCACACTGTTCTTGAAGGAGTTCCACATGAGAATTGCTTTAGGAGGTTTCTTCTATGAACTTTAATTTCACTCATATTGTTCTTCATATTTATATAATATGTTATCATGTTGTATAATTAAGTTCATAGTTGGGGATTTAGATGTAGCCTCGCAAAACTACTCTATGTTATTAAGTTGAAGTATTCAATTACTAATATGTTTTCTTGTTTCATTCACTGATTTTATAGTTTAATTTGTTTGTTTATCTTAATGTTCGATCACCATTAGGGTTTCCCACAGATTATTTGATCAAGGTTATAGTACACATCATGCTTAATCTTGGTGGACATGTGAATGAATGAAGAAACTGCTATGCAAACATCCTGCCATGTGATTTCTTTGGTTCTTTGAAGTTTTATTATTCTTAATGGATTCTTAATTGGTAATCTAAGTTGAACATCACAACTAGGTTGCAGATTAAGAGTACTTAATCACAACCACACATCAAATGGATGATTATAAATAAGTAAAACGAACCCTAGTTGCAAATTGGAGAGCTGAGTACGTTTGACTTAATTTTCATGGAGTTGGCTTGTAAAGGTGAAATCGGTATCCCTAGTTCCATCAATCTGTCATTCATATTTACATATTTTTGCATTTCAAGTTACTTTACTTTTCAAACAAAAATCCAAAATCAATTTTTAGTTTCATTGTTTAGTTAGGTTTTACATAAAGTTAGTAACTTATAGAGGTCTAATAAGTCCTTGTGGTATGACACCCTTACTTGTGCCATTATATTATCCTTATATTTGCATTTGAAAGGAACACAACAAAATTTTGGTGTTTAGTCTCCTCTAATTGCTTTCTTTATAAACCCTATATGTTTTTGTTTGATTAGTTTAGATTTTTTTTTTTTTTTTTTTATACTTTTAATTTAGTTTGTTTTGATTTCAAGTGGTATAATATGATGTATGGTGTATGTCCTTTATGTGGTCAGACCAGCCATCCTCTTCAATTATGGCCAATGAGAGATGAATTTTCTACGTTTGTCCGAAAACACTCACACCAAACCAAGGGCCACTGCAACCATTGTCAAACACATATAGACCTATATGGAGGAACCTTTATCATGACCCTTGGAACAACATGGAAGCTCCAAATCAAGAATTTGCACATCCACCACAACATGACTCTTTTTACAATTCTTTAGAGGATACTTTTGAAGCTACTTGCTCAAAACAATTTGCAATTTCAACAATCAACGAGTAACACTATTCAGAACCACTTCATAGCACTAACTAAGTTGAAAATTCGAAGCAGATTCAGATTGTTCAAGCTTTAAATGAACAACAATCCGGTGGTGATTATGAAAAAGAAAAAGAGGAACAACCAAAGGAAGCTTGTTGTGCATATTTTCATAGTGAGGTTCTTGAGTTTTACGAAGATAAAGAGCTTTACACTCCTCCCAAGCGATATGTTCCACTAGTTCCTTTTCCAAGGAGATTTGTCAAACAAAAGCATGATGAGTGTTTGAAGCTCTTCCTTAGTCTTCTAATTCAATTGAATGTTTTTCAAATTCTATGTCAGATTCTCCATGTTGTTTTACATCTTTTTAGGTGGCATGTTTGGAGTCTTTGGAAGATGATTGGCTACCAAATCAAGAGGAAAATGAATTGAAGGTTAGACGACGACAAATCATTGCTGCCCATTCACCATATGAAAGAAGATTCGGAGTTGGACGATGAGATTGCTGCCTTGAATGAATTTTGTTCATCCTTAGTAGCTAAGCACTCATCCATTGAAATCATTGGTCCAGCCACATCATTCAATGATTTTTGAGGATATGGTTCTTCACAAGGAGAGACTAAAATGCCATCACAACAAAGTTCTTTTGGAAATTCAACGCACCATATTCAAAGTCCCTTGAAAGAAACCACTTCTTCCAACCAAGGTTCGGAGGTACCTTGATTTCCTGCCACCCTAGGCGTTCATCTATCATGGTACCATGTCTTGCTTAGACATTAAATAAAGCGCTTGCTAGGAGGCAACCTAGCTGGGTTTGTGTTCTTTCTTTTATTTGTTTTCTTTTAGTTTTCATTTTACTTTAATTCTTTGCGCTCTCTGTCTTGCTGCATTACAACATTTCATTCGTTTTTTTACGCATTGAGGACAATGCTTAGTGTAGGTTTGGCTGTGTGGTTGAAATTTTCTGTTTGATTTTAGTTTTTGGCTAAAATTTGCTTTTGCTTACTAATGTGAATGTATATGAGGGCTATGTTTACAATCAAGACTATGGTGTTGTCATGAAAATGTTTTGTATCATAATTTTTTTCACAAGGCTAGTACTTTTTGATTTATTATGGTTAAAGTATCATGCTCAAATTTTGGAAGAAGAATAGTGAAGACTACCCTAGCGAGCTATTTTGAACCTATTTGCTTCTTTGAAAGGGTTTAAAGTGTTTCTACTCCCATCTTTTTATTTCAGTTTCACTTCAAATGATCTAATTATTTCTGTTTGATTGAATGCTAAGAATAATCCTATGTTGCAGATGCCATGTGCTTGTCAGCACCTATGAATGAAATTGAGACGATGTTAGGCTTTGCATGTTTTAACCACTACAAGGCCTAATTCCCATCCCTTTGTGTGCTCCATTCACCCTTGTTGTAGTCAAATACTTTTAACCTAATTCTTTTATCACCCTCACCAAACTCTACCCATCTTAGCCCATTAAACCATACCTTATAGTTTGGGGAATACCAAAGTGATGAAGATAAAGATAGATTAAGCTCTAGATCAAGAATGTGGTGTGTACCAAGGTAACATGTGTTGGAATTGCAAATAAAAAGAAAAAAAAAAGAAAAGAAACAAAATCAAAGATGTAATTTCCAAATCCTTTCACTACCACACATGGGTCATGGACACCAAGAACAAATAACAAAGACCAATTCAAGTGAAGAGCCTGCTTATTTCACAACAAAGACACTTTGGTATGTCCCAAGCTCTAGTATTTCCTATCCAGTCTTTCATAGCCTCGTGCCTAAGCCTTACATTAAAACCTTGTGAAAGACCTAGCTGATCTTTGGGATGTATTCATGGGTGCTGGTAAGTATGTGTGCTATCCATATTCTTAATATTTGATTCCCTTCATGAGACTTGTTCAGAAATCGTGCTTTTATTTCATATTTCCTATATGAGCATTTTGATTCACTTTTACATAACTCCACTCACATATGTTTGTTAAGAGACCACACATTAGGATATGTGTAAAATTTTGAGTGAAATATGTGAGGACTAGAGTTGAGACGAATTCTATCTTAGGCATTTGAGTATGGTGTCTTTGAAATCATGAGTCATAGAGTTATGGTTTTACACTACACACATGATACGATTCATTGGAGTGACAGACTTTTAGTTTAAACGTAGGACTAAGCTTTCATTGATTATTATTAGTTTGTTTCAAGTATGCTTTAACCAATTTGTTTGCAGAGTCTATAAATGTTTGTGGACGTCATCACTGTAAACCCTCAGGAGACACAACTCCCCCTACTAGGGATACCTAGAGGTTTAAAGGCTTGTTTCACTTACTCAGTGCAATCACTTAACCATCGAACGTGATCTAGCTAGATTTTTCTTTGTTTTGTTTATTTTTAGTTCTAGTTTTGCTCGAGGACTAGCAAAAACTAGGTTTGGGGGTATTTGATAACTTATATATGTCATGCATCTATACCATCTATTCCTAGTCTCTTTGTGATATTTTTGAGTTAAATTGATTGTGTTTTACCCTCTTTTGTGTTAACGTGCAGTTAATTGTATTTTAGAGTCCATTTGAGGGCAAATAAGGCAAAATGGTGCTGAAAGTGGAGAATTCAATAAGGATTCTATTGTAGAGAGAGATTCAAAGTGAACAATTGAATATGGTGATGAATATGGCCTTTTAAGAGACCAATAACAGAAAACAAAAAAAAGGTTTGAAATAAAGGCTCAATTATTGAGTTGTGTTGGTATTCTATAACAGCTGCTTTTACTTATAAAATCTAGCTTTTCAGCCACTTTTACACAAGCTCCCTCTTGTGGATGCACAAAGCTCGCTCTCTCTTCTCTCTTTTTTTGGCCTTTCTTCTAGAAACAAAACCCTATTTCCCTTCACCATCTGCTGCCATCAAAGGAACCACGCAACTACACTGTTTTTAAAGGAGTTCCACATTAGAATTGCTTCAAGGGTTTCTTCTATAAACTTTAATTTCACTCATGTTGTTCTTCATATTTATATATTCAGTGATCATTTATGTAATTAAGTTCATAGCTAGGGATTTCGATCACTAGTACAAAAAATACTTTGCATGACGTAGGTATTGTTGTAGCACAAAGTCAAAAAACGTTGCCTGAAAATTAGTCCAACGATCACTTAATCACGTGAAAACCGTCGCGCAAAGGTAGTGAAAATAAGGTTTGTGTGACGAAGAAGTAACCCGCATCGCGCAAAGACCTTTTGCACAATGCAGGTTACACCTTCGTTACGCAAACCCTTTTTTTTTTTTTGACAAAATATTTTTTATTTAATTTTTTTTATAAATATTGTAATTAAATTATAAACAATAATTAATAAACCAAGAAAAAGTATTTAATTATAAAATATATGAAAATGTACATACAAGATGTCCGAACATAAAAGAAAAAACTACAAGTAGTCATCTAGATTTGATGCATCAGGTTATTGCGTATCGGCTGGGCGATGTGGCTAGAAGGTCGAAGATGGAGCAAGATCAGGTGCTGGTATCGAGATTTAAAGGTTGGACATATGTAAGGCCTGTAAAATTATACTCGTCTTCTCGTCCTAGCCGATAACTGGGCTACAATCTGGGCTTCTCGGGCTGCTTCTTGGGCCGCAATCTAGGACGTCGTAGGAGTATCCTCAGTAAGGGGTGTAGGTTCCTCAATCAATGGAGCACTCATGGATGAAGCAGTAGCTGCTGAAAATGTGAGAGGAGCATTAGTCATACTTCGACCAGGAACGATCAACTGCGAAATCTATACACTTTTTGAACCATAAAAATATAACATTAGAAACTAATCCTTTCTTGCATTTGAAACTAATCATTTTAGGAAAAAAAAAAACAAAGTAATGGGTATTCGATTCAATCAATACAAAGTAATATTCTACATCTTTGCATTCATATTTTTTCAACCTACAATGTTTTGTATGTTTAGCTCATACACAAAGAAAATCCTAGTGTTTTAGTAAATGAATCATGTGGAATGATCCATGTGATTTTGATGGCATGAGGTCTAAGTTTGAAAATTACACAGGAACATAAAAGATAGAGGTAGTAGTACTTGAAGAAAATCAATCAAAAGAGGTTCTTGTAAAGTTCACACAAGAAACATGTGGAAAGAAGAAAATAGTAAAAAGATGCCACCCAACAAATTCCTTTTCGACTCACATACAAGACAGAACTTGGATGTCAACAAGGGCATCAACCAGTCTAAACCAGTCAGTAGCAAAATGTAGAGAGGTATCTGATTCTTTAGAGTGGGAAACAGAAAGGAGATGTATGCATATGGAATCCTTATCAATAAATTAGCTCAAAATTGGATAAGGGAAGTTATGGTTAGCACTGTGTAACCAATCCCAGTCCACTATATCTACTAACCCAAAAAAAAAAAAAAAGGAAAAAAAAAAAAAAAAAACAGAAGCAGAGAAAATTAGAAAAGAAAATGGAACCAAGTGACATCTAGTAAACCACTTGTCACAAACAAGTATTAAATAGCAATTATAATTCATCCTCACATTTGCTTTGCTCCCATCAATCACAATACCATATCATTGAAAAGCAACAAGTTCTTCTTAAAAAGAGAAAGCAAAGATAGACACTTGGGGACAAAAAATCTACACCTACATGTCAAACCACATATATCTACACCTACATGTCAATACCTCCCAAGCGCCCCCTTGATAGTTGAAGAAATGTTCAGGAATCAGTCGTTGTTCACTAGTAATGTTCGAAGCAAGAAACATGAGAAAGCAAAGCACTAGCAATTTGGAGGGAAATAGAACTCAAAGAAGACCACGTAATAATAAATTAGAGCAATTGAAAACATGAGAGGACTTCAGGATGTACCAAACTTTTGGATGGGAAAGTATTACTTTGCAAGACAAATATCCTTGTGGTAAAGCACACCCTCTTTGTTCTAAATGAGCTGCCATGTGAAACATAAGAAATGAGCCATTTCTCACGTAGACTCCAATAGGTTGCAGAGAAGATATAGGAAACAAAGGCAATATACAGATTAAGGGAACAAGGGCAATACCAAAGTTCATTACATTTAATAGTTCTCAAAGTAAATTGAAAGTTTAAGTACATGGAATGATTAAATTGATTGACATCATGATAATATCATCAAGTTTGCTTGTAGCTACCATTTGAAATAAAAGTAGTGATTCAATGATTAAATTGATTGACATCATGATAATATCATCAAGTTCATAGCTAGCTAGCTAAGGTAGAGAGAAAGTTTGAAGGGATAAGAAGTCATCATAGATGGCAATTGGTACATGATTTATATAATGGAAATCTACCTTAATCCAATTATTAATCCTAAAATTGTATCTTACGACATAGGCGCATTGCAAATTCTCATTTATTATTTTCAAATTCTCATTTAGTAATTTTCATTTGCTTGCTTTACATAGTTTGGTTATACATTTCTTTCTCTTCATAGTGGAACATAACGACTTTTGCTTCCAGTCCATCTCCAACTTGTTATAGGAATGCACTAATTCTCTTACATGTATTATATTATATAATTTGTTTTTCTAAAAGGATTACAAATTCCTTTGGCCGAATTGACAAGACAACAAAGCCTAATCAACCCCATCATCACTGGTTCAGTTACGCTAGTAAGTAATCAAATCACACCAGAAGAGTTGCATCTTTGTACTATTAATTATATGCCATCTTTTGCAAGGGTTCTTCTTATGCTAAATATGCACAAGATCAAGCCACTTTCCACAAGTTCTATCTTACATTAATTAGCATGTAGTCTGAAAACTAAAACAAGCTATGTGAAGATACTTCCAAAAGTTGGACCATGAGGTACAATGTTGAAGATGAAGCAGCTACAAAAAGTGTGCAGATGAGTGGTTTGCTAAGCATGTCAAGTTATTAATAAGTGACTAATAAGCAGCTGTAAAAAGTGTGCAGAAAAGTGTTCAGATGAGTGGTTTGCTAAGCATGTTAAGTTATTAATAAGTGACTAATAAGCAGGTGTAAAAAGTGTGCAGAGGAGTGTAAAAAGGTTACTGTAGTTTCTATTACATAATAATAGCAATATCTAATTTTAGAACTTTCCTTCTTTCCATTTTCCTGAGCCCAATTACCTATGCATTTGCCCCGCAACCAATTAAAAAAAATCACAAATTTGCAACCAGAGCTTTCAAATAAAACCCTAATTTAGGATTAAAGCAAACATAGATTCTTGCAACACTCACCAAATAAAACCCTAATTACCCTAATTATCCTAATTACACTTAAAGTAACAACAAATAAAACCCTAATTTAAGTGTATATATGATAATTAGGGCTTCCTAATTACCCAGTTACCTTTGTCTTTATCTAACGATGGGTGGGTAACGGCGAAGAATTCCTCATGCACTGTATTGCATGTGGTGGATGTTCAGCGTCTTCGAAAATCACTCAAGGAAGTGGCAGATGAAGGAAGACAAGGACGACCGAAGTGAGAGAGAGGGAAGTGAGAGACCAAGTAAAAGAGAAATGTTTGGACAATTGAAAATTGCAATGCCTAATTTTACCCCATTTTTTCGAATTCAAAAGAGCGCCTAATTTTGACAATTGGAGCCCCAAAATTTCACCCACTTGCGTGATGCATGTATAAATTATGACGTCATGCAAAGGCTCTTTGTGCAACTATCACACTGTGGTGTTGTGCTAGTTATTTTTATTTTTTTTAATTTTAAAATTTATTGAAAATGTGACTTTACTCCTTTTAAATTCAACTTTTTCTTACATAAAACCCACAATAATCTATTTTTCCAACAAAAACCCGATCCAAACTACAATAATAAATTTAAAGCTACTTAATAAATATACATACCATTCAATTTCTTAAGTGTTATACGTACAAAAAAAATAAATTTAAGCTACTTAATAAATATATATACCATTCAACTTGATGGGATACGCATTCTATGAAATTAGTTTCAACGATCCAATCGTCAAACTTGTTTGTATATATTTCGAGATCGCATACAACGAAAATCACAAAAAATAAACATTTAGAGAGCAAGTAACGGGATAAAACTTTTTAAGGTTATAAACGAAAAATCACGATTTAACGGTAGTTTTAACTTCGATTTTGATGATTTTTTACAGCTACACTCCTTGACCGTACATGAATACAATGAATGAATTCGATCTTCAATTTAAAATATTTACACTAGTGGATACTACAAAATCTTATGTTATACTTAATGAAAGTATAAATAAACTTCAAGTGTTAGTGAATCTATTGTTTTGATGGGATACGCATTCTACGAAACTAGTTTCAATGATCTAATCGTCAAACTTGTTTGTATATACTTTGAGATTGCATACGCTGAAAATTGCAAAAAATAAACATTCAGAGAGCAAGTAACCGGACAAAACTTTTCAATGGTTATAAACAAAAAATCACGATTTAACTGATTTTTTATAGCTACACTCCTTGACCTTATATGAATACAATGAATGAATTCGATCTTCAATTTAAAATATTTACACTAGTGAATACCACAAATCTTATGTTATACTTAATGAAAAGTATAAATAAACTCTTAAGTGTTAGTGAATCTATCGTTTTGATGGGATACGCATCCTACGAAACCAACTTCAACGATCCAATCGCCAAACTTGTTTGCGTATGCTTCGAGATAACATACGCTTAAAATCGCAAAAAACAAACATTCAGAGATCAAGTAACAGGACGAAACTTTTCGATGGTTATAAACGAAAACTCATTATTTAACGGTAGTTTTAACTTCGATTTTGATGATTTTTTACAGTTACACTCCTTGATCCTATATGAATATAATGAATGAATTCGATCTTCAATTTAAAATATTTACACTAGTGGATACCACAAAATTTTATGTTATACTTAATAAAAAATATAAATAAACTCTAAGTGTTAGTGAATCTATCATTTGATGTGATACGCATCCTATGAAACTAATTTCAATGATCCAACCGTCAAACTTGTTTGCATATGCTTCGAGATCGCATACGCCAAAAATTGCAAAAAAAAAAAAAAAAAAAAAAAAAAAACTCAGAGATCAAGTAACAGAACAAAACTTTTCGACGGTTATAAACGAAAATTCACGATTTAGCAGTTATTTTAACTTCGATTTTGATGATTTTTTACAACTACACTCCTTGATCCTATATGAATACAATGAACTAATTTAATCGTCAATTTAAAATATTTACACAAGTGGATACCACAAAATCTTATGTTATACCACAAAGTTGTTGACTTTGCGTGACGAAGGCATGCATTCATTGCGCATCATGCAAAACTGCTTTGCGTGACAAAGGTGCACCTACATCATGCAAAGCTATTTTGCGCAACGAATGCACACCTTCGTCACGCAAAAGACGTTTCCGTGACGTGGCTTGTGTGTCGCGCAATATTTTGACGCCAAACCAAGACTTTTACCCTTTTTTTCCCAACATTGGGCCACGAAGGTGTTCCTTCGTTGCACGAAGCTGTTTTGTGCCATGTTGGTCTTCGTTGTGCAAAGTTCCGTTGTGCAAAATGTCTTTGCGTGATGTTTTGTTGTCACCGTTGTGCAAACATACTTTGCACAATTCAACTTGCTTCGTCGCGCAAGTTGCCATCGCGCAAGTGTGTTTTTGTACTAATGGATGTAGCCTTGCAAAACTACTCTATGAAATTAAGTTAAAGTATTCAATTACCAATTTGTTCTCTTGTTTCATTCATTGATTTTATAGTTTAATTTGTTTGTTTATCTTAATGTTTGATTCCTGTTAGAGTTTTCCATAGATTATTTGATCAAGGTTATAGTACACATCATGCTTAATCTTGGTGGACATGTGAACGAATGAAGAAATTGTTATGCAAACATCATGCCATGTGATTTCTTTGGTTCTTTGAAGTTTTATTGTTCTTGTTAAAAGACTTTCAGGTCGAGGTAGACTTGGACTTTGAGAAAATCCTCTTGTCTTCCTTGGTGCGGATTCGTACCAAGTCCCAGAATATCTTGCAAGAGTTAGCTTGTCTTAGGAAATACCTTGGTAATATCAACGACTTGAATATAGCCTGATTGATCAAGATAATGACTTTCTTAAGTGAAGTGTGCTATGGAAGCTAGAAGATTATCAGTTTAACATGAGAGAGAAGGGATTTGCATGGTTGCATGGCATTCTTAGCTGCATGATTTAGGCTTTCCTAGGGTGATAGTAAGGCTAATGGTTGAGATGTTTGATAGAAAGCTGTGGGAATTACTAAGGTTCCATGAATGGTGATTCTTGAGGCTTGGAGTATGCTTTTGGGCTAAATGGAACTCTCTGGGCTTTGTCCTAGGTGGTTCTCTCTCACTACATTATCTCTATCTCTATTTCTATGTTATTATGCGTGTTCCTCTCCTCTCATTTATGTAATGGCTTTTCCCTCCTTATGTAAGTGAAGGGTTTTCCTTTAGGCTTCAAGGGAATCTCCCTTTGTGGCTTGGTATTCCCCTTTCTTTCTCCGTAGCCTCATATTATTCCCCTTTTGGTGTAAGATAGCTACATTGATGAAACCTTGCAATTTGTTTCTTCCTGAGATGCAACTTTCCTAGGGCGACCTTCCATAGACGCTATTTCTGGTAGCGCGTCTCATGGCTCTTGTGCATTGGTTGTCTGTGCAGGTTGGGAAGGGAAAGTTAGCATTAAATGCCTAACTTGCTGGGCTTAACATACATTTAATGCAAGAATCTATTTTTGTCCTAACTAAGGGAGTTAGCTTGCTAGGGAAAAAGGTAAACTAAGCTAGTTCTTTCTCAATGATGCACGTGTGAAATGCAAAGGTATGTGTTTGGATCTTGGGGCCCCAAGGAGCCCAAAGTCTTCCATAACCTTAATTCCATGTAGGCCCAATAACTTTCTGTAACCATCCACACCACAATCCACTTGACAAGTCTCGAATATGTGACTTGGGCTTAGCATGGCAGTGATTCGCATGAGGAAGCATGGCGTGATGAAGAGGCATGAGCATGGAGTGAGTATTAGGCTTAATCACCGTGGCATAGCGTGTTTGTAAATATATTCCTCATCAATCTCATGCCTTGACATGTGTTTGGGCTTGAATGTAGGCTTTGCATGACAATTAGGCTTTGAAACTTGGTTGGATTGGTGTGTGACATTTTTGGGCTCCAACAGTTCTTAATGGAATCTTAATTGGTAATCTAAGTTGAACATCACAACTAGGTTGCAGATTGGGAGTACTTCATCACAACTACACATCAAATGGATAATCATAAATAAGTAAAACGAACCCTAGTTGTAAGTTGGAGAACTGAATACGTTTGAGTTACTTTTCATGGAATTGACTTGTTATGGTGAAATCAATATCTCTAGTTCCATCAATTTATCATTCATATTCACATTCTCTTGCATTTTAAGTTACTTTACTTTTCCAACAAAATCCAAACTCAATTTATCACTTTCATTGTTTAGTTAGGGTTCACATAAAGCTAGTAAGTCATAAAGGTCTAATCAGTTCATGTGGTTCGAAACCCGTACTTGTGCCGTTATACTATCCTTATATTTGCACTTGAAAGGAACACAACAATCTCCAACTTGTTAATTATTATCTGCACAATCCAACAAGTTTAGGGTTTATAACAAAAGGCTTCGATATTAGTTGAAGTGAGATTTGGATATTTAAACTTTTCTTTTTCTATGTCAACCGATGTGGGATATTTCAACAAAATAATCATGCATTTTTCTATATTTGATGTTCTTTTTTGTTTTTATATTAGAGGACTGCATGATGAATTTTATTAAAATGCAACTGTAAGTTTATTTTACAAAATGAACTATATAGATATAATTTTAATCATGAGTTGTGCGTATTCTATGGAATCGAAATACTTTTTGAATTGATTAGAAGATATTTTCAATCGACTAGAATCTGTTACTTGAGCAAAACTAAATCTTATAGAATCATATTGAATATTTAACAATACATTCAGTATCTTGCTAAAAAATCAATCATTATATAACAAGTACACATTATGTAACCAATTATGTCTCGACCTGGCAACGCATGTTTGTATGGTTTATGGGCTGAGCTGCTGCAACATTCTGCTGCTTTATCCTTATTTTACAACTCTAGTGAGTCTCTCTAGTACACTGCCATCAACTTATTTTACAACTCTGCCATCCTACAATTGGGACCAGATTTCTTAATAACCTAGGACTTTAGCCCTTAACTCTTAGGGAACACGCCCCAAAGAAAACTGTAAACCCATCTCCTTCTCTCTCTAGATATCAGTGGTAATAGGGAGAAATGCACAAAGTGTTCTGATCATGTTATTTGTAAAACATCTTATTCAAAAGTATAAGCCTTGTATTGTAGTTTCATCCTACTAATACTATATGTATATAGTATCTAGTTGGGTAGTTGTAGGAAGAAAAAAAAAAAACCTTGTACAGGAGTGTTTAGATCAAATTTTTTTTATAGAACACTTTATTAAAAAAATACAAGACCTCCTATTTTGATTCCATCCTAACTTTCCCACTCACTAGAAGACTCGTTCTTGTCAGATAACTCTTCGTAATAGGGATGGGTTCGGTTTTATTAAGTTTCAATGGGCACGAACCCACCTCTACTTCGTAGTATATAGGAGTGCATGTGACTTGTGAGCACCCAAAAGCTTGATCATCCATCTTCTAATTTTGACTTGTTCGTTGTGTCCTAATGTTTGGAAGGATCTCTCTGTGCTTGTGCTTGGAAAATTATTTCAGTCCAAGATTTAAATAAAAAAGTACCAGTTTTAAGGAACATTATATAATATGCCAATTTTACGGAAACCAATGCCACCCACATTGCATGCATTTTTAAGGTCGTAACAAATAGTGAAAGGTCTGCTTTTTCCATTGATACGTAAGAGCAAGTGTAAGAGGTGGTTTTTGTACGTATTATCTTACTGCAATTGTTTTCTTTTACTCCTTTACTTCTTTGGGGGCAGGGTAACTACAGCACCAGTGGTTTACAAACTAGTGAAAGTGACGAAATTAGGTCACTTTCAGGGCAAAATTGGGAGTGATACTGGACCACCTTTGGTTGCTCAGATTGGCAGACATTGCTCAAAGCATAGCTGCATAAGTTTCCCATTAGTAGTAGATTAATTCAGATATTTATAAATGAGATCACACTTTGATAAATCTTTTGACCATTTTGTTTTTAAGTTTTAGTTTTTACTTTAACTACTAAAATGTGGCTTGAAAGACACTGATCCATATATATCAGTCCATATATCTCAAATACCAGTCCCTATTTGAAATAGTTGGCACGTATGACAGTCTTCATTGACCAATAGACCCATTTATCATGTCACTAAAGGGGTCATCTGATGTTTTCTGCTTAATTTATAGTTGGAGAAGGTATATGAAAGAAATGAGAAAATAGGAAGAGTGGAGAAAGATGATGGAAGAGATGTTAAAAAAAATGTGCAAGTAAATGTGACAACAAAAACTAGGACACAGGAGCTAAAATAATTTAAGTTGATTTCCACTTTTAAGATTTTTTTTTCATTAATTCTTCTTTATTTCTTCCCATTATCTCAACATCCTTCTTCATAACTCATTTTCGTCTCAAACTCTCAAGCACAAAAAGATAAAACCCGAAAAAATCAAACAGGCCTTGAGTCACATGTGAATTTTACACTAGCAATATATAAAGATTCATATATTAATGTTAGGTAAATTTAACTATGCATACTTTAATAATATTTCCTAGTCCGGGATCTTGCTTGGTAATTGGTATGTCAGTCATGTACAAATTAGGGCAGGGCATGATGCTAATCTTGCAAACATCATCACCCTAGAAAGTTAAAACATTTCACAACAGGATGGAATGAAATGGTAGTAAGTTTTAACATCGCATTGTAAGGCTAATTCCATCCCCTTCTTCTTAGTGTAGGTAATATTATTTGTTCAAAAAAAAAAAAGTATACTATTTAATTCAATACAAGTCACCAAATGAAGCCATCTAATACAATTTTGTGTGTTGTTAGTATGCTTTGGGATATTCAGAGACTGCAATTCAAGTTCTACTTTGCGGTTTTGTTTTCCTACAGATTTAGAAACAGCAATGCAATTTCTTTTTTGATTAGTAATTGACTCTTATAATTAGCATAAATATTGTTTGATGTATTGTTAGTATTGTAATATTTTGTTGATTTTTTTTACATAATATACATAAAAACCGAAGGAATATAATCATTTTCTTTGTACGAAAGAATTTATAAATAAAACAAATTTATTCCAGTGTTTTTGTTTAATTATACGAAAACGAAAGCACAGGTTTTCAAAATCACAACCGGAGAAAGAAAAAAATCCCAAAAAAGTATTTTGGAAATGAAATTCTAGATTTCTACCAACAAAATATCATTAGATCAAATAATCGTGGGCAAAAATCTCGAAAAAGTTAGGCATATTTATTCAGCGATTTTAGACCAATTAACATCTAGCTAGCTAGTTTCTGCTATTCATATTTTTAATCCAAGGGGTGGTTGCATACATTGGTCTCATCATCACACCTAGTGTCTATAAAAGAAAAGGAACCGCACTTTTAAACAACCAGAGCTTTTTCTTAACAGTAGTCATTTTCCAAAATGTCTGTATCAGATTTCTTTTTTCTTGATGATATTTTTTTCCTTCTGTAATTTGAAGGGTATCAAATATTTCCAATAACTAGTATTTTGCAGCTGGCATCAATCAGATGCAGATGTACCAAATATTCAACAAATGGCAATTTTACAAAGAAAATGGCAATTATCAATAAATGAGAAAAATACTTAAATGGAATGGATTTAATACAATAAACATTTATATTTGAAATTAATTAGAGAAGAGAGAGAGATGGAGATCATTTTCTTGGGATGAGAATTGAGATGCATTCTTCTTTCACCTTTATGTGTGAAACATTATGCAATACCTATATTTAGGTAATTGTAACATGCAAAATGGTCCAAAAATTTAAACACACTAGTCACCTCTCCTTTTCCTTTGGCTCTCTCATGGTCATGGTTGATACTTTTGCCTTGTTGCAGTTGCAGAGTGCGAGAGAGAGATGTGAATTTAGGGTCTCCTCTGTCTGCAAACGCATGCGGTTTTCTGCAAACTGCATGGGGTTTGCTCTTGGAGTGATTTTTTTTTTTTTTTGACAAACGATAAGGTTAGTGGTTTAATTGTTAGTTGTCAGGGGATCAGGATTGATGGAAATCGAGTTCGCACCAACGTGCATAGGCATGATTGCTAGTAAAATGCCATCTCCACACGATAATATTCAAGGTGCAAACATCGGGACCACCCTCCTTTCTTACGTCCTCTTACATCTTTTGATTTTGTTTTTATTATTAACTTTTTTAGCTTTGCAGTCCCTCTAATATTACATCTAAATCTAAGTGAAATGATAATTCCACCTTCTGGCTCTATTAATACCCTCCTCCCATCCTCTTTCTTTTCCACCAAACCCTAGTTCACTAGCTCTCTCTCTCTCTCTCTCTCTCTCTCTCTCTCTCTCGCGCTCTCCCCCCCCCCCTCTCTCTCTCTCTCTCCTCTCTCTCTCCTCTCTCCCCGATGAAAGGAGTTTGCAGTGTGCATCCATATGTTCTTATCATGCACTGGTAGCAGTTGAAGCTGCCAGCATGATCTTATAACTCCTTACTTCGTTTAGGGAAGATCAGATCATCTGGCAGTTTCACCTGTTATTGGTAGCATGAGATCATCAAAACCCTAATTCCCACATAACACCTTATAATCCCTAGCTACTGGAAATAAAAAGGTATTGTTTCATGACCTCAATTAATTCAGCTTGTCAATATGTAATTTATTAGTATATATGTGTTTCGGGTTTCGATAAATTGTTTTTATAATTTATCTGTTCTTTTTTTTTTTTTTTTTTTTTTTTTTGCGCAAAACTTGCACGGAAATGTCAGATATTTGGGGGTTTTAGGGTTTTTTAATGACACAACACAGTACGATGATTTCTTGCTCCTCAACAGGCACTTTGGTGATCGAGCCAATACCTAGCCGTAGTCTTTTAGATAAATAGTAGTTATACGGCCGGCCGTACTCAAATCTGCCAATATGTTAAGATTTCATATATTCGTATATGTGTTCATTATCTCATCATCATTAATTCAGTGAAGGGTTTCCATTAAATACTATATGGGGTGAAATTTGGTCATCTGATTATCTGAACCTTTTGTCTGGATTATAATTTTCAATTGGAGGTTCCTATAATTGTTCTGTGTTTGTTGATTCGGAATCAAGCCTTAGGTTGGTTCTTACATAGTTAATGGTTAGTTTTCTAGAGAGAGAGAGAGATGATGCATAGTTAATGGTTAGCTTGGTTCTTACATAGTTAATGTTGCAGGACTAACTATTTCTTGAGGGCTTTTGTATATAGATGGTCTGAACTTATGAATGTGTGATGGTCAGATTTGTATATATTTCAACTGCGACTGGGTCCAATTACGTACACATCTCTCAAAACAATTTATAGTTCTTATGAAATTCACTTGAAATTAAACAAAACGTGATGAAACTGCTTGAGATATAGGAAACACTGATATGACTTCAATAAAAAACAGGAGTGGTGAATTTCGCCAATTTTCAGAATATTTTAATTGAACACAAAAGAAAAAAAGAAGTTTCTTTGTTAAGCTACTTGCTGGTCTTGTTTCCGTGGTTGGATATATCATCCTTTTGAGCATAGTTTCTTTGTTATACTTTCTTGCTGTACATTTCTGTTATTGTTTCAAGGTTAGCTTACTTCCTCCAAATTAATCTAATGTAGATGAAAAGAAGGAGAGGAAAATTGGGCATGTGATTACAGTGGCCCTTCGGGGATGTTCAATGAGACAAAGTTGTTTGTGTATATGCTGGCTATATTGCAGCCATAACTTGAGTACAGGCTGCAGTCATTTTAGTGCTCATCTTCTCAAATTGAGAAATAGCATATGCAGCCACATATGGCATGCATGAATACCACCTTAGGAGCACTTACATGACACTGATACATTGCCGTCTAGTGTCAATAGTACAACGACATGTAAATTTCTCTTTACGTGACGTTGTATTATTGGCACAATGTTGACATCACGATGGCAATGTATCTGTGCTATGTAATTTGCTCTCCACCTTTAGGATTCAAAATGAAAATAAGTATCATATATTTTAATCACTTCATCACAATGCAAACTAGACACAAGACTAGTTCTGGAAAATTTTACTTCTCAGTAGATAACCTGTTAAATTGGCTGTATTTTCCTAAATGTGCAACGGGATAGCAGTGATGATGTAATTTCTCTACTGTGAGCCCATGTGAATAATGTAATGAACCTCTCTCTCTCTCTTAAGAGTTTCTCTGCATGTTGGTCGTTGAACTTTGGGCCCTCTCTTTTGGTAGAAGGTATAAATGGAAAAGATTCCATGGAGTTTTCATATTTTCCTGGAGAACCAAATAATCTAAAACGTCACTTGTTTGATTCTCCCAACTCTTTCTACACTTCTCATCTGTCAATTACCGTTCATGAGAAGGACATTATTAAATATGAGGTCATGTATATATGATGGATGATGACAATGGCTAATTAATATGCCCAGCACAGCTTGCTTCAGAATTCAGATGGGCATGCAGTAAAATAAATATTACACTGATTAATCTCTACCCGTGAGAAGATTAATACCTTATAACTTTAACCAGGGAAGATAGAATCCAAAGAGGTTAATTGCCAGAATAAGAAGTCGAATCTGGAACTGGGAAAAAGATGGAAGCTTCATACCTAGGGTTATAACTTATAAGTGTAGAGGACACCAAAATTTCTACAGTAGTGGTTGGATGAATCTTCTCATATAATAAAAAAGACAAAAATGATGACTGAATGTACAAAACTACTACTGATATACCTGACACGATATGAATAATGCAAGCTAAGTTTACAACAAAAAATATTAACTTGAAAGTGGGAATCATATTTGCATTTCGTCCAATATTGGAAACCAACCCCAATTCATCCTTTCACATGTATCTGGAAATTTACTTCCAACTTGAAATCAAATTAAAATTATCAGCATAAGATAGTGAATGCTAGGGTGTCACATAACTCAAAATGATATTGATGATGTTCGTATGTCTCTTAACTTGTTCATATCAAAATTTCAGATTTTTATATCAAACGGTTTATTTATGGTAATGAAATAAAGGAGCAGCGCGCAGTGTTGTCAAAGTGACGTTCTGGGCTTCTTTGGGCTTTTTGGAGTTCAAGATTGTGTCTTTTGGGTTCGAGGCCTTGTGCAATTATGTTCGGGACATCTCAAGCTTTAATTCTATCATTTTGGGCCTGTTTTGGAGCCCTGAAAATCCAAAAACGTGGCTGATTTGTGACTGGGCGAATTTTCCATATTTGTTTAGGATTATGTTTCCTAATTTTCTTTTACGTGATTATGTATCCTAGTTTTTAGAAGACATTTTCTAGGTAGGGTTTTATTTTGTAGTAGTGTATCCTAGTTTTTAGAAGACATTTTCTAGGTAGGGTTTTATTTTGTAGTAGTATAAATAAGGCTATTTAGTCTTTAGGGAGAAGAAGAGGAGAACGCACACACTATTTTGGAGAATTTCAGACTTTTTACTTACAGGGTGTTTTCTATCATATTTTTAATAATATTTTATTTTATGATTGTTTGTAACTAATTTCGTTTGCTAGGACGAGGCCACAAGCCTTAACAAGAATATGTAGTTTTGTTTCAGTTTGCTTATGATATTATGCATGCAAGTTTTGAATTGTTAATCATTGTTTAAAACTATTTAATTGTCTTGATGATTGGCCACCATTAGGATATTTAGAAAAGTAATTTGATGCAATTTTGACGGATGACTGTCCTTGGAATTGACTAAGGCTTCTTGTGGTTAATATGTGTAACTTCTTATGATGGACGATACGTCTTAAGGGTTATATGATTTTTCAAAAGGTTTTCACAAAACTTAATGAGTCTTGCATGTTCACATTTGATTTAGACGTCACGGACGGATTGCATCTTAGATATACGTTCTATGTTGAAGGTTCCAAGTAGGATATATATATATATATATTAGGAAAACCTAACATTCAAATATGCATGTGTAAGTCATAAGTAATTAGAAGAACTACATAAGATTGTTAAGGTGACGGCGGAACCCTACTACTCAAATAAAATTTTAAACTATTTTCTTTTGTTTTATTTACTTTGCCAATTTATTTAATTGTTTTTAATTAAATTCGTTTTTAATATTTTAAGTCATACAATCTTTTTTTTTTTTTTTCAAACTTCGCTTTAAATAATTAATTAAGATTTAGTTTAACATAAATTATTCATCAATCCCTGTGAAGAACAACCTCGCTAGAGCCATCTATACTACGATTACCTTATATTCTTGCAAGTATTTTAAAAGATTTTATCTCTACTTTTACAAGTGATAAAAATCCTATCAGATATTCCATGCCCAACAATTATACGGATCCTACATGCAATTAATTAAGATGAAAATGTATCAGTATGACAAATGAATCATGCCGTAACGTGTTCAAACACAAACAAATGTGTGATAGACAGGGGTGGAGCTATCCATAGGCCTGAAGATGCTTTGGCCCCTTCTTTATCTCAGCACCGTTATAACATTATGGAGTAATAGCGATAGATTGGGAGCAAAATCCTATAATTTAAAGTTTGTGTCCACCATATTATTTTTTTCTCAATCAAAATAAAATTCATTAAAATAGAAAGTTAATCCAAAGATAAGGACCATCCAAAAAAGAGTTTAAAATAGTCAAGCAAAATTCAACTTTATAGAAATAAATTACAATGAAATAGGCCCAAAAGAGGCAACCCATATTAACACAAAAGCAAAAAAACCCTAGAACTAAAAATAGCAAACAACCACACCACCACCTAGAAGACAGACGAACCAACAAACCAAATGGATCAACGAAAAATGGGGTAGACTAGTGCAAAAAGCACTTTAAAATCTACTAACCACCGAGGAGTGCTGCTAGAGAAGATCCATAAAGGAAACATCCAAAGAGTTTAATAGCTGAGGTAGATGATATAGGATATGTGGTGAGGAACGATATTTGGAGAGGAAAATGGCAAATCTGAGACAAACTCAAGGTAGACTGAAACAAAGCCCAGGCAACACTGAGACAGAAGCTCAAACCAAATACAACCGAGAAAAATAGACAAAGCAAGTTAAAGAAAAAGGAGGAAAAGGTTGGGGAAAGAGAGAAGAGGATTGAGAATTGAAAGGATTTGGCTGCCTCCAACCCTAGCCAAAGAGGGGTCGGCGGCTAAAAAGAAGTGTTTTTAGCATTGGTCAAGAGAGATGAGAGCTTTTAGGAAAAAAATAAGATAGACTTGAGATATCATCATCTTGGTTCTTAAACAAATCGTAGTTTTATAAGTGGTTCTAATACTAAAAGTTCGTAAATTGATTTCCTTGTATTTAGCAAAACATATACCTTCAGTTCTTCAGTAAAAAATTTCATCAATTGGATTACATGGCATGTCATAAAACCAACAATTGATTCTTGAATTCTAACCATTGCTTAGATTTGATCTCTTAACTTTCACTATTCAGGATTGGACATGTGAGACCAAATGGTGCGCGTTTCATTAAATTCAGAGACTTTAGCCAACGATTGTAAACTAGAGCGGAAGTTCATACAGACTGATTTTAAATTTTTGATGATAAAAACAAAAGCTGGCAAGAAATGACCTCTCTCGTTTCTTGTAAATAAATCAATGTGCTAAACCTAAAGACAACAAGAGCAGAGCCCCCAATTACTGAGAAATTGCAAGGAAACAAGCTCGACAGCAGAGGCAACAAAGCAGTAAGCCTACAAGACTAAAAGCAAACAAACAGCCTAGCCTGCAGAGATTCAGAGAAGTCTGGACGCAGAGCCAGGAATAATTAGCACTTTAACCGTGCAGATTATGATTGACGAGTGACAACCCATCTTTGTTTACTTTTACCTTGTCTGTTAGATTAGCTAGCAGTTTAGCGTTCAACAGAAACTAGTATGTAAAACTTCTTTCGTTTTCGTTTGCCTGCTGACCGCATTATTTGTCATTTCCCAACATGTTTAACCGTTTCACGAAAGACACCCAAATAAAACCAATTATAAACCTTTAATAAATAAAATATAAATATAAATACACTAAACCGACAATAAAGTGTATACATTGATACAAACTTGAACTATATTATTGCTATTTTATTGTGAGGTTTAGCCAACTCCTTCAATCCATATGTGTAGATAATATCATTTGTAAAAAAATTAAAACAATAATGATAATAATAACTGTCTCTCTTAATCCATTTTTTATAGGGCACTTTAATGAAAAGCTCTCGATACTGTTTACTTTAACGAAGAACTATATTTTTATACTAAAAAGTCAATCCTGATACTATTCACTTTACCTTTTATTTTGTCTTTGTCATTAAAACTCAAAGTTTTCAAACTTTTTTCATTAGTTTTTCTTTTTTTTATAAGTTTGTACCTAGTTCTACTGGATATTTAGTGGTTTTCTATATTTAACTTTTAGCCACTACTAGCAACAAGTTATAACCGTACTCATCTCCTCACCTCCTGTAAGGGAAAGCATCAAGTTCGACACGCATGGGTGACGAGTTTGAAATCTAGTTGTTATGGATTATCAATTGTGCATCTTCACCCAAATCCCCATCCCTCCCCCATCTTAGAGTAGAGAATATTATTTCAAGAGATTGTGGTTGGAAATCTTTCTTCACCATTCTAAGATATAGTGTGCAATGATGCACCAGAACCTTTTAGTAAATTCATATTAGGCAATAAATATTACTTTATTTGGAGATGAGAACAGCTTATTGGGTTGAGAAGTAACTGGTGACTTGCAGAAGCAATTGCAGGTAGTAATAACTTGCAATTCTTCTCAATCATGCTGAGAGATTACTTGCCAAGAAAACTGCCACTGGTAGTTTTGAGAAAGCATTTTTGAAGCCTGACTCAAAAATTTCCTAGATGTAAATTTAGATTCAATAACTAACATTTCTTTACAAAGCCTACAACTGATATACTTCCCCGTAAGTGGGTCTACATCTATGATCAAGGACTGATCTAAACTGAGAAATACCCTTTCTATTCTTCCCTCGCGCTGCTAGTTGAACCGGAAGACCTTGAACCATGGATAAACGGTTTGTATGCGAGGAAGGAAAATTAACAGCGAACAATCATCTTGTGGTTGCAGCGTCTTTTCTGGCTAATCTCGATTCAGTGACCAAACCATGGACCCTCTTCCACTTCTAACAATAAAACATTACTCTCTTTACATTCTCCTTCAAGGCTGGTAATGGTCGGACTCCAGACTCTCCAGTAGCGCGTGTACCCTTAGCAGTGTGACCAGTAGAACCATTCTCTTGGATATCTGGCTCCAGATAGAATCGAGCACGGAAAGCAGCCAAATGTGCATAATATGCAGGAGGTACTGCAAAAGGATATAGCATATAATTCAATAATTTTTTTGCAGGCAGTATCCTTGTCTATCATGGCTTTGTTACAGAACTGATTATGAATGAGCAGAAAATTATCCGGCAACGTTACAACGATGAACAATGGCTTACCAACAGAGACGGAGCGTGTGCACCTTGCATATGTGTAACAAAGGTTGTTTGTCAATGACTGGATTCCATCAGCAGTAAAGTTATTCTCATCCCAGAGAACATGGTAGTGAGCTGGGCGACTTGTCCCCTGTCATATAAGATAAATATCCATACATTGAACTATCAAAAGACAATAAGAGAATACAAAGCAAAATAAATGAAAATTGCAATTAAACTTTTGTTTAAAAGACCACTAGCACGTTATAGCCATACATTATTTGAAAACTTAAGGCCATCACAAAAGGCAAATTTTTTGGAACATGATTGTTTCAGATTTTATGGAATATGGTTTCAATGAGATTCCAGGGCAGAACTGCAGAGATAAGAAGTGAATACACTACCTGAATACCAGCATGACTGCAGAGATAAAAATCATGTTCGGTTGGATGACAAATCTTGGTATCAACCACGGTGCCTGAAAACAGTAAAACGATAAACATTAGTGCACAAAACACTCTGTATTAGTCAATAAGTAAGGTGCAACATGACTGAAAGATGCAAGTTTTCAAGATAGGTTAATTTTACCAGGTAATATGTTCCCACTCTTGTCTATGCTGCTCCTGTCCCTATGGTTATTAGCAAATAATCGTGTGTGATGCCGTTTTTGAACTACAATGAAAGTCACTGGTGGTTGATAGTTTGGTTCCAGAGAAGCACACGCCTGTACAAAAATTACTTGTCAACGTAATTTCCACCTTCATCTCCAATATACTGATACCAGCAAAAATGAAACAAAAAATATCAATTCTCACCTTCCGGATTGCATCAAGCTCATATAGTAAGACTTGATAAAATTGACCTTCACTTACGCCATCCCTGCTCAGAATCATCTCCATTAAATTTAAGAACACAGCAAAGAATGAAAAACAATGCACAGACAAATAATGAGTTGACACGAAGGAAATCTAGTTGATGGACAATCAAACTGCTCATTATAACCACAAAGTGCCAAATCAAATTACGTTGCATTCAATGGCACTAGAAATACAAACATTTACCTGTAAAATATAATCCTTAGTGGCTTCTGTCCTGTTGCTTTCCTAAAGGAAACCAGAAGATCCCTGGACAAAACAGAGTAATATTAAAGATGGAAGATTAGAACCTAAGCATTGAAAGCATTATATGCAAGCAGAATATGAAGATCCAAGGACCAAATTGAGTTTCCATTAGTAGGGGCAGAATGCACTCAAGATTAACAAAAGAACTGCTTGTTAAGAGTTCTCATACCGGATCATGCCACCGCTGACTGTGCCACGAACAGGGTCTTGCCATGTTTTATACAAATCTTGTATGAGTTCTTGTCTGTGAGCTTGAGCACAAACTAATCCAGCATACTTGGTGACTTCAGGCCAGTCCTGGGAAGCTACGACCTGCATAGTACAAACACCATTAGCAACGAAGGTTTCAACACATACTGCAGAAAGAAGTTAAAGGTAATAAGGGATTTTACAGCAGCAATTGAGGGACTGGAATCTTCTCCATTTTCAGGGTGAGTCACATCGGCTCCGAAGATTATGGTTGGAATATCACTGACCAAAGGTATCCTGCAGCTGATAGCATCCAAAAGAACTGTGTTTCTGCCACCCATCTGCACTATGCATGGGTCAAAAAAGCATCAGGATCTCGAAATTATTGGGGCCGAAAATGATAGTAACCATTACAAAAAGGAGAAAAGGTTTGCAATGACCGCAAAAGAGGCAATTATCTTTACCGTAAATAAAGAAAAAGGATGTCATCATTCTCAACAACTTGTCTCAAGTCATTTGTCGTAAAATCAGTTTATTCACAGTGCTTGTAGTATTATGCAAGACTCTGGAATTATACACACCTTAACATTTATCTTTAGGGAGACATTAGCCAAGTACTGTTTGCTGATCTTGAAAACATACTTTGTGAGACAGCATTGTGATATTAAACCGAGATCTGTTTCACATATTCGCTTGATATCACCTAAAACAGCAGAATCAGGTTAGAACTAAATATACAATTCCAGATCAAATTGAAAGTGTAAAGGTTATTTTTTATTTTATCAAGGTCAAAGATTAACGCAATACTCTTATTGAAATCAATGCCACATATTACATACCATACAGGGACCCGTTGTTGTCAGGCAAAATGGCTAACAAGAGCTCTAAATCTTTTCCTTTGGTCTTGCTCATGGATGCATGATAAACATGCTTCAAAGCTTTCTCTACTTGCTCAGGCCTAGCATTGTGGATTGGAATTACAGGTTCTGGATTAAATTCCTACAGAATAGCAAAAAACATTTATAGCCCAAATTTTGAAATAACAGGAGAAAACATTTTACATAAGAAATTGATAGAAATAATACCATGCCAGATACTTGACACATTTGCGCAAGTTCACTGCAAAACCCACGCGCGACACTCTCTTGCACACCCCGTGAAAAATTAATACAAGCCCACCGGCTGACGGTCATTCCATTAATCATTTTCTGCATTACAAGAAGAGCCGGCAGCCAAAGTATCAGTAATGTAGATTGTAATATAATTTCAGGGGTGATAATATAGATTGTACTATAATTTCCAGGGTGATTAGGTTATATATGTTGAATTGTAATCATTTATTGAATCTGAAAATTACCATTATGGTTCAATGGGCAATTTGACACTCATTTACATACAAAAATAGAGTTATTACATTTATAAAATCAGAAAGGTAACCTAGAAAAAGATGAACAATTTGAGAAACAAGATAGCAATTGATATCTGTGGTACCTTGTTCATCATATTCCACTGACCAACTTGAGGCAAACAATTCTTTTCTTTTCCGGTTTCATGATACTTCAGCTGCAGGTAAGGCCGTGAGATGGTCAACATATATTTTCTAAACTCCCACGAAAAATGAGAATATGCATTGAATCAAACATTTCAAAGGAAAAAGCATAAAGAGGAGAAGCATTACCCAAGGCGCAGGAAGAATTCGAGCTTCGACCGAAGCTAGTTTTTCACTGATTTTGATTCCAAACTCCTTCGCGTAAGGATCTTGGTCATAAGCATTGTGTTGAACAGTCTGCTCGCGTTTTAATGTCAAAAAGAAAGTTACATTTTATTAGCATTATGGCATGATAAACTTCATATATTGTTTCATATATATACTTTAACCATCATTTCCCAAGTTGGTCATACATCAAACTATCAGCCAGTTTCACTATTTCGTACTCCTGAAAACCCCCACTGATTACAGAAATTCTGTATTTCCTTGGGAAGAAAGCAAAGGAGAGAACAAACAACTTAAGCATGTTATAATTTTCGCTCTGGAAAATTTGGAGTAGCAATTAAAATATAAAGGATCACCTGCAGAATGTCATTTTCACGATCCCTAGGTCTTTGACATGTAACCTTTAAGAGAGCAGTAATTTGCTTCTCATTCAACCTTTTTGTATACCGTTGCCCCTCAACAATTTTGCAGGCCTGCAAAAGTTTATGAAAAAGAAATTGTAATTAAAAAATAATCCTTGGGAGGGTGAGCTTTTTGTACCGAAAATTACTCACCTCCATGGGTAAATAGTTTGCCTTCTTCTGATTACCAACTTGAAGGCAAGGAAGATGCCCGTGTTGAATGGTGAACCCATACATCTCCTGGAAGTATTCAATTACGGACTTCATGGTCAAGTTCTCATCAACAGGAAACCTGAACAAAGATCGCATTAGCATATAAAACAATAGTGCAAGGCGATCAAGAATACTCTGAGAAAGATAAGGCACCATGCAACTTTCTGGCTTTACTCGAAGGAGGGAGGATCCTCAGAAAACAAAAGAACTAATATGAAAATGGGGAAATATACACATCCTTCTAGTAATACAAGAACCAATAAACCTGACAGAAAACCTAAGCTAGAGCTACTTCAAACTTACACTAGTTCTCTTGTAGGTTGAGATGTCAATCCTGAAACTCGATACTTTCTTCGAACACTCCCTCTGTGTGTAACTTCAACTTTCACACCTCTAAGAGCCTTTTTAATCTGGTAGACATTTAAATTTGCGCTCTAGATTAAATTCGATAATATGGGAACAGAAACATATCACACCAAAAATTTAAGAATCAAATACCTTTACACGATCAGCATCAGACAATGTCCTAGACAATACATCTTTGCCTAGAAGCTGCGCTACAAACTCTATTACAGGGAGAGGCTCAATAAATGCAGCTGAAGCCATATCTGCAAGATTTGACAAAAGAGAAACAATATGTGAGTGATCATTTGAGACAAACCATAAGTGATTTCCTTTCGAAATTCAAGTAACCTTAAATAACTAACCAATATTGAGGGAAAGACCCATTTGGGTAGGTCTTATACTTTGATAAAAGCCGCACCATGATTCCAACCCTTCACCAAGCCGTTGTGGTGTTCTGATATCAGGTGAAAAGAAGGATCTCCCGATGGGGCAGTACCTTCACCATATGAAGACCCGGTGAGATGAATAATAAAAACAATCTCAGCGGCCGCATAACGTAGCGCAGTTACAGATTGATACCTCTTGTTCGAGAGCTCTCTTAATACAATGTCAAGAATTTGGAGCGCTTCTTGTGGAGCATCAGCACACTTACCGACCAGAAACTGACCCAGATGATGCATGTTTGCTCGTGCAACAAATTTAATCACCACATTATATACTCTTTCTCTTCTGAAATATTAGGTAATCCGAAATTAGTTCCATTTTTTGATTATAACAACAAAGTCCAATTACTCGTCACATATTCAAAGTATAGAAAACAAAACAAGAGCCTTGGAAATTTCTTAGACTTCGTTATTTCCCGTTCGTGTTTAGATATTATTATAGTCCAAATAAGAATTATAAGTCTACACTGAAACGGAAGGAAAATAGGAGGCGATGTCCTTACGTTCGGCCAACGATTCCATCCTGTTCATCAACAAGCTTAATATTGAACTCCTTCCAAGCAAAGGGCAGCTCACCAGCAGTGTACAGACTCTTCCTACCATCATAAGCAGGCAGTCTCATTCCTAAGTCAGATTCCTTGTACAACCTCACCAGTTCTGCCATGATAGCTCTGTTCACAGCTGTCGATGCAACTTCGGGAGTTATTCTAACCTGCAAGAGTCAGATCGCCGATGGGGAAAAGACAACCCGACATTAAGAACATGATTTAAGTCCAAGTTCAAATCTCATAAATGCCATTAGAAGAAAAGGAGGGTGAAAACAGTTTTTTTTTTCTTTTCAATTTTCTTCTACAATGCAACAGAAATTATGAAAAGAAAAAACACCATCAACATATTGAAGGTCAGATTAAAGGGTCCAATTTTTATTGCACAGCAGAAACATCAATTTAATTTTTACTACAGACCTTTAACAGATAGTTTTGTTGTGGGTAAAAAAAAAAAAAAAAATCAAAGAAAAGAGGTTACATCATAATGGTTCAAGTCCTTCTCTGGTAACTCTGCAAAGAAATGGTTGGCCTTCACAACACACTTGATCCCAACTTGTCCATAACCAGGCCGAGGAGCAAAGCTCAATGACTTGCTTGAAGTCGGAAACCCCATCTCCATGGAAACTGAGTTGCCGCCATTTTCCACATACCCATTTGGAGCATTCGCTTCAGAAGCAGCACCACCCAAGCTTGGTGAGGCAGGCAGACGAGCCACCGCGCAGTGCCTCGAACTAGGCCTCATACAAACATCGCCTTGATCAGACTTCCGACCACCTCTGCCCCTTCTTCTTCCTCTGTTTTTTGTTGGGGGTGAAGTTTGGTTATGGGGTTTGGCTTTTTGGGATTCCTGGGGTGGTGGACCTTTGCCATTTTGGGCAGTTTTCGGTGCATTCTGAACCGGGTTCACTGGGTTCTGCAAGTGGGGTTTGATCACAAGGTGTTGCTCCGAGCTCTCTTTCTTTCGTATAGGCATGTTTGCAGAAGCAATCGTTCAAAACGATGAAGCTTTCGCCAGATTGCACAGAAACACAATGCTTTACTTCCCTTCTAGTTTTTCACTCAATTTCCAAAAGATTTAAACACTAATTCCACTGGAGAGACAAAAAAAAAAAACAAAAAAAAATACACAGGAAAAATGGCATGTCAGATCAAAAGGACATAAATTTCCAAAACTATGAATAAATGGTAAAAGAAAAAATATATTATTTCAATTTCATCAGTCTTATACACAAGATAAAACAGTAGGGGTAAATAAACGACAAGCATGCAAAAAACTGGAACTTCAACTATTCAACTCTGTTTCTGCATACTTTGACATCTTAGAATTTACACGTACATACAAAACTGAATACCAAAACCCAGAAATCTGTAAGAGCTACAGCTTCGTCTGACTTGTAATTTGCAGAGTTTTTCAGTAAATACAAACAGTAATAAAAGAACAAATTAAATAAACAACCCCAAAGAAACTCCAAGCAGAAAAACAAATTAAAATCATAAATGCAGAGACAAAACAGACTATTACCCAAAACCCCAAGTGTTCCTCACAGATGCTTCTATGAGCAGTCCAACGGCCATGAAATCTCTTGAGACAAATAAAAAATAATAATAATAATATTATTATTATTATGGTGAACAGAAACCTGAAAAATGGAAATACCCAGGAGGCAAAACCAGTGTCTTGAGCCTGTCTGGTCCTCAAAACTGAAATTTTGTCAAACTATCACATAACAAGGAATAAGACCAGGCAGATAAAAACACAAGATAAAACATTTACACACACACACACACACACACATATTGAAAGGAAATATAAAAAAAGTAATATTAAATTTGTCTAGGAAGATTTGAGACCTTGTGAGTTGTGACCGCTCAAAGAAGTAGAATAAAACAGTGAGAACAAAACAAAAATCAAGAACATATCCAAGGGGAAGGAATAAACATTGAAAAGGGCAGTAAAATCACTATCCAAATTAATGCCACACACAGAGATTAAACAAAATAAATAAATAAAAAATGAGTCCATTAAATACACCCACGAAGTCCAAGAGAAACCCAAAAGAAACAAAGCTGGAGACTACTTACCAACAGCCAACCAGCCATTTAAACTCACTGAGCAGCAGCAAGCAATTAACTCACTGAGTCACTCGAGAAACAACTAAAGCAGTGATCTTTGGATTGAAAACAAAAAATAAATAAAAACTGGGGGTTTGAAAGGTTTAAGCATGGGATGGAAGGGGGACCAAAAGGGGAGAGATTTAAAAGATGAGTTGTGTGGGGGATTCAGATTCAGGGGGAGAGAGAGTTTAGAGAGAGAAAGAAGGAGTTTTTAGAGTGAGAGAGAGATGGGGAGAGATAGAAGGATGATGATGAATCTTTTATACACGCATGCAAGTGCTTTTGGTATTTTCCTTATCACGTGTAAAAGGCTTATTAGGACCTGCCCTCTTTCTGCTTTTAAATATGGCTTCTTCCTCTCTCTCTCCAAATTCTAACAAAGAAAAACCCACATCTCTCTCCTCTCTCTCTTCAGTTTGGGTTGTGTTCTGAACCAACAGCCAAAGACCATTTATTATTAAAAAAAATAAAAAAAAAATTCCAGAAGAGAGAGGTGGAGGGAAATTGGATGGAAGGAAATGGGTATGCGTCCAAAAGAGCACTTGGTTTTTATAAAAGCAATCACAGGCTCGAAGAAGAATAATCCGAACTTGCAGTCCTCTATTCTCCTCCTCTCTCTTCTCAGTTCCCAGTACCCACCGTCTAGTCCCTATTTCATATTTTCTGAAAACACCCCACAATTTCTTTCTTTTTATTTATTAATCTCCTTTTAGTCTTTTGATCTTCATTTTATATACATATTTTTGTACATGTAATCTTTTATTTATGTATACGCAACCAAAACCACAACTTCCCACTGCATTTGCTTTGCTTTGCTTGCTAAAAGACTACATAAAATAAAGCCTGTAACGCTCCATTCTATGTATATATATCTATGGTGATGAGATGAGACGGGCCTTGGGTCCACCCAGTTTCCTTCTTTTTCCTGCTTTTTCTGCTTTTCCTGCATTTACCATATTTATGTGTTAGATTTTGATTTTACACTATTATCTTGATATATAATTTCATATGTATCTTAAATTTTGTATCACTTAATTGCGTCCCCAATAAAGTAGGCAAATAGATGGTTAAACCCATTTTAATGAGTCATGTCAGCAAAGACATGCTCTAATGGTTCAGTCAAATTTGGACAATGTTACCGACTTTCCACATTGATACTGTATTTTGTAAAGAGAACTATTATTAACATTCTAAAAATCTCATTCTACGTTTCTTACAAATGTATGTTTATTTCTAATTATAGAAAGTTTGGAATACCAAACGAGATTTTTGGAGTGCTAATAGCAATTCCCTTTTGTAAATTATATGACGTTGTTGTTGGTGATTAAATTATTACTTAAGTGCTGATTAACATGCTATTTCGTGACATATGATTTACAAAATTAAAAAATTGATCTACTTAGCATTACCTTTTTATTTATAATAAACTATTTCATATCAGACAAACATAAAAAATAAAAGTAGATGTTAAAGATAAAATAAAATTTTGCATACTTAGTTTGCCTATTTTATTGAAGCGACATTTTAATAAGACAATTAGGTAGGCAAGTTGTAATTCCAATTACTATGGGTACAATTTTGCCTATTTTGTTTGCTTACTTCATTAAAAATAGTTTAATATTAGTACGAATAGGTATTAAAAAAAAAAAAAAAAAAAAAAAAGAGGACAATTGGTGGCTTATCCACCTTTTCTAGGGGCCTATCCACCTCTTCTCTTCTCGTGGCCAAGAAGTCTTACAAACCACAAGTCTGACTTCCATATCAATAGTGGGATTCGAACTCAAAACCTTCAGTTTTTAGTTTGAAAGAAACCTCGCAATTAACATTTTACCACTGAACTACTAGCTCGTGATTCATAATAGGTAGTTGTGTTATATATATATAAGCTGTTCTCATTAAACAAAATTTTCTTTCTTTTATTTTTCTCTTTACTAGAAAGTGTGATCTGATTTGGCAACAACCGTTACATTTAGGCGCCTGCCATATGTTCCCTATCAACCTATTCACTGCTCATGTATAAAGCATGATCTTGCACTCTACGTAATTTTAAATGCATGTAAAGTATAAAGCACATCAATTCCGAAAAAAGAAAGTTTCAGGCGTTATTGGCATTTTCCAGTAATTTTCTCCGAATCAACTTTAAGGTATTATGTCAATCTTTACAAATTTTTCTGTAAGTGATAGATTATCTTGATTAATAAAGTTTTTAATTTAAAGCATCTTGAATTCAGACGGTTTTCGTTCTAATAATAATAACTGAAGACAACTTTTATTAAATAATTTGCAATAATAAAGTTAAAACTTCCAAAAAACAACCAAAACACCAAGTTTAAAACAACAACAAAGCCAACAAGCCATTGATTTGCGAAAACCCCTTCCTCTCTTCTTCCGAAAGCACAAAAAACCCGATTCCCTTTGTCACCAACTCTTATTTTTGGATGGGGGTCATTTGCAACCCCGTTTCAGCCTTATTTGTGAGGAGCTCTATATAAGGCTGGAAAAATGGTGGATATAGCTCATTTTAGAGCTCCGAGAAATCTTTGGGGCTTTATAAAAGAATCTCTCCCAATGAGGGGATATATCTTTCGGGCTCTATATGGAGCTATATATATTTATTTATGTAGTTATTTGATTAAGCGATGATTTATTTGTGTGTTAACTTTTCTTAAGTTGATTTTTGGATGTGCTATCTTAAATTTTTTTTATGAACCCTTTAACCTAAAAAGTTCAAATTGTGACAAAGTTAGATTTTATCACTTATAAATCGTTTGTTGGATTATATTCCCTTATCTCAATCTCATTCGTTAAAAGAAATAAACCCCCACTTCACCCTCTGAAATAATTTGATTTTCACGTATAACACAAAAAATTACCTAGCACCAATTGGTAAATTAGTATCATACAATTTTGAAAAAAAATTATTTGAAAATTTCACCGATCAATGCCCATGAATGTTATATCAATTTGAAATTTTAATTCTTATGAAATTTAAAACAATCATTAATTAGCCAAATTGCAAGAAAAATAAGTAAGAAAAAAGAAATAAAAATAATAATAAAAAGGAGAGTATAAGTGTATTTGCAAGTGGAGGGAGAGTGATATAATTTTGTTCACATGGGTTTCTACTTTTTTTTGTGGGACCCACTGTTTTTTAGGGTTAGATGTAGTCCGATTTTATGCTACCCAAGAAAGGAAGTTGCTAGCCCTAGTGGTGGATCTAGTCCTATTTTTCGGCTCATTGGAGATGAAATTTCTCGCTAATGCTAGAAATGTTGTAGGCTGATGGAGGATAAAGCCCCCATTGAGGATGCTCTTACCAATCCCAACTTCTCCTATCTCTCTCTTACCATTTTACCTTCTGTGTTTTTTATTTGGCCCTTGTTTTTTATTTCCTTAAGCTTTTCTCTCAATTTCTCTAAACTTGTCTCAGATCTAGGCTTTCATGTCTTTCTCTTGCTCAAATGTTGTTTTCTGTCGCGAGTCTTCAACCACCATTCCCTGCTACTCGGCTTAGGTGTTTCTTCTTAGCTGCCCACTTTCGTGTTGGGTAGCTATTAAAATGTTCTTAGCATTATTTGGTTGGAATATGAGAGTGTTTTTTGTGCGGGTGGCTTGCTCACCCCTGTTTTTCATTCATCTGGTCGTTTCGTGGGTACTTCTTCGTGATGATGGTGGCAGCTTTGTGATGGGGGCACAACTTTTTGGTGGAGGCACACTGTGTTCGAGATCTAGGTTTTGGGTTAGCTTCTTTCGAGATCTAGGTCTTCAAAACACACCTCCACACCCCCACCCCCACCCCCACCAAAAAACCAGATTGTTGACATATTATGAGAGCAAACATTCAAAACCCACCTCCACCGCGAGGAAATAATTAGTCACATGTCGCAAATGATATCTTGAAGGATTTACAAGGCCAAGCAGAACAACATAAGGAAATGACCTAGCATGAGTTTACTTTTAGAGTAACTTCTTTCCAAGTCTAAGTACCAATTTGGTACTGCTGAAATTTATATATATATATAAAATAAAAAAATAATAAAAAATAAAAGTGGATACCAAAAAAAAATTTGGGCCTTGTTAGTGGTTGGTAACACCCTATAACTAGTTTTTCACTATTTTAGAAAAAATAAAAAAGGAAAAACAAAAAACTCCATCACAGACAATTACTATGATGCGCCATTAGTAGCCCTACAATTAGGAAACCTTGATCACTCATATTATTCCAATCCTTATGTCAAATCGGTTAATCGACATAATGAGTTGATATTAAGTTTCAAATATGCCTAGTAGACTATTGGTAACGACATAAAAGATTTAAGTCAGAGATCAAAAGGTCATATTTTTTTATATGTCAGTGTAACTCGAGTATCAAAGAGTCTTTGACTTGCATCGTAATAGCACGCAGAACTCGGTTGCTCCATTTTTCCTAATTTTGGAGCAAGCAAGTTCAAGAATTTGGTATTTATATCTATCCGATAATCAAAGACTTTACAAATGTGAATAATATACATCTACGATCAAGGATCTTTATATACAAAAAGAAGATGCAAATGCAAAACAAGAAAAGGAAGGGTGACCCAAATACACCCATGGGTTTCAACTTTGAATCATGACTACCAAGTGCACGGGCAGCCAGGTTCGTGGTTTTGAGTCTTTGATGTGTTGGGGATACATGGTGGTGTTGGATTTGTGGGGCAGCAGAAAAAGGGCAAAACAGAGGAGCAATGATTGTCTATGATGGTATCCTGGACTTGGAGGAGAGTTGGGTCCCAAACTCTAGTAATATCATATCATGCATGATGGTGATGATGGAAAATCACCAACTCACTCATTAATCATTATATTTTGGATGGTTGGGTTTGGTTATTATTAATATCATTACCTGTTGACCTAAACCTAGAAAGATTGATCATCATACTCTCACGGTCTCCCCCAAATCCATTCGGCTTTGCTTACGAGATGAACATCATACTAAATGGTCGAGTGGATGACATCTCTTTTCAAAACGTACCTTAAACTAGATTCATCGTAAATCCACGTACTTGATTTCTGTCTCTTCTTTCCATTTTATGTTTATGTACGACAACTTTTAATTTTTCCAAACCAAAATCACTTTAAAGTATAAAGCGTGAATCCAAACCAAGAAAATGCTTGAGAATCAAACTTGTTGTGAGTCTGCAAGTGTGCAGTGGTGGATTTGTGAATCTAATTTCGTGGGATCTCAATATAAAGAATTCAAAAACTTTCAAACAGATATAATGTGTAGCTCACATAATTTTTAAATGAGACATTTTAAAAACTTTTAGCTTGCAAAATCTAGTGGGCTTGTAGTCAATCAGTTGCTTATCCTTGTTGTGTGCATGTCGATAAATTCTAACAACTTACAAGAAAACCTGTCGACATATGCTAACAACTACCTGGCGAGTTTGTCGACATATAATGAGCCTCCCTAAGCCATGTTGAGTGATGTTGACCCATGCAAACGAGATCTATTGAATGTCATCGAACATTTGGTGGATACTCTAGATCTTGTACCAGACATTCAGAGGATCCCAAGGGACATTTCTAGTGTTTTCTCAGCCTCTTACGAGTCCCCAGAGATTACCCTAGTCCCTTAGTGAATCCACTACTATGAGTGCACGAAGGAATAAAATGATGTACCATTAAATGGATTTTGCTACAATGCATTGGTATATTTAAGTACCAATGTTTAAATGGTTTAATTAAGATGTCAAAATCTAACCTCCGATGCTCCAATGCCACACGAACACAGGTGAATTTGTAGAAGAAAAAAAAAGTAAAAAATGTACATGAGAAATTATGGCGATATCAATAAATTATTTTCTTTAAATAAGACTTTAAACCTCTATTAACAATTAAATGTTGGAACAGTCTTACTTTTATTAATTCGACTTGATTTCACAAGATTAATTATTTTAGAGTTTAGACGCACCATTTAAAATTATGTCCTACACAAAAAATTTATGATCACTTCAAAAATGAACAAACAAAAGTAACATGTTTTCTACGGGAAATTTTTGAAAAAACTTGTATCCTTCACCTCACAAAGATATTATTACCCTAACTTTGATAACCCAAACACTAAAAAATGTGTTCTTGTTAGTAAATTTTGAATTATGATTTGGGCTAAACGAAACAATTTAAAATCTTCACCTCCATATACAATTGTAAGCTTGCACGCCATATCTGCATGTGACACGTACCAAGAAAAAACCCTAATTTAAAGGCCAGAGGAGGACCACTTGCACCTGCCTTGGATTTTCAGTCATGAACTCATCAGAAGATCTCGTGATGTTATGAGTACCCTGATCCCACTCCTCATGGATGATGATCGGTCGCATGCTCGCTAAATTCCATAATACAATAAATGCACCAAATCATTGCTCTCCCATGCAAAAGGAAATAATGATTTCTTCCAGAAAATAATAAAAATTAAAAAATGAATCAAACCTTATTATCACTTCAAATTGGTCTCAACTTCTTTAAACGTTTCAAACAAGTACCCAACTTGTTAAAAATGTCACATTTATTAAACCACAGTTAAACTAACTAAGGCTTACTTTATATCCAAAATCAATAAAAGATTATGGAAGTATGACATCCACTAACTAACGGTCACCATCTCCCCATCAGGCCATTACGTCTGAAGTCAACGAACAACCATCAACTCTACCCTACAACTGAAGCCACCAATATCAAAATGAGGTAATGGAGGTTGCAGAAAAAGTATGGATTGCTATGATGCGGCCATCACCATTTTCACCAACCACAAAGAAGAACCAGAAGCTGAACCAATTGGTGGGTTTTGAATATAAGGGTTGTGACAAGGTTTCAATGGTCGTAGGTTGAGTTTGGAGGTGACGGAGGCTTGATATTTCCCAATCTTCATTTTTGCTTTTCATTTTATTTGTGAATTTATTTATTTTTCATTTACATCTTCATGTTTTTTTTTAAGTTTTTTTTTATTATTATTTTAGTGTTCAAGTAAGCTACACAGTGGGACAAAAAGATTGAAAAATTTTAAGTACTTGATCCTTAAAAAATTGAGAGATGGGTTTTGTGGCTGTGGCGTAGGAGCATGGGCTTGTTTTGTTTTCGTATTGATAGGTTTTGGAATTTTCCCATTTTTCCATGGTAAAAAAAAGATCACATAGTAAATTAATAGGGACAAGGTGTACTATCATAGATGGGCAAACTTTGTTTTGTGTTGGGGTCCGTATTTGTTTTTTGGGTATATTCACATTTCGCCATCACTATTCACTCATCACTATGTGGTGTTTTGCTGCGTTTGTGGACAAGAAAAAGGGGTACTTGAGAATAGAAGAAGAGGGGGTGGTGGAGGTGGTGGTGGTGGGGATGTGTAGGGGGTGTTTCTCTAGTAAAATGTTTGGACGAATGCAGGAGGATAGTGCTGTGGTGGGGGGCCAACTCCAAGATTACACATTTTCTTCCTTCTTTTTTCCATCCTCTTCCATCTCCTCCTCTCACAATTTCTATTTTATCTTTCTTTTTCTGTAAAAAATTAATGTAAGATGTTGACGTGGCTTAACCGTGACCGTTCAAATAGAAGAGAAGGAAAGGGGAGGGAATCCTACTCCTTTTTGCACTGCTCCATTTGCTGCCTGTAATTCCACCTATCTCAATGTTGAGTGCCTTGTTGGGGACATTATGTTTCTTTCAAAGACCTACACCAATTGCCTTTTGCTTTAGCCTGCATCAGGAGCACATTTAGGCAGTGTCATCTCCATCATCAGCTTCATACTTCAGTGTTCATGTTTGTGAGAGGAGATGCTATTGACCCTTTCAGTTCGTTGCACGATGAACGGGATCGTTTAAACTTTCCAAGTCATTCTCTAATTTTTTTTCTACTCTTTCTCTCATACTGCAACGCCATGATCGAAACCGTTTACTTTCTAATGCACCTTTTAAAAATCAAACTCTATAAAAAGCAACCAAATTAGAACTCGTTGAACCATTCAATTAACAATGTCAAAACTTAAGCATCAAACTGAATATCATAATTTATTTGTTTATTTAAATAATGATTAGATGACTACAACCATCTCTGAAAGAGATGTCAAATATGTCAAATAAGATTAAAAGACATTCAAGTGTTCTCCAATGGATATGCCATATATGATGCGGTATGTGAGTCATTTGACTCCTTACTTTCTAGCTGCCTTTTTTTACAGCAAACAAATAAGGAGTCAAATATATTTAATTTAATTTTTTTAATGCATGGGTCCCATTAACAACCAATAGAATACAAACTAAAACTAATTTTGATTATTTTTTAATAGTTATTATAACTCTAAGCCTAATAACATAATAAAATAAATAGTTGACACATCTATTGGAAAAGAAGAAAATTTAGCACTTGAATTCAATTTGCCACATCAGCCATCATATAAAATTTTGACATACTATAGACATATCATTTGAATATACCCTAAAGGATTTCAAATTTAAACCGGTTCTAAATCTCGTTCAAAACCCAAGAGGGGTCGTGGTTTTTCTTTCACCCAAGAGGGTTCGTGGGTTTTTTTCATTCATTTTATAGGTATCTGATTCCCATGCAAAAGCTAACTCAGTCTCAACTCTCAAGGCATGATATATGTACAAGACATGAGAAATGAATCTCATAGATAAGTTCACACTACAAATATTCCATAAGGATATTCTTATTTCAAAGGTTCTTTGCTCAGCTGACTCCCTCCAATGTATTTCATTTTTTTTTCCTTCCAGATATATATATATATATATATATATATATATATATATATATATATATATATATATAACTTGACTTGAGTATGAGTTTGAGATACTCGTTATAATTAAAATAATCTAACATAAGATGCTTATGTTATTAAAACTTTTATTAGTTTGAATGTATAGTTTCCAATTGCGTGCTAGTATAAACAGATGAGAATGCTCTTTTAGAATAATTGTGTATTTCATTGATACGTGAAGAAGAAAATATATACAGTTGATATGCACAATCAACTCCATAGAAATTGGAGCTGACTTCCCAACTAGGCAAATGCATAAAAAAACTAAGTATACAAATAATTAGGGATTTGTTCCCATTGAGATCTCATTGATTTGTCAACACTCCCCCTCAAGTTGGTGCATATATGTCATTCATGCCCAACTTGTCTAAGAAACTTGAAAACTTATGACTTCAAACAGCTTTCGTGAGAATATCTGCCAACTGATCCTCCGTTCTAATTGATAATACTTCAATTATTTTTCCTTCCAATTTTTCCTTGAAAAAGAATCTATCAACTTCAACATGCTTCATTTTATTATGTTGTACAGGATTATGTGCAATGTCACGAGTTGCTTTATTATCACAAAATAATTTCATAGGCTGATCATTTTTAATCCCCAAATTCTACAATAGAAGTTTAAGCCACAAAATTTCACAAATTTCAAGGGCCATTCCTCTGTATTCGGCTTCTGCACTGAAACGGGCAACCACATTCTGCTTCTTACTCCTCCATGTAACCAAGTTACCCCCAACAAATGTAAAGTAACCTGATGTTGAGCACCTATTATCAACTGAACCTGCCCAATCTGCATCAGTATAACCTTCAACTCCAAGGTGGTTATTTCTTTTAAACAAAATCCCTTTTCCTGGACTTCCCTTCAAATATTGCAAAATCCTCATCACTGCATTCATATGTTGTTCTCCGGGATCATGCATATATTGACTCACTACACTCAAGGCACAAGCAATGTCCAGTCTTGTGTGTGCTACATTAAACGGCCTACTAACCTTGGTATCTCCCTTTGTCAACTGGTACTTGATTCGAATCAACACAAAGCTTTAATCATTCCTTTAATGGTGTAGATATTGGATGACAAGCTGACATGCCAGTTTCATGTAACAAATCAATAATTTACTTTCTCTGAGACAAGAAAATTCCCAAATTGCTTCTCGATACCTCAATCCCTAAAAAAATATTTCATGGATCCAAGGTCTTTCATCTCAAATTCAGTAGACAAGTATCTTTGTAAGACTGCACATTCTTCCAGATCATTTCCTGTTACCACCATATCATCTACATACACAATAAGTGTAGCAAGCTTCCCATTTCGTCTTTTCAAGAACAAAATATGATCAGAGTTACTTTGTCTGTAACCAAATGCTCTCATTGATTATGTGAATCTTCCAAACGATGCTCGAGGGGACTACTTCAAACCATACAAGGATTTCTTCAACCTATACACCCTTCTTTTGTATTTATCTAGAGTATTACATCTTAATGGAAGATCCATATAAATCTCTTCTGTCAAATCTCCATGCAAGAAAGCATTCTTCACATCGAACTGCTGTAAAGGCCAATTGAGATTTGCAGCCAAGGACAACAAAACTCGAACTCTATTAATCTTGGCCACAAATGCAAATGTATCTGTATAGTCGATTCCATATTTTTGAGTGTACCCTTTTGCTACTAGTCTTGCCATGAAGAGATCCACCATCCCATCAGCTTTGTACTTCACAGTATAAACCCATTTGCATCCCACATGTTTCTTACTAGTTGGCAAGTCTGTGATCTCCCAGGTAGCATTCTTCTTCAAAGACTTCAACTCTTCATTCATTGCTGCTTGCCAACGTGGATTTGTTAAAGCCTCATACACATTGTTAGTAATAGATACAGTAGATAATTGATACACAAATGACTTATTTGAGTCTGACAGGTGACTAGTAGACACATAATTACTTAACGGGTATAACACATTAGACTCAGGGTTGGGCTTATTCATCAAATACTTAATTTTGCACTTAAGATTAGCTTCGTAAGTGGGTTTAGAATACCTCAGTTGACACTGTTAGGGAGACGACATGATGGTGGTGATGGTGCATCTAGAATCGAAGGCGATTGATTATAGTTATTGGGGCTTAAAGATGGTGATGCCAATTGTGAGGGCAGCAAGGAAACATGTGGTGCGGAAGTTGGCAGTGAGCTGTTCGACGACGTAAACTCATCTTTTTCAATGTTTTCAACATTATTTTCATGTGAATGATCACCACTTGTCTCCAATGAATTACCACTTAATTCCAAGTCATTCATAATGTTATTTTCTTATGAATGGCCACCACTTGTTTCCAAAACATCACCACTTGAATCCAATCATTCATAATAACTGTATCCGAAATACTATAATTAAGAGTTTGAACTTCTGTCTGATTCTCCCCGTAAAGTGAAGACTCGAATTGGCATAATACATATCATTATCATGAAATGCAACATCCACAGTGACAAACAACTTTTTTGTTGGAAGGTGATAACATCGGTATCCCTTTTGACGTGAGGCATACCCCATAAACATACACCTCAAGGCCCAAGGTTCAAGCTTACTTATCTGCTGCTTATGAAGATGAATGAATGCCACACAACCGAACACGTGAGATGGGAGATTGGGAACTGCAGGAGCATCAACATGGGAGGCGAGAGTCTGAAATGGTGTCTAAAAATTAACTGATCGAGAGGGAACACGATTAATGAGATATGCAGCTGAAATGAGAGCTTATCCCAATAGGATAGCGAAAGATGAGCCTCAAGTAAGGAAGCACGAACAACTTCTAGAAGTTGATGGTTCTTACGTTCTGCAACCCTATTTTGTTGATGAGTGTTTGGACATGTAGATTGATGAACAATACCATGATGATCAAGAAAGGCACGAAGCTCATTGTTCACATACTCAACGCCATTATCGCTCCTGAGAACCTGTATTTATAACTTATATTGTACTTGCACCATTTTGTGAAATCGCTGAAAAAAAAAGAAGTAACTTCATTTTTGGACTTCATCAAACAAACCTAAGTCATACGTGTGCAATCATCAACAAAAGTAATGAACCAATGAACCCTACCAAATGTAGCAATTTTACATGGTCCCCAAACATCAGAATGAATTATCATAAAAGGAACATAACTTTTAGTCATACTAGGTGGAAACGAAGTACGATGACTTTTAGCTAGTTCACAAATACCACATTTAAAGCTAGAAACATCATGTTTAACAAATAAACTAGGAAACAACCTTCGTAAATAACCGAAACAAGCATGTCCAAGTCAACGATGCCATAACCAAACCTCCGAAGCTTTATTTTTCTCCCCCTGAGATCCTTCCACTGCAAGAGCTTGAGTCAACATTCCGGTACTGTTCGATGTTAGCTCCAAGTAGTAGAGTTTGCCCTTCCTAATACCATAACCAATCTTCTTGCGAGTCCGAATGTCTTTAAAAACACAAAAAGAAGGCCAAAAAATCACAAAGGAATGTAGGGTGACAGTGATTTGCACAACTGATAATAAATTATAGTCAAGGGAAGGAACAACAAGTACAGAATCAAAATTAAGGGTATCGGAAATGGAGAGTGTCTTCCTCAATAATGGGGACAACATTACCATTGGCAACACTCACGACAGTTTTGGTGGATAGTTTTAGGGTTTGTACCGGTCCAGAATCACAAGTCATATGTTCAGTAGCACCAAAATCAAGTATCCATGTATTATTCCTAACAGATGCAGAAACCTTTAAAGCCGTAAATCATTATATGTTTGTTCAGAAGCTACCTTAGTTTTTGCAATCATTGCACGAGTCTGGACTACCATTGCTCTGGATGAATTTGGTGCAACGTGTATGGGTGATTGATAAGGTTGAAACATCCAAACAAAGGTCCTATAAAACAAACAGAGGTACCTTAGTTTTTTTTCCCTTAGTTTTAACTTAGTTTCCCCCCCCCTCTTTTCTTCAGTCAAACACGATTTCCCCATATGATTCCTCATTTTCTTCAACAAACACCTTTTTCCTTTTTTTTTTTTTTTTTTTTTTTTCAAACAGCGACAACTGCACTTTTTCTTTCTTTCTTTCTTTCTTTTTTTTCAATCAGCAGCCACTCGATGTGGTTTGCAACAGAGGGTTATTAGGCAAGCGCAACTTTGCAACTTGTCAAGCAGCAACAAGTGCGGATCAGACTGGCGCAGACGAATCAAGTACCAGTGCGGGTAGTTGACCAGGTAGGTCTAGCGGCCGGTCAAGTGGCAAAAGGGTGGCAGACAGGTTCACGGGTATGGTGCAAGATTCAAGCAGTGGCGATATTTCTGGGTTTGAATCTTGATTTGTGGGCAAGTAATGCAACAACGGGTTGTGTTAGATGGATGCACGGATTTGTCCGTGAACTCAGGTTGATGTCGCTTGCTAAACAGACAACGTGTTACACAACTGGCTACGAGGCTGGTGGTTCTAGGTTTTTGGGATAGGAACAACGGTGTCGCTCGCTGATCAAACGGCCTACACAACTTGTTGCGCAGCTGGTGATTCTAGCTCTGTGCACTAAGCACTGCTTCACTTTTTTTTTCTCTTTTTTTCTTTCAAGTTTTTAACTTAGGCTCTGGTGACAAGAAAAGAATGCTCTTTTAGAATAATTGTGTATTTCATTGATACGTGAAGAAGAAATTATATGCAATTAATATGCACAATCAACTCCATAGAAATTGAAGTTGACTTCCTAACTAGGCAAATACATAAAAAACTAAGTACACAAATAATTAGGGATTTCTTCCCATTGAGATCTCATTGATTTGTCAACATAAACGTCTTATGTTGATGGATTACATAATCCACTTCCAAATGTGTGAAAATACATTTGTTGAATAATAATTTTTTTTTATCATTTTCATGCATGATGACCATGCTTAGTGAAAGAATTTTTGCTTTTTTTATTTTTTTTTTTGTATTTTTTAGGCGATGGATGGTCAGTGAAAGATTGATAGTGAGATTAACTGTTTACCTTCAAAGTTAAATTATTCAGAATCAAAACAAAAAAAGACTACATAAAGGACATTCTGTCCTTTTCTTAATGTGGGAATGCATACAAGATTTTATATTTATTCGGAGAGATGGGAATGTTGGGAGGGGATGGCTCAAAATTTACTAGGTATGGTTAAATGAATTAAATAAAGAATCTTCTGACATTAACCCATCTAGGCATCTATGGGATAACAATGACATATGCCCAAGCACCAATATGTTTAGTTTTCGATTTTCTTAGGCCATCTCCAACCGAAGGAGAGCTAGAGGGCTCGTTTTAGCCCTCTGGTCCTCCAAGAAATTAATATTTTAATGAATAGTGCAAGATTATATTTCTTACCATCTCCAACTGAGGGTCAAAGGGTCATAGGGCCAAACATAGCCTCATGATAAAAAAAAACAATCTCCAACTGAGGGCCAAAGGGTCATAGGGCCAAACATAGCCTTGTGATAAAAAACCATCTCCAACCGAGGGCCAAAGGGCCATAAAGCCAAAAATAATTTATTATTTAAATTTAAAAATTAGAACAACTTAAATTTATAGGAAAAGAATAAGAATTTTTTAATATTTTTAAAAAAAAATTTGGCAAAAAAAAAATTTCTAATCTAACAGTAACTGATGTCAACTAGCCGTTGGATTTGAAATTTTTTGGACTATAAATAGGGTGGATTATGGGCTATAATTCACACACCTTTGAATTCAATCTCTTTCAATTCAAGTTTGCAATGAATTCCAACTTTGGATCCTCTTCGAATTCTAACTAGGTGTCCTCATCCAATTTCGAATTGGAAGAAAAATAGGCGCAGATGAGACGAGAAAATGAGGAGTCTAACGAAAAAGATGAAGCATGACACAACACACAATATGTGGCAGCTATGGATGCGACCATGGTGTTTCAGCCTACTGAGGAACAACCTTAATGGGGTGGCTCTGTTGTTGGTCGCTTTTACAAATCACGAAACAGAGTGATGATGTATGCCAATCTGATGAACAACTACTTCAACCCCAACTCGGTGTACACAGAAGGGGATTTTAGACATCGCTTCCGGATGAGGCATCACATCTTCGAGCATTTACTTCACGATGTCCAGCAGGTCAATCTATACTTTTGACAGAAGCTGGACAGAGTAGGCCGTCCTGGTTTCTCACCTCATTAGAAGGTTACTGTTGCATTACGAATGATGACCTATGACTCCCCAGCTGATTCAATGGATGAAATATATGGTATGTCTGAGTCTACATGCCTTGATACTCTTATTGAATTCTGTAACACAATTGTTCAGCTTTACAAAGATGAGTACCTATGCGAGCCAAATCAAGAAGATATAGATCGGCTCATTTGCAAAGCTGAAGACCGTGGGTTTTCAGGCATGATAGGGTCATTAGACTGCATGCATTGGAATTGGAAGAACTGTCCCACTGGATGGCAATAAGGCTTTAGTGGAAGGTCGAGAAATCCAATTGTTATATTAGAGGCGGTTGACTCGTATGATACATGGATCTGGCAAGCTTTCTTTGGAGTCCTTGGATCCCACAATGGCATTACAGTTCTTGGGTGTTCACCCCTCTTCAATAACTTGACGGAAGGTAAATCACCTCAACTTGACTATTACATTAACCAGCATCAGTACAATATGGGGTATTACTTGGCAGATGACATCTATCTAAAGTGGGCGACACTTGTCCAAGCAATTTCAAACCCTGCGAATGATGCCGAAAAGTGGTTTACCTTACAATAAGAGGCATACCAAAAAAATGTTGATCTAGCTTTCAATATTCTACAAGCATGGTGGAAGATCATCAAGGAACAGGCAAGAGGGTAGAGTCAAGAAAATTTGGACTTCATCATGATGTCTTGCATTATATTACACAACATGATTGTGGAAGATGAGTGAGATGGGTATATTGATGGAGAGTTTGATGACGACCAAGATGATCCAAATAGGTCAAGAAAGGCTCGTGCAAAAATATATGATGGGCCTAATTTACCTTGGAATCCAATAACTGGTAGTATCTCTTTAAATGAGTACATGAGGCGCTATAGGATGATACATTCTCGTGCCACAAACAAGTACCTATAATAGGATCTTCCTGTACATCTTTGGGACAAAAGAAACATGGAGTAGGCGTTTAAGTTTTATGTTCTTAAATGTTTTTAAAAATGTTGTTTAAGTGTCATGTTGTTAAATATATATTTTTTTTTTTTTTTATGTTGTACAATTTTTATGTTGTTTAATGTTATTTAATGTTGTTTAATGGCTTAGGAAGTTATAGGAAAAAAAATAGAAATTTTAAATTGTTTTAAAAAATTTTGTAAAAAAAAAAAAAAAAATATAACGGTTAGCTGACGTCTTACCGTTGGAATTCAAAATCCAACCTCGCCCGAGGCTGGCTGGCTGATTTATCTGGGCCAGCCGATTGGCCCTTTAGCCCTTTTTTGTCCAGTGGGGCCCATAAGCCCTTTGGCCTAGCCCTTGATTGGAGATGATTTTCGGCCTATTTTCGACCTTTCTGGCCATCTGGACCATTCGGTTGGAGATGACCTTATTTGCTTAGGCGACCCTAAGCATTTTGGTCATCTAACTACTATTATATTCTTAGTCTATTCTCATTCGGGATAGTATTCAAAAAAGTAAAAGGAACCAAATTTTTTAGAGTTCGGTCGTCGCTCTACTTTTGTACGATCCATTTTTTTATTAAATTTTTTATTCAAAATGGTTTATGAGATTGTCATAACTCCTTACTTTGATCTCTGAGATTTAAAACGTTTGGAGGAGGGATTGATGTCGCAATGTAGCTGGTCAAAGTGAAGGAGAAAGCCTAGAGTGAAGACGTTGTTGTCTCAGACATATATTTACATAGTAAGAGCTTAAAGGATAATAGGGTTAATATAAAACGACATTGTTTTAGGTGTGATTGGTTCACTTTGGTTTCTGAACAACTGAAATCGAAATTGAACAAACCACTTTCAGTTTGTTCCAATTTTTCTAATTCGGTTTGGTTTTTTTCGACGTTAGTTTATTGTTCGGTTTCATTTTTTATTTTTTGAATCCACCCTTAATACCCTATAAGTGATGACTCTCTCAATTGTGTTTGCGATAACAATGCCTCTACTCCAAGCCTCTTCCCTCACTGTCACCAACTAGACTGCGACATCAACCCTTCCTCTACACGTTTTTCGACTCGCCGTACGCCAACCTTCACTATTGATCTCTCTACCAACCTTTAAAGCATCTTTTTTGCTTGTGCATGAAATTTTGTTTGGTCAGGGGACTTGGCTTTGCGAAAGTTAGTAATTGTAGTTTGGAGTATGGTGTGTAGACCTAAGCATGAAGGTGGGCTTGGTTTTTGTGATTTGGCTGCTTTGAACTTGATGGCTTTGATTAGTTTTGGCTAGGATGCTTTACAAACCTCTTCCCCATGGGGTTTTTGCTTGTCAACGTTTTCCTCTTGCGTCATACAAAAACCAGGATATCTATTTATGATCTTTTATGTGGCACGTTTTGAAGCATGCTTTGCCTATTCTGAATAATAATGGTCATTGGATTATTGTGATGGGAAGTCAATTTCCTTTTGGTTCGACAAATGGTCAGATGGCCCGATTATTAGCCCTTCATTATCTTCTTCCATTTCACCTACAGTTCTTCCTACGGTTTTCAAATGTTATTGAAGCGCAAAGTTGGTCATTACTAGATTATTTTGTAGATTTCTTCTCGTATGCGGTGCAATAGATTTTACATTTACCTTTGCCTTTAAATGTAGAGGATGACAAATTGATCTGGAAGCGTACGTTTATTAGAAAAATTTTCCTTTTCTTCTGGCTAGCATCTTATTTGACGAAAACATAGTGATTGTGCTTGGGGTAAGGTTATTTGGCGACATTTTATTTCACCTCGACTATCTATTTTGGCTTGGCGGCTTCTTCGTGATAAACCTCCTACTAAAGCTACATTACAATGACGTGGTATTTCTTTAGCGTCCATTTGTTGTTTATGATATAATTTTGAGGAATTTACTGTTCATCTTTTATTCAGTTGTCGGATATCTAGGCAGCTTTGGAGTTCGTTAGCATGTCGATTTGGTACCTTTTTGTCTTTTTCATACTGTCTCGCTGTTTCTCTTTGGGATACCTACATATGCAAGCCATTTTTCCAAAAGTTGCATAGTCTCTAAACTTTTGTGAGTCTTTCTACTATTTCGACTATTAGGAAATCTCAAAATAAGTTTATCTTTTAGGCTCACCTATTCTATTTTCATCAATTTGCATGTCTATCAAATCTTTTTTTCCTTTTTTTTTTTTAATTTTTTATGTTGTGATGTTGTTTAGTCTATTTTGCAAGTTTAGACCTTTAGGTTTGACTTCAGAGAGGTTATATTTCAAGTTCTCCCTCTTTTTCTTGTATCTTTATTGTTTTCGTTTCTTTGTCAAGTTTATGTCTCCTATCTTTTTCATGTACTTTTTATTCTTTTCTTGTATTATGAGGGGTTATGTTTATTCCACTTGACTATGTGTAACTTTTTTTTTTATTATTTTTGAATTTTTCATAAAACTCTCATTATACAGTCAAGGTTTTATTAAAAAAATAAAAAAAAGAAGAAAAAAATACTAAAGGCAAATCGGAAAAGAAAACACAGCAAACCCACAAAAGATACACAAAGAAAGATTTATCAAGGGATCTTGTACATATGCGTATCAAATTTATCAAGGGATCTCTAATGATCCCGAAGGATATCTCTTTTTCTCTAGGTGATAATAGTTTGGTAAACCTATGTATTCGTATCAAATTTATAGACAATAAAATGTCTTAATTAGTGTTTTAAAATTACAATCTAATAACATATTAGATTATCTGACTTGTGAAACTCATTTTTTCACTTTACTTGAAAAGATTTTGATGTCAAATTTCATAAACCAAATGAAAAAATAACCTTCTTAATGCAACCCTAAACCATCGTAATGTGAGTCAATAAAGTAAAAAACCAATCTTTGGACGGTTACTTTTTAGTTTTTTGAAACAATGCTATGTCCTTGTGTACAGAATTCCTCAAACAGTACTGGTCTTAATTTAAAGAAAAACACTGTTTTAATTATCATTTTCTGTACAAAATACACCATATATAAAGTGCATGCTTAATTATGCATGCTTCTGACAGTTAAGAGGTAGCAGACACGCAGGATTTGTGCTGTGTCTGTGTACAATATTTTGTGAAATGGTGATATTTACGTACGTTTTTTTATATTTTAAATAACTTTTTAATTTTTCAACTTTTGAATAAAATGAATTAAGTAAAAATGAGCGTATAAATAATATCGTGTCCATTGTGTGAGTAGATTACATCTACGAGTAGGGTGCACGGTTGATCAGGACCAGAGCCAGCTGAGGACTGTCAAAACAAACTATATCAAGGGCAAGGCAGACTTTTGGATTTTTCTTTAAGATTTTCACTTTAAAAACACATCCAAAATAATGGAATACAGAATTATATTAGGCTGGCTTTTTGTGCGTTTATTAAGAGAAGGCAGAGTTATACGGAAATCGTAAGACTAGAAAATTGCGAAAGAGGAAAAATCTATGGCAATTTGGTAGCGTCAGATTTCCCTAAAAACAGCTACACAACGAACCGCAGGGAGCTGTCACACAAAGCTTTGTCTCTCCTTGGGTGAATAAAAGTACATTGTCATGGCCAAACTAAAGTATGAGTTGGAAAATAACTTGTATGATAGAGCGTATCATTACAATGTTATTATGTTAGTATGTTATATTGTGTTAATAATATAATGTCATATGTAAGTTTTTTTTTTCTTATTTCACGTAACATTATATTATTCTAGTAAGACATCACAGTGACATAGTACTTGTATTATGAAAATTGTTATAGTGTGCCACTGGGATTGTCAAGTTTGATTGGTTGATCATATAATTGCTCAAATCATAACAAAGAGAAGAAAAAGTGATGGTGGTGGTCGTGGCGGTGCACCATGCACTATAATTTGCAAGCTCATAATAATGGGGCATGGTGGTGGTGACCCTCAAGGCAGAGATTCAATTGAGCTGCCTGCAATTAACCAAAAAGGTTCTTCATTGTGTTTGGACTAGGTCCACATTAACAAATCACCCAAAAAGATCGCAATAATTAGCCAAAGTGTGTGTAAAGATTCAAAATGCTGGGAATCATTATATGAATCCATGCACATAATTCATAAAGACCCTCATCATTCAAACGATCTTTGCATTATTCCATAGTCAAAAATTAAGAATCATAGCGAAAGAAGGAAAGGAAAAGAAGCATTTGAGTTTCGGTACAAATCAAGCGAAAACTTTTAATCGTTTGAGTTACAAACTCTTTTGTTGTAAAAGTTAAGTTCAAAGACAAATAAGATGTTATTAAGTGAACTTGAATCATCTCCGAATATCTCTCTCAAGCAATATATCATAATCCAACTGCTCAAAATTTTAATAATTTATTTTTTTATATTTTTTTATTAAAATGATGATAATGGATTAGCAAGCTGAAGTATGTATAAAGTTTAGTCATTTAATTACAATAGTAAAAACTCTACTCTCTAAACGGCCACAAAACAATATAAAAAAAACAAATTCAAAACTCTGAGATTAGCTATCATTAAGCCGTGAGAATCTTTGTCATTTTTCATTTCTATGGCCATTGCACTCTCTTCTGCAAACTTGACCTTTTTCCTGCTTTGAACAAAAACACATGTCGGTATCAAAAGGGCCTGGCTTATCTGCCCTCCCACTTTTCATATATTTTTATCTCATTTTATTTGTATGATCACGGTTAAGTTACGTTAATATTTTATATTACTATTATTTTTTATCTTATTATTTTTATAAAAAAATCAATATAAAATGTTGACATAATTTAACCATGATCGCACAAAATAAAAAAAATGAAAGTATATATAAAGTGGAAGGCAGAGAAGTTAGGTTTGTATCAAAAGGCACCATAAACTTTCATCATCCACCCAAAAGCAAAACCTGTCATAAATTTAAACAATCACAAAGTACTTCACATCCACCTTTAATCATCACCTATACTTACACTCCTATGCTTTTTCTTTTCCCTTCGCGCACAAAAAATAGGCACTACAGAGCAGTTTCATCGCAGAAAAAGCGACAAGTTAATTAAAGGTCCGTTGATTAAAATAGGGGGTGCTAGGCTGCTAGCAAAGATGGACCTTCATTCTCTTTTTATTTTTTTATTGTCTCGTACTTATCCTACAATATTAAACGATATCAAAATTGTTTAATTTTTATTGCACATTTTAAAGACTAACCATGCAAAGCTAATAAGAAATTGTTTTAACTATGTAGTTAATGTCTTCGTCACTTAGTATTACAATCTAATGATATTTCTCTTTATTTATAAATGATAGGTCTTAGATTCGATTCTCGTCGAATACCATTTGAACCATTTTATTATTAGTCTATTGTGAGACTTAGCTCGCTCCTCTAACCCGACTTCCCAAAATTTTACGTAAACCTCTATGAGATAAATATTCTTAAAAATAAACGTCATCAAAATTTTAGTTTTTAACTAAACAATATAGTTTGTCTATTTATTAAATAATTATTAGATAACTAAACAATTTTAGATTTAATTGATTGTTGACATAACACTGATCTTCTAATAAAATTTTGATGGCTTCTGATCATAGTGTAGTGTTGCAAAATCAGAATGAAAGCTTAGAAGATAAAAAGGATTGTGACAACTGAAAATATTACTATAAATGATTTGGATTAAAAAAAAAAAAAAGTAAAAACATTAACCTTGTCTTTTAGGTGTCTTATTGGACCCCACAAATCGTTCAAAGTCCAAGGGGCCCATGAATATCTCATTTGGGGCCATCCGTACACTGTTGATGGGCTTCTAAGCAGGCCTAGCCTCATACTTTCTCATTCAATAAGTGGCATAGCTAAGAGTGTGGAATGTAGCTCCTTAAAAAAAATATGAAAGGTTCCGGGTTTGATGCTCCAAGTTAGTGAGTTTGTTTGATTGTGGCTTGAAGCAGGGTGAAATTCTCCATAGCCTCCTCATGCTCAAAAGGAATGGACAACCGTAGTTTGCCACAAGTTATTTCTTTTTTCTTTTTTTTTTTAAATTGCATAATCTAATTGAAAGCGAAATTATGAAATATTCTTTACGAAGCTTGGAATGGATATGCGTTTGCTTAATCCTCGTCAATCATGGAGGGAGGGTAGTAAAATTAAAAGATTGTAAGTTTCCAAAAAAAATAAATAAATAAAATAAAAAGATTGTAACATTATTTTCGTCAAAAGTGCATCAAACTTTAAAAGGGCTTCGCTTTCACTTTATGTTTTTATTTTTTTTTTCTTCGAGGTGACAAAAGGAAAAGGCTTTTGATTGTTGGGACCAAAAGAGCAAATACGTACATATATATAGATGTGTATCTTATATATAAAGCCAATACAAAAGATGAATAATACTTTTGGTGTCATCAAGTTTCAACAAAAAATTTGGACAAAAATGACTCCAAGACAAAAAACTTGAAAGACATCCCAAAATAATGCATCGAATAAGGCAAGGGCATTTTCGTCATTTTAACAGTACTTTTTTTAATAATTATTTTTTTGTTAAATTAGTACCTCACAATATGCTAACAATAATGTGATTCAATTTCTCTATTTTTAAACACGTTCAAAACATCTTAAGAGACGTGTAATGCCGGTTATAGAAAAGGTCTTTCGCACTCGGATAATAATGTGATTAAATTAGTTGTCAAATGATTGTTTTTTTTAATAAACGATATTATCTACACTAAGGAGGAGGGGGTGGGCTTAGCCTCACAATGGGCTAGCAATAATGTGATTCAATCAATTGCTTATTAAATATTATTTGGGAATTATTATTGGCACTCCAAAAATATCATTTTGCACTCCAAATTTTCTATAATTAGTAAAAAAATTACACTTGTAAGGAGTGTAGAATGAGATTTTTGGAGTGTTAATAATAGTTCCCTATTATTTTCTCTATTCTTAATGTAAATTCTATAGAAACTGATTTTATTATGTGAATTCATATGCTTTAATTAGTTTATGAGGGGTTTCTTGATCTAAGATTATTCATTTACTTCAAATGTTTGACCTTCCTTTTGCCAATTTACACATATAAATACATTTAAAATGTGTAAGTCGCGTGTGCATGAAGGCTAGCAAGGAAGAAAGCAAACTGCTTCAATTATAAATAAACATGGGTTTAGTAGGTTTGAGAGTAGGTTCAATTGAACTAAAGTTTTATTTGACCATGGCAACTACAATACCAGAGAAATACTAAAAAGACTCTTTTAAAAGCGAAACTCTCGCCACTTAGTACTACGGTATAGTGGTATTTTTCTTCACTTGTATATAATGAAAAGACTCTAGCCAAACGTTATCCTTTGGCTTTCTTTGACTTGTAACTATCCACAATATTATATGGCTGCATTATCCTTTGGCTTTCCTTGACTTGTAACTATCCACAATATTATATGGCTGCATTATCCTTTGGCTTTCCTTGACTGGTCACCACGATACCATATAGTTGCAAATAACGCTTTATCGTACAGTGGTGAAAAGTAATCATGTATATTCATCATTGTGTGTGTTCAATCTTATTGATCATCCTCATTCTGACAATGTTACCCACTAATGCCATCGTTTGTCAATAAAATATAATACTATATGGTTCCCAAGCATAATGAATCAGAGAATCACTTTTGTTTTGCTTTTCTGAGTGCAAAATGTATCCCTTGGCGTTCAAAAATGGGTTACAAAAGATTAAGAACTGTGGTTACCTGGATATTTCACCTTTTTAGGCTGAATAAAGATAGATTTGTACTTTGATTTGTGACCGATAGGGTGAGAGCGATTCGAGTTTATCGGGTGCCTACACAAGTTCGGAAGTTCCTAAGAGGTATCAAAGGGTTTGAGCCAAAACATGTGTGAGAGATTAAGACCTCGAATCATCGGAGTGGAGATCGGCACGATTGACCATGTCTTGTATGGTTGTAACTTTTGCTTGCGTGATTTTTTATTTCCTTTGTGATTAGGTGAGTTGCATGGTCGTAAATAATCCATTAATAACAAAAACTTATTGGAAATTTTCCATGACGATTTTAATCATCTGCAAACTACATGTATCATGTAATTATAAGTGGTCATGTACATATTATGTGGCATATGCATTACAATTTTATCATAATTATTCAAGTCTTGCTCTTCTACTCTCTTGATTTGCAAGAAAAAGAAATTGTTGTAAGAGCATCTCCAATAGCCTAGCTAAATGACTAGCTATCTTAACTTTGTGAACATTAATTAGTTAAACTTGGCTAAAAGAACAGGGAAAGTAAAAATTTTGCTAAATATTAAAATTTATAAATTTACATTGTTTCTGATTTTCAAGAGAAGAAAAAAAACTTGGGTCGTTAAGTTTAGAAAAAAATGATATTAAAATATTTTAACTTAAGCTAAAATAGTTAGTATTGTTTAAAAAAAAAAGTTGCTATTGTTGAAACGGACTAGAGAAGGTAAAAAGTGTCCACCACTGCCCAAGTCTATAAAGATGCAACGAACCAAAAACACTTATCCATAAAAATTGTATTTGACGTATCCCTTAGAGCTTTGGAAGAAAAGGAAAAGAGAAAAGGACATCCATGTACAATCACACTTTAATGATTTCTTAATCATCATGTTTTTCTTAATACAGCAATAATTTTATATTTAGAGATTGATCATTTGGACTGAGCCTAATGAAATAATTACAATAATTTGGTATTAAAATCGTCATTCACAATTGTCGACCTTGGATCTTTTAGTTATAAGTTTTAAGAAAAAAAAATAATATTAGACTATTGCAATCATATTTAATATAAGAATATGATATTGTAAATTCTAGTATATCTAGGGATATCTTGGAATATTCTCTAAATTAGATATTATCCTATAAGAGTTGTAATCCTATTAGGGTAAGGAATTAACCTTCCCTACTACTATAAATAAAAGCACAATGGGGGTCAAATAGAACACACCTAACAATTAAATCTCTCTCTTACCGCCAACCTTCCCCTCTTTATTCCCTTAGAATGGTTCAGTAAATTAGGCATACAACACGTTATCAGCACGCTCTTGCCAGAAGTTAAGGAACTAAAGGATCATGGAGGAGGCTTTCTTCTACAAAATTCAAAGGCTTTTATTTGTTTTCTGCCAATCAGGTACACTTAAAATAAAGTAAGATATTTGACACGTCCACGAAGCATGAAAACATTCCCTATGATGCATAAACCCCCTATATTTATATTTATCTTCCAATATATATATTGTATGTGACTCATATATTTGTCAATACACACACACACACACACACACACACACGTTTCATGCTTTATGCAATTAATATTTTGCTAAGTGGAATTTGTGTGTCAAAGCATCGAAATAAATTAGAAGCAATTTAGGGGATTTCAACCCCTAGAAAAGTCAAAAAATAAAATAAAATTTATGGAATTTTTTGCGACTTAAGCCGTGGCTCCCACCGCACCATTGATGGCTTCACTGTCGTTGGCTTGCAGCCCATCCGCGTGAAGCACTTTAGGACCACACGGCAGCAGCCCTTTGGGCTTTGCTGCGCACACACGACACCCCAGGCCCTTGGCCTGATAGGGTTTCCTCGGGCCTGTAGCCCAGCCCAACCTAAGAAGGCTTGCAGCTCTTCTTAGACTTGTCTACCAAATCCCTGGCCCAAAACCAGCAACCCCATGAAACTGGAAAGTCTCATGTATCCAGTAAATCGGTGATCTTTATATGTTGGAATGGGGCCAACCCGGTTTTGTCCTATGCCCTAGGCCCGCCTGTAGCAAGTCCATGATTCTTGCTGGGATTCGCCTACCACTTGGCCCAAATGCCAACGACCCTAAATGTTGCTAGGCTTGCCTTGACCCGGCCTAAACCCAAAACCCAGCTTCGGCTGGGCTTCCAATGCACCAACCTACAAGCCATCCTTCGGTTAAGCATGCCTATGCTGCTTGTTTTGGCCCAAAACCAACAACCTGTGCTGCTGGGCTCACCCTAGAACTAGCCCAATGGCCTACAACCATAACTGGGTTGCTCCTGTAGTCCTTCCTGAGGCCCAACCGCCTGCAGTTTTGCTGCAGGGCTTAGTCTCACACCTCAGTTAGCCCACTTTCGGCTAGGCCATGATATTTTTTCGACCTAATGCCAATTTTTGGCATTCCTATGTTTTAAATCATACCCAATTATTTTATTTAGGGTACTTTGGTTTACGCTTATTAATTTTAATTTAATTATCACTTGACCCATCGCCAATTTTTGACATTCCTGTCATTGTTTTGCTTCCACGATTGACCCCGTTTGATCCTGATCTATTGAATTAATTAAAAGTGTCCAGCAGTCCATTAATCTGATAATTAATCCAAAATTATTGACTTGAAGATCACCTTTGGACATTAACGCTTCAATTATTTATTTTCCTACTTTGAACCGTTGACATCATTTCATAGTCCTGAAGCTTTCACACTTGAGTTCCTGAAGCAATTTAAATCCACTACCTTAAATCATTATATTGTATTATGTGTTCTTGCATGAACCTCTCTTTTATGAACTAATTGTTCATAAAACTAAATTGAACCTATAGTTTCATATTTAGTGCCTTTGAAACCCACAGTTTTCATTCAAAACTTACCACATGAAACCTATAGCTTTCATGTTTAAATTCAACCTTTATATGTCTATAGAACCTGAATGTTCTACGATGTATGTCTATGAATTACCATATGACTAACCACGTTTTTGTTGTACCCTCTATTTTAGGGACATGTCGAACTTGAACAAGCTCGATTCCACCGATCTGGAAGTATCTGGAAGAAACTACCTGAAGTGGGTTCAAGACATGAAGCTTCATCTTACCTCAAAGAGTCTTCGAGCCACCATCGAATAACCTACCGACAACTCAATCAACAAAGCTTATAAAGCTACTGCTATGATCTTCATCCAAAGACACATCCATGATGCACTGTAAACTGAGTACCTCGCTGATGAGGACCCATACACCCACTGGCTTGCTCTGTTAAATCGTTTTGAGCACCAGAAAGACATTTACTTGCCTGAAGAAAGACACGACTGACAACATTTACGCTTTCAAGACTTTAAGTTTGTGAATGAATACACCTATGAAGTTTGTAGAATCTTATCACTGTTTTGTAAAGAGGACTTAACCGAAGAGGATCTCTTGGAAAATACCTATTCGACCTTCAATACCACCAATATTGTCATGCAGCAACAATATAGAGCACGTAAGTACACCAAATTTTCAGATTTGATCTCTGTTTTACATCTCACTGAAAAGCAAAATCAGCTTTTGATGAAGAATCATCAAGCTTAACCCACTAGCTTGAACGTTCTACCTGAAGTGCATGCGACTAATTATAGCAGCCACAAACGACGAAAGAACCATCTTGGCCTTGGAAATGGGTAGCAAGCCTTGCCACGAGCTCGAGGTCAACAGAGTAGAGGCTTACCAATGGGAGAAAATTTGACCAAGAAGTGATAACCCCTTGCCCTTAAGGCCCCAAACTTTAAGAATAATGGAAAAGCTACCATTCAATCGGTTTCCACTGAATTGAACATGTGATACCGCTGTGGATCAAAGGATCATTGGTCACGCGTATGCTGAGCTACCCTTGAGGCCATTGCTAAGTATCATTCCTATCGTGAGTCTAACTTTGCCATGTGGAACATCCCGAAGATGCTACCACATCTATGGAGATTTCAGATTTTCAAGAACCATCAACTCTTATGGAAGAATAAAGTTCTATTTTTCTAGACATGTTTTTAGGGTGTTTTGCCCCTATTTGCACCCACTAGGTGTGGCCGAACCCCCCATCCCCCCCGAGGCCCCCTCTTTTTTTATTTTCTAGGTCTATGGTTTAATTTTTGGACAATTTTTCTAAGTCTTTGGAACAATTTGTTTGGATGGGTTTGTTTTGAATTATGGATAATTATTTTTCTATGGATATTATTTCTCGATTGATTAATTGAATGAATGGAATTATATTTATGCATGTGACTGATTCAATTAATTTATTTCTAGGTATGACTAGTGGGGAAGTTAGTTGTCTGGCTGATAGTACTACCACGCACAATATCTTGCATGAGAAACACAATTTTACTAACTTCATACCGAAAAATGCAACTCTGACAACCCTCTCAGGCTCATCCAACCTGATAGAAGGATACGAAAACGATCTGTATGGTGTTGTCTAATGGTACAATTTTAACCATTAAAGAAACCCTCTATTCTCCATGTTTCGGAAGAACATTGCTGAGTTTTAGAGATATTTGAGATAATCAATATCATGTTGAAACCACTGAAGATAATGGTTTTGAATTTCTTTGTATCACTTCTTACGAGTATGGCTAGAAATTCACGAGAAGTTGGAACATTTCCTAAGGGGGTTGTACATCACAACCATTTGAGGTATAGAGACCCACCATGTGGCCGACCTTGTGCCTGGGTTCCAGAGCACTTTACTACTTTGGCATGACCATATGAGACATCCCGGACGTGACATGATGCGTTATATCCTTAAATCATCACATGAGCATCATTTACCTCCTTACTTTGGATTTCTGCCATGCAAAGCTTGTTCTTTGGGGAAGTTGAACACTCAACCCTCAATTACAAAGATTATTGACAACCTTCCTAAGTTTCTTCAGAGGATTCAAGGGGATATTTGTGGACATATCCAACCAACATGCGGACCATTTAGATACTTTATGTTGTTAGTTGATGCATCGATGCGTTATTCACATGTCTGCTTATTGTCCACACTCAATGCTGCACTTGCGAAACTCCTAGCTCAAATAGTTAACCTTAGGGTTCACCACCCTGATTATCCGATTAAGTCAATTCGATTGGATAATGCTAGAGAGTTTACGTCACATACTTTTGATGATTATTGCATGTCTTTTGGATTGAACTTGAACATCTTGTACCCCATGTTCACACCCAAAAGGGCCTAGGCAGAAGCTTTCATAAAGTGTCTTCAATTGATAGCTCAGACTTTGGTTATGTGAACCAAATTGCTAGTATTTGCTTGGGGCTATGCAATATTGCACGCGGTATGTTGGTTCGTCTGAGGCCCACCGTTACCCAACCTCATTCATCGTTACAGTTGGTTACTGGATACGAGCCTGACGTCTCGCATTTACATATGTTTGGGTGCGTAGTTTATGTGCCAATAGTGCCGCCACAATGTACCAAAATGGGTCCTTAGAGAAGAATGAGAATCTATGTCGGTTATGATTCGCCATCAATTATTTACTACTTAGAGCCTTTGACATGAAATCTCTTTACCGCACGTTTTGCGAAATGCCACTTCGATGAGTCAATTTTTCCGTCGTTAGGAGGAGATAAGAACTTAATGTTCATGTAGAACGCCGTGAATTATCGTGGTATACTCCCACTATGCCTCATTTAGATCCCCGCACTACCCAGTCTGAAATTGAAGTGCGTTGTATTCTAGATTTTCAGAGCATTACTCAAAGCATGCCAAATGCTTTTACTGATTTAGCAAAGGTAACGAGATCACATATACCCACTGCAAACGCATCTGCAAGGATCGACGTACCTAGAGTACACCGTATTAAAGCCTTGGAAGGCCAAGTCGTCCTCGAAGGTGGGGCGACTACACCTTCCACGCACTTGGTACATTGATGGCTAGCCAATTATCTGCTTCTACCTTAAAGCGTGGCAGACCCCCTGGTTCAAAGGATTCATAACCCCGGAAGAGGAAAACGGGACAAACTAGTGACATTAGTCTGAATTCGACCATCACTTACTCATATGTTCCAGCGCATGTGGTTATTTTAGATTATGGTGATGTCTTATATGAGACAACTCGGTCTCTCGAGAATCGCGAGATTTTGGTCCACTACGTAGTATTGGATGAGGTTTGGAATTGAAATGAGATGATTATCGACGATGCATTTGCGTACACAGTAGCTACTGACATCAAGCTTAGTGATGACATTGAACCAAATTCTGTTGATAAATGTCGACGTAGAACCGATTCATTAAACTGGAAATAAACAATCAAGGTCAACCTCAATTCACTTGCGAAACATAAGATGTTTGGGCTCGTAGCTCCTATTTCACCACGTATGAAGCCCGTGGGTTGCAAGTGGATTTTCGTGAAGAAGCGTAATAAGAAAAATGAAATAATGCGATACGAAGCACGCTTTGTAACGCAAGGCTTCTCTCAACACCCTGTAATTGTTTATGAGGAGACATATTCTCCCGTAATAGACATCATAACATTTCGTTACCTTATCAGTTTGGTAGTTTTCGAAAAACTGAATATGCAGCTTATGGACGTGGTAACCACGTATCTCTATGGGGATCTAGATACGGAAATTCACATGAAAGTTCCAAAAGGACTTCCATTGACTGGTTCAAATAGTTCTAGACCACAAAACACTCTCTCGATTAGTTAAGGAGATCATTCTACGAATTGAAACAATCCGGGCGGATGTGGTATAACCGTTTGAATGAATATTTGACAAGTCAAGGCCAAGTGAACAATGAACTATGCACATGCGTGTTCATTAAGAAGTCACATTCTGAATTTGTGATCGTTGAAGTTTATGCCGACAACATGAACCTCATTGGAACTCTCACAGAGCTTAAGGAAATTGTCGTTCACTTGAAATTGGAATTTGAGATGAATGATCTTGGGAAAACTCAATATTGTCTTCGCCTGGAGATCGAGCATTGTTCCGATGGAATCCTAGTACATAAATCGACTTACACCCAAAAAGGTGTTGCTACGCTTTAATGAGGATAAAGCGAAGCCTTCGAGTACTTCTACGGTCATCTGACCTCTAGAAGCTAAACAAGATCCCTTCCGTCCCAAGGAGGATGAGGAATAAATTTTGGAGCCTGAAGTTCCATACCTAAGTGCATTTGACACTTTATTGTACTTGGCTCAATGCACTAGACTTGACATCTCATATGCTATTAATCTTTTGGCTAGATACAACAATGTGCCTACACGCATACACTGGAATGATGTTAAAGACATTTTCAGCTACCTTAAAGGTATGACAGATTTGGGCTTGTTCTACACTTACGAATCCTCGAAAGGAGCCGCCGTCCCCTCAGTCATCAAGTTGATTCATGCCTCATTGGTTACGCAGATGCTAATTATCTGTCTGACCCATAGGGCACGTTCTTAAACGCGATATGTCTTTACCATTAGAGGCACCATAATATCTTAGAAGTCTACCAAGCAAAAGCTAGTTGCAACTTCTTTGAACCATGTTGAGATTCTCTCCTTGCATGAAGCCTCGCATGAATGCTTTTGGTTGAGAACAGTCATAGAACATATTCAAAGCACTAGTGGTCTTACTTTCGTTGTTGACCTTCCTACGATGATTTTTTTAAGACAATGCAGCATGTATCGAGTAGTTAAAGAAATGATACATCAAGGAAGACAACACCAATCACATTGTGCTGAAGTTCTTTTACTCTCACCAGTAACAACAACATCAAAACATTGAAGTTAAGTAAATCCGTTCCCCAGACAACCTGGCCAATTTCTTCACCAAGTCATTCTCCGAGTTTGCTTTTCATAAGTTCGTCCAAGGAATCGGTATGCGTAAATTATCTGAGTTGAATTGCTTGTAGTTCTTTTATCTGGAAGTTATGTCTAACTCAGGGGGAGTATCTAGAAGCATACTCACTTGATCTTAATGTACTATTTTTCCTACGATTAGGAGAATTTTTCCCACTAGATTTTTGCTACCTAACGAGGTTTCAATGAGGCACCCATCCTGGGATGATCATACTCCGTTGAGTTCACTACTTCCATCTCGTATGACGTTTGTGTTAGACATTATGCATACTTCTCACTTTTCTTCTTAGTCTATGGGTTTTTACCTACCTTAGGTTTTACCATAGCAAGGTTTTGTGAGTTTTACTACCAATGCATACTTTCTTTAATTTGAGACTCGCATTCACCTGTTGTGTCGACAACTTCATCAACTGTTCTACCTTATCTGCTGAAAACCTGATGCGATGTTTTGTTTGAGTATTTACACAGTCAAGGGGGAGTGTTGCAGCCATATTTAATATAGGAATGTGATTGTGTAAATCCTAATATATCTAGGGATATCTTGGAATATTCTCTGAGTTAGATATTATCCCATTAGAATTGTCATCCTATTAGGGTAAAGAATTAACCTTCCCAACTACTATAAATAAAGGTACAATAGGGTGAAATACATCACACCTCACAATTGAATCTCTCTCTTGCCGTCGACCTCCCCCTCTCTATTTCCTTAGAATAGTTCAATAAATTAGGTCTACAACATAGACCATATAATACTAGTTATTTCATGTAATTGCGCATTACAAAGATTTGTCCTCTTTTTTGACAGTTTACTTTATGTACTCCAAGTCCAAACTGAAAGTCCAGCTTAAGTGGATCACTGGGCTTTTGTTTATTATTGGGTTGACCGTCTACGGGAACTAGGGACTGGTGCTTTTTGTTTTTCCTGTTACTTTTCTAAAACCGAACAATTTATCGGAGTTCGATTCTTTTCTCATAAATTTGAGCGACTTAGAGAAGAATATTGATTTGTTAGGTCAAAGGACAAGGAGTTTGTAAATGTAAAGAAAAACCACAACCTAATTGGCAAAATCTTTTCTTCTTTGGATGTAGATGTTAACATTTTGTTTTGTTTGCTGACAAAGAGATAGATGATGGTAAATTTGACAGTTCCTTGTTGCATATCATTAACTAAACGTAATTGAAAAGAGGAAGAAAAGTTGACCAAACTCAGGTTTTGAATTTTATAGAAATCATCTTCATCTCTTCTATCAAACTGTCGTGGTTATCACTATCAATATATAATAGCAGGCAAAGTCAAACCATAAAGCCTCAAGAGAGTCTTTCTTTTTTTATTTATTTATTTTTTTGCTGCGAAATGTCTGATTTCACAAGTTATGAAATAGGGAAGTTGTTTTGAAATTTGCAAGTGCATATTGTGGGGCAAATGCATTTTAAACACTAACTAGAAGAGGCACCAAAACAGTACGTACATCGACGATTCTGTTCTCGTTTTGTCATTTGATTGATTACTTAATTGGCTCCAAAGGTAATGACGTATATTAGGATAATTAAGCAAATTAAAGTGAGCTGTGTGAAAAGGCATGCAGACGTACACGAGAGGCAATATAAAAAAATTATCATTATTTATTACTCTTTGAATGCGCAAGATGCAGTTGTATAATGAACATGAAAACTGATAATCATTCCACTAAGGATAGGTGGTGAATTAGGATAGATTGATCTAACCGCTCTCCCCCTTCTTCTCTCTCGCACGAAGCCAACCCCAAAACCAACTCAGCGCCGCTGACTTCTTCCTTGAGTTGGGTCTACAACCCCCGCTTTTTATTGCTTTCCTTCTCCCTCTCATTTCTTTAGTTATGCTGGTGCATTGCTCTTTGGATGTCCTTGGTTGTCGATTTGAGAAATCACCCCTTATTTTCTGTGCCTTCTTTGAAGTCCTCCTGGCGGTGCTCGCCATATCCCAGCATTCTTTGCTGTTTATCGGTGTTTATAACTGTTCTTCTGCGCCTCCGCAAACCCAATCCTTACCCTACATCCCTCCTCATTCAACCTCAAACATCCATCCTCTTCCACCTTGTTCATCTGCCTCTTCTCTCCACCTACCGTCCCTCCCACAACCTCTTCTCAAAGTCGTGTTGCGGCTTTGCCCCAAGCGAGGGTGTTTTAGGTGCCCCCATAGGACCATCCAGTTCTTTTTTGTTTCGGTTTTTTGGTTCTACTTGCAGGTGCTTGTGTTCGTGGTTCAGATCTGTTGGCTCTTCTCCGCTGTTGAGGCTTTGGTGGCGAAAATTGGTTGGGGCTTTTTGCTTGTTGCAGGTTCTTTTGTTTTGTGTTGCGAACCTTTTATTGAATTCAACGCAGAGTTGATTTTCTTCCGGTGACTAGATGCGTGGTTGCTTGCGAGGTGATGGCAGCTGTGGAGCTCGGGCTGTGTGGGTTGAGGATTAGGATTTTTTTACCCTGCATTTTTGCTGATTGGGCTTTGGCCAACCCCACCTTATTGGGCTAATTTGATGTACTTGTACCGGGCCTTCTTCTATCAACAAAATTGCTTGCTTTGTTTTCGACAATAGTCACAATAAGTGAAATGCTAAGGAGACTCTTTCAAACTTAGATTTTATATGAACTCTTTACCACATCATAGATCAACTTCTATGTCAACGTTATAAAACATTATACAAAATACATGAAGTGACCAAGAACTCATAGAGAAACCCATTTTTAAGATAGTCTCCTTAATATTTTTCTTCCGATGCTCTTTTTCCGAAAAAAAAAAAAAAAAAAAGAAAAAACTCTCATAGCTTACCAACAAATCAAACAAGTATACCACGTGTTTGGTCTAGTGTAAGTATCTTTGAAAATATACCACGTGTTTGATCAAGTTTAGAAGTATATGTAAACAAAAAAAAAAAAACATATATTATGAAAATATCTTTGAGCGATAACCGAGTATTTCATCCGATAAGAGCCTACTTAATTTTGGTACGTGTTATAATACTATACGTATTGGATTTATATCACCCAAGATTTGCTTATTGTCAGATAGCTATTGATAGGATTAAAAGCATATCACAAAATAAAGCAGAAATGTTTTATTAATTTTTTTGTTAACATTAAGATCTGTCAATTGTAACATATGAAAATAAAGGTCTTTCCCACAGAAAATTGTTTTATCTAACTATTTAAAATGTCATAAAAATTGGGATGCTGTCCCTACTCACCAGCTACCTAAAAATAATTATTAGACTAACTTACACTTATTTAAATTCAACAAAATTTTATATGCAGACACTAGACACACAGAGGTACACTCACACAAATTTTTGGGATTTTTGGAGTTGATTTGCTATTTTAATTAAATCAAACAAAAACAGGACATGAGCAAATTTTAAATAATAAAAATAGATTGTAGTCCACAAGTTAAGAAAACGAGTTAGGGAAATTGCTATCCACCAACAAATAATCATGCAAACATGTTATGTTTTATTCAAATTCCTTTTATTTCCAGATGAAGATGCTCAAGTTGGCTCAGTGTTAGAACTCAACCTATTACTCTTTCTTTCGTAGTATGTTAAGAGAATGGTGTTTTCAACTTAACTTAGTCTCTAGCATGCAATCTAGAATAGCGTGTTCATAGATTTAGCAAGTAGAAATCATTAAGAATGAAAAGAGTTTGAGTCATCACAAGGTATCGTAAGTACTAGCATTGTCTTACTTATCCTAGAAATCAATTCACATGTTAATCGCAATTAATAAGCACTACTCTAGAACATATGTGGGTCTTCATTCAATAAGGGCAAACACACACATATTCATAGCATTAGTCCTGGTTTGGTATTGGTGTGCTTTGAAAAAAAAACGCTTTTGCTATGCTATGAGAATAAGCTCATTTTTGCTGCTTTCACGTTTTCAGCTTTTTTTCACCCCAAAGCTATGAAAATAAGCTGTTTTTAAGTGTTACCAAACATCTTTTTGAGCTCAGCTTTTTTTGATACCCACTTTTTATAACAAGCACATCAGTACCAAACCAGAACTTAGAATCCTAGATATGCTTGCTAAGTATGCATCCATAGAAAACACATAAAGAATTCATCACTCACATAAGTAGTGAACCAATTTTCATCATTTCATAAAAGAAATTGACACGAAATGTCATAATATATTTGCAATCATATTCAGGGCTTCAAAACAACCCCTAACTTCTGAAAATTTAGCTATACATAATTCTTAAATTAAACCGAAGGAAAGACATGAGTTGAGAAGACAAAATTGAAAGAAGAGAATGCCAAGATTTCCTCCTTCCTCCTCTATTCCTTTCTCTTCCAATTACCATGCCACCTTGACGCTGGGCATTCTTTACCTCTCCCATAACTCACCAAACTTAATAACCACTTTATTGTCATAAAAGAGAGGAAATGGAAATACAATGTTAACTCCTTGCTAGTCTCTTAGTATTTCACCTGCCATAGCCCTTATGTCAATTAATCCTCATCTTTATTTCCAATTTAGCTTTGATATTTGAAGCAGTGCGCTAATTAGCTGGTGGGAATACAAAGAGAAAGCAAAGCGTCTCTTTCTCATGAAAAAGAAAGACTAAGACCATTCTACACGTGGTGATCAACTTTCCTGCATAACAAGAAAAATTAAATGTATCAATTAAACCCAATGGCACACACAAATGGAAGTCAAAAATATGCAAGATAATTCCCAATTCAATTGACAAGCCCATAAAGCTTAAGAATTATAAAATAAATCCTTAAAATGTTACTCCATAAAAAAAAACATATAAACCTGCCATGACCTTAATTAAGGGCAAACTTATCATTAGAAAATGTAGTTTTTAGGGATAAAATAAATAGTAAATATGCACTCATCAGCTATAACTTTTTCTTCACATATATGTTAAGTAGTTTACTGTTATACATCCCATTATACATTCCATTAACTCAGATTTTGGGTTTTTTTTTTTTTTTTTTTTTTTTTTTTGTGGGGTGGGGGGTTTGTAAAGCCGGGAAACGAAGGGCAAAACTAAAAGGTATGGTTAATTGGAGTTTTTAGGGATAACATAAATAGTAAATATGCACTCAGCAGCTATAACTTTTTCTTCACATATATGATAAGTAGTTTTACTGTTATACATCCCATTACACATTCCATTAACTTTTAACAAATGTTAAGTTTTCTTTTTAAAGTTTTTTGTCATGCAAATTAAAAGAAAACAAGAACTACCATTTTAACTTTAAGCTACAATGGTCATTTAAAAATAGGAATTTAATCAATAAAACATAAACGTTACAAAATATTATCTTTAACAGAGGGAGAAAACGACCTCAATCACAAAACCTCCGAGTTAACGTATTAAAACAATTGAACTAAAAGAATGGAAATGAAGATTAATAAAAAGAAAGAAAAAGGAAGAAAAATTGGTCTTCGACACTTGCTCATGAGCTAACGCATGAATGTGGCCTTGAAATGGGACATGTTCAAACCTTGGTGCACCTACACACGCACACTTTTCAAAGTCTAAGAAAGCAGACGCAGTTTGACCAACTATGTGTTTAGTGCGTCTTTGAATTTCAAATGAAGTAAGTTCGCGGAAAGTAGAAGCACCATGGCATTAGAGAAGCCCATACGTCAGACACAAAACGAAAGCAAAATGACAAACATATAGTCGGCACTGAGACTTGTTTATTTGAACCCAAAAGGTTATTTTATATTAGAATTTAAAGGGTGTAGTCAAATTCGGATTTGTGAGCATTTTAAAAGATTTTAAAATTCTAGTGTAATTATTAGAAGATTTTAAAAAATTTTAGAATTCATTCAAATCTAGGTGTAGTCAATTAAAGGATTTTAAAATCCATCTAAATCTAATTGTATTAAAAAAATTAAGATTCTAGAAGATTTCAACAAGTTGTGGATTTTGTGGGATTTTAGAGTAAAAAGTATATATAACTGAGACTAAAAAGAATCCAACCTTACCCCCTAGAATTTCAAATCCCTTTCCATCTGGTCAAATCTCTACCAACCCCAGCCACACACAGGTAACCACCATATACTTTGGTGGAATATCTTATTATGACCCCTAGACCTTATTTAGGCATGTATGATCATTAAAGGACATGATCGATCTAGGATTTTGGTTAATACTATTCTCTCGCCATTCTGATTTTTAATGTATATGGTACTACAAGCACTACTGAAGTACCACAGCGTACGTCTGTGGCAAAAGGGCAGTCGGTGGTGATGATTGTTGGTGGTGTAGTGCTCAAAAACTCACCAAAGTTATGTTGATCTATCAATTGAGAGAGAGATGGAGCCGTGGTTGTGTGAAAGGGGACCCGAAAGGTGAGGGGCTAAAGTGGCTATTGAGTACAGTAGGGCAAGGGGAAAGATTTTTCCTTTTTTTTTTTTTTTTTTTTCCAATAAAAAAATTATATGAAAATCCACCACAATCCACCAAAATCTACAAACTAAATCCATTCAAATTCTTTAAAATCCATATAAATTTTGTAGGAGTCTCAAATCCTCTTAAATCCTATCAAATCTATCACTTTTAAAATCCTTTAAAATAATTTAAAATCTTAGTTTGACTGCACCCCCCTTAGAATCACAAATTGAAAACCATAATTTGTGAATTAGGACAAGAAATACTGGTTCAAGCCCCTATTATTCACTCCTTTTAGGCCTAGAGAATTTCATCATGTCTGTGGCCACATTCAAGTAGACTCACCAACTCGGAGCATTGGGGGAAAACTGGTTCAAGCCACTGTTATTCACCCCTTCGGACCCAGAGAGGCTATAGAGAATTTCACTCTGTTCGTGGCCACAGTTAAGCAGACTCATCAACTCATGGCATCGAACCCCATAGTTTATCTAGTTACACGTCAACAACCCTACTCTTCCATTGCCACAGTGCTTATCAGTATTTGCTGATTTCAAAAGTTTTATCAATTCAAGTTTTTATTCAAAAAAAAAAAAAAAAGAAGGTAGGGGAGAGGAAAGGCTACAGTGAGGGGCTCTTCAAGTCAAATAATAGATTTTGTTAAATTAGGATGTTAGATTAGCCATCGGCAAGATTTAAACTCACATCGTCATATAATGACTCAACATTTTTCTACCATTGTGATAGAGGGGCACTTGTGCTCTTCAATAATTCAATTTGGCTTTTTAGTTGAAGAATGGGAGGGGGTTGGAGATGGAGGGTACGGTTTGTGGCCCTTCTTCCCGCGTGCCATAAGGTATCGTTTGGTATGCAGACGGGATGAGACGGAACGGAATGGGACGGGACGGGACGGGACAGGACGGAACGGAACGGAGCGGGAGTAAAGATGCCCTCGGATGGAAACAAGGAGGAAGAAGAAGGAGACGGAGAAGTTATAGTTTTGTGTTCCACGGATGTGGAACGAGTCGTTCCAGGGGGGGTGAGGTGGAACGAAAATTCACCCAAAACTCGTCCTGTGGAACAGCTCGTTCCACCCGTTTTAGGTGCACCAAACGTGGGACGGAATACCTTGTCCCACTCTGTTCCGTTCCGCCCCACATACCAAACGGTACCTAAATGACCTACGAATAGGAAGAATCCTAGAACAAAATGAGAAGTTTGTATTTTTCTGTCTTTTGCTTTTTAATTTTTTTTGGTAAGGATAAAATTGTGTTTTAAAAAATAAAATAAATTAATAGGGTGAATTCAGACAGAAAATGATATTTAAATAGAAAAACACTGTTGATTACTATGTCTTTTCATTTCAAGAGGCTAATTGAGTCGATGTGGTGCTGGATAACGATTCATACAACAACTAATAAAGCATGCACCATGTGTAACTTTACAAGCAATGATTGACCCCATGTAAAGCAAATCACCTTTTAATCTGTGAATTATCAATCACTTTTCAAAATTAAATTCCGCCTTCTTTATATTTCAACCAAACCATTTAGACGTTGCATTTAGTTTGTTGAACTTCTATGAGATCATTTGGATTGAAAACAAACGATACCCAATCCAAATAGAGGATCCAAATTGAAAATGCTTACAACAAATCAAATAGGAAGAAGAATAGGAAGGGTACTGGAATGGGAAGTAGGAGTATGGTGTCTGGCCGTGTTTGATAAGATGTATGGAAGCTAAGAGTGCCAAATAAACTAAAGTTTTTTATATGGAGGAGTTGCAACAATACTTTGGCAGTGCGGAGGAATCTAGCCCGAAGGAGGATGCGAGTGGAGACAACATGCGTTTTGTGTGGTTCGTTTGAGGAAACGAAGGAGCATTTGTTCTTTGGGTGTGAATTTAGCCGGGTCTTTTGGTATTGCCGCCCCTTATAGATTAACGTGGATGCCGTCAAAAGGGTGGATTTTCTGGAAAGTTGGAAGAAGATTGAAGCACAGTTTAAGGATGAGGCGGTAAGAGGTGAGCTGCTACAAGAAGTTGTTTTCGGCCTTTGGAGAATATGGAAATGTCGGAATGCATCGACTTTTGAAGGTATGTATAAAACTCCAAAGGATGCGATTGATTTATCATGAAGCCATATTCAAGAGTTTAGAGATACTCAGCTGGTAAAGACAAGGGATAAGCAGTGTTGCGGGAAACCTTCAACGTTGGTTTTTGCTAGGCAACAAGTTCGATGGAAATGTCCTAGTTTTGGGACTTCGAAAATTAATTGTGATGGGGCATGGTGTGGGAAATCAATGTTAGGTGGCTACGGGTGAGTGGTGTGAGATTTTGCGGGACTTTTGCAGATGGCTGGTGGGGTGGGAGGTGAGTTTTTCAATGATGCAACTATGTTGGAAGCGGCTGCAATTCGTGCAGCTTTGGTGATGTGTAGGGACATGCACTATGAGATGGTAGAGATAACTCTATTGCTCTATCTCTTATCAACATGATAAATGGGGAATGCTCAATTGATTCAAACTTGGAATGCTTCATTTTTGATATTTAGAATTTGGCATCTCAGATTAGGGAGATGAAGTTTATGTATGTTTAATGGAGTGGCAATCTCGCTGCCCATGCAGTGGCTTCCTATGCTAACTCGTGTCGTGGTTCAATCTCAAAGAATGCTTATGATCCTGAATTTCTTTTTAATATTCTTGTAGAAAATGTTTATCAACATGATAAATGGGGAATGCTTAATTGATGCAAACTTGGAATGCTTCATTTTTGATATTTAGAATTTGGCATCTCAGATTAGGGAGATGAAGTTTATGTATGTTTAATGGAGTGGCAACCTCGTTGCCCATGCAGTGGCTTCCTATGCTACCTCGTGTGATGGTTCAGTCCCAAAGGATGCTTATGATCCTGAATTTCTTTTTAATATTCTTGTAAAAAATGTAAACGTTTTTATTAGAATTTAATAAAATTTATCCTTTGATGAAAAAAAAAAAAAAAAAAAAAAAGCAAGCAGAATAGCCTTCATTGTTTTTTTATTAATAAAGGCAAACTCACCTCACCTCATCAGTTACATACGACTCCGAATGTGCTGCAATTACAACAAATAAATAAAAAGAAACCAACAAAAACTCCTATATCCAATAAGGCGTCCAGGTTCATCCTCTGCTAAATACCAAGATTCGTACCTAATATCTCCTTATAAATTAAAGCCCTAAATCCATACTTTCCCACTCAAATCGCACCATTCCTGAATTTGATAATCCCTGCCCGTCAGGTTACACTTTGATTCATTCATTTTTTAATCCACAAAATAATCCTCCATTATTATCTACTTAATTATAAACCCCTAACTAATATCTGCTCCCTTGAAACACAGAGCCGCAGGGCCAAAAATTAAACACAGAGGCCTTTCGACCTTGGTCACCTCCTTCAATGGCGTCCATGGCCACCCTTTTCGTCAAAACCCCCTACCCCTCTCACTCTTTCCCCAAAACTTCAACTACCCATTCCTTCCCGGCACTCAAGCTCTCAACCCATCTCGGGTCCAAGCCCAGGACCCCCCAGAGGCTCCGAATTTCAAACGGGTTGATCGAGCCGGACGGCGGGAAGCTCGTCGAGCTCTTCGTCCATGAGTCGAAGAAGGGCGAGACGAAGAAAGAGGCGGCGGCGCTGCCCAGGATCAAGCTTTCAAGGATCGACCTCCAATGGGTTCACGTGATCAGCGAAGGCTGGTCGAGCCCTCTCCGCGGATTCATGAGAGAATCCGAGTTCCTCCAAACTCTTCATTTCAATTCGCTCCGACTCGATGACGGGTCGGTAGTGAATATGTCCGTGCCGATCGTTCTGGCCATCGACGACGCGCAGAAACGCCGGATCGGCGATTCGACCAGAGTCGCGCTTGTCGACTCGGATGATAATCTGATCGCTATTTTGAAAGAGTAAGATGATCTTCCTCTCCCTATTTCCTTTCAAAGCTCGTTAATATTTTCACTTTAGATAGCATGTTTTGATTGTAAATATCATTTTCTTTTTGCCAAAGTAAATTTTTTTTTTTCTTGGGTTACAATCTTAAGATCATCTCTGACTCTTACCTTATAATTTAAAATTTTTAGCTTAAAAAATTTAGGTTTTAATACAAAAATATTTGTTTTGCTCCAACTTTTTAGTCTAAAATTTTTTTCCTAGATTATTAAAGAATGAATTTAGGCTAACTTTTTTTTAAAAAAAAAATTATGTAGATTATCCTAAATTAATTTATAAACATTTTAACAAAAAAATATTTAAATTACGATAAATATTAAAAAAATACTAAATTGATACTTGAAAAGTGAGTTTTGTGTAGATATTTGAACAGATACATAGGAATTTATAGAATTGTTGGGTGAATTTTGAGTTAAATAATTTTTTTTAAATTATTTTAGCCGTTGGATTTAAATTTGGGCCGTTAGATTTTTTTTTACCGTTAGATTTGATTATATTCGATCTTACCTGTTGGATTCAATAAAACTAAAAAAAAATTTAAATGTAGGCCGTTGGATCAACCAACGGCCAGTTGATCTCAGCCGTTGTTCATGAAACTAGCTGTTGGATCAATGATGCTGGTGGCCAACATGCCCACGGTTGTGGGGCAATGCTGCCTTAGGCGCATTGCTCACGTGAGTGCGTCTGCCTTCCAACCGTCCAAATTTACTCGCGTTGGTGGGGCCCACACCATTTTTTGGACTAAATCTTGGTCGGTTTCTGGCTTTTTTTTCTTCAGGTTTTAGGTTTTAGGGCCAAATTAGAACTAGGGTTGAAATAGATTGGGGCGGGGGAATAGAAGGAAAATTATAGGTTTTAGACCATGTGTTGGAGTTGGCCCAAGGAGGGAATTTTTTTTGTTTTTTTTTTTTTCAAGCGCTCCTCTACTTTTATAATGACAGATGATTTAAGTGGCCGTAATATGAACACATTGAAAAAATATCATCCAAATGGTCTATATGCATTTCCACTCGACAATATTATTGACTGTGATTGGGAATTTTGGGTCGCTATCACATACGTGTCAATATGTTACGTGATGAGTAAAAATGATAAATATATGTTTTTTTAATGTTTATTATTGAACTTTTAGTATTAAACTTAAAAGTGAGTGACCATGCATTTTCAAACATCTTGAGTTACATGATTTCGGTTTTGAAAAGCAAGATTCTTTTTATTTCCTAGTAGTTTGCGGGTGGTAAAAATAGGAACTCAACTATAGAAGTTGAGTGGTAGAAATATTATGAATTCTTTTCTCTTATCATTATTAGCTGTACACATTTCTAAAGAACAATTGTGAAATTATTCAAATTGAAATCTTAGATCATCATATATTTATCGATGCAATGTATTTGATTTTGTTGGACTTCAAACATTTGAAATAAAATTCGTATATAAGATGAGTTGCCAATAGGATTTTTAAACTCTTTGTGTTCATCTTTAAATATATGCAAATATATATTGATGCCACATTGCATCCAGTCATTTTCTTAAGAGGAATATTCAATGTAATGTCTTCAAGCATTCGTTGGTTGGAGAGTTGTACATGTCCCAAGTTTTCTTTTGCAACTTTTATCCCAACCATCATGGCATTATCACATTGGGTTCTACAACATGGTTGCGATTTCATGGCAATGATGTAGCTCGCATATCAAGTTTTTTTCGGCCTGCAATTGGTTATATATGTATATTTATGTCAATCATGTGATGCATACCATGTTGTAGAACACTGTGTGATAATGCCATGGTCGTAAGGGAAAAAGTTGGGAAGTGGAGTAGTGTACTTTCTCGTTTATGTGTCTGACGATAAAACCTGAGTATAAGAACATGTTCTGCTCCTTTTGGGTTCGAAATGAAGTTACTATATGAAAACTGTATGTCTTATCCCATGACTTGCCATGGTTTCTGATGTCTAGCTATTTTATTTATTTGGCAGTATTGAGATCTATAAGCACCATAAAGAAGAACGGATTGCCCGCACTTGGGGAACAACTGCCCCTGGTTTGCCTTATGTTGATCAAGCCATAACCAATGCTGGAAATTGGCTAATTGGAGGTGACCTAGAGGTTCTAGAACCTATAAAGTACAATGATGGCCTTGATCGCTTCCGATTGTCTCCTACACAACTCCGTGAAGAATTCACAAAGCGCAATGCTGACGCTGTATTTGCGTTTCAGCTGCGAAATCCTGTCCACAATGGACATGCTTTGCTGATGAATGATACCCGTCGTCGGCTTCTTGAGATGGGTTACAAGAACCCCATTCTGTTGCTGCATCCATTGGGAGGCTATACAAAGGCAGATGACGTTCCACTTAGTTGGCGAATGAAACAACATGAGAAGGTATAGAAACGTTTTGTTTGTTGAAAGCCCTAACTAAATTGCATGCGTGCTTGTCCTTAGCCAAATACTGAATTTTGTTCGAAATTGTTCTAATGTTTCCTCAGGTTCTTGAGGATGGTGTCCTTGATCCCCAGACGACTGTTGTTTCCATTTTCCCCTCTCCCATGCATTACGCTGGCCCAACTGAGGTGCAGTGGCATGCAAAGGCTAGGATCAATGCAGGGGCCGACTTTTATATTGTTGGTCGGGATCCTGCAGGTATGGGTCATCCAACTGAGAAGAGAGATCTGTATGATGCCGATCATGGCAAGAAAGTATTAAGCATGGCACCTGGACTGGAGCGACTTAACATCCTTCCCTTCAAGGTAAGTCAATTCTTTGGCAGTGATATTATTTGCCCTTCTTGTATGATATCTTCCGTCATCTAAGTTATTCCCTTGCAGGTTGCTGCTTATGATAAAACTCAAGGCAAAATGGCATTTTTTGATCCCTCGAGGCCTCAAGACTTCCTTTTCATATCTGGCACAAAGGTGCGAGTTTTTTCGATGCTGTTTCCGACATGTTTTTTTCTTTATTGTTATAATCAGCCATTCAAAGTAGAGTTTAAGTGCATAAACTAAGTTTAGTTTATCTAAAAGACATTGCAAATTACCATGACAGATGCGAACACTTGCAAAGAACAAAGAGAACCCTCCTGAAGGATTCATGTGCCCTAGTGGCTGGAAGGTGCTAGTTGACTACTATGACAGTTTGGCTCCTGCAGACAACGGTAAAGTCCCAGAAGCAGTTCCAGCCTAGGTGGAGTTGATGTATCATATTGTACTTGCACTGTTTGGGAGATAGCTAATCTAGTCTCCTCTGTGTGATCAAGATTGCGTGATTAGTCTCCTTTGTGTGATCAAGATTTCCTAAGAATCTCTCACTTGTTTCGAATAAAATCGTGTGAGGCACTGGTGCAGAGAAACGATAATCGCCTCAACTGTAATTAGCGTTGTGTAAGTGCATCTTGCATCATTGCATTTGTGCACTCCCACAGCGCATTGTATCATATGTGGTTTTTTCTGTAGAATATTAGATTGTGCTATGCCCTTAATATGGCAAAATATTCCTCTATGGTATGCACTGGTTATGATTTAAGATGCTGGATCCAAAAGAAAAGCATGATCAAATTCTCCCTCAATTTCTTGTCTTGGAGCACAGATTTAGTTTGGAACATTTTTAGATTTGACAACAAGCATCCAATTGCTCTATACTGTTAGATGGGGGTTCGAACTTGGGTGCAATGCTATGGGGACTCTACATTGGCCAACTACTTTAACCCGTGTTTGCTATCCCTCATTGGACAGCTGAATATGGGCTTACAGGGAACTGGTATGAACTTGAAAACCCGACTTATGGACCAAGATATGGCTGCACACCCAATGCGCGGACTCCATTGTCTCCAACTTAATCACTATGTATCAGCAAACCTGTCCAGAAGTCCCACCATAACCACCCCAAAACAATTCGTTCATCTGACTTCCTCTGAAGACATTAATCATCTCCAAATCCCTTGAATTAGACTCATTAAACACGGCGAAACACAAATATATTGAAGATCAACGTGTTGTACCTTCTAGCACCAAATATTTATCTATCCCTGAACTGCAAGAGTAAGAGCACAGCTATCTGGAACAAAGCTTGGGGTAGAAGGTTCGTCCATAGGATGTTGGTGATCACCGTTCGACCCACGAGTGGCCTCTCCATGAGCTCTTTGGCAGGCTTATCAGTGGCGAGAGCCAGAGCAGCCATTGTGACCATAATCAGATTCACCTACAGCAGCTGGACTGTTGTTAAAGGTACTTCACTGGCCAAGGCAGCTGCACAAAGTTGATCACAAGAGCTGCAACATTTATTGTGAGCTGGAATTAGACAAATTTTTGGATGTTGGCAGAATCTCCTCTTCCCCATCTTAAAACAGTTACCAAAGTTGCAAATTTGTCATCTAAAATTACAATGTCTGAGCTCTCCTTAGCAACTTCAGTGCCCTGAATCCCCATCGAGAGTCCTATGTCCGTTTTTTTGAGTGTGGGTGCATCATTCATACCATCACCTGTCACAGCAACTACGTGGCTTTTCTGTTTTAAGCCCTACACCATCAGAAGCCTATCAAATGGCGAAGACCTCGCCATCACATGAATTCCATCAACTTTCTGCATTCTTTGCTCCAGTGTGTAGTTACGAAATTCTACACCTTCTACTACCCCTTCTTTCGCTTCCTTTTGGTCAGGTCGGAGTATGCCACACTTGCCAGATATTGCTTTAGCGGTGAAAACATTGTTGCCAGTGATCAATTCCACTTACACCTCGGTAAACTGGCAAGCTTCTACTGCTTTCCTCATTCCTGGCCTATATAAATCGTTTAGACCAACCAATCCTAATAGGATCAAGCTGCTTTCTTTGAGCTTTCCGTACTTCTTTTCATCATTAATGTGCGTATCCTGAACTTGCTTGTGTGCCAAAGCAATGCATCAGAGACTACTTGTTGCCATGGCTAATCTGCTCAAACTTCCAACATTTCATCATCATTCAGATCTTTTGTGACATAGACGTATCGTAGTAACTCGAGCACATTTCTAGTATCATTTCTACAGTTTCTTTCCAATGCACATGGGTAGCATTGTCTGCCTTCATTCTCATCAAAACCGCCGCTTCGTTTCTTATGTGAATTGAAGGCTTCAACATGATGAATGACATATTTCTTTCAATTCCTCCATGTCCATGTGTAGCTCCAGAGTAGCCCATGAAAGAATGGCTTTTTCAGTACAACTACCCGAAAACTCAAATCCTAATCCTGAATTAGACCTATACACACCACCGGTTGTGTTAAATGCTACTCCTCGGATAAATTAAGAAGATAATGAGAAATTGATGATTAAGAAGCATCATCTTCTACAGATTTCTGTCCAAGCCAAAATATTTGTAACCTTCATCCCATTGAGCGTCAACGTGGTAGTTTTGTCTGTACAAATTACGGTGGCACATCCCATAATCTCTCAAGCAGAGAGCCTCTACACCAGAGTGTGCTTCGCAATCATCCTCTTCATTGAATAAGTGAGAGTGAGAGTGAAAGTGACAGCAAATGGGAAGCCTTCAAGAATTGCAATCACAACAACTACTGCAATTGCTACCATGTCGATCGCAGCATTCACCACAAAATCAATCTTCGCCTTTCTGCCCTCAAACTTCCCAAATTCACTATTGGTCTTCGTGTTGTCCGTGAAATAACGTGCTACCAAGACCAAAACTATGAATGCAACACCCAAGCGAATCTTTGCCATTAGCGGGTTTAGTTTACTTAGCCGCTCTTGTCATGGCGTCTGCCGATCACTCGTGTCACGGATGACCAAGCTCATCATTTCGCCCCATGTCGAGTTCATGCCAACTGAAGCCACAAGCATTTGTCCATATCCATCGACCACCTTGGTTCCAGAATACAAGAACGGATTCTGGCCTCCGTTAACTTCCACATGCTCACTCTCCCCGTCATGCTTGATTCGTCCATCCATAGACAAATGTAGATAAGATTTCTACCACCTGTGAAAATATAATTAAAAAAGTCTAAAATACTTGCAAGAGAACAATGTTCTTGTAGTATAGATAGCTCAAGTAAGATCGTTTTCGACAAGAATTGATATAAATAATTTGTATTTAAAATCAATTCTTAGTTAACTATTTAACACAAGATTTAGAAAAAGATTGAAATTGTGGATAGAAATAACAAAAACAAGTAACAAAAATAAGGGTAAATTACACAAAACTATCTCAACTATGTGTCGCACAACAATTTCATGTTTTAAAGATTGCAATGTCATACATCTTATGAATTTGTTGCAATGTCATACCTCCGTTAACTTTTCTGTTAATTTTTCTATTAAACGTTGACGTAGCATGAGTGAGGCCCACTTTTTTGCTAATTGGAATAAAAAATTAATTAATTAACAATAAATTATTTTTTATTTATTTAACAAATAAATATTAATTATAAATAAATAATTTTATGGGCCCCCTCATCCCAATCTCTCTCCCTCAAACTCTCCCTACGCACCCCAGAAAACGGGCACCGGCCAGCCAGAAATATTTATGCTCCGTTCACCCTAAAATCTTTACCAATGCACATGAAATTTATCTCAAAATGAAGATCAAAGAGTAGAAATATACCCTTTTTACACCAAGTCGTGGTTGGATAATGGCCTGAGAACATCCTGAGGTTGTCAGCCCATAATTGGGCTTTTGGTTTCTCGTGAAATCGAGACAGATTCGAGTCTCCCATGCTCGAATCCGAACCTTAGGATGAAGGGGAAGTGACCTGTGGTCCAAGTCTCGTCCAATCTGACGAGGAATTGACGGATTTTCATTGGAAAACCGTGAGTTGGTAGTGGAGTCCATCTATGGTGTTGTACAAGAAGATGAAAGGTTAGAGAAACTGGGGAGTTGAGCGTTGAGGGAGAAAAGAAGAAAAAGCGACACAGTTGTGGTGGTGTTCTAGTGATGGCCGTTCTCTGGGGCTCGGCTTCTTTGTGAACACAGAGAAGAAAAGATGGTGAACGTAGGGAGAGATGGGAGAGTCTGAGGGAGAAAGAGAGATTGGGATGGGGGCCACAATTTTTTTTATTTTTTATAATTAATTATTAATTTTAAATAAATAACAACTAATTTATTTTTAATTAATTAATTTTTTATTCTAATTAGAAAAAAGTGGGCTGTGCATATGCTATGTCAACATTTAAAAAAAAATTAACAGAAAAGTTAACAGAGGTATGACATTACAACAAATTCATAAGATGAGGTATAACATTGTAATATTTAAAATATGAGGTATGAGATTGTTATGCGATTGATAATTAAGATATTTTTTTGTAATTTACACTAAAAATAACTAAATTAACAAGAATGAAATCAGCAACAATAAAAACAAACGTTTTGGCAAAATCAAAAGTAAAAGGCACAAGAGTTTAGCCCCCACTATTAACAATCCTATGTAGTTCTACCAATTACTTATGAATTATCACATACGTGTTTTGAAGGTTAGGGTTTCCTAATGGATATTCTCCTCGTGATATTCGCTTTAAGTGAACTCATTAAGTTTTGTGAAAACTTTTGAAAAACCCAGCAACCTTAAGAGTGTGATGTTCGCTTTAAGTGAAATTATAATTATCAATCACAAGAAACCCTACTCAATTTCAGGGTGATATTCCAACATAAATTGCATCAAATTACTTGTCCAAACATCCTAATGGAAGCTAAGCATTAAGACATAGAAGTTTAAACGAATTTGATGCCAAACATTTGTGGTTTTTGTGTGGATACAGTTCGAAGATGAACAAGTCATCACCAGAAGACGTGATAAAGGATGGAGGGAATGAAGTATTGTTTAATGACCAAATCACGAAGGGGAGAACAACATGGAGTGGTTCTGATTCTCATGCCCTGCCACATGCCCAATCACATCAGATTAATTGAGAGCTAATTGTACAATATTTATGATTTAGGGCTTGCATTCTTTAGAATGGAAACACATTCTAAATTAGGACTATCATAACATTGTCTTATGAAAATTCTAATGGAAAGCAGTCCATACCTTCATTAGAAAGGAAACTGAAGGTATATGAATTATGAAGTGCAGAACTTCAAAAATGAAGGGCAAAAATTTTGTGTATGCTAAAGAAAGCGCACTGCATAAACCTCAGTTTTAAATATGACAATATGATAATGCATTTTCAGTGCATATAACTATACTTCCACAAGTTAGGCTCCATCTAAATGTAATTGGTTTTCTCTGCTAGATTGCCATGGATGAAGTATGATGATTTATTTACCGCATCTAATGATCTTACTTATGAAATGCAGGAAGAAGTTATCAAGTTAAATGAACAATTTAGCCATTTGAAAAGTTTGGTAAGCATCTTATGCCTTGGTTTATGTGGAATCAATTTTCTCCTCTTCCATGCTGCTCAACGAAGGAAGCTTAGTTCATGCTCCAAATTTCTTTTAGGGTTATTTTTCTGCTATGACAATGTTTGGTTGGTGACTGAGAAACCTGAATAATGCTGTAATTTTGTATTTCTAAAGCATCCACATTGTTTTTTCGGCCAAGCATGTTGGTTATTTGTTCTCAGAAATGCAACTTTTACTAGGTATTCTATGTTGTTGCACGGGGATCATATATGCTACCAAACTAAACTAATATAAACTGAGATAATGCATTTTCTGACTTTGATAAGTTGTCGCATCATCCTAGGACATAGTGTTTGCTGCCATTTTCATGGATTTGAGCCGTATTTCTATATCAACTATTCCCCAGAATCGCCCCTGACGATGTATCCAGATTTCACCGAATTCTTGAGGTAATGTTTTGACTTTATTTCTTGAACAGCTCAGATGTCTTTGTTTTTGTTAAGTTGCATTACTTTAATTCGTTACGTCTTTTGTGTTTGGTAATTCAATAGGGGAGGATGGTGTAGGTCACGGGAACAGCAGGGTACCAAAATTCATTTGCCGTATTGAAATGGTGCAGAAGAGGAGTATCATGTATGATCACCAGCAGGATTCTGACCCTTTCTCAAAATTGTTGCTGCTTTGCCAACAATGGTGGCTGGCTGCCGAGGTAAAATTTCAGTTTCATTAACATTCGATAACATGCAGGAGCATGAATTACTTTCTTAAATGTAACACCTACATGCAGAGAAATGCATCTTATGGTTGATTATCACATAATTTCTTTGACGATAAATGTTTTCCTGCATCTTTCAGGTCTCTCTTTGTGTATCATTGTCCTACCCTCTATATCTACTTAATGAAAGATATACGTACGCAGTATCTAACAATGTTCATTAGCCTCAGCATCCATGAGCATGCCTTCATATATTCTCCAACTTACAAATAAGTTGCCAACTTTTTTACATATTTGTTCTCAGCTGGACGATGTTTGTAATTTTATAGTGGCTTGCTTCTTCTTTTCCCTCGACTCTACCTAGACTATTCAATCCTTTTTAAGGTTTCAAACAATACTATTAAATGGTTTTCAACATTGGATTTAATAAACCTCTAATACAGGTTTGGAGTTTTGGTTTGGCTTTTATGTTTTCCACCATCAAAGATTTTCCCTGATTCTTTCTATCCTTATTATGCTTATAAATGAAATTGTTCCTTGGATTGCAGTTACTTTTCAGCATCCGACGACACTGATATAGCATTTGATGTACACTTCGCTTATGAAACCCAATCAGAATTATGCTCCGGTCAGTATTGTGGGATGAATTGAAATTTGTTGCAAGAAATTGGGGGATGAATTTGGTTTCAGGGGAATGTTATCCTTTTTTATTCTTATACTGCACAGAAAGAAAAAAAAAACAATGCATTGGGTGCAAGTATGTGTTTTTTTATCATTTATTTCTATAGTTTGAAAGTCAATTATGTTTTTCTTGCCGCATCATATAATTATTCAAAATGCCCTTTTTGGCATTCCAATACCATTTGCACTTGCACGTCTTTGTTAGCACTTTGAGTACCTTACCCCCAGTTTTCAAGATCATGCAAAACAATGTGACGTTGCCTCTCTGTTTATCTTAACATTGCGCCTCTGTTTTTGGTATCTTTGTTTATCTCTCTGAGAGATGAGTGCATGGTTGTCACATAATCACATTACATGTTTCTTTATCAAGCTGTAACGATTTCTGATTCTTTCACGTCTCAGACAATATAAGGATCTTGAACCCGAAATGTTTACCCTCGAGCTGTGCTAGCCGACACCAAGAAGGTGATGAAACCATAAGTGTAGTGATAAGGAAAATGTGAGTAAATTTAAAGAGATAGTTTAGTTGTGGTCCTTGATTCCTAACTGTTGTAGACTCAAACCTTATGCATTTTGGGTTTTTTATTGAAGTCTCTCTCTTGCCACGTAAATGAGATAATAATAAAAAAGATGCAATAATACTAATAAATACTCAACTGTTTTTTTGCTTTCATTTACACTACCAATTCAATTATTCAAATTTGCTTATGGGTTTTGATTAAAAAAATAATAATAATTGCTTATGGGTGCATTCTAGATTAAAAAACCAAAAAAGGGATTTTATTTTATTTTTATAAAATATGAGTACATGTATATGATAAAATTTGGCTACATTTTACATATAAAAAATTTGGTACATTTATATAAAAATGTGGGTACATTTTACATACCAAATTGATACATTTAATACAAAAAAAGGTGTACGTTTTATATAACAAAAAATGGTTACAATTTATATAAAAAACAATGGGTTGTTATAGGCCTATTTGATTGAACTAATCTAGGGGATTAGAGAGAGAGGGGGCCAGCGGCAATTAGAGAAAAAATAGAGTGATTTACTTATGAGGTGTGTTTGAGTTATCCCATTGCGCTTTTATTTGTACTAGTAGGATAGGCAAAAACCTTTCCATTTAGGATTACAACTCTTAATAGGTAATCAACTCCTAATAGGAATATAAGATACATTCTCATATCTAATAGGATTTACACAATCACATTCTTATTCTAAATATGATTGCAACATGGGTACATTTTATATAAAAAAATCAATGGTACATTTTAGATTAAAAAAATAAATAGATTTACATTAAAAAAAATGGGTACATTTTACATAAAAAATGGTATTTACAAAAAAAAAAAAAAAAGGAATACATTTTGCGTATAAAAAAGTGGTACATTTGTAAAGAAAAATGAGTACATTATAAATAAATTATGGGTACAAATAAAAGGTTAAAAAATTATGATTACAAATAAAAGTGTAAAAAATAAGGGACAAAAAGAAATTAATATATGGGTACAAATTAAAATTTAAAAGAAAATTGGTACAATTTAACAAAAGGGTTGCAAATTAAAAATGGGTACAAACTAGAAATAGAAACATATGATAAAAAGTTTAGCCATAAATATAAATATACCTAATGAAATGGTTCGAACACTAAATGAATATATTTAAAACTAAAATTTAATTATCTTGACATGGAAATTTTTATTTTTGAAATAATTAATGATGTTTATTAAAACTCAAGGACCTTGATCAAAAATTAAAAATGAATAAGGTTTTAATCAACGGAGTAGAAAAAATAGGGATGTGAACCTAATTTCTTCAAATTTAAACCTACAAGTGACTAAATGTAAGAGTGTGTATGTGAGCGGGATTGAACCCAATTTACACGTGATGTTAGAGCAAAAGTAAACTACAGTAAATGTAGGATAAAAATTATACCATCGAAGGTAATCTCCTAAAGCAACATTTGCCAAGAATCCTCATAGACACAAAAGCTCTGCCACTAAAACCTGGAGGGGTGAAAAACAAGGGTGAGTGAGCCGAAAAATAAAGCTTTGTAAAAAATTTCGAAAATGTAATAACCCCTCGCCATAAAACAAGTATAGTTTCCAAAATAGTATATTACATATAGTATGAAAATACTTACTATAAACCGTAATATCTCGAGAATGCAATACTTCACAATATTTCGTAATAAACACATAACATTCGGTAATCACAATATCTCGCATAAACGAATATTTCACATCGAGTGCTCATCGACATATGCTGACACACGAGTTCATGCAGAGATATTTTGACGTGAACATGATTGGTGTAATAATGATTTACGCTTTAGTACTACAATCACATGAAGACGCGCTACGCATCACATATGAGTCTTAATTGCCTATAGCAATCTAGGACAGGACTGACACCTACAATGGATCCAAAGTGAACGTACGATGCGATGTGAACATACACGTGAAGACTGAACCTAGCTCGAGCGAGTATTAACACCAATGTAGCACACAATAAGCTAATAATGTAAATATGATCATGCAACGATAAATTGATAGTCGACATAATATTATTCATGGCCGTAAATATATTAAGGTGTCTCGTAGGATTTACAATGATCTCATAATCTAATCACTACGACATTTCTTATAAACATTAGTTTATTTATGGCATTAGAAAGTGCATTATTAATATGTATGGAAACTAAATAAATATATATACTATATAAAAGAAAAGGCCCACTCACAAATACTTGCAAGATCATATCCATTCGAGCTAGGAAAGCCAGAGTCTCCAATAGTAATTGCACCTAATATAATATTGGGTCTCATTAGTAGAACTCAATTAAAATGTTTAAATTTGAAAAAAAAATGACAGCGGATTCGGAATCAGGGCATTGAAATACGCTAAGAATGGTCCCGACAAAATTTTGAAAAAAGTCACAGAAGTCAATAGTCAACCAAAAATTCAACCGAGCAGGGGCCCGACGTCCTCATCGTCACACACGCGACCAGGGTTAGGCTCTGATACCAATTGTCACATCCCAGCCCGGGTGGGACCACTTCCCGGGCCCGCTCCACCACCGTAGCACGATATTGTCCGCTTTGGGCCCCCACCACGCCCTCACGGTTTTGTTTTTGGGAACTCACACGACGGCCCGGGCGGGACCACTTCTCGGGCCCGCTCCACCACCGTAGCACGATATTGTCCGCTTTGGGCCCCCACCACGCCCTCACGGTTTTGTTTTTGGGAACTCACACAAGAACTTCCCGATGGGTCACCCATCCTGGGAATGCTCTCATGCACTACTCGCTTAACTTCGGAGTTCCCATGGAACCCGAAGCCAATGAGCTCCCAAAAGGCCTCGTGCTAGGTAGGGATGAGAATATACATTTAAGGATCACTCCCCTGGGCGATGTGGGATGTCACAATCCACCCCCCTTAGGGGCCCGACGTCCTCGTCGGCACACACGCGACCAGGGTCTAACCCAGGAGGTTAATTACGTTAAAATTTTAGAATTTCACTAAATGGATACCAAAAATGGACTCGGGGCATCGAAATTAGCTTATGAGGGTTTTCGACAAAATTTCGAAAAAGTTAACTAATAGTCAACAGTTAACTTTAACGGAATATTCGATCCTCAAACAAAATATTCTGTTAAATTAATAGGTCCGAGTTTGGATTGAGTCAATGGGTCGGATCCCGAATTGGATCCATGTTTTAGGCTATTGGGTCAGGTCGACTCGTTTAGGCTCGTGAGTTGGACCCGTCGGACCTAGCGAAGAAAAAGACTAGATTTCGTAGGGATTTGGCCGGGAAACTTCCCGAGCTCCATTATGGGTCCAAACCCAACCTTTTTCAACATACTATATATGGATTTGAAGAGCTATGGAAGAGTAGATTAGGAATATACCAATATGGGAATGAGTGGTGGCCGAAAACAGCCAGGAAATGGCCTGCAAAACTCGTGGACTTAAAATAATTTCCCCGACTTGGTTCTGCGTTCAAACATCACTAAAAATCCTTAGAGATACTAGTAAACGTACACTAAAACATGATCCAAGAAGATTTAGGTTAGTTTCGAGGCTCACCATTGTCGAAAACTCGAGAACTCGTTGGAAGAAAATATGAACAGTGGCGGTGCCACTGTGCAGAGAGAGAAGAGGGAGAGAGACCTCAGCCTGGTCTAGGATCGTGATTATGAGGGTCTTAAGGTAGTGGTTGGTGGTGAAGATGCTCGCCAGAGTAGCGAGTAAGGTTGGAGGTGATGCTGCCAGTGTTGCAGTAAAGGAGAAGAACAGGTGATGAGAGAGAGACGAGAGTGCTGAGGGAAGATAAAGTTCGAGAGAAGGGGGAGAGGGACACGCGGCAGGGAGGGGAAAAAGGAGGAAGGGGCGTGGGCCCCACAGCCACAAAAAATCCTACCTAAAAAAATATATATATAATATTAAAATAATTAAATAATTAAAAAAGTAATTTTACAAAAATATCGGATTCGTAGTTCTGTCAAATCTTCGTTGTAACTCCGATTTCAGTTCTACTTGCTCCCACACATTCGTAGCGACGAGTACTGCAATAATATGCTAAGAGAATGGTTCATACGTGTTACGATACGATGGTCAACAAAAGTCAAAATCCTCGCCTCTAGGGGCATTTTGGTAATTTCACACTTTTAATATTAAAACATCATAAAAATTAGGGATGGGTCCTAACAGTCTACCCCCCTTAACAAAATTATTTCCTCGAAATTTGCGATAACTTGTTGTACGTATAATACTCAAGAGGTAGGAAGAAATATATATATATATATATATATATATATATATATATATATGTCTATATATAAAGAAGAGATTGAGTTAGAGCGGTTGCATAAAAGATAATGGCACTCTGTCGCGATTGAATTGTAATGATTCCTCTTTCATACCTCTAAACTCAAACTTTCCTTCTCCTTCAGTACAATACTATAACATAATACCTTTATAAAACATAAAGTCAAAATATATATATATATATATATATTTATATAACATCAAAATACATATATAATAACATAAAATTAAATAATTATACTGAAATTAAACCGAAAATAGAAATGATTTTCACCTACACACATATTCTCCGAGGATATGTGTGTATTATCTTTGTGTCAAGCCCAAACAACAAATAAAAATACTAACGTATACAGGCTTACTTGTCAACTTGCTTAATGAACCCAACGAATAAGTCATCGATATTACAATCTGCAATCCACAATACCGACAACTCACTGTTGTCTCGATAAGCAAGTAATAAATTCTCGAAAGTGCAATATTACCATCTTGTCCCTCGTTGGGAAATACACATAAATTGTCCGATTAATGCCTCGATCGCACTCACGTATTACCCTTTCGGGCGACATCGTCAATAGTACATAATTTACTACATCGTAATCTCGACCCTTCGAATACCTGTTCGTAATACTCTTATGTCAATCATGTACTGTGCGTAGAATTTCTATACAACGTCTCAATGGTACCATAGTCAAACTGAAATAATAATCGTCGCTGTATGCGACTCTAACAAAGATAAGTGTCTATTACAACCATGCTAAAATTGCATTATAGACAACACACAACATGTCCACTAAGGTCTGGATAATTCGTTCAGACTGGCCATTAGTCTGAAGGTGATATGTGTTATTGGATAACAATTTAGTACCCATGACTTTCAAGAAGACTTCCGAAGATTTGGAAGTGAAACGACATCACGATAAGATACAATAGTGACATGCACACCATGTACCCGAACAATATGGTACACAAATACCTCAGTGAGCAGATCCATTTTGAATTGCTCTCGAATTTAGCGAAAACTACGCCAAGAAGGCTAAAAGAACAATAAAAAATTTGAGGGTCAAAACAAGTCCATCAAATCTAGAATACAAGGTAACTAGATTGAATGCATAACATCTCGCTACAACGGTAGCTTCAGGAGATTCAATCACCAACGGTAAAGATTCGTTCAACAGAGTACTTGTTGGGTGATTGAAGAATTGACGATCACAACTAAAATTTAAATGTCCAATTCTTCTCCACACACTCCAAAATTCTAACATGAGCGTCCCCTGCACACATCACCAATGTCGTCATGATCAATCACAGATTGTACGACGGGGTCCTCTTTGCCTTCACAATGTGCCAAGGGCAATTGAAGAGGTCTTAAGTAATTAATAATTATTTTTAAAAAGTTTTTTTATTTTTAAAATGTATTTTCTTAAATTGGTTATTATTATGTTTATGTTTACGAAGTTTTTATTTTTATTTTTTAAAGTAATTAATAATGATGTCAAATTTGTCTTTAAGAAAATATTTTAAGATGATCTCAGTCTAAAGGTTATGTGAAAGTGAATTAGAACCTCAGTAGGTGTTAGTGTAATCTTTTTTACGTGAGGGAGTTATGTGAAAAAACGATAAACCTCAAAGGATTTAGTGTAATTAACCCTAAATTTGATTTAGATCAATAAGTATTTTTATATTCGGATTTAGCCTACAAATAAAGATGACTGGAGCCTCCAAATCTTAGACACAATGGATAAAATTTTCCACATACCACTAGCACTCTTTTTTGTTATGCAGTCCACAACTCCCTTCAAGTCACTCTCAATGATCACTTCAGGAAAAGTGCGAGGATATGTAGGGGGAATTCCTTCATCTCTTGCAGGAAGGGTGGGGCTAACAAAACATGAGTAATCTCACTAAAAAGAGAGGAGCTTCTCTGCAAAACTCGAGCAGGGGAAGGATCTAGTCCATTGAAAGGCATGACATCTCTCTTTCCAAATCTCCCAACCATTAAACTGAGAAATTTAGAAAAGTGAAGGTCTAGGATTTTCGTGTTTACAGAGGGTTCGACAAAGAAGGCATTGTACCATACCTAAGAACCACGAACCCAATGTTGTAACTAGTTGAGGATTAGGCCCAACACACATCACTCAGGGGCATAAAAGCAGCACGCGTTCGATAGATTCCTCAAACATTTTACAAAAGGGCAAAGAGGATTTGAGGCAACCTTGTGACAAAAAATGAGAAAGCTTTGTACGATGGCATTGGTTATCGCTCTCCACAGAAAATAGTTCACCACTGGGACCGCTCTGATGTTCCAAATCAATTTCCATACGTTGTTGTCAATTTGATGAAATGAATGCATCGAGACCCAGCTCGACAAAAATTTGGTTACATTTGATGAGATGAATGCATCGAGACCCACCTTATCAATACTAGTCAAAATTTGACCTCAGATACTGGATCCACTATATCCCTCGAAATTCAGGTGGATTTAAACTTCCCAAAGAAATTTCATTTGTTGAGGTTTTCCTTACGCACTACCAGACTGGTAGTGTTGGTGCTGTTGTTTAGACTATCAGTTAGCTTTTCGAGTATCCTTCCAGCATTCTCTCCCCTAGCAGAATTGTAAGGACTGCTTCCAGTAACTACATCTCTACACTCATTAGGTTCTCCCATTTCCATAAGAAAGCAGTAATGGGGGCGATGGGGTCAGTTAAAAACTTCTTTAATGAAATAGGAAAATTGACATAAACCCAAAAGCATTAACGTATTTAAGGCAAAATAAAAAAAATTTAACTTTTCAAATTAAACCTTTTGACTATCTTTTTACGTAAGCAGCTTAACTTATATTTTTGTTGATAAACTGTCTTACAGTTGCTATTAAATTAATAAATTTTGTCCTTCTCCTTACTCTTTGTTTTGATTTAATGTTCTTCAACAAAATAGTTCTTTTTTTTTTTTTTTTTCCTTTTGAAATGTGATGAACCATGCTATATTACTCTTTTCTCAAGTGAATCACAACACTTTCATTTCTAGCAAGCCATCAGCTGTTTTCATTCATCAATCCACAAGTTATCTAACAAGTAGGTATAATACAATATAGGTTCATATACAAGTGGATGACAAGTCATGAGAATTTGGCAGGAAAGAAAAACTAATAGGGCAGAGGGTCACACAGATGGCTGCAATATGGTGTAATCATTCCATGGCTAATATTTTGCTAAAAAGTGACTACACAACTCATCTTTTCATTGTGGGAGGGTCCAACGACTCCATTGTTGCTTGCTTTCAGGCATGTAGAAAGGCTAAGAGGGTTCCAAAAACAATGCACAGCTATCATCAGCCCCTATCCTTTTAAATTATGTAAGCATCAAAGCTTTGACATCAAGAAACCTTGAAAGAACAGACCCACGCATCCATTTCTATGGCGGAAAGAGAGAATATTTGCATCAGCACCCTATGCAAACCCAAAGTTTGGCCAATTAGCACTTTACACGTGGCTCGTGCCAGTCCGTCAGAACCAAATGTCCTTCCCTTCTAATCATTTCCCCCTAATCTCATAATCTGGATGTTCACACAATTTCTAGTTGATAGAATGTTTTCCAAGAGTTCTTTACATGTCCCAATGTTCATTCCGAAAAAGTAGTGCTGGCAAGCACAATATGAACATAAGACGAGCTGTAAACTTAAGTATACTAAATTCCGACCACCGTCACGTATGTGAAACATATGCAGTTTGTTGTGATTGGACGTACTTGAAATCAACTGTCTAAAATGTGGAAAAGAAAATGGCACAAGCACAGAACATAGTTGATTCTAATACAGTATTAGCGTTGTGTCACTAGATTGCACAACACAAAGCCGCGCATGAGCGCCTCATCTGGAATTTGAGCAACATCCATTTAAAAGCCACTTGTTTGTTTGCGCGGCGCATGTACAAATCTGGTTGCTAAAAAAGCTTAATTAGCTAGGTTAATTAGCGTCCTTAAGATAACATAGCCTAGACTTTTGAATAAACAACAATTTAAATATTAATTAAACATTTGGCACAACATAATCATAGTGGCAGGTCAAGAAAAACTAGTGAAGTAGGAGTGGTATATTTTATCAAGTGCTACACCCTGGAAGGGCAACTTAATAGAATTAAATTACGTTCTTCTCAAATGTTTATAGCAGTTTGCAAGTGAATACATCATTCCATATGGTATTAGAACTTAGACTCAATTTTCAATTGAATTCCTCTCTATCCGACAATAGTCGAGAGGATTCGTAATGTTTGCATTGCTTGTACTGCAGGATTTGGATTAGTTGATCATGGGAAATGAGATGGGTAACAACAACACATCAGGTTTGAGAGGTATGCATGCATGGCAGTTCGAAGTTTTTGAAAACGTTTTATTTGTTTTGTGTTTTGTTGATTCATATATCTTGAGATTTGCAATTACATTCTCTTGCAGATGAAGAGAACACAACAGTTGGTGAAGTTGCCGATAAACCTTTGGCAGAAACTACTCTTGCAAATGACATGAAAGAAGAAAATGAAGTAGTACCGGAAGATGAAGGAAAAGATTTTCATGAAAACATAACCGACTTGGCTTCCGATGATCCAAAGAGAATACAAGATACTTGTGTTGATGATCAGACATCAGACAGAACAGGTTAGCTACTTTCTTAATACTGAATCGCTGATTAGAAAAACTATTGTCACTTAACATTTGGTCTTCTGTCCATAGAGCAAGAAGCTATTGAAGTTAATCCTCTTGATGAACCATTAAAAGTTCAACTCGAATCGAATGAAGCAGGTGAAGAAGACGGTAAAATGCAACTAAATCCATCAATTAACAATTCGGGATATGAGAAGCCGGTAGAGCGAGAAATAGAGGAGAAAGATCTGCAAGGAACGATCGAGCATCATTTTGAGAAACAGGCTTCTTTCAACAAAGGTACGTCTCCATTGTACTAGTTGAATAGTTTCTTAGATATTTCAGTAATTAGTCTTAGTACAAGTAATATATCTATTTGAATTATTTCTGTACTTTTAATTGAACTTTAATTCTATGCATTTCTGAATAAAATTTGACTATATATTTAAATGAGAAGGAGAAAAAAAAATCCCAACATAATACTTCTATGCTATAAACTGCAACAGAGAAAGAGGGGACAATGTCCACTTCACATGATCCAGAACCTAAAGAATCCACACATTTGGAGTTAAATCATCATGAAATGGCTACAGTTGATGCTGATGACCGAACTGTAGAAGATGTCAGTGGATCTTTAGAAGGAGGAAGTGAAGACTCTCTGGGATCAAATCCTGATTTTGAGGTGAATGGCCACCTCTCGGACGCTGAGGCGTTGGAAATTGTGGGTGAAAGTGTTGATTCAAACACTGATCCAGTTATGGAGAAGCAAAGGGATGACTTATTACTGGAGCAGAAGGCATCCCAAGAACAATTTGAATCCTTCGAAGAGAAGTCTGAAACTACACATGTCGGTGGATCTTCAGAAGGAGGAAGTGAAGACTCTCTAGGATCAAATCCTGATTTTGAGGTGAATGGTCACCTCTCGGACGCTGAGGCGTTGGCAATTGTGGGTGAAAGTGTTGATTCTAACACTGGTCCAGTTATGGAGAAGCAAAGGGATGACTTATTACTGGAGCAGAAGGCATCCCAAGAACAATTTGAATCCTTCGAAGAGAAGTCTGAAACTACACATGTCGGTGGATCTTTAGAAGGAGGAAGTGAAGACTCTCTAGGATCAAATCCTGATTTTGAGGTGAATGGTCACCTCTCGGACGCTGAGGCATTGGCAATTGTGGGTGAAAGTGTTGATTCTAACACTGGTCCAGTTATGGAGAAGCAAAGGGATGACTTATTACTGGAGCCGAAGGCATCCCAAGAACAATTGAATCTTCGAAGAGAAGTCTGCAACTACAGATGGAGGTAAGGTTGAATGTGGATTCAGCATCTTTACAGCAATAGCATCCAATGGTGGTCTGAGTGGTTTAGGACACGAAAGTCATGAGGAGTTTCCAAATGAGATGGATTTGATTGGAAATTATTGCTCTGAATTAGAACAGGAAGCCTTTAAGTCCCCAAACTCCCATCTAGAAGCTCTGAACCCAAAGACAAATGCATGATTGTAGAAGAGGAAATCATACTAAACGAAAAAGAGTTGGAAAATGGAGAGAACAACCATGATGGTAACACAATCCAATCTTGTGGAGAACCGGTGATAGAACCAGATTCTTTCAACTCAACTGAGCTTCAATCTGAAGCTGCAACTGATTGTCTCTATACTTAAGAGCGGTGAAAGAGTAAGTGTAATTAATCCTTTAAGTGACAGAGACTGTCGAATAGAGGAGACAAAAGTTGATGAGAATGGCAACCTAGTTGTCATGTGTGTTGGAAACCAAAGTGAGGATTCTGAGTACCAATTCTCGGACTTGGAAGAAAAAGTTGAGGTGTTTCCTGAACTTGTAATGGTTCCAGTGGAGTTAACTGTCGCGCTTTGCAAGGACGATGAAGAGGAGGCAACAGAGAAGATAGCTGTTGAAGATAATGGGAATAAAACTGAACCTTTGTGTGCAATTGCAGTTGATCATGATCAAGCAGAAGCTCTGCCCCCTCAAAGCGCCGACTCAATTCTAAATTCTAAGCAAGAGAATTGTGGTGAGTTCTTTGCTATGAAAGCTTCCACTGTTGATTTTAATAACTGGATAGCCGAAGCATTAGACTCCATGAACAAGTTGGCACTTGATATGCCTGGTCAGCACGTTATAAAACATACTAAATCATCTCAAACAGAAGCAAAGGCAGAACCAGAAACTAAAGTTGCAGCCAGCCAATCCAATGGACAATGTGAAAAAGTTGAAACATCTGAATCTGTAAGCTGTTATTTTGAAACACAAGAAAATATGAGAAGGTCCAGCACTGAATCAGATGCTGATAACCTGAATGTTTGTGCTCAGATACAAAAATCTCCAAGCTTTAGCCTTGACCTCCAAAATGAAGCGAGAACTGAGGAATCAGATTCTACCCCTTTGCTGTATCATGACAAGGATGCAATAGAAGGCTCAACAAGCCAAGGTGATGATGTTACTCTTGGAAGCTTTATTGAGTACACTGGATATGATCAAGAGGTTTCGCAGTACCAAGCAATGCCGGTGGAAGAGAAAGTCATCGCATTAGAAGCAAGTAACTCAGAGAAGTCAAATATTCCATTCATAGGATTCTTGAAGGAAAAGGAAGAAGCACGTACTGTTGTTACACCACATGAAGATGATAAGCATTCGACTGCTGAAAATTCAACCAAGAATTTATTGGACTCACATACCAAAGAAGCTGCTAGGGCTCCAACTACTTCATCAAAAGGTAAAGCGAAGCGCAGGCAGCGGTCTTCGCTCTTTACCAACTGCATGTGTTGTGCAACTGTGACTAACTGAATGCCTCTTAATTCATATATATTGGTTTTTCTTGGTGATTTTTTTTTCTAATTAATTTGAGTTTTCTGGGAAATGGAGTTCTGATCAAGAGTGTTTGTTTTCACTTGTTCCTTCTGTTTATTTATTTCATTGCCTTAAAACTTATATTACCTTGTCATGTAAGTTATCCTTTAATGTAATTCCATCTATTTATATGATTGAGAGATAATTAATTTGTATGGTTTTGGAGGGAATTGTATTATATATGCTGCTTCTGATTGTAATATTTGTTCATTTTTATTCATATTTTATAATGACATTGATATTGAGGGTTTATTCCTCATCAACTTAATATTGAGGTTAGTCACAAATGTCTCCATTTTGTTATAATTATTGCGGTCTAAACTTTTGATGATGCATCGTGATGATATGAGCCAAATTGTTAACCATTACCATCAGAACTTCAAGTATGACTGTCGAACAGAATCTTAAATATCACCAGTTATATACAACTATGAGTTTCTCTCTTATCATTTTTTTCACTATTGTTTCGTGAATGATATGACAAATTTTCTTCATGAAAAAACTGCAAGGTTACTCAGTGCAGTTATTGAGGAAACATCCAAGCTCCCCATACTCATAATTGAGCCATTTTTAATTCTGGATTCTAATAGAACTATGGTTGGCCTAAGCAAACTGGGGTCAGGTCATTAGGGCAGACCAGGATAGACAGACGTGATGCGCTTGACCCATACCACCTAGCCCAACCCTATGTTGCTTCACATAAGACAATAAAAGGCCCTATCTAATTTTAAATCTTTCACGACACATCAAGTTTCTTTATCGATGCAAGTGATATTTTATTTTAATAAAGATGAAGATTTAAATTCAGATGCACAAGAAGGAGCATATTTGCTCGCTATTTCGGGTCTGCAGGGAAAGTCTTTGGAGGGATAAGACATCGTCAAAGAAGATCATTCGCAATGTAGGTTTTGGGCATATAGAGACAGAGAGGAAAATTCCACATTCCACGCGGTTTTGAGGACGGTCTAAAGTTTGATCCTTTGAAGATATAGCAAAGAAAACATGAAATTCAATTCATATTGGAAGCCACATTTCCAACCATTGATCTTCGGTCAAAGTCAGACTTCACAACCAAAAAAGTTGGAGAAACTTCAAATCAAGAAACCCCTCTTATGAGTTGGAAGATAATCTTAAAAATCACCCAAAAATTGAAAAAAAAAAAAAGAGAAACAACTTCCACGTCATTATTTTCTTTTTGTACATTTCTAATTTTTTTTAACAAAAATATCATCTATACTAAAGGATAAAGAGTGGATTAAACCTCACAATGAGCTAGCAATAATGTGGTTTAAATTCGTATTTGTTTATAATCGAACCTAAGAGCTCTCACTTATCAATGAAAAAAAAATATCACTAGATCGTAATACTAAGTGACTATATATTTCTACTTTTGAATTGAGTAAATCAAAAGAAAATCTATAAAATAAATATAAAGGAGTGGACAGAAGAGAAAAATTGGGCATAAATCATTCTAAAATTGGAATGAAATGAATACAAAACAGACGTAGATAAATATATCCCATAGAACAAAGATTTTGATACATCATCACATTGAAACACACGATGATATTGACTAAGTAGAAATTGAAAAAGAATTACAATGTGGAATTGAACAAATCAAAGGGTACAAGTCAAGTCCTACATTTTTGGTCATTTGACAACACGAATACAAGTTTATATTGCCTGAGGGCTAGTGAGGATGAATTTGAATGGGAGAATTTTGTTTAAATGTATCATCCAATGGTCATCATCATCTTCACAAATTCATCGTAATTCACTTGTCCATCACCGTCCAAATCTGCCTCCTTGATCATCTGCTCGACCTCTTCGTCCGTCAATTTTTCCCCTAGATTGATCATTACATGCCTCAGCTAAAAAAAAGCAAGAAGAAGAACAAACACGATATGTGAAGTGTTCCATTATGTCGGCAATAAAATGTCCATGTGGAAAACAATATAAACATTGTCTAATGAAGGTTTGGTTAGTGTTCATTGCATGCGAAAAAGGTACAGGGAATCAAGATACGGATGGATCATCAGAATGAGAATTTTTTTTTTTATGACGGAAACACGAGTGGTAGAAAATCGTATTTTATAAGTTATTAACTTTTTAACACACATATCTCATCATTTGTATAATAACACGTAATATACTATCCCGTATGCCGATCACACTGAAAAATTTCTTCAAGAAAGAACTTGGGTTAAAAGGATGTGATTTATTTGGATTAAATATTGGGAATTATTTCACGAATACCCAAATAAAACATTTTATAAGCAAGCATTAGCATCACTTAAGCTATATGATTCTCCCCATTATTTTTCTAAGTGCATCTTATCAGAAACCATGCTGGCAATCCCTGCTACCAATGCTAGAAATTTAAAGTCAGTGCAGTGAAGCCATCACTCATTCTGAATTTGGAGGTGGCCTCTCACTGCTCAATAGCTGAAAGCTTGTTTAGGCCACTAGTTGGTATTATTAATATTGTTTATTGAGATAACAGAATTTAAATGCAGAGGTAAACGCTCTTAACTGCTTGCTTGAGTTATAAACTCCATGCAAGTAATTGTCCTTTAGAAATCAATGTAACCTTGTCTTCATATGTGACAGTTTCTTCAATATATGTTTTTTGAGTCTCATAACTATGTCTTGGTGCTAATATGTTCTAAATTCTAGTGCAACACTATGAATAATCATTTCAAACAAATGAAAAACATGTTTTGTTTTGTGAGCAAAATTGTCACATACGTAAACAGACAACTGTCTTATTGGCAAGTGCATTTTATTTGATAAATGCAAATTAAGCTGATAAAAATTAACCCTTCATCCAGTTAATTAACTTTTTGTAGAGAAAATGTTGCTAAAAATTTAATTAATCAGATGAAATTTTTATTGTGTTTACCTCAGTAGCTGAAATATAACCATTCTGATCCTTGTCAAATACTTTGAAGGCCTCTTTGAGCTCCTCCTCTGCATCAGTTTCCTATTGAAAGAAAATCATACAAACATAATTCAGAACATTTAAATAACATTTCAGCCTAATTAATTTTTATTTAGTCAAATTATATGTATCTGCAATGCCATGCACATATATTATATACCTTCATTTTGTTTGCCATTAAGCTCAAGAACTCTGCAAACTCTATGGTTCCATTTCCGTCAACGTCCACTTCGCTTATCATGTCATGAAGCTCCTTCTCCGTCGGATTCTGATCCAGAGACCGAATCACCGTGGCCAGTTCATCCACAGTAATGCAACCTAATAAAACACATATTCAAAAATATTTTCCGTCAATGCCGGTTCATGGTTATTAAACGGGTGCTTAGTTTTTGTGCATACACTGCCAAATCTGAGAAGGTAAAAAAAACTATATATAGCTGTCTAATGCTATAACATGCTATATGTGTGTGTATATTACAGAGAATAAATACTAACTAAGAATGGAGGATATGAAAGTAGGAAACTCACCATCTCCATCCTTGTCAAATAGACAAAATGCTTCTTTAAACTCAACAATCTGTTCTTCGCTTAGTACGTCTGCCATCTTCTTCTTCTTCTACAAGTTATACAACCAACCTCCCAAGTCTAGAGAGATAAAGAAAGAGCTCTAGAGAAGAGTTTTAGAGAGAGAGAGAGAGAGAGAGAGAGAGAGAATGTTGAGTATAGCTCAATCTTAGCTGGGTTTAAGTAGGAAGAAGTCCTCCTCCATTGGGGTATTTAATAGGCAACTGCAAGCAAATTTTTATTGTTTAAGATTTAATAAACTAATATTCACAATAATATGTAAGAAGAAGAAGAATGTGAAATTAAAGAAAAAGGTGGTCAAATCAATGCTTATATATGCATGACTGGAATTTGTTGTTACAGTCATGGCTTTATTGAAAAGAATCATACGACTTTTAAATCTTTGGCTTAGTTAGAGGCAGGGAAAAAAACAAGTATATATAAATATGGGTTTCCGTATTTAAAAATCCAATCGTTTAATTTTTATTTTTTTTGTTTTTATCTTTCTAAAGATCATATCTACTTAATATCATTCACATTTGAAATCATATTACATTAAATTAAATGATAGTCGTTTTAGTATTTATTTACAATACTGTATTCGTTCATTTTCTTCATTATAAATGCAGATATCAATTATTTTGAATTTATCTAATTTTTTACGAAAATAACTTATAGTAATGAATTAAACTATAAACTGTTGGAATCTTTGAAAATTTTAAACCGCATATATAGGTATAGAAACTTTTAGGGCAGAAATGGTAGTTGCTTGACTGTAAATGCAGATGAATAAATATAAGGATGGACAGCTGTAAGGGTTTGATGTTTGGAAGACAAGGGGCATTCAAAGAGCATGACGCTAAAGGGTATGGGGAGGTGTGTAAATTGCTCCCACATTCACATTTTCAACCCCAAAAAGCACGCTGCGTTGCTTGCTTGCACGAGGAGGCCAGGACTAACAGCGTCTTACTTGTATCTTTTCGTTTTAATTTTTCTGCTCTTTCTTATTCTGATATGTCGTACCACAATTCCAACTGTTTGATTTTTATTTAAATGAATTAGTTTCACATTTATTTTAACTTTTTTCAAAGTTAATATTTAAATTACGTAAATTATAAACATTTTGAATTATCGTGATATTGGAGGATGAGAATAAAAACTAAAAAAGAAAAACGAAATTGGGCGAGCCAAAAGGTCGCTAGCACCCTTAGATTTCGAATACATAATACAATAACATTAGGTTGGTATTTTCAACGCGTTTATATAGATCGGTGTCTGCATTTTGCAAGTACGTTTTGCCTTTAGAAAAGGACCAATAGGTTTTCCAAAACTGCAAAGACAAAAAATATGGAACATGCTTCATTAAATAAAGGAAATGAAAGCTTAGCATTCAACATAACACTTATCGTGGTTCACACCATAAATGTCACTCCTTTATCAATGAATTAATATATATATATATATATATATATATTTTTTTTGCTTGCGAACCAAATCATGGTACGGCAAATTGAAAATCAGAACATCGGATGCAGTGGTGAATGCTTTTATCTGCTTGAGCTAAAACACCTTGAAAATTTTCATATCGACTAGATGCACTTATTTACCATCACATAAGGCCTACATTTACGTAGAACTTAAAATTTGGGGTTGAATGTTTCTTTGTTAGTTTTTTTATCGTGTTATTAGAGAACTCAAATTTTGATTACCTGTAAAACCAACTTCCATTGACTCTTCTAGTGCTTGAAACCCACGAACACTTCAATTTTGTTCATCATCTTCCGGCTAAAAAGCATTGACACATTCCAACTTTGCCAAAGACTACCACAGTCAAGTCACCTTCATATAAAATTACAAATCACCCTGTCATTAGTAAAACCTGGTGAAATAACATGCTCCTTGCTTCGATAGAAATGTAGAGTAACGAACCCGATTCGACAAGGTCCAAGTCTTCGAACCATAACCGACTCCTCAAGACTTACCAGGACTCCACCATCCCACAGAATCTGTTCAATGGCATCCACTGTTTCATTGGCAATCAGATCACAGCTAACATTTCATTAAGGAAAACAAAAATTACGGCTAACATAAAAACTAACAAGTAGGTCAGGAGCAAGGAAATTTGTTCCTTAAATTTATCCCATTTCTACAGCGTGAATGGATTGACGGCGTTACAAAACCAGTGAAATGAAATGTGTTGACATAAAAAACGACGACGCTATGGATCAAGTAAGTCACTTGTACAACGCAGTTCCAAAAAACTTAAGCAGTAAAGGTGCATCCCCGCAGCACAAATGCCTAGAGGCATGTATGTCAAATGGAATAGATTATCTTAACTGGCTAGCTTCACAGCAAACGGGGGAAAAATGGATGCAAACTGTAGGAATTGCTGACAATCCCTTCACATTTTGTAACTCCCTTTTCAGATAGGTTGGCCTTGTGGAACGACTTGATCTTTAATCCACATGTAAATTGGAACCAGCACATAGTAAGCTCCCGCAGTTGCACCGAGAATGAGCCGAAAAAGAAACACCAAGGGATTCACAGGCTTCCTTACGTCCTCCACCTTTGTACCAAGCTGCACCAAGGAAAACATCGTAAAATGTGACAAGCGAATGTATCAAAGTGAAAATAAGCTTCCTAATATAAATCTACAGCATCTTCTGCTGAAAGTTGAATTGATAATCATCTAGGTACGTGTGTAAAACTAAAACCTCAATAGCACAGTTGAGCAACTTCTGATTAAATGGTCCTTACCTGTAACTACTCACAAAAAGAAGTTTCCTCAAATTTTCTTTTGAACTAAATCTAGTATGCGCCACATCTTCATTGTAGACCGTCATATGATCTCAATCCTAAAATCTTAGATTGTATTAAGGCGCATTGCTTCTTCCTGTTTTCTGTAATTGTGTTTAAAATCAACCAAAACCAGCGTTGTCACCACCAGCACCACTACTATTTACCAGTTGTTGCCAAATACCTTTACCACAGCCACTAGAAAACCCCCACCAACATCACTTTTTCCGCTAATTCAAGCACCATCGTGACTGCCCCAGAGTCACATCTGCCATTACGATTTCCTCCAGCATCACCATTTATGTCACAATCACCACCATTGTCACACACTGACACTCGTAGCTAAGCTAGTACAAGAACTGACCACCATAACCTCCACGACCAAACAACAATTTCTATGGTTGTGTTTAAATTCCCACATATTTACTGTTTCCGGTAGAATTTTGAAACAATTATGAAGAAATAGGAGATAAAAAAAACTCCAATGACATTCTTGCAGCCACCTCCACCTCCATGGCCAATTGCTTCTTGTACCACAACCGACCACTATAGTCGTGTTTAATTTCCAAACACATCTAGTTTCCAAAACAATTTGGACACAAATATTAAAACAAAAAAGCATTAAGTTTTAAGAGAACAAGAACATGGAAAGACAAATGTATGCAAACATGCTATTAGGGTAATATGCAGAATCCATGTCATATCACCTTCCGTGGAACAAACTTAATTCTTAAGGTGCCAGCTCGAAAATGGAATATTGCCGCCTCTAGACAAAATATTTCAAGAGTATAGCAACAAGCAAGTCTCTAATTTGAATTGGAAGAAATATATTACCTGAAGAGGGGAGTTCCCACTTAAGGGCTTCACTCCTGTCACAGAGCAACCCATAATCAAGCCATGGCGGCGGACACCACGGTACCATTTTGGACCAATCCTTTTCAGTTGAACATCTTTGAAACCAGCATTTTTGAACCACTCAATGTACTCCTCCTCCTTTGGGAAGAGCATCCACACATCTGCAAAGAAACGAGACAGCCAAAAGGTTGGGTACACGGGGCCTATGAGGCAAGCCTTTCCTCCTATTTTTAGTACCCTGTATGCTTCCTTGATTCCACGCTGTGGGTCGGGCCAGTACTCAATACTGAGGAACAAAATAATGAAATGGTATAAGATAAACAGAACCAACAGCAGCATGTAGACTACTCATTTTGTATAGTATTACAGCACCATCACTGTAAACATATGCTTTGTATTGGAATACACCAAGTTTTAAGAATTGTAAAACGTAATATTCCCTTCAATTTTTCTTTGCAATAAGTACTTATCCTTCCATTAATTAAGATTAACCACATAACCAGTATATAATCCTTCTCATTCACCTCAATGAAATCTGATATAAGCAATAATAATCTTGGCTACATTTAGGATAAGATCGAAGTTCCAATCACAAAACTCATCTGAAGTTCACACAAATAACTCCATTGCTCAAAACCCCACTTGAAATTGCTTTAAATGGCAACAGAAGACACAGATTACAGGAAGCAAAACAAGCAGAAGTGTTACCTTCCAGCAGAGACATATCGATCTGCATAATCGGTTGGGAACGGCAGATCCTCCGCATCCCCTTCAATGATCTTACATTCTTTCAAGGGCTCCTTCTCCTTAGCCTTGGCAAGCTGGTGCGGCGATTGGTCGAGAATGGTCACATTCTTGGCATCCACATGCTTAACAATGCCAAGAGTCGTAAACCCAGTTCCACCTCCAACATCCACCACCACCATATTCCTATCGTAAAGATCCGCGGGCTCGAGCGCATCATTCCGCATATCCTCAGTCCAATGCCCCGGGTTTATAACATGATCATACACTATAGACAAAAACCTATAGAACCAGAAAGCCTCCTGCTTGTGCTGGATGAACCTAGGCTGGGAAGCAGGCCTCGACGATGACACACTGCATATGGGTCCCACCAAAGTTCTGGTCTTTTGACTTCTGCAGCCATAGCTCACTAAACCCTTGTGCGAAAAACCCCCATAAGGGTAATTTTTCCCACCAGACCCTAAGCCGTTTGGTGCTACTGCTACTATTCCATTGACAAGCTTGAGATTCTGAGGTCCGTAGAGCATCGAAATCGCCATTTTCCGATAAAAGAAGGAAAACCCACAATTTTGAACAGGTAAATTTACACTTGTTGTCACTGATTACTGGAAACTAAGGTGAAAAATTGCAGTGAGGATTGAGATTTAAAGTGAAGTGGGCATGCGAGCAGCAAACGTTGTGGACTGCTAGTAATTGGAACGGTGGGAATTCATATATGCCAGGATCGAGAAGGGAAAGGGATTGGGAAATTGGAAGGGTTACAGGCAGAGAGTGTGTAGGTGTGACTCTAGGTCCAACGCGCGCCACGTGTTGCGGCACTACTGCTGTTGCCCATCGTTATCGGGTGAACGGCCAATACGGCGACGTATTATTCCATCAGTATGGGACAAAGAATTTAGTGCTTCATTGGGGTGGTTGTCAGTCATGTGACATTTGCACAGGGACCAATCTTCACTAGCAATTTATTTTCAAATGACATGACAGGATAAAATTGACTTGTCCCGTTAATTTTGTTGAAAAAGTGAGAGAGTTTAATTCTTCTTCTTTAATTGCAAGGGCTAGTAAATTACGCATGGTGTAAATCGGAACGATTGAAATTTTGTAGAACCATGTGAAACTTAAACCGCATGAGCAGAATCATACTTCGGCCTTTGTAAGCAATTCCTTCAAACAACACCCAGAATCAGAACTCTCTTCTGATATTAGATATGCGGTGGAAGTGGAACCAAACAATACCGTCAGAGTAAAGCTTACAAGTGATATCACACAATATTATAACTCCATTCATTATTTAGGTAAGGGGACCCTACGATTGTGTATATAGGCGGCCCTTGCAGTTAGCACAGATGCCAGTCTATGACATCTCGGATGGCTTTGGAACTTCCCGCAGCTTGACTGAGTTTTCGAAGCAGTGGTAGAACCCGAAGTGGGGGAATCTCTCATACCATGTGTCTTGCTGCTCATGTGTATCCCAGTGCTCGCCGCTGCTGCTCTTCCCATACTTGTGAACCCACCCACTACCATTGTGGCCCTCGCCCCATGTCCGGTTCCAGCGCTCTCCAAACTTACCTTCCCACCATGTTTCCCCCTGCTTCACGCCGTGACCATTTGGATCAAAATGTTCATCCCATTTGTCACCCCATTTTGCCCAGCCATCACCCTCACATCGCTCAGCCCATTTGTCAGTGTATTTTTCGCTGCCACCATGTCCATCATACTGTTCGCCCCACCTGCAACAGATGCAAAGCATGTCAAGATATGAGCACGTTGATTGACAAATCTGCAGGAATATTACAATTTCTTGGAATCTACTGCCATGCGGAAACAATTTGACCGGACGGCACGAATAAATGAGACAATGTTACTGGGGGCATGGCATCAAACAGTTAATCAATTTAATTCAGGGAGTTTGGTACCTTTCATGCCAGATGTGAGCATGACCAGCCTCAAGGGGTGTGTTTGGGTCAATACTACACCACTTATGAGCCCATTTCTCTGCCTGGCCTGAGGCATCATAGTGTTCCTTCCATTTCTCGTGCCACTCATCGCCTCTACCATTCTTTCCCCACTTGTCTGCAGTTTTCTCCATATGCACAAGTCCACAATTCTGCAATCAAATCAAAACTTTCTGTTCAGTTTGTTCTAAGATTTGAAACATTCATATTCTCATCAGACGAAACTAACATGCCCAAAAATGATAACACGACAAGAGATGACAGCTTTCCATGCATCTTAAAATCATTAAAAATAGACTATGCCTACAGAGATGCAGACAGATAGAGGGCCAGGGTTCTAAAACACATTGAAGACGGTTCGTGTACATTCAATATGTGCTGCCAGTTGGTGCAGGGAATAGGCATCCTCCCACAATCATGAAAGCATGAGGGTTTTCGGTGTAAAACAACATTTTTTTAACCAAAACATTTCATCGCCAAATCAAACCTAGCACAATTTATCTCATAAATTCATTTGGAAAATGAGTTAATAGACTCTAGGACCACTCTCTGAAAAATAATATCAACTCTGTTGGCAATAGCAAAATTGTTGTTGAGAAGTCAATGGTACGACAAATAAACTAATTGCTACATAAAACTTCTTATGGCAATCCTGTTGATGGAAAACAGCATTTCTAAGGGGCATTTCCTCGCTTTTATGAACAGGAGCCTGCATTTACATAGATTAATATAATTTATAGCTCAAAAACTACACAAATTGAAACAAATTCTAAAAGTATGTCGAGGAAGCAATTTAGACTTGCAATCACAGCAGAAGCTAGGTAGGGTTGTTTCTGACTGGAAAGCAAAGCTAAAATCGATTAAGATTGTGATATTGAAAAAGAAGGGGAGAAACATTTAAATTTAGTTTGAAGTAGCAGTGTGTGTGGAATAACCTGCCACATAGATTCCGTCCAAAATTCACGCCAGACATTTCCAGTTGCATTACGACCCAATTTTTCTGAACCAAGCTCCTTGTGACCAAACTCATCCGCAGCCTCCCAGTACTTATCTTGCCATTCAGTTACTTGGTCAGCACTAACACCTCTGGTCATTGTCCATTTGCAAATCACCCCATCAGGCCTTTGTTCAATTCCGGATTCCTTCCACCACTTAGATCCATCTGTATTCACTCCATATGATGACACCTCATCCACCGCATCAAGAGCTTGAGCTGCCTCTGCTGCATGTGCTGAAAACTCATCACCAAGTTCATGTTCCTCTTTCGGGGAAAGTGCCCCAGAGACGTCCACTTTCTCAACCTCCATCAGTGACTGGAGAGGAGGAAGAGGAGGGTTTCGATTGGGTTCTTGAAGCTTACTCTCTAAGGGAATTGAGAGATAATCCACAGATCGCTCTTTCTCCAAGACAGGATTGCTGACATTTAGCTGTGCTGAAGTTTTCATTGCTGTTGGCAAGTCAATGACATCGTCTGAAACTTTATCACTACCCTGAGGGGGTTCCCAGGACCAAAAATCAGGACCTGGAGTCCAGGTTCCTGAAATTTCCGATTGAGGCACTGGCACAACTACACTCCTAATCTGTGCTCCTGTTGAAATTAAATTTTTTTGATAACGAAATGCTCAAATTACTGACATGCAAGTTATAAGAAACAAAAACAAAAAGTATTCAATTCAATTGATCACAAAATTCAGATGTTCATCCACTACCTTCTAAAAAAATACCAAATCAGCATGCCATTACTTACCACCCCACCGTAACTTAAAGTTCTACCCCGTCGATTGCAGGGTGTATATCCCTCGTATTATCAAATGCCAACATATGTTGCAAATTCACAACTCTAACTTTTACAAAGCCATTTACAATTTGATATAATGCGATCTCCGTGAAACAATTAAGCCATTTACAATTTGATATAATGCGATCTCTGTGAAACAATAATCCCATCAGCATCAAAACATATGCAGGATATCAAACTCTAACTTTTTTGTTCTTGGAAATTCTGGACTTTAATTAACAAATAAAACAGTGATCAATATTTCTCGATAGCATCAAATGTACCTCAAAACTATACCTATCTCTATCTTCATTATCCCAAATCAAAATCCCATATTTAAACAAACAATCAGAAATTCAAATTGCCTAATTAAAAATAAAAAACAATGTCCAAATCTTTACCTTCTTGACGAGCCCCAATTGTTCCGTCACCACCCCCGCCACTCCCACCACCGGAACCTCCGCGATCCCCCGCCTCAGTCCTCAACTCCTTATTCTTGTCCTCCAAAATGGCGCGAGCAGCCGCGATCGCGGCCGCAGCTCGATCAACAACCTGCATTCGCTGAACCCGGTCCCTTTCCTCCTTCGAAACCTCCAGAATCTTTTGGAACTCCTCGCTCTTCTTCTCCAATTCCTCAACAGGCTCCACACTCTGATCATCAACATCGATTTTTGCAGAGTTCTCAACGATCCTTTCGAACTCGGCGACCTTCTTGTCATTCTCGACGGCCTTCTTCCACATGCCGAGGTACGAGTCCCCACCATCGGAAACCCTAATCCGCAAACTTTCCCTGCCTGTAATTTTGGCTCTCCCAAACGGCGCCATTTTGAGGGATTCTAGCGGAAGAATGAGCGGGTGTTTGTGCTTGTGGAGGTAGAAATGGGCGGCGCGTGGAGCACAGGCGCCGAGCTGAGACGCCATTTCGTGCGGTGGAGGGAAAAGCTGTTGCCTGTTGGCGGAGAGAGTGGAGACAGTGGAGCGAGCGAGCGAGGAGACTTGAGTTACTGGAGAAGAAGAGACAAGTGGCGGTCGATATTTCAAGTGTTTATTTTATTTTATTTTATTATTATTATTTCTTTTGTTTTTTCCTGCTTTTTGAAAAAAAGGGGAAAAGGTGCCGTGAGATTGGAGGAAGGTTTAGGGTGCGTTTAATTGATAGTACGTGGACACGTGGCGGGAACGGGAGAGAGATAAGGACGGTGAGTGACGGAAAAGGATGGTGACGTTGGATTCAAAATCCCGAGAGTCTCGGACCGTCCACGACTTGGATCCTGACGCAAATTGAGATAAGGAAAAAATTTGTAACTTAAATGATCTGTAAATAATAAAAATAAACATATTTATTTAAAATTAAGTAATAAATTTTTTTTGAAACAAGTACGATATTCATTAAAGCAAACAGAATGCGTACAAAATAAGGATAGTATGCTAGTTCTTCGGTACATTTATCCAATAAAATTAAGTAATAATTTAATTATTAGTATTTACGTTATTTAGTACCAAATTTTATAATGAGCTTAATTTTTCTAACATTATGACAAACAGTATGCTCAATTATACATTGATTGTTATGTCCAATCAATAAAAATAGCATGATGACAGAATAGGCCTTAATGTTAAAGTACAAGAATAGTTGATGTCGGCGAAATAATGGGTTTTCAAATGTTTTAATATTCTGAGCAATTGGACATTGATCAAAGTAAGAAAGTTGATGTCGACAAATAGTATGCTCAATTATACAGTGATCGTTATAATGCATCTTCTACTTTTAATAATCTGATCAAAATTCAAATGTTTTATTCACTTGTTTCACGATTCAATCCAATATTAAGTAATCAATTCAACCATTCATTGTTACAAAAAAAAAAAAAAAAAAAAAAAAAAAAGGATCAATTCAACTATATTGTATAGGCATATATTCTTCACATCAAATTTATCGACAGAGAATATATAAGGGTTACGCCAATTTGCAACAAACTCCTCTACCCGTAAGTTAATTACGGTCTAAATTTGCAAGGGCTCCAACTCCTTGATGCCGCAATCTAATCTACCAAGGCTCACATACGTATTCGGATTGAACATATGAAATTTTGGAGCAACACACAATTATTTGTATTGTGTAATTGTTGAGCAACATCAAACGATCTTCATTACCTCTTGTTGAGTAATTCCCAACATATCTATTCCATTCTTCCAATTACGCATGCAAAATCAAGTGAGCAACTTTCCGCTACCAGAATTTGAACCAAAAACTCAAATTTCAATTTTTACTTTGGCTCATAGATAAATTTGTCGACTATTAAGAAAAAGAAAACATACATACCATTATATGGTCTCAATTCTCAACCACAGTGTTAATCTCACCTGAAGACAACAAGTGGCTCAATTACATATTGGTTAACGGGGTATATTCTCACTCACCACCCTTAAGTGATGGTAACGCTCACAACCCTATTTATTACCGTTGGATGTCGTTGGATGACTATATATAAGTCCAGAAAGGATGATATTGGCGTCCAAGTACTCCACATTTGCTAATCATTTGAATTCAATTTTAGACCTAACTTCTTTCATGCAACACAATTCTACAGGTAGTTTTTAATGGCCAGGTCGATTTGAGTGGTTCGACATATACCAAGATATTCAAGAAGGAAATAAGCGTAGTGAGTGTTGCTGGGAAATATTTCCTATCGGGCCATGCAAGTTAAGCTGGGAGCATGACAAGAAATGGTGCCGATGACGATTTCAATAAGGGGAATGATCATGCAAACTGATTATTTTACCAAGTCTTAGTTACTTTTATGTTCACAAGTAATGGATTGTCTTGATAGTTACGGTCTTTTCACTCAATTCACTGCTTCTTGGATTCAAACCTTCTCCTATTCATAATTTAGAATATCCCTTGTAGTAAATTAAAAATAAAAAAAATAGGAATCTTCAATAAATTAATTTAAGGGGTTTTCGAATTCGATAGTTGTTTCCAAATCCAAATGAAGATATTATCTTTGATGTGTTAACAAAGTTATAAACAAAGGTTCTCGTAATAATAAAAGCTTAAAAGTAGCTCGGAAAAAGGATTTTGGGTTTGATGATGAGGAAGAAGAAACTTAACAAAGTTTTAAGCAACTTATCACAACTGGTGCTCTTGTTGTTTTAGTTGATTTTAATTGTTTTTCTTCAAATTTATCCATATCCTATTGGTGGTCACAATTATCCATGTGAGTGTTGGAACTCTTTGTCAGTATGAAAATATTTTTGAAAGCTTTAAGTAGGCATTAGGCTCTTTTAAATGAGTTATTTGTTATCATCAGGCGTGCCACTATTAGCCAAAATCATCATAAAGGTTAAACAATTTTATTCTTAGATTGTGAACTTGCCCCACAAATAAATTGAGCTTCTAATCAGAAGATTGTGTATAGATGTGTTAAATGTTTGTTAAGTTCTTTTCCATGCCTTGTTAAGGCAAGGACTTTAATTATTTTCTTTGTGTATGCCAAGTGATAATCATAAACTGATCGAGTCTTGGTTCAACTTAGTATGCAATTCTCATATAAATGTAAGAGCAAGATTTATGACAAGTTATACGAAAATGAAAATGCATGAAGAAAAGGGAGTTATATACTTATCAAATATTCAATGACGAAGTAATAACTTGAAAGGAAATGCAAAATACAAGCGATTGGAAAAAGGTTAAACCTATTCGGGCAAGTTCCTACTACTAGCCAGGCAAGTTTTTTCTAGTAACTAAAGTGCTTTGAAGTAAGTTTTTGTATAAGAAATCGATACTACATGCAATGTACAAGAGATTGTAAAAAAATAGGCTGCATAGTTTTAAAGTCTTTTTCATGTGAAAAGTTCGATGTCTTTGTCTTCTGCCTTTCTGCTGTTTTTTTATAAAATAGACTTTCCTTCTAGTTTAAGCCTTTCCTTCTTCGATTAATCTGATTTTAACCCAGTTGCTAATGTGACTCTTGTTAGAGAATAAGAATTTACATTGAAACTTAGCTTTTATCCACCATAAACTGCCAAAAAATGCTATCGGAAAGCACTTTTGTTCTATAAAATCGACAAAGTCAACTTTGAAGAGGGTCTTGTTACCCATAAATTCCCATTAGTACCTTCAACTGAGAAATATCCATTAGTGTGAAAGAGGGTATTGTCACCCATAAATGTCATGTGTAAAGTACTTGGAAATCTTCGAGCATGCACATCATTCATTTTGTTTAAAAATAAATACTCAATAGTTCCTTGAATTGAGAAATAAATGGATTGGACCTTGGTCAGGCCCAATGCTCAAGTTCTTTCCAATAACCCTTATCAAAGCACTCAATCTAGCCGCTGCATAACGTAACTGCATTGGTGCAGGGCTTGCACCACAAATCTTTTTCACTCGTATTGATTTATAGAGAGATTTTTCATTGTGTTCAGATCCAGAACAAGAGACGGTATGTCTTATGTTATTATGCAAGTACAGAAAAGGTTTTTTTTTTCAAACATCTCTCCACTTGCATAATAATATATGACGTATATGCACGTGTTCCAAGCACATTGAAAAAACATTTTCGATTCCAAGTAAACATTACGCTACCATATGTGCTCAAAATTATGTCTATAAACATATTACTTTCCAAAACAATAATAAAACTTTGTTAGACGTCGAATAATGCCACCATCTACTGAACCATCTTTTCACCCGCGTACCGCATCATGACTAACATAATAACCTGCAAAAGTCGACGCTGCAATATTACCACTGCAAGGCTAACAAGTTTTCCAATTGATGAGGGCAAAACATTGATGGCAGTGTCGGATAGATCCAAGTTTGTTAAGCATTCCATAATAGTCCCAATCCAGGGAAATAGTGGAACATTCTACAACCCCCAAGATTTGTATATTTTGCAGATTTCAAATTGATCACTTTTCGAAACCTACAAAGGTTACGGCATCCTTTAATACTCAAGGCAGCAAGATTACTAAGGTTTCCAACAGATTCATGAACCTCAACTAAACTTGTATAGTAGTTTAGATTCAAATCCTCTAAATTTGGGAATCCAGAGGCGTCGGGGAATTTTTCTAGCATTTCACAAAATTCCATATTGATATATTTCAGATCTTTCAACCCCTGTAATGAAAAAAAAAAAAAAAAAAAAAAAAAATTGTAAATATTTGGAAACTAAAGGATCACATGATAAAGTCTTTATCATAAAGATCAAAGAAAACCACAACCTAGTTCCAAAGTATGTGTGTGTGTGTGTGTGTGTGTGTGTGTGTAATGTCTTGATATAAAAAAGGATGAAAACAGATTTAAAACAATACCTTGAATCCATCCCCAGTTCTGACATGCGGCTGTGAGGTATATTGAGTTCAACAAGCTTCTTTGGATGAAGATTTAGCGGCAAAGATTGGAATGGGAATTTCGGCCAATCAATAAACCTTAACTCACTTGGTAGGTAGCCAATGTCTCCAGAAAAGTGTGCATTGCTGTTTATAGACATTTTAAGATTTCTCATCTCTGAGAAGGTTGAAGTAGTTGCACTCAATGGTGTCCCATCAAGATCGGGAAACTTTACAATGATGCTCTTAATTTTTCTTGTTCCCTAATAAATAAAAAAAACAGTAGTAGATGTTCCAAAACATCATAATATATGTACTGAAATCGGTAAGATTTAAAAGATTGTCCACATCACGCACACGAGACTTGGTTCCAACTGGGTGCTTTGCCACATTAAGATCGGTAAGATTTAATAAATGTACTGAAATCTCTTCAATGATTTTATCAATGAATTTAGATTCATTTCTGTAATTTAAAAGAAGACAAAACATTTAGTTCACAGAACTTTTGTATATACTTGTTTACAAATTGCAAAGAGTATAAAAAAGTATCAAGATTAAAAAAAACATTTAGTTCAAGGAATTTTTGTATGTGCTTATTTAAAAACGTAAAGAGTATGAAGAAACAAAAAAAATACAAAAAACAAAAATACAAAAAAAAAAAAAAAAAAATACAAACAAAAAAAAAACAAATGAAAAAGGAAAAAGGCTAATGGTGAACTTCCAAAACATCATAATATATTCTCTAATAGCGAACTTTCAAAAGGATACAAAACAAACCAAACAAACCATCGTAATATACATCCTCTAATTCTTTCAAACAAATTAGATAAAATAGTGTACCACGAAATAGTTGCTAGTGAACTTCCAAATTATAATAATTAAACAAAATCTAAATAAAATAAAATGTCAATTTCATGTCAATCACTTGAGGCTTGGCTTTAATTACAACCGCACCACCTAATTTCAAGAGTGTGATCTCCATGTTTCAGAAAAGGGGTTAAATTCATATGAAAATATGCTATTGCAATAGAGTTAATTAGTTGAAGAAGCAGAGCTAAGGTTTTCCCTAATAATAAAGGGCTCATAATAAAGTTTAAAAGCCACAAGAAATATACCCGCCCACGAAGTGACACCCAGATATATTTGCTGTCTCTGTAAGAGCTGCTTTCTATCTCAGTGATAATTATGAGATTTTTACTATGGAGAAATGCAGAGAAAGCAAGAGAGAATTCGAAGAGAGGAAGTAGTGAGAGAAACTATGACTTTTCATATATCTAAACTATTACATCATTTGTCTTTTATAAATACAACCACACATAACTAACTTCTAGACTCACCAATGCACTTAAGACACATAGCAGTACCTAACAACTCTATCAACTAACAATACATCATTTATTCCAACATTCCCCTCAATCTTATTCTGGACATTCCCAAGCTTAAGATTGATGGAAAACACAAACCCTTGGTAAGGATATCAACAAACTGTTCTGATGATAACAAACTGCAACAAAATTGTTCCTTGCTAAACCCTTTCACGCACAAAATGACAGTCTATTTCGATGTGTTTAGCTTGAGAATGCAAAATGGGATTAGTTGCTAGAACCATGCCATATATATTGTCACAATGAAGCAATGGTGTAACTAAAGAAGAAAAAGACAGATCCTTGAGTAATTGTTGAAGCCATACCACCTCAGCAGTTGTAGTTGCCATTGCTCTATACTCTGCCTCAGTAGAAGAATGACTAACAGTATGTTGTTTCTTCGAACTCCAAGAAATGAGATTGTTACCTAAAAACACAACAAAACCAATTGTTGACCTTCTATCATTGAGATCCCCAGCCCAATCAGCATCTATGTAAGCTCTAATATCTAGATTTCCAGGTTTAAAACAAGGGACTATAATCCGAGCGAGTCCCACCCAAGGTCATTAAACCTAATCTTGTAGCAGACCAAACAAGGGACTATAGTCCAGTCCAGTCCAATCCTCCCTAATCCTGTCAAACAAACAGGCCCAAAGAGTACTTTTACAAAGTTGTGATCCAAAATTCAAGTCACTTCCAACAAAATAAATAAATAAAAAAAAAAAAAAAAAAACAAAGCATCATAGAATTCATGTTAGTATAATGTTTGACAACATATTCCAAACAATCTAAAAATTGTTATGAGTGTCTTATGAATAGCTTACTTGCATGAGTGTATATGATTGGTTTGATTCCTGCAAGTACATTCTTACATTTCAAATGTCATTTTGACAGAAGGTACAACCTGCAAATTTATAGAGAATAAACAAAGAGAACAAAAGGGATAAATACAACAAAAACAAAAATATGAAGTGTTAATGCAATTTTCAACACATGCATAACAGAAAATTGCTACTTGCATATGATGCAGACAAAAAGACTAATCTAATGCATAATCAAATCAGCCGAACTCTGCACAATTTATGACAAACTATAAATTTTGAAGTGGTAAATCATATCAGACCAAGGTTAGAAATTATACCTTCAGTTTCATAGTTTTTATAAATGTATATGATGCAACTTGTTAACGAAATGGAAATTAAGAAAAAACAAGGACAAATCACAATAAAACTGACGACGCGATCAAGCTTCAAGTTAGACAACAAGAAATTACAGAATTACAAATCGTAGCAAATAGATGGAGTTTTCTAGCTCATCAATGTTGAGCTTCAAAGCATACATAAACTTCAGAAATTCAAACAACAAAAGAAACAAACTTAGAGTTGTGATTGATAAAAATCTAACCATATCCTACTGAATCCTAACCCTAGCAAATCAAATCACTACGAGTAGACAAATTTCTTAGCGATCAAAATTTGGAGATTGCGATCTCAGGACTCAAAGATGAAAATTAATTTACTGAAATTCTAATGTATTTTGTTTTTAATGACGATTGCAGTTGTCACAACTATTGAAATTTTGAGAATGAAAAGAACTCGGAGATGGACATTGTAGAATAAAAAGCTCGAAGAATCGGACATGAAAATAGTAGAATGAAGCCTTAAGAAGCAGAGATGGAGGCGATGAATTGCGATGGCTGCCAAGTGAGAGAACACGCCAGTGTTTATACAGCGAGCTATGTGGTCTTGAATGCTAGGGTCAGTGTCCACAGGGAGAAGCAGGGGGTCTTTCATCTGAGAAACTAGTTGGTACTAGTTGTTTAGGGAGTAATTTCTTGGATAACGTGGTAGCAGACAGTAGTACTTCATCTGTTTTAAATATGAATTCATGGAATCTCCCATATAGGTCATCCCTCAACTGTTGCATGTCTTATATTATTCTCTTAAATTTGTTGTTAGTTTTAGTCTTAATAAAATATTCAACCCAATTAATCAATTTCTCTTTTAATAATGTTTTGCATGATGAATCGTTTAAATTGCTTTCAATCAATCCTTGTGGGATTGACCACGTCTTTGTCCTTGCTATATAATATTGTTGATCTAATATGCCTATGAGTATTTAATTGTGTTTAGTATATCTATTTTAACTAGTGAAGTCAGAAATGAAAATAATTTCAATATTATGTAAAATTAGTAAAGTTTATCATTAATACATAAATAATTACTATGTAAAAATATATATAAATGAAAAATATTGAAATTTTATAATAAATATATAAATAACTAATATATAATTCTATTATAAAATTTATTATAAATATTTTGATGTTAATATGTATTATTTATTAAATAAGGATTGTATAGGTTAATATGTCGTCTTTTTTTTTTTCTTGTTCATACGCATCTGCGTAGACTTTTTCGTATCCGTGGAATGTCAATTCAATCTTAGATTCATTATGTTTATTAACTTTTTAGATATACTAATTGCATGGAGGGCGTTGAAAATCGTTTGATGACGTCAATCATTGAGTCTTAAAGAACATCAAAGATATCTAGCTAATAGCACATGAAAAAAAAACAAGAAACTCCAATTGGCATCCCCTGTAATATACAACAACAAATTCTTGATATTTATTTCATATTCATTTTTTTATTTTGATTATACTAATGCAAAAACTAATTTCTAATTTCTAAATTTTTTAACTATGCAACAATGGTTCCCGGTAATAAACAAGAACGGATTCATTTGGGTAACTATAATGCTGAGGTTGACTCTACTAATATACAACAACAAATTCCTAGTATTTAGGCACAATTTCTCTCTTTGTATTTCTTTCACACTTAAAAAATTAGGTAATTTCTTTTGTTCAATACTCTCGTATTAAAGTTATTTTTATTAGTAGTCTTACGAAATATTAAATTCTCACAACTAAGTATATTAAATATTAAACACAAATTTTTTAACTAACAACTTCATAATGTGGTCGATTTATTAGAACAAGTTGAGCTTGAAGCGCGAGTTTAAGGGTTCTATAGCACAAATAGGGATGACCAAACCTCTGCTAGAATGCGTACTCATATAAGACAATTGGCATGTTTGATGAGGTCAGAACTATCTAATGGGATACATTCAATTCCTTTCTGCAATGGTGAGCTTAATATGTAATTCAATAATATATATATATATATAATTAGTTACAAAGAAAATTCTTATACTAGGTTGCTAATTACTTGCTCCAATCACATGTCCGTACAACTATGCACAATTGTTTACTCAAACAACTTTGAATATGTGTTGCTTGAAAAGGAGAGTTGCTCTACCCCTAATATAGTCTTTATCAGTAATGGTTGCTCTATTCTCTAACCAAACAACTGAGGGTAGACACTTTAGACAAAATATTTGAGTTTACAATCGTATTTGCATTCACTTTAATGGGAACACACGTGGATGAAAGAATAAATATTGGTGGTCGCGCAATTTACACATTTTTTGCTCAGGTGCAATATATCATAAGATTGATGGACTTTTTCCAAATCAAAGGAACAGACCATGATTTTTACAAGCTTATATATGTGACAGTAAGTATGAAGTTGAAAACCGAATGTGTGAAAGTGAAGTTTTAGATAGCGTGTGGTTGAAATGATACAACAGATCTTCTATGACCATAATTCTTTTGTCCATACATTGCGAAGACTCGGACAACACCAAGATTTGCCCAAGTGCAAGTTGATTCTAAAAGGGCAACCAATAGATTGGCGTCAATATAATTTACCACTAGTATCACAAGTTGTTGCAATTATAATAGATGGAGATAATACCATTATTGCAAATAGAAAGGATATCATGGTGGAGACAATTAGCGCATGACTTCATCACGTCTGAGACTGTCATATTTTATAATTCGTTACAATATCCATTATTCTACCATACATTACGTTTGGTTGAGAAGTTGATAGTCATGATGATGGTGGAAGAGCAATAACATATTGCGACTATTATCCGTACATGTTACAAGTTCGTACCGATAACATAATTTACTTCCCAGTATATATGGATGTACGATGAATGCCATATCAAAAGTAGATATGAAATTTCATAAAGTCAATTTGAATATTTCATAAGGATTCCAAAGAATATTTTGACCGGGTCGGGTCGATGGGTCAACGCGTCATGGCAACCTGGCCCATCAGAAAACCCGCTGAAATCTGGGTTTAATGGGCTGAAATTTGGGCAATCTTCAAATGGCCATATCTCTATCATTTCTCAACTAAATTTGACCCATAATATATCAAAATGAAGATAGGGAAGTCTAGAACAAGTTTATACCTATTTGAAAGCCAAATGGTGGCCTAAGATGGTCGGAAAATGGTTTGGAGGTGATTGGTTTGCGAGAAAACTAAGGAACTCGCTAAGAAACTGGAAAACTTTAAACATCCATAACTTTGTCAATACTCAACAAAATTGAGTGATTCAAAGAAAATCATACCTTGAAACGAGATGAACAAATTGGTACCCTTCATGACACACCCCAACCGAGATCAGGGCATGCTGGCCGTCACGTGGAGGTGACGTAGCCATGTGCACAGTGCGGAAGCTAAAGGAAATAATATAAAAGTACGAATAATTTAAAACTAGCATATGTAATGTGATAAAATAAGTGCTAGCGAAAGTGAGACGCTGAATTCAGAGCCTAAAGACTACAGCAGTCCAAAGAAAAGATACAACAATAGTGCACCCGAAGGTGACCCTATATCGGTGCGTGTCTGTCAGAAATGCCGGGACGCCCTCTGGGAAAACCACCGAACCCGCTAAGCTACTAGAACCTGGAGGGGCGCAAAACAAAAGCGTGAGTGGGCAAAAACAAATTCTTTGAAAACCATTTCATAAAATACATTCTAACCCCTCGCCGTAAAACCTGTATACTTCCCAGAAAATAAACATATATACGTAGGTATAAATATGCCAAATATGCTCAAGGGTATGCCATCATGCTCAAAGGTATGCCGTCATGCTCAAAGCCTCATAATAACATGCAAGCGCTCAGGTATAAACCGTGTCAATAACTTATCACTGGCAGCCGGAGTCACCTAAAGTGACCTGTACGGCTGAATCTAGAGCTCAAATCTCCATCTCAACAACTAAACCTGCCCACGAGTCGGAACCACCTATAGTGGTCTGTACGACAGGCCTGGGTGCGATACATATAAACGCTCTAGTGCTACGATCACGTGAAGACTGTGCGAATAATCGCGGGTCACCTACGAGTCGGAACCACCTATAGTGGTCTGTACAACAGGACTGTGCACCTAACTTGGATCCAAGCTGAGCGTGTGGTGCGGGAGGTGAACAACACGTGAAGGACTGTGCCCTACTCTGGGCGGGAGCACTAACACCGGGGGTGCAGATTATGAGCTCTCTAAGCATCTCTAATCACTATTGAATGCATATATGAAATAACGCTTACCTGGCACTTACCTGTGCCTCCACAGCACCATTAAATATATATACATACACATAACTGAATTTATAAATAAACGTAGATGCAACTAATCATGCATAGCCACCAATTATAAAAGAAACGGCATATAACGAATAAGCATTTATACTAATTTCTGGGAATTATATGTATATAGGAATATACGGAAAACCAAAAGCCCACTTACTGGTATGTGGAAGGGTCGTAGCCCCCTTGCCTCTAGTGTGCACGCTCGTCCTCGGGATATGAATCACCTATATGCGAATTAACTATAAAAATGTTAACTTTAAAGCACATAACCTTCCGTTCAAAATAACTTCTCATACTTTGCTCAAAATGGACAAATGAATATACCAACGTGCTTCTACACAACCTCAGGATCACAACCATATTTTTAAAATAATTTTTGGACCTCTCACGCGCCCCCACGCGCCAAAATAGGCACGGACCTACGCGCCCCCACGCGCGGCCACGTGCCGTGCACACTGACGGTGTCAATTGACGCCGTCAGGAATATTCCGTTAAAACTCCGGAATATTCCGTTAAACTTAACCGGATACTGTTACTGCCGTTAGGAATATTCCGTTAAAATTAACGGAATATTCCTGTTTCTTCTCCGGCCTACCCTCGCCGGACTCCGGTCACCGGAAAACTGGGAAAACTTTAAACTCACTATTCTCCTTCGTTTTTCAACCAATTTTCATGATTCTTGAACCAACATGAAGCTTAGACCTAGGAGAATCACGATAGACTACTTTTAAAGGCTAAAAACCACGCGATCATACCTGTCTTCAAACTCAAAAACCGGCCAACTTCGAACCAAGCTTTCCCGACGTCCAAATTTGTCCAACGAAGCACTCCAAGGCTCCTGGGAACCTCACAAACACAACTACAAGCTTCAAAATCCCAAAAACTAGCTAGGTTAAATTTGCATGAACAGTACTCAAATCGGAGCTTAAGAAATCGACGTGAAAACGACTGGTTTCTCACCTGGAAATGGTACAGCTGTACTCCCACGAGCTTCACGAGCTCGAATATGGCCTTAGTTTCTTCGATCTGTGATGATTTGGTTTAGTTGTGTGTGTGTCCGTACGTTGCAGGAAGAAGAAGAAGAATAGAGGACTCGAGGGAGAGAGAGAGACAAGGAAAGTGACAGAGGAAGAGGGAGAGTGAGACAGTGTGTGTGCAGGTGTGGGTGTGGTCCAACACATGCCACACACACAAAACAACCAATTACGTCAAAAAAAAAACGAACTAGGGGCAAAGTTGACAATTCACATGTACGTTTTAATATTTTCGGATGGGATGTCACACTTCACAACCGCTAACTCGCCGTGGTTTGGCCGTAAAATGGCTTGAAAACCGTGGAGGTTGCCAGAAATTGGGTAAACTTTAAACATTGATAACTTCTCCAATTCTTAACGAAAATCGACAATCCAAATATGAAAATTCATCTACGAAGCATGAGTAATCAATTTATACCTATTTGGAGTTCAAGATCCAACCAGATATGGCTTGAAAGTCGCGACAAAGTATTAGTTCCAAATAGTGGCTTCAATATTCGCATCTGGGCAGTGATTTCATGAAACTAAAGTTGGATTTATGTTCGTAATGGTGAGATAAACTTGATGACAGTGACTTCATCGAGTTTTGTTAGAAAAATTGTTGGTTGGTGATGGTGGGAAGGCTCGGTGAAGAAGAGTGAACAAAAGGGAGAGTAATGGGAGAAAGAAGAAGAAGAGGAAAAGAAGAATCCAGAAAAATGAGGACCAATCTGTGGGCCCCACATGGCACACAACCAATTTCAAATGTGTTCTAAATGTCAATTTACCAAAATGCCCTCAACATTTAAAGGTTCGTAGAATCTTCATTATAACTCCGAATTACATTCTGTTTGCACCCACGCGTTCATATCGACGAGTACTACAAGAATACACCAAGGAAATGAGTCTTACGTGATACAAAAATATGGTCAACAAAAGTCAAAGTTTTTGCCACGAGGGGCATTTTGGTAAAATCACACCTTTAAATTTATAAAAACCTTTAAATTAGGGATGGGCTATTTTATTATTAAAATAATAATATAATAATTATGAAAGATATATAAAATATAAAATAGTAATTTTCACAATAGTATTTTTCGGATTTGTGGTTACGTAAAACCTCCATCGTAACTTTGATTTTGATTCCTCTTGCGCCTATGTGTTTGTACCGTCAAGTACTTCAAAAATACGATAAAATAATAGCTTATACGCTTCACGAAATGACGGTCAATGAAAGTCAACAATCTCACCACTAGGGGTATTTTCGTCAATTCACTATTTTAAAATTAATAAAATTGTAAAATTAGGGACGGGTTGTTATAGTTTTCATGAGACATTAGCATTGAAAAAGTTATACCATAAGTAGAAAACTAATTGTTAAAAACATATGGCAACACACTATATAGTGGACCTCATTTCATAACAGATATAATTTTCTTGGGTAAAGTTCAAAAAACTACCTCAACTATTGGGGTCACGACAGTTTCATACCTTATCTTTTAAAATTGACAATGTCATATCCCATCTTACGAATTTGTGACAATGTCATACCTCCGTTAATTTTTCTGTTAGTTTTTATGTTAAGTGTTGACGTGGCTTGATTCGGGTCCACTTTCTATTAAAAAATCATTAAAATATTATTAAAAACTAAAAAAAATTATTTAGGGTTAATTACAAAAACTACCTCAAGTATGGGTCAAATGACACTTTCATACCTCATCTTTTAAAATTGACAATGTCATACCTCATCTTACGAATTTGTGTCAATGTTATACCTTCCGTTAGTTTGGCCGTTTATTCTCAGTTAAATGCTGACGTGGCTTGATCTGGGACCCATTTTTATTAAAAAATTATTAAAAACAAAAAATCATTTAATATTATTTAAATATTAAAATAATAAAAAAATTATTAAAAAAAAAAAAAAAAAAAAAACCAACGTCAATCTCCCTTCCCCCCCCCTCTCTCCCTTCTCCCCATCTTCATCTTCTTCCCCTTTCTGCAACTACAACCCAGAAAAACAGAAGAGAAAAAAAAAAAAAAAAAAAACCAATTTGTTTTCCTTGCTCCTCACCCCCTCTTCTCCCCACACCCACGCACCCAACCTCCCCACCTTCGCACCCCAACCTCGCACCCACTATCTACAACCCCTAAAAAAAAAAAAAAAAAAAAAAAACCAGAAAAAAAAAACCCATTCTCCTGGGCGAGGAGAAAATGGGGCGGCGGGGGTCCGGGGGGGGGGGAGGGGTGGAGAGGGGGGGTGGGGGAATGGGTGTGGAGAGGAGAGGGTGGGTGTGAGGGGGGCGAACTGGGTTGCTGCTGTTTGTTTTTTTTTTTTTTTTTTTTTTTTTTTTTTTTTTTTTCTTCTTCTTCTTCTTCTGCACGGGATGAACTGGGGACTTTTTTTTTTTTTTTTTTTTTTTTCTTCTTCTTCTTCTTCTTCTGCACGGGATGAACTGGGGACTTTTTTTTTTTTTTCTTCTTCTTCTTCTTCTTCTGCACGGGATGAACTGGGGACTTTTTTTTTTTTTTTTTTTTCTTCCCTCTTCTTCTTCTTCCCTCTTCTTCTTCTTCTTCTTCTTCTGCAGGGGGACGAACTGGGTTTTTTTTTTTTTTTTTTTTTTTTTTTTTTTTTTTTTCTTCTCTCTTCTTCTGCTTCCCTCTTCTTCTTCTTCTTCTTCTTCTTCTTCTTCTTCTGCGGGTTAGGTTGGGGGGGGGTGGGGTTGGGTGGGAGTGGACGGGTTTGCTGCTGTTTTTTTTTTTTTTTTTTTTTTTTTTTTTCTCTTCTTCTTCTTCTTCTTTCTCCTTCTTCTTTTCTGGGTTGCTGGGTTGCAGGAAGATGATGGGGAAGAGAGAGGGGGAGATACACGAAAGGAGAGGGAAGATAATGGCTGTTTGTTTTTATTTTTTTATGTACTTTTTTTTATTATTTTAATATTTAAATAATATTAAATGATTTTTTTTGTTTTTAATAATTTTTTTATTAATTTTTTAATAAAATGGGTCCCAGATCAAGCCACGTCAGCATTTAACTGAGAAATAAACGGCCAAGCTAACGGAAGGTATAACATTGACACAAATTCGTAAGATGAGGTATGACATTGTCAATTTTAAAAGATGAGGTATGAAAAGTGTCATTTGACCCATACTTGAGGTAGTTTTTTGTACTTAACCCAATTATTTAATATTATTTAAATATTAAAATAATAATAAAAAGTAAAAAAAAAAAAAAAAAAAAAAACACCATTAGTTCGTCCCTCCCCCCCTCCCCCCTCCTCTCTCTTCTCCCCATCTTCATTTTCCTTCCCCCCACCTGCAAACCCAAAAAAAAAAAAAAATATTTTGAAAACCAACAACCCCCCCTGTGGAAGAACAAGAAGGAGAAGGAGGAGGAGGAGGAGGAGGAGGAGGAAGAAGAAGAGGAAAAAAAAAGGAAGAAGGGAAAAAAAAATACCTCCCCCCCCCCCCACAGTGTCGGCGCGGAAGAAGAAGAAGGGAGAATGAGAAGGAGGAAGAAGAAGAAAAGGAGGAGGAAGAAAAAAGAAAAAAAATTTGAAAACCCATCAACACCCCCCTCCCCTACGGAAGAAGAAGAAGAAGGAGAAGGAGAAGGAGGAAAGAAGAAAGAAGAAGAGGAAAAAAAGGAGGAAGGAAAAAAAAAAAAAAAAATTTTTGAAAACCATCAACTCCCCTACGGAAGAAGAGAAAAAGGAGGAAGAAGAAGAAGAGGGAAAAAAAAAAAAAACCCATCAAGCCCTAAATCCACCACTCTCATCCATTCTCCACATCCTCTTCCGTACACATCCTCCATTTTCTCTGTGCACCCAAGATCCTGCCGACGGGATCTGGGTTTTTTTTTTATTTTTTATTTTTTGGGATTTGCAGGTGGGGGAAGAAGATGAAGATGAAGATGGGGGGAGAGGAGGGAGGAGGGAGGAGGGGGGGAGGGGACGGATGAAATGAGGTTTTTTTTTTTTCCTACTTTTTATTATTATTTTAATATTTAAAAAATATTAAATAATTGTTTTTTAGTTTTTAATAATTTTTTAATAGAAAGTAGGTCTCGAATCAAGCCACGTCAGCACTTAACAGAAAAATTGACGGAGGTATGACATTGTCACAAATTCGTAAGATGGGGTATGACATTGCCAATTTTAAAAGATGAGGTATGAAACTATTGTGACCCCAATAGTTGAGGTAGTTTTTTGTATTTTACCCAATTTTCTTTCAAAACAATTGCTCTCAGAAATTTGAATACGTGTAGTGCTAACAATTTTGTAAAGCAACATGCTACATATGATGGAGTTGCAGAAGGGGCCTAGGCCTATTATCGTTTCACATACATATATAATGTGTGCATTAAGGAAAAATATGGATTATGTTTTAACTTGCAACAAGATAGAGAGAAAAATCTTTTTTTTTTTTTTTTTTTTTTTGTTGGGCACATTGACGCCTCATCTACAAATTGTTCAGAAAATAGATTGTAGACGATTCACGACTAATTATCAAGGTATGTTGTTGACGTATTTCTCATTAATCGTTTGTGCAAATCATGAATTCAAGATCTTGGCTCACAAATCGAATCTCATGACTTTTACCCAGTTTAAGTTCACAAAAACGTAGTAAATGACATACTTTGGTCTAAGAAACTCAAGCCTAATCGTGAGTTGGACACGTGATGCCATTCTCATGGGCCCAAATAGGTCACTGAGGTACCGTTTGGTACGTGGGATGAGACAGAACAGAGTGGGACAAGGTGTTCCGTCCCACGTTTGGTGCGCCTAAAACGGGTGGAATGAGTTGTTCCACGGGACGAGTTTTGGGTGAATTTTCGTTCCACCTCACCCCCTGGAACGACTCGTTCCACATCCGTGGAACACAAAATTATAACCTCTCCGTCTCCTTCTTCTTCCTCCTTGTTTCCATCCGAGGGAATCTTTGCTCCCGCTCTGTTCCTTTCCGTCCTGTCCCGTTCCGTCCCGTCCCGTCCCGTCTGCATACCAAACGATACCTGAAGGATGCAAGGTTTGGATCTTGATGTTGGATTTTGCACATTTCAACTTATTCTTCAGTTCACTGGCCATCCTATCTACTTACGTCAAATACTCATCTGAAGGGAGTGAACGTGCCGGAATGAAAGATTAATTGTACATGTATTAGGTGCATTTTTTTTTTCTATTCGTAGAAACAATATTGAAGGAGGTAAATCCGAATCCCTTGAATGCAAAAGTAATTGCTCTTAGATACTTGATCGTATACTGAAAAAACAATTGACCTTCTATTAAAAACCACTTTATAGTCTTCTTCTGTGGAACATAATGTCATTATACCACATTGTCACATAAATAAAATTGTCTTGATCGACAATAGGGGATAACCTAGGTTGATTACTAAATTGCCCTTACATAAATAAATTATTTTCATAATGCGTGTTGACCCCACATGTATTTTGATTCCCCAAGATTATGTAAACAAAGGTGTATGCCGTAATCGGAATCCAATTCTGTAAATTGATTTCGATTACGGGTATGTAAACGTGCCATAATTGTACATGTATTAGGTGCATTTTTTTTTTCTATTCGTAGAAACAATATTGAAGGAGGTAAATCTGAATCCCTTGAATGCGGAAGTAATTGCTCTTAGCCACTTGATCATATACTGAAAAAACAATTGACCTTCTATTGAAAACCACTTTACAGGCTTCTTCTGTGGAACATAATTTCATTATACCACACTGTCACATAAATAAAATTGTCTTGATCGACAATACGGGATAACCTACACCATCACTAGAGAAACTTGCATATCTCAGTTCACAAACATCCGTTTTAAAATCCATTTAATGTCTCTTAACACGAGAAGAATTTACATTTAAAAAATTTACGACCACATAATATCCAATAATCAAAATGCCACAATAGGGACAAACCGGTTCCGCTTCCGTATAAGTTGGTCTCTTCCAACACCAACGAACAAGTAATGGTTCCCGCGTACTCTCTTCCCCTGTCTACATTCTAGTACCAAAACGCGTGAGCAAAAAATTGTCCTGTCCAAGCCCACAGTACCATGCGCGCAAACATCCCCAATTACAGGGCGCAAAGTGGGCAAATAAACGCCGCGTGGGGCTGCACAACGAAGTAACGAATCTGTACGAGTCTATGCCTCCTTGGACTACAGAGCAGAGAGAGAGAGAGAGAGTAAAAAGCAGAGAGAGAAAAAGAGACAAAAAAGAGAGAAAATTGTAAAGGTGGAAAAAAGAAAACCAGCTTTCATCCAACACTCCCTCCACTACCAGACAACTAAAACACAAAGAAAGAAAAATAGCTTCTTCCCCTCCCTTTATTTCCCTTCCAAAACAGCCAAACCCAAAAAACGCAAACTCTCTGTTTCTGTCCCTTTCTCTTTAACTAGTAGATCCGTTCCTTTGCAAAAGGGCTTTGTGTCTCTGGTGAGAAATTGATTGTGGGGTCCATGAAGTTCTCTGGGTTGTCGTTGGTTTCCACTCCGATGGCGTTTCTGCGGTGATCAAATTGTTTCTTTGTGATATATGTTGGTTTTTGCAACTGGGTTTTTGCTAGACAGTTTGAAGCTTTAGTGGGTTCTGCGATACGATGCAATCGGATAGGTCGGAAACATTGAGCCCAACAACCCTACGGCTGCAGTCTTTGTCCGCCGCCGATACCAGAGGGAAGCACAGGATACATGCCGAGTTGAAGCGGCTCGAGCAAGAAACTAGATTCTTAGAGGTCAGTGTGATTCTTTTTACTTTGTCTATGATATTGGGAATTTGAGTTCGTCTTATGTTGTTGGATTTTGATTGTCTTATGTTTCGTTTCTGAGTGTGATTGGATGCATGTGCCAGTGAGATAGTGAGAATATCCAATTTTTAAGGTTGAATTCAATTAGCTGCTGGATTTGTACGGTCACTGGATTTTCTGTTCGTTTGCTTGGAGTTTGAAGGTTTAGAGAGTCGATGATGGAATGTAGGATTGGGAATTGATTAAAAAATCATTTAGTAGAATTGTTAGGTTTCTGGTGAATGTGTTAAAATGGTTGCAGAGTTCGAAACGATTGGTTTGATTTGATTGTTTACTAGATTGTGGTCCTGTTTTTTCAATCCGTAGGCTTGGTTTCCTAGTTCTGTAGTGTAATGTGAGCGTTTGGGAAGTTTATGCTTCACGCTTTTGAGTGTATTCTCAGCTTTGCCTATTGCAGCCATGTGACCCTCTTATTCATTGTTACCCAAAATTTATGAGGGTTGTTGTTCTATTAAATATGACCCTCTTCATCAGGTTTTCCGATTGCGGCCATGTGACCCCTTTCTATCCATATTTTTTGCAAAATTTGGAAATTTTAGGAGTTATTAGTCGTTGTCTAGTTATTACGTACGTTTGCATTAGGAATAGTTGATTGCCTTCTCGGTTGTTATAGTTCCTTATCACATGTGCACAAGGGCAATTTGATTCACAATAGATAGATAATATATTAATAATCGGATAATGGACGTGGTTGGTCCAGGACTCTTTGGTGTTGAGTTCGCTTTGCATTGGGTGAGTACATGTTTCTTGTGAACAACTGATTGATTTTGTTGGTAATGAAAGCATGATAAACTTTACAGCTAAGAGGTGTACCTTGTATTTTATTTTAGGGAGTTTTAACGAAAAGCCCACGGTACTGCTTACTTTAACGAAAAACCACATTTTTACACTAAAAAGTCAATCATGGTACTATTCACTTTACCTTTTATTTTGTCCTTATCGTTAAAACTCAAAGTTTTCAAGTCCTTTTCATTAGTTTTCCTTTTATTTTATTTGCTCACTTTTAACTTTTGAGAAGTGAATCGTTGAGCTTTACACTTTGTACGGTGGCTCATTTGTTTGGCATGCGTTGTATACATATTTCAGTCCCTTACATCAAACTCTGAAGTTAATGCTTTTGATGGTTGTCTTGTTGTCAAATTGTTTTGATAACTGAAAATGCGGTGCAAGACTACAAGATTTTTGTCTTTAAGTTGTTCTTGAAGACAAAATTTTATTGAATTGAAAAGATAACCAGGGGTGTTGGGGAATAAGGTTTCAACCAGATGTGTGAAAATGCATGACCTATCAAATTGTTGACAACTGAAAACTAGAATAAAATTGAAAAAAATTAGCAACATAATAAGTACCTATTTATCACGAGAAGAACTGGAGTCAAATAGCTTAAATGGCAGAACACTCGGTTGAATCTAGCAATCTCCAATGCTATCTTAAAGTTTCCTGAGGCTGTATGAATAACAGGAGGTTTGTAATAGTCAACTTGGCCAGAGCTACCAACATTCAGAGTACCTCTCACCTAAGTTTCAACTTTTCAGCTGTAAAGTTCACAGAAATGATAAAGGCTAGTTAAATGGTATTAGAGTACTTGGAAAGATGGCTTCTCGTGTGCTGAGTAGAAAAATTATGAATTTGTTACATTTATGTTTGGATATTTTAACCTCTTTGGACTTTTGACCGTTAGAACACTCCATCCACTAACCTAGGAGCAACTGCTATTATTGGTGTCATTGTCTGTGGCTAAAAGTTGTCAAACTTGCTGCTAACGTTATGCTTCAGATAAGATTTTTGAAACCACTTATATTGGTACAAGTTGTTAAACTTGCTGCCATCATTTTGGTTTGACGAGCAACCACACATATATTGGTGGGAAAGTCATGTCTGGAGTTATTTTCAAGTTTTGGTTTGAGAGGTGGTCTAATAAAGCTTTCATTATCTCAATTGATGCCGCATGCTCTTGCAAGTTACAAAGCATATGTTCTTTTAAGAAATGCAACTCCATATTCCTCTGTCTTCGGAAGCAACTAATGCTTAAGATGTTTGAGTTTCATTACTCACTCTTCCACCATGTGGGTAGGGCACCTTGAGGAAAGAGCGAGGCATACAAAATGTTCTGGTCAAAAAGTTTGAAATGTGATTGTGTTAAAATTTTGCTTTCGGAACTTATTGGCTTCTCAAACGTTTCTATAATAAAGCTTATCTACCACTCGTCATTGTCAAGCATCTAGTGACATGTTTTAGCCTCCCATGACCCCGAATTTTTATGGCAAGCATCTAGTGACACTTTTCACATTAGGTTTACTTGGGAATTGGAGATTTATAGTGGTTATTGCTTTATTTTTTTTTCCTCTCTTTTTGTTGGGCTTTTCTAGTTATGTGATTTGGTAATCAAAAGGCACCCCGAAAAAGGGAGTCAGCAGCTTGTTGTGGGCGTGTTTGTTTGTCATGATTTATCAGCATGACGTCATCATGAAGGCTGCTGAATGGATTTTTTGTCTCCTCATTTTGTTTCTGCAGGAAGAACTGGAGCAACTTGAAAAGATGGATAAGGCATCATCTGCATGCAAGGAGTAAGCAAGGAAGCGACTTTAGAATATTTGGCTTTTTTTCTTTCTAGAAACCTAGTTTTGAATGTGATCAATATGTTTACCAACTTTGTTTGTGCTCCAGAATACTAAACAGTGCAGAAACAAGGCCTGATCCATTACTCCCAATGTAACACCTCTATTCTACTTGTTCGCGTTTTTTCGTTAACTTCCCCATCATTTCTGATTTTCATCCTCTTGTGATTGACAGAACACACGGCCCTCTTAATCCATTCTGGGATCGATGGTTCGAAGGCCCCCAAGACTCGAAAGGTTGCAGATGCTGGATATTGTGATGATTCTTGCTGTGTTCCAGGCTTCCATCTTCGTTTGTTCACACAGGCTTCAATTAGGACATTTTAAAGATTTTGTGATTACTGTTACCCGCAAATGTTCCGCAAAAAGTTTCTTTGTGCAGATGACAATTTATGGCAATGCTTTCATATGGGAGTCTTTAATTTAAGGCAAATGTGCAGAATGTTAACAATTTTTCAATCAAAATGCTTCACTGTATCGGCAGAGGATGACAATTTTCCAGGCACATTGTATTGTTTAACGAAATGCCTAATGATTCAGAAGGTAAAATATTCTTCAAGCAATTGAAATTGGAAACAATCTACAAAGTTGCTCAGAGCAAATAGCTTTAGATGATACACAACTGACACCATTACATCACTCGGCCTCGAAACCCCAGATATTTGAAAAAATCTCTCTTGTGCTCGTTTCTTCAAGTGGGCGCTTTCCCTGTAACGTGCTGGGCAATCCAACCTAGACCATCATACAGCCCTTCTCCTGTGAGGGCACAACAGGCTTGGATGTGCCAGTCATGATTCTTGATGCTGTGAAGAGAGAGCGTGTCGGTGATCTCTGCTGGGGTCATTGCATCCTTGAGGTCTTGTTTATTTGCAAAAACCAGTACAACAGAATGTTGAAGATCCTCATGTGCCAGCAACCTGAACAGTTCATCTTTCATAATTGAAATTCTGGCCCTATCTGTACTGTCTATAACCGCAATGATAGCATGAGTTCCACGGTAATATGTTGCCCATGAAGTCCTCAGCCTTTCTTGTCCGCCAAGATCCCATACCTGTCATTGACATGATTTGCAGGTATCTTCTTTAGATCTTAGCGTCTAACACCAAGAAAACTTAAGCATGATATAATGCCTTGAATGAGAGAGAATGAAATGAAAATGGCAAGGGAAGAGAAATCTGAGAGCATGACTAACATTTGATCGAGCTGAGATGTAGAGCATCATTTAAATGGGGTAGCTCAAAATATTTAATGAGCTAAAAAGACTTGGACACAGACCAACAATGTCACTATACATGAAGGATGTCACTATCTTCTAAGTTTTAACGACAACATTCAATTCCTTTCTACACTTCTTTGATCACCATCAGCAAAGTCATAGTTATCATGCTCAGTTGGCAAGTAATGTTGAAATTTCATGCTTCCTGTATAGGTGGAGTTATTGTTGCTTGACATGTTAAGACATATATTTCAGAAACACAGCAGGGACAATTAGCCCTGTCCAAAACTACATCCTCCAGATATCACAGCATCAAATCTATGCCATTTTAGATGTACAAATGATGACACACGCGCGCACATGGCTCTAGTAGGTAACTAGAATAAAACTGAAAAAAAAAAAAAAAAAGTAACAACTAGAACAAACAATCCAAGTAAAATTTACGCTATCCTAACAACTGTTATAACATTAGTTTCTTCATTCTCAATAAATTCATCATATCAAAACTGTTATAAACAACATGAATGAAACTGAATGATTTCTTATAAAGACCATGAATATATTTAACAAAAACATAAAACAACTCTAATCATCCTTCCACAAAAGAATGTTCAAGCACTTGGAGTCAAGTACTCTCATGGTAAACATACCTAAACTTTGAGAGCTTTAGAACATATAAAACAACTGGTGTGTTTCCAGTTAACTCTTAAACCTTTCAATGCGTCAGGCATGGTATACTTCCTATTAAAGTACTTGACACAAAATGATTGAACACATTGTATGCCAATGGTTAAAAAAATTCTGCAACCCAAAATAAAACATTCCTCTTCATTATTAGAACAGATAATCAACTTTGAAAGTTACCACGAAAAGGCTACTACTATTATGCTTCAGATAAGATTTGTGCAGAGGATAAGATTTGTGGAAAGGGCTAAAAGCGCATGCTGCTGTAAATCTCCCAATACAACACCGATAGTCTTAAAAGAAACAAATTTCACCAAACAATTTCCTCCCCTTAATACTGCAGTGAACTATAACTCCATTAACTAAATGAGTTTGATTAGTAGGATTACCGTCAAAGGCATTGCCATGGGTAGGATTATCAGTAGCAGTAGGGGAACTGCAGGCAATTGAGGAAAAGTAACAGATACATCTAGTTACTATTAAGAAACCAAACAATTGGGCAAGATGATTTCTTTACACAACCCTATCAACTGCATGGCTATCTCGAAATATCTATCAGAAGAACAAAAAATAAAAGAAACTGAGAAATTCAAATGAATAGCCAAATACGGTATTAAAAAGTCTACCAAAAAGGTTGTTAGAAAACAACAAGAATCCAATAAACACAGATAAAAGGACCCCTCGACAGCTCGACCACGCACAAGAATACCCTAACTTGATCAAGAAACTCACCCATCCTAAAATGGATAACCATCCGTAAACGAAATTGAAAAAAATAGAACATAGAAGAGAGAGGAATGGCTAAGGTACCTCGAATCGAATGTTCTTGTAGACAAGCTCTTCGACGTTGCTGCCTACAGTTGGGTTCGTGGTGACAACCTCTCCCAAGTGTAATTTGTAAAGAGTAGTGGTCTTCCCAGCATTGTCCAACCCAACTACCACTATCTTATACTCTTTTGCAGGAAACAACATGAACCAAAACTTGGAAATGAATGCCCCCATCTTCTATCCCCAACCCAAAAATCCAAACTTTACCTACAACAACCAATATTTATCAGAAAAAAAAAACAAGAAAATTTAAAATCGAAAAACATCTAAAAACAAATAAATTACATGAATATATTGATTTCTGTGTTAATTCTGGATGGTTTGGTCAAATCAAGATTAAAAAAAAAAAAAAAAAACAGTAACAAAAAATAACGATGACAAACTAATGTGGCTTCGATTCGAAATTAGCAGATCGATGAACAGAAACATTTCAAGAATTAAAAAAAGGTGAAAAGGAAAACGATCGAACCTGGATTTGGGTATTGGCGGAAGGGTGAAAGATGGAGGAGGAGGTGGCGGTTGATCGGCGGGGAAGGGCGGTTTCCGATGTTCGGGAAGCGGAGGATTGGAACCAAGAGAAACCCCCGAGATTAATTTTGGGTTTGGATCAGTAATCCACCCAAAAGCTTTGGGGTTTCAGAAATTTTGCGATCTGTATGGGGAAGGCTTAGCGGTGTTTGCGAGAAGGCGATAAAGGAAGCGCCTTTGTTAAATATTTTTTGATTAGTCGTTGAAGTACCCACCAAAAATACTTGATATATAAAAGTGGGTATAAAAAAAATTGAGCTTAAAAAGAGTGTTTGGTAAATATTTACAAATAGTTTATTTTCATAGTTTTAGGTGAAAAAAAAGTTGACAACGTGAAGCAGCAAAAATGAGCTTATTTTCACAGTACAACAGAAACAGTTTTTTTCCAAAGTACAACAATACCAAACCGTTCAGCAAGTGGTGTAAGAGGCCGCACGGTTATTTGGGACAACATAATGACGTGTGTTGATTAGTATGATTCTTTGACATTATTGTTCACTATTATGTAACATTATATAATATGAAAAATAATTAAAAAAAAGATGAAAAATAAGTAGTTGTAATCCTAATTTACTGAACTAGAATAAGGACATAGAGAGAGGGGGTGCGGCATTAGTAGAGAGAAGAGAGAGATGTGTAATTGTGAGGTGTGTTTTATTCCACCCCATTGTGCCTTTATTTATAGTAGTAGAGAGTTAATTCTTTACCCTTTTAAGATTACAACTCTAATAGGATATTAACTACTAAAAGAAATATTCAAAGATATCCCTAGATACACTAGGATTTACACAATCACATTTGTAATCTAATAGGACTGCAGCACTCCCCCTTGAGTGTGTAAATACTCAAATAAATGGCGCATCAGGTCTTCAGTGATGAAGTAAGTACAGTTGATGAAGTCGTCGACACAATGAGCGAATGCGAATCTCAGATCAACGGAAGAATACATAAAATGGTAAAACTCACAAAACCTTGCTATGGTAAAACCCAAGGTAGGAGAAAAACTCACAGGCTAAGGAGAAAAGTGAGAAGTTGCATTAAGTCAAAACTATAAGTCTTATGGACACAAGTAGAAGAGCTCACAAGGGTATGATCAGCCCAGGATAGGTGCCTCGTCAAAACCTAGTTAGGTAGCAAAAACCCAATGAGAAAATGCTCCTAATCGTAGAAACAAAGAGTACATTAAGATCAAGTGAGTATACTTCTGGATACTCCCCCCTAAGTTTGACAAAACTTCCAGATGAGAACTACAAGCATCGTATATGAGTAGTTAGGCATACCAATTCCTCAGACAAGCTTCTGGAAGGTTGACTTCGGTAGTGACATTGTGTAGAGGTCGGCAAGGTTGTCTGGGATTAGCTTGCATGACTTTAATCTCATGATGTCTTGCTAATGTATATATAGAAGCAATATGTCTTGATGTTGACTTCATTGATGTATTATGTCTTGGTCGGGTTGATACATGAGTCATAATCTTCATGGATCATTGTTGGGACTCAACAATGGATGAAAACATCGTAGGTACTTCAAATATGCTCAACAAAAACTCTCAACCATGTCTTACGTATGGTGTTGTGAAGTGAGGTGAGTCTTGGAATGATTCGAAAATTTCGCAACTAAGGTCATATCGTGGACCTCTAAGATATTCTGATATCCCTAATGGTAAAGACATAACCATTCGGGGATTTGCCTTGTGCGGGTTTGATAAGTAACCAACGTCAACATAACAAATAAGGCAAGCATCTTTCCGAGGATCAGGAGGGTTGGATCCGCTCGAGATGCATTGGGATTTGCCTAAATCCGTAGTACCTTTCAAGGTAGCAGAAAAATGTCTTTAATACCAATTCAGTGGTTGCATGTAGGCGCGGTGTTGCATCTTTACCAATAGATCAACAGCAAAGGAGATGTCTTGTCTAACGCAATGAGCTAAATACAACAAAGCGCAAAGTTGAACTTAGATATGGAATTTCAGATTTCATAACCTCTTCAAGGGTCACATTTGCATATAGCGTATAGAAGATCATAGGTATACTCAAAGGTAACACCTTCAGGGTGTAGTTTGACTGGTACCAAAATGCCGTCAGAACAATGCTTGAACTCCATGTCAAGGCATAAACAAGTTTTCCCAGGATCCATCGTCTCAAATTCCGTCTTCAGGTGCGAGGCAATTTTCTTAAGCTCTTCTAGAGTCTTAGTGAGATTCATGTCAACGACATAAACTGTAACTCTAGTAATTCGGAATAAGACTTCATAATTTAACATGTAAAGGCATTCATTCATATCCCTAACTGATCAAGTAATCACTTAGACGAGTGTACCACATTCGTCGAATTGTTTCAATCCGTAAGTAAATGCCTCAAACAAGTTAAGAGGGTGTTCCGTGGTTTAGAACTATTTGAATCAGTCCATGTAATTCTTCGGGAACTTACATGTAAATCTCCTTATCAATATCCCCAGGGAGAAATACTAACCACATTTCATAATACTGCAATTAATCATAAGGCGTTTGAGAGAAACCTTGCGCTGTAAGGTGTGCATTATATCGCACTATTTCATTCATCTCATTACACTTCATTTCCCACTTGTAACACAACAGCGTTACCTTGGGCAGTGTAGGAATGATGGGTCCAAAACACACTTTGGTAAGGAATTTAACCTGGATTGTAATTTCGATTGTCCAATCAGTTTTACGTTGTCACTTAATCAATGGAACACAGTTCGATATCGTTGCTTTCATTTATGTCGGTAGCTACCATATAAGTGAAAACATCATCGATGGTAATCTCATTTCAATTCCATTTTCTCATCCAAACTAGTATATTGGACCAAGAGCTTCAAGTCTCGGGAGTAATCCGGATTAATCTCATGAAATGGAAATGATTTAAGAAAGCGATCAAATACAGATTCATTGTTGTGCCGTGTCTTCCTCTTATAGGGAAGTGAATTCTATGAATCAAGTGATCTATCGTGCTCTAGGCTAAAACAGATTGATTGCTATCTGCCAGTGGATCGGGTCGTCCAACAAGGGCGGCCAAACCATCCAATAGGGGCGGCACATACTTCGGGGATGTTGACTCGATGTCCGTTTAGTACGTCTATCCTTGTAGGCATGTTTGCAGCCGGTATATGATCTCGTCACTTTAGCTAGATTAGAGGAATATGTCTGGAGCAACATTCTGAAAGCTAAAATTCATCGCACTTGCTTATCACACTTGTGCGGTACGGGGATCGAGATGAGACATAGTGGGCAACATCCACGCAAATTGGCGTCATTCTACATGAACGTTAACATTCTTATCTCCCTTAACGGCGGGAAGACTGTCTTATTGAAGTGACAATCCACAAATAAGTGGTAAAGAGATCACTTGCAAGGGCTCTAAAAGACCTAATAAAGGAGAATTGTAATCGACAAAGATTCATTTCCTTCTTTGAGGACCCATGTTGGTACGTTGCAGCGGCGCAACTTGGCATATGGAATGCACACCTAAATGCGTAAGTAGGAAACATCAGGTTCGTACCTGGTAACCAATTGTAACATTAAATAGGTTAAGTGGCAATAGGTTTCAAGGCGGACCAACATAGCTGCGTACAAGATTGCATAGCCCTAGGCAAAAACCGAAAACTTGGTACGTTCACCAAGGTCCAGGAGATCATTTAAATTGCGCTTTATGATCATTATACGAGGCTATTTTGGGTGAACATGGGAATTCGATATCCAATTATAAACCCAAAAGACATGCAATACTTTATCAAAAATCGTCGATATAACTTTTCGGCGTTATCCAGTTCCCCAGACTTTATGGGATAAATATGGTGGTTAACCCTTAAAATCGGCCAGGAAGTTTAGCAACAATGTGTGTGGACAAACATGTGACTAGTTTGTCGATTCATCAACCAAAACCATAAGTATTTATATGGTCCGCATTTTGGTTGGATTAGTCCATATATATTCCCTTGAATCCACTGTGAAAAGAGGGTCGTTTCGTATCTTTGTGAGGGATGATTTAGAAAATCAATTTCCCCAACGAGTAGGCTTGGCAAAGTGTGCTTGTAAGCACATGATCCTTACTTTAGGTAAGGAAATGCTTTATGACATCATTGTTCAACCTAAATGTCCCAAATGGTCATGCCAAAACAAGTAAACTGCTCAATCACTAGGCTCTAGGCCGGCCACATGTGGTGTGTTCCCAGTTGGGAGACAACTTATTGGCCCCAAATCAAAGCTTCATGCTTATTTTTGGAGGTGGTGCAAAGATATTTCACTATATTTTCTTTAGTGGTTTCATTGATGATACTTGTCATTTTGAATATCCTTTAAAACTCAACGACGTTCTTCCGGAATGGGGAGAAGATAAGGTATCTGACATGGTAATTCAGTACTATTCATACAATGAGGAGTGTGCCAATGCTCTTAATCAGGTTGGATAGACTTGAAGTCGTTGCTAGAGATGTGATTTAGGTGTAAAGTTAGTGTTCGTAGTATCGCATTCATTGTCACATCCCAGGCCCGGGACGGATCACTTCCCGGGCCCGCTCCACCATCGTAGCACGATATTGTCCGCTTTGGGCTTACCATTCCCTCATGGTTTTGTTTTTGGGAACTGACGAGTAACTTCCCAGTGGGTCACTCATCATAGGATTGCTCAAACCCCACTCTCGCTTAACTTCGGAGTTCGTACGGAACCCGAAGCCAGTGAGCTCCCAAAAGGCTTCGTGCTAGGTAGGGATGAGAATATACATATAAGGATCACTCCCCTGAGCGATGTGGGATGTCACATTCATCTAAACAACTAATTGTCCTACATTCGTACCTAATCACGTGCTTAATTGAATTTGGTCACATGTATACTAAAAACATGATTCAATTAACTTATATTCGAGGACAATATTAATAAGATTATCTATAATGAAAACATACGCCAAACTTAAATCCAAGAGCATGGAAAAACGTTCACAAAGTAAATGGTTTACTAAGAGGATTCGGCCAACAAGGTCATCCATATCAAAATTCTGCTCTTCTAGCAATGTTTGGTGGAACACAATTAGTCTTACATATTGACGATGAGAATGGTACTCCTCAACGACATTGGTAGAGGCACGAACATGTGCATAACCAATAATCTATTCCATCGAGATGGAAATAGATTCTGCAAGGTTAAGGTTCGGGAATACTATTCCTTATTCTTGAAGTTTTAGGTCTTAAGTACTAAGGATCATGGTTTGGGCATGATGCTACATCTTGGCAGGCCTTGATTCTACCATATGTTGTAAAAAACAAACTCAAAATTGGAGTGTGAGAGAGACAGACCCTGAATTGGGTTTGATAAGCTCCAGTCGAAGCTGGAAGGGTTTGTTTGGTAAGCCTCTGCCGAAGCAAAGTAGTACCATTCGATGCATCCATGACAAAGTATGGCACCACCATTCGGTAGGCTTTGACTGAACTGGGTTTAACCATTCCGTAGACTCCAGCCGAGCTGAGTTATACCGTTTTGTAGACTTCAGCTGAAGCTGTGTCTATACCTTTTTCTCACGTTTGTGGTAGTAATCAAATCCAAGAATTTGGTAAACTTTTGCTTTCTGCACTGCTACAGGAGCGGGTTAAAAATATGGAAGGACGAGAAAAGTATTCTCCAGTCAAAATTCGATTGGATTTATAAACTTCATAATCGTACTCATTTATGGACATAATCATGGTATGCTTCATGCAATTTCTTTCATGATTAGACGGTGGAGCGAGCTAAAGAGCCATGGAATCCTTGTTCGGAAAGTACTTTCGCTTGTAGTGCTTCAGGCATAAGACTTCGAATGAAGATCATGACGGAGGCTTATTCAGCTCTTCCATGCCATTGTTGGCTTCAATGGTTTCTTAGCTTCTTGATAGTCAAGTGGAGATTCATGTCTTGTACTCTACATAAATTGGTTTCTATTAGAAACGTCCAAATCAGGAAAATAAAACTTGTGACAATTCGACAATCCACCGAATGGAAGGAACAAGATTGTGATTGGTGATATGGGAATGAATCATCCATAAGCATCAAAGTTAGAACATTCAGGTTCTAAGACATGGTTTTTCATGAAAAATATCGAGTTTTCGTAGGTGTATTGTTTTATGAAAACTTCGGGTTTCAAATGCACTAAATTTGAAACTACATGTTCAATTTAGTTTATGAACGTTTAGTTCATAAAAGAGAGGTTTCTACAAGAACACATAATGCAATAAGCTGATTTAAGTGTAGTAGATTTGAGTTGTTTTAGGAACTCAAGTGTGACTACTTCGGGATTACGAAAGTGAGTCAACAGTTCAAAGAAGATAAATAAATTATTAAATCGATAATGTCCAAAAGTGATATTTAGTTCAATAATTTTGGATTAATTATTAGATTAATGGACTGCAGGTCACTTTTAATTAATTCAATAGATCACATTTAATTAATTCAATAGATCATGACCATTTTGGATAATCTCGACTTCTTGTTTTTTGAGCAAATGATAGTATCTATAATAAGACTATTTCCAACATTTGGTTAAAACCTAAAATTTTTAATTCAGAAAATTTAGGTTTTAACCTAGAAACAATTTTTCTCCTCCAATCATTCTTTGTTAAATTTTTAGCCTGAGATTGTTAAATAACGAATTTAGGATAATTTTTTTTTCAAGTAACTTAAAAAAAAATTATGTTGATTATTCTAATTTAATTTTATGAACATTTTAACCTAAAAATATTTAAATTCTAATAAATATTAAAAAATCACTAAACCGACACCATAAAACTTGTGGAACACTGTAAAAGTATATGAAAATATCTAATTTATGCACTGGAAAAAATGCTGGATTTTTCAGATATGTGGAGAATGAGTGAATTGTATCTGAATAACTCTCGTAAAGAACAAAAAAATTTTGCACCAACACAGGAGTGCTCAATGCTAGGGTTTCTGAGGAAAAGTGGAGGCGCCGATGGCGCAAACGGAAGGTGAGGGAAACTAATGAAAGTCGGTTAATGAAGGTAAGGGAAGCTAATTGGGGATGGGATATCTATAAGCTAGCTAATGTTGGTGAGCTAATTAATACGTGGGAAGTTGAATGGGGAAGGGATAAGTGCTGGTGCTTATTTGGTTTTTGGGATTTATCCTTTAATTTTGGATTGAGTGCGCTGTTTGATGCTGCATGTAGGAGATTTTAAAATGGTCTAGCTTTTTACAGTGTTTTTTTTTTGCAGATGGTTGTCTTGTTGGGTTGAAGATGGAAATTTTATTGTAGCTAATTTTTACTTTTGGGATTTGGGGTTTCAAAAGGTTGTGGGCAGCGCCTCTCACTTTACCTTTGGGGAAGTAATTTTTAAATTTAAAGACTTCCGATGGATTATGGAACGTCCTCTTTCAAATCTGGTTGCAATAAATCTTGAGATTAATAGATTAGTCTTTTGGGTAAGGGGAATTATTGATATAGTGTTCTCTCCCGTGATGGGTGAGAGGGTTTTAAGGCCGAGGTATTCAATTGGGAGTCTTGAGCTTCCTAACTTGTTCCTCGAGTTTTCTCTTATGGGATCTGAATGCCTGCAGTTTTTTAAGGTTCTAGTTATTAGTTCTTCAGTTTTTAGGGTTGAAACTTTTATGGAAGGATTTTTTTATAAGATGTTTAGTTGTAGCCCTACTGGTAGGGCTGATGGTCTATGTTTAGTATGGAACTCGTTCAAGGTTGTAGTTACTGTTATCACTTATACTTCTCGTTATTTGCATTGTTTAGTGAATGATCCTTGTTCAAGATCAGTTTTTTACATTTGTGTATGCTTTTCTTAAAAAACAATTACAGTTGGAATTGTGGGAGGATATTCTTAAACTAGACCCTAAGAATAAACCGTGGTGCTTAATGGGGGATTTCAATAATATAGTAGACATAAATGAGAAGAAATGAGGTTGCCAAGCTACAACTTCATATATGACCAGGTTCATCAATTTTTTAAACAGAGGAAACCTTTTATCTTTAAATGCTTCTGGTGTCTCTTTTACTTGGTGCAACAACCAAGTTGATAACAATAGAGTTTGTGAAAGACTTGATAGGTCTATAGCTAATACATATTGGTTAAATGAGAACCCGAACTATAACCTGCATAACTACCCAATTTATGGGCTTGACCATGGACCTATTCTCTTAACATACAACTTAAGAAATTGTTATAAGAATAATTATCCCTTTAGATTTGAAGCTATGTGGCTTCTTCATCCTGATTTTAAGGATTTTGTTAAGAATGCCTAGCGATGCAATGGAGTGTTTGGTCCTATTGACACTTTAAGGCGTGTGCTGGGACCATCAAATATATGGTTACCAGTTGGAATAAAACAACTTTTGGTAATTTAAAGGAGCGTAAGAAAACAAAATCCTTGAGGACCTTGTTAAGGTGCAAGAAACCATCATGAAAAACCAAAGGTGATTCAGAGATTGATTTAGAAATAATGCTTAGTGAGGAACTTAATTCAATTCTAAGACAAGAAGAAGTTATGTGGGCGTAGAAAGCTAAAGTCAATTGGTTGCAATTAGGTGATAAGAACACAAGGTATTTTCCAAACGGTGGCAACTGTTCGGAAAAAATAGAAATGAAATTAGAACGATTAAGAATAGTTGTGGGTTGTGGTGGAATAAGGGTGAGGGTCTAGAACCGGTTTTTGTGCAGGACTTTAAATTGAGGTTTTCTTATGATGGTCCCCCTTTCGTGGATATCTCTTATATTGCAGATATTATTGATCCTTGTATTGACAACCCTCACAATGAACTTTTACTCAAGCTTGTTGAAGATATAGAAATATGGAATGCAGTTAGAAAAATTGGTGTGCTAAAAGTACTAGGTCTGGATGGAATTGGTGCAAGTTTTTATCATGAATGCTGGGATACAATCAAAAGATTTGGTGAGTGCTTTGGTTAAAGACTTCTTTGAAAATAATACTAGCTTGAGGCTTATTAATCATACCAACATTACCCTCATCCCAAAAGTGGAAAATCCTGAGGTGGTAAGTTATTATAGACCAATTAGTCTTTGCAATATGAGCTATAATGTAGTCACGAAAATCATCATTAAAAGGTTAAAGCCATTTCTCGATTATCGCATATCTAGAAGACGTTGCTCCCCGGCGTTCTATTCATGATAATATTTTGATTGCACATGAAATGTTTTCTAGTTTCAAAGGTAAGAAAGGAAGGACTGGAGCAATGGGAATAAAGTTGGATTTAGAAAAAAAAAACATATGATTATCTTAATTGGGAGTATATCAGGTATGTGCTTCTTAGATTTGGTTTTGCTGAAAGATGGGTGAGCTTAATTATGGAATGCATTACTTCAACTTCCTTCTCGATTTTGATTAATGGTTCTACTCATGGTTTCTTTTACCCTAAGAAGGGAATTAGGCAAGGGGATCCTTTATCACCTTATATTTGCATTCTTTGCATGGAATTGTTGATTAGACACTTTAACGAAATGACCACTACCCCTAAATCGCATGTCGGTAATCTGTCTTCTCCTGGTGGATTTAGAATATCAAATCTAGTTTTTGCAGACGATTGTTTGTTATTTGCTAAGGCAACTACAAAATGTGCTAGGAATGTACTTCATGTTCTTAATATGTTTGCCAAAGCTTCAGGTCAAAAGGTAAATTTCCACAAATCCTCGCTTTATTTTTCAGAAAATACTAATGCTCAAACTAGAAATGCTATTGTGAATGTTTTACGTGTTCAACATAAAACTACCATTGGCAAATATCTAGGCATTCATAATATTGTGTTTTGAAAAGATCCAGTGAATGTGAATTAATCAAAAGGGTTAAGCAAAAGTTTGCTGGGTGGAGGGCTAATACTCTCTCTAAGGTAGGAAGACTAACTCTCATTAAGTCTAACTTTTTTGGTATGCCAAACCATATCATGTCTTGCTTTAAATGTCCTACTCGAGTAACCAAGAACTTAAACAATGAGTGTAGGGACTTCTTTTGGGGGAGAGATAGGAAGTTAAAACCTATGGCTTGGAAAAAAGTGTGTACTTCTAAGGATCAAGGAGGGTTGGGCGTAAGAAGAGTGTATCATTTCAATAATGCATGTTTGGCTAAGTTAGGATGGAAAGTTTTAAAGGATGAAAATAATTGGTGGGTGCAAATTGTTAAAAGAAAGTACTTAAAGAAGGATGATTTTTTTAGTTGCAAAGTCAAGCAAAACCACTATTTGGCTTGAAAAGGGATTTTGAATAGTAGACATATTATTCATAAGGGAATTAGATGGGTTGTGGGTAATGGTGAGGATATCCTTTTTTGGACCCATCATTGGGTTTTTCCTTATCCATTGTTCAAGCTAATTTTTGAAAATCAACGACATAACATAAACTGGGACACTAAAGCGAGTGAGTTTATTGATAATAAAAGTTGGGATAGAGTTCGTCTCTCCCAAGTGTTGGACTTGGATGTTGTGAGGAAAGTTTGTATGGTGCCTATTTCCCTTCAAAATAAAAGTGACAATTTTGTGTAGGAGCACTCATCTACTGGTGAGTTCTCAATCAAGTCAGTGACTTGGATTCAGAGTAATAATAGTCAAGAAGTTAAAAGGCAAAAGTTCCTTAAGAAAATATGGAAGTTAATGATACCTCCGAAAAAATTTTGCATGGATTTTTACTCATGAAAAACTTCATACAAGGATGAGATCGAGTAAATTTATTCAAAATATTGACAAATTGTGCCCTATGTGTGGCAATGAGGATGAGACTCAAAATCACTATTTTCTTAAGTGTGAGCATGCTAAAGAAATGTGGAACCTCTCTTCGGTAAGTCCTTGGAAGAATAATTTGACTCAGTTTAATAATGTGTTAGATTGGATGGAACTAATTGACAATGTTGAATGCAATGATTTTAGTGATCTTGGTAAAGCTATTTTGAATTGTTGGCAAATGTGGAATGATAGAAATAATAATGTTTTTAGAAGTATGATTCCTAATCCGGTTAGGAGTATCTCTCTCTCCATTGCCACAAATGTAGGCTTATCTTTTTTTTAAGGTTAATTGTAAGAAGATCTCTAGAGGTGATCCTTGCCACCAACACCTTGTTGGCATCCTCCTCCCCAAGACTATGTGAAATTAACTTTGATGGGTTGGTTAGTTTGGATAGTTTTGCAGCTTCTTTTGTTCTTAGAAATGAGAAGTGGCAACCTGTTGGTGTTGGGGCATTGAACCTTGATGGCGCCACCATTTCGATTGCGGAGGCCGTTACTTTAAAGCAAGGGCTTTTGTTCACTAGGCGTAAAGTTGTGAAGAAGCTGATAGTGGAAAGGGATTCTAAGCTTGTTATCTAGGTGGTGCAAGATGTTTGGATACCCCCTTGACATCTTAAACCTACCATATAGGACATCAAATGGTTGGCTTCTGAATTTCAACATATCAGCTGGAAGCATATTTATAGGGAGGCTAATTTCGTGGCGAACGCATTAGCTCATGTGGGCCTCATTATTGCTAACCCACATTTTTAGGACTTTTGTCTTCTGATTTCGGCCATGGAGACTTTTAATTTTGATTGTATGAGAAACGGTTGTATTAGAGGTTTTAAGCTTTAATAAATTTCTTCTTCATCAAATAAATAAAACACATAAAAGATTTTTTTTTTTTTTTTAATTACTTTAGTCGTTGGATTTATATTTGGACTGTTAGATTTTTTTTTTTATTTACCATTGGATTTGATCATATTAGATCTTAGCCATTTGATTCAATTAATTTATAATTATAAAACAAAAAAAAAATACACATATGGTAGGCCAGCCTCAATAACTCGGGAGGAATCCTAGCCTAAATTTACCCCAAAAATGAGTTTTGGGTTAAAATTCATATTTGCTCCAAGGATTGGCGCAAGTCAGGGGTAAATTTAGAATCTAAAATTTGAGTCTTACTCCAAGGGTTGGAGTAGGTCTAAGGAGTGGGGAAGTAGGCTAAGCCTTCTAATTTGGCTTGCCATAATATGTAGTTCAACTTCGCATTTAGTAAGAATCAAACCTAAGTCCTTTCATTTACAAGTGAAGACATCATTTCATACAAGGAGTCATATTTCTTTACATGATGACTTAAGACATCATTTCATCATATAAGTGTTGTAATTTGAACTATTCATTTTCTTAATTATTCTCAAAAGAAAGGAAAAGGAAAGGGAAAAGGAAAAAGAAAAAAATGGATGGTGGGAGGAGACTCTAGGGGATGTTGGGAGGCCTTGGGGTCACGTGTCAAAGAGATGGCAAAGCAGGACAAGGTTCTTTAGGAATTGGTCTTTGGAGAATCTAGAAGTGTAGAAATGATGTGATTTTTCAAGGCAAAGCTTGGAATCCGACTAAAGTAATTGAGGTTAGGAGGAAACATGTGGGTATCGGTTACTTGTGAATGAGGAGTGGGATTCATTGGATAAAACGAAGATGAATAGGGCATGGGTAGGAGTTGGTGCGAATGAGGGTGGAGGAAACCGACCTTTGAGACGATGAAGATTAATTGTGATGGCTCGTGGAACTCAAATACAGGACTTGGGGGATATGGTTGGGTGATTCGGGACTTTGTAGGTTGTTTGAAGAGAGCAAGAGGAGCGAGATGAGGGTTTTTAATTCGATGATCTCAGCAGAAGCAGAGGCTATTCGTGCGATGCTTTTGTTTTGTAAGGATGAAGGATATAAGAAACTCGAGATTCAATTAGATGCCTATATGTTGATTTGAATGCTTAACAAGGAGGTCGAAGTAAAAGCTAACTTGGAAAACCTGTTTTTTGATATTGAATCGTTGGTCAAGCATATTGGGGACGTCAAAATTGGGTTTGTGTCGCAAGGTAGCAACCTTGTTGCCTACTCGGTTACCTTTTTTACTGCTAAACATGGTGGTCCATTTGTTTGGGAAGAGATAAGCCCAGAGTTCTTGTTTAATATTATCACTATGGATGTAAACATTTCGATTAGATTATAAATAAAGTCTATCTTTTGACAAACCTAAAAACAACTTCACTGCAATAGGTGTAACTCGAGCAAGTTGAAATGTCAATTCAACTTTGACTCGTAATTAATCGGTTTGTGTTAGGTTTTTTATTCTATTTGGGGTTGGAAAAATGCCTAAGATAAGTATACGTTGCCAGTTTGTGAAACATGCATCATGCCTTTTTCCCAAGGCGATGCCATCCCGGGTCAGCTTTTCACAAGGGCCACTTCTGATAGCGCGCCTCATGGCTTTCGCGTGTTGAACTTTTACTTGAGCTGGGAAGGAAAAGTCAACCATTCATGCATGCCTGTTTGGATTTTCATGTGATTGTAAGGCTAGAGGAATTTGGTTTCTCCTTAACTAAGTTGGTCAACTCCTTAGGGAAAAGAGGAAACTTAAGTTTAGTTCTCTCTCAAGCTTACTTACGTGGACTTCAAAGGCTATGGACTTGGATATTTAGGCTCTCAAGTAGCCCAAAGTCTTTCATAATCTTGACTCCACATAGGCTCGATAAACTTCCGTAACTATGCACACATCAATTCACTTGACAAGCCTTGGACATGTGACTTTGGTTTATTTTAGCATGAATAGTGATTAGCGCGATAAAGTTTGCCATAACGAATATGCATGGGCACAATGTGATTTATATTTGGGCTTGGCATGAGGCTTGTATAGCAATTGGGCCTCAAGATTTGATGAGGTTTGCATGTGATATTTTGGGTCTTAACAACAGTTCATTAGTTGTCTTCTTTTATAAGAAACAAAAAGCAAACAATTAATTATATGTAACAACTCGTCCCCAAATATTACGGTTTGTATAATTGTGAAACTACCTTTCGACGTAAATGCTTTGACTTTTGTTGACCGCCTTGTCGTGTCACGTAAGATCTGTTTTCTCGGATTATACTACCAACGTGTAGGCGCAAGCGGAATCGGATTTGGAGTCACGAGGAACGTTTTTATGAAACTATGAAGTCAAGAGGCAAAATTGTAAATTCACTATTCTAGATATTAGGGTTGGATATTTAATTATTTTAATATTATTCTGACCTCTGAGGCCCACACTCCACTTCCCTATCTGCCATGTGTACCATTCCTTGATCTTCTGGAACTTTTTCCCTCTCATTTCTCTTCCAGACTTATCTCCCTTTTTCTGTCGAGCTCCCTTTTTTTCTCTCTCACCCTCTATCTTTGTTACCCCGTTTCTGAGCCACCTACTCCGGCGAACACACACATACACAGAGATAGTAACCACAACGATCACACCATCACCACCAGTTGGACCCTCCCTTCTCTTCTTCACCTTTCCGATCTCACTATCTCTCCTTCTCGACACTGTGCATAGTCACTGTGCACATGATTTCTGACGAGCTAAGTTTGAAACCACCCCTAAATCTTCCTAGATCACGTTTAGTACTGTGTTTAGGTAGTTTGTGAGGTGCTTTGGTAGTGTCTGAATGCAGGAGATATCAAGGAAACATTTTCTCCATATTTTTTCGATGAGACCCGACGGCTTAAGAGCCACTACATAACTCCAAAATAGTACGAATCTCTTCCTTTCATGTCCAGCTTCATTTTGGCTTTTGAATCATTACAAATGGTGTAGAAATGAGCCTGATTAGAGCTTGGGAAGCTCCGGCTTCCTTCCCTAGGAAATCCAGCCTGAAATCGAGTAGACTCGACCCGAGAACCAAGTAACCCAACCCAATATCTGACACATTGAACCAGGCCCAATCCACTTAGCCCCAAGCCCAACCCACTAAACCTAACCCGCATCCAACCCAAATCTAAATCAAATAAACCAACCCAAAACCCCTTGGCCCAATGACCCTAACCCGATCTAAACCCATTAGCCCAATAACCAAGCCCAATTAGGGATGGGCAACGGTTATGGCGAACAGGTAACCGCGGTTATTTACCCATAACCATTTATGTTCATACCCGCATAACCGTTTACTCGTTGGGTAATTGCATAAACGGTTATACCCATACCCATAACTGTTTATAAACGGTTAACCATACCCATAAATGTGTACCCATTTAATCACAACCGTGTACCAATTTAACCATAACCATTTACCCGTTTACCTGTTTTTGAACCCGTTGGACCTTTTTTTACCCATTTACCCATTTTTTTACTCGTCTACATGTTTTTTATTTAACAACTTGAAAATTACAAAAGAAAATTTTGTCATGATTTTCATTTTCTAACAATTAAACACCGTTATAGGTACATTTTAGTATGCATTTCCCTATTTTAATCATTTAAGTCCTCATACAATTCAAATAATTGAAATAATAGTTTACAAACTATATTTTTCTGTTATACCTAAGCAAGTCTTTAATTATAATCCATATGATTACAAAGTAAAGCTTCTAAAAACAAAAAGTAGTCATTATCTTGAATACTAGATGATTCAAAGCTCCAAAATATTCTGAAACTAAACACTTTCGAACAGTAATGGATTCATTTGCATAGAGGCAAATTGTGGCACTGTATAACATTGATCAATGGCGTAGCCACACTATGGGCTACGGTGGGCTTTACCCCAAGGAGGATTTGTAGCAATATGTATATATACTTTAGTGTGTAGATATAATAGACAAAAAAAAAATGTGTAAGAATAATTATTTTTAATGAAACTAGCCCAGTGAGTATTTAGCACAACTAAAAATATAAAAATTACCACAAAAATTGTGATGTCATTTTGTTCAAGATTATTCTGCTTTGATATAGTGGGGTTTATATTAGTTTCAAACAATTTTTTAATATTGTCTTTACTTCTATTTTCAGTGTTTTGCTTTGATCTAGTTGTGTGATTGTAATTGAGATATCAAGTTTTCTATCTTCTTCTTGTGTTTAAATCTAAATATATGTGAAATTTGATAATTCATTGTAATTATGTTAGTTTGCAATTGCAAAGCTTATTGAGTTCCTACCAGGTAAATTTTAAGTATATAAATACAAAAGTTAAACTTAAATTTTTGCATAGAATACGTATGTAGCAAAAACCAAAAAATTTGATTTTAGGGTAATTTTTTTAGCTAGCCCACCCATAAAATATTTTCTAGCTCAGCCATTGACATTGATGAGATTGAAAATTGTATACGATGCTCAGATGTATTAAACTAAAACAACAAATCTTACAAACGTTGATACTCTTGTAAGAACTTACTAGGCCCTGCACACTAATTTTGCATTGTAGAACACAGACGAGATTAAACATTAAGTATATGATCCTCAGATGAATAACACTAAACTAACAAATCTGGCGAACAAAGATGTTACTCCAGTTTGAATCACTAAGCCCTCACTTATACAATCCAATTGTTCTGATCGAGTCAATGGACAAACAAATATAAAAAAACTAAACTTTCATTGCCTTATAACCTCTGTAGAAACCCACTAGAGTGAATTTTCTCAACTCTGAGTCCGTAGAGGAGAGATAGATGAGCAATAGAGATGAGAGAGAGGGCAGCGATGAGGGAGAGATGAGCAGGGGATGGGATGTTTGAGACTTTGAGTTCGGAGAGATTGAAAATTTAGTGTTTTCAATTTTTTTTTAATTTTACATATATTAAATTAAATGGGTAAATGGATACCCGTTATAATCGCGGGTAATACCCACAACTGATGGGTATCCGTTATAACCGTTGGTAATACCCATAACCGTCCATTTAAATTTCATGGATAAATGGTTATACACATAACCGTTTGTTCGTCTAAATTGTTACCCATAATTGTAACCATGAACTTTAAATGGACGGATGACCGCGGTTACCCAAACTCATGGGTATTTTGCCCATCCCTAAGCCCAATGCAAACTCGACCCAAGCCTGATTCAAATTTTAGGCCTAAATCCAATAACCCAATAACCTAGGCCCAAAACCATTGGGCCATTAACCCTAACCGGATCTGACCCGTTGACTCGTTGACTCGACCTGTTGACTTTATTTGACCGTTGACCGGTCAACGTTGCCTTTTAGGTTGATTATTTTGGATTTCAGTTGGGACCCTTCCTAGGCTAATTTCGACGTCCTGATTCCAAATCCTCTATCCGTTTTACAAAATTCTATCGTTTTGGTAGAGTTTTACTAAATGACCTCAAATTGTGTTTAGGTGCGTTGGTGGGAAGCGACACCATCCTCTCTAGTTTGGGCGACTCCTCGGCAATGGAATACTGTGAGTGGACCCTTTCTTAACTTGCATGTTTTTATAAAATATTAGGTTTGCATTCACGAAAGGCATGATTTCTTGATTTTACGTTTATGCACTACTTATGATTTATTTAAATTGGTGTTACAAAATATTGATGATTTCTCGAATTTACGTTTTACGAAAGGTTATGAATATTTGGATTCTCGTATATGAAATTCTATGGCTTTCAAATATGATCTATTTTACAAATTTATGATAATGCGTTATCATGGGTATGTAGATGTCTATGGCCATAGGACACAGTTGAGGATATTTATATGTATGTTTCTTCTCCAGCGTAACCTGGAGTTTTACAGCTTCACCTTCAGGTGATAGGGCCTACTGTGTTTCTTCACTAGCATAACCCAATGCCGTACAACTTCACATTCAGGCGAATGAGGAGTGAGATATTTATGCCATACCCTCAACTTCACTGGCGAAACCAGTGTCGGGCAGCTTCACTAGCTACAACTAGTGTCGGTGTGTGATGTTATATATTTCTTCTTCGGTGTAACCCGAAGTCGTACAGCTTCACAGTTAAGTGATGGGGCCTACCATGTTCTTCATTGGCGTAACTCAATGTTGTACAGCTTCACCTTTGGGTGATGGATAGGTATTGCCTTCAGGCAACTATGATACCCCATAGAGAGTACAAAATTGATGGGACTTACGGAGGTTTTACGGATTTGCCTTCGGGTGGTTATATTCATTTCTAAGCACAGTTTCATACGTACGAATTTTATGAATGTTTTCATGGCATGTAGAGTTTTCGGAAAACTACTATATAGTATTACATATATGTGTTTTCAAAACAAGGGGTTAGTATGTTCATAAAGAAAACGGTTTTCTTATTATTAGTATTATTACTATAAACTTTGGTCTACTCACATTTTTTGTTTTGCACCCCTTCATGTGTTAGAATCGAGGCACACAGTCCCAGTGTTAGGGAAATTCCACGTACGGATCTTTGAGTCTTCTCAAGGTAAGATCCATTTCTTTGTTCATACCTTTTACAATAAATCTTTCACATTATTCTTGATTAGTTGTATTATCTGAACACGATTTTGCTTTGGTTTAATTCATTATAATTACGTATTCTTTTTTTTTTTTATGCATGTTTAAAATGGCTTTGTCAGCGTCGGGTGTCGGCTAGCATATGCCTATCCTGGTATGTAGGGATATCGAGATTGGGGCATGTCAGTTTGGTATCAGAGCATGGTTTGTTTAGAGTATACTTAGGATCTTCTCCTACTCTAGTACCATGTCGACCTTGATATCATTTCGATGTCATGGCTTCCGTTTATTGGCGTCTTTCGGCATAGTAGTGCAATCCTCATTATGCATGAATAGTTGCATCCTATTAAACGTGTCGGGATTGTGCCTTAAGCTAGACGTAACCGATTGATGAATGACTTTGAACATAGGACCGCTACTCTGCGACATGTGTTCCCTAGGAATGGCATAGAGTGATGTGAATTAGAGGAAATCTTAGTAGGAGAAAGTCTAGTTTAGAACAGTTGAGGATCAAAGGTGAGGATGGCCTTTTGCGATATACGTTCCTCTAGAATGGTGGGTAGAGGTATACCAGTTGGGAGATCATTTAAGACGCTCGAAGTTCAGGTTAGAAAAAATTATGGAAATACCAGTTGTAGATAAGGTTAGCATGTATCTGTGAGGTAGAGTGAATCAACTTCCTCAGACTTGTTGTTTCCACTAAGGGAATTCATGTGGACCCTTAGGAAAATTCTTGGTGATTATCTTAGTGATAACATTCTTGTCTACTCTAACCACGAGGTCAGTTATTAAACATCAACATCTAACTTATATCAAGTTATTCCAATGTCGACCTTGCTTAGATTATGTACCTTCTTGGGAGACGTGAGCGTAGCAGAAGAGATTCTTACCAAATCCAAGGTTGCAATTGTAGGAAATCGAAAATCATCACGAGTGTCGTGAATTGCGAAATATCATTGGTCTTGTTGATTCTATCAATAGTTGTCAACGATTCCTTAACCATACCCCTACTTCCATTTCTTTTGGCTAGGAAAAAAATCAGTTTTGTTTGAGGTGTTGTCTCATCCTACCATCCTTATTTGAAAACCTAATGACACCCCTCTGTGGAGACTTTGATAATGATTCGATGTTTGTCGACCATGTCACTCAGTGTACTATCCCTCGGTCCATGATGACTATACCTTGAACCATTTGTCCAAATTCCTTATTTTTGAATCTTCTAGACTCTCTGGCATTTTGGTCCATGTCAGCTCTGTTTAATCTTAGTTTCACCTCATGGTACTAAAAGATAGCTAAGTCAATCTTAGAAAACCCTACTATTTTTTATATTACCTATGACGTAGACATACTATTCAGGAGGATCACTCAGACGTTGAGGTCTTTAGTTAAGATTGTCAGCCTTTGAATCACCCAATTAGCACCCTATCGAGCGAATCTTCACCACTGGTGATCTAATAATCTTGGGGCTACCGTTGTAACGACTTTTTGTGAATTTTGAGTCGTGCGAAAATCCAAATTTCATTTCGTCAGTTTTCAGTAAACTATCGTTCAACTTCGCAAACTTCTTAGTTGCATCTTCACTTAAAATGAGCTAAGTTTTTGGTGACGATGATTTATAGAATATATCAATGTATATGACTGCACCATCATGTACCATCCCAATTGTGCAAGCGTAGTTGTTGAGCACCTCAGTAGAAGGGTACACCGATACCTGAATATTCTTCAATCATTCATATTTCCACCTTGTGTGGAACTTTTGGTGACTTTTGCGACATGACTCTCGATCATCAGAAAACTAAGTTAGCCAATTTTCAAGTTCGACTATTTCCAAATTGTCATCATCCAATCAAGTGAGGTACTTGTATGTACTCAAGCATCAGAGTTATATAATCAAATCTAGATATCTTGTACTCAAGATTTAATGGACTTATTTTGACCCTTAAATTCTTGAGTGTTCTTTGAACCTTCTCGACATGATTTCTCGCTTAATTCGTGAGGAATTCATGATGGATCGACTCGGCTGAAATGTGCATCTAGTTTCATACTGATTTTAACAGGAACATTTGGGGCATAACCTTTTCGCTAGCTTACCATACTTACCAGGAAGAATTTTAAGTGGCCTTGGGGACTAAGCAGTATTTTGGCATGGAATTGGTGAAGATAGAAATGTAAACTCTGAACGTGGCATTTGTGGTGTGAATTTCTATACGTGGTTTGAAGCGGTAACCGTTATTCAAAGGAAGTGGTCAGGGTGATAGTTTTTCTAATATAGATTTCGAATTTTGTACCTCTCAATTAGGAGTGTGATCAGTGCGGTTAGTCATGAAAGAAATGTTATACGACATGTGTTCGCCTCTACGTATCTTTCAATTACTTCACTCCAGGACTTTGTCGTTCATGTGTGCGTGGATGTCGAAACACTTCTAGCAGCTCTGACTGGTGCGTTTTGGAGTAGTGCGGTAGCGCAATCGAGGCGTGAATCCGACGATCTTAGCACACTCTCACATTGAGGAGCAAAATGGCTTAATTGTTGGGTTTGCTAAGCAAGTGGGCAAGTCGGCCCATCTACAACAGTGGTTGTTGATTTGCTATGGTTAGGACTCGACCCAGGACACACACACCCATTCTAAGAGTATGTGACATGACGAATGCTTGGGCAAGGCCATTTTCATTTTTGGTTTTGATTTTTTGTGCAAATATTTTTACATTACATTATTTTATTTATAAATGTATCTTTTTGCTATTACAAAATTTTGGGTGGGTTATGTCCATATTTGATTTTAAACTCAATAAAAGTATTTGAATTGCACGTTTTTATATACATATATTTTTGCCGTTATTTTATTATATGCATATATTTTTTACTTTATGTTATTACATAATAATATGTATTTCCAACCATATATTTTTATATGACTATTATACTATACTATATTATTGAGGAAGGAATAAGGTATGAGTTTGGAGGTATGAAAGAGGAATCATTGCAATCCGATCGTGACGGAAGGGCATTCTCTTTTATGCAACCGCTCTAATTTGATTTCTTCCTTGTACACACACACACACACACACACACACACACACATACACATATTCTCTCCCTATTTTCAAGTATTTTACTTATATCAAGCTATTTTAAATTTCGGGGACGAAATTTTCTTAAGGTAGTAGATTATAAAGACCCGTCCCCAAATATTACGGTTTTTATAATTATGAAATTACAAAAATACCCTTCAAGGCAAATGTGTTGACTTTTGTTGACCGCCTTGTTGTGTCACATAAGATTCATTTTCTCAAAGTATCCTTGTAGAACTCGTCACTACGAGCATGTGGGCACAAGCAGAATTGGACTTGGAGTTATGAGGAACGTTTTACGGAATTACGAAGTAGAGGGGCAAAATTATCAATTCACTATTCTAGATATTAAGGTTGGATATTTAATTATTTTAATATTATTCTGACCCGTGAAGCCCACACCCTACTTCCCTGTCTGCCATCTGTCCCCTCCGCCGATCTTCTGGAACTCTCTCCCTCTCATTTCTCTTTTAGACTTCTCTCTCTTTAGACTTCTCTCTCTTTCTTTCTTGAGTTCCCTCTGTTTCTCTTTCACCCTCCATCTTTGCAACCCCCTTCCCCGAGCCACCTACTTTGGCGAACACACAAACACATACTTACATACATACACACAAACAACAACCACCGCGATCACACCATCACCACCACTTAGACCTTCCCTTTTTTCCCTCACCTCTCCGATCTCACCCTCTCTCCTTCTTGGCAATGTGCATGGTCATTGTGCACGTGATTTTCGACAAGGTAAGTTCGAAACCATCCCTAAATCTTCCTAGATCGCGTTTAATACTGTGTTTAGGTAGTTTTTGAGCTGCTTTGGTAGTGTTTGAACACAAGGATACCTCGGAAACATTTTCTCCATATTTTTTCGATGAGAACCGACGGCTTAAAAGCCAATTTCAGGCTAACTCCACCCACTACATAACTCCAAAACAGTACAAATATCTTCCTCTCATGTCAAGCTTCATTTTGGCTTTTGAATCATTACAAATGGTATAAAAATGAGCCTGAGCCTGATCGGAGCTTGGGAAGCTCCGATTTCCTTCCCCGGGAAATCCGATCTGAAACCAAGTTAACTTGATCCGGGAACCAAGTTCCCAGCCCAAAATCTAACCCATTGAACCAAGCCTAATCCACTTAGCCTCGGGCCTAACCCACTAAACCTAACTCAGATCCAACCCAAATCTAAATCAAATAAACTGGCCCAATAACCCTAACCCGATCCAAACCCATTGGCCTAATAACCAAGCCCAATGCTATAACTCGGCCCAAGCCTGATTCGAATTCCAGGCCCAAATCCAGTAACTCAATAACCTAGGCCCAAAACCCTTGGCCTATTAACCCTAACCAGATCCGACCCGTTGACCCAACCCATTGACCGTTGCCCGTTGACCTAACCTGTTGACTTTTGTTAACCTATTAATGTTGACTGTTGGGTTGACTTTTTCGGATTTCGACCGGGACCTTTCTTAGGCTAATTTCGACGTCCTGATTCCAAATCCGTTATCCATTTTCCCAAATTTTATCGCTTTGGTAAAGTTTTACTAAATGGCCTCAAATTGTGTTTAGGTGCATTGGTGGGAAGTGACCCCATCATCTCTAGTCCGGGCGACTCCTTGGCAATGGAATACTATGAGTGGACCCCTTCCTCACTTGCATGTTTTTATAAAATATTAGGTTTGCATTCACGAAGGGCGTGATTTCTTGATTTTACGTCCATGCACTATTTATGATTTATTTAAATTGCTTTTACGAAATATTTATGATTTCTCGAATTTACATTTTACGGAAGGTTATGAATATTTGGATTCTCGTATATGAAATTCTATGGCTTTCAAATATGATCTATTTTACAGATTTATGATTATGCATTCTCATGGTTTTATGAGATGAGACTTTGAGCTTTTGAGCTCCGGATTTGAGATGAAATTTTAAGCTATGTTTTTGGTGCTTTTCTAGCGGGTTATCATACAACACATCCACAAAACTTGGGTATATAGATGTATATGGCCATAGGACACAGTTGAGGATAATTATGTGTATGTTCTTCTCCAGTGTAACCTGGAGTCGTACAGCTTCACCTTCGGGTAATGGACTGGTATTACCTTCTTGCGAATGAGGAGTGAGATATTTATGCCATACCCCCAACTTCATTGGCAAAACCACTGTCGGACAGTTTCACTAGCGACGGCTAGTGTTGGTGTGTGATGTTATATATTTCTTCTCCGGTGTAATATGGAGTCGTACAGCTTCACCTTCGGGTGATGGGGCCTACCATGTTTCTTCACTAGTGTAACCTAGTGTCGTACAACTTTACCTTCGGGTGATGGATAGGTACTGCCTTTGGGCGACTATGATACCCCTAGAGAGTACATCATATATGGGATTTACAGAGGTTTTACGGATTTACCTTCGGGCAGCTATATACATTTTTTAGCACAGTTTCATACATATTGATTTTATGAATGTTTTCATGGCAGGTAGAGTACTCGGAAAACTACTATATAGTATTATATATATGTATGTGTTTTCAAAACAAGGGGTTAGTATGTTCAGAAAGAAAATGGTTTTCTTATTATTAGCATTATTATTATAAACTTTGGTCCACTCACATTTCTATTTTACGCCCCCTTCAGGAGTTAGAATCGAGGAACACAGTCCAGGCGTCAGGGAAATTCCGCGTTTGGATTTTTGAGTCTTCTAAGGGTAAGACCCATTCCTTTGTTCATACCTTTTGCAATAATTATTTTACATTATTCTTGATTAGTTGTATGCACTGATCACGATTCTACTTTGGTTTAATTCGTTATAATTACGTATTCTTAATTGTATGCATGTTTCAAATAGCTTTGTCACCCTCGGGTGTCGGCCAACATGTCCCTATCCTGGTATTTGGGGATATCGGGATTGGAGTGTGTCACTATAGGTCTACTAGACTTTTCTTCCCAATATTGTAAGAATGTCACATGTTTGAATCAATCTTCATTAGAAAAAAAAAAAGGGTGAGCGATATGGAAATTTTGTTGTTAAAAGAAAAACATTATGGATTTATGAATGTGTCGATGACAAATTAAATATACAAATTTCGGATGCAACATTTACTCTTCTTCAAAGCACTTAAGTTTTTCTTTTGTGGAAAAAAAAAGGGTAAATTACACAAAACTACCTCAACTATTGGGTTATTAACTGTTTCATACCTTGTCTTTAAAAAGCTTCAATGTCATACCTTATCTTTGAATTTGTTGCAATGTCATACCTTCCGTCAGTTGTCTCTCAATTCCTCTGTTAAATGCTGACGTGACGTGACGTGAGGCCCACTTTCTATTAAAAAATTTATTAAAATAATAATTTACCTTTAAAAAAAAAACTCAAACACCCAGATCCCATCTTCCCCGACCCCCTTTCCCTGTAACCCCCTTCCCTTCAACCCAAATCCAAAACCACTCCCACCCATGACATCCTCATCCTCCTCTGCACCTACCCTCGCACCCATCCCCAAACCCATCATCCACCTTTTCCTCTGCACCCATCCTCCAACTCTTCCTCTGCACCCACCCTCGCACCCATCCCTTTCTTCCCCCTCCCATCTTCCCAAAACCCACCGCCACCTCCGACTTCTTCTCCCACAGCCGCCTTTCCTCTTAGCGACGAGACCCAGGCACGGTCATATAGCGCCAGAGTTTCAAGAACAAGGCAAGGAAAACGGGGTGGCCCCGGAGAAGAGGACGAGAATGAGGATGAGGAGGTCGAGGGTGGGCGACGGCGAGTGCTTGTAGAGGAGGGTGCAATTAAGGTTTGGGGGTTAGATAGGAGGAGGAGGAGGAGGAGGAGGAGGATGTTGTGGGGAGTGGTTTTGGATTTGGGTTGCAGGGAAGGGGGGTCGGGGAAGACGGGATCTGGGTGTTTGAGTTTTATTTATTTATTATTTTTAAGGGTAAATTATTATTTTAATAATATTTTATTAATTTTTTAATAGAAAGTGGGCCCCACCTCAAGTCACGTCAGCATTTAATAGAGGAATTGACATAAAAATGACGGAAGGTATGACATTGCAACAAATTCGAAGATAAGGTATGACTTTGAAACTTTTTAAAGACAAGGTATGAAATTGTTAATGACTCAATAGTTGAGGTAGTTTTATATAATTTACCCAAAAAAGAAACACACATCTTCAAATCACCAGATACATTCTCAATCTAAACTGCCAACTGTCAAACACATCATTTGCCACGTGGTAATCATCACCTAATTCTTCGAATTCGGATCCTTGAATCGTGTTCGTTCATCGTATATCATGCGATCAGAAATTATTTTAAATATTTTTATTTAAAATTAAACGTAAATAGTATCTGATAAAAACTAATCGCATGATGTACGATAATCAAACACGAATTACAAATTTTCAAAATCTCAGCAAAAAGATCCGAAGAGGATCCAAATCCTGTTGGTATTTCTTCCCCTCACGCTCATACACGTCTCCGCAAACACGGGACTAGGAAAACGCCGTCGTATAATCCATGCCCATCGGTCTCCAGTCGTTTTTGTCCCTCTTCCATTCCTCGCTTTGGAAACTCCTCCCAATCTCCCAAAGCTATCTCCTCTTCGGTAACCCCGCCCAACTCTCCCCTTTTAAACTCCCCACCTTCTTCCTCCGTGACCGTACACCGCCGGTCAACACCAGTCACAATGTCGCAGTCCGTACATCTCCTCACCCCTTCCAACCTCGCCATCCCAAAACATCACTCCTCCTTCCTCTCCACCTTCAATCGCCGGTTGCCGGTCACCACCACCACCACAACCGCTTCCCCTTTCTTCCCAAAGCTCTCCATCAGAGCCTCCTCCTCCGATCGCAAGCCTTCCGTTCTCGTCACCGACAACGGCACATCCTCCTCGGGGCTCCAATCCTCTGCTTCGCACGCCGACCATGCACTCTCCAGCTCCATCGAGGTCGACGCCGTCACCGAAGCCGAGCTCCGGGAGAACGGATTCCGCTCCACCAGGCGCACCAAGCTCGTATGCACCATCGGTCCCGCTACCTCCGGATTCGACCAGCTCGAGTCGCTCGCCGTCGGCGGCATGAACGTGGCGCGCATCAACATGTGCCACGGCACCCGCGAGTGGCACCGCGAGGTCATTCAGCGCGTCAGGAGGCTCAACGTGGACAAGGGATACGCCGTCGCCATCATGATGGACACCGAAGGCAGCGAGATTCATATGGGTGATTTGGGTGGCGCCTCCTCCGCCAAAGCCGAGGTCCGTGTGTTTACTTCTTTGTGACATTTTATCAAGCACCTTATGTGCAATGAGTCATGCTGAGTGCTGATTGGCTGATTAGTTTGGTTTTCGAATGTACAGGATGGTGAAGTATGGACTTTTAGTGTAAGAGCTTTCGGCTCCACTCTCCCCCAGAACACCATCAATGTGAATTATGAAGGTTTTGCTGAAGGTAATTAAATTAGATCACCAAATTTCTTAAATTTTTAATCTTTTCTCGCTTTGTTTTAGGTGAAATGCGAAAATTGATGTATGATATGATGCTTGCAGATGTGAAAGTGGGCGATGAACTGCTTGTGGATGGCGGGATGGTGAGGTTCGAGGTGATCGAGAAGCTTGGTCCTGATGTTAAGTGTAAGTGTACTGATCCTGGTTTGTTGCTGCCTCGGGCTAATTTGACTTTCTGGAGGGACGGGAGTTTAGTGCGAGAACGCAATGCCATGCTCCCCACAATTTCTTCTAAGGTTTGCTCATTATTTTCGTTCTTTTACATAAGAAAAACATTGAGGGACTCATCGGGTGATGTATGTATTGAATTTCTAAATGTTATTTTTTGTATGTGACTTACATAGTGAGTAAAATACATAACGATGCCCTGACGAGCCTTCTGTATGTTCCAACTTCCGAATACATATATTTGTCTAGTTATAAACTATAATGGACAATTTGACATTATAACTAAGCTGGCCATTTTGGCCTGTAAACCTGGTATAGGATTCCACAGGGGCTGCATTCCACTCTTCACATTGTTTTTCGAACCGTATTAGCAAGGCTTTCGAATGTGCAAGTTGAATATTGATATATTTGATGTGTCCATTAGGAATTATCAAATTGTTCAAATTGAATTTTTGAATGCATATATGCATCTTCAATCACGTCTAGTGATGGTTCTGTTGCATATGCTTTTGTTTCAATATTTGTCAAAGCGTGTTCAAAACTAGTTAATTATTTAATGCCATTACTTTGAAAAGAGGAGAATAAGTTTCGAAAGGCTGAGCTAAAAGTCTAAGACTACACTTTTATATTAATCTTTTCTTCAACTTCCACATATGTTTATTTTCAGTTTTGAAATGACTTTCGTTTCTGAGATTCTCAAATTTAAATTATACTACTTTCTTCTGGTAAGCACAGCTTTGTCATATTATTACTATTTGGATAACTCTATTGTTGGTTTGTAAGCATGGAGTTATGGTTTCAGTGCATTAGTGTCTTCTGATATGAAGCATCCTTACCTACAAATTTCGTATCACAAAGATGGATTGTCTCTTGAGCGAGATTACATAAAGGAATCCCAAGTTTTGAATATTTTCATAATTATTAATTCGTGTCACAATCTCAAATTGGTCATAAGGCTAATTCTATACTCTGATAACCCTGTCTGGACTCTGGGGTATGGTCTGGTCTAACTTCAATTCTTAAAAGCATAATCATGAATTGGCAAACTTTGAAAAGTGTATATCATTTGTGCTTGTATATGCTAGCAATGACATGCATTTGTGATTGTTCTTCATTTCTTCTGTTATTGCTAAAATCTACTTGTGTTTTATTTCCACTTAATAATATTGGTAAGTTCTTTAAACTTATCTTTTGTTCTAACACTTTGAGTTTTCAATATATTCAGGATTGGTTGGACATTGATTTTGGGATTGCACAGGGTGTTGATTTTATCGCTGTATCTTTTGTCAAGTCTGCAGAAGTGATTAATCATCTTAAAAGCTATATTGCTGCACGGTCACGAGATAGGTAAAGAACTTAAGTCTTAAATACATATATTATACATATACATTTACATATTATTTCGTGGTCATATGTTTTCGTTCCATTATGAAGCCTCCTTCCTGTTGTTCCTATTGAGTATTGAGTCAGTGCTCCTGTTAGGCCATCTCCAACCGAAAGGGGGCCAAAGGGCCATGTTTAGCACTTTAGCCTTGCAAGAAATTATTTTTTAATGAACAATGCTAGGCCATATTTTGTACCATCTACAACCAAAGGGGCCAAAAGCCATAGGCCAAAACATAGCTCTTTGACAAAAAACTCATCTCCAACCGGAGGGGGCTATTTTTTAATATGTTCTATAACGAAAAGAACCTCCGAACAATAACCAACCAATAATAGAAAAAGGTTGTACCTAAATCAATGTATTAAAAGGCGGAGGCGTAGGCGAGGCGTTCCATGGGTACTCCCGCCTAGGCATGAGGCAAAGCCTCACAGGACCTAAATAATTTAATATATATTGTATATATAATTATATATTGAGATTAGAGTACTAAAAAACTTGAATTTTGAAACAAATTATGGTGGTTTGGAGAATTTTGAAACAAATTGAGGAACGAGATTGGTGTAAATTTGAAATATAGGATTGGGATTGAGAATTTAGGGTTTGAGGAATTGGGGAATTGTGGAATTGGGGATGGGGTGAAATATAGCAGAGAGAATCGGGTATTGGTTGGTTACAGAGAAAATGGGATATTGGGTGGTGAAAATAGCAGAGAATTGGCAGAGAAGGACTGCAGTGATTATAAAAATAAATAAATAATTAGACTTGGCCAAAGCGACGTCGTTTTGGGCCAAGTCTTTATAAAAAATAAAAAACCTTTCTTCTTCCTTGCGTGGTCGTCTTCTTCGTGAAGATGCTGCTGCAACATAGTTACAGAGCACAGAGTTTTCCAGAAAATTTCAGATTTCAAGCAAGATTTTGGATCACGGAAATGCCCAGTCAACACCTCAGGTGCGCCTCAGCCGCCTAGGTGCGTCCCAACGAAGCCTAAGCAAGTTTCTGCCCAATCCAAGAAAACAGAGGCAAAATTGCCAAAGCCCCGCCTCCAAGGCCACCTAGGCATGCCCCGAGGCATGTCTTTAAAACACTGACCTAAATCAACGTCACTAAATAGTTTAATGTTAGGTTTATGAAATAAATTAAATTTAATTATGTATATATGCAACATTCCACTGGACCAACCCCAATGATACTTTGGCTCTTGCATGCGTCCTGGTTGTATTATTAATTTTTTTAAGCCCAAATTAAGGTTTAATTATTAGTTTGTCCACATGCATGGTATAATTCTTTTGCAAAAGTACATAAGATAATATACTAAAAAAAGTACATAATATAAGAAAAATATATAAATAATATTATGAAATTTAAATAGTCAATACCGGGGATGTGATTACTTGCAAGATATGCAATTAAAATGTTTATTTTGTGTACGAAAAGAAGAGATAATTAATTAACTTTTTGCTAAAGCTGCTTTAATTAATTAAGTGGATGCATCACTTAAGAAGAGGTTCTGCTGCAATATTGTTTCTTTCAACCGACATGTGATTAAGCATGGAACTTGTCTGGTTTATGGTACCAGAAGGTGCTGGCTGGGCTGCTGCATCGGGCTGGCTGGCTGGCTCATTTTGGCTAGCCCGCTGGCCTGGTGTCTTATTTATGGTCTGGTGGGGCCCACAAGCCCTTTGGCCTAGCCCTCGGTTGGAGACGGTTTTCGTGTCAAAATAGGCTATATTTTGGCCTATGGCCCTTTAGCTGGGTCGGTTGGAGATGGCCTTAGTTCTTTCAGTGTTAAGAGATTTGATATTTCTTTCTACCACCTATATATATTTTGTAAGGTTTGTGGTTTGTGAAATTTCTTTTAATACGTTGGTTGTGCAATCATTTTGATTGAATAATTAAAGGTTAATATACCTATGTGCCACTTGAATTAGATATACTGAGATAAATATCATTCCCACTGAATATTTTACTTTGTCCAAGATGGTTAACATGTGTTCGTCATTTAAGATAATTTTTTTAAATTATTTTGCTGCAGTGATGTTGCTGTCATTGCAAAGATAGAGAGTATTGACTCGCTAAAGAACTTGGAAGAGATCATTCAAGCATCAGATGGAGCAATGGTAGCAAGAGGAGATCTCGGTGCTCAGATACCACTAGAACAGGTCCCAGCAGCCCAGCAAAAGATTGTTCAAGTTTGTCGGCAGCTAAATAAGCCAGTCATTGTGGCTTCTCAACTACTTGAATCTATGATTGAATATCCTACGCCCACTAGAGCCGAAGTGGCTGATGTTTCTGAAGCAGTGAGGCAGCGCGCTGATGCTTTGATGCTTTCTGGTGAGTCGGCTATGGGCCAGTTCCCAGAAAAGTCATTGGCTGTTCTCAGAAGTGTTAGTCTGAGGATTGAAAGATGGTGGAGGGAAGAGAAACGTCATGAAGCTATGGAACTGCCAGCTATTGGAACTTCATTTTCTGACAGTATTTCAGAGGAGATTTGCATTTCTGCTGCCAAGATGGGTAAGTATTCGCTAAATACGTTTCTAAGTGAGCTAAGCTAAGTAGTTATCTGTTTGTTTGCATGTATAATAGTACTATGGTTAGGGAACTCCCTGGGTTGGTCGTGTCTGTCAATATAAACTACTTGTAATAGATCTACACTGAGAGTCTTGATGTAAAGGGCTCCTGTGTTCTCTTAGGGTGGATTTATGCCAGGATTTCCATCTAGTGTAATATAAATTGCATCTTTCACTACAAGCAATAAACTAATAACAAAAGCAAATTTCTCACTTATACCAAACACACACACCCACATGAAAGTAATGTTGAGATAATCATATGTGATTTATGCATTTTGGTAGCCACATTGTATCTGGATTCTTTGTTCCAAAATGTTTTCCTTTTTTCATTGTATAAAATGCACCTCCTAAGTTGCAGCAAAGCTGAACCAACATATCCAAATGACATGAAAAATAATCTATTTTCTCATCTTTTAACTTTTTTTGGGATAGCATTTTGGCTGCATCTATTTTAAACATTTTAGTTCTTGCATGCCTTCATTTATTCTCAACCTCGTCGTAAGATGGCTAATTCAAAGGAATGATTATATTAGTATTGAGTTTATTGATCCTTTCTGCTTTCTGTTGAATTATATTCTTGTTTTAGTCATCGCTTTTTCTGCATTTGGAACAATATCTTGATGTGGTTTGCATTTTGCAGCCAATAATTTGGAGGTAGATGCTCTTTTTGTCTATACAAAGACAGGCCACATGGCATCTCTCTTGTCTCGCTGCCGGCCAGACTGCCCAATCTTTGCTTTTACTAACACGACATCTGTACGGAGACGTCTGAACCTACAGTGGGGTCTGATACCGTTTAGGGTGAGCTTCTCCGATGATATGGAGAGCAACCTTAATAAAACCTTCTCGCTGCTGAAGGCCAGGAATTTGATCAAGTCAGGCGACCTTGTTATTGCTGTCTCAGACGTCTTGCAGTGCATCCAGGTTATGAATGTTCCTTGAAAACTGGATTTCGTTTAGCCTGGAAGCATTTTCTCGATCCTTCTAGATTGTGTCATCTATCAAACTGCTAAGTTAATTGCTTTTGGTTGAAAGAAAAAAGGGGAAATCTGGAGGTGACTCAGCCTTCCCCTAATGATCTTCCCGGACCAGGCCTCAAGATCCCTCGTAAAGTTCACAGGAGCTGCCTGGTATTGTTCGTGAATTACCTTGTGAAATTAGTTTGCTTAATTAGTTTTAGGGCTATGACGAGAACCGTATCGTTGAAAGGCAGAGAAATATCTTTATGTTTTGGGATTACAGAAATAATGTTCCTATGTATTGTTTTGATGTGTTTCTAAAATTCGATCAAGCATGATCAACAATTAACCATTTTCAAGTTACTGTATAATGTCACCCACTGGTTTCTGAAATTGAATGTATTTGGGTTACTCATGTTGTTGAAATAAGTGGATGTAATTCATTTAGATCGTTGTAATTTTATTTTTTCACGTAGCCACATTGATTGGATTGCAGATGTGCTTTTCATCGATGCGTTCGATTCATCCAAATTTGAATCTCTTTTTATAATCTAGTGGAATTTGCAGTAGAATACTATACAAATATAACTTCATAATATCATCAAATATGTAAGCTTGGGCATTCATTGCTGTATTGGGCTTTGAGCGAATATTCCCTTTTTTCTCAATTGCATATTGGTGTGAAAATTCTACATAAGAAATGAGTACGGTGGCATATATTCAAGTAATAAAAGATATGTACAATGAGCAACGATTTGCTAAGAACTTAAGGATAAATTAAAAGTTTCACATAATCATATGATTACACCAAGGTTCATCTTTAAGTTCTCTATCTTTTTGTATTGGTAATAGACAAGTTAACATGACATATTCAAGATGATAGCACTTGGTGTATGCTTTTCGTAAATAATATAATGCTAACAGATAAAATGCAAGAGAGAGTGCAAAGCTTAACTTTTGGCAGAAAGTGTTGAATTTAAAGGTCTTCTTCTAAGTAGTTCAAAGATAAAGTATATGGAGTGCAAGTTCAGTGGGGGTCCAAATAAGATAGGAGTGAGAAATGGAGATCAGGAAGTACCAAAGAGTAAACACTTTCGTTATCTTGGATTCTATCTTGCACAAAGATGAAGAACTAGATGGAGATCTCAACCATAGATTACAAGTTAAGAAGTGAAAGAGTGCATCATGTGTGTTGTGCGATCGTCGTATGCTAGCAAAGCTCGAGAAATTTTTTTATAGGACGACAATAAGGCCATCAATACTTTATGGCATGAAATGTTGGGTAATAAAAAAGTAGCAAGTGGAGAAAATGAATGTAGCAGAGATGACAATACTCCGTTGAATGTGCTGGGACACAAATAAGGATATGATTAAGAACGAAGATATAATCAAAACCGTCAAGAATATGAAATTTTGCCAAAATTGAACTTTGCCATTGGACCCCAGCCACCCCAGCATGGTATGGTACAGGCTAGAAGCAAGAAACAAGCCAAAATTTGGATTTGGATCCTCTCCTGAGCCCAAGGAAAGGATCCTCTTGACCAAGACATGTGGACGGTTGAATGAAAATCCAACAACTATAATTATTATAACTTTAAAGTGATCCTCCTGTTTGTAGCCGTTAGATTTTCATCCAACGGCCCACGTGTCTTGGTCAGGAGGATCCTCTCCTTGGGCTCAGGAGAAAATTTGGCTTTTTGGTTGAGAAAAGGCAGACCAAAAGGAGCAGCTGCAGGCTGTAGTAGAAGCAGCCCAACAAAGCTTGGCCGAGCACAAAAAAAAGCCCCAACATGTGGCAAAAAAAACTTGGGCTGCTGGCCCAAATCTTTTTTAGCCCTTTTTTCTTCGCAAAAAACCTAAGCCCCAAAATGGAGGAAAAAAAAAAAAAACAGTCTAAGCCCAAACAGTGGGCTGGGTGTTGCGGGCTGTTGGGACCTAAAAATGTCATATACAATCCCAATCATGTCTCAAGGCCTAATTGTTGTGAAAGCGTCACAAGCCAAGCTTAAATTCATGCATAAAGTATGAAACAAAGAGTATGCAAATTTATGATCATGCCATGTTAATAAAGTTTATTGGATGCCAAGCCCATGCAAATCACGCATATTTATCATGGTAACCTATATTATAATATGAATATATTAGTATTATGATACGAGTCACATCATGCATATGTCATGCTTAAATGAGCCCATGCCACTTAATGGGGCTTGTCGTGTGGTTTGTGGTGTTGATGGTTATGGATGTTCATTGGCCTATGTGGAATTAGAATTGTGGAAGACTTTTGGGCTGCTTGGGAGCACCAAAAGTCCTAGTCCATGATTTTTGCTTCTTGTGGGCAGGCTTGAAAGAGATAATAGCTTTAACCTTACTCTTTTCCCTTGCAAACCAACTAGAATACATAGGAAACAACCAAAACCCAAAGCTGTACTAACCAAATCACATGTTCATCTAGAGTCGCGCGTTTCTTTTATTGTGCAGAAAGGAATCTTTCTTTTCAAGCTCACACATGAAAAAGAAGAGAGAAAGCAGGGATGAGCATTACTAAAGCTGGACGCATGTTGTGGGACTTGGTTTAGGAAAGGTGTTGTTGGACTTGATCCAGGAAGGGAGAAACTTTGGGCAATGTGTTCAAGCAGACTTCACAAGGCTCCTAGCCTCTGCAGCATTATACCAACAAGGAAACCTGTAGCAACAGCCAAGGAAAGATGAAGGACGACTTAGCTGAATATGGGTTCAGGTATGATTCAACTAACGATGACTATAAAATTGTCAAACTTGTGCAGTTTTCTACCAGAGATTATGTTAGGAAAATTTTATTTAAACCCATGTAACCTCTTTCTACCTCCAACTTAAATTTTAAATATTAATTGTCTTTTTTACCCTATTGCATAATTACCATCAAGTACAATATAAAATTAATAATAAAACTTAAATTTATCAATAAACCCACACCCTATAATTAAACCCTACCATCACTCCTTATTTATCCTATCTTCATTCTGGCTAAAACCCTATAAGCTCTTATAGAGAAAAAACAAGTTTTTTTTTATTGATAGATGGTGATAAAGTTTTGATCAATCCTCCAACTAAGTTATGACTCGACTTATGGAAATTTTTTGTTTGTTTGGTTTCAATTTTTCTTTAGAGTTAGAAGATGAGTATTTGATTTTTAATTTTTTTTCGTCAATCCCAGATTGCTCACAGTTTAAACTTTTTGCACTTGCCAAAGTGAAAGTATTAAACAATTGTTGTGCACACCAAATTTCTAGGATATATATGAAACCCTTTCTATGAATTTAAGTTTTTTAATATTTGTTTAAAGGAGATCTCCACATCAATTAGATTGCAGACAAAAAAATTTGGTTTATGGCCCAAAATAACAACTACTGTACTTGAATATGCTCACAAATACTTTAACCTTCAGAAGATTCGAGTATATTCAAAACTCAAGGTTTTGATTAGAAAAATACTAGTATAAATTACAAAAACATTAACATGTGAAGATGAATGTTAGTTTTAAACAACTATTTTTTTATACAATGTTAATAACAGCAGCTATACTAGTCACTAGTATATATACAAAGAGTATCGTTGTTTAAAACTCAAGGGTTGTTTAAAACTCAATTGACACTTGCCATGAAAACAATTAAAGAATTTGGAAATGGATTGGAATTGGGAGTAGTTAGTTGAAGAGATCACGGTCGAAAGAGGGACAAATGACCCATAATGTTTTTTTGACTTTTGAGTCTCTTTGAAAACAAAACTATTCAATTTGAGAATTTATTTTTTAAATGGGTGTAAAGATAACTTTACTTTTGAATTGGATTTGGGAGGATAGTTTAGGTAATAAATTTGGGTTTAAAGAGATATTAGTTCTTTAATTAAAAATAGGGTTAATGACAAAAAACTACCTCAAGTTTGGGTCAAATGACACTTTCATACCTCATCTTTTAAAATTGACAATGTCATACCTCATCTTACGAATTTGTGTCAATGTTATACCTTCCGTTAGCTTGGCCGTTTATTTCTCAGTTAAATGCTGACGTGGCTTGATGCGGGACCCATTTTTATTAAAAAATTAATAAAAAAATTATTAAAAACAAAAAAAATCATTTAATATTATTTAAATATTAAAATAATAATAAAAAAGTACATAAAAAAATAAAAAACAAACAGCCATTATCTTCCCTCTCCTTTCTTGCATCTCCCCCTCTCTCTTCCCCATCATCTTCCTGCAACCCAGCAACCCAGAAAAGAAGAAGGAGAAAGAAGAAGAAGAAGAAGAGAAAAAAAAAAAAAAAAACAGAAGCAAACCCGTCCACTCCCACCCAACCCCACCCCCCCCCCCAACCTAACCCGCAGAAGAAGAAGAAGAAGAAGAGGGAAGCAGAAGAAGAGAGAAGAAAAAAAAAAAAAAAAAAAAAAAAAGCCCAGTTTGTCCCCCTGCAGAAGAAGAAGAAGAAGAAGAGGGAAGAAGAGGGAAGAAGAAGAAGAGAGAAGGAAAAAAAAAAAATAAAAAAATAAATAAAGCCCCAGTTCGTCCCCTGCAGAAGAAGAAGAAGAGGGAAGAAGAAGAAGAAGAAGAAGAAGAAGAAGAAAGAAGAAGAAAAAAAAAAAAAAAAAAAAAAAGCCCCAGTTCGTCCCCTGCAGAAGAAGAAAGAAAAAAAAAAAAAAAAACAAACAGCAGCAACCCAGTTCGCCCCCCTCACACCCACCCTCTCATCTCCACACCCATTCCCCACCCCCCCTCTCCCCCCCCCCCCCCCGGACCCCCGCTGCCCATTTTCTCCTCGCCCAGGAGAATGGGTTTTTTTTTTTTTTTTTTTTAGGGGTTGTAGATAGTGGGTGTGAGGTTGGGGTGCGAAGGTGGGGAGGTTGGGTGTGTGGGTGTGGGGAGAAGAGGGGGTGAGGAGCAAGGAAAACAAATTGGTTTTTTTTTTTTTTTTTTCTCTGCTGTTTTTCTGGGTTGTAGTTGCAGAAAGGGGAAGAAGATGAAGATGGGGAGAAGGGAGAGAGGGGGGGGGGAAAGGGAAAATTGACGTTGGTTTTTTTTTTTTTTTTTTTTTAAAATAATTTTTCTTTATTATTTTAATATTTAAATAATATTAAATGATTTTTTTTTGTTTTTAATAATTTTTTTATTAATTTTTTAATAAAAATGGGTCCCAGATCAAGCCACGTCAGCATTTAACTGAGAATAAACGGCCAAACTAACGGAAGGTATAACATTGACACAAATTCGTAAGATGAGGTATGACATTGTCAATTTTAAAAGATGAGGTATGAAAGTGTCATTTGACCCATACTTGAGGTAGTTTTTTGTAATTAACCCTTAAAAATAATAGTAGAGAATAAGTTGGGTGAAGAAAAAGGTTAAATAGATTCAAATAAAATTTCTCAGGTCAGTGTTTATAGCCTAAAATCGAACTCATGGCAAATGATCCAAAACATGCCTCGGTTTTAAAATGCATGAAATTCAAATCATCTTTTTGAATGGTGCTATCAATTGGGTGATGTATAACCCATTAGATATAAACCAGAACATAATTTTGACATTAGATCTTGCCAGTGAGAAGTATAACCAATTTCCGACCCATACCGTCGATGATGCGGATATTATGTCGTTGGAGGTATTGGGAAACTCTTTATGCACTTGTGTTAGACATCTAGACGACCGAATAGATTGTTGGATTCTGAAGGAACATGGCGTGAATGAATCTTGGACCATGCTTTATTCTATTCGGCATGGAGATGTGCCTTGGTTGTAGGATTCTTGCAAGCCTTTGGTGCTTACAAAGAATAGTGAAGTGATTTTTTTTATGACAGACATGGGTAGGCTTTGTTGGGTTGATATAGCGAAAAAAAGTGTCAAGGAAATTGAAATTGGTGGTCTTCATTGTTGCTCTGAAGCAACCATTGGCATGGGGAGCCTTTGCCTTCTTGATGGAGACCCTTTAATTTTTTTGGAGGCAGAAGATATCCCCCTCTCCTTTCTGAGAAGAGGAAAATTTCCAGCAGTGAAAGGCCTCTGGATCTTGTAGCAAAGCAACCAGAAGATGATCAGAATCTGGGAGAAAAGTAGTTTATTGGCACAACAATTCCGTGCAATTACAAGTTATGAATCTTTTTGGTTTTTAATGCAACATTATTAGTAATTTTGTTGGTTTTCAGACTTGTTTTCAACTGGTATCGTTATAAATTCACCTCTGCTTCGGTGGTGCATGACTTTATTTTCGTTCTTATGGTCTTCTGGTATCTCGCACATATCTTACAACAGTTCTGTGCAAAACATAGAAGTTGATACTTGCACTCCGCGATGCTACTTGCACTACGCGATGCTATTATAAGTTGGAAAATAACGACGTCTTCTGAATGTGTTAATGAATATTGCTTTGATCAATTATATTTCTCAATGCTGCAATGGCAGCGGTTTATATACAAAAAACAACCATAAAGATAGCAGATAAACAACAATAAAAGATGGCAGTAGCCATGTGAATAAAGGTGGCAGTAGCCATGTGAATAAAGGTGGCAGTAGCCATGTGATTGTGCAGGTTGAGTTTATTCCTTCGGTCTGTTGTCCAGGTTGTACAGCTTGTCCAGGTTGTACAGCAGATTGCAGCGGGAAGGTTGAATTGGTGGTGCTGATGTGGACCTTTCGTTAGGGTGTAGAGATTTATCCAAACTAGGTTTATCACGCCCCCGCAAGCTGACAGGGCGTTGACGAACAGGAAGCTTGGAGATAAGATAATGGAAGCGAACAGATGACAAACCTTTGGTTAAAAAATCGGCAATTTGGTCTGTGGTAGCCACATAACCAACATCAATTTCCTTGCGAATGACCTTGTCCCGGATGTAGTGATAATCCACTTCAACATGGCGCATGCGAGCTTGATAAACGGGATTGGAAGCAACAGCAATGGCACTGATATTATCACACCAGAGACGAGGTGGCTGTAATGGAAGATATAGATCACGGAATAGATTGCGAAACCATGAGAGATGGGCAGAAGTATAGGCAAGTTGACGATACTCCGCCTCTGTGCTAGACCGTGACACTCCACGTTGCTTTTTCGAACTCCAGGAAATTAAATTATCTCCAAGAAATATGCAGTGACCGCCAGTGGAACGACGGTTATCAGGGTCACCAGCGTAGTCAGCATCAGCGAAGGCAGTTAGAGTGAGAGGACTGGGTTTGTAAATTAAACCATGATCATGTGTGCCTTTCAAATACCGTAGTATGCGTTTGACTGCAGCCCAATGTGCAGTAGTTGGAGAGTGCATGTACTGACATACTTGGTTGACAGCATAAGCAATATCAGGACGGGTAAAGAGAAGGTATTGAAGGGCTCCCACAACACTGCGAAAAGAAGATCCATCGGAGAGGGGCTCACCATCATATAAACTCAAGCGTTTACCACTGGGAACTGGCGTTGAGATGGGCTTGGCGTCAACCATATTAGTGTTCTGTAGAAGCTCCAAAATGTACTTGGATTGAGTGAGATAGAAGGCAGAAGGCGTCCGGGAAACCTCCATTCCCAAGAAGTAGTGTAAGGGACCAAGATCTTTCATTGCAAAATGAGCACCAAGCTGCGTGATAAACTGAGACAAGTGAGCATTGTTGTTCCCTGTGATTAAAATGTCATCCACATAGATGAGAAGATAAAGGATTGTTGAGCCATCAAAATAGGTGAAGAGAGACGAGTCAGCTTGGGAAGCAGTGAAGCCCAAGTCTTCTAGTTTCTGGGAAAAACATTGAAACCAAGCACGGGGTGCTTGTTTCAAACCGTATAGGGACCTTCGAAGTCGACACACATGAGAGGGAAACTGTGGATCAATGAACCCTGCAGGTTGGCGCATATAAACTTCCTCATTCAAGGTGCCATGAAGGAAGGCATTTTGAACATCAAGCTGGCGGATAGGCCACTGAAAGTGAAGAGCAATAGAGAGAATGAGCCTAATGGTGGCATGGGTGACCACCGGACTGAAGGTTTCGCAGAAATCAATGCCTTCTTGCTGATGAAATCCATTTGCAACTAGTCTAGCTTTAAAACGCTCGATGGAACCATCAGAGTTCTTTTTTATGCGATACACCCATTTATTTGGTAACACATTCATAGAAGACTTGTAGGGTACCAAAGTCCAAGTGCCTGTACGCTGTAAAGCGTTAAATTCATCTGCCATTGCTTGGCGCCATTGGGGAGACTTATTGGCCTGGGAAAAACATGTGGGCTCAACCAAAGTATTAGTAACAGTAGTGATGCAAGCATATCTGGGATTTGGTTTTCGAATTCCTTGTTGACCACGCGTGATCATGGGATGAGTGGATGGAACAGTGTGAGAAGTGGTGTTGGCAGGTTCAATATTCACGTGAGTAGTGGGAGTTGGTGGGTAAGAATGGGAGTCTGGGATAGAGGATGGAAGGATAGTATGGGAGACCGGGTTAGGGAGCAGGGGAGAGGGTGAGGTGGTGACAAGAGAAGGAGGGGTCCGTGGGGTCGAACGTGGTGGGGTGTACTGGAAGGTATCAATGGGCAGGACATGGTCCAACTGAGTCGGTTTTGACAAGGTCGGAGTAGCAAGGTCTGTATAGGGAAAACTCTTTTCATTGAAAATGACATGACGAGACAGAAAAAACTTGCCAGTGGTAGGATCATAACATTTATAACCTTGATAATTTAATGAGTATCCTAAGAAAATGCATTGTTTTGATCGAAACTTAAGTTTAGTATCAGTGTATGGACGTAAATAGGGAAAACAAGCACAACCAAATACTTTGAGAAAATCATACTGGGGTGATTTTGAAAACAGTTTTTGGAAAGGGGAGACGCCATTCAAGATTTTGGTGGGAAGACGATTAATGAGATAATTTGCAGTGTGAAAAGCGTCATCCCAAAAAGTGTGAGGAAGAGACGCATGAGCAAGTAAAGTTAAGCCAATTTCAACAAGATGACGATGTTTACGTTCTGCGAGACCGTTTTGCTCGGGATGATGAGGACAACTGAGTCTATGATGAATGCCATGTTGAGAGAAAAGGTGTTTAAAAGAGGAATTGACAAACTCTCCTCCACCATCAGACTGAAAAAATTTAATTTTGGTGTTGAACATATTTTCTGCAAGCTTTTTAAAATGAACAAAGGTTTGAAAAACATCAGATTTTAACTTTAAAGGATAGAGCCATGCATAACGAGAAAAGTCATCTACAAAAACAACATAATACTTGTAACCATTAATTGAATAAGAAGGAGAAATCCATACATCGGAATGTATTAATTCCAAAGGACACGATGACTGGGAAGAAGATAAATTAAATGGCAACTTATGACTTTTGCCAAGGGGACATGATGAACAAAAGTCGTAGGTTGCATTACCAGTTAAAGGTAATTTATTTTGGGAAATTAGACGACGCAAAACAGAAATTGCAGGGTGACCTAACCTAGAATGCCAAATAGCATCCGACACTCTAACACCAACAAATGCAGAGACTCCATGGTTGACCACAGAAGAACTTGAAAATGGATAAAAACCATTTTTACTCCGGCCTTGCAAAAGCATCTTCCCCGTTTGAAGGTCCTGAATACGATAGGAATTGGGATATAAGGTTAGTGAACAATGGTTGTCGTTGGTAAATTGATTGATGGAAATAACATTAGTAGAAGCATTAGGGCAGTGAAGGGTGTTGGGAAGGGTAAATGAGTGATTGGGTGTGTGAAGAAAAGAAGTGCCAACATGAGAAATGTGCAAACCTGATCCATCCACCACGCCATTAACATTGTCAGTGCCATTGTAGGGACGAGGATTCGAAACCTGATGTAAATCATTGGTGATATGTGCATTGGCTCCAGAGTCAAAAAGCCAGTTTTGAATGCCAGAGGGAGAGGCAGATGCCGGAGACGGTGCAGCAGCAGCATAAGCTTGGAGACGTGGAGCAGGAACACGTCCTTCATAGGCCATATTAAGGCGATTGAAACAATCAATGGCAGAATGGCCGTGACGACGACATATTTGGCATTGGATACGCCCACCAGATTGGGTTGGAGAAGGAGGAGCACCAAGAACGCCATTATGGGTTTGTCGGGGTGGAGGAGCATAGTGGTCTTGGGCTTGAGGACGAGGAGAAAACTGACCACGGCTGCCATTGAAGTGACCACGGCCTCCGCGAGGAGCACCGTGACCACGGGAAGAGCCGAAACGACCTCTTCCAGCAGCAAGGGCAGTGGGCCCAGTTTCAAACATAGTATGAAGCTTTTGACGTCTCTCTGCACCAAGAAGAAGAGCCTCCAAGGCATTGTAATTGATGGCCTCATCCCGTGCTTGTGCAGAAGCAACAGTACTCTCATAAGCAGGCCCAACATTATTTAAAATAATGGCAACAAGATCAGAGTCAGTCACAGGAGAACCAGAGAGGGAGAGAGTGTCAGCAAGACAATTAATACGATCAAGAAACTCAGCAATAGAGGAATCACCACGATGGGTATTCATAAGCTCACTACGCAATTGGAGGAGGCGGCCAGTAGACTGAGAAGCATACCTGTCACGTAAACAAGTCCATGCAGAAAGAGAACTAGTCTTACCAATAAGAGAGGCAAGAACTGTGGGATGAACTGAACTGTTGATCCAAGAGAGAACCATAGCATCGTGCTGAATCCATGCATCAAAGTCAGGATTGGTTTTATCAGTGAGTTGGCCAGCATCGTCCTTTAAGAAGGCAGGAGGACATGGGTTGGTTCCATCGACAAAAGACACCAGATTCCTGCTGCGAAGTAAGGGCAACATCTGGGCATGCCATAGGGGATAGTTGGTACGATCCAACTTGATAGTCAGAAAGTTGGAAGCATTTGGAAGAGAGAGATGGGAGGGACTTGAACTGGACGCCATGGGAGAGAAAAAAAAATAAAATAAAGCTTTTGGTCGGTTAGACTGTCAGCTCTGAGATACCATAATGAATATTGCTTTGATCAATTATATTTCTCAATGCTGCAATGGCAGCGGTTTATATACAAAAAACAACCATAAAGATAGCAGATAAACAACAATAAAAGATGGCAGTAGCCATGTGAATAAAGGTGGCAGTAGCCATGTGAATAAAGGTGGCAGTAGCCATGTGATTGTGCAGGTTGAGTTTATTCCTTCGGTCTGTTGTCCAGGTTGTATAGCTTGTCCAGGTTGTACAGCAGATTGCAGCGGGAAGGTTGAATTGGTGGTGCTGATGTGGACCTTTCGTTAGGGTGTAGAGATTTATCCAAACTAGGTTTATCATGTGTATGGTAATGGAAAAGGAAATAAATGCACTAAGCAGTGTTACATATTTACGAATTGACGGTTTTCTTGGCTTGAAAAAGTTGCAAAATAGGAACGAGGAACACAAGGTGACATGCATTTGTGGTTTTGTATTTCCTGCATCATCTGTTCTGCGAATGCATCGCATTTCTGTAATAACCTTATTCTGAAGAAGAGAAAGGTACGATAATACTTTTGCATAGAAATGAAATTAAAAGAATTGGCACTGAATAATCTTATTCTGAAGAGAAAGGTAAGGACTGCAAGACATACGACACTGAGGAGGGCCAACACCAACAAGGAGCCTCTGGAAGAGAAGTTGCATCTGCACTCCTCAAAATGCAATTTCTCCCGAATGTTTTTATAAGGGAGACATGTTTGATTATTAGTTTTTGAGTATTAATAACAGTTTCCGAAAATAAATTCAAACTTTGCACAGAGTTTTGCCTTTTTCCTGTAATCAAATTAGAAACTCTTTGGTCGAGGTGAGATTCTATGTGTTGAAGGTTGGGGTGTTTTCATTGGGCTGCAACTTGCGTGGAACAATGAAAATTGAGAAGATTATGGTGGATCACATTTTGCACTTGCAGTACAACTGATTTAAATGCAAAAGTGGATAATCACCCTTTGCGAAGTTTAGTCTTCAATTATCGTGCTCTTATGCAGCATAGTTGGTGTTGTGAAATTCTACATATTTACAGTAAGAAGAATTTTGTTGTTGATCATTTAGCTCGGTTGGATTTGTCATACAATTTGGGTCAGTATTTTTTGAGCAATCTCCTCCGTGTCCTTGATTGCTAGTTGTAGATATAGTTCGGGTCTCGTGGCATGTTGATATTCCTGTGTAGTCTTTTCTTTCCTTTCGGGCTTATGTGTCACTCTTAACCTACAAAAAATTAGGACATAGACATTGCAGTTGGCCTTGGTTTAAAAATGTAAGGGGACGTTTATTTGCCTTCATTAAGTGAAACTCGACTAGATTGGACTAGAAAGTAGTATAATCTCGTGTTAGTTATTTGCTTTGGCAACTTTAGGGGTGCGTTTGTTGCACCGGACTATCTCGGATTGGATTAGCTTTAGAGACTAAGCTAGACTGGCTTAGACTAGACTAAGCTGGATTGACTTAATGAAGCGTTTGGTGCAGTGCTGGACTAAAAAGAAGGATAATAACAAACTACAATATTATATTTTTTAATTCATATCTAATAATATTATATTAATTAATTCTATCTTTTTAATTTTAATAATACTCTCCCTCTCTCTGGAAGCCTCCATCCTTTTCTCCCTCTTTATCTCCCTCGTTCTCTCCGTCCCACACTCTCCTTCCCTTTCCTCTTTTTTCCGATTAATTGCCAAAAAAAATTCTGCAAAACGAAGAATCGAGCTTGGTTTCTCTGGTTTTTGTTCGGTGCAAGATTCGAACTGAAGGGAGCTTTCCAAGTTTGTGGATTTAATCGGAGCCGCAAGTCTTTGGAGCGGCGGAACCGGCCTGCAGCGATTCCCAAGCGTGCTTAAAATATCTTCTACGCAGGAGAAGCCGACTGTTACTGAGCCGTCGCCGCAACAGTAGAACTACAGTACCATCAGGATGGAGCAACTGTCATCATCGCGGCCAAGTTCGAGCCAAGCTCGGATCTCGGCGGAGCAAAAAGAAAAGAAAGCGAGGAGAGAGGAGGAGGGGAAGGGGGAATTGGCGAAGGGGAATGATGGTGGCTCTCGGCGTTTGTGAATGTAGAAGCAGTGGAAGACGCGAGGGAGTTAGTCCCCACTAATCCCATGGTTCTCGACGAGTTTGTTAGCGAGGGAGTTAGTCTCTGCGAGTCCCTTCCAATCTCATTAAACTTAGTCCCGGACTGTCAACAAGCACGGGACTAGATTACTACATAGTCCAGTCCAAGCCAGCGAAAGCTAGCGAGCTCAAACAAACACACCCTGGTAGGTTTAAGTTTCACTCGCTTCAATTGGAGGCCTCACTAGATGGTCTTAGCGAGACTTTCCGAAAACCATGGGACTACTAAGACTTTCTCTTTCTCTATCGCTTTCTCGTCCTCGCCTTGTTGAAGCTCCTCAACGTCGTTGCCTTCCTAGCATCTTCAACCATGCTGAAGCTCCTCAACATCCTCGCCTTCCTAGTGCCTCCTGAGACCCGAGCCTCAGACGCCGATCAGACCAAGCTCCTTGCTCGTGCCCTCCAATTGGGCTCCATCCTCCTCGTAATTTGTTCAGATTTTGGGGATTGAATTGAATAGAAATGTTAGGGTAGAGACAAGGAACTAGAGTAGGAACTAGGAAGGAGAGAGAGGTGGGAGAGGGTTGTTGGGCTCGAATCGGTGGTCGGGTAGGCAAAATTGCAATTTGGAGTTGTAAATTGAAAATTAGAAGAAACAAGAGGATAAGAGGAGAGTAGCGGCTTTCCTTTGCTGTTGATGTTTCTAATTTCCAAAGAGAGAATCCTGCTTGATTTTGTGGTAAAGTTTAGGATTTGATTGTGGGTTAGTGATGTTGTGTATTTTCATTATCCTGCTTGATTTTGTGGTTAAATTTCTTCTGGGTCCCTTGATTATTGCAGTTCTGTTGCTAAATTTGAAGACCCACTTCTAGTTTTTGTTCATGGGCTTTCTGTAACTCTGTGAAGAAGCAAAGTGGAAAAGGTAAGCCTTTGCATCTCATTTGTAATTTTTTCAGCAGTTTCAAATTCTGGGTTGTGTTTCAAAGCTTGAACCTTTGTAGTGGGATAGTTGAGCCACATTCGTGTGATGTACTACTTTGAGCTATGTACTATGAAGTTGGTGAAACAATTTTTGTTGTTCTTTAAGAAGGAGAAATCTAGTCCTTCGAAGCCTTTAAGTTCAAAGATTTTGCCTTTTCCGTAGGAAATAAAAGGCTGTTATTGTGATGAACCCTTGGGGGTTCTGGATGCAATGTTAGCTTAGTCTATTCTAAAACAGTCAAATTTGGTCTCTGAAGCTATTACTGTCGAGATACTCTATTGCAACAAATGTTACCTTAAGGCTTTGGTTGGGTTGACAAGTTGGAAGTGCGCTGTAGTTGGGGGCTCTTTTAATTTTTTTTTTTTATTTTTTTTATTTTTATCGTCTCTTCCTTAAGAAAGGGCACAATAATAGTTCTTTCCGAGTGAAAGTCTTTCTCTCAGTCTTGAGAGTTCTTCTCATTTTTAGTGTGACTTTTAATCTTGAGAAAATCCGATGGCACTGACCCTAGTTGGGGCCGAGGTCGATCGCCTTTCCCCTTTTTCTTTCTTCCTCTTCTCTTTTTCCGATTTCTACTGTTTTTTTTTCCTCAAATCTCTTTATTGATCTATATCGTTCCTCTTCGCATGTGGATATCCCTTTTCCTATCTCATCCCTATTCCGATCTTTAGCCATGCATCTTATTGAGATCGTGTATAGAGTTCCGGTGTTTACACCAGCCCGAGTGTTTCCAACAACACCACCTTCTCTATGATGTCTGCCTTTACGGTCGGCAGTGTTGCTCGTGGGTTTCCACTTGATTCATCTTGATAGTTGGCTTCTCTCGTTTAGTTTCCACAGGATCAGAGTGGGAAAATGCGATCAATGAGGCGATTCTTGACGGTGGAAGAGGAAGTGGATGGATCTTGTGGAACAGTTGAGGCGAAGACTACATTAGAAGTTTCCAAATTCTATTGTATAGTTTTGGTCTTGGGCCTATTTGTTGATTAGCTCATTTTGTGTTTTATTTGTTTTTGGCGAATCTTTTGTTTGTTTGTATGTTTATTTTGTATCTTTTGTTAGCTTGTATATATGTTTTGGTTGGTTGGGAATAAAAATAAACTTTTACCGTTTTAGCTTATGAAGCCAAATACCCAAGTCCTAAACCATAGATCATGAGCTCTACCCTCCCTCACCTCCACCTGATGAGAGATTTTTCAGTGTGACCGGAACACGTGGTGGTATACCATGTGTCACTATATAAATGGTGAGATATGTGTGTGAAAAAATTATTAACTTGAAAAATAAAATTTCCCACCACTTGTATAAAAGCACGTGGTGTACTATCTGCGTTTCAGTCACAATGAAAAATTTCTCCCACTTGACGCCCCTACCTCCACCCAATAATAATAAATAAATGTAAAACTCTAAACCCAATCACCAACAAGAAAATTCTAAACCCTGGCCTCAAACACCCACCCACAAACAGGAAAAAGGTACAAAAAGAAACCACACAAGAAGAACTAGTGTAAGGCTTTACTTGTTATTGAACTATGCTGATTGGCTTTGACCAAAAAAAAAAAAGAACAAGGCAGAGTGGCACTATTTGTAACATCCCACATCGTCCAGGGGAGTGGATCATGTAAGCCTTATATGTATATTCCCATCTCTACCTAGCACAAGGTCTTTTGGGAACTTACTGGCTTGGGATTCCATCGGAACTCCGAAGTTAAGCGAGTTTGGGTAAGAGCAATCTCAGGATGGGTGACCAATTGGGAAGTTTTCGTGTGAGTTTCCAGAAACAAAACTGTGAGGGTGTGGTAGGGGCCCAAAGCACGGACGTGGACAATATCGTGCTATGGTGGAGTCGAGCTCGGGATGTGATGGGGGCCCGGGGCGAGATGTGACACTATCATCCACTCAAAACGCCACTTGGAAAATTTATCTAATGTCCCAACTCCTCTCCTTGGTGTCAAATTTTCTTCCCAGCTGCGTATTATCTTCATATCCCCTTCCTTTGTTTTGTTGTTTTTCTTGGAAAAATACGAACACCCGCCTTCTCTAACTTTTCATATCATGGAAATCAGTAGCTGATTTCATCATTTCAACTTGACTTGATTAACCGACGAATCTCTAATGTCCAACAAAGATGATACAAATTGGAGATAAAGATAACAAAATATAAGATAAAGATGCTTCCATGATTTTATTGGTTCATTCAACTAGAAGATGATCAAAATCAGGGAGAAAATTAGTTTATTAGTACTATAATTCCGGTGCAATTACAAGTATTTGAACTTATGCTCATCCCTTTAGACTAGGTTTATTTCTATGTGTTATGAATGTTTTTGTTTTCATGGTAACGTTATAAGTAATCTCATTAGATTTCACTTTCAAACCTGTTCTCAACTGGTATCTTTATTTTCTTTCTTAAAGAAATTTTTGGTCTTCTGGTTATTTCACATATTTTAGAACAGTGAATTTGCTGGAAGCAAATACAAGTATATGGACTCATGTGCCCGTTTAGAGTTTAGACTTGCAAGGGTTATTGATCTCTGAATCGTTTTCTCCTTACGTTAACAGAGTTGATTGGCATTTGTAGTTTTTATCTTGCTTTCAAACAATGTTACTATAATTTACCTCTGTTCGGTATAATGGCATTTGTGGTTTTTGGTTTGTTTATCTTATATATACATGCATAGAACATACAGAGAGGTTCAGCAGCACCCTTCCACGCCAAATACTTGGTGCTGTAATTTCCTGCATCGAAAAGGGTCAGGCCTCAAAGCGTCGGTGGAGTCTGCAATTGGTTGGTAGGATGACCGTAGCATGAAAGATAAACCATACATCAGCCGGTCGATTCACAGTTGGCTATGCTACTCATGATTTGTGTAGCCGGTTTGTGTGACCGAGGGTCTGTCTTATATATTCTCAGGTGTACACCAGTCTCAGTGCGGCCGGGGGTAGAAGGAGATGATATATCCTTTTGATACCAAAAAAGAACCCTTTTTTTCAGTAACATTAATCAACGAAGACTTACTTATCATTTGAGTAACTGTAGAAGCATGCATCAAAAGGAAAAAGGGGAAAAGATCTCGTCACTAATTGTGCTTCTGACCTTCGATCATGGATGGGGACTTTCATATGCATAGAATTATAGATCAGTTTCCTCTCATGCATACAATAAATCTACATATATGTTGTCAAAGAAAAATTATATATAACCAAGACATAATAATTTTTCATACGCAAGATGAACGGCCTAGTATGTTTGTTATATGCCATAGTTTTTTCATGAACATGGAATATGTTGTGTTGCAGACCTAGGTATCAGAAACAAAATTCTATAACAGCCGTACTTTGAATCATATTAAAATTTTGCATTTACAATTGGAGACGGCTAAATGTGCACCTCTTGTCCTCACCTTCTTGTTTTTATCTCTTTTATTTATTAAAGGAAGATTTAAATCACATAATATATATATATACGTAAATATTGATTTAGCCAATTGATTCTATATTTTCAGTAGGAAAAGGAGACATAACAATCTTTGAATGTAGCGAGGACGATGAGTCAAATCTTATTATCACACAGTACTACTTTGCTTCGAGCTTTCTCCCAAGTGCAAGCTACAGAGAGTGGGCTCGAACTATCACAGTCCATTTTTAAAGGGTCCACTTATATGATGCCCAATTGCCAACACAAGTCACAAAAAGAAAAGTGGTTTTGGAGGTCACATGAAGGCTCGGTTGGAATAGAGATCCTTTTCGGATCTCTGTATTGGAGCTAATGACTCAAAGATATAGACGGCTGAAGAGAGAGATCCAGACTCTTAGTTTATATGAGGTGAGTTAGTAGGATGGGCTAATGAGGCCATAAGATTTAAAATGAGTGTTCCGGATCTTTGGATCAGTTGGCACTGGACACAAGGATCTGAACAAGATCTCAATTTGTAAACTAACTGCTAAATTGGCCATTTTTGGTGGAGCTTCCAAACTTTTTTCTTTTTCCTTGGAGGGTTATGAAGGAAAGACCCTTAATTTTGATAACCATTCTATAGCCAGTTGAGGTAGAGCAAACAAAGAATGTGTCTTGAGTTTCACTTTGAACCCAACCTCATATTGTTTTAACAAACGATATTATCTCCACTAAGAGGGAGTGGGTGGGCTAAGCGTCACAACTAGGCTAGCAATAATATGGTTCAAATTTGCTTTTAGCGAAAATCGAACTTAAGACTTCTCACTTATAAGTGAAAAGGAATACCACTAGACCATAGTACTAAGTTACATATATTTTACAAATGTCCTCGTTCATTGTATGCTCGACAAAAGAGAAAGAGCAGAGCAAAAGTTTATGCTCCTATCATAGATCTAATGTGATGTGAATGTCATATTGTTGTGGAAATGATTGGATGATTGTGTTGAAATGCTTTCTCAGGTTCACTAGTATATTAAAAGGAATTAAATTAAGGTTATAAATTAGGAAGTTTCATTGCATTTTCGTCTTAGAGCTTATTTTGTACTGAGACAGTTTGCAATCAATATAGCAGTCAACTCGGCTTTGAAAAAAAAAAAAAAAGAACGATACAATTTTCTTTTCTCTCTCTCATAATCGAGATCATGTTGTGTATACACTCTCTTATCAGAGTTTTTCTCAATAAAAGTTAGGTTTATTTCATGAAATTAGAATAATGTTTAGGACAAACTGGGCTATCACTACCAAGTGAGTTGGAGATCCTCGTTAAACCCAAAAAAATAAACACTTGTGCAACAGAATAGGAAACATATTAAGAAAATATGTGGTGGATTTAACACTTGATGATATCTTGGCAATTGGCATCATCAGTGAGGGGTCCTAACGTATCAAATCCACATATTTCTTGACTTTTATCATTCTGGACTGCTTCAACGAATCAACCCATCAGCTAAACACCATCATGAAGCAGTTAATGATACAATTATTGAAAAACTGTAACCTAAACCTCATCACAATAATAATTAAAAATAACATTTAAAAAAAAACTAATATGGGAAACAGGATCAAGGGCTATTGGTCAGGCCGGCTTTTACCAGGGAAAAAAAGCAGAAGAAAAATGGAGGACCCAGCGAAAGAATAAAACTGGGAATAGTCCAAGCAGATGGGTTGTGGTGTTGGGTGGACAAAGACAAAGCCATCATTTCATCTATAGCTTTCCTTACCCTAGCTCCTTTATGTCCTCATCATTCATCATTTCTGTCATTTAAGAAAGCTAAAAATATTTTAATTGTTGAGGCACCAACTTTGTTGTAATTGATACCAACAAACACATATATATCTTTCTTATTTGAAGGCTCGTAGATTATGATGATGCTCCTCCCCATCAGGGACAATAACTAAGAGATGCTATGCCCTCAGATCTGTTGATAATGTCAAGTCTTAGAAATATTTATGCATCATACAGCCTTCGTAAATCCTATAATACTACGGGTATTTTATAGTTCAAGATATATAAATGCTAAATCTTTCTGTATAAGTTTTTTTTTATCAATAATCTATAATAGCTCAAAAACTACGAAGTCTAGAATACCCAAAATACACTAGAAATCCCAACACCCTTTACTCTCATAATGACTAATGCAAGAATGTGTTTTGTATAAGTCTTGTTGAGAATGGATTCCACATCAGAAAAATAAGAGACTTTGAATGTGCTTATAAGTAATTAGATAGGTTACTCCTCATATTGCTATTTGATTTTACGTGGAACCTTAACTTTCTTTATGATATCAAAGCAGGTTGTTCCAAATGTGAAGCCCAATCACTCATTTGTGTTGTTCACGTATTTGGCTTGAAAATTCACCATATGTGAGGGTGTGTGTAGAGAATGAATTCCACATTATTGATAGAAGAAGAGACCTTGCATGTGCTTATAAGTAACTAGGTTGGCCCCCATATTATTATTTGATTTTATGAGGGAACCCCAACTTTCATCATGGTGTCGGAGCAGGTTGTCCAATGTGTGATGCTCTATGACCACATGTGCTCTATGTCAATCTGTTTGTATTCTCCACGTGTTAGAATTGAAAATTCATCACATGTGAGGAAACTTTTTGAGAGTGGATACCACATCAGGGAAAGAATTGCATGTGCTTATAAATAATTGAATTACTCTTCATATTGCTAATTAATTTTATAGCAAAACCTCAACTTTTGTCAACTTCCCATTTCTAATGGTGTAGTTATTTCTTATAACTAAGCATGATCGAGGTTATTACTATTAAGCAATGCTATCACTCTTATTCGAACCTCATACGATCTTTCTAACGATATCAATTTTCAAAGACTTAAGTTCTTTCATCGGATCCGTAAAAGAGATATTGGGTGAGCAAAGATACGAAAATTGATCCACAATATAACGAAATGATAATGTGGCCAATATTACGATAAAGTTTGAGGGCTCTGGTAATTATATAGTATGTTTGAGCTCTTAGGACTAGCTAGCTAGCAGTGTGCCTAGACAATATGGGCAGCTAAGTAAGTAGAGCATATAGTTATATATCTAATATATAGAATTAGCCTATTCGGAGCTTGATATTAATTAATTAATTAAACAAGAAATTAAGATAAAGATGTGATGACTTTAATTGGCAATAGGGGTTTGGTAGGCCAACAGATGTGAAGTTTGGAGAAACGTAGAGCAGTAACACTAATAATGTAGTACATGTGACATAAGCACTCTATATTATTAGTACTTAAAGTGGTTATATAGTACATGGGGGTTTGTTTTAGAAGAAAGCTTATGCAGGATGGCCACCAATGTTGGTAAGTTTAATATCATGACAATGACATCCTCTCTCTCTCTCTCTCTCTCTCTCTCTCTCTCTCTCAGCACTTTAGGTTAAAGCTTCTGCTTCCATTGATCAACTTTTAACAGGAAAATTGGACGTAATCTTTTCGTTAAATGGTTAAAATAATATCTCAACTTATTGTCGTCTTCCTATGCCTTTCTTATTTCTTAATTTGTCACTCTGCAAATTTCCAATTAATTATAAGTTATAACAAATTAACTTGCTAAATTAATATGGAAATGTGTTCTTCTCACTGTACATAACATGTTTGATGGTGTATCGAATTCATTCGAGCTTTATTTGGACAGAGGAATTTGAAATAATAATTTGGATTTGACAGTGAAAAAAATTTGCTACAAAATTTAGAAACCATGGATTGAATATGTTTGAAATAACTAAATATATGCAGTGAATCATTTCAAAATCATTTGTTTCGTATTTTAGTTCTTATCAAATCACAATTCTTGTCATATATAGATTGAAATAGTCTAAATAAACAATCTAACCTCATAATATGTCATCTACGTCCTTAAGTTTGGAATTACTTCATTCAAACAAGTTGCAAAATTTAACATATTATGTTATCAAATTGTTAATCTAAATTATTATTCAAGTAAATTTTATTCTAATGTATATCGTAAAATTGATAACATAATAGCACATCCAATTAATTACAATGTATTAAAAATTTTAATGGCTTATATATGGTGAATATATCCTCATCCATTATTGTGACATCCCACATCGTCCAAGGGAGTGATCCTTATATGTATATTCTCATCCCTCCATAGCATGAGGCCTTTTGGGAGCTCACTGGCTTTGGGTTCCATGTGAACTCCGAAGTAAAGCGAGTAGTGCGCGAGAGCATTTCCAAGATGGGTGATCCATCGGGAAGTTCTTATGTGAGTTTCCAAAAAGCCTCATGCTAGGTAGGGATGAGAATATACATATAAGGATCACTCCCCTAGACGATGTGGGATGTCACAATTATTGAAGACGAAAGTGGGCTAAAGGAAGGAATTGGTCAAGTTAGAGTGTTGTTAACTAGTTAGCAGTATTTCACACACAGTGGAATCACTTGATGGACGGTGAAATCAAACCCAGGACTTCAATTTTAGATGTAAATGTTCTTAACTATTTGAACTTCAAGTTTTTTCCAAATTTGTTGTTAATTTAGCGGTACTTATTTCCCTGATATTTCTAATATATTGATAAATGAGTCAATGGCGTCCAATTCGATCTCTCTCAAAATTAGTGTTAAAAAAATTATGTTAAGTTCCAATCTTACAAAATGTTAATGTCCAATTTATACATGATATAATATTAATTTATGTTTCAAAAATGTAGGCACCATCATTTACTTTCTCACAAGTCACACCTAATGGACAATTATTAAAGAAAAATAATAATACAACAGAAAATGACGCCTGCTCATGAATTAAAGAAAACTTGTGATGTAGAATGGTAGTAAGCAACCTCACAAGAGATGAAAAGATGAAAACAATTATTTCAACATGGTTTGAGGTAACCACATTTAGAAATGAAGAAGAATTTGCACTCAATGTAACCAGAAAATCTGTCGTTGGGATGCATTTGATGAAACAGTATGTCTCTCTTAATCATTCATTTTATCCTGTCATCGACACACATATGTAACGCCTAATAGCAATAAAAACATATCGAATATAATAACTACAAGAACGCTAAAAGAATCATTTTGATGCAAAAATTAGAAGAAATAAGTTTGGTGAAGTGTCACCAATTATGTGATACTAGGTTTTCCAAATCCCAGATTTGCCAAACACGATAAGATGTCTTTGTATCTATATCTGTAGTTTATTAGTAGAACATGCATTGTTGTAGGGTTTCTGCAGAAGGACTTGGACCTCTCACCCACCGGCATACGTAAACACACAGAGGCCCACTTCCTAAACACCCTTCATATATACACCTCCATCAACTGTCATGGCTAATTGAAAATATCGAAAGTGAACGCCATGCAGAAGAGGCGAATGGTTCTGCTGCCCCTATAACTTAAATTAGAGGCGGATAAATGGGCAAATCTGCCCATAAGGCCGCTAAGCAATACCAGATGCAGCACATACATTATGTGCGTGTAAATACAAAAAGAAAAAAAAAATATATATATATATGTATATCTCTACTAATTAATAAAACATTCATTGTCAACCAAAATCCTATGAAATTACTAGTTTAACACTCTAATTAAAACAAAACATGAATAAAAAATATGGGGCATAAATGTAATTTCACATAACCAAATTTTGCTGTTTTTTTTCTTCAAAACCTCACATATATGCAATTCTAACATATTTCTAATTATACAAAAATTAAAAATTAAAAATTAAAAAAATAAAAAGTTCCCACTTCCACGTTCTCTATCACTCCCTTCCTCTCTCCTTCCTCTCTCTCTATCACTCCCTTCCTCTCTTCTTCCATATGCTAGTATATACGAAAGAGATAGAAGTTTGAGAGAAACGTGAAAGAGAGAGGGGAAGAGAGAATGTAGAAGAGATTTAAATTTTAAATTTTAAAATTTTAAAATTAGAGATATGCTATGATTACAGTGAGTGAAAGGCAAAAAGGCAACAAATTTGGTTTATGTGAAATTACATTACTATTCATAATTTTATTTCATGATAAAATATTAAATTATCTTTTTACTCTCTTTTAGTTGATAAAAATGATTATGGTCTCTCTTCAAAATATAGTCTTCTAATTTGGATAAGGATCCTCTTCGGATCAATTCACTATGAATCCTCGAGTAAGGATCCTTTCTGTTCACAATCTGTGCAGACCTTGTAACCCTCGCCCTCACTACCAGCAAGCATCTCTTCCTCTCGCCGCCACCGGCGATGACGGTGATCAAGGATCGGATTGGCCACCAGCATGCCCGTTTTTATTGTGGTACTGGTGGTGGCTTTTCTCTAAGTCAGCATCAGAGGTGTCGATGACTTCTCAGTGTGTGAGACGCAAGAGTTCTTCTCCGTCTTCGATTTCCAAGAGGAAGAGGAAGTAAAATCTGTACCAGAGGAAGAGGGAGGGAAAGAAAGATTTCTAAGCGCAGGATTTGAATCAAACCCTGCAAAAATAACTTGGTCCGCAGGATCAAAGGACACAGATCCGAAGAGGATCCTTGCCCTTCTAATTTGATTCTTTGTGTAATTAATATTATTTATTTCTTAAAAGATTTCTCTGATGAATTAATCATTTGATATATTTTTGTTATATTACAAAAATAGTTTAAATTAGCAGGTTATGGTAGTATAGAATTTGGGTTACAGGCAACCATATAGACTTGACAGAGTGCTTCAAAGTTCAATTATCAAACCTAAAATGCTCACTCCACCCACAAGGTTTCCCCACTTATACTCACTTCACCTATCGACTAATAAACTCTTAACTATATTTTGCATATTTATCTATGTTATGCATTTCCCTTGATTTATTTATTTATAAGTTTATGATCATTTCTAATAATGTGGATGGTAATAGAAACACTGTTTTATATTATTTTTTGCCAAGTACATTTCATATTTTGTTCTTTTATAATACAACTCCTCTTGGGGCTTTGTTTTATTGTTTTTAGTTGTATTATTTAAATCGTCTTATATGTACTACTTCTAATTGAACCACTAAATTGTTAATTATTTTTGTAATTATGGAGTTAGATTGATGTTGAATTAATAGTTCATATAATTTGTCAACATATTTGTGTCCAAAACAACTAAAATGGCCTAGAAAAAATCCCAACCTCCAAAAGAACTTAATTTGCAAAAAAAAAGGCTCGTATAGTAGCAACTACACGGTGTCCATGTTCAACATTGATTAGTGATTCAAATAGATTGATGGCCGAAAGAGAAACTTACGCATGACATAATGAATATTCTTGTGTGTTTATGTCTCTCCTCACATAATACTGATGAGTATATTTACTCCATTACATGTAACTTTTAGATTAATTATTGTTGGCAAGTAATTCACATGTATGTCTTCTCATAGAGTAACAAAATCATCCTTCCAAATTATGGAGGTAGGGCCTCCTAAGACCTAATGCAAATATTAAAGTGTGTCCCCAAAGAAGGAACTTCTTTAATTAAAACTGTTAGTTTTTTTTTTATCTAATCAAGTCCAAAATGTATTTAATTGTAAGAGAAATGCTGATGAGTCTCTTTTAAAGGTAGAATTCTTCGTGAACTTTCTGTCATCTTATGTTTTTAACACAATATTTTATAACATTGGCACAAGAATTTACGTTAAATTATGAGATGGACGAGAGTTCATGAAGAGTAATACTTTGGGAAAGTCCCATAGCATTTCTCTTAATTGTAAATACAAATTAAGCATTTGAATTCCCAACACCAAAAGCTAATAACAAGCCCATGTTCCCAAAAGCTTTAAAGAGAGAATAATTAGTCTCAAGAAAAGAAATTCAATAATTGCATTTGGACATCATCAAAAGAAGTTCACTAAAGTGACATCAATAGTATTGTCTCGTTAAAGTCCTAAAATAGCGAACAAATTAATTAAACCTAAATGGGGTTTAGTGTATGGATTACCGATCACAATATAGTACATTAGATGGAATAATATAATTAATTAGAAAGGTAAAAAGAAATTCAACTAATCTTATATTATTACATTTAATGTACTGCATCTAACAAACTAATTTCTCCTAATCTATGGCACTTACTTTCGTTTCAGTAATTCTTTAAAGAGTTGGCTTTTCATCGTCTAAAGCATAAAAATGAAGAAAACTTTGGCACTCGGTTACTTGCACAAGAATTTAGGTATTATGTTTGGCAACATTTTTACAGCTTTGGAAAGGACAATGATGAAAAAGGATTCACATTATAATCAGTGGGACGCTATTTCCCTAGACCAAATAGACCAGTTTTTGTTATGGCAACCAAAATATTATAACAAGTTTATGGTCATAATTCATGACCATCCAAAAGCCTTCTCCAGATAACTTGCATATTCTTATGAAGTGGAGCATTCTTAGATTCAATGTCCCTCTTTGAAGCTTCCGTTCTCTCATCTCAGTGTTTGTTGTTCGCATTTCCTTTTGCACTGCTAGTGTTTGTCGTTTTTTTTTCTTCTTCTGTCTTTATTTTCGCTCTTTTAATAAAATTTGAATTTACCAAAAAAAAGTTTCCAAACTTTCTTTAAAGTTTCCAAACTTTCTTTAAAGTTTCCCTATAATAATATTTAGGGTTAATTTCAGTTTACTACCTTTAAGTTTCTTGGTTTTCAACATTTGATACATGAAGTTTTTTTTCGTCCCAAAGTGGTACCTAAAGTTATAATTTGGGACACTTTCATAAATCCGTTAAGTTTTTCATTAGAATCTCTGTTAATTGATGATGTGTTGCCTACATAGACAATGACTGAGTGCCACATGAATATTAAAAAACTTAAAAAAATTAAAAATTAAAATAAAAAAATAAAATAAAATATGGGCCTATCTACCCACCCACCTAGCCCTCCCTCCCATCCTTCTCTCTTCTTTCCTCTCCTCTGCGCCAACCCCAAACTCAGCCATGGCTTCTCCTTCCCCTCACAACTCCAAGATCCGCAACTCCCTCTTAAAACCACCAGCCCTCATCGGAGGCAACCGCACATTTGCCCGATTCTACTCCCGCTAAACCAAAACCCCAATATGATTTCTTCAATTTTATACAAATTCAATTTATTTTTTCGATTTTGATTCCCAAAATTAGGAAAAACAAATAGATGGAAAAAGATTTGTTTTTCCCCAATTTTTTATAGAGAAAAAGGTTTATATTTTGCAGTGATGAAACCCAGGGTTTTTGGTGGGTCACGGGTATCGTGCACATGGAAGCCGAAGTGGAACAAACTCCTGGTGATGGAACAGGCGAGGTTGAAAGCAAGGCAAGAAGTGATGACGATGGCGGAGGTAAATTCATCGGGGAGATAGTTTTGAGAAGCGGGTGAGTGATGGGTGGGGTGGGCAACGGCCACGGAAAGAGAAATGAGGAAGGGTTAGCCAGCTTCCCTACGACGGAGATGGCTTCTGCATGCTTTGCAAGGTGACTATGCCCGACAGCGAGATGCTTACCTACAAGACCTGCGTGACCCCCTGGCTGCCTTTTGGCCAAGCCCGAGTCCCTAACCGCCACTCTTCAGTGGAAGTGCCCCGACTGTAAATCAATCTCCGGCAACGCTTATACGCATTCCCCCCCCCCCAATGAACGTTGCCGTGGACGATGGTCTAGTGTTGGCGATCCGGGAGATCGAGAACGACGCGACCCTGACAGAGCAGGAAAAGGCCAGGAGGAGGCAAGAGGGGGGTGGGCGCAGAGGAAATAAGAGAGAAGGAAGGATGGCTGGGTAGAAATGAAGGATGGTTAGGAAGAGGCCCAGATTTTTAATTTTTTTTAATTTTTAATTTTTATTAGTTTTTTTAATTAAATATTTTTATTTTTTTTAATTTCTACTTTTTTTTTAATATCCACATGGTGCCTAATCATTGTCTATGTTTTTTTTTTAATTAAATTTTTTTATCTTTTAATTTCTAATTTTTTTTAATATCCACATGGCAACCAGTCATTGTCTATGTAGGCGCCACGTTATCAGTTAACAGAGATTTTAACGGAAAACTTAACGGATGTATGAAAGTGTCCCAAAATTATAACTTTAGGTATCACTCTGGGATGAAAAAAACTTCATATATCAAATGTTGAAAACCAAGAAATTTTAAGGTAATAAACTGAGATTAACCCTAATATTTATCTTCACTTGTAAATCAAGTGTCTTCAAATATTGTAAATAAAACTTCATATATCAAATGTTAAAAACCAAGAAATTTCAAGGTAGTAAACTGAGATTAACCCTAATATTTATCTTCACTTGTAAATCAAGTGTCTTCAAATATTGTAAATAGCGAGCTCGATACCAAATGGTTGTGTCATCATTTAGTGTAAATATATTCTAAATTTATTAATTTTTGTAGCATTATTTTCCGTCAATCAATTTTTGACCAAAAAATTTAAATTAAATGTTTTCGAACCATGATGGTAACTTCGTGAACTCGAACTATATGGACCTTTAAAAAAAAAAGATATTATTATTTAGGGGAATGAGAGAATTCAAAATTATTAGAATAATTTAGAAGAGGGAGAAGTTTCGAACCCGAAACACATGGATAAAAACCTAACACTCTACTAACTAGAACTATATGGACTAAAACTGGGATTACTAATTACAATAGAAAGATATTTCAGGATTATGCATGCCGTTTGAAGTGGTTTTACTTAAGCATGTGGTCCATAGTATAATGCTTTGATCATTTTATAGATGATTTTTTTTTCTTTTAAATACAAGCGATTGTTGGAGAGGAAGAATCAAAACTCTATAATCCAAATGTAAATTTGAATGATTTTAACTACTGAGTTAACAAACTCCTTATATGTTTTAATCATAAAAAAGGAAAAAAGAAAAAACCAGTGTGTGAAGACAAGTGTCAAGTGATTGATCAAAGAGGAAGACAAATCACAAGAGCGAAAGTTTTTTTAGTATGTTGGAAGTATGGCTTGATACATCAAGTGTCATAATATAAATGGTTGATTTTTAATTTTTTTTTTTCAAATATCCAACCACTTGTATTATGACACTTTGTGTACCAGATGGTTCCAACACTCTAAAGAATCTCTCCGCAAGAGCATCTTCTTCAACTTGGAAATTTACAGGCTCTTCCTTCGTCCTTTGATTGGTTGACATATGGTTTAACACGCATGCTTAGGAGTGGGCACAGTACGGTTCGGTTCGGTTTCATCCTCAAAATGGAACCTGATTTGAAAATATCAATGGTTCGGTTTGGTACGGTTCGCTTAGATTTATCACTAAAATTGTATGGTTTGGTTTACATTGGTTCCTGTTTGGTTTACGCCGGTTTACGACCCCGAATGCTAAATCATTTGAATACCAAATAAAAAATAGTGTTCAAAGTTTACTTTTTTTTTTTCTTTTGTTTTTTTTTTGCATGCTTCCACTCAAACACAACTTCTAAAATGGTTATATAAAGTTACAAACAAAGAGATGCTTTTCAAACAATAAATCAAAATGCAAATGTACTTGACACCAAGCAAACAGAAAAAGAAATAATTCAATGTACATATACACCCATAATACAAATATACATTCACACACACAAATACATTCACTATGCAGTAAGAATGTTAGTACGAATACAATTGTTTAAGCCCAAAAAAGACTTATCAAGAGATTAAAAAGGGCCCAAGAAAAAGGGAGAGAGAAAAAGTAGGATGTTACTAAATACCTTAAGATCATTCTACTGAAAAAACAAAAATGAAATCGAAACCTGAATGTCAAATTTGGAGATCTAGGATAGAAAATAACCTCATTTTTTTCTTTCAAATATGTGCCTTATCTCAATAGGTGAATCGTGGAGTGAAAGACCTAATTGAGAAATGCTCTCATGCAGTTGCACTAGGTGAAACCAGTTTGGTTTCTACCTCTCATTTAGTGACATATGTATACAACCATTACATTTAATTAATTAAGAAATATTTACGGTTCGGTCTGGTTCTAAGTAATTCTACTAACATGAAAAACAGAATTGGAATCGGTATGAACAATTCTGTGGAGCCTAAAATAATCCCAAAAATTCTAGAGACGACACGTGAACTTTTGCTCAAGAAAGACAAGATTGCCCTTAATAAATGGGCAAGCTCCTCAGATACTCCCACGAGCAGTTCACACCCCTGAAGATCCCAACAGCTGAATACGATTGTCCACAACTCACCTACCTCTTGGCAAGGAAAAGTCAAAGCATTAAAGATAAGGATTAATTACCCAAATCATATCTTTATTACATTCCCAATTGAAGATTGACTTTAATCAAGTAAGTAATCCCAATTTAAATCAATTGGGGATAATTACTCCATTATCTCAAAATATTATTTCCTATTTAATATCTTGAGAATATTTCTCCATAAACATTGGCCAATAGGATGCCGCCATGTGTAGGGTAAAACCCTAACACTATGGCTAACCCTTTCCCTTATATGTACCCCATATTCTACCAAATTTGAGAAGCTTTTGCTACCCTAAAAATACCCTAAACACTTTACTCTTCTCAGAGAAACTGACTTAGGCATCGGAGATCCATTGGCCTAACTCCCCCCTCCCCACCTCGTGGGCGCATGAGGCTTAGGTCTTTGATCAAAGGTGTTGATTGTTTTGTAGGTGCATTTTCGTTAAGATGGAAGACGGCACAAATTTGCATCGATAAATTGGTGCTTTCATTGAGAGTTGATTCAAATACTCAAAGAAGCCTCTTGCATTTGGTTTCTTGAATTTTCTGTTACGTTGAATTTCTCACACGCCGTATCAATTAATTTTTCCTAGAAAAATTTATTAATCAATCCCTGGATAAATGATACAATGGTAGGAAATTCATAAACCACGACAAACGGAACCCTATACGTATAAGGATTTGGATCAGAGAGTGGAGATGAGGACATAACCCCGAGACGGCGATCCTTAAGTCTCAATGCAAGGTGGGAGGAGCCCCACCACCGCGAAGCCAAGCCATCGCCACCACCGCGACCTGGCAGCCATGACCCAAGCTTCTACACTGTTGCCCTTGCAGCGCATGAACCACCAAAACGCTGGGCAGGAGGCCTAGGTCTATCTACTGACCCATAGGCAGGAGACCCAGGTCCATGGAGAAACAGGCCGAGCCCAAAAAGCCCAGACCACTGCAGCCTAAACCTTGGCAACTAGAGCCTAGCCAGCAGCCCAAACCCAATCCATATAAGGCCACCGGTCTCGCGATCAACTCAAGGTTATTTTCAACCTACTTTTTTGCAGAAGTGCCAGCTCTGGGCTCAAACTTTGTACCTGTAGTCCACTACACTTCCACCACACATAGAGACACCCATTATCTACTATTCTAATCTAAATGGCGAGCATCACCTGCCCTAGCAAGTTATCAATTTGATAAGCACCCTCACACAGCAGACCACTTTGGTTAACTAGCTCCTTGAGTGCATAAAGACGCAGCGCGCCTCGACGAGGTGTCTTGAAGTAGGATGAGGGCAGAAGAATGTGACTCATTCGAGTGACATCCTGGTAAAGAGCCGCTTAGCTTGCCACGAACTTTGCGTTCGAGTAGTATGCACTCTCAGTTAGGCCCTCGGGGAAAACATCTTCTCCCGTCTAGATATGCAGAGAAGCGTTCATTCTCGACTCGACTCACAAGTCAATGTGCATTTGAGGTTGGGTCCACACTTCGACGAGCACTCAGGACATTCCAGATGAATCATCCACACTAGGCTAGGCCCACAAGGAGATCCTCCTGTGAGGCACCGGAGTAGGTAGCCACATGACAGACCAAAGAGAGTACGAGAGCATTTTGGCTCAAGTTCCACTAGCAGCCTCACCAAGTGCGGTGGCGAGTAACACATAATGAACAATAAGGACCAGCAAGTCAGTATCAAGGGCAACTTGAGGCTCTGCTGCCCCCACCATGCGCAAATCTAGCAGGAAGTACAAAGGCTCATAACATAGTAGCTATGCAGATTTCTTTTACTTTCTACAAGAAGCAAATGTCCGGTTGCGGACTTTATAAGTTAAAAATTTCATAACACGCCACGGGAAAGCCAAGGCTCGTACAGCTAAAGCCGAGATTACTATAGCAGCTACACGGATTTCCTCTGTTTTCTACGAGAAGTAAGTGTTCAGCCGCTTACTCTATAAGCTAAAAATTCGCAACAAGGGCCAATGCTCATGCAACCACTAAAGCCGAGATTCACAACTATAACAGTTATGCTCGCTTGCTTCCTACGAAGGCTACGAGTTTCGTCGCCGGCTCTATAAGTTAGAAATCTTGCATTTTTTTTCCTCTTGCATGTAAAGCTACTTGAGCATCAAAGCTGAGACTAGAACCTAATTGATGACGTGGGATCAACTACTTCATTAAGGCAGCTCACCTAGTCGCATGTCCGACAGTAAAGTTTTGCAAAAGACACGGCGAAATAGAAGGATGAAGCAAAACAAGGAAAGTTCTTTATTAAATTTCTAGAAAATTAATAAGCCAGCTCGAAGGCCAACAAAGTTCAAATAAAGCAGAGTGAAAAGGAAAAGAAGAAAATTCCTAAGTCTAAGCAAAAAGACTACGCATCGGCAACCTGTGCACCCACTGGTCATTTGATTGCCACGTCATCAACAACCGCACCACTTTTAGCAACCAAAGCTTCCATCAATTTATCCTCAGCCAACCTTGCCTAAACAGCTTGAGTGTCAGTTGCTCCACCAAAGGCAGTCTCAAATGAGAAGTCAAGCAGATCAACTGGAGAAATAGAGAAAGTCTTGAAGTCCTTCTTGGAAAACTCATAATCCAACGGCCTACCTTGAAGATGGTCTACATAGCCAAGCTTATAAAGATCGGCCTGAGAAGAAGCAAGCGCCACTTTGTGACCGACTTTCTTATTTTTTAGCTGCACATTCTCCTCAACAAGCCCAGTGTGAGCACTTTGCAGCTTATCCAGTTCTTTTTTCAAGTTCTAGCAGACAACGCACCTTGCAAATCTACTTCCTTGGACTCAAGCTTATTGGCAACATCCTTGAGACGAGACACTTAAATATGCATAAAGATAAGCTACCGTGAGTGACACTTGTTGCTCAGTACTTTTCGTCAGGAGAAAGGTGAGCTGCCTCCGAAAAAAGAGATAAAGCAGATAAAGAATGAGGTGATTGCTTGCCCGATCGCTACTGGACAGCTTGCTGCCAATAAAGGTGGAAAGAAAAGATTTTCCTTACCTGATTGTGAGCCTTTAGCCAAGAATAAGCCAAGGACTTCTTCTATTGCTCGCGGGGGCTCGTCTGCTGTTGAGAAGCTTGTCATCGATTTGACTTCTCCCAAAGGGACGAGAAAAACCGTTGAGTCTGAGCTTGTGAAACCTGCTGTTCCAAAGGTAGCCATGTCCAATGTTGAGAGGATTACTTAGCGGAAAGGTTCGGTGATGCCCCTGGTGTTTAGGTTTGTGTCAAAGAGCACGTCAGGAGCTAAGTCCGGTTCAGGTTCTGAGAGGCTTGCCGTTATGAAGAGTTGGAGGTGGATTATGTTGATAAGGATGCGCCTGGGCTTGCTCCTCCTTTCGTTGGGACCAATTCGTTTGCTAAGAAAGGGAAATATGCTCACACGGGCAATTATGAGAGGTCTACCGAGTTTGAGGCTGGAGAGTTTCCCGAGGTTTGTGCGCTGCTGAAGGTTGACCTGCTTGAGGATGTTGATGCATGCGCCAAGTTCGTTGATAGTGTTGGGAAAGTTGTCATCCGCTCAGACTTTTTTGAGAAGCGTCCTGTTTACTCGAGGAGGTCCTTCTTGATTGCTACAATGCACAAGACTTTGATCATGGCAGTTGAGTCTATGCGTGTTGATTAGAATGTTGTCAAGTGTGCTAAGGTGGTCGAAATGGTGTTGACGGCTCAGTTTTGCTCGGCTGCTGAAAAGATCGAGATGCTCGAATCTGAACTCATTATTTTGAAAGGGTTTAATGTCTCTACCCTACTTCTATGCAGTTGGAGACCGCTCATCAGGAGGTTGCCCATTTGAAAGCTAGGCTCAGTGCGACTCAGGCGATGTTAGAAGTTATAGAGAAGGAAGTGGAATGCCCAAGGCGAGGTGCACTTTTTTCATATTCGTCGAAGTTCTTGGAGTTGAGCCAAATTCCGAATCAACACAAAATAAGAAGGAGAATCAGTAAACTGAAGTCATGGATAAGCTTAACAAAAATTCAAGCAGGCCAGGAATGAAGCAGTTCACTTACCATTCACCTGCCCCTTGACAAGGAAAAAATCAAAGCATTAAAGATAAGAATTAAGTACCCTAATCCTATCTTTAATACATTCCCAATTGAAGATTGACTTTAATCAAGTAAGTAATCCCAATTTAAATCAATTAGGGATAATTACTCCATTATCTCACTATATTATTTCCTATTTAATATCTTGAGAATATTTCTCCATAAACATTGGCTAATAAGATGCCGCCATGTGTAGGGTAAAACCCTTACACTATGGCCGGCCTTCTTCCCTATATATACCCCATATTCTACTAAATTTGAGAAGCTTTTGCTATCCTAAAAATGCCCTAAACCTCCCCCCCCTCCCCCACCCCCACCTCGTGGGCGTGTGAGGCTTAGGTCTTTGATCAAAGGTGTTGATTGTGTTGCAGGTGCATTTTCATCAAGATTGAAGACGGCAAAAATTTGCATCAATAAGTTTGGTTCGGTTCTTGAATCTACGTTGATTTTTTTTATCAACACGATCTTTTACGGTTTATTTTATCGCAATTCAATTCAGTTTTGCAATTCTACGGTTTTTATACCCACCCCTTTCCATTCGGATTTTATCTTTGGTCCCTTTGGCCCCTTTGGCTTTTAATTCCATGACTTGTCAATTTGATTGTACTCCCCTCAAAATTGTACACAAAATTATAACTTTGTGTCCTCATCCTATCTTTAACTCTCCTGAAAATTGACCACACATGCGTACAATACAAGGGTCGTGTATATATCTCATAATTTTCAAACATATATAGCTCTACCGACCCAACGGTCCAATTCTTTCATTTTTTTCAATGGTCAATCACGGATTGAATTATTACAATATATAATTAAAGCAATATTGTGAGAATTTTAGCTCATTACATCGTTTATTTTTCTCTTTTGTATCACCATCACTTCTTGGAGTTGGACCAGTCAAAAGAATTTTACTAGTGAGCGTAAGTGGCCAAAGTTTGAAAAAGAAAATTTCAATCACCAGAGCAATCTATCAATCTATCAATTGCGTATTAAGTATATTGTTGGTCAAACAAAACCAAATAAAAAGAACTATGTGTTAAAAAAAATCAACTAGCACATTCATGTGAAGGAAAAATGCGTAAATGCGTGAATTTCTTTTTGAAAATAAAATAGATTATAAACGATAGAATAAAATCAAATAAATTAGAGAACAATTTACAATAATACTACCAAATAGTGATAAAGTACGAAAAACTAGATTTGGTCTAGTGTAGATGCATAAGTGAGCCAAGGAGTATTTATAGACTCCTTTCCGTACCTCTCCTAGGGTTTATTGTATTATTTTACAAAGTTTGTAATTTAAATGGTTAAGAATATTTATTTTTACAACTAAGTATATATGTAAAATTCTCTCTCCATTACTTGTATTTAGATAAGAAACAAGAAGGATGGGGCCAAATGATTGTTCTTTTATACGCCTAGGCTTTCATAAAATAAATTAACCAATCTGTCATTTTAATCATTGCTTATCTAAATATAAGACCAAGCAATGGTATTGAAACACTTTTATATTGGTTGTCTAATGTTTAGGTGTAGTTAATTTTAACCAAGCATCTTTACAGTTTCAGATACTTTTTTTTATTTTTATCAAATACATCATTTTGAATAACGTATTTTTATGATTGGCTGGGTACAATGGGACTATTCACGTATACGTTAAACTGAAATATAGATTCATAAAACTAAATATTCGTGAACATACACTTATTGGATGAGAAGACAAAAGAGGTCTCGTTCAACAAATGACCTATTTGTAATGACCAAATTCAATGAATTGTTTGTGTAAACCATTTATCGTATAAATCTTTCATCAAAATAATTGTTGGTTTCTTTAATTTCACATGTCAATAATGAATAAATTTGATTAGTTTTTGTTATTTCGTGGTTTTAGTTCCTTTTTTCAATTACTTAAAATGATGAGGATTGATTAAGTTAGTAACAGTTGTCATAAAGTGAAAATTAAAATCCAATTTCTTGTTCTTTTTCTTGTTTAAAAAAAAATTAAAAAAGAAAAGGGCGTTATTAGTTCAGTATAAAACAAAGGGGGGAGTTAAGTGGCTCAAAGCTCAAAAAAGTGGGGTGGGGGCAAGGGGGTCGGAATCCAAAACGGTCCCACGACGGCCCTTTTTTTTTTTTTGCAGTCAGTTAAAAATACGAAATTTTAGCAAGTGGCTTTTTTTTTAAGTAGTAGAAAAATGTCGAGTTCTTATATGATTGTAGGGGATTTAAATTTATCGGTAACTAATTTAATGTCTAATTTAATAAAATATGGTAAAAAAAAATAAAAAAGAAAACTAATGAAAATAACTTGAAAACTTTGAGTATTAACAAAATAAATAGTATCAGGTTTAATTTTTTAGTATAAAAATATGATTTTTCGTTAAAATGAATAATACTGCGAGTTTTTCGTTAAAACTTTCAAAATAAAATTCCAAAGCAGACCCAGCGAACCAATGCTATCCACATGTCGCCACAGTTTTAACTAACACCGCACTCGATAACAACCGAGCGCATCACAGCGTACAATAATACCCCACACCCCTACTCGTCCTTCGCAAGATTGACGAACCCCTCCGTTTTGAAACCTTCAAAATTTTCACACGTCCCACACGACCCCCTCGTGCAAGGGTAAGACAGTAAATTTACTATTCTCCGCGCCACGCTGGAAAATGCAATTTTTGGATAATTCCTGCCACGTAACATCATACATGGCAGACCTGATCCTAGTCAGCTCCCACCTTCTCCTATAAAATGCCCAAAACCCATCTCACAACCCCTTCACTCTCCAAAAAAACCCACCTCCCACTCTCTTCCTCCTCCTCAGAAGCACTCTCTTCTTCCTTCTCGGCTCACAACCACCGTTGCCCGCTGGAATGGATCGCCGGGAAATGAATATTCCGGCGACCTTATTACATATGTACATACGAAATGTTCGTATCTCCGATCATCACTGTCACGTTTTCCACGATTATCCATCATCGGAAGCCATACTCTTTTAGCCCAATTTTTTCCTGGAAAACAAATTAACATTGTTCGAGTTTTGAGTATTTTTGGGTAGTGTAAGAGGAGAGTAAGTGTGTATGAAAGGAGGAAGCATTAATTTCTGAAGTGAGTTGTAGTTTCTGTATAAATTTTCTGTGGATTTGGGTTTTGAATCCCAAGGTTTAATCAGGCTCTGAAATTAGAGCAGAAAAACTGAGAAATTTGGTAGCACGGTGGTGCGTCAGTGTCTTGGTAATTTGCAGAACCGCAAATATGCCATTTCCGATGAAGATCCAACCGATTGAAATCGATTCCGAGAATTTGATCGAGCCGGCCCGGGTCGACTCGGTGAAACCGGTCTTCAAATCGCGGCTCAGGAGGCTCTTTGACCGGCAGTTCCCGAGCGTGCTTAGAATCTCTTCTGCGCAGGAGAAGCCGACTGCTACTGAGCCGCCGTCGCAGCAGCAGAACTACAATACCAGCAAGGATGGAGCAACCGTCGCCGCTGTGGCCGAGTTTGAGCCGAGCTCGGTTTGTTTGGCGAAGATGGTTCAGAATTTCATCGAAGAAAGCAACGAGAAGCAGCCGCCGCCGAAATGTGGCCGGAACCGCTGCAATTGCTTTCACGGTAATAGCAATGACAGCTCCGACGACGAGCTCGATATCTTCGGTGGAGGCTTCGGCGATTCAATCTCCTCCGGTTCGTTCGGTGGCGACGCCTCCGATATTCTAAAGGTATAAAAATAAGATAATCGTCGCTTCAATTCCACTTTTTTATTAGTAAATTGTTTTTGCATTTTCTCGTGGTTTCCTGGCAACCAAACAGAGAACATGAATATGGATGACTGATTGTTTGCTTAATTATTGTTTATCAGAGTCTGATTCCATGCGTGAGCGTCTCGGAGAGAAACCTCCTGGCTGATACGGCGAGGATCGTCGAAGCAAACAAGAATCTCAAACAAAAAGACGACATGAGGAAGAACGTCGCCGACGGACTGCAATCCCTTGGCTACGATTCCTCCACCTGCAAATCGAAATGGGAGAAGTCGTCGTCTTTCCCTGCCGGTAATTTAAAATCTCATACTTTCTCAGCATCCAAACAGATTATATTAAAAAATTGAAATTAAAAGGTTAAAAAAAATTAAATTTGGTTGTGGGTTTTGGATTTCAGGTGAGTACGAGTATATCGATGTGATGGTAGAGAGCGACAGGTTGTTGATTGACATCGATTTCCGATCGGAATTTGAGGTCGCTCGATCCACTGGGGCCTACAAAGCCGTCCTCCAATCGCTGCCCTACATTTTCGTCGGAAAATCGGACCGTCTCGGCCAGATCGTCTCCATCGTATCGGAGGCAGCCAAACAGAGCCTGAAGAAGAAAGGCATGCACTTCCCTCCGTGGCGGAAAGCCGAGTACATGAGCGCCAAGTGGCTCTCTCCTTACACCCGAACCGCCGTTCCCCGTCCCGAAAATGGCACCCTTCCCGCGTCGGAGACCCAAGTGGTAATCTCTGACGCTCCGACCGAGGCCGACAATCTCAGCGATTGCGGTGAACTCGAGTTGATCTTCGGTGAAAGCACATCGCAGCCTGAGAGCCATACTCCAGTCCCATCGCCGGCCGGAAATTCCGTTCCAGGCGAGAAGGTGGCCTGGCAGCCACCGGCGATAAAGCCGAAGAGCGTTGAGAGAGGGGCGAGGATAGTTACCGGGTTGGCATCGCTGCTCAAGGAGAAACCTTGAGACAAATTTTGGAATTTTTTTATTTTTAAATTTTTAAATTTTCCGGCAAAAAATGGAGATAGATATTAAAAAAAATATATATATATACATAAATGGGAGTTGGAATAGTAGAGTGGGAGTGGGTACTGGTACAAGCTTTTTAACTCTGTGCTTTTACCAAGTTTCCCTTCCTTTTTTTGTTAGCAAGGGCACCAATATAAATCTGTGGACCATCATCTCTATGTAATAAAAATAGTTTTAAATACCAACAAAAACATTGTTAATATTTTTGGGGAAAACTTTTATACCGCCTTCAAATAGTTGATGTGCACGCTCTATAAATGGTATAAATGTTTGAGTAATTAATTAATTAACTGTTAAATGACTGAACGAATATGAATTTAGTTAATTTTTCTTTATTAGTGAACTTAATAGAAAATTTAAAAATTAGATTGTTCGATGAGAAAGAAATCTGAAAGAGTATATTAAGACGGTGCTAGAATTTTAATATTTTAATTACAAACTTATTTATGGAACAAAATTAATTTAATTTTGGTTTGGCGGTGGTGGGTATTTTGAGGTAATATTGTGTGCAGCGACGGTTTCTTGAAAGGGGAACAAAGAAGCATGACAGTCTCTTCTCTCAAGTTTTCATCTTTTTAGGGTATATTTTTGCTTTTTTCGAAAGAAAGAAAGTAAATTATTAAAGAGGAGAGAGAGAGAGAGAGAGAGAGAGGTGAAGACACAAAAGGTTGATGATGAAGATGACAGCAGGAGAGAGGGCTCGTGAAGTCTAGAAGGCTGTGAGGGGTTAAATATTAATAGGAATTATAGTAATATTTTTTTTTATTTATAAATTAGAGATGTTAAGTTTGATTCTCACGAATAAAGTTGTAAATAATAAATTTAAATCATATTATTACTAGTTCGTTGTGAAATTAAGTTCATCTTCTCTGATATTGTAGATAATATAAATTGTTGAAAAAACAAAAAAATATTAACGATAGTAAATAAAATAATAAAAATTGAAAAATATTGATTAGGATTGCGTGATATTCCCTCCCTGGGAGGAATTCGATTAACTTTGGAGTGTCCAAAACGCTTCTGTTGGTACGAGTGTTGAAAATAGTGAAAACCAGTAAACGAATCCATCCGCGACCACCAGACGACTCGCAAGCTTTAACACGTGCAAGACATTGACTGGCAGTTGAGAATTTTCGTGTGTACTTGGATTTCTGGGAGAATTTTGCATATGGAACTTGGGTGAGACAAAGATACCAAGTGCCTGCTGCTTGCTGCTTCTTTTGTGTAATTACGTTATTGAGCATCTTTTTATTCATCTTGGGGGTTAAAAATAAAATGATTTTTACTAAATAGTTTAACAGTTTACGTCATTAAATTAGATCAATCGAAATTTTGTTTGAATGTGATTCAAATTTAAAATATTGGTCGTTGACATACTATAGCGACGTTTTATTTAGAACTTTCATTCTTTTTAAAGTTACCTTCAACCGTGATTTATATTTTTCTGATGAAACATATAACTATTCTAAAACTCAATAGGAGAGTTGTCATTGTCTAATTAATCTTTAGTTGTAAAATTCTTTTTATATCCTTCTCGAACTACCAAGTTAGCTTTTTAAAGTATTGGGCTTGAAGTGTTTTATACTAAGTTTTTGATAACTAATGTGCTGCTTGTTTGATACGATTTCAACATAAATTAGTGTTCGCTTATGATCATTGTTGTGTTCTTTTTGCAACAATTATTACGACGAGATATCGATATTTGCTATTAGTACTTTATAAAATCTATAAAAGTTCCCTCATTATATTTAGAAATTAGAAGTATGATTAAAGGATATGATCCTCTTGGCGGAAATTAAATAAGTATTGCTCCAAAATGATTTGTGGTGGGACTCTTCTAATCCATTATGTTTTGTAAAATATTATGATCATATTATTACTATACTCGTTAAATCTTATATTTTAAGAAGTGGGTGGGGTCGGTTACAAAGCTATCTCAAAAGAGGCCAAGGGAGGGGGGGTGGTTGTTGTGGGGTCCATATTCCTTTTTCCTAATATTTTTTTGCGTGATAAGACTGATGCTGCGTGACAAGCAAAAATAATAAAAGCAAAAAAATAAAATAAATTTCCCCTAAATATTAATAACTTTTATAATTGCAATAATACCCTCATGAAAGCAACTTCCCACCCACCCTTTTCATTTCTCTCTCCCCCTGAAGAGATTGCTTGTGATTGTAAATTTGGGAGTTTCATTTTCTCACCCGAGTTTGCCCAGACCACACGAAATAGAGTGTTTGGAGACGGGGATAAGGTGCCTGCATGCTCAGCTTTCAGTAGTGGATTCCACTGTTTGGATGCAGGATTAGGATATTTTTGGTCATATGCTGTTAGGTGTTTTTTTCTTTTTCTTTTTTTTTTTTTTTTTTTGGTTTTTTTTTTGTTTTATTTTGGTGAGTATCCTTAAGTGAAGGTAATGCTATTGCATTATAAAGTCCAATCGAACAGATTTGAGCAAACTCAAATTAACGCAACGCAACATAAAACCTATTAGTCCATTGTATTTTACTCACAACCTTCAAGTAAAAATAATGCTTATCATCATATTTATCATTGATTTTAAATTTTTAAAATTCTTTAATTCTTTCCAAACATGTTATACATGATGAAGAGATGTTCTTTATAAGAATGTTAACGTGGCTTAACCGTGACTGCACAAATAGAAAGGGATGGGAAGGTTGTGAGAGTTTTGAGAGAGATGAAACTAATAGTAAAGGACTAAACCAATAAGGAAATGGCCAGCGTAAATCACCTTTGTCAGAGAGCTCCATCCCCTTCTATTTGTGCTGTCATGGTTAAGCCATGTCAACATTTTATATTCTTATTGCTTTTTGTCTTATTATCTTTATTAAAAAATTAATATAAAATATTAACGTGGCTTAACCATGACCGCGCAAATAGAAGGGGGCCCTTTGACAAAAATGATTTACGCTTGCCATTTCCTTATTGGTTTAGTCCTTTACTATTAGTTTCATCTCTCTCAAAACTTCTCCATCTATAGTATGAAAGTTCGTTGTAATAATTGGATAAGTTATTAAAATATTTCTTAATTTCTTGTGAAGGGAAATATGTAGACAAAATCAAACTGAACGAATCAATGTCGCTCGTTTGTGTTACTAACCGAAGCCTAAGTCGATCCTTGATATCATATTGGTTGAAACTATGTTTCAATATTTGAACTGAACTAAACTAGAGCACGTCATTTCTGTTTGTAGAACGACTTTATCTTTTCCTTTTGAACGAAGAGAAATTCAAATTTGACATTTCTTCATACATGGTGAGAAAAAAAACAGATGGTTCGTTTATGCTAGTAGCTAGCTGATTACTTATAAAAGAAAAATATGCAAGCAACCTTTAATCTTTCATATTTTTCCTTTTCCCATTTCTTGTTTATTTTCTCTCATTTTCATGACCTACATTTTTAAGGACGTAAATGTATGACAAGTGTCCACGACGAATGACACAAACTAATGGTAAAAATTAAAATTACATAACTGTGATTTCTTATAACGTTATGTACACATACCATACTAGACAATGAGACGATCCATCGCAATCACAAAAACATAATAAGAATATAAATTGAGGTCACTCTGAAAGAGGCATGTGATTGTAAATGGTATTAGGTCCGTAGTGCTTTGTTGCTCCACAAATAAATATCTCAACAAGTAAGTTTTTATTTTACCATATCTTAAATAAAGATAGCTTCCATCGCTTTTAATGGGAACAGATGATTTCTGTGGTGTTTGAATGCTTCTTCCTTGGCTGTTAGCTTCAAATCAACAAGTTCTTTTACCACCATTAATTTGTGGCTTTTTTTTTTTTTTTTTTTTTTTACTGCAAAATCTGCATTCGATTCACAAATGAAATGCTGTTATAAACTAATGGCTCGTTTGAATGTGCTTTTAAAATAACTGAAAGTACTTTTAGAGAAAATATTTTTTGGTTTCAAAAGCATTTAAAGTGCTTTTCCCGAATTTACTTGCATTTTTACTAAGGATTGGTTTAAAAAACATTTTCACCAAAAACGTTTTCAATCATTTTAAAAGCATATCTAAACGAGCTCTAAAACAATCAGTATTGTCACGCCAACTATATATTTTGTGGACCATTACCAATAATTAAAGTCCACGTTGCAGAAAACAAATTGGTCTCAATCAAACTCCATAGAAATTAATGGTTCATGACTTAATATTCGAATTCCCCACATAGGGCATGAAAGCATTAGGGAGAGGGGATTAGTAAGGATTGAACTTGCAACAGAGTGCATAAGAATGATTGTTTTCCGTCATTATGATAAAACGTCGTATGCAACAAAATCCATTAATTTACGTATACCTCATTTTTACTGGTATCTGTTTCCTCTACGTGTAGGCTGAGATCTATTTATTATTTCTCTAATGAAGCAGAGACTGAGGGCTCATATACAGTGCCTAGCATTGAGTTGGATAAATCCAATATATAAAAAATGGTCGTTGATGAAAGTTTAATTATTTTGATTGAATAGACTATAGCATATTTTTGGTCAAGGTCCATCTATTCATTTGCGACAAAGTGAAAATAGTTGAAAAGAGAAGGGGATTACAATTGGACCAAAACAATTACATTAATTAATCCCACTTACAAAATAATGGTCAAAACATGGTTTATGCGGAAAACCCGGATACTGATGACCAATAGGTTTTGCATTTGTCAGACTTGCTTTCCAAATCAACATTAATAACCACAAAATTACACAAAAGTTCATCATGTTATTTGATTGGCTTAACATTTTTTCGATGGATTTTACTAAGAAAAGCTAATAAAAATGATTTTAAAACTTTGTATTTTAACCAAAAACTATCTAATAATTATGTTTAATGATAAGGACCAGAAAATAAAAAGCATTGGCCCATCGCCTCCCACAAATTACAACCCCCCCAAAAAACCAAACCAAAAACCTCTCTTCCTCGTCATTGCAGTGATCGAGTCCTTGATAAAAATCAAAGATGATGCTCCTCGCCACAAATGATGGTTAAATATCTGCATCAATCTCTAGGAAATTGGCTTGCCTCAGACATTACACGATACAACCTTCCTCTGTAGGCAAACTTTTGTTCCAACATCATACGCGCTTGACCATCCAATATCCTTCAACAATACTTGGAATTAACTTTAATCTTGCATTGCAAAAACATGTCACTTCCATTCAAAAATTTAGCCTTTGACAAAGCAAGATAACACAAACGCACGTCTAGTACTATGATCTCGTAAGGTGTATTTTCATGTGTATAATAAATTATATATATAAGTGATATATGTAAATTTCACTCGTACCTACTTAAGGCAAAAGAAATAATATACTTATATACACAGTGTAGTACTGTTAAATTTCATAAATAATGTAGTACCATAGTACCGTTAAGTATGATAAATAGTGTAGTACTGTTAAGTTTCATAAACAGTGTAGCGTCGTTAAGTTTCATAAATAGTGTAATAAGTTTCAATGTAGTACTGTTAAGTTTCATAAACAGTGTAGTAAGTTTCATAAATAGTATGTAAGTTTTTTTCTAAATTTTTTTTTAATATTAAAATTATGTCTTTTTCATTAAAATTTAAATTCTTTTGTGATTTTTATTAAAATTAAAAAACAAAATTAATAAAATTTAAGTATTTTTCATTAAATAAAGTTATATGATGGTTTTTTGTTAAAATAAATTTAGCCCAAACCCTTTTCATGAAATTTCTCATTTTAATATGCAACTTATTTTTGCCAACGATATATTTACATGGAGTTCAATGATTTGGGCTAATCCATGCAACAAGTCAGCTGCAATAATTCGGTGTCGAACTCACTATTCACGCGAATCTAAACCTAAACCTAAACCTAAACCTAATGGCAGTGACGAGTGACCTGTGAGCCTATATTACATTTATTTTACCGACTAAAATTTAATACATGAAAGAACAAAATGGAAAAGAAAACCCTAATTAATTGTTCATAAGAGGATAAATTTGTGAACCATTTGAGGAAGGAAATATTAAATGAAGTGTTAGAGAATCAGAAAACCAAATTAAATTGAAAGCATCGTTGGACTGAGATTAGTTAATGAATGAAACGGCAGCATCAGCAGCAGCAGCTAGCATTAGCCGGAGAAGCCTCAGAAGAAAGTATGCATGGGATCACTAGGCTTTCATAAATGATGTATGCAGAGGTAAAAATAAATAATACTTCGATCATCAAATGCAGCCTGTAAAAAATTAATGACTTTATTTACTGAGGTTCAAGATTTGTTAGATTTGGATTACAGCTGCTAATTATTGCGTAAGTACTTCGAAATTGAATGAGAATTAAATATACCCACCAAGAAGATTTAACTATATATTAGCATTTCTGTTGAAAGTTGTTGATTTTCTGATTTAAATTATAATATATTTCATATGTTTCGATGTACAATATACCAAGTATATATGAGAGAAAAGAGGAGAGAGAGATGGCTACAACTAACCAACTAGGAAACCCTAGTGACTGGATAAACCTAGTCTTAATCCAATCCTTAAAGCAAGGAGATTACACCAAACACTAGGTTATGAAGCTAATCATGTCAACTCCCTTAAATCAAGGGAAGATAGCTGTTTTACACTTTGAGATAATGATGACCTTGATATCTAGGATTTGGTGACCCTAGAAACTGAGAGACCAAAGGTGTGTACACTACAACATTCCCCCTCAAGCTGGATCGAGGATATTAATCGATCCAAGCTTGCCTAAAAAACGATGAAGTTGAACCAATGACAGTGCCTTGGTAAAAAGACCTGCTAGTTGATCATGGCTTCACATGAATATTGTACTAATGACTTGAGTTTGAACTTGAGCCTTGATTAAATGGCAATCCACTTCAATATGTTTGGTTCTTTCGTGAAACACAGGGTTAGTAGCGATGTGCATGGTTGCCTGATTATCACAAATAAGTGACATAAGAGTGGAACTAGGAAACCCTTAGTCTGAAAGGAGACTTTTAAGCCAGATTAGTTCACAAGCCGTGGCCGCCATTGCTCGATATTCAGCCTCATCGCTGGAGCGAGCGATAACTTGTTGCTTTTTACTCTTCCATGTGACTAGATTTCCACCAACAAATGTGCAATAGCCTGTAGTAGATTTTCTGTCAATTGCATTCCTTGCCCAATCTGCATCCATGTACCCACTAATGGTAGTGGAATAATTATTGTGCATGATAATTCCTCTCCCTATGGAACCTTTGAGATATCGTAGGATTCTCTTAACAATATTGAAATGATGCAAAGTGGAAGAGTGCATGAATTGACTGGCTAAGCTCATTGCATGTGTGATATCTGGACGAGTGATAGTGAGGTAAATAAGCTTGCCCACCAATCTTTGATAGTAGCTCAAATCATGCATAGCTTCTCCATCAATGTCGAGCTTCAGTTTACAATCAACAGGTGTGATAACAGGTTTGCAGTCTAGCATTTTAGCTTCCTTGAGAAGGTCCATCACATATTTGTGTTTATGTAAAAACAGCCCCTTTGATAAACATCATAGCTTGGAGGAGGTTGCATATACACTTCTTCCTGTAATTCTATGTGAAGGAATGCATTCTTCACATCCATTTGATAAAGAGTCCATCCACAATTGATTGCCACAGAGAGTAAAACGCTCACAGTGTTCATCTTGGCAATAAGGGCAAATGGTTCATTATAATCCACTCCAAATGTTTGAGTAAAACCTTGAGCAACAAGCTGAGCCTTGTGCTTCTCGATGGAACCAATAGCTTTGAACTTGGTTTTGTGAATCCAACGACTTCCAATAGCCTTTTTTCCTAGAAGAAGTTGAACTAGGCTCCATGTGTGATTTTTTTCCATTGCTCTAAGCTCTTCTGCCGTGGCTTGATTCCACGGTGGGAGTAGAGTGGCCTCTTGAAAGGTTCTTGGCTCATAATGCTTATCAATTTCACCATGGAGAGTCCACGAAGACTGATACTTTGAGTGATGGGGTACCGTGAAGCGTAAGTCACATAGTCTTTCAACCTCGCTAGAGGTTTCCTTGTTCAAGAAGGATTTTTGTTGATCATTTGAAACTCGTTTGAGGGCTAAGAATGATTTGAATGTGTATGTCTCCTTCACTGCCAGTTTGGTTTCTGGAAGTGTTCGAGTTATCTTGAACTTCTCCGTTATCTTGAATTACAGTGATTGAGCTTTCTTCCAACACTGGATTATTAAAATTTTGAGGAAGTGGAAATATGTCAAATACTTCCTCCCTCTAACTTGTAATGGCTCCATTGTGGGTGAAATAAGGACAATCTTCTTCAAACTTCATGTTTCTTGACACTAGGCACTTCTTAGTGACCGGATTGAAGCACTTGTATCCTTTTTGGGTGGAAAAGTACCTTAAAAATATACACTTGGTTGCCCTGGCATCTAGTTTGTCATGATTCAGGGCTTGGATGTGAACAAAGCAAACACAACCAAACACCTTGAGATGTGTCAAATCGATTTGCCTTGCCTTAAGTACTTCATAGGGTGATTTAAACCCTATCACTTGACTTGAAGTTGGTTGATGAGATAAGTAGCAGTGAGGATGTCAAATGACCAAAACCTTTTAGGGACATTCATATGTATCATGAGAGAACGAATCTTCTCCAAGAGATCTCTCTATTTTTTTCTTTTGGCTACCCTATTTTGTTAAGGGGTTCCTACACAGCTTGTTTGATGAATAATGCCCTATGCACTTATGTATTATGGGACAAAAATGCCCTGTGCACTTATCTCCATTTTTGTTGTTGGACAAAAATTCAGTGCCGTTGTCTGACCTTAAAACCTTAATATTTGATTGAAATTGTGTTTTAACATGCATATGAAAATCCTTGAAAATAGTAGACACTTCACTTTTTGATTTCATCAGATATAAGAAACTAACTCGAGAGAAATCATCAAAAGATAAAACAAAGTATTTAAACCCTTCCATTGATTCAGTTCTTTGTAGTCTGCAATGAACATGTATCATGAAGAAATGCTAGGTATGCAAAGAGAATATGAGGCTGTTTCGAACGGCCAAAATGAAGCCAAATTTCACAAAATTATATGTCATCTGCTATCCCGATCGCTTTTGTTTCGATTATTGGTTGATTTATGCTGCAATCAGTTGAAAATTTTGAGCAGGATTAATTTTCAGACGAATAACTATATGTGAATTATTACAGATTGCTTTTTTGGGATCCATAAGCCAAACAGTGCTGAAATTGTTCATGCATATCAGTACTGTTTGAAAGTTGTGGATTTTGTTTGCAATGTTTTCTCGTTGACCTATTTTTCTCTTTCATGAATTCCAAGTCGACCAGATTTCCAAGTTACGGAGGCTAGTATGAGAGAGTAGGAAGTGTATATGTTCAAGCAGAGTGGACAGTGTAGCTGATGCGGTGTAATTGAATTAGGCAGGGCACTCGAGAGTAGGGATTGCCACCTTTTTATCAGGAATTATTTCCTCTCAATCTTTGATTTGTATCGTATACATGAGTCTCAGTGACTCTTAGTGTATTTTATAAAAAATAAAACGGAAATATGCAGAAAGCTTAACAGAGTGTGGAAACCAACACTCACAACGAACAAGCATGAAGTCGAAGTATATGGCCGAGCCGAAACAAGATGCTACGCCACTGGTGGCAGAGACAACGAAAAACTTCGAAATTTAGCCTCAAATCCGATTCAAATTTAACCAAAATCAATCCTGACGTGACGAGCCTCCAGGAGGTAGAGGGGACGCACTTGTGGTGATTGCAGCTGTGCAAAGGAAAGCGGGCAGGATTTATCGCAATTTGGGAATGAAATTGCTGATATCCATAATGCTTTGCAGTCCTTTTCTCAGAAGAAGACGAGGTTTAGTGGACGAGCAACGAACAAGGTAGCCCATAGGTTGACTCGACTGAGTTTAACACAGGAAAATTCTCTAACTTGATTTAAGGAACTCCTGATGTAATCATTGATCTTCTATTTGAGAATAGTACTTTGTCATTATATTCTAGTCTGGAATGCTCTTTTTTCCTTAGTCCGGTTGTAAATCTCCGGCAAGTATTTATCGGGAGGCCTATTTTATGCACCCTATGATCCTCATTCTATTAAATATCTATGTCGTTGCTTTCTAAAAAACATGCAAAATTTACGAAGAAAAAAATAAACATGAAAAAGAGTGTGTTAAGACAAGAAGTAACGCCGGTCCTCATTAGAGTTGCCAATCTTGACTAGCCGAGTTGCTTTGTTTGGTTGTTGGCCCAAACTAAAACAGAGAGAGCTAATTCCCTAAAACCCAGACTCCATATCCGTAGCTGATTTCTTCAGAAAAAAATGTCAGACCTCCCGGAGATACTGTTCAACATCCTTTCACGGCTTCCACCCAAGGACTTGATTCGGTTCCTCTGCATTTATAAAGTTTGGTATGCCACCATCAACGACCATCGCTTCATCAAAGCGCATCTTCAACGCTCCATCCAAACCAATTCCGGTCGCACCATTTTACTCAAGTCACGCAACGCTCCTCCGTCAGATTTCTTTTCATCGCCTTTTGACGACAGTGAAACGTTCGGGACAGCGGTCAAAATTGAGCAGCCCTTGAAATGCCCTGACGACTCCACTACAATATTGGGCTGCTCAATGAATGGTGTTGTTATCAGCAAAGCATCAAAAGATTGAAGTAAAGCATATCTGATTCCAAGACAACCTTGCCTACCTATTCACAAAGTCACTGCTGAAGTCTACCTTTTAGAAGCTTGTCTGTGGTCTTGGTATGTGTAACTATTCATTTGCTTTCCTTTATAGTTTCTTGTAATTAGTTGTATTTGGTTACTTGCCCTCCACTCCACACATAATTGTTATATACACTTCCGTTCCGTTGAGAGACGAATAAATCATTAGAAAAGTGAGTGGGATATTAGTTCAACAGTAAGGGATGCAGTTTGTAATAGGTTCCTGTTTTCAGGTAAAACTGGATTTGTACACTATAATTATAGGTACACTAAATTTGACTTACAGCTCCAATTACCACCACAAACAGTGATCACACTGTTTTTCTCCTCTCAATTGTTTGTTTGGTGTTTTATTTATATTTTATTTACATGTGGATGCCATTTGAATCATTGTGGAAAGAAGGGGCTGGTTTCCTTGCACTGTCTTCTACTTATTACTAGATCTTTCTGGTTATTACTGTTATTTCCACCTGTTGTTGACACAATATCTTGCATATCAAATTTTCAATTTTTACAAATGTAGGATATCGGCAGTAGAGTTGAGCCAAAAGGATAAAGGGGTAAGTTTCAATTGAGGAAGTTGGATATTATTTCTAGCCCTTGGGATGGTTTGGTTGATTACTTTAGTTATAGTCTATAAGGGTAGATTTGGCTAATTCCAGTTACTGTCTCGAAGTTTCAAGATTGTCGAGTAAAGTGATAGTTACTATTTGTTGAAGTTAGTTGCAGTTGGTTGTCACTTGTCATGCAATGTTGTGTTCGTTTTTTAGGTAATCGGAACAGGATTTTGTGTTGGTGTTGTGAATGTTGTATGCATTCAGATCCTCTAAGTTCCAAATGTGTCCTTTTTGGTTGGGAGGAAAAACAACACCACAAAGCAGGAAGGTGCAAGTAGTTGGAGCTTTTGCTTTGAACTTTCTGTAAGAGCACTTCAGTGTAGGAAGGCCCCCCATGACAATTGGCAATTGAATCCCCTCCACTGAATAGTAACCGCCTTTAATAAACAGTAATTGCCTTTGCATCTCCACCCCTAAACTGAATAGCCACGGTAGTAGACAATAGAATATTAGTATTTTTTTTTTATAAAATAATAAAAAATAATTTTAAATTTCGAATGGGATTTTTAATCAATCTCGTCACGTCATGTGTCATTATCCGAAAGTAAATTTTTTGTAGATAGATTACAATAAGATTTTTAGCCAATTTTGTCGCGCGACATGTTCTTAATTGTTTACAATCGTTAAAAATATTGAAATGTGATGTAAAGTGGGAGAAAATGATAAGGTATTTACAGAAAAAAAAAATTTATTTATTTTTGAAAATTTTCGGATCTTTAATATTTTTTTTAAAATTATTAACTTAATTAATCTGGACCATTGGATTACAAAAAAAAAAAATATTGAAATCCAACAGTCCAGAATGTGACACGTGGCCCACCATAACATTTCTGGTTTTTTTTCCAATTTTAATTTTTAAGGCCTAAAACCTTGGACCATTGATCTGGAAATCAACGGTCCAGATTCAAAGGTAACTGAGTGGGGCTGACATGCGGGTCCCAGCGTATGAAAATGTGTTGGAGACGTGCCCCCACGTGCAAGTGTTATGCACGCACCTAACGCAAAATTTTTTATAATGTGGCTAACATCTGCCTTGCATCACAAAGCCCTTAGGCACTCAGGCCTTGGATTCCTGCCTGCCTTCTCCCATGGACTCCCTCTTAGCCCAATTGCCCGAATGGGTTGAAGCAAGTTTGGGAGGGAATTGGGTTGCAAATGAGAGTAGTCCAGCGGGCTAAACCCAACGCTGGAATTGCTCTAAACTAAATGCATGTTCGTGCTGCACGGTACAGCTGACCTACTAGAGGAGAAGCACGTCTACGGAAGGGCTGATATCCTGCCTGGTAGTGGATGCCACTCCTTCCACAAACGACTTGATTGTTGCCTAGCTTGTCACAGGAAACAAAGGTCTAAGGTTGTTGGTAGTTGCGACGGCTAGCATCTATGTTGCTACGCCTACTTCTACATACTTTGATGGAGTTTGTCTGCAAATTTCATCAAATTATTAGAAAATTGCCGTAAAGTTTTGAAACTCCTTTTGATATTCTGGTTAACATTTTTCATATAAAATTTACAAATTAATAAATAAGATACCTGAATAACTAGTTGAACATGTCTTAATGAGTATCAGAGATGTGAATATTTTTTGTTTTGTTGTATGGTAGGCTAGCGATAACCTACTAATTATTAACGATTTTCTCCGAACTGCAGGCGAAATATCTCATTCATTCCATGAGTTTTTAGCTTCTACCTTCACAAGCAAGTTATCTTCTGCAAACATGAGGCATTTTATTGAATATTTTTTGTACATTAATGTATATGCAAACTTTCAAGGCTAGCTAGATGTTCCATACCTGACGAGTTACTTGTCTATATCAAACTCAACTTTGGCAAAGAAAATATTGACACAACTGAGGTTTATGAACTGTAATGAAACTGAAAAGTATAGCAAATATTAAAATAGAGCAAGAATTTTCAAGAAAGTGTTGTTGACTCACTGTTTGGTTACCCTCATAACTTGTTTCGTAGCCCTCTCTTCTTATCTCAATCTCCTCACATGGCTACGTAATAAGAGACACAAATAAAGGAGTATGAAAAGAATTTTTTTCTTCGTCAAAAATTACAGAATTGAAAAACAAGTGTGTTGGCTATCTAGATACCAATAGGATTATCTCCGGATTCTTTTGGCGAGGATCCTGGAGATTCGTATATTGTTCGTTCATTGTACATCGTGATGTTAGTTTTTGTCAGGTACTGATTGTATTTAATTTTAAATAAAAACATTTAAAATAATTTCTAACTGCACGATGTACAATGAACAAATATGATTCATGGATTCCCGAGATCCCTATCTTAAATGATTTTTTTTTTGTCTTACACAATGTGGTGATTTTTTCACATTTTTCTGAAGAAAAAAAAATGTGTATATTATTTGAGAATTGTTATTAGCATTCCAAAAATCACATTCTACACTCCCCACAAGAATGTAAAAGAAAAAATCGTTGAGAAATCGGGGGTGGCATATGGGACTCTTATAACTTGAGGGGATATTCGTATGCTTTTCAGGTAATTTCCCTTTTATTTTGTTGTTATAAGTTGAATGCACTTTTGGATTCGTTTCCGCTTCAACTTATTGACATTATCACTTTAAATTTTGTAGATCTAATTGTTTGAAACTTTGCCATACTTAAGGTCCAAAAACTATGCGAGGGTGTGGATGGAGAACCCTTAGTTATTGCCACGGATTTGCAGTTGGGACACCAACTTAAATATGTCCCATCATAAGCTGAAAAGCGGTATTTTTGCTCAAAAATCGGTACGTGTTTGTTTCAGTTTTAATAAACTTACTGAATTTTTATTACGAATTGGTTGTACTTACATATGCAACACCAATTTTGTCGGATGCAGGCTCTTGTCCACCTAATTACTTTGACCAAGAAAGAAAAGATGGTGTCTTACTGGAACGTCATGTTTGATGATGTTGAGGCTGGTAGGATGCAACACCGAAGGAGGAAAGTAAAGGTGTTGCAAATCCTGATCATGACTCCGAGGCAACTCCTTTATTCGAACCGAAAGGGAAGGCGAAGATAGGATACCATGCACATGTGGGAGCATTGCCATCATCATCCTAGTCAGTGTTGAGTATTTAAATCCTCTTAAATTGTGGTTTCAATTTAGACACTTGTATTGTTTCTAAACGGAAATCAGTTTCGGTGGAGTTATGATATGAAATCACCGTTTTTTATATGCAGGAGTATGAGTTTGTTTCTAAGCAATAGTTTGAAGAATTTTCAGCGATGATGGATGTTCGGTTGAGGATAGTTATAGAGGAATTAAAGGGGGGGGGGTGGTGTGCTTGCATGGAGTTGGCTGCCGAGGTTGAGCGCCTTCGAGGCGACGCAGCTGTAAAATTGTTTGACAAGCCCCACCCGATAAGTCGGTAGGGTCAGGGTGGGACATTGATACTGTCCTTGAGGATGAGAAGGTCGACAATTCCCCTGATAAGTTGGTAGGGTTCCACCACCGCACCTTCCCCTCAACCTAAAACCTCTATTAGCGAAGGGAAGACACCTCGAGTAAAAGACATAGTCGAAGTGACAACCCCTGCAGTGAATTTACCTACTTTTGATGTTGTCGATCCATCTGATTTGGGAGCCCCTTCTTGGTAAGGGAATGCTGTTGAAGCGTAAAGTAATGCAGCTAGTGCACTCGTTCACCCCTATCGAATCCTATAAAAGAAGGAAAGTTGGCGATGGTCATTCCACCTAGGATTTTGTTGTTGCCCTAGATCCTATGCAGATCATCCCTAAGCTAGATGTGGAGGTTTTTATCAGCGTCTTGATGCGTTGGGTGGGGTCGCCGAGGTAAGTTCACTTTCAGTTGTCATTCAAACAATTAAATATGAACTTGATGTCATATATCTGCAACAACCTATGGTTTTTTTTGTGTACCAGCGATAGGCTGGACCTATACGGTTTAGCTACTATTGGTCAGTTTTTTTTTACCACACTCATCCAGTCCAAAGGTACTTTGAACAACAATGTAAGTAATTGTTCTTCATTTGTAACTTGTTTCTATTTACCACATTATAAATGAGTACAAGAGTTTAATTTTGGCTTTTACAATGCATTTGACGTTGGATTTAGCACATCAACGTCGGCTTTTACCTTCTGAGGAAGAGATCGATAAAGCATCCTACAGATTTCAAGGCACGGTGGACAACTGCTGACTTTTATGTCTAGGTAAGTGTTATGTCATTATTGTTACTGTAAAACCCTGTCCTTATTTTTACGTATTTTGTAATATTATCGAACGTATGAAATTACCAAATTAACCTTGAAGCATGAACGTTGACTTTACATTTCGAAACATCGAACGTTTTTCCGATATTTCACGTTTCGTCTTTAGTGACCTTAATTTGTGAGCCAATGGGACCCATTTTGGATCCTTGTCCCCTTGTTCCTCCCCCTACCCGTGAGTCACCCTTCCCATTTTTGCATTTTCTATCAAACCAAACACACACTCTCTCTACAAACTCTCTTCCTCACCTCTCGGCGCTCTCCCAAACCAACCTTCCTAGAGGGTTTTCACTCAAACAAATCACACAACAATAACCATGGCACCACCACCATCACCCCTGTGAACTCAGAATCGAAAGAAAACCCTTCAAACTCTTCCAAGCTCGCTACACAATGCATTCACTGTTCACTAACTTTTTCGACTAGTTTTCACATTCTTCGGTGAAGTTAAGCCTCGAACCTCATCCAAAAGTTGTAGATTGTGTTTTGGTGTATGTTTCGAAGTAGTTTTGAGAAGTTTTGGTGATGTTTGGATGTAGGAAACTCATGGGGAAAGCTTCCCCAATTTTCAGGCGAGGACTACCATTTTCGAGGCATTTTCAGCCAAACCACGACGAGTTAGCTTTTGAGAAAGGTACTATTCTCTTCGTCTCATTGAGAAGTAAGATTTTTTTTTTTGAATCACTCAATTTCGTTGAGTATTGAAAAAGTTATGAACGTTTAATGTTTAAAGTTCTACACATTCATAACTACATTTTGGCTTTTGAATCACTCAATTTGGACTTGTATCGAGCTGGGAATGGGCTCTTGAAGTTGGCAAAAAAGTCTAGGATTTTTCTAGAAATTTGAAGGCCTGCGCGTGGAGCACATGCACCTCCGTTGCTGTCCACGGTGGTGACCATGGCTGTGCCGGCGACTTTTCCGGCAACTAATCTCACAGCGTGCGATGGTGCCTGGCCTCATTGACGCCCCCCAGTGACGGCACATGGGGGAACCCGAGGTCCACTCTTAGGTTTTTTGATGTCCTGAATCTGTTTACAACATCTGTTTTCTCAAAGTCAATCGTTTAAGTAGAGTTTTATTAATTGGTCCCTTTATATGCTTAGGTGCGTTTGTTAGTAACATTTCCATCCTCCCTAGTCGAACGACTCTTTGGCGACGGAGTATCTGTGAGTAGACCCCTTCTAAATTGCATGATTTTATTATTAGAAATGCATACATGAAAAGTATGATTTTATGACTACGTTTTATTAAACGTTCATAAATAAATCGGGTTTACACTTTATGAAATATCATGCTTTATCGAATTTATGTTTACTAAGATATTTATGAACATGGATTTATGATATTATGTTTGAGCTATTGAGCCCCGATGAGATATATTTTGGAAAGATTATGTTCATGATTTTCTGTGCTTACTTAGTGGATATTGATATTTATATATGCCATCAAGCGAGTGATGTAGTGCCATCGAGCTGGCAATGTAGTGCCTTCAGGTAGAAGATATTTATATATGCCATCGGGCGGGCGATGAAGTGCCTTCGAGCAGAAGATATTTATATATGCCTTCGGGCAGCCAATGTAATGCCTTCGGGCGATTGTGATACCACTACTAAACACACTATATATGTTGTATGTTTTAAGAAGGTTTTATGGCATGCTAGGGTTTTCGGTAAACCTATTACTTATTATGCTATATGAGTTTTCTAAAGCTGGGGGTTAGTACATTGAAGAATAACTATTTTAGTATTAGATACACACACACACACACACACACACACACACACAAACACACATACTTGGTCTACTTATGTTCTGTTTTGCGCGGCCTCATGACCTAGGAATGAGGCATACAACCTAAGCTACGAGGCATTGCCATATCAGTGAATTTGTGTCCTTCTCTCTGCATAAGACATTTCTTGTAATCGCACTTTCTAGTACTCATTCCACTTGTATTTCGAATTAGCAGTATGCTCTGAACATGTCATGCATTATCACTTTTAATTTGTTGGTAGTTGAATATTATATTTTATTAAGGTTTGTAATTGATTACTATTTTGTGTCGTTACGCTCGAAATTTATATGCCTGTTTCACATTTTCTCTACATATGCATTCTTTAAATGGCTTGCGTCACCTTCGGGTATCAACCAACACATGGCCATCCCATTGTTATTCAGACACCGGAATTTGTGCCTGTTAGATTGGTATCAGAGCATACTTAGGATTTTATTCTTTCCACTTGGTAGTCATAATCCTTCATGCAGCCACAATTTTTCATCTTTCTAAATCTTGTTTGCCTCTTATCAGAATCATGGATACTCATGATGGGAATGTGCCTTGCCGACCTCGTTCTAGTTTGATGGGTGGAATGCAACAATTGACCTTTACTCTGCAACATGTTTTCCCTAGGAACATAGGGCATATTCGTACTTACATGGAAATTGCTCAGAGTCAGGGTGTTACTGAGCTGAATGTAGTTGGTGCCTATGAGGAGGCCGAGGATTGGTTTGAGAAAATGGAGGACACTCTGGAATGTATGTCCTGCTTAGCAGCTGAATGGGCAAAGACCGTAGGTTACTTTCTCCAGGGTAATGCGAGATTTTGGTGGAAATCAGTGAATAACTCTCGGCTACCTAACTCGATGATGACTTGGGCTACTTTCAGGATACTCTTTGGCAAACAATTTTTGAGCCCCAAGTACCAGTTGAGAAAGTGACAGGAATTCTTGAGTTTTCATGAAGGTAACTTAATGATTACGGAGATGGATAATACTTTTCGGTGATTGGCGAAACACCACTTCCATGTCTATGGGAACCCTCAGGAGATGACGGTACAAATTGAAATTGCTTCAAATGATGACATCTGCAAACTCTTTGCACCACAAACTTATGCATCATATGAATAGATTATTTAAGCAGCTATGAAGATTGAACAGTCGCGTTGGAATAGAGTTAACCAGAATTAGCCTTGAAATCAGAATTAGCGGGGTCGAGGTTTCAAATCTCGAAGCATGATGGAGCCTTCCACTCATTTTCATTCAAACGCTAGGGCCAAGGTTTGGGACCTTCCGGTAAGGGATCTGGCAATGAGATAACCAAATAGTCATTCGATCACTTCAATCCAGCGGTCATAGTTTATGCATATTGCGGTAGGCATCATTGGGGAGAATGCATTGCAAATGCAGTCTCATGCTTTAAGTGTGGTCGCATAGGACACTATGTCCGTGATTGCCCTTCTGGGCACCCAACAGACAATTATACTTCTGGTTCAGGTTATGGTGGAAGTAGTAGTTCGGGTATTCAGAATCTTGTTTAGAGACAATCGCAATATTCTGGTGCAGCTTTTGTCAGTCATGCTCAGGGTAATCGAGCAAGTTGCAATAATTAAGGTGTTAGGACTCGTGGAGGTCATAGCTGTGGTTCAGGACGACAAGCCATGAACGTATCAATGCCATGTCTCAACGAGAGGCAGAGTAGGATCCCAGAGTAATCACGAGTATGTTACTTGCTTTTGGCCATTGGGCTTGTGTTCTGATTGATTCAGGTGCTACATATTCATTCATATATCCACAATTTGCACGAGTTGTGAACCCGCAACCTACATCCCTTAAGTTTGATATGTTTATACAATTACCTCCTGGAGATTTATTTTTTGCGTAATGGGCATTTAGGGATTGTCCAATTATAGTTGAAAGGGAACTTATGAGGGCCAATTTGATTCCTTTTAAATTAGTAGATTTTGATATCATTTTGGGAATGGATTGGCTATCCAAGCACAATGTGTATGTCGGTTGTAGAGATAAATTGGTGACATTTGATCGACCTGGACGACCAGTAATCCAGTTTCAGGGTAAGTGAAGCATTTTTCAAAATAGTATTATTTCCATCATCAGGACGACGAAGTTATTGCAAGAGGGTTGTGTTGGATTCTTAGCTCATGTGGTCACGCAAGGCGAACCTTCCCTATGTGCTAGGGATGTGCCAGTGATGAATGAATTCACCAATGTCTTTCTTGAAGATTTCCCAGGGTTACCACCTGCAAAGGAAGTTTAATTCATCATCGACTTACTTCTTTAGTACCATATCGAATAACACCAGCTAAATTGAGGGAGTTAAAGATTCAACTTGAGGAGCTTGTGGATAAAGGCTATATCCAACCCACCATGTCTCCCTAGGGCGATCCTGTACTATTTGTGAGGAAGAATAATGGGTCGATGAGACTCTGCATCGACTATAGACAACTTAATTGGGTGACAATGAAGAACCGTTATCCCTTACCTCGTATTGATGACTTGTTTAATCAACTGAGGGGTGCTTAGGTATTTTCTAAGATCGATGTTCGTTCAGGTTACCATCAGTTGTTGATCCAGAATGAAGATGTACCGAATACCACTTTTCGCACTTGGTATGGATGCTATTAATTTTGTGTCATGCCTTTTGGATTAACGAATGAACCTGCAACATTCATGGATTTGATGAATAGAGTTTTCAGACCGTATCTTAACCGGTTTGTAATTGTATTTATTGATGGCGTCTTGATCTACTTCAAGAGCAATGTCGAGCATACGAAACATCTGAAGTTAGTGTTGGAAAAGTTGAGGAAGCATCAGCTGTATGTGAAGTTTAGTAAGTGTCAATTTTGGCTAGACCTGATTAGTTTCCTCGGGCATGTGGTTTCCCCTGAGGGAATTTGCTTGGACCCTCAGAAGATTTCTACATAACCGAAAAATGTCACAGAAGTAAGGAGTTTTCTTGGGCTAGCTGGTTATTACCAAAACTTGTGCATGATTTCTTGGTGATTGCCTTGCCTTTTACTAAATTGACCCAGAAGAGAGTCAAATTCAAATGGGATGAAAACTGCGAACGGAGTTTCCAGGAGCTTAAACATCATCTTACTCATGCCCCCGTCCTTGCTCTTCCAGATGATGGCGGTGAGTTTGAAATCTATAGTGATGTATCCTTGTCAAGCTTAGGTTGTATTCTGATGTAGCATGGGAAAGTCATGGCCTATGCTTCCAGACAACTCAAAACTCACAAGAAAAATTACCTTACTCATGATCTGGAACTTGAAGTAATAGTTTTTGCTTTGAAAATCTGGCGACATTACTTATATGGCAGAAGTGCCGTGTCTTTACGGATCACAAGAGCCTGAAATACGTCTTTACCCAAAAGGAGTTGGACTTGAGATAAAGAAGATGGATGGAACTCATTAGTGACTACAATTGCACAATTGAGTATCATCCTGGTCATGCAAATGTCGTAGTAGACGTTCTTAGTTGAAAATCTTATGGATAGCTTGCCTTTCTTCAAGCTATCCATGTTTGTTATTGTTTTCTCTTAGAGGAACTAGCATTATAGTAATGCCAAATCCCCAGGGAGCATTGTTGGCGCACTTCCAAATTAGGCATGTTTTGGTGGATTTGGTTCGAAAAGCTTAAGAGCGCAATCAGCAATATGCAGACCTAAAAGAACAGGTGCATAATGGTTTGAGGCAAGATTTGAGGATCCAGAAAGATGGAGCCTTGATGATAGGGAATAGATTATTCGTGCCTAAAAACAATGAAGTTGTGAAAAAGGAAATTCTTGATGAAGCTCACATCTCGGCGTATGCTATGCATCGGGAAGTACTAAGTTGTATCACACTATTTGTCCATTCTACTATTGGTATGGGATGAAATAGGATGTTACGTAGTATGTGAAGAGATGTATAATTTGCCAGCAAGTGAAAGTGGATAGACAGAGACTAGAAGAGCTAATGCAGAAATTCCCTATACCAGCTTCGAAGTGGGAGGATATCACTTTGGATTTTGTGTATGGATTACTGAGCATGGGATTAAGGTTAAATGTCATTTGGGTGATTGTGGATAGGTTCACTAAGACTACTTATTTCTTTCCAGTTCGACAAAATTACACATTGGAAAAGCTACCACAGTTGTTCATTGATAATATTGTTAAACTTCACGGTGTACCCGTCACCATTGTTTCAGATAGAGATCCAAGATTAACCTCTAAATTTTGGAGAGCTTTCCATGACACCATGATTACTTAGCTTTTGTACAACACTGCCTATCACCAACAGACTGGTGGTTAATTTGAGAGGACAATCAAAACTTTGGAGAACATGCTGAAGGTGTGTGTTCTCCAATGGAAGGGTAGTTGGGGTAATTATTTGTCATTGATCGAGTTTGCCTACATAACAGTTACCACTCCAGCATCGACGTGACACCTTTTTGAAGTACTGTATGGAAGGGCATGCCAGACACTACTGTATTGGACTAAGATTAGTGAGCGAGTGTTAGTGGGGCCAGTCGACCCCACTAATGCTAACATCCAGTTAATAAAGAGGAATTTGAAGACGGCGCAAGATAGACAGAAGAGGATTGATGATCGACATGCTAGGGATCGTGAGTATGAGATTGGTGATTTTCTCTTTTTGAAGTTGTTGCCCTAGAAGGGTGAGGTTCGTTTTGGTAAGCGAGGGAAGTTGAGTCCTCGATATGTCGGGCCCTACAAAATCACAGAGAGAATTGGCACGGTTGCTTATAGATTGTAGTTACCACCAATGTTGTCACATATACACGATGTATTTTATGTTTCCATGCTTCGGAAGTACATACTTGATCCATCTCACATTTTGCAGACACAACCGTTAGAAGTGAGTCAAGACATGCGTTATATTGAGGAGCTAGTGGCGATTATCGATTGATAGGATAAAATACTGAGAAACAAGTTCATCCAGTTAGTAACGGTGCTATAAAGGAACCACATAGTTGGAAAAACGACGTGGCAAATGGAAGAATTGATGAAGAGTCAGTATCCGTAGCTGTTTACTTAAGGTTGTAAATTTCGGGGATGAAGTTCTCTTAAGAGCGTAGATTGTGAAACCCCATCCTTATTTTTATGTATTTTGTAATAATATCGAACGTATGAAATTACCAAATTGCACTTGAAGCATAAACGTTGACTTTACGTTTCGAAACGTTGAACATTTTTTGGATATTTTATGTTTCATCTTTAATGGCCTTAATTTACGAGCTAATGGGACCCACTTTGGATCCTTGTTCCTCCCTTACCCGTGAATCCCCCTTCCCCTTTTTGCATTTTCTATCAAAACACACCATCTCTATAAACACTTTCCCTCACCTCTTGACTCTTTCTCAAACCAACCCTCATAGAGGGTTTTCACTCAAACAAATTACACAACAGCAACCACGGCACCACCACCATCACCCCTATGAACTCAAAATCGAAATAGAACCCTTCAAACTCTTTTAAACTCGCTGCATAGTGCATTCATTGTTCACCGAGTTTTCTGATGAGTTTTCACATTCTCCGGTAAGGTAAGCCTCGAATTTCATCCAAAAGTTGTAGATTGTGTCTTGGTGTATGTTTAAAAGTAGTTTTGAGAAGTTTTGGTGATGTTTGGATGTAGGAAACTCATGGGGAAAGCTTCTTCAGTTTTCAGGCGATGACTACCATTTTTGAGGTATTTTTTAACCAAACCACAACAAGTTAGCCATCGAAAAAGGTACCACTCTCTTAGTCTTGTTGAGAAGTATGATTTTTGTTTTTGATTCACTCAATTTCGTTGAGCATTGAAGAAGTTATGAACATTTAAAATTTGCCTAGTTTCCAGCAAGTTCCCCATATTCCCATGGACAAGCCAACTTTTAGGCAATTTTTTGGCCAACTTCGGCATCCACTCGGTCCCAACTTTCAACATTCCTAACTACATTTTGGCTTTTGAATCACTTGATTTGGACTTGTATCGAGCTCAGAATAGGTTGTTGAAGTTGAGGGAAAAATTTGGGATTTTTCCAGAAATTTGAAGGTCGACGTGTGAAGGCTGCCATGGTCGACGTGTGGAGCACATGCACCTCCGCTGGAGATACTCTACTCCGTCCCCATCTACAACGGCAACCACAGTAGTGCTGGCAAATTTTTCGGCGACCAATCTCGAAGCGTGAAGTGGCAAGTGGCCTCCTGAGCTGCCACTAAGTGGCGACGCGTAGAGGAACGCGAGGTCTCTCCTTAGGTTCGGAATCCATTTACGACGTTTGTTTTTCCAAATTCAATCGTTTAAGTGGAGTTCTATTAATTGATCCCTTTATGTGCTTAGATGCATTTGTTAGTGATGTTTTCATCCTCCCTAGTCGAACGGCTCTTCGGCAATGGAGTATCTGTGAGTGAACCCCTTCTAAAATGCATGATTTTATTATTAGAAATGCATACATGAAAAGCATGACATTATGACTACGTTTTATGAAACATTTATGAGTAAATCGGGTTTATGCTTTATGGAATATCATGATTTATCGAATTTATGTTTACGAAGATATTTATAGACATGGATTTATGATATGATGTTTGAGTTATTGAGCACCGATGAGATATATTTTGGAAAGATTATGTTCATGATTTTCTATGCTTACTTAGTGGATATTCATATTTATATATGCCTTTGGACGGGCGATGTAGTGCCTTCGGGTGGAAGATATTTATATATGCCATCGTGCGGGTGATGTAGTGACTTCAGGCAATTGTGATACCACTACTAAGCACACTATATATGATATATATTTTACGAAGGTTTTATGGCATGCTAGAGTTTTCTGAAAACCTATTGCTTATTATGCTATATTTTACGAAGGTTTCATATTAGTGAATTTGTGTTCTCCTCTATGCGTAGGGCATCTCTTGTAATCGCACTTTCTAGTATTCCTTCTACTTGTATTTCGAATTAGTAGTATGCTCTAAACATGTCATGCATTATCACTTTTAATTTGTTGGCAGTTGAATTATTAAGGTTTGTACTTGATTACTATTTTGCATTGTTATGCGCAAAATTTATATGCATGTTTCACATTTTCTCGACATATGCATTCATTAAATGGCTTGCGGCACCCTCGGGTGTCGGCTAGCACGTGGCCGTTCCATTGTCCTTTGGACATCGAGATTGGGTGCGTCAGTTACCCTATATTTCATGCACTTATGTTTGTATTGCATCCTATTTACAAATTGGCAAACATGTCATTGGTTTTTGTTTTATGTGAGAAAATCTAAAATGTGTTGCAACGCATCGATGCAGGAAAAAATGAAATTGGAATATGCATAATTTGAGACCCTTGGTGGAGGAAATGGTAAGGGCAAGTCCAAGGCAAAGGCAAAAGAAGCTCCAGTTTTTACACCTTCTAAGCACCTAATGAAGGTCATCTCAGCCAATGCAAGTGCGACACCACACACGCGTGCATGGAATGATGTGGACCAACTATTCATTCCATGTCAAGTGAATGTCGGCCATTGGATGTTGGCTAATGTCTATTTTCTACGTCGCACGATCACGATTTATGATTCACATTCATCAAGGTTGGGGTGGACAAAAATGAAGAAACAACTTGCTCATAGGTGTTTCGTAATACCCCAACTGCTAAAGGTGACTGGATTCCCCACTACGTGAAATGATTTGAAGCTAATTGCCAAAGCAATGGATAAACCATTTGAGATGTTGCGAATAGAATGACGGGTACGTTCCTTTCGTACTTATCTCAAACTTAATTGTAAATGTCTTAAATATCTACGGTGTTGTAACCTAGAGGAATTGTTTTCAGGTAGGGTGGACTACGAAGTTTTGTTACTCAAATTTGGTGACTACTTATCATCGGGCTTGGACACTGACCATGTACAACCTCAGAACATGCCTTTTTTTAGACTCAAGCTTGCCATTGAGTTTATCAGAAGTCGTGCATTTGTGTGAATCATTATGTGGACCCCATTTATTTCAGTAGTTTTATTGTTATAACCAAACAATTGGGTTACCATTCAAATTGTAATTTGAGTACTTAGTATGTAATTGTAATTTTAGTACACTTTGCCATTGCATTGTTTCAGTATTCATTATGTATTCTTACTTTTATTACTTAGCGATTGAGGGCTTTTTCTTTCATTTGTTGCATTAGTGTTAGTGTAATTTTAGTACATTTTGCAATGACATGGTTTTAGTATTGAGCATCTAATCTTTATTTTATTACTTGGCAATCAATGGCTTTGTGTTGGCATTTCTACTTCTAAGGTTTCCTGATGTAGCAAGCTGTGTGCATGTCTTGTTGATGGCATGTGCATACATGTCATCTGCATGACTTGAACATGAAATGCCTAGTACTAGTTTTTGTATTGTATGTAAAAAAGCAACATTGGAAATGATAGTGGAATTCCATTAATGTACATAGATAACATTGAACTAATTAAACATTAAGGTCATTTTTATGACAAACCACACACGGAATGTCAAAATAAAACAAAATTTAAAGGACCCACAAAAGAGTTCACATTATCCCTGGCGAGTAGCCCCAATTGCAAGTGCCTTGTAGTAGTCAACGGTCGCCCATTTACCTTTCACATCCACTTTCATTGCTTAGCGGCGAAATATCTCAAACCCCTCATTGAATCCCGACCAAAAGCTTTGTTTGTATTGCTCAGCCAACGCATGATTATAAGCATAGGGTAACATGAACTTCTCGATCTCTTTTACCATTAACATCTCAAGTGGTCGACGAGCCCTTTTCAATTTTCTCTTCAAGGATGCGATGTTCTTTGCATGATCTTCCTCATGCTGAGTAATCCTCTCTGCAATTGTTTCAAGCTCATACGGGTCGAATGAACCTATGTCTTCCATTCGGGGAGAGGTAGAAGGTGAGGATGAGTAGGTATGGCAAGAAGAAGATTTCTAAGGGAGGTGCGAGGGGAGTAAGGGCAAGAACGGGAAGATGAAGGTTTCATTGCTTAATTGTGATATGGATTTCTTCATTAGAGGGATGCGAGTATGGAGTGTTTTGTGTTTCCGTTTATACACACCAAATCACCAAAATCAAAGGACAATTAAATTCAAAATTGGGCCTTAAATTTTGGCAGTGGTTTGAATTTTCCTTTTGTAAAAATTATGAAAATTTGGTATTTGTAATTTTCGTCCACATGCTATGCATTTCCCATGCGTAGTATATACAAGTTTTCCATGCATGTAGTATGCACATCGTATGCATGCATATTGTATGCACATAATATGTACAGATTGTCCATGTAGAATTTCTTATAATTTCTTTAGTTCTTTAGTTTTTGTCAAAACTTTCTTAAGCTCTTTTAAGGACAACTAAAAGCATGGTACACTAAATGACAAAAAACAAAAGTGGAAGTTGTCATTAATCCCATCTCATTACAATGAGTGGCAATACATATACATTAAAGTGATCAAAAGTATTATCTTGATGCGCCAATGTCCCAATTTTACTAAAAGAACAGTGGTGCAACAAGTTAAGAAGGTCTATGTAAGTTTTAACTTTGGAAGACTACACAAAAAAGGGACCTTTACAGTCTACAAAAAAGGGTGGCCAAGCCAGGCCTAGAACAAATGCCTACGACTGAGGCTGCACTTAATGGTCACGTCTACATTAAGCCAATCCTTGTTAGTCTGGGTGTCGCTATGAAGATTGGCATACGTCCCGAGCAACTTAACTTCTCCCTTGTATGCCTTCTTCTTTTTCATCTCTAGCTCCTCAAGTGTGGAGGCTGATTATGTGATAAAGTTTGCAATATGTTGGAGTGTGTGTGCGCGCCTATGTGGAGTTAGTAATTATAACGCCTTCCCCCTCCCCAAAATAAATTCGGAAGCAAAACACAGTGATAGGACAAAAATAAATTTATGGTTAGTTACAACTCTATTAACCACAGTAAATTTCCTTACTTGACAATTATTCAAAAAAATTATTTCAGTTACTTATGGCTACATCTAACCTCTTTGTTAGACTGCCTACATACCCCCAAGCGGGATCAAGCCATTCATACTTCACCATCATATTTAAACCGTTTATCACTTAAATATTCAAGTGGTGGACGTTTATCATACTAGATTCAAACAATCAAATCATATCAAATATGAAATCAAAATATCGAATTTAACTTAAAAAGGCAAAGTCGGAACACGAGCCACGTGCCGTCATAGGCGGTGGTTTCCAGCGAACGGAAACCAAAATTTCTGACCAACTCTAAACATTACCAAATTTCATAGGATTGTAGAACACACCATAGGGAATAATTTTCATACCTGGGCCAAAGTCCAATTCAGTCAGAAAAACGCCTGAAACTACCGCGATCCGCCCTCGCTACAAAATTGAACTCCGACGCCTCAACGAATGCATGGGTCTTGTTCCTGAGGTTGAGATGAGTCTATTAGTGGTGGTGCTCGATGAAATTAACTTAAGGAATGGCGGATCACCACCAAAAAGTCATCGCACCCACCGATGCTGTTCTTCGTGAAAACGAGGCCAAAACGTCTCAGTTTTCTACTGAAATGGGAGAGTGGAGGTAGGTGTGGAGTGGGAAATTGGTGGCTAAGTGGAATTCATTGCAAAAACGACGAAAATCGCCGAAAATATTACCAGGTCAAAATCAGGTCGTCAGGTCGAGGGGTCTGGGATCGAGTCTGCTGGTCTCTCGCCTATTTCCTTCTCTCATCTTCCCCTAGTTACAGCCACACATGTGGCTTTTCTACCCCAGATGACTACTCCAGCAAAGCTGGAGTCTTCTAGATTAATGGTCAAATAACCATTTTACCCTTGTCTTTGGTCGTTCATAACTCCTTTGTTAAAATACGGTTTCGCTAACAGTTTTCGCCTACACATTCGTGGGATTGAGTTTTATCCAAATATTCCAAGAAATACGGAGAAACATATAAGAATAAAGTACGTCCTCGTATAATTCTTTTTAGCCAACTAGGGCCATTTACGTCTTTTTAACTTATTGAAAAAAAATATACTCTGTGAATATAAATGTGTTGTAACCATGAATACTACACAAAATACTTAATTTAATAAAAAAATCCAAGAAAGGGATTTCACATTTCCCTTCATTTGAATTTTATCACTAAATCATATATCTAAAAATAAACAAGGTATTACAGTAATGTGAAATGTTGTCGTTTAATAGGTGAACAAAGACATGATTGCCTATCAAAAAGGCAAAAAATTGGTACCAACAAATTGTTCTGGTTCCCTAGACAAGTGATGGATACATGTCAACAAAAAATACATTGGTGGGATACATTCCCTAATTTTTTTAAGAAAAAAAATGCATGATAAAGAGCAATTTATTATACGCTTTGGGATTCTCTTCAAGAATTTGCGCCAAACGGGATGATACTTACTCCATTATTTTAAGATTTTTTTTATTGGAAAATGCACCATCCTCATAGTTGTGTAAATCCCAAGCTAAAAATTGGAAATTGGTTAACAAATTTTAGCATCCATGGTTTGTTTGTAAATGTATTAGTTGGCTTCATAACCTTATTTATAAGACAAGGCAGATGAGTTGTACATATGTTGAACATGACCTCATATTTATGTCTTGTCCTAACCTACTTGAGGTGTGGATTCCATGTAAATGTGTAAGATGTATTTTCTTCTTATGTCAACTCATAAATGTTGAATAATAATATGTTACAAAAACAAAAGGGAGTTTTAATTAAGGTTTTATTTGGCCACTTAATTTGACTTAATGGATTTTCACCCACATCATGGTAGACTTGTATAAATATTCTTTTTCACATAGACCCCATCCCATTTTGTGTGGGTTATAAACGTGAAAACTAAACATCCTTCTTATATGCACAATATGCACAACTTAATGCATGCACAGTATATGCATAACACATTCACAAGGAGCTTCTTTTACCATTTAAAACAAAACACTTTAATCCAAAAATACCATGACATGCAGAATACATGCACATTATAGGCACACCCCATGCAATGGAAACAAACATGTGGTGTTGGGATATCAACAAGTTCCCTGGAAGTCCGTTGGTTTGCAAATAAGCAAGCTGGAATGGCGTGTTTGTAGGGTAATTGCTCAACATCGAATTTTGGGCAATTGCAAGTCTTGTATATCGACCACGGCTTCACCGTCCACGTGGTACACATGAAACTTGGTGTCGTTTAGTTTATGGACACATATGGGCCTTGTATCTTGTACCTTTTTTCTTAATTTTTTTCACCGACATCGGGGCACAACGTGATAGTGGTCATACGCGCTATATCCCACCTTTGACGACACCATTTTTGCAACACCACCCTAATGAAATCGATCAAGTAAAGTATAGGCAGCCCCCTCGCAAAGCGCAACATTGCATTAATGTTCTTGGAAATGTTGATCATTACGTTGTATCTCTTCCCTCATCATGTGACCAATAACCAGTGCGTTACCTTGCGGGTGACGGTCCTTCAACAAAGCCAAATTACACCAGTGGGAAACTTCATCTTTGGCAATCCTAAACCCCCGCACCACCTTTTCGGTATACGGAAATCCACCATGGACACCGGGTATCCTTACACTTGACAATGAGACGCCCATTCGAAGATGAATCGACCATGTACTAAAAATTTCCTTTAATCACTTTCAATTGAAGCCTTCATGACAGATCTTGACTGTCGACAAAAAAGTGACCCTTTTTCAAATATGGTTGTCAATTCGCGTTTCCCTAGACACCATAACTTACGTTTTTCATGTAAGCATAAGAATTGGAGGTAGATTTATATGTGTCTTCCACAATCGTACTTCTCTTGCGCTTCCAATTTTTGACATGTACACCTCCATTTGGTTGTACCTCATTACTGTCAGCCATGGACATGACATTTTCAGTTGAAAACTAGTCATGACAGTTGAATCAAATCCGTATTGCCATGAAACAAAGTCCACCATGGTAACCCAATTTATGTCATCACTATCTTCAAAAGGCACCTCTGTAGTACCCAAAACCCTTTGTTTGGTAGCTAAAGTACTCATTACTTCAAACATTGCATTAGAGCATAGTGGCACCTTAGTGGGAGGTAGGTTCATATTGTCAGGGATATCAAGCATCGATACATATATAGGTGTCACCTTCATAGAAATAATTGCCAAGCTATACTCCAAAAATACCACATGTCACTATCGTTCCCAATGAACATAAGTTTGTTTGCATGGAACCCCAATGGAAGTGAGTAGACAAGAGTAACCATGTCAATGCCACAACACACGATCTTCGAAACAATCTCCAAAAACTCTAGCATTTTTATGGATTTAGACACAACAACTCCTTTCTCTTCACCACCTACATACTCCTTTTCCTTATCGAATATAACCCACTTCCCATTATGAAAAAATCATTGTAGGTACTTCCCCATGTTTTTTTTTTTTTGAACAAACCTGAAATTACACATAACATAGGTGCATCAGAACTAGTAAATATTCGCATTTGTCATATTAAAGTACAGGCATGCCCATATGCACATTGTATGCACACGACGGAAAAAAATTGGTCAAATCTTTGAAATACAACACTTCAAACAGAAAATGGAACATACCCACCATATCCATAAATCATTGATATAGAAACTTAGAAATAAACACCCTACCTTAATATCTTGAAAACCGAGCAGATGGACGGGCTACTGAAATGTGCCTGTCGAACCTTCAGTCTCCGGAAAGGATGGAATTTCAGTTGCTAGAAGAATTTCTTTTGTTTGGCAATGGAAGAACTTGTTGTGCTAACACATAAATAGGAGAGGGAAAAATGGAAGGAAAAAGGAAAACCTTGGAACAATGTGCTATGGGCCTAGGGATTATCTTAACTACCTCACTTTTATGTCTCGTCACCTTTATTGTCAACTTGGGTTCCCTCCAAAATCGAAAAACAATTTAGAAAGAGAGGGAAACCTGCCAAGGTCCCTCAATAATAATAATATATTATAAAGTTAATGAGTTTTAGTTGAGGTCTTGTTTGGGTACCTAGTGGTTTGTAACCTTGTATATAAGCTAAGGAGGGGAAAACATTTTTCTTCCCACAAATTGGAACCAACTTTCAAGTTGGGACAAAACAGGATTGTTAGGGATTCCTACAAATTTTGTAGGTCACATGCATCAAATACTCACCAAAAAAACACTTTCAACATATTCCCTCTTTTATCCAACATGTTTTGATCCACATCATGCTAAAAAGGCATTCCACTTCTCAGATAACCAAAACAATTCACAACACATACATGTTCAAGTTGAGGCATGAAGCTGAGAATTTTAACCCTGAGTTGAAGGAGTGGTACAACCTCGTTTTGCTAACTATTATATGATGATAAGAGTATTGTGGAATGTATTTACTAACTATTATATGATAATAAATATAAAGACTACATGCGTTTGTTATTTGTGCAGCCTACCATGTCCTAAAGTACCTTAACGTGAAGAGTATGAAATATGTAAATACTAAATAGGAACTATATACATTGTACATACGACATGTAGATGACATAAACACTATATCATGGTGCATAAGTCATGCAAAGGATATGCACATGTCATGCACATGTGATGCACATGACTTGCATGTAAAATATACACTATACGCACTTGGTATGCATACAATTAGAGATTGGGCAGGGAGTTACTTCTACCATTTATAAAACACCATTTATGGCATGCTACTCATATAGTGGATAGAATTACAACATAATCCATAACGATCACATATATCACAATATCAAAATTCGTTAACCAAAATAATCGTATCATATGTAATGGCAGTAGTTTGTACTTTACAATTCACAAAGTCAAAATGTATACATATAAACCAAAACATTGACATAAGGCTGTTGCAACAACCCCAATATGTCTACCTCAAGCACATAACAGAAGACGATGATGGATGGTTAGATATCAACAAACCCAACTGAGCAAACAGCAAAAGCCACTTCGATAACTTTGTTGAAATCCACTCTCAAAAATGTAATATCATCAGTGTGAACAAGAAAGAACTCAAATATTTTACTTCGAATCCTTCACAAGCCAGTCAATGTTTGTAGAAGTTCTTGGAGGATATTATGAACCAACAAACTTCCCTATTGGTGATGGATTTATGATCCCTGGACAACAAATTATGTTGCTCAACACATGATTACTATGTAGAACTAACACAATTCGTAAGTAAAACAAACATATTCATATGTAAAAAATAACACAAACATCAATATGTTCAAAGAAAACCACCACATATGGGCAACCGTATTCCTTACAAAGTATGAAAATGTTCATGTATATTTCTTATGACAAACCCTCTTTAGACAGAGTTTCCTTTTTGCCAATCTCGTTACGTAGTACCAGCAGCGGAATACCATTTAGCGATGCCTTACTTAAGAGGTCATGAAGTTTTCTTCTTCAGACTTGCAAGTTATCATAATTAGCAGCATCCACAATATAACTACAACATGAAAAAAAATGACAAATTCAATAGAACATAAAGTTGCTTTCGAAAGATAAAACATGTGAAAGACTGGTAATCATATCACTGCATATGTAAACAAAAGACTAATAAATCTAGTGTCTCACCAGCAATAACGACATGTTTACTGTCATGGTTGGGAAACCAAAAATAAAAAAAAATTCAAATCCTATACCTAGAAAAATGTACAAATAAGCACAAAAGTACACAATATATGAAACTACACGGCAATATCTTTCCCGCATGATTCGAAACCTGGGTTAACCACCAAGATCCCACAACTTTATTGTTGGCATTCCCTTTTCTTACTTTCTTCATCCAACCTGTACATAAAAAAGATTGCATCAATTAAGATAATTGTGGCAACGTAAATGCCTTAAGTGAGATCGCATGTGCATGTCGTGTGCATTTTGTGTACAATTTTTTACATATTGAACTAAGACTTGTAATTCACAAAAATTTTCAAACTAACACCGATTCGAGATCAAATTCACAAACATTTGCAAGTTCATAACAAAATTAACAAATATTAAGCATTCTGTAACAAACTAACAAAGCCAAATCCACCAACACAACTCCATGAATCTTCAATACCCTAAACAAAAACTAAAACGCAAAACTCTAAGATCAAAACCCATAGTCAAAAATAACAAAACCCACAAACAATAAAAATTTCCATAACACATTCCCTACCACTTTCTTCGACTTCCCATCTCTGGAAATCCAAAAAACTAATTGAAGAAACAAGTAATTAGTTGCAAAAATAGAGACAATGACTGAGTTGGAGAGAGAAAGAGATAAGAGAGAGAGAGAGAGAGAGAGAGAGAGAGAGAGACTGGATGGCTGTGGAAATATAGCTTCCAAAGTTTCACTCGTTAGAAAAAATGGAACTTTCCTGTCAAAATGGAAAATCCGGTACAAAAGTCATATTTTTAAGGATTAAACACTGATGCATTCAAGAAACCCTCATTTCGAAGCATTACTCTCGACTTCCCTTTCTTCAAAATCGAAGCTTAGAGATCGAAGCTCAACCTAGAACCTAGAGCTCACAGAGCTCTCCCGGCATGCCTCTCTTCCAAATGACAAAAATGATGAAATGACATCAGGGTTTTTGTATTTATATATGGGTATTTTAGTAATTTTGGTTTTATGCATGGTGTGCATGGATTGTGAATAGCCGGTTTGTCCTATTTCTATCCCAAGATTAAGAAAATGTCATATTTTTGTCTATTTCCCCAGATAGTTTGTTAGTTTGCTAATTTACAAACTTCGTTTTCAAAACATATCATTATAGTTCTTCTCTGTTTCGTTTTGGTAGTCTAAGTCTTTGTTTTATGTCTGTTTGGTCTTCTGGTGTATGAATATTTGATGCCGTGCTGCAATTTGATGTATCTAATAGACGTTGTTCGTTACAGTCTTTGTTCTTGATGCCTGTCTGGGAAGCAGCAGCGAGGCCCCTGTAATAAGAGGTAATTTCAATATAACTAACCCGGATTCTTTATAACGAGAGAAATGAAGAATTCAGGTCTTTTAGTATTTGATTAGTAACATTAGTTTCATCCTTTCAGTTCTTAGAACTTTTATTTTAGTACTCTCACCCTTCTCACAATTCACGTTTCCAACTCCTCCAAAACCACAAATTTCCTTCCAATTTCCAAAAAAATATTCAGATACTATGGAATTTGTTGTGCCATTCCCCCGTCTAGTTATTGCATTTTCAGTGGCGTTGGTCTTGGCTCCGACAGTCTTCGCTCAAGTCAGTTCCCTTTGCACCGCCAACACTATTGCTAGCTTGTCCCCTTGCATGAGTTTTCTCACTAATAGCAGTGCCAATGGTACATCACCAACCGCAGACTGCTGCTGTTCGCTAAAATCCATCACAAGTACTAGCAGGGACTTGTTTGTGTCTCCTTGTGACTGGAAGTATTCCATTCCAATTTCCAGTCAAACGGACTCTAGCCATCTAATGCCAAGGTAAATTTAAAACTTTTGTATTTTCGACAAGGTTTTTCAATATTTTCACATGATTAATTATGTGTATTTTATCGATATGAATGCTAACATGAACATGTGATCAATGGGCAGCCGCTGGTGCACCTATTCCTGCTCCAGGTACCAGTTCAGTAAGTTCCAATATAAGCCTGGATTTCTTATAGGACTAAATATTATACCATGTCAATATATTTTTTTTTTTTTTTTCATTAACCATGCTGATATTCAGAGGACGAGGTCAATAATATAGCCTGGATTTTCATTCATGATTGCAATTGTGTTCTGGGAAATGACTACAAATAAGTGAGCAACCTCCAAGGCAGTAAGACGACAACTCAAAGGCTGAAACAAATTTTAATTAGTAAGCTATCCACCACAGATAGAAAATAAAATCACATGTTTGCTTTCTGACTTGGGTAAACTTGCATCAGAAATAGTGATGATTAACTCAACAGCGTAGGCATTATTATTAGTGTGTATAACTTCTGTATCCGGTTCCTGCGTCGTATTGTTTTCACAAGTGTTCCGTAACCTAATGAGTAGGTCATACAAAGCCGCAAGATTTGAATGTATGTGACTGTTTGATTGTGATTTACGAATAATTAAGTTCAACCTCAACTCCTTGATTCAACAGATTAAGAAGAGCAAGAAGAAACTCTAATGAATATTCTTGTTTAATCTCTAATCCCTTGTTTCAATTTTGCTTCCTCTTGCAAGCTTGTTTGCTGCTCCGCCACATGTACTTGGATTGGATGATGAGGTTGTTTCTCTTTTGCTTTACCCTTTGTTGCCAAACGTAATTCTGATTTTCTGGAGTATGCCTGGGACTCTGGGTACCAACTGAACAAATTGTTGTCTGCGTTTTAATATGAGTGAATGAATGTGCCAAAAGTATCCGCGGAACTTATTCATCTCTGTAGTCTGTAATTCAGGCGACGAATAACTAAACTACTTGACAGTTGCCGTAATTTCATTTTCATGAATTCTATGTCGACCGGATATCCAAATTACAAAGCCAACTTAGCCAACAATCGGAGAATAAGTGTATATGTTATGTAGCCACTGGGGTTAGCACCGTGGTGAGGGTTGGGTCGGTTCGGTGATGAGTATAAGTAGGTTAAGTCTAGAGTTCAAAACCCTCAAATATAATTATAATCAACAAAAGTGAAAGTTTGAAACCTTGCATTGAACTAATTCATATCTTTGGGTTTGACATTAACTTTTAAACGATGACGTCTTGATATGAAATTCCTACAGAAAAAAAGGTCTTAACATGCAATTGTTGACAAACTGGAGGGGATAAATGCAATGAACCCTTTCCACAACTCAATTCCAAAGTTTGTTTATTTTCCAAGTTTCACTTCCTTCGCGGAACAGAGAGGAAGAAACCAATGTCAATACCCTAAACCAAGAAGAGACCAATGTCAGAGTCACGCTTCCCACCGGAGATATTGTTCGACTTCCTTTCTCGGCTTCTGTCCAAGGATTTAATTTGATTCATCTGTGTTTCCAAAGCTTGGTATGACGCCGTGCAGGACCACCATTTCATCAAACCAAACCATATTCTGCTCGCGCCATTTTACTCAAGTCAAATTTATCTCAGGTTGTCTTTCAACGATTAAGCGTTCGAAACAGCCGCGAAAATTGAGCAGCCCTTGAAGTCAAGCAAATCTCATCACAGCAAAGCATCAAAAGATTGAAGTCAAGCAAATCTGATCCTAAGATAATTTTGCCTACTTATTCACAAAGTCATTGCTGAAGTCTACCTTCTAGAAGCTTGTCCGAGGCATTGGCGTAACTATTCATTTGCCTTCCTTTATAGTTTCTTGTAATTAGTAGGATTCGTGATTAGTTTTATTAGGTTACTTGCCCTCCACTCACACATGTAATTGTTATATACACTTCCGTTCCGTTGAGAGATGAATAAATCATTAGAAATGTGAGTGGGATATTAGTCCAACAGTAAGGGATGCAGTTTGTGATAGGTTCCTGTTTTCAGGTAAAACTGGATTTTCACACTATCATTCGTTAGAGGTACACTAAATTTGACTTACAGCTCCAATTACCACCACAAACAGTGATTACACTTTTTTCTCTTCTCAATTGTTCGTTTGGCGTTTTCTTTCTATTTATTTTCTTGTGTATGCCATTTGAAGCATTGTGGAAAGAAAGGGCTGGTTTTATTTTTATTTTTTTTTATCAACATCTCTTGCACTGATTACTACTTATTACTAGATCTTTCTGGTTATTTCCACCTGTTGTTGACACAATATCTTGCGTATCTAATTTTCAATTTTTACAAATGTAGGATATCGGCAGTAGAGTTGAGCCAAAAGGATAAAGGGGTAAGTTTCAATGGAGGAAGTTGGATGTTATTTCTAGCCTTTGGGATGGTTTGGTTGATTAATTTAGTTATAGTCTACAAGGGTAGATTTGGCTAATTCCAGTTACTGTCTAGAAGTTTCAAGATTGTCGAGTAAAGTGAAAGTTACTATTTGTTGAAGTTAGTTGCAGTTGGTTGTCACTTGTCATGCAATGTTGTATTCGTTTTTCAGATAATGGGAACAGGATTTTCTGTTGGTGTTGTGAATGTTGTATGCATTCAGATCCTCTAAGGGCCAAATGTAGTCATTGTGTCGCTTTTGGTTCGGAGGAAAAACAACACCGCAAGGCAGGAAGGTGCAACTAGATGGTGTTTTTGCTTTTAACTTTCTGTAAACCAAATACATGTTCGTGCTGCACGGTACAGCTGACCTACTACAAGAAGAGCTTTTTTACGGATGGGCTAAGATCCTTCTTGGTAGTGGATGCCACTCCTTCCGACAAATGACTTGATAGTTGCCTAGCTTGTCTCAGGGAACAAAGGTCTAAGGTTGTTGCGAGTTGCGACGGCTAGCATCCATTATATTCGTCAAAAATGTAATAGAAATTATAAGAGGAGGAGATTTGGGAGTGACAAAGAGGCATTGTTGTGGATTTTCTGAAAACTCACGTTTGTCCTGGTTTCTTCTCTTTATTGTAATTTTGGTTGAAATAGGATTCGCAACTATAAATCTATTTCGTCTAGTTGCTTTCAGTTTCTGCTTTATTGGAGGAGATTGGTTCTTGTTTTTTATAATGTGCCCTGGATGATATATTCTTTTAATACAAATATTATTTTACTTTAATTTATATTTTGACTGCAAAGAGAGTCATTCGACTTGGGGTGCATAAGAGCCAGCACATCTGCTATAACCAAGGTGGCTATGCTTACTTCTACATACTTCAATGGAATTCATCTGCATATTTCATCAAATTATTATAAAATTAATGTCGGAAAGCTTAGCAACTTTTTTTGATATTCTGGTTCCATATAAATTTTACAGAAGCTATTAATCATTAACGATTTTCTCCGAACTGAAGGCGAAATATTTCTCCTTCATTCCATTAGTTTCTACTTCTACCTTCACAAGCAAGTTATCTTTTGCAAACATGAGGCATTTTGTAGAAGATTTTATTTTGTACATTGATATATATATGCAAACTTTCAAGACTAGCTAGACGGTCCATATCTGACGAGTTATTAGTCTATATCAAACTCAGCCTTGGCAAAGAAAATATTGACACAGCTGAGGTTATGAACTGTAATGGAACTGAAAGGTATACCAAATATTAAAGGGAATTGTTATTAACACTCCAAAAATCTCATTCTACACTTCAAACTTTCTATATTAGAAAAGAAAAAATACTCTTGTGAAGAGTGTAGAATGAGAATTTTGGAGTGCCAATAACACTTCCCATATTACAATAAAGCAAATTTTCTACAAAGCATCGTTGACTCACCGCATGGTTACCCTTGTAGCTTGTGACCTGGCATTCGTATCGTGTTTCTCGTGTTTGTGTTGTTTTCATGTCATGCCCGATAGTTTAACGGGTCGTGTCGTGTAATACCCATTAAAGTAAACGGGTAATATGACCCGACCCGAAATCAACCCGTTAATATTATCACGTAATATGACCTGATTCGTACCCGTTAAGAAAAATATATTTTAAATCAATAAAAATGAAAATGAAAAACATAATTATACTAAATTAGTATATAGATACTAAATTTTAGAGTTGAACCCTTCATAAAAGTTGTAAAGCTTTCCATTATGAGTGATTACTATTTGGGTTAATATTTGAACATTCGGCTGCAAGTGTGAGAAAGCCTTGAGATGCCAATTAGAAGAAGACTCGCTCGAATCCAATCACCTTGGCGCCTCCCAATTAATGAATAGACCATGTGTCTATGATTTAAAGGTCAAGTGATGGAGACTAACTCACAATCAGCCAAAAAGCACTTTTTAGTGGCAATACAAGTAAAAATATGATGAGTCACTACCTTCCAAATGCTTTCGGGCAAAAGCAAAGTCACAGCAGTTGGGCTAATTAGCCTATAAAAGGAAGAATAGGCCCCAGAGATAAGGACACCCAACCAATTAAACAAACAAACATGAAAACTCTGCTCTCAATCCTGATTTGCATCCAAAAGCTAAAATCAACCCAGATTCAGTCCTTTTTAGCGACAAGCTATCTTTCTCTCTAGTTTAAAAGCTTTGCTATCTCCCTTAGTGGCGTAGTATTGATTCCCTTGTGTAAACCTGTTTACCATCCATCCCTTTTTAGCATACAAACCCTTATAATCACAAAGAAAAGTGACTGCAAGAAGTTCAACCTTGACAGACAAGGTGAAATCTTGCCTGAAGCTCTTTGTTTGTTTTCTGAATTTGTAGATCTATTACGTAATGCATTCCCCAGTATGTATTTAAGTCATGTCCACCTGTTGTCCTATTTTAAGAGTCCCATTTTCATCTGGATCTGGTTAGTTTAATGGATAGGCTATCATTAAAATCAATCAAGAACCAAGCAAACAGCTAAATGGCTTAAAGGGGATCTAAACTCCCTTCATACGAACATACAAAACTATAAACTGAAAGTCCTTGGTCACAAGGCAAGAAAAATAACTTAATGTGGACTTAACCCATCCACGACAATCATTTGATAACAAGAAGTCTGAGTAACTTAGGGCACAAGTAATTGACTAAACACACTCTTGTTTTACATCTGCTATACTGAGATAGCAGTGGCACGCCTAGCACTCAGTTAGTTTTGATTGCGAGCCTCAAGGCCTACGCCTAAGGCCCCACAAAAGCACCTTTCAGAACTAACTCTGTTCTCTGCTTACACCACATCAGCAAGTAAGAGTTCAACTACACATCAAAAGTGCCAATCCCTTGGGGAGCTGTGCTGAGGTGCCAAGGACCCTTCCCCACGAAAATCTTCGCCCAAACAATTACTTTTTTCACACTTCTACAATAACTATTATTAATTTTATTAATTTTGCACTCAAATAAAAAACACTGTTCATGAGATTTGGAGGGTTTTAAAAATCTCAACGACCATGTAACCATCGTTTAAAGCGTTGATGATGCACTTATAAACATTTAGGGTAAATTACACAAAACTACCTCAACTATGGGTCGAACGACACTTTCATACCTCATCTTTTAAAAATGATAATGTCATACCTCATCTTACGAATTTGTGCCAATGTCAGACCTCCATCAGTTTTTCTGTTAATTTCTCTGTTAAGTGCTAACATGGCTAAAGACAGGGATCCACTCACTAATCCAACTGGATTAAAAAATAATTAAATATATTTTTAATAAAATATTTTTTTATACAAAATTATGGGACCTCTCTCTCTCTCCTCTCTCTCGCCTCTCTTTCTTCTCCTTCTTTGTGCACCTACATCCCCCAAACCCAGAAACCTTCCCACCTGTCCCTCCCCCCCAACCTTCCTCCACCACCCTCTCTCTTTCCTCTCTCTCTCGCCTCTTTCTCTTCTCTCTCTCTCTCTAGGCACCTGCATCCCCAAAATCCCAAAACCCAAAAACCCTTCCCACCCGTCCTCCCCACCCCCTTCTCCCCACCTGAGCCCACTCCCAAATCAGACATACCCATTATCCCCACCCGTCGATCCTTCGTGTCGGGCCCCACCGAATTAAGCCATGCATCCTCGTCGCCTCGCCTCTCTTGTCCCAGGCCCGACGGACCCGCTGCAAAAAAAAAGAACAAAATATGGATTTTTTTGGTCCAAATTTTTTTAAAATAAAAAGTGAAGAATGGACGAAGGAAGAAGGTGAAGGTGAAGGTGAGAGAGATAGGAGAGAGATTGGATGTGAGAGAGATAAGAGAGAGAGAGAGAAGAGAGAGAGAAAGATGGAACGCAGGGGAGAAAGGGAAGAGAGGGAGAGATGGGTTCGGATCAGGAAGAAAAAGGAGAGAAAGGGAGAGAATTATTGGGGGTGGGTCCCACATGTTTTAAAATAAAAATATTAAAATAATTTATTTTTAATTTATTAATATTTAATTAATATTTTTATCCACTTGGCTAGGAAGTGGGTCCCGTCTCAAGCCACGTCAGCATTTAACAAAAAAACTAACAGAGGTCTGACATTGTCACAAATTCGTAAGATGAGGTATGACATTGTCACTTTTAAAAGATGAAGTATGAAAGTGTCGTTCGATCTATAGTTGAGGTAGTTTTGTGTAATTTACCCAAACATTTATTATGCTTTCACATCTTTCAAACTTATACATTAATGATTATAAATTTTGTTTATTTTAAACTCCCTTAAAAATACAATTCATGAGAGTTTGTATGGTTTTAAAAATTCACACGATCATGTACCCATCCTCAAAGGGTAGAGGATGCGACTATGAGTGTTTGCATATTTTTTTCATATTTTTCGCACATATAAATTAATTATTATAATTTTTTTTAATGTGTTTGGTCTCTCAAAGTAAGACTTTTGTTGAAATGTACACACCTTTGGTCTCTCGGTTTCAAGGGTCACGAAATCCTAGATATCAAGGTCATCATTATCTTAAAGAGTAAAACAGCTATCTTCCCTTTATTTAAGGGAGTTAACGTGATTAGCATCATAACCTAGTGTTTGGTGTAATCTTCTTGCTTTAAGGATTGGATTAAGCCTAGGTTTATTCGGTCACTAGGGTTTCCCAGTTGATTACTTGTAGCCATCTCTCTTTCCTCTCTTCTCTCATATATACTTGGTCTCTTGTACATTGAAACATATGAAATATTACAATTTAAATCAAAAAATCAACATGGTATCAAAACAAGTTGTTTTGTAACCTGTCCCTGCCTATTCTTACTATTGCGATTATTTCTTCAAAGTTTGAACTATGGCTGAAGAAAGTTCTGTGAATCTTGAGGTCAAAACTTCACAAGGTCTTTCCTCAAATTTTTTAGATATTGAGGTTAACACCAATCAACGTTTATGTTCATTTTTATTGAACTAATTCAATTACCTGCCTTGTTCCCGAGTTGTTTCACTAGCCCTAGGTGGCAAAGGTAAATTAGGATTTGTGAATGGAAGTGTGGATGTTCCAGACAGTTCTTCTCCCACATATGATTCATGGCTTTGGAAGGACCAACTTGTCATGTCTCTACTACTCAACATCATAGAGAAACATGTTGCTAAGATTTTCAGTTACTCTAATTCCTCACAAGACCTGTGGAAGGCATTGAAGGATATGTATGGAAATCAAAATAACTATGCTCGAGTGTTCCAACTGAAGAAAGACAATGCTAGTACTCAGCAAGAAGGGAAAGCTTTTGTTCAACATCTTGGGAGTCTCAAAACCATGTGGAATGAATTGGATATATACCTTCCACATACCACAAATCCTATCATTCTTCTAAAATAAGCTGAGGAAGACAGAATTTACCAGCTATTAGGGAGTTTGAGCTCTGAGTATAAAGATCTAAGGAGTCACATCCTAATGAGTTAACAGTTACCCTATTTTCAACAACGTTTGTGCTGCTATTCAATGAGAAGAAGCAAGGAAGAAGGTGATGAATGCTGAATACAGTCCAAGATTGACAGAGACTCGAGCATATGCCTCAAATTATAAGCACTCAGAGGTCAAGGTGTGCAAGGGCATAAACACACACCTAAAGTGCAAATACTGTGATGTTGTTGGGCATGTGGAAAAGAAGTGTTGGGAACTCCATCTTGAACTCAGGCCTAAGTTTACCAAAGATGGAAAAATGATACCAAGGTTCTCACAGCTATCTCACTTCAAGGCATAATTTTCTACTGCTCATCCTCCTCTTACCATGCCACAAGAATCCGTAAAGTTCACGACAAATCCATTGACCCTTATCAATGAGTTTGCATCTTTCCTGCAACGTAAGGGACATGGGGGAGCTTCATCTGATCAAAGTAATGAAGGGAGCAACCACACAGCTATGTTAGGACAGTTTGCCGATTTTCTTGCTGGAAATGAAAGAGTACCAAGTGATGAGGCACAAGGTATTCTCGAAGCATTCTCTACTGCCCTATTAGCTAGTGTTGAAAATGATTGTTAAATAATTGATTCAGGTGCCATTGATCACATGACAAACATAGTCACAAATTTGCATAACTTTAAATATTTTCCAAGTCCTTCTCATGTGTTAGTTGCAAATGGAAAGAATGTCCTAATTTTAGGCAAAGGAGATATCAACCTGCTTTCACACAAAACACCTTCCACTGCCTTATATGTACCATCTTTTCCTTTCCAACTTTTGTCAATTGGAAAAATCACAAACACCCTAAACTATCGTGCTATTTTCTCACCAAATAATTTAACGTTCAAGATGTTTTCACCATGAAGATGATTACTGAAGGGTTCTTCATAAATGGACTTTACTACCTGTGCAAGAATTCCTATTTTACTCAGGCTCTTCAAGCTAAATCAAAGTCCATAAAGGAAAACCAAGTTTGGCACAGGAGATTAGCTCATCCTTTTGAGACCATTTTACCAAAATTGTTCCCAAATTTTTGTAAGTCACATATTACATGTGATACATGTCAATTTTCAAAATTTACAAGGCTACCTTTTGATAATTCAATGTCTAGGACAAGTAAACCTTTTGAAATAGTACACACCGATGTATGGGGACCAATCAATAACTTCCACACATACTTTTTCCACGAACATTCATTCTAGGCCTGGCAAACGGGTCGTGTCTATCGTGTTCGTGTCGTTTTCGTGTAATACCTGTTATCTTAACGGGTCGTGTCGTGTCACACCCGTTATCTTAACAGATCCTTAACAGGTCGTGTCACTTTACCCAACGGGTAAAGTGACCCGACCCGTTATGACCCATTATGACCCGTTAAGAAAAAAATATTTTTTTTTAAATTTGTACATATCACATATTGCCACATAAATATTACTTCAAAACATTAAAATATTTCTTGTTCAAGTACTATATCTACACTCGAAAATAAAAGCCTAATAAAAAAAATAATACATACACTACTAATATATTACAAATATTAAATGTGCAAGGATAAAGAGTTTTTGTTTTTAAGATTGTAAGTTTTTCTCAAAAGTTTACACCTCCATTTACAAAATCTTCAATTTACATCGATCATCATGAAATTGTATTCAATTTACACCTACATCTATATAATTATTATAGTTTTTACTTTTTAGGGATATAAAATTATTAAATTAATGTATATAATTATTAATATTATAGTTGATTCATACTTTTATTAAGTATATAAATTATAACATAAGATTTTGTGATATCCACATCCACTAGTGTAAATATTTTAAATTGAAGATCAAACTCATTCATTGTATTCATATAGGGTCAAGGAGTGTAGCTGTAAAAATTCATCAAAATCAGAGTTAAAATAACCGTTAAATCTTGATTTTTCGTTTATAACCGTCGAAAAGCTTTGTCCCGTTACTTGATCTCTGAATGTTTTTTTTTTTGTGATTTTTTGCTGATGTGATCTCCAAGCATATACAAACAATTTTGACGGTTTGGATCGTTGAAATTAGTTTTGGAGAATTCGTAAAACGATAGATTGACTAACACTTAGAGTTTATTTATACTTTCATTAAGTATAACATAAGATTTTGTGGTATCCACTTGTGTAAATATTTTAAATTGAAGATCGAATTCATTCATTGTATTCATATAGGGTCAAGGAGTGTAGTTATAAAAAATCATCAACATCGGAGTTAAAATAACCGTTAAATCGTGATTTTTCGTTTATAACCGTTGAAAAGCTTTGTCCCGTTACTTGATCTCTTAATGTTTTTTTTTTTGTAATTTTTTGCTGATGTGATCTCCAAGCATATACAAACAATTTTGACGGTTTGGATCGTTGAAATTAGTTTTGGAGAATTCATAAAACGATAGATTGACTAACACTTAGAGTTTATTTATACTTTCATTAAGTATAACATAAGATTTTGTGGTATCCACTTGTGTAAATATTTTAAATTGAAGATCAAATTCATTCATTGTATTCATATAGGGTCAAGGAGTGTAGTTATAAAAAATCATCAAAATCGGAGTTAAAATAACCGTTAAATCGTGATTTTTCGTCTATAACTGTTGAAAAGCTTTGTCCCGTTACTTGATCTTTGAATGTTTTTTTTTTTGTGATTTTTTGCTGATGTGATCTCCAAGCATATACAAACAATTTTGACGGTTTGGATCGTTGAAATTAGTTTTGGAGAATTCATAAAACGATAGATTGACTAACACTTAGAGTTTATTTATATTTTTATTAAGTATAACATAAGATTTTGTGATATCCACTTGTGTAAATATTTTAAATTGAAGATCGAATTCATTCATTGTATTCATATAGGGTCAAGGAGTGTAGTTATAAAAAATCATCAAAATCGGAGTTAAAATAACCGTTAAATCGTGATTTTTCTTTTATAACCGTTGAAAAGCTTTGTCCCGTTACTTGATCTCTGAATGTTTTTTTTTTGTGATTTTTTGCTGATGTGATCTCCAAGCATATACAAACAATTTTGATGGTTTGGATCGTTGAAATTAGTTTTGGAGAATTCGTAAAACGATAGATTGACTAACACTTAAAGTTTATGTATACTTTCATTAAGTATAACATAAGATTTTGTGGTATCCACTTGTGTAAATATTTTAAATTGAAGATCGAATTCATTCATTGTATTCATATAGGGTCAAGGAGTGTAGTTATAAAAAATCATCAAAATCGGAGTTAAAATAACCGTTAAATCGTGATTTTTCGTTTATAACCGTTGAAAAGCTTTGTCCCGTTACTTGATCTCTGAATGTTTTTTTTTTGTGATTTTTTGCTGATGTGATCTCCAAGTATATACAAACAATTTTGACGGTTTGGATCGTTGAAATTAGTTTTGGAGAATTCGTATGCCATCAATCAAGTTCCGTGTGTGTGTGTGTGTGTATATATATATTTATTAAGTAGATTTAAATCTATTTATTTTGTACGTATAAATTATAATTGACTGGTACACGGAATAGTACATACATCACGTGTCACGTGTGTCATTATAAAAATAGTGAGATATGTCATGACAGTTATGTGTGTGATAAAAAGTTAATAACTTAAAAAAAAAAAAAAATTCTCACCACTTCTATTAATTTTCATTTTTCCCTCTCTTTTTTGTTTCCTTTTCAACTTTTTCTTATCATTTTCACTTTTCCGTCCAACATCTTTCCCTAATTCCCTCACTTTTTTGTTTCATTTTCAACTTTTCTTAACATTTTCATTTTCCCTCCATTTTTTTTTTCAAAAAGGGCGGCAAGTTGGCGACGACAAGAAATTGATTATTGAAATTTGAATGGAAAGAAATCACATCAAATTTCAATGGATGCAAAATCATGCAATGCATCATGCATATTAAATTATTAATTAATAATTATTATAGTTTTTATAAAATTTAATATATATATATATATATAATTATAGATAGACTTAATATTTTGGGGGTATAATTATTATAGTATATATAATTATTATAATTATTATAAATTTTATAGTTAATTTAATATATATATATATATATTATAATTTTTAGGGGTATAAAATTGTAAAATTAATGTATATAATTATTATAGTATTTTTTTAGGGTTATAAAATTATAAAAATAATATTCTGCTTATCGTGTATCGTGTTACCCACGTGTATACCCGAACCAACCCGTTATCTTAACAGGTGCTTATCGGGTTACCCGATAACGACCCGATTTGTTATCGTGTCGACCCAAACACCTGTTAATTTCGTGTGGTGTCGTGTCGGGTTATTGGGTCGTGTCAGAAATTGCCAGGCCTAATTCATTCACATGAAAGTTGGAAAAAAAAAAACAAAAACAAAAAAAAAGACAAACAAAATGTATCCAAATAGGTTGGCACCCAGAGTCCAAGACATACTCCAGAAAGTAAGACATCGCCTTGGCAACAAAGAGTAAAGCAAAAGAGAAGCAGCGTTATCATCCAATCCAAGTATCTGCAGAAGCACAAAATGCTATGAGATACTAAAATTCCAGCAAGCTTGCAAGAGGAAGCTAAATGGAAAAAGGATTAGAGATCAAACAAGAATACTAGTATGCTCAGTTTGAATTAAGGATTACAGTTTTTTTTTTCTTTGGTCTTTTTAATCTGTTGAATCAAGAAAGTAAAGGTTGAACCAATGTTTTAAAAGGCTCGCCTCAGGGGGCGCCTAGGCACCTTCTGAGGTTGGACTTAAGGGTTGCCGCCTCTATTTTGAGGGAGTGGGCATAAGGCTTCGTTGAAGCTGCCTAGGCAACGAAAGCGTCGTCGGAGCCACATAGGCGGCAGAAGGCGCGCCTCAAGGACTTCCAAACCCAAATTTTGGGTAGGGTTTTAATTGCCTTATACCTCTTCCTTGCTCTATCGTCTCTCTGCCTTTTTTCCTGATTTTTATTTTTTATATAATGGATGTGTGTGTTGTCTGCGTCCATTGTTATATGTGTGCTATTGTGCTTTTCATCCACTATTTTACATATACATACATACATACATACATACATATATATATATATATAATATAATATATATCTATATATGTGTGTATATATATTTATAATATATGTGTATGCTCAATGTATATATTAAAAAATTTAGGTCCCGTGAGGCGAAGCCTCACGCCTAGGTTGGGCTATCCGTCGGACGCCTCGCCCACGCCTCATGCTTTTAATACACTGGTTTGAACAAAGATATTTTAAACATAATCAAACGATAAAGGCATTCAAATATGTAGCTAGAAACTTGTGACAAGTCACAAGTCGGAAAAGAAACAAGTCGCTCATTCTATTTTCTATTTGTTGAATATCTATCTAATTAACAAAAAAATTAGCCTTTGAGCAATCAATTTACAGCTTCTGAGGTTGCTCTATTTGTATTCATTTTTTCCATGGAGCTCCTTCTTTTATATATACAAACTCCAATGATCACAGTAGACGTATACTCAAACAAAGAAAGATAAGGATGCATCTCCCAAACGAAAGTCTGAACCCGGATCAGAACAAGATCAAGATGCAACGGTAAGATAATTTCTTGCAAAATGTATTATCAATCAAGATGACAAACAACCCATGAACATGAGCCATTAGATGCAGGAAATTGAAGCAGGACATTAGTTCCAACTTACAGTAGATAAACAAGATATTTTTCAGAGCATGATTCATTTTAGTTAAACCCACCTTCTTCGCTCACTACGGAGTCACCATCAAGAAGAAAAAGGCTCCCTAAGCAAATGGTTGCTTTAAAAACGAGTGGCAGACCACCATTGTCAACTTCGTTACATTTTTCTGCTCTAAATCAAACCAAACAAACGTACCCTCACCTTTCTGCAAAAGAACCATTTCACCGTTCTTTGAGAACCCCAAAGGGTCACAATAACCAAACCACCAAGGCACAGTTTCCGGAACAATAGAATAAAGCAAGGTCCAAGAGTCGGACATTCCATACTCCTTCATAATCCAAACTTCATGTCTACTGCTCCTATTATTAACAAGAACACATAGAGAGCCCTTTAAAACCACCAAATTCATAGTACAATTGTCATCCTCGTCCACTGGGGTGAGGAACTCCCGATAATTCTCACTGGCAAGATCAAGGGTTAGAATTATGCATCGATTGTTATCTTTACGCATCAGCCAACAAGAGAACCGTTCGTAAAAACAATCTCACGCCTATGCACAGAAAAACCATTGCAAGGCAAGCTTTGGATCTTTTTCCATGAGTTCGATTTTAGACTATAAACACCGACTTGGGAACCCACAGACTCTCTCTTTCTGTTCTCAAACTGCGTAATTCGCAAAACTTTAAAGTCATGATTAGCTGAATCGTACGCGAACCCGAAGAGAGTGTACCTGTTGAAATATGACGGTGGCTGATGCTCCCACGTTGGGAGGGGAATCTTCTTGAACTTTTGAATCGACGTGTTCCACAAACAAACATCTGTACATTCACCGTCGTGAATACAAACCACACCATTAACCGAGCATCCCAACATCTCAGGGTAGTCGCCAGGGTATTTCAAGGGCTGCTCAATTGGCACAAGAGTCCCGAACACTTTGTTGCCGTTGAAGGGCAGTGAATAGAAATCTGACCAAATAGCAGAATTTGATCGGAGTAAAAGGGTGCGAGCAGAATTGGTTTGGATGGAGCGTTGGAGATGAGCTTTGATGAAGTGATGGTCGTGGATGACGGCATACCAAGATTTGGAAACGCAGAGGAATCAAATCAAATCATTGGGCGGAATGCAAGAAAGGATGTCGAACAGTATCTCCGGTGGGAAGTCTGACTCTGATATGGTTTTCTTCTTCTGGGTTTTGGGTTTTGAGCTCATCTGTGAAATTCCGCTTTAGGGTTCTTCTTCTCTGTTTGGTGAAGAAGGCGAGACTTGAAAAGTTCGAAGGAGGAGAAACAATCTGAAGAAATCAGCTATGGAATCTGGATTTAGGGTTAGATCTCTTTTTTAGGAGAGCAACATAGCAAGAGGAGGGTCAAACATTACTCACCTTCAACTTCAATGGGCAACAAAAACATAAAATGCACTAGCAATAACGTAATTTAAATTCAGATTTGGCGACAATCAAGTTTAAGATCTTTAACTTATAAATATAAAAAAAATATCACAAAGTAAAGTGCTAAGTGACGGTTATACATTAGAAAAAATAATAAACACACTCCTTAATTTTCTCACATTCCAATTTCTTTTTGTTTGTTTTACATATAATTTATTTAATTTGAAAGTCAAAATTAATAAGAGAGCTTGTATCTGTTTGCTAAACTAAAAATAAATGATGAAGGGATATTGCATTTTATCCCCTTTGGTTTGGCAACAATTGCGAAATAAGAGCTTGTCGCTAAAAATTGCAAGGTTAAACTTAACTTTAGAGCATCTCCAATCAACTAGCTATATGAGCTCTTAAGCTAAAATTTAGAGAAAAGTGACAATCAAGGTTCTAAAAGGTGGTAGTCGGGTGGCCGGCAAATGCCTAATGCTTACACGTCTAGGCCTTAGGCCTCTAGACCGAGCTTAGACAGTTTTTTAAATTTTAATTAAATTTATTATATAAGATATAAATAAATTCATACTTATATTTAAAAAATACATAATTGTATTGTAATAAATAATTAATGAGCTTAGACAATGTTGGGGTATTTTCTCTTCTTTTTTTTTTTTTAATTGTTTTTGGGTCTTAATGGGTGTACCAAAGGGCCCACCCCTGAATTTTTGTCTCCCCCGGTTCCTTTCTTCCTTTTCTGCCACGTGGCAGTTCCTCCCACTTCCCATTCTCTTCTCTTCGTTCCTGTAGCACCCTCACCCCCCCCCCACCCACCCCGTTGAAACTCTCTCTTTCTCGACCTCACTTTTCCACCCCCACCGGCGAACTCACACGCACAAACATACCTACATACATGGCACCACCACCACCTGTTGGCAGTGACGACGATCCTCTCTATCGACCCAAACCTCCATCTCTTTCTCTCTCTTTCCCGACATTGTAGTAACTGTTGTGCACAAGCGGATCCGGTGAGTCCTTGTCATTTTTTGATGAAGGTAAGTCGAACCACCCTTCGATCTCCTTTCCTCGTAGTCTAGGGTTCTTGTTGCTAATTGGAACTTGTTTGGTGAAGGTTAAAATACGAAAATAACTCGGGGAAAACAGTTTCTGGTTTTTCTGGCGAAGGTCCGTGAGCTTCAAGTCATTTTTCTGCCGACTCCGGCCACTACTGAGGAAACCAATGGTATAGATCTCTTCATCTTCCCTTGGGCTTCATTTTGCTATATTGTATGACATGTTTTGGTTGAGAATCAAGTTGATCAAAGGTGGGGAAGCTCCGGCGTCTTCTTTCCATCAAAACCAGACCTTTGAGCCGTGCTAACCCAAGACCCAAAACCCATTGTCCCTGGGCGGGGCCACCAAGCCCAAAACCCAAATGAACAAAGCCCCATTTCTATAAACTTGGGCCCAGGCCCTTTGCCTAGCCTAGACCCATTGAACTCAGGCCCTTGGGTCGTGTGAACCCAAACCTTGCAGCCCAAATAACCCAAAACCCAAACCCTTTTAACCAAGGGCTTTTGGCCCTCTAAACCCTTTAACCTAATCCCTTAACCTATTAACCCAAGGCCCAACCCACCTAAACTTAACCCTAACCCAAGTCTAAACCCTAAGCCCTAAACCCGGTGACCCGACCCGTTTGAGTAGTTTGATCCGTTGACTTCGATCACCGCTGACCCTTAACTTTGATCGTTGACCGTTGACCTGTCAGCGTTGACTTTTAAGCTAATTTCAACGTCTTGGATCCGTTTTCCGAAATTCAATCATTTGAGTATAGTTTTGTTAATTGCACCCTTTATGTGCTTAGGTGCATTTATTAGCGGTAATTTCGTTATTCTTATTTCATACGGCTCTTCAACGACAAAGTATCTATAAGTGGATCCCTTCTAAAATGCATGTTTTAATAGTAGAAATGCATGCATGAAAAGCATGATTTTAATGATTACGTTTTATGAAATGTTTTATGAGATATTATGCTTACCGAGAATATTTTGGAATACCATATTTTATCGAAATGATGTTCTTTGTAGTATATATGATGGATGACTATATACTATTTATGAACATGCTTTTACACACTTCTTTGTAGTATATATGATGGATGACTATATGCTATGAAGATGATTTTTGAGATATATGTACTTACGTTTGGAAAAAGATTATATTCAATGTTTTGTGCTTATCTAGTGGTTACTATTTTATCAACGAGCGATGATATTTATATATTGGTTTTCGGATTGGGTGATGTAGGGGCCTATAGGTCGATTGAAGATTTAAATATTGGCCTACGGGTTGGGCGATATAAGGACCTACAGGTCAAATGAAGATCTATATATTGACTTTCTGGTCGAGTGATGTAGGGGCCTACAAGTCAATTGAAGATTTATATATTGGCCTACGGGTCAGGAGATGTAGGGGCCTTCAAGTCGATTATGATACCACTATTTAGCACACTATACGATATATGTTTTTTGGAAGGTTTTATGGCATGCTAGGGTTTCGGAAAACCTATCACCTATTATGCTATTAGTTTTCATAAAACTATGGGATTAGTATGTTTCAATATTTTATATATATCAAGTTGGTCCGTTCATGTTTGTTTTGCGCCCCCTCAGGACTTAGATTCGAGGTGTACAATCCTGATGTCAAGGCACTCCTGCATCAACATCTTCGAGTCCTCTCGGTGTAGGACCCATTCCTTTGTTCATTCAATTTTATATTATTTCTAGTGTTCTAGATTAGTTGTATGCTCTGAACATGTTCCTCTTTTGCATATGAATTACATTTAAATTTATAAGTCTTATTTTCTTCATTGTTCTCGTGCATCCTAATATGGTTTTGTCACCTTCAAGTTTCGGCTAGCACGTGCCTATCCTGGTGTTTTGGAGAATATTAGGGTCGGGCTGGTCAATGTTCATCCAATTATTCAACAAGTCTTTTTCATATTGAAAAAAATAAAATGCAAATTGAAAGCTATCTATTTTCTACCTAAGTGAGTCGCGACCTAGGTGGGGTGCGTAGGCAGGTCTAAGTTGGCTAAGTGGACTCTTAGGTAGTCTACCGCTTTTTCTTAATTTTTAAACTTTTAGAAATTAATGGGGGTAAGTGACCAGTCGAAGCAGAAAATTTTAGAACAATGGTTACAACCATCGCATATAAGGCTTATAGATAGCTCCTATATGAGCTCATTGAAACTAGGGTTCATATGATGTTTTCTTTTAGAATAGAATGGCTTACATGTTCATCGAGTATTTGAATGGAGATGTTGGAGTGCATTTGAGTAGTAAATGATTTGTGAATAGAGCGTAACGTGAAAATATTGTTTAGTGATCTGATTTTTAATTAAATATAATGCAATAGATCTGTCTAGGGATAGAATTATTTCCCAAAAATCCTAAATCAAACAAAAAAAAAAATTCCAATCTCATAGCCAAAAAATTCCTAAACTGATAATACCGAAATTTTGAGACTCCTAAACCAAACCGATACCAAAATTGTTGGTACATGATTCGGTATGAGCTTGGTTTGGGAATCCCGAATAGACCTGGTATTCGTGTCGTGTTTCTCGTGCTTGTGTCATTTTCATATCATACCCGATAGCTTAACGGGTCGTGTCGTGTAATACCCGTTAAAGTAAACGGGTAATATGACCCAACCTGAAATCAACCCGTTAATATTATCAGGTAATATGACCCGACTTGTTACCCATTAAGAAAAATATATTTTAAATCAATAGAAATGAAAATGAAAAACATAATTTGACCCAAAAAAATGTAAAACATAATACTAAATTAGTATATATATTCATGAAAGTTGTAAAGCTTTTCATTACGAGTGATTACATTTTTCACACTTCTACAATAATTATTATTAATTTTGCACTCAAATAAAAAACACTGTTCATGAGATTTGGAGGGTTTTAAAAATCTAAACGACCATGTAACCATTGTTTAAGCGTTGAGGATGCAATTATGAACGTTTATTATGCTTTCACATCTTTCAAACTTATACATTAATGATTATGAATTTTGTTTATTTTGAACTCCCTTAAAAATACTATGCATGAGAGTTTGTATGGTTTTAAAATTTTAAACGATCATATACCCATCCTCAAAGCGTAGAGAATGCGACTACGAGCATTTGCATATTTTTTTCATATTTTTCGCACATGTAAATTAATTATTATAATTTTTTTAATGTGTTTGGTATTTTTAAATTACATGATATTTTTATTTTTAATGTGTTTTATGATTTTTAATCTCAATCTTTGCCTATAATATACTATAAAATAAATAAATAAAACTTAAAATTTAAACTTTATGTAGAATAATAATTATTAAACAATATATACATATTCATTAAATCTATTGTATTCTAGAGTAAGTTTTTTTTAAGTAGTTTAAAAAATTAAAATCATTAAAATAATTTTTTTCTTATTGTGTCAAAACATGTTACCCGTGTGTTACTCTCGTGTAAACCTGTTAAGGACCCGTTATTAATGGGTTACTATCGTGTGACCCAATAATGACTCGATTAGTTATCGTGTTGACCCGAAACTCGTTATTTTCGTGTCATGTTAACGGGTCGTGTAAGAAATTGCCAGGTCTAATCCCAAACCAAACCGATTTTTTCATTTGTTTATTTAAATCCCACCATAAAAGGGTTGTCGACTCTTGAATTAAAAGAACCATTTCACCATTCTTTGAGAACGCCAAAGGTTTGTAATAACCGTAGACATGAGGCGCATCTCCCCCCTCACTAGAATAAACCAGGGTCCAAGATTTTGCCACTCCGTATTCCTTCATTACCCAAATATCGCAGCTTGCGAGAAAACCATAAACACAAATACACAGAGAGCCTTCCAAGACATGCAAATGCAACACAGAATTGTCATCCTCATCGACCGGGGTGTCAAACTCCAGATACTTCTCACTGGCAAGGTCAAGGGTTGGAATTATGTATCGGTTTTTACCTGCTTGTGATCTTCTCTGCATCAGCCAACTCATAGCACCATTCGACCCATCTGCACTGAAAAACCCTTCCCAGGCATGTTTGGAATCCTTTTCCATGAGTTCGATTTCATACTATAAATCTGAAGTTGGGAACTCACAGTGCCATCATCCCTGCTAATATCAAACTCCAAAATTGCCAATATTTTATAGTCCTGATTAGCGGAATCATACCCAAATCCGTACTGAGAGAGCACCTGTAAATCTGAGGATTGCTGCTGCTGAATCTCGAGGGTTGGGAAGGGAATCTTCTTAAACTTTTGAATTTCCGGGTTCCACAAAGCGCTGAAAAGAAATCTGACGGAGGAGCGTTACCTGACTTGAGTAAAATGGTTCGACCGGAATTGGTTTGGATGGAGCGTTGAAGATGAGCTTTGATGAAGCGATGGTCGTTGATGGTGGCATACCAAACTTTAGAAATGCAGAGGAACCGAATCAAATCCTTGGGCGGAAGCCGTGAAAGGATGTCGAACAGTATCTCCGGTGGGAGGTCTGACAATTTTTTTTTTCTGAAGAAATCAGCTACGGATATGGAATCTGGGTTTAGCGACTTTGCTCTCTCTGTTTTAGTTTGGGCCAATAACCAAGCAAAGCAACTCGGCTGGTCAACATTGGCGATTTTATTGCGGACCGGCGTTACTTCCTGTTTCAACATACTCTCTTTTTCATGTTTATTTGTTTTCTTTGTAAATTTTGCATGTTTTTTTAGAAAGCTACGACATTGATATATAATACAATACGTACAACTAATGAAGATAGTGTGTATAAAATGGATCTCGATCAAAATCTTGTCAGAGATTTACATCCGGACTAAAGGGAAAAGAACGTCTGCACTAGAATAAAATGGCGAAGTGCTATCCTTAAGGAGAGAATCAAGGATTCCTTAAACCAAGTTACAGAATTTTCCAGCGTTAAACTCAGTCGAGTCAACCTATGGGCTACCTTGTTCGTTGACATTCCCAAATTGCGAGGATTCCTGCCTACAGCCACACATGGGCTGCTTTGGCAGCCTACCCCGAGGCCCACTAAGCCCTTCAAAGCCTTGCCTTGCACACGGCAGCCAGCCATCGAATTGGGCTGCAATTTTTTGGAACCCAATGTCCCTTTTTTTGGCATTCTTGCTTCATAACCATACTTCTATAATTTTTGGGATATTATTGGTTAACGCTTATCAAGCTATGATTTTATTATCACTTTGCTTGAAGCAAAAAATTTCAAGCTAATATTAACCCCGAACGTTATTATTTTGCTTCTACGATCAAACGTGGATGATTACGATAGATTGAATTAATTAAAATGACCAGCAATCCATTAATCTGACAATTAATCCAAAATTATTGGCCTGAAGTCCAATTTTTGGCAACTAATGATTCAATAAATTATTTCTTTTCTTTGAACCGTTGACTCACTTTCGTAGTCCCGAAGCACTCACACTTGAGTTCCTGAAGCAACTCAAATCCACTACACTTAAACAGCATATTGTATTATGTGTTCTTGTAGGAACCTCTCTTTTATGAACTAAATGTTCATAAACTAAATTGAACTTGTAGTTTCAAATTTAGTGCCTTTGAAACCCGAAGTTTTCTTAAAACAATACACCCATGAAAACCCGAGTTTTTCATGAAAACCATTTCTTAGAACTCAAATGTTCTAACTTTGATGCTTATGGATGATTCATTCCTATAGAACCAATCACAATCTTGTTCCCTCCAATTCAGTGGATTGTCAAACCGTCACAAGTTCAATTTTCCTTATTTGGAAGTTTCTAACAGAAACCACTTTAAGTGGGGTACAAGACATTAATCTCCACTTGACTATCAAGAAGCTGAGAAACCATTGAAGCCAACAATGGCATGGAAGTGTTGAATAAGCCTCTGCCATGATCTTCATTCGAAGACTTATGCCCGAAGCATTACAAACGAAAATACCTCATGACCGAGGATTCCATGGCTCTTTAGTTTGCTCTTACGGACCGTTTGATCATGTGAAACATTGCCTGAAGCACACCATGGTTACATTCATGAATGGGCACAATTCTGAAGTTTATAACTTCGATCGAATTTTGACTCGAGAATACTTTTCTCGTCCTTTGGGTCTGTCTTTCACAATCCAATTTCAAGTTTATTTTTACAACATATGGTAGAATCAGGGCCTGCCAAGGTGTGGCATCACGCCCGAAGTGTGATCCTTGGCATCTAAGACGTAAAACTTCAAGAATAAGGGATATTATTTCCAAAACCTTAACCCTGCAGAATCTACTTCCGTCTCGATGGAATAGATCATTGGTTATGCACCTGTTCGTGCCTCTACCCATTGAGGAGTATCATTCTCGTAGTCAATATGTGAGATTGATTTTGCCCCACTAAACATCGTTGGAAGAGCAGAATGTTGACATGAATGGCCTTGTTGGCCGAATCCCCTTAGTAACTTTGGTTTACTTTGTGAACATTTTTCCATGTTCTTGGATTCAAGTTTGGTGTTTGTTTTTTTGTTTTGTATAATCTTATTGATATTGTCCTCAAATATGAGTTAATTGAATCACGTTTCTTGTATACATGTGACCAAATTCAATTAAACACGTGATTAGGTACGAATGTGGGAAAGTTAGTTGTCTGGATGAATGTGATAATATGCACACTAACTTTACACCTAAATCACATCTCGACTTCAAGTCTATCCAACTTGATTAAGAGCATTGGCACTCTCCTCGTTGTATGAATGGTACTGAATTACCATTTAAGGGACCTTATATTCTCCCCGTTCCAAAAGAACGTCGTTAAGTTTTAAAGGATATTCGAGATGACAATGATCATGAATGAAACCACTGAAGAAAATACAGTGAAATATCTTTGCACCACCTCCAAAAATGAGCCTAAAGCTTTGTTTTGGGGCTAATAGGTTGTCTCCCAACTGGGACCACATCACATGTGGCCAGCCTGGAGCCTGGTTGTGAAACCTTCTCCCAAATTTAGTGTATTTTCATATTGCCAGATTTATGAAATTACCCTTTTACCCTTGAGTTAACTTTGTTTGACCATCTCATTGAAACACATGGTTTTACTTTTTCTAATTTATTCTTAACGTACTTATCAAACCCGCACAAGGCACATCCCCAAATGGTTATGTCTTTACCGTTAAGGGATATAGAAATATCTTGGAGGTCCACGACATGACCTTAGTTGTGAAATCTTCAAATTGTTCCAAGACTCACCTCACTTCACTACGTCACATGTGAGACATGGTTAAGAGTTCTTGTTGAGCATATTCGAAATGCTTGTTGTTTTCATCCATCGTTGAGTCCCAACGACGATCCATGAAAACTATGCCACATATGTCAACATGACCAAGACATGATACATCAATGAAGTCAACACAAAGACATGTTGCATCTACATAGCAAAGCATCAGAAGATTGAAGTCATGCAAGCCGATCCCAAACAACCTTACCGACTTCTACACAATGTCACTGCCGAAGTCAACTTTCTAGAAGCTTGTTCGAGGAATTAGTATGCCTAACTATTCATATGCAATGCTTGTAGTTCTCATTTAGAAGTTCTGTCAAACTCAAGGGGAGTATCTAGAATTATACTCACTTGATATTAATGTACTCTTTTTCCTTATGATTAGGAGCATTTTTCCCATTGGGTTTTTGCTACCTAACTAGGTTTTGACGAGACACCCATCCTGGGCTGATCATACCCTTGTGAGCTCTTCTACTTACATCCAGAAGACATATAGTTTTGACTTAATGCAACTTCTCACTTTTCTCCTTAGCCTATGGGTTTTATCATAGCGAGATTTCGTGAGTTTTACCTGTTATGCATTCTTCCATTGATTTGAGACTTGCATTCGCTCATTGTGCCGACGACTTCATCAACTGTACTTACTTCATCGCTAAAGACCTTATGCGCAATTTGTTTGAGTATTTACACACTCAAGGAGGAGCGTTGCAGTCCCATTAGATTAGGAATGTTATTGTGTAAATCCTAACATATCTAGGATATCCTTATGGGATTTTACCATATCTCTTAGACTAGATATTATCTTATTAGAGTTGTAATTCCATTTGGGTAAGGAATTTACTTTCCCTACGACTATAAATAAAGACACAATGGGGTGGAATAGAACACACCTCACAATTACACATCTCTCTCTTTCTCTCTACTATTGCCGCACCTCTCTCTCTATGGCCTCCATAATCGTTCAGTAAATTATGCCTACAACAGTATAGGGATAATGAGTGTTCATCCAAGTATTTAACAAGTCCTTTTCTTATTGAAAAAAAAATGCAAATTGAAAGCTATCTATTTTCTACCTAAGTGGGTCGCGACCTAGGTGGGGGTGCCTAGGCAGTTCTAAGAGGGCTAAGTGAGCACCTAGGCAATCTAAAGCCTTTTCTTAATTTTCAAACTTTTATAAATTAATTGAAGTAAGTGACTAGTCTAAGCAGAAAATTTTAGAACAAGGGTTACAATCATCGCATATAATGCTTATAGATAGCTCCTGCATTGAAACTAGGGTTTATATGCTGTTTTCTTTTAGAATAGAATGGCTTACATGTTCATTGAGTATTTGAATGGAGATGTTGGAGAATGAGCATTTGAGCAGTAAATGATTTGTGAATAGAATGTAACATGAAAATTTTGACTAGTGATCTGATTTTTAATGAAATATAATGCAATAGATCTGTCTAGGGCTGGAATTATTTCCCAAAAGTCCCAAATCAAACAAAAAAAAAGATTCCGATCTCATACCAAAAAAATTCTCAAACTGATAATACCAAAGTTTTGAGACTCCATACCGAACCAATACCAAAATTTTTGGTACATGATTCGGTCCGAGCTATGTATTGGTTTGGGAATCTTGGACCGAACCGGTTTTTTTCATTTGTTTATTTATTTGTTACGGTTAATTTCACTAGTTGGATTGGTTCAGAATAATCTGGACCATCTATTTTTGTGTCGTCTCTACCTTCTAACCCTACTTACTCTTTCTCATTTTATTTTGCCTTTCTTATCTCTGCCTTCACTCAGAGTCTCAAACTCTCTTTGTCTATCCTTCTTGAATTTGAAGCTCAGCAGTCACCGACATACCCACCCACTCACCCTCTCACAATCTCACTCCAACAAACTTTTTTCCACTCCGGCCACCATCACACCTCACCAGCTTCATCCCCACCTCATGATAAACTGTCTTGGACTCTCCACCCTCCCTCCACCACACACACACACACACACACACACACACACACACACACACACACTCTCTCTCTCTCTCTCTCTCTCTCCCTCTTTCTCACGATTCTTTCTCTGAGACTATCTCTAATTCTCTCCAACGATTCTCTGTGTGTGCAAAGTTTCAAATTGGAGCTTAGGGTTTCAAATTGGGGGCACAGGTTTGGAGGAGGACATGGATCTGACTATGTCTTCACTCTCTCTCTCTCTCTCTCGACCTTCAATCTTCACCGATTCACTGTCACTTTCTCTGATTTCAATTTGGGTTTAATGCAGGTTCGGATGATTTGGATTTTGATGCAGTTTCAGTATCGGGAAATCCCGAAATACAGAAAAACATTTCGGGAGTGCCGAAATTTGAGAAGACCGAAATTTTGGTTCGAGATTGGTCGTTGGATTCCCGTCTCAAAATGGTCGATTTGAGATTTAGTATGCCATTTTCGTTTCGGTATCCATCTCATCGATTCTACCTTCAAACCCACTAATTTCAGTTTCTTGCAATTGAAAAAATCTAGATTCTTCCAACTTGAATACTCACTCAACCTTCTTCTCTAGTTTCTCTAGTTTGATGGCAGAATACGGTATTACTACTATAAAGATCCCATCTTAATGATAATTCTTCGTCTGATGGGATCCTTATAGCAGTAGAAATCGGTATTCCGCCATCAAACTCGATGTCTTTAAGTACAAGGAAACACTTTTATATTCATTCGTCCTAATTAATACTTTATCATACAAGGTTTGTCCTCTTACAAAAGGGAAGGGGTCTAAAAGCATAGCAACTAATTCACAGAACCATCTAAATCCGAAATTTTGAAATGCAGGGCAGCCATAGTCTTCAAAGTATTACTAACCATATATAGGATCCTGTGCATTGCATGGCTCTGTTGGCAAACATGATATATTAAATCCAACACAGTTAAAACATCTGTGATTGCTGAGTGCAAACATCAACTCCTAAGCTATGTTTGCGCACTACTGTCCTAAAATAAATATGTACTACCCTACACCAGAATACCGGCCACATATAAAGAACAGGCTTGGACTAGCAAAACAGAGGCGAATTATAACGATAACGAGTGATAAGCTTATATTTATATATATTTTATATCAAATTCACTTGTCTTTTCTTAGTTAGTTCTTTATATTTTTGAGTAATTTACTTTATTTTTGTGTTTTGTAGGATTTGTCAAGTAAAGAAAAGAAAAATAACACAAGTGGAATTTTAAGTAATAAATTCGTCAAAACTGCCTGTGCAGGTCACCTGACTTTGGAAGCAAGTTGCGGACAGCTCAGAATGAATTAGAGAATGAGCCTTATATTCTTGGAAAGCTACGGATGTCTATTTTCTAGACCATTTCGCGGATTGTTAATATCATTTTTTGAGAAAAAGTTATGGCCGTTTTAAGATTGAAAGGTTCCCAAGAGGCTGGGCAGTTTGTAACTGACAAGAAAACATTGAAAGCAATAAATCCCATAAAACTAACAGCCAAAACCGATGCAGCCAAGAACAAGCCAGCTAACACCTATTCAAATATCAGAGGAAATGAAAAATTAAGTGAGAGTAATGGGCATAAAGGCTAACCAAGGAGTTACAATTGTTTTACATTTCCTCTCACTTATTGTCATCACTAAATGGCTATTAGTGGGTGAGTTAAGGAGAAGAAACTGATGCAGCAAGAATTGGTTTAAAAGTAGTGTTGGGGAAGGAAGAAAAGGGAGAGCCTTAGTCGATTTCTTTCGGTTCTATTTTCTCAAACTCATGTCTATCTTTTGTTTTAACTTAAGGATTGTGTAACTAAATTTTTAGTAGTTAGGGGCTGTTTGAAGCCCCGAATATGATTGCAAGTTTGTTATGACATTTTGTTTGAATTACTTTTATAATGGATGAAAATTGGTTCACTACTTGTCTCATTGATGAATTCTTTATGTGTTTTCTACGGATGCATACTTAGTAAGCATATCTAGGATTCTAAAGCTATGAATATGTGTGTGCCTGCCCTTGTCGAATGAGGACCTACATATGTTCTAGAGTAGTACTTGTTAATTGCGATTAACATGTGAACCAATTTCTAGGATTAGTAAGACAACGCTAGTACTTACGATGCCTTGTGATGACTCAAACTCTTTTCGTTCTTAATGATTTCTACTTGTTAAATCTATGAACACACCATTCGAGATTGCATGTTAGGGACCAAGTTAAGTTGAAAACGCCATTCTCTTAACATACTACATAAGAAAGAGTAATAGGTTGAGTTCTAACATTGAGCCAACTTGAGCATCTTCATCCAAAAATAAAAGGAATTTGAATGAAACATAACATGTTTGCATGATTATTTGGTGGTGGATAGCAATTCCCCTAACTCGTTTTTCTTAATTTGTGAACTACTTAAAATCTGTTTTTGTCCTGTTTTTGTTCGATTTAATTTAAATAGCAAATCAACTCCAAAAATCCCAAAATTTTTGTGAGTTTGCTCTGTGTGTCTAGTATCTGCATATAAAATTTCGTAGACTTTAGATAAGTGTAAGTCGGTCTAATAATTATTTTTCGGTGGCTGGCCAGTAGGGACAGCAGCCTAGTTTTTGTGACATTTTAAGTAGTTAGATAAAACAATCTTCTGCGGGAAAGACCCTTATTTTTATATGCTACAATTGACAAATTTTAGTGTTAATAAGGAAAATCAATAGGACATTTGTGTGCTACTTTGTGGTGTGCTTTTAATCCTATCAACAAGTTGAGAACCAGCCTGCAAACTAGCAAATGAACTAGCATTGTGTTCTCTACCCTTGCATTTTCAATGAACCAGACATTAACATGAGTTGAAAAAAATTCCTCTGAACATTAGACGTGTGAAATGTCAGCACCGAACACCGGAAGTGATTAGAAAACAGAGGGGAAGACATGATTGATCAGAAAGATAAAAGATCAACAAGCTTAGTAGGCTAGTACATAGGAAGGAGCATAGTTCACATACTTGTAATTCGTAACTTTTGTTCACTGTTGCTTGAAAGTTTCCTGTTATTAGAGGTAGAAGGGACTAACCACGGCCTCCCAACAATCACGGGATCACCATCAAGAAGAGAATGGCTCCTATGCAAATGATTGCTTCAAAGGTAAGTGGCAGACCACCAATTTCGACTTGCTTGACAGTTTTCCCTCTAAATCAAACCATACAAGCGCATCATCGTCTTTCTTCAAAAGAACCATTGCACTGTTCTTTGAGAACCCCAAAGGTCTGCAATATTCAAACAACCAAGGCATATTGTCCTGCCTAATAGAATAAAGCAGGGTCCAAGATTCTATCACTCCATATTCCTTCATAATCCAAACGTAATGTCTACACCCCCAATCATCTACAGAAATACATAGAGAGCCACCTAAAACCTCCAAATCGATCACAGAAGTGCCATTCTCATGCACTGGGGTGAAACTCTTGATACTTTTCACTGGCAAGATCAAGAGTTAGAATTATGCATCGATTATTATCTAATTTGCCTCGCATCAGCCAACTCAGAGCACCGTTCAAAAACACATTCTCACTATTATGCATAGCAAAACCATTGCAAGGCAAGTTTTTTTTTTTTTTTTTTTTTTTTTTTTTTTAAGAAATTGATCAATATATTAACCAGAGAAAGCCACACAGGGTAGACCAACAAGGGCAACCAAACAGATCAACCAACTAGGGGAGAGACAGGGGGTACAAACAAACACACAAGACCTTGGAGTCAACCCAATCTCTCAACATCAAAAGGCTAGTTCGGTGGGCAGGGAAGGCCGTCATTGTTGAGAATGCCCACAAGCGAAGATGGGGGTCTTTCGACCCAAACAGTATCTCACATCTCCGTGCCAGATTAAGACGCTACATAGTCCGCCGCACAGTTTGCTGATCTTGGGACCCAAGACCAGTCGTAAGCATGGAATGAGTTCCACAACGCACGGATGCGGGATGGGATGGAGAATGCCTCCCAGCTGCAATCATCAATCTGGCCATTGAGGCAAGACACCACCTCTAACAAGTCAGATTCGATGATAATATCAGAGAAATCCCGCTGCAAGGCCAACAAGCATCCCTCGAGGACCGCCAAGGCTTCCGCCGAACACACATTTGGGGCCCAAACCTCCATGCGACTGATCGCAATGCAACAACCCTTTGAGTTTCTTACTACAAAACCTGCAAATCCGTCAGTCCGACCACCCACAAGGCCTTCCATCCACGATGTGTCAACATTAATCTTTAGCTTATTCACGGGAGGAGGAGTCCTATTAGATGGCGAATGCGGAACTCTTCTGCAAGGTAGGAGAGGCAGGGCCAACCTGGAGCGGGCAGCCAAGAAGGAAGCAATTGCAACCCGCCGTTATATGGATAGTTTGAGAAGGGGATGGGGTTATGTTGTTGAACACCCCATTGCAGCGAGCCTTCCAAATGTTCTAGATGTAAAAGCAATTATGGATAGAGATTTCATCCGTTCCTCCACGGAGCTAAGATCCTAACCCAAAAAACCCTTAAGCCAGGCAAGTTTTGGATCCTTTTCCATGAGTTGGATTTTAAGCCATAAACACGGACTTGACAACTCACAGAAACATTATTCCAAGTAAAAAACTCCGCAATTCCCAAAATTTTATAGCCATTGTTAGCTGAATCGTACCCGAATCCAAAGTAAGTGTGCGTCCTCAAATCTGATGATGGTTGCTGCTGCTCAAAGGTTGGGAGGGGAATCCTCCTGGACTTTTGAATTGACGGGTTCCACAAACCAATACTTGTACGGTTACTGTTGTGAGCACAAACCAGACCATTAATGGAGCATCCAATTATTTGAGTGTACGAATGATGGCATGTCAAGGGATGCCCAATTTTCACAACCGTCCCAAACTCTTCATCGCCATTGAAAGGCAATGAAAAGAAATCTGATGGAGGATCATTATATGACTTGAGTAAAAGGGTTCGAGCAGAATTGGTATGGATGGAGCGTTGAAGATGAGATTTGATGAAGCGATGGTCGCGGATGATGGCGTTCCAAGCTTTTGAAACGCAGAGGAATCGCATCAAATCCTTGGGCGGGAGCCGTGAAAGGATGTCAACAAGTATCTCCGGTGGGAAGTGTGATTCTGACATGGTTTCTTTTCGTCGTTCTCTGTTCCGCAAAAAATCTTCCGGGTCTTGCGCTTCAAAGCTTGTGCTTCTTTGAGCTCGTCGACTTTGCCAAAGCGGATGAGGACGGAGATGGCCAGTGGACCTCTATTGTAAGAAGAATAATAATAAAATGTCTTATTTTAACGTACACCTTTGAAATTTCATTTTAGAGTAATGCTAAAAAGATCAAATTTTTTAAGTTAAACTTACAAATCAAATGATATGGTAATAAATGATTGAATTATTAATTGTCGGTTAACGTGTTTATTTTTTTTATTGGTGACACATCATTTAATTTATAAATTTGGTATAAAAATTTGGTCTTCCAAGTTTTACCCTTCATTTTAATCTCACTTTTTCATTTTAATCTCTCTTTGTCTCCTGTAATTCAAAAGACACAACTTTACTTACCGAAACTCAAAATTCATTTTACTTTGACTTGTGGACTCTCTGAAACTTATAGGCCGCATCCTAAACATATGTGGGATTAATACCCAATAAGACTACGTCACATGTGCAATAAAATTAATTATAAATCTCTATTATGTATTTACGTTAACAATAAGAGAATATTAAGTTTAAAAATAATTGAGGAGATAAAAAAAAAGAAATTGATTAGCCTGGCTCACTCAAATCGAACTCACATGAGAAATTAAAATATCTAAAGCAATGTGAAGCGAGTTTTGAGTTTTACAGAGACAACTTTCAAGTTTGAGGGCAAATTGGGATCAAAATTGAGTTTCATAGGGCAAAGTGAAGCCAATTTTGAATTTCAAATAGTAAAGCGGTGACTTTTAAGTCACAAGAAACAAAGTGGGACTAAAATGAAGTTCTAGAGGTGTAGCTAAAAATAAGCCTAGAATTAATTGATAACGAAAAAATAGTTTGTTGAGGGGTCTTGCATTCTATTCCCTCTGGATTGAAACGTAACTAGCATGAGCCAAGTACAACGCCACTGTGCGTTCCGTACCAATAATATAAAACACAAAAAAATGAACACATATTTTTGAATAATTGACATGGAATGTTACTGTGACAGTGTACTCGTGCTAGACAAGTCATTCACCTCCGGCTTGGATGCTTAATGTGAATCATTAGCAACCGTTTTCATATGAACATTCTCATTTCTCCTTCTCGTGCTGCAGTGTAGCGAGATGATTCAAACAAACAGTTCTAGATCACTTTTTCAACCATCATCTTTGTAAAAAATTACCAAAACGATTTTAGGATTTGGTTAATTATTTTTGTAGAGTTAAATTTTAAAAGAGGACAGAGAAAATATAATCGTACGACATTGCAAAATTGAAAATAAAAATATTAGTTGCGTGGATCCTATATTGTAATTCAACCTTGCGCATTCACTGACCCAAAATCCCTACCTTTGGAGTACAGATTGCCAAGCATGATATATCAACCAAACGGAACCTAACTTGGAAAATCTGCCATTGCTCACTGCAAAGCATCAACTCCTATGTTTTTCCCATTACCCTCCTAAAATATGTGCTATATGCTGCACCGGAAGACCGGCCACACACACAATGAACAAGCAAAACAGAGGTGAATAACAACGATAACAAGTTGAAAACCAGTCTTCGCATAAACATGACATGAATGAAGCAAGACATCGAGTTGAAAACGAGTCCGCAAACTGAAAAATTAACATTGTTACGATAAAAAGAAAAAGCTTCAATAGTCTAAAATAGCATCAATTAGCATATTTGTGATTGCATAACCGAATTCATCTTTTCTCGCGTCGAAAAATTTATATTGGACGTCAGGAGGAGTTGAAGACTAAGACAGAAAAACCAAACGTTTCTTCATTTTTTGTCACAATGCAACCAAGCTGAAACGAAATCCTCCATTCTGTCCTCCGAGTAGCATTGCTGAGTTACACTCTTACACCAGATGATCAACTAAAAAAAAAAAAAAACACAAGAAACAAATGGGCTATTAGATGAAGGAAATTGCAGCATAACACCAGTTATATAATTATATAGGAAACTTCATTTTAATCCTTGGCAAATATGACTTTTAGACTAAAAGCATGAGTAAGATCAAAATCTTGTTTTAGTCCCTTGACACATTAATCACCTCATTTATCAATTATATTTTGATGTTTTAATTATTTCTCTTTTTCTTCCTAATTTTAATGCATTAATTATATTTCATTATAATTCTAATTTTTATTTCATTCATCGTAATATATTTTGCTGTAAACATTAGGTAAACTAATTTTTGTTATACAATATATTTCGATGTACTTTGTCTTCTTCATTTAGGTACATTAAATTCATAATAATGCATTTCGGTGCATGCATTTAGGTGCACACATTTAGGTACAAACATTTTGGTACATACATTTCAATACAAACATTTAGGTACATTAATTCAATATAATATATTTCGGTACATACATACACACATTTAGGTACATTAATTCAATATAATACATTTCGGTGCATGCATTTTGGTACATACATTTCGGTACTAAATTTTGGTACATTAATTCAATATAATACATATCGATACTGACATTTAGATACCTTAATTGAGTTTTCAAGTTTGAAGAATGCTAAATAAAACTAATAAATTAAAAAAAGTTTAGTCAAAAAATAAATTAATATATATATATATTAATGAATTTAAATATTTAATGGGAGACATTGAATAAAAAACACATTAATTAATTTGAATTAAGTACACATCAAGGGACTATAATTAATATGTAATCTAACACCATGTTTTTATCAAATTTCAATCTTCTTGAATGACTAAAGTTAAAAAACCCCATTATTATACACCAAAAACCACCCACAGTAAGAGAAAGACTAGGATTACCAATACACAGATATTATCTATTTGGAAGCCCAATGGTTGCCGGAGATGGCCAGAAAATAGCTTGAAAGATGAATGGTTTGCGGCAAAACTGGAAAACTCGCTGGAAATTGGGTAAAATTTAAACATTCATAACTTTTTCAATACTCAACAAAATTGAGTGATTCTAAAACTAAAATCATACTTTTCGATGCCACAAAGAGAATGGTACCTTTCGTGATAGCTAAATAGTTGTGGTTTGGTCGGAAAACTGCTCGAAAGTGGCTATCTTGGTCTCGAGTTTGCCACTTTCGAGCCATTTTTCAGCCAAACCAAAGATGAATTAGCCATCAAGACAGCTACCATTCTCTTCATCTCGTTGAGAAGTATAATTTTTGTTTTTGTATCACTCGATTTTGTTGAGTATTGAAGAAGTTATGAATGCTTAAAGTTTAACTAGTTTCCGGCGAGTTTTCCAATGTTCCCACGGACCAGGCACCTTTCATGCTATTTTTTTTTGCCATCTCCAGCAACCATTGGGCTTCCAAATAGGTATAATCTTGTTCTACACTTTCCTATCTTCATTTTGATATATTATGGGTCGAATTTGGTTAAGAAACGATTGAGTTATGAAGCTTTGAAAATTGCCCAAACTTCCGGCCAAGAGTTCTTGGACACTTACCGGAGTTTTTAACGGAAGGACCAAAATAATGGACGATGGACAATCTCATGGACCTTTTTATTGATTTTCAATATCAGGGACCAAGGTGATGTGTTATATAAATCTTAGGGACCATTTTAGCTAAAAAGCCGAATCATAAAAATAATTTGTTTGTTATTTAAGGAGAAAATGATTCATTAAGTAATGACGTGATAAAATGTTAGTTTTACATTTATGTTGACGTGGTTGCCAACTTATGCCGTCTAACAACTATTAAAAAATAATTATTAAAAATATTTCAATTTATTTGTATTTATTTAAAAAATTAAAAAAACCAAGGGCATTCAAACTTTCGAATGCCGGATTAGAAACGCAAGAGAGCTTGGCGGCGCCTCCCACTCCGAGACTGACCTCTCCTCCGCCTTCAGTTCCTTTCCGCACACTTAATTTGTTAATCTTTCTCCATATTTTTGTTTGATTTTTCATAAAATACAGAGTCGCTGATACTCATATATACAATACCAATAAAAGATAGAAAGGAAATAATTTCTACTAAAAGGGTAATAATCTCTACTTTCGAGTGCACTGCCCACACCAGGTGCACTATCCACTTTGTTTTAAGGTGTACACTTGTTGACCCTAAAAATCACAAAACCTACGTGGCGCGTAAGCCGAGTAACTAATAAGCTAACTACGTCTTTCAGTTGATGCGGGCGTGCTAACTCGTCGGCCGAGCTCGGCCAAGGAGTAAAATTTGTTGATGTTGTGTTGAGCGAGTTGCTGTCTTCTTGATCTTGCGACTGCGGTCGAGGAAGGAACAACGTCTCGGCCTTCGGGTTCTAGAGCCTGAAGACAAGGCTGCTAGTTCTACGAAGTTCAATATCAAATTCGGCTCTCAGGGTGCCAAATGTAGTAACCAGTCGGCCTTGATGCAGTGTTGTTTATCCAAACTGAAGGTGCTTCGGTGTCGACTGATTCTACGGCAACAGTGATGTTTATCCAAACTAAAATGTTCGCCGGTTGCCTTCACAGTGTTATTTATCCAAACTGAAGATGTGTCAGCGGAAAAAAAAAAAAAAATCTCAAGATGTTTGAGAGGTTTTGCGCAGGGTAGTTGTGTGTTGAATTGGAGGTCCTTCTTAATGTCATCTCCTGCTTTGTATTTATAGGGATGTGCCTTGATGAACATGCTATGAAGTTGTTGTCGTGACTTGGGAGTATCCAATTGGAATAGATAATATTCCTATGAATATTATTCCAAAGGAGCAAAGCCACACTTTGATACTTGTCGTCGATTGATGATAATTAACTGTGCAATCAGATCAATTTACAAGCACATGGAACTCTTCCCAAAGCATCCTAAATAACCATACAATGTTTAGACCCATATTCACGTCCAAGTGCATGGATTACCAAAGTCTGAGCACTTTAGCCCATGTTGTGCTTTTCCTTTCCTTGGTAGCCTAATCTAAACAAAAGACTTCCTCTTCCACTTAGGTGCAACCATGCAATGCCACGCTAATTGCTCATCAATTGCAATATTTATTTTATTCGGCATTATCACATGTTACGGCTTTATCACCCAACTGTGTTTCAGATAATGGTTAGTCTAGATAATTCAATACTACTAAGAGATAATCATTATGATTAAAACCATAATATCGTCCTTAAATAATATTGAAAATTATCTCAACCGATTTGTCATCCAACGGCCTTGATTACTTGAGCCGATGAAGTAAAATCCGGTCCAAACAACACTTCTATTCTCCGATTGTTGGCTAACTTGGCTCCGTAAATTGGAAATCTAGTTGATTTGGAATTCATGAAAAAGTATTCAGGTCAAAGAGAAAACATTGCAAACAAAACTCACAACTTTCAAGCATCACTGATATGCATGAACAATTTCAGCACTTTTTGGGTTATGGATCCCAAAAAAAACAATCTGTAATGTCTTACAAATTCACATTTAGTTAGTCGTCTGAATAATAATCCTTCTCAAACTTTTTAACTGATCGCAACATAAATCAACCAATAATCGAAACAAGAGCGATCGGGATAGCAGATGACATATAATTTGTGAAATTTGGCTTCATTTTGACAGTTCGAAACAGCCTCATATTCTCTTTACATACCCAGCATTTCTTCTGTTGGAACTTGTGAAACTTATGGGATCTTTAGTCCCACATCGCCCATTCCTCTTTTGAAGATCCACTTTATAAGTGTGAATTGGGCCAAAGCCATGGACCTTGGGCCTTAAACTTGGAGGGTTTAGGTGCAAATATATTCTAAGGAATTCAGATGGATACGTCCTAACTTAATCACATTATTTTCAAAAGGTTCTAAAAAGGTTTGGATATTATGATTGTAAACCATTCATAAACTTACTAAAAATGAAGAAGAGAGCGTATCTCAATTGGAGTATAAGCCGACTAAGTAGGTATTCAAGTAATCCTAGAAGGCTTTTAGAGCCCTTTAATAAGGGTATTAAGATACTTAAAGCATACAATGAACTATGGTTTGCATTACACTCAATATCCCCTAGTATTAAAAGGATATAGTGATGCAAATTGATTTCAGGGAGCACAAACAGTGAAATCGTCTAAGCAAACCGTGTATAGCACGTTCGACAATGGAATCAGAGTTTATAGCCTTAGATACAGCTGCTGATGAAGCTGAATGGCTTAAACATTTTCTGGAAGATATTCCATTATGGCCCAAACCTATGACTGCAATATGTATACATTATGATAGCATGGCTGCACAAGGTCGAGCCAAAAAACGCTGAATATAATTGGAAGTTGAGACATATAAGGCGACGACAAAAGACCATTAGACAGCTACTCAAGAATGGAACTATTTCCATTGATTATATTAAATCTAAGGAGAATATTGATGATCCTTTGACAAAAGGCCTATCCAAGGATCAAGTGGCATTTACATTGAGGGGAATGGGTTTAAAGCCAACTCAATGAGTTATAACTTGACGGAAACCTAACCTAACTAATTGGAGATCCCATGGTCTAGGTTCAATAGGCAAACTAGTTGAGGAAAACTCAAAGTAAGAAACACACAATCCTTACTCATTCCTATGATGGAAAACAATGTGTTTCTTGTAAGATGTAGAGGGTGAATCGCTATTCTTAATAATGCTAATATCTTATGTTTAAGATAAATAGAACATGCTATTCTCAATTAGCATTACCCTATATGAGATTGATGTGGGGTCGCATCTTTGAAATTGATATGGCTACAATTTTCTAAAGGTCTCATGAAATCAGGATATGTTTAGGACCAAAATAACCGTATGAATTGCAGTGTGTCAAGATGTGCTATGTGTGATACTTATTGTTTCGATTTACTACTAAGAATGATCAGTTCAAGATATTAAATTCACTACTTCATTAGGTAAATCCGATAAGTACTCACTAGAGAAGGTTCAAGTCCAAAATACATCTAACCTGATGTGTATCATATCTAAGTTCTCTGGAAAACGTTACTAATTTCGTTAGTATCTTATTTTCTATTCAAATGTGGGGTATTGCTAGAGTTTGAATAGAAAATGTGGGGTATTGTTGGAACTTATGAAACTTGTGGGATCTTTAGTCCCACATCGCCCATTCCTCTTTTGAAGATCCACTTTATAAGTGTGTTTCCACACTTATGGTTTGAAAGAAATTGAGTCAAAGCCATGGACCTTGGGCCTTAGACTTGGAGGGTTTGGGTGCATATATATTAAATGAATGAAAAACACAAGTATCATTTTTATGTTTTTGATTTTTGCATTCAGTTTTTTTCGAAAGGATAAAACTGATCACGTGAACATTTACAACCGTTCTTAAAGATAAATATGAACGACTTTAATTGCTCTATTACGCCATTATAAATATGGTCGTAAGATCAGAAACCAAAGAACAATTTCATCGCTTCTTTTTCCTTACTTCACAGAGAAACACCACAACCAATTCACCAAGAATCAAGTTCAAGTGCAAGAACTTAGATTAGAAAGTTGTATCCTGTAAGATATAGACGTCCGTTGAACAACTGCACTGGTGTAGGGGCGAATTTCTGTCTTAGGAGATTGCTACTGCAAGTCTCTATCTTCCTAACCAAGTTAGTGTTTTGTGATTTATTATTCAATTTTATTAATTGTTTATATTGTAAGATATATTGTATCTTTGTGAAATTTCTATTCGAAATAAACTGTACAATTGTTATATATTATATACTTGACATTTGATTGGTTTTAACATCTTCATGATAATGCAGACTACACTCTACAAAGATCAATAACTTCCGCACATACTTTTGCTGCGAACATTCATTCCATGAAAGAAAAAAACAATATGTATCCAAATCAGTTGGCACCCAAAGACATACTCCAGAAAGGTAGGCATTGCCTTGGCAACAAAGAGTAAAGCAAAAGAGAAGCAGCGTTATAATCCAATCCAAGTATCTGCAGAAGCACAAACTGCTATGAGATACTAAAAACCCAACAAGCTTGCAAGCTAAATGGAAACAAGGATTAGAGATCAAACAAGAATACTCATATGCTCAGTTTGAATTAAGGATTATAGTTTTTTTTTCCCCTCTTTTTAATCTGTTGAATCAAGAAGTAGAGGTTGAACAAAGATATTCGTAATCATAATCAACGATAAAGGCATTCAAATATATTGCTAGAACTTGTGACAATTCAGAAAAGAAACATGCCGTTCGTTCTATTAATTTCTATTTGTACTGGACATCTAAGTAAATAACAGTGATTACAATCACCGCAAATAATGCTTATATAGCTCCTACTCATTCAAACTAGGGTTTATATGCTGTTTTCTTTTAGAACGGAATGGCTTTCATGTTCATTGAGTATTTGAATGGAGATGTTGGAGAATGAGCATTTGAGCAGTAAATGATTTGTGAAAAGAACGTAACGTGAAAATACTGTTTAACGATTTGATTTTTAATTAAATATAATACAATAGATCCGTCTAGGGCTGGAAATATTCTCAAACCGATAATACCGAAATTTCGGGACTCCATCCCAAATAGATACCAAAATTTTTAGTACAATGATTCGGTCTAAGCTATGCATTGGTTTGGGAATCTCGTATGGAATCAATTTATTTATTTGTTTATTTATTATTTAGGTTAATTTCACCCTGTGGATTGGTTTAGAATAATTCGGGCCTTCCAATTTTGTCTCATCTCTATCTTCTAGCTGTACTCACTCTCTATCATTTCATTTCGCTTTTCTCATCTCTGCCTTTAGTCAAAGTCTTAGACTATCTCTGTCTATCCATCTTGAATTTGAAGCTCAGCAGCCACGCATCCTCTTACAATCTCAATCCAACAAACTCTTTCCACTCCAGCCACCCCTACACCTCACGACTTCATCCCCACCTCACAATCACACTGTCTTTGACTCTGCACCCTCCGTCCACCACACACAACCAATACTCTCTCTCTTGCAATTCTCTCTCTGAGACCGTCTCCAATTCTCTCCAACAGTTCTCTATGTGTAGGGGTTTCGAATTGGGGGCATGGGTCAAGAGGAGGATGCGGATCTGACTATGTCTTCACTCTGGCTCTTTCTCGACCTTCAATCTTCACCAATTCACTATCACTTTGTCTTTGATTCAATTTGGGTTTAATGCATGTTCGGATGATTTGAATTTCAATTTGTGTTGGAGCGGAAAAATTCGATTCCTCGATTCTCCAACAAGTAAATCTTCTAACCACGTTGAGAAGCCCATAACGCCATCTCCACTAGCCTCAATGAGGAAGGAGAGGGATCTGCAAGAAAACACTCCGACTCTCAAGTCAGGCCTTTGTTTAAACCCTACTCGTTCAACTTCCCTGTTAGAAACGTTTCATCTCTCCACCTGATATGAGTCCGACATATGATAATTCCAATGAAAATTCAAGCCAAAACCTTCGACAACATTGGGATATAACATGGAATGAAATTTTCATTCCCATAAAGGATTAGGAAAAGATTTTGGTGCTAACCAAAAGTCCATGAAGAAAGAGGAAAAGAGGTTGTCTTTCAAATATTCTTCCATTCGGAAAATCCACAGTAGTAGAACAGAGAGGAAAATATCGTATCCAATTCTTTTCAGATTTTTGTTCAATGATGCTGGAATTAAAAACCTATGAAATCCAACGTTTGGCTAGGAGGCATAAACCATTAAAATTACAAACTTGATTTGGTGGCAGAGCAAAACAATCACTGGGAGCACCATCAGGATATTCGGCCAATTGGCAATGATGAAGGGGGTCGAGCGCCATCAATCGTCGGTGAAGGAAGGTGAAATTGGAGAGCGAAGAGGGAGGAGGCCCCAGTGTGAGGCTTGAAAACGGGAGCAAGTAGGTTTCATTATTATTTTTTAATTATTTTATTAATAAACATCATTGAGTAAAATCCTAAATATCCACCTTAGCTGACATGGGATTTTTTTAGCGAGTTTTAACGAAAAAGCCCACGGTACTGTTCACTCTAACAAAAAATCACGTTTTTACACTAAAAAGTCAATCCTGGTACTATTCACTTTACCCTTTATTTTGTTTTTATCATTAAAACTCAAAGTTTTCAAGCCATTTTCATTAGTTTTATTATTTTTTTAACTAATGTGGATGTCCATCTCAATTGCCACATAAGATGGTATAAAATTATGGTATATTTAGATGGTAAGAATATTATTACTCTATGAGATTTAGTTAAGAAACCAGGGCTGCCATTTTAGGCACCTCAACAGGAAACTCATGAATCTCATCGATCCAAGGGTTCTTCTCCTTAGCTGGTTTAACAGTCCTCAGCGCCTTCCACACTGAGCCGTTGCACTTGAACCCCGACCCGAACGCAATCTGCCACATCCGATCTCCCTTCCTGACTCTTCCCTTGGCCTCCGAGTAGGCCAGCTCATACCACAGTGAGCTGCTTGAAGTATTCCCAAACCTGTAGAGCGTCATCCTTGAAGGCTCCATGTGCCAGTCACTAAGCTCAAGGTTCTTCTCGATCTCATCCACCACCGCTCTCCCTCCGGCGTGAATGCAGAAGTGCTCGAACGCCAGCTTGAAATCCGGGATGTAGGGTTTGATGTTCTTCATCTTGAACACCTTTCCAGCTACCAAAGTAGCAAAAAACAGGAGCTGTTCTGACATGGGTAGGACTATTGGGCCAAGAGTTGTGATGTTGGTTTTTAGGGCTTCTCCAGCCACAGCCATCAAGTCTTTTGAGAGAGATACACCGATTCTTTTTGTGTCGTCCTCTTTTTGGAATGCGCAACTGTATGCTCTGTCGTCTCCACCCTTGTGAGTGCGGACAGTGTGCATGAGTTGGTACTTTGAGCAGTGGCGGTCAGAGGAGCGGTTGGAGAGGAGGATGGCAGCGCCACCCATTCGGAAGAGGCAGTTGGAGAGAAGCATAGAGCGGTCATTTCCAAAGTACCAATTGAGAGTCATGTTCTCGATGCTTACAACTAGGGCATAAGAGTTGGGGTGCACCTATTACACGTGTTAAGTACAAATTTAGACATGATTTTACCTAATTTCGTATGGATATAGGAATTGCTTTTGTAAGAAACATTTATGTTCACAAGTGCTTCGATTAAAAGTGGTAAGAATTCAAGTAATTCATGAAGAAGTATTTGACAAGTGTTTTTGTAGTGAAGCACTTCTATAATCCATAAACACTTTTAACTTTTATGTCAAATGCAATTAAAAGCATTTTTAAACATTTTAAAAAGCGATCTTAACCATGCTAATAACACTTCTCTTTAACTTATGATCTTTAAAGGTATAGAAAGATGAATTAGTAGTAATCCATTTATAACCTAGTGTACTAATGTGAATTGGTCATCATGTATAAAACACAGGCATCCATAGTCGGTGATAATTAAGAGAAATATTAGTTTAACTAAGCAAAAATTAAATGCAAAAAGGCAGTGAAAATTATGCGTTAGTAACAAACCTGGAGAAGCTGCTTTGCCAGGTCAATAGAAATGAGGCCAGCACTGCAACCCATCCCACCAAGGTTATAGCTCACAACGTTCCCCCTAAGTTTGTAGTGATTCACAACCATGGACGACAGAGACGGCGTCGGATTGAACAAGCTGCAGTTCACCACCAAAATCCCAATATCCTTAGGCTTCACCCCCGTCTTCTCCAGCAACTCGTCGATCGCTCCGAACATCACCATCTCCGCCTCCTTCCTCGCCTCCGCCATGCACAGGTTTGGAGGGACCCAGAAAAAGGCCTTGGGCATGTATGTGTTTTGCCCGAGGCCGGACCTCTCGAGAATCTTTTGCTGAAAAGCCAAGTTCTCGTCAGAGAAGCTGCCCGTCAGCTTCGACCTCTCCATGAATATCTCACGTGTGCAGGTGTGGGCCGGCTCGGGCTTGTAGCATGCGAAGTTCACCAAGTATACTTTTCTACGGCGGGTGGTGAAGTATACGGTGGTTAGGAAAACCATGAGGCCCCAGCACAAGGTGACCGAGACGAAGTTGAACTTGAGCTGTTGCCACAAGTGGAGGAAGTCATCGGTGGTGACCGTCGAGAGGTGGGCGGAGGCCGCGGCGATGAGAGGGACTAGTAGGAGGTAGATGACGTTGGAGATTAAGTAGTGGTATCCTAGCTTGACATATTTGGGCTTCACTGATAAAAGAAAGTTAGGAAGCGCAGTTTTGCGACTTCCTGCTGACTCAGGTCCCGAGTTCGATTCTCCTTTCTGGTTCTGGCATTGTGCCGCCATTTTGGCCTCAGGAACACTACACTAATCAGTCTCACAGAAGGGGAAGTTTTTCAAACTGTTTCTATGAGGTTTTGATGGAGAAATTGAGGAGTACTTATATGTATATATAATGTTTGATACGAGAATGCAGGTGCAACATTCCCAACGAACTTTTAATTGTGAACTGCGGGGCGGCATTGAATGTTTGCCAACCGGAAAAATGGCGGACATTCATTGGGGCAAATTACCATGGTTTCCCTCCTTCTTTGCACAACAGTCTACACATCATGGGTGCACGTGTCAATTGATGCCATGGTAATCTTAATAATTTCTCACTCGTTGGTGAACCACGTAGCTCTTCTCCCCCCTAATTTTTTATGACGCTCTTTTTATGGTATTAATGTTTTTTTTGGCGAATACTTTTTTGGTGTGATCTTTAATTTCTTTACCCAACCGGCCAACAAGATCACTAATTATAGTGGTTACATGTAGTAATTAAACCATGGGTATAAATTATAATGAATAAATAAAACATTTTTTATAAATAATATTCACATCCTTTACATATATACATTTATATGTTATGAACATACCTTTAGCACATATGTGATTTTTAAAATTATTAGTAAATTGTAATTGGGATACTAGAAGATCATTTTTTTTTAAGATTGTATAACTTGTAAGGTAAATAATCATCATCGGTTTACTATAAATAAAGGCACAAGAACTGAAACATACAAAATTCCTCAAATCCTTTTCTCTCTTCTCCCTTTTCCGCACCTCTCTCTTTCTCTCAAATAAAATAGTCCATGAACATTATATAAAGTATAATCATATGCACTGTTCTAAAAATTCTCGCCTAGACACTAGGCGACTGATCACCGCCCCGATTAATGCCTAGGTGTTTGAAAATTAAGAATGACGCATAGACCTACTGAGGTGCCCGCCTAGACTGCCTAGTCCGTCACGACCCGCTAGGTTTCGACTCACTTAGAGATAACTTTCATTTTGCATTTTATTTTTTTTTAATAAATTGTAAGAGACTTATTGAATACTTAAATGAACACACATTATATGCTTGTTTCCTGTGTTTTCATTATGTTCCAATAGCTCATAATATATATGTCATTATATTTTGCAGTTTATGATGAAATTGTATATATTTGAAGTATAAACAAACACTTATTTACACGAAATATAATATATTTAATTAAATCCACCTAGTCTGCCTAGACCCCACCTAACGTCTTTTAGAACCTTGATCATATGTACAGATAATACATGTATTTTTTCACAGGTTTTTTTTTTTTTTTTTTTTTTTTTTTGAGGAAATATTTTTTCATAGGGTTAATTACACTTCTTCTAGAAGTAGGGATATAGTGCGACACTGATGGAATTGTAAAATCATACAACTCAATGCAAATTACATGCAAGCTTCTTCGTATTTCATGCTCACATTTAAAAAAAAAAAATTCGGTTAGTTCAAGTGAAAGAGAGAGAGGGAAAACATAGTTAGAATTAAGTTATATTCTTATTTACAAATCTTTTAAGAGAAGGAATTTCATTTCTTTCAAAAATTAAGGATTGGTGATGAGACTTACACCACATCGAATCTTAACGATCTGAACGTTTATTTTGTAAGCCTCATTTCATAGATTATTCTTACAAAAATACAGTTCAATCATAACCATTTGTGTATTTAATTGTCACCATGATATTTCAATGTTTCTCGGAACATATAGTGTTTGTCAATTTTTTTGAACTAAATTAAATGCCTCAAATATTTTTGATTTGGCTAATATTTTGCAAAGATGATCCATGAGGTGCAACTTAAAAATAGATAGTTTGAATAGTTGAAGTTGATGTAGTATAGGCTCACAACTAATCCCTTTATTTTGAACAACTAATCCCTTTCCTTAAATGCCGGCTTATATAATTGCATCAACAAAAACAAAATGTAATGTTAGGTAAACTAAATTTGCAAACTAAATGATGTTTCACCAATAAAAAATAGGCATGTTAATCAACACTTAAGTAATGATTTAATCATAACTGTCACATCCCGGCCCGGGCGGGACCACTTCCCGGGCCCCCTCCACCACCATAGCATGATATTGTCCGCTTTGGGCCCCGACCACGCCCTCACGGTTTTGTTTCTGGGAACTCACACGAGAACTTCCCGATGGGTCACCCATCCTGGGAGTGCTCTCGCGCGCCACTCGCTTAACTTCGGAGTTCCCATGGAACCCGAAGCCAGTGAGCTCCCAAAAGGCCTCGTGAAAGGGGTAGGGATGGGAATAACATATAAGATCACTCCCCTGGGCGATGTTGGTGGATGTCACAATCTACCCCCCTTAGGGCCCGACGTCCTCGTCGGCACACCCACGACCAGGGGTTAGGGCTTTATACCAATTGGTCACCATCCCGACCGGGCGGACCACTTACCGGGCCCCCTCCACCACCATAGCACGATATTGTCCGCTTTGCGCCCGACCACGCCCTCATGGTTTTGTTTTCTGGACTCACACGAGAACTTTCCCGATGGTCACCAATCCTGGGAGTGCCTATCGCGCACCACTAGCTTAACTTCGGAGTCCATGGAACCGAGCCAGTGAGCTCCAAAGGCCTCGTGTGCAAGGTAGGGATGGAATATACATAAGGATCACTCCCCTGGGCGATGTGGGATGTCACAATAACCTCCATGTTATTTAATTTACAAAGTTTAGTCTCCCAACATTACCAAAATAAAAAAAATAAAAAATAAAAAAAACAATAATTACGTTACATTTTGAATTACATTTATAATACGGGATAATCCTCCATTTTTTATCGCAGGCATTGCATAATTTGCATTACATGAAATAAAAATGACATTCTCACACCTAAACCACCAGATAATATCAAATTAAGTGTTCTCAATAAAAATTGAAATCAAAACCTACTTCGACAAAGCGGAGAGAGAGGAATACCACGAGCTACTTCACTCCGACGCTGGATATTCAGGTTCAAAAATATTATTCTTACGTTCTATTGTAAATTATTTGTATCTTATCTCTAGTAGAAATAGAACTCACACATGTTGGTAGACCCTATTCTATTAGAAAAATAGTACAAATAGATAATAAGTGTAGTCACTAGCGAAGCCAATGTGGGTGCAATGGGATTCATTGACCCCAATAAGTTTGTTGGGTCACTCTTTTTCTTTTGGTGCAAAGAAGGGAAAACATGGGAAGAGGCATTGCTTTGGCTTTTTGAAGAATAAAGAAAATGAAAGGCTGATGATGGTTTTATAATGGGAGAGAATGACACGCCCCGACCCCGATATTCCTCGAATACCAGGATCGGCACGTGCTAGCCGACACCCGAAGGTGACGAAAGCCATTTATTGAGTGCAAATGCTGAAAACAAGGGATAAATAAGGGTTATAAATATAAAAGAATAATGAATATGCAAATAAGGACCGTGTTCAGAGCACACCGCTAATCTAAAACACTAAAAGAAAATAATATAAAATTGAATGAAACCAAGGAGTGGGTCCTACACCAAGAGGACTCGAAGATGCCGATGCGAATGTGCCTGGACGTCGGGATTGTATGCCTCGATTCTAAGTCCTGAAGGGGGCGCAAAACAAACATGAGTGGACCAAGTTGATATATATATATAATAAAACAGTTATCAACATACTAACCCCCAGGTTTTATGAAAACACATATATATAATGATAAACATAGGTTTTCCGAAACCTAGCATGTCGTGCAGTATCTCAAATCATAATTCGCATAAATAATAAACACTAGTGAATGTTCGATATAACTCTCCAGGCCCCATGCCGGCTCCCCGTCTCTGAGCACACTGTCAGAGGAAAATGCACTTCAGGCCCCTTGCCGGCTCCCCGTCTCTGAGCAGACAGTCAGAGGAAAACACACTCCAGGCCCTATGCCAACACCAAACCGTCGCCCGGGACGGACCGGATCTATCCTTACGTCCCGTAGCGGAAAGGACCACTAGGTAAGTACAAAACCAGTGAACATACATATATTGAAAATCAACTTCATAGTATAAAGTCATCCATCATCTATACTATAAAGAGGTGTTCTAAACATGTTCTAAATATCATATCGTCATCCATCAGATATTCTATAAGAACATGGGTTATAGGAAAAATAGTAATAATTCAAAATAGCCTCAGTAAGCATGTTATCTCGTAAAACGTTTCATAAAACATAATCATCAAATCATGCTTTTCATGTATGCATTTCTACTATTAAAACATGCATTTTTAGAAGGGGTCCACTCACAGTACTTCGCCGTCGAAAAGCCACGTCATCTAGCGAAGAAGGAAACGCCACAGATAATTGCCCCTAAGCACATAAACGGTACATTTAGTCAAACTCTATTCAAACGATTGAATTTGGGAAAACGGACATCGGAAACGGGTTCAGGACGTCGAAATTAGCCTGGGGGGGTCCCGCACGAAAACCGAAAAAGTCAACCCCGAGGTCAAAGTCAACGGTCAAAGTCAAAGTTGACCGTTGACTGGTCAACGCTACGCTGACCGTTGACCCGATCAACGGGTCAAGGTCAACGGGTCGTGGGTCAACCCGTCAGAGTCAACCCGGGTCAACCGGGTTTAGGGTTTGGGTAATGGATCCGGGTTTGGGCCTAAGGGTTTGGGTTAGGGTAATTGGGTTTAGGTTTTAGGGTTTTGGGTTAGGTTTTTAAGTGGGTTGGGTTTGGGTAAAAAGGAAAATGGGTTTGGGTTTTGGGCTAACAGAAAATGGGTTTGGGCTGCAACCAAGGCCCTAAGGCCTTTGGGTTTGGTGGTCGCCGGATTCCAAGGAGGGGGAAGGCCGGATTTCGGCCGAAGAATTCCCAAGCTCCGTTGGAGCTCAAAACTCAACCAAAACATGTCATTCAATATACCAAAATGAAGCCCCGAAAGTAAGGAATCGAAATATACCCTTGGTTCCCATCATCGTGGTCGGAGTTGGCCGGAAAACAGCCTGGAAGCCACGGGTGTCCGTCGGAAACTGGGTAAGATTCAAATGAGCATAACTTCTTCAATACTCAATGAAATTAGGTGAAACAAAAAGGAAAGGTGTAGTACTCAGCGAGACGAAGAGATTGATACCTCGTACGCCGGCCAACTCGCCGTGGTTTGGCCGGAAATCGCCTCGAAAGCGGCGGTGCTCGCCGGAAAACTGAGAAATGTCTCCCGAGGTGGTTTCTTCGTGGTTTGACGTCCAAAACACAACCACGGGGTTCGAAAAGAGTTATAGGCGTGAGCATGGGTGTGTGTCTGTGTGTGTGTGGGTGTGTTATGCTCGGAGAAATAGCACCGAGAGGGGAAAGGATGGAGAAATCAGAGGAAGAAAGAGAGAAGAGAGAAGAGAGACTTTTCAGAAAAAACAAAAGAAAGGGAAAGGGAAAGGGAACCGGAAACAAGACAGGGGGTGGGCCCCTTGGGCTCACCAATTAAGGATAAAAACAATTTTAAAAAGGAAGGTATCCCCAAACTTAGTGAAAAATACAAAAATACCCATTTTCTTACGTAAATCCCGGGACGGGTTGTTACAGAGAAGGCAGAGCCTTTTGTTATACCTTTTGGTTTTGAGCAGCAGCAGAAGAGAGAAGAGCTGTTTATTGACAGCTCGAATTTGTGAGCAAAGGAGAGAGATGAGAGCCACGAATTTGTGAGCAAAGGAGAGAGATGAGAGCCACATCAGGGAGAGCATTCGGCTTTCCCATTGAAAAAGAGCACGGTCGGGTCTACCATTTTGAGAGAGAAGCAGACACAAAGAGTGAGAAACATGGGGCACTATTTTGAGAAGGCAGTAGTTGCTACTTAGTGTTCTCTTTGGATTTCTTTATTTTTTTGCTCTCCTTTGAGCAATCACTCATATTGGTGCTAGAGAAATTTGTTGTGTATTTTCATATTCTCTACTTGTTCTTTGTTAGAGTAAGAGCTATGGATGTATGTGAGATTTGGGATTTGAGTTTGAAATCTATTTTTAAATGAAAGTACGATTGATTTTTGAAAGCTATTTCTTGACTTCGCCACTTAATGTAGCACTTCAAACAATTTAGGATATGTTTTGTTATTAGCACTTCAAAAAGTTTAGAGTGTTACTATGCCCACTTCCTTTCTTATCTCTCAACTCAACTTATTTTGTCACCTACCATTAAAAGTATAAGTAATGAAATACCATCTCCACACCCACCATTATTTCTAAAATAACCTTAATCTTATAATTTTTTTGAACTTTTTCTACTACCCACCTAAAATAACCTAAGGGTAAAAACAACGGCAACCCAGCGCACAACCATCCCCCCTCCCCCAAAAATCCCAGCACCCGCAGATCTCAAACCATCCCCCAACACCCAGAACCCACCCAATCTCAAAGTTTGCAGAACATCCACAAATCCATTTTTAGTCGCCGAATTTTAATCAATATGGCACACTCTCGACCGGGGGCGATTTTAGGGTTCTTATTTTTAGCATTTTCAATTTTAATTTTGTTTAGAAGTCTTTGTGTAGGTCCTTCAAGGTCATTTGGAAGAGGGAAAATTTGTCAACAAAATGTTTAAGTTATAGTTGATAAAAAAAAAAAAAGACAAAGGGATGAGCTTAGCAAAAATTGCGTGATTCAAAATCTAAAATCATAGTTTTTGGCCACAAAGAGAATGGTACCTTTCTCGACAGCTAAATAGTCATGGTTTGGCTGGAAAACTTGCTCAAAAGTGGCTATCTTGTTCTCGAGTTAGCCACTTTCAAGCCATTTTTCGGCCAAACAAAGGTGAATTAGTCATCAAGAAAGATATCATTCTCTTCGTCTTGTTGAGAAGTATGATTTTAGTTTTTGAATCACTTGATTTCGTTGAGTATTGAAGAAGTTATGAATGTTTAAAATTTACCCAGTTTCCAACGAGTTTTCCAGTTTTTCCGCAGACCAGGCACCTTTCAGGCTTTTTTTCGGTCATCTCTGACAACCATTGGGCTTCCAAATAGGTATAATCTTGTTCTACACTTTCCTATTGTCATTTTGATATATTATGGGTCGAATTTGGTTAAGAAACAATTGAGTTATGAAGCTTTAAAATTGCCCAAACTTCCGGCCAAGAGTTCCGGGACACTTAACGGAGTTCTTAACGGAATGACCAAAATAATGGAAGATGAACAATCTCATGGACTATTTTTATTGATTTTCAATCTCATGGACCAAAGTGATGTGTTATACAAATCTCAGGGACCATTTTAGCTAAAAAGCCGAATCATAAAAATAATTTGTTTGTTATATCTTAAGGAGAAAATGATTCATTATGTAATGATGTGATAAAATGTGAGTTTCACATTTATGCTGACATAGTTGCCAACTTATGTGGTCTAATCGCTTTAAAAAATAATTATTAAAAATATTTCAATTTATTTGTATTTATTTAAAAAATTAAAAAAACCAAGGGCATTCAAACTTTCGAATGCCGGATTAGAAACGCAAGGGAGCTTGGCGGCGTCTCCCACTCCGAGACCGACCTCTCCTCCGCCTTCAGTTCCCTTCCACACACTTAATTTGTTAATCTTTCTACATATTTCTGTTTGATTTTTCATAAAATACAGAGTCGCAGATACTCATATATACAATACCAATAAAAGATAGAGAGGAAATAATTTCTAATAAAAGGGTAATAATCTCTACTTTCGAGTGCACTGCCCACACCAGCTGCACTATCCACTTTGTTTTAAGGTGTACACTTCTATTCTCCGATTGTTGGCTAACTTGGCTCCGTAACTTGGAAATCTGGTCGATTTGGAATTCATGAAAAAGTATTCAGGTCAAAGAGAAAACATTGCAAACAAAACTCACAACTTTCAAGCACCACTGATAGGCATGAACAATTTCAGCACTTTATGGGTTATGGATCCCAAAAAAAACAATCTGTAATGTCTTACAAATTCACATTTAGTTATTCGTCTGAATAATAATCCTTAACTGTTTAACTGATTGCAGCATAAATCAACCAATAATCGAAACAAGAGCGATCGGGATAGCAGATGACATATAATTTGTGAATGCTTCATTTTGACAGTTCGAAACAGCCTCATATTCTCTTTACATACCCAGCATTTCTTCATGATAATGCAGACTACACTCTACAAAGATCAATAACTTCCGCACATACTTTTGCTGCGAACATTCATTCCATGAAAGAAAAAAACAATATGTATCCAAATCAGTTGGCACCCAGAGACATACTCCAGAAAGGTAGACATTGCCTTGGCAACAAAGCGTAAAGCGAAAGAGAAGCAGCGTTATAATCCAATCCAAGTATCTGCAGAAGCACAAACTGCTATGAGATACTAAAAACCCAACAAGCTTGCAAGAGGAAGCTAAATGGAAACAAGGATTAGAGATCAAACAAGAATACTCGTATGCTCAGTTTGAATTAAGGATTATAGTTTTTTCTTTTTTTTTTCCTCTTTTTAATCTGTTGAATCAAGAAGTAGAGGTTGAACAAAGATATTCGTAATCATAATCAACGATAAAGGCATTCAAATATATTGCTAGAACTTGTGACAATTCAGAAAAGAAACATGCCGTTCGTTCTAATTTCTATTTGTACTGGACATCTAAGTAAATAACAGTGATTACAATCATTACAAATAATGCTTATATAGCTCCTACTCATTCAAACTAGGGTTTATATGCTGTTTTCCCTTAGAATGGAATGGCTTACATGTTCATTGAGTATTTGAATGGAGATGTTGGAGAATGAGCATTTGAGCAGTAAATGATTTGTGAAAAGAAAGTAACGTGAAAATATTGTTCAGCGATTTGATTTTTAACTAAATATAATGCAATAGATCTGTCTAGGGCTGGAAATATGTTCCAAAAGTCCCAAATCAAACAAAAAAAATTTATGATCCCATATTGAAAAATTCTCAAACCAATAATACCGAAATTTCGGGACTCCATACCAAATAGATACCAAAATTTTTAGTACATGATTCGGTCTGAGCTATGCATTGGTTTAGGAATGCCGTACGGAATCAATTTTTGTATTTGTTTATTTATTATTTAGGGTTAATTTCACCTGATGGATTGGTTCAGAATCAATTTTTTTATTTGTTTATTTATTATTTAGGGTTAATTTCACCTGGTGGATTGGTTCAGAATAATTCGGGCCATCCAATTTTGTCTCATCTCTATCTTCTAGCCGTACTCACTCTCTATCATTTCATTTCGCTTTTCTCATCTCTACCTTCAATACTCTCTGTCTATCCATCTTGAATTTGAAGCTCAGCAACCACGCACCCTCTTACAATCTCAATCCAACAAACTCTCTGCACTCCAACAACCCCTACACCTATGGCTTCATCCCCACCTCACGATCACACTATCTTCGACTCTGCACCCTCCGTCCACCACACACAACCAATACTCTCTATCTTGCGATTCTCTCTCTGAGACTGTCTCCAATTCTCTCCAACAGTTCTCCATGTGTTGGGGTTTCGAATTAGGGGCATGGGTCAAGAGGAGGATGTGGATCTAACTATGTCTTCAGTCTGGCTCTCTCTTGACCTTCAATCTTCACCAATTCACTATCACTTTGTCTTTGATTCAATTTGGGTTTAATGCATTTTCGGGTGATTTTAATTTCAATTTGTGTTGGAGCGGAAAAATTCGGTTCCTCGAATCTCCAACAAGTAAATCTTGTAACCACGTTGAGAAGCCCATAACACCTCCACTAGCCATCAATGAGGGAGGAGAGAGATTTGCAAGAAAACACTTTGACGCTCAAGTTAGCCTTTGTTTAAAATGATCAATTGATCCTTCTTTCTTTTTCCTCCTCCCGTTCTGGTGGGATTCTAGGCCTTTATAGGCATAAAATGCTTGCACTCCAAGTCCCATCATCTCACTCCATGTTCCTTAGTAGTGGTTGATTCATGTTGCTTTATCTTAGCCCTACTCCCCAATTTTTAGGATGCATGGGAAATGGCTAGCTACTTGGCCCTTAATTTTTGCACCCACAAATGCCCCCTTTTTTCTTTGTAAACACTAATCATCTTAGTTTGTAGAATATTTCTTTGCAAAAAATCATGTGACTTGAAATTTCATCATGAGTTTAGCCTTCGGTTGCGATCATAGTTTTGCCTTTGGTTAGGATCACACAATCATAATTTAGCCTTCATCTACGATCATACGGTTGGCTATGATCATACGGTGTATGATCATAATGTAACCTTTAGTATAATCGTATGATATTTGACCATGGTCATACAATCAAAGTTTAACCTTTAGTATAATCATATGATATTCGACCATGGGTTTTGGGGTTTCAACACTCGGTCTTGGGCTTTAGCCATAATTTGGTCTAGGGTCTTGGACCCTCAGTCTTGGGCATTCGGCCATTTTACGATCTTTGTGTTTTGCTGTCTAAATTTGTGTTCGATCTCGAGCCTTTTGACCCCATTTGGTCTTAAGTTTCGATTTTAATTCGGTCTTAACCCATTCAATCTTGGGTTTTCGATCTTAATTTGGTCTTAACCCATTCGATTTGGTTTTCAATCTTAATTTGATTTCAACCCATTCGATCTTGGGTTTTTGATCTTAGTTCAGTCTCAATCCATTCGACCCTGGGTTTTCGATCTTAGTTCGGTCTCAACCCGTTCGACCTTGTGTTTTTTTATCTTAATTTGATCTCAACCCATTCGATCTTAATTTGGTCTCAACCCATTCGATCTTGGGTTTTCGATATTAATTATGAGACTTTATCTTAATTTTATATCTTCGATTCTTGGTCTCAAATTTATAGATTCCAGTTCATGATAAATCATGCAATTCATAAGCAATCATTATAGTAATAGTAGAAAAAAGTTGGACCTTAGCACATACGCGGGTTGGTGCGGCACCCATATTTGTCGTGCCTTAAACATCCGCATGCTGAATTCTGCCAACAATAACGTTCAAGCGCAAGGGAAATCTTCATAGCGATGTAGCTTTCTTTCATTCACAACACTGGGGATCCGGGGTGGCATGTCGATCATTATCGTATTGCCTTTATAATTTTTTGTGGTCGAACATTCCTCCCAGGCAACTTCGTCGCCGCTGGAGTTGATGTAGAGTGCTTTTCTTTTGCTCAGAAGTTTTGTTCCTCCATGAGAATTGTGCGTACTCCTGTATAGAAGAGCAATTCAACTCTGCATATTCATGTATACATATTGATAGCATCGTTCCAAGGTTATGAAATGCATGAACATGAATTAAAAAATACACCAAACGTGTTGGTGTTCAAGTGAGGCATTAGAGTGTACTTCCCTAAAATGTATCAGTAAGTAACGAGTCCAGATCCAGATATTGATGAGTAATGAATCTAGTTCAAGTGAGGAACGAGGGCCTGCGTTCTTGCATTTCAACACATATTGAATCAAGTTCCACATACTGACATGCACTGAGAGCTAAGAAAGGAGAAATAAAAAGGGAACTTGTATATTCAAATAGGAGCTTCGACTCCCACAAGCAAAAGCAAAGCAGCTGCATCAACTTTCACACTGTCTGCAAGTCAGTGTCTGGAATAGTTCTATATTATGGTTTCATGCAGTTTCATGTATATAACTTTTATTTAAGTTGATATACCAAACAGAGTGTGTCCCATGAATAGTATTGATCATACGGTCATAGTGTAACCTTTAGTATAATCGTATGATCATACGGTAAGAAAAGTCTTAGCTTTTCTATTACCATGATGCTATTGTCATGATCATACGGTCATAGTGTAACCTTTAGTATAACCTTTAGTATTGATTTCCTGTTATCATGATGCTATTGTCAAAATTAGAATACGGTAAGAAAAGTCTTAGCTTGTTAGGTGACTAAGGAATTCCTCTAACACCTGCAATGTTAGAACCAGTAAAATATCCTTTCACGCAAATATCTGAGATTGGAGGCTTTAACTTGTGCCATAAGTCCGGTCTTCGATCATGGAAATGATACTTGGTCATGATTCGGCCTTCCGCCATTGTTGTGCCTTAAAGTTGAATATTGTTTGCCCCTATTATGCAATCTATTGAACAGATGCCCATTGCTTCTTTCGTTTTCTCATCCACGGATAACTCTTGAAAATGCCCTACATCTAATGCTCCGTGTGAGGATTGGGCATTTGAATGATAGTTGCTTGCCCCCATTGGATCTGCTCCATTCAGTAGACAATACATTAAAGCATGAATTGTGAATAATTTTATTTTCGCTCTTGGTAAATGTTGTTTTCGATAACAACCATCGCACATAACCCAGACTAGAGATAGCAGCACTGCTGTTTTGAGTTCCTGCCTCTCTCTGTTGGTTACTAAAAATTTACTACACAAATATGACTTTTGCATAATTGTAAGACTGCATACGTTCCTACTCGAAAACTTAGATATGTATTTAGGAAATTGGAGAGTTTAGAACATTTTACAACATAAAGTTTCTTTTGTGAAATTCAAAATTATGAAGGGATGCAACTCGTTCCCTCATCTTAAGTTGTATTAAAGAAGATCCATAGTAACATGTCTTAACATACCATTTTGTTACATGCTATGATAAAAATGCACACTTCATGCCATGACCTTGAGATAATAAAAGAGAAAAGAAATTCTTTCCTGCTTGAGATAATCGGTATTCCGCTATCGAACTCTATGTCTTAAGTACAAGGAAGCACTTTTATATTCATTCATCCTAATAATACTTTATCATACAAGGTTTGTCCTCTCAGAAAAGGGAAGGGGTCTAAAAGCATAGCAACTAATTCACAGAACCATCTAAATCCGAAATTTTGAAATGCAGGGCAGCCATAGTCATCAAAGTATCACTAACCATATATAGGATCCTGTGAATTGCATGGCTTTATTGGCTAACATGATACATTAAATCCAACACTGTTAAAACATCTGTGATTGTTGAGTGCAAACATCAACTCCTAAGCTATGTCTGCACCCTACTGTCCTAAAATATGCACTACCATACACTAGAATACTGGCCACATATAAAGAACAGGCTTGGACTAGCAAAAAAGAGGTGAATTATAGCGATAACGAGTTGAGAACCAGCCTGCAAACTAACAAATGAACCAGCATTGTGTTCTCCACCGTTGCATTTTCAATGAACCAAGACATTATTACGAGTTGAAAAAAAATCCTCTGAACAACAGATGCGTGAAATGTCAGCACTGAACACGGGAAGTGATTAGAAAACAGAGGGGAAGACAAACCATAAAATATGAGTTGAACATGTTGATTACAAAGATAAAAGATCAATAAGATTAGTAGGCTAGTACATAGGAAGGAGCATAAGTTCACATACTTGTAATTCGTAACTTTTGTTCACTGTTGCTTGAAATTTTCCTGTCATTAGAGGTAGAAGGGACTTACCGCTGCCTCCCAACAATCACGGGATCACTGTTCTTCGTGAACACCAAGGGTTTGCAATACCCAAGCCACCAAGGCATAGTTTCATGCTCAATAGAATAAAGCGGGGTCCAAGATTCTATCACTCCATATTCCTTCATAATCCAAACGTCATGTCTAAAGACTCTACACCAATCATTTTACAGAAATACATAGACAGCCAGCCAAAACATCCATTTCTGTTATTACAGAATTGTCATCCTCGTCCACCGGGATCTCAAACTTCTGATACTTCCAACGGATGTACAATCTTGACGGCTGACCCCAACATCTCATTGTCGCCCAAAGGCAAGTAAAACGAGACCAAATCAGATGAGTGAAGTAAAATGGTGCGAGTGGAGATGGTTAGGATGGAGCGTTGGTGGTGAGATTTGAAGAAGCTTTTTGGATGGAGCGTTGGTGGTGTGATTTGAAGAAGCTTTGGTCGCCCATAAAAGCACTCCACGCTTTGGAAGCACGCATGCTTCGAATCAAATCTTCCGGCGGAAGCCGCAAAAGAACGTTGACGACCAGCTGCGTTGGGAAACTTGACTTTGTTAGTGCATTATGCATCTGAATTTTAATTGTTGTAAAACATTACCTACAAAGACTAGTTATTGTTGAACAATTAAACGATTTTTAATTTGGTTAATTTTTTTTTCAAAATTGATCACGAAAGGGTGGTCCAGAAATGAGGTCTAAACGATTTATCAAATGCAACATAGTTGAAACATTATCTGCCATTGCTGAGTGCAAACACCAAGTCCTCTCCTATGTCTACGCAGTACTCTCCTTAAATATCGTCGGTTACAAAACAACAATCAGATTAATGGAGATGAAGACAGAAGGATAGGTAAGTGTCTCACATCAGTACACTAACAGAAAAATTTGACAGAAAGCTAACGGAAAAACCAAATGATTTGCAAGACACATTGTCAGGGACCAAATTGATGGATTTTTTATCTCCGGAACCATTTTGATTGGAAGGTCTAATTTCCGGGACCAACCATGATAAAAACCCAAAAGAAAAGTATCCATTACAGAGATAATAAGCCTAGTCTAAAAGGTGACTAATTAAGTTCACATGCTTGTAATTGCACAACCAAATTCACCTTACGCCAACAATTACTGATGCAACATGATGCATGCCAAACAAAGATAGCTACTGCTGCAACATGATGCATGCCAAACATGTATATCAATTGAAGCCAAGTTGAAACAACATTTTCCATTTACTAGTGCAATGAACAACCCTACACCAGAGGACTAGCTACACATATAAGAAAGACTTGAACTACCTATATAGAGCTGAATCATAATTATATAACTTGAAAACAAACCTGCAAACGGACACACCAACTAAAAGTGTTACCATAAAGAGAAAAATACTAATTGCAGCATTCGCAAGAAGCATTGTCTAAAGGAAGATGCATAAGTTGGCGTACTTGTAAGTTTGTATCTGCACCTGAAAATTCACCCTTGCCGCTCAATTAACTGCTATCCTCCCTAGTTTTGATCATATTCTGTTGCATTGACTACCACATCAAGAGCCTAAACTCTCCTCGAATATTTCCTCTTCTTAGAGGTAGAGCCAACTTGCTACTGCCTCTCAGCAACTACAGAATCGCCATCAAGAAGACAAAGGCTTCCCACACAGACGGTTGCTGTGTAGGTACTTGGTTCACCATGAATTTCAACTCGTTTGAAACTTTTTTTCTCTAAGTCGTACCAATAAATATCACCATTGTCATTCGTCAAAAGAACCATGTCACCATTCTCTGAGAAAACCAAAGGTTTGCAAAGTAAATCAAACCCCATAGGCAGAACTTCCATCTCAACGGAAAAACGAAAAGTCCAAGATTCTGCCACTCCATATTCCTTCATAATCCAGACATCATGTCGGGCGCTCCAGTAATTAACACAAAAACATAAACAGCCTCCCAAGACATGTAGAAGCAGATAAGTGCGGCCACTCCCCACTCCCAACATATGCGGTGGGAAGTTGGCGATATTTCTCACTTGCAAGATCAAGGGATAGAATTATCAACCGATTTGTATTATTATGCATCAGCCAACAAAGAGCACCACTTATAAACAATAAACGACGTGAACAAATTGGATATACTTTAAATCCATCGCAAGGCATGTTTTGGATGCTTTTCCATGAAGTTCAACACGACAACTCACAATAACATTCTTCGAATTGTAAAACTCTATTACTCCCACAAGTTTATAATCAGCATTAGCGGAATCATAGCCGAATCCATACAAGGCAGAACGCCCCGAAACCAGGGGTGGCAGCGGCTCAAGTGTGCTGCGCGGAATCTCCTTCAAGTTTCGGATGAATGGATTCCACAAAGCAAAGCCCCCATTCTCTTTGTTCAGAATGCAAAACAGACCATTAACAGACCAGCCCAATCTCAAGATCCAAGTATCTTTCAGCGCGGGCACAATCTTGACGGCTGACCCGAACGTTTCATTGCCGCCGAAGGGCAAGGAAAATAAGACCGAATCAGATGAGGTGAGTAAAATGGCGCGAGTGGAGTTGGTTTGGATGGAGCGTTGGAGGTGGGATTTGATGAAGTTTTGGCCGCCGTATCAAATCCTCCGGAGCAAGCCATGAAAGGATGTCGACGACGAGCTCCGGTGGAAAACTTGACATTGTTTGCCTGAAATCTTGAAAAGGGTTTATGCGGATTGGCCAGATGGAAAAAGATTTGAAATCTTAGGGATGAGGTTGGATTTTTTTTGTCTTACTTCTTGCTCTCAAATCCCAAATCCCGTAAAATCCACAACTTATTAAAATCCTTCAAAATTTTAATTTTTTTAATAAACTGAGATTTGGATGGACTTTAAAATTTCTAATAAAATCTCAATGGACTACACCTAGATTTGCATGGATTTTAAAATTCTTTAAAATATTTTAATAGGCTATACTAGGATTTTAAAGTTTTTTAAAATTCTCTCAAATCCAAATTTGACTACATCCCTTAGATTCTGAGGAAAGGTTTACTTGTCCTCCAAGTAAATATCCTATATAAAAATAAATAAAAAATAAAAAAAAACAACGAATAACCAAATCTATCTATGATTTACAGAATTACAATCCAAAGCCATCTATAAGAGTTATTGATTGTATGTAAGAAAAAACGACAAGTAACGCAAAAAGACTGCAAAACGTTAGCACTTTTTTTTTTATTGTAATGTGGGTGAAGGCCCACACTAATAACTCAAGAAGCACTTAAGCCCATACAATTTCACGGGGATGGATCCGGGTCAAAATTTATAATCTGTGCCCTAAAATTATAATCCGATCCCAGACCAGACACCGGAGAGAGAGAGGGAGATGCAGAAGAGGGAGCAAAGCAAGTCCAGTGGCGGAGGTGGCGGAACCTCGCAGCCGCCGGCGAAGAGAGGCCGCCCGTTTGGAAGCGGCGGAAACAGCGCTGCAGCTGCTGCCGCTGCCGCCGGCGACACGGTAGCTCCGTCGACTCTCCTTGGTCCTTCCCTTCACGTCCACAGTTCCTTCGCGGGTCAGTTTATCAAAACCCTACCACTTCACATTTCAATCTAAAATTCTCGGAAGTTTCAATTTTCCCATGAATTCTTAGATACTCGTAATTATTAAGTTCTTGGGGTTAAAACCAATTGCCGAAATATAAATGAAAACAAAAAAACGAAGTGAAGTAACAATTTTTCGGAACTTTACTGAGATGGGTGAGCTGTAGTAATGCTAATAATTCCGGTACCAGTGTCGGCAACGAAATGGGAGTCGAAGTTCATGTGATACTTATCAATACTTATCCTTTTCGAGCATTGTGGAGTCGACATTCTTATCAATACATATCATCTGTATTGCAGATCAGAACAATAAGAGGATAGTTCTGGCACTTCAAAGCGGCTTGAAGAGTGAGCTGACATGGGCATTGAACACTCTCACGTTACTCTCTTTTAAAGAAAAAGATGACATGCGCAAAGACACAACCCCTCTTGCAAAGATTCCCGGCTTGCTTGATGCTCTCCTCAGTGTTGTATGTCTTGAACTCTTTTGCTTTCTGATTTATATAGTTATATTTATGCTCAAGTTTTAAGCAGCTCTCAGTTGGTCATTTAGCACTTCAAATTCAATAGTATTACCATTTTAAAAACATGCACACAAACGAGGGAAGATGACCAATTGGGTGTGGAATAGCATTCCCCAAGTTGTGAACTATCTTGTTCCAGCCAATATCTATTGACATTGGACGCCATGTTGTCGGGATTCTGTGAATAACAGATTGATGATTGGCGTGATATAGCCCTTCCAAAAGAACACGTAAGGGCGCCGAGAGTGAGAACTCTGGGTGCAAATTTGCTTGTGACAGGATTTGGAAATGAGTATGAGGCATTGGGTTCAAATGGCAATGTCCTGCATCCTGGGTAAGCTCTACAGATTTATAGTATTCTCATGAGTGAATTTGTGGTTTGAGCGTCTGAAGCTGTCTTTAATATGAGGAACTGATTGTGGGAAACTATTCATGTGGCAGCTTGGGATCCAGTACCCAAGAAGCATCAGTGCTGAGTACTGTGACCAAAATTCGTTCTTCTTTGGAGTGGTGGCATGATGAAGATGGTCTGTTTAACCTAGATGAAGAAGGTCGAGCAGAAAGACAGCAGTGCGCTGTTGCTGCTTCAAATATCATTCGCAACTTCTCTTTCATGCCAGAAAATGAAGTCATTATGGCCCAACATCGCCATTGCCTGGAAACAGTGTTCCAGTGCATAGAAGATTATGTCACAGGTGAAATGTGTTATATTGGAAAGCATTACTTATTTCTTCACTGCACTCCGTCTGCAGTGTATAATTTCTTGTCTCAACTCTAAAATTCTTTTTCCGGTATAATTGTCTGTGCATGTGAGATAAATGTTTAAAAAAGTTAAGGTAACATCCAGTTGCAAACTCTCTGGTGTTATTATCTTCTTGTAGTTCAGTTGTTAAGGATGTATAGATCGTATGCTTTCCCATTTCAAAGATGGGTTTATTTTAGTATGTTACTGGCAGTAAATCTTGTAGACTTTAGTATGCTTCATTCACTTTTGAGCTTCATACCTTTTAACCTTCCAGTATGCTTTTGTTGTTGTGATATTAGAGTAAAATGACTCAAATGCTTTCTATGTCAACAGAGGATGAGGAACTTGTGACAAATGCTCTTGAGACAGTTGTAAATTTGGCTCCGTTGCTTGACCTTGGAATTTTCAGCTCATCAAAGCCATCATACATAAAGATAACGTAAGAATTGTGATCTTCTTTTTCGAGCTGAAGCTCTCTTTGTTATCAGTCTGTTTTACAAATTAATTGATTTTCTATCAAACAGAGGAAAACGTGCAGTTCAAGCCATCATGGGGATGCTGGGATCTGTAGTCAAAACATGGCATTGTGCGGCAGCTGAGTTACTTGGGCGTTTGATCATAAACCCTGATAATGAACCCTTCCTTCTTCCCTTTATTCCGCAGGTTAATATTCAGAAATTACCCTGTTATAAAAGTGTTTATACATTTTGCAAATATTGTATAATTGTAATGACGCTCAGTGAACACTGCAGATACACAAGAGATTGGTTGATCTTATGAGCTTACCATCAGTAGATGCACAAACGGTGCATGGGGCCCAAGCGGCTGCAGTTGGCGCACTCTACAACCTCGCTGAAGTGAATATGGACTGCAGGCTAAAACTTGCCAGTGAGCGATGGTAATGGCTCTTCCACTAAAAAAGAATCCGAAATACTGAATCATTTCATTTTGATCACCATTTTGAAAATCAAAATTTGTTGCTTGAGATGACATTTTCTGTTGAAACAATTTCAGGGCCATTGATCGACTGTTAAAAGTTATCAAGCAACCCCATCCAGTTCCTGAAGTTTGCAGGAAAGCTGCGATGATATTGGAAAGCCTTGTGTCTGAGCCACAGAACCGAGCATTGCTGCTAGCTTATGAGAATGCATTTGCTGAAATAGTATTCTCAGATGCCAGGTATTCCGATACCTTTGCCAGGATTTTGTATGAACTGACGTCTAGACCAAACAGCAAAGTGGCAGCAGCCCGTGGTGTTTGGGGCATGTAACTAAGAATTGTGTCTGATGATGAATTTTCTCTTTATAAATGTATTTGGTTGTTCGTCTGCTAAGAAGTAAATCTAGGATCTAATCTTTGTAACTCTCGTCTTAAGAAAATATTAGTCGGATCCTTATGTGGAAGTTTAGTTTTTTTGAATCAGAAACTAAGGCGGTGTACCGTATAGGGATGTTTCTGCTCTGATTCTGTTGTATACTATATAGAATGTGTCTGATATCCTGCACTCTATTCGGTTGCTTATTTTCATTCGACCCTGTTAGATAGCAACTTTGGTTTATATTTGTGGAGTTTGTTTGATGGAATTCCCAAATAATAGTTATTTTATGGTCGTTTACTTAACCTCTAAAGGTAGAGCAGGTTACAGTTTTCGTTCTTTCTAATCTTATGCATGAACAGAGCCTAAAGAAGTAAACTTGGAATTAGCAAGCCTTCTTTTTCCACTTGCTCAGGTAGACATTGTTCTACCTTAAGAAACAAGGGCTGCCACTTTAGGCACCTCAACAGGAAACTCATGAATCTCATCGATCCAGGGTTCTTCTCCTTAGCTGGTTTAACAGTCCTCAGCGCCTTCCACACTGCGCTGTTGCACTTGAACCCCGACCCGAACGCAATCTGCCACATCCGATCTCCCTTCCTGACTCTTCCCTTGGCCTCCGAGTAGGCCAGCTCATACCACAGTGAGCTGCTTGAGGTGTTCCCAAACCTGTAGAGCGTCATCCTTGATGGTTCCATGTGCCAGTCACTAAGCTCAAGGTTCTTCTCAATCTCATCCAGCACCGCTCTCCCTCCGGCGTGAATGCAGAAGTGCTCGAACGCCAGCTTGAAATCCGGGATGTAGGGTTTGATGTTCTTCATCTTGAACACCTTTCTTGCCACCAAAGTAGCAAAAAACAGGAGCTGTTCTGACATGGGTAGGACTATTGGGCCAAGAGTTGTGATATTGGTTTTTAGGGCTTCTCCAGCCACAGCCATCAAGTCTTTTGAGAGAGATACGCCGATTCTTTTTGTGTCGTCCTCCTTTTGGAATACGCAACTGTATGCTCTGTCGTCTGCACCCTTGTGAGTGCGGACAGTGTGCATGAGTTGGTACTTTGAGCGGTGGCGGTCAGAGGAGCGGTTGGAGAGGAGGATGGCGGCGCCGCCGATTCGGAAGAGGCAGTTGGAGAGAAGCATAGAGCGGTCATTTCCAAAGTACCAATTGAGAGTGATATTCTCCATGCTTACAACTAGGGCATAAGAGTTGGGGTGCACCTATTACACATGTTAAGTACAAATTTAGACATGATTTTACCTAATTTAGTGTCAAATCAAATAAAAAAAAGTAACAATAAATTAATTTTTCATATGTCTTTATTTTTCTGTTCCAGTCGATCTATTTATTTTGGAAGATGATTCTTTCTGGATTCACTAAGATCCTCGCATCTTAGCTGTTCATCGTACATCGTGCGGCCAGTTTTCGTCAGATACTGTGTTTAATTTTAAATAAAAAATTAAATGATTTCTAACCGCACGATACACGATAAATAATTAAGATGTGGAGATCCGTATTATCTTCACAAAATAAATCCATATAGGATCCAATACCATTTATTTTGCCCTGCAGTAAGCGTACTTTTTATGACATCCCACATGCCAGCTGGACATTCCAGCTAATCCCTACCTAGCATTACTCATTTATGAATGGTCTAATTGGTTGTTACAACATGTATTTATGAACACATGCATATTCATCCAGCTAATCCCTACCTAGCATTACTCATTTATGAATGGTCTAATTGGTTGTTACAACGTGTGTTCATGTGTTATGAAGACATGCATATTCATCGACCACTTTTAGGTGACATATTTACTTTTCACTTATATTTCTCTAAATATTTAATTGCGCATTCCGAAATTTAATTTAAAAAAAAAAAAAAAAAAAAAAAAAAAACTCTCATAAAGAATGCACAATTAATATTTAAAGTACCAATAATAGTTCTATGTTTTTTTTTTTCGGTGAAATATATCTGTACAAGTGAGGTGTACGTGTGCATATGAATCTATTTGTCCACTTTGGAAAGAAAAAAAAAAATCTAGTTATCCACATGAGACTTTAAAAAATTGGATATAGGGATTGCTTTTGTAAGAAATACTTATGTTCACAAGTGCTTCGATTAAAAGTGGTAAGAATTCAAGTAATTCATGAAGAAGTATTTGACAAGTGTTTTTGTAGTAAAACACTTATATAATCCATAAATGCTTTTAATTTTTATGCCAAACGAAATCAAAATGATTTTTAAACATTCTAAAAAGCAATTTTAAACATGCTAATAACACTTCTCTTTAACTTATGATCTTCAAAGGTATAGAAAGATGATTTAGTAATATTCCATTTAGAACCTAGTGTACTAATGCGAATTGGTCATCATGTATAAAACACAGGCATCCATAGTCGGTGATAATTAAGAGAAATATTAGTTTAACTAAGCAAAAATTAAATGCAAAAAGGCAGTGAAAATTATGAGTTAGTAACAAACCTGGAGAAGCTGCTTTGCCAGGTCAATAGAAATGAGGCCAGCACTGCAACCCATCCCACCAAGGTTATAGCTCACAACGTTCCCCCTAAGTTTGTAGTGATTCACAACCATGGACGACAGAGACGGCGTCGGATTGAACAAGCTGCAGTTCACCACCAAAATCCCAATATCCTTAGGCTTCACCCCCGTCTTCTCCAGCAACTCGTCTATCGCTCCGAACATCACCATCTCCGCCTCCTTCCTCGCCTCCGCCATGCACGGGTTTGGAGGGACCCGGAGCAAGGCCTCGGGCATGTATGTGTTTTGCCCGAGGCCGGACCTCTCGAGAATCTTTTGCTGAAAAGCCAAGTTCTCGTCAGAGAAGCTGCCCGTCAGCTTCGACCTCTCCATGAATATCTCACGCGTGCACGTGCGGGCCGGCTCGGGCTTGTAGCATGCGAAGTTCACCAAGTATACTTTTCTAGGGCGGGTGGTGAAGTATACGGTGGTTAGGAAAACCATGAGGCCCGAGCACAAGGTGACCAAGACGAAGTTGAACTTAAGCTTTTGCCACAAGTGGAGGAAGTCATCGGCGGTGAGCGTCGAGAGGTGGGCGGAGGCCGCGGCGATGAGAGGGACTAGTAGGAGGTAGATGACGTTGGAGATTAGGTAGTGGTACCCTAGCTTGACATATTTGAGCTTCACTGATAAAAGAAAGTTAGGAAGCGCAGTTTTGCGACTTCCTGCTGACTCAGGTCCCGAGTTCGATTCTCCCTTCTGGTTCTGGCTTTGTGCCGCCATGTTGGCCTCGGGAACACTACACTAATCAATCTCACAGAAGGGGAAGTTTTTCAAACTGTTTCTATGAGGTTTTGATGGAGAAATTGAGGAGTACTTATATGTATATATAATGTTTGATAGGAGAAGAGGAGGAGGAGGAGGAGGAGGATGGAATAGGAGGATGCAAGTGCAACCACCCCAACGAACTTTTAATTGTGAACCGCGAGGGGGGCATTGAATGTTTGCCAACCGGGAAAATGGCGGACTTTCATTGGGGCAAATTACCATGGTTGCCCTCTTTCTTGGCGAGTATTTGCTGCTTTGCCATTTGTTGCTGGGTCTACGGTAGTAGTATATGCGTACGCTGCACAACAGTCTACACATCATGGGTGCACGTGTCAATTGATGCCATGGTAATCTCAATAATTTCTCAGTCGTTGGTGAACCACGTAGCTCTTCTCCCACCTAATTTTTCTTGGAGCTCTTTTTATGGTATTAATGTTTTTTTTGGCGAATATGTTTTTGGCGTGATCTTTAATTTCTTTACCCAACCGGCCAACAAGATCATTAATTATACTGGTTACATGTAATAATTAAACCATGGGTATAAATTATAATGAATAAATAAAACATTTTTTATAAATAATATTCACGTCCCTTACATATATACATTTATATGTTATGAACATACCTCTAGCACATGTGTGACTTTTAAAATTATTAGTAAATTGTAATTGGGATACTAGAAGATCATTTTCTTTTAAGATTGTATAACTTGTAAGGTAAAGAATCATCATCGGTTTCCTATAAATAAAGGCACAAGAACTGAAATATAAAAAATTCCTCAAATCCTTTTTCTCTTCCCCCTTTTCCGCACCTCTCTCTTTCTCTCAAATAAAATAGTCCATGAACATTATATAAATTATAATCATATGCACTGTTATAAAAATCTCTATCTAGGCGCTAGGTGACTGGTTACCGTCCCGATTAATGCTTAGGCGTTTGAAAATTAAGAAATGACATCTAGACCTACTGAGACGCTCGCCTAGACCGCCTAGGCACCCGTCTGGCCCCGCCAAGATCCCCCTAGGTTGCGACTCACTTAGAGATGACTTTTATTTTGCATTTTATTTTTTTTCAATAAATTGTAAGAGACTTATTGAATACTTAAATGAACACACATTATATGCTTGTTTCTTATGTTTTCATTATGTTCCAATAACTCATAATATATATGTCATTCTATTTTGTAGTTATGATGAAATTGTATATATTTTAAGTATAAATAAACACTTATTTACACGAAATATAATACATTTAATTAAATCCACCTAGTCCGCCTAAGCGCTAGGCCCCAACCCTGCTGCTCGATTAGCGCTTAACGTCTTTTAGAACTTTAATCATATGTACAGATAATACATGTACTTTTTCGAAGGTTTTTTTTTTTTTTTTTTTTTTTTTTTGAGGAAATATTTTTTCATAGGGTTAATTACACTTCTTCTAGAAGTAGGGATATAGTGCGACACTGATGGAATTGTAAAACCATAGAACTCACGCAAATTACATGCAAGCCTCTTCGTATTTCATGCTCACATTTTAAAAGTTTTTTCGGTTAGTTCAAGTGAAGAGAGAGAGCGAAAACATAGTTAGAATTCAGTTATATTCTTCTTTACAAATCTTTTAAGAGAAGGGATTTCATTTTTTTCAAAAATTAAGGATTAGTGATGGGATTTACACCACATCAAATTTTAACGATTTGAAGCGTTTATTTTGTAAGCCTCATTTCATAGATTATTCTTACAAAAATACAATTCAATCATAACCATTTGTGTATTTAATTGTCACCATGATATTTAAATGTTTCTCGGAACATAGTGTTTGTAAATTTTTTTGAACTAAATTAAATGCCTCAAATATTTTTGATTTGGGTAATATTTTGCGAGGATGATCCATGAGGTGCAACTTAAAAATAGATGATTCAGATAGTTGAAGTTGATGTAGTATAGGCCCACAACTAATCCTTGTATTTTGAACAACTAATCCCTTTCCTTAAATGCCGGTTTATATAATTGCATCAACCAAAACAAAAAAATGTAATGTTAGGTAGACTAAATTTGCAAACTAAATGATGTTTCACCAATAAAAAATAGGCTTGTTAATCAACACTTAAGTAATGATTTAATCATAACTTCTATGTCATTTAATTTACAAAGTTTAGTCTCCCAACATTACCAAATAAATAAAAAAACAATAATTACGTTACATTTTGAATTACATTTATAATACGGGATAATCCTCCATTTTTTATCGCCGGCATTGCATAATTTGCATTACATGAAATAAAAATGACATTCTCACACATAAACCACCAGATAATATCAAAGTGTTCTCAATAAAAATTGAAATCAAAACTTACTTTGACAAAGCGGAGAGAGAGGAATGCCACGAGCTACTTCACTCGGACGCTGGATATTCAGGTTCAAAAATATTATTCTTACCTTCTATTGTAAATTATTTGTATCCTCTCTCTAGTAGAAATAGGATTCACACATGTTGGTAGACCTTACTTTATTAGAGAAATAGTACAAATAGATAGTAAGTGTAGCCACTAAAGATGGGTGCAATGGGATTCATTGACCCCAATAAGTTTGTTGGGCCACTCTTTTTCTTTTGGTGCAAAGAAGAGAACAAATAGGAAGAGGCATTGCTTTGGCTTTTTGAAGAATAAAGAAAATGAAAGGCTGATGACTTTGGTTTTATAATGGAAGAAGGCAGAGCCTTTTGTTATGCCTTTTGGTTTTGAGCAGCAGAAGAGAGAAGAGTTGTTTGCTGACAGTTCCAATTTGTGAGCAGAGGAGAGAGATGAGAGGCACACCAGGGAGAGCATTCGGCTCTCCCATTGAAAAAGAGCGCGGTCGAGTCTACCATAAGCAGACGCAAAGAGTGAGAAAGGCAGTAGTTGCTGCTTTAGTGTTCTCTTTGGATTGCTTTATTTGTTTGCTTTCCTTTAAGCAATCACTCATATTGGTGCTAGAGAAATTTGTTATGTATTTTCATATTCTCTACTTGTTCTTTGTTAGAGTAAGAGCTATGGGTGTATGTGAGATTTGGGATTTGAGTTTGAAATCTATTTTTAAATGAAAGTACGATCGATTTTTGAAAGCTATTTCTTGACTCCACCACTGAATGTAGCACTTCAAACAATTTAGGGTATGTTTTATTATTTGCACTTCAAAAAGTTTAGAGTGTTACTATGCCCACTTCCTTTCTTATCTCTCAACTCAACTTATTTTATCACCCACCATTAAAAGTATAAGTAATGAAATACCATCTCCACACCCACCATTATTCCTAAAATAACCTTAATCTTATAATTTTTTTGAACTTTTTCTACCACCCACCTAAAATAACCTAAGGGTAAAAACAACGGCAACCCAGAGCACAACCATCCCCCCTCCCCCAAAAATACCAGCACCCGCAGATCTCAAACCATCCCCCAACACCCAGAACCCACCCAATCTCAAAGTTTGTAGAACAACCACAAATCCATTTTCAGTCGCTGAATTTTAATTAATATGGCACACTCTCAACGGGGGGCGATTTTAGGGTTCTTATTTTTAGCATTTTCAATTTTAATTTTGTTTAGAAGTCTTTGTGTAGGTCTTTCAAGGTCATTTTGCAAGAGGGAAAATTTGTCAACAAAATGTTTAAGTTATAGTTGAGAAAAATAAGACAAAAGGATGAGCTTAGCAGCACTAAAAATTTATTATGCATTCCTCATAATTATATTTTTCTTTAAATATTAAAAATTTTAAATGTACAATGAGGTTTTGGAGTGGCAATAATAAAAACAGTACCCTTTGGGACAATCCCATTTGTGTTGCAATCCTATTAGATTAGGAATGCGATTGTGTAAATCCTAAAATATTTAGGATATCCTTGTGGGATTCTATCATATATCTTAGACTAGATATTATCCTATTAGAGTTGTAATCTTATTGGGGTATGGAATTTACCTTTCCTACTACTATAAATAAAGGTAGAATGGGGTGGAATAGAACATACCTCACAATTAAACATCTCTCTCTTTTCTCTCTATGCCGCTACACCCCCTATCTTTGGCTTCTGTAATTGTTCAGTAAATTATACCTACAACATGTTATCAGCATGTTCTTAACGTTGCGCTAAAGAGAGTTTGATATTCAATCAGGGGAGTATTACGTTTTAATCATTCTTTTTATGATTATTTTATTATTTTATTAAATCTACATGCTATTAATTCAATTTAATTTTTCTATGTTAAACGTGATACAATGCATTGGAGATGCAATTTCAACTTTCCGAGAAGGATCTTCTACAAAATTCAAGGGCTCATTTGTTTTCTGCCAATCAGGTTCTATTAAAATAAATTAAGATATTTTGAAATGACCACGAAACATGAAAACATTCCCCATGATGCATGAACCCTCTACATTTATTGTGACATTCCACATCGCCCAGGGGAGTGATCCTTATATGTATATTCCCATCCTTACCTAGCACGAGGCCTTTTGGGAGCTCACTGACTTCGGGTTTCGTAGGAACTCCGAAGTTAAGCGAGATGGGGGCTAGAGCAATCACATGATGGGTGACCCACTGGGAAGTTGCTCGTGAGTTCCCAAAAACAAAACCGTGAGGGAATGGTAAGCCCAAAGCGGACACTATCATGCTACGGTAGTGGAGTCGAGCCCGGGAAGTGGTCCCGCCCAGGGCCGGGATGTGACAATTTGGTATCAGAGCCTAACCCTGGCTGCGTGTGTACCGACAAGGACGTCGGGCCCCTAAGGGGGGTGGATTGTGACATCCCACATCGCCCAGGAGAGTGATCCTTATATGTATATTCCCATCCTTACCTAGCACGAGGCTTTTTGGGAGCTCACTAACTTCAGGTTTCATAGGAACTCTGAAGTTAAGCGAGATGGGGGCTAGAGCAATCACATAATGGGTGACCCACTGGGAAGTTGCTCATGAGTTCCCAAAAACAAAACCGTGAGGGAATGGTAAGCCCAAAGCGGACAATATCATGGTACGGTAGTGGAGTCGAGCCCGGGAAGTGGTCCCGCCCGGGCCGGGATGTGACATTTATATTTTCCTTCCGTTATATATATTGCATATGTTTTCATATAATTGTCAAAATATATATACATTCATGCATTATGCAATTATAAATTCACTATATGGAAATTGTGAGTCAAAGAATCTAAAGAAAATAGAAGCATAATTTTTTTTATTATTATTTTTTGGGTTCTGAAAACCCTAAATACTAAAATTTGAAAATTGAGAGGAAAAAAAAAAAAAAAAAAAGGAAAAACACGCGTGAGCAGTGCCTGAAGCTGCGCCACGCTGTGAAGCCAAAAGAGTCAGCAGTTCTTGGCCCAGAACCTAGAGAAACGACGTCGTTCGACGTCATCTCCTACCATAGGACTCATCGCCTGCAATCGAACGACATGGGGTTGCATTGTCACGACAACCTACTGTCGTCTACGAGTGCACGGAATCATTCCCGGCCTCTAGGTCTCAAAAATTCCAAAAGAAATCCGACCTAGTTTTGGAGACCCACCATGATTTTCACATTGAAAATCTCACCTCCGTTGTGAAATTTTGGTTCCTATTCGAACCTCAGCTAATGCCAACTTGTTTTCCCGCTTGAAAACATCGCTATTTATGGCGATGCCGTCAAGCATCTCCGGCCATCTCACACCCAACTACAATGTGCTTCCCTTTCAGGACAGTGCAACCTTTGGGCCTGTTGTCATTTGGCCCTAAGCCCAACTAGGCTTATCTATTTTCTTTTTCTTTTTTTCATTTGGCCCACCTCAGCCCACTAGCAGCATGGGCTGCTTCTTTTTCATGGACCAAGCCCAATTAGGCATCCCTAATTGATTTGGCCCGCAACCCAGCTTAGGCTGGGTTGCCCACAGTAGATGTAAGCCTTTTTTTTTTTGGGCTACCTCTTAATTAGCCTGCAACCAACATGATTTATATGCATAGGCCTAAATCTTTATATTTTTTTGCTTCTACGATCGACCCCGAATGGTCTCAATCTATTGAATTAATTAAAATGACCAGCAATCCATTAATCTAACAAGACATCCAAAATTATTGGCCTGAAGCCCACTTTTGGACATTAACGATTCAATATTTTATTTCTTTTCTTTGAACCGCTGACTCCCTTTCGTAGTCCCGAAGCACTCACACTTGAGTTCCTGAAGCAACCCAAATCCACTACACTTAGTTGTATATTGTATTTTGTATTCTTACAAGTACCTCATTTTATGAACTGGAAGTTCATAACTAAAATCAAACTTGTAGTTTCTACTTTAGTGCCTTTGCAACCCAAAGTTTTCATAAAACAATACACCCATGAAAACCCGACGTTTTTCACGTAAACCATGTCTTAGAACCCGAATGTTCTAACTTTGATGCTTATGGGTATCTTATTTCCATAACACCAGTCATAATCTTATTCCCTCCATTCAGTGGATTGTCGAACCGTAACAAGTTCGATTTCACTAATTTGGATGTTTCTTGACTGAAACCACTTTATGTGGGTACAAGACGTGAATCTTCACTTGACTATCAAGAAGCTAAGAAACAATTGAAGCCAACAATGACATGGAATAACTGAATAAGCATCCACCATGATCTTCATTCGAAGACTTATGCCCGAAGGATTATAAATAAAAGTACCTCCCGAATAAGGATCTCATGGCTTTTTGGCTCACTCCTACGGACCGTCTAATCATGAAAATATTGCCTGCAACACATCATGATTACGTCCATGAATGAGTACGATTTTGAAGTTTATAATTCCAATCGAATTTTGACTAGAAAATACTTTTCTAGTCCTTCCATTTTTCTAACTAGCTCCTGAAGTGGCAATATAGAAAACGAAAGTTTACCAAAATTCTTGGATCTGATTACTATAATCAATGTGAGAAAAAGGTATAACCCAGCTTCGATTAGAGTCTACTAAACGGTATAGACCCAATTCGGCTGTAGTTTACCGAATGACTCGACCTAGTTCGATCAAGGCCTATCTAATGGTGATTCCCAGTTTCGACTGGGGCCCATCGAACGGTGTTGCTCTGCTTCGGCAGAGGCTTACCAAACAGATCCTTCCAGCTTTGGCTGGAGCCTCCCGAACCCAAGTTTGGGTATGTTTCTCTCACAATCCAATTTCAAGTTTGTTTTTACAAATATGGTAGAATCAGGGTCTGCCAAGGTGTGGCATCATGCCCAAAGCTTGATCCTTGGCACCTAAGGCCTAAAACTTCAAGAATTAAGGATATTGTTCCCGAACTTCAACCCTACAAAATCTACTTTTGTCTCGATGAAATAGATCATTGGTTATGCACCTGTTTGTGCCTCTACCAATGTTGTTGAGGAGTACCATTCTAGTAGTCAATATGTGAGACTAATTTCGCTCTACTGAACACCATTGAAATAGCAGACTTTTGACATGGATGGCCTTGTAGGTCGAATCCCCTTAGTAAACCATTTACTTTGTGATCATTTTTCTATGTTCTTGGATTTAAGGTTGGTGTTTGTTTTAGATATGGATAACCTTATCAATATTGTCCTTGAATATGAGTTAATTGAATCATGTTTCTTAATACATGTGACCAAATTCAATTAAACATGTGATTAGGTAGGAATGTTGGGAAGTTAGTTGTCTGGATGAATGCAATACTACGCACACTAAGTTTATACCTAAATCATATCTCTAACAACGAATCCATGCCCATCCAACCTGATTAAGAGCACTGACACGCTCCTCGTTGTATGAATGGTATTAAATTACCATTTAATAGACCTTATATTCTCCCCATCTTGGAACGCTACTACAAGATTAGCTTTAGGTGGCAGATATTAGAAAAATCATGTCGGATAAATTATATCCGACACATCATTTAATTAGTGGCAGATATTAGAAAATTTCTATCGGTTATATCTGACATAAATTCCTGACGGATATTTAGTGGCGGATATTAAAAAAATAATGTCGGTTATAACCAACATTATTTTTGAATCTTTTTTAAAAATAGTTTTGACAGATTCTGGTGGTTTTTAAGTTAATGGTGGCGGTTGTAACCGACAGAAATTTACTATTTATTATTTTACTTTCTGACGGTTATAATTTTAGTATTCTGGCGATTATAACCGATATAAATGAAAATTTTATTATTTTAAAATGTTATATTTTTCACTCATGACCCTAAAGTCTAATGAACCTAATTCCCACAAGCCATATATTTTATGAGAGAATAATAACAACAGACTACAATCTGAAGCTCTATCATTTTTGTAATAAGGATTGTCCTCCCTCAGAGGCAAGCAACAAGATACAAAGAAATTCAAACAATTTTTTTCAATGCATCACAAAGCACATTGTCTGACATGTCTGATTTTATTATTTTTTTCAATGCGTCACACACATGAACATCTGGTGTACTCTATCATGTCTGATTTTATTATTTTAAAATGTTATATTGATTAAAAATAAATAAATAAACAAATGTTTTTAATATTTTTTTTTCACTCATGGCCCCGTCGGATATAACCGACACGAACAAAGCAAAATTTTGGACGGCCGCTAGAATAATCTCTGAATCTTTTTTTTGTTTTTGCGATTTTTTACACATGCTATCTCGAAGTATATACAAACATATTTGACAGTTGGATTATTGAAACTAGTTTTGTAAAATGCATATCCTATCAAATTGATAAATTTAACAAACACTTAAGAATTAATGTTATACTTCCATTAAGTGTAAACTAAGATTTATCCACCAGTGTAAATATTTTAAATTGAAGTTCGAATTCATTCATTGCATTCTTATAGCATCGAGGAGTGTAGCTGCAAAAAATCATCAAAATCGAAGCTAAAATAACTGTTAAATTGTTATTTTTCTTTTATAACCATTGAAAACTTTGTTCTATTACCTAATCTCTGAATGTTTGTTTTTTGTGATTTTTGACGTATGCAATCTTGGAGTGCGTATAAACAAGTTTGATGGTTGGATCGTTGAAAAACGTTTCGTAGAATGTGTATCGCATCAAAACGGTAGATTAAACCAACAATTAGAGTTAATGTTATACTTCCCCATCAAGTATAAAATAAGATTTTGTGGTATTGTCACATCCCGGCCCTGGCCCCCACCACATCCTGGGCCTACTCCACCACCGTAGCACGATATTGTCCGCTTTAGGCCCCGACCACGCCCTCACGATTTTGTTTTTGGGAACTCACACGAGAACTTCCCGATGGGTCACCCATCCTAGGAATGCTCTCAAGCGCTACTCACTTAACTTCGGAGTTCCCATGGAACCCGAAGCCAGTGAGCTCCCAAAAGGCCTCGTGCTAGGTAGGGATGGGAAAATACATATAAGGATCACTCCTCTGAGCGATGTGGGATGTCACAATCCACCCCCTTTAGGGGCCTGACGTCCTCGTCGGCACATACGCGACCAGGGTTAGGCTCTGATACCAAATTGCCACATCCCAACCCGGGCCCCCACCACATCCTGGGCCCATTCCATCACTGTAGCACGATATTGTCCGCTTTGGGCCCCGACCACGCCCTCATGGTTTTGTTTTTGGGAACTCACACGAAAACTTCCTGATGGGTCACCCATCCTGGGAATGCTCTCTCGCGCTACTCGCTTAACTTCGAAGTTCCCATGGAACCTGAAGCCAGTGAGCTCCCAAAAGGCCTCGTGCTAGGTAGGGATGGGAAAATACATATAAGGATCACTCCACTGGGTGATGTGGGATGTCACAGGTATCCACTAGTGTAAATATTTTAAATTGAAGATCGAATTCATTCAATGCATTCTTATATGGTCGAAGAGTGTAGTTGTAAAAAATCATCAAAATTGGAGCTAAAATAGCCGTTAAATTGTGATTTTTTGTTTATAACCTTCGAAAACTTTTGTTTTGTTACCTAATCTCTGAATGTTTTTTTGTGATTTTTTACGTACGTGATCTCGGAGTGTGTACAAACAAGTTTGATGGTTAGATCATTGAAAAAAGTTTCGTAGAATGTGTATCACGTCAAAACTGTAGATTAAATAAACACTTAAGAGTTAATGTTATACTTTCATTAAGTATAAAATAAGATTTTGTGGTATCCACTAGTGTAAATATTTTAAATTGAAGATCAAATTTGTTCATTGCATTCTTATAGGGTCAAGGAGTGAAGTTGTAAAAAATCATTAAAATCGAAGCTAAAATAACCGTTAAATTGTGATTTTTTATTTATAACCGTTGAAAACTTTTGTTCCGTTACGTAATCTTTGAATGTTTGTTTTTTACGATTTTTTACATATGCAATCTCGGAGTGTGTACAGATAAGTTTGACAGTTGGATAGTTGAAAAAAGTTTTGTAGAATTCATATCACGTCAAAACGGTAGATTAAACAAACACGTAGGAGTTAATATTATACTTTCATTAAGTATAAAATAAGATTTTGTGGTATCCACTAGTGTAAATATTTTAAATTGAAGATCAAATTCATTCATTGCATTCTTATAGGGTCGAGGAGTGTAGCTGTAAAAAAATCATCAAAACCGGAGCTAAAATAACCGTTAAATTGTGATTTTTCGTTTATAACCGTCGAAAACTTTTGTTCCGTTACCTAATCTCTGAATGTTTTTCTTTTTGCGATTTTTTACGTATGCGATCTTGTTGTATCTACAAACAAGTTTGACGGTTAGATCATTGAAACTAGTTTCTCGAATGCATATCTCCTTTAAATTTGCCTAAATTTTGAAGTGTGAAAAGTAATTTGTGCTAAATTTTTATTTATGTTTTTCAAATATTGATTAGACAATATTTAGTTTGTGTGATGACATTTTCATTGTACAATTATCTTTTTGCTTCTTCATTGCATATTTTACATGGGTTATTGTTACATCCCACATCACCTAGGGGAGTGGATCATGTAAGCCTTATATGTATATTCTCATCTCTACCTAGCACGAGGCCTTTTAGGAGTTCACTAGCTTCAGGTTCCATAGGAACTTCGAAGTTAAGCGAGTAATGCGCACGAGAGCAATCCCATGATGGGTGACCCACTAGGAAGTTCTCATGTGAGTTCCCAGAAACAAAACCGTGAGGGTGTGGTAGGGGCCCAAAGCAGACAATATCGTGCTACGGTGGAGTCGAGCCCAGGTTGTGGTGGGGGCCCAGGGCGGGATGTAACAGTTATTATCTATTAACATAATACCCCTTCATTTCTTCCTTGCGCCGGTGCCTTCTCCCTTCCCCTTCCTTCCCCCTTTTCTCCTATCCGCATTTTCTTCTCTTCTCTTCTCTCCTTATTGCAACTGAGAGCCTTTGGGAAAGGAAAAAGTGAAATAATTCATTCACTTATTTATATGCATGTGCTCGACATGAGTTCAAGCACAGTTGTCACACTTCCAGATTCAATTGGGAGGTTGAAGCTCTTGCGTTACCTCGATTTATCCTCTTTTTGTCTAATTTTATTTTCTCGACAACCAAACAAGCATCAACTTTTGATTTCTCGGAAACCCTAATTATCTATTTCTTCGATTAAAGTGATGTAGGCTACGACGAGAAGCGGCAGAATTTGATTCGGAGAATCGATTTCGCTTTGGCTGTGGAGAAGGACGAGAACAAGAAGCATAAGAAGAGCTCGAAAGAAAGCGCAAGAATGCAGTGGTAATGGCAGAGCATGGTGGAGAACTTGCAGCTGGCGCACCAGGAGCTCTCCATTATCATTAACCTCATCAATACTGTAAGCATTTCGATTTTCATTCGATTTCAGGGAGAGATTCAATTGAATAAGCAATGCTTGCTGTGATTGAGTGATTCTAATCGAATATGAATGTGTGCAGGTAGAAACAAATGATGCTGTGATTCAGTGATTCTAATGGAATGTGAATGTCTAATCTTGCTGTGAATATGGAAAATGCAGAAAGTGGTTGTTTATATATTTTTTTTCTTATTAATATATTTTCTGTCAGTTTTATCCAACAAGAATGCTTTATTTATTCTTATTAATAAATTCTCTATCGATTAAATCCGACAGAAGTTTTGTCGGTTTTAGTATTTTCTGTCAGTTTTAGCCGACATAAATGCTCTTATTTATTCATTATTAATATATTCTCTGTCAGTTATATCTGACACAATTTATGTCGGTTTTAGAGTATTTCCTGACGCTGGCAATTCTGTTGCTTATTATATCTGCCACTGCATGCATTTTCTATTGGATTTTGCTTAAAATCCAACAGTAATATACGTTTCCTGGAGGTTATCATAACAACACTAATAAATGGTTTTGTAGTAGTGGAAGAACGTCATTGAGTTTTAAGGATATTCGAGATGACAATGATCATGAATAATACCATTGAAGATAATAGAGTGAAATATCTTTGCACCACCTCTAAAAATGAGCTTGAAGCGTTACTTTGGGGCCAATGGGCTGTCTCCCAACTAGGAACACGCCACATGTGGCCAACCTAGAGCCTGATGATTGAGCAGTTTACTTGCTTTAGCACGATCGTTTAGGACACTTAGATCGAACAATGAAGCCATGACACATCTCCTTACCCGCAGTAAAGATCTTGTGCTTACAAGCACACTTTGCCAAGCCGCTCATTTTGGGAATTTCATTTCTATATCATCCCTATCAAAGATACGATATGACCCTCTTTTCACAATGGATTTAAGGGAACATATGTGGACTAATCCAACCAAAATACAGACCATATAAATACTTATGGTTTTGGTTAATGAATCAACAAACTGGTCACATGTTTATCCACACACATTACTGCTAAACCTCCTAACTGATTATAAGGGTTCACCACCCTAATTATCCCATAAAGTCTGGAAGGCTGGATAATGTCAAAGAATTTATGTCGAAGGTTTTTGATAAGTTTGCACATATTTTGGATTTATAATTGAACATCGAATTCCCATGTTCACCACAAAACAGCCTCGTAGAGTGATCATAAAGTGTAGTATAAATGAAACTTGGTGAATGCACTAAACTTTCGGTTTCTACCTAGGGCTATGCAATCTTACATGCAACTATGTTGGTTTGTCTTAAGGCCCATTGCCACCCAACCTATTTGACGTTACAGTTGGTTACTGGGTACGAACCTAACGTTTCATACTTACGCATTTGGGTATGCATTCCATGTGCCAAGTTGCGCCACTGTAACGTACCAATATGGGTCCTCACATAAGGATGTGAATCTTTGTCGATTACGATTCTCCTTCACACTAGCTCTTTTAGAGCCCTTGCACGTGATCTCTTGACCACTCATTTTGCAAATTATCACTTCAATGAGACAGTCTTCCTGCCGTTAAAGAGAGATAAGAACGTCAAACGTTCTTGTAGAACGGCGTGAATTTGCATTAACGTTGCCCACTATGTCTCATCTCAATCCCCGTACCGCACAAGTGTGATAAGCAAGTGCGATGTATTCTAGCTTTCAAAATGTTGATCCAGACGCATTCCTCTGATCTAGTTAAAGTGACAAAATCATATATCAGCTGCAAACATGCCTGCAAGGATAGACGTACTTAACAGATGTCAAGTTAACATCCTCGAAGGATGTGCCGCCCCTAAATGACAATTTGGCTGCCCCTGTTGGACGGTCCGGTACACCGACAGATAGCTAATCAATCTATTTCAGCATGAAGCACGACATATCACTCAGTTTATATGATTCACTTCCCTAGAAGAGGTATATCACAGCACAACATGAATCCACACTCGATTGCTATCTCAAATCATTTCCATCTTATAAGATTAATCTAGATTACTCCCGAGACTTGAAGCTCTTGGTCTAGTATACTAGTTTGGATGAGATAATGGAATTGAAATGAGATTATCATCAATGATGTTTTCACTTATATAGTAGCTACCGACTTAAATAAAAAGAGATGATATTGAACCATTGATTAGTGACAACGTAGAACTGATTGGAATCACAATCCGAGTTAAATTCCTTACCAAAGTGTGTTTTAGACCTATCGTTCCTACATTGCCTATGGTAACCCTGTTGTGTTACTAGTGGGAAATGAAGCATAATGAGATGAATAAAATAGTGCAATATGATGCACGCCTTACGACGTAAGGTTTCTCTTAAACACTTTATGATTGATTGCAACATTATGAAATGTGGTTAGTGTTTCTCCATAGGGATATTGTTACGAAGAATTACGTGGACTAGTTCAAATAGTTCCAAACCATGGAACACCTTCTTAACTTGTTTGAGGCGTTCACTTATGGATTGAAGCAATTTGATGGATGTGGTATACCCGCCTAAGTGATTATTTGATTAGTTAGGGATATAAATTATGCCCTTGCGTGTTAAACTATGAAGTCTTATTTAGAATTGCTAGAGTTACAGTTTATGTCAAATGACATGAATCTCACTAAGACTCTGGAATAGCTTGAGAAAACTGCCTCACACCTGAAGACGAAATTTAAGATGATGGATCTTGGGAAAACTCGTTTATGCCTTAACCTAAAGTTCAAGCATTGTTCTGACAGTACTTTGGTCTACTAGTCGAACTACACCCCGAAGTTGTTACCTTTTGAGTATACATATGATCTTTCATACGCTATATGCAATTAAGACCCACCTTTGCGCTTTGTTGTACTTAGCTTATTGTATTAGACAGGACATCTCCTTCACTGTTGATCTATTGGTAAAGGTGTAGCACCGCGCCTACACGTAGCCACTGAATTGGTATTAAAGACCTTTTTCGCTACCTTAAAGGTACTACAAATTAGGCTAAACCCAATGCATCCCAAGTGGATATGGCCTCCTTAATCCTTGAAATGATGCTTGCCTTGTTTGTTATGTTGATACTGGTTACTTATCAAACCCGCATAAGGCACATCCTTGAATGGTTATGTCTTTATCGTTAGGGATATCGCAATATCTTGGAGATCCACGATATAACCTTAGTTGCAAAATCTTTGAACCGTTCCAAGACTCACCTTACTTCACTATGCCACACTTGAGACATGGTTGAAAGCTTTTGTTGATCATATTTGAAGTACTTGTTGTTTTCATCCATCATTGAGTCCCAATGATGATCCATGAAAACTATGCCGCATGTATCAACCCGACCAAGACATGATACATCCAGAAAGTCAACGCCGAGACATATTGCGTCTACATCACATCAGCAAAGCATCAGGAGATTGAAGTTATGCAAGTCGATCCTAGACAACTTTGCCGACCTTTACACGACGTCACTGCCAAAGTCAACCTTCCAGAAGCTTATCTAAGGAATTGGTATGCTTAACTATTCATATGCAATACTTATAATTCTCATCTGGAAGTTCTGTCAAACTCAGGGGGAGTATCCAGAAGTATACTCACTTGATCTTTGCTACCTAACAAGGTTTTGACGAGGACACCCATCCTAGGCTGGTCCTACCCTTATGAGCTTTTCTACTTCCGTCCAGAAGATGTGTAGTTTAGACTTAATGCAACTTCTCACTTTTCTCCCTAGTCTGTGAGTTTTTTATCCCACATTAGGTTTTACCATAACGAGGTTTTGTGCGTTTTACCTTTTATGCATTCTTCCGTTGTTTTGAGACTCACATTTGTTCATTATGTCGATGACTTCATCAGCTGTACTTACTTCGTTGCTGAAGTCCTGATGCACCATTTGTTTGAGTATTTACACGCTTAAGGGGGAGTGTTGCAGTCATATTAAATTATGAATGTGATTGTGTAAACCCTAACATATATAGGATGTCCTTATGGGATTCTACCATATCTCTTAGACTAGATATTATCCTATTAGAGTTGTAATCCTATTGGGGTATGGAATTTACCTTCCCTATTACTATAAATAAAGACACAATAGGGTGGAATAAAACAAACCTCACAATTACACATCTCTCTTTTTTCTCTCTATGCCGCCACACCCCCTCTCTTTGGCCTCCATAATTGTTCAATAAATTATGCCTACAACAATTTGGTATTTATTATTTAAGTAATTAAGATATTAAATTAATGCAGTCTTGAATAATACTTTGGTACTCACCAGTGAGTATTCACCTTTTGGTTTTGTTTAGAAATATTTCAACACATATTCAACGGACATGTTATTAATTTTTCTTGGGTTTTAAACATCAAGGAACAAGTGATTTTTTTATTGGGTCAAATCAGAAAATGAGTATATAGAATACTCATTAGTGAGTACATTGAGTCCGCACTAGTGAATACATAAATATTAGGATGAACTGTTGTTTAACCCCCTAAACTATTACCCCAGTTGAAATCCCCTGAACTATTTTTTGGTAAATTAACCCCCTAAACCATTTAAAATCAGCCAATTAACCCCTTGCCGTTAGATTCCGTCCACTATTCTGTCAAATTCAAGGGTAAATTAGTCTTTTCATCCTTAAATCTGACTTGTCAATTATAACCGCCAATAAAATAAAAAAACATATAGCATAATAAGAAACATAAAGAAACCACACTTTTACATAACAGACCATTTAACATTGTCATACACATTATTATGTGTCCACATGTCATAATTCTATTGGTGGTTATAAGTGACATGTAAGAAGTGACAATAAAAAGACTAATTTGCCTTTGAATTTGACATAATAGTGGACATAATTATTGATAAGGGGTTAATTGGCTTATTTCAAATAGTTTATGGGGTTAATTTACCAAAAAAATAGTTCATAGGGTCAATTTCAATTAGAGGAATAGTTCAGGGAGTCTGACGACAATATACTCTAAATATTATGGGTTAATCTTTCATTCCCTTATTAATAATGGTGATCATTTATAGCTAGGATCTTTAGTTTAATTAATTAATATGGTGTTCATTCCTGGCCTAGTTCAACATTGCCGCAACACCAAGGCACATTTGAGGACCCAATATAATACATGAGCTTTTTTTTTTTTTTTTTTTTTTTTTTTGTATAGATTTGTTAGATTAGATGTTAAATTAGCTACCAACAGAGTTTGAACCCACGCCGTCATGCAAGAGCTCAACACCTTAAAGCATAATATCAATTACGTCAATCCATAAAAAAAAATAATAATAAATAAATAAAAATAATGTTCAAGCCATTAACCCACATTTTGGCTTATTTGTCCTTTCATATATGTATAGTGTTGGCATGAGTTAGTTATTTTATAATTAGTTGTAAATAATATTTGTTTCATTTAAAAAACATAAATTTTCCATTGTAATTAAGTTATTTAGTTACTTTTCTTTTCTTACAAATCTTTCTATAATAAGGAAAATCTTTGATTTATTTTAACATATTTATCAAAGCAAGATCCTTCCGACGATCCGAAGGAATTACCATACCAATTTTAAACGACCCTGACCATGATCATTCAAATTGTATATATTGAATCTTACATTGCCAAGATACGTTCAGGATCGATACATGATGTCATCAGTACTTGTTCAACTATCATATCTCACTCTTGAGATATGACCAAAATCGACCAACGGTCCAATAACATAGTATTTTCTTTTTATTTCTTGACTACATTTAACCTTTGTGTTAGATTGCTTACGTACCTTAAGAAGGGATCTAGCCATTCATAGTTCCCCTAGAGGAGTGCTAACGTTTCTTATGGCACTTTCTAACAGAAAGCATAGAGTTTCACAATCATTCCATTTCTGGAACTCGACGAGCATGATTCACTAGATTCCAAGCTATATAACGAAAACATATGACAAATAGGATTGTCATTCACCAATCACATATATCACAATGTTTTCTAACACAATACTGCAATCAATAACATATAACATTCCAAAGAACCACAATGGACAATATTAATCTTTAACCACATTGATCAACCAATTTGATCATAGATCAACCAATCTGATCGTAATAATATTGTTCATAAACTATACTTTATAAAGTTATAAAAAAAAATCTGTTGGAATTCTCAAAGGAGTCACACAGACATCCATTGACCTTTCTAAATCAACCATAAAAGTTCTCGAATCTGTCGCTCATAAACACCGAAAACTAAGCCTAGAGCGTCATAATTCAATTAAAGTCTACAACTCGTATTTTTCTACATTCTAAGCCGACTCAAAAGAACATGTGAAGATTTATAGGGATCTAGTTCCAAATCACTCAGCGGAATCCCGAATAGAATACGATTCTGGATCACTTAACAGAATCAAGCGAAACCGGGTATACAGACCACTCAACGGAATCCCGAATAAAATACGATTCTAGACCACTTAACAAAATCGAGGAGAAGTAGGGTATCCAGAACACTCAATGGAATCCCGAATAGAATGCAATTGCAGTCCACTTAAAGGAATCGAGGCAAGACGGGGTATCCATGCCACTCAACGGAATCCCACTAAAGAATGTGTATATTTCCCTAATGCAGATTAACCAGGCGGAACCATAGGCATTTATCTAATAGCGTGGTCTCCTAATGTGGGTTAACCAGGCGGGACCATATATGGAAGTAAGTAACCGAGTAGGCAATGACCCTCTAATACGGATTAACAAGCCAGGACCATGGGCATGCCTCCAATAGTGTGGTTCCTCAATGCAAATTAACCAGGTGGAACCACCTATGAAAATAATGTAACCAGGTAGGCAATGACCCGCCGATGTGAATTAACTAAGCAGGGTTACCCCCAAGAATGCATATGGTCCCCCAATACAAATTAATCAGGCAGGACCATAGGCAAACAAATAACCATATGGTCCCTCAGTGCAGATTAACCAGGTAAGTCCAAAAGTTCAATAATCCCGTAAATTTTGGTAAGGTACCACTCGCACACAAACCAAAGCACACATCCCTTAGGAGCCTTGCTGACCAAGATGGGTCCACCAAGCTCTATCAGATATATAGTAATGTTATTTCAGTATTTAAGAATGATTCAGGACATTATGTACTAAAGTCGATCATCGTTCGTGGTCCACGATACAATCAACAACCCTAGTAACCTAATCCATAAGATCTATATATCAGATTTTTTATCCATAACATTCTAAGGTCTTCAAATATTACCTACAATAACATACTATAAATTCGTGACAATCCAACGGTTAGATCATTGTCTACATTAAAAGTCAGTTGCGGACTTTAACAGAATTAGGTTTAAATAATGGAATTACACTAATGGATGTCAAAAGCTGACTCAGGATATCAAACTTAGCCTAAAAGGACCAAGTCAGGTAACTTGCCACGCGCTGCCACAATCGGCGGCTGACAACCACGAATTGCCGGAATCTGGCCAACACCAAAATGTTCCCAAATTATATCAATTTGTAGATTGTGAAGAGTGGAATAAAATTCATACCTGTGTCGGAGTAAGAAAACGGCTGTAAAACCTTGAAATAGGCCAAGAAAGGCCACAGGTGGCTAGGAAATATGCCGTCGCTGCACAAACGTCCCATCCAAGGCTGGGGTTTTGCTCCAGACATCGACGGCTTCTTAGGAAGGGTGGTGATCGTTTAAAAAGGGGAGCTCTCCATCGGAAAACTTGAAAATGCACAAGTTTGATGGGCCACGAACGGCAGCCAAACGACGTGAACTTTAGGTGGAAAATGTTCGTAAAGAGGAGAGAAGTTGTTTCCAGGTGGTAGCCGAGATCAATTCACCAGAAAAACGCCGAAAAATGGCATCCAAACTATGCCCAGAAACAAGTCATGTTGCCGGGTCAGGGAGGCAGCCGAGTTAAGCAACGTGAGTCCACTTTCCCAAGATAGAAGGGTTGCTCCAACTTTCCTGGAGCCTGCCTTATATGGAAGTGCCAAATTACCATTATGCCCCTACCTTGGTTCATTTATTTCTCCTTCGTTACAACTCTGATTCACAAATGGTTTTCGCCTACACACTTATGAAATCGAACTTTATATGAAAACACTAAAAGTGACCTCAAGAGGTCTACGACTTTTTAATGACTAGTTACAGAAATTCAACTTTGTAACTAAGTAATTAAAACTCTAAAATTGACTTAAATAAAATAATTTTGCGTAATACGAATTACGTAAATTTAAACAGTGAAATTTGGAGACGGGATTTCAAAGAGTGGCACTGCATGAAGAGGCATGTTGAAGAATTTTAAAATTCTATTAGAACTCTACAATATTAAATAATATTTATGTTGAGTAGTTCCACTACTAATTGTTCCAAGGCTTTTTGCAACACAGCCTCCCATTTGTTGGTCTATCATGTGGTTAAGCTGATGACTATCTTGGTGCTAGATTAATTAGCAGTCAATCGTGCTGGACCACCATAATGCTTTTACGAAATGATTCAGTAAATTGATATTTTTAAGGGAGTTTTAACGAAACACTTCCGGTACTGTTCACTTTTAACGAAAAACCATATTTTTACCTTTTTCTGGTACTATTTACTACACCTTTATTTGTCTTTTTTCATTAAAACTCGAGTTTTTTTTGGAATTTTCGTTAGTTTTCCTTATTTTTTTAAGCTAAACCTACGATGTATGTACTTACTTTACATGTAATACATCTTTTTCACACATCCTCAGATTAGGATTCTTTCCCCTCCTCTTTTCATCCCATTTCATCCCCTCCTCTCACATTCTCTATTTTGTCTTTCTCTTTCTATAAAAAATTAATATAAGATGTTGACATGGCTTAACCGTAACCGTTCAAATAGGAGGGGAGGGAAGAAGAGGGAAAAAAAAGAAGGGAAAGAATCCTACTCCCTTAAATTATTTGTGTAAAATTCATGTATTATTTTATATAAATACGTATATATATATATATATATATATTATTGAAATTAATAGGCTAAATAAATATTTTAAGACAAAAAGTTTTAAATTTTAAATAATCAATGAAGTTTTCACTATTTTTTTTTTTTTTTTTAAGTTGCTGAACAATACACGTGCATATATTTTATCAGTTTCGTATTTTACTAACTAATCTAATAAATAACTCTGCCTACGTGGGTACGTGGGATCAAATTCAATAAATATATAACTATACTCATAAATAGACATACGAATATCTATAAATATAAGGCTGACTATATACATACTATCAAGTTTGTCATTTGAGCTAGGTCAATTCTGTATTTTATCCATAACCAAAGGGCTTTCTGGGAATACCACAATCGCCAAAGTGTGGTGTGTAAAAGAAAGGTCAAAGGAAGAAGCCCCAATGGATTTGAGTTAGAAGGCTGGTGGCAGATGCATTGAAGTAATTGCAACCTTTGACCTTCCTGTAAGTCACCGATACCTCTATCCCTCTCTCTTTACCATTGCGTGGCCTGTTCCTATGACAGGGCCACTCAACAAACTTAAATCATTTCATCTCTAATTTAATGCACAAAACTTCTCACCAAAAACCATCCAATCCGGAGACCAACTCCCGTTCGCTCTTGTAATTTACGTATTGGAAAAAATAAATATGGCAGCTGGGTAGGAACGTGCATGCGTATGCATAATGCAGGTGTAAAAACTTAAGGTTTGGGAAATGCAAGCACATAAAGTCGGCTCTACTTTTGCCTTTTTTTGTTTATGTTAGCGATGGTAGACAAGAAACTAAGACTTGCACGAAATGATCCTAATATTTTCTTCTTTGCTCGGGTATATCTTGTTGTCTTATTCTGAATTTCTGTCACAATCGGTGATGTTTTGTATCCGGGTTAACTTGATCGACCTATATGTTGTTGGGACCTAATGACACCTTTTTACCTAAGAAAATGATCAAGATATATACTATATATTAATCTACTTTTCCTGTCTATTGGTATATTATCGGTTTCCTTAAAAAAAGACTAATCTTATCATGGTACATACCTTTGGCACCATTCACCGCCCTTAAGTGGTGATGTAAAATATAAATGTGATGATTTCTGATACAAGTGATATTCTACTTTCAAGGAAGGGAAGGAGGGAGGAGGATTGTGTCATGTCACACAATGGGCCAACCACTAATTAGGCTGTAGTACTAGTTCGTTAGTGATGGTAATACTTACCACCATATTAACTAATGATGATGAATATAAATTTCGAGATTTGTGTAGCACACAAATGAAATGACATTCATCCAACAACAATAGTTAATATGGTGGTAATGCTCATTATCGCTCAAGGGTGGTGAGCAAACACTCTCCCTAAATTTTTCCAAACTTTTAAGCTTTTTTAATTTATTTATGGATAACACTTTTGTTCTCCCTTTGGGGAATGAGCTCATTCCCATACTTTCAAAGAGCGTATCTTCATTGTAGGAATTTTATAATCAGAACCATTCAATTTCTGAAAATTCATTTGAAGATCATCCTACAAAACTCATTGGAACCGAACTTGCTTTAGTCACTCAAATATATCAAATAATTGGATGATTCATCGTGAATATGTTTCTTCGTCACTTCACCGATAATTTATTTAATACATTGGATGACTAAATAAACTTATATTCGAATTATCTTTTATAGAGATGATCTTCAAATGAATCTTAAAGAATTAAACAGTATCAATTATAAAAAAATTTATGATAAAAATACATTGTTTGCAAATGAGAAAACAAGTTCATCTCCAAAAGAGAAATGTAAGCATCAACCACTTTTATATATTTATTTATGGAATATGCCTTAAGGGCCCCTAGCCTCTTCACATATGAGTCAAAGAGCCTTGTAGTCAAACTTGGAGGAAACAATTTAAAATGTGGGGTTATGCCAGCCTTTAGACTCTAAACCTTTAAAATCCAAAATGGGTTTTCTTTTTGTTGAGCAAACGTAGCTCGATACATTTAATGCTTGAAATATGTTTTCTTCACACCTCCTTGTAGGTGGCATATAGTTGGTAAAATCACTCAACAATTACACATTATTGGAAGAAAATAAAAAAACTCATCCAGAGTTCCTATTTTCTTATTTCAATTGTGAATTTCTATTGTAAAACATGGGGCATTGAGTTTCCTCTACATCCTCCTGCCACTGAAGAAGGTCACATCATACCAGTGGTGAAGCCAGGAATTGACTAGGAGAGAGGCGAAGTCAAGTAGTGTCTACGAAACGGCGCCGTTTCAATTATTTTTTTCATTTTCTTTTCCATGACCAAAACAACGTTGTTTTGGCCTAGATGATTTAAAAAATAAAAAATAAAAAAACGTATTCTGCTACTACGCGCAGCAGAACCCACACATCATCAGACCGCGGGGGAGCTCTGAACCACTGAACCCAGTGGCGGATCCAGGATTGTAAGACTAGGTGGTCCAAATCTAAAGTTCCAAAAATTATTAGACGAAAAATAATATTGAAAAATTAAACAATAAACAACTTTTCATTCACAATCTTCGTACACAACATTACAAATTAGAAAGACTAAATGTGTCCCCAACGAGATTTCATACTAAAAAATGCGTCATGATAGATTTATTGTCAACTAGAGCAAAAACATCCGTATATGATTGAAACCATCCAATATTGAAATTGAACTATTTGATCTGTGGACACTGGAGATGAGACTAGTGTTGTGTTAGTGGGTGGCCTTCGGTGGGGTGGGGTGGGGATAAGGAATGGTTCTCTGTTTCAAATTTGAACCATTTTGTTTTTGTTTTTTCAAAAAAAAAAAAAAATTGTGAAAACTATATATTAAAGAAGTGCACCAAACGCACCGTTTTACTAAAGTGTGTTTTCAAACCCGAGCCCTATGTAAAACACACTGTTTTACTTAAATGATAAATAGTCTTCTTCTTCCTTCTTCTAATTTGCAGAACACCAGAACTCTGTAGCCCCGCTCCTCTTATCCTCCACCTTGTGCCCAGACTTAGGGTGGTCCTTGGAGGTCCTTATAGCATATTATCTGGACTTTCGGTGGTCCCAGGACTACCTAGGTCTCTTAATAGATCCACCCCTGACTGAACCAGTGGGTTTTCCAACGAAAGGAGGGGCGGACCCAGAAATCCAATCCTGTTTTCCGATGAGGAGAATGGCGGCCGCCACTCCTCGCCCTCACATGGCTTCGCCACTGCATCGTACCAGCTAAATCCATAATAGTAATTGTTGAAAATTTAATATTATAATATAAAATATTGTAATATATATTTAATAATTGAATGAAAAATATTGTTTATCATATTTTTTAGAAAGGTTATGTTATTTAGGTGCATTTCCTTGTCAAATGATGTAGACTTATAGATGAAATGTTACATCTCTTTAACAAGAAGTACTTGGATTCTATATAAACTCATGAAACCATTATCATTAAGAATAGAAAATTAGAGTTAAATTTTACTCTTGAGAGATAGGGTTTCCCCACTCTATTTCTCTCATTCTTCGTTTGTCAAATTTCAAGTCATGTTTTGAGAGTACGGAATATATAAAGTTTGCCAAAGTTTGAAGATTGAGTGCTTTGACTTCAAATTATAAATTATTGAATCCTAGGAGACGGACGCCTATCGAATTACAAGCACAACAGCAAGCGAAATTTGTCTTTAGGACATTGCATTTATGCAAGCCTCAATCTCCAAGTTTGTTAGTACTTCTAACTTTCTCTTTTGTTGTTTATATTAATCTCATACATAATTGATGTTGTGAATTTCTTTATGATTATTATTATTGTAATTCATGCGTTATTTTCATATGTTCTAATATTGCTCCAACAATCTAAAGACAGAAACTTTATGGAACAATTAGAAGATATGGATGTGAGAAATCTCATAATGTAGAAAAATTGACATCATAAGATATTGAATGAGTCTAGCCATCATTTGGAAGAAAGAAACACTTCTCTAATATATTTGCACACAAGTTCCTAAGATCGATGTACACACACACACACACACACACACACACACACACACATATATATATGTATGTATGTATGTATGTATGTATGTATGTTGATATAAATACATTTGGAGAAAAGGTAGTTATGATTCTATGTGGCTTCCTTTTATTGATCTGGTTTAAGACACACAGTTAGATAAACATATATGATACTTGTTGTGTCAATTTTGTCTACATTAGATTCAAGATTAAATACTTGAGTTTCAGAATGAATGGAAATTGTCTGGAATTAAACTTTGAAATTATAATTACTATGCATTTTCCCTTTTTGAGTTTGCCTTTAAGGCGCTCTTTTGATAGGATTTGCCTACGGATGCGAGTTTGGTATTTAATTTTTTTTACTAAACACATTCATGAAAAGGAATTCGGTGCTTTTGACCAATCAAAATGTCATCTCTTGTAATGAGTAATTGTTTAATGTATGACAAGGTTAGAGACCAACTTACAAATACCTTAAATGCGGGGGAAGTCTACTTCCTAGTGTTAGCAAATTACCTACAAAAGTCCCAACATATATATACTTTTGAAGACTTAAAATTCAGAAACAACTACTCTCATATGAAATATAATTTCATAAGATAGATTGTGCACACCATTAAAGATAGTCAACCTTAGTGGTACCAATTATTAAAGGTTTGACTAGAGAGTAAGTTGATCATCGAGGGGAATGAGGCTAAAGCCAACATAACTAATGAATCAGCCGGGAGGAAACCTAACTTAGTAGATTGGAGATCCCATGGTCTAAGTTCAATAGGCAAACTGGTTGGGTATCATTCAAAGAAGTTAACACACTATATACCTCATTCCTATGGTGGAAGAAGTGTGTTGTCTATAGAAGTTTTAGGATGTATATTTATACTTAATGATAGTGATATCTTATAAATAAGAGGAATAGAGCAAACTATTCTTAATCAGTGGTCACCTATGTGAGTGTAGAAGTTGGTCGCTTTTATGAGTATGAAACGACTAAATTTTATAAAGCTCTTATGAATCCGGGATTTGTTCAAGACCAAAATGAGCCTAACCATATGAACAGTAATATATTAGGATTAGTGATGTGTGTTGCTTATTGTCTTGGTTTAATACTGCGGTGAACAGTTCAAGATCTTTCACATCCACTACGTCACCAAGTAAACCCGATAAGTATTCACTAGGGTAAGCTCAAGTCCAAAAGACACCTCTCCCAATGCATTTCTTGTCCGCTTGTTTTCTCAAATTCTTCCTGATTTTTCATTCATGTTGGGGATTGTTGGAAATTGTATATTATAATATAAAATATTGTAATATAGAATTTTAATAATTGAATGAAAAATCATGTTAACCATATTTCTTAGAAAGGTTATGTTATTTAGGTGCATTTCCTTGTCAAATGATGTAGACTTATAGATGAAAAGTTACATCTCCTTAACAAAAAGTACTTGGATTCTATATAAACTCATGAAACCATTATCATTAAGAATAGAAAATTAGAGTTAATTTTTACTCTTGAGAAATAGGGCTTCCCCACTCTATTTCTCTCATTCTTCGATTGTCAAATTTCGAGTCGTGTTTTGAGAGTACGGAATATATAAAGTTCGCCAGAGTCCGAAGATTGAAGTTGTAACGACTCGTCCCGGATTGTACGAAATGTCGAGGGCCATTTTGTAATTTCACTTTGACTGGGGTATTTATTTTAAATGTTTGCTTTTTGGTCATGTTTGGTGTGCCATGTAGGGCCCACCCCTGTTTTTAGTCCCCGGTTCCCTCTCTCTTTTTCCCTATTTTCTCTCATTTCTCTCCCCGTAAGCCCTCACTCTCAAACTCTCTCATGGCTAACCCTTTCTCATCTCTCTCTGCTATTCTCTCCCTTTCTCCGAGCAACAACCACACATACTAGACCACCACCATAAGACCTTCCTAGTCACGATCTCAAACTCAGGCCAAGATCATGGAGTCTCGATGGCCCGACAGTGGCTATGCCATTGTTCATTACCTTCTCCGACGAGTTTCTCGACTTCTCGACTTGGGGTAAGCTTCGAGACGCTTAAGATCCTTTCTCTTTCGTCATGGTGGTTTATTTATAACCTAGATTTTGCTTTTTAAACGTTGCAATTGTACATGAACAAAGAATGTAAGAAATCCAGTTTTTTTATGAAAACCCATGAGATTTGTAGGCATTTTCCTGTCACTTTCCGGCCACAGCTGGACCAAATATTGGTATATTTATATGCCCTTCCTCCGTAGCTTCAAATCCATATATATGGCATGCTGGTGGTAGTTGTGAAATGGAGCTAGTCGAACTCCATATTGTTTCCCTGCCAAATTTACAGAATCCGACCAACCCATGGCCTGAAACCAGGTCGACCCGACCCGCAACCCAGACCAGACCCGTCCCAAAACCCTGTTCCAACCCAACCTGAACCCAGATGGAATATTCCGTTGGGGAATATTTCGTTGGGGAAAATTCTCTAGAATATTCCCTAGAATATTTTTATTGACTTTTTGTTGACTTTTATGAAATTTTCCCAAGGTCCCCCCTTAAGTTTTTTGACATCCTTAATCCATTTACGATGTCTGTTTTCCTAAATTCAATCATTTTAGTAGAGTTTTATTAATTGGTCCCTTTATGTGCTTAAGTGAGTTGTTAGTGGCGTTTCCATCTTCTCTAGTTTGCACGACTCTTCGACAACGGAGTATTTGGGAGTGGATCCCTTCCAAAATGCATGATTATATTATTAGAAATGCATACATGAAAAACATGATTTCATGACTACGTTTTATGAAACGTTTATGAGTAAATCGGATTTACACTTTATGAAATATCATGCTTTATCGAATTTATGTTTACTGAGGTATTCATGAACATGGATTTATGATATGATGTTTGAGCTATTGAGCTCTGATGACATATATTTTGAAAAGATTATGTTCATAATTTTATGTGACTACTTAATGGTTATTCATACTATGTGCTTATGGGCAAATGATATTTATATATAGCTTTGGTTGGATGATGTAGTTGCTTCGATCAGAAGATATTTATATATGGCTTCGGTCAGGCAATGTAATGGCTTCGGTCGGAAGATAATTATATATGGCTTTGGTCGGGCGATGTAGTGGCTTCAGTTGGAAGATATTTATATATTGCTTCAATCGAGCAATGTAGGGCCTTCAGGCAATTGTGAAGCCATTACTAAGCGTTTATATATGATATATGTTTTACAAAGGTTTTATGGCATGCTAAGGTTTTTGGAAAAACCTATTACTTATTATGCTATATGAGTTTTCTAACTAGGGCTTAGTACGTTGAAGAACAACTATTTTAGTATTACATATATATAAACTTGGTCCACTAATGTTTTGTTTTGCGCCCCCTCCAAGACTTAGAATCGAGGCGTACAATCCCGGCATCAAGGCACTCCCGCATGGGTATCTTCGAGTCCTCTCAGTATAGGACCCATTCGTTTGCTTGTAACTTTTCATAATATTCCTTCTACAGTATTCTTAATTAGTTGTATGATATGAATACGTTCCCACAATTGCATATGCATATTAGTTAAATTTACATGTTTTTATTTATGTTCGTTCTTTCTTCATAACTTTCATGCATGTTAATATGGCTTCTTCACCCACGGGTGTCGGCCATCACGTGCTTGCCTTGGTGTTTAGAGGATATCGGGGTCGGGCGTGTCAATTTGGTATTAAAGCATGGTTTGTTGAGAGCATACTTAGGATCGCCTCTTACTCTTGTAGTTGTCGGCCTTGATATCATTTGAATTGCCACACCCTTATCTGAAGTATAAAATTCATTTTGGGATTGTGTCGCTTCAGCGATCTAACTGATTAATGGATGACTTTCAACAACGAACCGATACTCTACAACATGCATTCCCTAGGAATGGCAGGCAGAGTCAGATTTACATTAAAGTGGCATGAAATAGAAAGAAAGAAAGAAATCTCAATAAGAGGAAGTCTGGTTAAAACCAGTTGAAGATCTGAAATGGTGATGTTACTCTACAACATGCGTTTCCTAGGAATGGCGAGCAGAGTCATATCTATATAGAGATTACTTGAAACATCCAAAGTTCATGTTAGAGAAAGTAAGGAAACATCAGTTGTAAGCGTAGTTTAGCAAGTGTTAGTTTGGTGGTATCGAATCAATGTCCTCAAGCTTGTTGTTTCTGCTGAGGGAATTCGTATGGACCCTCATGAGGTAGTTCTTAATGATTCTTTGAGCTTAGCGTTATTTCATTTTTGGATTAGTCAATTTTGTTTGAGATGTTGAAGGTGAATGAAGTTTCTAAGAACGAAATTATAGTCTCATTTGATCCTTGTTCTTACACTTTCCAATGACATCGATAAATTTCAAATTCTACGGTGATGTTTTATTGAATGTTTGGCTATACACTGATGCAACAAGATTGAGTAACGCGTGTGCTTCTTGACAGTTAGAACCGCATGAAGTGAACCATCTTATCTACGACCTTGAGCCAATGGTTACCATATTACTTGAAACCCTAATGACACATTTTCTTTGTAGAAATTTATGTGGGACGAAGGTTGGGAACAAAACTTTTGGAGTTTGGAACATCGTCTTACTCATGCTTCCATCCTTGCTTTTCTTGACGTTGGTGGTGAGTTTTATGTCTCTTGTTTTGCATCCTTGTCACGTTGGGGTTATTTTCTGATGTAGCATGGCAAGGTCATCGCCTATGCTCCCAGACATCTCAAACCTCACGAAAAGAATTATCCTATTCATGGTCTAGAGCTGGTAACAATTTCCCTTACTGTAACATCTGGCGACGTTTTCTCTACAGCAAGAAGTGTTGCATCATTTTTTACCAAAGAAGTTGTAGTGTGTCTTCACACAGAATGGTGTTTGGAGGATACCACTCGAGTTGAGTCTACGCTTGACCATCTCAACTTGCCACCATAGAATCAAATTAGGTACTCACATGTGTTTTTGCATCAAAATTACGCATTTAATCCAGTTATCTTGTACTCTAGATTTGATGGACTTGTTTTAACCCTTAAATTCTTGAGTGTTCTTTTAGCCTTCTCGACATAGCTTTTCGCTAAATTCGAGAGATTTTCAATGAATCAACTCACTTAGGCTTTGTGAATCACATTGTTCAGTTTTAGGGTGTGCCGTCACTATTGTACCTCATCGGGATTCGCGTCTCACTTCCAAGTCGTGTGAAGCCTTTTGGAAAGCCATGGTACTAAGTTGTTATCCAGTACCACATTTTATTCTCAGACTGTTGACCAGTCTGAATGAACAATCCAAACCTTGGAAGACGTGTTGTGTTCATCCATTCTGTGGTTTCTGCGTGATTAGAAATTGCACCGATCTCTTTTGGAGTTGTTACGACGACAGTTATTATTTTCAATTTGGGTATGGTACTACTTGAGACATGTATGAAAGATTCTACAGGCAACACTTGCTAGACAAAAGAGTATTGCAAACTGGTATTCAAATGATCAAATTTTTGATATGGGAAACTGTGTGCTTCAGATGATGTCGCCTTGGGGTTTAGACAAAATGGTAATTTTGTACCCTCGGGAGTTACTACTTGTTTATCGAGACAACAATGTGTTGTCGATGTTGCGGACTGTAGATTGTAATATTGATGGTTTATTCGTTTGGTTCGTTAAGCAAATGGGCAGGTAGACCCGTCTACGGTAGTAGTTACGAATTAATTATTGTTTGGGCTCAACTCAAAGATACACACATCTATTATCGGAGTACGTGACATTACAAATGCTTGGGCGAGGCCCATTTTCATTTTCGATTTTAATTTTCAGTGCAAATATTTTAACTTACATTATTATAGTTATGTATTTGTATTTTTGACATTACAAATGTTTGGATGAGTCATTTCCAATTTCAATTTTAAATTCGGTACAAGTTTTTGGCTTCTATGTTAGTACATATCTATTTTGACGTTATCTCATTATGCGAACATGCTTTTGACCTTACGTTATTATATATTTTTTCGACTTTATATTTTTATATAGTTTTGATACTACTATTATACTGATGGGGGAAGAAAGTACGAGTTTAAAGGCATGAAAAAGGAATCATTGCAACCTGATCGCAACGGGGTGGCACTCTCTTTTATGCAATCACTCTGACTTGATTTCTTCTTTATATATATTCTTCTTCCTATCTTCGAGTATTTATGTATAGCAAATTATTTCAAATTTTAGGGATGAAATTTTCTTAACGGGGGTAGATTGTAACGACCCGTCCTAGATTTTACAAAACATTGAGGGCAATTTTGTAATTTCACTTTGGCTAGGGTATGTATTTTAAATGTTTGCTTTTTGGCCTTGTTTGGTGTGGTATGTGGGTCCACCCCTATTTTTGGTCCACGGTTCCCTCTCTCGTTTTCCCTTTATTTTCTCCTTTCTCTCCCCGTAAGCCCTCACTCTCAAACTCTCTCATGGTTAACTCTTTCACATCTCTCTCTGCTATTCTTTCCCTTTCTCCAAGCAACAACCACACACACTAGACCACCACCTTAAGACTTTCCCTGTAACGCCTTGCCCTGCCAATTTTTTTTTTCGGAAATACATTTAATGGTAGTCCAAAAAAAATGTCATTGTTACCCTTTAGGTTAACAACCATTCTAACTTTTCTTTCTTTGATGATTTTCCACTAAAATTTAATCTCGATTATTTTATGGTTGCATCTAACTTCTCGTTAGACTGCCTAAGTACCCTTTGGAGGGATCAAGTCATTCATAGTTCACAATTCATATTTAATTCATTTCCGAAAATATTCAGGTCATTTTCTAACCAATGTAGGCCCACTAAACTTCACTTAGTCTCCTGTAGTACTAATTTTAGTATTTAGAACGTTTGAGACATGTTGACCAAAAGTCAACTCTCAGTTATTGGTAGGGTCCTCAACTCTCTGTAATTCGATCCAGAAGATCTGCACATCAGATTTTGGATCCGTAACTTCCAAGGGTCCTCAATATGATCATAGAACATCATACTAAAATCTTACCATGATTTGAGGGTCAGATCTCTGCCAATGACAATTTTCAGTGGCGGTAAACGTTTTATTTTACGAACTTACAAATCCAATTCGGTAAGATTCGTACGTCGGATTCCATATTCGTAAGTTTCTATGGTCCTCAAATATTATGTACTATAATGTATCAAAGTTTGTTGACGATCCAACAGTCGGATCGTCGATTGTTATAATATTCAAGTGTTGGACCTTAGCGAAATTATACTCAAACAATGGAATTTCGTTAAATCGGATGTCAAATATGGAATCAGGGCATCAAAATTTAGCTTAGGAAGAGGTGCCTCGGCCCACGTGCCGCCGCACATGGCGGTCGGCCGTCCCGACTCGTCGGAAAATTCAACTAACTCCAAAAATTATAAAATTTTACAGAATTGTATATCTCAATGAGTAGAGCAAGTTTCATACCTATGACCAAAACCAATTTGGCCGGGAAAGGCTCCAATTTCACTCGAACTCACCGGAAACCTTAGAAATGGGTGACTTCGATCTGTCACCTCCGATGCTCCACCGCTCCTATAGGTGTTTAGGCTTTGTTCCATACCTCATGAGGAGTACTTTGATGGTGGTGGTCGACTGTACTACGTTCAAAAATGGAGGAATCCCCACGAACCTGCCGGTGAGTTTATCACGAAATCAAACCAATTTAACTCAGTTTTTGGATGAAATTGGAAAAGGAAGGGGTGCTAGATCAATTCCAAGTGGTGTGTGGCTTCTAATCTCTAGAGAAATTGCCTGAAAAGGCATCAGAAACTATGGCTTTCGTCGGGTCGGGCTCCGGGTCAAGGCGATGACCTGGTTTGGCTAGGTTGTTACCCCCCGCGGTTCCTCTCCTTTTCTTACCTCTCCTTTCTCCTATCTAGCATTGGTCCCACCCTCTCTTCTTTCTCCCCGATTGGCAACCCCCTTCTTCTTCCTACTTCCCTTTTTCATTTATTTTTTTCTTTTTTCCCATCATCCCCGTTCGTCCACCCTCCTCCTCCCTTTTCTTTTTATTTTGGGTAAAGTACAAAAAACTACCTCAATTATTGGTGTCACGACACTTTCATACCTCATCTTGTAAAATTGACAATGTCATACCTCATCTTTAGAATTTGGTTCAATGTTATACCTTCCGTTACTTGACCGTTTACATTTCAGTTAAATGCTGACGTGGCTTGATTCGGATTCCATTTTCTATTAAAAAATTATTAAAAACTAAAAAAAAAAAAAATTTAAATATTAAAAGAAAAGTAAAAAAAAAAAAAAAAAAAAAAATCCCACTTTCCTCCTCCTTCTTCTTCCTTCTTCGCAGATTCAGGTTTTTCTTTTTTCTTCTTCTTCTTCTTCCTCCTCCTCCTCCTCCTCCTTCTTCCTCCTTCTTCTCTTGCAAATTCGGGTTTTTTTTTTTTTTCTTCTTCTTCTTCTCCCTCCTTTTGCAGATTTGGTTTTTTTTTTTATTCTTCTTCCTCCTCCTCCTCTTCCTCCTTCTTCCTCCTTCTTCTTTTGCAGATTTGGGTTTTTCTGTTTTTTTTTTTTTCCTCCTTCTTCTTCTTCTGATTTGCAGATTTGGTTTTCTTCTTCTTATTCTTGTTGGGATACAGATTCGATTTTTTTTTTTTTTCCTTCTTCTTCCTCCTTTTTTTTTTTCTAGGTTGCAGGAAGGGGGTTGGAAGGGAGAAGAAGATGAAGATGGAGGAGAAGAGAGAGAAGAGAGAGGGGCCGGGGGGGGGGGGGGAGGGTACGAACGGAAGGTTTTTTTTTTTTTTTTTTTAAACTTTTTTTTATTATTTTAATATTTAAAATTATTGAATGATTTTTTTTTTTTTAGTTTTTAATAATATTTATTAATTTTTTAATAAAAAGTGGGATCCGGATCAAGCCACGTCAGCATTTAACTGAAAAGTAAACGGCCAAGTAATGGAAGGTATAACATTGAACCAAATTCTAAGGATGAGGTATGACATTGTCAATTTTAAAAGATGAGGTATGAAAGTGTCATGACACCAATAGTTGAGGTAGTTTTTTGTACTTTACCCTTTTATTTTTTATTTTTTCTAATTGATCCCTTCCCAATTTAATGATAACCCAAAAATATTAAATTTCTATTTTATTTAAGAACTTCTAACATTAGTAACTATTCATTTCTCGTTCCAATGGACGAACGGTTTTTTCCTTCACGCTCGTAGGATCGTCCTCTATCTAAATATATCAGGAATATGATAAAATATGTGAGGATAAAGTACGTCCTTGTATAATTACATTGAGCCAACTAGGGCATTTTCGTCTTTTCACTTATCGAACAAATATCCGCCGTAAATATAAATACGTCGTAACCACTAATACGACTACAAAATACTTAATTTAATAATCAAAATCAGGAATAGGATCTCACATTTCCCCACTAAAATATTATTAACCATTTAGTGATTCATTTCCCTACTTTGCCCACATATTCATAAATATGAATATCAATTTCATATACTTAAATTTTTCAAGATATTACATTCCCAGTCACGATCTTAAACTCGGGCCAAGACCGTGGAGTCCCAATGCCCCGACAATGTCTACGCCACTGTTCATTACCTTCTCCAACAAGTTTCTCGACTTCCCGACTTGTAGTAAGCTTTGGGATGCTTAAGATCCTTTCTTTTTTGTCATGGTGGTTTATTTATAACCTAGACTAGGCTTTTTAAAATGTTGGAATTGTATAGGAACAAAGAATGTAAGAAACCCAGTTTTATCGCGAAAACCCACGAGATTTGTAGGCATTTTCCGGCCCTAGCTAGATATTTCTATTCCCCTCCTTCATTGCTTCAAATCCATATATGGCATGCTGGTGGTGGTTGTGAAATAGAGCTAGTCGGACTCCATATTGTTTTCCTGCCAAATTTGTAGAATCCAGCCAACCTATGGCTTGAAACCGGGTCGACCTGACCCCCAACCCAGAACCGGATCTGACTCGACCCAAAATCTTGTTTCGACCTGACCCAAACCCAAATGAAATATTCTGTTAGGGAATATTCTGTCAGGGAATATTCTGTTAGGGAATATTTCATCAAGGAATATTCTCTGGAATATTTCCTAGAATATTCCTATTGACTTTACAAAATTTGCCCGAGGCCCCCCCTTTGGGTTTTTCGAGGTCCTAAATTCGTTTACGATGTCCGTTTTCCCAAATTCAATCATTTTAGTAGAGTTTTATTAATTGGTCACTTTATGTGCTTAGGTGCGCTGTTAGTGGCATTTCTATCTTCTTTAGTTTGCATGGCTCTTCGACGACAAAGTATTTGTTAGTGGACCCCTTCCAAAATGCATGATTTTATTATTAAAAATGCATAAAGGAAAAGCATGATTTTATGACTACGTTTTATGAAACGTTTATGAGAAAATTGGATTTACTCTTTATGAAATATCATGCTATATCGAATTTATGTTTACTGAGGTATTTATGAACATGGATTTATGATATAATGTTTGAGCTATTGAGCTCCCATGATATATATATTGGAAAGATTATGTTCATGATTTTATGTGCTTACTTAGTGGTTATTCATATTATGTGCCTACGGGCGAATGATATTTATATATGCCTTCGGTAGGGTGATGTAGTGGCTTCGGTCGAAAGATATTTAAATATGGCTTTGGTCGGGCGATGTAGGACCTTCGGGCGATTATGAAACCACTACTAAGCATTTATATATGATATATGTTTTACAAAGGTTTTATGGCATGCTAGGGTTTTCGGAAAAACCTATTACTTATTATGCTATATGAGTTTCCTAAATAGGGGTTAGTACATTGAAGAATAACAGTTTTAGTATTACATATATATATATATATATATATATGTATATTACACACTTGGTCCACTCATGTTTTTTTTTAGCCCCCTTCAGGACCTAGAATCGATGCGTACAATCCCGACGTCAAGGCACTATCACATGGGTATCTTCGAGTCCTCTCAGTGTGGGACCCATTCCTTTGTTTGTAACTTTTCATAATATTCCTTCTAAAGTATTCTTGATTAGTTGTATACTCTGAACATGTTCCCATAATTGCATATTCATATTAGTTAAATTTACGTGTTTTTATTTACGTTCGTCCTTTCTTCATAACTTTCATGCATGTTAATATGGCTTCGTCACCCTCGGGTGTCGGCCAACACATGCCTACTTTGGTGTTTGGAAGACATCGAGATTGGGCGTGTTAGAAGTGCTTCGACTTCAGATTATAGATTGTTGAATCCTAGGAGACGGATGCCTACCAAATTACAAGCACAAGAGTAGGGGCGAAATTCTATCTTTCGGACATTGCATTTATGCAAGCCTCAATCTCCAAGTTTGTCAGTGCTTCTAACTTTCTCTCTTGTTGTTTATATTAATCTCATATATAATTGATGTTGTGAATTTCTTTATGATTATTATTAGTGTAATTCTTGTGTTTTTTTTATTTTATATTTTTCTCCAACAGTAATATACCAGCCACTATATTGGCTAAACATTGACCCAACACAATTTGATAGTTTTCGCATCTTGCATTTCCAAACATATATCGATGGTGATAACTGGAGCCAAAATTTTATATTGGTTATGTGCGTGGACCAAAAGACATTGGCTGTCTCTACCGTTAGAGCTTCACGGTGATAATGAAAAAAAGTAAGAGAAAGAGGAGAGAGGGACGAGACCAAGAAAGATCGTGGATGCCAAAGGACCAAAGAAAAGGCCCGTGACTAATGTTTTTTCTTTATATTTATCTCCACCTAGCTTGGGTTTTTCAAGTGGTATTCCAAAAGGACAGGAGAAAAATGTACTTGAAAACCTAGTTTCATAGATTATCTAACCAATGATTGAGGTAGCTTGACCATAAATATATGCCTTCGAGAAGTAGTTAAGTACCTAGCTAAACTAGTTAATTACGTTATAGGGAATTTCTACTAAATTCATGACCCATTCCTTTTTTATTTATTTAGAAAGCAATATGTAAGTCTTCTATAATATGCATACTAAAAGTACTAATCCTAAGATGTTATTGAACAAAGCAAAAGATGAACTACAAACAACACCAACAAGAAAAGATCTTTCGCTCTCTTTACACGCCTTATACACTCTTGTATGAGGTAGAGTTTTGTGCTTGAATATTGTGTATGAAAATGGGAATCTAAGCCATATATTTATAGATGAGAGAGTATTAGGTTTCTTTCCCATAAGGAAAGCCCTTGTTTCTTTAGCATTTCCATAATTCATGATCTAACAGGATAGATATTCCCATTGATTGTAGCTTTACTTCCTATCTTGTATTCTTAATCAATGGGGCTTCTAAATAGATGTAAGCCCACAAAGTTTTACATTCTCCCACTTGGGCGAATGCCTATTCAAAAGCTCTATTTAAGATCAAGAATCGATTTCCTATGCATGCAACTTTGGATGATTATTTGATAACAATATTTATTCAAACTTAGTGTCAAATATCATTAGCCCATAGGATTATAGACCATGATATCCAATATAGCAAATACATACCTCTACAATCACATACAAGCAATGATATTCACATAAAGTACCAACAAGTCGTGGACAAATATGTGTGTGTGTGTGCGCGCACGCGTGTGCATATACATATATATGTGCATATACATATATATGGTTCTTTTTACACAATATATATATATATATATGTATGTAAATAAAGGACCATATATGTATATATATAGACACACACACACATATGATAAGGGAGCTTAAGGGTGAGTATCACACTTGACACATATATGGTCCTTTTTACCATCATAAAGTGATCTTCCTTAATGCTTAAATAAGCCCTTATGTCGAAAGGACAATCTTGATATAACAAAAATTAGCTAACTGTTATGAAATAGGTTTGTAGTAATAAGACACATTCATCTTTAGTGCATATCCATGAAATCTCAATGAAAGGAAAAGTTTAAAAATTGAAAAATATAACTAACAAACAAAAATAATTCCAGCTCCCACTAATCTAAGGCATCTTCAAAACTTGATAGAACTCTCATACTTGTGACATGTTTTAGAAAACCTATGTCAGGGATAGCTTTGTTTAATGAGTCTGCTATCATGTCTTTAGTGCTAATATAATCAATAGTAGTGATTCCTTCTTGCACCTTCTCCCTAACCTTCAAAAACTTTCGTTAATATGCTTGAATCTTGAAGATATCTTGTTATTCCTGGTTAGGAAAACGGCTTCCTTGTTGTCACAGTACAATTGAATAGGTCTTGATATATTGTCAACAACCTGCAAACCTAATGTAAAATTTCTCAACCAAATGTCATGCATTGTTGCTTTGAACACATGCCATAAACATTGCATGCATTTGTCTAGACAACCATTGTCTTTTGTTTGACACTCTTCCAAGATTCTGCACAACCTCAAACGTAAACACGAAACTAAAAGTTGACATTAAGTCATATGTATATCTAGCAAAGTCAGAATCAAAATAACTTACTAATTCTATCTCATCACTCTTCTGTAAAACAGGCATGTGGTCTTTGCCTCCTTGTAAATAACCTAGAATTTTCTTTGTAGCTTTTCAAAGTGCCAATCCAGGATGAGATTGGTACCTACCTAGAATACTAACATGAAATACTAGGTCTGGGCGAGTAGAAACTTAAGCATACATGATGCTTTCTACAACTGAAGCATAGGGCTTGTTCTTCATCTCCTCATTTTTTATATCATTTCTTGGACAATCTTTGTTACTCAATTTGTGTGTCCCTTGGATATTGGAACTTCAACACCATTACTTGTCAACATATTAAATATCTTCAACATGTTCTCAATATAAGCCTTCTGAGACAAACCTAACTAACCATGGTTTATATCTCTACGAAAAGAAGCCTCTCCAAATCCTTCATATCGAAATTCTTTAACAGGATATTTTTGGTCTCATGTAATAACTCCCTATCACTACTGGCAAGTAGTATGTCATCAGCTTAATTACTCCCGCTAAATTTAACATATATGCACGCATCAATTTTGTTTTCTTTGAAACCATATGAATTGATAGCCTTATCAAATTTCAAATATTGTCTTGAATCTTGTTTTAATCTAAAGATTGATCTCTTCAACTTACACACAAAGTGTTTTTTCCCCTTCTCCACAAAACCTTCAGGTTGCTTCATGGATATCTTTCATCCAAATCAACATTGAGGAATGCAGTTTTCACGTCTATTTGGTGCAAGCATAGATCAAAGTGTGCTACCAAGGCCATGATGATTCTAAATGCATCTTTTTTCAAAACTAGGGAAAGGGCTTCATTGTAATCTACACCTTCTCGTTGTGTGAAACCTTTAACTACCAATCTTGCCTTGTGTTTTTCAATGCTGCCTTTAGAATCCTTCTTAGTTTTAATCACCCACTGATATCCAAAAGGTTTAACTTCTTGTCTTAGTTCAACAAGCTCCCACACTTTATTGTTTTCCACAGACTCTAACTCACTTTGCATAGCTTCAATCCATTTCTCAAACTCTAAACTAGTGATCGCTTCTTTGTAAGTTAAAAGGTTTCATATTTAAAATAATCCATAATGTGGTTGGCCTTCTTTGTCCTTGAGATCTCCTAACTTTTTCTTGCTCATGTGCTTTGTCAACAGGTTCAACATTGACTTCTTCATGTGAAGCTTCTTTGTGCCCAATTTCTTGATTCATTGGCTCAACAACATGCTCAACTTGTGGTAGAGTTTGAAGTAGAGGAATGGTGATTATTAGTTCAAGAGTGGTGGGATTGACCGGTCAGTCTCAACTTCTCCTTCTTCTTAAAAAATAAAGTTCTTGTTCACTCTTTCACCAAATTATCACACTTAATAAACTTAGGTTTTCCACTATCTACAATTATGGTGGTGTGCTTGGGACTATAAAACCGAAAATCTATAGATGTTTTTACATAGCTAATGAAAAAACAACTGATTATCATGTAACCCAATTTAGACAACTCTAGATTGTAAATTCTTGCTTCGGTTTTACAACCTCATACGTGTAAGTGATTCAAACTTAGTTTTCTTTTATTTCACAACTCAAATGGTGTTTTAGAAACTGACTTGATTGGAATTCTTTAAGGATGTAGTTGTTAGCCTTAATCTCATCACCCCATAGAAATCTTGGAAGAATATCAGTGTTACAAATCATACTTCTCACAATACCTTTCAAAGTCCTATTTCTTTGTTCAAGTACTCCATTCTATCCTGGGGTCCCAAGGTTTGTGTACTCAGCAAATATCCCACAATCTTGTAATGTGCAAAAGGTGAAAAATTCCTTCCTTGCTCATCATACTTGCTATAATATTTCTCCACCCTTTTGGATCAAACCACTTTAATTTTTACGTTAAGTTGGTTTTATACTTCAGTTTTAAAGACTTTGAAAACCTCAAAAGCACTAGATTTAGTTGGAATTAGGTAGAGATAACAAAACCTTGAGTAGTGACTCATCAATGAAAGTGATGAAATACATATGACCATTTAGGGTTTCAATTGCAAAATGACCACACATGTCTGTATGGATGATTTTTAAAAGATGAGTACTTCTAGTTGACCCTAATTTCCTTGAGTTAGTCATATATTTCCCTTAATGCACTCAATGCAATCACCATAATCTGAAAAGTCTAATGGAGGAAGGATTTTCTCCGTGACTAGGCGTTGCATTCTTTCTCTAGATATATGACCTAGACGTTTGTGTAATAACCTTGATGAACTATCTCTTATGAGAGAACGTTTTTTACCTATGATCTCAACATTAAGAGCCAATTTTTCATTTTCATGAGTTAATTGAAACATTTCATCAATAACAAACCATTCCCAACAAGAATAGAATTTAAAAACAAATGGAAACCACATTCATGCATACTAACTTTAAACTTCGACTTAACTAGTTTGGAAACAGAAATCAAATTCCTCCTCATGGAAGGTATATAAACAACTTTTAAGTCTAACAAGAACTAGACTCTATATAAAGCCTAACAGTACATGTTACATGGACTGGAACACTTTTGCCATTCCCTAGGATTTGAACTTGATATTTATTTGGTGTTTTATGGCTTATAAAATTTTGCAACGAATTAGCAACATGGATAGAAGATTCAATGTCAATAATCCAAGTACTGGAAGGAAATATAAAGACAAAATTTGACTCAAAACAAACTAATTCGTTGCAAAAGTAACAACCAAGGTTATTGGTTTGATTGACAAGAGTAGGTGTCTTAAGGAGAAGGGTTCGGCTTTGCACCTATTGGCAATATGAGAGCTTCCCTTGAAGGGGCGGCGTTTTTGAGTACTAGCAGTGGCGAGATGCATAGGGTGAGTCTCCTTCTCTTTCTTGAGTCTTTCTTCTTCTTGAACACAAACAAGAATCAAGAACAGAAAAGAAAAAGAATTAATGAGTTTCTTGAGTAAAAGAAGAAGACGTGGAAATTGATTAATCTTAAAAATCTGACAAAAGTTAAAGAACTTCAGTTGAAAATTTGAAACCAATACGGTTTCAATCAAACATCATTAGTGGTTAGGGACCTAAATTTTTTCTTTCTTTATATTTGATTTCAATAAAAATATCAGTTCATGATATTTACATCATTTGTTAAAATATTAAATTTGTAAATAAAGAGAGAAAATATATAAAATTGAACAATGTTTTACGTTTAATCTGTCCCATGATAAGATAAGATAGTCACTACTCAAGTTTTTCTTTTGGTATACGATATGCCTATATGATGAGGTAGGGTTCAAATGGAAAAGGCCAACAATATAATTCAGCATACACACACACACTAATATTAATTGTTGCACTGGATGGGTTGCATCTGTCTTCTTCTCTTCCTATAATATATCATCATCAGCACATTAAAGAATAGTTTCCTTACCACCACACAATTAAAAGACACCAAAGATTTGGAAAATATGACGTGACCTAAGAACTGAGTATGCAAATGCAAATACCTAAGTCTAAGTGACCAAGTTGTACACCTTCTTTGTTTTGTGGTCGGTGTATATATGTAACAACATATATATATGTCGATCCTTAATAGTAAGTGTGTATGCCTATGGATCATTTACACACAGGCAATGCACTTACAGAATCACCTTGATCTACTCGAAGCAGCTACATATCCTAACCCTAACCGTTTGAAAAATCATCTGTGAGGTGCGGAATTAAGCAACTAAAGAAAAACTTGACGATATTGAATTAACTCTAGCACCTGGACGCCAGTGTTCGATTTCCCAAAAAACTTCATAAACTAAGAATATTTCAAGCAATAAAAGAAAGAACTAATGAAAGGAAAATAATTGGTGAGAATGGTTACGCATCTAATATATTTCATAATTATTCTTTAGCATTCAACATTATAATTAGAACTGTTCGTTCTTTTATTATCATTTAAAGATCATATCTGTAAAAAAAAAAAAAAAAAATCATCCAATTATTATGATGCAAGAAGATTGAAAATTTTCGATGCTAATTAATTAAGAATTTTTAACAAAAGATATACAAATTATAAGAATACGTTAGGTTCAGAGTTTGAAACCCTTCTAATGTAATTAAAAAAATGACTCATATTAATGCTAATGTCATTCCTCCTCACTTGTAAATGAGAGCTTTAAGTTCGATTCTTCTAAAGGAGAATTTGAACCATATTATTACTAGCTCATTGTGAGGCTTAATCCACTCCTCCACTACATAATTTAAGTCCTATCTTTTTCATTTGAATATTAGGAAGTCGATGGCTAACCTCGATAATTAACCAATTAAACATTTTTACTGTGAATTAATACTAAGACTACTGTTTAGTAAGAACAGTAGTAGTGTCGATGCCCATGTCTATATTAATTGATGATAGCTGCATCGGTTTGGAAAGATACATAAAAAGTTGACTAATTAACGAGACATTGTGGTCATCTTCCTATTCATAGGCAATTATTTGACAAAATTGATGTAAGTGCCAATATTTATGAGTTATGACAGTACTTTTGTGTCCCCTCTATGAGTGCATCACTTTGATGGTTAGTCTTGACAAATGTGTTTTAATTCTACAAGTGGTATAATCGTAATTGTTCAATTTTTCAATCATGAGATTATTTTCACAAAAAATTCAATTTGGCGATTATTTTGGATCACAAAAACAATATTTCATTGCTGTCTATTTATTTATGCAACCCCGACGGATCAGGCAGCTGCGCACGGGAAGTGACAACCTGTGACCGGAAGTTAATAAAATAATAAGTTTATAACAAAACACAGCTTTACACACGTAAGAACATTGTGCAAGAAAGTGTGAAACAAGTTCAGATCACGAAGACCTAATGCAGTCCGGGAGAAACAATACTACATAAACGCACCCAAAGGTGGCCCTACACTGATGATAGTCTGTCAGATATGTCGGGGAAATCCTCAGGGAAGCCAACCAAAAGTGCTAGCCAATTAGAATCTGGAGGGACGCAAAACAGAAAGTGTAAGTAGGCAAAAACAAAGTTTTTCAAAAACCATTTCAAAAACAAGGTTCTATCCCCTCGCCGTAAAACCTGTATACTTCCCAGAAAACATAACATACATATATATATATAAGTCATGCTCAGAAATATGCCATGTCAAAGCCTCGAAGGAAAATGCAAGTGCTCAGGTAATGTCAAATCAATGTCATGTAATCTGTCAGCTGTAGTCACCTAACGTGACCTGTACGGTTGAATCTAGAGCTCAAATCTCCATCTCACTAGCTATACTTGGACAAGAGTCGGAACCATCTAAAGTGGTCTGTACGACAGGACTGGGTGTAATATAAGTACGCTCAAGTGCTACGATCACGTGAAGACTGAGCGAATAATCCCGGGTCACCTACGAGTTGGAACCACCTAAAGTGGTCTGTACAACAAGACTGTGCACCTAACTTGGATCCAAGATGAGCGTGTGGTGCAGGAGGTGAACATCACGTGAAGGACTGTGCCCAACTCTGGGCGGGAGCACTAACACCGAGGGTGCAGGTTATGAGCTCTCTATGTATCTCAAATCACTACTGAACGTAAATATAAATCATACTTACCTGGCACTTACCTGTGCGTCCACAGCACCAGTACACATATATATATACAACTAATAATGCGTAAATAAATGGCAGACAATAAACATGGCATATAAACGAATAAACGTTTTAAATCAATTTCTGGGAAAAACATGAGTATATAGGTATATACGGAAAACCAAAAGACCACTCACTGGTATGTGGAAGGGTCGTAACCCTCTTGCCTCGAGTGACCGCGCTCGTCCTCGGGATAGGTCTCACCTATATGCGAAACAACTATAAAAACGTTAATTTTAAAACACATAACCAACATCACGAAATAACTTCTCATACATAGCTCAAATGGGGTGTATGAATACACCAACGTGATCTACTCAACCTCAGGAACATCCCCATATTTTTAGAAAAAATTTCCACCATCGAACACGCCGACCACGCGCAGGCACGTGCCTAGCACACTGACGGCGTCAGTTAACGCCGTCAGGAATATTCCGTTAACTTTAACGGATTCCGTTAACTTTAACGGATTCCGTTAACGCCGTTAGGAATATTCCGTCCAAACTGACGGAATATTCCGTCATCTTCTCCGGCGAGGCTCCGGCGCCGGAAAATCGTGAAAACTTCAAATCTTCATATCTTCTTCGTTTTTCAACCAAATTTCACAAAATTGGTACCAAAATGAAGCTTACAACAAGAGGAACAAATCCATACCACTTTCAAGTGCTAAAACACACGGAATCTCGCCGGGAAAACACTACCAACTCCGGCCAACCTTGAATCTCACGATCCCGACGTCCAAAACCTTCAAACGAACCACCCCGAGCCTCCTAAGGACCTCACCAAGCTTCCTACAAGCTTGAAATTCCCAAAAACACAAGAATTAACGTGTGCATGAACAGTGACAAAATCGGGGTATCCCGAGTTCGACGTAAAAATGAAGGTATCCTTACCTGAAATGGGTATGGTTGAACTTCTACGGACCTCACGAGCATGAATATATATTTGTTTCCTCGATCTGTGAAGATTTGAAGGGTTTTGGGGTATGTCCTGGGATAGGAAATGGGGGAGAGAAAGGGCTCGGGACAGGGTGCAGGGCAGGGAAAGGGTGAGGGAAAATATGGGAGAGTGTGTGTGTGGTCCACAACCTGCCAACAACAAACCAAAAACAACCACACAACCAAAAATCATATTAAGGGCAAAATCGTCATTTCACCCCTACGGTTCGAAAATTCCGGAACGGGCTGTCACATTTGATATATATATATATATATATATAAATGATTAAAAGATCACTAATTCAATTGTCTTCTAACAAAAATGATTTTTAAATGATGGTTAATACGTTAATGACAACTGAGGTTCACCTAGAAAATGAACACAAGTGTTAATGTTAGTCATCTTATCCCAATTGCCACTTGCATACGACTAAAACATGTCACAAAATCCCTTTCTTGGTAGCTTTTAAAAAGCGACAGAAGTATAATAGAATTTAATTTTCTAGAATATTTGAAGTTTCTTTCTTATCTTGTCAACTTGTAAGTATAATGAAATAAGTGACAAAAAAATGTATAATGAAATAATATATTACTAATTTTTTTCTTTGAACTTTAAGTTTAGATGTAAATAATGGAATTTCTGGCCACGTTAAGTTTTCATACAACTGCAAGGAACACTTGTAGCTTAAAAAGTAAGAACATTTATCCACACTCAAACAAAGAAATTCTGCAAGAACATACCTTTTGGAAAGTAAAAAATTGTAGCCAATTGACCCCTTTTACCGTCAAATTTCCCCTTTGACCCCTTAGGCCACGTTTGATAAGATTATTTTCGTTTGGCTAGCCTAACCTTAGAATAATTCACGGAAGTTAGAGATCTTTTGCAGAAAGCTAAAACTTCGACGTTGTCCAAAATTTTTACTCATCCAAAGCAAGATTAAAAAGCCACTTAGACTTAGTACCATGGTCTAAGTGAGAGGCCTTAAATTTGATGAGAGTAAAACAACTAAAAAAAAAGGGTCAATTCCAAGAGAAAATCTAATCACTGAATAGTATGATAAATATTTTTGCTAGTGACAATTGCTGCACTAAATTTTCCAACACAATCCTTGTATATTCACAAACAGAGTTGAAGTACATTTGTTCTTCTGATCTGATAACCAAAACTTGTTAGCCTTACATCAGTCCCGGAGTAAAAGAAGTTGATGATTTCGAATAACGTTCAAGGAGTAACAAAACCCTGGCAGCCTTCCTCCTATGGCGACCATCCTCATGGATGTTCGTGCTAGTTAGACCAGCAAGACTTAATCTAGCTGCTGATCCATACACATCAACCATTTCCTTTGACATGAAAACCTTTTCGAGGAGACTCAACGCGTCTTCTTGTAGAGAATCTGTTCCCCAAGACAAGATCTCCAACATCGGCTTTATGGCATCAGCCTCATGCAAGACGCTGGCTCCTCTTTGAGGAGAGGCTTCGACAACCAATGTCGAAAGAGTTTGAATTGCTTCAATGGCAGTTTCATACACCTCTCCCGATAACAGCCTAACCAAGTCAGGCAAAGCTTTTGCTTCCAAAAGACAGAATGTGGAAGTCACAGTGCAGATACCACCGTGCGCTGAGCATAGTGGAGCGTTCGATGGCTTGAAACAGGACCAGCAGCCCGAGGGTTTGGAGACAATGGTGAGCTTTGGAGTGCTTGTGGAAAGATTACCAATCAGAGCTGCAGCTCTTGCCCTTGCAGTAACTGAGCTGGACCTGAGAAAGTTTACGAGCAAAGGGTATGCTCCTCCTTCAACCAGTGTACGCTGTGATTCCAGGTTTGTGGGATCCGTAAACCTGAAAAGAGCACCTAGAGCATTTTCTTTTGCCTTCAAAGTCCCTGTTCTTAAAATGTTTATAAGCACAGTATGTCCGTCCAGTTCGATTAACTTCATAGTTAGTGATCTTTCCGATTTTGGTAGGTTCGCCAATAATCCAGCAGCAGCCATCTGTGCATCATCCTTGTCATCATTCTCAAGGAATCCCACTAAAGCCTCCAGCCTTCTTGGCCTGAGAAGGTATTCCACAACCCCCTCAGTCTCGTGCTGCGAGAAGAGGAAAAGCAAATTTATGGCAATCTCCCGAATCTCCGAGTCAGAGTCATCAAGGAGTGGAAGGACTAGAGACATGGCATTAGGAGTGAGAACAGCCATTTTAACCAGCCCCGCATCAAACTTGCAGATTCCAAGAAGTGAGCGCAAGGCAGGTCTTCTAACATTGTAGGCCAAGTTATGATTTTGTTGTAATGCAGTCAAATTGGTGACAATTGGCCCTAACTCTAGTTGGCACCCGTTTTCATCGACAAAGAATTTGGCCCCATCAGTGTCAGATGTAAATTTTTCCAGGATTTCATAACATTTAACAACAATGATTGCTCGCACATGCGGAGTGAACACTAGCTTTAGAACAAGACTTACCCCACCAGAAGCAGCAATCAGTTCTTTGTTGGCACTGCAACCTGATAATTCAGCCAGGGCGGATAAGGACAATAGTTTTGATTCAATGTTTCCAGACACCATTTCGAGCAAAGGAGGTATAATCCCTTCCTCACCAAGGAGCTTCAAATTTGAGTCTACCAATTCCATGTTAACAAGTGTTCTCACCATTGATACCCTTGAAGTTTCCGGCCCTGAAAATTTTATGAGTAATCTATCGTTAAAATTAAAATAGGCAAATCAGAAAATATGTTTATCACATAGCATTTAATGCTACGAGCATTGGATGGCCTAAATTCACCGGACCACACTAAAGCAATAATCCAAACCAATCCAGGTCATCCAGTGCTCGTAGCATGGAAGAATTTTTCTTTATTACATCCCTCTTTTCATTTTTTGTTATGTGAATGAAGGAATAGAATGTATAAAAACAATATGTTATGCAGGTTCTAGGAAATGAATCGTCTTACCTTCAACTATGCGATCAACAAGTGGCTTATACCAGCCAGATTTAGCTGCACAAGAAATGTTTTCCTCATCTATGTCGAAAAGATTCAGCAAGATTTTCTCTGCAATCTCAGCTGACTCCCTCACATTACCCTTTAAAAGGGTGTAAACAAGGAAAAGAATTGTACTGCATTGTTGAGAGAGTTTCCTGCATACAGACACATTCCAACCAGTTCTGTCTTGCAACAATTCATATAGCAACTCAATTGCAGCCTTTGAGATGCTTGAGTCGCGCCCTAAGCAGGGAACGATGTGATCCCACCCCTGGGATTCAACCACTTTCTCCTAAAAGAATTGATTGAAAAAAGATTTAGAATATACTTCAAAAATCCGAAATAATAGATTATATACTTTAAAAATCCGAACAGAGGGAGGATAAATTAAATGAATTAAAGGAAGGGCATTCGATTTCTACCATTCTTTCTTCTTTTCAGTTTTCACTTCCTTTAGTTGTTTTCCATATTTGAAAGGAGTATCAAAGATGCTTACCTTGTTTCTTGCATGCCCTCCGACAATATCCTTTAAGGTGATCAAAATCCTCCTTTTCAAATCTCTGTCGTGAGAGTTTCCAAGTATAGAGATTATAATGTCGGTGAGCCCTTCAATGGTGAGCCAGTCCTTGTTAATAGAACTCTCTGTCATAAGATCTTGCATTTGGCTTAAGGCCCCTAATATTGACGTCTCAAGGCCCGATAACAACTTTTCCTTGGCAGTTCGAATCTTGAGACAATAATTTAGCTCTCTCCACTCTTCTATTGATTGTCTCAGTGGGATGTTACACCTCCAGGAAGTATCTTGAAGAACCTCATGAGTTTCGGGGTCTGTTCTCTCACCACTTTCAAACCAAGATATGATTGCAGCTCTCTCACATGTAGTACCGGTGCAAAGACTGACTGGTTCAGCCATCACAGTTTTTGTAATACAGCATATAAAAGGCTTAAGTGGTGGAATATATTCTTCGCTCGAGTCATATCTCTGTATGGCCTGCACGCGTTGGTTGTATTGTTTCTTGACCTCTTCATAATCCCTTGCAGCATCAGCTCGAGAAAGCAGCTCAATAACCTGATCTAAGAAGAAAACTTCAGCTCTTTCTTTCCTGTTGGCAGCTTCTTCTTTCTCCTTTCTGAAATCTGCAAGCTCTTTGCTTATCTCTGAGGGCTCTAAAGGCACCCCAACTGCCATCGCTATTTCTGCAAGCATATCGTTTGCAAATCCTTGGTCAAGTGTCTGATCATCAAGACCTTGTTTTAGCTTGTCGAAAACTTGGAGCTGAGACTGTGAGGCCTCAATTTCCACTCTCTGCATTTCATTCTGTAACCTATCCACCTGATCAGATATCCCCAATAAGACATCGGTGTTTGCAACGGACAGAGCAGCCAAAGACCTTCCAATATCCCTAGTAACGTCTTGTACCTCCTTGACAATGTGCCGGCACTTGACAAGCAGGTAGAAACGTGCTCGGTTTTTATACTTGTCAACCAGATTATTTGCCCTTTTAACATCTGCTTCGAGGGACTCCAAAGCAAGCCGGGCAGCTTGAGAATCATTCAATTCTTGACGCTGTAGTTCTTTCAAGACCGATCCAATGTCAAGCAAGTGCTTCGAAAGGGCCTTGAAACTCTCCTTGTCAAAAAGATCTTTCGCGGCGTTAGCTGTTTTAATGACCTGGTTTGTTAGCACGGCCAAGATGGTACCAATAGGTATAAGCTCCAATGCCATGGTAATATTCTGTGCCAAAGGATGCTTTATTCCAACAGAAAGACGATCTCCTGTAAGATGAAGGCTACAACTACTGAAGCATACTTCTCCTGACCACCGATCCAACTGACCCAGAAGATGAATTTGGTTTCAAACAACGGCTCCCAGCTTCTTTTGTCTCTCAGATTGTGGCCGCTAAACATAGAAAATGGCAAAAGTGCTCCAGTTGTGCTCCAAAAGTGCAGTGCATCATTATATTTACACTTGTGCTCCAGTTGGAAAATGGCAATATTGCTGCAGGGAACAAGACTTTAGACAAGTCAAGCCTTCTTTCTCTTGCTCTTGTATTTTTTCCGGGAAATTTGTATTTACTGGTAAACCACGCATCATGGAAAATTCCACCTACTGAGGACGGTTGCACAAAAAGTCGTTGATTTTATGACATTAATTATTACTGATGTGATAAAAAGGTGTGACAAAAATGTAAATTTACGTATTTATAAAGTCGAGTTTATATCTCGGTTAGTTAAGAGAATTCGCTTGTATACTCAAAATACTAAATTCGAGTCCCTTCTCCTCTAATCGCTTGCATGGAATAAAAAAAATAAAAAAATAAAAAATAAAAAAATAAAAAAACATTTCGTCTATCAGTGGACCAAAGACATTTTCTGCGATGGCCAGCGGTCCGGCGGAATTTCGATTCATGGGTTGGCTGTGGCCAAGAATCCAAAAGCCCAAATCCAACCAGGATGATGAGGATATCTCGGGATATTTTCTTAGGAATTTTTGTTACAGCATCTGCAACTGCCTTCTTGGTGGCCGTCCGGCAAATAGACGTCCCGAGGAATTAGCTTCTCAACTATCACAACTCTTGGATGACCCAAGGATCGGCTCCCAATGGCTGGTAATTTACATCAAATCCCAAATTACAGGTCGGAGAAAGGTTTTCTCAGGGATTCATACAACTCTGAACAAAAGGCATTTCGAATGAAAGATGGAACAACAATGGCTCGAGTTTGCAAGTCCACAAAAACGATTAATCTCAATCGACCATTAAAGCACAGAATCAACAGTAAACACGAGAACTTCAACCATCCGAAACTACATTCAAGCTTAACCTAATCAAAGTTAGCAGTACACGGTGATACTTCGAAGATACGATAGCAAGCAAACGATGGCAAGAAGTAGTGGTTCCATTCAAGCTCTTGTTGTGGAATCATCACATTCATATTTTACAAACAGCGGAGACGCACGCCATCGCCAAAACTAGAGGCCATACTTGTATTCCAAGAGCTAATCCACTTACTAACCACTCAGCATTGCCATTATTTAAACCGAAATCCAAACAAGAACATAGCATTTTCTGTACAGCAGCAAAGCACTTAAGTACCAAAGCACTTAAAGCCTCAACGGGCAGCCTTCTTCCGAGCTAGCTCTCGTGCCATCTCCCTCATTTCCTCCGGTGATGGAGGTCTCGGTGCCTCTGGTGGATACACTACATACGAATGCTGAAGACCAAAACACAACAGCTTAAGTCATAATTAAATCCATTTATGATTACCTCTCAACTATGCTTAATCCCACTGAAACATACTTATATTATAAACCCACATCAGATTTCAGCAAACTTCTCACTAATCATCATGCAATGCCAGATTTCTTATCACCTCAACTTTGAATCCTTCAATTTAATCACACTAAAACACTATAACCAATAAACCCAACTCAGATTTCAATCAAATCTTGCCGGTATCTCATTTCTTTCTTTCATTTTTTTCAATTTATATATTGAAGAAAAACTAATACAATTTCAATGAGAGAGAGATTACATTGCCCATGAATCTCTGGAGATTCTTAGAGTTGTTGGCGAAGGTGTACATAAGAACGACGGGGATGGCGACGTACAGCCCAAATTTTCCGATCTCCAGAATTCCCTTTGATGTTCCCACATTCGACATGTTCCCTCTTCAATCAGACGAATCGAACTTCACCTCTTTCACTCGCTCAAGTCTGAATCTTCTGCTCACAAACCCTAGAAAAATGATCGACCTTCTCAACTCAGAGAGATTTAATCACCTCATTGAATTGGATACGTGGACTGTTTCCGGGTGCTTGAGTGTCCGTGACATTGGGCCGGGCTATTTAATCTCCTCATTTCTATGAGCTTTGCTTACCGAATTAAAATAATAATGGGTAATATTTCATTCATTTCCAGCCCATTACCTCTAACCAAACAAGGGCCCATATGCCAGTCTCATAACCTGGATCCCAATAATCTCTCCCACAATATTTCCCTCATGTTATAAATAGGCAAAAGTTAGAGAGATAACTTTGTTAGGAACATGAGCGAAGCAGGTGTAAAATATCACACTCTAACTTTAGTAGCTATAACACAAAGATAGCAAATAAAGAGAGGCAGGGATCCTGATATTATTTCTTTGATTCCTTCTTTCGCAATGTACATTTTAATAACACACAGAGTGCTCTATTTACAAAGCAACTCCCGTGACAACCATCCAAACAAAAATTATTACATTTTGAAAGTATCACACAACCATTATTCCCATGTCTCCATTACTTTGTGTGGGCATTCATTATTCATCCACTAATTTTGTAACACTTCCCCTTAGATGCCCACATATCAACATCAGTTGCCTTGTTAAAACCTTGCTGAGAAAAACCCAGTGGGAAAAAACCATAGCGAAGGAAAAAGAGTACAACTTTAACTGGATTGTTGATATAGTGTTAAGTATGATTATGTTGTCTCATTAAAACCTTGATTGGAAAAACCCAGTGGACAACATGCATGTATCATGGATGCTCCCCCTGATATGTATCTCCCCCTGATTCCGCATTCTTCAAATTTAGCTGATTGGTAAGCTGACGTAATCCGATACTCTGCACTAGCTTCTGAAATGTGCACTTTAGTAGAGATTAGGTGAACAGGTCTGCCAGATTTTCATTAGAACGGATTTGTCTGACTTCAATAACTTTAACCTTCTAAAGCTCATGTGCACTGAAAAACTTTGGAGATATGTGTTTAGTCTTATCACCCTTGATGAATCCTTCCTTCATTTGGGCAACACAGGCTGCATTATCTTCATGGATGACAGTTGGAGTGTCTATCTTTGAAGTTAAACCACATGAATTCCAGAAATGATGGATCATTGATCTTAACCAAGAACATTCACAATTGCTTCATTTAAAGCAAGTATTTCTAAGTGATTTGAAGATGTAGCAACTAATGTTTGCTTTGTTGAGCGCCATGAGATTGTTGTATCTCTATTAGTGAACACATATCCAATTTATGAGCGAGCTTTATGCAGATCAGAGAGAAAACCAGCATCTACATATCCAACAAGGATCTAGTCATTTGTGGATTTCTCTAAGTAGAAGAGACCCATATATGTTGTCCTATGAAGGTATCGCCAAACATCTATGACTCATTTCCAATGACGAATTGTTGGAGCAGAGCTATACCTTACTAACAAGTTAACTGAAAAAGCTATATCTAATCTAATACATTGTGCTAAATACAATAAAGCACCTATTGCACTCAGATATGGTACTTCTAGACCAAGGACCATTTCATCATCTTCTTTTGGACGAAAAGGATCTTTCTTAATGTCCAAAGAACGAACGACCATTGGCATGCTGAGTGGATAAGCTTTGTCCATGCCAAATTGCTTCAGGATTTTTTCAATGTAAACTGATTGGTGGACCAAAATTCTATTGGCACAATGTTCGATCTGCAGCCCGAAACAATATTTTGTTTGCCCAAGGTCTTTTATTTCAAATTCTCTTTTTAGATATTCAACAGTTTTGTTGAGCTCTTCAGGGATTCCAACTAGGTTCATATCATCGACATATACTGCCACTATAGCAAATCCAGAATTGGATTTCTTAATGAACACATAAGGGCAAATGACACTATTGGTATATCTTGCTTTGATCAAATACTCACTAAGATGATTATACCACATTCGTCCAGATTATTTCAGCCCATACAATGATCGCCTTAATTTGATTGAGAGCATACCTCGTGGTTTGTTAGTTGTTTTAGGCAACTTAAGTCCTTATGGGACATTCATGTATATGTTAGTATCTAATTCTTCATATAGATACGCAGTGAAGACATCCATAAGTCGCATGTCAAGTTTTTTGAAACCACTAAACTTATTAAGTAATGGAACGTAATTGCGTCTATTACAAGAGAGTATGTCTCCTCATAATCAATTTCAGGTCTTTGTGAAAAGTATTGTGCAACGAGTCGTGCTTTATATCTTGTAATCTAGTTTTTCTTATTAGCGGTGCAAAACCCTACAAGAAACCTCAATTACTGTCGGATTTTTGGTAAAAATCCAACATCAAATCATGCAATGTCGGATAGGGGAACCGACACCGTTGCCAGCGTCACGAAAAGGGTATTGACGTCGGTTAGTCCCCTTAATCCGCCACCAAGAAGCAAAGTAATATAAAATAAAAAAGGAACAACAACGTCGCTTAAAAGTGACATAAAACCTTACGTCGGTTAGAAGCGACATTAAATTATGATATTATGGTGGTTCTAACTGACATCAAGTTACAACTAAACAATTAAAATAATAACCTATTGTCGGCCCTAACCGACACCACAAACCATTAATATGAAAAATAAAATAAAAGTTTGTCTCAGTTCCTCCGTCGACAACCTTCACTACTATTTCTAGCCGCTACTCAGTTCCTCATCCTCCATTTCATGCTACCCACTGAACAACATATTTTTTGTCTTGATTCCGGAACGACATTGAGTGAGATCATCGTTGCTTGATGGAACCAAAAAGATCCTCATATGAATGCTTAGGGGCAACAGGCCACGAAACTATCTCCACAACCTTGTAAGACACTTCAGGATTCAGTAAAGGTTTCTAGAGATGCTACCTTCCGAGAGAGTGTCTTACCAAGAGGGATCGTAGACAACATTAAGTTAAATCAGCTCGGGTTTTCATACTTAACAAGATTAAATGGTGAGAGTTCTCAAAATGTGACGAGGTGTTACCTCTAGCTCCATTACAAGATTTCCGATTGGAGGGTCATTTCTCAACCCATCGGGCCTTATAATCGTGTAGTTTATACCAAACTTCCTAATACTCATTTGTAACCCACGAGATTTACATCAGGCAAAGTTTGGACTACCGGTCCAAAAACACTTCGCCTTTCCAAGGAATTTAATTCTGCTTGGATTCCATCTTTCCACTTAGGCCAATCTTGTCTCTATTTGCATTTATCAACAAGGCGGGGCTCAATATCATCACTTAATATGATTTCAGTGGCTACTGCGAATGCAAACATGTCATCAATGATTATTTCATTATGATCCCACAATTCATTAGTACATGCATAATTTATGGAGATTTCTTTGCTTTCCATGTACCTCTGTCTTTTCAGGGACATGTGTCTCATCAATGACATTTTCTTTTTCTTAAAGTACAAAATCATGAATTGTGGATTTGTCATTCATTCTCTCTTCCTGAATGATTTCATTTGAATTGTGGAGAGAATTGTTACTTATGTGGTTATTGAAACTAGGGGTTTCAATCCTATTCTTCAGCATATTGGTTAGATATCAATACCATCTAATGGTCATCGAAGCTAGTGTGGCCAATGCGTCAGTGAAATAATTTTTCATCCTCCACAAATAACTGAAGGTAATATGTCTGAACTTTAGGCAGATACCTTCGATGGTATGGAAGTCTTTAAAGATATCTCATAAGCAACTGAACTAACCTATAAGCAGCCAAAACAAAGGAAAGATCGCTAGCATCCTCTAGCTGGGAACTTATGTGAAAGAGGAGAGCAAACAAGAAAATTCGAGTTAGGTGGTCATAATGAAGTACGTTAAGAAATGTAAGTGATCACTAGGTAGCTCTTTTGCTTTATATGGATCGCGGGCATGGCACAATTCTTCTTAGAAGAGGGTTAGTTTGCCCAGTGACTAATACTACCATAATGTACTCCTACCTTTAGCTTCGGCAACCAAAGTCAAGCATATATACAACGATCTTCATGGCCGCTAAGAATGTCCATTAAAAGAAGTAGGCCGATGGGGCCATTTTTCAAGCACAAATAGGACAATAGTGAAGCGGGTGCACAAAGAATGAATGAATGGCTACCTGAATTGAACTCGGCAGTGGAAGAACTTGCTTCAATGCAACATTCGAGCGAAAGGGGAACCTTTTGAGAAATAGGTCCCAAGAATTCATTATTCGTTGCGGTTACAGCCATTGTCGATTCATTAAATTGATCTCCTACCTCACTTTTGAGGAAGGTTGTTGTGCAAAATAGCTCTTTTTGGCGCTTTCAAGACTGAAATGTGCTCGTAATGATCGATCCTGCATCTTCCATAACCAAATGCAAGAGAATTATGAATCCCCTTATATAATATTGTTGATCCCATAAAGTATTGAGCAACGGTGTAGTATCATATTCCAAAAGATATTGAGTTTTTTTCCTTCTTATGAAGGAAGGTCTTTTTCAAAGATTCTATATCTATTTATATATGAAACCGAGATAGTTATCTTTCAGAAAATTAGAATGATAGTGAAAATGCTTATGCTTTTGTCTTTTGAATGTGGGAGAGTCCAACTACATTGCATGGCTAGAATCTGATTATGCTTATGCTTATGCTTTAGTTTTTCAAGGATAAAACTGATTATTAACGAAATTGAGTCTCATCGTACAAGCCGCGTCCAACTATTAAGATTCTCGACATTGCAATATATCATGTGACTTATTATTTCGATGAATCATTTTTTGGACAAAAGAAGATTATGTAAATAATACCTACAACTTCTCCCAATTCAACCAGGTTGCCATGAGTGGGGCTTCTGCCATAACATAATCGGTAGATCCAAGATATACTCTTACAAGTAAAGGGGGTTCGAATAGATATTGGTTGTGTTTGAAAGGTTATGAATTGGGTGACAAGTCTATTTTCAATATCTTGATTATGAAAAAAGTGGGATCACTTCTTATGTCATTGAGAATTATTCTAATCTAGTTCATGACCTATTAGAAGCAGAATACGATATATGGGATCATCACAAACATAAAAAGATTGCTGTCAGTTTGATAATTATCGAGTGACATAGGTGCTTACAATGGGCTTTCGTCTCTGGCTTAAGTAGTTTAGTCTGGATCAATCAAATTTATATTTTATATTTTACCTTATTCTTAGAATGTTTTGATATTTATTATTGATGAAATTTTGATACTTTAATTTATATTTCTAATGTAAGACTTGTGACTTCCTCTTGAGCAAAAAGTGATCAGGTTTTGGAGTGATTCCAATTGGAGGATGTTTGTGAGTCTGTCAAAGTGATGTTTATGTAGCATTTGGATTATTTGGCGTCCAAGTTGGTGTTTTATGGCAATGGGCCCTTTTGCAATTATGTTAAGGATGTCTCAACCTTTAAATCAAGTTGTCTTGGGCTTGATTTGGAGGTGTTTTAAGGCCCTGCATGTAGATGACCTTTAAACTAGGCAGTTTCTCCATGTTTGAGTAGGAGATTGTTTTCTAGTTTCTCTTAATTTATTTTGTTTCCTAGCTTGTAGAAGATATTTTCTAGGAAGAATTTCAATTGTAGTTGTATAAATAAAGAGACGGTTTAGATCATCTGTAATAAAGAGGACTAAAGGTCCTAAAACAAAAAAAATGGCCTGTTTGGCTCAAAAATCCATTTGCAATAAAGGGATGGGCAATAAATTTGTGGAGCTCACAAGGCCAAATAATAGTCAAATGGCCATCGGGCTGGCTAACTCTAGCCACCCTTCCAACCCGTTTCATGGGCCCAACATATCCATGTGCGGATGAAGGATTTAGAACATCTGCATAGTTTTCTTCAAGAGGCCGACTGCATGTTGCCATATGCATGCCTTGCTCCAAATCAATTAAACAATTAGAACAAGTGGGTCATTTTATCGGGAACTTTAACGAAAACCCATATTTTTACACTAAAAAATCAATCCTGGTACTATTCACTTTACGATTTATTTTGTCTTTTTTGTTAAAACTCAAAGTTTTCAAGCCATTTTCATTAGTTTTCCTCATTTTATTTGGGTGCTTCTCTTAATAAAATACAAATACGTCACAATACCAAATTAATATATAACAACACAATTTCAATTATAGGATTACTGCGTGGAGTTAATGAAACTTAAACAACATTAAATGCAAAATTCGAAAAATCCGAAAAAAATTTACAAGCTTAAATGCTATTCAAAAAATTATTAAGATTACATAAAGATAATAGATATGAAGAGTTACTCATTTAGCACATGTGTTACTCAAAAATCTCATCCGAAAAATTATTGAGATTAATTAACCAATAAAGATAAGGAATAAACTTAAAAATAATAAATTATTGAGGTGGTTATGTTTAGTGTCTTCGGTTGGAGATGATATATGAATATGACCTGACACTGTTTATTTAAAAATAATTTCTTACAAGGTATAATTTTGGACGGGACTATGTTTAGCATCTTCGGTATGAGATGGCCTTACCGCCAACTAAATGAGGACTTACGGTAGTCAACCAAAAACCCAGAAAATCATTATTATTTTTTCACATATTTTTTTTCTTACAAATGTTATCGATATCTTACTAAAGCTTAACTGAGATTAAATGCACATATGGTTGACTACAGATTTGGTGGAAGATGGGAGGTGATGCTGAGAGTGTTGGAACCCCCAGTCCCACATCGGACAGAGGGAGAAGAGAAGAGTGCTTTAAATAGAAATACCCCTCTCTGACTAACCTCGAGGCCTTTTGTGATAAAACCCCACACCTGAGGATTGTGCAGGTGGTTAAGTGGGGACAGTATCGGTGTTGTTGGAGTGGGCCCTCGGCCCGTCGACCTGAAAATTTCTACAGAGAGAGATGGGAAAAACCGAGGGCATGGGGAGAAGGACGTGTGGGATGTTTTTCCAACTCCAAAACGCTATTAATTTTTTTGGACTAAAGTAAATAATTGTCTTTAAATTGCAGTAATTGTTAACTATAGAATCAAATTGGAATTTCATCCAAATTATATTTATTCTTGACTGATGGACACTAAGAAAAGAAATATCGTTAGACAAATAACTAGTTAATCCACCACACATCACCTTAGGTCTACCTGAATATTTGTGTAGCAAGTGTCTTGTTGTACCTCGCAATTATTAATTTGATAGAAAATATTTAAAGTGATAGAAATTGTTAATTACAAAGAAGCTGTTGAGTGCCTCATCCAAAGATGCTGCGTGCATGCATCGTCAACAACGTGTTTTAGACATGGATGGGGTTTTGTATTAAACTTGACAGAGATTTGGCTTAAATCAGATGCTGCATGCATCGCTAATAACGTGTTTTAGACTTGGATTGGGTTTTGTAGTTAAACTTGATAGAGATTTGGCTTAAATCAGATGCTGCATGCGTCGTTAATAACGTCTTTTAGACATGGATCAGGTTTTGTATTGAACTTCATAGAGATTTGCAATCTAATGCTCTCTTTGCTGTGGACTAACAAGGAAAGGCACTGTGTCATTGTTACAAGTTGATTGGCTAGGGTTTAAACAAGATTATTTAACTTCCAACTTGAGTTTAATAATACTTTCTTAATTAAAAGATATTTTAACCATGAAAGCATCACCTCCCTTCTTGCTATATCAGTAATACTTCCTATAACTAAATTCTTCTCAATTCACCTGCGTAATGCATATGGAGTGGAACCAAACGTTAAACAACGATGAAAGGCTATTTTTAGTATTCACATTTTTTTAAGAACAAAGCTTAGCTGTTGAACAGTTAGCAAGAGCTTCCGCTAAAATGCTAATGTAGCCGCTCCTTTAGTTTGCCAATTATCTTTCTTTTTCTTTTTCTTTTTTTTTTGTGTTAAAAAAAAATTATTTAGTTTGAAGTACAGAAATATGACTCACTAAGCACCAACAGCCCATTAAATAATTGCCAAATGCTAAAATTAAAACTGGTTTACACCTAATAATCCAACAGGATCCTCTCCAGATTCTTTTGGTGAGAATTCTGGAAATTCGTAAATCGTGTCTGTTCATCGAACATCGTACGATCAATTTTTATCAAGTATTATTTGTGTTTAATTTTAAATAAAAATATTTAAAATAATTTTTTATTATACAATGTACGATGAACATACATAATTAACGATTCTTCGGAATCCTCACAAAAAGGTTATGGCGAAGATCTGGATTCCCTGATAATAATGATTTAGGAAGATTAAAAGCATCAACAACTCTAGTAAGAGAATTAACTTCTTGTACATAGAGAGTAATGGAATAGAAGAAAATTGAACGGAGTCGGCGTTTGTGAAAAAGGAGAAAAGAACTGGACATGTGTTAAAACCAAGGAGTAGTCACATTAACTTTTCAAAGGAAAAACTGCTAAATTTTTTTAAGTTAGATAAGGGCGTGGGAGGAATCAAAAGTTAAACAATGTTCTAACCGATATTTACATCCTTCGAGCTAATATAAATTTTACATCTCCAGATATTCAAATCATATGTGAAAAAGTCTTTATAAATTCAAATATATAATTTTAAAATTGGAGATGCTCCAACTAACGTAACCAATATATGTGAGCAGTGAGATTCAAACTATTGTAATAAAATATTTTAAACTATTTTAATGCAAAAAAACGAGCATACTGTCGTGTAAATTGGCGTGACTACATTGGCAATTAAACTTCTTATATAACTAGAAAAATTGAGGGAGTACCATAGTTGATATCAAGCACAAAGCATTTAGTTATAGTCACATTGCCATTAGCGACAATTTAGTTTTTTTAATTGTTGAAGTCAACTTTCGTACAGGAGAATATCTGAGCTAAATCTTTTGTTTGTGGACAAAACTGGTGTTGGCTTAGGTTTTAATTTAATAAGATTCAATGATATAATGCCAAGACAATGATGTCGAGATGGGTCTAATTAAACGAAATTAGTGGTAGGAATGGCCCATAATTTGAAGTGTCCTAAATGGCACTTTCAAAGTCACGAACATGGGGACAATACTTGTGTTTAATTAACTAAGAATAAAATAATCACTAATCATTGATTATTTTGTTTTAAGAGTGTGTTGAAGTATTCCACTTCAGTTATGCATCTGAAAAATAAAAAATAAAATAAAATAAAATAAAAAGAAGTTTAGAATTCAGACTCTACTCTAATCAATATTGAAGTCTTTTGTAATTAAATCTCATACTTATAAATAATATCACTTTTATTAGAAATGAACATTTGGTCCGTCTCTTTTTGATAATCTCAAGTGGGCATTGGGTGACTTCCGCTCAGTTTCAGTTCCAAACTTCCAAATCAGTAGCCTACCTATAGACTCGATTTGAGATTTTTTTCAAACCATTTCCGCCTAAGACAAGACAGACCAACCCACCCAATTCCTTTTCAGTCGGGTGGGGTTGGGTGAAGGGAGATAAGACTTATAAGAGACGAAGCCCCACCATCTGGTATTATATTTTTTTTTTAAATAAAAAATTGTTTTAATTTACAGTTAAGTAATAAAAAAATATTTGATAAAATAAAAATGCTCTGCTTACTTTAAAGGCAATGACTTCTAGATAGTAGTTCTTAAAAGCAGCATGTTGCTTGTCTTTAAAAGTTATTTTAATAAAAAAACGGAGTTGAGCTTTTAATGAATATTTCAAAGAGAACTGTTATTAACACTTCAAAATCTCATTTCACACTTCTCACAAGTGTATTTTTCTTTTGTTTGTGGACAAAACTGGTGTTGGCTTAGGTTTTAATTTAATAAGATTCAATGATATAATGCTAAGACAATGGTGTCGACATGGGTCTAATTAAACGAAATTAGTGGTAGGAATGGCCCATAATTTGAAGTCTCCTAAATGGCACTTTCAAAGTTACGAACATGGGGACAATACTTGTGTTTAATTAACTAAGAATAAAATAATCACTGATTACTGATTATTTTGTTTTAAGAGTGTGTTGAAGTATTCCACATCAGTTATGCATCTGAAAAAAAAAGAAAAAAAAAAGAAAAAAGGAGTTTAAATATTCAAACTCTACTCTAATCAATATTGAAGTCTTTTGTGATTAAATCTCATACTTATAAACAATATCACTTTTATTAAAAGTGAACATTTGATCCGTCTCTTTTGAATAATCTCATAGAACATTGGGTGACTCCGCTCAGTTTCAGTTCCAAACTTCCAAATCAGTCGCCGACCTATAGACTCGGTTTGAGATTTTTTTTTCAAACCATTTCGGCCTAAGACAAGACAGACCAACCCACCCAATTCCTTTTCAGTCGGGTGGGGTTGGGTGAAGGGAGATAAGACTTATAAGAGACGAAGCCCACCATCTTGTATTATATTTTTTTTTTAATAAAAAATTGTTTTAATTTACAGTTAAGTAATAAAAAAATATTTGATAAAAGAAAAATACTCTGCTTACTTTAAAGGCAGTGACTTTTAGACAGTAATTCTTAAAAGCAGCATGTTGTTTGTTTTTAAAAGTTGTTTTAATAAAAAACGGAGTTGAGCTTTTAATGAATATTTCAAAGAAAATTGTTATTAACATTTCAAAATTTCATTTCATACTCCTCACAAGTGTATTTTTCTTTCTAATTATAGAAAGTTTAAAGTGCAAAATGAGATTTTTAGAGTATCAATAACAATTCTCATTTCAAATTACGTAATACCGTTATTCGTTTTCTAAAAATTCTATTGTTTAACCTTTACGCTTATTTATCCTTGTAGAACAAAGTCACCGCCACTAGCTACCACTACAAGCGCTAACCTTACACAACCATTGCTAATTGCAACCAAATAAAATATATTGATGATTCAACAATGACATAATTACGCATATATAATGACGACATAATAATCACTGATCATTTATTGCTTTATAAAATAAGTCCATTTTGTAAGAAACATCCGGGTACATTTGTATATTTGTTCCTCGTAATACGAGAACAAATACAAAGAGTATCGTATGAATACATTCTCCAATGATTAAATCATTGATCCGGAGATAAGTTACACAAACATACATAAAAATAAAATCTCTAATTGACTACCACAAGTATAAACAACGCCATTATTAGCACAGACACCATTGACATATCTGTGACTAAGTGACAACTTTTTATGTTGGAGCACATATACTAGAGCATGCGCGATCAACCGTTTACTCTCTAGTGTCTTGTAATATGAACGACCTAACCCTACACAGGCAAAGAAAAATAATATCAGTATTGTGACAACCCGTTCCAAATTTTACGTTTTTATTTTATTTTAAAAGCATGAATTTACGAAATTGCCTAGAGGTAAGGACTTTGACTTCTGTTGACCATCGTCTAGAGAGACGTATGACTTATTCTTTTAACATATTCTCGTAATACTCGTGGATGTGAACGCATAGGCGAAAGCCGTTTGCGAGTCCGGATTATAACGGTATAGTTACGGACGTTCGAAATTGGTTATTTAAGGTGAAGCCCAATCAGAAAAAGGAAAGAAAGAAAAAGGAAAAAAAAAAAAAAATCCCAGCTTTTCCCGTGGGTTTTCCCACTCGCGACCACCCATCTTCCAAGGCCGATTCCGGCCAACTCCGGTGGAGTTTTTCGATGCCACCACCACCATCTTGAAGCTCTCATTCCCCTCTACAAAACCCACCCAAGAACCACCTTGATTAACCATGGGATGTGGAGGTTTGAGGCCACGAAAGTTGACGAAAATCAATGGTGCTCCGGCCACCCTTTTCGATTTTCCGGCAAATCGGCAAAGCGATGGCCGATGCCACCACTTGGGCTTTGTAGCCCATCATCCCAGGAGCAAAACCCATCCAACCTTGACCCCGTTGGACCACCGTGGACGACGAATCGACGTCGGGAAGTTTTAGGCACCCGCCGGCTTCATGGGAAAAATTGACCATCTTCCGTCCACTTTTGGACTTCGTGGCAGGTATGAAAGTTGCTCCACTCACTGAGATCTTCATTTCTGTGAAGTTTGGGAATTTTTTGAAATAGTTGGATTTTCCGGCGAGTCGGGGCGGCTGACCGCCACCCGCGGCGGCGCGTGGCCAGTGGGCCGCCAATGCTATTTTTAGGCTATGTCAAATGTCTGGAATTCAGTTTTGTCATTTGAATGACGTAGGTTGATAGTTGGAACCTAAATTCGTTACAATACGTTACTTGATAAAAATGTGAATCGATGATCCGACCGTTGGATCGTCACCAAAATTGGATACATTATAATACGTAATATTTAAAGATCATAGGAATTTACGGATCGGGAATCCGACTTATCATCTTCCTGAATTGGATTTGTAAGTTAGTAAAATAAATGTTCACGGCCACTTGTTTTAGGCAATTGACGAAGATCTGACCGTTGGATCGTAATGAATTTTAATATGTTATTCTAGAAACATATTGTGGATCGTTGGGAGTTACGGATTGGAAATCTGATATGCGGATCTTCCGGGTCAAGTTATACAGGGTTGTAAACCCTACCGTCGATCTTTGATCGACGGTTGACTTGTGGTCAATGGGTCTCAAACTATTTTAGAATGTTGTTGAGGTTGTGTTTTATGTGAATTACATATTCTACGGATAAGAGTTCTGAGATGTGATTTGATAATTGGTCACAGGGACCAATCATTCAGGACGCCTCGATGCGTGCGCTAGAGAATCATAGCGTGGACTCCAGGTGAGTGCATCTTTTCCTTTTTATCGTACATATTATTGAGAGTTCTATCGACACCTTTAAATTGATTAGGCATATTACTTTCATATATATAATTATTGTGAATGCTTGAAGTACTATGTGAACTACGAATGGCTTGATCCCTGTTTAGGGTACGTAGGCAGTCTAACGAGACGTTAGATGTAGCCATAAAATATTTGAGACAAAAGCCTTGCTTGGGAAATTGAGTAATGCGAAGGAAATTGGTTAAGGCAAGTTTTAGTTTTATGAATTAGTTAGTTAAATTAGTGTTAATTGGATTGTCATGAATAATTATCCTTGAAAATAAGTAGTTTGGGAGTAGGGCGTTATTGATTGTACACTTCACACTATATTGTTTATAATTGAAAATGCTACGACATGGTTGAGTAGTAGATTGCATCATGATATATCCATATGTATATTACTTGCATATAATTATTGGGAATGCTTTCAAGTGCAAGGGTGAACTCAGGACACCCACGTAGGTTCAGGTGAGTTTATGGTACTAGTTGAATCGATTGCGTTATAGCATGACTATAGTTATGAGTTAGGCAACTTCGATACGGTCGTACTGGTTGCCATGAGTTGCACATGTTATATTGAGATGCATTGAGAGCTCATAAACCTGCACCTCGGTGTTAGTGCTCCCGCCCGTGGCCAGGGCACAGTCCTTCACGTGATGTTCACCTCCCGCACCTTACGCTCACCTTGGATCCAAGGTAGGTGCACAGTTCTATCGTACAGACCACTTTAGGTGGTTCTGACTCGTAGGTGACCCGCGATTATTCGCCCAGTCTTCACGTGATCGTAGCACTTGAGCGTATTTATTTACACCCAGTCCTGTCGTACAGACCACTTTAGGTGGTTCCGACTCGTGTGCAGGTATACTTATTGAGCTATTGGCTAGCCAGGATTGACGAGATATGGATAAGTCGTACAGGTCACTATAGGTGACTCCGACTTATATGCTAGATGAGATATGGATAAGTCGTACAGGTCATTATAGGTGACTCCGACTTATATGCTAGCCATGGATAAGTCGTACAGGTCACTATAGGTGACTCCGACTTATATGCTAGCCAGGATTGACGAGATATGGATAAGTCGTACAGGTCACTATAGGTGACTCCGACTTATATGCTAGCCATGATTGGTGAGATACGGATAAGTTGTACATGTCATTTTAGCTGACTCTGACTGATATATCACTTTGTATTGATTTAGTTCATTTGGCCTACTTATTAATGTATGGTGGATGTGATGGCAAACCGTGGTTTTGGTCATTTCCGAGTATGGTTTGGATATATGTATATATGTTGTACTGTCTTATGGAAAACGATACGGGTTTTACATTTAGGGGCATTACTTTTTGAGAGGTAGTAACTTTGGGAAGCTTGGTTTTATTGCTTACTCACACCTTCTGTTTGGTGCCCTCCAGGTTTTAGCTGCTGAGTTTGTATCGACAAGAATCTATGGCGAAATCTTAGTATTGATGGATATTTTTGAGGGTATGATTCTTACCCATATTACTGCACCTTACTTATGCTCTGACATCGCGTGTGAAATGGGTTCGCTCCCACTCGTAGCGCACTCTGGTACTTAGACACTTTTAGATTCAAATTTATTCACTTTTTATGCACTATCACATTTTATGGTTTCGTCACCTTCTAGGTGTCGACCAGCACAGCTCGATTCAGGGTCTAAGTGGACTTTCTGGGTCGGGGCATGTCAAGTATAGTGTTGGACATGTCAAATATATCAAAATGATATTCATCTCTCACTTATGTGGACTAAATATTAGTATATACAGTGTTGTCCAAAAAATATAATAAGTTATTATCGAAAAAATATATATAATTTTTTTTAACAAATGATATTATCTAAACTAAGTGAGCAGGCTAAGCCTCACAATAAGGAGCAATAATATGGTTCAAAATCGCATTGGCGAGAATCGAACCTAAGACATCTCAATTACAAGTTAAGAGAAATATGCTAGAGAGATTAAATTTGTAAACTAAATTTACAAATTAAATAATGTGTCATCAATAGGAATGGGCACGTTTACCAACACTTAGGTAATAATTCAATCATCAACTTCCATGACATTTAATTTACAAAATTTTATTTACAATTTTAGTTTCTCTCACATTACTCATGTTGAATATATTATATAGAAGATGACATAGCCAAAGGCTCACACGCCGTTAGTTGGGTGGGTGGGTGGGTGTGGGGTGGGGATAAGGGGTTTGTAATATTTTAGAAAGTTGTATAGAACTCTATTATTCTTTGCAGAGAATTTGCGTGGGTATCATTCCAAATATGCCATGAGATAGTTAATGGCATTTTTATTGACTTAAAACAAATGACAAAGAATATTATATGCGGATCTTTAAACTATAATATCAAAATTAATTCTTAGTATAACTTCCTTAAAAAAATTACAAAACCAAATACAAGATCGATCATATTTATGACCTACATTAGCTAAGGCATTTGTTATCATATTAGCCTCTGTATAAGTGTGCTGGAATTGAATATCTGGAATCTGTCTCAAAAGATGTAATGACAATTTGTTTAATTGTGATGAGTATTATTATTTTTATATAACAATGTGTTAATATTGATAATGAGATTTAAATTAAGCCACATAATGCGTTAGTCCAATTAGGTATCGAACAAGTAACACAAGTGAGTTTAACATGAAACCTCCTTTTTTTTTATTTTTTTTTATTTTAAGTACATCAATACTTTTACACTAAGAAAATTGGAAGTTTAACTAAATCACACAATGAGCAACCTAATTCACTAATATGAATAATATGATTTTGTAACACTGAAACAAATTGATTATTAAATCGATTGTAAATTATTATGTCAATCTTTTAGTAATGTTGAATAAATGAATATTATCACATTATATTGTCAATAAAAGTATGCAAATCATAACCGCTCGATTAAAACGTGAAAACAATATGCAAAACAGAGTTGAATCATATTTTACTTAATCAATTGTATGCATATGATCTGACAACAATTTCCAGGGAGCTACGTCGTACGTTTCAGTTGCGGAAGCAGCCGCAGACTCCTAGGTAAACCCAACGTGCCCAAACTCGTCGCCTTCCAGGCTACTTCTTTATCATTGAAATTACGTAAAAGCCCTTTTCCGTTAGAAAAAAGAATTTGACCACGCAATTAATTAAGTTGAATATTAATCTGAGCAGGCACCACCAGACACGTGAAACTTTCCGACAAAACGACAAAAGGAAAGGTCTTATGCCACCTAATTTGACTGTCCCTGGAGCTCAGAGGCCAAGACGCACTTGCACAAATATGGACCGTTGACATATGAATGATCTATGATTATGATCCAAGTAAATTCTTGAAGGTGGTGCCTTTCGTTTTCAGTCCGTGATACGTAAAAAAGCATGTGAAAATGCTAATAAATCATCTTTTTAAATCACATATTGTAGCAATTAACTAAGATTTCATAATTTAAAGAATTTTAAAAAAATTCACCATTCAATACTACATTCTAGTGATATTCCTCTTCACTTATAAGTGAGAGATCCTATGTTCGAATCTCGTAATTGGTAAATTCGATATCAAATTAAATTGCTCATTGTGTGGCTTAACCGAACTCTCTCTCTCTCCTTAGTGTTAAATATATCATTGTACTAAAAAACTTTTAAAAAATTTAGAATTCATGAATGCTTCAATATTATTCTTCTCACTAACATAATTATATATAATTGTATAACTCTAATCCCCCAAAAAAAAAAAAAAAAAACATTAAGAAAAGGAATCTCGATCAGTACACGAAATTCACACATTTTAACAAAATAATAGTCTCACTAGCATTACCCAAAATATAGATATTTAAATAGAAAAAAGCCAATTACTTTGATTTCAATGGACAAGGATAAATTATAAATTTAGGCCATTTCCAATCGAAGGGTCTAGATGGCCGAAAATAGCCCGAAAATCGTCTCCAACCAAGGGTTAAGTCAGAGGGCTATGGAATCTGAGAGGGCCCCACAGAATCGGAGAGGGCTGGAGGGCTGGCTGCATGCAGCCAGCCAGCCAACCCGAGGATGGCCAAAATTCAAATCAATCCTGTCGGTTAAAACTGACAGAAATACATTCATATTCTTTAGTATAAATGTATTACTGTGATTGATTTGAATTTTTTTTTTTTACAGTTTTATTCTTATTTTTTATTTACGAAAATTTTCCTATAACTTCTATTTAAATTCTATTTTTTTCCTATAACTTTTATTTTACAAAATTTGTAGTTTTTAACAACATTTAACAAATTATTAAAAATATTTCTAGTTTTTCATATTTGTTAAAAAAAAAATATTTAACAACATGAAACTTAAACAACATTTAAGTTGTAGTTTTTAAATAATAAATTATGTTTAGCCCTATGATCCTCGGTTGGATACGGTTTTTTGTGATAGGGTTAAAATGAACCCTCTGATCCTTTGACCCTCGGTTAGAGACGGAAGCAAATATGACCATGTATTGTTCATTAAAATATTAATATCTTGGAGAATCTTGGAGGACCAAAACTAAAACGAACCCTCTAACCAGCTATCGGTTGGAGATGACCTTAGGACTTTAAGCCTGGATTCATGAGTCGGCACTAATAATAATTCTTGGCATTGTACGCTTAATTATTAGTGGAAGTGCTTTTAGCCGTTTACATCGACGTATGTTTGTTCTCACATCACGCTTTGCATCATGCTTGTGGCCCCCCAGTCACGATCGGTTACTTTCTTTTGAATCCTACATGCTCAATTTGCCCGTTTTGATTTTTATTTTTTTTAATCGGTAGCGCCATCCGCTATCGTACATTAGAGCATGGAAGCCTCATATTAATGTTTCATATATCGATTTCTATTATTAGAGTAAACTATTCCTCGGTTGCGAAACATAAAATATTCAAATTAATGGGAATAAGTTATGTGTACAACATATGCTATTTATCAAATATGATAACTTTGTTTTTGATGAAATACGCAAACTATTGGTCCACATTCTACAAAGGCACTAGAAGTCCACAATCAACTACCCCTCGGGCCGTATCATCGCAAATCGTACAAGTCGCTACGCGACTTCCACAGATTATCTTGATATGTAAATACCTTGCCTATCAGTATCTTAGCATGACAAAATTCTCCGGAGCATATTCCAAGAATCTCAAATAAATATTCTTTTATAAGTGTGCAAACTATGCAAAGTTTTAAAAAGCGTTAAGCGCTAGTGAAGAGGTGGACAATGGCCTTTTCTTATTTTTTTTAAATGTCTATGGATTAATTGTGACGGTAGCCAGCTGCTTAGCATCTAACGGGTCATAAGTAGCGCTAGGCGGAGACTTTTATAACACTGAGACTAAGTAACACTCTGCTAATATGTTCAATGAACCTAGACAATAGGGTAACTTCTACATTCTCTAAATAGTCAAGGCCAACTTGCTTTATTCTAGTAATCAATAACTTTACCATACTCTTATTACTTTCTACAGTCTTTTTGCTTTGGGCATCGAAGGCCCTTTGGCTAAAACCACATTAGTACTGGTGTTAGTCGTAACTCCGTTTATCTCTTTTCTTTGTATTTGTAGGTTTTCGTGAAATCAATTCAAGGCGAAAAATTTACTCCCACAGTAATGTGTTGTGCACAATAGCTAGATGTACCCCTACATCACTTAAGATGTGTTGTCTATGGACTCATCATGTGTGTGACGAGTTGTGCTAAGAGTATCGCACATTTGAGAACGTAAACCTTGAATTTGTTTCGAAGGTATTGGATATGTCTATTCATTGACAATTGGTTTTGAATTGGTTCTATCAGTTTTTTAACAATGATAAATCCGTTAAGATTTATTACACCCAATTCATCGTTCTACAGTTTTCTTTTAGTTTTCATTGTCAACATTGTAAGCACGTACATCTATGTTTATGATTGCATGTCTTGGTTTTGAGCTAGTTATCGTAAAAATATATTTTCTTCTTTACAAACAAGATGTGAGGAAGAATCAAGCACACAAGATGCTCTTAATTACTTAAACTATAGCTCAATCATGCTGAGATGATTATGACTCGAAAACTTATCTAAAACAACTTAAGCATATAATGGTGATGACTCATTCTACGTATAAGAAAACACAGATGAAAAATGTAACCGAAAATGTTATGCAATTCAATTGAAAAATAATCTTTTATATATCTGTCTGGTCTACTTTTTCCTACTTAGTATTTATTTCGATGATAAATTTACCTACTTACTATTGTCATTAAATTATAATAAAAATAAAAATAAGAAGGAAGGGGATGAATTATGTGTCGGCGGCTAGGGTAAGAGGTTGACTGGAGTCTACAACGGGAAGTGAAAAACAAATTTCAAAAAACCAAAAAATACAAGGGTATTATGGGAAAACAAAATTAAGAAGCCAGCTAGTAGTCTCCCGAGAAATATGCTATAAAACCTAACGCGCAAAGCAGCAGCAATTGTCCCTCAGTGTCTCTGGGTTGCTGCTGCTGCAATAGCTTCCTCCAACCCACGAGCCATGGGCCCCGGGGTCCCACCAACCCCACCCCCCACCTCACCCGACGCCACCACCCCCACCACCCTTCTCGGCAAATATCAACTCGGCCGGCTGTTGGGTCGAGGCAGCTTCGCTAAGGTCTACAAAGCCCAATCCCTTATCGACAACACCGCCGTCGCCATCAAAATCATCGACAAGTCCCAAACCGACGCCGCCATGGAGCCCCGCATCCTCCGAGAAATCTCCGCCATGCGCTGCCTCCAGCAACACCCCAATGTCCTCAAAATCCACGAAGTTCTCGCCACCAAGTCCAAAATTTACCTTGTCGTGGAGCTCGCCACGGGCGGCGAGTTGTTCGCCAAAATCTCGCGCCACGGTAAATTTCCGGAGTCCCTTGCCCGCCGATACTTCCAGCAGCTCGTCTCTGCGTTGCACTTCTGCCACCAAAACGGCGTCGCCCACCGCGACGTGAAGCCCCAGAACCTTCTGCTGGACAAGAACGGCAACTTAAAAGTCTCGGATTTTGGACTCTCCGCTTTACCCGACCAGCTCAAAAACGGGCTGCTCCACACCGCCTGTGGGACCCCCGCGTACACGGCCCCCGAGGTGGTTTACCGGCGCGGCTACGACGGCTCCAAAGCCGACGCGTGGTCGTGCGGCGTCATCCTCTTCGTCCTGCTCGCCGGTCGCCTGCCTTTCGACGACAGCAATTTGATCGCTATGTATAAGAAGGTTCAGAGGCGGGAGTACGAGATTCCGGCTTGGATTTCGAAGCCGGCGGGTCGGATCATATACCAGCTGCTCGACCCGAACCCGAACACGAGGTTGGGGATCGAGGCGTTGATGGAGAAGCCGTGGTTTAAAAGATGTATTGATTTAGGGCTTTTCGAGGAAGCGGCGGCGGAGGCAAAGAAATGCGACGTCCTTCCCTGCGGGATGAATGCGTTCGATATAATATCGATGTCGTCAGGGTTGGATCTCTCCGGGCTTTTCGAGGCGGAGACACGGAGGGGGAGGCGGTTCACGGCGGAATCGGCGGCGGAGACGGTGGTGGAAAAGGTGCGGGAGGTTGGGGAGAAGCTGGGGTACAGGGTGGAGAGAGGGAAGACGGGTGTGAGTGTGGGAGTGGGGAAGGGAGCGATGATGAGGGTGGTAATGGCGGTTGAGGTAATGGAGATTGCACCGAGTTTGGTGGTTGGGGAAGTGAAGATGGTGGAGGGCGGCGGGGTTGAGTTGGAGCGGGAGGTTAGGCTTTGGGAAGAGTTGAGGGCTGGGTTGGAAAACCATGTCGTTTCGTGGCATAAGGCTGTCGTTTGATGTTGGCGGTGTACATTAATTGGATGTTAGGTGGGTGTGTTGTGTGGAAATTAAAGTTTAAACGCAGAAACATTGGTAGTTGTTTAATTAATTAAGGCGTGGTTAGTGATGTATTAGTTGGGTTAAGATTTTAGGTGCTGTACAGTAGTTGAGATAGTGTAGTATGTACTGCTACTTATGTATGATTAATGAAAAATTAGTTTCAGAATTCGTATGTGTTGCATACTAACAGATTCAACGATGATTCACAGATCCAAACTGTACTAGTTGTCATATTTTGTCGCATCGTTTGTGATACGACTCGAATTAAATTATTATTCATATGTTAATCGCTTCCTTAATCGTGGATTTAATTGGGCTAATAAATAAGATGAAAGAACCAATAGGCCCTTTTGTTTGGAATATGAAAAATCGAATCTTTCACAAACGACATAGGAATCCGAACAAGAATCTCAACATACACAGTTAAACACAACGATTGTTGTATTATTTCTGGATGAGTCAATCAGTCACGAATCACTATGTAAGAACCTTGGAGGAGATCAAGAGCCAATTTGTATATTTATATATATTAAAAAAAAAAAAAAGAATACGACAAAAGAAGTGAATTATTATGTTATTCCAAATTGGAATTATAAACTTAGAGAGATATCGGCTTGCTAGCTACTCATTTCTTGTTCGTTGCTTGAACAAAAAAAACAAGCGGCAGTTCACGCGCATCATATTCTTGAAGTCGCCAGAAGGCCCAATATATTTTGGTTGGCAACATAAAAATAAGCCGCGGTTCACATCCATTTAATAGTTGATTTATATTGAATAAAATCTAACATTCTTCCACTTGGTCTACTAATTGTAATGATCATGTTTCAAATATGTATCGGCAATCAGTGTTTCTTTACTGGCCATATGCCTGCGATTCAACCTCATCCTTAATTCAAATTTCTGTCAAAAAGTTTTCTCAATGTAGGATTAACAAGGTTGTAAAGATTTCTCATCTCAGAACCTTCATAATCACATACACTGAGCTAACCATTCACATGAAAACCATCAAATTATGATCTAGAGATGAAACCTTAACTCAAAAACTGTCTTACTCCATATCATCTTAAGTCCACCGTATTGTAACTTTAATAAGTTACACCTTAGGCTTTTGAACAGCCTATATGTTTGCCAATGCAAACTTTTCCATCACTCCAGAAAACTCTTCAACTTTCTGCAATTCAAAAGGACAAAATATACATATGCATGCATGCATACGTGAACACAATTATTGAAAACAACCTTTATTCAACCCAAACTCGGAACGAAACTCATCTTTAAAAACTTAGTGAGTTTAACTCACTTATTTGCACTGTAACTAGAAACAATTTTCTACTCCCAGTAATTCAGCATATCAAAGTTCGAGGTCAGTCCCATATTTTCCACATGCTGTTTGAAAGCCTTGATTGGAAGTGGCTTGTTCAAGGGATCTGCAAGCATTGATACTGTATCAATGTAACTGATCTTTGTAAACCCTTGCTTGATCTTTTCTCTAATTAACTTGTACTTGATATGCATATGCTTAGTTCCATAAGACCTCTTATTGTTCTTGGAACAAAAAACTGCTGCAGTGTTGTCACAAAATATCTGTAATGGATTCGTGACAATGTTTAGGACTTTCATTCCTTCTATGAACTTACCAAACTAAACTGCCTAAGAAGTGGCCTCAAAACAAGCCATGTATTCTGCCATCATAGTAGAGGTAGCTATGTTCTTCTATTTCATACTCTTCCACAAGATTGCATCTCCTGCCATCATAAAAATGTAGCTTGAGGTAGACTTCAATGCATCTTGACACCCAGCATAATCTGAGTCACAGTAACCAACCAACTCGAGGTTGTCATTTCTCTTGTATACTAACTTATAATCTTTTGTTTTCTGCAAATACCTTAACACCTTCTCTGCTGCAATCCAATGAACATGTCCAGGATTCGATTGATATCTCCCTAACAAGCTCAATGCAAAAGCAATGTCAGGTCTAGTGCACACTTATGCATACATTAGACTCCCAACAACTGAGGCATACGGTTTGTCATTCATCTCAAGCTTTTTAGCTTCAGTTCTAGGGCTTTGCAGCTTGCTCAGTTTATCTCCTTTAGTCACTGGCACATCACAACCACTGCATGCTGACATATTGAACCTCTTTAGTATCTTGTCAATATCTTTCATCTCAAAGTTGTCACTGAGTATATCTCTTGGCTACAAGTCTAGCCTTAAATCTCTAATTTCCCCTTTGGAGTCCTTCTTGGTCTTAAACACCCACTTAAATCCAATTGTTTTGCTCCATTTGGTAATACTGCCAGTTCCCATACCTTATTATTTTCCATGGATTCAAGCTCACTTTCCATGGCTTTCATCCATTCTTCTCGTTGCAGTCCACTTACAGCCTCCTTATATGTAGAAGGCTCACCAATGTTGATATCTGCTTCACTCAAATATAACACAAAATCGTCTGAAATTACTGGTTTTCTCACTCTTGTAGATTTTCGAAGCTCAGGAGCTAAAACCTCAGGAATTGGTTATGTGACTTGCCTTGATTCTTGTATGGCTAACGTATATGCCGCAACTGCACCACATTAAGAAAAACGAACTCATCAATTTAATGAAGGGTTATATATTCAAAGAGACAAAATGTGTAAGTTAATACAATTTCCAAACTTCAAAGCACAAGGTGAGAAAATTAGAACCTTGTGGTTGAAAATCACTTCAAACTTGAAAAGTGTAAACTGTAATTGACCTTAGATTTTATATTGGTATTTGGTCAAATGAATGAGAGATTATCGTTCAAGTATGAATTCCATATCGAAAAAAGAAGCATTGCTTGAAAGTTTAAATAAATTTTGGAATACTTCATCTTGTTGTTGCTTGGTTAATATGATTATTGCAAATATTTTTGGGTTTCTTAGGTATTCGTTATTAGGCTTAAATGTCAAAATGGTATGTGTGTTTTACTCTATTGGCCAATTTAGTCCCTGTGTTTTCAGTTTGGCCAAAATGATCATTGTGTTTATATCTGTTAGCCAATTCAAGACAATCCGTTAAAGAACCGTTAAAATTGACATGTGCCAGGCACGTGAGAGGACAAAAAAGTAATTTTATTGTTAACCCACTAAATAGATATAATGCATATATTCAGAAATTGACGCTTCGTTCAATTCACTTGAATACTATGCGATTTAGGGTTTCAACATCCATTAGGTCAAAAATTTAAAGATTATGGGGTTGCCGACTGAGATTTTGGTGACTACTCCAGAGAAGATGGCAAGCAGATCAATTGAACCAAACAACCAAGGTGACAATCGTCTTCAATTTTCAATATTGTTGGGGGCTAGGGTTTGATTTGTTGGATATATTGTGTGCTTTCATAATGAATTGAGATAGTTTGGTAGACTGAAGGAAAATAGGGATTTCACTTTACTTGGTTTTTATTGGTTGCAAATTTTCGTATAAAACCATGAATACCAAAGTTAACTCCTTTGAATTAGATGCTTTTTTTTCTTCTTTTGATAAATGTAGCATTGTGTAATCGGTCGATGTCTTTCTTTAATAATAAAATGTATTTCATTTTATGTGTGCAAATTTTCCTCAAGTTATCGAGGACTTAACCCAACCACCATTGTCACAAGCTCAAATAAATTATAAAGAATCTTTCAAGGAATTCCCTACGGAATTGTTTAGTCAGGTTGATGAAAATAGGTATTGCCTAAATGGTCTTAGCAGTGAATTCTTATTTCAAGAAGAGGAAAGTGCTTTGTATCATGGTGAGCCTCAATATTATTATGATGTGCCCATACAAACTGAAGAGTGTGAATATGATGGTGATGCCGTGATGATGAGCAAAAATTTGATACAGAGAATTACCTTTATGAGGGAAGTGATAATGATAATGACACTGGTGATTCTGATACAGACAGTTCCTTATACGATGAGCATATTGATGCAATTCTTGAAGATGACAATTTCAATGACAATGCAGATACACCATAGAGTTTTATTGGACGCAGTAAGAAACCAAAAAAAAAAGAAGAAAAGAAAAGGGAAGCAGATATACAAGTTGAGGATTTGAACATGGATGAGAAGCAGTATAACTCAACTACATTTGCCACTGAACTTTAATGAAGAATGACACAGTTGTAGATGCAAAGAGTTTAATGTTGACTAATATGGAAAACCCACAATTTGATGTTGGGATGAAATTTCCAAGTAAAAATGTGTTAAAAAAGCAGGCAAGACACAAATATGACTTCCTAAGGTCATATGAGTGTAAGGTAGGGAAGAATGATAGGATCAGATTGTCTGCTAAGCGCAAGCAATGTTGCGGTTGGAAGTTGTTTGCTTCTGTGGTGTAGGGTGAAAATACTATTCAAAATAAGAGCTACATTCCTGATCATTCATGTTCAAAAGGTTTCTTTAGTAAAAACCTTTTGAAGAAAGGGGTGGAGAGGCTAGGATGAAGGGATGCTAGAAAGAGGTGAGAGGGGGACTGCCACCGGCCCAAGCCTAAGTAAAGGACTGGCGGCTGAAGGTTTGCAAAGTTAGGGTTTATGATTGGAGGGAAAGCTTAATGGGTGATAGTGGTCTTTTGCGTCTCTGTGTGTATAGGCCCATTTTAGTTGCTAATGACTATGACTTCATTGATATTAAAAAAATAAATAAAAATAAAATAAAGACAAGGAAAAAAAAGACTATGACTTCAATAATCAATTTGTACTTGGTCTTATTATTATTATTATTATTTGTTGAAGAAATGATATTATTTACATTAAAAAGGAGGAGGTGAGCTTAACCTCACAATTGACTAGTAATAATGTGATTCAAATTCGTTTTTCATTAAATCAAACTTAAAACCCCTCACTTACAAGTGAAAAAAAATATCACTAAAATTGTAGTACTAAGTAGTTGTACTTAATGCTTATTATATAAGTATTAATTCAAGGTAGGGGGAAATTGGATACATATTGTGGTGAGGCTTTGCAATCCAAACGTCATTTATCCAGTCTTTTCATTCTATAAATTAATTAGAATCTAAGACAAATGTAGATTGAAAAAGCTATACAAAATAAAAAATGTAATGTGTAGTATGAAGCCAAGGAAAATTCATGCCCCTGTTATCTCACAAGGGTGCGAAAAAGACGTTTATACTCACTTAAAGACACTAACAAATTACCCTATATTCACTAACACACACAAACACATGGGCTAAATTGAAAAAACGGGTCCAAACATAGAGCATTAAAGCCAATTATTATTAATAGTAATACGTAATCGTTCAGTTGAAGTTGTATTATTGATTTCAATAATCATAAATTTTCAAGTAGAATAATTTTTCATCCAGATTACATATGCCGAGCAAACGCAAGCCGGATTCAATAGTTTTTCATCCAGATTCAAGGTGGATTCAACCTACTTGACTGTAAATCGTAGATTGATTTGTACTGTGCCATAAAAGCAACCATCTTAAGAAAGCTTTGACGTCGAACTACGGGGGTAAAAGCAGGGAAGAAATGCCTGCTCATTTACGATAAATACTTCTTGAACCAGACACCAATGTTGAGAAAGCTCTCGAAGTCCGATTGTGGCCTGCAAACACACAAATTCGTATAAGATGGAAATCCCAGCATGAAACTTTAGGACCTCGCTTGTAGTAACTTTAGGACCTCGCTTGTAGTGACTAGTGACTACGATGCACAAAGCACATTTGGATCATAAGCTTACCTCTCAATTCCATGAGTATCCTGTGGAAACACAATGACTTTGACAGGAACTCCTTTTTCCTTAAGCGCCCGAGCATACTACGAACAATAAACATCCAAATCACTTTTCTACTCCCATCATTCCAATTATGCAAACGTCTATTAATCAAAATCATCACACCCCCTTGGGAGGAAGGAAAACAATTTAAAAGACGAAAACTAAAACAATAATTATCCAAGCACTTGTTTCGTTGTTAAACTATTAAGGAGAAAAGGTGTATTTCATCAGGAGAACATGTTAACTTACTTGAAATCCAGTAGAAACTGGAACACGAAGATCCTGAGCACCCAAAAGAAAAAGGGTGGGTGTTTTGACCTGCAGATAGATCCTTCACAAAGTTACAAATAGCAAACTTCTTACTATATAAAATCCTTTTAAATTATTGAATTTCTTCGCAAAAAGGAAATTTATAGTATAAGCTTCCAAATCAAGAGTAAGTAAATAATATAGTAGCAGAGAAAAAGCTTAAACAAGCACCTTTGAGACGTGTGAAATAGGAGATTTGCTGTGCAATAGAGTCAGATGCTCAGCAGAAGGAGCTTCTGTGTAGTTATTTCTACCCTCATTTCCATAGGCCTCCACATAGCACCAATCTGGGATGTCTGTCGTACCGATCATTAATGCGAGATTACAGGCGGGGTTCCTCACTGCTGCCACAACAAACTTATCTGGTGCCTGCAGCATAAATATGTTCAACTCTCGAGTATAACTAAAAAATGATTGTCTACCAAGCGGGCATAAGTAATAGATGCTTCAAAAATAAAATAAAAAAGTTTTTTTCGTACCCCACAAAAAAAGAAAAAAGCTTAAAGCGAGAAGCCTCAAAGCAACTAAAAAATAACAGTCATGCTTTTTACAAAACTACCAGACCTGGCCAATCAAGTGAGTAGTCAGAAAGCCGCCATGAGAACCACCAAGAACTGCAATTTTTGATGGACTGGCAAGCCCCTTGTCAATGACATGATCGATAGCCACCAGCACATCATCCACGTCCTGTAGTGAATAAACTCAGATATTAGGGTCTACAAATACAAAAGCAGATACATAAAGTAAACACTAGTTACACAAATATATTAACAACGTAAATTCTTAGCATACATAAGCATATACAGATATATTTATGCCAGAGAGTGTGTATGTCTATCTGTATGATACCAAAGTAGTATTAAATGGCCCAACATGGGGCTCTACATAAATAAACAGGAGCTATAGAATACGCTCCCCTAAGGAACAATGCCATCTCGGATAACAAAAAATAACATTGCTGTAGAACAGATTAAAGGTAAATATATATAGGTAAGCACCTGGGACCCAATTTTCCCTGGAAGGGACTGAAGTGCTTCTTCACCAAATCCCAGCGAACCTCTGAGATAAACTAACATGTCAGAACAATGCAAGATAAAAGCCGATGAAGTTAAAAGAAATGGTTACTTCTTTTCATATCCGTAGGCCAATCTCATAATATCTGAACAAGATTGGAGCACAATTTTGTTGACCCTGATAGGAAAAGTCAGAATGAAAGGACAAAAAGGAGAATAAGAGCTTACCTATAATTTACAAGTAACAAACTGAACCCAACTGAAGAGAGAAATGCTAAGGACTTTGAAAAGCTTGACAATGAAAAAGAGTGCGGGCCTCCATGGAGGATTACAATTAATGGGTCAAACGAATCATTTCTTTTAGTTTTGGAAGACACAAATATGGCTTCAATTGGTTTGGTAGCTCCTGAAAGGTTTGAAGCATGTACAGGATGTTAAAATCAGTTTTATTGACACAATGAAATAATTGGTTTATAATACCTTTTGTTACGCTACCAGAAACATCCCTGACAGGAACCTTCAGTATACTGAATTGCAGAGAGGAAAGCAAAGATTTAACCTATGGCAAGTTGAAACATAAGTTGAACAGATGTAAGCCTTGAAGATAATCTTGATATGTGGAAATATAGAAAAGCAGATTAATGGACCTTCTCAGAGCATTCACTTGGGGGGCTTGATACATTTAACCAACTCCATGCGGTACTTGTACTTTCTTTATCAACAAGGTAACCATAATTGATATGAGGTACATCTACTGGACTGCTAGACACTTCATAAATCAAAGATAAAGTGAAATTTCGTTATTGATCAGTAAATTTTTCCGAGTAATTATCAGTAAAAAATGGCAACTTCTTTACCAGCAATAATATTGTCCCCATCCAGTGTAAGAACATCCCATGAATTTGAATCAGCAGAGCTGATACGTGATACTTCACCACTGTACTTCCATATAACTTTCATAGGTCAGTTATAAAAAGTTAAAAAGGTAACGACCCTATGGAGATATGAGTGTCATATGATTAGTCATTATAGTTACCTCAAAACATTCACAGAAAGTATCACTTGACAGCTACCCCAGATAGAAGATATGATCATTGTGCATCCATCAGAAAGCCATGGATTACTAAGGATACTTGACCAGTAAAGCCCAGGGAAGCAACCATCCTCAGCACACATAACAACAGGAATCTTCAAAAAAGAAATGTAGTAAGTGTAGTTATATAAGCAGGGAGAGAGATAAACGAGAGAAAAATTCATAAAATAATTCCTAAACTTATATTATTATGTTGTGTGATATCACCTTCATGAAATGAAAACCTTTTGCTGAAGACAATTAACCTAGAGTTCAAGGTACCCATGCACAAAAGTACCGCACACCAGAATAAAAAAAAGGGAAGAAAACAGATCAAAGGAAATTTCTATATATTGAATTTCATCCTCAGTGTGTATGATAACAACATCGAATTTACAAATCAACTACAGAACATTCCACTGGTATATGGTAGCAGCTAGCAAACAGCAAAACAGCATCCAACCAAAACAAGTAAGCAAACCACGATCTTTAATCCTAACATTCTGGAATGCAAACCCGTATGAGTTTACACCTTTACAAGGAAATGCTTAATGCTTACTTATAAGCACATGCTAACAAATGAACCTTTGTCCATAATTTACATGCACACGGAATGAACTGAGTAGTTTAAATTACCAATCAGGAAATAAAAGTTGATTAGTAAACAGAAAGATAAAAGTCAGAGAGCTCACCACATCAACAATTTTTGCGGATGAGGATAGCACTCCATCCACTGGCCAGTCTATTCTGTGAAGAGAATCTGTTGCAGAATGTGCCCCAGAATCCACAGAACTTCTAGCCGATAAAAACAAAAGGAATTTTCCATCTGGGCTGCCAAAATTACATTGATCATGTTTCAAATACAATCAGAATCAGTAATCGTAATGATGTTTGAAACAATCAACCATCTATTGGATAATATGAAACAATCAGTACAATTCCGATTCAAATGTTCATCAAACTTCAATGAATATTAAGATATCAATTTCCGTTTTGAAATTAAAAGAGAGGCTATAAAAGTCAAAAACTTATATCATGGACTAAATTTGAGTACCGCATGATGTTACAGACCCTGGTAAAGTGCACACGAACACATAACTAAGTGTCTGATGGGGGAAAAAGTTACCTGAACCGTGGATAGAAAGCACTACTTATGCTTTGAGTCAGCTTTACAGCAGGAAGATCTTCAGTTGAACTAGCTCTAGAACAGTGAAAGAAAGTTATAGTTATATCAAATGTAGAAGCACAATGAATTTCCAAAACAATTAACAAGCAGAAGATCCAAAAAAACAAAAAGTAACAATAAGTATTGCACAAAGCAACTCACTTGAGTTCAGATCCATTGGCTTCTGATTCAAAATTTGGTGCCTTGACCACATACAATGCACAGGGCCTGTTAAAGCAGTACTTGATACCAAGCTTTCTGATACCTTCTGACCACCCAACAAAAACCAAAGGTTGATGCGAGCCTTTAACTGGTGGCGCCCATACAACTTGACCAACACTCAAAGACTTTTCAATTCCTTTGACAGCTTGTGCCTCTCCACTGTACAGCATAGGATAATTAAAGTTAGCCAGGCATTTAAACAAGAAATCTCCTTACTTCTAATCCTGGTACTAATAGAAACTAAGCCAAATGTTAAAGACCTGTTAATATTGATGACAAAAAGTGCAGGCTGCCTTTTTCCAGCATAGGTTTCCCCCCATTCTTCCTTCCAATCCCCTTGACCTTTCCAGTTACCAAAGTCCTTATCCGTGGAACTACCTTTCTTGTAGCCCTGACCTGTAAATGTGGGCTTGGAGGGAGCTGGTTCCTCAGCAACATAAGCAATGAGAGTTTCATCAGCGTTCCAAGAAATTCCCTGAAACCTGTATCATTGAAAATTTGAACTCTTTTATGCTGGAGGAAATCTAGATATATGAAAAGATTAATGATCAAAACAGAGGCGTAATTCTACTACTATCACTAAAGGCATAAAGCACAAAACGTCTAGTACACAAGACTAGCATCAAATATCAGGTATGGCGATAATTGGAAAGACTGCATTCACGATGTTTACCATCCATCAGCATAAACTGAACCATGAACAGATTGGGGAATGTGGAATTCTTTCTCCAATTGACCTCGGCCCCAAATTTCAAATTGGCAGGGAGATTCGTTCTCAGGATTCCGAACTACAAAAAGCTTTGCACCGGACGGGGATGGAACAAATACAGATACTCCTGTCATCTCAACCGGGAACGGGGACCATTGGAAGTTTACAGAATTGTTACTTTCTCTTGAAATATGAGAGGATAGAATGAATTTCTTCCTCTTGTTTGCCAAAAGATTCGGTTGACTAATTGAAAACATTGCCTGAGACCCAATTCCTGAAACAAAGTGTAATGTGCATGTCCTCATTAGGAAAAATTATTTGGCTTTCAATTAGAGAGGAAGTACATGTGTTTATGTATTTCCTTACGTATGTAATGTACATATATATATGAATCTGTTGCATGTATGTAAGGATAAGAACGTGCATGTTAGAAGAATGAGAAATCGTACCGCTATCAGATTTAAAAATCCATGCCTTGTCAATGCTGGAAATACTAGTGAAGTCTTGAAGTAACCTAGACTGAGATGCATATTCTTCCTCAGTTGTTGCATCTACCCCGAGAGGCATCTCCTTCACTGGACCATCTTTAGAACTGCCCATGGCTAAAAGCGTTGACAATCTTTTACTACAGAGTAGATTTCATGGAAGATATTGTCAATATGTGGTGTCAAAGGACAAATGAAATTATGCAGTAGCTCAGAACTCAAACGGTCAGTAGCACTGGTTATAAAAAAACAGCAAATCTCCTAGAACGAAAAAGAAAAAAGAAACTATATTTTCTAGTTTTTTCCTTTTAAATGAAACAAATGAGTTTTAGCATGTCATTCCTTCATCAATCGAATACAGCAGAAGTATGATATATTCCAAACAACAGAAACAAGCAATCCGCTACCTCAAATTCTACTTAACATGAAAAATGATGCTACTTTTGATTATTTTGATCAAAATCGACAACAGCTACCTGAAATTTCTTCAAGTCAATCTGCCACCTCAAATTCTACATAACTTGGAATTGGCATATAGTAAACTCACACATTCGATACTACCACATAGCAACTGTAAGAGTTTCGGCTACAGAAAGTCTTGAGGCCTCTTTCGGTCAAGGAAATTACTCAATTCAATTTACACTTGCAAAACCAAATTTAATACCCATCGCCATGATCCAATTTAGTAAAAAGGTAGCCACGAATTCGGGCAACGTGGATTAAAGTTGGAATCTTTTTAAGTTGTTCTATATGGCCATTCCATCAATCGCACACTAGTTCAATAATTCAAACGAACATGTAATTCAATTCAAAGATTTCCACTCTACGCAACGAAAAATAAATGAATCAAAGCACCGAGCAAAGTGAGATGAAGAAAGAAAGGAAGAAATAACATAAAAACTTGGATTCGACGACTGAAAGTCAACAGTGCAAGGAGTACACAGGTAAATATAGATAGGAGAGGGAGAGAGAGAGAGCTTACGTAGAGAGAAAATAGCGAAAGGGTCTGCGACTGCTCCTCCTGGGAGTGAGAAGAAGGTGTGAAGGTGAGATAGAATAGGAAGAGGAGGAGGGAATCTTGGAGTGGGACGAAGCAAGCTGCCTCGCCACGATTTTATAACGCGGACTTATTCCATTCATTTTTCTTCTTTTGATAAAGGTAGCATTGTGTAATCGGTCGATGTCTTTCTTTAATAATAAAACGTATTTCATTTTATGTGTGCAGATTTTCCTCAAGTTATCGAGGACTTAACCCAACCACCCTTGTCACAAGCTCAAATAAATTATAAAGAATCTTTCAAGGAATTCCCTACGGAATTGTTTAGTCAGGTTGATGAAAATAGGTATTGCCTAAATGGTCTTAGCAGTGAATTCTTATTTCAAGAAGAGAAAAGTGCTTTGTATCATGGTGAGCCTCAATATTATTATGATGTACCCATACAAATTGAGGAGTGTGAATATGATGGTGATGCCGTGATGATGAGCAAAAATTTGATACAGAGAATTACCTTTATGAGGGAAGTGATAATGGTAATGACACTGGTGATTCTGATACAGACAGTTCCTTATATGATGAGCATAATGATGCAATTCTTGAAGATGACAATTTCAATGACAATGCAGATACACCATAGAGCTTTATTGGATGCAGTAAGAAACCAAAAAAAAAGAAAAGAAAAGGGAAGCAGATATACAAGTTGAGGATTTGAACATGGATGAGAAGCAGTATAACTCAACTACATTTGCCATTGAACTTTAATGAAGAATGACACAGTTGTAGATGCAAAGAGTTTAATGTTGACTAATATGGAAAACCCACAATTTGATGTTGGGATGAAATTTCCAAGTAAAAATGTGTTAAAAAAGCAGGCTAGACACAAATATGACTTCCTAAGGTCATATGAGTGTAAGGTAGGGAAGAATGATAGGATCAGATTGTCTGCTAAGCGCAAGCAATGTTGCGGTTGGAAGTTGTTTGCTTCTGTGGTGTAGGGTGAAAATACTACTCAAAATAAGAGCTACATTCCTGGTCGTTCATGTTCAAAAGGTTTCTCTAGTAAAAACCTTTTGAAGAAAGGGTGGAGAGGCTAGGATGAAGGGATGCTAGAAAGAGGTGAGAGGGACTGCCACCGGCCCAAGCCTAAGTAAAGGACTGGCGGCTGAAGGTTTGCAAAGTTAGGGTTTATGATTGGATGGAAAGCTTAAAGGGTGATAGTGGTCTTTTGTGTCTCTTTGTGTATAGGCCCATTTTAGTTGCTAATGACTATGACTTCATTGATATTAAAAAAATAAATAAAAATAAAAATAAAGACAAGGAAAAAAAGACTATGACTTCAATAATCAATTTGTACTTGTTCTTATTATTATTATTTGTTGAAGAAATGATATTATTTACATTAAAAATGAGGAGATGAGCTTAACCTCACAATGGGCTAATAATAATGTGATTCAAATTCGTTTTTCATTAAAATCGAACCTAAAACCTCTCACTTACAAGTGAAAAAAAATATCACTAGATTGTAGTACTAAGTAGTTGTACTTAATGCTTATTATATAAGTATTAATTCAAGGTAGGGGAAATTGGAAATTAAATTGTTCTCTACATATTGTGGTGAGGCTTTGCAATCCAAGCGTCATTTATCCAGTCTTTTCATTCCATAAATTAATTAGAATCTAAGACAAATGTAGATTGAAAAAGCTATACAAAATAAAAAATGTAATGTGTAGTATGAAGCCAAGGAAAATTCATGCCCCTGTTATCTCACAAGGGTGAGAAAAAGACGTTTATACTCACTTAAAGACTGTTTAACAAATTACCCTATATACACTAACACATACAAACACATGGGCTAAATTGAAAAAACAGGTCCAAACATAGAGCATTAAAGCCAATTATTATTAATAGTAATACGTAATCGTTCAGTTGAAGTTGTATTATTGATTTCAATAATCATAAATTTTCAAGTAGAATAATTTTTCATCCAGATTACATATGCTGAGCAAACGCAAGCCGGATTCAATAGTTTTTCATCCAGATTCAAGGTGGATTCAACCTACTTGACTGTATATTGTAGATTGATTTGTACTGTGCCATAAAAGCAACCATCTTAAGAAAGCTCTTGACGTCGAACTACGGGGGTAAAAGCAGGGAAGAAATGCCTGCTCATTTACGATAAATACTTCTTGAACCAGACACCAATGTTGAGAAAGCTCTCGAAGTCCGATTGTGGCCTGCAAACACACAAATTCGTATAAGATGGAAATCCGAGCATGAAACTTTAGGACCTCGCTTGTAGTGACTAGTGACTACGATGCACAAAGCACATTTGGATCATAAGCTTACCTCTCAATTCCATGAGTATCCTGTGGAAACACAATGACTTTGACAGGAACTCCTTTTTCCTTAAGCGCCCGAGCATACTACGAATAATAAACATCCAAATCACTTTTCTAACCCCATCATTCCAATTATGCAAACGTCTATGAATCAAAATCATCACACCCCTTGGGAGGAAGGAAAACAACTTAAAAGACGAAAACTAAAAGAATAATTATCCAAGCACTTGTTTCGTTGTTAAACTATTAAGGAGAAAGGGTGTATTTCATTAGGAGAACATGTTAACTTACTTGAAATCCAGTAGAAACTGGAACACGAAGATCCTGAGCACCCAAAAGAAAAAGGGTGGGTGTTTTGACCTGCAGATAGACCCTTCAAAAAGTTACAAATAGCAAACTTCTTACTATATAAAATCTTTTTAAATTATTGAATTTCTTCGCAAAAAGGAAATTTATAGTATAAGCTTCAAAATCAAAAGTAAATAATATAGTAGCAGAGAAAAAGCTTAAACAAGCACCTTTGAGACGTGTGAAATAGGAGATTTGCTATGCAAGAGAGTCAGATGCTCAGCAGAAGGAGCTTCTGTGTAGTTATTTCTACCCTCACTTCCATAGGCCTCCACATAGCACCAATCTGGGATGTCTGTCGTACCGATCATTAATGCGAGATTACAGACGGGGTTCCTCGCTGCTGCCACAACAAACTTATCTGGTGCCTGCAGCATAAATATGTTCAACTCTCGAGTATAACTAAAAAATGATCGTCTACCAAGCGGGCATAAGTAATAGATGCTTCAAAAATAAAATAAAAAAGTTTTTTTAGTACCCCACAAAAAAAAGAAAAAAGCTTAAAGCGAGAAGCCTCAAAGCAACTAAAAAATAACAGTCATGCTTTTTACAAAACTACCAGACCTGGCCAATCAAGTGAGTAGTCAGAAAGCCGCCATGAGAACCACCAAGAACTGCAATTTTTGATGGACTGGCAAGCCCCTTGTCAATGACGTGATCGATAGCCACCAGCACATCATCCACGTCCTGTAGTGAATAAACTCAGATATTAGGGTCTACAAATACAAAAGCAGATACATAAAGTAAATACTAGTTACACAAATATATTAACAACGTAAATTCTTAGCATACATAAGCATATACAGATATATTTATGCCAGAGAGTGTGTATGTCTATCTGTAAGATACCAAAGTAGTATTAAATGGCCCAACATGGGGCTCTACATAAATAAACAGGAGCTATAGAATAAGCTCCCCTAAGGAACAATGCCATCTCGGATAACAAAAATAACATTGCTGTAGAACAGATTAAAGGTAAATATATATAGGTAAGCACCTGGGACCCAATTTTCCCTAGAAGGGACTGAAGTGCTTCTTCACCAAATCCCAGCGAACCTCTGAGATAAACTAACATGTCAGAACAATGCAAGATAAAAGCCGATGAAGTTAAAAGAAATGGTTACTTCTTTTCATATCCGTAGGCCAATCTCATAATATCTGAACAAGATTGGAGCACAATTTTGTTGACCCTGATAGGAAAAGTCAGAATGAAAGGACAAAAAGGAGAATAAGAGCTTACCTATAATTTACAAGTAACAAACTGAACCCAACTGAAGAGAGAAATGCTAAGGACTTTGAAAAGCTTGACAATGAAACAGAGTGCGGGCCTCCATGGAGGATTACAATTAATGGGTCAAACGAATCATTTCTTTTAGTTTTGGAAGACACAAATATGGCTTCAATTGGTTTGGCAGCACCTGAAAGGTTTTAAGCATATACAGGATGTTAAAATCAATTTTTTTGACACACAAGAAATAATTGGTTTATAATACCTTTTGTTACGCTACCAGAAACATCCCTGACAGGAACCTTCAGTATACTGAATTGCAGAGAGGAAAGCAAAGATTTAACCTATGGCAAGTTGAAACATGAGTTGAACAGATGTAAGCTTTGAAGATAATCTTGATATATGGAAATATAGAAAAGCAGATTAATGGACCTTCTCAGAGCATTCACTTGGGGGGCTTGATACATTTAACCAACTCCATGCGGTACTTGTACTTTCTTTATCAACAATGTAACCATAATTGATATGAGGTACATCTACTGGACTGCTAGACACTTCAGAAATCAAAGATAAAGTGAAATTTCGTTATTGATCAGTAAATTTTTCCGAGTAATTATCAGTAAAAAATGGCAACTTCTTTACCAGCAATGATATTGTCCCCATCCAGTGTAAGAACATCCCATGAATTTGAATCAGCAGAGCTGATACGTGATACTTCGCCACTGTACTTCCATATAACTTTCATAGGTCAGTTATAAAAAGTTAAAAAGGTAACGACCCTATGGAGATACGAGTGTCATATGATTAGTCATTATAGTTACCTCAAAACATTCACAGAAAGTATCACTTGACAGCTACCCCAGATAGAAGATATGATCATTGTGCATCCATCAGAAAGCCATGGATTACTAAGGATACTTGACCAGTAAAGCCCAGGGAAGCAACCATCCTCAGCACACATAACAACAGGAATCTTCAAAAAAGAAGTGTATTAAGTATAGTTATATAAGCAGGGAGAGAGACAGAGAGAAAAATTCATAAAAAATTTCCTAAACTAATATTATTATGTTGTGTGATATCACCTTCATGAAATGAAAACCTTTTGCTGAAGACAATTAACCTAGAGTTCAAGGTTTCGCTACCCATGCACAAAAGTACCGCACACCAGAATAAAAAAAAGGGAAGATAACAGGTCAAAGGAAATTTCTAATATTGAATTTCATCCTCAGTGTGTATGATAACAACATCGAATTTACAAATCAACTACAGAACATTCCACTGGTATATGGTAGCAACTAGCAAATAGCAAAACAGCATCCAACCAAAACAAGTAAGCGAACCACGATCTTTAATCCTAACAGTTCTGGAATGCAAACCTGTATGAGTTTACACCTTTACAAGGAAATGCTTAATGCTTACTTATAAGCACATGCTAACAAATGAACCGTTGTCCATAATTTACATGCACACGGAATGAACTGAGTAGTTTAAATTATCAATCAGAAAATAAAAGTTGATTAGTAAACAGAAAGATAAAAGTCAGAGAGCTCACCACATCAACAATTTTTGCAGATGAGGATAGCACTCCATCCACTGGCCAATCTATTCTGTGAAGAGAATCTGTTGCAGAATGTGCCCCAGAATCCACAGAACTTCTAGCCGATAAAAACAAAAGGAATTTTCCATCTGGGCTGCCAAAATTACATTGATCATGTTTCAAATACAATCAGAATCAGTAATCGTAATGATGTTTGAAACAATCAACCATCTATTGGATAATATGAAACAATCAGTACAATTCCGATTCAAATGTTCATCAAACTTCAATTAATACTAAGATATCAATTTCCGTTTTGAAATTAAAAGAGAGGCTATAAAAGTCAAAAACTTATATCATGGACTAAATTTGAGTACCGCATGATGTTACAGACCCTCGTAAAGTGCACACGAACACATAACTAAGTGTCTGATGGGGGAAAAAGTTACCTGAACCGTGGATAGAAAGCACTACTTATGCTTTGAGTCAGCTTTACAGCAGGAAGATCTTCAGTTGAACTAGCTCTAGAACAGTGAAAGAAAGTTATAGTTATATCAAATGTAGAAGCACAATGAATTTCCAAAACAATTAACAAGCAGAAGATCAAAAAAAACAAAAAGTAACAATAAGTATTGCACAAAGCAACTCACTTGAGTTCAGATCCATTGGCTTCCGATTCAAAATTTGGTGCCTTGACCACATACAATGCACAGGGCCTGTTAAAGCAGAACTTGATACCAAGCTTTCTGATACCTTCTGACCACCCAACAAAAACCAAAGGTTGATGCGAGCCTTTAACTGGTGGCGCCCATACAACTTGACCAACACTCAAAGACTTTTCAATTCCTTTGACAGCTTGTGCCTCTCCACTGTACAGCATAGGATAATTAAAGTTAGCCTGGCATTTAAACAAGAAATCTCCTTACTTCTAATCCTGGTACTAATAGAAACTAAACCAATTGTTAAAGACCTGTTAATATTGATGACAAAAAGTGCAGGCTGCCTTTTTCCAGCATAGGCTTCCCCCCATTCTTCCTTCCAATCCCCTTGACCTTTCCAGTTACCAAAGTCCTTATCTGTGGAACTACCTTTCTTGTAGCCCTGACCTGTAAATGTGGGCTTGGAGGGAGCTGGTTCCTCAGCAACATAAGCAATGAGAGTTTCATCAGCGTTCCAAGAAATTCCCTGAAACCTGTATCATTGAAAATTTGAACTCTTTTATGCTGGAGGAAATCTAGATATATGAAAAGATTAATGATCAAAACAGAGGCGTAATTCTACTACTATCACTAAAGGCATAAAGCACAAAACGTCTAGTACACAAGACTAGCATCAAATATCATGTATGGCGATAATTGGAAAGACTGCATTCACGATGTTTACCATCCATCAGCATAAACTGAACCATGAACAGATTGGGGAATGTGGAATTCTTTCTCCAATTGACCTCGGCCCCAAATTTCGAATTGGCAGGGAGATTCGTTCTCAGGATTCCGAACTACAAAAAGCTTTGCACCGGACGGGGATGGAACAAATACAGATACTCCTGTCATCTCAACCGGGAACGGGGACCATTGGAAGTTTACAGAATTGTTACTTTCTCTTGAAATATGAGAGGATAGAATGAATTTCTTCCTCTTGTTTGCCAAAAGATTCGGTTGACTAATTGAAAACATTGCCTGAGACCCAATTCCTGAAACAAAGTGTAATGTGCATGTCCTCATTAGGAAAAATTATTTGGCTTTCAATTAGAGAGGAAGTACATGTGTTTATGTATTTCCTTACGTATGTAATGTACATATATATATGAATCTGTTGCATGTATGTAAGGATAAGAACGTGCATGTTAGAAGAATGAGAAATCGTACCGCTATCAGACTTAAAAATCCATGCCTTGTCAATGCTGGAAATACTAGTGAAGTCTTGAAGTAACCTAGACTGAGATGCATATTCTTCCTCAGTTGTTGCATCTACCCCGAGAGGCATCTCCTTCACTGGACCATCTTTAGAACTGCCCATGGCTAAAAGCGTTGACAATCTTTCACTACAGAGTAGATTGCATGGAAGATATTGTCAATATGTGATGTCAAGGGACAAATGAAATTATGCAGTAGCTCATAACTCAAACGGTTGGTAGCACTGGTCATAAAAAAACAGCAAATCTCCTAGAACGAAAAAGAAAAAAGAAACTATGTTTTCTTGTTTTTTCCTTTTAAATGAAACAAATGAGTTTTAGCATGTCATTCCTTCATCAATCGAATACAGAAGAAGTATGATATATTCCAAACAACAGAAACAAGCAATCCGCAACCTCAAATTCTACTTAACATGAAAAATGATGCTACTTTTGATTATTTTGATCAACATCGACAACAGCTACCTGTAATTTCTTCAAGTCAATCTGCCACCTCAAATTCTACATAACTTGGAATTGGCATATAGTAAACTCACACATTCGATACTACCACATAGCACCTGTAAGAGTTTCGGCTACAGAAAGTCTTGAGGCCTCTTTCGGTCAAGGAAATTACTCAATTCAATTTACACTTGCAAAACCAAATTTAATACCCATCGCCATGATCCAATTTAGTAAAAAGGTAGCCACGAATTCGGGCAACGTGGATTAAAGTTGGAATCTTTTTAAGTTGTTCTATATGGTCATTCCATCAATCGCACACTAGTTCAAGAATTCAGACGAACATGTAATTCAATTCAATTCAATTCAATTCAAAGATTTCCACTCTACGCAACGAAAAATAAATGAATCAAAGCACCGAGCAAAGTGAGATGAAGAAAGAAAGGAAGAAATAACACAAAAACTTGGATTCGACGACTGAAAGTCAACAGTGCAAGGAGTACACAGGTAAATATAGATAGGAGAGGGAGAGAGAGAGAGCTTACGTAGAGAGAAAATAGCGAAAGGGTCTGCGACTGCTCCTCCTGGGAGTGAGAAGAAGGTGCGAAGGTGAGATAAAATAGGAAGAGGAGGAGGGAATCTTGGAGTGGGACGAAGCAAGCTGACTCGCCACGATTTTATAACGCGGACTTATTCCATTCATTTCTGCCTTCTAACCTGAGTGTTGCTCCACCTAACGTATAATAAATTGAGTTTTTTTATTATTTTATTATTTTATTATTAATAAATATATTACTATTCATTGGGAAGAAAATGAATAAAAAGAAAATAAGATTGACTACAAAATAAAATATCTTTCAATTCTCAAATAAGAGAAGAATATGATAGACCATATTTTCATATAATAATCTTAATTGAATCATATCAAACGATTAATAAATTCAGTTTTATTTGAGAGCTTGTGTGAGGACCAACTCTATCTCAATTACTATATTTCTGCAAATTAAAATTCTACATATTGAATTCCAAATTTATCCTCCTCTTTGTAGGTTTTTTTTTTCTTTTTTTTTTTTCCTAGCACGGCCTTTTATTGAGGGATATTTTTTTATTATTATTAGTTGTGCTTATCCAGATTCATTCTCGCTTGTAAATTTTGGATGGGCTCTTCCATTTGAATTAGTGGTTGTTTTCATAAATTTATTTTCTTCACATTTGAATAGTAATTCACTTTTGAGGTATTTTAGATTTCTTGTTGCTCGATGTTTTCTGCTTCTTGTGGATGCGGCTGGTAAGTTGATGTTTATTTATTTATTTATTTATTTATTCCTACTCTTCTTCTTCTTTAGATTTTTTTTCCTTGTTCTCTAACCGATGCTTTTGATTTTGGGGCATGATGCGTGTTGAGCAACCCTTAGTTTGGTATGGCAAAAATTGCACAACAAATGAGAGTGCTGCCGACCGCATTAGCTACTCAAAGAGAAGTTTGGAGGAGGCAATATCTTCAAACATACCAAAAGGCAAAAAAATTTCTCGACTAATGTCAATAACAGTCGAGTGCAGCAATATATAGGTCCTAGGTTTTTCTCTTCAAAACGAGGCTATTAAAGGAGCCTATTTATGAAAACTCCGGGCTCATTTTGTGTATAGGGTTCACTCGTATTGGATACCTTGCTAGAATGTTGAATGAAGAAGTCGATACACCCTTGCATAGTTTGTCCAAGTAATGGTAGAAGATGAATTAGTTGTGACGAAAACTTATTCCTCCAAATTCCCTCAAAATGATAAGATGAAATAGAGAAGTTATTTTTATGACTAGTTCATCTTTTAGCGGACAAAACATTCACTTCTTCATTCATCATTCATTAAATCCAATGAATTATTCAATCCAAACGAATCCAACCCATCAAACAAGGCAAATTGTCGTATAATTGGTTTTATATTCCCCCTTCTCATCATGTGTGCTGTCAGGTAAGTCAACATTGTACCATGACTTTTAAAACATACCATGTAGCATTAGTCAAACACTGGATGGATCATGGAAATGTTAGGTCTCGCCACTAAGATTTCTGCAGTGCGACCTCTCCCATACGGCAACCTATCTTTGGCTTCTTTCCAAGTTTCCACCGTCAAACATTAATTCATGACTCGAATTTTCTCACAAGTTAGATAAATGGTTTATGGTTAGTATTGAATATTTACTGACATTCAACTACTCAAGCACTTGTGACATACTGAGCATTGTCTGAACTCATTTGTTCAGACAAACGTTCGTATGTCGGACCTACTCGGGTATTATACAGGCTTAGCCGCCCTCGTAGTTCAGTGTTACTATCAGTAGAGTGCGCCTTAATGCTCTGATCAGAAATCCAATCTTTTATATCCACTTGATCTGAAGAAAACAGGTGTATAGCATTATGGAGTGATGGCCCTGGCTGTGGCTTTACCCATTAACCTAGTTGACTAGAAATTTGTATAAGTTGAAAAATATTTGCCAGGTGGGACAACAAAGAAATTGACGAGAATAATACAAAATATATAAGCATCTATTGACTAGAATCATATATATCTTTACGATACATATACATACATATATATATATATATGTGTGTGTGTATATATATATATATATATAGAAGTATTATTGGCACTCAAAAAATCTCATTCTACACTCCTAACAAGTGTATTTTTCTTTCATAATATAAAAAGTTTGGAGTGTAAAATAAGATTTTTAGAATGCTAATTCTATATATATATAGAGAGAGAGAGAGAGAGAGAGAGAGAGAGGAGAGAGAGGAAGCTTTAAGCGAAGGGATCCTTATTTTTCTAAAAAAAAAAAGAGACATCTTTTTGAACATTAAATTTGACTTTAATGAAATTTTGTAGTTGAGATTCTATAGCTTGTAATTTAATCTCAACCATATAATTTCATTAAAGTGATATCTAACTGTCAAGGCATCCTATTTTTTTTTGAAAAATGACTCTATATTATAAGACATTAAAATACGAAAGAACCCGATAAAAATGAAAACCAAAACTCAGAACGTCTCCGCTGCCCTGCTCTTCTTCTTCTTCCTCAGCTGCCACCACCTCCTCCACCATGCTGAAGCTCAAGGTCCGACCACAGAAGGCTACACCTGCTCAGCCAACCAAACCACCTACTACCCCTGCCAGACCTACGCCTTCTACAGTGCCCTTTTCCCCGACTTCCTCGACCTCGCTGCCGTTGGCGACCTTTTCCAAGTCAGCCGCCTCATGATCTCCAAACCCAGCAATATCTCCTCCCCAACCGCCCCCCTGGTCCCCGGCCAGCCCCTCCTCGTCCCCCTCTCCTGCTCCTGCAATTCCCCCAACTCCTCCATCTCCATTTCCTACGCCAATATCTCCTACACCATCAAAGCCGGCGACACTTTCTACCAGGTCTCCACCCACAACTTCCAAGACCTCACCACCTACCAGTCCGTCGAACTCGTAAACCCCAATCTGGTCGCCACCAACTTAACCATCGGAGTCACCGCCTATTTACCTATCTTCTGCAAGTGCCCCAACAGAACCCAGGTCGGAAACCAAGTCAACTACCTCATCTCGTACGTTTTCCAGCCCTCTGACATCATCTCAACCGTTGCTTCATTGTTTGGGGTGCAAGCAAATTCCATAACTGATTTAAACGGCGACAACATCCAGCCTTCTGACACGATTTTCGTGCCAGTGACTCGCCTTCCGGTACTCTCCCAACCCACTGTTGCTCCTTCTGCTCCACCCTCTGGGAAGACAGAGAGGAAAGGAGTGATCACAGGGCTCGCAATTGGGCTGGGAATTACCGGGCTTTTGCTGGTTTTCGTCATCGGGTTTTCGATTTACAGAGACGGATTGCTGATGAAGAAGATTGGCGGCGAAGGAGATGAGGAGGAGAATAAGGTTCTGTACAGGAGCAAGCAGGGGTCAAAGAGGTCGAAGGAAATGGAGGTGAACTTGATGGCGGATGTTTCGGATTGCTTGGACAAGTATAGAGTGTTTGGGATTGAAGAGTTGAGAGAGGCCACAGATGGGTTCAGCGATAGTAGCTTGATTGAAGGGTCTGTGTATAAAGGTTCCATTAATGGAGATTACTATGCCATTAAGAAGATGAAGTGGAACGCCTATGAGGAGCTCAAGATCTTACAAAAGGTTCTTTCACCTTCGTCTTCTTCTTCCTTCTTTTTCTCTGTTTTTGTTTCTTAATTTTTGGGCATTTGGTAAAGTTTTCATCTTGTTGCATAGTACACACTTCAGCATTTGTTAACCTCACAAGTTCACTTGGAAACAAGGACTATTCTACAAAACTATCAAAATTAGGCTCTCTTTAGCCTGTGACAAATCAAAGGAGAATTAACGGATAAAAATTTAAAAAAAAAAAAAAAGTGTACAAGGAAAAAGAGTGTGAAAATCACTACCTTTGAGAGATTATTTCCACTCTCATTCAACCCCGCTACACTACTAAAAATCCACTATTCGATTGCTCATACATGTCCTTCCTAGGCAATTTTTGCAATTAAAGCATCTTAAGCAGACAAGTTAAATCCGTTTTTAAGTCAGTTTTAACTTAGATTCTCCAAAAACACTCCTTCAGCAAACTAGCTATCCATAATGCAAATTTAAATTTGTGAATAATGGTTAGGCAAGTGTGAATTGATATATATATATGGATTGATAAGCTAGTGTTGTTTTACTGGAACGTAGGATATTTTACTTACTATTTTCTATGTGGAATATTTTGTTCATGGCCAAAATAACATCGTCTGTTCGAGATGAAACCTAAACAAACGTTGTATGAAAGTCTAAGCAAACGTTGTTTCGGATATATATGAAGCATTGTCAGGAACACTGAAGTACGTCGATGATTCCATTGGCCGTTTGGATTATCCAACAACTTAAACTGAGTGACTAGGATCGTTGGATTTGATACTACCATCAAATATATCGACACTAAGTGTCTGTATGTATTCAAGGAAAAATGCATAGATAGTGGAAGGTCTTGTTTGAGCCAAAGGTTGAAACATTCCAAAAGATAAGGGATTGAGACTAGGACAGCTCTTAAGAAGCCTCATTATAAAACTGATCTGTTCCAAATATTTAATTAATTTAATATAAAATATTGTTGAGGTGATCTGGCAATGTGACTTGTCTGCCTATTACGTTTTTCAAGTTTTTAAAATAGCATATCTAGTTAGGCCGGGGGCTTTAAATATTAATTGTGTTTAAAGCATACTTAGGAAGAAAACAATGCCAGGAAAATTGGCTGCCGTCAGCGGTGTCGCATTTGGGGTCCTTTTTATTGATTATGCTCAAGCAGAAAAAATGGTTTTCCATATATTTGAATATTCAAATTGTAGAGCCTTCGAATGTAGCCATAGACGATGTACTTCTAAAATTTAGACAAAATTTATTGGCAAAGAAGTCAAATGAGGTAGAAGTATAGATTAAATCAGTTAACTATGATAATGTTTATGCTATCGTACTGAAATTTGAATTCTTCTCTTGTAAGTGCCTCGTAAATCAAAAGTTAAATGAAGTACCAGATGAAGATAACAAACTGAACCGTGTGCATAAACTTCCAAACGTGCGGCCTTGCAATTTGGCTTTTAGTCATTTTTTAATTCAGTTTTTGTTGGGCAATATTGGAGGGTTCAGTCAGTTGTTGGAATCATATTTCATGTAAATATAATAGGTTTGGTGAGATCAAAGAGGACATTTACTTGCTTATATCTTTTCTATTTTGTTCAGAATTGAATATATATTAGAGCAGTTTAAAATATATAAAGAGCTGGTAGACTTACACAATTATCTTTTTTTTTTTTTAACTACATTATAATTCTACCCACCATAAAAAGTTAAAAAATTGAAAGTGTTTCCCCATCCACTATTATTCCTAAAATAACTTCTAAAACACATATGCAATTATAAACTTGTCTCTTAGCAAAATCGAACGCCAATCTTGAAAGACAAATCGAAGATATTTACGTGTTGTCTTCCAAATTCAGATATGGATTCAAGGAATCTCCTTGGGATTGTTGTTTTTTCAAGTACTACTTTTTTTGGAGAACGGATTTGGGTGTCCCTCCTCCTTGATTCAAATTGCAAAGGTCCTTTTTTTTGAATTTTTCTAAATCCCGTTTTATGGAATTGGTTCAATTAATTTGGAATTTTTTTTCTCAATTTTTGGACAACAGCTCTAGGCTCTAGGCTCTAGGCTCTAGGCTCCTTACTCAACTTTTGCCTTCTTTGGGTTTCTTATTCTGTGAACTGAGCCTGCTCATGCTACAGCTTTGGAATAGTGACCCCTCCATCACAACCAAAATCGAATTACAAACCATAACATGAATCTAATTTGGACAAGGAAATTCAAGGAGTGATATATGGTTAATATGGAATCCTTCCACTTAAAGAACCTGTATATTACCTTTTAAGGTCTTTATATGTTATTTTATAAATGGACAAACTGGTATTTAAAAATTTCATTAAGAAGTGGATGAGGAATAAGATACTGGGATGAGAATAACAACACTCAATACACATGTTATTAATTAAAATAGTTCAAAATATTTATCGCGTTGTCCGGAAAAAAAAAAGAACTTCAACTAGGGTGCATGTGAGATTGCCTCTCATGCTTGAACTGAAAAACTTTGATGACTTCCAAGATTTGTAACTTTCACTTAAATAACTTCTAAAAAATTATTTTCCTTTAATTTACTGTTATTAGCAAACATTTTAACTACTTTCCAAAGGTATTTTGATTACAACATGATTAGTAAGTGATTATGTGCACAATTTTGAATTATAATTGACAAAACAATGGCTTTTCGAATTTTGAAGGTAAACCATGGCAATTTGGTGAAGCTAGAGGGCTTCTGCATAGACCAGGAGGATGATTCTTGCTATCTAATTTACGAGTATGTCGAAAATGGTTCTCTTTATTCATGGTTGCATCATAACCAGAAGGAAAAATTGAGTTGGAAGACAAGGCTGCGAGTTGCTATCGACGTTGCAAACGGTCTCCTATACATTCATGAGCACACTAGGCCGAGGGTTGTGCACAAAGACATCAAGAGCAGCAATATTCTATTAGATTCGAACATGAGAGCGAAAATAGCAAATTTTGGGCTAGCAAAGACCGGTTGCAATGCCATAACGATGCACATTGTTGGAACTCAAGGTTACATTGCACCCGAGTATCTAGCTGACGGGGTGGTGTCGACGAAAATGGATGTTTTGTCTTTTGGGGTGGTTTTATTAGAGCTTGTTTCGGGGAAGGAGGCAGTTGATGAAGATGGAAATGTTTTGTGGGCAAGTGCTGGTAGTATTTTGGAGGGAAATGAGGAAGAGAAGGCAAGGAAACTCAGGGAGTGGGTGGACAGTGAACTTGTCTTGGAGTCGGTCTCAATGGAGAGCATAGTGAATGTTATGACTGTTGCCATTGCTTGTGTGCATAAAGATTCTTCAAAAAGGCCAACCATGGTGGATATAGTCTATGCCTTGTGTAAGAGTGATGATTTGTTTTTTGACATCTCCGATGATGAGCAAGATGACCAGCGATGAACTAAGTTTTCTTTTTCTTTTGGCTTTTATTTCATTTAGGAAAGACAAAGGTTATAGTCGAATTCTTATTGTGAACGTGAGGGTAAGTGATAGTTTTACTCTTTAGAGCTATTGTCTAAGTAATTATTATGTACCTGTAAATAATATTATGTATCTGACTTCTTGAGCACATGTGTTTCTACTCGTAATATTTTTATCACGGTGAGGTGTTACTGGTAAAATCTGGAATAATATTATTCAAGTGGTAGGAAAAGAATCATTAGGAACCAAAACTCAAACTCAAGAGGTATGCGAGTATTCTCTTTCATACTGTTGAATTAGGTGCCAAGTTCAAATTAGTGATACACAAAAGAAAATTAGAATAAAAAAAAAGGAAGAAAACATTCAAAATCAAGAGATAGCCACATCAAGCTTGCAAGATATCGCAAACGTTGCCGTTCCATTTCAATGAAGGGCTGTAGAGAATTCAATATAGAAAAAATTTATGACGAGTGGGCAAAAATGGTTGTACGATAAGGGGTTGAGCCGGGCAGCACGCTAGGTTAAGGCATCATCATCTGCAGGATCTGGGCAGTCGCTGGCCGTTGAATCCCATCACATCCCGGTCTGGTTCAATATGTAGGTTTGCCACCCACCTGTAGAGAGAGGGGCGTCTTACTAACCCGAGTAACATAGGGTGTGCTTAATACGACCTCACACCCTATGTTATGATGCCAAAACTCAAACTTGAAAGTTTCTGGGGCGATGGGCAAAAGACTGGTTGTAGGAGTCGTCAAACCAGGCAGCACGCTAGGTAAAGACGTCATCATCTGTGAGATCTGGGCAGCCAGAGGTTGTCATCCTAGGGCATATTCCGGGTTGAATGTCTTTGTGGGTTTTGCAACCTACCTTTTGAGAGTGGGGTGCTTTACTAATTCGAGTAGTAGGCCTAGAGCGTCATCTGCGAGCTGAATATCTTTGTGGGTTTGGCATATTCCAGGCTGAATATCGTTGTGGGCTTCAATTCATCAGTCACTTTAATTCTTTCTTAATTAGAAACTCATGTTATTAGGCTCGGCAAAAGTATTTTTCAGTGTAAAGCCTTATAAGCACTTGTGTGAAGCAAGTGCGTGTAGCAAATGTGGAATTGCACTTATTGTACATGTTGATCTGTTCAACTCATCTTTTATTGTATTTGTAGTTTTCGATGATAGATTTCACGCCATGACAATTGGATTCAGCTTCCACCACTTGCCCCACTTTGATTGCTTCTTGTGTTGTCTTTGTTCTCCATCCTCACTTTCCCTTAACCAAGTAATCACTAATCTCTAGTCTCACGCGTTCACGCACAACAATGATTAGTAAAAATTCTCTTACAAGTTACAACCATTCTCTTAAATAACAGCATAGAAATTTCAAAGGGTTGGTCTAGTGGAAAGCGAGAGCAAAGAGTTGGAGTTCCGAGTCCGAATTCAAACTCCCATAGATGCATATCTTAGGGCCAGCGACTATGATTTTGTGTATCATTTGATCCTTGTGTAAAAACTATGATACTACCTCATGGCTCATGCAGTACCAGAACTACATGGAAAAAGAAGTCAGTTTATCACCGTGAGATACCTCTTATAATATTTTGTTATCAATAAAATTTTCTTCGTACCGTTAAGGTTTTCCAAAAAAAAAAAAAATCCCTTCCATCAAATTACCGTGTCTCATTGTAATACTTGTTCATATAAAGTCGATTTATATTAGAAAATGAAATTATACTTGTATCCTTTTCAACCACATTGACTTGAATGACTTTCAATATTATTAATTGATTTTGAGGTTATTCACGTGTTGAGATCCACAATGTCAAGTATCCCCAGGTAAAAACACAATGTTATTCATGTGAGACGCTGATATATTGTTTGATTGTGGATGAAATCGGGATAAGAAATCAAAAACCGCTATTGGTGATAATTTTCAGGATCGTGTTAGAGATATCAAATTTTTTAAATCAAACTACAAATTAAATAATGTATCATTAATAATAAATAAATACATTAATCAGTACTTAATTAATAATTCAATTATTTACAATCATATTATTTAATTTAAAAAATTTGATCTTTCCAACGGTATCGTAATCCTCGCAAAATAGAAATATCATCAAATAATTGATTATTGGTGTTCTTGTCTGGAACATCTCCATCCACAAGCTTTAATGGTACTGAAATTAATCATCAATCGACGACAAAAGGTTTGACAACGACTGTCCAGTGTCCTCTGTAGTTGCAAGCACGCATAGGAAAGCAAATGACATTTTTGGGAGGGACCACGTGGTTGAGAGATTCTTCAGTATAATTGGCATCCGAAATATATATCACGTGTCATTATAAAAATAGTAAGATATATATTTTAAAAAGTTAATAACAACTTAAAAAATAAAAGTTTCCATTGAAAAATTTCTGCAGGTGGTCCACGTTTGATTCCCCGAAAGATCCCAGATTTCTGTTTCTTTTTTCCAACTTCCATTTGTGTTGTTTGAAGTTTCTGTTGCGTCTCCAATGTTTCCTTCTTTCTTGTGAAACCTCAAAACTCCGGAAAAACACTTGTGACTGTCACAGTCTCACAGACATGGTTCTTCCGAGTAGTCAGCTGCACAGCTTGCAGCTCTGCGTTTTGCCTTGTCGGGTTCCCGTCTCCAACCGTTTTTCTTCCCCAAAAAGGTATTTAGAATTTCATTTCCTCATCTTTTCAATCACCAAGTGAGGGTTTTTTATGATGCCAGTTTTTGGTTGTTTGATGGCATTGGCATTCATATGGGTTTTAAAGGGTTTATTCCGTTAATTGGTTAATGGACTAATTGTAGCAAACGTCCTTGAACTGTAGTTCGAGTTGCATTTTCGTGTATGAATCCGAACGTTAGGTTCTTTAGCGTCCGAATTTGGTCCAGGTTTGCACTCTTGGTCCTGAAAACCAATTCATTTGAACCCCATCACTTGGTAGTGGTACTTGGTTGTTGTTAACCTTCAAGTTTCATGCTTTGTTTCTTGGTAGATTTTATATGTTCCTCTGATTCCTAAGTATTTGTCAGCTGGGTAGTACTTGAAATTCTCAACTGTTGATTGTAATGCGAATTGAGAGATTTCGGGTGTTCAACTGTTGGGTAGTGCCGAATTCTTTTGATGCAAGTGTGAACTTGTTGGAGTTTGAAGTTTGGTAGATAAAGGGGCTGGCTCAGTTGCCTGGAAGTTTAGTTTCTGTGTTAGTACCCGGATGGAGAGGAAGTACGACAACAAGACTCATTGTTTTTTCGATTCGGGAGTAGGGCTTGAAGTAGAGGGATAACGTTTGCACCCCTCACCTGAGGAACCCAACCTAGCCTTAAGGAAGAACTTTCACATCCGGCAGCAGGAATTGAACCTACAATGTTACCGGCTCTAATGGCGGAGAGAGAGTGATCAAAAGATGAGTACTTTCCGTGAGGACTTATCTGGATTCATTACGCCCTTTCTTTGCAGATTGACATACACGGTTTCTGATATTCTAAATACTTCAGCTCAAACTCCTGCATATCTTCGAGGAAATTGTCTGCTTAAACCACCTTATTATTTTAACTAGTACTAAATGCCTTTCTCATGCTGTTGCCTATTTAAAAGTATGTGTTCCTCCTGTAGAGTAGGAGTTTGATGACAATGATGAAAACGGTCAGTTAATGTGCGATGCCATATACATAAATTCTCCGTGTCGAGCTCTGTTTTATAAGCCCTTATCATCTGTTCGGTATTTACAGAACCAAGATGCACGGTTATCACATTTAAGTTTTGCAAGCAGCATATGGTGTTATGAATGAAAAGCTTTCCGATTTCTATCTCATGCATGTTGTGATAAATACCATATTATGTAACTGACAGAAATTGTAATTTGGAGTACAGTTGTTGATGTCTGTATTTGTGCAACCTAGTTATGATACATACATTGGGGCAAATATTGATGCACAGTTATCCTGAGTTTTAGCGTACACGAGCCATATGATGCTAACTTTGATATGATACTTAACAGGAAATTAATGCCATGCCACTTTTGGTGGATCAAATCTCCGTCTTTACATGCATGTAGTTTCAACAGAGGTGAGAATATTGTTTGTATGCTTTATCATGTGTGAATGCATTGATATTCTGCTTTATATTTTGATCACTCACTAGGGATATCTTACATTTGTTTATTCTTTTTACAGGAAAATGTGAGGCCAGTTCTCAAGGGGCAGAAAATAAGTTAGATTCCACTGTGTATATAAATGTTGAAGACGATTCGAATGACAAACTCTTTAGTGCAGACCCAATTAATATTTCTCAGGTGAGAGCATTAGATAGAAATTTTTTTATTTATCTGTTCAATTTCTAACGAGAGCATTAGATGGATGAATCTGCATTAGATATAATTGTTTTTTAATCTGAAAAAAAGAACAAATCAGTTTTGCTGAATTAGAATTGATTAAAGCGGATAACAGCTTAAACCCCTTTCGAGGTTCCTCTATTTAGTGGATTCACCCGTTTACTCTCTGTTATCAACTATTTGTATCCATGATAACTTGAACAAACTCATCATATTCTGAATCTTTTAATTCCGGGGAAATCTGCTGGCTTCAGATCTTGCATTTTATTCATATCATGGCAGCTACTAGTATTTAGTAAATTTCTTGATGGAATTTGGTGTATTTGCAGGTTCACCTGACTAAAGTCATGATGGGATTGGTGTCCTTTTATTTCTCAATTAGACTGGTGCAGTCAAGTATTTTTAATACTTTCATCAAGTTTGTCCAAGCAAAACTTCCCTATATCATTCAAACTTTCGGGGCTGCCACCTTGCCCTTTGCCTGTGTTTCTAATTCTTTGAATAAACCCGTGCCTCGTCGGTTGGATGTGTCTTTTCCTTCATTTCAAGATATTAGATGGAGCTTTGCACGGTTACTGTATCTATTTAACATCCAACTTGATAAAAATGTTGCCACGTAAGTGAAGATTTTGGATAGAGCTTTGCAAAGCTACCGTTCTCGTTTGGCTAAATTCTTTTGTAAATGTTTTTAGGTTCTTTGTGGTGCTCCTGGTAGCATGCTTCTCATTTGTTATCATTGGTGGCTTCCTATTCTACAAGTTTAGGTAACCTATAATCCTTTCTAAGAGCAGGTCGAATTACTTTCTCTGGCATATTCTGCTTCATGTTGCTTTATGGTAGTTCATTATAGCAATCTTTTTCTTGGTGTCTAGACTATTAGATTGATATACATTGATGGCCCATTTCATAACAGCTGAAGTTTTCTAATACGGTATCACCGTATCAGAGCTTTGGTAGCAGGAGGTCCTGGATGTGGAACCTTCAATCCGTTCACTACTTTTTTGGTGCAGGGTGGGGTTTCAGCTATATTTTTCTTTCTGTTTGCCTGGCAACATGGAAAGCAAGAACGGGTTTTGTGTAAGGGACGGTGTTAGATTGATATACATTGTTGACCAATTCCCAAACAGCTTAAGCATTTGGGGTCTAATCGTTGTCTATCACAAATGAATTGCTGAAAGAATATGGTTTTGTCTCTTCTATCCAATTCTTTACAAGGATCTCAGCATCTTAGACCAACAATTATTTTATATTCTAACACTCCCGTCAAATGCTGGCCTCTTTTCACCATTAAAGGCCAACATGTGGAATTCAACTTATATTGGTTACACTTGTATGATTTGACCAGGATTTCCTGCTTTGATATCATGAGAAAGTTTGTTGTTATCACTACTATTCCAAAAAACTTGAAGCTGTTATGATGTCGGCTGACAATTATTTGATATTGTAACGGTTCAGCAGTCTTATTAATGGTATTATTTTTAAATGAATTTATTCCTCATGCTTGTTTACAATCTGAATGCATTTCAAATTACACAGGGGTAGTAAGGAGTCTTTGGAGGACTGCTTCTGGGAGGCTTGGGCATGTCTGTGTTCATCATCGACACATCTAAAAGTGTGATGTCGTTTTCTACTTTTATCATTTGGTTCATTCTATAAGCTTTCGCTCATTCTGTATTTTCTTAAATGATTGTAAATAACATGTATTGTACGATGTACACTGCAGCAAAGAACACGCATTGAACGTGTTATTGGTTTTGTTCTTGCAATATGGGGCATATTGGTTTACACTCGCTTGTTGAGCACAATGACTGAACAGTTCAGGGTAAGTTCTTGAATCATGGAACATTATCGTACATCTAACTTATATGTAAACGGCATCCTTATGGCCATGATTTGCACAGACCAATATGTACAGGCTCAGAGAGGGCGCACAAATACAAGTTCTGGAGACTGATCATATCATTATTTGTGGAGTGAACAGTCATCTTCAGTTCATACTGAAGCAACTAAACAAGTATCATGAAATTGCTGTCCGCTTAGGTACTGCTACAGCTAGGTAATCTAATACTTGTACTCGGACAGAGGTTCTTATATCAGGATTGTGTGGTTAAATTACTGGCTTGTGTTGTTGTCTTGCTTACATGTTCACAGGAGGCAGAAAATTCTTCTTATGTCCGATCTCCCAAGAAAGCAGATGGACAAGCTTGCGGACAATTTAGCCAAAGATCTTATTCATATTGATATCCTTTCAAAGAGGTGCGGCTATAAGAAATCTTCTAAGTCATCTCCGTCTGATTTGGAAGGCCTCGGTGCAATGAATATAAAAATTAACAAAGTAATAAATGATGTAATAGGTAATTGGATTTGATAATAAAATAGAGACTTTGTGTGCTTCTGATTCTTACATTGAGGCTCTACTCTTACAGTTGCAGCCTTAGTTTAACAAAATCATTTGAAAGAGCCGCTGCCAACAAGGCACGTGCAATAATTATACTGCCAACGAAGGGTGACCGGTGAGAACTTGATCAACTTTAACTTCTATGTGAGAGATCATCTTAGAGTATACAAGATTTTGGTTAAAGTTTCTTTGGAATTTCCTAGTTTATTACAAATTTCTTCTCTTTCAAACGTGTTTTGACTTCACATCCTCATCTGTTTAGGTATGAAGTTGACACCGATGCTTTTTTGTCTGTTCTGGCTCTTCAACCTATTCCTAACATGGAATCTGTCCCCACAATTGTTGAGGTATATCACTAATCTCTGTGTCTTCGTACTAAACTTTATTACAAAGTGTGCTAAAACCATGTTAAATTTTCCCTCCCCAATGAATGCAGGTTTCAAGTTCCAATACGTGTAAGCTCTTAAAGTCAATCTCAGGGTTAAAAGTAGAGCCTGTAGAAAATGGTGCATCAAAATTATTTGTTCAATGCTCTCGTCAAAAGGGACTCATAAAGATCTACAGGCACTTGCTTAATTATCAAAGTATGGTACAAGTCTCTTTCGAAGAAATAACTAATTTTCTCGTGAGGATGCTTATGAAATTCTATTTTTGAACCCTCAAAGTTAACTTTATGCATTACCAAAAGGACATGTGATTAACGACCAACAATCGGAAAGTTACAGATGAAATGTTATTGCTGTAATGATAATTTCTCCCATTTTATCAGTTGTGCATTTATTTGTAGGTAATAAATCGATACCTTGAGGCCCTACTATCTTTACAAATATCAGTTTGAAATCTTTAGGCGGTAACTAGAAATTAGACCTGTCAACCCAAGTCATGTGTTGTTCTTTTTACTACGGTGATTACTTCTAAATCATGTTGGTTATCAGGCAACTGGAACCATCTCTCCGATCATTTCTGAGATGGCACACTAATTGATATCATTTCTGCTCAGTGCAGAAAATGTATTTAATCTTTGCAGTTTCCCAAGTCTAGCGGGGATCAAGTATAGGAGGTTACGACATGGGTTTCGAGAGGTAACACCATCTGCCAAATGTAATTCTGCTAGTGAAGAACTTATTGCGGCTGGCTGATTTGGAATTTCTCTGACTGGATATCCCTTTCAGGCAGTTGTTTGTGGGCTTTATAGGAACGGGAAGATAGACTTCCACCCCAATGACAGTGAAATCTTGCGGGAAACTGACAAAGTATGAGAAGTTCTGGACTTAATTTACATTTTTAATTTGAACTAAAACAAGCACCAGTAACTTTGAGATTTCTTTTGACTTGTGAAAAATGGAATCATAAACACAATGTTTGTTAAAGTTTTGTTTTGTAAATTTCTCTACACACCGATGGTTGATTAGATTGTTTACTTTCGCAGTTCCTGTTTTTATTTATCATGAGCAGACAATTAGACAAAAGTGCGGTAAAATTTGATAATGGCAAAATAGAAGAAAGAAACTAAGATGATCATGGAAACCTGAGCGATTCACTCTGTGACTGCTTCATTTGCTTTGGTATTTGCTTTATGTTGTTTTGCTGGCTGAATGGATCGTGGTTAACCATCATTTTTATTTATGAGCTCCTAACATTGTGCACTTTCGTCTTGTAGGTATTATTCATTGCACCTGTTAATGGGAGTAAGACACCAGATGTTACTTATTCGAATGTTGTCAAAGAAATAGGCGCTGATCAAAGTTTGGATGATCTAGAAACAAACGGTGGTACTCACCCGCATTCCTTGCAACTGGTGAAAACAAGACTTGAGAACATTGTCAGGCGTCCCAAGAAACCAGGCTCTAAGGTGTGACTTTACTAAGACATAATTGCTTGAAGGCCACCAGGGCTTAATAGATTTGGTCTCCAACTCTGAATAAATTTGTTCTTACTAATGCAGGCTTCAGATTATAATCTGGGACCAAAAGAATTTATACTTCTGCTTGGATGGCGCCCCGACATCGTAGAGATGATTGAAGAGTATGACAATTATCTTGGACCTGGCAGTGTTGTGGTATGTTCTAATTCGCTTGGAACTCTTTGTGGATCCTATACTCAGCAATTTCCCTGAACTGTAAAACAATGTTCTAATTAGTCAAGGTGTATTGTTAATTACGCAAGTGCATGTGTGATGGAATCGTGGAGAGGTAGTTATATTAAATTGATGCAAGGTACTCCAAAGTAACAGAAGGCGGTGAAAATTGCTAATATATCAACTGCCCTGATCTGTAAAGCATTCGTAAACCTACATTGTTACTTACGCAAGTACATGTGTGATAAAACTGTGAAGAGGTAGCTATATTAAGTGGCTGCAATGTACTCCAAAAGTAATGTGAAGGCGGCGAAATCGCCAACAAATCAATTGGGATGTTATTGCAATTTTCTTCACCTTAAGGAAGCATGATAGAGACTAAGCAATACTAGAATTTTTTGTCTTCACAACCAGGAATCATTGTTTTATATATGCAGGAAATTCTGTCAGATGTACCGTTAGAGGACAGAATGAAGACGAGACAAGTTTCTGAACACGGAAAACTCAAACACATCAAGGTTTCTCATCGGGTACTGCCTCACTCTTTCAACCTAGAGAGTGGAACCTTCTGGTGTCATTATGGATTTCGTTTCTTTCTCGATACTAGTTTTCTCTGGAAGTTTCCTTTTTTGCCCTTTAAAACTTCCATTTTTTTCAATGTGCTGCAGATTGGAAATCCATTGAACTTTGAAACCTTACAAGATACCATAGAGCATTTCCATAATTCATTGAAGAACGAAGATGTTCCCTTGTCGGTGGTTGTAATATCCGATAGAGAATGGCTTCTCGGAGGTGAACACACTTGAATTCCTCCCTCCCTTCTCTTTTCTTGGTTTTATGAAGTTTAAATTAGCTTTTGGTTGCATTGTGTTAAAGTACCCTCTCTTCAGATCCAACCAGGGCAGACAAGCAATCCGCGTATTCTCTTCTTCTTGCCGAAAATATTTGCAACAAACTTGGTGTAAAGGTAGGTCAAGTTCATTTAAACATCAGTACCTCATTTCCAATTTTGTAAAATTTCGAACTCTGAGTTTAATTAATTAAATAGTTTTCACAATAACTTAGTCATAGTTGTCACCTAGAGCAGACAAAGGAAGTAACAAAGTGGTGTACTGCAGGTACAGAATCTTGTTGCAGAGATCGTGGACTCGAATTTGGGCAAACAAGTACGATGCAGCAGACTTTTCTCAATGAATATGATTTTTCTATCAAATATTTTTCCATATTAACATTATTATACACTCCAAAATCCCTGCAGATCATGAGAATTAAGCCGTCCCTGACTTACATTGCCTCAGAGGAAGTAATGAGCCTCGTAACAGCCCAAGGTATTGAATCATTGTACTAGACTTAGTTCTCACCACATATATAATGGTCAAATTCCAAAATAACAAGTCATTATTTGATTGTGCTTATCAGTTGCTGAGAACAGTGAACTAAATGAAGTGTGGAAAGACATTCTTAATGCCGAGGGTGATGAAATATACGTAAAGGTAAGCACCTTGAATCCTGAATTTTAATATGCTATGATTTTGATCCTGGTTGGACGTTGTCTTTTTTATATTTTCAGCTACAGGATTTGGATTGGATATCCGTTAAAACTGTATATTTAAACTTTGCCTGTTTTTGTTCCAACAGGATATCAGCCTCTATATTAAAGACGGAGAGAACCCTTCGTTCTTTGAGCTTTCTGAAAGAGCACAACTGCGGAAAGAAGTGGCAATAGGTTATGTGAAAAACAACAAGAAGGTAAAAACATCTTGATTTGATTCGGCTCTGAAATTGGTTTAGACATCTCATTCATATCTTATGTCACGGTGCAGGTTATCAATCCAGTTCCCAAGTCCGAACCCCTCTCCCTTGAGTTGACAGATTCGTTGATAGTTATATCTGAACTCGAGGGAGAACAACCTATCGTTCTGTAGACTCTACATTTGGTCGCCGGTCCATTGTTTTCGTTGCTGTTGAGTGTTATATGATTTCAAGTTGAAACGTTCACCCAAATTTTGGTCGTGAAAGTCTGAATCCCATGCTAAATAGAAGCACTCATGTTTTGACAGTGAAAATGTTCTCCGAGCTTGTACCATAGAACCGGCATTAGCACTCATGTTTTGCAGTATTAGCATCTTTTCTGATGTGAAACACTGTAACACTGGTGCAGGGAACACACAAATTCATGGAAATTTGTCCAATAAAGGAAATCTGGAGGTTGAGTATTCACCCCCTCCTAGAATATTGGATTAACAATAACAAGTATTGTTTGCCATGTTACTATACCTTGATATTGTCTTTAGAATAATGCTAGGTGCATCAAGTTTGTGCACTAAATTTGTACACACCCAATAATGCCACACCAATCATATTTACACTTTAATTCAAGTTGGGAATTTGATTAATAATTGTAATGAAAATTTAGGAAATACCCCAAAATGGGACATTTTCTTAATCTTTGGACAGAAATAAGATTTTTTGAATATGCACAAAGCATGCACGCACCATGCACAGTTGCTGGACAGAAATAGGATTTTCTTACACCTTGAAATGACCTAATTACCCTCATATGTAAATAGGTTATCTCCTCCCATTTTTTGATTTCTCTCTCTACTCTCTTTCTGTCAAAGAACCCTAACGATGCACTCACCCTTTAACAACCCACCTCACCAGGCAGCAACCCTTTCTTTCTCATCAATAGCCGTCCTTTCACCCATCCCCTTTCTCTGTTTTCGAACTGGTGACCCAAGATTCAGATCACATCTAACTTTTGGGTGGCAAGACAATTCCCATCTCACAATCCCAAAAGCTTGGTGTGTAATGGATAATAATTCATCCAACAAAGCTCTCATAAAGGTCGCAGGTGGGATTAGATGAATCAACATGAGCCAAGCCACTCAGTATTACGGTCTGGTGGTATTACTCTTCACTTAGAAATGAGAGGTCTTAGGTTCGAATCTCGTGGATGGCGAATTCGATACCAAATTAGGTTGCCCATTGTGTGGCTTAGCCAAGCTCCCCCTCCCCTTAGTGTAAAAATATCGATGTATTAAAAAAAACATGAGCTAAAGCCCAATAAGAGTGATGTGGGTTTCTTTACGATATTTGGGGAATAATTTTTTTTAATTTTTTAAAGGTTTGTTTATGGGTTTTGATTTCAAAGTGCAATATTTATGAGTATTAATTTTTGGGTTCATATGTTTTATGGCTGCTGGGTTTCTTGGCTTTACCTATATTTTGTGAGTTCTTGGGTTCTATGGCTAAGGTCAAATGTTTCTTGGCTTTGGCTTCAATTTTTTTTCAGAAAACTATACATTGTATGCACACGAGATGCATAAAGGAGGTCAAATTGGGGTTTGTGCTCAATTATTGTAGTCTAATTTTGACATAACGCAATTAACAATGACACAAAATCAGACGCCCTATACGATTCGAACCTATGACATCGGGTTTTGGAGACTTAAGCATGCTTTGTTCATGCTTTATGCTGTGCTTCTTTTCATTTAAGAAAGCAAACATTGTTAATGTTACCAAAAACTTTTCCCTTTTCCATTTACTAACAAAAATACATGAGAACTAAATTTGAAGACAAGTAACGGAAAAGAAACGAATCTAGTCCCTATTAAAAACATTTAACATATCACAAAAAAAGTTCATTTCTTGATGCCATCTACATGAATTGCAGCTACTGAATTTGTCATGGCACCAGAAATCCCAATAGGTTAGACTGTGAAAGGACCTTGTGCACTTCCACAATCGCTGCATGCTTTGGCGGCAACATTGTCCTCATGAAGTTTTATTATTCTACTTCTAACTTCCCTATCCACCCTAATTGACCAAAAAAACTGCCAAGCTTTTTCTCTACATTTCATTACACTTACCAATTTCTGAGAGAATGTAGAAGGTTGAGGCCTCTCTCTTTTTCACCCCCCTGGTGGCCACACCAAGATTGCACTGTATATGTATGTTGATGCTTGATGACCCTTGGAAATCGTCGTCTTCAGAGACTCAATTACGAGTTCAGAATTATTGTATCGGAAGACCCATCGCATCCCTTGTGTGTACAGGGCCTTAGGATTGTTGCACTCCCTGCACCTGTTCCAAAAGCTTGTACACTTCTTTATGTGTCCTCTGTGAAGTCAGTGAGTTGACCCTTTCAAATCTCTGAATGCTGATGTGTTTGAAGATGCGGTCATGTTCGGCGAGTTGGTTGAACTTCTTACACACCATGTTTGTTGAATATAAGGAACGAAAGAAGCAAGAAGTAACCTTGGTGGTGAGTATTTCCATAAGAAACTTGTCCGAAAAAGATTTTATGAAAGTTGAGGTTGTTGTGCCTTTCTTCATAATTCTGCCTTTCTTCATCGTTCTGCAACTAGATAAGGTGGTTTCTGCTTGGACAAGCATGAATAAATACACCACCTCTGATGCAACTCAAAAGTCATTCATGCACAATTTCGTAATTAATTATCACAATTTCCTAATTATGCCTATTTTTTTTAAGCTTCTTGTTTGTGTATGCATAATAACCAACTGGATGAGGTGGTTGAGACTTTACAACCCAACCATGCATGCACAATAACCAACTATCATCACTTTTAATTCAGACAACCCTCGAGAACCCAACCACACACCAAACCTATGGGACCTGTCATTGACTATTATTTGTACATTTTGGGTTCGTTTAGGGGACATGAAGATGTTGTGTGCATATGCTGTGCATTTCATATGCACTACATATGCGTATACTGTGCATGTGTTGTGCATGTTCTGTGCATGGAATGTGCATTTCTTTGCTTGTTAGTCATTCATGCACAATATCCAAAGAAAATAATAAAAAGATGGACAAAGCATTGATGAGTGGGAAAAAGTGGCGGCAAGATAGATCGATGACATGGTAATGATGACACCTTGAGCTAGTTTTTGTAATTATACCTAGTTTTTAAAGCTTCTTGTTTGTGTATTTGTATGAAGAAAAATTTTAAAGTATAAAGTCCAATAGAATTACGAATTTAGTAATACATGAAGGACTAAAGGAAAATAAAAAGCTGGGTTGGAATTTAAATGCTGCGATTACAACAAAATAAAACGAACTAAAAAACATACTTAGTACCTATCTCTACCACATAATACATCACAAAATATATTCACTTCCTGATGCCATGTACAGGCATTACATGTAGTGAATTTTTCATAATCATATACATCCTAATGCGTTCGGAGTGTGATTGGACCCTGTGGACTTCCACAATCGCTACAAGTGATGGCAGCGTTGTCGTGGTGAAGTTTTAGGATTCGGGCCTTTACTTCCCTATGCACCTAAAAACCCGACAAACACTGCCGAAACTTCTCTCGGCATTCCATTACACTCAACTATCCCGAGTTGTGAACAATTAAGAGAATAGAGAAGTTTGAGCCCTTCATGCTTGGAATCCCACCCATGGCACACCAAGATTACACCGTACACGTACATTGTTACTTGATGGCCCTTCGAAATTGCACTCTTAAGCCGCTGAATTCTGGCTTCTTCCTTATTGTCTCGGAAGAAGTATCGTATCCCCACCATGTAGAGGGCCTCAGGGTTGCGGCACTGGATGCAACGATTGATGAAGTTTGAGAATTTGTTAGATGTGCACCATGATCTAAGCGGGTTGACGGTCTCAAAGTCTATAATATTGATGTGTTGGTAGATGTAAGGGTCATCAGCTATTTCCTTGAACTTCTTCGATAGCATCTTCGCTGAAAAGAGGTCCCTTAATGAGCGGGAAGCAACAATGATGAGAATTTTGAGAAGAACATTGTCAAAAATAGATTGCATAGAGGAAGAGGTGATGCGGCATTTCTTCATCATTTTCAACATAAACCCACAAGATAACTTAAATAGATGATGAATAAGGGTCATTTAAACGGTGCAACTTCCCATCACAAAAAGAGTCATTCAAACGGTGCAACTTCCTATGACAAAAAGTTAACTTCTTATGTATGTAAGAATTCAAAAATAAAACCATGAAATACCATTACAGAAGTAAATTAATGATAATCGCCCTCCGTATACAACGCATGCGCATTACATGCACAACACACGCACATTATGTCCACATACTATGCACATTGAATAATCTCATATGGTCGTTGTGAAGTCAAGACTTTTACGTTTGGCTTTCCTTGTCAAATATTGTAATTAAACTACACACATGCTTAATATAGTTTTAGGCTATACTCTGTTTATAGGATGTTGCTGCTGGATTAAAGTTAAAGATGTAGCACTTTTCACCTCAAAAGGTTTATTCATGTATGTCTATTTCATATCTATATTCGTGTTGCATTATGTCTAGTTTGATTGTCTAGTCAGTTTTGCACGCTGACTTCCAGTTGTATAGGCACACAAATTAAGATAGCCTACATGGGCTGACTGACACCTTTATCCTGGTGGTTAGTTTCTGGCCATCGATCTGGCTAGATCTCTTTTGCAGCCGACAAGTGTGCTAGGCATAAGTTAGCTGATGAAAATTAGATTTCCTTGGGTAGATCTGTTCCCTAGGGTTTTTGTTTTTTTTTTTTTTTGGGTTTAGAATTTATTTTAGAGTGAGAGAGTTGCTTTGAGACCTTTGAGCTTGCCTCTTCTCCATATATGAAACCATAACTGTCAAACATTCTTCATGCATTAAAAACCAATCATTAGGAAGTAGGTTTGCATTGTTTTCATGGTCTTGCATTAAGTTTCAAATCCATATATAGACCTGTTTTAGGATTATCATCAGTTTCTTCCTTTAAACGTTTGACTGGACAAATTGACTGGTCATTGAATCCAGATTTTACATAACCATCATTGTTATATCATCTGCATTGGTTGTGTTGGTTCTTGATGCCACAAGGTAATGAGCTCAGAATGAGCTACCACTTCGTGAAGACTATATGAGTTCATCTCGTGTAAGGCAAGGTTGCACAAAGGTAAAGCTGCTTCATAGATAGGGTTCTAGGAATTGTGCTTTGTGTGAACCTTTGTTTACACTAATGGATTGGGCTTAGTGGTGAGTTCTTGGTTTTTTCTAGGTTTTTCCGGCGAAAAACTCCTTTTGTTGATTACTGTTATTCTTGCTCAAATATCTTGTTAATTTGCATGTTACACATTGACTCTAGGGTTTACAAATAGATATGTGTTGTCAACTAAGTTTAACAAAGTTTACATGTACACTGAACTAGACCTTTGTTAACTAGAGTTAGGTTAGTAAACCAAGTATAGTTGTTTACTTTCGGTTTTGGTAAATTAATAAATCTGGTCTTAGTTGATTGGTGACACTGACTAGTCAATCAAGCATATATCGAATTTCAAATTGCAGGATATTCCGCTTGGTACCAATTTCAATTGGTATCAGAGCCTTGCTCTAGATATACTTATAGTGGTTTCTGGGAGTAACTGGTATTGGGTGGAATCTCACCATGGATCGTGAACGTTTTGCTGCCTTTTACAATTCTCGTCCATACTTTATGGAACTAATTATGCTACATGGAGTGAAAAGTTTCAAATCTTTTTGGAAGATTAAGACTTAGTTGCTGCTGACTATCTTACCCTAGAATGGAGGGCATCGTCAAGTAATGTTAATGGTGAATTAGTGGTTAAGCCTAAGGGTGAATGGACTCAAGGAAAAATTACTTCTGCCATGGCAAATAGGAAAGCCAGGAACGCTATTGTTTCTGCCATTTCGTCTAATCAGTTTGCTCATGTTCGTTATTGCACAATTGCCATTCAAACTCAAGACAAGCTCAGAATACTTCATGAAGGTGAGAAACAAGTGAGAGATCTAAAGCTCCAGATGACCATTTCAAAATTTAAGGATTTGAGAATGCTCAAGTATGAGACTTTCTCGGTTTTCTATAAGAAAGTTGAAATGTTAACCAATGAAGCCTATTTATGAAAAAATTGTTGTTCGAAAGATTTTGGTTGTTCTCAATGCATTCTCTGCCTCCAAGCTAAATGTGTGGTATCTTGACAGTGGGTGTTCTCATCACATGTCTAGGGATAAGGATGTCTTCCTATCTCTTTCACCTTTCAATAGTGGTAGTGTTGTTTTTGGTAGTGGAGATAAGTCTCAAATCACTGCAATAAAGGTTGTAAATATTCCTGGTCTACCTCAGCTTAAGAACATTAGTTATGTGGAAGGTTTGAAGTCAAGTCTTATTAGCATTAGTTAACTATACGATGAAGTGGTAGATGAAGTTTGCTTCTCTAAGAAAGGGTGTGGAATTGTGGATGAACATGGAAATAATATTATGGTTCTTCTAAGATCTGGTGACAATTGTTACATTCTAGATACTTCAAAAGTTGGCGATTCCTCCAAATGCAACAAAGCAATTGATGATGCTAATGTGTTGTGGCATAGATGACTTGGCCATGTTAACTTCAAAGATCTTCATAAGCTGTTAAGGGTTTACCTCATCTTTCAGTGTTTGATTATGTTTGTAGACCTTGTAAGTTGGGAAAGCATACCAAAGTGGCTCACAAAAGGTTGAATGATATTGCAACCTCCAATACTCTATAATTGATGCATATGGACCTCGTTGGCCCAATCCAGACATTGTTTATTGGAGGGAATAAGTATATTGTAATTGTGGATAACTTCTTTAGGTATACTTGGGTGTGTTTCTTGAGGGGAAAATCAGATACTTTTCCACAGTTCCTCACCGTGTATAAAGCAAGGATGAATGAATTTCTGTCCAGTCATCCTCCTCTTGTCAGAATTAGAACTGATCATGGTACCGAATTTGAGAATGCTCAATTTGATGAATTCTATTCTACTTATGGCACCAAACACGAATTCTCTGCTCCTATCACTCCTCAACAAAATAGGGTTGCTTAACGGAAAAATCTTGTTCTGATTGAGATGACTAAGGTTTTGTTGAATAACAAGAATCTAGCAAACTGCTTTTAGGCCAAAGCTATGAGCACTGCATGCTACATCTCAAATCTTGTGTTTCTTAGGCCAGGAACTGATGTGACTCCCTATGAACTCTGGAGAGGTAAAAAGCCAATAGTGAAGTACTTTAGAGTTTTTGGTAGTGTTTTCTATATTCTGAGAGATCGGGAACACCTAGCCAAGTTTGACACAAAGAGTGATGAAGGAATTTTTCTGGGTTACTCCAGCATAGGTCGAGCCTATAGAGTTTACAATCTTCGAACAAATAGAATCCATAAATGTCAAAGTTGATGACTTCATTGTTCCTCCTGCTCCTGATGTTGAAAATGCTGATTTGTTCTTTCCTCCCTTAAAGAATAAAGGTGATGCCTCTATTGAGTCAGATGAGTTGTGAAAAAGTGACACAGAGAATGAATCTAATACTGACCAAGATTCCCATAGCATGTTCAAGGACAAGCCAAAATGGCTAGAAGTCATCGAGATAATGAAATAGTGGGTCCTATTGACAAAGGTGTTAGAACTCGAAGGCAAATTGTTGATGAAGTTGCGAATGTGTGCTATGTGTCCTAAATTAAGCCCAAAATATTAAAGATGCCTTAACGGAATGGATTTTGGCTATGCAGGAAGAGCTGAATCAGTTTGAAAATAATGAAATCTGGTTGTTGGTCATCAATCGAATACCAATGTTATTGGCACTAAATGGATTTACAAAAACAAGTCTGATGAGTCATGAGATATGATTAGAAATAAGGCTAGACTTTTTGCTCAAGGATACTCTCAACTTGAAGGTGTTGGTTTTGATGAAACCTTCACTCCTGTTGCTTATCTTGAATATGTCAGACTTCTTTGTACTACTGCATGCCATTTAAAGTTCAAACTATTTCAAATGGATGTCAAAACCGCATTCCTTAATGGATATCTTAATAAAGAGGTTTATGTGGATCAACCAAAGGGCTTCGAGGATCCCCACACCTAGACGGGGTGTACAAACTGAGGAAGGCTCTTTATGGTCTTAAACAAGATCCACATGCTTGGTATGTCAGATTGTCCTCTCATCTTCTTGCTCATGGTTATACACATGGCTTAGTTGATAATACACTTTTTGTGAAGAAGGAGAAATCTAATGTTGTGATTGCTCAAGTATATGTGGATGATATTGTTGTAGGATCCACCTCTGATTCTCTTGTAAAGTAGTTCATTGATATGATAACCAGTGAGTTTAAAATGAGCCATGTTGGTGAACTAAACTACTTTTTTGAACTTCAAGTCAAACAAGAAAATGATGGCATTTTCATCTTTCAAGCTAAGTACACTAAGAATCTAGTGAAGAAATTTAGTCTTGGAGGATCAAAGGTTGCAAGATCACCAATGAGTACGTGTGCCAAAATTCATAAGGACTCTAGTGGCAAGGATGTTGATCAAACTTTATATAGAAGTATGTCTGGAAGCCTACTTTATTTGACTGCAAGTAGACCGGATATTGCCTTTGTAGTTGGGGTGTGTGCTTGCTTTCAAAGTTGTCCTAAGGAGTCTAATTTACTAACAATCAAGAGGGTTATCAAGAATGGTATCAGAGCCACTCTGTCATGTGGTGCGAGTATGCCGACGAAGACATCGGGCCCCTAAGGGGAGTGGATTGTAACATCCCACATCAGCCAACGGAGAGGGGTTGATGTGCCTTATATGTGCATGCTCCCCTCCCTATAACATGAGGCCTTTTGGGAACTCATTGGCTTTGGATTCCATCAGAACTCCGAAGTTAAGCGAGTTTAGGCGAGAGCAATCCTAGGATAGGTGACCCATTGGGAAGTTCTTGTCTGAGTTTCCAAAAACAAATCCGTGAAGGAATGGTAAGCCCAAATCGGACAATATCGTGCTACGGTGGAGTCAAGACTGGGATGTGACAGGTACAATGATGCTGACTGTGCTAGTTACGTTGATGATTGAAAGAGTACCTCAGGGGGAGTTTTCTATGTTAGGAACAATCTTATTGCTTGGTATAGCAAGAAGCAAAATTATGTCTTTTTGTCTACTGCCAAGGCTGAATATGTAGCTGCCGGGAGTTGTTGCATTCACTTGATATGGATGAAACAAATGCCTAATGACTATGGTATCTCTCAATCCACTTTTCTTGTTTATTGTGATAACATGAATGCTATTGATATCTCTAAGAATCCTGTTTAGCATTCTAGAACAATATATATATATATATATCATTTCATTATAGATCTCGTGGAAGGTAAAATCCTTAGCTTAACCTTTATGCCAATTGAAGACAGCTACCTGATATCTTCATTAAAGCCCTAGATAATCGAAGGTATGAAGATCTTCGAAGGTCTATTGGTCTTTGTGACATGAATTGAATAAGTTGTATAGCCTTGCTTCTAAGAGTTGAATATTTTGTCCAGTCTTTGTGCATGTTTTTATTCAGACGATTATCTGATCAGATAACTTTATTTTTGCTCTCTGTATACATCTCTTTTGTCATACATTATTAGTGATATGTGGATTAGCCTTGGATAATTATTCATTGTCATGTCAAAGGGTCACCCTATTCTCTCAGATGGCCTCCGCAAAATCATTTTTCTACTCATCCTAATCTTGAAGTGATTTTGAATTTAATGTACTTTGGTCCTAATTCAGTGGTAGTGACTTTACTTACTTTATAATCTGAACCAAGTGCCAATTCTCATCTTCTTTTTGTCCTCTTCCCAAATTAGAACAAATTCAATTGGGAGAGTTATAAGCAAAAGGGTGTCTTCAAAAGAAATAGTATATCATCAAAAATGGGAAAATCCTTTTATTTTGGCCTTCCATGCTATGTCATGTGTAGTACTTCAAGATCCCTTCAATAGGTCATATTTCAACAATTCTGAAAAATCCAATGGTGATTCATTAAAATTTCACTCTCATTCCAATGACCTTGGCATTTCTCAAATTGATGTCTCACTCAAAGTTATTCACCAAAGTTAACTTTTCTTCCAATGCTTGTGCCTTGCTTTTTGTGAGTCTTGCCTTATGTTCATATTATGTAAGAAGTGTTGTCTCTTTAAGTCAATGGATTATTATAAGTCTTGTTAACTTTGAAAATGCTTTTACGGTTAAGTGCTTGGTTCTATGATTTCAATATGACTATCACCAATCCTATTTCCTTACCTTGACACATCACAGTTGCATCATGAAAAAGTGTTCATCTGTGTATTACTATCCTTGAATGCCTTGAAGAGTTGTCTTTTGAGAATTGCATTGCATATTGTTTTGTCAAACACTTGTCTTATCAATATCTCTTGGAAGCATTGATATTCAAATTGTTTTGTTATTGTTCTCTTCTTGGCTTATGGTTTAGCTATCTTTTATTGGTGCAAAGATTTCAACTATCATCTTGACCTACATCATTTTAATAGGTTCTCTCCTTTTGTTTAGGACCATTTTTTTTACTCTAAACTGCTTCCATGTTGACATTCTTTGTTTCTGCTGAGTCCCTATTTCTCATCAGAAAAATACAAACTTTTAAGGGTTTGTTTATTGTGCTTGTTTCAAGCCGTGTCTATAATTATGAAGGAGTTTGTTTATATCAAGAGCATCACTTCTGGATGAGCTCGTTTATATTGCATGCATCCTTTTGGGGGGAGTTGGTTCATTTTCATGTGCTTACTTGTTGCTTTTCCAATTACTATTTCATTTTGGTTGGGCATACTTATATGATTTATTGCTAATTTTGATCTGCTGTGCTTATGCTGCTCCTGCCCTATGTTGTTTATTGCTTATTTGGACATTGTGTCTGTTATTTTGCCTTGTCTTTGTTTTACCATGAAAAAATAGGGGACTAAATATTAGTGTTTCTTACCTTTGTAAGCCTTTTACCCATGATAAATTTCACTTATTCTTGTCAAGAGTTATTCTTTTGCTGGAGTTGTTACTTGGTCTTCTTCCGTTGATTGATGTTCTCTTGAGTGTGGGTGTTGAGTGAAATTAGTTATAGGCTTGGGGTATTTTGTCAAGGAAAGCCAAATGGGGAGATTGTGAAGTAAAGACTTTTAGGTTTGGCTTTCCTTGTCAAATATTGTAATTTAAACCACACATATGCTCAATATAGTTTTAGGCTATACTCTATTTATGGGTTGTTGCTCCTGGATTAAATGTTCAAGATGTGGCACTTTTCACCTTAAAAGGTTTATTTCATACATGTGCATTTCATATCTATATTCGTGCTGCATTCTGTCTAGTTTGATTGTTTAGTTAGTTTTGCGCGCTGACTTTTAACTGTCTAGAATAATGGGGTAATTCTTATCCCTTTTGGTGACTAGTCTTGAAGAGAATCCCAACGCCAACATGCTAATGCCGAGTGGGTTTATAGTAATGTGTGGAAAAAATTTGATTTTTGACGTGCTAATATTGGGTATGTTCCAATTTGTGTTTCAGTTTAATTGCAGAAATTTCACAAAATTTTTCCGATGTGTGCATACGACATGCATATGTTTTGCAAGTTGTGTGCATAAGATGGCATTTCTTGCGCATGACATATTATGTGCATGGTATGTGCATATAACAAGGATACATAGTACACATGTTTGTTATCATAAAATACTTAGCTAATACATTGCACAACAGTAAAATGTCATATAATCCCATTATGGTTGGCGCGGTTCCTTTCCTTTCGCTAGTCGACATGAATCCTCAAAGCCCTTGTTGCGTTCCTCTTCTATTTCGGCCTTTTTTCTCCTAATAATGCTCATACGACTCAATATGGCCCTACGCTTCTGGAACAATTCAAAATTTAGGAATGTGATTGTTTCTACAAACGTGCCAGCCTTTGTTTTTTGCTTGCTTACATGGTAGAGCGTTTCGTTGGCTTCATTGTTGAGGTCCACAAGCTCATTTTTTGCCTTCATTAACTTGTGGTTCCAATACTTGCCAATGCCCGTCTCATGGTCGAGTCTCCTGCGGACTTGATCTATACTTTTCAGTGGCGTCTTTAAGTCCACACAACTGAACGATGATATAGGATTTGCCTTCGGAGACCCCGGAAGTGGAGGAGGTTCCATGTTGTACCACCCGTGGAACTCTGTGTTAAAGCCCTTAGTTTCATGTAGGAACTTGGACACGTTTGTGTTCTCAATCGTTTTAGCTATCTGAGAAGTCTAATTTTTGAGAGGGGGTTAATGGTTATTGCAACTATACGTAAGAAGCATATTTATACACAAGTCTACCATGATGAAGATGAAAACAGTTGGGTAATAGAGGGAAGGTTCTAAAGGTGTTTATGTGGTGAGGATGTGATGCATGTGACCTTCAAAAGTTGTAAGAATCCCCACCACTACTTTTTTGTCCCTCAACTTGAATGATGCTTCCAAATGTTGTTACTTCATTCCCATCATAAAGGTTAGTGTGTTATCAAATCTCACACCCCCTAGAACAGGCTGTGCATGGATTGGTCCAAGCATATCTAATTAGTTTGTAATGGTGGTGGGAATTATACATTGATCGGTTCGACAAGACATGGGTTCAAAACTTAGAGATTTTTACATCTTTTTATTTGGTTTTTATTTTTATTTTTTTTCTTTCTAAACCCATTGTAATGGTTTTAACTCATTGATTGAAGGAGATGACAAATGTGCATGTCATGTGCATATCGTGTACATATCGTGTACAATTTCTTTCATATTGAACGAAGACTTGTAATTTACAAACATTTTCAAACAAACACTTATTCCAGATCAAATTCACAAAAATTTGCAAGTTCATAACAAAATTAACAAATATTGAGCATTCTGTAACAAACCCACAAAGCCAAATCCACCAACGCAACTTTATGAATCTTCAATACCCTACACAAAAATTAAAACACAAAACTCTAAGAACGAAACCCAGAAATCTAAAATAACAAAACCGATAAACAAATAAAGATTTCTAGAACACATTTTGAGCCCTCTCTTCCCTAGCCCTCTTTTGTTTGACTTCCCATCTCTACAAATCCAAAAAACTTGATTGAACAAACAAGTAATTAATTGCAGAAATTGAGACAATGAACGAGTTAGAGAGAGAAAAAGAGATGAGAGAGAGATAGACGAACCTAATGTTAGTAGAAATATGGCTGCCGAAGCTTCGCTGGCTGAAAAGAATGCCACTTTCTAGCCAAAACACAAAATTTAGTACATATATCATATCTTTAAGGATAGAACATTGATGCAAACAAGAAACCCTCACTCGAAGCTTCACTCTCAACTTCTCTCTATTCGAAATAGGAGATTAGAGATCTGAGCTCAACCTAGAAACCCAAAGCTCACAGAGCTCTCTTGGCATCCTCTCTTCCAAATGAGAAAAATGATGACATGAGCTGAGGATTTTTAGTATTTATGTGGGATTTTAGCAATTTCGGTTTTGTGCATGGTGTGCATGGCTTGTACATGGCCGGTTTGTCATATTTTTGTCCCAAGATTAAGAAGTTGTCCTATTTTAGGGTATTTTCCTAAAAACTTATACAATATAGAATATGTAACGCTTTGATTTCAAAATTTCAGCAATCTTACAAGATGAGTTTCAAAATTTTTGCACTTCAACAAGATCAATTCCAACACTTTTACAAGAACAGGTTCAAAATTCTAGCATTTTTGCAAAATTAGTTTCAAAATTTTAGCATTTCTACAAGATCAATTTCAAATTTCCGGCAATGATGCAATATCAATTTCAAAATTCTAGCAATTTTGCAATATGAATTTCAAAATTCCTGCACTTCTATAAGATCTGTTTTAGAATTCCAACACTTGTGCTAGATCAGTTTGAAAATTCTTGCACTTCTGCAAGATTAGTTAAAAATCTCCAACATTATTGTAAGATAAGAGAATTAAAATAACAACCATGACATCGCCTCCCACATGAATAAGGTTTGTTCCTTTAAGAAATAAATTCAAAAATTTTGTCTCTCTCCAAATTATAGACATATAATATGGTTTTATATGTAATTTGTCCCTTTCTTCCCTAACGCCCCATCCTCTTTTCTTTTGTCATAGTTTCAATGCCGAAAGCCTCATATTCTCCAACACCTTCCAAAAACCTTGTCTCCTCAATCGACCCCACTCATATCTCCTCCTCCAATCTCTATCGTTCCTGCCCTCAAACCCTTTTCTTTTTCTTAGCAATGGCAACATCATTTTTCACCGAATACCAACCTACTCTTGTGAAAGTCATGATGACACCTAACTCAAATCTGGACGTCGACGAGTGAATATGTCTGTTTATGTCTTGGTACGAGAGAAGATGGATGTTTGTATTTCGATAAAGAAGAGAATTGGTGTGTTTGTGTGACAACCCGTCTCTAATTTTACGATTTTATAATTAAAATGTGAATTTATGAGAATACCTTAGTGGCGAGGGTATTGATTTTCGTTGATCGCTAGTTCATGACGCGTATGAACTATTACCTTACTGTATTTCAAAAGTATGTTAGTATGGATTGTTATTTATTATTTCATTTCATATTATTATTATATTTATTATCAAGGGTGGTTGGAAAAGAAAGGGAAAAAAGGGGGGCTACCTGATGGCAGCGAGGAAAAAGGAAATGAAGAAGGAACCGGAGAGAGAAGGGAGGTGGGACGAATCAGGGGAGGAGAGAGGAACAAGAGAACAAATCAGAAATGGGAAAAGGAGGGAAAGGAAGGAAGGTGAGAAGGAGGGGAAATTGAGCCTCCTCCTTGACCCGCGAGACCTGGCTAAGCATCAAGGCCAAATTCGTTCATTTTCCGGCCAATTTCCGGTGAATTGTGTTGAACCACTACCTGGAAACACCACCCTAGCCCTCCCTCTTCCATTTCCACCCAAAATTAGAAAGAATTTGGTGGTATTTTGGAGGAAAAACGGACTGGTGGTCAGTGTGGGCGTATGGCGGCAATCCACAAATCTTGAAGCTAACTCAACCAATTACCACCACCTTTAGGCTCCCCTCAACCCTAGGAGCAAAGCCCAAGCAATGTTTGAGGCGTTGGAGTGACTTTGGAGGTCGAATCGAGCACACCCACATATAGGGTTTTCGACGGGTTTTAGCAAAATTGGGGCTTTTCCCAACCAAATTGGCCTTGGTCACAGGTATGAAAGTTTCCTTACTCATTGAGATCTTCATTTATGTAATTTTTGAGAATTTTATAAATAGTTGAGTTTTCCAGCGAGCCGGGGCGGCCGACCGCCACCCGCGGCGGTAGGTGCGATGGAGCACAACTAGGGAGCCGACATTGCATTTTTATGTGAATTTTGTTATTTTAATTATGCTTTTGAGACCTAGCTGCTGTGGTTTGAATATTAATATGATTGTAGTATATGTTGGATTAAATAAATATATTCGGATTTGGTTTGAATTTTGGACATGTGAACTACGAATGGCTAAATCTCTGTTTAGGGTACAAAGGCAATCTAACGAGATGTTAGATGCAACCATATAATAATTGAGACAATAACCTTGTTTGAGGAATTGAACAATATGAGGGACATTGGTGGAAAATGTGAGATTTAACCTTATGATTTGGTGGTTAGATGTTGGTCATAAATCAATATGTGAGGAATCAAGGAAATGAAGTAAAGAAACATAAGTGATGAAGGTTAATTAAATTATCTAGTTGGGCTTATCACCGATAATTATTCCCGAAAATAAATAGTTCGGTATTAGAGCGTTATAGATTGTGCATTTTACGCCATATTATATATACTTGAAATGCTATGGTATGGGTGAGTTTTAGATTGCATCATGGCATATCCATAGGTATATTACCAGCACTTAATTATTGTGAATGCTTTGAAGTGCGAAGGTGAACGCAGAACGCACAGGTAAGTTCAGGTGAGTATATGCTGTGAAATGTGAGATGCATGGTTATGATTACATTTTATTTGAAATGATGGGGTTATGACATGGCTATATTTATGCTTTAGGCAACTCCGATCTTGTCGTACAGGTTGCAATGATAGGCAACTCCAATACTGTCGTACAGGTTGCCCATGAGTTGTACATGTTATAACAGATGTAGTTAAAGCTCATAAACCTACACCCCGATGTTAGTGCTCCTGCCCGTGGCTAGGGCATAGTCCTTCGTGTGATGTTCACCTTATGCACCTTACACTCACCTTGAATCCAAGGTAGGTGCACAGGTCTGTCGTACAGACCACTATACGTGGTTCCAACTCGTAGATGACCTGCGATTATTCGCAAAGTCTTCACGTGATCGTAGCACTTGAGCATACTTATTTACACCCAGTCATGTTGTACAGACCACTAGAGGTGGTTTCGACTCGTGTGCAAGAATATTTGATGAGCTATTGATTCAGCCGTATAAGCCATAATAGGTGGATCCAGTTGACATACCATTTCATATTGATTTATTTCACCTGGGTTACTTATTCTTGTTGAGATATTTGACACGGCATAACTGTGACACTGTTATTTTGGTTATGGTTTTGAGTTATAACACGCCCGTTATTTTTAGGAAATTATACAGGTGTTACGGCGAGGGGCTACTGCCTTTGGTAATTGAAATTGGTTTGAAAAGTTTTGTTTCACTTACTCACATTTTCTATTTTTGCACCCCTCTAGGTTCTAGCAGCAGAGTTTCGTATCGACGAGGATTTGTGGCATTTTTCAGTACAGATGTCTTCTTAGGATAGTATAATCATTATCTTACCTTATTGTACTATACCTATGCTCTATATCACGCGTGAAATGGGTCTAGACCCGCTCACCACGCACTCGTGTACTTAGGCACTTTTAGATTTTAATTTATTCACATTTTATACATTATCACACTTTATAGCTTTGTCACCTTTCAGGTGTCGGCTAGCACGTCTTGATTCGGGGTCTTAGTGGACATTCCGGTTCGGGGTGTGTCAGTTTGGTTAGCATGATAATAGGTGTTTGGGTGATAGTTTCATTTTATACGCATCATAAATCTAATGGGCCACAAAGGAAAGTCAACAAATTGGGTATTGAACCATGTGTACCCAAGTATTATCCTAAACAATATACTTAAAAAGTAATAAAATATCAAGAGTGTTAAAATTTAAAAATAGTTATATGTTGCAAGAGGCAAAATTTAGCATGATTGGAAAACAAACAAAAATTTACTGAAGGGCTATGTTTAGCTCTATGTGATTGGAAATGGTCAGAATGAAGACTTTTTAGCCAAAATGGTCCTCTAAGATTAACATAACTCTTCACTTTGGTTTGTGAGATTCAAAATTGATAGAACTGACCCCTAAATTTATTGGCATCAATCATTTTGGTCATTCCGTGAAAAATCTCCTTTAGATAAGGAAAAATTGACAAAAATACTCTCAATTTTTGTCAAATTATTTTGGGAAATGCCTCAAAATGGGACAATTTCTTAATCTTGGGGCCAGAAATAGGACAAATATGCATATGCAATGCGCACGCGATGCACAACAATTGGACATAAATAGGATTTTTTCTTACACCTTCAAATGACCTAATTGCCCTTGTATTTATATGGGTTAATTTGCCAAACCAAGTCAGCATTTCTTCCTCCTTATTTAAAATTATGTGGCACCCAACCCTTAGCTCTACCCAAACTGTGCGACCTTCTTCCACCCCATTTCTGACCAACGCAACCTTTTCCACCCCAATTTCCGACCGACACAACCTTTTCCATCCACTCTATATATTTAGAAGGTGTTGTGCTATGCATTTGCACATCCTTTTGAAATAGTTGTTTCCACTCCAGCATTTGCACATCCTTTCCAAAAGATTTCAATGACAAAATCCAAAAAGAGGTACGGTTTGAAATGAAATTTAATTATTTGAACCTAGGTTTTGTAAAATTGGGAATTTTGGGTTTTGGGTGTGAATTAGTGTTTTGTACAGTTAAGTTGTTTGATTTTAATTTTTGTTGTGCATGTGGTTTAGAGGTTGGTGGAAATTAATTGATTGAAACATGTTCATCAATTCATGCATACTGCGTGCATAATCCGTGCATGTCTATATATTAGGCATGCTTGAATTTGGGTTATGAATTCGTTGAATTTATGCATACTATGTGTATATTCTGTGCATATCCTTTTGATATAGTTGGAAATATTCAATTGAATTTTATTCATGAATTGGTAGATAGTATGTGCATATATTATGCATATCCTGTGCATGAGTTGATGTTCACCATACTTGTATTTGGTTGATGAACTGGTTTAATTTAGGTAGACAATATGCATATGATGTGCATATCATGTGTGCATGCTTATCTTATTTAATTGATTTGCTTATGTTCAAAATATTGCAGGTCCAAAGTCAAATTTGCATCTCTAATAGAACTTGTGTGTCCACTGGATGAGGTGTTTCTTGCAACCATTTCTTGTCTGTCATGTGCCTCAAGGTGTCTAGGTAATATTAGAGGCCGATTTACAAAGGATCTACTGAACAAAATTGAGGCATCGTGTGACATCCCACATCGCCCAGGGGAGTGGATCATGTAGGCCTCATATGTACATGCCCATCTCTTCCTAACACAATGCCTTTTGGGAGTTCACTGGCTTCAGAGTTCATCGGAACTCCAAAGTTATGCGAGTTCAGGCAAGAGCATTCCCAGGATGGGTGACCCACTGGGAAGCTCTTATGTGAGGTCCTAGAAACAAAATCGTGAGGGCATGGTGGGGGCCCAAAGTGGACAATATCATACTACGGTGAAGTCAAGCTCGGGATGTGGTGAGAGCCTGGGCCGGGATATGACATTTCATGTTTTGGCTATTTGGTTGATGTGAATCGCTGACTAGTTCAGGCAGCTTACCCACTACGCTATCTTTAGGGTTATTAAGGATATAGTGAGTGATGATTCCGTCTTCTTCCATTTTGGGGAACATGTCGCGACTTTCGGGAGCTGCGAATTTTGTTTGGTGATGTGACTCGGTTTCGGAGAATTCCCCTTAAAAAATAAGGATGATGAATGTCATCTTAGAGACATTGATTTTAGGGGGAAGAAGAAGATAACCTTGAAACAATTGGAGGAGCAATTTAACATGTGCCAACATCTAGAAGATAGGTACAAGTTCGGTCGAAGGTACTTCGCCCACTTTGTTGTTTTAGGCAAGGAGAAAGAGTCAGCCATTGACCACTACTTACTTCAGTTGCTAGAAGATGAAGAAAAATGGGAAAGATATCCCTAGGGAACTGCATCATTCCAAGTGTTGATGCCAAGCATATTCGTAAATGCTTCGACCTGCCACAAGGTTGTTAAAAAAAAAGCTATAAAGAAACCGAGGGGTAAGATCAGGGACTCCTATAATTTGAAGGGGTTTCTTAGTTTCCCTTTTATTTTGTTGTTATAAGTTGAACGTACTTTTGCATTCGTTTTTTGCTGCAACTTATTGACATTATCACTTTAAATATTGTAGATCTGGTTTTTTGAAACATCGTCGTCCTTCGGGTCAAAAAACTATGCGAAGGTGCGCACAGAAAAACCTTCAGTTATTGCCCCGGATTTGCTGTTGGGACACCTACCTAAATCCGTCCCATCAAAAGCTAAAAAGTGGTTTTTTTTGCTAAAAAAATGGTATGTGTTTGTTCGAGTTTTAATAAACTTAGTGAATTTTGTATTACGAATTGGTTGTACTTACGTAAGCAATACTGATTTTGTAGATGCAGGTTGTTGTCCGCCATGATTACTCCAATCGAGGAAGAAAAGATGGCACCTCATTGGAACATCATGTTTGATGATGTTGAGGCTAGTACAGATGCAACACTGGAGGACGAAAGTAAACGTATTGTGGATGCTGATCAAGACGCTGAGGCCGCGCCTTCATCCGAACCTAAAGGGAAGGTGAAGAAAGGATACCACACACGCATAGAAGCATTGCCATTGTCGTCCCAGGTCAGCTGTGAGTACATAAATCCTCGTAAATTGTAGTTTGAATTTACACGCGTGCATGGAATGATGTTGACCAAGTATTCATCCTATGTCATGTGAATGACGACCATTGGATGTTGGCTGATGTTTATCGTTTACTTTGCACAATCACGATTTACGATTCACATTGGTCAAGGTCACAGTGGTCAAAAATGAAGAAACAACTTACTCATATGTGTTTTGTAATACCCCAACTTCTAAAGGCGAAGAGATTCTAGGCTGCATGAAGCGATTTGAACCTAACCTCAAAAGCGATGGATAAACCGTTTAAGATTCTGGCGAGGGCAAACGGCAGTCCAACAGAAGAATGGGTATGTTCCTTTTGTACTTATCTTAAACTTAATTGTAAATGTCTAATATGTACTGTGTTGTAACCTAGAGTTGTCATTTTCTAGTGGGTCGGACTGTAGAGTTTTTTTAGTGAAATTTGCTGACTACCTATCATCGGGCTTAGAAATTGACCACGTACAACTTGAGAACTTGCCTTTTTCATACTAAAGCTTGCCATTAAGTTCATCAGAGGTCGATGAATTTGTGTGAATCATTATGTGGACACCATTTATTTCAGTAGTTTTATTGTTATAACCAAACAATTGGGTTACCATCCTAATCATAATTTTAGTACTTAGTATGTAATTGTAATTTTAGACAAATTTGGCATTTTTGTTTCAGTATTCATTATGTACTCTTAATTTTATTACTTAGCATTCAAGGGCCTTTTGTTGCCATTAGTTGTAATTAGCTTGTTAGTCTAATTTTAGTACACTTTGCAATCACATGGTTTCTGTTTGAGCATGTAATCCTTATTTTATTACTTAGCATTCAAGGGCCTTATATTGGCATTTGTACTTCTAAGGCTTCCTGATGCAGCAATGTACTGTGAATGTTCTGTTCATTTCATGTGTATGACGTGTACATGCGATGTGCATCACTTGAACATATAATGTCCAGTACCGGTTATTGTATTGTATGTAAAAAAAACCAACATCGGAAACAATAGAGGAATTCCATTAATATACGAAGATAACATTGAGCTAATTAAACATTAAGGTCCTTATTTATGACAAATCACACACAGAATGTTAACATATAACAAAATACGAAGGACCCACAAAAGACTTCAAATTAACTTCAAATTAAATTATACCTGGCGAGTGGCCCCAACGGCAAGTGCCTTGTAGTAGTCAACGGTTGACCACTTCCCATTGACCTCCACTTTCATTGCATAGTGGCGAAATATCTGAAATCCCTCACTAAGTCCTGATTGTGGCTATTTTAATAATTTTGATTTTGTGCATGGTATGCATGGCTTGTGCATCGCCAGTTTGTCCTATTTCTGTCTCAAGATTAAGAAATTATCATATTTTAGGGTATTTCCCAATTATTTTGGCCTATTGTGTATTAAATTGCGGATATTTTTGTTAGTTCAGTCTTATTTAACAAAGATTTTTCACCAAAAGACAAAATTAATTGAGAGTAAACAAACTCAGGACCATTTCTACTACTTTTAAATCTTAGAGATCAAAGTGAAATTATGCCAATTTTAAAAACTATTTTAGATAAAAAACAATAAAAAATAAAAAATAAAAAAAACCAATTTGTGACGGAATTGGGTCAGACGACGTGTGGAAAACTTTTGTATATTTTTTCATTTTTTTAAATAAGGAGAAAAACTCTTAAGCAAAACAAATTGCTGCTCGCTGTCTACCGTCCGTGTGTCTTATTAAGCCCTCACAGCGATAATTTGGAGGGGCAACGCCATGGCTCACGGTGGCTACAGCAAGCGGCGGGTGAACCCCGCCGGACGTCGGTCCAAGTCGGCCTTGGGCCCGGAGAAGAAGCCCAAGTCCGTCACCCTCAAAAACCAGATTCGCTCCATCGAGCGCATGCTCCGTAAGGTACTCCCTCGCTCTTTCTTCCCAATCTCCACCACTTTCAGTTTTCCGTTATTCCATTTCGATTTTGCTTCAGTTGGGGTCGATTTTAGGGTGAGGGTTTGTGTGGTTTGGGGGGTTCAGTGACTGAACTTCAGTCACCTTGGAGTTCTTTGCTAGCCCTGTTGCGTGTATCTATATAGAGAGAGGAAACTGTATACAGTATTCTGAATTTCATAGGAATTTGAAGTAATTGGAAAATTTCTGACCCAATACCGCTTGGATTAGTATTCTGTCGATTTTGTAAGATTATAAATTTGTAATAGGAAACTTTCTGGCCCAATACCGCTTGGATTAGTATTCTGTCGATTTTGTAAGATTATAAATTTGTAATAGTAAACTTTCTGGTTTTAGCTATTGATGAAGTGATAATCATTGTGAAGTGTGGCCTAACACGACGATTATTGTTCTAAGAATCTACCAGCTGAAGTTAGGGAGGCTCAGGAAAAGAAGTTGGAAGGATTCAAGAAACAACAGGAGATTCATTCCCGTCTCGCTGTGGAACGCAAAATATTTATGCGTGACAGGAAGATAAAGTTTTTTGGTACGGATGAACTGATTTTGTTTGTTACTTTAGTTATTTTATAGGTGAATTCTTGTATGATTTGCGGCTTAATTGCATCCGTGGTTTGTGTTTTACTCGAATGGTGAAAATAGCATGTGCTTTTTGTAGAAAGAAGAAAGATAGAGAGAAGAGTAAGACGCCTGGAGAAACTCCAACGTGCTTCATCGGGTCAGGCACAAGACGCAGAGGTTTCTGTGAACCTTTCGAAATTGAAAGAAGATCTTGAATATGTTAGGGTAAGTTATGCAATGGTCCTTGGTCTATTTCCTTTTATGTGGATGCGGGGATATGGCATTTGTAATTGGGAATTTGGTTTTTTTTTTTTTTCTTTCTGTCATCAGAGTATCTTAAGCTGATATTGGACTTGAAATGTGAATTTCTACTTGACTTGCCTTACTAGAGAAGAGCCGAATGTATTTTACTTGTTACAGACTTTAAATTGTTTCTTGAAATAACATGGTACTTGTTTCCAATAATGTTGAACTAAAAGGCTGATATTTTTTTGACCACCAGTTCTTTCCCAAGACCGAAAAGTATGTCTCTCTATTTACTGGAGGCGAAGATACAGATGTGATTGATAAGAGAAATAAGTTGCGAAAGCAGATTAAGGCAAATATAGTTGCTGCAGCAGCTAGCGGAAAGGATTTGGAAGGTATTTCTTTTATGCTTTACTTCCACCAGAATTTTTCTCGTAGAGTTATTCTTTATAAGATCAGGTCAAACATTCTCCATATAAGCAATAACTACCTGATGTTATACATCAATACATAGTTTTTAGTATTCTAAAGTTGTTTGAGGGTGAAAACCTAACTTCGTTGAGTCTTCTCTGAATGCTCATTAAAGGGTCTATACCGCTTAAAAAATGTAGGATAAATACCTAGCAAAACGTCTGGTCTTCAGATGAAATTAACCGTACAGGTAAGAATGGCTGCAAGATAACCTATCAAACAAAAACACTTGCCAAATTATTCTTTCCGCATTCCTGCCAAGCTAGATGCTTTATCTTTTCTCTCCAGGAGGCTTGTTTTACCTTCCTTTTCTTCTTTTAATTATCAATTATGAACATGATCTGAGGGTTACAAATTATTGAACTATTTTATTACACTGATATGAATGCTGTCTATTTTTGGACTTCCTACAGAAACAGGGAGTGAGGATGATGGGCTTCTGGATATGAGCGAAGATGATTTCTTCCTAAATGGGAGTTCTAGTGATGAAGCAGATGCAGATGATGAATGGACAGATAAGAGTACAAAGTATTTTCCAACTTGTTCTGTTTGTAGTTTATTGTTGTTTTTAGCAGTAAAATTGTTTCTTACACTAATAATTAAAATTGAGAGTGAGATGTCATAATTTGTTCTTGAGAACTTTTTGTTTTGAGATAGGGTTATATGTTTGATTTGTTGTAATGGACTGTGTTGATATTCCCTCATTGATTGGTTAGTTGAACTTGCAGTGTAAGTTCCAGTTCATCAAAAAAAAAAAAAAAAAAAAAACAGATTTATAAAAAAAGGTGGAGTGGAATAGAAAGCTTATAACACAAGCCCACTGGTTATATATTACTTGGCAAAGCTAAAAGTTAACAGAACCTATATGAATTAGTGTATAATCTGTTGTTTTTTTTTCATGTACCTTGCCTATTTATTAAAAATATGGTCCGTTTTGATGGAAGTTGCATCAAAATTCGCTATCTGTTTTGCAGGGAACCGGTGTCCAGTGCTTCAGGAAAAGCAACTTCTGGCATGTCCAGTGATGAGAGAAATCAGGTTTCCCATCTGTTGACTATTGTACTGCTGTGATTAACTATATGTATTATTGATTGTTTATATTTCTGTTGCCTCACCTGAATTTCTTAAATAGCGACAGATTTCTGCTAGAGCTTTGATGCCTCCTCCCCGGCCGTCCAGCAATTCTCGCCCAAGTTCTGTTCGTGCTCAGTCAAGGTTTGGTCCTTCATCAAGCAAAAATTCTCAAAAAGCATTGCTGAAATGGCCACATCAAGCGATACATCAAATAGCAGAAATGGAACTTCCTTCAATACATCAAATAGCAATACATCAAGTGGCAGAAGTGGAACTTCGTTCAAAGCTAGGGGATCCTCTAATTCAACTGCGGGTCAAAGTAGTAATTTGAGCTCCAACTCTGACGCTCATAAACCCCGTAGAAAGAGGAGGCCAAAGAAGAAAAAGCAGCAGGTTCGAGTTACTTGTTAATGTTAGATGTGTTTAAGTTTTGCATCTGTTCATGAGGTCTAGTATTTTCTTTTGGAAATTTGTTACAATGCTTTTAAAAGTCTGTCTAGTAATATATCTCCTTATATGAAGAAAAAAACTTGGAAATTGCTAATGGTCTTGGTATAACCTACGGCTACCTGGTTTTAGTATCTGTTTTCATTTTTTATAAGAATATGCACCTCTTTTCATGCTTCAGCTACAGAGCCCTTTGACAAGAGCTAAAATGAGTACCTGCGCTTTATCTGACTCTGGGCGTATAGGTATTGGCCCTGTTGCGTCAAGCACACATATATTGCACTTACTACCCACGCGTTTCCATGGACCATGGATGATAAATATATGCTATCAGTGCACAATTACCGGGGATTTGGTGTTCTTGCACACAGGAGGGTCAAAATTGCCTGGTAGGATAGGAAGTGGCCGCATTCCTTTTCCTGTGATTTATGAAGTTCATATGCCATATTGGTATATGGGGCCACATTAGAAATCTCTTAAGGAGTTGATTTAGGTTGAATTGATGTACGTCTGCGCTGAGATAGGCATAAGAGCAGTGGCTGGGCATTTTTTGGCTAACTTACAGAAGTTGGATGTATATCTCAGCCCGATTGATTTGAGCTAATTATTCAAGCCGAAAAACTGAGTATAATTCAACTATGGGCCATTATTGTTTGTATATTCTTCATTTATCATTAGGTAACCATACTATGCTAAGTGGATTTCTTCAATGAGTAGAATCTTAAAAGTCACACAAGGCTACCAGCTATGGGTTATGTTCAATATCGTGAGTGCTGTGCTTGCTTTTATTTATTTCAGAGCCAATTTTGTACTTGCTCTTCGTAGTGATCAAAAGTCTGATTCACACTAGCATTTTTTGTACAATTGATGTGATTTATCATGATTTAATGCGGTTGGTAAATTCCTTTTCATAACTACTTACATATTTGCAGGGATGAGTGGAAGTTGCTTGGTGCCGATGAGACCCTTTGCTTTTAAGGATTCGATCACTTGAGTTGCTTATGTGGAATTCTTACAGCTCCGTCTTGACAATGAAGTTGAAAGGCGGTGCGTACCGCTCTATGTAACAATTAGTCTTAACTCCATGCCTACTCACTCCGAGCTTGGTTTGATTTATTTTGAGAATTTGTACAAACTTGTGATGTAGTGAGGATCACAAAATCCCTGGATGGCACGGCACGGACTTCTTGGTGCTGATTGAGAAATACATATTGGAATTGGATGGTGCCCTAGTTTATTTACGTTAGTTTTTATACTTGATTGCTTTTAAGAAACCGTTTTACTCTATGACGTGCTTGCCTGAGCTTGTTTTTTCTTGCGTTTTGTTCGTATCCAGCTTCTCTTTATGCGGCCGACGACAAATGCAGGCCGTGGTATTGCTTGTCTCGAAAACTACGGGCTTGTTTGGGAGATGAATAAAAGTATTTTTTAGAAGAAAAAAAAATCACTTTTAGAGAAAATGTTTTTGAAATCAAATTTTAGTAATAATGCAAGTTAATCTTGAAAAAAGTACTTTTAAGTGTTTTTTTTAATCTAAAAATATTTTATCTAAAAACAATTTTAGTCATTTAAAAGCCTCGTGTCACACGCTAGTGTGTGCGGCAATTTGTTTTTTTTTTTTTAGCTTAATCTTTATTATTTTTTGGATATTTTAATTTTATTTGAAGAAAAAAAAAACTTGATTACAATGAAGTTCGATTCTCTTTAAAGATAAATTTAACTATATTGTTGCTACTTCATTGTGAGATTTAACTCACTTATTTATTCTTTAGTGTAGATAATATCATTTGTTAAAAGAAAAAAAAAATTGGTTAGTAACTTGCTATAGGGTTTATTTATTTATTATTAAGTTACTAGTTTGTCCGTTTTAATTAAATTATTTAAAAGTTGTATGAAGGGATGGGTATTATAAATATTTTACTAAATTTGCCTTCTCCCTTTGTATATAAAGATGAAAAGTCTATATGTGGAAGTTATTTACACTCACTTATTGAAAGGGTAGGATGACGCGCATGTAAATATGACTCTTTGTTCCAAATTCTGTCGTTTGGTAAACATTTAATTTAATTTATTATTGTATGCGCCCATGTTAATTTTTGTGTATTCAGTTTTTAATGTTTCGTTTTCATTTTGCCATGTCATTACATCCTTTCAAATTTCTTTACCATACTCTCCTCACCTTTCTTCAGATCCCACATATACTTTCTCAATCTCTACTATACAAAATTAAAATTAAAAATAAAATAGTAATCAAAGGAAATGATTATCTAAACTTACAATACTAATGTTATTGACAATAAAAAAAAAAAAACAATGTTATGAGGCAAGTCCTTTAATTTTTACTAATTTAGTAAATAATTATTTTCTATAAGATAATACTAGGGAGACTAAATTTGTAGACAAAATTTTGAAAACTAAAGGACATGGAAGTTGATAATTGATTTATTACTTAAGCGTTGATAAACATGCTCATTCTTATTGATAACACATCATTTAGTTTTCAAATTTAGTATCCAAATTTAATCTCTATAATGTGACATCCCACATCGTCCAGGGGAGTGGATCCTGTAAGCCTTATATGTATATTCCCATTTCTACCTAGCACGAGGCCTTTTGGGAACTTATTGGCTTCGAGTTCCATAGGAACTTTGAAGTTAAGAGAGTTTGTGCAAGAGCAATCCCAGGATGGGTGACCCACTGGGAAATTCTCGTGTGAGTTCCCATAAACAAAATCGTGAGGGTGTGGTAGGGGCTCAAAGCGGACAATATCGTGCTACGATGAAATCAAGCCTGGGATGTGGTGGAGGCTTGTTCCGGGATGTGACAATTTGGTATTAGAGCCAATCCCTGCTCGGATATGTGCCGACGAGGACATCGAGCCCTTAAGGGGGGATGTGGTGGAGGCTTGGTCCGGGATGTGACAATTTGGTATCAGAGCCAATCCCTGCCCGGATATGTGCCGACGAGGACATATAGCCCTTAAGGGGGGTGGATTGTGACATCCCACATCGCCCAGGAGAGTGGATCCTGTAAGTCTTATATGGGGAGCTCACTGACTTTAGATTTCATAAAAACTTCGAAGTTAAGCGAGTTTGCGCGAGAGCAATTCCTGGGGAGCTCATTGGCTTTGGATTTCATAGAAACTTCGAAGTTAAGTGAGTTCGCGCGAGAGCAATCCCAGGATGGGTGACCCACTGGGAAGTTATCGTCTGAGTTCCCAGAAACAAAACCGTGAGGATGTGGTAAGGACCCAAAGCAAACAATATCGTGCTACGGTGAAGTCGAGCCTAGAATATAATAGAGGCCCAAGACGGGATGTGACATATAACATTACCCTTCTTTATATATAGACAATAACGAAACCATCTTTCCACCCGAGCTAAGGTGCGCCTTTTGAATTTGATATAAAAATGTCCCTATTAGTTTAATTTTTCATACACACACAGCCATTTAATGACATTCTAACTTATAATTTATGTCAGTACAATAAAAACTTCTATTTTATTTTATTTCCAAGTTTGATTTATTAAAATCTGCACTTTCTTTATTTTACCATTGAATTCAAAGATAAAGATATCAAATTAAATTAGACAAGTACTTGCTTTGCCGACCCGAAACCGGCGCTCCGAGGCACCAAAAAACCCGATTGTAACAGAGCTAACTACTGCAACTGTACAACTCTTCCTCCCTTCCTTACCCGACAGCTAACACCAATTCAGAAACGCATACTGGCTGCGGCAATGGAAGCTCTGAAATCTTCACTTCCAATCTTATCATTCTTCTTGTTGCTCTCACTCCATTCCGATTCTTTCATCCGCGCGGCTCTCGCCGACGGTGTCACTCCCGCCGAAGCCAAGCAGCTCCGGGACGAGGTAAATCCTCAATTCACCATCCATTTCTCGTAATTAGGGTTTAGGGAGATTGAAGCGGTTTCGGGGCCGTTTGGTTGTAAAAACCCGATTTTCGGAACAATCCAGAGTTCAATTTGCAAAGGATTGGTGGTGTTTGCAATTTTTGAATTAATTGATTTGAGTGTATAATGATTTAATCTAAGTGTAATGTAGTTCACCTAGCCAGTTGCTGAAAGTTTCGATTTTTAATTACTATTTGTAAAAGTTTGGATTTTGAGTTTGGAAGGTCACCCATGATTGCTTGTTAGTGTATTTTCTCGATCCTGAATCATAATCAGGACTTCTCATTTTTTTATAATTTTTTTCTGGTTTTTGGTGAACTTATTATTGTTATTATTTCTTACATTTTCTATTGTATAATACTTGAAAGAATGACTACGAGTTCCTACTCAAAATTGTTCATTGTCAATTCACATAACTTTGTATTTATGATTAGAACTGTTTATATTATAAATCACTTTATAAAGATCGCCTTTGCAAAATATAAATTAAAAATTAGGTCTTTACAGTATGATTCACAATATGAACGGTTCTGATCATAAGCAGAAAGCTTTGTGATTCCAACAGAAAGAGTTTTTAGTAGGCGTTCCTACTCATCCTTGAGTAGCTAAGCATTGTTCTTTTTTATTAGCCTTATGAATATCCACTTTGTAATCAGTTTGCTTCAATTTTACACATTTTTAACAACTTTCTCAATTCAGTCTTGCATTGCATTTGTATGCAAATAAAAAAGACACTAGAATCCTTTTTTCTTCGGATTCTCCCTTTGAGAATCTACATGTTAAGAATGTAGGATGTTATCCTTGTATTTTTATTGTGCTGTATCAAAGTAATAAATTGTGATTCTTTCTGTTATATATTTTTGTGGTCCATGTGAAATTTTCTAAAGAACACTAAAAGTTGGTGGGCTAACTTGTCATTTGTTGCAACTTACAATGTGGCGTTCTAACTATTTGGAAATATATATTTTCAATTGTAGGTCAGGGAAATGTTTTATCATGCATTCAATGGATATATGGAGCATGCTTTTCCTCTGGATGAGTTAAGGCCTCATTCTTGTGCAGGTGAAGATTCGCTTGGTGGTTATGCCCTAACTTTGGTAATCCAAATCACAAATTCTCATTTTCCAATCTCTCTACTGCATATACTTTATTGTTTAAGACACTCTTTTTTTTTTTTTTTTTTTTGCTAAGCTCTAATGTGATGCTTCTGCTGAACCATTGTTGCAGATTGACTCCTTAGACACACTAGCTTTACTTGGTGATCGAGAACACTTTGCCGCCTCTGTTGAATGGATTGGTAAAACACTACAGTTTGATATAGTGAGTAGTATTTTTCTTTCCTTTTTTCCCTCTTCATTGGTAATCTGAACTCAGGATGCACAAGTGATGCTCATGTATAGGGGTTCACATTGAACTCCTTTTCTTTCTTTTGGAACAATTGGTTAGATTCTTCAAGTGTTTCCTTTTGTGGAATAATTAGTTAGCTCACTTGACAACAGGGCTTTTAGGTTGATGGGTTGTCTGGTTCAAATCAAAGGTTATCCCTAACTTTAATTAACACTACATAAGGCTGTTTTACATGATTTGAAATGTGGCAGTTGTTGACATGGTATGTATTTAATAACATACCATGACTCATGAGGTACAGTGGCAGACTGTTCTCATTCTAATATGATGTGTTGCTCTTTTGATTTTTATTTAAATTCTCCTTTTTATATGTTGGTCTTCCCTAATTATGAAATTTGTTTCCTTATGACTCTTATCTAACTGTTATCATAAATTTATGTGTGCTTTTACTATTGCATTGGTTGTAAATTAAATAATTCTAGATAGTAGACGACATTGTCAATCTAACTAGGGATCTTTGTACTGATGCAGAATAAGACGGTATCTGTTTTTGAGACTACCATCCGCGTCCTTGGGGGTTTACTTTCTGCACATCTTATAGCAAGTGATTATTCCACGGTACTAATTAGTTGCGTACTTCTATGTATCAATCTTTCACCTTTTTATCACATCCATAAATCACCTTTTATATGCCATCAGTGAACAGTGTACAGTGCCCTTCTTTTTAAGTACATACGAGTACACATTATTATACAAAGTTATAAACATAGGTAGGGGTTATAGAACTGGCAGTCACCTGGTCTGAGTAATGCTAATGAGTTATGAGAGAATTGGTTTGTGGCTGTTTTGTTTCTCTTTTGTTCGCTATTTCAAGAAGAACCAGCAATGAGTAGTTAGCAAGAAAATTTACCCGCCAGAAGGGATGGGAAATTCTGGGTTCATTGATATAATATTAAAAGTAAAACTTTCCTGGGACCAACCTTAACTCTCTTGATTATCTATGATACTAAGTAAATGCCCGACTGCCTGCTCAGCATTAATGGCACCACTGTAAGATTAGTTTTTTTAATTTCTTTTAGTGCTGATATGATGAATGTCTGCTATGAGCTCAATTTTGACTCTGGCTTAACTATGTTTCCACTTTCTAGGAGAAAGAAAGAAAACATATAAATATTAGAAGGATAAAATTGAAGAAAGGAGATGGTTTAGTTTGTAAGATACGTATAGCGATATCACTTGTCTGATATTTCAAGAAAGGAGATGTTTTAGTTTGTAAGATACATATAGCAATATCACTTATCTGATTTTTCTATCAAAGTTTACTGGGGAGAAATTTGGTTATCTATTTTCATTTATAATCGGTTGGAGTGCAATGTCATAGAATTTATATATTTGAAGATCATTATTGAATTATTTCTACATCCGTCCATTTCAGGGCATGAAAATTCCAAACTATGACAATCAATTACTTACCTTAGCTGAGGATCTTGCCCGGAGATTGTTACCTGCATTTGATACTCCTTCAGGTATACTTACTGGATTATTCTTTTCATCTAATACACACAAAACTCTGCAAGATTCTTTTGTCTGAACCTTCATTGTTTTGCAGTCTTTGTCATTCCCAATGTTTCAGAGGTTTGCTCAAAATATATGAATTTAGGAAAATGATGACATTTCTTTTGTAGAGATCCTGCAGGGAATACAATTATGAGTGCCTTTTATTTTTCTGTTAAAAATAGTAATAGATAAGATCATATGGAATGACAAGCCATATGTTTAAAAAACACCAATTGATTTTGGTATGGACAAGAAGGCTTAAAAGGGCATAACAAGCCATATGGGATGATTGTAACTAACTTGATTGAAAGCATGCTGTAGCTAACTAAATTATAAATGCATTATTTAAAGGTTCAATTGTCTACCGGACCTTGAATGTCAAACTTTTTGTTTCCAGTTGCAGAAGTGTATGAATAGTACTGGTATTTTAAATATCCTTATTAAACGGTCTTGTATTGCAGGAATTCCTTTTGGATCTGTCAATCTAATGCATGGAGTTGATGAACATGAAAGCAAGGCAAAGCCTCTCAACATTTTCTCTTTTATGTCCGATTTTCTTTACTCTTTCCTGTGTCTGTGACACTTTTTACAACAACTAATGAGTAGATCTGCCATTTTTTTTTTCTGGGTAAGTAAGTTTGCCATGTTCATGCTGAAGTTTAAGTGAAGGTCTAAATTGTTAACCAAACTCAATTAATTTTGTTTATAAACCATCATCAAGACTAGTATTTATTTGTTAGTTTGGGCAAACGTTTTTAAATTTCAGTTTTAGTTTGTGTAGATAACATCGACAGCTGGTGGTGGGACCTTGACTTTGGAATTTGGAGTGCTCAGCCGTTTGACAAAAGATCCCAGTAAGTAGTAGCTACCTCTGAACCCTGGCTTCTAAGAAGCATGCTCTTGGGTTTCGCCTGTAGACCAAAATGCATTTTGCTCACTTTTACTTGCAATCTTGTTTGGTGTTGAAGTTGCAACTGTGACCTTTCTTTCTTATAATTCATCTTTAGAGCCAATATTTGAAGTACGGTGTTCTTTACCATCTTACATTCCATTATATTTCATCTCTGACTGGTCGGTTCCATTTTGTCTGTTTTTGGATTTCTTTCTCATCGAAGGGAGAGTTTACTTTTTTCTGTCTTATGGGGATTGCAGTTTTTGAACAAGTTACCAAGAATGCAGTGCGTGGACTTTGGGCTCGTCGTTCAAGGCTCAATTTAGTTGGTGCTCACATTAATGTTTTTACAGGTGAATGGACACAGAAGGTAACATTCCTTTTAACATGATTACTTTGCAAAACATGCAACTCTGAGTCAGTAGATGTAGTATCAAGATAAAAGGTTCTTAATCATCATACCGTATGGGAAAATCAGATATATAACTTAAGTTGATTCATCTGGAGTTTGAAAAGCTGACCGCAATAATAATAGTGGTTAATTTTACTTTGGCTTGAAACTGGGGCATTTATGTTGTGAATAACTCTACTTTAAGAAATAGAAGTTGGTATACACATTCGGGGTAGGCCTCACCTTACTATTTTAAACAACGTTGTATATCCTTGTTTCGATTTTATATTAATGATACTGATCAACCTTCTCCAATCGGCTATAGAGAAATAGAACTAACTAATCCTAAGGCAAAGTCGAGAAACTCAAGCCACTGTTATTGAACAACTTGCAGTCGACGGATTTAGAGTTAACTCACCCTTGCATTATCTCCACTACCACATTATTGATTTCGATGTTGTTAGTTTGACAGACCCTTAGGCCATCTTTTGGGGACCTGATATGATTGTACTGGACTAAACCCACTAAGCCAATGCTTCTGGGATATCCATTATTACTAAGTGGGATTGGTCATCCTACTAACTTGGGATTGTGAACCTGCAAGGATCCCACTGTCCCATTAAATTGCCTAAATTGTGTCCCAAATGCATAACTGGGGTTCTTATCCTATCTGAATGTCTAGTCTGACCTTCGAAAGGCCTGAATTAGATGTATTTATAGGGTAGTTAGTAGTTTATTCTTTTTTGTCACTTTTTTATGATGTGTTGGTATTTTCTTTTTTCTTTAGATTTCTGTGCCGGCATCAAGCACTCTTCTCTGCTATGTTCTTCGTGAGCATTACCTATACTTACGTTTCTCTGCTTCTATGCAGGATGCTGGAATAGGAACTAGTATTGACTCTTTCTATGAGTATCTTCTAAAGGTGTGTAACTTCACTTGGAAAGGTGAAACTTTTCTGTAGCTATTACATTTATATTTTTGAAATGGGCATTAGCACATTTTCAGTCACTAGGTCGATACTTGATATCCTTATGTCAGGACTGATTACAAAAGCTCCTGGAAGTTAAATTGGAAAGATAAGGTAACTAGGACTAAAAAGTTGCAGTGCTAGTTTTGGTATTTTTTGGGGTTGAGAGGGAGACATGAGACAAAGTAATCACTGTGATTGTTGGAAGACAATGCATTCTTGTTAATGTAAATTAGTGTTGAGAATGAGTCCCACATTGATGCGAGGAGGGACTTTGCATGGGCTTATAAGAGGTTGGGCTACTCCCATATTGCCAATTGGTTTTATGGTGGAAGCTCAACTTTCTTCATGGTATCAGAGCCAGGTTGTCCCACGTGTGAAGCCAAACGGCCACACACCCTCCACATCACCCCGTTGTGTTGTCCACGTGTTAGGCTTGAAAATTTCGCCACACGTGAGGGGGCGTGTTGAGAATGAGTCCCACATTGATGGGAGGAGGGACTTTGCGTGGGCTTATAAGAGGTTGGGCTACTCCCCATATTGCCAATTGGTTTTATGGTGGAACCTCAACTTTCTTCAGTTTTGTGGTTTTGATTACAGGGAGCTTTGGCTTGTCATTTTCAATAGTTTGGTGTAGCCCCATAGGACCTTTACAATAAGTGATGTTGAGGAGTCCTTGTTTTTTATTGTTATTTTAGCAGGAAAACCGTAGTCCCCCTTCCTAGTTTTTTCTAAGCCTTGATTTGGTGGTTATGCCTTTGTAGACTCGTATGTTTTTATTTTATATTGGGTTTACATGGTTTTTGTGTATTCATGGCTTTTTTTTTTTTCCTACTATCATTGTTTACCATTCCAGGCTTATTTATTGTTTGGAGATGAAGAGTATCTTTTCATATTTCAAGAAGCTTATGCCGCTGCTATGCACCATCTTTACAATGATCCTTGGTAAATGCTGTAACTATTTTAATTTCTCTATAGGTTTTTATTCTCCTTAACTTAATAGCATGCCAATTTTACCTACGCTTGTAGGTATGTAGAGGTAAATATGGATTCTGCTGCTGTTGTCTGGCCATTATTTAACAGTTTGCAAGCATTCTGGCCCGGACTTCAGGTTTGTAACATGTTGTTAAAGATTTAACATTTCTACAGTGGAGACTGGATAATTCAAAATTGCCCATTAGGTTTCAGTGAGACTGATTACCTTATATTTTGGAAGGTTTTAGCTGGAGATATTGATCCTGCCATTCGAACTCATACTGCCTTCTTTAGTGTGTGGAAAAGATATGGTTTTACTCCGGAGGGCTTTAATCTCGCTACGCTCAGTGTGCAGGTACCATAATAATGTTTTTTCCCCTATCCTAATACCAATTTTATCATTCTTATTTTACTAATAGTACTGTGAATGATTTGATGCATCTAATTAAAAACCATTTTTCATAAGTGAAAATTATATAGCTGTATTTTGGGGTATGTTAGATAAAATTTTTCGTAAGGTTATCAGCACTTGTGGTCTGCCTTTGATTTGTGAATGGTTAGGTAAAAATTTCCATAGTGCTCTTCTTATCCCACAGGCAATATTAGATGGTCAGACAGGTCATAGTTTGAGGCGTGAACTTTTGGCCTGGTTAAGCCTCTGGGGCATGGAGCTGTTATATGAATTCACGAATAGTAGGCAGTCCATGAATATTTCTAGATCAGTGTCCCTATTAACAAATTAATTAAACTTAGCTTCTCTGGTATCACATCCGTCCTTTCTCACTCTCTCAGTTTTTTGTTTCATATTTTTATTATTTTGACTTTCTTGGAATTATTTTCTCAATCAATAATTCTCTCTATAGTATGGATTTTAAATTTCACTTTACTATATCAACTCCGTTTGTAATATTTAAGTCTACATTTGTTTTTAGCATGGACAAAGAAGTTATCCACTGCGTCCAGAATTAATGGAGAGCACATATTGGCTCTATAAGGCAACTAGAGATCCAAAGTAAGTTCAGAAATACTTCTAATTTTGGGACCCTTTTTCAGGTTTTGTTATAAAGGGAATATGGAAAAAAGGACATTTACGTTAGTTTAAAGAAAAGGACACTTCAGTATAGGCTTTAGTCATCTTTTGTATTTCTTGTAGATATCTTGATGCTGGACGAGACATGATTGCCAGCTTGCAGCACAGTGCACGATGCCCCTGTGGATATTGTCATATATCAGATGTTGAGTTCCACAAGCAGGAAGATCACATGGAGAGCTTTTTCCTGGCAGAAACGGTAAGAACTTTGAAGTCAAATGTTTTTTTTTTCTTCATGTAGTCTCTCAGTAGAGTAAGATTGTTATTGATAAATATCCATCTGATGGTAGTGGGTTAATTGGGACTTGAGAGTCTTGGTTACTCTTTATCCTGGCTGCTGCTACTAGCATCACTGTATCGTGTTCGATTTTTACATTCATTTATCTTTCTTTTGTTTTCTTTTTCATCTTCTATTACACGATATTAACAACCTGTAGTATAATTAGGTTAAATACCTGTGGCTTCTTTTTGATTTGGCTGTGGGACCAGATAACCTTGTTGAAAATGGGCCATACATGTAAGTTCTGCACATTCCTTTCATGATGCTTCAGTGCAGGAACTTATCTCAATAAAAGAGCTAAGATATCTATATTTTCCATATCTGGTGAAAATGTCTCATATTTGCCTTGTTTGGTGAAAATGTTTACATTTGCAGGTACATATTTAGTACCGAAGGCCACTTATTGCCTGCAACCCCTGAAATAGCTCTTGTGCAGGAACATTGTTCATATTTTGGGGCTTATTGTAACACTGGCAACATTAGAAATGAATCTCAAGCTTCCGATGTTCCAAGTAATTCTCAAGAAACTTATGATGGTAGCTTATATGGAAGGGTCCGCAATGGAATTCCTTCAGACTCGTCTTTGTCGGATTCTACCTCTATATCAGGATTGATAAAAGTGAGAATTGCATACCAGGCGTTTCTCTTCTTGAATCTATTATGCCTGTCTTACTGGATTTTAGTTCGTGCTCGCTCTGCAGTCTTTTCTTTTTTAATGTGCTTGTGGCTCTTATAAAATGAAGCCCTGTTTTTGTTAAATTTAGTGGGATGAAGAACTGGGGTATTTTTGGAATTATAGCAAAGTTAAATGTTTCTAATTGGAAACTAAAAACTACAGAAAATACATAATTAAATTTTTTTTGTTTGGGTAGTAATAGTATCACTTTGAAGTCAGACTGAAAATTTCTCTCTGTGCAGGGGGTTTGCCAAGGACTAACTCATGGGCAGAAATTTGGTATATCATATGTGTCCTCAAGCCGCAAAGCTCCTGAGAAGTCCAGAAACCAAAGACAATCGAACGTTGCTGAGAGCCAGTCAGTGATGATTGTCGAAAGCCAAACTTCTGATTATTCATCATCAGATAACAAGAATTACCATGAGAAATCTCTGGAATCAAGTGACGGAAGACCAGGGAGGAATACACCTCAAAAATCATGACAGCGCTGTTTTATTCAATTGAACTTGTTTGTAGCCTCGTAATAATCACAATCTCAGCTGCTTCAGTGATTCTTAAGTTCTACAAATTGTTCGTTGACAAACAGGGGGATTCTGGTAAAGGGGCTGGTATGTCAAACTTGTTCATTCTGTTATCTAGAAGCCTGGAACTGCTTGAGATTCTCAACTTCGGACTTCATGTAAATTACCCGGAAATTGCTTACAGATAAAACATGGAGCTCACGGGTGGAAACATGAACAATGAAGTTATGTCGAAGATCTGCCTTGCTGGTTCTACTGCCCTCTCATACCCAGACACTGGCATGTGGTCACTTGCTAGGTTCATGTAACTCGGCGTATTGTAGCATAACTTACGTACATTTTCATTTTCTTTCTGGTAGGTCTCAAAAGTTTGTTTTTGAAACGGGGGGTCATCAGCTTCGGTATGAATAGGAATTCAGATATTCTTGAAGAAGGGGAAGGAGCTGGACATTTTCGCTCATGGAATTTATGTCAGAGGACTGAATATAGTGAGATACCTTAGTTTTACATGTATTCTAAATACAAACACAGATGAGAGGCTTACATAGAGTTGCAGCTGATTCTTTGTTGGCTTATGCCGTTTGGTGGAGGATTGGCGACCTTGAGGTCAAGGTTTTTTTGAAGAATTATAAGTTGTTTTGAATCCCATTATCTACTCTTTTACGGTTTTCAATATCGATTGTTTGAACTCCAATGGCATTGTAGCTCAAGCGGTTAAGAGCATGCACACATGCTACTCGTGGTCTTGCATTTTGTTCCTCCTACGTATACCCCGGGGGTCCTCCTTTCTATCATTTGAACGGTGTTGCTACGGAGTGTAGTTGTATATAGGTAATTAATTTTGTTCTCCAATTAGAGAACAAATAAACCACTTCCAAAATGACTAAATTCATATGGGAAAAATAAGAAAAAAGTACTTAAGAAGAGGTTAATTAACTATCTTTTCCTGAACTAGACGACACTCGAGTGCAGATTTAGGTTAGAGTAATTTAGATTATCGTCTTGTAATCAATTCAGTGGGCCCAATGCACAAGGCCCGTTATTCATTTTCCCAGCTGGCCATTAATTTTAAGTACTTTATGTGACCGTTACAAGTTAGAATTTCTTCCTCCCATTTGGCGCCATGAAATGAATAACTCGCTGCTGAAACTTGTACACAAATGCCAAACTCTCAGACCACTGAAATCCATCCATGCCCATCTCCTAGTCACCGGTTCGTTCCTCTCGTCCCACCTTGTCCTCAACAAGCTCCTTAGGTTCTACTCTCGCTTTGGAGCTATCGACTATGCCCGCAAGCTGTTCGATGAAATTACTCAACCAAATTCCTTTCTTTGGACTGCCTTGATTCATGGGCATGTCGAGAATCGTAGATATGAAGAAGCTTTGTATCTGTTTTCCCAAATGCATGGTGAGTCCGTTGGGCCATTGAATTTTACTTTTGCAGTCCGTTCTCAAGGCTTTAGCTAGGCAGAGTAGAGTTCAAGATGGGGAAGCAATTTATGGGTTTGTCTTGAAATTTGGATTCGGTTCTGACTTGACCGTTCAAAATGCGGTAATTGACTTGTTTATGAGATGTGGCAAAGTTGATGTCGCTAGGGGTGTATTTGACCAGATGAATGAAAAAGATGTGGTTTCTTGGAATTCGATGATTTCAGGCTATGGAGGTAATGGTAGAGTTGATGTTGCGAGGGAGCTTTTTGATTGGATGCCTGAGAGGAATACAGTTTCATGGACAAGCATGATATGTGGATGTGTGAAGTCTGGGGACATGGCGGAGGCAAGGTTTCTTTTTGAGAAAATGCCAACCAAAGACTTGGTGTCATGGAATGTGATGATTTCTGGGTACACCGATGCCGGTGAAATTGGTAATGCTCTCTCTTTATTTGAAGCAATGCCAATCCGTGAGGTTGGGACTTGGAATCTGATGATTTCGGGGTTATGTAAAGCAGGGGATATCAAACTTGCAGAAGACTTCTTCAATATTATGCCAAATAAGAATGTTGCTTCGTGGACTATAATGATGGATGGTTATATAATATCTGGCAATATTACTAGTGCGAGGAGCTTATTTGATCAGATGCCTGAGAAGAATTTGGTTTCGTGGTCTACCATAATTGGGGGTTATGCGCGAAATGGGGAGCCTCGCAGAGCTTTGGAGATGTATAAACACTTCAAGGAGGCTAGGAGTTGGACCAGATGAGACTTTTGTATTGGGAATCATCTCGGCTTGCTCACAATTAGGAGTTCTTGGTACAGCAGAATCCATTGTGGGTGATTTTTTGGGACAATCATCTCTGTCTAATCTGCAAGTGGTCACTAGTTTGATAGACATGTACGCAAAATGTGGGAGCATTGAAAGGGCTGTACAAATATTTGAAATGGCCCGAAAAAAGGATTTGCTTTGTTATAGCACCATGATTTCAGCCTTTGCCAACCATGGACTGGGTCAAGATGCCATTTCTTTGTTTGAGGAGATGAAGAGGGAAGGCATAAAACCAGATGGCATATGTTTTCTTAGCGTTCTGAGTGCTTGTAACCATGCTGGTCTAGTCACTGAGGGCAGGAGGTACTTTAAACAAATGACATTTGAACATGGAATTCATCCTTCTGTGAAACACTATGCATGTGTTGTTGACCTTCTTGGTCGTGGCGGATGCCTCAGAGAAGCGTACAAGCTTATATGTAAGATGCCATTTGCAGCTCCTTCAGCTGTATGGGGCGCTTTACTTGCAGCGTGCAGGGTCCATCGCAATGTCCAACTGGCTGAAGTTGCCTGCAGCCGAATTATTCAAGATTGAGCCAGACAATTCTGGCAATTATATTCTGTTATCCAATACCTATGCTGCTGCAGGAATGTGGGATGGCGTGGCAAAAGTAAGAGCGTTGATTAGAGAGCATGGGGTTAGAAGAATAGAGGGTCGAGCTGGATTGAGTTGGGATGTGAAATCCATGAGTTTGTTATGGGAGATATGTCACATTTTGGTTCAGAAAGGATATACCTTGTACTGGATTTGCTTAGGGAAGATATGAAGCTTCTGGGTTATTTAATCGACAGCGAACAGAAAGCAGAATTGTCAAGCTCTGGAAACCATACGCAGGTTCAGTAGTTCGATAACAGTATGTTCCGCTGCCGCGATTCGAACCTTGTTGAGCAAATACACATTCCAAGTTTATTTTTGCTTTTGACAATTTAATTAAATCTTCGCTATTCGTCTATTATAGCAACGATAATTGAGTAAAAATGAAAAGCTTTATCGTTGTAGTCTAGATTTGGAACACAAGTCCATAAATTGTTCCAACGTCGTAAAATGCCCTTGAGAAGCGATTACTGGGAGGAGTTCTGCTAACATATTGCCCAAGTAAAATACTTGTTTGGGTGGGGACTGGAGAGTTGAAACTGGGGCAAACCATGAATTTTATGAACTAGACTCCCTACACACACGAAAAGCCTGTTTTGAATCACGCGTTATCAGCTTGATTCAATAATAACATCTTTATCTAAGCCCCTTGGGTTAATAGGGACGCCCCACCTTTACGAGTGGGGTAGCAAACAAAAAAAAAAAAAAGAAAAGAAGAACATCTTTACACATGCGCAACGCTTTTCTTTAATGAGGTAATTTATTTGGTCACAAATTATTCTCAGTGTCAGGATTGAGTCAATCAATATTATAGGTCAATGAATAGAAATTTTAGCAAATGATATTGATGCTAGCCGGAGAAAAAAATTGTTTTTATTGAAGAGGATAATTGGTTTTAGCATATGTATGTTTTAATTTGAAATGGATACATTTTACTAGGCACTGCAATTATTTATTTTTATTTTTATTGTACTCATGTCTAATTAAACGTATCCATACCAAATTAAAACATACATATGCTAAAAGCAATACAATCTAAAATTGAAATTGTATAGCCAATACGCAAGAAAAGTAGAATAATGTCACATTATGAGCACGAAATGTGCAGAAACAAATGGAACATAAAATTACAAGCAAAAATTAAACTACAAGATGGAGTACTTATATAGTGCCTCCAGTTGTCAAATTGTTTGAGGAAGAAGTCTTTGTCTTAACCATGAAGTTCATAACATTCCTGAAGCTGTTGACATATATTGAAATCCAAAGGTCCAATATTATTAATATAATATATACATTCTAGATCCACAATGACTTAGACTTGTTTGGAAGTGTTTTTAGAACGAGATGAAACCGCTTTTGGTGAAAAAAGTTTTGAAATCAATCCTTGTAAAATCCAAGTGGATCCTAAAAAAGCCCTTTAAGTGTCAAAATTAATTTCATTAAAAATGCTTTTAGTTATTTTAAAAGCATTTCCAAACAAGTCATAGAATTCAGAAGTAGACCCAAGTTTGAATTAATCCCCTCTCGCCGTTGATAAACAAAAATTCATGATAGGGAAAACCAACTTCACCCAACGAAACCACTTCTGAATTAATCAAATGAAAAGAAAGCCACAATTATAGTACGCAAATTAAAGAATATTAAAATGTAGCACAGTAAGATGAAAACTCACAGAAAAAGCATGAAACAAACTAATATAAGATAAGCTACCTACCTCCATGTTAGCCTAATCTCTTCGACCTCTAGTTACTGACTCTAATTCTCTACGTATAGCAATATAGGAGCCAATAATATGCTTGCAAAAAAATGGAAATCCCTCCCTGAACAGCAGTCCATGCATGAAGAAAGCAATAATCTCACCGACTGGAATTTTGTCTTCTTTTTTCTTGAAAGTTTCTTCCTGAAAAATTATCCTTTTCTTTCTTTTTTGAGAAAATTCCCATTGGATTGGTTGAGCAAAAACAAAAATACTATACTAGTTAGGTTTTAGGGCCACGGCCTAGTATCTGGTATATATTTCTCAGGGTTTGGTTCACATCATGAGATAATTACACAAATGATGAAGTGATTTACAATAGTTAGAAGACTAGAAAATGATAAATCTCCGATTAATACAAGACTACATGTTTATCCAAAGAGTTCCACTTTTCTATGAGATGCGCGTTCGATGTGAAACCCGTTCGATTTTAGTGCTACACTTACCATTTATTTGTATCATCTCTGTTACTAGATTTTTGTGAGTTAACGAAAACTATATGCTTGTAATAATATTATGTTAGAAAGTTCTCTTACAAGTTTGAACCACAGTTTCTTTTTAAACTATCCTGCCGTAATAATCTCTTATCTTTGCTTGTGGATATAACTTAAATTTGCAATATATGTAATTAGGGAAATTAGGCGGAAGAATTTGGGCAACTACTAAGATGATGGAGGTCACCACAAGAATAATCCGGAGCAAAAGAGAATCAAGGGGTGGAAATAATCAAATATGTGCATAAGTAGATCAAGGTTGTTTGAAAATCATTTCCGTAGTCTAATATTGGTTTAAATCTTACATGAGAGTAGGGTTGGTTACTTTATTTTAATTTTGTTTCCGCTGATATATTATGTATGAGTTCTGGATTATTTCGGGATAAGGGCATGATAATGTTTCAGAATATGAGTAATCTGTGTAGGCTTGTAGTATTTATCAGACATATCTAATTTAGTATTGGATACATCTTTCACACTAACACTAAGATAAACTAAAGTCAGCATTAACATGTTTTAATGAAAATGGTAACATGGAATGTGCGACAATTCGAATAAAAATAAAATAAAAAGGGAAGGTTAAATTTTTTGAAACATACGAAATCTAAAATATAATTAAAGTTGTAATGCTTCAATAAAGGTGACTTTGTTATTAAATTGCATCTAATATAAACAAAGAATGTAAAGCAGTCAGATGCATCCCCTGCTAATGACCAAGTACTGATACACATATAGTTAATACAATATTTACGTAGTTCCAAAATAATTTTCTTTTCCTGTTAAGATTTCCAGACAAAAAGACAGTTTAATGAATTTACTCAATCACCGACTTTGCTGACATGTTTTGGTAATTAGGGTTTAGATTTGTAGACAGCCATATCTTAAAAGGCCAGGAGAAAAGGTAATCCATTTTCCACACTTCCAACATCATGAGCCATGTGCATATTGGGACTACTATTCCCAATATGACTTGGTAAGTTTGCCTTGCTCATATACTGGGTTGAAAGACGAGTTGTTCTTAATTTCATTATATTAGTTGGAGGGAGAATCGAACTCAGAATCTTAGGTACAAGAGTGAATGTTCATAATCAACTGATCTCTAAGCTATTTATGGTGTGCAAGAAAAACATGAAATCTGAATTTCAGCATCTTTGGATGACCAAACAAAGAGCAATTTGTGGTTATTCAAACTCTTATTGAGCTGACTGCTTTTCCATTCTCTTAAATGATTTGCATCCCAAGTCTTATGGATCAATATTACGAGAATATCTAGCGAACAAATTAAAAAATTTGTTCTTCTATACAGCCTTAAACTCTGCTTGATCATGTCCAGGAAGTTCTTGGTAGATTGAAATTTATGGTTGCTTGTGATCAAAATATAATTAATAGATAGGATAAGATGCATCAATAGCCCTTCAAAGATTTTGCTGCACCCTAGCTATCCCGAACATCCAAATCTGTTATAACGGCAAAATCTTTACGCAGTTGTCAATTTGATCATGTTTAAGGAGTGGAATGGAATCGAACAGTGAAACTATTGAACATATCTAGAAATCTTTTTCAACTTGTATTACAAGAAAAGAGTACAAAATCTGCATGCAGTCTACCCACATATACACTCAAAATGTAGCTTTTTATTATATATCCATACCAAATATCAAAAGTACATAATTCATAACCCAAACATGAAACATGCCATATTTTGTTCATTTTTGAACAATCTATTTGGAACCAAAATCCCTCTCTGTATGCAGTTTGGTTTGACGGAATCATCAGAAACAACACGATATAGCATCGACCAAAGATGCACTCATACCGCAAACAAATCTTGCTACCCAAACTTTGTGGAATGAATCTGTAATTACTTCAGTAGATTATCTTCTGCTTCTGTCTACAATCCCAATCAAATCCAGAGAAGACATGTCAGTAATTGAGGACAATAAGATCTGAATATCTTTAGTTTGTCGATAACCCAAGCTGTGAGATTAATTTTCTCTCCATATCATGAGATCTAGAGAGAGATGATATATCTTTTCTTCTCCCTTGCTCTTATGGGTTGACTTGTCTTTTTCATACACCACACCCCAAGCCTCTGGCTTCTGACCCTTTCATGATTCTCAACTTCTTGCAGGATGACATGAACATACTGTAATAGCAACAGAAGACTTGTGAGTACGTATGTCGATATACAGAAAGATATATATAGTGAGAGAGAGAGAGAGAACTTACTCCCATGGAACATCTCCAACCAGCATCCAATCACCATCTTTGTCCTCATAAGTAGGTGCATATTCTGATCCTTTGTAGCCTTCCCTCTCTGAGTATTGGCCTATAGTAAACTTAAACATGACTTCTAAGGCCTTGAGGAGTTCTGGGTAGCATTTGTAAACCCTAAGGTCAATCTTTCTGAGGTAAGGTGCTCCATCCATGCTTACTTTCACATAAATCCCAGCAGCAGTTTCAGCCTCAGTATTGTTATTTACCTGGAGGCTGTTCTTCCTATAAGATCTTATTGGTGGCCACCCCACTATTTGTTCCCTGTCATACCAACACATCAAAACTTATGAGTACAACAACTCCAATATGTAGTTCATACTATATATTTCTTATAATATAAATTCATTTCAACAAGATCAATCGATAAAATGGCTTACTTTGCAGGAGGAGCAGTTTCCTTTTCGGCATTTTTAGCATCAGGGTTTCCTTCTTCATTTTTTAAATCAGCTGGCAGTGATCTCTTCTTGGTTTGATTAGGAAGGTCACTAGTTTCATCTCTCCCTGGCAACCCTAGTGTCAGCTCTGTTGCCTTGAGGTTGAGATCATTCTCGTGAGCCTTGCCTTCCATTTTTCCCAACAATCTTCGACTGAAAAAAAAAAACGAATTCTTGAACCTCAAGAAACAAAATCCGGTAATCTGCTCTAGCAAAACCCAAAAGAACCAAGCAAGTTCTTCTTTCTGGTTGAGGCAAAATTTTCCCTTCTTTTTTTCTTCCCCTTTTTTCCTTTTTTTTTTTTTTTTTTTTTTTTTTTCTGCTATGGAGAGGTTTGAGAAATGTGTATGATTTGTGGGGATGTGGGAATGCAAGGTGTGTGTTGTACTTTATAGATATGATTGAAGGAAGAAGCGGGAGTTGTGCAGTATGCCTTAAATTTGTTTAATTTGTTACTCTCTCTCTCTCTCTCTCATTTGCATGAATTACGGACAAAGGAAAGCTAAGCTGTCGGTAGCAATAGCAGCACCTTTGAGGAATTTTGCCTCGGCGTTTGGGCGACAAGAGTTGGACAAGCTCAGCTAACCCCTATGCAAAATTGTGAACTCAAAGGACGGTCAAGGTGCGTTGGGGGATTGTGGGATGCAATCTGGACCTTTAATTTTAAGGGAAGAGTTGGGGGGAGCATTCCCATGTGAAATGGGACCACATGAATGTTTGGCAAGAGCATTTGCATCACCATGTGAGTTTAAACTTTGGCACTTTCCTTTTTTAATTTTTTTTTATAATAAAATTTGAGTTTATTTCTTTATTTATATAATTAAAAAATTAAAAAAATATTATATATGACCTGATATAACTTACGGGAAAGAACATTCAAGGTTTTCAAACTACAATGTAAAGAAAAAACACCGAAAAATACACTGCTCTAACTAATTTATCTCAACATGAATAAATTGAGTTAAAAAGTCTAACTCTACTCTTACGATAAATCACATCACAACTAGTTCTTCACTTTGCGTAGACTTTATCCTTCCCAATTTTTATTTCTATCTACAAAAGATTATTCTGCTTGGTCTTTTTTTGTTTTTGTTTTTTTTCTATAATTTCATTGTATTCAATATTTAGTGTAGATAAGTAAGTGGCTTTTTATCACAGTAGTGGAAATGTATTGTGTCATTGCATGACGGCGTGGGTTTGAACCCTGTCGATGGTTAATCCAACACCTAACTTACTAACGCTATCGCTTGACCCAAAAAAATATTTAGTGTAGATAATATCGTTTGTTCAAAAAAAAAAAATCTAGTTTGTTCAGAGAAATAAATTTTCTTTTTTGTTTATGAGCAATGCTACACTTATTACATTTTTCATATCAGATATACAATATCTCTAATAGAAGTAGAGCTCACCAATACATGTAGATCATATCTCTATTAAAATGATAGCACAAATGTGGTATAAAAATAAGGTAAAAGTAACATTTTTGTTTCTTGACCAGGCAAAGCTTGATGTTGATTGTCTGGTAACTCAAAAATTCTAAAACTGGTTGACCTGACTGACCTAGTGACATGCAATTTAGTCTTTATCAGTGTATCTATAGGGTGGTGTTATCCACACGCTCATTTTGCTTCTCACACACCCCTTTCAATTTTCGGCCTTCAAATCGAATGAATTGAAGAAAATTACTGGCCAAAAATTAACAAACATGTATGAGAGTGTTGTGGCCTATATTTAACTGACAGGGAGAGAAAGCCAACGACACATAGAGAGAATAGAGAGAGATGTGTTTGTAGGATTGTGTAGAGGATGTGTTTTCCCCCTACACACTGTCTTTATTTATAGTAACAAGGGAAGGAAGAAATCCTTCTCCTCTAAGGAATACAAGTCCCAATAAGGAAGAATAACTAGAGTCAAATCTAATTTAGGATTTACACAATCACACTTAAATAAGAAATTTATAACACTCCCCCTTGAATGTGTAAATACTTAAGTAGATTCAACATCATGTAGGGTTAAGGAAGTTGACTCTTCGGCACTGATTTTGGGAACACACTAGTCTCAGGTAAGGTAGGAACTTGCATAAGGAAGTAAGTCTCACAGATAACCCAATGGCTATGGTAAAAACCCAAGTAGGGACAAAACCCATAGGCTAAGGAAAAATGCGTGAGAAATGCAAAGTCAAATGAAATGTCTACGGGACGTCACCAGGGATATGATCAACACAAGGTGGGTGCCTCGTCAAAACCTTGTTAGATAGCAAAAACCCAGTGGTAAATATGCTTCTAATCGTAGGGAAAAATAGTACATTAAGATCAAGCAAGTATACTTCAGGATACCCATCCTGAGTTTGACATAATTCCAAAGAGAACTAACAATGTTACAATTCAGAAAGTTTATGCATATCAATGCCTTGAACAAGCTTATGAAACGTCGCCTTTAGTAGTGATTTGGTGAAGAGGCCGGCCAGATTGTCTTGTGAATAGATTTGAGTGATTTCAATCTTCTGATGCTCTTGTTGTTGATGTGAGAAGAAGAACTTCAGCGCAATGTGCTTGGAGTTGTCTCCTTTGATGTAACCCTTCTTGAGGTGTTCGATGCATGGTGTGTTGTCTTCATAGATCGTCGTTGGAATGTCAACAACGAGGTAAAGATCGCATGAGTTTTGAATATAGCTCGCAACTGCTTTTAACCAAAAGCATTCCCGAGTTGCTTCATGTAAGGCGAGAATTTGATCATGGTTAGATGAAGTGGCAACTAAGGTCTGTTTAGTTGACCTCTAAGAGATTGCGGTGCCTTCAACAGTAAAGACATAACCTGTTTGAGAGCGCGCCTTGTGCGGATTAGATAAGTATCCTGTGTCGGCATAACCAACAAGGCGAGAATTGACTCGAGATAAGGGGGTGCGGCATCACTCGGGAATCTGTAAGGATAAAACAAGCCCATATCTGTGGTACCCTTAAGGTAGTGGAAGATGTCTTTAACACCAGTCCAGTGTCTGTGTTTTGGTGCATTATTGTATTTTGCCAAAAGATTAACAACGAAGGAGATGTCGAGTTTAGTGCATTGAGCTAAGTATAATAAAGTGCCTATCACACTTAGATAAGGAACTTCAGGCTCCAAAATCTCTTCATCATCCTCATTCGGATGGAAAGGATCTTGTTTTGCATCTAGCGATCGAATGACCATAGGAGTACTCGAAGGCTTCGCTTTATCCTTGTTAAAGTGGTGCAACACCTTTCGGGTGTAGTTTGATTGATGTACTAAGATTCCATCCAAATGGTGCTTTATCTCGATACTGAGATTGTATCGAGTCGTTCTTAGATCTTTCATCTCAAATTCCGACTTCAAGTGCGTGGCAGTTCTCTGGAGCTCTTGAAGAGATCTGATTAGATTCATGGCATTGACATATACTGCAATAATCGCAAAACTAGAATGTGACTTCTTAATGAACACACAAGAGCATAGTTCATTGTTCACATATCCTTGACTAGTCCAATACTCACTTAGATGGTTATATCACATTCTTTTAGATTACTTCAAACCGTAGAGTGAATGCCTCAGCTGAATTGAGAGTGTGTTCCAGGGTTTAGAAATATTTGATTTAGTCAATGTAAGTTATTCGGGAACGTTCATATAAATTTTCGTATTAAGATCCCCATAGAGATACGTAGTTACTACGTCCATCAGCTGCATACTCAGTTTTTCGAAAACTACCAAACTCATAAGGTAGCGAAAAGTAATAATGGGTGAATAAGTTTCATCATAGTAAATCTCGGGGCGTTGTGAGAAGCCTTGCACAACAAGACGAGCTTTGTAATGCACAATTTCGTTCTTCTTATTATGTTTTCGATTGAAAATCCACTTGTAGCCAATGGGCTTCACATGTGAAGGAGTAGAAGCTACAGGTCCAAACACTTTATGTTTCACAAACGAATCGAGTTTGACTTGGATTGTTTATTTACAGTTTAACCAATCAGTTTTATGTCGCGACATTCATCAACGAAACAGGGTTCAATGTAATCGCTTAGCATGATCTCAGTAGCCAGTAGCTACTACATATGCCAATGCATCGTTGATGATCATTTCATTTCTACACCAAACATCATCTAAGCTAGCATAATGGTCCAAAATCTCATGATTCTTGGGAGGTCGATTCGTCTCTTCAAGGATGCTTCCTTAATCTAGAATTTTCTCATGAGTTGGATAGAATGAGTTGGCGACAGTCATATTCATAGTAGGCTTTTTAGGGGCCTATGCCGTGGGTGTGAATCCTTTGAACCGAGTGGTCTGCCACACTTTTGTATAGGGGCAAATGATTAGCTAGCCGCTAATGTATGTGGATCGGTCAAAGTGGCGTCCCAGGCCTCTAAGAGGGAAGTCTGTCGTACATTTGGTACATCCATCATTGTAGGCACATTCCCAGATGGAATATGTGATCTTGTAACTCACGCTAGATTGGTGAAATCTCTAGCATGCTATGGAGATCTAATATGCACTGCATTTTAGTTTTAGACTAAGCGGTGCGAGGATCTAAATGAGACAAAATGGAGTTGTCCATGATCATTTGCATTGTTCTTTAGGAATGTTGACGTTCTTATCTCCCCCTAACGACGGAAATACTATTTCATAGAAGTGACAATCCGTGAAACGAGCAGTAAACAAATCGCTTGTCAAAGGTTCTAAGTAACGAATGATCGAAGGAGAATCATATCCGACATAGATTCCCATCTTTTGTTGAGGCCCCATTTTTGTATGTAAAGACGGCAAAATCGGTACATAGACCACACAATCAAAAACGCGCAGATGCGATACGTCGAGTTCGTATCCGATAAGTAACTGAAGGGCATTATATGGTTGGGTCGCAACAAGCCTCAGGTGAACCAATATGGATGCATGCAATATTGCATGGCCTTAAGAAACGATCAGGAGCTTGGTATGTATGACCAACAATCAAGCAATCATTTGTAAGCACTTAATGAATGCCTTTGCCAGGCCGTTATTGGTGTGAACGTGGGGTACTAGATATTCAACTTCAACCTCAACCGACATGCAATAGTCATCAAAAGTTTTAGATGTGAATTTTCCAACATTACCCAATCGAATGAATTTGATCGGATAATTAGGGTGGTGAGCCCTAAGCTTGATAACCTGAGCCAATAGTTTGGAGAATGCAGCATTCATTGTGGACAATAAGCACACGTGTGACCAACGTGTGGAGGCATCAACCAAAACCATAAAATATCTAAATGGTCTGCAAGGAGGGTAAATCGTTCCATAAATGTCCGCCTGAATCCTTTGTAGAAAAATAGGAGGATTCGTATGAATCTTGTCATAAGAAGGCTTAATAATAAGTTTCCCCATAGAGCATGTTTGACATGCGATTCCTTGAATTGAACCTAAACTTCGGGTTAGTGGATGCCCGTGTGAAGATTTGAGAATACGGCGCATCGTTGTTCGTCCAGGGTGTCCCAAATGATCATGCCAAAGTGTAATTTTGTACACAGTTCTTGAGGTAGGGCCAGCCACTTAGTAGCTTTCTATAGCTCGTAGTATACAGATCACTCGGGATACTCTCCATCTTCTCTAAAATACGCTTCTAGCCATATTCGTAGAAAGTTATGCACAGAAATTCAACTCCATTTTTACATAGGTTTTTAATGTCCTTGAAACTCAACAACATTATACGTGCCTTACCGTATCCTTCGATTAAGTTGAATGGGCCTGAAAGGGTTGTCAGAGGTGCATTCTTAGGTATGAAGTTAGTGAAATAGATGCGTTTATACAAAACGGTGTGTGTGGTTGCACTATCTGCCAAACAACTAACTTTTCCACTAGTCATACCTAGAATAAAATTAATTTGAATCGGTGACATGCATAAAAGTTCTTAAAACAAATATCCATTCAAAATAATTTAAGTATTCAAGGGTAGTAATTAATTAAAAACTTAATATCCAAAAACAATCACCAACAAATAATCCAAATATAAAGGAAAAATGTTCAAAATTAAACCAAAAAACAAGGGATGGGTTCGGCCACATATTGGAATTCGGCCCCATTATTTCTAAATGCAACTGAAAATAGTTTATGTTTAAGATTCTAACCTTCCATTGGGTAACAGCATCTTGAAAGTTAGAAACCTCCATCTTAGTACTCTTCGGTTCATCCACTTGCATAAAGTTTATTCAAACTTCTTACGACAAGAATGATATTCAGTTACAACCTTCTGAGGAGCATGGCAAATACGGGACCAACAATCCTTTGAACCACAGCAGTAACACATGTCTGCATCTATGGTTTCAGGTGCTTTGCCCTTATTCTTGAAGTTTAGGGCCTTGGGAACGAGGTTAAAGTGCTTCTCAGCTTAGTTTCTTCCCTTAGATGGGCCTTGGCTCTGTTGACCTTAACGGGGTGGCTTCTGGCCACCCTAACCACGCCTATGTTGGCGTTTTGGGTGTTGGTTTGTGTTATAATATGCTTCAGGAACAACAGTCACCTTAGTATGTCGAGCTTGATGATTTTTCATCAACAGCTAGTTTTCCTTTTCGGCGAGAAGTAAAATAGAGATTAAATTTGAAAACTTAGTAAACTTCTGAGCCCTATATTGTTGCTGCAGGATAATATTAGTAGCAAAGAAGGTCGAATAGGTCTTCTTCAGGAGATCCTCTTCGGTCAAGGTCTCGTTATAGAACTTGAGAAGTGATCGGATTCGACAAACTTCAGAATTATATTCATTCACAAACTTAAAATCAGCACAAATGCTGCAAGTCATGTCTTGCTTCAGGCAAGAAGAAGTCCTTTTGGTGATCAAAGTGATCAGCCAAAGCGATTCAAACTGCTCGTGGATCTTCCTTAGCAAGGTACTCAGTGTGCAGTGCATCATGAACGTGTCTTCAGATGAAGATCATTGCAGTGGCTTTCTCAACTTTGCCAACCAGGTTGTCCATCTCATCTTCAATGGCAGGATGCAAATTATTTGCCATGAGGTGGAGTTTCACATCTTTGACCCACTGGAGGTAGTTTCTTCCAGAGACCTCTAAAGCAGTCAAGTCAAATTCGTATTGGTTTAAATTTTCATGAAAAAAACTTCGGGTTTTCATAGGTGATGTTTTTAAAGAAAACTTCAGGTTCATATGTTCCTGAAGACAAACACAAACATATACAGAAATATGCAAATAGAACTTCAGGTATTAGAATTATAATAATTGAATTAGTTATTTGGACTTCGAGCCAAAATTAAAGTGTGGGTGAAAAATTATAAAAACCAAATTGTCTAAAAAAAATAAACAATTAAGCTCAGGGCCTAAAAATATAGGCTAAGCAAATTAATATCGTGGGATCCAGGCCCAAATTTGGGCTAGAATAGGCTGATCAAGCCAAAAGGCTTCAACCCCAAGGTAGCAAACGGGCTACCAAGGAAAGCCAGGCTTAAAATAGGCCCTTGTAAGGGCGCTGATTGTGTGCGGTAGAGAGCACGGATGCACCAGCAAGGCTGGGATCCGGTGTGTCGCAGCGCAGGAAATCCATAATAGCCTCGTCGGCTGGGTTCCACAGCAGCGAGGACACGGGGACACTAAGGCCCAATTGGGCTGGTGTTATGAGTGGGCTGAGATGTTGGTTTGGGCTTGCAATAGTGAGCCCAAAAAAAAAAAAAAAAAAAAAAAAAGGTTTTTTTTTTTTTCTTTCAGCCCAAGTCAATCCCAGCCCTTAAAATTGGTATCGAGCTTAAACCAAGAAGTCCTAGCAGAGCTAAGGGTTTTCATCGAAGAAGATGACAGGCGCTGCCACTGCAGGTGGCCAAATCTTGGAAGGGAAAACTCGAGGGTACCATTTTTGGGTTTTTTTTTTTAACCTTGATTATGAACGGAGATTTTGATATCTCAACGTTTCAACCAAAAAACCCTAGAAATTCAAATTGGAATCTCAAAAAAAAATCCGACGAGAGTCAAAGGAATTTCGGTTAATCTTTGTCGGTGAATGAGCTTCAGGCCGTTGTGACGGTAACCTAAGGTCGAGGTTGGGCTGCAGATCCACCTGTGATGATAGAGACGTCATTGAAGGCATCGGTTTTTTTTTGTTTTGTTTTGTTTTTTTTTTTTTTTTTTTTTTTTTTTTTTCTGGATTTCAAAACCAGGAGCCCTCGGCTTCGGTTCTATGGTCTTGCGGCTCGGCTTTGCCACTCAGGCTGCAGGCCTAGGGCTGATGGCTTGACGGCTTGGCAGCTTGCCAGCTGCGGTTCACACGATGAAGGGGCTTAAAACGAAACCCTAATCCATATTTTAATATTTTTTTCAATTTCCAGATTAATTCAATGCATATTCATATAAATACTTTAATGCATGGACATATATTTGATGCAATTCATGGTAATATCAAATTCACATAATTCAATAATTATCAATATAATGCATACACAATTTATATAGAAATCTAAATTTCGAAAAACGTAAAGTTGGGTCATGCATTATAGTGAATGTTCATGCTATTAGGGCTGCAAAAATATCGAGATAAAAATCGTTGTTTTAAAAGGACCTGATTGCATGATGATATTAATGAACTGGTTTGATGCAAAAAACTTCCATGTCAGATTCCTAAGTGCAGTGGTAGGAGCGTGTTGATAACATGTTGTGGCCTATATTTAACTGACAGGGAGAGAGGGTCGGCGACACAGAGAGAGAATAGAGAGAGATGTGTTTGTAGGGTTATGTAGAGGATGTGTTATTGCCCCTACGCAGTGCCTTTATTTATAGTAATAAGGAATTAATGAAGAAATCATTCTCCTCCAAGGAATACAAGTCCTAATAGGGAAGAATAACTAGAATAAAATCTAATATAGGATTTACACAATCACACTTAAATAAAAATGTTAATAACAAAAAGGTAAAAATAAGTGTGTTAGTAGCACTATCCTATATATATTGTTTGACTGAATATTGCAGGTTAGACCATTTACTTATTATAAGAAAAAATAACCCTTCATTGATAAGCATTTGTAATCAAATACAAGATGAGTGGACTTTTTAATAATCTAAATGTAAAACTATAACAAAAAATAAACTAAAAAATAAAAAACTATTAGTGCTTGATCACATCAATATTGTGCTTTTAAAAGCGAAGATCTAGATCTGTTATAGGAGAAGATTATGGAGTTATGATTATTTAAACGCAAGTACTATCATTCTGAGTTAGTGGTATGGTTTAGATGGGGCATGCATTAGCAAAGCTAGATTTTCTAATTAATTATTATTTACTCTTTATTTTGGGGGGTTCGAAAGTGAAGGTTGATCAATTAATTAATGACTTTACAGGGCAAGTCCTTAAAAGGCAAGTATGCTTGTTCAATGCATCGCAACCCATTTGTTATGATGCATTTTAGTCCATTCCTTCCCTGTCGCACTCGTGTGCATTAAAAAAAGGAATGTGATATCCACACATCCTATTTTACTTCTCACATATTTTTTTAATTTTCGGCCATCGGATCGGATGAATTAAAAAAGATCAACGGACAGAAATTATCAAAAGATGTGTGAAAAGTAAAATAAGGTGTGTGGATAGCACACCACACACCCCTAAAAAGAAGATCAATTATTGTCGAGAACCAACTCAAATATCAACTTCTTATGTTCATGTTCACATTAGCAATTAATCTCAAAACAACTACTTACTAACCAGATTGCTTGGTCAAATTCCGAGCAGTAACTTCATTTGAAAACGTTTTTCATTCTAATGCTAGCATTAGCCTTTAGGATATAGGCTTGGAAATCAGGAAACCTTTTGATGCTTTTAGGGTTAAAAATATTTCATTGTGTTTGTTTGTCTATGATTTCTTGTTTTGATGGTGTTTTAGGATCATAAGGTCATTTAGAGCACATGTTTCCTATCCTACAATTGTTGAGAGTTTCCATTTATCACATGATTTTGGAGCATTGGATGCCTTGGTGTCTATGGATTCTACTTTTCTTTCAGGTAAACTCCTCTTGTGGTCATGTTCTTCATCTGTATGTATATACTTTTTTGACCCTTTAGGTAATCAACAGCAAATTGTGGACTATTTGACCAATGACCTAGATGTATCTACATGACGGTCATTATATTAATCGTTTGCTATTACCAGCGTAATTCTCAAATTTTATAGGCTATTTCATGCTACTTCAGATTGATTTTGAGCACACAACTTATCCTTGCCTACCAAAAGCTTTAAGCATTTTATTCATTGCTAATTTCTACTTGGAAGATGCATCTTGATCACATGCATCATCATCATCATGATCAGTTCGGATGAGATTATTTTTCAACCAATTAATTAATTGTGTATACAAGGATGATTCATTCATAGAAATGGGATTCAAGTTGTTTTATTTTAGCTGTGCTGATATTTATTGCAATTTTGTTGATTGTCTCATTAGGGGTATCTAGTTTCAAGAACATCGTGAATACGTGTTGATACATCTTCTTTTGTCTCACAAGTTACGTAAATTAATATATGTTGTATGTCTGAAGTATGACATATATATAAATAGGTTCCAAGTTTTGGACTCCCAGAAGTAGAGATTAGTACAGTTCAAGCCCTATTGAAAATAACACTCTATTGGATATTATGATCTAATTCTCTAAGTAATTCATTTTATGACAAAGGAAGTCCAGAGGAGGCATTGATAAACAAGCAATGAGATATTTATAAATTAAGCATGTGCATGCAAGTGAGAATTATTGGATCACAGATAGATGGTAATTGATAATTTTAAATTATAGTAATTAGCAACTCGTATCATCAAGGGCTATTTAGTCATATTTTTCCCTTAATGTCGAAAAATTGTAAAAAGGTTGGCCAAATTGAAAAAGGCAACTCCACTTTTCAAATGAAATTGTATTGTTACATCATACTCGAAAAAAGTTCACATTTTGTAGGACTATTGAAAGCCATATGAGACTACTTGTATATATGGTTTATATTTATCATGGAGTTTAAAATATTTCGTTTATTTTAAATTTGGATTTTATTTTGTTTATTTTTTCTTAAAATACAAACAGCTAGCTATTGTCAACTTCTGATAAACTTCTGCAGTTTCCAGGGTCATATTCTACTCAAAGTTCAATTTCTTGAAGACCGAAGTCACATACTTCAAACTTGACAACGATGACTACTCGGTTTAAGGCTTACTTAGGTTTTGTCCTAATGGGTTTTCCAAGCATGATTTTATCAAGGCAACTATCATTGACAGTGCACAAAACTTCATTAACGCACAGACATCCAAAAAGGAGTGTTCTAAATACTTATGTCTATGTGGCTATCAGTATTCTTAACTAATGCATAAAACTGTTAGTTAATTACTCATAAATCATTGATTTAAATTAGAGAAACTTGGGGTTCTTTCCAACTTACTTTCACCCTACATAAAGAGGTCTAACGATAATAAAAGTATACACTTTGATTTTTCCCAACAATCAATCTGTCGTCATTCTCCAATCTATTTTATTTCCAACACAATTTTTTTTGTCAAACGATAGATTTTGTTAGATTAGATATTAGATTAGTCACCAACGAGGTTTGAACTCATGCCGTCATATAAGGACTTGACACATTTCCACTGCTATGGTAAATGACCACTTACCCAACACAATTAAATATACTAAATTGATTTTCTATGAAACCTACAACCCAAACCAAACTGATTCCTAAACACTAAGCATATATATTTGATCTCACATTTCCAAACTTCTCATACATGATTTCCTATATGAATGGAACATTACTTACCAATTGGAGTTCCATAAATTCTGGCCTTCATTGAGATGCTATGCAAGCCACGCCTTGCCAAGCTAAGTTTATCTCGTAGTGACTCAGTTGTTTGGTTTGAGGAACCTCCGAATTCTATTTGGGAGGTGCTGAACCAAGACTTGTATTCTATTTGATAATTTCAATAAAACTATCGAATCCTCTTTCAAAAAAAAAATAAATAAATAAATAAACTCAGCACTAATACGAATTTATGGATACGTATTGTGTACAATCTAGGAAATTAGCCAACTAAAAAAGCTTGTTCTTTGCTACTTAGTACAACGGCCTAGTGGTATTTCTCTTCACTTGTAAGTGAGAGGTCTTATGTTCGATTCTCGCCAAGGGCGAATTTGAACCACATTATTGCTAGCCCATTCTGAGTCTAAGCCTACCCCCTCCTTTTAGTATAGATAATATCGTTGTTCAAAAAAAAAAAAAAAAAGAACTTATGCTTTCAAAGATGTACATCTTATCTTCAAATAAGTAGAAGATATGTCTCACAAACTTTAGTCAACTAAATTCATTTATTGGGGTCTCTAATCAGTGGAAAAAAAGTACTTAAAAAATGGTTCAAATGAGTTGCAAATGATACGTCTAAACTAATGGAGATACCTTCGCACTTAAACATGGGTATCTGGATGGTAAATTCACAAGATTTTTAGTTTGAAAGGCATTTGTGCATACTCTTAATATGTTTTTTACATGTTGCATATTATAGTCCAAATTCGTACTTTGTTTCCAGAATTTTCTTTTTGGGGAACTTTGAAGCATTACTATCAAGGAACAGGACGAGCATAGTACGAACGTTAAGCTATTTCACATTACTGGCCTCGTCGGGAATTCTGTCATTATTTCTTTATCAACACACCAATAGCAACACAATTCATGCAATCCACAAAGTTAGCTGACAGTTGTGGCAGACAAGCGATGAACATGGCATTCAGTGATTCAGATCGATCAGTACGTACTTCAGCTGCTTGCACTTGTGGTGCCTGAATTGTAAGCTTGGCCACTTGCTCTTTCATAAAACTCAAGGAATTAAGATAGAAAACGATACACAACTACTTAATAATTATATTTAATAAAATTAGGTATACATTTTCTGTTTTTGATCGGACCGATTCAAACTTCAGGTTGGACATGATATGACTAATCAGGAGATTGCATGCAGAACTAGTTAAATGGAAATGGAGATTTCCAGATGGACATGCAATGTCGTCCTTGACCAATTGTATAGGGTGGCATGGACCACTATGGATTTGCATTCGTGGCGCACAAAGATTCTAATTAATGTTTGGCATCCAAGAAATCAGACGTGTTGTGGTGCTGGCATATTGCATGAGATTTGGATATGAAGCATTGATATATATGTTTCCTGCATGCTATGTTTTTTCTTGACTATTATTTCAAAACGTAACCCTACTTCATATCCTTATGAGCTGTAATTGCTACAGCCAACATATCATACCACAAATTGCCTAGAAATTGCTTAAATATTTCTATCTTTCAAAGCGTCTTAGTTTTCAATTATGAGTTTAACCAAAAGAATGATAATATTTAAATCAGATGGTGTAATGTATTCAAGATCAAGTGAAAATGTGTAAATTCATAATTGGATTCCTACGACATCATTTATCATTCGATAAACTCTCAGATTTTTTACTTTCTGATGGATTTTATAAGGTTATTGTTTGATTTTCTTCTCTTTTATCATGCTACTTCTATACCTTTTATTTATTTATTTTTTTTTCTGACAAGAAACAATAGAGTGTTATTTCATTAAACTTCATAAACAATTACAGAGGTTGTCAATTGGATACATAAGCTCTAGTGAGCTGATATGGAGTAAATTTGCACAGTAAAACAAACAACCCCTATACACCTACCACAAACACTGTCCTAACACTACAACACGTCATCAATACAAATATGTTACAAAAACACGATAGATGCAATAGACTTATACCAACGACCGCATAGGTCAGCGCATAAATACGAGGCCACATAAAACCATCACAATAGAACGAGACCACAAAAAGTCATCGTTGAAAGATAAGACCACAAACTCAACGCATAAAGCAAAGACAACATCTAACCACCGCAAACACGCAACCACAACATTCATAGGGTGAGGCAATGGAGTCAAACACTACTCCGAGAAAGGACCATCCGTCAGCTCATCTCAGTGAGCAGGTCACAAACCAAGACCACACTTAAGCCAGCAGCGTCGTCAGTTTTGAACACCCAGGCAGTAAATCTGCCGGATCTGAAAGTGCAAGGATACGTAGCCACCAAATCGGTCGAGGAGAGCGTTACCACCATGGAAACAAGCTGTTGGAAGTGGAACCAACCACGAAACCTTCCCAAACCACAAACCAACCCAAAATCGAGGAACCTTGTAACGGGGATGGCTCGGATCTGGGTAGAGGCATAGCCAAGGACGAGTTACTCACAAAATGGTGGGAAAGAGCCATGGAGGGGAGGATGAGAGGCGCTATAGAAGCTAAGAGAGGGTAGGGGAGCCGGGGGGAGATGAGGGGGGGACGTGGGGGAGGGGGCGGCGCCGAGAAGGGGGAGGGACTGAAGGGAGTAAAAGAGGTGAATGGGTTGGCAGAGGGTTGAGGAGGGGGAGAGAGAGGCTGGGAGGAAGGTGGAGAGTGGCTGCCAACGACCCCAAGCCGGAGCAAGGGGCCAGCGACTAAGATTGCAGAAACCTAGGTTTGGTTTTGGGGAGGGTGAGACGGGGAGAGCTGAGAGATAAAAGGAGTCTATGTGTAGCTTATTTTTAACCTCTCTTAATTATATGTGCTCATATATTCCTCAAGGTGATGCTTACCATATTGTATGACGCTTGTAATTACACGATCATTGAACAAAGTTGAGGATTTTATTTTCTCTTTTGATATAGAATTCATACTCATAACAATTAGAAAGTATCACGTAACAAAATGTCATGAATATATACCAAAGAAAAAGAAAATATTGCATTCAACTCTGATTAGTGCCCCAAAAAAGAAACACGTACAGAAGTCCGTTTCTCATGTTTAAACTTAGACAACTCTTTTCTTATTCTCTATTTTTGTTCAAAAACATGACAACTCTGATTATGGCATGGAGTGCATGCCTGTGCTCCTGTGGATATTAGACCAAATGAGACACTGAGACCCAATACAGGATGTCAAAGTAGGTTGGCAGATATATTCTTGAAAGAAAATAGGCTCAAATAGCAAGTCGGTGCATATATCCGTATAAGAATATAATGCTGCTTTAATTTTGCAGCTAATCTTAGGACCCTCTGTGTCACTTTATCCTCCAAAATGCAACACAAAATATAATTATACAACTCAGAATTAAAAATATCTGCTGATATAGCGATATTAAGCATCTGGGTCGGTGTAATGTTAGTGCTAACAATAATCTTTAAGGTATACCCGTCCAAACCGAATCGAGTGGAGAGCTTTAAGAATAAGGATTGTTGCATTGCTGTAGGGTACCCCACGGGGCCTAGAGACAACGGACAAGTAAATTTTGGGGCAGTGGTCCCTCCCAGAGGCACCCTAAATGAGGAGGAGTTGAGCAGCACTAGACAAATTTTGGGCATCACAAAAAATTCACAACTTTGAAGGGCGGGCGGAGGGTCGTCATCACTCACTGGGTCACCTTTGTGAATTAAATCCATGGGCAATCGTGTAATTAACTCTATTTCTGTATATGTCAGACTGTACTATTATTTTATGCTTTGGACCACACTGTGCTCCGCCATTCGAATATCTTGCATTACATGAAACAATGAGCCATATGTGTTCACTAGAAAAACCCTAAATCCAAATCCTTACCTACCCACTCACTCCACTACAGTTTTGTTTCTGTTTCATTTAATCTATCTAATATTGAGAGAAAGCCCGGGAATATGGTTTTAAGCAGTAAGCACAACATATAATTAGTTATTGTACGTATTTTCTGAAACATGGAACCTAGTTTACTTTGACAAAACCAAGGTTGAGACTTGAGAGTATATTTCATACCGATCGGCAATGTGTAGCCTTGATATCCCAATATATTAATGTCTAAAGTTTCTCCATCTGTTGTCATGATCATTGTGAATTCGCTATAATAGTTATCTTGATGAGTCATATAATGAATTGCAAATCTGCAACTACATATCAGGAATATTGTATAGCCTTGGTAGCAAGTCATAACAGTTTAGTTAAGGAGTCTAGGTATATATGCAATTACAAATCACAATATATTTATGTCATAAAGAGCTTTGCTTAATTAGCTCGCAAGACTCTTACTATTCTAACGAACATATTAACCTTCTACCAACTCCTCCAAAAATTTACATGACCTGGACTAATCCCCACCATTCTATTAAAATAAAGGGAGTTTTAACGAAATACTTTCAGTACTGTTCAATTTAATGAAGATGACATTTTTACTCTAAAAAGTCACTTCTTGTACTATTCACTTATAACACATTTTTGTCATTTTGATTAAAACTCAAAGTTTTCAAGTCATTTTCATTAGTTTTCCTTAAAATAAACCTCTCCTACATCCGTCAATACTCAATTTTATCAAAGAAATCTCACGTACGACTTGATCACTTGATAATTAATGAGTTCGATAGTATGGTTGGCTATTTTCACACCTTAAGAGTAAAATATTTTTGTACAGAAAACTGGAAAATATGTTGCATTAATTAGTAGTCGACCATTATTATTTTGAGGTAAAGATGACTCACCTAAATGATGAATTCAATACCTAATTATTAGGGTTGGTTCATTATTTGATAACAAAATCTCTACCCCTTACAGTAGAATATTTTTGTACAAAAAATAATAGAACATGTGTTGCGTTAGTGTTTGCCCATTATTATTAAGTAAAGATATGGCTATTTATTACTACAGTTTAGTTGTATTCCTCTTCATTTGTAAGTGAGATGTCATAGGTTCGATTCTCGCCAAAGAAAAATTTGAACCGCATTATTGCTAGGCCATTGTGAGGCTTAGCCACTCCCTCACCTCCTTTAGTGTAGATAATATCATTTGTTAAAAAAAAAAAAAAAAAAAACAAAGATATGAGGTCCTAACTATTAATTAAGGACAAAATTATTATCCTTTAATTTTACTAACACTATAATTAATTCTAGTGTGAAATGGGAGTGTAGCCCAAGCACCCAACAAGGCCAATTCTAGCCAAGTACGGCCTGGGCGACCATTTGGGGCCAAAAGAATTGGGGGCACCAAAATTATTAAGGTGGTATCTTCATATATGTTTTCATAAGGGTATAAATTTATAAAATTTGGTCAAATTATCCAAAAAAATAACTAGAATTGGTGGGTTCTATTGTTTAAAATTAGTGAGGAAGACTTGGATTCAAAACACTGTGTGTTTATTTACTTTCCAATTTTTATAATTTCTTTTCATAAGAGTATAAATTTATATAATTTGTTTCATAAGGGTATGAACTTATAAAATTTGGTCAAATTATCCAAAAAAATAACTAGAATTGGTGGGTTCTATTGTTTAAAATTAGTGAGGAAGACTTGGATTCAAAACACTGTGTGTTTATTTACTTTCCAATTTTTACAAATTTCTTTTCATAAGAGTATAAATTTATATAATTTGTTCAAATGTCATAAAGTTTAACTAAAAGTGGTGGTTTGTGCTATTTTAAATTAATGAGGAGGTTCTGGATAAATGTTGTGTGTGGTTTTTTTACTTTCCAATTTTTACGAATTTCTTTCCACAAGAGTAAAAGTTCATAAAACATTTGGTTAAATGATCAAGAAGTTTAATCAGAAGCTTTGGTTTTGTTGTTTAAAATTAACAAGAGGTCTTGAGTTCAAAATGCTATGTGCATGTTTACTCATTCTAATTTTTACGAATTTCTGTTTGGCTGTTAATTTCTTCTTAATTACTAGCTAATAGCAATGTGAGTTGTAGTTTTTAAACATTCATACCAATTCAAGTCTAACCTTCAACAAGGAGTAATGCATAATTTTAGACCAAATTTGCAATTCTTATGACGTGTCACCAATAGGTTTATTTAAATCATCATTCATTGCTTATGCATATCACTTAAAGACTCAAAATAATGATTAATTAACAAGGTTAGTAAAGGGAAGAAAAGAAAAACCTCCCGATTTATATAAATCACTTTAAAAATTCATATAGAAGGAAAACAAAACTCATCATCTATCTACTTGTAAGCCCGGTGTTTTCTGATTACCTTCTCTCAACACAAAATAAATTAGTTTTTCCGTATTTCAAAATTATTAAGTTTGAAGTGCTTTTCTAAGTATTATTTTATTGAAATCTTACGTGAGAAAACAAATAATTTTTCTTATATGAAGTTAGGACACATATTTTTGTGTCGCCACAAACCTCAAAAATCTCAAAACCGGCCCCGATACCCAACTAGGTGATCTACTTAATTTTTTATTGATTAATTTTGTTAACTTGTTTTGTAGAAATTTTTTTTTTCAAACAATGGGAACTTGGGATTTTGCGGGATTTTAATTCTTTTAATGAATCTAGGAGTATTCAATTAGAATTTTTAAGTAATATGAAATTCAACATGTATTCAATCAGGATTTTAAGACAGTTTATTAACATCCTTAGAAATCCAGGTGTATTCAATTAGGATTTTAAAGAAGTTTATAACATTTTACGTGTATTCAATTAGGAATATTTTAGAGAATTTTAAAAAGTAAAGGAATTTGAGGGAATTGAAGGGATTTTGTAGTATATTTTATACATTCCTAAATCTCACCTATTCCCCTGAAATTTTGACGGAATTGAATCAAAATTTTACACGAAAAATCTACAAATCAATTAAACTCCATTCAAATTCGCACATTTATAAATCCATTTATATCTCCAAAATTTCAATTGAATACACCCTCCTTATTTTATAGTTAATTCACTTCAAATTCAAATATATGTTGCTAAATAATATATATGTGCGCAAAAACTGTACCAATACATTGACACAAAACAATGCAAATGTGCACATGTAAGAACTTTTCATTAATAATCGTGATGTACAAGATTAACAGATATTTATTGTTGTTGAAATATGAAGTCGGTATTCTACGTATCATAATAAGTGGAGAAGAGTTTTTCTTTAAGCATCTTAGTACTTATATTATAATACGTGGTGTACGATGTATCGGTCCATGTTTCGACTGAAAAATTTCTTGTATAGAACTCACGTCGCATTCCAAAAATTTATTAACAAAAAATTCCTCATGTTTATATTTAGGAGGACAAGCATCAACTTCCAACTACTTGACAATATGGAAGTAGTACAACTATAAGTACATGCAAAGTTCTTTCTTTCTTATAACTAGGTAGACTATTTTATATATTTTAGTGGACAAGCATCAACTTCCAGCTAATTGATAATATGGGAGTACCACAACTATAAGTACATGCAAAGTTCTTTCTTCCTTATAACTAGGTAGACTATTTATTTAAATCATATTTTGTAAATCATATGATGTGGTTGTTGATAATTGCATTATATTAAAATGTTAATTAATATGGTTATTTCATATTAGTAACACATTACATAATTTACAAATATAGTCTAAAAATTATTCTCCTTTTAATCAAATTATAAAAAGCCAACCTCGTTGTAGGCTTGGATGGAACTTGGAAACATCATTTTGTGGTGTCTATAAACAGATCGATCAGCCATTGGGTCCCATTACTTGCAAACCGCACGAGAGGAGAGGTTGGGCTGGGGCCGAGCCATGATATCTGGGAGCAGAGCGGTCTTGTTGGTTTGCCTGGGTTTCCGTTGTTCATCTGAGGGAGACTGAGACTGATAGACAGCAAATAATTTGAACCAATCCGCAAGATTCCAACTGGTTGTTGGACTGAGCCACGTCTACGCACCCATGACCATTCATGGTTGTCATCATAGCTGCAGAGGATGGACCCCGACCAACCTGGGAAAACGAAACACCATCATTCATCATTGGACCCAATTTTCTTCTCTCTAGTCTCGTCCTGGTAAAATTTACACTACACGACCTTACCCTAAGATTTTTCTTCCATGCAAATATTTGGTTTCTGCATGGTAATGGTAATGCGGTTGTAGTTGTTATATCTGCAATAACTTCGATACTTAGTTAGGACTAGTCTTTTAAGGTAGCGTAGATTTGATGCTGTGTTTGTAGCCATTACTCATACGGTCATACCCATTGGTGAAGCTACCTGAGGGCGAGGAGTGGCGGCCGCCCCTCTATTCACCGAAAAACATGCCTAGGAGCGTTCAGCCCCTTCACTCTCGTCGGAATTCATGGCACTTGTAAAAATTGGTTTTGGCTGGTGCACTGCGCATGTGGGCCCCAGCTCTAATTTCTTGTTGGCGACGCATGCCTAGTTGCGCGTGCTTCCCACGCGCCTGGTGCAAAAAAAAAAAAATTAAATGGCTTGTGACATCACTTTGGCATCAACATGATGTCACATAGGTCGGACCTTGGCTCAGCACATTCTAGGCCGGCCTATAGGATGACTTGGATTTGGTGCCAGCCTATCAGGTTGGGCTGGAATAATTTGGCTTGGGGCCGGCCTGTTTTGGATGCTGGATGTCGGGCAATCCACTCCCAGTGGACTTGCTCTAATGCATCCAGAGGTAGCCTGGTCAATTGGCCAAGTCATATTTTTAACTAAAAAGTCTCAGCGAAGAGTGCAGTAATCAAACCCCACCGTGGTATCCACTGTCCCAAGTTCTACCAACATATGGAACAATATTACTGTGACGGAATAATATTATTGCAGAGAAGATTCTCATATATTTCGTTTCGTAGGCGTCGGGACCATCTGAATAAACTACCTCAGTTTTGAGTACTTTGATTCAATTTATATTAGTTAATTACCTAATGCAATTTGATACAAATATCTGCTTTGCAAAAGTCTCAAAACGGATCAACTTTGGATTTGGCCCCTTATTGAGTTTTTATTCTGCCAAGGAATTGAACGGGGCGAGGGTAAAAAGCAACAAATTTTGAAGTGCACGGGGGCCTAGCTGAAATTGAAAGCCATCACACGTGTATATCACATGATATATATATATTTGAATGATTTATGCGCACTTTTTGTTTTGAAGAGAGATTTTAGATCCGTTCCCCAACTACTAACTTTCATTGACTAAAATCTTAATGATATTCAATTTTTTTATCAAAGTCCTTTGACTTTATACACCTCATTACTGCTATTAATATGTATTTTCGTATGGTTGATATTAATTACTTGACATGGTATGAGAATTAAAATCCCATATTATATGACATATAAAATAAAAAAAATTACAATAAAAAAGAAAATACTCAAAAATTGTGATTGAATAAATAGATAAAAACAGGTAAAATATAACTTTGAAATAATAAATCTCAAATGAATGTACCATAGTGTTTAAAAAAATTGAAAAAGGGTACATTTTATTATAAAATATGTCTACATTATAAATAAAAAATAAATCGATTTTACATTTAAAAAAAAAAAGGGTACATTTTAAAAAATTTGTATTTTATATATAACAAAGTGGCACATTTATAAAGAAAAATTGGTACATTATAAATAAATTATGAGTATAAATAAAAATTAAAAAACAATATGGGCACAAAATGAAATTAATATATGGGTACAAATTAAAACTATGGGTACAATTAAAACTAAAAAGAAAATTGGTACAAATTGCAAAGGGTTGCCAATTAGAAATGGTACTAACTAAAAATAGAAATATATGATACAAAGTTTAACCATAAATAAAAATATACTAAATGTAATGTTTCTAACACTAAATGAATATATTTTAGACATAAAATTTAATTATGTTGATATGTAAAACAATATATAACTGAAATAATGACATTCATTAAAAGCTAGGGACATTTAGGGGTGGTTCGGTATGGGATACCGAACCGAAACTAGTATCCTGAATCCCAAACCGAAAATTTTCGGGACGAGAATTTGAATACCAATCCCAAACCAAATTTTCGGGAATCCCAAATTTTGGGAATCCCGAAATATTTTCAGGATTTCGGGACAAATCAGGAATCCCAAATTAAAATGTGAAATTATGATTTATTCTTCAAATATATAATTCAAGAACACATTCATGTACTAGGAATGTCATTTCATTCACACTACCATTTAATCGAACAATGGCATGACTGACTGTTTTTATCAGAGTCAAAATTCAAATTAATTAAACCCTTTTGGCAATCTGTTGAGAGACAAAAGAATCAAGCCTTCTGAAATCATTAGCCATGATAGCAGCAATAATAAAATCCAAATGAATATCAAACAAAACATGAAAAATATGCAAGGTGTAGGGCATTCCGGGTTGTAGAGCATGAATTAGAAACTACTAGCATCAATTATAAAAGAATAATATATATCATATATATGTATAAATATACATATATAATAATTAATAATATATATTTTCGGTTTGGTACGGGATTCCCAAAATATCAAGAAGCCAATCCCGAATCCCGTACCTAAATTTCGGGATCGGTTTGGGATAGCATCACGAAAATTTGGGGAATTTCGGTTTGGGAAATTTTTGGCTTGGGATCGGGAGTTTTTCAGTTCGGTTTGGGATTTTCAGGAATTTTTTCCACCCCTAGGGACATTGATAAAAAATAAAAAGAAATAAGGTTTTAATCAATCCAATAGAAAAAAGAAGGATGGAAACCTAATTTTTTATTTTTTTTATTTTTGAATATCGATCTGTATTTGTTTTCCAAATAGAAATATATTCAAGATAAAAATATATTCAACGGCTAGAATAAAGAGAGGTATGCATAAAGTAAAATGGAATGTGCCGAAGTCACTTTCTAACCTTATATAAACCAACATTTGAGTATTGCCAAGTTAAAATGATATACAGTGCTTAATTAGTTATTGTTAGTAAATAGATGGTAATCAAGTTGTGTTATTATGGTTCTGTTTTAAATTTAGTCCACGTTAATTGGAATTGTTTAACTAATCGTCTCAAATGACTAAACACAATAGTGGTGCCTTTTGTTGTGTCAGAGATTTGAGAAAGAGTGCATTCAAAGTGTTTATGGGTTGTTTTTATATCCTTCTTGGATTCAGTTTTGTGTTTTTGAATCTGATAAGTATTAAGAAATTTGGCTACATTCATAAACTTTTAAAACAAAAATGTTAGATCCAAAGAATGAATAACTAAACAAATTCAAGACGAACTGTGTTACAGGCTTGCAATATCCAGGTTGAGTGATCCTCTTGGGTCCAAATTTGAACAACGTTTCATCTATGGATGAATATTCTCTATCTCTAAAAGTCAAGGATGGTATCACCTCATCATTCCTAGTATACGAAGAATTGGTAAGTTTTGTTAACCAGACTCATGAAATGAAGAAAATAACAAGAGAAACAGAATCATGTATTAAAATGAATACAATCATGTCATACAAGTCTACATATTTTCGACGTCCAAATTTAACAAATGCGAAGTTTTTACTAAAGATCCCAATGCAATTGATAGTGTAATAACCACTTTATGTAGATTACTTAGTTTTATCAGGTTTGGATGTGGAACTTAATTAATATTCTTCAACAGTTCGTATTAGCAAACAAAATCTGGTTAGCTAACATATAACCAGATTTTGACATCGTAACTTATCTCGAACCGTGGTGGATAATATGGCTGATGTGGCAAGCTCTGTTAGTGTTTTCTTCAAAAGCACGCAAGATAGTTGCCATCAAACTGTGGCCTATACAACGATGACGACTTAGTTGTCGAGGAGTACTTGACGGACACTGTAAGATTCTCCTTTTAACAGTTTTTGTTGTTTTTATTGGGGTTCACTGTTTTTTCTAACGTGTAGAAAATTTAAGCTCTCACAAAAGCATCTAATTACAATTTAAGTGGTATTGTTTCTCATAAAACCATAAATAAAATTGTGATGAAGGAATTAGTTATAGATGCATGGGGTATAATTCAATTGTTATAAATATTAAGGGTACAAGTCAGCAATACAGTTAGAAATACAGTTAGCAATATAGTTAGTAAGCTTGTTAGTATTTGGTTAGAGTTGTTAGGCTTTCTAGTATAAAAACGAAGTGTGTAATCTTCATTCTTTCAAGTCAATATACAAGTCTCATATTACTCTCTCTATATTCTCTCTAGTTCATCTTTCTCATTTACTCTTTCTTCTCCATTTTTTTCTCTTCGATTCTCAAATATTTCAATGTAGTTAATTAATATGGTATCAGAGTAGGTTGTCCCACATGTGAAGCCAAATGGCCACATGCGCTCCACATCATCCCGTTGTGTTGTTCACGTGTTCGGCTTGAAAATTCGCTACACATAAGGGGGCGTGTTGAGAATGAGTCTCATATTGATGGGAAGAGGGACCTTGCATGGGCTTATAAGAGGTTGGGCTACTTCCCATATTGCCAATTGATTTTATGGTGGAACCTCAACTTTCTTCATGGTATCAGAGCAGGTTGTCCCACACGTGAAGCCAAATGGCCACATGCGCTCCACGTCACCCTGTTGTGTTGTCCACGTGTTAGGCTTGAAAATTCGCCACACGTGAGGGGGCATGTGGGGAATGAGTTCACATGTGAAGCCAAACGGCTACACATGCTTGACGTCACCCCGTTGTATTGTCCACATGTTAGACTTAAAAATTCACCACACATGAGAGGGCATTTGAGAATGAGTCCCACATTGATGGGAGGAGGGACCTTACATGGACGTATAAGTGGTTGGGCTACTCCCCATATTGCCAATTGGTTTTATGGTGGAACCTCAACTTTCTTCATTGTATCAGAGCATGTTGTCCCACGTGTGAAGCCAAATAGCTACACGTTCTTCACGTCATCCTGTTGTATTGTCCACATGGTAGGCTCGAAAATTCGCTACATATGAGGAGGCGTGTTGAGAATTCCACATGGATGGGAGGAGGGACCTTGTATGGGCTTATAAAAAGTTGGACTACTCCCCATATTGCCAATTAATTTTATAGTGAAATCTCAACTTTCTTCAATAAGGTTAAGAATAATACCTATTATTGCTCAAAAAGAATGAAATAAAATGACAAATCATCTCTTTGGAAAAGAAATGATGGATAACCTCTTTAAGGTTTGTATATTAAAAAAGATAGGGTCCATATGTATATGAATGGATCTAATATTTGATACGAGTAAACGACTATCTCCGCCGCACCAGGAGCACCAGAATTCTCCATTGTTGGGGTTAGGTAAATGTACAGTAAAATAGATTTTGCCAAAAGTAACGTGGAAGTAGTCACTTTCTTTACTGCCGGATAAGGACTTGTTTGGGATTTCCAAGTTAAATCTAGGTTTCTTGTATTCTTATCTGATTTGGACTCCACCGCGTCCAAAAGAAGGAGAGGGTATGTTTTTCCTATTGTGCACTGTTCCAAGAATATGTGGCCAGTAGAGGACCTGGTCATCAGACAATGAGATAATTATGATAAATATTAGTAGGTTAAAGAAACAATCCATAATGGGGTTGGGAAGACGTTGACAGGGCAAGGGCACAGACAGGGTTAGGGATGTTTCCTTCTCTGAGGATGTGACCTGTCTCTAAGTCATCTCCGTGTCCTCAAAGTTTTAAGATGAATGATGTCCCAACACTTCCCAGCTACTGATATTTATGAGTCTTACATGCCTATATGAGTCTGTAACATTTTATATTTGAAAAACGATAGGATATGTACAACGGGCTGTTAACTCAGCGACAACAAAGTGCAATAGAGAGTTCTTTAGTTAATTTAATTAGTATTGAATTTACTGTAAGTGTATATATCATCAGCGCACATATATTAGTCCAGCATGAGGCTGCCTCCAATCAAGCGAAGATTGAGTAATGCTAAACCAATTAGCCATAAATGTGAAACTATAGTGAAATTTTTTTGTAAAAAGTTATTCTTATTTATTTACAACTTATGTTAATACATGGACATATATAATTCACAGAAAGGAAAAACAGTTTTACGCATTGCTTGAAAATGAGTTATTTATACTTTTACATGTAAAGAGCTGAATAATTTTTTAAAAGTATTATAAGTATATTCATTAGTCGTGTTGAAGGAGCCTGGGAGTTAATAAATACTCAGTGGGTCAACCGGAAATTTATTTTAATATATAGTTCATAGTCATGTGCTTGATATTGTGGGTAGCTAGCTTAGATTAGAATCAAATAATAAATTACTCATACATGATGATATTATGTGAGTTCTTCTTTCATGTGCAATTATGCATATTTACTAGGTTCCTAGAAGAGTGGTGTTGTTATAAACTACTTGCATTGTAATGACACAGTTGCTAATTTGCAATGGCTCAATCGTGGTTAGATATGCTCCTCCTAACCGAGGGAGGTAAGGGCAAGAAGAACATGCATGGTAATGTAAGGAATGGGTTAATAATGTGGTATTTCATTAATTCCACAATCCAACTAATGACTTTTCAGCCATATTAGCTCAAATTCTATGAAAAGTGGAATGACTGAGGTTGAGGTAGAGAGATTGGTCTACGTATAAATTTCCTTGCAATATAAAAAATACAAAAATGTATTATATATATGTTGATTATCTGGTGCTTTCTCTACGATAGGATAAATTTTTTTGGATACAGAAAACATATGCTACATGATGTATTATATTCGGTGTTATTATAAAGGTGGACGACTTTGTTAATACGTCTCACTTCGAAGGTATACATATATCTTGAATGTTAATCATGCATCAAATGCTTTATGGGGCAACGCAACAAGTAGATAACCCAGCTAACGGTACCAAGGATTGTTTAAACACCAATCAAGTTAGGTTTGAGCTAATTTGGCTTTACAATATTGTTGATAAAGACATCAACGTATCCATCCGTATTTGATTGTTAATAACATCATATTATACCACAAAAAAAAAAAAAAATCCAAATTTACATAGTTTTAAATGTCTTTTAGTCTTTTTCTAAGGGTATAAGTATAAAGAAAGTTTAATCCAAAACAATATTATTCATGTTACTTAGTAGTACGGCCTAGTGGTATTCCTCTTCACTTGCAAGTGAGAGGTCTTAGGCTCGATTCTCTCCAAAGATGAATTTGAACCACATTATTGCTAACTCATTGTGAGGCTAAACTCCCCCCTCCACCCCCTCCCCAAAGTGTAAATAATATCGTTTGTTAAAAAAAAAAAAAATAATACTATTCATTTTTAGATCACATTACTTTTTACATCATGAACAAATATATTTATACAAAATTAAGACGTTAAGAGATTATGATCATGAAAAATATGTTAAGTGAGTTGTATAAGCAGTAATACGCATATAAATGCGACGTCGACCAAACCCTTTTTCTTTTTTGCTTCTTGGTCCGGTCCGAACATTTGATGTTATAGGAGATTCATGGTCATATTATATGATACTCAAGTTAAACTTGTTGCCATGTTCCAACATGAACCCGGGTTTCAGACAATACTTTTATGTCTATTTTTATTTTTTCTTCCCTTGGACCTAAACTTCCTAACTTGAAATAACCAATCAAGGGAGTTGTAGTTAACATTGCCACACGTAGTGGGATTGCATTTTCACTCACATTAAAATTAAGATGCTAAACAAGATATGATAAACCTAGCTAGATGTCTTGGTTGGAGCATAATTAGCTCTTGACTGATCAATTTAATTAACTATCGTGATACAACAAATCTCAAAACATGTCCTCTTTCTATTTCGGTCAGAGAATTTTATAGCCTTTGTTTTGTTAACCAAGCAGATATAAACAGATAAGAACAGAGAAAGAAGAAGAAGTTTAGAGAGAGATTGAGAATTACTTCAGTAGTAAGAAACGAGATTTCACTGTTTTATTAATCTTCGGTGAATAGTACAACTATTGTAGGGGTATATAGTCTAAACTATGATTGCTTACAAAGTAAACAATCCTTACAACTTATAACTAACTAATTTATTGACACTCGTCAACATCACAACCATTAATTCAATTTTTATTCCTAACATTCCCCCTCTATCTCAAGAGCAAAGATATGAAGCCTGAGATTGGAGCAATGTGTCTAAAATAAAGGAGTAGAAAACCCTTTTGTCAAAACGTCAGCTAAGTATTCAATTGAGGAAACAATTTGAACCTGCAACAAATGTTTAGCAACTTTTTCCTCACAAAGTCAACATCAATTTCATTATGTTTGGTTCTCTGGTGCATAATGGGATTACAAGTAAGGACTATAGAAAGATTGTCATAGAAGAGTGTTGGAGGAACATAAAAAGGAACATAAAGAAATGTAAGCAACTTTTTGATCCAATTAATCTCAACAACAGTGGTGGACAAAGCCATGTACTCTGCTTCATTGGAGGATCTGAAAACAGTTTGTTGTTTCTTAAAAGACCAAGAAATGGGATTGGAATCCAGAAACACAACCATCCAAGTAGTAGACCTTCTGTCATTAGGATCACCCGCCCAATCTGCATCACTAAAAGTTGTCAAGTCTAATATTGTCTAACATAATGTATACCATAGCCCGTTGTTGCTATTAAGTATCTAATAATTCATTTGACTGCTACAAAATGAGAGTTCATGGGACACTGCATAAACTGACATACTCGATGCATTGCAAAAGCAAAGTCAGGTCCTGTAAATGTCAAGTACTGAAGGGCTCCTACCAAACTTCTATACAATTTTGGATTGTTGAAAGGTTTACCATAATCCTTCAACAACCTATTATAAGGTAAATGTGGAGTGGCACAAGGCTTGGACAAAAGCATATCAGACTTGGTAAACAAATTAGTGACATAATTGTCCTAAGATGGAATAATTGCATCCTGTTTCTGAGCAATCTAAATACCCAAAAAAAAAAAAAATGTAAAGGCAACAAGTCTTTAACATCAAATTCTTTGGTAAAAGTAGTGTTAACATCAACTATAACAGTAGTAGCACTTCCAGTAATGATAATATCATCCACATATAATAACCACAAAATAAGGAATAAGCTTGAGTAGTCTGAGAATCCAAAGAAGAAATAAACCTTGTAAATCTTTCTTTCCAAGCTTTTAGAGCTTGTTTCAACCCATATAAAGACGTATGAAGTCTACAAACATGGTCAGAAGGATGAGCATCTACAAATCCAGGTGATTAAGCCATATATACCTCTTCTTGTAACACACTATGTAAAAAAAAATAAAAAAATAAAAAAGGCATTTTTAACATCTAAATGTCTTAAGGACCAACCATAATGAGCAACTAAGGTAAGAACTAACCTCACAATTGTAGGGTTGACTACTGGACTAAAGGTTTCACCATAATCAATTCCCTCTTATTGGTTAAACCTTTTAGCAACTAATAACCTAGCCTTATATCTCCCAATTGTACCATCTGCATTCTTTTACATCTTAAAGACCCATTTACAACTAATTAGGTTCCTTCTTAGAGGAAGTGCAACCAAAGACCTTGTTCCTTGAGAATATAATGCTAAGGGTTCCTCTTAGATAGCAGCAACCCATACTGGAGATTTCAAGGCTAATTATAAGTAGCATGTTCAACCTCAGTTAAACACCCCCGTTTTCATGATTTGAAATATCAGTGCAATTTTCTTTGAAATTCCACTTTTGGACCTTGTTTGCATAGGATACAAATTGAGAGGTGGAATGGATAGGAAAACTTGTAAGCTCTTAGGATGGAATTCAAGTACTACAGAGATATGAGAGGAAGATGATTGAGATGCAGATCTTTTGTTGTAGTGTCATGGCTAGATGTAGTAGATGGTATAGGTATAGGAGCCAAACTAGACTCAACATCTGTATGAGGTACAAACTAAATGGAATCATGAGTAATTGTAGTAAACTTATTTGATTGAGGAACAACCAAAACATTACTGTGATTTGAAACTGGTATTAGAGGTTGGATTGGTTGATAAGGAAGATGTGATGCTTTGTGTGAGACTTAGTTCACTAATGTGAGATATGGAAACTCAAACTCATCAAATAATACATGTATAGAGATGCACACTCTCTTTTTGGATACCTCATAACAAACATAGCCTTTGAACTTAGAGGCATATCTTAGAAAGACACATTTTGTGGTTTTAGTTTGCAACTTGGTATTATTATATTGTCTTAACAATGGAAAACATGAATAACCAAGCACTCTGAGATGTTGAATTTCAGGAACAGACTTTAACAAAACCTCAAATGGAGATTTATGATGTAAAGTAGATGCTGGCATTCTATTGATAAGATAAACAAATGTTTGGCAAGCAAAAGACCAGAAAAAAAAAGGAGGTACTGAGGCTATTTGTAAAAGTGTAATGGAATTTCAATGATTTGTCTATGCTTCATTTCAGCTTTCCATTGTATAAGGACATGACACATGATGGCTAATTCCTTTATCTAACAAAAAGGTTTTGAAAGCGTTTCCTATGTATTCACCTCCCCCTACACATTACTATAAACAACCTTAAATGGATATACAGGCTTAGACATGTTAGTATTGAAAGGAAGCTTTGTGAACTTGCCTTCCAGACATCTGTGACACAACATAGGTATAATATCATAGGCAAGACACACATTTGATTTTCTTAACATTTAAGAGACTATGAGATTAAAAGGATGACCTAGCCTGTTATGCCAAATACTGGATGTAACTTGCTGTTAAAGATAAGCAGCACCAAATGAGTTGATGAAGGTATAGGGCATAATATATTACTACACAGTTCTTTGAAGAGAATCCTCCTTATGGTTTTGTATTGCATCTAAAAGAAAAAAGCATAAAAGATTAACTAGCAGTTATATCCATATTCTATGAATTGAGACCAAATTCTTAGGCAATTTAGGCACATATAACATTGAATTTAATTTCAAAGGCTACAATGAAAAGTTAAGAAGGGAAGAACCAATATGTGATTTTGATAAACCTTCACCATAAGCTGCTTGGATGATCTCATTGGATAGGTATGGAGTTGCAAGAGACAAGTTATTCAAGTCAATTGTCATATGGTTTGTCGTTCCTGAATAGGTGATCAACATATTTTAAGAAGTACTAGATGACATTTGGGGAAGTGCAGAAGGATAATGATTATTGACATGCAATGCACTCATAGGAGAAATGTTCTTCTGAAAACAAAATATTGCATCATAATGAGGATTTCCACAAATATAACAACCTTGAGAAACTGCATTAATTATGAATTGACAAGTATTAGCAAAATGGTTGTTTTTCCCACATATTTGACATACTTGAGAAGTAGCAGCATTCTTGAATATACATGTATCGATGACACACCCTGACCGAAATCAGGGCATCCTGGCCGTCACATGAGGGTGACATAGCTATGTGCACGGTGCGGAAGCTAAGATAATAATACAAGTACGAATAAATAAAAACCAAACTACATATAGAATAGTTACCGCACAAGTTCAAGTGTAAGTGTGAAAAAAAAAAACAATATTCAGAGCACAGGAAGCCTAGTGCAGTCCAGAGGAACAACGCTAACTAAACATACCCAGAAATGGTCCTACATTGGTGATAATCTGTCAGATATGCCGTGGATTCCTCGTAAGCCACCAAAAGAGCAACCCAAACTAGAACCTGGAGGGGCGCAAAACAAAAAGTGTGAGTGGGCAAAAACAAAGCTTTTCAAAATCATTTCATTATCAAAAGTTCTAACCCCTCGCTGTAAAACCTGTATAGTTTTCCAGAAAATAGAATATACACATATATCGAAAACATGCTCAAAAATATACCATGTCAAATGCCTCCACATAAAATGTAAGTAACCCAGGTAATATCAATCAATGCAAGTAACATGTCAACCGGAGTCACCTAACGTGACCTGTACGGCTGAATCTAGAGCTCAAATCCCCAACTCACTAACTATACCTGTACACGAGTAGGAACCACCTAAAGTGGTATGTACGACAGGACTGGGTGTAAATAAATATGCTCAAGTGCTACGATCATGTGAAGACTGGGCGAATAATCGTGGGTCACGTACGAGTCGGAACCACCTATAGTGGTCTGTACGACAGGACTGTGCACCTAACTTGGATCCAAGATGAGCGTGTGGTGAATGAGGTGAACATCACGTGAAGGACTGTGCCCTACTCTAGGCGGGAGCACTAACACCGGGGGTGCAGGTTATGAGCTCTCTATGCATCTCACATAACCACTAATTCACAATCATAATCTATACACTTACCTAGCACTTACCTGTGCGTCCGCAGCACCAAACATACATATATGCAACTACTAATGCATAAATAAATAGGCAAACACAATGCATGGCATTTAAAACATATAAACATTCTATTTCATTTTCTGGGAAAAACCACAAGTATATAGGTATATACGGAAAACTAAAAGCCCACTCACTGGTATGTGGAAGGGTCATAACCCCCTTGCCTCGAGTGACTGCGTTCGTCCTCGGGATAGGTCTCACCTATATGCGAAACAACTATAAAAACGTCAATTTAAAGCACATAACCAAAACTAGGTAATAACTTCTCATACAATGCTCAAATGGGGTGTGTGAATACACCAACATGATCTACTCAACCTCACGAACATCCCTATATTTTTAAAATAATTTTTTGATGTCACACGTGCCCCCACGCGCTTGCCAAGGCACAGCCAGACGTGCTGGCCATGCGTAGGCATGTGTTTGGCACACGGACGGAATCCCTAACGGCGTTAGGGAATATTCCGTCCAAAAGCAAGCATATTCTATTAAAACTAACCTGATGTCGTTAAGAATATTCTGTTAACTTAACAGAATATTCCCTTGTCTTCTCTGTTGAGTCTCGTCGCCCGCCGCCATCTACGTTGCCGGAAACTGGAAAATTTTTCAAAACTTCATATCTTCTTCATTTCTCAACTAAATTCCATGAAATTGGTACCAAATTGAAGCTTACAACATGTAGAACAAAACCTTACCACTTTGAAGCCTTAAAACCAACAGAATCTCACCGGAAAAACCTATGATATTCCAGGCCAAACCTGCAACTCACGATCTCGACGTCCAATTCCTTCCAACTTTCTTCTCCGAGCTTCATGAGGACCTCCTAAAGCTCCCAGTGGCCTTAAAAACTCCTAAAAACGTCACAATCGCGTGTGCATGAAGTGCATGAAAACTGGGGTTAGGGTTCTCGACGTTTTCGAAGGTTTCAAGTCTTACAAATGGTATGGATGAACTTAGGAGCTTGCAAGAGTTCGAATCTTACCTTCTAGATGTCGATCCGTGCATGGAAGATTGGTTTTTGAAGTTCGTTCGTACAATTGCAAAGGAAATGGGATGAAGTCCAAGAGAGAAGAGAGAGAGAGAGAGAGAGAGAGAGTCACGGGAGTGCGTGTGGGTGTGTGTGTGTCCTATAGAGTCAACCACCAAAAACAACAAAACAACACCCCATAACACCAATTAACGTCCAAGGGCATTTTAGTCTTTTCGCACCTACGGTACAAATTATTCGGGACGGGCTGTCACAATCGGCAAGATTATTATTTTTGCCATATATTTGACAATTATGCATAGAAGGGACATCATCTGTCTGCTTTGGTGGGCAAGTACCAAGAACACTACTACGAAACCATTTATTGGTGTCGCTATGATAACCGACAAGAAACGCATATTACTATAGGATATTAAGCAAAATCTGACAGAAAATGGATGTAGTGCAAGCGACAGAATTGCCAGCGTTAGGAAATGAATTTTCGTACAGAAAATACTTTAAAACCGACAGAAATTGTGTTCGGATATAACTGACAGAGAATATATTAATAATGAATAAATAAGAGCATTCTCCATCGGATAAAACCGACAGAAAATACTCCTAAATCAACAAAACTTATGTCGGATATGACCGATAGAGAATTTATTAATAATGAATAAATAAGAGCATTTTCTGTCGGATAAAACCGACATAAAATATATTAATAAAAAGAAAAATATAAACCTCTTTCTAAATCATTTCTTTCCCTTTCAAGTTGGCCTCCCCTGCATTCATTGCATTTTCCAACTTTGAGATGTGCAACGTTCCTCTAAGGTACACCATATTCTTCATTTCTTCAAGTTTGTTTCCTGTTTCGCAGCTAACTATATATATATATATATATATATATATAGTTAGACAGAAGTTTGACCCCCAACAATAAGAAAATGATTGGAAAGACAGATAAATATATTTGAAAAAGAAAAGAAAAGACGAACTGGAAATTTATGCAAGTTGTGTAGCCGCCTACACTGCTCCTGGGGGTTACAGTTCAGGCGGTGCTCCTGTTCTCCAACACTCTCCTTTCTTCACCACATTTATCATCACATACCTTGTCTCCCTCATCAACTTATTGTCTTCTCTCATCACGTTTTTCTCGATCTTGACATCTCAGTTTGAGTACAAAAACTTCCATTAATCTCTTCCACTCAGGCTGCATTTAGGATTTGCCTTTCTTTTCTTCTTGCTAGTGATGATCACGCTCTCATTCACTACTACAATTGTGCTCTTGATTCATCTCGATGAGGAATTGACAAGGTCTCTCCTTTATTTTGCTGCCTTTCTTCATGTGTCTGTATTTGGGCTCATACAGCAACTTCCCTTGTATGTGGGATTTTCTCATCTTTGATATTTATATTTAAGAAAGTTAAGCAGTTTATAATTTCTATTTAAAACACAAATTGAACGTAATACAAATAATTTAAAACGTACTGGTTTCGGAATGTTGCTTCTCGAATTGTTCATCCATGGTGATTGAAGCAAAAAGGAGAAGGGGAGAAGAGAATGAGAAGGAAATAAGGAGAGAAGAAAAGGGGGAGGGAAGGGGGAAGAGAGAAGGCATCGGTGCAAGGATGAGATGAAGGGGTTTTATTTTGGAAAATTTTCATTACTGTCGGTTAAAACCGATACAAACATTTTTCAAATAAATACCAACAAAAAATTTTCATTACTGTCGGTTAAAACCGATACAAACATTTTTCAAATAAATACCAATATAAAATTTTCATTACTGTCGGTTATAGCCGACAGAAAAAAAAAATGGCTGCAAAAATCCTCCCAAAATTTTAAATTCCCTACCAAAATTTTAAATTCCCACCCAAAATTTTGTTATGATTTTAAAAATAAGATAATAATTGTTTGGTTTAACAAATTAATAAATAAATAATATGTATTTAAATAGAATACGTTTTTAAAAATTAAATAAATAATTGTTTCGTTTAATAGATAATAACCCATGTAAAATATGCGATAAAGAAACAAAAAGATAATTGTAGAATGAAAATGTCATCACACAAACTAAATATTGTCTAATCAATACTTGAAAAACATAAATAAAAATTTAGCACAAATTACTTTTTCCACTTCAAAATTTAGGCAAATTTAACGGAGATATGCATTATACGAAACTAGTTTCCATGATCTAACCGTCAAACTTGTTTGTAGATACTACAAGATCGCATATGTAAAAAAAAAAAAAATAAATAAATAAATAATCAGAGATTAGGTAATAGAACAAAAGTTTTCAATGGTTATAAACAAAAAATCACAATTTAATGGTTATTTTAGCTCCGGTTTTGATGATTTTTTTTATAGCTACACTCCTCAACCCTATAAGAATGCAATGAATGAATTCGATCTTCAATTTAAAATATTTACACTAGTGGATACCACAAAATCTTATTTTATACTTAATGGAAGTATAATATTAACTCTAGGGGTTTGTTTAAACTACTGTTTTAACGCGATATGTATTCTACAAAACGTTTTTCAACGATCCAACCCGAGATTGCATACGTAAAAAATCGTAAAAAAAAAACATTCAGAGATTATGTAACGGAACAAAAATTTTCGACAGTTATAAACGAAAAATCACAATTTAACGGTTATTTTAGCTCGGATTTTAATGATTTTTTTTACAGCTACATTCCTCGACCCTATAAGAATGTAATGAATAAATTTGATCTTCAATTTAAAATATTTACACTAGTCGATACCACAAAATCTTATTTTATACTTAATGGAAGTATAACATTAACTCTTAAGTGTTTATTTAATCTACCGTTTTGACACGATACACATTCTACGAAACTTTTTTCAATGATCTAACCGTCAAATTTGTTTGTACACATTTTGAGATCGCATACACGAAAAATCACAAAAAACAAACATTCAGATATTAGGTAACAGAATAAAAGTTTTCGACGATTATAAACGAAAAATCACAATTTAACGGTTATTTTAACTCCGATTTTGATAATTTTTTATAGCTACACTCCTCGACCCTATAAGAATGCAATGAATGAAGATCTTCAATTTAAAATATTTAAACTAGTGGATACCACAAAATCTTACTTTATACTTGATGGGGAAGTATAACATTAACTCTAAGTGTTTGTTTAATCTATCGTTTTGATGCGATACACATTCTACAAAATATTTTTCAATGATCCAACCAGTAAACTTGTTTGTACACACTCCGAGATCGCATACGTAAAAAATCACAAAAAACAAACATTTAGAGATTAGGTAACGGAAGAAAAGTTTTCGATGGTTATAAATGAAAAATCACAATGTAACGGTTATTTTAGCTCCAATTTTGATGATTTTTTTACAGCTACACTCCTCGACCATATAAGAATGCAATGAACGAATTCGATCTTCAATTTAAAATATTTACACTAGTGGATAAATCTTATTTTATACTTAATGGAAGTATAACATTAACTCTTAAGTGTTTGTTAAATCTATCAATTTGATAGGATATGCATTCTACGAAACTAGTTTCAACGATCCAACTGTCAAATATATTTATTTATACTCCGAGATAGCAAGTGTAAAAAATCGTAAAAAAAAAAAAATTAAGAGATTTGGTAATGGGACCATGAGTGGAAAAAAAAAAACATTCAAAGATTATTCTGGCGGCCATCCAAAATTTTGCTTTGTTCGTGTCGGTTATATCAGACAGGACCTTGAGTGAAAAAAATAAAAAAAATTTAAACCATGTGTTTATTTATTTATTTTTAATCGATATAACATTTTAAGATCCCAACGAAGATCGATCTCTATATGCAAAAATCTCACTAGAAGCTTACCTATTAACCTCACACATATGTGCATAACACAATACAAAACTCGACGAACAACAGAAGCTAGAGAACATGATGGGCAAGGTACTATAGATTCTTGGCACTAGAAGATAAGACTAAATATATTTATGTACACTACAAAACGTGAGACAACACAGAGACATGTTTGCTTGCAAGTTGCAATGGCACACCAATTAACCCTATGGACACATCTGAGTGCACATCACGGGCCATACATGAGGAGCAAACATCTAAGTGCGCAACACAGGGCCATGAGTGAAAACAAAATATTTAAACTATGTGTTTATTTATTTATTTTTAATCAATATAACATTTTAAAATAGTAAAATAGTCAATTTCTGTCAGTTATAACCACCAGAATACTAAAATAATAACCGTCAGAAACTAAAATAATAAATAGTCAATTTCTGTCGGTTATAACCGTCACCAATAACTTAAAAACCACCGGAATATGTTAAAAATATTTATAAAAAAAAATTCAAAAATACTAGCAGTTATAATAATTTTATGGTGGTTGCATTTGACACTAAATATCCGTCAGGAATTTATGTTGGATATAACCAACAGGATTTCATTGTTATCCGACACTAACTGAATGATGTATTGGATATCTTTTATCTGACATAATGATTTATTAAACCGCCACCATCATCCGACACATAAAGCTAATATTGTAGTAGTGGAATTCCAGATGTTGAATTAGAATAGAGTGATTTTGAACAACCAAAGAACTTGTAACCACCAAAATTGAAGTTTTGAGAAAACATGTCTCTCTTTGTTCTTCTTGTTAGTGGACTTGTAACCACCAAAATTGGAAGAAGAATGATTATGTTGTGTACTGTAAGAACCTCTAAACTTAGAATTAAACTCATTTGTATTAGCTACTAAAGCAAAAAGCATTTGAGTAGCAGATACATTGTCAACATTGAGATAGAAGATCCTTTAAAGAAATGACAGCTTTGCGCTCTCTAATTACAGATCTAATTGTATTATATTCAGCAATCGGTCCATTCAAAGTGACATAATATCATCATCATCAAAACATTCTCCAGCAGCAAACAGATAATCCATAGCTTCTTCAATTCTTTGTAAATAGACAGTGATAGATTTATTACCCTTCTTAATCGTTTGCAACTCAGATTTCATCTAGAAAATACTTATTCGAGTAACTGTGGAGACTTGTTCCTTAAGACGATTCCATAAGTCTTGAGAACTGGTGCTTCCAATTGCACATGAGATAGCAGCATGAGATAAAGTTGCAATAATCAACTGCATCAATACCTTATTGTGCATCTTTCAAATCTTGAAACCATCAGATTCACACCGAGTAAAAGATCCTTCAGAATTAACTTCGAATCACCAGAGTTGATATCAAGAAATCGTTTAGGATAAGGAGTAGAATCATCCATAATCCACAAACTAACGATGCCATAGCCTTCAAGCAACAATTGCATATGGAAATGCCAATGCAAGTAGCCAAAATCATCGAGCTTCATAGTAACAGAAGTCAAAATTGAAGAAACAAATGACGTATTGGCGATTGCAAGATGAGATGTCGTCACCATTGTGATAGACAGAGATCGAAACCAAAGAAAGAATTGACTGAGAACTTTTATCAAACACCTTTTGTGCGTAAGAGAATCAAAAGATATTTAGAGGGAAATAGCAGCAAGGAAGGAGAAGCGAAGAATCCAAGACCGTAATACTGTCAAGCTTGAAGCATTTCCGACGAAGATACCATGTTAACCAAGCAGATATAAACAGATAAGACACATAAAGAAGAAGAAGTTTATAGAGAGGTTAAGAATTACTTCAGTAGTAAGAAAGGAGATTTCACTGTTTCATTAATCTTAAGTAAATAGTAAAACTATTACAAAGGTATATATCCTAAACTATGATTGCTTACAAACTAAGCAATCTTTACAACAACTTATAACTAACTAACAAATCTATTAACACTTCTATCACGACCATTCAATCTTTATTCCTAACATTAATTGTTGGGTCTAGTTACAATCCTTGCACGTCTTAAGTACAATAATTATCTAACAGTCAAATATAATTGATGTAAGTATGTGTATTCAATATAATCACTATCTGACCGTTGAGATGGTAATTATATTAGAATACATGTAAGTATTTTAGCTAAATCCCTAATTATGATCAACCAGAGAATTTAAACTTTGAACTTCCAACACTAAAAAGATAAATACATCCAAATAAATGGCTGGCTGGCTAATAATATGTGGTCATGCTTTAGAATATTGTCATGATTCCATAATCATAGTTATTTTGATTTTTGTTTTTGTCAATAAGAGAAGGCGTTTAGAATTTGGGAAACTTTAAAAGTTGAGAAGAGAGGTATTACAAATGGATTAGATTTTTAGCCAAATATGATATTATTATATAGGGTAATGCTCGGGAGATTAAAATTTTAAACTAAATTTGCAAACTAAATGATGTATCACCAATAGGAAGTAAGTAACGTTAATTAACTCTTCAGTAATAATCTAATCATCAACAACCACATCATTTAGTTTAGAAATTTAGTCTCCCTAGCATTACCCTATTATATAACAGGAGATGGATTGAGGTTCTCGAAATAATGGTCTCATTTTTTTGTCAAATCGAGAAAAATTAAGCGAAATTAGCTTTTCGACAATGATCGTGTGCGAGGAACTTACCCTATCCCGAAAGGGTGAGGACCTTTACACCTAGAAACTCCCTGACCATCCATCCTCCATCAAATTTATTGATGATATATGAGCGTAAATAAAAAAAGATACAAGTGAGGGAACTACGCTAAGACCCATGAAGACAAAATGATTAACGAAAACGATAATAAGTAGAAAACAAAATGTCATGAGCATGGGTAGAGGCTACAAAATTCAAAATCGTAGGTCACCACTTATTAGCCTAAATATCTTCCCCGAATGAAGCTAAAACATCTGCAACATGATTTCCTTCTCGATAAATATTACAAATAAATTGCATTTGACAAAATCGACAAGGAATTTTTCAAATCCACCATAAGAAACCGAGGGGCCTCGTTAGGAACCTTGAAAAGATAATAAATAACCAACATGGAATATGTTTCAATCCATAAATGTTCCAAATCTTTGGCTCAAGTTATACGCACAACCTCAATGAAGACAATAATTTTTGCAGCAATTGAACTTACAAATTTTGTGTTTGATGCAAAATCACCTACCACCCCACCTCCAAAAAGCTAAGATCCCTCCAAATCTAGCACGTATGGCACAAGACTCATCAATATTAACCTTGAGTCATCCAGGTATCGGCAACTTCCAATGACCTGGAATAAAAATAGAGCCACAATAGAAGGCGATGACATACCCAATAATGAGAATATAAGCAACATTGAAGAGGAGGAACTGCAACTTGAGAAACACATTAAAATCAAGTCACAAAACTGAGCCGCTAGCCAACACTTGGAATAATCTAAAGAAGGAGACTTGCTCTCAAACCGAACTCGTTAACCTAAAAAATTTTATGTGTAGACTAGAGGTGATATGATATGATAATTATTTGATTTAACTTAATCTAAGATATAATTGTTTTGACTAGCTTCTCATTTGGACCAAATAAGTAGTGCCTTTGTGGCCCAATCTATTGAGTTACGTTTTGAGTTTGTAGATGAATTCACTTATTAGCGTTCGTAGACAGATTCCCTTACTTGTGTCCATTGAGGGATTCATTTACTTGAATATTTGTTGTGGCTGATCTACCAAAATTGCGTATGTGGACAGATTCATTTACTTTTGATTCCATGTGCCACATTCTAAACTAGATTCCTAAATGCCTAAGTGATTGGCACCCTCGAGTTACATGCAAATGGCAAGGTTGGAATCAAGAAGGCAATGTATCAAAGCATAAAAACCATTCCCACTTCATTTTGATTCTACTCTGAGGTTTTACTAGACATACATTGATGCGTTAATCCGATAATTCGGTTGTAAATAGATACATAATAAGATTGAGGTCATTCCACAAAAGTTGAATGTGGTTGTGGTAGCAAAAATTTTCTTTCTTCAGTCTTGTCGAATTTGTACCTACAAAACAATTAACGTCTTTGATAAAAACCAAAGCCTCACGCACCCACGACATGGGAGATGTGTGGGGGGGGGGGGGGTGTGGTTGGCCAATGGAAATACTTCTAAAAAGAGTGAGTGTTTAGGGCTTCTATGCGTAAGAAAAAGCTTACCAAAATGTGGTGAAGATGAGGTATTTATAGGAGGAGGTGACCAGCCATGGGTTTGTTTTTGCCCTACACATGACGGCATTCTATTGGTCAAGGTGTGTCATCTATTGGATAAATGAGGAAAGAATATTCCCAAGGTATTAATTAGGAGAAAATATATTGGGATAATGGTGAAAGTATCCCTAAATGATTATCATAAGGATATCTTACTTGATTGAGTAGTTCTTCAATTAAAAATGCATTAAATATATGATTTAGTAATTAACCTTATTTTTAATGGCTTTGATTTTTCTATGCCACAAGTAGGGAAGCCTTGAGCATCGTCGTTAGCTGCTTGGACCTTCAAGAATGCTCAGCTAGCCATGGGAGCAGTTAAGGGCACTCACCCATTTACTGAGGGCAATCTTATTTTTATCAAGAAAAAATTCACATGTCGTTTTCTATACTTTTGAGATTATTTTGGCTCCACAATAGTTTTTAAAAAGGAGGGAAAAAATTGTAATTCTGATCTATTCTAATTGTAAGTGAATTTATCCGACTGCTGGCTCGCAATTAATGCTTGTGATGGATGACTCTGAAACCAAGACAACAAACAGCTAGCTAGCTTAAAGGATCAACAATGAAAAAAGAGTGAGAGCCATATTAACCACTACCTCCAAATCTTACCCCGTCGGCAAATGATTGCCAACAAGTCTGCAGTCTGCACGGTAACTCCACAACATCAACGATCCAAATTCCTCCATTTGTCCAGTCATCATACCATCAGAAACTCGATCTGACATACATACACATGCAAACACAGACACAAGCGTCCCACGCGGTTATATTATTGTGTGGGGGTCTCCCTCTCTCTTTGCCCAAAACCAACACAACAACGCAACAAGACAGAAGAAAGAAGAAGCAGCAACGAAAGCAGCTCTACGCATCACCACCAATATAAGCACAAGTTTAGAGACCCTCGCAGGCTTTTTATATACAAGCACTTTCTTCAAAACTTCTTTATTCCTGTTAGCCGGAAGATGATGAGCATGCTTGGAGTTGAGTGTGATTTGAACCTCAGAGAGACTGAGCTGTGCCTAGGGCTGCCTGGTGGTGGTACTTCTACTGTGGCTGAGCCGGAGACTAAGGCTACCGGAAAGAGAGGCTTCTCTGAGACCGTTGATCTCAAGCTCAACCTTCAGTCCAAGGAAGATCTGAATGACAATGTAAAAAATATTGCTTCCAGGGAGAAGAACGACCTCCTTTCTTGCACAAAAGATCCAGCAAAGCCTCCAGCCAAGTAAGCAGGAGTCTATATTGTCCTCTCCTCTCTTTTTTTTTTCCTGGTTTTGGTAATAATTAAAAGTCGAAAAGGAAGTAGTTTTGTTCATAAGCACATCATATAGATAAGCACAAAATATCGATAGAGGATCCACCCTCTAATGTGTAACCCCCAATTTTATTTCTAGAGTAGGTTCACCCAAATTGCGAAATTATGTTTCTATGCTTCTTTTCTTCCTTTTATTTGGTTTTGTGGATATCGTTTGATATTTTAAACAGTAATTAGGGATTTTCTAATTTTTGTAGGTAAATTTACATGCACTAATAAGATGATTGTCTGACAAATATATGTATATATATTGGGGGTAATTAATTATTTTTAAACCATTATCTTCAGGGCACAAGTTGTGGGTTGGCCACCAGTTCGATCATACCGAAAGAACATAATGGCGCAGAAGAACACCAGCGAGGAAAATACTGAGAAGGCAACCGTCGGTGGCGGAGGCTGCAGCGCTGCATTTGTGAAGGTTTGCATGGATGGCGCTCCATATCTTCGTAAGGTGGATTTGAAGATGTACAAGAGTTACCAAGAGCTCTCTAATGCCTTAGCCAAGATGTTCAGTTCCTTCACCACCGGTAAGTTGGCAATATATGATTGATTCAACTAGTTATTTTATCTCTTCGACTTACAGTACACTGAGAACTAATATTAAACCAAAACCCAATTTGATTACTTAGAAAAACAAACAGAAAAAAGGAATTTAATAAGTAGAAAAGGAAAACTTCAACAAAGAAGTCAGCTGCATGTTTAACTTGTTCATTTAGAAATTGTAGTACTACCTTTTTTCAGATCTTGATCAGAAGTTCAGAACTATAGCAATTTCCTTAAGCCAAAATTAGTCTTAGTGTATATAGTGAAATTATACTTTTTTTCCCTTTTCTATACAGCAATTTTGTGTATTAAATTTCTTTAAATTATAGAAAAAAAATATTTAAACTTAAATTCAAGAGGTAGCATATGTAATAAAGTTGACTAAATTCAGGTGTGAAGTCGTTGTTAGTCGATGATCATTACAACCTAGCTAGCTTGTTAATTGTCACTTCAATGTTACAATATCTTGTTAACTGTTTAATTACTTATCACATATAATATTTGATTGAAGGTTACTATGGGGCCCAAGGAATGATAGACTTCATGAACGAGAGCAAGTTGATGGATCTTCTTAACAGTTCCGAGTATGTGCCAACCTATGAAGATAAGGACGGTGATTGGATGCTCGTGGGTGACGTTCCATGGGGGTAAAGTTGTTCATACCTTATGTGTATACAAACCCTAAAACAAATAATAATTACACAAAAAATAAAATAGAATCCAAGAGTAATGCTCGTTTTCAAATAATGAAGCTGCTACACTTGACTGACAAATATATTTCCCTAATTTGTATGCAGGATGTTCGTTGATTCATGCAAGCGCTTGAGAATAATGAAAGGATCAGAAGCAATTGGACTTGGTAAGTACCCACATAACATTCTCGCTTTTAGGCTAATTTATTTTTCTCATAGCATGGTCTTTGTAATTTCCCTATATTTGTATGTAATATTTACCTCTTTAATTAATTCGATGGAAAACCCAACTCTATTCATCCATATATTTCTTTCGGTTACTTTTAGCTCCAAAAGCTATGGAGAAATGCAAAGGCAGAAGCTGAGCTCGATCCTCAAGAGAAAATGGATCGATGGAGGGAGAGCTGCAGGGTGTGTTCTTTTGGATGTGTCTGTACTTTATGTGAGGATGGTATGTAAATGGTAAAGATGCTGGACATTTGTAATAGACAAGAAGCAATAAACTTAACCTAGTGGTCTGGTCTGCTGCCTTGTTTATTGCTATTTGATTTCTTTATAATTACCCAATTATTTTTTGTTGTTGGCCTTGTTGTCATAGTTGGTGTGTGTTTTTATTCCTTCAAATTAATGCTACTTTTTTATATATTATTTTTTCATCAAAATATTCTTGATTAATTTTATGATCAATTTCCTTTCATGTGTTCAAATCAATAATATAAGGTATTGTATATTTGTATTGATTTTGTAATATTTTTCTTCTCTGAGGCAAGTGAGCGAAGGGAACAAGGCCATGTGCATGTCGATGGGGGCTTTCATTCATGACCTTTAATTATACTCCATTTGTTTAATTATAAATTCTGCTAATAAAATATATGTGTATCTGAATCCGACTTGTGAATGTAGGCTGTTAAGTGAACGTGGTTGGTGTTCCATTATTATTTTTTTTTTTTTCAGAAGGTGTTCCATTATTTGGGGTATGGTAATTAGTTATAACGTATATATAATTATACAGTAGAATTTTCTTGTAAGTGTCGTCTGTATGTTGATTACTATGTCATTGAATTTTATGGGATCACTAACATTTGACAATAATTATGTAGCACTTATCTTTTCAAGATAATGCAAATCACAAGTCTATGGGTTCTCTCTCTATCACATTATAAATGGCTTTTCTTGGATCTGACATTTTGGCAGCCCCAAGTTTCATCTTTTGCATGGAAAACAATTCTTTTAGACAGGTTGGTTTAGTATAATAAAATTAAAAACTAGAATCGAATGATCGGAAAGGAAACAAACCCGGCCGCTATTTCTGAACGAGGATATTTAAGATTATTAAAAAATTTTAAAATAAAAAAAATATAAATGATAGAATTTTATTTTCTAGAATTTATGAATTTTCTTGTTTGATTAACCTAAAAGAACAAGAGAACTTGAATACGGAATTTTTATTTTGTGCATTTTTAATTTCTCTTATTTAACATTTTGTAATCCATTCTTATTTACTTGGCATCAATCCCTTTATACTTGAAAATTCTTCAAACTTAGCCTCATGTTTTGATGAGGAACTTCCAAATTCCAAGGGGTTAATACAAGATGAGGAAGAAATGGATCACACAAAGTTAAGCAGAAGGGATTAAAAGTTGACCACATGAGCATTACAAAGATGCATGTGTAAGAAGGATCTATAAATGACTTCTTTCAAGTAGTCATTTGCAATTTTCTCTTACATGCATTGGTAATGCACATGCTGTGCATTTCTAATCTCTTTCATCTAGCTATTTGTAATTCATTTCTTCTTTATTTTACTTAAATATCTTGAAATTTGAAAGTCTTTCGCTCAAAACTTCCAAAGTGAGGATTTACAAATAAAAGCTAAAACCCCCGATTTTGGTATAAAAAAGTGGATCGTATTGAAAACCCTTATTTTGAGGACCAAAAGAAGCTGCTAATTATAGGGTAACTAAGTCATTCAAATGCTATATATATTGAATGGAAACTTAGATGTAAAAGGATGGAATGGGTTGGTTAAAGAAAGAGTCGAAAGACAGAAAAGTTATATAGGGAAAATGTTTAATACTACTTTTTTTTATTTATCACAAGTTTGTAAGCCAGTTTGCTTGTTTTGATCTTCTTATAACAATTTTTCTCTAATCCTAGAAACAACTTATTATGTTTCTGGAAATCGGCATCGTTTCTTTTCCCTCTAATCGTAGACAGTTTTGAAACCTGCTAAAAATCTTGCAAGTAAAATGTGTATTTAGTCATCTGCGCCGGAGAAGTTCTTATGGAACTACTCAAATATCAAAATCAGAGGACCAAATTCATTACGGAAATGGTTGGGCTTGCAAGCCCAATCATGTGCACCTATGTTCAATGGGGATCTTCTATACTGATTACTGAGGTTAAGCATGAAGGGTCGCCGTTCGACAAAATCATACGTCTAAAACTCAAAAACTTTGACACGGTCTAAGAAGGTCGAGATATGATTGGACCGAATTACAAAATCGCTATTTTAAGAAGTATTATACTATTACGTTTTGGATCCGATTTGTGACACCGATGAATTACACGACGGTGATCAGAAAGGTTCAAAAGTCGTGGTAAATCATCCTATGATTGTAAAAATATAGTTCATTGAATTAATAATTTACAATGAGTACAAAATATATAGGGCTTGACATAATCCACATGTGGAAGGAATCTTACAATAAATACAATAGTAAAATTGCATTCCTAAATCACGAAGAGGGTTCCGGTTATTGATTCTATTCTAACACTAGTTAGTATCCTCAAGCTCTGTACGTTTCTCTTGATCAATGAATATTGTACCGTTTCATAAAACATTTGTCCGTATTTAAATATTATCCAATAACAAATATCTCATTCCACGACTTCTCTAATTACTATTTAATCTAAACTACATATTAATAGAACTCTCTTTGTTAACTAAAAGAGAGTGAAAATAATATTTAGTCTTCTATCACATCTAAAGAGGAAGGGCAGTAACGCAGTTTCGCAAAACAAAATAACACCTCTTATTTTAAAAATTAAAAAAAAAGAAAAAGAAATATATATGTATATATATATATATCTCCCTCTCCCCACTCCCACGTTCTCTCTCTCTTCCTCTTTCCTTCAATTTTAAAAACAAAAATAAAAAAATTTCACACACACTTTACGTGGGGATGGGGTGTGCGAGCATGTACTAGTTGTAATTAAGATTTGGGGGGACTACTCTACCAAAGGTCATTGTCAATCCCGTATATAATACACACAACGACGCAAACCACAAAAATTGATACCATAACAATGTCATATTAACATTTGGACAATAATATAGCAACGATCTATCAATCCCGCAACTAATCGATTCTATAACAGTAAACACTAACCCACCTCTTCATCTCTTTTTCCTCTGTTAAAACTGGTTGCGTGTCCTTCTCTACGGGAAAGGATCCTCTCCGGATCCTGAAGTTTGGCTGCAAGCCTTGCCTCCAACACAGCCGCGAAGCCATTGTAGCTTCATCTTCTTCCTCGAACAGGTCCGCAAAGCCACGATCTCAACTTGCCTCGAACGGGACCGTGAAGACGGCGGTGCCGTCATCTCCTCTATCTCCGCACCCTCTCAACCCCTCCCGCCGTCAACACCAGTCGCCGGGGATTCGATGCAGAGGATGCGATGTAAATTTCAAGTGCTTCTAACAATTACTTGTGTGAAATTGTTTCTGTAAAAGCTAAAATCACTTTTTGACAACTAAAAAGAATTCTGATGCACAATTTTCTATCCTCGTTCATGATAGTGATGGAGAAAGATGACAATGAAAACTTACAAGAAATAAAAGAAAATTAGTACAACGCTTATGAGCAAGAATATTTTCTTACAGAACGAGTCAAACAACAAAATTGGTTTTTGCAACACTCCTAAACCACGCCCTAGATCTTCAACGAGCAAATTACTTTTCACAACAAATAACTAATGTGCCTGCGTATACAAGTGGAGCCCAAATAAATGGGTTTGGGCCTACCGGGCATTGTTTCCTTCTTTTTGTGAATACAAAGAATAATACTTGGGTATTGATAATGTACTGACTTTGTCATGTAATCAAAAGATGTTATGTGTGTTTTGTTACGGTCCAAATATTATGTGTGTTTAGACGTTCAAGCAAAATTAAATATATAAATTATTTTTGTAAACGATAAATTTAAAATATTATTCGACCAGATTACTAAATCAGTATTATCGCCAATTTCGCAATCTTCAAGCAACTCTATTTTGGTCAAAAGAGCTTATTCTTCCCCGATTCCTGTTTTAGAGCCCAATCGGAATATAATTGCTCGCTCGAAGCGGAATTCACGATATTTTTATCCGGGAACCTAAGCACATATGTGCGCTGAGAAGTATCACACTCAAAAATAATTTTTTTTTTTTTTTTTAAACAAATGATATTATCCACCCTAAAGGGGGAGGGGTGGGCTTAGCCTCATAATGAGCTAGGAATAATGTGGTTCAAATTCGTCTTTGACAATAATCGAACTTAAGATCTCTTCCTCACAAGCATTGTTCTAAAAAGTTGTTGATAGGTGCATTATTTATCATATTTTCATGTTAATTATCCATAAGTTTTGTTAAAGAATTGATTATAAAAGAGCCTTATTACTTCCTTTCCTTAATTTCAGCCAATCTGCACACTTAGAACGTTTTTGGTGATAATTCGACTTTCCGGAGGGGTTTTGGTGCAAGGCCAATTGGAGAAGGCTAAGAGGTTGAAGCTCATTGTGTACGAATTTCATAATTTTCCTTGCAGCCATATTCATTCCAGTTTTACAAATCAATCCTGCATAAGTTGTTTTCCTGTCAGAACTGCGCAATTGTAGGAGATTGATGATTTGAAGGCTTTCCCAATTTTTCATAGTGGCGTGCGATAGATTCTTGAAAGATAAGAGATAAAGTTACGTTTCTTATATTTTTATGCAATTTTCCAGAAGATAAATCGACTCCAAATTTGGCGGGCAAGACAAATGACGTATTCCCAAGTCAAGAAGGATTCTTTCCTAGTTTGTGTCATTAATTGTTTAGGAGTTTGTTTTATTTTAGGAGAGTTTCTCCCAGACCTTTTAGGATTTTTCTAGTATAAATTAGGTGTCATAAGCTCTCTCTAGAGCATCCTCTCGACATCACCCCACACCATACTACCATTCACCATCGTCGTAATTTGTGAATAAGAGCTTAGGGACGTGCTTTGCCATGGACTCTGGGTTCTATCTTTCTTTTATTTTTATTTCTATGTATAACTAAGTTATTTTCTAAGGTTTATGATGAAGCCATGACATGAATATTTGCAAAGTACTTTGTTAATTATTATACGATTATGTGCCATGATATATTCTTAATCTTTGTGTGTAATTCTAGATTCAGATTTCTAATGATTGATCACCTTTAGAAATTTTGCATCTAGATATTTAGATAAATCTATGAGGATGACCAATCAATTAGGTTTATTGGAATTAAGATTAAGAAGATTAGACAAGCTAATGAGGATGACCAATATCAAGCTAGTCCTACTTGGTTGACATGATTCTTCTACGCTTAATGGGTTTTTATGTGTTTAATTGTATGCCTAACCAATATGATAGAATTATCATATAGAGATACAAGAATTGATGTCTGACCACAGATTAATTCATACCTTAGAAAGAACAACCCTTAACATTGGCATGGTAATTGGATAGTAGTTGGCTCTAGGAAAAGTAAATAAGATTGTTATTGGTGAATTCATGACCTTGGGTTCTTTTATGCCGTGTGTGTTTATTTAAATCAATTGTCTTCTCCTTTTTTTCTTGTTAATTTTAGTCTTACTCAATTATTCAATTCAATCTATCATTTGTTTGTTTTATTAAGCCTAGTGTGATTAATCGATTAAATTGGTGTTAAAGCAATCCATGTGGGATCAACCTCATAATTGCATATATTACTATAATTGATTCATGCGCTTGCGAGTTTTATTTGGTTCAAATTAATCTATTATTTAGGTTAGTTTAAATATCCATCAAGTTTTTAGTGCCATTGCCAAGGATTGCCCCCTAATCCCAATTCAGCTTGTTAATTGCGCTTTAATTAAAATTTTTTTTCATTCTCTATTTTTATTTTTGTAGTTATTGTTTTCTATTTTTTATTTTCTGTTTTATATTTAAAAAATTAAATTAGATCGGTAGTCTTCTTTATTTTCCTATTCAATTCATAATTGAAGTCCTTTACTTAATTAGAGTCTTCTGTTTGTGTAGTTAGTACTCCGTGAATTATTTGGAGTATAGTTCTTTAGTTTAATTTATCTTTTCCGTCAACTAGTTTTCTTTCTTCACTATTTTCAATTATCTTTTTGTAGGCGAATGTCCGATGGCTTGGCATAAACAATTTCCAACAGAACATTGGCCTTCTCGTTCTCAGTTTGACTTTATACAAGAAGTCACACCTGTGGAACCTAAGAGAACTTCATGGGAAGAAGATTTTTGCACTGATGGTTCAAGCTAACATGCAGTCAGCATACACCCACTCAACTTTTGCAAATTCTCCAGCAAGGGGAGCAAGTAAATAATCGAGCAATCACAAATTTGGAAATAAAATTGTTGCAATATTGAGTGTAAGAGACAGACAAATATTTCCAAGTGAACCCGAAGCTAATCCGATTGAGCGAGATGCGTTCCATGGAGAAGATAGTGCCTACACCACATTGAGAAGTAAGGAGGACTTCGAGAACGAATTGAGTGAACTAGCCGTAGATGAAGAAAACAAAGATTATTCAATGTTGGAAGACCATTTGCATGATCCAATTAGTCAAATCACTACCAACGAGAAGTCACTTTCTGAAGAAATTCAAATTGTTGACAGTGTTTGAAGAAAATCCATCTCCACCAAAAAAATTTCGAGTCTTACATCTTTGAATCCATTTATCTTAAGGTTCCAAATTCATTGATTCTACATGAATTCAAAGATCCTTTTGAAGTCCACTGCTCAAATTATGGAAGAGAGATTGGTATTGAACCAAAAATTGAATTTGCACATGATCAACTCTCTTCCATTCTGATGGCCAAGATATGGTAGAAGAGACAACAAAAAAAATGAAGAAGAGAAAGAAGTCACGAGCTTTGAAATTGAAGAAGAAGCAAAAATATGTAGTGCCTCATGGCCTTGTATCCACACCAAATTTCAAAGTTACAAGATGGAAGAAAAGGAACAAGAAGAAGATGCATGGAGTAGTTCCTCATTTCAATGATCTACAATCCTCCAATTAATTTCGGCATTGTCTAGCTCATGACTATAAAGAAGCGTTTCTTAGGATGTAACCCAAGTTTTCTCTTTCCTTTGTTTTCATAGTATTCCATTTTGTTTTTGGAGTCGGTTTTTAATTTTCTTCATGATTCCTGGAACATTGGCTATCCAAAATTCAAGTTTGGGGGAATTTATTACAAGGCATCTCACATCACACTTTAATGTTGTTCATTCATGCTCTATCGAAAAATCCAGGGAAGTTTTTAAAACCCTATCTTTACATGTGTTATTTGTTATGTTTTCTATGTTCTAAACATTGAGGACAATGTTTAATTTAAGTTTTGAGGGTGGAGATTTAAGTTTTTAATTGAATTGAAGCATAAAAAAATCATTGACATATTTCAGTTTTGTGAATTTGAGTCCAATTGGGTGCTTAGTTTTCTTTTGTCTTAATAAATTTGGTTGAACCAAAGTGACACGTACAGTATGTACATGAGTGGGAGTCAAATGTTAGTCAAAATTGGGTAAATCATCTTTTTAAATTTTGTTTTTCTTATTGATTTAGTCTGTCGTTTTTCTTTGTTCAAATTGAGCTGTTTGTGTCCATATTAGATTAGCTTAGTTAGTCGTTTGGCATTTTGGCATTACTTTTCAAAAATTCTTGTCATGAAAATCAATCAACTGAAGAAAAAAAAATGTCAAAATTCAGAAAGATTTTATTTTTTTTGAGCCGTATTCTTTTAGTTAGACCTTCCATAAGTTAATGATAATACTTGCTTTTTTCTAGGTTATAAACTTATTTGAATTGGTTCTTTTTATGTGAAATTTCAGTTGTTTTATATGGTTAATCAGATCCTTACATGATCATTCTCAAGTTTATTTTATATAAACAACCAATGTTAGTATAACTAGCTCTTAACTTAGAGAATTATATGTGGATTTTAAGTGAAAACTTATTGAACCTTTGTGAGATTTTGAGCCTCTTGCATATTCTTTCTTGTGATTTTCATGATAGCATTATCATTCACTAGAACTTACTTCAATATCTCTTGATGCAAAATCCTAAGTCATGCAACATTAGGGAGATGATTAAGGCTATCTTTGGACCATTTGAGCTTTTCTAGCTAGCCAACCCATTCATTATTTTTCCTAGTTATCCCCTTTGAGCCTTTATATAAGCTTTTTTGTTCTTAACGTGAATTTTTCTTACCTAGCCTTACATAAAATTATCCTACCCTTTTCAAGAGAACTAGTAGAGCAATACTTTAAAGAGAGTTTTGAAGAATGCAAGGTTTTAGATGAAGTGAGGAATAAAGTAAAATGTTGAACACCTTGTGATGAAAAGAAATACGTTTGAGGGTTTTAAATAGTAAAAAAAATATGTTCATAAAAGATATAATGAAGTGTGACCAAAAAAGTCATAGCCCTAGGGTGCTATAAGGATGAATCAAGGAGATCCAGGGTAAAGAGCCGCAAAATTGGGCCAAAATAAGCACAAAGAAGGTGCTATGCATGTGTGTACATTGAAGATCTGTTAAATCATGCCTTGCGCGTAATGTTTAATATCTCTAAAGTTCATTATGTGCTCATTATTATTAGTTCTCTTGACTTTGTGTTTTCCGTACTTTTTGTTGTTTAGCCAATTACCTTAGCCTAATGTTACAACCTTGTCAAGATCTTTGATCTTTGGTGTTGCATTGATTTACATTAGTGGAGAGATGATATGAGCAAGCTTATGGGGTTTTATATTGCTTATTATGATCTGAGTGAAACACTTTACCTTTAATGTGTGATTTTTTTCTGAGTGATATTCATGGTAGAGGATTTGAAGTGGAAGCTTTGGTTTGCATATACTTATCCGGGTTGAGTAAGTTGTATTGTTATTGGTTATTTCACTCAATACACTTGAGAATGTTGTGGTTAATTATATTTTGAAAGGTGTTTAATTCTCTAAAGTTTGGTGACCGTTTTTAGATTGCACTAAGTCTAATTTATGGAAAGGTCTATTTTCTCGTTGTCTTTTATTTTTGTTTTGCTCGAGGACTAGCAAAAGCTAAGTTTGGGGGTATTTGATATATAGGTGCATTATTTATCATAGTTTCATGTTAATTATCCCTAAGTTTTGTTAAAGAATTGATTATAAAAGAGCCTTATTACTTTCTTTTCCATAATTTCAGCCAATCTGCAGACTCAGAACGTCTTTGGTCATAATTTGACTTTCCAGAAGAGTTTTGGTGCAAGGCCAATTGGAGAAGGAAGCTAAGAGGTTGAAGCTCGTTGTGTCCGAATTTCATAATTTTCCATGGAGCCATATTTATTCCAGTTTTACAAATCAATCCCGCAAAAGTTGTTTTCCCCTCAGAATTGCGCAGCTGTAGGAGAATGATGATTTGAAGGGTTTCCTGATTTTTCCTAGTGGTGTGCGATATATTCTTGGAAAGATAAGAGATAAAGCTACGTTTCTCATATTTTTACACAATTTTCCAGAAGATAAATCGACTCCAAATTTGGTGCGATAGATAGATGATGTATTCCCAAGTCAAGAAGGATTCTTTCCTAGTTTGTGCCATTAATTGTTTAGGAGTTTGTTTTATTTTAGGAGAGTTTCTCCTAGACCTTTTAGGGTTTTTCTAGTATAAATAAGGTGTCCTAAGCCCTCTCTAGAGCATCCTCTCGACGTCAACCCACACCATACTACAATTCGCCATCTCCTCAATTTGTGAAGAAGAGCTTAGGGACGTGCTTTGCCATGGACTCCGGGTTCTATCTTTCTTTTATTTTTATTTCTATGTGTAACTAAGTTGTTTTCTAAGGTTTATAATGAATCCATGACATGAATATTTGCGAAGTACTTTGTTAATTATTATCCGATCATATGACATGTTATATTCTTAATCTTTATGTGTAATTTATTCTAGATTTGGATTTCTAATGATTGATCACCTTTAAGAATTTTGCATCTAGATATTTAGATAAATCTATGAGGGTGATCAATCAATTAGGTTTATTGGAATTAAGATTAAGAAAAGTAGACAAAGTAGTGAGGATGACTAATATCAAGCTAGTCCTACTTGGTTGACATGATTCTTCTACGCTTAATGGGTTTTTATGTGTTTAATTGTATGCCTAACCAATAGGATATAATTATCATATAGATACAAGAATTGATACCTGACCACAGATTAATTCATACCTTAGAAAGAACAACCTTTAACATTGGCATGGTAATTGGATAGTAGTTGACTCTATGAAAAGTAAATAAGATTGTTAACGGTGCATTCATGACCTTAGGTTTTCTTGTGTCATGTATGTTTATTTAAATCAATTGTCTTCTCCTTTTCCTTGTTAATTTTAGTCTTAATCAATTATTCAATTACTCAATTATTCAATTCAATCTATTCTTTGTTTGTTTAATTAAGTTTAGCGTGATTAATCGGTTAAATTGGTGTTAAAGTAATTCATGTAAGATCGGAGCTCGTATTTGCATATATTACTACAATTGATTTGTGTGCTTGCGAATTTAATTTAGATCATATTAAGTTATTATTTAGGTTAGTTTAAATATCCATCAGCGATCTAGGTGGCGCCTAGATGTTGGGCGGCGGTGCTCCGCCATGATTAGCCCAAAATTGTTTGTTAAATCGACAAGGATATTAGGCAGTGTAAGGTGGCTGACTTGATGGGCTGGGCGGATGCTAAGCGGTCTGGGAGAAAAATCCAGCGATTATCACAGCCGTCTGTCTCCCTTATCTCGTCGTCTCCCTCCCGGTTTGCTAGAAGAAGAGTAGTGAGAGAGAGAGAGAGAGAGAGAGAGTTGTAGTCTTGTAGATGAGAAGTCTGTAATTGCAGAATGGGTGACGACGACAGTTGTGGAAGAAGTTTGTGCAATTGCAAAGATGGATACGGCAACAATGGCTTTTAGCAGTTGCAGCTTTAGGCTTTAGCCAGCTTTAAGTTAGGGTTGTCGGTGCTGTTTTGTTAACATAAGGAATGCAAGCCCAACCTTCTATTTAACAAATTTGAATAAAGGCCCAGTAATATGGGCTTAGAAAATGGCATAAAAAAATAGTCTACAATTTAACATATAAGCTTACATATGTATTTTGATTTTGAAAAACAACATATTATTGAATGTTTATTTGTACACTATATAGTAAACTTAATTAATTTATAAGATTTTTAATAAATTTACTTAAATCTGCCTAGTCCATTTAGATTCCTGCCTAGGCTGTAACGACCCGGAACAGAAGGGCAATTTTGTATTTTCACTATGGTTGGGATAGATATTTTGAAATGTTGCTTTTTGGTCTTAATTGGTGTGCCCAAGGGGGCCCACCCTCTTGGTTTTGTCCCCGACCCAATTCCACTTTCCTTATATCTCTCTCTTTCTCCCTCTCCCGGTGGCTTCTCACTCAGGTCTCTCTCATCTCTTCCTCTCGTAAGTCTCTTTCTCTATACTTACCTCTCCTCTCCGAACCACAGACACACACAAACAACGACGACGTCGACGACGACACCACCATTACATTCTCCTCTCTCTGCAAGTTCCACGAAACCTGGAACGACGAAGGACACCAGTATATCGTTGCACCATGGCTGCGCCACTATACACTCTTCCGGTGAACCCTCGACACAGGTAAGCCCTAGAACCTATTGGGTTGTGTTTTAGGGTTAGATTAAAGTATGTTTTAAGTTGTTTCACTCGTTAGTTGCAGAAAACACCTCGTTGTGACTTTCCCAGATTCTGATGAAGAATGCTGTGAATTCCAGCCATTTTCTGGCCAACTCCGGCCACCACACGACTCCAAATTGGTACGAATCTCTTCCGCTCTCTCTAAGCTTCATTTCCATATATTGTACGTTGAAAATGGTGTAGAAATGAGCTCGAATAGAGCTCGGGAAACCTTGCCCAGATTCCGGCCAACCCACGGCCTGAAACAAGGTTGACCTTACCCGATACCCCTAAACCCGGATCCAAGCCCAACTATTACCTGGCCCAAACCTTTGGGCCATACTACTGGCCTAACCCAGAGTTTCAGCTCACTAAGCCAAGCCCAAACCCAAACCTTTGGCCCAAGCCCAGAAACAGGCCTAACCCAGACTAAGCCCAACCTAGAACCTAGATCCGACCCGACCCGGTCGGATCCCAGATTCCAGTCAGCGTGTAGGTTCGAACATGGAGCACATGCCCTCTACTGGAGGTACTGTGCTCCGCTTCCGTCCACGACATTGTCGACGACTTTTTCGGCCAACTTGTAAGCGACTCAACTCGGCACGTGGCGGCAGGTGCCATAGCGCATGGCCTTCCAAGTTGCCTCCCCGTGGCTGCGAGTGGAGGTACTAAGGTTCCCTATTAGGTTTTTCAACGTCCTGAATCCGTTTATGACGTCCGTTTTCTGAAATTCAATCGTTTTAGTATAGTTTTATTAATTGGTCCCTTTATGTGCTTATGTGCGTTTGTTAGTGGCGTTTCCGTCCACCCTAGTTCGCACAGCCTTTCGACGACGGAGTATCTATGAGTAGACCCCTTCCAAAATGCATGATTTTACTATTAGAAATGCATACATGAAAAATATGATTTTACAGCTACGTTTTATGAAGCGGTTATGAGAAAATTGGATTCATGCTTTATGAAATAACATGCTTCACTGGATTTATGCTCATTGAGATATTCATGAATATGATTTAAGGTATGATGTTTAAGCTATTGAGCTCTGTTAGGGCTGGAAAAAATTCCCGAAAATCCCAAACCAAATCGAAAAAATCCAAAACCCTAACCGAAAAATCTCAAACCAAAACTATCCTGAAGTTTGGTAATCCGGTCTCAAAAAATATTGAAGTATTCAGTATGGGATTGGTTGCCAAATCCCATTTGTTCGGTAATCCCGAAATCCCGAAATGTTTTGTTTCTTTACCTTTCAGTTCCCACTTCCCAACTCAAAGGCAGGAGCCTTTTGGCTCCCACTAATAGAAGGCAAAAAAATAATATTAAAAAATAAAAAAAAGGAAAGGCAACAAAATTGGCTTTCTGGATTTCCATGATCGATTTCTGCTTTGCATGTTCGATTTCTTTTCTAATTTGCGTGCTCGATATGCAGGTCTGAATTGAGTTTATTAGTTTTTTCTATTAACAAGAAGCCAAATTTCTATTGAATTGGAATCCGGAAACCATACCGAAATCCCGAAAATATTTCAGGAATCCCGAAATTCAAGAATACCCAAATTTCAGTTTGGGATCGGGATTTGGATTTCCATCCCAAAAAGAATCGAATTAGGATCCGGGATCCCATTTTCGGGTCAGGATTCCATACCGATCCAGTCCTAGTTGAGATATATATTGGAAATATTATGTTCACGTTTTTATGTGTTTATTTAGTGGTTACTCATACGATCTGCCTACGGGCGAATGATACTGCCTTCGAGCAAATGATATCATTATATAGCTTCGGTCGGGTGATGTAGGGCCTACGGGTGAATGATACTGCCTTCGGACGATTTTGATACCACTACTAAGCACATTATATGATATATGGTTTTATGGCATGCTCGGGTTTTCAGAAAACCTATTACATATTATGCTAGATGAGTTTTCATAAACTTTGGGGGTTAGTTGATGAATAATTGTTTTAGTATTACTTGTATATCAACTTGGTCCACTCATGTTTTGTTTTGTGCCCCCTCAGGACTTAGAATCGAGGTGTACAATCCCGACATCTAGGCACTCTCGTAGCGTATCTTCGAGTCCTCTCGATGTAGGACCCATTTCTTTGTTTGTACATTCTTTATAATATTCATTTTTCAATGTTTTGGTTTAGTTGTATGCTCTAAACACATTCTACAATTGCATATTCATTATAATTAAATTTAAGAGTTTTATTTATGTTCGTTCCTTCTTCATAGTTCTAATGCATTTAAGTATAGCTTCGTCACTTTTGGGTGTCGGCTGGCACGTGCCAACCTTAGTGTTTGGAGGATATTGGGGTCGGGCGTGTCATAGGTCCCGCTTAGCTGCCCAGGTGCTAGGCTCCAACTCACTGTCTAACTAGCGCCTAGCGTCTTTTAGAACCTTGCTCACAAGTGAAGAGGAATATCACTAGACGGTAATACTAAGTGGCCACTCAAAAATAAACTTAAAGTACACTAATCGGTACCAAGAATTATTCAATAACAAATATCTCCTTCCATTGACTTCTCTAATTACTTTTTTTTTTCCAATTAAGATTTTGGGAGGACTACTCTACCAAAGGTCATTGTCAATGCATATAAGAGAAACAAGGGTCCACGAAATATTCCAAGCCCTCAATGTCACACTCAATAGGGGCTGAAGTTGGCAAGGTCTCTTAACCACTCCAAGTTTGTTTTGGAGTGTGATGCTTCCCAAGTGGTCTCTCCCATCTCTAATCCATAACATGACTCTTTGCCTTCGGTTTGTTTGATTGAGGATGCTAAATCTTGGGCGTCGGAGTTGTAGGGATTGAATTTTCTGCCTATATCACGTCATTGTAATGGTGTTGCACACTGGTTAGCTAGGTTTGTTTGTCTATATAATTTGGTTTCAAGATCCTTGCAGTATTATTTAGAACGTCCTCATCCAAGATCTTAATTAAGTGTACTTCTGCACAAGTTTTAATAAACCCATTTTCGTTTCAACTCACAAAGAAAAAGAAGAAAAATGTCACACTGATTATTTCTTAAATAGTGATATAACTGCTTCCAGGGTAAATGTTGCGTTCTTGTACCAATCTGGATCATTTTAATAAAAGGTTTTGTCACACCAAAAATATGAAGAGGGTGTCCATCCTTTGTTAAACCACAAATCTTACATCGATATAATCGTAAATGTATCAATATAATGTTCGTATGTTTTGTTATTGAGATATTATTATAATTGATATCCACACTTTATCGATCACTCTGCACTAATTAGAGAAAGAATATGTATCCTCATTATGTCTTTCTTTGTACACACAAAGATGTTATGAACTCACCATAGTGCAAACATCTAGTGAATGTAGGGTCTTTATTTGTTAATGTTTGCTGGAATAGCTGAAAATACGGAATTATATAGGAGCATCTTCAATAAGTCCCCATTTTAGAGACTCCACCACCACTTTTGAGAGCTCAATTAAGAACTTTAAAAGAATCTTAATGTCTCTAAAGAAATATTACCTCCAACAAAAAAGTTCATACAATATAAACCCTGTTATAAATAGGCAAAAGCTAGAGAGATAACCTTTCTAATGACAGGAGTGAAGCAGGTGCAAAATATCACACTATAACTTTAGTAGCTATAACACAAAAAGGATGACAGATAAAGAGAGGGAGGGATACTAATATTATTTCTCTTACTTTCTTTTGCAGTACATTTGAGAACAGACAGAGTGCTCTATTTATAGAGAGACTCCCGTAACTACAACCATCCACAAAACAATGATGATACTTTTGAAAGTATCAAAACACTATTCCTAAGTCTTGTTCTTTTTTAGTGGGCATTCATTCATCCATCAATCCATCAATTTTACAACACTCCCCCTTGGATGCCCACATATCAACATCAGTTGCCTCATTAAAACCTTGCTTGGAAAAATCCAGTGGGAAAAAACCATAGCGAAGGAAAAAGAGTACAACAAGCATGTATCATGGATGCTCCCCCTGATTCCACATTCTTCAAATTTAGCTGATTGGTAAGTTAACGTAATCCGATACTCTGCACTAACTTTTGAAACGTGCACTTTGGTAGAGATTTGGTGAACAGATCTGCCAGATTTTCATTGGAATGAATTTGTCTGACTTCAATAACTTTAGCCTTCTGAAGCTCATGTGCACTGAAAAACTTTGGAGATATGTGTTTAGTCTTATCGCCCTTAATGAATCATTCCTTCATTTGAACAACACAGGTTGCATTATCATCCTGGATAACAATTGGATTATCTGTCTTCGAAGGTAGATCACATGAATTCCGGATATGATGGATCATTAATCTTAACCAGGAACATTCACGACTTGCTTCATGTAAAACAAGTATTTTTGAGTGATTTGAAGATGTAGCAACTAATGTTTGCTTTGTTGAGCGCCATGAGATTGTTGTATCGCCATTAGTGAACACATATCTAGTTTGTAGGCGGGCTTTATGCGGATCAGAAAGGAAACCAGCATCTGCATATGCAGCAAGGATCTGGTCATTTGTGGATTTTCCTTAGTAGAAGAAACCTATGTTTGTTGTTCCACGAAGGTATCGCAAAACATCTTTGACTCCTTTCCAATGAAAAATTTTTGGAGCAGAGCTATACCTTGCTAACAAGTTAACTGAAAAAGCTATATCTGCTTTAGTACATTGCGCTAAATACAATAAAGCACCTATTGCACTCAAATATGGTATTTCTAGACCAATGACCATTTCATCATCTTCTTTTGGACGGAATGGATCTTTCTTAATGTCCAAAGAACGAACGACCATTGGCGTGCTGAGTGAATAAGTCTTGTCCATGCCAAATCGCTTCAAGATTTTTTCAATGTAAGTTGATTGGTGGACCAAAATTCCATTAGCACAATGCTCGATCTGCAGGCTAAGACAATATTTTGTTTTCCCGAGGTCTTTCATTTCAAATTCGCTTTTCAGATATTCAACAGTTTTATTGACCTCCTCAAGAGTTCCAACTAGGTTCATATCATCAACATATACTGCCACTATAGCAAATCCAGAATTGGATTTCTTAATGAATACACAGGGCAAATGACATTGTTGATATATCTTTCTTTGATCAAATATTCACTGAGACGATTATACCACATTCTTCCAGATTGTTTCAGCCCATACAATGATCTTCTTAATTTGATTGAGAGCATACCTCGTGGTTTGTTAATTGTTTCAGGCAACTTAAGTCCTTTTGGGACCTTCATGTATATGTCAGTATCTAATTCTCCATATAGATACACAGTGATGACATCCATAAGTCGCATGTTAAGTTTTTTTGAAACCACTAAACTTATTAAGTAACGGAATGTAATTGCATCCATTACAGGAGAATATGTCTTCTCATAATCAAATCCAGGTCTTTGTGAAAAGCCTTGTACAACGAGTCGTGCTTTGTATCTCGCTATCTCGTTTTTCTCATTTCGTTTTCTTGTGAATACCCATTTATAACCCACAGGATTTAAATCAAGCAGAGTTTGGACTACCGGTCCAAAAACACTTCGCCTTTCCAAGGAATTTAATTCTGCCTGGATTGCTTCTTTCCACTTAGGCTAATCTTGTCTCTGTTTGCATTCATCAACAGAGCGGGGCTCAATATCATCACTTAATATGATTTCAGTGGCTACTGCGAATGCGAACATATCATCGATGATTATTTCATTCCGATCCCACAATTCATTTGTACATACATAATTTATGGAGATTTCTTTTCTTTCATGTACTGCTGTCTCTTCAGGGACATGTGTCTCATCAAGGACATTTTCTTTTTCTAGAAGTACAGAATCATGAATTGCGGATTTTTCATTCATTTTCTCTTTTTGAATTATTTCATTTGGATTTAGCTGTGTCCTTGTCTTTCTCTTTCGAGGGGCTTAATCTTTTGAACCTGGGGGTCTACCACGCTTCAGGCGTGCACCAGATGAATCATTTGTTGCCACTTTATTTTGTCCAACAGGGACATCAATTCTTGCAGGTGCATTTGCAGCTAGTATATGTGATTTTGTCACTTTCATAGCATCATTAAATGCATCTGGCATTTGATTGGCAATACTTTGAAGATGAATGATTTTTTTCACTTCATTTTCACATTCAGTGCTATGTGGATCAAAATGAGACAAGGTGGGTACAACCTATGGCAGCTCTTGTTATTCTTCTGGAACGATCTTTTCTCCTTCTAACGACGAGAATACTGTCTCATCAAAATGACAATCAGCAAAACGAGCTGTAAACATATCACCTGTTAGGGGTTCCAAATATCTAATGATAGATAGTGAATTAAAACCCACATAAATTCCCAGTCTACGCCGAGGTCCCATTTTAGTGCGTTGCGATGGTGCAATAGGCACATAAACAGCATAACCAAAAACTCGTAAATGTGAAATGTTTGGCTGATGTCCAAACACGATGAGGAGTATTGATGGTTGGCTATATATCTCAATCGAACCAATGATACAGCATGGCATGTCCCTATCCAGAAACTGACAATTTTATTTTCATGAGCAGAGTGCAAGCTATTAATTGAAGCCGCATGATCAATGCTTCTGCTAAACCATTTTGAGTATGGACATGAGGAACAGGGTGTTCAACATTAATGCCCAATGTTATGCAATAATCATCAAAGGTTTGAGATGTAAATTCACCAGCGTTATCAAGTTTAATTGACTTAATGGGGTAATCTGGGAACTGTGCTCGCAACTTGATTATATGAGCAAGAAGTCTCACAAAAGCTACATTCCGAGTAGATAAGAGACAAACATGTGACCATCGGGTAGATGCATCAACCAAAACCATAATATCGAAATGGTCCACAAGATGATTGAATAGGTCCACAAATATCCCCTTGAATTCTTTGCAAAAATGATGGGGATTCAGTATCAACCTTTATTTGAGATGGTCTAATTACCAACTTCCCTTGAGAACAAGCCTTGCAAGGGTTATCATTTGAGACAACAATGTTTCTGCTCAATAATGGATGTCTATTAGAGTTGGTAATGATCCTATGCATCATGATGGATCCTGGATGACCCAAACGGTCATGCCAAACCATGTAATCTTTTGAATCAATGAACTTCTGGTTCATGACAGCATGTGATTCAATTGTCCTTATGTATGTATAATACAATCCACTCAACAAACCATGCAACTTCTCCAATATACACTTTTGGTATCATTGGAGGTAATGCATAGATACTTCACATTTTCTGCACTTTTCGTTTCAATGTGGTATCCATTTAAACGTATGTCTTTGAAACTCAACAAATTTCGAGTAGATCGAGTAGCATACAATGCATTTTGTGTGGACAATATTGTTCCATTTGGTAACATAATCTGGGCTTTCCCTGAGCCTTCAATTACATCTGATTGACTTGATATTATTGTTACCCTTACTCTTGTAAGCATCAAGCTTGAGAAATACTTTCGATCACGAAGTATTGTATGTGTGGTTGCGCTGTCTGCAAGACAAATATCTCCACCATTTCTCATGTTTTGAGAATAACCATAGTTTTTATCCATGCTTTCTAAGTAAAGGGAATCACGATTAAAAACAACTTAGAAATTCAAATGCCTTTTTTATTGAAATGCGAGTTTTTAAACTACAAGTTCAGAATAATAAAAGTACATCAAATATAAATGATTCAGTCGGACAGATACACTTCATTCCTCATTTCCACAATGAAGTTCGAGACATCTATGTAGGTTATGTTCAACTGTCTTGATAAGTCACACATTGGATCAGGTATATCCATTGGTCTAGCTTGGTCGAGGAAATTAGTCTCGACACTTTTCTCCTTGAGGGAGGCTTGATATAGATCCACTAGATATTTTGAGGTACGATAGGTACGCGCCCAATGCCCATCGCCACCACACTTATGGCAGGCTCCATCAGAGTTTCTAGGAGCATTGTTCATACAAGCTTGGCCTTTGTGGTGATTTCCATTTTTAAAGCTCGGGCCTGAATTTTGCCTTGGAATCTAGTTGTGAAACTGACCACCATGATTCTTACCTTTCCTCGGTTTTACTTATGGTCACATCCTCGTTTATGATGTAGATCCAGTAGGTCGGGACTGATGATTTTTCATCAGGAGCTCATTGTTTTGTTCAGCTACCAAGAGCACATATATTAGCTGGTTGTATTCAGTGAAGCCTCGCGCTCTATACTGCTACTGCAGGAGCACGTTAGAGGCATGAAATGTGCTGAAAGTCTTTTCCAGCATATCTTCCTCAGTAATGGTATCCTCACAGAGCTTCATCTGAGAGGTAATTCTGAACAACGCAGAATTGTACTCAGCCACTGACTTGAAATCCTGGATCCTTAGGTGAGTCCATTCATAGCGAGCCCTTGGAAGAATCATTGTTGTCTGGTGATTGTATCTGTTTCTTAATGCCTTCCAGAGAGCTAACAGATCTTCAACCATTAACTACTAGCTTTTTAGTCCCTCATCAAGTTAGCGATGAATAAAGATCATGGCTTTTGCTCGATCTTGAGAGGATGAGATGTTTTCTTCCCTAATGGTATCTCCAAGATTCCCTGCTTCCAGATGGATCTTGGTATCCAGTACCCAGGTAGGGTAATTCTTCCCAATAATGTCTAGGGCAGCAAAATCAATCTTTGCCAAGTTCGCCATTTTCTTTTCTTTCTGAAAGAAAAGTGAGATGCGTAAGAACTTGCAATAATATGTATTCCTAGAGGAATATAGTGTTAGAACTTCTGGTTCTTACAAATTTTTCATTTTGATCTTCAAGTTAAAAATGATAAGCACTCGAAACTTCAGGCTCGAGATTTTCATGATTAATGAGAAGGGCGATTGTACCGCACCATTCTCATTGAAACAAGCATAGGATGGGCGATTATTCCGCACCACTTGAACAACAAAAAAATTTAAATATGCAAAGCAGTTTAAATACGTAGGGTAGGGTAAGCGATTATACCACACCACCTAAAATTGCGATAAAATTATGCAGAGCAAGATATAATCGATTTGAACATGCAGAGCAAGGTGGACGATTATACCGCACCATCTAAAATTTGCAATAAAAATTAAATCTGCAGCTCAAGATGGGCGATTGTACCGCACCATCTTTGATTGCAGTGGAAATTAACTTTGCAGTTCAAGATGGGCGATTGTACCACACCATCTTTGATTACAGTAAAATTAACATAAATAAACACTGGGTTAGAAACCAGGAACTGCACCAAACAAGAAATCAAATATATAAGTAATTATTAAATTTAGAACGAGAAGCAGGCATGGTGCTAGCAATTCATCGCGAAGGTGCATCCCGTAGATGAAGCAAAAGAAGAAGAAAAACAGGAAAAATCTTAAAGGAAGCATTTATTTTTTTCCTTTTGGTGAAGGGAGATGTGAACTATTTAAGGTTAGAGAGTCGTGCTGATAACGTGTTATAAATGGACAAAAGTTAGAGAGATAACCTTTTTCAGGACAGGAGCGAACCAGATGCAAAATATCACACTATAACTTTAGTAGCTATAACACAAAAAGGATGACAGATAAAGAGAGGGAGGGATACTGATATTATTTCTCTTACTTTCTTTTGCAGTACATTTGATAGCAAACGGAGTGCTCTATTTATACAGAGACTTGTGTAACTACAACCATCCACAAAACAATGATGATACTTTTGAAAGTATCAAACACTATTCCTAAATCTTGTTCTTTTTTAGTGGGCATTCATTCATCCATCAATCCATCAATTTTACAACAAACTCTAAATTTGAGGTTTATATAATCTGCCATGCCTCATTCCTTGTTGATATGTAATCACTAATCAATACCTTTGCTACAATTAGACAAACAAGAAACGACAAAGAAAGTGTTTTGGTTGATTAGATTGCATTTGATAACAGAGACATGTTAAAAAGATTCTCTCATCGTATGACTCTTCTGTCACCTTACATTTTTATGTAAATTTTTATACTTCTAATATAAAATTTTTATGCCAATATTATAAAATATTTAAAAAAAAAATGAAATGACAAAAAATTCATAGAAAAAATATCCCTCTTGAGAGAATGTCCTTCACATTTCTCCTGAAAACAAAGGTCCAAAAGGTGAGAATATTCTAATCCAAAGGCCTACAGTGATCCATAAGAAAAACGAAAGACCAAAAATAATTCCCCATTTATCATATTGTTTGCCTTTTTTTTTCACAATGATCTAAAACAAGATAACTGATACGACAAGATTACCTAGTTACTGTGTCTAAATTGTCCATCATCTAGAACCAAACACAGAATTGATTTGCTCTTCAAAATGCCTTTGATGTCATTGATGACAACTGCCTCATCTTTTGTGAAAATTTTCTTTCACAAAATATATATATATATATATATATATATATATATGCAATGGTGAACTGTCAATTTAGTTTCTGAATTATCATCTCAGTGAAAATTACGTCCCTAAACTATCTTTTTTCAATAAAATCAATCCTTGAATTATAAAAATCTGCCAATTACATCCTTAATATTATATTCGAAACTACTATATTCAATTTTCTGACAATTTAAGTCATGTTATTTGCATGTGATACACATTGAAGGGTAGATTGGTATTTTTTCATAAAAAAATAGTGTATGAAGTTAACTTTGGAAGGTAAATTGGTAGGTTTTCATAAGAAATATTGTAAGTTAATTTTGAAGAGTAAATTTGACGTTAGATTCGTAACCTATATGAAATGTTAAGGGCTTATACGTGAGAAAATGACGGTACTACACTCTAAAGTGTGTCAAGTGACTTAAGTTGACAAAAAAATTAGATAAAATAGCTTTGAATATAATAATAGGGATGAAATTAGCAATTTTTAATGAATTTAGAAACTTATTTTATATAAAATAAAAAAACAATGACCTAATTTTTCTTGAGGTGATAGTTCAAGAATTAAATAGGCACTTCACCCTATATGTAAATGTGCAACAATTTACCAAATTAAAGCTCCCAGCGCAAGTGGTCTTGTGCTTCTTTTTATTTTTTATTTTAATTTTTTTTTGTAATTAAAAATAGTGTTAATATCACTTTACTATTTTAAAATTTTTTAGTTTTTACCATTTCATATATCAAGTTTTTTTCATCTCAATTTGGTACATAAAGTTATAATTCTGTTACACTTTCATACATCTGATAAAATTTTCGTTGAAATTTTCGTTAACTGATGATGTGGTATTCACATAGGTCATAATTGAATGTTGCGTGTCAATCTGACCCACGTGAACATTAAAAAAATTTAAAATTAAAAGAATTAAACCGAAATCTAAACCCTCCTCTCCCCCTTTCTCTCCTCGACTCCTTACTCGGATCTTCTCTGGAACATCCACTGTGGAGCCTCCGGATCTTCTCCCCCGTTCTCTCTTAATTTCACTCAATTCCCCTCGGTCTTCCTGCTCTCTTTCCTCCATGTCAAAATTTCACCGACGAAAAACTGAACTATGATAGTGCCGAATTACTATTGACAAAAGATTTCAATTCTAACCAAATTAAGACAAATAATTGTTGACCCAATTTGAATTTTGATCCAAATTTAACAACCCAATTATTGAATTTTTGCTTTAATTTCTTGAATAGGTTCTTCTTTTCTGGTAAAACCCCTAAGTTCAAGCGAGAGGAAATCGAGGTTTTTTCATCCATGGCGGCAATTTAGAAAGCGGGATCAGTGGCTTCGCCGCCACTAGTCATTGAAGCTAGTGTGTCAGTCCGTGTTCAACAACTTCAGGGGGTTTGGGGCTTATGGACCACTTGGTCGGCTGGAAAATGGTGCTGATGCTCGAGACAGAGGAGCAACTCGCCATCGTTGACAGCGACGCAGGCGGTAGTTTCGACGCCTCGCCTTCAGCTCTGCCTTCTCCGGGAAAAGCTGCAGTTGCAGCAGCGAGGGGAGAAAAGGGAAAAGGGAAAAGGGAAGGGAAAGAAAAGGGGGGAGAAGTTTTGAGGCTCTTCAACCACAATCTAGAGAGAGAAGGGGAATTTACAGAAAGAAACTGAGGAAGAAGGAGGGTTATGCGAAGATTAGGAAGAATGGAGGTATAGGTGCGCTGGTGGGGTACTGGGTGAAGTTAGCTCTTGTGGGAGTTGAAGAGGTAAACGGGAAAAGGAGAGAGAGGTTTAGGTTTAGTTCTTTATCTTTTTAAATTTTAATTTTAAATTTTTAAAATTTTTAATTTTAACGAATGTATGAAAGTGTTCTAGAATTATGATTTTAGGTACTAGATTGGGACGAAAAAAACTTGATGTATGAAATGTTAAAAATGAAGAAACTTCAGGATAGTAAACTAAAATTAACTTTTAAAAATAAGTTTCGAACCCAAAAACGTAGGGGATGCAAGTAGGTACCTAGCCACCACACTATGCGTTATTTATAATTCTTCTGAGTTATATTAGTTTATCAAAAAAATAAAAAATGTAAAAGAATATGTAGCAACCCATATATATTTTAGACCTAAGGGATACTCCTACAAGTGGTAAGACGTACAGTCGACTCACTTTCCGTTTGTGGGGCTCCGGATACGAGTGAGCGAAAGGGGAGAAGGAAATTAAGAAATTGAGGAGCAATTGACTCAAAAAACTAATTAGTCCCCTTCTAGCCTAAAAAGGGCACCAATAAGTATGGAAATTTCTTGTTGAGTTATGTAGTGAAAAGCAAACTAACTTAGTTACAAGAAATATGCATTTAACAATGAACAACAATACCACATTCACGAACAGACGGTGTCATCATACAGAAATTTTTAGGTGTGCCGGGAACACCATGCCACGTGGTGTTCCCTCACACATAAAAATTCAAATTTATTTATTTATTGAAATAAAAAATTGAAGTATATTCAAAATTTGAATTTTTATGTGTGAGGGAACACCACGTGTCATGGTGTTCCCGGCACACTGAAAAATTACTCGTCATCATAATAATTTTCCAAAACAATGTTCACAACTTTAACTTTAAGGTTCTAAAAGACTATAGGCACTAGTCGGACGGTAGGCTGAGGCCTAATGCATAGGCAGCTGGGCAATGCCTAGACCGATTTAAGTAAATTTGTTATATATCGTATAAATAATTGTTTGCTTATACTTAAAAAGTACATAATTTTATTGGGATACATGAACTTTAAAATAGAATGACATATAGATTATAAAGTATTAGCATAATGAAAATACAGGGAACAAACATATAATTTGTGTTCATCTGTGTATTCAACAAGTTTCTTACAATTTATTGAAAGTTAAATGATTTTTTGTCTAAGTAAGAGTCACGACCTAGGCGGGTGTCTAGGTGGGTCTAGACACGCTTTTTTAATTTCAAATGTATAGAACGATGGTCAGCTGTCTAGTACCTAAACGGGACCTAGACGACGCTAAATGAGAATTTTAAGAATAGTGTTTAGTTTCCTTGTTTTTTTTTTTTTTTTTTTTTTTTTTTGAGATCAAAGTCCTACCCTAGAAAAGTGGAAACAAAAGATCCGCAAGTTCAGAAATCCCGTAGTCCAACCTGCCTCCAACTCTCTTTCAAGCATGCCTTTCCTTTTTAAAACAAACCTTTTTCTTGCGTGTCAAGTTCCTCCACTTCCTCCCCTAACAAACCGCACACGGCATCCCCCGTGAACCCTAAAACTCCCGTCTCTCCCAAAAGCACAAGTGCCTGCCCCAATTCCAGATTCAAATCCCCAAATTGTAAAAGAAATATTAATAAAACATCAAATAATCATAAACGAATCACCGTCCCAGGCATTCTTCACGCCGAATCTTCAATGTCCATTAAAATTTTCGATGGTGCAAACTGAATCGGATTCAAATTGAGGTTTTGATTTGTTAGGTTTTTTTTTATATTAATGTTCGATAGTGAGAGATGTGAGTGAAATCGGGTTGGAGCGGTTGGGTCCAGTCCGGTGGTTTCCGGGGATGGTCGGATATGGCTCGAGAGGGGGAAATGGTGCCGGTGGACCCACAGTCGGCGGTGGCGGTGAAGAAGAAGTCCTCTCGGAGTTGGGTTTTATTGGACTGTACTGGAAAGGCTACAGTCTTGGACGTGGATAAGTATGCCATCATGCACAGAGTTCACATTCACGCTCGCGATCTTCGCATTGTCGACCCTTTACTCTCTTACCCTTCCACCATTCTCGGCCGTGACAGGGCCATAGTTCTCAATCTGGAGGTGGTGCTCTTTTTCTTCTTGTTTTTCTTCTTTTCAATTTTTTATTTTGGGTGTTTTTTTCTTTTTAATTTGTTAATTTTTTATGTTTTTTTGTTATTGCTGATAAATTGAATTGGGTTTGTTTGTTTCTGGCTGTGCAGCATATTAAAGCAATAATCACCGCTGAAGAGGTTAGCCTTTCTCTCTCCCTCTCTCGATAAATTCGTTTTCTTTTACGACGGGGTTAATTTGTTTTGGGTTTTGAGGAATCACAGAGTTTGAATTGGATAGACATCAGCATTAATTTTGTACTTTGTTCCGCGGATAGAGATTGCTGATTTAAGAGAGAAGCAGTAATTGTGTTGTATGACTAGCTATTTGATACTCAAAATTAGTATTAATTGTTTTGGGGGAGAAGTAAGTAATGGGAGTAACTAGATAGGTTGTGCAAATTCAGACTATAGAAAATTCGTTTCCTGTGTAGGCCGTCTTTATCTTCTAGGAAAAAGAAAAGTATATGCGGTGCTTTCTATGAGCTGGAGCTCTTTTGCAGATGATGATTGTTAGCTTGTTATGGGACAGGTGCTGCTTCGGGATCCATTGGATGAAAACGTTATTCCGGTTGTTGAAGAGCTTCAAAGACGGTTGCCTCCTGTTAATGCCAGTTGTGAAGGTCAAACAGATGGGAAAGAGTTACCTGCTGGGCAAAATGATGTTGAGGCGGGTGATGAAGATGGTATGACATTGATTTCAAAGATTTTCATTGAAAATTGGCTTCTGTGACAGTCATCAGTGTTCTTGGAAATATACAAAAGTTTGCATTCATCATTCTACACATCAAAACTTTTGATTTGTGGTCTGTGATATCTGAATGATCTAGATTATGTAATGTAGAGTCTCCATTTGAGTTCCGGGCCTTGGAGGTAGCTTTGGAAGCAATTTGTAGTTTTCTTGCTGTACGTACGACAGAACTTGAGACTGCTGCTTATCCTGCTTTAGATGAACTTACTTCTAAGGTAGGACTTGAGTTTTCTATTATTTTTGTTTTGTTTCTTTGTGTCGATTCTTTGGTTGCTGCCTGTCTCTGCTTCTTGTGGCCTTTGGAACTGAAATTTAAATAAACAAAGAAAATGAATGAATTCATTCACTGATAGTAGCATTCAGGCATGTCCTTTGTCAGCATAGGCTATGTCAGAATATTTCCTACTTAAGTAGTACATAATGAAGTCTAGGATTGTCTACATTTTGGTGTGAAGTTGAGTCAAAGAAGAGATTCTGGATATTATGCTTCACACTTTGGTTAATTTTGGTAGGCCTCTGGCTTTGCATTCTGGCTGTTAACCTGAATATTTGGCTTCATAGAAATATTCGCTAACATATTTGCCTGCATGGTTTTGTAAGCTAAGCATCTTTAGCTATGAGAGAATATTTCTCTCACTTGTCCTCATATTAAAGAAAATAGTCTCTCAATTATATTTCTTCCTCTAGTTGGCACTTTTCTTATTTAGTAAAATATCCACCCCTTCTGCCTGCAGATTAGCAGCCGCAATTTGGATAGGGTTCGTAAATTGAAGAGTGGAATGACGAGGTTGACTGCTCGGGTACAAAAGGTATATGAACATTCTGTATAATGTGCATAAATGAATAGTAGTTCTTGCCTTTGTGAGGGTTATTGATTTAAATGCAATAAGTAGCAGATCATGAGTCCCTTCCACCTGAATCAACACTGGTTACTGTGTTATAAGTTGCTGAGCATGTTAAAGCATTTGGATGAAAATCTAAAACGGTTATCAAGATAAAGATATATAAGTAAATCAGAATGCCGTATTAAGTATCAACCATTGTTGAATTTTTATCCAAAGGCGTAGAAGATGGTAATGTCTTCATATACTACAGACTAGTAAGTATTTGAGCACTTCCCTGTAGGTGACTATATATACATAATTACAAATTATGTAAGTATGTGTGTGCACGCTTTCGCACACACCAAGGTTCTTAGATGAGGTCCTTACATGTCGTTTGGAAAAGTTCAGTGTAGGATCGCTTTTTCTGTAAAGTACTGATAACGGGAAGTTTACTATCTGGGTTACATACAGGACATGGGTGAAATCTAGTTAAACTTGTATAGATCAGAGTGAAAATTTCACAATCAATGTAGAAACTTCTCAGTGAACATCCTGTGCAGACAACTACTTCAGACCTTGGAGTCTAAATTAGTTGCATGAAAATGCAGTTTTTATTATTTCTGTAAATCACATTTTTTCTGTTGTGTATCTCATATTGAATTTGCAGACTATGCTATTAAAATGATTTTTGAAGTGTGGAATTGAACAAAATTTCTTAGTCAGAGTTTGATTGAAGACAACTTATCATTGTCCTCTTTAGTTTTTACTTCTAAATCAGGGTTGGAAATTCTGTATTGCTTATTTAGGTGAGGGATGAGCTTGAGCAGCTGCTGGACGATGACGATGATATGGCTGACCTTTACTTATCAAGAAAGCTGGCTGGTGCATCTTCACCAGTTAGTGACTCTGGTCCTGCCAATTGGTATCCTACCTCCCCTACCATAGGCTCAAAAATATCGCGTGCAAGTAGAGCAAGTTTGATCACTGTTCATGGAGATGAGAATGACGTTGAGGAACTTGAAATGTTACTTGAGGTAGGTAATAATGTTGCATACTTCTTGATTGCCTTCTTTTAGTGAAGCTATATACTAAACTGGCAAGCAATACCTTTGCAGGCTTATTTTATGCAGATTGATGGCACCTTGAACAAATTAGCCACGGTATGTGCTAGTTTAGAGGCAAACTTATATTTTTTCATTGGCTTATGAGGAAAAATTAACCTTAGGATCTAGATTCATTCCACCCTATCCCATGCCAATCATAATTTATACCACTAGAACGAGTCTCCCCCACACAAAGTGCAGTGAAGTACACCATAGTCACAAACTGTCCATGCCCCCAATGGAATTAGGTGGTCCTTAAACACAGTACACTGTACATATTACCTTGAAGGGCACCCCTGGTAACAATGCTGTGAATTATCTATTACCATTGATTCCTAGGTCAGCTTGAAGGGCAAATCAAAAGCAAAGTTATGAGTTATCATGACTTTGACCTATCAAAGCAGAATTATCATGAACGTGAACCTGCAGTTGAGTATGTATGAAGTAATCTGTACAAGCACACTACTAAGGAAGCGGCACAGGAATTGCATGTCAAGATCTGATTTTTGATTAAGAGGAGAATGATATTTAGTCAACAAGTGAATCATTAATTTAAATTCACTAAAATCATCCAAGGGTTTTCCATCTGGTCTTTATAGAAAAACTCTTGTAGACATCAAAACCTTCGATTAGTCCTTTTACGTGGAATAGATTTTTTTATCAACATTAACTGCTTAAATCTGAACTTTTGCAGCTGCGTGAATATATTGATGATACAGAGGATTACATTAATATACAGGTTCTTAATTTATGAATCTTAAATTTTTATGATAATATGTTTATGTTTTTATCTCACTTATGGTTTCGTTTTGCAGCTCGATAACCACAGGAATCAGCTGATTCAGGTGCTTTTTTGTCTTCTGATGTAGTGTATCATATTACTGTACTATGCTGGATTCTTTTTCGTTTAATCTCTTTTGTTCTCCTTTTGCTTTCTAAATCTGGAATATATGTATTTTCTAAGATTACTGTTTATCTTCTTCACATTTCATGGCTGCAGCTTGAGCTTTTTCTTAGTTCCGGGACTGTATGCGTCTCCATGTTTTCATTGGTGGCTGGAATTTTTGGCATGAATATTCCATATACGTGGAATGACGGTTATGGATACATGTTCAAATGGGTACGCAAAGTATTTACTTGTGCTGGTAATCCTTTCTAGTACAACAGTAAAAACATGTCTGAGAATTGAACATTTTTCAATTGACAGGTTTGCATTGTCACGGGAATTTTCTGTGCTGTTGTCTTCGTATTAGTCATATCATATGCTCGCTACAAGGGTCTGGTCGGATCTTGAACATCATAAAGGAGCCCTGCAATTGATCTTTTGAATCTTCTGAAAATAAATAGGTGTCGAGGATTATCCGCAAAGCTATGTGAAGGAGTTAAAATCTCTTGCTGAGTTTGGTGAAATTTTTCCCTTAAACACTGCCGATTATAGCTGCTACGATTAAGGAGATTGCAAAGTTTTATAATTCTCAAACATAACAGGATTCCGTCACGAACGCAGACTGAAAAACGAGTCTACAGAATGATTCATATTTCTCGATTTTGGTCCATGATTCTTGTTCTGTTGCACCTAAGTATTTTGATCAAACAGATATATAATGTTTAACTGTAATTAGCAACAATGTTATATGGAGTGATTAATGCATTCCACAAAACTGATCATTTCTTTGAAGAAATATAGGCACTATCAGCTGTAGTGTGACATGATCTGGCAATATAATCTGTTCGGGCGGAGTTTTTGCTTGTGTGAATTTTCGAGTTCTCGGATTGTTTTGATCTCATTCTGCATTCGCAAATAGCCATATTAAAACAATAAAACTAAATCGCAAAGTTCTTGCCACTTATTATTACGGTCTACTAGTATTCCTCTTTACTTGTAAGTGAGAGGTCTTACGTTCAATTTTCGCCAAAGGCGAATTTGAACCACATTATTACTTGGCGAAAATTGAACCACATTATTACTAGCCTTTTGTGAGGCTAAGCTCACCCCTCCCCCTTAGTGTAATATTGTTTCTTTAAAAAAAATGGTAAAGCCCTTAGGGCAACCCGTACAAGAAGAGCCAAGCAGAGAGTATGCCTAGCACGTGAACGAACTGGTCTAGCAATAGCATAAGTGGAAAGGTTAGAAATGCGTTAACACTCTCTCATTCTTGTCAATGTTTGGAAGTGAAATGCATCCTAAAATTTTGAAAATTCTGAATTATATTGAGAATGTAAACTTGAACTATTATTAAGTACTGAAATATGTGACCCAATCACCAAAGAAATATATGAGTTGTTCCATGAAAATTGACAGCAAGTGAGCACTAGTTATATAATGAGTAGGTTCTTTGGGCTTTTGGTTCGAGTTTTCCTATATCTCGGCCAATTTTAATCTTTCAGATTTTTTTATCATATCCCAAACTGAATATTTTGAAATCCGATCATTCTAAAAAATTAGGAGAAAAAAAAATACATACATACTCCAAAAAATTGATGATTAGCTCTCAAATAATCCTAAATATAACTTGAAACCCAAATGCCTTGAACCAAGAACAATATTGCTTTTTCAAGTGGTGAATTACATTGATGGTTAGTGTGAAGACAAAAATCAATCACATTCAATAGGAGAATGACACATGGACTATTAGTTGAATATGGTGGATTTACCCTTGATGTTGTGAGTAGGGTTGGGCACAGGTCGGGTTGGGCCCAATTTTGAAGGGAGCAGATCGAACCCGGGTTTAAAAGAAACTGGTCGGGCCGGGGCAGGTATAACAAATTTTAATACAAGAACTGGACCTAACCCGGCCCGTTTGAAACGAGCTGGTTCAGGTCGAGTCCACGAGTCCATTTTCATTTATTTTTTTTTGGTTAGGGACGACCTCGTTGAGATCGTCTTCCTCAGCACAAAAGGGGATCGAGCTCCCTCATTTGTCTCTGTCTCTCTTGCTTATCTTTTCCAATCGCATATCGAGGTCTCTGTCTTTCGACTTCAATCGACGATGATGCCGTGAGGCTCCATATTAGAATATGACATATCAGATCGACGATGACGCAAGACTCCAGATCAATTCAGTAGAGATTTTACATAGTCGACGCAATCAGCATAGTCGATTCAAGGAGTGGGAGGGAGAAGAGAACGAGAATGGGTAGTGCTGTCGAGGAGGAGATAATGCCTGAACCAGAGATCTAGATGCCGGTGCTAGGCTGGTGGTCGTCACTGCGGCAGTGATGGGATGACGATGGATTAGTGTCAGTGTTGTGGGACTCGGGAGGGAAGGAGACTAGGAGGGGGACAATCAAGAAGATTGGTTGTCGTGGTGGTTGCCAAACTCGTGACGTTAGTGATGAAGTTCTAGGTGATGGAGAAGCTGATTGAAGAAGACGAAGAATGTGGGTGGAAGGGAGGAGACGCAAAAGAAGACTCGGGTTTGATTGAGACCTAGGGTAAAAGCTGATAGTTAAGATTGGAAGATATTATGATCTTCAATCTCCTTCGTCAATTACAATTACAAACATGCCGGTCCGGGGCCTCATTTTTCTATATAGCTGGACTGGACTGGACTCGTCCCGCCCCGTTTTCCCTCTTAAAAAAATTAGAACCGACTTGTACTTGCCCCAAACCTGGATTATCCGCCTCGACCCGTGGTTCCTATACCCGTTTGCCCACCCCTAATTGTGAGTATACCACATGTGAAACCTTAGTGAGCTAAACATTTGCCTGCCCTATAGGTCTAGGCTTTTGGGTTCAAGTACATATTAACTTGTATTTTCTATGCCCATGATATCCTCACTCCTCCCACTATGCCCTTTCTAGGCCCCAGGAGGCATGGGTCAGCTCATTGAAGTCTTGCTTGGGTGTCCCTTACTTCAGTGAGCCTATCTACAAAAAACTGCGCCTACCACCAAAGATTTTCCTCAAGTGGAATGTTCAGTGTCAATTCCCGTCCCCAATCTTCACTATTTTAAATTTTAGGGTGAATTGCCGACATAGTCCCTGAACTATTATCTCAGTGAAAATTAGGTCTCTGAATTATTTTTTGGTCAAATAAGTCCCTAAATTCATTAAAAATTGCTAATGTCATCTCTACTATATTCAAAGCTATTTTATCCAATTTTTCGTCAACTTAAGTCACTTGACACACTTTAGAGTATAATACCATAATTTTCTGGCTTATAAGCCCTTAACATTTCATATAGGTTGTGAATCTAATGTCTAATTTACCCTCCAAAGTTCACTTACAATATTTCTTATGAAAAACTACCAATTTACCCTCCAAAGTTTACTCCATACACTATATCTTTATGAAAAACTACCAATCTACTCTCCCATGTGTATAACATGCAAGTAATGTGACTTAAATTGACGGAAAAGTGAATATATTAGCTTTGAATACAATAATAGGGATGTAATTGACAGATTTTTATAATTCAATGATTGATTTTTCTGAAAAAATAGTTTAGGGACCTAATTTTCACTGAGGTGATAATTCAGGGACTAAATTGGCAGCTGACCCTAAATTTTATATTTCATATTTACACACATTTATTTTATTATTAGTTTCGTTAACTTTAGAATTTTAGTTGAATAGTTACAAAGTTTGAATTTCCGTAATTAAAAATTGAAAATTTGTAGACCATTCAAGGTCGCTTTTAGTATTTTCGAATAGGGCTCAATCGCACGAATGCGTGGATGAAAACCATTCATGAAACATAATTGCAACGAAGGAGAAATAAGCGACCCTGTGTGTTGAACCGACTTGAATGAGACTCGGTTATGCAGAAATTTTCAAATGTCGATTCATGTTGTTTTTCAGCAAATCAAACATCACCACCACCACCAAAGTGTAGCCCTCGAACCCCATATCACAACCCACCCAAGGTTGCCTTAGCATGGCTTCTTAAGCGGTGTTTCTAGACCGCTATTTCGTTGACTAGCAACGGGCTTCTCACCATTTTTCAATGAATCCGTTGAACGAAGATGGTCATCACCATCTGATTTGGACTCGCCTCAACCCTGCTTCAAAACCCGATCTCTGATCGTCCATCGAATGTTGAATAGCAATGCACCTTGGGTGCGTAACTCAAAACTTACCAAGGCTTCTCCAGAGGTTTTCACTGCCTTCCAACCATATTTGAGAGTTGGCTCATGTATAAGAATTTTCCCCTTGTCTTGTTCTACATGCCTGTGAAATTTGGTGATGTTTGGAGTTAGTCGAAAATTTGGTTTGCATTTGCCGAAAGTCACCACGAGTAAAGGCATGTGTGGCGGGCCATAGCCAATGACCTAGCTTTGTTTTCCTAGGCTAATTTTGATGTCCTAAACTAAATTTTGATGTTCGTTCGATAGTTTACCCCCTTTGATATTTGTTGTAGACGAAGATCTAACCATTGGATTGTTATGAAATTTAGCATGTTGTTGTGAAAATAGTAAGATGCCCTTAGAAATTTATAAACCAAAAGTCCAAGGTGCGAATCTTCCGAATCAGAATAATCAAGGTTTATGACCTAGGGTGGGACCGCTTTGACCAAGGGTTGATTTTTGGTCAACATGTACCTGAATCATTCTTGGATATATATTGAACTTAGCATTACTAGAGACTTGAAGAAGCCTAGTGGACGTACCTTGGTCAGCGTGCAAGTAGCACACACTTTACTGGGACTATTAGAATTTCAGTAAAACCAGGATATAAAGGTACTCTGTGTATTGTTTTTTGTATGACTAGATACTTGTTTGATATTGTGGGATCGACAACATATGCATTTTTTATGTAAATCATGTTGGGTTGATGCATGATGTGTGATAATGATACTTCACCATGTAGCAGTGTGGTGCATGGATGGTCTTGCCTAGTTAATCCGCTTTGGGGGACCATAATATCATATGTATTCCTATAGTCATGCTTGGGTAATCCGCAATTGGGACCACACTAATAGATGTAAAAGATGTATGCCTATGGTTCTGCTTGATTTACGCATCAGGAACAATACGCATCAGGAAACAATACGCATTCTAGGGGTGACTTTGCTTGGTTAATCTACATTGGGAAAGGGGAGGGAGGGCACTGCCTGATGTTATTGAATATGGTTCTTCCTGGTTATTCCTTATTCCTCATTGTGGGACCACGCTATTAGTTGTATGCATATGGTTCTACTTGTTTAATTCGCATTGGGGGACCATACACATTCTAGGGGTGGTTCTGTTGAGTTGTTCCAAAACCCTAATTCGATGGACGTTGAGTTGCTCTAGAGTCCTATTTACTTTATGGTTTCGTTGAGTTAGTTCAAACCCTATATTCCTCTAGATTTCTTTGAGTTGGTCCGAAATCCCATTATCGATTTGGTTACGTTAAGTTGGTTTGAAACCCTATATTCTTAGGATTTCATTGAGTTGATTTGGAATCCTACTTTGCTATGGTTTCTTTAAGTAGTCTAGAATCTAATGATTCATTCATATCGAGTTCCATTGAGTTATTTTGGAACTCTATGTTTCCTTGCTAGATAAGGCTATACAAAATTTTGGAGTCATTGCAAATATAAGATGCTTATGGGGCTTAACAAAAGGGTGAACTACGAATAGCTCGATCCTGTCTTAGGGTATGTAGGCAATCTAACTTAAAGGTTAGATATAGCCATGAAATAAAAGGAATTTATTAGTATTGGGCAATTCAGTTCATAAATTTAGTCAAGTCTCGAGATTAATTTTTCGGAGTGTGATAAGAATTTGTTGTATCGCTACCGTTATTGTCCTACCGTCACACTTCGATCTGGACGTATATCGGGAATGGGGTGTGACATTTAGTGAGGTCTGCACCATCTTGGTAGAACACCAAGGTCTGCCTACCATGATATGCAACCTTATTGTTAGGCTGTGTATGAGGAGTCTCTCCTATAAATAATGAAGTCATCCAATGAGATCGGTACTCGTTGCTTGCTATTCAAGACTCTCAAGTTCAGTTTCTCTCATACTATTCTAAGTTAGACATCAAAGACCCTTTGGTAGATACCTTCCCTATTTTCTTGGGTGTTTGTTATTTAGTCTAACGGTGTTAACTGTTTTGTAAGTGTGATTTCGTAAATCTATCCTTGGTGAAAATTTGCATCCACAATTAAGACCTTCATTTTCAACCCACTGCATCCAGGATTCAAACCCTTTCCCCTCCTCCTTAGTGTTAATTAGTGTAGAATATCGTTTGCAATGAAAAAACACTACTTCTTATTTTCTTTTTTTATTCACCCGAGCGTCATTCACTGAATCTAAATCTAAGATTTCTTTCAACAAGGTGAAGATTGAAAATGACTACTAAAGGACTCTATTTCAGTAATATCACTAATCTTTTCCACTCAAGTTATGATGTGTATACAATTATAATAGGGGATTGTCAACAACGCGAATTGGTTATTAGAATCTACGAAAAACAAGAGTATTTGTCATGGTTTTAATTACTAGCTTTATTACCTACCAAAACAGTCACACGTAGCTTCAAACATATCCAGTGCTCCTGAAAAAAGAAAAAAAAGTGCTTATATACATTCACCAACTAGAGTAAAGAAAATTGTAAACAAAACAAGACTGAAAAGATTGAGAGTTCTGAGAAGAGCATAAATCATTTCCAGTCTGAAGGGATTTAGAGCAATGAGCAGAGCGTAAATCGTATCAAGATGTGAAGGTAGAAGGACGAAAAATTGATTCAAATTTAGGTAATCTATATCTTTTCCTCTTCATGTTTGTGGGTGTGTATCAAGAGTAAAAAAAACATAGATATGGAAGATCGATCGTGAACTCGATTTGCATGTACTCTATAACTCGTTTCTTGATAACTTTCACATCCAAGTTTTGCGTTGTTTTGTTTTGGCTGCAAGGCCATCAAAAGATGATTTTGCCCCCTTAAAAAAAGAATTACAAAGATTTCTGGAAAAAAAAAAGAAGAAGAACAGTAAATTCAATTACTTTTTTTTTTCTAAAGAAAAAAGAAAACATTTCGTTGATACAATACATCACATATTACACTATTTTTCCTCACAAATTCTTCAAAATTCCTTAGAAAACTCGAGACCTGGCTATAGGCTCCCCATTGTTGAAGTTCAGTTAGATGATAATCACATCGGATTATTTGATTCATTATTCCTATCCCAAAACTTCATTTTCGTTTGCTGTATTTTAATAAATTCCTTATATATATTGATGTAATTCATTCTTTTAGAAAAAAGGGTTATGAATTTTAATTATAATTAGCCAACACACAAAAATGTTTCTTTGTTCATGGTTAGTGAGGTGAATTAAGTCGAGAGGATTATCTCAGCTTTGAACCAGAGGCTGACAGATATGAGTCAGTGGGCTGCCACTTGGGCACGCATTTTTGTCTGCATGTAACGAAAACGCTTGCATAATTCACATTTGCGGTCCATAACCGTCCCACTTTTGCATCCTAATCAATTTCTCTTTTTTATTTTTCTTTTCTAAATGAGGTAAAAAAAAATATTTGTTCAAATAGATAATTTGTATATATTGGCTAAAGACCAATTTTACCCTCTTTACTCTCTATTTTAATCTTGCTGTACTTTTCATGCTTTCCCCATATTTTTTTTTTGCTTATTATGTAATTGACTTATTGGCATGAAATTTCAAAGTTCAGTTTTTTTTGTTTGTTTTGCTAATGAGTTAGAAGTTGAGTAATGTGTTCTGTCATACTTTGTCATGTTACATTGTTGAAACTAACAATAAGTGTTGTATATGTCACATCCCGGCCCGGGGCGGATCACTTCCTGGGCCCGCTCCACCACCGTAGCACGATATTGTCCGCTTTGGGCTTACCATTCCCTCACGGTTTTGTTTTTGGGAACTCACGAGCAACTTCCCAGTGGGTCACCTATCATGGGATTGCTCTAGCCCCCTTCTCGCTTAACTTCGGAGTTCCTACGGAACCCGAAGCTAGTGAGCTCCCAAAAGGTCTCGTGCTAGGTAAGGATGGGAATATACATTTAAGGATCACTTCCCTGGGCGATGTGGGATATTACAATCCACCCCCCTTAGGAGCCCGACGTCCTCGTCGGCACACACGCGACCAGGGTTAGGCTCTGATACCAAACTGACACACCCTGATCCCGATCGGAGTGTGTCAGTATAAGTGGTAGAAACATACAATTAAATGCGTAACTTCCATTATTTAGTTGATCACATAAGGTGTTAAATTGTCTAATAATAAAAAAGAATTTTCATTAAACTGTCTAGAGCTACACAAGTCATTCAAATATCTGATAGCTAGTCTACCACAATGTAATCATATCCAATACACAATTCAAGTTGTGAAACACTTTTTATAAGTTTTTTATTAAAATATAAAAGGAAACTATCTTCTATCAAAGATAGTAATTTCCGCACTTTCTTTTCTCTTCTTGTATTTATCGTTTTTCTTCTAAAAATTAAATTAAATAAATCAAAAGAGAATTAAGTGCTTAATGAAAAAACTAGAGTGTGAAGATCAATACCTATATCAGTAGTGCCACAATTCTCAGTCCCATCAAATTTTACAGAAAAGCTACTACTCCTATCACTTTCCTTTAATTTCTTCAATACTTGAACAGTTATTTCATGGAATTAACAAAAGGATTTGGTTGAAGAATAGTTTCCCTTTCCCGGTACTGGATTTTGCAGGTAGCTAGGATAATATTGTTGTTTCTTTGGTGTGGATTAATTAGAGATTGAACACTATACATTAGGTATTCTTTTGGGTGGATACATCTTTGTTGGTGATACAATGAACCAAGTTTACTCTTCAAAGTCACAAACTAAACGCACACAAATTAATATATAGATTTTGAACAAATTAATATATAGGTTTCTTGGGGGAAAAAAGAAAAATCCTGCATTTTTATGCTCGCTATTTTCAAGAAAATCATGCATCTTTGTTTTCTATGTTCCACTTCCTTAGTCATTAGTGGACTGGAATTGCATGAAGCAATTAAATAAGGAAAAACAAAAACACAAAAAAGTTAAGACAATGAATGGAAAAAGAAACCTATATATTTAAATCAGGGAGAATTAAGTTAAATCACACGTTAAGACAGTCATAATTATAATTTTGTATTGAACTTACTATTTACAAAACTAATACTAAATTTGAATTATATGTAAAGAGAAAAACCATCGCACAGTAGTGTGACATCCTGCATCCCAAGGGAACGAATTCGGATCTTTGTCGGATCCTCTTTATGAGAATTCCAGGGATCCGTGAATTGTGTCCGTTCATCGTATATCGTACGGTTAGAAATTATTTTAAATCTTTTTATTTAAAAGATATACATAATTCACGGATTCCTAAAATCCTCTCTAAGAAAATCTGGAGAGGATCCTGTTGACAAGGGAACACTTAATAGTGAAAATTGGACAACTGAGGGGAAAAAATCATATTTGGCTTTTGGTTCCGATAGTAGAAAAATAGAAGGTTTAGAAACAAAATAAAACTTTTGGGCGCAGTTTAAGCCCATAAACACCACCAACGTATCTTACCATGGCGCCTTAGGATTTATTGTGCATATTTGTGTCTGTTTGATCAAACTCACGCATAGTTATACTTTTTCATGCGTGCGTTTGTGTTTATGTCTTTTTGTTTTATGATTTTTGGGAGGAGGTGAGATTATAGCTGTTGTGCCTCGAACAGATCATCAATCCAACCCCAATCCCATTGTCCAAATCGAACAAGAACCCTCTTCGAATACTCCAAAATCTCTATCCACTCTGGTTTTTTTTCTTTTCCTTCTGTTTTTTTCTCGCCGACCAAACACGTCCCAATAGCTATCATCATTCATCACCACATAGAATCAGGAAACCCCGTACTGGGTTTTGTTTGCGTGCTCGATTTCTCTGTGATTCGATTCCTGTCTCTTGATTTTCTGGTCGAGAATATTGAAGGTGACATGCACCAGGTGTACGTGAGTTACAGAATAATTAAAGAAAGAGAATAGCACTGGTTGTGTTCGTTGACGATGAGTGGTCAGGTGGTCAAGAGAAAGAGAAAGAAGATCGAAGATTGCGTGAGATGTCCACTCTGCAACATGCACTTCTGCGAGGCCACTACCATATGTGAATGCCTTCATACATGTCAGTTCCCTTTCTCTCCCCTTCATGTTTCATCCAATATTATGTTTTTTTATCTGATTTCATGTGTTTTCTTGACGCTCTCCCATTCTTTGATATAGGATGTTTATTGTCATGTTTTCATGATCTGGGTCTTTTTTCAATTTTGCATTTTGATTGTCCAAGTTTTTGTATAAAAACATAAGAACAAAACTGCACACATGGAGGAGTTTATGTACATTTTGGAGTGTCAGTAACAGTTCGCTTTAGGAATATGTCAAACTATTAATAATTGTTGGTATTTCCTTACATATGTGTGTAATGAACGACTTGGACTTTACCATAAATTAATTTACTTTCGGATTTTGTTTTTTTTTTTTTTTTCGTATTTTTTGACTACATATTATTGCGAGCTTCCGTCATGGTGGTCTATAAATTTATTGTAGTGTTAATATCTAGGTCAAGTTTCACTCTGCACTGGACAGGACAACCTACTAGCAAAGAGTTCTGGTTAATTTCCCAAATTTACTTGCAAAATATATACAAAGAATCACAATTTATATTTTCCATCTCATCTTAGATTCCTGTTGTTTCCCAAAGAACATGGTGTGTGCTAAATACATGTAGCATGCAAGAATCCACATATTGTGTTCGCCCATAAGATCTTTCATTGCTCATTCGTCCCATACCGTCTTGGGTTTTGTCTAAATTTATCTGAATTATATGGAGTGAGCTGCATTATGTGTTTTATTTTACACCAATCTGACTCCTCTCCTTTTGTTTCGAGAACAGTTTGCAAGAAGTGCATATACTCAAAGATAGTAGATGAAGAGTTGGATTGCTGCCCACAATGCAATACTCATTTAGGGGTTGCCCCATTGGAAAAACTCAGGTATTTGAATTTGATCATCAATAATAGTCCTATGTTTATATGTTTAAATATCGGTTACAAATTCATGTTCTAACCTTATATCATGCTAGAAAAATAGTTAGACTGTAAATTGGATTATTAGTAGTAAACTTCATTAGCACAAAAACAAAAGAGATTTGATGCACAAACTGCTCAATTAGTAGTATAGGCTCTGAACACCACATAAATTCAAAAGCCTAGTTTAACTAATAAAATTTAAAGTGTAGAACCATTTGTTCAGACCAACTGCTGTTTTCGGAAGGATATTGTGTATCAACAGTTTGTTTCAAACCATGTGTCAACAAAGAACAGTTGCAAAGCATAGTTTTTTTTATTTTTTTATGTTTTATCACTTCTGCTTTTTGTTACATTCAACGCGTAGTTACCCTTTTTTTAATTTCTTGATGACCAAACATACAGAGGCAAGCAGGCTCACATTTGATGAAGAATTCATAGATTGCAGCCTGATATGGAAAGGACTATTGAGATCTGTGTTGGCTTACGCTTATCCTTTTTCTTTCCTTGTCTGCAGGCCAGACCGCATGTGGGATAATATAGTGGGCAATATCTTCCCTTCTGACAGAGAAAAGGTCAACATACCTGCAGACAACAATGCGCAAGATACAACATCAAAGCCCCTTCCTTCTGAAAGAAAAATGGTTAAGGAACCTGCAGACTGCAATGCACAGGATATGACGGCAGAGCTTCTTCCTTATGAAAGGAGAAAGATTAAGGCACCTGCAGACTTCGATGTGCAAGATATAACAGCAGAGCTGCTTCCTTCCGAAAGTGGAAAGTCTAAGGCACCTGCAGACGATAATGTGCAAGATGTAGAGGCAGATCCCCTTCTTTCCGGAAGGAAAAAGGTTAAGGAACCTGCTGTGCCCTCAACTTCAATCCCAGCTAAAAGAAAGGAGATATATCTCTCGTCATTGTTGATAAATTCACCTCAAGGATCAGGTGGGTCTGAGATAAGTGGACAAAGAAGGTATCCTGCACGAAGGAGATTTCCTCTACCAGAGTCACTTTCGATTCAGGAGCCTGAAAAGAACGAGGATGTTTTCCATGAGAGACTTAAGTCACCTCAGACACTAAAAACGGTTGCACTATTTACCAAACAGGTAAAAGAGGGGACAAAAAAAAATCGTTTCAATATGTTTACTTGTCCATTTTTATCCTTTCAAACATGTTGAAATATGTTGATGCAGAACTCTGCTGAGGGATCATTGAAGCAGCACATGCTTAACAAGGGTGTGGTGGACAATCCTCAATCAGGGGATGTGAAACCTGAAATTTGGAAACCATTAGACCGCCTGGTTGAAGCTGCAAGCAAGAAAAGTCCTGATAAGATTAATCTGCAACTGCAACTTCCTATTTCCGAACCAATGTTGCCTGATGCGCTCAACAACGAAGCATGTGAGGTTAAGCCCGTTATAGACTATGGTAACAAATCCAAAGTCAGTGGTAGTGTGAATCAATCTAATCCTGCGCCATCGGGTTTGGTGAGTTTTAGGAAACCACAACGTGGACGAAAAAGAAAACCAGCTGTACCTGACGGACTCAACATTCCAGCACAATCTGTGGTTGATGCAAATGATAAGTGTGACAGAATATTACGTCCAATTTGGTTCTCGTTGTTTGCTTCCGATCACCAGTGAGATTTTGTTCCCATTGCTTTAATCAAGAACTGATTTTGATTCTTTTTTTCCCTTTTCGTAAATTGGGTTTAACAATTTAGAAATTGATTATTGCAGGGAAGGCTTTCGACCCTTGCCACAGTTACCTTCATGTTACTTGAGAGTCAAGTAATTTTCATTAAACTTATGCCCTTCTATTTTCTTGCATTTACTGTTAGCCGATCCCTGGACCACAAATTTTTCAGTCTCGATGTAAAGTTCATGGCAATAGATCATATCTTACAAGCAAGAAGCAACTAGATTTTTCCCTCTTCATTCATGATATATATGCTCAACTCAATCTGTATCATTTTCCAGATGTCCAAAAAGAAATATTATTTCCATTTTCGATAGTTGGTACAAAACTGTACTGCCTTTCCATGGACTGGCGTTATGAAAATTTTGCGACTTGTTTGATGAATGCATGCGCCCTTATTTGTTCTCATGCCCCCTTTTCTTGGAGAACACTTGTGTATTTTACATGGCAGGAGCATCCAAAATTAGTTCTGTGGGACAGAACTGACCGTTGGATGAAAATGCTCTCTTGCAATTTTCTGGCTATGTTTAGCGTAATTTATTCGTTTAATTTCTTGTAAGCGCAGATATTAACTTCAATTATGTTTCTCGAAATTCCATAGGGATGGTAGCTTTCCCGTTTCTTTCTTAAAAAAGTACCTGGCTGAAAAAGCTGAATCTTACCAGCGAGGATGAGGTAACATCATCTTTGTCCCTTTTCAGTTACTACTGTTTGTGCATGTATACAACTTCAAACTTATGATGGTGAAGAAAAAGGGGACGGGAAGCGTTTTTTCATATATCGAAAATGAAGATTCCTTGTCCTGCGAAAACCAAATTCATCGTTTTATTTCTTGAAATGGAAATAAGTGAATCAGAGATTACTCCTTTTGTTCATGAATTCATACTGTTCAATTGGGATTTTGGGGTAACTTGGGTGATAGTCTTCTTCAGTACATAAACCACTGGCAAGCAGGAGCTAAATTCGTGAATTGTTTCGTTCTGCTAATGATATTTGAAACTGATATTTTTGTGGTCAGAACTAGGTATAGTTGATTTATCTGATCACTTATTTCCCATTTCACTTGTCCATTGTTGCCAACCCTAGTTTTTCTGGTAAGTTAACTGGACTTTATGATAGTAGACGCTCAAAAACTCAGTCGATTTGCGTACTAAAAGCAGAACAATTTTTTGATGCAGACAAGTAAATTTATTTTTCTAATCAGACCTTTAAACTCATGAAGTATGCCTATATTTGATACTGAATTTCCCTTCATGCCTAATGCAGGTGGAGGTCACATTGCACGGAAAGCCAATACTTCCTACATTGGAGCTGCATAACTTAGTCGACTTGTGGTTACAGACAACAGCATTGGCATCTCTGAGGACGCAGGCGACCGTAGGAAGCTCTGCAAAGGAATACGTGCTGCCCCTCACATACGGTCGAAAAATGCTGCTCCGTTAGACTAGCTTTAGCTATTCCTGTAGTTGCGGTCCTGTAAAAGTGATCAGTCCAGGAAGCCGCAGTCTGGGATGCCTTCATTGTGTTGTTCTCCATATGCAAATTTCATTTGTTCTTTCTTTTCATCCCTGCTTGCACATGCTTTGCTTGCAGTGTGGTGTTCTCGGTACTTCTTACTCTAAGCAGGTTTTCGAGTTTTACTTGAACAGGACGTGTTCTTTAGCATCGTACCTCTGTATCCTTGGTTTCTAAGTTTTTATAGAATTTTCTCATTGAAAAACAACCGATTTTCAGAACAGATTAAGCCGGTTTAAATTATAACTCTTGGAGAATGCAATTGGCAGACGTTTTGGAACGAAAGTTAGATTCACCAATCGAGAATACGATTGTGAATACTCTGTAATTGCTAAAAACGAGCCGCCCCAGCCCCATGGACAAAAACTGATGAATAGGTTTTTCTCAATTTTCACCACTAACGAAAAGGAATTAGCTTTGCATACATAATCACTCCGAAAAATGCTTTACACAACTTGCACGGTTTTACAATGCATGAACAGATACGGTTACCCATTTGTTCCACATTTACCATCAGAATAAAACTGATATATACAAGTTTCTCCGTTAAAAGCACTGAGAGGATGATTTGAATCAGGAACGAACGCTGAACAACAAGTAAGGTGAGTGAAACAATTGCAGACTTCAGAAGCAAGGCGCATCATCTCAACTGGATCTGCAATAATTGATTGCTAGTGATTGCAGTCGAATGTGTTTCCGTAGTGTGAAGTAGGTCTCAAACTCTTGCCTATCCTGGAAACAAATTCGATACTAATAACTAGCAATCAAGCAGGAGCAAATGATCAATTACACATAACAATTCATATAAACAAAATGAATGTTTGGGTAAAAAGCACTCAGCTCGATTCAATCCTGATACAGAATTTTTCATAAATTATTTTCTCAAGAGAAAAATAATCATGTCACTGCCCTATGTACATGTGATATTGCCTAAAGCATACGACACAGACAGATAAATTCTCAAGGCCAGCGGTACTGCACAAACCGGTAGCTCCACAATACGGATGGAGAGCGACAAAACAGAAAGTAGCCGTCAAAGATGGATGATGCATCATTTAGACCCAAAACTGGAAAACCTTTCTATCAGGAATATGTAATAGGTGGAACGCTTGATGGAATTACTAGTACTAAACCACGCCCGTCAATATGAACGATGCTCACAACGGAAATAAACTTCGTTTCATCTCATCTCATCTCATCTCATGTCCCTAAAATTCAATGGATTAGACTTTAACAAGCAAAACTGTCCGCGCGATGCTCCAGGTTTACAACTCTAGTTACATACAACTACAATGACGTTTACAACTCTATTACCACATATGTACAACCATATATATATACACACACACACATACAATCATATTTACACATATATACAAATCAGTATTTCTGTCAGAATTCTAGCGATTGAGGAGAGAACTAATAGCGCACAACTAGAGGACATGACATTTTAGCGATTGACATTTAAGACAGTTGTATTTTAAAATAAATGATCAGATACACATATAAAACTGTCTGAAATAGGTTGGAGTTTTACCTCAGTTCCACCACAAAGAAGTTGGGATTCTCCATTGTCACCACCACTTTTCTCCCTGCTTTCCTTTGCCCAAAAATTGGAAAAAAAAATTCAATTTTCGTGCCATTTACTCACTAAATAGCAAAAAAAAGTTCAAAACTTTGAGGATAAAAAAGAAAAGCATCTAAAACTCAAATCTGGAAACACAGAAATAAGCAAAACCCATTTGAGAACCCACCGTAAAAAACCAAACTTTACCCAAAAAAACTCAAAAAAGTAACGGCGTATTTGGTATCTTATTTGAAAATTTTCATTATTTCTCAAAACATTTCTTAAGAACATTTCTTGAAAATAATTTTCTTTAACACTCGAAAACTTGTTTGATGTGAAATTTAAAAAATTAAATTAGAAAACTTAAACCGAACAAAGAGATTCAAAAATAGGGGTCACATAAGAGGGAGAAAGAGGTGAAAGGAGGAAAGAAAGTAAGAAATGATTGGAGGAAAAAAGAAGAAGAGAGAGGATCAAAGGAGATAAAGAGGAAGAGAAGAGAGAGAACCGAGAGAATGAAAAGATTGGAAGAAAGACCAAAAACAAAAAAAATGAGAAGAGAGAGAAGAAAAGAGAGAGGTAGGTTTGGAGTGAGAGGGGAGAAAGGAAAGAAAAAAAGGACTGAGTTTAAGTTTAAAAACTCTAAAAACTCACTTTTTGTGTTTTTAGATAATAGACTATATTTTTTAGTTTGTCTTGAATTCAATTTTTGAAAACAGTCATACACAACAAGTTTAAAGCCTAAAACTTGAAAATTATTTTTGAGTTTAAAAAGTTAGATTTAAGTAGAGTACCAAACAAGCCCTAAAAAACCCATTTGAAAGCTCATAACTTTACACAAAATGCAGCAAAGAAAAGACAAAAAAGAAAAAGTAAACCCATCAAATTCAACCCTTTAATTTAAACTCCAAAAAAAATTGAACACAACCCAATTGAATCATTAATCTTACCGCAATATACTCTCAATTACGCGCTGTTAACCCTTGTGTTTTCAAATTTCTCTGTATCTCTTTGTCGGTCTGCATTATGCGCAATGTACTCCCAGTTTCGTTTTGCTTTCTATGTCATTTCCTCTATGTACTCCTGATTTCGCTTTGCTTTCTCTATCATTTTTGCAATTGCCTCCTCCATCTCATAAATGATCTGTTTTGGAAAATTCCCCACCAAAAACTTAAACCACTCACCAAGCGTCATCTTCTCCAAGTCACAACTCACATTAACACCTGCACCACACCCACTTCAGCCTCCACCCCTTAACACCATTTCGCTTCCATGTTCACCATGGTCACCACTCCCACTTCCACTTCCACCCTTTTCACCCTTTCCACTTCCACAATCGCCCCTACACCGTGAGAATGGTAACCTGGATAAGTTGCGAAGTTTGTGTGAGTGACAATAATCCACATATGTGAGAATCATAAAACATTTTCATTGATCACATTTTATAAACATCATCATAAAATCAATCTTTATAAAATCATTAACACGTTGAAAATCCCGACGGAGTCGCATAGACATCCAATGACCTTTTTAAACCAAACCACATAGGTTATCAAATATCAGATTCATAAACACATTGAAAACTAGGGCTAGAGCGACACAATTCGGCCAAAGCCTACATGTTCTAAGTTTCCATGTTCTAGACGGAATCCAAGGAAATCAACAAATCAACGAAGACAAGGGATGCAATTTTTGACCACTCAACAAAATCCAACAAGGACCGGGTTCTAGACCACTCAACCGAACCGAAGGGAAACGAGATTCTAGAGTACTCAACGAAATCTGAACAAGATATGATTCTGGACTACTCAACGGAATCGCGGAGTAGGAGGATTTTGGACCAATCAATAGAATCCATATGGAGCAGAGAGCTATACCACTCAACGGAACCCTAGTGGAACCCGGTTCTGGACCACTTAATGAAATTGAGTAGAATCCAAGGAACATAATTCAAAACAGCTCAATGAAACAAGACATGACACAAGTTCAATGTAGACACAAGTTCAATATAACAGCTCCCTATGACAATAGGTTAATAGTACTCTACTAGCCCTCACGTTTCTCAAATCATTTCACATACGCATTTCAAATCACATTTCACTAACATTTCGAATATGAAAGTCAAGTCACATTTCATAAAAGTAGATCGATGGCTAAATATAAAAGCAATTTAGTAGAAAACACATTTATAAATCCATGCCATATCCACCAAGTATACTAGCATGGGGATTTTCAGGGTAATAACTATACCACATATATTACAGTCACTCACCTAGAATCTGCACTAATGCACCCTCGAACAATGATCAAGGCGTGCACGTATAATAGTTGACTAGAACAAATCACAAGTCCCGTCTCAGAATTCTATCAATAAAACACATAACTTTACATAGTACATGTCCTCTAGGACATTCTAGATGGATTCATAACACCATGACCAAAAGTTAATTGCCAGTCAAAGGTCAACGTAGGGTCAACAAACCTACATAACTTGATCCAGAAGATCTACACATCGAATTTCTTATCCGTGACTTCCAAAGGCTCTCATTATGATTCTAGAACAACATACTAAAATTTCATGCTGATATAACTATCGAATCTTCACCAATCGCAAGTTTTAGTGGCGGCAACCTACGAAACTAGGTTCAAATAGTGGAATTTTTCTAAATGGATCTAAAAAAACGGAATCAGGGTTTTGAAATCAGCTGCAATTGACATTTTAGATTCTTCGGCCTCGGGTTGGTGCCACGCGTTGTCGAGGGACAGCCACGCAACTCCATGAGTGGGCTTGGGTTCGCCGGAAAATTCTTTAATAGTAACAAAATATTCAAGAATATACCTTAACAGCGTTGGGAATATTCCAAGGCTTAACTAAATATTCCTTCATCCCTTTCCTCAGCTCTGGTTACTGCACCGTGGCCATCTAAACCTGCCAGAATCTGCAGAAATTGGTCGGAATTCCGAAATTTTTTTTTAATTGTCATATCTTCTTCATTTTTCAACCAAAATCGACAATCTTTATATGGAAATGAATCTAGGGAAGAGAAGAACACATTCGTACTTATTTGGAAGCCAAAAGATGGCTAGAGATGGTCTGAATTTTGTTGAGAAAACTCGGCCTAGTTGGATCTCGTGATTTGTCGGTTTTTCCTTGATTTTTCACGAAACCAAAGCCATCATTGGGTTCGTGGGGACGAGATGAACACAATGGTGAGGTTGGTTGGTCGAGTTTGGTTGGAAAATTTTATGGTTAATGATGGTGTGACTCGACAAAGTGAGAAGGCGAGAGAGATGAGAGGAAATGAGAGGGAAACCGGAGAAAAAAAAAAAAGAGAGGAAAAAAAAGAGGGGAAATGCTTCTAGATTTTCTGGAAGTGAGACCCACACAGGCACACAAAACAAGGCAAGTAAAGTGTGTCCAAATAAATGTAAAATTACTAAAATACCCTTGACGTTCCAAGCTTCATAGAATCGTCGTTATAACTCTAACTTACTTTCCGTTTGCTCCCACGCGCTTGTATCGATATGTACTATACAAAATGCCAAGAATTGAGACAAAACACAAAAGGATCAAATACGCCCACATAGAACTTCGCGTCGCCATCAGGGACATTTTCGTCCTTTTACTTATCAAAAAAAATTTACGCCGCAATACAAGTCGTTGTAACAATTACGAAATACAATATTTAAATAGTGAAATTCCTGAGATATGATTTCACATACTAAATAGAAATCTAGTAGTTTAACTAACTTTCATCCTAAAAATGTAGCATCAAGGAAGTTCAGCAGAGTGAAGCTAGTGCCACAATTCAGAGATCACTCAAACATACGTAATTGAAATTGAAAGACTTGGCTGCAATTCAATTAATCAATTTTTTGTGCACTTTCAAATAGCCTAGATTTTTATATGTTTTCAATCAAAGTTCTTCTACATCACCTCATCATTCTTTTTTGACGTATTCCCAAGCACCCATTCACTGCAAACGCCAGACCACACAATGTAGGGAATATACCTTTTTTTTTTAATTCTATTTTATTATCGATATTTTATAAGGAAACAAGCTCCAACAAAAAACTTATGGGCAATAGAAGGAGCCCAAAAATATTACATATATATATATTCATGTTTTATAATGTAAAATAAATTTATTAATAAAATAAATTGCACGGGTCCTAAGCACTAAGCTCTTTCCCGCTTCCCGACTTCCACCTATCGATTTTTTTTTTTTGAGAAAGTACAATATTCATTGAATAGAGAAATACGTACATAAACGAGAATAGGGTGCTAACAATGGGTCTCAATAAAAATATTATCGGGGCTTTCAACCCGATCGAAGGAAAAAAGAGTGTTCTGCACCAATTAAATATGAAGACTATCCTCAATTAACAATCATTAATAACACCAGGAGGTTCTTCGAACCAAGAAAGTGGATGATCCATCGTAAGACTCCACCTTGCAAGACAATGTGCCACTTTATTCGACTCTCTAGGTCCGAAGGAAACCTTCCAATGCTCAAATCCCTGAAGAATCCGTCTTGTGTCTGCAAACAGGTGCCCCAGATGACCATGTAATGCCGAACCTGCATTATGAATAGCAGTAACAACCAATAAAGCACCACTTTCGAACTGGACCTGTTTCGTACTCCATTGCTGCACAAACATGCAGCGGCTTCAGCATGTATAGCCGAGCCAATCCCGTACTCCCTGCACGCCAGTGCAACCATGAATCCCCCTGTGGCGTTTCGAACTACAACCCCAAAACCTCCGTATGCACCATTCTCCTCCCAAGCCGTATCGAAATTACACTTTATCCAACCAAAATCTGGGCGTTTCCATTTAAGATCATGAACCGATGCTGCAGGCGTTTTAGCTACATTCCATTTCTTGAATTCTGATAGCCATGTTTGAGCTTTAAGTTGTACATCTAGTGGAGAAATATCAACTCCATTCCATAACACATCATTGCGAACCTTCCATACACTCCACACTAACACGAGAATCAATTAAAAACTATCCAAAGTTACTTGTTTTGCCATGTTGGTGAACCACCCACTGAAACCTTCTTCAATCTTATGAAATGTACGAATACCCAAAGGACTACCAAACCAAATAGCAGCTGAACGTGGGCACTGTAACAAAGCATGCTCAACTGTTTCGGCCTCTTTATTGCAAAAACCACAAATGTCCTCCGGAAGAGCTCGTCGAATCTTCAAATTCACCTTCGAAGGTAAAGCATTCATACACCCACACCAGACACAAATTTTAACTTTCCCCGGGACCTTGGCACGCCACAAGGCTTTCCATAAAAATTTTGTGTCCGCATTTGGTGTGGAACCAACTAGCTTCTCTCCACCCAGACCATGACAAGTACGTTCCACAAAATAAGCTCTCTTCATTGTGAAATCACCCTTCGACTCTTTAGTCCAGATCATGGAATCCACCGGGCTGAACATACTCAACGGGATACTTAAAATCAGGCTCACTTCCCCCTCCATAAACTAGCTTTGGATAAGACTTGAATTCCACTGTAAACCATCGTTATCCACCATCAAGGATCGCACGGTAAGCGATGGGTGGACTACAGCCGGTCTTGGACTTAAAACCTTAAAGAAATTCTCCCTTGGTAACCAGCTATCCCCCCCATATTTATGTACTTAACCCGTCACCAACCCTCCACCGAGCACCCTTCTGAATAATCAGCCTTGAAGCCGCCACACTTCTCTAACAATGAGAAGAGTTTGAAGAAACATGAGCCTACAGAAATTCGGTGGAGGGGTAATATTTAGCTTTAAAAATGTGAGCAACCAAAGAGTTAGGAAATTGAATTAATCACCACCCTTGCTTAGCCAGTAATGCCAAATTAAAAGCATATAAATCCTTGAACCCAAGACCACCCCCACTCTTTGGTTTACACAATTTTTGCCACTTCATCCAATGAATATGACACTTTCCCGCTTCTCTACCCCACCAAAACTGAGCTACCATTTGATTAAGCTCATCACAAAAAGTTTTGGGTAACAAGAACGTCTGCATTGTATACAAAGGGATTACTTGAGCTACTGATTTTATCAAAATTTCTTTACCCGCACTACTCAACAATAAGCCCCGCCATCCATTCAACTTCTTCCAAAGCCGGTCCTTAATATGGGTAAAGGTCGCTTTCTTAGACCGACCTACCAATACTGGGAGACCAAGGTACCTTTCATGATAATCCACCCTTTCCATTCCAAGGCAATCAGTAAGCAACTGTGCATCAAACACTGTAAGGTTGTTACTAAAAGCCATACTGCTTTTTGTAAGATTCACAGCCTGTCCAGACGCCTGTTCATAAGAGCGTAACAACTCCTTTACCTGTATGCATTCCTGGAGAGAACTCTTAACAAATATAAAACTGTCATCTGCAAAAAGAAGATGATGAACACTAGGGGCCTCCTTACAAACCTCAATACCTTGAATACGACCTTTAGCTTCCCATGAATCAAACAATGCCGACAATCCCTCTGCACATAAAACGAACAAAAATGAAGACAACGGATCACCCTGACGCATGCCACGTTTTGGTTGAACAAAACCCACCGTCTCCCTATTAAGCTTAAAAGAGTATGAAACTGTAGTAATACACATCATGATCCAATGAATCCATTCCTCTGCAAATCCTAGCCTTTGTAACATTTGCTCCAAAAAACTCCACTCAATACGATTATAGGCTTTGTTGATATCCAATTTCAAAGCCATCACCCCGTTCCACCCATTATTCTTCCTATGCACATAATGAGCAATCTCGGAAGCTACCAAACAATTATCATAAATTAATCTACCAGGCATAAAGGCACTTTGCGAAGGCGAAACAACTTCCAGCAAGATGATTTTCATTATGTTAGTGAGGACCTTCGAACAAATCTTGTAAATCACATTGCACAGGCTGATCGGACGGAGATGAGACATTGAAGTGTGATCACTTTTCTTCGGGATCAACATAACATGCATATAATTAATTTTCCGCAGCATATTCCTGGATGATAAAAGATACCTAACCCCATCACAAACATCATTGTTGACTACCTCCCAATGCTTTTGATAAAACCTAGGTGGCATCCTATCAGGGCTTGGCGCCTTAGATGGATGCATTTGGAAAAGGGCCTCCTTAATTTCATCGTTAGAAATCGGCCTAAGAAGTTCTTGATTCATTTCTGCCGACACCTTAGGCTTAACTACAGCCAAAATATCCGATGCATTCGTTTCCCCTGAAGAATCAAATAACTTTGTAAAGTAGTCAACAATAATCCTCTCCATGCCATTCTTATCGTCATGCCAAACCCCCTCCTCATCGAACAACCCATGTAACTCATTTCTCCTTCGTCTGCGATTCGCCTTCTGATGGAAATACCTAGTATTTTGGTCCTCAAGCTGTAACCAATTTTCCTTTGACCGCTGACACCAAAAAGCTTATTCCTGTGCTAAGAGAAAATGTAACCTGGTATGTAGTTCATGTCGTTGAGTGGTGGTTGTCTCTGTGAATGGCTACCCAAATGAAGAGTTCAACTTATCTTCCATTTCAGTAATCTCTCCAGGAATAGTACGCTTTGTAGTATTCGCCCTTGTTGCTTTAATTTTTTTCGTTACACGGAACATAAGTGAACCTTCGAACTCCATCTCCCACCCCAGCTTAACCGCATCCCCACAACCATCCTTTACCGCCCATCTGTCTTCATATCGAAACGTTTTTTTAAACCTGACTCTTTTCAGATGGGTGACTTTGTAGCAAGAAAACAAATCCACCCAACTTTGCGTTGCTAACACCCTATCCAACCGAACTTTAATACCTCCGCACTTGGTAGTAACCCAAGTGAATTTATGCCCTACAAACCCCAAATCATTAAGTTGGCAACTAGACAGTGCGTGTCGAAAGCCCTCCATTTGGCGTTCACTCCGCAAATCACCCCCTTATTGCTCATCCGCACGCAAAACCTCATTAAAATCCCCCATGCAACACCACGGCAAGCTAGAATTATCCCCCAGTCTCTGAAGTAAACTTTATGATTTGCGTCTGTCTACCTCAGCCAAATACCCATAAAAGAAAGTAAATCTCCAATGATAGTCGTCTCCAACCCCTCCCACCTCAAAATCAATATGGTTAGAAGAGTAAGACCGTAACGAAAGATTCGTATTGGACTTCCACATGGCACACAAACCTCCTGATCTTCCTAAACTCAGAACTGTAAACATAACATTGAACTTTAACTGTGATTTTAACCTCTCCATATATTCCTTGGAGCTTTTAGTTTTGCACAAAAAAATCTCCATGAGATCTTGAAAGAGAACGAGTCTCTTAAGTGCCCGAATTACTCGGAGGTTCCCAAGCCCCTGGCAATTCCAGCCGATGCAACTCATAAGGCTCGGCGGGGCTGAACTCCGTCAACCTCTGCCGCTTTAGCATTAAAAAATCGCAACAGCACTCTCTTCAACCCCGGTAACTCCCCCAACTTCTCTATCCCCCGTGAGGCTCTCTTACCAAGCTCTGGTAGGACAAACACTTTCTGTTGTGGCATCCTATTTCTTTTCCTTCGAACCCTACTACCTTGTAAAAAATAACCACGCTCACCCCCCAACCCAAATGTAAAGGGTGCGAGAGTAAAAGAATTAGAACCCATAGAAGGGGAAAAAAATCCCTTCACCAGCACTGCCATCGGCACTCACCCTCATTCCATACCCATCACCCGAGAGCATCAGCTCCAAACCCCCTGAAATAACCTCCAAGGCAGATGGCCCTGTTAACACAGTCCCCAACTGCTGTGAAATCTCCGTACCAAACAACAAGAAAGACTTTGATGTATTAATCTCCATATCACCAACTAGGCAGTTAATAGCTTCCTTAATAGGTCCCAGTACATCCTGCGGCATACAAGGAACAAGTGCCCTATCATCCACACAAACCTGGTCATCATGGATGATGTTCAGATCAAGTAGCAAAGGTCAAGTTGGACCCCTCTCCCGGTCATCCCACTCCTCCTCCTGCGATACCGACATCACCCAGCCTCCTAGAGAATCAAGCCCAAACCTTTTCCTTGCAGGTCGAAAATAGTCTTTCTCTAATACGTCATTTTGGAACCACCTACCATAAGGTTTAGCTCTATCATCCACCTGTGTACCAGTAAAGCGTTCACAATGATCTTCCACGTGGTCCATCATACCGCATAGGAAACAGGTTAACGGTAATTTCTCGTACCGAGTATTGATATTCAATAACTTGCCTTCCAGTTGTACTGTTAAAAACCTTTGAAATCACATCCATTCGCACCCTAACCCACAAAATACTTCCAAACTGCTCCTCCTTTCTACTTTGATCCGCAACCACATATTCCCCCAACAGGTTTCCTAAGAACTTTCCCATTGGACGTGTCATATAACAAAGAGGAAGACCCTTAAATTAGATCCAAAATTCTTGGAAAAAGAGTGAAACCTAGCAGGGAACGCCAAATTGTCCACCTCGCCAAGAACCAATAGATACTGCTTGTTATATAGCCATGGTCCCCTCGTAAAATCGTAGTACACTCCCGTATGGAATTAAACCCAAAAGCAAACCGATTATCTTCCAAATCAGTCACCACCGTTCACTTTTGGGCGCCATAAGTTTCTCATCTGTCTCTTGAACCCATGTCAAATCTCATTGCATAAACTTAAATCAATGTCTCAGTATTGGAAATAACAATTCAATAGAAACATATTCATAAAACCAAATCATATCCACATAGGATAATAATTACGAAAATAGAATAATCACCAATATCACTTATATTAAAGTCACTCACAGAAATGATAAACCTATATCAAATCAAACCATCTACTATGTAACATTGCAAAACTAGAAATAACCAAATGTTGTGCACGGAGTTTGTCTTCATAAATGGTAAAATGCCACCTATTGGTAATCACACATCTTGTTCCTTTGTGGAACAATATTTAATGATCCATCGGAGCTATCACTGAGATGTGAAACCATGCCAACTACACAACATTTTTCTTAAACATAAATGTTTGGACTTCATTAATAGCAACTAGATCATAAAAAAAAAATCCATATTATTTGTAGCACATTCTTGCATGGCAATTACAGGAAAGCAAGACAACCTTGGAAGGAGCATGAGAATAAAACTTGATCCCACTTTTAATCCCACATGACTTGTAGAATAGCTAGCTAACGTACCACTGTTGAAGGCATCCGGAAAACATAATCAAGACCAATATACATCTTTGAGGGTTGGAACGTAGAAGTATAGTTAAACTAAAGTTGTAAGGGACTTTCCAGCATGCACTAATGTACTATTAGATTACCACATAAACAAGTATTTACAGCTCGGTGCAAAGAATGTAGAGAAGTTATTTGACGAGGTCTTACTCCAAGGAGATAATATCAATAACCTCTTCCCAATAGTGTAAAAGAGTTAATTCAATACTACCATATGTGCATCATCATGGTGCAAAGACTGCAGCTTATGTCTCACAAATTCTATAATCTACAGAGACATTGTGATCTGGTGACAACTAAATAGAGAGCACCTCTCTTGTTGCTTCACTAATCTCCCCATGACAGCACGATAATCAACCAAATGTATGTTCTCACAGTAAATTAATAATCCTAATTCTGCAATATATAGTATCTTAAGAACTACGCTTTCCAATCTTTAATTATGGGAATTCTAGTTCTTTAATTCAAAAACTACCTCTCATCCATACTGAAGCATGCCAATTTGAAATAACAAAACTCATTGAAAAAAAATCAAAATAACCGAACCAAAGCAATCCAAATCCAATGCCAAGAAACCAAAGTGGAAAACCTTATCCCAATAATCTGAACTCGGAAAGCTAGAAACTATAGATACCATGCTGCTGAAACTGGATCAAGAACTCGTTTGGTTTCTCTTTGAAATCAAAAACCCAAGGCTGAGACTTGATAAATGATGGGGGTATCACTATCATTATCAGTGATCAAAACAAAGCAGATCGAAAATGATAGTGGTTGGAGAAGTTGAGCACGATATTGTTCGCTTTAGGCCCCGACCACGTCCTCATGGTTTTGTTTCTGGGAACTCATAAGCAACTTCCCAATGGTTCACATGTCCTGGGAATGCTCTCGCCCGAACTCGCTTAACTTCGGAGTTCCGATGGAACCCGAAGCTAGTGAGCTCCCAAAAGGCCTCGTGCTAGGTAGAGATGAGAATATACATATAAGGCTTACAGGATCCACTCATTTGGGGGATGTGGGATGCTACAGAGTGGACCTAAAAATAATGTTTAAATAAAAACCTTTTGAAAGCATTATAACCCATCGCCGTAAAACTTGTATAAGTTCCAGAAAAATAATACCACGTAGGTACAAAAAATGAATGCACAGGTGCAGTCAAAACAGAAGCATGCCATGCCACACTATCTTAGCAATAATAAATGTAAGCCACGTGTGAGATCAGTCTAAACTAACATGCCAGTCAGAGTCACCTTAATGTGACCTGTACGACTGGATCTATTGCTCATCAATCTATGCTAGCACACGAGTCGGAGTCACCTAGTGTGACCTGTACGACAGGTTGGGTTTAAATATGTCCGCTTTAGTGCTACAATCATGTGAAAGCTAGCGCTATGCGAGGGTGTCGGAGTTGCCTAACGCAATTTGTACGACAGGCTAGCACCTAACTTGGATCCAAGGCGAGTGTGTGGTGTGGGAAATGAACAATCACGTGAAGGCTGTGCTCTGGTCTGAGGCGGGAGCACTAACACCAGGGTGCAGCAATGATGAGCTCTAAATGAATATATGCATGCTCATATAATTCAACCATTTCAATCACATAATAACTCACATAAACTTGCTTGCGCCTACGTAGGATCATTTGGCATAACCACAAATCTCATCACAATGCAATATTTAAATATAACACATTTAAATCATGGCATGCTATGCATAATCAATTTAAAACATTTTTTGGAAAACCGTAAGGTGTGTGTGTCTGTGTATATATATATATACACACACTATAAAAAGGAAAAAGACCTATTCACTTGTGGTCTGGGCTACAACTCCCTAGCACTAATATTGAGACGTCACTAACAATCAGCGCCTAGAACAATTATCAAATCGCGTCTCAGTGCTCTTATCAATAGAACACGTAAATTACATGTCCTATCCAGGAAGATTCGTATGTCTGATTCTCAATCTGTAAGTTTTTAATATCCTCAAATATTACGTACTATAACATATCAAAGTTTGGTGATGATCCAACAGTCGGATCGTTGATTGCTATAATAATCAAGCGGCAGAACTTAATGGAACTAGGTTCAAACGATGGAAATTCGTCAATCGGACTTCACGTATGGAATTGGAGAATCAAATTTATCCTAGGAAGATCAGGGGATGCCTCGGCCCACGCGCCGCCGTACACGGCGGTCGACCGCCTCGACTTGCCAAAAAAATCAACTATTTGTATAAAGTCTTAAACTTCACAGAAATAAAGATCTCAGTGAGTAGAACAAGTTTTATACCTGTGGCCAAGTCCAATTTGGCTGGAAAAAGCCTCAAATCGCCATAAACTCGTCGGGAACCTAGACTTTGGTTGTTTCCTCATTCGTCCTCAAATCGACTCCAACGCTCCAACCAATGATTAGGCATTGTTCCTGAGCTCAACAGAACTACATTGGTGGTGGCAATTGAGAGGAATTGTTTCACAAATGGTGGTTCAAAACCGAAACCCACCCTGACCCGGCGGTAGGTTTTCTCACCACATCGGGGCTAAAATTCGTCGGGTTTGGTTAGAATTAAGTGATGGCGTGTTGTGGTGAGGTTTGGTGGTGATAGAAATTTGAAGAAGGCTGAATAATTGGACGGAAAACCGTCGAAAAACTCCAAGGAAGTCGGGTCATCGTGCGAGTCAAGGAGAACCCAATCGATTCCCTCTATCTCCTTTTCCTTCCTTTCCCTTCTTGGTATCTATTCCCATTGGTCACTCACTTCTCTTTCTTCTCCCGATTGGGCAGCGCCTATCCTCTTTCCTCTCATTTTCTTCCATCTCCACCGCCCAACTTTTTTTCCCTTTAATCTGGGCCACACACGTGGCTTTCTAGATTTTGCTCCAAAAATCTGGAGCATTCCAGAAAATAATAAATTTACAATTTTGCCCTAACTTCATTTGTTAATAACTCTTTCTTTATAACTCTAAATTACGTTCCATTTGCGCCCACGCGTTCGTAGCGACGAGTACTACAAGGATACACCAAGAAAATGAACCTTACATTACATGACATAACAATCAACAAAAGTCAACGTCTTTGCCTCGAAGGGCATTTCCGTAAATTCACATTTAAAAATTATAAAGACTATAATTTTTTGGAACAGGTCATTACAATCTACCCCTCTTAAGAAAATTTCGTCCCTAAAATTTAAAATAACTTGCTAAATGTAAGATACTCGAAAATAGGGAGAAAAATGTATATAAATACATACACAAGGAAGAAATCGAGTTAGAGAGGTTGCATAAAAGAGAATGCCATTCCGCCGCGATTTGATTGCAATTATTCCTCTTTCATGCCTCCAAGCTCATAACTTTTTCCTTCCTCGATAATATAGTAGTATAATACCCGACCGTATGGTTGAAAACACCAATTATTACGTAAAACATAAGGAAAAATATATAGATATAAAATAAAATATCAAAAATAGATATATATATATATGTATATTTATATAAAAATGTACGATTCAAATACTTGTATTGAGTTTAAAACCAAGAGTGGAAATAACTCACCCAAAATTTGTAATGGCAGAAATACCCTTATAAATAAAATAACGTAGTAGAAAAATATTTGCACGAAAAATCAAAACCCAAAATGAAAATGGACCTATCCAAACATTCGTCGTGTCATGAACTTCGATAATGAGTCCGAACCATAGCTAACTAGTAAGTGTTACCGTAGATGAGCTGTCTTGCCCACTTGATTAGTGAACCTAACAATTAAGCCATCGATATTACAGTCTACAACCTGTAATGCCGATAACTCATCCTTGTCTCAATAAGCCAGTGAGAAGTTCCTGAGGATGCCAAAATATTGTTTTGCTCCTCATGTGCGAATATGCCTAGATCGTCCAATTCTTGCCTCGATCGCGATACCGTACTATCCTAGAGCGCACCAAACCAACTACTAGAAGTGTTTTGACGTCCACGTTCCCACAACAATAAGACTCTGGAGTGAAGCAATGGAAATATATATAGAGACGAACACATATTGCGAAAAGCTTCCTTCGTGACGAATCACTAGAGTTACTCTCCAAATCGAAGGGTATAAGATCTGGAAGCTTAAATTAGAGAAACTACATCTCTGATGATATTATTCGAATGACAGTTGCAGTTTCGAGCCACATTTGAAAATTAACACCACAATTGCCAAGCTCATAACCTACGTTCATACTTTCACCAATACCATGCTGAAATACTGCTCAATCCTCAAAGCCGCTTGGAATTTTTTTTTGAGTAAGTTTGGTAATTTGTAAGAAGATTATACTCCAATGGTTCCTGCTAGCATTTATATGAAACTAGCGCACGCATCCGCTGAGTCGACCTATCGTGAATTCTTCACTGATTGAGCGAGAAACCATGTCGAGAAGGCTAAAAGAACACTCAAGAATTTGAGAGTCAAAACAAGTTCATCAAATTTAAAGTTCAAGATATCTAGATTGATTGCCTGTCATCACACTACAAAAACAACTTTCAAAATATTCAATCACCAACGGTAATAATCGATTCAACGAAGTATTTGGCGGGTGATTGAAGAATTAATGAACACAACTAGATTTCAATATCTGAGCAATTCTTCTGAACAGTCTACCTATCTTTGGAACAATACGAACTGTAGTAGAGTAGACACGTACCCAAAGCTGACTAAAATGTCTTTCCAGCACAAATGGGTGAATATGGAGTCATAGTCAGAAAAGATGATGATCAAAATGCCAGAAAATCCGATAAATTTAAGAATGGGTAATTTTACCAAGTGGTCTAAAATGTAGTCCCTCTGGACCAATGAAAAATGGGTTGACTTGTCAAATCAATCTATAAACATCAAAACATCATCATAATCTCCACATGTACAAGATACCTCATACCAGGAGCTTATGGTGATATTTCCCATTTGCATTTGGATAGAAAAAGTGATTATAATCATTCAAACGATCTCTTGATGGGTTAGACGTAACGTCATATCGATACTCGTGAACTTCAACTGGAATGGGATAAGGAAGACTAAAAATGTTTAGGGGTAGAAACAACTCTTACTACGATGCTTAATAATTACATTTGCACAACCAGGATGATCCACGATAGTGCAATCATAGACGTTGATTTAGTTCTTCCAATGCTGTTGTAAAAAACTTAGCTTTTTCCAAAAGGAAGTGAAATTGGGAAGTTCTAAGGTTAATAAAGATTTTGGACATATTTCTCCATAGAGAAGTACCATTCAGTTTTCAGACGAAAATGACAACTGTTGGCTCTAGGTCATATATATGATGGTTCATTTTGAACGGTTCTACCATTGGGAAATTTAAGTGATACTCCATCATACTGCCTCTACACAGTTGAAATATCCGAGGAACACGTCATCATGGATTTCGAAAATGATCAACCTCATCAAAAAGTGTAAAGCGATGGTGAGGTGAGAACAACAGTTCGGTTGTCAAAAACTTTATCCATAATCAACACCCCAAGCTTAACTAACTTTCCTTGGCCACTAAGTGAGGAAAAACACTATAGCCGAAAATCGCTAACCAATTGTCGATAAACTCAACAAGACTAAGGATATCTCAAATCTCACAACACTTTGTGAGAATTTCAACCTTCTTCCTCTAAACTCTTTTTGGAAAAACGAAAGAATATCGTTTGCGAAGATCATGTCTCCTGAGATAAGTACCAATGTAAACAAAACTAATGTTTGAGAAATTTGGTCTCACTGCCGAAGTAGATGAGAAAGTTGTTGAAAAGACTACTACAAAGTCGTCGGGTTATGGAAGAAAACTTGAGTTACAAAGGGTGGGTCAGCTAGATCATCAGCTCCAAATAGAGGATAACCGTTTTTAGTCATTACCCGAGGAAGTTGCTAAAATCTAGGTATGATCCTAAGGTTCGAAGTTCCCTAACTAAGGGGCTTGGTTGAATAAATTCCGAAACGGTAAACTTTAGTAACTAAGTTCTTCCAAACGATATGAGTTACTCGAAAAGACACAAGGAAACTAGTGTAGTATGAGAAAGTGGATTGATGATAATAACTCAGATAAGACTTTGCAATATGACGCCTAAACGTACGTCCTTAAAACGTACCATAATACTTCCTCTCACTACGCCACACATGCTAATAGGTTTTCACTGCTTTCTCGATACTTAATTCACTCTAACAGTAAGAAATTAACTCATACTTTGATTTTACGGTCTGCTTGTGGAAGTGATCGAAAAGGTGGCTAGTCGAAGAGGTTATGTTTATCTAGATATATGATAAGGTAAAAACAACTATGAGCTTATTGTCCTAATACAAAACTTGCTCCTAACTTTTCGAGATTTAGTTTCTTTAGCTTCAGCAATCACTATTAATCAGTTTATTAATTGCGCGCTAATTAATGGATTTATGACATTTTGATATTATTCGTTACCCTGAAACTGTGAACCGACATTCTAGTATAAAGGTATCACTCCCATATACCAGCATCTGTGTCCGGTATCAGAAATCATACCATTTGAATACTAGTTGACAGTTCCTAGATATCGGACAATATCGTCAATTAGTAGCGCCACCATAGGCTGATTACAGACTAGAGCTCGCTCGGATGGGTAGTTTTTGGATGACTGATAAGGAACTGGTCCTGTGAGGGGGTTCCATAATTCTCAACAACTGATAAGGAACTGGTCCTGTAAGGGGTTCCATAATTCTAGGGGAAATACTCACTACTTTTAAGATTTTATACTAATCATAGGTATAACAACTCGTACTTCGATGCGTATACTCATCAAAATGACGAGTACATCACCAAAAGAAATTTGGAAACTCTTATTGGTTAAGATGTCCCAAAGCTGGAAAGAAGAATTTACTAATAATCTACTTTAAAACTGGCTTAAATGGAAGTTGATCTTTCTCCTGAAGATCTGAAATGATAACTAGAGTGTTCAAGAAGATTAGTACTATTTGGGACCAAAAATGACTGTCCCCTTGATGTTTCTTTCGTCGAGTGTTACCACTCGCTCAAGACAATTTTGGAATCTTGACGAAGTAAACTTCGTAGGAATCCTAATAAATGGTATGCTAATAGGTACTGCCAAGGAATCAAAATTAGTTTTGGTTTCCTATCTCAAAAAGGTTGACAATGATAACGTGAAAATAATGATGACATTGATTTATAGTTCCCTGGTGATACACCGTTATCGATACATTAGCCCTGCTTTAGGGCCAACAACTTGTCTTAAATCTACATCTTTCCTTGGTAGAGAAGTTCTTCGCTTTAAGTCTAAAAGCGTTCACCAAAGTGACCTTCTAAAATGTCGACAAGTCGACAAAACTGCCCAAAACTTAGGAAAAGCTAATATATTTTTCGTATTTGATGAAGTGGCAGTATTCAAACAATAGGCTCAAGAACCAAGAATGCTTACATGACGCGTGTGATGAACGCTACTGCCCAACTTATGCTCTGATACCAAAACTGACACACCCCGACTCGGAATGTCCACTAGGACTCCAAATCAAGTTGTGTTGGCTGTCACTTATAAGGTCACGAAGCCATAAAGTGTAGTGATGTGGAAAATGTGAATAAATTTAAACCTAAAAGTGCCTAAATACAAGAGTGCGCGGTGAGCGGGTATGAACCCATTTCACACGTGATGACAGAACACAAGTACAGTACAATAAAATAGGATGAGAATTATACCATCCATGGTAATTGTCTACACCAAGATTTGCCAATAATCCTCGTCAGTACGAAAACTCTGCTACTAGAACCTAGAAGGGCAAAAAACAAGGGTGAGTGGGCCTGAAAATAAAGTTTTAATAAAAACCTTTTGAAAGTATTATAACCCCTCGCCGTAAAACCCGTATAGTTTCCAGAAAATAATACTACGTAGGTATGAAAAATGAATGCACAGGTGCAGTAAAAACAGAAGCATGCCATGCCACACTATCTCAGCAATAATAAATGTAAGCCAGGTGTGAGATCAGTCTAAACTAACTTGCCAGTTGGAGTCACCTTAATGTGACCTACATGACTGGACCTATTGCTCATCAGTCTATGCTAGCACACGAGTCGGAGTCACCTAGTGTGACCTGTACGACAGGCTGGGTGTAAATATGTCTGCTCTAATGCTACGATCACGTGAAAGTTAGCACTATGCGCAGGTCACCAACGAGTCGAAGTTGCCTAATGCGACCTGTATGACACATTCCTTACAGTAAGGAATAGCGATGACCTACGAGTCGGAGTCACCTATTGCGATGACCTAGTAAGGAATAACGATGAAATTCCCTTGCAGAAAAGTTTACGCAACGAAATTGGTACTTGCAACGAGGAAAAACTTCTTCATAAAATAATTATTTTGTTGTTGTGAGATGTGTGGTGATGCTTTAATTGAGTTGAGTGGCGTATCCTGAATTCTAATTTCGAAAGATTCAATTATAAAAACATCCAAGCCTTTTTAGATGGAATTCATGCGAAAAAAATTTCAATTTTTCTAAGTGAGTCATTTCGCCGAGGATTTCGTGTGCCTACAGTCATCTGTCAAGCCATGTTGCGTGCATGTAATCATCTGCGGTTAACTTCTAAAGGAGCCTGTCGACATATGCCGACAACTTTCAAGCAAGCTTATCGACAGATCCAAATCGATATCTTTCAACAACAAATTTACCTCATTTCGATTCATAAATAATTACCACAAGAATGCAAAAAATCAACTAAGTAAGACCAGTATTGGGTTTTTTCAGACCTAGAAATAGTTTTTATTTCATTATTTTTCAATTCCAGACGGCCAATATTGAGTTTTTTAAGATCCAAGAATCGTGTGTTTTTTTCATTACTTTTCAATTCTAGAAATCCTGTGTCCTCTAAATTGTTCTTTTGCTCTTTTTATGTACTTGATTAAGTTCTAGAAATCGTGTTTGTTTGTGGATTTGAAAACAAACCACGACCACAAATAAAGTACCACCAGTAAGCACAAAATCAACAAAGTATACCTACTACTGGCTTTCTTCAGATCTAGAAATAGTTATTTGGTTCAGTATTATGCCATAAGCGTGTTTTTGTGCACTTTGATAACTATTGAGTATGTTTTTGTGTACTATTCGATGACTATTTGGCTTTGTTGATATCCATAAATACTGTGTTTTCCATTATTTTTTCATTTGTAGAAATAGTGTGTTTTAAAAATTGTACTTTGCTCTTTGTACTCTATTCATTTATATAAATAATGTGTGCACGTGTGTGTGTTTTTTTTTATTTTTTCTTTTTTTTTTCTTTTTTGAATATTATTGGTTTTTGTTCAGTTTTGTAAACTTTGTGTTTTGTGCAATTTTAGAAATAGTTTGTGTTTTGTTCAATTTCTGGAATAGGGTAATTTTGGTTCAATTTTAGAAATAATGTGTAATTTTATTGTAGTTCTAGAAATATTTTGTGCTTTTACAGTTCTAGAAATAGTGTGTTCTACAAATTATGCCTTTGTACTTTATTCATTCCTATAAGTAAAGTGTCAATTCCTATAAATAATGTATTTTTTTTCTTTTTGAATATTATTGGTTCCCTTCATTTGTAAACTGTGTGTTTTGTTCAATTCCATAAATAGTTTGTATTTTGTTCACTTTCAGGAATAAGTGGGTTATTTTGGTTAAATTTATAAAATAGTGTTTAATTTTGATGTAGTTCTAGAAATAGTTTGTGGTTTTGTAGTTCTAGGAATAATGTGTAGTTTTGTTGCAGCTCTATAAATAATGTATTCATTGGTAAACAACTTCAAAATACACCAACTCTTATGTGTTCATTGTTGTAGATGAAAGCAACCAAGAAACCAAGGAAGAAGACTTATGCTATGAAAACAGCAAAAAGGCCAGTAAAAGAGAAGAATGAGGTAGCTGCAACTATGTACTTATGTGCAGTACAAGTGCAATATGATTGGTTTTGCATATGCCATGCACTTGTACAAGCCTACACTTCAAAGTCGGCAAGACATATGCGATGAGCTAGCAAAGACACCATTTTGGGGCTTATCAAGTTGTACATGGATTATATCATGATCACATCTGAAATAAAAAAGAAATCAGACATGGACTTGATCAAGATAGTGCAATGCTACGACACAAATTTAAAAAATTCAAATTTGGAGAGCATTATTATTATGTAGTCGTTATTGATGTTTTTTCTAAGTATTCGTGGTTGTGTCCAATAAAATTAAAATCGGATGTATTTTCTACATTTGTAGCTTTTAAGAAATTGGTTGAAAATTTGGTTAACACCACTATCAAAACCTTTCAAACCGACGGAGGAGGTGAGTATATGAACAATAAATTCAAATTTTCCTTGACTTTTCATGGAATTAACTATTGTTTTACATGCCCACATCATCTCGAACAAAATGGAGTTTCAGAACCAAAACATTGTCACATGGTTGAAACTGGGCTTACTCTTCTTGCTCACCCTCTTTGTTTTGGGATGAAGCTTTTCATACAACTAAATATTTGATTAATTGTTTGCCAACAAAGGTATTAAATAATGAGTCACCTAATCAAAGGCTTTTTCACAAACCTCTTCAATATGATTTTCTAAAGGTTTTTGGTTGTCTTGGTTGTCCTGTTTTTCCTATCTTTGACCATATAATAGTAATAAGTTGCAATTTAAATCCAAATGTTGTGTTTTTCTTGGCTATTCATTAAATCAACAAGGTTATAGGTGCTTAGACATGTCTACAGGAAGAATGTTTTCGTCCCGTCATGTTTTGTTTGATGAACAATGTTTCCCATACAAAGAGTCCATTTCTACAAAGTCCTTATCACTTCCCACATCTTCACTGATTAGATATAGGACCATCTTCATCTTTTCGCTTACCATCTCCTAATCCACCACCTACCAATCCTATCCAACCATCACATTTTACCACACCTCCAACCCAATTACCTAACCTAAATCTTATATTATCACTGTTACCATCCCCTACCACTTCCTCAAATATCTCTCCATTAGTCATGCCTATCCATCACCCTACCCATAGCACTGCCAATCTAGGAATTCCCATACCCACGAATGCAAGTACGATCAATTTTTCCTCCTCCACTCAGACAACAATACAACCGATTCACTCCATGATCACACATGCTAAAGAAGGAATCCACAAACCCAATCCCAAATATGTTTTTCTTTCCACTGTAACGAATGATGTGGTTGAGCCTACTTATTTTACACGGGCTAATAAATATCCACAGTGGAGACAGGCTATGGTAAAAGAGTTCAATGCTCTTCAACTTATTAGCATATGGTCCTTGGTGCAATTTCATTCATCTATGAACGTCCTGCCTAATAGATGGGTGTATAAGATTAAGTGGCATTCTTATGGCTCCATACAGAGGTTTAAAGCTCATCTTGTGGTTAATGTTTTCACCAGCAAAAAGGTATCGACTACAATGATACGTTCAGTCCCGTTGTCACTCATGCTACAATCAGACTTATTATTTCCATTGCTATTCATTATCATTGGCCCATCGGCCAACTTGACGTTTAGAATGCCTTTATACATAGTTCTTTAACAAAAGAGGTTTATATAAGACAGCCCTCAGGTTTTGTTGATCCTCAATTCCCTTCACATGTTTGTCGCTTACATAAATCTCTCTATGGTTTGAAACAGGCACCTTATGCCTTGTTTCAATGCTTCTCTCAACAACTTTAAGAATTGGGGTCTCAGGCGTCTATGGTAGATTCATCACTCTTTACTTTCTTCAATTGTTCAACCGTTATTTATTTGTTGATTTACATTGATGATATTCTTGTTATACAAAACAATTCCAGTCATATTTCTCAATTAATTCACCAACTTGGCCAAATGTTTTCTATGAATGATCTTGGTGAAGGAATAATTTGTGAAAACAAGTTCATTTGAGCAACATGTATGCATGCAATTAACAATTAAAGGCGGAATCATGCTTGTATGCACTCAAAAACAAAACTTTACCCATGAACTTCAAGGCCTAGTAGTAGTGGTGAACCAAGACTTAACTCAAATCTTAAAGAAAAGAGTTGAGAAACTTTTATACCTTTGAAGCACCTCTTTGCTTAGCAAAAGATGTTCACCCATGTGAGGGCCTTCTTTCTTTAGTCTCCTAGCTCCTTGGCTCCATGGATATGTATGGAGGAACTTTGCTTCTTGGCTCCATGACTTCTTGGATATGGATGAATGAATGGATTCTCCAAGTTCCCAAGAAAAGGAACCTCTAAGTTTCCATACCAAGGAGAGCAATGAGGAAGAGATAAGTAACCTAGGAAGAGATGGATGCTAGTCCATTCTTCCTAGGGTGGCCGGCCTCCTAAGAGAAGAGAGAGCTTTTTGTATTTTTTCTTCTTTTCTCTCTAGAAAACTTTTATAAGGGAATGGGTTATAATTTCCTTTCTATAGCCACTTACATTGAGTGGCATAATTGAAACTAAAACCAATTCTCCCTCACACTTTCTATGGCCAGCCATGTGGGTTCATTGGGCTTTCATGCCCTTTGTGTTTTCAAGTTGTCATACAACTTGAGTTATATTGGACTTGACATTCGAAGCCCATTAGGCCTTGAGACCCAAAACTAACCTGAGGTCTAAAACGAACTTATTAGTTTGATTAATTAACATATTAATTAATCCTAGCCATAAATAATTAAACCATTTAATTATCCTTACTCATCTCCATTGTTTTTTTAATCTCTACCTTACACGGTATACAATCCATTAAGTTTCTTTTAGCAAGGTGGTAGACGATTAGAACTTTTCAAATCGATTGTGAATTCAAACTTACTTTTCAATTCTCCCTTTAGTGCTTATACACCTTTAGGGCTTCCACAAACCATGAGTGACACCTAGCAATATGTCATGGCTACCCAAGTTAATCAGAAGATGTGGAGAACCTATTTAGTTTGGGATTATAATGAAATACGGTCTTTCTCTAATACAATAGTCTTGACCACATTGTTTGATTTAATAGTTTATTCATGTCTACTATCCAATTCCTAAATCTCATTCATACTCTAGCCAAAGATTCTTAATCATATCATGGAGTATTCTCCCTCAAATAGTTTGAAGGTTAAAGATCCCTTGTTGTGCATTCACTTGCCTCCATGGCTAAGTGGCTTAACCCCAACTATGCCTTGGACACCCTTTGACGGAGTGACTTTGACACAATCAAAGATTAAGGACCTAACCATAAGACATTTATGATGCCTCAGGTCAAAGGAATACTTTGCATTATCCCAACCATGAGTTTTCATGTGACATGAGTATGAGAACTCTTTGTTGATCGCGTTCAGTGGACTCATTCTCTATTGAGCACCTACATGCTTGTCTTCATGTCAGTCACACCAAGGACTCAAGACCAGTCACTCTCTCTAAGAGAAGACATAGCACGTATTGATCTTAACGAACTGTCAATGCCCAATTGGCAATCCTATGATCAGGAACGTTTAGGATATGTATACGAAAGAGAATGGTCTCATGAATCTAACTTCTTTAGATCACATTCGCCCAATTACATATTCCTTGAAAGCATATAACATTTATATGAGACGACTTTGAACAATAATCTTTGCCCTTTATATTAAACTAGATTAGTTTAACATGTGAAATGTCCATAAAGTATCATCATATGATTGGATTTAGGGCACATTTCCAACACTTGGCCCCTTACATTATTTTTTGGGAACGGAAATTAAGAGGACACCTAATGCCATGTACCTTTCTTAGTCAAAGTACATCTTCGACCTACTTAAGAAGACTCAAATGACTGATGCTAAACCATTCACCACTCCCGCTACAACTGGAAGGAAATTGAGTTAATATGAAGGTGAACCATTGTCTGATGGTACTGATTTTTGAAGTATGGTTCGAGCCTTATAATATCTTCTCTTTATGTGACCTGACATTGCTTTCGCAGTGAATCGGATCTACCAATAGATGCATTCAACAACCATTGCACATGGGCTGCTGTAAAGTGCATTCTACGATATTTGAAGGCTACTCATGATTATGGAATTGTGTACAAACCTAGCCCTCACATTCTCACTACATTTGCCGATGCAGATAATGCAAGAGATCCTAATGATCGTTGCTCAAATAGGGGATATTACATTTTTCTTAGAGATGATTTAGTGTCTTAGAGTTCCAAGAAACAATGGGGGTGTCTTGTTCAAGCACAGAGGCCGAATACAGACAAATGGCATCAGAGCTGCCACCTTATCTTGGTTTCATCACATTTTTCAGAATCTTCATCTTTCTCATGGTGTGATAATATAAGTGCACTTTTAGTGGCCCTTAACCCAGTCTATCAAGCTCGGATGCACCATGTCGAGGTTGACTACCACTATTGTCACGCCCCGCCCCTGAAATATATGTTTTCGAGAGTTAATTATAGTAGGCCCAACTTACAATCATAGTTAATTTATTTCCATTAATCACATTTCTCTAAGTCAATAATTCAAATTCTTACAAGCTATCCATATTTTCTTAAATGTCGAAACATATCTTTAAATTAACATTTAAATTCACTATCATTAGTCATCATTCTCCAAATAATTTCCTTCATCCCGCATAATCCATAACCATTAATCATTTACAAAACACATACAATTTCACTTCCAATTTAGAACCATTTCCTTCTCTTAGATCAAAATTCCATCTAAATATTAATTCTCGATTATTTAAGGCTACATCTAACCTTTTTTAGACTACCTATGTACCCTTGAGTGGGATCAAGCCTTTCGTAGTTCACATTTCTAAAATTTAAACCAAATCCGAATATGTTCAATTAATCCAATATGTATACCACAATTTTGTTAATATTCAAACCACAGCAAATAGACTCAAAAGCATAATTAGAATAATGAAATTCTCATAAAAACACAATGTCAGCTCCCTGGCCGTGTGCCGCCACACGCGTCGCCGCAGGTGGCAGTCGGCCGTCCCGACTCATCGGAAAATTTAACTATTTCTAAAAACTACCAAATTTTACAAGGTTGTAGATCTCAATGAATGGAGCAAGTTTCATACTTGTGACCATGTTCAATTTGGCCGGGAAACACCTCAAATTGGCCACAAACCGCCGAAACCCTTGTTTTTGGGTGTCCTTGATTCGACTCCAAAACAACTCCGATGCCCCAACCAATGCATGGGCTTTGTTCCAGGCCTCAAGGGGAGTCTACTAGTAGTGGTAATTTAAGGACATCATTTCACAATTTGGTGGATTTCGAACAATCACTGCCGCACCCACCAATGTGTTTTTCCTAATTTTTAAGGTCAAATCTCATGATTTTTGGGGTGTAATAGGAAGGGGGAATTTTATGGAGAGTTTCCCAAGTGGTGGTTTGATGGGATTCGTCGGAAAAAGGGTTAAAATCCGTCGGAAATGGCAAGAACACCGATCGGGTCGGGTCATCCCTTTCACGGGTCAGGGGTCCCCTGCACCCTCATTTCTCTCCTTTTCCCTCCTTTCTTTCCTCTCCCATTTGTCACCCTTCTTTCTATTCTTTTTCTTTCAATCTCAGCAATCCATCATTTATTTTCCTTTCATCACAGCCACACACGTGGCACAACTTATTGCTCCAGATTTCTAGAGTCTTCTAAATGGAATTAAAATTTTCAATATATCCCTGACTTTAAACGTTAATAACTTCTTCGTTATAACTCTGTTTCACAAATGGTTTGTGCCTACGCATTCGTGATATCAAGCTATATTCAAAATATAAATTATGACCTCAAAAGGTCTACGGATTTTAATTAATTAATTTCCAAGCGTCAAACTTCGTAACTAGTTTAATTTAAAAATAAACTCAAGTAAATTAATATAATTCCTCCAAAAAAATAACATAAAATCTCAATATGTAAATTATAATAATTTCCAGAACAAAATTTTAAAATTTCCCAATTCTATTTCCATAACCCTAAATCAATTTATTTTCGATTTTCCTCTGCATATTCATATATTTAAAATTTCAAGGTATTACAACTATGTTCAAGAAAAAAGTGGTGCGCAGAGAAATTGTTGTTGGTTATGTGGCTACTACAGACCAAATTGCTGATATGCTCATAAAAGGATTGTCCTTATCTCTATTGAATTATCTTATCTCCAAGCTTCCTGTTTGTCAACGATCGTTTTGCCGGAGCGTGATAAACCTAATAATCCTACATGTCCTCCAGGTCAGCAATGCTTATCAAATGATTAATCCAAGCTCGTACAGTTTGAATTACAAAGTTCCTGTTGCGACATTTTGGCTAACTCAAGAACTCTTTAACAAATAGAGAACAACACAACTCCACTTCACTTTAGACTCTATCTCCAACGTGCAAACCTGTTGTTCAGTTTATGTATTTATATTTTGAATTCCCTTGTAATCTGGGATAATATTTATACTATAACCTCATCTTCTAATCTTTATATAATGAAGCAAACGACTCATTCATAACTAACTGAGTTGAGCTTAGGCAATTAGTAACTATAACCGTAGCTTAAGTTCTTTCACACCACACCTACTTCCATCCCTGCACTTAACGCAATTCCCGCTTCCATCTTCACCCTTTTCACCACTGCCACTTCCACTTTTACCATTTTCACTACTCTCTCCTCCGACATCAAACTCTCTATTTGCCTCATCACGTCTCTCTACCTCCAAGTTCATCCCCTTTGAAACTTCATCCTCAAGTGTATCGCACATTGGTTGCTCATTTGGTACATTCTACTCCCTATTTGCACTGCCACGTGTCATTTTCACCACCACTCCATCCTCCACACTAAAGCTCTCTGCAATCTCCCCAACTCCTTATTCCATCAAGGAGAAGTAGGAGACGAGCCACAAGAGTCGGGCTTGCCAGATTTCTTGCCAACACCATTAGAGGTCAAGAAGCCAAGGGGCTAAATATGATAAAACTTAGCATGCCCAATCTAGGTAAGGGCCCTAGTGCCAGAAACTTGCCTATTGATGGAAGGAAACCTCTACCCTATTGACCACCACCATTGGTTTATAATGGGGGAGAAGCTAGCTGGAGGCAGCCCGATCCAGCAAATGAAGCTTTCTCGAGCATGGATCATGGCTTGAAGTGGGGGAGTTCTTCTTCCCTACGAAACAATTTAGCCAATCAATAACTCAGTAATGAACTAGCAAAGTTAAGGAGAATGGTGGTGCAAAATGTTCAACCTTAAGCCCGCTTGATGTTCAAAATCACCTACCAAAAGCCTTTCCCTGCATATGTGGATAAACAATCCCTTCAATCCTAATTTGAAATTGTCTGCCTTCCCAACTTTTAGTGGGCAATATTGTAATGTGTCTTCTAGAGATCATATTTTCAAATCCTCAAACTATTTTGTGGCTTTTGAAGATAATCCTAACTACAAGTTAAAGTTGTTTGGGAATTCTCTGGTAGGGCTGGCTTCCCAATGGTATTCTTTGATGCCTTCTAATTCCATTGCTAATTGGGGGCAGATGGAGATGGCTTTTCATGAGCAATTATATAAAGTGGAACCAGAGATGACCATCAATGACTTGGTGGAGGTAAAGCAGTATGAACATGAATCTACAGAGGACTTCGTAATGAGATTCAGGAGAACTAGGATGTGAAGCCAGTTTCTTATCAATCATGCTCAACTGATCGTTATTGCATAGAAGGCTTTAAGATTGCTCTTGAAAAAGAAGTTCTATGATGTACAATTTAATGAATTCCAAGAGCAGGTGATGTAGCGACCAAGTATGAGAAGTTGTTGACATAAGAACAATAAGTGAAACACTCCTCCAAGACTTCCCCATTCTACAAAAATAAAGCACCAATACATCAGTTAAAGTTTGAAAACTTGGAAACAAGAGATAATGAAGACAACTTTAGAGAATGAGTATATTTGTGCACGGTAAAGATGACTACTCCTTTCAGGCCTTTGACAGTGAAGGGGTTGGTTCAAGTAATTTAGGATCAAAAGATTATGATGAATGATAGAGGGTTTGTTCCTATGAAGCATCCAAAATATCAGGCATATTCATTTGATTTAACCAAGGCTACTGACATCTATGAAGAACTAGTAAGAGCCCAAGTCATCTTTCTCGATAATACCAAAAAGATGCCTAAACCTGAGGAACTAAAGGGGAAGAAGTACTGCAAGATTCACTATACTTTCAATCATTCCATCACCAATTGTGTGCAGTTTAGAGATTGGATTCAAGACTTGATTGTCAAGGGGAAGTTGTTACTAGAAAAGCCTTAGGCTAACATGATGATTGACACATATTCTTTCCCCAAAGCCCTAATTAATATGATAAACCTCAATTGGGTAGAGAAAGGAAAAGGGAAAGTTACTATGAAAGGAGAAAAAAAAGGTGCACATAGACCTATTGAAGGAAGTAGAAGGTTTCCTGATAGACTTCAGGCAAGGTAATTGGAGGAGTAATGTTATGTAGTAAGTGTCAATGTGAATGTGAGTTAGAGGTACCAGTGCCAGGTGCCATCATTGACCAAGTGTTAGCTAAAAGAAAGAAGAATAAAGAACAAGAAGCCCACAGGGCTAACCTCCAGAAATCTGAGTTCAAGAAAGAAACCTCCAAGAATATATTTCGCAGATTGGGAAGAGATTGAGAACCTAAGAATTTGTCTTAAGTGTTTAGAAACTTTGAATCCTCTTAAGAGGTAGGTGATAAGGATAGAAGGTTGCCACGATGAAGAAATGTTAAAGTACCCCACTCAACTTGTCACAGTGACACAAGGTCAAGAATGACATAATTGAATATAAGACCGATGCCACTATTCACAAAGGTAAAATCAGCCCGACTCAGTCTAAAATGGTATGCAGTAGTAAATAATAGAAGGCCGGTTAGAAAAATAAGGGCATCAATGATAAGAAGGGTGCAGAGACAACATAAAACACATATGAATTCATTACGTATCCCTATTTTGTCAAAAGGTTCAGGGAATGTCAAGATTGAAAAGTTTGTCCAGGGAAGTGAAAGGTCGCCAAGCTAAAGGAACAGAGGGGAGATAGAGAAGGCTAACAACAAGGCAAATAGAGGAGCAGAACATGTTCATCGGACACCTCACTCTAGGAAATACAGGGTATTAAGAAGAATCCAAGAGAGTATGGTTATGGTGCTTACACCAGGGTGGAACCCAATGCCTATCTGTTTTGGAACCATATCTCTTAAAAGAAGAGTAGCTCCACCACCACAAGAATGTATTCCTTTTAGAACTCCCAAACAACTACTTGATGTCAACACAATGGAAGAAGATGAAGCACCAGAGTTAATGTTAAATGAAGAAGGCTAATCTTGGATAGATCAATTCCTGTGCTAGATTGAGGATAAGAAGGAAGGAGCACCTGGACCTAGCAACTTTCATGTTAACATGACTTATGTGTTGTCCTCCATGTTCTGTGGTGAACCAGATCAACCAATCGTCATGCAAGAACATTATTTATCACAAGAACCAATGACGACCCTTGTGAACCTTGAAGAAAATAGCAGAGAATAGCTGAAAGTGTTCACCTTGCCCAACCTCTTGCAAAAGATGCCTGAAATAATCTATATTGATGGAATGGTGTTCGGAAAACCAAGTTTCTCATTGGTAAACCATTTGAAACCCATTTATATAATAGCTCACTTGGAAGGGGTTCATTTCAAAAGGGTGTTGATATATGGAGGAGCAGCAGTTAATGTGTTACCCTTTAAGCAGATAAAAAGACTTGCCAGAAGTGAAGAAGACCTCATCCTAATAGACCTCACAGTATCTAGTTTTTCTAGGGCTATTACTAAAACACACGGTATACTGCCTTGAGATATAGGTCTGGGGTCCAAGAAGATCATGTTGGCATTCTTTGTGGTAGATAGCAGTTCCACTTATGGGGCTTTATTATGAAGAGATTGGATACACCAAATCTTGTCTATACTATCTACGTTGCATTAACAAATTACGGTTTACCATGAACCAACTACTGTCGGGCAAGGGCTTTGGGACATAATGGAGGCCGAGTCATGGCCATTTCTCCCCACATCCAAAATTGCGGAGGCTAACTTCTATAATCCCGATGTCGAGATTTTGCAATGTTTAAAAGCTAATTAGAAAGGCTACCTTACAAAGGTGACGGCCCAAAAACTCTTGGAACAAGGATTGCTGCTTGTCAAGAAGGAATGGAATAGGCCTCATGTCATCCCAGCCTACCACCACCAATGATGACAAACCAAAAGAGGAAGGACCAAGTGGTAGTAGTCAGGTCCTTAATCAAAAGATTGCTAGAGTATAGACATAAAAGAAGAGAAATTAAGCAAAACTTAGTCAAAGAAATGGCAGAGTGGGAAGAAGGAGATTTCGGCACTAAAGAAAGAAGGAAAGTTTTTTGAAAAAAATGTAGAAGCTGATGTACACATGGCAAAATGTATATATGACTTAGATTGGCCTGATGACATGCCCGAAGTCCCAAAATCGATGGATGATAAGCTCATATTTATATATATTTTACATCAAATTCACTTATCTTTTCTTAGTTAGTTCCTTATATTTTTGAGCTATTTACTTTTTTCTTGTGTTTTGTAGGATTTTTCAAGCAAAGAAAAGAAAAATAGCACAAGTGAGATTTTAAGTAATAAATTTGTCAAAACTGCCTGTGCAGGTCAGCTGACTTTGGAAGCAAGTTGCGGACAACTCAGAATGAATTAGAGAATGAGTCTTATATGCTTGGAAAGCTATGGATGTCTATTTTCTGGAGCATTTCACGGATTGTTAATATAATTTTTCTAGAAGAACTTATGGCTGTTTTAATACTAAAAGGTTCCCAAGAGGCTGAGCAGTTTGTAACTGACAAGAAAGCATTGAAAGCAATAAATCCAATAAATCTAGCAGCCAAAACTGATGCAGTCAAGAATAAACGAGCTGACACCTATTCAAATTTCAGAGGAAATGGAAGTAAAGATGAGGATTAAGAGGGAGTAATTGGCATTAAGGCTACCCAAGGAGTTAGAATTGTTTTACCATTTCCTCTCACATATTATCATCACTAAATGGCTATTAGTGGGTGAGTTAAGGAAAAGAAAATGATGCAGCAAGAATTGGTTTAAAAGTAGCGTAAGGGAAGGAAGGAAAGAGGAAGCCTCAGTCGATTTCTTTCAGTTCTATTTTCTCAAACTCATGCCTATCTTTTGTTTTAACTTAAGGATTGTGTAACTAAATTTTTAGTAGTTAGGGGCTGTTTGAAGCCCCGAATATGATTGCAAGTTTGTTATGACATTTCGTTTGAATTACTTTTATGAATGGATGAAAATTGGTTCACTACTTGTCTCATTGATGAATTCTTTATGTGTTTTCTACGGATGCATACTTAGTAAGCATATCTAGGATTCTAATGCTATGAATATGTGTGTGCCTGCCCTTGTTGAATGAGGACCTACATATGTTCTAGAGTAGTACTTGTTAATTGCGATTAACATGTGAACCAATTTCTAGGATAAGTAAGACAACGCCAGTACTTACGATGCCTTGTGATGACTCAAACTCTTTTCGTTCTTAATGATTTCTACTTGTTAAATCTATGAACATGCCATTCTAGATTGCATGCTAAGGACTATGTTAAGTTGAAAATGCCATTCTCTTAACATACCACATAAGAAAGAGTAATAGGTTGAGTTCTAACATTGAGCCAACTTGAGCATCTTCATCCAAAAATAGAAGGAATTTGAATGAAACATAACATGTTTGTATGATTATTTGGTGGTGGATAACAATTCCCCTAACTCGTTTTTCTTAATTTGTGAACTACTTAAAAATCTGTTTCTGTTCTGTTTTTGTTCAATTTAATTTAAATAGCAAATTAACTCCAAAAATCCCACAATTTGTGTGAGTGGAGCTCTGTGTATCTAGTGTCTGCATATAAAATTTTGTAGACTTTAGATAAGTATAAGTCGGTCTATTAATTATTTTTTGGTGGCTGGCCAGTAGGGACAGTAGCCCAATTTTTGTGACATTTTAAGTAGTTAGATAAAACAATCTTTTGCGGGAAAGACCCTTATTTTCATATGCTACAATTGACAAATCTTAGTGTTAATAAGGAAAATCAATAGGACATTTGTGTGCTACTTTGTGGTGTACTTTTAATCCTATCAATGGAGTTTTTATCTATAGAGCTCAATAAGCCAGCACCATAAGTCCAAGACCCCTTAGAAACCATTAATTTAGGGACTGTGGAGGATCCAAGGCCAATACAGCTTAGTGGCTTACTAGAACCTGCCGATCGGGCGAAAATGATTGATTTTTTGCATGAGTTCAAGGATTGCTTTGCATGGCATTATACAGAAATGCCAAGGTTAGATTCTACGTCGGTAGAACACATAATGCCTATAAAGGATGGGTACAAGCCGGTGAAGTAAGCTCCACGAAGGATGTAAAAGGATATAGAAGAAAAAGTTAAAGAAGAAATTGAGAAGCTAGTAAAGGCATATTTTATTAGACCTGCAAAGTACGTAGAATGGCTGGCCAACATTGTACCTATATTAAAAGTATTAACTAATGCCATTCGATGATATTGTGGTGAAGTCTAAAACTGAGGAGCAACACTTAGAAGATCTTAAACGTGCTTTATTGAAGATGAGAACCCACAAATTAAGGATGAATCCTAAAAAGTATGCTTTTAGGGTCAGATCGGGCAACGTTTCGGGGTTCTTAGTTCATTAAAGAGGTGTGGAGGTAGACAAGAATAAAGCCAAAGCCATAATAGGGTCACCTGCACCTACCAACAAAGTACAATTGCAAAGATTACTGGGAAAGATTAATTTCTTGAGAAGGTTCATTGCTAACCTAGTGGGAAAGATCCAACCCCTGTCTTATTTGCTAAGGTTAAATAATCAAGACAAGTTTGAGTAGGGCCCTCAGCATCAAGAAGCCTTTGATAAGGTGAAAGCTTACTTGGCATCTCCTTTAGTACTCATGCCTCCCCAAAGGGGAAAGCCTTTATAGCTCTACATCTCGGCATCTGAGAAGTCCATATGGAGTTTATTGGCTCAAAATAATGAAGGGGGAAAGAACAAAGTGTACTATCTTAGTAGAATCCTTACTGAGGTAGAAACAAGATACACCCTTGTTGAAAAGCTATGTTTAACTTTGTATTTCATCGTTAGCAAGTTGAGACATTACATGTTGTTTGCCACACTCACATAATTGCTAAGACTGATATGATCAAATACATGTTGTCTAAACCCATGCTGACTAGAAGAATTGGAAAATAGATTCTGACATTATCAGAATTCAGTTTCCAATATGTGCCTCAAAGGGCTGTGAAGGGGTAAGCAATTACAAACTTTTTGACAGAACACCAAGAACCTGAAAAGGAGATGATCAATATTCCTGGTACTTTGGAAGTTGCAAGTATCTGGTTTCCACTGAGATAAGGCATTTCAGGCAAAGAAGCTCGGGCCCAGCAAGAAATAAAGAAGGTATCTAGTATCTAGATCACTCTATAGAAGCTATATTTTGATGGATCGTGCACACATCGGGCTGCAAGGGCAGGAATAATCATCATCAATTCATGAGGTGCTCACTATTGCTATTCATTTCTCTTGGATTATGACGATGTCACCAACAATAGAGTAGAATACGAAGCATTAATCATTGGCTTAGAGATTATGATGCAATTAAAGGTGGAAGAATTAGAGGTTTTGGAGATTCAAAGTTAGTGATTAATGAGTTAAATGGAGAATACAAGTGCAAGCATATCACAATGGCAGGGTATTACATGATTGCCACTCAATTATTGGCATATTGGGGAAATGAAGTCACGGTTAATTATATTCCTAGGAAATTGAATTTAGCTGCAAATGAGATGGCACAACTAACCTCTAGAACACAGGATTAGGGAGAAACATCAAAGATAAACATGAAGATACAGACAATGAGCCTTCCTTTGATCTTTGAGAGGGAATTTAGTTTGGATATAATAACAGGAAAACTCGAGGTTGAAGATTGGAGGTTTCCCATTCTTCAATACTTTAGAAATCCTTCTCTCCCTACTTGTAGGAAGACCAGACAACATGCAACTAAGTTTGTTCCGTGGGAAGAAATTTTGTTGAGGAAAATCCCAGATGGGCTTCTACTAAAATGCTTGGGTCTAGAAGAGTCAATAAGAGTAATGGCTGAGGTACATGGGGGAATTTGTGGAGCTTATCAAGCAAGAACAAAGAAGAGATAGTTGCCAAAAAGATATGGTTACTTCTTGCCCAATATGGAAAAAGACTGCAAGGCTTATGCTAAAGGGTGTGAAGAATGCCAGAGGCATGGTCATTTGCAACATACTCCATCAGTGCCTTTGAATCCAATTGCAAAGTCATAGCCTTTTAGAGGATGGGCTATGGACTTCATCGAGCAAATATATCCAGTCTCTAGTAAAAGAGATACCTTTATAATTGTGGCAACTAATTATTTTACCATAGGGGTAGAAACCTCAGTTGTAAAGACTTTTAATTTAGTTGTTGTCAAAAGGTTTATTGAGACCAAGATCCTACATAGGTATGGGGTGCCCGAAGTCCTTGTTACAGATAGAAGACCATCCTTTGTTTCAAAAGAGGTAGATGAGTTTGCAGAAAAATTCAAGATAAATATGATTTAGTTTAGCCTTTATTACCCCTAGTCTAATGGTCAAGTAGAAGCCAGCAACAAGATTCTTGTTAACATCATCAAGAGAATGGTGGCTGATAGCCCAGAGAAATGGCATGAAAAGTTAGGCGATACTCTTTGGGCTTACAGAACTTCAAAAAGGACAGGAACTGGAATTACTCCTTATGCATTAGCATTCGGGTTCGGGCAAGATGCAGTACTGCCTATGGAAATCAATGTTAGCTCTTTGAGAATACATAACCAATTTGATCTACATAGTTATGAGTTTGTACAAACCATATGTCAGGGGGTTAAAGATTTAGATGTTTCCTGCATTGAAACTCTAAACAAGATCCAAGAAGGGAAAAGAGCTGTTGCCCGAGCATATAACAAGAGAGTAAAATTGAAATCTTTTGAAGAAGAAGAGCTACTGTGGAAGACAATCCTACCATTGGGGGTTCAACTTAGAGGATTTGGGAAGTGGAGTCCTACTTGGGAAGGCCCCTTTATGATTCTCAAAGTATTAGATAAGGGGGCATATTACTTGGTAGATCTAGAAGAAAGTTCACAAAAACATCCAATCAGTGCTAAGTTCTTAAAAAAGTATCACCCAACTCTTTGGGATGCTAGAGACTGTTACATTGATGAAGTTTGACAACTAGAGTAGTTTCTCGAAGAATCCTTGTATATATGTGTGTGTGTGTGTGTGTGTGTGTGTGTGTGTGTGTGTGTGTAAATAAGGGGCTACTTCTGGGCAAAATGACAAGTAATTGTAAAAAGGCAAATAGAGTAGTAGGACAATGGAAGATCTTTTTATTTAATAATTGGGAACATACATAAGCTAAAGCTTGTTTAACAAATTTACATCTTTAGCTAGAGCAGCTATTCTGGAATAATAAGTTTGCATTATGGTGAAGATGCGACTTTGGCTCTTCTAGAGTTATGTTGCTCTTGGCTAGTTGAGCTTCTAATTCTTCCATCTTCTGGTTCGCTTTCTTCACCTTCTTTAGTTTCTTGTAAAGCCTGCTAGAAAAGATCATTTGCTTGCCCTTTAAAGCAGAGAGTTGTTCCTTCAATTTCTAAATGTCTATAGCCACTACCATGATTTTATCTTCCATGGCTGACCCCGACCCTTCTTCTACAAGTTACTGAAGATTAGTGGAAGTCTGTTCACACTTCTCTTTGTAGCACTTCACCCGATTAGACTGCCTCTCAGCCCTAAGATGTTGATCCCTCAAAGCCCTAAAATTCTCAAAGAAGCAAATGAATGACTCATACTGCACCTTGGTCATTTGCTTGGACTAGAACAACTCAAATAGAGCTTTCTCAGCATCTTGAAGTGCCTTAAGACTGAAGGAGGCAAACAAGTCCCTCTACATCCATGCTCTGAAAATCCTACATTGATTTGAAGGTGTTAGGAATCAGAAAGACACATTAGGGATATCATCTTAGTCCTAATTTGCCTGAACTCTCTAACTCGCTCGGGCAAAGAAGTTGTGGCTGGGAGAAAAACCAATGGTGAGGGTATGACACTAGCACCACCAAAAGCAGTAGCAGCAGCAATGGCAATTTTTGCAATGGCAATAGTGGAAGAGGAAGAGGATCTAGTAGCATCCACATTCCTAGGCCTAGGAATTAGGACCCCTGAAGCTCCAATAGCCCAAAGAAATGGAAAGGAACCACTTTGCTCACAGCAGGCTGAGAAGTCTTGCCCGAACCATCGCTAGAAGCTTGTCAAATTACAAAAAGAACAAATTGGAAGGATAATCTTAAACCAAATAAAAACAAAAAGATAAGTTGGTAAGTTAAATATACCTTAGCTGGACCCTGAACCTTGGGAAAAAGGGTTTTTGTTGTAGCTGCTTTAGGAGAATATGGCTAGCTTAATAAAGATGGAACATAAGAGCTCCTGGGGCTAGTCACATCTGAGACAACTGGTATCTCATGGACTGTTGGTTCCTTAGCAGCCGGTGTGGGAAACTTAGTAGCTTCTGGAAAAGGTAAAGGCTGGCAGAGGCAGAATTCAAAACATAAGTTCAAAATCAAAAGACAGAAAACATAAGATGGCTAAATGAAAGAAAACTTGAAGAGATGATATTGTCTTCTACATAATGAAACAACTATCGAGTTGTAGGGTTGAATCGAAAGGTGGGAGTCACGGCTATGGCTGGAGGAATTTAGGAAGAAGATAGAGTAGATGTTTGCTGAATTACAGGTGCTGGAGTGCTTTTCCTTGTCTAAAATAGCAAAAGTCAGTTTAGAAGTTGGATCTTAAAGATTCAAAAAGTAACGTTTTTGAGGAAAAGAAGATACCTCTAAAGGCTTGGCCTGAAAAGGAGAAGCTTGCACAGGTTGGGCTAGAGGTGAGTAAGGTTTTTCCTAGAAATTCCCTTTGCCTTGGAAACCTGCTTTGGGAAAACCAATTGGAATTAGCATAGGAAAGTTAAAAATGGAAGAGAAAATGGATATTGAGTGTTCAAAATAAATGACTACCTTTAATTCCTCCAAAATCTTAGACAGAACTTCCTTATCACTTTGTTGCCTATCCTCATTGGCCTTCACCCCCTTGGGAGGAGAGTCAAGCTTCTTACTAGCAATAGGTCCTAATCATAAAGAAAAATGCAATAAGTTTGATATTTATGAGAATGGAGCAGAATGGAGAAATTTAAGGATACAGTGCTCACTAGTAAACTTTTGTTTTTCCTGCCCGCTTCAGCTAGAAGGGCAAAGAGAGATTGAGAAGTTTGAGAGGTCTGGGACCTAGTTCTTTTTCTAGTTGGGTTTGTTCTAGGAGTAGGGACATCATGCCTATCTTTGGTCCTTCTATCCTCGGGCTCTGAATTATAAGATTCTACAACCATGGGCTTTGCCCAACAAGATATTTTGGTTTCTGCCTTTGGTCCTACCTCTGTCTCAGATTCACTAAACATCTCAAAGATATTTTTAGCTTCTCCAAGAGTTTGGCTCGGGCCAGCTCCCTACCTAGTAGCTTCAGCAGTAGCTTCTTACAGAACTAGGGTGTCAACTGCTTCTTCTTCCTCGTGCCCGACGACTGCTTCAGCAGGATTGCCTTGGGCTGTATAATTGAGAAAACAAAGTTAACATTTGATCAAATCAAGCAATTAAAGGAATGAGTTAGGAAGATAAGTCACCTATCAACAGAAGTTGATTTTTCTCGTTAATGGCTTTCTTTCATCTCTCTAATTCTTCTTTTTTGGGAAGAGACTTGAAAAAGACTTGCTCGAATATCCTGTCATGGGCTTTCCTGATATCCCTTTCATATTTGTTGGACCACTTGGCTTCCCACCAAGTGGTAAACAGAGCAGTACACTCAAAGTTGAGGGAATTGGGTTTATGTGCGATTTTGATCATCATTTCCAGGTTATGCCTGCTTGCTCGAAATATGACATTGGAGGGGGAGTAGAGGCAATAAGAGGTGCCACAGTGCACTGAGTCAAAGAAAATGATAGGGATGGGCTGCCTAAATCCTAACTGTCTGCCATAGAAATTTGGGTGGTAAACCTTCAGCCTACATTTGGAGGCAGCTCGGTCACTTCTCACTCCCTAAGCTAGGTCTCTTTGCTGGATGCAACTGATGAACTTCTCCTTGCAAGATCTTCTAGCATCCGCCTCGAATGATTCTTGAAAAAGATTGTCAGAGAACCAAGGATACATCCTAAGCATAGAAGCACCTCATGCAAGATCAATTATGGTTCTACAGATCTTGCAGAAATAGAGGCAGGAGAAGGTTGAGTGGCTGGTAGCTGCAGCCTCTGCTAGAATTCTGGCAGGAGCTACCCTTTTGGGGAATTCCAGGTTTGAAGCCAGAAACTCTAGAAAGTACCATTGGAGCCAGATTTGGATCATCCAGCTTGCTCCATTAAGATTTGTCTTAAAAGGCTACCCATTAGTCATCTCATATAGCAAATGATAGAGGTGAGCTAAGATGAAAGGCCTTGTAGCAACATCATAAAAAAAGGGCAGAGCTTCCACCAAGGGGATCCACTCTAGCTTTAGCCCCTTAGACTTGTTAGGGAACACATGTTTGTTCAACCAATAAATGAGGAAATACATGTGTCCCTGAGCTTGATCCGCTGAAGAAGATGTCGGCAAAAACTCTTCTTAGCGAAATGAATGAAGCCCGCAAATGAGGTCTCATAGCTTTTGAAAGTGGTGGAATCATATTCCAAGCTCACTATAGCCTTTGCAGTCTCAAAGTTTTCAGCAGCTGGCTGGGAAGGGAATGACCAATCGTGGGTAATGTCCACACATCTGCCCGATGGCTTTAGCACGAACGCCTGAGCCATGCCCAAAACAGTTGAAGTCATGGGCTCTATCCTAAAGTCAAAGGTGATGGTTCCATTGTTCTAGAAGAGAAGAGTTGTTGACAAAAATTTGTGCTTGATAGGAATGGTAATCTTGGACATCATGATTAACTCGTAGATGCCATTTGCCATCCACTTCTTCTTCCAGATGGGTTTCATCTCGTCCACCTATTTCGACCAAGCTATATCGGTCATAGAAGGAAAACCCATTTTGAAGTTTGACCATTTGGCAACCGGGATGCCCTCCTCAGCTTCATAAAGGTTAGGAGTGAAGCATTTCTTGGCAAGCATATTACTTTCCACGGAAATAGGGACTCTGGAGATCCAGGCAGGTCCTAGTAAGTAGGCCCTATCTTCATGGAAGAAAATATGGAGATTGAGGCTAGCCCGACGGCGATGAAGACCGTTAAGCCAACGGTGAAGATTGACAATCCCTTTTTCAGACTCGTATGCAAAGCGCGATTTAGGGGCCATTGTTGAATTCAAAGAAGGATGAAGAAAGTGGCTAAAGTTTGAGTCAGGGAAAGATTGAAAATTCAAGAGAATTTGGTGGTTTTGAAAGTTAAGCTTGTTGAAGGTAATGGCCGAAAAGAGTAAAGTGGAAGCTCCATAACAAGTAGGTAGTTAACGTTGGAAGTCGTGGGTTAGTGCAAAGGTTTACTTAAAACAACTAAGTTAATTAGTGGTAATACCCAGTCTTGGCAAGCGTTCAAATTTAATCATTATCAATGTCTTGATTAGCAGACTTAATAATGATTAAAGGGGGCACTATTTGGGTGGATATTTAATATTGGGCTTAAATCAAGTGAAAGCCCTGGCGTGCGTAAAACAGAAAAGGATTGGGTTGGGACAGGTGGCAGCCTAGGGTGAATTTAAAACCATTTTCTAGCAACTAATAGGCAACAAACCCATGTGAAGTGACAAGTTGCAGAGGGCAGCTCACCCTCAGCAAAAAGTACTTTTCCATGGCATGGGTAAGTAACTAACAAAAGCAGATGATGACTCACCATGCTCTAGAAGCCATCACCAAAAATGAAGGAGGAGTCTATAAAAGCAGTAAAGGATGCAAGCGGAATCTCTCTCTCAACCAATCAAAAACAACACTTAATTTTACACTCAACAGTGAAAACCAGGAAAAGCTTTAGTTTGTTCACCCCTTGTCCATTTCAAGTCCCAGGTCCACCATAGGAAACTCTCTTTTGTCCAATTTTAGAAGCTCTGCTATTACTCCCTTGTTGTACTATCAAATCCCTTTAGTAAACCTTGTTTATATTTCACTTTTCAAAGTCTCAATCACTGTAAAATACAAGGAGAAGTATCCACAAGAAGAACCTTGCCCACCAAGGTTGTAATCTTGCCCCAGATCTTCCTTATTTATACTTACATTAAGTAGATCTGTAGTTTTTGTATCTTACTTCGAACCTTATGTCATTTCCAATTATTTTTGCCCCAGTTTTAGTTATAACTAATCTTGTCAAACTAATTACTATCGGTTTAAACTAATAACTAAGAAAATAACTTGAATGACCTTGAACTCCTTTATAAATGAACATATGATACTATAAATAAAAGTCCTTTGTCAAAAGGCATCGAAAAGAACATAGTACACACTTAACCCATCTATGGACAATTCCGTTAAGACAAGAAGTACAAATAACTTGTGGTGCAAGTAAACAACTAACTAAGCAACCAAGAAAACAATATGTTAAATAAAGCTAACAGTGGCATGCTCAAATCTCTATTAGTCCTGATTGTGAGCCTAAAGGCCTAACAAAGGCTCTACAAAGCACCTCTCAAACTAACTCCAAATTCATGTTGCAGAGAACCAAACATCAAACTCTACCCAATGAGAAAGACCATGGGAGTTATGCGAGGGACAAATCTAGCCTGAACAACCCCTAAGGTTCTGTCTTGGATGGCTCTCTTTGTAATCGTCGATCTTGACCTCAATGGAAATGTACTAGCCGATTTTGATTTTGTCGTTGTGGCTAAGATCCAACCGACGTGCTTGGAGGGACCTTGGTGCCATTCAAAACAGTGCCATTGGAGAAGCCAAGGTCTCAAAGCACCCATTTGCCCAATTTGGATTTGATGGAGAGGTGCTTGGAGGAAATATTGGAGTCTTTGATCGGGAGGTTGTTGCAGCGATCGTCGTGGTTGATTCAGACCTTGGATTTAAGTCAAAAGTTTCGGGTGTTGCCCTTCCAATTATGAAATCCCGAGTCATGAAGCAATTTCGGCTTGAGAGCTAAAGGCTCCATTGTCTCTCTGAGTTTGAGAGAAGAAAGGAGGGGAAATGTATAAACTATTTGAAATGCTTTTCCGTTTTCAAAGTGAATATATCAAAATGTCATAGTGGCGACGAACCAATTCTATGTAAATCCTACTCCTAATTGAGGGGAAACAAGCACATATAGCCTTAGTAGGAGGGTAGGAGTGCAAGACTTTGTCAGTAGTTAGGCACCTATACCAATGCAGTTTCACTCGTGTGAGAATTGCCCTAGTCAAGTACAGCTACCAACTATCTTCTCAAGTTGGGAGATAGGTAGGAGATTCACTATAGTCTCTAGAGTTGAGTCAGTCGACTATCTTACAGATAATCTAAAAATACAGAATAAGGTAATTTTACCTAATTCACTCCTTTTGGTTTATTTCTAAGTATAAAGCAGATTTTCTGAACTTGTTTCCTACAGAGAACACTTGCAAGTTGCAACACGTATGAGTAGGAAAAGGAATCATCGCTGCATACATATACCATTACTACAAAAAATTGCACCTAACTTTCAGTTTGCAAGGTTCCAATGTACTCCACGATGGCACAAACCGACAATGTGACCCACGATTTACCATGAGACAACAATGATCTATACAAGTCTATCTGTTAAAAGCACTATAAACGTGATTTGAATCAGTAAGAAGTGCTGAACATCAACTAGGGTGGTGGATACACAATTTCCGACTTCAGAAGGAAGAACGACATCACAACTCGATCTGTTGGTTAGAGGTTGACCCCCATTGGAGGCTTGTCTGGAACACAGGTACCTGATCGAACAATGATGAAATGCTACCAACTGCAATGCATACATGGAAATTACATAAAAACGAGGAAAATAATGCATTAGCTCCATCTCCATCTCCAATTCATGGTACAAGACATAAAATGTTGAAACAACTGCTGTTAAATATAACATGTCAATAAATCATATGCACAAAATAGACTCGGGTCAGTACTTGAAAAAATTAATGCAAGTTTGGGTATAAATCACTCAGCTCATTCAATCCTGACAAAGTCCAGATAGAGAATTTCATATTTATAACCATGTCACTGCCCCCATTTACATGTGATAAAGCATATGGCATAGACAAATTATTCCCAAGTGTAGCGGTACTGCAAATACTCTGTTTGATAAATGGCTACAACATATGAAAAGGTAAGAAACTATGCAGGACAAATTTCATGAGATAGAAACTCTAAGTTACAAAATGAAAGTGGCAAAAGGATTCAAAGAAAAACAAAGTCAATTGTTCAGATTGCATCAGGTTATCAAACATCTGCTAGTTTTAACATCGGAAATCAAGTATTGTAACAAGAATTGGTAGAGACAGGTTGTTGATTTTATGTTCATACTTCATACAAACCTGACAATCGATACAATGAAATGTTGAACTATTTACGCCAAGAAGGAAACGAAAAACAAGTTTGTTTGACAATTATGACAAGATGGTCAGAGAGTAATGCCAGCCATAATAACTTAGACGCACCTGTATTTGACGTCTATTTTGTTCAATTTGGAACAATTTTAACAGCAAATCTATAATGCAATGCATGGAGAGCAACAAAAAGAATGTCGTGGTTCACAAGAAGCCTTGTTATGCACTTCTTGTTCGAATTTTTAGATCGACAGGCCCGGGTTTTGAAACTGGAACTTCGAGCTTAGTGGGAAAAAAGTATGCAAGATTTCATCGGTAAGATATCAAAATGATCAAACCAAACTGCAGGTCCTAGAAATAACATTTATAATTAAAAATATCCGGAGACAAGTTGCTAAGATATCCTGCTATTGCAACCAGAGTGGTCTTGGCAAAGCAAGATTTGAACTAAGGACATGGAAAAGGGCTATAAAGCGTACTTAATATAGGGCCAGCTCTTCCAAAAAATATTGTTGGAAGGAAAGATAAACGTTAGTCAATTATTCGTACATAAAATCGTCTAGGTACAGGCATGTATTCAACTTAGGTAAAGAAAGTTCCAAATATTTTGATACAATCAGAAAACTATAAAGTTGCAAGAAAAGGTATATGAGTACTAAGAAGACCATAACATGTCTATATATTCTGTACACCATTCATATGTGCGCGGTATTACGCTACACATTATGCTTAGCAAAAATGCTAATTGGATTACTAACACAACAGCGACGATGCAATTCTCTGCAACTGGGAACGGATGGAGGTAAATCACATTTGATACAGTCAAATCAAGAATTTTATTAAGACACCTCTACAATGAATTTATATTCCGAAAACGGATGAATATCACAAATAACAATGAAGTAATTAAATTGAAGGATATCAATTAAAGGATATCAATTAAACCCTAACTTCCCTATTGTAAGCAATTAAAATCCACAATTCCAACCAAAACCCAACAAAATTCCAAAATTTAATTTCAACAAAATCCAGAAGAAGAAAAAAAGGAAATCAATTCCAACCCACCTCATAAAATTTGGAGAGGAACAGTCACATAATGGTGTAATTCCCACTTGGGTCAGCATCATCCGAGAGCAGAGCCCCATACGGCGATTCTTGGTCGTCCATCACAAGGTCCTCCGTCCCCCTAAACACGGTGTGCAACCCAATCAAAACGACCCCAATCACACCCGAAACGATGACGTTGAGCCACACATGAGTGAGGACCAGAGCCACCACCGTCACCAAGGCAAGAAAAACCATCACGACCCGGTCCGGGACCGCAAACCCGAACACCTCGAGGGGCTGGTCACGCAAGAAGTAGAGTACGAGCCACGCGGCAAAGACGATCAAGAAGACGATGATGGAGAACGGGTGGTAGAGGAGGCTGAGGAAGAGCACGATCAGGGCGATCAGGGCGTAGTTGGACCGGAAGTGGGTCAAGTTCTGGACGAGTCGGGTCGTCGCGTCGGAGAGATTGGAGGGGAGTCTGAGTGCGGTGGGTTCCAGGAGCTCACCCCATGGCCGGAGCGTGGCCCTCGCCGATTGGGTGGCTTCCTTGAACTGGGACACCATTCCGGCGGACATTGCGAGCTGGGCTTCTCCGAAAGCTTTGAACTCTCGTGGGGGAGATTGATGGAAATCGGGGCGGAGGGAATCAGAGAGAGATGGGGTTTTTGTGTTTCATTTGGTTTCAGTCTCTCTAATGGCGAAATGGCTTTCGGTCGACGGAGTTTGACCTCCGCTTGGACTGGACACTGTTAGGCGAAATGGTTTGTGTATCACAAGAGTGATAGTTGGTTCATATTTTTGGGCCGAACGTATTGGGTTGGGCCTGATTCCTGCATATGGGGTTGGACAAACAACAAAGGTTTTAGGCTTGGACAACATCTGGGCATATAATAATATAAACAAGCATTCGAGGTAGAGAAATACAACATTAGCCAAGATATGATGAAACTGGGGGACCATGACAAGCAATCAAGGTGTATAAAAAACTTATTTTTTTTAAAGTCAAAATGGGGAATTTAGAAGCAAAACAACAGAAGTTAGAGCCAAATATGTACAAACAACCAGCATGTTCTTAAATCATGAAAACCCATGTCAGAAATCTTCAAAGAAAAAATCATAAATAAACACACAAAAAACCCCATGCAACCATAAACCTTGAAAAATCATGCATCAGAAAACAAAACCCACATGCATTACCAAAAACCCAGAACCAGTACCTCCTTTATGGCACGGACCCAAAAGCCGTCCGCCAAATCCCAGTGAGAACGCAATTCGGACCGCCGCACCACAAGCAAATCAGGCGGGTACATGAACCGCACCGTGTACTCATCCCACTCGCGCTTGATCACAACCCGGGCCACCAAGCGTCGAGGTGGAAGGCGTCGACTTTGTCGCCGGGCTCGAAACCAGTCAGAGTGTGGGAGAAAGTGCCAGAGTGGGAGTGAGACTGTGAGCTGACAACCAACGATATCTTTCGTTTGGATTACTAGCACTGGAGCCGTAGAATCATTAGATCGATCGAGAAGTATTTTTAGTTTGGATTAACAACACAACTTTGAGTTCTATTGGTTCCCTATCTAAGTATTTGCCAATGAGAAGTCATTGTTCTCTCACTAAACGAGGTCACTTTGTTAGGTTTCTTGGTGAAGTGAGGTGTTATTCAGGTCACTCAGTGTTTGACACATTGAAAGCCAAACTTTTACTGAACTTCGCAGTGATTTAACAACCTTGTCGTGAGGTTCTAGAACCCAAGGACGAGACATGTTCTTTTTTGGCCGTGATCATTTGAGTACAAAGTCATTAGCGCGTTCAACATCACCACATCTACTCTACTTGTTAACCAAGCTTGGTCACAAGTTGGCACGCCCACATTCACTTGAAATACGTAATTAGCTCTTAGTTGCTCAACCTACGCAACAAGTAGACTTGGTGGTTTTTGGAGTCAATAGTCAGTTTGTGGCTAAGCTTTTTAGTTGAGCTGTGTGTAATCTCTAATAAAAATCTTGTTAAACACAGAAACTTTAGAATAGATGAGAGAGAAAATAATATTTCTTACATATCCTCATTAATTGGAATTGATTATCTACTATGTTTAAAGTACATTGAAGGAATATTATTTTTGGGACATCGAAACAGTGGTTTTAATGAACCGCGTGGAGTCAAAATGCACAATATCAGGAAATAAGGGCCTGCTTAGTTCAAATAGTTCCAAAACCACAGAACACCCTGTTAACTCGTTTTGAGGCGTTCACTTACAATCCGACAGATGTAGTATACTCGTCTAAGTGATTATTTTATCAGTCAGGGATATGAATTATGCCCTTGTATGTTAAACTGTGAAGTCTTATTCCGAATTGCTAGAGTTACAGTTTATGTCGTTGACACGAATCTCACGAAGACTCCGGAAGAGCTTGAGAAAATTGCCTCGCACCTGAAGATGGAATTTCAGATGAAAGATCTTAGGAAAACTTGTTTATGCCTTGACCTGAAGTTCAAGTATTGTTCTGAAACCTTGGTCTACCAGTTGAACTACACCCCGAATGTGTTACTTTTGAGTATACCTTTGATCGTCCATACGTTATATGCAAATGAGACCCTTGAAGAGGTTATGGAATCCGAAATTCCATATCTAAAGTTCAACTTCGCTCTTCATTGTACTTATCTTATTGTATTTAGACAGGACATCTCCTTCGTTGTTGATCTTGGTAAAAATGAGGCACCGCACCTACACGCAACCACTGAATTGGTATTAAAGACGTGCCCTGAAGGTACTATGAGGGCAAATTCCAACGCATCCCGAGTGGATCCGACCCCCTGATCCTTGAAATGATACTTGTCTTATTGTTATGCTAACGCAGATTACTTATTAAACCCGCACAAGGTAAAATCCTCAAGTGGTTATGTCTTTACCGTTAGGGATATCGCAATATCTTGGAGGTCCACGATATGACCTTAGTTGCGAAATCTTCGAATTGTTCCAAGACTCACCTCACTTCACTACGCCACAAGTGAGACATGGTTAGGAGTTCTTGTTGAGCATATTCGAAGTACTTGCTGTGTTTTCATCCATCGTTGAGTCCCGACGACGATCCATGAAAACTATGCCGCATGTATCCAACGGGCCAAAACATGATACATCAACAAAGTCAACACCAAGACATATTGCGTCTACATCTACATCAGCAGAGCATTAGGAGGTTGAAGTCATGCAAGCCGATCCCAGACAACTTTGCCGACCTCTACACGACGTCACTGCCGAAGTCAACCTTTTAGAAGCTTGTCCGAGAAATTGGTATACCTAACTATCATATGCAATGCTTGTAGTTCTCATTTGGAAGTTATGTTAAACTCAAGGGGAGAATCTAGAAGTATACTCACTTGATCTTAATGCACTCTTTTTCCCTACGAGGAGGAGCATTTTTCCCACTGGGTTTTTGCTACCTAACTAGGTTTTAACGAGGCATCTATCCTAGGTTGATCATACCCTTGTGAGCTCTTTTATTTGCGTCCAAAAGACGTATAGTTTTGACTTAATGCAACTTCTCACTTTTCTCCTTAGTCTATGGGTTTTTCTCCCACCTTGGGTTTTACCATATCAAAGGTTTTATGAGTTTTACTTTTTATGCATTCTTCCGTTGATTTGAGACTCGCATTTGCTCATTGTGCTAACGACTTCATCAACTGTACTTGCTTCATCACTGAAGACCTAATGCGCCATTTACTTAAGTATTTACACGCTCAATGGGGAGTGTTGCAGTCCTATTAGAATAGGAATGTGATTGTGTAAATCCTAGGAGATATGGGAATATATCTTATATTCTTATTAGGAGTAGATTACCTATTAAATGTTGTAATCCTAAAGGGTAAGGAATTAACCTTCCCTACTACTATAAATAAAGGCACAATGGGATGGAATAACACACACTCACAATTACACATCTCTCTTTTTCTCTCTACTATTGCCGCACATTTCTCTCTCTCTATGACCTCTATAATTGTTCAGTAAATTATGCCTACAACAAAAAGTGAGTTTTTAGAGTTTTTAAGCTTAAACTCACTCCTTTCTTTTCTATCCCTCCTCCCATCTCACTCCAAATCTATCTCTCTCTCTTTTCTTCTTCCTCTCTCCTCTTTTTTTTATTTTTTTTATTTTTTATTTTTCCTTTTTCGTCTCTTCTCCAATCTGCTCTCTTCATTATCTTGGTTCTTTCTCTCACTCTTCTTCCTCTCTATCTCGTCCGATCCTCTCTCTTCTTTCTCTTTCCTTCAATCATTTCTTACTTTCTTTTCTCCTCTCTCATCTTTCTCTCTCTCTTGCAACCCCCTTTTTTTAGATCTCTTTGTTTAGTTTAAGTCATAAGATTTAAAAATTTTAAATTGCAAACCAATCAAGTTTTTTAGTTTTAAAGAAAATTATTTTCAAGAAATGTTTTGAGAATTGATAAAAAAATTTCAAATAGGGTACCAAACAGGCTCTAAGATTCTCTCCCCTCTTCTTTCCATTTTCTTTCATTCCCTGTTCTCATACTTTCTATTTTGTCTTTCTCTTTCTATATAAAATTAATATAAAATGTTGACGTAGCTTAACCGTAACCGTTCAAAAAGGAGAGGAGGAAAGGGAAGGAAAAAAAGAGAGAAGAGAGAATCCTTCTCCAAATATTAGAAAGTGATCAGAGCCAAGTGGCAAAAGCAGAAGGAGGATTATGGATTTGTGGATATGCATGCAGTTTTTACGTATATGTAATCAAAACATGTGTCCCTTATGCACCACATCAAGCAGCAGATTCCCCCACTTCAGGAAACGTTAGTTTTCCATTGTTTTTGTTTTTTATAATTTAAGAAATATATCATCATGATTGTATAATGTACATCAATCACGTACAATCCAGAAATTAGGACCACATAATGAAAGGAGGATTCCACTTTCGTGTCTATTATTTTGTAAAGACATTTATTATGTCGAATTACTAAGACCTATGAAGGTAATTTTTCTTTTTAATGATATTATTCACATTAAAGAGATAAATTAAGAACAATACTTAAATACTCAAAAAAAGAATAGGAGTTCTTATTCAAAATTATTAATTATCGATTTATAGAACTTCGTTTTTATAATCAGAACATTTCATGTTATAAATCACTCTGTAAAGATTCCCTCTGTAAAAAAATCAATAAAAACTACGGTCGTTTAGTCATCGAACTGTATAAAAACAAATGAACAGAATCGGTAAAAACATTATGAACCGTCCATGTATTTGCTAAAATAGATTAACTAAACGATCTTAGTTTTAATTCTTTTTTACAGAGATGATCTTTACAATGTGATTATAATATGAATAGTTATGATTATAAGTACAGAGCTCTGTGATTCAAACACGAAGGGTTTTGAGTAGGAGTTTTTATTCATTTTTTTAGTAGCCAAATATTGTTGATAAATTAATAGCCTAAGTCTTATAATAGACAAGTAATAATGTGGTTCGAAATTGTCTTCGACGAGAATCAAATCTAAAACCTCTAACTTTCAGGTGAAGAGAAGTATCATTGAACTGTAATACTAAGTGGGATCAAAACTCATGTTTTAGGATTAAAAACAAAAAAAAAAAAATTTCACATACACAAAGTACGTGGGCATATACTAGTATTATTTAAAAGGTTCTCATTTTCTAACCAAAAAAAGTCGTCATTTTATTAATATAATACTAGAATATGGGCATGCACAAAGTGTGTGAGAAATTTTTTTATTTTGTGCTTTTGAAATAGAAGAAGAGAGGAAGAGAGTGATAGAGAACGTGGGAGTGAGAATTTTTTTTAATATATAAATTAGAAATATGTTATGATTACATATATGTGAGGCTTTGAAAAAAAAAAAAAAACAAAATTTGGTTATGTGAAATTACATTTCTGCCCCATATTTCTTATTCATATTCTTTTTTAATTAGAGGATTAAATTGGTAATTTTATAGAATTTTGATTGACAATGAGTATTTTATTAATTAGTAGAGTTTATGTGAACAAGTGTTAATTATGCTTTTTTTTTTTTCTATAAAACAAGCGAGAATAGAGAAAATTAACCTATACGATCTAGTTCGTGCGTTTAATCAATTAACGGGACTGTTCGAAGAATCACTCAATCAATTTTATGTATTTATATTTCAAATGAAATATAAAAAAAAATAGCTTATTCGAAATAACGCTCTTATTTTTGCCAAATCACTAATGTAGCACGATTTTTTCTTGAACTCGCGGCGATGAAAATGGAGCAAGATTCCGTCGCTAGACGAGATGCCAACATAGTGATATGACTGTGCAAATAAATGCTTCGTTGATTTTATCCATTTTCTGGACTATGCATATGCACGTTGCAAATTACTTTGCGGAGTAGCACGTGATATACCAGATTGAGGAGATAAGTACAAACATGGTTTGATGCTTCCCTGTGTGCAGACAAATATTGTGTGTTCCACGAGGGGTGCAGGTGGCGGATTCCTTTGGATAACATATGGGATCGGAGTCAGGTAATAATTTGACACATTTTTTTAGAAAATTATTATTGATAATCCAAAATCTCATTTTACATACAAACTTTTTATATTTAGAAATAAAAATACATTTGTAAGAAGTGTAGAATGAGATTTTTAGAGTATCAATAACACTTCCCTTTTTTATTTCCTACACAATACTTTTAAATTTTCGACTGTTAACTCGAATAAATTAAAAAAAATAAAATAAAATATAAAGAAGATACATGTAAATGTAAAATAAAAATAGGGGTATGAATATTACTACTTTTTATCTTTATCATTTATCGAAATGAAAAAATAAAGAAATTAGAATGAGCACGTTCCGAGGGGCCTACTCGGGGACAGTTCCTTCCCTTAAAAGTTTCCACAACGGAATTGGTACTTGCAGGCTGAAGCTAGGAAAACTTTCTAGTAAGACCACTGTTTTGTTGCGGTCAGATGTGTGCTGATGCTTCGATTAAGTTTATTTGCGGATCTAGATTTTTAATTCCGGGGGATTCAATTATATAAACATCTAAAATTTATTAGACATAATTCATACTAAAATATATTCAGTTTTTCTAAGTGAGTATTTCGTTGAATATTTGGTGAGCAAGTAGTCATCTACAGAGTTATGTTACGTGCATATCTACATATGTGTATAGCTTTTGATGGAGCTTTTTAACATATATTGACAACTTTCAAGTGAGCTTAACGACAAATCTGAATTGACATGTTTGAACAACAAATTTACCTCATTTTGTTTCATATTTGAAATAAAGTGATTGAGTTTGTGAAATCGTGATTTGGTTACGAGTTAACAATATTTAACAAATCCAATCATTCTAATCATTCTAATCATTCTAACATTGACACATGTTCACCAACATTTAACAATATTTAACAAGTCCAATCATTCTAATATTGACACATGTTCACAAAAGATTGCTAAATGCACTTACAAGTTATGATGAATTATTTTTAATTAGAGAATTTTCTATTGTGATGAAAATACGGATAGTACATCACTTATGTTTATATAAGTGGTGAGAAATTTTAATATTTAAATTATTAATTTTTTAACACGTGTATTTCACTATTTGTATAATAACACTTAATGTGTTACCTCATATTTTGATCATATTGAAAAATCTCCTTCAATAGAAATGAAAGTAGAAGTGTAGGTACTCTTAATTAATAGGCTAGGTATATATTTTTCCAAATTATTTATATATGCTGTAGTGTGAAATAAAGTAAGTTACCTAACTATTACCGGGGTAGTTCTTTATTATTTATGTGAAGGTTCTAGAGGATTATAGAACTGGCTTTATCCCTATATTTGTGGCGACCAAGTTTGTGGGGATTGTTATAGCAACCGTGTCTGATGTGGATGCTATTCGTGCACTTTTTTTTTTTTTTTTTGGCATATTTCTTATGATTGTTGGTTCAAATGACTTGAGATGATCAAATGATAACAAAAACAGATACATGGATTGCACCACTAAAAAAATGTGGAGTCTCGAAGATGTTTGACAACTTACCATTAATTATTTTGTGAGGGTGTGTTTTTGTTTAATAATTTATTTGTCCTTGCCATAATTGGCACCAAACTTAAAGTTAGGTCGCTCATTGTAAAAAGTTAACCCTAAAATTTATAAGTTAACCATTTCATTCCACATATACCTTATTGAAAACCTAATCTCATAAACCCTAAAATACGTAAGTTCACCCACCCAAAGACACCTACCCACCTCTTTTTTACCTATAATGTGTGAGAGATAAAAACAAATGTGTGAACTTAATTTAAAGTTGAGTGTTGATAAAAACACTTTTATTTTCTGGGTGGTGTTATTCACATATTTCATTTTATCTTCCATTTTTTCTCTATTAATTTATGTTCTTTGATCCTCTTCAACTCATTCAATATGACAATCAATTTTTTATTCTTTATTTTTTATAAGTTGGTGTGTTATGTTTATTTAATTATATATGCATTTTTTTAACACAAACGCTGACATTGATCAAACTGAGTTACAAAAAATCCTCATGTATTATGCTTACTAAAAAGTATAAAATTAAAACAATTTCCATGTTGTTGTAAAATCGATGTGTGTGCAGTGGACTAAAAGAAATAAGACACAAAATTTACGAGATTCCTCTACAGTCAGTGTGACTGGAGTACGTCATTGGAGCAGCAACAATGCTTCCATTATAATTTAGAATAATAAGAGTACAAAATAACTCTCTCTCTCTATTATCCCATCTCTTCCTCTTCTCTTTTCTCTCTTCCTTTTCTGTGTGCCTTGTGGCTTCTATACCCTCATTCGTTTTATAAGCAAAGAGAACACTATTTACATTACAAATTTTCCACAAATGAATAGTGAAAATACTATGCATAAATAGTAACAGACTATTCATGTGGGCCATCCACATATTATTCACAACACTCCCCCTTGGATGGCCACAAGTATTCGATTAACTCGTTAAAATCTTGATCTGTTTTGGATGCTCTCCTTGATAAGTATCTCCCCCTGATTTCAAATCATTTAGGCTGATCGTTGATCATTCTGCTTCAGTCTCTTAGCAAGAAGAGTTGTTGAAAGAGGTGTTTTACTTGTTGTTAACTTTCCACAGGCTTGTTCTTAAACTGGGTTGGAGGGCCTTCTGCTAGACTTCCTCCAAAGGTCTGAATTTACTACTTTTATTTGGAGCTGAATTTGATTCAAGGGTGGTGGACACTTGATCTTGAATCGAACTTGTGATTTCTTCAAGGACCTTTAAGGCTTGATCTTGAATGAAATTGGACAATGAGGAGCTTCACGTGGCAAATGATCTTCAGCTTTCTTGAGGATGAATCAGCACGTGTTTGTTGCGCCTGTCTCCACATGCTTCAATGTATCATTTTCACTTGCCTTATATGTTCCCCTTGCAGAAGTGGTATTTTCCCTGGTTTTCCCCCATGCATGTGTGGCATCTTCTCTTGTAGTATTTGTTCACTAATGCATGAGTGGAATGCAAACCTTGCATTTGAATGGTCCTTCACTTCTTTGTGACTCATCCATGCGTGGCAACTTCAGTGTAAAGAGCCAACAACAGGCCAATTATTCTGCGGTGTTGATGAGTTGAAACCCAACTCTATCAACAGTTGAAGATGAGTACTCGAGAGCAATTCTAGGTAAGCAATCAGAAAAGGTTCCAAGCAATCGGTTCCTTACCGAAAGTTTGAGTGGAGGTTCCGACATATTACTTTCTTTATCCTTGTCTTTGCAGGTAAGAACAAGGACAAAGGAAAGGACATGAAGATTGCATGATATGAGATACTTTTGCTCTCGTCCCTGATAATATAAGATAATCTTGCTTTGGTGTGCCTGGTTTTGAAGAGGCATTCTCGGAGAGGAAGAAAACTGGGTATTTCGAGATGCTTTGTTGAAGATGCATTCTCGGAGATAGAGATTTTTCAAGTCTGCCTTATTATGAAGAACGAAGGTCGACATATATGGAGATTTTTCAATAACAAGTAGTGATGCTGTGCCTTTATTCTTGTCAGCAAATGTGGTGTAATTAGAATAGTAAGATTTATGCTTTTTCAACTTTATCAGAGATCTTTGACAAAGTTGCACGTGATATCCAAAAGCTGAGATTGCATCTGAGAAATGTTGACGAACTTTATTCTGAAAATCTGGCTTTTGAAATTTGGAGAGCGATGCCTCTTCGATCTCTGAACAAGTGGCTCTGTTGCCTTTTCTTTTATGCAGACATCAATTGTGTTCAAGGGTATGCTCAGAAAGTTGTTGCCTGTAGAAATTTTCCCCTTTTTGCACTTCTGAGATTTTATTTGACCTTTTTTTTTCTACATGATTTCCATCTAACATTTGCTTAGATTTGAGTCTTAGGAGTGATACAGACGAGCAGCGTCAGGATAATAAATGGCGTCCGTCTTTCTTATCTTCTAATGGTCCTCTTACGGTTGGAGACTCTGTGATGAAGAATAACATAACTGCTACTGTGATGGCTAGGAATCTTCTCACTCCAAAGGATAACAGAATCCTTTCAAAATAGTCTGATGAGTCGGCCGTTCAAGACTCCTTGGCTCTCAGTGTTCAGTGTGCTGGCTCTGTTTCCAATATAGGTCAACGCCTACTTGCTTGAATTTACCAAGTTGAATCATTGATGGCTAAGGTGGCAAGTCTTAAACAAGAAATCAGAAGGCTCAAGCACGAGAATAGAATGCTACATATGCTTGCAAATAATTACTCTATGAGCATGAAAAGAAAGCTCGACTAGCTACAGAAATCCGAAAGTCAGATTCAAAGTGATCACCAAAGGTTCGTTGCTAGATTCCGAAGGCAACTGATTCCTTCCCCTTCTGTTGTTTTGCCAAGTACTGGGGTGTCACATGATCACTCTTCAGTGCCTCCCCCTTTTAGGGTACTGCCGAGTACTGAGGCTTTACATGAGCAACCTTTGTAAAGGCTCCATCCTGTTTGTTTGTTTTAACTCATGTGTATGTACATGTCTGTAATTTCTCGGAGATATCAATATATAAGCTTTATTTCATTCAATGTATTGTGTCAAATACAATAAAGCATATACTTCACTAAGATGTGGTACTTCTGGACCAAATATCAATTTATCTTTACCCTCACCAAGATAAATGATCATTCTTAGTGTCTAAATCATTTGAGTATTCAATTCATAATCTTCAATCCATATGATTCTTTAATATCATAAACATCATGGATAAGATTCGTGTTGACATATTGATCAATCTGCAGTTCGAGACACTATTTCTCTCAACACTTTATAATCTTTCTAGACTCTTCAGGAGTTCCAATCTAATGTCATCGACTCTTGCAAGAGATTTTAGTATGTTGCAATAATATCATAATGATAGTACTCACTAAGGCAATTTATACCATTCATTGGTATTAAGTACATATTTTATGATTTACCCTTTGAGGCTTAATTCAAGCACTTTGAATCCTTCAGGGATTTTCCACACTTTATGACATATTTTCCTTTGGAATTTATACAAAGCAATTTGCTCCCATGTATACTTGAGTGATTTACTTATAGAGATATGAAGTGGGCGACTCACAACCCTTCGTATATAATTCTCCATTCATATGAACTCGTTTACAAGAGTATAATTTCAGGTTTCAATTAGTCACCTTGTGTCATATCATGTGAGTGTATTTCACTATATTACAAATGCCCATATGTAACCTTCTAGGTTCAACATCTTTTGGCTATTTGTATTGTATTCAAGTATATAGGTCTATATTTTCACGTTCTTACAAAATTGTAATGGAATTGCCTTTCTCCATTTTGGCCAATAATTTTGTTAACGGAAAAAGAACGGGACTCAATATCAACACAGCTCACTGATGAATTTAGTAGCCAAAATTGCTATTGGTTATCATCAATCCGTGATCCCATATTCTCATGTGCATGCGCATGCATAAAAACTTTTTATTTATTTGGATATCCATTACCTCTTCAAGGGCATTAGACTGTCTCTTCCAGGACAGTCATACTTTAGAGAATGTGGATCATAACCTCCTCTGGAGTGTTATAGAGCTTGGATTTTAATCTCTACTTCCGGGAGTTGAGTCATTAGAACCTATACGTCTATCTTGCTTCATGCATGAGACATTAACATTCCCATGTCTGCGAATTGACCTTTCCGGGACAAGTATCCTTGTGGCAACTGTCATGCTTCTAGCATGGGACAGTTATGCTTTGGGAATGCAATAGTTTTAGTAGTGCCATATTTTTCTTCTTTTAAAGGACTAAACCTTTTGAGTCTGAGGGTCTGCCACGCTTCAGGCGTGTAATAGATAAATCATTTGCTGCCACATTATTTTGTCTAACAGGGGCATCAATTCTTGTAGGCATATTTGCAACAAGTATACGTGATTTCATCACTTTCGTGGTATCATTCAATTATTCTTACTTCATTTTCTCATTGATCACTTCGTGGATCAAAATAAGACAAATTCTATTCGTTCTTTTGGAACAGTCTTTTCTCATCATTCTTCTGGAATGATATTTTCTCATCGTTCTTCTGGAACGAAGTTATTTTCTCCCCTTAACGGTGGGAAAATTGTCTTATCAAAATGATAGTCTACAAAACCACGTGGTAAACACATCCCCAATCAAGGGTTCTAAATATTGAATAATAGATGATGAAGCAAATCCAACATAAATTTCCAATTTGTGTTGATGCCTCATTTTAATATATTGTGGCAGCGTAATAGGCACATAGATAACACAACCAAAAACTCATAAATGTATAATGTTTGGCTAGTTCCCAAACACGAGTTGTATTGAGAAGTATTGATGGTTGGAGACAGGTCCCAACCAAACTAATAATGCATCATGACATGTCACCATGTAGAAAACTTGACAATTTTGTTTTCATGAGCAGAGCGTGGGTAATCAATTTCATCCGCTAAATAAATACTTTTGCTAAACCATTTTGAGTATGGACATAAGGAATTTCTGGTCCTTATTTAATAGTCTGTAGACTGAGACTCTTATGGCTTTTATTGCAATTAAGTCGTGGCATTGTGGCACTTCAAACTTACTGTACTCATCAAGGAACTTCATGTCCTAATCTTGAGGATCTAAGGACTTCATGCCCAATCTTATGGAACTTCAAGTACAATCATTTTTATATGATGAGGATCAAGAAACTGTAGGTTTTGATCTGATCAAGGAACTTCGGGTCCTATATATACTCATCGTAACAAAAAAAATACAATAAATAAATTAAAGCAATAGGCGGTAATTCCAGCCATAGTGAATAAATTGCATATAAGTAAATAAAGCTTGTGACAAGGGCTTTAATTCAGTACCATTCACATAAATCAAAACTTAAAACAGTAGGCGGTAAAACCGTCCATGATAAATAAATTGCTTTAAAGTAAATAGAACTTGTGAAAGTGTTTTAAGCTAGCACCATTCACATAAATAAATATATTTTTCCTTCTTTCTTTTCAAATGGTGTAACACCATCCAAAAACCTTTACCTTTTTTTTTATTGATTTTTTTTTTCTTCTTATTCATTCACATGTTGCATTATTCCAAAAACTTTGCCTTTTGTTTTCTTTCACATGGTGCAACGTACCTTTCCAAAGCTTAGCAGAAGTCATCCTACTTAATTATCTCCCAACTTCTTATAGGTAATGGGGAGCTCTGGGGATTTTTCAAGCTTAATTCAAAGGACTGCAACGCCATCAAAAGATAGCAGCCATGGGTTCCAGGCCAAGTAACGTAAAACTCAGAGCTAGAATTCCCGTGAGTCCTCGAGATCCATTAAGAGTGATGCGATCTGGGTTTCCAAGTCTAATAAGATTATTCTGGATCTCTGGAAACCAATTGTCAAGTACGAGTTTTCTTATCTCGTGACGACTACAAGTCGTTGTAAATTTCAATTCTCATCGAAATTTGGTGGGGCGCTTCTGGCGCGGTGGGAGAGACAAACAAATAATGGAAGTCATATAATAAGATATATAATTGCTTCAAGAAAATCAGTAGTACAAAAAATTTGAAGATGAAATGAAAAGATTTTCTTATCTGGGAGATTTTAGCTGATGGAGATGAACTGGATTTGTGGCGTTGTGCTTTCCACTAACACAAGAGCTTTTCGTGTTGTAAAATCGATGATGTATGCAGTGGAATAAAAGAAACAAGACACAAAATTTACGAGGTTCCTCTACAGTCAGTGTGATTGGAGTATATCCTCGAAGTAGCAGTGGTGCTTCCATTATAATTTAGAATAATAAGAGTACAAAATAACTCTCTCTATTATCCCTTCTCCTCCTCCTCTCTTTTCTCTCTTCCTCTTCTTCTCTTTTCTCTCTTCCTCTTCTGTGTGCCTTGTGGCTTCTATACCCTTATTTGTTTTATAAGCAAAGAAAATACTATTCACTTTACAAATTTTTCACAAATGAATAGTGAAAATACTATGCATATATAGTAATAGACTATTCATGTAGGTCATCCACATATTACTCACAACACATGTAATACTACAAAAAATGAAAGGCAATTGTAACCTAAGTAGGAAAATAGAGTAAAAGACCCCAAATCAAAAGTATTATTCACGTGTTTAATTACTGGGTTCTGATCTTCTATCCACACGCTTCATGTGGCACCATTGGGTAAAAATGGTCCCTATTTTTAGGCTACTGTCCAAGCTCAATTAGGTTATAAATAGGGCAGGCATATTGCAAATGCTGCACTCACACTCATACAAGCTAAACGCAACTACACAGAAGCCATCATTATTCTCTCTTTCCCTGCCTTCAAACCCCCCAAAGAATCACCATGCTAGGTCTAGCAAACAATGTGGCTACCAAGGTGGCCTCAATAAGTTACCACTACGCACGAACACCTTACTGGCCATCATGACCTTATTAAGGGTACAAGTGTTATACAGTTAGAAATACAGTTAGTAAAGTTGTTAGTATTTGGTTAAAGTAGTTAGGATTTCGCTTATAAAAACAGAGTGTGTAATCTTCACTTAATTAGTTAATACAAATCATATTTCTCCCTCTAAACTCTCTCTCTCTCTCTCTCTATTATCTTTGTGTTCATCCTTCTGTACATCCTTTCTTCTTGATTTTCCTTGCAATTCCCAAACATTACAATGTAGTTAACATGCTATCAGAGCCAAGCTCACGCCATGGATTCTGGTAGTTTCTCTTTGTAGTAGTTTACATTTTTTTTTCTCCTAGTTTAGTTTCTCTTCATTTCCATTAGATTTTCGATGCTTTCGTGATTGTTGAGATTGTTCTGGTTGATTGTTCTTGTTGGGCTCATAATTCTTTGGGGAGTTACATAGTAGCCTTGCCGTCGAGCCACTAGGTCTTGGCGGTGCAAATAAAGAACTGAGATCTGTTGGTTTCGGGACCAGTGTTGGCCATGGTTCGTATGCGGCAGAGTCTAACGGGTGCTGGGCAGTTGGTGTCGGTGTCTAAGTATAAGGAATACAGAACTAAAGTCGGTGTTTATCACAGAAAGAAGTCGGTGTCTAAAGGTGTATGCAATCAGCTTGTTGTTTTCTGAGTATTTTGCATTTGTTGGTTATCTTGGTTGGGGGAAGAAGACAAAGAAGTCACCATTGGAGACAACAAAGATGAAATCTTGAAGAATGAAAGTGGGTTGTTTGGATTTCTGGCAAATAAGGTTTTTGCAGGACTAATTCTTATGAAAGGTCGATGCTTTAAGAGGAAGACAAGATGTGACTGAGAACAGAGTACGGCAGAAAGTTTAGACCTATGTGCAATCCAAGTGTTTCATAAATTGCCCAGCTTAGAATTTTCATGTGAAGAGAAAGGACACGATGGTATCTTGGGTGCTTTATCAAGATTTTCCTCATGGGCAGCTTCTTGGAGGATCTTATTTTCATTGACATATGCAATTGATGTTACAGCAAGAGGCTTGGATATTCATGGTGTTCAAATTGTTGTTTACTACTAGCTTCCACATTCAGCAGAAGTTTATGTTCATAGAAGTGGTAGAACTGTTAGAGCTTCTGCTGATGGGTGCAGCATTACATTAATTGCACCAAATGAGACCTCCAAATTTGCTTTTTTGTGCAAATCATTTTCTAAGGAAAGTTTTCAATGATTTCCCATGGACAGCACGTACATGCCTGGGTCATGAAAAGGTTATCTCTTGCACGTCAAATAGACAAGATTATGTGGAAAGATTCCCAGGAGAAATCGAAGAAAAAAAAATTGGTTCGAAAGAAATGCAGAATTGATTGAATTAGTTGTGGACCATGATGACAGTGAAGAAGAAAGGGTGAAAAGTCATAAGCAAAAGAAAGCCAACTCCGCGAGTTTAGAGAAGTTACAGTAGGAGCTCAAGATGTTACTTTTGCAACCATTACAACCAAAGTAATTTTCACATCGTTATTTGACAAGGGCTGGTGTGTCACCTTTCCTGCTACATCAATTCGAAGAATTGGCTAAGCAAAAATTTGATGATGGCAGTGACTCCGAAGATAAGAAAATAAGCAAATTGGTAGTTATTGGTCAGAATCTGCAGATTTTGGTATGGTTCTCTACTTCTTCCTTCCATAATGTTTCACTGCACTTGCACTGGATTTGGGTATGGTTCTTGGATTAGTGATCTTGTTGAATAGCATTTGTTGAATTTGTTGAGTTGTTGAAACTATTGAGTTGTTTTCTCTAAGGATTCATGAAAGTTAGGATACATTGTTGTATATTTGGGTTCAAGATTGATATGTTTAATGGTTTCACTGAGTCTCTTTATTGGGTTTGATCTTTCTGCAACTCTTGATATATTTTGGAGAAATGGGTGTGAATTCTTGCATTCTGGCATGTATATTGTGGTTGTTTGGATTATGGTTTGCATAGACAGAGCACTTGCACGATCTTAGAGCCTCTTCCACCTCTGATTCTTGAGCTTTCTCAACCTTTGTATCGAGTTATCCAAGCTATCGATTGTATTGTTGCTTATGTCCTTTGCTCCCTGAGAATCAATCAAAGTGGGGTGGATTTCATGAATTGTCTGCTTAAAATCCATACTGAGAACCAAGCAGAGAGAGGTTATTATGTTTAGGTGGTCCATGATCAGTTTCAAACGGTTTCTCTTCTCATCTTGATATTCAAGCAGCTGTCTACGCAATTTGTCAAGTCTCTTCAAGGACAATTTGTTTTCCTATCACAGCCTATAATTGTAGAGTCTAATCAACTCAATTGTTAGGATGAATCTACAATAAGTCCAGTTATATGATGAAGTTTGAAGAAGTTGTAAGTGGTAAATCCCACGAAGGGTAATTCCGTGATGTGAATAGGTAAATCCCATAAAGGGTAGGAGAAGTTGTTAATGGTAAATCCCACGAAGGGTAATCCCATGTTTTGAGTAGGTAAATCCCACGAAGGGTAATCCTACATAGATGTTGATTTTCAATTGTTGAAATTTTGAAGGCCGATGCCATTGTTCAAAGAAGTTGGTTTTTGGTAAAATCCACAAAGGGCGATCCCGTGGTGCTATAGTTAAGGCCGATGCCACACTATAATTTGTTAATTTTCTATTTTTTTGTAAATATTAAAGGCCCAAGCCAAGTTGAATGAGATTGTTGACGGTAAATCCCACAAAGGGTAAACCTGCAAGAAATTGTTATAACTGGCATGGGGGTGTGTTACAACTTTATAAGAGGTTGTTCTTTGATTAAAGCTCATGTTAGAGGCAGTAAGGTTTTGTGTTGTTAGAGGCAGTAAGATATTTTGAAGGAAAACTACGGGTTGGTGAATCAAGACACAAAAATGAGAAGGGAGAAGATATTGTTCCTGCTACTGTCCTCTGTTTCTACAAGTTGTTGCTGCCTATTGGAAGTATTTTGTACAATATTAGCAGTAAGGTCATCCATAGTTTGGTCAAGATTCATCGAATTTTGGTGCAAGTCCAACAGAAGATTTATACGTCGGGTCTTTGGCAAGTTGCAAGTCTTTTGGTCCATTGGAATTATTTTGAACTTCCTTCCAGATTTCTCTTTTGTGTTTTATGGCAAGTTGTTGCAGGACATGTTCTAGCTTTTCCATATCATTGCAACTATGAAGATCATGCAGATGTCTCAAATTGCAAGATTCAATAGTCTATTTTATACTCACATTGCTGCAATTGTGTTCTGGTTAATGGTTTATGGACATACAGGAGGGAAAACAGATGATGCATTGCGGCATTGAATGTATGGTGGAGATTGAAGGACTTATGGTTTGTGGAAGAATACGGAATTGAAAGAGGAGAAGTGGTGGATCTGTTGATTTTTGTTGATGGGTCTGATGCTTAACTGAGAAGTGATTCCATCAAAAGCAGCTTTTGAAGTTTCAAGTGATTGCAATATTGCAAATTGTTCAACTCTGTTTTCTGTTTTCTGGTTTCATGGGTGTAATTGTAGATATGTTCTTCCAATCTCAAACTGGGCTACCCAGTTAAGATTAAGGGGGAGTATTAAGGGTACAAGTGTAATAAAGGACAAAAAAATGACAAAAAAAGGTTTTTGAATTAGCTTTCAAAGTAGAACATGTGAAGGCGACTATCAAAATATTAAGCATTGCTTCCGCCTCAACATCCCATGTGTTACCTAAAGGTGTTGGAGACTATGAAAAGTGTACTTGCACCATGGAGACATTCTTGAGCTATAAGGCCATCTCCAACTGAAGGGTCCTGAGGGCCAGAGGGCTGTGGAATCTGAGAGGGCCCCACGGAATCGGAGTTGTAGTTTTTAAATTTAAGTTGTTAGATTTGAATTTAAGTTGTTGTAGTTTTTAAATTTAAATAATAAATTATGTTTGGCCCTATGGCTCTCGGTTGGAGACGGTTTTTTATGGCAAGGCTAAAACGAGCCCTCTGGCCCTCTGGTCCTCAGTTGGAGACGAAGGCAAATATGGCCCTGTACTGTTCATTAAAATATTAATATCTTGGAGAATCTTGGAGGGCCAGAGGGCTAAAACGAGTTCTCTGACCAGCCCTCGGTTGGAGATGGTCCTCTCAATGCGGTTCTCTTTGGTGAATAATACGTGTACTATTTCCCACCATTTATGCCAATTAGGGTATCTGGAGCATAAAGTGCTCTACTATTTCTTTTGTTTGTCTGGTGTCTTGTCACATAATGGGCATCAATTATCACTATGCATGTTTCTCAAGCATCCTAACAATGTGATGTTCACTTTTTAATTATTGTTAATTATATGATGATCCACAACTTATCCATCATCAATTTTGAGAGATTTTTCAGTGTAATCGGTACACAGGGTAGTACACCACGTGTCACTATATAAATGATTAGATATGTGTGATGAAAAGTTAATAACTTAAAAAATAAATTTCCCACCACACATATAAAAACACATGATATACCACCCATGTTCTGGTTACAATGAAAATTTTGTCCACCAGTTATAGGTGCATGGTTTCTTTCATGTAATCACCATCATTACATCACAACTATATCCAAGTCAATGAGTACTAGTCAACAAGTATAGGGTAGTGATGATATTTTTCTTTACTTGTAAGTGAAAAACTCAACTCTCATAAATCACATGTTTGATACCATCTTACTTGGGAGGTTTTTGCCTACAAGTTTCATTCTCTTGATGGTTGCGGATTTGCGTTTTGTGGCATGATGGAGGTGGGTGGAACCTTCTTGATTTCCGATTTGGAGGCTTCGTTTGGGTGGATTGCGGTGCCTACAAGAGGTGGTGGTTTGTGGTCGGCGGTGTAGACGGGGGCTGTGTACTTAGGGTTTTTTTTGCTTTTGTTTTGTTTGTTCTGTCTCAATCTTTTGGTTGGGCTTGTTGTTGTGGGATTCATATCTTAGTTTTGAGCTTTATTTGTAATTGGATCCCATATTTTCAGTTTTGGTAAAGAAAATTTACCTTTAGACCATAAAAAAAGAAAAAGAAAAAGAAAAAGAAAAAGTCGGTACATGTATAGTTGATCCTTTCAAGAGTGTTCCCACGGAGAAAAGTAGGTTTATTCAAAAACATGTAATTCAACCCAAAGGTCCTATCTTATCCTATGCAGCTCAATAATAACCAGACATTTTTCTTCATTGGCTATTGGTGCCTTACTATACCCTTAATTATCTTCCATTTTTTCTTTATACTTTTATATTCGTTCTTTCGTTGTACGTTGTCTATACTTTTATATTCGTTCTTTCTTTAATCAATAAAATTATAAATGTCGTGTTACATGATGCCAAGCTATGATGAGCAGACCTCAAACGCTTAGTTGAAAGCCAAGCTAACCAAACCGCAAAATTTCTTTAATCAATAAAATCATAAATGTTGTGTTACATGATGCCGGTGAAAACAAAATTTTAGAAGATACGGCTTTCATTTTCATGACATTATTTCTTAGAAAACACATGCGCATTAATAAACGAAAGAACTAGGATTTCCTGGTTATTGGGGGCCGCACAAACTCTGAGAAGCGGATAGAGTTTGAATCAACTTTGGTCCACATTCCACACATTGTTTTACAGTTGGCCGGATTCTTGATATTCAATACCTTATCCCCTTTAACAGATGCATGTGAAGTACGTGGGAATCAGATCGTCTATCCCCCTTCAACAATTGGACCAAATTTAATCACCACAAGGGTTTCATACCAAAAGAGATAAGCTTCTCTCTACATCTTTTTCGCTCCCTTATATTTATTAATTTAGAGAATTGTTATTAGCACTTCAAAAATCTCATTCTACATTCCTCATAAATATATTTTTCTTTCTAATTATAAAAAGTTTAGAGTGCAAAATAAAATTTTTGGAATGTCAATAACAATTCCCTTAATTTATACTTTTGATTTTAAGTGTTGAATTCCGAAAACCAAATTGACAAATTGTATATATGTGCAGTGCAGAGAGCAGTAAATGTTAAAAGATGTTATTTGTCTTGCTCAATTGATTTTGTTGGGTGCTTGCCAGTTCATGTATATGAACCGTTGATGCTACAGCTTATTGAACGCGAAAATCACTAATTAATCTTTCTCATATTTTACGTGTTCGTTTGAGTTTTATTTGGACAAACAATAGTGATCTGTGCCATATTCATTCTGGGTAAGTACATTTCACAGGAAGCTCAGTACAAGTAAAATGATTTTTAATGACATATATTAGTGGCGTTTAACCCAAAAACGTCATTAAAACGTACAAATATGACGTTTTTGATATCTGCCTCCTGAAAAATATATATGATGGCGTTGATTTTGGTGCCATTAGAAATGTACTACTTCGAGATGTTTTTATAACACCATTAAGGAAAAGAAAAACTAACAAAAAGTTTAAAAAAAAAATACTTTTAATGAAAAATGACAAATAAATATGTAATGAATAATACCAAGGAAAGGTAAAAATATAATTTTTTGTTAAAAGTGAACAGTACCGGAAGTGTTTCATTTAAACTCCCTTAAGGAAAATGATGTTTCTGAATTGTCATGGAAGTTGAAACAACCGCGCTCAACAGATGTATTCCCATTTAAGAGAACAACATACGAAAAATCATTTTTAGTGCAGACAATGAAGGATGGTTTGAGATGAAAGGATTGGGAAATTTAACTCTCTGGAGAATAGGTTTTTAGACTTAAGTTGACTAAAGATTGGGAAAATCATTTTGTTTTGTAACTGGATGTTTTTGGGTTAATATTTAACGTTGGGCTTTGCATTAGGGAAAAGCCCATAGGTGCCAAAACAAGTCGAACTTGCCCAAAGTCCAACAATGAGGCCTAAACCAAACTGAAGCCTTTTCAAGCCAAGGCATAGGCCATGTGCCTATGATGGAACTGACAAATGACAAAGACCAACTCACTATCAGCCAAAAAGCACTTTCTAGTGGCATTACAAGTAAATAGATGATGATTCAGTGCCCTCTGAGAGTCATTGGCCATAGTAAAGCTAAAGCAGCCAGGCCAAATTGTTTATAAACGAAGAAAGAGACAACAGAGATAAGGATACTCAACCAACCAATCAAACTCTATTCGTACCCGGAAAGCTGAAACTTGTCTAGATTCAATCCTTTTAAAGCTATAATTCCCTAGAAAAGCTATATTTTGTCTATTGTAAAAGCTTTGCTTCCTTCCCTTAGTGTTGTAGTATTTATTCCCTCGTGTAAAACCTATTTACCATCCATCCTTTTTAGCATACAACCTCTGTAAACTCAAAGAGAAGTGGTTGCAAGAAGTTCGACCTTACCCGACAAGGTGAAATCTTGCCCGAGTCTCTTTCTTTGCACTTTAATTTAGTAGATATGTCACTTAATGTACTTTTTAGCATGTATTTAAGCTATTTCCAACTATTTTCCATCCAAGAGTCTCATTTGCATTCAAATCTGTTTAACTTAATAAACTTGTTCTCATTAAAAACAACTTGCGTTCGAGGAAATGGTTAAAAGGGCCCTGAACTCCCTTCGTTTTGAACATAAAAGATTATGAACTAACAGTCCTTGTTCACAAGGCAAGAAAAGGAATTTAATGCAAAATAACAAGAAGTTTAAAGTACCTTAGGGCACAAGTAATCAACTTAAATCACATATATTTAACGTTTGTTATACTGAGATAACAGTGGCATGCCAAAATCTTTGTTAGTTTTGATTACGAGCCTCAAAGCCTACACCTAAGGCCCCCTAAAGGCACCTTTCAAACAAACTTTAAACTCTTCTTGCATCATACTAAGCAGCAAGAGCTCACCTGACAACACACCAAGTGCCAAACCCCTGGGGAGCTATGCAAGGGGAAATTATAGCCTGAACATAGTTTTGGCACGCCCAGTGGGACCTACACAAGTATTCTTGTATGCCAAGAAGAAGGAAGGAGCAAACTTTTAGGTGGAAAATAGAGTTTGGACAAACCCATTGTCCAACAAAAGCAAGTATGACAGACCACCCAGAAGATTTCCCCTCTCTACGAGGTCCTGTGATCTTAAAGAGCCTAACTTCTTCTAAGAAGTCAGGGAAAAAAATTACTAATAAGGATCTGCAAGCTACTGTGGTACAAGTTTTAAGAAGTATGGGGAAGATCACTTTGGAGACTAGAGGAGAAGTGAGCAAACTTTGTTCCTTAATAGGAACTTTGTAGAGAAGGCTGGAGTTAGAGTACTCCACACCAAGAGATGGTTTTGCCACAGAGGTGATCATGGAAGCATGCCCTGAGAAAGAACCAGTGATTCCCTTATTTCCTTTGCTAGAAGAAAAGAAGGATAAGGGGAAGAATAAGTGTAGACATGTAAATTTCGTTGCATACAAATGATGTATCACAAAGCTCCACGTGGCATATGACTCATCACAAATGGACAAGTCATCAATGACATGTGGCACAAATCAAGCAAAGGAAGCTTAAAACTTCCCACAATTCGGTCAAAGAGATAAAACCTCTCTTAAAAAAAGGGCAAAGGTTCAAAGTGTTCTCGAAAGAAAGTTAAGGCATCTTTATAAACAATAGGTAACAAAGGCCCTATAATTCGGCCAAGGGAGTAAAGATGGCTAAAATTAAGACACAAAACATCCTTAAATTCTCCCATGGACGAATTAGGACATAAATCAAAGCCAAATCCACCCAACGACAAGCTTTGAAAAGCATATAAATACAAGGTCCTCCCACAAGCATAGGGGTCAAAAAATTACACATTGAGAAGAACCTCTGCACAAATCTTTGAAGACTAATACGCTGCCAAACCTTTCTTTGATGAACATATAACCAAAGCCGAAGCTTTCTTTTGACCAAAGCCGAAGCACTCCCTTTGAAGAATCAACAAGCACTCGTGCCGATTTCTTCAAGACTTTGTTGCAAGCTCAAAACTTGTAATGACGTTCATTTCAAGATCAAGTCGCCAAGACCCTTCAACCAACGACATCCTACATCAACATTCCCTTTGCCGCATCCCTAAACTTGAGGTGAAGACCATCCACGTGTTGTTTCAAGCTCAAAACTTGAAACAACCGTTTGTCCGAGATCAAGTCATCCCGACCCTCGGATCAACAACCTACACATCTACATCAAATTTGAAGACTGAATCAGAGGAAAATTGTAAACAAAGATTGTAACCTACAAATTCAAATCAATACAAATGTACTTTGTACATGTGTTCTCGTTTCATTCGTTATAGAATTTTCGTGTTTACAAATTTGGCACGCCCAGTGGGACATCTCTGCTTCTCATCTTTGACTTCAAATTCACAAAAAGCATAAATGGCATCAAGAAAGGATCAAGTTGTTCCCACAACCAACGCGAAGAACAAGAACATTCTTGCCATAAATGGTGTCACTTTGGGCATCACAACCCGAAGCAAGGCAGGAGCTCTCTCTACTGTGCCTTCCACCCCTACATCTTCTCTGTCGAAAGAGCATGACCACCCGAGGCACAAGCCTGTGATCACCCTGGCCTCACTAAAAGCGCCAAGGGAAGAAAGCCCAAGGAGGTACTCCGAGTCGTTAACTTCTGATGCTGACTCAAGCAGAACCTCGTATCTTGTAGCCATGCAAGTTATAATAATGGTGCGACATCTATCAATGAGCAGCTGGCCCAAATGAATGAAGCAATTGCAAAGCTGACGAGGACCGTGGAGGAAAAAGACTTGCAAATTGCTACACTAGTCAACCGTCTGGAGGCGCGGCACGACGAGAAAGCTGACCCAAAGGTTGATCCACCAAAAGAGGAAACGATAAGAAAGATGAGCCTCTGGTGGAGAAAGCTGAGGAGAAGCTAGAGGTGGACCGAGATGTGATAGGTGCATATTTTCATTTATTATTATCATATATTTCCTTTGGATTTTGTCTATATGAATGGGTTAAATGCACTAATTTATATTGTTTTAATTTATAGGCATTCAATACAGGAGTTACGTGAAAAAGAAGTGAAAAATGGAAATTTCAGGTGTCTATAGTAATTTCAGTGGAACCTAGCTGCGCGAAGACATTTGCATTACAACAAGAAGATAAAACCGAGTAGTTTTGGAATCAAATAGAGATGGGAATGCTATTCAATGGAATTTAGGAGAGAACTTAATTTTTAGTTTTTATTATTTCCGTTTATTTTTCATTTTTTTTTTTAATAAGGACTTTAAGTCCATTAGTGTTAGGATTTTAGTGGGGTTTTAATTGGATTTCAATTTGCCTTTAATACCCTTGTCGTGGGTTTTATATTAAGGAGATCCATTCTCCTTGTGAAAAGTCAGCCACAAAAAAAAAAAAAAAAAAAAAAAAAAAAACAAAAAAAAAAAAACAAAACAAAACCAAAAATCATCTATTTTGCATAAAGGGCTGTAGTAAGGAAGGCCAAGAGGAAGAGCTACTTTGGAGTTTTTCTTTACTAGGGCTACGATGTAGTCTAATCATGAAAACTTAATTGCCTTGTGGCATTGTTATTATCAAGTTTTTCATCTTTATTGAGCATCTTTTGCTATTCATAATGTGCTTGATTTTTATTTAAATGCTTGATCACCATCTAGGTTTTAATTAGGTTGATTTGATGCAAGTTAGAGTAGATGCCATACTTAACTTGGGTTTAGCTTCTTGCAATTGATACCATAACCACCTATTTGTAGATGCCATACAATTAGGGTTTGTGTGATTTTCCAACAATTTCCATAGAGCTTAATGGGTTCTTACTTGTTTAAATTCACCTAGAAGCCATAGAGGGTTAACATGTAAGGATACTTTTGATGTAACCAGATGTCATGACCGTCGAATAATTTAGGGAAAATCGATCATCAATATTGAGGAACTACTTGAGCATAACATATTAAGGGAATTAAGTAGAATTGGTTACGGTGAATTCAGATGCCATAGTTTTATTTTCTTATGTTTTTAATTTTATTATTTCATGCATTTTACTTTCAAGTCATATTTCATTTTTAGTTTAATTCAAATTTTCTCTCTTTTCCCTTAAAGCTTCTCAATTACAATTTGTTTCAATTTAGTTAGTAAGATTTTTAGAATCAATTCGATCTCTATGGGACGATATCCGTGCTTATATGCTATATTGTCATTTGATTCGTATACTTGTGAGCACAAAAATTCGAGACTTAATGAGCCTAATTTCGATTATCTAATTTTCGCAACAAGCTGCGATGCTCATGGGATCTCTCTCTATCCAACAACTGCAAGAGATGATCACAAGCACAATCAAGGCGTAGTACAAAGGAAGCTCACATGACTCCGTGCTGTACTCAAAGCCATACTCCAAGAAAATTGACACCTTGAGGATGCCAAGGGATTATCAGCTGCCAAAATTCATGCAATTCGATGGAATGGGCAATCCCAAACAACATATTGCCCATTTCATCGAAACTTGCAACAATGCTAGGATGGAAGTAGACTACCTCGTCAAGCAGTTTGTGTACTCGCTAAAAGGTAACACTTTTGACTAGTATACCAACCTTGAGCCTGAGTCTATCAACAATTGGGACTAGCTTGAAAAGGAATTCATCAACCGCTTCTTTAGCACTCACCGCACCATAAGTATGCTGGAGCTGACGAGAACAAAGCAGTGGAAGGATGAACTTGTCGTCAACTACATCAATAGGTGGCATTCATTAAGTCTAGATTGCAAAGATTGGATTTCTGAAACCTCTGCCATTGAGATGTGTGTTCAAGGCATGCACTGGGGGTTACATTACATCCTCCAAGGCATAAAACCGAAAACATTTGAGAAGTTGGCAACTTGTTCCCAAAACATGGAGCTGAGTATCGCCAATCATGGTAAGAAGGAACAAATCACCGACTTCAAAAAGGATAAGGTGTTCGCCCCAAAGGTAAACAAGACTGGACAAAAGCCTATCAATGAAGCTTTTGCCATCCATACTACCCTCATCAAGACCTCCTCTAGGCCCATCAAGATCTCCTCCAAAAAAAAAAAACCAAGGATATGAAGAGAGGTGAGCCTTCTCGCACCCAAGACAAGTACAAAAACACCTTGAGGGAACTAAAGCAGAAGACGTACCCTTTTCCGGACTCTTACGTGGCTGCAACGTTAGACAACTTGCTGGAAAAAAAGGTGATTGAGCTACCCGAATGCAAGCGCCTTAAAGAGATGAATCGTGTTAACGATCCTAGATACTATAAGTACCATCGTATCGTGAGCCATTTTGTTGGAAAGTGCTTTGTCCTCAAAGAGCTCATCATGAAGCTGGCATAACAAGGGCAAATTAAACTCGACTTGGAAGACATGGCCACAATACACATTTCAACAATAGCATTTGGATCCTTCGATCCCGTGCCGCTCCAAATGACGCATAACCACTTCCATCAATGCTCAAACCACACAGCACCTTCTGCACAACCATTGTTGAGGGCAAACGACCAAGATGCACCTACCGACAATGAAGAATGATGGACCATGGTGACCTACAAAAAAGACAAGGAAGCTAAGATCACAAGCCACACGATCAAATGTGGAATAAGGGAGAAGACACTATTGCCGCAACAATAGAAAGCCCAAAAGAAGCGTACTTCCCGAAGAACTTATTCCACCAGTGCACTGCCACAACCTATCACATGGTTGAAATAGAGATAGAAGAGCCCTCAAAAGGCAAAGCTATCGCTTGTCGAGGAAGAAAAGACCTGCTCGCCAAAGAAAGCCTACCAACATACTTTAGCATTGAGGAAGTACTGCGATTGCTCAAGGAGATGCGAAAAGCACTAATAACAATCTTGGTGAGCCCCGATGACCACCAAGTGCAAGGAAAGCAAGGACAAAGGCTTTAAGCTTCTACCACATGAATTTGCCGCATGTTGTGTCGCCCATGGCATAATCAACTTCACTGACGAAGACTTGCTACTGGGATTAAAGCCTCACAATCATCCTCTCTTCGTCTCTGGGTATATGAGAGAGAACAAAATCAATCGTATACTTATGGATGACGGGTCAGCCATAAACATCATGCCAAAGTTAATGATGACCATAATCGACATCAAGGTGGATGAACTATCCCGAAGTCGTCTGCACTAATCCAAGGTTTTAACCAAGGAGGACAAAGAGCAATGGGCATTATCCAAGTGGAGATGACCATTGGTGAACTCAATCAAGAATGTTATTCCATGTGAATGATGTAAGAACTTCCTACAACTTGCGTTTAGGAAGACCTTGGATCCACTAGAATGGAGTGGTGCCATCCACCCTTCATCAATGCTTAAAGTTCTACTAAGAATGAGTAAAGGTGATACAAGGTGACACCAAGCTATTCACTAAAGCTGAATCACACTTCGCGGACGCCCAGTTCTACATGGATGAAGCCGCACCTAAGAAATCAAATCCATGGGCAAAGCTGCACCTAAGAAAAAAAGAGTGGCAAGCCTTGCCCAAGAAACAAGAAGGGGAAGTTGTGCCATCTTCAAGCAAAGACAATGATGAGCCTGCCAAGCCCATAACTATCAAATGGAGTGTGACGCCCTTAAAAGGATTAAACACACCCGTTTTTTGATACATCCCCATGTCGAGAAGAAGGAATAGGCAATCCCAATTCGAAACTAGAACAAGCAAAGCTAACACACAGCTGCACAAGGACGATGTAAAGCTGCTCAAGACAAATGTCATTTTACCCCTGACACAGCTATACGATGCTAAAGTTTCAAAACCACCGCAAGTTTTGTAAAACCCCTCCCAAAAGGGCTGAACCAAGCTCTCTTCCAACCAAGAAGACCGAAGAAAGTTTCAACCCAACACCTGTAAACTCATGTCAAAGGCTGGGTACGATTTCACCTCCCCTTCAAATCTTAGAAAGAAGGTTTCAAACATCGTTGATGACAAAGAACGTGACCTCACAGAGACTCAAAAGAAGTTGAAGAAGCATGGTTACAGAGTTGACAACAACAAAGCTAGACTTGGCTTTACACCAAATACGTTCGTGAAGATTTCAAGAAAAGCGAAAAGCGCTAATGCTTAACACATCATCATGAGTGTTGAACAAAATCAAGAGGAGCCTAGACTCGTCCCTCAAACATCAATCTTTGATAGGCTATATCATTCAAAACCCATAATTTCGACACTTAATCGCATTGGTGGTCAAGATCGAACTTTCGTCTTCAAGCGGCTTAACACGCCAACACACTAAAGCTTTGTTTTGCAAAAGTTGTCAAAACCTAAGAAACAAAGCAACACGGCTAGCTCTCCTCCACAACGATTGGCCTTGGAAAGAGTTGAAGAAACCAAGAAACCTTCTAGAAAGAGGAAGACAACGCCCAAGGAAGAAAAGCTCGACGGTCTAGCAGAAAAGGATGAAACGCCAAGCAACATTGGAAGTTGATACAAAATGACCACTAAAGGTAAGAAGGCGCACCATCATCCGCACTAAAGATGAGGTCCAAGACGTCTTCCACATCATGATCCAAGAAGACAAAGAAGACGAAATCCCCAAGGAAAACGTCACTGATATGCCACCACAGCTCAAGGATAGGGGGCAAGCCACGGTTGATCATTTTAAGGAGCTCAACTTCGGCACAAGCGAGGAACCGAAGCCTATCTTCGTAGCATTACTAAATGTGGACCAAATCAAGGAGTACTACCAACTGCTTTTGAGTACAAAGACATCTTTGCTTAGGCCTACAAAGAAATGCCCGGCCTTGACCCTACCATCGTCAGGCAGCGTCTTGCAGTCAAACCCGGAATGCGACAGATAAACCAAACTCAAAGACGTTATCGATCTAAGCTTATCCCATAAATTGAGGCCAAGATTGACAAGATAATCAAAGCAGGCTTCATCCGAGAGGTGCAATACCCTAAGTGGATCTCCAACATTGTCATTATTCTTAAAAAAATTTGGCCAAATATCCATTTGAGTAGAGTTCAGAGATCTCAATGATGTTTGCCCGAATGATGACTTTCCCTTGCCAATCATCGAAATCATGATGGACTCAACCAATAGCCATAAGGCGCTGTCATTCATGAATGGCTCATTTGGATACAATCAAATTTGCATGGCTCCCGAAGAGGAAGAATTAACAGCCTTTCGTACTCCAAAAGGTATCTACTACTATAAGGTAATGCCCTTTGGTTTGAAGAATGCTAGAGCTACATATCAACGCGTACTACAGAAAATCTTCAATAACATGCTACAAAAAAACGTAGAATGTTACGTAGACGATGTAGTTGTCAAGACCAAGAAGAAATCTGATCACTTAAAGGATTTACAAATGATGTTCGATAAACTACGACACTACAACCTCAAATGAACCCGTTGAAGTGTGCATTTGGCGTCACTTAAGGGAAGTTCCTTGGCTTCATTGTCAAGCACCGTGGCATTAAAGTGGACCAGTCAAAGATCAAGGCCATTCAAAGCATGCTCGAGCCAAGGAATCTACACGAGTTGAAAAGTTTACAAGGGTGGCTTATCTTTATCAGACACTTCATCTCCAACCTCACTGGACGCTATTAACCCTTCAGTCAACTCATGAAGAAGAACGTTCCATTCATATGGGATGACACCTGCAGCAATGCCTTTGAAAGCATAAAATAGTACCTAGCAAGCCCACCTGTCTTAGAAGCTCCCGTGCCTGGAAAACAGCTTATCCTATACATTGCCGCACAAGAGGGTTCCATTGGAGCACTATTCGCATAAGATAATGAAGACCACAAAGAAAGACCACTCTATTACCTAAGTAGAACTTTCACTAGTGCCGAGTTTAACTACTCACCGATCGAGAAGATGTGCCTTGCCTTAGCCTTTGTCGTCCAAAAGCTTATACACTACATGCATGCTTACACCATCGACTTAGTTGCTAAAGCTGACCCGATCAAGTACATTATGTCCAAACCGGTTTTGACATGGTGATTAGCTAAATTGGGGTTGTTTCTTAACCAACACGAGATCATCTATGTTTCAGTTAAAGTTATCAAGGAACAAACCCTAGTGGACTTCCTTGCTGATCATTCAATCCCAGCCGATTGGAAAATCTTGGACGGCTTGCCTGATAAGGAGGTGCTCTACATTAACATCTTCCCGACGTATACAATGTTCTTCGACGAATTTACACGAGCAGATGGACGAGGCAGGAGTAGTATTCATGTCACCATAAAGACAAGTACTTCCCTATTAATTCCAATTAAGCGAGCTGCGTTCCAACAACGTCACTGAGTACCAAACACTGATTATTGGACTCCAAATGGTGATCGATATGGAAATCACAACACTATAAGTGTATAGCGACTCCAAGCTCATAATCAATCAACTCTTGACTGAATATAAAGTGAGGAAAGATGATCTCATCCCATACTTCCAGCTAACAACTCAACTATTACAAAAGTTCGAGGCCATGACACTAGAACATATGCCAAGAAAAGAAAATCAAATGACGGATGCTCTTGCTAACTTAGCCTCAAGTATGGTGCTAGGATAAGACAAAGCTGCGGACGTGCCAGTTTGCCAAAGATGGGTGATCCCAGTCGTCACTAAAATACTATTAGACGACATAAATGTCATCTAAAACTTCCAGTCGACACTGAAGAGTGGAGACAACCGCTGATCGACTACTTGGAGCATGAAAAGCTTCCAGACGATCCTAGACACCACTCTAAAATACGTCGACGAGCACCTCGCTTCCTCTACTACAAAAGGCATATCATCCACTGATATCGTGTGCCTTGCTACATCAACACCAACAACAAAAAACAATTCCCCAATCGACTCATGGATGAGCTCTATGAGAAATACAAGTTCAAGTAGCACAAGTCTTCCATGTATTATGCTCCGGCCAACCGTCTTGAGGAAACATTCAACAAAACGTTGTACAATCTCCTGAAGAAGGTGATCAGTTGAACAAAGAGAGACTGGCACAAAAGTATAAGCGAAGCACTTTAGGCATATAGGACGACATATAGGACTCCTACCCAAGCTACGCTTTATTCTCTCGTATATGGCGTGGAAGCTGTTCTGCCGCTCAAAAGTCAAATCCCCTTACTCATGATGGTTATACAAGAAGGCTTGACTGAAAAGAAAAATGCAAATCTATAACTTCAAGAGTTGGAAGCACTCGATGAAAGAAGGCTCAAAGCTTAACAACACTTGGAATGCTACTAAGCACAGCTAACCAAGGCATTCAACAAGAGGTCCGCCCAAGGTCTTTCCAAACTGGAGATCTTATCTTGGCATTACGAAGGCATATCATCATAACTCACAAGACAAAAAGCAAGTTCACGTCAAAGTGGGATAGATCTTACGTAATACAAGAGGTCTACACCAACGGTGCCTACTTAATTAAGGAGGAATACAGCTTAAAGATTGGCCCCATCAATGGCAGATTCTTAAAGCGTTACTACCCATAAACCAAACAAACAAAGCTCATCGCCTGCACAAGCCTAAACTGTACGGCACAATGCTCCTTGTTCGCACGAGCTTAAAAGATGACACTCCATGCTCCTGGCCCGTAAGAGCATAAAAAATTTGTACAGCAAAATCATCGTCAAAACCATCAAGCAACCAATCACTCCTTTAAACTACGTCATGACTTGATCCCTCCTCAATCGAGGGTATATAGGTAACTTGAAGTTTCAAAACTTCAAGTACAGTCACATCATCAACAAAAACACAAACACTTTGAAGCATAAAGAGCAAATTCAAGAATGTGAATACTTTATTTCTTTAAAGGAAGAATTCGGCTACAAAGTCGTATTACAGAATGAGCAAAAAAGAAATATGATTTCTCCAGCAGTCGACAAAGTACTATTCCAAGTCACAGCTCCGCTATGGACACAATCGCCAATAAGCTCAAACGAAGCCGGTGAATTGTCACGAGCATGGTGCGAAGAATTCAAGATAAAAATCCTCGACGTACATGCCTTCTTCTTCGTATTTGGTCGACCAAAATATGTCACCTCCTAAGATACGTCAGAAAACCACGACTTGATATGCATCAAGTTATCTTTTGTAGGAAGAACAAGCGCCTTAAGGCCAGCTAACAGCACGCAAAGCTTCAACGTCGTCCCCTATCTTGTGAATCACCTTTCTTCGCAAGAATGGTGATGGTATTGCTCTTAAAGCACTTGAAAAATATCATGGCTGCAACAAAATAAACAAAGCAACATAAACACACAAGTGGGGCAGCAAAGAAAGAAAAATCGTTTCACTAAAGAAAAAGACATGCGACTCAAATCACATGAACATTGAAGAATGATGATGACAACATCACAATGACAAGAGGAAATCAGCCATGAAGCTTAATCAAGCACGTCAAAGAGAGCAGTTACAAGACGGTCTTTCAAGGTATGGTACAGTAGCAAAGAAAACCAAAACGCCATGTAATCACACTACGCAACCTTGCAGCGATTACGCAAGCAGTTTCTTGCACTGCACGACAACGTCACCGCCAAGGAAAACCATGACCAAAAGGCACTACACATCATAAACTCCCTGCAGTCTTTTGCACAGCCCCACATGGTAAAAGTGACGCACTGTAACCAGCTTCAAGCAATTACAACTCGCACCAAACAGCAACAAAAAGGGCACAGCAGCAGCAGCAGCAACAACAGATGCACACAGCAACGTCACTACCAAGGGAATACTGTGACCAAAAGGCACTAGACAACATAAACACACTGCAGTCTTTTGCACAACACCACGTGGTAAACAATGACGCACTTCAACAAGCTCTAAGCAGCAGCAACAAGCAAAGCCTACGACAAAAGCTCCAAGCAAGCCCACATCAAGAATTGTGGGTTGTGAAAAAAAATGCACACCCAATTGTCTTATAAATAGGGGTCAATTGCTTCCTAATGCTATAAGGGAAATACATACCCAAATAGCAAAAGAAAAATCAAAAGAAGGAAGCACATTCCAACCAAAGCAAACTCCAAAAACTGGCAAGTTTCAACCAATCTGCACAAGCAGACTTTTTTGGTGATAATTCAACTTTCTAGAGGAGTTTTGATGCAAGGCCAATTGGAGAAGGAAGCTAAGTGGCTGAGGATTATTTTCCCTAAAGCCAAGTGTTCCAGTTTTCAAAGTTATTCTTGCAGAAGTTGTTTTCTAGTTAGGATTGCGCAGCTGTAGGAAAATGCAAAGTTGAAGGCTTTCCCGATTTTTCCTAGTGGCATGCGATATATGCCTGAAAAGATAAGGGATAAGGCTACATTTCACATATTTTTGCAAAATTTTCCAGAAGAGAAATCAACCTCAAATTAGGCGTGCAAGTCAGATGACATGTTTCCCAAAACAAAAAAAAAAAAGGAAGGAAAAATACCTCCTTGCCGTGGGCAATCAAAAGAAAAAAAAAAAAATACCCCTCCTTGCTATAGGAAATCAAAAGGGGAAAGAACTCCTTTCTTTCCATGGGAATAAAAAAGAGGAAAGAAAGTTGCCCTTCTTGCCATGGAAATCAAAACAAGAAAGAAACAAATCTCCTTCTTGCTGTGGGGAATCAAAAAGGGAAAGGACAAAACACCCTCCTTGCTGCAGGAAATCAAAGGGGAAAGAAAAAAAGACACCTCCTTGTTGTGGGAAAAGGAAAAAAAAAAAAGGAAAGTGAAAAAAATGCACATCCTACTTACCCTTCCAAAACCTTGAAAGAAGTCACAAAAGTTTTCCAACACTTTGAAGGAAGTCATTCTCGTTACCAAAATTAAAGAGGATTCTAACCACAAGGAAAAACATTTGTTTCCTACAACCACAAGGAAAAAACATTTGTTTCCTACACCCACAAGGAAAGGAAAAATCCAAGTCTCAAAATACACCAAATGTATTTTGTCAAAAAAATTATGGAAAATCAATACGCACAATAAGTATGTGCCAATTTATCCATTTCCAAAACTTCTTTCAAGATCAAGCCTCTACGGCCCTTGAAGAAAAAAAATCATTGCTTTCAAGATCAAGCCTCTACGGTGCTTGAAGAAAAAAAAAAATCATTGCTTTCAAGATCAAGCCTCTACGGTGCTTGAAGAAGAAATAAATTTCTTTTAAGATCAAGCCTCTACGGCCCTTAAAGAAAAAAAATTCATTTCTTTCAAGATCAAGCCTATACGGCCCTTGAAGCAAAGTTTCATTTCATTCAAGATCAAGCCTCAACGGCCCTTGAAGAAATGTTTCCTTTAAGATGAAGCCTCTACGGCCCTTGAAGAGAAAATTTCATTTCTTTTAAGATCAAGCCTCCACGGCCCTTGAAGAAAACTTTCATTTCAACTCAAGACCAAGCCTCAATGGCCCTTGAAGAAATGTTTTGTTCAAGAAATACGCCTCAACGGCCCTTGACGAAATTCATCACCTCAATTCAAGACCAAGCCTTAACGGCCCTAGAAGAAATGTTTTGTTCAAGAAATACGCCTCAATGGCCCTTGATGAAACTCATCATGTCAATTCAAGAAATACACCTCTATGGCCCTTGAAGAGGAGAACTAGTTCAAGATCAATTCTCAATGACCCTTGAGTTAGAACATTCACACTGCAGGACTTCAAAACACGTTTCCTACATGTGGCAAGCACATGCCTACAACACGCCTTGAAGTGGGGGCATTTATAGACATGTAAATTTCGTTGCATACAAATGATGCATCACAAAGTTCCACATGGCATATGACTCATCACAAATGGAGAAGTCATCAATGACATATGGCACAAATCAAGCAAATGAAGCTTAAAACTTGCCAGAATTCGGTTAAAGAGAGAAAACCTCTCTTAAAAAAGGAAAGGTTCAAAGTGTTCTCAAAACCGAAAAGAAAGTTAAGGCATCTTCATAAAACAAGCAAGAATTGAAGATTGCTCACAAAATAGGCAAAGGCCCTATAATTCGGCCAAGGGAGTAAAGATGGCTGAAATTAAGACACAAAACATCCCTAAATTCTCCCAAGGAAGAATTAGGAAATAAATCAAAGCCAAATCCACCCAAAGGCAAGCATTGAAAAGCCTATAAATACAAGGTCCTGCCATAAGCATAGGGGTCAGAAAATTACACATTAAGAATAACCTCTGCATAAATCTTTGAAGACTAACATGCTGCCAAAGCTTCTTTTGAAGAATGTACAACCAAAGCCGAAGCTTTCTTTCGACCAAAGCCAAAGCACTCCCCTTGAAGAATGACCAAGCACTCGTGCCAACTCCTTCAAGACTTTGTTGTAAGCTCAAAACTTGTAATGACTGTTCATTTTAATATCAAGTCGCCAAGACCCTTGAATCAACGAAATCCTACATCAACACTCCCTTTGCCGCAACCCTAAACATCAGGTGAAGATCATCCACAAGTTGTTTCAAGCTGAAAACTTGAAACAATCGTTCAATTGTTCATCAAAGATCAAGTCATCGCGACCCTTAGATCAACAACCTACGCATCTACATCAAATTTGAAGAACGAATTAGAGGAAAATTGTAAATAGAGATTGTAACCTACAAATTCAAATCAATAAAAATCTACTTTGTACATGTGTTCTCGTTTCAATGTTACAAAATTTTCGTGCTTACAATAAGGTGGAACCTAAGACCAATCGACTAGAAGAAGAAGAGATCTTAGAAATAAGGTTGCTTGATCCTCTAAGTTTGGAATTAATCAACAAGTTGGGGAGTCTAGTGCAAAAGTTGTACCCACAACTGCGGGCAAGCCCCGCCTTATAGGCCACTACCGTTGGCTAATAAAGAAGGATAAGCTACATGAAGATAGCTAGATCCACAAAAGGAGGCTTTTTCAGGCAATGAGCATAGCCCGAAGTAGGGAACTCCTTACACCCCGCACAACAATGCAGCTAACCAGCAACTTAGAAATGAGTTGGCCGAGCTGCGAAGAATAGTGGTCCAAAATGCCCAACCATATGTTTGCCTGCTATTCAGGATCACATATCATAATCCCTACCCAGAGTATATTGATGAGCAAAGCCCTTTTCCCCTTAACTTCAAGATGCCCGCATTCCCAACCTTTAGTGGAGATTCTAGAGACCACATTTTCAAGTTTTCCAACTAATGCTTAGCATTTGAAGACAATCCTAACTACAAATTGAGGTTGTTTGGGAATTCATTGGTTGGCCTAACTTCTCAGTGGTACTCTATGTTACCTCCTAATTCTATTGCTAACTGGGGGCAAATGAAGATGGCTTTCCACAAGCAGTTTTATAGGGTGGAGCCCTAGATGACTATCATTGATTTAGTGTAGGTAAAACAATATGAGATGAGTCTACTAAGGACCTCATGATGAGGTTTAGAAGGACAAAGATGAGGTACCAGTTTCCTATCAATCATGCGCATCTCATAGCTATTGCCAGAAAGCTTTAAGGCTACCCTTGAGGAAAAAGTTTTATGATGTGCAATTTAATGAACTCCAAAAGTTGGTGATTACCACAACCAAGTATGAGAAGTTGTTAACCGAGGAACAGCAAGTGACGCACTCATCTAAGGTGCCCTCTTTCTACAAGAACAAAGCCCCAATTGATGTTTGAAGGCCTGAATCTGGAGAAAATGACAACAATGTAGGTGAAGAAATTGAGTTGTGCGCAACATAGATAACCACTCCCTTTAAACCTTTGATGGTGAAGGGGTTGGTCCGGCCAGTTAAAGACCAAAAGATTGTGATGAATGATAGAGGATTTGTGCCTGTGAAGCCCCTTAAGTACCAGACTTATTCTTTTGATTTGACCAAGGCTGCTGACATCTACGAGGAGTTAGTGAGGGCTAGAGAGATTGTGCCCGACAACACCAAAAAGATGTCTAAACTAGAAGAGTTGAGAGGGAAAAAGTATTGCAAGCTTCACTACACCTTCAACCATTCCATAGCCAATTGTGTCCAGTTCAAGGATTAGATCCAAGATCTCATAGTCAAGGGGAAGCTGTTGTTAGAAAAACCTCAAGCTAACATGACGATTGACACAGATCCCTTCCCAAAAGCCCCCATTAACATGATTAACCTTAACTGGGTTGAAAAAGGAAAGGGAATGGCTACTTGGGAAAAGAAAGGTGAGAGAAGACAAGCTGTTAGACCTTCTGAATATGTTAAAAGATTGCCTGACAGATCATAAGCAACTGTAATCAAGGAATGATCCTATGCAGTAAATGCTATTATGAATGTCAATTGGAGGTGCCAGCATTGGGCGTCATTATTGACTGAGAGTTAGTTAGAATAAAAGAAATAAAAGAACAAAATGCCTGCAGAAGTGTTATTCAGGTAGCAGAGAAGGAAACCTCTAAGAATGTGTTCTAAAGATTAGGAGGGGATTATGAATCTAAAGGTCTTTCTGAGGTATTCAAGAACTATGAGGCCTTAGAAGAAGCTGAAGACAAGGAAGCCAAGATGTCAAGGTGGATAGAAGTGAAACTTCCCCAGCCAAATCATCATCGCGGTGCAAGGCAAGGATGGGGAGAGAGAACAATAAACCCAGTGCCCCTAGTTACTAAGAAAGATTCAGCCGACTCGGCCAAAAATGGTTTGTGGTTGGCAAGGATGGAAAACCTGTTAAAGAGATGGGGTCCATCTATGATCAGAATAGTCTAAAGATAACATAAGGCTTACATGAACTCAATAAAAATCCCCACCATTTCAGAAGCTTCGAGCAATGTTAAGTTTAAGGAGGCTACACAAAGTGGAATAAGACAACTCTAATGAAGCAGCAAGAAAAAGGTTAAAAGAGCTAATAGTAAGATGGAGGGTGAGGGAAATCATGTACCTTATAATTCTCATCTAGGAAAGTACAGAGTGTTGAGAAGAGCTCAGGAAAGTGTAGTGATGATGCCTACACCAGGTTGGAGACCAAAGCCTCTTTGTTTTGGGACCATTTCCCTTGAGAAAATGATACCTTCACCTATACTGGAAAATGCACCCTGTGAAGCCCCAAGATAGTTGCTTAACTTTGATATAATAGTAGATGAGGAGGTGCTCGAGTTGATGTTAACCAGGGATGCTCAGGCTTGGATGGACGAGCTTGTGTATCAGATTGGAGGAAAGAAAGAAAAGGTACCTGAACCCATCAACTTCCACGTAAACATGACTTATGTTTTATTAGCTATGTTTTAGGTTAAACCAAATCAGCTAGCCATAATGGAGGGTGATTATTTGGCACCAAAATCAATGATGGCACTTGTTAGTGTTAAAGAAGTTGGGAAAGAGGGATCAAGCATGGTAGACTAGCCCGAACCTACACAAAAGAAGCCTGATAAGGTATATTCTGACCTGAATGGTGTTCAGCAACCCAAGTCTAGCCCTAGCTAACCATCTTAAGCCCATATACGTAACTGCTCATCTCGACGAAGTACTCTTCAAGAGGGTATTGATAGATGGTGTAGCTACGGTCAATGTTCTTCCACTTAAACAAATAAAGAGAATAGGTAGAAGTGAGGAATATCTTATTCCCACTGATCTAACAGTTTCTAGTTTCTCTTGAGCCATCACCAAAACACATAGGATATTGCCTTTGAAAGTTGCTTAGGGTCCAAGCAAATCATGTTGTCATTTTTTATGGTGGATAACAGTTCTACCTATAGAGCACTGTTTGGCAGAGATTGGATTCACCAATGTCTGTCTATGACGTCCACTCTACATTAACAAGTTGCTGTTTACCACGAGTCTAAAGCTAAAAAACCAGGATTTTGGAAGATTGTGAAAGCCGAGTCACAACCATTTCTCCCCATAGCTAATGTTGCAAAGGTAAACTTTTACAACCTCAGTATTAGAATCTTGCAGTGTTCAGGAGCTGATGAGAGCAGCTGCCCTACTAAGGTGAAGGCCCAAAAGCTCATAGAACAAGGATTGTCTTTCACTAAGGAGGAATGGGACAAGCCTCACATTGTCACAGCCCACCAACACCAATGATGTCAGAACAGAGGAGAAATAACCAAGTGATTGTAGTCCGGTCCTTAATCAAGAGACTATTAGTGTATGGGAGAGAAAGAAAAGAAGTGAAAGAGAGCTCGGCCAATGAGGAGGTAGAGTAGGAAACAGAAACTTCAAGCACCAAGAACAGAGAAATAAGAGTTTTTGGGAGATGAGATAGAGGCAATCATTCACATAGCTAAGTGTATATATGACTTAGACTGGCCAGATAATGCGCCCGAAGATCCAAAGTCAGTTGAATTTTTGTGTACAGAGCATGATAAGCCAGCACTAGAAGTATAAAACCACTTGGAAACCATTAATTTGGGAACTAAGGAGGATCCAAGGCTAATACAACTCAGTGGCTTGTTGAAAGCTAGAGATTGGGTAAAGATAGTAGACCTTCTACATGAGTTCAAGGCTTGCTTTGCATGGCATTACACAAAGATGCATGGATTGGACCCTAGTTCAGTAGAGCACAAAATGTCTGTCAAGAAAGGCTATAAACCTGTGACGCAAGCTCTAATGAGAATGTCGAAAGAGATAGATAAAAGGTCAAAGAAAAGATCGAGAAGGTCGGTAAAAGTCGGATTTATTAGGCCTGCTAAGTATGTCAAGTGGTTAGCTAATGTTGTACCTATATTAAAAGTTGTAACTAATGTCATTCGATGGTGTGTCGACTATAGAAACATTAATGAAGCCACGCCTAAAGATGAATGCTTCATGCCTATGGCTGACCTGTCTATAAATGCAGTTGAAAAACACAAAGTTCTATCTTTCATGGACTAGTTATATTCAAATAAAAATGACTAAAGAAGATATCCATACGATAGCTTTTAGGTGCCCAAGATATGTAGGAGCATATAAATATGTTGTCATGTCATTCGGGCTCAAAAATGCTGGTGCCACCTATTAGAGGGCAATGAACGCCATTTTTCACAATTTAATCAGTCATAGCATGGAGGTATACATTGATGATATAATAGCAAAGTCAAATACTGAAGAGCAACACATAGAAGACCTTAGATAAGCCTTGGTGAAAATGAGGACCCATAAGTTAAAAATGAATCTAAAGAAATGTGCTTTTGGAGTCAAATCTGGCAACTTTTTAGGATTCCTTGTTCATCAAATAGGAGTGGAGGTAGACAAAAAAAAAAGTTGGGCATAATGGAATCACCTTCCTCCTCCAACAAAGTACAATTGCAAAGGCTACTGGGGAAGATCAACTTGTTAAGGAGATTCATTGCTAACTTGGCGGACAAAACCCAACCATTCACTCATTTACTAAGATTGAAAAATCAAGAAGAGTTTAAGTTGGGCCCAGAACACCAAGAGGCTTTTGACAAAGTGAAGGCTTACCTGGCCTCTCCACCAATGCTTATGCCTCCTCAGAGGGGAAAGCTTTAAAGCTCTATATCTTTGCCTCAAAAAAGTCAATATGAAGCGTATTGGCTCAAAACAATGAAGGAGGGAATGAACAAACAATATACTACCTTAGTAGGATACTTACTAAGGTAGAAACAAGATATACTCCAATTGAAAAGCTATGTTTGGCTTTATACTTCACTGCTTGCAAGTTAAGGCATTATATGTTGCCTTGTTACATCCATATCATTGCCAAGACTAATGTGATCACGTATATGCTTGTCAAAACCAATGCTGATTGGAAGAATTGAGAAATGGATTCTAGCACTATCAAAGTTCAGTTTCCACTATGTACCCCAAAGAGCAATAAAAGGGCAAGCAATTGCAGACTTCTTGACCGAGTACCAAGAGTCACAGGATGAACTTGTCAACATCTCAGGAACTCTGGAAGTAGCTAGTCTTTGGATCCCTCCAAGTAAAGATCACTGGGGCAAAGAATAGTGGATTTAGCAAGAAGTAAAGAGAATAGCCATCCTATGGATCACTCATTGGAAGTTGTATTTTGATGGGTCATGTACTCAGCGTGTTGCTAAAGCCGAGATTGTCATCATTGATCCTAAGAGATTTCAGCATTGTTACTTATTCCTTCTTAATTATCAAGATACTACCAACAATTGGGCAGAGTACGAGGCATTGATCATTGGCTAGAAATCCTAATAGAGTTAGGGGCAACTGAAGTTGAGTTGTTTGGTGATTCAAAATTGGTGATTAATTAGCTAAATAAAGACTACAAGTGTAGACACATCACAATGGCTAGTTATTATTTGGCAGCCACTCAATTATTGAGTTATTGGGGCATTGAAGTGTCAGTTAATCATATTCCCAAAAAAGCAAATTTAATTGCTAATGAGATGGCACAAATGGCTTTTGGAGCACAAATCAATAAAGAAGGTTTAAGGTGGATGTGGAAGTACAAAGAAGAAATCTCCCTTCTATCTTTGAAAGAAGGTTCAGCTTATTAGATGTAATGACTAAAGAAGCTGAGATAGAAGATCAGAGAACACCTTATCATCCAGTACTTTAAAGACCCTTCAGTCTTCTACAAGTAAGAAAATTAGGCAGCAAGCAACTAAGTTTGTCATGTGGGACAGAACTCTGCTAAGAAAAACTCCAAATGAACTCCTATTAAAATGTTTAGGCTTGGAAAAGTCAATGAGAGTGATAGATGAGGTGCATGAAAGCATTTGTAGAGCACATCAAGCTAGAACCAAGATAAGGTGGTTGCTAAGAAAATATAACTACTTTTGGCCTGATATAGAGAATGATTGTAAGGCTTATGCCTGAGGGTGTGAAGAATGCCAAAGACATGGACCTCTCCAACACATACCTTTAGTACCCTTGAATTTAGTAGTGAAGCCTTGGCTTTTCAGAGGGTGGGCAATGGACTTCATCGGTAGATTTACCCAGCTTCTAGCAAGGGCATACCTTCATAATTGTGGCAACAGACTACTTCACCAAATGGGTAGAAGCTTTAGCTGTGAAGACTATCACTTCAGCTGCTGTGAAGAAATTCAATGAAACCAAGATCTTACGCAGATATGGGGTGCCCGAGATAATTGTTACAGACCGAGGGCCATTTTTTATCTCGAAAGAAGTAGCATAATTTGCAAAAAAAGTTCAAGATAAAGGTTATTCAGTCTAGCCCTTACTACCCCTAATCAAATGGTCAAGTAAAAGCTAGCAATAAGATCTTGGTAAATATTATTAAGAGAATGGTAGTAGATAGCTCGAGAAGTGGCATGAGAAGTTAGGAGACACTTTGTGGGCTTATAGAACCTCAAAGTGGGCAAGAACTAAAACCACCCCTATGCCTTAACCTTTGGACAAGATGTTGTACTCCTTATGGAAATCAATGTAAGTTCTGTCAGGCTTCAAAGCCAGTTTAGCCTACACAGTGAAGAATACATTCAGGCTATGTGTCAAGGGATTGAAGATTTGGATGTAGCCCAAATTCAAGCCTTGAATAAAATCCAAGAAGGGAAGAAGGTTATTGCCTGAGCATACAACAAAAGAGTGAAGTTAAAGGCCTTCAAGGAGCGAGAGTTAGTATGGAAGGTAGTTCTACCCTTGGGAGCTCAAGTTAGAGGTTTTGGGAAGTAGAGTCCCATTTGGGAAGGTCCTTTCATTATCAACCAAGTGTTGGATAAAAGAGGATATTACTTGGAAGATTTAGAAGGAAACTTGCAAAAACATCCAGTCAATGCCAAGTTTTTAAAAAGATATCACCCAACGTTGTGGGATGTTAGAGATTGTTATATTGAGGAAGTCTAAGCATTTTGAGGGTTGAAGTTAGTTTATGCATCTACCACAGTTAAGCTTTAAAGTAAAAATAAGACAAGTTGGAAGTGAAGAAAGAAGTTTCATTTTATTGCATCGAAGAAAGAAGTTACAAAGACCTAGCTTAACAATTTTACATCTTTAACCAATGTAGTTATCCTAGAGTGATAGGTCTGCATGATAGTGAAAATTTGGCCTGGCTCTTCTAAGGCAATGTTACTGTTCGCAAATTGAGCTTCGGCGTCCTCTATTTCCAAATTAACTTTCTTCATTTCTTCAATTTTCTGGTAAAGTTGGCTTGAAAGGGTCATCTGGTCAGCTTTCAGTGCAAATAACTACTCCTCCAACTTCTAAATCTCAGAAGCCACCACCAAGATCCTATCCTTTATGGCCGAGCCCTCTTTTACCGGCTGCTGCAAAAAAGTAAAAGTCCTGAGATAATTCTCTTTAAAGCACTTGATTCTATTCAATTGTCTCTCTGCCTACTGATGTTGGTCTCTCAGTGCCCTCAGGTTCTCGATGAAGGAGAGTAATGACTCATATTGAACCTTCGACATTTGTTGAGCCTTGAACAACTCAGTCAAAGCCTTCTCAGCATCTTGGAGAGCCTTGAGGTTGAAAAAGGCCATGAAGTCCCTTTGCATCCACTCTTTGAAGACTCGACGCGAATCTTGGAGAGGTTAGGGCTCAGAGAGACGCCTTGGAAACCTCAGCCTTGTCTGAATCTGCTCGAACTCTATGACCAATTTGGGCAATGAGACTGTGGCTAAAATGGATACAAGAAGAGGGGGCATCATTCCAGCACCCCCGGAGGCTTCAGTGGGAAGTGAATGAGGAGGTCTAAAAGTAGAGGTGGCAATAACAGCAGTCTTCTTTGACCTAGGGATAGGGATCCCTATAACTCCAGAGGCCTAGGAATGACCATTTTGCGCGTTGCAAGAAAAAGAGACTTGCCCGAGCCATCACCAGAAGCTTGCTATTGGAACAAGAAAAAAATGGGTTAATGAACCAGTTTGCACTTAAACCAAAATAAAAGCAGAAGAGATATAACTTCTATACCTGAGCTGAACCTTGAGCAGTGGGAGAATGCACCTCTGTGGTCGCAGTTGCCTTGGGAGAAGATGATGGGCTGGCACGAGAAGCAGCATGAGGAGCCCGCGAGCTAGTCACTTCTGAGACCATGGGGATCTCAGGGACTATTGGCTCCCCAAAAGTTGTTGGTGGCTGTTTAGTGGCCTCGTGCACTAGAGATGACTAACAAAAGAAGAATACAGAGTAAACTAAGGAAAATTCAAAAGAAAGCCTAGAAGAACTCAAGAATAAAAATGCTTACTAAAGTATTATCATCTTCAACGTAGTACAGCATCTCCCCAATCTTTGGGTTGAACTGGGAAGTGGAAGTCACCACTACGGGAGAAGGAAGAGTTGAAGAGGTAGAAGCTGAAGTTTGCCCTGACCTGAGAAGTAGATGCCTCAACTTTAGCCTGAGGAAAAGAATAAAGATGATGGTTAATCTTGAAACTTGAAAAATCATAAATCAGGATTATGAAAGATGATACATTTAAGGGATAGGCCTGATAAGGGGAAAGATGCACTGCTCGAGTTGGAGGAGAAGAAACCTTGAGCTGGGATATCCCTTCGCCTCTAGTATCCTATTTTAAGTAAACAAAGAGTTAGCATGAGTATTAAAGAAAATGAATTTCAAGAGTAACCCAGTATTTAAGAAAATGAAGGCTATACGGTCAACTCCTCAAGGATTGTGTCGAGGACTGCCTTATCCTCTAGCTGGACTTCTCCGCCCAACTGCCTCTCTGTAGGAATAGGGGCAAGTTTCTTAATTGATGGAGGCCTTGGTTACAAAAAAAAAAAAAAAAAAAAAAAAAGTAGGGGGTGTTAGTTCATGCCCCAAGATAAATTGAAAACGAAAATTGGGAAAAGAAGACTAAGGCTAAGATCACTTACTGGAGGATTTTTGCTTTTTCCTGCCTGCTTCAGCTGGATGGGCAAATGATGGCTTTGAGGATTTGGAGGCTTGAGAAGTCTGGGACCTGGTCCTTTTCTTGGTAGGAGTTGCCCTCGGGCCAAGCAAAGTAAGACGAGGCTGAGGCCGCTCCTCGGGCTCTCACTCTGATGACTTTACCACGGTTACCTTTGCCCGCCTAGGTACTCGAGTCTCCACTTCAGGCCTAGCATCGGCCTCTGATTCTCCAAAGAGCTTGGAGATGTTTCTAGTGTCTCCAACAGCTTGGCTGGACTCCGCCTCTCGCCTTGCTGCCTTAGTGACGACCTCTTAAAGGACAAGTGCGTCTACAACTTTTTCTTCTAGTCCTGAAAACCACTTCTTTAGCATTACCTTAGGCTGCAAGATCAGAATGAGAATTAATAAACAATAGACTATGAAAGCATCACAAAAGAGAAGATAAAAGTAATAAGGTATACTTATAAGAAAAAGCTAGTTCTTCTGGTTGATCGTCTCTTTCCAGTTCTCAAGTTCTTCAATTAGGATTTGAAGAAGAATTGCCCGAAGAGACAAACGTAGGCTTCCATAAGATCTGCTTTATACTTCTTTTGCCACTTGGCCTCCCACCAAGTGGTAAAGATTGAGTGCATTGAAAATTTAGAGCCACAAGTTATGGGCAATGCGGCTCATCACTTCTAGGTTACGCTGAGCTGCCCAAAATGTCACATCGACAGGATAGCGAAGACGGAATGAGGTTCCACAGTGCATGGAGTCAAAGTAGCGCACTAGGATCAACTGCCTAAATCCTAACTACCTACCACAGAAATTGAGATGGTAGACCTCTAGCCCACGCTCGTAGCCCGTGCGGTCACTTCGCACTCCCCAAGCCTGGTCTCGCTACTGGATGCAACTTACAAATTTCTCCTTGTAGAGGCTATTGGCATCTTCCCCAAATGCGTCTTGGAAAATATGGTCTGAGAACCATGTGTACCTCTTGAGCACAGAGGCACCTCACTCCAAGTCTGCCTGAGTTTGACAGAATCTAAAGAAATATAAGCAGGCTAGAGTTCAATGATTTGTTGGATAAGCCTCAGCTAAGATACAAGTTGGAGCCACTCCTTCAGGGAACTCCAAGTTGGGCACCCAAAACTTGGGGAAGTACCACTAGAGCCATAACTGGACCATCTAGGTTAGCCCGTTAAGATTGGTTTCGAAGGGCTCGCCTCTGGTCATTTTGTAGAGGAGGTGATAGAGGTGTGCAAGGAGGAAGGGCCACATGGCCATTTCATCGAAGGAATGAAGGGTCTCCACCAAGGGAATCCACTCTAGCTTCACTCCTTTGGATTTGTTTGTGAACACATGCTTGTTCAACCAATATAAAAGGAAGTACATGTGTTCCTGGGACCTATTTACAATGGAGGAAGGTGGGTTGAATGTCTTCTTTGCGAATAGGATAAAGCCCGCGAAAGACGTCCCATAGCTTTTGAAGGTAGAAGGAGTGTACGCTACGCGGGTAATGGACTTAGAAGCAGATAAGCTTTCAGCAGTTGAGCTAGAAAGTGAAGACCAATCATGGGTGATGTCCACGCACCTGCCCAAGGGCCTTAGCCCGAATACCTGAGTCATGTCAATGACCGTGGAAAACATGGGACCCATTCTAAAATTGAATGTGTTGGTCCCATTGTTCCAGAAAAGAAGAGTTGTGGTCAGGAGCTCGAGCTTGGCAATCATCGTGACCTTGGAGAGCATGATAAGCTTATAGATTCCGTTGGCCATCCACTTTTGCTTCCAGATGGGCTCGTGCTCATGCACCCACTGTGACCAGGCCTCCTCTCTTATCAGTGGAAACCCCTTCGAAAGTTGGACCACTTGAAGGCCGAGGTGCCAGCCTCAGTAAAGTAAGGATTGGGAGTAAACTAGTTGGTCGAGGGTATGTTATTTTCCACCGCAATTGGGACTCAAGCAATCCAAGTTAGTCCCAAAGAATGCACTCCTCATTCCTCAAAGAAAATTAAGAAATTCAGGCCAAACCGAGGGCAATGAAAGTCGTTGAGTCGACGACACATGGTGGTTATGCCCTCACTGGACTCACATGCAGGACGAGTTTTAGGTGCCATTGATTGATTAAGTTTTGGGAAGAAAGTGGAGAGGTTTGAAAGCAAAAAGCAAAAAGGAACTGCTAGGGAAAGAGAATTCTGGAAAATCTGGGAAGTTTGAAAGCTCAGAAAATAGGATTGCTAAAGGTATTTGGCCAAGAAATTTAAATGAAGATTATTTAATAGGTAGTTAGTTAACGTTGGAAATCATGGGTTATTGCAAAGGTTTATTCGAAAACGGTTGTTTAAATGGTGCAGGTCCCGAGTTAAAGCATGCGGCTGGTATTTAATCATTATTACGATCTCGATTTGCAGACTTAACAAATGATTAAAGAGGGCACTATTTGGGTTAATATTTAACATTGGGCTTTGCATTAGGGAAAAGCCCAAAGGCGCCAAAACAAGTCGAACTTGCCCAAAGCCCAGCAATGAGGCCCGAAGCAAACTGAAGCCTTTTCAAGCTAAGGCATAGGCCATGTGCCTATGATGGAAATGAAAAATGACAGAGACCAACTCACTATCAGCCAAAATGCACTTTTTAATGGCATTACAAGTATATAGATGATCATTCACTGCTATCCGAGAGCCATCGCCCAAGAATAAAGCTGAAGCAGTCGGTTTGTACCCAGAAAGCTGAAACTTGTCCATATTCAGGCTTTTTAAAGCTATAATTCCCTTAGAAAAGCTATCTTTTGTCTAGTGTAAAAGCTCTGCTACCTTCCCTTAGTGTTGTAGTATTGATTCCCTCGTGTAAAACCTATTTACCATCCATCCTTTTTAGCATACAACCTTTGTAAACTCAAAGAGAAATGGTTGCAAGAAGTTCGACCTTGCCTAACAAGATGAAATCTTGCCCGAGTCTCTTTGTTTGCACTTTAATTTAGTAGATTTTTCGCTTAATGTACTTTTTAGCATGTATTCAAGCTATTTCCAATTATTTTCCATCTAAGAGTCCCATTTGCATTCAAATCTATTTAACTTAATAAACCTGTTTTCATCAAAAACAAATTGCGTTGAAGGAAATGGTTAAAAGGGCCTTGAACTTCCTTTTTTTTAAACGTAAAAGATTAAGAACTAAAAGTCCTTGTTCACAAGGCAAGAAAAAGAACTTAACGCAGACTTAACCTATCTGCGACAATCCTTTGATAACAAGAAGTTTAAGTAACTTGGGGTGTAAGTAATCAACTTAAATCACATCTATTATCTGTTATATTAAGATAATAGTGGCACGCCAAGATCCTTGTTAGTTTTGATTGTGAGCCTCAAGGCTTACCCCTAAGGCCCCACAAAGGCACCTTTCAAACTAACTATAAACTCTTCTTCCAGCACACCAAGCAGCAAGAGCTCGCCCGACAACACACCAAGTGCCAAACCCTATGGAGCTGTGCAAGGGGAAATCATAGCCCGAATAGGATGACTGTGCATAACCTAGTGAAGAAGGTATATGCTAATTTCCCATTTCCATGTCAGTAAAAGCTGAAATTGGTTGAATGTCAAAATTGTCGTAGTGTAATATTAAAAATTTGAAACTAACTTCAAACCTTAATTAATAGTATAAAATGTACTTATCCCATTCATCTGAGTGCAAAATATACCTAGGGGCTATATCGAGTTTAATGAATTTTGTTTGACTATCAAATCTAAGTGTAGTCAATACACACTATAAACATGAAAATCATGTGACAAATGAGACAAGAACAGGTGTACAAAGAATATTATTTGTATTAATGAATTTGTAGGGTTACAATCTCTTTACAACTTGATCCTCTGATTCGATCTCCGAAATGTGTAGATGTGTAATGTTGTTGATCTAAGGGTCGCGATGACTTGATCTTGGATGAACGAATGCCGCAAGGTTTTGGCTCTTGGCAATGGAGGAACCAGCATATGTAGGGGTGCTTGGTGGTTCTTCACGGAACTTAACGAAGAACACAAAGGATTTTCCAAGTCTTCTTGAGTGTTTGAGTGTTTAGGGGCTCTGAGTGCTTGAGAGCTTTAGAATTTCAAAGCTTCAGCGTCTGGGTGTGAAATGATTTCTCTACCCTTTTCTTTATCTTGGAGCCTCCTATTTATAGACTTTCCAAGCCTTGACTACAGATGGATTTGACTCCATCAATTAACATTTGATTTAATTAAATTAAAATCAAATAATTCTTTTCCACCAAGTGTTGACACATGTCATTCTTGATGACTCATCCGATTTTGTTGAGTCACACGTCATGTGTACAATTTGTGCGACACGTGGCCCATGCCACGTATGCCCTGGCACGTCGAAACTTTAAGGCATTAGTGAATATTGCTGATGCGAAATAGATAAGCACACAAATTAAAACCCTCTTGTGACAATTGTAGTATATAAATAAGTAGGGATCGTTCTTAACCGGGGATTAGGAGGGATTGCAAAATCACTTGGAAACTGACTCAAAAACGTAAAATAAAGTTTGAAACACTAAACTAGACTCAAAGAATGCAAAACTAACAATAAAAACACTCAAACAAATCAAGAGACTCAAAGAATACAAAACACTTATAAACACAAATTAAGACACTTTCTAACTAAATTAGACACTAAGGTAAAGGGGGATTGTGGTTTTGACGAGATTAAACTAAATACACAAATTGTAATTTAAAGGCAGAATTTAAATATGAATGTGATGAAATATGGAATGAATGCTAGATAGAAGGTTCTTCTCCACACATGTCACATTTGCATACACTTTGATTTTCAGTTGGTCTTTCGATAAATTATGAAACTCAACGCCCCAAATTAACTGTGAATTGCACTAATTAACCCTCAGTTTTTCCACAAGTTATTAAGTTGGATGATTGCATACGACAACCCAAAACATTCCCTACAAGTTCCCTACATGAATTGCATAATAGAGATACAAGCAAGAATCATTAAGTTCTATGAAAAACATAAGCATTGACGAAGCATTCGTTACTATGAATTGCATGAAACTTATGCTAAGAATTCATTCAACGCGATCGTTTTCAAGCGACCTTCACTACTTCTGATTATAAGATTGTAACTATTAGGTGAAACTCCCTCATAATCTAGCATCATATTCATGCATGAAAACTAAGCGTGCACTCTCAATCAACATACACAAATAAGTTATCAATCAAATAGATGAACGAATTGAATCCACAACTTATGAAATTCCAACCGAAAGTAATCAATTCATATTGCAAGCATAAACATGGTTTCGAATCACCCCCTAGCTAACTAGGGGGATTTAGCCTCTCATGTTCACAAAAAGAGAATTACAAATGAATTTAAACATAAAGCACAAAGGAATGATTACACCTAAAACGCCCAACGAATCCACGTGAATTTCGGCGCGTCTAAGCTCCTCTTTTTCCTTTCTTCTTGCTGCGGCAGTGAGGTTTTTGGGAATTTCTGGATGTTGTTTTGGGTTGGGGACGGATTTATGGAGGTTTGGTGGTGCGGCAAGGATATGGGGTGGTGTTGGAAAGTTTGGAAGGTGGCTGGGAAGGTGGAGGAAGCTGCGGCAGAGAAGAAAAACTGGGTTGGTGTTGCGGCTGGATGGGGAAAATGGAAAGGTTATGTTGGGTATGGATTAGAATATGGGAGATAATGGAGTGAATAGCCTAGGGTTATGGGATTTGGCTGCAATGGCTGGGGACAAACACGGCAGAGAAGGAATTAAAATATATGGTGCTGCGGCTGTGTTGTTTTGTAGGAGAATTTGGGAGGTTAGTCACGGCTTAGGATGTGGCAGATGTCTTGCGGCTGTTATGAATTCTAGGAATATGGTGGCTGCTGCCTAGGGAAAGAATGGGATGATACGGTTTTTAAAGAATGAATCAGGGAGAATGGAGAGAATGATAGAAAAATGTAAATGGTGGCTGCCGCTATTTTTTAATTCCTTAGGGTTATGGTGCGGATTGGAGTGTAACAGGTTATCAAGGTGGCTGCATGATAGAGTTAGGGTGAATGATAGTGCACGGATTAGAGATGAAGGGCTGATGGAATGCACGGCTTAAATGAATTTTGAAGGAGAGGTGCGGCTGCAAGGGTGTAGAACTAGGGTTTAAAAGCATGTGTTTTAAGTGCAACCCTAAGACAAAATTGCCCTCCCTTGCACGGCAAGGGACGGGAAGAAAATAAAAGGGCACGGCAAGGATGGATAAGGAGCCTAGGGTCTTCGTTTTGTGTCCTAAAGTACCTACAAGGTTTTCAAAGTGGCTAGAAAATACGGACGTTTAGATTAGGAAAGGTTACCAAAACGGGAAACTTAGGGTTAACTTTCCTAAAATAGGAAACCTTGTTTGAGTAAGATTCCTCGTTTTGGTAAGAATTCATCGTTGGAGTAGGATTTCGTCATTTCTTCAAGTCTTCAACTCATTCATTCCTCTTTCGCTCCAAAAGGCTCCAATTTTTATCTTCTTGCACACTTTGGCCTTGTAATCTGAAAATACACAAAAGTGGCCTTAAACACTAAAACAACTAAATAAACACAACATAAATGCACGAGAACAAGCTAATTAAGTCGCATGAATATGCTCCTATCAAATTCCCCCACACTTAACTTTTGCTAGTCCTCGAGCAAAACAAAACAACTAAAGTAAACAAAACGCAACAAAACAAACAAAACATAACCTAAACCTTCCAACGTTTGCCTCAGGGATTTCCAATGACACATGACATGTCAAAGATCATTACTCACATAGCTTTTAGTCTTCCTTCCCCTCAAGCACATACTTAATCATAGTCACCATTCACTAGTTCGCATTTAATCAATTAAAACACATTTTGAATGTAGTAACATGCCTTAGAGAATTCCCTCAATTCCTCACTAGTTATGCACTCAATTTTCACTCAGATTTTCTGACTACACACCATACACTAGTTATATGTGAGAAGATTGATGTAAACATTAAAAACTAGTACTCACATATGTTATAACCAAGAAAGCAATTTCTAGAGTAATTAAACGTGTTTGGATATGATCTCATGAATGGAATGCTACTACTTAGATGCGAGAACCAGTGACACCATATGCTCATACCAAATTCAAACTCCACAATTGAAATGCACAACACTCAAGATAGAAGTCAAGGGTTGTAACGGGGCTTGGGGTATTGGCTCACAAGGAAAGGTAGGGATACACAAAAGTTCTTTAAGCAATAGCAAGCAAAGTATTGAAATTAAGTCCTAGAATTCCCTTAGAATGCAAAAATCAACTTTTAGACAAATGGGGAAGATTCAAACAACTCTTAGGGCCTAATTCATTGTTTTGGGCCCTTACTTCAACAAACAATACTTTTCAACTCTTTTTCACTTCTTTTTTTTTTTTTTTTTTTTTTTTTTTAACCATGCGTATGGCACATAAACTCATATCAATAATCCTTCCCCCACACTTATTTTCTGCAACACATTAATCAAAAGGAATTCATTGCTTACTATGCCTCAAGAACAAGGGTAAGGATGGTCCTAATCTAGGCTAGGTGAGGATAATGCGGGTTAACAAAGAATATGGGCTAACACGGCTCAATGGGGTTAAACTTAAACACAAAATGAGTGAAGGGCACATGGCTGTTTGGCTTTGATGGTGGTCACTACACAACTTCATCTTGAATATGTGTTATGCAAATCAATGACATGCTTTGAATGAAATGGGCATGAGTTCTAGCATTTGGAACTAAGTGATGAAACGCCTTCTAAGTAGTAACCAAGCAAAGAATAATGAGATCATGCAACGACTTAGAAAACAATGATGCAAAGATTATAACTCTCCAAATAACGTTTAGGCTCAAGTCTCACAGGGATGTAGCGTTTGTTTAAGTTCCTTCCTTCAAGCATGTTACAAAAACTAATTTTTATCATTTGTGATTACATGTGAATTCATAAACTATAACTACAACTAAGCATAAACCAAAGAGTATATCAAACGTCCAACCATGTTTGTAACTTTCTTTAACCATCATGCAATTAAAAACCAAATCCTCAACATTGTGTTGGAAGGTGACCTACGACACAAACAACACACAAAAACAACTCTTTTTGGGTTTTTCAAAACAATTTTTCAAATTTTTATGGTATTTTCGGATTTTTAAGACAACACACTCTAAAACACTCTAAAATAGCTTAAAAACACTTAAAAACAGTGGGAAACAAGTTTAGACATGCTAGGTGGTAAAACCCTACGAATTTCATGCAAAACTATCTCAAAACAGAATGTTACCCCCCCACACTTAAACTAAACATTGTCCTCAATGTTTTAGACACAATTAAAAACATTACACAAAACATAAAGTAAGCAACAAAGGGAAGGGTTTAGGGACGCAAATCTGAGTGTGGAGCGATTCCCAAGTTCTTCCTTTGTTGATTGCATGGGTTGCCTCCCACGAAGCGCTTGCTTTAACGTCTTCCAGCCGGACGAAACCTTCTTCACTCCTTACTAGGGCCCACGGCTTCCAAGGGTATGTCATCCACGGCATGCTCCACAAAGGTGTCATAATAGGGCTTCAAACGATGCCCGTTCACCTTGAATTCATGTCCCGTTTTCAAGCTTTGGATTTGGACTGCACCATGAACAAAAACATTAGTAATAACAAATGGTCCAATCCACTTAGAACGTAACTTACCAGGAAACAAACGTAAACGGGAATTGAACAATAGCAGTTTCTGCCCAATTGAGAATGATTTCCCACGGATCATGTTGTCATGGAAAGCTTTGGTCTTTTGCTTGTAAATGCTTGCATTATCATACGCCTCGTGCCTTATCTCATCAAGCTCATTTAATTGCCATCTCCTTTGACTTCCTGCTTCATCGAGGTTCATGTTAAACTTCTTGATGGCCCAAAGTGCTTTGTGCTCCAATTCAACGGGAAGATGGCACGCCTTGCCATAGACAAGTCGAAAGGGTGACATCCCAATGGGAGTTTTGTACGCCGTACGATACGCCCAAAGTGCATCATCTAACCGTAAGCTCCAATCCTTCCTTGTTGGCCCAACAGTCTTCTCAAGTATTTGCTTGATCTCTCGGTTGGAAACCTCGGCTTGGCCATTCGTTTGAGGATGGTAAGGTGTAGAAACCTTATGGGTGACATGGTATTTCCTTAATAACGCTTCAATGGTCCGATTGCAAAAGTGTGACCCTCCATCATTAATGATCACTCGTGGCATTCCAAACCTTGCAAAAATGTTAGTTCTAATAAACTCTGCAACCACTTTAGAATCATTAGTCCGGGTGGCCTTGGCTTCCACCCATTTTGACACATAATCAACCGCAAGCAAAATATACATGAAACCATACGATGAAGGGAAGGGACCCATAAAATCAATACCCCAGACATCAAAAATTTCAACATTTAGGATAGAAACCTGCGGCATTTGGTCCTTTGCACTAATGCCACCCATTCTTTGGCATTTATCACATGTTAAGCAAAACGTTCTAGCATCCTTAAAAATACTAGGCCAATAAAATCCACATTGTAACACTTTGAGAGCCGTGCGTTGTGTGCCAAAGTGCCCTCCACATGCATATGTATAACAAAAACTCAAGATTGAATGACATTCAAAATCATGCACACAACGACGTATAATCTGATCGGGACAAAATTTCCATAAGTATGGATCATCCCACACATAAAACCGTGCATCATGCCTAAGTTTGTCACGTTGATGCCTATTGAACTCACTTGGAATACGTTTTGCCACCAAAAAATTAACTATATCGGCATACCAAGGTGTACTAACCTTTATGGACATCAATTGTTCATCGGGGAATGTCTCTGCAATGGGTAGGGGCTCCTCATTATGCACCATTCAGCTTAGGTGGTCAGCCACCACATTCTCCACGCCCTTCTTATCCCGAATCTCAATGTCAAACTCTTGTAAGAGCAAAAGCCATCGAATTAGTCTAGGCTTGGCCTCCTTCTTTGTGAGCAAATACTTGAGAGCTGCATGATCAGTAAAAATAATAACTTTAGTCCCAAGTAAGTATGACCGAAACTTATCTAATGCAAATACCACAGCAAGTAATTCTTTTTCAGTGGTTGAGTAATTTAATTGAGCATCATTTAATGTTCTAGATGCATAATAAATAACATGAGGTTGTTTGTCCTTTCGCTGCCCCAAAACAGCACCAATCGCATAGTCCGAAGCATCGCACATCAACTCGAATGGAAGGCTCCAATCTGGAGGTGTGATAATGGGAGCCGAAGTGAGAGCCTCCTTGAGGTGCTTGAAAGCCGTGGAGCATGCATCATCAAACTCAAACGCCACCTCCTTTTGCAGCAGTCGGCAGAGTGGCTGTGCAATCTTTGAGAAATCCTTAATGAACCGCCTATAAAAACCTGCATGACCAAGAAACGAACGAACCTCTCTAACCGAAGTTGGAGCGGGTAAGTGACGAACAAGGTCTACCTTAGATTTATCTACTTCAATGCCTTTTTCAGAAATAATATGTCCTAAAACAATACCTTGTTTAACCATGAAGTGACATTTTTCCCAATTAAGCACAAGATTTGTTTCAACACAACGGTTCAAAATCAAACTAAGATTACTCAAACAACCATCAAATGAATTACCAAACACACTGAAATCATCCATAAAAACCTCAATGATTTTCTCGACATAATCAGAAAATATGCTCATCATGCATCTTTGAAATGTAGCAGGTGCATTACATAAACCAAATGGCATGCGACGATAAGCAAATGTACCAAAGGGGCATGTAAAAGTAGTCTTTTCTTGATCATCCGGGGCAATAACAATTTGATTATAACCAGAATATCCATCAAGAAAACAATAAAATGAATGACCCGCTAACCTTTCCAACATTTGATCTAGGAACGGCAATGGGAAATGGTCTTTCCTCATGGTGGCGTTTATCTTCCTATAGTCTGTGCATACACGCCAACCGGTTTGGACTCGAGTGGGCACTAGCTCATTCTCCGCGTTCTCCACAACCGTCACTCCAAATTTCTTCGGCACACATTGGATCGGTGACACCCACTTACTATCCGAGATTGGATAGATAACTCCACAATCTAACAGCTTGATTATCTCCTTCTTCACAACTTCCATCATCGGAGGGTTAAGACGGCGTTGAGCCTCTCTAGTTGGTTTGGCCCCCTCCTCAAGAAATATGTGATGCATGCATGTAGCGGGACTAATACCTTTGATATCGGCCAACGTCCAACCTAGGGCAGATTTGAACTCCTTCAAAACACGCACTAGTTTCTCCTTTTCTTGTGCCGTGAGTGATGAAGAAATGATGGCCGGTAATGTCTCCTCTTCCCCCAAGAAAATGTACTTCAAATGGCCCGGTAATGGTTTGAGTTCAAGGATAGGTGCCTGAATTATAGATGGAAGCAATTTGTTAGTCGAAATGGGAATGGACTCACGGTTAGTATACTTACCATCAAGCTTAGGTGAGGACTCAAGGGTAGCCACAACTTCAAGTAATTCCTCACTAGGGGGCACGGCATGGAGTAGAGAATGTATGCCGTGGGCATGCATGCAATCTGCCCCCTTTGTTTTGAGTTCCATGCCTCGTGTAATGACTTTTTCAAGCGCATCGTCATTCAAATCGTCGAGATATCCCTGCGCCAAAGAGTCAATTATATCAATAGAAAAGCATGAATGGTCCTCACTAGGGTATTTAATGGAATCAGAAAGATTAAAATTAACAACTTCCCCATCGAATTCCATGGACAAAGTTCCACTATACACGTCAATCTTCGTCCGGGCCGTCTTCATGAATGGCCTTCCAAGTAGAATGGGCAGCGAAGGAGCATGGTCCGATTCATCCATTTCAAGGACATAGAAATCCGCCGGGAAGACCAAATGATTAACCTGTACAAGAACATCTTCCAAAACTCCCTTTGGATAGGCGTTAGATCTATCGGCCAATTGTATTATTACCCCATCATTTTTCAATGCTCCTAAGTTCATAGATGCATAAATGGAATATGGCATTACATTTATAGAAGCACCTAAATCAAGCATGGCAGATTCAAATCTAGTATTCCCAATGACACAAGGAATGGTAAAGCTACCTGGATCCTTGCATTTGGGCGGTAGTTTGCGTTGCAAGATGGCGGACACATTCTCACCTACCTTTACCACTTCCTTGGTCGACATCCTCTTCCTCGTGTTGCAAAGCTCCTTTAAGAACTTGGCATACCTCGGGACTTGCTTTATTGCATCCAACAAGGGTATGTTCACTTGAACTTTACGAAACGTCTCAAGGATGTCCTTTTCAGCTTCTTCTTTCTTCGTTTGCCTGAACCTACTACAAATTCGGCAATCTGCCCAATTTGTTTCTCAAGTTGATCCACCCTCTTATCTTGGTTTTGCATAGCCTTCGCTTGATCTTCCTGCCCATTAGACAACTTAGTTAGTATCTTAAGGAGTGCATCATTGTCAAGAGACGTACCTGAGGCACTTGGGCTGGATTGGGCTTGATTTTGGGGTGGGCCGTAGGGTTTGGGAAAGAACCCCGGGGGTTGTTGCCTAAAGCCTCCTTGATTCTGAGGTTGCTGGGAATCCCTCCACCTGAAATTTGGGTGGTCTCGCCACCCCGGATTATACGTGTTGGAATATGGATCATGTCTTGACTGATTTTGACTTTGAAACCCAATGGCATTCGCACTCTCCCATCCGCCATTCTCGATGAGTTGAGGACACTTTTCGGAGGCATGTCCTTGGATAGAACATACGCCACATACCACAGGTCCTTGTATCTTCATTCCCTCGGCCATCTTGGGCAGCCGTGGGGTATTGAATGCACAAGGGTGCGGCATTATCCAAACCTGAGGCGGAAAGCTCCTTGAGTGTTCGGTTGTCCACCGCCATGCCTTGGACTTCTTCAAATATCCTTGCCGTGGGTTCCTCAAAGATCCCTGCCGTGGATTCTTCTTCCTCTTCTAGGCCTTGTTCGTCAAGCTCAGGTTCCGGGCTTGGCGGATTTGATTCGTGATGCTTCTTCCTTCGCCTCAAAGTCCTCTCAAAGTCACTGTCAAAGTCCGAGATACGCTCACGAATCGGTTGAGAACTCCGAGTCATGCACTAGTACATAAAACAAGAAAAACAAAACAAAATCAGAAACTTCAACAAAATAAATAAATAATCAGAAAGTAAACAATCCAAGGGATTAGCAAAGTTGCTAATCCCCGGCAACGGCGCCAAAAATTTGATGCGAACTAAGTAAGCACACAAATTAAAACCTTCTTGTGACAATTGTAGTAAAGATGCAAGTAGGGATCGTTCTAGACCGGGGATTAGGAGGGCTTACTAAATCACTTGGACACTGACTCAAAAACGTAAAACAAACGTTAAAAACACTAAACTAGACTCAAAGAATGCAAAACTAAACAATAAAAACACTCAAACAAATCAAGAGACTCAAAGAATACAAAACACTTATAAACACAAATTAAGACACTTTCTAACTAAATTAGACACTAAGGTAAAGGGGGATTGTGGTTTTGACGAGATTAAACTAAATACACAAATTGTAATTTAAAGGCAGAATTTAAATATGAATGTGATGAAATATGGAATGAATGCTAGCTAGAAGGTTCTTCTCCACACATGTCACACTTGCATACACTTTGATTTTCAGTTGGTCTTTCGATAAATTATGAAACTCAACGCCCCAAATTAACCGTGAATTGCACTAATTAACCCTCAGTTTTTCCACAAGTTATTAAGTTGGATGATTGCATACGACAACCCAAAACATTCCCTACAAGTTCCCTACATGAATTGCATAATAGAGATACAAGCAAGAATCATTAAGTTCTATGAAAAACATAAGCATTGACGAAGCATTCGTTACTATGAATTGCATGAAACTTATGCTAAGAATTCATTCAACGCGATCGTTTTCAAGCGACCTTCACTACTTGTGATTATAAGATTGTAACATTAGGTGAAACTCCCTCATAATCTAGCATCATATTCATGCATGAAAACTAAGCGTGCACTCTCAATCAACATACACAAATAAGTTATCAATCAAATAGATGAACGATTGAATCCACAACTTATGAAATTCCAACCGAAAGTAATCAATTCATATTGCAAGCATAAACATGGTTTCGAATCACCCCCTAGCTAACTAGGGGGATTTAGCCTCTCATGTTCACAAAAAGAGAATTACAAATGAATTTAAACATAAAGCACAAAGGAATGATTACACCTAAAACGCCCAACGAATCCACGTGAATTTCGGCGCGTCCAAGCTCCTCTTTTTCCTTTCTTCTTGCTGCGGCAGTGAGGTTTTTGGGAATTTCTGGATGTTGTTTTGGGTTGGGGACGGATTTAGGAAGGTTTGGTGGTGCGGCAAGGATATGGGGTGGTGTTGGAAAGTTTGGAAGGTGGCTGGGAAGGTGGAGGAAGCTGCGGCAGAGAAGAAAAACTGGGTTGGTGTTGCGGCTGGATGGGGAAAATGGAAAGGTTATGTTGGGTATGGATTAGAATATGGGAGATAATGGAGTGAATAGCCTAGGGTTATGGGATTTGGCTGCAATGGCTGGGGACAAACACGGCAGAGAAGGAATTAAAATATATGGTGCTGCGGCTGTGTTGTTTTGTAGGAGAATTTGGGAGGTTAGTCACGGCTTAGGATGTGGCAGATGTCTTGCGGCTGTTATGAATTCTAGGAATATGGTGGCTGCTGCCTAGGGAAAGAATGGGATGATACGGTTTTTAAAGAATGAATCAGGGAGAATGGAGAGAATGATAGAAAAATGTAAATGGTGGCTGCCGCTATTTTTTAATTCCTTAGGGTTATGGTGCGGATTGGAGTGTAACAGGTTATCAAGGTGGCTGCATGATAGAGTTAGGGTGAATGATAGTGCACGGATTAGAGATGAAGGGCTGATGGAATGCACGGCTTAAATGAATTTTGAAGGAGAGGTGCGGCTGCAAGGGTGTAGAACTAGGGTTTAATAGCATGTGTTTTAAGTGCAACCCTAAGACAAAATTGCCCTCCCTTGCACGGCAAGGGACGGGAAGAAAATAAAAGGGCACGGCAAGGATGGATAAGGAGCCTAGGGTCTTCGTTTTGTGTCCTAAAGTACCTACAAGGTCTTCAAAGTGGCTAGAAAATACGGACGTTTAGATTAGGAAAGGTTACCAAAACGGGAAACTTAGGGTTAACTTTCCTAAAATAGGAAACCTTGTTTGAGTAAGATTCCTCGTTTTGGTAAGAATTCATCGTTGGAGTAGGATTTCGTCATTTCTTCAAGTCTTCAACTCATTCATTCCTCTTTCACTCCAAAAGGCTCCAATTTGCATCTTCTTGCACACTTTGGCCTTGTAATCTGAAAATACACAAAAGTGGCCTTAAACACTAAAACAACTAAATAAACACAACATAAATGCACGAGAACAAGCTAATTAAGTCGCATGAATATGCTCCTATCAATTGCGTTCACCGAAATTTCAATGTCTACATACACTTTGAATAAAAACTTTTCAGGACTTCTAAAAAGTCTATAATAATTTAGTGGTATTCAATTATGATTTCTTGTGAGTCTACAAAATTTCACATGTTTTAAAAGATTTAAAAAACTCATGGATTTTGAGTGATTTAATAGTAACTTTTTTGACATAGCAAGTCTAACATATCCCCTTAAGATTTTGATGGATTTCATTTCTAATGATATTTTCTACCATTCACGATTATGCAATGACTATCGTTATCACCACCTTCCACCACCATGTCGCCACCCCAACACCACCACTCTCATCTCCTCCAACACCCCAACACCACCCCGCCATCACAATCACCACTCCTACTATTATCACTTCCACATAGACACCAATTTTACTAACACCATCTTCCAAACAATCATCACGTGTTATTCCACCACCATCGCTGCAACCACCACCTCATAAGACTACTATATCATGGTCATGATCACTATTTCATTAATGAAAACTCATCTAGAATAAAGCTCATTTAAATTGGTCAGTAAAAAGTCCATGACAATCCAACGGATTAATTTTATTGCCATGTGTTGTCAGTCTTGCCTTCAGTCAAGAAAATAGTGCTCTGCTCTCCAACGGAGCTAGAAATTTATGGCACTAGGACACAACAAAATTATCAAAAATTGTACCTTTCATTTATAGTTCTACATAGGTGTTTGCCTTTCTTTGCATGAACATATGTTTGGGGTCAGCACCGAGAGGAAGAAATTCACACCATTGGTGTCATAGTCACCTATCGACCCCACCCTTTCTTTCTTTCTTATCTTCAAGAGCCTATTATCCTTTATTTTGGAATCTATTTTCAGCTAGGCAATGCTATTATGTTGATCCGTCTTTGTGGAACATGGTTAATTTTGTGTTCTCATTTGCCCTTATGGACACATTGATACATCACACTAATTACGTCACAAAGATATCACGTCACTAACTAACGTGAATCACTGAATATAAAGGACAAAATATAAGAAATATAACTTCAAAACAGGAACTCTTAGCCCTAAAGATAAACCCTACCCGCATCCTTGTCTTTGGCCTCGTGGTCCACGTTAATCTTTCTTGATCTCTCACTTCTTTTTCTCTCTCCAATTCCATTCGAGCAGAGTCTTTCTGGTTGTAATCGCTCTCTTGCTTTGTTGATGAGAATTTCATGATTGTGATCATGATCATGATCATGACTTTGAAATGTGTGATCTTTTGAATTGCTTTAAAGATCACATTTTTTATATGTGTTCTTGATTATATTCTTAATGAAATTTCTTTTTATCTAAAAGAATGTGAATCACGAAATAAATTGTCATCATTTACGAACTGTCACTTTTTGTAAATTAATTTGAGCCTAGGAAGAATCTGGCATAATTAATACTTAATTTTGATAAGCAATGCAAGTTGGTACATTTATATTTGCATCCAGGATTGTGATTCACACACCCATTTATGTTCATATACAACAGTCAAAAATATAAATTTTCATTTTACACAAAACACCTATCTAACCTTCAAAACATGTAAGGGTAAATGCATTTTGCATCCTTAAGTTTGAATGCAATTGCAATCTTATATATCATCTTTAAAACATTATAATTCATACGCAAACTTATAATTATGTAGTAATGTCTTACGTCCGTTATTCATTATGTTTTTTGAACTGTTAAATGATGTCTTGGCTATAATAAACTCATATTTATGCTGATGTGGCATTTTAGAAGACTTGAAATAGGGAATTTCATGCCCATATCCAGCTACCAGGGTTGGACTCTGGTACATGGCGCTCTGGGTAAGACAATTCTGGTAGTGGTGCCCAGATGTTAGCACTAGCTTCTCCCTGAATTTTGCTTCCGTTGAAAATATCTTGGCGGTGGCGAGTTGCCTGATAATTGGAGGCTCGGAGAATGTGTTATATTTGGTGGCTAGAACTGGCTTTGCACTGGAAGATGCCAGAAGAAAATCGAAGAAGAAAATCAGAAGTACCCGTCCGAATATTCACGTTCCTAGTGCTTTTTACAAAAGCCTGTCATCATCCGAAAATAGGTATTTTAGCAAAATGTTTATTAAAATTGGTATAATTTCTTACTTTGATTCTTGACAATAAAAATAGATAGAAGTGGTCCATAAGTTTGTGCACCGTCAATATCCTCGTTAATTAGAAGATTGGTTTGACAAAAATACCTTAAAAATGTGATCGTTCATATGACAATTTAACAAGAATATTAACAAATTTTTCATGGAATGACTAAAATAATTTACGGTGGACAAACTTGTGGACCACTCATATCGATTTTCATTATTAGTTACCAAAATGAGAAGTTATATCAATCTCAATACTATTTTAGCTAAAAAGTCACAGAAATTATTCACATGCCTCTTAAAACATAACGATCCTAGAAGTGTCGTTTTTCTATAGAGCTGGGCCACACCTATCTGCTAGTAGATGAACATGGTTATAAATAGAGGCACTGGGCAGCAATGAACTTCACGGAACAGCCCACTAGCCCTTGCTCATAAGCCATCCTTCTGTGTTCTTCCTTCAGCTTTTTTCCCCAGAGTTAAGCCAGTAAGCCATTTTCCATCAACCATGCCAGGAATAGCACAAAATGTGGGGAGCAAGGTGACCTCGGCGGTCACCACCACTGCTCAGCACATTAAGGGTGAGCTCAGCCTCTTCACTATGTCCGACAACGAAATATTAGAGCTCATCTATGCAACCCACGTCCATGAGGACAACTCCTTTGATGTTGATTCTCTCTTCCTTGTCACTGAAAACATCATCAAGCATTCGACCCAGATCGTTGATAGCATTGTGCAGGTATGAGATGTGTAACATCCCTATGTTCTTCCGCTAATTAAAAGAGAAATGTTAACTACATTCGCTTAAACGCTTAATACACGAGGATAGCACTTGCTTAAGAAGCTCAGAATAGTCTGTGTGTTTATATTGGGAAGACTGTTAGTTAGAGTGAAACGTAAGCCAGGGTCTGTTAACTTCAATTGCCTACCCGACAATAACTAGCATTGCTCTTAATTGCGATGGCTGTGCTAGATTCCCTTGCATTTATTAAAAATAATACTATGGCACTCGATATTTCAGTTGGTTTTGTCCTGAAAATTGGTAGAGATGAAGTGGGTAAGGGACATTTTGTTTGAGTACTTGACAAATAGATCCAACGATTAAGTAGTCATTTTCAGTCCGATCTGAGGCAGCAAATTAACCTAAAGGGGCCCTGGTTCCCAACACTAACGATTTGCAATTTGACAGCTTTTTTGGGGGCATGCTCGAAAAATACAAAAATTATATTGAAAATAGGATAGTTCTGAATTTTTAACCGTTAGGTCTTAATTTTTGTCCAAATATCTTACGGTTAAAAATTTAGAATATCCGATACTCCGGAGCAGTATAGAAGATCCCCTAAAAGCATTGTCAAATCGGGAGTTATTGCACTAAACCAAAAGAAGGAAATAATTAACGTGATCTAGAGTCATAGTTCTAAAATATGTTACTGCAAAATATGTAGAATGAGAGTACCACTCAATACATATAGCTTGTTTTATTAGCACCTCACGTTTTGTTCAAATTATTAGAACACTGAATTTTTGCATCATTAAAAAAAATTTTGAAAACTATTTTATGTCTCTAACTTTTTATTAGAAAATATTCCTTTTCCGTTAATGAAATGTAGAGAATTTTTTGTAATAATTTTATCAGAACACTTTTCTAATAATTAAACTTAACTTTTTACCTTAGGAAAAAATTAATTTGGGAATGTAGAGACTGTTCTTAGAAATTTGTTTTAGATAAAAACATGGTAAATGTTCCACCTCATAACTTCAAACGAGCTAAATTTTTTCAAAACAGAATGAGTTTAGAGCCTTTTAGTACGTTAAGGTAAACGACTACAAGATTTACAGTACTAAAAACACAGAGGTTGATATGTTCTACTTTTAAGATACCCAGCCTACCACAAAAGTACTCATCAGCGTAGACATTATTTGAAGTGGACAAGTTGTTTCACCTTGATGTTTTCTTTTGATTTAACTTCTTTGGCACCTTTTTCTTCTTAGGTTACAATACAGCTCTTGAACGCTGACATCTGGATATTTCATTCTCCTATTGATATTGATAATGATGTGCCTCTGGACCTCTTTAAATTTATTATTTGACAGAAGGGCCACGTACAATTTTCTTTGTTGGTAAATCGGACACGTATAAATTAGAAGCTTGAAAATGATTTTATTAATAATAATCCTCACTACAATTAGAAGTTTTAAAGATTTGGAATCCAAATCATTATCAAAAAGAAAAAAACCAAATGTATAATATTACTTCTTTCTCCAACAATATATGGTTTCTTTTTGGGACTAATCCAACAATATCAGATTAATGAAGTGATTAGAAGTAAGAAATATCTTGCAATTATATTACTGTGCTGAGTTTAATTTGAAGTATCAGCAAACTTCCAAATGGTGAATAATTACTAGTGACTTGTTGCAGGGCACCCAAGTACATGTTGAAACCATTGATGGGAACCCCCCCAAAGCCACCTTCAGTTCTCCATTGTGCACTCTCAAGTCCATTGGCTGTGAGGTCATTATTTACAATATCGCATGACAAATTGATTAATTCTTAATTTTCCTTTTATTTTTCCAAAAAAAACAAAATAAAAATAAAAATATCTTATAGTGCCTATAAAAAATCACGGGTTTAATTATCTGCAATTTCTTTCAGATGTCATGCAAGCCACCAGGTGAAGAAATTGCCCACGAATCAACCTTGGCAACACTCAACAAGCTCTCAACTTATTCATGGGAAGCCAAGGCAGTGTTGGCCCTTGCAGCATTTGCTTTGGAATATGGAGAGTTCTGGCTCCTTGCCCAAACTCAACGAAGCGACCTACTTGCCAAGTCCGTCGCAATCCTCAAGAGAGTGCCAGTCCTTCTCAAGCCCGCGGACCTCCAGAAGCGCAGGCAAGCTGTTGTCGAGCTCAACGTCCTGATCAAGACCACATTGCAAGTGATTGAGTGCATCTTTGAGCTTGAGAAGCTTTCTGCTTATGATCCAAAGGATGTGCCAGCATTGGCAATTGCAATGGATCACATACCGGTCAATGTCTATTGGTCTATCATAACTATTTTTTCTTGTGCAACTAAGATCACCCTTCTAACCAGTGATGAGTAAGTTCTTTATTTCCAAGCCAATTACCATGTAAGTATATATTTATTATCAATACAATTTTAAAACAAGTAATATTTATCTGAGTTGGTTTCCTGCGTTGTAGAGAGAAGCCATATGATTTGTCTCAATTTGCTCAAAAAATGCACTACATCCTCAACAAGCTTAAGATACAATTGTTAAGCTGCAAAAAACAGATAGGTGAGTACTTGCACTGTTGTACACGTACATGTTACACTTGATATGCATTGCTGAAAACTAAGTGTTTTCTGTGTAAAACAGAGGAGGCGGAGACCTACCGGAAGCTGAGGAAACTTTTTCAGACCCCTGCCGAAGTTATGGAGGTTTTCAAGGCCTTGATTTTCACTAAGGATACCGTGCAGCCAATTATTGATGGTTCGACTGGCAAAACGGTTTGCTCTCATAGCACGTTACTACTTTTTGATAAATTTCACTATTACCGTTTGTAGTGTATGTAGCTAATTAATGTAATCATTGTCCGTAATTTTTCAAACAGGTTAGCATTGAAGTGCTGAGGAGGAGGTATGTGCTTTTGTTCATTTCCACCCTTGACATTTCTGATGATGACATTTCGGTTATCAAACCAGTTTATGAGGGGACAAAGAAAGACGATAAGTATAAGATTGTGTGGATCCCTATTGTGGAGCAATGGACTGATGACCTACGAAAGAAGTTCGAGGTCTTGTGGGCCAAGATGCCATGGTACACTGTGCAGTATTTTGCGCCTGTAGCCGGCATCAGATTCATCAAGGAGGAGTGGCACTTCAAGGGCAAGCCAGCTGTGGTAGTGATGAACCCGCAAGGCAAGGTGGAAAATACGAATGCTCTCCACTTGATTCGGATTCATGGAATGAAGGCATTTCCTTTTCATAAGGGAATTGAAGATACTCTCACAAATGACAAAGAATGGATCACTCCCATTGTGAATGATATTCACCCAACCATACAGACCTGGGTAATGAATCCAATTCACTTTTCACAATTCCACAGCATTACAGCACCAATTTTAATTCAAATTTGTGGGTATAATTTTTATTTCTTCGTTCGAACAGATCAAAGAGGAGAAGTACATCTTCTTCTATGGAGGCAAAGACAATGACTGGATCGAGCAGATCACAAAGAAAGCAACTACCATTGCTAATGACCCCTTCATCAAGGAATTGAAGATCAATATTGAGCTATTTTGTGTTGGCAAGAGCCCTGAAGGCGAAGATGACCTTGGAATTCTCGGGAGATTTTGGAATGGAATTGAGAGCTTGTTCTTCACCAAAGTCAATAAGCAAACTGACACTGTGACCAAAGAAGTCCAGAAGCTGCTTTCCTACAAAAATGAGGTTGGATGGGCTGTGCTTACTAAAGGGTCCACTGTGGTGGCGAGTGGCCATGGCTTCACAATCTTGAAGGTCCTCAACGACTTCGACAAATGGAAGAACTCCATAAAGGAGAAGGGCTTTGAATTCTCGTTCAAAGCATACTACGAGGAGGTGATTCAGACTATGAGGCCCTGCTGCCGCCTTGACATCCCGAGCGTTGCTGGAAAGGTCCCGGAGACCATGAACTGCCCAGAGTGTCCTCGCACCATGGAGACATTCGTGAGCTACAAGTGCTGCCACACTGATTCTCCCATGAACGCGCATCATTGAAGGGTTTGCTGTTTTGAGTCTATGAGGTCATCTTATGACTATAGTATGAAGTTATGAACTTATGCGTTGTGTTTGTGTGGTACGTAGTGTCGTCCTTGGGACTTGAGTAATGGGTATTTTCATTATTATGTAATCTGATGATGCCTACCAATCTGAGTGGTGAGTGGTGAGTGTTGTGTGATGTGTACGTATGTCTTATGATGCAATGTTATGTTTTAAGTTTTATGTTTCGGTAGCACTTTTCGCCCTCGATATCATGCATATTTCTTTGAATTTATTATATTGACATGATCAATCAACCTGGTAAATCCAAGCATGATTTTATTTGGTGGTTTTCATTTTTTAGAGACGAATGTAAATATAACATAGAATTGGGTTCTATTATTTAGCAAAATGGGTGCAATCCTTACTTACAGGGAACAACTGAAAAAGGTCATAAGACCGACGATCAGTCCTCCTAATTAAGAATAAAACTCATCTAACCCAATAGCAATTAGCCAAGATTGAGCAACCTTCTTATGCGTGAGCCTTGAGCCATATTTAATTGATCATCACCTCTTTAATACAAGTAGAGTATCTCGGACATAAATGGGGAAGAAAAGACAAATAAAAAATGTTGTTGAATTTTATTTTAATCAAACGATTGTAAGAGGTAGTCTTTAACTTGGAGTCGTGTAGGAAAGTGTTTGACCTTATCTGCAACTCTAGAGAGACATTAGTTACTTGCTTGGGCACCCTACGGCTGAGCTGTGGCGGGGTAGTCGACCACCCCCTCTGAGAGGGGAGTGGTGGTCTGCTGATGGCCCTAGTGTTATACTAAGGTCCTTGGTTGATAAATTGGTCGTTGACCTTGATTGTTGTGAGCTTTATGTTATTTTTTGTTGGGCTAATCTACTCTGCCTATTAAGTTTAGATAATGATATGCTCATGCTATCAAGCTAGTTTTGTCAGTCCAATGTTACGATCTACATGACACGATCTGATTAGACGTGGTTATTTATGCTTCCACTTATATCACTGGAGATGTTTTAATACTTTGAGGCCATGTCGTCAATTGTGAAGTACTAGTACACAAACCTAACCCAACTTCTTTAGTGGTTAACGTTTCAGATAAGAAGTTTTGATCCATGTAAAACACGAGACTTTCAATTGTAATTCCTATTGGTGCACAATGGATATATCACGGATAATGTTAGGAATGCCAAATTTTTAAATCAAATTTGTAAACTAAATAACATGTCATCAGTAAGAAATAAGCACATTAGTCAGCACTTAATTACTAATCTAGTCATCCACAACCACATCATTCAGTTTGCAAAGCTGGTTTAAAAAATTTGATCTTCCTAGAATTACCGATATATCACTGCGAATATGATAAAGGCTTGGCAGTAAATTGGCAATATAAACATCGAATTATTGCTTTTTAATTTGTGTCCTTTGATATTCTTCGATTCATTCAATCCAACGACTGAAAATTGAGGTGTATGAAAAATAAAAAAGTGTGGATAGCACACCCCAAAACAAAATTTTAACAAAAAATAAAGACACCCAATGAACATTTTCAACCATATGAACCAAAAAATTAAGGCACAGGCCATGTCTCTTGGGTCTTGTCCACATGACTTTCGTCCGTTTAAAATACTCAACCAAATGTTTTTGTCATTTTCAATGATTGATTTTATCCTTAGAGTTAAGAATCAATAGGTGTTGGATAAATTAAAATCCAATGAAGCCATTTTTTATTAATTTTCTGATAAGGTTTGATCATTTGACCAACATCAACAGCAACAACAATAAAGTCTTATCCCATTAAGGGAGATTAACTTTATGAATCTTAAAACATCATTGTGCTCGGTTTTATGCTTGTCTTTTGTTAGATTCAACTGATCCAAATCTTTTCTTGAAGTCTCTTTCCAAGTCTTCGATCATATGACCAAACAACAAAAAAAGTCCATGTTTGTTGAATGATCATGGAAAGCCTGCCTGAAAATACAGTGATGACCGAGGAGTTTTCTAACTAGTTATTACCGATGATGAGCAAGAGAAACACATGGAGATGGAGGATAGGGATGAGGGTGAAGGTAGTGAACGGACCAGCCTTTTCGTCAGGTTTCAATCATGAAGCTCATTTTTGCAGTTAATTACCTTGTTCCTGAGAGACGCCAGCTTTAATGTTCATGCTCTATTCATAGTCAAAAAATAAATGACAATATTATTGGGCAAGTTTTTTTTTTTCTCTTTGAGTAGAGTGATACCATTAGTGGGTTAAATAGTTAACTTAATTATTAAGGAGGAGGAAATTTGATAAGAATCGAACCCGTATTAAGTGCATTGACATGATTTCTTTCCGGCACTACGATAAATAACCCTTTGTAGTTGTCATTGCCTCCCTCCAACCGTAATATTATATTCCTTGTTCTTCTTTCATCTGTAGCAAGAGGGAAAAACTTGATTATATTCCTTGTTCTTCTTTATCATAAACGATATTACTATATATTATAAGCCATAATCTTAAGAGGAGTCCCGGGAAAAGTTAAACTCGAACTACATTGGATTGATGAGTGACACATTACCTTGATTTTTCTTGCGACTCCAGTGACATTTTATGTATATATACTCGAAAATTAGAAGAAAAATAAACATGATCTTATTTGTCAACAAACAGGAAAAAGAATACAAAGAAGCCCTGGAAAGCTTCAACAAAAAAAACAAAACAAAGAAAAGGCTCAATAGGCTAAAACACTCTTTTAATTGATTTAACAATAGGCTAATAGGATTAACTAAATCATTAGAGACCGTAACAATGAGAATGTCTAAAAATTAAAGTTCTTCTTGACTATTCTTGAACCCCAGGTGAACAAAAACATTTTCAAGAAATCTGTTCAGGAAAATATAGAAACCCATGAGGCAATTCAATCGTCTGGGATAACACACATTTACCTGGACTCCAACCTTAAGCCAACATTTTTCTGTTCTGTAGCATCCACCACACCGAACACATTTCTCGGTAGGGGAATATAACGCTTCTCCTTGTGAGACCTAATTTTCACTTGGAAGGTAACAGATACAAAACATTAATCAGTACACAGAACACCACAAATAACAGAATTGTCGAACACGTTATGCTCAAGGGAAATTATTGTAACAAAATTCAAACTGATAGCAATCGCGTCCGTGGATACCAATGATTTTTCTTTTAATTACTTGACAGGTCCAATCCCAACTTGTGTCATTTTCCTAAAGATGTTCCAATTTCTCAAAATCTTAAATCCAACTACATTTCTCAATCCCCAAATGGCCACATATGAGAAACCAAAACAAAGCCTTGAAGGGGGAAGAAGAAAGAAAAAAGAAAACAGAAGAAAGGTACAGTTCGGCTCCTACAGCAATGATTTACCTTTTGTTTTGGCAAAAGTTTCCATTTTGTTAGAGGTTTAGGCACTGGTAGCTGTAGAAAACAATAGAATATGTCATTGGCAGTCCGACATCATGCTTAAGAACACAATAGTAACAACTAAATCAGTTACAGAAAATACCATTTTAGTCAACCAATTTACATGATAGGAACCGTAAATTGGCAACACAAAAGATTAAAGCAGCAACGATTTCTGGAAGCTCCAAAAAGGGCCCACCAATGCAATTGTCACGTACAAAGATTGCCTTTACGATGGAAGTTCGATCGTGGAAGGTTAAAATTTGAAGGTAAGGATTACAATTAGAAGCTCACATTGAGAGAGAGCCTTCCATTGATAAATAACACGCAGGAATAGAGAAGGCACATCAAACCTCAAATTTCGCTAAAACCCGGGAAAAGACACATCAACTCAAGGTATTCCAACACATCCTTGGCAGGGTATGGATTTTCTTTGTCCTCTTCGTCATAACCTTACGTGCCAAAACAACCAAGCCCAACAAATTAACGAACTAATTTTTCTGATTCAATAATAGCATACATATTATCAAATAATCAATCAATAATTCACATATCATTAAGGGTTAAACAAATAGATGAAGACTGAAAAACACATTTAATATATCCTTGCATTTCTATTTGAATTCAGAGTACATGGAAATCACATCAACAAATCAAAGCCCTAAATTTTTATCATCCTGAACTGGAAAAATCTGTAAAATCTAAAATTTTTCGCCGCATCAAAATAATTACAAATTAAACCCCTATTCTCTTGGCTGATAATCAAAACCAAATTAGTAAATTACTCAGTTAAAAGCCTTTTTTCAATAAAAGCTCGGAAGGCAAGCCTAAGTCCCTAATAATCCAAAATCACGTCAAATGGAGGAAAGTGATGTATCAGAATCGAATACTCATATACGAATAGAAAATTTTATCCTTAATTTATCTAATTATAGAAATAAAAAAATTAAAAAAAATTAGATCAAGAAAACCAAGAGCCAGATACAATTTTGATGCAAAAAAGCAAAGTTAGAATACCAAGAGCTAGATTATGCTATTAAATCAAAGAAAACTAAGATGCAATGGAATATATACAAATCTAATCCAAGAATGCAAACCAAAACCCTTACTTTCTGAGAGAAATTGGGATAGAACATCGTAGAGAGAAAGCAAGAGGAGAGATATACCTAACTCTGGCTGGAATTGCTGGCGATGAATGTTTGAAGAGAAAAGCTTTACCTTTCACTTGCTTTTGATTCCTGTAGCCACAACATACACATCGCTTGTGACAGTTTCCAAAGGGAATTCCGAATTCAAAATTTAACAATCTAAACCATAATTTTTTTTTTTTTTTTTGAGAAGATAAACCATAATTAACTCACAATTTAGTTCCACCAAAATGATAGACATACCAAAATACCAAACTGTCAACAGACTAACAAAAGTAAATATGAACCCTCCCCAGAAATAGCCCAATGGTAGGAGTATGTAGTCCGACTATGCTGAACTAAAAAAGAAAAAAAATTCAAGTGATCGAAGCTAATCTAGAGTTTTCTCCGCTCCCAAATACAACAAGAATCAGAACATACGTCGTCAATTTCAAGAAATTCACAGAAAGAGAGAAAGAAAGGGATAAATGATAGGATTAAAAGCACACCACAAATCATCACACAAATGTCCTATTGATTTTCTTTATTAACACTAAGATTTGTCAATTGTAGCATATGAAAATAAGGGTCTTTCCCGCAAAAGATTGTTTTATCTATCTACTTAAAATGTCACAAAAACTGGGCTGCTGTCCCTACTGGCCAGCCACCGAAACATAATTATTAAACCGACTTACACTTATCTAAAGTCTACGAAATTTTATATGCAAACACTAGACACACAGAGCTACACTCACACAATTTTTGGAATTTTTGGAGTTGATTTGCTATTTAAATTAAATAGAACAAAAACAGATTTTTAAGTAGTTCACAAATTAAGAAAAACGAGTTAGGGGAATTATTATCCACCAGCAAATAATCATACAAATTAACATGTTATGTTTCATTCAAATTCCTTTTATTTCCGGATGAAGATGCTTAAGTTGGCTCAATGTTAGAACTCAACCTATTACTCTTTCTTATGTAGTATGTTAAGAGAATGATGTTTTCAACTTAACGTAGTCCCTCGCATGCAATCTAGAATAGCATGTTCATAGATTTAACAATTGGAAATCATTAAGAACGAAAAGAGTTTGAGTTATCACAAGGTATCGTAAGTACTGGCGTTGTCTTACTTATCCTAGAAATTGGTTCACATGTTAATCGCAATTAACAAGTACTACTCTAGAACATATGTAGGTCCTCATTTGACAAGGGCAGGCACACACATGTTCATAGCATTAGAATCCTAGATATGCTTACTAAGTATGCATCCGTAGAAAACACATAAAGAATTCATCAATGAGACAAGTAGTGAACCAATTTTCATCCATTCATAAAAGTAATTCAAACGAAATGTCATAACAAACTTGCAATCATATTGGGGGCTTCAAACAGCCCCTAACTACTAAAAATTTAGTTACACAATCCTTAAGTTAAAACAAAAGATAGACATGAGTTTGAGAAAATAGAACCGAAAGAAATCGCTTGAGGCTTTTTCTTTTTCCTTCACCAACACTACTTTTAAACCAATTCTTGCTGCATCATTTTCTTCTCCTTAACTCACCCACTAATAGACATTTAGTGATGACAATAATTGAGAGGAAATGGTAAAACAATTGTAACTCCTTGGGTAGCCATTATGCCAATTACTCCCACTTAATCCTCATCTTTAATTCCATTTCCTCTGATATTTGAATAGGTGTCAGCTGGTTTGTTCTTGATTGCATCAGTTTTGGCTGCTAGATTTATTGGATTTATTGCTTTCAATGCTTTCTTATTAGTTATAAACTGCTCAGCCTCTTGGGAACCTTTCAGTGTTAAAACGGCCATAACTTCTTCTAGAAAAATGATATTAACAATCCGCGAAATGCTCCAGAAAATAGACATCCGTAGCTTTCCAAGCACATAAGGCTCATTCTCTAATTCATTCTGAGCTGTCCGCAACTTGCTTCCAATGTCAGCTGACCTGCACAGGCAGTTTTGACGAATTTGTTACTTAAAATTTCACTTGTGCTATTTTTCTTTTCTTTACCTGACAAATCCTACAAAACAAAAAAACAAAGTAACTAGCTCAAAAATATAAGGAACTAAGTAAGAAAAGACAAGTGAATTTGATGTAAAATTTATATAAATATGAGCTTATCAATAAGAGTAGTCCAAACCTTAGATCGACTAGCCTCGATCCTCTAGATTCCCTCATTGTCGTAGCAAAAATCAACAAAAGCATATATGCAATGACATTTTATCAGCCACTGGTTGGACTGTGTTTATTACCTGCCATAAACGGAGAAACAGTTTGGTATAAGAATCTGATAAGAATCTCATTCCAGAAAACTTCTTCAGTCCAAGCCTAAACAACTGCAAGCAAAAAAATCCCCAAGATACATACTTTCATCCAAATCATCCACCGCCATTAACAAAACCACACCCTATATCTTCCTTCAACTAAGATTAAAAGAGTGAACTTATCACCCAAATACAATAGGTAGATTAACGAATATGAGTTAAAAAATGGAGGAAAGCAACAAAACCAATCAAACAACGAATTGTCAATAGAATAAAATAACAAATCTAGATATCTTAATCAAAGTTTTGTTTGTTTGTTTGTTTGTTTGTTTTTTTTTTTTTTTTTTTTTGTAAAATGACGACTTAAATGTCGCTCAACATTGTTTCTAATCACAACTCCCTCTCTACCCGTAAAGCATGGTTGTCTTAGCCAAACATACATTTTGATCACGCAGAATAGAGATGGAGATGTTGTCTTCTAACAACCGAAATGGAAGTTCAAAATATTATTGAATCATCAAATGTTGAAATTACCAATTCATAACACCATTAAGGAAAATGATATTTCTGAAATGTCATGAAAGCTCAAACAACCGCACTCAATAGACGTGTTCCCATTTAAGAGAACAAGATACGAAAATCATTTTCAGTGCAGACAATGAAGGATGGTTTGAGAGGAAAAGATTGGGAAGTTTAACTCTCTAGAGAATAGGTTTTTAGACTTAAGTTGAATTAAGATTGGGAAAATCATTTTGTTTTGTAACTGGATGACTCTGCGTAACCTTATCACGAATGGTATATGCTAATTTCCCATTTCCATGTCAGTAAAAGTTGAAATTGGTTGAATGTCAAAACTGTCGTAGTGTGATATTAAAAATTTGAAACTGACTTCAAACCTTAATTAATAGTATAAAATGTACTTATCCTGTTCATCTGAGTGCAAAATATACCTTGGGGCTGTATCGAGTTTAATGAATTTTGTTTGACTCTCAAATCTAAGTGTAGTCAATATAACTTTGAATAAAAACTTTTCAAGACTTCTAAAAAGTCTATAATAATATAGTGGTATTCAATTATGATTTCTTGTGAGTCTACAAAATTTCACATGTTTTAGAGGATTTTAAAAACTCATGGATTTTGAATGCTTTAATAGTAACTTTTTTGTCATAGCAAATCTAACATATCCCCTAAGATTTTATGGTGTGTTTACATAAGGGGAATACAACGAGGGGGATGGGAGTTGCACACAATCCAACCGATTCAAGTGTTTACCAACCCTTGGGGAATGAAAGCATCCGTGGGACCCACTTAAAATTGGAATCAGGTTACTGATTTTTCCGGAATTGGATTACCAAACAATGGGTAGTAATTCAACTCGGGAGAAAGCCTCAATCCGAAATAAACTTTTCTACCGCAAACTACCCTTCTCTCATTCTACCTCTATCTCTACTTCTCTTTGTCAAAGAAAGATTATACAAACTTCATGGCTTGTGGGATTGTGCAGGTTTCATGACCAAAATCAGAAGGGAAGAAAGGAGATTTTGGAGTTCAGTTGTGATCTTACATTGGTTGGCGACGACCAAAATCAATTCGATTTATCCACCGTGTCAAATCCCGGCCCGGGCCCCCACCACATCCCGGGCTCTAAACCGCCGTAACACAATATTATCCGCTTTGGGCCCCAACCACGCCCTCACAGTTTTGTTTCTGGGAACTCACATGAGAACTTCCCAGTGGGTCACCCATCCTAGAATTGCTCTCACGTGAACTCGCTTAACTTCGGAGTTCCTATGGAACCCGAAGCCAATGAGCTTCCAAAAGGCCTCATGCTAGGTAGAGATGATAATATACATATAAGGCTTACATGATCCACTCCCCTGGGCGATGTAGGATGTTACAATCCACCCCCCTTAGGGGCCCGACGTCCTCGTTAGCACACTTTCGGCCAAGGATTGGCTCTGATACCAAATTGTCACATCCCGGCCTGGGCCCTCACCACATCCCGAGCTCGACTCCACCGTAGCACGATATTGTTCACTTTGGGCCTCAACCACGCCCTCACAGTTTTGTTTTTGGGAACTCACACGAGAAATTCCCCGTTGGTCACTCATCTTGGGATTGCTCTCACGCGAACTTGCTTAACTTCAGAATTCCTACGAAACCCAAAGCCAGTGAGCTCCCAAAAGACCTCGTGCTAGGTAGAGATGAGAATATACATATAAGGCTTACATGATCCACTCCCCTGGACGATGTAGGATGTTACACACCGACTCGATCTCGTTGTGACCCGAATTTAACATTTACAAAATCAAGAATAGGTGGAGAGAGATGAATTTGTACGAGGGGGAGGGAGGGAGAGAGAGAGAGAGAGAGCAAGGGGAGCCGACTGGTGGTGACATGGGAGGTGGCTAGTGGTTACAGGAAAGGCGGCGGCTATGGATTAAAGGGTGGGGAAGAATGATTGAGTCACAAAATGAAAATATGGGAAAGATAGAGATGGGGTAGTAGAGGTCACAACAAAATATTAAAAATTGAAAATATGAAAGTTTATTTAAAAAAAAAAAAAAAAGTATTCTCTGTACTAAAAAATAATAATAATTAATAGTAATTAGCATATAAAATAGATTAGTTAAAATAGGGGTATTTTAGTAACCACATTAGTTTTCATTCCCATTCATGTGAATTAGTAAACGATTTTAATAGATTAACGTCATTTCTATTCCGATTCCAGACAGTTTAAGTAAACAACTTCAACAAAAATCTGATTCTGGTTCCACCTCATTCCAATTCCTCTTTAATTCAATTTCTCCTCAATTCAATTTCCCTCAATCTGATTACAGATTAATAAACGAGCTATTAATGGATTTCATTTCTAATGATATTTTCTACCATTCACCATTATGCAATGACTATCGTTATCATCACCTTCCACCACCATGTCGCCACCCCAACACAACCACCCTCATCTCCTCCACCACCCCAACACCACCCAGTCATCACAATCACCACTCCTACTATTATTGCTACCACATAGACACCAACTTTACTACCATCATCTTCCAAACAATCATCACCCGACATTCCACCACCATCGTTGCAACCACCACCTCAGAAGATTATTTTATGGTCATGATCACTATTTCAATAATGAAAACTCATATATAATAATGCTCATTTAAATTGGTCAGTAAAAAGTCCATGACAATCCACAAAATTTAAAAAAAAAAAAAAAAAAAATTCTATGAACTCTCTAAAATTAGGCAAAACTCTGTCATTTAACTCGTTTAAAAGTATATGATTAAAACTCTACGAAATTTTGGAGAATTTGTAGTCAGTAAAATTCCCTTTTTTTTTTTTTTTTTTTTTTTTTTAAATTACGATATTATCTACATTAAGAAAAGGTGAGTAGGCTTAATCTCATAATGGACTAGTAATAATGTGATTCGACTTCGACTTTAGCAAAAATTAAATCTAAGACTTTTCACTTATAAATGAATAGGAATACCACAAGACTGTAGTACTAAGTGGCTCATTCTTCTTTTTAATCCAACTACTATCATTTGGCGTGCATTATGTGGCCCACTTTTTGTTTTATTTAATCCAACTACTATCATTTGGCGTGCATTATGTGGCCCACTTTTTGTTTTATTTTTTAATTTTTGTTACAAGCACAGAAACATTAAGGAAAGAAGGTTTGAACTCATAACCTAATGAGTTTGAAATACTCTATTTACTAGTTCAATTCATCACTTACCTATATGATCCAAATTAAGAACTTCATATAGTTCTCTTTCCGAATTTTCAACTTGTTAATCTTCTTAAAAAGCTTTTTATATTAATTTATATCTATGGAGAAAAATCTGCTCTGAATTAATTTTATTGTCATGTGTTGTGCCTTCAGTCAAGAAAATAGTGCTCTGCTCTCCGACGGAGGTAGAAATTTATGGCACCAGGACACAACAAAATTATGAAAATTGGTACCTTTCATTTATAGTTCTACATACGTGTTTGCCTTTCTTTGCATGAACATATGTTTGGTTCAGCACCGAAAGGAAGAAATTCACACCGTTGGTGTCATGGTCACCTATCGACCCCACCCTCCCTCCTGTGCTGCTGCTTTCTGTCTTTCTTATCTTTCAAGAGCCTGTTATCCTTTATTTTGGAATCTATTTTTAGCGAGGCGATGCTATTATGGTGATCGGTCTTTCTAGAACATGGGTAATTTTGTGTTCTCATTTGCCCTTATGGACTCATTGATATATCACACTAATTACGTCACAAACATATCACATCACTAATTAATGTGACTCACAATATAAAGGACAAAATATAACCTTAAAACAAGCAATCTTAGCCCTGAAGAAAAACCCTAGGTATTACATCACTAATTAATGTGAAACACTGAATGTAAAGGACAAAATATAACCTTCAAAACAAGAAATCTTAGCCCTGGAGAAAAACCCCAGCCGCGTCTCCGTCTTTGGCCTCGTGGTACGATAATCCTTCTTCATCTCTTACTTCTTTTTCTCTCTCCAATTCCATTCAAGCAGAGTTTTTTAAATTGTAATCCCTCTCTTGCTTTATCGATAGGAATTTCATGATTATGATCGTGGTCATGACTTTGAAATGTGCAATCTCTTGAATTGCCTTAAAAATCACATTTTTTTATACGTGTTCTTGATTATATTCTTAAATGAAATTTCTTTTAATCTAAAAAATTGTGAATCGCGAAATAAATTGTCATCATTTACGAACTGTCACTTTTTATAAATTAATTTGAGCCTAGAAGGTATCTGGCATAATTATTTTTGATATGCAATGCCAGTTGGTACATTTATATTTGCATCCATGTGATTCACACGCCAATTTATGTTCAAATGCAACAGTCAAAAATATAAATTTTTATGTTACACAAAATACCTATATTACCTTCAAAACATTTAAGGGTAAATGCATTTTGCATCTTCCAATTTGAATGCAATTGCAATCTCATATATCATCTTTAAAATATTATAATTCTTACACAAACTTATAATTATGTAGCAATATCTTAAATCTGTTATTCATTATTTTTTTTTGAACTCATATTTATGCTGATGTGGCATTTCAGAAGACTTGAAAATGGGAATTTCATGCCCATATCCAAGTATGAAGGTTGGACTCTGGTACATGACGATCTGGTTAAGACGATTCTGGTAGTGGTGCCAAGATGTTAGCACCAGCTTCTCCCTGAATTTTGCTTCCGCTCAAAATATCTTGGCAGTGGCAAGTAAAGGCAACATAATCCTCTTGATTGTGTATACCCTGATCATTGGAGGCTTGGAGAAGGTGTTATATTTGGTGGCTAGAACTAGCTTTGCACTGGAAGATGCCAGAAGGAAATCGAAGAAGAAATCAGAGGTACCCGTCCAAATATTCATGTTCCTAGCGCTTCTTACAAAAGCCTGTCATCATCGGAAAATAGGCATTTTAGCAAAAATATTCATTGAGATTGATATAACTTCTCATTTTGATTATTGACAATAAAGATCGATATAAGGGTCTATGAGTTTGCGCATCGTCAATATACTCGTTAATTGGAAGGTAGGTTTGACAAAAATACCTTTAAAATATGGTCATGTAATCGTTCATGTGACAATTTAACAAGAATATTAACAGATTTTTCATAGAATAACCAAAATAATTTACGGTGAACAAATTTAGGAACCACTCCTATTGATTTTTATTATCAGTTACATAAATGAAGAATTATGCCGATCTTAAAAATTATTTTGAATAAAAAGTCTCGGAAATTATTCACGTGCCGCTTAAAACATAACGATCCTATAAGTGTCCTTTTTCTGTAGAGCTGGGCCACACTTACCTGCTATATTCGGAGATGAACATGGTTATAAATAGAGGCACTGGGTAGCAATGAACTGCACGGAACAGCCCACTAGCCCTTGTTCGTAAGCCATCCTTCTGTGTTCTTCCTTCAGGTTTTTTCCCCAGAGTTAAGCCAGTAAGCCATTTTCCATCAACCATGCTAGGCATAGCGCAAAATGTGGTGAGCAAGGTGACCTCGACGGTCGCCACCACTGCTCAGCACATTGAGGGTGAGCTCAGCCTCTTCACCATATCTGACAACAAAATATTAGAGCTCATTTATGCAACACACGTCCATGAGGACGACTCCTTCGACGTTGATTCTCTCTTCCTTGTCACTGAAAACATCATCAAGCGTTCGACCCAGATCGTTGATAACATTGTGCAGGTATGAGATTGTGTAACATCTCTATGTTCTTCGCTAATTGAAAGAGAAATATTAACTACAGTCGTTTAAATGCTCAGAATAGTCTCTCTATTTATTTTGGGAAGACTGTTAGTTAGGGTAAAACGTAAGCCAGGAAATGTTAACTTCAATTGCCTAGGTGACTGTAACTAGCATTGTTCCTAATTGCGATGGCTGTGCGAGATTTCCTTGCATTTATTAAAAATAATATCACGGCACTTGATATTTCAGTTGGGTTTGTCCTCAAAATTGGAAGAAATGAAGTGGGTAAAGGACATTTTGTTTGAGTGCTCTATGCTGTAGCCTCTGGACCTCTTTAATTTGTATTTGACAGAACGGGCCACATAATTTTATCTTTGTTGGTAAATCAGACACGTATACATTGTGAAGCTTGGAAATGATTTTATTAATCTCAACTAAAATAAGAAGTTTTAAATATTTTGAATCCAAATCATCATCAAAAAGTAAAAAACCAAATGTACAATATTACTTCTTTCTCCAACAATATCTGGTTTCTTTTTTTGGGACTAATCCAACCATATCTGATTAATAAAGTGATTAGAAGTAAGAAATATCTCGCAATTATATTACTGAGCTGAGTTTAATTTTAAGTATCAGCAAACTTCCAAATGGTGAATAATTACTAGTGACTTGTTGCAGGGCACCCAAGTACATGTTGAAACCATTGATGAGAAGCCCCCCAAAGCCACCTTCAGTTCTCCATTGTGCACTCTCAAGTCCATTGGCTGTGAGGTCATTATTTACAATATTGCATGACAAATTGATTAATTCTTAGTTTTCCTTTTATTTTTCCAAAAAATAAAAAATAAAAAAAACAATTCTTATAATTCCTATAAAAAATCACGGGTTTAACATCTGCGATTTCTTTCAGATGTCATGCAAGCCACCAGGTGAAGAAATTGCCCACAAATCAACCTTGGCAATACTCAACAAGCTCTCAACTTATTCATGGGAAGCCAAGGCAGTGCTGGCCTTTGCAGCATTTGCTTTGGAATATGGAGAGTTCTGGCTCCTTGCCCAAACTCAACAAAGTGACCTACTTGCCAAGTCCGTCGCAATCCTCAAGAGAGTGCCGGTCCTTCTCAAGCCCACGGACCTCCAGAAGCGCAGGCAAGCTGTTGTCGAGCTCAACATCCTGATCAAGACCACATTGCAAGTGATTGAGTGCATCTTTGAGCTTGAGAAGCTTTCTGCTTATGATCCAAAGGATGTGCCAGCATTGGCAATTGCAATGGATCACATACCGGTTGATGTGTATTGGTCTATCATAACTATTTTTTCTTGTGCAACTAAGATCACCCTTCTAACCAGTGATGAGTAAGTTCTTTATTTCCAAACCAATTACCCTCTAAAAGTATATATTTATGATTACTACAATTTTAAAACAAGTCATATTTCTCTGACTTGGTTTCCTGCATTGTAGAGTGAAGCCATATGATTTGTCCCAATTTGCTCAAAAAATCCATTACATCCTCAACAAGCTTAAGATACAATTGTTAATCTGCAAAAAACAGATAGGTGAGTACTTGTACTGTTGTACACGTACATGTTACACTTGATGTGCATTGCTGAAAATTAAGTGTTTTCTGTGTAAAACAGAGGAGGCGGAGACCTACCGGAAGCTGAGGAAACTTTTTCAGACCCCTGCCGAAGTTATGGAGGTTTTCAAGGCCTTGATTTTCACTAAGGATACCGTGCAGCCAATTATTGATGGTTCTACTAGCAAAACGGTTTGCTCTCATAGCACGTTACAACTTTTTGATAAATTTTACCATTACCGTTTGTAGTGTATGTAGCTAATTAATGTAATCATTGTCCGTAATTTTTCAAACAGGTTAGCATTGATGTGCTGAGGAGGAAGTATGTGCTTTTGTTCATTTCCACCCTTGACATTTCTGATGATGACATTTCGGTTATCAAACCAGTTTATGAGGGGACAAAGAAAGACGATAAGTATAAGATTGTGTGGATCCCTATTGTGGAGCAATGGACTGATGACCTACGAAAGAAGTTCGAGGTCTTGTGGGCCAAGATGCCATGGTACACTGTGCAGTATTTTGCGCCTGTAGCCGGCATCAGATTCATCAAGGAGGAGTGGCACTTCAAGGGCAAGCCAGCTGTGGTAGTGATGAACCCGCAAGGCAAGGTGGAAAATACGAATGCTGTCCACTTGATTCGGATTCATGGAATGAAGGCATTTCCTTTTCATAAGGGAATAGAAGATACTCTCACAAATGACAAAGAATGGATCACTCCCATTGTGAATGATATTCACCCAACCATACAGACCTGGGTAATTAATTCAATTCATTTTTTCACAATTGCACAATATTACAGTACCCATTTTAATTCAAATTTGTGGGTATAATTTTTATTTCTTTGTTCGAACAGATCAAAGAGGAGAAGTACATTTTCTTCTATGGAGGCAAAGACAATGACTGGATCCAGCAGTTCACAAAGAAAGCAACTACCATTGCCAATGACCCCTTCATCAAGGAATTGAAGATCAATATTGAGCTATTTTGTGTTGGCAAGAGCCCGAAAGGCGGGGAAGACCTTGGAATTCTCGGGAGATTTTGGAATGGAATTGAGAGCTTGTTCTTCACCAAAGTCAACAAGCAAACTGACACTGTGACCAAAGAAGTCCAGAAGCTGCTTTCCTACAAAAATGAGGGTGGATGGGCTGTGCTTACTAAAGGGTCTACTGTGGTGGTGAGTGGCCATGGCTTCACAATCTTGAAGGTCCTCGACGACTTCGACACATGGAAGAACTTCATAAAGGAGAAGGGCTTTGAATTCTCGTTCAAAGCATACTACGAGAAGGTAATTCAGACCATGAGGCACTGCTGCCGCCTTGACATCCCGAGCGTTGCTGGAAAGGTCCCGGAGACCATGAAATGCCCAGAGTGTCCTCGCACCATGGAGACATTCGTGAGCTACAAGTGCTGCCACACTGATTCTCCCATCAACGCACATCATTGAAGGGTTTGCTAGTTTTGAGTCTATGAGGTCATCTTATGACTGTAGTATGAGGTTATGAACTTATGCGTTGTGTTTGTGTGGTACGTAGTGTCGTCCCTGGGACTTGAATAATGGGCATTTTCATTACTGTGTAATCTGATGATGCCTACCAATCTGAGTGGTGAGTGTCGTGTGATGTGTACGTGTCTTATGATGCAATGTTATGTTTTAAGTTTTATGTTTCTATAGCACTTTTCGCCCTCGATATCATGGACATTTCTTTGAATTTATTATATTGGCATGATTAATCGCTTGGTAAATCTAAGCATGATTTTATTTGGTGGTTTTCATTTTTCAGATATGAATGTAAATATAACATAGAATTGGGTTCTATTATTTAGCAAAATGGGTGCAATCCCTACTTATAGATAACAACTAAAAAAGGTCATAAGACCGACGATCAGTCCTCCTAATTAAGAGATAAAACTCAGCTAACCCAATAGCAATTAGCCAAGATTGAGCAACCTTCTCATGCGTGAGCCTTGAGCCATATTTAATTGATCATTACCTTTTTAATAAAAGTAGAGTATCTCGGACATAAATAGAAAAAGAAAGACAAATAGAAAATGTTGTTGAATTTTATTTTAATCAAACGATTGTAAGAGGTAGTCTTTAACTTGGAGTCGTGTAGGAAAGTGTTTGATCTTATCTGCAACTCTAGAGAGACATTAGTTGCTTGCTCGGGCACCCTACGGCTGAGCTGTGGCGGGGTAGTCGGCCACCCCCTCTGAGAAGGGAGTGGTGGTCTGCTGATGGCCCTAGTGTTATACTAAGGTCCTTGGTTGATAAATTGGAATGAGGATCCTCTTCGAATCCTCAAATCATGTTCGTTCATCGTACATTGTGCGACCAGAAATCATTTTAAATACTTTTATTTAAAATTAAATATAAATAGTTGTTGACTCTAAAAATTACAAAACCTACGTGGCGCACAGGCCGAGTAACTAATAAGCTAACTACGTCCTTTGGTCGAATGCGGGGCGTGCCAACTCGTCGGCCGAGCTAGGCCGAGGAGTAAAATTTGTTGATGTAGCTTTGAGCGCGTCGGTGACTTCTCTATCTTGCGATTGCGACCGAGGAAGGAACACTCTCGGTCTCTGGGTTCTACAGCCTGAAGACAAGGCTGCTATCTGCGGAGTTCACAAATTGTCAAAGCCCGATTCGGTCACTGTGATTATATTCGTAAGAGTATAAGCACGTCGAATCGAGACCAAACTATGTGGGCACAGGTACTCAAACGTGATGTACGTCTTGATGGTAAACGTGGTTCGGCCGTCGGAATGCCGAACCCTGAAACTCACTTGTGAGTATCCAATCATAAAACCACTCGGCGTCCATTACGCTGAGCAATGCAATTCGTAACACCTGACTATGCCGAGAAGGCTAGCAAGGTGACCTCTGCCAATAAAGGTTCGAAAACCCCTCTCAGCCGAGACTTAGATAGATAATCGGTCGACCTCGACGCAGTGCTGTTTATCCAAACTGAAGGTGCTTCTCGGTCGGCTGATTCTGCGGCAGCAGTGCTGTTTATCCAAACTGAAGGTACTCGCCGAGTGCTTCCACAGTGCTGTTTATCCAAACTGAAGGTGTGTCGGCAGGAAAAGAAAAAGGAAAAATCTTAAGGTGTTTGAGAGGTTTTGCGCGGGGCAATTGTATGCTGATTTTTGAAGGGCTTTTCTGTTACATGATTTCTTGTATTTATAGTACCCCATTCCTTGAAACCAATTCTGATTTGGATTGGGAGTCCTTGTCCCATTTCGACTCTAACTCAAACAAACCTACTCCCACTAGGATTCTGAACTTTCCTTCTTTTCGAGACTCCATTCCTTGCCGGTCGAGAATCCTGGTCGCACTAGGACTTCCTCAACCTTTTCTATTCATCCGGACTACTTAGGATAGGATTTGGCCGATCCTGCCAGCTGGCCCGGGATTTATTATTCGGCCCATAGTATTTTGGGCCCAAACGTTGCCCCCTCGCTTCTGAGGTCGTCGACTGTTAACTCTTGGTCGTGCCTCGGCCTTGAAGAAGCGAAAACATTTATTGCTTTTTGGACTTTACTTCCTTAATGACCATTATTCCTGCACATTTATGAGACATGATTGCACTCTCCTCGTTGCCCCCAACGCGTGGCCACATGTCGATTCTCCGCCGCTCTTAAAAGCTTTCAATCATGAGCCTCGAAACCGTGCACTTACTAAAACGTCTTATCCTTATTAATGCATTAAAACTGACGCCGCACGCAATCGTGTGTCTTGGATTTTCGACTCCTCGATCCCATCTTCGCAGGTTCCCAAAATATCCGAAATGATTGGAACCTTTCCCGATTAAATTTCCCCCCAGTGCTTTTCGAATTCCAGACGTTTGATCTTCACTCTGAAAAGCCTATAAATACCCACACTTCTGTCATTCGCATCTTACGCTTTCAGAAATTCCAAAATCCCAATTTTATCATTCCTATTCGTTCAGGCAAAAACCTTCCAGTTCTTCCTTCTGCAATATCTTCTTCTTCCAAACCATCTCTTCTCATCTCTACCAATGGCCTCCTTTATTTCGAAGCTCTCCGATGAGGTCAACAAGTGCAAAGATTTCATCGATCGGAACGCGATCAAAACACTACGCTTCGAGAATGACATGGCCACTACTCATCAGATTCTGGGCCCCCTCTTCAGGGATGCAGTGCCGTCGTGCATCACCAATCTTCTCAAGGAGCAGTGCCTAACACCCCTGCTTCAAGGGTTCGACTGGTCCAAATGGTGCTTGGCTCGGCCTCAAGGAGCTTGGCCCTCGACCACCACAGCCTGGGCCGCCTGGGTGGACCGAATGAAATCATTCTTCGGCGAGGAGTGGAAAGCCCTTGGTATCTACGATGCCATCCTGCTCTCGACCATGGAGATTACCATGGATAAGGAGCTGCTTATGGCGGCCTTGGCTCTATGGTGTTCGGCTACCAACACCATGGTCCTTCCCTTCGGCCCCCTCGACCCCACAGTCCTCGACGTCTCGGCTATCCTTGGGACTTCTCCATCCGGCCTCCCCATCGACGCCGCTCTTTCTGGATGCCCATCCCTTCTTGACCTGAAGGTGTTTTTCGACGAGCGGGACGTCGAAACGCTCAGCCGAGGCGATCGGGAGCCCTCAAGAGAAGAAGTTCAGAAGCTTCATAAGAACTTCTTCAATTATAATACTCTCATCCTCCACTTTGCCGGCCGAGGCGAGGAGGGTCTTAGGAAGGGAGAACATGAAGCCTTCCTCTTCTACTGGTACAACAAATTTATTTGTTGTACCAGGTCAAACAAATGCTTGGTCGAGAATATGCCGGTGGCCCAGGCCCTGGCTAGTGGTCACTCTCTGGCGCTCAGTCCGGCTATTCTCGCCAACCTCTTCCGTTGCTTGGCCGAAACGACCATCAACAAGATTGACCCGCACCAGAACGGGCCCCTCTGGGTCTTCCAACTCTGGCTGCAGGTCTATTTCTCCACTCTTCGGCCTGAGGTCCCTGCCTTCCAGCGCTCAGCCGCCCTTGGCCCCCAATTGGCCTCTCGACCGGCTCTTCCTCACTGGGCTGACGAGGTCTTCAAGCACTTTTTTGGCCTCGACGTCCTTTCGGACAATGAGTTTCTGGTGTACCGGCGCCAGGAGTACCCTGCCTCGATCAGGCTCCAGACGGCAGCTTGGACCGAGGTCGAGGATTCGGGCCTCCGTCAGTCTTGGGGGTCATTCATGCTGACTCGCGACCTTCCCATTGGTTGCGATGCCCGCCGAGCAAGTTGGGAGGTCTACCATCCCCACTTTATCGCCCGGCAACTTGGCTACCTCCAAGGCTGCCCCGTACCCCTGCTCGTCTCCCGTTCCCTCCTGAGCTGGGGGCGTCTTTCTGGTTCTTTAGAGAGGGAGTGCCGGACGACGGAGCAAGAGTTTTAGGATCGGTGCAAGAAGTTCCGTCTTCGGCCAACCGTTCTGGAATCCTTGGGCACCGACACTTTTGGAGACTGGTGGGATGAGTATACTGGCGACTTCTTCGGTGCCTCGGCCGAAGACGTGGTGAGCAAAGTTTTCGGCGACCGGCCCAGACCAGCGCCCTCGACCCAACCTAAGGAGCCGGCCCAAGGTATATTTTCGTTCCGTTTTTCCCTTTTTTTTTTTTTTTTTTTAAAACTCTTGTCCTTGTTATTCATTACTTTGCTTTTCAGGGGGCCGGGGGTCGAGGAAGGTGGAAGTGGTCGCCGCGATGGCGAGGGCAAAGAAGTTGGTGCCCACAAAGAGGACCGTCGCCACCGACCGGACAGTCCCTGCCAAACGCCCGCACCGAGAAGCCAAGCCGGAGGCTGATGCTCCTCGCCCTTCTAAACGCGTCAAGAAATTGGCGAAGAAGGGCGACCGGGAGATTCATGTCATCCCTAGTGATACTACAGGGACACCTGCTCCCTCCGGCTCTCCCTCTATGCCGGCTGCCCCGGCTTCTCCAAACCTGACTCCTCCAACCATCTCATTTCCTGAGGTCATAGCCGATCTAATCGTCGCACCAGCTTCAGCTTCGGAGCCGGTCGTGGCGCATGCAGTGGGGAAGTCGGCTGCGCCTGTCGAAGCACCCTCGACTCCAACGGTCATTCTGGAGGTATAATTCTACTTCCACCCTTGTCTACTTCCACTCTTGTCTCTTTGGGTTTCTAGTAGTCGTAATGCAAAATGTGTTTCTTTTTGTTCAAGATGTCGAGAGCGAGAGCGACGAAGTTCCGCTGGAATGCCATCGTCGACCCATCAACTCTCCTCCCGTCCATCCTCCTCCGGTCGTCGAGGCGGCCGCTCAACCGTGTCCTTCTGCGGTGGATCGTGGCAAGAGACCCATGGCTGAACCTGAGGCCACGGCCGAAACGCCGATCCATCCGCAAGATGAGGATCTCCCCATTCCTCCGCAGGAAGTCTCCTCAGCCTTTGTAAGTCTCGTTTCTTTTACGTTGATTTTCTCATGGCACATGTTTTTAAAAGACTATTAAATGTCAGGTGCCCGAACGTTCATTTCACCGATAATTTTATGCGCCGACAGGCGTTGTCTATATTTCCTGGCCACCGTCGTGGCCATCAAATGTAGATGACCTCCATCGGCTGCGTGAATTGTGAAGCGGTCTAAGGTACTAGGCTCGGCCATTAAGTTCCCTGGGTTCGAGCAATGACCCAGAGGGCATGGCCGAAGTCTCCTCTCGGCAGGTCTAAAATAATCCCCTTTTCTTTTTATGCACTATATCACGACGTCTTGCTTTCCTTCACAAAGTTTTCCTTTTATGTGCAGCCATCGTGGGAAGTGGAGCTTGACGCTCTTCTTCAGAGCACGACCGGTGAGGCCGGTTTTTCTGCTGCTCCTGCCGAACCAGCGGGCGCCATACCCGAGGCCGAAGTCTTCGTGAAGCTGCACGAAGTCCTATCTCTTACTGCCTCCCAAGCCCTCCGATGCAAGGGCCTTGACTCCGTTGGAGAGTGTCTTAATGACCTCGCCAGCGGTGGTCACCTAAGCACGGAGGGTATCTCTTTCCTCACCGACCTCCTGGAGCGGACTCGGCAACACTTTCTTATCTTCGAGCGAGCCCTACAAGCCGAGGACAACTTGAAGGTGGCCAAGGTCGCGCATGAGGCTGGCCGAGTAGAGATGGAGGCAATCAAGGCAAAGAAGGCGAAGCTGACCGAGTTTGATCGCCAGATCTCTGACCTCCAGCGTCAAATTTCTGACCTTCAACGGCAAAGGTCAGCTGTTGCTCCCGAGCTTGAGAAGGATTTTGAGGCCAACAAGGCTCGGCTGACGGCCTTCGCTGCCGGTGCACGGCGTATCCAGCAACTGCAGTGCAACAAGAAGACAAGGCAGGCTGAGATAATTTTGAGCGAAGCGAAGTGGCTGGAGCTAAAAGCTGCCCTTGAGACTTTCCTCCCCTCAACCCCTTAGGAATTTATCATTGTATTTGTATTTGTTCTCTTGTAATGATTCTTTTGTTATCAATATAATGGTCGTTTTGCTATTAATACAATGGTCTTACTCTTGCATTTCCCATGTAATTGGATAGTACTTCTTTAAAATGTTTCCATTAATCGGCAATTTGTGAACTGACCCCGTCCGATCTCTTAGATGATATGCCCCCTTGCCGAGGACTTTATGAACGATGAATGGCCCTTCCCAATTCGGTGACCACTTACCAAATCTGGGGTCTTTAATCCCAACAGGCAACACAGTTTGCCAAACCAATTCTCCTTCGCCGAATGTTTTTTGCCTTACACGCTGGTTATACGCTCGCTCGGCAATTTTCTTTTGTGCTACCAATAAGTTACCCGCGTCGATTCGACTTTCTTCTAAGTCTTCTAATTCTTGTCGCATCGCTTGACTATATTCAATACTGAACAAATTACTCTGCTCGATCACTCGTAACGAGCTTATACTCAACTCGACCAGTAACATAACATCGTGTCCATAAGTTAACACGTAAGGAGTTGTTCCAGTGGCCGACCGGGGTGAAGTTCGGTATGCCCATAATGCTTCATTTAACTTCAAATGCCACAACCCAGGTTTCTCTTTTACCATTTTTTCAAGGATGCCTGATAGGAGCATATTCATGCGACTTAATTAGCTTGTTCTCGTGCATTTATGTTGTGTTTACTTATCTATGTTAGTGTTTAAGGCCACTTTTGTGTATTTTCAGATTATAAGGCCAAAGTGTGCAAGAAGATGCAAATTGGAGCCTTTTGGAGCGAAAGAGGAATGAATGAGTTGAAGACGTGAAGAAACGACGAATTCCTACTCCAACGATGAATTCTTACCAAAACGAGGAATCCTACTCAAACAAGGTTTCCTATTTTGGGAAAGTTAACCCTAAGTTTCCCGTTTTGGTAACCTTTCCTAATCTTAAACGTCCGTATTTTCTAGCCACTTTGAAGTCCTTGTAGGCGCTTTAGGATACAAAACGAAGGCCCTAACCCAAATTCTAGCCTAAGCCGTGCCTTTCCCCTTCTTTCCTTCCCTTGCCGTGCAAGGGGGGGCACTTTGGTCCCCTTTTGTGCAATTAAACCCTAACCCTAATCACCCTAATAATCATGCAGCCACAAAACCTATTTTGCCTTCTAAGCCGTGGCCCCCATTTACCATTCACCCTAATAAACTAAAAAAAAATCATTAACCCTTTATTTCATTCAAGCCGTGCATCCCATTTATCCCATTTTTTTATTATCACCTTACCATATCCCATTCATTCCATTCTTTATTCACCTTTTTCTCCATTCCATCCGCAAAGCCCATTATCCCATTTTTTGGCTTTTAGCCGCAAGCATCCATACACCCTAATATTTCTCCAAAATCCCATATTCTATTCCATCCGTAGCCACCATATCATTTTTTATTTTCATTCTAAGCCATGGACTCCATTCTTTCCTATTATTAAACCCTAACCCGTGCATAACATCACAAAAGCACAATCAGCCGCAACTTTTAATTCCATTCATCACTTTTTCCCATTCCTTCCCATCAATCCGTGGCATCCATCATTCACATCCTAATTAATTCTTTTCCCTAGCCGCCACCATCATACCATATATTATTATTTCTTCTTTGCCGTGCATGTGAGACACCAAAAACCTAAAATCCCATTTTATTTTCTTACCTGCCGTGCATTCCATAATCATGCTCCCAAATTCTCCCATAATTCCCACCTAGGCCGTAGCCTCCATAATCCTTTTTCTCCATTTTTTTTATTAAGCCGTCACTCCATTCTTTTCCCATTATTCCACCCTAGGCCGTGGCATCCATTCACCCTAATTCATCTTCTCCATCAGCCGCACCATCTCCCCTTCCATTCCAAACCTGCCGCAGCAGCACCATCCATTCTCCCTCCATTCCACACCTCCATACACCTCCACACACCCTTGCCGCACCACCCAACCTCCCTAAATCCATCCCCAAATCAGAAAAACCTCCAGAAATTCCCTAGACCATCTCTGCCGCAATAAAGAGAAGAGGAAAGAGGAGCTTCGACGCGCACCAATTCACGAGGATTCGTTGGGCGTTCTAGGTGTAATCAATCCTTTGTGCTTTATGTTTAAATTCAATTGTATTTCTCTTTTTGTGACTATGAGAGGCTAAATCCCCCTAGTTAGCTAGGGGGTGATTCGAAACCATGTTTATGCTTGCAATATGAATTGATTACTTTTGGTTGGAATTTCATGAATGATTGATTCAATTCGTTTAACTGTGTGATTGATAACTTGTTTGTGTATGTTTATTGAGAGTGCACGCTTAATGTTCATGCATGAATTTGACGCTAGAATATAAGTGAGTTTCACCTAATAGTTATGAACTTATATTCACAAGTAGTGGAGGTTGCTTATAAACAATCGCGTTAAATGAATTCTTGGCATAAGTTTCATGCAATCATAGTAACGAATGCCTCGTCAACACTTATAGTTTTCATGATGCTTAATGATTCTTGCTTGTTTCTCTATTATGCAATTCATGTAGGGAACTTGTGGGGAATGCTTTGGGTTGTCGCATGCAATCATCCAATTCATTAACTTAAGGAAAACTTGACGGTTAATTTAAGCGGACCTAATTAACTCGGGGTGTTGAGTTTCATAATTTATCGAAAGACCAACTGAAAATCAAAATGTATGCAAGTGTGACATGTGTGGAGAAGAACCTTCTAGCTAGCATTCATTCCATATTTCATCACATTCATATTTAAATTCTGCCTTTAAATTACAATTTGTGTATTTAGTTTAATCTCGTCCAAAACCTCAATTCCCCTTTACCTTAGTGTCTAATTTAGTTAGAAAGTGTCTTAATTTGTGTTTATAAGTGTTTTGTATTCTTTGAGTCTTTTGGTTTGTTTTAGTGTTTTATTGTTTAGTTTTGCATTCTTTGAGCCTAGTTTAGTGTTTTTAACGTTTGTTTTACGTTTTTGAGTCAGTGTCCAAGTGATTTAGTAATCCCTCCTAATCCCCGGTCTAGAACGATCCCTACTTGCATCTTTACTACAATTGTCACAAGAGGGTTTTAATTTGTGTGCTTACTTAGTTCGCATCAATGCCGATTAACACTTTATTGCTTGCCTTGGCCTGCCCGTTTGCCTGTGGGTAGTACGGCGTAGATTGCTCGAGTCGGATATTCAAACTTGCCGCGTATTCTTTAAACCTATCGGCCGTGAATATAGTGCCATTATCAGTTATGATCGTTTCTGGCATGCCGAATCTGGTCACAATATTCTCCTCTACGAAATTGCATACCTCTTTAGCAGTTAATTCGGCGTATGATCTTGCCTCGACCCACTTAGTGAAATAGTCAGTTGTTACAATTATCCACGCGTGTTTCGCTGCCCCTGATGGTGGCGTGATCTTGCCAATTATGTCCATTGCCCAACCCCTGAACGGCCATGGTTTAGTAACCGAGTGTAGTAATTCAGCCGGGGCTCTCTGCACGGGTCCATGAATTTGGCATGGTACGCATCTTCGTGCATATTCGATGCAATCCTTTAATATATTGGGCCAAAAATAACCGTGTCGTTGGAGCAACCAGCGCATCTTTCGTCCGGACTGGTGTGCCCCACAAATTCCTTCATGTACCTCGGCCATTGCTTGGGCAGCTTTATGTGGGCCAAGGCATAATAGTAGTAACCCATCCTCGCCCTTGCGATATAATTCATTTTGATATGACACGTAATTCGTGGCGAGCACCTTCGTTCTTCGGTCGTGTTTCCCATTGGGGTTATCGAGGTACCGTAACATCGTCTTTCTCCAATCATCTGGTTCTACTTCAACGGCACATATTTCTATGGGATCTCCTCGTTCTAGTAGGGATGGGAGTGACATTATTCTTGTGCGTATTACGTGCGCGTGTTGGAGAGTTTGCTGATTGATCAAGGCGGGGTACGAACGTTGACCCGTGGTTGCAATTCCCACAATTCGACCTAGTTTGCCCCCCATGAGTTGTGCTCCGGAGGCGATCTAGGCGAGTTCGTCGGCGTCAGTGTTGTGGATACGTGAAATGTGTTCAAAAGTGATTCGGTCGAACGACTCGGCCAGATAGGTGGCGACCATGTGATAGGGAGCTAAAGTACAACTCATGCAACGAAACACGCCATTCAGTTGGTTAATCACAAGTTCGGAATCACCAAGGACAAGAACGCGGGGGGCCCGCAGATCGTGTAAAACATGGAGGCCGATAATGAGGGCTTCATATTCGGCCTGATTATTGGTACAGCTGAAATCTAACTTGAGAGAAAAATACCATCGGCAGTGGTCAGGCGACTGAATTGCGATACCGATACCCGCCGAGGTCGAAGTACTGGAACCATCAAAATGCATAGTCCAATGGGTATCGCGTGTGGTGACGAAACCGATGTCGACGTCGCCTCCCTCAAAACCGTAAGGGTAAGGGTGTTGGGCCAAGAAATCAGCGAGGGCTTGCCCCTTGACGGCCTTTTGGGGTACATACTGAAGGCTGAACTCGGATAAGGCGAGTGTCCATTTCCCGATTCGGCTTTTGACAATGGGCCGAGTGAGCATGTATCGGATTACGTCCGTTTGGGCGATGACCTGCGTGGCTGATGGGAGCATGTAATGCCGAAGCTTAGATGCGGCAAAAAACAAAGCTAGGCAAAGTTTTTCGACAAGTGAGTAATTGAGCTCTGGGGAGTTCAGATTTCGGCTAAGATAAAAGATCGCTTGTTCACACCTGACATTATTATCTTGCGCGAGGAGACAACCAATGGATTCAGCGGCTGCTGAAATGTATAATTTAAGGGGTTTGTTGCGACAAGGTGGAACGAGCACGGTGGGGTGGAAAGGGCCACCTTGATTTGCGTAAACGCGGTTTGATGCTCTTCGCACCATTCAAATTGGTCGGTCTCCTTTAGTTTAAGGAGCGTAGAGAATGCTTTCATCTTACCAGACGAATTGGCGATGAAACGACGGAGGAAATTTATCTGCCCGAGTAACGACTGGAGCTGTTTCTTTGTCGTCGGAGGTGGGGCGCTAATGATGGCGCGGGCTTTATTTTCGTCGACCTTGATGTCGCGATGGTGCACCAAAAATCCTAGGAAATTACCAACCGAAACACCGAAAGCACACTTGGCCGGGTTTATCTTGAGGTTGTTCTTGCGCATGCGAAGGAACGCTTAACGTAGGTCGTCCAGGTGTGTTTGACGGCGTTTGGATTTTACGACCACATCATCGATATAAACTTCGACGATTGTACCGATTAAGTCATGGAAGATCATATTCATGGCTTGTTGGTATGTGGCGTCGGCATTCTTGACGCCGAATGGCATGACTACCCATTCGTAAGTACCAAGTGCCCCAGGGCAGCGGAAAGCCGTCTTGTGGACGTCAGCTTCGGCGATGAAAATCTGGTTGTAACCCGCATGACCGTCATAAAAGATAGCAGTTCATGATTAGCTGCGGCATCAATTAATAAATTTGAGATTGGCATCGTATATTCGTCCTTGGGAGTAGCCAGATTTAGATTACGGAAATCGATGCAAATGCGAAGGGCACCGTTTTTCTTTAACACGAGGACGATATTGGCCAACCATTCGACATACCGAGCGGTCCTAATAAAACCAGCTTTTAGGAGCCGAACTAATTCTTCTTTAATGCCGAGTTGCACTTCGGTCGAAAAACGGCGAGGGGGTTGTCTAAAAGGCTTACACCCCTCCTTGATGCGGAGCTCATGCTCTACAAGGTTTCGGTCGAGACCTGGCATTTCATGATAGCTCCATGCGAAGCAATCTTTAAATTTCTGGAGTAACTTACGGAGTTCGACCTTCATGGACGGTGGGAGTAATGCGCTAATAAACAATGTTCGAGGATCATCGGCCGTGCCTACGTTAACTTCTTCTAATGGGTCCTTGACTTGAGGCCGATAATCTTCGAGTTCGGCCGGCGCAGCCTGAACTTTGTCAAAAGATAGAATGGGGCCGTTATCTGCTTCGGCCAAAAATTTGATTAAATTGATGTCGGAATGTGGTTGCTTGGTAATGGCGTACCAATGGGCCAGCAGACGTTCCATTGTAGATAAAACCGCGGCCTGACGCCGTTCTTGCGTGGTGTGCTCAATCATCGGCATTGGTGACTAAATCTGCCAAGCCAAGTCTCGCCGAATCCTGTTGGACAGTCTCGGCGCCGACCTCAATTACTTTCTGTACTGAAATTCTCGTCGGCCGCCCATCCTCGTTAAGGCCTTAGAGGGTGATGTAGCCGACGTGATCATCGTAATAGCGAGCCTGAATCATGTTGGTTTCAAATGGTTGGTTATCGGCTGGGTGGACTACGACCGATTTGCCATCCCAAAAGATGAGGGGAATGCAACTGGTTTGGTGGATCCAGTCACGGCCAAGTAATGCGTTATAGTTGGTCTTGGAATCAATTATAAAGAATGACGTCATGTGTTGACGACCGGCAATGCTAACTTCCAACGGGAGCACTCCTTTGGTCTGAGACTTATCACCAATGAAGCTGCTCATCGTGATCCCTGACAGAATGAGTTCATTATCAAAACGGCGTAAAGCCTTCATGACGGATACTGGCATAATGTTGACTGTGGCTCCATAGTCGACAAACACTTTAGAAATGGGAAATCCTTCGATGTGAGTCGTGACATACAACGGCTTCAGGTGTTGGAGATTAACCGAGGGGGAGCGGGGAAATAGTTCGGCCAGAGCCGCCTTAAGGTTGTCCCCGCCTCGGGTTTCCCTGTCATCGTCGTTTGCGACGAAGTCTACTTGTGTTGCTTCCTCGGCAACTACGTCCCCGTCCAAGAAATTCGACTGGTGGGTGCTTGGCTGGAATTCAGCTGGTAGGGCGTGGACCATACTGATCTCCATATGTTCGAGGACCGAGGGACCCATTGGATCGTGGTCGTCGTCTTCTGCAGAACTAACCACAGTAGCAGTCGGCGGAACATACTCGATCAAACTTTTGAGTTCCTCGGTAAGAACCGGTATCTGAGACGTGGGAACCAAATCGAGTGCGGGTGGGCTATTTTCCTCGACGATGTTGACTGCTGAAGACTTACGTTGGTCTTTTGTAACACGGGCTCGTTCTTCATAGGCAATACAGGCGTTCCTCGTGTTTAGATATGTATCCAACCGTGCGATCCATTTTTCCTCGTCGGCCGTGAGGCCGAAGAGCGATACAGCCGAGAAAACTTCGAAATGATAGCGCAGATGCTGAAGGTCTTCGAGCGAAAAGGGTAATTCGGCAGCGTCGATGTCTGTGTAGGGATCGACCTCAAAACCAAAGACCCGAGCCTCCCGTATATGTTGGAACCTAGCTTTAATTGCTGGGTCGGAAGTTTTCTGGATAATTTGCTCGGCATCAGGGCAAGTTAAAGCTAAGTCGAGGGCTTCCTGACACGCCTTGGGTAGTCCGTACAAATCATTGGCGGAGTATTTCTTATGAAACTCTCGCATGTATTCCAGGGATTCACCGAGGAATGAAGGGTTAAGTTGCGCCGTATTCTAATAAACGGCTCGTGCGGTGGTAACGGAGAAGATTTCCTTTCGGCCTCTTGTCTAAAGTACTCTAGACGAGCTCTCGTTTCCCCAGGCCGGAGAAGGATCTTAATACGTTTCTCAGATTCCTCAATGGTGGTTTTGAAACCGGCAGCTGCTACTTTCTTCCCTTCGGCTAACTCGGTCATGATAGTCGGGGTTGGCCGTTCACTAATGTCTTCCACGGTCTTTTTTGGTTGCCACTGGTTGGTCGGGCTGGCCTGCGCTTCTCGTCGCCGAGCCATGCAATCTATCCGTTGACGACGACATTTTTGGGATTTGGACAGCGCCGTATATAAGCCAATCGGAGAATTGTAACTGTACCAGCGTTGATCCGATGTCCTGGGTGGTTTGAAAGTTTTGCGATCGGATGGTGAACCCGAACTGTTGGTATTGCGCGAGTAATAATCCTCATTGTAGAAAGGTGCGTCGAAATCCAGACGCCGCCTGACCGAGGTCTGGTCTTTCGGCCGTACTTGTGGGCCGAGTCGATTAAACACTTGACGTCATGGACCTAATCCCTTTGATGATGTTGTAGGGGCCGTGGGTGGTGTTGAAAATGTCTTCTTCCCAGGTTCAACTGGTGTTTTACAATGGTCACATAAAACCTTTGATCCATGAGTTTCGTCGGAACTTGACCTCGTCATAGGCTCATCGGCGGGTGGCCCCGATTGCTCCGTTGGTGGTGCATTTGAAAATATATCAAGCTTTAGTCTTGTGCGACCATTCCGTTGACGGACATGCTGCACCGGGACGTATTCGGCCTTCCCTTTGTTTTTAGGAAGGTGAGCATCCACCATCCCAATCATTGTTGAAGGGAAAAGATTAACGTCGACCGCCATCTGCTTTTCCTGGAAATTTTAACTTTCTTTTTTCGATCCAACTTTGAATTGTGTCCCGGAACACAACACAATTATTGGTTGCATGCTTATTAGATATTATAATACTTGCAGTATATCTTTCCTTTTAATTCATCGGCTTTAGGGATAGTATGTCCCGGCCGAAGCTTGATGATTTTTGCTGTCAATAATTGATCGAAAATTGCATCAGCTTTGGTGATATCAAAAGTGTATACTTTTGATGACTTGCTCATTTCCTCGGCGGCCAAACGGGTTTTGGTGTCTTAGGAATTCACTTGCGCTAAAGCCTTGCAAACATAGGGTTTGTCTATTACTATCTCGGCCGCATCCACACTAGCATACTGAGGGTCTTCACTTTCGGCCGATGCATAGCTAACCGTGGGATTTTTATACAACGTCCCCCGGGATGGTGACTTTGATATCTTTTCTTCTCGAAGCAGATAATCATATTGTTCAACGTGTTGAGCAAGTTCGTACATATCTCGAATATTTGCCCCCAGAAACTTCTTTTTGTACTCCACATCTAATCCGTTGAGGGCAATCCTGACGAATTCCACTTCGAGGAGTGGTACTCGGCACCAATTCCTGGCTGACTTAAACCTTGTTAAGTACTCCATTGGAGATTCGTCGGATGCTTGAGCCATCCTGGCCAATGATGATACGGACATCTCCATCCCTGGCCGATAGAATTGTTCATGGAACTTTTCGACTAACTCTTCCCAACTCTGCACAGAATTGGGTGGAAGATTAATGTACCAGGCGAAAGCTGAGCCTGTCAGTGAAAACTTAAACAACCGTAGTTTGTAGAAGTCGCTATTGACGTCTCCACACTGCGCTGTGAACTGAGCCACATGTTCTAATGAGGATAAAGACGATTCCCCAACGAAGAGGCTGAAATTAGGGATCTTAAATCCTCGTAGGTATTCAAACCTTTCTACATAAGCCGGGTATAGATGGATGAATTTTGGAAACTTCGGCCCTTTCTTCAGGGCCGAATCAATCATTCTCTGGACTTCGATCATGTTTACGGAAGCGGCTTCTTCTCCCTGGCTTGGTCCCTCGGATTTATTTCCTGGTCCACCTCTTCTTTCTAAGGTGATTGGTTGCGGCCGGGCGGACCCTCTCCCGGCTGGTATGGGCACATTCGTCGAAAGCTGCCGAGGTTGGCCGACCTGGCCATCTTCGAAGGCTTTACTAACCAATAGTTCAAGCATTATGGTTTGTGTATCGTTGTTACTTCGTATTGCTTCTAGCAAATCATTCATCTTTTGACCAATCGACTGCTCGACCTCACGATATTGTTCATCCAGTCGTCTCCAAAGGAATGTCCTAGTTGGTGGATCGGAACCTTCCCCACCATCGTCGTCACAATCTTCCACAATCCCTTCCACAAACATTCCAGCCGTTTGATTCGGGACTGCTGGGTTGTGAGGTTGTCCGCCGAGATAGATTTCATTTTCTCGGCGTGTTACACTTGTGGCCTCGGGCGGCGCAACAATGATCGGATTTTTTGTAGGGTGCAAATCCTGCCCAAGGCCTTGCACTGGCAAGTCAGTTGTTGACTTTCCCATGGTTGTTTTTTTCTTTGTAGACCGTGTTTCAACGGTCATGAACTCCGAAGGTTTAGCACAAATGTCCCACTGGGTGTGCCAAAATGTTGACTCTAAAAATTACAAAACCTAAGTGGCGCGCAGGCCGAGTAACTAATAAGCTAACTACGTCCTTCGGTCGAATGCGGGGCGTGCCAACTCGTCGGCCGAGCATGGCCGAGGAGTAAAATTTGGTGATGTAGCTTTGAGCGCGTCGGTGACTTCTCTATCTTGCGATTGCGACCGAGGAAGGAACACTCTCGGTCTCTGGGTTCTATAGCCTGAAGACAAGGCTGCTATCTGCGGAGTTCACAAATCGTCAGAGCCCGATTCGGTCACTGTGATTATATTCGTAAGAGTATAAGCACGTCGAATCGAGACCAAACTATATGGGCACAGGTACTCAAACGTGATGTACGTCTTGATGGTAAACGTGGTTCGGCCGTCGGAATGCCGAACCCTGAAACTCACTTGTGAGTATCCAATCATAAAACCACTTGGCGTCTAATACGTCGAGCAATGCAATTCGTAACACCTGACTATGCCGAGAAGGCTAGCAAGGTGACCTCTGCCAATAAAGGTTCGAAAACCCCTCTCAGCCGAGACTTAGATAGATAATCGGTCGACCTCGACGCAGTGCTGTTTATCCAAACTGAAGGTGCTTCTCGGTCGGGTGCTTCCACAGTGCTGTTTATCCAAACTGAAGGTGTGTCGGCAGGAAAAGAAAAAGGAAAAATCTCAAGGTGTTTGAGAGGTTTTGCGCAGGGCAATTGTATGCTGATTTTTTAAGGGCTTTTCTGTTGCATGATTTCTTGTATTTATAGTACCCCATTCCTTGCAACCAATTCTGATTTGGATTGGGAGTCCTTGTCCCATTTCGACTCTAACTCGAACAAACCTACTCCCACTGGGATTCTGAACTTTCCTTCTTTTCGAGACTCCATTCATTGCCGGTCGAGAATCCTGGTCGCACCAGAACTTCCTCGACCTTTTCTATTCATCCGGACTACTTAGGATAGGATTTGGCCGATCCTGCCAGCTGGCCCGGATTTATTATTCGGCCCATAGTATTTGTCATCACCTTGGGCCGAGCACATCCTGCTGCTCGACCCAACAATAGTATTTTGGGCCCAAACAATAGTACATGTCGAAAACTGACCGCACGATATACGATGAACGGTCATGATTTAAGGATCCTCAAAATCCTCACAAAGAGGATCGAAAGAGGATCCTCCTAGGATAAATTGGTCATTGACCTTGATAGTTGTTAGCTTTTGTTATTTTTTATTGGGCTGATCTACTTTGCCTATTAAGTTTAGATAATGATGAATGAGGATCCTCTCCGGATCCTCTTTCTAAGGATCGTAGGGATCCTCAAATCATGTCCGTTCATCGTACATCGTGCAGCCAGAAATAATTTTAACTACTTTATTTAAAATTAAATATGAATAGTACCTGACAAAAACTGACCGCACGATATACGATGAACGAACACGATTCGAGGATCCGAAGAGAATCCTCCTAGGATAATGATATGCTCATGCTATCAAGGTAGTTTTGTCAGTCTAATATTACGATCTACATGACACGCTCTGATTAGACGTGATTATTTATGCTTCCACTTATATCATTGGAGATGTCTAAAGATTTTGAGGCCATGTTGTCAATTGTGAAGTATTACTCAACAAACCTGGCCCAATTTCTTTGGTGGTTAACGTTTCAAATATGAAGTTTCGATCCATGTAAAACAAGAGACTTTCAATTGTCGATTCCTATTGGTGCACAATGGATATATTAAGAACAATGTTCGGAAGACCAAAATTTTAAACCAAAATACGTGTCAATAGTAAGAAATAAGCACATTAATCGATATTTAATTACTAATCCAATTATCCACAACCACATCATTCAGTTTGTAAAGGGTTTTAAAAAATTTGGTCTTCCTAGAATTATTCATATATCAATGTGAATATGATAAAGGCTTGCCAGTAAATTGGCAATATAAAGATAGAATTATCCTTTTTTTATTTTTTTCTTTTGATATTTTTCAATTCATTTGATCCGACGGTCAAGAATTGAAAGTAGTGTATAGAAAAAAAAAAAAAAAAAAAAAACCCCGAGTCTATTGGGTCATGTCAACATGACTTTTGTTCGTTTAAAATACTCCACCAAATATTTTTGTCATTTTCAATGATTGCTTTTATCCTTAGAGTTAAGGATCAATCGGTGTTGGATATTAAAATAGAAAACTAATGAAAAAGAGTTTCAAATCTTTTCGTTTCAATAAAAAATCATCCATTAACTTTATTTAATGATAAGGGACGAAATAATAAATAAAAAATACATAAAAAACACCACATGTGCTGGTGCGCATACACCCCACCCCACCCCCCATTTCCACTTTTTTTCTCCCAATTATTAGCTATCATTAAGACATTATTATTGTTGTTGAAGTCATATTTAGAATAGAAATGTGATTGTGTAAATCATAGTAGATATGATAATGTATTTTATATTCCTATTAGGAGTTGATTACCTATTAAATGTTGTAATCCTAAAGGGAAAGGTTTTTACTTGTCCTACTACTATAAATAAAGGCACAATGGGATGAATCAAACACACCTCACAATTAAATCACTCTCTCTTCTCTCTAATTGTGGGCGGCCCCCCTCTTTCTAAACCCTAGATCATTCAATCAAATAGGATTACAACAAGTTATCAGCACGCTCTTGCCAGAAGCTGAAGAATTGATGCATTGTAGGAGGAGGCTATCATCCACAAAATTCAAAGGATTATTCGTTTTCTGCTAATTAGGTACACTTAAAATAAAAGAAGATATTTGAAATGTCCACGAAGCTTTAAAACATTCCCCATGATGCATACCCCTCTATGTTTATATTTTCCTTACAATATATATATATATATATATATATATTATATATATTTGTTTCATGCATCACACAATTAAATTGTTATGTGGAATATGTGAGTCAATGTATAAACTTAAATTAGAAGCATATTTAGGGTTTCCTAAACCCTAGGTTCAAAAAATTTTGGGTAATCTTTGGCATCACCGTGGCAACACCACAGCATCACTGTGGATGGCATTGACAATTTAGATCATCTACGCAGCTCTTTCTGGGCCTGCTGCTCTTTCTCAGACAGAACCAAGCCTCGACTTAAGTTCCATGTCGCATAGGCCTACAGCTCTGCTCATTTGTCTCAGCCCACGGCCTGCACGCCGCAACCTTTATGGTTACTGGGCTTTGCAACAGCCTTGGCCTGCACACATACAGCCAGACCATTGCGACTGGGCTTCTTATGCCAAACCCACAGGCCAACTTTCACTGGACTTTGTCCTGTGCCCTCCCCTAGGCCCAAAATTGAAACCTAGTTGCGACTAGGATTTCTCCCTCACCCCTGTGGCCTGTAGTCCACTCCCGAGGCATTTTTTAGGCCCTGGCCATTACTCAAGGCACCCAACCCTAGCCCAATTATTTTTGGAGCAATATTTTTTGACCCAAATGCTATTGTTTTAGCATTCTAAATAATTTTAACCCGTATGTTAATATTATTTTTTCTTCTACAATCGACCTTGTATGGCTCGATTTATTGAATTAATTAAAAGTGACCTGTAGTCTATTAATCTGATAATGAATCCAAAATTATTGACCTGAAGATCACTTTTGGACATTAACGATTCAATAATTTATTTTTATATTTTGAACCGTCACATACTTTTGTAGTAACGAAGCTCTCACACTTGAGTTCCCGAAGAACCTCAAATCCACTATATCTAAATTAGTATATTGCATTATGTGTTTCTTGCAAGAACCTCTCATTATGAACTAATTGTTCATAAAACTAAATTGAAACTGTAGTTTCAAATTTAGTGCCTTTGAAACCTGAAGTTTTCATTCAAAACATACCACATGAAACCTGTAGTTTTCATGCATAAATTAAACCAATACATGTTTATAGAACTTGTATGTTCTACGATATATGTCTATGGCTTACCATATGACTAATTACGTTTTTCCGTCCGTCTTAGGGACATGTTGAACTTGAACAAGCTCGATTTCTCCGCTCTAGAAGTCTCTGGAAGAAACTATCTGAAGTGGGTTCAAGACGTGAAACTCCATCTGATTGTAAAGGGTAGTAGAGCCGCCATCAAGACATCCGTCGCTGACAAACCTGTTGACGAAGCTCAGAAGGCTACTACAATGATCTTCTTTCGAAGACACATCCATGATGCACTACAGACTGAGTATCTCGCTGAGGAGGACCCACGCACCCTTTGGCTTGCTCTGGCCGACCGTTTCGATCATCAGAAAGACATATACTTGCATGAAGCAACACATGACTAGTAGCATCTTCGCTTCCAAGACTTTAAGTCTGTGAATAAATACAACTCTGAAGTTTGTAGAATTCGTTCACTGTTGAAATTCTGTAAAGTGGAACTAACCGAATCAGATCTCTTGGAATACCTATTCTACCTTCCATGCCACCAATATTGTCCTGCAGCAACAATATAAGGCATAAAAATTCAGCAACTTTTTGGATTTGATCTCTATTTTACGTATCGCTGAAAAGCAGAACCAGAGTTTAATGAAGAATCATCAATTTCGACCCACTGGCTTGAACGCCAGACCTGAAGCACATGCGACCCATTCTAGCAAACATAAACAACGAAATCATCGTCGTGGCTATGACAATGGGTGGCAAGCCCCACCATGGGCCTAAGGTCAACAGAGTATAGCACCTAAGGGAAGAAATGTGACCTTAGCAGCGTCCACCACTCACCCATAAGGCACTTTAAGAACAATGGCAAAGTTCCCGTTCAACCTGCTTCTACTGAACTGGACATGTGCTATCGCTATGGATCAAGGGATCATTGGTCACGCATATGCCGAGCTTCCCTTGAGGCTATTGCCAAGTATCATTCCCGTCGTGAGTTTAACTTTGCACATGTGGATTATCCCGGAAGATGCAACTACATCAGTGAAGATATAGGAATTTCAGGAGGCGTTAACGCCTATGGATGAATAAATTAGCCATGTTTTTAGGGTGTTTACCCCTAGTGGCCGAACCCACTAGGAGTGGCCGGCCCCTACCCCCCGTATTTTAATTTTGAACAATTTTTCTAAGTATTTGGAATAATTTGTTTGGTTTTGGTTTGTTTTGAATTATGGATTGTTATTTGAATGGATATTATTTTCTCGAATTGTTTAATTGAATGAATGGACTTATATTTATGCATGTGACCAATTCAATCAATTTATTTCTATGTATGTCTAGAGAGGAAGTTAGTTGTTTGGCAGATAGTGCAACCACGCACACCATCTTGCGTGAACGACACTATTTTACTAACTTAATACCAAGAAAGCTCATTTGACAACTCTCTCAAGCCCATCCAACCTAATTGAAGGATACGGAAAGACATATATCATGTACTCTATTCTCTACGTTCTGGAAAAAAAGTTGTTGAGTTTTAGAGACATTCAAGATAATCAATATCATAGTAAAACCACTAAAGATCATGGTTCTGAATTTCTTTGTATCACTTTGTACGAATATGGTCAGAAGCATATTCATGAGAAGTTAGAATGTTTGCTGAGTGGGTTGTACATCACAAACATTCGCGGCACAGAAGCCCACAGTGTGGTCGGCACTATGCCTGAGTTCTAGGACACTTTGTTGCTTTGGCATAATCGTTTAGGACATCTGGATGTGACATGATGCACCGTATCCTCAAATCTTCACACAGGCATAAGTTACATCCCTATGTTGGACTTCCGCCATGCAAAGCATGTTCTGTAGGGAAGTTGCATACTCAACCCTCATATACAAAGATTATTCATGGCCCCCCTCCTAAATTTTCCAAAGGATTCAAGGGGACATTTGTGGACTTATCCAACCAACCTGCAGACCATTTAGATACTTTATGGTGTTTGTTGATGCATCGACATGATGGTCACATGTTTGCCTATTATCCATACGCAATGCCGTGTTTGCTAAACTCCTAGCTCAAATTATTAAGCTAAGGGGTCACCACCCTGATTATCTGATTAAGTCAATTCGATTGGATAACGTTGGAGAGTTTACGTCCCAGACTTTTGACGATTATTGCATGTCAGTAGGGATTGATGTGGAACATCCTGTACCCCATGTTCACACCCAAAACGGCTTGGCAGAAGCTTTCATAAAGCACCTTCAATTGATAGCTCGGATTGGTTATGAGAACCAAACTGCCGGTATCTGCCTGGGGCTATGCAATATTGCACATAGCTATGTTGGTCTGCCTGAGGCCCACCGCTACTCAACGACATTCACTGTTGCAGTTGGTCACTAGATACGAGCCTGACATCTCGCATTTACGTTTGAGTGCACCATTTATGTGCCAATAAGCACCGTCGCTATGTACCAAAATGGGTCCTTAGAGAAAAATAGGAATCTATGTCAGTTATGATTCGCCATTAATTGTTTGCTACTTAGAACCCTTGACAGGAGATCTCTTTATCGCACATTTTGTGAATTGTCACTTTGGTGAGACAGTTTTCCTGTCGTTAGGAAGAGATAAGCACACTAACATTCTTGTAGAACGTCGTGAATTGTTATGGCATGCTTCCACTATGTCTCACTTAGATCCCTGCACTGTCCAGTCTGAAACTGAGGTGCGTCAAATTATAGATTTTCAGAGCATTGCTCAAAACATGCCGGATGCTTTTAATGATTTAGCAAAGGTAACAAGATCACATATACCCGCTGCAAACACACTTGCAAGGATAGATGTACCCCACCTACGTCAACAACCCGCTTGGGAAGGCCAGACTGTCACATCCCGGCCCGGGCGGGACCACTTTCTGGGCCTGACTCCACTGTAACATGATATTGTCCACTTTGGGCCCCCAGCACACCCTCATGGTTTTGTTTCTGGGAACTCACACGAGAACTTCCTGATGGGTCATCCATCCTAGGAATGCTCTCGCGCGCTACTCGCTTAACTTCAGAGTTCTTACGGAACCCGAAGCCAGTGAGCTCCTAAAAGGCCTCGTGCTAGGTAGGAATGGAAATATACATATAAGGATCACTCCCCTGGGTGATCTGGGATGTCACACAGACCATCCTCTAAGATGGGGAGGCCGCACTTTCCACGCGGCAAGGTACATTGACGATTAGCCAATCATCTGCTCCGACCCTAAAGCATGGCAGACCCCTTGGTTCCAAGGATTCACAACTCTAGAAGAGAAAATGGCACCAACTAGTGACACTAGTTTGAATCTGACCATTGCTTACTCATCCGTTCCAACGCATGAGGTTATTCTAGATTAGAGTGATGTTTCAGACGAAATATGCCGGCTTCTCGAGAATCGCAGGATTTCGGTCCACTACTCAGTATTGGATGAGGTTTGGAATAGGAATGAGATGATCGTCGATGATGCATTTGCGTACTCAGTAGCTACTGATATCATTCTTAGCGATGACATTGAACCACATTTCATCGATGAATGCCGACGTATAACCAATTGGTCAAACTGGAAACAAGCAATTTAGGTCAAACTCGATTCGCTCACGAAACGTAAGGTATTTGGACTTATCGTTCCTACACCACCATGCGTGAAGCTCGTTGGCTACAAGTAGGTTTTCATGAGGAAGCGTAATGAGAAGAATGAAATTGTGAGATACAAAGCACACCTCGTAGTGCAAGGTTTTTCTCAGCATTCTGGGATTGATTACGAGGAAACGTATTTCCCCTGTAATGGACGTTATAACGTTCCGCTACCTAATCAGCTTGGTAGTTTCCGAAAAACTGAATATGCAACTTATAGACGTGGTAACCGCGTATCTCTATGAGGATCTAGGTACGGAAATATACATGAAAGTTCCAGAAGTACGTCCATTAACTCGTTCAAATAGTTCTAGACCACAGAACACTTTTTCAATTAGGTTGAGGAAGTCACTCTATGGATTGAAACAATCTAGACAGATGTGGTATAACCGTTTGAGTGAATATTTGACAAGTCAGGGTTATGTGAACAGCGAACTATGCCCATGCGTGTTCATAAAGAAGTTACATTTCGGATTTACAATCATTGCAGTTTATGTCGAGAACATGAACCCCATTGGGACTCCTGCAGAGCTTGAGAAATTGTTGCAAACTTGAAATCGAAATTCGAGATGAAGGATCTTGGGAAAATTCAATATTGTCTTGGCTTGGAGATCAAGCATTGTTCGGATGAAATCCTAGTACATCAATCGAACTACACCCAAAAATTGTTGCGTCGTTTTAATGAGGATAAAGCAAAGCCTAAGAGTACACCCATGGTCGTTCGGACTCTAGATGCTAAACGAGATCCCTTCCTTCCAAAGGAGGATGAAGAAGAGATTTTAGAACCCGAAGTTCCTTACCTAAGTGCAATTGGGGCTTTATTGTACTTGGCTCAGTGCACTAGACTTGACATCTCCTTCGCTGTTAATCTTTTGGCAAGGTATAGTAATGCGCCCACACGTAGGCACTAGAATGGTGTTAAAGACATTTTCTGCTACCTCAAGGGTACTACAGATTTGGGCTTGTTCTATACCTGTAAATCTCCGAGTGTTGTTGCCCCTTATGGTCCTTGAATTGATTCTCACCTTTTTGGTTACACAGATGTTAGATATCTGTCTGACCAACATATGGCACGTTCTCAAATGGGTTATGTCTTTACTGTTGGAGACACCACTATATCTTGAAGGTCTAGCAAGCAAATGGTAGTTGCGACTTCGTGATAGGAGCATATTCATGCGACTTAATTAGCTTGTTCTCGTGCATTTATGTTGCGTTTATTTAGCTATTGTAGTGTTTAAGGCCACTTTTGTGTATTTTCAGATTAAAAGGCCAAAGGGTGCAAGAAGATGCAAATTGGAGTCTTTTGGAGCGAATGAGGAATGAATGAGTTGAAGACTTGAAGAAACGATGAATTCCTACTCCAACGATGAATTCTTACCAAAATGAGGAATCCTACTCAAACAAGGTTTCCTACTTGAAGTAGGAAAGTTAACCCTAGGTTTCCCGTTTTGGTAACCTTTCCTAAACTTAAACGTCCATATTTTCTAGCCACTTTGACGGCCTTATAGGCACTTTAGGACACAAAACCAAGGCCCTAGCCCCATTTCCCTAATAACCCTAGCCGCAAAACCCCATCCTTTTTCTCACATCATGCAGCCACAAAACCTATTTTACAATTTAGCCGTGGCCCCCCCCATTTAATTATCACCCTAATAAACCATACATTAGTTTTCTACCCTAAGCCGTGCCTCCCATTTTATTATTTCACCCTAATTCATGCAGCCACCATCCCATTTATTGTATTCCCTTTGCGGTGCATTCCATGATATTTCATCTTAATATTCAGCCCATTATCCCATTTTTTGGCTTTTAGCCGCAAGCATCCATACACCCTAATTCTAGCCCAAAAACCGTGCAGCCACATTCACCCTAATAAACATAAAAAAATCATTCAAAGAGGCAGCCACCAACCCATTAAAAAAACCCTTCAATCCGTGCATCCATTCCACTCCATAATCATACATCATTCATCCATCCCGCAGCCACCATTCTCCCCAAAACTGTGCAGCCACTTCCACATATTCCAAATCTGCCGCAGCACCACCATCCATTCTCCCTCCATTACAAACCTTCCAACACCACCCCACAACCTTGCCGCACCATTAAACCACCATAAATCCATTCCCAAACCAGAAACTCATCCAAAAACCACCCACAACCAATCTGCCGCAGAAGGAGAAGAGGAAAGAGGAGCTTCGACGCGCACCAATTCACGTGGATTCGTTGGGCGTTCTAGGTGTAATCAATCCTTTGTGCTTTATGTTTAAATTCATTTGTAATTCTCTTTTTGTGAACATGAGAGGCTAAATCCCCCTAGTTAGCTAGGGGGTGATTCGAAACCATGTTTATGCTTGCAATATGAATTGATTACTTTTGGTTGGAATTTCATGAATGATGGATTCAATTTGTTTAACTGCTTGATCGATAACTTATTTATGTATGTTGATTGAGAGTGCACGCTTAATTTTCATGCATTAATATGACGCTAGAATATAAGTGAATTTCACCTAATAGTTATGAACTTATTTTCACAAGTAGTGGAGGTTGCTTATAAACAATCGCGTTAAATAAATTCTTGGCATAAGTTTCATGCAATCATAGTAACGAATGCCTTGTCAATACTTATAGTTTTCATAATGCTTAATGATTCTTGCTTGTATCTCTATTATGCAATTCATGTAGGGAACTTGTGGGGAATGCTTTGGGTTGTCGCATGCAATCATCCAATTCATTAACTTAAGGAAAACTTGACGGTTAATTTAAGCGGACCTAATTAACTCGGAGTGTTGAGTTTCATAATTTATCGAAAGACCAACTGAAAATCATTTTGTATGCAAGTGTAACATGTGTGGAGAAGAACCTTCTAGCTAGCATTCATTCCATATTTCATCATATTCATATTTAAATTCTGCCTTTAAATTACAATTTGTGCATTTAATTTATTTTCGTCAAAATCTCAAACCCCCTTTACTTTAGTGTCCAATTTAGTTAGAAAGTGTCTTAGTTTGTGTTCATTAGTGTTTTGTATTCTTTGAGTCTTTTGATTTGTTTTAGTGTTTTATTGTTTAGTTTGCATTCTTTGAGTCTAGTTTAGTGTTTTTAATGTTTATTTCACGTTTTTGAGTCAATCTCCAAGTGATTTTGCAATCCCTCCTAATCCCCGGTTAAGAACGATCCCTACTTATTCATATACTACAATTGTCACAAGAGGGTTTTAATTTGTGTGCTTACTTTGTTCGCATCACTTCGTCTAACCATGCTGAGATTTTCGCCTTGCATGAAGCATCGTGTGAGTGTTTTTGGCTGAGAAAAGTTATGGAACATATTCAAAGCACTAGTGGTCTTACATCAAAGGAGACAATACCAAGCACATAGCGCCAAAGTTCTTTTACTTACCCCAGCAATAGCAGCATCAGAATATTGAAGTAAAAAAAATCCGTTTCCAGGACAACCTGGCCAATCTCTTTACCAAGTCATTGCCCAAGTCTACATTTCAGAAGCTCGTCCAAGGAATTGGTATGCATAAATTATCTAAGTTGAATCACTTATAGTTCTCGTATTTAGAAATTATGTCTAAATCAGGGGGAGTATCTAGAAGCATACTCACATGATCTTAATGTACTCTTTTTCCTACGATTAGGAGCATTTTTCCCACTAGGTTTTTGCTACCTAATGAGGTTTTAATGAGGCACCCCTCCTGGGATGATCATACTCTATTGAGTTCACTACCTTCGTCCTGTTTGACGTTTGTTTAAAGACATGCATACTTCTCGCTTTTCTCCTTAGTCTATGGGTTTTCCCTATGCCTTGGGTTTTACCATAGCGAGGTTTTTGTGAGTTTTACTACAAATGCATACTTCAATTAAATTTGAGACTCGAGATCACCCGTTGTGCCGATGACTTCATCAACTATTCTACCTTATTTGCTGAAGATCTGATGCGATGCTTATTGAGTATTTACACACTTAAGGGTGATTGTTGCAGTCATATTTAGAATAGGAATGTGATTGTGTAAATCCTAGTAGATATGGGAATGTATCTTATATTCCTATTAGGAGTTGATTACTTATTAAATGTTGTAATCCTAAAAGGAAAGTTTTTTTACCTATCCTACTACTATAAATAAAGGCACAATGGGGGTGAATCAAACACTCCTCACAATTAAATCACTTTCTCTTCTCTCTAACTGTGGCCGGTCCCTCTCTCTCTCTAAACCCTAGATCGTTCAATCAAACAGGCCTACAACAATTACTAGTTTTTTTTTTTGTTTTGTTTTTTTTTTTTATTATTATTATTATTATTATTATTTGCATAGAATAAGAGAAAGACTTCAAATTGAATTACATTTTCCCAATTAATTTTTGTGGCGTTGTTTCCCAATAGTAGTCAAGATGACGAGAGATTTTTCAATGTGCCCAGAACACGGAGTGATACATCACGTCTCTAGACAAGTGGTGTCACACCCCAATCCCAACATACGATCAGGATTGACACGTGACGTCACCACATTCCTGTTTATCTATCATGTCTCGCCTCTAAGACAAGACCAAAACACAATCAATATTTAACCAAGCATTCATTTTCTTTTATTTCATGGCGGCATCTAACCTTAACGTTAGACTGCCTACGTACCCTAAGAAGGGATAAAGCCATTCATAGTTCACCAATCACTAAACTCAGACATTTATCCCAGTGCATTCTAACAGAAAGGCATAACATTCCTCAATTAATTATTGGGACTTAACAAGCATGAATTACTAGATTCAGGGCTACATAACAAACCCACATGAAAATTAAGATTTCTATTTCATCCATCTTATAAATCACTATGTTTCAACTTAATACCGCAATTTATAGCATGCAACATCTCAAAGACAACCAACGAAGCACAATATTATTCTCTAGCCATATTGATCAACGAATCTGATCATAGTAATAACAATCATATCCAACATCATTCCACAATCACTCCAATTAATCAATCCCAAGAATAAAAGATGTACGATATTAACATTTAACTACATTAATCAATCAATAAGATCTCATATCAATCCATGAAATTTAATAAAGGAATTCTACATAATTCCCTGCCTGGATTCCAAGTAATAACATGATAATTCTAATTTATAAACACAACGTCTATTGTGAGCAATTCCTATAAACTCGAATCTAGGGTCAAACTAACCTTATGGTAATGAGTAAGAGTAGGGATTCAAGACCACTCAACGAAATCTAACTAAAATATGATCACCTATCGAAATGTACCAAGTACAACTAATCCTCATCACCCCAAGAATGCGTATGGTCCCCCATTGTGGATATACCAAGTAGAACCATAAATATAATCTAATCGTGCAGGCAGTGATCACCTATCGCGGATATACCAAGCATGATCACCCCCGAAATACGTATGATCCCCTATCACAGAAATACCAAGCAGGACCACATCCTAACTCTAGGTAATGATCACCCATCGTGGATATACCAAGCAGAACCACATCCTAACTCTAGGTAATGATCATCCATCATGGATATACCACACATGATCACTCCTAGAATACATATGGACCCCTTATTACAGATAATTGTGACGTGCAGGCGGTGATCACCCATCGTGGATATACCAAGCATGATCATCCCTGAAATAGGTATAGTCCTCTATCGTGGATATACCAAAAAGAACCATCCATGTACCATTACTACATGGTGCAATTAGATCAACACAAAACCACCTTACCCCTATCTCAACCCCTTACAACGTAAGTGCCTGCATCATCAATTTCTCATGACCACTAACTAACATGTCACACAAGCATACAAGTTCTATAAAATACTTCTAACAGGATTCTAGGCTTACATTATCATAATAGTTACCATATATGTCATTCATATTATCAAGAAGATAAATACACATCTATATCACAAAGGCATCCCAGACGCGTAAACTGAGGTATATATTACCTAGGATAGCTCACTAATCGATATAGGCTCACTAAGCCCTACTTAGCCTCTAGTAACTAATTTTAGTATTCAAGAATGATTAAGAGCATTTTGATCAAAATCAACCCTAGTAGATCAATCAGGAAGATCTTCCCACCAGATTTCCAATCCTTAAGTTCCTCAGGCCCTCAAATATTACGTATAATAACATATTAAAGTTTCGTAACGATCTAACGGTTGGATCATCGATTGTTATAATGATTAAGTGGCAGCCTCTAACAAAAATATGTCTAAATGAAGGGATTTCATGAACTGATGTCACATATGGATTCGAGGTATTAAATTTAGCCTAGAAAGACAAAGTTAGACCATTGGCCATGCGCCACCACATGCGACGGTTCTTGGCGAACGGAAACCCAATTTTCCGACTAACTCCAAAAATTACCAAGTTTTACAAAAATATAGAGTACATCTAGGGGAATAATTTTCATACTTGGGCCGAAGTCTAATTCGGCCGGAAAATATCTGAAAACCACCTCGATGCATAGGGTACCCTAAAAATGGTGTTCTCGATTCAACGCCAAAACGAACTTCGACGCCTCACCAATGCTTGGGCCTTGCTCTTGGGGTTGAGGGGAGACTATTGGTGGTGGTGATCGACGGTAATCGTTGTCAGAATCACCAAAAAAAGGGAAAACTCATCGGACAAACTAGAACTTTATGGCTTCGATTTGAAAAATTGGGTCAAGAATTTAAAAATCTAACACCGTAGAGACATTGGGCTCGCCAAGAGCTTTTCATAGACATCGACACTAAGAAATCCCGTCCCTAGATTTCACTAGTTTAAAATTAAGTATTTCGTATTCTTAGTTTCGTCGTGTTTGTATTTGTGACGTATAATTTTTTTCGATAAGTAAAAGGATGAAATTGTCCCTATTGTATTAAAAGGGATTCTTCATGGATGTATTTGATCCTTTCATGATTTTCCAGATTTCTTTTCATATTCGGATAGTACGTCATGTTACGGATGCGTGGACGCAAACGAAATGTAATTTGAAGTTATAACGAAAGAGTTATAAACGAACAAAGTTAAGGGCAAAATGATCATTTGACCATTACCTAGAAGGCTCCAGATTTGCTGGAGCAACAATCTGGGTGCCACATATATGATTGAGATGGGACGATGAAAAGAGAAATGAGGGAAATGAGTGGAGAAACTAGCGAATCAGATAGGAGGACAAGAGGGAAAGGAGAGAAGAGAGGAGAACCAAATCTTCCTTTGACTCATTTTTCAACCGTGCCTCGGTTCTAACCCTGAAGCTTAACATGATTTTCCACCATCTTTGTGGCAGTTTTTCTAGGAAAGCAGGGCTCTCCACCACCACCAAATCATTTCCCCTCCACTTTGCCTTCAATCTCCAACCAAACTTCACGAGTTTTGACTTTGGTTTTGCAAGGAACCCACTAATGGGTCCGAGTGATTCTCGTTGGTGATCCATCATTTGTGAAACACTTTCCTTCAATCATCACCACTATTAGCCTTCTATTGAGACCAGGAGCAAAGCCCAAACGATTTTGGGGGTGGCGACGAGTGGTCAGTGGGCCAATGATACCTTTTTAAGTTAAATTAGATGTCCTGATTTCAGATTAATATCTGCTTGATGTGATTTGATTGTTTGAACCTATTTTCATTATGGTACACCACTTGATCATTATATGAATCAACGATCCGATTGTTGAATCATCACCAAACTTTAATGTGTTATAGTACGTAGTATTTGAGGACATAAGAAACTTACGGATTGGGAATCTAACGTATAGATCTTCCCGAATTGAACTTCTAAGTTAATAAAACCAACGTTGACCACCTCTTAATTTTAGCGATTGACGAGATTCGACCGTTGGAACAAAAATTTAGGATATTGTTCTAGAATATTAATGAGATTCTTGGGAAGTTACGGATCAGAAATCCATGGGCGGATGTTCCATATAAAATTATATAGGGTTGTGGGCCCTATCGTTGACAGAGAATTGACTTTTAGTCAATATGTTATGAATTGATCTTAAATATTGAAATTAGTAATATTAGAGACTGTGTAGGGCTTAATGGGCCTATATTGGTTAGTGAGTTATCCCATATAATATATACCTCGGTTTATGTGTATAGGACGTCTTATTGTGATATATATGTGTATTTACCTTCTTAATAATATGAATGATATGTATGATAACTATTATGACAATGTGCGCCTACAATCCTATTAAAAATATTATGTAGAACTTATATGCTTATGCGACATGTTAGTTAGTGGCCATAGAGGTTGAGGTAGGGGTAGGTTGTGTGTTGAATTTACTGCACCATGTAGCAGTGGTACATGGATGGTCCTATTTGGTATATCCGCAATAGGGGACCATACGTATTATAAGGGTGATCATGCTGATCACCACTTGCACGATTAGACTGTGCTTATGGTTTTGCTTGGTTTGTCCACAATGGGGGACCATATGCATTTTAGGAGTGATCAAGCTTGGTATATCCGTGATGGGTGATCACTACCTAGAGCTATAGGATACAGTCTTGCTTGGTATATCCGCAATGGGGGACTGTTAAGGGTGATCATGCTTGGTATATCCGCGATGGCTGATCACTGCCTACGTTATTAGACTATGCATATGGTTTTGCTTGGGTTATCCGCAATGGGGGACCATATGCATTCTAGGAGTGATCATGCTTGATATATCCGCGATGGGTGATCACTACCTAGAGTTAGGATGTGGTTCTACTTAGTATATCCATGATGGGGGACCATATGAATTTCAGGGGTAATCATGCTTGGTATATCCGTGATATGTGATCATTGCCTGCACGCTTAGATTATGCCTATGGTTCTGCTTGGTGTATCCGCAATAGGAGACCACACGCATTTTAGGGATGATGAGGATTAGTTGTATTTAGTACATTTTGATAGGCGACCATAATTTAGTTGGATTCCGGTGAGTGTCCGGAATCCCAACTCTTACTCATTCTCATAAAGTTAGTCGAACCCTAGATTCGAGTGAACAGGAATTGCTCATTGTAGACATTGTGTTATAAATTAGATTTATCACATTAGTACTTGGAATCCAGGTAGGGAAGTACGTGGGATTCCTTTATTAAATTTGGTGAAGATATGTGGTCGTATTGATCGATTAACGTAGTTATGTTCATATCGTGCATATTTGATTCAGGGAATTGATTAATTGGAGTGATTGTGGAATGATGTTGGATATGATTGTTATTACTATGATTAGACTTGTTGACCAATGTGGCTAGAGAATAATACTATGCTTCATTGATTGTTCCTTGAGATGTTGCATGCTACGAATTATGGTATTATGTTGAAACATAGTGATTTATATATGGATGAAGTGGAAATCTTGATTGTCATGTGGGTTTATTATGTAGCCCTGAATCTAGTAATTTCATGCTTATCAAGTTCTAATAATTGATTGAGGGATGCTATGCCTTTCTGTTAGAACGTACTATGACAAATGTCGGAGTATAGTGAATGGTGAACCAATAATGACTTGATCCCTTCTTAGGGTACATAGGCAGTCTAACGCAAAGGTTAGATCCAACCATGAAATAAAAGGAAATGAATGCATGGTTAAATCATTGATTGCGTTTTGGTCTTGTCTCGAAGGTGAGACATGTTAAATAAACAGGGATGTGCTAACATCACGTGTCGATCTTGGACGTATGTCGGGATTAGGGCGTGACAACTTTTAGTGGTATCAGAGAACTAGGTCTAAGTTTTGTCATGGAATTGGTATCGTCTTTGATGATATGGCTATGTTTGTGATTATTTTGTATGGTGAATTTAAGTTCGAAATTGTCGAACTTGAGGTTAGCTTAATCTAAGAATTGATGAAAGTGTGAACGTCATACAGTGTTTCGTTATCAGTGGAATTATTACCGTGTTAAGTAGGTCAACAATGGAAATTTCAAGGACGAAATTTTTTTGAGGAAGGAAGGATGTGAAATCCCGTCCACGAATTTCATCATTTAAAATTTCGTATTTTGTATTCTTAGTTTCGACGCATTTGTATTTGCGGCATATAATTTTTTTCGATAAATAAAAAGACAAAATTGCCCCCTATTGTATTAAACAGGATTCTTAGCGAACGTATTTGATCCTTTCATGATTTTCCAGATTTCTTATATATTCAGATAGTACATCTCGATATGGACAAATGGGCGTAAACGAAATGTAATTTGAAGTTAGAACGAAAGAGTTATAAATAAACAAAGTTGAGGGGAAAATGGTTATTTGACCATTACCTAAAAGGCTCCAGATTTGCTGGAGCAACAATATGGGTGCCACGTGTACGGTTGAGATGGGAAGAAGAGAAGGGAGAGAAAAGAGGAGAACCGGATCTTCCTTTGACCCGTTCTCCAATTGCGACCCGGTTCTAACCCGGACGCCCGGCGTGATTTTTCAACGCTTCACGGCATTTCTTTAGCAAATCAGGGGTCTCCACCACCACCAAATCATTTCCCCACCACTTTCCCTTCAATCTCCAACCAAACCCGACGAGTTTTGGCTATGGTTTTGCTAGGAACCAATCGATGGGTTGAAGTGATTCTCGACGGTGATCCATTATTTGTGAAATGTTTTCCTTTGATCACCACCACCAATAGCCTTGTATTGAGGCCAGGAAGAAAGCCCAAACAATTTTGGGGGCGATGGAGCTGCGAATTCGACAAATTGAAGAACACCTATTTCTAGGGTTCCTACGGATTAAGGTGGGTTTTAGGTGTTTCCCGGCCGAATTGGACTTCGGCCCAAGTATGAAAGTTCTTCCCCTTGTTGTGCTCTACATTCCTGTAAAATTGGTAATTTTTGGAGTTAGGTGAATTTTCTAGCAAGTGGGGGCGCCGGCTGCCATATGTGGCGATGCGTGGCCAATCCTGATTTCAGATTTCTTATCCGCTTGATGTGATTTGATTGTTTGAACCCATTTTCATTATGGTACGCCACTTGATCATTATATGAATCGAGGATCTAACTAATGGATCGTCGCCAAACTTTAATGCGTTATAGTACGTAATATTTAAAGACAGTAGAAACTTAAGGATTAGGAATCCGACGTACGGATCTTTCTGAATTAAACTTCCAAGTTTATAAAACCAAACATTGACTGCCTCTTAATTTTAGCGACTGGTGGAGATCCAATCATTGGATCGTTCTGAAATTTTAGGATATTGTTCTAGTAGATTAATGAAACTCTTGGGAAGTTACGAATCAGAAATTCATGAGCGAATGTTCTAGATCGAATTATATAGGGTTGTGGATCCCACCGTTGACAGAGAGTTGACTTTTGGTCAATATGTTATGAATTGAGCTTAAATATTAAACTTAGTAAGGTAAAGTACAAAAAACTACCTCAACTATTGGTGTCATGACACTTTCATACCTCATCTTTTAAAATTGACAATGTCATACCTCATCTTACGAATTTGTGCCAATGTTATACCTTCCGTTAGCTTGGCGTGAATTTCTCAGTTAAATGCTGATGTGGCTTGATCGGGGATCCATTTTCTATTAAAAAATTATTAAAAACTAAAAAAAATCATTTAATATTTTTTAAATATTAAAATAATAAAGAAAAGTTATAAAAAATAAAATAAAATAAAACCGACACTCAGTTCGTCCTCTTCCCCCCTCTTCTCTCTCTTCTTCCCCCTCCCTGCAATTGCAACCCAGAAAAAAGAAGAGGAAAAAAAAAAAAAAAAACCAATATTTGTCTTCCTCGCTCCATACCCCCTCTTCTCCCCGCACCCACTCTCCGCACCCAACCTCACACCCAGTACCTGCAACCCACAAAAAAAAAAAAAAAAAAAACCCAGATCCCGTTGAGGTGGAATCAAGAAACCTTCGCCAGGGCGATTCTGAAGGTTGAGAACCTGGGCACGGAGAAAATGGGGGGAATGGGTGTGGAAGGAAGAGGGTGGGTGTGCGGGGGTGGGGGGGAAGTGGGGACGGACGAACTGGGTTTCCTTTTTTTTTTTTTTTTTTTTTTTTTCCTTCTCTCTCTTCTTCTTCTTCTTCTTCTTCTTCTACAGGTTAGCTGGGGGGATGGGCGGGGGGACGAACGAACTGGGTTTTTTCTTGGGTTTTTTTTTTTTGGGTTGCAAGTAGTGAGTTTGAGGGTGGTTGCGGGTTTAGGGAAGACGGAAGGGGAGAAGGAAGGAAGGGGGATCGAGGAAAATCGCGAGTAGAGGGGAAGATAAATTGGTTTTTTTTATTTTTTTTCTTCTTTTTTCTAGGTTACAGGAAGGGCGCTGGAAGGGGAAGAAGATGAAGATGGGAGAGAAGAGAGAGAGACCGGGGGGTGGGAAAGGGGACGTGAGGGTTTTTGTTTAATTTTTAATTTTTTTTTTTACTTTTCTTTATTATTTTAATATTTAAAAATTATTAAATGATTTTTTTTAGTTTTTAATAATATTTTAATAATTTCTTAATAGAAAATAGGTATGGATTAAGCCACGTCAGAATTTAACTGAGAAATAAACAACCAAGCTAACGGAAGGTATAACATTGGCACATATTCTAAAGATGAGGTATGACATTGTCAATTTTAAAAGATGAGGTATGAAAGTGTCGTGACACCAATAGTTGAGGTAGTTTTTTGTACTTTACCCAAATTAGTAATACTAAAGACTATGTGGGTCTTAGTAGACCTATATTGGTTAGTGAGTTATCCCAGATAATATATACCTCGGTTTACATGTATGGGCTGCTTTATTGTGATATATATGTGTATTTACCTTCTTGATAATATGAAAGATATGTGTGATAACTGTTATGACAATGTGAGCCTAGAATCCTATTAGAAATATTTTGTAGAACTTATATGCTTATGTGACATTTTAGTTAGTGGCCATGAGAAGTTGATAGTGTAGGTGCCTACGTTGTAACTCATAGGGGTTGAGGTAGGGGTAGGTAATCACAACCTAAAGCTATATGATACAGTCCTGCTTGGCATATCCGTGATGGGGGACTGTTAGGGGTGATCATGCTTGGTATATCCGCGATGGCTGATCATTGCCTACATTATTAGACTATGCATATGGTTCTACTTAATTTATCTACAAGGGTTGTTCTGCTTGGTTTATCTGCAATGGGGGACCATACGCATTCTAAGAGTGATCATGTTTGGTATATCTACGATGGGTGATCACTACCTAGAGTTAGGATGTGGTCCTACTTGGTATATCTGGGATGAGGGACCATACGTATTTCAAGGGTGATCATGTTTGGTATATTCACGATGGGTGATTACTGCTTGCGCGCTTAGATTATGCTTATGGTTTTGCTTGGTATATCTGCAATAGGCGACCATACGTGTGAAATTTCGTCCCCAGATTTCACTATTTAAAATTAGATATTTCATATTTCGTATTCATATTCGTAGTTTTGACGCTTTTATATTTACAGTGTTTAGTTCTTTTTATGAGTAAAAGGACGAAATTTCCCCTATTGTATTAAACAAGATTCTTCACGAACGTATTTGATTCTTTCATGATTTTCCAGTTTCTTTACATATTCGAATAGTACGTCTCGATACGAAAGTGTGAGCACAAACAAAATGTAATTTGGAGTTATAACGAAAGAGATATAAACAAACAAAGACATGGACAAAATGGTCATTTAATTATTAATCTAGAAGGCTCCAGATTTGCTGGAGCTTTGATATGGAGCCATGTGTGTGGCTACGATGGAAAGAAAAGAAGAGAAATGAGAGACATGAGATGGGGGACTTCCCAATCAAAAAGTAGAGATGGGAGAGAAATGAGAAAAGTGAGGAGCAGCCAATCAGATCCCAAACCTTCGACCCATTTCAAACCCGTGACCTGTTTCTCTCGACCCGTTTCCAGCGACTGTTTAGACGAGTTTTCTGTCGATTTTCTTGTCTTTCTTCAACCTCCCATCACGACCAAACATCACCATGACATCCCAGCATCCAATTATAGGAAAAATCGACGAGATTTCATCATGGTTCCATGAAGAACACCCATGTTAGTGCTGTGAAACCCTTGTCGGCGATCCACCATTTCTAAAATGTTCCCTTTCAATTACCACCACCATTAGACACCTCTTGATCCCAGGAACAAACGCCAAATAAGTTTGGGGGTGAAACACCAGAGTGGACGAATCGAGGTTCAACCATTTTTGGGGTTTTCAATGGTTCTTGGCATTTTCAAGCCACTTCTCGGCCGAGATCTTTGAGATTGAATTGCAAGGGATGTGGACCCGACGATTAACTAAATCCAAATCCATCTCTAGCATGTCCTATATGATGTGTACAAGCTACGATTACGTGTTCTATCGACAAAATTCTTAGATGTGATTTGTTATTTGTTCTAGGCAACGATCATTCGTGACACCTCGATATTCGTGCTAGGGAGTCGTAGCATGAACTCCAGGTGAGTGACTTTAATATATGTGATATGGTTATTACCCTGATTTCTTATATTAGTATCCTTCGTGGATATGACTCTGTTTTATAAATATGTTTTCTATAAAATTGATATTTTTATATTTAGCAATTGATCTATTTTATTAAATGTGATTTGACTTGTGTATTGGAAATGTTTGTGAAATGTGATTTGAAATGTATGTTGAGTTGTTTGTGAAATGTGAGGGCTAGTAATGGACTGTTAACCCATTGTCATGGGGATTTGTTTACTTTGATATTGTTTCATTTCTCGCTTCGTTGACCGGTTCTAAATTTAGAACTTGTGCTTTGTTTCATTTCGTTAAGCCTTTGTAAAATAAGTAACTTGATTCATGTCTTGTTTCTTCAAGCCGTTGTTATGTTCCTTGGACTTCCTCTCAATTCCGTTGAGTGATCCGAAACTGGGTTCCACTGAGGTTTCGTTGAGTAGTTTGGTTCCTTGCTCCTTCTGGAATTCGTTGAGAGGTCCGAAATCCTTCGTGCTTTGTGATTCCGTTGAGTGGTCAGGAATCGTATCCTGCCTTGAATTTAATTGAGTGGTCCAATATCCATTGTAATCCGCGATTTCGTTGAGTGGTCCGAAATCGTATTTTGGTTTGGATTCTGTTGAATGGTTCAAAATCTTGCTTGGTATTTTGATTCCGTCGAGTGGTCCAGAACCCGATCTGGTTGGATTTCGTTAAGAGGTCCGAAATCACATTCTTCATAGATGTAGGCTTTGGCCAAATTGTGTCGCTTTAGCCCTGCATTTTGGCGTATTGCATGAGTTATTGGTTGATAACCTTGTGTTTGATTTCAGATGGGCCGATGGATGTCTGTGTGACTCCTTTGGGATTTTCAGTGGTTTATTTATGATATTATAAAGTGTGATTTTATATTTGATGTTTATAAATCATGATCGATGGATAGTTTTTATTATTATCACATACGTCGCATTTTTGTTACTCACACGAGCTTCGCGGCTTATTCGGGTTGCTGTTTGCCCGGTGCATCATTCCCACGGTGTAGGGAGCAATTGTGCATGTTTAGTTGATAGGTGGAGCTTTGGGGTAGTAAACAGAGTTTAGAGAGCTTAGAGTGTTAGGTTACCCCTATATCTTTCCTTAAACAAATGTGATCATTGTTATTTTCAGGTCAATATTTAGTTTGTATTTTCTGGCATACCCCTATAGTCTACTGTCGTGCATCGATCTTGGACATATGTCAGGATCGGGACGTGACAATACGCATTCTAGGGGTGATGAGGATTAGTTGTATTTGGTACATTTTGATAGGCGACCCAAGATTAGTGTATCTGGAATCCCTTCTCTTACTCATTCCCATAAGGTTAGTCGGACCCAAGATTCGAGTGCATAAGAATTGGTCACAATAGACATTGTGTTATAAATTAGATTTATCACGTTATTACTTGGAATCTAGGTAGGGAAGTATGTGGGATTCCTCTATTAAATTTTGTGAATTGATATGTGATCTTATTGATTGATTAACATAGTTAAATGTTCAAATCGTGCATCTTTGATTCATGGAATTGATTAATTGGAGTGATTTTGGAATGATGTTGGATATGATTGTTATTACTATGGTTAGACTTGTTAACCCATATGGCTAGAGCATAATATTGTGCTTCGTTGATTGTTCCTTGAGATTTTGCATGCTATGAATTGCGATATTATGTTGAAACATAATGATTTATATGATGGATGAAGTGGAAATCTTGATTGTCATGTGGGTTTATTATGTAGCCCTGAATCTAGTAATTTCATGCTTGTCAAGTTCTAATAATTGATTGAGGGATGTTATACCTTTTTGTTAGAACGTACTGTGATAAACGTCGGAGTGTAGTGAATGGTGAACTATGAATGACTTGATCCCTTCTTAGGGTACGTAGGCAGTCTAACGCAAAGTTAGATGTAGCCATGAAATAAAAGGAAATGAATGCGTGGTTAAATCATTGATTGTGTTTTGGTCTTGTCTCGGAGGTGAGACATGTTAAATAAATAGGGATGTGCTGACGTCACGTGTCAATCTTGGACTTATGTTGAGATTGGGGTGTGATAGCAACCACCTCGAACTGACATAGGTCGAAAGAGATATAATCAGGTCAAGGAACCAAGTCAGGTTGAGAAACCAGGTTGGCCAATTCTCTCTTTATCTCTTCCCTCATTTCCCTTCCTTTTTTCCTTTCTGATCGGTCACCCTCCCTCATTTTCTCTCCCGCAACTCTCTCTTTTCCCCTCTCTCCTACTGCCATTTGGCAGCTTCAAATTTTATTTTTATTTATTTTTATTATTTTTAACAACTAAAACGTCTCTAATTTCTTCATTTCAACTCCGATTCGCGAACAGTTTTCGCCTACGCGCTTGTAAGATCGAGCTCTATCCAATCATACTTAGTGTGACCTTGTAAAGTCCACAAATTTTAATGATTACTGACCAAAATTCAAACTTTGTAATTATTTTAATTAAAATCTAAATTTAATAAAATTTAATATAAATTCCCGAAAATAATATAAGATCTCAATACAAATATGTAGTTTACAATAGTGAAATCCAAGAACGAGATTTCACATTCTTCCCTCCTTATAAAATTTCATCCTCGAAATTTTTAGTATCAATTCACTATCCACCAATGCAACAATTCAAACAAATAATGATGCATAAACACGTTCACACTTCAGCTATATCCAGATTTAGCTAACTCAAGTTCGACCACATTGTACCTAAACTCATAAATACAATCATCGTTGTCTCAGCACGACTTCAACACCAATCTTTGTACAAGCACAAATAATACCTCTACTAACAAGAATTCATCAATATGCTCATGATTCAATTCACAATCATCAACATTCAAGATTCGACTGTAAAATCAATAACAATACATTCCAACTCTATGACACAATTTCTAACATCCAAAGGTAAAGTTACTTGGACCTAATACCTAAGCTTTGATACCACTAAAAGTTGTCACGCCCTGATCTCGACATACGACCAAGATCGACATGTGAGGTCACCACATTCCTGTTTATCTATATGTCTCTCCTCCGAGACAAGACCAAAACACAATCAATGAGTTAACCACACATTCATTTTCTTTTATTTCATGGCTACATCTAACTATAGCGTTAAACTGCTTATGTATCCTAAGAAGGGATCAAACCATTCGTAGTTCACCAATCACTATACTCAGACATTTATCCCAGTGCGTTCTAACAGGAAGGCATATCATTCCTCAATCAATTATTGAGACTTGACAACCATGAATTACTAGATTCAAAGCTACATAACAAAACAACATGACAATTGAGATTTCCATTTCATCCATCTTATAAATCACTATGTTTCAACATAATACCGCGATTTATAGAATGTAACATCTCAAAGACAACCAACGAAGCACAATATTATTCTCTAGCCATATTGGTCGACGAATCTGATCATAGTAATAGCAATCATATCCAACAACATTCCACAATCACTCCAATTAATCAATCCCAAGAATCAAAGATGCACGATATTAACATTTAACTACGTTAATCAATCAATAAGGTCACATATCAATTCATGAAATTTACTAAAGGAATTCTAAATAATTCCCTACCTGGATTCCAAGTAATAACATGATAATTCTAATTTATAAACACAACGTCTACTGTGAGCAATTCTTATTCACTCGAATCTAGGGTCGAACTAACCTTATGGAAATGAACAAGAGTAGGGATTCTGGACCACTCAACCGAATCCATCTAAAATATGCACGCCTATCGAAATGTACCAAGCATAACTAATCCTAATCACCCCTATAATGCGTATGGTACCCCATTATGGATATACCAAGCAGAACCATATGCATATTCTAATCGTGCAGGCAGTGATCACCCATCAGTGGATATACCAAGCACGATCACCCCTGGAATACATATGGTTCCTTATCGCGGATATACCAAGTAGGACCACATCCTAACTCTAGGTAGTGATCACCCATCGCAAATATACCAAGCATGATCACTCCTAGAATGCGTATGATCCCCCATTAAGGATAAACCAAGCAGAATCATAAGCATAGTCTAATTGTGCTGGCAGTGATCACCCATCATGGATATACCAAGCAATCATGATCGCCCTTGAAATACTTATGGTCCCCTATTGTGGATATACCAAGCAGGACCATTCATGTACCACTGCTACATGGTGCAGTTAGATCAACACACAACATCCTTACGCTTATCTTAACCCCTATGATTTACAACGTAATCGCCTGAACTATCAATTTCTCATGACTAACTAACATGCCACACAAGCATACAAGTTCTATAGAATACTTCTAATAGGATTCTAGGCTTACATTGTTATAATAGTTACCATACATGTCATTCATATTATCAAGAAGATAAATGCACATCTATATCACAATAAGGCGTCCCATACACGTAAACTGAGGTATATATGACCTGCGATAACTCACTAGCTGGTATAGGCTCACTAAGCCCTACTTAATCTCTAGTAATACTAATTTTAGTATTCAACAATGATTAAGAACATTTTGATCAAAATCAACCCTAGTAGATCAATTAGGAAGATCCGCCCACTGGATTCCAATCCGTAAGCTCCAAAGGTCCTCAAATATTACATATAACAACATATTAAAGTTTGGTAACAATCTAATGGTTGGATCGTCGATTGTTATAATGATCAAGTGGCGGCCTCTAACAAAAATATGTCCAAATGACGAGATTTCATCAATTGATATCACATATGGATTTAGGATATCAAATTTAGCCTAGAAAGACAGAGTTGGCCCATTGGCCAAGCGCTGCCGCATGTAGAAACCCAATTTTCCGACTAACTCCAAAAATTACCAAATTTTACAAAAATGTAAAGTATTTAGGGGAATAGTTTTCATACCTGGGTTGAAATCCAATTCTGCCGAGAAACACTTGAAAACCACCTTGATCCGTCGAAAACCCTAAAAATGGGTGTTCTCAATTTATCGCCAAAATGAACTCCGACACCTCATCCAGTGCTTGGGCCTTGCTCCTGGCGTTAAGGGGAATTTATTGATGGTGGTGATCGACGATAATGATTATCGAAATCACCAAAAAAAGGGAAATCGCCAGATAAACCAGAACTTTGTGGCTTCGATTTGTAAATTGGGATAGGAATTTAGAAATCTAACACTACAAAGACGTTGGACTTGCCGAGAGCTTTCCATAGACACCAAAACCATCTCAAACGTACATCAGACGGAGGAGATAGAATCAGGTCAAGGAATCGGATCGAGTGGAGAAACCAGGTTGGCTAGTTCTCTTATTCTCCCTTCCCTCCTTTCCCCTCCTTTTTTCCTTTCTGATTGGTCACTCTCCCTCCTTTTCTCTCCCGCAACTCTTTACTTTCCCCTCTCCTGCTGCCATCTAGCAACTTCTAATTTTTGTTTTATTTTTTTTTAACAACTAAAACGTCTATAATTTCTTCATTTCAACTCTGATTCGCGAACAGTTTTCGCCTACACGCTCCTAGGATCGAGCTCTATCCAATTATACTTAGTGTTACCTCATAAAGTCCACGAATTTTTAATGATGACTAACAAAAATTCAAACTTCGTAATTAGTTTAATTAAAATCTATTTTTAATAAAATTTAATATAAATTCGCGAAAGTAATATAAGTCTCGTTAATACAAATACATAGTGAAATTCAGGAACGAGATTTCACAAGTGATGAGATTCTTGTATTAAAAAAATAAAATTTCTCACCACTTACATAATAACATGTGATGTAGAAAGTTAAAATTGTAGGTGGAGAAGAAGAGGAAGCCGCATATGGGCAGACAATAGAAGAAAATTAAGTAATTGGTGTAGAAAGTTAAGAATTTGAAGAGATACAGAGAAAATTTGATGAGTATCAAAGAAAAGTAGAACAAGAAAATGTGTTTGGAATGTGAGAGTGTGCCAAGAAAATTCAAGAGGAGGAGAGAGAAGAATGTAGTAGCGTTAAGTTTCATAAATAGTGTAGTACCGTTAAATTTCATAAACAGTGTAGTACCGTTAAATTTTATAAATAGTGTAGCACCATTAAATTTCATAAACAGTGTAGTACCGTTAAGTTTCATAAACAGTGTAGTAAGTTTCATAAAAAGTGTAGTAGTTTCATAAACAGTGTAGTAAGTTTTCATAAACAGTTTTGTAAGTTTCATAAACAGTGTAATACCGTTAAGTTTCATAAACAGTTTGTGTGAAGATGCATGGGTCTGCGCATCAGATTTTTTTAATATTAAAATTATGTCTATTTCATTATAATTTAAGTTTTTTTGTCCTTTTTATTAAACTTTAAGGGTTTTTCATTAAAATTTAAGTTTTTTAATTAAATAAAGTTATAGCATTATTTTTTATTAAAATAAATTTAGCACATGCCCTTTTCAAAAAAGTTTCCTATAATATATAGTAATATCGCTTATAGTAAAAATATATAACTTGCATGATTTAATATTAAATACATAACTCCTATTAGAGAGAAGAATATCCCATCGCTTTTGTCGATCAGATCTTTGGAAGGAAAAGCAATATTGGAAGCATAGATCGAGTCTCTTGGCTGAAGAAGGTGGTGCGAATATCACGTTTTTCCATCTTGCCACAGATGAAAGAAGAGCAAGGAATAGAATATTACGGTTGGAGGGAGGCAATAGCAATTGCACAAGATATTTTACAGTAATGGCGAAAGGAAATCATGTCAATGCACTCAATGTGGGTTCGATCTCTTACCAATTTTCTTCCTCCTTAACAATTAAGTTAACTAACTATTTAACCCACTAATGAGTTTCATGATTAAGACCTGGCGAAAAGGCTAATCTGTTCACTACCTTAATTAACCCTCACCCTCATCCCTACCCTCCATCTCCATGTGTTTCTCTTGCTCATCATCAATAATAACTAGTTAGACAGAAAACTCATCGGTCATCACTGCATTTTCAGGCAAGCTTTCCATGATCAATCAAACATGGACCTTTTTTTTTTTTTGTTTGGTCAAATGATTGAAGACTTGGACCACTTGGATCTAACAAGAGACATGATACAAAACTGAGCGCAATGACTGTTCTAAAATTCATATAATGAATCTCACTTAGTGAGATAAAATTTTGTTGTTGTAGTTGGTCAAATGATCGAACCTTATTAGGTAAGATATCCCCTCTTTTCTTTGTTTTGTGGTGGCCTAGTCTTCTGGGTCCACCTTAATTGCTCCTTAAATTAGGAAATTAATGAAAAATGGTTTCATTGGATTTTAATAAGGAAAATTAATGAAAATGACTTCAAAATTTTGCATTTTAACCAAAAATCATCTAATAACTTTATTTAATGATAAGGACAATAAAAAAAACATAAAATATAAACATGTGTGCCCAGCATACGTTAAGTTTCATAAACAGTATAATACCGTTAAGGTTCATAAACAGTATAGTACCGTTAAGTTTTATAAACAATGTAGCATTGTTAAGTTTCATAAACAATGTAGTACCAGTTAAATTTCATAAACAATATAGTATCGTTAAGTTTCATAAATAGTGTAATAAGTTTCATAAACATTGTAGTAAATTTTATAAACAGAATAATACCGTTAAGTTTCATAAATAATATGTGTGACGATGCGCGGGTCCCGCACTGTCAATTTTTTTAAAATATTAAAATTATGTCTTTTCATTAAAATTTAAGGTTTTTTTTTTGTACTTTTTATTAAAGTTTAGGGGTTTTTCATTAAAATTTAAGTCATTTTCATTAAATAAAGTTATAGCATGGTTTTTTTTGTTAAAATAAACTTAACCCAAGCCATTTTCATGAAAGTTCCCATTATTATAAGCTATAATCTAAGAGGAGTCCCAGGAAGAGTTGAAAATGAACGAGAGGTAAGTTCGAAATGCTATGTGCATGTTTATTCTTTTTCAAATTTTATGAATTTTTATTTGGTTATTAATTTCTTTTGAATAACTGGCTAGTAGTTTTTAAATATTTGTTCCAATCCAAGTCTAACAATCAACAAAGAGTAATGCGAAGAACAAATTTTTAGACCAAATTTGCAAATCATATGACATGTCATCAAAATATTTAATCTAGTGCTCATTCATTACTTATACATATCAATTAAAGACTCGAAGACATCATTATTTTTTTAGTCCCATATTGACAAGGTTATTAAATAAGAAAAAAACACCTCACGATTTATACAAAAACACTTTAAAAGTTCAGATAGAATGAAAACAAAACTCATCATCTATCTACTTGTACGTTCGGAGTTTTTTGGTTTCCTTCTCTCGATACAAAATAAATTAGTTTTTCCATGTTTCTAAGTTTGAAGTGCTTTTCTAAGTATAATTTTATCGTAGTCTTACATGTGAAAACAAATAATTTTCATATATGAAGTTAAGGAACATTTTTTGGCGTCGTCCCAGGTCTCAAAAATCTCAGGACTAGCCCTATTCTAAGCTATAATCTAAACAGGAGTGCTGGAAATGATTGAACTCAGAATGCAGTAGGTTGAAAAAAACAATGCGTCGTCCACCTAGGTAATCCACCATTTGTATCAAGTATTTGTATATTACTAGTATGAAACTTTGATTCCTCTCTCATACCTTATCAAAACGATGGGGAAGAAACATAAGTATTTTTATATGGAGGAACATCGTTGAGGATGTTGAGTTTGTAGCTACTGAAACTATTTTAGACCATACCTACTGAAAATTTGTACACTTTCGGTATATACTTGCTGGAACTTAAAAAAAATAAAATAAATAAAAGTAGATATATGCTAAACTATGTCCAACCTACTGGAAAATCTATTTTTCTCTAAAATTGACTCAATCTGTCTTCAATGTACCAGAATAGTTGAGATAACTCTAGCGTCAAAAGTGGGATCCCAGCCTTGGAAAATACGAAAGTTATATTTGAAGCCTGTTGTAATTCACAGCCATTCATTATGGATGGCCATCTATCCCACTACCAATTCACTGTTCATCCCACCACAACTTTGTCTAAAGCCTTGTCTATAAAATGGATGAGAAGAAGGAGAGCAAATATACACAGATAGACATACGGCTGGTAGAGGAAGAAAGAAGAGAGGAAGAAGAGAAGAGATAATAGAGAGAGTTGTCTTTGTAATCTTATTATTCCAGATTATAATGAAAGCACCACTACTACCCCGAGGACGTACTGTAGAGGAACCTCGTAAATTTTGTGTCTTGTTTATTTATTCCACTGCACACACCGTCGATTTTACAACACTTTATCAGCACGAGAAGCTCTCGTGTTAGTGGAAAGCACAAAGCCACAAATCCTGTTCACCTATGTTGCCTGGAATCTTACAGATAAGAAAATCTTTTCATTTCATCATAAAATCTTTGTACTACTGATTTCCCTAAAGAAAAAAAATATATATATGTTCTTGTATCACTGTATATCATCCTTTGTGAAGCAAAAGAGTGCAGACTCAAAATTCGTAAAGAATCTGACAGCCATGTAAACAGCCTCGGAACTCCAACTTGTAGACCTCATATTTAAATACTTTCTTCTTCAAAGTTGTTCGTCCACCCAGTACCTACAACATATCAAATTTTCAGAAAATTCCAATGGTGCGATCATCATAGATGCCTAAAATACCAAACCAGTTTCCAATTTCCACAGAAAATTGGACATGCATCTTATGAGTACCAAAACTCCATTTTGTTAGCTCAGATCAAAATTGTTTCTTCATGAAAGTTGTTCGGTATCCTCTTATCCATATCATACTGAAATTTGAACTAAATATAACGGTTTGATCTTCTCATAAGTTACAGACACTCTTGACTCCAAAATTTATGGGAACCGTTTCGATTTTTTCAAAACTCGCCGGAGGAGGAACACCAATTGGAAATTAGTGTTACTATTATTTCCTGGATAACTAAAATGACTTCAAACTGTGAAATAATAATAAAACTAAAAGGGATGAAATAAAAGAAAATGGCAGACCAAGAAAAAGAAAAAAGCAAAAGATAAGGACTTAATCATTGCATTTTCTGTTTTGGCATATTTATGTGCATGGTGTTAGTTTAAAGCCCTATCACAAGTTCTATTAATTTAAAGCAATTTATTTATCATGGTTGGAATTACCGCCTATTGCTTTAATGTATTTATTGTACTTCTTCTTTTTGTTACGATGAGTACATACTGGACCCGAAGTTCCTTGATCAGATAAGAACCTGAAGTTTCTTGATCCTTATCACATAAAATAATTAGACCCTGAAGTTTCATCGTGCAAAAAGATCAGGAATGAAGTCCCTAGTTCCTCAAGATCGGACATGAAGTTTCTTGATAAGCACCTTAAGTTTGAAAAGCCGAAGTGCCACAACTTAATTGTAATAAAAGCCATGAGAGTCCCAATTCATAGGCTATTAAATAAGGACTAGAAGTTCTTTGATGAATGATACATTTTTCTCGAGAGTTTACATCTCGAAGTTTTGATGATTATTGCATGTCATTGGGCATTGATGTTGAACACCATGTTCCTCATGTTCATACTCAAAAATGATTTAGCAGAAGCATTTATTAAGCGGATGAAATTGATTACCCATGCAATGCTCATGAAAATGAGATTGCAAGTTTTTCTACATGTGGACATACCATTATACATAATTCATTATTAAGTTTGGTTGAGACCTGTTACCAACCGTCAATATTTCTCAGTACAAGTTGTGTTTGGGCACTAGCCAAACATTACACATTGACGAGTTTTTTTTTATTATGTAATCTATGTGCCTATTGCACTGCCACAATGTACTAAAAATGAGGCCTAAAGGCAAACTGGAAATTTATGTTGAATTTGATTCACTATCTATCATTCAACATTTGGAACCCTTGACTGAGGATATGTTTACCGCGCAGCTTGCAGACTAGGATTTTGATAAGAAAGTTTTCCCGCCGTTAGGGGGAGAAAATAACATCGTTCCAGAAGAATGATGAGAAAATATCATTCCAGAAGAATGATGAGAAAAGACCGTTCCAGAAGAACGAAGAGAATTTGTCTTATTTTGATTCATGAAGCAATCAATATAAAAATAAAGTGAGAATAATTGAATGATGCAATGATATGCAAATCAAATGCCAGATGCATTTAATGATGCAACGAAAGTAATAAAATCACATATACTTGTTGCAAATATGCCTACATGAATTGATGTTTCTATTGGACAAAATAATGTGGTAACAAATTTGTTACACGCCTAAAGCATGGCAAACCCTTAGATTCAAAAGGTTCAGTACTTCGAAAGAAGAAGAATATGACACTACTAAACTATTGCATTCCCAAAGCATAACTTTTGCATGCCGGAAGCATGACAGTCGCCGTATGGATACATGTCCCAAAAAGGACAATCCGCGGACATGGGAATGTTGATGTCTCATGTATGAAGCATAATAGACATATAGGTTCCAATGACTCAACCCCCGGAAGTGGAGATTAAAATCCCAGCTCTATAACGCTCTAGAGGAGGTTATGATCCGGATTCTCTAAATTATGACTATCCTGGAAGAAAGTGTAATGCCTTAGAATAGGCAATGGATATCCAAAGAAATGAAAAGCTTTTATGCATGTGCATGCACATGAGAATATGGGATCAATGATTGATGACAACCAATGGTAATTTTGGTTTTTACAAGTAGCTACTAAATTCATCAATGAGCTATATTGATATTGAATCACGTTCTTTTGTTCGTCGATGAAAGGAAATATTATTTGCAAAAAATAGAGAAAGGCAATTCCATTACAATCTTGTAAGAATGTGGAAAAATTGACCTATATATGTGTGTGTGTGTGTGTGTGTGTGTGTGTGTGTGTATATACAAATAGCCAAAAGATGTTGAACCAAATGAGGTTACATATGTGCATTTGTAATACAGTGAATTACACTCACATGATATGACACAAGGTTACTAATTGAAACCTGAAATTATGCTCTTATAAACAAGTTCATATGAATGGAGAATTATATATGAAGGGTTATGAGTAGCCCACATCATATCTCCATAAGTAAATCCCTCAAATATACATGGAAGTAAGTTGCTCTGTATAAATTCCAAAGGAAAATGTGTCATGAAGTGTAGAAAATCCTTGAAGGATTCAGATTGCTTGAAGAAAACCCTGGAAGGGTAAAGCATAAAATATGTACTTAAATACCAATGGATGGTATATATTGCCTTAGTGAGTACTATCATTATGATATTGTTGTAACATACTAAAATCTCTTGCAAGAGTCGATAATATTAGATTTAGACTCCTGAAGAGTCTAGAAAGTTTATAAAATGTTGAGAGAGATATTGTCTCGAACTACAGAATCGAATAATATGCCAACACGAATCTTATCCATGATGTTTATAAAGAATCATATGGATTGAAGATTATGAGTTGAATACTCAAATTATTTAGACACTAAGAATGATCATTTATCTTCGTGAAGGTAAAGACAAATTGATATTTGGTCCAAAAGTACCACATCATAGTGAAGTATATGCTTCATTATATTTGGCACAATACATTGAATGAAATAAACCTTATCTATTAATATCTCCGACAAATTACATACACTTGAGTTAAAACAAACAAACAGGAGGGAACCTTCACAAAGGTTGCTCATGTGAAGCCTCAATACTCGAAAGTACCCTAGAAGGGGAATGCACCAGAGTTTGATTATTTGGAGCTTCAGTACTTGGTGAAACTCCAGACGGCTGAGACAATGGGTGTCTTTGGAATAAAGACTCGAACCCCTGATTGTCATTTTGAGTCCGACCTTCGGATTCCAGTAGCTGGTCAAGCTTTCTTTTCATACTCGTCGAATAATTATTTGCAAGCATGTGTAACACTCTATTCTCATGCTTGAGCCCTCTAATCTCTTGTTTAAGACTTGCCACCTCAGCCATCAATGATTCAATTTGGTGAGTTTGAGCAAGTAAGCGTTGGCCCATATTAGAAATAGAGCCCGCACATTGAATACTAAGAAGTCTTGAACGGCTGACTCATCAGACCGGTTTGAAAGGATTATGTTATCCTTGGGAGCGAGAAGATTCCTAGCTACCACTATAGCAGTTAGGTCATTCTTCATCACAGAGTCCCCAACCGTAAGAGGACCATCAAAAGATAAGAATGACGAACGCCATATATTATCCCGACGTGGCTCATCTGTACCACTCTTAAGACTTAAATCTAAGCAAATGTTAGATGGGCAAGCCATTTTTCAGAAATGATGAAGCAAAAATGAGTCAGATAAAATCTCAAAAGTGCAAGAAAAGGAAAATTCTACGTGCAGTAGTTTTTCGAGCGTACATTTTGAGCACAATTGATGCCTTTATAAAAGAAGAAGCAACATGGCCACATGTTCAAAAATTGAAGAGACACCGCTCTCCGAATTTCAAAAGCCAAATTTTCAAGATAAAGTTCGTCAACATTTCTCAGACGCAATCTCAACTTTTGGATATCACGTGCAACTTTGTCAAAGATCTCTGATAAAGTTGAAAACGCGTGAATCTTACTGTTCTAATTACACCACAGTTGCTGACAAGAGTAAAGGTACAACACCACTACCTGTTATTGGGAAATCCCTATATATGTCGACCTCTATCTTCTATAACAAGGCAGACCTACAAAAATATCTAACTCTTCTTCTTCTCCGAGAATGCATCTTTAACAAAGCATCTTGAAATACTCAGTTTTCTTCCTCTCCGAGAATACCTCTTCAAATAAGTCACACCAGAGTAAGAATATCTCATATCATCAGGGACGAGAGCAAAAGCATCTCATATCATGCAGTCTCCCTATCCTTTTCTTTGTCCTTATTCTCACCTGGAGGACTAAGGAGAAAGAAAGCAATCAGTCGGAACTTGAAATCAAACTTCCAGTCGGGAATCGACTGCCTGGAAACTTTCCTGATTGCTTACCTAGCATTGCTCTCAAGTACTCATTTGCAAACTACTTATATGATGATTGGAGCTGCCAAGCATGATGAGTTGCTGAGAAGTGATGTTCTAAATGACCTTTCAAATGCAAGGTTTGCATTCCACTCCTGCATTAGAGGACAAATACTGCAAGAGAAGATGCCAAACCTGCATAGGGAAAATACCACTTCTGCAAGGGAACAAATAAGGCAAGCGAAAATGACACATTGAAGCATGTGGAGACAAGCACAACAAAACACGAACTAATTCATCCCCGACGGAGTCGAAGATCACTTGTCATGTGGAGCTGCTCGTGGTTCCATTTCATTCAAGGACAAGTCCCAAGGACCTTGAAGAAATCACAAGTCCGATTCAAGATCAAGTGTCCACCACCCTTGAATCAAATTCCGCTCCAGATAAAAGGAGTAAATTCAGACCTTTGGTGCAAGTCTAGCAGAAAGTCCTACAACCTAATTCAAGAAAAAGCTTGTGGAAAATTAACAACAAGTAAAGCACCTCATTCAGCAACTCTCCCCGCTAAGAGATTAAAGCAGAAGGATCAATGATCAACCTAAAGAATTTGAAATTAGGGGGAGCATCCAAAACAGATCAAGATTTTAACAAGTCAATTGAAGACTTGTGGCCATCCAAGAGGGAGTGTTGTAATTCACAGGCCATTCATTGTGGATGGCCACCTATCCCACTACCAATCCACTGTTCATCCCACCACAACTTTGTCTAAAGCCTTGTCTATAAAATGGATGAGAAGAAGGAGAGCAAATATACATAAATAGACATACAACTGGTAGAGGAAGAAAGAAGAGAGGAGACCATAGAAAGAGTTATCTTTGTAATCTTATTATTCCAGATTATAATGAAAGCACCACTACTGCCCCAAGGACGTACTCCAGCCACACTAACTGTAGAAGAACCTTGTAAATTTTATGTCTTGTTTATTTATTCCATTGCACACACCGTCGATTTTACAACAAAGCCAAATTTGATTAAATTCCTTTTTAATCCACAAGAGTTAAAAGCCAAAAAGTCAAATTTGACTTGGTATGGTTGAGCAGTCAATCTAGAACACCTACGTTGGTTGGCCAATCCTTTGCATTAGGAGGCTCTTAAATTCGCACTACGACCAATCCTTTGCATTAATAGTGATGATGTCCCGCTGCAGGTGGAAGCTCTTGCGACCAGAGAGGGGGCAGCTAAGGGGGACACCAAGGTTTTTCCGACTCAGGTAGCTGGAGCTATTTCTGCCCACACACGCCGCCAAACGAATGGTATTTGCTCGTCATCTTGCTCTGCAGGCTCTCCATGGGGATGGTGCTTGTTCCTCGTTTGAGGAACCCCTGACATTGTTGTTGATTTGTTGCTAGAAGAGAGTACAAGTTAAGTGAGCCGTTTCAAAGCTCCCTGTGCTTTTTTGTGTTGCTACTCTTCTCTTGAATGAAAACAGCCAATAGACGTCACAGATAGGTTGCGATCGCCATTGGCTCGGATGGAAACACTCGGTCGCAACAAATTCAGTTCATCAAGGTTTCAAGGAAACAATTTAGAGAGTAAGCAAAAAGCTAAATTGATGATTTGTAAAGTGCATACAGAAAAACAAAAGGATATTAACACAGCAAAGACAGACTAATAAGGTCAGCATCAGCAGCCAGCATTGCTAAAAGTTGTACATTTCTAAATCATCATTAGAAAGGAACAACACTTGTCCAATTTGCTTACCAAGGAAACCAATCTAAGAAACTGGCCCTAGATAATCTGCATGCAAGCCAACCAAAGCCTGAAATTCCCTTTGTGCCTCAAGCCACTTAGTCCCGATGACGATGAAGCGTACGGTGGTGCCTTTCTCAATTTTTGACATCTTCCTGTTCATGAATACAGGATTCTCCCCAGGCACATAATCGTAATCTGGCATTTTCATCTTCGAGAGATACATGTTTTCAACTGGGCCGCAACTGAGGAAAACTCCATGCTTCAGAACTTTGTGAACTACACCCTCTGCGATCTCTCCCCTGAAAAGCTTGAAGGTAACAGCGCTAAAAACAACTGGAAACAGAACATCCCCAGTCTGCTGCCTCACTTTGCCCTCTCCTACACTCTCCAGAGTTGTGAGAGCAAGATAGTAGCCCATGATCTTTGGTTGCCTTTCTTGATGCAAAGTCCTCCAGCAGGCGGACAACAATCGACTTTTGGAGCATCAGACCCTTCATATCCAAGCTCTCAGCAGGAATTACAACATTCCAGGGCAACTGTACTTTCAGAAACATGGCTGCTAATTCCAACCTGTCATAAACCAAAGAAAGAAACAGCAACCAAATTCTACATTAGCTGATCCCTAAATTCTTCTCACACACTGTCCTTGTCATGTGTATGTTAATCATTAGCGTGCAGTCAATATTCTATAAATGTAAAAAATCATGAGCTGAAAGAAGATTGTTCACGAAGGGCATAAACTGCAAGTAACAACCTGCTAGAAGGTGATTGCCGCGAGGACAAATAATTAGGCAGGAGACCAGTTTCTAAACCACTCCATATTACCAAAATATCTCTGGATGATTCATTATTATTTAAAACCTAGAACAAAGTTTCCAAATCAGTTTTCTAGCTTTAATTAAGAGAAGGCTTAATTACATATACGTGCATGAGTGTCGAAATCACAACTGCAAAAACCTAGAAAGCTTTGGAAGACATGTAAAGAGCAACCAAACAATGAACCAAGTGAATCCTGCTCTCCTGCCAGAGCACAATGACAACTAAATCACAACTGTTCCAAGACCGCTCAGATGGCTACAAAGGATTATAGAAATAACAAACTAGATACTGACAATGTCAGCTTTTCAGATAGTCTTTACCCAAATTTTCTCTCCTGCTCCCAAAACTCACACTGGGCCATTCATGCATGCTCTCCCTTCGCCATCTTCATTGAAACTACTTTTCTCACATTTCATTCTCACTATTGTCTTCCCAAACCTTTTCCCTTTTCTGAAGAAGCGGGATACTCAGATTTGAGGAAAATAAATACTTTGTGAGCAAAACCAGCTCAACTATAGGCCATACTTTGTTCATGACAGCAGTGAATCTACCTACTAGAACTCTTTCCCGTGGTTCTACACATGCCTCAAAGACTCAATGTTCAGTTGACTCTATCACTTGACTTCTCTCTATAAAATCATAGGATTCAATCCCCCTTACCATATGCATATCATCACATGACCACTGCAACTGAATTATTAATTATTATACATACCACAAAAAAGAATCTCTCTCTATAAAGTAAATAGACAGAAAAAAGGTAAAGTTACAGAAGCTGATAGAGAATGCTTTCCCAGTTCCTCAACCCTCATCTCACTCCCCTTTTTAATTCATCATTCATTACTATCAATAAAGACCTACCAAGAAAAGAAAACCCGAAATACGACATATTGTCAATCCTTATCTCATGTCATGAATGGCATATATATTTTAGATTTTAAGATCAGAGCAGAGGTGTAAGAAAACAATCGAGCGTACAGACCTCTAAAGTAGACACACTGATCTTGTCTGCACATTCATTTCTGCATCAGACTACTACAGAGCTCTGCATGACGGTAAGCAATGCCTCAAGAATTGGCCGCACAACCTACCTCATTCAGAGTTTTGGGCAATAGAAATCTCCAATCCGGGCCAATCCTTGCCCGTTTTGTCCACAAAAATATATAACATACTAACTTGTTAAGTATAATTATTAAGTTTTTCACTTTTCATTTTATTTTATATTGTTTAAAGTGTATTAACTTATCAAGTTTGTTAATGTAAACTATTTCTATATTATGTATATATAGCAGTTTCCTTTATAAGGAAATATCTTTAAGAAAAGGGTGGAGGGGAGGGCACAGGAACACCCACATTCCCGAAGGTGAGAATGAGAGCAAAAAATGGAGATTATAAATCAAAGCAAGGACGGGAAGGGTCGGAAAATTTACTCCTTACCCACCCGGCCATCACTGGCTGCAGTTTAGTTGTGGAAAACTAAGGTACATTCCTGCTGCTAAGTGAACGGAACTCCTGCACTGATACAAAGACATACCTATCACTATTAAATCAGGCCTAAACCCTAAACCCTAAACCCTAACCCCCATTTTCCCATTCCCTCAAATGATCTTCTATCTCAATCTCTAACGCAAAGAGGTCCTGAAACCACAAATTAGCTGTTCAATCTATTCGAATGTTCTCCAAACCTCTCCATTTCATTTCAGTACCAGACCCACAAAATCCCATCGCTCAAGGACTCACTGTGAAGTCAAATTTCACAAAACTACAAACCCAAATCCAATTTCTCAACATATGTGAAACCCAATTACTCTAATAATCCAAGCACAAAAATGCATATACATTGATATATAAATATACATACACACACATATATGGACACAGATTAGGGTTTGCAAAAGCTAAAGCACATACCTTTCCTCCAGCTGAGCAGACTGCGTGACTGGCGAGTGGCTTGGGAGAAGAGGACTCTTCACACTTTCCTTGGTTCTTGTTTGTTTTGGAATGCGTTATGTGTCACTCCAATTCAACCCGTTACCGTGGAAAACCGTTCAAATGGTGCGAATTTGGGAAGAAAATTTGGACATCTTTTAGGTACGCAGAAACTCATAAATGATATTCCGTTATGATCTTGAATATGTTTATAAAGGTTTTTGAACCGTCTTTTTCTTCTGATCCGTCTCGATAATATTTATTATATAAATAATATAATAGGGTTGTTACGTGATAACACTTTTTTACATAACGTTGATCAAATATTTTTTTGAAGTTTATTCTGTAATATATTTTAATGATTTAAACGGTCTATTTTAAATTTTTGTATTTGTTTAATTTTTCGCAATGACGATATATGAATGATGTTCTAAAAGGTATACAATTTAGATCGTTAAAATATATTATGAATATGAAATTTCCGTTCCCAAACTAAAAGGTTGACATCCCTAGTCACGCCTTAAAAGGAGAAATGTTTCAAATGCAAGGTATTCAAGTGGTCACTTCACGTGTTATAATATAAGTGAAGGGACACAAAAAATTATATTATTTTCTTCACTTGTATTATGACATGTGGAGTACCGCTTGATACCTAGCACTTAAAAAAACCTCTCTACCTTAAACTACAATTGCCACCTGTTTCCATTGCCCGCGGCCACATATATAATTGACTCCACTTCCATATTTTTTAGAAAATATTCCACTTATATATTTTATAAATTCGGATTTAGGTGCGAGTTCGTTTGGATTGACTTGTATTGGGATTTTGAACAACTTTTTCTTAATTTACAGAGATGGAGGTTTAAATTTGAGTGCAGAAGTGCAAATAAATTCAAATGCATTTTAACATCCCAAAGTTTTATGCAAAACTTCAAATGAAAACGTCGCTAAGAGAGCTGTTATTACCAATCCAGAAAGTCATTCTACGGTCCATGCGTGTACTATTCTTCTTATGTTTATAAAGAATACGTAGTAAATGATTTTGGTAATCTCATGTCCACAACAAAGAAAATTCAGATTTATTTCCCACAAGTTAATTTACAACGAGGAAAGAAACCTTCATCTGATTTGAAGAATTACAAATCCAGTCCATCAGGACCTGGTAATGTAAGGGGACCAAGCGAATCGCCCTCTAAACTGGCAAGCATCACAAACTCCTTCCTTATATCGTCCCTAATCTCTATCCACCTGACTCCAAGCACCTTGAAGCGAATTACAACATCGTTATCTATCTTTGAAAGGTCGTCGTTCAAGTAGACTGGATTTTCGCCAGCAACATAGCGGAAGTTTGGCATTTTCCGAGCGGAGAGAAAAACATATTTAACAGGTCCACATCTCAAGAAAACCCCAAGCCTGTATATGTGATGAACGACTCCTTCCAAGATCTCTCCCTTGCAAGGTAGGAACATGCGACAATTGAATACTACAGGGAAGAAGACGTCTCCTGAGTTGTCTACAACTTCACCCTTTCCTATCCTCTTTAGGCCAGTGACTGCAAGAAAGTATCCTAGGTCCTTGTCTGCCTTCTCCCTTAACAAATCCTCCAAAAGCTGTGTGACAACGGACCTTGTAGAAACAAGTCTGTCTCGGTCTAGATTTTCAGCAAGGACAGCCACATCCCTGAGCAATTCCGCTTCATAAAACATGGCCAAATCTACTTGGAAAATTTACCTAAAGAAACAAGGTTATAAACAGAGGTTTGACATATCAATCAACCAGCTTCTTAGGAAACGTATAAAAAGAAAACAAGGGCCTGAGAGGAAAATGAGAAGCAAGAACGAATAACAGGCTCGGAAAACATCTCTAAACATAGAAGCGTTGGACGATGGGGAGCTAATCTATCAGGCATTGATTAGTGGAATGATGTAAAGAACCAATACAACAATGTGCAGCGCATTCCCAAACAATTATGTGTTACAGAATCACCAGCACCATTAGCATACTTGGAACTATACGCAATAAGAAATTAGAATTTCAAATCACTCGAACAAGAGGCAGAGAGAGACAGAGAGAAATAAGTAAACATGCATTCAAGAAATCGTATCATTCGTTCACAAAGGATCAAACAAGTCATACGTACGGTTTAATCTGACCCGCACAAAACACCACTAAGTCAATTATTAAGAAGTTGGCCGAAAGGATTGCTAGCCAGACTGTTGCACACTACTCAGTTTGTTAGATATTACTTCTCAAAATCCCCTTCAATTGTTTTTGAAATCGAAGTTGGTATGGTTATATAAGGGTAATTGAAATAATACATATAATTTCTCTTATTAATTCACCATTTAGCGTAGCAGGACTCAACAGAGGCCATTTTGCCGATCAAATAAATTAATCAAGTATTTTGTCTAACAAACAATACATCAAACAAATACAGCAAATTAAATCTTTATCTATGAAATAAAGAAATTTTACTCAAAACCCAGATACAAAAAAGACTCCAAAAAACACTTGAAGCATCCGAATTGAAGATTGCAGAATCAAAATTCAAAGGCCATGGGACAAAAAAACAAATCTGATTAAACTGAAATTTGGAAGATATAACAAAGAGGGCTTCAGAGAATGAACCTGGTAACGATTTGGAGGAAAAGAAAACCCCGATTGAGAAAACTTTCTGGGTTCTGGAAGAGATCTGCTGGGAAGGACACGCAAGTTGAATGAGTGAGGGAGGGTTTTCTCTTTTTTCGGGGGTTTTCCGGTTCTTTTTACTCTTTTCCGCCTCACGTTGATCCTTTCAATTTCGCCCATTCTGGTTATGGATTAGTAAACGAATCATTATTAGTGCATTTCAAAATTTTGGCTAACTTTGGGATGAAAAAATGTTTGAGTACACTTGTAGTGGAGCGATCTAAGGAATTTATAATCAACTCTTTATATAATAAGCCGCTTAGAAATACTTTGGTAAATTGGTTAATGTAACGCTTATATTAGAGGAAACCAGCTTATACATTTGACATTTAATTTATTCACGTAAAACTTATTAAAGTTCGGATATAATCAGTTAACAGTTTGATTGTTACAGTTTATTCACTTTAAACTTTAAGACAACTGAGATAAAATCAATTGATAATTTGTCATTTACAAAGTTGCCACTTACAATCAAGATAAGACCATTTCAATAGTTTAGCACTTGTAATCTCCTCATACTTTTTCACACATCATGTGATATTCAAGAAACATAATCCATCATCACCTATTCGTTGCAAGTAAATTGTTATGTTATTAATAATTCTCCCTTCTTCTTTCTTTTCTTCCTTCATATCCCATTACATATTTTGTAAAATTGTTTCTTATTAGTAACACATCATTTAGTTTGCAAAGTTAATTTAAAATTTTGATCTCTCTAACACTTATAATAACAAAGAGTTATGTGCTACTAAAAAAAAAAAAAAAAAAGAGTAATGCTAGGCAGCTAAATTTGTAGACAAAATTTTAGAAACTAAAGGACAAAGAAGTTAATAAGTAGTTTATTACTTAATTGTTGATAAACGTGCTCATTTTTATTAATGACGCATCATTTAGTTTGCAAAATTTCTCTCTAAATTTAGTCTCCCTAGTATTACGCAAAAATATAATAGAAAAATAGGAGGGCATAAAAATTTTCACTTGGCTTTTTACTCATGAAAAACTTCATACTAGAATGAGACTGAGTAAATTCATTCAAAATATTAATAAATTGTGCCCTATGTGTGGCAATGAGGATGAGATGCAAAATCACCTTTTTCTTAATTGCGAGCATGCTAAAGAAATATGGAATGTGACAACCCGTCCCTAAAAATTATGGTTTTTATAATTTTAATATGTATTACGGAATTGCTGATAGGAGCATATTTAGGCGACTTACTTAGCTTGTTTTCGTGCATCTATGTTGTTAATTCATAGTTGTTTTAGTAGTTTAAGCCATTTTCGTGTGTTTTTAGGTTCATATGGCTAAGGAAGCAAAAAGATGCATTTTGGAGCATTTTGGAGCAAAATTGGGCTTGGAATGGATAGCATATGATTGGAGCCAAAGTGTTGGACGAATTTGAAGGCCTTGTATTCATTTTGGACATAAAACAAAGGGCCTAGCCCATTCTCTCTTAAACCAACCCAAGGCCATGCATTTCCTTCTCATTTCCAAAGCCCACAATCACTTCAAAAGCCATGCAAAGAACCATCCATTCCATAAAAAACAATCCATCAATTCACATGCAAAACCACCATTAACACACATGCACCCAAACAAAGCCAACCTAGCTAACCCTACATGCATTCTTTATGCAACTCTTAATCATTCCACCATTCATTCTTTATTCCACAAACAAGTCACATGCATTCACACACCAACAAAACAACTCCTTTGCCGTGCATTCCCACTTCCTTTCCAAATATCTCACATGCATTTCCACCTTCATTCTTCATCATTTCAATCACCTACATGCATTAATTATTAAACTCTTCATCATTGCATCCAGAAAATGAGCAAGAAAGCTTCCCAAACACATGCATACACACACTATTTTCAGCACGCACATGCATTTCCAACATAAAAATCTGCCTTGTGCCGTGCACTTTCAATGCATTTCTAGCTTTCCCTTTCATTTCCACCACTCATTCTTCATCATTTCAATCACCTACATGCATTATTTATTAAATTCTTCATCATTGCAGCCAGAAAATCATCAAAAATCAGCCAACACATGCACAAATCCATCCATGCCGTGGGTTCCCTTTGGCCCCCTTGTGCAATTCCAGTTTTCACATGTGTCCTAGCTGTTTTTCCATCATTCCTCCACACAAATGCTTAAACAAACAGCCATATGTTCCCTCCACTCCTCCTATAAATACCCTTGCATTCCCATTCATTCAAATCATCTCATTTCATACACAATACCACAACACAAACACAAAAACAGCAACCTTGTTGTTGCCGTGGGTTCCCTTCCATTTCTCCTCCATTTCTTCCATTTCCATAATCCCCCAATCCATTCAACACACCTACAACATCCCTTAGTTCTTGTGCCACAATAAAGAGGAAGATAAGAGGGCCTAAACGTTCATACAATTCACGTTTGAGTTGTTGGAATGTTTACGCGTTTCTTTGATTTCAAAGTTTAAATTCAATTCTCTTTGTTTTGTAATATGAGGAATGGAAGATAAGAGGGCCTAAACGTTCATACAATTCACATTTGAGTTGTTGGAATGTTTAGGTGTTTCTTTGATTTCGAAGTTATGAGGAACTAAACCCTTTTTGGCTAGGGGTGATTTCAATACCATGATTATTTATGTAATATGAATTGATGAATTCCGGTTATGAACTCTTGATTCGTGAATGCAATTGGCTTAACTATTTGATGATTAACTTATTTGTGTTTGTTGATTGAGGGTCGACACTTAATTAGCATGCATGAATATGTGGCTAAAGTTTAAGAAGGTTTCACATAATCGTTACTAACTTATACTTGAAAGTAGTGAAGGTCGCTTGTCACGATCGCGTTAAGTTTAATTCTTAGCATGAGTAACATGATGTCATAGTTGCAAGTGCTTTGTCAATGCTTATGGTTTTCATTATTCTTAATGATCTTCGATTGTATCTCTATTATGATGACATGTAGGGAACTTTTGAGAATGTTTTGGGTTGTCGAATGATGCCATCCAATCCAATAATATAAGGAAAATCTGAGGGTTAACTAGTGATGTCACAGTTAATTTGGAGCATTGTCGTTCATAATTCAATGAAGGAATAACTGGAAATTGATTCATATGCATAAATATCATGTGTGGAGAAAGAACCTCTAGCTAATTCACCAACCATCTTATTTCATCAATTACATTCTGTCTAGTTATTAACTTGTTTCGTTATTTCAATTTTCATCAAACCTCAATCCCCCTTTTGCTTTAATGTTCAATATAGTTAGAAATCAATTTAGTTTGTGTTTTTAAAGCATTTTGATTCTTTTGGTTTGTCTTAGTGTTTTAACGTTTAGTTTCACATTCTTTGAGTCTAGTTTAACGTTTTATATTGTTTTTACGTTTTAGAGTAAATTCGTCCAAATCCAATTCCCCCCTATTTCGTTGAAGTCTTAGTCTTAATCTTTCTTATTTTTAGTTTTGCTTTCTTCAAGCATTAAATAGTGTTTTATATTGTGTTTTTATGTTTTTAAGTCAATTTAGAAAGTTTTAGCAAGCCCTCATAATCCCCGATCTAGAACGATCCCTCACTTATCCATTCTACTACAATTGTCAAACGAGGGTTTAATTTGAGTGTCAAGTAATTCTCGCATCAATTGCCCTATGGGCAAAGCGTGATTTTTCGAGGACGTATGTGATTCTCGTATATTTTGTCATGTTTCTTGACATATTCGGATAGAGCTCGATCTTATGGACGCGTAGGCACAAGTAGAAGTGAAATTGGAGTTATGGTTAAAGTTTTGTTGAGTTGCGAACCCGAGAAGTACTTTTGTATTGGTTACTATTTATATTTTTTACAATCTTTATATTAATATCTTTTAGTTATTTTAAAGTGGGAAAAGAAAAAAAAAAAAAAAAAAAAAAAAAGGGAAGGTTGCCTGATGGCGGTGAAGGATAGGAAAGGAAGAGAGTATTCCCGGAACCCGAAGCAAGAGTGGCTGAAGGGGGAGTGGAGAGAGGAAGGTAAGTGACCAACCAGAAGAGGGAAACAGGAGGGGAAAGGAGGGAGAGGGATACACTGGATCCTTCTACCCCGTTTTTCCATTTCGGGCTGACCGGGCGGCACCATTGATTTCGATGCATTTTTGGTGGTTCTCCGGCAAATTAGGACCCCTCATCACTTGGAATCATCCTAGAATTCATCCCTCTACCTATTCCACCCTTAATTGGAGAGAATTTGGCCTTGAAATTGGGTAATCCGCACTGTGGGGGCTGTGGGAACCCTTGCCCATGACCTACCAATTGTGAAACCATCTCCTTCAATTACCACTACCAAAACACTTCCCTAGAACCCAGGAGCAAAGCCCAAGCAATGGTGGAGGCGTCGGAGCAAGTTTGGAGGTCGAATTGAATCACACCAATTCTAGGGTTTCGGCGGTTCGTGGGTAATTTCAGGTGTTTTCCTGCCAAATTGGCCTTGGCCGCAGGTATAAAGTTTGCTTTACTCTTTGAGATCTTCATTTCTGTAAATTTTGAGAATTTCTAGAAATAATTGAGTTTTCCGACGAGCCGGGGTGACCGACCGCCACCTGCGGCGGCGCACGACCAGGAAGCTAACATTGTGTTTTTATGCGAACTTGTTATTCTAATTATGCTTTTGAGACCTAATTGATGTGGTTTGAACATTAATACGATTGTAGTATATGTTGGATTAAATGAATATATTCGGATTTGGTTTGAATTCTGGATATATGAACTACGAATGGCTTGATCCCTGTTTAGGGTACGTAGGCAGTCTAACGAGACATTAGATGCAGCCATACAATATTTGAGACAAAAGCCTTGTTTGGGAAATTAAGCTGATCCGTAGGAACTCCGAAGTTAAGCGAGAAGGGGGCTGGAGCAATCCCATGATGGGTGACCCACTGGGAAGTTGCTCGTGAGTTCCCAAAAACAAAACCGTGAGGGCGTGGTCGGGGCCCAAAGCGGACAATATCGTGCTACGATGGTGGAGCGGGCCCGGGAAATGATCCGCCCCGGGCTGGGATGTGACAAACTGTGAATGAATTGGTGAAAATGTGAGTTTTAACTTTATAATTTGTTGGTTAAATGTGGTCATAAAACAATATGTGAGGAATAGAGAAATTGAAGTAAGGAATCGTAAGTATTGATAGTTAGTTAAGCTAGTGTTTAGTGGGGCTTGTCACCGATAATTATTCTCGAAAATAAATAGTTCGGGAGTAGGATGTTATAGATTGTGCATTTTATGCCACATTATATGTACATATACACACACACACACACACACACATATATATATATATATATATAAAAGCACTATGATATGGTTAAGTTTTGGATTGCATCATGACATATCCATAGGTATATTACTGTGCATAATTATTGTGAATGCTTTGAAGTACAAAGGTGAACGCAGGACGCACAGGTAAGTTTAGGTGAGTATATGTTGTGAAATGTGAAATGCATGGTTATGATTACATTTTATTTGAAATGATTGAGAGGTATGACTATATTTATGTTTTAAGCAACTCCGACACTATCGTCCAAGTTGCAATGATAGGCAACTTTGACATTGTCGTACAGGTTACTTGTGAGTCGTATAGGTCACTATAAGTGACTCTAACTTACGTGCTAGCATTGATTGATGAGATATGGGTAAGTCGTATAGGTCACTACAGGTGACTCCGGTGACTCCAACTTACGTGCTAGCATTGATTGATGAGATATGGGTGAGTTGTACAGGTCACTATAGGTGACTCCGACTTACGTGCTAGCATGGATTATTAAACACCTAATTATTTATATTGCTGATGAGATGCAGTATCATGGTATACTTCTGGATTTACTGATAGTATACAATTGATTTCATCCTTATACGTATTATGATTTTCTGGGAAATTATACAGGTTTTACGGCGAGGGGTTATTACTTTTGATAAGTGAATGGTTTTTGAAAAGCTTTGTTTTCGCCACTCACATTTTCTATTTTGCACCCCTCCAGGTTCTAGTAGTAAAGTTTTCGTATCAACGAGGATTCGTGGTACTTTCCAATGCAGGTGGCTTCTTATGATGGTATAATTGTTATCTTACCTTCCTGTACTCTATTTATGCTCTGTATCACGTGTGTATGGGTCCATACCCGTTCATCGCGCACTCGTGTATTTAGGCACTTCTAGGTTTAAATTTATTCATAATTTACACATTATCACACTTTATAGCTTCGTCACCTTCCAGGTGTCGCCCAACACACCTTGATTCGGAGTCCTAGTGGACATTCGGGGTCGAGATGTGTCACAGCTTTGATACCAAGGGGCTCGGGCCTAGATGTGACAATTTGGTTTTAGAGCCAATCCCTGGCTGGAAGTGTGCCGACAAAGACGTCGGATCCCTAAGGGGAGTGGATTATAAGATCCCAGATCTCCCAGGGGAGTGGATCCTGTAAGTCTTATATGTATATTCCTATCTCTACCTAGCACGAGGCTTTTTGGGAACTCACTGGCTTTAGGTTCCATCGAAACTTCGAAGTAAAACGAGTTCGGGCGAGAGCATTCCCAGGATGGGTGACTCACTGGGAAGTTCTCATGTAAGTTCCCAGAAACAAAACCGTGAGGATGTGGTAGGGGCCCAAAGCGGGATAATATTATGCTACGGTGGAGTCGATCCTGGGATGTGGTAGGGGGCTCAGGCCGGGATGTGACATGGAAGCTTTCTCAGGTAAGTCTTTCGAAGAATAATTGGACTCAGTTTAATAATGTGTTAGATTTGATTGAAATAATTGACAATGCTGAATGCAATGATTTGAATGATCTTAGTGAAGCTCTTCTAAAGTGTTGGCAAATGTGGAATGATAGAAATAATATTAGAAGTATGAATCCTAGTCCTACTAGGGGTATCTCCGTTGCCACAAGTGTAATCATTTTTTAAGGTTAATAGTAAGAAGATCTCTAAGGGTGAACCTTGGTACCAACAACCCATTTGCTGGCATCCTCCACCGCATGGTTATGTGATGGGTGTGTTAGTTTGGATTGTTTTGCAGCTGCTTTTGTTCTCAGAAATGAGGAAGGGCAACTTGTTGGTACTGGGGCGTTGAACTTAGATAATCTCACCATTTTAGTTGCAGAGACTGTTGCTTTACAGGAAGGGCTTTTGTTGGCTAAGCATAAAGGTGTGAAGATACTGATGGTGGAAGGGGATTCTAGGCTAGTTATCCAGGTGGTGCAAGATGTTTGGATGCTGCATCTTAAACCTATCATAGCATATATAAAATGGTTGGCTTTTGGGTTTCAGCACATCAGTTGGAAGCATATTTATAGGGAAACTAATTTCATGGTGGACGCATTAGCTCATTTGGGCCTCAGTGTGCAACCCTCATTTTTAGGATTATTGTCTTCCGTTTTCGGCTATGAAGGCCTTTAATTTTGGTTGTATTAGAAACAGTTGTATTAGGGGTTTTAAGCTTTAATAAATTTCTTCTACATAAAAAAAAATAAAAAAATAAGTGCAGCCGCTTAGATATTTGCTCCCCGCCATGGATAATAACAAGCTAGCAACATAGCCACAGAATACACGAGGAAGAAGTTAACAGTGTTTGTTCTCCCATCAGTTGAACCTCATAAAACCTCACCAAGCCTCTGATAAAATTGATGCCCCTCCGTCTCTTCAATCCGCGATGACTCTCGTGCCCAGTCGTCAACTTTACCCTACGAGCTTGTTCGACTCGTTCCAGAGCTCCTTGTCGAAATTCAATGGTGCCCATGTCCAGTTCTTCAGGTATGGCTCTTCAATTCCTTTCAAGAACCACACTTTCTATGCCACCCACTACATTATCAGCTCTCCCTTAAACCCTGACCAAAACCCAGTGAGGAAATCGAATTTTGTTGGGAGAAATCGACCCGTTTATCAGTATAAACTCAAGAGAAATTTGTGTAGTAGTAGTTGGATTAATAAATGGAATGAATCTCAAAAGCATAATCGACCAAAACCGCCTCGGGCTGTGTTGGATTATCAGAGTAGTGAAAGTGGGAATGGTTCAGGAAATGGTGGTGGTAGTACAATGGAGAAGATAGTGGAGAAATTGAAGAAGTTCGGGTACGTTGATGATAGTAATGACAGTAAAGGGGAAGTAAGGGAGAGAGTGATTGAGAAGGGTTCAGTGGAGGATATATTTTATGTTGAGGAAGGAATGCTGCCAAATTCGAGAGGTGGGTTCTCGGCTGATTCACCATTGGGGGTAGAGAATGTGTTTGGAAGTGATGGGAAGGTAAGGTTTCCATGGGAAAAGCCTGCAGAGGAAGAGAAGCAGGAGGAGGGTTCGGTGAGGAGGAAGAGTAGGACTTCAGTAGCGGAATTGACTCTTCCGGAGTCTGAGTTGAGGAGGCTGAGGAATTTGACATTTCAGAAGAAGCACAAGACTAGGATTGGAGGTGCTGGTGTTACCCAAGCCGTAGTGGACATGATCCACGAGAGATGGAAGACTTCGGAGATTGTGAGATTGAAAGTTGAAGGTCCACCAGCTCTTAACATGAAGAGAATGCATGAGATATTGGAGGTTTGTTTGTTATGACTTTCGTTACAAGTTTGTGTGTTAGTTTTGTTTCTCATCTTTTTATTAAACTCATCCACTCAGCGTTTTTCATTTGATATCAAGTGAAAGGATATATAAGTATAAAACACAGAAAATATATATTCCGCAAAACAAAAAATTGAGCTAGAGTTAGAAGCTCAAGGATTTTTCTTCGCTTTTGATCTACAAACTGAACATGAATACATAAAGTTGTACCTGCACCTCAAAGGTTTCCTTTGGTCTTTCCATTCAGTATTTATCTTCTGCAATGAAATCTGTCATTAAGAACAAAATAAAATCGAAAGCAAAACAAAAAGAGAAAGTTTTTAAAAGTTTTTAGAATAGCATGTTTAAGGATGAAGTGGTTGTTCGCATCTAATATATTGATTTTGTTTTGTTTTCTTGTTATTATCAGCGGAAAACTGGTGGTTTGGTGGTCTGGAGGTCGGGTACATCTCTTTCTTTATACAGAGGTGTGAGCTATGAGGTTCCTTCAGTGCAGCTAAACAAGCGGATATACAAGAAAAATGACAGCTCTTTGGCATCTTTACCAACTGTTGCTGATAAATCTGTGGGAAACTTTGTTGAGATTGCTTCTTATAGTAATGTAAATACACCCCAAGAAAAGCTGGAGAATACTTTCTTGGAGAAGAAAGACACAGAACAATTGCCAGAAGTGAAGTATGAAGATGAAGTAGACGAACTTTTAGATAGTTTAGGCCCCAGATTCAAAGATTGGCCTGGATGTGATCCATTACCTGTAGATGCAGATATGCTTCCAGGGATAGTTCCTGGTTACGAACCACCCTTCAGAGTACTTCCGTATGGTGTGCGATCTTCCCTTGGTTTACAAGAGGCAACATCTTTGAGAAGGCTGGCGAGGGTTCTTCCACCACATTTTGCTTTAGGTATGCAATTTCATGTGTTGCACATAAGTGACAAGATGCTGATTTGATAATGTTTAAACTTTGTCCATAGGTCGAAGCAGACAGCTCCAGGGTCTAGCAGTGGCCATGGCTAAATTATGGGAACGAAGTTTGATTGCAAAGATTGCACTGAAACGTGGTGTCCAGCTGACTACTAGTGAGCGAATGGCTGAAGACATCAAGGTAATAGAACTCGGTCAATTTATGTCTCATTAGGTGGTATTATTTGTCAAGCAGCACCTTGCCACACGCTTTTGTTGCAGTCAACCAACTCAAAATTGGTGTGCTGAGTTAAGTCTGGGTGAATACTATTCTTACAATTTTAGTTATTAAGTCTAGCAATCAGTATATATCATGTGAAAAGGTAGTAGACAAATGGGAACCAGAATACAATGTTCTTGACAACATGTATTGATAGTGTTGGCCAACTTGCCACTTACAAAAAGAGAAACAAGATTATAAAGAGAGAAACAAGATTGGCCAGGTTCGAGTTTTTCTAGAGATTGTTTTTTAGAATTATGAAAGTGAGTTGAATCGCTGACAGAGGTTTTACATCAGAAAGGGACTGGTTCACTAACTATGTTTGGATGAGGGAATTTAAAGTTCCACAGTCTGCATTACAAAAGTGAGATAGAGGGACTTGAAAATGACTCAATGCAATACATTGAGAGAAGGTGTCATTTTGAAAGCTCCTTGTTTAGTGTCTTTGTAGTGCATTTGTATTATTTTAGTTGTAGCTTGGTAGTGCTTAAGTAGTTCATTGGTGATGTCCATGTAGTGCTGTTTTAACAATGAAGTCTAAATTTATTTTTGCCGAAGTTCTCATTAAGTGAAATGCAATGCTTTCATCTTCATCCTTCCAAAGATATTATTCTTACTAATATGAAGTCAATGTTCTTCTCATTTTCTACTTTGTAAGAATTAACCTGATAAATTCCTAAACATGAAGTTACAATTCTATGTGCTGTTTTCTTATGAAATGCTTTATAGATGCCCCAAAGAAAGTAGTTTTCTTTGTCTTCCTAAATTCCTTTGTTTCGTTGTTCATCATTTTATCTAGATTGTAAGTCTAGATGATTTGGAATCTGAATGACATATCTGTAGAAAGGTTTGTTATTGTACAATAAAATTATAGATCAAAGCAGTTTACGACTTATAACATGCATGGCTTGGTAACATGGAATATTAAAGGCCAATATACTTCATTATTTTACATCTGAGTTCATATTTCATATTTACATACAATCAAATCTTATTTATTTTCGGCAGAGATTGACTGGGGGTGTGCTGCTATCTCGAAACAAGGACTTCTTGGTCTTCTATAGAGGGAAGAATTTTTTGTCTCCAGATGTCACTGAAGCGTTACTGGAAAGGGAGAGATTAGCGAAATCCCTTCAAGATGAAGAGGAGCAGGCAAGGTTAAGAGCTTCAGCCATGGTCATACCAAATGTTGAACAAGCTCAACACTTTGGTACCGCGGGTACACTTGGGGAGACTTTGGATGCAGATGCTAAGTGGGGAAAGAGGATGGATAATCATCATAAGAAAAAAGTGATGCAAGAAGCGGACATATTAAGGCACGCCAATTTGGTCAGAAAGCTTGAACGAAAGCTTGCCTTTGTAAGTTCCCGGAAACTTTGGATTGCAAATATAAGAAACATTTTGTAGTTTCAGTCTTAAGTCTGAATACTTACTTTGACCTCATACCCTTCCAATGCTAGAATTTCCCTTCATTTGAACATTTGAAATTTTGCCTGTCAGGCTGAAAGAAAGTTAATGAAAGCTGAACAAGCCTTATCTAAGGTAGAGGAGTGTTTGAAACCATCTATGCAGCAAGCTGACCCAGACAGCATTACTGATGAAGAGAGGTTTATGTTTCGTAAGCTTGGTTTACGGATGAAAGCTTTCTTACTTCTTGGTATAACAATTCTCCCTTTACCTTTTTATCTTGCCTGCGATTTTATTATAGTATACTTATGGAAAATTGATTTCTTCAGGTAGACGTGGAGTGTTTGATGGTACAGTGGAGAACATGCATTTACACTGGAAATACCGGGAATTGGTCAAGATAATGGTGAATGCTAAAAGTTTTGAGCAGGTAAAAAAAATTGCATTAGCACTTGAAGCTGAGAGTGGAGGTGTCTTGGTTTCAGTGGATAAAGTTTCCAAAAAGTTTGCCATAATTGTGTACCGGGGAAAGGACTATCACCGACCTTCTACATTGAGGCCAAAGAATCTCTTGACAAAAAGGAAAGCATTGGCACGCTCTATTGAGATTCAACGGCAGGAGGTACCACTCTAAATTTGAATGCTAATTGTTCAACCATCCTAGTTTTATCTGATAGTTAACAACACTTGCATTTAAGAATTCACTCCAGCAAGTGTAGCTTTGTAAAGGTTGCCAATAAGTACTTAATGCTTGGTTTGTGCGGTTCGATCTGTTTAACCCTGTTCATCTTTTCCATTAAAACACACTAAACTTATTTAATTTTGTGAACAATAATGTTCCTAACTTATTTTTTTTCCTCTGTGGAACAGGCTCTTCTAAAACATATTTCAGTGGTGCAGAGTAAAGTGGACACACTTAGATCCGAAATAGTATGCCCCTAACACTTTCACTTATTGCTTTTACAAGTCTAACTATTTCACTTGGCATGCGAAATATAAAAATATCATTCTTTGGTTCTAAGTGGCTCATGTTTCACATTGATAGGAACAAATGGATGCTGTGAAAGAGCGTGGAGATGAAGTATTGTACAACAAATTAGATTCTTCATATCCAACTGATGATGATGATGATGATTCCGAGGCTAGTATTTGCTTAATCTTCTATGTTTACTCTCTTTGTGGTTAAACTGTAGTTAAACCAACTGTTCTGACATCTTAATCCTTTTGTTATCCTTTTGAAGGAAGAAGATGTTTATCTTGAAACATATAGCACAGAAAATGATGGTGAAGATGAAGGCAATTACTCAACTCACGATCCTCACCTGGAATCCATTTTTCCTTATAATATCCAGAATGAGGATTCTCAAACGGAATTGGAAGTTCCTTGACAACATTTGTATGCTGTGCCAGAGGGTTCGCTAGACGATGATTAGCAAGATGAAGAAGATAACTCCCTACAATGATGGAATCAACTGAACATAAACCAATGGTACAGCAGCGTTCAGAAATTGTCACAATGGTTGCTTGTCACATTGTACAGATAATTTGGGCAGGCTGACATCTACTTAACTCTAAGTTAGTTTTATGGTACAAGTTTCTGTCACGAATCACGATCTCCCATGTCTTTTAATTCTTGAACTAGAAATAGCTCATACAGCAGGATAAGTCGTCTTAAATTGTGGGAGGAGTTAGATGTAGCTGGTTTTTAGGGCATATTGATGTTTTCAGGTCCCAAACTTGTATAACAGTTTTGCTGGAGAAGCCTTCTATGTAAATGAATATGATTCTTAAGTCACAGTGGATATTTCATCGCCTATTCTAGTCTACAACCTTACTGATTTCAATATTTGATGGTGATATATGTATTTGGTTTCATATAGATTGGGAAAATTCCATTTTAAATGCTATATGTTTTTATTTTTTTGTCAAACGATAGATTTTATTAGATTAACTATCGACGGATTTAAACTCACGCCGTCATGCAACAGCTTTTGCATTTTCAAAGCTATGTTGATAGCTAGCTTATTTTTCTATTTTTTTTCGATATTGGTCGATAAACAAGGATTGCTATTTTCCGATAGAAGCAATATTGGGGGAAGGGGAGTCGAACTCTGGAACTTGACTGTATAGACGGATGCTCCTAATTAACTGAGCCATAAGCGTTTGTGGGTGTCAATGAGATTACGCATATATTTAGTAAAGAAACTTCTGAGTTACTGCATGCAGGAAATATTCAAACATGGTGTTCATCTATTATTCAAATTCTAGAACTAATCAACTCAACACATTAATTAATAGTCTTCGTTCATTTCACTTGATTACTAGAAATCCCCGACTATTACGAGTCTAATCCATTGATTTGTTTCAACAAAAATTAATTAAATTCATTGGAAACTGACCAGATAACCTGCACGTATGTAATTCCCAAACCCTAAATCCCAATGCACTTTAGTTTTCGATCATGTTTTTAATGCTCCCAATTAGTATGCGAGCGTTTACAATATCTCACCAGCACACATGCAGGAAAGCACTGCCTACAGAGAGAGCCATTCACTTCAGTTTTCCACTCTGAGGAGACAACGCCATCGTCATGGACTGCTTTCGGAGCTTTCATGACTCTTCCGTCAAACCCTACGAACTTCTTTTCACCGCCGCGACCGCATTCCCGTCTGGCACTACTTGTTAGGGTTCCTCATCATCTCCTATGTGTTCTCTACAACTACTTGGACTTCCATTTCTGGCAAGACTTTTTCACTGGATTCAGAGGCTTTTATGTGGACTTGACATACAACTCCAATTCCCACATCTACCGTGGCGTGGTTTCCAAGTGCTGGGTACTCCATGCCCGGTACTTGGCCACGCCCTGGCTCGCGAGCCCTCATCTGCAGAATCTTTTCCTCAAATTTTTTGGCTACACTCCTGACGTCACATACCAAAGAGAATTTTTTCGCCTGTCGGATGGCGGTACTATTGCGTTGGATTGGGCGGCGGCAGCGAGTTCTCATATATTTGGTGGTGGTCTTGTGCCTAAAGGTGACAGCACAACCCCCATTGTAGTTGTACTTCCTGGACTAACAAGTGATTCGGATTCCGCTTATGTAAGGCATCTTGCCTTTAACACAGCTAAAATGGGATGGAATGTAGTAATCAGCAACCACAGAGGACTTGGTGGAGTTCCACTTACTTCAAACTTCATCTTCAATTGCGGATGGACTGATGATATTCGCAAAGTCAGTAATCACCTCCACCATAAGCATCCCAAGGCTCCATTGTTTCTTATCGGAACAAGCATAGGTGAGTGAATTTCTAGTATTTTCTTGTCAGGAAATGTGCTTCTTGCCAGACTGTAAAATTTAATTTGACTATTTCATCAATTTACGGTCGAGATTCTTTGGTAAGTTAACACTACTCTTCCTAGTATTACATTTCAATCAAATTTCCAATTTAATTTCTGTTGGCATCGATACTTTCGTATGTCTAGGTGCCAACATTTTGGTGAAGTATCTTGGGGAAGACGGAAACAATGTCCCGGTTGCTGGCACTGCAGCCATCTGTAATCCGTGGGACTTTCTCATTGGTGACAGATTCATTCAGCGTACCTTTCTGCAGAAGTTATGTGACAAAGCTCTAACACTAGGCCTTCAATGGTATGCACAATTTCACCAGCATGCCTACTCCCGGCTTGCAAATTGGGACGGCAAGATGCATTGCATTCGACACTACCATGCTACCTGCGACGTGGAAGTTTGAGACTGTCGACACATTTTACAGGCGCACAAGCAGTTCCATCTACGTGTGCAACATGGCGGTTCCCCTTCTTTGTATCAGCGCTTTGGACGATCCAATCTGCACCAGAGAGCCCATTCCTTGGGATGAATGTAGGGACAATGCGAATGTTGTTTTGGCCACCACAAAGCACGGCGGTCACTTGGCGTTTTTCGAAGGCTTCACTTGTTCCGGGATCTGGTGGGTGAGTGCTGTGGATGAGTTTTTCAAGGTTCTGAACTGTAGCAAGTATATGCATGTAAAGAAGAATAAGAAGATTAAGAGTACTACTTCTGGGGCAGAATTGTTATTGGACTCTAGTATTCCTAGGGTTGCAGAAGATGGAATTGGAGTGGTGGTTCAATTGGTGAAGGTAGCTGCATTTGTTAAGGGAGTTGCATTAGCCAAAGTTGTTGCCCAAAAATTAGGAATGGGGGCTTAAGTTTATAAAACTAAGAATAAATAAGATATTGTTGATATCTACTCCAATATTGGATGTGTATCAACAAATTGTCAAGCCAATTCTGTTTAAGATGTTATTTGCAGTCCTTTAGAGCAGGTAAGAAAAGGATTCTCATATTTTACAAGATTTTTGGACTACTTGTATGGCTCGCCGTCTATTTCCAAATTTCGCGTTATAGATTATTCTTGCAAATATCAATTTAATTTAAAATAATTTATCAATTTGATTCTCGTGACGACATTTTAATGTTTGTTAAAATACCATGCCAAGCTAAAACGATTAAGGTATTATACGGTGAAACTAAAAAACTAGATGTTCTAATTGCTAAAATGTTATTTTGATTCTTTCAAGTCCATTTTGATGCTTCTTTTCGAAAACATTTTGTGGAAATAGTTTTATCATATTGATCATGCTTTGGGTCCATCCCATCCATTGAATTACATGGTGGAGGGATGACAGAATCGGGCTTGGAGGGTGGCTGAAAGTAGCCAGCTTGTTAGCCTTTCGGCCAACTTTAGGCCTAGTGGATTCCACACAAATTTTGGCCAACTTTTGATCAAGTGGGTTCCACACATTTTTTGTCCAGATCTCTATTAATGATGAGTTTTTTTTTGTTTTTTTTTTTTTATTATCAAACGGATCATTTTTTAGCATATAGCCTTTTATTCAATTGAGCATGTAAACATCTAGAAATTGTACATCAAAACAATTTTAGGGTGATTCTTTGTACTTGGCTAGGTTCAAGCCAGGCCAACTTCATCCTCGCAATGCCAATGAGCTTGAATGCCCAACCTAATTTCATCTCAATCCTAATTTTAAGACCAAACTCGGCCTAGCATTTTATTTTTAAAGGTATAAACCGATTTATCCCTCAACTCGTAGAGTTTAGCCAATTTTCTCCATAAATTTTAATTTTAATCAATTACCCTTCTAAAATCATGTAGTTAGTCTAGGGCTGGAAAAAAAAATCTCAAAAGTCCCAAACCATACCGAAAAAATCCCAATCCCAAACCGAAAAAATCCCGAAAATTTTGGTACCAATCCCAAACCGATCCCGAATCGCTCAGTACGGGAATTGGTCTTCCATTTTCCTTTCTTCGGGAATCCCAAACCGATATATGTGTGTGTGTGTGTAATTTAATCAACCAACATGCCGTTCCTCTGGCCAATAACCTTTCTTCACTACCTTTTTCATTTTTTATTCTTTCTTTGTCCCATTGCTGCCATCTTTCACTAACCTTTCTTCTTTATTTTATTTCTTGAAACCAATAACCCTCTCTCTCTTCTTGAAACCAATAACCCTCTCTTGCTCCTTCCACACCCCCATCTCCATTGCTGCAAGCCTGCAAAGCAGAGCAGCCCTCTGATGGCGATTTTGGTTAGTAAGACATGGAAAAGCTCTCGGTACCTGATTCTGTTTGATGCATTTCGCAAAGCCTTTTGACTCAGCCCAAGAATGAGAGGGATGGAGATGGGGTGGGGAGGTTGACAAATCTGGGGTGAGGTGTGGCCTTGTGGGCTGGTAGGGAATATGGGAGGTCGATGAATCCCGAACCATACCGAAATTCCGAAAAAATTTTGAGAATCCCGAAATTCGGGAATATCGAATTTTCGATTTGGTTTTGGTTTCCAAAACCCTATCCCGAAAAAAATCAGTTTGGAATTTGGGATCCCATACCGAACTAGCCCTAAGTTGGTCATTACTTTAGTCTAAAGTAGAAGGGGGAACAAAACTGTGCAATGTTGGGGTAGATAAGCTTCCAGCCAGTGATTTCAATTTATTTACGAAATTACCACTGAAGCTCCCTGCCCCTAGCTTTCACCTGATTTGCAAAATTGCCACTGGGCTTCAGAATTTTTTTATTGTGTAAAATGATGCGGCTGTCCATCTCATCTTCAGATCCCAAGATGAGGATGATGAGTTAAAGGGGTACAATCATCTTTTTATCAATAGGGTTTCAGATTAGGGTAAGGTTCCATCCCCGTTAGTTCGTTCTTTCTTCGGCGCAGGTAAGGCTATGCTGATCCTGGCATGGGTGAGTGGAAAGGAGACAGTGAGAGAAAGAGAAAGTGATAGTGAGAAATAGAGAGTGGTTGTCCAGATAACAGGGAGAGAAACAGAGAGGGAGGGGTTGGGATGGTGAACAGAGTCGAGTAAGGTCCATCAGTCCATGAATCACTCTAGATTGTCCATTCACTTTTCTGTGTCAGATAAGTGGTTGGATTTCAAAAGCTAAGTTCCATTTTTTATTGGATTCTTTACTGTTAGCATAGATTGTCATCATTTCAGCCTTTTTGCTGTCAATTATTTCCAAATTTTGTTGCACTGTTAGGTCAAGTTTTAGGGGTTCCTTTATTTGTTTTGTTTTCTGTCATTTTCTCTTATTTTGGGGATGCATCTCTCTGTTCTAGTGTATTGTTCTTTGTTTTAAGGTTAGGTTTTTTTTTTTTTCCTTCTTTTTTTTGGGTTTTTTTTTGTGGGTTTTCAGTTCGTTGATCTATGACTTTGTGTTTAGATTTTTCGTTCGTGTATGATTAAATGGGTATTGGGTTTTGGTGGTTGAAAATATGTTTTTTTTCATGCTTATGCTTTGTTTGTACCATACTTGACCAATCCCGAAACTACTGAGCACCGATCAACAGTATATTGTCAAGGACCCACAAGAGTTTCCCTCCAACTAGGAGGCCAATCACAACGCGACACGTGTTGATATCAAAGGCCAATCACAACGCAACATATGTCGAGATCAGAGGCCAATCACAACACGACACGTGTCAATGTCAAAACAAGCTAGAAACTCTCTTCTATAAAAAGGGATCATTCTTCCACAATAATCCCTAATGTCAGTTTGTACTAAACTATTCACTAGAACTCACTAAAGGAGAACTTGAACCTATGTATTTGTGTAACCCTTCACAATTAATGAGAACTTCTCTACTTCATGGACGTAGCCAATCTGGGTGAACCACGTACATCTTGTGTTTGCTTCCCTGTCTCTATCTCTTTACATACTTATCCACACTGGTGACCGGAGTAATCTAGCGAAGGTCATAAACTTAACACTTTCTGTTGTACCAAAGTCCTCGTTGATTTTGTGCATCAACATTTAGCACCGTTTGTGGGAATCACACTTACTCATTCTCTCTTCAGCTTTGTCAAGCTGGTTTCCACCCTTCGTACACTCTCTTTTGACCAGCATCCCTCTCCGACACGGAGGAGCGAAGGAAGCCACATCACACAAAATGACACCCCTCCTCGCGCCTAGTGTGAGGCAACGAAAGAAGGAACGAAAGAAGTTTCCTCTTCAAGCTAAAGTTGAAGAGCTGGAGGCTCAGAACAACAAGATAGTAATGAAGAATGAGGTCCTCCAATAGCAGTATGAGAAGCTTTTCGAGATGCTCCATGAGGCTAGGTATACTCAAACACACAAGTTTATCGCCCCCGTTGAAGTCAACCACCACATGGGTGCCCCCCAACACGGAGGGTCACCGATCTTCGACATGGTTGTTCCTAATGAAGAGTGAGTTAATCATCAAGCTTTTGACCAACATGGGGCCTCTCTCAACCCAACTGCTTTGACTCGAAGTGAGAAAAGTGGAGAAAGGCACCTCCTTGCAGAGGGAGCAGAAGGATCAAAAGTCGTTTATCACGACTATTGAGACTTCCTGAGCCAACGTCTAGAGAATCCCATCCACATAAGCTCGAAGATCAATGACCCAAAGGTTTCTAAAAGACTCGGTCCCCTCTCACGACCCAATCCAGCTGTCATTCTAGGGAAAAAGTGACAGGTCCCAGAGGAACATAAAGGTACAGAGGACACGGAAGTATTATGACAAACTCGCTTTAGAAGTCAGAACGACGAGTCCAAGGAAAAATCACACGCTTTTGATCAAACTTTCTTACTTTTAAGAGGCAATGGAGACTTACAAACGAAAACTCCAATAGTACATGACTCCACTCAGGACCCTCTTGTCCTTCAGCTCCTTAAGGAAGTAAACAAGTTGAACGTTGAACGTTAGGCTAAGATACCTGACTGGAACCAACCCAGGCCTGGCCATCTTACAAGGAGGATCCTCAACACCCCCTTCAAGCGAAGACAAAATAGAAACTCGGCTCACAACTCTATATTGAAGGGAGGATCCAATTGACTACCTTAATCTCTTTGAGTCCACCATGGCATACCGGATGCATACCGATGAAGAGTGATGTCTCCTTTTCCCTTCCACCCTTTTTGGTAGAGCTCTAAACTGGTATTGTCATCTTTCACCTGAGACGGTAAACTTATTTGAGGAATTGAGGAAACCGTTTGTCTCTCAACACATGTTCCAGACCGATCGCTTACATTCTACAGATGACTTGTACATTATTCGCCAGAAGCCAGACAAGTCACTGGGAAAGTATTCCGGTGACTTCAATCATAAATAGCCTCGCTGCGCTGAGGCAGATGATAAGACCACCCTCAAGGTTTTCATGACAGGCCTATGTGACTGTTTCTTCAAGTACATGATCAATGCCAACACTTGGAAGACGTACTCTGAGGTGATGGCACAGGCTTACAACCACGCCTCCGCCGAGGCAAGGACGTATCAAGGGAAATCCCCTATAGCCACCCCTTATCAGCAAGTAGGGAGTGGGAGCCAGATCCAACCAAATGAGAAGGCCTCAACCTTCCAAATGGTAGCGACGCCTCTACCTGCTTTACTTAATGCTTCGCCAAGACAACAGACATATTAACCTCAGGGCAAGAGGAAAGATTTCCATCTTTACCAGTCCCATTTTAGTAAGAAGAGTAAGGGGCACTATTGCGATAACCAAGGGTATCGCCACGATAATGCCCGCCCCCAGACAATCAATGCAGTTGGCCAAACACATGTCAAGACAGGCCCTACCCCTAGGTATGAGACGTACACACCTTTGAACGCCACATATGCGGCCATTTACCCCATTATAACTCATCTGATACCAAAGCCAAAGCCGAGGCAACTGGATTACAAGTCCATGAAGAACATGGGTGTGTTTTGCTATTACCACAAGTATAACGACCATGATGGTGAGAAATGTATCACCATCCGTGATCATATTGAAGCTTTAGCATGTGAAGGAAAAATTGATCAATTCTTCTTTCACCTTCCAAGGGATAATAATAACTAATGCCAAGTGAATGTGATATATTTCATAAGCGGCAGCACACCCGTATTTGAATCTTCCATTAGGGCCATGAAAAACAGTGAACGAACTTTGAGGCCTAGCCACCAAGTGTTTCACGTAGAAGACATCAGGGGATGTAAGTATCAAAAGCCTAACTGGTTTCTACCCTAAGGAAGAAAGAGGTATCACCTACCCTCATAATGACCCATTGATCGTGGAGGCTCACATAGCCAACTTTGATGTACGACAAATCCTGGTAGACATAAGGGCTTCGGTTAATATCATGTTTGCTGAAGCTTTCAGGGCACTTAATGTAGCTGAATACTTGCTCAATCACTTAGTTTCTCCTCTGATAAGCTTTTTTGGTGATGTCGTGCAACCTTTAGGGAGTGTACATTTACCCTTCACCATCGGTACATGCCCTTACACATCCACCATCACCACTAACTTCCTGTGGTTAACTGCCCAACGGTATACAATGTCATCTTTGGACGCACATGCATCAATGATCTCAAGGCCTTGGTATCCACACATATGTTATTGATGAAATTTCCAACCCCCTATGGCAATAGTTACATCATAGGAGATCAACTTAGTGCACGATCATGTTACAACACTTCAGTCAAGCAACAACACTTGCCTGTGCCCAAAGAAACACTTTCTATACATGGCCAAGTTATAAAGACCAGCTTGAACAAAGCCAACTTGGATCTTCACGGTGGTAACAGTCAACTCGATGATCCTTGAGATGACTCTTTCACCCAGCAAGCACAAGCTGCTAAAGAGTTGGAGAAGGTCTCTATCTCAAAAAATTATCCGGACAGCATAGTGAAGATTGGCACCATTTTGTCACCACCCGTTAGGTTAGCATTGATCTCCTTCTTACAAGAGAACACTGAAGTCTTCACCTGGTCATACGAAGACATGCCAAACATCTCTCCCGATACCATTTGTCATTGCTTGAGTATTGATCCTAGACCAAGCCAGTGAGACAGAAGCGAAGATCTTATGACGTTAAACGATATGAGGCAATGAAGGCAGAAGTTAAAAAACTCAAAAACATAGCTTCGTCCGTGTAGTCAATTATCCAATGTGGGTAGCAAACGTGGTCATTGTTAAGAAAAATTCAACCAAGAAAGTCTCTTGCTTCAAAAGATCTTGTGGTGAATATGTGTCGACTATATCGACTTAAACAAAGGATGCCTGAAAGATAGCTTTCCTCTTCCTCTCATGGATAGACTTATAGACTCTACAGCAGGGTATGAACTCTTCAGCTTCATGGATGCTTACTCAGGTACAACAAAATCCTCATAAACCCTTCAGACTAAGAACACACGGCCTTTACTACTGACAGATGACTATATTGCTATAAAGTCATGCCATTTGGCCTAAAGAATGCAGGGGTGACTTATCAGAGATTAGTCAATTCAATGTTCGCTGAACAGATTGGAAAGAGCATGAAAGTTTATGTTGATGATATGTTAGTCAAAAGCAAACATGCTGACCAACACATCACCAACCTGTTTGAAACCTTCTCTATCCTGAAGAAGTATCGAATAAGGTTGAACCCCAACAAATGTGTCTTCGGCGTGGGCTTTGGAAAATTCTTTGGCTTTATTATTAGCCAATGAGGCATTGAAGCTAACCCTGAGAAGATCAAAGCAACCATTGACATGAAAGAACTAGTAACTTCACAAGACATACAAAGCCTTATTGGCAAGGTGACAGCCTTGACCAGGTTCATCTCTAAGGCCACAGACAAACTGCGCTCCTTTTTTCCAAGCACTTAAGGGAAGTAAGAAGTACATTACGTGGACTGATGAATATGCCGAAGCATTTAAGAACCTCAAGGAGTACATAAGTAAAACCCCTCTACTCTCTAAACCTTTAGTTGGTGACACCCTAATTGTTTATCTGTATGTCTCGGCTTCAGCAATCAATTTCGTCCTCATTCAAAGAGATGGTAGTATCGAACGACCTATCTACTATGCTAGTAAGACTTTACAAGATGCGGAGACACAATACTCCAACATTGAGAAATTAGCTCTAGCAGTAGTCATGTTTGCTTGGAAACTTCACCCTTACTTCCAAGAACACTCCATCATTGTGCTTACTAATCACCCCCTTCGACAAATACTTCATAGTCTTGACACTTCGGGGCGAATGATCAAATGAGCGATATCACTGGGTCAGTTTGACATCTCCTACCACCTAAAGCCAACTGAGAAGGGCCAAGCAGTTGTAGATTTCATCGCCGAATTCACTTATCCTATTGACATTTCTCCTACACCTGAGGTAGTGGCTTTATTACCCCTGGAAGCTCGGAAGATAGAACCAACACTCCCAGTATAGACTCTATATGTTGATGGCTCATCCAACCAACATGGCTGTGGAGCAGGACTAGTTTTGACTACCCCCGACAAAGTGGCAATGGAGTATGCTTTTCGCTTCAAATTCAAGGAATCAAACAATGAGGCCGAATACGAGGTCCTTTTAACATGCTTATGTTTGGCTAAACACCTTGGAGTTAAATAAATTGATATATTCAGTGACTCCCAATTGGTGGTTAACTAAGTCATGAATAACTTTGATGCTAAGGATAACTCTATGGCAGCGTATCTTGCGTAAACGCAGCTTTTGCTCAAGCACTTCCACTACCAAATCACCCAAGTCCCTTGAGCGGTATATAGTCATGTGGACGATTTGGCTCGCCTCACCTCAGCAGTGGAAGACAAGATTGGGAGAAAAATTCATGTCAAATTGTTGGCAGCACTAAGCATCATGGTCGCAAAAGTATGCAACTTACAACAGGGGGATAGTTGGATCACCCTGATTTATAAATTCCTTGCTCATGGCACCCTCCCAAATGATAAAGTCCAAGCTAAGCAGATTAGATACAAGTCTACTCGCTACTTGATCATTAATGACCAACTCTACAAGCGAGGTTTTAACCTACCATACTTATAGTGCCTCATACCTGTGGAAACAGAAATTATCCTTCAGGAAATACATGAAGGAGTCTGCGGAGATCATGCTAGATCTCGATCCCTAGCACACAAGGCTTTTTGCCAAAGATATTACTGGCTAACACTCCACCAAGATGCCATCAGAATATCCCGCTCATGTGATAAGTGTCAACGCTATGCAAATATTCATCACTCCTCTCCCGAGCCTCTTACTTCTATAATCAGCCCTTAGCCTTTCGTCCAATGGGGACTTGATTTAATCGGCCCAATGCCTGCAGGAAGGGCAAGGTCCGTTATGCAATCATTGCATTTAACTACTTCACAAAGTGGGCCAAAGTAGAACCCTTGGCAACTATTACCGAGGCAAAAATAGAAGACTTCGTATGGAAGAACATCCTTTGTAGATTTGGCATTCTTAATGCGATAGTCGCTGACAATGGGTGATAGTTCGACAACAAGAAGTTCAGGATGTTCTGCTCTAAGTTTAACATCAACCTATGTTTCGCCTTCCCAGCTCATCCGTAATCTAATGGACAAGTTGAGGCCATCAACAAAATAATCAAGCGCACTTTGAAAACCAGCTTGGATAAGGCTAAAGGTTATTGACCAAAATTTGTACCCCAAGTCCTTTGGTCACACTGCACTTCATATCGGACTTCAACAGGAGAAACTTCATTCTCACTTACCTTTGGTATAGAGGCCGTTGTCCTAGTTGAGCTTGAGCAAGCAACATTCCGAGTCCAGAACTACATGCAAAGTGAAAATGACAGACAACTCACCCTCAACTTGGATCTAGTCAAGGAACACAGAAACCAGGCTCACTTGAAGAATGTCGTCTATAAGCAGTGCAACTCCAACTACTATGACAACCTCGCTCTTTCAAAGCGGATGACTAGGTATTGAAGAAAAGACAACTCTGCGATAGAGTCCTGAGCAAAGGCACACTCAGCCCAAATTGGGATGGACCGTTTGAAGTTATTCGCATCAGTCGCCTTGGCTCCTATAAGCTCAGAAGCTCCGATGGCAAGACCCTTGGCCATCCATGGAACGCTGATCACTTGAAGTACTATTACAAGTAGATTCACCTGTACAAGTATTGAGCTACGGCAATTCAGCATCCTATGTAATGAAGGTTATTTGGCATCAATTCAATAAAGAGGTGATTTAGACAACTTGGTCCTAACTCCCTTACATCCCTATCACTGAAACGCTCAAGTTTGAAGCTTCTACACGAATGCTTCCAACATGAAATAAAGTTTAAGTATATGTCAACAAGACTATACAAATAAACGAACAGCTCCACAGTATATTCGTTTAATCATACCCAAGTCATGGCTTATATCTAAACAAGGGATCTATTCAAACATAGCCAAACATTCATCAATGATAGCACAAATACTTGGCAATTAACATCAAAGCGCACAATACAAGGTTGTAAACATACATAAACAAAAAACCCTCAGGCTTACAATAGGGCATATGCCACACAAACAACAAATTAGTACATTTAGAGTACAAGCAGAAAAAAAGGGCATTATAAGTCATCCTCATCTGAGGCCAAACCCCTGGCAATATCACTCTGCGTTTCAACCCTATTGCCATCACCACCATCCTTGGCATCTTCAAAACCATCATTTCTCTCCCAAGACTGCTCATCGACACTAGCCTCATTATTAAAGTCATCCTTACTACTAGGATCAACTTCGAGGATGAAGGCTTCACCTCTTTGTCGATACTTATCCATCTCATCACGGTACTTTCAGATAATGCTTCCATTATCGTAACGCTCAAGGACGGCCATCCATTTCCTTTTCTCAAAATTAGCTGCCCGGATGCAGTGAGGTCTAAAGGCATTGTGAAAGGCCTGGGAACCTAAGAACTCTTGCACGGCAGCGTTCCTCTCAGTTAGGATACTCCTTTTCAGCCCAGAAACCTTAACCAAGGAACTATCTAACTCATCTTCAACCTTGGAAACTTCAAGGATAGTTGTCTCCACCTGTTTCTCAGTCGCCTCCAATTGTTTCTTGAGCCTCACGTTCTCACCATTCCGCCTATTCAAACTCTCAAAGTTTTGATCCTTGAGGCAGATGGCCTTAACCTAAAGCTTTGCTCATTTTTTTGGCATCCTTCACAAGTTGCTTATTTTCTTTAAACTTTGCCTTGTACCGCTCGACTTCTCGTAGTCTGTCGTCATACTCGATCATAACCTACATGACAAGATGATCGTCACTACTAGGAAAAAGAGGGGAGAAGGTAAAGAAATGACAGAGTAACACTTACATAAAAAGATAACCTCATCATCCGATCACGATCTGATTCGTTCTCATCTAGCGGCTCGCCAAGCTTGTCAACAGTGGATCAGCATCCTGCCAGGCAATTATTGACATACTTAAAACTACTTGGTTGCATGGCAACCTTCAAGTCATTCCAATGGATGCTGCCAACCTCTTCCATATACTTCCTCTTACGGCTGGAGCTAAAGTCACCTTCTTGGTCAGTGGACTCCATGGTTGGAGGAAAGATGAGATTAATGGTAGGAAGGGGAGGCAACAGTCTTCTCTCCTCCCCTGCAACTATGGAAGCAGCACGCCCGATTGCCTCAGCTTCAGCCTTCTTTGAGGCAGTAATCTTGAGGACCTCCATTTTGCGACTTAGGTCTAGGGGTTGGCCTCACTCGGTGCTTACGAGCTCCCTTGTGAAACAAAATGTCGTTTACGAGAACTAACATGGGTGATTTCCCTTTCTTAGTACTAGTCCCCCATTTCTTGCTCATTTTCTCCACTGAACAAGAAAAATCAAAGTAAGGAATGCAACATTGTAAAAGAAAGAGGGAGCGAAATGAAAGACACAACTTACTTGCTCATCTCTAGCACTCCGACACTAGGGGCTGGAAACCGTACTTTCGAAACAAAGGCCATAGCTTGCCTAAATGTTTATCCTCCTTAGGCACCCTTAACACGTTCTCTACATCAGCCAGCTTCCTGCTCGAACAATTTGATGATGCGTCGCGTCACTGCATGAAGGAAAATGTTAGATGCTAGAAGAAATCACAACAAATAGCAAACAATGCGAACAATAGATACATTACAACCTATAGTCTGGAAGTGGGTAGGGACACATCGTTTAGGTGTGACACCTCTAACATTCGCCCAATCATTATGAAGAAGGCACCAACGGTTTTTCCAAGTGCAGTACACCTTTTTCTTACCAAAGACAATACATTCTTTCTGACTCCGACATGCACACTCAGCATACCAGTGCATACTTTCATCGGGTGCATCTTATAGCAGTACCACCACTGATGGAATGAAGGCTCACCTAACCCACATTAGAGCTAGGAGAACCCTCATCACTAGGACTTCCAGGCTTTGACATCTACAACAAACAGAAACAAACTCTATCACTACATGAAGGATCGAAACATAAGGAAGTTCCTAGGGCATGAGGAAAAGCTCAACCAATTCATTATGCTCTCAACCAAATATATGAACACTAAACAATTCAACAAGAATGAAAGCATTTGATCTAATAGAGAAGACTACCAATCTAAAGATGGTGCAAAGCAGTGTTGGAATTCCTCTCAACTAGAGAACACTCTGTCTTAAAAAATTACTATAAAATGAGCAAATGAAGGCAAGGTAAAGAGTGGAAACTTATCCTTTTTATATAGTTCAACCGGGCCAAAGAAATTCAAAATTCAAATTCAAACCATGAGAAAGCCCCACATGGAAAGTCTTCAAACTTCCACACAAGCTAGGTAGTTTCAAATTTCAAATTTTCAGTTCCCCTACTCAAAAAAAAAAAAAAAGGACGAGGAGCACATCAACTTCATGAATGGAGGACAACTACAATTCTCAAAAGCCTCACACACTCTTGATCAAGATAGTGTGAAGCAAAACCAATCTATGGTGCCAACAAAAGCTTCAACAAATGGAAGACAACCACAAATCTCAAAAGCCTCACACATTCTTGATCAAGATAGTGTGAAGCAAAACCAATCTATGGTACCCTACAAAGCTTCACCAACAAAACTTCAACTACAAAGCTTCACCTACAAAGCTTCAACTACTAAGCTTCGCCTACAAAGCTTCACCTACAAAGCTTCAACCACAAAGCTTCACCTACAAAGCTTCACCTACAAAACTCCAACTACAAAGCTTCACTACAAAACTTCAAGACTAAAACATGTAAAAGCCTCACACACTCTTGATCAAGATAGTGTGAAGCTAAATCAAGTTTTAGGTCCTAAAAATAGCTTCAACCTTTCAAGCTATATACCCAAACAAAAACCCATAACCAAAAATCTACAGTCAATAAAACTTACCTATTAAACTATTTTCCAAACACAAAGCCTTGCTGCAAATAAACAAATTTTGTTCACACAACCCAAGATTTTTTACAATTTGTGCAACAAAAATTAGGTGAACAAAAAACTTTAAACACAAATTTCTTTATCCTTTTTCTCCATTCACGAGGTCATTGTTACATATTATATGACTACTTATATCATTCTACATTTTATGGTGACCAATTAGCTCCACGTACGTCAATAACCTGTTCCACCCAACAGGTTAAGCAAATATTAAGCAAATATTCAATCAGAAACATGAAAGATCCCCACCTTACCCATGGGCCCTAGCCCCTGAACTGCAGCAGCAAGCTTCAATTTACTGCACCTTCTTTACACTTTCACACCTTCATCCACTTGCTGTAACCTTCAACCCAAAACCTCAGCTTCCCCACTGTTCTTACAGAAACCTTAACCACCCCTCTTCTTCGAACTCCTTCTCTCTCTGTGGTCCTACACTGCTATCACTTATCCTTATTTAAAATTAGGAACTAGGATTTGGGGTTTGCCATCAGAGCACAAAACAAAAAACACCCACTAATTATTTCTGGGAGTTTCCACGGGAAAGTTAGGACATGGGAATTTTCATAAAATATATATATATATATATATATATATTAAGGAAGGTTGAAGGAATTTTTTTTAGGGGGGGGGGGGAGGAGGACAGTGGGAGCTGCACAGAAAAAGGGAACAAACTGGGGAAGAAGGCATGGGTGGGGGATGTCGGCTGCGTTAGGTTTTCAGACAAAGGTTGGCCTTTAGGCCAGTTTCAAGCAAGGGCTAAGTTTTGAGCAAGGCCATTTCCAACAAAAGCTAGGCCTCTTCTCCTTCCTCGGGCTTAACAAATAAATAAAAGAGAGAAGACAAAAGTTTAAGTTTAAAAGGCACTGGGCCTATCAGATGAAGCAAAAGGAAATGGGGCAAAAGAAAGAAGGAAGCATGGGCTTCTCTTCTCCTTAGGCTCGGCAACCAAACAAAAAAAAAAAAAAAAAACAACATAACATCCAACAAGGGCCACTGGTGTTGGGCCACACATCAAAGGAAGGCTGGGCACATGCCTTCTCTCTCTCTCTTGGGCCAAGCAAGTGTTAAAAACATTTAAAGTGAAAGCCTTGGGGCTAGGCTTCTAACATAAAAGGAAAATGTTAGACCTTTGTGAAGCTTAAACTAGTTGGAAATATTTTTGGGATGAGACATATATGAAGGTGTGACATAAAAACAAAGCTTGGTTACTTTTACAACTTGACTACTAGCAAGACACCATCATCCGTCAACTCCCTCGACCAGAGACTTGGGGGACTCCTACCATAGGCTACTACACCTTGATACTCGGAAGTTTCGCGACTACTTAGTGACTTGGATCTTTCAAGTCCTCAATTAAGAAGCTTTCCTTACTCAGGAAATTAAGGGAGCACTATTTCAACCTACATGATCCACCCACGAAGTTTCAACATGCAAACTCCAACAAAAGAAAAAATTCAAAGAACTTTATGAAGGATGCTTTAGTGTATTTAACACAACAAGTTGAATGAAGTAAAGCTTATTTATTGATATCTTCGATAAATTACAAATACGTGCATACACATGAATCAAAACAAACAAATAGGAGAGGGCCTTTACAAAGTTTGCTCATGAGAAGTCTCAGCACTCGGCAAAGCCCCAAAAATAGGAGGCACCGGAGGGTGATCATTTGGAGCCTCAGTACTGGGCAGAACCCCAAAAAGAGGAGGCACCAGAGATTGATCATTTAGAGCTTCAGTACGTGGTATAGCCCCAGAGGACAAAGGCAATAAATGCCTTCAAACAAACTCATAAACCTCTGATGCTCATTTAAAATCTGACCCTCAGATTCATGTAACTAGTCAAGCTTCATCTTCATGTTTGTAGCATAGCTATGTGCGAGCATGTGCAATTATCTATTCTCATGCTTAAGCCATCTGATCTCCTGTTTGAGACTTATCGCTTCCCCTACCAACAATTCAATTTGGCAGGTTTAAGCAAATAGGTGTTGGGCCATATTAGACACAAAACCTGCACACTGAACACTGAGAGCCAGAGAATCCTAAACAGTCAACTCATCGGATCGTTTGGAAAGTAGTTTGTTGTCTTTGGGAGTAAGAAGATTCTTGGCCACCACCGCAGCTATTAGGTCATTCTTTATCACAGAGTCCCCAATGGTAAGGGGACCAGTAGGAGATAAGAAGGATGTGCGTCATATGTTATCTTGAGGAGACATGACTACCTCTTCCATAGCATTCAAGTTCAAACGATGGTCAGGCGAGTCAGACATTTTCAGAAATGATGAAGGAAAAATAGGTCCAATAAATCTTAGAAGTACGAAAATAAGGGAGGGATTCCTACAAGCAATAACTCTCTGAACGTACTTCTTAAACACAATTGGTGCTCCTATAAAAGAAAGGGCAACATGGCCGTTTGTTCAAAAATCGAAGAGGCACCACTCTTTGAATTTCGAGAAGTAGATTTTCCTAAGTAAAATTTATTAGCAATCTTCACACACGACATCAGTTCCTCGGTTACCAAGGATAACTTTGCCAAAGAACTCTGACAAAGTTAAGACATGTAAATTTTGAAGGTCCAACTACCCTACTATTACCCACAAAGGTAAAGGAACAACACCTACTGCTTGATAACTGGAAAATCCCTATTATGTCAACCTTTGTGCTCCGTGGCAAAGCAGACTTGCAAAAATGCCCAACTTTTCCCTACATTCGAGAAAGCACTCCCAACAAGATTGCTTGCTCAGAAATCGAAGAGGCATCACTCTTCGAATCTCAAGAACCAGATCCCAACAAGATTACTTGCTCAAAAATCAAAGAGGTACCGCCTTTGAATTTTGAGAACTAGATCCCTAACAAGATTGCTTGTTCAAAAAATCAAAAAGGCACCGCTCTTTGAATCTCAAGAACCAGATCCCCAGCAAGATTGTTTGTTCCAAAATTGAAGGAGCACAGCTCTTCAAACCTCGAGAGTCGGATTTTCCTGGATAAAAATTGTCGATGCTTTTCACACGTAACATCAGCTTTCCAGGTAATGTGAACCACTTTGTCAAAGGTCTCTGACAAAGTTAAAACATGTGAACCTTGCAGCTCCCATTACATTGCTCTGACCGAGAAGGATAACGGAACAACATCACTACTCGTTGTTAGGACAATTCCTATATATGTTGACCTTCATCCTCGACAACCAGGCAGACCTGCCAAAAAATAGTCAACTCTTCCTCACATCTAAGAGGGCACTCCCAATGAAGTCTCTCGAAATACTTAGCTCCCTTCCCTTGATAATACTTCTACAAACAAGTCACGCCAGAGCAAGAGTATCTCATATTATTAGGGTTAAAAGCAAGAGTATCCATATTATGCTTTTTCCCTATCTTTTCCTTTGCCTTTGCTTTTACAGTGCAAGACAAGGAGAAAAGAAGCAATAAGTCGAAACCTGAAATCAAACTTCTGATCTGGAACTGATTGCCCAGAACCTTTGCATGGTTGCTTGCCTAGCATTGCTCTCGAGTACTCATCCTCAACTATTATCAAGGTCACGAATTCTTTCGGCAAATACTTCAAAATAGTTGGTACGATATTGGCTCTTTACACTGAAGCCGCCAAGTATGGATGAGTTACTGAGAAGTAGTGCTCTGAAGAACCATATAAATGTAAAGGTTGTGCACCACTTCTTCTATACAAAAGATTGAAGTAGACGGTTCAACAATAAGCTGGAATAGATCACTACAGCATGATGCCCTTCCGGTAGACCTGCAGAATCCAGACGGATGAGTCTAAGTCAAATCCAAGCTCGGCATTATTGCTCTAATTAAAGAGATCGAGAAGCTTTAACAGCCTTTTGCTAGCACCGTTGTCGAAGAACAAAGCCTTGCCATACCACAGTCCACTACTTTGTCAACAGCAGAAGTATCCTATATCATCAGGATCGAACGTACTCCAAATTTGACGGACTTGTTTTGACCCTCAAATTCTTGAGTCGGCTTGCTTCTTTGGAGGAAACTGGAAAACCCTCTAGCCTAGTTCAAGAATAAGCATGTGGAAAGTCAACAAGTACAACAACACGTGCCAATTCATCTTTTACTTCTTTAAAAGCAAAAATATTTCATATCATCTCTTCTCCATGTCCTTTTCTTTGTCCTTGTTACGGTCTGCAAGATAAGAGAAGGAGAACAATCAGCCAAAACCCGAAATAAAACTTCCAATCTAAGATTGATTGCTTAGAACTTTGATTGTTTACCTTGTCTGTTACCTCTTTCGGTAGACCTCCTCGCTCAGAGACTTGGGGGACTCCTACTATAGGGTTTGTATCACACTTGAACAAGCCCGAAACTACAAGTAAGCTTCAAATGGAAATGATACATTACCTTGTGCGTCAACATCAGCTAAAGATACCATTCCTGGATGGAGGAAAAGTATTTCCAGAGAAGAGGCCACAGCTACCTATGGGGCAGAAGCAAGTGAAAATGTTATCACGCTTCGGTACTTGGAAGTTTCGTGATTACCTAATGGCTTGGATCTTGTAAGTCCCCAATCGAGAAGCTTCCCTCACTCAGGAATTAAGGGGAGCACTGTTTGTACCATACTTGACCAATCTCGAAACTACTGAGCACCGGTCAACAGTATACCTTCAAGGACCCACAAGAGTTTCCCTCCAACCAGGAGACTAATCACAACGCGACAGTGTCAAGATTAGAGGTCAATCACAACGTAACACGTGTCGAGATCAGAGGCCAATCACAGCACGACACATATCAATGTTAGAACAAAGCTAGAAACTCTCTTCTATAAAAATGGATCATTCTCCCACAATAATCCCTAATGTCATTTATACTAAACCATTCACTAGAACTCACTAAAGGAGAGCTTGAACCTATGTATTTGTGTAAACCCTTCACAATTAATGAGAACTCCTCTACTCCGTGGACGTAGCCAATCTGGGTAAACCACGTACATCTTGTGTTTACTTCCCTATCTCTATCTTTTTATATACTTATCCACACTGATGACCGAAGCAATCTAGCAAAGGTTGACTTAACACTTTTTGTTGTACCAAAGTCCTCACTGATTTTGTGCAATGGTCTTGCTCATTTTCCTTGGATTTTTTGTTTTGGGTTGCAAGAGTAAAGAGAACACTAAAATCGCAGGTTAAATGGATATTGGGTTTTGGTGGTTGAAAATATGATTTTTTTTTTTTTTTTTTGCTTAAGCTTCTTGCTCATTTTTCCAGGATTTTTGTTTTTCAGTTGCAAGGGTAAAGAGAATACTAAAATCTTAGAAATCGGTATCGGCATTTGTATTAATGCATTTCCATTTTCGTTGGTTTGCAGGATAGGTGCATTGAGTCCTAAAATATTTGCGTGAACTTCATAAATTTTTCTGAGGCTCCGAACGTTGAAGGGTAAGTGTTTTTTTAGCTAAGTTCAATTTTTAATTTGATTCTCTACTGTTAGCATAGATTGTCATCATTTCTTCCATTTTGCTGTGAATTATTTCCGAATTTTGTTGTACTGTTAGGTCAGGTTTTGGGGGTTCCTTTTTGTTGTCTGCATGAAAAATGATTGATTTACATTCAACATCATGATTTTCCTTGATGTTAAGAGAAACCCATGCATACATAGCCAACTACCTTGAAGCATGAATTGAAAAAAAAATAATGTACATGATTGTTATTCCACTGCTTAATTTGTTCCAAGTCAACACAAATTTCTCTGCATTATGGTTGTTAGGACAATAGATTAGGTTCCAAGATAAATTTCCGAAGTTCTACTAGCTTAGGTGTAAATTATTTTTCAAAAACCGAGCATGCAAAATTTTTATGCATGTTTTAAAATTGGTTGTAGGAAGTGGGCTTCCAAGTCTTAACAATTGTGGACCCTATGAAATCCGGGTAACCAAATGGGGATAACTTTATACTTCAAAAACGCATATTTTACACACACACACACACCCACACCTACACATGCACATATATTCTGTCAAGAATCAAATTTGATTGGCACGGATGAAGATGAACAATAAGAGGCTAGCTAGGACCTGAGTAAATTGCATCGATTATCATGTTGTAATTGGATGTGTCTATACATGTTTGTTTGTTTAATTTATTCCATAGGTCTTGGTAGAAAATAAAGACTGCAAACAAAAGAACTACCAATGTTGTTGGAACTTCTAAGATAATCCTAAATCCCAAAGGACATTGAGTGTGGTCAATCATCAGCACAACCGTTTGTTTTTTTTTTTTTTTTTTTTTTTTTTTGTGGGGAGAGGGGGGGTGTGTGGGTGTTAGGGTTGGGGAGGGATAGTGGTTCTCCTAGATTACTGTGTTATGGTTGTTAAATTGACACGTTCTTAGATTATTGGATTACTGTTATTTACCTTCTCTCCGAATTTAGCATGTTTTAGAGTTGCTAATGGATTTACTATGTTTCAGCCAAAATTAATGTTGAGGGTGGTCAATTGAACTACAGAAAAAGAAAAAAAAAATAGAGAGGTGTAGAGATTTATATGTGGTTCTTATTGTAGCTAGCCGAGCGATATGGATCTTATTTGGTTTAATAGTCTAATGGAATAGTTGGGGAATTCTGCATTATCTAATCTTTCCACCTTTATATGTATTTGCTTAACGTATTGCAAATATTCTGAAATTCCGGGTGTTTGAACAGTGACAAATTGGTATTGGTTTTCGAATTCCCCATTCAAAATACATAGCAATTTCAGCTACCGTTTGTCAAGCAGATGCATAGCTAATAATGAACATCTGTTTACTCTCATACTAAACCTTTCACAATCCTCAAATACATGGCTAATTCAATTACACACACATTTGATTGCTACAATATATTCCTTGGGAGTAAGCATTGTTTGATTTTAATCGCAAATGGTAGCTGAAATTATCTTATTTATTACCACTTTTGATTTGGATTTGTGATACACAATGTTTAAATCATTTGATCGTTAGTTAGTTAAATTTAATATTGTTGGTTTGGTTGTGATTGAATTGATCCAATCTCAAAAAGTGTGGCATGTGAGGTGATAACAGACTAATAGAGGAGAATGGGTTGATACATCTGTGTTTGATTTACAAGTTTTGGCAAATTGTTGCCATTTTTTTTTTTTTTTTGTTTCCTAGTGATATATATATATGTCTTCATAACCAAATAGCAATACCTTCGAGTTTCTAGAAGTTTTAATGTGTTTCGTGTCCTAACGTCCACACAAGTTCTCACTAAGATCTTTTGGTTTCTGGCTAATTTAGTTTTTTGCCATTGAATTGTAGGTTTAGGGTTTAGAGTACTTGTTATTAGTTCTGTCAACTTTAATACTAGAGTAGAACTATAGAAATATCTGGTGAAAGCAATGAAGAAATCACTATGATTGATCTGCAAAGAGGCTCTAATAGATTACAAGAGACAAGCTAGAGATAGAAGTTTACACAAAACTAACTCAACTTAATAAGTAACAATCTAATTATTTCTTAGCCAAAACTAAGCCGAAAATTGTCAATCCCGTAACTGACCTAGAAAATTAAGCCATCACCCTCAGACCTCAAAATTCAAGTAACCTCATGATTTTAATATTGCTTCTCCTGTTTTATATAATTATTGTTCTATGAATTGTATTCTTCAGTTAAATAATGATTAATTAGAATGTCTAGGAAAAAAAATTAGGCATTGCAGTGCTTGAAATGATAATATAAATTCTATCTAGCCATTACCCAGTGAGAGAACCTAATTTGGGAAGTAGGTTTTAAAATTTCAATAGTTTCGTTGTGTGTAATCTTTTATGCTTTGCCTACCGGGAATCTAACAACCAAAGGCTTACTTATGTTTCTCAAATGGTTTTTAACTGTATGTTTCGTTTCTTTACTATGTTTAGATGATATAAATGATCAGTTCCGTGATGCTGTTAAGAAACGAATTTTGTGATGCTGTTAAGAATAAAGGATCTAATATATTTAATTTGTTGTCTACAGAAAACCAAGGAACTTGATAGCATAGAATTACTAAGTCAGTTACCTGCTTTGCGATAGCTTCTCTCCCTTCTTGGTTGCCAGGTGCGGATCCATGCATTGTACTTATATTTTTGTAATTTAATTATCCTCTTTGAAATTTCTGTCAAGATATCCATTTTCCTGCATTTTAAAGCTGAAAAGTGTAGTTTTTGGAGTGAACACAATGGAACAATCGAATCAACTTTCGTTTTCCAAAGACCTGCTCCAACTTTGTTGATGAATTTCGTTCTCAATTTTAATTGGTTATCTACTTGAATCCATTTTTCTAATCCTAATTAGTTCATGAATTAGCGCTCTTTCATGTTTAAATATGCTAAATACTTTAGATTTGAAATTTTGTGTGTTGAATATCAAGATAGATAAACTTTTCTCTAAAACACTATCTGTCCATTTATGCATTTATTTCTAACTTTCTGTTATTCCTTTTGTTGTTCCTCCTTTCTTCTGATATGTTTCATTTATCTGTTAGAAATTGGAAAAATTGAAGTTAATGTGAACAAATGACAATTGGCTTTGTTAAAGGATAGATTGCATTGAAATGTGGTTGTAATGATCATCGAATTCCCTCATCTAGGTAATATTGAATCGTATCGAGTTCTATGTGTGTTGGGTTTTCTGGCTATCCTCTGTTTGGATGCTTGGAAAGTTTGGTGGGAATTGGAAATTCAGTTTGGAAATGAGAATTTGGAGTTGTTTTCTATGTCGGTTATGGGATTGACAATTTTCGGCTTAGTTTTGGCTAAGAAATAATTTGACCGTTACTTATTAAGTTGAGTTAGGAGGATTAAACGGTTTAAGGTTTAGAGTACTTGCTATTTGTTCTATTAGCATCATGATTTTCATTCAGTCAACACGTCTCTAGGCGGCAAAGTGGAGGGATTGTGCAAAGCCAAGTCATAGTTTTTGCAAATTTAATTTGCTTTTATATCCGATTGAATGGAAGTAATTGTAGGTTGCATGACATTACTGTTCAATTATAGCCTTGGTCGAGGGCCCTTGCAGTTTACTCAACGTTTCACCTAGGCCTTGAGCTTTCGTATTCTTCGCTGAACCAAATTAGTTGTGTTGGATTCAAAATATTCCTAAATTTTTTTTTTTTTTTGGTGTGTCTTTGATCATTTAGCTAAAATTTCATTAGATTTCGTCTTTAAATTTGAAAGTCTTAGGGTTGCTAACGGATTTGCTTTTTGCAAATTTCAAAAATTTGGATCGTTGGAAGAAGAAGTTGGTTCCTTGATGTTTTGAGGTATATAATTATGCACCATCACTTTTTTTCAAAGCCTAATTAGTTATGTACCTTTTTTTTTTATTTATATTCATGAAGCTTTCATGCTTGGATTTTAAATATATGATTCATTTTTGTTCGTTTTAACTTATATTGGAACTGAGTTTCTTTTTATTTTATGTGCGTATATGTTATCTGTCCATTTATGTCAAGGTCGAGTAACTAAGCATGTATTTGGTGGTTTGAGCTTAGAATGGAACTGGACTTCTGTCTATTTTGTGCATGTATCTGTATGTGTCTATTTATGTAAAGCTTGAGAAAATTGAGTAGTCGGTGTATTTGTTCCAAACGCCATTCAAATTGGATGATTGGTTTATTTGTTCTAAACCCCATTAGAATTGTATTTGCTTGGATGGGCTGTTAGTATAGGGATAATTAGATTAGGAATTTTGTTTTGGCATTTTGTGATTGGGATCTAATTATAGGTTTTGTGTTGCACATCTCCATGTTTTAGTTTTTGTCATGTTTGTGTAGTTAGTTTGGGATCTAATTGTCCAGTGGTTGGACGGGTTTTCTTTTTTTTTTTTTCCTTTTAATTTTGTTTGTGCGATTCTGTTAGGGTTGAAGGTCCATTGCTATCTCTGTTATTCTGGTTTAGGCCAGTGTTCTTGCTTTTTTATTGAATGTTGTTAAGCATTTTATCTCTGTGATTCTGTTATTGGTTGGTTGGTGTTTTAGTTGGGTTTTAAAATATGTTGTTCATAACTGCACTTTCTCAACAAATCAGAATTTTTTTTTTTTTTAACCCACATTTTAGAAAATGAGTCACTTTTTAACAATGCACGAATGCATCTTAGATGTTCAGAAAAATTCGTGGGTATTTACATTCAAGTCGCAAGATGCACTAACTCATCTCAGCACAAATTTCCCTTTATCTTGCGAAGGCGATAGTTCCCTCTAAAAATTTGTTATGCAATGACAATCAACAAAAGTGAAGGACAATCCTTGAAAATTGTTGGTTTGTATCTATCGCAACTTGTTTTTTCTCATGGGCAACTATATGTTGCGGTGTCCAGAGTCACCTCAAAAACGAGTCTAAAAATTATTATTGCTCATGATTCCGACGTGTCTTACGGTTATACAAAAAACATAGTTTATAAAGATGTTTTAAAACATTTACATGAAGGTATAAGTTTGCATTGTTATTTTGTCCTTTTGTTTTTTTTCTAAACATGACTCAGCCGCTACTTTGATAAATCAGCTTATTAAGTTTTCAATTTAATTTGACTCTCAATTTTTTTTCTATCTAGATCGATGGAGATGATGCCACTTCATTGTCTGAGCCCACACCAGCTTGTAGGATGTGGATCAAAAAAACCATCGGAGATGATCCTCAGCCACAGAGTCTCGATTGTGTGTTTGTTGATAAACAGGTGAGAACTAGTCATAGTACCCGCGCGTTGCTGCGGGTGTTATAAGTGTATAAAACATGTAAAAAGTTGGACATTAAACTACAAAACAAGGAGCAAAATTAGTGTCTTCAATATCTAAGTCTCTGCCAAAATGTTCTTGGATCTTCAACTTATGTTGTAAACCTGGGTTCTAAAACAATGTAAATTATTGAAACAATGACAATAAATAATGTCACTTGAATTTGATCTAGGTTTGATCTAGATTCGAACTACGTGCTGATGATCTGAATGAAAGAAAGAAATGGTAATAGTAGAAATTGGTTTGAATTTCTGATGTCATGTGTCAGTGGGTTTTAAATTTTCAGACCATTATGCCTATTATATTTGTAGTAAGGAATGAACATTCACATATAACAAAAGGTTCAGGTTTTATCAAGACATTTTAACACAGTTAACTATCTATGCAGAGCTTTTAAATTAGTTTCCAAAAAGAAAAGTAACGCCTCGTTTCGAATTTTATTATCTAAATCTTGGCCTCAAGCAATTTTATAGTGATCCCCTGCAAAAGAAACCGGCAAGCAAAGAAAAAAGAATAAACGATGAGCAATAAAACTCACAGACCATAATACACAAAATTCCCTATAACGTAAATTGATAAAGCATTTTACCCAATCCAATTGAATTCCTGATCACAACACATAAGATAAACTAATAAACCATTTTATCAAAATAACCATTTAATTTTAAACATTTAAAACCGAAGAGAACCAAACGCGCATATTTGGAAGGAAAAAAATGGAGTGTTTTGAGTATCTAAACCTCACCCTCATCACTTATAAAATGTAGTGGTCCCCATGGAAAGAGAACTTGCAAAACGGCGTCCTGGCACAAACACAACATATTAAACAAACATATGAAGACAAAAAAATTTTAAAAACCGACAATGAACGATAAAATTCAGAAATCCCAGGACACAAAATCGCAACTGACATAAAAATTAGTAATAAAAGTTATGAAAAAACAGACACCACTTGACATCAAATTGCTTGACGCCAACGACGACCCCAAAGGCAAGTAAAATCCCAAACCAGTCAAGAAAAAAATTAAGAGTCCATTCCTCTGTCGTATTCTTTTCCCCTGTTTTGCCACCCCTAATCCCAAATGTGTCTTCGATCCTCTTTGTCCCATTTTTCTCTCACCCTAATATCTCACCTACAAAATCTTAACGCTACTAGTTTCCCCCCGCCAGCAAACCCTCAACACCCTGTAATGCTATGTTCTTCCAAATCTATAACCAAAAAATGCACGCATAAACACGATTGAAATTTGCGAAAACCCACAACACAACCTAACTAAAAATCTCACAGATCAAAAGTTTCACCCAAAAGAACACCCCACCCCCCCCCCCCCCCCCCCCCCCCCCATCTCTCTTGTCAAATGAATACTCCAAAAGCAATTCAGTGGTCGATAACAACCCATTTAAAATTGAACCCAAAAAAAATTAAAAGCTTCTGAGATTTAAAATTGAACAAAACACAATCCATACATTATAACAAAAACTGCACGCTTAAACATGCTAGAAATTCACCAATACCCACAACATAGTTAACATCCTCTTCGATTCTATAAAATCAGAAAAAGCAAATTTGCACAGAAAACCCATTTTGATATTCATATTTAATTGTAAACTCACATCATGTGGCATTTTTCAGACATAGGAAAAAAGAAGGACAAATGAATTCCCACGAATGTAACTCTTAAAAAAAATAAAATAAAAAATAAAAAATTAATTCTACAACAAAACCCAAAAGCAAGCAAGCAACCAAAGTTTCTCACCTTAAGCACAAATGTCTTCCAAAGCTGCAGACAAAAGTTCCAGAAAAATAAAAACCCGAATCCCCTGAAATTCAAAAGAAAACCTAATTATACAGCCACATGCAAAACCCGATGGCACAAAAAAAAAAAAAAAAAAAAAAAAAAACCCAAAAATCAGAAGAGAACATATTTCAACAGAAATCCATTTACAAATCGAAAATCCATTTGTCAAGACCCACAACACAACCTAACTAAAAAAACTCACGGATTAAAAGTTTCTCCCCAAAAAACCCATCTATGTCATCAAACGAAAACTCCAAAAGCAACAACCCATTTAAAATTGAACACAAAAAAAATTAAAAGCTTCTAACATCTAAAATTGAACAGAATACAATCCATACAGTTGCATAAAAAAGTTGTAGATGTAAGATTAGAAGAACTCACCACAAAACTATCCACTTTGAGACCAACAAGGCAAAGAGAGGAGAGAGCAGACGGCTACGAAAGAAGAGAAGCAAAAGAAATGGGAAAAAAAAAGGGACCAAAAGCAGTGAAAAGGAATCACTGCAGAAAGTAGGAAAGATAAGAAACCAGACAAAAATGTTGAAGGTCAAAGTTGAAATAACCAAAAAGAAGCAGAGGCAAAAAGGGAAGCACACTGCCCTAGAACAGTGCCACCTGAGTTTGGGTTTTAGTATGTATAGAATTTTGCGGCTTTTTCGTTATCGTAAGATGCTTACATTTTTATATATCCAAGTTTGCATACTGTGTTCTTGGTACAACAAATTTTATGGTCAAACATTCTCTAAAGTTCATGAACTAATTGCTCTACGCAATTCGCGGCCCAATTATACATCACTTTCACATAATTAATGTTTGTGTGGTTAATTGTTTTATTAGATTCAATCATGGGCCTCAATATCAATTTTTATACTGGGCCACTACATTCATGCAAATCCAAAAGAAATCAAATTCCATCTTCTCCATATAATGGCATGTGTTACAATAAATTTCGTTCTTGGAAAAACAAATTTTAGAGTGTGTTATTGGCACTTTTGCTCTCTTTGCATTTCACTATAGCGATTATATTTAATTCTGCTTAAACAAGTTTTTTTACAATTGTAAACAAAACTAAGTAGAAACCATCAATTCTTCTTTTTTCTTAATTTGTTTTGTTTCCTTTTTTACCCATAAAAATATAATTAAAAGTTCATTTACAAGGTTGCTTCAGTTGCTGTCATTTCATTTCATAAAGTAATATTTACTATTATGGTGTATTTTATCATAAATGTTGTCTCTATGGCCACAATTGTGCTATCCTCACTGTTTTTGAGCTTCTTAAACCACATGTGTTAAATATTCTCCTGCTCATTTAATAATCTATATTATTTTAATTTTCTCCTTCAAACAGAGGGATCAGTTCACACGACTATGAACACTCGAGACATCCAATTTTTTTTTGGACCTTCTGACAGTTGGCGATGCATACGAGATCAGCAAATTTCACGTTGTTCACAACAAGATATCGAGCAAGGTTGTCCCTCATCCTGCCAAGGTTGAATTAAATAGGAAAACCACAATCGTTTCCATTGACAAAACAAACCAGGAGATCCCAAAGCAGTGATTCAATTTGATTGACCTTGATCAGCTTCATAAGAGAATCAACAACGATGTTGAGCTTATAGGTAACAAATTTGGTTTTAGTTGCTGCACTAACATCTAAAATTATTACTATAATTTATTCATTGCCTTTGGTGTGCAATCATTTTCACCGCTAAAAATCATTCGCAGATGTGTTTGGTTGCTTAATGGATGTGCAGCCGATTAAAGAGCTGACTATGCAAAACTCAAACATTGCGAAGAAGATGAATCTGAACCTGCAAGGTATCAAGTCATTCCTATTTCCGTTAAGTTCAAATTAGCTTTATACATAAGGTGTCGTATTTATGACATATAAAACATCACATTTTTAAAACTTACAAGGGCGAAACGGTTAAGGCCACCTTATAGGGAGAAGCTGCAACGACTATTGAGGACAATGGAATGCAATCTCGTTCTATCACCCGTCTTCATTGATTTAACAAGCCTCAAAGTCAAATAATACCAAGGTTGCACCTCAACGTCCTTTATTTAGTAGCTTAAACCTTCAATTTATTGATTGTTATGTTTTATACATAGGAAACCCTGTTCTTGGAAGCACTGGATCAACTAGTTTGTATTTTCAATCCAGAGATTCCGCAGCTCACCCAATACAAACAAAAGTAAATCGACAACCTTCCTTTAATAACTTTGCTGTTTATATTTCTTCTATTTATCTTTCTCAACCTAATCATACACGAATCAGGTTTGAGCATATGAGATCACCTATTCGAATCTTGCGCACCTCAGCTGAGATGTATGCAAACCGTGCTGTTAGTCCTAATTTTGAGTCCAAAACGATTGATGAGCTCCTTCTACTCACAAAGTTAGTCTCTTATCACATACTTGTTAACAATAGCCACATCTTTTTAATAATAAATTTTAGCTCTTCTTCTTGCTTTTTTCTTTATTCATTTATATTTCATGTTTACAAGATGATTAAATGTATTTCATTATTTAAAAATTGTGTGATTCCATAACAGAATGCAAGTTTTGCATGCAAAGCGACTGTCATTGGATTCGATTTGACTAAAGGTTGGTCGTACAAGTCGTGCCCGTCCTGCCATAAAGCTGTCAAGAAAACTTCCAGATCATTTAAGTGCAATGAACATGGTTTATTAATTAGATTACCTGAACCATGGTAATTTCTTTTACACCTATTTTACATCTAAATGTTGTATTAGGCTGCTTAGTCATTTTTAAATTTCTTGCAATTATAAAATTTATGTGTCTTTCGATTTATGTATATACTTTGTGACTCAATCTACGACCTCTTGAATTGCCTTTGATATACATATGGATGGGAGTGTCTTTGGTTGACCAAAGTTTTGGAATACTCATGGACTTTTATTCAAAGTTGTTTTTGTAAACAAAGCGCCTTTGTATTTGGATCACAACTAAATGGTGAGATAGGTACTACATTGCTGATAAATGAATGAGAAAGCTGCATCTTACATCCTGCATGTCAATTTGGGATTATTTTCTATTTGTTTTGTTGAAGGAAATGGAATTTTCCCCTTTCATTATATCTGCAAGTTTCACAATCATGGGCATTAAATGTTGCATGTTATAGGTTGTTAATCCTTACTAAGATAGAATATAACGCAGTATTTTATTGGTTCCTTGCTTTTTGGGTAGCTTCCATTTGTTTTGGACACAAATTTTTGTGTAATTTGATGCCAAAAAAGATTTTAAACACATGTTTAGACTGCAATGACGTGCTCATTTTGCCTGCTTTTCCAATACGCAGACTGTATAGTTCCTGTCGTATTTTACTTCAAGATAGTTTAGTCATATTGGCTTTTTTTGTTTTTTCGTTTCAGGATTTTGTGATTATTAGCATTCTTACACCCATTATTTGGTATTTGGTTAAATTTGTTGGCTTTATGAGATTAGTTTTGATGGTGTTTGGTACTTGAGAATGTTGCAAGAAAAAAATGAAATAGGAATCTATGTTTGCCTAATTTTTTTAACTACGCTGAAATCCAAAGGCTTATTTGATTGTCCATATATTTGATTTGAAGACATGTTCTATTATGGTTTTGCATTTGCTATGCATCCCATCTATAGAAAAAAGGAGAAATGTGAGATCTACAAAACTGTTTTCGTTTGGGTACACTTTGTTTTCATTTATTGTGATGTCTATAGGGACATTGGTTTTTCTCTTAATTTTTTATTAACATGCTTTTGGCAATCTATACTTTTAGAATGTTAATGGTAGTAATAACTGCCTAACATGAAAATATCCAACTCTTTCTTAGGTTCAAAATCAATCTTATAGTGGAAGACAACACAAATTAGCACAACTTCCTCATGTTAGGAAGGCATGCTGAAAAGAAACTTCATGTTTCTTGCCACACTTTGGTAATAGAGGACGGATATGACGATCCCTTCATGGTGTCGCCACCTCTGAAAAAATTGGTGGGAGAGACAAAAAGATTTTTGCTATCTTTTGGCAATCAAAATAGTGACTTTCGGAAGACGGACTTCATCATTTATGGATTGATTCAAGATCAACTACCCTTGAACCCAACAATTGTCTCAATCGACCCGCAAACGCCTGCTGCAGCCACAGGAAAAGAAATTATGAGTGAAGCAACTCCCGCCCCAGTGATGCCTTCCCAGCGGCCAGATCACCAACCCTAATCGGTTGCACCTCCCAAAACTTCAAAGAGAGCATTGTTCATTGATCAAGTAGACAAACCCGACTGGTTAAGTTTTACTCTCAATTATCATCTTATGTGTAAATCTTAATAAATATGGTTGCTTATCTTGGGTGTACATATGTGTTACACCGCTGATCAAAAGTTGTTAGCCAATTTTTTTGTACCACTCTTTGACACTTTTTTGCATACCTATTACGATTCCCTCTGACCTTATAAATTGTACCTTCATTCATAGCAAAAAAACTCGCGCCGGGTAAACAGAGACAACCAATTCTGCTAGAATTGCTAAAGAATTCCACAAACTGGTTGTCTCTAAGATTGAGTCTACCGATAAAGAGCCGATAGCTGCACTCAAAACAAAGTCTCAAGCCAAAAAAATCCAAAGATAGGTAAATTAGAATTTGTTTTACGCATGCATGCTTGCATAACATCTGTTATACCAGTGTTTGCTAAACTATAATTCATGTTTTTTACTATAGTGCTAAAGATGTTCACTCATCGAAAAAATGAATGACTACAGTCTCCGTTATGAATTGCTACAAAGATGTTCTCCATTTTTTTGCCCTTGAAACATGTGTAACTGAAAACTTAGTTGCTGAAACAACAACAATAGAACATTTTTTTGAGTTTTTGTGTAATTGCTTAAACAAGTGCCTGGGCTGCAGGGCATGTATTTTACCACCTTAATTGCAGGGGCAAAATATGTGTGGACTATATCTTCCTTTTTTCGTAACTAATGGAAACAGGCATCCTGTATCTTTATTGCTTTGAAATTTGGGTTTTTTTTTTTATTTTTTATTTTTTTTTTATTTTTTATTTTTTGTAACTACTTGAATAGGTGCCTAGGCTGCAAGGCATGTATTTTGCATCGAAAAAATGATTGACTGCAGTCTCCGTTATGAATTGCTACAAAGATGTTCTCCATTTTTTTGCCCTTAAAACATGTGTAACTGAAAACTTAGTTGCTGAAACAACAACAATAGAACATTTTTTTGAGTTTTTGTGTAATTGCTTAAACAAGTGCCTGGGCTGCAGGGCATGTATTTTACCACCTTAATTGTAGGGGCAAAATATGTGTGGACTATATCTTCTTTTGTCGTAACTAATGGAAACAGGCATCCTGTATCTTTATTGCTTTGAAATTTGGGTTTTTTTTTTTTTTTGTTATTTTTTGTTTTTTTTTTTTTTTTGTAACTACTTGAATAGGTGCCTAGGCTGCAGGGCATGTATTTTGCCACCGTAATTGCAGGGGCAAAATATGTGTGGACTGCATCTTGCTTCTGTAACTTATGGAAACAGGCATACTACATCTTTGTTGCTTTGAACATTTATGCTTGAAAGATTAGCTGCTGAAACAAAAACAACCTACATTTTCACCTTTCACTCATTTATCCTTTTTATTCGTTCATGATTTTGTTGAATTTTTTTTCAAGTTACATGTGTCTAATTCATATGGTTAAGATTCGTGCATTCAATCTCACAGCAACGCGTGGGTATTTTTCTAGTTGTACCTATTACTCTTAAGTTTATGAATTTTTCATCCAATATTTCTTTGACGTGTGCTAAGTTAGAAATGTCAAAGGGTAAGAAAGTCATTTTGCTCATTTTAATTTAGGAACTAGTAGAAAAACATGTTTGCGCGACGGCATCTTGCGCGACGAAGAAAATTTTGTAGCGCAAAGTCCGTTTGCGCGACGTATAACACAAAACGTCGCGCAAACGTACTTTACGCGACGGTACTTTGCGCGACGAATAAAGAGTTGTGCAAAACGGCTTTGCGCGACGCAGGTGGGCATACGTCGCGCAAAACTGCTTTGCGCGACGCCGTCATTCGTCGCCAAACTTTTGGCGCCAAACCAAGAAGGTTTACCGCGTTTTTCGTTGACTTTGCGCGACGTAGGTCCTTATGTGTCGCGCAAAACAGCTTTGCGCGACGTAGGATTATATGCGTCGCGCAAAACATCTTTGAGTGACGAAGACTGGCGTCGCGCAAAGCTGTTTTGCACGACGTATGCCCACCTGCGTCGCGCAAAGCCGTTTTGCACGACGCAGGGCATGAACGTCGTGCAAAGTCTTTTTTTTTTTTTTTTTCTTTGGTGTTCTTGCATTGCCTTTTTCTTTGTGGTATCCACTTGTGTAAATGTTTTAAATTGATGATCGAATTAGTTCATTATATTTATATAGGGTTAAAGAGTGTAGTTGTAAAAAATCATCAAAATCGGAGTTAAAATAACCGTTAAATCATGATTTTTCATTTATAGCCATAAAAAAGGTTTGTCCCCTTACCTAATTTCTGCATGTTTGTTTTTTGTGATTTTTGGCGTACACGATCTCGAAGCATATACAAACAAGTTTGACGGTTGGATTATTGAAACTAGTTTCGTACAATGCATATCTGATCAAAACATTAGATTCACTAACAATTGGAGTTTATTTATACTTTCATTGAGTATAACATAAGATTTTGTGGTATTCACTTGTGTAAATATTTTAAATTGACGATCGACTTTGTTCATTGTATTCATATAGGATCAAGGAGTGTAGCTTTAAAAAATCATCAAAATCGGAGTTAAAATAACCGTTAAATCGTGCTTTTTCGTTTATAACCGTCGAAAAGGTTTGTCCCATTGCTTGACCTCTGCATCTTTGTTTTTTGGGATTTTTGGCATACACGATCTCGAAGCATATACAAACAAGTTTGACGGTTAGATTGTTGAAACTATTTCTGTACAATGCGTATCTGATCAAAACATTAGATACACTAACAATTGGAATTTATTTATACTTTCATTGAGTATAACATAAGATTTTGTGGTATCCACTTGTGTAAATATTTTGAATTGACGATTGACTTTGTTCATTGTATTCATATAGGATCAAGGAGTGTAGCTTTAAAAAATCATCAAAATCGGAGTTAATATAACCGTTAAATTGTGCTTTTTCATTTATAGCCGTCGAAAAGGTTTTTCCCGTTACTTGATCTCTGCATCTTTGTTTTTTACGATTTTTGGCGTACACGATCTCGAAGTATATACAAACAAGTTTGACGGTTAGATCATTGAAACTAATTTCGTACAATGCGTTTCCCATCAAAACATTAGATTCACTAACACTAGGAGTTTTTTTATACTTTCATTAAGTATAACATAAGATTTTGTGGTATCCACTTATGTAAATATTTTAAATTGATGATCAAATTAGTTCATTGTATTCATACAGGATCAAGGAGTGTAGCTTTAAAAAATCATCAAAATCGGAGTTAAAATAACCGTTAAATTGTGCTTTTTTGTTATAGCCGTCGAAAAGGTTTGTCCCGTTACTTGATCTCTGCATCTTTGTTTTTTACAATTTTTGGCGTACACGATCTCGAAGTATATACAAACAAGTTTGACGGTTAGATCGTTGAAACTAATTTCGTATAATGCGTTTCCCACCAAAACATTAGATTCACTAACACTTGAAGTTTTTTTATACTTTCATTAAGTATAACATAAGATTTTGTGGTATCCACTTATGTAAATATTTTAAATTGACGATCGAATTAGTTCATTGTATTCATACAGGATCGAATTAGTTCATTGAATGATATATATGTAAAAGATATTATTGTGGGTTTTTGTTAGAAAAATATATTACTGTGGGGTTTATCTAAAAAAAATTGAATTTGAAATGAAGAAAGTCACATTTTCAGTAATTTTTATATCTAAAAAAAATATATCACAAGTCATCTTCTGTGAGGAAGCCAGAAAGGTATTTTTGAGTTATATATTATCATGGATTGGTATATATTTTTCTCTCTTTCTTTTATGTTGATCATATGGTTTAATTACACAAATATTAATTATTTTTGGTTCCACATGCATGCAGTTCACATTTAATGTAATAGTGAAGCAAGTGCTAGGTTTAACCCCAGATGAGCCACAGACTACACAAATTCTTGAAGATTTCCTGACTTTCATGAGAGGGCTCATTTCTCTTCCTCTCTATATTCCTGGAACTCCATATGCTAGAGCTGTTAAGGTACCTAATATACGAATAATGTTTTACGCGAACTTGTTTTGCAAAACAATGTTTATTTTGCCAAACTGTGAATCAGAATCATAAATTTAAATAAAAATCAACATAATTAATGATTGTAAGTATGTTTATATATATTGTTAAATAGTCTAACAAGAGAATATTTAACAATATAATTAATGATTCTGGAAGTTGATACCATATGCTTTACAACGATTAAAGGTAATTAATTACCCAAAAACACTTATCTCCTCTTTCATACAAAGCTTAATTAATAAGTTACATTTGATTAACTTTCTTTAATATATCAATTATTTATAATTAATTTCTTCGTCCGGCTGCAAGACAAAGCATGTTCATTTATTTTCGAGGATTACAAGTGCGGAAAAAAAAAATAATGTATCTAACAAAGCATGTTCATGTTGGACACAGAGCCTGCGCACTGAACACTAAGAGCTAGGGACTCTTGAACGGCCAACTCATCGGACCGTCCTGAAAGCAGCTGACTATCTCTTTCTTTGTGAGAAGGTTCCGAGTTTAGGGATGCAAATCTGGTTATGGAGTGTAAATTCCATCTTCTCCTTGGTAATTGCATTGAGGCTTAGATCTTTGTGATTCCACAGGCTTACTCTTGAACTGCGCTGCTCCCATCGTTGATTTTCCTTTGTGCTACTCTTGAACTGGGCAGCAGGCTTCCTTTGGTCTCCCCTGAAGGTCTGAGCTTCCTCCTTTTATCTGTTTCTTTGTTCAATCTCTCCAATTCGTATTGAAGAGGGTTAGAGGATAGCTCAGCATATGCAGTTGTTGCTTGTCTCCACATGCTTCAATGTGTCATTTTCACTTGCCTTACTTGCTTCTTTTACTTTGCTATGCGAGTAATAACAAAGACAAAGGAAAATACAGGGAAAGAGCATGATATGAGATACTTTTGCTTTTGACCTTGATGATATGAGATACCTTTGCTTTTGAAGAAGCGGTGAATGAATCAGCACATGTATTTGTTGTGCTGTTTCCTCCTGGGTCATCTGTACTCCAGGCATCTGGTATCATCTTTGGGGAAGAAGAAAGAATTGAGTATTTCGAAAGGCTTTGCTGGGAGTGCGCCCTCAAAAGTGAGGAAGAGTTGGGCATTTTCTTCAGGTTTGCCTTGCCATAAAAGATGAAGGTCGAAAGGCTTTTTGAAATAGTGACGCCTCTTCGATTTCTGAACGACGCCTCTTCGATTTCTGAGCAGGCGCCCCTTCGATTTCTGAGCGACACCCCTTCGCTTTCTGAACGACACGTAGTAGTGCGGATGCGGCTCTTTTGACAAAGCTGCATGCGTTTTCTGAAAAGTAGAGAAAGCGTCGTCGAACTTTGCGTTTGTCGGCTAAAGATGTGTAGTTGCGATGATGGCCTCCACGTGTTTTCACTTTGTCAGATATCTTTTGACAAAGTGAACGCGTTTTCTGAAAAGTGAGAGATCGTCGCCGAACTTTGCGCAGGAAATCCGGGAGCTTTTGACAAAGTGTGCAGCTGATTTTACGCGTTTTCTGAATCGGTGAACGCCTCTCCTTTAATAGAGGTGATCGATCACCTCTATCATGCACACTCTGAAGATTGCCCAGAAATCATCTCCGGCCCGTCGAGATTTTATTCCATCCAACCTTCTTTTTTAACTTCTTGAAAAATGGCCAGCTCATCTAACCCATCGAACATTTGCTTAGATTTGAGTCTAAGCAGTGATCCTCTTACAGTTGAGGATAAGGTATGGTGCCCGTCTTTCTTATCTTCTTATGGCCCTCTTACAGTTGAGGACTCTGTGATGACGGATGCAACAATGGCTACGATAGTAGCTCGGAACCTCCTCACTCCCAAAGATAGTCAGCTGCTTTCTGGACGGTCCGATGAGTTGGCCGTTCAAGAGTCCTTGGCTCTTAGCGTTCAGTGCGCTGGCTCTGTGTCCAACATGGGCCAACGCCTTCTTGCTCGCTCCCGTCAGGTTGAATCCTTGATGGCGGAGGTGGAGAGTCTTAAGCAGGAGATCAAACAGCTTAAGTACGAGAACCGAAGTTTGCACGTGCTTGCCAACAATTATTCGACAGGCATGAAGAGGAAGCTTGATGAGCTTGATGACCGTCAAAGGCTTGCAGCTTTCTTCCAGATGCATCTTTTTCCTGGGTCATCCAGCGTTCCACCAAGGATTGGGGCCTTGAATGATCTATCTTCGGTGCCTCCCGCTCCTATGCCTTCTGCTCCGATGCCTCCTGCTCCGATGCCTCTTGCTCCGAGAGTGTTGCCACGTAGTGGGGCCTCACGTACACAACCCTTGTGAAGGCTCCATCTTTCTCTTTCTTTGTTAGATACAATTGTAATTTCTCAAAAAATCAATGAACAAGCTTTGTTTTATTCTATTGGATTCTCTTGCCTTTGCCGAAATTTGAAGCATATATTTAATTAAACATGGACTATTAGGTTTCTTATCTCTGGTGACTAGGAAAGTAGAAAAAAAGTGTTCAAGGTGCCCAACTAAACCGTACTTATCTCTGAGGCTACTCCTACGGCGTCTCAGGTGCCCGTATCATCAACATCATCAGTGTCGGTTCAACCTCTCAGTGCACGGCGGCCTCACCGTCGCCGCCGCGAGTTGGAGCCTGGTGATCACGCTTCCTCCTCCTCCGGAGTCGATGGTGGGGCCTCCCAACCAGGTAGTTTTTTTTCTAATTCTCACTACATTGTATTTTTTTTTTCTATTTTAAAACTATTATTTTATGATTGTGAAAATTTGTTGGATTGTGAAAATGTGTTGCGGGTTGTGAATTACTGTTTTAAGGTTTTGGGAAATGATATACTATTAGGGGAGGTTTTGCCTAATTTTTTGTACAAATTTAAGCTTTTTACCATTTAAGTTTTTTTGGGCAGCTAAAAAAAACACCAGGGGGCCTAATCGAATGCTAAAGGAGGCACAGGCTGTACGTATGTCCGCCTCCTTGATCAAGATTGCATATGACTCGCAACATCGTGGAGCGGCTACCTCACAGCAGCATAGCAGCGTTGTTACTAGCTGTGGTTATGTTATTCGGAATTGTTGTCCTATGCGGTGGGAGTCTTGGGCACGAATTCCCGAGGAGACGAAGAAACTGGTGCGAGACAAGTTGTCGGTTAGTAAATTAATTTTTAGCCCTTATCATTTTTTTTTTAATTTTGTTTACAAATATTATAAACCAAAGTATATTATCTTAATATTATTAAATTTCTTAATATTATTTTATTGTTTTTCATATTTGTAGGTCAATTTTGATGTTAAGGACTTATCCCCTGAGGTCAGTGCCTACTTAGAGGGGACCTTAGCAAACCGGTACAAAGATTGGAAGAGCGTTTTTCACACGCATTTTCAGCTATGGGATGATCCGGAGATTGCTCGCCTAGAGGGTTGCCCAAACGAGTTGAGGGACCGGCCAGAGGATTGGGAGTGGCTCTGTAAACATTTTATGGATCCAAAATTTGTGGTATGTACATAATACTTTAATAATAATTTACTGTTTTTGTTATCTTTTTAAGCTTTTTTTAATAATTTCATTCAAATAATCGCACTAACATGTATATTGTATGTTTAACAGAAGAAATCTATTGTTGGCAAGAAAGCTCGGGACTCAAAGACACTTCTCCACCATTCCGGTTCGAAGCCCTTTTCGTATAGGCTTGAGGCACGACGTCAGGTAAAAGTATATTAATTTTTAAATTTTATACATTTTATTCTTTATTATTGACTAATAAAATTTACTTAATGATTTTTTTTTAGGAGGGTTCTAAGTTCCCACAAATTGACTTGTTCAATGACGTTTACGTTCGACCCGGCAATGAGACCGCTAAGGAGCTTCATGTAAGTATATGTAATTCTTATTATTCTTATTTTTACGAATCGTTCAAATATTATTTATATTTTGTTATTGAACATTATATGTTTTTTCTTTATTATTACAGGATGTTATGGTGGAAAAGTCCACTGCTGTTCTCCAAGAAGCAACATCCCAGCTTCCCCCGGAGACCCCGATCGAGGAAGTCAATGTACCCGATGATGCAGATATTCAGATCGTGACTGAGGTCTTGGATCAGAAGTTGGGTCGTCGTTATGGCAAGGTTGTTCGATGTATGGGGAAGGCGGGGGTTCCTGAGACGGGTGCCTCCTCTTCCACATCGTCCATAGGAGAGGTCAATGCCTTGAAGGAGGAAGTGACAACCCTAAAAGGTCAGCTTGTGGCCCAGGGCGAGCACATTAGGACCCAGGACGAGAGGATGAGTATGATTGTACAAGCTTTAGCGATGTCCGGCCTCCAGATCCCGATGCCAACACGTGATGTTGCTCCACCTTCAACTTCCCAGCCACTTCATCCAGCTGATACCCAGTAGCATGATGTATCCTAGAAGACTAGTAGTTTTTTTTTTGTTTTTGGACATCTTGTGTGTACATTTTTATATATTTTATAATTAAATATTTTTTATTGGTTTAATAATTATTGTTTAGAATTTCATTACAATATTTATTAAAAATTAAATAAAAAAAATTCTTTGGCCAAAAAAAAAAAAGGTTTGCGCGACGAAGAAGTGATCTGCGTTGCGCAAAACCACTTTGCGCGACCCAGGTTATTAGTTGCGCAAAGTTGTTTTGCGCGACACAGGACCTAGGTTGCGCAAAGTGGTTTTGCGCAACGCAGATCACTTCTTCGTCGCGCAAACCTTTTTTTTTTTGGCCAAAGAATTTTTTTTATTTAATTTTTAATAAATATTGTAATGAAATTCTAAACAATAATTATTAAACCAATAAAAAATATTTAATTATAAAATATATAAAAATGTACACACAAGATGTCCAAAAACAAAAAAAAAACTACTAGTCTTCTAGGATACATCATGCTACTGGGTATCAGCTGGATGAAGTGGCTGGGAAGTTGAAGGTGGAGCAACATCACGTGTTGGCATCGGGATCTGGAGGCCGGACATCGCTAAAGCTTGTACAATCATACTCATCCTCTCGTCCTGGGTTCGTCGCGCAAAGTGGTTTCGCGCAACATATATCACTTCTTCGTCGCGCAAACCCTGCTTTCACGCACTTAGCGCAACGATGAATACGCGACGAACGTCCGTTGGGCTAATTTTTGCACGCCGTTTTTTGACTTTGCGCGACGAAGGTCCTGCGTCGTGCAAAGCCTTTTTTGCGCGACGAAGAAGTGATCTGCGTTGCGCAAAACCACTTTGCGCGACCCAGGTTCTTAGTTGCGCAAAGTTGTTTTGCGCGACACAGGACCTAGGTTGCGCAAAGTGGTTTTGCGCGACGCAGGAAATTCGTCGCGCAAAGTGGTTTTGCGCAACATAGATCACTTTTTCGTCGCGCAAACCCTGCTTTCACGCACTTAGCGCAACGGTGAATGCGCGACGAACGTCCGTTGGGCTAATTTTTGCACGACGTTTTTTGACTTTGCGCGACGAAGGTCCTGCGTCGTGCAAAGCCTTTTTTGTACTAGTGAAAACTAATGAAAATAACTTAAAAACTTTGAGTTTTAATGATAAGAACAAAATAAAAGGTAACATGAATAGTACCAGAATTAACTTTTTAGTGTAAAAATATGGTTTTTCGTTAAAGCTCCTTTTTAATTTTCAACTTTTTTTACTCTTTCTAAATTTTCATTCTCTCACAACGCTCATGGAGGAGACCCCCAACATGAGAATCCAGCAGCCTCATGTTGCAGGTGGTGGTGCTCCAGTGCATCATCTGTTACACTCTCATCCTCTTCCTCTTCCTATTCCAATACCGCCGCGGGAAGCTCTTAATCACGGCGCAGTTCCTAGAGACCGCTGCCTCCACCATCTTCTTGGAAACAGTTGCCGACAACAGCGAAGAAGGCAAACACCACGTCAAGGTACGAAAATCCAACGCCTCCAGGCAGTCGCTCTCTGCAATGACACATCGTGTGAGATCCCAATCACCAATGGCGTCAAGCAAGGTGTTATGGACGTTAGCGACGTCTCTCATCTGGAAATTACACCGTTGAATCTGTTGCCTTCATCAAGAGGACATCTCTTCCAATAAGATCGCGGTCTTCTCCAAGTTGCTGGATTCCATTCTACAAAGATATGAGGACAAAAAGCCTTTGCCCGTCATGGGTAAAATAACAAATAACTCTTTTGTCCTCAGAGCAACTGGGCAACACATGATAAAAAAAATGAACGGAATATTTGTTTAAAAAATTGGAAAATCAAAAGACAGGAAATTTGACTAATTATTAGACAAAAAATGAACCAAATTTTTTTAAAATTTTTTTTAGCACAATTAGATACCACAATCGTTTGATTTGGCTAATATTTTGCAAAAGAATTTATGCGTTGAGACGAGAGAAATAGATTATTCTAATTATTGAAACTCAAATAAACAAAAGAATAAAATTCAAAGTGAAGTGGACCTCATAAGTAGTCTTCTTCTTCTTCTTCTTTTTTTTTTTTTTTCTGAAAGTATTGGAATCACTTTCCTTTAAAGACTTGTCCGTGCGAGATTTAGCTCAAAAGCCTGGCCAACTTCACCCTCGCAACGACATTGAGCTCGAACAACTTCAGCTTAATACTGCAATTTTAAGACCAAACACGACCTAACTTAATTTTTCGCCTAACTCTCAATCATGTTTGAAATTTGATGAAGTATATGTTTGTCAAATTTTTACAAGTAAACATGTCGTGGACGTGGACTTAAAAATGAAGAGGGATTATATTCACACTCTCCAAATAACTTTTTTACATCCTTTTAATTTTTTTAATATTTTTTATCAAATATTAGTGGTATGCAGAAAATATTAACAAATTTAAAAAATGCGGAGGAAATAATTTGAGATATGTGAATATAATATCTCAAAATGAACATTTTATATGTGTACAATGATCAACTCAACTATTAATATCAGCCCAACAAAACGACTCCAAAGTCAATCATGTACATACAGAGGAATGATATATGAATTCTTTTGACCGAGAAATCTCGGTCACCAAAACCAGATGGTTGACCACTTGTTAAAATCTTTTTAATTGCAGCAAACCCAGGTCGACAAGTGCCTTATAACTGAAATTTGAAATTCCCGGCACAACACACATCTGTCACAGAGAGAGAGAGAGAGAGAGAGAGAGAGAGAGAGAGAGAAGGAAATGGACCAATATATCCTCAAAGTATTGGAAGGTGAATTGTTATGGTATGACGAGAGACCTCCAGTGGTACTGAATCAAAGCGCTTTTGTGCCGTACACAAATACACCCGTCATTGATAAGCTTCCCAATGATGTCACAAAATCCATGAATACGAACAAGAGGATACTGCAATTCTTGAGGAAAAGCTGGCAACCTGCAACGGCAAGAAATGAAGCCGAACAGGACGGCAGACAACGGGTTCGCCGCATGATCAACGAGCGCATGAGAAGGGAGAAGCACAAGCAGAGCTACTTAGCCTTGCATTCTTTACTGCCCAAGGGAACCAGGGTGGGTATATTCAGTTAACCACATTAAACTAAATTTAATATCCGTTATCAGCACTCCAAAATAGTATAGTTTCTTAATCGGATTTTCATGAAAGTGTTTTTATTGGAGTGATCCACATCACCTCTTGCACATCCTTCTGTTTTTTCTAGACATTGAGTTGATGAACAAATTAAAAGAGATTCAAGAACCAGAATTAAAAGGGTGTTCAGAAGATGAAAAATGATATGCAAATATCACTCCTATGAAAAATTTAGAGGAGCATATAACTATTTCGAATTGCGCAAATGAGCAAGAGATTTGTTATATAATTGTTTGGTGTTCCAATTCTACATGTTGCAGAGTGATAAGAATTGGATTGTGCAAATGACTGCTATGAACATTCAGCGGCGGGAGAGGTACAAGGAGGAATTGATCAAGAGGAACGTGGAGCTGGAAGAACTTTTGGTAGAAAATGAAAAGGAAAGAGTGAAATGGAGCAAGATGAGCTTAAAAGTGGCTAATCCTACATCAGGAATTGATTCTATGTTGGAGGTTCTTAAGTGCTTGCAATATTTGGGTTTGAAAGCCAGAAATGTTCACTCTAATTTCTCTCCTGAGGAGTTTTCAGCAGAACTGGAAATTGAAACCAAGGTATGCATGCACATAATTTTGAAGTTATCATAAATTCTTGCTATTTTTTCATTTGTAATGCTAGGGAGACAAAATTTTGCAAACTAAATGATATGGAAGTTGATGATTGAATTATTATTTAAGCGTTGATAAATGTGCTCATTTCTATTGGTGACATATCATTTAATTTGTAAATTTTGTCGACAAAAATAGTCTCCCTAGCATTACTTTTTTTTCAAAATTAAATAAAAAGGAGTAGGATAGATGATTTCCCCTTTAAATTTCACTCATACTAATTGATCTGATTTTGATAAGGTAAGATAAATTTGAACAAAATAAAAAAATTCATTATACCTAGTACTTTTTCTCTTTAACAACTAATCTAATATACCAAAAAAAAAAAAAAAAAAAAAGAATTTCAATTTGAGCGCAAAACGACAATCAGATTGTCTTAACCAAGTACTTTATTTTATTTAAAATGGTCATTACGTTTGGTTCTAGGCCAAGAATGACAACTACGTTTTATAGTCTTGTGCTTTGCATGGACATACATAGGATAGGAAGATAGAACAATTCTTATTCATAAATTAATTGAATATAGGAGAACGCACACGTGGTGTTTTTCACCACTCACCCCTTATATAATAAAACACTAAAATTCTGTATTTTATTGTATTTTTGGGAAGATTGGAGCTGCAGAGATAGAAGAGGCTGTGCAAGAAACACTCAATGAAGCTGAGAGGAAATTGCGTTTTCCATTTCCAGGAAGGTGAAGGGAGACAGGAATTTGGTGCTCCAATTGACAACTTTTGAAATATGGGAAACAAATAGGTCAATTTGTCTTTTCATGGCTTGAAAATTTTCAACTTATCGAATTTAACTACAAGTTTATATTTTCAAGCATGACTATTAATATACTCTAATTTAAAACGTGGAAATGATGTGATGAATGGCATACTATTATCAGAACTTTTCAAAAACTTGTTAACAACTTTGCTTTTTGGTCGGAGAAAACTTTGTATGCATGAGCACTCGGAGATCGTACGTCCGCCCACGCAAAAGTTCAAAATTTTCGAAAAACTTGTAAATTTTAGGAATTAAATTATAATTCGGAAAATCTAGGATACTTGATCAGTTTCCAATATTCGTGATTTCTGAACTTGGAAAAGAATTTGATTCCATAGAGGCATTGGAAGACATCACATCAAAATGTGTAAGATAAAAAGGAAACAAAGCAGCAACTTTATTTGCATTCAAACCAATTGGTGCGAATTACGGATTTAGCAAGCGCACGATGTTTAAAAAAATTCTTTGATAATTTATTTAATGTAAAATCTCTCAAAAGATAGTTAAAATAAACGGACGAACAAACGAAATATGAACATTATTTAATTAAGGGAAAAATAAATACACTAAATTGTTGGAACGGTTACAAACTATAGTTCTAAAAATATCCGCCTAGGCATTAGGCGCCTGGTCACCGCTCCGATTAGTTTCTGTGCGTTTGAAAATTAAGAAAGTGCGCCTAGACCCGTTTAGACGTCCGCCTAGCCCGCCTAAGCACTCATCTAAACCTGCCTAGGTCGCTGTAGACATCAAAATTTCGGTGAAATGAATGTTGACCAATAATTAAAATTTCAACGCTCACGTGTCACATAAATTTTACATGTAGCGTGTGATTCAACGAAAAATCGAAATAAATTGGAAAAGTCATCAAATATGACACGTGTCAATACCTGGCAGAAATGATTTATTTCATCTGATTATTAAAATCCAAAAATCAAGTTTTGGAATTCTATAAATAGGAAGCCAAGGCATTCATTTTGGGGGAAGAAAGGAAGAAAGGAGGAAAGGAGGAAAGGAAGAAAGGAAGAAAGAAAGAAAGGAAGAGAAATTTACATTACACCAAAACCTTGAAGCCTTGAAACTCTAAAGCTCTCAAGAAAATCCCGAAGGATCAAGAAAGCACTCTTCGTTCTTCGTCAAATCCTCCTTCAAGATCAAGTCCCAACGGCCCTTGAAGAACTCCCACCAACTCAAGATCAAGCCCCGACGGCCCCTTGAAGAAAGTGTTCATCATTCATCATCCGTTCATCCTAAGATCAAGCCCCAACGGCCCTTTGGATCAACAACCTCAACAAACTCATATACCCATTCTTCAAGATCAAGCCCAACGCCCCTTGAAGATCCATTCATCAACTGTTCATCCTTAGATCAAGCCCCGACGGCCCTTTGGATCAACAACTCATCCACAAACCCACACCCTACGAAGATAGAATCAGAGAACCAAATTACAAAGAGATTGTAACCCCAAAATCATTAATACAAAATATATATTTTGTACACGTATTCTGGTCTCTTGTTTCAGGAATTTTTCGTGTTTACAAATTTGGCACGCCCAGTGGGACTTATCTCTACCTCTCATCTCTATCCTCAAATCATCGAAAAACGCAAATGGCATCAAGAAAGGATCAAGCTGTTCCTGCAATCAAAGCAAAGAACAAGAACATCATCGTCGCAAGTGGTGATATTTCGGGCATCATAACCCGAAGTAAGGCAAGAGATCTTTTTGCCACGGCTTCCGCCCCTGCATTAACTCTGTCAAAGGAATAAGAGCACCTGAGGTACGAGCATGTGATCACCCTAGCCTCGCTAAGGGCATCAAGGGGGGAAAGCCCGAGGAAATACTCAGAGTTCCTACTCTCCGACGCTGATTCAAGCGGCAGTACAACCATGCAAGTCATGACCACTGGAGCAACTTCGATCGAGGAGCAGCTAACTCAGATGAATGAAGCAATTGCAAAGCTCACACGGACTGTGGAAGAGAAGGACTTGCAGATTGCCGCACTTGTCAACCAACTAGATGCGCTGCCCGACGTGAAAGTCGACCCAAATGTTGGCCTATTAGAGAAAGAAGTCGACGAAGAAGAGGAGCCTCCAGCGGAGAAAGTTGAAGAGAAGCCGAAGCTAGACCAAGCAACGGCATTCATGGGATCTCTCTCTATCCAGCAGCTACAGGAGATGATCGCAAGCACTATCAAGACACAGTACGAAGGAAGCTCGCATGACTTCGTACTGTACTTAAAGCCTTACTCCAAGAAGATTAATGCTTTGAAGATGCCAAGGGGTTATCAGCCCCCAAAATTCATGCAGTTCGATGGAAAAGGCAACCCGAAGCAACATGTCGCCCATTTCATTGAAACTTGCAACAATGCTGGGACAGAGGGAGACTACCTCGTCAAACAGTTCGTACGTTCGCTGAAAAGTAACGTTTTTTACTGGTACACTGACCTCGAACCTGAGTCTATCAACAGTTGGGACCAGCTAGAAAGGGAATTCCTCAACCGTTTCTACAGCACTCGTCGTACTGTAAGCATGCTAGAGCTGACCAGCACGAAACAGTGGAAAGATGAACCTGTCGTCGACTACATAAATAGATGGCATTCTTTAAGTCTGGATTGCAAAGATCGGCTTTCTGAAACCTCTGCCATTGAGATGTGCGTTCAAGGCATGCAGTGGGGACTACACTACATCCTTCAAGGCATCAAACCACGAACATTCGAGGAGTTAGCCACCCGCGCCCATGATATGGAGTTAAGCATCACCCATCATGGGAAGAAAGAACAGATCGCCGACTACAAGAATGACAAAGTTTTGGGGCCAAAGGTGGATAAAGCTACATGGAAACCCACCAAGGAAGCAATGACGGTCAACACAACTCCAGTCAAAATCCATACACGAAGCAAGGCGATTCAAACCGAAGCTTTTCGTGATCAAGAGATACGTAGACGCACTTTGAAGGAGCTTGAGGAGAAGACTTATCCATTCCCCGACTCTGACGTGGTTGCCATGTTGAAAGACTTGCTTAACAAAAAGGTGATCGACCTACCTGAGTGCAAACGGCCAGAAGATATGAACCGTACTGACAGTCCAAGGTACTGGAAATTCCACCGCTTCATTAGTCATCCGACGGAAAAGTGCTTTGTGCTAAAAGATCTCATCATGAAGTTGGCTCAGAAAAGGATCATCGAGCTAGATCTTAATTATGTGGTGAAGTCAAACTATACCACCGTCACTTCTGGCTCTTTGAACTCAAAATCTTCACCTCAACCGCTGGGGGCATGCTCCAAAACCATGTCAGTCAAGTCAAGTGAAGTTGAAGGATGGACTCATGTCACTCCAAAGAAAATGCACAAGAAACATAGGTCTCCTCCACAAGTTCACCAATCGGAAAGGGGGCAAAGCAGCTACCGTCAACCTTCAAAGCTACATGAAAGTGTTGAGGATGATGAAGTTATGACACAAAGATCGTCTGTTGCCATCACGATGCGCGATTTCTTCCCCAAAGACTTCTTCAATCACTCAGTCAAGACTCCTTGCTATAAAGATTGCAAGGAATGCCTCTCTAAGATCGTTTGACAAATTCAAAAAGCTCCTCGTTCGCACGAGCCTAAAAGGCAACAACCAATGCTCCTAGCCCGCAAGAGCATAAACTGTGTACGGCACCAACAAAAAATATATGTATTTGAACTACGTTATGACTTAATCTTTTCTTTGGAAGGGTACGTAGGCAGCTTGAACATTCAACTTCGAGTTCAGTCACATCAAAATAAAAAATTAAATTAGGTTTTATTAAATGTTTGACTATCGAAAGTCAATTTCATTACAAATGCAACAATATTCTGAGTAAAAAAAAAAAAAAAAAAAAAAAACAGTTTCTTCAAAAGAAAAAAAAAAAAAAAAAATATATATATATATATATATATATATATATATATAAATTCCTTCTCGGCCCAAATAACATATACAGTAGCAGCCCCAGGCTTAGCAGATGGACCTCAAGGCCCTAGACAAAACGGACGGTGCAGACCATCGTTGAAGCCCAAATCCAGGCCCTCATCAAAGTCCAAAGGCATATTCTCTCTCCCTTCCCTTCCTCAGCAGCTCTCTGATTCCCACTAAATCTGCCTTCCTTCAAGGCCAGTCTCTCTTACCTTCTTCCAAAACTCACCAACCCCCTCTGCCCATCAAGTCCGTCCGGCCAATTGTCGTCGTCCATGCCGCAGAGCCAGCCAATGAATTCCCCACAAAACCCACCTCTCTAAATCCCCAGAATCCAATCCAGGAATCGTTTTCAAATCCGGGTTTTCTCCCAAAAGAACCAACTTCTTTCCCTGGTGGGTCCTAATAATCCAGATCTTAGAAGCTTCAAATTTCGGGACCGCCAATCCAAAATCCAAAAATTGAGTCGTTGGGTTGTTTTCAATTTCGCTTCCGATCCCAAAGATTTCTGCTTTCTTTAATTTCAGATGGATCTTCACAAAAATTCAAGAGCCACCGTTCTGGGTTGTTTTCTGATTCTCTCCACCATTTGTCCACTGTATAAAACTTCAGCCACAGAAAGCAGAGCAACCTTGTTTTTTTATCTTATCCGATTCCAATCCGGAAGATGGCGAGGAACAGTGTCGCTTCGTGGCGGAGGAAGTCGGAGAAGCTCGATCTCTCGTCGCCGTTGGTTTCGGAAGAAGCTCACGTTTTCGCCGTCGACGACAGCCTCGTCGATCGCAAGGTCATCGAGCGATTGCTCAAAATTTCCTCCTGCAAAGTGACGACTGTTGACAGCGGAAGAAGAGCTCTGCAGTTCCTCGGCCTGGACAAGGAGAAGAGCTCCACCGCCGGATTCGATGGCTTGAAGGTGGACCTGATCATCTGGGATTCTTCAAAAACCACCACAACATGACACACAACCTCCACACTTCTCGATCACGAATTTCATGAAAATGGTCATCGACCGCAGCGGTGGCAGCCTCCGGTTCCTGAAAATCCCTGGCCTCCTCAGACACTACATGTTCGCGATCCACAAAACCCTCCAGCACGTCGGCAAGTGCTGCAAGAACTTCGCTGGGATGCAGCTGACAAATGCAGTGATCGGGCCAAGCGTGGTGGAGGCGATCGTGACATTCGTGCCCAACCTGAGCTTTCTGTCTCTGAGGAGGTCGCAGATCCCGAGGGAGTTGATGGTGATGCTGCTCAAGGAGATGAAGAACCTGGTGCTGTTGGACGTGAGGGAGTGTGTCGGGTTCGACCAGCAGGACGAGGAGATTTTGCGGCTGGCTTCAGAGATTCCTACGTTTCTGTGTCAGGGGGCGAGGATTTGTTCCCAGGAGCACCTGTTGCGTATGTCGGATGGGTCATTGGTTCATGTCATTGCCCTGGATTAGTTAGCGAGATTGTGTACCAGTTCTACCGACCAAATCGGAATAAATAAAAGACTGGACTTTCTTAAAAAAAAATCGAGCAAAGGTGGAACAATCCCAGAAGTAGAGCTACAACATCAAATTTCTTTCGCAACACATCTACTTCCTCAAACTCGAATAAGGGGAAAACATTCTCACATTGTCATTATAGCATTCCCACAATTAAGGAAATTCTTACTCAAGCTTCCAGTTCCATCACGGATTCAGTTCCTGCTTCACATTGGAGGCCGACTGCATGCAGTGGTTGTGAAATACAGCCCAGAGGGTAAGATTTTGCAAATATTGGAAGATAGCGAGGGGGAGTTTGTTGGCTGTGCTCAGTGGCTGTGATCTACCCTCTGCTCATCACCTAGCGCCGCTGCAATTCCTCCACTTCAGGCTTGACGCCTTGCACTACCTCGAGTTCGTTATTCTGGCCACCATGATCAAAATCAACGAAGAGCTTCATTGACCGCTGTCAAACGACTAGCCGGTCTTCAAACTCGACGCCTTACACTCTGCCTCAAGATCTGGCTGCTTCTGCACCTCCATCATGGCTGCTGCCTTTGAATGTGATCAACAAAATCAAAGTTTGTCAACTCACACCCAAAGATCTCATCCGTCTGCTTGCCTCTGCTGCTGCCTTTGAATGTGATTGACAAAATCAAAGTTTGTCAACTCACACCCAAAGATCTCCTCCGTCTTCTCTCGGACTCGGCCTGGGTTTTCACCCACGAACTCAGCCTTGCAGATGGCCATATAAAGAAAAAAAAAATGATGATGCGGGGAAGCATCTTTCAAAAGAATAATAAAATAAAATAAAATAAAATAAAAGTAGCAATGATGATGCTGAGAAGCATCTTTCAAAAGAATAATAAAAAATAAAAAATAAAATAAAATAAAAAAAAGTAGCAATGATGATGTTGGGAAGCATCTTTCAAAGACAGAATCAGCTGCCAATTGTTTAAATTAGCAAATTGGAAGATGCAAGGCAGTGAGCAAATGCAGTGGCCTATATGCGTGTGTATGTGTACAAGATTGTGGAATTAAAAGTAAAGAAAGTAATGAAGGCCATCATTCATGTGTGGACATATTTGTTATATACAAGTTGTAATTTTGTAGAGTTTGAAACTCACACGGTGCCAGGCGCACCGAGAGCAATTATATTAAAAAATAAAAATAAAAATAAAAAGAAGGGAAAAAAAAACACATCTTGGTGATGTACATGTTTTCTCTGTATTTAGCACAATACACTAAATAAAACAAAGCATGTTCATTGATTTTCGAGAAATTACAAGTGCGAAAAAAAAAAAAATGTATCTAACAAAGAAAGAGAAAGATGGAGCCTTCACAAAGGTTGTTCACGTGAAGCCCCACTACGTGGCAACACTCTAGGAGCGGGAGGCATCAGAGCGAGAGGCATAGGAGCGGGAGGCACCGAAGATAGATCATTCGAGGCCCCAATACTTGGTGGAATGCTAGATGACGCAGGAAAAATGTGCCTCTGGAAGAAAGACGCAAGCCTTTGACGGTCACTTTGAATTCGACCTTGAGATTCTAGCATCTCATCAAGCTTCCTCTTCATGCCTGTCGAATAATTATTTGCAAGCACGTGCAAACTTCTATTCTCGTGCTTAAGCTGTTTGATCTCTTGCTTGAGATTTTCCACCTCTGCCATCAATGATTCAACCTGACGGGATCGAGCAAGTAGGCGTTGGCCCATGTTGGACACAGAGCCCGTGCACTGAACACTGAGAGCTTGAGATTCTTGAACGGCCAACTCATCGGACCGTCCTGAAAGCAGCTGACTATCTTTAGGAGTGAGGAGGTTCCGAGCTACTATCGTAGCTGTTGTTGCATCCGTCATCACAGAATCTTCACCTGTAAGAGGGCCATTAGAAGATAAGAAAGACGGGTACCATACCTTACCCTGACGCGGCGCGACCGGATCACTGCTAAGACTCAAATCTAAGCAAATGTTAGATGGGTTAGATGGATTAGCCATTTTTCAAGAAGTTAAAAGAGAAGGGTTGGATGGAGTAAAATCTCAACGGGCCGGAGACGATGTTCACGAATGAGCAATCTTCAAAGTGTGCACGTTAGAGGTGATCGATCACCTCTATAAAAGGAGAGGCGACACAATCACCGATTCAGAATTGAAGAGACACCACTCTTCAAAGCCGGATTTTCCTGCGTAAAGAACGGCCAACTCTTCAGACACAATCTCGGCTTTCCAGATAAAGCGTTCAACTTTGTCAAAAGATCTCTGACAAAGTTGAAGACGCGTGGAGGTCTCGCGGCTTTTCAGATAAAGCGTTCAACTTTGTCAAAAGATCTCTGACAAAGTTGAAGACGCGTAGAGGTTGCCGACAAGCGTGGGTGATAAAGCTGCAATCTCGGCTTTTCAGATAACGCGTGCAACTTTGTCAAAAGATTTCTGACAAAGTTGAAGACGCGTGGAGGTCATTGCCACATCCGCACTACCACTTGCTATTGGGAAATCCCTATATATGTCGACCTTTATCCTTTATGGCAAGGCAGACCTGCAAAAAAAAAAAAATGCCCAACTCTTCCTCACCTCTGAGAGTACACTCCCAGCAAAGCATCTCAAAATGCTCAGTTTTCTTCCTCTCCGGGAATACCCTTGCAAACAAATGACACCAAGGCAAAAGTATCTCATATCATCAAGGGCGAAAGCAAAGGTATCTCATATCATGCTTTTTCCCTGTCTTTTCCTTTACCCTTGCTTTTACCTGCAGGACAAGGGGAAATAGAGTTATCAGTCGGAACCTGAAATCAAACTTCTGACCTGGAACTGATTGCCTGGAACCTTTGCTTGGTTGCTTACCTTGCATTGCTCTCGAGTACTCATCGTCGCTGAGAAGTAATGTTTTGAAGCACCATTTAAATGCAAAGGTTGCATTCTACTCCTGCATCAGGAACAAATACTACAAGAGAAGATGTCAAACCTGCATAAGGAAATACCACTTCTGCAAAGGGAGCAAGTAAGGCAAGTGAAAATGATACATCGAAGCATGTGGAGACAAGCACAACAAATATATGTGCTGATTCATTCGCTGCTTCTTCAAAAGCAAAGGTATCTTATATCATGCTTTCTCCATGTCCTTTCCTTTGTCCTTGTTCTTACTTGCATGGCAAAGTGAAAAGAGCAATCAGCCGGCACTTGGAGTCAGTCTTCCGATCTACCCTCTTCAATACGAATTGGAAAGATTGAACAAAGAAACAGGTCATCACTTCCACGTCGTGCTTGCCTGCCATGTGTCTGAATCCTGAAACCACTCATGGTCTTATTTCCAATTCAAGATCAAGCCTCGATGGCCCTTGAAGAAATCACAAGTCCGATTCAAAATCAAGTGTTTACCACCCTTGAATCAAATTCAACTCCAGATAAAAGGAGTAAGTTCAGACCTTCGGAGGAGACCAAAAGAATCCTCCAGCCCAGTTCAAGATTAAGCCTGCGGAAAATCAACGATTGGAGGAAACCAGAAAATCTTCCAGTTGAACTCAAGATCAAGCCTCGATGACCCTTGAAGAAATTTCCAGCCCAATTCAAGATCAAGCCTCGACGGCCCTTGGGTTGACATCTACATTAAGGGACTTCAAAACGCATCTTCTACACGTGACAAGCACATGTCTACGACGCGCCTTGAAGTGGGGGCATTTGTAGACATCAAAATTTGGGTGAAATGAATGTTGACCAATAATTAAAATTTCAACACTCACGTGTCACATAAATTTTACATGTAGCGTGTGATTCAACGAAAAATCGAAATAAATTGGAAAAGTCATCAAATATGACACGTGTCAATACCTGGCAGAAATGATTTATTTCATCTGATTATTAAAATCCAAAAATCAAGTTTTGGAATTCTATAAATAGGAAGCCAAGGCATTCATTTTGGGGGAAGAAAGGAAGAAAGGAGGAAAGGAGGAAAGGAAGAAAGGAAGAAAGGAAGAAAGGAAGAAAGAAAGAAAGGAAGAGAAATTTACATTACACCAAAACCTTGAAGCCTTGAAACTCTAAAGCTCTCAAGAAAATCCCGAAGGATCAAGAAAGCACTCTTCGTTCTTCGTCAAATCCTCCTTCAAGATCAAGCCCCAACGGCCCTTGAAGAACTCCCACCAACTCAAGATCAAGCCCCGACGGCCCCTTGAAGAAAGTGTTCATCATTCATCATCCGTTCATCCTAAGATCAAGCCCCAACGGCCCTTTGGATCAACAACCTCAACAAACTCATACACCCATTCTTCAAGATCAAGCCCAACGCCCCTTGAAGATCCATTCATCAACTGTTCATCCTTAGATCAAGCCCCGACGGCCCTTTGGATCAACAACTCATCCACAAACCCACACCCTACGAAGATAGAATCAGAGGACCAAATTACAAAGAGATTGTAACCCCAAAATCATTAATACAAAATATATATTTTGTACACGTATTCTGGTCTCTTGTTTCAGGAATTTTTCATGTTTACAGTCGCGACTTTTACTTAGACAGAAAATCAATAACTTTCATTTTGCATTCTAATTTCAATAAAATGTAAGACTTAAATACTTGGACGAATACTCATTATATGCTTGTTCCTATGTTTTTAATATGTTTTAATATTTTATTATTTATGTCATTTTATTTTTACAATTTATGTATTCCCATATAATTATGTGTGTTTTTTTAAAAAATAAATAGACACTTATTTATACAATATATATACAAAAAATTTATCTAAATCCACCTAAACCCCGCTAGCCGTCTAATTTGTTGAAATAAACTAATACTAAAAAATGGCCTAGGCACTAGGCAGTGGCTTCCGTGGCGATTTGCAAAGTGGAAACCCAAAAACTCTAGCTGTCTCGTGTAGCACAAAACCAGAACTTCTGTGCCTAGAAACGGAGAAGTGTTGTGCCAGCATAGCATAGACGGATGGAGAGAGGGAGATGTACGGTGGAGAGATGGAGGGTTGGAGGGAGTTGCTTTGATTTGTTGTTTTTTAGGAGAGAAGAAGATGAAAGGGATGGAAAGTTAGAAGCGGAGAAGCCGAGGTAAAAGAGAGAAAATAGGCAGCAGGGAATCGGGAAAGTGGAAAAAGATGCTTAGTGTTGTGTGAAAGTTCACCAACCTTATAATAAAGAAAATAAACAATAATTACCCACTGTCCATTAAATAAATATATTATATAAATTGTTTAGATAATATTTTATTATTTATTCTGTTTAAGAAAACACTATATTATACTTTCAAGATGCGTTTGTTACATCGGATTATCTCAGACTGGACTAGCTTCAGAGACTAAGCTGGAATGGCTTAGATTAGATTAATCTGAACTAATTTAGTGAAGCGTTTGGTACAGCCTCAGACTAAAAAACAGGATAATGGAAAACCATCACATTCATCACCAAAAAACCAACAAAGCAATTCAGAAAAATAGTTGTACATTTTTTTTTATATACAATTATAAAATTTTCATTTGATAAAGAATGATGTTAGGAGCTACAAATATGATATGGAGCCATCGAATAAGTACTATGTTGTGTATACAAAATGTATATACACGTTCTATATTATTTCTATTTGACATACAAACCCAACTCAGGGTCTTTTCCCTTCTTCCAGTGACTAGTGGACTGGTGCACTCGAATCTTGCACACTTGAATCTGGACTCTCAATATCTGTTCTTCGCATACGAAGAGAGCTTAACCTCGTGGTCGAAGATAAGGACACGCCAACATTCCTCTCTGCACCCAGCATGTGGAAATACACTTGAGGTGCCCAAATTTCCCACTGGTTTAGGAGAGGGAACGACTGCAAGTAACAAATCAAAGCTGTGACAATTCCTACAAGACCTCCGGCGAAGACGTCCTGCCAATGATTAAGTAATCATCACACGAGAGATTCCCACGAGGGCAGCACATAGTAATGGAAGAAATATAATGCAGAGCTTTGCGGAATGGCCTCTATGATCAAACACTTTGATCTTCTCGGCAAATACCATGCAAGAAAACCAAGAACTGCTAATAAAACTGAAGTATTTCAGCACAAGGAAGCAAACAACAACATTTTTCTGCATTTATTTACATAACTGAGATTAAATGAACAATTGTAAAAAGCAATTGAAATAGAATCGAGGGATATGATGAGCGGGAAAGTACAACAGACAAAAACAAATAACTGAACCCAGTGCACCAGGCTACTACCATCGCAGCCATTGCAGAGTCATTGCAAAGTAGATACATAGACAAACAATTAATGAATTTGGCTCCCAGTTTCGATTTATTTATTAATAATTTACCAAACACAACACTCAAACTCCAAAGCTCTGCATCTGCATCTAAATTCTTTGTCCTTAATACTAGTTTTCTAATCAAAAGCCTTTTGTCCATCACTCTAAGGGTGATATCCGGAGCCCATGCATAGTTTGGAATTTTGTAGTTTAAAGAACTCCCTCCAAAAGGAATTGACAAAGATGGGGCCTCTATCACTAACAATGGACTAAGGCATGTCGTGCAATTTGAACACATTATCAAGGAAAACTTGTGCAACTACAACCGCTGTGTATGGTTATAAAATGAGAGTACGTAGATAGCCTATCCACCACAACCATGATCACCAATTTCCCTTCGCACAGAGGCAGCCCAGTAATGAAATCCATATTAATATTAGTCCACACCTGAAGGGTAATAGGCAGTGGCTGCAACAAATCTGGAGGAAAGTTTGCTTCATACTTGTTTTGCTGACATACATGGCAAGTAGCTATGAACTGTCACACATCCTTCTTCATTCCATACCAATAGAATCATTTCTTCAATTGGTGATAAGTCTTCACCACTCCTTGGTGACCCGCAGTTGGGGTTGAGTGATGTTCTTCCAACAGTTTAATTTTCCACTCAGAATCTGGACTTAAAACAATCCTCTTCTTGTAATATAAGAACCCATTATCAATTGAGAACTTAGCAATTGGTGAGTTTCCAGTGCTAGTATTAAGGCTCTCGAAAACCTCTCTGGTCTTTGTTGCAATCCAATTATCATGTTCATTGTACCTCCTAAGATCATCCAACCACCCACCATATGGATATGAAATGGATGCACATTCCAAAATAACAAGGGAAGAGGTTTCTTAAAGTGGAGAATGACCATGGACCCGAGATAGTGCATCAGCCACAACATTGTCATGACCCGATTTATATTGGATTTCATAATCAAAGCCCAGAAGTTTTGACATCCATTTTTGTTGGAAAAGGTTATTAGCCCGTTGGTTAGGAGTATTTGAGGCTGTTATGGTCTGTTTTGATGACGAAATGTTGACCTTGGAGGTAATTTTTCCATTTCTTCACTGCATAGACAATGGCAATCAATTCCCTCTCATAGGTGGATAAAGATTGGTTCCTAGGACCCAATGATTAACTAGTGAAAGCTATGGGCCTCCTTCCTTGTTGTAGTACTGCACCAATACCACAACTTGAAACATCACATTCAATTTCAAAGGGTTTAGAAAAATCAAGAAGTACCAAGACTTGGGGTGAGACCATGGTAGCCTTAAGCTTGTTAAAAGCTACTACAGCCGCACTAGACCATTCAAAACTGTCATTTTTTGTGAGATTGTACAGGGGTTGATAGATTCCCCCATATTTGGGAATAAACTTCGTGTAATAACTTGTTAACCCTATAAAACCTTGCAACTGCTTGACATTCTTAGGCTCGGGCCAGTCTTTGATTGCTTGCAGTTTGTTTGGATCAGCTTCCACCCCCTCTTGAGATACAATATGGCCCAAATACTCAACCTTACACTGTCCAAATGAACACACTTATTGTGTTACAACTTGTCAAATACCAATTTGAGATGTACCAAATGATCAGACTAACTCTTGTTATAAATCAACAAATCATCAAAGAAGACAAGCACAAACTTTCTTAGATAAGGTTTAAAGAGATCATTCATTAAGTTTTGGAAAGTTGCTGGAGCATTGGTGAGACCGAAGGGCATAACCACGAACTCATAATGGCCGTCATGTGTTTGGAAGGCAGTTTTTGGTATATCAACAGGATTCATAAGTATTTGATGGTACCCCGATCTTAAATCCAATTTAGAAAAATAGTGAGCACCAAACAACTCATCGAGTAAGTCATCAATTAAAGGGATTGGGTACTTATCCTTCACTATGAGCGCATTAAGTTCCCGATAATCAATGCACATCCACCATGTGCCCTCCTTCTTCACCAAGAGCACGGGAAAGGAAAAAGAACTATGACTGGGCCGAATAAATCCTACATTCAAGAGCTCCTGCACAGCCTTCTCAATCTCGTTCTTTTGTAACGAGCCATAGTGATATGGCCTAATGTTGGGTGGTTTAATCGAGCGACAAGGGAATGTGGTGATCATGTATTCTCGAAAGGGTGTAATTGAGAAGTGGCAGCAAACAACTCCTCAAAATCATCAAAAAGGGATTGTAGCACTTGCAATTGGGAATGAGTAAGATCACGATCCTCAAACTGTTTAGTTTCCATGGAATACAAAAGCAACCCCATATTAGAAGTGTAAAGTTCCCCGTCCAATTGTTGCAGGGTGACCTCTTGGATTGATGAATCTATAGGGGTAGTGTGGTGTAATGCAAATTTGTGCTGGTTTTTTGTAAAGCCATAATTAAGTGCTGGAAATCCCACAAAACTTGGCTAACTGTAGACAACCAGTGAACACCCAATACTACATCACAGCCACCCAAGGGTAAGGAAAATAAGTCCATTATACAATTGTAGCCTCCCAAGGAAAGAGCTACAGAATTAGAACACCCTGAGCTTTTGACCTGTCCCCTATCCGCAATCATAACTTCAAAAGGATTCGTAGCTTAGACTGGGAAGCCCTAACATTTCAGCAACTTCGAATCAATGAAGTTGTGAGTGCTGCCCGAGTCTAAGAGGATAATGATAGTGTGACCCCCAATGGCTCCCTTAACCTTCATAGTTCGAAGGTTTGGTGTCGTGGCAGTGCCATAAAAGGCACAAGAATTGAGTTCCATAACCTACAATTCATGATCAGCATCCTCCACAACACAATCCTCAGGAAAGGAGGCATAAATGAAATCCATCATGAGCAAAAGTTTGAGATCATATTTATGCCCCTTAACCCATTTATCTTTACAAAACCAACACTCTCCCCGTTCACGTTTCTGTTGGATTTCAGTAGGAGTCAATTTCTTGATGGGTAAGTTAACCGGATGCAATACAGTGTGAGTAGGAGGCGTTGTGACTACAGATTTAACAGAAATAGAGACCCGAGAGGAAGGAAGTTTTAATTCAGCAACTTTGGTGTCCAATTGCATAGCAATAGCAATGGCCTCATGCATATTGGCAGGTTTCAACAATTTAACATCATATTTCAATTCACGTTTAAGGCCACCCAAGATACAACTCTTAAGCAAAATTGGGCCTAAATCAAAGGTTTGGTTAGCAAGCCTTCGAAATTCAAGGATATACTCACGTAAGGTACCTGTTTGGCGAAGTATGAACAAGGACTCGGCCCTATCATCAAACTCAGAGGTGCTAAACTCCAGACAAAAAGCTCGAGTGAAATCCTCCCAACGAGGGGTGGAGCGAGTACAATCCATCCACTGAAACCACTGTAACTGCTGACCTTCGAGATAGAATGAGGCGGTGAACACCTTTTTATTCTTTGACGTGTGATAGAAGGCAAAGAACTGGTCAGCCTTATAAATCCAGGCCAACGGATTGTCCCCCTCCATGAAATGAGGAAAATTAACTTGGAGGAGACCACATCGGTCGTGGTTGCAGAGCCCCGTCACTTAGACCATTGAGACCACGAGGGAAAGGAATCGAATCTCGATCACGTTGAGGACTAAGATCAGAGTTCCCCGTTGTAGAGGACCCACCACCCTTTAGTACGAGTTGTGAGTTCACGTCGAAATTGCTTGAAATAAAGGGGACGTTGTTGACCTAGTTGAGTGGCGAGTTAGCCGAAAAGTTGAGAATCAATGGCAGAAGCTACCGCTGCGTTAACCGAAAAGTTGACATTCTCAACGATGAGATTGGGAATGGAGGCGAAGGCGACCTCCAAAGCAGAGACGCGAGCATCCATGGTAGTTGCGCGGGTAGCGACAATATGGTAGGGCACGCACGGAAGGGAGCCAAGATCGTTGGGTGATACCAATGTTAGTATCCCAATAATCTGGGTTCAACCTTGACCTACAGCAATGGTGGAAGTGTAGAGAGAAGAAGAAGGCAAATCGAAAAAGAGTTTAATATTGATTTTTCATATCCTCTCTTTGCCACAATCTAAGGGAATGTGACAACCACTTTGCTACCTTCACCGAGTGTGTGAATGCCAACTCACAAAACAACCAAAAGTTTACTTAACTACCCTTCCAAATTAGACTCTGTTACAAAAGACCCCCAATTTCCACTAACAATTAACTCCCTATTACAATTTTATCCAATGCCCTACTATTAAAGGAATATGACAACTGAAATCACAACAGACTGCAGGTCATCATTCCCAATGGAAATCAGCGTTGGTTTGGGGACGACGCCATAAACGACATCGTTTTTTTTTTTTTTTTTTTTTTTTTTTTTAGGGAGAAAAAGCTGATGGCTCTCAACTTCGCTGCTTGCGATGTAGCTCAGTCATGCAGATTACAGGCCTTGTGATGGTGGCTCGATGATGCGGTGCAACTGGAAGCCAGCGTCTTGCGATTTGGGTTTTTTTTTCAATTTCCAGATTATAAATTAATTCAACTTCATGCATATTCAACATATAATTCAATGCATGGACATGTATTTGGTGCAATTCATGACAATATCAATTCACATAATTCAACAATTATGGATATAATGCATACACAATTTATGTAGAATCTAAAATTCAAAAAATGTAAGTTGGGTCATGTATTTTGGTGAATGTTATCAGGGCTGCAAAAATATTGAGATAAAAATCGTTGTTTTGGAAAAACTTGATTGCGTGATGATATTGATGAACTGGTTTGATGCAGAAAACTTCCACGTCAGATTCCTAAGCACAACGGTAGGAGCGTGCTGGTAATATGTTGTGGCTTATATTAATCTAACAAGGGAGAGAGGGGGCCCAGAGAGAGAGAGAGAGATGTTTGTAGGGTTGTATAGACGATGTGTTATTCCCCCTACACAATGCCTTTATTTATAGTAATAAGGGAGTCTCCTCCAAGGAATACAAGTCTTAATAGGGAAGAATAACTAGTATCAAATCTAATCTAGGATTTACACAATCACACTTAAATACAATGTTTATAACACTTTGGAGTAAAAAAAAAGCTCTTCTTTCAGAAACTTCAAGCCATGAAACACTTGCATTTTATTATAAAGGAAAAATGATGTGCTTTAGGATATGTGTTTTTTATTTTAAGAGTGGTGCTATTCACACACTAATTTTTTATTTCTCATACGCTCTTCTCATTTTTTAGCCGTCGAATAATGTGAATTGAAGAAGATCAATGGACAAAAATTAACAAGGTGTTGGGAAAGTAAAAAGGCATGTCATTGGATCCAAAACATAGTACGCTAGAAGGAGCCAACCCTAAATCCCAAATGCACAAAATGCATCTCTAGACCCTCACTATGTTTGAATGAGAGAAATAAATTTAGAATTTTGATAAAAGTCAGAATTTATAAATTGACATGCACCAATTCCTTTGTTTGTATTCATAAACATAGAAATTTAGACTGTGTGGAAATAAAAAAAAAAAAAACTTGGAATTTGGGACCTCCAATTCCATGTAAATAGTTGTCATTTTTCCAATTTCTATGATTGAGAGTTTAAAAATAACAAATTCTGTATTTAATTTCATTGTTCTTTTAGGTTAACCAAACAAGAAAATTCACAAATTCTAAAAAATAAAATCCCGTCATTTAGCTTCCTTCATTTTAAATTTATTCATCCAAACATAGTGGATGGGGAAGTGGGCAAACCTCACAATAGGCTAGCAATAATATAGTTCAAATTCATCTTTAGCAAAAATCGAACCTAACAATATTGTGACTACTCAAGTCAATGTTTATAGCCTAAAATCCAACTCCTGGAAAAGGATCCAAGACTTGCAAAGGTATTTATCGTGTTTTTGGTAATTTCGTGTTTTCGAACGGTGCTTTATGTTGGCTAATGCGTAACGACTTGGATGAAAAAGGTTACGTAGTTCTAACCCTAGACACTTCCACCGAGAAATTTCACCAGTTTTCCATACCGACCCCTGCCGATGATTATTCGAAGCTGAATTTGGAGGTTTTGGGAGACTCTTTATATATTTGTGTTCATCATTCCCAATCCCCAAATGATTTTTGCATCATGAAGGAATATAGAGTGTCTGAATCTTGGACCCTGCTTTATTTTATTAGAGGGGAGTTGTCCCTGGGATGCTTTCTAACCGCAAAACTTTGGTTCGTTCAAAGAATGGCAAAATGGTTCTTTTGGTCACAGATGACATCTCCAATAGGCTTACTTGGTTTGATTTAGTAGGGAAATGGCAACGAAGTTGTAGTTTGCGGTCTGCCTAGTCACTTTGTAGCAACCATTTGTGTATCGCCTTAAAGTATTGGATGCGGGAGAACAGAAAATTGGCTTGCAAACTCTTTCGCGAAGAGAAAATATAGAACAATGACATACTGTCGTGATTCAAGATAACACGCATTTAAATTCAACTATGCTGACATTAAATTGAGCGTTCAGAATCAGATCATAGTCCTGCGCATCCAAAGGACCACAAAAGTAAATATAACTTCCATCTAAATAGTAATCAAGATATGGTCATAATATAAAAAACTGAAAAGCAATGAGCAAAAATGCAATCGACATCAAAGTCTGTAAGAAATAACATGACCAGACATCTAGACCGCTGGCAAAAATCTCACTTCAGAGGAATGAACCTTGAAGAGTGGGTGGCACCAATACCAGGTCTACCGTGCTTCACAGGCTTGTATGAGATTGAGAACTCAGCAAGGTAGTGGCTGATCATCTCAGGCTTGATTTCAACCTGATTGAAGGTCTTACCATTGTACACTCCAATGATGCTTCCAATCATTTCCGGAACTATAATCATGTTACGCAGGTGAGTACGGACTGGCTCTGGCTTTTCACCAGGGTGGAGCCTCTCTTTTCTGTTACAAGCACAAAGAAACACTCATTAGGTCCACACATTCCTCAACCATGGAAGCAAATGACAATATGCATCAGAACAGAACGACGAAAAGGAAGATATGCTTGATCCCGAAACTAAAATAGTATGCTGCAACGTTCATTTTTCACTAGTGAATAGTGATTAATCAAGGCAATGTCTTATACAGGCATTCATTTCAAACTGTTGTTTTAATAATTGCTCCTTGTAAAATATTCATGATAATATATCAAAATCGATATCCAATCAATCAAATCCAGCTTCAACTAAATCCAACAACAGAACAGTGTCCTAAACAGTAGTCCCATTTCGATTATGCCTTCTAAGGGGTGTATAGACTACTACATTCGAGTATACAAGTCATTCCTACATTATTTATACATTGATCAATCAATTTATGAGCCAAACCTCTGTAAGCGTAATAAAACAAACGGTACAAGAAAATCCACCCAATTCCCATGTGTTTACAGTACAAAACCAAAGCACATATTTTAAGTAGATCAGGCATATCAGGTCCCCATTTCCAGAACACAAAACACATGTAGACAAAGTTAAATCAATTCCCGATATGAAATTAGATTCATTACATGAATTAGATGCATAGTGTGTATAGAACATATGCTTGACAGAGGGTGGACAAGCTCAGGACCGACATTGGCGTTAACTATTATGCATCGAAAACAAATAAGCTGATAACTCAGTTATAAATAACGCATCATTCTCATTTTAAACCATCACGAACCACATCAGCAAACTGATAAGTTTTGAAGTATTACCGCTTTGCGCAGCTTCTTGATCAAAGCCATAGGCTTGCGCTTCAGACCCCTCTGAAACCTACCAACAACAAAAATTCCAAAAAAATCAATTCAAACCCAATTCACAAAACCACCAATAAATCAAACAAAGAGATCGCATCGACCCATCTGTATTACCTTCTGCGCGCTCTGGCAGGGAAGAGCTTGACAAGCTCATCAGTGGACATGTCGAGCAGAGCATCCAAATCGACGCCCCTGAAGCTGAACTTCTTGAATGTTCTCTTCTTCGGAACTCCGGCCGCCGCAACATCGGCCTCAACGTCAGCCTGAAACACCCAAACATAGAGAAAGAGAGAGAGTTAGGAGAGATAAAGTACCAGTGAAATGATGCGATTCAGAGAGAGGTAGAGACTGGGGATTTGGAGACTTACCATGGTGTAGTTTCGGTATCGGAAACGCTAGGCGGGAGTAAAGCTTGGAAGAATTCGGATCTGTGAGTGGCCGCTAGGGTTTTCTGAAGCAAAGAGGTTTTTCTTTTCAAGCTGAATTTATATAATCTCGATTGTGTGGTGCTGGCGGCTCAGGTTTTGTGCTTAACCCCAAGGGTCTGACGGATATGGATTTCATCCGGTTTTAAATTGCAGAAATCCTAGTGATCTTCACATATAAAATATTTATTGTATATCGTCTAATTAAAAAATTATTTAAAATTAAACACAAATAGATTACGATGAATAGTTAGGATGTGAGGATCTTTAGGATATCTATCTACACTAAGGATAGAAGGTGGGCTTAATCTCACAATGAGCTAGTAATAATGTGGTACGAATTCACCTTTGGCGAGAATCTAATTAAGACCTCTCACTTATAAGTAAAAATAAATATCATTAGACCGTAGTACTAAATGACGACAAATGTTGCACTTGAGTCCATACTATGATCGGTAAGTTTTATTTTTCATTTTTTTCATTTGTGTGTGCGTCCATGGTGCCCAAGTCAACTACTTTGCTAAAAAGGACAATATATTTCCTAAAGAAAACTATTTTGCTGCGGCTTAATTTATAGCAGTTAAGTAGTGTCCTTTCCTAAATATCTAAACTAGACATAAAGGGGTCTTCAATAGGAGAATGATTTACATGAAACGGGTTTACCATCATATGACATTTTTTGTCCAATAACATATCGTCATGTGCAAATTTTTCTCTACGTGACAATGTATTATTGAATCTTAATGTCACGTAACAGTAAACTCGTTTCGTATAAGTTATTCTTCTCATAGTTAAACAAAACAATCACCTAATAAAGGATCAACTTATCCTACTCATCTCATAACAAAATAAGAAGCAAATTCCGCAATGACAGTAGCCCCACTACTAAAGTGATAACATGTGGGGAGAGTTTTGAGTCTACATTTTTTATGTATCATTTTTGTTAAGGCACATGCAATCGTATATATAAAGTGAGGTCTTCGGGGACGGAATTTTGTTGAAGTGCTTTGTACTTTTGTATAATGTATTGGTCTCTTTGATTTTTTTTTTTTTTTCGGCTTATTAGTAGCAATATTCGACGAGGGATTATTATGATATCTGATGACAGTGAATTATATATTTCATTTTGTATGCACAGAATTCCAATAAACACAAAATTAAACAAGAACTAAGTTGATGATTAACCCAATTTGTTAGCAGTGTATGAAATTTCAATTTTTTGAATGATAGCCCTTAGCTTAAGCTGAAGGCTGGGCCTTGAGGAGCACAAAACATATCCTTCCAGAGAGAACCAGGCTCGAGAATAAGGCTTGGGTTCTGCATGTAAAGCTCGTATATGGATTCTGCCTTGGAGTTCAAATTGCTCAAGTTTGTCAGGCACTTGATCTCTTCCTGATCGACTAGCAACTTGTTGTCTCCATCCTTCCATCCTATTCGCTGCATTTTATGCACAAATCCAAGTCAGTAAATTTCATGCCATGCATATGGCCGTTTTGGCAATGCTTGAAAGAAAAAGTTAATATCATTTCTAGGATGTAAAAGATTTTTAGACTTTATGATAAATAAATTAACTTGTGTCTCTTTCAAAAAGCACTTCATCATTTTCTATACAACTTCTATATATATATATATATATATATCCTTCTGATAAAAACGTTTTTAATGTGCAAAAGTGTTTTCTACAAAATATTTCCAAGTGAGTCCGTCAATGTGGTGGTTGAATTAACACATCATCAGAAAATGTCATCTAAAATTGTGGTCTCCATAACAACATTACTTCAAAGTAAGTAGCTTTTGAGGGTACAAAATTAAATTACCTTTGGAGGACCAGCCGTAGCATTGGTGCAGTAGAGCCTGGCATTGTCAACAAGCTGGCAATATCTATAAAATGAACTAGCAAATCTCTTGTGGGAATTCAACTGTGAACTGACCCTCACTGCCCTCCCGACCATGATAGCTCTTCTTATGCCTCTAACAACAGCTAAATAAGCATCACAAACCACTCCAACCAACTCTATTCTGTAGGGTTTTCTCCTGGGTTCCTCCCCATTATCTATCTTTTGCTGGTCCTGATGATCCTCTTCTTCATCCACTCGTTCCCAATAGTTTTCGGTAATGGTGCCATCCTCCTCCACCTTGTATCCGACCCCCATGCGGTAGCGGCAGTTGTGAACATCCCGGGCCATGTCTATTGTCTGCTCAACAAAGGGCAGCCATGATAGAGTGCTGTCCATGATTACATCCCTTCCTTCATTGAGTGCAGTCACTAGAAGCGATGATGCAGCATCAGTGGATGATTGGTGCACCTGCATTGATCAATCAGTTAGTTGATGCAACTATATGATGGAATTATCCCATTTGAAAATTGCTACAAAAGCACATTCTTAGAACATCTAGCTCATCAAAAAATGTGGCAGACATATACTTAATACATCAACTATCATGATTAACTGTAATGACATCAATTGCGATGTTTGATTAACTAATGTAAGGGTATAATGCAAAATGTGTGCATTTATATAACCATAATGTAGAAATTCTTTGTGCAGGGATAACATGACGCGCGCCTTGAAGATACCTCAGTTTTACAGTTTACTCAAAATTTTCCACTTTTATCCCATTGATTGACATGGTTGATTGTTAAGAGTATAGAATGGTCCTTCAGAGCTTAGACCTTATGGTTTTAAGTATCAAATTTCGAGCACCTACAACCTAAGATCTAGCCAGGCGATTAATCAATCTGAGAGTAGAAATCTAAAGTCACTGTCTCCCAGGTTAAATTGTGATAAACAAAATTAACTAAATGAGAGAGAGAGAGAGAGAGAGAGAGAGAGAGAGAGAGAGAGAGAGAGAGAGAGAGATTTAATTACTAGCTCAGCGGTTTGGAGCATGTCACTGTGGTGACCTCTAGAGCTAAGGGCTCTGTAAAGGACGTCCGTCTCTTTGAAAGCATCAGCCTCTACTACCACAGCATTTGCTGCTGCTCCTGACCAGAATGATCTGCCAAATATGGACATGCATACTAAGCACACTCCATTAATCACTAAATGATCCTCATGCCTCGTTTGGTCTCTAAGATTGGTTTGACTTGGATAACTTATTAGTTTTAACAAATGTTGAATGAAGAAGTAGATGTCAACTTGCATGGTTTGTCCAAGTCGAAAGTAGAAGAAGCATTAGTCATGAAGAAAACTTGTTCTGCCCAATATTAGACATGGAAACAAGGCGCAAGCGTGTATGAAAATTACTCTTTGAGAATATCTTTGAGGACAGTGCTTTTGCCACCGCCCATTCCACCACCTATAAGAAGAAGCACGGGACTCCTCTCACTACGGGCCACCGGCTTCATCACGTCCGTACATTGTGGTTCTCCCTTTATTGCAGTGCTTCCAATGGCTTTCATTTCATCTACCAAAGTAGAGAACACCCTTGTCAGCTTTAGCTCCTTGCTGATCCTCTCAAATCTCTGCTTCCTATATGTCAAAACAAAATAAGCAAATTCTCACCAAATTTGAAAAACAATTAAATTAGCAATTCAAAATTCGTCTAGTACATAAATAGTCTCATCAATTTCAAATTCTCCTCCCAAAAAATGTTATTGTTTCTTCTTCCAAATGTTAAAACATCGTGAAATTTGAACCATTTGATCTTGGTCAAACACTCAATGACCAAGATTTAGCCGTTAAAGGTCTTGGAATATCTCATCTGTGCCACGCTAGAAAAGTATCAAATTGTCTCATTTATTCCACGCATATTCGGCTCAGAGGCAAAGCGAACAAGACACGTGCCTTCGACATCACTTTAAATCAGGCCTCATATTTTCTTCACACCCTTATTATATACCTTAAAACTTTCATAATTCATAGTATTCTTGATTCGAAAGAAGGAAAAAAGAAACTCTTCTTCTCATAAATCTAATTTGATGCATCCCAAATTTTTATTGTTGTGAAGAAAAATCATAATAAGGTACTAAATTTGGAAGGCCTCATTTCATTTTCGTCATAATTCTCAGTTTAGCACGATTCTGGTGCCATGTAAGCAGTTTTGACAAGTTGTTAACAAATTTTGATGGTAGAATACAAAGTGAGACATGAGTAGAGTTTTAGGATTAGGTTAAGTAGCAAATTTTTTTTTTTTTGGTCAAAAGGTTAAGTAGCAAAATTTGAGTTTCATGAAAATAAATGTAAGTATAGAAGTCCTTTTTTTCATACTAAGTTCGTATATGTGTGACGTTTTGGCATATAGTGAAAAGCTTTATGTTTTATGCAAAATGCCTAGTGCTTCCCGACGACAATGATGATGGTATTAGTACATGAAAGAACTTTTTTTTAGGAGTAATGGTATTCATACAATGTTTTTATACCATATTTGGTATCTGATGTGGACAGTCACATCATTTAAAAGATTTGCAAAACCCAAGGAAATGAAGGAGAAAGACTTCTTGTATACCACAATCATTATTTTATTAACTAATTTTTCTTAATTATTAGTTTATTAAATAATGAACTAAATTTAAAACTCTGATTAATTCAAATGATGTGGTTGTCCACATCAAATGTCACCTAAAGTGGTACGAAGATGTGGTACAAAAACATAGTATGAATAGCATTACTCTTTTTTTACTCAAAAATAATTTCCTTCCATGTATTCAAGAATACTTGAACTGAAAATTTCTACCCTATTTCAGTAGAGTTGGGAGAAAAATTATGAGTGGGATAAGTTAAATTAATACGGAAAATTATTTATGATTATTAGGTAATTAACTAAATGGGAGAATTTAAAACAAAAAAAAAAAAAAAAAAAAAAAAACCCTAAATGGGAGAATTAACCTGGTAGCTGCCAATACCATGTCTTTGAGCTTCGTCATCTTCTTAGTCTCTGCATTCAAAACCTGCAAGATAAATAACTGATGAATAAAATATTATATTGCGATTAATTAATTAAGAAGGCTAAAACAGAAAAGAGAAGAACCCAAATGCTAGTTTATTTTATATTAATTTCTAGCTGGACTTTTTGTCTGGAATTAATTGGTACATTGACATTATTGATTTAAATTTTGAGAGGTTTTGATACAGATGTCCGGTTTTAAAATTATGCGATTAAACATTTATGTCTTTTAGAGTTTTGATTAAACATTTTCTTACAATTTAGGTGCCACATAAATTAGAAGTAGCATTTTTTATAATTTAAATTACTCAACTTGCCATTATATAAATATATCTTTTTAATTCCTACATAATACATCAAATGTAACATCCCACATCGCCCAAGGGAGTGATCCTTAAATATATATTCTCATCCCTACCTAACACGAGGCCTTTTGGGAGCTCACTAGCTTCGAGTTCCGTAGGAACTTCGAAGTTAAGCGAAAAGGGGGCTAGAGCAATCCCATGATGGGTGACCCACTGGGAAGTTGCTCGTGAGTTCCCAAAAACAAAACCGTGAGGGAATGGTAAGCCCAAAGCGGACAATATCATGCTACGGTAGTGGAGTCGGGCCCGGGAAGTGGTCTCGCCCGGGCCGGGATGTGACATCAAAACTCCTAAAATCTTGTTATTTAAATATTGTAGAATTTAATTCCAATAAAAAGTCTTTCAAAATACCCATGATTGCAACTTGCCATTATATTTAATATACCTTTTAATTTTCTTAGATAATATGTAACATCTCACATCGTCCAGGAGAGTGATCCTTAAATGTATATTCCCATCTCTACCTAGCACGAGGCATTTTAGGAGCTCACTGGCTTCGGGTTCCTTAGGAACTCCGAAGTTAAGCGAGAAGGAGGCTAGAGCAATCCCATGATGGGTGACCCATTGGGAAGTTGCTCGTGAGTTCCCAAAAACAAAACCGTGAGGGAATGATAAGCCCAAAGCGGACAATATCGTGCTACGGTGGTGGAGCGGGCCCGGGAGGTGGTCCTGTCCGGGTCGGGATGTGACATTTGGTATCAGAGCCTAACCTTGGGCGTGGTGTGCCGACGAGGACGTCGGACCCCTAAGGGGGTGGATTGTAACATCCCACATCGCTCAGGGAAGTGATCCTTAAATGTATATTCCCATCTCTACCTAGCACGAGGCCTTTTGGGAGCTCACTGGCTTCGGGTTCCGTAGGAACTCCGAAGGTAAGCGAGAATGAGGCTTGAGCAATCTCATGATGGGTGACCCACTGAGAAGTTGCTCGTGAGTTCCCAAAAACAAAACCGTGAGGGAATGGTAAGCCCAAAGCGAACAATATCGTGCTACGGTGGTGGAGCGGGCCCGGGAGGTGGTCCCGCCCGGGTCGGGATGTGACATAATATCTCAAAACTCCTAAAATCTTGTAGATAAATATTCTAGTATTCAATTTTAATAAAAAAGTCTTTCAAATTACACATGAAAAGTAGATTTCTTCTTGGTACATATTTGATACGTTACTTAATATATATTCTTGGTACATATTTGGTATGTTTGTTTTCTTTTTTGTATGTATTTGGTACATTTATATTTATTTAAAAAATATATATATATTTGGTACATATATTTCTCTTTGGTACATATTTGGTACGTTACTTTATATATCTTCTTGGTACGTATTTAGTACGTTCATATTTCTTTTTTGTATGTATTTGGTACATTTATATATTATTTTGGTACGTTTATATTTATTTTAAAAAAAAAAACATATTTGGTAAGTTACTTTATATATCTTCTTGGTACGTATTCGGTACGTTTAAATATATTATATGAACGTACCAGCCTTAAGCCTCCGAAAATAGAGAATACGTCTAATTATCTCACATAATATCAATATAAAATAGTGAAAACAACTACTAATTGAAATGGATAAGTCCATTCAAAATTCAAAAATGAGGATCACAGAATTCTAACGTGAGAGAAGAAACTAGCTTCCTAAAAAAAAGCCACATACAAAAATACATCAACATTAAAGGATAATAATTAACATTTTAAATTAAAAAAAACACAACAATTATATGTAATCTAAATAAATATAAAAATGCTGACATTGCTATTATTTGGGCGTCCTAATCAAATTTCAAAATAGAACCAATGTTCAATCCAAAAAGTATTAGAAAAGTGTAGGGGATTCTAATTTCTCCTTAAATTTTTCGAATTTCTGGGTAATATTATGTGTGTGTATTCATATACCTGACTAATCATTAGAGTAGCTTGGCTCCAATGAAATGCAAAATAACTGAGGATGCATCTATCAAATTCGTCAATCAAATTTACGTAGAGAGAATCTTGATCTACCTGACTAATCATTAGAGTAGCTTGGCTCCAATGAAATGCAAAATAACTGAGGATGCATCTATCAAATTCGTCAATCAAATTTACGTAGAGAGAATCTTGATCTGCTTCTGAAGCGAAATATTTGTAGATGTTTTCTTCACACCCTTTCGTTTTTCTCAAGTAATCATAAGCTAACTTGCATAGCTGGGGGCACTCATTTGCATCCAAAATTCCCAGTTGCCTAGCTGCACATAAAACCAGCAAAATTAAGCGCTTTAAAATAAATATAATTTGGTAATTTAGCAAGAAAAAGTTAGTAACAAGACTGTCACATCCTGGCCCGGACCTCCATCACATTCCGGACTCGACTCCACCGTAGCACAATATTATCCACTTTAGGCCCCGACCACGCCCTCACGGTTTTGTTTTTGGGAACTCATATGAGAACTTCTCAGTGGGTCACCCATTCTGGGAATGCTCTCACCCGAGCTCGCTTAACTTCGGAGTTCCGATGGAATCCGAAGCCAGTGAGTTCTCAAAAGGTCTCGTGCTACGTAGAGATAGGAATATACATATAAGGCTTACATGATCTACTCTCCTGGGCGATGTGGAATGTTACAATTCACCACCCTTAGGGCCCCGACTTCCTCGTAGACACACTTCTGGTCAGGGATTGGCTCTGATACCAAATTGTCGCATCCCGGCCTGGGCCCTCACCACATCCCAGGCTCGACTCCACCGTAGCACAATATTGTCTGCTTTGGATCCCGACCATGCCATCACGGTTTTGTTTCTAGGAGCTCACACAAGAACTTCCCAGTGGATCACCCATCCTGGGATTGCTCTCGCGCAAACTCGTTTAACTTCAGAGTTTCGATGAACTCTGAATCCAATAAGCTCCCAAAAGGCTTCATGCTAGGTAAAGATAGGAATATACATATAAGGCTTACATGATCCACTCCTCTGAACGAAGTGGGATATTACAAAGACTCAATGTTAGAATTCCCTATTAATTATGTAACATAAATAACTTGTAAAAATTTGAAAACATAAAAAATTACTAACTAAAATATTATATTAACTTGGTTCAAAGATGGGTCAATTTCATTCTCTCCCCAAACATCTGTAACTTTCTTTTTTATTCAATAAAACTCTTTCTCATACCATAAAATAAAATTTAACTTAGTCCTATGAATTAATTTAAAATTTCGAATATCAAAACAAGTTGACTTTGTAGAAGAAGTTTTTTTTTTTTCCTCTTAAAAAGAAGACAACTGGTGGCAAGCCATCAATTGTCCATCCTTTATGGGCTTGAAAAGGCTGAAATTTTTTTGTAATAGAAGGTTAATTAGCTACCAAATAATACATGTTATAATACCAACTAGCTAGCTATTCCAACTTGACTTCTGGACCGAGATCCAAGTTTAAATTCTTCTTCCCAATTTAAGAAAGTAATATAACTATATGTTCTTTTCTAGAAAAGAAATATTAAAATATGTATTTTAGTATTCTTATATCTAGTTTGCAAATACATTTTTAGAATCGAGTTCTTCATGATATGTATTTGTAATTTTTTTTTAACAATGAAAAATATCGTAATTTTCTTCTTCTTCAAAAAAAAAAAAAAAAACAAAAACATTCAGGACTAGTTTTGAATATTTTCATTGACTAAAGTTAAAGAAAAGAGATAGAGGTGTACTTAATTAGAATTTTTAATTTTTTTTAAAAGAGTTTGCAATTCAGATCTATTCAATCAATATTTTAAATAATGGAAAAAAATCAATATTTTAAATAAATTTATGGAATTTTATGGGTAAAAATTAAAATTCAAGTATATTCATTTCAAATTTTAAAGTAGTCCATAAAGCTTTATGTATATTTAATTAATATTTGATTTTAAAATATTTTTAAAAATGAAAGGATTTTAATAAACTTAGAAGGATTTTATTGTGTATTTTAATCTTTAGGAATTTAGGCTGATTCCCCAAGATTTATAACGGTTCTAAAAATCTTTCAAAATTTCAATTGAATAAATGTTGAAATAAAAGGTAATAATGTGTAAGATATTTGACTTAGGTTTTTCCGGTATGATCTAGAACTTTACCAACATAATGGGAGAATCTTTCGATATTCCTAACGCGGCCGGATTCCGTCCTCTCTATTCGTGGAGTGATGTTGTTTGGGGCTCTCAACGCCTTAGACGACTTTTTCCGGCGATAAATGCTCGTCGCAGCAGCAGCAACCAGAAGGCCAACAAAGGAGGCAGCCAAGATGTGCAATGTGAGGTTGACCTTGCCATACCCACCATCTAAATATATATGTCAATTAGAAAGCTTGATGGTAGAGAGAGAGAGAGAGAGAGAGAGAGAGAGTGAGAGGTTGGCTTTGGCTTACCATGGTGCTCCATCTTGCTGGAACTCGGAGAGACAGAACAGGAGTGATATGATGAAGCTTTGAGGGGATTGAGATGCCTTCTAGTTCCAGCTACAATCAGCTTTGTTGGTGCTTCCTTTATGACGTTGATATGATATGATATATTATTCTATTCCATGACAAAAATATCTTATTTTATGATTTTTTTGTTTTTGTTTTTGTTTTGAATAAATGTCATTATTTGGTTTACATTAATGTGGGAGTGGGCTTATTAAGTCCGACAAATATTTTGATAAACGGGCTTAGCATGCGTCTACTCTTTTATATATATGTTTGTTTGGAATGATCATTCTCTTTGTGGGGATCTTGAAAATCCTCTAATCATATCCGTTCATCGTACATCATACGATAAAAAATTATTGTATTTTTTTTATTTAAAATTAAATATAAATAGTAACTGACGAAAACTGACTGCACGATATACGATGAACGAATATGATTGGAAGATCATTGGAATCCTCACAAAGAAAATCCGAAAAGGATTCTCATTCGTTTGTTTGAGACAATAAAACACAAGAGTTATGAGTCTGAGTAGTTGATTGATGGGTCATGCATTATGTCGATCCCTATTATGGGTCATGCATTATGTCGATCCCTATTCTAAGAGCAGAATCATCTATTCTAAGAGCAGTTCCACCGTGGGAAATGCTCCCCTCCCGAGCTATTCACTATTTAATCCAGATAATGAACAGTAATTGCCTTTAATGAACAGTAACTGTCTTTTGCATCTCCATCCCTACACTAAATAGCCCTGACAATAGGTAATAAAATATTAGTATTTTTTATTATTTATAAAATAATACGAAATAATTTAATTTGTAATTTCAGATAAGATTTTTAATCGTTCTTATTGCGTCACGTGTCATTATCCGAAAAGACAATTATTCGTGATGGATTTCGATAATATTTTTATCCAATCATGTCGTGCCACATGTCGTTACCTTTTCAGAATTGTTGAGGATAGATTTCCGATAAGATTTTTAACTAATCATGTCGCACCACCTATCATAATATGTTTACAATCTTTGAGGATAGATTTCGATCAGATTTTTGACGAATGATGGCATGCCACATGACATTATATACAATCTAATCCTTTCTAAATCCTCCATATAATCCACCGTCCATCCTCAGAAATCTCACACCAAAATCTCTATCATTATTCATAGTTTCTACTTCTTGCTTCACCAAAATCAAAATCAAAATCTAGATCATTATTCATAGTTTCTGCTTCCTTCTTACAATGTCTTTTTCTTTAAGGATGATGTGGGAAATCGATCAGCAAAAGGAAGAATTGTTTAACCAATCAGAAGGAATGTTCAATCTCCAGGTGGCCCAAAATGATGAGGGAAGAGAATGAGGAACGTAGAAGGAGAGATGACGAAGCAAGAATGGGTAGAGCCTCACATTCCCGTCGAGTCATCCAAGCTGTGGGTCAGATCTACAGGCCTAGCAGTTCCGAAAACCTTGATAGAAGCAGGCAACAATGAGGTATAGAACTCTTGGACGATTATTTTGTCCATAATAGTGCATTCCTTAATACGTACTTTAGACGTCGTTTTAGAATGAAATGACAATTGTTTATCAAAATCATGATTGATGTTTGCAACCATGATTCTTGCTTTGTGCAAAAGAATGATGCTTTTGGTGCTATGGGTCTCCTTCTTGAGCAAAAAGTTATTGTTGCCTTGCGGATGCTTGCATATTGAGCATCTGCAGACCAAGTGGAGGAGATAGCGAGGATGGGGAAATCAACCATTCTTGAGTCCCTGATGAGGTTTTGCAGAGCAATCGAATTTATGTACACCGCAGAGTACCTTCGGAAACCTACTGACATGGACTTGAAAAGGCTTCTGAAGAAGGGCGAGATGCGATGTTTTCCAAGGATGATTGGAAGCATCGACTGCATACACTAGACCTGGAAAAACTGTCCAAGTGCATGGCAATGCTCTTATGGGGACAGAAAATGAGCAAAAAGTATCATTTTAGAGGCGATGACATCTTTTGATACATGGATTTGGCACACAATTTTTGGGGTTTTGGGAGCTCAAAATGACCTCAATGTCCTTGCCCAAGCTCCAGTATTCAATGATGTCCTACAAGGAAATGCACCAAAAGTCACGTACTAAGTCAACGGATATAAGTACGACGGGTCATACTACCTAGCATACAGTGTTTACCCAAGGTGGTTAACTTTTGTCAAAACAGTGCCACGTCTGCGAAGTGCAAAGGAAAAATACTTTGCAAGCTGTCAAGATGGGTGTAGGAAGGATATAGAGCGTTGTTTTGGTATCTTCCAAGCTCGATGAGCGATTGTCAAGGGTGCTGCCAGAATGTTTGATGTAGAGTCGCTTTGATCCATCATGATGACGTGCATCGTTCTTCACAACATGATTGTGGAAGATGAGTACGATTATGATGCCGTTGATGAATATGAGCCAAACACAATGAACAATTCCAGAACACAAATATATTGTGCTCATGACGCCACCGAAGAACCAGTGCAACACGAGCCATTAGAAAGGGATGGACGTTACAATGAAAGGCTTATTCAACAATATACTACACTTCAAAGGCCATATATGCACAATGCCAGGCAAATTGACTTAATAGAGCACCAGTGGGAATTATAACAAGCTCAAGATACTTAAGTTCATTTAGTGTTTGTTTTTATTTGGTGTGTTTATTTAATTTTATTTGGTGTGTTTTTTTTTAGTTCATTTAGTGAGTTTTTTATTATTTGGTATGTTTATGTAATTTTATTTGCTGTGTTTATGTCATTTGAATAAAGATTCTCTTAGTATAAATAAATTACCAAATTAAATAAATCTCACTTTAAATAAAGTACTAAATTCAATAAATTGGAAAAAAAACATAAAGTACTCTATTCAATAAATAATAAATTACAACCCATAGTGATTAAAAAGTTATAGACTCCGATTACAAAAAATACTCTATTCATCATCAATTAACCAATTTGTGGTGCTAGGATGATCTTCTCTTGTCGTGCTAGGACCATCTCATCTTGCTCTAGCTTCTCTTGCACGCCTCATTCGCACCACGTCTGCTTTCTCCAACTTCCAAAAATATTTGGAATTTGGAGACTTCCTTTCTAAAGGCATGTTCATAATGTCATGATCTCGTTGAGCCATTCTTTCTTCTCTAACTTGTTCCCTTTCTTGCATAAGTAGCTCTCTTTCTCTCTCATTAGCTTGAAATTATCTCTCAATAGCTGCAGCTTTTGCCTCCTCTCTAACCTTATCAGCCTCAAATTTAGCCATTTCTCGCGCCAAACTCAATTCACCTTGGCGAACAAGTTCTTCCATATACTTTGCATAATCATTCTTGGAAGCACTCCCTTTTCTCTTTGAAGCCTTCATACATTGAGGCGTAATTGGATAACGAGTCGACCCCAACGCTTGTTCAAGGGGGCGTTTCGGGCACTTCTTCTGCGTCATCTTCATGAACATGCGAGGAATGATCGGGCGTAGAGTGTGGAGGGGTGTTGTTCATGAAAACTTCGGGACCAACATGCACAACTTTGAATTTAGGACAATATTTGACAATATTCCAACATTCTCACCAGTTGAATGATTTGTTTTTACTTTTGGTTTTGGCACTATACCAAGCTTGTGCTTGAAGTTCCTACACAATGCGGGAGAAGAAATAATTATAATGAAAGTAGGTAACAAATAAATAATACAAACAAATAATTATAATCAAAGTAGGTAAAAAATAAATAATACAAACAAATAATTATAATGAAAGTAGCTAACAAATAAATAATACAAGCAAATAATTATAATCAAAGTAGCAAAAAAATAAATAATACAAAGAAATAATTATAATGAAAGTAGCGAACAAACAAATAATACAAACAAATAATTATAATGAAAGTAGCTGACAAATAAATAATACAAACAAATAATTATAATCAAAGTAGCTAACAAATAAATAATACAAAGAAATAATTATAATGAAAGTAGCGAACAAACAAATAATACAAACAAATAATTATAATGAAAGTAGCTGACAAATAAATAATACAAACAAATAATTATAATCAAAGTAGCTAACAAATAAATAATGCAAACAAATAATTATAATGTAAATTTGGGTATATTACAAACAAATAAATAATATATTGTTACCTGATCCGCTAAATTTTCCCCACTTCGAAGATTATCACTAGTGTGACAACCCATCCCAAATTTTACGTTTTTATTAATTTTAGAAGCGTGAATTTACGAAAATGCCCTAAACGTAAGGGCTTTGACTTCCGTCGGTTAGAGTGACGTATGATTTATTCTTTTAGCATATCCTCGTAGTACTTGCCACTACAAACGCATAGGTGAAAGCCGTTTGTGAGTCCGAATTATAACGGTATAATTATGGACGTTTGAAGTTGGTTATTTAAAGGTAATTAAATTATTTGAACTCCCACCTTGTGGGAAGAGCAACTAATCAGCCTTAAGTAAAGAGAAAAAGGGACCAATCAAATTAAAAGGGATGGATGACCAATGAGAAATTAGAAAGAAAGAAGAAAAGACAAAAAAAAAAAAAAAAAAAAAAAAGCTCCTAGCTTTCCTATAGGTTTTTCCACTCGCGACCACCCATTTTTCAAGGCCGATTCCAGCCAACTCCGATAGAGTTTTTTGACGCCACCACCACCATCTTGAAGTTCTCATTCCCCTCTACAAAACTGACCCAAGAACCACCTTGATTAACCACGGTATGTGATGGTTTGAGGCCACGAAAGTTGACGGTTCTCACTATGCTCCGGCCATCTTTTTTGATTTTCCGGCAAATCGGCAAAGCGATGGCCGATGCCACCACTTGGGCTTTGTAGCCCATCCTCCCAGGAGCAAAACCCAACCAACCTTGACCCTGTTGGACCACCGTAAACGACGAATCGACACCGGGAAGCTTTAGGCACCTGCCGGCTTCGTTGGCAAAATTGACCATCTTCCTTCCACTTTTGGACTTTGTGGCAGGTATGAAAGGTTTTCCTCTCTTTGAAATCTTCATTCCTGTAAATTTTGGTAATTTTTGAAAATAGTTGGATTTTCCTGCGAGTCGGGGCAGCCGACCGCCACCCACGGCGGCGCATGGCCAATGGGCCGCCAATGCTATTTTTAGGCTATGTTAAATATCTTGAATTTAGTCTCAATATTTGATTGACGTAGGTTGATCATTGGAACCTAAATTCTCTACGATACGTTAATAGGTATTTATGTGAATCGACGATCCAACCGTTGGATCATCACCAAACTTTGTTACATTGTAGTACATAATATTTAAAGAATGTAGGAACTTATGGATTAGGAATCCGACATACAGATCTTTCCGAATTGGATTTGTAAATTCATAAAATAAAACATTAACCACTAATCAGTTTTGGGAATTGGCGAGGATCAAACCGTTGGATCGTAATAAAATTTTAGTATGTTATTCTAGAAGCATACTGTGGATCTTTGGAAGTTACGAATTGGAAATCTAATATGCGGATCTTCCGAATCGAGTTATACAGGGTTGTAGATCCTACCGTCGATTAAAGATCGACGGTTGACTTTTGGTCAATGGGTCTCAAATTATTCTTGAAGGTCCTTGAGAGCATCCCCAGCGTGGGGTTTAGCTCGGGGGACGGGCTCCAAAACGGAGGCCCGAGTGCCGGTGGGTTGGCTCCAGCGTGGGGAAGCCGGGTGGGGTTTAGGGTTTAGGGTTTAGGGTTTAGGGTTTAGGGTTTAGGACCATGACCATCGCTCTAATTAAAAGTCCTTGTATAAAATTATTAGAAGTCCATCGTAAGAATTACATAAACATAAACATAAACATACTAAGAATTACATAAATATAAACATAAACATACTAAGAATTACATATACTAAGAATTACATAAACATAAACATAAACATACTAAGAATTACATAAACATAAACATAAACATACTAAGAATTACATATACTAAGAATTACATAAACATAAACATAAACATACTAAGAATTACATAAACATAAACATAAAAAAATTACATAAACATAAACATAAAAAAATTACACTAAATGAACTTAATTATCTTCAGCTTGTTTCAATGCCCACTGGTGCTCTATCAAGTCAATTTGTCGGGCATTGTGCATGTCTGGCATTTGAAATGCAGTATATCGTTGAATGAGCCTTTCATTGTAACGTCCATCCCTTTGTAATGGCTCATGTTGCACGGGCTCATCGGTGGCGTCATGAGCACAATATATACGTGTTCTTGAATTGTTCATCGGGTCTGGCTCATATTCATCAACAACTTCATAATCGTACTCATCTTCCACAATCATGTTGTGAAGAATGATGCACGTCATCATGATGGATCTCAGCGACTCTACATCAAACAATCTAACAGCACCCCTGACGATCGCCCAACGAGCTTGGAGGATACCGAAACAACGCTCCACATCCTTCCTGCACCCCTCTTGACAGCTTGCAAAGTGTTTTTCCTTCGCACTCCGCGGATGTGGCATTGTTTTGACAAATGTTGACCAGCGCGGGTAGATGCCGTCAGCTAGGTAGTATGGCCCGTTGTACATACGTCCGTTGACCTCATACGTAACTTTTGGTGCCTTTCCTTGCAGGACATCGTTGAACACTGGGGATTGGGCAAGGACGTTGATGTCATTTTGAGCTCCCGGGACCCCGAAAAAGGCGTGCCAGATCCATGTATCAAAAGATGCCACCGCCTCCAGAATGATACTTTTTGCCCCTTTTCTGTCCCCGTAAGCACCTTGCCATGCACTTGGACAGTTTTTCCACGTCCAGTGCATACAATCAATGCTTCCAATTATCCCAGGAAAGCCACGCATCTCCGCCTTCTTCAACAGCCGCTCCAAGTCCATGTGTGTGGGTTTGCAGAGGTACTGAGCGGTGTAGATAGATTCGATTGCTCCGCAAAACCTTATCAGGGACTCAAGAATGGTTGATTGCCCCATCCTCGTTATCTCATCCACTTGGTCTGCAGATACTCCATATGCAAGCATCCGTAAGGCAGCAGTAATTTTTTGCTCCAGCAGTAGACCCATAGCACCAAAAACATCTTTTTTTTGCACAAAATAAGAATCATGGTTGCAAACAGCAATCATGATTTTGTTGAACAAATGTCGTTCCATTCTAAAACGACGTCTAAAGTACGTATCAGGGAATGCACTATTAGGAACAAAATAATCATCCAAGAGTTCCATACCTCGTCGTTGCCTGCTTCTATCAAGGTTTCCGGAACGGCTAGGCCTGCAGATCTGAGCCGCAGCTTGGATAACTCGACGGGAATGTGAGGCTCTGCCCCTTCTTACTTCGTCATCTCTCATTTGACGCTCATCATCTTCTTCCCTCTCATTTCTTACCCTCTGGTGATTGAACATTGCTTCTGATTGGTTAAACCAGTCTTCCTCTTCCTGATTCAATTCCCACATCATCCTTGAGGAAGAAGAAGAAGACATTGAAAGAAAGAAACAGAAACTATGAATAATGATACTGATTTTTGTGAATGAGGAAGCAGAAATTATGAATAATGATAGAGATCTTGAGAATTTTGGTGTGAGATTTGTGAAGATGGATGGTGAGTTATATAGAGGATTCATAAAGGATTAGGTTCTGCATAATGCCACGTGGCATGCCGTCATTCGTTAAAAATCTGATGGAAATCTATCATCAAAGATTGTTAACAGATTATGACACGTGGCATACCGTCATTCGTTTAAAATCTGATAGAAATCTATCCTCAAAGATTTTGAACCGATTATGACACGTGGCGCGACGTGATTGGTTAATAATCTTATCAGAAATCCATCACCAATAATTGTATTATTTTGTATTATTTAATAATACTTCGGATAATGACACGTGGCGCAACGAGAACGATTAAAAATCTTATCCGATATTACATTTAAAATTATTTTGTATTAATTTTATAAATAAAAAAAATACTAATATTTTATTGCCTATTGCCAGGGCTATAGAAGTGTAACGGTGGAGATGCAAAATCTATTGCCAGGGCTACTTACTGTTCATTAAGGGCAATTACTGTTCATTAGGTGGATTGAATAGTGTATTGCCAGGGGGGAGGGCTCCAACGCTGGAGTTGCTCTGAGGATATGTTTTATGTAAATTATGTATTCTATCGGTAAGAATTTTGAGACGTGATTTGATAATTGGTCACAGGTGACGATAGATCGTGATGTCTCGATGTACGTGCAAGATAATCATAGTGTGAACTCCAGGTGAGTGGGTCTTTTTCTTTCATAGGCATATAATTGATAGTTCCAAAAACACTTCTAAAGTGATCTATGCTTGTTACCTACAATTAATCATTGCGAACTACGAATGGCTTGGTCCCTATTTAGGGTACATAGGCAGTCTAACAAGACGTTAGATGTAGCCATATAATAAATGAGATTAAATAATTGAGACAATAGCCTTGTTTAGTGAATTGAGCAATGTGAAGGACATTGGTGGGAAGTGTGAGTTTTAGCTTTATGATTTGGTGATTAAATGTTGATCATAAATCAATGCGTGAAGAATCAAGAAATTGAAGTAAGGAAAGGTAAGTAATGATAGTTAATTTAATTAGTGTCTAATTGGGCTTATCACTGATGATTACTCTCAAAAGTAAATAGTTTGGGAGTAGGGTGTTATCGATTGTACATGTTACGCCGTATTATATATTCTGGGGATATCATGAAATATTTGGGTTTAGATTGCATCATGGCATATTCATATGAATATTACCTAAACCTAACGATTGTGAATGCTTTGAAGTGCTAAATGACGCCACGGACGCCCAGGTAAGTTTCAGGTGAGTACATGTTGATGATAGTGATGGTAGTGAGTATGATTGTGTTGAGATATATTATAGCCTCATAAACCTGCATCCCGGTGTTAGTGCTCCGGCCCGTGGCCAGGGCACAGTCCTTCACGTGATGTTCACCTCCTGCATCTTACGCTCACCTTGGATCCAAGGTAGGTGCACAATCCTGTCGTACAAACCACTTTAGGTGGTTCCAACTCGTAAGTGACCCGCGATTATTCGCACAGTCTTCACGTGATCGTAGCACTTAAGCGTATTTATTTACACCCAGTCTTGTTGTACAGACCACTTTAGGTGGTTCTGACTCGTGTGCAAGTATACTTATTGAGCTTTTGGCTAGCATGTTATTGAGTTATTGGCTAGCATGATTGATGAGATATGTGATGAGATATGGATAAGTGTACATGTCACTATAAGTGACTCTGACTTATATGCTAGCCATGATTGATGAGATATGGATAAGTCATACAAGTCACTATAGGTGACTCCGACTTATATGCTAGCCATGATTGATAAGATATGTGATTAGATATGGGTGCAGTCGTACAGATCACATTAGATGACTCCGACTAATATATCATTTTGTATTGATTAAGTTCATTTGGCCTACTTATTAACGCATAGTTGAGTTAATGGACATGGCAAACCGTGGTTTTGATCATTTTTTAGTATAGTTTAGACATATGTATATATGTTGTATTATCTTATGGAAAACGATACGGGTTTTACATTGAGGGGCATTACTTTTAGAGAGGTAATAACTTTGGGAGGCTTGGTTTTATTGCTCACTCACACTCTCTGTTTGGTGCCCTCCAAGTTTTAGCTGCTGAGTTTGTATCGACAAGGATCTGTGGCGAATCTTAGTATTGATGGATGCTTTTGAGGGTATGATTTTTACCCACACTTCTGTACCTTACTTATGCTTTGACGTCGTGTGTGAAATGGGTTCACTCCCGCTCACAACGCACTCTGGTATTTAAAAATTTTAGGTTCAAATTTATTCACATTTTTCTACACTCTATCACATTTCATGGCTTCGTCACCTTTCAGTTGTCGGCCAGCACAACTCGATTCAAGGTCCAAGTGGACTTTCTGGGGCAGGGTGTGTCAACTAGCTTGTGCCAAAGCGTCTCTCCACGTACTAAATGATTGGGTAAGTAATTTCCAACGACTGGATAAGTAATTTCCAACGACTGGACAAATAATTTCCAACGACTGGACATGAATTCTTTGGTTCTTTTCCCACCAATTTTCTCAAGAAAATTGGTATGAATGAGACTCTACATTTCTCACAACTACCTCATTACCTGTAATCGGATCATGAGTAACTTTAACCCAGCTAGTACACAATGCAACATCTTCAATAAGCGTCCAATTCATACTTACATCATTAGTCATTTTGTTGGAAAAAAATTGGATTGAAACTTTGAGAGAAAGATAGGAATGTGGTTGAAAGTAGTTGAGAAAATATGAAATTGTGATGTAAGGTAGAAGATAATGAGAAGGTATTTATAGAAAAGTAAAGTCAATTTTTTTTTCAAAAATTTTCGATTTTTTTTTTTCAAAAATTTTCGATTTTTTTGTTCTGATTTTTATTAATTTTTTACATTTTTTTAATTTTTTATTCCCCTAATTAATGACACACCCTGACCAAAATCAAGGCGTGCTGCTTGAGTTCTCAAAAACAAAATTGTGAGGGTGTGTCGGGGCCCAAAGCGGACAATATTGTGCTACAGTGGAGTCAAGCCTTGGATATGATGGGGGCCCGGGCGGGGATGTGACAATTAATCTCTGCCATTGGATTTTAAAAAAAATTAAATTCCAACACTCCAGATTGTGCCACGTGGCACAACGGTAAGATTTTTTATTTTTAAACTTTTATTTATTTATTTATAAAGGCAAATAATGTGGACCGTTGATCTCATATCCAACGGCTGATATTAAATTAAGTTGTTAAATTTTTTTTTACCGTTGGAAATCCAATGGTCCACAAATTATAATCGTTAAAATCCAACGGACGTGGGGAAGCCACGTGGCCTCCCTAACGGTAACTTTTCCGAAGTGCGCCGTGGACCCCACTTCTGAAATCCTGTTGGACAGTGCGCGCCCAAACGCCTAAGGCAAAAAATATATAAAATGTGGCTGACGTCGCCCAGACGTTAGCCTTGCATCACGTTACCTTCGAGTTCTCGAGTTGGCAACTTATGCCGAGCCTCTCCCTCGGGCCTGCTCGGGCTCCCTCGTCAGCACATGCTAGGCTTGCTTGCTCGAGCTCTCTGTCACTATTCGCGAGCCTGTCCCTCAGGCTCCAGCACATGCTGGAGCTGCTTTAAAGAGCAAGGAATAAAGAAGTATGGTGATTAATTTTTTAATGTGTAGCCAAAACGAGGAATAATTTCTAATCCACCAGAAGTGTTTTATCTTATATAATAATATGATTCTCAAATTCGTTCGTCATTGGGGAATTGTCACGCTAAATATTCTTTTTCATGATCAATCCAATACGTTCCTAGTTCAAATTCTTCCATGTCTTGTTAGTCTTAAGTATAGAATAAAAAAAATTATTTATGAAGAAAGAAAGTTGAGATTTCACTATAAAGCTAATTGGCAATATAAGGAATAGCTAAATTTACTTAAAAGTTCATGCAAGGTTTAAAAATGTAGAATTTATTCCAACCATTTGTGATAAACGAAAATATATTATGTATCATTTGTTTGCAATAGGAATAAGGGTAAATTACAATTTATCATCTTAGTTTTAGGTCACATAACAAACTCATAACTCGTCTTTTGAGCAATGCAATATCATACTTCAACTTAGAGCATCTCCAATGGGAGTCCTTATTTAGGGACTCTCACCATCACCTTTGAGGACACATTTAGGAATTTAAAGGGAATCTTTGTGTTCCTAAAAGAACATTGCTTCCAATAGAAGAGTCATTATAATAAAATTCATACGTTTGAGATTTTTACGATTTTAGCTAAAGCCCAGCCCAAAACCATAGAAACAATGTTTCAAAATACCAGTCATACCCCTAAGACTTTAAAGCTATTAATACAACTCAATCCTCAAAACGCCAATAAATTTAATATGTGCCATAAGCTTAACCCATCATCGACTATTTTTTGCAGAATCAGTTCAACCCGTTCGATTATTTTTACAAAATCAGTTCAATTAGTCCTCAACCATTTGTGCATAGGTAATTTAACTCGTCCTCAACCATTTTTGCAGAATTAGTTCAACCCGTCTTTGACCATTTTGGCAAAATAAGTTCAATCAGTCTTCAAGTATTTTTGCAGAATTAGTTCAATCCATCATTGACCATTTTCACAGAATCAGTTCAATCAATCCTCGATCGTTTTTGTAGAATCAGTTCAATCAATCCTTAACCATTTTTACATAATCAGTTTAACCCATCATCGACTATTTTTACAATATCAATTCAACTCGTCTTCAACCATTTTTGCATAATTAGTTCAACTCGTCTTTGACCGTTTTGGCAAAATCAGTTCAACATGTCATTGACCATTTTTTGCATAATCAGTTTAATCAATCCTCGACCATTTTTTGCACTATCAGTTCCACCCATCATCGACCACTTTTGCAGAATGAATTTGATCGATTCTTGATCATTTTTGCAGAATCAGTTCGATCAATCTTCAACCATTTTTGTAGAATTAGTTTAACTGTCATGGACCATTTTGACAAAATCAGTTCAACCCATAAATATAAACTCGCGTGAATGGTGCCATTTTATCTGCTATTAGAGCAAGTGGTTAAATATTCTTTTTTCTACTAAAGCTTTATAAACACTTAAAGTGCTTTATAAATTCAATTCCAACAAGAAGGAACATCATTCATTTTCACTTGTAAGTGAGAGGTCTTGGTTCAATTATTACCAAAGATGAATTGGAACAACATTAGTGCCAAAATCGAGGTTAAGCTCGCCCCTACTTCTTTAATGTAGATAATGTCGTTTGTTCAAAAGAAAAAATATCAAAAAAATCTTATTGCTAAATTAATCTATCAGCCAATACTTCAACGACAAAGTGAGAGAAAGAAGCAAATTAATAAGAAAAACCAGAAGAGAAAATGTAATTTTAATTTTAATAAAGTTTCCGCAGTAACCTCACACTGATTCAAAACATTAATCCAAAATCAATCCAATCAGACGATTGTATACAAAACCTAAAAACATTAGGTTGCTTCAAGTCCGTTGATCAAATTCTTAATAGCCTGACCTACCACAAAACATTATACCCACAATGAGCAGAACAACTTCAAGATAATTAATCAGAAAAATATAAAGCCACTAAAAACAAAATTGAAAAAGTAAAAAACTCAAACACAAAACTCAAACGGGAAGCCAAGCAATCAAATTCGGAAGGAGAGGGATAATCATTAAGCAAGCAGCATATATACATGAGATTATTAGATGATATCAACAAACTTATTGATGATATCCAGCCACAAAATTAGGTTATACTTAAACAGCCAAAAATTAAGACAATTATAGCAATGAATCTTGATTGCAAATATATTCCTTATCCAATCTACTGCACCCAATCTCAAAATTTATCGCATTCAAAGCTTGTCTTTGTTGGCAGCAATCAAGCTTAAGTTAGAACTCTTGGCTTCAAGAACAACCCCAAACAGTATGCACTTACTATCGTCTCTAACTCAATTCGGTAGCGAAAACACATAGCATTCTCAATGATTCTACAACGCCATAAATTTTTCCTGGTTGGTAAAATATCTTAGGCCATTCTTCACAAAAAATGAGAAACTTTGGGAGTAGTTTTCAAGCTCCATATCTGTTGCCAAGAGTGCTGGCTTTTTGCACTAAATTTTAAATCTCTCTTCTCGTAAATTACTTTTAACTGCAAGGTTTTTAGACCTTAAAATAATGGGTAATGCTAGGAAATCAAATTTTTTAAACTAAATTTGTAAACTAAATGATGTGGTTGTTAGGCTTGGCAAACGGGTCGTGTTTGTCGTTTTCGTGTAACACCTGTTATCTTAACGGGTTGCGTCGTGTCACATCCGTTATCTTAACGGGTCCTTAACAAGTCGGGTCACTTTACGCAATGGATAAAGTGACCCGACCCGTTATGACCACTATGACCCATTAAGAAAAATGTTTTTTTCTTCTTAAATTTGCACATACCACACATTGTCACATAAATATTACTTCAAAACATTAAAACACATTTGTCGTTTAAGTACTACATCTACACTTGAAAATAAGAGCCTAATAAACAAACATCCATACACTACTAATCTATTACAAAATATTAAATGTGCAAGGATATGCAAAATGAAAGAGTTTTTGTTTTCAAGGTTGTGAAGCCTTTCTCAAAAGTTTAAACCTTGCCAATGGAACTCAAAGCTTGCATGTTATTCCATTTACAAAATCCTCAATTTTCATCGATCATCATGACATAAGATTTTGTGGTATCCACTAGTGTAAATATTTTAAATTGAAGATCGAATTCATCTCTGAATGTTTATTTTTTGCGATTTTAGGCGTATGCAATCTTGAAGCATATACAAACAAGTTTGACAGTTGGATCATTGAAATTATTTTCGTAGAATGCATATCCCATTAAAACAATAGATTCACTAACACTTGGAGTTTATTTATACTTTCATTAAGTATAACATAAGATTTTGTGGTATCTACTAGGGTAAATATTTTAAATTGAAGATCGAATTCATTCATTGTATTCATATAGGGTTAAAGACTGTAGCTGGCAAAAATCATCAAAATCGGAGTTAAAATAACCATTAAATCGTGATTTTTCGTTGATAACCGTCGAAAAGTTTTGTCCCATTACTTGATTTTTGAATGTTTGCCTTTTGAAATTTTGGTGTATGCGATCTCGAAGTATATACAAACATGTTTGACGATTGGATTGTTGAAACTAGTTTCATAGGATGCGTATCCCATCAAAACAATAGATTCACTAATACTTAAGAGTTTATTCATACTTTCATTAAATATAACATAAGATTTTGTAGTATTCACTTGTGTAAATATTTTAAATTGAAGATCAAGTTCAGTCATTGTATTCGTATAGGGTCAAGGAGTGTAGCTGTAAAAAAATCATCAAAATTAGAGTTAAAATAACCGTAAAATCGTGATTTTTCATTGATAACTGTTGAAAGGTTTTGTCCCTTTACTTGATCTTTGAATGTTTCTTTTTTGTGATTTTTAGCGTATACGATCTTGAAGCATATACAAACAAGTTTGACAGTTGGATCGTTGAAATTAATTTCGTAGAATGCGTATCCTATCCAAATGATAGATTCACTAACACTTAAAAGTTTATTCATACTTTCATTAAGTATAACATAAGATTTTGTAGTATCCACTAGTGTAAATATTTTAAATTGAAGATCGAGTTCATTCATTGTATTCACATAGGGTCAAGGAGTGTGGCTGTAAAAAATCATCAAAATCGGAGTTAAAATATTTTACTTGATCTCTGAATGTTTGTTTTTTGTAATTTTTGATGTATGTGACCTCGAAGTATATACAAACATGTTTGACGGTTGGATCTTTGAAATTAGTTTCGTAGAATGCGTATCTTATCAAAATGATAAATTCACTAACACTTAAGAATTTATTCATACTTTCATTAAGTATAACATAAGATTTTGTGGTATCCACTAGTGTAAATATTTTAAATTGAAGATCGAGTTCATTTATGATATTCATATAGGATCAAGGAGTGTAGCTGTAAAAAATCATCAAAATCAGAGTTAAAATAACCGTTAAATCGTGATTTTTCGTTGATAACCGTAGAAAAGTTTTGTCCCATTATTTGATCTCTGAATGTTTATTTTTTGAAATTTTTGGCGTATGCGATCTCGAAGCATATACAAACATGTTTGACAGTTGGATCGTTGAAACTAGTTTCGCAAAATGAGTATCCTATCAAAACAATAGATTCACTAACACTTAGAGTTTATTTATACTTTCATTAAATATAACATAAGATTTTGTGGTATCCAGTTGTGTAAATATTTTAAATTGAAGATCGAATTCATTCATTGTATTCATATAGGGTCAAGGAGTGTAGTTGTAAAAAATCATCAAAATCAGAGTTAAAATAAGCGTTAAATCTTGATTTTTCGTTGATAACCGTCGAAAAGTTTTGGCTTGTTACTTGATCTCTGAATGTTTCTTTTTTGAAAATTTTGACGTATGCGATCTCGAAGCATATACAAACATGTCTGACGGTTGGATCGTTGAAACTAGTTTCATAGAATGCATATCCTATCAAAACAATAGATTGACTAACACTTAGAGTTTATTTATACTTTCATTAAGTATAACATAAGATTTTGTGGTATCCACTAGTGTAAATATTTTAAATTGAAGATCGAGTTCATTCATGATATTCATATAGGGTGAAGGAGTGTAGCTATAAAAAAATCATCAAAATCAAAGTTAAAATAACTGTTAAATGGTGATTTTTCGTTTATAACCATGGAAAAGTTTTGTCCCGTTACTTGATCTCTGAATGTTTGTCTTTTGCGATTTTTTGTTGACGTGATCTCGAAGCATATACAAACAAGTTTAATGGTAAGGATTGTTGAAATTAGTTTCGGAGAATTTGTATCCCATCAAAACGATAGATTGACTAACACTTAGAGTTTATTTATACTTTTATTAAGTATAATACAAGATTTTGTGGTATCCACTTGTGTAAATATTTTAAATTGAAGATCGAATTCATTCATTGTATCATATAGGGTCAAGGAGTGTAGTTGTAAAAAATCATCAAAATCGGAGTTAAAATAACCATTAAGTCGTGATTTTTCGTTTATAACCGTCGAAGAGTTTTGTCCCGTTACTTGATATCTGAATGTTTGTTTTTTTTTATAATTTGTTGCTGATGTGATCTCGAAGCATATACAAACAAGTTTAACGGTTGGGATCGTTGAAATTAGTTTCGGATAATTTGTATCCCATCAAAACGATAGATTAACTAACACTTAGAGTTTATTTATACTTTCATTAAGTATAACATAAGATTTTGTGGTATTCACTTGTGTAAATATTTTAAATTGAAGATCGAATTCATTCATTGTATTCATATAGGGTCAAGGAGTGTAGCTGTAAAAAATCATCAAAATCGGAGTTAAAATAACTGTTAAATCGTAATTTTTCGTTTATAACCGTCGACAAGTTTTGTTCCATTACTTGATCTCTGAATGTTTGTTTTTTGTGATTTTTTGCTGATGTGATCTCAAAGCATATACAAACAAGTTTGATGTTGGGATCATTGAAATTAGTTTCGAATAATTCGTATCCCATAAAAACAATAGATTGACTAACACTTAGAGTTTATTTATACTTTCATCAAGTATAACATAGGATTTTGTGGTATCCACTTCTGTAAATATTTTAAATTGAAGATCAAATTCATTCATTGTATTCATATAGGGTCAATGAGTGTAGCTGTAAAAAATCATCAAAATCGAAGTTCAAAATAACTGTTAAATTGTGATTTTGTGTTTATAACCATCGAAAAACTTTGTCTTGTTACTTGATCTCTGAATGTTTGTTTTTTGTGATTTTTCGCTGATGTGATCTCGAAGCATATACAAACAAGTTTGATGGTTGAGATCGTTGAAATTAGTTTCGGAGAATTCGTATCCCATCAAGTTCAATGGTGTGTGTATATATATATTTATTAAGTAGATTTAAATCTATTTATTTTGTAAGTATAATTGATTGGTATACGGAGTAGTACATCACGTAAGTCATTATAAAAATAGTGAGATATGTCATATGTGTGATAAAAAGTTAATGACTTAAAAAAAAAAAAAACATTTCTCACCACTTCTGTTAATTTTCATTTTTCCCTCTCTTTTTTGTTTCCTTTTCATCTTTTCTTATAATTTTCATTTTTCTCTCTGGCAGCCTACGGTGCCTACCCATCTTTCCCTAATTCACTCTCTTTGTTGTTTCCTTTTCAACTTTTCTTATCATTTTAATTTTCCCTCCCTTTTTCTTTAAAAAGGGCGGCACTGCAGGGAATGGAATGGAATTATCAATTATGGAATCAAATCAATGAATGCATATTAATTAATAATTATTATAGTTTTTATAAAATTTAATTCAAAATTTAAGATATATATATATATAATTATTATAGATAGTTAATATTTTGGGGGTATAATTATTATAGCTAATTTAATATATATATATATATATATTTATTATAGTTTTTTGGGGTATAAAATTGTTAAATTAATATATATATATATAATTATTACAGTAATTTTTTAGGGTTATAAAATTATAAAAATAATATTCTGCTTATCGTGTATCGTGTTACCCATGTGTATACCCGAATCAACCCGTTATGTTAACATGTGCTTATCAGATTACTCGATAATGACCCGATTCATTATCGTGTCGACCCAAACACCTGTTAATTTCGTTTCGTGTCGTGTCAAGAATTGCCAGGGCTAGTGGTTGTAGATGATTGGATTATTAATTAAGTGTCGATTAACGTATTTGTTTCTTATTGGTGACACATCATTTGATTTGCTATTTGGTTTAAAAACTTTGGTCTCCTTAACATTACTCTAAAATAATATATAGTTGTAAGTTGGACCCATAAGCCTGGGCTTAGAAAGTACCAACATGAGGAGAAGAAGATCAAAGCCTTGAGCTGTGAGCCAACCTAATGGAACAGATGATAGAGCGCCATCACAAAGATTAAAACAAGAATTGCTACAAACGACTGCTTACCGATCTATATTGATCACTATCGACAAAGAAGACGAGTGCTTAATCAGAAAGCATTTTCTGACTACTTAAGCAAGTTGGCAAAATTAACAATTTTATGGCAAGAAGCCCCATAGATAGGCCTACCCAGACATTAACTCCAAGTAACGCATTGGCCATCAACAAAGGCAGGAGTCTACGAAGAGACGTAAAGGTTGTCAAACCTAGTGCTCAAGAAAGTGTTTACTTAGCTACTCAGGTCAAGCGAAGCACTTGGCATGTGTTGCCGAGGAAACCTTGCAATTAGCCGTGAACGAATGTCACTTCATCTCCACGAGTTGATTGAATAATGGAATAGTAGCCTGTAAGTTACGTCTGTACGTTCAGTTTATTTAATGTCAGGGCGATGGAGTACTTGAGAGACAATACTCATGGGGCTCACCAAGGGCCTATATAAAGAGGGACAAGTACCTCTTATAGACGGCCGGACACAGAAGAGGAAAGAAACATCACACTATTGTAGAACACCTTTGTAATCCACATCAAATATATACGAATTAGTGCAGTGGACGTAGTCTAGTTTTGAGGGTGAACCACTAAAACCTTGTTGTTTATCACTTAACCCTTCACCCCGAGTCCTATCAAAGACCAACCGTACTGGTCTTTGTTGATCTCCTAATTTTGAGCGTTCACAATTAGGATAGTTGAAAATATCAATTTTATTAAAATAGTTAGTAATGAAACTACTTTAATTTGTTCATTTTTAAGGAAATTAGCAGACAATGGATCATATTACGTTCATAAGTTGATGAAAAATCCTTTTAATTAAAATCATAAAATCTGAATTTTAGAGGCATGCCATTTCCCCTTGTTCACTGAAACTGCCTCCCGTTCAGTCAAATGGAGCTAGCAAATCTATGTTATAAGATTAAACGTTGACATCAGCCTAGCTTGAACCTTGACTAATAAAATAAAAATCAGTTCAAGTGTAGGTCAATATCAAAGAAACTAAGGAAAATTAATAAAAAGAGTTTGAAAACTTCGAATTTTAACAATAAGGACAAAATAAAGAATAAAGTGAATAATACCATGATTGAATTTTTAGTGTAAAAATGTGATTTTTTGTTAAAGTAAACAGTACCGGAAGCTTTTAATTAAAGTTCCCATATAATTTTATTTTTTTTATTTTTATTTTTTTATCAAACGATAGATTTTATTAGATTAGATGTTAGATTAGTCACCGAAGATGTTTAAACCTACATCGTCATGCAAGGGATCAACACTTTTTCACCACTATGGTAAATGGCCACTTGCAAAGGAACTATATAATTAAAGGAAAACTAACGAAAAGGGCTTAAAAACTTTGAGTTTTAACGATAATGACAAAATAAAGGGTAAAGTGAATAGTAACAGGATTGACTTTTTAGTGTAAAAATGTGATTTTTCGTTAAAGTGAACTATACCGTGGGTTTTTCGTTAAAACTCTCTATAATTAATCTAATGAATATACTTCTTTGTATATTAATGGATTAACACACGTCTGTTTATTCTTTATATATTCACCAATGTTGGGCGTTATAACAAAGGTCCCTCCCTCGCAATTGTTGACGGTGTGCCCACCACTCTATTTTAAGACTAACTTCAACCCTTGGGATTAAAATCTAAAACTTTTAATCTATAAACAATTTTTCTGCTCCAACCCTTATGGATTAAATTTTTAGCCTGAGATTATTAAAGAATGAATTTAGGATAACTTTTAACTTTTTTTTTGCAAAAAAAAAAAAAAAAAATTATGTAGACTATCCTAATTTAAAATGAACATTTTAACCTAAAATTATTTAGAATTCGATAAATATTAAAAAATCACTAAACAGACACCGTAAAACTCGTGGAACACCATGAAAGAATATGAAACACATGAAACAACTTTTTATTTTTTTAATTACTTTAGTCATTGAATTTAAATTTGGACCGTTATGGTTTTTTTTTTACCATTGAATTTGATCATATTAGATTTGAGCCGTTGGATTCAATGAATATATATATATATATATAATTAATTAAAAAAAAATACACATATATGATGGGCCAGCCCACTAACCCAAGAGGAATCCTGAACTAAATTTGCCCTAGAAATGAGTTTTGAGTCAAAACTCATATTTACCCCAATGGTTGGAGTAAGTTGAGGTAGGTTTATACCTAAAATTTAAGTGTTATTTCAAAGATTGGAGTAAAGACAAAATTCATGGGAAATGCAACCTAATTATTTTGAAGTGGTATTTCCTTTCCATGAATTCCTTTCTGCATACCAAACACAACTAAATTATTTCGTTTGTTGGAAAGTGGGCTTGAGATTGGAAATGAGAAATGTATGTTTTATGTTTTTTCCTTGTGGAAGTGTATTTCTCATGTTTTGTAAGGCCATGTTTGAGAAATGAATTCCTTGCTATCTGTTAACTCTAAAAACTACCAAGCCTACGTTACACATAGACTGAGTAATTAATAAGCTAACTATGTCATTCGATTGTGTGTAGGGCGTGTCAACTCGTTGATCGATCTCGGCTAGAGAGTAAAATGTGTTGATGGTGCATTGGGCGCGCTGCTAACTTCTTGATCTTACGACTATGGTCAAGGAAGGAACACGTTTCGACCTTTGGGTTCTAGAGCCTGAAGACAAGGTTGCTAGTGTTGCGAAGTTCACGGATCGTCGGCATCAGGTTTGGTCACAGTGATTATATTCGTAAGAGTATAAGCATGCTGAACTGGCACCAAACTATACGAACACAAGTACTCAAAAGAGATGTATGTCTTGATGGTAAATGTGGTTCGGCCGTCATAATGCCGAACTCTAAAACTTACTTGTGAATATCCAATCATAAACAACTCGACGTTCAATGTGTCAAGCCCAATAACTTGTAACACCTCACTTCGCCGATAAGGCTAATGAGGTGACATCTACCAACAAAGACTCGAAAATCCTCGTTGGCCGATACTTGAATAGGTAATCAGTCGGCCTCGATGTAGTGCTGTTTATCCAAACTGAAGGTGCTTCGCGGTTGGCTGATTCTACGGCAACAGTGATGTTTATTCAAATTGAAGATTTGTTGGCACAAAAGGAAAATAAAAATTTCAAGGTTGTTGAGAGGTTTCGCGTAGAGCGAGAGTTTGTGCAGGGCAGTTTGTGTGTTGAATTGGAGAGGCCTTTCCCATTGCCTGCTACTCTGTATTTATAGTGGCTGTAAACCCATTGGATGACGTGCTTTTTTCCAACCAAAACTCCGTCTCCTGAGTTGTATGCGCAGACGCATCCATGCAATTTTGTAAAAAATTGCAATTCAATTACAATTCTTCCCTTAACCCATCATCTGGTCGCTCATCTCCTCCAACGCACATATAATATTTCATGATGAGGCCATGTGCTTGCTTGATGAGATGTATTTTATCTCAAATGGAACTTTAGGTTGATAACAAGGAGCCACATGGGCTTGTCTCTGCCTCAGATGTTGCATGCATGCCTATCTCCATTTAATCTTCATTAATTCAAATGGAAATCACAAACCAACTCAATTTGATTCTGAATCAATCCAATCATCACGTGCTGCATGCTTCTCAAATCATATATGATTAGTTCAATCCCTTATCCAAGCAAAAAAGCATGACTTCGTAGACTTTCATAACTCTTGCACCATGCTAATCCCATTTAATCCATCCTGATCTCGTCAAACTCAAAAGATCTCTCTCAAGATAATTACCATGATTAAAATTAATAGTAATATCAAGAAAAATTTGTTTAGTTTTAGAGTCATCTAATAGTTTCAATGCAATGGACCGATAGTGTAAAATTGAGTCCAATCACTATCCACATTGGGAAATTACTTTCTCCCTCGTGGGAAACCAATATAACATTAGATATTTTTTTTTATGACCAACCTACCATCACTGATAATTAGAAATGTCCATTATATTTAATAAAAAAATTATTTTCTTGTTAGTTTTCCATCATAACCAAATCGGAAAGAAAACTTTAGTTTCGCATTGCTATGATTGGTGATGAAAAAATAATATACAATTAATATATGAGAGTTTTTTAGTCCTAGTATTACTGATGTCTTTTGTGATAAATTCAAAATCTAGTAATAGGTGGTTGAGTTGGGACAATATTGGTGATATTAGTGGTGGACAGTGCTTGAGCTACAAAATTTATCATAGTATCAAAATAGACCATTCTCTTGGTATGTCCTGGGCCCGAGTTATTGTACTCGAACATGCTTCTTGAAGTTGGACTTTCAAAAAGATACCCTAGCTCTAACTTAAGGTTAATTTATGACTGGTCATTCGAAAAGATAAGTGTTGGCTCCAGAGACTAAATACTGACCAACCAAGTTCTTGAAAAGATTGGTGTTAGTTTTGGTATAATGACTTGACCGATTTCTAATGTGGGAATTGGTTTTCCTTGTGACCTTGTTTGGGGCCACTTGTGAGGAGATGTCTTAGAAAATAAAATTTCATATTGATCATATAAAAAAATATACAACTAAGTTAAAACAATATCAGTAATATCATAATATTAGTAATGGACCATACTGTGCCTACAAAATGGAAAATAAATGATCAAGATAATGAATCATGATAAACGTGGTCCCCCTATTTTCAATGCATAGATATTCTTGATCAACTTGCATCTCTTTTATTGCTTTCATGTTTAAAAAAGTGCAACTTGCAGGTAGGACCGCAGGAGCATTTTAAATGGTTGGGAGGATGGAAACACCCTTTTTCTTTCTCCAATGTCGAATCCAGGATTCATCCTTTTAATATTTCACACTTACACAATTAACAGATCATAAAAAGTAGACCCTTACCAAACCATCCAAATTATAATGGTTGGAATTGACACACTTGTTTCTCTCCATATATATAACCAATTAAAGGTGATCTCAAATTGTTTTTTTTTCTTAAAAAAAAATACTCTCACACACACGTGTGTGTGTATATATATATATATATATATATATATTTTTTTTTTCTAACTACTAGATTTTGTAAAATGAACAGAAATAATGAACAAGATTGCTTGCAATAAGATAGTTTAAATTCATCTTTGGTAAGAATTAAACTTAAGACCTCTTACTTACAAATGAAATAAATACCATTAGACCGTAGTACTAAGTGACTTAGTTCATTCTCCCTTAATGTAGATAATATTATTTGTTCAAAAAAAAAAAAGTAAAAAATAGTCTGATTATCATTTCTCTCTTTATTCTTTTAATCATTATTATTAAGAAGAGCATAAGGGTTCAAAACTATTGCATTAGTTTATGCGATTGGGAGTGTCAACGCATGAAAAAAACTCAACACCCTGTCCACTAATATATAAACTACATGCACTTTTTTTTTTTTATATATTTTTTTTATTTATCCAAGTCCTTTTCTATGAATATGAAAACAATGAACTGATCCAATGATTTAGTGGTTACTACCTAAGCGTGCCAACGCAAAGCAAAAATGTGTTGGGTCGAATATGTGCAATACCCTTCATGTAAAATCTCAATGCAAGTAAACTGTTTTAGGGTTAGGGGGCTTAGTTGCAGTTATTGCAATATTTATTGGTTGCTTAAAGATTAATCTTGGTGGCAGCCAATGTTGTTGGCTTTCGAGTTCTTATATGTACAAGAGTGCTACAACGCTAACTACTCGTTTGGGGTTCATTCCAAAAAGTAATTTCATAATTCACATCATTCGTTTTTCAGGTCGTTATTCAATATCATTCTTCAAAAATTTTACTCAAATGGAAACTTGTTTCCCTCTTCAATTATTATTGTGAACGTTTCATAGTTTACTGACAACATTGTCTTCATTTATTTCTCAGCTCCTAATAAGAGATCTAAACATCTTCCAATTTCAATTAAATTTTGCGAGGATGATCTTTTAGTTATAACCCTACAAATGATTGATTCATATTATGAAAAATATTGTGAAATGACCCTAAACGAGTGGTTAGCACCGTATTAAGTTATTAATTTATCAGCGCTTGACGCTCCTAGTTATATATCAAAAGTGCCAACCAGTTAATAATTTAATATTAATAGTGTGGGTAAACAAGGTCGTTGCGACTATAAACTAAAAACATGAGCGATCATAAGTATGACTTATGAAACAAATTATCCGCTATTATATTTTATCAAGTTGTTTCTCGATAAAATATGCGTAAAGAATGTAATAAAGGAATTTCCTCTAGAATGTTGTTCGGACCACAAATGGAACAATGAAAACGAAATATTTGAAAGGAAAGGTGAGTAGGTGACTGTCATTGTACTTATTTCATCAATACCAGCGGTCGTAGTCTTGTTGAAGCTAACGACTATGTCATGTCATGACCCTCATCATTTCCCTCCACGTCCTCCTAAGATTTACTCCTCTTGTTACAAAAGTCACTGAAGACTTATACAAGTCATTCAATGAAGATGGGAAATTTCTCGAACATGTGAAGGAAGTAAAAATATAATAATATAATTGATCTAGGTAAAACCTCCTATGTCCTGTACTCCAGTATTGTTGGCCTTACATCTTGGTCATTGAATCATTGATTAAGAATGTAACGATAAAAAACTCGGTGTGTTAAATACCCCAAAGCCGGCAACGGCGTCCTACCCCCTCTCTACCTATCTCATTCATCCCTTCTTCATTACATGACTACATATCACTGGATAATTGAGATAGGTAAGAACCCGGGCTATGTAAGTTTACTTCACACTGTGAGACGCATATACATCTATAGTAGAAGCCGCCCACTTACATTGATATAGAGCCACCTTATCTAATATTTGTGGAACATTTTAGGTATCCACACATCAATACCGACTGTATAGCAATAATGATTGACACAGCCAAAAGAATATCCAAGGTAAAAATTTCAGAATAACTATGCACAGAGGACATCTAGCATATCCTCACCTCACTCTTGATTTTTCATGAGAAGATTAAACCAAGCCGAAATTTATAAATGCCGAAAACTACAAGCCTAACATTCGTTTTCTCTTTACCTTTTCTCTCAAATCTTCTTCAGACGGAATCTTGTCGCTGCCCTTTGAGGTAGCAGACCACCATGCCCTCAGCTCGTCCTGCAATATATGAGGAGGTGAAATCAGCAAGAAAATAGAACATCAAGTTTCTAACATCTTTACGTGCACTTGCCAGGATTACGGTTAATCGATGATGGTGATCTTATTATGACAAAACCCTAGTTAATTGTTGTAGAGTAGAGCATAAGCAAGAAGTCCAAAAGAAAGTGACACAATCTCATAAAACATGGAGTCCTAACACAACTAAGGGCTATACGGACAAGCTAGCACGTCTTATGAAGAAAGGGTTTACAATAGTAATCCAAAACAATATGAATGACTCACTATTAACTCCGTATTTTGGCCATAATCATTATGTAGGAGGTGTATATCAATGCAATAGAAGACCAGAAAAACCTTAATAGTGGGAATACATTCTACACTCAGAGTTGAATCAAGTCGTAACTTGTTAACGAGTCAGATTATAATTACCTCATGGAAATCGTTGTTGGATATGTACTTGCTCTTAACCATACATCTAATCCCCCCAACAACAACAGCTATAGAGTCTTTCACATTCTGTGGACAACTCTCTCTCTGAGAGCCTGATGACATCAGAAATAAAAATGAACAAAAAAGAACTTGAGAGAAACATCAACTTAGTAATCTAAGAAGTGCACTAGACTGCGCAGTTATTTTTGGTAAAGCTAGTAAACAGCATGATTTAATTCTAGTCATACCAGTTATGCAAGAAACATGGTATCCAGTTCCCCCAAGTCCTTCTTCCCACTTCCTAAGCCGCAGGCGCAGGAAAAACCCCTCGAGTTGTGAGAGCGATGTGCGAGAATCCATCCATCTGATTGCAGAAAACACAAATTACACACAAGAACAAGTTTAAATGCGTAAGAGAAGGAAGCTCTTCATGCTTTAATAACTAAAAGACACAAGGATGAAGCTGCTTAATATTCTGTATAGTTGTACCGAGTTCTTTGTATTCACTCTTGGTCAGATTTTTTGAAGGTTCATGATCATATGAGAATATCCACTTGAAGATTTATATAAACATATGTAGTTTGCGTGCTAAGTAATGTAGTTTAGTGGGGTAGTATTAAGGATATTAATAATTAATAATTAATTCAGCTACTCAGAAGTGCATATGCCAATTATCAGAATGATCGAACAAACTGCTTTATGCAAGAAAAATTCCTCTTATAAGATTTGACAAGAAAATAGAAATTGAGGCTACTTCGTATGCTCAACTTACTTCAGGACATCTGTGCGAGACAAGCGAAGCCTTTTTACAGACTCAACGATTCCTTTCGGTACATTTGAAATCTGCGTATTGACTAACTTTGACAAGGGCATCATCTGATTTTCTTTATACTTATTTTCCACAGAACTTGAAGCACTGCATTTCACAACTGAATTTGAGCGATATGCCCTTTTCTTAGGGGCTCCCATCGCATTATCCTTCCAGCTCATATTTATATCTGTTTCCATTCTTGAATAGTCCTCGTTAAAACATGTATGAGCAACAGAAGCTTCGAACTGGCTCTCCGTACCAGTTGGGAACTTCATATTTCCATCATTTCTTGAGTTGAGATTTGTTCCACTCTGACTGCAGTAATAATCTAGAAAAGAAACGTTACATTCCAACTGTGGTTGTCCCATTGACTGTGCATTAGGACATGCAGCAGCCCAATGACTCTGTTGTAAACATCTAATGCAGAAAAAAGGCAGATTTTCTGCTACATTATAGGAGTTGCTCTTACTTAATAATTCCTGAAGCTCTGTCTGTCTTATCTGTGAACACTCTTGTAAATGGTGACCTTTTATGCCACAAAACAAACACATCGTGATTTCATCGGCTGCATTACCTGTGGCAGCAGGTGGGGTGATGTTCTTAAGAGCATCCAATCTCCTAGCAAAAACAGAAGCCATTCCTTCCGAACTTCTGACTTCAGAGCAAGGCATGATAGGGCTGAACTCAGACATGGACGCTTGATCATTCTGGCCTTTGTTTCTATTGAAAGCAGATGAGCCCTCATTGTCAGCCGCACAATTTTGCAGATTGTTACCAATGACAATAACTAAATCTTCAGCAAACTGCTCCCTGGCCCCCATATTTTTGAGGTCATTGGAGCTCTCAAGAACTCCATCAGCACTCTTGTTGGAATGATCTGCGATTAAAGATGGACCAGATGTTTTTGGAGTCAACCGAGTTATCCACAAGCTTCCCAGAAGGTCCCTTCTATAACCAATTTCACCAGTCGTCTTCCCTTTGAATTGTGAGCTAGATTCAACATTCTCGACCCTCCTTTTCTTGTGTTTATCCAGACAACAATTAGGGATAACTCTATCTTTCCTTTTATAAAATGGAAAGTTGCATGGATTCTTTTTATTCTCGGAACCAGTATGGCATTTCTCCTGACTACCTGCTGAATGGACTTCATTTCCAGATGAAGATATGTTGAACTTCTCAACTGACAGTAGAAATTCTTGGCCTAAATTAACGTTCTCCCCACGATAGACTTTTGGAGAAGTATCTGGCTCGAGTTCCGTTGATATTTCTCCCTTTTTATGATTGTCACTCAACATCCGTGCTTCTTGGCAGTCTGCAGTTGGGCAATACAAGGACCGAAAAATTGTCTGGAAACCGATACTTTTTACTCCATCATCTTGGTTTGTATTACATGTGATACGTTTATTATCAGGATTCTCATCTCCATGATCAGGATGTGCAAGGGTAAGAGCAAGAGGTGGTGCCTCATCTTGCATTGATTTTGAAAACCCCTTCACCATGCTTGATATCCAATTCATAAAGGAGCTATCTTGTCTAATATAGGATGTGGAAATCGGAGCTTCTTGAATTTTCTTTCTGAATCTTTTACTCCCAACAATGAACTCTTCTTCAGATCTCCACCTCTTCTTGCCTGACGTAAACAATCCTGCGCTATTACAGCTCTCGACACTCTCATGGCTATCAGTCTCATCTTCTGGCATTCTTCCATTAGGATCTCCATCAGATAAGAATTTTTCTTTTCCTTTCCTTTGATGCATATGGATTCTGCTGTTATTAGGATAGTGTCTGTCCAGAACAGATTCGTTTCCCGGAACCATCTCCTGACCCTGATCAAACCTGTCCTTAACCCCTGGGACAGATTCTGGACCTAAAATCTGACTTGCTGCACCATAAGCATGTCGGATTTTGATAGTCATTAAATCATTCTCAGCTGTTGCCTCTAGTTTATTCAAAGGCCTATTGCTGTGTGCCTTTTTATTCACCACAGGGACACCTGAAGCTTTACTTTCGTTCACTGGGTGAACCTCGGAAGCCAAAACAAGATCCATTTGCATTTTCTGATCACCAACATCAGCATGTTTATCTTCATCAACAGGATCCCCCAATAATGGTTCATTTTGTTCCACAAAAGGTATCTTTTGATCTGATTCGACTAATAAGATATCAGCCCCCTCTCTGTCACCGTTACCTGCAGGTGTACAATCAAATCAATAACAAGTATACAAAAAGAAGAAAAGATTTGTTGTCGGCAGGGCAACATATACTGGAAAAATGGCCCATCGAACAATTTTACTGCATTTTGAACATAAGCTGCAGGAGCTTTCTAAATTTCATCTACCAAAATAACTTTGCAATACTGAAAATGTCAATGGCAGGATTCACCTGTCAATGTTGTAATGAAATTTTCTCTGGTTTCAGGTATCTGAGGTATTTCATTTACTTCGATATTCGCTTGACTATAAGTCCCCTCCTGGTTGTACAGAACAGATAGTTCCACAGCCGCTTTCTCTTCCTCCACGTTACCAACAGTTCCTGCAAAGAGGAGTTATTCAATAATTCCCACAGTAATTTTTGGGGGGAATAAATAAACAAACAACGTAACAAAACAATGCTACAAATTCATCATCCTAGAACTTATAGAGTCTTCTGTTTATACTTAACTAACAAATATTTAAGAAAAAGGTCTCACCCGTGTCATGGCTTGACCCGCATAATGGCATGACACCAGCATTGCTTGTGGGAGATATAGTCATATCTTTACCAGCAAATTCGCTCTTTAGACGAAATGATGTCTGTGCTGTTATAAAGTCCTCGTCATCAATAGGCTTGTCAGCAGCAGACCTCCCACCTTTATTGCTTTGTGGTGGTGAAAGAGTGACATTGCTTACACCTACAACCCAAGAAAAGTAAGATTTTTCTGTTTGGAAAAGATGGAATCAGCTCAATTTAGACACAAACCTTTATCTGTATCCCATACTAATTCTGAAAGGGGATTGGTAGCCACGAATGCCATGTGTATCCTTGAACCTGCATTTGCACCTGCACCTGAATCACCATTCAACTTTCTCTGAATGCATTGATTTGAATAACCCAGAACTAGTCCCAAATCAGTCACAGGCTCTATGTTCCTACAAGAAAAATAACAATCACTTCCCATCGAAATTTTAGGCTTCTAATAAAAATATGGGATGATCCTCCTTTCACTTCTATTTTGAAAACCATGGGGACAATAATTAGAAACTATTCTATGAAGATGTTCGAAAATTTAATGCCCCGCTAAAAGGAGGCTTATCAACTATCCTTTTTTCACGGAGGATACAACAAACCAACTGGGACAAAAAAGTAGCACAACAAAACGACTGGTACAAAAAAAGTAGCACATCACAAGGCGCATCAGCCACATTATATCCACTATGAATCCTTTGGTATGAGATAGATGCAACCTACACGTTAAGCTGGCTCAGCAATAAGGATACCTAACCGTAAATCAGAGGGGTTGGCAGTTGAAAGCATAGAGTTCTATTACCTGTGATATTTTTTTTTTTGGTAAAACTATTACCTGTGATATTAATACAATCTTTAATCAGGTTTCAAAACTTTATTGATATATAGAGTTTTTGAGGTACTTCATTAGATTCTTCTGTTATTTGAATTAATTAACAAAATACTGTTAGACAACACTGAACTTGAAAAGCTTAAGCTGTAAACAGAATTGACCAACAATATAAATCAAGCTAACACCCTCCCTCACATGTAGCCTTATCCTGCACGTGGAGGAGAGGCAGAGAAATACAGACAAAGAGAGAGCTATAGGTGCATCCCCACCCTTCACCATGTAAACCGACGAAGAAGTGGGGAATGACTACTGGGTTTTTTAACCCAAGACCTCCTGCAAACCATAGCTTCAATACCATGTTAGACAACCATTCTACCCCAAAAATCTTAAACTGTTAGGGAATAGACCAACAGTGTATATAAAGCTAGCAAATTTATCACCGTGCAGGTACGAACCATGGAAACACATGAAGTAAATTGAACACGTGCTATGATATATTATGGTTCAACAATATGAGAATTAGACTGGGAAGCTTGTTCCCGCAAAGGGATTGATAGATTTAAGTAGCCAGTTCACTCTGACTGAAAAAAGTACAGAGACTAAAACTGCACACCACCTACAGCAATCTTGATGCATGAGCATCCTGAAGTGTCAAAGTTTTAGAGTTGGTCTAGTGACCCACTACTAAACAACATCGATAGTGTCCCAACTTAAACACAAGTACAATCCAATAGGCAAGTGGCGAAGCAACTACTCAGTAAGCAACAAAATTGATCTGCAAGCCATCATATATGCATAATAAAGTTCCTTGTGGAAGGATTCGATGCAATTAATAGTGAAACCATTCAACAGAAAGGGGATTAAACTTCAGCAGGTTTAAAAAATAATACATTGCAAGCTTAAATTTTAATGAGAAAAAGAAAAATACCCTCTCTCTCTCTCTTCTTTTTCTGATCAACTACCCTCTTGTTCTCAGATGCAAATATTCCAGGCTCTTATTAGCTATAAATATAAACAAATATTGAGATAATATTTTTGGAACAAACATGAATTTTTCAGTACTAATTGAACAGACTTCTTCATTCTTCAGGAAACCTCCTTAAGGGGTTCCCTTTTGCATAGATTACAAAGGGGTGTTCAAATGTTCAAAAGTTTCTAATCAGAAATTGATAACTTAAGACAAATCCAAAACTAAAAAGGGAAAAATACCAAGTTCCAATATACAATAGCATATCTGCATATGTGATCAGAAAATTGAAAATTAAATAAAATAAAAATAACTTGGGGTTGAAGTATTGAAACAGCGTCAAAAACAACAATTTTAATAATTTGGGTAATAGATTCTGAAGACCCATGTACCTGTTGTCCATTGACTCCATAAATTCTTCTCATATACGCACAGGGAGAGAAGAAGAAGAAGCAGAAGAGAGAATGAATGAGAGTTTGAGTTTCAATTAAATTTTAACAGGGAGAGAGAGGAGAGGAGAGGAGAGGAGAGAGAAAAGGGGTTGCAGTAGAAGCAAGAGAATGCCTGCCATGCGTCCTTGAAGAAGCATAGTTTACATGAAGGCTCCTTCCCTCAAACATTTTGCTCAGATTCTGAGGTATGAGGTTCAGGGACTTCCACGTGGACGCAATGCATGCCAACACCACTGTGCAAAGAGTTTACTATTCAGTTCATGGTCAGTAACAGCGGCATAAACTTCTTGTGCCATACTGTCCACATTTTGATACAAACTATGTTACTGGTGGGCGGAGATTCGAATTAGTGATTTTCTGAGTCTTAAGGAAATAACTGATACAACGTAAGTTCCGATACACTGTTATTATGACGACGAGCAATATCAATAATATTTATGTACTTTTGTATTCGTATTAGGTTGTAAATTAGCACAGAATATTGTAATCACAGCAGCTAGTAAGACAAAGGATTTATCGTGCCAAATTACAATGTCTCCTTAAATCTATCTCAAATAGGTTAGCTCTCTTTTCTACCATGTCAATTTAAAAGGAAGGATCTTAAAATGAAAAAGAAAAAGGTTACGGCATTAAAATTCCAAAAGAAACGTTGGGGAGTTGGTTTTTTGAGATTTATACTTCGGCATTATTTGACTTTGCTTCAAAGGACAAAAACGAGAATGAATTTCAGTTTCTATTTAATTTAAATTTTTATTTCTTTCCTCCTTTCACTTGTAAATTAGGAAATAAGCTTGATTATGTCGCTTGTAAATTAGCCATTAAAAGTAAACAACAATGGATGATGCTTGTCACTGTAGTTTAACAATCGTCAGAATATCTTTTAGCCACCTCGGCTCTGATTGCCATGAAATTTTCTTGTTAGTAATAAAATTCTAAAGCATATAATATACCACAGTTGCGCTATATACAGTAAATACGTGCAACAAATAATGTGGCACATCCGATACTGTGCAAATCAAGGACACCACTAGCTTCATCTTGTCCTCATAATCCCATAATACCCAGTCTCATCTTGAACTTCCTTCCCAATCGCTAAATTGATGCTCAGAAAGTCCACAACTTTCCGTCTATTTTCCGGCCAAATGGCAAGAAACCAAAGCTCAAGACCACCACCTTTAGACTCGCCTCGAGGTTGGGAGAAAAGGCAGTCATCAAACCAGGCGTGGAGCACACACGACGGCGCACTAAAGCCAGAAGGATTTTGACAAAAAGCTGTAGAACACTGTATTTTTTTGCACTTTGGCTCGAACCAACTTCGACTGGAGGTGTCCAGTTAACGTTTACCGTTGACATTTTGACGCAATTGGCTTTGAGACCCCTCCCAGGGCATCTCGACACGCTAATTTTGAGTCCACACTTCATTTCTCCAAATTCAATTGTTTTAATAGAGTTTTACTAATGGGTCATTTATATGCTTAGGTGCGATTGTTATTAGTGACCTCGTCCTTCCTAATTTGAGCAATTTTTCGTGGACGGAGTATCTATTAGTAGACCCTTTTAATATATGAAAACTAATGAAAATGACTTGAAAATTTGAGTTTTAACGATAAAAACAAAATAAAGGGTGAAGTGAATAGTACCATTATTGACTTTTTAGTGTAAAAATGTGGTTTTTCGTTAAAGTGAAAAGTACCAGGAGTTTTTCGTTAAAGTTTCCTTTTATATATGCATGATTTTATAGAATTTGTACTAGAGATGCACACATGAAAAGCATGATTGAAGGATTTCATGTTTTACAAACAATTATGATCTATGGTGACGTTTTGGGCTAGAAAGCTCCTGAGTTTTTATGGTACGATGTTTCGATCTATTGAGCTCCTATGCTATGATATGAAAAGAATATGTTTATGTTTTATGTGCTTACTTAGTCGGTAATCATACACACAACAAGAGTATGTACCTGTCTATGGCCATATGACGTAGTTTTACATGTATCAAGGTACCTTATGATATACTCTTAGCTTCATTGGCAAAACTAGTGTCAGGGAGCTTCACTAGCCAAGGCTAGTGCCGGCGTGACATGTTTTCTTCATTGGCGCAACCTAATGTCGTACAAGTCTGAAAAATGTGAAAGGATATATAAACGCTCGTAATTGCATCCTCAACCTTGAAATGCAACTCCCTTCATTTTGCATATCCTTGAACATTTGGTATTTTGTAGTAATGTACTCTTGCCGCTTACTCTACTGATCTTGTACGGATTCTCAGATGGGATCCATCCTTTTGGAACCTTCTCTGCGAGCAGTGATGAAGATTTTTCTTAAGACTAGATTTCCAGGTTAAAACTGTCAGATCTTGGCCTTTTTGTTGTAGTTGGAAAGTAGCTGATGTTGGTAGGCTGCGATGCGGGTGATGGTTTGCTCGCGCTTCTTCTATGCCAGATTTAAGCTTGTGGCTATCTTTTTACTGTTCGATTGCTTGTCTTTTGGTGGTGCGATATGCCTATAAACATCCGAAGAGTTCGTCTGGCCATATTCCTTTCTTGTCAATAAGGGATTTCTTAAGGCAGTCGATGATCGTCTTATTGGATGCTTTGAAGCCTAGAGTGATCGACTCCTTGGGCATCGAACCGTCTGCTGTGACAAGGATCACGCCTGCTCCCGAACCATTGTAGTTAGATACGCAGTCAACATACAAATGCCAGAAGTCTCTATCGGGTAAAGCAGAGGCGGCTAGGCATGCTCGACTACCTCCAAGGCGTCATTAGGCCGTTTTGTTGCATCGTATAGGCTAGGCGTTAGGGAGCCGCGGAGCCATCGTTGGGTCGCCCTGTTGCGTTGTGAAGGCATGGTAAGGAGCTGTGGAGCTAGGGCCATCTTACACGCAGCAGGAGATGCTCAACTACCGGTATTGGGCCACTCTACAGTTGAATTATGGAGCAAGGGACGGCTGGGGCCTTGTAACACGTAGCAGGAAATGGTGTTCAACTGCTGGTACATGTTGTTTCTATGTAGAATTTTTTGGGGTGACGAGGACAAAACTTGCTTCCGAGTATGTCCTTCTAGTGTTTGTCTGCCCTTGGCATGCCTTTTGGGCAAAGTTGTTGCATTCGTTAGAAAACTTTGCATCTGCCAGTGTCTACGCCTTTGTTGTTGCGCGTCCGGATTAGGCGAAATAGTGCATCATGAGGATGATTGCGTGTATTTAAAAGTAAAACTTGAGCTTCTGGGTTGCAACAACTATCGCTAAAGTTAGCTTTTGAATTTCTGGTAGCATCAAGGAGAGCTTTTAAACTGTGGAATACAAGTAGTCGGGCCCCTAGCTTTTCTTGTATATGGAATACATGAAGGCTTCTTTGCCTGCTCAATCTCATCCGTGAAGGATGACATTCTTATGTTAGTCATGTCCCGTCGTAGTGCCTCGTTGGTGACCTCGTTACGTTGGAAATCGTGCAATCGCTTGGTCAATAGTCTTTATACTTCTTCCTGAATTTGCCTTTGTTGGGGGTAGCGGAGCTCTCAGCTACGCTCAATCGTGACCTACTGGTTTAGCCTGTTCTTCCATGTATTCAACTCATCTATGGCGCAGCTGCGGTGTATATGGTATGTTTTTAGCAGACAAGAAAATTTATCGTAGGCTGCCTATTGAACTTATGCTGGATTGAGTGACTGCTTCTCTTCATCCGTTGTGCTGCCTGCTTTGATGTGAGGTGGATGATGCTCATTGCGGGCTTAGCAGCGAATGAACATTTCGCCTAGAAGGTTGCTCATGCTGAATATTGAAGTGTGACCCCAACCGTGAATGTATGCTTGTCCGTGGGCCTAGTCAAGAGTGCACGTTCCTCCACTTGCTAAGACAGGAGTATACGTTATCTTGAGGGCCCAATCGGGAATGTACACTGCCCGAACGCTCGGTTCGTGGCTGGTCAAGTGGCTGCTTGCCGAGACGCTACTGGAGAGGTTCTTCATCTGCTCTTATCCTACTTCGGGACACCTCGTCTAGGGTACATTGCATCTCGGTGCGCTGCAAGAGCTAGTTCACCAAGGTTGTATGTTGTGCGAGGGCGCTTGTCAACTCTATGACTTATCGAGACAAGTTTTGTTCTCTATTTGGGTTGGAAGAGCTTGGAATGAATGTATCTCATTGAGTAATGGAAGTGTGGTAGACTCCAAGCGCGAGTTTTGAGTTGGAAAATGTTAAATCAGTAGAAAAATATGGTGAAAATGCTCTCAGTTCGATCGTTGGTTTGGAAATTTAGAGCCAGGATGGTTGAACTAATCTTGGACCAATTTGGGTTGCTTGGAAGGTCACGGGAGCAGGTTGGGTTGCGAGAGTAGGCTGCTCGGTGGGAACAGGCTAGGTCACGAGATTGGGTTGTTCGGCGGGAGCAGGCTGCGCCACGGGAGTTGGCTGCTCGGTGTGTGGCGCATGTGGGTGCAAGGCTAGGGCTTAGCTTAGCAACACGTTAGGTTTGCATCGGGTTTGAGTGGCTTGGGCCGTTTCGCTTTGGGCTCGGGCCCATATGGCTATATTAAGCTTAGATGACACGGCTTGGGCCGTGGTGGTGGCACCATGGACCTCGCCGTGGGTGGCTACCACGATGGTTTCCATTGTGGAGCCTTGTGGTGGTAATGTCGCTCCACTTATCGTCATGTTTAGTCTCGTGGATCGTTGTGGTCCCATCTCTTGAACATTAGAATTTTCATTCGTTGAAGTTTCCAAATTTCTTAGATGCGAAAGTCTTCTATGAGTGTGGGATTCAACTCTCAATGAAAGTACAAATTTGTGGATGCAAATTTCTTCCTCCTTGCTCTTGGACAAAATTGCACCTACAAAACAAATAACACCTTAAGTCAAGGCCAAGAGCCTCACGCGCCCATGATGAATTTAAGAGGGGGCTTTGGTCGAAGAACCTCTGATGCCAAAGTTAGAATTTTGAGGGAAAAGTGTTTGGAGAATTTAGAGAGTTTAGCAAGAGAATTAGAATTGAGTTCTGGAAAGAAAGAGAGGGCTTATATAGGGATGTGGCCGGCCACCTTGGGAGGAGATGGACCAGCCACTTGGGTGGTTTTGTGGTTTGATTCTTGATTTGTGGTTAATTAGCTAATTAATGGAATATTTATTTAATTAATTAGCTAATTATTATAATAAAAGAGGAAGGATTTGGGGGTTACCTTGTGGAGAAGATATGATGAGGATGGATGAAATAGGTTGTAAATAAATACCTATTTGGGCACTTTTGACTTGATTGAGGGATAATTGTCCATTGCTCGCACGTAGGAGTTCCGGTGTGCCTCGAGGGTAATTTTGTCCTTCTCTACCCAAAAATCCACATGTCGCCTCTTGATTATTTTGGCTCCACAAATGCCCAAACACCTGTTGGGTTGCTCGCAGGAAACGGCAGCAGGTGTAGAGATCTTCTTGCTTGAGGAAACATAAGATTGTTTCCTATTTTGATGTAAATTCCCTCTTTAATTAGAAATTAGATCCTGCTAGGAAAAGGAAATAAATGTCTCTCAAAGCCTATTTAAGCCCACCTTACGTGGATTATTAAATCAACTTTGGAGAGCGATTTATTCTATCCTACAAGAGAGAGAGCTTAGAGGATATTTGTTCCCCATTCTCTAGTTATCTTCTAAATCTTGCTCGTGCAAAGGATTGTCTTTCATTGCTTGCTTCGTTTTCTCTGTGCCGCACCGAGGTAAGACAAATTTAATTTTTCTTGTCTTTTTCTTAGATAGTGTTGTTGCTGGGCAGCCATTGGGGTGGTCTAGCAAGTCAGCTAACAGGGGCCATGAGTCAGCTCGACATGGGCTGATGAGGTGTTGTGGCAGGGACCATTGCTTGGGCTGTATGGCTTGGCTAGAGCCAAGGGCAGCTTGTGCAGCTGAGATTGCGGATTGAGGAGTTGGGGCGCAGTGCTAGGTGAGCCACATGACTCATGTCCTTTGGGCTCTTGGACCTGACGTAGGCCAGGCTGGTGATTGAGAGAAATGAGGAGGTTGCAGACCTCATGAACTGCTAAAATGCTGGGCATGTAGGTCTCTTGCCTACTAGTCGAGAGAAAAAATGAAGGAAAAGCCAGTATGGGTTGAGCCCTCTGCTGAGTACCCTGAATGACATTGGTTACTTAGTTCTCTTCGTCGGGAGAAAGATGGGCTACTTCTGAGAGAGGAGGTAGAAATGATCAAGGCGAATGAATTGGCTCGTCTGATCGCTATCGTGGAGCCTACTATGAATCAAGGTGGAAAGAAAAGATCTTCCCCACCTGCTCAAGAGATGCCAATTGAGAAAAAACTGAAAACTTCCTCCACTGCTCATGATGGTCCGCCTGCTGTCGAGAGGCCTATGATTGACATGACTTCTTTTAATGGGAAGACAAATGAGGCTGCTCGTGATGGTCCGCTATAGCGCCTGCCATGTTGAGAATGGCTAGTACGATTGCTGATAGGATTGCTCAGCGTATAGGTTCTATCATGCCCCCAGTGTCGAAGTTTGTACCAAGATATCCGTTGGAAGCTAAGTTCGGTTCACCTTTGGAGAGGCTTGCTATTATAAAGAGCGATAAGGTGGACTCTGCTGCTAAAGTGGCGCTAAGGCCCACTCATTCTGCTGCTAAAATTGATTCGTCTGCTGGAAGGATGAGACTGCTTGTGTTGGTATCTGTGAGAAATCCATTAAGCCTGCTTCTGGGGAGGCTGCTAAGATCTATGCGCTTTTGAAACCAGATTTACTTGAAGACATGGACGTTTGTTTCTCTATTTTTCTAGAAGGCTTGCTTGCCTTTACTTTTGAGGCTTCTATTGGTGAAGTGGTCAGAGGGATTAGTGCCCAGGTTGGAGCAGCCGGGGGTGAAGCGCTAGATGGTGTCACTGCTAAAGGTGTGGCAACCGAGTAGTTGTGGAGTGTCCAAGTTGCTAAAGAGTAGTCTTCTAGGTCATTTTTAGGATTTTCTTTGTGTTCCTTGTTGCTTTTGCTTTGCTTGAACTCATGCAGTCTTTGTTAGTCGTTTATCAATTTTGTTAGAAAATTTAATAAACTTGTTTCCTTCTCTTTTCTCCATCTTCGTTTCTTTTGTTCATGCCCTAACTTTTAGACTTTATAGACTAGTGGTAGGCGTGCTACTTTTCTATAAGCAGACAGGCTATGTAGCCTATACAGTCGTAGGTGTTGGTGTAGAACTTTGCAAATTTGTTAGCCATAGGGTCGGCAGTCGGGTGCCTTACTTACAGAAGTAAATAAGTCTGCGTGGCCACTAGGCTGTTAACCTTGGCTTTCTCTAATTCCGTAGGTTGTGTAGCAAGTATCACAACACTTTAGGACTTGGTGTAGATCGTTCAACGCTTGGTAGAGGTGTAGTTTATCAACTAAGTAGTATGCCGGCAGTGGATAAAGCTTCGTATATGCACGCTAGCTTGTTTAACCTTTCACAAGAATGTGCGGTTGTATAAGTCTAGTGTTGCTTTACTACTCGAAGGGCAAGCTGTAGGCAGTCTTTTGGAAACCGTAAGTTACCTTAGTGCACTCAGTAGTAGCTTTAGGGTTCCAGGGCATCCGTCCATGGGGCATACTATGTAATGTGCCTCCTCCGTCTCTGAGGCTCGGTTCCCCGCGGATTAGGCCAAGAGACCCAAAATCCTTCTGTTAGCTATGCCTTGAAAAAGACTATTGTGCTTACTTCTAGGAATCTCGGCGTAAGCCATTGTGCACCTAGTTATACCAGGGCAGCTTGGCTCATCCATGTCTGGATATTCGGAGTGTAAGTTTATCCTCCCGCCTTGGAGAGCAAACTCATGTGGGTGTCAGGGAATTGGTTTATTTTCTCGTATTGGAGAGGAATTAGTTTATCCTCTCGCACTAAAGAGTAGACCCATGTATGTGTCGGGGAATTAGTTTATCCTCTTGCATTGAAGAGCATGGTTGGTCCCTCGGGAGGGGTGCAATTCCCACGATGAGTCCTTAAAAAGGGCGCAATCATCTTTTGAAGTGCATGAGTGATCAGTTGTTGTAAGCATGCAGCTGAGCCAAGTTGTAGATTACTTCTAAATTCCTCATTGAGAAACGAGTGAAACGAACGAGAACTTTAGCTCTAAGGTAGGAACTGCATAACAACTGGATAGTCCCTAGCTGGTAAGGTGGTGCCCGTCGAGCTACTTGAGTTTTCGGGCTTTGGCACTTCCTCATATTGTAGGCATTCCACTGCTTTTCGATCTCTTTGTTGTTCTTAGTAGTATGGGTGTAGCTACTTTTACCGCCTACTCTGCTGATCTTGTACAAACCTTCCAAATAGGATCCATCTTTTTAAAGCCTTCTCTACGGCAATGATGAAGGTTTTTCTTAGGACTAAATTTCCAGGTTAGAACTGTCGGATCTTGGCCCTTTTGTTGTAGCTAGAGAGTAGCTGCTGCTGGTAGGCTGCGATGCAGATAATGGTTTGCTCGCGCTTCTACTATGCTAGATTTAAGCTTGTGGCCATCTCCTTATTGTTCAGTTGTTTGTCTTTTGGTGGTGCAATATGCCATATACATCCGGGCAGTTCGTCTGGTCATTTTCCCTTCTTGTCAGTGAGGGATTTCTTAAGGCAGTCGATGATCGTCTTATTGGATGCTTTGAAGCCTAGAGTGATCGACTACTTGGGCATCGAACCATCTAGGGTGACAACGATCACGCTTGCTCCTGAACCATTGTAGTTGGATGCGCTGTCGACATGCAAATGCCAGAAGTCTTCATTGGGTAGAGCAAGCGCGGATAGGGCGTACTCAGCTACCTCCTGGGATCATTAGGCCACTTTGTTGCCTCGTATAGGCTAGGCGTGAAGGCGCAGTAGGGAGCCGTAGAGCTATCGTTGAGTCACCTTGTTGCATTGTGAAGGCGTGGTAGGGAGCTGTGGAGCTGGGGCCATGTTACACGCAGCAGAAGGTGCTCAACTGCCAATATTGGGCCACTCTAGAGTTGAATTATGGAGCAAAGATCAGTTGGGGCCTTGTGACACGTAGCAGGAAATGGTGTACAACTGCTGGTACAAGTTGTTTCCATGTAGAATCTTTTGGGGCGACGAGGACAAAACCTACTTCCAAGTGTGTCCTTTTAGTGTTCGTCTACCTTTGGCATGCCTTTTGGGCTAAGTTGTTGTGTTCGTTAGAAAACTTTGCATCTACCAGTGTCTACGCCTTTATCGTCGTGCGTCTAAATTAGGCAGAATAGTACATCATAAGGATGACTGCGTGTGTCTGAAGGTAAAACTTGAGCTTCCGGGTTGCAACAACTATCGCCAAAGTTAGCTTTTGAACTATGGAATACAGGTAGTCCTAGCCCTTCTTATATGATGGTAGAGCTTATTGCTGCTTCAGATACCATCAAACATGCGAATAGGTCCTCTGCTGCTTCCGATTTGGATAGTAAGAAGATGATGCAAGGTTCTTTTTCAAGTCCTTGCACCTTGATCGGCGAGTCTTGTCCCAAAGTGCATGCTTGTCTGTTAGAGCGAAAGAGTTTAGTAGAATTAGATGATCAATTTTTCAAACAGCGGATGGTTTGCTAGAAGTCATTTTTGGAAGGCTGCTCTGCGTGCTCCATCTCGTCCATGAAGGGTGACCTTCTTATGCATGTTTCATCGTAGTGCCTCGTTGGTGACCTCGTTGCGTTGGAAATCATGCAATCGTTTGGTCAAGAGTCTCTATAGTTTTTCCTGAATTTGTCTTTGTTGGGGTAACGGAGCTCTCGACTGCCCTTAGTCGTGACCTGCTGGTTTAGGCTGCTCTTCCATGTATTTGGCTCGTCTATACCGCGGCTGCAATGCACGTGGTACATTCCTAGCAGACGAGCAAATTTCTTGTATGCTGCCGATTGGACTTGAGCCGGATTGAGTGATTGCTTCTCTTCATCCGTTGTGCTGCCTGCTCCGATATGAGGTGAAGGATGCTCCTTGCGGGCGTAGCAGTGAATGAACACTTCGCCTGGAAGGTTGCTCATGTTGAATATCGGAGTGTGACCCCAACCATGAATGTATGCTCATTCGTGGGCCTAGTCGAGAGTGCACGCTCCTCCGCGTGCTAAGACGAGAGTATACGCTATCTCAAGAGCCCAATTAGGAGTGTACACTACCCGAACGCTCGGTTCGTGGCTGCTTACTGAGATACTATTGGAGAGGTTCTTCATCTTTCCTTGTCCTACTTCGGGACACCTCGTCTGGTGCACGTTGCATCTTGGTGCGCTGCAAGAGCTGGTTCACCAAGGTCGTCTATTATGTGAAGGCGCTCGTCAACTATGTAACTTGTCGAGATAAGTGTTATTCTCCATTTGGGTTAGAAGAGCTTCGAAGGAATGTCTCTCCTTGAGCAATGGAAGTATGGTAGACTCTGAGCGCGAGATTTGAGTTCAGAAATGTCAAATCCGTAGAAAAATATGGTGAAAATGCTCCCAGTTCGATTGTCGGTCTGAAAATTTAGAGTCGGGATGGTTGAGCTAATCTTAGACCAATTTGGGCTGCTTGGAAGGCCACGAGAGCAGGCTGGGCCATGAGAGCAGGCTGGGCCGCGAGAATGGGCTGCTAGGTGGAAGCAGGTTGGGCCACGATAGTGGGTTGCTCAGTGGGAGCAGGCTGGGCCACAGGAGTGGGCTGCTCAAAATGTGGCGCTCGTGGGTGCAAGGCTAGGGCTTGGCTTGGCAACACATTGAGTTCGTGTCGGGTTTAAATGGCTCGGGCCGTCTCCCCTTGGGCTTGGGCCCATATGGTTAAGAAAAAAAAGATAAGAAAGTGAGACAAACCTGTATGTCGAGATGCACATTAATTTGAGAAGAGGAAGCCAGGCAAGCCGTAGTCTGAAAACAAAGTAGCACAAACCACCATTGAAGGGAAATCATGCCATACCAAAGTTAGAGAAGACAAGCCCATATTAGCATAATTGTTCACAACTACATTTCCTTCACATTATATGTAAGAGGCATTGAAAGTCATCTTCCAAATGCGGTCTAACAAATAGACCATTGTGTAAGAAGAGGCCAACGAGGATCAAAATTAGTCCATTTGAGGGTAGAAATAACACTGAAGGAGTCATTTTCCAACCAAAGACAATATAAACCCCATTGATATGCAAACTCTATACTAATAATAACTGCTGATAATTCTGCAAAAAAAAAAAAAAATAAAATAAAATAAAATAGAGTTGCAATGACCAATCCCTTGGCAAAAACCACCAAGAAACTGACCATAGCAATCTCAAAAAACTCCCCCACAAGCAGGTTGACCAAGATTTCCTTTAGATAAACCATATGTATTAAGTTTAATCCAAGGGAACCGAGGAGAAAACTAAAGCACATGAAGAATAGTTGGCGCCTTGCGAGGGATAAGTAGGATCCTCAAAAAAGAAATGATACAAGTGTTAAAACCTTGAGAATAACCAGGAATAAACTTCCCACTGTGAATGATCCCAGAACTGATAGACATGCAAAGATGATGAAAATAGATTGGGCGACCCTAAAAAATAAACTTATTTCGAGCTTTCCAAATAGTCAAAAAAATTCAAAGATTGTGCAACTGCTGGGAAAAAGGTTAACGTACATAGGCATCCTAGAAAACAACCAAGGAATCTGAAAACGGCAAAGAGGTACCAAATTGACATGCTAACCACCTCCAAAGCTACCTAGATATTCGACACCCGAAGAAAAGATGAAAAGTAGATTCCTTAGAGCTATGATATAAACAACAAATGGATGCTGGAGAAATACCATGTCGTTGTAGTGCACATTAGGTAAGAAGTTTGTCATGAAAAAGCCACCAAGCCAAAAAGAGATAGTTGAGACGGAATAAAATGTCGCCAAATAACCTTGGACCAAGCACAATTGCTATGTTTTTCCTGGAAAAAAAAAAAGAAAAAAAAAAGAAGAAAAAAAAAAAAAAAAAAAAAGATGATAACCAGCAGAAAAGGAAAATTTTCCAGTCGACGAATGCTCCCAGATCAGTTTGTCATTCTCTACATTTAAAGGCAAACGTAACCAAAGAATCTGTTGGACTACAAAAATGAATAAATATACAAAATAATCTGGTAAAAACTATCTTTGAGCTTCAATAGCATTTGAAACCCGAGGAAGAACTATGGGTGAAATGACCGAAGATAATGAAAGGTCAATAATTGGGCCATCTAACCATTTGTCAAACCAAAAAGAGACTAGCATTCCATCACCAATAACCTAACAACGATTATTATTCAAAATAGGCAAAACTTGCTTCAAACCATGCCACACAGAAGACCGTAAATATATGTCTTGTTTTTTGTAGGGTGCAAAAGGAAAATACTGACGAGCGAAAGAACCCCACAAAGAAGAAGATTGTAAAGCATCCTAGCCAAACTAAGCAAAGCCGTCAAGTTCAAAGCAACAAAATCACGAAAACCATGCCCACATTCATGCTTAGGTCCACATACCTTACTCTAATCAATAGTTACTAACTTTTAGGAAGACATGTCCCCTGACCAAATAAAATTCCGTGCACAAGTAGAAATATGCTTTAAAAGGCAAGTTGGCCATTAATAAACTGAGAAGCTATGAAGAAACAAGTTTTGACAAACAGATTGCACCAATTGGAGCCGCCCAACCATTGTGAGAAGTTTACCTTTCCAACCTGAAAGTCAAGCTTTAGCCTTATCTACCAGAACTTGAAAATGAATTCACCTTGGATTACCACCAAAACTAGGAACCCCAAGCTAAGTGAAAGGAACAACACCCATACGAAAATCAAGATGTCTCGAGATATGCACTTTACGATGGGTAGAGGTGGAACCAAGATAAAAAGTACTCTTAGTTGCATTAACAAGCTGTCTCGATGCACAACCATACTTGTCCAAAAATTTTTGAAGAAGAGATCGAACATTCCCACGACAAAAAAATAAAAAGGTCATCAGCATATAACACATGAGTTGAAGGGCAATAACCTCGCGGAGTTGAAATAACAGTAAAATGTCTAGTAGAGAAGCAAAGATAAACCTCCGCTAGACAGAAAAGAAGTGGCAAAAGAGGGTCTCCCTGACGGATACCTTGTGTGCAAGAGAAAAATCCATATGGCATGCCATTTACCAAAATTGAAAGACGAGCTTACTGTAATAGAACATGCACCTAATCCACAAAAATACGAGAAAACCCAAAGCTAGAAAGCACGTGAAGAAGAAAATTCCAATTCAAAGTATCAAAAGCTTTTGCGATGTCAACTTTTATACCCACGTTACCACCAAAAGCATTTTTATCCATTAAATTGAAACCTTCTGAAACCAAGCCAATGCAATTAGAAATACGTCTACCTTACAAAAATGCTGGTTGTTGAAAAGAAATATGCGAGTGGCAAATGAGTCGATCACAAAACGACAAAAAGATGGTGATATGAAACCTCCCTTCTACTTTTAGATAATTAGCGTTGGATAAAGCAAACGTTAATTTTTTTTGGACAAAGCGACATCCAACCAACATACCCAGGACTCCGGGAAAGCCCCAAGTCTGGAGCATCGAACGATATGGGTCTAATTCATCGTGAAGAAGAAGGAAGATTTTCCTCATCATTCGGTGGATTACACCACAAACATCCAATTCGCTTGGTTGAACGAAGAATTATATAAAGATAGATAAAAGTTTACCACATGATCAACAATAGTATTAGGAGACGAGAGTACATTATCACCATCCAAAAGAGTAACAATCTTGGAAGAAGGACTGCCTCGAGCATAAGCATGGAAAAAAGCAGTATTACGATCACCCTTAGTAAGCCATTTAACCCGAGCACAATCACGCCAAAAAGCTTCTTGCATACGAAGAGCATCAAGGACAGTTGTCTTAGCCACAACCTCTTCATTGAACCTCTCTTGAGAATTCCCATCAGAAGAAATAATACTTTGGATATTATGAAGTCTTTCCTTCGCAATAGTGACATTTTTATGGACATCGCCAAGAATATTAGAGTTCCAATCTCGAAAACAACGCTTAAAAGCCTTGCGTTTTTCCCATATAACAAATATGGGAAACCCATATGCAATAGACTAGCAACACTTAGTAACTAAAACATAAAATTCTAAATGTAAAGTCCACATGGACTGAAATCGGAAAGGACAAGGTCCTCCAAGATGAGCTGTTTGCAAAGTTATTGAACAAGTATTTATAGATTCACCAAATAAAAATATTTTTGCTCACTAATTATCACTCACTAATCATTGTATGGATTATCGTTAGATGAGTTTAAATTTCAAAATTTATAAAGAAAATAGATCAAATTTCACTCATCTAACAACAACCAATACATAAGTGTCAATGTTTGACACCGGTGATGAGCCAAAATGAATCCTTCAGCAAATCCTATATCGTGTGAGACGACAAGAAGAACCAGTTACCAAATTCACACTACCTACTGTTGGGTGGTTAAGGTTTTAATCAGCATGCATAAAGTCTGCCATTTGGCAATATGGATGAGATGTTGATCCAAAAATTTAATTAAAAAACTATACATTTATTATCAAAGGTAGGCTCCAAAGGTCACTAAAAATTCCATTGTCGATATAATTTTAAGGTTAGGGATAAGGGTGTCTGGCCCTATGTCAACCACCGGCTGCCAGTTGAGCAAGTGGGTTATCGACGGATGGTCTCTCTCTTTCAAGCTTGTCCAACCATTGAGACAGTGCACGAGGGCATGTTGTAGAATAGTCCACAATACCAGTTTCTTTCACCACAAAAAGCTTTCGATAAGATTAGGGTTTCAGGATTGGCACTGACAATGACCATTTACCATATTGCAGCTGCTCGCTATACAAAGACATGCATTTCGCTTAATTAGCATTAATATTTAGTACTAGTTTGTTAATGATTTAGTTTTTTTTATAACAATAGTTACAAGTCGGTAAACTCGATCTATTTTTAATAATTATGTGAGTGCGAAAAGCAGCATCACAATGTTTATAAATTTTGATATAAAAATGTAATATATCTGTATTATAATTTAAATTGACATGATATTCAAAATTTTATGTACTAAATAGATCAGAAAAAAATATATTGACTTGCATTTATGGTTTGCGGGGTAGGGAGTGGGCGATGATGGTAGATGGTGATGGTATGTAGTGTCAATGGTGCCTGATGGTCGGTGGGATGATGGTGGTGGTGGTGATGTTGGTGAAGATGGTGACGGTGTTCAATGCGGCAGTGTTGGAAATTGTAGTTGTCCTAAGAATGTTGGTGGCGTCACCGATGGGAGTGATGGTAACAATAGTGGTTAAGGCAATGGTGGTAATGGCAATGGTAATCACGATGGTTTTAAGGGTATTGATGGTAGCAATAGTGTTGTGTGGTTTGGGGGGCAAGGGGTTGAATGAAAGGAAGACAGAGATCAATGCTTGAGGATTTGATGATATTTTAAAACCATACATATTATCATGTCGCTATTGATTAGTTTACACGGTAATTATCTTGTGGTTCGGAATCGAGATGAGGAGAGTGCAAATTGAAATCAAGGACTTCTCTCCCTCCACAGGTCCTTTTGGGATTTTCATGCTAAAGAGTTTGGAGTGTAGAGGAGGAGATTGACATTCATGTGTGATAAAGTTGTGGATGTTTTAATTTGGCACGTGATTTTTGGTTGGATAATTGCATGTTAATCTCATGCAAAGATTGGTTTTGATCCAATTAAAAATGGGTGATTTTTTGTGCAATCTCATGCAATTGAATTGGTTGGATAATTGCGTGTTAATAACTTAAACTCATGCCATGTGCTTTGAACTGACCTAATTAAACATGGGCTGATTAGATCAATTTGAACATGCAAGTATCAAGCCACGTCAAGGATAATGGAGCCGCGCCAAGCATGCATGTCCCTATACATACAAAGTTGCAAACAATGAACAGGGACATTTAACTCGACACACAAATAAACGTCCTAAAAGAAATTCTTTCACACTCTTGACAAAAAATACTAATTGCTTCACTAACCCGTCAACACAAATTCAGTTCAGTTAAATATCACTCGGTTGACAACCGGAACAAATTCAGTTTAGTTAAACATTACTGGAGTCATAGAATCAACTTAGGTTAGGAATTTCTTCAGTTTAGTTAAACAACATTTTCTCCTCTCTCAACTGGTTATCCATCGCAAGTCTCATTTGGTTAAAAGAGGTCACTTCATTAGCTTTCTTGGCAAGTAGAGTGTTCTATGATATGTTACTCACAAGTATCATTTAGAGCTCATCACCCGAGTATCTTTGTCCTTACAGCTTGAAACCGACCTAGAGCATCTATATTTGGTAGGCTAGTCACCCAAAGACAAACTCCTTATCAAATACACCCATCTGTGCTTAAAAAGGCACACAAATTGGATCCGCAAAGCCATTAAGGTGCTTTACTTCACTGAAATAATTTTTCTCAGCTCATAAGGTACGTCGACAAGGAAATAAGATTACTGAACATAAAAGTACATAGACATGATGTTGATCAACTTGAAGCCAATACAAAAATTTACCCTATGGTTATCATAATTTGTAACAATTAATGGGTCGATGTGAACAAAAATTCAAGAATATAGAAACAGAGAGACTACGTCTGCAATCGGCTAGATTAAGTCTTCGCATGGTACTCTCATCTCTTTCGGGCGAATCTCTGCCCTGCTCCAAGTAACAACCCTTTCCCTATTACACCTGTGTGAAGTCCACAAACCAGAGCCACAGATCCACCGATAACTATCCATTTCCAATCAATGCCGTTTTCATTTGGTCTTTTATTGTTTGGGATTTGACCTTTTTCTTCTTCGCCAGGTGACGGTTCCAAATGATTCATGCTTCCATTGGAGGATACCTTGGTGGTGATTTTGGCCATCTGGGCACTTTGAGATAGAGCAGCCTCTGATTTCCTCACATTCTGGTATGCTCTCATACCAGAGTGTAATTTCTTCACAGTGCACCACATCCCATGACGGACACCCAACTTTGCCACATCTTTGGGGATGCCCATGTCTTCGTAGTGTGCGAGGGTAACCTCACATGCAGGTAACTGTCCATCTCCTTTCCGCGACTCCACTGCGTTTGTTTTCCAATTCAGCAAATGAGTATTCACCGTTACATTGTCACCAAGATTGGTCAACTTATTGTTGCAAAATCAGATTTCTCATTAAATTCTTACCAGCCTTGATTATCCAACTAGAGAAATAATGTTCCACACGTCTAGGCTTGTCACGCTTAGGCAAGCCTGGATATGGAACACCCTGCAATATTGTAGCTCATACAATAAGACTCTATATGAATACCGACATAATCATTTTTTTTTATCCACACACTGTAAAAGAAAGATATGATGCTCAAACCATGGAAAGAATTCAAATTCACGGCATAGGGAGAGATGCTAGACGAAAACAAAGATACAATATTTCTTGACTTTAGATTTCACTGGTTTTCTAATGTTCTTTACCTCTTAAATCTGAACCCGACACATTTTTGTGTTCCTTCAACAATGCAACACCAACCAAATCAAATTATTTTCTTTTCATAATGTTGGTTCAGCTTTTCTGATGATCAATTAGATTCAACCCACCCATCTCAGTTCTATTCTGCGTCTAACTCAACTGAAACAGACTCCAGCCTATTTCTCTAAAATGAAAAATATGGAATTGCCACAACGTCCTCTTCACAAAGAAAGTAAAATAAATAATTGCGGAAAGAGAGCTACAATACAAGCATCAACGAGGAGAGAGCTACAATACAGGCATCAACGAGGAGAGAGCTACAATACAAGCATCAACAAGGAGATGCTTCAACAAGTACCTTTGTCACACAATAATAAGTTTTTCCAGCCTCCCATATTCTTCGACCAATTAAATATTCTCGATCACTGCAGAAAAAAGGGAACTGCACAGCAGAGGAACAAAGTGGGAAGCAGTCATTCATATTTTCAACTAGAAAAAGATACAATGAAAATGCAGAATCAACATAATCGAGCAAATCCTTTCTTTCACTGACCTTTTTAATCCAGTGAACAATCATAGTTCCAGTCTGAGGGCATTCCTCTAATATCTTAAAGTATGTGAGCATTGGATCCCATTTAGGTCGAAACTCATCATCCCAAAAGAAATCTCTAACCAACTCTGGTGTTGCATCCTCAAAGACAGTTCTACTACAGTAAACAGTGGGACCTGTCTGGTAAGCAAAACCACTATCAGTTACTAGAATACAAAATATGGTACTAAAAATTTGATATTTTGAAGTACTAAAACAAGAATCAGGGTAACTGCAATAGCTATATGAATCGTTTTATTCTGCAATAAGTGAGGATTTTTAGCGACAAACTCTTAGGGCATTTTGGAACTGAAAACCACATTTGTGATAATATGCAAAAAGGAATAAAATATGTCATTATGCAACAAGATTGGCTAAAAGAATATCATACATGACGTTGATATAGATGTCAATTGAGGATCACAAGAAACATATGTCAATAAAAGCAGCAGGCAGAAGGTAGACATCCCTATTCCCTACCATTAACAATTTTTCGATAGATAAATAAACAGTTTTCAGACGTATGTTTTCAGCAGATGAAGCACAAACTCAAGATGTTAAAGAGTAGAAAAAGTCAAGGTCAGCATCTACCTCAGGATCATGGCGCCATGCTTTGTATGCCATGCTTGGAGTCGACCTCTCCATCAGGCTTTGCCATTGCATCTCTCCATCTCTCCCTCCAATTAAATTCACTAGGTGCTCCAAATCAGTTTCTGTGACAACATCCTGGAGTCTCTCGGCACCCTTAGCAATGGGTCTGAGAAAGTGAATAAGAACAGCTTTTCAAGGCAAGAATAAGACACAACAAAAAAAGGTAGAATTCTAAGGATTGCAACATATTACTATTAAACAGATTAATTTTTTGATTTCAGGTGCCTACAAAAAAATGCAGTTCTTTCTTGTTTCCCAAGTGAATTAAAGAGTAACATGAATAACTCTTCAACCCAAAAAGAAAGGAAGCATTTCTCCACAACATCCACTTTTCTTAATAACTAAATATGTTTTCAAAGGTTGGCAAAATTCCATCGTCGAATGGAAACAATCTAGGCTGTGCAGGAACCAAAACTCTGATTCCAGAAGAGCGCATGTAATTGATGCCTCACCACATTCAAGACGCCAACTTTATAATAGGCAATAATTCCTATTCCAAACAGCAATGTCGCGGAAGTAAAACCAAAAAACGCATTCAAAATCCAGCGGTTGAACTAAACTCCAAGAGCTAGCCTTTATCGGTAAGCCATATGTATGGCTTCTTTGGTCTCTGCTACAAATATGGAAGTCACTTAACTATGGGTTCATCCATATTTCAGCATTCTGAAAGCCCTTAAATTTAACTCATAATCTTTTTTTATTTTTTTAATTTTTTGGTCAATTGATAGATTTTATTAGATTCTAATAGATAAGCTTACATCTTCCGCAAGAATATTGGTCCTATTTAACTCATAATCTTTTCAGTCCGCCAGAAAAACATGAATTACATTTTAAAATGCTGCACATTCCAATCAAATATTAAATTCACTGACAAAAGAATCCGAAAACATCGAAATAAAAACGAAAACAAAACGTGAATTCAATCGGTGATAAACCCTAACACAATTCTAATATATATATAAAAGCAAAATTTTACTAATCGAAGCTGATACAGCTAGAAACTCACCCAACAATGTCGGTGTCGCTCTCAGCCGTGGCAGCCGAACCCGAAGCGGCCGAGTCCCCAGCAGACGGCGGCGCTACTTTCCCTTTTCCCTTGAAATTGGACCAAATCGTGCGGCAAAGGGAGAAAGCGGAGAGCGCCGTGAAAGCGAGCCAGAGGCGGCGAGCGCCGAACCCCGGCGGCGCGGTCCAGAGGAACCGGAACTTGCTCCGAAGGCCGAGGTACAGGAGACCGGTCCACCTGGGCCGCCATGACCAGCCGATCACCAGGCCAATCATGACGGCCAGCCATATCGGGACTGCGCAAAGCAATATGTCGACGAATGTTTCGGTTATCGAGGGTTTTACGAAGAACTCCATCAGATCGGACAACATTTCCTCCATCCTGCCTAAAACCGAGATTTTCCAAGAAAGTATTACTCTCCCGAGAAAATGGGCGCTCAAGAAAACGGAATCACATCGGAGTTCGGTTATCCAATCCCTCTCTCTCTCTCTCTCTCTCTCTCTCTCTCTCTATCTCTCCCTCCCTACTCTCTCTGTATCCGATTAGAATTGGGGAAAGAAGGAAGAAAAATTCTAGAGAGAGAGAGAACGGGAGTTTCAGGCGGTTGTTAGACGGTACGGTAACATGACGTGGAAAGATCAGGACCGTTGATGGAGGCTGAGCTGGATGTGAGTTGTGTTTTCGTACGTGATTCTTCTCGCATGCGGATTTATCGGGAGTTGGGACACGTGCGAAAGGGAGAGTGGGAGAGGGAGGGGGTTAAGGAGGTTGTTAGAGGATAAGAGTGCTGATTTTTATGATGCATGCTTTTCAGTTTTCAGTTTTCAGTATTGGGGAGTGTCCGGGGGGAAGATATTCTTTTGTCCCTTGAGAGATTGGGTGCTTCCAGGAAGACGACACATCAGTGAGCCTGCCGGTTGAGTTGTAACATCTGCCGGTTGAGTTTTTTTTTTTTTTTTTTTTTTTAATTAATTTTAAACAAACGATATCATTTATCAGGAAATGAGTTAAGTCTCATAATGGATTAACAATAATACGTTCAAATTCGTCTTTGGAGAGAATTGAACCTACACTGACAAGTGAAGAGGAATATCATTAGACTGTAATACTAAATGGCTCGTGCAATCTGTTTCTAGTTTGTTTTTTATTAGCATCTCATATATTAAAAAATATAAAATAATTATTTAGATCACTTGTAAAAGAGATGTCAAATTTTAAACATAAAATTTATATTTAACAAGCTATGTGGCATTTTGACATATATTAAAATTTTGCTCCTTATCCAAAATGTCAAATTAAATTATTATTTTTTATATTTTAAATTATATATATATTTTTGCTGTTTTTTTTTTTCAAAACATCATCTATATGTAATCCTAACATATCTCTAATTAAAAAAAAAAAAAATCTCACACACTTGTGTGCCCATATGCTAGTATTAATTAACAAAAAAATATTAATACACATAATCCAACAAAGCATTATAGGATGTTTACAAAGCACTGTGCGATGTCCATTTACAAAGCAATTCGTTGATTAATAAAAACGTAGGAGAAGACAAATTGCATCAGTCACACAATCAACAACTAATTATAATAAACATTTAAGCCAATAAAAAGAATTTCATAATTAATAAAAATTTATTTGAAGCTACTATCAAATTTTGACAACAACACTCTATGCTACTATTCTATGTCATGCGATATAGCAATCGGCATTTCGGTTAGAAAACAATGGTGCTAGTTTTTTTTACTATTATTAATGATATAGACATTTTGACATCTCCCTTAGAGATAATCTTACCATCCATAAGAGTTTTCTATATATATATATATATATATATATTGATGTACTTCAAAATTTACGGTGAGACATTCTCTTCTGTCCCGATTATAATTGAACAATTTCAAGCCTTGTGTATAGTGTTTTCATGACTGAACTTAACACGTTTGAAAATCTTATTAATCAAATCATTTGAGAGAAAAATCACATTTGATTTCAATATGCTCGATTCTTTTTTGAACGGATCAAGACACTGATTATGCAATACACTCATAGAGTAGGGTAATTCAGAAATAAGAAAAGCTGGGTTTTGCAAGATGTACCTAAATTAACAATGGCAATCATTATCTTCCTTGAAATGATGGTGATTTCCTCGTGAAATTGATTTTACACATTTATATAGTAGACAAGATATTATATTGAACTGAACTCCAATTATTATATATTTAGTTTGAGATTCTGGGGGAAAGAAAACGAGCGTATGAGACGAACACGCAATTTTTTTTCAAAACCAGACATAGAGTTTGATGTGCGGTGGAAAGTATGGGGTGTAAGGATAGTATTGAAAAATAGGTAGGTGGATTAAGATAAATTGTATTTTAAAAAGTAAATATGAGATGTACTCAGTAAGTGGCCTATAGTCAATAATATGTGGGGTGTGAATAAAACAATCATTTTAGTTTTGGGAACTTTCATGAAAAGGATGTTAAGTTTATTTTAACCGAAAACCATGCTATCACTTTATTTAATAAAAAAAAAATTAAATATTAATGAACAATCCTTAAATTTTAATAAAAATGACAAAAGAACTTAAATTGTAATGAAATTGACACAATTTTAATATTTAAAAAAAAAAAAAAAAAAGACTGACATGCGAGACCCATGAGTCCATCACATACATTGTTTATGAAACTGAACGGTACTACACTATTTATTGGTCTAGTTTCATAAATGGTGTCCAGTTCTTAGTCCACTTTCATAAATAGTGCCTAGTTATTGGGTTTAGATTCATAAATAGTTTGTAGTAATTGGTTATAGTTTCATAAATAGTGTCTATTTCTTGATCTGGTTTCACAAATAGTGCCTAGTTATTGGCCCACTTTTATAAATAGTGTTTAGTTCTTGGTCATGTTTCATAAATAATGTCTACTTCTTGATCCAATTTCATAAATAGTGTATAGTCCAGTTTCATAAATAGTTTCATCTATTGGTTTAGTTTTAGAAATAATGCCTAATTATTGGTTTCGTTTCATAAATAGTGTCTACTTATTGGACCAGTTTCATAAATAGTGTCTAAATTCTTGGTTCTGTTTCATAAGGTTTGAAACTTGACTTTTTTGGTCTTGTAAAAGTACCCATTGCGTCGAAAACGATGAACCCAGAAGTGATCCTCTAGGTCAAAACTTTGAGAAGATTATGTAACATCCCACATAGTCCAGGGGAGTGGATCCTGTAAGCCTTATATGTATATTCTCATCTCTACCTAGCACAAGGCCTTTTGGGAGCTCAATGGCTTCTCGTTTCATAGAAAGTCTGAAGTTAAGCGAGTTCGCGCGAGAGCATTCCCAAGATGGGTGACCCACTGGGAAGTTCTCGTGTAAGTTCCCATAAACAAAACCGTGAGGGCGTGGTCAGGGCCCAAAGCGGACAATATTGTGCTACAGTGGTGTCGAACTCAGGATGTGGTGGGGGTCCGGGCCAGGATGTGACAATCATGTTCTCAGTAATTATATTTAAAAAGTTGTTTTCAATTACCAAATTCAAATTCCCTCACATTTTTAACATACCTACAATAATAAATGTAGTTCTCCATCCAATTTCTTGAGTTTAGGTGTCATCTTGGAGAAATTTTTCCTTGTGCCCGTAATACAAGTGGTACACCACGTGTTATTATGTAAGTGGTGGGAATTTTATTTTTTATGTTATTAATTTTTTAAAACAAGAATCTCACAACTTGTACAGAGACACGTGGTGTACCACCCTGTGTTCCTAGCATATTGAAAAATCTTTCATCGTCTTGACTACTACTGAGGAACAACACACCAAAATAAAACTAGATTTTAATCCCTAAATAAGATGAAGTTTAGAAAAATGTCTTATACAAGATTAAAAATTGATTTTAGTCCCTAGACTCTATTTAATACCAGCATATGTATTCAATGTCTCTTTTTTTATTTATAATTTTATGAAAATATTATAAATTTTAATTCTTGTTATGGTAAGCATCTTATATAAGAAAATATTTTCATATAGATTTTTTGGTACACTTATGTTTTTGCATATTTTCTTATCTGCCACTAATTCATTACAATATATTTAGGTATGAACATTTCAGTACACTAGGTTAATATAATATGTTTAGGTACGGACATTTCTGTCACATCCCGCCCGAGGGGACCACTTCCTGGGCCCGACTCCACCGTACCACGATATTGTCCGCTTTGGGCCCCAACCACGCCCTCACGGTTTTGTTTTTGGGAACTCACACGAGAACTTCCCGATGGGTCACCCATCCTGGGAATGCTCTCGCACGTTACTCGCTTAACTTCGGAGTTCGATGGCACCCGAAGCCAATGAACTCCTAAAAGGCCTCGTGCTAGGTAGGGATGAGAATATACATTTAAGGATCACTCCCCTGGGCGATGTGGGATCTCACAATCCACCCCCCTTAGGGGCCCGACGTCCTCGTCGGCACACCACGGCCAGGATTAGGCTCTGATACCAAATTGTCACATCCCGACCCGAGCCCCTACCACAACCTGGGCTCGACTCCACCACTATAACACGATATTGTCCGTTTTGGGCCCTAACACGTCCTCACAGTTTTGTTTTTGGGAACTCACACGAGAACTTCCCGATGGGTCACCTATCTTGGGAATGCTTTCGCACGTTACTCGCTTAACTTCGGAGTTCCGATGGAACCCAAAGCCAATGAGCTCCCAAAAGGCCTCATGCTAGGTAGGGATAGGAATATACATTTAAGAATCACTCTCCTGGGCGATGTGGGATCTCACAATTTCGGTACACTAGTTTAGTATATGCTAAAAAAAATAATTTGTTTTTATATTGTATTTAGGTACCGACACTTCAGTACACTAGTTTAGTATCATATAGTTAGGTACGGAATTTTTGGTACACTTATGTTTTTACATATTTTTTCTTATTCACTACAATATATTTAGATATGGACATTTCGGTACACTAACTTAGTAAAATATATTATGATACAGACGTTTAGGTACACTAATTAGAGAAAGTTAAATAAAATTAATGAATTAAAATGTGTATAATAATAAATTTAAAATTTAATGTAATAACATTAAATAAGTTATCTATTAAATATAAAAACAAAAATATAATAGGATTTTGAATTAAGTACATATTAAGGGACTAAAATCAATATTCAATCTAACACCAAGTTTTTATTAAATTTTAATCTTCTTAAATGATTAAAGTTCAAAAACCCCAAAATAAAACTAAGGTATGTAATTCAATTTGAAATCTTTTTCTTATTCTCTAAAATAAAGTTAGTAAATGATTTTTTATTAAAATATAAGGATTTGAAACTCTTTTCATTAATTTTTCCTTTAGTTTTTTATTTTGGTTCAGCGCTATCGAATAAAGATTTGTCATGTGTTCAACTCCTATTTAATAGATAATTGACATATGGGGAAACTGGTTACAAGATAAAATTCTCGGTATCTCCTTCTATGTTATCATATTTTATTCAACGCTTGGACAAACATAATTATGCATGGGAGAAAAGGGGTGTGAGAATTATTTCCTTATGTTTTTAATTCAATTTAAAAATGGAATTACATTTTCCATTGACATCTCATAATTAGAAAGTGCATTCGATTCGTAATTTAAAGGAATTTAAAAGAGAGATAAATCCATGAGGTTCAATGGAGTTTTATAGACTAAATGTGAATTTTTTGTGAAATCATTTGAAATATTAGGGTGAGAGGCCTGATTTCCTGAATCTTTTTTGTGAAATCATTTGAAATCTTAGGGTGAGATGCCTGATTTCCTAAAGCCTAAAAAATGCTATAAAATCTCTTATAATCCATTAAAATCTTTCATCTTTTGAAATACTTTAAAATCAAATTCTAATAGAATACATATGAAGTTTTATGAACTATTTTAAAATACGAAACGAGTACAGCCGGATTTCTATGGAGTTTTTTTATAAACTCTTTTAAAATCTTAATTTGAAATATCCATGGACTTATATGGACAATGTACTTATAAGTGACAAGGAATCACTAACTGTAATACTAAGGACAATTCAATGCTTTAGATGAACACCCAAATGGAAAGGCACACTAGAAGAACGTCAGTGACTAAAATTAATTAGAACATAATAAGTAGATAGATACCAACTACTTTCTTATTTTTCTTTTGCTAAATTGATTGTAATATTATGGTTAGAGATTCAATATTAAGGATACATTTCAGAATCATTATGGTGGTCATTAAGGGCCTTAATTCGACAAATGAGATTTTGATCTCATCGAGTTTTTACATAAATTAAGTCCACAGAAAAGTGGACATCAAATTAAGCAATTCAGCCCAAATTATTTCGAGAGAACTAGAGCATTGGTCTTTAAATTTTTTTTTTTTTTTTGGAAACTAGCATTGGTCTTTACATCGATCTAATTGGATACCTTTGACTTTGATCCCTATATTAAATTTTTGTGAGTCTTGATCTATGAACTCGTCACAATGTAAACCAAATGATCATTTTTAAAAACATTGTTAAACTTACGTCTAAAGTAGAGGATTTTAAGGAGTTAATAAGGAATGCAAGTTGTAATGAAATAAACAAAATAATCAAAAGGATCATAACTCTATACTGTGACAAATTCATCGACTAATAACTTAAAATCTTTTAATTCAGGAATCCATTAACTTTTTCAGTTATATATGGTCACTAGAATTTTGAGGCTTTATGTGCGAAACGGGGCATGAGCTGTTTTTGTTGAATAAGAGCCAAGAGTGGCAATTAATCAAATATAACAAGTGCAGTTGTGATTGAGTCAGGGAACAATACAGTTTTGGGCCTTTTGGCATCATCAACAATAGTGTCAACACCCAACATAAATTAAGCAAGAAGTTAAATCAACTTGTTCAATTAAAACATTACTCTCGCTCATCAGAAGCATGCATGCACCAAAAGTTTCAACCGAATTCATGTCCGTAACGATAAGGCGCACTTTAAAAGTCCTAATAAACAAAAGTTTCAACTAAATTCATGTCGATATCAATAAGGCGCACCTTAAAACATTAATCTCGCTCATCAGAAGCATGCATGCAACTCAGAACCAATTTGATCTTCTTTTCCTTTTTCTTTTAGTTCGTAGTTTCAATCTCTGGGTTCGAGATTGAAAAAAATATACAATCTACACTAAGCAACTTAGAACTAATTAGGATCTTAAAGTTTCGCAATTATTGGTTGGTAACAAGCCATCTATTTCCTTACCATCAATGAAATATAAAATCTAATATGCACGTGAAACATGTGTCTTATATTCATGGTTATGTGATACTCACATCATATAGTATATGTGAGACCTACTTACATATACAGATTGTTTGGGTTAATATTTAGGCTTTGGACTCAAAGGAGAGAAAGCCCAAAAGAACTAAAGTGAGGAGACTTGCCTGAGACCCAACACCAAGCCCATCCATCTATCTCAAAGACAATATGATGGGCCCTCATTAATGCAAAGGTTAGGTACTTACAAGGGAAGTGACAACCGATGGAAATAAACCTACTCTGAGCCCAAAACACTTTCTGAATGGCAGAACACGTAAAAAAGATGATGACTCACTGAAGTGTTTTCGGACAAAGCTTGCAACAGCCAAGATCATTGCCTATAAAAAGGAAAACAGGGCCCAGAGACAAGGACACTCAACCAATCAAACAAACAAACATACAAACTCTACTCTCAAGCCAGATTTGCATCCAAAGCTGTAATCAGCCCAGACCTTAATCATTTTCAGGATAACTCCCTACAAAAGCCATCTTTTGTCTAGTTTAAAGCTTTGTTATCACCCCTAGTGGCGTAGTATCGATTCTCTAATTGCTTACCATCCATCCATTTCAAACACACAACCCTTTGTAATCACAAAGAAAAGAGACTACAAGACATTCAACCTCGCCCGACAAGATGAAATCTTGCATGACTCTCTTTGTTTTGTATTTCCATTAGTAGATCTGGTATTATGATGTATTGTCCAATATATATTTAATTTATTTCCAATCTTTTGGTCATCAGAAGCTCCATTAGTCCTCAGATCTGGTTCATTTAGTGGTTTTACTATCATAAAAGATAAACGAGAATTAGATTGATGGCTTAAGCCAGATTTGGGCTTTCACCCTTTAAAGCATACAAGATAATAAACTAAAAGTCCTTGGTCTCAAGGCCTAGAAAAGAACTTAATGTAGACTTAACCCATCTACGACAATCCTTTGATAACAAGAAGTCAGATTAACTTGGGGCGCAAGTAATCGACTTAAAACGCACTTGTTCTACATCTGCCATACTTAGATGGTAGTGGTATGCCTAAGCACTTAGTTAGTTTTGATTGTGAGCCTCAAGGCCTACACCTAAGGCCCCACAAAGGCACCTTTCAGAACTAACTTTGTTCTTCCCTTGTAGCCTCTCAGCAAGAAGGAGCCTGACAACCAACCAAAGTGCCAACTCCTCGGGAAGTTGTGTGCTCGAGCCAGGGACTTTTCCCAGTGAAATTCCCACTCGAACATAGTTTTGGCACACCTGGTGGGATCACATTAGTCTTGTATGCCAAGAAGAAAAGAAGGAAAAAACCTTCAGGTGGAACACGGAGTACATGCTACCCCAAGCTCTACCAAAATCAAACATGGCAGATCGCCTAGAGAACGTTCCCTCCTTACAAAGACCAGCTGTTTTGAGAAGCCCGACCTCATTTGAGAAGTCGGGGGAAATAGTAACCAATGAAGACTTACAAGCCACCATGGTGCAAGTATTAAGAACTATGGAGAAAATCTCCCTGGAAACCAGGGGAGAAGTCGGCAGACTTTGTTCCTTAACGGGGAGTTTGCAAAAAAGGCTAGATCTAGAGTATTCTACTCCAAAAAATGGCTATGTGAAAGGAGCAAGCCCTGAGGAAGAACCAGATATTCCATTCTTTCCTTTGCTTGAGGAGAAGAATGGTAAAAATAAAAACAAGGAAAGATCTGGAGCTAGTGTACCAGTGTTGGAGGAAATACTAAAAGCGGAGTTACTCGACCCCTTACTATTCCCATTTAATTGTAGGGGCAAAGCAGGCCAGGAAGAGCGAAGTATGGGATGCCCCAATTAATCGGAGAATCCAGTGGGAAAGGCGAGCCTACCAAGGCAAACAAGCATTTTCCTTATAGGCCTCTACCATTGGCCAGTAAGGGAGGGGATACCAAGTCGAGGAAGCCCGAACCAAGAAAAGAAACTTTCTCGGGCAATGATCGTAGCCCAAAATGGGAGCCTCCTCATACTCTTTTTGATAATACAGCTCACCAACATCTCATGGATGAGTTAGCCGAATTGAGGAAGATGGGGGCCCAAAATGCACAGCCACAAGCTCGCTCGCTGTTTAGGATCACTTATCAGAAGCCTTATCCTGAGCACGTTGACGAGCAGAACCCTTTTCTAGTCAACTTCAAAATGCCCACATTCCAAACATTCAGAGGAGAAAATGGCAATGTGTTTTCCAGAGATCACATTTTCAAGTTCTCTAATCACTGTGTAGCATTTGAAGACAATCCCAACTACAAGTTAAGATTGTTTGGGAACTCCTTGGTAAGCTTAACATCTCGATGGCATTCTTTGTTAGCCCCTAATGTCATTGCCAACTGGGGGTAAATGAAGATGGCTTTCCATGAGCAGTTTTACAGGGTCGAGCTTGAAATTTCTATCAATGACCTTGTAGAGGTGAAGCAGTATGAACATAAGTCTACAAAAGACTTCATGATGAGGTTCAAGAGAACGAGGATGAGGTGCCAGTTCTCTATAAGTCATGCACAACTCATATCCATAGCTCAGAAGGCTTTAAGATTGCCTCTAAGAAAGAAGTTTTATGACGTACAGTTCAATAAGCTGCAAGAGTTAGTAATTAAGGCCAACAAGTATGAGAAGCTATTACTAGAGGAGTAGCAAGTAAAGCACTCATCTAAGGTGTCTTCCTTCTACAAAAGCAAAGCTACTATTCACCAAGTAGAGTTTGAAGGAGAGCCAAAAGAGAATAATGGCCATGAAAGAGAGAGAATGGACGTGTACACATCGGAGATGACTACCCCCTTCAAACCATTGACTGTAAAGGGGTTAGTACAGCCAGTTAAGGACTAGAAAGTGGTCACGAACGATGGAGAATTTGTCCCTTTGAAACCACCCAAGTACCAAAGTTATTCCTTTGACTTAACCAAGGTCGCAGAGATTTATGAAGAGCTGGTTCAGGCAAGAGTGATGGTGCCCAACAGTACCCAAAAGCTGCCCAAACCCGAAGAGCTAAAAGGAAAGAAATATTGCAAGTTGCATTACAGTTTCAATCACTCTATAACCAATTGTGTCCAATTCAGGGACTAGATATAAGACCTTATAGTAAAAGGAAAGTTGTTGCTAGAGAAACCACAGGGCAACATGATGATTGACACTGACCCCTTCCCTAAAGTCCTAATAAACATAATTAATTTAACGTAGGTGGAAAAGGGGAAAGGAAAAGCTACCTGGGAGGTGAAGGCAAAAAAAAGGCAAGATGATAGGCCAACTGAAGGGGCTATCAAGTTGCCCGAGAAGCCTAAAGTAGCCATAATCAAAGGAGTAGTGTTATGTAGTAAATGCCAATGTGAGTGTGAGTTGGAAGTCCCAACAGCATGAGCTGTCATTGATAAGGAGTTGATCAAAAGAAGAGAAAAAGAATAGCAAAAAGCCCGCAAAAATGTCATGTAGGCAACAGAAAGAGAAACCTCTAGGAATGTTTTCCAACGTTTGGGAGGAGACTCTCAACTAAAAGGTTTGTCAAAAGTGTTAAAAAATTATAAAGCTTCTGAAGAAGTAGAGGACAAAGAAGCCAAGGTGCCAAGATGGATGGAGGTAAGGCCACCCTAACCAAGCTACATCGATGGAGATGTCAGAGTAAAGAGGATAACCATAAATCTAGTTACAAAGAAGAATCATGTTCGACTTGGGGGGCAATGGTATGTGGTCGGAAAGGATGAGAAACCTATTAAAGAGATAGGGACATCCATGATTAGGAGAGTCCAAATGCAATATAAAGCCCACATGAACTCATTAAAAGTTCCCGCTACCTTAAAGACCTCAAAGAATGTAAAGTTTGAGAGGGTACCTGATGGGGCAAGAAATCAACTTCATTGGAAGATCAAGAAGGATGTGGAAAAAGCTAATAGCAAGACCAAAGGGGAAGGAGAACATGTGCCGCAGAACCCCCATCCTGGGAAATACAGAATCTTAAGGAGAGCTCAAGATGGTATGATAATGATGCCAACCCCAAGATGGAACTCAAACTAATATGCTTTAGAACTATCTTACCTGAGAGGGGGTTGCCTGCACCATTGTTGGTCAATACTCTCTGCGAGGTTCCATAACAAATGCCATACTTTGGCATAACCTAAGAGGAAAAGGTGCCCGAGCTGATGCCACCAGAAGAAGCACTAGCCTAGTTATATGAGTTCATGAACCACATTGGGGGAAAATGAGGACTTATCTGGACCAAGCAACTTCCACGTAAACATGACATATGTTTTATCTGCCGTGTTTTATGCTGAGCATGATTAACATCCCCTAATGGAGAATGACTACTTAGCAACATAACCTATGATGGCACATGTTAGTATTAAAGGAGCTGGATAGGGTATGCACAGACAGGATGATCTTCAGTCGCTTGAATTTGGCCATGGCCAACCATCTCAAACCCATATATGTGACTGCTCATCTAGAGGAAGTACCTTTCAAGAAGGTCTTGATTGATGGTGGAACGGCGATCAATGTGCTGCCATATAAGTAGATGAAGCGGGTGTGCAGAAGTAAGGAAGATCTCATCCCCATAGATCTTACAGTTTCCAATTTCTCAGGAGCCATCACTAAGACCCATGAGATACCGCCATTAGAAGTTGATTTGGGTTCTAAACAAATCATGTTAGCCTTCTTTGTTGACAGTACTTCCACTTATGAAGCTTTATTGGGCAGAGATTGGATTCATCAAAGTCCCTCTATGTCCATCTACCTTACACCAACAAGTGGCTATCTATCATGAAGATGGGCAAACAATATCTGGATTTTGAGAGATGGTAGAGGTTGAGTCACGACCATTCCTTCCCACTGCAAATGTGGCAGAAGCTAATTTTTATAATCCTAGCATTAGGATTCTTCAGTGTTTAGGAGCTGATGAGAACGGCCGCCCGACTAAAGTGACGGCCCAAAAGCTTTTGGAACAAGGGTTGTTCCTTACAAGGGAAAAATGGGACGACCCATATATCCTAACTCCCCAACACCAATGATGTCAGAACAAAGAAAGAAGGACCAGGTAGTTGCAATCAGATCCTTAATCAAAAGACTGTTGATGTATGGAAGAAAAAAAAAGAGCAAGAAAATGAGAGTTGGGTCGAATAACACCAGAAGGAAGCCTCAAGTAGTCAGAGCAAATAGGAATTTTTTTGGAAAGAAGTTAGAAGCGGCCATACAAATGGCTTGAATGTGTATATGATCTAGATGGGCCAGAAAACTTGCCCGAGAATCCAAAGTTAGTTGAATTCTTGTGCGCAAAACCTGACAAGCCACCACCAGAAGTACAAGACCTTTTGAAGACCATCGATTTAGGAACCAAGGAAGATCCAAGGCCTATCCAGATCAGTGGCTTATTAGAAATGGAAGATCGGGCAAAGGTAGTCAGCTTTCTGCATGAGTTCAAAGATAGTTTTGCTTAGCATTATACTGAAATGCCAGGTTTAGATTTAACCTTAGTAGAACACAGAATGCCTATTAAGAAAGAATATAAACCTGTTAAGCAAGCACCACGGAGGATGTCAAATGAGATCGAGGAAAAAGTTAAGGAAGAGATTGAAAGGCTTGTGAAGGTTGGATTTATTAAACCTGTCAAGTATGTCGAGTGGTTGGTCAATATTGTACTTGTATTAAAAGCTATAACTAAGGCAGTCCGATGTTGTGTTGACTATAGAAACATTAATGGAGCCACACTTAAAGATGAGTATCCAATGCCCATAGCTGACTTATCCATAGATGCAATTGCCAAACACAAGGTCTTATCTTTCAGGGATGGGAATGCCAGTTATAATCAGATAAAAATGGCTAGAGAAAATATACACAAAACAACTTTTAGGTGCCCAGGTCATGTTGGAGCATATGAATACTTGGTAATGCCATTCAGGCTCAAAAATATCGGTGCAACCTATCAAAGAGCAATGAACACCATTTTTCATGACTTAATTAGCCACAGCATGGAAGTATACATTGATGACATTGTGGTGAAGTCTAAAACTGAAGAGCAACACTTGGTAGACCTCAGACAAGCCTTAGCAAGAATGAGGATCCATAAGCTAAAAATGAATCCAAAGAAATGTGCTTTTGGAGTAAAGTCGAGCCATTTCTTGGGATTTCTTGTTCATCAAAAGGGTGTACAGGTTAACAAGAACAAAGCTCGAGCAATCATGGAATCACCTCCTCCCACTAATAAAGTACAATTACAGAGGCTACTAAGAAAGATCAACTTCTTAAGGAGATTTATCGCCAACTTGGCGGGCAAGATTTAGCCATTAACTCCTTTGCTAAAGTTGAAAGATAAAGAAGAATTTGAGTGGGGCCCACCATATCAAGAAGCTTTCGACAACATAAAGGCTTACTTGGCCTCCCCACCAGTGCTCATGCCACCTTAAAGAGAGAAGCCTTTAAAGCTTTATATATCTGCTTCTGAGAAATCAATGGGAAGCTTGTTGGCTCAGAACAATGAAGGCGAGAAAGAACAAGCAATCTACTACCTTAGTAGAATAGAGACAAGATATACACCAGTAGAAAGGTTGTGCCTGGCTCTATACTTAATGGCATGTAAGCTAAGGCATTATATGTTACCTTGCCATATCCATATTATTGCCAAGACTGACTTAATCAAATATATGCTGTCAAAACCAATGCTAATTGGGAAGATTGGAAAGTGGATTTTAGTGCTTTCAGAGTTCAACTTTCAGTATGTGCCTCAAAGACTGATCAAGGGGAAAGCAATTACGGACTTCTTGGTTGAGCACCAAGAATCACAATATGAGATTATCAATGTTTCGGGGCTCTTGAGGTAGCCAGTATGTGGATCCCATCGAGCAAAGCCTTATATGGCAAAGAAGAATAGACCCAACAAGAGATAAAAATAATAGCTAGTCATTGGATCACTCCTTGGAAATTGTATTTTGATGGCTCTTGTACGCAAACGGCCGTAGGAGCCAGGATTGTTATCATTGATCCCAAAGGTGCTTACCATTATTATTCATTCCCCCTAGACTATCAAGAGACTACCAACAATCAGGCAGAGTACGAGGCACTGATAATTGGTCTAGAAATCTTGATAGAGTTGGGGGCAACTGAGGTTGAAGTATTGAGTGATTCAAAGTTGGTGATCGGTCAACTAAATGGAGAATACAAGTGCAGACACATCACCATGGCAGGTTACTATTTGGCATCTACACAACTATTAAGCTATTGGGGCACTGAGATATCAGTCAACTATATCCCCAGATGATTGAATGCAATCACCAATGAGATGGCATAATTGGCTTTTGGAGCATAGATCTAAGAAAGAAGGTATAAATGAGATATAGAGGTCCAAAAAAGAAATCTTCCTTCTATCTTTGAAAGGGGATTCAGCCTAGATGTGATGTCTGAAGAAATGAAGGTTGAAGATTGGAGGGCACCTATTCTTTAGTATTTAAAAGATCATTCCTTCCCCACAAGAAAGAAGAATAGATAACAAGCAACTAAGTACGCTTTGTAGGAAGAAAATCTACTACGAAAAACTCCAGATGGACTAATGTTGAAGTGCTTAAGCCAAGATGAATTAATAAGGGTAATGGCCGAAGTACACGAAGGGATCTGTGGAGCACATCAGGCGAGAACCAAGATGAGGTGGCTACTTACGAGGTATGGTTATTTCTGACCCGAGATGGAGAAATATTGCAAAGTTTATGCCTGAGGGTATGAAGAATGCCAAAGACATGGACCTCTCCAACACGTACCCTCGGTACCCTAAACCATGTGGTTAAACCTGGTCAAGCAGAAGCTAGCAACAAAGTCTTGGTGAACATTATTAAGATGATGGCGGTAGATAGTCCAGAAAAATGGCATGAGAAGTTAGGAGACACTTTATGGGCTTACAGAACTTCTAATAGGGCAACAACTGGAACTACTCTGTATGCCCTAACCTTTGGGCAAGATGCTGTCATCTCCATGGAAATTAATGTAAGTTCTGTCAGGATTCAGAATCAATTTGGGCTACACAGTGAAGAGTACATTCAAGCTATGTGTTAAGGAGTTGAAAATCTTGATATAGCCCGAATTGAAGCTCTAGATAAAATTCAAGAAGAGAAGAAAATTGTTGCCCGAGCATACAGTAAGAAGGTGAAGTTATTCGGGAAATGAGAGTTAGTATGGAAAGCCATTATGCCTTTAGGAGCTCAAGTTAGAGGATTTGGAAAGTGGAGTCTAACTTGGGAGGGTCCTTTCATTATCAACCAAGTACTTGACAAAGGGGGATATTATTTGACAGATTTGGAAGGGAGTTTACAGAGGCATCTAATTAATGCTAAGTTTTTAAAGAAATATCACCCAACCTTGTGGGATGTTAGAGATTGTTACATTGAAGAAGGGTAGGCATTACATGAAATTTAAAGGCAGTTTTGGGCTCATCAAATTCAGATCTCAAGAAAAGAAGGCAAGCTAAAATAAATTGAAGAAGTCATTTTTCATTTCAGTAAACGTTGAGAATTACATCAGAGTTGGCTCAATGAGTTTTACATCTTTGACTAAGGCAGCTATCCTAGAATGGTGGGTCTACATTACACCCGACTCTTCCTAAACATTGCTAATATTTCCTAAGTATGGTCTAGTACATCCAACTTCCGTTTGCTGTCTTGAATTCTTCCAATCTTTTGAACCTTCAAGCTCGACCAAGTTGTTTTGGGCGGCAGAGTCATGATAGTTGATCTTGAAGCATACACTTATAATGATGAAGTGATCAAGAAAGCAAAAGCTATGAGGAAGTTTGGGCTTGTGGATAACAGCACGAGTGAGATCTACCAGTGCAATTAAGGCTGCTCAGTTACTCCTCAAAGCTATAGAAGTCTTGAAACGGAAGCTGGAAGTAGTACGCCTTTCTGAAGATATTATAAAAGATGATTCCTCCTTAGGAATGTTGTTTCCAATAGCAATTAAGACCTGAAAAGTCCATGCAGGTCCCAAGGAATGCACCCCTCCCTCTTTGAAGAAGAGTTCCGTGTGAAGGCCTACTCGAGGACGATGAAGGCTGTTAAGAGGGCGGTTCATGGTAGAAATCTCCTCACCAGTCTTGCAGGAAGATTAAACTCAAGCTACTATGGGTACCATTAGGAATTTTAAGGCAATGGTAGAAGAGATAAATTTGGAGCCAAGGGAGAAGAATTGAAGAACAATAGGAATTCCTGAAGAATTTGGACTATGGAAGTTCTAAGGAGTTTGAAGAAATTCAGAGGCTTGAAATGGGTAGGATATTTTGCCAAAAAGATCAAGTAAAAACGATATAGAGGAACGGTAGCATTCGTGGGGGAAGTACAAAAGGTTTTAGGTAAACAAAACGGTTGCATTAAAATGGCACAAGTTCCGAGAAGGGCGTGCAACGGTGGTGGCTGTTCAATCATTATTTACACCTTGGATTGAAGGCTCAACAACAATTGAAGGGGGCACTGTTTGGGTTAATATTTAGACTTTGGACTTAAAGGTGAGAAAGCCCAAAAGAACTAAAGAAATGAGACTTGCCTGAGGTCCAGCACCAAGCCTATCCATCTATCTTAAAGACAATATGACGACCCCTTCATTAATGCAAAGGTTAAGTGGTTACAAGGGAAGTGACAACCGATGGAAATCAACCTACTCTGAGCCCAAAAACACTTTCTGAATGGTAGAACATGTAAAAAAGATGATGACTCACTGAAGTGCTTTCAGGCAAAGCTTGCAACAGCCAAGATCATTGCCTATAAAAGGGAAAACAGGGCCTAGAGACAAGGACATTCAACCAATCAAACAAACAAACATACAAACTCTGCTCTTAAGCCAAATTTGCATCCAAAGCTATAATCAACCCAGACCTCAATCCTTTTCAAGATAACTCCTTACAAAAGCCATTTTGTCTAGTTTAAAGCTCTCCTATCACCCCTAGTGGCGTATTATCGATTTTCTTGTGTAAACTTGCTTAACATCCATCCATTTCAAACACACAACCCTTTGTAATCACAAAGGAAAAAGACTACATGACGTTCAACCTTGCCTGACAAGGTGAAATCTTGCCTGACTCTCTTTGTTTCGTCTTTCCATTAGTAGATCTGGTATTATGATGTATTCTCCAATATATATTCAAGTTATTTCCAATCTTTTGGTGATCAGAAGCTCCATTGGTCCTCAGATCTAGTTCATTTAGTGGTTTTACTATCACAAAAGATAAATGGGAATTAGACCGATAGCTTAAGCCAGATCTGGGCTTTCAACCTTTTAAAGCATACAAGATAATAAACTAAAAGTCCTTGGTCTCAAGGTATAGAAAAGAATTTAATGTAGACTTAACTCATCTACGACAATCATTTGGTAACAAGAAGTCAAATTAACTTGGGGTGCAAGTAATTGACTCAAAACGCACTTGTTCTACATCTGCCATACTGAGATGGCAGTGGCATGCCTAGGCACTTAGTTAGTTTTAACTGTGAGCCTCAAGGCCTACACCTAAGGCCCCACAAAGGCACCTTTTAGAACTAACTTTGTTCTCCTCTTGCAACCTCTCAACAAGAAAGAGCCCAACAACCAACCAAAGTGCCAACTCCTCGGAGAGCTGTATGCTCGAGCCAGGGACCTTTCCCAATGAAATTCATGCCTGAACACAAATAACATGAAGTAGAGTCTTGGGGTCATAAAAAAACCTACTGGTATATATTCATACATTAGGCATTTTTTTTTTTAGCATAATCCCTTTTATAAGATCCATTTATTTAAAAAATGCCACCTTTATTTAACTTGATGTTCAAGACACAAGCCTTGCTTACCTTGCTTTTAATCCGCCTCTAATGAGATCGACGTTGAGAGAGAAATATTACTAAACTGAATCAATTAACCCATGCATACAACTTTCTGAAAATTTTGCGCTAATGTATATAGTGGCACCTTCCATATATAATGGAAAATGATTTACACACACACACACACTTTTGATTCTTCTACACAATCCTAACTCAACTATGTCCATTGATTTTCTTTCATTTATTCAATTCAACAGTTAAAAATATATAAAAGTGTGTAAGGGAAGGAACAATGTTTTGTGGAAATCGCTTCCCTCTATAATACCATTTTTTTTCTTCCTTTCATATATACTACATGCATACAATTGAACCATTGAAAGGAGGTTGTAGGGGGCTAAAACAACTTTGTATTTTCGAAAAACTTTGTGATAGTGATGCTTAACAAAATTCTCTCTTTTACTCTATTAAAATGGACTTTACAAATGATTTTTTCAATGTTGAACACTTCATAGAATTTTTAAATGGTCAATCCCAAAAAAGCACACAAAAGTATATGGGAATTGGGAACCCATCTTCCAAATAGAGCAAAAATTCCAAATCGCTTTATCGAGCATAGGAATTACTTTATATCCTCGCAACATACTCAATATGTCTCTCCTTCTCTTTTGACCCTCCTCTGCCTCTGGGGATTGCAACACATCGTATCGAAGCATCCAAATCATAGCAATTCATGTTAATTTTCATGATTGTAAGGATTAATTATTGGATGCCAAAATCAATGAAAAGGTTAATGCATGATTCATTTGTCTTCTGTCATGTATGACGTTTGTCTACAAAATATATGATAGAACATACAGATTTAAACTTTCATGTGATGATGGAACTAGAAACTGATCACGTTTGGAATTACTAACTAGGGATAGGTAAGAACTAAGAAGAAAACTTGTGTTTGTTCGACGATGTCGCGCACAATCCGTGTGAAGTGTATTATACACAATATGTCTTATATTTAATACTTTTACGAATTAATCTGTCAGGTGCAAGTACTTTTTTGTTTGACAATTTTGTATGATGGAGCATTTTGATACTATTGCAAATTATTGTTTTCACAGTATATCTGATAAGGTTCCTTCCAGGCCAAATCTTCGAATATGAGTTAATCCACTTTCAGAAACATATCAGTACAGTTTCATGAGTATGGCTTTTAAATCTTGTACTAGGACTTCTGAGGGTATTAAAAGAAACCACATGGTATGGACAAGAGCTTATAATAGTTATTCATTTGCTCTTTGTTTTACATTTTTTTTATTAGCTAGATGTGATAAGTTTGATGAGGGTGATGTTTTAGGTAGTGTCGATAAGTACTTATTTTGGCTTATAGGTATTTATAGTATTTTGATTGTTTTAGATTTTGTTCACTTGATTAAAGAGCATTCTTACAATTTCGCCCTTTGGAATCGTTGCTTTTATTGCGTTATTGTGCTTGGTGCTTTTGTTGTTTTATGACGTCTTTGTTGTACCGTTGAAGTTATGTTAGTGTTGATGTTTAATAATGTCTTTGTTCTATCGTTGATACCATCTTTTTGTCTTAATCCTAGCCCACTTCATGCTTTCTTGCCCTTACTTGTATGTCGAGACGCGAACCCTGGCCCAAATATGGTGGAACTCTACCAAAGAACAATTAGTTGTCATTATTATTTTACGTCCATCAACAATTATTCTCACGAAATTTGAATTTAGAACTTTTTTCACTACAACAAAGTATCACTAGACCAAATAATCATTAGTTCGGAAACATCCATAAGAATCAGTTGAATGTAGATTTTCTATGCAGAAATGGGATCTGATGACCCACACGGTTTTATGAAAAGTGAAGAATATATATATATATATATATATATATATGTATATGTATATGTATGGGGTAAGGCACAAAGACTATGAGGGAGGTGGGGTGATGATGGCAGTCACAAGGTGAAAAAAGGAGTGAATTCAAAGCTCATATATCTTTGCTGTTTACTCTTTCATCTCATGCAACACATGATAAAGTGAACACTAAAGCTCTTACTTGGCTTATATTCTTTGTAACTCCCTACAAGCAAAAGCCAAATTGGAAGAAAGAAAAATAAAGTTCAACTGCTTAAAGATGAAAAAACATGCATATAACTTTGTTTTTTGTTTCTTCCTTTTCAGTCATATTTTCACACACACGCACTTTTTTTTCAACGGATTTGGTAGAAACATATAAAATATGCAGAAGGATTGCATTTGGAAAAGAAAAAAAAAAAAAAACAGCTGAAATAGTATCCAAGTTTTCAAACATTTAGACGTAGCAGGAGGCTCGAGGGGTTACGAAGCTCTGAACTTTGAGGTCCTAGGCTTGATTCTCCCCTCCTCACTACCGCTTGTAGCAAATAAATAAATAAATAGACGTAGCAGGAGAAGATATTGATCCTGCAGCTCTAATCTTGCCTAACAATAATTAATGAATAATGTTCTAACAAGCAAATGTACAATTTAATAATTCTCATGTCATCAAATGCTACACTCTGCTGGCAATGTAAACCATAATAAAGTAGTCGTGCCTTAATATTATATATTCGTCGCTAAAACCAGGGTTTCCATGGTTGGATTTGCTCTAAAGTACAGACTTAAGTCCAGTAATACATACCTGCCCGGACCGGTCTTCTTCTTCAAGTACAGTGTTCTCACTTATGGCTGCAAATCAATGAATGGAGAAAATATGCATAGAACGATAATTAATGAGAATGATATGCTGTATGCTTACATGATCGATGATATGGAACAAGCAGCTACATCGTCGAAAATGCTCAAAATTCATACATTGATCAGCGATGCATAAAAGGGTGTATCTAACTGATCAATTGCCATGAGTAGGAACGTACTGCATTTTGTGTTGGGGGGAATGAAGCCTGGTCCGAAATCATTCGATGTTCATGTTCTTTGCTTCAAAGGAATGGTCTCGAACCAGACAGCATTCCCCTCAACACCTTGTGACACATCTGAACCACCGAGACGGAGAAAGAGAGAGAGAGAGAAAGAAGAGAGAAAGAGAGAGGGAGAGAGAAAGACTATTTGTAGATTTTGATCTGGCCATGCATTTGGTTTTGATGGGCCCTTTTATATGTGAAGAGGAGAGAAGTGTTTGATGTGGGTCAGCTGACATGGTAGCGCTACTTTCCATGGCTTCCCTGTCTTGCTTATATGCTTTTCACAAAGCATTGCAAACCAATTTCAGGCTTCATTTGATGTTTCTGTACCTCTCATCCCTCACTTGTGTAAGTGGTGTCTTATCTGTATTTTAGTCATTTTTCGACTTCTTTGTTAGACCGCCTTTGCATGGTCATTGTACTATGTCTGTTTGGACTTTGTTAAATGAAATAGTCACTGACCAAAACGAGATAAAGAAATTGCCCATTTTTTTTCCTACCTAATTTTGTTTGCTTTAAAGACAAGAAAGAAAATACAGAACGGCTGAAACCGAAAGCACTTTGCTAGGTAAAAGTCAGATTTGTTCTTAGACGAAGAACATGGATAACTTGTCAAAGGGATTGACCATTTGATATGGCCTGGTGAAAAATATGAAGACCATTTGGTAGGGATTGTGATTGTGGTGAATTCAAGTCAAAGCAAAAGCTTCCTTTAGCATCGAATTAAAGACTGAGAAGAAGTCTCTGCTACCTGCTCTTTGCTCTTTCTTGTAACCTATGGAACATAAGATTATTTAATTCTAACATTCCGTCTTTACTTTGTTGAAAAAGATTATGAGTTTAAATGTGATATAGATTGCTTGTGCAATATCATGCAGTATTAACGATATTAGAGCTAGGGAGTTGGCCTAGACACACAATGAGTCAACAATAATTTGGTATTGAACTTGCCATATATGGAGGTCGAACTTAAACCTTCCACTTACAAGTGAAGAAAAAAAAAATCAGTAAACTGTAGTGCTAGTGGCAGGTTAAAACTTAAGTGGAAAGTAAGTAATACCTGTTAAAGCTTAAGCAGATAAACCAAGAGGGGAAAAAGAGAAAAAGATGGTTGGGGAGGTGTTGCTTAAAGTTTGATGAATTATGATATTGGTTGGTATTAAATTGTTTTAGATAGTATTTATATGATACATATCTGCCATCACATGTTACACATGAAGTGCGTTAATAAACCAACATTTTGGTCCTATGACTTTATTAGATCCCCCACAGCCTACTATGCAGAATGTGACTAAGCATACAAAACTATATAGCTTCATGGATCATGGTTATGTTTCCATTGGAAATGAATGTCAAGCCTACTTATTCCAAGGAGGGAAAAAACCCTTATATTGTCCTAGAAAATACGACCCTGTGAACTTAAATGTCCTAGTTCGATCTTATTACAAGTGCAAAAACACTAAGTTTACTTGATACGAATGATTTGCAAATGATTATTCATGGGCGGACTTCATCTATGATCTTGAATATCCAATGAGAACGTGAAACGTAAAGGCTTCGGCATGTTTGGAAGTACTTTTTAAATAACTAAAAGCGCTTTCAGATCGCTAAAAACACATTTGACCATGCATAACATAAAAAAGTTACAAGTGCACTTGAGTTTAAAAAAGTATTTGAAGTGCTTTTTGGAAAAAGCACGCTCTTGCATTTTTATTAAAAATTCTTTTTATTGAAAGTGCTTTTAAGCAGAAGTACTTTGAAAGAAGTCGTTCCAAACGAGTCTCTTGGTGTTCAATTACATGCCAAGTAACATCCTGCCTCGCCACAAAATATGATTTGTGGCCAAATTGGGAGGAGATGACATCCTTTGTTTACTGAACTGAGATAATGAGGATTGGACTATTAAGTTGAACAAATGTTCTGAATGATTATGAATACCAGACCCCAGATTCCTCTTCAGGGCTGAAACTTACATGCAACCGAGTGTATAACATTTCGCTTTTACCTTGTGGAGAGAGAAGCTGACGCAAACACCATATATTGAACTCGAAGGACATTTGGAAGACTGGACTGCATCCAATGGAGAAGGGAAAAAGAAAACAGTATGCTCAATCCAGCAACACATGGAAAAGGAGCCCACTTTGGCAAAAGCCTTAGCCTTGACACGTTATTTCCCGAAAATTTACATTTTTCTGATAATCTGTGATGTTTCTTCAAATGGTACAAGTGATACGAAAAATGAACGGATGAAATTGAAAATAGAAGATCTAACAGTTGGGCTAAAACACTCGTAGGTAGCATAGAGAACTCAGCATTGAACTTCGAATATAGTTCAAATGCCTATAAAACACCACAAACTTCTCATATTTTCTCTCCACTCTCACTTTTTCTTTTTGAAACTGTTTGTATCAATGAAAATTTAAAGAACAGCAAGAATTGACAACTCAAGAACTTGAAGTGGAGCAAAATCTAAAGCCCCTAAACTTTTGACTGGGAATTTTGCTTCCATAAAAGAGGCATATTGTGCTCAGAGAGTCATATGTTTTCTGTTCAATAATGAATACACTACAACAACGTCGAGCACTTTACTCTCTACCGGTAACTTTCTCATTTTTCTAAAGAACCAAGGACTTCCATTCCAAGAAAGCACAATTTCCACCCTAAGAAAGCACAAATCTACGGGGCCCTTGCCTAAACTTTTATTCTCTAGTCTCTATGATGGTTACAGTAAGTAAACATCACTTCCACGACATCATCATGTAAACTGGACATATAAGTATGCAATCGTCACTGAAATCTGAAAACATGAATTCTGACATCATTAATGTTACAAACTTACAAAGTACCGTCAGGTAGAATCCTAACCACATAAGTATATTGACCCCGCCAATAAAATTTCTGTTTGATTTTCTATCTAGTGGGAACAAAACAAAAGGCGCAGACTACATATTTAAAGAAAAAAGTCTATGGCGACGCACTATTATTGTTTTCAAAACCAGTTGCATACGAAAGCAGGTTGATCTCCAACATAATTAGATTATTCAGACAAGAGTACAAGCAGTATTCTTGGTGAATAAATAACTCTTCATATACACGAGTGGATATAAATTACAGAAGATGTGTACAGTTCATAAATTACACACAAACAATGCAACAAGTCACTGCAAGTTACAGAAACAAAACATGCACATACTTCAGAGCAAGTCACAAGATTGAGACAGAAAGTGAAGACTCGTTTCCTCTTGTAAATTACGACACTCACCAGAAAATCAAGATTGAACATACATGTCCATGTGCTGTCCATTTAGGTTTGCCGGAACAAACTTGTTTATCTCGTCCACTTTCTTTGTCTCATCAATGAACTCGCAAACGGCATTACCATTTTGGATGTTGATCTGACCCTCACTTTTCAGGGAACCAGCATAAGTGGTGTCTTTTTTGTAACTACCCATACTGTGACGATTTCCTTTCATTCTGTCTCCTCGAGATACTTTGACCTGTTTCACTGCAGCTCATCCTCCGGCCAAGCTTTGGTGACTTTGCACGAGTTGGTGGCAGCTGGCATAGAGACAAGGGAAAAAATTAACAAACTTAAGCTGTCATTTACACACATAAAAATATTAATCTAGTTGTCACACTTCCCCTACAATGTAATACTATTATCTATGCTAACCATCAGAATCTGTGGTTTCAAATAGCATATCAGAATCTCATACAGGGTAGAACCAGATAAAGTCTCTGTATAACCTTTTTAAGTTCAGTTTTAGGTGGAGGTCCCTCGTGATAGAAGCTTGGCATCGGGTTTGCCTTAAATGTTAAACTCTTTCTCAGTTGCTTGATAGCCGCCTCCTTCTCTTCCTTGAATTCCAAGATTATGAAGCAGCCAAAGGTAAAGCAAAATCAGGTAAGAATGACCAAGTTGAACTCAAAAACATGACCATATTAAAAGAAGGCAAGACACAATGGAACAACAAACAACATCTATTCAATGGTGTGTGTGCCTCTGTGTGTGTGTGTGTGTGTGTGTGTGTGTGTGTGTGTGTGGTGTGTGTGTGTGTGTGTGTGTGTGAGAGAGAGAGAGAGAGAGAGAGAGAGAGAGAGTAAAACCTTGGTCCTTGCATCGCTTTCAGTTTTTTGCACCTCCAATGCTTGGTGCTTCTCCTCTAACCTTGAATAAAACTAGATATGGCAACAATAATAAGGGTACATAGTTATGCTTAGGGATCTACTCATCAGGACTGATTAAATTAACTACACATAATAAAAAACTGTGAAGGCACTACCTCCTTCCTTTTCTCCGCACGCTCAGTGCATCTAAACGTTGGAGCTGATGCAACAATTGCTCTTGACCTAGTAGTTCGTGCAGATGCTACTGTGCTATGCATGTTCAAGGAATAGAATTCAAATCCTGATAAGAAGTCATAGTAGGAAGAAGATAAAAGACATGAATCAAGCTAGGACTTCAAAATGTTGTAGGATACGTGGAAGCAACAGAACAGGAATCTTCCTCATCAGAATGCTTCTTCTTATCTGGTTGCATTGGCATCCTTGGTACCAAAGTTGATATTGGCTGCATAGATATAAATGTCATCACAAACTTCTACGACTCCAACAAAGATAATGCATGAAAGGAAGTCAAGGAAAATCATGACAAATGTTTTTGTCATATGTCAATAGAATAAAAAAGAAACAATGGATACATAGGGGATTTAAAACAAACTACATTAGATGCATCTAGGCTTAGTTGACAGGAGCTACCTGGTTATGCTTTGTGGTATTAAGATGACGCAGATCACTTGTGTTGGGTAATTTATTGGCACCATTAAGTACAGCACTGACTGGACGAGTTCCACATGAAGCACGCTTTTCAGTCGCTAAGGTAAATGGCTGTGGAACAGTGTGTTTTGTTCTAGCATTTCCCGCAGCAGGTTTAGATACACGTTTTGCAGATGCTAGTGACTTACTACTAACCTTTGTTTTCCCAGAATCCAGTTGAACCTTATTCAAAGGCTGGTCATTATCAGAGTTCGACCTTACTACATTCTGATCCTCACTAAATTTTTCAATAAGACTCAGTTGAGAAACATCAACAGAGTTTTCTGTAGTACATTCTTTCACTTCATACTCCTTTACTTCAAGACTTTCTTCCAAATTTTGTTGTTCACGATCCCCATTAATATGCTCATATGACTCTGAAATCACGTGATCACTGGGGATTCTCTCATGATTTGAATCATGAGAAAGACCTTCTGAGTAATTTGTGACACATTCTGATTCCTTGTCCATGCAGATATCTGTAACTTCTATCCCCATTACACTTGCAATACAGAAAAAGCATCACAATTGTATCAATATCATTATAGGTTTATCTGCAAACATGTTTGCACCTCTCATTATTTACAAAAATAAAAAAAATTTGGTCATGATTTGCTGCTTACAAACTCCGTAAATAGTGTGAATATATTTAACTCACAAAAATGCCCAACCATATTTTTAATTCATGTTTGTACCATCCTTCAGGATATGCTGCTATTAGAAAATAAAAAAGATTTTCTTTTCCTGACCAAAAAGAAGAAAATGAAGGAGAGAGGGGAACAAAAGAAGATGCAAGAGTGATAGTATTTTACAAGTTACAATGTAATGTTTTAAAGAAATATAAAGCAATTCCAGAACAACTCGTGTGGGCAAATATAACAAAAATGTGACGTGATTTGAGTTTTAAATACTCAACATGTGTAAGCATCATTAAATCATTAAGATTTGGATTCTAAAAGACAGATGAAACCACCCTTCTTCCATGAGGAAAGATTTGTATACTAATTTTTCTGCAGATAGATGAAAATTACCCTGTACTATCAAAGGAAGATGACAATTGACAAACAATGAGCAAGTGAGAAAAGATGATAAAGCATACGAACTATTCAGAAAGTCATCATTCCCTTCGGGAGTATGATGGGTCTAGTAAGTATGAAAAGAGATGTTAATTATTAAACATAAAGTAGCAAGAGACAGAATCATTTGCTTTGCCACCATAGATGTGAAGACAGAGAAGGGGAAGAACAAAATGAAACATAAAAAATAGGTAGGTGTGCTCAATCCATAATTTCTATGATGTCCCCAACACACCCTGAGACATTGCCAAAGACAAAAAATCGAAGAAATGGCAAGGTTTTACAAAGCAAAGGAGAATCACTCTGTACTAAACTTAAATCGCGGTAAAAGGCAATTCTGGGACATGAGTATATGTGTATGATAGAAAAGCAGAAAGTGAACCAATAAAAAATGTTTACCAAATATAGAATCGCTCCAGTAAACAAAGTCACTCATTTACTTCACTTTCAAATTTTATGGAAACAGAGGAATAGTGGACCAATTTGAATACTAAGCTTGAATTCAAAATTCAAACGATTTCACAACTAATATGTTGGATTAAATACAGACAAATATATCTACTAAACAAACACCAAAAGAGCATATGCAATAAAAAGAGAGGGGCTTTTTACATGTAAGCACTTGGAAACATTACACTTTAAATAAAAACACTTCAAATGCGATACTTTAGAAAAAAAGCCCAATTGACTAACTTGGTAATAAGGGGGGATTTTACAAGTAAGAATCAAATAGAGGATGACAAAATGGGGATAGAATCAAATAGAGGATGACAAAATGGGGATTTTTTTTTCTCCAATTGAGCTATTGGAAGTGTTTTTTGTATAAAACTTACGGTTGTCGGGGTATTTTCATAATTGACTAAACAAAATTAGGATAATCATGCTTAATTAGGGGAAAAACACCAAACACAATACATTGATTAGCTTTGGCTGGGTAAATAACTTACTTTGCATATAAAAACAGACATTTTCTTTCAAACACACATAAAAAAGGGTATCAAGCAAACCCATTTCACCTCAACTGTGTTAAATTATAATAACCAGTTAACCACATTGGAAATTGGAATATGGGTTCTTGCATTCTCATTCCCCAGATAATATAAAAACACCAAAATTCGAAAAAAAATCGTGTATTTTCCCAGCTGCATTTTCTCAGCAACCAAACAGAGATCTAAGTGAACCAAACAAGTGTAAAACGCAGATTTCAAAATCTGGGTTTTCATACATAATCAGCAAAAATAAAACCAAATGCCGAAGATACAAAACGAAAAACAGATCAAATGAAACGACATTGCACAAATCGATACTGCATTTCATGGACGCGCATTTCTAGCAGATCGAGAGCAGGGATGGAAGAGAAGGTGGCAAGGATGGTAATTAACTCACAGTTTTGGTCCGAAGTCTGAAGATGTAGGAGGATTTCGCTCTGTGTGTCTGTGAGCCTCTGTGCCTCTGTATACATGGACCTCGCCTTATCGAGCTGTTACGTTTTCAAAGCATAGTGTGTTTTCTGTTGCTTTTATATGCGCGGTGCCTCGTCGGCATTGACGCCGTTTCTTAACGCCTATTAATTCTTTGCCTTGAATTATTTTATTTTCATATGGCATGAATTAAAATAAAAAATAGAATACAAGCGAGATTTATGGAGGAATATGAAACTCGAGTGTAATAAGAATTAGAAATGAAGAAGAATGAGTAATAAAAGGAGTGGGCGAGTGGTAGATTGCTTTGACGATTAAGGTTTTTTTTTTTTTTTTTAATCCATTACTTTCGAAGTTCAAATCTGTCTCCTTTGTCTTTGGTGTAGAAAATTACTTACTTAAATCAAAATTGAAAAAAAGTTGAAGGGTTAAATTAAATATAAGTTTAATTTTCTTGGTTCTAAAGAGTTTTTCATGTGTTTCCTTGTACTTTTTCCTCTTCCATTAAGCAATATATATAAAGTTGTGCTATCCATAGACCTATTTTTATTTTACACATACTTTTTTTAATTTTCAGGCATCGAATCGAATGAATTGAAGAAGATCAATGATAAAAAATTAACAAGAGTGTGTAAGAGATAAAAATAGATGTGTAAATAGCACTATCATATATGTATATAGGAGGCCTTTGACGGAAGGGATCCCCATTTTTTTTAAATGGGGAGTAGTTGTGGGACCCACACCACATCAAACTTCAACAATCTGAACCTATTTTTCAAGTTGGACCTCATAGATCATCCATACAAAATATTAGCCAAATCGAAAATATTTGAGACATCTTGAGTTCAAAGAAGTTGATAAACATTTTGTTCTATAAGAAACAAGGAAATTTCACTGATATAATTATATAGGCAAATGGTTTCGGATTAAAATACATTTTTGCAAGGATGATCTATAAATCGAGACTTACAAAATAGATGGTTCAAATCGTTGAAATTTGACGTGGAGGAAGCCTTACAACTAGTCTCTATTTTTACCTAAAATTAAGAATCCCCCGTATGTATATGTAAAAAGTCGTAGCTTCAATTCAATGGTAGATTACTTACTTTCTTGGGGAAAAATGCTAGAGTTCTTCCTTTCATACACACAACAACACTATTTGTTTTCCTTTTCGAACTATAGACCTTTTTTGTACTAATAACAACAAAAAAAAATATAGATTTAATTAGGACTTGTTTGATAAGTGTTTTTAAATAAATGAAAATGCTTTTAGAGAAAATGAAAGTGCTTTTAGAGGATTAACTTGCATTTTTACTAAAGATTGGTTTAAAAAATATTTTCTCTACAAGCGTTTTTAAAAGTGCTTTTGGTCATTTAAAAGCACTTATCAAACAAACCATTAAATTTAATCAAATTTGATAGAGTAAAATTCAAATTTTAATTTTTTTCGTAAGTTAGATAAATTTAAAGTAGAATATATATCGCTTGTATAAAAAAATAATAAAAAGCAATTGCCATTACTAGACACTAAAATTAGTATCATTACTATTTTCTGGCCAATAAGTAGTTCCATACTTAAGTTGAGTGATATGATGTAGAGGTGGTGAATCAACTTATCAGGTTGTTAATGGATAGCCATTAAGACCCATTTAATTTGATTTCACTTTACCAATCGCACCTTTATGTTATGGTGATATCAAATTAAACGAGTCTTAATAGGCATTTTTTTTAGGGGAAAAAAAACATTAAAGTATTCCTTTTTGGTTGTGGTGGTATTCCTAAATATTAGCATATCATAAATTTAACTTGCATTTGGTTCAATATCCTAGTGGATAAAATGTTAGATTTCTATTCGTCGGCTCCGTCTTTGAAACTTCCCTCACCCATTTACTATTCTGATAGTTTCAAATCCTCCCACTTTATTAATAAAATTATTATTATTATTATTATTATTATTATTATTATTATTATTATTATTATTTAAATAAACATATCTTCTTAACAAAAAAAAAGAATAGAATTTTAACGAAACACTTCTGGTAAAAACATATGGGACAATATATGAAAAGAAAAGTATTTGGCCTTCTTTATCAACTTTTCAATTTACAAGGAAACCTTGTTTAACTTAGAAATGCTTGATTTGGAAATATTGTACATGATTAGTTAACCAATAATTATTTTCCTTCGAATGCATGCGTAACCGATTATTGATTAACTACAACCTTCTTTTTACTTTGTAATTTATTTGGATAATTTGGCAAATTTAAAATTTAGGTGGTGTTAGACGTGAGAATTAGAGGCCACGACAGAGGGATTTTCAAGTAAACAAGAAGATGTTCATATCTTAACCAAAAAGCAAGGAAAGCACAGACGTTCCATCCATATGATTAATCTTGCTTAACCCTTTTGATAAAGCCCTAACACCCTCTTATTATATTCATATAACATTAATCCCTCTCTAGCTTACCCCATGTTCATTCTCTTAAACTAAATTAACAGCTATGTCTGTGTTCCACTCTTTTAATATCCTACTTCTTTCGAGATTGATATAATGGTTAAGTCTTATTTTCTTTCGTATCTCAACTGTAATTGAGATACTCCGAGTGTTTTCCACATGTTGTTTATTCAAGTAAGGTTGAGACCGTTCTTAACACATGGACTACTCTATACGTTAGAACAAATCTGAGTTAGTCATGGTTCCTTTTGGTTATCCACACTGTAAACTTAATTGTACGTACAAGATTAACAAGTAATTGTCGTACGTTAAATTGTTTTACCAAAAATTTCATACTTCCAAAACACTCGTAATAGACACCAAAGCTATATTACATCTTGGTTCTTTTGGGTATTGATTCATCTTTAATCATAAGGTGTCCTCTTCTTTGGACTTGTAAATGACGTTAGAGATTCAATTAAAAATCTCTTAATTAACTTTAAGTTTAGGTTTATGCATCCAACACCCAGATGGATCCGCACACAAATAATAGTAAATATATAGATATAGTTGATGTGTATATCTATCTTGTCTTGTAGGAATTATAAAAAATCTTAATTGCACCTAATATGGTGATGGTATCATCCAAATTAATATTTATCCAAGCATGGTCACATCAGTTTGAAACAATTAAATAACTTTTATTCAAACAAATAAAGTAAAACTAAATTCGATGTGAATTTTTTTCTTAAATATAATATCCATTATATTTCATCATAAAAATATAGGTAGAGGATTATGACTGTTCAACCTCAGTTAATTGTTATGATATTAGAGAATCACAAACGGCTCCATATTTATGTGTTAAAAGGAAGATGCCATGCATGCATGCACTGATAAACAACTAACAAGAGAGAATACATGCAGTGGGTGGGAAGGTAAAAGTCGTAAACAATTTTGTGCTGAACCGAAAGTGAGATGATAATTGGGATTAGTGGGTAGGTTAAAGGGGAATTAAATGGAAAAAAACGAAGATTATGGGGCAGATAATGGGTGTAGTTAGCAGACAGTGTGAGCCCGTGGGTGGGTGCATGTTGTGTGTTCCTGTGAGCTGTTCGTGATGCTTCTCTATAATCCACATTTATATAGATATATGTATATATTTATATGACTTTCGTTGTTGGTGGTGGTGTTGTTGGAAGTGGAACTTGTGAATGAAGTAGGTAGGAGGAGAGAAAGAAAGGGTATCATTTAAGGCAATTCATGTGGGGACACTCATGATTGGAACCTTAATCACCACCCCATATCACGGCTTAAATCTTCAACAAAAATAAGGGATTGATAATGAGGTCTTGTGTATTGTAGATGACTCCTACCCTAATTAAGTTCAATTTGCCACTTTAATAAAACGTAATGTACGTGTAGCCTAACTTTATATATTTTTGTCGAAGAAGGTTTTTGCACTAGTAGGAAAAACAGTTTGCATGATAGAATTTTACGTGACAAAGAAAAATCCGTCGCGGAATGAAGCCTTGTGCAATGAAGAACATATCTTCATTGCGCAAGGTTGGTAATGTTGCGCGACAGAGAACTCCGTCGCACAAAAAATGTTTGCATGGCCAAAAAAAAGATGTTCTTCGCGTAAAGCCAATTAGAAAACCGCAGGTGATTTTTTTTTGGCGCGAAAATAAATGTGCGACGAAGATTTTCCCACTGAAGCTTTGCGTAACAAAGCATTCGTCGCACAAAGCTCGTTCAGTTTTTCCTACTACTGAGTGGTGTTCTTGGAAATATGTTCTCGAGAATGTGAAAAAGGCGGTGATGGATGAATTATTAGTAAGTATATTGTTGATGGATCAATAATTAATTTTGTGAATTTTTTTTTGTTATATGTTGGAATTAATTATTTGCATATATGTGTAACAGTGTAAGTATACTCTTGATGATGATACCAACAAAGAGTTGATGAAGTTGATTGAGGCAGCATTGGAGAGAGGTTACAACCGATGACGTTATGACGTCGAGTTGAATGGAGCACCGTCAAAATAGTAGTTTTAAATTTATGTTTTTCAGGACAATATTTAAATTGAAGAATTTTTTTTATATAAGTTATGTATTTGGACTTAATTAGGTTTTAATTCCTATTTGGTTTTTAAATAATTGAATGGAATATAATATCATTTTATTTAAGGTTTTAATTTTTTTAGAATAAATATTATAACTGAAAATTTGTTTGTAATTATGAAGTTTACATAAACATAGATATCTATGTTTACATAAACTTCATAATTACAAACAAATCACGGTCGTTGCTAAAAGGTTTAAGACAAAGGTTGTCGCTATGCAAAACCTTCGTCGCGCAAATGGCGTTCAGTTTTAGGTTAGTGTATTTGGTGCAAGAGAATCATAGAAATCAATATTGTATTTAGTGCAGAAGTTTGCACGACAAAATCTTCGTCGCGCAAAGTCCCTAACCTTGCTATAAATATGTTCTTCTGCTCCCATTATTCTTCACAATTCGATTCGGAAATGCTTACCAAGTCTGCAGATTATAATCAATTCGTTCTTTGATTGTTGGTATGATGGCCAACAGTGGTGCGCATTCGTCAAAGACAACAGATGGCGAAGGTTCCAGAAAAGGTTTGCATTATAAATTTTGCATTTTTTTTTTATAAATTCTTTATTTAGCTTAAGTATGATGAAAATATATTTTATGGATAGACAAGAAGAAATTTTATGTGGTTCGGGTCCGACACACTTATGGTTGCAGCCGTTACCAAACCACTGATGACGAAGTAATAGGGTTGTGTAGTCAAAATAGGGTGCCAACTTTTGGTCTGACATTGGAGCATTGGTGGGTACCAAATGTGCTGCAGATTGGGAGTCTTAAGGAGCCATCCCTGAGGAGCTAAAGATGCACATGATTGATGAGTTAGGTGTATGTGTTAATTTTATTAGTTAAATAATAATGTTTATTAAATATAATATAATAGTGAACTTTTAATTTATTAATTTTTGCATAACAGCCTAACTGGGACATTGACAAAAATGACCTAAATCTGATGAAGTCTATTGACAACATGTTCAAGTCGCGTTTCCAAGAATGGAAGTTTGATAGTCAACGCGCACAGCAAGAACCACAACTACCAACGGATGAGTAGAATAGGGTTTTTTATTTTAATTTTATTGCTTATTTAATAATTGGATATGAATTTAAGTTTTTTTAGTATGAAGAGTTTAATTAAATATGTACTTAATGTTTAAGATTAATAAAATCAATGCATTTTAATAAATATGTATATTAATTAATTATGCACAAACGGTATAATGAAATAAGTTCTTGATTTATTAAGTATTTATGTGGTTTGAAATTTTTGAAGAGTGAATGAAAAAATTATTATTATTATTTTTTTGAAAAAAGAACATTGAAAAAAAAAAAAAAAGTAATGCGCGACGAACTATGGTTCGTTGCACAATGTGCTATAAAAACGCCACAAACTGTAGTTGGATGGCGCCCAATGTTTTGCACGATGATGCGTCACACAAAGTCTTTCATTTACTGAAATTAACCAGAATACAGGAAGGCAAAAGTTGCAAAACAATTGCATTGCAGCAACTGCCTTCTCCTGGAAATATTTCCTTTAGCCATCGGGATTGTCATTAGTTTTAGAGGTATAATTTTTCTTAACTAACTTATTTAATTTCCATTCATTTGAATTGTGTTGTATGTAGTTTATAGGTGTTGTGAGTTTATGTATTTGTATGCAAACATTTTTGTATGGATGTACAAAAAATGGTTTGCAATGTTCATATGAGCTTAGTTTCTCGTTTGAGAATTAGTTGGATTTCACAAATGGATGCGAAAGCATGACTGTGGTCCAATTAATTCCTGAGTTGTCCCAAAATTTTGGACAATTTGAGAATGCATAGTTACATGTTGTATTTTGCAGTTTACACATTAGAGTTTGAACGTGGGAAATGTGGTAGCATCTCTTTGCATTCTTCGGGTGCATCGTAGTTTTTTGTATCTACGTCGTGCACTTGAAGAATTGCAGGGAGATTTTGCCAAAATTTTTCCACGATCAAACTCTAATGTGTTGGGATTGTAAATTACAGCACATAGCTATGCATTCTCGAATAAGATAGGACCCATACCGAAGGCATAAGGTGGCATGTCATAATTAAAGGTGTTGTAACCCTTGTAAATTTTTTTTGTTTGTAGGTGAAATGGACAAACAATGGATACATAATCCTAACAGATGTGCTGATGATTATTTGGATGGAATAAATCAGTTCATAGATTTTGTAATTGCAAACAACTGCAGTTCAACTCAAATTCAGTGTCCTTGTAAAAAGTGTAACAACTTAGTGATTGAATATTTTGAAATTGTTCGATACCATTTAGTCAAAAATGGGATGATGGAAACCTATACCGCATGGAATCATCATGGAGAACAAATTCAATATGCTTCATCATCCCACATTACCTAAGCAGTGGATATAGTTGAATATGTTGTGGACCCAAATGACCAAATTATGGACATTATCAATGATACTTTTCCAACCGCTAGTTCGAATATGAATGAGGAAGTACAAGATGACGTCCCTCCTACCATTGATAGTGAAGCATTCGAAAAATATGAAAAACTATTAAAAAGTGCCAAGCAAGAATTATACCCTCGTTGGGAAGGATTTTCGGTGTTCACGGCCATTGTTGAGTTGATGCATGGCAAAATAAAGTTTAGTATGTCGAACTAGTGTTTTGATTACTTTTTGGGGGTTTTCAAGAGGATGCTTCCAAATGACAAATGTCTTCCTAAAGATCATAAAAGTGCAAAGAAGATGTTGAGTGGTCTTAGATTGGGACATGAAAAAATTCACGAGTGTAAAAATAATTGCATTTTGTTCTACAAAGAGAATAAAGCGTTGGATAAATGCCTTGTACGTAATGAGTCACGATTTAAAATGACCTCTCAGAATAGAAGAATGAAAATTCCACAAAAAGTTATGTGTTATCTCCTATTAAAGCCCAGGTTGCAGGGATTGTATATGTCGACGCACACTGCAAGCGACATGAGGTGGCATAAGGACAGACGAGTGGATGACGATGTTGTGAGACATCCTACAAATGGAGAGGCCTAGAAAGAGTTTGATCGGCTGTACCCCAATTTTACACGTGAGTCCCGAAACGTTAGATTAGAACTTGCGATAGACGAGTTTAATCCATTTGGGGTTCTAAACCAAAACAACAGCACTTAGCCAATCTTCGTAATTCCGTATAATTTACCACCTTGGAAATGCATGAAAAAAAAAGAATATATGATGATGACGTTGATAACCGAAGATCTGGGCATGTCTATTGATGTGTATTTACAACCGTTGGTCGATGAACTAAAAGAATTATGGAAAAACGATGTTCCCACATACGATAAATCTACAGGAAAAATGTTCACCCGAGAAAAACCGTGATGTGAACTATAAACAATTTTCCTGCATATGCTATGATGTATGGGTGGAGCACTAAGGGCATTACGCATGCCCAATTTGTAAAGAGAACACAACATCTAGTTGGCACGTGAGAAAAGTTTGTTACCTAAGGCATCGTAGATGGTTATCGTGGGACCATGAGTGGCGTCAAAACGAGATAGCCTTCTTTAACGGCACAGAGTTTCTGCCAAGACCTAGAGAATGGTCCGACGATGAAATTTTGGCTCAGGTGAATTGGTTGGATTTTGCTCTGTTGGGCAAGTCTGTAAATAGAACAGAACCAGACACATCTAAACTGGACACACAAGACGAGGTTGTTCGAGCTCCTATACTGGCCTAAATTACAATTGAGACACAACATTGATGTAATGCATGTTGAGAAAAATGCGTTTGATACACTGGTTGGAACTATACTAGACATCGAGGGAAAAACGAAGGACAGAATAAAAACTCGGATCGATTTGGAAAAAATGGGCATTAGGCCAGGTTTATGGCAGATGAGGGACTGAGACATAGCCAGAAAGAAGCTTGCACCATTTTCGGTGAAACCGGATAAGAGGAAAGAGTTTTTGCAATTTCTATCTTCTGTAAAGTTTCCAAATGGATATGCTATAAACATCGGCCATTGTGCAAACATGGATGGAGGTAAATTTTTCAGCCTTAAGAGTCATGATTGTCATGTCATACTTCAACGTCTTCTTTTAGCAGGAATTCAACACCTCTTGCTCGAAGACGTGGTGAACTCAATTATGTTGTTGGCAAGATATCTTTCTCAATTAACTACAAGATCTTTGCACAAGTCTGATGTTAAACAGTTGTGCAACAATATTATTGAAGTGTTATGCAAGTTTGAACAAATATTTCCTTCAGCTTTCTTCACAAGCATGATCCACGTGATGATTCACTTGCCAAATGAGGCACTGCTAGCCGGACCGGTAAACTATCGATGGATGTATCTGATATAAAGGTATATAATCGCCATAAATACTTTAGTTCGTAATGTATGCATGATTTGACTAATTTTATACAATATTTTGTTTATTGATGCAGACTACTGGGTGAATTAAAAAAGAGTGTACGAACAGGGCAAAGCCCCGAATGATCAATCATGGAGGCATAGGTCGCATTTGAGTCGCTTACATTTTGTCCAATGTACCTACAAGACGTTGAGACTACTTTCAACCGACAACAACGCAATAATGACGGAGGTGTGAGAAGTGAAAAACTTTATGTTTTTGCCCAAATTGCACGACCCTTTGGTGAACCAATCAGAGAGGAGTCGTTTGACAAAATGGACATAGACGTAGCACATTGGTTTGTACTTAACAATTGTGACAAGACAATTACCTACCTAGATGAGCATGAAGAGTTAATGATCAGGAACATCCTTCACATTTATATGCCAAAAAGCATCATGAATTGTTTTCTCGATGGTTTCGTGAAAATGTAAGTTGTTCGTGTTTTGGGTTATTTGCATAATGGTAAATGTTAAACTAAAACAACTTTTTCTCATCTATTTAGGTGAAGGAAATGAATTCACCCGCTTACACTGAAGAATTGTACAACTTGGCTATTGGGCCCCTAAGTGCAGAATTGTACTTCGGTTGTCACGTAAATGGCCTCAAGTTTTTGGTAGCTGATCGGGATGACAACCTTAGAACGCAAAATAGTGGGTTACATGTCCTGGGTGTAGGCGACATTGCAGATATTGATTTTTATGGAAAACTGACAAGTGTTGTGCAATTACTTTACAAAGACTGGTGTCAAGTTATCTTGTTTAAGTGTCATTGGTTTGATACAAACCCACGTAGGGTTGGAGGTGTTAAGCGAGATGATGGTTTGCTATTGATCAACACTAACAGATGTTGGTATAACGACGGCCCTTACATTTTGGCAACGATGGTCAAACAAATTTTCTATATAGATGACCCTAAGGGCTGGAGGGGATGGAAAGTAGTACAGAAGATTGAGCATAGAGGGTTTGTGTGATATTCCGGACTGAGATTTGGTTGCTAATCACGATTATGGTGACGTTGTTGACCAACAATTGAAGACTTCAACGGAACTTGGTGCATATACACTACGAGATATAACTATTGTACAAGAACTGTATCAAGTAGTAGGAGGTCCTAAAATCGAAATACCGATCAACTCCATTATGATTGACCTTGGGGATCTATCTATCGCGATACAAATCACCTGATCGTGCAAATGACGATGTTGACATGCCTACAGACGAGGATGAATGGAAGTCTGAATCTAACGATAGTGATGATCTTTATTCTAATTCAGACAAGGATTAATGAAAAATTGTGATGTAAATGTAATGATATTTATTTAATAGTATTTATTTTGTATATAAACAAAAGTTTCCTTTAAAAATTCATTTTTTTAAATGGTGGCATGACAAAAATTTAGACACCCTCGTTGCGCAAACATGTAAAAATTTGATCTTTTTTGCCAAATTTGGGCACATTTTTGTTTCTGTGCTTTCAATTCACTTTATTTCTCTCTATCTCAGACTCACTCAACCTCTCTCTTGATTTTGTTTGAACTCAAGCTCCTCTCTCTCTCTCTCTCTCTCTTGATTCTCTCAAGCTCCTCACTCTATCTCTCTCTATCTCAGTGTCTCCATCTCGCATCCGTGGCACTCCAATGCCACACCCTCTTCCTGTCGCCGCAACATTAGTAGGTAAGCACCCAGTCTCCCTTAATGCAATTATTTATAAGTGAAATTTTCTCAATTTTTCTGTTGAATTGTTTTAATTACAACATTTAGGGATTTGGGTTCAATTGGGAATCTTGGGTTAGGGATTTAGGGTTAGAATTGGGAATCCTGGGTTAGGGATTTAGGGTTCGAATTGGGAATCTTGGGTAATTGATTAATTTATTAATTAGTTTTGATTATAAATATGTATTTGTATTTTGTTTCTAGATAATGAAAAATGTGTTTTACTAGGACAAATTTTTTTTATTAGGATAGATACAAATTTGAAAGGATGAAAATTTCTGATTAATATTTAATTAATTTGTTGCTTTCACATTGTTTTCAACCAAACACAAGCTTTAGCAGTATATACATTGTGTATATGTGCATGTGTTTTTCTTGAAGGTATGAGAAAGTATGTTTTACAAGGCCGTTATTTGAGTTTAGTCGAATTTGTTGAATGTAGATTAATTGTTTCGCATTTGTATTTGTAGCCATCCATGAACTTTTCTACAGCGCAAGGGAAGAAGGAAGCGAAGTTCAAGTAATTCACAGTTTTCATTTAAAAGAAAAATATTTTCTTGGCTTATTATTGTACACGGGCATCAAATAATGAATTAATCTAGGTTGATTGTACCTATCATTACTCTCTGTTCTCATGCTTTACTGAAATTGGATTGGTGTTTTTGAATTTTGCATTGGACTCAATCATATGATGCCTATTTTCCTGTGTTGACGGAATTCATAGTTTGTTCATATTGCATATGGAATATAGACAAACCTAAGATTGACATGTTTGTTTGTGAGCCTTTGATTCATTGCCTCTTGCATATGGAGTCATAAGTTCTTAGGTGCATATAGCTAGCACTTAGTTGTCATTCATTTATCATTGTTTTTCCATGAAACATTATAACAATATGGTTTATGAATTGTGAAGACGCTACTCTGAAAATAAGCACACTACTTGATCATTCCTATTTGTTTATGAATTGTGAAGATGTGAGGAAATGTCTCAAATTTGAAACTTACCATACCTTGTAAGGGCTTGCAAAGAATTGGGTTACTCACTTCATTGGTAATTGAGTTTAGAGTGTAATCCCAACTTCCTTCTTAAAAATTTCATAATATTTCTGTTCAATTTCTTCATGTTTTGGTGTTGTTTATTCTGTAATGTGTTTGCTATTTACTGTGAGTTTAACATCTTCTATAATTTCATTCCTTTTTCTAGCTAGAAACATATATTTGCTGGGGTGACCTTAACTTCTAGCTCTACTTGAGAAAATTTATGATAGTAGAATATCTTCTATAATTTCATTCCTTTTTATTTTTTTTGTCTCAAATTTCATTAAGCCAACTTGTAGGCATTTGAAAATTTCATCAGTTAATAAAGTACTTAAATATAACAAAGTCAAGTTATATATGTCTTTTACTTTATATTCAATTGAAGGAGCATGAATAATATGTTATACCCCTTATGTAAGCATCATATTTTTACTGTGGGCCTTAGCTGCCTTTGTCTTTTGAGTGTGACTAATTGATTAAGATTTATATTGGGGTATACCGAGTGAGAGAGAAACTGCGAGAGTGAGCAAGTTTCTTGGGTGTATTAGGAACTCCTTTAGAGACTATTGAGAGGGATTGAGATGAGTAAGGTTACCAATGAGTATGTGACACAAAGAGGAGTTGGGAAAACATTATTTTTTTCTGTTGACATTTCGTTCTAACCCACAAAAGCTTTTAAATGTCATCGCTTTCTGCAGTTGTCCGAATTCAGAATACAAATTATAGGAGAACTGGTTGGAATATACCTATTTTAAATATTGTATCAATAATAGTATATGTTTTCACAATTCATAAACAAATATGAATGATCAAGGAAGTTGGGATTATCCTTAATTAGAGCAAACGAAGTAAGTATTCATCTTCATGTCCAACCTGGAGGTCAATTAGGTCCAAACTGATGATGAAGATACTTTAAAAGTATATGACAAAAAAAAAAAAAGTTTTGAAAATATTTAGGAGATCACTTCAATACGGGTAAAAATGATGTGAACAGTTAGCTACACTTTTGAAATAAAATACTAACACCTTATCTACTACATTTCTGAGCTTCTTCTTCCGTATGTACAATATCATCAATCCAACTGCAGATTCTAACCGCTAAAACGTCATTAATTTTCACCATGCAGAATCTAACTGCTGCATATTATTGATTTGATAATATGTTGGTTTTAACTTTGTCATGGCATGCATTTGATAATTAGTTGGAATTAATTTCATCATGTCATTTTAAGAATGCTTTTGCTCTAAGTTCTCATTTTATTTGGTTGCTGGCAATTGAGCTCCATGTTTAACCACAGTCATCACATTCACATTGGCATTACACATGTAAAGGATGCAACAACTTTTGTATCTATCATGGTACTAGTTGCTGTCAGTTTGTTCAAGTTTTGTAACTGTCTTTCATTCATAATTTGTACAAGTTTTGTAACTTAGGAATATATTTGGAACTGTCAAGGTTAGGATATGTTTTAGCATATCTAAACCAGATTAAAGTAGTGGAATGTAACTTTTTAATTAATTATTTTTGTAGATGTCGAACTTAATATCAAATTGGCGGGCAGCTAGTAGGGGCAGTCAGACACCTTTTTCAGGAGGTAGCCACACTTGATATGGGCATGGTGGGTGTGCATCCGGTCATGCTTTTGGGGCCAACAATGTCTACGGCTCCTGCGTCATCGACTTCTTTGGTGACGCATCTTGTACTAAGCATCGGGCGGACTCATCGATGGCCCTGGAGTTCTGAGGGAGCTTAACAATCTGGTGAGGCTTCCTTTGTTCAGGGAAAGGTGTCCCAGACAGGTAAGCTTACCCTATCCATTTATAAGCTTGCTTCTGGTTTCATGATGGTCAAAGTAGCATTGACATTAGTCCGTAGGCATGCTTAAACTTTCAGAACTATCACATTCCCATTAATTAGAACAAACTTACTAAGAACTTTGCTTTGAGTGCTTTGCCTCTATTGTTGTCAGTTCATGTAATCCCACAAACAAATGTTCTCTATATTAGTAGAACCACTACTATAAATGATTTAAGTTGGCATACCTAGCCTTGCAAGACAAAACTTGTTGCAGACTCACAGTGTCAAGTCATATCAACAAGTTGTAAATTTTGTTTTCACATCCCCAATTGCTATAAACTGTTTGAATTGTTGGGTGGATGTGTTGTTTTGGTTGTTATATTGTCTGCAGGTTTTAGGAAATGTTATAGTTTTAGGGGAGGTTCTGCCGAATTTCGGTAGAAAATATAATCCGTCTAATGTTAACTTTGTTTATTTGGTAGGTCAAAAAAAAAAAAAACTAGGGCCCTTGCAGACTACTTAAGACTTCACAAACCACTCGCACCACGACCGAAAGATCACCATTACATAGGATCCACGACATTGTGCGGCTGCAACAAAGAAGTAGCACAGTGCGTTGGCCACCGACATTGGCTTGATTATCAAGAACCCTTGCCCCCTCATGTGGGAGTCATGGAGAGTTGTCCCCCAAGAAGTCAAGGAAGCCATTCTTCAAGAATTATCGGTAAGAATTTTCAACCTCAAAAATTATAAATTTTAACTACTATTTATTTTTTTAGTTTTGCAGCATCATTATGAGATCTCCAACCTCGATGCCAATCAAATGCAATACATCAACAACCTTTGCTCTGGTAGGTTCACTCAATGGAAGAGCAACCTTCGCAAGCATTATGAGCTATATGACGGTCCAGAAGTCACTCTAGCAATTGGGTGCCCTATAGAGTATAATATATATTTCAATAATATTTAATCAAAAATTTTATATTTTTAAATAATATGTTAATTTTTTTCATTAATACATTTTGTTAATTCAACAGAAAAAGTAAAGACAAACTCAATCAATCGGTCGAAGAACAAACTTCTTCACCAATCCGGCTCACAACGCTTCTCTTATAGGTTGAAGGAGCGACGTAAGGTAACTGATGAGTCCATATTATATCATATATTTTACCCTAATCTTACTATTAATTTATTAGTTATTTTGGTAGAATTTTGATACTTTGTTATGTATTTTCAATGTAGGACATTCAACTTCCTCTGGAGCAAAAAGTGATCAAACAGATGAATTTTGGAGTGATTCCAATTGGAAGATTTTCTTGAGTCTTTCAAGATGATTATATCAAAATTCCATATTTTTCTACCAAGCTGTTTGACCGTGGCGATGAAATAAAGGCTCAGCGCGCAGCTTTCCCAGATTGACGTTTTGAGTATTTTGGAGGTCAAGATGACATATTTTGAAGAAGATTTCTTCTGAGGATTTTTAGGGGACGTCCTCAGCTTTCAAAAGAGACCATTTAGGACCAAATTGGAGTTGATTTGGTCAGTCAAAAGTGTAATTTTCTGAGAACTCCGAAGATTTCCCATTCTTGAAACTCGTCTCCAGCCCTTTGCAAATCTACTCCGTCCACCCCTTCTCTTTTAACTTCGTGAACAATGGCTAGCTCATCCAACCCATCGAACATTTGCTTAGATTTGAGTCTAAGCAGTGACCCGGTCGCGCCTCGTCAGGGTAAGGTATGGTGCCCGTCTTTCTTATCTTCCCATGGCCCTCTTACAGATGAGGACTCTGTGATGACGGATCCCACAACGGCTACGATAGTGGCTCGGAACCTCCTCACTCCCAAAGACAGTCAGCTGCTTTCAGGACGGTCCGATGAGTTGGCCGTTCAAGAATCCCTGGCTCTGAGTGTTCAGTGCGCTGGCTCTGTGTCCAACATGGGCCAACGCCTTCTTGCTCGCTCCCGTCAGGTTGAATCCTTGATGGCGGAGGTGGAGAGTCTTAAGCAGGAGATCAAACAGCTTAAGTACGAGAACCGAAGTTTGCACGTGCTTGCCAACAATTATTCGTCAGGCATGAAGAGGAAACTTGACGAGCTTGATGACCGTCAAAGGCTTGCAGCTTTCTTCCAGAGACACCTCTTTCCTGGGTCATCCAGTGTTCCACCAAGGTTTGGGGCCTTGAATGATCTATCATCGGTGCCTCCTGCTCCTATGCCTTCCGCTCCGATGCCTCTTGCTCCAATGCCTTCTGTTCCGAGACCTCCTGTTCCGATGCCTCCTGCTCCGATGCCTCTTGCTCCGAGAGTATTGCCACGTAGTGGGGCCTCACGTACACAACCTTTGTAAAGGCTCCATCTTTCTGCCATGTTTAGATACAATTGTAATTTATCGAAAAAAAATCAATGAACAAGCAAAAGTTTTATTTACTGTATTGGGTTGCCTCTCAAGTAGCGCTTTCTTTTACGTCTTGCAGCCGGACGAAGAACCCAATCACTCCAGGATATGTTCACGAATCGGATGAGAACTCCAAGTCATGAACTAGTACCTAAAACAAGAAACAAAACAAATTTAAGTATCTGGAAAAATAAAAACAAACGAAAATAAAACAATCCAAGGGATTAGCAAAGTTGCTAATCCCCGGCAACGGCGCCAAAATTTGATGCGAGAATTATACGCGCACAAATTAAACCCTCTTTTTGACAATTGTAGTATGGATGTAAGTAGGGATCGTTCTGGACCGGGGATTAGGAGGGATTGTTAACCACTTGACTTCAAAAACGTAAAAACAAGTTTAAAACACTATACGAAACTCGAAGAATGCAAAATTCAAAATAAGATGGATTAAGACTAAAACTTTAACGAAATAGGGGGGAATTGGATTTGGACGAATCTAAAATAAATACTTGGAAACAAAACAAATTGTGAATATGGATTTGACGGAAATGAATGGATGGGAAGCTAGCTAAGGGGTTCATCGCCACACATGTTATACTTGCATACAAAACGATTTCTAATTACTTTTCAATAAACCATGAATTCTCAACGCCCCGGGTTAATTAGGTCCGCTTAAATTAACCGTCAAGTTTTCCTTAAGTTAATGAATTGGATGATTGCATACGACAATCCAAAGCATTCCTCACAAGTTCCCTACATGAACTGCATAATAGAGATACAAGCAAGAATCATTAAGCATCATGAAAACTATAAGTGTTGACGAGGCATTCGTTACTATGATTGCATGAAACTTATGCCAAGAATATGTTTAACGCGATTGTTTATAAGCAACCTCCACTACTTGTGAATATAAGTTCATAACTATTACGTGAAACTCACTTATATTCTAGCGTCAAATTCATGCATGAAAATTAAGTGTTCATTCTTAATAAACATACATAAATAGGTTATCAATCAAACAGTTAAACAAATTGAATTCATAACTTATGAAACGTAATTAAAAGTAATCAAATCATATTACAAACATAAACATAGTTTCGAATCACCCCCTAGCTAATGGGGGTTTAGTTCCTCATAACTTTGAAATCAAAGAAACACCTAAACATTCCAACAACTCAAAACTTGAATTGTATGAACGTTTAAGCACTCTTTTCTTCCATTTCTCATACGTACAAAACAAAGAGAATTAAAATGAAACTTTGAAATCAAAGAAACACCTAAACATTCCAACAACTCAAAACTTGAATTGTATGAACGTTTAGGCACTCTTCTCTTCCTCGTTGTTGTAGCACAAGGTTTAAGGATAGGTTGGTTGGGGGGATGGAAGTGTTGGGGAATTATGGAAATGGATGAGGATTGGTGGAAATGGAAGATGGTTTTTGGATTCTAAGGGAGAGAAACTCAAGGCTAGGGAAGTGTTTGTGGTGTGTTGTGTTGTGAATGAGATGATCTTTGAATGAATGAATGCAAGGGTATTTATAGGAGGAGTGGAGATGTATATGGCTATTTGTTTAAGGTGTTTGTGGTTGCAATGATGAAGAATTGCATGTGGAAATAAAAGGGAAAATGTGGTGAAATGATGAAGTAGGAAGGTGGAAATGCATGTGAGATGTTGGAAAGGAAATGGGAATATGAGTAGGCCATGGCATGGGAGTTGTTTTGTTGGTGTAAATGTGCCATGGTTGCAATGATGAAGAATAAAGGGTGCATGTGGGGTGGAAGTGATGAATGCAAAGTGAATGAATAATGAAATGAGTTAAAGAGGGAGAATGTGGTGAAATGATGAAGTAGGAAGGTGGAAATGCATGTGACTTGTTTGTGGAATAAAGAATGAATGGTGGAATGATGAAGTGAATGCATGTGGAATTAAAGAGGGAGAATGTGGTGAAATGATGAAGTAGGAAGGTGGAAATGCATGTGGGTTGGAAGTGATGAAGAAAATGCATGTGAAGGGTTTGAAAGAGGTGGGTGTGCATGTGAGTTGAAATGCATATGTTTAAATGGTTGAAATGTGTAGATAATTATGAGTATGATAAGTGATAAATGTATGGTTATGATAAGTGAATGGTGAATGATATGTTAAGTGATAAATGAATGATATGTGGTGAGTGATAAGTGAATGGAAGTGATAAGTGATAAGTGTATGTTATGATAAGTGAATGGTTTGATAAGTGATAAATGAATGATATGTGGTGATAAATGAATGATATGTGGTGAGTGATAAGTGAATGGAAGTGATAAGTGATAAATGTATGATATGATAATTGAATGATATGTTAAGTGAATGATATGATAAGTGAATGCTTTAAGTGTTTAAAAATAGGGAACAAAACCCTTCCTTGCATGGCAAGGAACGGAGACACAAGGAAACACACGACAATGTCCTAAGGTTGCAAGGAATGTTGTTTTTGTGTTCTAAAATGCGTAGGAGTTTTCAATGATGCTTAAACATGAGGTCTTTTAGGATTTAACTTTCCTACTTCAAGTCTTTAATTTCGTCCATCCTCTTGGCTCCAAGCATATGATATCCATTCCAATCTCTAATTTGCTCCAAAAGGCTCCAAAAGGCATCCTTTTGCATACCTTGCCCTTAGAACCTGAAAACACACAAAAGAAGCATAAAGGACTAAAATAACTAGAGAAACATAACGTAAATGCACGAGAACAAGCCATTTAAGTCGCATGAATATGCTCTTATCAAATACCCCCACACTTATCTTTTGCTAGTCCTCGAGCAAAACAGAAAGAAAAACAAAACAACACGAAACGAAACAAAACAAGTAAAACACAACCTAAACCTTCCAACAACTGTCTTAGGGATTTCCAATGCACATGACATGTTAAAAATCATCATTCTCACAGATTTTAGTCATCTTCACACTTAAGTACATTCTTAATTATAGTCACCATATACTAGTTCACAATTAAGCATTTAAAACCATGTTTTGAATGTAGTAACATGCCTTAGAGAATTTGCTCAATTCCTTACAAGATATGCACTCAATTTTCACTCAGAATTTCTAACAACATACCCTAATCTAGTCATATGTGAGAAGATTGATGTAAACATGAAAACGAACACTCACATATATATATCACAAAGAACGCAATTTCTGGAGTTAATAAGCATGTTTAGATATGATCTCATGAATGGAATGCTACTACTTAGACGCGAGAACCAGTGACACCATATGCTCATACCAAATTCAAACTCCACAATTGAAATGCACAACACTCAAGATAGAAGTCAAGGGTTGTAACGGGGTTTGGGGTATTGGCTCACAAGGAAAGGTAGGGATAAACAAAAGTTCTTTAAACAATAGCAAGCAAAGTAATGAAATTAAGGCTTAGAATTCACTTGGTATGCAGAAATCAACTTTTAGACATAAGGGGGAGATTCAACAACTCTTAGGGCCTAATTTATTGTTTTGGGCCCTTACTTCAACAAACAATACTTTTCAACTTTTTTTTTTTCTTTTTTTCTTTTTGGCCGTGCCTATGGCACATCAACTCATATAAACACTCTTTCCCCCACACTTATTTTCTGCAATACCTTAATCAAAAGGAAATCATTGCTTATTATGCTTCAAGAACAAGGGTAAGGATGGTCATATTCTAGGCTAAGTGAGGATAATTGCGGGTTAACAAAGAAAATAGGCTACACAATGCTCAACGGGGTTAAATCCTACAAAACAAATAAAATTGGGAAATATGGCAATTTGGCTTTGGTGGTGGTCACTACACAACTTCTTCTTGAATATGTGTTATGCAAATCAATAACATGCTTTGAATGAAATGGGCATGAGTTCTAGCATTTGGAACTATATGATGAAACGCTTTCTAAGTAGTAACCAAGCAAAGAATAATGAGATCATGCAACGACTTTGGAAAACAATAATGCACAGATTTTAACTCTCCAAAGAACGTTATAGGCTCAAGTCTTTCAGGGCTGTAGCGTTTGTTTGAGTTCCTTCCTTCAGGCATGTTACAAAAACGAATTTTTCTTTTATGATTGCATGTGAAGTCATACATTATAACCATAACCAAGCATATACCAAGAGTAAATCAAACTTTTCTCTATGTTTATAACTCTTTTTAACAGTCATGCAATTAGAAACCAAATCCTTATCATTGTGTTGGAAGGTGACCTATGACACAAAAACGACTCAAAACACTCTTTTTAGGCTTTTCAAAACATGTTTTTCAAATTTTTATGTGATTTTCAAATTTTTAAGTCAAAACACACTAAACACACTTAAAAACAGCAAGAAACAACATTTGAAGTTATGGTGGATAAAATCCTACGAATTTGCATTAAAACACTTTAGTAACTCCCCCACACTTAAATCAAACATTGTCCTCAATGTTAAAAACCACACTAAACACAAACAAACATATAAACAGCAATTAAACATACTAAACATGGCAGAATGTATCTAACAAAGAGAAGAGTTTAGAGATGCAAATCTGGTTATGGAGTTTTCGTTCCATCTTCTCCTTGGTGATTGCAGTGAGGCTTGGATCTTTGTGATTCCACAGGCTTACTCTTGAACTGCGCTGCTCCCATCGTTGATTTTCCTTTGTGCTACTCTTGAACTGGGCAGCAGGCTTCCTTTGGTCTCCCCCGAAGGTCTGAGCTTCCTCCTCTTATCTGTTTCTTTGTTCAATCTCTCCAATTCGTATTGAAGAGGGTTAGAGGATAGCTCAGCAAAGCTAGGTAAGCAACCAGGGAATAGAGTCCAGATAGACTCCAAGTACCGGCTGATTGCTTCTTTCACTTTGCCATGCAAGTAATATCAAGGACAAAGGAAAAGACAGGGAAAGAGCATGATATGAGATACCTTTGCTTTTGCCCTTTATGATATGAGATACCTTTGTTTTTGAAGAAGCGGTGAATGAATCAACACATGTATTTGTGGTGCTGTTTCCTCCTGGGTCATCTGTACTCCAGGCATCTGGTATCATCTTTGGGGAAGAAGAAAGAATGGAGTATTTCGAAAGGCTTTGCTGGGAGTGCGCCCTCAGAGGTGAGGAAGAGTTGGGCATTTTCTTCAGTTCTGTCTTGCCATAAAATATGAAGGTCGACATATATAGGGAATTCAATAGCAAGTGGTACTGTTCTTTTACCCTTGTCGACAAACGTTTTGATCCCGCAAATCTGGCTTTTTGGAATAGTGACGACTCTTCGATCTTTGAAGACGTCTCTTCGATAAAGCTACACGCTTTTTCTGAAAAGCAGATAAAGCGTCGCCGAACTTTGCGCTTGTCGGCTAAAGACGTGTAGTTGCGATGATGGCCTCCACGTGTTGAACGCGTTTTCTGAAAAGCCGAGGGAGCGTCGCCGAACTTTACGCATGAACTTCTGGCTTTTTGAATCGGTGGACGCGTTGCCTTGGCTTTTTATAGAGCTATCGATCACCGCCAACTTAAACACTCTGAAGATTTCCCATTCTTGAAACTCGTCTCCAGCCCTTTGCAAATCTACTCCGTCCACCCCTTCTCTTTTAACTTCGTGAACAATGGCTAGCTCATCCAACCCATCGAACATTTGCTTAGATTTGAGTCTAAGCAGTGACCCGGTCGCGCCTCGTCAGGGTAAGGTATGGTGCCCGTCTTTCTTATCTTCCCATGGCCCTCTTACAGATGAGGACTCTGTGATGACGGATCCCACAACGGCTACGATAGTGGCTCGGAACCTCCTCACTCCCAAAGACAGTCAGCTGCTTTCAGGACGGTCCGATGAGTTGGCCGTTCAAGAATCCCTGGCTCTGAGTGTTCAGTGCGCTGGCTCTGTGTCCAACATGGGCCAACGCCTTCTTGCTCGCTCCCGTCAGGTTGAATCCTTGATGGCGGAGGTGGAGAGTCTTAAGCAGGAGATCAAACAGCTTAAGTACGAGAACCGAAGTTTGCACGTGCTTGCCAACAATTATTCGTCAGGCATGAAGAGGAAACTTGACGAGCTTGATGACCGTCAAAGGCTTGCAGCTTTCTTCCAGAGACACCTCTTTCCTGGGTCATCCAGTGTTCCACCAAGGTTTGGGGCCTTGAATGATCTATCATCGGTGCCTCCTGCTCCTATGCCTTCCGCTCCGATGCCTCTTGCTCCAATGCCTTCTGTTCCGAGACCTCCTGTTCCGATGCCTCCTGCTCCGATGCCTCTTGCTCCGAGAGTATTGCCACGTAGTGGGGCCTCACGTACACAACCTTTGTAAAGGCTCCATCTTTCTGCCATGTTTAGATACAATTGTAATTTATCGAAAAAAAATCAATGAACAAGCAAAAGTTTTATTTACTGTATTGGGTTGCCTCTCAAGTAGCGCTTTCTTTTACGTCTTGCAGCCGGACGAAGAACCCAATCACTCCAGGATATGTTCACGAATCGGATGAGAACTCCAAGTCATGAACTAGTACCTAAAACAAGAAACAAAACAAATTTAAGTATCTGGAAAAATAAAAACAAACGAAAATAAAACAATCCAAGGGATTAGCAAAGTTGCTAATCCCCGGCAACGGCGCCAAAATTTGATGCGAGAATTATACGCGCACAAATTAAACCCTCTTTTTGACAATTGTAGTATGGATGTAAGTAGGGATCGTTCTGGACCGGGGATTAGGAGGGATTGTTAACCACTTGACTTCAAAAACGTAAAAACAAGTTTAAAACACTATACGAAACTCGAAGAATGCAAAATTCAAAATAAGATGGATTAAGACTAAAACTTTAACGAAATAGGGGGGAATTGGATTTGGACGAATCTAAAATAAATACTTGGAAACAAAACAAATTGTGAATATGGATTTGACGGAAATGAATGGATGGGAAGCTAGCTAAGGGGTTCATCGCCACACATGTTATACTTGCATACAAAACGATTTCTAATTACTTTTCAATAAACCATGAATTCTCAACGCCCCGGGTTAATTAGGTCCGCTTAAATTAACCGTCAAGTTTTCCTTAAGTTAATGAATTGGATGATTGCATACGACAATCCAAAGCATTCCTCACAAGTTCCCTACATGAACTGCATAATAGAGATACAAGCAAGAATCATTAAGCATCATGAAAACTATAAGTGTTGACGAGGCATTCGTTACTATGATTGCATGAAACTTATGCCAAGAATATGTTTAACGCGATTGTTTATAAGCAACCTCCACTACTTGTGAATATAAGTTCATAACTATTACGTGAAACTCACTTATATTCTAGCGTCAAATTCATGCATGAAAATTAAGTGTTCATTCTTAATAAACATACATAAATAGGTTATCAATCAAACAGTTAAACAAATTGAATTCATAACTTATGAAACGTAATTAAAAGTAATCAAATCATATTACAAACATAAACATAGTTTCGAATCACCCCCTAGCTAATGGGGGTTTAGTTCCTCATAACTTTGAAATCAAAGAAACACCTAAACATTCCAACAACTCAAAACTTGAATTGTATGAACGTTTAAGCACTCTTTTCTTCCATTTCTCATACGTACAAAACAAAGAGAATTAAAATGAAACTTTGAAATCAAAGAAACACCTAAACATTCCAACAACTCAAAACTTGAATTGTATGAACGTTTAGGCACTCTTCTCTTCCTCGTTGTTGTAGCACAAGGTTTAAGGATAGGTTGGTTGGGGGGATGGAAGTGTTGGGGAATTATGGAAATGGATGAGGATTGGTGGAAATGGAAGATGGTTTTTGGATTCTAAGGGAGAGAAACTCAAGGCTAGGGAAGTGTTTGTGGTGTGTTGTGTTGTGAATGAGATGATCTTTGAATGAATGAATGCAAGGGTATTTATAGGAGGAGTGGAGATGTATATGGCTATTTGTTTAAGGTGTTTGTGGTTGCAATGATGAAGAATTGCATGTGGAAATAAAAGGGAAAATGTGGTGAAATGATGAAGTAGGAAGGTGGAAATGCATGTGAGATGTTGGAAAGGAAATGGGAATATGAGTAGGCCATGGCATGGGAGTTGTTTTGTTGGTGTAAATGTGCCATGGTTGCAATGATGAAGAATAAAGGGTGCATGTGGGGTGGAAGTGATGAATGCAAAGTGAATGAATAATGAAATGAGTTAAAGAGGGAGAATGTGGTGAAATGATGAAGTAGGAAGGTGGAAATGCATGTGACTTGTTTGTGGAATAAAGAATGAATGGTGGAATGATGAAGTGAATGCATGTGGAATTAAAGAGGGAGAATGTGGTGAAATGATGAAGTAGGAAGGTGGAAATGCATGTGGGTTGGAAGTGATGAAGAAAATGCATGTGAAGGGTTTGAAAGAGGTGGGTGTGCATGTGAGTTGAAATGCATATGTTTAAATGGTTGAAATGTGTAGATAATTATGAGTATGATAAGTGATAAATGTATGGTTATGATAAGTGAATGGTGAATGATATGTTAAGTGATAAATGAATGATATGTGGTGAGTGATAAGTGAATGGAAGTGATAAGTGATAAGTGTATGTTATGATAAGTGAATGGTTTGATAAGTGATAAATGAATGATATGTGGTGATAAATGAATGATATGTGGTGAGTGATAAGTGAATGGAAGTGATAAGTGATAAATGTATGATATGATAATTGAATGATATGTTAAGTGAATGATATGATAAGTGAATGCTTTAAGTGTTTAAAAATAGGGAACAAAACCCTTCCTTGCATGGCAAGGAACGGAGACACAAGGAAACACACGACAATGTCCTAAGGTTGCAAGGAATGTTGTTTTTGTGTTCTAAAATGCGTAGGAGTTTTCAATGATGCTTAAACATGAGGTCTTTTAGGATTTAACTTTCCTACTTCAAGTCTTTAATTTCGTCCATCCTCTTGGCTCCAAGCATATGATATCCATTCCAATCTCTAATTTGCTCCAAAAGGCTCCAAAAGGCATCCTTTTGCATACCTTGCCCTTAGAACCTGAAAACACACAAAAGAAGCATAAAGGACTAAAATAACTAGAGAAACATAACGTAAATGCACGAGAACAAGCCATTTAAGTCGCATGAATATGCTCTTATCATTTTCACGATTCAAGTTTATTTTCAAGGTGGTTTCTATCTATGTTCTTAATAATATTTTGTTTTATGGTTGTTAGTAACTAGTTTCGTTTGCTAGGGCGAGGTCATGATCCTTAGCAAGAATATGTAGTCTTTTTTTAATTTTCTTATGAATTTATGCATGCAAGTTTTGGATTGTTAATCACTATGCTTTAAACTATCTATTTGTTTTAGTGATTCGCAACCATTAGAATATTTAAAAAAGTAATTTGATGCAATTTTGGCCGAGGGTTGTCCTTAAAATTGACGCTGGCTTTTTGTGGTTAATATGTTTAACTACTTAGGATGGACGACAGTCTTAGGAGTTATATGGTTTTTCAAAAGGTTTTCACAAAACTTAATGAGTCTTGCATGTTCACATTCGATCTGGACGCCACGGACGGGTCGCATGTTAGATATACATTTTATGTTGGAGGTTCCAAGTAGGGCATACTTTAGGAAAACCTAATCTTCAAAATATGCATGTCTAATTCATAAGGAATTAGAAGAACTACGCAAGATTGTTAGGGTGACGGCTGAACCCTAGGTTTTACAAATTGACTTTCTTTAAATTGTTCTCTAGTTAATTTCTTTAATTGTTTTATTTTAAAATTCGTTTTTATTATATTAAATTCTAGAATCAACATTTTTCAAACTTTGTTTTCAATAATTAATTAAGAGATGGTTTTATACATAAATTATTCATTCAATCCCTGTGGAGAACGACCTTGCTTAAGTCGTTATACTACGACAACCTTGTACTCTTGCAAGTATTTTTAAATGTTTTTATCCCTACTTTTGTAGGTGGTAAAATCCCTATCAGTAACCGTATATTTATTTTACGTTTTCAATCTTTTTGCTTTTTATTACACAATTGGTAATCTATGTTAACACTTTTTAAATTTTTTTCAAGGGGGTCAAAGTTTCCTGAAATCAACATGTTTAAAGAGAAGTACGTTCGGCCCAGGTATGAGTTGACAGAGCAACTTCATGTAGGTTATTTCAATTTTTTTAATATTCAATTAGTATTAATATTAATTACATGTATATTCAAATTAATTTGTTTATTTCATTTTTCTAGTCCATCATGGTGGGGAAGGGCTAGACCGTTCTGGAGAAGGTGGCTTCCCAGCTTCCCCTAAAGATCCCAATCGAGGAGGTGGTTACCCCTGAGGATGCTGGTTTTCAGATCATGACAGACCCACTTGATCATACCCTCGCTCGTTGGCATGAGAATGTTCACCAGGGGCATGGGAAAACCCGCCTTCAGGACTCGTCTGCCTCATCCTCCAGGCAAAGAATAGAAGAGGTTGAAACACTAACATCTAAAGTGGCGGACCTGAAGGAGTGCATTGCAACCCAAAACAATTTGATGAACCAAATTTGTTGCACGCTTCAAATCTCTGGCATTCACTTCCCTGACGTTGAACCACCTCTATAAACGATCTCCTAGCCCCCCGCCGCTGCAGCTATGACCTCCCAGCCCCTCGACACAGCAGCAACACCACCAGCTGGTGATTGTGATGTCAAGGACTACCTATTTTAGTTTTGTTTTAAATTGTTTTCAAATTTAAAAATACTTTTTTTCCATTGTATGTACATTTACAATAATTTTTTAATTCAATATTCTTTTACATTTACTATTTTTAATTTCATTAAATTCATTTTTACATAAAACAATATTAGCAACATTCAAAAGGAAAAAGAAATTAAATAATAAATTATTTAAAAAACTATTTTTAAAATCTTACAGCGACGGCCTCTATATCCGTCGTGCAAGAGTTTAGGGGTCAAACCCTGGTTTCGTCGCTTCGGTACACACAACGACCACCAGTTCCATCGTGCAATCTTCATTTTGCGCAACGAATAGTTTCCCTCCATCTCGTTCTTGACATCACGAGCTTTGCACGACAGAATTTGTGGGACGCTCTCTTCACCACCCAATGTTTCCGATGACAGTTTTGGCCTTTGCGTGATGCTTTCCCCTTCGTCATCCAAGAAGTTATTCTTAGTAGTGTTGTGATTCGCACGTGATCCTTTTTAAATGATATGAAAGAATAAAACACAACCTAACTACAAGGTAGTTAAGTAATTAGGAAGAGAATAAAAAGGAACAAATTGATATCACCCCTTTGAAGAGGTAGGATACAATTGTGTATACACACACACACACACACACACACACACACAAGAGGTAAAATGCAAATCTAATCGATATTATGAAAATAATTACCTATTGGCTATTGCAAAGAAACAACACAATCAACACTATGATAATTGTGTCTCTATAGAAAAGGTAAAATTCATGTAACAATGCTAGGTGGACTAAATTTACAAACTAAATGGGGTGTTATCAATAAGAAATAGGCACGTTAATCATCACTTAAGTAATAATTCAATCATCAACTTCCATGTCATTTAATTTCCAAAATTAATCTACACATTTAGTCTCCTTAGCATTACTCAAATAAAAAGGGTAACTACAATCCACCTTCTGAACAGGTTGACTATCCCAACCAAAAAAAAAGGGTGGATTATGCGCTTGCTATCCCAAATCAACAATTTCAGAAACTCTCATTGAAAAAAAAAATTTCTACATATAATAAAATAAAAAAGAAAATTTTTATTTTAAGGGTGTTTTAACGAAACACTATTGTTCACTTTTAATGAAAAACCATATTTTTACCTTTCCCTAGTATTATTCACTACACCTTTATTTGTCATTTTTCATTAAAACTAAATTTTTTGGGACTTTTCGTTAGTTTTCCTTTATTTTAACCCATATAATTTCCTTCTACACTCAGCTTATTCTTTATACTCATTATTTTTAAGGGGCATTTAGACTTAAGGACCTAAAGAAGATTATTTTTTTCATTATAACCGTGATGCTTTTATAAATCTAGTTTTAGTCCCTAACTTTAAAACTCATTATCAATCTTATTAAATACCCCTACCCACTTTTATTATTTTCAAATGTTTTTCCCAAAATTCCTAATTTAATCATCAATAAGGCCTTAAAAAAGAAATTTTTATTTCTACATATCAAATTTAGTAATTTAAAATGGAAGACTTTTTAAATCATTTTGCTAATGAGAATTAAACTATATAAAAATTTATACAAACAATCACTAAACCAAACAAATAAGTTAATATGCAGACACAATAAACAATATACACTACAAAGGTACATGAATATATACATAGGTGCATATATATAGATACATATATACATAGGCAAGCCCTTTATGCAAAGGGATCCCCATTTTTTGAAAAAAAAGGGGATTAGGTGTGGGGCCCACTCTACATCAAATTTCAACGATCCAAACCGTCTATTTTGTAAGTCTCAATTCATAGACCATCCTTACAAAAATTCAATTCAATCCAAAGTCATTTGCCTATTTAATTATGAAGATCAAATTTCATTGTTTCTTGTATAACAAAGTATTCATTCATTTCTTTGAACCTAATTAGATATCTTAAATATTCCCGATTTGGCTAATATTTTGCAAGGATGATTTATGAGGTACAACTTAAAAAATAGATGGTTCGGATCGTTAAAATTCAATGTGGTGTGGACTCCACAACTAATCTCTATTTTTATAACAAAAAAAAAAGGGTATCCCTTCCCTTAAAGGATTCCTATACATAGGTTCATATGTATAGGTACACAAATGTACATATAGGTGCATATATATATAGGTAACATATATACATAGGTTTCATGTGTATAGATACACAAATGTATATATAGGTGCATATATATCGGTACATAAATATATATTTATGTACATATGCACAGGCACACAAATTATGTATGCATATATATACATGCAAATAAACATATATGTACTGTTACCACTTAAGCAATTTTTGTACCCATATTGAATACAAATTAAGTAAAAATCTTCTATTTATAATACTAAAAATAAAACAAAACAAAAGTTAATAATTATTAGCTAGATTTTGGGTGACATACAAAGTCAAAGGACCAAAATCAATATTTAATCTTACACCCAACTTTAATGAAAAATTGATCTTATTTAGGGATTATAATTTAGTTTCCTTTATTTTTAATTAAACTATCAATATCTCTTTAAATCCAAATTTCCTACATAAACTACCCTTACAAACCTTCATGCACAAAATCAGTGAGACTTTGAAACAATGTAAATTGTCAAGTTTGTCTTTACACCCATTTGAAAAAACCAAAACCAAAATCAAAGCATTCTTTCCTCTGACGTTCTCTCCTTCCAACAATTGTTTTTTATAGAGTCTTCATCACTCGATACAACGTTGCTCTCGATATATCCCAGGTTGCTTTGTGTGACCATGTCAAACAAGTTATCAATTCAAAGGAGTTCCATCTATTTACTTGGAAGCCCAAGGTTTTTAGGTTCTCTTCTCTCAATACAAAATAAATCAATTTTTTTGTGTTTCTAAATTATTAAGTTTAAAATGTTTTTTTAAGTCATTTTTATCAAAGTCTTACATATGAAAATAAATAATTTTTCTTATATGAAATTAGGTCACATTTTTTAGCATCGCCCCAAAGCTCAAAAATATCAAAACCGGCCTTGGAAATGAGGAGCATACTGTAAGCATGCACATATACGTATTTGAATAGAAACAAGCTGCAAGCCTACAAATCGACTCAACTTTCAACTTTTTCAAGTGACAAATTGCAACCTGTAAGTTAGACTTGTAATTAAATACAGAGAGTTTTAATGAAAAGCCCATGGTATTGTTCACTTTAACGAAAAACCACATTTTTACACTAAAAAGTCAAACCTAGTACTATCCACTTTACTCTTTATTTTGTCTTTGTCATTAAAACTCAAAGTTTTTAAGCCCCTTTCATTAGTTTTCCTTTAAATGGGAGTTTTAACAAAAAGCCCGCGGTGCTGTTCACTTTAACGAAAAACCCTTTTTATTAGTTTTCCTGCTAAATGTTACCCTATTATTTTCATTAGTTTTCTTTTAAATAAAATAGAAAAGTTGATTGATACCCAAATATTTATTATTTTTCGATTTAGAGCCTTTGACCATTTATGCCACTTATGATAACTTCCCTTTGGAATTGAATTCCTTCCTGAGCAAATGATGGGGATCCTCATGATCTACTAACACGAGTCGTTAGATTTTGATCTAATGGTTACAAACAAGAGGTTCCTCTAAAAGTTATAATAATTGTAACCGTTAGATCAAAATTTAACGGTCCGTGTTAGTGGATCATGAGAATCCCCACCATTTGCTTAGGAGGGGATCCAATTCCTTTCCTTTTATGTGCGGTGCAAATTGATGTTTCTATTTCTATTTTTCATTTCCAATTTGCCCATAAAGTTAAAATGGTTAGAAGCATGATTAGGGTAACACTTAGCAGATTTATTGCTATCGTTATTTAGATTCCCAATTATTTTTTTCTTTTTAAGGAATGTTGGGTTAAACCAAGTAGTCATACCCATTTGACCTGGCATTCGTGTCATGTTTTTCGTGTTTGTGTTGATTTTGCGTTATAGCCAAGATCTTAATGGGTCATGTTGTGTAACGCCTATTAAAAAGAACGAGAGTATGACCCCCAAACTCGACCTGTTAATATTAACAAGTAATATGACCCGACTTGTTATCTGTTAAAAAAATATATTTTAAACCAATAAATAATCAAATGAAAAATATAACACCGAATTAGTATATGCATATCACATTGTTACATAAATATTACTTCAAAACATAAAAAACAACATTTGTCTTTCAAGTATCACATAAATAATAATTAATGTAGAAGTGGAAAAAAATAATATGCAAACGCTTGTAATGACAAGCTTTACAACTTTCATGAAAGGATCAACTTCCAAATTCACTTGTATAACACATAAACTATAGATCAAAATTTAACCAATGATTGTCGTTTACATTTATACTCCATTCTTCTCACCAAATTTTGTTTTTTTTAAAACATAAACTTTTAGAGAATGCAGGAATATGAACGGTTCAGATCGTTGATGTTATGTTCATAGTTTTACTGTTAGTAAAAATATTGCTCGAAGTTTGTAAAGTCTAAAAACTATATAACATCGACTCATATTTCAATTAACCGTAAATATCAGAACATGATATCAATGATCCAAATTGTTCATTTTTTCTATATCCGCTAAAAAGATCATGTTTTTAAAAAAGAAAATCTGAAAGAAAATAAAATTTCGGTGAGAAGAATAAAGCATAAACGACAATCGACGGGTAATTATAAATCTAAGGTTTATGAATTATACTGATAAATTTTGGAATTGGCCCTTGACGAAAGTTGTAAAGCTTGTCACTACAAGTGATTTAATATTCTTTTTTACATTTTTCACACTCTTCAATAATTATTATGAATTTCATTAATTTTGCACTCAAATAATAAACACTATTCATGGTGGTTTGGAGGGTTTTAAATATCTAAACAACGATGTAACCATCATCAAAACGTAGATGATGCAATCATGAGGGATTATATATTCTTTCACATTTCACACTTGTACAAAAATTAATTTTTATTTATATTGGACTCCCTAAAAATATTATTCACAAGGCTTTGTAGGGTTTTAAAAATTCAAACGATGATGTACCCATCTCAAAGCGTGGATAATGTGATCATGAGCTTTTGCATATTTTTTTTCACATTTTTCTCACTTGTAAATTAATTATTATAATTTTTTAATGTGTTGGTTATTTTTAAATTACTTTGACATTTTTATTTTTAATGTGTTTTATAATATTTTAATCCCACTTTTAAGAAGATAAAATATTTATGAGTATGATTTTATGTGAAAGAGTAAAAACTTTGTTGGATTGTTGACTCCAAAGTTGAAAGGCTATTTTTTTTTTCTATACTAATACTATACTAGTTGATTTAATTTTGGGCAACATGTCAAGTAAAAGTTATCTCAACAATGATAATAAAAAACTCTCATAATAAAAATAAATAAATAAATAAAACTTAAATTTTTTAACTTATATAGAATAAGTTAAAAAAAACTTATATATAATAATAATAAAATAATACATATTTAATATTGTGACAGCCCGTCCCAGATTATTTGTACCGTAGGTGTGAAATGACGGTTTTGCCCCTAGTGGTTATGTTTCGTTATGTGGTTGTTTTGGGGTCTTGGTTGGCTGCATCTGGACCACACACACACCCACACTCTCCCTCATCTCCTTCCATGTCCCGTGCCTCTCTCTCTATCTCTCCCTTCTTCTTCTTCGCACGGACAAGACCAAAAACCTATGAAAACGTTGTAGATCGAGGTGGAAAACTATACCTTTGTGTTCGTGAGGTTCATACGAGTTCAACCATACCCATTTCAGGTAGCAAATCCTTCGATTTCATGTCAAACCATGGAACCCCGATTTTGATCACTATTCATGCATGCGTGAAATGTTGTTTTTCAGGGAATTTGAAGCTTGAAGGAAGCTTAGTGAGGTCCTTAGGAAGCTCAGGTTGGTTCGTTGGAAGGTTTTGGATGTCGGCATCGTGAGTTGCAAGTTTGGCCGGATTTTGTGAAGTTTCTCCGGCGAGATTCCGTGAATTTCAGGGCTCGAAAGTGGTAAGATTTCGTTCTATTTGTTGTAAGCTTCATTTTGGTACCAATTTCATGAAATTTGGTTGAAAAACGAGTGAGAAACGAAGGTTTGAAGTTTTTTCGGTTTTCCGGCAACGGCGACGGCATCGGAGGTGTGCCGGAAAAGATGACGAAATATTTCGTCAGTTTGGACGGAATATTCCTAACGGCGTTAGGTTAACTTTAACGGAATTTGTTAGTTTTAACGGAATATTCCTGACGCCGTCAGTGTGCCTGGCACGTGGCCACGCGTGGCCGGTGCGTCTAGCCGTGCCTTGGCCGGCGCATGGAGGCGTGTGAGACGTCAAAAAATTATTTTAAAAATTTGGGGATGTTCATGAGGTTAAGTAGATCATGTTGGTGTATTCATACACCCCATTTGAGCATTGTATGAGAAGTTATTACCTAGTTTTGGTTATGTGCTTTAAATTAACGTTTTTATAGTTGTTTCGCATATAGGTGAGACCTATCCTGAGGACGAGGGCAGTCACTCGAGGCAAGGGGGTTACGACCCTTCTACATACCAGTGAGTGGGCTTTTGGTTTTCCGTATATACTTATATACTTTTGGTTTTTCCAGAAAATGAAATGGAATGTTTATATGTTTTAAATGTCATGCACAGCGTTTGCCTATTTATTTATGCATTGGTAGTTGCATATATGTATGTTTGGTGTTGCAGACGCACAGGTAAGTGCCAGGTAAGTTATAGTTTATAGTTGTGACGTAGTAGTTATGTGTTATGCATAGTGAGCTCATAACCTGCACCCCCGGTGTTAGTGCTCCTGCCCAGAGTAGGGCACAATCCTTCACGTGATGTTCACCTCCCGCACCATACGCTCATCTTGGATCCAAGTTAGGTGCACAGTCCTGTTGTACAGACCACTTTAGATGGTTCTGACACGTAGGTGACCCGCGATTATTCACCTAATATTCACGTGATCGTAACACTTGAGCGTATTTATTTACACCCAGTCCTGTCGTACATACCACTTTAGGTGGTTCCGACTCGTGTGCAGGTATAGTTAGTGAGTTGGAGATTTGAGCTCTAGATTCAGCTGTACAGGTTACTGTAGACATCGAAATTTCAGTAAAACAAATGTTCACCAATGCATTAAAGTTTTGGCGTGTCAAGGCATACATGGCATACGCCACGTGTTGTACAAATTGTACACTTGGCGTGTGACTCAACAAAATAGGAAGAAATACCCTTGAAGGATTAAACAAGTTTTTCTTCTCATTTTGGGTAATGACAAGGCAAGTACATTTCAATCCATTGAGGATCAAAACAAGTTTTTCTTCTCATGTTGGGCAATGACAAGGCAAGCACACTTGAATCCATTACGGATCAAAGCAAGTTTTTCTCATTTGGGCAATGACAAAGCATACACATTTCAAGTTTAAAATGGTGTTAAGTGGGAAATTAGGCCATAAGTTACACCACTTCAAGTTTAAAATGGTATTAAGTGGGAAATTAGGCCATAAGTTACACCACTTCAATTTCAATATTGCATTAAGTGGGAAAATTAGGCAATGGTGCTTGGAAAGGAAAAAAATATTTTTGTGGTGGTGATTCATTCTCAAAGCCTATAAATAGGCTTCTCCATCAAGGTATCAAACATCAAGGAATTCACAAATACATTTCTCTACTCCCAAAATTAGAAGAGGAATTCCCCAAATCCTTGAAGCTTTGAAACTCCAAAGCTTCCAACCATCCAAATTCCCAAGAATTCCGAAGGATCAAGAAAGCTCTCTTCGTTCTTTGTTAAATCCTCTTTCAAGATCAAGCCCCGACGGCCCTTGAAGAAAGTGTTCATTCGTTCATCCTAAGCTCAAGCCCCAACGGCCCTTTGGATCAATAACATCAACAAATCCACACATCCAATCGTTCTTCAAGATTAAGCCCCAACGGCCCTTGAAGATCCGCTCATCCATCAACCTTCAAGATCAAGCCCAAAAGCCCTTGAAGAAATCCACACAACCATTATTCAAGATCAAGCCCCAACGGCCCTTGAAGAAAGCGTTCATCATTCATCATCCGTTCATCCTAAGATCAAGCCCCAACGGCCCTTTGGATCAACGACCTCAACAAACCCATACACCCATTCTTCAAGATCAAGCCCAACGCCCCTTGAAGATCCATTCATCAACTATTCATCCTTAGATCAAGCCCCGACGGCCCCTTGGATCAACAAACAAATCCACACATCTATTCTTCAAGATCAAGCCCAAAAGCCCTTGAAGAAAACCAACTGTTCATTCAAGATCAAGCCTAGACGGCCCTTGAAGAAAACTAACCGTTCTTCAAGATCAAGCCCAAAAGCCCTTGAAGATCCGCTCATCCGTCAACATTCAAGATCAAGCCCTGAAGGCCCTTGAAGAAACTTCCATCAACCTTCAAGATCAAAGCCACGAAGGCCCTTGAAGAAACTTACAACCGTTCATCCAAGATCAAGCCTCGACGGCCCTTGGATCAACAAATCTACATCTTACGGAGATCGAATCAGAGGACCAAATTTGAGAGAGATCGTAACCCCAAAATCATCAAACCAAAAAATATTATTTTGTACACGTTATTCTTGTTTCTTGTGTTTCAAGGAATTTTTCGTGTTCACAGTTACGTTAGGTGACTCTGATTGACATATTACATTGCATTGATTGACATTACCTAAGTTATGTACATTTTATGTAAAGGCATTCGACATGGCATATTCTGAGCATGTTTTCGATATACATGTATATTCTATTTTCTGGGAAACTATACAGGTTTTACGGCGAGAGATTATAACTTTTGATAATGAAATGATTTTGAAAAGCCTTATTTTTGCCCACTCACACTTTTTGTTTTGCGTCCCTCCAGGTTCTAGTTTGGATTGCTCTATTGGTGGCTCACGAGGAATTCACGGTATATCTGACAGATTATCACAAGTGTAGGCCCCTTCTGGGTATATTTAGTTAGTATTTGTTCCTCTAGACTGCACTTGGTTTTCTGTGCTCTGAATATTGTTTTTCACACTTACGCTTGCACATGTATGTTAATTACTCTGTGTGTAGTTTGGTTTTTATTTATTCGTACTTTTATTATTATTCTTAGCTTCCGCACTGTGCACATGGTTACGTCACTCTCACGTGACGGCCATCATACCCTGATTTCGGTCGGGGTGTGTCAAATATACTATATATATGTACTATGGCTAATGTATATAGTAAGTGTTTTTAGTAGTTTAAATTAGAAATCATCAAAATAATTTTTTCTTAACGGGTCGAAACGGGTTACTGACGGACTACCCGTGTGAAAACCCGTTCAGGACCCATTACTAACAGATTCTTAACGGGTGACCCGATAACAACTTGTTATTAATAGATTCTTAACGGGTGACTCGATAACGATCCGATTAGTTATTATGTTGACTCGAAACTTGTTACTTTTGTGTCTTTTCCGTGTCGTATTAACAAATCGTGTAAGAAGTTGCTAGATCTACTATTTGTACTCATGTTCGCATTCTCGTCTTTACAAATCAAAATAGTTTACAAGATTATTATCGCAGTTGTAAAAATAGAAAACCTATAATTTAGCAAATTAGATCTCTTTGGTTGAAACAAGACGAATGGTCAAAAGTTGAAAAAAAAAAAAAATAAAAAAAAAGAGGCTAGGTTGGGAGGATTTGGGACATGGATGCTCTTACCTTTTCTCTTTTAAGAGTGCTAATGAGTGGGAGCAACGTTTCGAAATCATTCTTCTTGGGGCACAAACAAAAAATCTCAAATTTAAAATTTAAAACTTTTGTATTCTTTTTACTCTAAAAAAATATTGTATTCTTCTTTGGCTCTAAGTTGGTCGGTCTATTATCACTTAGTACTACGGTATAGTGGTATTATTCCATACTGGTAAGTAAAAAATCTTAGGTTCAATTATCCCAAAGACGAATTTGAACTATATTATTGCTAAGTCTAGCCCACTTTCCTCACTCTTTTAATGTAGGTAATATTGTTTGTTCGAAAAAAAAAAAATTGGTTGATCGATTGAGTACTCGTGAAAGAACAAGGATCGGTTACATTTAGAGGGGAAAAAAAATATATGAGTTTATGGTTTAGTGGTAGGACTTGTTTGTGTGGGTAGGGATTTGTTTATGGTTTAATATTTGCCCTCTCAATATTTCCCGGAAAGAATCAAGAGTTGGGTGGTGGCTGCGACACCACTTCTCCATTTGGATTAATAGGGGATAAAGTTCAAGAGAACATATATATTTGCTATAACTATATACATATGCTATGGATTTGTTTGAAAATAATAGCGTAACAAGCATGGCTGTTGCATGGAGAGTTCTAGGTTAGTCTTCCCGGTGTCGCAAAAGGTATCACATTCATAACGAGATGGTATCACGTGGAAGCCAACATGTAAATGATCAACATTAAACTCATATAATGGTAAAAGGGCACTATGAGGTTTTGTATCCTCAATAGCAATATAATGTTTAGCTATTGTTATTCTTCAATTCATTTGATCCGCCAGCCGAACATGAAGAGGAGCATGTAATAAGTAAAAATGGGTGTTTGGATATCACTATCCTATTTATATATATAGCATAGATTAAAATCCACTGACCTTTGTGATGAAAAATGCGTATGAAATATTGGAACAACAAATCAAACTTCCATATGTCATGATGACAATATCACCGCAATTCAAACTTAAGGTTACCGATCAAGGTATATTAAGGATTGGGGCTTCCGCAACACCCCATGCAGACCCATACAAAAACAGTATGACCACTGCTTCTTAAAGATAGACCAAATCCGCATTTCTATATGTGGAAGCTCAATAGTAGGGATTGGGCTTTGGCCTTATATTTCTTTTGGGTAAGGCCATGGTAAAGGGAACATACTCATAACGAGATGAGACTACAAAAGGATCCACATGCAGGGAATCCACCTCCTTGTGAGTGTGTTGTCTCATACGGCAGTCCTAGCTAATTTACAAGATAAATATTTTATTTGTTACCAAAATAACCCTAAATTAAAAATGATTAAAACAGCTTGGCTTATGCACAAATAGCAATAGTTGCTGATAAAAAAACCAATGTGCTCATCCTTGGTTTGACAATAAATTCTTGACATGTGTCAAACTAAGAAGGAGCCACATAAGGTTTTAGCAGTAGCTATATTGTTGATTGTGCAGCGGCTAAGCTTTGTTCTAAAATAAAATTGAACTTAAAAAATTCACATGGGCATTACATCTATAAGCCCAAAAATAGGGCTCGGGCAATTTTCAACTTCACGGTCAGTGAAAATGGGCAATTCCAAAGAAATGTGTTTTTCTTTTTTGGTCAAAAAAGAAATGTTCGAGGGCAAATCTGTCACAGCGAATTAAGCAGCTGCCTCCTCTACTCTGCTACACAACTTGCCAAACCGTATTGTTAGATTCTAACCGCGAGAAGGTCCCAACCAATTAAACACTTCCACGCGTCCTTCCTCATTGGACATTTCCCCGCCCTTATAAACCCGTAGCGTATCACACACGACTCACATTTCTCACAGAGCTTTCCAAACAGATTTTCCCCCCCTTTTACACACAGAAGAGAGAGCGAGAGATTTCAATGGAGTCGAGTGCGATTGTTGTTGTTGCGGATGGGATTAAGGCTACGGTGACGGTGAACGACAACAAGCCTGTTGTCGTTGCTACTGGCGGTGGTGGCGAGGCCATTGCTACATGCGGTGTTGGCGAGGCCATTGCTACATGCGACGGTGGAGATGTTGCTCCCGCTGAGACTCAGAAGACGAAGAAGCTGAAGAACAAGAATCGGATTCACGTTTCGCACACCAAGCGTCCATTCTTCTTCTACTGCAATCTTGCCAAGGTATGTATACACAGACGAAAGGACTACGGAAATGCGTTTACATTTTATCTCGCTTTCTGGGCTGTAATTCGTGTTTGGTTGCCTAGAAAGTAAAATCCCCGGGAAAGAAAATTGATCGTCGTCTGTTAAGGTTTTGGTTCTTTCTTGCACTTTTTTGTTGATTCTTGATCTGATTAATATAGATTCTGTTCATAATGTCCTTGCATTTTCTCTATCTTTCTTGGTTATTGCGTGTTTGGTTGCCTAGAAACTGTGGGAAAGAATTTTAATCGACGTTTGTTAGGGCTTTGTTAAATCTTGATATAAATTAACTATGATATGCCCTGAACTGACTCGTTAACTATTTCAGTACTTCAACTAATCTGAACTGTAAATTTGCTAATCTTCTGAGTGAGTACATATCAGAGATCTCGAACAGAAATTAATTGGTCAGTGATTTAGGTTTTGATACTTTCTTGCGTTGATTTGTTAGATCTTGATCTGATTAACCTAGATTCCATTTCTTATTTGCAATTTGCTATCTCATTAATCTGAATTGGGATTTTCTAATGGAGCTCGAGTGATTCGCTCTGAGATTAATCGGATTCCATCAAATTCTTGCTTGTATTAAGTTTTGATGTATATATTTGGTGGGGTTTGGATGTTTCTAAAGGAGCTTTCTTGAATCTGTTATTCGGTTGCAGAGGTACATCAAGCAGTACAATGCAGTTGAGCTCTCTGCATTGGGAATGGGTACCGACAACTTGTTCGATCTTCCTCCTTTCCGTTTGCATGTATATTTGTTTATGTTATTTTTCCGTCATCGACAATATTGGCTGCAGATTTCTTAGTGTTAATTAGAGCAGCCATGGTTTTAAATTTGCATCAAGTTTCAGCATTTTTTTCTAATTTGTGAAAGTTATTTGGTACAGCCATTCCTACTCTGATCACAATTGCTGAGAGTCTCAAGAGCAATGGAGTTGCTGTCGAGAAGAGTAAGTCGATATTTGACTAGTGTTTGATTTCCGGTACTGTTTTGATGAACATAATGGTTAATCCTTTGGCGATAATACTGGAACAGGCATAAGCACCTCTACTGTTGTCTCGAAGCTGGATGGCGAAGATGGACGGATTGTGTTGAAGGCTCAGGTTCGTTATTTTCTTTTGATTCACTGCTGGATTTTGTAAATACTCTCTGTTCCGAATCCTAAACTTGTCCCTCTCTCCGTCTCATAGTTGGCGATTTTGCTGGGAAAGGCTGAAGAACTTGAGGAGACCGCAGTTCCTGTGGCTGCAGCCTGATGGCATATACGATTCAGCAGAGTTTTGCGTTGAAACTTGGATGATGAGTGATAGCTGGGTAATTCATAAGCATACTAAGGAGTGATAGCTGGGTAATTCATAAGCTTCCTAATGCATGTTTTCTTACAAGCCCTTAGATAAATAAATAAATAACAAGGTTTTTGGCATCTCTCTCTCTCTCTCTCTCTCTCTCCCCCTCTCTCTCTCTCTCTCTCAAATGAGCGGTGCGCACACAGAAACTACAACACTGTTAGAAAAGTATACCCAAATATGTAAAGTTTACAGGGCAACAACTCCGATGGCTGACTGCAATGACAGCTTCGCAAGGGTCAACGCTAATACCTTCACCCCGTTAGATATATCCTGAATGGATGCATATTCTTCAGGCTTGTGGCTGTAACCTGCAAAACCAAATCTAAATGGATGCATATACTATATAGCATTCTCTACTGATTCGATCTAGCATACTCTACATGTCTAGCTACTGATTCGATCTCACATTCTCTACAGGTCTAGCTACTGATTCAATCTTTTGTTCGGTTATGTGAGTGAATGTCATTCAATGTCTATAATTACGAATTTCAAATAATTAAAAATGTGTGGCAACTGACATGCTTTGCAACAAAACTAATTATCAGACTGATTAAGATTATTAATTTCAGCAATAGAACAGTTACTTTAAATGGTTATTTCTAGAAAAAGAGAAAGGAGATTCTACCTTTGTAACATGGAATGAATATCATACCCATCGGAGAAACTCTGCAAGGATATGAAATACATGATTAGAATCTATTCGTGGCAAAAACGAATAACGGCATGCTCTTCACCGTCTGAATTTCCTCCAATTTAGTTGTATTAGCAGCCTAAGTAACCACTTGGTGGAGTATTAAAAGAATGGAACTCCGGGGAAATCATTTGCTAATAGACTTTAGATATTTAGGGAATCCTTTCTTATAGGGATAAGGTTCTCTCCCTTACCTGGCCATGAACAGTGAATTGTGGTAAGCTCGGCTAATCATGAACTTGTGGGTTAAGTTTAGCTCTTTCGATGAAGCTTCCATCGCCTCAAGTATTGATTTATCAGAAAGTGCTGGCGGATCCTGATTTATGATTTTGAATTCTGATAAGACTGACCACACATTTACTTGCAATACCGATTGCAGATTGATGGATTTTCTCAATCACAATGTTCCGCCGCTCTTCATCAATATCTCTTGTGTCTGCGAAAGGAAAAGGTATAATATACATCAAACCAAATTTTTCTACGACACATATTAAAAATCCCAAAGACTAATATCCACATGCTCAAATTATGGCCAAGAAAGGATATACGATGATCTTTTCAAACTTACAGTAAAATTGTATTTTGTGCTTGAAAAGTTAATGACAGAAAGCATACCAATTTCCAGATGTGATTTGCTTGGGGTGCTGTTGATGGCTCCAGGATGTAGCTCCAGAATACCTTTGTACAAAATGAATTTATTAATATATACCACCGACGTAAATTAAGAACAACAGCCAACGCGAGAGAGTTAGACCATGTTGAAGAAATTTTGATGGAAGTCAAAGAACTAAACCATAGTCCTGCACGTAGGTGCGAAGGAAACACAACTTACCAACTGTACCGACAATATCAACAGATCCAGATTCTAATATGTGTCTCTCAACAGCCACCACCAATTCTGCAGCTGCCAGTCCAGCATCATTTCTGGTATAATTGATTTATGAAAACAAATACGCGTCAATTGGAACTGTGCACAACTTGTGTTCTTAATGCAATGCCGGTAATAAACAGTTTTCTAAAGTTATTGGGAAATATCATGCAGACTTTGCGGGTAGGGAAGAGTTGCATATAATCTTACAACTCTTCAAAAAGAATGTTCGAGTCGTCCTCTTCTTTACAGCCTGCAAACAACTCACCTATTTGGCATTAGGACGGCACCAGCATGGCCTCCATTGCCTTCAAACTCCACCTTTAAACTTGCTGGGGCTGCGATCGCAGTTACAATGCCAATTGATACACCTGGATCAGAAAACATACATTGTTAATACATAAAATATTATGCCTAATGTCGGGAATATATACGTCAAAAAAGGCGTACCTTTTCCTCCAAAATGGGGCATTGCTCAATGCGCAATTCCACAAAACCAGAGTAGCATCCTTTTTTCAGGAACACACTCATCTTCGTGTTTAGTGTAGCCTGCGGATCCTGCAGCATCTAAGAAGGATATATTTTGACCATCAACTGTTGTCTTCAGAGCATTAGCCAGCTCCTCAATCCCAGCCATTAAGCAGCTGCACAATATGTGTTTTTCTTTTAAATATAGGGAAAAGGTAGAATGGATTTAAAACAACAACAGACGTCATTATTGAACTTCACCATCCAGAACCCAAAAAATTAAATGATAAAGACTAAAATGTTTGAAGTAGACAATTAGTGCGTTAAAGTCTGACCAGGTAATGATCCTAACCTTCCCAGGCAGCTGATTCCAAAGCGCGTAGGCTCTTCTGAGGTGAACAAGATAACTCCCAGTGATCGTTTAGGTTTGAACCCCGACCTGCCAGAGAGTCAGTAGCATAAACATAAGAGCTTTAAATACACTTCACCTTGGGAAAACCAAAAATGTGAACTTTTGATTAGGATCAGTCTGCTATCAATACATCCCAAAGGTTATTAGTAACTGAATATAATTCTCATTTCATAGGATTGGTGCCTCATCCTCGTCTCCTAGAGCTAAATCAAGCGTGCTAAGGCTACTGCTTGACCAAATCAATTAAGATTGCAATTTACGGTTCATACCAGGACTAAAGTTGCACACCTTTTTGGTACATTGATGGCTTCTATAGCACCTAGAACACCCACAACGCCATCATACCTTCCCGAGTATGGAATGGCATCAATGTGAGAAACTGTTGCAACTGCAGAAGGATCTGAGTTATAGCCTTCCCTGCATATAGGAAAGCAAGACAAAAACATGGTCAAAGAAACTTAATAGAAGTATGATATCAAGAGCAGCATATCCCAACTGAATAAGGAGGGAGGACAAAAACCGAGAACTTCCCATCTACTGGGGTAAAAGCACTTCGGAGTCGGGGTTTTCCCAAGTTTAACTGATTAAATTGGAAAACCCCAAGGTCATAGCATTACAATATTGAAATGACAAGATCGAATATGAATATAAGTTCAAAGATTAGGACATAGTACACCCACTACCGACCAAAAATGTTACCAACAGCATCCTCTCTAACAGAGAGCCCAGAGAGTCCCATCAAGTTTTTGATGAACCTGCAGTTAAACATTACCCATAAAAACAATATAAAAGACATGTCAAAGGTTAAATCTCCTCTCAAACATAAACCTTAATACAAGTGCGCGTTGCCATCATCCTCATTCTGTTATGATTTGCCATTCTGATAAATATTCGGAATTTGAATTTACCAAACTCCAATCAAGATTCTCACATTTACTCCAACTCCAACATATAAACTATAGAAACACATGAATGAGATGCAAAGTGTATGTAGCATATCAATCTATGCAAACAACAACCGCGCTACAGAATCGCGAAATTCTACAATCAAGCGAAGTATTAGCTACCCAGGAAATCCGAACGGACTTGCCGAAATTAAAGCTTAGTTGGATTGAGACTGACAAGGTGACATTCATACCTACGCGCCAATACATCCTTGTCAGTATACAAGACCCTGGTAACTGATGGGGCAGGTGTATCGGAAATAGTCGAAAGTTCATCAATCTAACAACCGAAAAACTCACAAAATTAGCTCAAATATGAGAAAATCAACAAACCCAAGTCATATGAAACAGTTAAACAAAACCCAATTAGCAGTTATAATACTAATCAAGTTTTGATTGGTTAAAGTACCTGTTTCTGCAGACTTTGAGTGCCAACTGAGAGTGAGGAAAGAGTGGTGTGAGAGGTAGAGTGTGATTCGTGAATTGGGTAGCCAGAGAAATCCTCCATTGTTTTGATTGTTGGGTCTTCATACTCATGAGCTGAGATTGCGGTGAAGGAGCAGAGGAGGAGGAGGAGGAGGAGCACAAGGACTGCAGAGTGAGTGAATTTCAGAGACACTGATTTTTTCTGGGGTTTTTGAGAAAATGATGGAATGTGGTGTTATAATTTCAGATGGCATTTTATACCTAGAATTCCATAAGAAACTAAATTATCCATGGACCATGGCTGCTAAATCTGACACTGGTTTGGTTTGGTTTGGTTTTGTTTTCATTTAGGACAAGGGTTGTCTGCATTTCGTGCCCTCCTGTTTTGTGTGGTCACGGTTAAATCACGTCAACATTTTATATTATTTTTTTCTAAAGATAACAAAACAAAAATAAATAATAATATAAAATGTTGACGTGGCTTAACTGTGACCACACAAATAGAAGGACACGCAAAGACACCGAAAGTAAGAGGGCAGAGAAGTCTTTTGGTTTATAGTATAGCGAGTGGTGACACTGACAAGTGTGGTGTTTATGGAGTGACATCATTTGCTTTTTTACTAGCATCTTTTGATTAATTATTTGATTTATGATTTAGGGGAAATAAAGTTAGTTTTATTGGGCAGATAAAATATTAGGATGTTTAAAAAAAAAAAAAAAAAAGGTAAATAACATAAAATTACGTGAATTATTAGATCAGTCACAGTTTTATACCTCATCTTCAAAAAATATCAATGTCATATCTCATCTACAAATTTATTACAATTTCATACCTTCTGTCAGTTGTCTGTCAACTTCTACGTTAAATGCTAACATGGCTTAAGACGAGACCCACTTTCTATTAAAAAAATTAAAAAAAAAGCCAAAAAACCAACCCTTCTTCGATTCTTCCCCGTCCACCCGTGTTCTCCCCCAACCTTCCTTCACCACCCCACCATTGTCTCTTTTCCTCCATCTTCACCACCCCATTGCTACTTAATCTCTTATCATGAGCCACCGATGCACTGACCTCGAGCAAACCAGGAAGATCCTTGATGGCGCTCGAAGCCACCTCTCGGATCACCACCGTCTCCTTGTTCAACCCAGACTCGAACTCCTTGGGATCATGGAAGTAGTTCTAGATGACAGACTTGGACATTGTCGCAAATCAGACCTTCGAAGCTCCAAGCCCCAGTGCCGTAATTCGAACACAGATTGCGGTCTGGTTCCCAGTCCGAGTTCGGATCGAAGTCGTCGTTTTGGGCGTCCGGATGCAAATCATCGAAGAGAAGGGGGTCATCGAAGAAGACCGACTTGAAGAAATCCATGGGTGCTGATCGTTCGGTTTTTGTTTAGCATAACCTTGGGATGGGATTTGGAAGGAAGTGAAGATTTGGGTGTGTGATCAGAGGAGATAGGAGATGAGGGTAGAGAGATAATCGAACTGGGGGGACAAAGTGATGAGAGAGAGGAGAGAAACGGTGTAGTCGGAGATTGGCTTCGACTGTGAAGTGTATTAAGAGCAGGCAGTGAGGTAAGAGAGGAGGGTTAGGTGGGACACAATGGATAGAAGGTAGGAGGGTGATGGGTGTGTAGGAGGGGAAGGGGATTTGGGTGTAAGTTTGGTTTTTTTTTGGTTTTTTATTTTGTTTATTTTTTAATATTTAGTTAATATTTAATTATTTTTTTTAATATTTACTTAATTTTTTAATAGAGAATGGGTCTCGCCTCAAACCACTTTAGCATTTAATGAAGGAATTGATAGACAATTGACTGAAGGTATGAAATTGTAATAAATTCGTAGATGATGTATGACATTAACATTTTTTAAAGATGGAATATGAAACTGTAACTAACTCAATAGTTAAGGTAGTTTTGTGTAATTTATCCTAAAAAAAATTAGGTACATGTACTCAAATCAAAGTGCAATTTGTACTTCACATTTTTATAGGGGAGGATTACAAGATGATATTTTTAACTGCTAATAGTAGCTTTTAGTCGTTTGGTATTATAGTCTAGTGATATTCCTCTTCACTTGTGAGTGAGAGGTTTTAGATTCGATTCTCAGTATAGACAAATTTAAACCATATTATTATTAGCTCATTGTGAGACTTAGCGCATTCCTCCACTCCTTTAGTAGTGTATATGATATCGTTTGTTAAAAAAAAACACTTTTTAAGTTTATCATTAATTGCATTAGTATATAGTTAAGTTTTTTTAATAACATTTTAAAGAAAGAAAAAGACTTTACTTCAAAATTTTCACCTTTAGAGTGAAAATATGAATCTAGGAAGTTTGAGATATGTTTTAAACTCATAGTGAACACCATAAACAAAGAGGATCATTTGGGCAACCTTGATTCAATTGGTCCAAATGCAGAACAAAATAAGTAGTCGAGGAACAACTTGGATTAAACATGCGTCTCGCTTTACGATCAAAGCTAACTAAAGCATCAGTAAAAATTTGGCCTTTTAAAATTTAGAAGAAACCCTAAACTTCATCCTCTCTTTTGCCACCAGCTTCTAGCTTCTGCTTAGGGTTGGTGGCAACCAACTTTTCAAACTTGTTTTCCTCCTCCTTCTTCTCTCTCTCTCTTTCTCTTCCTTCGCAACACCTGCGATGACCCCCTTTCCCGTCTGGAATTTGGGAATCTACACACCTTCTTTAGAAGAAGTGGATGGAGCATTGTCTCTGGGCTTTTTGTCTTTCCCCACACCTGCAGTGGCCCTGTTTCTCGTCAAGGAACGGTGGAGCAACCCACCATCTACATATGTTGTGGATGGAGTACCATCTTCGAGCTAGTTGCCCATGTCTCTGATTTGGGGCCCTGTGCTCAGATCTTCCAAAACTTTGAATCAAATTCCAAATTTGGTGGATCTCACCTTAACACTTGCTTGCTGCTTCTTTCGTGCTTCTTGCCAGTTAAAGACAACTATATGTTGTCACCCCTACAAAGGTTTGGTATCTCTTTAGAATGATGTTCACACCACTTGACCTTTTTTGTTACTGCTTGGTTCTGGGCAATTAGTTGCTTGTTGTGTGCTTGGTATCGATTGAGGACTAGAAATGTGGCGATTGGTATTGGCGTGGTTTCAATGGATCTATAGATTTGACATTTTTCCTCCGTTATTGTGACTATGATGGGTTCGAGTTGTGCCCCATGTGGTGGTTTTTCTTAGATTTTTGTCCATTGGTCGTCTTCACCGATTCGACTGCGTACACAGTTGGTGAAACTCTGTTTAGGGTTTCTAGGTTTTTTGTGTGGTCACTTTTGGACTTGAGCTTTTAGGCTCCTATGTAACTTTAGCAAATCCTTCTTCAATTTTCCATTTCTTCAAGTAGCCCTCTATCACAATGGTGGAGAAGAGTGTTGCTCTTGCACCTAGGGATGGGCAACGGCTATGGCGGACGGGTAACCGCGGTTATTTACCTATAACCATTTATGCTCATACCCGTATAACCGTTTACCTGTTGGGTAATTACCTAAATGGTTATACCTATACCCATAACCGTTTATAAACGGTTAACCATACCCATAACCACATACTCATTTAACCGTAACTGTTTAATACCTGTTTACCCATTTATCCTCTTTAACCCATTTATCTTTTTCTTTTTTTTACCATTACCCCTTTTTCACCCATCTACATGTTTTTTAACAACTTGAAAATTTAAAAAAAAATTGTCATAATTTTTTTTTTTAACAATTAAACACCGTTATAGGTACATTCATCGTACATTTTCGTATTTTAATTTTTTAAGTCCTTCTACCATTCCAATAATTGAAATAATAGTTTAAAGACGATATTTTTAACTGTTACCAATGAAGGTAAATATAATATTTGGTAAGTATTATTGGGTTACAAAAATTGTTTAGAAGACATTTTTGTCAAAGCATTTTTGTCAATTTCATAGTTACCCGCAAGGAATTTAAATTAATTTGGCGAATTCCTTGATGATGAGAATCATCATTTCTGTAGCAGTGTTATTGAGAGAAGGACCGATGAATTCCATTTATTGGGTGCTAAGTATTATTGCATCGAGAACATGGTATGTGTTAATTATATATATATATATATATAAAATAAATGGATAAACGGTTACTCGTTTATAACCGCGGTTAATACCCATAACCGTCCATTTAAATTTCGCGGGTAAACGGTTATACCCATAACCGTTTATTTATCTAAACGTTTACCTATAACCGTAATCGTTTAGTTTAAATGGGCAGGTAACCGCGGTTACCCATAACAAATAGGTATTTGCCCATCCCTACTTGCACCACGGCATAAGATTAAACCTCGCTGACTCCCTAATCTAACAAATCTATCGTTAAAAAAAAAAAAGTTTGATTATTTATTTAAGGTTTTTTTATCCAAAATGGTTCATAAGATTTACATAACTCCTTATTTTGATCCCTAAGATTTGAAATTAATAGAATTGATCTCTGAGTTTGTCCATTATTAATCATTTTAGTCATTCTGTGAAAAAATTCATTAAATAAGGATAAAATGACAAAAATACCTCAATATTTGTCAAATCATTTTGGCCTATTGTTTATTAAATTAAGGGTAGTTTTATCATTTTAATATTTATTTAACATAGTTATTCACAGAAGAACCAAAATGATTGATAATGGACAATTTCAAAAACTATTTGTATTAATTTCAAATTTTAAGGATCAAAATAAGAATTATATGAATAACAGACACCATTTTAGCTAAAAACCTTTATTTAAAAGAAAAAGCTGCTGACTTTAATCGGTTAAATAGTAAATACAGAGTGATCTAAAGAGGCGGGAAGAGTCGAAGACCCAACCCCCCGCGTCCACAACAATGGAGGCCCCGACCCCCAAACACAGCTCGAGCTCCAAGAATCCCAGCAACCCATCTTCGTCAAGGGCACTGGTTCGCCTCCCGCTTCGACGTCTCCATCACCGATGGCTTAATGCATGGATTTGCTCCGCCTCCGACGACCAGGTCAGCGACGGCGTCGCTCAGTGGGACTAACCGGTCTCCGAGTTCATGGCGCTGGCCGAGCATACTTAGGGTTTCAACACCCGGACTCTGTCTACAGCTTCGCCGACGCCGGCGACGGCTGCAAAAGAGTGATTAAATATTAGAGCTTTTCGTTCATTTAATTTCTTGGGAAGTATTAGAGTGTTATTTGTAATTAAAGTTGAGATTAGATTGTGTTTGATTGTTTATGCAGCTTTCGTGGACATTTGAGAAGGAAGGGACGAAGCTCAAATGGCGGTGGAAGTGTCAGCCGTCGCCAAACAGTAAGCAAACGACGGCAGCAGTGTTGGATTTTCTCATGGATGCAAATGTTGGGCTAAGTGTAAATTTCTTGCTTTTTTCTTATTTTATCTTATATTTGATACATAGCCGACTCCCATAGTGACATAAGGCTTTGTTGTTGTTGCAGTGTGTTATATGCTTAGGAAGTGATTTCCGCATGCTCTTTTCTTCCCGTGCACTCCTGTTTATTTCTCTCATTTGAATTGAATAAATCACGAGAGTTAAGGGACCGAAACAAACACGGTGTGCAGAGGAGAAAAAGGGATGTGCGATGTTCACTATGGCTATATATTATGTGATTGCTGCCAGATATATAAGAACCTAAAACCAGGTTAAAATCCACCTAATTTTGACCCCCTATTGGAATTGTTGAAATTTGTTAGAAGTTTAATTGTGATTTAGATTCTTGAAGTATTTTGTGTTTCTGAAGAAACCCAGATGGGTGATCGCACCTGCTATGCTTTAAACTTTAGTCATGAACCTTGTTTTATAAGAGATCATGATTTTGTGTCCGTTTGATGTTACTGATGCATGATCGTGATAACATTAGGTTTATGGGATAAGACGGTGTTGCATTACACGGAGTCTTTTAGACTTCTAAATTGCTTTTGCTGATTGGTCATGTCTCATGTCGATAATGGCAATCTAACATACCGATTCCTTGTTTTGCTAACTCTTGAGAAGCCCCTAATTGAATTTTCTTCTGTTTGTACATACAAATGCATATGAGCGTAAGTATAATGTGTTTCCTAGTCTCATTCATGCTAGTATATCTATGTATAGGAGGAAGTTGTGAGAAAAACTCAATCATTTGAGAGGTTGAAAGTGGAAGCTGAGAAGTGTCTAGCACAGAGTGAGAAGATTACCAATGAGAAGATAGAATTTGAATCCGCTATTTATGCAAAGGTGCACCATACCATACCTCTATGATTTATTCACCGATATTCTCTTTGCGTGCTCAAAACGTTTCTTTATTTTGTAAATGGAGCTTCAAACTTCACCTGTCATATAATACAGTGTTCAGCAGATGATATACCCTTGTGAGAGTTGGATTTTCATATGAAAATTTCCCTGCAGTGGTTGAGAGTCTTGTATTCGATGTCGTAGTTTCTCAGATGTTCCTTAGTTTTGAACTAATTAGCATGACCACTCCAAATGCATTTCAGAATCATAGTTTGATCTTCCGATCACTTTTTGATGCCTTGAGTATTTGGAATTTGGTTGAGTTGATCATTTAGTTGAAAAATATCCTTTTGCAGTTCTTTTCCTGAACGTATTGATTGACATTTCTTTAACGTCTTCTAGTTCCTCGGCGTATTGAATTCAAAGAAAGCTAAACTAAGAGAGATTTGAGATAAGCTTTCAAAACAAGAGGTTGCTGGAAAACTACCAGAAGAAGAGGAAGTGAGTTCAGACCAAACTGAACCTTATGTCAGTGGTGATGAGAACAGCGAGGAAGAACCTTTCAAAGATCTTCCAGCTACCTCCAAGGATGTTCTGACGACTAGATCTCGGGGTTGAGGTCGAAAGAGGGGAACGCACAAGTAGTGTATCACTTGTCGGTTCTGAATTTCAGCATATGCTTATGCCAATACAGGTTTCCATGATCATCCTTTAAGTTTGTTTCTTCATATCTAGTTTGTATGTATTGTAGATTTCCTTTTTACTATTATTGAGATCTTCAGAGGAATACACACTTTTGCAACTTCTATCAAGATCGTTTTGGTTCATAACGTTCTAAGTTTCGGAAACATGGCTGAACCACAAATTGGTTCATCCGGTCTGGTTCGGGTTTTTAGGCCAGTTTTCTTTGTTGTGCTTCAAAGTTTCAAACCCATTTCAACTGCACTCACCAAAATCTAGAAAATTTAGAGTGTTGAATTGAATAATACTACAATTCTTTCGTGTGCTTCATGGCATTTGCCTGCATACCTAACAATTCCTCTCTAAGGAAATTAGGCAGTGATTCAAGAGCTGCATCACATTGTGCACCCTGCAAAAGTACTAGGTTCAAATCCGTTGTAACGCAATTTTTACAACAAACCAACATCAACATCAAAGCCTTATCTCATTAAATGAGGTCGGCTATTTGAATCCTAGAACGCTACTGTGCTCAGTTTTGTGCATAGTCTTTTGTTAGATGTGTACTCCAAATCTTAGCTTAGAGTCCTTTCCAAGTCTTCCTAGGTCTTTCACTACCCCTTTGTCCTTGAGCCTCTGTCTCGTAACCACATCTTCCAACCAAAACGTCTATAGATCTTCGTTTCACATGTCCAAACCACATTAGCCATTTTCTCTGATCTTATCTTTAATTTCGGCTACTCCTACTTTACCTTGGATATCCTCATGTTAATCATGTCCTTTCTCATGTGCCACACATCCAACGAAGCATTCCCATCCTTGCTACACTCATCGTGTACGTGTTGATACTTGAGCGCCCAATATTCTATGCCTTAAAATATTAATAGCTTCATTGCCGTCCTATAAAATTTCCCCTTCAACTTCAAATCTTCAAATTTATAGCGCAATATATATCCCCCAATTTGGAGGGGGTAAAATGGGACTTTCATTGACAAAAATAAAAGGATTTTAATTTGGCGGGTGTGTAAATACCAAATAGAGGATACTCGTGTTTTCCATTTTTCCCGTTAAAATTTGGTTCTCTCTGGAGCGCGCTGCGCACCTGTCATCCTGGTTAAAATCCAAACCCAAATCCACGTTTACTTGGACTGATAGATTGCTCCCTTTTTATTTTCTCCTGCTTTTCTCTTTAAGGTTCTTCAGAACGACCTCGAACTCTTTCGTCGGTGATTTCTGCTGCGAATTACGAAAGCAACCTCCGCGCCGTTAAGGCGGAGGAACACCGTCGTACAAACCACGGATCAAGCTACTGCTGGTAATTTTACTTTTCTGATTTTCTGATGGAATTATATTGGTGAAGGGCCAAGAATATGTGCGATTCCAGTTTTCTTATATTATTTTTTTAGTTAATATTTTCTGTGTTTTAGCTTCCCCTAAACCATTCTAAATTACGCTGCCCGACTCTATCCTACATCAAATTGGTACCAGAGCAAGGTTTACGTTCATCTAGGGTTTGAAATTTTAATTCTTGTTATTTTTTATGAGTAAACTGTCGATTTTCCCTCAACTTTCGACTTACCTCCAACCTTTTAAATTGGAAAATCAACGATTTATGCTAATTCTTTTGGCCGATTTACCTGATGTTAGTTCTTCGTTCATTCCATCCAAATTTCTGTGAAATGAAAACATGTGCACAACATGTGAGGGGAGGGTAGTTTGATCGCTTCGTTCTTTAAAATAATTGAAAATCTTAGATTTCTAAAATGTTGACCTGTGCTAATCTGTGTGATTTTATAGCTTTGGTGTCCAAAAGTCTAGCGAAGTGACATTTTTGTTCTCAAAAGAGAGTCACATGGGGATAAGAGTTAACTTTAATTTTTTGGAAGAAATCTGTGGAAAACTAAGTAGGGGAAATTGGCCAAAAAAAAATTAGTTTTAAGTCCTTGATTTTCCAATTTAAAAGTTTAGGGGTAAATCGAAAATTAGGTGAAGGTTTATGGGGAAAATCGGAAGTTTGCTCTTTTTTATTTCATTTTATTTTTTCGCAGGAAGATAACACTCGATTCTCATTCATAAACTAATAGTTCCTTAGAGAATTACAATGGATCTTTATAGGGGAACCACAATCAGTAAAAAATTCCCAATTCTAGTAGAAGTATTCCCAGCTGAACTAATAGTTGGAATAGACATTAGACAGCCTGTTCCTATTGTCAATGATGTCCTCATCAATTCCCCCTGGCTGAGAAGAGCTCGACTCCGGTGAGAGAAAGCTCTAGTATTGCTCCAAAATGTCAGGATCAATCCGCTGCAAGTCCTCCTTTGAAATCCAAGTGATGTAAGAATCTGGTCTATATTTCCACCTCACAAGAAACTTTTGGTATGAACCGTGCCTTGTTAAAACAACTATGTCATCCAAAATATCTGCTACAAGATCCTTTCGGAGGGACTTGGAAGGGGGCGGAAGTGGGATCACATCAGGAAATTCAGAGACGGAAAAGGAATCTGAGTCATTAGCTGAAGTAGTACCAGTTTCAACAAAGTCCACCCGAGTAGGAGAAGTTATAGAACCTCTATATGGAATCAGATCTTCAACGTTAAAAGTTAAACTGAACCCCATTCATGGAGGGTATTCTAACACATGCGTTGGAATCAACACGCTGCGAAATTTTGAAGGGTCCAGTACTACGGGCTTGTAACTTCTTTGCAATTCCTTGATGAAATCTTTCCAATTTAACTCGAACCATGAGTAGCACCTTTATATTGCACCAAGGTTCCTACGTCACGAAGTTTAGTGGTGTGTTGTGATGTTTTAGGACTTCTGTTTTTCAACATTGGTTTTTCTTAAGAAGGGTTGAATATCATTAGAGCTTTGCTTACTGAGTAATCGGAGCGTATTATTTTCTGATTAAAATCCCACCATGTGAACCAATAATCATTTTTCTTTTGCCTAGTGAACCATCAAGAATTATTACATATGAACCTGCAAATATTCTAGATTCATTGCAGAAAAATATTTCAGATTTGATTCCATGTACACTATTAACTTAAACTGGAGATTAATTTGGAGGGAAAAGAAGCTCATTATCCAAATTCAGACTAAATTAAGTGTTAATTACAAAAAGAAATGAAGGATGAAAGGCTAAATCAAAATTTTCAAGTTTATCCCCCAAAAATTATTTATAGGGTGACATTATTTATTTTCGTCTTTGGTGGGTAACAGATCTTGCTATTCTGTTTGTGGTTGCCTGCAGGACGCTAATTATTTGATTGTACGTACCTTGGCCATATTGTTGGCAGTTAGTACAAACAATGCTTGCTGGAGTGAGGATCATACCCCGAGACCAGATTGATAAGGTAAATCGCATCCTTTGTTCATTCTGTTGTTTAATTTGTTGTTTTCGAGAGTAGTTTAATGTATTCTGTTATTGTTAACAGGGTGAGAATCTGAGTGCTCCTAAGAAAGAAAAACAAAGACAGAAGAAGAGGTCGGGTAATAAGGAGAATAAGTGCAGGAAGGAAAAGAAGCGCTCTCACTCTAGTAGTTCGGATGGGGAAGAGCTTGATAGGATAAAGAAGGGGTCTAAAAAAAAGTGGTATTCGTCAGACGAGTATTCATCATCATCATCATATTCGTCAGGCGTTGGAAGTGAGGGAAGTTCCGACCAAGATAGAAGGAGGAGTCAGAGTAGGAAAAAAGGTAAGAGAAGAACTGAGGATGATTCAGAGGATGAGGCCAGTTATGGGCCAAAAAGGAGATTAAGGAGGGGAAGGAAAGAATATGTATCAGAAGATCATTATTCTTCTGCTTCTGATGGTAAAGACATTGATAGTTCTGATAGAAAAGAAAGGTGCAAAAACAGAAGTAAAAAAGACAGAAAGAAAAAGAGTAAGCAAAGGAGTCTAGGAGGCATGGGGGATGAAAATTTACTGGTAGGTATTCTATGCTATTCTTATAAAAGATATTTTTATCTAATCATATGATCTTAACATATTCACATTCCTTTCGTCGATATAGATGGAGATAGAGAACCCAATCGTTTGAAAGATGGGGAGATTGCAAGGAAGGAATTTGGCTTAGAGTGGATGCTTAGACCTGAAGGAAAAACAGATAGAACCCCTACAGTGAATGTTGAGGAGCAGCCAAAGGAAACTCTGACTGAAGAGGTATATTTCCATCTTGTAAAGCGAGAATTTACCCTTCTAGTTCTACTAAGTTGGAGTTACAAACTAGTCCATAAAGTTTATATTATGTGGCAAATAAGTTGATGTTTGTTTTGTTTGGTGTGGTCAGAGATGGCACATGAAAAATTATAGATTTAACCCGTTGGCTTATGGGTGTAGATGAGCAATTACTATTGTCCCCAAACTAAACAGACGATTTTTTGTTTGGGAGGTTAATTGCCACATTTTAGAGTCTAAAGACTAAATGGACACGAGGGAACTTACTGTAGTTAAGCGCAAAGAGTTTAACCTCCTGAAAATAACAAATTGTTTTTCACTTCTTTTTACAGAGTATTTTGTTTACTGACTACTCTTTATCTTCCATGTGTTTTAGATAAAGGTCAATCCCAGGGAATTAAATCCATATTTAAAGGATGACGGATCTGGTTATCCAGAAGATACAGATGAACCTAAAGCTGCTGGAAACCAACTTTTGTCTTCCTCAGTTGTTGGGGATGGAGGTGCAAGTTGGAAACTAAAAGCTCTGAAGCGTGCAAAAGAGCAGGCGACTCGAGAAGGACGAAGGCTCCAGGAGGTATGCTGACATGGAACCAAAGTGGGGCGTACCCTAACTCTGTAGGGTGTTTTAGTCATAGTGTGAGAGAGAAACTATAGGAGAGTGCATGCTAGTGATATTACTCAATAACCCATAAACTTACCAAGCTTAAAGGGGGTATAATAGTAATTTTACCCTCTTTGGTTGACAAAGAGGGTTCTCTTAGTTGATAGTAATTTTCCTGTTCTGGTTTGGATTAGATTCCTAGAATAAGTTTACTTTCCTATATCCTTTAGGTTTAAATCCCCTTGTTAATCAGATCGGAATGAGGACTTGATGAATTAAATTCTGAGAATATTTTCCTGCGATAGGAATATGTTGGTGAGAGGCCAAGAACGGGGGAATAAATTGGTATTGAACTCGCTTCTGCTAATTTACCTGAGCCCCATTTCCCAATCCCATCTTTCTAGGTCTTAGCAAGCATCACTAGTTCACAAACTACCTTGTTTTGTTTTTGGTTTCTGGTATATTTCTTTGCGCTCTAATCCTTGGTTTTTTATACAGGTTGTCGGAGAGCGTTGGGGTTCTCTTGGTCAACTGACCGTCTCCATGGCATCTAATAAAGCTGCCCAATCTCGTGCTCATCTACAGGCTATAAGAAGTAGACAGAAAGGGCCGAGTGAGGAACGCCAACCAGATTCCAGCAATCAAAGTGACAAGGATAATAAAAAGGTATATGGGAGAGCTCTCATTTTTTTGAAAATGCTTAAATTCAACTGTTCTTGGCATTGTTTTTAACTTGAGTTAAAAATTAATATTTGTGTCTTACATGCTACAGTGAATTTGATTTCTAGGACACTGGTCGGCACTACCTGAAGGATGTATCTTGTGGACTCCCCAAAATGAGGGAGCCTAAAGTTCAAGATAAATTTTCCTGGATGAGGCGAGGCGTTTCTACGCAGGATTCTAGTCTTTTAGCGGATGCAGTAGCTAGCTTAAATAAGTTTTCAAACGATGGAAGCTTCATGTCTGAAGTTCTTCGTAAAAGGACTGATGATTTTAGTAGTCATGCTCATGAAAATATAGCAGCCACTAGCAAACCAAGTGAAGCGAGTGCTGCATTTCATGAACTAAGTGCGAACCAGTTGGCAGCTAAGGCTTTTCAACTTCGTATGAAAGGAAAGCTAGAAGAAGCTGAGGAACTTCTGGTAAGAAGCATACAGTATTCTCTCTCTCTCTCTCTCTCTCTCTCTCTCAAGGATATGAAGCTTTATGTCCTATATGCTAGTAGATTGGATTGTCCGTAGTCTTGTCGACAACATTTGAAATTAACCACCCAGTTTATTGGGCAACTTAGGATAGAAGTTGATTTCTAACTTCTGATGCAGTGGAAATTACTCTTCTAGAGTTGGGGCAATTTTGGTTCTTATCTTGGTTAGGGAATTTGCTGTCCTTTGTTTGCTGGTTTCTTTTTTCAACCACACAAAATCTTTACGTCTTTGCTTGGCTTGTGTCCTGCCATTTTTGCATGCATTTATTTATTCCTAAAGAGATGCCTATGTTTCTCTGTATTGGGTTATTAAAATATTTCTTATGATTATTAATTTATAACAATGTTACCCATTTGTTTTGTAATTCCTTAGGATGCTGACAACTTGTTATTAATTGATTTTTCTTTTTGTTAATATAACAATAATATAACGATCTTTTGTTTCAGTGATTAATTGATTTTTCTTTTTGTTAATAGCAAGAAGTAGAAAACAGAAAGGCAAAGCAGGCTAGTGGAGATAATTCTGTGAGACCAGGAAATGAACAGAGCACAAGCAGGTAATGTTGTATATTCTTATTATCTTATTTTTTTTTCCTATTATTTGTGTATTGTCTAATGTTTTTTGTTGTAAATAAGAGACAATTGTGGACTAATTCTTTAAGTTATAAAAAGGAACTGTGGAGCAGAGTAGTATTTCTATTGGCAAACATGGGCCAACCCTTCTGGGTTTTTTTCGCAGTTGTTGAAATTGAGTATTCAGTTCTTGTCTTATCCTGTGTGCTTTTACCATTTTTTTAAACGAGTACAAGATAAAAGTTTGTAAGGATGATGAAATTGCAGTACAGAACTGTAGTGCCAAGTAGCATTTGTAACATACATGGGCCAATTCTTACAGGTTTTGTTTTGCAATTCCTGTCAAGGAGTGTTCTTTGGTTGATTGATTTCCTGTTCACGGTGATTTGTTTTTCGGTCAGAATTTGGTCTAAACAGATTGCCTTTTATTTAGACATGTTATGCAGGAAATGAATCTTCGTCAGAAGAAAAAGGAGGATGATGCTGATATGCATCTAGCTCAAAGGATTACCCAGAACAAAAAATACAGTATATCTGGTCAGGCAGATGATGAATATGACTATGATGATGCTCCAAGAAAGAAGTCCAAGAAAAAGCAGGGTAGTGATCAGAAAGTCACCCAGAACAACAGTTTTGCAACTCGATTTGCAACGCAGCAGGAGAGATGTTTCTTTTGTTTTGAAAATCCGAGGAGGCCAGCGCATCTTGTTGTGGCCATAGCAAACTTCACATATTTAATGTTGCCACAGCAGCAGCCTGTTGTGCCTGGTCACTGTTGTATTTTACCAATGCAGGTGCGCTTAATTTAGTTGCTTTTCTTATGTTGTTTGTTTCAGTAGTCATTTGATAATGAGCACGAGCATTCCTTCTTTACTTTAAAGCTTTAGAAGGGAAAGTTCATTCTTTAACAAGGAATTATCATTTTCCAAATGTGAGGGTGTTGAAAAATCTACCGTCTTCAACCCAAATGAAAAAGTGATTATTGGAACCCTCTTCAGGTTAATGTGCAACATCCAAGTCGATTTTAATACTAGGGAATGTAAATTTAGTTTGCCCTTTTACGATTACTTCAAATAGTTTTGTTAATATGAATTTGATTCTGATCCATATAACTCTTAACAGCATGTGGCTTCCACAAGAACTGTTGACGACGATGTGTGGCAAGAAATTCGAAATTTCAAGAAATGCCTTATTATGATGTTTGCAAAGCAAGAGAAGGAAGTAGTTTTTCTTGAAACTGTGATGGGGTTGGCTCAACAACGCCGCCACTGTATAGTTGAGTGTATTCCTATGCCCCATGAAATTGCCAAAGAGGCTCCTCTATATTTCAAAAAGGTAATGATTGTTCTTATTTTCATTTTAAGTGCTTTGATTTTCTGCTGCTTGTTTTGAAATTTTCACTTGTTTATGGAAAAATCCTCATGATTTATTCCCTTTTCCGGGAACCTGTGACGTTATTTCATGTAGGCATATCTGTGGTAGTAGATCTAGATAAATACACATACAAGTGCATGCCCAGCGTGTAGTTTTATTCAAACACATGTATACATATAGATTTTATTAGGTTCTCAGTTGTTTCGTGTATAAAATATTCTGAACTGAATGTTTATATACATTTTAATCTATGATGTTGAATTTAGTCTCTGATTTTAATTTTTCTGCTCATTTAAACTAAAAATGCATAAAATTTCTCATAGGCAATTGATGAAGCTGAAGATGAGTGGAGCCAGCACAATGCAAAGAGACTAATTGATACAAGTGTGAAGGGCTTGCGTGGGTCAATTCCAAAGGACTTTCCATACTTCCATGTGGAGTTTGGATTGAATAAAGGGTTTGTCCACGTTATTGATGACGAACAGCAGTTCAACAGCAGTCTTGGACTGAATGTCATTAGAGGCATGCTACAATTGCCTGAGGAAGACATGTATCGTCGCCGAAGACACGAGACGGTGGAGGCACAAAAGCAAGCGGTTAAGAGCTTCGATCAAGATTGGGCAGCTTTTGACTGGACAAAACAGCTTCACCAATCGTAAAGCCATATTTTCCGATCATTTGCTACACAGAGTGACTTTTAAGGCGTTGGTGTATCTTGTAACTGGGTTGTTTAAGTTGCGTTTATCTTGAACCTCAGTAGATTTGGTTGCCTGTGGTTTAGAATCCTCACTGGGAAGTGGGAAGTTTCAACATTGGAACATTGTTTACGCTTTGAATATATAGTTACAGTCTCACCTTAGTATTAAGCAGGTTTCTGCACCTTAAATTGTAATATACATGCTGATCTTGATATTTGAAGAAATTCTATTGGCTCCAAATTTTAGCATTCGGACAAACTTGTCTTGGAATGTTTTGGTTTTCGAGCTATAATTTGCTATAAACGGTCAAATTATAAACAAAATCTGCCATGTATCTGGCAAAGCAACACTAGAATGCGGAATTGGATCCCCTCTGGACACAAAAAATCTGAGCCTAAGGATCAAATGATCTGGGCCATTGAAATTTGATCCAACGGCTACAAACAGGGGGCCTGTCTAAAAGTTATAATAATTGTAGCAGTTGAATCAAATTTCAATGGTCCAGATCATTTGATCCTTGGGCTCAATTCCTTTGGGTCCGGTTCCCTAGAATGCAACGTCATTGACCCTATCAAAGAAAATGTTGGTTGATTTTTGTTTTTTGTTTTTCTTTGAAGAAATATTTTCTATACAATTGATAGCGGAGGGAATTGAACATAGAACCTAAATTGCCCAGTATTGGATCAACTAGAGTTTCTCTTACCACTACAGTTTATGGGCAATTTGGAATTACTGTTCTTAAAAAAAAAAAAAAAAAAAAAAAACTATTTTTATTGTGCTTTACAAACAATTAGCTATAAAATAAAGTTTTTGAACATTTGGTAGACTGTATTTTCAAAAGAGTTATATTTTTATAAAAATTAATAATTATTGTAGGCATAATTTACTAAACAATTATGAAGGCCATAGAGAGAGGGGGTGTGACACGGTAGAGAGAAAGAGGGAGGTGTGTAATTGTGAGATGTGTGTTAGATCATTTCATTGTGCCTTTATTTATAGTAGTAGGGAAGGTAAATTCCTTACCCCAATAGGATTACAACTCTAATAGGATAATATCTAGTCTAAGAGACATGGTAGAATCTCACAATTCTGTTAGTTTGTCAACTTGCCTCCTTTCTACTTTCACTTCCCAAGTAACTTTCCCTTTCCTTTTTTCCGCCCAAGTTAAGTTAATCATGTTTATTGGGGCTTTTGTGAAGGGATATATGTCAATCATCATATTGGCTTGTGGTTTTTCCAACAGCAACTTTCCTTTCACTATGAGGTCTTGTATCCAATCCCTGAATTGGACATAGTTGGTTATGAAGTGATTGAAGGTACAGTGCAGCTTGCAATACTTCTTTCCTTTTAGGTCTTCTGGTTTAGGCATCTTTTTGGTGTTGTTGGGCACGATCATTCTTGCCCGTACCAATACTTCATAGATCTCCGAGGCCTTGGTTAAATCAAAAGAATAACTCTGGTATTTAGGAGGCTTCATAGAGACAAATCCACCATCATTCATCACCACTTTCTGATCCTTGACTAGTTGGACTAACCCCTTCACTATTAAAGGTTTGAAGGGGGTAGCCATCTCTACCGCATACATGTTCATCCCTTCTCTTCCATGGTTATCATTTTGTTCTAGCTCAGCTTCTTCAAACTCCACTTGGTGAATTGCAGCTTTATTCTTGTAAAAAGGAAGAGCCTTAGATGAGTGCTTCACTTGATGTTCCTTAAGCAACAGCTTTTCGTACTTTGTGGCAGCAATTACCAACTCTTGTAACTCATTGAATTGTACATCATAAAACTTTTTCCTCAAAGGCAGCCTCAAGACCTTTTGAGCAACGAATATGAGTTAGGCATGATTAATAGGGAATTGTCACCTAATTCTTGTCCTTCAAAACTTATCATGAAGTTTTCTGTAGACTCATGTTCATATTGCTTCACCTCCACTAAATCATTAATAGACATCTCAGGCTCTATCATATAGAATTGCTTATGGAAAGCCATCTCCATTTGCCCCCAGTTAGCAGTAGAATTGAGGGGCAATAGAGAATACCATTGAGATGCTAGGCCAACCAATAAGTTCCCAAACAATCTTAACTTATAATTAGGATTGTCTTCGAATGCCACACAATGATTAGAGAACTTGAAGATGTGATCTCTAGAGGATACACTGCCATCCTCCCCACTAAAAGTAGGAGACACGGGCATCTTGAAGTTGATTGGAAAAGGATAATGCTCATCAATATACTCCGGGTATGGCTTTTGGTAAGTGATCCTGAACAGTGGACGAGCTTGGGGTTGAGCATTCTTGGCCACCATCCTTCTTAACTCATCTAACTCATCTCTCAACCGCTGGTTAGCTGTATTGTTGCATGGGGTATGTGAGGCTCCCCATTTCGAGCTAATATCATTGCCCGAGAAGGTTTCCTTCTTTAGGTCGAGCTTTCTCCACTTGGCATCCCCTCCCTTACTGGCCAATGGTGGGGGCCTATAAGGAAGAGGCTTGTCTGCCTTGGTAGGCTCACCTTTTCCACTGGATTCTCCGATTAACTGGGGCATCCCATACTTCTTTCTTTCTTACCCGCTATGCTCCTACTACCTAGTGAAAACAATAAGGGGTCGGGCAACTCTATTTCCAAGATCTCCTCCAATACTGGCTAACTAACTCCAAATCCTTCCTTCTTTTTTCCTTTATCCCTCTTTTCCTCAAGCACAAGAAATAGGGGGATAATTGGTTCTTTCTCAGGGCTTTCTTCCCTCATCATTTCCCTGGCATAACCATTCTTTGGAGTAGAGTACTCCAGATTTAATCTTCTTTGCAGACTCCCTATTAAGGAACAAAGTTTACTTACTTCTCCTCTGGATTCCAAAGTGATCTTCTCCATACTTTTCAGCACTTGTATCATGGCGGCTTGCAAATCTTCATCGGTCACCTTTCCTCCTGACTTCTTAGATGAAGTTGGGCTCTCTAGAATAACTGGTCCTTGCAAGGAAGAAAAATCCTCTGGATTATTTGTCATGCTCGATCTTGGTAGACATTGGGGTAGCCCATATTCTATGTTCCACCTGAAGGTTTTCTCCTTCCTTCTTTTTCTTGGCATACAAGACTATAAATGTCCCATTGTGCGTGCCAAAACTATGTTCGGGCAAAGATTTCTCTGGAGGAGGATCCTCGGACCTTAGCACAGCTCCCTAAGGGATTGTCACTTTGGATGTGTAGTCAGACTCTTGCTTGTTGATGTGCTACAAGAAGAGGACAAAGTTAGTTCTGAAATGTGCTTTTGTAGGGCCTTAGGTGTAGGCCTTGAGGCTCACAATCAAAACTAACTAAATGCTAGGCGTGCCACTGCTATCTCAATATAGCAGATGTAGAACAAGAGTGTTTTTAGTCAATTACTTGTGCCCCATGTTACTTGGACTTGTTGTTATCAAAGGGTTGTCATGGATAGGTTAAGTCCACATTAAGTTCTTTTTCTTGCCTTGGAAATAAGGACATTTAGTTCATAGTCTTGTATGTTCAAATGAAGTGAGTCTAGGCCCCTTTAAGCCGTTTGCTTGGTTCTTGATTGATTTTAATGATAACATATCCATTAAACTAACTAGATCCAGATGCAAATGAAATTCTTAAGATAGGAAAACTGATGGAAATGACTCGAATACATACTAGAAAATGCATTAAGTAATAGATCTACAAATTTAGAAAACAAACAAAGAGCGTCGGGCAAGATTTCACCTTGTCTGTCAAGGTTGAACCTCTTGCAATCACTTCTCCTTGAATTAACAGGGGTTTATATGCTAAAAAGTGATGGATGGTAAACAAGTTTACACAAGGGAATCGATACTATGCCACTAAGGGAGATAGCAGAGCTTTAAACTAGACAAGAGATAGCTTGTTGCTAAAAAGGACTGAATCTGGGTTGATTTCAACTTTTGAATGTAAATCTGGCTTGAGAGCAAAGTTTGTATGTTTGTTTGTTTGATTGGTTGAATGTCTTTGTCTCTGGGGCCTCTTCTTCATTTTATAGGCCAATTAACCCAACTGCGGTGACTTTGCTCTTACCCGAAAGTACTTGGAGGGTAGTGAGTCATCAGCTTTTTACTTGGAATGCCACTAGAAAGTGTTCCTTGGCTGGTAGTAGGTTAGTCTTCATCACTTGTCACTTCAATGGTAAGCACGTGGCTTGTATCTTGGCTGAGAAGGCTTCACTTTGCCTTTGTGCTTGGTGCTGGGTTTCGGGCAAGTCTCTTTTTAGTTGGCATTCTTGGGCTTTCCTTCATCCAGGTCCAATGTTCAAATATTAACCCAAACACCTTGACTCTAGTGATGAGAGTAACTAATCTCCCCCTAACTTTTATCTTATCAAAACATATTACTGCTACAAAAGTCGTAAGATGTAGATCAGCTAAAACTTGTCCTCTATGATTTAAATGGACCAATTCTAACTCTAAGTCTAGTATGCCAGTGTCCTCCATTCTCGTTTTAAAGAGGACAGTTTAAAATTGTCCAGGGATCCCTAAAAAAATGTTCCAGTTTGAACCTTCTTAACATGAATGTTAATGACACTTAAATCGCGCGTCATTCATTATTAAACTCTCGCTCTCTTAATCTCTTGAATAAGAAAACTAAAATATCCCAGTTTCCTCTATTTATCTAATATTAAGGTAATAAGCATGTTTTGTGCTAACAAAGATTTGATCGATTATATAATTACACTAATAATTTTCAGTGGTACTTTTGGAGATTTGGCCACTAGCTAATTCTAGCTCCGGTCAAAGAAAGGCCGCCCGACAGTAAGCATGTTCAGCTTGAGACCACATTTTTCTTTCTGCCTTGCCAAACCATTTTTTCTTGTTTGTTTCCCAAGGTATACTTGATCCCCAAAATTGACCCTAAACTTCGTAATTCAAACATGGTAATCAGGCCATAATGCAAAAAAAATAAAAAACAGAACAGTAGAGTTTCAGGCTACAATTTCATGATTTTATTCGTCCTTCAATGAAGATGTCTAACCTACTTATTTACAAAAACATATTTTTCGACCAGAACTTCAGAAAATTATCATTTTAACTTTCTCATCAAAATTGAACAAAATAAAAAATTTGGGCACTATAATAATTACATGCAACATCATTTTGTTGTTTTACCCTTGGTCTCCCTCCTCTCACCCCATTCCTCTCTCCTCTCTCATTCTCTCTCTTTTATTTTTTTCATTACTGACGTCACAGATCCGGGTCGACCTTGGGTGGGGATGGGTCTCGGAGGACGGGGGGCGTGTGGGAACAAGAGGAGATCATGAGTGGTTCGTAGAAGGGGGTGGTGGATGGAATCGCGGAGGTTAGGCCGCAGAGGGTGGGCCAAGTAGGTGGTATGTTTTTTTTTTTTTTTTTTTTAGTCGAAGTGGTATGTTTCACTGGGCACTTTGGGTGGAATGGTAGTATTGTCTTTAACTTTTTAAGCTTATTAGGGTTTTATAAATTAATGAATTAAATGGATACCTATAACCTAGTGAATTGCGTGACAAAAATTAAAAATTGGCACACACGCATCAAGAATATCTGGTGCAAGAGATTTGATAGAGATAGGCAGGCGGTGGCGGCCGCGGTTAGAGAGCAAGTAAACTAAATACAAACCAATAGCAAAACCATCTTAATTAAGTAGAATATTCATATAATTAGCATGGTTAATTAACAGATTAGTTAAAGGGTCTTTTCTATTACAAAGAATAAATCAACTTTTACATTTGATCGTTAGCCGAAGGCCGAAAAGTTATGTGGAAATAAAAAGAGAAATTAATTACTTATGAATATTGGCAGCAACACCAAATGGAACCATGTGACGAGGGTAAACAGAAGCATGGTGATGATGTTGCAGACGATGGCCTGCATAGTTCTTGACCTTGAGTGGGCAGCCCAATCCGCCGGTGCTGGGAATGTAGGTGCATTTAGAGGAGTCATCAGGAGGCAGGTCGCCTCTTTGAAGAGACTGCAGGCTGAGCTCTTGCCTGTGGGCATAGAGAATCCTGCTAGCTTCGTTGGGATGTACGTGTGCAAGACAAAGCAGCAGCAGCAGCACAGCCAAAGCATTAATGTTTACAAGTCCCATGATATTTCTTACGTATGGTATAATATTTCGGGTTTCGAATTTGAATCGGTTGAAATGTTTAGAATATTTGGGCTTGAAATCGGTTGGAATCTGATTTTCCTCTCACCCCTAGCACTCAGATACGTCGCACGTATTTATAATAATTTCATGAGGGGAGTGCTGTGTTATTTGTAGCTAAAACCATGGGGGAACTTTGTTATTATTTTATTGATTTGGAGGAATTTGACTGTTGACTGCTGGTTTTTTTTCTTTTTTTTATTCATTCTTTTAGTCTCCAAGTACAGTTCAACAAAATTGAATAGGTCATCAAACCATTTAACTAAAGATTAAGGAAGAAAACGTGAGCTTAATCCCAAGGTTTTGCTGTCCACCCTTCCTTGTCAAAGCCTCAAACTTGTACAATTAATACGTTGTTTTTAAGCAGTGTTACTGTTACGGGTCTTTGATGATGTGTTTTTTCCCCTTCACGTATGCTTGTCCATTGTTTTTTAGGGAGTTTTAACGAAAATCTCATAATACTGTTCACTTTAACGAAAAATCATATTTTTACACTAAAAAGTCAATCATGATACTATTCACTTTACCCTTTATTTTGTCCTTATCGTTAAAACTCAAAGTTTTCAAGCTATTTTCATTAGTTTTCCTTTGTTTTAATAATGTTTAATTGTTGAAAGAAGAAATGAGTCTCACTGAAATGAACAAGTGCACAATCACAAATGAACACGTGCTTAAACAATTAAAGAATTAAAAACTTGAACCAACGTCACCTTAATGACCTAAAAAATAAAAAACAATGGCCCGCAAAAGAATCCTCACACACAATCTCTAAAAGATCCGTCCTACCCACACATCCACCCTTCTCCAAACTCCTCACATCAACGATCATCTTCGACCTCTCATAGGAGCTGACTTGGCGTCAGCGTTTTTGTGCATTTCAGGCGGTTTGGCGGGCACTTCAGTCATCCGCAGGCACCCAACTGTGTCTTGACCCCTAGTTACAAAATGATTTCTAAAAAAAATTGTTAGTAGATTAAGGGCCTTGATGAGCCATCTTGTGAGTCCCAATCAGGTTAGCTTTGTGTCTAGAAAATTAGTCAGTTGGGTCAATCAGTAGAGTTGGAATCCTTTTTTTTTTTTTTTTTTTTTATTGTGTTACCCTTTTCTTGGGTAAAGTCTCCACATCTACCGAAATCCGAATAGAGCCTCAAAGATCGAGCTTTGGTACTTGGACTGGTCCGTTGGGATAGTGGTGTTTCTTTCTCATAGTTTTCAATTTCATTTGTTTAGAAACGTGTTAATTTTCAATTGAATTTTCAACCGTACTTGCTGCTTTTCTTTTAGCAGTTAAGTATAATTTCTTTGTTTCTTATTTTTACTTATTACTTTTGCTAGTACCTTCATTCATTGGTTAATTTATGTCATATGAGAAAAATGTCAGCAGTTTTTTCGTGTACTCAAAACACGACATTCTATTCCGTTTAGATTATAATATTTGGATTTAGATTAAATGATATGCATATCATTTATTCTTATAGTAACACATAAAATAATACAACATAATTGTGTTTCCGCTATTAAAAAAAAAAAATAGGAACTTTAACGAAAAACTTCCAATACTGTTCACTTTAATGAAAAACCACATTTTTACACTAAAAAGTCAATCCTAGTACTATCGTTAAAACTCAAAGTTTTCAAGCATTTTTCATTAGTTATCCTAAAAGAAAATCCAATAAATACGTGATATATGAATATAGTCCAAATCGTTTAGTGGTATAGGAAAGTTCCTGGGACTCGACACTATTGGACATAAAACAAACTCTGGAGTCATCCATTACGATAGGTTAAAAAAATCCATTCCAAAAGGGACTACTCTCTCCGATGGGGATAAATTAAAACATAACTGTTTCTTTCTTCAACACCTCATCACAGAAGAGATTGTCAAACTTTTCACATGAAGTAATATTTAAACAGGGCAAAATCTTGAGTGTAGCCGGTTCACTATTCTCATCTCTCTCTCACGTGATGAAAGAAGAGAAACGACATAAGAAAATAGGTACGTGGTAGAAATCTCTCCTCAAATGAGACCTATTAATTTAATTTTGACCCGAACAAGCTTTTGTCAATAGTCCTGCCAATGGTATGCAATGTTGACAACTAGTAGTCAATGTTTAAACCATGTACTCTTTTCAATGGTTTGTATTTGTTCGAATCCGTTGTGGCTCTGCCGGAAATTGTGTGCCGGGAGCATGACGCAACCGAGAGAACGAGGCACGTAGCGAATACGAGCTTGATACTTCGGGACAACATCACAGTAGTAAAAAACTTTCACTCAATACGGTGGGACCATAAAGTGTTTAAGAGAAAAAGTTTGAATGCCTGCTTCTTCAACCGAGAACCGTGAAACCCCAGGATATAAACCAAGCCTTCATTTCTAACTTAAGAAAGGGGTGGAAGAAACACTCTTTACAAAATGTTTTCTTATGGAAAAGATTACAACCTCACTCCAAATGTAATGACCCAGCAATTTCGTCGAATACATTATTACAACGGACAGTGACCCACTAGTTTGCGGGCAGGCTCCATCGTTCATTCATTCTCTTTCACTGTCCGTTAGATGGCCGGAATACGGTGTAACCATTCGCCCCGCATGCCATATTCGAATATTCTGGATTGTAGTATGGGTAACCATCAGGTTCTGTGTTCCTCATGCCAAGTTGAGATAGATCAGAACCAGCCATTGCCCACTGGTTAGGAACTAACCCATCAAGTGGCCCATTCACATAAGGTAGCGAACCAGCTTGCGGAGTAAATTCCCTAAGTGGTTCGAAATGGCCCCCTAGTGTGTAGCCCCTCTGATACCCATCATCTTGGTAACTCCGTGTTCTCTCAAACCTACATGAGCTGGTTGCAGATCCCATGTCATTAGATATGCCCAAATCGCCAGGGTAAGAAAACTGCCGATTTAAGTTACTTGGCCCATTACCGAAGGAGTGAAAGGCAGAGCTTCCTCTAGCTGCACCAAAGCCATGTTCATCATCAAGCAGATCATTGATGATATCAAGGTGTGGGAACTCATCTGCCGATACACCCTGGGTCTGGCGCCCAGATGTACAGGCTGGGAACTCAGTAGACAAGTGTTCCCTTTGCCCGCCATGTAAAGGATGGAAGTAATCGAAATTTTGATCATTAAGCAAGGAGGAGGGATCATAGTTCATGCCTTCGCTCGATTCCCGTTGACAATTATCCATCCACTGGGGTCCATTATGCAACACATCCCGCGTCACCATGCCAAACGGGAAGCCTGCCTTAACTGGGCTTGGGTCCATCATATCAGAGCTCCGAGGTAAGAACATTGGAGCAGATACCAAGGCTGGTGACTGAGAGTATACTGGGGATGGGCTCACTCCCGAACTTGGGGAGTTAGTATGTGCGAGACCAGTTGAACCTGAAGCAACATGGTTACCCAGTATGGCATTTCTATACGACTGGGGAACATAACTATGAGTTGCTGGCGATGGATCAGGCCCCAACCGGCCAGCTGCACTTACTGAACGGGCAAGCTGAGGAGCAGTTTGAGCTTGAACTGTAGGCACAACAGTAGAAGTAGGCCTTGGACCAGGAACAAGAGGAGCACTGGAAGGCCTAGACATTACAGGCATTTGCTGTGCCATGGCTTTTTCAGCTGGTTTTGGAGTAGTAGGCTTCTGAGTCTGAGGTTTGGACATGCCATTATTCTGCGGTGAAGTAGTCAAAGGTACCACTCTCAGAGTCTGTTGTGCACCACTTGAGGATCCTTTTCTAAGTGGAATAGATTCTACAACAGCACTACTCTGGCTCTCTGACTTTGGTGGACCATTCAGGGGCACATCTTTAGAAGGGCTTCCAGGAGAGGATGTTACTGCTGGTGTCTTGTCTTTCAAAGGTCTTTCTAAATCAACCCCATCATTGATACTCAATTTTTTCTGCAGAGATACAACTTCTTCCTCCTGTTATACACCACGTGCAAAAAAATTATGTCACTCATGGATAATAAAAAATAAAAATAAAAGAAATTGCAATTAATGCTGACAAGTTTAGGGTTTAGGGATAGCAAGGAATAATGAAAATATTCCAGATGCAAGAGGAAACATTGAGGACACTGACTTAAACAAATTATGGTGTTAAAAATACAAGTGATGGGCCAACAACAGCAACAAACTCTTCAAAACTAGGTGGACACCATAAAAATTCTACAGAAAAAAAAAAAAAAAAAAATACCCACCTTCTTAACGACATGCTGCTCCAGCCATTTAATCCGATCCTTCAATGAGTGAACAGCAGGCTCTGACTCCGATTCACCCGCCTTACTACTACTTCCAGAAGCATCATTCTGATATCCTGCATCCGCTACAGGCCCAGAAGGCTGACTTTCTGTCTCGTTTGGCCAACTGTTCCCGTCACTTGTTGCCTTGGTGCGTTGGTGTTTCCCCCTGCAAATTTGAATTCAGTACATTGGTTAAGAGCCTTGTATAATCAAGTTCAGAGCACGATATGTAAGCTATATATTTACCTGCTAGGAGATTTCTGGTTGTTGCAGCTAGATAATGAGTTCCCCTTATATGACCCATTCATTACCACTGATGGTACAGAATCTGTAGAACATGTTGAGGAACTATCGTCCATCACAGATTGACTCTTTCTTTCAGATACTCCGTTTTGCAAGGATGACAGTACAGTAATACCACTGCTACTAGCTTCTGTGAGAGGATGGACTTCTGATGCGTCGGTATCCCAATTTATTGGACCAGCATCTCTGTCTTCAGAATCAAGCGGAGGTACTTCAGCAACACCATCCACTGAATCAGACACATCAGATACATCTTCCAGTGTATCTGGCTTTTCAAGTACAGGTTGTTCTTCATCCCGTGTGTAGTCTTTCATTTCTTCAGTAGGGTGTTCTTGTTTCTCTTGTGCTACTACATCGGGCCTTTCCTCCCTCCCTTTGTCCTTAACCTTCCGGTTGTTCTTTTTCTGTTTAGCCTGTAGAAAATAAGCCAAGGGAGGTGTGTGAGCAATCAATGGGAAAAATAAGGAAACACTTTTGACAAATGCAACTAATAACCCTTTCTCCTTATTGCAGTGGTTTCAATTTCAACTAAGGTTAACAAAAAAGTAGCATCATATAATAGATTATCGTTTCCACCCTAGAGTGGGAAGATAATTTTTTCAACTATCTAAAAGACCCAAATAGAAGATTAGAAGGTAAGATTAGTTAAAAATGGATCCCACATGGCAGTCTCGTCTTCAAAGTGGCAATATATGAACAAAATGAAGCCAAAAGATAACATTGTTCAGAAAGACACGCACCCTATCCAGTATCCATGGAAATAGAATTGGCCAGTATCCATGGAAATAGACTTGGCAACATTCCTAAACATATCCATTCCAATAAAGGCTACTAGAAAAACATTTAATTCCCATGAAGCTGCTTTTTCCCACATAGTAATCCTAAAAATTATTGTGCTACTAACTAACCGTTTGGTGTTTTTGAATGAGAGGAAAGGAATTAATATGTCATCAACAAATACAGCATTTCAGCTGACAACTGTTGAGGCATATGGTGTTATACTCACTGCTGATTCACATTAATAGGCCGGTTCGGAATATCATAATCCTCTAAACTACTCTGAAAAGTCGCATTTACATTCTAAACAAGATATTACATAGAACAGAATCAAACCTGTTTTTTCTTTGCCTTCTTTTCCTTTTCAGTAGCTCCTCGCTTTGCCTTCTGCTCACTTTCAGCCAGCCATGCTGCTTCTTCCTCACGGATGAGTTCCTCTTGCCTCTTCAATGCAACAGATTCATGATAAGCAACTTCAATTTGTTGCTGCATGTAAATAGGACAAAGAATGGCACCATCAATAAGAATAGGCAAGTAAATATGATTATCACGTGACTGTTGAAAAGAGTGATGTACAATTGGTTTTCATAGTCCAAATTCCGAAATTATCAACAATCATCCACCAAGGGAATATTCATAATCCAAAATGTAAATACTTGAATTCCACTAATAAAAAATTGCTAACTTCATTAGAACGCCAAATGTGCACTCTTAACCTGTTACAAGGTAAAATAAGCCCAAAACGAAAAAGAACTGTTATTTTCACTAGGCAAAGATTCTAACTATGAAGCCATTCCACATTACCAAGGAGATATCATTAACTAGATAATATGCAATAATTTGCAAAAAAATTATCAACAATGAAAATCCATATCTTATTTCTTAATGTGTACTCATAGTGCAGGATCCAAAAATCCCTTATGGTACATGGGCGATGATCTAAATTACATCATTTTTAATTCCAGCCACAAGGCAGCAGCTTAGTTAAAAGTACTTGAATGAATCATTCATCATAACTCTACCTATTTCAATTTGTGTAGTATACCAGGAACCACAATCCTAAAAGACACATGGCATGCCACGTCCTATGAAAGAAAATATATAAATGAAAATTTGATGATAGCACAATAATAAGGACCCATATCCATTACCAACCAAAATTTTCACTAACAGATAAAATCATAAACCATAAGTATCCTACCATTTAGTATGAAACATACCCACAATATATATGCAGTAGAATTCGCAACTGATTTAAAATAAAGAAGGCCAAGGGACAATCTTCAAATATTACATAAACAAGAAAAGAATATATTAGGACTAATAGAACACCTGAAAATATGAGTAAGGACAAATATTTCTACAGTCCTACGACCCAATTCCGTAAGACGCCTTTCATCCCGCTCAATAGAATCTTTGTTGAAGTCCTCTCCAGAATTTCCATCCTGATGGAATAGCAGAATGATTGTTCAGAAATCATGCAGTTAAAAGAGTGGAAACTAAACATATATTACACATCCTCACCAACAGCTATAATATGTTCTTTATTTGCTACAAAACCTACTAAATTCCTATTCATATTAATTTTGCACTCCCTTGAAGGCTTGAAGTGAGACTAGAACATATTGATCTTAGCCCTTCGAATGAGTTTTGACTAGAACAACAAAAACCTTGAACAGTGAGTTAACCAGTCAGTGAACAGTGAACAGCGAACAGCGCTGCTAGATATCAAGATATACTAGACTACTAAAATTTATACAGAGAATAATGGCTTTCAATGTATCCACATTTCCGATAGCAGTGAGGAGAAGCATAATTCTGGACAAGCATTGTGGGAATAAAGGGTATAGAGTTTCCTTTTATGGTCAGAAGGTAGAAAGAACTGTAAACCAAAAATCCTAGGTTGAAACGAACTTCTTGTTGTTAGACAAGTCTTTTCCTAACCGGATAATGATTTTCCAATACCCTGAACATAAATGTAGCTGACAATATGAAATATCTACAAAAAAAAAAGAAAAAAGGAATTGAATCCTCTATACCACACAACCAACAACCGAGATTTAAACGCATCAGACCAACCAACCAAACATCATTGCTTAGTATAGGATGTTAGCTACTCACTTTTGTACGATTTTGAGGACCCTTCTCATCTTTTGGAGGTAATGGTTCCAAGGCAGCCCTCTCAAGTAGCATCAGAACATCATCCACCAATACAAACATATCTTCTCTACACGAACAATTGGCGCTCGCACTTCTTCAGTATCCAATAGTTTGACATTACTTTTCTTCGACTTAGTTTGGCCTTCAAGAGCCTTTAAACCACTATACAATGAGTCCATTACCAACGTAGATGTGACTTCTTTCTCAATAAAAAAGTGCTTAACAACTACTTTCAGGACTGCATCCATCTTCTCCCTTGACATACGACGCCTAACATTTTGTTCAATTCCCACCCAGAAGGAGCAGAAGCTGCAACCACATCAAAGGAAATGTTATCAAGAAATCAATTACATGTAACCACTAACCAAGTAACCAGTAAGTGAATAAATGTACAAACATATGCAGACATACATGCATCCAAGAACACACATGAACCCAAGTGACCATGTTACTAAAAGTCCAGCAGATAGCAAAAATTTCATTAAATTCATACCAAGTCACATTTACAAGAACCATAAAGCACAGTAAAGGTAAGCTCAAAACATTATGTCTTCCAAAATAGGGAATTGTATAGATAACTCAGTCGTGATCATTCCAAACAGTAACATGATAGAAGTTCCAAAATCAAAGACATACCTTGACCATATAGCTTTATCCTCTATCAACTTTCCGAGTCTACTTCTTTTCTCTTCCACATAACGACGGCAAATTTGCTCTACATTTGTCAAGTATACCCTAACAAGTTCTCTCCTATATTGACAATCAAGGCAGCGAAAGGGCCGGTCTGCTTTCTCCCTACAAAACAAGAAGCAAAGAATAGGAATGCTTACAAAGACGAATAAAGTCCATGCAAATGAAAACACCGAAAGCAACATGATAAATGCCAAAACAATATTCAGCCACCAAAGGTCAAAGTGTGAGTTTAAATGGGGAGCTTGATCGTAAAGCTGGATTTAAAAACAAAATAGGACAACATAAGAGGATGCACTTCAATATCAAAACAGAGGAGACAGTAACTTACAAAAAACTATAAATAAAAAGTAAAAACTAAATAAATAAAAATCCATAAGAAGTGGATTCCCTTCAATAGACAATGTATAGTGCATTCTTAGCTATAACGTGTCCTTGAATTGCAAAACATGTGGTTATGTTGAGACCTAACTATGATACTCTTTTTCCGATTATAAGTCAAAAATACAAGATTGGTTCTTCAATAAATCAAATTAGAGCTTAAACAATCATAGAGCACCTGATGACTTGGACTTGCGCCTTTATTATAAGAGTGTCAGCATCAATAAACCCATCATATACTTTTGACAGCTCCATGAATTTTTTCCATCCCCAGTCATGCTCTTTCTTCCAAAAGCGATGTAATGTATCTACAAAAGTTTTACGCATACTCAAACTTGGTAATGGATAAATTAAGAACCCACTGGAACAAACAAAAAAAAATACTGATTAACCAACCAACCAGAATATTTCGACTTCTTAGGGTCTTTATTTACCACAGCTATAGTAAACTGAGCAAAATGGCTCCAACCTGGTAGACAGACAAACAAGAAATTCCATAATTATACCCCAAACAAAATTGATAATCAAGATAACTCAACAAAGGAAACAATAACACACCTGGAAGAAGTTTGTCATGATGAGCTACACAAAGAAATAAAGAGAGATGGTTGCAAACATCACAACCCTGGGGATAGATCAAGATATACCTGCCACAACAAAAATTTCAAAACTAACTCATCTTATGATGACTGTTTGCCCAAGCCACATGCATCTATCAGCAAATATGCGCCAAACTTAAAGGATAACTATGTCTCGTGGACATATACATTTCTCACACTGCAGCACTTATGCAACCCTTCAGAAATGAATTCAGGCTACATTCCCTTGGTGGGTACAAAAGGAATCCTGAAGATGTACCCCCAATAGGTTTGCAAAATATAACCGCCCATGATTAGAGCATTACATGGTATGTCAAATACATTCACTGTTAAGCATAAGGAAGAGGAAAAGCAGTCTGTAATAGTTCCGCTAATTACTTAACTAATTATTGGTGGTTCTCTTTGCATGTGTTGTCTGGAAAAAGGAGGACTCAATGATTATCAATTCGCCGGAGCCAAAAATTAAAAATACAGTACATGTTATACTAGTTACACAAATCTTTCAAACAGCCATTCTCTGTCCTACAAGCATTCAAATCACAACTTTATGACAGCGTGTCCATGTAAAAATTTTGTTCAAGGGGCATATCCTTCCCCTACATGAATAAATACTAAACAACAACAGCAACAACAAAGCCTTATCCCACCAAGTGGGGTCAGGATGATTTGGTTTTGCACCAACAACAAAGAAAATAAAAACTAACTGATGTCTATGAAAGAATACATGTCTCACCACATACACGGTGAATATGAACAATCTAAACAAGCAAACTAAGGTGATAGCATTTTTGTATGCTCAACATGCACAGAAATTAATCATATTCAGAATTCATACCACTTGTAGCCGCCAACCTCAAAAGCATTACTACGAAGTTCCCTTTTGTTAATTTGAGAAAACTTCTCTATCTTCCACGTATATTTTCCAGTATAACTCTGACGGCTTTGGCCCTATAAAGTAAGAGGTTTGTGAACATTTAACAAATCATCCAAATAAAATTTGAGAGCAGAAAAACTCACTAATAAATGACATGGGAAATGTAGAGTTTCTTATTTCTTACAATAAAATAAAGGAAGACTAAAGTTTCAATCCATGGCAGAGTGAAAGGGTAATTAGAAATGAAATATACCAAAAGATGAATTAAGCCTGTATATCAAATCAGAAATTTGGGAGGAAACTGACATTATGAAACTGATACCATGCAGAGATGTACAGTCAAAAGGAAAGTAAAATTATGCAAGGGCAGGTTTAATAAGATTTTGAAAAAAAAAAAAAAAAAGAAACTGACTGAAGCCTGTGAAAGTATACTAGGTTATTTCACATTTTCAAGTAAAATACATAAATGTATTTGGAAATAACAAAATCATCTGTATAGTAGCTATAAACCATTGGTATCTAGATTTGGTATCTTTTTGATCCATTGATTCAAAATTTCCACAAGCCTGGTATTATTGAAAAAAAAGGAATACACATTCTAACACACTAGGCAATTAGCACATGTAGTGCATAAAACAATACCACCATCGTCGTCGTCGTCAGAGTCCCAATAAGGAGGCGAAGTAGATGGGGTTCCATTTTCCACCTGCTCAGAGGACCGCCATTCTGCTAAGGCTTCCCCAGAGAGACAATGCTGCCCACTTGAAATCCCCTCTATAGACCTTCCAGGTCCAGACTCTTCACTAGAAATCCCAGCCATTTTCCACTCCAAAACTCCTGTCCTCACACTTTTCCAACCCTGCTCACATGATACGAGAAAAACAACCATCAAAGAAATTTATTCACATTAGGATTTCGACCAAAATTGCACGAACAGAAGCATGTGCACACTACAAGCGACTTTTCTTTTACTCAATTACACAATAATGCTTAAAGAGCCAATAAATAAAACAACAGACATCACAACTTTTGAATTTCAGGGGAGAAATGTTAACCAAATTCAAATTTAACAAACTGAATCATCCTTTCTGTCCTGTCTGGTTGCTAGTAAATGTAATGAGAAGACCGTAAAATTTAAAAAAAAAGAAAATCAATTTAATTGGGGCCTGACAAAACAAAAATCTCAGCTCAACTGATGGCTAAGAGGATGCCACTTTTACAGCAATCAAGACTTAAGGCAACATAAACGCAATAAATATTAAACTTAGTCATAAATTTCCATGATTTTCTATGCAACAAAACAGCTTATCAGTTACCATTCCCTAAACCAAAAACCCACGTCCGAAAAACCAAAAACCAATAAACCCTAAAATCAAAACTACCAAATACTTAAAGAAACCAAACTGAATTGAAACCAAACAGATTGAAAGCATGAAATTGCTAATCAAAAACCCTAAAAAGTCAGAACCATTTTGATGAACCCAATTGCAGGAAACTCAACCCAATTAAAAACCCACAAAAATCGGAACCAATCAAACTAAGATCGTGGATAATCAATCCCCTTCGACCGCGATCAAATAGAAACCCTATGGACCCTAGAGCGACGAAATTCAAAATAAAAATTACAGAAGGAACAGAAAACGGAATCTCGGAAACGATATCCAATAGATCGAATGGTGGTACGAACCTGCAACGAAGACTAGAGCTTATTCACAATGGCCAACGGAAGCTCTGAGATTCTAGAGAGATAGAGAGGAAGAGAGAAAAAGAGAGATGGGTCGAAGGAGCAGGGAGAGAGAAGAGAGAGAGAGGAGAGAGAATTGGGCAAGGGCGGAACCCAAAAAAGAAAATCTAATTTTATTTAATTTAGATTTTTCGATTTTTCATTTTATTGAATTTTGATTAATTATTTTTCTTTTTTTGGAAATGGAAATTTTACTTTTCTTTTTTCCCTCTGTTAATATGATTTTTTTTTTTTGAGGAATTAATTTTAATTACTGAAATGTGAATAATTAAAGGAATATATAATTGAGAAAACTAAAATTGATGAGGGTACAAGTAAAAAGAAGGGGATGCAGGGTTACATAGGGTCGGTGACAAATGTGGGGGAGCATAACAAAGAGTAGTTTTACTGGCCTTGCACCTTGTGGGACCCGTTTTATTCTTAAGATAACGAGGTCGTCTTAGGTTTACTTGCAACTCCGGTTTAGGGCTGGTTTAGTATTATTGTGCTTTGAAAAAAAAACTGTTTCTGCTGTGCTGTGAGAATAAGCTCATTTTTGATGCTTCAAGTTTTCAACTTTTTTTCACCTAAAACTGTGAAAATAAGCTGTTTTTAAGTGTTTACCAAACATATTTTTGAGCTCTGCTTTTTTTAATACCCACTTTTTATAAAAACACCTCAGTACCAAACTAGTACTTAAAAGCATGGACTTTCTAGATGATGTCTAAGAGCTGGTTTGATATTGTTGTGCTTTGAAAAAAAAAGTACTTCTGATGTGCTGTGAGAATAAGCTCATTTTTGTTGTTTCACGTTTTCAGCTTTTTTCACCCAAAATTGTGAAAATAAGTTGTTTTTAAGTGTTTACCAAACACCTTTTTGAGCTCAGCTTTTTTTTATACCCACTTTTTATAAAAGCACATCAGTACTAAACCAATACTTACCATCATGGTTCATTTGGGATTGAATAAATTTTTTCAAAAACAACATTTTATAAAAATAGGAACTTAATTGTGTTTGGTAAATAAAAAATAATTTTTTTTCTTCAAAATCATGGGTCCAAAACAGCTGAAAAGGAAGCAACGATACACATGCTTTTGAAAAAGAAAAAAAAATTATTGTAGGCAGGTCGAATACCTTTCATATTGACAATCCTATTCTTTTTTTGCTAAAAATAGTTTTAGCAGTATAGTTAACCAAACATTTACCTGCTTCTATTCACAGTTGTTTATTCTCACAACACAATTGAAGCAATTTTGAAAAAAAAAAACATAGCAGAAGTAGTTCTAAAAAATTAAAAAAAAAAAAAAAACACAGCAATCCCAGACTAGCCCTAAGTTTGAAAAATTCATCTCAATCACACTCCCTATCGTGCTTAGGCCATCTTTAGTGGAGATGTCAAATATCATTTTTACAGTTGATACGGCAAAATAACATTTTGAAAATCTTCTATTCTCACTAATCAGAAGTGTACTACACACACATCCTTTTTTACATCCCACACGTCCTTTTTAATTTCTAGCATGAGGATCGAATGAATTGAAAAATATTAAAAGACATAGATTAACAAGGGGTTTGTGGGAAGTAAAAATGTATGTGGATAGAACCACCCTAAAATGATCAATAAGTGAAGAAAAATAAAGAAATATGTGAGCTCAACATTAAATAAAACTAAAACAAAAATTGACACTGTCTTCAAATTTGGCAGCAAAGTGGAGAATCGATCCACAGAAGATTTTGACATCTCTTTCGGAACCAAAAAAAACCATATTTTTTTTGTCAAAACAATCCACATAGGATTTTTACATTTTCTTTGAAGATACTCTTAGGATTAGGGGTGGTTCGGTATGGGATACCATACCGAAACTAGTATCCCGAATCCCAAACCGAAATTTTTCGGGACGAGAATTTGAAGACCAATCCCAAACCAAATTTTCGGGAATCCCAAATTTCGGGAATCCGGAAATATTTTCGGGATTTTGGGACAAATCGGGAATCCCAAATTGAAATATGAAATTATGAATTGTTCTTCAAATATATAATTCAAGAACACATTCATGAACTAGGAATTTCATTTCATTCACACTACCATTTAATTGAACACTGGCATGCTTGACTCTTTTTATCATAGTCAAAATTCAAATTAATTAAACCCTTTTTGCAATCTGTTGAGAGACAAAAGAATCAAGCCTTATGAAATCATCAGCCATGGCAGCAGCAATAATAAAATCCACATGAATATCAAACAGAACATGAAAAATATGCAAGGTGTAGGGCATTCTAGGTTGCTGAGCATGAATTAGAAACTACTAGCATCAATTATAAAAGAATAATATATATATGTATAAATATATATAATAATTAATATTATATATTTTCGGTTTGGTATGGGATTCCCGAAATATCGAGAAGCCAATCCCGAATCCCATACCGAAATTTTGGGATTGGTTCGGGATAGCATCTCGAAAATTTCGGGAATTTCGGTTTGGGAAATTTTTGGTTTGGGATCGGGATTTTTTCGGTTCGGTTCGGGATTTTCGGGAATTTTTTCCACCCCTACTTAGGATAGCTAAATTGTTAGGAGCTCTTAAAATGTGGAAAGTCACTAGTGAGTGAGGAGCTCGAATAATTAATTAATATTATTTTTATGATAATTAAAATAAATAAAAACTGTATTTCTAATGGGTCATAATTAGGGTTGGAAAAAAATCCCAAACCAAACCGAAAAATTCCCGAAACTGAACCGAAAAATGCCTAAACCGAAATTCCCGAAAATTTCGATATGGGAATCGGTCTCAAGTTTTTGGGATTTCGGTAATCCCATACCCAACCGAAAAAATATATATATTAATTAATTTTTAAATATATATTTAGAATTTTAATAGCCATTGGATTCTGTTGAGATTTAATCTCAACCGTTGCATATAAATCAAAGTTATCAACCCGTGTCTGACTCTCTCTCTGTCTCGGTCTCTCGACATTGACTCACCTTACCTCAGACCTAAACCTCACCTCAGTATCTCCTCGCCGATTTGCCTCTCCTCCCATATTCGTAGCCTAAATCCCGAATTTACCCACACCAGTTCTCATTCCTCTCAGTCCTCACTCCTCACCTGAATCACGCATTCACCCACTGTCTATAACACCCAAATTTGGCTCCTGAATCGAGCTCTCGGTCTCAATCTGCACTTCTCCTCACTGCAAAAGGTAAGAAATTCCTGCAATAAACTGAACCAAAGTTCATACAAATTGTTTGATTTCAAATTCGATTAGATATTTTGAATTTGGATTTCTAAATTAGGAATTTCTGAAATTAAGGTTTCTGAATTAGGGCTTTTGGAATTAGGGATTTTGAATCGACGGAGAGGTTACAGTCCAGAGGGAATGAGAGGTTAAAGGGGGAGAGAGCCTAAATTAAATGTTTTCTAAAATACCTTCTACAACAATGTCTGCAAGCAGATATGAAAACCATACGTTTATCAGTAACAACAACTTACAAAACATATTGATTGCAAGGAAGTGGATTAAAAAGTTAGTCAAAAATGTTATTATGCTACAATGATATATCAATTTTCTTTTGTTGTCCATATACAGATTCTTGAAAACATATTCCAAATGTTTCTTGTGCTAAGCTGGCAAAAATCGAATAAGTATCTAACGTAAATGTATCCTCTTACCAGCATAAAATCAGTAATTAAACGATACAACAAAGCAAAAGAGGAGCATTGCCAATTTGGGAATCCAGCTTATGAGGTTAAGGTATTTTTCAGTTCCCTATCCTGTAGCAGTTTTATTGATAACTTATCTTCAATACAACATGTGAATTTCTTTTAACAGACGGTTCGAAAATAACAAATAGATCATTTTCTAATAAACCATATTCATCAAAACATACAGCAAGATATGTATGTAGACATATATCTTTCTTCTATAAATCTAATGACTAACTGGAAACATTCTCTCTCTCTCTCTCTCTCTCTCTCTCTCTCTCTCTCATAATGCATGTACATGCAATAGTTAATATCTGGAAACATATACGGTGTGGTGATGAAATGTAAAGATCATAGAGTTGTAGCTCATTTCCTCTTTATGAATATATATGAATTCTCTTTAATTCTCTTTAATTGTTTCCTCTTACTTTGCACATATTGAATATGTTAATGTTATTGCATTTGAATTGGATATGTGATTTATTGATTGGAATTTGGATATATGCTGAATTGTGGTTATGATATATTAATATGCATTGTTATTTTATTTGTTAGGATGGACGGGTCTAGTAGCCAATCTAGTACACCTATGGTCTGGGTACTAGGAAAACGAAAACAAACCCAACCTAGTGGTACCCTTCAACTAGGCACTCCTTCACCTCAAGATTATTTGCATAATGATTATTATGAAGATTGTTGGGATGATGATTCGGATGTGGAGGAGGATATTGCATTAGAACAAATAGAAGAAGAAGGGGAAGAGGGAGAAAAGAGGGAAGATGAAGTAGAAGAATCAGGGAGACAATGGGATGGTCCTCCTTGGAAAAAAGGGCAATAGGAGAAAGGGTCCAAGTCCGGCGTGGAACGATGCTAAAAGGGTAACGATCATCGATAATAATGGGGAGAGATTGTTCATGGCTGAATGCAAGCATTGCAAACTCTTAGTACCGACACACCCTAGAACTCATGGGACGGCCGGAATTCTTAAACATTTGAGGAAATGCCCGGGTTCTAGTCTCTTTGAGAATATGGATTCGAACAACCTACATTGACACAAGCGAGGATGAGAGGTCCAGTTGTCACTCACACTTTCAATCAAAAAAGACTTGATAGGAGATATGTGAGGTGAATTATAATAGCGAAGATGCCTTTTAGGGTGGTTGATCAAGAGGACTTTCGAGCTTTTATTCGTGACTTGAATCCAAAGTACAAACTTCCTAATAGGCATAAGGTGGCAGCGACGGTTTTGGAGTTGTATTTTGAAAAGAAGGCAAAAATAAAATGTGTGATTGAGGGTTTGAGAGTGAGTATCACAACCGATACTTGGACCTCGATTCCAATGATAAACTACATGGTCATCACGACCCATTTTTTGGACGCTAATTGGGGATTACATAAAAGGATCCTAAACTTTGTCCAAGTTACTTCTCACAAAGGTGATGATATTGGAAGATGTCTAGAGGTTTGCTTGAATGATTAAGGCATAGATAATGTGTTTAGCATTACTATTGACAATGCTAGTGCAAATAACACCGATATTGCATACATGAAAAGAAGACTCAAGTCAAATGGTACTCTTTTACTTAACGGGGCTCACTTGCACATGAGGTGCGCTTGTCACATCCTCAATTTGATAGTTAAGGATGGAATGGCAGAGCCTAGTAGGGAGATTGATGCCATAAGAAATTGTGTGAAGTTTATACACTCATCCCCGACAAGGTTGAAGTCTTTTAGGGAATATTGTGTCTTGTTGAGATTTGATAGGATGTCAAGTATCCCTTTTGATGTTGTCACAAGGTGGAATGCCACGTATCAAATGCTTAATAGTGCTTTCAAGTTTAAAGAAGTGTTCTCTAAGATGGCATTTGAGTGTGATTCTTTTATTGCTCACTTTAAAGAAGAAGTCTCGAAAGAGGTTGATAGGGTGACAACAAAGGCCAAGCGGGTGGGTCTTCCAGAGGTGGATGATTGGGAAAGGTCGGTGAGTTTTGCTCACTTTCTTAAAAAAATTTATGATGCCACTTTGACATTGAGTGTAACCCTTACTCCAATGTCACACTTAATACTTAGCACGGTGATTGCCTTGCAAGTGGAGATAGAAGAACAAATTTTAAACGCTTCTAATGCCACTTTGCAAAGTGTGGCTACCTTAATGAAGCTCAAGTTTGACAAATATTGGGGTGACATTGAAAAGGTGAATCCTATTCTCCTTGTGGCCCAATCACTTGACCCGAGGTACAAATTTGATATGTTAGAGACAAATCTAGAAGAGCTCGGCTATGGATGTGACAAAATAAGGGAGGAGAAAGTAAGGGTTAAAGACTATGTAACCGAGTTGTATAATGCATATAAAGAGGGAGTGGTCCTTAGTGGTAGTAGTACTAGTAGTAGTGTTACCTCAAATGTGGAGCAAAGATCAAGTGTTGTACTAGATCATGGGAGGGGGGGTATGATAGTAGATATTGATGTTGCTTCAAGGATGACAAAGAAGATCCAAAGAAAGAGAACGGAGGCACAACAAAATGAGATAGCCAATGAAGTGAATATGTACTTCAATGATCCATATCAAAGCCTAACATATGAGGGTTTCAATCTTTTGGATTGGTGGAAAGGAAATTGTGGTCAATATCCAACTCTTAGTAAAGTTGCTAAGGATGTATTGGGCCTTCCTAGATGCACCGTTGCTAGTGAAAATGCCTTTAGTCTTGGTGGGAGAGTTGTTGATCCTTTTAGAGCTTCCTTAACACCTAAAAACGTTGAGGCTTTAGTGTGTACTAGTGATTGGCTTAGAGGAAAAGAATTTTGTTTCTACAAGGAGCCTACACTTGACGAATTATATTTCTATGAGGAGCTTGAATGTTTAGAAAAAAGTAAGCAAACAATTTAATTTCCTCTTTTATTTTCTTAGTATTTATTATCTATTACTATTAGACTATAATTCAATCTAATTTGTGGTTTATTGTTTTAGGCATGGCTAATTTGGGAGGTGAGGAGAATACAACACAAGAAAATGAAATGCCACCTCCACCTCCACCTCTTCGACCATCTCAAGTTGAGGTTCAATGTCAAAATCAAATTAATTAATCACTACCTCCACGACCACCCACTTTAAGGAGAAGGGCTCAACCATCAATATCAAGGGGAAGGGCTCAACCAAGGGGAAGAGTGCAAGTACCAACACGAAGGGAGCAACCACAAGCATCAACAATATCAAAGGGCCGAAGGGGCCAAAGAGGCCAATAATCTTCATAAACGTTAAGCTTTGCTTTTTTGCTTTTGGTTTGTAACTTAATTATTTTGAAACTTTGGCTCGTAACTAATTTTTTGCTTTTGAGTTTGTTACTTTATTTATTTTAAAACCTTGGCTTGTAACTAATTTTTTTTGCTTTTGGATTTGTTACTTAATTTATTTTTATTGCATGCATGTCAAGTGTAGTATAAATTGAATAGGCAGATCACATATGCTATTAGTAGAAATTAAATAGGCAGATCACATATGCTATTATGCACAGATTCAGATTATAGTCCAACAACAAATTGGGCGGTAGATTGGCAGCCTGCCCAAAAGCCCAAATTTCAATATAAAAGGTTGAATTTTAGTCCAAAAGCATAATATATCAAATGTAAAAGCCCAAAACCATTTTGGGATTCCCGAAAATTTGGTTTGGGATCGGTATTGAAATTGCGATTCCAGAAAATTTCGGTTTGGGAATCGGGACAAGGGTTTCGGTATGGGATCCCATACCGAACCACCCCTAGTCATAATCATCATAAGAATATTGAACATTAGACGTAATATGAGCACTCTTTTTGCGATGGCGCTAGGCTCCTCCCTCCTCGACGAAATTCGAGGAATAGGTTGCGATGACAGCCTTGAGCCACCATTCATTTACGCCTGACTTCGCAAATTATTACAACATCTCGACTCTATCACATGAAACCTAGATTTACAACGAAATCCATACATTCCAAAATGGTCATAGGCCATGACCCTACACCCACGCCACTATCTAACCCAGCCCAATATTGGGCTTAAGGGTTTCCATCTCAAGGTGGAGTTTTGGGATTTTTTTCGACCAACCCATAATGGCTTTAAAGAGTTAAATTTAACTTGAAATGGAGAACATGATTAGAGATGCTCTAATGATTTAGGATTAGATACGTTTAAAACATGATTTCAATGTAAAAAAATAGTGGTTGGATATTTTTTCCCAAATATTTCCATATGAGTATTATGACAAAAGTATGAGGTCTCTCAATTCATGAAGGTTTTTGTCTTTATAACAAGCCTTCTAAGCCAAAATGGTCCCTGAGATTTGCATAACACATCACTTTGGTCCCTGAGATTGAAAATCAATAGAAATGGTCCCTGAGATTGTCCACCATCTATTATTTTGGTCCTTCCGTTAAAAACTTTGTTAAGTGTCCTGGAGCTCTTGGCCAAAAGTTAGGACAATTTTCAAAGCTTCGTAACTCAATCGTTTCTTAACCAAATTCGACCCATAATATATCAAAATGAAGATAAGAAAGTGTAGAACAAGATTATACCAATTTAGAAGCCCAATGGTTTCCAGAGATGGCCGGAAAATAGCCTGAAATGTGACTGGTCTGCGGGAAAACTGAAAAACTTGTCGGAAACTAGGTAAACTTTAAACATTCATAACTTCTTCAATACTCAACGAAATTGAGTGATTCAAAAACAAAAATCATACTCCTCAATGAGACGAAGAGAATGGTACCTTTCTTGATGGCTAAATCACCATGGTTTGGCCGAAAAATAGCTCGAAAGTGGCTATCTTGGTCTCGAGTTAGCCACTTTCAAGCCGTTTTCCAACCAACCCACAATGATTTAGGTGTCAAGAAAAATACCATTCTCTTCATCTCATCGATCAGTATGATTTTCGTTTTTGAATCACTCGATTTCATTGAGTATTGAAGAAGTTATGAACGTTTAAAGTTTACCCAGTTTCCGACAAGTTTTCCAGTTTTTCCGCGGACCAGTCACATTTCAGGCTATCTTCTGGCCATCTCCGGCAACCATTGGGCTTCTAAATTGGTATAATCTTGTTCTACACTTTCTTATCTTCATTTTGATATATTATGGGTCGAATTTGGTTAAGAAACGATTGAGTTACGAAGCTTTGAAAATTGTCCTAACTTCCGGCCAAGAGCTCTAGGACACTTAACGAAGTTTTTAACGGAATGACCAAAATAATAGATGGTGGACAATCTCAGGGACCATTTATATTGATTTTCAATCTCAGGGACCAAAGTGACGTGTTATGCAAATGTCAGGGACCATTTTGGCTAAAAAGTCTTATGACAATAATTAAGCCTCTTCAATACAATAATATTAGAGTTATTGTTACAAAGATGGCCCATAGGCCTGCCAATGCCACAAATTTTCCTAGAAATAGTTAGACTTTATTGGAGTACATGTATCATGTACATTGAACTGAGTACATCCTATACATTGAACTAATTAATTTACCTAGTTGTATTCCTATATATTGTAACCTTTGATATCAATCAAAGGCCTCCAGTAAATTATCTTAAGTCTTATTCTCTCCAAAGTCTTTTACATGGTTTCATTGCCTCCTAAATCTTCCATTGAAGTCTTCAATCTTCTTAGTTTTCCATGGTCCATGGCCTTATCAACTTCCGCCTCTTCTTCCCCTTCCCTCCCACACCTTCCCAGTACTAATACTGTCCATTTTGAAAAACTTGACCACACTAACTACTTGTTTTAGCTTCGTCAGATGAAGTTGTTCCTCATCAGACATGGCTTATGGAAATTTGTGATTGGCATTTATCTTCCCTTTATTTCCCTTCTTAATGTTCCTGTTGATAAGGATTAACTCATCACCAAAGTTGTGAATCTCATTCATGAACTTTGGGTTCAATAGAACCAGCTCACTATTTCCTAGCTCATCACCATCTTTACCAAGGAAATCTTCTCCTTCATTATCAGTTGCGAAACTATTGAAAACATCTGGGAGGCTCTCACAATCCATTTTGCCCATAAATCATTTGCTAATGAAGCTCATATTCGAATCCAACTCCAACGTTATTCTAATTCATCTCTATTTTTGTGAACCTATTCCTCAAGCAAGGCAGTCGATAAGTCATGGAAAGGTTTGTGTGAATAATGGAATGGTAAGCATTACTCATTTTAAAGTGTCCCACAAGATGCACAAGGGGCACCAAACTGTTGACAAGTTTCTCCACACTACAAAGTCGCTTTCTTACTCCCTTGCCTCTATTGGTGAACCTATCTCATTCTCTAACAAAGATTTGGTCCTACTAGTCATTCAAGTTCTTGGTTGGGACTACATCATGTTACACACATGGATCCTCAACACTCATCATCTCCTTTATTTATCGGAACTTCGCATTCTTACATTCAAGTCCATATTCCCTCATTTTCAACTCTCCTCCAACCTACTATCATCTCAAAGTTTTTTTGTGTTTTTGCTTTCCTCGTCTCGGGCTTATGCATAACACAAACTAATGAGTCGTTCTATTCCTTGTGTCTTCATAGGTTATAACTTCTACCACAAGGCTATCGTTGTCTTAATACATCCATTGGTTATATCTATGTCTCGCGTCATGTTTACTTAACGAAAATTATATTCTTTACAGTGATTTGCATGTCCATGCTTCTTTATCAGTAGTCCCATTTAACATCACTAATTTATCTCCTGCATCGGCCCCCTAGGGCCTTTATCTGCCTCTGTTCTGGCCCAAGCCCATTCAGGAACAATCTTGGCTCTGACTCACGCCGGCCGCCCAAACTCTATAGCTTCATCTTTTACCACCTCAGTTGTTGTAACAGCATATCTCAACGTCTACATCACACTGAATTATGTCCCTCCTAACTCTAGATCCATCTTTTCTGCCTATTTGCCTCTGCCTCTCAAATTAGGCTAGCACAATCATTAGATCAACCTTCTATAACACATTCTTCTCCACAACTATCACCATTCACCTAATGGTCACACGCACTTAGGAAGGCATCACTCAACTGAAAATTTATTTTGATGGCACCGTGTAGTACCCTCATCCTCGTGCTCTTCTTACCATACTTGATTTTGTTGAACCAACATGTTTTTCACAAGTCTCCAAGCATCTTGAATGATGCACTGCTATGACAGAAGAGATCAACACCTTCCTTAAAATAGACATTTATAGTCTTGTTCCTCTATTCCGGTCAGAATACAGTTGGTTGTAAATGGTTTTTTGTTTTAAAAGAAAATATGACGACTCTATTGACTGCTATCACATTGTTGCTAAGAGTTTCCATCAATGCCCTAGCATATTATGGTGAAACATTTAGCTTGGTTGTCAAATTGACCACCTTTTGCACCGTCCCCTATCTGTTGTCTCGCTACCTCTCATGGTTAGTTTCTTCGTCAAATTGATATGAAGAATACCTTCTTTCATGGCTACTTACAGAAAGATGTTTTTATGACTCAGCCTCAAAGGTTCATTGATTCGACTCAACATATATGCATCATTTACGCAAGTCCCTCTATGTTCTTAAGCAAACTCATCGTGCATGGTTCACTCGTATTAGCTTATTTCTCTTATACGTTAGATTCCTTCAAAGCCAGGCCGACAATTCCCTATTTATTTTTTGACATGGCTCATAGTTGATTTATTCACTACTTTATATAGATGACAGTCTTATACTGGAATCTTCCTTACTTTTAACATTCATCAACATTTTGGGCAACATATTTGACATTAAGTACCTAAGACCACTCAGGTATATCTTTTGATTACAAGTGATTTGTGACTCTAACTGTCTATGTATAAATCAAGATAGATATGATCATGACTTTCTTGTTAAGCAGAACATAATTGACTACAAGCCTGAGTCCACTCCTCTTACGGCCAAAGTTACCTTAACAGCCCAGGACGATTCCTTATTGGCCTCCCCCATTACTTATTGTGAAATTGTCGGCTTCCTTAGTACCTCACTCTCACTAAGCCAGATTTGTCCTTGTCTATCAACATTATTGCACAATTCATGAGCGCTCCTCGTACTTCTCACATAATAGCTATCGAGTGTATTCTTTAGTATATCAAGGGCACCATCGATTATAAACCAACATTCCATCTTGATTCGGTTTCTCTCAGTCTCTTTGCTACTCTGATGTTGAGTCCGTTGAGTGTTTAGTCAGTCGTCACTCTACAAGTGGCTACCTTGTTTTCTTGGGTATAAACCCTGTACCTTGTTTTCATACTTGTCATAATGAACTGAATTATCATTTTGTTCCCGAAAAGATTGTTGTGGGTACTCACTATGTCTATTATAATATTTATGTTGATCAACATGTTGTTTGCTCGTGAAAGCCTTCATAAACCATGGCTTGATCTCCTCCGTTCCAAACTTGTCTGCTCAAGTCCGTCCAGTTTGCCAGGGACGGGAAAAGTTTGAGAGACGCCCATAGCCCAACCAATGTTGTAGATCCTTCTAGAAATAGTTAGACTTTATCGGAGTACATGTATTGTAGCATGTTCATTGAATTAAGTACATCCTTATACATTGAACTATATTAATTTACCTACTTAAATTAGGCTCTTGTATTCCAATATATTGTAACCTTTGATATCAATCAAAGGCATCCAGTAAAGTATCTCAAGTCTTATTCTTTCCAAAGTCTTCTAGGTTTATTTCCTTAAAGTTATCATAAGTCACACAATGAATCAATAATAATATCAACAACAAAGAAATCAACAATAATTTGATATCTGTATAAGAATAGAATTCTACATCGGGCATATGAAAAAAAAATATACAGTATTAACATATGAGAGATTTTACTTTATAAAGTATATTTTGATTTATAATTTTCTCCTAGCATCATCGAGACCTTTTATGATAAAACTTAACACCTTGTAATAGGTCGTTAAGTTGGGACATATCGGTGATGTTTAGTGATGTGGTTTTGTTAAACTTTTAAGGCCTAGCATGGTTCACCACCAACATCATTGATATTGTCCCACCATCAAAGTGAATATGTATGTGGCAAATTTCTTGGTTACAAATCCTAATTATTGAAGGTTCAAAGTGAAATTTGAGTTTAAAAGCTAAAACATGAAAGAAATAAAGAGAATCCACAACGAAGTTGAGAACTTATGAGAAAGGATTTGGAAAAATAAAGCCAAGGTTGGGCTATTCAAAGGGGAGTGCCAAGAAATCTCACCGTCGAATTTGAAGAGTCTTGCCTAGAGATTAGTGTGTTAAAAAATCGAAGTCACTTGGTGATGCAAAAAGACCACTTCTTGTTAAATGTACACAAGCAACATGACCTCCCTCATCATTGCCAGATACGCGCTATGATTCTCGAGGCTGCATGTTTGAATATGAAACGTCAAAAGTTTATGAGGCTCAAAGCCAAAATGCCTCACATCAGAAGAGTTAAAACGGTACGTATTACGACTTACACTGAAAGGCATGGTCGTTGGATAACTATCCATCCTCAAGGGGACACAAGTCATTTCAGAGACATAGTTAGGGTCATTTATACGACCATGATTGTCCATAGTCGGAGTAAGGCGGATCGGAATATGAATACCTCAGAAGTCCGATTATGGACTCAACAACTTCTGCTGCGGAGCTGAATAAAAAGAGTAGAGATGCCACCATCATCCTGTTTCGAAATTAGTGGGCAAAGTCCGAGGACTTTCCTGAGATTAACCACACGTGTTCCGCAAGATACAGAAACCTAATCCTATAAGGAACCAACATATTTCCTATAATCTTGGAATCCTTACAATCTAAGGATTGATGTGCGTCACAAGTAATTACACTCCTTAAAGATTGCAATATCTACTTCCTAGAGCAACTTCAAAGGAGATGCTAAATTTTAAACATAAAATTTGAAATTGAGAGCTTACGTGGCACTTTGACATTTTTTAAAGTTTTGCTCTCCACTTGATATGTCAAATTAAATTATTATTTTATTACACTATTTTATTTTCATAATTTCTATTATATATTTTAAATTTTACATATATAAATAATTGATAATGACCTTCACCGAATTATATCTACCATGATCCCCCTAGAGATGAACCGAAAACAAAAATAAAACATTGATAAGGATCCTACCCTTCTCTCTATCATCCCGCCACTTCTTCAGTCTTCTACAACCAAGTCTCTGATGTTAAACTCACTTCACAATCTGAGCTTCCATCAACTGCGCTCATATCCACCGGAGCTCCACCTCCCAATCGAATCACAGTCGTCGATTTCTCCCATGTTACTTCCTCACTCTTCTCTATCTAACTCTCACTCTCTCTAGATTTCATAGATTGCGAACTCAAATTTATGAATTGTTGATTTTCTAATGACTAATGGAGAGACGATTGTCGAGGCTGAGATCATGACGTTCGAGTGAGAGAGGTTGGTTTTTGGGTTTGGTTCTAAGAAATAGGAAAAAGAAGTCAGGTTTGAGTGAGATAGGAGATTTGCATATTTGATATAAAAAAAAATAATACAAAAGCATTTAATAATTAATTAAAAAAATATTTGAAGCTACCGTCAAATTTAACACAAGAGGAGAGATGTTATTTCATGTCATGCCACGTCGATTTGACTTCTCGGTTGCAAAATATTGCTTCTGTTTTTTCTCACCGTTATTGCTGATGTGGATTTTTTGACATCTCCTTTAGAGATGGTCCTAGATATTATTTAAGATTCTCCTTGTTTAATAAGGATTCCACTATCCTAGAAGGTCACATTCTCAACTGGTATAGATCACCATTCTAGAGTTCATCTCTAACAACGCAATTATGACATACTTACTCTCTTGTCCACCACTTGACTCTTATATTGCTTACTAACTTGCCCGTCAAAGAGTCTTTGACCAACATAGCCTTTGTCTTTGGCTAGCTCATAGTTGTTTGTTCTTTTATAGGTTACTTGGATTTATGCATCTCAACCTCCTATGACGGTTGATGAATTTGGTTCCAAACATAGGCCTTTGAGCTTGAGAATGTGATAGTTGGGAAGACCTTGGACCTTGTAAAAGTGAAACTGATGGATGAGAAGTCGTTGAACCTTGTGAACTAGAAGTTTGAGATTGCCTTGAAGCTTGTTGTTGTGGTTGTGGATTAAGGGTCATTGTGGGATTACTCTATGTTTTTAAAAACTGCTTTTGATGTGCTTTAAGAATAATCAGCTGCAAAATATAGTTGTTGAGTGTTTGATAAACTGTATTTCTATTAAAGTTATGAGTATGAAAATCAGTATAAAAGCGTTTGGTAAATTTTAATGTAGAAGTGATATAATTGTATATAATGATGAACATGGACATGATTTTGTGGGCAATTATAACAACAACGATGGTGATGACAATGGTGGTGGTGGTGCCAATAAAAGAGTATGTTGGTTAGGCTGCAAAGATGACAATATTGGTAATGCGACGACACTGGCGACATTGGCAATTGTGGTTGTAGTAGCAATCGTGGTGGTTATGTTTATGGTGGTGAGGTGGTGGCGGCAACGACAACAATGATAGTGACAATTATGGTTGTGGTGGCGGGTACGGTTGTGGTAGTGGTTGTAGTTGTGGTGGGGGTGATACAATTGTGGTGTGGTAGTGGTGGCAATAATGGTGGTGGTATTGGCAATGATGGTGTAAAAGATTTAGGTTTGTAGTGGTGATCACTTTGTTTTCCAAGGGTAATACTAGGGGTGGATTATTTTGCCAATTTACTGGGTCAACCAAAATGCCAACTGTACCGTGATGATTTTGTGCACAATTTTTTTGTGCCAATCGATAATGGCATGATATTGTACAAACCCAAAATTTTATGGTACGATACTAGTGTTCAATACCATTACCAATGATATTATCGTACTGTCAGAAAAATATAAATTATATAATAATATTATTTATATCCATATATAAATAATATATATAATATTTCAGTAATATTAAATGGTATTTAACTTTAATTCTTGTACTAAATGCTACTAATATGTTTTCTTTGTTTGTAATGTAGGTTTGACACAAACTCAACCTCAATCTTCTATAAGTTCAATGCTTACTCCAAATGCTTCTACATCTAAAACTTGAAAAATTGATTAATGAATATTTATTTTTTGAAGTTTAGATCCACTTCCAATTGTTATTTGGTTTGAAATTTTAACTTCTATTTGGATTATAAACCTAACTTCGATTTGATTTAGTTTGTAACTTTTATTTGGATTGTAACCTTAATTTTCATCATGAATCTTGATGCATCATTTGATTTATTATATATATATATATGTGTGAATTGTGAATGATTGATGACGTTAGACTACAGTATATGTGATGAAGGCGCAAAAAATGTCTTGCCCTTGAATTGGGTTAAAAAAAAAAAAAAAAAGGTTTTGACCTAAAAAAGTGGTCCTGGCAGGCAATTAGTATTACTAGACCATGCCAACTGAATTATTTGGCATACTGAAACTTATTACATCTAAAGTTTGATACGGTAATGGTAATATATTTTGCCAAACTAAAAATTTGGCACGGTAATTGGTATTGGGGGGGGGGGGTTTGGTAACCATACTGAAACCCAGCCCTAAATTAAATGTGTTTAGAAGGATAAATAATGTTATTTTTTTAAAATTAACGAGTTAAAGATATTCATTAAAAGCTTAGCCTTGTTTTTAAAGTATCTTTTAAAAACAACCACATGCTACTTTTAAAAACTATTATTTGGAGATCATTACTTTTATTTTTACTAAACATTTTTTTGTTGCTTAACTTGAAAGTGAAACAACTTTTGATAAAAAAAAGAAGTACCAACGTGGGCCTACAAGTATTAAATTAAATTTTTTTATATTATGTGGTACAGTTCGGCTTCAGAGATAATATGTTGAAACCAAATCGTTTTTTTTGAACTTGCAGTTTGGTTCAAACCGAAACCTTTTCAGAATTGCAAAATTAAACTGTTTAGTGCAGTCCAATTTAGTCCATACTAGATATTGCTTCCCGTGCAATGCTGCGAGATTAAAAATTGTAAGAGATTATGTTTGAAAAATCTAAAAAATTGAGTCATAGAAGTTTAACATTATTTACATTGAAATCATTAGGAAGATTTTTTTCATACAAAAGATTTAATCAATACAGTCCACATACAAAAAATCTTAGAACTCTTGGCTTATCTAAATTACAAAAAACAAAAAAAAAGATCTGGACCATCCAATTGATTATGGTTTTTGATCGATAGCAGAACTTATATACAAAAGATTACGAAACGTTGGGTTATTTACATGCAAAAAATATTAGGGAATGTTGTTTCATTTATATTGAGAAAATATGACCGAAATTGTTCACTGGAGCACCAAAAGTTTCCCTCCAGTACTCTTGATTGTCAAGAAGCCTAGGCAAAGAAATAAAATGAAATTACATGCAATTATTTTATACTAACAGATTTAATAGGCTCTTATTTAGATCAGTGCAATCTAATATTTAGTTAGTAGATGATGTTAAATATTTTGGAGGTGTGAATATTGAGATCTACGTTATTACTAAACAAACAATCTAAAAACCAAGTTAACACTCATGGATTTATCCACTGTATTCTCAAGAGTACCTAATTCACTTCTTCATTCTACCTAACATGTATAACACTTTACACTTCACATGGAGCCTAAGAAATGGTAGAAATCAAACATTAATTTTGAAAGCCTTAACTAATACAAATTAGAAGACATGACATTAAATTAATTGGTAGATTGAAGCCTAACGAGGTTGAGAGTGAAGCTTGTTATGTGCAAAAAGTCATAGAAGGTACGACTCTAAACACTCGAGTTAGAAGGGATCTCTATGAACAATGAATAGGTAAGGAAAACACTGGCAGAAACGCTTAAAAGAATTAATCTAGTATCATTTACATGAAAGGGAAAATAATTGAAAAAGCTTACTGCTACTGCTTTTCTCATCCAAACTAAAGGCATAGCAAGATTGCATTCTTTCAGTGATGTTAGTTTTTAGCTCCAATAGAAATGAAAATTTGAATACAATTGGATGATTAAAATTGTTTTTCTAACCTTCTTCATAGCCCTGAAATTATACAATTATTATTCTTTTCCCTAATAGTTCTCATTTACACCTTTCCCGGAATTATACAACTAATGTTTTTTTCCCTAATAGTCCGCATTTGTAACTTGGGCATATCAATTAAAGTAATTAAAATTATCCATATGCCAAACAAACCTAGCTAAAGAGCTCATTTTACAGTAATATAAGTGTACCAACATCAACAAAAACACTATAAAACAATAGTGGAGCATAATTGAGAAATTCTTAACTATAATAACTATGAAATGACAATATGCATAGGTTCATATTAGATAATTTGAACATATTAAAAGATGATTCAAGTTAAAATCTGCAACATAAATATTTGTTTAATTAGAACATGAATCAAAGCTAATTGTTGCGATTCATGTTTGGATATAATCTTTTGTGATAAGATAATAATATAATCTTTATAGGAATTATATTCAATTCAAATGATCTATGAATTTGCAAAAACATAACAAAAGATGATAACATTTAATATCTTATTATGCTTATTAAATTAACTAAATAATAGTATGAACTCTATCGATTTACTTGGTAACCATTTGGTTCTCACATGCAAAATAAAACAGGCAACATGGCCAATCATGGTTTAGATATTAACTCAAAGCTTAGAATAATATGGACTATATATAGAACACAAAAAAGATATATATATATATATGTATGTATGTATGTATGTGTGTGCGTGTGTGTGTGTGTCACACACACATATAGGGAAAAAAGAGATGAAAATATACATATCTTTAGCAATCTTTGAAGAAGCTATAAGTTTTGCCTACATCTTTAGGTCGATCCTTGATTTAGAAGAACAAAGTCGATGTCAATCTTATGTAGGCTAGGAGGAAGGGCTAGCACCCAAATTTTAAAGGAGATATAGCAATTCCACTTTGTAGCCGGTTAGTTTTTTTCAATTTATCTTTGCTTTAATAAAGCCTCTAAAGGTATGTTTAAGGATTGTAGTTCACCCTGTAATCTTAATTGGGGGATGGAATCGAAAGTGTTGAGAGTGGTAGAGGGGTTTAGGTGTCCGATTTGAAGCCAAAGCAAGAAAAATGGAAGCAAACAATGAGCATGCGGAAGCAAACTTCCTGCAATTCAAAAAACCCAGATGAAAAACCGAAAACAGTTTGCATGGGATATTCAGAGATGAATCCATACCTTGAGTACTTGATGATTAGTCGTACATGGTCCGAGAAAGAAGCAGTGCTTGCAGAGATCTTTGGTGAAAAAATTGAAGATGGACCATACCATTGAACAAAGAAAACCCACATTTTAAAAATTAAAATCACAAAAATTTGAACAAAGAAAAGAGAACCCAAAAACCAAACCCGAAACAAATATGTCAGACAAGCATTCATGCAAAGGCAATTTGATCACAAATTAAAAAAAAAAAAAATGGTGTGAGAGAGAGATGACCCTTCTTGCGGAGGCCAGGGGGTTCGGGTCTTGAGAGACTTCTTGCCTTCCATGATGAGCAACACGTGTATAGGAGGGGCAAATAAGTAAATCTATACTTCAATACACGTTAAAAAGCTCAGAATGAGTACCAAATAAAGGGCAAAATCGTCAAATCACTGTTTATGAACATTGAAAAACAGTACTAAGCCAACTGAGTTTTAGTATATGTATAATTTCGATTTCGGTTTTGAGTTCCAACTTTCAAATGTCCACCCCTTCTCCATAAGTATAGATACGAAAATAATCGTTTTGGTAAATGGTAGTAAACAAACGAAGAGACGACGCCGTATCGACTGAATAGAGAAAAAGCGTTGCAGGCGGCTGCTCTTCTCCCTCGGCGAGGCACGCGCCTCTGCAACTCCTTGCGCAGAGCTCAGTGAAATACAGGTCAGATTTCTCCAGAAATTCAGGCCTTTTCACTACGATTTTCCCGATATTTCAGGTTATTGGCGATATTAGGTTTGATAATTCAGACTATCGGCGATGGAGGGTGAAGAAATAGGCTTCACCCCCTTTCCATGTCGATCCCTCAAATTCTCGATATATCGCCGAAATTGCCCATTTTTAGTACTACCGTAGTGAATCGTTCACTATTATGTTCGAATCATTGTGCATTTTCCTTTTCGCCAAAAAATTTGCATGCAAGTCAGAAATGCTCATGTCGCAGGTATATTGTTTTTGACGGATCATCATGGGCATGAATCGCCTACCTTTTGAAGCTGGCCAAGAGGTTGAATGCAGGTCGTTTATCCCGGGTTATCGCGGTGCGTGGTTCCGTTGTAAGGTAACGATCACAGTTAATAGTACTGGCAAATATCCATTGGTGATCAATTTTGTTTTGCTCCAAGCGTGTTTTGAACTCGAAGATTTTACTTCTTACAATTATGATTACTAGTTTTCGGTTTCTAGTATTCGTCTCTTCATTTTCAGTGTTGATAGTTGTAAAATAATATTAGGAAGTGGGAATGCTAAGAAGTTAATTAGGAGTATGGAAAGAGTCATCCATGTTTTTTCGTAAACATTAAGTAGATTGTAACGGGACAAAACTGCAGTTTTGAAGATTGAATTTTGACAAGTTATGGCCTTTTACCAAAGTATTGGTTGTTGTATTAGTATATCACGCCTTTTCAGATTCGGAGTTAAAAAATCTTGGTACTATTTGTCAACTAGATAAGATCGTTGGTAGGCAAAGGAACCAACACAAACATATGACCAACATGTTCTAGATAGATTCCTGCAACGACAACTATTGGCAGAGATTTCAAGAACCGCAATTTAAGGTGGAGATACCAGAATTTAGTGGAGAATAACTAGGGGAAGTTGGTTGGTTAAATAAACATGAAGGAAATTTTAAATACATTGTTCTTCCATGTCATGCGAATGAGAAGTTGGTAGCATTTTAGTTGAAAGGGTATGCTTCTCGTTGGTGGCAGCAAGTCCAAATGACTAAGACCCAAGTAGGAAACTAGCAAATATATACGTGGTCTAAGATGTATAGGGTTCCATAAGAATTATTGTTTTTTTGGGTTAAGTATATTGAATCTTTTCCTGATTTATCCTTAAGATCAAAGCTCGAACAACATAGGAAGTCTGATTAGTTCTCAACTATATATGAGAGGGGCTCGTTTATTTTCTGTTTAACATCATACACGGAGAAGTTGCTGACCATTTAGGTAATTAAAGGCCTCATTCTTTGCTTAGGCATTTGCTTTCTCATTAGAAAAGATTCTGATGTTGGAAAGTTTTATTAAACAAGGATTATTCCTTATGAATGAGTGCTGAATGTGTTGCAAGCAAATGAATGTGTGACTGGTCGTTTTCTACACTATACGTTTTCATACGCTTGTTGGCCTCCTGCTTTCTTTCTCTGTGAACTCTTGAGTGTTGCATGCTCTGTGGCCTAGAGTCTGGTGGGATGGCATGGTATTTTTTTCAAGAAGGCTAGCAGAGCAGCTGGGGGATACTACTCGTATTTTATGGTCTATATTTTGGATAAATGCAGGGTATCCCCCACACGTAGGCGAGGACTAATCCCTCGAGCAGGGTTGGATCCCATTCGGGGGGCAAGCTCTCCCAATGCTGGCTTCTCCATTCACAAGGCTCGAACTTGAGACCTTGCTTAAGGGAAACAAGCTCCTTACCACTTGAACCACCAAGCATTGGTATTTTATGGTCTATATTCATTATCAGAGAGAAATGGTAGTTTATTTGAGGGGCAGGTATAAATTGGGATAATAGGGAGGAGGATTAGTTGAGTTCACTGCAGTATAGATTTGTATTCTTTGCTCACTTTGGGCTTTACTCTATAAAGATTTTAATGTTGTACCTTAGTCAGATCTATCTGGATCGATTTGCTACTTGCTAAGTGTTGTCAAGGATAGTTAAGATTTGGGTGTGTGTTTGTTTTTTAGCTGTAATACTGTTGATGGAAGTTGAATCCATCTTGTTATGTATTTCTTTCTTCTTCAATAAAAGTGGTGTTTATTATAACTTTGTAAGTTGAAGAGAATTATTATGGTTGGTATTTTTTCCCCGTTTCTTTAAGATTTTTTTTTCTTTTTATGTAGATTTTGTGTTGTTTTTACTTAAGCCTTCTATGCTTCCTTGCATATTTTTATTTTCATGAAATCTGTACGTCTTCCAGTAATGAAGAACTGATTACTTTGCAATGTTAGGTAGCATTTTTGCAATTACAACTAAGCCTTTAGATCTATGTGTTGCATGATTTACTTTTCTCAACCTTGAATTATTCTACGTATACAGAGTTAGGTTTTACCAATACTACCATCAATCTTCTCTTACTTCTCATACCATTAGATGCTCTGCTGAAACAATTGGGTGTATGATGTAACTTCCAATGACTTATGGTTTAAGGTGTCCATCTGCTTTTATAAAGCCCATATTTGCATTTATATGATGTTTTCAGCTTGAGATTGTTTCCATACATTTGGTTGAGGTTGGTTCCATTGTTTATGCTTGGTATAAAAATCTTTGAGAAAATGATACCATGCTCTCTGATAATATTTTTATTATATTCCAGATAAAGGAATACGGCTTGAGACAAGCTCGGTTGTCGTCTAGCATGGAGTATATTGACTTTCCTGATGAAAGTAAGTGATATCTGTGGGTATGTTTCCTGTATGAGCATTTTTTGGGGCTTAAGTTTGAAGGAACCGTAAAACCAATTGGCAACAGGGGGAGTGACCCTACTCCTTATAAACACATGCAAGGTCCGTTAACTTTCTGATTTGGGACAACACTTCACATACTTACACGCGCCTTCACGTGTGTCAACACTTAAGCCAAACACATGTATGAGGGGCTTAAGTTTGAAGGAACCCTAAAACCAATTGGCAACAGGAGGAGTGACGCAACTCCTTGTAAACACATGCAAGGTCTGTTAGCTTTCTGATGTGGGACAACACTTCACACTCACACGTGCCTTCACGTGTGGCAACACTCAAGCCAAACACATGGATAACACATATTGGGTGATGTGGAGCATGTGCAGCCTTTGAGCTTTATGCGGATATGTGGACCTATCTGCTTCAATACCATGAATGAGAAATCAGAAAACCTTCATTGTAGAAAGCACGAGCAAGCAACAACAAGAATCAGAATTTCATTACTAGTAAAATGATTACATAAAACATCTCCGTACTGTAGTGATCATATTTATACTCAATGATTAATACAGCTGACTTAATCTTCAACTAAATGGACTATTTAATCATTAGCTTAATTACAACTTAGTAATTAATACTGGACAGCTCAAATAGAGCCCTCGATCACATCAAAGACCATAGACCACATCAACATATTAATGCTAAATGTGGCAATATCATCAGCTAGCTCCGGTATTAAAGTTCACTATGTTTTGGGTCGTGGTGTCTCAAACAGTTTTGGTTGGCAGTATAAATAACAGACTCTTATTCTCTTTTGTTCTATGTTTGTTGTGTTTATTAATTGACCTGTTCTTTTCTAAAGAAAAAAATATTAATAGACCTGTACATTATCAAGTGCACTTTGATTGTAGGGCATGTAAGAATTGCACATTGACCAATTCTTTTAAAAAAAGTATTTTAAAGTAATTACTATGTAAGAATGCTCATACCAGAACAACATGGTATGTGAAATGCATGTATGATTCCTCGTTACGAGAGTGTGCTACTTTTATTGTTACTTGTTTTGAATGGAAAACAAAGAGAGAATATTACCAAGAGCACTGGTAGTCATTGCCTAGTTTCTATATATATCTCTGAAGAATTATTTTCCTCTTGGTTATCAAGTTTAATAAATATTTTAGTGAGACTGATGTTTTTTATTTCTGCATATTGTTGCTCTTATCTGCAGAAGTGAAGTGGACAAGAGTATATCAAAAAATCCCTGGTGTTGGTAAGAAGTCAAAGTCATTAAAAGTGCAATTGATGTTGCGTCCTCAGTTTCCTCCCATCTATAATAGAAGTACAATACCTGATGCCAATACCAGAGCAGAAGTGGTGGTTATTGTCAACGATGATTGGAAAGTGGGAGATTTAGTTGATTGGTGGAAGGATGGTTGTTATTGGTCTGGAAGAATAACAGAAATATTGGGGAATGAGAGCTTTAAGGTGGGTTTTGTATCTCTCAACATATTAATGCTTACTCTAGTATGCTTGTTCTCAATGTGTTCATTGTATGAGGCGTTAAGCATTCCCCCCCCTTCAAATTGCTCACTGTTAATAAATGTTATAACTCCAATAATCACATGCCCTATTTTATGACCTCTCATTCTTCATAACAAATCCATGCAATACACGATGTTACTTGAGCTCCTGAGTTAACTTACATATAACACTCTTGCATCAGGAGAAAGCAATATGTTTGTTTAGTGCAACTGAGATGTAGCTGCATTTTCTTGCTTCAATTATAGTTACTTTGATGTGAAGAGAGCTTCTATTTACTAATTGGTATTCTCTATGTTTTTCCAGTTTGATTTGCCACCTCCTCCAGATGGTGAAGGATATTCCTATGAAGTTTCTTCCAAGGAATTGCGCCCATCCTTGGATTGGTCTCCAGAGAATGGTTGGACAGTACCCACACCCATGGTACCTGCAGCCCATTCATATTTCTGCATCTTTTTTTTTCCTGTTTAAGAGGAATTATCAGATATTACTGCCAAACTTTAAATTGATTAATAACTGAGTTGAGCTCAATTAGTTGGCTTGCTTAAGCAAGAAATTTGTTGCTTAAGCAGTCATTCCAGCTTCTCCATTTGTTTCAAATACTACCTTCGATCAGCTTGAACTGTCAGAAACTGACAAGGAGCATCCACATTCCCATCACCTGATGATGATGACGTGCCACTTCAGGAAATTGGCATTTAAAAATGAATGCCATGCATGAAATCAATTGTGAAGTTACAAAACTGTTTTCTTTTTGCTGACTACTCTCTCATTGTTAATTTGGTGTTGCACTTTGGGTATTAACCTTCTAGCATTCTTTTGTTGAAAAAAATACGTCAAATTTTTGTTATATTTCTTTTTCATTGGGGTTGAAACAATACCTCATGTCTTTCTAAAAATGAATGCCAGGCCATCATCCTGATTCATGATAAATGCTGCAATCCTTTGGCTAAAAAAGATTCCATTTTGTCACCGATGTTTGTAGTGTTAGGGCAATTTTGTATTGATATTTTAAAGCTACTTCTACCTTGTTTTTAGGTGGTTCTTCTACCATGCAGGTTTTGATGCTTTCTGTCCTAATAAGAAATGAAATTCTGTCCTAAACAATTCTTTTATCCTTCAATTTCTGAATTTTTTTGAAATGCCTTTTTGGTCGCAGGAGGGTGAACATGTGCATCCTTGTGCTCGAGTAATGAAGCCTGGTAATCAATTACGAATACATATTTTCTCAACAACGTATATACATGCATGCATGTTATTATTTTCTATTAGCCTTCTGACCTCAACATCTAGGGCTTGTGACAATTGACTGAGATAAAATAAAATTGGAGCCATTGGAGATGGATACTTGTACATCATGTTATTGAATTTTTTTTTTCTTTGGTAGTACTGTTGGAGGCAATGGTCCATTTCTTTTGCTCCTAATAGATGGATCCTAAGGGAAATGATATTTTCCATAGGACTATGAGGTGGTGATTTGATCTTAGTTATTAACTTATAGCTGGCCAGTTTATAACCTGGTAAATAATTAAACTCCAATTGACGAAGAAAGATTCAAATCAGATAGTACGGCTGGAAACAATTTTGTAATTCGATAGAATACGGTTGCTTCTGGAAACTTCAGTGTTTGCTACAGTCATACATCTTCTCAAGCCTTGTTGGTTTTGGGGATTGTCAATCCTGTTTGAAGGGTTTCAGATGCAACTCAATACGCCTCAAATTGGCAAAAACAGAGCTCCTTTTTGGATGAGCAATAAGAAGTTGATTAGTAAAATAGTAAAGGCTGCTTTGAGAGTTATGAATGCGAAATATATATCCTCAGTATCAAGAAAATAAAGTTGAAAGGATGAGTTGGTAAGGGACTTAATACATAATAAGATTTTGACCTTTTAGTTATCCAAGAGGTAGAACCCATACAGAGATTGTAGTGAAAGCTGTAAGCTATACCAGTCTACCCACAATCGTGGTGTTGTCTTTTTAAGTTACTTGGCCAGCTGTAGTTGAACACTGGATTTGTGCTGTATTAATGTTGTTGTAGGTTATGTAATGTTTTTTCTTTTGACGGTATATGCAATGTTGAACACAAATTATGGGTTCTAAGTATCCAAGGAACGAACATTATACGTTTCTCGGTCCCATTCCCCCACAGTTAAGGCTGATGTGGAGAGGTGAAGTCAGATCTAAGTATGAAGCGTTTGAATAACCAATAAAATGGTGCCATATCAAGTAGTTGTAGAAGAAAAGCAGATCAAGGGCTATAAGAATGTTCTAGTGAAATTTTGGTTAGTTATCCATGATTTTGAAGAAGATGAAGGGTACATATAATGTTACCCTAACTTCCTCTCTTGAATCTTGTCTTTCATTTCTCTGTCCAGCAGGATGGATCTGATTGAGAGGGGATTATTGTTGTTGCAGGGGAAGTTCCAAGCTGTACAGCCCATGCTGTGGGTGATGAAAGTAGGTGTCTCCAAGCTTTTGCTACAGCATCACATCGTTCACCTTCTTCTCACGTGTCTGCTAGCTCATTGCAACCTCCTAAAGGATTAGAGGAAATGGCAAAGCAACCTCTAGGCACTATAAAAACTACGGAGAAGCCACCACCAGATGTAAATGTTGGATCCGATATGGCAGATAGTGGGATTGCGAAGGCAAGTTGCTCAGATAGTGTTTCAAGTTCGCATGTTAAAAGTGAGCCAAAGGGGATGCAAAGAAGTGCAACCGGAGAAGATAGAGTTGACAACAATGTGTCGTTGAAGAAAATGAAAACGGATGGGAACATAGTTTTAAATTCGACGAAGTCTGATACATTAGAAGCTGCAATTCTGGACTTGGAGGAACTTGTAAGCCGGGTTAAATGGATGAAGGGCGTCTTAGAGATTGGAATGCCTTTGACAAGTGCCACGCGCCCCACTTGGAAGTTTCTGTGACATCATCCTTGTCCTCGCCAAAACGAGAGGTTTCCCTCCCAGTAAGTGTACCTATCGTGAAATTTTTTTACCGGCGTTTAAATTGTTACTAACTCATGCTCATCTGTTTTGACTGTTTTCTTTTTACGAACTTCTTTTGGGGTGAATGTGAAGCACATATTGAAAGGAATGAACTTTATGCATAACTTTCCGTACAAAACAAACACTTCTTGTAGTGACTGTACATAATCTTCTTACAAGAATGGTTTTGTGAATTTCCGATTTTGAATTGGGAGAGCGGCAGAAGCTGATTGAGATGGGGTGGAGGTTTTTTTGGCCCTAGAAGCGGGATTCCGGCTCAATGGTTTGGCCTAACTAGCTTGTTGTCATGACCATAGAAAATTTCTACACATCCAGCGTCTGCTAGACCTCTTAACAAAGTCATCAAAATTTAACTTCCGACTGCCGTTGTCCGGTGGTTACCACAAACTTTTTTTTTTTTTTGCTTATCTTTAGCCACACCCATAGAACTTGATTTGGATGGCTCTACAATTGAAAAGACTCATCACTTTACTTCTTGAAACTTAAAATTCGTTTACTATGACTTATGGACTCTATTCTTCTTGAAATTCAAAAATCGCCAAACATGTGTGACCCACCACCTAATAAGGTTATGCTACATGTGCTAATGAATTTGATTATAAATCTCTACTATGCGTTAACATTTAACAATTAAGTTTAAAATAATAAAATAAGAATGTGGCTGTGCTTGAGTCGCAAAGATGGAAAATAATAGAAAAAAAAAAATTGATTAGTCTGTTGCTTTCAAATCCAACTCACAGGTTAGAATTAAAGTAGGGTATAACAAATTTTGAGTTTTATAGAGTAAATTACGATTTTTGAGTTTCAAGGGCAAAATGAGATCAAAATTGAGTTTCAAGAGACAAAATAAAACAAATTTTGAGTTTCAAAAAGTGAAGTTTCGACTTTTGAATTTGGCAAAGTAAGATCCAAATCGAATTCTAGAACGTAGCTATGAATTTTGTTACATTTATATCTATGTTGTGAGGACAAAAAAGGAATTTAGCTTTGGATCATAAATTTGCGGAAGAGAGAGAGAAAAACCTCAAAATATTTGAAAGCATTTCTGCGTGCCTGTATTTCACTCTAAAAAGCATTTCAAAAACTCAACTTTTCCCTCCTTTCTTCTCTGCCAAAAATGGAGCCTTCAGCTCTCAAACTGGTAATGGTTCAAGGTCCGCGGAAGGGCGAAACCCTAGAATTCGTACCCGGATCCAAGGTCCGAATCGGCCGCGTTGTTCGGGGCAACAACCTCCCGATCAAAGACTCCGGCATTTCCTCCAAGCACCTCTCCATCGAATCTGAATCAGGCAAATGGGTTCTCCGAGACCTCGACTCCTCAAACGGCACTGTTTTGAATGGGTCGGATATTCCCCCAAATACGCCCGTGGATCTCACCGACGGCGACGAAATCAAAATCGGTGAGTACACTTCCGTCGAGGTGAAGATCGCCGGCTACGAAGAGACCCGGCTGAGACGGAACCCTAGGCGTGCGGCGGCCGCAGCGGAAGCTACTGCGGTGCCGGTTTCGGAGAGTCGGGGACGGAGAGGTAGGGTTGCGAAGGAGGGCGAGGAGAAAGCGGAGGTGGAGAGAGCGAATGTTGAGGAAATTGAGGTCGCAGGGAAACGAGGGAGGGGCCGACCGCCCAGAGCTAGGGTTTTGAAGAGTGAAGCTGCGGAGGAGAAGACTGCGGAGGAAAACTTGGCACGGCAGGTGAGTACGAGGCAAACTCGGAGCTCCAGGATTGAGGAATTGGGGAAGATTCCAGAGAACTCTGGTGTAGATAGTGAAGGAGTGAACGTTGAGCCGAAAAGGACCCATGTCGGTGCAAGGAGGAGGAAAAATGTACCGGAGGAGGTACCGGTGTGTGATAAGCTTGATGTTAAGGAGGAAGAGGCTTCGAAAGGGCTGAATTTGGAGGAAGAGAGACATGAAGAGGCAGATAGAGAGTTTAATGTTAGAGGAGAGAGTGGCGAAAAGGGTAAATATGGAAGTGGGAGTGGTGAAAAGGGTGAGAAAGGAAGTGGAAGTGGTGAAATCGGTGTCAATGGAAGTGGGAGTGGTTCGGGTGTAAATGAGAGCTGTGACTCGGAGAAGATGACGCTTGGGGAGTGGTTTGATTATTTGGAGAGGAATTTTCCACAACAGATCATTGATGAGACGGAGGAGGCAATTGCGGAAATGGCAGAGAAAGCTAAGCGAATTCAGGAGTACATTGTGCAGGAGAAGGAGAAGGCGAAAGTGCTTGTGGGCTACAAGGGGGGAGCTGGGACTTGTGTTTTCTGGTAATTTGCAGCTCAATTCTTCTTCTTTTTTTTGTAAATTACGTGGCGTATCAAATTTGTGTTGTTTGGTTTTGTTTTATTGTGTTTACGTGATCTCTTACTGTGATAAAGTTACCTGGTCTTCAATTTGAAGTGTTGGATGTGAAATTGAAGTTGAATCCATTGAATCTTTAATATGGGACGAGATGAAACTATGTTTATTTCTGTTGTGAGCATCGTTCATATTGAGAGGGCTGGAATAGCATTAGCACTTTCATCGAGTGTTCTGCATACCACATTATATATTGATAGCAAAATCAAGAATTTTCATGTTTTGGGTACGTTGGTTGTGTGTTGAACTCGTCTGCTTGATGTCAGCTTTTGCAAATCGTGTGTTACTGACAGGGAGTTCATAGATGTTACTATATCAAAGCAGTTGCTTCTGTTAACTTATCCGAAGAAAAAGGCGAGACTGTATATGATGCGCTTCATTCTCTGTCAATTGCTTGTGTGTCTATGTTCATCGTGTGAGGAAAGAAATAACTGGGTTCCTTATCCCCAGAGAACTCTCTCCAAGTAGGGCCTTTAGCCATGTAAGGGAGGTGATGAGGTCTCAAACATCTCTCCCCGGTCCCTCCCATTGAGTCCCATCCATTGAGTTTAGCTGTTTAGCTTGGCAAGGCAACCAATTTATGCACTTCTCCTTTAGCGGCCTGCTTCTACATGTTTTGTTATAAATTCGTAGCTTTCAAAACAATGAGTCTTGGCTGACTGGTAGCTATTGAGAAATACGTACAAGAGGCTATGGATACACTTCTTGATAATGGAATTTGTGGACGACTATGAGGGACGATCATAAATCATAGTAAGGTTTTGTGAGACTGCTTGATAATGGGATCCGCGGACAAATCGTTTTCAGATGTAATTGAAGGTTTTGTGAGACTGCTTGATTATACTGGGCGTACTGTCATTGGTGTAGGTCCCTCATTGTCGTATATATCTATGGAGGTGAATTGTCTGCCCTTCCATTTCCATACTCTTCCTATGCCCTCCTGTGATGTGTGGTCACGGTTAAGCCATTATGTTCTAGTGAAACGGATTCTTCGATATGTCCAAGGTACTATCAATTGTGGTCTTACATATTCTGCATCCTTAGATCAGTCTATTACTGCATTCTCTGATTTAGACTTGGCAGCCGATCCTAACACTAGAAAAGTTAAGTTTTAAAGAGTTGTCTTGTGAAAGGTTCAATGGTGAGGCATTGAGAGCGACTTTAGGACGAGGCATGTGATTGTTTACTGCTCTCTGTTTTTTTTAGGGTTTTCCTATTGCAGTTAGGGGTAATTTTTTTACTTAAGCATAATTAGGATTAGGTTGTAAACACAAAAATTCTATAACGCATGAAACGAGAACACGTGTACAAAATAGATTTGTATTGATGAATTTGTAGGGTTACAATCTTTGTTTACAATTTTCCTCTGATTCAGTCTTTAAATTTGATGTAGATGCATAGGTTGTTGATCCAAGGGTCGCGATGACTTGATCTTGGATGAACGATTGAACAATTGCTTCAAGTTTTGAGCTTGAAACAATGCGTAGATAGTCTTCACCTCAAAGCTGCGGCAAAGGTAATGTTGATGTAGGATTTCGTTGGCTCAAGGGTCTTGACGACTTGATCTTGAATCGAATGTCGTTACAAGTTTTAAGCATGCAACAAAAGTCTTGAAGGAATCGGTGCTTGTTGATTCTTCAAGGGAATGCTTTGGTTTTGGTCGAAAGAAAGGTTCGGCTTTGGTTGTGCGTTCTTTGAAGAGAGCTTCGGCAGTGTATTAGTCTTCAAAGTTTTGGCAGAGGTTCTTCTCAATGTGAGAATTTCGGCCTTGGAATATAGAAATTGTCGACCTTATGCTTGTCTTGGGACCTTGTATTTATAGACTTCCAAAGCCATGCCTTTGGGTGGATTTGCCTTTGATTTGTGTCTTGATTTGTCCATGAGAGAATTTAGGCATGTTTTGTGTCTTGTTTTCAGCCACTTTCCCTTGCTTGGCTGAAATCTATAGGGCTTTCTTGCCTATTTTGCGAGCAATCTTCAATTCTTGCTTGTTTTGTGAAGATATTTTAGCTTTCTTTCCGGTTTTGGGAGCAATTTGGACCCCTTGCCAATTTTAAGGGGTATTTCCCCTTTTTGGCCGATTTTTGGGAATGTTTTTGAGCTTTCTTTGCTTGACTTGTGTCACATGTCATTGTTGACTTGTTCATTTGTGATGAGTCATATGCCACATGAAACTTTATGATGCATCATTTGCATGCAACAAAATTTACATGTCTACATGGGTACTATTTGTTAAGATAATACGGTTGGTCAGTTTAGTAGTTTGCCATCTCAGCATTTTCTTGGGAACAAAGGCATTTGATAATCTTAACAATTTTCTTTTTCTATTTGAACCAAAAAAAAAAAAAATCTATTTCTCAAAAACAATCTTGACCATAATTTATTTTGTGATGCAAATCTTTGGAGTGTTGGATACTAAGGCATCAAGAGTAGAGTCTTAGCATCATTGGGTGAGCTGATCAAAGTTGTGATTAAATTTTGTTTCACCCATATTTTAAGTTTGATCTCACATTTTTCAGTAACAAAAAAATTATATTGGAGCTGGTATAAAGTACCTTGAAAAGTGAGTAGTGGTCAAAAGTATTACTATGAATTAGTGGTGGATGCACGTTGGGACCAAGGTGGTCCCAAGACCACCTAGAGTCCGAAAAATATACATGTGAAGGTTTTCCGAGAACTCTTCGAATGTTTGGTATAGGTCCCTTTTGTGCCCAGCAAGTATTTGATGTAATGTATGCTAAGCATATTTCGGCAACACTTAGTAGGTTGCATCAAATGCACTCGACAAATTCTCTCGATAGCATTCATTAGATTGCTTTGGCGTATGTCGATATATGTTGACATGTGTGCAACATGGTTCAGCTGACAACAATTGTTCGAAGAAATGCCTTAGTGAATAAACTGAATTTTTTTGCGTGGTTCAAATCCTAAATCCGCCACTGTTATGAATTTGAACACCAAGAGAGGTAATGCATCACTAGATTATGAAGACAATGACTAAAACTTAAAACATGTTATCTTCTCTTGCTATATTGAGCATTCAACTTGTTTAAGAAACAAGCCAAGCTTGACTTAGACATACCCAAATCATAAAGCACGTGAGTAGCTCGTTAATAAGAAGCTTGAAAATGTTATACAAGCAGACCCTCTCATTGTTGTAAATTAGCTCGTGTTTGACTTTTATTTTTTACTCCGCTTGAGATCGGCTCAAAAATAAACGAGCCAACCAAGTTGAGCTTTTACAAAATTTTAACAAACCCAACTTAAACATGATGAAATTCACAACATTTATATCCCTAGTTAAATTTGGAGAGGTGATTTTCACACATTCTTTTTATTTTTTTCACACACCCACTTTATTTATGATCGTCATATTGCATAAATTAAATGGAAACAAAAAATAAGACTAAACATAGGTGCAAAAGAAGTTAAAAAAGAGTTTAATTACTAGTTCTTTAAACTTACTAAGGCATCAGGGTGGTTTAGAAAAAGTAGCTCAACATGAGAGGTCCAGAACTATTGTGGACTTGGACTATGGAGATACATGTTCTTACTTATCAATGTTGCAGTCGACAGTTATTGGGCTTAATTTATGGTGAATTTAATGGTGACATTTCTTTCTTCCAAATTATGGCTCCACTCATGCATTAACAAATAATATTACACTAATGAAAAATGGATGGACTTAATCTCGTAATGAGCTAATAATAATGTAATTCAAATTCACCTTTGAGAATCGAACCTAAGACCTCTCACTTACAAGTAAAGAGAAATACCACTAAACCGTAGCATTAAATGGCAAGTAGTAGAATTCTTAGACAAGAAAAAACGGAGTACATCTTTTAGACACCCCTACATTTAATAGTAAAAATGTATGTATATAACGGACACATATATAGGCCATGGCCTTGCTACATGAAATAATAGAACCAAAAAAATAGAAAATTAGGGAAACTAAGGCGGATAGTAGGGTAACAGATAGTGGAATGCTTCCTTTGTCTTTCCTTCAGTTCATTACTATGACATAGAAGGGTATGAAAACTTGTATGAACATCTTGTCCAACTCCCCCACAAAGATCCCTCTAGCAATCCCCACAGCAAACGATGCCATGTTCAAGATGACTAGGGCAACCATTGGAGCAAGAAATAGTAGTGATGTTTGGAAATCAAATACTCCCATATTGTAACGCTTGAGTTGTTCGACGTCGTCGACTTTATTCTTTGGAAAAAAACTGGCTTCTCTCATACCAAGTTTCTCCATGAAAGCATCCACACTACCATGTACGTGGGATGTGACTAACTTCATCATCCACATCCTCTGCTCATTTACCCAATGTCGAAATGTTGACCCCGTTGCGAGCACCTCGTATAAATGTTTAGAATGGGGTGATAGGAATATGAACGAAAATACAATGAAATAAGTTTTGAGACCTGCAAAGAACAAGACCAACATACTGTCATGTCAAAATCATACTACTAAAGTTGTATAACAACTAATTAAGAGGGTAATTCTTTCTTACATACCATACAAATACTTATATCGACAGACTGTGAGTTTGAAATTTTAACCACACATGTGTTCATAATCAGTAAATGGTTCAGTTTCAGTCTTAAGAACATAAAGCAAGTGAACATTTCCCTTGATAGTGAAAGTAATCATATATTTTGAATAATTTAAACAAAAGAATTTTTAAAGAAACTTGTAAAAAAAATATAGGTATAATGAGAGAAAATTACCTAAGGGTATAAAGGAATGCCATTGAGTAGGCAAAGTTGAGGAATGGTAGCAAAGCCCCAGAGCGACAAGAAATAGAAAATGGGGAAAAGGGCAAGTTCTGCATAACACATGCTGTGAAGAAAAGTGGGCGTTTTGAAAGGGCCATATAGAAGAGGACTAAACTTGGAGATAGCAACATCAACCAAGCCAGAGGACCACCTTGTCCATTGGACCAAAAACTCATCCAAATTGGTGGTGCCACTGCCCAAGAATTGTGGCCTTTTTGGATCACAATACACTAAATCCAACCTTTGCAATGCAAATGAAACCCTGTGAAGTAATCTTCCACCACTGAACCGTATAAGAAACCAACCTGCATGCCACAAATAAAAGAAGATCACCATTAGCATAAAGTTGGAGGAATGCTAGGTTCGGTCACCTCCCGAGCGGGTTACTATGAGCGCTTGATACATTGTACCACTAACACGTATTAACTCCTCACAATTGACTAAGCTTGGCATAGTTCCTTATTTCGGAATAAGTAAGGTTTCAATAGATTAATTTTACTCGCCTCTTTACCCCATTTGGTGCCATCTTCATAAGCACAAGAGGCTAGTAGTTGGGTTTCATGTGGCTGTGCAGTATTTCTGTGGATGAGCATATGATCAGGATTGTTGATTTGGCGGAGGGATTTGATGAACTCATTGGATGGACCAAAACATTGTCTAAGTTTCATTGCATCCTGATCATTCAATAGTGAAACTAACTTACTGACCTAAAAAACGTATGAACGCATATTTTACAGACAAGTTCATAATTTTAATATATATGCTTCTTAAACCAAATTAAGGTATTTCATTAAGTGTATTTGTATTTGCCTTTACTAATGGAACTTTCACATAAGGGCACCCTCTTGATGTAGTAGCCAGTACCACACACGCATGGCCCTCCAAGGCTATCATAACCTTTACATAGCACCTATTTATATACAAGTTGTCAAGACCAATTCTAGTCAAAGATTATTATGTGCATTTGTACATATGACTTATAATTGATTAAAGTAAAGTTTGGTCCTTGAGTTCTTATGTACCTTAAGTGTTGATCTCATCTGACTGTCATAGATATCGTTGTTACTGTTGTGAAATTTTTTAGGAAATTGAACAAATGCTAGAAAGGGTGATATCTTGGGGTCAAGGTGGAAACACATTGCTTGCCGAGCCGAACTTGCATCATTGCAATGCATGTCACAATCTAAACCTAATATGTAAGGTGAATTGCTTATGACAGTGATGCTTTATTGAATGGTTTGGGCGGTGTGTTAATGTCGCATGGCAGGGTAATCGCATATGCCTCGTGACAGTTGAAACCTCACGAGATGAATTACCTCGCACACGATCTTGAGCTAGCAGCTATTATTTTTGCCTTGAAGATTTGGAGGCATTATTTGTATGGGGAAAAGTGCAAGTTTTTCATAGATCATAAAAGCCTCAAGTACATTTTCACCCAGAAAGATCTTAACCTTCGATAATGGAGGTGGATAGAATTGCTTAGCGACTATGATTGCATGATTGAGTATCACCCTGGTCGTGAGAACACAGTGGCAGACGCACTTAGTAGGAAATCACGTGGCCGCCTTAATGCCTTATATGCTTTCCATATTCCCCTCCTCACATAATTGAGATCCACCAGAGTGAAATTAGAGTTGGAAGATCGGGAAGAAGGTTTACTTGCTAGTTTTCAGGTTAGACTGATTTTGATAGATCACGTGCCTGAGACTCAAGCAGAGGATCCGGAGTCTTAGAAATTAATAGAGGTAGTGTCACGAGGGAAAAAGAAAGATCTCAGGATCCGAAAACCTAATGGCATGCTTATGCAGGGAGATCGAATGTATATGTCGAATATTGCAGAACTAAAGAAAGAGATACCCGATGAAGCACATATTTCGGCTTATGCGATGCATTTTGGGAGTACCAAGATGTATCACACCATTCGACCTTTCTATTACTGGCCTGGTATAAAGAGAGAAATTGTTGAATATGTGAGTCGATGGGCAATTTTTCAGCAAGTCAAAGCTGAGAGGAAGAAACCTTTTGGATTAATGCAGACATTTCCCGTTCCTCAGTGGAAATGGGAAGATATTACCTTGGACTTTATGAATAAACTTCCTCGTATGCGAAATGGTTACACTGACATTTGGGTGATAGTGGATCGGCTTACCAAGTCAACACACTTTATACCAGTTCGAGAGAAATATTCTTTAAGCCGATTAGCTGAGCTATTTATATCAGAGATTGTTAAATACCACGGGGTTTTGGTTAGTATTATTTCTGATCGAGATCCTAGGTTCACTTCTAAGTTTTAGGTGGCTTTAGGAAGCTCTTGTTCGAGATTGCTTTATAGTACAACGTATCATCCGCAGACCGATGAGCAATCTGAGAGAACTATCCAGATGCTAGAAGATATGCTGAGACCTTTAGTACTGCAGTTTGGCGAAGCTTGGCACAAGCGTTTGGATTTGATTGAGTTTGCCTACAATAACAGTTACCATTCTAGCATCTGTATGTCACCTTTCGAGGCACTCTATGGTAAGCCCTGTCATACTTCTCTATGTTGGTCAGAAGTTGGTGAGAGGGTGTTAGTGGGCCTTGAGATTGTTGATGAGACTACCCAAAATATTCAGGTAATTAAAGCTAATTTGAAAGGGGCCCAAGATTGACAAAAGAGCCTTGCCGATAAATACGCAATTGATAGAGTATATAAAGTTGGAGATTGGGTATTTCTAAAGCTATCTCCATGGAAGGGTGTAGTACGGTTCGGTAAGAAAGGTAAATTAAGTCCTCGCTACATTGGACCTTACCAAATCACTAAAGGAATCGGTAAAGTCGCCTATAGACTCGAGTTACCTCCAGAGCTATCAAAGGTGCATGACGTTTTTCACGTCTCTATTCTTCGTCATTACGTCTCTGATCCATCACACATAATACCTCCTCAGACACTATAAATTAATCCAGACTTGGCATATGACGAGAAGCCAGTGACGATCTTAGATTGGAAGGATAAAGTTCTTAGGAACAAGACTATGCGCATGGTGAAATTTTTGTGGAGGAACCATTTAGTGGAGGAGGCCATTTGGGAGACAGAGGATCATATGTGAGATTTATATCCACGCCTATTTTACTGATATTGATATGTTATTGTGCTAGTGTGCTGAAATTTCGGGGATGAAGTTTTCTTAGGGGGGTAGGTTGTGACGACCCGTCCAAAATTATTGTATATATTTCCTCCCTAAGAGTGTAAAGTGATGATAATGCCCTAGAAGCTTAGTGACGTGGATGTATGCATATATTTTTAAATTATTTTTCTCACTGACATAATTAAATTGTATGCATCGTCACAAGTGTGTTGACGTGAGTTAGGGCCGAATCGGGTTCGTAACGAAAATGTTACGGATCAATAAGTGAGATTGGGTTGGTTTTATTCCTATTTGGACTCTTTTGTGTAAGCCCTAAATTCTATAGCCCAATTAGGGCGTGAGACCATTTTAAATTGGCCAACCCGTGACCACACACATACACACACGTGCAACCTTTACCTTCTCCTTTCTTCTTTCTCTCTTTCTTTCTCGTTCGTACGACCTGAGGCCTCCAACCTTCAAACACCATCATATTTTACATATCAAACTCGAGGTTTCTATAACCATACTTTGCTCGAGCTCTAGAATCTTGTGGTACCATTTGTTAAGTGAGTTGATCTCGAAAACCCTAGAATTCAGAAACTCCAACGAAGAGCTAAAATAGCTTTGACGTGATTGTGGGTGATCCACTTGGTTTTGAGGCTTAGTAAGGCACTCACTCAACTTCCCTAGCATTTTAGACTAGTTTTGGAGAAGTTTGGACGTCCGAATAAGCACGATTATGGAATTGCAGGGTTAGCCGGTTATTCCAAGAATTTTTCTGGCCGTTTTCCATCAGTTTTAGGACTTCAAATAGGTGTGGTTGTGTTCTAGACTTCAAGAACTTCAAATCTATATAAAATTCGTGAATTTTGGTTGAGAATTGAGGGAGATATTAAGGTTTTAAGATTTTCTAGAATTGGGCATTGTAGATGGCAGCTCTGGCGAAGACCACCGGAGAAGACATAGAATATTCCATCAACTTTGACAGAATATACTAACGGCATCAGGTAAATCTAACATAATATGCTTCTATTTAACAGAATATTCCCTAACGCCGTCATGGTTTCCGTCTAACATGCCTGAGCGTGGCGGACGTGTGAGACATCAGAAAATTTTTCTAAAAATATGAGGATGCTCGTGGTGTTGAGCAGGCAACAATGGTATATTCAAACACCCCAATTGAGCAGCGTATGAGAAGTTATTACATGGTTTTGGTTATGTACTTTCGAATTAATGTTAAATTAGTTGTTTCACATATAGGTGAGACGTTTTCGAAGGACAAGCGTAGCCAAGCGAGACTCGGGGGTTACGACCCTGCTACATACCAGTGATGGGCTTTTGGTTTTCTATATATATGTATATATGTTTTACATTGCCTAGAAACTGATCTAAATGGAATTATGTTTTTAGTGCCATGTCATACTTGCATTTCATTTTAGTATATGCATTAGTATGGGTATGCATAATATTGAATAACGCTGCGGAGGCCTATGTAAGCTTCAGGTGAGTATTGTATGATGGTAGTGGTTGCATTGTGTATGGTTATACGTAGATGCATTTAGAGCTCATTATCCTGCACCCCGGTGTTAGTGCTCTCGCCTGAGGCTAGGGCACAGCCTTCACGTGATCGTTCACCTCCCGCACCATACGCTCACCATGGATCCAAATTTGGTGCCAGCCTGTCATACAGACCACATTAGGTGGTTTCGACTCATAGGTGACCCACGATTCATCGCACAACCTTCACATGATCGTAGCACTTGAGCGTACTTATTTACACCTAGCCTGTCTACTAGATCACATTAGGTGGTTCTGACTTGTGTGCAAGAATTTTTTTATGAGCTATGGGTTCAGCCGTATAGGTCACGTTAGGTGACTCCGGCTGACATATCCTTTTATATTGATTCACATCACCTGATTACATATTTATTACTAAGATACTTGACATGGCATATATTTGGTTTCATTTCTCTCGAGCATGATTTTGCATACGTATGTATTATTATTTTCTGGGAAATTATACGGGTTTATGGTGAGGGGTTATTATTTTTGGAAAGAGAAATGGTTTCAAAAAGCTTTGTTTTTGCCCACTCACGTTTTTTATTTTGCGCCCCTCCAGGTTCTAGTTAAACGTTCGTGTTGGTGGTTTACAAGGACCTACGGCGGTTCTGATAGACTCCAAATAATGTAGGAATTTCTTTCTTGTCTTTTATAATTAATATTTAGCTAGCTAGACTGCATCTACCTATGTTCTGACTATGTGTATTTATACTTTAAACACTTCTACTCGCACTTGTGTATGTATCTAGTGTAAACTAGCTAGTTTGGTTTTTATTTACCCACATTTTCATATCTTTATCACTTTCACATTGCGCACATGGCTACGTCATCCTCACGTGATGGCCATCACGCTTCGATTCAGGTCAGGGTGTGTCATCATAGGGTGATCCCCAACTGCAATAGGAAAGCCCCAAAAAAGCAAATAGCAGTAGACGCTTACATGCATCATCCTAAAGCTACACCTCCCATCAAACCTTTCACAAGATTACTACTTAAAACCCAACTTTTCTTTCTTCTTCAGAATACATTCATCTTCTCCATCAAAACCCACTTCCTAGAAATCCCAAAAACTCATTTTCGATCCTTTAAGATTTTAGTGTTTTCATCTCCAATGGCAACTTCCTCTTCTTCCCGCTAAGAAAACCCAAAGACCAAAAGGGTCCAATTTCTGTTGGACCCCACCTCCTACTAACAGATGTAGAAATAGAAACAACTTCCGAAACGAAGGGGACTAAACAGGAACAAGAGGGATCCACCGAAGAAGATCCTTCCCCTTCCCTTTTTTCGGAAGAAAAGGAGGATACGGACAAAATCGATGAAACGAAAGAGATCCGAGTGAATGGAAAGGAAAAAACAAAGGATCAATTCCACTTTAAAGAAACACGGTATAAAAAAAGACCCGTTTATGAAACTTATTATCTGGATGGGAATCAAGAACAAGAAAATTCAAAGTTAGAAATATTAAAAAAAAGAGATATCTTCTGGTTTGAAAAACCTATTGTGACTATTCTTTTCGACTATAAACGTTGGAACCGTCCGTTACGATATATAAAAAACAGTCGATTTGAAAAGTCTGTAAGAAATGAAATGTCACAATATTTTTTTTCTACATGCCAAAGTGATGGAAAAGAAAGAATATCTTTTACGTACCCACCCAGTTTAGCAACTTTTTTTGAAATGATACAAAGAAAGATGTCTCTGTTCACAAAAGAAACATTCCCCTCTAATGAATTTTATAATCATTGGAGTTATACCAACGAACATAAAAAGAAAAACCTAAGGAAGCCCTTGTTATGAATGTACTCGAAAAAAGAACTAGATTGTGTACTGATAAGACTCAAAAAGAATACTTACCAAAAATATATGATCCTTTCGTCAATGGACCCTACCGCGGACGAATCAAAAAATTGTTTACACTCTCAAGCATAAATGAAGCTTCTGTAAAAAATTACAAGATTTGGATAAATAAAATTCATGGTATCCTTCTTATTATTAATTACTTAGAATTTGAACAAAAAATAAATTCATTTGATAGAAAATCATTAACAACAGAAATTTTTTATTTATTAAATTTAATCAATGAATTGGTTGTAAAATACACATCAAATTTAAATTTTAAAAGACTTTTTTTAGTTACAGAACACGAACAAGTAAGAATTGATTCAGAGGATCGAATCAAAATTTTAAAATTATTATTTGATGCAATTAGAACTGTTCCCAACGATAAAATGATTAAAAAAAAATCTATTGGAATAAAAGAAATTAATAAAAAAGTTCCTCGATGGTCATACAAATTAATCAACGATTTTGAACAACAGGAGGGGGAAACCGAAGAAACTGTGGTAGAGGATCATCAGATTCGTTCAAGAAAATCCAAACGTGTAGTGATTTTTACTGATAACCAACAAAATACGGATGCTTATACTAATACCAAAGAAACTAATAATACTGATCAAACAGGCGAAGTTGCTTTGATACGTTATTCCCAACAATCGGATTTTCGTCGAGACATAATCAAAGGCTCCATGCGTGCTCAAAGACGTAAAACAGTTACTTGGAAACTCTTTGAAGCAAATGCGCATTCCCCTCTTTTTTTGGACCGAATAGACAAATCTTTTTTTTTTTTTTTTGATATTTCTGAACGGATGAAAAATATTTTTAGAAATTGGATGTGGAAAAACACAGAATTCACAAAAAAGAAGAAGACAAAAGAAAGGAGAAAGTGCGTATACAAATAGCGGAAGCCTGGGATAGTATTTTACTTGCTCAAGTAATGAGAGGTTTTTTATTAGTAACCCAATCAATTCTTAGAAAATATATTATATTACCTTCATTGATAATAGCTAAAAATATCGTCCGTATACTATTATTTCAATTTCCGGAATGGTATGAGGACTTAAAGGATTGGAATAGAGAAATGCATGTTAAATGTACCTATAACGGCGTTCAATTATCAGAAAAAGAATTTCCAAAAAACTGGTTAACAGACGGCATTCAGATCAAGATCCTATTTCCTTTTCGTCTTAAACCTTGGCACAGAAAAAGCAAGGTCAAAAAAATGATTTTTGTTTTTTAACAATTTTTGGAATGGAAGCTGAACTACCTTTTGGTTCTCCCAGAAAAAAACTTTCATTTTTTGAACCGATTTTAAAAGAACTCAAAAAAAAAATTAAAAAATTGCAAAAGAAATGTTTTATAATTCTAGGAATTTTTAAAGAACAAACAAAATTGTTTCTAAATGTCTCAAAAAAACCAAAAAAATGGATCATTAAAAACATTCTGTTTATAAAAGAAATAATAAAAGAACTCTCAAAAATAAACCCAATTATATTATTTGGATTGAGAGAAATAGAAGTATATGAATTGAGTGAAATTAAAAAAGATTCAATAATCAGTAATCGGATGATTCAGGAATCGTCCATTCAAATTAGATCTCAGGATTGGACAAATTATTCATTAACAGAAAAAAAAATGCAAGATCTGACTGATAGAATAAACACAATCATAAAGCAAATAGAAAAAATTACAAAAGACAAGAAAAAGGGATTTATAACTTCAGATAGAAATTTGAGTTCTAACAAAATAAGTTATGATGATAAAAGATTGGAATCACAAAAAAATATTTGGCAGATATTAAAAAGAAGAACTGCTCGATTAATCCGTAAATCCCATTATTTTATAATATTTTTCATTGAAAAGATATACATAGATATCTTTCTATCTATGTATATCTTTCCAATGAATACAGGAAATATTATTTAAATTATCGACCAACTCCTCGAGCATCATTGACCAACTCCTTATCAATTTCGATTCATTTCAATATGAATTGAACAACAATTCAACCGATTCAATTGACTATAATAAAAAAAAGTACGGAACAAAGGCATATTTTCTATTGTTAATAGAATGGATTGAATAGTTTCTATTTTAGACATAAACAATCTTTAATTAAAGGGAAATAAATGTAATGTAATAAAACCGAACAGAGTTTAATGTGCATTGCTAATTCTATAATTTTTTTACTGTCACACCATGACAATTGCACCTATCAAAGTGGCTAAAAGAATCTAAATGAATTCAAATGGAAGAAAAAAATATGTTGATAAATGAATTCCAATTTGTTGACTATTACTTATCAAATCTTGCTCTATAATCTGGTTTGATCTTGTAGTCCAAATAATTCTGTACCATGACGTATCCGTAATAATAATCATGAGTAAAACAAAAATACTTGTACAAACTGGCAAAGTAACCACATCCCCAATGATCCAAAGATTCAAATCTTTGTATTATTGTGAACCATTCATGAACATCACAGCAAATACAATTAAAACATTTATAGCTCCCACATAAATAAGGAGTTGTGAAGCAGCTACAAAATAAGAGTTTAATAGAATATAGAATAAGGATATACAAACAAGAACCAATCCCAATGAAAAGGCAAAATAAATGGGGTTGGTAAATAATACCACCCCCATACCTCCTAGTATAAGAATCGATCCTAGAAATACTAAAAGAAAATCATGTATTGGTCCGGGCAAATCCATTATATGTAAAATAAGAGATAAATAAATAGAAATGTTTTTCATGACCTTATTGATGAGACCCGACAAGAAATTTATTTTATTTATTTATTTATTTTTTTTTATGATTTTTGAGCAATTCCTAATTTAATCCTAAGTAAATAAATACTAAGGGATATGAATAAATGTGAGTACTATTATTGGACTAATTTCATTCTTTATCTGAAAGAGTCGTTCTAATTCTAAACGATATATTTTTCAACAATTATGGATATATTAATTAATGGATTTTCAATCCAAATTAAGACGCGTTTCTTACCAACCAATCAATAGTTGGTATTTGTAGTTATTGACCAAACAACACGAAAGAAACCTAAATTCCTTCTATATTAGTTATTAGTAAAGTAATTATAAATTATTCGTTAATAAGAGATTTACTTATTTATTTGAGGTGAATTCAAAATTGTTCGAATTGTATAATCGTCAATTACTGACATTGGTAAATGATCCAAAGCAATTTGATTATAATTCAATTCGTGACAATCATAAGTAGAAAGTTCATATTCTTCAATCATTGATAAACAATTTGTTGGACAATACTCAACGTAATTACCACAAAATATACAGACTTCGAAATCAATACTGTAATTAAGCAGTTGTTCCTTGCGAATATCAGTTTCCAATTTCCAATCAACAACGGGTAGATCTATAAGACATACACGAATGCATACTTCACAAGCAATACATTTATCAAATTCAAAATGGATTCGACCGTGGAAACGCTCTGCGGTGATTGATTTTTCATAAGGATATTGAATAGTTACGGGTAAACGATTTGCGTGGGATAAAGTAATCATGAAACATTGACCAATGTACCTTGCAACTCGTACTGTTTGTTGACCATAATTCATGAACCCAGTTACCATAGAGAACATATCGTTAATATATATGAATAGTTTTATGTTTGTTTATTTCTCTTGTTTGAGACACGTTGTGAATATAAAATGTTACTTTACAGTGAAAAGAGTTGGAAAGAAGTTGTTAATAATAGATTACCGAGAGAAAGAGGTAAAAGAAATTTCCATCCAAGATTCAATAGTTGGTCCATTCTTAGCCTCGGTAAAGTCCATCTTGTGGTGATAAGAATGAACAAGAACAAATAAGTTTTAGCTAATGTAATAAAGATACCAATTATCGCTCCAAAAACTCCACATGTTTTATTTATTTCAAAAAGCTCAAAAACATATATGTCCGGAATAGATATATTCCAACCTCCCAAGTAAAGAACTGTTACAAATAATGAAGAAACCAATAGGGTTAGATAGGAAGCAACATAAAATAACGCAAATTTTGTACCCGAGTATTCGGTTTGATAACTTGCTACTAACTCTTCTTCTGCTTCTGGTAAATCAAAAGGTAATCTCTCACATTCTACTAGGGAAGAAATAATAAAAATGATAAACCCTATAGGCCGACGCCACAAATTTCATCCCCAAAAACCATATTTTGATTGCACCTCAGCAATATCAATTGTACTTGAACTGTTAGATAATTATAGTTGGTGATAGCATCACTGTTACCATCGCTATTATAGAACCGTACATGAAATTTTCACCTCATACGGCTCCTTGAAGGCCATAAATAAATAGAGACCGCGTCAGTATTCTTTTTTGAATCTTGATATGTTTGTAGGATGGATAACTATGGGCCGGTCCCAAATTAGACCAATGAATTATGTCTGTTATAATTATTTTAATTCAAAATTAAATAAAAAAAAAATACTTCTGAATTGATCTCATCCTTTCTTTAATTTAATAATTTCAGTAATAATTTCAATTCCTCTTTCTTCAGTAATAACTTAACTGTTCAATAAAATACTCATTGTGAAAATATCATTGTTGAAATTGGATACGGAAGCAGCTTTGTCGTCCACAAGGCCGTCTCCACCGCCATGAATTCTACTATCGTCGCCATCAAGTCCATCTCGACCAATCCTGGGCCCATTTTGCTTGCACTAAGACTCTGTTTCTTCTTTCCCACCCCAAAATTCTTTCTATGCATTGATCATTCACCATCGACCACCGTCTTTGGATGGTTAAGCCGTTCATGTCCGCTAGTTCTCTGCAATCCATAATCTTCTCTGCTTTACCAGAAAGATTGCTAGAGCCCTGCATTGCTATCGTTCTCAAGGAGACGTTAAACGCCATGTCGTATCTTCACAATCAGGGCCACCTCCACAGAGACATCAAGACCGAAAATATATTGATTGATTCTGATGGGTCCGTCTAGCTCGCCGATTTCGGGGTCTCTTCTTCTGTCTACGAGGCCAATTCAGCTGCGGAGTCGTCTACTCGGCTAACTGACATCGCTAGAACACTGTACTGGATGGAACCTGAGGTGATATATTCGCACAATGGGAGTGAAAACAATGCCGATATTTGGTCGTTTGGGATCACGGCGCTGGAATTGGCTCGTGGCGGCCTTCTGCCGTCAAAGTCTCTGCTTCTGAAGATAACTAAAATGTTATGGCTTTCAGATTACGAAACCCAGAACAAAGCTTTCAAGAACAAGAAGTTCTCTAAGGCTTTCAAAGACTTGGTGGGTTCTTGCCTAGATCAAGACCAGGGGAAGAGACCGATGGCAGAGAGGCTGCTGAGGCACTCATTTTTCAAGAATTGCAGGGGAAGAGATTCTTTGATGATGAATGTGCTTCTGGGTTTGCCGAGCGTTGAAGAGAGGTTCAAGAGGAAGAGGAAGATGATGAAGGGGAGTTGGTGAGGCAGAGGGCTAGGGATATGAGATTTAGCCGCGGGAAATTCAATGAGGATGAGTTTGATATCGACCCGATTTTTCCAACTCAATCTTCTTGCAGCGATTTGGTTTTTCCGACTGAGTCATTCAATGATTCAGTTGTGAAAATGGTAAGATTTGGTGGGGAAACCGGCCGTCACTCAACCGAGTTCACCAAGTGGAGCTTGGGAGGACGAGGGCTATATGGGTGCTAATAGTCAGAGAGGAGCAAATAAGGCAGGTGATTGAAAGGCTGAGGACAGAGCTGGACAATGAGAGGGAAAAGAATTTCCGGTTGGAAATGGAATTGGGATTTGTCAGGATTCAAATTTCTGCTGAAAACAATGATGTCACTGCTACTGAAAATTGTTCTTTTTGTACATGGATTAGAAATTGCTTCATGCTCAAGAATGTTTTCTTAAAAAATAGGGAAGTATTACTAATATGTTCTTGAAGTGAAATATATGCTGCATAAGTCATGATTTTCATAATTGGTTTAAGGCTTGGTGTTATTTCTTAAATTCTGTTTTGTTTTGCAAGATATGATTATTTAATATTTTAGAAAATTTGGTTTAGGTATATAAATAATTTCATATTCGGGCATAGGTCGATGATAACGTGTGTTTTGCTGTGTTTAGGAATTGAGTTTTAATTAGCACAAGTGAAACTAGCTTTGGGTTGAAGCTTGGATCCTCTGTTTTCTCCTTGTTATTACATTAGGTTGTTAAATGAAACAGCTTTGTTTTTTGGCCTTCTAGTGGAACTAACGGAAGAAAAAAGGAGAAGAAAAAAGCCAAATGGATCAATTGGCTGGGTTGGGGCCATAAGTGAACCTTTTGCCACTCAATGACTTTTGTCTATATGACTATGAACCTCATATGCAAATGAGCCAGTCGAAAAGAAAACTCTAAGTCGATTTATTTTCTCAGCAAGAACATGATAAAATATTTAACTTTATAGCCACAACAATTTTTTTACGAACTTTTGTTTTGTTTTCTTGTCAAGCATCCAATCTTAAACAAATTGGCTCTAAAAAGCCCAAGATTTCACTATTTGACCTGAAATACACACAAGAATCTTACTTATATTATGTGTGACATTTTTTTGCAAGTAACACATGAAATTTTTTTGTAAGAAACAGAGGAGACAAAGCATGATATCATGCTCTTAGAGCAATTTCACTAGGGGTGGGCAAACGGATCAGGACCCGCAGTGCGGGGCGGGTATAGCCGGTTTGGGGCAGGTTCGAATTTAGTAGAAGAGAAACGGGACGGGGCGGGGTGGGGCATGGGTATTTACGAGGCGGGGTAGGTCCAAAATTTTAGTATCCCGAAGCCCCAGACCGACCCGTTTATAACATACCAAAAGCATATTTGAGCTTCGGCATCCACCATTTCTCTCAATCCCTCCCTTATTTCTAGAACTCTCTCCTTCCTTCAAACTTTTTCACACATGCCACAGACCTCTGCACTCACGACCCTCAAATTTCTCTTGGACCCGACGCCCAAAGGTAAATTTTAGTCTCATCATTCTTTGATTTTGTTTCTAATGTTTAGATTAAGGAAAAATTGAAGGACAATGTCTCTTGCATGTTGTTATTTGTGTAGGGATCTTGTAATCGAAGGGTATAAACTCAGATCCCTTTTGTTGATTTTGAAAAGGAATTAGAGACAAAGTGGAACCCATTGATTTTGAGTCTAATATTGAAATGGTATAAACCTAGATCCCTTTGTTGATTTTGGATAAATGGTGCCATGATTTTATATGTATGGATCCACGGGTCCAAAAATTTGTTGTCTCAAAAAATTTGTTGAATCAAATGATGCCTGAATCATTTTGGTCCCCAAAAACTTTGTTCTTTGTCTTATTTGTGAGTCCATGATTTTATGTGCATGCATCCATAACTCTGTAGATCTATTGATATGCCTTGCTGGAGCAGCGAGCTCCGTCGTGGTGGTTTGCCTTGATGCTTCAGTGCAGTGAACCAGAGAGAGGGAGGTCGAGAAAGTTCAGATTTTGCCCTTGTTTCTGGTCCAACAAATGAGTGGTGGTGGATGGATGGTGTTGAACCTTGGGCGGGGATGGTAAAAATTCAGGATTTTTTAAAAAAAAAAAAAAAAGACCCGTGGAGCCGGTCCGTTTCAAACAGGCTGGGTTAGGTCCGGTTCCCGTATTAAAATTTGTTGTACCCACCCCAGCTGGGCCCTTTTCTTTTAAAACTGGGTCCAGTCTGGTCCGTTTAAATTTGGACCCGGCTTGGCCCATGCCCAGCCCTAATTTCACCCCTTGCCAAATGACAAGGGCAAGGGATTCTCAATTTCCCTTTAACCTAAAAACCTCCTCAAGTGACCTAAATGTGTGAGGGCAAATGGTGGCCAAGCCCAGTGCGACCCAATGCTCGTGCAAGAATTGTCCAGCCAGCCTTCTGCTTGCTTGCAAGAATTGCCCGACCCAATGACCTTAGCCACGTTTACTATTTTTTTGTGTCCGGTGCGCATCTTACACACGCAATAAAGAGAGTAGGCCATCATCTGTTGTCATGGGCCCCAACTTGTAAAAGAAACCTAGTCCCCCTAACGGCAATGCACGTGACATTCTATGGGACCATTGAATTTGAATCGTTTACAAAATTCAACGGCCGAAATTAAATCGAGTTAAAATTTAAAAATTAAAAAAAAATGAATAAAAGTTTAAAAAAATCGGAAAAAATAAAGAGAATTCAGAAAAAAAAATTCAAAAGCATATTTCTAAAAGCACAAAAAAATGCTTTGCAATTTCACAGTTTATTTGACGTTCATTGAAAAGAGTTTACAAAATTTATTAAATAACTTTTAGGGTTGTAATACATTTAATTATGCATTAAAAATAAAAAATTATTTTTTGATTAGTGATCATCCTTGTTCTTACCCAAGAAGTGGAGTTTCACAAAAACAATTACTTTTCAAGGTGACTAATAAAGGCAACCATTGTCATTGGCCTTACCCTTGCCCTTTCCCAATTGGTGTAATTGCTCTAATAGCATGCTAGCTAAAATGTGAAAATCCAAGCCAAACCAATTAGCAAGCACTTGATGGTACTAGTCTAGTAGTATTCATCTTCACTTGTATGTGAGAGATTTTAGGTTCGATTATCGTCAAATGCGAATTTGAATCACATTATTGCTAACCCATTGTGAGGCTAAGCCCACCAGCCCTCCGTTTCAGTGTAAATAATATCGATTGTTCAAAAAAAAAAAAAAGCCAAATCAATTAGCAACGGGTGGAGATGCCCATAATCTTTAAAGCTCTTATGCCAAACTTCCATTTTTTGACATAAGATACTAATCACGCTGGACTTCTATGTGGAAAACTCTCGAAACATAATAACACTACTCCATTCTGAAAAAAAAATTAAAACAAGGCACTCTTTACGGGTTTATCCCACCTTTAAATTGTAGGATAGGAAGGCTTTCCTCCCTTCTATAAAACATCCTCGCCTCCATTAAAAATGATTCATCTTTTACGACCATTTTACCTTAAGCTAAAGCTTTGTAAAATGTGGTTTCCGTTGGTTATCGGAAAAGTATGCACACCGAATTGAAAATTATGCTTAACCAAGTTCAAATTAACTAAGCAATAAATGTATGATTTACTTGTGTTAATTGGGAACCATGGTTCTTCAATTTTCTTGTTCATTTAACTTATTTTCCTAGATATATCACAGTTTTGACACACACATAGGAGAAATTTTTCAATGTGATTGTTACACAGGATGGTACACCACGTATTACTATATAAATAGTAGGATATGTATGTTAAAAAGTTAATAACTTAAAAAATAAAAATTTTCACCACTTATATAAAAACACGTGATATACCCCGTGTTTCAGTTACAATGAAAAATTTCTCCACACAGAGATCGTGTGATGGGAGGTTTTCTTTTTCCTGGTTTTTCTTGGCTTTATTGAGACAAGAGAGGCCAGTCCAAGGATTTCAACTTTGATGAGACAGCATGGAGAACCCTGTAATTTTGATGACTGACAAATATATGATTAAGCTCCAATAGGCCTCCATATATATAGTCATCGTTTCGTCTGTTTCTCATTGTCCCTAATGCATAAACATGGTAATTATCAATAACAAAATCCCCATTAGTTATTGCAGCAGACAAAGATTTCATCGGCTATGCTGCTTGCATGGTACAAATATTAATATATCTGTACTGTTTCAAGAAAAAAATAAAACTATGAGTGGAACAGACGGCACCAGTTTGCACACTGCGGGTAAACCCTGCCACTCAGGCTCTAGAACCTTAGAACAATCACAAACCGTGTTTAGCATTCCATGGACTCACCTAATTGGCCAATGGGTCTTTTACTAAATCTCTGAATTTTTGGTAGGATCTTTTGGCTGTGTGGGTTTTCTGATGAAACTTTCACTCCTTTTTTACCACAAAATGCAAAGAAGCAATCTGCGTACACTCAGATTTCTTTTCTTTTGAGACATTGAGAGTGTGTAAACCAATGCATTCACTTATCTTTGAATATATATATATACACATGTATATATTATACTTAAAAGTATCTGGAAACAACATGTAAAGCAGTTTAGCAACTCAACCTACAACTTATCAGCCAGCCTATATGCAATGTAACATGCGTGCGTAATTGGAAAATAAAACAAGAGGTCAAGAAAATATGGAAGGTATATATATAGAAGCGGAAAGAAACCTTAATTTATTTTCCGATTGAAAGAAATTTTATCTGGCACTAGTAATATGATGAACTAATGATATTCTTGTGTAGTTGTGAGTGAGATGTTTAAGACTAGACTCAGCTGAAGGTGAATTTGATACAAGATTATTATGATTGACTAATTGTGTATCTTCTTAACTGTACCAAGATTATACAGAATATGTAGAAGATCTCAAAGAAGAAGAAAAATATATACGAAGAAAACTTAGATAAGAAGAAAGAGAATTCTGTATATTCCATTCATGAATGGTTGATTTGTTACAGAATGGTTGATTTGTTACAAAATGAGCTCAATCCACTCTTTTGTACGAGCATAACTGCGTCTCTTACACTCTGCGCTAAACTAACCAATTTTATCCAATACTAGTAATGGCATCGCAATCTTATCTTAATACAATCTCACCCATACTAATGATGACATGGCACTCCTTATCAGTCAATGTTGGTCAACATTAGCCAAAATTTCCCGTCCCTTGGTGTAGAATATTATTTCATATATGTTCTTTTACGAACAAAAGTTACAAATTCTTCTCAAGCTATTATGCATAAATAAATAACATGAAGGAATGAAACTACAATGTTCCATTAAATTTACGAGTGATGTTAAAGGTACCACACTTTCTACGCACATTTTTAGTGAATTGTATTATAAGATAAGTATGGTACGTATGTGCTAAATGATTAGGAAATTCTACAATTATCTTCAAAAAAGGGTACTACTCCCATGTTTTAATAAAATTAGATTATAATCGTTCAAGTTTACTGTCCAAAGCATAATAATGGTGATCTTATAGAATGATATTGTTTACGACACTGGCGACAAATTATTACACCATGAACATCTTGTTACAATACAAACATAAGTTATTGTTAATGAACGTCATGAAACTACCTATTATCGTTATTCACTTTTGAGCTTCATACCTTAGATATAACGGTGCTATAACAAGATGTTGATAATCAACATCTGAACTACAATAAACGTAAGTTATTGTTAGTGAATGAATCATATTATGGGAGAAGTACAATACCTATGTGCTTAATGATGGTAAGGTAAATAATAACACAGAATTACATTACTATTATTGTAGTAAGGTTTGATTTTTGATTTTTGATTTTGTTTTTTGATTTTTATGTTATAGATGCCATATTACACTATCAAGATAAGATATTATTTTTCATGAACGTAATCACTTACAAACACCTCGTTGGATTAAAGTGTACCGATATTTTGTTTAGGGTACCATAAACTATCGTCTAATCTAATGAATAACATTAAAGAAACACCTTAACCGGGCCAAGCATGCATGTGCAAATTATGGGGTTTGATGCAAATTATGGGAGTTAATTAAGAAACCTCTTAATAAAACAAGTAGTGAATGAGTCTCATAAATGACTAATGATGAATATTGGCTGAAAATTCATGCTTGTGAAATTAATGAGATCATACTTGTACACTCGTTCATTTCAACAAATTTTATACATAACTGGAAATATGGCATTTGCTTTTGTGGGAAATAGTGCATCTACCCTAGTTTCACTGGATATATATATATATATATATATATATATATATATATGTATATGTATATATATATATATATATATGCAAGGATGACCTAACATAATAAATTTAAGGGTAATGCTAGGAAAACTAATTTTTTTAAACCAAATTCGGAAATCAAATGATGTGGTTGAATTATTAATTAAGTATCTATTAATGTGCTTGTTTCTTATTGGTGACACAATATTTGGTTTGCAATTTGGTTTAAAAAATTTGATTTCCTTAACATTATCCTAAATTTAAACTTCACCAATAATTAGAAGGTTCAGCTGATGATCAAAGATCAGTTTACCAATCTAATTATATTGTGCAATTTCTTTAGAGCTAATGCTCACAAATATCGGAGCTTGGGAATAAGTTAATTAATAATATATTAGTACACGATTAGTATAATTAGAGTTTCTCAGCTACTGGCCAGTTACAATGAGACATGTACTGAAGCTCACGTACAAAGCCAATATATATGATAGTTGGGATACAAATGAATGGCATCCACAAAAACTGAGAGCTAGATTTGGCAAAAAGGTATAACCCTAGCAGACCGAGGTTCGACGTATAGTAAGCAGTGACCAAACATATGGGACACTTTCAGGGGTACCCTCCAATCGGATTTTCAGTCTTTCGTTTACAAATTTGACGGCCTTTTATTCACACAAAAACTTTAATCACTGTTCTTTCTCTCTCTCTCTCTCTGAGAGACTCAAACCCCAATACTTCATGATCAGTTTTTTTTTCTCAGGTCAGTCACCTCCCTTTAATTTATTCTTCTTTTTATGTTTCAGTTTCTCTCTATTTTTCCATGAACGAACTTTCTGAGAGATTTTGTTTGGTCATCATGCTTTTTAACTTGATATGATTTGTGCTAGCTTGTTAGGTCTGACTGATTAATCAAAGCATACGCATGGAGAAAAAGAGTTTGGTGAGCAACAGCTTGAAAGATCATGCTGGTATTGTCACCAGAACCATTAGGAGCAGCAAGACTGCCTATGAAGAAGAAGATTACAATACTGATGGGTTTTCATGGCCCCCAAGATCGTACGCTTGTAGCTTCTGCAAAAGAGAATTTAGATCTGCTCAAGCTCTTGGTGGCCATATGAATGTTCACCGAAGAGATCGAGCCAGGCTCAAAGGCTCATCCCCAAGAGACGGTCAGCACGCTAGCACTATTCTTAACCTTAACCTTAACCTCAACAAAGTGCCAAACCCTAACCCTAATTTTTCATCAACACCATCACCAACCTCACCATCCTCCTTGATTTCACCATTTAGTAGCACATTACCCTCTTTGGTATCACCATCAGCTCCTCCTTCACCTACTTTTTTGGTGTCATCTAGCGAAAATATGAAATGGGTTGTGGGAGACACCATTTTTAATCACCCTCTAAACCTCAAAGGCTCGGATCTTGGCACTAAAGTGAAGAAGAGTGCAAAATCATTTTGTGAAGTAGGAGATCGTCAACGTGATGGTTTCATTGGAGAAGAAGAACATGGGTGCATAAAGACTTTCAAGGCAGCTGATCATCCTCATCATCCGATTCTTAGGTTGGGCTTGGAGATTGGTCTGCCTGGTGACTCAAATAAGGAGGACTTAGATTTGGAACTTCGATTGGGATACTCCTAGCTTTGATTTGGACAACAAGATGAAAAAGGCCCAACAATTAGAAGAGACGTTATTTGAATCTGAGATTATTATCAGTCCAGGCAGCTTTGATTGAATTAATGTATGAATTTATGATGTTATCCCCGGGTGACTTAATTTCTATAACTTATATTTTTATATTTGGCATGCAATTTTCTATTTTATTATTAGTACATCATATTCTTGATGAATTATTTATCAAATAAGCATAGTTTTCGTTAATATCTTGATTCAGAGGGGAAAATTAGCCTACTAGTCACAGAGTTTAATTGCAGTTGATGACTGAGTTATATATGAGGTTTGACTACTGATGTCCCTTTCTTTTCCCTTTAGAAGGAGGGGGCAGTGAGTCATGAGTAAGGGAGTGAGAGAGATAGAGTCATCTAAAAATCTATGTTCTTTCTTCCTTATTTAAATTTTTTTGGTGATTTATAAATATATATAATCGTTGTTGGTTTGTGACACTTGTTAGGTTAACTGTAACTTAACAAGTGACAACACAAACAGTTGGTTTAACTATGTATGGGAAAGTAAAATGGTTCAGCTGAGGGCTTATCTTGGGATTATATATATTCTACTCCTGATGTTTTAATTATTTAAGAAAACGTACGTATAGAAGTATCTTGAGGGATGTAAGACGTGGTTGTCATATACCCAACCTAGGTCACTTACAATCAATCTAACCACTTGCAACATTCCACACGATTACTAGAGAGAGTGAGAGAGAGAGATGAACTAAAACATCATCTATCAGCAATACGAAGCATCACAATTACAGGTTTAATTGGTCTACCATTAATTTATATATGAAGAAGACTTGGAACTAAAACTTCACCTATCAGCTACGAATTAAGCACACTAATTTATTGCTAGCCACGCATGATGTAAAATGGCATTGTTAAATAATTCTTGGGTTTTTTCTAATCTGACTCATCATGTTGAGCTTATAATGTGAAATGCTGGTTAAAGTGTTTAGTTTGAAAATATACAATTCTAGCTTGAGTTTTCACTAAAATATGTTATCACATTTTAGCTAAAATCAACTTCTCTATTTTTTCTACCCTTTCTCTATTTTTTTTATTTATAAATATTATCATTAAGGAGAGGGAGGAAGGTTTGAAACTATACATCGTACTCCACTCCCTAAAATCGGTATCTTGGATCTTCCAGCTTAGACATAGTTGCTCAACTAGTTTGTTAGCCAGAAACCCAGCTCGAAATCCTCGGACCTGCCTTAGGACTACCAACATAATATTCATACAAAAATGATCCTCACTTTAAATTTTCAATGCAAAAATATGCTATGGACTCTTAGTCAAATGCTCTTGCATTCTATATATGTCCTCAATTTTGCAATTTGACCTCAAGAAGAATTTCATTTTTGAAGTCCCAAATAAATGGAAACTTATAACTTAAACCAGTTAGCAAAAAACTTTCAAACAGATTTTAGACAAGTATCTTGCATTTTTTTCAACTTTTTATTTTATTTTTTAAATAAAGCAAAAATTTTAAATGGTTATCAAACGAGTCTCAACACCCCACCCAACTGGTATAATAACAAAGTTAGTTATTAATTCACATGGTTATTTTGCAGTCTATTCTAGCGAGTCCATATTAACACTATGCTTATAGAGCTAGAACATGATAATAATGCAATCCTATCCCCAGAAACTTTTTTACATTAATCTCTACAAGTTAACTGATAAACTCTAGAACAAAGAATAGGAAAATACCCGAATGCATCTATCTATTTATAATGAACATCTTGAAGTAAGGCCTTGGCTGAAAGAGTATAAACAAAACAACACGTCAATGCACTTGTACCAAACAGAAAAATTAATATCAATATTGTTTGAATGCGAGGGAGGATTACAATAGACTGATTTTTTTTAAAAACTAAAAATTGATAGGCTGATAGCTAATAGTACAAAAAAAAAAAAAAGAAAGAAAAATTTGATCGATGAAAAAGTTCGATGAGAATTATATATACATGGTAGGATCTCTATCAAATATGTCTTGGATTTGCATTTTTATATATTACAGAATGACTTGCCATGTCAATGCATGATATGTAATGTGTGTGTGTGTGTGTGTGTGTGTGTGTGTGTGTGGTAGGTCATCGGGTGCTTTTCCCAAAACCTGATCGATTGCATGTTCCCGACAATGTCAGGGTTTCAAATGGTATGATGGCCTTAGCCTTACATGGAATGAAATTTTAGGGTCAGTTCAAACAATTGCCGAGAACCAAGAGACCCCAAACTGTTAGCCAAACATAGAACTCGTCAGCCAGGACACTCACTTAGTTACAAACTCCTCCCCCACCCACAACTCCCAAAAAAAAAAAAAAAAAAAGTTAGTACTAAAGGACTCTTTGTCAGCTTATAATATAACGTCAATTCCTATGCCAACATTATATATAAAATATTATGTCAAAAACAGAAGGTGGCAAAAAGTCTCACTTTTGAGAGAATCTCCTTAGCACTTTTCAATTATTATTTACTGGCCACGATAATTACCAATAAGGTACCATTTTGAATTTATGAGCTTGGTTCTCAATAGTTGATGATTTATCACATAACAAAAACTAAAAGAAAAAAATAAATTATATGCTAACTAAGTTATGAATTTTTTTTTTTTTTAACAAACGATATTATCTATATACTAATGGGGACAGGGCTTGGCTTAGCCTCACAATGGGCTAGCAATAATCTAATTCAAATATGTATTTGACGATAATCGAACCTAAGATCTTTCACTTGCATGTAAAGAGGAATAGCATTAGACCGTAGTACTAAGTGACAATTAAGTTTGAACCATAGACTTAATTGCAATTTTATTTAACGATTATCGCACTATTCCTCCCAAAGAACTAATCCAAAGACGTTTTACCACATCCAAATTTTAATAATTATTATGGTACAATTGTCAGATGGTTTATGTTGGAAAAATAGGTGTAAAATTGCTGTATTAATATAGTGTTTATCAAATGGTCATTGAAATTAAAAATTCATCAATGTGGTACTTCCGTCATAATTTTGTAAAATTTTTTTTATATGCTTGTGGATGCAAATTTCCGCCTTCTTCTCCTTTGATGAAAATGCATCTGTAAATCAATTAACACCTAAGATCAAGGTCAAGAGCCTCACGTGCCCACGATGAATGGGGGGGCTTTGGCAGAAGAATCTCCGATGCCAAAGTTAGAATTTGAGAGAGTAAGTGTTTAGGGAATTTTAGAGAAAGATTTGACTTGCATTTTGGTGTGAAGATAGGGCTATATATAAGGGTGTGGCTGGCCCCATTTGGAGAAATAGGGACCGGCCACTTATGGTGGTATTTTGAATATAATTGCAATATATTATGTCAAATAATATCTTGCAATTAATTTGGTAATTAATTCTAATTTGAAAAGAATAATTGGGAGTTACCTTGTGGGTGAGGATTTGATGAGGAGTGATGAGAGGGTTTTGAATAAATACCATTTTGATCACCTTTGACCTTGATTGAGCTGTTATTGTCCGTTGCATGCGCGTGGGAATCCCAGTATACCTCAAACGTAATTTTGTCTTTTTTACCCAAAAGTCATAATTTTCTTGATTATTTTTGGCTCCACAAATGCCCTCACACCTATTAGGCTGCTCGCAAGAAATGGCAGCAGGTGTAGAGGTCTTCTCTTGCTTTGGGTAACATAGGATTGTTTCCTATTTGAACATAGATTCCCTCTTTAATTGGAAATTAGATTCTTCTAGGAAGGGGAAATAAATCATTTCCAAAGTCTATTTAAGTCTACCTTAAGTAGATGACTAAATCAACTTCAGAGAGCAATTTATTCAACCTTACAAGAGAGAGAAAGCTAGAAGATATTTGTTCCCTATCCCTTAGCAATCTTCTACACTTGCCTGTGCCAAGGACCGTATTTTGTTGCTTTCTTTGTCTTCTCCATGCCACACCCAGGTAAGAAAAAATTAATTTTCGTTGTCTTCTTCTTGGATAGTGCTGTCACGGGGCAGTTGTCGGGGTGGTGCGGCATGTCGGTTGGCAGGGGCTAGGAGTCGGCTCGGCATGGGCCGATGAGGTGTTGTGGCAAAGACTACTACTTAGGCTACTCAGCTTAGCTAAAGCCAAGAGCAGCTGTGCGGCTGGGGTCGCGGATTGAGGCGCTGGGGTGCAGTGCTAAACGAGCCGCATGGCTCATGTCCTTTAGGCTCTTAGACTTGACGCAGGCTAGGCTGGCGATTGAGAGAAATGAGGAGGTCGCGGGCTTCATGGGCTACTGGAATGTTGGGCATGCAGGCCTCCTGTGTAACGCCCCGACCCGAAATTTCTATTTCGGAAAATAATTTTGGTGATAGGCCTAAAAATTAAACTCTTGTTTAATTTTCTACTATTAATCATAGTTCTTTATTTAAAATTCTTGTTCACTCACAAAAACTATAACCAAAATTTACTTACCAAAAACATAAGATTTAATTTCCAAATAATTCACCAAAGTTTCTTTCTTCAATAAAATTCCCAACAAAAGATTAATCTCAAATATTTAAGGTTGCATCGAACCCCTGTTAGACTGCCTACGTACCCTCAATAGGGATCAAGCCTTTCGTAGTTCACCATTCATTCTTTTATCCATTTTCTAGATCACAATTAGTAAACATAGATCGATGGCTAACAATAAAAATAACAATTCAATAGAAAACACATTTAATAAACAAGTATAACTCAATATGGTGTCACTAATACATAAATCGAGACACACGTCATCATGGTGAGCTCATTAAGCTCCATGAAATGCCAACAACACTCTAAGATAAATGGCACGCTAGAGTTCAGTTTAGTTGACAAAAAAAGTCAATCATCGATCGATATCGAGGATACGGTCCACAACCCTAGAAATCTAAACCAAAAGATCCGTCTCTCAGATTTTTGATCCGCAACTTCTCAACATCCACATTATGCTTCTAGAACAACATACTAAAATCTCACCACAATCCGATGGTCGAATCTCTGCCAATCATAATTTTCGGTGATGGTCAACATTTTATTTTACGAACTTACAAATCCAATTTGAGAAGATCAGTATGTCAGATTCCCAATTTGTAAGTTTCTATGGTCCTCAAATATTATGTACTATAATGTATCAAATTTTGGTGACAATCCAACAGTCGAATCCTCAATTGCTATAATATCCAAGTATCGGACCTTAACGAAATTATACTCAACAATGGAATTTCGTTAATTGGATGTCATAAATGGAATAAGGGCATCAAATTTAGCTTAGGGTAGTCAGGGGGTGCCTCAGTCCACGTGCCACCGCCATGCGCCACCACACACGGCGAGCAGCTGCCCCCGACTTGCCAGAAAATTCAACTATTTCCAAAAATTCTCAATTTTACAAGCAAATAGATCTCAGTGAGGGGAGAAATTTTCATACCTGGGCCGAGGTCCGATTCGGCCAGAAAACACGTGAAATCGCCCACGAACCGTCGGAACCCTAGAATTAGGTGTGCTTCAATTCAACCTCCATACTCACTCCGACTCCTCCATCACTACTTGGGCTTTGTTCCTGAGGTTGAGGGGAGCCTATTGGTGGTGGTAATTGGTTGAGTTACCTTCACGATTTGTAGATCGCCGCTGTACACCCACACATACCACCGTCTATTTTTCCCTAAAATTACCACCAAATTCCTTCTAATTTTGAGTGGAAATGAAAGAGGGAAGGCTAGGGAGTTGTTTCTAGGTAGTGGTTTGCCTTGATTTTCTGGAAAAATGACCGAATTTGGCCATGGTGCTCGTCGGGTAGCATGGGTCAAGGGGAAACTTGATTTTCCCCCCTAATTTGCTCCTTCCCTTCTTTCCCTCATTTCCCTTCTCTCGCATTCATCCACCTCTCCTCCTCATTTCCTAATTGATTCATCCTTTTTTGTTTTTGTTTTGATTGGGCAGCCAATGGCCTCCCCCTAACTTCCCGCACTTCCCCTTTTTTCTCCTTCCCTTTGCTGCCATCAAGCAGCTTTATTTTTTTATTTTTTCCCTCTTTCTCCCTCTTCAGCCACTCACGTGACTTCCTTTTTAAACAAGGCTCCCACAAATTTGAGCCTTACATATTTGATGTGAGAATTACTTGACACTCAAATTAAACCCTCGTTTGACAATTGTAGTAGAATGGATAAGTGAGGGATCGTTCTAGACCGGGGATTAGGAGGGCTTGCTAAAACCTTCTAAATTGACTTAAAAACATAAAAACTAAATTAAAACAGATTTAAGACACTTGGGAACAAGGAAAATAAAAAAAAGGGGGTTTTAGTTTTGACGAAGTTGAAATAAACAAACAAAATGCAAAAATGGACAGATTGTAAACAAGTGTTGTGAAACAAGATGGTTGGTGAATTAGCTAGAGGTTCTTTCTCCACACATGATATTTATGCATATGAATCAATTTCCAGTTATTCCTTCATTGAATTATGAACGACAATGCCCCAAATTAACCGTGACATCACTAGTTAACCCTCAGATTTTCCTTATATTATTGGATTGGATGGCATCATTCGACAACCCAAAACATTCTCAAAAGTTCCCTACATGTCATCATAATAGAGATACAATCGAAGATCATTAAGAATAATGAAAACCATAAGCATTGACAAAGCATTTGCAACTATGACATCATGTTACTCATGCTAAGAATTAAACTTAACGCGATCGTGACAAGCGACCTTCACTACTTTCAAGTATAAGTTAGTAACGATTATGTGAAACCTTCTTAAACTTTAGCCACATACTCATGCATGCTAATTAAGTGTCGACCCTCGATCAACAAACACAAATAAGTTAATCATCAAATAGTTAAGCCAATTGCATTCACGAATCAAGAGTTCATAACCGGAATTCATCAATTCATATCACATAAATAATCATGGTATTGAAATCACCCCTAGCCAAAAAGGGTTTAGTTCCTCATATTACAAAACAAAGAGAATTGAAATTAAACATTGAAATCAAAGAAACGCCTAAACATTCCAACAACTCAATCTTGAATTGTATGAACGTTTAGGCCCTCTTATCTTCCTCTTTATTGTGGCACAAGGACTAAGGGATGTTGTTGGTGTGTTGAATGGATTGGGGGATTATGGAAATGGATGAGGAGTGGTGGAATTTGGAAGAATGGTTTTTTGAATTCTAAGGGAGACTCACGGCTAGGAAAGGAATGGAAGTGTTTGTGGTGTGGTGTTGTGTATGAAATGAGATGATGAATGAATGAATGAATGCAAGGGTATTTATAGGAGTAATGGAGGGAACATATGACTGTTTGTTTAATGTGTTTGTGTGGAGGAATGATGGAAAAACAGCTAGGACAACATGTGAAAGCTGGAATTGCACAAGGGGAGCAAAGGGAACCCACGGCATGGATGTTTTTGGTGCATGTGTTGTTGATTTGTTTGTTGGTGAAGCATGTGTTTGCATGTGAATGTTGTTTGTGTGAAGTGTGTGTGAATGCATGTGAATTAAAGAATGAATGGTGGCTGAAATGATGAAGTAGGAAGGTGGAAATGCATGTGAAATGTAAAGGGAAAAGCTGGAAATGCTAAAGGAGTGCCACGACATTGGGGATTTTTTGGGTTGTGATGCATGTGAATGCATGTGAATGGATGAAGTGGGGAGTTCTTTGGTGATGAATGCAATGATGAAGAGTGAATAAATAATGCATGTAGGGTTAGCTAGGTTGGAAAGGTGTTGCTGAAAATGGAAGTGAAGGCCACGACATGGAATTGTTGTATGGTATGGATGATTCATTGCATGGCAAATGATAGTGTGATGAATGATGAAAAGCTTGGAAAAGGAGGGGTAGGCCACGGCAACAAGGGAGTGTTTGGAGAATGAATGCAATGATGAAGAGTGAATAAAGAATGCATGTGAGTTAAAGAAGGAGAATGTGGTGAAATGATGAAGTAGGAAGGTGGAAATGCATGTGAATGCATGTGAGTGCATGTGTGTGTGAATGGGTGTTTCTTGATGGTTTTGGGGTTGTGATGCATGTGAATGCATGTGGCTAAGGCTTGTTGATTGGGCTAGAGGTTTTGCATGGCTCAAAGGATTGTTTGATTGGGCTAGGCCCTTTGTTTTATGTCCAAAGTGCATACAAGGCTTTCAAATTCGTCCAACACTTTGGCTCCAAACATATGCTATCCATTCCAAGCCCAATTTTGCTCCAAAATGCTCCAAAATGCATCTTTTTGCTTCCTTAGCCATATGAACCTAAAAACACACGAAAATGGCTTAAACTACTAAAACAACTATGAATTAACAACATAGATGCACGAAAACAAGCTAAGTAAGTCGCCTAAATATGCTCCTATCAAATTCCCCCACACTTAGCTTTTGCTGGTCCTTGAGCAAAACAAAATAATAACAAACAAACAAAACGACACTAAACACGTAAAACACAACCTAAACCTTCCAACAACCGTCTTAGGGATTTCCAATGCACATGACATGTTAAAAATCATCATTCCCACAGATTTTAGTCATCTTCACACTTAAGTACATTCTTAATCATAGTCACCACATACTATTTCACAATTAAGCATTTAAAACCATGTTTTGAATGTAGTAACATGCTTTAGAGAATTTGCTCAATTCCTTACAAGATATGCACTCGATTTTCACTCAGATTTTCTAACTACACACCCTAATCTCGTCATATGTGAGAAGATTGATGTAAACATGAAAACGAACACTCACATATATGTATCACAAAGAAAGCAATTTCTGGAGTTAATAAGCATGTTTAGATATGATCTCATGAATGGAATGCTTACTACTTAGATGCGAGAACCAGTGACACCATATGCTCATACCAAATTCAAACTCCACAATTGAAATGCACAACACTCACGATAGAAGTCAAGGGTTGTAACGGGGCTTGGGTATTGGCTCACAAGGAAAGGTAGGGATAAACAAAAGTTCTTTAAACAATAGCAAGCAAAGTAATGAAATTAAGGCTTAGAATTCACTTGGTATGCAGAAATCAACTTTTTTTTTTTTTTTTTTTTTTTTTTTTTTTTTTTCATCTTTTTGGCCGTGCCTATGGCACATCAACTCACATAAACACTCTTTCCCCCACACTTATTTTCTGCAATACCTTAATCAAAAGGAAATCATTGCTTATTATGCTTCAAGAACAAGGGTAAGGATGGTCATATTCTAGGCTAGGTGAGGATAATTGCGGGTTAACAAAGAAAGTAGGCTACACAATGCTCAACGGGGTTAAATCCTACAAAACAAATAAAATTGGGAAATATGGCAATTTGGCTTTGGTGGTGGTCATTACACAACTTCTTCTTGAATATGTGTTTTGCAAATCAATAACATGCTTTGAATGAAATGGGCATGAGTTCTAGCATTTGGAACTATATGATGAAACGCCTTCTAAGTAGTAACCAAGCAAAGAATAATGAGATCATGCAACGACTTTAGAAAACAAGAAATCACAGATTATACTCTCCAAAGAACGTTATAGGCTCAAGTCTCTCAGGGTTGTAGCGTTTGTTTGAGTTCCTTCCTTCAAGCATGTTACAAAAATGAATTTTTCTTTTATGATTGCATGTGAAGTCATACATTATAACCATAACCAAGCATATACCAAGAGTAAATCAAACTTTTCTCTATGTTTATAACTCTTTTCAACAGTTATGCAATTAGAAACCAAATCCTTATCATTGTGTTGGAAGGTGACCTACGACACAAAAACGACTCAAAACACTCTTTTTAGGCTTTTCAAAACATGTTTTTCAAATTTTTATGTGATTTTTGAATTTTTAAGTCAAAACACACTAAACACACTTAAAAACACTTAAAAACAGCAAGAAACAACATTTGAAGTTATGGTGGATAAAACCCTACAAATTTGCATCAAAACACTTTAGTAACTCCCCCATACTTAAATCAAACATTGTCCTCAATGTTAAAAACCACACTAAACACAAACAAACATATAAACAGCAATTAAACATACTAAACATGGCAGAATGTATCTAACAAAGAGAAGAGTTTAGAGATGCAAATCTGGTTATGGAGTGTTCGTTCCATCTTCTCCTTGGTGATTGCAGTGAGGCTTCATCTTGAGTTTTTCCACAGGCTACTCTTGAACTGAGCTGGAGATTCTTTTGGTTTCCTCCGATCGTTGATTTTCCTTTGTGCTACTCTTGAACTGGACAGCATGATTCTTTTGGTTTCCCCCGAAGGTCTGAGCTTCCTCCTCTTATCTGTTTCTTTGTTCAATCTCTCCAATTCGTATTGAAGAGGGTTAGAGGATAGCTCAGCAAAGCTAGGTAAGCAACCAGGGAATAGAGTCCAGATAGACTCCAAGTGCCGGCTGATTGCTTCTTTCACTTTGCCATGCAAGTAATATCAAGGACAAAGGAAAAGACAGGGAAAGAGCATGATATGAGATACCTTTGCTTTCGCCCTTGATGATATGAGATACCTTTGCTTTCGAAGAGGCAGCGAATGAATCCACATGCTTCGATCCACCGTTTCCTCTTCCTCATTCGTACTGCAGGCATTTGGTATCTTCTTTGGGGGATACATCCATGTTTGAAAGTGTGTTCTCAAGAGAAGGAGAAATCTGAGCATGTTTGAGAGGGTTGGTTGCAACTTACATTTTCGGCCGAGAAGGAAAATTATGCATTTGTGGGTGTATGCCTTGCCATGAAGGTTGATGTATATAGGAATTGTAATGGCAAATGGCAGTGCGGATGCGGCAATGTCCTCTACGCGTCTTCTGAAAAGCCGGGAGCTTTTGACAAAGTGGCACGCGCTTTCTGAAAAAGCTGGGAGCTTTTGACAAATTTGCACTCGCTTTCTGGAAAGCCGGGAGCTTTCGGCTTTGTCTCCCATTCTTGTCGGCAAAAGTGTGCAGCTGATTTCTCGCCTTCCACGCGTCTTCTGAAAAGCTGGGAGCTTTTGACAACGTTACACACGCTTTCTGAAAAGCCGGGATTGGGTCTGACGAGTTGGCGATCTTTACGCCGGAAATTCCGGTTTTGAAGAGTGGTGTCTCTTCATTTCTGAATCGGTGAACGCCTCTCCTTTAATAGAGGTGATCGATCACCTCTAGCATGCACACTTGAAAATTGCCCAGAAATCGTCTCCGGCCCGTCGAGATTTCACTCCATCCAACCCTTCTCTTTTAACTTCGTGAACAATGGCTATCTCATCCAACCCATCGAACCTTTGCTTAGATTTGAGTCTAAGCAGTGATCCGGTCGCGCCTCGTCAGGGTAAGGTATGGTGCCCGTCTTTCTTATTTTCCCATGGCCCTCTTACAGATGAGGACTCTGTGATGACGGATCCCACAACGGCTACGATAGTGGCTCGGAACCTCCTCACTCCCAAAGACAGTCAGCTGCTTTCAGGACGGTCCGATGAGTTGGCCGTTCAAGAATCCCTGGCTCTGAGTGTTCAGTGCGCTGGCTCTGTGTCCAACATGGGCCAACGCCTTATTGCTCGCTCCCGTCAGGTTGAATCCTTGATGGCGGAGGTGGAGAGTCTTAAGCAGGAGATCAGACAGCTTAAGCACGAGAATCGAAGTTTGCACGTGCTTGCCAACAATTATTCGACAGGCATGAAGAGGAAACTTGATGAGCTTGATGACCGTCAAAGGCTTGCGGCTTTCTTCCAGAGGCACCTCTTTCCTGGGTCATCCAGCGTTCCACCAAGGTTTGGGGCCTTGAATGATCTATCTCCGATGCCTTCCGCTCCGATGCCTCTTGCTCCAATGCCTTCTGCTCCGAGACCTCCTGCTCCGATGCCTTCTGCTCCGATGCCTTCTGCTCCGATGCCTTCCGCTCCGATGCCTTCTGCTCCGATGCCTTCCGCTTCTAGAGTTTTGCCTCGTGGTGGGTCTTCACTCAAACAAAAACAACTTTTGTGAAGACTCCATCTTTCTGCCATGTTTTGTTAGATACATTTGTAATTTCTCGAAAATTAATAAACAAGCTTTGTTTTATTCACTGTATTGGGTTGCCTCCCAAGTAGCGCTTTCTTTTACGTCTTGCAGCCGGACGAGTACTCTCTTCAATCTTCATTTGAGCCCACGGAATGGAAAGGAATGTCTTCCACCACTTGCCCCACACCATGCTCGTAATATGGCTTCAACCGATGCCCGTTCACCTTGAATTCTACGCCATTCCTTAAGCTTTTTATGTGGACTGCACCATAAGGTAAAACGTTAGTAACAACAAACGGGCCAATCCATTTAGAACGCAACTTACCAGGAAACAAACGTAGGCGAGAGTTGAAAAGTAACACTTTCTGCCCAACTGTGAAGGTCTTGGTTCGAATCATTTTATCATGGAATGCTTTGGTCTTGGCTTTGTACATCCGGGCATTCTCATAGGCTTCATTCCGAATCTCCTCAAGTTCATTCAATTGGAGCTTCCTATGAACTCCTGCTGCATCTATGTCCATGTTGAAAGTCTTCACGGCCCAATGTGCCTTGTGCTCTAACTCTACGGGCAAATGACATGGCTTACCATAGACGAGCCGAAAAGGTGACATCCCAATGGGTGTTTTGTACGCCGTACGATATGCCCACAGTGCATCATCTAAACGTAAGCTCCAATCCCTCCTTGTTGGTCCAACAGTCTTTTCCAAAATTTGTTTGATTTCTCGGTTAGACACCTCGGCTTGGCCATTTGTTTGAGGATGGTAAGGTGTGGAGACCTTATGGTTGACATGGTACTTTCTTAGCAACGCCTCAATGGTCCGATTGCAAAAGTGAGACCCTCAATCACTTATGATTACTCTCGGCATTCCAAACCTAGCAAAAATGTTAGTTTTCACGAAATCTGCAACCACCTTAGAATCGTTAGTACGGGTGGCTTTTGCTTCCACCCATTTAGAAACATAATCAACGGCTAGCAAGATATAAGTGAAACCATAAGATGGAGGGAAAGGGCCCATGAAATCAATGCCCCAAACATCAAAAATTTCAACATTAAAGACAGGGGTTTGCGGCATTTGGTCCTTGGTACCTATGTTACCCATTCGTTGGCAACGATCACAAGACATACAAAAGGTTCTAGCATCCCTAAATATAGTCGGCCAATAAAAACCACACTCTAGAACCTTGAGGGCAGTGCGTTGTGTGCCAAAATGACCACCACATGCATATGTGTGACAAAAGCTTAGAATTGAGTGAAATTCAGAATCATGCACACATCTACGTACAATTTGATCTGAGCAATACTTCCACAAATAAGGGTCATCCCAAACATAGAAACGTGCATCATTTTTAAGCTTATCACGTTGGTGCTTGTTTAGTTCATTTGGAAATTGTTTAGCCACCAAGTAATTCACTAAATCTGCATACCATGGTTCACTTACCTCAATGGATAGCAGCTGCTCATCGGGAAAAGTTTCAGGGATAGGTACGGCATGTTCATGCTCCTCGTGGATCATTCGGCTTAGATGGTCCGCCACTACATTCTCGCTTCCTTTCTTATCCCGGATTTCAATATCAAATTCTTGAAGAAGAAGAATCCAACGGATAAGCCTCGGCTTTACTTCCTTTTTTGTGAGCAAGTACCTCAAAGCTGCATGATCAGAATAAACGATTACTTTAGTACCAATTAAATATGAACGGAATTTATCTAAAGCAAAAACCACAGCTAGAAGTTCTTTTTCCGTCGTGGAGTAGTTCAATTGGGCATCATTGAGAGTCCGAGAGGCATAGTATATGACATGCGGCCGCTTGTCTCTTCTTTGTCCTAGAACAGCTCCTAATGCATAGTCGGATGCATCGCACATGAGCTCGAACGGAAGGCTCCAATCTGGAGGTACAATAATGGGGGCCGAGACTAGCTTCTCCTTGAGTTGGTTAAATGCCGAATTACACTCTTCATCAAACTTGAATGGCACATCTTTTTGAAGCAATCGGCAAAGAGGGTTGGACATCTTGGAGAAGTCCTTGATAAAACGCCTATAGAACCCTGCATGGCCAAGAAACGAACGTACCTCTCTAACCGAAGTAGGAGAGGGTAAGTGACGTACAAGGTCTATTTTCGATTTATCTACTTCAATTCCTTTTTCTGAAACAATATGTCCTAAAACTATACCTTGTTTCACCATAAAGTGACATTTCTCCCAATTCAAGACAAGGTTAGTTTCAACACATCGTTTCAAAATTAAGGTCAGATTATCCAAGCAATTATCAAATGAACTCCCAAACACACTGAAATCATCCATGAAAACCTCAATGATCTTTTCAACAAAATCGGAAAATATACTTACCATACACCTTTGGAAAGTGGCCGGTGCGTTGCATAAGCCAAATGGCATGCGACGATAAGCAAATGTTCCAAAGGGACATGTGAATGTGGTCTTCTCTTGATCATCCGGGGCTATCACAATTTGGTTATATCCAGAGTATCCATCAAGAAAACAGTAAAAAGCATGACCGGCTAACCTTTCGAGCATCTAGTCGATGAATGGCAAAGGAAAGTGATCTTTCCTAGTCATGGCATTTAGCTTCCGGTAATCGATACATACTCGCCATCCAGTCTGAATGCGTGTAGGCACGAGCTCATTCTCATCATTCTTGATAACAGTTACTCCGGACTTCTTGGGAACGACTTGAACTGGAGAGACCCAACGGCTATCGGAGATAGGGTAGATCACTCCGCAATCCAGAAGCTTGATTATTTCCTTCTTCACCACTTCCATCATCGGAGGGTTGAGACGGCGTTGAGCCTCTCGGGATGGCTTAGTCCCCTCCTCAAGAAGTATACGATGCATGCATGTGGTAGGGCTTATTCCTTTAATGTCGGCCAAAGTCCACCCTATGGCCGTTTTGTGTTCTCGCAGCACCCTCACAAGCTTCTCCTCCTCCATTGCCGTGAGACTTGATGAAATGATGACGGGCAATGTTTCTCCTTCTCCCAAAAACACATACTTCAAATGGTCCGGCAACGGCTTAAGTTCAAGCGATGGTGCCTGAACAACAGAAGGTAGCATCTTAGTGGAAACTGAATTTGAAAGTGAGAGTGGAACCTTACCATATTGTTGTGGCAATGACTCAAGGGCTGCCACAACCTCAATTATTTCTTCACTAGAACCCATGGCAAAGAATTCCTCCTCCTTGCCGTGGCCTTGCATTGGCCCAAATCCTTCATTTTTGCACTCTATGGCCTTAGTGATGGTTGTTTCCAGGGCGTCCTCGTTCAATTCTTCAAGGTATACTTGCGCCAAAGAATCGATAACATCAATGGAAAAACAAGAATGGTCATCAACGGGATATCTCATAGTTTCAGAAATATTAAAATCAATCACTTCCCCATCGAATTCCATTGTCAAGGTGCCTTTGTATACATCAATCTTCGTTCGGGCCGTCTTCATGAATGGCCTACCAAGGAGAATCGGCAAAGATGTAGAATGGGCTGAATCCTCCATGTCTAGGACGTAGAAATCAGCCGGAAAAATTAAATGGTTCACCTGCATAAGCACATCTTCCAAAACTCCTTTTGGATACGCGTTAGAACGATCGGCCAATTGTATAATTACACCATCTTGTTTTAATTCACCCAAATTCATAGATGCATAAATAGAATAAGGCATGACATTTATGGATGCACCTAAATCAAGCATGGCATGTTCAAAACGATTATGTCCAATCACACAAGGAATCGTGAAACTACCGGGGTCTTTGCACTTGGTAGGCAGTTTACGTTGCAAAACAGCGGACACATTCTCGCTTACCTTCACTACCTCTTTGTTTGCCCTTCTTCTCTTTGTATTGCATAGGTCCTTGAGGAATTTAGCATACTTTGGAACCTGTTTGATTGCATCGAGAAGCGGTATGTTCACTTGCACCTTCCGAAACGTTTCAAGAATGTCCTTCTCGCTTTCTTCCTTTTTTTCTTGCATGAACCTGCGAGGAAAAGGTACATTGGGCAGATTAGGACGTGAAGTACATGAATTTGAACTTAAATTACCTGATTTGGCCGAGTTAGGGTGATTGGGGGCCTGCGGCATTGGGTTTTTCACCCTTTCCGTGGGTGAGCTAGACACTTCCTCAGGTTGTGTCGTCTCTTCATCTACTTTCTGGGCAGATTTGGGATTGTTTGGCTCGGTCCCAACTTCTTTTCCACCCCTTAGGGTGATGGCCTTGGCGGATTCGAATCTTCCCTTTGGATTGACTGTGGTTGAGCTAGGAAGCTTTCCTTGCTCTCTAATCTATCCAAGGAACTCAGAAATCTGCCCTATTTGTTTCTTCATATCCATCATCTCCTTCTCGTTATTTGCTATCCGGTTGTTTTGATTTTGCAACCCCTGCGAAATAGAGGTTAGTAATTGCATAGCTTGATCACTTTCCAAGGACGTACCTGAATGAGATGATGTCGAAGGTTGTTGGGGTTGTTGGGGTGTATACGGCTTGGAATAAAAACCAGGGGGGTTTGGCCTAAATCCTCCTTATTGGGCAGCTTGTTGTGGCTCCCTCCATTTGAAGTTTGGATGGTCCCTCCATCCGGCATTGTAAGTGTTCGAGTATGGGTTGTTTTGATTTTTCCCTTGGAAACCAATTGCATTGGCAGATTCCCACCCACCATTCTCGATTAGTTGAGGGCACTTGTCGGATGGATGCCCTTGAATTGAGCACACGCCACAAACTTGGTGTTCTTATGCTTTTGGACCAATCACAACCTGAGAAACAAGAGAAGTAAGATTAGCAAGTTGTGATTGAATTTCAGAAATAGCACTCACCTCATTTACACTTTGTTGCCGTGGGGCTTCCCTTTAGCCCACTCCTTCATATTGTTGAGCGTTGAGCGCTCGGTTGGCTATGAGAATCTTGGCATCCCTTGGTGTTTTGTCCACCAATGCTCCTCCCGCTGATGCATCAAGCATTTGACGTTCGATAGGAAGGAGGCCCTCATAGAAATATTGAAGGAGAAGTTCCTCCTTCATTTGATGTTGAGGACATGAAGCTACAAGGCCCTTGAAGCGCTCATAATAAGCCGGGAATGTCTCACCATGATTCTGTTGAATACCACTAATTTTCTTCCGTATGAGAATCACTCTCGAAGTAGGGAAGAATTTCTCCAAGAAAGCACGCTTCATACTCTCCCATGAAGTCACAGTTTCCGGGGCTAGTTCGTAGAGCCAATCTTTGGCCTTGTCCATAAGTGAAAATGGAAAGGCCTTCATCTTCAATATACTCTCATCCACAATGACGGGGGTCATGCTCGAACAAACCACCTCGAACTCCTTCAAGTGTTTGTTGGGGTCTTCCATAGACAAGCCATGGAACTTCGGAATATGGTGTAACAAACTGGATTTGAGTTCAAACACCTCAGTCTTCCCCTCTGCAGCCGTGGGGTATTGGATACAAAGAGGCAATGCATTATCCAAACCCGAGGCCGAAAGCTCCTTGATGGTTCTATTATCTGCTGCCATGGCTTGTTCTTCTTCAAAAATTTGATCCATGGGCTCTTCTTCTACACCTACTTTGTCTTCTTCAAGCCCAGGTTGTGGTGGAGGTTGTGGTGGCTCTTGTTGACTCCTCGTTCTCCTCAAAGTGCGTTCAAAATCACCGTCAAAGTCGGAGATGTTCTCTATAATAGGCCGAGAGCTACGAGTCATACACAGTACCTGAAAAACAAGAAAACAAACAAACTAAGAATCTGAAATAAGAATGCACGAAAAACAAAAAAAATAAAAATAAAAATAAAGACAAGGGATTAACAAAGTTGCTAATCCCCGGCAACGGCGCCAAAATTTGATGTGAGAATTACTTGACACTCAAATTAAACCCTCGTTTGACAATTGTAGTAGAATGGATAAGTGAGGGATCGTTCTAGACCGGGGATTAGGAGGGCTTGCTAAAACCTTCTAAATTGACTTAAAAACATAAAAACTAAATTAAAACAGATTTAAGACACTTGGGAACAAGGAAAATAAAAAAAAGGGGGTTTTAGTTTTGACGAAGTTGAAATAAACAAACAAAATGCAAAAATGGACAGATTGTAAACAAGTGTTGTGAAACAAGATGGTTGGTGAATTAGCTAGAGGTTCTTTCTCCACACATGATATTTATGCATATGAATCAATTTCCAGTTATTCCTTCATTGAATTATGAACGACAATGCCCCAAATTAACCGTGACATCACTAGTTAACCCTCAGATTTTTCTTATATTATTGGATTGGATGGCATCATTCGACAACCCAAAACATTCTCAAAAGTTCCCTACATGTCATCATAATAGAGATACAATCGAAGATCATTAAGAATAATGAAAACCATAAGCATTGACAAAGCATTTGCAACTATGACATCATGTTACTCATGCTAAGAATTAAACTTAACGCGATCGTGACAAGCGACCTTCACTACTTTCAAGTATAAGTTAGTAACGATTATGTGAAACCTTCTTAAACTTTAGCCACATACTCATGCATGCTAATTAAGTTTCGACCCTCGATCAACAAACACAAATAAGTTAATCATCAAATAGTTAAGCCAATTGCATTCACGAATCAAGAGTTCATAACCGGAATTCATCAATTCATATCACATAAATAATCATGGTATTGAAATCACCCCTAGCCAAAAAGGGTTTAGTTCCTCATATTACAAAACAAAGAGAATTGAAATTAAACATTGAAATCAAAGAAATGCCTAAACATTCCAACAACTCAATCTTGAATTGTATGAACGTTTAGGCCCTCTTATCTTCCTCTTTATTGTGGCACAAGGACTAAGGGATGTTGTTGGTGTGTTGAATGGATTGGGGGATTATGGAAATGGATGAGGAGTGGTGGAATTTGGAAGAATGGTTTTTTGAATTCTAAGGGAGACTCACGGCTAGGAAAGGAATGGAAGTGTTTGTGGTGTGGTGTTGTGTATGAAATGAGATGATGAATGAATGAATGAATGCAAAGGTATTTATAGGAGTAATGGAGGGAACATATGGCTGTTTGTTTAATGTGTTTGTGTGGAGGAATGATGGAAAAACAGCTAGGACAACATGTGAAAGCTGGAATTGCACAAGGGGAGCAAAGGGAACCCACGGCATGGATGTTTTTGGTGCATGTGTTGTTGATTTGTTTGTTGGTGAAGCGTGTGTTTGCATGTGAATGTTGTTTGTGTGAAGTGTGTGTGAATGCATGTGAATTAAAGAATGAATGGTGGCTGAAATGATGAAGTAGGAAGGTGGAAATGCATGTGAAATGTAAAGGGAAAAGCTGGAAATGCTAAAGGAGTGCCACGGCATTGGGGATTTTTTGGGTTGTGATGCATGTGAATGCATGTGAATGGATGAAGTGGGGAGTTCTTTGGTGATGAATGCAATGATGAAGAGTGAATAAATAATGCATGTAGGGTTAGCTAGGTTGGAAAGGTGTTGCTGAAAATGGAAGTGAAGGCCACGGCATGGAATTGTTGTATGGTATGGATGATTCATTGCATGGCAAAGGATAGTGTGATGAATGATGAAAAGCTTGGAAAATGAGGGGTAGGCCACGGTAACAAGGGAGTGTTTGGAGAATGAATGCAATGATGAAGAGTGAATAAAGAATGCATGTGAGTTAAAGAAGGAGAATGTGGTGAAATGATGAAGTAGGAAGGTGGAAATGCATGTGAATGCATGTGAGTGCATGTGTGTGTGAATGGGTGTTTCTTGATGGTTTTGGGGTTGTGATGCATGTGAATGCATGTGGCTAAGGCTTGTTGATTGGGCTAGAGGTTTTGCATGGCTCAAAGGATTGTTTGATTGGGCTAGGCCCTTTGTTTTATGTCCAAAGTGCATACAAGGCTTTCAAATTCGTCCAACACTTTGGCTCCAAACATATGCTATCCATTCCAAGCCCAATTTTGCTCCAAAATGCTCCAAAATGCATCTTTTTGCTTCCTTAGCCATATGAACCTAAAAACACACGAAAATGGCTTAAACTACTAAAACAACTATGAATTAACAACATAGATGCACGAAAACAAGCTAAGTAAGTCGCCTAAATATGCTCCTATCAATATTCCTAGCAAATGACTATTTTACACCTACCTTCGTTCGTTTATAACTTCGTTTCACAAACAGTTTGCGCCTACGCATTCGTGAGATCGAGCTCTATCCAAATATGCCAAGAAATATGATAAAATATATGAGGATAAAAATACGTCCTCGTATAATTATGTTAATCAACTAGGGGCATTTTCATTATTTTCCACTTAACGAAAAATTATATGACATAAATAATAATAAAATTCGGAAACGGGATTTCACATTTTCCTGGTTCGAAATTCATAACAATAAATCGATTTATTTTCTATTTTCTCCACATATTCATAATTATGAATATCAAATACATATATTTAAAATTTTCAGGTATTACATCCTGCCTGTTGGTCCGAGAGAAAAATTGACGTAAAAGCCAGTATGGGTTAAGCTCCTCTGCTGAGTACCGTGAATAGCGTTTGCTGCTTAGTCCTCTTTGCCAGGAGAAAGGTGGGCTACTCCCGAGAGATAAGATGAAGAGGATCAAGGTGGATGCATTGGCTCGTTCTATTGCTGTCGTGGAGCCTACTATGAATGAAGGTGGAAGAAGACTTCATTCGCTGTTCAGGAAGGTCTACCTCTACTAAGAGGCTTGTGATTAACTTGACTTCTTTCGATTGGAAGAAAAATGAGGCTGCTAGATCTGAGCCTATGATGACTGTCATGTTGAAAATGGCTAGTACGATTACTGATAAGATTGCTTAACGTAGAGGTTCTGTTATGCCCCCCAATGTTAAAGTCTGTACTGAGACATCTGTTGGGAGCTAAGTCTGGTTCACCTTCGAAAAGGCTCTTGCTGCTGAAACTGTTTCACCTGCTGGGAAAGAAGAGACTGCTCGTGTGGGCAATTGTGAGAAATCCACTAATCTTGTTTATGGGGAGGTTGTTGAGATTTATGCATTTTTAAGCCTGATCTACTTGAAGATATGGACAAGTGTGCCAAACTTGTTGATGACGTTAGAAGGGTTGTTTGCCCAAGTTTCTTTATGAAGCATACAACCCAATATAGAAGGACTGTTCTACTTGATATGATGCAGAAAACGATGATTCTGGCAACCGAGTTTATGCTCCTTGACCAAGAAGATACCAAGGCCATTAAGGAGATGGCAAAAACTATGTTAGCTGAAGCTTATTTTTCTGTTGAAATATTAGAAAGTTGGAGTCTGAGCTCATCGGTTTGAACGGGTCCAATATCTCTGCCTTCACTTCTCTGCAGCTTGAGACCTTTTGCCACGAGATCGTTAGGCTTGACGTGATCCAAGTAATGTATGAAAGTGCAAAGAAAGAGATTAGCTGTTACATACCTGATATTCAAGATCTTAAGTATGCCAAGAGATTAGCTGTTACATACCTGATATTTAAGATCTTAAGTATGCCATTTCTGAGCTTCGTTCTACTGCATACGCAAAGGATGAAGAGTTGATTGCTACTTATAATCAAGTAATCCACTTTAAGAAGATCATCGATATGCTTGAACCCCAAGTGTTAGAACTTCAAGGTGCACTGAAGATCAATGAAAGTCTGAAGAAGGAAGTGGATGAGCTGCAGCATGTCTGTGTTGGTCTGCTCGAGGAGAACGAGTAGCTGAACAATGAGAAGGCTGGGCTCGAGGCTCACTTGTTCAGAGTCAGGCCGATTTTTACAAGCTGGGTTATGAAGATCATCTCTTTGGTTAGCCGTTTGACTTTGAGTCTGCTGGGAAAGACTTCAAGACCTTATCTATTTCTTCGGAAGACTTGTTTGCCTTTATTTTTTAGACTTCTATTGGCGAAGTAGTCGGAGAAGTTGGTGCCCAGGTTAGGGCAGTCGAGGATGAAGCATCGGATGATGTCATTGCTGAGAGCATGGCGACTGCTGAAGGTATGGCAACCGTGTAATCGTGGGATGTCCAAGTTACTGAAAAGTGGTCTTTTGGGTAACCTTTAGGATTTTCTTTGTTTTCCTTGTTGCTTTTTGCTTTGCTTGAAATCCTTTGGCCTTTGCTATTTGTTTATCAATTTTGCTAGGAAATTTAATAAACTTGCTTCCTTCGTTTTTCATCATCTTCGCTTCTTTTGTTTATGCCCAACCTTTGACTTTTAGGCCAGCGGCAAATGTGTTGATTTTTATAAGCAGACAGGTTTGCGTAGCCTATGCAGCCATAGGTGTTGGTGTAGAACTTTTGCAAAGTTGTTAGCTATAGAGTCGGTAGCCAGACGGCTTACTTACAGAAGTAGACGAGTCCATTTGACCACTTGGCTGTTAACCTTAGCTTTCTTCAATCCTTTAAGCTGTGTGGCTTGCATCACAACATACTAAAGATTTTTGGTTATGAAATTTGCTAACTTTTTGTAGCAAAAGTACGTGGTTGTATGGAATTTTGTAAGCAAAGGTCCAAGAAAACTCCTTGCTTTTTATGTAACCAATTTCGTGGGCTACGTAGCAAGTATCACAACACTTTAGGAATTAGTGTAAATCTAACTGATCATTCCGTGCTTGGCAGAGGTGAAGCTTATCAACTGCGTAGCATGTCGGCAGTGGATAAAGCTTCATATATGCATGCTAATTTGTTTAACCTTTCACAAAAATGTGTGGTTGTATAAGTGTAGCACGGCTTACTGCTTAAAGGGCAAGTTGTAGGCAATCTTCTGGAAACTGTAGGCTACCTTAGTGTACTCGGTAGTAGCTTTAGGGTTCCAGGGTAGTTGTCCATAGGGCGCACATCATAATGTGCCTCATTCTTCTCTGAGGCTTGGTTCCCCATGGATTAGGCCAAGAGACCCAAAATCCTTCAGTAAGCTAAGCTTTGTAAAAGACCATTGTGGCTATTTCTAGGAATCCCGGTGCAAGCCATCGGGCACCTAGTTACACCAGGATAGCCCGACTCATTCACGTCTGGATATTCGGAGTGTAAAGTTTATCCTTCCGCATTGGAGAACAAACCCATGTGGGTGTTGGGGAATTGGTTTACCTTCTCGCACTAGAGAGTAATTAGTTTATCCTCTCGCATTAGAGAGCAATTAGTTTGTCCTTTTGCACTGGAGAGCAAACCCAAATGGGTGTCGAGGAATTTGTTTACCCTCTTGCACTGGAGAGCGTGGTTGGTTCCTAAGGTTGTGCAATTCCTGCGATAAGTCCCTGAGAAGGGTGCAATCTTTTTTTGAAGTGTAAGGGTTATCAGATGTTGTAAGCATGCAGCTGAGCCAAGTTGTAGATTACTTCTAAATTCCTTATTGAAAAACGAGTGAAACGAATGAAAACTTAGCTATAAAGTAGGAACTGCATAACAACTGGATAGTCCTCGGCTTGCAAGGTGGTGCTCTTCAAGCTACTTGAGTCTTCAGGCTTTGATGTAGTGAGAGGTCACACATGGTACTTCTTTAGATTGTAGGTGTTCCACTGCTTCGATCTTTTTGTTGTTTATGGCGGCGAGGGTGTAACTACCCTTATCGCATACTCTACTGATCTTGTACGGACCTTCTCAAATGGGATCCATATTTTTGGAGCCTTCTCTATGGGCAGTGTGATGAAGGCTTTTTTAAGGACTAGATCTCCAAGCTCGAACTGCCAAATCTTGGCCCTTTTGTTAGAGTTGGTGATGAGCTGCTGCTGGTAGGCTACGATAAGGTGATGACCTTCTCGCATTTCTCCTCTGCCAAATCTAAATTTGTGGCCATCTCATTTCTGTTTTGTTCAATGCTTGGCAGTAGAGTGCTGATAGTTGGCACGATGACATTGGTAGGATGATTGCCTTTGAACCAAATGCTAAAGAGAAATGAGTCTCACCAGTTGCTAGTCGTTTGGTCGTGTGATACACCTATAGATATCTGGGAAGTTCGTCTAGCCATTTTCCCTTCTTGTAAGAGAGGGATTTCTTGAGGCAGTCGAGAATCGTCTTGTTGGATGCTTCGGTTTGGCCATTACCTTGGGGATACCTCAGCGTGGACATGTGCTGCTTGATGTTATATTTCTGGAAGAACTTTGCCAAATCTCTGCATATGAATTACGGGCCGTTATCTGTGACGATAGATTGAGAGATGCCAAATCGGTAAATGATGTTCCTCCATATAAAACGCTCTATGTCCGTCTAAGTTATGGTTATCATGGGCTCTGCTTCCATCTACTTAGTGAAGTAGTTAGTTGCCACGATCATCATGCCTCAGCCCCCAGTATCGGGCGACATTGGCCTTACCAAGTCAATTGCCTACTACATTAACAGCCAATGACTCGTCTGCTAGTGTAGTTCGCTGGCAGGCAGTGCTGGTGCCGGCTTATAGTGTTGGCAGCGATCGTACTTCTGTACTAATTCCTTAGTGTCATGATGATTAGTAGGCCAATAGTAGCCAACGTTTATAGCCTTCTATGCTAAGGATCGGCCTCCAGAGTGATTTCCACAAACACCTTTATGGATTGAGCTTACAACTTTTAGGTCGTTGGGAGGCATTAGGCAACAGAGATGTGATCCAGTGTAGGATTTTCAGACGATAATGCCGTTTCATATGTAGTAGTGTGCTGTTTTTGTTTGAAGTTTCTAGGCCTTAATTTTTTTCATGGGGAGTGTGTCATTGACCACGTAGTCTATAATGGAATCTTGCCAATTTGGAGTTGTACTAACCTATGACACCTTGGTTGCGGGCTCTGCCTCTATGCTTGGCTTGTTTATATACTCCATCGGAATAGAGCCTTTAAGTTGGTGGTCAAGGGTGAAGCGTAGGTCGGCTAGCGTGTCTACGTGAGTGTTGTTTACCCGTAGAACTTAAGTGAGGGTATAAGTCTGAAACACCTCAAGTTGCTTTCATACCTTCTCTAAGTATTGCGCTATCTTTAGATATTTTGCCGTGCACTCCCAGTAGTTTGGCTGGTGATTGGCTGGGAATCAAAATAAATTACAAGCTTTTTCATTGCCAAGTCTTTTGCCATTCGGAGGCCTGCTAGTAAGGCTTTGTACTCTGCTTCATTGTTGGATTCTTTTAAGCCTAAAGTGATTGCCTGCTCGAGCATCGAACTGTCTAAGATGACAAAGACCATGCCTGCCCTCGAGCTCTTGTAGTTGGATGCGTCGTTAATGTGCAAATGCCAGAAGTCTCTATCGAGTGAAGCAGAAGTGGCTAGGACGTGCTCAGTTACCTCCGATATGTCGTTAGGTTGTTTTGTTACTTCGCCTATGCTAGGCATGAAGGCATGGTAGGGAACCATGGAGCTGGGGCTATGTTACACGCAGCAGAAGATGCTCAACTGCCGATATTAGGCCACTCTAGAGATGAATTGTGGAGCAAGGGTCGACTGGGGCCATGTGACGCGCAGCAAAAGGTGGTGTTCAACTGCCAGTGCATGTTGCTCCTATGTAGAATCTTATAGGGCAACGAATTCAAAACTTGCTTCTGAATGTGTCATTCTAGTGTTCATCTGCCCTTGGTGCGCCTTTGGACTGAGTTGTTGCGTTCGTCAGAAAACTTTGCATCTGTTAGTGTCTACGTCTTCATCATTGCTCATCTGGATTGGGTAAAATAGTCATCATGAGGATGACTGCATGCGTATGAAGGTAAAACTTGAGCTTTCGGGTTGTAATAACTGTCGCCAAAGTTAGCTTTTGAATTTATGGTAGATGGTTTCCGCATTGATGAGAGCTTTTGAAGTGTGGAATACAGACAAGTCAGGCCTTTAGCTCTTCTCGTATGAAGGTAGAGCTTATTGCTGCTTCAGATGTGGCTGCTCGTCTGGTCGGATCTTGAATCTCCTTCAGAGTGGTAGGGAATTTCACATGCAAGATCGCTCGAATTTGCCTTGAATATGCATCAGCGAGCCTCGTCCCAAAGTGCATGCTTCTCTGCTAAAGTGAAAAGAGTCCGCCAGAGTTAGATCTTCTTTCATGATCAATTCTCCGAATAACGAATGGTTTGCTGAGAGTCATTTTTGGAAGGCTACACTAGCTATTGAGTCGTTACATCCGACTATCTTTGCCTTCTCTGCTTGGAACCTTTTCACATAGTCTTGAAGCGATTCCTTTGGGTTCTTCCTGACGTTGAACAAATGATCGGACTTCTTCTGATCGAGCGGTATGATGAATATTCTTTGGTGAAAACCAAAGAAAGTTCATCGAAACTTGAGATGGATTGTGGCGGCAGGGTGTGGAACCAATCTTGCGCCTCGCCTTGTAAAGTGGTAGCGAATATCTTGCACATAAAAGCATTGTTGTTCTGATAAAAGATCATTGTGCTTCAAGTGTTTCTTCGGGTCTCCATGTCCTTTGAAGGATGTGAAATGTGGCATTTTGAACTTGCGTGGAGGCTCTGCCTACTCGATCTCGTTCGTGAAGGGTGATTGGCTTATGTTGGTTATATCTCGATATAATGCCTCATCAGAGACCTCGTTGCATTAGAAGTTGCGCAATCGCTCGGTCAGAAGCCTATTTACTTCTTCCTGAATTTGCATCTCAGTGCGCTGCAAAAGTTGATTCACCAAGGTCATCTACTATGCGAGGGCGCTTGTCAATTCTATGACTTGTCGAGACAAGTGTTGTTCTCCATTTGGGTTGGAAGAGCTGGGATTGTATGCGTGTCCTTGAGTAATGGAAGCGTAATGGGCTCTGGCAGTGAGATTTGAGTTAGGATATATCAAATCTACGGAGAAATGAGGTGAAAATAGCCTATTTTAATCATCAGCTCGGAAATCTGGAGCAAGCACGATTGAATTGATCTTAGATGGATTTGGATTGCTTGGAAAGCCATGGGAATGGGCCGGACCTTGGGTTAAACTGCTGACTCGAGCTGGGTCGCTGGAGCGAATGAGCACTGGGCTCTCCTCGGCGCGGCTTGGGCCTGCAAGTTTTGGGCTCAGCTTTGGAGCTTGCTAGGCTCACGCTGGCCTTGGGCCTCAGATGCCATTGTAGCACCGTGGGCTTAAATATAGGCTGCTTTGCGCTGGGCTGGCTTCCTTATGGCACGGGCCTAGGCTTGCTCATTATGGGCAGTGGGCTTGCTGAGGGTGCCCTGTGGGGGTGGTGCCACTTCGTTCTTCATCTGTTGAGCCTCATGGATCATTGTGGTCCAAATCCTTGAACATTGGAAGTTACATTCGGTGTGGTTTTCGAATTTCTAATCATTGTACTTTTCTTTTACGTTTATTCAAGACTCTTAATGAAAGCACCAATTTGTGGATGCAAGAGTCTTCTTCGAGCGTATGAATCAAGACTCTTAATGAAAGCACCAATTTGTGGATGCTAATTTCCGCCTTCTTCTCATCTGATGAAAATGTACCTGCAAAACAATTAACAACTAAGATCAAGGCCAAGAGCCTCATGCGCCCACGATGAATGGGGAGGGGTTTTGGCCAAAGAATCTCCAATGCCAAAGTTAGAATTTGAGAGAGAGTGTTTAGGGAATTTTAGAGAAAGATTAGACTTGTATTTTGGTGTGAAGATGGGGCTATGTATAGGGGTGTGACCGGCCTTATTTGAAGAAATAGGGACTGGCCGCTTATGGTGGTATTTTGAATATAATTGCAAGATATTATGTCAAATAATATCTTGTAATTAATTTGGTAATTAATCCTAATTTGAAAAGAACAATTGGGAGTTACCTTATGGGCGAGGATTTGATGAGGAGTGATGAGAGGGTTTTGAATAAATATCATTTTGATCATTTTTGACCTTGATTGAGCCGTTATTGTCTGTTGCATGCGTGTGGGAATCCTGGTGTGCCTCAAAGGTAATTTTCTATTTTTTTACCCAAAAGTCCACGTGTCGCCTCCATAATTTTCTTGATTATTTTTGGCTCCACAATGCTGATGTGATACATAAATAGGTCCTGCATCATCAAGATGGTCCCTAAAATTGAAAATCGATTAATGTAGTCCTAGATATAGCTGTCTCAAATTAATATGATCTTTCAGTTATAGTTTGTCAAAAATTATGTTATGTACCCATTCTTTATCTATAGATGTATAGATTTTGATGTGGGTTTGGAGTAGATTAAGGATTTTAATTTTGGTTAGTAATGAAATTGCTATCAGTTCTTATAACCAAAAATAAATAAATAAATAACTCTCCAAAACCCTCAGCAAATTGCTAGGCAAATCCAACACTTTGACTAGATAAAGGATTGGTCATATGGAGTGCCCTACCTATAACTCCAAGGTCCAAGTGAATGGCAGAGAACTGAAGAGAGATCACGTTCACACAGCACATCACGTCATGTTGATATCATTGCCTAAATTGTGGCTCTCCAAAAATTTAGACTCTTGCCTGCCTAAGACAAACGGATCCGATAGGTTGGGCCGAATAAAGCCATGGCCCATCTAATAAATCCGTCAAAACCGTCCTTTTTTCTCTAGATATGAATGCCTCATCAAGAGAAAGGGTAGTCCGTAGTCGAACATATAATTAATCTCTAGTATCACAAGCAGAAACTAAAACTAACGTAGTTCAATAAACATATAATTAATCTCTAAATTAAGAAACTCTAAACTAATGTAAGGCAACCATGCACTCAACCATGCAATTATATGTACAAGATCAAAGAGAAAGGAAAAGAGCAGAAGCTAACCCTTAACAAATTTCTTGTGTTCTTCGTTTCGTTTGTTATTACATCAAGAGCTTTTTGCGTCTATGGATGGATTTCGTATTACATTTAATCACTTAATTAGGTTGATCATCACTTGGTTACTGGCTTTAATTCTTTTTTTATATTATGAGACTTGATCACTTCACTCCTATCATTTGAACTTGGTTTTAAACTTCGTAACAGTCTTTTCATATTGCGGTAATTCATCAACCCACTTTGTCCTTTAGGGATCACATGACAAGATGATAAGACTAATATCATCACTAAGATATCCCAGAGAAAAGAGAGTAATTATAACAAGTAATACTATATTAGGATCATTAGGAGTTGCCAGGGATTAGCTTAACCCTAACTAGCAAATTATTGTATGCCGTAATTGAATAAAAACCAAAACCACAATGGAAAGGGAGATATGGAAATTTTAGTACACTTAGAAGGGTCCCCACCCGTCGTAGCTTGAAAGAAAGGGAGACAAATAGGGTTATGAAGAGGCTGCAAAGGTGGTTGTTTTAGTGTAAGTGAAGAGGAGGAATAGGTAGTCGGCGCACATCAACATCTTAATCTCCTCACTTTTCTTCTGCATTGTTTTCAACTAGGTATAGGCTCCGCTAAATATCACATGCATGTACTAATTATTTACATTAACTTGTGTGTGTGTGTGTGTGAGAATGAGAGAGCTTGAAAATCATGTATTGCCTTAAAAGACAATCTAGAATATTTTGTTGAAAAAGAATAGTATTTAGGTTATTTGCTCAAAAAATTAGTATTTAGGTTATTATTTGGGTTTTACTGTAAGTTTAGTAGTTTTGGGCATAGTGTGTTAGTGTTAGGGGTTAGGTTTATTCTCTACAAATATAATGCTTTATAACTCTAGTAGAAAATAAGATCAGTCAAGATGTAGTCTTCTAGTTTGTAGCCGTCTCGATATATCGTTTATTTGTTTTCTGTAATAATATTTGTAGCTTCTTTGTTTGTCCATTTGATTCTTTGATTTTCAACTTGGTATCAGAAGCAAGGTTGATCCTTCAGGATTCGATATACTTTTTATAAGATTGTTTGTCCAGTATCAGTTTTGTCTTTAGTTACAGTTTTGTTGTTAAAAAAGGAAAAGGATCCTTGCTGGATCCTTTTCTTGGGGATCCTAGGGATCCAGTGATCGTGACTGTTTATTGTACATCGTGCGGTCAGTATTTATTAGGTATTATTTATATTTAATTTTAAAATTTAAATTTTGAAAAGATTTCTGACCGCATGATCTACGATGAACGGTCATGATCACAGAATCCCCAGGATCCCTAAGAAAAGGATCCAACAAGGGTCCTCTTCCGTTAAAACAATAGGCCTAATTGGATTATTAGTCCCTGTGCTCATAGGGTAATTGGAAAATAGTCCATGTGGTTAAAAAAATTAGGATTTAAGCCCCTGTGGTGAAGTCTGTTAGGATTTATGCCCAAAATTGAAAATTTCGTCAACTCTCCATTAATTATTAGCACATGAGCCACACATATTAGGCTAAAACAGAACTCTTTGTTAATTGTTAGCACGTGGGGCATACATGTGAGGCTAACTTTATCTTTTTAGTCTCACAAGTGAGTCTCATGTGCTAATCCTAATTTTGGCTTAAACCTAGCAAACTTCACCGCATGGACTTAAATCCTAATTTTTTTACCATAGAAGCTATCTTCTAACTATCTTATCACCACAACGACTATTAATCCAATTAAGCGAAAAAAATATTGAAATTCTGCTAATGTTGTGTTGAGAATCGCACAGCATACCAAACCCGCCTGACCTGATTCGAACTCATTGAGTCCGCATTGCAATTTACACGATTCGATTTTCTTGCATCAAACATGCCGTCTGTATTTAAACCTACATTGTGGCACCATTGCACCACCACACCACCATTATACCACACCCGTATTTGCAATGCAGCTCTAACTTGAACCACCATGCTCAACATCCATAATTCATCATCGCACTACCAGTTGCACCATCTCTTTGTCCTGCACCATACTCGACTCAAGATCCGATGACCTACGAATCAGTACCTCATATCCTACTACCCAACCTTGCGCTAGACCCACCTAGTCAATGACACACATCAATACCAAGCCTAAACCACACCAGTGCTCACCTACCCTCTGCTAGGCATTAGTGCACTCCCGAATTGTCTAAATTGGACAATTGAGGAATCAGTTAGATCGCAAAGATGCATATTGCATCTACACACACATCCAAGAAACTCTTAAACGGGTCTAAGACTTTTTCAAATTTATTATACGAAGTTAATCTATATAATTAACTTCATATAAACGGTTATGAAATTTTAAACCATGATTTCCCTAGGCTAATGTTGCACAAGTTAAATTCAGCTAAGCTACATATGTTTCGATAACACACAAGCTCAAAATTTCATATAACCCATAATTTCAACATACATATATATATATATATCACAATTAAATAGGTTAAAACTTACCAAAAATAATAAATTAAGAGATAAACATTTTCTTGTTGTAGGCATAATTTACTGAACAATTATAGAGGCCATAGAGGAGAAGGGTGGGGCAATAGTAGGGAGAAGAGAAAGATGTGTAATTGTGAGGTGTGTTCTATTCCACCCCATTATGCCTTTATTTACAGTAGTAAGGAAGGTTAATTCCATACCCTTTTAGGATTACGACTCTAAAAGGATAATATCTAATCCCTAGGGAATATCCCAAGATATACCTAGATACACTAGGATTCACACAATCACATTCCTAATCTAATAGGAATGCAACACTCCACCTTGAGTGTGTAAATACTCAAACAAATGGCGCATCAGGTCTTCAACGATGAAGTAAGTATAATTGATGAAATCGTCGGCACAATGAGCGAATGTGAGTCACAAATTAACAGAAGAATGCATAAAAGGTAAACTTCAAAAAACCCCACTATGGTAAAAGCCAAGGTGGGAGAAAAACCCATAAACTAAGGAGAAAAGTGAGAAGTTGTATTAAGTCAAAACTATATGTCTTTTAGACGTAAGTAGAAGAGATCACAAAGGTATGATCAGCCCAGGTTGGGTGCCTTGTCAAAACCTAGTTAGATAGCGAAAACCCAATGGGAAAAATGCTCCTAATCAGTAGGGAAAAATAGTACATTAAGATCAAGTGAGTATACTTCTAGATACTTCCCCTAAGTTTGACAGAACTTCCAAATGAGAACTACAAGCATTACATATGAATAGTTAGGCATACCAATTCCTCAGACAAGCTTCTGCAAGGTTGACTTCGGTAGTGACGTCATATAGAGGTTGGCAAGGTTGTCTAGGATCAGCTAGCATGCCTTTAATCTCCTGATGCTTTGCTGATATGATGTAGATGCAATATGTCTTGGTGTTGACTTCGTTGATGTATCATGTCTCGGTCAGGTTGATACATGCAGGCATAGTCTTCATGGATCGTAATTGGGACTCAACGATGAATGAAAATAGCAAGTACTTCGAATATGCTTAACAAGAACTTATCACCATGTCTCACTTGTGACGTAGTAAAGTGAGGTGAGTCTTGGAACGATTCGAAGATTTCGTAACTAAGGTCATATCGTGGACCTCCAAGATATTATGATATCCCTAATGGTAAAGACATAACGATTCGCGGATTTTTCCTTGTGCGGGTTTGATAAGTAATGCATCATTCTGAGGATCGGGGGGGGGGGGGTTGGATCCACTCGAGATGCGTTGGGATTTTCCCAAATTCATAGTACCTTCAGGGTACGTCTTTAATACCAATTCAGTGGTTGCATGTAGGCGCGATGCTACATCTTTACCAATACAGCGAATGAGATGTCTTATCTAATACAATGAGCTAAGTACAACAAAGCGCAAAGTTGAACTTAGATATGGAATTTCGGATTCCGTACCTTCTTCAAGGGTCTCATTTGTATATAACGTATGGACAATCATAGGTATACTCCAAGATAACACATTTGGGGTATAGTCTGACAGGTAGACTAAAGTACCATCAGAATAATGCTTTAACTTCAGGTCAAGGCATAAACAAGTTTTCCCAAGATCCCTTATCTCAAATTCCATCTTCAGGTGTGAGGCAGTTTTTTCAAGCTCTTTCAAAGTCTTAGTGAGATTCGTGTCAACGACATAAACTATAACTTTAGTAATTCAAAATAAGACTTCGTTAAACATATCCCTGACTGATCAAATAATCATTTAGATGGCTATACCACATCTGTCAGATTGTTTCAATCCATAAGTGAATGCCTTAAACGAGTTGAGAGGGTGTTCCGTGGTTTGGAACTATTTGAACCAGTCCATGTAATTCTTCAGGAACTTACATATAAATCTCTGTATATATATCCCTATTGAGAAAGCATTAACCACATTTCATAATGCTGCTATAAATCACAGGATGTTTGAAAGAAACCTCGTGCTGTAAGGCATGCATCATATCGTACTATTTCATTCATCTCAACAAGTTTCCTTTCCCACTTGTAACATAACGGGGTTACCTTAGGCAGTGTAGGAACGATAGGTCTAAAACACACTTTGGTAAGGAATTTGACCTAGATTGTAATTTTGGTTGTCCGATTAGTTCTACGGTGTCACTTAATCAACGGAACATGGTTCAATATCATTGTTTTTTATTTATGTTGGTAGCTACCATATAAGTGAAAACATCATCGATGGTAATCTCATTTCAATTCCATTATCTCATCCAAACTAGTATACTAGTCCAAGAACTTCAAGTCTCGAGAGTAATTCGGATTAATCTCATGAGATGGAAATGATTTAAGATAACGATCAAGTATGGATTCATTGTTGTGTCGTGATCTTCCTTTTCTTGGGAAGTGAATCCTATGAACTGAGTGATTTGTCGTGCTCCAGGACAAGGTAGATTGATTGGCTACTTGCCTGTGTACAGGACTATCCAATAGGGGCGGCACACCCATCGAGGAAGTTGACTCGACGTCCGTTAAGTAAGTCTATCCTTGCAGGCATGTTTACAGCTGGTATATGATCTCGTCACTTTAGCAAGATCAGAGAATGCGACTGGAGCGACATTCTAAAATCTAGAATACATCACACTTGCTTATCACACTTGTGCGGTACAGGGACTTGAGATAACACATAGTGGGCAACGTCTACGTAAATTCGCACTGTTTTACAAGAACGTTGACGTTCTTATCTTCCCTTAATAGCTAGAAAACTGTCTCATTGAAGTGACTACCCGCAAATGAGCGGTAAACAGATTGCATGCAAGGGCTTTAAGAGAGTTGAGGTGAAGGAGAATCATAATTGACAAAGATATACATCATTCTTTGAAGACCCATGTTGGTATGTTGCGGCAACGGAAATAAACACATGGAATGCACACCCAAATGCGTTAATACGAAAAATGTCAGGTTCGTACCTAGTAACCAACTATAGCGTCAAAATGGTTGGGTGGTAATAGGCCTCAAGGCGAACTAACATAGCTGCGTACAAGATTGCATAGCCTTGGCAGAAACCGAAAACTTGGTGCGTTCACCAAGATCCGAGCGATCAATTAAATTATGCTTTATGATCACTATGCGAGGCTGTTTTGGGGTGAACATGGGAATTTGATGTCCAATTATAAACCCAAGAGACATGCAATATTTTATCGAAAAATCGTCAATATAAACTCTCCGACATTATCCAGGCTCTTAGACTTTATGGGATAAGTAGGGTGATGAACCCTTAAAATCAGCCAAGTGGTTTAGCATCCATGTGTGTGGAGAAACATATGATCGGTTTATCTATTCATAAACCAAAGCCATAAGTATTTATATGGTCCACATTTTGGTTGGATTAGTCCACATATATTCCCTTGAATCCACTGTGAAAAAGGTGGTCATTTTGTATCTTTGCTAGGAATGATTTAGAAAATCAATTTCCCACAACGAGCAGGCTTGGCAAAGTGTGTTTGTAAGCACAATTTCTTTGCTTCGGGTAAGGAGATGCTGCATGGCATCATTGTTCGACCTAAGTGTCCCAAATGGTCGTGCCAAAGTAAGTAAACTGCTTAATCACCAAGCTCTAGGCTGGCCACATATGGCATGTTCCTAGTTGGGAGTAGCCCATTGGCCCTAAATCAAAGCTTCAGGCTCATTTTTGGAGGTGGTGTAAAGATATTTCACTCTATTTTCTTCAGTGGTTTCATTCATGATCATTGTTCTCTCGAATATCCTTAGAAAAACTCAATGACGTTCTTTCGAAACGGATAGAGTATAAGGTCTCTGACATGGTAATTCAATTCCATTCATACAACAAAGAGGTGCCAATGCTCTTAATCAGGTTAGATAGACGGGAAGTTGTTGCTAGAGATGTGATTTAGGTGTAAAGTTAGTGTGCATAGTATTGCATTCATCCAGACAACTAACTTTTCCACATTTCTACCTAATCACTTGTTTAATTGAATTTGGTCACATGTATACAAGACACATGATTCAATTAACTCGTATTCGAGGACAATATCAATAAGATTATCCATAATGAAAACAAACACCAAATGGGAATCCAAGAACATAGAAAAATGTTCACGAAGTAAACCAAAGTTACTAGGGTGGATTTGGCCAACAAGGCCATTCATGTCAAAATTCTGCTTTTCCAACAGTTTCTGGTGGAGCAAAATTAGTCTCACATATTGACTACTAGAATGATACTCCTTAACGACATTGGTAGGGGCACGAATAGGTGCATAACAAATGATCTATTCCATCGAGACGAAGTAGATTCTGCAGGGTTGAGGTTTGGGAATACTATCCCTTATTCTTGAGGTTTTAGGTCTTAGGTACCAAGGATCACGGTTTGGGCATGATGCCACACCTTGGCAGGCCCTGATTCTACTATATGTTGTAAAAACAAAACTCGAAATTGGATTGTGAGAAGGACAGACCTAGACTTGGGTTCGGTAGGCTCTAGCCGAAGTTGGAGGGGTCTGTTCGGTAGGCCACTACTGAAGCAGAGCATTACCGTTTGGTGCATCTCTACTGAAGCAGGGCATGCCCTTCGATGCATCCTTGCCGAAGTAGGGCATCACCATTCGGTAGGCTTTGACCGAATTGGGTTGAGCCATTCGGTAGACTCCAGCCCAACTAAGTCTATACCGTTCAGTAGACTCTAGCCAAAGCTGAGCCTATACCTTTCTCTCACGTTTGTGGTAGTAATCAAATCCGAGAATTTGGTAAACTTCTATTCTCTGCACTGCTGCCTTAGGAGGGAGTTAGAAACATTGAAGGAGGAGAAAAAGTATTCTCCAGTCAAAATTCTATCAGATTTATAAACTTCAGAATCGTACTCATTCATACACATAATCATGGTGTGCCAAAGAGCCATGGAATGCTTGTTCGGGAGGTACTTCCGTTTGTAATGCTTTGGGCATAAGTCTTCGAATGAAGATAATGGCGAAGGCTTATTCAGCTCTTCCTTGTCATTGTTGACTTAAATGGTTTCTCAGCTTCTTGATAGTCAAGTGGAGATTCACGTCTTATACCCCACTTAAAGTGGTTTTATTAGAAATGTCCAAATCAGGAAAAGTGATCTTCAGGTTAATAATTTTGGATTTCTTGTCAGATTAACGGACTGCTGATCACTTTTAATTAATTCAATAAATCGAGACCATTCGAGGTTGATCGTAGAAGCAAAAATAAAATTTGTCTAGGACCCATTTGTTATTTAATGTTGGCAACAGGCCACACAAGAAAAATAAGGCCCAAATTGAGCTCGGGCTAGCTGCATTGGGCATCCCAATAACAAGCAAAGCAAGCTGCATGCTTGCTGTCATGTCATGGGCCAAAACAAAAAGAAGCCCAAGTGGGGTGGCAGGAAAAATCAGCCCAGCTTCAGGCTGGCTACAGGCCGAGAGGGCAACTAGCCCAGGAAATAAAGAAAAAAAAAACGTGAAGCCTAAGTGGGCTAAGCCTGGACAAGGCCCAAAAAGGGTGTGGTTGATTCAGGGCACCCCAGCTACACTGGGTGTGTGGTATCGCCGGGGAAGAAGGTGGCGCCGTCTCGGCGGGGACGATATCAGTCCAAAACCAAGGTCGGAATCCATAAAACATCAACAAGAAATGATCGCGATGTCGGAGAAGTCCAAAAACTCGAAAATTCTTCGGGAATCTCTCAAATCCATTCGAAAAAATCTACCCACGAAGACGACTGCGGATCATCGAATTTTGTGAAAATAATCTGTCAGCATCACCTGGAAACATGGTGAATCCGGTGATGCAGGTGACAAAACGCTAAAAAAAAGGCATCGTCTCGAACCTGGGAGTGGTTTTGGGCATCTGGGTTTTTGGAGCAGAGCCGGCTTGGCTTCTCTGACTTGGTGCGAACGTGGCTACAAGCCACGACTCAGCCGAGGTTTCCCTTTTTTTTTCAGATTTTAATTTTTTTTCTTTTTCGATTTCTAAGGTTTTAAAAAAACCCTAATTGCTTCTATTTTTTTTTTTCGATTCTTTGACTCACATATTCCACATAGCAAAAATTGCGTAATGCATGAAACGTATAAATATATATTGACAAATATATGAGACACATACAATATATATATACATATATATATGTTTTCATACAGCATGGGGAATGTTTTCATATTTCACGGTTATTTAAATATTTTCCTTTATTTTAACGTAGCTAACTGCTAGAAAACAAAAAAGCCTTTGAATTTGTAAAAGATCCATCTCGAAAAGCTGGAATTGCATCTCCAATGCGTTGTATCACGTTCAACACAGAAAAATTAAATTGCATCAATAGCATGTAGATCAATTCAATAAAATAATAAATTAATCATAAAAAGAATGATTAAAACGTAATACTCTCCTCATTGAAGCATAAACTCTCTTTAGTGCAACGTCAAGAATGTGCTGATAATGTATTGTAGGCATAATTTACTGAACAACTATGGACGCCATAGAGAGAGGGTGTGGCAATAGTAGAGAGAGATGTGTAATTGTGGGATGTGTTCTATTCCACCTCATTGTGCCTTTATTTATAGTAGTAGGGAAGGTTAATTACTTAACCTTTTAGGATTACAACTCTAATAGAATAATATCTAACCCTAGGGAATATCCCAAGATATCCCTAGATACATTAGGATTTATACAATTACATTCCTAATCTAATAGGACTGCAACATTTCTTTAATTTTTTTTTTTTCAATCTAGGCACAAACTTACAACAAACAAAATAAATTAATCCCACAATTAACCAAAAAATATTTAACAAATAAAAAAAGAACATTAAATCAATTAGTTGAGAGAGAGGGGACATATGGGTGATGAGGTGGGTGAGAGATAGAGAGAGAGAGAATTTTGCACAAGGAGAGAGCAGCATGGCTATGGGGAGGAAGAATAAAAGAAAGGAGAAGGAGAAAGAGAAGGCACATACCTTTTTAATGAATATGGTTTTATCCAACAATATGATTTGTTGGGCAAAACTAAGAATGTGTCGAGTAAACAAAGTGTTAGAGGTTTTGACAAGTCATTGTGGAGCTTTGCCCAATGGTTAACACACGTGGCCTAACAAAATGGTTCAGCTGGCAAACATCCTTAAGCCAACGAACTAAAATTTTGGGCAAATGCTAACATAGTATGTGCCAATATTTCCCCTCTATGCCAAAACATTGCCTGGCGAATAATATTTTGCCTTGCAAAATTTTGCTGTCGTGCAAAGCCCTTGATAAAACTCGAAATGTTGACCAGGTTTATCCGACCACTTTTTTTTAATCATTTGGTAAAGTTTTTTGACCCGATAGAAAATGGTTCGTCCAACAAATATCCGTCAAGTAACTAGTAATTTCTGATAGTAATTTCTCTGAGTAATGATGGTTATAATTTGAGTGATGCTAGAGAAATCATTTTTTTAGATTATATTTTGCATGTGTTGTGGCATTGATGGTTTGATTTATTCTTTAAATCATAAAAAATGAAATTCAATCCATTCATCATCATATTATGTGGTTTTCAAAATATAATTTTCCTAACATTTTTTATTATAGTTGCACATTTAAATTAGATGATGATGAATAATTCTTGATAGTAATTATAAAACAAAAACAAAAAAGAAGAAAGTAGCCGTCTCCTCTTAATCTTACCAAGCAATGATATCATATTGGAGACATGGTCAAAGGTAAAATGCCATCAGACGCCCGCAACAGGACGTGGTTTAATTTGGCCGCCTCCGGTACAAAATGCACCAGCCAATAACTGCTACTAAACATGGAGACAAATGGTATGGTAGAGATTTTTCTATTTTTAATTAGTGTTACTGTTTTATTTATTCCTTTTGAACTGCTCCCCCGAATTCCCACTTCATCATCTCTTAATCATAGATAATAGACTAGTCACTATTACTACTATAGCTAGTTGTTTAATTGGAGCTTAATTAGCTTGGTTCAATTCAATGAATGGATAGTTGATATTCTCTCGGTCTCTGTTTTTCATCTTGCATTCTTTCTCTAACTACTTAAAATGATATTTGGAATTTGAGATGATAATAACACAGTACGAGCAACAACTGCCTAGAGCAACGCTGAGAAGTCTCGATTAATATGGAGGGTTATAACTACGGTGGCAGATGATCGAGAACTTAACGTACTCTGACACATAATCGGTGTTTGACTGTTCTAATCCCTTTTCTTGAAGCTAAGAATGCACGCTAAAGTAAGTTAGACACGGGATAATTAGCTTATCACCTCTAGATAGTTATGGAAACGAAGCAAACTAACAAATTAATCACATCATCAGTTTCCAATTATTAACCTGTCAATTAATAGGGTAGATAAAAGAGCTGACGTATAGGATGTGTAGTAATTAAGAGAGCTCGTTTCTTAGAGCATATAATTTGCTGTGTGGTATTTAGGTTTGAAATTATTACATGAAGGTGTGAAACTTTAGACTTGACATTCGTGTCGTATTTGTCACGTTCATGTTGTTTTCGTGGCACATCGATGTGGAGTCAAAAATAATCATAAGGCGACACGTGAATTTTTGGAATAAAAGGACAAAGTCACCCTTGAGACATACCAGTTATCCTACGCGCGAGCAGTGGACAATTAGCCAAGAGTGTCCAAAATAGGTAACAAATTCCAAATTATCTCATCCATCCTCATCTTAGGTAAGTACTTCATAACCTACAAATTATTCCATATAAATGGAGATTAATTCCTAATTAATCCATTAATCACCAATTAAATCACCCATTTTCACACAAAAAATCTCTAAGGGCCGGCCACCTCCATTCCCTATATATATGACCTTATTTTCTCTAAAAAGCTAGTTCCACACTCTTGCAAAACTCCAAAAAACTCTCCAAACACTTTTTTCTCTAAATTCTAACTTTGGTATCGGAGGTTCTTCGGCCAAAGTCCCCCCCCCACCCATTCATCGTGGGCGCATGAGGCTCTTGGCCTTGACCTAAGGTGTTATTTGTTTTGTAGGTGCAATTTTGTCCAAGAACAAGGAGGAAGAAATTTGCATCCACAAATTGGTGCTTTCATTGAGAGTTGAAATTCACACTCGTAGAAGACTTTAGCATAAAAAGGTTTTTTTCTCTATTTTCTAGTCCACTTGCATTTTTCGTACGTTCTTATTATTAGAATTTTTTATTTGTAAAGATTCTTTAATAAAACAAAAAAGAGAAATAAAATGGCTAGAAATTTAGAAAACTCCATGAGTGAAAATTCCAATATTCAAGAAATGGGACTGTGGTAATCCATGAGACTAAAGGTGATCCTAGGGGGAGCGGCACCACCACCATAAGGCTCCACCACGGGAACCACCGCGGTGGCCACCTACGGCGAGGTCCATGACACCACTACCACAGCTCGAGTCGTGCTATCCAAGGCTCATGGCACCAAGGCCATAACCCAAGTCATGTCACTCCAAGCCCAACGTGAGCCCAATGCGTTGCCAAGCCGAGCCCTAGCCTCACACCCACGTGTGCCATACTTCGAGCAACCCACTTCCGTGGCCCAACCTACTTCCATCGAGCAGCCTGCTCCCGCTGAACAGTCTGCTTTCATGGCCCAGCCTACTCCTGTGGCCCAATCTGCTTCCGCAGTCCAGCCTGCTCCCATGGCCTTCCAAGCAGCCCAAATCGGTCAAAGACTAGTTCAACCGTCCTAGCTACAAATTTTTGGACCGATGATCAAACCGGGGGCATTTTCACTATATTTTTCTACGGATTTGACATTTCCCAGCTCAAATCTTGCGCCCGGAGTCTACCATACTTCCACTGCTCAAGGAGAAACATTCCTTCCAAGCTCTTCCAATCCAAATGGCGAACAATACTTGTCTCAACAAGTTATAGAGTTAAAAAGCGCCCTAGCACAACAGACAACCTTAGTGAACCAGCTCTTGCAGTGCACCACAATGCAACGTGTTCCAAATGAGGTATCCCAAAGAAGGACAAGGGCAGACAAATGACCTCTCCAGCAACGTCCTGACAAACAGCCACTCGACCAGCCACGAACTGAGTGTTTGGGCAGAGTACATTCTCGATTGGGCCTCCGAGATATCGTATACTCCCGTCTTAGCGCATGGAGGAGCATGCACTCTCGACTAAGCCCATGAACGAGCATACACTCACGATTGGGGCCACACTCTGATAATCAACATGAGCAGTCTTCCAAGCGAAGTGTTCATTCGCGGCTAAGCCACAAGAAGCATCATCCACATCACATTGGAGTAAGCAGCATGACGGACGGAGAGAAGCAGTCACTTAATCCAGCTCAAGTTCAACCAGCAGCCTGTGAAATCCCTCACCTGCTAGGAATCCACCACATGCACCGCTGTCGCGGCATAGACGAGGCGAACACGTAGAAGAGCAGCCTAGACCAGTAGGTCAAGACTGGGGGCAGCCGAGAGCTCTGCTACACCAACAAAGGAATATTCAGGAAGAAGTGGAGAGGCTCCTAAACAAGCGATCGTGTGATTTCCAACACAACAAAGTGGCTGATAAGGCTCTACAACAGAACATAACCAACATAAGCAGGTCACCCTTCACGGATAAGATCGAGCAGGTAAAGCCTTCACACAAGTTTAGCATGCCATATTTCACATCTTTCAAAGGGGATGAAGACCCGGAAAAACACTTAAAACATTACTGAAGCGCAATGATCCTTTATCGAAACAACGACGATCTTATGTGCAAGATATTCACCACCACTCTACAAGGCAAGGTGCAAGATTGGTTCTACACCCTGCCACCACAATCTATCCGAAGTTTCGACGAACTTTGTTTGGTTTTTACCAAAGAATATTTATCCTACTGCTCGATCAAAAAGAAGTCTGACCATTTGTTTAACGTCAAGAAGAACCCAAAAGCGTTGCTTTGTGACTATGTGAAGAGATTCAAAGCAGAGAAGGCAAGGATAGTCGGATGCAATGACTCGATAGCTAGAGCAGCCTTCCAAAAGGAACTTCCAGCAGACCACCCGTTATTCAAAAAATTGATCATGAAAGAAGATCTAACTCTAGCAGACTCTTTCGCTCTGACATAGAAGCATGCACTTTGGGATGAGGCATGCCAATGCACATTCAAAGACTTGAAGAAGTACTTGACATCACCTCCCTACTATCCAAACCGGAAGCAGATGAGGACTGATTCACTTGTTTGACGGTATCTGAAGCAGTAATAAACTCTACCATCATACGAAAAGAGCTGAGGGTCCAACTACCTATATTCCACAGTTTAAAAGCTCTTCTCAATGTTATCAGAAGTTCAAAAACTAACTTTGGCAATCGTTGTTGCAACCTGAAAGCTTAAGTTTTAGCTTTAAACGAACACGGTCATCCTCATGACGCATTATTCCGCCCAATCCAAACGCGTGACGATAAAGGCGTAAACCCTGGCAGATGCAAAGTTTTCTGACGAACACAACAACTCGGCCCAAAAGATAGGCTAAGGGCAGACGAACACTGGAATGACACACTCGGAAGCAAGTTTTGTCCTCGTCACCCTAAAAGATTCTACATAGGAGCAACATGTACGGGTAATTGATCACTACCTCCTACTGCGCGTCACACGGCCCTAGCCGACCCTTGCTCTATAATTTAACTCTAGAATGGTCTAATACCGGCAGTTGAGCATCTCTTGCTACATGTAACATGGCCCCAACTCCACGACTCCCTACAATGCACCAAGATGCTAAGAAGTTAGTACAAAAGTGCGACTGCTGCCAGTGCTACAAGCCGATACCAGCACTGCCTGCCAACGAGCCTACCCCACATACGAGTCATTGGCCGTTCATGCAGTGGGCAATCGACCTGGTAAGACTTATGCCTTCTACTTTTGGGGGCAGAGGCATGATGATCGTGGCAACCAACTACTTCACCAAAACGGAGCCCAAGACGACCACGACTCAAACGGACATAGAGAACTTCATATGGAGGAACATCATTTGCCAATTTGGCATCCCACAATCCATCATCAATGACAACGGCCCGCAATTCATGGGCAAAGGTATGGTGAAGTTCTTCCAAAAGTATGGCATCAAGCAGCACATGTCGACGCCAAGATATCCTCAAGGCAATAGGTGAGCTGAAGCATCCAACAAGATGATCCCCGACTGCCTCAAGAAATCCCTCACCAACAAAAAAGAAAATAGCCAGACGACCTTCCCAGATGTCTATGGGCATAGCACATCACCAAAAGACGAGCAACCGGTAAGACTCCTTTCTTTTTGGCATTTGGCTCAGAAGCAATCATTCATCCCAATGTCATCAAGTCAAGTATCACCATTCTACTGCCAAGCATTGAGCAAAACAGTAAGGAAATGGCCACAAGCTTAGATTTGGCAGAGGAGAAGCGCGAGCATACCATCACCCGCATCGCAGCCTAATAGCACAGCTCATCTCCAGCTACAATAAAAAGGCCAAGATCCCGCAGTTCCAGCCCGAAGATCTAGTCCTAGGAAAAGCCTTCATCGTTGCTCACAGAGAAGACTCCAAAAAGATGGATCCCATCTAGGAAGGTCCGCACAAGATCATCAGAGTAGGCAACAAGAGTAATTACACCCTTGCTACCATGAAACGACAAAAAGATCGAAAAGCAGTGGAGTGCCTACAATTTGAGGAAGTACCATATGTGACCTCCCACTACATCAAAGCCTGAAGACTCAAGCAGCTCAATGTGGACCACCTCACAAGCCGAGGACTATCGAGTTGTTATGCAGTTCCTACCTTACAGCTAAGTTCTCGTTCGTTTCATTCATTTTTCAATGAAGAATTCAGAAGAAATCACAATTTGGCTCAGCTGTATGCTTAAAACCATGCTCTCTAGTACGAGAGGGTAAACCAATTCCTCGACACCCACATGAGTCAGCTCTCCAAGACAGAAGGATAAACTCTACACTCCGAATATCCAGACGTGGATGAGCCTGGCTGCCCTAGTATAACTAGATACACGATGGCTTGTGATGGGATTCCTAGAAGTAGGCACAATGGTCTTTTTCAAGGCTTAGCTAACTGAAGGATTTTGGGTCTCTTGGCCTAATCCGTGAGGAACCAAGCCTTAGAGATGGAGGGGGCACATTACGTAGTACATCCGATAGACAGCTGTCCTGGAACCCTAAAGCTGCTACCGTGTGCACTAAGGTATCTTACGGTTTCCAAAAGACTGCCTACAGCTTGCCCTTTGAGCAGTAAAGCTATGCTAGACTTATACAACCGCACATTCTTATGAAAGGTTAAACAAGCTAGCATACATATACGAAGCTTTATCCATTACCGACATGCTACTTAGTCGATAAGCTTCACATCTGCCAAGCGTGGAACAATTTACACCAAGTCCTAAAGTGTTGTGATACTTGCTATGCAACCTACGAAATTGGAGAAAGCCAAGGTTAACAACTTAGTGGTTACGTGAATTTGTCTGCTTTTGTAAGTAAGGCATTCGGCTACCAACCCTATGGTTAATAACTTTGCAAAGTTCTATACCAACATCTACGGCTACGTAGACTACGCTGGCATGTCTGCTTATAGAATAGTAGCACGCCTGCTACTAGTCTATAAAGTCTAAAGCTTAGGGTATGAACAAAAGAAGAGAAGATAAAGAAAGTGAAGGAATGATGTTTATAAACAACTTGAAATGTCCAAAGGAGTTCAAGAAAAACAAAAGCTACAAGGAAAAACAAAGAAAATCCTAAAGGCTACCTAAAGACTACACTCAAGCGGCTTGAACATCCCATGCTACTCGGTTACCACACCTTCAGTAGCAGCGACACTCTTAATATCGACATCATCCAGTGCTTCACCCTCGGTTACCCTAGCCTGGGCACCAACTTCTTCAACTACTTTACCAATGGAAGCCTCAAAAGTAAAAGTAAGCAAGTCTTCTGGAGAAATAGAGAAGGTCTCAAAACCTCGAGCCCATCTTTCTCACCCTTCAACTGCTTATTCTCCTCGAGCAGACCAACACGGACGTGCTGCAGCTCATCCATTTCCTTTTTCAAACTTTCATTGATCTTCAGTACACATTGAAGTTCCAACACTTGGGGTTCAAGCTTATCGACGATTCTTTTAAAGTGGATCACTTGATTATAAGCAGCAATCAACTCTTCATCCTTTGCATATGCAGCGAAATGAAGCTCAGAAACTGCAAACTCAAGATCTTGAATATGTGGTATGTAACATCCAATCTCTTTCTCTGCACTTTTATACTTAACTTGGATCGCGTTAAGCCTAGTCTTCAAGACAACGATATCTTGGCGAGCGGTCTCAAGCTGCAGAGAAATGGGGGAAGAAATATTAAACCCCTTCAAGCAATAAGCTTAGAGTCCAACCTCTTGATCTCCTCAGATAAGGAATAAGCTTCAGCTGCCATAGTTTTCACCACCTCTTTGGCAGCCTTGTTATATATGCATCATAGCAAGCCGAGCAGTCCTTCTATATTGAGTTGTATGCTTCACAAATGAACTTGGGCAAACAAACCTTTCTAACGCCATCAAAAAACTTGGCACAAGTGTCCATGTCTTCAAGCAGATCTGATTTCAAGAGCACACATATCTCAGCAGCCTCCCTAGAAGCAGGCTTAATGGATTTCTCACAGCTGCCCACGCGAGCAGTCTCCTCTTTCCCAGCAGGTGAACCAGTCTCAGCAGCAGAGGGAGTGGGCCTTAGTGCCACTTTAGCAGCAGAGTCTACCTTATCACTTTTCATAATAGCAAGCCTTTCCGAATGAGAACCGGACTTAGCTCCTAACGGATGTCTTGGCATAAACCTCGGCAGTAGAGGCATGACAAGACCTATACACTGAGCAATACTATCAACAATCGAATTAGCCATTCTTGACATAGCAGGCACTTCAGGCTCAGATCTAGCAACCTCATTTTTCTCCCCATTGGAAGAAGTCATGTCAATCACAGGCCTCTCAACAGCAGGTGGACCCTCACGAGCAGCTGAGGAAGTCTTCAGTTTTTTCTTAACCAGCATCTCTTGAGCAGACGAGGAAGATCTTTTCTTTCCACCTTCATTCATAGTAGGCTCTATGATAACGATCAAACGAACCAAAGTATTCAACTTGATCCTCTTTACCTTCTCGAGAGAGAGCAACCCACATTTCTCCCAGTGAAGAGAACTAAGCAGCCAACGATATTCACGGTACTCGGTAGGGGAACTCAACCCATATTGGCTTTTTCCTCATTTTTTCTCTTAGACCAAAGGCAAGAAGCCTGCATGCCCAACATTTCAGCAACCCAGGAGGCCCTCGACCTCCTCATCTCTCTCAATCGCCGGCCTAGCCCATGTCAGGTCTTAGAGCCCAAAGGACATGAGTCATGCGACTCGCCTAGCATTGCGCCCCGGCACCACAATTTGCGACCACAGCCGCATAAGCTGCCCTTTGCTCTGGCCAAGCCGAGCAACCTAAAGTAGTAGCCGGCCCTTGAGAGAAATTTATTTCCCTTTCCTAGAAGGATCTAATTTCATATTAAAAAGGGAATCTGCATTAAAACAGGAAGCAATCCTAAGTTTCCTAGAGCAAGAAGATCTCTACACCTGCTACCCTTTCCTACGAGCAGCCCAGTAGGTGTGGGGGCATTTGTGGAGCCTAAAATAATCACAAGGCGACACGTGGATTTTTGGAAAAAAAAAAAAAAAAAGTCACCCCTGAGACACATCGGTTGTCCTACGCGCGAGCAGTGGACAATCACCCAAGAGTGTCCAAAATAGGTAACAAATTCCAAATTATCTCATCCATCCTCATCTTAGGTAATTACTTCATAAACTACAAATTATTCCATATAAATGGAGATTAATTGGCTAATTAATGGATTAATTGCCTAATTAATCCAATAATTACCAATTAAATCACCCATTTTCACACAAAAAATCTCTAAGGGCCGACCACCTCCATTCCCTATATATATGACCCTATTTTCTCTAACAAGCTAGTTCCACACTCTTGCAAAAACTCTCCAAACACTTTTCTCTCTAAATTCTAACTTTGGCATCGGAGGTGCTTCGGCCAAAGTCTCCCCCCATTCATAGTGGGTGCGTGAGACTCTTGGCCTTGACCTAAGGTGTTATTTGTTTTGTAGGTGCAATTTTGTCCAATAACAAGAGGAAGAAATTTGCATCCACACCTGATATCTTAATGTATCGTATCATGTAACACCCTTTAAAATGAATGGGTAATATGACATAACCCGAACTCAACCCGTTAATATGAACAGTAATATGATCTGACCCGTTATCCGTTAAAGAAAATATATTTTACACCAAGAAATAATCAAAAGAAAAACGTAATACTAAATTAGTACTTCAAAACCTAAAACACATTTGTCTTTCAAGTATTACATACCCAAAATAAGAGTCTAATGAAAAAAACATTAGTACATTACTACAAAATATCAAATGTTGAAGGATATGCAAAATAAGGGAGTTTTTTTTCAAGGTTGTAGAGCCTTTCTTAAAAATCAGAACCTTGTCAATGAGACTCAAAGCATGCATGTGTTTTTTGACAAAAAAAACCCTTCAATTTTCTTCAAGTGTTATATTGTCTTCAAGTGAAATGGTATTAGAACTTTGGCTTGATCTATTGTCTTCAAGTGTTATATTGTCTCCAAAAGTTGTAGTAAGGTTTTTGAATAGTTTTTACTTAATGTAGAAGTGTGAAAAAAATAATATATATATATTTTTTACAAATGCTCGTAATGACATGCTTTACAACTTTTGTGAAGTGGTCAACTGCGAAATTCACCACTATAATCTCATAAACCATAGATTTAAATTTAATTATTGATTGTCGTTTACATTTAAGCTCCATCCTTCTCATTGAATTTCTTTTTTTTTTCTTTTCAAATTTTGTTTTTTTTAAATCATAATCTTTCATATGCAAAAAGATGGACGATTCGGATCATTGTTATTACGTTCCATTTTCTACTATTACTGAAAATATTGCTCAGAATTTATAAAGTCTCTAAAAACTATATGACATTTACTCATATTTTAATTAACACTAAACATCGGAACGTGATATCAACTACCATAATTGTTCATTTTTCTACATCCGCTAAAAGATCGTATTTACAAAATAGCATAAACGGCAATCAATAGTTAAATACAAATCTATTGCCATGCCATAGAAAGTAATGATATATTTACTTACCACTAAGAATTATGGTTCATTTCATAAAAAATATCCTGCAGTATTTGATTTATTTCATAAAAAATATTCTGCAGTATTTGATGGTTTCAATAATGCTGATTGGAACAATATATTAGGTGATCTCTTTCTACTACTAGTTATATTTTTACATTAAGTAGTTGTGTTTTATGTTGGAAATTAAAGAAACAAAATATTATTGCTAATTCAAGCATGGGATTTGAACTTATTGCTTTGACATCAGCCACTCAAGAAGCATAATTGTTGAAAGATTTTTTTATATGAGATCCCACTTTGGAAAAAACCAATACCATTTATTTTGATTCATTGTGATAACACTGCTACTATCAGCATGGTGAAAAATCGTTATTATAACGGCAAATCCAAACCTATAAGAAGAAAACATAGTGCTATGTGATCTCCTTGAGCAATGGTACCATTACTGTGAATTATATTATATCTGATGATAATCTTGGAAATCCATTAACCAAAGCCTTGGCAAGAGAAAAGGTTTGGAGTATATCGAAGGGGATGAGACTATAGCCCATACATTCATGAGCCATATATGTGGACACCTAACCCAATAATTAGAGATCTTAAGAACTGGGTTCAATGAAAAAATGAATCATATGATGACCGTAAGAGATGCACTATTTTTTTTTTTCTCATCTCTATGGTGTAGTGCATTTATCCTATACTAGGTTTTTGGAGGTTGAATTTATTTAAACTCTTAATAAAATCTGTAGCTCATTTTGAGTGAATTTTTATAATTATATGAGCATCCTTGACAAATTTTTTCTATATGAGTGTGACAGTGGGGCCGCTTTTTATGAGAATGGTGTTTGTTCTCAAATACGCTCATAAAAACCAGGATTAGCACAAGGGTGTAACATGCTAGCTATTAAAGAAATTAACACCTAGATTATTATGTGTGAGCAGTAATTCTTATTTTCCCTTAAACAGTTGTAGTTCAAGTCTGAGACCACTATCAACTTTGGTGTAGGAATTCTTGTTTAACTAATAGAGGTTCAATGCAGGGTCATAACTTTGTGATGCATAATGATTCGTCTTTGGCCAGTATTATTTTTCTTTATTTCTTCTCAATTAATATAAAAATGAGTGGGGGAATGCTGGGGCATTTAAATAATAAATAAATTAATTAATTATAATTGCCATTATTTGTTGCTAGTGGAAATTAAGATGTAGTTTATTAGCCATTCATCTTATGTAACTCTTATAACTCTTTTGGTTGTTAATTTGTGTTCATTACCCTATTCACTAAGGGTGACAATAAATTTGTAATTAGTAGCATTTTCTCCATCATTTTTTTTTATTCATTATCCCACTACCCAGTTTCTTCTACTACAATTACTTTCTACACTCCTCCATCTTTTCATTTTTACTTGTTGTCAAGAAAGGTGTTTGAGTTGTGGAGCTTTAGACTCTTCCTTTTTGTGCATATACATTTGAGTCACACAACAATTCATTTGGCCTATTGTATCATGGGGGAACAGGTCTAGAGATATACTTATGCACCGGTTCATGGACTTTGTCAAATCGCAATGAGCTTGAATCTCCTTAAAGAGAACGAGATACCCGCGTTTCAGCTTATTGTCTACGTGATTCTTAGAAGAATATCATAATTTCCTTGTAATTTTCTCAACAAATAGTAGCCCTAGCTATCTTACTCATCATGAAGTGTATGCAGAAAATAATCACAAATACAAATAGAGATGATGACAAATAATATTAAAAATGATTCACTATAATAAATCTATAATTTGTGTTCATTACCCTCTTCACGATAATAAATCTGTAATTAGTAGCATTTTCTTCATCATCCTTTTTATTCATTAGCCCACTACCCAGTTTGTTCTACAACATTTTTTTTCTACATTCCTTCATCTTTTCATTTTTACATATTGGCCAAAGAAAGGTGTTCGTGTTGTGGAGTTTTAGTCTCTTCCTTTTTGTGCAAATACATTTGAGTCACATAAGGATTCATTTGGGCTATTGTATCCTGGAGGGGACAATTCAAGGGATATATTTCTGGACCACCGACTTGTGGACTTTGTCAAACTGTAGTGGGCTTGAATCTTCTTAAAGAGAATGAGATACCTGTGCCTCAGCTTAATTGTCTACGTGATTCTTAGAAGAATATCATAATTTCTTTGCAATTTCCCAACAAATAGTATCCCTAGCTATCTTACTCATCATGAAGTGTCTGCAGAAAATAATCACTCACACATAGAGATGATGACAAATAACAACTGGAAACAAACCCAAAATTAGGGGCAGAAAGAAATTATGGGTAAGAATTCAAAATTAAATAAATAAAATAGTTAAAATGGAACCATTTCTTAGCCGGCTAGATGAAAAAGTCTTTCAACAAATGCCAAAACTGTGTTCTGCTTATTATAAAGCCACAATCTATAGCAATGCCAGTGTGTCTTGTAGTTGCATCTACATTTCACACTTAAATTGGTTTCCTCCCTACATATAATACAACCAACCCTATATCTCTCTATTGATTCTTCGGCTTAGTGATTCCAAGTGAAGAAAACCATAAGAAATTCAGTTGGGGAACAAGGTGTTTTGACATGGAATCTTGGAGACCAAGAACCCCGGAGACGAGCTCAAGTGATGAAGATCAAGTCACATCAGATGATCACAATTCAGGTGCTACAACGGTGAAACGAAGCTACGAATGCACGTTTTGCAAGAGGGGGTTTACCAACGCTCAAGCCTTGGGAGGTCACATGAACATCCACAGGAAAGATCGAGTCAAACCGATGCAACACATCTCAGGTACATCATCACTTAATGCAAATCACTACTCGAATGAGGATCAATACATATCCATGAGTACTTCTCATCATCATCATCAATATAGTAGCGCACCACTTTCAAGCCAGAGGGTTTCTGGGTACTACCCAGTTTTGGATCAGATGAATTACCGAATGTATTTTCAGCCAACTGGATCTAACCCTAGAATCCCATACGGTTATGACCTTGACGATTCATCAGTTGGGTCAAGGTCACACTCTTTGGGTATGAACCAAGAACTTTGGGGTACGAATTTGAGCTTGCAGTTGGAGGATGATGAATTCAGAAGGGGTGTGAGGAGTAACGATGAAGTGGATTTGGAACTTCGACTTGGGCATGGTTAATTTATTTTAACCTACCTAGGGATATATTAGTAACAAGAAACTCCTCCAGCAGCTAGCCAACTATTTTCTTTAGCACAAAAAGGTATTTAAGAATTTCATCGTAAATACAAATATGTATTTGCCTTAAGTTGTCTAGGTTTGGTTACATAAATATCGGTAGGTCTCTATTTCAAATACAATGGAGGGGAAGACAATTTCCTTGTTACAATTAACTTGATTATTAAGTATTATTGCAATTTGTACAGCTTATTAACAATACCATATACCGACTTTTTGCTTATATTTAATTTAGCACAAACTATAAACCATGCATGATGATATATAGCTTAACATAAGATTTGATAATATTATGACCGATTTCTTGTTACTTTCTACCTACTATATGTCTATTGCCCCTATCTGCTGCACTATGATCTTGTCATTAATTTTTCTACCGAATTACTTTGTATTGTTCTTGTTTTTATCTTTGTTTTTGTTTTACATCTACAATTAAAATCTACAAAATTCTTGATGGTTGTTGTTTTGATATGATGACATGCATCTTTCAAAATTCCTGGTCTTTACAGTAACCTTCTAGCATGTACATCTCCTTTATCTTTTGAAAATAAGTTCACAGATCATCAAATTAATCGTAGTGAATTTAAGGTACCCCAATCTAAATGTGTCAAATTTGTTCTGTCTAGCTTTTTGACATTTTTGCATAACTATAACAGTTGCTGATACAATTAAAGGTCTGCAATTTGCTTCAGTAACGTAATTAACATGAAAGTATTAGAATGCCATTTATGGTCTACACCCTCTTTGAGTCTTTCAACCTCTACTGCGCTCCATGGGAAACATACATATAATAATAAAATATTGACGAATTAGGGCACCGCAAGAAATTTGAGTTCAGGCAACACACACAGCAGCTAATGGACCTTTAGTTACAACCAACAATACCACTTCTCATGCATTAAAAGAACGTCTCTATCTTAATCATGTTTATTATCTTAAACTCTTTTATGGATGAGACCTAGCATGCATGTGCCTCTACTTGCACCTCTTAAAAATCCATAAATTATCCTTCATTGGAAGGTTAATTAGGCAATAGGTTGTACCATATTAATTAATCCAACATCATTACATGTTATATCAAGCATATTAATAAAAGATTAATCAGGTTTCTATATCGTGATTTTTTATTTCTAACATGTATTTGTTCAACCAAAAGAAGCAAAAGAGTCTTAATTGTAACCTTTCATTATTTTTGTTGTTGACGAAGACCTTCTGTCATTGACAAAAAAGAACGGCAAACTTTGAAGATAATTGTCGGTGGCTCTCTAACTCAAATAAATTACAATATTCTACCTCTACTGCACTCCTCTAGTCTTCTGCATTGCTGCTCTACATCTGGGTAAAATTAAGGAAGCTACAATTTAGTTTCTAGATGTAAATGAAAATACCAACTCTAATTTTCCTAGTTGCAGAATATAGTTTGGCAAGATAACTAGTTTAAAGCAATTTGTGGTTTTCAAAATAATAGAGCATGTATTGCATGCATGATGATCAACCATAAAACCTCAGTTGATGACTACTTTCATTTCCAACTCACACTTTTTCCTTTCCAATCTGTCTTTTTATTGTCCAGCTGTACCGTCTAGCTAGTAGGAAGGAACATGGTTTGGTCTATATTAGTAAAATCAATAAAGCTTAGCAGTCTGCAGCTTTAGGGCGCTTTCCAAATGTATGCATCATCGGGGCCTATTACCAAAATAATATGTCATTAGTAGCACAAAGGTTAAAGAAAGCACAACAAATACTTTGTCTTCACTCTCAAAAACCTAATTGAGCTCACATAAAAAATATGACATATATAGTACATATAACCCTTGTCTTTGACATTTTCTGTATTGAGGTCACCGCTAAATATACTGGCAATCGGAATAAATTTTGCTACTAGAAATTTGTAAGTGAGTGTATGGAATACGCGTACTTAATTAGCATTCGAGCCTTGAATTTCAAGGCAATGGTAATGGCAAGCTGTTTTTGCTATATTCGCCAGCCTGATATTTATGTTTATATGCCCCTATAACATATCAAGACAAATTAAGTTGCTCTTCGTTATCAAGGAAACAAAAATTAAAAAGCCAAAATTCTCCCATTGCATTTCAACAAGTTCAATTAAATGTATCACATCGTCAAGATAGCTAAACACGTAATTTTGAGTGTGGATACTCTATTATCTTAAACCTAATTTACCATCCACATTCTGAGATTGGACCTGAGGGAGTCACTATAAAGGGGCCCTTGAGTTTTCAAAGTCCTCCAATTATATGTATAACTAACTACAAATTACAATATATATGTAATCCTCCAATGTCAATTCGCTATATAATTCTATGTCAAAATCTACTATTTCGTAACATTCCAATTCATGAAGTCTTACAATTTTGGTTTCCTGAACATTCATATAAAAGAATCCAATGGTTGATAATTGAAAACCAGAGTACGAAGAACAAAAAAATGTTTAAGGATAACAAACTGGACGACAAATCAAACAACAAACCGATCACAAAAGAATAATTGTATTAATGCAGAGAAATATTTGCACGATGACTATATAATCTAAAATGCTACATTGTGACTAACTTGTTTATCATACTAAACTACAAGCCATATTTTCAAAGAACAAAACCTAAGAAGCCTAACTCGAAAAAAAATAAATTAGACTCAAATTCTAAACTAACAAGCAAAACCCATATAATTAAATAAACATAATAACCTATGCTAATCCATCAAACTCAAACAAGCCGACAAAAAAAGGATGAAGAAAAAGTTCTACTCCATATAAAACTATCAAATATACGCTAAGAATAACAAATTTGGCGACAAATCGAAGAACAAACCAACCACATAAAAATAATTGTATCAACGCAAAGAAATATTGGCATGACAACTGCATAAACTAAAGGTTATATTGTGACTATCTTGTTTATCATACTAACTACAAGCTATATTTATAACAAACCTAAAAAACCCTACCTCGAATGTGTTAAATCTAAATTCGAAACTACGAAAGAAAACCCAAATAATTAAACAAACATAATAGCCTATGCTAATCCATCAAACTCAAACAAGCCGACAAAAGAAGGATGAAGACAGTTCTTACTACATGTAAACCTTTATATAACGTTCTATACGTACAATTACATAAATAAAATATAAAATTCAAAGATTCTGTGATTACCACCACTTACAATCGCATAGAGAGATAGATTTCAAATAGATAGAGAGGGAATTGCAGGGTTCATTTATATGAAACGCAAACCTTTTATTTTTTAACAAATAATATTATTTACACTAAAAAAGAGGGAGAGAGATGAATAGGCTAAACCCTTTTTATCTTGATTTTTTTTTCAAGCCCTCCCTAAGTCGAGCCCTAGGCAGCCACACTACTACATTTAACACTTTCCTGCGACGAAGGACAATTCGTCGTGTAAAGCGTCATAACATCGCATTAGAGTTTATGTGACCAAAAGTTCGTCGCGCAAGGGTCATGAAAATAGACTTTGCATGATGAGAACAACAATTTTGTCGCACAAGAATGAACATGCGCGACGACAAAGACGTTGTTGAACAGAATTTAAAGGAATGAATGTAGTTTGTCACACGTAAGCTGATGCAACAAAGTAAGCTGGACAGGATACAATACATGGGATGGTTGGTTCCGGTGGCCAATAAGTTTGTGTGACGAATACTTGAAATAGGACACTAGTTCACAAAAACTTTACACGACCAATAATTCGTAGAGTGATGTCAAATTTTAATTAATTTTAACTTAAAAACAAAAAAAGAAATTGTCGATATTACTTTATGCGACAAACATGTCGTCGCAAAAGGATCATTTTTTTTTTGTTAATTTATTTTATAAATAAAAATGTACGTACTAGTAAAAAGTTTAAAACTAAGAAAAAAGAAACCTATAATTTATTTGGTCATTAAATGGGGTGGTCTGTAGGGTCGTCTATGGTTCAGGGTGCGAGTTGAGGTGTTGGACGAGCTGCGAGTCGATGTGCTAGGGAGGATGATGGTCGATGGGTTCTGTGGTCGGAGGTGTTGGGGACCGCAACACCGAGTGGGAGACAAATGCCATTCGAGTTGAGGGACTTAACAATCAATGCGAGCTTACTCCTCAGGTCGGCCACCTCATATGTCAGTTTAGTGATGCTGGGGCTCTGTGGTTGCAATGACGATGAGACCTCAGTAGCTCGCTGATGAGCATGCCTCATCCCCCGACATTACTTACCCAACCTCCGCCCGAGGGTCGCATCCAAGGTCTCAGTGAAGATCCTACAAACAATAATAAACAATTAAGCACATGCAAACAACATTGTGAACAATTTTTTAAGGGACAAAAGTTGGATTTAAATCTTACACAAGGTTATAATCTAAAACTCATCTTTTTAAAGATAAAGATCAAGTTTTGTAAATATATTTAACTAGTCATTTAGCTAGGTTTAGATTTTTCTTCTCCATGTTTTGGGTTAAAGTAGCAAATAACTACATTTCATTTAGCTAAGTAGTAAATGGATTTTGTTATTTTACTTGGGTGGTCGGTATCGGATGCGGATGCGGATGCAGTGTCGGGCGTCCAAGCACGCCAGTAAGTATGACGTGAAGTAGGTGGAAGCGCCACCAAAGACATGGATGATGCCGGCTTGTGTCGACGCAACCACGGGAGGGTCCAATGTCGCTGACAGCGCTCATTGCAATATGAGATGGTGGAGAGGTGCCGGGGACCCACTGCTCACAGCCCTCCGGGTAGATATAAGGCGAGACATCTACCAAATTAAAAGAGTAATAAAATAAAAACTAAAATTAATAATTTAAAAATTAAATCGTATAGGTAAACAAATTTAAAACTAAAAGTGTAATTACAAAATAACATTATATATCTATTTTGTACAAATTGAAATTAATCCACTGGAACCGTAACCTATTCTCCTAGAACCCTAACCTAATCCGGCCACTAAAAACCAACCCCAACCTTAATTTATTAGGTAAGATTAACAATTAAAACCGAAATGTATAATTTTCAAAACTTGTCTAATTGTAAGTAAAACCAGAAGGATTAATTTAAAAATAAAAATGCTCTAACTATTATTTAGAATAATAAACTAAATGTAATTTTAATTATGTAACTATAATTTAATTATACAACATTCCCCTAACCCTAATTCCCCAAATTACATTCTCTAATTAAATTTCTTCTAATTAAAAATTACCCGTAATTACAATTAAGCCCTAATTATAAAATTAACCCTAATTATACACCATTCCCCTAAATTAGAAAATTCCCCTAACCTTAATCTAATATGTGCCTACCCCTAATCCTGATCCTCAAATTACATTCTCTAATTAAATTCTCCCTAATTAAAACCACCCCTAATTACAATTAAGTCCTAATTATAAAATTAACCTTAATTATATACCATTCCTCTAAATTAGAAATTTCCCCTATCCCTAATGTAATATGTGCCTCACCCCTAACCCCAAATTACATTCTCTAATTAAATTCCCATAATTAAAAACTACCCCCATTTACAAATTAAGGCCTAATTATAAATTAACCCTAATTATACTACATTCCCCTAATTAAAAATGAACCATAAATAAATTCCCCAAATCTAGAAACCCTAATGTGGAACCCTAATCCCATATTCTAAACCCTAATCCCCAAATCGAAATCCTAATCACCAAACCTAATCCCCTAATCTAATAAGCCTAAATAACTAATTAAAATGAAATTAAAAAACAAAGAAAAGCAAGATACCTGTGAATAGAGGACGACGACTGGAAAGAAATGGAGAGTGCGCCTAAGAGATGGACAGAATAGGTGAGAGAGGGGGAGGGTGAGTGGAGGATGGTGACTAAAAGGGAGGGAGTGCGTGCGTAAGAGAAAGAAGAAAGTGAGGAGAGAGGAGGAAGGTTGTCTGAAATAATTAAAACGAACACCTTTGTGCGACGTTGCTTAGTATTACACGCAACCCCAAAGTTGTTGCCCTTTTTTTTTTTTAATTTTCATGTAAATTTAAATTTTTTAAGATAAATTTAACAGTGCGCCAAATATTAGAAATTGCCTGACGAAACATGGAAGTTTGTTGCACAAATAGGCTTGGCACGATGAGATTTTTGGTACTTGTCGCGTAAGAATGTGTATTAATTAAAAAAATTCGAATTTTTTCATAAAATTTTGAATTTTTAGGACCCAAAATGAGTTGTTATAGTGTCCCCACATAAAATTAAAACCCTTGCACGACAAATTTATATATTTCGTTGCGCAAGTGTCTGGATTAAAAAATGGAATTTTTTGGAAAACCTAGCATATATAAATATATAAATTTACATATATTCCACTAAAATTATTTTATGATAAATACAGTTGCATCTAATTTACAAAAAAATTCAAAATTATAATACACGAATATTAATTAATCCTAGTCCGAACTATAATAGTTTTCACTATTGTCGGTATCATCATTTTTAGTGTCCCATTCCTCCTCACCAATAGGTACGTCACCGTCGTCGTTTACAGCTTTGGTGGATCGTATCGGGGAAGATCATCGAGGTCAATTGAAATTGAGTCGATCGGTTTTTGGATTCCAACAACGCTCAGTATCTGAAACTGTTCTTGGACAAGACTATTATCCCTTACTGTTTCCCCACCAACTTCTATCAAAGACTCAAGACATTGGTTCACGACAGTTGATGTTATCCCTGCCAGAACTAAGATCTTGGTCCGATATAGCATACACGTTCCTATGCTCAATCCTTTGAACAAATTTCCAACCCCTTCTGACCTCAGGGTCATTTAATAAAAAACATGTTTTGTCATGTTTGCCAAAATATAAAGGTTGTCATCATACCAGGTTCTGGTAGTGTTGACTGAGAATAAGCCATGGTCCCTCTTAACACTTTCCTAACTATGTGGGTTTGTATCAAACCATTGACATTTATAAATGATCAATTGGTAACGGTCTTTGTACATCACTTGTACGACACTAGATAGTTTTCCATAGAACTCAATGTAAGTACTTTTGCTACCATTCGGGACATGAACACCGCTGTTTGTGTACACAACATTTCATTACACTCAGTCCCCAAAAACTTGACATCATTCACATTGCTACTATAGTATAATTATGCCCGAATAAGACTGAATGCCAAGTTATATAACTCTTCAGTGTAAACGGGTGAATTGGATGCTTTTAACTAATTTACTTGACACGATAACAAAAAATAACTTCTTGTTTTAGCCACTTCAAATATATTGATGAAATTAGTAAAAAATGTTCATTACTAATGCGTAAAACTTACATATTCGAGAAATCACTGAGGAAACAATTCACGGTGCTTCTTCGCATATATATTTGAGGGATAAATCCCTCTTCAACATTTGTTCATGCTCATCTAGGTATATCATTGTCTTGTTGCAATTGTTTATTATGAACCAATGCGCAACCTTCATGTCCTTTTTGGTAAATGACTCCCCTCGAACAGGCTCGCCAAAGGATCGTTCGACTTGGACAAAAACAGAAAATTTCTCTATTCGCACACCTCTTTCATTATCGTGTTGAGGACGATTAAAAATCATCTAAACATTTGTTAGATACATTCCATAAAATGTAAGGGACTTGTATGCGACCCAAGCCTCTATAATGGATCCTTCAGGCTTCGACCTAGTTCGTACACTTTTTTTAGGTCATCGAGAAGCCTACAAAAATACAAATATCGTTAGCAAAGAAATAAGATAAACACGTCATATGACGACAAATGAACATTTGAATAATGAGTTTATACCTTTCTATTGGGTACATCCATCGATAGTTAATTGGTATAGCAAGCAATGCCTCTTCCAACAAGTGAACCATAACGTGGATCATACTTGTGAAGAAAGATGGAGGAAATATTTGTTCGAACTTGCAGAGGACTTAGACAATGTCATAGCGTAACTGATTAATGTCTGATTTTGCAACGACCTTGCAATCAATTGGGAAAAAAATACAAACAACAATATGATTGGCTTCACGACATCATCAGGCAACAGGTGCCCCAACTGGAAGTAGGTGTTGTAGAATGACATGGCAATCATGACTCTTTAGTCTTGAAAGTTTTCCACCGTCAACGTTCATGCAATGGCCAATATTTGAAGCATACCCATCTGCAAACTTGATTGAAGATAGAAACTTCCAAAAAAATTTCTATCTTTCGGTTTGAGTGAAAAATACTCAAGGGATCTTCTTACTGTGTCACCATCCCTATTCATCCATAAACGGGGTCATAATCTCATTCGTTCCTAATAGAGATGAGCTTTGACATTGTCTTTCTTCTTGCCCCTCAATATCTAAAATTGTACCCATCAATGTGTCAAATGCATTTTTCTCAACATGCATAACATCGAGCTTGTGTTCAATTTTAGCTTGGACTAGTACAAGAGCTTAAAAAACATAGACTTATGGGTCCAATTCAAATAGGTTGCTGGTCGGGGCCTACTTACAGTTTTCCCGAACGGACCGAAATCCAAATGGTCTGATCTGAGGCTCTGTTTTGCAGTTGAACTCTTTGTCCTTCTCACGCCACTCGTGGTCCAAAGGCAACCATCTTCGATGACCAAGATAGCAAACTTTTCCAGCGTGCCAACTAGATGTGTAACGTCATCCTTACAAACTGGACATGAGAAATAACCTTTAGTGCTCCACTCAGAAACCGTGGCATATGCCAAAAAATCATTTACTGTCCACATCACTCCTGCCCACATTGTGAACATCTTCCTAATCGACTTATTGTACATACGGGCACCATTTTCCTATAAATCTTTTAGCTCATCAACTAATTGGCTTCAATAAACATCAATAGACTTACCAAGATCCTTAGTGGTAAAAAAAGTCATCATCATATATTCTTTCTTTATGCGTTTTCCAAGGTGGTAAATTATAAGGAAAAACAAATATCGGCCAAGTGCTATGGTATTGGCTTAGAACCTCAAAAAAATTGAATCAGTCATTGGCAAGTCCCAACCTAACGTTACGAGATTCAGTTGCAAAGTCAGGGTACATCCGATTAAAATCTTTCCATGCCTCTCCATCTGCTAGATACCTCATAACATCATCATCCACCAGACTTTCTTCATGCCATCTCATGTCACTTTCAATATGCGTCAACATATAAAATCGTTGCAACCTCGGCTTTAATGGCAAATAACGCATAACTTTTTGTGGTATCTTTGTCGATCTATTTTGCAATGTCATTTTGAACGTCGACTAGTTACATACTGGGCATTTGTCTAGCGCTTTATTCTCCTCATAGAACAATATACAATTATTTTTGCAAGCGTGAATTTTTTCATAACCCAATCCCAGACCATTCAACACCTTTTGCGCACTTTTATGATCATTTGACAAACTATTGTCTATTGGCAGCATTCTCTTGAAAACCCCAAAAAAATAGTCTAAGCACTGGTTCGAAATTCGATACTTTATTTTGCCATGCATCAACCCCACAATGATCATGAGCACCAAATAGTCTTCGCATCCCAAGTATAATTCTTGGTTGGCACTTTTGAACAATTTTTCATATTGTTTGAAAGCAACTATCCATGCGTTCAAGCACATCATCATCCCTCCCTCGTTTGTATTAATCGAGGGAAATGGAAAAGAGTCATTTATACTATCCATAACCTGTTCGTTAGGATCCACATTAGGTTCAACATTTTCTATTCGTGTCACATTTGACGATGAGCATAGTCTAATTGTTCCCCATTATGATTCTAATTTGTATATGTGTCTATCATCCCATTTATTCCATCCAAGTGCTTGGGTGCACATCCGTTCGAATTTAGTATCCATTGTCTGTCCATAATGTCTACAAGCACAATAAAATTCCAATCAATACACAACTTCAATGAGATATTGTCACTTATGCCTCCAATTAGAGCCTTAATCCCATTCAGGAATCCATAGTTATGTGATGCAGTTTACCGCTCCATCAGATTAGATTCCGACGTGGGAAAATTCCGACAACATCTCCCTAGAGTTCTTCAAGTGGCCAAAGTAGATATCAAAATACCATCTGGCACTTGAAGAAAGTAAAGAGTTGTGACTGAAATTCCCACAATCGAAACCTAATCTTTCAATTGTAAACTACGCCCCATAACTAGGCATTCCTAAACTGTCCAAATAATAGGACAATTCAAGAATCAACTGAACCCCAGTCATGCTTTTGCATCCATACACGAAATCCAACTAATCCTTGAACGAGAGACTAAGCTTTTATTGAAAGCACGTGTATGGAGATAATTACCATTAACTTAGTACAACACAAAACAATTTTGTACAAGACGTACACTTTTGATTTTCATCTAATTAACAAACAAATTAACAACCCTCATTAACAATTTACCTCTAATTTGTTGTAAATTTAAATAACTCCTAATTACAAAACTAAATAATATACCTCTAATTTGTCGTACATCGAGCAATAACTGTGGACACCAGCCCCATACACAATAAATTTGATGGCGTTAGTTTGAATTCACAACAAAATTTTGAAATATATAACAGAAACACTTACTGAATACAACACTGAGGAAGGATGGCAGAGGCAACAGCTGCAAAATTTGCAATTTCTGCCTTTGCACCTGAGGAATCTAATTAAAAAGATGAAGAATTTGCGTGACAAAACAGTTGTCGTGCAAAACGTATAGGTTTGCGTCAAATTTAACCGTGTTTTTTACCCCCTTACGCAACAAATCATTCGTCGCTCAAAACGTATAGATTCGATATATGATGCCAAATTTAATTGCATTTTTTACGCCCTTTACACGATGAATTGTTTGTCGCACAAGAACCTTTGCGAGACAAAACAACAATTCGTCACATAAAGTCAATGTGACTAAGTGTTAGTCGCACAAAATTTATAGTGACGAATAGATACCTAATTGATTATAATTATGACGTTTACGTAAATATAGATTTACAAACAAATATTCAATTATAATATTTATTCTAAAAATAATTGAAAACTTAAATAAATTTAATCCACCAATTCAATTATTTAACAATAAAACATGAATTAAAGGTTAATTAAGTCCAAATGCATAACTTAGAATAAAACCTTATAAATAAATATTGTCCTTAAGAACATAAATTTAAAACTATTGCTCCACTAGTCCTCCATTTTGCTCCACGTCATAACATCACTGCTTGTAATCCTTCCTCAACGCCTCCTCCATCAACTTCATCAACTCTTCGTTCATATTATCAAGAGTATAGTTACACTGTTACACATATATGCAAATAATTAATTACAACATATAATAAACTATTTCACAAAATGAATTACTTTTTACATTTGTCACACTTACTAATAGTTGATCCACGCTGACTTCTTCACGTCATCGGGCACATATTTCCAAAAGCGCCACTCAGTAGCAGGACAATTGTTCAGCATTGCTACACCAATTGATTGCGAAAACTTCACATATTTCGTTAGATCATAGGCCGAGGGGGGTATGATTTGCAGACGGTTTCTTTCCTCCATTCGAGCCCGGACCACCACTCTCTTACTGTCCTTATTATCTACCATTAAGGCTAGAAAATAATGTGAAGAAAACTGTAAAACAATATGTACTTATAAAGAACATGTAACACTTTACACGACGAACAGTTCATCGTGCGTTGAGGACTAGAAACTTTGCGCGATAAAAAGCAAAGTATGAAATAAATACACTAAAATACGCAATAAATGACACGATTTCAACCCCACCGACCATCGTTTTGCATGACGAAGTCTCATCCCTCAATTGTCTGCACAACCAAACGTTTGTCATGTAATTAACCGGCAAATACGCAACAAATAGGACGACTTGAACATTAACCGACCATTTCACAGTGTTTTTGTGCTACGTATTCTTGTGTTGCAAAGGTTCTAGCGACAAACTTTTTGTCATGTAAAGCCTTGCACAACTAATAGAACATATTTATTTTATTCCATCTTGAAAATAGTTTCTCAAAATACTGATGTCAATATTATAGTATTTTGAAAATATGTTTTCAAGACAAAACAAAATAAATACAATCCATATAATTTTATTCTTCCCAATTATAATTCAGTGTCATTATTTAATAAACCATAAATACACTATTAAAAAAGCTATTCTAATCATCCGCTAATCCAACCACTCTGCGTCACGTTCAACATCAAACTTCAACTCTCAGAAATGATACTTGAACATGACGTCAATGAACTTCATCAGATTGACATCACTTTTGTCAATGTCTCGATCAGGCTGATATGTAAAAAAAAATATATATATACATATTACTAATATATTTTATCTAAAGAACTAAATTATTATTTAACTAATTAATAATTAACATGTACTGCTAACGCATTAATCATGACCATCTTTATCTCCTTAGGGATGTCTCTCCAAGACTCCTAATTCACTTCGCATCTGTCATGCTCCAATACCTTGGCGCCTCCCCTAAACTTGTTGACCATATCCGACTTCTCATATCTTAACAATTATACGTAAGTGATTCGGTAGTAGCTCTTAGCAGCAAAAGTGTATCGAACGCATATCAGAGCTCTCTTTTTTTCTTGTCTACCAAATACGATTACTTTTTATCTCTAATTAATTTGATGACAGATTCCCTAATTTCCCTTGAAATAATTAAGGATCATATTGTCATTTAGAATGAGCGTACTCTTATATGCAAAGAAACCTTTCTTTCCAAGTGTTTTACTCACATAATAATAGGCGACAGCGACGTCGGCATCGATGATGATGGTGAGTGTGGTGGTGGTGGCAGCGGCAACGGTGGTAGGAGTGACAATGATGGCCACTCATGGTTGAGTTTTGTCTTTTTATTTTTAGTTATTAAATGACAACCATTTACATTGAATGAAACTTGGGAATTGGAAGTCCCAAATTCAAGTTTTGTTTTTTAAGCAAATATTCTATATCTCTCTGTTATAAATCCAAACAAGGAAATTATTGCATGTTAATTTATAGGCTCTAAGTTTATTTCTTTCGTCTGTTTTGTAGTAACAGGTTTCTCAACAATTTTCCAAATGGTACATCACAACATGCAATGCTAAAGTTCTTTACCTTGTTTAATCACTTGTATTAAAGTCCTCATCTTCATCTTCGCCTTTTTCTTTTAAAAAAAAAAATTCAAATAAATTAAAGCACAAAGCCCTAGGGCGACCAGTACAAGAAGTATAAAAATGCAAGGCCTGTCTAGCAAGTAGAAAAGAAACAAAAATCCAAATCACACCAGAAGATAAAGAAAGACCATGAGTAGCATGGGCATCTGCAGCAACATTGGCCCCCCGCCACACATAGGTAAAACTAAAATTGTTAAATGAAGCAACTAGAAACAAAATATCATTGATGAGAATGTTGAGACGCCAACAGACAGTGCAACTTCTATTAATACAGTCAATCAAAAGCTCACCTTCATCCATAATATTGGACAAACTTATTCTTCTAGCTTGCATCAGGCCAGCCTTTAAAGCCGAAACTTTTGCAACAAAACATTAGTGTGTCCAAGGGTTTTAGCCCTAACCACTTGAACAATACCGTTGGAACTTCTAATAAGAAATCCAGTAGCAGCAATGGAATTTTTAACATAACCAAAATTTGAGTTTAAGAAAATTAGGGTGAGGGGGAAGCCATCTTATGATCTCAGACGTACCAAAACGGAGACTTCTGAAGATACAATTACTTCTAGAGTCCCAAATCTTCCAACAAAGGAGGAGGACTTTACAAAGAGCATGATTTGTTTGACTAGGTGATAGTTGCCAAGAATTAAAGTTTTGCAACCAATCTCGGAAAGGAAGAAAAGGGTCTAGGGGTAGAACAAGAAGACACTGTGGTCCAGATAGCTTGAGCAAAAGGACAATGAATCAAAAGATGGTCTAAATTTTCAAGCATGGATTTACCTTAGTCCAAACTGTTTAAGCAAGAGGAGTATGAATCAAGCAACAATCTAAATTTTCAAAGGTGGACTTACAATAAACATAGTACGGGATGGGAATGGAATTGGATAATTGAGCCCTTGCAAACAATCTCTTTACCGTTCATTTGCGGATTGTCACTTCAATGAGACAGTCTTCTCATTGTTAGGGGAGATAAGAATGTCAAGGTTCCTGAAGAACATTGCAAATTTACGTGGACGTTACCCATTATGTCTCATATCTGTCACCATATGCATTTCTAACTTTTAGAGTATCACTCCATATGCATTTCTCTAATCTAGCTAAAGTGACGAGATCATATACGAGCTGCAACATGCTTGCAAGGATAGACATACGTAGCAGGCGTGAAGTTGCCTCCCCTAAAAAACGATTAGTTGTCCCTGTTGGATGGTCTGGTACATTGGCGGATAGCCAATCAATTTTTCTTTGGCTTGAAGTGTAACAAATCACTCGGTTTGTTGGATTCACTTCCTTATTAGATCGTTGTCTCAACCATTTTCATCTTATGAGATCAATCGAGATTACTCCCAAGACTCAAAGTTCTTGGTCTAATACTTAGGCGAGATATGGAATTAAAATGAGATTATCATAGATGATATCAATGATGTTCAATTATATGGCAGTTACCGACATAAATGAAAAGCGATGATATCGAACCACGTTCCATTTAATGACAATGTAGAACTAATTGGACAACTGAAATCACATTCTAGGTTGAATTAGATTCCTTATTAAATGTGATTGGACCTGTCATTCCTACATCACCCAAGTCCTATCATGTTACAAGTAAGAAAATAAGCACATAGAGATGACTGAAATACTACAATGTAATGCACACCTTAAGGCACAAGGTTTTTCTCAAATGCCATGCGATGGATTGCAGCATTATGAAGGTGGCGCAAGGTTTATTCATTTACATCTGAGTTCTCGAAGACTTACATAGACTGATTCAAATAATTCTAAACCACTAAATACCTTCTTATTTCAAATGAGGCGTTCACTTTGCGAATTGAGGCAATTAGGCAAATGTGATATTCTTGGCTATGCGATTATTTGATCAGTTAGAGATATGAATAAACTACGCCCTTGCATGTTAACAATGAAGTATTCCAAATTACTAAAGTTGTAGTCTTTGTCAATGATATGAATCTCACTAAGATGAAAAATCTTGGGAAACCTCATTTATGTCTTAACCTGAAGTTCAAGCATTACCCTAACGACATTTTGGTCTACCAGTCAAACTACACCCTGAAGATGTTAACTTTTGAGTAAACTAATAATCATCCATAGGCTATTTGCAATGTGATCCTTGAAGAGGTTATAGAACCCGAAGTTCCATATCTGAGTTCAACTTTGCACTTTTGATCTATTGGAATAGATACAGCATTGCACCTACACGCAGAACTAAATTAGCTTTAAAGACGTTTTTCTACTATGTTGAAGGTACTACTAATTTGAGCTTATCCCTATGCATCCCGAGCGGATCCAACCCATGATCCTCGGATCCTTATTCGTTGTGTTAACCTTGGTTACCTATCAAACCCACATAAGGAACTTGTGAAATGGTTATGTCTTTACCGTTACGGATATTGCAATAACTTAGAGGTCCATGATATAAACCTTAGTTGCATCTTTGAATCGTTCCAAACTCACTACACCTCACTACACCACACGTGAGACATATGGAGAGCTCTTTTAAGCATATTCTAAATATTTGCGGTTTTTCATCCATCATTGAGTCCCAACGATCATCCATGAAGACTATGATGCACGTATCAACCAGACCAATATATGATAGATCAATAAAGCCAGCACTAAACATATTGCGCCCTCATTAACAAAGTATTAGAAGATTGAAGTCAAGCAATCTGATCCCAAGATAACCTCTTTACGAAGTCACTACCGAATACTTTCGAGAAACTTGTCTGATGAATTGGTATCTTTAACTATTCATTTGCAATGTTTGTAGTTCTCATTTGGAAGTTTTGCCAAACTCAGGAAAAGTATCCAGAAGTATACTCTCTTGACCTTAATAAACTCATTTTTCTTGCGATCAAGAGCATTTTTCCCACTGAGTTTTTGCTACCTGACTAGGTTTTTACAAGGCACCTATCATAGGTTTGTCATACTTTTCTGTGCATTCTACTTATGTCATAAAGACATTTAGTTTTGACTTAATGCAACTTCTCACTTTTCTCCTTAAATTATGAGTTTTATTACTTATGCATTCTTCCATATATTTTGAGACTCGTATTCACTTATTGTGCTGATGACTTCATCAACTGTACTTATTTCATCACTGAAGACCTGGTGAGACAATTTGTTTAAGTACTTACACATTCAAGGGAAATGTTGCAGTCTTAATTTAGCTATGAATGTAATTGTGTAATATCTTTTAGATAGTTTCCTGATTGTGATGTATTACTTCAAAGGCAAGGATTTTTCCTTCCTTACTACTACAAATAAAAGGGAAATGGGCTGAAAAAACGCACCATTTACTTCACCCAATTTTCTTTTTTCTCTCTGCTTGCCGCTCTCTCCCTCTCTCTATAATTCTTGAGTGAAATATATATGATATTGTTGTAGACCTATTTGACTGAACTGTATTTATGACAGAGAGGGAAAGGCCCGGTGGCAACAGAGAAAAAAGAGAGATGTAATTCTGAGATATGTGTTGTATCACCTCATTGTATCTTTATTTATAGTAGTAGGATAGATTAAATCCTTACCCTAATAGGATTACAACTTTAATAGGAATTTAACGCCTAAAGGGAATATACAAAGATACTCCTAGATACACTAGGATTTACACAATCACATTCTTAATCCAATAGGATTGCAGCACTCCTCCTTGAGTGTGTAAATACTTAAACAAAATGTCGCATTAGATCTTCCGCGGATAAGGTAGAATAGTTGATGAAGTTATCGACACAATGGGTGAATGTGATTCTCAAATTTAAAAGAAAGTATGCATAGGTAGTAAAACTCACAAAACCTAGCTATGGTAAAACCTAAGGTCGGTAAAAACTCATAGACTAATGAGAAAAGTGAGAAGTATGCATAATGACTAAAACAAATGTCAAACAAAATGAAAGTAATGAACACAACGGTGTATGATCATCCTAGGATGGGTGCCTTATTAAAACCTTATTAGGTAGCAAAAACCCAGTGAGAAAAATGCTCCTAATCATAGGGAAAATAGTACATTAAGATCAAGTGAATATGCTTCAGGATATTCCCCCTGAGTTAGATATAACTTCCAAATCAAAGAACTACAAGCAATTCAACTCAGATAATTTATGCATACCGATTCCTTCAACAAGCTTCTGAAAAGTAAACTTGGGCAACGACTTGGAAAAGAGATCGGCCAAGTTGTCTTGGGAATGGATTTGCTTGACTTCAATGTTCTGATGTTGTTGTTACTGGTGAGAATAAAAGAACTTCGGTGCTAAGTGCTTGGTGTTGTCTCCTTTAATGTATCCCTTATTTAACTGCTCGATACATGCTGCATTGTCTTCAAAGATCGTCGTAGGAAAGTCAACGATAGAAGTAAGACCACTAGTGCTTCGAATATGTTCCATGACAACTCTCAACCAAAAGCGCAATGCTTCGTACAAGGAATGAATCTCAGCATGGTTTGAAGAAGTCACAACTAGCGTTTGCTTGGTAAACCTCCAAGATATAGTGATGTCTCCAACAGTAAAGACATAACCTATTTAAGAACGTGCCCTATGTGGATCAGATATATAACTAACATCTACGTAACCAACAAGGTGGGAATCAACCCGAAGACCGAGGAGGTAGCGGCTCATCTTGAGGATTCGTGGGTGTAGAACAACCCAAAATCTGTCGTACCCTTTAGGTAGTAAAAAATGTCTTTAACACCATTCGAGTGTTTATGTGTAGGCACGTTGCTATATCTAGCCAAAAAATTAATAGTGAAGGAGATGTCAGGTTTAGTTCATTAAGCCAAGTACAAAAAACCACCAATTGCACTTAGGTATGGAACTTCTGGCTCTAAAATCTCTTCCTTATACTCCTTGGGATGGAAAGGATCTCGTTTAGCATCTAAAGTTCGAACAACCATACGAGTACTCAAGGGCTTCGCTTTATCCTTATTAAAACGTCACAACACCTTCTGGTTATAGTTCGATTGATGTGCTAGAATTCCATCCGAACAATGCTAGATCTCCAGGCTAAGATAATATTAAGTTTTCCCAAGATCTTTCATCTCAAATTCTGATTTCAAGTGAATGACAATTTCCTCAAGCTATGCAGGAGTTCTGATGAGGTTTATGCCGTCGACATAAACTGCAATGATCACAAATCCAAAATGTGACTTCTTAATGAACACGCATGAGCATAATTCGTTATTCACATAACCCTGACTTGTCAAATATTCACTCTGACAGTTATTCCACATATACCCGAATTGTTTCAATCCGTAGAATAATCTCCTCAATCTAATCGAAAGAGTATTCCATGGTCTAGAACTATTTGAACCAACCAATGGAAGTCTTTTTGGAGCTTTTATGTAGATTTTCCTATCTAGATCCCTATAATGATACATGGTTACCACATCCATAAGTTGCATATTCAATTTTTCGAAAACTACCAAATTGATAAGGTAACGGAACATTATGACGTCCATTACAGGGGAATACATCTCCTCGTAATCATTCCCAGGGCATTGAGAGAAGTCTTGTGTTACAAGGCGTGCTTTGAGTTACATTATTTCATTCCTCTCATTACGCTTCCTTACGGAAACCCATTTGCTGCCCACAGGCTTTACATGTGGTGAAGTATGAGTTACATGCCCAAACACATTACGTTTCGTAAGCGAATCGAGTTTGACCTAGATTGCTTATTTCCAGTTTGACCAATCCGTACGACGTCGACATTCATCAACTGAACGTGGTTCAATGTTATCACTAAGCATGATGTCGGAAGTAACTATATATACGAATGCATCATCGACAATCATCTTATTCCAATTCCAAACCTCATCCAAAACTACATAATGGACCCAAATCTCACGATTCTTGGGAGGCTGGTATTTCTCATCTAAAACATCACCGTAATCTAAAATAACCTCAAGCGTTAGAATAAATGAGTAAACAATGGTCGAATTCAAACTAGGTTCACTAGTTTGTGCCGTTTTCCTCTTGCGAGTTGTGAATCCTTTAAATTACGGGGTCTACCATGCTTCAGGGTATGAGTAGATGATTGACTAGCCATTAATGTACTAGGCTGCATAGGAGGTGCAATCGGCCCACTAGCAGGGATAATCTGGCCTTCAAATGTGGTGGTGGTACAACGTACGTTAAGTACGTCTATCCTTGCATGTGTGTTTGCAGTGGTTATATGTGATCTCGTCATCTTAGCTAGATTAGTAAAGCGTCCAGCATGCTTTGAGCAATGCTCTGAAAATCTAGAATACATCGCACTTCAGTTTTAGACTGAGGGGTGCAGGGATCTAAATGAGACATAGTTGGATTAATCCACAACAATTTGCGGCATTTTACAGGAACATTAATGATCTTATCACCCCCTAACAATTGCAAGATTGTCTTATAGAAGTGACAATCCGCAAAATGTACAGTAAAGAGATCTTCTGTCAAGGGCTCTAAGTAACGAATAATGGATGGCGAATCATAACCGACATAGATTCCCATTTTTCTCTGATGACCCATTTTGGTATGTAGTAGTGGCGTTATTGGCACATAGACTGTGCACCTAAGTTATTACGATGAATGAGATTGGGTAGCGGTGGGCCTCAAGTGAACCAACATAGCTGCGTGCAATATTGCATGGCCCCAGGCAAGTACTGGTAAGTTGGTTTGCATAACCAAAGTCCGAGCTATCGTTTGAAGGTGCTTTATGAAAGCTTCTACTAGGCCATTTTGGGTGTGAACATGGGGTACATGATGTTCAACTTTAATCCTAATAGACATGCAATAATCGTAAAAAAATATGTGACGTAAACTTTCCAGCATTATCTAATCGATTCGACTTAATCTGTTAATCAGGATGGTGAGCCCTAAGCTTAAAAGTTTGTTCTAGAAGTTTTGTAATTGCAGCATTGCGTGTGGACAATAAGCAGACATGTGACCATCGCGTCGATGCATCAACCAACACCATTGAAGTATCTAAATGGTCCGCATGTTCATTGGATAGGTCCACAAATATCCCCTTGAATCATCTGAAGAAACTTATAGGGGTCATGAATAATCTTTGTAAGTGAGGTTAAATGTTTAACTTCCCCAAGGAGCATGCTTTACAAAGCAGATGGCCAGGATAAGATTTAAGTGATGCCTATGAGATACTTTGAAGATACGGCACGTCATATCTCATCTAAGGTGTCCCATTCGATCATGCCAAAGTAAGGGAGTGTCCTGGAACCCAGCCATAAGGTCGGCCATGTGATGGGTCTCAATGGCTCGAATAGTTGTTATGTACAACCCACTTAGGAGACGTTCCTGCTTCTCGTGAATACGCTTCCGACCATATTCACAAGAAGTGATACAAAGAAATTCAAAACCATTCTCTTCAATGGTTTCAACATGATATTGATTATCTCGAATATCTCTAAAGCTCAGCATCATTCTTCCGGAACATGGAGAATAAAGGCATCTTTAATGGTTAATTCAGTACCATTTGACAACATAATATGGGCTTTTCCGTATCCTTGTATCAAGGTTGGATGGGCTTGAGAAGGTTGTCAGAGGTGCATTCTTAGATATGAAGTTAGTAAAATAGTGTTTCTTACGCAATATAATGTGTGGTGGCACTATCAACCAGATAACTAACTTCTCCACAAGTCATACCTAGAAATGAATTAATTGAATCGGTTACATGCATAAATATAATTTCATTCATTCAATTAATCAATTCGAGAAATGTTGTCCATATCCATAATTCAAAACAAACCAATCCAAACAAATAATTCCAAGGTCTTAGCAAAATTGTCCAAAAATTAAACCATAAACCAAAAACATTAAAGGGGAGTTCGGCCACTCCTAATGGGTTCGACCTTTAGGGGTGTAAAAACACCCCAACATGTCTCAGAAAAATAAAACTTTATTCTTCCATAGGAGCAATTGCCTCCTTAAAATGTGAAACCTCCAAAGTTGTGAGCATCTTCGGGATGTTCTACATGCGCAAAGTTAGCTTCACAAAGGGAATGATAATTGGCAATAGCCTCAGGGGTAGATCGGCATGCACGTGACCAATGATCATTTGATCCACAGGGTAGCACAAGTTCATTTCAGTGGAAGCTGATTGAATGGTAACTTTTCCCTTGTTCTTGAAGTTTGAGGCCTTAAGAGCAAGGGGTTGGCGTTTCTGGGTCAAATTTCCTCCCTTGGGTGGGCCTCTGTTTTGTTATTCTTAGGCCCGTGATGGGGTTTGCTACCCCTTGCCACGGCCACAATTGAGTTTCCGTCGGTTGTGGCAATTAGAATTAGTCGCATGCACTTCAAGCGGAGCGTTCGAGCCAGTGGGTCGAGCTCGATGATTCTTCATCAAAAGCTGGTTCTGCTTTTCAATGAGAAGTAAAATAGATATCAAATTCAAAAATTTGGTGAACTTCTGTGCCCTATATTATTGCTGCAGGACAATATTAGTGGCATTGAAGGTCAAATAGGTTTTCTCCATGAGGTCCTGTTTGGTTAATTCCTTTTTACAATTCTTAAGCAATGATCGAATTCTACAAACTTCAGAGTTGTATTCATTCACATACTTAAAGTCTTGGAAGTGTAAATGTTATTAGTCGTGTCTTGTTTCAGGTAAGTAAATGTTTTTCTAGTGATGGAAACAATCCGCCAAAGCGAGGCTGATGGTACGTGGGTCCTCCTTTGGGAGGTACTTGGTCTGCAGTGCATCATGGATATGTTCGTTGATAGTAGGTCTAAGACTCTTTGCAGTAAGATGGAGCTTCATGTCTTGAACCCACTCCAAGTAGTGTCTTCCAGAGACTTCCAGAGCAGTGAAATCAAGCTTGTTCAAGTTCGATATGTCCCTAAAATAGAGGGTACACCAAAACGTGGTTAGTCGTATAGAAAAGCCATAGACATATATCGTAGAATATGCGGGTTTTATAGACATGTACTAGTTTAATTTAAGCATGAAAGCTACAAGTTTCATGTGGTAAGTTTTGAATGAAAACTTCAGGTTTCAAAGGCACTAAATTTGAAACTACAAGTTCGATTTAGTTATGAACGTTTAGTTCATATAGGGGTACCTGTAAGAATGCATAATACAATATACAATAAAGTGTAGTAGATTTGAGGTTACTTCAAGAACCTAAGTATAAGTGCTTCGGGACTACAAAAGATAGTCAACGGTTCAAAGAGATGAAATAATTAATTGAATCGTTAATTGTCAAAAAGTAAGCTTCAGGCCAATGATTTTGGATTAATTATCAGATTAATGGATTGCTGGTCACTTTAATTAATTCAACAGATTGGACCATGCAGGGTCGATCATAGAAGCACGAATAATAATAACATTCAAGTTTAAATTATATAAGATGCCAAAAATTAGCATTGGATTCAAAAAATCATAGCCCAATTACGATGAGCTTGGGTGCCGTAAGTAAGGCAAGACCCTAAAAGGGCATAGAGGGCCACGGGTGGTTGCGAAGCAGCCTAACCATGCCTACAGACCATGGGTCGGGGTTTTAGGATAAGCCCAACAGTGCAAGGGAACATGGGCCAGCTCGGAAGCTGGCCAGGGGTATGCGCGCGAAGTCGAGCCATAGGCTGGCTTCGATTTTGGGCTTGGGTGCGAAAAGCCCAGCCAAAAGGTTGGTTTCGATTTTGCAAGCCAAGGCTAAGACAAAGCCCAGTTGCAGGCGGGCCAGGTCGTGCGAAGCCCAGCAAGGCTTTTAGGGCCTGCTAATGGACTCAAGGGTTCAGGCCCGTATGGAGACCAACCCAGGCTGAGGCCTAGTGCTATGCAGTGGTGTCGAAACGACGTCGTCCTAGTGATAGCATGGCTGCAAGCCAGCCATATTGGCTCGGCGACGCAGCGTTGAGCCACTGCTCAATCCCAAATTTTATTTTTTTTCGAATTCTAGGGTTAAAAACCCTAATTGCTTCTATATTAATTTCAATCCTTTGACTCACAAATTCCACATAGCATAATTGCGTATTACATGAACAAATATATATATATATATATATATATATTGACAAGATATATGAACATATATACAATATATGTAATTGAAGGGAAAATATAAATATAGGGGGTTCATGCATCATGGGGAATGTTTTCATGCTTCAAGATCCTTTCAAATATCTTAATTTATTTTAAAAGAACCTGATTGGCATAAATAATTGAAAGCCTTTGATGTCGTAGAAGAAAGCTTCCTCCACGATCCTTCAGTTCTCTAGCTGTTGGCAAGAGCGTGCTGATAACGTGTTGTAGATCTATTTGACTGAATTGTATTTAGGACAGAGAGGTAGAGGGGCCGGCGCCGATAAAGAGAGAAGAGAGATGTAATTCTGATGTGTGTGTTGTATCTCCCCATTGTGCCTTTATTTATAGTAGTGGGATAGGTTAAATCCGAACCCTAATAGGTTAAATCCTTATTAATCTGATAAATAAAACCCTATTATCGTATAGGGAGATTACCAATAGGGGTTAACCTATTGGGATAGGTTAAATCCTAACCCTAATGAAAATGTCAAAACAACCGAATAACTAATCAATTGTTGGTTTAGCTGATTATTTGTATTCTTGAAAGAAATTCTAAAAGTGAACAATTTGGACCATTGATTGACTGTGCATTGAAATGATGATCATTTTGCAGAAAACCTGTATATAGGTGAGTATGTTTATGAATTCTTGTAAGTGATTTGGTAAAAACATTCTTTCCTATTATAAAATAACAACAGCAATCATTTCAAACCTAAAATGGAAAACATTGACTTTCTTGTATGCGCATAAGTGCCGGAAATTTACAATTTATAGAGAGTCAATCTCATAATTAAAAATTTATACTCTTTAAATTCAATAAATCTATAATACATTGGCTTCAGAATTGATATTAACAGCACTAGAAAATCGTCTTTCTGCATTCTTCTCTATTCCATACATAATTACAACATGATTTCATAATACATAATTACAACATCACTCACTATCTTCGAATTCCAAATTTAGGTAAGAACAATGACAAATGACTGAAAAGCATGATGTTTTCAAAATTATTTGGTTGGCAGTCCTACTCAGTGATACGAACCGAAGGACTCTAATTGTCATTTATCCTTCTATTAATAACGGGGAACCCGTGGAAAACATGATGGCTCCTTCTAGGGAAAATTGTGCCCCCCAACCCAAATGCCAAAATCAGGTGGCTTGAGAATAAGTGTTTTTCATATAGAATATTGTAATTGAATCATCAATTAAGTTACAATTTAACAAAAATATGTAGAAAGGGCTAACAACCAAAGTTTAAGACAGAAATACTATTTGTCTTTGATAGTAGTTATATGCATGTGTAGTATTGTGAAATAAATATGATGTGTGTGTTGATTTTTTTAAGAGATAAGTACACACGTATACAACAGATTTTTGTAAAAACGAATTATGTGCATGATATCCTTTTTACTGTGAATGACCATATTCTTTCTCACACATTATTGTGCAACATTCTGTGTTGTAGAGGGATTAACTAATCTTTCTACCCAATATCATTTCTTTGTTTTACTTACTAATTTTTATAGCCATTATTCACATGCAGCTTATGAAAAATTATAACTAATTTTTGCTGGATTCTTTATTTGGGTGATCTAATTTGTAACAGAGGACCCATAGAGAAAAAAGAGTAAATCTCAAGAGTGCAGAATCATTGAAGGTCAGCACCAAACAGGTTGGTTAACTCCTACTTCATACTAGACGCCGCTATATTTTGAACAGTTGTTTAAATGTAAAATGCTAACCTGTTGTTTTCTGCAAATATAATTTAGCTACCAGCTACTATTTAGTGGTAAAAAAAACTACAATTTTTGGAGTACATTGGTAAAATAGGAGCGGTTATATTTTGAACAACTTTTAATATGTATATAATATCAGTGTAGATGGTTAAGTTATCAACAACTACTATATGGTTTTATGTAAATACTTTGTACATGCTTTGTATAAATAGTCTCTACATATCCATATACCAATTACCAACACTTAATCCCTTATTTGCATATTGTCCTTATAATTCGCTTGACACTCCTACAGCAACACACGGGCTAAATCTCTAGTGTACACTAGAGGTGGGCAATAAATAGGTTTTTCAATAATTGATTTCCTTTTTGCAAGTTCTCTACTTATTTTTTGTACCAAAAGATGTCACACTAGTTCTCAAAAATTAAGGCAAACTACTAAAAAAGTACATTAGACTCACTAACATAAGAGTTTAACTAATTACAAGCTTTGAGTATTTAACATGATCATATGACATTTAAAATTATTTCTCTAAATATAAAATATATTAGTGTTATTTTTTAGTTGTAACTTATTATTTCATTTGGGTTGTATGTTTGTAACCTATGATTGTTTTTTGGATGTAAGTTTTTAATTTTGCTAGTTGCTTTCTTTTACAAGTTTTTTTTATTATTCCATTCAAATTTTGAAGTTACATAAAAATTTGACACTCAAAATGTGATTTTATGCATTTTATATTTTGGACTTCTTGTGGGATGGTTTATAAATTTAATACATTAGGAAGCATGTTGAGAGTATCTTATTATGGAGAAAGAAATAATGCATAAAGTGTTCTAAAATCATGGCCTCTCACTCTCTCAATTGATTTTGAGTTCAATGCTCAAAGTTTAACATGTATTAGATGAGACATTGCACGTGCTCTTACCTCACCGTATCCTATAAAAGTTTAACCGTCTCTAGTGATCTTTTTGTAATTACGCAACGTGATAATTACAAGAAAATAAAATTGTAACTCTAAATTTAGAAAACTAGATCCATTACAAGAAAACTCTCAAGGTCCATGTCTGAATGGAGTTATGCTAAGGTGATCTCTTAAAATGGTGATAAGCTCATATTTATATATTTTTTATATCAAATTCACTTGTCTTTTCTTAGTTAGTTCCTTATATTTTTGAGTTATTTACCTTGTTTTTGTGTTTTGTAGGATTTTTCAAGTAAAGGAAAGAAAAATATAACATAAGTGGAATTTTAAGTAATAAATTCGTCAAAACTGCCAGTGCAGGTCAGCTGACTTTGGAAGCAAGTTGCGGATAGCTCAGAATGAATTAGAGAATGAGCCTTATATGCTTGGAAAGCTACGGATGTCTATTTTCTGGAGCATTTTGCGGATTGTTAATATCATTTTTCTAGAAAAAGTTATGGCCGTTCTAACACTGAAATGTTTCCAGGAGGCTGAGCAGTTTGTAACTGACAAGAAAGCATTGAAAGCAATAAATCCCATAAAACTAACAGCCAAAACTGATGCAGCCAAGAACAAGCCAGCTAACACCTATTCAAATATCAGAGGAAATGAAAAATTAAGTGAGAGTAATGGGCATAAAGGCTGCGCAAAGAGTTACAATTGTTTTAGCATTTCCTCCCACTTATTGTCATCACTAAATGGCTGTTAGTGGGGTGAGTTATGGAGAAAAAAACTGTGGCAGCAGAAAAGAAGAAAAGACCTACAGGTTGCAGCAGCAAAAAGGGGAAAAAAAGTGTGAAAAAAAGATAGAAAAAAAAAAAAGCAAAGCAAGGGAAAAAGGCAAGGCTGCTGCATTGGGGAAGGAAGGAAAGGAAGGAGGAAATCTTGGCATTCTCTTCTCTCGGTTTTATCTTCTCAAACTCATGTCTTTCTTTTGGTTTAATTTGAGAATTATGTGTAACTAATTTTTAGTAGTTAGGGGCTGTTTTGAAGCCCCTAATATGATTGCAAGTTTGTTATGACATTTCGTTTGAATTACTTTTACGAATGGATGAAAATTGGTTCACTACTTGTCTCATTGATGAATTCTTTATGTGTTTTCTACGGATGCATACTTAGTAAGCATATCTAGGATTCTAATGCTATGAATATGTGTGTGCCTGCCCTTGTCAAATGAGGACCTACATATGTTCTAGAGTAGTACTTGTTAATTGCGATTAACATGTGAATCAATTTCTAGGATAAGTAAGACAACGCTAGTACTTACGATGCCTTGTGATGACTCAAACTCTTTTCGTTCTTAATGATTTCTACTTGTTAAATCTATGAACACACCATTCGAGATTGCATGTTAGGGACTAAGTTAAGTTGAAAACGTCATTCTCTTAACATACTACATAAGAAAGAGTAATAGGTTGAGTTCTAACATTGAGCCAACTTGAGCATCTTCATCCAAAAATGAAAGGAATTTGAATGAAACATAACATGTTTGCATGATTATTTGGTGGTGGATAGCAATTCCCCTAACTCGTTTTTCTTAATTTGTGAACTACTTAAAAATCTGTCTCTGTCTTGTTTTTGTTCGATTTAATTTAAATATCAAATCAACTCCAAAAATCCCAAATATTTGTGTGAGTGTAGCTCTGTGTGTCTAGTATCTGCATATAAAATTTCGTAGACTTTAGATAAGTGTAAGTCGGTCTAATAATTATTTTTCGGTGGCTGGTCAGTAGGGACAGCAGCCCAGTTTTTGTGACATTTTAAGTAGTTAGATAAAACAATCTTCTGCGGGAAAGACCCTTATTTTCACATGCTACAATTGACAAATATTATTGTTAATAAGGAAAATTAATAGGACATTTGTGTGCTACTTTGTGGTGTGCTTTTAATCCTATCAAATGGGACTCTTCATGGTCTCTCTATTATTCCACAGTTTAACATCAATTCTTGTACTAACATTATAAAACATTGTGCTAAGAAACTTGAGGACGTAAAGAGTCCATGGAAAGTCCCACTTTTGAAGGAGCCTTTTAACATTTCTCGTAATAATATGAAATATACAACCCAAAAAACGGCTACTTAAGATGGTTTTATACCCTAGCGTAACCCTATGCTTGCTATGAATCCAAATTGAAAACAAAATATGAAAAGTAACAAAATTCCAAACATATCCACAACACTTAATAAAAATTCAAACTTAACATGGTAAACAATGGAATTTACTTTAGAATCCACATCATTATTTGAAATGACGTATTACACACCCTAATCGAAACTCGGAACCTAAATCTGTAACAATTGAATAATTGATCAACTTCGCCATCTATTCTATCAAGCAATCATTAATCTGAAGGTTTATAAGCTCTACTCTAGTGGAGAACCTTTGGATTAACCCAAAATTACATGCATCGAGTGGGGATAGTTTTGACAATAAGGCCTCGTTTGGCAGCTCGGACTGTACTGACTATTTCTGTCGGATAGGATAAATAGCCACCAGATAGTACTGACTAAATTAGTCGGGTGTTTGGTGCAGTATCGGACTAGTGACCGTATTATTTATACTGTGTTTGATATTATTCTAGATAGGAGGCATCAAACTTTAAAAAAAAAAAATTTTAAAAAATGAAATCATTTTTTTGTTCCCAGGTCTCTCCGCACCCCACAAACACCCTCCCTCTCTCTCCCTTCTTCTTCTCCGATAGAAGAATCCCAAATAATTGTTCCCCAGCTCTCTCCGCCACACCCCCCAAACTCCCCCCCTTTCTCTCCCATATTCTTCTTCCCCGACTAAATAATCCGGACGTTTTGGTTGGTTTTATTAAGCGGGTGTATACCGTATTATCCTATCCGACCGGTTAAATTAATCCGGTGCTTATTTAGTACGAGTGAACGCCAAACACCCGGGTCCGTATAACTAATCCTATCCGATCCTTTATCCGATCTGCCAAACAGGGCCTAAGTAGCTAGCTTAATACGACTATTCCAATTAAGCTGCACCGACCATTCATTTCGGCCTTTCAGTCTTTACATCGGGCTTACTTAATAGCCTAAAAAGGAAGGCCCAACATTGTTAAATAACCACTCAAAGTTAGCCACAGATACGAACCCCTTTATTTCCAACACGAGGGATGTCGTTGTATGAGCATGTGCATGCATTGTCCAGAGACCCCTCCACCAACACCAAGCTCCAAGCACCAGCTTCCTTAAATATGCACCATCTCTACATAGCTACTAGTGCACATAGAAATGCAAGAAAGAAAAAAGTCCCTTGTGCCATCTCGAATTTCCCAACCCAATTATGCCTTGTGTCCCCATAATACTAAGCATCATTTTGCCATCCCCATGCATTCTTGCTGAGTGAGCGACTTTGCAAACATACATGCTTTTCCTCAAGTTTCTATAAAGTACAATTAAGTAGATCAATTTTTTAAACCGTATTTATTAATTATGTGATGTGTTATCAATATAAACTAAGAACGTTAATCAACATTTAAATAATAATTTAATCATCAACAATCACGTCATATGGTTTTCCGAATATAATTTAAATTGATGGTCTCCCTAACATTACTCTTCTCTATATATTCCCTAAGTTTTCAAATACCACTACTTATTGTCCTATACGAATGTACATATAACTCTCAGTACTATGTGGTTTGAAAAATTAACCGTCAAATTTTGCTTATAAAAATTCAATAAATCTAACGATTAAATCTTGCATATAATTACCGATACTACTGAGTAAATACGTACCAGTTAAACCGAATCCATGAATATATTGGCCGATCATGGATTCATAATATATTAAGAAGGACCCAGTTCTTTTTTCTTTGTTTCATGTATTACACAAAAGTATGCAATGCCATCATGTATCATAACTAAGACATTGACTCAAGTACTGTCCACAGTTTTCCAAAATCAATTGTAGTTTTGAACATTTTTAGCCCACAGGATGATCATCAATGACAGTGTTTGTGGAAGAGGTGCAATCATGCATGGCTTAACAAGCATGCATGATTCAACATTTCGTACGTGAGGAGGAACTATTTGTCTAAGTGCGTGGAAATTTGTCTATAAACTCAATTATTTTGATAAAAGTTTATATAGTGCAAATCCCTGATATCGTTATGGATCTTCTTTTTCAAGCTATATCTGTAAAAGCAGAATTATAATATCTAATGGTACTACTGTTGGAGCAAGGCCTTCTTCCCATATACTAATTAGTGGCAGAATATGGCCTAAGATTTATAGGTCCTTTTACTATATAAAAAAGCTTAAAATTGGTATATTTCTATGTTTTAATATTGCACAAACAACTTTTTTCATGTCAATATGACACTATAGTAAAGATAAATATAGAACTCAATCCGAATTAACTTGAGTGTGAAAGTGTTTTTATGCAAGTATCACCCCTTTTTTCATTTGTGGCAAGCGAAGATGTTATCCTGCTAAAATTGTTTGATGAAAGAATATATATCCCAAAATTTTCTGCTAGTAACATTTTAGCCGCATGCTACTATAGCTGCAACCAACTAAACTGCTCGGCTGCCATAGCCCATAAATCTTTATTGCTTCTCCCTTTTGAGAAATCTCAATAAACATGTGATGGGGAATGTTAGCCATTTACCTTTTGTACCTTCTCTTTTTCCTCTCATTTCATTTTATCTAGTAACCTGCTTTGATGATAGTAATCGTGTATGTTCTAAATCAGCTTGCTGGGCAAAAAATTAACCAGATTGAAAAATAATACTGAATTATCACATAGTTAATATGAAAATGGCTACATAATTGTAAAATGAAAGAAGACAAAAGGTAAAACGGAATTATTCAGGGAATGCTGCTATAGTCAAAGTTTTGTAAAACTGATGTTTATCGTGTGCATTCATTTTCCATCTGACTTCTCCTTTGGAGAATGTTCAAGATGATGACTTGAAACGGTGCCGTAATTGAGAATTGCGAATTGCGAAACCAGTCAAAAACAATGGGAGGGTGGAGTTTTAGTCCCCAAAAATCTTGAAAGAGACAGATAACTTACAAAGAGTCCATTGAGAATGAAATTTTAAATTGGAAACATGTATGGAAGGAATAAAATTAACGATGTCCCCATTTCTTCTCTCTCTTAATCAATCAGCTTAGGGTAATAATATTAATTAGGTGTGTTTAGGAGACTAAATTTTTAAACTAAAGATAATGCTAAGGAGACCAATTGTAAAGCCAATCCTTTAAATCAAATTATGTGGTTGTTGATAATTAGTTTATTACTCAAGTGTTGATTAATGTAGGAGTGGGTTTGAAAAACTGAAAACCGAAAAAAACCGAACCAAAACCAAAAAAAACAGAACAAAAAAAAAGAACCGAAGTAAGAAAACCGAACCAAACCAAATTAAATATAATTAAGTTTATTTATTTATTTAATATTTAAGTGTTTATATTCCAAGCCCAATTTAAGTTTAGACCCAAGTTTTAAGCTTTTGTTTTAGGTCAACCATTAACCCATAATCTAAGTTTTCTTCTCCCCAACCAACCCTAAACCCTAAACCTTGCATCTTCTTTCTCTTTGTTTCTTCTTGCATCTTCTTTCTCTTCGTTTCTTCTTGCATCTTCTTACCCTCTCTCTTTTTTTTCTTCCTTTACTTTCTTTGAAATGGAAAAACTGTAAGCAAAGTTGTAGAGCATAGACCAAATTTCAAATTAAAAAGAAAAAAGAAAAAAAAAGAAGGTTTTATAAAAAAAAAAAAAACCAAACCGAAATTAAACTGAACTGAATAAAATTAAAAAAAATTGAACTGACCTGAACCGAACTAAACTGAAATTTCGATTTGGTTTCGATTTTGGCAAAAAACCGAACTGATTGAAACCGAACCCACCCAAGATTAATGTGTTTATTTTCTATAGGTGGCACATCATTTAGTCTCCCTAGTGTTATCCTTGGTAAATACCCAATGCAGCATCAAGAAAGATAGTGGCACTCAAGGTGATTGAATTTTTATGACCCATTCCATAAACATTTCATTTTTAGTTAGTTTTTAGTTTCATAAAATATGACCCATAGTTCTTTGTTGTTTCCCTATTCATTTGCCTATATAATGAAGGTCAAGGTGACAACAAAAAGAAAAAGAAACGGAGGAAGAGAAGAAGAAAAAGAGGGAAGAAAAGAAAGAAAGAAAAAGAAAAGAAGAGTGAAGAGAGAAAATAATGAGAGTTATCATTGTACTCCTATTATTTGAGATAATGAAAGAAAATATTACTACTTCCCCAAGGACATAGGCACAATTGTCGAAGCTCTTAAATATTGTGTCTCATTTACTTTATATTCCACTGCACACATATCAGCATGAGAAGCTCTCGTGTCAGTGGAGAGTACAACACCATAAATCCAATGAAGCACTACCTACTTCCCACCTCTGTCAGCTGTAATCTCACAAAAAAGGTCCAGATTTCAAAATTCGTAGAAAACCAACAATCGTGTTCTAAGTCTAAAACTCTGACTTCCTATACTCAAACAGAAATGATTCCTTCATAGAAGTTGTTTCTTACCCTCTGTCCCATAACATATCAAAATCCCATAAAGATCCAATGGTTAGTTCATTCTTGATCTTAGAAATACTACTATAGACCTAAAATTCGCAGAAAAATGAGTAGCCGAGTTAATAGCTTTTAAACTCCAACTTCCTGACCTCAAATGGAAATCCTATCTTCGTTGAAGTTGTTCATTACCCTCTCGTCAAATACCATACTAAAATTTGAGTTAGGTCCAATGGTTTGATCTTCCTATAATTCTCAGACATTACCTTTGATACATGACCAAGATTAAAAAGAAAAAGTGGAAGTATAGTAAGCTAATATTAACTTTTTCCTTATTATTATTAATTTTGTTATTAATATGATTGAGTCATAGACTATACATATTATAATATAAATGGTACGGATTGATCACCCTCACCCTTCATAAATTAATATGTGTGTGTGTGTGTGTGACTGGCGCAGCACTGTTGCCCTCCTTATAATGACAATTATGTGTGTGTGTGTGTGTGGCGCAACACTGTTGCCTTCCTTCTAATGACAATTATTATGTTTAAGTTTTGATATTTATGTGTGTTGAATTAAAGCTCTTGTCACAATCTTTACTTATTTAAAAACACTTTATTGATAATGGTAGGAATTACCGCCCTCTGCTTTAATTTATTTATTGTACTACATTTTGTTATGATGAGTATATACTAAGATCTGAAGTTCCTTGATCAAATTAGAACTTGAAGTTTCTTTATCCTTATCTTAGAAGAAGATTGGACCTGAAGTTCTATCATATAAAAAGATCGGACCTGAAGCTCATTGATCCTCATCATATAAAAAGGTTGAACCCGAAGTTCCCTAATCAAAACTAAAACTTGAAGTTTTTGAATCAATTGAGAGAGCAGCGTTTCCTCAACTAAATTGAAATGAAGGCCACAGCACCTCAGTCCACATACTAATAAATGAGGCCAGAAGTTACTTGATTCATGTAAATGAGGACCATAAGTTCCGTAATCCATGTATAGATTGAGTATGGGTATGAATTCCAAATATATGAACCTAAATGTTCTAATAATGTCGATATTTCGAGTACATATGTATAATATTTTGACTTGAAGTTCAAAATATAAACGAAGTTAAGAACTTGAAATCTGAATATTTTTGTGTAGACATGTGCTTATATGATATGAATTAATTATCGTAAGTTCTATCATACCTGAATTTCTTCCTTTTTGGGAATAAGAAAGTAGTGAACTTAGCAGAACTTGATTTTGTTGCCATCGACATAAAACTTTCATGAATCTATGATGCTTGGGAACTCATGTGAAAGTATATAATATTAGGAAACATCTTTGCTTAAAAACTCATGATTGATACTAATAGAACTAGAAGTTTCAGGCCTGTATAAAACCATAAGAGATGAAATTTTTCTATACATATACAGATGCATACACATGAGTTACAACTACGAAAAAAAAGAAAAAAGAAGGAGCTTTCACAAAGGTTGATCATGTGGAGCCTCGGTACTTGGCAGAACCCCAAAAGGCGAAGGTACCGAAGGTTGATCATTTGAAGCTTTAGTACTTGGTAGAACTCCAGAAAGGGGAGACACTAGAGGTTGATCGTTTGAAGGCTTAGTACTTGGTAGAACTCTAGAAGGTGGAGGCAATGGGTGCCTTCGAAATAAAGCCACGAACCTCTGGTGGCAAGGGCGGAGCCACATGGAGGCCAAGCTAGGCCTAGGCCTATCCTGAAATTTGAAATATATATATATATATATATATATATATATATATATACATATCTTCTACTCTTTACCATAAAGAGCCTGTACTACAGTGGTGAGTGGAATTTGATAATCCCATCTTGTCATGAGTTTGAAATTTGTGTTTATCAACAACCCATTTTGGTTTTTAAAATCTAATTAGCCTTCTCTTTTACCATAAAAAACTAATTTACTTAATGGGTGATTTTTTTAAATCTAATTAGCCTTCCCTTTTACCATATAAAGACTAAGTTCTTTTTCTTGTCAGTTCCTACAAAACAAAGGTAAAATCTCATGGCAATAGTTTTGAGTTACAACTTTAAATTTTTCTTCGAATCTTCCTTTTTTTTTTTTATTAAAACTCGTAAACAAATTCTATTTTTATGATATAATCATCTCAATATTAAATTCTTCATAAAAAATTTAAAGCCCCATTACTCTTATTTGATAAATTTTTTCCATGCCAATAAAAAGAACCTTGTTGTGGCCTATATTTAACTGACTAAGGGAAGGGGGGCCAGCGGCAATGAGAGATTGTAGAGAGAGATGTGTTTGTGTGTTTGTGTGTTTGTAGGGATGTAGAGGAATGTGTTGTATCTCCCCAACGTAGTGCCTTTATTTATAGTAATAAGGGAGAGAAGAAATCCTTCATACCCAAGGAATACAAGACTATATAGGAAATAACTATAATCAAATCTAATCTAGGATTTACAATCACACTTAAACTAGAAGTTTACGACACTCCCCCCTTGAGTGTGTAAATACTCAAGGTAGATTTGGCATCATGTAGAAGTTGAGGAAGTCGACTCGTCGGCACTAAATCTGGGAACAAGCTATTCTTAAATAAGGTAGGAACGTGCATAAGGAAGTAAGTCTCACAAAAAACCCTATGGCTATGGCAAAAACCCGAGTAGGGACAAAATCCCTAGTCTAAGTAAAAATGCGTGAGAAATGCAAAGTCAAATGAAACGTCTACGAGACATCATCAGGATATGATCAACCCAAGGTGGATGCCTCATTAAAACCTAGTTAGGTAGCAAAAACCCAGTGGAAAAAAATGCTCCTAATTGTAAGAAAAAAAGTACATTAAGATCAAGCAAGTATACTTCATGATACTCCCCCTAAGTTTGGCACAATTCCAAAGAGAACTAGCAATGTTACAACTCAGAAAGTTTACGCATACCAATTCCCTGAACAAGCTTCTGAAACGTCGCCTTTGGTAAGATTTGGTGAAGATGTCAGCCAGATTGTCTTGTAAATGGATTTGCATTACTTCAATATTCTGATACTCTTGTTGTTGATGTGAGAAGAATAACTTTGATGCAATGTGCTTGGTGTTGTCTCTTTTGATGTAACGCTTCTTGAGTTGTTCGATGCATGTAGCATTGTCTTCATAGATCGTTGTCAAGACATCAATGACAGGGTAAAGATCACAGAAGCTTCAAATATGGCCCACATCTGCTCTCAACCAAAAGCATTCCTAAGTGGCTTCGTGTAAGGCGAGAATTTCAGCATGGTTAGATGAAGTGGCAACTAACATCTGTTTAGTTAACCTCCAAGAGATTGCAGTGCCTCCAACAATATAAAGACATAACCCGTTTGAGAATGCACTTTGTGTGGATCAGATAAGTATCCTACGTCGGCATAACTAACAAGGTGAGAATCAACTCGAGATAAGGGGGTGCGGCATCACTCGAGGATCCGTAGGGATAGAACAAGACCATAGTTGTAGCACCCTTAACGTAACGGAAGATGTCTTTAATACCAGTCCAGTGTCTGAGTGTTGGTGCATTATTGTATCTTGCCAAAAGATTAACAGCGAATGAGGTGTGTCAGGTCTAGTGCATTGAGCTAAGTACAATAAAGCGCCTATCGCACTTAGATAAGGAACTTCAGGCTCCAAAATTTCTTCATCATCCTCCTTCGAACGGAAGGGATCTTGTTTTGCGTTTAGCGATCGAACGGCCAAAGGAGTACTCGAAGGTTTGAGGTGAATAGAATGTGAAGAATTTGATTAAAATAAAGTAAGATAATATGAAAGGGTGAAAAAGATGTGAGAAATGGTTTAGAGATGGCTTTGGTATTTATAGGAAAAAAAATTATAAATTTTAATTTCATCCTAAAAAAAAAAAAAAAAAAAAAAACCCAACAAACGCGCTGCCAGGCAGGCGGCCTCCACATGCCCAACCTGAAAGCCAAAAAGGCTCTAATTTGTCTTTGGTGGGATCCACTTGGTTTTGGCCCAGCTGTTCATTAGAGTTGAGTTTTGTTATAAAAAATAAAAATAAAAAAATAAGGGGCTAAAAATTAACCTATGACCCTATAACCACATCTATTAGAGATGGCCTTACGTTTTCATAACTTTACCTAGTCTCTACATTTCGATCTTGGACTCCTGCGTTTCATCTTCGCCAATGACGATACCAAGACTATTGGGCATTTGCATCAAGTCAAGGCCTTAGTGGAGTCGAGTCTAATTGTACACTTTCTAAATGAGTTTTACTACTTTTATTAAATAACGTCTTCCGTCAAAATACATCTTAACTCGAAATTCTTTCTAAATATCCCAATGCCAAATCAACACTACTCAAAATTGGTGTTTTCATACTCTTTTTTTTTTTTTTTAAAACTATTCCACTTGAACACCTTATATAAGTAATACCATTTATTTAGGGTAAAGATCCACCATCCGTGTAGCATAACAACAAATCCATAGTTTCTATTTTGTTATGTTCTTCCCCCCTTGTATTAATACCACCTTTGCTCAAAAACAATACCATGTTTGTAAACATATTATTTACTTCTTTTATCTAGTTGTAGAAAAAGGATATACTTCTTTTATTTAATTCATATGGAATACGAGGATATAATATAATAGTGGTGGGTAGGATTAATGGATATTTGGAAAACAAATTAATGAGATTTGGTCAAGACCTAATATGTAAATTTGGTAAACCAATTAAAGAATGCAATTAAAATTGGGAGTTTTAACGAAAAGCCCACGGTAATGTTCATTTTAACAAAAAACCACATTTTTACATTAAAAAGTCAATCTTGGTACTATTCACTTTATTCTTTATTTTGTCCTTATCACTAAAACTCAAAATTTTCAAACTCTTTTTATTAGTTTTTCTATTAAAATTATAACCTCTCCAATTAATGAGTTAATGAAAATTGTATATATTCAATGTATCATCACTCCCTTGTTAATGCAATTTCAATTGCGTGTGAAGAAGTTGAGAAACTTTATTCATGCGAGAGCGATGAGTCTGACGATGAAGGCAAACGAGAAGAGAAATTTACATTCATCATTAGCGTTTGAAACTCTTAGCTTTATAACACAATGTAAGTCATTCTTGGATAAAATATACATTGAATCCTGTATTATTAGACAATAACTTCACAACTTTTATAAACCCGTTTCATGGAAGTCGATGCAATTTCTTCGGCTGCCTAGTTTTGTGCTGATTTTTGTTTTATATATTTGGGGGTCCGTATGGAGGAGCAGGAGAGGAGAGAGAGAGGAAAAAAATGCTCTTGGGTGTGAGTCGTGTGACAGTGACGGATTGTGCCAAAGAGCGTCCAAGTTCTCTTCATGTTACAGAGTGGGCCCCCCCCTCTTTCCTTCTCTTTTTAATTTTCTGCTCTCCGAAGGAAACAACGGTGCAAACAATATTCCCTCTCTCCCTCTAAAAAAAATTCATCAGGTTCAATTTTGTTTTTTTGAATTTTTCTTCGTTGCTATAAAGAGGGAGCCGAAGACTGAGAAAGGGAAAACAATAGAGAGAGAGAGAGAGAGAGAGAGAGAGGCTATCTACCTAGTTTTTGGTTGTTCTTTCCACCAAATCACACCAGCGGTTTACACGGCTTACTGATTCAGGCAACTGGGTTTAGTGGTTTTTAAAAAAAATTAAAGTTCTTTCTTCTTCTTTTTCTTGGGTTTGTGATTCTTATTGGGATGTGGCTTCTGGGTTTTTTTTAACGGAAGCAAGCTTCCAATTGCTATAAATGGGGGGTGGTAGATTTTGGTTTTTGTTTGTGTTTGTTTACTTATGAGATTAACGGGTCTCATTGCTGATGGCCGCAGAGGAGCTTTGACTTTGAGTCTCTTGCATGTGCTGCAAGCCTAAGATCTGCAGGTCCTTTAACTCCAATCTGGGTTTTCGAAGCGTTTCTCAGTGTGGTGGTACAGGTGCGTTTCTTAGTTGCCCAACATTTCCTATTTATTTATTTATTTGCGTTTTATATAATATAATTGTGTATTGTATGTTTTGATGTTTTTGGTTAGAGTTAGGAGATTGGTTTGGTGGGTTTTGTTTAAAAACGATTTCTTTTGCTTCTGTGATTAATTTTTTTTCCTTCTGAGATTAACATTGTTTAATTTTGGGTTAATCTCTTCTAATTGTGGAAAATTTGATCACTGTGCCTTTCATCAATTCTTATTTAGTTCTGTGAGATCTGACATTTGTCGCTGTTAAATTCCTTCAAATTGTTAATGGGGGTTTGTTTTCTTTTGGGTTGTCTGTATTTACAGGAAATGGAAATTAAAGTTTCTGGCCTTACGATTCTAGTTTCGAAATTTTAATCTGTGTTTACTGTTAAATGGATTGAAGTCGTTGCCATTTGGGGTGCAATGTTAAAGGCATTGGCATCTTTGCTATCAATTTCATTGCTTCTATTCTGTGTTTCCGCGTCTGATAACGGATTCCCGCGGTGCAATTGTGACGATGATGGAAGCTGGTGGAGCATTGAGAGCATACTAGAATGTCAGAGAGTGAGCGATTTCTTGATTGCCGTAGCCTACTTTTCGATCCCCATTGAGCTGCTCTACTTTGTCAGCTGCTCGAATGTACCTTTCAAATGGGTTCTGTTTGAGTTCATTGCCTTCATTGTGCTATGTGGATTGACACATTTACTCAATGGCTGGACTTACGGGCCTCACCCGTTCCAGCTTATGCTGGCACTCACAGTTTTCAAAATTCTTACTGCTCTGGTCTCGTGTGCCACTGCTATAACACTCATCACTCTCATCCCTTTGCTTCTCAAAGTGAAAGTGAGGGAATTCATGTTGAAGAAGAAGACTTGGGATCTCGGGAGAGAGGTTGGGATTATAATGAGACAGAAGGAAGCTGGAATGCATGTTCGGATGCTCACCCAAGAGATTCGCAAGTCACTTGATAGGCATACAATACTGTCGACAACACTTTTTGAGCTATCAGAGACGTTGGGTTTGCAGTACTGTGCAGTTTGGATGCCTAATGAAATTAAAACAGAGATGATTCTCACCCATGAGTTGAAAGGGAGGAATTACTCTCATGCGTACAACTTTTCTATACCTATAAGTGATCCTGATGTGGAACACATCAAAGGGAGTGATGGGGTGAGCAGCCTTGGGCCTGACTCGGCACTTGTTCATGCCAGTGGTGACTCAGGTGAGCCAGGACCAGTGGCTGCAATTCGGATGCCAATGCTTCGTGTTTCCAATTTCAAAGGAGGAACTCCGGAGCTGATCCAGGCTTGTTATGCCATATTGGTTTTGGTCCTCCCTGGTGGTCAATCTAGATGTTGGAGCAGCCAAGACCTTGAGATAATTAAGGTAGTTGCTGATCAGGTTGCTGTGGCTTTATCCCATGCTGCAGTCCTCGAGGAGTCTCAACTCATGAGAGAGAAGTTGGCTGAGCAAAATCGAGCCTTGCAGCAGGCAAAGATGAAGGCTATGATGGCAAGCCATGCACGAATTGCATTCCAAAAGGTAATGAGTGATGGGATGAGGAGGCCGATGCACTCAATTTTGGGTTTGCTTTCTTTGATGCAGGACGACACTTTGGATAATGATCAACGAGTTATTGTTGATGCGATGGTGAGGACGAGCAATGTCCTATCAACCTTGATAAATGATGTGATGGACAATTCGACAAAGGAAAGTGGAAGATTTCCATTGGAGATGAGATCTTTTGGGTTGCATGCAATGATAAAGGAAGCAGCTTGCCTTGCCAAATGCTTGTGTGTGTTTAGGGGCGTTGATTTTGGAATTGATGTGGACAAGTCCTTACCTGATCATGTCATGGGGGATGAAAGACGGGTGTTTCAAGTGATTTTGCATATGATTGGAAGCCTGTTAAATGGAAACAGTGTGGGAGGGTTGGTAATGTTTCGGGTTGCTTCAGAGAAGGGGAGTCAGGGGAGGAGTGATCAAAGGTGGGCAGCCTGGAGACATAGTTCGTCTGATGGTGATTTATGTGTTAGATTTGAGATTGGGATAAGCAATAGCGGCTCTCAATCAGAGGTCACAATTCCAGCAGTGCAGCTGGTTGGTAGGAGATACGCCAGTGAAGGTGTTGAGGAGGGCTTGAGCTTCACCATTTGCAAAAAGCTAGTGCAGGTGAGAGTTATCAACTTTGTCTCTGTGTTTGTGTGTGTGCGTGCTCACACATGCGCAAATAGTATACCCCTTGGACTAGTGATGGAACAAAAATTATTACAATTTAAAGTTAGACGCTGCATTCTTTTTGAGATAGGAAACTCAATAGCAGAAGATGCTTGTATAGCCAGAATCTGCATGAAAATGTTCGCACATGTGCTTGTAGGATGTAAAATGTTTCTTTTCCTTCCAATATTACCGTGTCAAAAATTGGTCATTAGATGCTAATTGAATTACGTAGCCCTTCTTGTGACTAGTTACAAGTTTTTAGGACAGGCAATCTTGATAGCCAAAGATGTGAACCCTACAGCAGAATGTAATAGGAACCTCTGCCTTTGATAGGTAAGGTTGTACGGGAGGAAAAAAGCTGCCCTCACTGCCATATCTGAGGCAGTGAAATTTATTTCACCACTTGATTGAATACTATTGTTTTTTTATGCATATATTTGTGAAGAACTTAGTTTGAAGGCATGGTAGCTCATTTTAAAGATAGTCTTAAGATTTTCGAACATGGTAGTTGCTCTCAGAGCGTTACTAATTTACTAGCATTAGTACATGGTAAAATCTTTTGGAGATATAGTTTTGTCCTGATTTGCAAACCTTTACATATATCTGCTAGCTCTACATTTTGTGCGAGGAATGTATGTTCCCATGGTGTTCCTTAGTTGGTATTTTCTTGTTTTAACTGAAGTATTAATTCTTATTCGGCAGATGATGCAAGGGAATATATGGGCAGTCCCCAATCCTCAAGGGTTTGCTCAAAGCATGGCACTTGTTCTTCGGTTTCAACCTTGTCTGTCCACTGCAATAGCCATCTCAGATCCTGGAGAATCATCAGAGCACCCACATTCCAATTCACTTTTCAAAGGCTTGCAAGTTTTATTAACTGATGATGATGATGTGAACAGGGTTGTGACGCGGAAAATGCTTGAGAAGCTTGGTTGCATTGTAACTGCCGTTTCATCTGGATTCGAATGCCTTTCTACTATTGGTACTATCGGTCCTGCTGGATCTTCATTCCAATTTGTTTTACTTGATCTTCACATGCCTGAGTTGGATGGTTTTGAAGTTGCAAGGAGAATTAGAAAATTTCGAAGCCGTACTTGGCCATTGATCATTGGCGTAACTGCTAGTGCTGACGAAGATGTGTGGGATAGATGTATGCAAACTGGAATCAATGGGGTTGTCCGAAAACCAGTTCTTCTGCAAGGGATCATGAATGAGCTACGAAGAGTCTTGCTGCAGGCAAACAAAGGGATGACATAAGTTGCACAATAGCAAGTTCTGACCGAAAATCCAGCATGGGGTGTTACGCAGAACCCCGCTTTATCTCGTGTCCGGTTGAGCTTGCTATAATTACACAGATAGTTTCAGATGTGACCACAGGTAATCTTTAGTTAAGTTGTCTCCGAGGGATCCTTTTGTAAAAGACCGAAAAAAGTTTGGAAAAAAAAAAGCTTGTTGGAAAATCATATACAGTAGAGCAATAAGAAGTATCTGCAGAAATTGAGTAGAGGTAGAGTTAAATAGTCAGCAGTGATTTCTTTGTATGTTATGTGGCAGCGCAGGTGAAGGAGGTTTTTAGTTTTAAATTGTGGAAAAGACATCACAATCAAATTATGAAAGTGTTGGCAAAAGTGTGTGCCTTTTCCTTCACTCCAAACATGCAGTTTACTTGATGAATAGCATTGTCAAATGTGATGCTAAAAAATGATGTTATTACCTTCTCGTTTGTCATTTCTGGTCGATTGAATATTACCTTCTCTTTTTACTAACGTTAAAATGTATTATACGGGCAAGAAATTAGCTCTGATTGTTGCTATTCTTAAACACCGCACAACTTTTTACACCACGCTCGTAATTGAAATATACATGATAAATCAATACAAGGCGATGATACTTCAAGGGAGATTTTTATTTTTTTTTAATTTTGGAACAAAGGAGGAAGAAGATAAAGAAAAATAGAAGATGCTTTTGGTTTGTTAAACCAGCGGAGCGCAGGTAGTTGGACAGAAGGGAGTATATAGTTAACAAATAATTATTCAGCCAGACTGCCGACTGAGATCTGAAAAGTGGACAAGCTCGGATAAAGTATTCAGTCTAACCAATGGTGGAGTGGATTCTGCAGCTTCGTATATACATTTTCTGCAGTATTTAAAAAATGGAACAGGATCCCTTTTGGATCTATAGGAATTGAATGTGCAGATCAAATAATTCAGATCATTAAAATTTGATCCAACGACTATACTTTTAGAAGAACTTCTTATTTGTAGGCGTTTAATCAAATTTCAATGGTCCGGATCATTTATTCCTTAAGTTCAGATTTTTTGAATCTAGAGAGGATCCGGTTCCTTAAAAAAAAATCTCCCTGCAGGCTACAGCTAAAATGGTTGAGCTATTTATTTATTTCGACCAAAAAATGAACTGTTAAAAAAAAAAAAAAAAAAAGAAAGAAAAGAACTATTTATTTATTTAATTAATTTTCATTCAAAGTGGCAGAGGATCCTTGAAATTTGTGGTGAGAAAGTAAGTGGTAGTGGAAGGGTATGGGTAAAGTTGAGATTTGCAGAGACTTGTGCGGTTGGATACTTTTGCTTCCAAGAAAAGAAAGTTTTGGCAATTGCCATGCATGAACCAAGTACGTACATGATTTGGTTGGACTCTTTTTCTTGCCAATATTATATTGATCATATCCAAGTGGACCTCTTTGTTTGCTTATTATACCCCACCACCAGCCCCCACCCCAACAACAACCAATTAGGTTTTATATTTAATTTATATATAGTGTTGGAATAATGTTTAAGAAAATTATAGCAAATATTCCTCAACTTTGAGGCAATTGGAGTAATGGTTTCTCAATTAAAAATTCATAACTATTAGTCCTTTAACTCATCAAAATGGGCAGGTATGACCACTTTCGTCAGCTCCGTTAAAACTTCTATCAAAATGAGTCACATGTCACGCAAGTGAGGTTGAATCAAATGACAAATATGGGAAAGTATGAGAAAATTGTAGAAATAGTCCCTCAACTTTGACCCAATTAGAAAATGGTTCCTCAACTTTAGCTCAATTTGAGCAATTATCTCTCAACTTTAACCTAATTGTAGCAATGATTATTCCAACATGACTCGTTTTGATGGAAGTTTTGACAAAATTGACCAAAATGACCATAGCTGCACGTTCTGTGAAATTAAAGGACCAATGGTGATGTATTTTTAGTTAAGAGATCATTACTCTAATTAGATTAAAATTAAGAAACAATTAATACAATTTCCTCATAAATTTTGGCCAAATGAGTTTTCTTATTATTTGTCAATTATTATATTGACAATAGTTTGACGTAAGATCCGTTTGAAACTTTAAGGGGACATTTATTTGGCTCGTTAGCTTTCTCTGGACTAGACGGGACTACTTGTTAGTCTAGTCCAGTGTTTGTTCTATACATGGACTAAGTTAATTGGTACTAAACGGGACTCGTGTGGACTAAGTAGCTCGCTAAGAGGTCTTAGCGAGTCCCCTCGAAAACGTCAATATTACTAAGACCTTCGCTTCCTCTCCTTCACATCCCAACACCTGCTTCATTTCTTTCTTAATAACGGGTCAGCTTCTTCCCTAATTCCCCTGCAAGCGTACATATTATTAAATTACACCTGCGTATAGAAAATCAGGAAGATGAAAATCACAGCCTTGCTGGTCCTCAAGTGAAATCCAGACGAATCTGATCCGATCACCAACACCTCTGATATCAGCCGCTTCAGCTACTAACAAAGGTCTAGGGTTCCGGAGTTCATCGTCTTCGTCGTTCGCACCGCCGCCAGACGCAACCAGTCCCCAGCGCCAGTCTGTCAAGAACAAATGGTCTTTTGGTATCTGACATGAATAGGAAGAATGGTTTGTGGATAGGACTGGAGGGATCAGGACAGTTGGAATTTTTGTCAAACCAAGAAAGATTGAAGGAGAAAAAGGACAGCGGAGCGGGGATTGAAGCTTGTCGAAGAAAAGAAAGGAAAGGAATTCTTTGGATGCGAAGAAAATAAAGAAAAGGAAAAGGAAAGTACAGAAAGGGTAAGAGAGTAGTCAGCCAAAAAAAAGTGACATTAATAATACTAATAAAATACTATTAAATTAATTAGAAAATAATAAAAGAATTATTTGTATATGAAAATAATTTAGTCCATAGGTTAGTCGGATATTCTACCAAACGTTTCATTATTCTTATACTACTTGGTCTATGCCAAGCTAATCTAGCTTAATCCCTGAAGCTAGTCCAGTTCGACTTAGTCTAGTACAACAAACGCAACCTAAGAGTTAATACTAGATTCACTTCACAACATTCTTCGATTTTGTCATCCTTTGCTTTTTGCTTATCAACTTCTGATATATATTTTAAGCATCTTACTTTCAACATTTTTCACTCAATTCTGTCACACGATTGCATGACTATCTACTCATATATTTAAATTTATTATAAAGTTTAAATCATCAATGAAACTCTCTCAACAAACTTAGCCCTGGTTTGGTACTGAGGTGATTTTGAAAAAAGCTTAGTATCAAAAAAAGTTGGGAGCTGTTTTTGTGTTTGGTAAACATTTAAGCTTCAGCTTTTTTTTTTTCCACAGTTTTGGGTGAAAAAAAGCCAAAAACAAGAAGCTACAAAACCCAGCTTTGAAAAACCAGTTTTTTTTCACATCTGTTTTTCATAAAAGTTTACCAAACACTATAATAATGCTTTTTTTTTTTTTTTTTCAAAAGCTACTTTTACAAAAAAGTTCACCAAACACTCTGCTGCTTTATTTCACAGCTGCTTATTCTCACAGCACAGCAGAAGTAACTTTTTTTTCAAAAAACAGCAATATCAAACCAACTCTTAGCCACATCCTATGTTTACTAAATAATTTATATTATTTTTGTCGGATATCTTTCTTTGATAATATTTATGGGACGAATGAATGTGATTTTTCAAAGATTAATGAATGTAAATGTAATTGAAATTATTCATTGATTTCTACATTAAGTATGCCCTTTTCTAAAGGATCCTATTTCTGGAAAGGGATTATTTCCGGATCATTTCCTTCTAATTCACCAAGTTTAGGGATCAAAACTATTAAAATTTGATCCAATGACCTACAAACAGGGGCTCACTTTAAAAGTTATAATAACTTTAGCCGTTTGATCAAATTTCAATGGCCCAGATCCTCGGACTTGACGGATTACGAGGAAGGAATCTGGAGAGGACCTCCTTTCCCCTATTTCTAGGGTATGGTTTAATGATAAGAATGTTCAGTTTGTAGATTTTCTTTCAAGAATTATGCATGTCAAAATTAGCTAAATCAGTGATGGTTCAATCTTTTTATTATCTGTTTTATTTCAACTTATAAACTATGTGCATATAATTTTTTTTCTTTGACACATTAATAGTTTTGAATTTGGCTACTTAATTCTATGATTTAGTAGTATTGCTCTTTACTTGCAAGTGAGAGGTCTTAAATTCGATTCTCATAAAAAACGAATTTAAACTACATTATTGTTAGCACATTGTGAGGCTAAGACCATATCTTCTCTTTGGTGTAGATAATATTGTTTGTTCAAAGAAATGTTTGAGTTTGATATTTTCATTTTGACAAATATGACCTTTGAGCAAGAACCTAAAGTATAGATTATTCTGATCGTTGAAATACATTATGAAGGAGCTCTAAGAAAGATGCCTCCATACAATTTGTATGCAAACCTCAATCGCAATTTCCAATTTTTTAAGGAAACCCCTATTGGTAATCTCCCTATACGATAATAGGGTTTTATTTATCGGATAAATAAGACCTTGCAATACCAAGTGCGGTATATAGACATCATTATTAGCATTGTTTTAATACTAATGAGACAGCCTAATGATGACAAGAGTGCTCCAATTCGTGACAATATTATGGTTTGACCAGTCGAGGTTGTTTGTCTCTTGGAAAGTAACAAGTCGGTCAAACAAAAAATAGCTCAAGTTTTGGAATGATGGGTCTGAATTTTATACTACAAGTTGGTCCAAATTTTACATTGCCTGAAGCATTTAGATGGCGTTGCATTTGTTGTATTTAAAAGTGTTTTCATCAGGGGGTCTGTACGTCGAAATAAATAATAATTTTTGGGATAAAGTTGGATTTCATGCCGGCATTGGATCATTACATCAGCTGAATTTAGCAACGACTTCTTCCAACTAAATAATTTCAACTTGACAAGTTTTTGTATGATATAATACCGACCTGGTTACAGCTCTGGTTCTTTACCGAACTCTAGTATATACTTCCTCGTAATATTTAAAATAGGTTATCGTAACATCTCGATCTAATAATAAAATGTGCATAAATTTTATTATATAATATTGTATCGGTGAAGAAAAATATTTAGATAATTATGAACACGTTTTGTGTAAATTGATCCCCTCACCTAGCGCATATGGACTAATATATGATTGATTGAGCTCAGAATTATTTTACTTTTTCGTTGGGGGTGCAATGGATGTGTTTAAGTTATATGGATATAGAAGCAATCTATACAAATACACAAAATAATCAGTGTTTTTGCCTTCTCACTGTAAGTGGAAAGTTTTATGCTTGGCTTTCATAAATGACGAACTCGATGTAGCTAGTGGTTCATTCATAATACATCAAGCTTGTCATTCATTAAAGTTAAGCATAAGATTTCCACTTGCAAAAGAAGGAGAATGCACTGTTTGGAGTAGTATTGTCTCTCCATTCATCTCTCAATGATCAATTTATAAGTTGTTACAATCATAATAATAAAAAAAAAAATTTTACATGAAGTCATAACTCCGAGATTACAAGAATATACACAAAGTCAACAACAAATACAAAGAAATAGCATTAGACCTTAAAAACCTAGTGAGAATCAGTTTTCTTTTCAAGTAGGTATTTGAGTTTAACTTGGAGGCATTGTCTCAAATAAATTTCAAATATGGCCCATAACCAAACCAATGATCCAAATCCCCAATAACTAGATCAGGGATCAAAGAGGGACCCGTCTGAAGAAGGCCCAATGGGACCAACTGAGTTTCTGGACCCTGAAAATATAATTTTATCTGATTTTTCTTTTGACAAGATGATTCTTAATTATATATACATATATTAAACAAGTTCTTTAAGAAAAGGATCTCTATTTTTATGTTTCTATAGAAGAAAAAAAAATACAATATTATGCCAACTGAATTTTATGGTATACCCAAAATTGATATATCGAAAATTTGGTATGACAATAGTACTAGATCTTATCATATAAAAGATTTAGTATGATAATTGGTACAAACATTTTGGTACGATAACTGACTATACTGAATTCGCCACTACTTTTAGGTATCAAATTATTGATCAAGATGTTCTAAAACCCTTTTACAGCCGCAACTACGGCCCGAATGACCCTTTGATTTTGGGTCAAATTTGATGATACGGCCCAAAGAACACAACCCACGGTCAATCATCCAAAAACATATGCCAAACAAGAAACAACCAATATTGTTTTCAGTTAGATGTTTCCACCCATTTATCTTATCAGTTGTACCACATTATCAACTTTCACTCTAAACTTCTACTTTAGCAAATTATCCCTCTAAACTTTTACCTTAGAAAATTATCCTTCTAAACTTTATAGCTAGTCAATTACTTTTGCATCGTTTATGACAAAAAAAAAAAAAAAAAAAAGAACACAAAAAACTTTTCCATTGTTATATTACTCAACATTATTTCCATAATTCCATCCAAATTAGTCAAGTGCCTTCCTTATTCATGAGCAAATGCGACTTTTTACTTCACTAAAATTCATTACAACAAAACCCAATTCCCCCTCTGGCAAGTTTGATCCATAGACCGGAATATAGCATTAAGATGATGCTTTAGCATCTTAAGTGGCTTGCGTTTTGTCCACATGACAAAGAACAAAAGAACGAATGAAAATTTGATGACAAAAACTGATAACTGGCTATTTATCAGAGTTGCGAGGAGTGAGGGGGTGGGGGAGGGTAACTATTTTAAATAAGAAAATAACAATTGCTTACAGGTTCATCAGATTAATCGGAAACCTTTAGTTTATTACATTAATAGGCCGTAATCCGAACTTAAAAACTTTTTTCAATATTGAATAGAAAATCACCCATAAACTAATATAGACTTTTTATAACTTTATATATATATATATATATATATATATATATATATATATAGACACACACAGACACACACACACTAAGAGGATGAGGGGAATGGGCTAAGTCTCACAACCAATCTCTACTAAGAAAACATGATTTCCGATGGCCTGAGAGAACCTGAAATGTTTTTGCGAGTCTTTTAGTCCCTTAAACAAGTAGACTGTTGTGGCGAAGCCACCAACTGGTCCCCTTTTAAAAAATTTAGAAGGTGTTGTAGTCTATTTTATCTGACAAGGAGAAAGAGGGCCCGCGACAAGGAGAAGAGAGAGAGAGAGATTTGTTTGTAAAATTGTAGGGGAATGTGTGTGTTGTTATCCCTCCTACATTGTGCCTTTATTTATAGTAGTAAAGGGAGAGAAGATATTCCTTCATCCCCAAGGAATACAAGATACAATAGTAAAGGATAACTAGAATCAAATTTAATCTAGGATTTGCACAATCATACTTAAACTAGGAATGTTTACAACACTCCTCCTCGAGAAACTAGGAATGTTTACAACACTCCCCCTTAAGTGTGTAAATACTCAAGGTATATTTAACATCACGCAGAAGTTGAGGAACTCATTGGCACTGATTCCAAAGAACAATGCTTATTCTCAATAAGGTAGGAACTTGCATAAGTAGTAAGTCTCACTAAAAACCCTAAGGCTATGGCAAAAACTCGAGAAGGGACAAAATCCATAGTCTAAGGAAAAATGTATGAGAAATGCAAAGTCAAAGAAACATCTACAGGACGTCATCAGGGATATGACCAACCCAAGGTAGGTGCCTCGTTAAAACCTAGTTTGGTAGCAAAAACCCAGTGGAAAAAATGCTCCTAACCATAGAGAAAAAGAGTACATTAAGATAAAGCAAGTATCTACAAGATACTCCCCCAGAGTTTGACATAGTTCCAAAAGAGAAAAAGCAAAATTACAACTCAGAAAGTTTGTGCATACCAATTCCTTGAACAAGCTTCTGAAACGTCGTATTCGGCAGTGATTTGGTAAAGAGATTGGCCAGATTGTCTTGTGAACGGATTTGCGTGACTTTAATCTTCTGATGATTTTGTTGTTGATGTGTAAAGAAAAACTTTGGCGCAATGTGCTTGGTGCTGTCTCCTTTGATGTAACCCTTCTTGAGCTGTTCAATGCAAGCTGCATTGTCTTCAAAAATCGTCGTCGGGGCATTAACGGCGGGATAAAGATCGCAGGAGCTTCGAATATGGTCTACTACTGCTCTCAACCAAAAGCATTCCCAAGTTGCTTCATGTAAGGCGAGAATTTCAGCATGGTTAGACGAAGTGACAACTAAGGTTTATTTAGTTGACCTCTAAGAGATTACGGTGCCTCCAATGATAAAGACATAAACGCTTTGAGAATGCGCCTTGTGCGGATCAAATAAGTATCCTGCGTCAGCATAACCAACAAGGCGAGAATCGACTCAAGCAGTAAAAGGTGCGGCGTCATTCGAGAATTCGTAAGGATAGAACAAACCCAAATCCATAATACCTTTAAGGTAATGGAAGATGTCTTTCATGCCAGTCCAGTGTTTGCATGTAGGTGCATTACTGTATCTTGCCAAAAGATTAACAGCGAAGAAGATGTTAGGCCTAGTGCATTGAGCTAAGTACAATAAAGCGCCTATCGCACTTAGATAAGGAACTTCAGGCTCCAAAATCTTTTCATCATCCTCTTTTCGGACGGAAGGCATCTCATTTTGCATCTAGTGATCGAACGACCATAGGAGTACTTGAAGGTTTCGCTTTATCCTCATTAAAGCGGTGCAACACCTTCTGGGTGTAGTTCGATTGATGTACTAGGATTCCATCCGAACAATGCTCTATCTTGAGATCGAGACAGTATCAAGTCTTACCTAGATCTTTCATCTCAAATTCTGACTTCAAGTGTGTGGCAGTTCTCGCAAGCTCTTCAGGAGTTCCGATAAGATTCATGTCATCGACATATACTGCAATAATCGCAAATCCGGAATGTGACTTCTTAATGAACACACAATGGCATAGTTCGTTGTTCACATATCCTTGACTAGTCAAATACTCACTCAGGCGGTTATACCACATTCTTCCGAATTGTTTCAAATCATAGAGTGAACGCCTCAGCCGAATTGAGAGCGTGTTCTGGGGTTTGGAAATATTTGAACCAGTCAGTGTAAGTCATTTGGGAACTTTCATATAGATTTCTGTATTAAGATCCCCATAGAAGTACACGATTACTATGTCCATCAGTTGAATATCCAGTTTTTTGGAAACTACCAAACTGATAAGGTAGTGAAAAGTAATCACATCTATAACGGGTGAATAAGTTTTGTCATAGTCAATCCCGAGGCATTGTGAGAAGCCTTGTGCAATAAGATGAGCTTTGTAACGGACAATTTCATTCTTCTCATTACGTTTTCGAAAGAAAACCCACTTGTAGCCAACAATCTTCACATGTAGAGGCGTATGAGCTGCAGGTCCAAACACCTTACGTTTCGCAAGCAAATCGAGTTCGACTTGGGTTGCTTGTTTCCAGTTTGACCAATCAATTCTATATCAACATTCATTAACGGAACACGGTTTAATGTCAACGCTTAACATGATCTCAGTAGCTACTACAAATGCTAATGCATCGTGGACAATCATCTGATTTCTACGCCACACATCATCTAAGCTAGCATAATAGACTGAAATCTCAAGATTCTCGGGAGGATGATTCGTTTCTTCAAGGACGGTTCCATAATCTAAAATTTCCTTATGAGTTAGATAGAATAAGTAAGCGATAGTCAGATTCATGGTAGGCTCTTCGGGACCTTGTGCCGTGGTTTTCCTCTTTTGGGGGTGTGAATCCTTTGAACCAAAGGGTCTGCCACGCTTTTGTGTAGAGGCAAATGATTGGCTATCCGCTAATGTACGTGGATCACCAAGGTTGGCGTCCTGGGCTTCCAGGAGGACAGTCCGTCATACATTTGGTACATTCATCTTTGCAGGTGTATTTGCAGCTGGAATATATGATCTTGTCATGCACACTATATCGGTGAAAGCATCTGGCATGCTCTGAGTTATGCTCTGAAGATCTAATATGCACTGCACTTCAGTTTCAGAGTGAGTGGTGTGGGGATCTAAATGAGACAAAGTGGGAGTTGTCTATGATAATTCATGTCGTTCTTCAGGAACGGTGACGTTCTTGTCTCCCCCTAACGACGGGAAGACTATCTCATAGAAGTGACAATCCGTGAAATGAGCGGTAAGTAGATCGCCTGTCAAAGGTTCTAAGTAACGAATAATCAAAGGAGAATCATATTCGACATAGATTCCCATCTTTCGCTGAGGCACCATTTTTGTACGTAAGGGCGGTGAGATTGGCACATATACCGCACAACAAAAAACGCGCAGATACGATATGTTGGGTTCGTATCCGGTAACCAATTGAAGGGTACTAAATGGTTGTGTCGCAACAGGCATCAGGCGGACCAACTTTGCTGCGTGCAATATTGCATGGCCCTAAGCAACAATTGGGAGCTTGGTGCGTATGACCAACGATCGAGCAATCATTTGTAAGCACTTAATGAAAGCCTCTGCCAGGCCATTCTGGGTGTGAACATGGGGTACTAGATGTCAACTTCAACCCCAACTGACATGCAATAGTCATCAAAAGTTTTAGATGTGAATTCTCCAGCATTATCCAATCAAATAGATTTGATTGGATAATCAGGATGGTAAGCCCTGAGCTTGATAACCTGGACTAACAATTTGGAGAATGTATCGTTCTATGTGGACAATAAGCACACGTGTGACCAACGTATGGAAGCGTCAACCAAAACCATAACGTATCTAAATGGTCCGCAGAGAGGGTGAATCGGTCCACAAATGTCCCCATAAATCCGTTGTAGAAAAATGGGAGGATTCGAACGAATCTTGTCATAAGAAGGCATAATAATAAGTTTTCCCATTAAACATGTTTAACATGTGATTCCTTAGATCGAACCTAAACTTCGAGTTAGTGGATGCCCGTGTGAAAATTTAAGGATACAGCGCATCAATATTCGTCTAGGATGTCCCAAATGATCATGCCAAATTGTAATTTCGTGCGCAGTCCCAATAGTAGGGCCAGCCACATAGTGGCATTCAATGGGGTGTACGGTCGTAGTATACAGACCACTCGGGTTACACTTTATCTTCTCTAGAACATGCTTCTGGCCATATTCATAGGAAGTAATGCATAGAAATTCAACTCCGTTTTCTATGTGGGTTTCAGCGTGGTAATAGTTATTTCTAATGTCCTTGAAACTTAGCAACGTTTTTCCGAAACATGGAGAATAGAGTGCCTCATCAATGGTCAAGATTGTACCATTGGATAACATTATACGTGCCTTACCGTATCCTTCTATCAGGTTAGACGGGCCTGAGAGGGTTGTCAGAGGTGCATTTTTAGGTATGAAGTTATTGAAATAGATGCGTTCACGCAAAACAGTGTGCGTTGTTGCACTATCTGCCAAACAACTAACTTTCCCACTAGTCATACCGAGAATGAAAAGTTAATTTGAATCGGTCACATGCATAAAAGTTCGTAAAAAAAAATATCAATTCAAAGTAATTTCATTTATTCAAGGATGGTAATTAATTAAAACTTAATATCCAAAAACAAATCACCAACTAATTATCCAAACATAAAGGAAAATTGTTCAAAAATCAACCAAAAAACAAGGGGGCTAGGGAGGGGGGTGTTCAACCACGTAGTAGAATTCGTCCCTAATTGTCTTATTTCAACTAAAAGATAAGTCTATGTCTAAGATTCTAATCTTCCATAGGGGTGTTATCCTCTTGAAAGTCAGAAACCTCCATCTTTGTAGTCTCTAATTTGTCCACTTGCATGAAGTTTGATTCAAACTTTTTACGATGAGAATGATATTCATCTACAACCTTCTTAGGAGCTCGGCAAACATGGGACCAATGGTCCTTTGAACCACAGCGATAACACATGTCTGCATCTATGGTTTCAGGTGCTTTGCCTTTATTCTTGAAGTTCGGGGCCTTGGGAATGAGGTTTGGGTGCTTCTGGGCTTTGTTTCCTCCCTTAGATGGGCCTTGGCTCTGTTGACCTTGGTGGGATGGCTTCAAGCCGCCCCTACCATGCCTCTTTAGGTGTTTTGGGTGTTTGTTTGTGCTATAATGTGCTTTAGGCATAGCAGTCGCCTTAGTAGGTTGAGCTTGATGATTCTTTATCAACAGCTAGTTCTACTTTTCAGCAAGAAGTAAAATAGAGATCAAATCCGAGTACTTAGTGAACTTCTGAGCTCTATATTGTTGTTGTAGAACAATATTAGAAGCAGAGAAGGTCGAATAGGTCTTATCCAGGAGATCTTCTTCAATCAAAGTTTCATTGCAAAACATGAGAAGTGATCGGATTCGATAAACTTCAGAATTATATTCATTCACAGACTTAAAGTCTTGGAAGTGTAAGTGCTTCCAGTCGTGTCTTGCTTTAGGCAAGAATATATCCTTTTGGTGATCAAAGCGATCAGCCAAAGCAACCCATAATGCACATGGATCCTCCTCAGCATGATAATTAGTTTGCAGAACGTCATAGATATGTCTTCGGATGAAGATCATAGCAGTGGCCTTTTCAGCTTCGCCAACAGGCTCATCCATTGCTTATTCAATAACAGGACGCAAGTTATTTTGCAATGAGGTGGAGCTTCACATCTTGAACCTACTTGAGGTACCTCCAAAGCGATGAAGTCGAGTTTGTTCAAATTCAACGTGTTCTTATCACAAAAGAGATGGACAAGATGTGATTAGTGTAATCGAGAAAAAATCAATCCATTCACGTAGGAGTAAAACACACAGGTTCTAATAGACATGTATTGGTTTAATTTTCCATGAAAAACTTCGGGTTTTCACGAGTGATGTTTTTAAGTGAAAACTTCAGGTTTTCAAACAAGGCATGTTTATAAGAAACTTTGGTTTCAAAATAATTATGAACTTCAAGTTCATATATTCCTGCAGGCAAACACAAATATATATGCAAACAAATATGCAAAAATAGACTTTTTAGATTTATAATTATAATTGAATTGATTTATTTAGACTTCTAAGCAAATTAAAGTGTGGGTGAAAAAATATAAAACCCATTGGGCCTAAAATAATTAGGCGAATAAAACTCGGGGCCCAAAAAAAAAAATGAAGCCACGGGTGGCTAAAACAAAATTGTGCCAAGTATCTCAGGTCCAAGAATTGGGTTAGGGGTCTCGGGTGGGGCTGTAGGCCCACGGTGAGTACTGGGCAGGGATTGGACTACTACAGGCAGACCCAAAAAAATACTAAAAAAATGATTTTTTTTTTAATGCGGGCCGTGAGAAACAGTTTGGGCCGAGGGAGCTCTAAAGCCCAACAGGCTGGAGCAGTATACCCAAAAAAAAAAAGAGGCCAAGCCCAGTGGCTTGGTTTCGGCTCGGCGCAAGCTGCAAGCTTGGTAGCACGTGGGAGACAATAGGAGCCCAAAGGGCCCAACTATGTGTGCACGGTGTGGCCCATCACCATGGATGGGGTAAGGCAAGACACGGGTTCAAAGAACCTTAACTGTTCTAATCGCAATTTTTTTTAATTCAATTATATACAAAAACAATAATATGTTAATTTAATTCAATGTGATGCATATACAAATATATTTGATTCAATTCGTAGCAAATATCAAATTCACATAATTCAACAATTATGATTATGAGGCATACACAATTTATGTAGAATATAAAATACGTAAAACGTAAAGTTGGGTCATGCATCATGGTGAATGTTCATGCTATTAGGGCTGCAAAAATATTGAGTGCTAAGCGTAGCGGTAGGAGAGTACTGATAATGTGTTGTGGTGTATTTTATCTGACAAGGAGACAAAGGGCTGGCGACAAGGAGAAGAGAGAGAGATGTGTTTGTAGAATTGTAGGGGAATGTGTGTGTTGTTATCCCTTCTACATTGTGCCTTTATTTATAGTAGTAAAGGAAGAGAAGATATTCCTTCATCCCCATGGAATACAAGATACAATAGGAAAGGATAACTAGAATCAAATCTAATCTAGGATTTACACAATCTTACTTAAGCTAGGAATGTTTACAATAGAAAGAAAAAATATCTATAATTCGTTTGGGTTATTATACAAAATGGTCCTTGAGATTTGCATGATCAATAGAAATGGTCCAAGAGATTGAAAATCAATAGAAATGGTCCCTGAGATTGTCCACCATCCATGATTTTGGTCATTCCGTTAAAAACTCTTTGGGCAATTTTCAAAGCTTCGTAACTCATTTGATTCTTAACCAAATTTGACCCATAATATATCAAAATCAAGATAAGAAAGTGTAGAACAAGATTATACCATTTGGAAGCCCAATGATTACCGAAGATGGCCGAAAAATAGCTTGAAAAGTGATTGGTCCGCGGGAAAATTGAAAAACTCACCGGAAACTAGGTAAATTTTAAACGTTCATAACTTCTTCAATACTCAACGAAATCGAGTGATTCAAACCAAAAATTATACTTCTCGACAAGACGAAGAGAATGGTATCTTTCTTTATTGTTAACTCACTGTGGTTTGGCCGAAAAACTACTGGAAAGTGGCTAACTCGAAAATGGTTAGCCACTTTCGAGCCGTTTTCCGACCAAACCACAGCGAGTTAGCCTTCGTAAAAGGTACCATTCTCTTCATCTTGTCAAGTATTATTTTCGTTTTTGAATACATGATTAGGTTGAGTATTGAAGAAGTTATGAATGTTTAAAGTTTACCCAGTTTCAGGAGAGTTTTCCAGTTTTCCTGTGGACCAGTCACCTTTCAGGCTATTTTCCAGCCATCTTCGACAACCATTGGGCTTCCAAATGGTATAATATTATTCTACACTTTCCTATCTTCGTTTTGATATATTATGGGTTGAATTTGGTTAAGAAATGATTGAGTTACAAAGCTTTGAAAATTGCCCAAAATCGTTTTTAACGAAAGGACCAAAATCATGGATGGTGGACAATCTCAAGGATCATTTTGTATAATAATCTTTGTTGGGCAATACAGTCAATAGATAAATAATAAAGTAATGGAATTAATTGGATATATAAGACAAACCAGGGTCTCTCCAATACAACATTGTAATAGTCAAAGACTCAAGTAAGACCTGGATTTCAAATATAAAATGTATGGATTAAGTAATTAATCATGCAAAAGTCTTCAAACAAAGTTCCAAACCACAACATTTAAATGGGATTTCGCTTCTGCCAGCATTAACTAGTCTAACTCTTGTCTTCTTGTTTGCTTGGACGTGAATTCAATATATGGTTCTATCATGTCTTCTACTTAAGTTAATTAATGTATTGTCATGTTCACCATTATGTTGTGTTCTTTGTTCAATAATGTATTGTCATGTGCAAATTCTTCTTCACATAACAATGTTTTATGAGATCAAAACACTATATGACAATAAATTTGTTTCTTATAAGTCGTCTCATTAAACAAATCCTCCCACTTTTGCCCACTACTCACTTTTGATCTCATTTATTGCCATTTTCTCGTGTGTTTCCCTCTTTGGGCTTCGGTTTTGGCAACAAAGTCCAAAGTCCTACATGTCCTTGATATGTATTTCAATGATGAATTGGTGAACTTGTTTTCTTAACAGTGCAATATTGATACACCAGAAATTATGGAAGATGAACAATAAGAAGAAATTTAGAGAGATTTAGAGAGAAGAAATGAAAGCTTTGTATTTATGAAAAAGTGAATCATTCCACGCTGAGCTGCTCACAACCTTTTTGTACACGACTAATCTGATGACTAACTTTCGTACACAGTAAGCTTCCTTATAACCACTCTAACTAATTATTAACTGTTTTCTTGATGACATGGCATATGATGTGGCATTCCTCAATCAACATAAGTCAACATCCTCTCTTAATCTCAACTAGGGTAACCTAGTTTGAGATTGAAACAATGAGGAGTGAATGTAGGATTATGCAATCCTTTAGTAAGCACATCAGCTGTCTGGTCATCTGTAGGAATATATTCAATCATCAAATCACCTTGATGTACCCTTTCCCTGACAAGGTGATAATTTGTATCAAGGTGTTTGATCCTTGAATGATATACTAGCACCAAGTGCTATGGCAGACATGTTATCATAGTGTATAGTTGGTGGAACAAACAATAGAACGCCCAAATCCTTCAAAAGCATTTGAACCCAAGCTACATCTGCTGCAGTGTGTGCCAATGCTTTGTACTCTGCTTCTGTTGAGCTTCTCGAGACAGAAGTTTGTTTCTTAGATTGCCAAGAGATTAGATTACTCCCAAGGTATACAACATAACTAGTCACTGACCTTCTTGTATTTAAATCAGCAGCCCAATCAACATCTAAAGATGTTGTTAAATGAACATTTGTATCAGAAGAATAAGTGACTCCATATTCTGCAGTCCCTTGTAAATATCGAATAATCCTTTTAATAACACACAAATGCACATCTGTTGGTGATGTTATGAATTGACACACTGAATTTACAGCATAAGTTATATCTGGCCATGTGAATGTAAGATACTGTAAGGAACCAACCAAGCTTCTGTACAAAGTTGAGTCCTGCAATGGTTTGCCCTCATTAAGTAGCATCTGACTATGAGGTTTACATGGAGTGTTTGCAGGTTTACATGACTCCATCCCAGCCTTATGTATAAGATTTTTTTATATATTTGGATTGATTTAAAAAAATATCTCCATTAGCTTTGTAATGAATCTGTAATCCCAAAAAGTATGTAAGTTGCCTCATGTCTTTCAAGTTAAATACCCCAGCCAAGTTATCAATCACTTTCTGAACTTTAGTAGCATTTGACTTTGTGAGTATTATGTCATCCACATAGAGTAATAGGACAACCACATCATTTCCATCAGTCTTCACAAATAAGCTAGTATCTGAAGAAGATACAACAAACCCCAGTACTGGTAAATAACATGTAAACTTTGAATTCCAGGCTCTAGGTGCCTGTTTGAGACTATATAGTGACTTCATTAGCTTTCACACATAATTTGGATGTGAGGGATCCACAAAACCTTGAGGCTGCTTCATATATACCTCTTCTTATAGTTCACCATGCAGAAATGCATTTTTAATGTCTAATTGTCTCAATTCTCACTTATATATTGCTGCCAAAGACAATATTAACCTTACTATAGTATGTCTCACCACTGGACTAAAGGTCTCTAAGTAATCAAGACCTTGTTCTTGTGAGAACCCTTAAGCCACAAGTCTGGGTTTATACCTAGAAACACTTCCATCATGATTTTTCTTGATTTTATACACCCACTTACTCCCAATTATTGATCTATCCAGTGGAGGAGGAATTAACTGCCAAGTCCCTTGAGCTTTAAGTGCATTATACTCATCTTGCATTGCAATCTGCCACTGAGAGATTGTACATGCTTTTCTGAATGTTGAAAGCTTATTTGAATCTTTAATTGCAGCAAGAAATGAAAACCCACCAGAAAACTCATATTCATCTTCTAATTGCAAAGTTTTTAATTCTGGAAATGAAGCAATAAAACCTATATATGACCTTCTTGTAATTGCTCCTGACTTTAGTCTTATGACCATTGGATGACTTGATTCCTCATTAACCACCGATGAAGATGAAGGAGAAGAGATTAGACATGTTACCTCTAATTGTGATGTTTCTTGGACAGGCAACAATGATATTGTACCTTAAGTAGATGCTGAGGGAGTAAAGAAGGAAGAGCTATATGATGCATTAATGAGATCTTGTAAGACTTGAATTGAAGAACTAAACTCTTGTGTAGTGGTCCTTATCCCTTCTTCAACTATTGTTGGACTTGCAAATTGTTGCTCTTAAGACTGAGATGATGAGTCAACATGTGAATTTGTTCCAAAATTAGATACTTGAACAACAATATATGATGTTCTTGTATTCTGTGCCCTACTTGTATTGCCATTGAATTTTGTACCTTGCAACTTACAGGGAAAGACACTTTCGTCATGAATGACATGTCTTGAAAGAACTAGCTTGTTACCACTTTTATCATAGCACACAACATCTTTAAATCCAGCAACAAACCCCAAGAAAACACATTGTTTAGACCTTGCTTGAAGCTTATTTTGATTGTATGACCTTAAGAATGGATATACACTTGAACCAGAAATTTTCAAAGTATGCAAAACTGGATCTTTATGAAACAACAACTGATAGGGTGACTTCATGCCTAAGTTCTTACAAGGCATTCTATTATCAGAAAAGTAGCATGATTACAAGCAAAATTCCAAAACTATAATGGAACACTAGCTTCTGTTAACAATGTTATTGCTGTTTCCACTAGATGTCTATGTTTCCTCTCAGGAAGTCCATTTTGCTAAGGGGTGTAAGGACATGATACATAATGTACAATGCCTTTTGAAGCTAAGAAAGCTTTAAACTTGTTACTTAAATACTCAGACCCACCATTAGTTTGTAAACACTTGATTTGAACATTAAACTGAGTTACAACAAATGAGTGAAAATTGATGAACACTTGAAACACATCTGATTTATTGATAACAAGAAATATCCACATAAATCTTCAAAACTCATCAATGAAGCTTACATAGTACCTATAACCTTCTAGAGACCTAGTTGGAGTTGGCCCCTATATGTCAGAATGTACCTTTTCAAACAAAGAGCTAGCTCTAGTTTTTTTACACAGAAAATGGTTGCCTACACGTTTTTCCAGAAAAGCATGAAGAACAAACTGAAGGTGAAAGGTCCTCACCAACAGAATGTCTAAAATTCCTGAGCATGGCAGAAAGTACTTCCTCAGATAGATGCCCAAGCCTTTTATGCCAAACCGAAACCTTCACAACTTTCCTAAGTAATGCAACCGCCTGATTTGAACCAGCAACAAATTTTCTTGAAAACACATTAACTGGGATCTCATATGGCTCTCCTTTACTCCTGCCTTGGTACAATATCATTGCTGTTACCTTGTTCTTTATAAAAAACACAACTTCATCACAAATAAACCAACAACCATTATCCTTGCACAATTGCTTTACAAATAAAAGATTGACTGTAATTGTTGGAACATGCAGTATATTTCTTAAAAACAAAAAATGTTTTGGAGTAGACAGAGCGACAAAACCAATGTGTTTAACATTCAAACCTTCACTATTTCCAATAGTAATTTTCTCATCACCATTATACTGCATTGGTTTATTCAGATTGGCGAGATTTGGTGTCATATGATGGGATGCACCAGTGTCTAGTACCTATTTATCAACTGCAGGAAATTCTTGTACTTTTTGTCCAAATTCTGCTGCAGAAACTTGTGATGGAACTTAAGCTGAATAGGCAGTGAAAGTAGGAGGTGAATGTGCACCCTGATAGGAATAGTTATTCCTATGTCTACATTCCAGAGCACTATGACATTTTTTCCCACAAATTTGACAAATTGTAACCTGATAGCCATCACTCATATTCGAATAGTTTGCAACAGTATGACTTCTGCGAGAACAAATCTGACATTCAACTACAACACCTGTTTTGAAGTTTGTATTACCATTCCAAGAAGACCTATTCCCAGTGTTAGAGTAACCATTATAGTTATTTCCCCATCTATGTCTATTCCCATTGTAATAAGGCCTTGAATTATTGAAAGACCTATAACCACTCCCGTTGTAGTTCTGAGAAGTATTATACCCCTGAGAAGTATTATACCCATTTATGTTTTGAAACTTGTTGTTCCCTTGATAACCCTGATTATCACTAGATCGTGATCCTGCATTTGAACTTTCTCCTTGTGAATACCTTGAATTTTGATGGCCACCCTTCGCCCGATCTCCTTGAACATACATTGCAGCTATGCCACTTGCTAAAGTAGTGATTCTTGCTTTTATAGCAGATTCAGCACCAGTCAACTATGCTCTGAAATCTTTCAACGTAATAGAAGTATCCCTTGCTAAAACAATAGTCTTTACAATATCGAACTCTGGTGGTCATCCAGATAAAGCAATGATAACCACATCATTATCAGTAACTCTCTCCCCTGCAGACACAAGCTGATCATGAATAGCTTTCAACTGGAGCAAATACTTGTCAATAGAGTCATTTCCCTTTTGAATTGCATGGAACTCAATTTTGAGTTGATTGATCCTAGCCCTTGACACAGAAGCATATCATTCTTGTAAATTTGTCCAAGCTTCATTAGATGTTTTACACCCTATCACATACTCCATAACATCATCTGATAGAGTAGCAATTAACAAACTCAATAGTGCTATATCTTTCTGAACCCAAGATTTATAGGCCTTTGTTATTGCTATAGTCACTCCATTCTCAGTGTCAATCACAAACTTTGGTGGACAAGGAGATTCACTAGTAAAGAACTCTAAGAAATCATACCCTCTTAAAACAAACTGAAACTGATAATTCCACTTAACAAAATTTTCATCTTGCAACTTCACAGTTAACATGCCAAGCAAACTTTCAATTCGTACTAATTTATCAGACATCTTAATCACTTAATTCTTCTTACAACAAATAGTTTTCAAGAATTTCAAAATTCGCAAATCACAACACACCAACGATCAACTTCAATAACTAATCTTTTTTACTCCAATCTTCAACAATTATCAACTCTTCAAGATAACAAACTCATACTTTTGACATTCACACTACTTCTTGGCATCGGCCTTTTGGATTTATACACTTCAAATGCACATATTTCAACAATTTCACAAATCTTTGACTCTAATCTTCTCACAACACACATACACTTCTCTATCATCAACAAATCTTGGCATCAGCCTTAATCGAATACTTAAAGAAAACCTATATATGAAAAACCAAAAGAAACACCTCAATTCACCATATATCTTCACTGAAGCAAAAACACAAACATGATGCGCAGAGAGTAAAGAAAGAAAATCAACAACCTGATGCAAGGACCCTAGATCCAAGATCCAAAGAAAAACAATCAGCAAGCCTTCAAGAACATCATCGAACCTCCAAGAACTTCAACAGAACCTTCAACGATCATCCCCAAAAAATTGCTCAGAGGAAGAGAAACCCCAAATTTATGGTGTATCAATATTTAGAGAAACCCCATAATTTAACAGTGCAATATTGATACACCATAAATTATGGAAGATGAACAATAAGAAGAAATTTAGAGAAATTTATTGAGAAGAAATGAAAGCTTTGTATTTATGAAAATGTGAATCATTCCACACTGAGCTGCTCACAGCCTTTTTATACATGACTAATTTGCTCACTAACTTTCTTACACAGTCAGCTTCCTTATAAACACTCTAACTAATTATTAACTATTTTCTTGATGACATGGCATATGAAGTGGCATTCCTTAGTCAACATAAGTCAACATGTTTAAGCCCTTACAGAATCTCCAACAGAGATGTCTGTTTTCAGGTGGCAATGCCAAATCAAAAAAGAAAAACACACGAAAGAGCTCCAACCGAAGCTGTTTAAGCTCACATGGATTGACCCCTTTGATGCATGCCCTCAAAATTGGCAGCGAGGAGAGAAGGTGTCAATTTCTCCATTTTCTTGGTTTCATACTTGGAGCCCACGTAACATTTCTGTTATTAGAGTGAATTTTAACTTCTTTTCACCCAACTTTTAGTATATCAAGACTGAAAGAATAACAAAGAAATGATGCGTTACGAATGTGACACACAAATTAAACCCTATTTGTGACAATTGTAGTAATGATGTAAGTAGGGATCGTTCTAACCGGGGATTAACTAGGGGTGCTAAACACTTTAAACTGACTCAAATAAATAAAACTAACCTTTAAAACACTCAACTCACTTAACAAAAACTCAAAATAAGTCCACAAGACTCCAAATACTTAAAAACACAAAATAAGATAGATTGTAATGACTAAGACTAAACAAAATATGGGGGGGGGGGATTGAGGTTTTGACGAAATTAAACTAAAATGCACAGATTGCAATTAAGGGCAGAATTTAAATATGAATGTGATGAAAATATGGATGAATGCTAGCTAGAAGGTTCTTCTCCACACATGTTACACTTGCATACAAGATGATTTTCGGTTGGTCTTTCGATGAATTATGAAACTCAACACCCCGGGTTAATTAGGTCCGCTTAAATTAACCGTCAAGTTTTCCTTAAGTTAATGAATTGGATGGGTTAGCGCAACACAATTCACAACATTCTCCAAAAGTCCTTTACGTGAAAAGCACAATAAAGATACAATCAAAGATCATTAAGCATCATGGAAACTATAAGTGTTGACGAGGCATTCGTTACTATGATGAGCATGAAACTAGTGCCAAGAATTCATTTAACGCGATTGTTTATAAGCAACCTCCACTACTTGTGAATATAAGTTCATAACTATTAGGTGAAACTCACTTATATTCTAGCGTCATATTCATGCATGAAAATTAAGCGTGCACTCTCAATAAACATACATAAATAAGTTATCAATCAAAAAGTTAAACAAATTGAATCCACAACTCATGAAATTCCAACCAAAGGTAATCAATTCATATTGCAAGCATAAACATGGTTTCGAATCACCCCCTAGCCAATAGGGGGTTTAGTTCCTCATACGTACAAGACAAAGATAAGTAAATTTAACCATTGAAATCAAGGAGAGAAAACACCTAAAAATTCCAACAACTCAAACTTGAATTGTATGAACGTTTAGGCCCTCTTCTCCTCCTCTTTGTTGTAGCACAAGGTCTAAGGAAAGGTTTTGGGGTGGTATTTGTATGGAGGAATGGATGTGTGATGGTAGGGTAGTGTTTTGGAGGGATGGGGAGTGGTTGGAGTGGAAGGGGAAATGCACGGCTTTAGGATAGATTGGGTGATGGTAGGGGGAAGTGCACGGCTAAGGCTTTCTTTATGGTGTGAAGTGTGTATGAATGGATGTGTGTGGGAGATTATGGACGAATTTCTGTGATGAATGAAGGTGTGGAATGGTGTGGATGTGTGATGGGATTGCATGGTTTTATAGGGAGAGAATGGGAGAGAATGTGAGAGAATGTGGCTGAATGATTAAAGAGTGAATGGAAGAATACATTTGTATTTGGAGTGCATGATGAATACATGTGGCTGAATTATTTGTTGGTGAGGGGATGCACGGCAATGGTTGTGTTTTTGGGGAGAGAATGGGAATGGTGTGAAGTGTATATGAATGGATGATTAAAGAGTGAATGAATGGGAGAGCATGTGGTTGAATGATGAAGTGGGAAAGCTTGAAATGCAAGGGAATATGCACGGCTAAGGCTTGTTAGAATGGGCTAGGCCCTTTGTTTTATGTCCTAAAGTGCATACAAGGCCTTGCCTTTCGTCCAACACTTTGGCTCCAAGCATAAGCTATCCATCCTTAGCCCAAAAGTGCTCCAAAAGGCTCCAAAATGCACTTCTTTGCTCCTTTAGCCCTTAGAACCTGAAAACATACGAAAATAACTTAAAAGACTTAAAGAACTAAGAAATAACAACGTAAATGCACAAGAACAAGCCAACTAAGTTGCCTAAATATGCTCCTATCAAATTCCCCCACACTTAGCTTTTGCTAGTCCTCGAGCAAAACAGAAAAACAAAAGAACACGAAACTAGACAAAACGAACAAAACACAACCTACACCTTCCAACGTTGCCTCAGGGATTTCCAATGCACATGACATGTTCAAAATTCATTATCTCCACAGATTTTAGTCATCTTCACACTTAAGTACATTCTTAATCATAGTCACCACATACTAGTTCACAATTAAGCATTTAAAACCATGTTTTGAATGTAGTAACATGCCTTAGAGAAATCACTTAATTCCTTACAAGATACTCTCTTATTTTCACACAGACTTTCTGATTACACACCCTACACTAAGTATATGTGAGAAGATTGATGTAAATATGAAACTAAACACTCACATATGTTTATAACAAGGAAAGCACTTTTCTGGAATGTATATGAATAAGATCTCATGAAAGGAATGCTACCAATTAGATGCGAGAACCAGAGATACCATATGCTTACATCAATTCCAAACTCCACATTATTGAAAACATAATGATCAAGATTGAAGCATAAGGATTGTAGCGGGGTAAGGGTGATTGGCTAACAATGAAAGGTAAGGATAACAAACGTTCTTTAAGCAATAGCAAGCAAAGTAATGAAATTTGACACTTAGAATCACTTATGATTGCAGAAACTCACTTAGACACAGAAGGGGAAAATTCACACAACTCTTAGGGCCATATTCAACGTTTTGGACCCTTTCTTCAACTACCACAAACATGTGAGCTTATTTTCACTTATTTCATCCTCTTTTTCTTTCTTTTCACAACTTTTTCTTTTCTTTTTCTTTTTCCACGAATATTTTTTTTTTATGCCTCATTTCTTTTCGTGGCATATCAACACACACACAAAAATTCCCCCACACTTGTTGTTTTGCATATTCGAAGGGATTCCCTCTAAGTCATGCTTACTATGCTTCAAGAACAAGGGTATGGGTGGTCCTAATCTAGGCTAGGTGGGGATGATATGGGTAAACAAAGAACAAAGGCTAACAATGGCTCAATGGGGGTTATGACCTACAATATATATATAGTGCATGGGTTGGCTGTTTGGTTGATGGCTTCACTACACACTTCATCTTGATATATATTATGCAATCATGCTTTGACTGGAATGGATGCAAGTTCTAGCATTTGGAACTAAATGATGAAACGCCTTCTAATTAGCAACCAAGCAAGAATAATGAGATCATGCAACGAGTTTGAAAACAAGAATCACAGATTAATACTCTCCAAAGAATGTTTAAAGCTCAAGTCTCTCAGGGTTATAATGTTTGTTTGAGTTCCTTCCTTCAAGCATGTTACAAAAACTAATTTTTCTTTTAGGATTGCATGTGAAGTCATACATTATAACCATAACCAAGCGTATACCAAGAGTATATCAAACTTTTCTCCATGTTTATAACTCTTTCTTAACAGTCATGCAATTAAAAACCAAATCCTCATCATTGTGTTGGAAGGTACCCTAAGACACAAAAACGACTCAAAACACTTTTTTTAGGCTTTTCAAAACATGTTTTTCAAATTTTTATGTGATTTTCGGAGTTATAAAACAAAACACACTAAAACACTCCAAATCCGCTTAAAAACACTTTAAAAACAGCAAGGAACAACATTGGAAGTTATGGGTGATAAAATCCCACGAATTTGCCTCAACATACTTAGTTACCCCCCCCCACACTTCAATCAAACATTGTCCTCAATGTTTTAAGCCTAAAATCACACCAAACAAAAGTAAACACATAAACAGCAACTAAACATACTAAACATGGCAGAATGTAACTAACAAAGAGAAGAGTTTAGGGACGCAAATCTGGTTATGGAGTGTAAATTCCATCTTCTCCTTGGTGATTGCATTGAGGCTTGATCTTGAGTTTGATTGGAAGATTTTCTGGTTTCCTCCAATCGTTGATTTTCCACAGGCTAATCTTGAACTGGGCTGGAGGATTCTGACACATGGCAGGCAAGCACGAGGTGGAGGTGATGACCTGTTTCTTTGTTCAATCTTTCCAATTCGTATTGAAGAGGGTTAGAGGATAACTCAGCATATGCAGTTGTTGCGTTTGCTGACTATCCACAAGATTGATGTTTCATTGTCACTCGTCTTAGCTGTTTTCCAAGCAAATGTGGTCCCTTCTCTGGAAGTGTATCAACCGTTGAAGATGACTACTCGAGAGCAACGCTAGGTAAACAACCAGGGAATAGATTCCAGGTAGTCGGTTCCAGATCGGAAGACTGACTCCAAGTGCCGGCTGATTGCTCTCTTTCACTTTGCCATGCGAGTAAGAACAAGGACAAAGGAAAAGACAGGGACAGAGCATGATATGAGATACCTTTGCTTTCGCCCTTGATGATATGAGATACTTTTGCTTTTGAAGAAGCAGCGAATGAATCAGCACATATATTTGTTGCGCTTGTCTCCACATGCTTCGATCTACCTTTTCCTCCTGCCTCATCTGTACTCCAGGCATCTGGTATCTTCTTTGGGGGTACATCACTGGTTGAATAGGTGTTCTTAAGGGAAGAAGAAAACTGAGCATGTTGAGAGGTTTGGTTGCAGCTATATTCTCGGCCGAGAAGAAAAGTCATGCGTTTTTGGATGTATGCCTTGCTATGAATGTTGACGTATATAGGAATTGTAATGGCCAGTAGTAGTGCGGATGCGGCAATGACCTCCACGCGTTTTAAACTTTGTCAGAGATCTTTTGACAAAGTTGCACGCTTTATCTGAAAAGCCGAGATTGCGGCTTTGTCACCCACGCTTGTCGGCAAAAGTGTGTAGTTGGGATAATGACCTCCACGCGTTTTCAACTTTGTCAGAGATCTTTTGACAAAGTTGCACGCGTTATCTGAAAAGCCGAGATTGTGTCTGAAGAGTTGGCGAACTTTACGCAGGAAAATCCGGCTTTGAAGAGTGGTGTCTCTTCAATTTTGAATCAGTGGTTGTGTCGCCTCTCCCTTTATAGAGGTATCGATCACCTCTAACATGCACACTTTGAAGATTGCCCATTCGTGAAAATCGTCTCCGGTCCTTTGAGATTTTACTCCATCCAACCCTTCTCTTTTAACATCTTTGAAAATGGCTAACCCATCTAACATTTGCTTAGATTTGAGTCTCAGCAGTGATCCGGTTGCGCCGCGTCAGGGTAATGTATGGTGCCCGTCTTTCTTATCTTCTAATGGTCCTCTTACAGGTGAAGACTTCGTGATGACGGATACAACAACAGTTACGATAGTAGCTAGGAACTTCCTCACTCCTAAAGATAGTAGGCTGCTTTCAGGACGGTCCGATGAGTTGGCCGTTCAAGAGTCCCTAGTTCTCAGTGTTCAGTGTGCGGGCTCTGTGTCCAACATGGGCCAACGCCTACTTGCTCGATCTCGTCAAGTTGAATCATTGATGGCGGAGGTGGAAAATCTTAAGCAAGAGATCAAACAGCTTAAGCACGAGAATAGAGGTTTGCACGTGCTTGCAAATAACTATTCGACAAGCATGAAGAGGAAGCTTGATCAGCTGCAAGAATCTGAAGGTCGAATTCAAAGTGACTGTCAAAGGCTTGCGGCTTTCTTCCAGAGGCACCTTTTTTCTGCGTCATCTAGCGTTCCACCAAGTATTGAGGCCTCGAATGATCTATCTTCGATGCCTCCCGCTCTGATGCCTCCCGCTCCTAGAGTTTTGCCACGTAGTGGGGCTTCACGTAAACAACCTTTGGGCGGGATTTGAGGCTTTCTCGCGTTATTCAATTGACACATCTCTTGGTACAGGTTCTCTATCCAATTCTATCCCCGAAGTATCTTTCTCCCGCCAGGCCCCGCCCTGGGCAACCCCGGTCTATAAAACAACTCGACCGAAAAAGCCCCCAAAAGTCGTTTAAGATCCTCTCCAATTATTCTTTGGGGCGCCCCCCTCAGATAAATAAATGGAACGATTTCTCTATTCCAGGGGCAGGCGCCTTTGGTGCTATGCCGGTCGAAAACACACCATTGATGAACCAGTTGGAAAGGTTCGAGTGGTAGCACGCACTTTCGGATGAAACTATCCAATCCATCGATAAGGTGCTCTCTGTCAAAGCTGGACTTTATCCATTCCGGGGAAGCTACCTACCGATGGGACCTTGAATCAGACATTACCAATGTCCGAATTACATGGTCGAGAGTTCTATGGTTGTGCCGATACGTCTGCGGCAACAGACCTTATGGTTTCCGGTCCATTTCCGTATAGGAATATAGTTAGCCCTTGTATTGGTATTTCCCGAACCAAGTGACTCATCTACCGAATCAACGGCATAATCATCAGAACCGACTGCTGCTTCATTGACTGAATGAACTGGTGCCTATAAAGGTATAGGCACATCCTGGTGCTGGCTGTAGCCGTGGGAGGTGGGGGTACAGAGGCATGCAAGGACACAATCCACAGGTGAACCCGCTCCATCTTTCTCTTTTTTTTTTTTTTTTTTTTTTTTTACGCACTTGTAATTTCTCGGAGATCAATGAACATGCTTTGTTTTATTCAGTGTATTGGGTTGCCTCCCAAGTAGCGCTTTCTTTTACGTCTTGCAGCCGGACGAGACCTTCTTTTCTCACTTAGGACCCACAGCATGCAATGGGATCTCCTCCACAACATGCTCAATAAAGTTCTCGTAGTACGGCTCAATGAATGGGAGGGGATAGTGATCCTCCCTGATTCTGGCGTTTGGATTCCTAAAGTCCCTGTAACTGATCCCACCACCTTGAAATTGATTGGGTACCTGCACCAAAGTAGGTAACAACCTATTAGTTGAAATGGGAATCGGAATTGGGATTGGAGACTTACTAGGATGTTGTGGCACTGCCCCAAGGGCAGCCACCTTCTCGCCAATTTTAGCACACGGCACGGCCATATTGGATGTTTTTCGGGTAGTGGCATGCTTGTTGTGCTCCAATCCAATTCCTTCCTCGGTGGTGATTCTAGATGCATCCTTCTTGATTTGTGCGGATCCTTTCGGCCCTATGTCCTTATGCACATCTATGACAAAACAAGAATGAACATCATTAGTATTCTTAATAGATTCAGAAACTTTGAAGTTAATCGTATCACCACCAAACTCCATAGTTAAGGCTTCCTTGGCCACATCAATCTTGGTGTGGGCTGTTTTCATGAAAGGTCATCCAAGTAAGAGTGGCGATGGTGGAGAGTGGGTTGAATCGTCCATGTCAAGCACATAGAAATCTGCAGGAAAAATCAAGTGGTCTACCTGCACCAAGACATCTTCCAAAACTCCTCTCGGGTATGCATTAGATCGATCGGCTAATTGTATAATAACCCCATCATTTTTAAGCTCTCCTAGATTCATAGATGCATAAACAGAGTATGGCATGACATTAATTGATGCACCTAAATCTAGCATAGCATGTTCGAACTTTGTATTACCAATTACACAAGGGATAGTGAAACTACCTGGATCTTTGCATTTAGGTGGCAGCTTTCTTTGCAATATGGCAGAGACATTCTCACTTACATGTACCACCTCTTTTTCCCGAATCCGTTTCCTTGTTGTACAAATCTTCTTCAAAAACTTCGCATACTTCGGAATTTGCTTTATTGCATCAAGGAGCGGGATATTGACATGCACCTTCCTAAACGTCTCCAGGATGTCTTTTTCATCCTCCTCTATCTTGGCTTGCATAAACCTGCTAGGAAAGGGCACGTTTGGTGGAATCACATTAGAAACAATTGAGTTTGGACCTACCTTACATTTGTTGGACGGCCTAGGAGCTTGAAGTGGTTGCGGTAAGGGTTGCTCCACCCTTGCCGTGGCTTTGCCCTTCCTCTCTTCCTCTTGCAACAGCTTTTCATCCTCGTCTTGGCTTGATTTTGGTGGTTGTGAGGTGGTTCCAACTTCTTTGCCACTTCTTAAGGTGATTGCATTGGTGCTTTCAAAGCCACCCTTTGGATTGACCACCGTAGTGCTTGGTAACTTACCATTTTCATGAAATTGTCCCAAAAATTCGGCCATTTGTCCCATTTGCTTCTTTAGCTCATTAACCTCTTTTGCTTGGTTCTGCATTCCCTGTGCCATTGTGGTTAATAATTGATATGTTTTATCATCATTCATAGATGTACCTGAGTTGGTTTGGGATGATTGTGCTTGAGGAGGTGGTTGTGGTGCTATTGGCCTTGGAAAGAAACCCGGGGGTTGTCGGAATCCACTTTGTTGGGGAGGTTGTTGTGCATCTCTCCATCTTAAATTTGGGTGGTCATGCCATCCTTGATTGTAAGTATTGGAGAAAGGATCACCCCTTGGTTGGTTTTGATTCCTGTAACCCACGACATTGGCAGATTCCCACCCTCCATTCTCAATTAATTGAGGGCATTGATCAAATTGGTGCCCTTGAATGGAGCATACACCACAGATTGTAGCTCCTTGCGCTCTGGGGCCTTCAACAAACTGCGACAACATAGACGTAAGGTTAGCCATTTGGGATTGTAACTCAGAAATAGAACTTACCTCATTTACATGATGTGGTCGTGGGGTGTCTCTCTGCCCAACACCTTCATATTGTTGTGCATTGAGTGCTCGATTAGCAATGAGAGTTTTGGCATCCCTGGGTGTCTTGTCCACTAGAGCTCCTCCCGCAGATGCATCCAACATTTGCCGTTCAAGTGGTAAAAGACCTTCGTAAAAATATTGAAGAAGTAGCTCCTCCTTCATTTGGTGCTGTGGACACGAAGCAACAAGAGTTTTAAAACATTCATAATAAGTTGGAAAAGATTCACCTTGGCTTTGTTGAATTCCACTAATCTTCTTGCGAAGAAGAATGACTCGTGATGTCGGAAAGAACTTCTCCAAGAAGGCTCGCTTCATACTCTCCCATGACGTGACAGTTCCGGGAGCCAACTCATACAACCAATCTTTGGCCTTCTCCAACAAAGAAAAAGGAAAAGCCTTCATCTTCAATATGTTGCTGTCCACATTCACCGGTGTCATACTTGAGCATACTACTTCGAACTCCTTTAAATGCTTATTGGGGTCCTCCATTGATAACCCATGGAACTTGGGTATATGATGTAGCAAATTAGACTTCAACTCAAACTCATCGGTCTTCTCAGGGGCTGCATTGGGGTATTGGATGCAAAGAGGGGCTGCATTGGCCAAACCCGAGGTAGAAAGCTCCTTGATGGTTCGATTGTCCGCTGCCATGGTTCGTACTTCCTCTTCAAACTTTGCCGCGGCCTCCTCTTCAACCTCAACTTCTTGCTTTTCTACTTCAGGTTCGGGACTAGGAGGATTAGACTCTTGCAATTTCTTTTTCCTTCTCAAAGTCCTCTCGAAATCGCCGTCAAAGTCGGAGATATGCTCACGTACAGGTTGTGAGCTACGGGTCATAAACTAGTACCTACACACAAGAGCAAACAAGATAAGTAACCCACTTAATAGACTCGGCACAAGTAAGAAAATAAGTTGCCACACACGGCACAAAAACAAAACACATACACACGGTGCAAAATTTAAAACAAAACAGAAACCAAACAATTTAAACAAGACTCAAGACAAGGGATTAGCAACTTTGCTAATCCCCGGCAACGGCGCCAAAATTTGATGTGTTACGAATGTGACACACAAATTAAACCCTATTTGTGACAATTGTAGTAATGATGTAAGTAGGGATCGTTCTAACCGGGGATTAACTAGGGGTGCTAAACACTTTAAACTGACTCAAATAAATAAAACTAACCTTTAAAACACTCAACTCACTTAACAAAAACTCAAAATAAGTCCACAAGACTCCAAATACTTAAAAACACAAAATAAGATAGATTGTAATGACTAAGACTAAACAAAATATGGGGGGGGGGGGGGATTGAGGTTTTGACGAAATTAAACTAAAATGCACAGATTGCAATTAAGGGCAGAATGTAAATATGAATGTGATGAAAATATGGATGAATGCTAGCTAGAAGGTTCTTCTCCACACATGTTACACTTGCATACAAGATGATTTTCGGTTGGTCTTTCGATGAATTATGAAAATCAACACCCCGGGTTAATTAGGTCCGCTTAAATTAACCGTCAAGTTTTCCTTAAGTTAATGAATTGGATGGGTTAGCGCAACGCAATTCACAACATTCTCCAAAAGTCCTTTACGTGAAAAGCACAATAAAGATACAATCAAAGATCATTAAGCATCATGAAAACTATAAGTGTTGACGAGGCATTCGTTACTATGATGAGCATGAAACTAGTGCCAAGAATTCATTTAACGCGATTGTTTATAAGCAACCTCTACTACTTGTGAATATAAGTTCATAACTATTAGGTGAAACTCACTTATATTCTAGCATCATATTCATGCATGAAAATTAAGCGTGCACTCTCAATAAACATACATAAATAAGTTATCAATCAAACAGTTAAACAAATTGAATCCACAACTCATGAAATTCCAACCAAAGGTAATCAATTCATATTGCAAGCATAAACATGGTTTCGAATCACCCCCTAGCTAATAGGGGGTTTAGTTCCTCATACGTACAAGACAAAGATAAGTAAATTTAACCATTGAAATCAAGGAGAGAAAACACCTAAAAATTCCAACAACTCAAACTTGAATTGTATGAACGTTTAGGCCCTCTTCTCCTCCTCTTTGTTGTAGCACAAGGTCTAAGGAAAGGTTTTGGGGTGGTATTTGTATGGAGGAATGGATGTGTGATGGTAGGGTAGTGTTTTGGAGGGATGGGGAGTGGTTGGAGTGGAAGGGGAAATGCACGGCTTTAGGATAGATTGGGTGATGGTAGGGGGAAGTGCACGGCTAAGGCTTTCTTTATGGTGTGAAGTGTGTATGAATGGATGTGTGTGGGAGATTATGGACGAATTTCTGTGGTGAATGGAGGTGTGGAATGGTGTGGATGTGTGATGGGATTGCATGGTTTTATAGGGAGAGAATGGGAGAGAATGTGAGAGAATGTGGCTGAATGATTAAAGAGTGAATGGAAGAATACATTTGTATTTGGAGTGCATGATGAATACATGTGGCTGAATTATTTGTTGGTGAGGGGATGCACGGCAATGGTTGTGTTTTTGGGGAGAGAATGGGAATGGTGTGAAGTGTATATGAATGGATGATTAAAGAGTGAATGAATGGGAGAGCATGTGGTTGAATGATGAAGTGGGAAAGCTTGAAATGCAAGGGAATATGCACGGCTAAGGCTTGTTAGAATGGGCTAGGCCCTTTGTTTTATGTCCTAAAGTGCATATAAGGCCTTGCCTTTCGTCCAACACTTTGGCTCCAAGCATAAGCTATCCATCCTTAGCCCAAAAGTGCTCCAAAAGGCTCCAAAATGCACTTCTTTGCTCCTTTAGCCCTTAGAACCTGAAAACATACGAAAATAACTTAAAAGGCTTAAAGAACTAAGAAATAACAACGTAAATGCACAAGAACAAGCCAACTAAGTTGCCTAAATATGCTCCTATCAAGAAACTTATTAGTTGGAAATTAAAATAAATGAAAATATTAAATTACCACATAAGCCATCAAATATAAATTTGATGATTTAAATTTAGCATCTCCAAGGGAGATGCTATTTTTTTTTAGTTAAGTAGTGCAAGTGTTGTCACATCCCTCCACCGTAGCACGATATTGTCCGCTTTGGGCCCCGACTACGCCCTCACGGTTTTGTTTCTGGGAACTCACACGAGAACTTCCCGATGGGTCACCCATCCTGGGAATGCTCTCGCGCGCTACTCGCTTAACTTCGGAGTTCCCATGGAACCTGAAGCCAGTGAGCTCCCAAAAGGCCTCGTGCTAGGTAGGGATGGGAATATATATATAAGGATCACTCCCTTGGACGATGTGGGATGTTACAAGTGTTGTTTCAGTTTATTTTATGTAAAGATGACAATCTAATTTTATGTTATACAGTGCATATATATTTGTCTCTCCTATTGGTTAATCGCACGATGATGATTAGGTGGAGGCTGAAATGCCTCTGTGAGTCTTTCCAGCCCCGAAATGGTGGATTGCCGTGGCGAAGCCACCAACTGGTTCCTTTTTTTAAGAAAAAAGAAATTGCATTTTAAATAATTTAACTTAAGGCGACCAGAATGTGGAGGCACCTTTTGTATGGTGTATGAAATTTTTTTAACTAGTTAAGCTATATTTGAGAGTGTGAAACTGTATGGATATGTGTCCTTAAAAGAGTTCGCACCAAGGAATATCATAATGAAACCTCAATTATATATGGTAATGGGGAATTACTCTTCCCTCATTGAAGGACATTCCCAAAATTTCAATATTCCTTAGGCCAATCCTCATCTTGCTCTTTATTGTATGTGAGTTTCTAAGTCACAAGGCATAACATTCGATTCCCAGTGACCATATATATACGCATACAGAAATGTTTTGTCCCTACCCGTACTACCCAATCTGTTTTAATAATTGATATTGGAACTTTAAGAAGATTTTCCAAAAGATTTTCTTCCCATGGTTTTGTAATATTTTAAGAACCTTGACGGTACGAGAAAAACTCATTCAAACATATGATATATATTAAAGTGGGCAACGCAAAGCTAAACTCCGAGTAGATATATATAAATCTTCAGAGAAGGGCATCTGGTATAAGGGCGTAGGACAACCTTATTTCCACTCTAACCTATCTTCAATTTTTATCGCTACTGATCGCTAAGCGATGAACAACACCATCGTCTCTCTATTAGTGCATGGGCTTATACCGACGTCTTATAATTGCTTGCATAAGTACAATATTTATGTGTTTTTTTAGTACATCTATCTTTTTACACTAAGAGGATGTGGAGTTTCGCTAAGTCACACAATATTTATGTGTTTGAAGCTGGTTGAATGGAGTTTCTTGTACGGAGAGGTGACAAATCAAAGTACTGCACTTTTGATTTCCGAAACTTGTTGTTTGTTTAACAAGGAACATCAACACAGTATTTTTGAAAAATACTGAAGTCATTAATGGATGGAGTGAACTATCTATTGCATGGAATTAATACTTTGTTAAGTCTAGGGTGATTTTCAGAAGGATCAGAAACAAAATGAAACAAAATTTTCAATTTTCATTCTAAAAGTTTCGGATTGAATTGCATCATAACTCAATTTTCTTCAAATCATTACATGTGTTACCAGGACCATCGCTTTCAGTTAAATTTTTAAGGCATATTAGTTTCTATTTGAAATTTGTAGGTGACATGATGTAATCTAAGATAACCTAAAAAACTAAACAATATATAAACAATAAATATATATGACCTAAGCCTATATAATGTAATCAAATCAACTATATGAAACTAAGGTTTTTTTTTTCATTTTTAAGATAAAGTTTGGAACTAGCTGGGTTCTTTGTTTGAACTTTGATTTAAAAATTTAGGATTTTTCTTTGACATCAACACATTGGACTCCACTGGTAAGGAACTAGAAATTTCTTCTCTCTATTCTACTTGTTACAAATTTGCCTCTTTACACTCCAGAAAGAACCCGATGAGTTAGTTTCTATTGGTCTTTGGGAATTAGGTTAAACAAACACTTCATTGGATCGAAGGGCTGGCGTGTACTCCATGACAGGGGCGTAAAATGACTGAATTTCAGCATCAAGCCAACATGTTCGTTGATTTCTCCCCTTGGATGATGCCTGTTGTATCCCCACCATCCATGCTTAATTAGTTTATAATTATTCACTGACTTTAATATAAAAGGCCTTAATCTGTGGTCTACAATTCATTAATGCAAACTCAGTGGATTCCCTTAAAATAATTAGTTTATTGGCTTTTTGCAGTCTCAAAGATATACAAATCAACTATTATACACGGTTGCAAATTGCATTGCAAGTGGTCGTCTGCTTAATTACACTAGGAAAAGAGGCAATGGAACAAAAGGGAGAATATATGTTTGTTTTCTTAACAGAGCTAGTAATTAGTGTTTGATGAGGAAAGCACCCATTCTCTAAAGTAGCATCATTTCATTGTACACGCCAATTATTCATTCTCTTTAATTATCATTTTAAATACTTTTATTCAATTTGAACATTGTTTGGTTGTTTATATAAAACAAAGAAGTTGACGGTTTATCGTTAGGATGCTGCTTATTATCATAATCTTCGATGATTAAATGTTCTGCAAACTAAATAACTTAAAAAATATATAATATTCAGATGATGATAAAAAGAATTAACATATTTCATTATAACATTTGGATGACGAAATAATGACGAAGTAGAAAGAGAATGAGGACTTTCCACCTCACAGGAGTTAAGAGAAACTATTATCCTTGTTGGTTAAATTCACAGGCTACTAATTATTGAACGAAAAGAGGCCCACATAGGCATTGCGACTTTAGCATTTGAATGTTGTTGCCTTCAAGTTTAGTGAGGTGTTTATACTACCAACACGTGAATCCATGTGAAGCGGGTCCTCCATGTTGTTATTAGCTCTAGGATCCTTTGAGTGTTGGGTAGAAAATCCATAAAAAGGGGGCTGATTAATCGATTAAAGATCACTGTGAGAAGTTTAAAGTTTTGTTTAACTTTAATTAGAAGTCCTTGCCGGGAGTTTGACCGATAAAGATTGCTATGTCGGTATTCGATGGAATTATGAAAGCTAATTAAATTGCTTACTGCAACATTCTGTTATTAACATTTTGTGTTTTCATTCTGAGGTCATATTCTTCATTTCTATGAATTTTGTATTTCTAAATGAAATATGTATGTTTTTGTTTTTAAAAATAAATGAATAAGAACTAATTGATCATCACTCCATTAATAGCAATCTTTAAAATGCATCTTTAACAATTCTCTATATTGTTAAGTGTAAATTTGGCTCAAATACTATAATGTTATTTTCGGAGCTATTATTTTCAATAAACTCCCTAAATGAGCTAGTAAGTTAAAATCTGAAGAAGTTTAAAAAAAAAAAAAAACAAATCAAATTTCAATAATGCTTCATATCTTGCTCCTAAGAGCATTCTAACGGCGAAATGCTAACTTGAAATTTAGAATTTACATTTCTAGAAGATATAAATGTGGTTTTTTCTCCTGTGGGGGGAAGGGAAATTCTATGGTACTATTACAACAAGTGGTACTGGCATGCTTTATTTTAATGAAATTACAACTCTTAACAGGTAATCAACTCCTAATAGGAATATAAAGAGATATTCATAGATCTACTAGGATTTACACAATCACATTCCTAATTTGATAGGACTATAACACTCCCCCCTTGAGTGTGTAAATACTTAAGCAAGCATTAGGTCTTCAGCGATGAAGTAAGTACAGTTGATGAAGTCGTCGGTATAATGAGTGAATGCGAGTCTCAAATCAACGGAAGAATCCATAAAAAGGTAAAACTCACAAAACTCACTATGGTAAAACCTAAGGTGGGAGAAAACCCATAAGCTAATGAGAAAAGTGAGAAGTTGCATTAAGTCAAAACTATACGCCTTCTGGATGCAAGTAAAAGAGCTCACAAGGTTATGATCAACCCAGGATGGGTGCCTCATCAAAACCTAGTTAGGTAACAAAAACCCAGTGGGAAAAATGCTCCTAATCATAGGGAAAAAAGAGTACATTAAGATCAAGCAAGTATACTTCTGGATACTCTCCTTGAGTTTGACATTACTTACAAATGAGAACTATAAGCATTGCATATGAATAGTTAGGCATACCAATTATTCGAACAAGCTTCTGGAACGTTGACTTCAGCAGTGACGTCGTGTAAAGGTCGGCAAGGTTGTCTGGGATCGGTTTGCATGACTTCAATCTCTTGATGCTTTGCTGATGTAGAGACAATATGTCGTGGCATTGACTTCGTTGATGTATCATGGCTTGGTCGGGTTGATACATGCGACATAGTCTTCATGGATCATTGTTGGGACTCAACGATTGATGAAAATAGCAAGTACTTCTAATATGCTCAACAAGAATTCTTAACCATGTCTCACTTGTGGCGTAGTGAAGTGAAGTGAGGTGAGTCTTGGAACGATTCAAAGATTTTGCAACTTAGGTCATATAGTGGACCTCCAAGATATTGCGATATCCCTTGATGGTAAAGATATAACCATTTACGGATTTACCTTGTGCGGGTTTGATAAGTAATCAGTGTCAACATAACAAACAAGGCAAGCATCATTCCCAGGATTAGGGGGGTTGAATCCACTCGAGATGCGTTAGGATTTCCCCAAATTTGTAGTACCTTTAGGGTACGTCTTTAATACCAATTCAGTGGTTGTGTATAGGCGCGGTGCTGTATCTTTACCAATAGATCAACAACGAAGGAGATGTCTTGTCTAATACAATGAACTAAGTACAATAAAGCGTAAAGTTGAACTTAGATATGGAATTTCGGATTCCATAACCTCTTCAAGGATCTCATTTGCAAATAACGTATGGATGATCTTAGGTATACTCCAAGATAACACATTCAGGGTGTAGTTCGACTGGTAGACCAAGGTACCGTCAGAACTAGGCTTGAACTTCAGGTTAAGGCATAAATGAGTTTTCTCAAGATCCTTCATCTCAAATTCCATCTTCAAGTGCAAGGCAGTTTCCTCAAGCTTTTCCAGAGTCTTAGTAAGATTCGTATTAACGACATAAACTGTAACTCTAGCAATTTGGAATAAGGCTTCATAGTTTAACACATAAGGGCATTCATTCAATCCCTGACTGATCAAATAATCACTTAGACGGGTATACCACATCCGTTGGATAACTTCAATCCATAAGTGAACGCCTCAAACAAGTTGAGAGGGTGAACTATTTGAACCAGTACATGTAATTCTTCACGAACTTAATTGTAAATCTCGGTATCTATATCCCCATGGAGAAACATTAACCACATTTCATAATGCTGCTATTAATCATAGCACGTTTGAGAGAAACCTTGCACCGTAAGGCGTGCATCATAGCGCACTATTTCATTCATCTTATAACGATTCCTTTCCCACTTGTAACATAATGGGGTTACCTTGGGTAGTGTAGGAACGATAGGTCCAAAAGACACTTTGGTAAAGAATTTGACCTGGATTGTAATTTCGGTTGTCTAATCAGTTCTACATTGTAATTTAATCAATGGAACACGATTCGATATCGTCGTTTTTCATTTATGTCGATAGCTACCATATAAGTGAAAACATCATTGATGATAATCTTATTTCAATTCCATTTTCTCATCCAAACTAGTATATTGGACCAAGAACTTCAAGTCTTAGGAGTAATCCAGATTAATCTTATAAAATAGAAATGATTTGAGATAGCAATCAAGTATAGATTCATTGTTGTGCTGTGCTTTCCTCTTCTAGGGAAGTGAATCTTATGAACCGAGTGATTTGTTGTGCTCTAGGCTAAGACAGATTGATTGGCTATCTGCTGAGGCATCCAAACTGTCCAACAGGGGCATCCAAACTGTCTAAAGGGCAGTACACCCTCTAAGGATGTTGATTTAACGTCCGTTAAGTACATCTATCCTTGCATGCATGTTTGCAGCTGGTATATGATTTTGTCACTTTAGCTAGATCAGAGGAATGCGCTTGGAGAAATATTCTGAAAGCTAGAATTCATTGCACTTGCTTATCACACCTGTGCGGTATGAGGATCGAGATGAGACATAGTGGGCAACGTTCACATAACTTCGCTCTGTTCTATAGGAACGTTGACATTCTTATCTCCTTTAATGGTGGGAAGACTGTCTCATTGAAGTGATAACTCGCAAATGAGCAGTAAAGAGATTGCGTGCAAAGGCTTTAATAGAGCTAGTATGAAGGAGAATCATAATCAACAAAGATTCACATCCTTCTTTGAGGACCCATGTTGGTATGTTGCGGCGGCGCAATTTGGCACATGGAATGCACACCCAAATGCATAAATACGAAAAACGTTAGGTTTGTACCTAGTAACCAACTCTAACGCCAAATAGGTTGGGTGGCAATGGGCCTCAAGGCGGACCAACTTAGCTGTGTACAAGATTGCATAGCCCTAGGCAGAAGCTGAAAACTTGGAACGTTAACCAAAATCCAGGCGATCATTTAAATTGTGCTTTATGATCACTAGGTGAGGTAGTTTGGGGTGAACATGAGAATTTAATGTTTAATTATAAACCCCAAATACATGCAATACTTTATCGAAAACCGTCAATATAAACTCTCTGAAATTATCCAATCTCCCAAAGTTTATGGGATAAGTAGGGTGGTGAACCCTTAAAATCAGCCAGGAGGTTTAGCAGCAATGTGTGTGGACAAACATGTGACTAGCTTGTTCATTCATTAACCAAAACCATAAGTATTTATATGGTCCTCATTTTGGTTGGATTAGTCTATATATATTCCCTTGAATCCACTGTGGAAAGGGGGTTGTTTCGTATCTTTGTGAGGGATGATTTAGAAAATCAATTTCCCCAATGAGTAGGCTTGGCAACATGTGCTTGTAGGCAAAAGATCCTTACTTCAAGTAAGGAGATGCTTTATGGCATCATTGTTTGACCTAAGTGTCCCAAATGGTTGTGCTAAAGCAAGTAAACTACTCGAATCACCCAAGCTCCTGGCTGGCCTCATATGGCGTGTTTCCAGTTGGGAGACAGCTCATTGGCCCCAAAACAAAGCTTCAGGCTCATTTTTGGAGGTGGTAGAAGGATATTCCACTCTATGTTCTTCAGTGGTTTCATTTATGATCAATGTCATCTCAAATATCCTTAAAAACCCAAAACGGTGAGAATATAAGGTCTCTTAAATGGTAATTTAGTACCATTTATATAACGAGGAGCGTGCCAATGCTCTTAATCAGGTTAGATAGACCTGAAGTCGTTGCTAGAGATATGATTTAGGTGTAAAGTTAGTGTGCGCAGTATCCCATTAATCCAGACAACTAACTTTCCCACATTCCTACCTAATCACGTGTTTAATTGAATTTGGTCACATATATACAAGAAACATGATTCCATTAACTCATATTTGAGTTTGGGAATACTATCCTTTATTTTTGAAGTTTTAGGTCTTAGGTGCCAAGGATCATGCTTTGGGCATGATACCCTACCTTGGCATGCCCTGATTCTACCATAGGTTGTAAAAACAAACTTGAAATTGAAGTGTGAGAGACAGACCCAAAATGGATTCGGTAGGCTCCAGCCAAAGCTGGAGGGGTCTGTTCGGTAAGCTTCTCCTGAAGTAGAGCAGTGTCGTTTGGTGCATCCTTGCCAAGGTAAGGCTTTACCATTTGGTTGGCTTTAACCAAACTGGGTTGAGCTATTCAGTAGACTTCAGCCAAACTGGGTCTATCCCATTTGGTAGACTTCAGCCAAATTGAGCCTATACCATTCGATAGACTCCAGCCGAAGTTGGGTCTATACCTATCTCTCACATTTGTGGTAGTAATCAGATCCAAGAATGTGGTAAACTTCTGCTTTCTACAATGCTACTTCAAGAGCGAGTTAGAAACATGGAAGGACGAGAAAGGTATTCTCCAGTCAAAATTCGATCAGATTTATAAACTTTGGAATTGTACTTATTCATGGACGTAAATATAGTGTGCTTCAGACAATGTTTTTCATGATTAGACGGTTAATAAGAGCGAGCCAAAAAGTTAAGGAATCCTCATTTGGGAGGTACTTCCGTGGGTAAAACTTCAGGCATAAGTCTTTAAAGAAAGATCATGGCGGAGGCTTATTCAACTCTTCATTGCCATTGTTGGCTTCAATGGTTTCTCAGCTACTTGATAGTCAAGTAGAGATTCATGTCTTGTACCCCACATTAAGTGGTTTTTATTAGAAACATCCAAATCAAGAATAATTAAACTTGTGATGGTTTGACAATCCACTGAATTGGAGGGAACAAGATTATGATTGGTGTTATAGGAATGAATCATCCATAAGCATCAAAGTTAGAACACTCGAGTTCTAAGCATGGTTTTCATGAAAAACGTTGGGTTTTCATGGGTGTATTGTTCTATGAAAACTTCAAGTTTGAAAGCCACTAAATTTGAAACTACAGGTTAAATTTAGTTTATGAACGTTTAGTTCATAAAAGAGAGATTCCTACAAGAACACAGAATGCAATATGTTGATTTAAGAGTAGTGAATTAAAGTTGCTTTAGGAACTCAAGTGTGAGCGCTTTGGGACTACGAAAGAATGTCAACGGTTCAAAGAAAAGAAATAAATTATTGAATCGTTAATGTCCAAAAGTGGGCTTCAGGCCAATAATTTTGGATTAATTGTCAGAATAATGGACTGTAGGTCATTTTTAATTAATTCAATAGATCGGGACCATTCGGGGTCGATCATAGAAGCAAAATAATGACTTCGGATCCTATTCACTTTAGATGGCTTCGGGCCAAATAATTAAGAAAATATAGCCTAGTGTGGCTTTAACCAAAAATGTCCAAAAAATATTTGGGTATGGTTATGAAGCAGGGAATACCAAAAACAGGACATTAGGTTCGAAAAAAATCACAGCCTAACATGTGTAGGCTAGTTGTGTGAGGCATGGCCCTGCAGCAAGCTGTAAGTGTTGGGCTACATAACACGGCTGCACAGTAACCCATAAAAGCACTTAAGCTGTAGGCTTGCAACAAAGGAAAACAAGCCCAAGAAGGCTATGAGGGAAAGACACCTCAGCTTTAGCTAGGTGTGGGTCGAGTGCGCAGGAAAAGCCTAGTTGTGCTAGCTTGGTCTTGGCATGGGCCAAAGTGTGATAGGCCCAGTGCAAAAAATTACTGGTATACGGGCCAAAAGTTGCAGGCCTTCATTAAGGAGCCCAGGCGTATGCTTGGTTCTCACACACATACATCAAGCCTAAAAAGGCTGCTACCTCACAGTTCCAGCATCTAAGCCTCGAGTCGCAGGTTTGGCTTACGGTGAGGTCAACGTGGTGGTGCGGCTCAGCCGTAGATTTCCCAAATTTAAATTTCCCCTTTTTATTTTTTCTAATTCTAGGGTTTGTAAAAAAACCAAAATTGCTTCTATTTTCTTTCAATTCTTTGACTCACAAATTCCACATAGCGATTTTATAATTGCATAATGCATGAATGTATTTGTGTTTGTGTGTGTGTGTGTGTGTATTGACAAATATATCAAACATATGCAATATATATATTAGAAGGTAAATATAAATGGAGGGGGTTCATGCATCATGGGGAATGTTTTCAAGCTTCACGGTCATTTCATATATCTTACTTTATTTTAAACTTACCTGATTGGCAGAAAACAATTAAAGCCTTTGAATTTGTAGATCCTTCTCAGAAAGCCAGAATTGCATCTCCAATGCATTGTATCACGTTCAACAAAGAGAAATTAAATTGAATCAATAGCATGTATATCAATTCAATAAAATAATAAATTAATCATAAAAGAATGATTAAAACGTAATACTCCCCTAATTGAAGAATAAACTCTCTTTAGCGCATCGTCAAGAGCGTGTTGATAACGTGTTGTAGGCATAATTTGTTGAACAATTATGGAGGCCATAGAGAGAGGGGTGTGGTAATAGTAGAGAGAAGAGAGAGATGTGTAATTGTGAGGTGTGTTCTATTCCATCCCATTGTACCTTTATTTATAGTAGTAGGATAGGTAAAATCCTTGTACCTTTATTTATAGTAGTAGGATAGGTAAAATCCTTACCCCTTTAGGATTATGACTCTTAATAGGTAATCAACTCCTAATAGGAATATAAAGAGATATTCCTAGATCTACTAGGATTTATACAATCACATTCCTAATCTGATAGGACTGCAACAAATAACACATAATGACATAGTTATCACTATAACAATATTGGTATATCCGTTGTGTATGTCTTAGTACACTATCAAGATACTCTTATGAGTACACTAATCATGAAGGAGATATAAATTCAATATTTACATTTTGGCCTAAGATAGATATTTTACATTTTTTAAAATTTTCATTGGAGAAATTTCTAACCAACAAGAGATATGTGTTATAGCTCTATATATACTCACGATTGGAGATGCTCTAAGATGGCAAAACCTCTAAGAGTTTCAAATAAAAAGGGGTATTTTGATACTAGCCTGAGGGTTTTAATTTTTTTTTAACAAATGATATTATCTACACTAAGGGAAGAGGGTGGGCTTAGCCTTACAATGAGCTAGCAATAATGTGGTTCAAATTCTCCTTTGGCGAGAAACGAACCTAAGACCTTTCATTTACAAGTGAAGAGAAATACTACTACCACTAGACCGTAGTACTAAGTGGTGAGGGTTTTAAATTTCTTAAACGAAACATCTCTACCTTTTAACTTTTGACTAATCATTTTTCACAGGTAAGTTTCAATTTGAAATAAAAAAAAGTTATACTTAAAATTGAGTTGAAATTATTTAAAATATATGCTTAATTGTAGCAATGGTCCCTAAACTTTGCCCTTAGTTTAATTTATTCTAGAACTCTCATCTTAGTTTCTTTAGTCCTCGAACTTAACAATATGTTGTACCATTGGTCATTTTCACTCATGCCATTTATTTTTCTTTTGTTAGTTGTTTAAGTTCAGCCATTATTCGATCTCCTTCCAACTTTGAAATTGTATTGCCTAAAATTATATAGTCGCTAAAGTTCAACCATTGTTCTTTTTGTATTTTTATTGGTCAAATTTCATTTTATTTTAAGTTTTAGATATTAATTTAATTATAAAATTAATTTTTTTTAGCTTTTTTTTATTGGTTTTTTAAGTTTTAAGTTGAAGTTCCTAATATACCTTAGATTTAACGAAAAAAGACATTGTTAGTGAAAAAGACCAATGGTACATATTGTTAAGTTGGAGGACTACAGAAACTAAAATGAAAGTTCAGGGACAAAAATTAAACTAGGAGAAAGTTTAGGAACCATTGCTACAATAGTCCTAAATATTTTTTCTAACAATCCTAAAATATATTAAATGTTGTCATGTAAATTGCTTAAATTGAATTAACCTGAAATGGCTCAAGTCAAAACATTTTAAATTAAAGTTTCAAAATATAAATTAAAACATAAACAGAAAAAGAGTGGTGGATTACCCTGGTGAGTAGAGCTTGTTGTAGGCCTATTTAACCAAGCTATGCTAAGGGAATAAAGTGAGCGAGGCCAGCGGCAATGAGAGAGAGAGAGAGAAAGAAGAGAGAGATTTAATTGTGAGGTGTATGTTGTATCACCTCATTGTGCCTTTATTTATAGTAGTAGGATAGGTAAAATCCTTACCCTTTTAGGATTACAACTCTAATAGGAATTAGACTACTAAAAGGAATATAAAAGATATCCCTAGATACACTAGGATTTACACAATCACATTCATATTCCAAATATGACTGCAATACTCCCCCTTGAGTGTGTAAATACTCAACAAACCATTGCATCATATCTTCAGCAGATAAGGTAGAACAATTGATGAAGTCGGCGGCACAATGGGTGAATGCGAATCTCAAATTTAAAGAAAGTATGCATCAGTAGTAAAATTCACAAAACCTTGCTATGATAAAACCCAAGGCATCGAGAAAACCCATAGACTAAGGAGAAAAGTGAGAAGTATGCATAATGTCTAAAACAAACGTCAAACAGGACGAAAGTAGTGAACTTAACGGAGTATGATCATCCCAGGATGGGTGCCTCGTCAAAACCTCGTTAGGTAGGAAAAATATAGTAGAAAAAATGCTCATAATTGTAGGAAAAAGAATACATTAAGAGCAAGTGAGTATGCTTTTGGATACTTCCCCTAAGTTAGACATAACTTCTAAATAAGAGAACTACATATAATTCAACTCAGATACTTTACGCACACCGATTCCTTGGACAAGTTTCTAAAAAGTAGACTTCGACAATGACTTGGTGAAGAGATTGGCCAGGTTAATGTTCTGATGTTGTTGTTGTTGGTGTGAATAAAAGAACTTCAGCGTTATGTGCTTAGTGTGGTTTCCCTGATGTATCTCTTCTTTAACTGCTTGATACATGCTGTATTGTCTTCAAAGATCATTGTAAGAAGGTCAACGATGGAAGTAAGACATAGTCCATTTGAGAACGTGCCCTATGTGGGTCAGACAGATATCCAACATCTGCGTAACCAACAAGGTGGGAATTAATTCGAGAACCCAGAAGGACGGCAACACTCCAAAGATTCACGGGTATAGAACAAACCCAAATCCGTCGTACCCTTGAGGTAGTGGAAAATGTCTTTAACCCCATTCCAGTGTCTGCATATGGGCACATTGTTGTATCTAACCCAAAGATTAACAGCGAAGGAGATGTCGGGTCTAGTGCATTAAGCCAAGTACAATAAAGCCCCAAATGCACTTAGGTATGGAACTTCAGGCTCTAAAATCTCTTCCTCATCCTCCTTTAGACGGAAGGCATCTCGTTTAGAATCTAGAGTCCAACGACTATATTAGTATTCGAAGGCTTCGCTTTATCCTTATTAAAACATCGCAACACCTTTTGGGTGTAGTTCGATTGATGTACTAGGATTCCATCCGAACAATGCTCATTCTCCAGGCCGAGGCAATATCAAGTTTCCTAAGCTCTTTCATCTCAAATTCTGATTTCAATTAAATGACAATTTCCTCAAGCTCTACGAGAGTTCTAATGAGGTTCATGCCATTGACATAAACTGTAATGATTGCAAATCTGGAATGTGACTTCTTGATGAACATGCATAGGCATAATTCATTGTTCACATAACCCTGACTTGTCAAACATTCACTCCGGCGGTTATACCACATCCGCTCGGATTGTTTCAATTTGTAGAGCGATCTCTTCAATCCAATCGAGAGAGTGTTTTGTGATCTAAAACTATTTGGACCAGTCAATGGAAGTCATTCTAGAACTTTCATGTAGATTTTCGTATCTAGATCCCTATAGAGATATGCGATTACCAGGTCCATAAGCTGCATATTTAGTTTTTCAGAAACTACCAAATTGATTAGGTAACGGAACGTTATAACATCCATTACGGTGGAATACGTCTTTGCATAATCAATCCTAAGGCGCTGAGAGAAGTCTTGCGCTACGAGGCGTGCTTTGTATCACACTATTTCATTCTTCTCATTATGCTTCCTCACGAAAACCCACTTGTAGCCAACGAGCTTCACACATGGTGGTGTAGGAACAATAGGTCCAAACACTTTACGTTTCATAAGCAAATCAAGTTTGACCTGGATTGCTTAATTCCAATTTGACCAATCTGTTCTACGTTGGCATTCATCAACGGAATGTGGTTTAATGTCATCGCTAAGCATGATGTCAGTAGCTACGGTGTACGCAAATGCATCGTCGACGATCATCTTATTCCAATTCCAAACTTCATCCAATACTACATAGTGGACCAAAATCTTGCGATTCTCGGAGGTTGGTTTGTCTGGTCTAAGACATCACCGTAATCAAGAATAACCTCACGTGTTGGAACTGATGAGTGATCGATGGTCAAATTCAAACTAGGGTCACTAGTTGGTACTGATTTCCTCTTCTAGGTTTGTGAATCCTTTGAACCAAAGGGTTTTCCATACTTCAGGGTCGGTGAAGATGATTGGCTAGCCGCCAATGTATCGAGCCATGTGGAAGGTGCAGCATTCCAACTTTTGAGGACAGTCCAACCTTCCCAGGCGTGAAGCTGGGTACATCTATCATTGCAGGTGCGTTTGTAGTAGGTATATGTGATTTTGTCACCTTAGCTAGATCATTAAAAATATATGGCATGCTTTGAGCAATGCTCTGAAGATCTATAATTTGTCGCACCTCAATTTTAGACTGGGCAGTGCAGGGATCTAAATGAGACATAATGGGAGCATACCACGATAATTTGCGGTGTTCTCCAGGAATGTTAGCATGTTTATCTCCACCTCACGCTGGGAAGATTGTCTTATCAAAGTGACAACCTGCAAAATGTATGGTAAAGAGATCTCCTGTTAGGGGTTCTAAATAGTGAACAATTGATGGTGAATCATAACCGACATAGATTCTTATTTTTCTCTGATGACCCATTTTGGTACATAGTGGCAGTGTTATTGGCACATAAACTGTGCACCCAAACACACGTAAATGTGAGACGTCAGACTCGTATGGTGAATGAGGTTGGGTAGCGATGGGCCTTAGGCTGACCAACATAGCTACGTGCAATATTGCATAGCCCTAGGTAGATACTAGTAGTTTGTTTCACATAACCAAAGTCCGAACTATCAATTGAAGGCTCTTTATGAAAGCTTCTGTCAGGCCATTTTGGGTGTGAACATGGGGTACATGATGTTCCACTTCAATCCCTATTGATATGAAATAATCGTCAAAAGTCTGTGACGTAAACTCTCCAGCGTTAGCCTGTCGAATCGACTTGATTAGATAATCAGGGTGATGAACGCTCAGCTTAATAATTTGTGCTAGGAGTTTCGCAAAAGCAGCGTTGTGTGTGGACAATAGGAAAACATATGACCATCGTGTCGATGCATCAACCAACACCATAAAGTATTTAAATGGTCTGCATGTTGGATGGATAGGTCCACAAATATCCCATTGAATCCTCTAAAGAAACATAGAAGGGTTGTGAATGATCTTTTTAATTGAGGGTTGAGTATTCAACATCCCCAAAGAACACGCTTTGCATGGCGGGAATCCAACGTTGGGAGGTAAATGATTCCCATGTGATGATTTGAGGATATGGCTCATCATGTCACGTCCGAGATGTTCCATAAGGCCATGCCAAAGCAGCAAAGTGCTCTGGAACTCAGGCATATGGCCGGCCATATGGTGGGCTTCTATGCCGCAAATGGTTATAATGTATAACCCACTCAGGAGATGTTCCGACTTCTCGTGAATAAGTTTCTGGCCATATTCTTACGAAGTGATACAAAGAATTTCAGAACCATTATCTTCAGTGGTTTCAATATGATATTGACTATCTCGAATATCTCTAAAATTCAGTAACGTTTTTCCAGAACGTGAAGAATAGAGGACATCTTTAATGGTTAAGATGGTACCATTAGACAACATGATACGGGCTTTTCCGTATCCGTCAATTAGGTTGGATGGGCCTGAGAGAGTTTTCAGATGTGCTTTCTTGGGTATAAAGTTAGTAAAATAGTGTCGCTCACGCAATATGGTGTGCGTGGTAGCACTATTAGCCAGACAACTAACTTCTCACTAGACGTACCTAGAAATAAATTGATTGAATTGGTCACATGTATAAATATAATTCCATTCATTCAATTAAGCAATTTGAGAAATAATATCCATAAAATAACAATCCATAATTCAAAACAAACCAAAACTAAACAAATTATTCCAATACTTAGAAAAATTGTCCAAAATTAAACCATAATCTGAAAATTTGGTGAACTTGTGTGCCCTATATTATTGTTGCAGGACAATATTGGTGGCATGGAAGGTTGAATAGGTCTTATCTAGGAGATCTTATTCAGTTAGTTCCACTTTACAGAACTTCAGCGGTGATCAAATTCTACAAACGTCAGAGTTGTTTTCATTCACCGACTTAAAGTCTTGAAAGCTAAGATGCTGCCATTCGTGCCTTACTTCAAGCAACTAGATGTCTTTCTAGTGATCGAAATGGTCAGCAAGAGTGAGTCAGAGGGTGCGTGGGTCCTCCTCAGTGAGGTACTCGGTATGCGGAGGAACATGGATGTGTCTTCGAATGAAGATCATTGCAGTAGCTTTCTAAGCTTCGTCGACAGGTTTGTCATTGATGAGTGCCTTGATGACGGCTTTAATACCCTTTGCAATATGATGAAGCTTCATGTCTTGAATCCACTTCAGGTAGCTTCTTCCAGATACTTCCAAATCGGTGAAATCGAGCTTGTTCAAGTTCGATATGTCCCTATAATGGAGGGTACCTAAAAAACGTGGTTAGTCATATGATAATCCATAGACATACATGGTAGAACATTCAAGTTCTATGTACATGTATTGGTTTAATTTATGCATGAAAGCTACAGGTTCCATGTGGTTTTGAATGAAAACTTCTAGTTTCAAATGAGCTAAATATGAGACTACAAGTTCAATTTAGTTTTATGAATGATTAGTTCATAAAGGAGAGGTTCTTGCAAGAAACACAGAATGCAATATGCTAATTTGAGTGTAGTCGATTTGAGTTTCTTCAGGAACTCAAGTGTGAAAGCTTCGGGACTATGAAAGAATGTCAACAGTTCAAAGTATAAAAATAAATTATTGAATTGATAATGTCCAAAAGTGATCTTCAAGCCAATAATTTTGGATTAATTATCAGATTAATGAACTGCAGGTCATTTTAATTAATTTAATAGATCAGGACCAAACAGGATCGATTGTGGAAGCAAAATAATAATAATAATCGGGTTAAAATTATTTAAAATGCCAAAAATTAGTGTTTGATTTGAAAAACCATAGCCCAATAGCATTTGGGCCTGGGTGCCGTGAGTAGGGTAAAGCCCTAAAGGCATATGGGTCTCAGATTTAGCTACATAGCAGCCTACATGTGGCTGCAAGCCATAAGCTGAGAGACTGGGCAACCCAGCAGCAGTAGTTGCTAGCGTTTTGGGTTGAGGGGTGGACATGGGGTAGGTCCAGCAAAAGCTAGTCGTGTGTTGGTCCATGAAGCCCAGTCGAAGCTAGGTTCAGGTCGGGGCGAGCTAAGCCCAGTAGCCAAAGTTATGGGCAAGCGGGCCGGGGCGCAGGACAAAGCCCATCAGTCTAATGCTACTTAGCAGGTTGGGCCGAGAATATTTGGACAGGTCCAAGGAAGGATGCAGGCTTTCGTTTGGAGGTGGGCTGGGCTTCGGGCCTGAGTTAAGCCAGCCAAGCCAAAGGCCTGGTGTGGCCGTGTGTTTGCAGCAAAGCCCAGAGGGCTATTGCCAAGGTCCAGACATTGGAATGACGTTGTCCTTGTGGCATGCTCGACACAGCTGGGCTACAAGCCAACGAGAATGACGGCGGTGGTGCAGCGGCTATGCCTCACAATTTTTGTTTTTTTTTTTTATTGAATTCTTTAGGGTTTGAAAAGCCTTAACATGCTTCTAATTTATTTATATGCTTTGACTCAAAAATTCCACATAGCAATATAATTGCGCAATGCATGAAACATATATATATATATATATTGACAAATATATGAAACATATACAATATATATTGTAAGAAAAATATAAACATAGAGCGGTTCATGCATTATAGGGAATATTTTTATGCTTCGTGGACGTTTCAAATATCTTCCTTTATTTTAAGCGTACCTAATTGTTAGAAAACAAATAAGAGCCTTTGAATTTTGTAGAAGATAGCCTCCTTTTACGATCCGTCAGTTCCCTAGCTTCTGGCAAGAGGGTGCTGATAACATGTTGTAGGCCTATTTAATTGAGCTATTCTAAGGAATAGATAGAGGGAAGTCCGGCAGCAGTGAGAAAGATTTAATTGTCAGGTGTGTGTTGTATTACCCCATTGTGCCTTTATTTATAGTAGTAGGATAGGTAAAATCCTTACCCTTTTATGATTACAACTCTAATAGGAATTAGACTACTAAAAGGAACATAAAACATATTCCTAGATACACTAGGATTTACACAATCACATTCCTATTCCAAATATGACTGCAACAGAGCTATTTTTTTATGTACTAATTGTTTTTATATTTCTTATTGTGTTCTACAGGAGTCTAGAAATCTATGACATTTTTACTTACAAAAAATAAGAAGTTGAATCATTTTAATTCTTGAGTTTCTTGCATTTACTAAAATATGGGTATGAGAATTAAAATATGGGGGAACTTTTCCCTGCATTTGATTACAAACAATGAATTGGAAAAGTGTAATCTTCCCCTTAAAATTAATCAAATACCTAAAACTCAAGAATCAAATCAACTGCGGGAGACTAGTTAATTTGATTCTCTTTTTCTTACTTTTCCTGCTTCTGAGTTCTAAATTTATATCCTCGTACGAATTGGTTATTAATGACAGAGGATTGAAGACCCGAACTCGTTAATTCATTGGTTTGGCTTTACAGGAAATCTGATGAAGGATATGTACTAAGCTCCATTTTGCTAGTCTTAATATAGCTTTCTGCGGTCATCAGTGTAACTTTAGAATTCACTCCCCTGACGGTTTTGTTTTGAGCATCTGCCCACACTTGCATGGAATAGGACAGTACCTTTGATTACCAATTATAAATTTGCATAAAAGAAAAACACTACCAATTATACATCAAACAAATCGCCTTTTAACGTTGTTTGTTAATAAATCCAACCCCAACAAAATTATTTTGACTCACTAAACAAATCGCTTAGTAATATTTTTTATTAACTACATATTGGTATACAAAAATATGGGTCAGCTACTGGTGTGATAGTGTGAGAGATTTCCTATTGGTTATACTATGACCAATACTAATCCTTATATAAATAAAATTTTTGCTCCTCTACTTAATAAAACATAGATTAATTGTTAAACCCGGACTCTTTTTATAAGATTAAACCAGGATATTAAATTCAAAGGAGTATCCCTTTTCCAAGAACATTCCATTAAGCTGCCAAACAAAATCAACTCTCCTTTTTTTTTTTTTTTTAAAAGGGGAATAAATTATAAAGAAGGTCCTTTATGGATCTTTAAACTTACATATCAAAGTAAATCCTACGCGTAACTATTTTAGAAAAATTAACTAAGTCTCTTCTGTCATATTGGTTTTTATGTAAGTATGCTTGAATTGTATATCGAGAAGTTGTCTTGAAAAATGTTTTATGTCTTGTATAAGAAAATGGATTCACCATGGAATTTGTAACTATTTTTGCAAAATTTGGATTAAGAATCTATGATCTTAAAGTCTCCTCCCACCACAACTTGTTTGCCTAAAACATTTGAAAATCCATAGAAATGAACCTGCAAGATTAGTTTGTCCAAAACAATTTCTAAACCAAAAATTTGCAGCAGCCTGACCATTAGCTTGAACTGATCCATTGAAGTTAATTTCATAGCTTCCGGCTAACAACATGTTTTGAGTTTCCCCATAATCAATAACTTTCAATATCTGCATAAGAAAACCCAACTTTCGCATGAATTTGAGACATAACCTACATTCCTAACAGCACGAGAAGGATTGCTATTTTTGTATAGAGTCTCATTGAAGTTTACTACCTTTAAAATAACAAAATTTCAACTGCTTTACAAGAAAAAGAAAAAAATATTAATCCGAAATTTTTTTATCTTCATCCTGTTAAAGATGGTAAGGGTCAAAGACAATAAACTTGTATTGACCATAGCAAGGGCCAAGCCAATGAACTTGGATTGCACAACTGATTCAACCAAGTTCTAGAATGAAAAACTTTTTATTGTAATTATTAATTTTCCATTCGTAAAAATTCTAGCATAGACACATGTATGTAACATCCCACATCGTTTAGGGGAGTAAATCTTATAAGCCTTATATGTATATTCTCATCTCTACCTAGCATGAGGCTTTTTGGGAGCTCACTGGCTTTGGGTTCCATTGGAACTTCAAAGTTAAGCGAGTTCGCATGAGAGCAATCCCAGGATGGGTGACCCACTGGGAAGTTGTCGTGTGAGTTATTAGAAACAAAACGGTGAGGGCATGATCGGAGCCCAAAGCGAACAACATCGTGCTACGGTGGAGTCAAGCCCGGGATGTGATGGGGGCCCGGGCCGGGATGTGACATGTATCTATTGTACTATATAAATGTTTTTTTTTTTTTTTGATCCAAAGTACCATATAAATGTTTTGTACCTAGTAATTTGTGAATCAAGAAAACACGATTCACCCAAATCCTTTTACATGGTACTAGAGAAACTCTCCTGCTGACCTACACAAAACCTAAAAAGTATCCAATCTCAGCCACCACCATTAGTGAAGAAACCAACACCAAGGGTGGAACACCAAGAAAGCCGTACAATCGTGATGTGAAGTGCGAAACATGCAACAAAGTCAGATCTAGCGGAATACAATATGGAAAGAAAGCTCCAAAGGAAATGATGTGACAAGCTTTTCGTACAAATATCATTTCCACTCACTTCGGATCAATGCAAGCAAATCATTGCTATGCTGAATAAGAGCAAACTCAAAGCTCGCAGCGTTAGTAACAACTTGAAATTGGTGCAAACCGGAATATTTTGTATATAAAAATGATAATGTGCTGGACTGATTAGTCAAACATGTTAATCAACTAAGATAGAATTGTTAGTTGATAAATCAAAGATTTAATAACCAATTTCAAATACTAAAAGTTATCCTAGTTAGTGAGATCTCAGTTCATTCCAAGTTATTAATGTGTCAAGTGAACAAGATTGTGAGCACATACTAATTAAATACTCAAGTGATACATGTAGCATGTAGTTATGTGACATATGTGGCACATTGTAAATAAATTTGAACACAAGATGTTTTTGGCCGGAAAAACCCACATCTCGATTAAAAAAACCGAGAACTCTCCACTTAGTCCAATCCATTAGTATAGTCAAGGTTCTTACACAGTAACATACAAAGCTCAATTCCTAGACCTAGTCTACAGAGTAGCTTTACCTTTATGCAACCTTACGCCACACAAGATGGATTCCTTCTATCTTCACGAAATGGCAGCTACTCCTGAGTTCTTCACCTTGTGTCACCAAAACCAGCACACGAACTATGCATATGATGACATGGCAATGATATGCAGATCTGGATTCAAATGTCTAGTCCGTTTCTGCAGTCAAACTATTGAAGGAAGAAACTTACGAGAATCCTAAAATGGGTCAGTTTAAAAGATTTGAACTAGAAACACTTGACCACAAATTTAATGCAAAACCAAAGACAATGTAACCTTATTCTTCAATGATTGGGTGTTTAATGCATGATAGAAGGTTTTGCAACTAGGGGTTCATAAATGAGGAGGAGGAAAAATAAAGGGTAAATTACGTTTTACTCCCTTAACTATTGGCTCAATTGCAACCTCATATAACATCTTTAAAACATTTCAATTTCATACATTTAGTTATATCTATTTTCATTTTCATACATCCATTAAAAATTTCTTAAATTAACTGTTAAGTAATGACATGGCAATTGTAAGGTCCACATTTGTGCTGACATGGTTGCCAACTTTATACTATGTGAATAAAAATAAATAAAAAATAGATTATTTAATAAAAAACCAATTTAAATTATAATTAAAAATTAAAAAAAATTGAAAAAGAGGATTTGGGCAAAGCTTGGCTTCTTCCGCCGCCGCCGCCTCCTCCTCGATTAGACTCCATCCCCATCTGCATGTTTGTCTCCAACAAGTCTATCAACAATCTCACAACTTGCTCGTAGCTCGGTCAGTTTCGTCACTCCTGAGTTCAATCTTCACATGACTTAGTAGGGCAAGAAGTAGATTTGGTGGCGGGGCTCCACCCGATTCAACCCCAGCACCTCGATTCCGTCCAACGAGGTGAATGTGGACAACCCCCATGCCTCGATGTTCTTGTGCTAGACCTTTTTGTGGTTCGCGACCGATGAGGTCGCGAAAGACTCGCCAAGACGGTGATTACCAGCGACGCTGAACAAGGAAAGATTGTTGCCAATGCAGGAAGCTATAGGCGCAAGAGGCCTCCGTGGCAGCATCGTTTGTGACAAAAGAAGTCAACGAAGAGGGAGAAGAAACGGGAAGTAATGTGTTGTCGAGAGAGATGGGTGCGGTGTTAGGGACGGCAGAGCTGATGAGGATGTTGTAGATAGGGATGGAGTCGAATCGAGGAGGAAGCAGCGGCAGAAGAAGCTTCCTAAACCAGATAAACACAAAGGAGATGTGATAGAGTCAAGGATGAGATGAGGTTACTGGGCCAAGCTCCCAGATCCCCTTTTCAATTTTTTTTTTAGTTTTTAATTATAATTTAAATTGATTTTATTAAATAATCCTATTTATTAATTTTTATTCACATGGTGCAAAGTTAACAACCATGTCAGCATAAATGTGAACCATATATTTGTCCATGTCATCATTTAACGGTTAACTTAATAGATTTTTTAATGCATGTATGAAACTGAAAAAAAAATATATAACTAAATGTATGAAATTGAAATATTTTAAAGATGTTGTATGAGGTTGCAATTGACTCCATACTTGAGGGAGTAAAATGTAATTTACCCAAAAATAAATGTTTTATCTCTCTCTAACTTCTCTATCTAAACAATATAATTTGAAACCCCAACCAAGAAAAGAAACCCTAGCCAATAATATAAGCAAAAAAGATGTTTCATTTCAACTAGCAAGGACAAGAGACATGTGGCACACTACAAAACAATCTGGGCAGATCTATGGCTACAAGCTGGTAACCAGCAAAAAAGGCGTCAGTCAGCCCATGTGGGCATGTTTTAATTTGCGTGCCCAACTTGTTGAAAATTCGTGTGCAAGCCTGACTAGACAACTAAGCTAGTCATAATGAAGCAGAATGTAGATTTAAAATGCATACATGAACAAACCTTTTGAAGTGAGATGCATCTCATCCTTGTACATTTCTTCACAGTAGACACAACCCATTAACAGAGAACAGCCTAAAGCTACATTGAGCATGTGGTACATTTACAATGTTGACAAGGAAAGCTAAACCAAAATGTCTAGACTTCACCTCTTTGGCTTTCCTTGACAAAATACCCCAAGCCTAAAGCTAATTTCACTCACCAACACTCAAGAAATGAATGAAGGACTGGATCTTGCAAATCAACAAATCTTGACAAGAACAACTGAAATATATAATGGGTGGCCAACTTGCAAGGTAATAAAATACAACTGAAAATTTCTCCCCCCATTTTGTCATGGTAAGATAAATACAAGGTAGAATATCACAATGCAAGAATAACAAAACCACAGTGGATAAAGAATGAGCAATATATCATATGAGCATGTCGAACAAAGTGAAGAAACAAGTAAACACATGTAAGTGATCCAACTCCTCCATAAATTATCCATGCAATGAAAATGAACTCCCTCGAAATTGATGCTTTTCATTTAAACATACTCCCACATAATTCTAAATCATGACTTCATTTATCTAATGAGGGACAGTGACTCAACAGAAAAAATGAGATGTTCGTAATCTCAAAAGCATTTCCAAAGTTAACCAAGCTTTTAATAATTCATTGACTTTAAGAAACAACACTTCCTACATAATATGGACAATGGACAAGATGCGCAAAAGGTAAGGCATAAACCTTGGAAGAAAAGCTAATTTTGGTGAAGAACTTTGAGCGAGGCACTAATTAGAGAAATGCTAAGGTCATTAGAATGAAGGTGAAATTTTACCGAATCACCATTGATATTTCAGATAATTTAATACATCACCTACTGTTTGGGCCCAAAATAATATTATTAGGTCGAGCTTAGGTTTGTGTTTGGTCCAATGCTCTTCCGAAAATATTATAGGCTGGCCAGGTTGTCATAAGCCGCCAATCAGGTCGGCCAAGTTCTATTGCAGGAATGAGTGATTTGGATAAATACGAGGGTTGAATCTTTATATTACCAAGAGTGTTAATGCTAAAGGCACTAGGAGTCAAAGAATGAATCTGGTTCATTATGAAGCGGGTTCAAAGTCCTAATTGAATTAGGACTAGCTGAGTCCTATTTAGATCAGGATAAGGAGTCCAAGTCCAGGTGTGGTTCTAACTCAACTAGGAACAGGTTCACTACTATAAATAGAAGAGGGAGTGCACCATTCAAGCCTATCCAATTTAACACACAAACTGCCCTGCATAAACTCTCACTCTACGCGAAACCTCTCAACAACCTTGAGATTTTTCTTTTCTTTTTCTACCAACACATCTTCAGTTTGGATAAACAGCACTGTTGCTGTAGAATTAGCCGACTGCGGAGCACCTTCAGTTTAGATAAACAGTATTGCGTTGAGGCTGACTGGTTATCTATCCAAGTCTCGGTCGAGAAGGATTTTTGAATGCTTATTGACAGAGGTCATCTCATTAGCCTTCTCGGCGAAGTAAAGTGTTACAGGTTATTACATTCGGCACATTGAAAGCTGAATTTGATATTGAACTTTGTAGAACTAGCAGCCTTGTCTTCAGGCTCTAGAACCCGAAGGCCGAGACGTGTTCCTTCCTCAGCCCAATCACAAGATCAAGAAGTCAGCAGCGCGCCCAACGCCACATCAAAATATTTATTCCTCGGTAGAACTCGACCGACGAGTTGGCATACCCCGCACATAACCAAAGGACGTAGTTAGCTTATTAATTACTCGACTTGTGTGCCACATAGGTTTGGTAGTTTTTAGGGTCAACAGCTACAAAGGGGGATCTTGAAGCACTACCTATGACATTGCATGGAAGGCTAAAATGAAGGGATTTTCTCATTTGATAATATATACTTTGTTTTGAAGACACCCCTTTCATATAACACTCTCCCATTTGAAATTTTGATTTGATTTTAGGGATAGGACAAAAAGAAGAGAATTGACACATGGTCCAAATTATAGAGTAAGTAAAGTCACGACCAATCAATTAGGACCAAAGCAACATTAAATTAAAAAACACCACTAGATTTGGATGATTGGAAAAATGATTTTTTAGAGACCATATGAAGGAATTGAGAGAACCTTTGACATCACAATGAAAAATTATCCAAGGCTAATCCATATGTTACTAACTATGTATGACAAATAAGAGATACATACAGAGAGCAAAATGAGATTATCTGATGAGATAACTGACCACACAAAAACATGCATAGAGACTAAACAAAATATTCAACTCTTGGAAGCAAGGCTGTACAACATATTTTATTCATATCACAAAGACCAATAGACCGTTTAAGATCTTCATACCTTCAATTATCTAGGGCTTTAGTGAAAATGTCAACTAGTTGTTTTTTAGTTGGCACAAAGGTTAAGGTAAGAATTTTACCTTCCATAAGATCTCTAATGAAATGATGCCTTATATCAATATATTTCGTTCTTGAATGATGGACCATGTTCTTGGAAATATCAATAAACAAGAAAAGTGGATTGAGAGATACCATAGTCACTAAGCATTTGCTTCATCCATATCAATTGAGTGTAAGAGCTACCAGCAACAACATATTCAGCCTTAACTGTAGGCAAAGAGACATAGATTTGCTTCTTGCTGTGCCAAGCCATCAGATTGTTTCCAAGATAGAAAGCTCCCCCAAAGGTACTATTTCGATCATCAATACACCCAGCCCAATCGGCATCACTGTATCCAACCAAATTGGTGTTGCTGTCATGCGTATATTGTAGCCCAAAATCAGTAGTTCCATCCACATATTTAATGATCTTCTTAACTGCCAATAGGTGAGACTCCTTAAGACAACTTTGAAACTGAGCACACACCCTAACTGTAAAGGCAATATCTGGTCTACTTGTAGTCAAATAGAGTAGGCTTCTAATCATGCTTTTATACAAGTTTGATCAACATCTTTGCCACTCAAGTCCTTGTGGATTTTGGCACAAGTACTCATTGGTGATCTAGCAACTTTTTATCCTTCAAGACCAAATTTCCTCACTCAATTCTTGGCATATTTGGCTTGAGAGATGAAAATGCTATCTTTTCTTGTTCTTGTAAACCCATTTTGTGCCAATAACATTAGTGTTCGATGGATGATCAACAAGGAACCAGACATCATTCTTATCAAACTGATTCAGCTCTTCCTGCATAGCCAAGATCCATTCTTCATCAGTTAAAACATCTTTAATATTCTTAGGCTCAATCTGGGAGACATAGCAAACATTTGCAACTTCATCAGCTATTTGCCTTTGAGTTCTAATGCTTTTGTCAATTGGACCCACAATTTCTTCATCAGGATGACCTTTGGCCCACTTCGGTTTATCCTTGAATAGGACATGAGAATCTTGATTAGTGCTTAATTCACTCTCATTGTCAGTTTCTGACACCACACTTGACTCAACATAAGTATAACTATTATCCTTAGAGGGAAATAACACATCATCATTTCCAGATGCCAAAGAGGGAGGGACATCAATGTCATTAATCTTGAGATTTATGGACTCTATGATAGTCTTTGTTCTCATATTGTAAACTTTATAAGCCTGGCTTGTGTTTTAGTACCCTAAAAGATTCCTTCATCACTCTTAGTATCAAATTTTACCAGAGGTTCTCGATCATGTAGAATGTAGCAAACACTCCCAAAGACTTTGAAATACTTTACCATTGGCTTCTTACCTCTCTAGAGTCCATAAGGTGTCACATTAGTGCCATGTCTGAGAAACACTCAATTTGATATGTAGCAACGGTGTTCATGGCCTTGACCCAAAAATGTTTTGCCAATATTTGACTCTTAAGTAGTACCCTAGTCATCTCTATCAAAACACAAATTTTCCTTTCCACTACACCATTTTGTTGAGGGGTGATTGGAGTAGAAAATTCATGCTTGATGTTGTTTGAGATTTATGGACTCTATGATAGTCATCCATAATTACCAAGATGTACTTCTTGGCACCAAGAGATAAAGTCTAAATTGGCCTAACAATATCCATATGAATTAATCGAAGTGGCTTGGTTGTTCCAATGTCAGTCACTTTCTTGTGAGCCATCTTAGATTGCTTTCCCAATTGGCATGATCTGCAAACATAGGAGTCAAAAACAGAAAAAAAGTGGCAGCCCCCTTATTATCTCATGTTTGGACAATTTCTTAAGGTCTTTGAAGTTCACATGTCCAAGTCTCTTATGCCAACATTAGTTTCATCAATAGCTTTATTACACTTGGAGTATGCAACAACTTTAGAGACATCAAGATGTAGCAACCGTCTCCAGATCTCGGGAGTACAATCAAATTATTTCCATGTTCATCCATAATCAGGCAATCTCTTTTAGAGAAGCACACTTCATCAGCTACATCATCACACAACTGGCTAATGCTAATGAGATTTGACTTTAACCCGTCAACATAGCGAACATTTTCAAGCTTCGGTAATCCAGGGATCTTGACATCACATTTCTCTGTGATATGAGACTTGTCCCCACTACCAAACACAACACCACCGTAAATAAGAGGAGCAAGAGATGAGAAAGCCTCATTGTCTCCAATCATGTGACAAAAGCACCCACTATCAAGATACCACACATTTGGTTTTGATAACTGATAGAGAATTTAGAACAACAAGGCACCTGTTGGAGACTTTCTGAACTCATTTGGAGTAAGGTCTCTTCTTCTCCATACTAGATGACTACACAAGTTGAGCAATTAGGTTGACTTCATTTAGTAGTCGATCCACCTGATTTTTCAAGGTATCATTCTTCCCAGAGTGAAGTTTCCTATACTTAGGACGAATGTGGCCTAATTCACCATAGTGATGACATGTGGGAATAAATCCAGAATTTGAGCTTGGATTGACATTAGGTGCCATAGGATAAGATTCTCTCACAAATCTTGATTTGGTATCCGTTGAGCTTGAGCCATTTTCATGAAGCCAATGCCACTTTTGTCACAATGAGGTTTCCCAAGACTTAGCATCTTGTCAATTTTTTCAGCCCCAATGGTAAGACGAATAACCTTGTCATTTGCCTCATTTAACTCAAGTAGCTATTTCAATTAGCCTTGTGATACATAATGTTATTTGCTTTCAAAAGAAGAAAATTCATAGGTTAAACTCTAGACATTCGATTTGCAATCTGCTTCTACCCTTGTGATCATAACATCAAGCTCTACAAAAGAAGGTAAGAATTCATAGCTCATTTTCAAATTCAAATTTTTTATTAATTGGGGATTTCATGTTAATAAGTTTAAAAATTCATGTTTAGAGTGCTGCATGGTTGAATTGAGAATTTTGGAAGTCTCAAGGCTGGTCAAAGAGCAATATTGAAGAATACAGAGGCAAAATTTTAGTTGATTTTGAGTTATGGAATTCAATTGTGCATTGGTTGTTAGATGGCATTTGGTATATGGCGAATGCCATGAATCGATTTCATGGAAAAGGCTAATTAAGCTGGGACTCAATATGAATAAATATTAGATTTGGTTATTTTGGGGCATACATCCACTGTGTTAGACGGAATTGTGAAGTTTTAGTATGTGTTGGTGCATGTGAAGTATGTAATGATATGTTTTTTTTTTTTTTATTTCCAGATTAGGCACTCCCTGTGGCTTAAGAGAGTTCAAATTATAAGAGTGAACACTTGTGGAAAAAGTTGGTAACTGAAGCTTGGAATACTAGGTAGGGGGAACTCATACCCTGATTAGTGGTTTTCGGTATGTATTATGTATGTAAATTTGATGTGTGCAAACTATGCATTGGATTTTTGGTTGTTAGAATTGCATGTTAGGAAAAAGATTTTTGATTTTTCTAGCATGTGATTTATGTTATTCTATATTATACTGACGACCTGAAAGTGAAGGGGGATGTGTTACTACCTTGGGCTCCGATCTCCTAAACCTCTGAAGGGTCCTATACAAACAGACTCGTACCATTAACCGTAAGGGGAGGGTACTTGTGTCTGTGTGGTATAGGTTTTAAGTGGACACTCTCACTACCCTATCTTCTGTTGGTATTATTTGAGATTATTTTTTTTAGGTATGGGTAGTTGGTCACGTGTTTAGTTGTCAAGAAAAAAAGATTTTAGGGATCCCACTATAGTTAAACTGTATGAGCATGTAATAAATTTTAGCTTAAGCCAAAGGTTTTTGTTGTGCAAATTGTTTCCTTTATACTTAGTACAAAAGTATATCTAGTTTCAAACCTAGCTAGGGTGCATCCAGAGGGGTGCAAAAGATTGTATGTGATGCTTACCCCCACATTTTCAGGTATGCGAGATTTAATGGAAGAGTTGGACTAAGGTGTGCAGTTGTAGCTTGTCAATCTCAAAGCTTTTGAGTCAAAAAATCAGCTTTTGAAATGTAAATATTGATTTTCTAGTTTCAATGAAAGATGTCTATGTGTAGCCTCTTTTGCTTGTGTATGTATTTATCTAAAACTTATTACTCCCTTGGCTTTTGTAAACTGAACTTTTGGGATTTCTTTTGTAAAAAGATTGCCTATGAAATGGTTTTAATGTTATGGCTTTTGCTTGAACTTTGGTATTTATTTTGTTAATAGTATTAGAGGCCTTGCATATCTTAAAGATACAAGAAAATTGTCATGTTTTGAGACGGAGCATGCAACTCTCATGCAAGATGGTGGAAGTAAATGGACAAACTTTACTTTTAAATATGTACTTTTATCCAGTAAAGTTCGTGATCGACTCAAGGTTGCACAAATGGGCTTGTTCGTGATTGAGCATCAGAAGAGTGGAAAGTTCATAAAGATGGTGGTCTAAGATACAAAGAAAGAACCTAAAGATAAAAGAGTTAGAGAACAAGTACTGAATGAAGCTCACAATACTTGATTTGCGATGCATCCAGGAAGCAATAAGATGTACCGAGATCTAAAGAGAATGTATTAGTGGAAAAGGATGAAGCGAGAGGTAGCCAATTATGCTCAATATGCCAACAAATGAAGATTGAACACCAAAGACCATTTGGTATGCTGCAACAATTAGCTATTCTAGAATGTAGTGGGAGTGCATTACGATGGACTTTATTACTGGTCTACCGAGCTCAAATAAAGGGCATAATGGAGGTTGGGTGATTGTAGACCTAACTTACCAAAAGTGCTCATTTCTTGTCCGTGAAGATGAATTCGCCTATCGACTACTTTGCTAAGCTCTATATTGAGTGGACTATTCGATTGCACGGAATCCCTAAAACAATAGTTTATGACTGAGAATTTCGATTTACTTTAATTTTTAGGAAAAGCTACAAGTGTAATTGGGTACTAAACTCAATTTGAGCACGGCATATCATTCACAAACTGATGGACAATCAGAAAGGGTCATCCAAATATTGGAAGATATGTTGAGAGCTTGTATTTTGGATTTTGGAGGAAAATGGAGTGTACATCTTCCACTTGCTGAATTTGTCTACAATAATAGTTACCAAAGTAGTATTGGTATGGCACCCTATGAGACTTTATATGGGAGACCTTGTCGATCACTGATTTGTTGGGTCGTGACAGCGTCGTGAATCTTAAAAACACATGAGAGTTGCATGCTCCGTCTCAGAACACGACAATTCTCTTGTATCTTTAAGATACGTAAGGCCATTAATATTATTAATAAAATAAATATCAGAGTTCAAGAAAAAGACATAACATTCAATCCATCTCATAAGCAACCTTTTTACAAAAGAAATCCCAAAAGTTCAATTTACAAAAGCCAAGGGAGTAATAAGTTTTAGATAAATATATGCATAAGCAAAAAAATGCTACACATAGACATCTTTCACTAAAACCAAAAAATCAATATTTACATTTCAAAAGCTAATTTTCTGACTCGAAAGAATTTGAGGTTGACAAGCTACAACCGCACACCTTAGTCCAACTTTTCCATTAAATCTTGCACAGCACATGAAAATGTAGGGGTGAGTATCACATACAATCATTTGCGCCCCCTCAGGAGGCACCCTAGCTAGGTGTGAAACTAGATATACCTTTGTACTACGTATAAAGGAAACAATTTGCACAACAAAAACTTGTGGCTTGAGTTAAAATTTATTTCATGCTCATGCAAGTTAACTATAGCGGGATCCCTAAAATCTTTTTGTCCTGACAACCAAACATGGCCAACTACCCACACCTAAAAAAACATATTCTCAAATAATACCAACAGAAGATAGGGTAATGACAGTGTCCACTTACAACCTATACCACATAGACACAAGTACCCTCCCTTTACGGTTAATGGTACGAGTCTATTTGTATAGGACCCTTTGGAGGTTTAGGGGAATTGATAGTCACACAACGCCCTTCACACTCAGGTCGTTAGTACAATATAGAATAATATAAATCACATGCTGGAAAAAACAAAACTCTTTTTCCTAACATGCAATTCTAACAACCAAAAATCCAATGCATAGTTTGCACGCATCAACATTTCCATACATAATACATACAGAAAACCATTAACCAGGGTGAGTCCCCCCTACCTGGTATTCCAAGCTTCAGGTACCAACTCTTTCCACTAGTGTTCACTCTTATAATTGAACTCATTTAAACAACAAGAGTGCCAAATCTAAAGAGAAAAGAAAAACATATCATTACACACTTCACATGCACCAACACATACTAATACTTCACAATTCTGTCTAACACAGTGCATGTATGTCCCAAAATAATCAAATTTAATATTTATTCATATTGAGTCCAAACTTAATTAGCCTTTTCCATGAAATCTTTCATGGCTTTAGTCATATACCAAATGCCATCTAATATCCAATGCACAATTGAATCCCATAACTCAAAATCAACTAAAATTTTACCAGCCTTGAGACTTCCAAAACTCTCAATTCAACCATGCAGCACTTCAAACATGAATTTTTAAACTTATTAACATGAAATCCCCAATTAATAAAAATTTTGAATCTGCAAATGAGCTCTGAATTCTTACCTTTGTTTGTAGAGCTCGACGTTGTGGTCACATGGGCGAAAACAGGTTGCAAATCGGATGTCTAGAGATTAACCTATGAATTTTCTTCTTTTGATACCTAAAGAAGAACCATGGCTATTTTTTCTTCCTTTCTGGTCTTTTGGAAACCTTGCACCAAAAATAAGAAGATGAAAGAATCCTCTTGAACTCACGTGTCTCCATTCATTTTGTCTCATTATTTTTTTTAACCCAGTAAAAACTTGACACACAACCCATTTTAATCCATCTAAATCTTTTCAAGTTTCATGTAAATAGATATATATTTCTGGGGTTTTACACTTTCGTTGCAAATGGGTTTATAAGATCAGGCATGACTCTGATGGCACCGTTGAGCTACAAAGCGTGTCTTGTTAAAGGGACGTTCGCTCTCGTTGCTAAATTAGTTACCTCTAGGTTACTCATTGTCATAGCTACCATCCAAGGATGACATCTCTTTCAACTTGACGTCAACAATGTCTTTCTTAATGGCGATCTTCTTAAGGATGTGCTTGCCACCTGAATTCAGATAAAAGGGGGAGACACGAGTTTACAAGCTTCAAAAGTCATTGTATGATCTTAAACAAGCCTTGAAACAGTGGTTTCTTAAACTCTCATCCACTTTCAAATCCACAGGCTACCAAAAATCCAAAGCTGATTTTCCTTATTCGCCTGGTTCAAGGGTAACAATTTTACTGCATTGCTTGTTTATGTCGATGATGTGATATTGGCTAGAAATGACATGAAGTGCATTAAAGAAACAAAGCGTTTTTAGGGGGAAGATTCAAACTTAAGGACCTGGGAAATTAAAATATTTCCTAGAAATCATAGTTGCAAGATCATGCTAGGGCATTACATTATCCCAACGCAAATATGCACTTAAAATATTACAGGATAACGGGTTTCTTGGAGTCAAGCATGCCTATATTCTAGGGATCAGAATCTAAATTTGACACAAATAGATGGTGCACTCCTAAAAGATCATTCCACGTATATAAGGCTCATTGACTGTTTGATATACTTGATGATCACAAGACCGGATTTGGTTTAGTTAGTGCATGTCCTAAGTCAATTTATGGACAAACCCAGGGTACCACACATAGATTCAACCCATCGTGTGCTGAGATACGTCAAGAGCACACCAGTACAAGGCATTTTCTTCTCCTCTACAAGCTTGTTACGATTGAGAGCTTTCTGTGATGCAGATTTGGTTAGTACATGGACACTAGAAGGTCCATGTCAGGCTATTGTACAATGATTGGTGATTCACAAGTTTCTTGGAGGTTTTAGAAACAAACTATATCATCGAGATGACAGTTGAAGCAGAGTATAGGGATATGACTTCCACATGTTGGGAATTGACTTGGTTGAAATACGTCCTCAATGACTTGGGAGTTAAGGATCCCCAAGCAGCCATATTGTACTGCGATAACTAAGCAGCGCTTCACATTGCATTCAATCCCTTTTTCCATGAGCGAAAAAAAACATATAGAAATACATTGTCATGTAGTTAGAGAAAAGCTGCAAGAAGGCGTGGTCTGCACCGTGCATATGAACACACTTCAACAATTCCAAATATGCGTTTGGTATTTATTGAAATTAAGTTACCTACTTAATTCTTATAATATTGATACAGTAACCAAATACATAATAGAGATATGAAAGGAAAGAGTGGTGTCCACATTCACAAAAAACTGAAAGCTATATATTTGTTTCCTTCCCAATTTGTTCAAACGAATGGGGGATCTTATGAACGAGAAAGAGTGTCAAGGAAAAACAGTATGAAAAGAAAGATTGAGATAGTTGTTTAAATGAGTAGAAAAATCATCAAAGGCCTGAACTGAGAAAACTACAAAGATTTCGCAAAAGTTAATTTAATCACCGTACAAATACGAACAATAATAATAGTGTCTAGGGTTTTGTTTTGCTTACCTATGAAGATTCAAGAGACTAATAACTTGATTGGTGTAGAATGCATCAAATTTTGTATCCGCCTAGAATAGTAAGTAGTGAAGGAGCTAGAACAACGTTCAAACTGAAGTTATCTCTTCCTCACTCTCACATTTCTTGGGCGTTCTTCGCTGTGGGACACACACACACAAGGTTCTAAAAGACGTTAGGCGCTAGTCGGGCAATGAGTTGGGGCCTGCCTAGGCAGGCGCTTAAGCGGACTAGGCGGATTTAAGTAAATCTATTATATTTTGTATAAATAAATGTCTGTTTATAATTAAAATATAAATAATTTCATTATAAACTAAAAAATAGAATGACATATATATTAGTAAGTATTGGAACATAATGAAAACATGTGTATTCATTTAAGTATTCAACAAGTCTCTTACAATTTTTTGAAAAATAAAATAAAATGCAAAATAAAGGTTATCTATTTTCTGTCTAAGTGAGTCGTAACCTAAGCGGGTGCCTATACGGGTCTAGGCGGGTGCCTAAGCAGGTCTAGGCACCCTTTCTTAATTTTCAAACGCCTAGGTATTAATCAGGGTAGTGGCCAACCGTCTAGCGCCTAGACGGCGCTAGGCGAGGATTTTTAGAACAATGCACACACACACATTTTTTTTTATTATAAAAATGGGGATTAGTTGTGGAGTCCACATCACATCAAACTTTAACAATTCAAACCGTTTATTTTTCAAGTTGCACCTCATAGATCATACTTGCAAAGTATTAGCTAAATCGGAAATGTTTAAGACATTTAATTGAGTTCAAAAAAATTAACTTTGTTATATAAGAAATAATGAAATTTTATCTTGATAATTAAATAGGGAAATAGTTTCGGACTGAATTGAATTTTTGTAAGGATGATCTATGAAACGAGACTTACAAAATAGACAATTCAGATCGTTAAAGTTCGATGTGGAGTGAGCTCCACACCTAATCCCCATTTTTTTTTAAATGAGAATCCCTTTACATAAAGGGCCTGTAGACACACATATACATATACATATACTAGCCTCTCCGCATGCTCTCACGCGCATGCGAGAGGCATTTTTGCATCACGGTGGCTACGCGCCCCAAAGATGTGTTGCTTTAGATATTCTTATATTTCTTAAGTGATTACTGAAAATAAATAGGATCTCATTGCCAAAGGAGATGGCCTCGTCCAACTATTTAGGCAAAAACTTATACTGTAATTGAAATCGAGAGAAGATAATGAAATTTAAACATACTTTCAATGGACTCATGATTTTGCATCTTCATACAAACTACAAAGCCTTTTTTTTTTTTCCTTCATAAAAAGATAATAAAATTTCCTGTATTGGCTTTCTTTTCTCTAGGAACCATGAAGTGAAACATTGTTTTTATCTATTTTGAAATTTATTGACCTGCAATTGCAATATATGAAGAACCAATTTTATCAGAATCATATTATTGCATTTCTTAATAGAAAAACCAACACAAAGTAAAGGGATTCGAAAGGGAAAAAGAATGTATCAACCAAGCTAAGTTGGAACATGTCGTTACAGCCATAATCATCTAACTCATCGATCAGAAAGCATACATCAGTACTCTCACATCCCAAACCCAAGTAAATAATCCATAGAAAGCAAACCGAATAATCTCCCATAAAAATTGAAATTAGAAGACAAATAAAAATAAAAAATAAGAGACGTTGGGACTGAACTCCACACACACCTTGTGCAACTATTACAGATAAAGGACTATGATTTGAAGAAGTATGGTTCTTTCTCAAGTTGTTCCAGGGCCTCATGTGATCTTTTATTGCCTCAATCCTTGTTTTTAAATATGAGAAGAAGAAAAAAAGAATCAACTGCATAACCATTTTGTGAACACTAATTGCACTGTATGGTGCTAAAACAGTGTTCTTTGCTGTATTTACAAATTGAATGAACTCATGCAGGTTCTGTACCAAGAAAGGAGAGAGAAATCGAAACATTAGATTTATATTGTGGCTTTTATTGTGATGGAAGGGATCATCACAATAGCACATCTGTTGCAATTATATATATAGATGGTATTAACATAAAAAGGAAAATGTCGCAATTCCTACCAAATTAAAGAAAAGAACTAAACTAATGATAATAAAAATCGATTAAAACATAAATCAGAAACACCTTTTTCGTTCAATGTGATAATATTGTTGCAACACAAAAAGGTTGGAAATTAAGTGATTAAGGTTGTCAAAATAAATAACACAAATAATTAGACTGAAATTATGACAATGAACAATGTTATGAAGAAGGGGCATTTTAAAGGTTGATTGGCTAATTAGGGTTGTTTTAACTCTCTTCAATAGGTTTCAACCTGAACTTCCTTTGCGAGGGCGAGATGCATGATCCATTAATCCTCACAGAGATTCGCAACTAAATGTGGCTTTATTATTATTGTCATCATCTCCACTGTCTTCTTGAGGACTACTTTTGCTGCTTCAAATGTCGGAAACACGAAATTCCTTAACTCCTGTCAACAAAATTAAAGCAGAACTTATTATAGAATTTGGGAAGAGAATACTTACACAGTTAAAGCAGAACTTATAGAGCTTATAGAACTTTAAGAACTAATAGGAGGAAAGTCTGAGACATACCTGTAGGAATTACCCACCCATAGAGGGATTGAAATTTGTTTAGTTTCATTTTCCCTCGCGAATTGAACGTTTCTTTTATGATGTTGTGTTTGAGAAAAGCATGAATGGGAAGAGTAGTAGTTTTTCAGTTCTCCATTGAAAACGTGTTTCATATTTCTGAGAGTGGGAGAGTGGGAATGTACGTGGATAACTGCCCTGCGGTCTCATACTCCTATTAAAATGCTCTTAGTTGTGTTAATTTCTTTTTTTTTTCCTTCTATTTTTAATTGATTTTTTTTCATTAAAGTGCTGATTTTTGTTTTTATTAAAATGTTTTCATTAAAGTGCTGATTTTCCTTTTCTTTTTTTCTATTTTTAATTACATTTTTCTTTGTTTTACTGTTTAAACCGCAAAACTGCTAAATTTTAAAGGATAAATATAATGATTTTTTTTTTAATTTATTCTTTTCCAAAGCATTTTTTTTTGTTCGGTTATGGTTTTTTTTTTACCAATTTGTCCTAGTTTTTTGAACTTTAGAAGGTTTGATTATGAAGACAAGAAAGGGGCTTTCTTGGCATTTTGAAGTACTTGAAATTATGACGTTCATTTTGAACTCAAAATTGAAGAAACACAAACACATTTGTAACTTCTACGCATGTTATATTATGCAACATATACGTGCAAATATATTCTAACCCTTGCACTATGTTGTTGCCCGCACAAAATAAGAAAAAAGACTAATGTGTTGCTCACTATAGTTTAATTAAATTGATGATACACATTTGAGGACATGATTTTAAGGATAGTATCACTTTCATATGTTAGTTAACTGCTATAGTAATTTTTTCCCTTATGTGCTCATTCCCTTTGTCAAATAAATTATTGTATTTATTTATTTATGTAGGAATACAAAAGGTTTTCAACTGGAGTTCAACATATCAAGTATGGAGATAAATGATAGGAGCAATATAGCACAAGTTGTCATCTTCTTAAATAAATTGTTCTCAATGTTAGGATGTCTTTTTCCTCCGTTTGGGGTTTTGTCCTACTTGGTATGAACAATGTTTCAATTCTATCAAATATTCTCCCTCAACTTCTGCAAACTTTGAATTGCTCTCTGTATTATGTGACATGATGATCATGTTTCTTTAATGTTTCTAATAAGTCTCATAAAGAAAGAAAATAATGAAATACAAACAAGTGAAGCAATTCACACAGATAAATATGTTTAAAATGTTAGTTAGACGCAGCGCACCGTGATTAAAAAAATGCATTTTGCAATCATTTTGTGTCAAGGCCTTGAAATTGTATAATTGTTCAAGATTATTGTGTTACCGTATGAGGCCTCAACATTACAGGGCCTTGAAATTCTCTCTTTCCCTTTTGGTTTTTGACATATTGTATTAGATTTATTGTTATTCGTTTGATGAAGTTCTTGATTCAAGAGCATATATATTTTTCAGTTTCTACTATTTGGCGTTTGTTGAGTTTTAAGTCTGAGTTGTTGTCATGTTTGTGTGTTTCTAAATTTCTTTCAATAGCTTACTTTTAGTTTGCTTTGTATATATTTCTTCCGAGCAATTTTTCAAGTATTTTTCGAGTTGCATTCATACGAGCTATACAAAAAGGATAGTTATTTGAGAAAATTTGAAGAGAAGAGCGTCCTAAATTATAGTACAACGTCTACTATTGTAAAAGAAGCCGACATATTTGAGCTTTCTATTTTTCCTATTATAGGCTGCATAATGAAAGGGATTGACTGCCTTTGGTGCTAATATTTATGGTGTCGGTGTTGTAGTGTAAACAAAAAAAGAATTTTAATTTTCTCTACCAAATACTATGATGAATCCTATGTCAAATGATGTGTATGGTTTTGAGATATGTAAAAGATCTGTTGTGGTACATATCTTTATTTGACTATTTTGCCTGGTAGGTAACTATGATCTTCATGCTTATTGTTTTGTGTGGATTGTTAGAAAATACTCCAAACAGTGAGCAAGTTTTATTCAATATTGAATTTGTTAAAAGAAGAAGAGAATGCATTTTCCTCAATAGAATGCAAATTTCATTCAACTTGGAGAAATACTATTTGACCACTCAGACTTAATTAGTTTGTTTGTAACTTAAAAAAATAGTGACACTATTAATATCTAAACCAAATGAACAATGAGCAATGACTTTTTGAGTAATCTGAGAATTAAAGGATCCTCAAATTACACATTTTAGTTCATCTTTTGGCAATGAGCAATGCAATCCTGCAAGTGGCCCCTTTACCACAATGGTGGAAAAATGTTGACCCCTTGCATGAAGGCATGGGTTCAAATTTCGTAGGTGGCTAATCTAACAAAATCTATCATTTGACCAAAAAAAAAAAAAAAAAAAAAAAGAGCAATATAGTCCTAGGCCAAAACAATGAGAGTTGCTGCACGCACTTCATTTGCAATTTAGGGGAAAGAATCTAATCCCCTTTTGAGAGAGTCTCTTGATTTCAATTACATTTTAAGTTTTTCCCTAAATAGTTGGATGAGGCCATCTCCTTTGGCAATGACATCCTATCTATTTTTAGTCATCACTTAAGAAATATAAGAATATCTAAAGGAACACATTTTTGGTGTGCATAGCACCCATGATGTAAAAATACCTCTCGCATGCGCGTGAGCGCGTGCGAAGAGGCTAGTACATATATATATATATATATGTGTGTGTGTGTGTCTATATATAATAAATATATATATATATATATAATATTCGGACTGAAACCTTAAGATTGATTCAACGTGGCCATTTCTGGCAGGAGAAAAAAAGAAGTCGGGCTTTGGACAAATTTAATTTCAACTTCCTTACCTAATTCCTTTAGATTACACAGAAAGAGTTAATATAATAATTGGAAAAAACAAAAATTAACAAAGAAACCCCGTCCACACGTTAATTAACATTGGAAAAATGTATAATATATGTGGATTCCATTACTATAAAAAAAACACACCTGATGAAAAATTCAAAAATAGACCTGGACGATCATTGATTCATCTTGGCGAAACAGAAAGTTATTTTATTGTTATTTTATTCAAAAGAGAAGGCCAAACCCTGTTTTTCTTCACTCAAACCCACACTTTCTCTGCAGAATGGCAACTATATTTTTGAATTCAGTTCGTTAATTATACGACTAACCCGTTTTAACTTTTAACCCTAAACCCTAAAAACAAGGGAAAAAAACCAAATAAAAAGTTAGGTGACAAAATGTTGCTGCTAATTTGATTCCTGCATGTTGGGAGCAAATTTGAGGTGTAAAATTTAAGAAGAATACAGAAACTATGTGCATTAATTAGCTGCAGAGTAAAAAAAACTCATCATATCATCCAAGTCCAGTCCATCATATCATGATAAACTATGAATCATTGGCACATCATTAAAAAATTAGATCGAACCAAAATTCTCCACCAAGAAGAATTACACAATAAGAATGAAATATGATAACACACCTGTACATATGAACAATTAATTAGTAGCATAACTGAATTAAGTCAGAAACCCAATTGGAAACTAGACATCGACTTTTTTTTTCCCTTGCAAACTGAACATCTCAAAAGGCAGCGAATTAAACTCAAAGAAACTAAAGCTAAGCCAGATTTTATATTGTAACATCCACAGAAACACACCCCCAAAGTTTCTGTCCGTCTTTAAGATCTTAATTCACATCTCTCACTTTTTAATCTTGTTTGTAAAATTTATATTTCAATACAACAAAATACAAATCCTCCCACCTCTTCAGTTTCTTCTCACTTTTTCTAGAAAGGTAGTCTTGAATGCGCCCAATTAGCATAAGCCTCATGCCCAAGCTGTCCATGGCCACCATTAGGGATCAGATTTGGAGGCAGATGATGGCTGAAAATATTTGGAAGTCCAGATGAAGGATCAGGGAGTTGCTGCTGCTGCTGATGATGATGCCTCCCACTCCCCAGCTGGGTTCCACTGCTCCCACCACCAGTTGGGGAACCTCCATTATTATGGCCTCCTCCACCTCCTTCACCCTCCTCATCCTCCTCAAGAGGCAACCTCTCATAAGTAGCATTTGCAAATGTTGCTGCCACCACCATCACTGGCCCTGCTGCCACTAGTGACCCCATCACACTGCCCCCAACCACCTGCCCCTGCCCGCCGGCTAAGTAAACCGTCAGCCCAGTAGACCCGGGAAGGGCGGGACCAGGAAGGAACGCCCCACTCAGAGACAAAATCTCAAACCGCCCATGAAGCGCCACCACAGCTCCAGGAGCCGCAGGTTGTCTGAGGGTTACGTTGGCGACTGAGCCACTCCCGCTAAGAATACACATGCCTCGCTGCCGCCGCCTAGCAAACTGCGCCACGCTCTCCGCCACGTCAGTGCCACTGGCCACCTCCATGACATGGCTGCGGAGGGAGTTGGGGCTGTCCTGGGTGATGAAGATGGGAGGTTTGGGCTTGTTTTTGGATCCTGGAGGGCGGCCTCTTGGCCGGCGGGATCCAATCTCGACCGCACCTTCTTTGGGCTCAGTATGGTCTCTGTCGTCATCTTCGTCTCTGCCGCTGTTTTCGTTTATGGAGATTTCAAGGCCGCGCTGCTTGTTCAGCGTTGGTGAATTGGTGGCTACCGGATCCATGCCCGGTAGCCCCAAATTACCATTCCACCAGGGGTTCGCCAGAGTGGCAATTGATGATCAAATTCAGGGAAAGTATAACAAGGAGGAAATTAAAACTAAAGAAGACTATATAAAGACAAGCTCGTCAATTTGCCCTATTTAACTTGTTTCACAGTTTGAGATCACCAAGTCAAAGCTGTAAGATGCAAACAGCTCATCAAGACAAAAAAAAAAAAAAAAAAAAAAAAAAAAAAAGGAAAAACAAGAAGCAAAGGAAGCTTGGGCAACCTAGTTGGAGAGAGTAGTAGAAGTTGATCAGAGAACTTGGGGAGAAGAGAGAGAATTAGATTGAATTAATTGGTGATGTGAGGAACCCATTAGAGATTGAGTTACACAGGTGATGAAGTGTAGGCCAAAGATGATCAGACGATGGAGACGATGGAGAAGTGGTGAGATGAGATTAGTGGAGAGAATATGGAACAGATGCAAAAATCCGTAAGCTTGATTGATAGAATCAATTAACAAAGAAGAAAGAGAATATTGAATAAAATTAAGAAAGCGCAGTAATACTAATACTAGCTCGCAGAAGGAAAAGACTGAAACGAAATTAAGTGAGTATATATAAAAATATACAAGTAGAGAAAACTAATTCAAAATTACGAAGTGTTTATGGGGTTTGGTGTTTAATAAGCAAAGCTCTGTTATGATTTGGAGAGCTGAGGGAGGTTATACCCTTTTTTTCTTTCCCTCGATCTCTCTTGATCTCTCTTTAATCTCTCTCTCGCTCTCTTGATCTCTCTTTAATCTCTCTCTCTCTCTCTCTCTCTCTCTCTCTCTCTCTCTTTCTTTGTCTATATATATAAAAGAAGAAGATTAGTTTGGTGGCTGGCGGGTGCTTTTTTTTGGAGGAGAAGGAAGAGAAGGAGGGGTCTTGGGAAGGGTTAGGGTTTCGTGGGGTCGCGTGCGCGTGGGGAGGTGGCCATGATCACGTCGTTGTCTTGGGCCCAACATACATGTCAATCACCCCTAATTGTGTGTTTTGTCTGTGAGTGTGTGTCCGTGTGCCTTACAGTACTACTACTGCTACTTGTTACTACCAGATGCTCACAACCTTTCCCCATGGCCTTCCTTTTTCCAGTTTTAATGTACAGTCTTTTTTTTTTCCTAAAATAGATCGTAACCCATGTTTTCTTTTGTTAGACACACAAACAGAAAAAGGATGGTATTCATATGATTATTTTGTAGGAAATAAGGATAATATTATAATCCATAAATTCGTTATTTGTCCCTCTTTGACCAAAACTAAAGAAAAAAATTAATTATTTGACTCCTATTGTGCAACTTTTCTAAAATCAAAGTATTGGGGTTGTGTGACTCAATACAAGTCATAAATGTAGATCAAACAAGTCCCGCAAAAATTACAATATCAAAAACTTTGAGAGATAAAACCCCACATCTTTATAAGCCTATCAGGCGTGACCCAACATGCATTGTATTTGAACGGATAAATTGGTAACTGTTACCGCCCCTAAGGAACGGAATTACCATCGCCTTCCTCAAAGTTAAGATTGGATTTCTCTTAACGCGTTCTTTTCTATTTGATCATAAAATATGATCACCAAAGTCCTCTGTTTTAAGAACGATATAATATTTATTCTAAAGAATTACAATGTCCAACGAATATAACATGAAAAACAAATGGTACTTTGCCCTAATTGCAAGAGACGTCAGTACAAAGAGGAAATTTGACACTGAATATGGACAAAACCTTCTGATTGACCGATCCAACATAATCAACCCAATCGACCGCAAAGCTAAAATGATATGAAGAAAACCATTCAGCCAAAAAAAAAAAAAAAAAAAAAAAAAAAAAAAAAAAACAGACCTACTTTAGCCACCAAGATAAATTGGTTGCATAACGGCATAAGAGGTAGATCCACACTAAAAGCTGATTAAAATCTCCTAGAGAGACACAACAAACTCAAATTGAGTTTCATCAATTACTCAGAAATTATATCAAAACTAAAAATATCTATGCAATTGCATTGAGTTCTATAACTCCTCCACTAGTTAAAGTGTCGCATAGAGTTGCATAAATTACTCAGAAAATAGATCAAAACTAAAAATTCCTTAAAACACTCTCAACTTTAATTGTTGAACCCCGTTGACTCTAAAAATTATAAAACCTACGTGACACGCAAGCCAAGTAACTATGAGTTAACTACGTCCTTTTGTATATCCGGATGTGCCAACTCACAACCGAATTTGGTCAGGTGAGTAGAATAGATATGGTGGTGGTATTGAATGCACTGCTGACTTCTACACTTGAATGACTATGGTCGAGGAAAGAATGCGTCATGGCCTTGGGTTCTAGAACATAAAGGCAGGGTTGTTAGATCACTGCAAAGTTCAATAAATGGTTCGGCTTTCAATGTGCCGAAACAAAGTAAACTAGTAACACCTCGCTTTCCTGGGAAGCTAATGAAGTGACCTCTTTAGGAAAAAAGAATTAGAAACTCTTCACCAACCGAGACTTGGATAAATAACCAACTGATTAAAAGCAGTTTTGTTAATCCAAACTGAAGATGCTTCTCGACCACTTGATTCTACTGCTCTAATGATGTTTATCTAAACTGAAAATGTTGCCGGTTCCGAACACAGTGCTTTTAATTCAATTTGAAGGTGTGTTGACGAGAGGATTAGGATAGTTATTATTTTTCTCTAGGGTGACAAAAGGGTTTTGCGTAGAGCGTGTAAGTTGTTTGTTAAGTTGAAGGAGGCTTTCTACATTGATGCCCAAGTCTGCCAAGTCCTAAAGTTCTGATCATATTCTAATTTCTCAACATATGCTCTGAATATACTCGGAATTATTCTCAGTGGAACTCTATTAGGTCTCGCCTTCTTCGACTCAAACTAAGACTTTGAACCGAGTCCTATTGTACAATTAATTCATACACCATCCAAAAGCCAATCCTGAACCTGATGCACTTTCAAGATGATTGTCAATAACCCCTCAAATAATACTATGATTATCAAAACCATAATAATATCTAAGAAAGTTATTAAAAATCATCTTGATCTTCTTTTAATCTGGCGGCTCCAAACCTATGGGCCGAGTGCAAAATCGGATATATAAGCATTGCCTTCCCAGTTTCTTTGAGCTTAGACCCACATGTCGAATGGTCAAGAAAGTAATCTTGTCTAGCTGATCACCGAACAAAACATCTATATTTTTATGAAATATCGTCTTGTGCAGTCGAATGAAATTTCTGATGTTCGGTGAGACAATCACATAAATTGTTTCAGTGGAATTAGGCATAAAGTTAAATATGAAATTTTTGGCCGAATTAACTTAAATATGGTCTTTTGGCCGAATTAGATATGAAATTTTCAGCCGAATCAACCAACTATTTTACATGAAGGCTTACTGAATGTAATGAATGGGTGACCATAAAATTGCACTAATTTCTACTTCATTTTTTCTCACTGCAAACAGCGGTTTGTTGCCTCCTTCTATGCTCAAGTATAGGCCTAAACAGTCAAATAATTAAGAAAATAACATTTTGCTAGCAAACGAAAACAACAGTGGCTTAACCATGATTAAGAGGAGGACAATGATGCTTTACTCCAAGCCCAGACCATGTATCATTGTCTTCAATAAATTTTGTTACAGACCCAATGCGTAATAACAAGGAATTTTATTATTCATTGGAACATGCCTCTGACAAATCATTTTCTGAATCAATTTTTACAGTTGGCTTAGAGACTTCAATTTCTTCTTATAGGCTGATGCGAAATATATTAAGCACACAAATTAAACCCTCTTCTGACAATTGTAGCAAAGTATGTAAGTAGGGATCGTTCAAAACCGGGGATTAGGAGGGATTGCTAAACTCTTGAAAACTGACCTAAGAACTCCAAAACAAAGTTAAAAACACTAATTTGGACTCAAAGAATGAAAAACCAAAGTTAAAACACTAAAACAAAACAAAAACTCAAAACAGCAACTAGAAGACTCAAAACTGCCTAAAAACCACTTTCTGGGCAGTTTTGAGCACCTACACTAATTTGGACGAAACTGGTTGAAAACTTGACTCAAAACACTTAAAAACATGAACCAAAACAATTTCTAACTAAATTGAGACTTCAAAGTAAAGGGGGATTTGATTTGGACGAAATTAAAGTTGAGAAAACAGATTGCAAAGTAAAACTGATTTTGAAACGTTTTTGGGGTTTTTAATGGATGATGGACTAGTTAGGGGTTCTTTCTCCACACATGACAAGTATGCAAATGACTCGATTTCCAGTTATTCCTTCATAGAATTATGAATGACAATGCCCCAAATTAACCGTGACATCACTAGTTAATTCTCAAGTTTTCCTTGTGTTATTGAATTGGATGACATCATACGACAACCCAAAGCATTCTTCAAAAGTTCCTTACATGACATCATAATAAAGATACAATCAAAGATCATTACGTTCAATGAAAACTATAAGCATTGACAAAGCACTTGTGACTATGACATCATGACACTTATGCTAGGAATTGAACTTAACGCGATTGTGACTAGCAACCTTCACTACTTGTGAATATAAGTGTGTGACAATTATGTGAAACAAACTTATATTCTAGCATCATATTCATGCAAGCCAATTAAGTGTCGACCCCTAATTAACAAACACAAATACGTTATTACTCGCACAGTTAAGCCAATTGCATTTACAATTCAAGAACTCATAACTGGAATTTATCAAATCAACTTGCACACATAGTTATGGCTTCGAAATCACCCCTAACCAATAGGGGTTTAGCCACTCATGTTCATAGCAAAATGAAAGGAAAATAAATTAAACATTGAAATCATAAAACGAATTACACCTAGAATGCACCAACGACGAAGCTTGAGCATCCAAGAGTCCTTCCTTCTTTCTCCTTGCTACGGCACAAAGGTGGATGGGATGGTTGGGATGTGTTTTAGGATCAGGTATTATGGAATTGGATGGAGGATAGGCACGGCAAGGTGTAGTGTTGGCTGGAATTGTGTTTCTAGGATTTTAGGATGTGTAGAATGGTGTGGCTAGATGAATGGACGAAAACTGGGTGAATGAGTGATCCCCTTTCAGGATTACAAGGATATATATACATGAAACACTTAAGGGATACAAGTGTGTAGCTTGGACAAGGTAGGAGACAAGGTAGGACGGCTAGTGACAAGCTAGGACGGCTAGTGACAAGCTAGGACGGCTAGTGACAAGCTAGGACGGCTAGAAGACAAGGTAGGATGGCTAGTGACAAGTTAGGACGGCTAGGAGACAAGGTAGGACGGCTAGGAGACAAGGTAGGACGGCTAGGAGACAAGGTAGGACGGCTAGTGACAAGCTAGGACGGCTAGGAGACAAGGTAGGACGGCTAGTGACAAGCTTATTCCTTCCTCTTCTTATCACATTTCTAGCCTCTTGAAGTCAAAATTCGTCCATCCATGTTAGCCCAAATGTAAGCTATCCACATAGTGTCCAAAATTGCTCCAAAATGCACCAAAATGCCCTTTCTTGATACTTTACCCTATAGGTCCTACAAACACACGAAATTGAGTTGTAATGCGACATTAACTAAGAAATAATAGCATAAATGCACAAGAATAAGCTAGTTAAGTCGCCTAAATATGCTCCTATCAAATTCCCCCACACTTATCTTTTGCTAGTCCTCGAGCAAAACAAACAAACAAAAGAAACAAAACATATAATCTAAACCTTCCAACATTCGTCTCAGGGATTTCCAATGAAACATGACATGTCAAAGATCACCACTCACATAGATTTAAGCAATCCTTACCCTCGAGCATACTTAATCATAGTCACAATTCACTAGCTCGCATTTAATCAATTAAAACCACATTTTGAATGCAGTAGCATGCCTTAGAGAATTCCCTCAATTCCTTACCGGATATACTCTCTGTTTTCACTCAGATTTTCTAACTACACTCCCTACACTAGGTATATGTGAGAAGATTGATGTAAACATGTAGACGAACACTCACATTTGTTATAACAAGGAAAGCATTTTCTGGAATTATGTCAATGACATGTATATGATCTCATGAATGGAATGCTACTACTTAGTCGCGAGAACCAGTGACACCATATGGTCATACCAAATTCAAACTCAACAAATTGAAACACATAACACTCAAGATAGAAGTTTAAGGGTTGCAACGGGGCTTGGGGTATTGGTTAACAAAGAAAGGATAGGGAAAACAAACGTTCTTCAAGCATTAGTAAGCAAAGTAATGAAATTAAGACTTAGAATTCACTTAGTTTGCAGAAATTAACTTAAAAACACAAGGGGAAGACTTTAAACAACTTCTTGGGGCCGAATTCAACTTTTTGAACCCTTTCTTCAACAAACAACACCTTGGAACTCTTTTTCTCATGTTGTTCAACTCTTTTCATACTTTTTTTTTTCACAAATTTTTCTTTTCTTTTCTTTCTACCCGTGCTTATGGCACATAATTCTCAAAATAAAAACTTCCCCCACACTTGGTTTCTACCATAAAGGAATTCCATTTGAATCATGCTTACTATACTTTTAAGAACGAGGGTATGGATAGTCCTAATCTAGGCTAGGTGAGGGTAATGTGGGTTAACAAAGAAAAGGCTAAACAAGGCTCAATGGGGTTAACACCTAAACATATAATGGAGTAGGGCACACGGCTTTTTGGCTAAAGTGGTGGTCACTACACAACTTCATCTTAAATATGTGTTATGCTAATCAATACCATGCTTTGAAATGACTTCTAGTGTTTGGAACTAAATGATGAAACGCCTTCTAAGTAGCAACCAAGCAAAGAATAATGAGATCATGCAACGATTTTAGAAAACAAAGAATGCACAGATTTTAACTCTCCAAATAAACATTTAGGTTCAAGTCTCACAAGGTTGTAGCGTTAATTTGAGTTCCTTCCTTCAAGCATGTTACAAAAACTGATTTTTTTCTTTTATGATTGCATGTGAATTCATAAGTTATAACCACAACCAAGCATAAACATAGAGTAAATCAAACTTTCATCCATGTTAATCACTCTCTTTAACAGCCATGTATTTAAAAACCAAATCCTCATCATTGTGTTGGAAGGTACCCTAAGACACAAACAAACACACAAAAACAACTCTTTTTTGGGTTTTTAAAACAAATTTTCCAAATTTTTCTTTGATTTTCGGATTTTTACTTCAAACCATACTAAAACACACCAAAACTGCTTAAAAACAGCAAGGAACAAGTTTTGAAATAATGGGTGATAAAATCCCACGAATTTGCATGAAAAACACTTAGTTACCCCCCCCCACACTTAAATCAAACATTGTCCTCAATGTTTTAAGCATAGAATCACACAAAGAAACACACAAACAGCAAGTAAAACAACTAAATAGGCAGATTAGAAAGAATCAACAAAGAGAAGGGTTTAGGAACGCAAATCTGGAATTGGAGTGCTTTCTAGGTCTTCCTTTGTTGAATGGCATGGGTTGCCTCCCAAGTAGCGCTTTCTTTAACGTCTTGCAGCCGGACGAAGAACACGTTCAGGCACCATTGGTGCCCACGGCATGGAGTGAGATCTCCTCCACAACCTGCCCCACGACATTCTCATAGTATGGCTTCAATCTATGTCCGTTGACCTTGAATTCCACCCCATTCCTTAAGCTTTGGACTTGAACTGCACCATGTGGAAAAACATTAGTAACAACAAAAGGTCCAATCCATTTAGAACGTAACTTTCTGGGAAATAAACGTAAACGAGAATTAAAAAGTAAAACTTTCTGCCCAATTGTGAAGGTTTTGCCCCTAATCATCTTGTCATGAAACGCCTTCGTCTTTTCCTTGTAAATGCAGGCATTCTCGTAGGCTTCATTCCTTAGTTCCTCAAGCTCATTCAATTGGAGCTTCCTGATGCATTCCAGCAGCATCTAAGTCCAAATTGAACGTTTTGATGGCCCAATGTGCCTTATGCTCTAGCTCCACGGGTAAGTGACAAGGTTTTCCATAAACTAGCCGAAATGGAGACATCCCTAGGGGTGTTTTGTAGGCAGTGCGATATGCCCATAGTGCATCGTCTAAACGCATGCTCCAATCCTTCCGGTTAGGCCCCACGGTCTTCTCCAAGATTTGCTTGACCTCTCTATTTGATACTTCTGCTTGGCCACTTGTTTGTGGGTGATAAGGTGTTGAAACCTTATGCTTGACATTGTACTTCTTGAAGAGTGCCTCAATGGTCCTATTGCAGAAATGTGAACCTCCATCACTTATAAATACCCGCGGCATCCCAAATCTAGAGAAAATGTTAGTCTTGATGAAATCTGAAACCACTCTAGAATCGTTAGTACGGGTAGCTTTTGCTTCTACCCATTTAGAAACATAATCAACCGCAAGCAAAATATAAGTGAAACCAAATGAAGAAGGAAAAGGTCCCATGAAATCAATACCCCAAACATCAAAGATTTCAACATTGAAGATGGGTGTTTGCGGCATTTGGTCTTTTGCACCAATAGAACCTATTCTTTGACATCTATCACATGTTAAGCAAAACATTCTAGCATCTTTGAACAATGTAGGCCAATAAAAACCAGATTCTAACACTTTACGAGCTGTCCTTTGGGTACCAAAATGGCCTCCACATGCATAAGAATGACAAAATGCTAGAATTGAGTTAAAATCAGAAGTTGGCACACATCTTCTAATAATCTGATCTGGGCAATATTTCCATAGATATGGATCATCCCACACATAAAATCTTGCATCATGTATCAATTTATCACGTTGGACCTTGCTTAGGGTGTTAGGAACTTGCTTAGTCACCAAGAAATTGACCAAATCGGCATACCAAGGGGTACTTACCTCAATGGACAAAAGTTGTTCATCCGGAAACGTCTCAGAAATGGGGAGGGACTCTTCTTCACGCACCAATCTACTCAAGTGGTCAGCCACCACGTTTTCACAACCTTTCTTGTCCCTAATTTCAATATCGAACTCTTGAAGTAGGAGCATCCAACGAATGAGCCTTGGTTTGGCCTCCTTTTTGGTGAAAAGATACTTCAAGGCTGCATGGTCAGTGAAAACAATTACTTTAGTGCCAATAAGATATGATCTAAACTTATCTAAAGCAAATACAACCGCCAAGAGTTCTTTTTCGGTTGTAGAATAATTCAATTGAGTATCATTTAAAGTGCGGGAAGCATAATAAATAACATGTGACTGTTTATTTTTCCTTTGACCCAAAATAGCCCCAAGTGCATAATCCGAGGCATCACACATCAATTCAAATGGAATGGACCAATCCGGGGGAGTTATGATGGGTGCCGTGGTTAGGAGCTCTTTGAGATGCTTGAATGACTTCTCGCATGCCTCGTTGAACTCAAAAGACACATCTTTTTGGAGGAGGCGGCATAGGGGTTGTGCAATCTTGGAAAAGTCTTTGATAAATCGTCTATAGAATCCTGCATGACCAAGAAAAGAACGAACCTCTCTAACCGAAGTAGGAGAGGGTAAGTAGCGTACAAGATCTACTTTAGACTTATCAACTTCAATTCCTTTTTCAGAGATTATATGACCCAAAACAATACCTTGTTTAACCATAAAATGGCATTTTTCCCAATTTAAAACAAGGTTTGTTTCAACACAACGTTTCAAGATTAAAGTGAGATTATCCAAGCATTTATCAAAAGAATCACCAAAAACACTAAAGTCATCCATGAATATCTCAATAATCCTTTCAACATAATCAGAAAATATGCTTACCATACACCTTTGAAACGTGGCAGGGGCATTGCACAAACCAAATGGCATGCGTCGATATGCAAATGTTCCAAAGGGACAAGTAAAAGTGGTCTTTTCTTGATCATCCGGGGCAATGACAATTTGATTATAACCTGAATATCCATCAAGAAAGCAATAAAAAGAATGACCCGCTAACCTTTCCAACATTTGATCTAGGAACGGCAATGGGAAGTGGTCCTTCCTTGTGGTGGCATTTATCTTCCTATAATCGATGCATACACGCCAACCGGTTTGGATTCTCATGGGTACAAGCTCATTCTCGGCATTCTCCACAACCGTCACTCCGGATTTCTTAGGCACACATTGGATAGGTGAAACCCAACGACTATCGGAGATAGGATAAATGACTCCACAATCAAGAAGTTTGATTATCTCCTTTTTCACAACTTCCATCATTGGAGGGTTAAGACGGCGTTGAGCCTCTCTAGTTGGTTTGGTCCCCTCCTCAAGAAATATGTGATGCATACAAGTTGTGGGGCTTATACCTTTGATATCGGCCAATGTCCATCCTAGGGCAGATTTGTACTCCTTCAACACATGCATGAGTTTTTCCTCCTCTTGTGCCGTGAGGGATGATGATATGATGGCAGGCAGTGTCTCATTTTCTCCCAAGAAAATGTACTTCAAATGGCTTGGCAAAGGTTTGAGTTCAAGGATAGGTGCCTGAATTATGGATGGAAGCAACTTGTTAGTCAAAATGGGAATGGACTCTTTGTTAGGAAACTTACCATCATGTATTGGTGATGACTCAAGGGCAGCAACTACTTCAAGAAAATCCTCACTAGGATGCACGGCATAGGATAGTGTATTTGTGCCGTGGGGTTGCATGGATGTTGCTCCCTTGGTTTTGACTTCTACACCACTTGTAATGACTTTTTCAAGCATATCATCATTCAAATCTTCAAGGTATCCCTGCGCCAAAGAGTCAACAGTATCAATAGAGAAACATGAATGATCTTCACTAGGATACTTAATAGAATCGGAAAGATTGAAATTAACAACTTCCCCATCAAATTCCATGGACAAAGTTCCATTAAACACGTCAATCTTAGTCCGGGCCGTTTTCATGAATGGCCTTCCAAGTAGAATGGGCAGCGAGGGTGCATGATCCGATTCATCCATCTCAAGGATATAGAAATCCGCCGGAAAGATCAAATGATTAACCTGCACCAAAACATCTTCCAAAACTCCCTTTGGATAGGCATTAGATCTATCGGCCAATTGTATGATAACACCATCCTTTTTCAATGCTCCTAGGTTCATAGATGCATATATGGAATATGGCATAACATTTATAGAGGCACCTAAGTCAAGCATGGCAGATTCAAATCTAGTGTTACCTATGACACAAGGAATGGTGAAACTACCCGAATCTTTGCATTTGGGAGGTAGTTTGCGTTGCAAGATGGCGGACACATTCTCACCTACTTTTACCACTTCCTTGGTCGACATCCTCTTCCTAGTGGTGCACAACTCCTTCAAAAACTTGGCGTATCTAGGGACTTGCTTGATTGTATCCAACAAGGGTATGTTCACTTGAACTTTCCTAAATGTCTCAAGGATGTCCTTTTCAGCTTCTTCCTTCCTTGTTTGCATAAACCTTTGTTGTGGGTTTGCTTGATTCTTCCTCTTCAATTTGCAAGTTTTCATCACCTTTGGGACCTGATTGTGATGGTGTAGGATCTGCCCCAATCTCTTTTCCAATTCTCAAGGTTATGGCCTTTGCACTTTCGAAACCTCCCTTTGGATTTGGAACGGTGGAACTAGGGAGCTTTCCTTGTTCACGAAATTGCCCCATAAACTCGGCAATTTGTCCCATTTGTTTCTCCAATTGATCCACCCTTTTGTCTTGGTTTTGCATAGCCTTAGCTTGATCGTCCTGCCCATTAGACAACTTAGTTAGTATCTTAAGGAGTGCATCATTGTCAAGAGACGTACCTGAGGCACTTGGGCCGGATTGGGCTTGATTTTGGGGTGGGCCATAGGTTTTGGGAAAGAACCCAGGGGGTTGTTGCCTAAAGCCTCCTTGGTTTTGAGATTGTAGGGGCTCCCTCCATTTGAAATTTGGAACCGGGATTATATGTATTGGAATAAGGATCGTTCCTTGGTTGGTTTTGGCCTTGAAACCCAATTGCATTGGCGCTTTCCCATCCACCATTTTCAATCAACTGTGGACATTTTTCAGAGGCATGTCCATGCATAGAACATACACCACATACAATTGGTCCTTGCATCTTCATGCCCTCGGCCAACTGAGACACAATAGAAGTAAGATTAGCCAATTGTGAATTAATGTCGGAAGTAGAACTTACCTCATGAACATGTTGCCGTGGGGGTCCTCTTTGGCCTACTCCTTCATATTGTTGAGCGTTTAACGCTCGATTAGAAATCAAGGTCTTGGCAGCCATAGGTGTTTTGTCCACTAATGCTCCACCTGCCGAGGCATCGAGCATTTGACGTTCTAATGGTAGGAGGCCCTCGTAGAAGTATTGCAAAAGTAGTTCCTCCTTCATCTGATGCTGTGGACAAGAAGCAACAAGTGATTTAAAACGTTCATAGTATGCAGGAAAAGACTCACCTTCATCTTGTTGAATTCCACTTATTTTTTTACGAAGAAGAATGATGCGAGAAGTTGGGAAAAACTTCTCCAAAAACGCTCTTTTAATACTCTCCCATGAAGTGACAGTGCCAGGAGCCAACTCATATAACCAATCCTTAGCTTTATCCATTAAAGAGAACGGAAAAGCTTTCATCTTCAAAATACTTCCGTCAACATTGACGGGAGTCATGCTTGAACAAACTACTTCAAACTCTTTAAGATGCTTGTTTGGATCTTCCATGGAAAGCCCATGGTATTTAGGAATGTGGTGCAACAAGCTTGACTTCAACTCGAATTCATCGGTCTTGCCTTGGGCAGCCGCGGGGTATTGAATGCATAATGGTGCGGCATTGGCCAACCCTGAGGCCGAAAGCTCTTTAATGGTCCGATTGTCCGCTGCCATAACTTCTTCTTCCACTTCTTCAAACTCAGATTCGGCCTCTGAACTTGAACTAGGTTCACTACGTTCGGGATGCCTCCTCTTTCTTCTCAAATCACGTTCAAAATCGTCGTTAAAGTCTAAGATATGTGCATGCACAGTTTGAGAACTCCGCGTCATGCACTAGTACCTAAAAAAAACAAGAAACAAAAATAGGTCAGAAACTAAAACAAAATCAGAAACAAAGTGAAATAAATGAAACAAAACCATTCCAAGGGATTAATAAAGTTTCTAATCCGCGGCAACGGCGCCAAAATTTGATGCGAAATATATTAAGCACACAAATTAAACCCTCTTCTGACAATTGTAGCAAAGTATGTAAGTAGGGATCGTTCAAAACCGGGGATTAGGAGGGATTGCTAAACTCTTGAAAACTGACCTAAGAACTCCAAAACAAAGTTAAAAACACTAATTTGGACTCAAAGAATGAAAAACCAAAGTTAAAACACTAAAACAAAACAAAAACTCAAAACAGCAACTAGAAGACTCAAAACTGCCTAAAAACCACTTTCTGGGCAGTTTTGAGCACCTACACTAATTTGGACGAAATTGGTTGAAAACTTGACTCAAAACACTTAAAAACATGAACCAAAACAATTTCTAACTAAATTGAGACTTCAAAGTAAAGGGGGATTTGATTTGGACGAAATTAAAGTTGAGAAAACAGATTGCAAAGTAAAACTGATTTTGAAACGTTTTTGGGGTTTTTAATGGATGATGGACTAGTTAGGGGTTCTTTCTCCACACATGACAAGTATGCAAATGACTCGATTTCCAGTTATTCCTTCATAGAATTATGAATGACAATGCCCCAAATTAACCGTGACATCACTAGTTAATTCTCAAGTTTTCCTTGTGTTATTGAATTGGATGACATCATACGACAACCCAAAGCATTCTTCAAAAGTTCCTTACATGACATCATAATAAAGATACAATCAAAGATCATTACGTTCAATGAAAACTATAAGCATTGACAAAGCACTTGTGACTATGACATCATGACACTTATGCTAGGAATTGAACTTAACGCGATTGTGACTAGCAACCTTCACTACTTGTGAATATAAGTGTGTGACAATTATGTGAAACAAACTTATATTCTAGTATCATATTCATGCAAGCCAATTAAGTGTCGACCCCTAATTAACAAACACAAATACGTTATTACTCGCACAGTTAAGCCAATTGCATTTACAATTCAAGAACTCATAACTGGAATTTATCAAATCAACTTGCACACATAGTTATGGCTTCGAAATCACCCCTAACCAATAGGGGTTTAGCCACTCATGTTCATAGCAAAATGAAAGGAAAATAAATTAAACATTGAAATCATAAAACGAATTACACCTAGAATGCACCAACGACGAAGCTTGAGCATCCAAGAGTCCTTCCTTCTTTCTCCTTGCTACGGCACAAAGGTGGATGGGATGGTTGGGATGTGTTTTAGGATCAGGGATTATGGAATTGGATGGAGGATAGGCACGGCAAGGTGTAGTGTTGGCTGGAATTGTGTTTCTAGGATTTTAGGATGTGTAGAATGGTGTGGCTAGATGAATGGACGAAAATTGGGTGAATGAGTGATCCCCTTTCAGGATTACAAGGATATATATACATGAAACACTTAAGGGATACAAGTGTGTAGCTTGGACAAGGTAGGAGACAAGGTAGGACGGCTAGTGACAAGCTAGGACGGCTAGTGACAAGCTAGGACGGCTAGTGACAAGCTAGGACGGCTAGGAGACAAGGTAGGATGGCTAGTGACAAGTTAGGACGGCTAGGAGACAAGGTAGGACGGCTAGGAGACAAGGTAGGACGGCTAGTGACAAGCTAGGACGGCTAGGAGACAAGGTAGGACGGCTAGTGACAAGCTTATTCCTTCCTCTTCTTATCACATTTCTAGCCTCTTGAAGTCAAAATTCGTCCATCCATGTTAGCCCAAATGTAAGCTATCCACATAGTGTCCAAAATTGCTCCAAAATGCACCAAAATGCCCTTTCTTGATACTTTACCCCATAGGTCCTACAAACACACGAAATTGAGTTGTAATGCGACATTAACTAAGAAATAATAGCATAAATGCACAAGAATAAGCTAGTTAAGTCGCCTAAATATGCTCCTATCATAGGCCAACCAAATTTTTGGACTTAGAAGAAAGAATAGGTGGCATCATTTCTTCCCTAACTGAATTGACAAACTTCTTAGGCCAAGGCTTGATTGGGGTCGAAGCAAAAAATTGCCCCCTAGCCTTTTGATCGAACCACACTTCTAAATTCTAATGGAGCTAATTTCTATACAGAAATGTAAGGGAAGTCTTTCTCATCGAGCCACGTATTAAAGCGGGCTCTGTCCTCTTTTACCCATTGTTCTTGTAGGGTAATTAGAGTTTCATTTTCAACATGCGGGCAAAGGATTTTCGCATCTTTTCATGACATGAAGAAATTTTTTCACTTCCCATGCTCTTTTATTCTCCTCGCAGTATTGAATGTGTTCCTCCAGTTGCACTTAGATATCATCCAATCGGCTGAATTGAGCTGGACTAAATATTGAAATATCATGTGAACTTTATAGTTTTATTATCGGGTCACATCGAGCATTCCAAATGTTGACCTTAAAAATTACAAAGCGTATGTGGCGCACAGGCTAAGTAACTATGAGTTAACTACGTTTTTCTTGTGAATGTGGATGTGCCACCTCACAACCAAGCTCGTTCGGGCGAGTAGAATAGATGTGGTGGTGGTGCCAAATGTGCTTCTAACTTCTAGAACCTGAAGACAAGGCCGAGGAAGGATTGCGTCTCGGCATTGGGTTCTAGAACCTGACGAGAAGGTTACTAGATCACTGCGAAGTTCAATAAATGGTTCAACTTTCAATGTGTTGAACACGAAGTAATTTGGTAACACCTCACTTTGCTAGGAAACTAATCAAGTGACCTGTTTAGGCAAAAGAATTAGAAACTCTTCATCAGCTAAGACATGGATAGATAACCAATCGACCAAAAACAGTGTTGTTATTCCAAACTGAAGATGTCGTCATTTGCCCACAAAGTGCTACTAATCCAAACTGAAGATGTGTTGAGGAGAAGGTTAGAATAGTTAGTATTTTTTTTTTTCTTAGAGTTGTGAGAAGGTTTCTCGTAGGGAGAGGGTTTTCATTTAGAGCATTGAGTTGTTTCTTGAGTTAAAGGGGCTTTCTACGTTGCAAAACCACTTCTATTTATAGGGACGAATTCCTTAATGCCCAAGCCTGCCGAGTGGTAAAATTCTGATAAAATTCCAATTCCTCGCCATATTTTCTGAATATATACTCGGAATTATTCTCAGCTGAAACTCCATCATCATTAGGCCTCGCCTACTTTGACTCAAACTAGGATTAATCCTATTATACGATTAATTCAAACTCCATCCAGAAGCCAATCTTGATCCCCAAGCACTTTCAAGATAATTGTCAATATATAACCCATTAGATAATACTAGGGGAAGGCACAGGACCAAGCCTATTTGAAAATAATATGGAGCAAGGTGGGCCGAGGCATAATAATTTAAAATATGAACCGGATCTAATAATAAGAAGAAGAAGAAGAAGAAGATAACAGTGGTTGCATTTGGGAGGATTGACTCGTCAAATTGGAAAGTGGATTTAGGAGTATCGGCAGTTGTTGTTGATACAGATGGTAGGTGGTGGATCCAAGATTTCAAGATCGGGGGGTCCTAAGATAGAAGTTCAAAAAATATATTAGACTAGTTTGGTTCTATAGCACTATTTTTTATTGAATTTGGTTCATTGAATAATCAAAATTAATCAACCAAATCAAGTGGCCAAGTGGTAAGAGCGCAGATTTTGGCTCTTAAAATACAAAAAACATGGAGGTCCCGAGTTCAAGACTCAGCTAGTGAGTCTGCTTGACTGTGGCCAGGAGAAAGCTGAAATGCCTCTATGAGTCTTCTAGGCCCCTAGAAGGGGTGGATAACTGTGGCTTACCACTAGTTGTCCCGCTTTAAAAATAATAATAATAATAATAATAATAATAATAATAATAATAATAATAATAATAATAATAATAATAATAATAATAATAATAATAATAATCATCAAGATTAATCTCAAATGTAATAAAACCAACAAATTCTCCTTAGCAAAATAACGCATCAATTAATGACTTTACAAAGATGAAATTTGTTAATGTAACATATATATTACAATTGGAAATTGAGACTAGAGTCTAGGATTAAAAAACTTAAATGAATTTGGAAGAAATAAAATTAGGCAGCGAGAGGTGGTGGAACGGTAAATGGTGCTAGGGGATGGGGTAACTTGAGTTTAAAGTTGGGAGTTTGCAACGATTTGGAGGATTAAAACAAAAATTAGAAATCTCTTCTTCTTCTTTATAAGCATTGCTGCATGCACATCCATGGAGATAACTAGCCTCTTCACTGCACCTGCCCAAATTGTTGGAGGGTCCTGAAGGTCGATCACAAGTGTTTCTTCGAACTTCCGAAGGGTCCTAGGACCTCCCAGGTCCCTATATGGATCCGTCCATGGCAGATGTTGTTGATACAGATGGAATATACGTACATGCTTATGAGAGCCTTTTTGCTGATTCCTTAAGGATGACTCATTTCCTTAGGTCCATGGCCTGTTCTATGTACAGTGTCTCGTGCTTCAGGTTTCCATTCCCATCATCATATTGTTGATAAATCACTTCTTGCTCTACTATTAAGAACTTGGTTCAAAATGATGAACCACCTCCTGCATCTGGTTTCCTTCCAAGCCAAAATCTGATTACTCAATCTGCTCTAATTATTGTGAACTGTCTGATGCTAGCTAGCTAGACCTTGGGTTTCTGGGAAACTACAGAGGCTGCTGTGTAGCTGTCGCCATAAGGAAAGCTTCACGGCTTCATTGCCCACTGGAAGAGGATTAACCTGCATCTCTCAATTGAAACTCTTTGTGTGCTATCGTAAGTCAACAATGGAAACGGTCCGGGCCAGGGCCTTGTTTTCACAGATTTTTTGACCCGCCGTTTTGTTCTTCGAATTTTTGACCCACTTCGACTCGCGAATCTAGGGCATGTTTACTGACCTCTAGATAGTACTATGATTATCGAAACTATAATAATATCTAAGAAAGTTATTAAAAATCATCTTGATCTTCTTTTAATCTGACGGTTCCAAACTTAAGGGCCGAGGACAAAGTCGGGTATAAACAGGTCCTAAATGGGAGAAGTGTCAATCAAAAAAATTGGTTGGGGTACGAGACAAATAGGAACCATAAGGAACAAGAACTTGGGGAGATAGAGAAGGATGACGGTGCCATACCAAAACTCCGCCACCACCTTTTTTATTTTAAAATTTATTATTAAGAGAAGAGGGAGGATTCGATACTATTGCAATAATTAAATGAGGAAAGAGTTTTGTAAATGGGACACATATGAGTGGAAATGCACTGCCTTATTTACTAGCTAGAATATTGGACCATATGCCCTGCCACCACCTAAATATCGAGAGTGATAACCAAAGTCATCAACGCTTTACCATGTGTATAAAACATTGATTAACAAACATCAATTATCATGATCAAACGTATGTGCAAAGAAACGTAAATAATTTAGGACCATCGGAATTAGTACTTGTGTTATGCACATTTGAATAATATGCATGGTACTATGGCTCTATGGTAATGAGATAACAATCGAATTGTAGTCATAATGCAGCTACAAGTAGGTGCAATGACAAAAGCTGCAAGCAGCCATGAAATGTAGTTAACAATGAATTAGTATAATGGATTTGACAAAATAACAAAATTAAGAGTTGAATCACGAGTAAGACCTATGACTACAGAATTATTGGCAGAAAATATGGAAAGATCTGATGTTGTTTGGAATTCAAAATACAACCTAATGGATTTACTAAGTAATAATTAATAGTCCTTTGGCCAGAAAAATTAAACAAGGACTGGTCAAAATTCAAACGTGTATGTATACTTGGAGCACTGGGGAGAAGGAGACAGAGAGAGATAGGACAGAGATAGGTGAGCACACTGCAAAAAGCAAAGTCAGGAATTGGCATGTCTTCGAGTGCATGTTTACATAACTGCTATTTAATTCAGCTTGTAATCTGGCGATACAGATTAAAAGCAGAATCTTAGGGCTTGTTTGGTATCCTATTTGAAAATTTTTATTATTTCTTCAAACATTTATTAAGAATATTTTTTGAAAATAATTTTCTTTAAGACTCAAAAACTTGATTGGTTTGCGATTTAAATTTTTTAATCTTACGACTTAAACTAAACAAAGAGATCTAAAAGAGAGGGTCGCAAGAGATGAAGAAAGAGGAGAGAGGAGGAAAGAAAGTAAGAGATGATTGAAGAAAAGAGAAAGAAGAGAGATGATCGGACGAGATAGAGAGAAATGAGTGAGAGAAAAAACAGAGATAATGAAAAGAACGGATTGAAGGAGAAAGGAAAAAGTTAAAAAACAAAAAACAAAAAAAACAAAAAAAAAAAAAGAGGAGAGATAAAGAAGAAAAGTGAGAGATAGATTTGGAGTGAGAGGGGAGGAGGGAGAGAAAAGAAATGAGTGAGTTTAATTAAAAACCTTAAAACTCACTTTTTATGTTTTTAGAGAATAGACTACATTTTTTAGTTAGTCTTAAGTTCAGTTTTTTAAAATAGTCCTACCAAACAAGTTTTTAAGGCATGAAACTTGAAAATTATTTTTGAGTTTAAAAAGTTGGATTCAAGTAGGGTACCAAACAGACCCTTAATGTTTCAACTTGCAATCAAAGTATTCAAAGGTAAAAGGACTGTGGCTACACACACATATATTACTACAAATAATATTACTACTCTATGCTAAATTAAGGAAAGGATTTTAAACTCAAGATGCAATGAGTTGAAGAGGAAATTTCATCCACCAAAGCAGTACACCACTTGCATAGCTACCCTATAATAGAATGAGATTAGCCATTTATGTCTATTAAAGAAGGTGAGATCTGATGTGCAAAGTTAGATTTTTTGCAATCTAAGTTGAGGAAATTGTTAATCTATTGTATTATTAATTTGAGATTAAAAAAAGTTAATATATGATTATTTGATTATTTCATGCAACATATATATACAGCCCAATGCATTTGTAACGTAGGGTTGATGACAATGATATCCAGCAAAAAAGAGAACAAATGAAATATACATGGTGGAGCATCCGAGGTATGCTTTACATTTCACTTTGGGGTGTCAAGTGCTTGAATATTTTGTTCGAATTTCAGTGTTCATTTTGACAAGATGATATTGTAAACTACCTAGATTTACAGAAAAAGAAATGCAAACTTAAAAGTGTAAGGAGACAAACACATTCTAACAGAGATCTTTATGTGGATAAAATAATAGTCTTTCATCCACATGTTTTAATTTACACTAGTAGAAAAAAGAGTTTGCGCAACGATATTTTACGCAACGAAGAATATTCCGTCGCTCAATACATACTTGCGCAATGAAAAATACTCTTCATCGAGCAAAATAGAAAAGATAGTAGAAAAAAAAAATTGCGCGATAAATAAATGTTGCCGTCGCGTAAAGCTAGCAAGAAAACACGGATTACTTTTGTTTGGCACAAAAAACTTGAGCGACGAAAAGGGGCATTTGCGCAACCAATAATTCGTCGTGCAAGTTCCTGTCAATTTTGGTCATTTACTGTATGTGAATCTGAGGAATTAATACAACATTTAATACAGGTGTTTGCGCGACAAAGGCTTCGTCGCACAAAGTTCCTAACCTACCTATAAATACGCGCTTCTATTGTCCTGAATCTTCACAATTCTATTATCTTTATTCTTCAAAATTTTGTTCATGCTAGGATGGTGGATAAGAACAAGGATGAGAGTGTACGAGATGCCAACCCGCATGATATAAGGGATCATTTTGAGTTTGCGCATGCGATCGCTATAGCCATGGGGAATAATTGTCTCACTGTTGAGTGGTGTGCTTGGGAAGATGTGCCCGGGAATGTGAAGAAGGCTGTGATGGATGAAGTATTAGTAAGTATATTATTGTTGATGGATTAATAATTAAGTTTGTGAAATTTTTAGTTATATGTTGGAATTAATTATTTGCATATATATGTAACAGTGTAAGTATACTCTTGATGATGATACGAATGAACAGTTGATGAAGTTGATGGATAATGCGTTGGAGGGAGGTTACAATCGATGGTGTTATGAAGTCTTAAGGAATGGACCAAGATCATCCAAATAGTAGTTTTAAATTTATGTTTCATATGACAATATTTAAATTTAAGCTGTTTTTTTATAAGTTATGTATTCGGACTTAATTATGTTTCAATTATGTATTTGGACTTAATTACGTTTCAATTCCTATTGGGTTTTTTTATTGAAACCTATTGTAAGCACCATATCCTCGGTTTATATGTGTTTACAATCTTCAATGAATATCGTACTTATGATGAAAATAGTTGTATGGATTAAGTCATTAATTATATATAAAATAAATATTTAAGGCATTAATTATTTATAGAAAATATTTCAGGTATTAATTATTTATAGAATAAATATTTAAGGTATTAATTATTTTTGGAATAAATATTTAAGGTATTATCTTTAATACATTAAATATTTATTCTATAAATAATTAATACCTATATTTAAGGTATTATGTTTAATACATATTTAAGGTATTGTGTTTCATACATTAAATATTTAAGGTATTATGTTTAATATATTAAATTTTATTCTAAAAATAATTAATATTTGATTCATCGCGCAATATATTGAGCGACACTAATTTCATCGTGTAAGGCATATTTGCGCGATGAATCCATGTGTTTGTCGCGCAAAGTATGGTCAGTCTGCGTTCAAACCTTCAATTAATTGTGCATTGATGACGCATTTTGCGCAACGAACTTGAAATTTGAGTGACGAATATGTTTGTTGCACAAAAGTGTCCTAGTGCTATACAAACACAGTTTCAGAGCCCTAGTCTTCAAAAAAAAAATTGTTTCAAAAAGAATGGCCGATTCTGGTGAAGGTTTTGGCAAAAAAAAAAAAACAACTTGTAGTGTGAATAGAGAGGTATCCACGGAAGCAAGTGTCATACTTTGATGGCAAAAATTTGGCTGAGGCGTACACCGAATTTAAGTATGACATTGGGAATTTGGTGCGGAGGGATTGTTCTGCCAAGTTTGAGTCTTGGAAAATGGTCCCTGAGGAGTTGAAGAAGTCCATGCTGAGAGAGTTATCGGTAAGTTTGTGGTAAGTAATGAACAATTATTTTTGTTAAAACGTAATATTTTTTAAATTACTAATTTATTGTTACTAACATTAATGTAGGTTCATTGGGATGTTGATGAAACCAATGAGAAGCAATGGATTTATGCAGATGGGCTTTTCAAGCAAAGTTTTCTGCAGTGGAAGTTTGATGTGTTGCGGGTGGAGGATTGAAGTTGATGAGGGTTGTTTTTTTTTTTTTTTAAATAAGATTTTGTGAACTTTATATTTAATTTAATGAATAATTAGGTTTCAATTTTTTATTTATAATAAAATAAAAATTTACAATACATACAAATAAAAAACAAAAATAGAAAAAAATAAAAAAATATGCATTGCGCAACGATACATTCCTTCGTCGCGCAATGTGTTGAAAAGAATAAATTGTAAAGTAAAGGACATAAAATAAAAAAAAATAGTAAAATTGCGCAACGAATGCTTCTTTTGTAGGTTTGCACGACAATACATACCAACTTCGTCGCTCAATGGGTGTTTGCGCGACGAAGACCTTTTTCGTCCTGCAAAATCGTTCGTCTAAATGTGAACTTTTAATCTGGATTCAGCCATGTGCAGAGGCAAACTACAAAAAAAAATTGCAGGTTGTGCCTCTGCACTCATCCCTTCAATTTTGCTCAATTCGGCATCCATCATTTCCATTTTCTCTCAATTTCATCATCTAATACTCCCTCATCCTTCTTCTCTAGGTTGATCGAGCCGTCTTGGTGCGTTTGGTAAGCGTTTTTTGTCATTAGGGTAAAAGTATTAATATAAATTCATACTAACACTATTAATTTCGTTGTGTATAAGGATATTGTGTGTGATTAGCGATTGGTGGAGAACAATTGAGAAGGTATTTTCTTCGTTTTATTTTTTAAACATATAAAATTAATTTAATTATGTTGAACTTATTTGTTATGTTTATATTGTGTTGTGAAATTATATTTATATTATGTTGTTAAATTTGTACGTGACGTACAAATATGTGTTGTGATGTATGGAGTTAATTGAAATGAACTTCGTACTTGTTTTTTATTTTTAGTAAAACTTAGTTTCCCGTTCGAGGATTAGTTGGATTTTGCGCATGGATGCAAAAGCATAACTGCGGTCCAATTAATTCTTGAATTGTCCCATTATTTGGACAGTTTTGGAATGCACAGTTATGACGAAATTCATCCTTGGACAGTCTTGAAGGATTAGGTTTTGGTTGTGGAGATTTCGGTGTCATCTCTGTACGTTCTTTGGGTCGTATACCTGAAGAACTGTATCAAGACCTTGCTGAAATTCATCCACGTTGAAATCTAATATGATGTAGCCGTAAATTACGTGACATGACTATGCATTCCCAAATGGGATAGAGCCCTTACCGGAGGCATAAAGTGACATTATCATTTTGTATGAAGTTGTTGTGATTGTTGTATTGCTATTGTGGTGTTCCTGGAATTATGGACAGGACATAGATACATAACCCGAATAGATGTGTGAATGAATACTTGGATGGAATTGAGGATTTTATTGACTTTGCATGTACACACAACCCAGGGCAACTAGAATTCAGTGTCCTTGTAGTAGATGTAACAACATGTTAAGGGAGACAACTGAAAATGTTCGATTTCATTTAGTAAGGAATGGAATGATTGAGACATATAATACTTGGAACCATCATGGGGAACAATTAGACAATGCTTTGTCTTCAAACGCCACAAGAGTGGACAATGTTGAACCTATTGTGAATCCTAATGAACAAGTCATGGATATGATAAATGATGCATTTCCATTTGCATCGACAAACACCAATCAGAAAAGGGAAGATGACGTGCTTACACCAATGGACAGTGTAGAGTTCGAACAATATGAAAAACTATTAAAAAATACCAACCAAGAGTTACCCAGGGTGCGAAAGCTTGTCCGTTCTCACAGCCATTGTGGAACTAATGCACGGAAAAATAAAGTATCATATGTCGAACCAATGTTTCGATTACTTTTTGGGGGTTTTCTAGAGAATGCTTTCGAAGGACAATTGTCCTGGATGGCAGTTGTCGCCATTTTTAGAAGTTTGTTGTGGTATTTGAAAACGCTCGAATCGAAATATGTTCTAATTAGGAGAAAGAAGTGGCCTCAAACTGAGAAGTAGCTGTGATGCTCAATAACTAACTTTCAGGAGAAATACAGGAAGAAAATGTATGCGAATGTTAACTAATCAATTTTGTTATTTTAGGTTCAATTTTTTAAGTTATTTCATGTAAGAATTAAAAAGTTGTCATCGTTCCGTACCTTTTATTAAACTGTTGTGATCATTGTGTTGGATACGTATATTGTTTATGTTATTTTGAAGGTTTTGGGAAATATTTTAATTATAAGGGAGGTTATGTTGAAATTTTAGTAGGATTTGTTATTAGTTTTGGGTTCATGATTTTTTTTCATCTCTTTGCAGCAAAGAAAAACACCCGAGGACCTTGTTGGCAATTAAAGATGGCGAAGGTCAACTAGGTGACCAACAGTCGTATCCCAATCAGATACGATAAGTGACATCGAGCAGCACCAACGGCGGAGCATCATAATGCATTGGCCCACAACATTGGGCATGTCGTGTAGACCTTTTTGTTGGAAATGTGCCCTAAAACCAATCATATGATGATACTTTACGGACATTTCAAACTAATGTAGTTTAAATGTAAAGGGCAAACATTATTGTTTGAGCCGTCTCATATAAATGTTATATGCTTAAATGATAAGTCCAAGGAATATGTGATTGGAAGAATGCGATCTAAAGAAGTTAGATTCATGAGACCATTCTTTCGTAGACACATCCTAAACGTTCCTGATCATAGGATTGCCAATTGGGCATTGACAGTCCGTTAAGATCAGTACGTGCTATGTCTTCTCTCAGGGAGAGTGACTAGTCTCGAGTCATTGGTGTGTGTGACATCAAGACAAGTACGTAGGTGCTCAATAGAGAATGAGTTCACTGAACACGATCAACGAAGAGTTCTCATATTCATGTCACATGAGAACTCATGGTTGGGATAATGCAAATTAGTCTTTTGACCTGAGGCATCACAGTTGTCTTGTGGTTAGGTCCTTAATCTTCAAAGTCACTCCATCAGGAGGGTGTCCAAGGCATCGTTGGGGTTAAGCCACTTAGCCATGGAGGCAAGTGAATGCGCAACAAGGGATCTCTAACCTTCAAACTGTTTGAGGGAGAATACTCTATGATATGATTAAGAATCTTTGGCCAAAGTATGAATGAGATTTAGGAATGTGTTCCAAATCACATTCAAGGTAATCATATAAGCACAAGACTCACATTTGGATAGTAGACATGAATAAACTATCAAACTAAACAATGTGATCAAGAGTATTGTATTAGAGAAAGACCGTATTGCATTTGTAATCCTAAAACTGAATAGGTTCTCCACCTCTTCTGATTAGCTTGGGTAACCATAACATGCTGCTAGGCGTCAACCATGGTTTGTGGAAGCCCTAAAAGTATATTATCACTAACGGGAGAATTGAAAGTAAGTTTCAATTCACAATCGATTAGAAAGAGTTTTAATCGCCCACTGCCTCGCTAAAAGGAACCTAATGGATCGTTCACTGAGTAAAGTAGAGTTTGAAGAAACAACGGAGATGAGTAAGAATAATTAAATGGTTTAATTATTTATCCAATGGCAAGGATTAATTAATATGTTAATTAATCAAACGAATAAGTTCGTTAAAAGACATCGGGATAGTTTTGGACCTTAAGGCCCAATGGGCTTCGAACGTCAAGTCCATTGACTTAAGTTGTATGAAAACTTAATGAATAATGATTCACAAAGGCCCAAATAGCCCAATAAATCCCCTTAGGCCGGCCATTGAAGCAAAGTAGTGGTTTTGGACTTATTTACAAGTTTGCCACTCAAATGAATTAAGGAATAAGTATGACTTAATAGCCAAAATTCATTAAGGGTTATTTTTGGGGGAAAGGATGAGAACACAAGCTCTCCTTTCTCTCTAAAATTTCGGCCAACCTTGGAGGGATCATCTAGCAATCAAACTCCTCCAAGGTCACTCATTTCTTCTTCATTATGCCTTGGTGATGAATAATTAGAGGTTCTCAATTTTGGGAACTTAGAGAAACCTTTTCATCCATCCAAATCCATGGATCTAAGATGCAAGGAATGAAGGCCCTCTCTTTGGGTGATTAGCCTTTGCTTATGCAAAGAGGAATCTACAAAGGTATTGATTTCTCAACTCACTTTGTTTTTGAGTTGAGTCTTGGTTCACCTATCTACTAGGCTTTGAATTTCATGGGTAAATGTTTTGTTTTTAAGTGCATACAAGCATGATTCCGCCTTTAATTGTTAATTGCATGCTATTGATGTTGCTTAAATGAACATGTTTTTCACAAATTTTCCTTCACTTTCGCCCTATACGGTGGAAGTCTTGGAAGGCGATGCCGGAGGAGACGAAGAACACGGTGCGCAACCAATTGTCCATAAGTATCGTTGCCTTTTTAATGTTTTTCATGTGAAATTTATATATTTATATTTATTATTGTCTTTTATTACTAATACTTTCAAAATATTTGTTACATTGCAAACAAACTACAACTTGGAGGACATGGACGATGACATGTTCGCGTACCTCAATTGGCTCTTCTCCGAACGCTACAAGCAGTGGAAGAGTGACCTGCACCAATGTTTCCAGTAATTTGATGATCCGCAGGTCGCTCTCGAGGAGGGTTGTCAGAAAGAGTTAGAGGACCAACAAGATAGTTGGGTTTGGCTTTGCGGTCATTTTGAGGAGCCAAGCTATGTGGTGCGTTTTTAATTACGACTTCTTTCATTTTACTTTTTTAAATTTTTACTAATGTTTATTATTATTTTTTTAATTTTCTTTAAGTATTACAACTAATATGTTTATTTTTTGTATAACAGAAGAAGGCAAACAAAGATTAATCAGGAGAAGAAGACTCTTCTCCACCATTCGGGTTTGAGGCCTTTCTCCTATAGGATAGAGGCGTGACGGAATGTATATATTACATCTTTCATTTCCAATTTTAAAATGTCGCTAATAATTTTTTTTTCTTACTAACATTTTCCTTATCTTTTTCGATTTCAGGAAGGTTCAAAATTTCTGGAGATCGACGTCTTTGCTGACATTTATGTTTGGCATGGGGACGATTTGACCGAGTCCCTTCATGTAAGTAATTTCTTATACATTCAACATTTATACTAATTATTTCAAATTGTTTTCTATTAATAATCCATGTTTTTTTTTCACATGCGACTATGGTGGAGAAAAGTCAGTCGGTGCTTCAAGAGTTCGTCTCCCAGCTTCCCTCGGACACGTCGATTGGGTCTGTGGATACCCTGAGAATGCAGGGTTTCACATCATGACAGAAACGTTAGACCAGACTTTCAATCGGAGACCAGGGACTTATTGTCGGAGGATGGGAAATGCCAAGCGGCGGGAGAGTAAAGCCTCGTCATCCTCGAAGTCAAAGGGTCAGGTTACGGCTTTGATGCAAGAAGTCGCTAGCCTGAGGAGTGAGCTAGCATCGTACAAGTCTCAAATGTCGATGCTTGTACAAGCCTTCCATACTGAGCAAGCACAGCAATCAGGCCTGTTGACCTCTGACACCGTCCCCAACCAACAACAAGATCCTTTAAACGACATTCCTATAGATTTTTCTGCTTTTTTTTTTCATAGTTTTGTTCCTGCTTTCTTTTGAAACTTTATATTTGTACATTCATTTTTATTTATATTATAAATAAAAATTGTTTTTTTATTCATTAATTTGCTTTTTTTTTTGTCATTAGTATGAAATCTTTTTTTTTTAATTTTCCTTTTATTCTATTTATATTTTTTAATAAAAATTACACTTGTGCGACGCCGACCAATCGTCGCGAAAAATTAAGCGCATCTTATAACTTCGTCGCGCATTACCACACATTTCTTACATTTTTCGTCGCGCAAACTTTTCAAGATGAACTAGTCACAAAGCGCACCGTACCCTTTTATATCGTACAACGAAAACCTTTGTCCGTATAACTTTAGCGCGACGAGTAGTAAAGTGTTGTGCAATTTTTTTTTTGCGAAGAACTTTGCGCGACAAAATACGCGCGACAATTTTTTGGTCGCCATAGTTTTTGTGCAACCTAGTAATGATTTGCGCGACAAAATCTCCCTCATCAGACAAACTGTTTAATTTAGTAGTGTTAGGAAAAAACCTAGAAAATGGGATATACTAAACATATCATGTATGACAAAGTGTCAAGACAAGGTGTTGAGAAAGTTGAGAAAGTAGCATACAACGCTTTACAGCAATGACTAAAAGCAATAATGCTTATGCATTTTGGTGTAGTTTTGACACTTGTCGATCCCTTTCTCTTAATATTTAACAATTTAACAATTTAACAATTTAACAATTTAACCTATTAGCGCTATCGTTTGTCCTAAAAAAAAAAAAGTGTTAAGAAAGTCCACTTCCGCTATGCCAACTCTTCCAAATTCAAAAGAGATGGGCAAGAATTTTGATTAACAACCTTTTGTCTGTATTAATGACTTGGTTAGCATATGCTCTATTCAAAACTTTGTTTGATTAGTGACTTAATTTGACTGATTATTTACCACAACTCTTCTTCATTTCACATTGAGAAAGATAGACTTTTACCATGTTGAAATCTCCTAATTATCTCTGATTAATTTCCTGGCTTGATAAAATTGACGTAGACTGTCCGCAAGTTTCATTGTGTTAAAACTTAATTATTAAGTCCCATATAAACCATAAATTATGGATGTGTCCTATTGTCAGTGGGGCCAAAAGAAGGGCATCACCACCTAATTAGCTCCTTCAATTTGGGTCATGCACCTAATCCCCCTATGGCCCTGGAGCCTAATCTCTTTACTTAAAAGATTTGTTTTTTGGTCTTCAAACTGGTACCGGCCACTTGGCCGTTAAAATAATAAAGATCGAGTGCCAAATCGACAAAGTTTTAGGTTCCTGAAAGGAACTTGCAAATTGCAATGGTTGACTTGCAAATTGCAATGCACTGCTAATGGCTTCACCTAAATGGTTATTTTAAGAGTTGTTATTGACACTTTAAGGATGTTGTTATTAACACTTTCAGGCTATATTTGGGCGAGGAATATTCAAGTTTTACGGAATTGACCTCAACCAACAAATAATGAATGACAAAAAATTAGATAGGATAGATTAGAAACATCTTCCGTGATCATTTCAAAAGACATGTAAGAGAGGGTATTGTCATAACCTACATTTTTTTGGTGAACATGATACTTCATTATCCAGGCAAAGATGCCAAATAGATACATAGAAGGCCTATAGGGAGGCAAGTAGCCAAAAAGGCAAACAGACCGAGTAGTGCAAGAAGGTACATGATTCAACGATGCCGCATCTAATGCTAAAAGCGTCACCCCTCACACTACCTGATAAGGACCTAGGAGGGGCAAGGAAGATCGTCATTACATAGAACATGAACTAGGGAAGATGGAGGTCTATTGACCCAGATGAAATCGCACATTTTCCTACATTGCCGTGACACCAATTGGTCTGCAGCCGTGTTGGCTAATCTTGGAATCCAAGACCAGCGATAGTCTTGTAAAGACTTCCCCCACCTTCTTTTGCTCTTCACTAGAGCGAGCAAAGCTTCCCAACTGCCTATTGTTAGCGTATCTTTGAGGCAAGAAATTGATTCCGACGAGTCAGACTCAATCATAACTGAGTTCTAACCTATATAGATGCCCAACTCGCATCCATGCAGGATTGCCAGCTCCTCCACCATAGCTACACTTGTAGCTTTCACACTATATCTGCATGCAGCCAAGAAATTACTCTCCGAATCCCACACCACCACACCTGCAAACCCCGAACACGTATTCGCCACCCAACTAGTATCCACATTGATTTTTATGAACCCCGGGCAAGGTGGGATCCATCCAGCCGTAGTATCCATGATAGCTCCAACCGAATGATCGACAAGTAGGAAGCCTCAATGAAAGCTCCAACCGAGATAGATATTGCCACAATTACCTATCTTGGGTTGAGTGGTTGGTGGTTGAAAAGAAAATTGTGTCTTATTTCCAAATTTGCCAACACGTAAAGGCAACATAGGACACCAATTTTCTCAACACACGTTTTGATCCATTGGAAGAATCAGAGATGGCAAGAAGCCAATTTGCCCATGTCGTTACTTCCTCTTGGTTTATCCTGAGGTTCAAAGCTCCACCAAACCAAATCAACTTCACCCAAGGACATAGAAGGAAAAGGTGCTCAATCGATTCCTTACGCGAATTGCATAGAGGGCATAGAGGTGATGGAGAGGATCATCTTTTAAATAAGTTCACCATCGTAGCAATAGCCGCATGAAGATTTTTCACATAAAGCACCTGATTTTTGGTGTACTCTTCAGATTCTACACCATTTTCCACAGCGAATTTGGGATGGAAGCATATGTGGAAGACCTCAGGTTTCTTTGGGGTCGGTTCCTTGAATGGGCCCAATGTACCCGAATTTGACCAAGTAGTTCCTCTTTTTATCAAAAGGCCAATATGAGTCTCCAAGATCGAATAAAACTCCCTGTCCGACACAAATGGTTTTAAAAAGTCAATGTCCCATTCCCCAGTTTCTGGGCAAATCAAAGATTCAACCATTATGTTACGTATGACCTACATCGTGCCCAAATGAGAAGGCCTACCCGAGGGAATGGATGGGAGCCATCGATCAACCCATATTCGGACCTCTTTACCATTCATAATCTGCCAATGTGATCCCCCAAGTAGGATATCTCTTTCGGCGAGTAGGTTGGACTAAGCCCAAAAAGCTCTCCCACCCACTTTGCATCGAGGAAAAAACAATTAAGGAAGTAGCGAGCTTTAAGCACCAATGCCCACAGAGAATTCGGTTCAATAATCAGTCTTTAAGATTTGTTAGCTAGTAAGGCATCATTGAAATCCACAAAACTCCTCAAACCTAGGCCCTTTTCTGCTTTCGAGCTACCCAATTTTTCCTTTGATACCCGGTGAATACGATTCTCACCTCTTTTTTGCCCCCACCAAAATTTTTGAGATCATTGCATCTAACTCATTGCATAGAGACGTAGGGAATTTAAATAGATTCATCGAGTATGCCGGAATTACATATGCCACTGCCTTTATCAGAACCTCATGCCCAGCTCGTGATAAGGTAGATTGCTTCCACCCTTGAATTTTCCCCAGTAGTCTTCCCTTTACATATGCCAATCCACATTTCTTCAAACGACCCAAGATGGCATGAACTCCTAGGTACAGACTCGGGTCCACAACCATGTCCATGCCAAGAATGTCGGCCAACTCTTCTGATAAGACCGCTAGGACGTTTCCCCCGAAAAAAAACACTTAATTTTAGCTTGTTAACTTGTTGTCCCGAAGCCGAGCAATAGGCATCAATTAATTGGATAAGTGTCTGCAATTTTCCTTTTCCGCCTTCAAGAAGATAATGGTGTCATCTGCAAAACTGATGTAGGAGATAGTCACACGGGTTGGGTTCATCTGCACCCCCTCAATCCACTTCCGTTCACTGGCCTGTTGAATAAGAAGTGAAAATACTTCACTAACCAAGAGGAATAAATATGGGGATAATAGGTCCCCTTGGCGAAAACCACGTGAGGGAGCAAATTTTGAGTCGGGCTGTCTGTTAAGGAGAATGGCAAAGTTCACCGATAAAATGCATCCCTTTATGAGACTTCTCCATCGATTGTCAAAACCCATCTTTTCCATCACCGCCAATAAGAAATCCTACTCCACTCTATCATAAGCCTTGTGCATATCCAACTTGATTCCAAGCTCAAATTTACATTTTGTCTTTCTCATTTTAAGGAAATGGAAGATCTCATTCGCGATACCGATATTATCTTGTATTTGTCTTTCAACCACAAATGCATTTTGGGTAGAGAAGATCAAGTCTGGCAAAAGAGGTTTGATACGGTTTGTCATAACCTTCAAAGGGACCTTGTATGAGTAATTGCATAAGCTAATGGGGTGAAACTGCGAAACAAATTCGGGATTTTGCACTTTCGAAATCAACACTACATGAGTAGCATTTATCCGGTTAGGATTCTAAGTGTCATTCATCAAGTCCCCAATTAATTCATTCCCATCCTTTGCTATGGTGTCCCAATAAGAGTGGTAGAATATAACTTGAAAGCCATCTGGTCCTGGGGCCTTTAGACCCCCCCATCTGCATTGTCGCATCTTTTATCTCTTCAACTAAAATCGAGTTTGTGAGGGATTCGTTGATTTCATCAGTAACCTTTGGGGTGATACAATTTAGGATGTCTCCCCAGTCCTGCTGCCCTGTCAAAGTGAACAGATCAATGAAGTGATTGTCAATTATGTGTCGAACCTGATTTGGATTGTCCACCCAATCCCCACTACCATTCTTTAACGATACCATTTTGTTCATCCTTCGTCTATGCAGAGTAGATTGATGGAAGAACGTGGTGTTGGCATCCCCTTTCTTAAGCTATTTAACTCTTGATCTTTGCTGCCAAAAACTCTCATCTTGACTCCATAGATGGTCCACTGTTTTTGACAATGCATCAATTTTTTGAAAATTACCTCTCTAATCTTCTTGTAGACTCCTCAATTGGTTCATCATCTCCTGGATTTGCCAACCTCGCTGCTTGAACTTGTCTCTGGTCCAAATTATTAATCTAGAACGATAATCATTTATCTTCATATTCCATCGTTCCAAGGTGTTTCCATCATGGGGATTTGCCCAACATCTTTTCACAATTTCTCGGCAATCTGCTTCCTTCGTTCATAAAGCCTCAAAGCGAAAGAGTTTTTTTCCCTTCCCAGCATTCGGTTCACATTAAACTAAAACAGGGCAATGGTCAGACTCTAAAACAATGTCGTGGGTGACTGTAGTATTAGGTCATAGCACCTGCCAACACCCATTAATTAACCCCCGATCGAGTCGAGCCTCCACCAACTGCCCATTTCTAGTTCCTCTCTAGGTGAATTTAAGATTGTTAAACTCCAAATCCATAACCTCCAGCTTAAACATCAACTCCTCCAGGTATCTTGGCCTATTATATCTAACTTCTACACCTCCTAACTTCTCATGGTCCTACAAGAATTCATTAAAATCACCACCACAAATCCATGGGATGTTGTACGGGTTAAATGTATGAATCATTCCCCTCCAAAAGTCCACATTCTCAGCCCGATAAGAGGTTCCATAAACTCCCATGAATCGAAACACACACTAAAAGTCAACACAGCTGCATCTAACATCAATAAAGATTTTCAAGGACTCCATTACTTCCACTTTCAACAAATCATCCCACCAGAGACTCAAACCACCAGCTCTCCCTACTAGAGCGACATTGAAACCATTAGAGTAACCCACACGCCGCCTAACCCCTTATATTCTATGATCTCTCATTTTAGTTTCTGAAAGAAAGATCATAGACAACCTGTGTTTCCTGATTAGCCATGTAGGACTCGGATTACCATGTCCAACCCAAGACCACGTAATTCCAAAAAAGATGTATCATAATGACTGTGCGGCTGCTAAAAGCCAGCCGCCACCACCTCGAGATAAGTTTCTCGTTTTTCTTGCCAACAGGGTTTGTTTCTCACCCGCAAAGATCTCCTCCATGTATCCTCACATATCATGATACTCTACCAGGACTTCATGCAGTTCCTCCTCCACATAGATCGCTCTCTCCATCATCAGGGTTTCCCTTATGCTCATTTTCCTTAGTTTTTCTGTAGCGTTCTCCTTTCTCTCATTTATTCTTCTATTCTCTTCCTCTGTTTTTGCTTTTTTCTGTGGGTAGTGCACCATCTCTTTGCTTTTAATTTCCAACTCCTTCTTGGCACTGCTACCACTATCTTCCTTCTGAATAGCATAACCACTCTCTCTAAAAATTATCTTCATACTTGTCACTGCCCCCTCCTTCCCCCCCCCCCCCCCCCCCCCAATTTTATCTGTGGAATATGGGTTTGAGTCTAAGGCACAATAACTACTCCCTCAATCTAAGTGTAAATTTCTTCATGAATTTCCTCAATCATGACCGTAGGATTTCTTCCTTGCTCACTGTGCATCTCCACGGTCTCAAGGCCAATGACAAAGCGATGGTTCAACAGAGGCCTGCATCCTTCCATTATCCACTGGGTCAGGTTGAAATTATATCTTTCGCTCATTCTCTACAATTTATGCCACCTTTTTTTTTTTTTCCTTTGTCCTGATGCAATATCGCTGGGTTGGGTGTTATTTACTCCTTCTGTGCTAGCATCCCTGATAATGACCTTCGTATGTCGCTAACTAGGAAGCCTGGATCCTACTCTTGTTGCACCAACATACCTTCGTCCCCCGAAGTAATAGCTATAGGTCTTGGAGATTCTATAATATCTTGAATTGGTGTTGCTTTTGTCCACTCTCCATACCTTGTCGTACCTCTCTTCATGGGTTCAAATGAACATTCACTGTTATAGTGTCCAATTCTGTAACAACCCAAAATTTCTAATTCGGAAGCCAAACACACAGGTAGGCCACAATAAAATAATGGTTAATTATAATTCTAACTAACCACACTAAAACAAATAATCATTTTGTTTAATTTATGGTTGCATCTAACATTCTCGTTAGATTGCCTATGTATCCTAAACAAAGGGGTCAAGCCATTCGTAGTTCACCTTATGCTTCCAGAACAACATATTAAAATTTCATTCCGATCCAATGGTCAGATCTCCGCCAATCACGAAATCAAGTGGGGGTCAACTATTTATTTTACAAACTTGCAAATCCAATTCGGGAAGATCTGTACATCGAATTCTCGATTCATAAGTTCCTAAGTTCCTCAAAAATTACGTATGATGAGGTCTCAAAGTTTAAAGACAATCCAACGGTCGAATCGTCGATTCACAAATTGATCAAGTAAGGTATCATAGTGAATTTAGGTTCAAACAATCAACCTACGTCATACAAATATCAAAACTAAATCAAGACATCGAATTCAACCTAAAAATAACATTGACGGCCCTCTAGCCATGTGCCGCAGTGGATGGCAATCAGCCACCCCAACTCACCGGAAAATTTCAACTATTTCTAAACATTCTCAAAATTTACAAAAATGAAGATCTCAAGAAGGGGAACAATTTTCATACATGGGCCGAAGTCCAATTCGGCTGGGAAGTGGCCTAAAAATCACATGAAAAGGTCGGGTGGCTGGAATCTTTCAAGCCTCGCCGCTCCTCCATCGAAGGTCCGTGACCATGATTTTTGTCAGGTTTTACTCCTACAAGGAATGGCTACCAAACCTAGGTGGTGTGACACCATATTTGATGTTGGAGTTGGAGGTACCAATTATAGGGTTTCGGCGAAACCGTAGAGGTTCTCGGGCTTTCTCTGTTAATCCTAGTAACCCATACGTGAAATTAAGGGGAAGAATTGACTGGGTTCAAAGAGAGGACCATTTTGGCACCAGCCCCAATGTCAATAATGGTCAGAATAGGGAGATAAGACCGGATCGGGTCAACGAGTCAAAGGGATCCGGTTCTCTTTCTGTATTCTCCCTTCTCTAATTTCCCTCCCTTCCTTCGTTTCTCATTGGGCAGCCACCATCACTCCCACTCTCCTTTCTCTCCTTCTTGTTCCATCTCAACCACACATGTGGCACTCCCATTGCTCCAGATTTTCTGGAGCCTTCCAAAATAAATAGCAAAGTGACTATTTTGCCCTCAACTTCAATTGTTAATAACTTCCTCGTTATAATTCCTTTTCGTGAACGGTTTTCGCCTACACCCTCGTAGGATCAAACTCTATCCATATATGTCAAGAAATACGATAAAATATACGAGGATAAAATACATCCTCATAAAATTATGTTTTCATCAACGAGGGGCATCTTCTACTTATCGATAAATTTTTCTACATTTTCATATATTTTAAATTTTCTAGGGTATTACAAATTCTACCACATCAATAACAAAAGTCTTTTAATCTTTCATACCAAAACTCAATCCAAGTATCATTATTATTGTCTCTTGGGAGCCAACACCCTGTGGTCAAAGGGTTCGAGGTGTTTACAACTACCTTTACTCTCAGGAATCCCCAAGCTTACGCTGGGTCTTCAAATTCCTCAAACTCCCCAATTTTTGTTGCTAGACGCCTCACATTTTCTTTCGATTTGAGATATGGTGGTACACCTCTAATTTGTACCCAAAAGGAGACAACTTCCTTTTTAACTTTCTCCAGTGCTCGCTCTTATGGTCATATTTTAACAGAAAATTTCTGTTTCATGACTACCCACAGCACCTGGTTTAGAATTTTAGCAGCAATACTTTCATCTTAGACAATGATAATAAAGGTATTGTCTCTGGCCCACTTGAGTTCTACTTCCCCCATCTCCTTCCAACAGGATCTAAGGATATTTCTAACCCTCTATTTGTTGAGGGTTTGTTAACCAACACTATACCCACTAATTTGACCCATTTCTCCATTGTGGATCTAAGGATCCATATTCCTCTCAAGGTGGACCACCAATTCCTCCATTTTTGCTCCTACCATTTGTCTCTGGGTATGAGTTATTTCACACACAACTTGAACAGATGTGTACGAAAGGTAGACTGTTAAGGCTCTACCCAGATTTTCACTCTGTTTTTTGTCTTCTCTCATTCGCACCTCACAGCTTTTTTACTCGAGTTGTAAGTACACAATGACCACAAACATAATAACCGAAGGTTGTATACTTCTATTAATTCCTAATATGAAAAGTATTTTTCCATTAATGCCCAATTTAATGGTAGCTGAGTAATTAGCCTTTACATTTGACGAAGTGAGTAGTTGGAGATATTCATGTGTCTTTCCCTTGCCAAAGTTTGGTTAGAGTAATTTATGCTTATTCCCTTTGCCGTGGTTTCCTAATCTACCAGCCTCAGTCGGGTTTCCTTTGCATTTATCTATGATGGGTGGGGTTCTAATCCTTCTTCTACCTACCATCATTGCTGATGTGACCATGCAAGCCCAAGATCTGATCTGGATAAGGGAATGACTTGACAAGGAGAATGGATTTGGTATAAATGTGCACAAAAAGGGATCAAAGGAATAAGGATTTAGAGATAAGTGAGATGGAAAGGGGATCTAGAATTATGGGGGGAAAATGAGTGGTTGGAAAAAGTTAATAGAAGAATAGGGATTTAGAGACAAGTGAGATAGAAAGGGGGTTTGGAATTATATGGGCAAAAGGAAGTGGTTGGAAGAACTTAAAAGTGCAACAGTAAAAGTTCAAACAGTTGTTTGTAACTGGGACATCTCGCTAACGCTCGTAGAGGAAGAGAATTGCTCTCATGGTGGAAGGGTTCTCACGGAGAAGAGAAGGGCTCTCACAGAGGAGAGAACTTTTTTCAGGGGAGGAGAGAAATTGTTACTGCTTTATTTGACCTTGGGAGGAAAGTCGATTATGGGTTGTCCATCTCCCTCTTTCTCTTCTTGTCATAACCTACATTATCCAACAAAATTGATCTTTTTAAGTGATCTGGCTACAATAGTAGATATCACTCAGTGGTGCAATTTTTATAGCAAAATGAAAGATCCAAACATTGCAAAGATCCGTTAAATCTCTATATGCAAGTCCTAATCGTTAATTTTTTAGACCACTCATAGGTATGTACCACAAAATAAAAATTTCTAATTAAGCTAGATTTATTGTCATAACCTACATTATTCAACAATATCAATCTATTTAAACCATGATATTGACAAAATGCGAAAATACTCCCGAAAGATAAGTGGTATAGTAATGTTCCTTTTTAAATTAGATCTGAAGCAAAAAAGAAATAGGTGATTTATTGGTTCAATAATCCTTATAACACGGAGTGGAGCCATTAGAAAGAAGTGATTGGTCAAAGGTTGAGAATAGGCGTGGGCGTGGGTTGGTTTGGGTCGGTTTTGGGCCAAAGTTGAAACCAAACCGACCTAGTCAGTTGGGCCAAAATTGCAAACCAAAACCAACCAAGCTGAGTCTAAAACTGATCAGGTCGGTTAACTGACAATGAGGGGTTGGTTTTCATCGATTCTCAGTTTGTTTAAAGTTGCAAATACATAACAAGTTCTCTCCCAAAAGCTACATAATGTAGCAACAATATGAGTTATTGCTCAAAGGAAAGCACAAATGAAGCAACCCAAAGAGAGCATCAAAGCAGCAGCTGCTGCCTTCTCCAAATGGTCTTTGATGTTCTCCTTAAAATGGACTTTTAAACTAAACAGGTTTTGTTTTCATCTGGTGGAAACACAGTACTCGTAAATAACTAACCATTTATATTATTACATGCATTAATTATAATTAAAAAAATAAAATTAAATATATGCTGGTCGATTTGGTTGATTGCACCCTAAGAATTTCGGGAACCAATTTCGAAACCGATTAAGGTTAGTGAGATTCGGTTTAAACACCGAGAAATTACATAAAAATAAAATAAAATAAAATAAAAAATAAAAAATAAAAAAAAACCAAACCAAACCAAGCTACTGGTGTGGTTCAAACAATTCAATTGGTTTTTTGAATGCCCAGCCCTAGTTGAGAATGGGAATTGAACTCTATGAGATTCAATCTCATGTTCCTCAATAGCTCAGTTGTTGAGTGGTCGTTAACTACTAGTCGCGAAGTGCATACTCTTTGAAATGCAAATAACAATTTCTTTATTTTTATTGGAATAAAATTATAGGCTAGCCATCAGAGTAAGTCCACCCCATCCAAATGGGCTAGCCCAAACTCCCCCAAAACAACCTAGGCCCCTTAAAACCCACTCCACCCCCCACCCAATAGGCTGGCCCAAAGTTCACCCAAGCTTCTAGGGCAACCCATAATGGATTGAGTGAGGAACCGGCCCATCTGACGTCATGCGTAACGTCAGCATAATGTCAACCATGGGCTAAGTTTTTTTTTTTTGCCGCTGGCGCGTGGGCACGTGTTTCCGATAGCTCGCAGAGAAGGGGCCCGCACTGCAGGCACACTAACTAGGACACTAGAATTGGGCCACATGGCGCGGCGATATCGTTGGATTTCCGGCTAGTTTTCTAGACCATTGGATTTCCAACAATAAAAAAAAATTGATTGAAATTTAACGAATAATGACATAGCAAAGTTTGGACCATTCAATTTCCAAATCAATGGTCCAAGTTTTTCGGCCAAAAAACATTTTTAAAAAAAATGTCAGAAATCTTACCATTGGCCAAGTAATAAAAAAATATGTAATTTATGTAATTTCGTATTTATTTTTAATATTTTATTTAATTTCTTATTTATTTTAGTTTATGTAATTTTGTATTTATTTTTAGTACTATATGTAATTTCTTATTTATTAAATTGGGTATCTTACTTAAATCGGTAAAATTCTACTTAAAAATTTATCCACAAAAATTATACTTTCGAAAATGACACGTGGCGTAAGATGATTAGTTAAAAATCTGATCTGAAATTAAAAATAAAATTATTTTTTATTATTTTATAAAAAAAAAAAATTATTATTATTTTAATACTAATTGACTAGACTCTTGCCCAGCCTAGCTCATTTTTTAGAAGTAGAGATGCACTTAGCCAATTACTATTATTGCAATCAATTACTATTCATTTGGGTGGATTAAATGGATTCATTTTTTAAAGGTGGAGTTGTTGTCAAGTTCTTAGAAGTTGTTTTGATACCAACATAACGCTTCTTCGCAGGCACAGTACCAAGTTCACTTTACCACCACAATTTTTCTAACAAAACAACCCACATCCAAATTTGCCTTACATGCCAAGATGCCAAGTTTTATAGCCCACAGTCGGTTGCACCTACAACGCTTATGACAACGAAAAATTTGCTTTTCTGTAAATCAAAGATCCCCATACGTTAACATTGACTACCTTATAAATCCCTGCCATAACCGACAAACCGTGCATCAAATAACATTGACTACCTATTGGAAGTTGCCGAATGGATATTAGGGTTTCCTGCATGGTTATGAGTCCGGTTCCCTTGTGATTAGTTGTCAACTTCCTAATCTAAGTTGTCAACTCCCTTAATTCAAGGAGTTGTTATTTAGCTTCCCAAAGTGATTTGTATAGATCTCAAGGATGGGTTGTCATCCTCACTTTAGCTAAGTCATGGGCTAAAGTGATGGTCTTAACCCTACTCTCTTGTCTTCCCATACCTTGTCATTTCCCTTACCTCTTTTGTCAACCTTCTTGCTTGTAAGAGCTTCTTTACTTGTAATTAAGTTTTTTGCTTTCCCACTTGTTAGGGCAGTTTTTTAGGGATTGTGTTTGCCTACAATTCTTGTAGCTTTCTTTTTGACTCTCTATAAGAGTGGTCTTCTTTTTCTTGCAATATTCATAATGAGTGAAATACAATTCAACCTTTGAAAATCAACATGGTATCAGAGCAGGGAAATTAACCTGCTTCTGCTATACTGCTATCCGAGAGTATTCAATCTCCAAAATGTCTGAAGACAATCCATTAGCATCAGAAGCTGATAGCTCCCCAGAGCTTTCCTCCGTGAATGTGCATGAGATGGACGTCAACCCAAATCAAAGGTTAAGCTCAGTCGTACTGAATGAGTTTAATTACTTGCCATGGTCAAGAGCTGTGTCTTTGGCGCTGGGTGGCAGGTCCAAGTTAGGGTTCATAAATGGAAGCATCAAAGTACCTGATACTTCCTCACCAAACTATGAATCCTGGCTTAGCAAGGATCAGCTAGTTATGTCATGGCTCTTGAATTCCATGGAACGAAAGTTAGCTGAAATATTCAGCAACTCAGAATCCTCGTATCAACTATGGGAAGCGGTCAAGAAAATGTATGGTAGCCAGAATAATGCTGCTAGGGTTTTTCAATTAAAGAAGGACATCTCCGATCTGCAACAAGATGGTAAGCCATTTGTGCAACTCCTAGGAAGCATGAAAAACATGTGGAACGAGTTAGAAATCTATCGTCCTCATACGACCGATGCAGCATTGCTACAAAAGAGAGCAGAAGAAGACAAGATATTCCAACTCTTGTCTAGTCTTGACTCAACATATGAAGATCTATGATGTCACATGCTCATGAACACTGAACTTCCTTCCTTCACCAGTGTGTGTGCAATGATTCAACGTGAAGAAGTAAGGAGGAAAGTCATGAACATGAGTACAATGTCTAACATCCTGAGGCTAGGGCATATATAACCAACGAAAGAAAGTACAAAGGAAAACATCCGCACTTGAAGTGTCAACACTGCAACAATACAGGTCATGTTAAAGACACATGCTGGATTTTACATCCAGAGTTAAAGCCTGACTTCATGAAGGACAACAAGGGCGTACAAAGGGTGAACCGTACTCCACATCGAGTAAATCATGCGTCTACCTCCATCTCCAATAGGTCAGATCCATTCAAGAACTTCACAGCAAACCCAGCAGAACTCATGAATGAGTTTATGTCGTACCTTCAAGGCAAGAAATGAGAGGCTGGAATTGACCGTACAGATAGCATGGAAGAAGGGACCTCGACAGCATTGTTAGGCAAGTTTGCAGGTTTCTTGGCAGACACAAAACCTGTACCCCAAGAGGACATGCAAGGTATCATGAAAGCCTTTAAAACTGCTCTTAAATTAAATATGTTGCATGATTTTTGGGTTGTAAATTCAGGTGCTACAAATCATATGACCAACCATGTGTCTAAATCTCAAAAGTTTGAAAATTTGACAAAGCCTTCTCAAGTTTCAATTGCAAATGGAAAGCATGTAAAGGTTTTAGGAAAAGAAAAGATAATGTTGATGTCTGATGAAATTGAATCAATAGCTTTGTATGTTCCTTCCTTCCCATTTCAACTTCTATTTGTGGGAAGGATCACAAATACCTTGAATTGCTTAGCCATTTTTTCTCCTCACAATGTGATTTTTCAGGATTATGCCACCAAAAAGACAATTGGTGAAGGGTTTTATTTAGATGGTCTCTATTACATGTCAAAGAGCAATCCCAGAGGGTGTCAAGCCAAGTTCAACTCCATTCACGATAATCAATTGTGGCATCAACGTTTAGCTCACCCTTCCTCACCCATTTTGTCATCTTCATTTCCAAACTTAGGAAAGGATGCTATTTTTTGTGAAACATGCCACTTGTCTAAGGCCACTAGATTACCTTTTAACTCTTCTTTGTCTAGGACTAGTAAGTGTTTTGAACTAGTTCATTCAGATGTATGGGGACCAACTAGTGAATCTTTTGATGGCTACAAGTATTTTGTGATTTTTGTGGATGATTTTTCTCGAGTCACATGGTTGTATCTTCTAAAGTCTAAGAATGAAGTTACAGAAGTGTTTAAGGACTTCCATAACCTTGTTAAAAACCATTTCTCATCTCAAATTCAAACCTTACGATCTAACAATGGCACCGAATACATGTCCCATATCATGAAACAATATTTGAGCACTCATGGCATCATGCATCAAACAAGTTGCGTTGGAACCCCTCAACAAAATGGGGTAGCTGAACGTAAAAACCGTGACCTACTTGAGAAAACAAGAGCACTAATGCTGCAAATGAATGTACCAAAGAGTTTTTGGTCCCAAGGTGTTATGGCAGCTGCATATATCATCAATAGGTTACCTAGCCGAGTCTTGGAATTCAAGTTTCCCCTAGAAGTCCTGAAAGGAAGGAAAATTGATCTCTCGCATCTTAGAGTGTTTGGTTGCATCTATTTTGTGCATGTTCAATCTAATCACCGAGCTAAATTAGATCCTAGAGCTGCTAAATGTATCTTCCTTGGTTACTCATCTACTCAAAAGGGATATAGGTGTTATAATCCCCAACTAAGGAGAGTGTTTGGGTCCAAAGACGTTCGATTTCATGAGACTACCCCTTTTTTTGACAAGACAAGTGAAATCATAGATCAAGGGGATGACATCTTGGACTTGTTCCCATTACCAAGAATCGAACATGAGGGTCCGCAACAACGAGAGCTCAGTCATGCCAACACTGATGCTTATCTCAATGATGATAACCATGAAGGCTCTCATCCTAATGGTTCCATGCATGATGATGGCAGCGGCAACCAAGAAAACCTTCAAAGTGTGGCTGAAAATTTAATGAGAGTGAGCCAACTCTCCCAGAACCTCGACGCAATCCTTGGCGTGATAGGTAGCCTCCCACAAGGTTTCAAGATTTTGACATATATAAACCGAGGCATCCAATATCAAATTATGTGTCGTATCAAAAGGTGACTCTATCACATGCTGCCTTCCTTAACACCATCTCCAGTCACAATGAGCCTCAAAACTTCCATGAGGCTAATAATCATGCTGTGTGGCAAGAAGCAATGCGAGATGAACTCAAAGCTCTAGACCAACACAACACCTGGAGCATTACCAAACTCCAAAAGGAAAAAGGGCAATGGGTTGCAAATGGATCTATAAGATCAAGTTTAATTCTGATGGTTCAATTGAGAGGCATAAAGCCAGGCTAGTGGCTCGCGGATTCACTCAAACATTTGAGGTGGACTACAAAGAAACATTTGCTCCTGTTGCAAAAATGAACTCAGTTAGGGTTGTATTGTCTATTGTTGTCAATAAGGGTTGGTCCATGTACCAAATGGACGTGAAGAACGCCTTTCTACATGGTGATCTTGAAGAAGAAGTCTACATGCGATTGCCCCCCGGACATCCTCAAAGTCAGGACCCTGATTTGGTGTGTAAGTTACATAAGTCTATTTATGGACTGAAGCAATCGCCTCATGCTTGGTATGCTAAACTAAGTTCAGTTCTTCATAGTGCTGGTTTCAAAAGGAGTGGTGTCGATTCATCATTATTCGTTCGCACTGGAGCTGGTAGGAAATTAGTTGTGTTGATATATGTGGATGACTTAATAATTACAGGTGATAATGCTGCAGAGATCTCCAAACTCAAACAGTCACTTCAACAATGATTTGCGATTAAAGACCTTGGGGTGTTAAAATATTTCCTTGGGATCGAAATGGCATCTTCTCATAAGGGTTTATTTCTTAATCAACGGAAATACGTCATGGATCTCCTCAAGGATGCTAGTATGAGTGATGCTAAGCCTGCCATTACTCCTCTCAATAGCAAGCTCAAACTTAACTTGGAAGGAACTCCACTTTCGAATATCAGCTCCTATCAGAGGCTTGTTGGTAAGTTGATCTACCTAATGATCACCAGACCAGACATCTCATATGCAGTGAGTATTTCCAGTCAATTCATGCACTCTCCCACCACCGAGCATTTGAACCTTGTAAAAAGGATCTTACGTTACTTAAAAGGGTCTGTTGGTCGTGGTATTCTCATGACAAAGAACAACCACACTCACATCATGGGGTACTGCGATGCAGATTGGGCAGGAAATGCCATCGATCGCAAGTCCACAAGTGGTTACTGCACCTTTGTTGGTGGAAACTTGGTCACCTGGAAAAGTAAGAAGCAAACTGTCATCGCCAGATCCAGTGCCGAAGCTGAGTATCGTGCAATGGCTTCACCAGCGTGTGAGTTGATCTGGCTCAAGGGTCTTCTGTGTGATTTAGGGTTTCCTGCAACCCTTCCTATGTCCCTATTCTGTGACAACCAGGCCGCCATGCATATAACATCCAATCCCGTGTTTCACAAACGAACGAAACACATTGAGGTTGACTGCCATTACGTTCGTGAATAGGTGCAATCGCAAGTAATCCAGACACATTACACAAGAAGCTCCAACCAATTGGCTGACATTTTCACAAAGCCCTTAGCTTCTCATCACTTTCAACGGCTTCTGTCCAAGCTTGGATCCATCAACCTTCTAGATCCAGCTTGAGGGGGAGTATTGGAAGTTGCCTAATGGATATTAGGGTTTCCTGCATGGTTATGAGTCCGGTTCCCTTGTGATTAGTTGTCAACTTCCTAATCTAAGTTGTCAACTCCCTTAATTCAAGGAGTTGTTATTTAGCTTCCCAAAGTGATTTGTATAGATCTCAAGGATGGGTTGTCATCCTCACTTTAGCTAAGTCATGGGCTAAAGTGATGGTCTTAACCCTACTCTCTTGTCTTCCCATACCTTGTCATTTCCCTTACCTCTTTTGTCAACCTTCTTGCTTGTAGGAGCTTCTTTACTTGTAATTAAGTTTTTGCTTTCCCACTTGTTAGGGCAGTTTTTTAGGGATTGTGTTTGCCTACAATTCTTGTAGCTTTCTTTTTGACTCTTTATAAGAGTGGTCTTCTTTTTCTTGTAATATTCATAATGAGTGAAATACAATTCAACCTTTGAAAATCAACACTACCTTATAAATCCCCGCCATAACCGACAAACCGTGCATCTAACTTTCTGGTAACAACATAGGGCGATGAGATCAAGAAAACCGTGCAATAGTACAAGCAACAGTAAGGTTTTATAAATGTAAGGGAAGCAAGAAGCAAATGTCGCTTATCTGCCACTGTACAATTTAACAAGCAGCTCACCTCCAGCTGCTGGCCAATCTTTTCAGGCATAAAACTCTGTATAGAGAAATGAAAAATATTAACATCTGCATCCCACACCCACACCCACCTTCATCCACCCCTTGATACAGTTTATCTCTCGCCTTTCAGCAAATTGTACATCAGTCAAAAGCTATCCCTATCACAATAGTAGAATGCAATTCACAATTTTTTGAGGCCAAGGTATCTTTCCTCATTCAATAAAAAACATCGATATTCAATAAGAGAGCACATCAATAATGAATTTTTACCTAAATAGAAAGTATATGATTAAGAAGAAAACCACAAAATATGCCACAGGTACACACGTTCTCCGGCTTGATTTTTTCTCAAATACCTACAAAGCAAATAACTTGATCTCTCAGCCAATTGCCCGTAAGTGATAACACAAAAAGGAAAAAAGGGAGAAGTGAGGTTTAGGTACCATTTTAAATCTATCCATTGTTCCAGACAATATACCCCTTGACACATCCATGCTATTGCCCTGGTTTTACAGGATAATCAAACAAGTTCAAACATATAAACAATATCTAGAGAAACAGAAATATCTAACAAGCAGAGTACGTTTAATAAGTAGAAGCATACCATTCGGTCAAGCAAGCGATTATGGCTCTCCACCTCTTCATGAATATCACCTGTTAACTGTAAATAAAACATTTTTATTTTGTAAGATTAAAGACTGATCAACCCGAACCCACATCCATACCATTGCATTAATATACAATCAACTACAACTTCAACTTCACTTTCTGTAAGAAGAACAATATCTAGCATCAGATCTTATGCATCAGGCATGCTGTTCTTATAAATTTAGTTATTAACAGTCACATGAAAGTCTGTAATTCTGAATGTTCTACTACCACTTTTAAATTAATACACTATAAATGTTTGAAAGTCTTAAGCAGTCTTCACATTATGGCAACAGAATATATTACCCACTGTCTAAAACAGCATGGCTCATATCAACTTATACAATGTTACGTTAAGATATTTTCATGTCTAATAGAATATAAAACATGTTAAGATATTTATGAAACAAAGGTAATTCAGCCAGTAAAGATATCTTATATTGCACTCACTCTCTTCAGAAAAACAACTCTATCTTGTAAACTTTGCACGGCTTTGTCATTGTCATGCTCATTAAAGTCATGGGAGTATGAGGAGGAGGCCCTAAGACCACCTTCCTCAAGGCCATCTAAAAGAGACGCTTTGGAGGAACGGTGCTCCCTACAAAAAGAGCAAACATAGTCAAGTATTATACAAATGTACCTAGGAAACCACAAACAACTGCTCGTAATTAATGAGTTCTTGCTACAATGCAATACCGGCTCAAAACTACAACATATTAGGAGTTGACACCAGTATCTTGAACTATACGCAAAAACGTGACAGTGCGAATGAACTTAAAAATTGTCCTAGCAACAGTTTGTGGCACGGTTTCTAACTAAAGCAAAACTTTTCTAACTAAAACGAAACTAACACGTTTAATAAAGTTAATAAACGCATAATAGTACTACGAAAAAACGAAGAAACATGAAGTTTGTAGTATTTCTGTACTGCGAAAGATTAAGGCAAAGTACCAAAGAACTGGAGAAAGACAGTTAATCATATATTCGGACCCAACAAGCACAAGTCTAAGGGATCGGAATCTCGAACGATGATCACAGCTTATAACTTCAAAATTTCACCAGTTTTACACAAATTGCAAATCAACACCTTGTCCCCGTTTTCACAGATTTCCGTCCGACTAATCCGGACTATTAAGAATAGTTCTATCCTCAACTTGTAAACTAATCAAACGGACACTAAATCCAACCTGCATTTTAAATTTACCAAGATTAATGCTTCAGATAATCGCAAGTAGAGCTCGTACTTAGTGCTAATTACAAGATCTAACCAATAAATTTCGAAATTAATAATCCAATTAGCAACACAACATTGCGTGCAGAGAAAAGATAAAATTCTGAAGGTGCGAAAATTCGAGATCTTGATATATAAAATACGTACTTATCAGAGAATACGAACCTTCTGTTACTCATTGACTGCAGCGTTCGCAGATTCGACGTCCTTTTTGCGCCAGTAGGATTTCGAATCGTAAGGACGAAATTGAATGGAAATTTCTGGCAATGGTGTTGGAGAGTGTAATAGTGAAGTTTGAAATGGTTGATCTTCCTCCGTTTGGTTGCTGAGAAAATGTGGGAAAGGAAAGAAAAATGAAGAGGAATTTTGAGGAATTGATTTCAAAGGAACGGAAAGGCGGTTATTGGAGTTCCACGTGGTGCCAGAGGTTGGGCTTGCCGCCAATAGGCTTCTTGGGTTCTTTAGGCCCACCTAGATTTTTTACTCTAAAAAAAAGGATTTTCAAGATCCAAGAGATTGAAAAGAAAAATGTTAGATCGACGGGATTAGAAGTGTCTTCGTAAGCACTTCGAAGGTATGTAAAAGGGATATTTAAATGATTAAATCCTTACTTGCAAGGTGTCATTTGAAATCTCTCATGTGCTTTATTATGTTCATGGATATGGATAACCGTGAAGATCCCTATTTTTTTAACTTAATCAGGCGGATATGGTAATAACACTTTCTGCCTTGAAATCTCCTTGTTTACTCGTGTAACATTTTAATGTTAGAACATAAGTATGATTGTAAGTGCTAGCAACCGGCTATAGTGTTTCAATTGGTATGGAAAGGTCTTATTGTAGAGTTTAAAGTTGTCCTAATCAGTTTCAGGATTGAAACTTTAATAAATCATGATACTTAACACTCATAGTTGGATTGGAATTGTGTGTTTGTTTCCTATGCTGATTTTAATAGGAAAATCACAAGGATTGTTTCAATATAAAATATTATTGTTTCAATATAAAATATTGGCCTCTACTCTAGGCCTGGCAATTTCTGACACGACCCGATAACCCGACACGACACGACACGAAATTAACAGGTGTTTGGGTCGACACGATAACGAATCAGGTCGTTATCGGGTAACCCGATAAGCACCTGTTAAGATAACGGGTTGGTTCGGGTATACACGTGGGTAACACGATACACGATAAGCAGAATATTATTTTTATAATTTTATAACCCTAAAAAATACTGTAATAATTATATACATTAATTTTACAATTTTATACCCCTAAAAATTATAATAAATATATATATATTAAATTAACCATAAAATTTATAATAATTATATATACTATAATAATTATACCCCCAAAATATTAAGTCTATCTATAATAATTATATATATATATATATATTAAATTTTATAAAAACTATAATAATTATTAATTAATAATTTAATATGCATGATGCATTGCATGATTTTGCATCCATTGATGTGATTTCTTTCCATTCAATAATCAATTTCTTGCCGTTGCCAACTTGCCGCCCTTTTTGAAAAAAAAAATGGAGGGAAAATGAAAATGTTAAGAAAAGTTGAAAATGAAATAAAAAAGTGAAGGAATTAGGAAAAGATGTTGGAGGGAAAAGTGAAAACGATAAGAAAAAGTTGAAAAGGAAACAAAAAAGAGAGAGAAAAATGAAAATTAATAAAAGTGGTGAGAAATATTTTTTTTTTTTTAAGTTATTAACTTTTTATCACACACATGACTGTTATGACATATCTCACTATTTTTATAATGACACACGTGACACGTGATGTATGTACTATTCCGTGTACCAGTCAATTATAATTTATACGTACAAAATAAATAGATTTAAATCTACTTAATAAATATATACACACACACACACACACACACACACGGAACTTGATTGATGGCATACGAGTTCTCCAAAACTAATTTCAACGATCCCAACCGTCAAACTTGTTTGTATATGCTTTGAGATCACATCAACAAAAAATCATAAAAAATAAACATTCAGAGATCAAGTAACGGGACAAAGCTTTTCAACGGTTATAAACGAAAAATCACGACTTAACGGTTATTTTAACTTCGATTTTGATGATTTTTTATAGCTACACTCCTTGACCCTATATGAATACAATGAATGAATTCGATCTTCAATTTAAAATATTTACACAAGTGGATACCACAAAATCTTATGTTATACTTGATGAAAATATAAATAAACTCTAAGAAGTGTTAGTTAATCTATTGTTTTTATGGGATACGAATTCTCTTAAACTAATTTCAACGATCCAAACCGTCAAACTTGTTTGTATATGCTTTGAGATCACATCAGCAAAAAATCACAAAAAACAAACATTCAAAGATCAAGTAACGGGACAAAGCTTTTCAACGGTTATAAACGAAAAATCACAATTTAACGGTTATTTTAACTCCGATTTTGATGATTTTTTATAACTACACTCCTTGACCCTATATGAATACAATGAATGAATTCGATCTTCAATTTAAAATATTTACACAAGTGGATACCACAAAATCTTATGTTATACTTAATGAAAGTATAAATAAACTAAGTGTTAGTCAATCTATCATTTTGATGGGATACGAATTCTCCAAAACTAATTTCAACGATCCAAACCGTCAAAATTGTTTGTATATGCTTGGAGATCACATCAGCAAAAAAATCACAAAAAAAAACATTCAGAGCTCAAGTAACGGGACAAAGCTTTTCAACGGTTATAAACGAAAAATCACGATTTAACGGTTATTTTAACTCTGATTTTGATGATTTTTTATAACTACACTCCTTGACCCTATATGAATACAATGAATGAATTCGATCTTCAATTTAAAATATTTACAAAAGTGGATACCACAAAATCTTATGTTATACTTAATGAAAATATAAATAAACTCTAAGTGTTAGTCAATCTATCGTTTTGATGGGATACGAATTCTCCAAAACTAATTTCAATGATCCAAACCGTCAAAATTGTTTGTATATGCTTGGAGATCACATCAGCAAAAAATCACAAAAAAAAAAACATTCAGAGATCAAGTAACGGGACAAAACTTTTCAACGGTTATAAACGAAAAATCATGATTTAATGGATATTTTAACTCCGATTTTGATGATTTTTTATAACTACACTCCTTGACCCTATATGAATACAATGAATGAATTCGATCTTCAATTTAAAATATTTACACAAGTGGATACCACAAAATCTTATGTTATATTTAATGAAAGTATAAATAAACTCTAAGTGTTAGTCAATCTATCGTTTTGATGGAATACGAATTCTCCAAAACTAATTTCAATGATCCAAACCGTCAAAATTGTTTGTATATGCTTGGATATCACATCAGCAAAAAATCACAAAAAAAAAACATTCAGAGATCAAGTAACGGGACAAAGCTTTTCAACGGTTATAAACGAAAAATCACGATTTAACAATTATTTTAACTCCGATTTTGATGATTTTTTATAACTACACTCCTTGATCCTATATGAATACAATGAATGAATTCAATCTTCAATTTAAAATATTTACACAAGTGGATACCACAAAATCTTATGTTATACTTAATGAAAGTATAAATAAACTCTAAGTGTTAGTCAATCTATCGTTTTAATGGGATACGAATTCTCCAAAACTAATTTCAACGATCCAAACCGTCAAAATTGTTTGTATATGCTTGGAGATCACATCAGCAAAAAATCACAAAAAAAAAAAACATTCAGAGATCAAGTAACGGGACAAAGCTTTTCGACGGTTATAAACGAAAAATCAAGATTTAATGGTTATTTTAACTCTGATTTTGATGAATTTTTACAGCTACACTCCTTGACCCTACATGAATACAAAGAATGAATTTGATCTTCAATTTAAAATATTTACACTAGTGGATGTGGATATCACAAAATCTTATGTTATAATTTATATACTTAATAAAAGTATGAATCAACTATAATATTAATAATTATATACATTAATTTAATAATTTTATATTCCTAAAAAGTAAAAACTATAATTATTATATATATTAAATTAAATTTAAAAATTGATGACCATTGGATTGGCTGAGATTAAATTTAAAAATAGCTTTGTTGTGCACACGAGATTGGCTATTTGGAAAAGGAGGTAATATATTTTTATATGGTATAGTATTATTATTTTATTTCTTTTCATAATTATTTTGTTTAACTTTTCATAATTGAATGATTTTTAATGTTTGCTTTTTCTATACTTAATTTATGCGGAAGAGAGTTCTGACGTGGAAAAACTTACTGAAAACATCTTCAACATAACTCTTGAAGGCAATAGATCAAGCCAAAGTTCCAATACAATTTCATGATGATCGATGTAAATTGAAGATTTTGTAAATGGAGGTGTAAACTTTTGAGAAAGACTTACAATCTTAAAAACAAAAACTCTTTATCCTTGCACATTTAATATTTGTAATAGATTAGTAGTGTATGTATTATTTTTTTTATTAGGCTTTTATTTTCGAGTGTAGATATAGTACTTGAACGAGAAATGTTTTAATGTTTTGAAGTAATATTTATGTGGCAATGTGTGGTATGTGCAAATTTTAAAAAAATATATTTTTTTCTTAACGGGTCATAATGGGTCATAACGGGTCGGGTCACTTTACCCGTTGGGTAAAGTGACACAATCTGTTAAGGACTCGTTAAGATAACGGGTGTGACACGACACGACCCGTTAAGATAACAGGTGTTACACGAAAATGACACGAACACGATAGACACGACCCGTTTGCCAGGCCTACTCTACTCTCACAAAACATACGCTCAATATTAAACTAAGACCTATTGTTAATTTGAGTACTTTTGGAATTGTGATTTTAATACTTGTATAAATTGTGGTTCATGTGCTTAATCTCTTAATATGTTTTTGATAAGTTTAGTCTTACATGTAGTATCAGAGCTTAAGATTTTTGTTCTTGAATTCAAATAGAAAGTATTAAATTGAAGTAGTAATCGACATGATGGTTTATCGGGAAAATCGACTTTGGTTTGCAAAAGAAATTTTTAAGGTTTTACAGAAATAATAGAGAGGATGTCTTTATGTAAAAGGTTAGGTAGTGTTGTTTTCAAAATTATTTGACCATTGCAATTTTGAAAAAGAGGAAAGTCGTGTTCTGTCTAAACCATCTTTCTGCAAAAGATCAAGGGGTTGTTGAGGTTTGTGAATATATGAACGCATGCATGCACTTGTGAAATTTCTTTTGATCAAGAATTGGTGTGAAACCCTGTTCCTGGATTTCACTATTGTAAACTACGTATTTGTATGAACGAGATTTTATATTATTTTAGAAAATTTATATTAATTTTATAAAATTTAGATTTTAATTAAACTAATTATGAAATTTTAATTTTTGTCGGTAATCGTTAAAAATCCAGACCTTACGAGGTCACACTAAGTATAATTAGACAAAGCTCGATCCTACGAGCGCTTAAGTGAAAACTATTCTCGAATCGAAGTTGAAACGAAGAAATTAGAGACGTTTTAGTTGTTAAAATAAATAAATAAAATAAGGACTACAAGTTGCCAGATGGCAGCGGGAAAGAGGGGGAAATGAGAGACGCAACAGAGAAAATGAGGAAGAGGGTGATTAATCAGAGGAGAAGAAATGAGGGAAAGGAGAGAGGAAAGAGAGCCAGCTGACCCAACCCCCCACTTGACCCAATTATAACCCGTTTCTGGCGACGAGTTTTGATGATTTTCCGTCAATTTTTCCAACGAAATCTACCTATATATCACCTTAAAACATCACAGCATCATTCCCTCTTCCATTTACACCAACAACCAAAGCCATTTTGGCCCTATTTCGTGAAGATCAAATGTCACCAGTTTCTCTCTACGTCTGACATAAGCATTGTGCTTAGACAACCAATCCATTCCCAGAATGATATTGATCTCCACAAGTTTGAAGGGAATCAAATTGGCCTCCAACAGTTCCTCTTCGACAATAACTGGGTAATCCATAAACTCCCACTGTCCATAAAATAAATCTCCAGAAGACAATTGTATAAACATATCATATCCAAGTGATAAAGGTTGTTGGTTCACCACCAGCGCAAATTGTTGGTTCACCAATAGCACCCAGATCAATCAGAACATTAGCCCAATGACCAAAAACAAGTAACATACCAGTGATAACTCTAGGATCCTGCCCTGCCTCCCGCTAAGTCATGGCGTTGATACGTCTATGGGCTTGACGTCCCGAACTACTGCTACGGCCGCCACGAGTCCTAGCACCCTAGCTATTGCGGCCTGCTTAGCTCCTCTGAGCACGACTACTTGAAGTTGCTCTAGAATATTGTGGATGACGCTGAGTAGAAAACTGAGTACTTGGATTATTGCTTCCACCATAACTCTGAGTACTCAGATTATTACTCCTACCATAACCCAAACCAGAAGCAAAATCATCAAATGAGCGTGGAGTACCGTAATTACGGGCAATATGTCCAGAGCCGCCACACCTGAAACACATGGCTAGACCAGTATTGCAATCTCCCCGATGACGCTTACCACAATGCGCACAAGCCTCAACTATTGGATTAGAATGGCTGAAATACTACTTCACCATCTCACTGCCTAAGCCTTCATTGAATGATCCCGAACAATAACCATGTCGTTTAAATGACTGAAAATGTCTAATGTCGAAGAGGGAAGAAGAAGTAGAAGGCTCCCTCATGCTCTTGTATTGGAATCCACGACCCCGCTGATTCTAGCTCTGAGGTTGATTATGGTTTCGAGGTTGATTTTGGTTTTGGTGCTAGTTATGGTTAAGTTTGCTCCACCTTGTCTGTTTAACCCTCAAAACCGCCTCAATCATCTCCTCGTAGGATGCATACCTATGTGGTGCAAAAAGCTCGTAGATGTCATCATTTATAGCAATCCCCAGCTATATCATCATCTCCTGAGGGTTCCCATAAATTCCATTGTGGTGTCTTGACAACCGCTGAAATATGCTATCAAACTCTATGATACTCAAGTTGCCCTGGTGAAAATTTAGAAAAGTCTCCTGAACGTAGCCCAAGTCATCATAGAGTTACGTAAGCAAGAGTCTGTCACTAACTTCTACCAATATCTCGTGTTACCTTGAAAGAAGTAACCAGCGGTGTTCACCCACTCAGCCGCTGGGCATTTCATACTCTCCAAAGTGTCCTCCATCTTTTCTAGCCAATCTTCACCCTCCTTACAAGCTCCAACTACATTCAGCTCGGTAACGTTGTAACTCCGAGCAATCTCCATATAGGTACGACTCGACCCACTACGACTAGAAAAAGCATTTCGCATAACGAAGGTCAACTGCTGAATCCCACCCATTTAACCAGAATAAGATCGACGAGGCACGTGCCCACCATGAGGATCCATGATTCTGATAAGAGGAAAACAAGATTTAGAAGGATGAAAGATCATAGTTACAAGAAAGATTATGATTACCAAATGGAAGAATGAAGTCCTAAGTATGCTCTGATACCAATCTGACACACCCCGATTCTGTGTCTGAAGGATAACGGGAGGGCTATGTGTTGGCCAACACCCAAGGGTGACGTAAGCCATTTTATGAATACGTATGCCAAGAACATGAGAAACATGCATATAAATTTCGCACGTAACTACGCAATGTAATTTTCAAATACAATCTTATCAAAACAATATATTAAGTTCAACTGCAAAATAATAATAATGATGATGATGCATGACATGTTCGGAACATACTACTAATTCGGAATACAAGCGGAAGGTGTAACAGAAAGTGATATTACAAGAATGTTCAAGCAAAGAGAATGACACGATGTCACTAATATGGGAATGTCTCGTAGCTCGGGTCATATGCCTTATGCCTAGGTTCTGAGGGGACACAAAACAAAACATGAGTAGACCAAGTTGATATATAAGTAATACTAAAATAGTTATTTATCAACGTACTAACCCCCAAAGTTTAGGAAAATACAATAGTATAATATGTAATAGGTTTTCCAAAAATCCTAGCGTGACATAAAACCTTTCATAGAACATATATCATGTAAAATGTGCTTAGTAGTGGTATCAAAATCACCCAAAAGCAGTATCCTTCACTCGTATGCCCTACATCACTCGACCGAACCCATTTAAGGATATAAATTGCCTCTAGGCAGGACTAAATCTTCATTTGCCCAAAGGTAGTATCATTCACCTGTAGGCAGATCATTCACCCGTCGGCAGTATCATTCGCTAGTAGGCAGATCGTATGAGTAACCACTAAATAAGCACAAAAATCATTGAACATAATCTTTCCAAAACATATATATCATGTTCAAAGTATATAATCATAAATCATATATACTTCAAAGAATGTAAAATCGATAAAGCATGATATTTCATAAAGCGTAAATCCAGTTTACTCATAAATGTTTCATAAAACGTAGCCATTAAATCATGCTTTTCATGTATGCATTTATAATAGTAAAATTAGGCATATTGGAAGGGGTCCATTCACAGACACTCTGTCGTCAAAGAGCCGTGCGAACTAGGGTGGATGGAAATGCCACTAACAAACGCACCTAAGCACATAAAGGGACCAATTAATAAAACTATACTAAAACGATTGAATTTTAGGAAACTAATGTCATAAGCGGATTCAGGATGTCGAAAAACCTAAAGGGGAACCTCGAGTACCCCCATATGTTGCCATTACACTCCGCCATGGGGCGGCTGCCCGAACGGCCATACGTCGAGTTGGGTCATCGAAAAGTTGGCTGAAAAATTCGTTGGCGCCGTCGTGGTCACCGTCGTGGACGTCGACGAAGAACAATACTTCTGGTGGAGGCACGTGTGCTCCACACACCGGCCAAGACAAGCGTCCACGCGTAGGCCCACATACTAACCATGTACCGACTGGAATCTAGGTTGGGCTTAGGTTCTGGGCTTGGGCCAAGGGTTTGGGTTTGGATTTGGCTTATTGGGCTGGGTCTTTGAGTTGGGCCGGTAACATGGCCCAAAAGTTTGGGTCGGGTACCAGTTGGGCTTAGATTAGGGTTTTAGGGTTATCGGGTCGAGTCGACCCGATTTCAGGTCGTGGATCGACCGGTTTCTAAGTTTAACAAGCTTAAACAACTTATAGCAAGCCTCAATCTAACCTTAAAACACAATCCAAGGGTTTCTAGAAGCCTACCAATGTCAGAGAAGTTTTGAAAGTTACCGGAACTCATCAGGGGAGGGTGCACCATGGCTGTCACAGTGGAGTATCAAGTTTGGCCTGGGGTCTCGAGGTCCTACGTCCAAGCCTTAAGTCTTGGGGTTGGTGTTGCTGTCATGAAACTGAACTCTGAGAAAGAGAATAAGGAGATCACAAAGAGAGGGCACGGGAAAGCTTAAAGAGAGAAAGAGAAAGATAAAGGGATAAGAAAATCCCAAAAAGAAAATGGGGATCCAGATTGGGTAGAAGGATAAAGGAACAAGAATCCCAAGTGGGTCTCTTTGGTTTGCACTTTAAAAATGTATAAAATGAGACACAAATATCTGAAAACGTTCGACGGTTTGAATGTAGAATCTTCGTTATACATCCAAATTCGAATTCGTTCATGTCTACGCGTTCGTGGCAATGAGAACGATACGAATAAATTAATCAAATTAAAACTACGCGTTTTAACGAGACAGTCAATGAAAGTCAACTCAAGGGTACAATGGTGCTTTCATAAATTTGATAGTATAAAATACAATAAATTAAGGACAGGGTTTCAAAAAATGAGGGAAATGAGAGAGAAAAAAAAGCCAGCTGACCCGGCCCCCCACTTGACCCAGTTAGAACCTGTTTTCTGACCCGTTTGTGGCGATGAGTACCAACATTTTTCCATCAATTTTTCCAACGAAATCCACCCATACACCACCTGAAAACATCACAACATCCTTCCCTCTTCCATTTACACCAACAACCCCAGCCATTTTGGCCTTATTTTGTGAAGATCGAAGCTAACGACTTCAAGAGTGCCATGGCTGCGATCTGCCATTCCTGCAGCCTTCAACAATGACCGCCACCATCAATACACTCCTCTTGTGTAACATCCCACATCGCCCAGGGGACTGATCCTTAAATGTATATTCCCATCCTACCTAGCACGAGGCCTTTTGGGAGCTCACTGGCTTCGGGTTCCGTAGGAACTCCGAAGTTAAGCGAGAAGAGGGCTAGAGCAATCCCATGATGGGTGACCTACTGGGAAGTTGCTCGTGAGTTCCCAAAAACAAAACCGTGAGGGAATGGTAAGCCCAAAGCGGACAATATCGTGCTATGGTAGTGGAGTCAGGCCCGGAAAGTACTTCTGCCCCGGGTCGGAATGCGACATTTGGTATCAGAGCCTATCTCTGGCCGAAAATGTGCCGACGAGGACGTTGGGCCCCTAAGGGGGGTGGATTGTAACATCCCACATCGCCCAGGGGACTGATCCTTAAATGTATATTCCCATCCTACCTAGCACGAGGCCTTTTGGGAGCTCACTGGCTTCGGGTTCCGTAGGAACTCCGAAGTTAAGCGAGAAGAGGGCTAGAGCAATCCCATGATGGGTGACCTACTGGGAAGTTGCTCGTGAGTTCCCAAAAACAAAACCGTGAGGGAATGGTAAGCCCAAAGCGGACAATATCGTGCTATGGTAGTGGAGTCAGGCCCGGGAAGTACTTCCGCCCCAGGCTGGGATGTGACATCTTGAACCCAAGAACAAGGCCCAAGTGGTGGTTGAAGCGTCGGAGTTCGTTTAGACGTCGAATTGAGTGACACCATTTTTAGGGTTTCTAGTAGTTCAAAGGAATTTCAAGCTACTTCCCGACAGAATTGGACATCAACCCAGGTATAAAAATTACTCCTATTCTTAAGATATTCATTCTAGTTTAATTTGAGAAATTAGGAGTTAGGGGAAATTTCTAATGAATCGAGGCGGCCGGTCACCACTTGCAGCGGCACATGGCCTAAGGAACCACTGGATCCTTCTAGGCTACATTTGATACCCTGGTTCCATATTTGAAACCCGATTAGTGAAATTATGTTGTATGAACCTTGTTTCATTTACGTAGCCACTTGACCATTGTAGCGAACGAGGATCTGACTGTTGGATCATCACCAAACTTTAGTATATTATTATACATAATATTTAAGAACCTTAGAAACTTATGGATTGAAAATCCAGTGGATGGATCTTTTTGATTAAATTACTCAAGTTAACTTTGGTCAAAATGTTTTGAATCATTCTTAAGTATTAAAATTAGCACTGTTTTAAAAATCCCCGCCTAGGCACTAGGCAGCTGACCACCGTCCTAATTAATGCCTAGGCGTTTGAAAATTAAGAAAGAGTGCCTAGACCTGCTGAGGCGCCTGCCTAGGCACTTAACTATCCTGCCCAGACCTACCTTGGTTGTGACTCACTTAGACAGAAAATAGATAACTTTTAGTTTGCATTTTATTTTGTCAATAAATTGTAAAAGACTTGGTGCATACTTAAATAAATACACATTATATTGTTATTCCCCATGTTTTCATTATGTTCCAATACTTCATAATATATATATGTCATTCTATTTTGTAGTTTATGATGAAATTATATATTTTAAGTATAAGCAGACACTTATTTATACGAAATACAATAGATTTACGTAAATTCGCCTAGTCCGCCTAGGCACTAGGCCTCAGCCCACCACCCAACTAGCGTCTAGCATTTTTTAGAACCTTGAAAATTAGCATTACTTGAGAGCTAATGGAGCCTAGCGGGTTTATCTTGGTTAATGAGCTATCTCAGGTGATGTGCACCTCAATTTACATGCAAGTGATATTTTATTGTGACATACATGTTTACTAAACTTCTGGATGATATGAATAAAATGTACGAGTGCTAGTATAGAAATGCGTGCCTGGACTCTCATTAGAAGTATTATGTAGAACTTATATGCTTGTATGACAAGATAGTTAGTAGCCATGAGAACTTGATAGTACAGGTGCCTACATTGTAAATCATAGGGGTTAAGGTAAAGGTAGGTTGTGTGTTAATCTAACTACACCACGTAGCAGTGGTACATGGATGGTCCTGCTTGGTACATCCATGACTAGGGACCATACGTATTTCAGGGGTAATCATGCTTGGTATATCCGTGATTAGTGATCACCGCCTGCACAATTAGACTATGTTTATGGCTTTGCTTGGTTTATCCGTAATCGGGGACTATACATATGTTAGGGGTGATCATGCTTGGTATATCCACAATAGGTGATCATTGCCTACATTATTAGACTATGCATATGTTTCTGCTTGGTATATCCCCAATGGGGGACCATACGCACTTTAGGAGTGATCATGCTTGGTATATTCGTAATGGGTGATCACTACCTAGAGTTAGGACATGGTCCTACTTGGTATAACCGCGATAGGGGACCATATGTATTTCAAGGGTGATTATGCTTGGTATATCCGTGATGGGTGATCATTACCTACCTAGGGTTAGAAGGATTAGTTGTACTTGGTACATATCGATAGATGACCATATTTTAGTTGGATTCCATTGAGTGGTCTGGAATCCCCACTCTTACTCATTTCAATAAAGTTAGTCTGGAACCCTAGATTCAAGTGAATGAGAATTACTCACAGTAGACATCACGTTTATAAATTAGTTTACCATGTTATTACTTGGAATCCAGGTAAGGAGTTATGTAGAGTTCCTTTAGTAAATTTTGTGAAATGATATATGATATTGTTGATTGATTAACGTAGTTAAATGTTAATAGGGAATTGTTATTGGCACTTCAAAAATCTCATTTTGCACTCCAAAATTTCTATTATTAGAAAGAAAAATACACTTTTGAGGAGTGTAGGTTGAGATTTTTGAAGTGGTAATAACAATTCTCATGTTAATTGAAGGGATTGTGGAATGATGTTGGACATGATTGTTATTATTATGATCAAATTAGTTGATCAATGTAACTAGAGAATAATATTGTGCTTTGTTGGTTCTTTGATATGTTACATATTATGGATTGGGGTATTATGTTGAAAACGTAGTGATTTTTATGATTGATGAAACGGAAATCTTGAATGTCATGTGGGTTCGTTATGTGGCCCTAAATCTGCTAACTCTTGCTTGTTGAGTCCCAATAATTGATTGATGAATGCTATGCCTTTTTGCTAGAACGTACTGTGATAAACGTCGGAGTGTGGTGAATGGTAAACTACGAATGGCTTGATCCTTTCTTATGATACGTAAGCAGTATAACGCAAAGGTTAGATGCAACCATGAAACAAAAGGAAATGACATTGTTGTTGATTCATTGATTGTGTTTTGGTCTTGTCTCGAAGGCGAGACATTATAGATAAACAGGGATGTGGTGACGTCACGTGTCGATCTTGGACGTATTTTGGGATCAGGGCATGACAATTGGTATTGTACATATGCCAATATATATTAAATTGCGTATGTTAAGATTGGAGGCCATGGTTTTGTGTCTTGATGCATCGATCTAATGGTTAGTCTAATAATTAATGTTTTTCTTTTATTATGGTTATTAAATTAATGGTTTGCTATTAGATTAATGAAGTTTTAATGCATGTGATACAATCCGATTTTGAGGCAAGAAACTTTTATTTGTAATTTTTATAAGGTTTTATCTTGAATGCAAATTGTGTATTTGTAATTATGAAATAATGGTTTTGAGGTTTCGTAGTTTGAAGACATTAATATGTTGTCTAACATATTCTAAGAGATACTAAACGTTCGTAATATGTTTTTCTTTTGGAAATTTTGCCTTGAACAGGATACAAGTTGATTTGGGGTCGAGGATTATGGGTCAGGTTGACGAATACGGCTTTGGTGATGCATTCAGGTAACTCAGTTCACTATTTCATGCATGATTAATTATTATGTTATATGTACGATGGTGTGATCAGCTAGACGTGATCAGTTAGAGCATAATGAATTAGGGCCTTTTTGCTAGTTCGCATATACTTGATTATTCTAATTCATGTGTTTTAGTCTATATGCAAATATATATGTGGACACATTTTTGTTGTGTGTTGCTGCATGAGTGTAGAACTTCTCTGTAGGTTGTTAGTTCAATTAATATGCAATATTGAAAGTATGATGAGAATATCTATATTAGGTTATGGCACACATGCATATTATTAAGAAAATGTCCTCCTGCTAATTGATATAATAGAAAACCTTGTGTATGTGCATTATTGGTTTCAAAGTAGGGTGAGTGATGCACTTTATATTTGACTTGGTCCTATACGATTGGCTAAATGCCTAATCTTTTCATATGACTTAATAGAATGACAATGGTTGTATATGAAAGAGCCTTGTATGTGACCATCAATGCAATATATTGCCACCCAATACTTACTGTTGAAGTACGTAAAACTCATTTTAGTTTGAATGTTGTATTTAATTCAAACTGTATGAATGAAATTTGTATGCGTGTGGGGAAATGGTACTTTTTCATTAATTGTTTGTAAAAATTATGAAGTTTCAAGAATTTGGCACATAGATTGGGGCTTTATGACTTTAGTCAATTTTTTATAGTGTTTTTCTGCACGAATATGACCGTTTGAGTTTTAAAGAATTTAAATTTCTTTTAGGTCAAAATTTTTCTTTAGATTCGTGTTTTTTGTTCCTTTTTTGTGTATTTTTTATTTCAATTATGATGCATGCTTCAAATGCGATGTTTTGGTTGAAATAAAAAATAGGGAGGAAATTGAATTTTGAGTTATGGAAAAGAAATAGTAGTTTTGATTATCTCATTTTAATCAATACATATTGTTGTGATATATATCCAGACATTATCAAAATTTGGTTTATTTTGTTTGATGGATAATGAACCAGTTAGGATCAAATTGAATGCAAAAATATTGTGTTTGCTTTTCTGTTTTTGGTCATAGTAGAAATTGGTAATTTTGGGTTTATATGAGATAAGTTAGAATGAGATTGTCTTTTGATACGTAAATTGATGCATAAGGGTTTAAGCCTATTGATTAAATTGAGATTACGCATTATCAAGTGAGGAATCGGGAACCAATTGGTACATATCTTTGATCTCTTTATTAGTTGTGTAATACCTTCACCTTATGCCCCACGTGGGAGAATCATATGTTAGAATGTGAGCTTAAGTCTAAGGGTATTTAGGACAACTATTAATTTTGAATTATGATTCTTATGATGCTTTAAAATCGTTACTGATTTGATAAGGCAATTTGCGGAATTGTAATATAATTATTCATGGTGTTGCTTATGGATCTTTTTTTAAGATTTTTGTTTAAGCAATTTGTTGAATGATGATCATGTTATTCATTATGTTGGAGCAATGAGATGATTGGAACTAAGTATTGTTGGTTGATGTCTCTTGTGAAGTTGTAATTCATTTTGATGCTTATAAATCAACTTGTGGTTTGATTAAGAAATTGGTTGAATTATTACTTTATTACTCATTGTGTTCGAGTAGTGTGGAAGTTAGCAGAATTTGTTGTTAATTGAAGCTTAAGTGTTGTTAAGTTTGGCCAAATGAGTGGGAGCACATATTTTGATTTGCCTATAAGTGAGTTCACATTGTTATATTGGACATCAGTAATCTTGAACCAATTATGCATTATGTAGCATCGGGGTTTTGAAATGTATGGATAAATTGTATGTGATAAATTACTTTTCGTACAAGACTTATGTGATCACTTCTGTAATAATTTGATTAGTTGTGTTTCAAGCACTTGTCATACTCAAGTGAGAGAATGTTAGAATATGAGTATGATTGTGAGTGCTAGAAACCAACTATAGTGTTTCAATTGGTATGGAAAGGTCTTGCTATAGAGTTTAAAGTTATCCTAATCAGTATGAAAATGTCTTGATAGTTAAGTGTGTATGTTTCCTATGCTGATTTTAATAGGAAAATCACAAGGATTGTTTCAATATAGATAATGGTCTCTGCTTTCACAAAACATAGTAACATACGCTCAATATTGAACTAAGACCTATTGTTAGTTTGAGTACTTTTGGTTTTGCAAGAGAGAAGAAGGTGCATTGTATAGAATCTACTTTGGCTTCTTCTTCTACTGCTTCTATGGGTTAGTTTGTTATTGTGTTAATCGAATTGTGATTCATGAGCTTAATCTCTTAACTTATGTTTTTGATAAGTTTAATCTTACATTTAAAACATTATTAATACATAGTTTTATATAACAACTTTAATCTAGAATTTTCTTTTTATTCGTTGTTTAATTTAAGAATATTTCTAATTTTGCACTCCTCACAAGTGTATTTTTCTGTCTAATTATAGAAAATTTGGAGTGCAAAATGAGATTTTTGGAGTGCTAATAACAATTCCTTATTTAATATTGCTTATAATGTTATATTAGTTTTTCTACGCGTGCTTCCGCAATTTACAAATTTTAAAATTTTAGTCGACCCGAAAAAAATAGCAAGGGGAGTTTTCCGCAACATCCAGTGGATCAGCGTCAACGGTGGATTGAATCAGATTTATCTATGTGGATTGCTTCAGTTTTTCTTATTTCATTATTTTGTTACTTATGAGACATTAGAAACACAAAAGAAAGGCAGTCATCCATTAGTACCTTGAACTAATTAACTACATATCATTAAACTGTAAAAATATACAAAAGATGAAGGAGAACTATTTGTTGGCTAATTTAAACACTGTTTTGGGAAATTTTAGTGGGACAAAACCTCTGACATAAGAAAAAAAGTATCCTAACACTTCTTTTTTAACAAGGTACCCTAACACTTAGAACAATATATTTAAGACATCAGGCCTTTTATGCAAAGGAATCCTCATTTTTATCAAAACAATGGGGATTAGGTGTGGGTCCACTCCACATCAAACTTTAACAATCCGAACATCTATTTTGTAAGTCTCGATTCATAGATCATCCTTACAAAAATTCAATTCAATCCAAAATCATTTGCCTATTTAATTATCAAAACAAAATTTCATTATTTCTTATATACAAAGTATTCGTTAATTTTTTTGAACCCAATTAGATGTCTTAATTATTTTCGATTTTGCTAATATTTTGTAAGGATGATCTATGAAATGTAACTTGAAAAATAGATGTTTCAAATCGTTAAAGTTTGATGTAGTGTGGACCCCACAACTAATCCCCTTTTCTTTTTCTTTTTTAAATGGGGTTCTCTTCCCTTAAAGGCTTCCTTTAAGACACGTTCCTAAAATTATCCACGTGCTTTTTGTCTAAAATCTATAATAAAAACAGAAAAGGCCCGACTCCCAAGCATCTCTAAGAGTATCTCCAAAGGAGATGTCAAAATGTCCATATAAACTATAACTATGAAATCTTGTTCCTTGATTTCACTGTTATAATCTACGTATTTATATTATTGAGATTTTATATTATTTTTCAGGAATTTATATTAATTTATTTTAATTTAGGTTTTAATTAAACTAGTTATGAGGTTAGAAGTTTCGAAATTAATTATTTAAATCCCGTAGACCTTTTGAGGTTATAATTTATATTTTTTAACAGAGCTCGATCTCATGAACGCGTAGGCGAAAACCGTATGTGAAATGGAATTATAACGAAGAAATTAGAGACATTTTAGTTGTTGGGAAATAAATAAATAAATGTTTAGAAGCTGCCAAGTGGCAGCAAGGGAGAGGGGAGAAAGGAGAGAGTGCGGGAGAGAAAAGGAGAGGAGCAACCCAATCATAGGGAGAGCAAGGAGGGGAAAGGAGAAAGACTCGAGTTGGATCATTTTTGACCCACAAATGATCATTTTTGACCCGGCCACATCTCCTTCATCCGACTTCCATTTTTGGGCCACATATAAACAATGGTTTTTGAGAATCTTGGTGGTTTGAATGGGAAAAGCCGTTGGATATTTGGGTGACTCCTTCGGAGTTGTTAGAGACTTGACTATGTTTTCATATTTACGAACTTATATTTGAGGTTTATAAACAATGATCGATGGTCTTTCTTTTATTGAATATCACATACTTGTATAATTGTCACTCGCCCGTGCTTCATAGTTTATTCGAGTTTTGGTTGGCCAGTGCACCATTCCCCTAATGTAGGCACTAATTATACATGTGATAGATTTGGGTAGACTACGAGAAACGCTAGATATTTTGGATTCCGTTGACTGGTCTGAAATCCTTGCTCTTGTTCATTTCCATAAAGTTAGTTCGACCCTATGTTCGAGTGAGTAGGAATTGCTCACAGTAGACGTTATGTCTATAAATTAGAATTGCCATGTTATTACTTGGAATCCAGGCAAGGAATTATGTAGAATTTGTGTATTAAATTTCATGCATTGATGCGTGATCTTGTTGACTGATTAACGTAATTAAATGTGAATTTTGTGCCTCCTTGATTCATGGAATTGGTTACTTCAAGTGATTGTGGGATGACGCTGGATATGAGTGTTATTATTATGATTATTTTAGTTGATCAATGTTCTAGAGAATAATATTGTGCATTGTTAATTCTTTAAGATGTTACACGCTATGAATTGTGATTCTATGTGGGAAACATGATGATTTATGTGATGGATGAAGTGGAAATGTTAATCATCATGTGGGATTGTTATGTTGGATATCATTGTTATTGTTATGATTAGACTTGTAGATAAATATGGCTAGAGAATATGATTGTGCTTCATCGTTTGTTCTTTGAAATATTGCATGATATGCATTGTGGTATATTGTTGGGACATAGCGATTTATGTGATGAATATTCGAGTGTAGTGAAATAATGAACTATGAATGGCTTGATCCCTATTTAGGATACGTAGGCAGTTTAACGAGGATGTTAGATGCAACCATAAAGTCTATGAAGAATTATTGCGCAAGTGGCTCTTAAGTTGTGTTTTGCCATTTCCCGGAGGTGAGGTATGTTAGAAATACGGGTAGTTGGTGACGTCACATGTCGATCCTGAATGTATGTCGAGATCGGGGCGTGACAATAATAGTAATAAAAGACTACACTAATATTCTTCAACCGAAATACTAATTCCTATGTGACGCTAACATAGATTGGCAGCAAAGAGGTTGGTGTCAAATTTGATAGCAGCTTCAAATATTTTTTTATGGGAAACGTTGAAACTGAAGGCAAACCAAGAAGGGTTAAGATCCTCTCCGAATCTTAACAGTCCAGATCCCTGCGGATCAACCAGAAAGCAGTAGCCCCGCTGCAAACTACGTTGTCGCTTCGTTCCCCATCTTCCTAGCTGCCGGAGATCCATCTGTTTGACATGAATCTGGGCTTGGGCATCGACTGGACGACTGCCTTTGCCGGAGAAATAATCGGGCATCTCTGAGAGACGTCATCAACCCCGTTCTGCAGGTTGCATTTGATTGTATCAATGTCGGGTTCGAATTGGGTGTGAGGGACTTGCGGGAGAGAAGCCTTTCTTGGTGAGGTTGCATTTGATTTTATCAGTGTTGGGTTCGAATTGGGTGTAAGGGACTTGCAGAGCTTCCATGGCTGAAGGTGTGAAGTGAAGAAATCCAAGGGTTTTGAAAGATGTCAAAATGGGTAATAAAATAATAGTTTAATAAAATAAAAGAAAAAAAAATCATGTAATAAAATAATATTTAATTTGACATACCAAGTGATGAGTAAAGTTTTGAAAGATGTCAAAATGCCACATAGACTGTCAAATTCAAATTTTATGTTTAAATTTTGAAATCTCTTTTGAAGATGCTCTAACATTACTAGTTAAATTTTTGCTAGCCAATTTGACATGTTCATATCCAAGACTGCTAGCTAATTTAATAAATACTAAATAATTTATTATTTAACAATCCATCCCTCGTAATTATTCATTCCCCCCGCCCTTCTTTTATTTGATGGATAGTAGCTTGGCTCCTTAGATTAACGAGGAGTTCTTCCTCAATTTATTTTGTGGCCTGATAAAATTAAGATCGTAACTGTAACAAATAGATAAACGGTTTATAATATTTTTACCGAATCCGTCCATATTTTTTTAGTATATAGCTATCCACACACATTTTTTTTACTGCCTACACACTTCTTGTTAATTTCTGTTTTTTAATCATTTTCAATTCATTTGATCTAATGATCAAAATTAAGAGGGGTTTGGTCGTTTTGGATGGTAACAAAGGATGTGCGGATAGATCCACCATTTTTATACAGTTTGATAATTACATAATCTCATATTTAAATGATTATTTATGAAAATAATTTATAATATTAATGATGTCAATCATAAGTCTGAAGTTCCTTGAATCGATAACAAAGTGGAATGAAGAATAACTCCTCATTCATTGAATAGCCAAGTTATTTCCTTAATTTTGGGGCCTAATTCCTTATTTTCCTCATCTTCCTCTCTCTCTCTCTCTCTCCAACCACCATTTTCTCTTCACCAACTCTTTTGTTCATCTGCCTTCCCTCTTCCCTCATCCCTCATGATTTCTCTCCCCAGTCTCCTCCTATTAAATAATACTTACAAGTTTTAAATACACAAAACCTTGTTTGGCTCGGATTAGGGGTTCGATCTTTGATCTGGAAAGCATGGACTCCATTGAAGAAAGTCTTCAATAGGTCCTATTCATTACCCATAACTCTTTTTTCATCTTCCCTTTCCTTTGTTCTCATTCTCCCTCTTAATCTTCCTCAGACTCATTGCAGCAGCAAATTCACCGCCGCCACCGCTGATACGATGTTAAGAGAGAGGGATCAAATGTTGTATTTTAAGCTTTGCCAGCCACTTACTTGCTCTCTCCTCTTCACTAGATTTAGCGAGGAACCGTTCACAATACTAAGTTTTTCGTTAGAATAAGAACGACCAGTCCGTTGCATTTGTTTTTGTAAGTTTTGCTAAATAGTCGGTTAAAATAGCCAAAATCCCTCTTTTGGACGGCACACTAATACTTCATTATTATGAACTTTTATTAATCTTGCACTCGAACAAGAAAACTATTTATGAGAGTTTGAAGGGTTCTAATAATCTAAACGACGATATAATCATTATCTAATAATAGAGAATGCAGTGACTAGCGTTTATATATTCTTTCACATTTTTCAACTTGTACATTAAGTATTGTGAATTTTTATTTATTTTGAACTCCTTCTAAAAACACTACTCATGAGGGTTTGTAGTGTTCTAAAAATTTAAATGATGATGCACCCATCATCAAAGCTTACAGGATGCGATCACGACCGTTTGCATATTTTTTTCATACTGGTAAATGAATTGTTATGAATTTTTTATTGTGCTTTGGAGATTAAGTACTATGGCTATTGTAGTAATTAGAACAGGTTTTTTAGTAGTTTAAAATTATCAAACTACTACTTAGTATTACGACTAAAGTAGTTTTTTTCTTCACTTGTAAGTAAAAGATGTCCTAGACTCCTTTCTCACCAAAGATGAATTTGAACCAAATTATTATGACTATTCCAATGTGAGGCTTAGCCAATAAAAAAATTATGAAACTTACTTTTTTCTTAAGGGCTTGAAACATGTTACTCACGTGTATACTCATTAATAACGGACTCTTTACAGGTGATCTGATAACGACTCGATTAGTTATCATGTTGACTCGAAATTCGTTATTATCATACCATGTTAACGGTCATGTAAGAAATTGTTAGGTCCAATTACTCTTGTAACTTTCAGAGATAATATGATGTAAAAAGTGAAACCCCATTAGAATTATTAAAGGCTCTTTCAATAGGACAATCAATGCCCTCTTCTACCTCCTACAACCCCCTACCACCAGTTTAATGCCACATGATCCTGCCTGCCCAGCAAGCAAACCCTAGTTGGATGGGAACGAGGATCCTCTCTGGATTCTCTTTGTGAGAATCTCGGAAATTTATAAATTGTGTTCGTTTACTGTACATTGCGTTGTTAGTTTTCATCAGGTACTCTTTGTGATGTATGATAAACATACATAATTTATGGATTTCTGGAATTTTTGCAAAGAGATCCGGAGACGACCTCATTCGGTGGATGGAGCCGTAAATACACATTGATTATTCAACCCTGACAAAATCCTTCCCAATTTTAAACCTTTTCTAATTTACTTTGTTTTTCTGGTTATTAATTCAAATAATCCAGGCCAATGTCATCACAGATGCCTAGTTTTATTTACCCCATTTACCACTCCAGAAAGGGATATGAAAGAGATGAAAGTAGAACTGTTACAAATTTTACCATTCAGAGTAAATCTTTAATGCATATGCATATATGCAAAGCTCATCTGCATATAAGGATCCAGGTCAATAAACTGCCAGTTTAATTATGTCAAACACAACAGTAAAAATTCAAAGTAGTGTTAATGTTCAATATTTAGAAATGCAGTGACCATGCTCAAAATTTAAACGGTTGTGTTTACTTGGAACGAGAGAAATCATGGATCAAGGAAGGAATAATATGTATTAGAAAGCACTGAGGAAGTTAGTAATTGAAACAAAACGCAGACAATCAAATCTTCAACGCAGGAAAAACACTAAAAAGATTACTGGAACTTGTAGCGCACGACATCCTGGATCTGTATGGAACAATCCCTACCACCAGCAATTTAACATGAGTTCAATCCATTGCTTGAAAACAACAGATACCAAGAAATCTTAACTCCTTACAAATGTTAGCTGTATAACTATAAAACCAGACAACTACAGAGAGAGCATTGCATCAGCCAACATGAAATGACATCTTCCTTAAACGAGAATCTAAGATAGCATATGGACGATCCCTTAAACACTACACAGTTCATGTGTTTGCATCCTCATCATGTCCATAAAATCTTTAGCCAGTGTACAAAAGAAAATTGAACCTTAAACTTAGGAGTGCTTCAGACCCAACGACATCATCACAAGTTTTCCTATAGGACTTGCTCTCGCCGTCCACTCTCTCACACACGCACACAGAGGTCTGCAGAAGCAACATTTTGGATTCACAGGAAGTTCCTTACAATCGTAAAGCTTTTATTTGTTATTGTTCATCTTTTGGCACATAGCACATAATCTAGCATAACTGAGTGGGAACATGACAAATATATTCTACAAGGATACATTGTGCGTCTGCGGGTAATTCTTGACACAAAAATATCAGTTTAGAGGCCATGACTACTAACAACCGTGACGAGAGAGGTGCATGAGTGAACCCTTAGTGATTGAGAGATTAAAATTAGCAAGAATAACACAATAACTTGCAGGAAAAGTGCATAGAGACTTCCATATCAAAGAAGAACTACTAACTTTACACGAATATATGTATAATTCTACAACAAAAGACACTATTTCTATTCATAAATAATTAGAATTATGTACTTCACAAGTCAAAGCTTCCCATACCTTGCACAAAATACAACAATCAAGTCTTGAGCAGACAAAGTCTTCAGTGTGAATTGCGAAAAGTTGATGTATTCACATCCTCTTGAACTATCATCTATTGTGTTTATCAAGTGATTGGAACCAAGATGAATTCCTTATCACCGCCACCATCTTCACGATTTCAAAACCAATAACGTAGTCAATCAACACATGAAGCTCCGCATTGCATTTGCCACTCCATGCAGTCTTCAAAATCAAAACTACTTGCACAATCCAGTAATGCATTTTGCTGACGCTCATAACGGCATATATAGTTCAACCCAACAAGTAGCTTACAAATAGCTGCCTCTGTCTTCTCTCGATCAGCAAAATACAATGTCTGAAGCAGAAGAACATTTGTCCGCATAAAAATCTGCGTTTGCTCAAAATTGCGCTCGCTCTGCCATCTGATCATGTTGTGCGCCAATGGGGCGAGCCACCTCAAAATCCCGTCAAGGGTGTCCTTCCAATCATGCGCAAGAGGCGCATCATATATGGCCATATTCTTGGCATAGGACTTGAGATTAGTCCTCAGACCCATCCTTAAACTCATTGGTAACATATGATACAAATCATCCCTCGCTTCCTCGCCTACTAGATAAGGATATCGAAGTAACTTCTCTATAACAATTATGACATTTGCATAATGTAAAGCTAGAGCAGAGCCCCCCACAGTAGAAGGAGGAGTATAAACCATTAACTTACTCTTGGGACCAAACCGTGCACCATCATTCGCGCCGCTACACTTGGATATAAGTTGAACATTCATTTGTGCTCGATTAAAACAACCTGAATCGTACGGAAACTCTCTCTTCAAACCACCATTTGCAACACTGCAACCCGAAATTTGGCTACTCCTGTCATCATAATTACCAGCACCACCATAATCATCATCAACTGTACCGCTCACTCTTAGGCAGTCCATGAAAATCCTCCCGGGGCTTGCTCCACACAGAAAATTCAAATCCTCAGCTCGAAACGCTGCCAATTCTCCTCTCCTCGAATCAAACTGAGGCTTAAAGGATGACCCCTTTTTCAACACCACGGCTTTCTCAACTGGACCCGAATGCAACCCATTTTTCCTACTAGCAACCCTCTTCAATGGCTCAGAAGCCACCTGAGAAACCCTCCTCACATCAGTCTGACCGGACACCGGAGGAGGTGAAGCTCCACCAATCATCCCAACACGGTCCTTGCACAAAACAGAGTCACCAAAAACAGCCTGAATTGTGGCGAAAATCGTACAGACCGTCCTGGCCAGCAATTCCACAACTTTATCATACGTTTGGTTCCAAAGAGCGACATCCTTGAGATGCTTGACATCCTGCTTCTGCCAAACGAGCTTCTGCTCAAAAGCCCTTTTGCTCTCCTCGTGCTGATTGTTCTGAAACTTCTTGGTGGCTTGTTCCAACTCATTCAAAACCTCCATTTCGCTGTACAAATTCGAAGTTGCACTCACATACCTCTCCATTTTTCTCACCATGCCCTCCATGTCTTTTACCAAAAACCCCAACTCCTTCACATCGATAACCCCATTAACGAGGTCGGCATAGACATGCTCGAACCCCTGCAGAGCCGGCTCGACGCACCGCTTCCCGAGCCTCCCCACGACGGCAGCGACCCCGTTCAGCTCCTCCAGTTTCTCCGCCATGGCGAGCTCGAGAAGATAAGCCTCGTCGGCAGAGACCAGGTTGAGCACTCCCTCGGACTTCAAGATCTCGTTTTTGAGCTTCGAGATCTCGGAGTCGGTAAGGGACTTGTGGAGGTGGACGGTCTTGGACATGACATTGGCGACCTCGAAGGAGAGAATGCCGACGGTCTGCTTCTGAGTTGGTTGGGATTTGGGGACTGATGATTTCTTCGAAGGATGAAGAAGAAGAGCGTGCTTGAGATTGGAGCTTACCTGGTTACCCATCTTCAAAATCCAAGGCTCTGCAACCATTGCTGCGAAGATCTGAAGCTCAAAGCAACAGGGTCGGGCCAAAACTCCGGGAGAAACCCGCTTTCATGCGTGAAATCTGGGTACCCTTTTGAGCTTGCGGGCTATGGCGGTGATTGCAAGGTCAGATTTTAGCAGCGAAAGCTGGAAGAGAGGAAGGAAAGCAGAGAGGGGTTGGAGTGTTTTGGGCGTGCGGAGCAATTGATTGGAGGGAAAAGAGAGTGAGGGAATCAAATGAAGCAGCGGTTTGTTAAAGGCAGCGTTTGGGAGACGCTTATAGTTTTTGTTGCAGAATTGCAATTGGTAGGTTTTTAAAGTGGTGGAAATTTTCAAAACATTTCAAGGTGGGTCTGACTCCAACTTTCTACAGTTTTTTGGGTTTTGAATTTGTTTGTACCTTCCGTTTTTTTCTGGAAAATTTAATTAGAGCATCCCAATGGGAGCTTTATTCTACATGAGATTACTATATTTTTAACCTTAGTGAAAAATTTCATCCCCAATAAGCCAAAAAATGGGGCTAAATCCACCACTGAGGTTAGCAATTTCATTTCTTGGGTAACATAAAATCAGGCTACATCTAGTCCAAAAAAACAGTGGGTCCCACAAAAAAGTAGGAACCTATGTGAGCGAAATTCTATCACTCTCCCTCCACTTACGAATACATTTATACTCTCCTTTTATTATGTTTTAATTCTTTTTTCTTACTTATTTTTCTTGCAATTTGGCTAATTAATGATGGGGTGTGCTATCCACACATCCCATTTTACTTCTTACACACCCCTTGATAATTTATGTCTGTTGATATTCTTTAATTCATCTGATATGCCGAAAATTAAAAAGACGTGTGAAAAATAAAATGTGATGTGTGGATATCACATCCCTTAATGATTATTTTAAATTTCATAAGAATTAAAATTTCAATTTAACGTTCATGTGGATTGATGGGTGAAATTTTCAAATAATTTTTTCTCAAAAGTGTTTGATACTAATTTATCAATTGGTGCTAGGTAAATTGTTGTGTTATACGTGAAAATCAAATTATTTCAAAGGGCAAGGTGGGGGTTTGATTCTTTTCAACAGATGAGATTGAGATAAATGAATCTAATCCAACGAACAATTCATAAGTAATGAAATCTAACTTGGTCACAATTTGAACTTTTTATGTTGAAGGGTTCATAAAAAAAATTAATATAGCACGTCCAAAAATCAACTTAAGAAAAGCTAACACAAAAAAAAAAAAAATATATATTCATCACTCAATCAAATTACTATATAAATATATATATAATATATATATATAATTTATATATATATATATATATATTTATATATATATATATAGCCCTATAGAGCCCGAAAGATGTAGCCCCTCATTGGGAGATATTCTTTTATAAAGCCCAAAAGATTCCTCGGAGCTCTAAAATGGGTTATATCCACCACTTTTCCAGCCCCATATAGAGCCCCTCACTAGGGATGCTCTCAGATATTCAAAACCATCTCTAATTGTCTTACTAGAAGTAGATATTCATCTTTACTTGTGAGTAAGAAGTTTTATGTTTGATTCTCGCTAAAAACAAATTTAAACCATATTATTGCTAGCTTATTATGAAAATAAGCTCATCCCCTCTCTATAGTATCATTTGGTTAAAAAGAACATCTTTATTTGCACAGCTTTACTTTGATGCCTAGTTTTTTTTTTTTTTTTTTTAACAAATGGTTATATTAGATTAAAAATTAAATTAGCCATCAAAGGGGTTCGAACTCACATTGTCATCCAAGTGCTCAACTACTTCCCATCACTATAGTAAATGGCCATTTACCTTTTTATGCCTAGTTTTAAATCAAGAGTAATATCAAGTCTCTACAACGTGGTCAGTTTTAGTGTTTAATTGAAAGTTTTTTATTTTTTATTTTGTAAATCAATTTTGTGTGGACATTTGAATTTGAGTAATGTTAGGGAGACTAATCAAATAACGTGTCACCAATAAGAAACAAGCATGTTAACCAGCACTTAATTAATAATTCAATCATGTACAACCACATTATTTAGTTTACAAATTAAATTTAAAAAATTTGATCTCCCGCATCACCCTTTGAATTTAGAATCTCCTTTAACGTTGAAAAGAAAGATAATGTTAGACTAATAGTTTATTTGTCTGTTATTGGACGAACAAACGAATTCTAAGTAACGTGGCATGTACATGTTACTTGTCACGTTAGATGGTACATTAATATAATACAAAATATTTTTGTAGCATTTTTCGTACAATAAAATGAATCCAAGTCAAACGCGAATGATTTGAGTAAGTTTACTTTTTCTGGGTTTCATATTGAATTATTAAGGAACAATAAGGGAGGCGATTTTGACTTGAGATTTCTTTTGAGTCTGAGAATGAAGCAACTAACCCATTACCACCACCGCTCTTTAAAGCAGTTCCACCGTTGCTAAGGTCCTCGCGGGCTATTCACTATTTAATTCACTCAGTGAATAGTAACTGTCTTTAATGAACAGTAACTACATTTTGCATCTCCATCCCTACACTGAATAGTCATGGCAATAGGTAATAAAATATTAGTATTTTTTTAATATTTTTTAAAAAAATTATTTTTTATTTTACTTTTTTTAATTAATTTTTTAAAATTTTTAATTTTTTTATTACTTTATTACTTTTTTAATTAAATTTTTTACATTTTTTTTTCATTTTTTTTTAATTTTGTATTAATATTTTATATTTTTATTAATTTTATATTGTGGCTGATGTCACCCTGACGTCAGCCTTCTGTCACGTTGCGTTCGGGCTCTCAGGCTAGCAACTTGTGTCGAGCCTCTCGAGGGCTCCATTGCCAGAACACGCTGGACCATCTCCCTCGGGCTATCTGGCCCTGTTCCAAAGCCAGTCCATTGGGTAATAGCCCACTGTGGAGCTACTCTTAGGTTCTCTGACTTCATATCCAAGTATTCATATTTTACATATTTATAAAATAAAATTATTGACGGAATTTTAACAGAAATTTTTTATTGATACGCAGTGGTCAATTTAATTGACGAATTTGGCTAAAAAGGCTTCATCAAATGGTTGGCAAACTGGCTTGCAATTTGCATGTGCATCTTCTAGATAGATTCCAATGAGCTCAACTGTCAAATTTCCCTAATATGTTGGATCCTCTAATTTTGGGGGAGAGCTGGAGAATTTAAGAACAAAAGCTTATGTAAATGGAGAAATTGGTTAAAATGTAGGGCATGAATGGTGGTGGCTCCAGTTCTTTGGTGATGATTTATGAGATGATTTATGAATATATCTACTTTTTAGCTTGCAAGTTTGGTGTTTAGCTACAATTTAATTGAGATTTAGGTATTAGTATTTCCTGCTCCTCTAGTAATCTTTTAGATTGGCACAGCTGAGCTACTTGACCTTAATTAACAAGTGTAGAAAGGCAGACATAATCACATTTGTTACAACATATCCAAAGAAAGTTGAGACTTCATCATAAAATTAATTGATAATCGAGGAGTAGTCCAACCTCTTATAAGCTCTTACAAAGTTTATTCTTTCACGGACGTGAAATTCTTTTACTTTCACATTCTCATACGTTGCTTCACGTGTGGCAAATTTTTAAGCCAAACACGAGGATAACATTTATTGGGTAACGTGGAGCACATGTAGTCATTAGGCTTCACACGTGAGTCAACCTAACCTGATACTATGAAGAAAGTTAAAGTCACACCATAAAATCAATTGGCAATATAAGAAATAACATGACGTCTTATAAGCTTTTACAAAGTTTTATGTTTCTTTTACCGATATGAGAGTCTTTTACCTTCATAAGCTTACAATATGTTTTTTCCTTATGCAGTCGAGTTTGACATTTCTTTTGTCGTAATTTTGATTAGTCCATTTCTTTTTTCAGAATTTTGATTAGTCCAAATTAAAAACTACTTAAAAAATTATGAAACAAATTTAGGATGAGATGGAACTCCTCCATGTACAACAACTCACACTCAGTGAACTCATTATTCATTTCCTATGATCCTATCATCATGTCGTGTTACCAATACAATCTTTATTAGTTTAACCTATTTGCAAAAAGGAGGAAAATATGTGCTATGTAAAATGAAACACACAAATATAGGAGATGATTTTCACATACATTTTTGAATTTATGATTATCAGACGAAATAGATTAAACAAAAATAACTAACATAATTTAACAGGGATTTGTAAGAAAAGGAAAGAGGGTACGCTTATCATTTTTTCCCACACAATATATATAAGGCCCTTTATATAAAGGGATCTCAAATTTTTGGAAAAAATAGGGATTAGGTGTGGGGTCTATTCTACATCAAACTTCAAGAATCCAAACTATTGATTTTGTAAGTCTCGATTCATAGATCATCCTTGCACAAATTCAATTCAATCCGAAACTATTTAGCTATTTAATTATCAAATAAAATTTTCATTGTTTCTTTTTATTGTATTTTGTGAATGGTATATTCATCATAAAACAATCAGGTACAAGAGATAGCAATATATATGTGCTAGAGGGAAGAAAACAAGACTACCTATCCCTCCTTGATTTACGTCTAAAGCTAACAAAAAAGAACAAATAAGACACATCCCTTGAATTAAGGGAATTGACAAGACAAATAAGACAAATTGAGGAAATTGACAACAAAAGACACATCCCTTGAATTAAGGGAATTGACAACACTATCTATCACCCTAAAATCCTTTGTACGGTGAACATGCAACCTAACCTAACCCTAGTTGCCATTCTTTCTTCCAATACTCCCCCTCAAGCTGGATCAAAGGGATTAATTGATCCAAGCTTGAGCAAAAGACGTTGAAAATCAGCAGAGGGTAATCCTTTTGTGAAAATATTCGCAAGTTGATCATGACTGCGCGTGTAGTGAGTGTCGATCACCTTGGACTGAACTTGATTTCTGACGTAGTGACAATCAACTTCAATATGTTTAGTTCGCTCATGGAATACAGGATTCGATGCAATGTGCATCGCGGCCTGATTATCACAGTGTAGGGACATGGTTGTTGATGAGGAAAACCTAAAGTCAACAAAAGGCTTTTGAGCCAAATAAGTTCACAAGCAGTGGACGCCATAGCACGATACTCTGCCTCTGCACTAGAGCGTGCAACAACACTTTGTTTCTTGCTTTTCCAGGTAACTAGGTTGCCTCCCACAAACGTACAAAACCCAGTGGTAGACTTGCGATCGAGAGAATTGCCTGCCCAGTCAGCATCGGTATAGCCTGAGATCTGAGTGTGACTATTGTTGCGCATAAGAATTCCTCTACCAATGGAACCCTTAAGATAACGTAGCACACGATGAATAATCTTCAAATGATCCATGCTTGGAGAGTGCATAAACTGGCTAACAATGCTGACAGCATATGATATATCAGGACGTGTGATAGTCAGATAAATGAGTTTGCCAACCATTCTTTGATACTAACCTAAATTGGGAACTGGATCACCGTGAGTTTTTAGCTTCAAGTTGTTATCCAAGGGGGTACGAGCAGGCTTGCAATCTGTCATTTTTGCTTCGTGAAGAAGATCCATGACATACTTGCGTTGGTTGAGGAAGAAACCCTTGTGAGAGTGTGCCATCTCGATGCCCAGAAAGTATTTGAGAGTGCCAAGATCCTTGTGTTGGAAGTATGCCCACAAAGCCACTCATTTGATGTAATAGCTTTTTGGAATACTTATTGTGTTAAACTTTTATATGTTTAATAGAGGGCAAAGCTTATTGTTAATCACTATTTATAGTATCTTGTGTTTAAGCAATAAGGGAATCCAAGGAATGTATTTGATCTAAGAGACAAGTGATTTAAGTTAGTTAAATTAACGAGACCTTTCTCTTATGTTCATTCCTAAAACGTTCCTAGCCATAGGATTGCCAATTGGGCATTGACAATCCACTAAGGTTAGTATGTGCTATGTCGACTCAAGCGTGAGTATGAACTAGTCTCAAGTCATTTGATGTTGGACACTAAGGCAAACACATAGGTGCTCGAAAAAGTAATCGAGTACACTGAACAACGATCAAACAAGAGTTCGAACATACATGTCATGTGAGAACTCAATAGTTGCAATATGCAAAGTAGTCATTTGACCTGAGGCATCATTGATGTCTAATGGTTAGGTCCTTGATCTTTGATTATGTCAACGGCATTCCATTGGAGTGTCCACGGCATTGTTGGGGTGAAGCTATCTACTCATGTAGGCATATGAATGCACAACAAGGGATCTCTAACCTTCCATGATGGAAGGAGAATACTCTAAGATATGATTCGAGAGTCTTTGGCCAAAGCATATGAATATGACTAAGGAAGATGTTCCAAATCTTATTCAATTGAATCATATAGAGAAGTATCACATTGGATAGTAGACATGAAACAAACTATCACTTAAACAATGTGATTAAGAGTATTGTACTAGAGAAGGACCGTATTGCATTGTAGTTGTAACTGGATAGGTTCTCCAACCACTTCTACGTAGCTTGGGTAACCATGACATGCTGCTAGGCGTCACCCATGGTTTGTGGAAGCCCCAAAGATTAGCAAACACTAATTTTAAGGGAGAATTGAAATGTGGTTTCAATTCACAATCGATCGTTAAGAGTAACATCGCCCACTACCTCGCTAATTGGAACCTAATGGATCGTACACCGAGTAAAGATATAAGTGAAGAAATTATATGAAATGGATAAGCAATTAAATGGTTTAATTGAAGAATGGTCAAGATTAATTAAATAGTTAATTAATTATACGAAACGTTCGTATTGGGCGTTTAAGTTAGTTTTGGGCTTCGGAGCACAAAAACGTTTTGGTCCACAAGGCCCATTATGTTTAAGTTGTATGACAACTAAAACAAAATGGGCAATTAAGCCCAATAATAACTAATGGCCGGCCATAAGCTTCAAGGGTAGTGAACTTGGCTTAATTGCAAGTTTGCCACTCCATTGTGAGGTGGTATAAAGACATCTTTATAGCCATTTCATCCTTAGGGTTTCTAATTGAATTTGGGTGAAACCTATTCTCTCATTTTCTACATAGAGGCCGGCCACCTTAGGTGAGGAACATCTAGCAATCTTTCTTCCCTAAGTCATCCATTTCATCTTCACACAACATCTTTGGTGTGGAGACTTAGAGACACCAAACTTTTGGTGTTTTGGAGAACAAATCCTCAAATCCTCAAAGAATAAAAGGAGCACTAAAAGGGAGAAAATCACAAGGAAGATCCAAGGAGCAAGGAGGTGACTTGAAGGCCCTCCACTTGGGTGAATCCCTTGTGCAATCAAGGATGAGCTTCAAGGGTAAAGAATCTCTAAATTCTTATTCTCTTTAATTTTGTTAAAGAGTCTTATGGTTCACCATATACTAGGCTTTGAAAGTCATGGGTTTTATGAATTGTTTTTGAATGCATGCCTACTTTAAAGTGTTATTAGTTTGCATATGTATTCAAATGTTCATACATGTTCTTAGCTAGGACAAAATTTTTCCTTCACCTTGATAGCAAACTTCTTGTTGAGATACTGTTTAAGAGCATTAATCTCTGACATATTATCACCTGTCACAATTAGATCATCAACATAAATGAGCATAACTAGTTTACCCACTAAGCTGGAACGAACAAATAGGGAAGAATCCGCAATACTTCGACAAAAACCAACCCTTTCCAGAACATGACTGAGCTTGGCATACCATGCATGTGGACTTTGCTTGAGACCATAAATGGATTTATGGAGTTTGCACACCATTTCTGGATTGTTTGATTGAGGTTGACCTGGGGGTAGCTTCATGTAAACCTCTTCTTCAAGTTCACCATGCAGGAAAGCATTTTTAACATCCATTTGAAAGAGAGGCCATGCATTGTTAATTGCAACCGACAACAATACTCTAACAGTGTTCATTTTTGCCACCGGAGCAAATGTCTCTTTATAATCGACGCCATAGGTTTGTGTAAAACCTCGAGCAACCAAGCGAGCCTTATTCCTTTCGATTGTACCATATGAATGAAACTTAGTTTTGTACACCCAACGACTCCCCACTGCCTTCTTTCCTTTTAGAAGTTTCACTATAGTCCATGTGTTATTTTCATGGAGGGCTTGAAGCTCCTCTGCCATAGCATTTCTCTACTCACTGTGAAGATTGGCTTCTTGAAAACTTTGAGGTTCTCGAGCTTCATTAATGGCACTTAGGAATGTAGCAAAAGAAGATGAGACTTTGCTATAATCAATAACATCAGTCACGGGATACCTGGCAGTGTAGGTCACATAATCATGCAACTTGGATGGAAGTTTCCTCTCTCGTGCAGGATTGCGACGAACTGTAGGAGATTGAACTACAGGTATTTGAACAACATCATGGTTGGAAGTATCACTGGAGGGTGCAGTGTGAATCTCCGATGAGGAAGGGTTTTCATCTTCAAGATGTTCCACCGAGTGAATGTTAACATCATCCGGCACATGATCACTAGGAGTGCATGTTGCATCTTCTCCGTTTGGATATGGAAAAGGACATAAGTCCATCAAATGCTCCCCCTGTCTAGAGTAATCCAGTGATTGTGAGAAGTAAGGAACATGTTCTTCAAATTTAACATCCCTTGAAACAACCATTTTTCTAGTTGTTGAATTATAGCACTTGTAACCTTTTTGGGTAGATGAATAACCTAGAAAGACACATTTGGCAGCCCTTGTGTCTAGCTTGTCACGATTTTGAGTTTAAATGTGAACAAAGCATGAACACCCAAAGACTCTCAAATGGGAAAAGTTGATCTTTCTATTTTTCAAGACCTCATAAGGTGATTTAAAATTCAACACTTTACTAGGCAATCTATTGATGAGATATGCCACAGTAAGGACTCCTTGAGACCAAAACTTCTTAGGCACATTCATGTGAAACATAAGAGCTCTAGTCTTCTCAAGTAGATCTCTATTCTTCCTCTCGGCCACCCCATTTTGTTGAGGTGTTCCAACACAGCTTGTTTGGTGTAATATACCATGCGTGCTCAAGTAGTGTGACATGTTATGAGACATATATTCTGTGCCGTTATCTGATCGTAAAATATGAATTTTTGAAGCAAATTGGGTGGCCACAAGTCTATGAAAATCTTGAAAAACTTCCATCACTTCACTTTTAAATTTCAAAAGATACAACCAAGTAATCCTTGTGAAATCATCCACAAAAGTTACAAAATATTTGTATCCATCAAAAGACTCTATAGTTGGTCCCCAAACATCGGAATGCACGATTTCAAAAGGGTTACTAGCCCTAGACAAAGAGGAAGTAAATGGTAATCTAGTAAACTTAGAAAAATGACAAACATCACAAGGACTTGTAACTTTGCACATATTTGGGAACAAGGTGGATAGAACTTTTTCAAAAGGATGTGCTAGACGTTGGTGCCAAAGTTGTTGTTGTTCTTGAGCTAAGCTTGAAGTGACTTGAAAATCCTTGGGAACTTGAATATGCTTGGAAAGATAGTAGAGACCATTTAAGAAAAATCCTTCACCAATCGTCTTCTTGGTGACTACATCCTAAAAGATCACATTTTTGGGAGAGAAAATGGCAAGACAATTTAATGAGTTTGTGATCTTGCTAACAGATAAAAGTTGAAAAGGGAATGAGGGAACATAAAGAGCCTCAGACTCGACATCACTTGAGATCAAATGTATTTTTCCTTTTCCCATAACCATAGCATTTTTTCCATTGGCAACTGACACTTGAGATGGAATAGAAAATTTTTCAAATTTATGCAAGTTTGTAGACTTGTTAGTCATATGATCAATGGCTTCAGAATCTATAATCCAATAATCATGCACATTACCAATGTTGAGAGCAGTTGAGAAGGAGTGTAAGATACCTGGGATGTCCCTTTGTACCACGCCTTCATTTCCAGCCAGGAAGCCAGCAAACTGTCCTAGTAGTGCAGTTTGATTGTTGTCACACTGATTTAGTGGTCCTTCACTATCTCCAAGACCTTGTTTCTTGTGAAGAAACATAGCAAACTCGTTGATCAGTGCAGCTGGATTAGTGGTGAACTTCAGTGCTCCATCAGAAGAAGTTGTGGCAACATGATTTGCCTTGTAAGAAGGGTTGTACGAGCCTTTCGAGACACCTTTGTTATCCCTAGGAAACTTTGGTTTTAAATCTGGATGAAGAATCCAGCATCGGTCTCTTGAGTGCCCACCAGCATCACAATGGCTACATTTTAAGCCAGTTTTCTTTCCTTTGTAGCCTCTCTCCTCACCAAGTTTTTGGTTAGAGAAGTAAGCCCTAGCTTCTGGTATATTTGCCTTCATGTCCAAAGTCATGACTTTCCTTCGAACCTCTTCTCTTTGAATTGTGGCACACACACTTGAAAAAGAAGGCAGGTCGGGATTCATGAGGATATGGCTTCGAAGATCTTCGAATTCAGGGCTCAGGCTTGCTAGGAGTTGGAATATTTTGTCTTCCTCGGCTCTTTTAGTTAGCACAGCAGCGTCGATGGTGTGTGGTCGATACACATTCAGCTCGTTCCACATAGTGGTCAGCTTTCCAAGATGTTGCACAAATGGCTTCCCTTCCTGTTGCAAACTAGCAATGTCCTTCTTTAACTGAAACACTCTAGCCGCATTGTTCTGATTTCCATACATTTCCTTGAGATTTTTCCAAAGAGTCATGGAGGATTCAGCATAGCTAAAAATTTCTGCAATCTTACGATCCATGGAATTGAGTAGCCACAACATGACCAACTGGTCTTTGCATAGCCAAGCATCATACTCCGGTGAGGTAGTCTCAGGCATTGGAATAGCACCATTAACATAACCAAGCTTTGATCGTCCTCCCAGAGCAAGAGAAACTGCTCTCTCCCATGGAAGATAGTTAAACTCATTTAGCAAGACAGAACTAAGACGTTGATTTGGGTTGATATCAATATCTGAGTGTGGTGATGGTGGAGTAGCATGAAAGTCGTCTCCTTCCAAATTTACTAAGCTTTCTTCAGCCATGATTGAAGGACAAGAAGCTCACAAATCTCTCAAGAGAAAATCACAGAGACAGGCTGGTTAGGGTCACTGCTCTGATACCATATTGTATTTTGTGAATGGTATATTCATCATAAAACAATCAGGTACAAGAGATAACAATATATATGTGCTAGAGGGAAAGAAAACAAGACTACCTATCCCTCATTGATTTACGTCTAAAGCTAACAAAAAAGAACAAATAAGACACATCCCTTGAATTAAGGTATTGACAAGACAAATAAGACAAATTGAGGAAATTGACAACAAGAGACACATCCCTTGAATTAAGGGAATTGACAACACTATCTATCACCCTAAAATCCTTTGTACGGTGAACATGCAACCTAATCTAACCCTAGTTGCCATTCTTTCTTCCAATACTTTTATAACAAAATATTTGTTAATTTTTTTGAACTCAATTAGGTGTCTTATATATTTTTTTGATTTGGCTAATATTTTGTAAGGATAATTTATGACGTATAACATGAAAAATAGACAGTTTAGATCGTTAAAATTCGATGTTGTGTAAACCCCACAACTAATTCCTATTTTTGTAAAAAAAAAAATAGCAATCCCTTCTTTTAAAGGTTCTCTCTCTCTCTCTCTCTCTCTCTCTCTCTCTCTCTCTCTACACACACACACACACATGTATGTATGTATGTATGTATGTATGCATGCATGTATCCTCTGTCCTTTTCAAACACATAGGCTTGCAGCTTGCACTACGTGACTTTTGATTTGGATTTGGATTGTTTACTAATTATGTGGAAAAAGATGTCCATGAACGAAAACTTGACTGTAGTGATGAAGGGCATCTGTCAAAAGTTGATCATATTATTTTGGCTTTCTACTTTCTGGGAGAATTTAGCACGTTACTAACTGTACACTTGCGTGTAATAGTATAATCGTAGAGTTAAATTTTTGTCGCAATGAAAACGTAAAGAAAATCTCCATACATTATCTCCAAGACAAAATGCACTCGGTACATATTATTTTTAACATGTTACATGTAACATATTCTTTATGTCAATACAAAACCCTAAATTCCTTGTGAACAAATATAAAATGAACATGGGTCGTCTCCCCTGTCTCAATTCTTTTGGGATCAATATCAGAATTGAATGAAAAGGAAACAAAAAATAAAAAATAAAAAAAAAGAGAGAGAGAGAACTTACCAGATGTTTGGGTTAATATTTAATATTTGGCTTTATGATAATGAGGCCCAAGGACGCCAAAGCAAATGGAAGCTTGCATGAAGCCTAGTTGGTAGGCCCAAAGCAAATTGAAGCCATTACAGCTAAGGCATAGACCATGTGTCTATGATTGAAGTAATAGATGACAAAGACCAACTCACCACCAGCCAAAAAAGTACTTTCTAATGGCATGACAAATAAATAGATGATGACTCACTGCCCTCCGAAAGTCATTGGCTAAAAGCAAAGCCAAGATAGTTAGGCCAAATTGTCTATATAAGGAAAAAGGGACACCAGAGACAAACACACTCAACCAACCAATCAAATACATACAAACTCTGCTCTTAAGTCAATTCGTACCTAGAAAGCTGAAACTTGTCCAGATTCAGTCTTTTTAGCTATAGTTTTCCCAAGAAAAACCATCTTTTGTCTAATGTAAAAGCTCTGCTACCTTCCCTCAGTGTTGTAGTATCGATTCCCTCATGTAAAACCTATTTACTTTTCATCCCTTTTAGACACAAACCTCTATAAACACAAAGAGAAGTGGGTGCAAGAAGTTCAACCTTGCCCGACAAGGTTAAATCTTGCCCGAGTCTTCTTTTTTTGTATTTTTATTTAGTAGATCTGTCATTTAACATACTTTCCTTCATGTATCTAAGTCATTTCCAACTATTTTCTACTTAAGAGTTTTATTTGTATTCTAATCTAGTTAAGTCATTAAAAGTAAATTGTGATCGAGGAAGTGGTTGAAAGGGCCTTGAACTCCCTTGGTTTTGGACATACAAGATTATGAACTAAAAATCCTTGTTTAGAAGGCAAGAAAAAGAACTTAATGCAGACTTAACCCATCTGCGACAATTATTTGATAAACAAGAAGTTTAAGTAACTTGAGGTGCAAATAATCAACTTAATTCATTTCTATTCAACAATCTATTATACAAAGATAACATTGTCACACTCAGATCTCTGTTAGCTTTGATTGCGCAAGCCTCAAGGCTTACACCAAAGGCCTCACAAAGGCACCTTTCAAACTAACTGCTAACTGCCACCTGTGTGAGGAGCTGTGCGAGGGACTAGACCTCAGAGGTCCTGCCCGAACACCAGAGGCATAGGCACTCAATGCCTCCACCCTCCCTGAGTCCCTTCATCACTGTTGGTGCATCATTGAATGTATACACTCATTCATCAATATATCACATTAACATATTGTGTGTCACTATTTTTCATAGTGATGCAGAGTGTATACATCCAAAGATGAAGCAAAATCTCTCTCTCTCTCTCTCTCTCTCTCTCCCCCAAAAAAACAAAAAGAGCCAGTTGAACTATTTGTAGAATTGATAAATTTGCTCTCTCTCTTTTTTTTCAAATCTTGTTTCAGGTTGATGGATACGATAATTTTTAAAATCTTACCGTAACTAATAAATTAATCTTGTAACCACCACAGTGTAGTCAAGTGGTTGGGAAAGAAATCTAAACTCGTATTTCACACATCACATTTGATCCCTGCCGCTTGTGAATCGCACGATGGTGACCAGAGAGAAGTTAAAATGCCTTTGTGAGTCTTATCTTCCCCCAAAAGAATGGACAGTCATAGCAAAGCCATCAATTGGTCTTTTATATATATATATAAAAGAAAAAAAAAAGAAAAAAAAAAGATTAATAAATCTTGCAGGTACAGTGTTCTGAAGCCATCTAAAATTGCCGAGTCCAAACCCTAAAATCATGTGGAAGACAGTTCCGTTTTGCTGGTTGGCAATGCAATTCATATGGAGATCACGTGATGTCGGAAGAATTAAACAGCTAGCTAAGCTTATAGAAAACCCCATTTTCCTACCACCAATCAGATTTATATTAGATTAGAAACAATTAACATGTGGCTCCAATGTGATCTAATGTGGTGCCTCATTTGGTTTGTGCCTCTGCGATCTGTGAGTGCAGTATAACAATGCATGCCTTTTCACTTTGTCTAAAGCTTCTAGACCTTCTCCAATGGCTTCAAAGTCTGACCAACACAAACTTGTTCTAGAAGGGAATCTGTTCTCTTTTCTTTTCCTTCTTTTTCACATAGATCATGGTAATTAGACTAGAAATTGCTCATCAGTTAAAGGGCACAAAAAGGCTTACAGTTAGAGGATTAGAGAGAGGTTCACTGCTATTGTAGTATCCCATGCTAATGATATAAATGTTTGTATAAGTTTTTGTTCACATGACATTGTATATATATCATTGACACAAAATGTCACAATAACAGTGTAATCGTGTCATATAAGTAGTGTCTCCTTACTTCATCATTAATTTTGCGTCTCTTTACCAGCTTTAACTATCATTTTAGACCCTTATCATGGATTTATGTTCCTTTTGTTACCCAAGATTATTATGCAAAACAAAAGCGCATGCATCAAATGGCAAAGAGCCGACTAAGAACATCAGAATCTTTGATATACTTGATTAGCTTTTAACTTTATCAGTGCAAGACAAATAAAGAAATTGGCTGCTTGATTAGCAAAAGAAATGCTCTTTTTAGTCAAATACTTTCTGCTAGTGCGCTGGTATGTATTCGTAGCATCACTCTGCCTAATCACTAGTTCAAACGCAATTTGCATATGCTCTTCCAATTTCACACGACAAAAATAAGCTAGTTGCATTGCATGTATGCATGCATGATGCAACGATAAATGCCAAAGGGAATCAACCAATTTTAGCCTTCACTTGCATCAACGGTTGGGAACCGTTCATTCACACAAGAAAAACTAAACTTACAACGGAAATGACATGGTGATTGTGGAGTCAAAAATAATCAAGACAATTATGGAGGCGATTCGTGGACTTTTGGGTAAAGAAGATAAACTACCCTCGAGGCACACCGGGATTCCCACGCACATGCAACGGACAATAATGGCTCAATCGAGGTCAAAAGTGATCAAAATGGTATTTTGTTCAAAACCCACTCGTCACTCCTCATCAAATCCTTATCTACGAGGTAACTCCCAGTTATTCTTTTCAAATTGGGATTAATTACCAAATTAATTGTAAGATATTATTTGACATAATATCTTGCAATTATATTCAAAATACCACCATAAGTGGCCGGTCCTTATTTCTCCAAATAGGGCCAGGCCACACCCCTATATATGTATATATAGCCCCATCTTCACACCAAAATGCAAGTTCATTCTCTCCCAAAAATTCTTTAAACACTTTCTCTTTCAAATTCTAACTTTAGCATCGGAGATTCTTCGGCTAAAGCCCCCCCTCCCAATTCATCGTGGGCGCATGAAGATGAAAATTTGCATCTACAGTGACGGTATCTCAAGTCAATCATGAACTTTCATGTATTTTAACTTTCTAATTTGCTAGCAATGAGTGATTGACAATATGATATTATTGCAACATGCATTCACACATTCCATATAAGTCTTCTCCATTCGTGCGTATGAGCGATTTACCAGAGCACAACACTCGGCGACATGTGCCGGTGACAATCAAACGTGGGGTGGCCTGCCTAACCAATCCCACTCTTAGAAAATAGCATGTGTCTTATCAAGTGGAGTGCTAAAAGAAAGGTCAAAAAGAGAAAAACCCACAAAAGGGGTTGACGATTTTGTAATGATCGAAGCTTTCGCGCCATTTGCATGTAAGTTTGTGTTTGGAGTCACTTTGTTGTGGAGAATATAGGAGTGGGCTGCCTCTTCAACTTTTGCCCCACAAATTATGTATTTGGCTCACTTTTTCGGTTCTTTTAACGCGTCTAATATGTGCGAAATTATATAAATATCGAATGTCACTTTCATGGAGGAGGTGACCTAGTGTTGATAGCTAACTACACTATTTTTGTGTTGATTTTTTTAGGCTTTTTTTTGACAATGAACTCAATTTGTTTGATTATTGATCTGTAAACAACTCCATGAGAATCAATCAAGATCTAATCTTTTTGTATTTTACTACTTGTTTTTTTATGAGAGAGGCTTGGCTCCTTAAGATTGAGGAGGAGTTCCTCCTCAAGGTACTTTTTAATCAATTTATGAAATTTCGTGCTAATGATCAGAACTATTCGTAAAATAAATCACTCTGTAAAGATAATATATGCAAAAATTCAATTAAAAATAAGTAATTTTAGTCAATTAACTGAAGCAAATAGATAGACGGTTCATAATTATTTTACCAAATCTTGCATTTGTTTTTATATCTCATTAGGCCCATCTAATCTCTAATTAGTTGTCTCGTCTCCTTTTTCATGTTTTCTTCTTTCACAAGTTTTAAATTACTGAAAAGAAAAAGAAAACCAAAGAGAGAAAATGTCATTATGGCATAACTCCATCCGTCGGTGCTCTTGCCTATACGATAAGGTAAAAAGTTAGTGATAAAAATTCACCAATGTGAGAGAGGGATTGTCTTAGTTATATTGGGTATTGATGGTTGAACTTCCTCTAGTCAAGTGAAACCAAATACGTAAAAAACGTCTCGCGTTTTTGTGAGAGATGCTTTCCAACGAATTATGCGATTCGGTTATCGATGTGGTGGGGTTATTGATGAACCTCTATTTCATTGTTCCGCACATATAATAAGTTGAGCTTAAGCAAATTAAACATGTTTATCATGAAGCTAATTTTATTGTTGACTCGTCGGTGAATTCAGATTCTGGCTTAGTCCAGCCTCTGAGAGTAAATTTGTGTTTAAACAACTTTGACAATAGTGGGTTGATTTGACCCTTTTTTTTCTCGACAAAAAAGTAGAACAATCAACCAATAGCCTTGTATCTTGGGTTGGTCATGGGCCATAATGTTATTTTGGGTTGGCCCAACATAATGAATAAACTACTTGGAGTTTTTGTAGCCTCACTATATGTTATAGTTAAGTAACAAGAGTTTGGTAGCCTCACTTTATGTGAGTTTTGTCGATGTGAGGTCGATTTGGTAGTTTCACAATCAAAGTACTAAGAGGTGCGTTGTTTGAGTATATTACATTGGATTCACTAATAAATGGTATTTGGGGATCATGAGGCGATTTGAATTCACAATGTCCTGTCTTTGTTTACAATCTGTAGACAGAAGTAAGAGAGTTTTATTTCTCACTTGATCTTGCAACATTAAATGTGTTGTTTTCTATGGGTATTTCTCCTCTTTTGTATTTTTGCTTGTAAATACCTCATGTTGGTGTCATATACAACATATTTTTGTAATCTTTTGCTGCTTTAACGAATAAAATATGTTGCTTCCTTAGGAGAAAAAAAAAATATATATATATATATATCTTCAAATAAAAAATTATTCACCTCGTCAATATATTAAGTTAAATATGTCAATTCAATCATAAGGACCAATTTTATAGAAAATTCACTTACGAAAAAGACCCTTGAGAGAGAACCGTGACCAATTGAAAATTCAGTGACATATTAAAGCCGCCAAATTGGTTTTTGTTGTCTCCCTTCTCTTTCTCCTTCGATGCCTGATGGTGACAACAATCTAATTGTTATTTATTTATATTTTTTTTCCAGAGACCAACTCAATTCTTGTAAACAAAGAAGTAATTTTGTATTTTTATTTTTTATATTTTAATTGAATATGCAGGCCCGACTCTACTTGATTGGGCCAAAGGGTTGGGTCTAGGACTTTTTCACTTGTTGGTTCAAAAGTCAGGATTTTATTTTTTTTTTTGTAGTAAATTACAATTTGTCTTCTCAAATTTTCTTCTGATTTCAAATTTATACAACGTCTCTCAATTGTTCAATTTTATACAACAGCTCACATTACAGATTAATGTGATACATGCGTTATAAAATGTATTTGTTTCTACATTATTTGCCTACTTGGCCATTGCGGGCCCCACTCTATCAATTGGAGTTTCACATGATTTAACAAAAGACGTGGACCCCACATTGATTGACACATTGACTAACCTAAATATAAAAAAAACACCCTTAATAGATTACCAATTTAAAATGAAATTAACGTAGTTTTAAAAATTAAAGAACAACTTTCACCGATTAACAATTAAAATTAACTCAAGAACAACAAAATTTTTGTGGGTTCTTTGTGCTCATCTTGGACTGATGAGGAACAAAAATTTTTGGTTTCTCTCTCTTCTTCTTCCCGTCAAATTTTTTCATATTCAAGAAGTATCTTTATGTTTTTCTGGGTTTCTGAATATCGTACTTCAACCTTGTTGCTGGAACTAAATTTGCGCACATTCGTTGGCGAATGCGGGATTCAACTTGAATGACCCATGATCTCCTGTGAGAAAGAGAATGGGGTTGATTAGGGGTGTGGTTGAATCCAGATTGGACTACCTACATATCTCAGGGAAGGAGAATTAAACCACGGATGAAATTCTAAGTAAGAATTGTGTAATGTGCAATACATGGTGAACTGTCCTTGACAAATAGCCTATGGTAGGGCGTTAAAGAAATGAATTCTCCATAGACGTGTCTATTCGTAGAGGGTAACATGTGAGAAAATATGTGTATGGTAGTCTTGTAGAGAAGATGAAAAGAGATGCATCTTCAATTGTGATTGATTGATTATTAAAATGCCCAAGCTAAGGTATTGTCTTCAGAGTCCTTGTAAGGAGAGTAATCACAATTAAATCGAGAGACTATCTAGGAGGAATTTATGATAAGATATCCAATCTTCCTATGATCATGATTACGTTGTCTAACTCCAAAATACCCTAATTTGACTTGAATTAGGTGTTCTTCACTTGGAAGACAATTAATATGTTTAATGGACTTAAACCTAGTCAGCTTGATTACAGATGTCTGAGTTCACTTGGTATTTTGATTTCTTTTGACTAGTTTGATATGATTAAGGCTATTATGATATGACTAGGACTAGTCAAATCTGACTAAGGCTAATTCGGTTAACTAATCTGATCTACTAAGATGCCCATAAGATTAACCTGTTATGGTCATGGGCATTTTGATCCTTCTTGCCACCCAAGGTGTCACGTGTCATGGTCCCAAAAAATTATGTTCCCACACTCGCTACTCTTCATGATGCTGTCAAAGTATATCTAGAACTTAAAGAAAAGCAGGATTTTAAGACCTAATCAGGTCAGCTGGGGATGGTGGTTTTCTCGTTGACTGTATTGGTGTAGATGGTGACCGAAACTTGGTTGTTGTCTTTCTTCCAATTCGAATTTCGATTTCTTCTATCTTTGAATTTGTTCAAAAGATTTTTTGGATTATTCTCTCTTTTGATTCTGATAGTAATAGCTTGGCTCTGTAATTTAGCCACCAAATCTATCTGCCCATAAGGTTTATCGGTTCTTTTCCATCTTCTTCTTGGTTTAATTGATTTGGGGAGGAGGTGGAGAAGAAAGGTTGGTTAGGAGACTGTTGCATGTTGTTAGGGTGGAAGGTAGCCAGATGGCTGCGATGGTAGGCGATGAGGAGCTGCAGCATCGTGGCTGGGATCGATAGGCGAGCTTGGGTGTGTTTAGGGTCCAGGTCGATGATGATTGGCGGGTGGTGGTGGCAATTAGGAGTGTGAAGGGAGGTTAGGGCCCACTGTGTTTTCATAAAAAATAGTTTAAATTAGTTTTGTTCTTAAAAGATTGCATTATTGATAGGTGCATTATTTATCATATTTTCATATGAACTATCCCTAAGTTTTGTTAAGGAATTGATTATAAAAGAGCCTTATTACTTTCCTTTTCTCAATTTCAGCCATTATGTGCACTTAGAACGCTTTTGGTGATAATTTGACTTTCCAGAGGAATTTTGATGTAAGGCCAATTGGAGAAGGAAGCTAAGAGGTTGAAGATCGTTGTGTCCGAATTTCATAATTTTCCATGGAGCCATTCATTCCAGTTTTACAAATCAATTCTGCAGAAGTTGTTTTCCCGTCAGAATTGCGTAGCTGTGGGAGAATAGAGATTTGAAGGTTTTCCGGATTGTTCCTAGTGGCGTGCAATATATGCTTGGAAATATAAGAGAGCTACGTTTCCCATATTTTTACAGAATTTTCCAGAAGATAAATCGACCCCAAAACTGGCATGCAAGACAGATGACGTGTTTCCCAAGCCAATAAGGATTTTTTCCTAGTTTGTGTCATTAACTGTTTAGGAGTTTGTTTTATTTTAGGAGACTTTCTCCCAAACTTTTTAGGGTTTTCTAGTATAAATAAGGTCCCTAAGATACCGATCCATCCATCCACCCTCGCATAACCCATACCACCGCACCATACTACCATTCACCATCTCCGCAATTAGTGAAGAAGAGCTTAGGGACGTGTTTTGCCATGGATTATGGGTTCTATCTTTCTTTTATTTTTATTTCTATGTGTAACTAAGTTATTTTCTAAGGTTTATGATGAAGCCATGACATGAATATTTGCAAAGTACTTTGTTAATTATTATCCGATTATATGCCATGTTATATTTTTTAATCTTTGTGGGTATTTTATTCTAGGTTCGAGTTTCTAATGACTGATCACCTTTAGGAATTTTACATCTAGAGATTTAGATAAATCTATGAGGATGACCAATATCAATTAGGATTATTGGAACTAAGATCAAGAAGAGTAGACAAACTAGTGAGGATGGCCAATATCAAGCTAGTCCTACTTGGTTGGCATGATTCTTCTACGCTTAATGGGGTTTTATGTGTTTAATTGTATGCCTAACCAATAAGATATAATTATCATGTAGAGATACAAGAGTTGATGTCTGACCACGGATTAATTCATACATTAGAAAGAACAACCTTTAACATTGGCATGGTAATTGGATGGTAGTTGGCTCTAGGAAAAGTAAATATGATTGTTATTGGTGGATTCATAACCTTAGGCTTTCTTGTGGTGTGTGTTGATTTTAATTAATTGTCTTTTATTTTTCTTATTAATTTTAGTTTTAATCAATTACTCAATTATTCAATTCAATCTATCATTTGTTTGTTTAATTAAGTTTAGCGTGATTAATCGGTTAAATTGGAGTTAAAGCAATCCCTGTGGGATCGACCTCGTATTTGCATATATTACTACAATTGATTCGTGCGCTTGCGAGCTTAATTTGGTTTAAATTAATCTATTATTTATGTTAGTTTAAATATACATCAATTAGTATAATTAAATTTGCGAATTGTATTTGACACTTCAAAATTTACGTGTGTGCTCTTCATTTCCAGCCGTTGGATCGAATGAGTTGAAGAAGATCAATGCCAAAATTAACAAGGATGTGTTTAGAAAGAAAAAAAAATACTTTTAGGAGTACACAATTAGATTTTTGGAATGTCAGTAATAGTTTTCTTAAAAAAAATTTCTTTCTTTTAATTTCTTTTTACCACATTGCACGAATTTGGACTCCAAGTCAACAAAATGTCGCCTCTGTGCTTACCTCGTTCTAAGTAATTAAAGAAATTAAAAGACGTATGAATTTAAAATAAACGAAAAAAAGGATAAATGTAACTTCGAATCAAAAAACACTGAATCTTCCTAATTGAATATTGGAGGTGGTGCTTTGCATGCATTGGGCGTCAGTGGTAGAGAGACCTTGTAATGAATTTGATGTGGTCTATCTCATCTCACGGGTTCTTATAAGATAACGGAAGGCCACAATCACTCACAGTCAGTCACACCTCTTCCTCCACTCATTTTATTAAATTGATGACAAATCCAAATAAAATCAGACAATAAAAGCATGGAATATTTGACTGAATATGTATTTTTCTGTTATTATGCGGTCCAAAGAGTAGGAATCCCTTCTTCTATTGGAATATTTTCTTCCTTTTGACCATGTATTTTCTTCATTTGCACATATGCCCCATCTTATTAAGTTGCTTCTTCATGTGTTACACACTTTGAAATTAAATTCGATGCAAAATAAATTAAATAACACTTCTTTTTCTTTAGTCAGGTGAATACCATTCAACCAAAATTATTCTTTTCTTATATTTCTTATTTAATAGTTGTTCCGCTCTTAGTCTAGTGGTAGTAGTTTCTCTCCTTGACTTTAGATGAAGATCTAAGTTCGAACGTCGCATCTCCATTGTTCTAAAGAAACAAATTAGTGGTGTTTTTTTCTCTCTTTTTTGACCTATGAAACAAATGTGTGTTTGAGTACCACTTCGAAGCAAATAAGACTAGTTCTTTTGGTTCCATAAGAAAATATTGAACACTTCACCGATCATAAAACTTATATCTTTTTACTTTCATCTTAATCAGAAAAGGATTGCAAATCAACCTAACTATCAATATGGAGTGATTGTTTTAGAGTGTCATAACAACTACAATTTTTAAAATAATTAGTCCATACTGACACTTTAAAACAGTCGCTCCATAGTGATCTCACTTTAATTTCTTGTCAAATAATAAGGATTAATTTCTTGGTCAAGTTGGTCACTAACCCATCATAGATGATTTGAAAATGTAATTATTGTATTATGGGTCTGCAATACCAAATATCATGACTTAAAAAAATCAAGCACAACAACAATCAATTGCTTTTGAGTAATGAAACATTCGCAAAACAATATCATAATTTCAAGATAATTTAAATATTTGCAATCACTCACAAAACAATCGCATCAAATAATTCGTTGAACTTGAACACTTAAAATCACTGACAACACACTCTTATCAAGTAATTTGCCTCTTTATCTGGGAAAATCATAAGAAATCCGTGTTATATTATGCGTTAGGTGTAATGTTAGGTTAACTAATTTTTTAAATTAAATTTACAAATCAAGTAATGTGCCACCGAAATAAGCACATTAATTACGTAATAATTTGCCTACTAAACATTAGTTGGATTATTATTATTATTATTTAAAAATGATCAGCTGGTGACTTCGCCACGGTAGTCCACTGTTTTGGGGGGGAGAAAAGACTTATAGAGGCTTTTAGCCTCTCCCTAGCCATCATTATGCGATTCACTAGTGTTAGGAATCGAATTCAAGATGTACCGTGTAAAATACAAGTCTAAAATTTGTTTTCGACCATTAAGGCACTCCGTAATGGTTTAGTTGGATTATTATTGAACCATCGTTATTCCCTAGGGTTAAATAAATTGTTTGATTGTGTTGGTTTCGTTGTTTGCAACGCCATTCAAAAACGTTGCCTGACATTTCCCAATTTTATATGACGCAAAAAGACACAAAAATATGACCCGAATTTTGTTTTGTTTGTGTTGTTGATCAAGTAAAATATACCAAATTGGACAATTTTTTGACACCAAAAAGGAATAGACAACTTTTGGGATAACTCATGCTTTATGCTGACGGTGGAGACTGACCAACTGCTACACAATGGAACTCTTTGACTGAATCATGACCGTTGGATCCAATGATTCTCCAAATCAACCCTTCCACCACAAAAGTGGCATCCCATGATCTTTTTCCCCAACCACTAATCCTGCCTCCAATTTAGAAAATTTTACCAAACGTCTTATTAATCAGAAATAATAAGACGAGGAGTCCCAATGACTCGTATACTAATTTGAAATCTGTAATAAAAAGCGAGGAATTTTGAACAAGGAGTAAAAAAGATTAACGCTATGACTCGTTCAAAATTCATCACATTTTAATTACAGATTAATAAACGAGCCATAACGTTAATCCACAGAAGAGCCCAAGCTGGACTTAATAATTTTAATAGGGAAATATGTATGATACAGTTGGCAAAATCAGGTGCATGTTTGATCACGAATTAACTAAGATGAACGCGCATACACCGTTAGATGAGATCTACAGAGTCTTTTCACATATTTAAAATTCCCTCAGAACCCTTGAGGAAAAAACCGGATTGAATCCGGCTAACTAACGAAACTGAACGAAAGGCGGGACCATCTGAGCCGTGTCGTAGCAAAACGGAGCCGCCGGGTGCTGCCACTTCTTGAACACCGCCACCTGAGCCGATTTGTCCGCCTCCGCGCCCTGCTGATGATGGCGCGGGAGCTCCTTCTGCTGGCGCTGGTGCTGCCGCGTGTCGTCTCGAGATTTGGCCTCGATTGGTTGATCGGGGGAGACGAGAGGGGAGAGGAGGGGGATGGCGACGTTCCAATCGGTGACGCGGTTTATTTGCAAGGAAGAAGGGGGCGGGGCTCGCCGCTGGAGGCGGCTGGGCTGGCGTCGGTTGCCGGAGCTCGATCGCGATGCTTCTGCCATTGATATATGATTGGATTTTGATGAGATCTCGGAGGAGAGGGAGAAAGAGTGAAGGATTTGGGATTTGGTGTGCAACAGGTGGAACTGGGGAAGGAAGTGCTGGTGCGTGTGTGAATATATATATGCGAGAGAGAGAGAGAGGCGTATGGTTGGCACGCGGCTTTGGCTCCTGTAAGCCCCGACGATGGAGAAATTTTTCATTCTTTCCGGAACACGTGTCGTTGTATAAGAGAAGAAAAGTTTTATTTTCAAGTTGGTAACTTTTTCAATACAAGTATTTTACCGAAGTGAAGTGACCCGCGGTATGTCATTCTGTGTTTTCAGTACATTACCACTATGGCGGTATCATGAGGAGCTCTTTAACAAGATCTAATTTGTTTTGCTCAATTTTATCTGAATGAATATTCTACTTGTCAACTCTTGGCACTTAAATATTAACTTAGATGTTATATTCTTGATATGTGTCTGAGTAGTCAATTTTCTCAAATGAAATGAATTGGTAGTCTTGCAAAAAAAAAAAAAAAATAGTGGAGACGGGGTGGAACAAAGCATATAGTCATGTGTATTTGTAAATTACATTAACTTTGGTTCTAGTGTTTGCTCCTACTTCACTAGAGGGAGCCTTTATTGCTCTAAATATTGTGAAAAGTACATTTTGTAACCAAATGAGAAATCAATTGTGAAAGTTCTAGGATGGTACTTGTTTAACCTAGAGGGGATGAATAGGTTCCAATTTAAAAATCCAATTCAATTTTCAATTTAATTTTCAGTTCTCAAATTAAATCCACCTTACAACTCAAGTCATCAACACCCAGAATAAGGTCGTGGAGGTTGCTGAAATTGTATGACTGCCATGCGGCAGCGACCACCTTCACCGCCCACAATGAAGAACTGGAAAGTTTACAAGCCGAGAATCGACAAACGAGGAAATCACATGAGCAGAAACAAGCTCCTTGAAATCCTCTCTGAATTCTTAACCCTCTTATTTGTTAGGAGATTACCCTCCTGATGCAATTTCAATTTGGATACATGTTCAATTCAGTTCAATACTCTTTAATCATTGAGTTCTATATTATATAATCAATGTTCGAAATTAGATTTTGAGATAGCTAATTTTAATCTATTTGGTGGGTTTTCAATATAAAGGTTGGGATGGGGTTTCAGTGGTCGTAGGTTGAGTTTGGAGGTGGTAGGGGCTTGATATTTCTTGATCTTTATTTTGGTTTTCCATTTTATTTGCTAATTTGTTTATTTGTTTTTATTTTTTTATCTTTATTTCTTTTTTGAAATTATTGTTATCATTATTTCAATGTCCATATAAGCTAAAAAGTGGAACCCATTGTTACCACATGTACATTTGACAGAAAAAGTTAACTAGTGCTTAATGAAATCGCTTTTCAATTGATTAGATATTTATTTGAAATGTTTAAAAATATTGAGAATAATTTGAAAATGACGCTAAAAAGTTTGAGTGTTTTAAGTACACAATCCTTTAATTAATTAAAAGCTTTTACGCTACACTAACCTTATCTGTTCGAATTTCCACTCCCAATTATTCTATTACTTGGAAACAAAGTTCATTAACACTAACAAATTTTTTTTTTTAACAAATGATATTATTAATACGAAAAAGGTGAGAGAATGGCTAAGCCTCATAATAAGCTAATAATAATGTGATTTAAATTGACCTTTAACGAAAATCAAATATAAGATTTTTCACTTACAAGTAAAGAGAATACAAGTAAATCGTAATACTAAATAGCAATTAACATTAATGTAAATAAATAAATAAAATCTAAAGCCGAGCCGAAAAGCGATAGGCAGCTCGAGCCTAGCCAACAAACCTCCCTAACCGAAAGGGAGAGCGACCGAGTTAAACACTTTTTCTTAAGATAATATTTAACGAGTTTCCCAAAAAAAAAAAAAAAAAAAGATAATATTTAACGTTACCAATTCAGACTGCGGGGTGGCCCACAACCGACCTTTTTCGGGAATACATGGAACGCTTGCAGTTTTGCATTTTTGTTCCCCTTGTTTTTGACCTTTTTTTTGGTTTTTTGTTTTTTTGTTATTATTATTATTATTTGGTTGGACGACATCAAAAAGCACGACGTTGAAAACCACATCTCCACCTATCAACCGTCTCTGACCAACGGCTCAGATGAGGGTTACGTGGGCAGTTGTAAGCCTTGATCAGCGCAAACGAAATGCACCGTTGCTTTGCTCGCTGGCCCGAACTTTATCGTGTTGTCTCTATTGTCCTCTAGCATTTGGGCAAATTACACATGATAGCTGCCAAACTAGTCAAAATCATAACAAAACACATACCGCAAGTGCACTACCACAGCAACTTTATGTACCAATAAAGTAAAAACATATATTTTTGTATCATTGACATAAAACACTAGGTAATAATGTACCGTGCGATAACGATGAAAGAATATAAACATTATTTTCAAAATATTAGCATAATTTCAGATGAATTTGCTCGAGTGTTTGGACCAAAAATATAAATAGAAAGAGAGAAGGCCCCATGATTGACAAAATTGGGGACTTTTTAGACCAACTACTACACAGAAAAGCCCCAAATGCAAACTCTCTTTTTGGAAAGCTATATAATGACTTAGGTGAAAAGCATTTTGAGCTCCTCAATTCTGGCGGAACGAACTTCCTCGTCAGTGAGAGCTCCGGCAATCATTCTCTGCTTCCTCGCCTGAACTTGTTGCATTCGCTCCTCCACCGTGTCCTGCGACGCGCAAAGCAAAATCATTTTGAGCTTCTCAGTTGTCCGTGTTTCGTGATCAATTGAGTTTGGAATGGAAAACGTGAGACGCAAGAAAAGTAGATCAAATCAAAGGAAGTCAGCAAAGCAAGAGTTGCTTGTTCAACTCACTAAAGGAAAGACATCATTCAATTTCAAGCAAAAAAAACTTGTAAACTAGTGAAAGATCACCTTGACAATAAATCTTCTGACTACAACAGTTTGCTTTTGGCCAATGCGATGAATTCGCATTATCGCTTGCTCCTCTACAGCAGGATTCCACCACGGATCCTGCAAAAAGGAGGAAGACGATGTTTTTGACGCGAGGGATGAAAGGATTAATTTACCAGAAACATGCAAATTATAGATATAAAGATTGGCAAGTACCATTATAAAGACATTAGATGCTGCAGTTAAATTTAGACCAACACCACCCGTTTTCAAGGACGTCAGCAACACCTGAGTATTTGTAACACATTTGCAGAATGTTAGGGATGAATAGATCGCTGCCAAATTATAACAGCTATGGAAGAGAACGTGACTCTTGCAGCTTACCATTTTCCCCCTGGTGTCGTTGAACTCGTTTAAAACCCTCTCCCTCTGTGTCTGAGACAGCTTTCCATCAAACCTCAGAAATCCAATTCCTCTTTTCTTCATAGGGGACTCCAGGAGATCCAAAAAAGTAGTCCACTGACTGAACACAATGCTCTTTGCACCAGAACCTGACCGAAGAATACGTTCCAAGAAATCCAATAGCTTTGCAACCTTGGAAGATTCTGTCCAGTTTTCCTCATCGGTAACCTGGAAACGGCTTTCTGATGGGCAGGTAATAAGGTCACTGTTTGCAAGCCATTGCCGACATATTGGGCATCGACCAGTAGCTGGTGTCTGCCAGCTTGAGAGAAGACACTCTCTGCACATCTTGTGTGCGCATGGTGTAAGTACAGGATCATCTGCAAATTCCAAGCATATGGGACACTCTTTGTGTTCACCACGACGGATACTCTCCACAACCTCTTCAACGTAGGCTTGAGCGGGGACAATCTGCTTTGAACTGGAAGAATCATGACTAGCTTCAAGGAATTTTCTGGCAAGATTTTCAAAGTCCGCAAACTTTTGTGGATCATTCCGACTTTTTATCTTTTGTGAATCAGCGCTACTGCATACATCCAAACAAGATTTTATTAGAAGCAGATCAATACAATGAACAAGGAAACAACATTGGTTATTAAGTAGTTAGAAATAATCGCAAATCCATTCCCACCTCATAACAAGATACGGGTGATTGCAACACTGCCTCAATCGAAGTAGCAGCTCAAGGATATTTGCATAGTTGTGAAGAACCTTGCCTTGCGCTACAAATTGATCAAACTGGAACTGCATATTTTGCATAAAAGATGGTAAGCACTAAGCACCATGGATGATATAATCACTACTGAAGAGCTATCAATAATAACTAGGCAACAAGATATCCTTTTAGAGTCGAGAAAACTTACTTTTGATCTCTTAAAAAGGGCATCGTAGAAGTAGCGTTCAGCATCCGACTGTTCACACTTGATGGTTTGAATGTCGACTGGAGGGAGAACAAGTATGGGCCTGAGCCACAAGCAACAAATGTTAAAGGCTCCAAAGAGATTATGTCTCTGTGTGTGTGTGTGAGAGAGAGAGAGAGAGGGTTTAAAGGAATCCAAAAAGTACTTTACCTTCCTTTTTTATCTGTTGTCTCCTTTGTTCTTCTTAGCATTAGTGACCTCAAAATAGCCTTGATCAATCTCAGTCCTCTTGGATCACCATTCTCATATGGTTTTTGAATTAACTTACTCCACCTAGATGTAGATAATACCATATTAGTTGTTATAACTGCAATACAATAGCAATATTTTAAAATTCATACCATGACCAGTTACACCACGGTTCGACATGCAAGAAGCATAAGAGGCTGTAGAGGTCTTCCAAATTGTTCTGCAGCAATGGATTTCACAAATAATGTTAGAACAAATGAATAACCCCTCCCCTAAGCTCTATAAGAAACAACTAGTTATAGTCTCCAAAAATGCACCAAAAGAAATGAAGACAGGTACTGTTAAAAGAGCAGTGCTGTACACTCCATTTATGCTTTGTTAGCCGTTGTGGTTTCTATCATGCATACTCGCATATCTATCAGGTATGAAATCAGGATGCATACCTGAATAGGGGTTCCTGTCAAGCACCATCGACAATGCGAGGACAAGGCAAAAGCAGCCTGAGCTGCTTGGGTTCTTGAAGCCTTAATGGTATGTGCTTCATCAAGCACCACCCTATACCAGTCAACCTGATGGAAAATACTGTTCTCCTTATCCTGAAGGAAAATTAAAGCATCCATATAACAAGAAGATGAATAAATTTGTTTTAGTTGATTTTAGCAAACAAAAAAAGTGCTAAGAGTTGCTTTAAACAGAAGGTATTTTTTTCCTTACACTTTTATAAGATGCAGCCAACACACCATACGTTGTCAAGACAACATCTTGTGCCGAGATTGTTTTGGGGTCAGTGGTTCTGCACCCACCATAGTGGACAAAAATAGAAATACTTCCAGACTCTGAATGGGTTTCGAGCTCATCCTGAAACATTGAAAGAACTGATAAGATATCTTCCAAAGTAGTTCAAACTACTAGGAAATAAATTAAGATATGATCACCTTCTTCCTGGACCATTAATTTTATGCCTAAATTCAGACAAAAAACTTCTTTGAACAAAACACTATTCAATACAAAACAGAAGATTCACCTTCCACTGGCTTAACAAAGACATGGGACAGACAACAAGAGTGCCCCCCCTTGGTTTCAAGGGGGTGCTTGTATCTGTATCTATCCTCCTCCTTTTTGTAATCGCAGTACTTTCAGAGCTTTTTCGGACTGGTCTTGCAAGTATTAGAGCAATTGTCATCACAGTCTTCCCAAGTCCCATTGCATCTGCTAGGATCTATAAAAACACCCTTTTAAGTTAGAGATAAGATTTACATGATAATAACCAGAGAAAAAAGGGAAACCGAACATGTACTAGAGCAAATTAAAAAAAATATGGACAAGAGGGAAGATAAAGAAACCCACTCCTCCTCTTGCCATGAGCGTTGCAGTTGGAAGTTTTGTGGTTGCCTCCCCTGTGAATATGTTCACATAGACTGAAGAAACCCTCCTGAAAGATGGCATGTTTAGCTAAGTTAGACTGCTTAAGCTATTTGATTTGATTCTATGGACGCACCATATGTTATGACAACGAAAATAGAAAATAAAATACAAGTTAGTTCTTGCTTCTCCCATATTGATTTGGCAACATACTCATCACAAATATGATAGGCTGCCCAGCAAGGATGAAGGGTTTGTGCTGCCTTCTCAACATCAATTCCCTTCTCTAACTCAGACATCCAGTAGAGAGCTTGCTTCTGGTATGGCTTCAGATCACACGTGAGAGTACTTGACGGTTCCATCTCCTACAAAATTGAGAGAGAGAGAGAGAGAGAGAGACCAGGGGGTGAGGAGAGAGTGTATTGATGACATCAAAAACAAAAACCATAGTTACTCCGAATTTTGAACAATATAAGCATTCCAAGTACCTACCTCCAAGTCATATACATCTGCTGCACCAACAAGTTTATTTAGAGATGATTCTGTAACGACTTGTTCATCTTTGCTTTCTTCTGAAGGCTGTTGGGTGGTGCCCTTTCTTCGTTTCACTAAGGGTAACACTGGTGCAGCCCCATCTTCAATACGCTGTTTTGAACCAAACATGTCTATGTTATTCAATGTCAAATTATCCATGGTAATTTAGCAATGAAGATGTGTATAAGACAAATCCTTATATTGAAATATTTAATTGTCCTCATCAAAGCACTTTCATTGGAATTCAATTAGCACACTGAAACTTTACCCAAAAAATTAAATAAATCATAGCACCACTGAATAGCACTCTCACTGAAGAAATGGCATAAGAACCAATTCTCGATTTGCTTTTACCAAGGGTTCGAATTCTTGCAAAGACCTCACTCAGTTAATGAGTTCAAGTATAATCAAAGCACAATCTAAACTTTCATCTGGTAGTTGGTACAATAGTTTCTTGGTCACAAACTCCCAAAAACATTTAGTAATAAACACACATGAAAAGATCATATGGATAAGTGGAGATTCAGCAAATCCAATTTTCAAACACTTGAGATCAATGCAAATGAACAAAAGAATGGTTAGACATACTTCAATATTCAATAGACGTTTTCGGGAATCAAGATCTTCTGGGGTGAATTCAGCCTGAATGAAGCAAAATACAAAGCACATATCAGTACATCACATACCAACAAAGAACAAAGTTTCTAATGCGTGGACTTGTATATGTCGAATGCTAACATTACCACAGGACAAATAGGTACTACCTTTTGATATGGCCGAATTTTCAGCAATTTGAACAAAGTGAGGAGAGGATACAATGAAGTATTAATGACAGGGGAAACATCTAGCCTCCATGACGAGTGGTCACCCTCCGTAAAAATGGAATGGTGAATATAAAAACTGTAAAAGTATTACAATTGAACACAATTAGCACACACAAAACTGAGTAAGATAATTCCAAGGAATGTGAGAACAGCTGGATAGGACCTCTACCTTACATACAATACAACCTCTTGCATCATAGAAAGGACACTCGGTGCAGCTATACAACGCCCACGAACTCTAACCTTACCAGAACTTACAAGCGGAATAACAGTCTTGGCCCATTCCATGGGAAGCCGACCAATCTATAAAATTAATCGTATATAGAACACGTCATTCATTAATCGTATCAAACATACAACAAGATAACATATTTTGTTAAACAGAACACAATGAAGCAACAAGGAGGGACATTGATATACCTCTCCAAATCGTTTGGTCGAGAATCGAACAATCCATTGGGTTTTGTAGCTTGAGTTTGCACACGGAAAAGTGAAATGAACAATCTCATTATCAACCAATTTCCTGCCTTTCGAAGTTGAAAGTGCAGTGATAAACGTCCTTCCCACCATAAGCCAATCCTGCTCCACAGGGAAATCTGCGTCCTCCAAATTCTCAGGTCTCGTCTGTTGCACTGAAATCACTTGACAATCAGGAGCTTCCTTCTTCACCTGGCTCTTAGGCTCCGGCCCCTTGCGCCAAGAGATCGGGTTTTCGAGAATGCAATTGATGGCGGCTTCTGGTTTGTCACCGCATCTAGCGAGCACTAGGAGAATATCAAGGTCGCGTATCTCAGGCCCCAGCCCCAAAACTGAGCGAATTTTCTTTACATTCTCTTCCTGTCGAATCTGCCTCTCTTCCTTCTTCAACAGGCTCTCATGCTTAGCTCTGTGAAGCTTTTCAGCTTCACCTGACTCCTCAGAGGCCTCCAGCATGACCAGGGTTGTAATGGGTTCCACATTTAGGACCAAACCCTCTTGACTCTCAGGAACCTGGCTCGGCACTAAGCTCAGAGACTCCGCCTCCTCCAACTCCTCAATGGGCTCGGCCTTGACCCGAATCGGAACAAGTTCCCGGCTTTCAGGAACATCAGAGGGCTCCTGCTTGACCAGAGTCAAACTCTCTCGACTATCAGGAACTTCTTCCTTAACCGAGATTTGAGGCTTCGACCCGCGAAGCCTTTCGGTCTCATCCGTCTCCTCGGACACCTCTTCCTTAACCACGGTCGAGATACGAGCCCCCGCGCCGGGATTCGTCCGCTTCACCATCACCCCCATCGGAATTCCCATCGGAATTTCGGAGTTGTCTTGCTCCTCTGCATGTCCGACGTCCAAGTCTGCGATAATAGACATGGATCTGGAGGCAGAAGACGGAAATTAGGATTAGGATTTCGGGAAATTGAAGGGAGATTTTGAGGAAGTGGAGAGGAAAAGGAGGGAAATCAAAGAGGGGGATCTGCGCCTTCTGCGTTTATATTGGGATTTGATTTTGGCGCGAAACCAAGTTTTTTGTTTTAACCTTCACCAAGTCTAAATTTCGCGGTTAAATTTCCCGGCTTTTTAACCGCTTTGGGTTTTTTTTGGGCGTATATACCTTTGGTTTTCAACATTTTGGCGCCAAAGCACGGGAGGTCGACGGTTGCTGGCTGAGTAAAAATTTCAAGTTACCCCCAAGATTGCATTATTTTCTATGTGGGCGCACGTCGTCGTTTCGAGTAAATTGAATTTTCTTTTTCAATAATGTTTTGAAAATTGAGTTAGTCCTCTCGAGCAGTTGCCACGACAAAGAGGAAGACGTTCCATACTCGATTTACATGTATGTAATAACGATAATTTAAGTGAATGATTTTACAAAGTTAATGTCTTTGAAGATTTAAGGATTAACCATGCAAAAACATCTATGGTGAAATTTTCCCGGTCTTATGATCATATTAAACCGGGTTCGAATCAGATCAAATCTGCTTGTATTTATAATTGTGAGTTTGTGACCCGATTACAAACTCGTAAAACAAATTAAAAAAGTCATCGAAAAAGATAACGAGAAAACCAAACACACATCCCCAAGGACTCAGCTACAACAAAGCAATGTGCACATTAGAGAAGCGCGGCGATCTCTTCTTCCTAACCCTCACCAGCGACGATGACCACTGCTTAGGCCTCCCAATCATCGACTCCCTCCTCTCTGCCCTCGCCGAAGCCAATTCCCAAGCCACGCGGGGCTCCGTCCTCATCACCACTGCCCAAGGCAAGTTCTTATCCAATGGCCTTGACCTCGCCTGAGCCACGATTACTTCCTCATGAGGCGCGACAGAGGCGTGTTGTACATGGCGGCGTTCCGGTTGAAAATCGGCTCGGTATCGGGTCTGAGGGACGTGATGCTAAGGGGATGAAGGTGAAGGGAGACGAGGCGGTGAATATGGGGATTGTGGAGTCAGCACACGAAAGCGCGGAGAGCACGGTGGAGGCTACGATGCGCCTGGGGGAGGATTTGGGGAAGAGGAGGTGGAACGGCGACATTTATGCGGAGATCAGGAAGAGCTTGTATCCGGAGTTGTCCGGAGTTCTTGGAGTGGCGATTGCTACTCCGAAGGCAAAGCTTTGAGTTTGTCATTTCCTCCGATTTAGTGGGGGCACTTAGAGAATAATATGAAACTTAATAGGTTTAAATTGAAATTTGATGATTTCAGTGATTCAAATGTGCGAATCAATTTGTGTTTGACTGTAAGAAAGCTAGTTGGTTGGAGACTTTTAATATGTATTTTTGCTCATTCTTTATCCTAATTTTTTTTTTTTTTTTTTTTTTGTCAATGTTTTTGTGCAACTAGCTACTTTATGTTTTTATCCGTGTAGTCTATTTTTTTAATCAAATGAAAATTTTTTATAAGGAGAAAAAGATAGAGGGAAAATAAATTATTATTAAACTTGTTAAAAATAGGCTTATTTACTCTAAAACTCTTCTAAAACTCAACTTTCCTCTTAATTTGCTTTATGAAATTCAAAACTTCTCACTTTATCCCTCCAAGTGTCTATTATGTGTTTCATTCCAAATTTATCATTGAATTGTGTTAAAATTTTCGTTAATAAAAGGGAGGTCATGGTCGGGAAGAAAAGCTTTTTTGTGTTTTATTCTTTCTAATTTTTGTTGTATTCTATTTTTTTTTTTTTTACTAAATGATATTACACTACTACAAAATTGGCTTAATCTGTCAGAGAGTGGTGGCGGTTTTGTACTATTATTGTCGAATAAAATATTTCCGACAACATGTTTAAATAATGTCGGATAATAAAGTACTAATGTCGCTTATATTAGACATTAGTTCACTACTTTCCGACAAGAATAATGAAGCGAACTCTTAACTTCACTAGATTTATCTATAATTTTAACCAATTATGGTGGATATATTTGACTTGAGTAAGTAATGTATCAGATTATGTTATATTATTTTCAAATTTTTTATACTAACTCTGGCCGTTATAGCCGACACAAATATTATTATTATTTCTTTTAAATCTTGGCAAACTTTGGGAGGGAATTTTGGGGGGATATTTCCCACCATACTTTACATTGAAAAGAGTGTTGTTGGTTCTATCCGACGACAATACGAAAGTGTGTCGGATAAATTTTTTATATTTTTTATACGAAAAAGATTGTTGTTGATTTCAAACGACAATACTACCAATTCTACATAATAAAACCCCCTTCTCTTCCGCTGTCTTCTCCCTTCCCCAATTTCTTCTCCTTCCCACTGCATTCCTTCCCCCTTTCCTTCTCCTCTCCTCCTTCTTTCCTTCTTCTTCTCACCTCCCCTTCTCCTTTTCCCTTTCTTCTTTTCATTTCATCTACTTACCATGCATTTTTGTTATCCACTCCATCCGGTTCCTCCATCACTCTCTCCATGACAGTCGCCGATCTCATCTCCTTGTCTTCTCTCTCTAGTACGACAACACAGGATTTACGCCAAACACCATAAATGTCTTACTTTCCCGCTCCCATTTTTTATTGCGTGTAAGGGATTTTGCTTATCTGAGATAGTTGGTGAAGGATTTTGTTTCAATTTGTTAAGTAAAAATTTGTAGTTCCCTAATTTTATTATGGTTTTGTACTTTTTGTTCAATTCAATCTATTTTTATGACTAATTTGCTAATTATCAGATTTCTCATACCTTGATTTGCTTAAACCATATTTATTTTATCTAATTTGTTAATATTGAGTGATGTTTTTGGCATCAATTGCTATTGAGATTTTGTTAATTCATGTTTTCTCATGTGATGGACTGTTGTTCTACAGTGAAAAGCATTGAAAGAAGAAGGGGAAAAGAGGAGAAAGGGGAAGGGAAAGGAGAAAGGTAGGGGAAGGGGAAAGGAGAAAGGTAGCACTGACAGAAGAAGGGGAAGAAAAGAAGAAAGGGAAAGAAGATAGGAAAAACAAAAAGTCATCATTATGTTTTTTTTTTTTTTTTTTTAATTTCGTTGTATAAACACCTTGTATAATGAGATATATTGTTGAAGAACATTACCAATGGAAGCATTTTTGTCCGAAATGGATTTTATTTTATTTAAAAAAAATGAGCATGGGTGTCAGATAAAGGAGCATTTTTGTTTGGTTTTTTTTTTTATTATGTCGGTTATACGTGACAACATTGTCTCTATATTCGACGGGATTTCTCAACAATTAATATCACCTATAACTGTCTGGAGTGTTAATGTCACTTGTATTTGACACTATTTTCTTGTCGGTTTTAGAGTCATAACTGACAGTAAAGCCTTTTCCTAATGCCAGCAATTCTGTCGATTCTCTTATCTGCCATTGCAGCCATTTTTTGTCGGATTTTACTTAATATCTGACAAGAATATGCTTTTCTTGTCGCTTTTAGGAATGCCACTAATGAGTAGTTTTATAGTAGTGTTATTGGAATTTAAAGTAAGAAAACACTTATGAACGCCATGTCAACATTTTGATTGGGATCTTAACTAACTTAACAACACGAGATAAAGTGGATGAGGATCCTCTCCGAATCATCTTTGTGGGGATCCTAGAGATCCTTACATCCTAATCGTTCATCGTACATTGTGTCGCTAGTTTTCATTAGGTACAATTTGTGTTTAATTTTAAATAATAAAATTCAAATGATTTTTGACCGTACGATGTACAATGAATGACTAAGATGTAAGGATCTCTAGGATCCCCACAATTTGGATATAATGGGATCCAAATCCAGATAAAGTAAGACATATAGGAAACACTTAGGTAGTTAAGTAATTTGAATATCATAGTGTAAACTGAGAGAAAAGTTGACTTTCAGGGGTCACTGATGTAAATAAGTGTAAAATTTAACCTAAAAACTAGTGCACGCTATAATTACCAATTCAAACAATTATGCATTTTTACTCATGATAGTGGTAATGTTAACCACAAAATTTATCACCGTTGAATCAATTTAAATTGTATCTATACACTTCGATGAGATTTAAATAGGTGATGAAGGTCACCATAATGAAAGTGAGCAAAAATATTCCTTTGAAACAAGTAGCAAAACAATCGATATAAATGTCGATCACGTCAAACAGAATACGCTCCAATCAAAGTCAATATTAAATGAGGAACTACAATGTTTAGTAAGGTTTGAGTTACTTAAAAAGGAGGGTCGGCCAAGGCTAGCCAACCCTATGAGGTCCCACAAATTATGTCAGCCATATGTCTTGATATCCATACGGCACTCACCGAACTAGGGTGAGAGTGGCATATTTAGCCAACTGACCCTTTTAAAATTCAACTTCCACCAACCGCCTCTTCTTTATACCACGTCCTTCCCTCGCCTCTTCGCGTTCTCGTCGATGTGGGATCCATTGCCCAATTCTTCATTCCTAACTCAAGTTAACCTATTAACTCTGGTAATTAATGCGTGGCGTGACAGAAACAAAAAAAAAAAAAAAAAAAAAAAAAGGAAAAGTTGGATGAAGCTTGTAGTTCAATCGGCACCCCTACACTTGAAGGCTCGAGTTCGATGATGCTTGACTTACCGCTCCACCTTTCCATGGTACAAAAATTGGATTTGATCTTGATTGCAAGACCTATTTTACATGATATAATCCATATATGAAAAACTATGGTCGAGTTATTTGGAAAGGGATCCTCGGATCCTTTCTACTTAATCATTCTTATCAAACAATCCGGGCTCTTGAAATTTGAACAATCCCTTCCATCTAATCATTCTTACCAAACAATCCGGGCTCTTGAAATTTGAACAAGCGGCTAAAGTTATTATAACTTTTAGAGTGGACCCTTGTTTTTAGCCATTGGATCAAATTTCAAAGACCCGAATTGTTTGATGAGGAGGATTAGATGTGAGGGATCTAGAGAGGATCCCTTTCCCAGTTATTTTCGGTTACAAGAATAAAGGTTTACAACTATCAACAGTACCAATCGCTCCATTTGAAGGAATTGCATGTATAACCATGCAAAAAGGAGAATGATAATTTAATCGTATAAAGGCGTCTATTCTATTGAGTGAAAGTTCTATTCATGTTCAATTAATAGCATTTTTTAAAAGGAAAGCTAATGAAAGTGTTTTTTAAAGTAAAAAAATTCATCAGAAAAATTAAATTGGGCTGAGGACTAAACTCATTTCCACTGATGGGGATTGAACGCACACTGTCATGTAAAAGCTCAACTCATTTCCACCATTGTTGTAAAGGGTCACTTGCCAATTCATGGACATTTTATTTTATGCTTTTCACATGCATTGAATGAAAATGACATGCAACTACGCAAGCTACATATTTGGGATAGGCATTACACAAACTCATCGAAGTAGAAACAAATAGAATTAATATGAGGAGAAAGCAGACATGGATAAAGACAAATTGATTGATTGTGAGTTTTACGGGTTTTATTGTATGAACGAACGTTTACATTGTTAGATTTAAATGTAATGTGTCTTTAACCTTCATGTTTGAACCTATGGTGTAACAAAAAAAACGTATTTGTATAGCAAACCAGGCTACATCATTGTTATTGAGCGTATGGTGTAACAGAAAGCAGAAGAAATCAATCTGAACATATGAAGACAATTAACAATGTTGTTCTACAAAAGAGAAATTAAGAGAAAGTAGTCAATAATGAGAGCCATAACTAAAATTTAGTAGAATCCCACGCTGCCTCATAGTCAATCAAACTTCTCTAATTCACCGCGGAGTGTAGTGAACATAATCCTGAATCTTGAGAAAACCAAATTCAATCAAATAACAGTTAATAGGTAGCCACAATGGATTGTTTTAATCAAATTATTAACTTGATTAAACAACCAAGTCATCTCCTTTTTGCCTCACAAACATAAGCTGATGAAGCTAGCAAGAGGGTACAATTTGTTAAGCTTAATAGCCTTTATGCACATAAAATACCTTTTCCAAAACACCTAACCTCAATGAAAGTTGTAAAATGCAAATAAAACAACAAACTGTTTCAACCATTTGACTAACCTCAATGTAGACGAAGAAATCTGACACTCATACATAACTGCTCTATTTATCTCTCTGCAAATGACAATTAATAAAATGGAAAACTCAATTATACCTTGGCTAGTTATTATTTTGGGTCGCCATCTCCAATTGCTCCAAATAAAAACCAGGAAGCGTGTGAAGGCAAAATTGGAGGCATGTCTTGAGTTCTCGAGTTGGCACGACCACGTCTCCTAACCTGTAACGTGCTAAATTTATCGATTCAACAGAGAGTGTTTAACTAAATCTTATCTCATTGGCAACGGCACATTAGACTATCGAGCACATATTTTTGTGTTCATTGGCAACAACACCATTGAGCTCAGGTTCTCAATTTTCTTAGCTTGCTGTTACACCATCTTCTCTCTTTCAGCCTGGGCTTTTTTTTCCTCCTCCAACTCCAAAGCCATACGCTCCCTCTCTAACTCGGTCTGCACAGAAAGTACGCATGTCCCAGAATACACTTGCATTCAACTAATTACAATAAACACAAAGTGTATATTCCAAACCTGCAATGACGTGTTTTGCAGATTGAGGATGTCCGCTGCCCAACTTTTCTGAATGAGATTCCTAAAACATGCGGAATATTTAAATTCCTCTATTTTACGTAGGCGATCTATATTTATAATTAACCTGCAATTTTGGCTCAAAGCTCCCCAATTTCTTTCTTTTGACGCTTGAGAATAGCAGCATCTGTTAGAATCTGCCAGGAAGGACATACGTTGAAATAATAACAATTAAAACATATGATAGAAATAAAAGAACAATTTCTTCGTCCAACAGATACAAACTTGGGAGAATATGAAGAATTAATCCACAAAAGATTGCAAACGAAGCCAAGAGAGAAATTTAAAGTACATCAGAGAAAGCAAATAAGCTTGCAATCAATTAAAATTGCATGGCATGTATAATTAGTATGTTCAATGTCTGATCAAGACTAACAAACATATTCAAAGAACAGGGGCGAATTATTATTGTACCTTAATGACAACAAAGAGAAACTTTTCAGTTTCGTTTTTCCAAAATCAAAATTCCAGAAACCTTTGTGGAACAATGAAGTTGATTTTAATTATGACAAATTCAAACTACAACGAACAATTTTGATCATTAAACAGTCTACAAAGATATGTGATCACATACAGTACCACTCACTCTATCACATCTGTAATTGAAAAATCACTCTTATCACAAATAGTAGGATAGTATACTATGAAACAGTACCACAAATTGGTACTATCAGTTACATTAAACCAATTTGTCCACACAATTATAGTTCTTCTTCTTTGCTAGCTTACAACTTAATGTAATTGAAAAAGTTGCAGACCAATCACAAACTCAGATGGCCGCTGAAGCTTTTTCTTATTTTCCAAACCCATTTGCCTACGTAATTCACAATTCCGTTATACGGATTTCTGCCATAGTTTTATGCATTACAGTTAGAAAATACAAAACTCAATATATGTGAGATCAAGTTCATTTGAAATCATGGAAGATCAGGACCCATTTAACAAAAAAAAGTGTTAAACTCAATATAGATAGATAAATAAATAAATGGATAAAGGAAAAAAAAAAGGAGCAGTTGCTCCACGGTTGAAACAAAACCCAAGTGAGAAGTTGGTTTTCTGAAACCGTGCAAAATACTGGAGGTGGTTCCAATTGCACTACCCACACACACGTTCTCTCATCAGAACTGTCAGGAAAAAAATTATAAAAAGGGGGTCTCTTTGAAGACGACGACGGACAGAAAACAAGACCCAAAAAAAAGAGAGACGACAGAAAAGCACAAGAGAAAACCAACAAAAAGGAAGAGAGGAGTACAGAGGGGTTCACGGCAAAGGAAAAAAGGCAAGGCAAGGAAGACACGGCAAAGGGAGCAAAAGTACAGAGGGGTATAAATTTACCGTTTATAATTTGTTCTTTGTCTTGGTGTGTCGGTTCAGCTTTTTGCATAGGAAAAGAAACAAGACTTGGCTCTTCTTATTTTCACCAAAGCAAAGAAAATGGTGAAACTTCCACCATCGCAGCCATCAGAAGGATAAACCTCCTCCTTCCACCTTGAATTTCCAAGGCTGCACCACTTCTCTCTCGGATCCTCCACCAGGGAGCTCTCCCCTTTCCTCGCTCACATCCTCCTGCACCATTCCCGGAGCCGTTCCCGATCTGACAGCACGGCTACTGCAGCAATCACTACCGCCAGTGTTAACCTCCCCAGGGACAATGCAACAATCCACACTTGCAACCGCGGCGAAGCAACATTGGATATCAAGCATGCACCAAGGGCCAACGAAGACGATGCCAAAGAAACAGTTGCAGAAGGAGAGAAGGCAGCGGAACATGAAGGCAAAGATGCGGTTGGCAAGCAGACACGGAAAACGCAGAGAAGAAAGAGAGACGTTCTCCGCTCCCTGCCGCTGTTGACTCCCCAAGGTCCAGACGGCCACTCCTCGTTCCTCTCTGCCCAGCGAAAGCACCATCTGTGAGCCTAGAGACCGCAGCGTGCACCCTCATCTCGGCAGACAATGGAAAGGCAACAACAAACTGGTGACATTCGGAGACTGTGAGCACACTGCAGTTCTCTCTCTACCTCTCTTGGACTCTCCTTCAACGCACGCTGCAGCCCTTCCTTCCTCGCATAACACTGCAACCAATATAACATGGGGTTCTAAAAGTCTGTTTAAAGGTCAAAAGGAGGCTCCCAAAAAAATCTATTGCACAAAGGACTCTCTGTTTTCCTATCATTTCTATGAAGTTGGTTATCGCTGCTCTAAATATTATAATGTGTTGCTGCTTCAAACATCGAAAACACGCTGCAATTTTCTTATAAGTCTCCGGAGCTTTCATAAGTTCCATGAAGAAAGCAAATAGCACGTGATGAACAAAGCCACTTACGTGGCATTGAAATTAAAGAGCTGTTCAAGTGACAAGGCTTTCCTCTTTGCTTCTGCTGAGCACCGAAAGCACCACATGATGGAGGGCAAGTATACAAGAAGTGGATGTAAACCAAAAAGAAGCGTCCAGTGCCTACTTTCTTAGTAACTCTTGCGACTTAAATATTAATCCTGATTATGACTAAGTCATCAATATTAGTCATCATTATGTTTGATTCTTAAGTCAAACTTGTAGAGTTTCAAAAGCACTGAGGGCTGCAGCAAGGGAGGAAAATAAGAGCTCCTCCAAAACTTGGAATGCCGTTCACGTGGGCTCCGTTGACTGAATATGGTGCAAGTAAACATGGAGTCAACGACGACCATGACAATTCATGAATGCATATTACTCCAAATACCGTAGACGCAAACCATCTCAAAGCACAAAGCTCGATAGACTTACCACCTCAAATCAGTGGATTTGCGCAACGTCAAAACAAATGGATCAAGCTCCCGTTAAATTACCGCGTTGACCCAAATGACACCAAGGCACGACAAATCTCAAATGGCATGAAGCCACATCAAATCCAAATGGCACGAAGCAGCATCAAATCCCAAATGGTGCAAAGCCACGACAAGTCTCAAATGGCATGAAGCTGTGTTGAATTTCAAATGGCATGAAGCCATATCAAACACCAAATGGCATAAAGCCGTATCAAATACTAAATGGCATGAAGCTGCATCAAATATCAAACGCTCCTCGCTTGCATGAGCAGAAACTGCACAAGGCACCAAGTCAAAACCAAAACACCAAAATCTTTCTTTGAGTCATTCATTCATTGATCATTCCAGAACTACGCCATTTGATTCCATCAAGGATACATAGGCAGTCTAGTCTCACATTCTAGATGCAACCGCAAAATCGAAACCCTGGTTCATTAAGCCAAATTCATCTAAATAGATCAAACACAAAATCCTTTTTAGTGGGTCATCCACTCACTAAAAATCCAAATATCAAAATCATGAACTATGAGTGACTTGATCCCTTAAAAGGGTACGTAGGCAATCTAGGGCTCGACCTATATGCAGTTGCAAAATCAAACAAACACATCAATCCTCTAATTTCATATTTTTCATGTTAGAATCAAAGGGTATTCCTTTCCCAAAAGAAAGGTTGTAATTAATAGGTGCATAGCCTAGAATGGGTCGAACTCAAATTAATAAAACCCTCTTCGTAAAAATGAACGAGGGTGAAATTGTGTCAAGTGAATTATTTGTTCTCGTGACAATTTTGCTCAACATGGGTCAATGTAAAGAGGGGCACACAACAAACAACTTTTCAAAGCATGGAGACTTATGAACTAAAGCTTGCCGACCTCTATGAGTTTATGAACATAACCACAAGTCTAACTTAGCAAAACTCTAGGCCAAAGAATCAAAGTCCACATTGGTGGGTTTTCTCTAAAGGAATTTGAGATTACACCCAAAACAATTGGCAATGGGAGGAGTAACCCTACTCCCTATGATCCCATTCAAGGTTCCTTTTAACTTTCCGATGTGAGACATCTCTCCATGCACCCTCACATGTGGCGACACTAAAGCCAAACACGTGGACAACATATTGGGTGACGTAGACACTTGTTGTATGGATTCACATGCAGTCGAACCTGGCTCTGACACCACAATAGAATGTAAGCTTTCAACCCATAACCAATTACTCAATGTGGGATTCTCTTTTCATAAAATGTGAAGACTTTAATGCACAACCCACATAGAACATCATAAGCATAAGCATAATCATAATCACAAATATTAATCAAACAAGTAGGCTTGTTTAACTAGAACTGACCTTTCCTCCACTGCAGGAACAAGACCTCTTGTCGAAGCCACTCTACCAACCTAAAACATACAATATGTCATTTCTTCGTTTCTACACGAAGTAAGCAAATACAGAAACACATTGTATATCTTAGTTGACAAACTCACCAATAGTATACTGCAAAACAATTTTCTTTGGAGGTCTATACGTCCCGTCAACAAACCACCAAGTGGTGCTTAGGTATCAGACAGAGAAGCTTAGTAGGTGAGGTGACACTCTAGAAACCTACCTGTTGAAAGAATGCTACTCGTTATGACTTTTGCAAGGCCAACTTTTTCTTCTTTCTTTGGTTTAGCTGAAAAAGCTGGGTAGCCATCCCACATTGGATACCCGGTGTTCATGTTGGGAAACAAGCTATCTGACATTTCAGGTCTTCTGGGAAATTCCATGTGCCATGTATCTTCTAGCATGTCCTCATAGTCACGAAACCTATGTAAGTAACCAATCCAATATTTATCAAGAATAAGTGATTTCTCCCAAGTATTATTATGTCGCAGAGAAGTTTAACTTGGAAAACACGACTGACCAAACCACACGAAACAACAAATACAACGTAAAGTTACGGAACAACATGAAACCTGGTCTTGAACATTTCTCCTGTGCTCGTGTGGTGTGCCACGCAATGCAATGGGGAATATTTAGAGGGGTGTCCTTCGAAGCAAGGCCAATTCTAATGTTTGCAGAACCTGAACTCCCAGAACAACAACAACCCACAATTGAAAGGACCAAAATTAGGGACTAAAAATTGAATTGGGGGTGGGTTTTGCAATTTGCACAATAAAATTTGATGGGTTTGTGCTGAAAATTCGAATGGAGCTGTAAAAAACTGGGAGATTAATTACCTGGGTTGATGACGACCAGGTTGGAGCCTCGTTCGGAGAGCAGCTGTGAAGGGACCACGGATTTCAGGTAATCGTGGGAAGTAGCAGGGCAAAAGCTTTGTAAATACTAAGAAAGAGAGAGAGAAAGGGAGACAGAGAGGGGAGAGAGAGGGCTCGTACCATGGAGCTTCAAATGGCGATTCGCCTGCTTGATTTTGCTTCGCTTTGTGCTTATAGTCAGTCTGTACCGTGTAGTTGGCCTACCTTTCTATTTGTGTCCAACCAGAAGCCCTGATCTGACCCAGACCGGTTCGAATCTTTTTCATTTATTAAAAAAAATACTTTTCATGTGGAAACCTTCGATAACTATAAACACTAAAATTATTATATAGTCATTATTCTGAATAATGTGGATGATCCATATGAATAGTCTGTTACTTTTTATGTACAGTATTTTTACTATTTATTTGTGGAAAATTTGTAAAGTGAATAGTGTTCTATTTGCTTATAAAATGAATGAGAGATGAATAAGAGGTTTACGGAAGAGATTGTGAAAGAAGAAAGAGGAAGAGAGAAAAGAGAGGAAGAGGATAGGGGATAATAGAGAAAGAGTTATTTTGTACTCTTATTCTTCTAAATTATAATGGAAGCACTACCGCTGCCTCGAGGACGTACTCCAGTCACATTGACTGTAGAGGAACCTCGTAAATTTTGTGTCTTGTTTTGTTTATTCCACTGCACACACCGTCGATTTTACAACAGTCATAAGTAACTTTTAATGTTAGAGCGTATATTGCCCTCTTTAATGCTTCTCCTTCTAAGCAGAGAAACGCTAAAGAGATTTTTTTTACAAGTGAATTTTTTTATGAACTTTCAGTCAACTCATACTTTTGGCATAATGTTTTATAATGATGGAACAAAAATTTACGTTAAATTGTGAGGTGACAGAGTCTATGGAGAGGCTCAGTTTTGAGAGAGTCTCCTTAGCATTTCTCTTTTAAGTAACTTTTATAAATACATATAATCCACCCAATGCAATCTCAACCAATTCAAATGAATATTTTTTCTTCTTCCTCTATCAAAACAATCATGCCACCCAAGGTCAATATGCAAAGTCAACTAACTGAAAATATTCGTGCAAAATTGTACACAAAGTTATGTATGCTTTAACTGAAGAAGAAATCATCAATTAGCCAAGAAGGAGAAATTAAAACTGAGAATGACAACACATAAATACCAAAGGTTTCATGCCTAGAAGTTCTAAACCTACTTGAGAAGCTAAAAACATTTTGGCTTCAGCAAGACTACGTCCATTTCGATGAGGTATTGTGTACTACAAACTCAAAGATGTGGTATTAACTCTAAAACATAAAGTATTGTCCCAAACAACTTTAGAGAAATATGTCAACCTCTTGCTTTTTGAAATTTGTATCAGGCTGAACATCTTGTAAATAAAAATTATAATTTGCTAGATTGACTAGTCAAACCCGCTAGTCAACTAAGATAGATTTGTTAGTTAATAAATCAAAGATTCAATAACCAATTTCAAATACTAAAAGCTATCCTAGTCAGTAAGACTTCAGTTCGTTTCAAGTTATTAATGTGTCAAGGGAGCATGATTGTGAGCACATACCAATTAAATATTCAAGTGATACATATAGCATGTATATGTATGTGAGATACGTGGCACAATATAAATAACTTTGAATACAAGATATTTTTGGCTGGAAAAACCCATCTCTATTTAAAAAACCAGGGACTGTCCACTGATTCCAATCCACTAGTATAATCAATATTCTTACAAAGTACCACGTAAAGTTCAATTCCTAGACCTAGTCTATAGAGCAACTTTACCTTTATGCAACATTGTCTTACACAAGATGGATTCCTTCGGTTTTCATGAAGTGGCAGCTTATCCTGAACTCTTCACCTTGTGGCATCGAAAATATGTTGTCTTTAGTCATCACAAGATGACAGCTCCTTCTAAACTCTTCACATTGTGGAACCGAGACCAACACACAAACTATGTATATGATGATATAGCAATGATATGCAAATCTGAATTCAAATGTCCAGTCAGTTTCTCCAATCAAATTGTTGAAGGAAGAAACTAACGAGAATCCTAAATTGAGTCAGTTTTAAAGATTTACAACTAGAAACACTTGACCACAAATTTAATGCAAAACCAAAGACAATGCAACCCTATTCTTCAATGATTTGATGTTTAATGCATGAAAGAAGGTTTTGCAACTAGAGTTTCATAAATGAAGAACAAAGTGGAAGGTGAGGCCTTAATGCCATTTTCAATCATTCTCTCTAGGAATATAATCTGAAAACCCCAAATGAACTAAGGAACCAGCTAGGGATCTTAACCCCAAAAGCTTTGGTTCATTTTTCAACCCACATGACATATGTCAAGCTTCAAAACAAAATGAAAAGATCAAGGGTGAAAAACAGACATTCGTCAAAAAGTTGTCAGTTAGCCCATGTGGGCATGTCTTAAATTGTGTGCCTAGTTTGTTGGAAATCTGCGTGCATGGCTGACTGGACAACTAAGGTAGTCAGAAAGAAACATGAAAGTAAATGTGAAATGTACATGCATGAATAAACCTTTTGAAGTGAGATATGCCACATTCTTGAACATTTCTTCCTAGTAGACACAACCCATAAACAGAGAAAAGCCTTAAATCTAGATTGGGCATGTGGTACAATTACCATGTTGACAAAGAAATCCAAACATAAAAGTCTAGACTTCACAATCTTTCCCTTTGAATTCCTTGACAAAATACCCTAAGCCTAAAACTAATCTCACTCACCCACACTCAAGAAATGAACGAATGAACGGATCCTGCAAAACGAATAAATCTTGACAAGAACAAGTGAATGGGTGGCCAACTTGCAAGGGTATTAGGCACAATTGCAATTAACTGAAATGTTTCTCCCACATTTTGTCATGGTAAGACAAAGATAAGGCAAGAATATCACATGCAATTTTCTAAATTATAGCAAAATACAATACAAGATCAACAAAAGCACAACGGATAAGGAATTAGCAATATATCATATGAGCATGTCCAAGCAAAGTGAAGCAACAAGTAAGAACAGGTAAGTGACCCAACTCCTCCAAAAATGATGCTCTTCATGAAACACACTCCCCCATAAACCTAAATCATGACTTAATTTTCTAACAAGGGACAGTGACTTAACAGAACATGAAGATGTCCATTGACATACAAATTTGAGCATAAGCATAGACAAATATACCCAAACAACTGAAAACAACCCATTAAGATGATAGAGGCCAAGATAACTGTTGAATCTTTGCACCAATAAACTACAGCTAAAGCACAAGCCTTGATACTACAAGTGTATGACAAAATAATATGCAATGCAATTCTCAACAGACAACTCTTCAAGGGTATACAAATACAGTAATACAGAGATGAATACTTGCTCATAATGCAATTGTGATGTGTCAAGCTAAGGGAATAGGATTGGGGAAAACCATTTTGAAATCATAGAACCAATCTCAAAAGCATTTTCAAAGTTAACCAAGCTTTTAATAATTCATTGACCTTAAGTAACAACACTTCCTAAATAATATGAACAATGGACAAAACTCGCAATAAGTTAGGCATAAGCCTTGGAAGAAAAACTAACTTTGGTGAAGAACTTTGAGTAAGGCACCAATTTGAGAAATGCCAAGGTCATATGAATGAAGGTGATATTTTGATAGATCACCAATTGATTTTTCAGAGAATTTGTTTCATGACCTACGGAGGGGGATCTTGAAGCACAACACATGACATTGCATTGAAGGCCAAACTGAAAGGATTTTCCCAATTGATAATATACGATTTCTTTTGAAGACACCAATTTCATAAAATATTCTCCCATTTGAATTTTTTGTTTTGATTTTGGAGAGAGGACAAAAAAAGAAGAGAATTGACGCATGGTCCATATTATAGAGTAAGTAAAAACACTACCACTTAATAAGGACCAAATCAATATTAAATCCAAAACACCTCAAGATTTGGATGATTAGAAAATGATTTTTCAGAGGCCAACTGAAAGAATAGGGAGAACCTTTGACATCGCATCGAAAAATTATCCAAGGCTAATCCACATATTACTAACAATGTATGACAAATAAGAGATGCATGCACAGAGCAAAATGAGATTATCTAATAAGAGAATAGTCTACACAAAAACATGCACAAAGACTACACAAAATATTTAACTCTTGGAAGTAAGTCTATACAACCTATTCAATTCATATCACAAAGACCAATAGACTGTCGAAGATCTTTGTACCTTCAATTATTTAGGGTTTTAGTGAAGATGTCAGCTAGCTGTTTTTCAGTTGTCACAAAGGTTAAGGTAAGAATTTTACCTTCCATAAGATCTTTAATGAAATAGTGCCTTATATCAATATGTTTGGTTTTTGAATGTTGGACAGGGTTCATGGAAATATCAATAGCACTCATATTGTCACAATAAACATGAAAGGTGGATTGAGAGATACCATAGTCACTTAGCATTTGCTTCATCCACATTAATTGAGTGCAACAACTTTCAGCATCAACATATTCAGCCTCAGTTGTAGGCAAGGAGACATAGTTTTGCTTCTTGATGTGCCTAGCCACCAGATTGTTCCCAATATAGAAAGCTCCCCCATAGGTATTATTTCGATCATCAATGCACCCAGCATAATCGACATCATTGTATCCAACCAAGTTGGTGTTGGTGTCATGCGTATATTGCATCCCAAAATCAGTAGTTCCACCCATATATTTGATAATCTTCTTAACTGCCAATAAGTGTGACTCATTCAGACAACTTTGAAATCGAGCACACACCCCAACTGCAAAGGCAATATCCGGTCTACTTGTAGTCAAATGGAGTAGGCTTCTAATCATGCTCTTATACAAAAGTTTGGTCAACATCCTTGTCACTCGAGTCTTTGTGGATTTTGACACACGTACTCATTGGTGATCTAGCAGCTTCTGATCATTTAAGACCAAATTTCTCACTAAATTCTTGGCATATTTGGTTTGAGAGATGAAATTGCGATCATTTTCTTGTTTGACTTGAAGTCCAAGAAAGTAATTTAATTCACCAATAAGGTTCATTTCAGACTCACTGGTCATCATATCAATGAAGTAATTTAATTCACCAATAAGGTTCATTTCAAACTCACTGGTCATCATATCAATGAGCTGTTTCACAAGATAGTCAGAGGTGGAGCCAACAACAATATTATCACCATATACTTGAGCAATCACAACATAAGACTTCACATTCTACACAAACAGTGTATTTTTAACATAGTCGTGAGTATAACCATAAGCAAGAAGATGAGAAGACAATCTATCATACCATGCACGTGGGGCTTGTTTAAGACCGTAGAAAGCCTTCCTCAGTTTGTACACCTCATCTGGCCTATGAGGATCCTAAAACCCCTAAGGTTGTTCCACGTAAACTTCCTCAGTAAGATATCCATCAAGGAATGTGGTTTTGACATCCATTTGAAAAAGCTTAAACTTTAAATGACATGCAATAGCACAAAGAAGTCTTCTTGATTCAAAAAAGAGCAATAGGAGTGAAGTATTCATCAAAATCAACACCTTCAAGTTGAGAGTATCCTTTAGCAACAAGTTTGGCCTTATTTCTGATCATATTTCCTGACTCATTAAACTTGTTCTTGTAAATCCATTTGGTGCTAATAGCGTTAGTATTCGATGAACGATCGATAAGGGACCAGAATTCATTCCTCTCAAACTGATTCAACTCTTCATGCATGGCTAAGATATATTCTTCAACAGTTAGGGCATCTTTGATAGTTTTGAGCTCAATTTAAGACGCATAGCACACATTGACAACTTCATCCGCAATTTGCCATCGAGTTCTAACACCTTTGTCAATGTGAGATGACTTCGAGCGCACTTTGGCTTATCCTTGAACATAATATGAGGATCTTAGTCAGTGCTTGATTCACTCTCTGTCACTTTCTGACAACTCACCTGATTCAACTAGAGCATCACCTTTATCCTTCAATGGTAGAGAGAACAAGTCAACATTTTCAACATCAGGAGCAGAATTATGGAGTCATCAACTTAAGATTTATGGACTCCATGATGGTTTTTGTTCGTAAGTTGTAGACCATATAGGCCTGTTGGTATTGGAATATCCCAAGAAGATTCATTCTTTACTCTTAGTATCAAACTTGGCAAGGTGTTCTCGATCTCTCAAAATATAACAACCACTTCCAAACACTTTGAAGTAATTTAGCATTGGCTTTTTACCTCTCCAGAGTTCATAAGGAATCACACCAGTGCTCGGCCTGAGAAACACATGATTAGAGATGTAGCATGCAATATTCATGGCTTTAGCCCAAAAGTGTTTTGCCAAATTCTTGCTATTTAACATTACCCTAGTCATCTTAATCAAAACACGAATTTTGCTTTGATAACCCTATTTAGTTGAAGAGTGATAGGAACAGAAAATTCATGTTTGATGACATTGTTTGAACAAAATTCATCAAAAAGAGCATTCTCAAAGTCAGTTCTATGATCAACTCTGATTCTTACAAGAAAGGGACGACTGGTCATAGATTCATTTAGCATTACTTTGTACATGGTGAGAAATTGTTGAAACACATTTGATTTTTCCCTCAAGAAACACAACCCAAGTACATCTAGAGTAGTCATCCACAATTACCAGAGTATACTTTTTCCCTCCAATAGACAAAATTTGGATTGGACCAACAAGATCCATATACACTAATTGTAGAGGCTTTTAGAGGTTGTGATATCATTTAGTCTCTTGTGAGCCATTTTCGTCTGCTTCCCCAGTTGATATGATCCACAAAAATAGAAGTCTGAGACTGAAAGATGAGGTAAGCCTTTAACAGCCTCATAATTTGACAATCTATAAAGATCTTTGAAGTTGACATAACAAAGTCTTCTATGCCACAACACACTAACATCATCAATAGCTTTGTTGCACTTTGGAGAATCACCAACCTTTGAAGCATCAAGAATGTAACAATTGTGTCCAGATCTAGGAAGAACCAGAATATTCTTTCCATGTTCTGATGTTCATCCACAATTTGACAGCCTTTCTTGGAGAAACAAACTTCATCTGCAACTTCATCACATAATTGGTTAATGCTAATGAGACTTTACTTTAAATCTTCCACATAACTAACATTCTTGAGCTAAGGAAGACCAGGAATATTAACACCCTTCCAGTGATTTGGGACTTGTTACCACTATCAAAGACAACCCCACCACCATTGAAAGGTGAAAGAGATAGGAAAACATCTTTGTCCCCAGACATGTGACGAGAGCACCCACTGTCAAGATACCATACATTTGGTTGATGGTAGAGAGCTTTGAGAACAACTAAGCATATGTTAAAGACTTTCTAAACCCATTTGGAGTGAGGCCTCACCCTTTCCATACTGGATGACTGCACAAGTTGAGCAATTTTGTTGACTTTATTGATTAGTCGATCCACTTGATTCTTTAAAGTGTCATTCTTCCTAAAGTGAAGTTTCCTATTCTTAGGACGAATATGGCCCAAATCTCCACAGTGATGACATGTGGGAATAAATTTAGATTTTGAGCTTAGGTTGACTTTAGGTGACACATGAAGAGACTCACTCACAAATCTTGATTTGGTACTGGTTAAGCTTGATCCGTTTTCCACGTAGTCACCATGTAGTTTCCTAAGGCTCAGCATCTTGTCAATTTTTTTCAGCCTCAATGGTAAGATAAGTAATGTTGTTATTTGCTTCATTCAACTCAAGTAGCTGTTTTCGATTAGCCTCATGATACATAATTTTATTTGCTTGCAACACATGAATTTGATTCATCAAGTTTTCTTGAGATTTCAGCAATTTTTGAACTTGAGCTTCAAGAGCAGCAATAACATCATCTTTTTCCTCTTTGTCATTGTAAGGAGAATCATTCTCATTCTACTCCTTGATATATGCCTCAAGATAACCAATCTTTTCATCCGGTTTAGATCTGACTAGATGAAGTTTTGTTTTCTTTCTGCAACTCAGTAATCTTCTTGGACAACTCAATCTTCTCCACTTTTGTAGTACAAGTCTCATAAAAAAGAGTATCATACTTGATGCACAACTCATCGTAAGTCATCTCCTCATTGTCATTTTGCTTTAGATCATCATCATTTAGAGACACTTCCTCCATTGGAACAACAAAAACAAAAAAATTTCTCCATCACTCCAAGTAACCATCATTGCTTTGTCCATTTTCTGACTTGATTCCCTGTTGTTTGCACACTCAACACCACGATGTCCACTTCCACCACAAGAAAAACATAGACCAGATTCTCTAGATAAGGATTTAACCCTTCTACTTGTGAACCAACCTTGTTTTCTACCAAAAGTAAACTTTCCATGTGATTGGTACTTTGAGTTTCCAGATGACTCCCCAACCTTTTTGATCTCATTTCCTTTATTGTTGATAATTCTTCTGAATTAGTTGACAAACAAGGCAACATCATCTTTTGGAGCATTTTTACAAGGAACATTGACAATCTTTGCATTTTCAACAATATGAAGAGCAGCACCACTCCTTTTCTTGACATCATCTTTCTCCATATCTAGCTTCATTTCATAAGTGATAAGCTTACCCCACCAGTTTTCCAAGTTTGATCTCTTTCAAATGTTGAAATTCTTGAATGGCAGCCTTTTGAGCATGAATCTCTTAGGCAATAATCTCAAGATCTTTTGAACAATGGTAGTTTCATTAATAGGCTTGCCCAACCCTAAAGCTTCATTAGTTAACATTTCAACTTTTTCATAGAAAGCCAAGAAGGTCTCAGCTTCTTTCATCTCAAGCTTTGAAAGAATGAGATCCCTCACCTGTTTATCTCCTTCATGAAGAATTATGAGCTTGTCCTAAGCTTGCTTGGCCATTGTACAATATTGAATATGTGCAAATTAAGTTGGAGAAATGGTGGTGACAATGGCATTTCTTGCTTTTCTGTTTGCCGTGACAGAAATAATTTCACTAGGAGACCATTCTCCTTTAGATTTAACCACAGGCCATTAATATTTCTTGATGTTCCTTTCCATTCTGGGGTAAGATAGTCAAACAACAATTAAGTATTGAGCTTCCAGAATGATTTGAAACTTTTCACTCCATGCAAGATAATTAGATCCATCAAAGAATGAAGGAGTATTGCAAGATGTACCAACACGATCACAATCCAATGTGAGATTCCACCCAATACTAGTAAATCTCAGAGATCACTCTATGTATATCTAGAGCAAGGCTGTGATACCAATTGAAATTGGTACCAGGATCCTGTAAATAAAAAAAAATAATCTGCTAAGCTGACTAGTCAAGCCCGCTAGTCAACTAAGATTGATTTGTTAGTCAATAAATCAAAGATTCAATAACCAATTTCAAATACCAAAAGTTATCCTAGTCAGCAAGGCTTCAATTCGTTCCAAGTTATTACTGTGTCAAGTGAGCATGATTGTGAGCACATACCAATTAAATATTCAATTGATACTTGTAGCATGTATATGTATGTGAGATATGTGACACAATATAAATAACTTTGAACACAAGATACTTCTAGCCAGAAAAAAAAACCCATCTTTGGTTAAAAAACTGGGGACTCTCCATGGAGTCCAATCCACTAGTATAATCAAGATTCTTACATAAGTATCGCAAAGCTCAATTCCTAAACCTAGTCTACAGAGCAGCTTTACCTTTATGCAACCTTGCCTTACACGAAATGGATTCCTTTGGTCTTCACAAAGTGGCAGCTCCTTCTAAGCTCTTCACATTGTGGCACCGAAAATATGTTGTCTTCAGTCCTCACAAGATGATAGCTCTTCCTGAATTGTTCACCTTGTGGCACCGAGACCAACACACAAACTATGCATATGATGATATATCAATTATATACAAATCTAGATTCAAATGTCCAGTCAGTTTCTCCAATCAAATTGTTGAAGGAAGAAACTGACGAAAATCCTAAATTGGGTCAATTTTAAAGATTTGAAACTAGAAACACTTGACCACAAATTTAATGCAAAACCAAAGACAATGCAACCCTATTATTCAATGATTGAGTGTTTAATGCATGAAAGAAGGTTTTGCAACTAGGGTTTCATAAATGAAGAACAAAGAGGAAGGTGAGGCCTTAATGCCCTTTCCTCTCTTTCTCTCTCTAGGAATACAATATGAAAACCCCAAATGATATAAGGAACCAATTATGGATCTTAACCCCAAAAGCTTTGGTTCATTTTTCAACCTACATGACAAGTGTCAAGCTTCGATCTGAAAAGATCAAGGGTGAAAAATAGACATTCGACAAAAATCTGTCAGTTAGCCCATGTGGGTCTGTCTTAAATTGTGTGCCTAGCTTGCTGGAAATCCGCCTGCACAGCTGACTAGACAACTAAGCTAGTTAGAAAGAAACAGGAATGCAGATGTGAAATGCACATGCATGAACAAACATTTTGAAGTGAGGTGTGCCACATTCTTGAACATTTTTTCCCAACAGACACAGCCCATTAAAAAAAAAAAAAAAAAAAAAGCCTTAAAGCTAGATTGAGCATGTAGTACAATTACAATGTTGACAAGGAAAGACAAACTTAAAAGTCTAGACTTCGCACTAAAAAGTTCAAATCTTCTTCCATATAAATTAGTGTAACTTAGAATATAAAATCATTTTACTCAAACTTCTAGTTATTTACTCTAAACACCCCAAAAGTTTTACATATTTTTAAAAACCCCCCAGAAATAAATAAGATGGTTTTTCAATCCAAAATAAAAGAATTTCTAAAGACCAAACAAATTGTTTTCTACCAAAAAATCGGGTGCCATATGCATATGATTCAATCCAAAATAAAAGAATTTCTAAAGACCAAACAAATTGTTTTCTACCAAAAAATCCGGTGCCATATGCATATGACCTACTTTTTAACTCACAAATGTCATTGATAAATTATGACGTGGTACTGAAAACCATCATATTGTTTAACCAATCAATTTATATTATATCATGTGAATTTAACCATGAATACCACAACCTAAAGCATTTTTCATGGATTGGTCATTAACCATAGTAAAAGCTAAGATTTTTTTAGTTTATTTTATTTTTTGGGTCAAAAGGTAAAATACATTACCAACAAGTGAAGTACATATAGACACAACAAAAGAAAGAGCCACCACACAGAAGACAAGGGCCCAAGACCAAACTTGGAACCCAGCACATACAAATAAACCACATAGAAGACCCTAGACAGCTAGGCTTCCTGAAGCTACAAACGATACTGCCGCCACCAGAGAATCACATCACGATAATCACGATCGACCACCCTCCATGATCACCTGAGATTAGACCATCAAGAAACCCATAATTGGTGAGGACAAAGATCACATCATCCTCCAAAGATTGACACTGGAATAGTCGCCATGAGATCAAGAAGCATGCCGATAAAAAGAACCCATGAACAACATCGCCGACAAGGGCGAGCAACGGGAGTGACCAACAAGGGTGGTGGTGCAGACACCCGAGGTAAAGCTCTACACACCCGAGTAAAGATCCGTGACAAAATGCAGTAAGTAGAGGCAATTTGCAATCAAAAATGAAGAGAGAGATGATGGAGCCAATTGAGGAAGATGATGGAGGGGAAGGAGTCAAGGAGGATGGAATAAACGGGGGATTGAGGTATAGGCCCCAGGATGGTGAAATCAAAGACAAAAGGAGAAAAAGGAGGAGTAGATCGTGCAGATAGCATGGATGGGGAAGGAAAATGTGCAGGCACCAAGAAGAGGAAGAAAAAACTGAAAAAAAATAGAGCACAAACCACAAAGGGAATACACGAGGTTGTTACTGACCCGAGTCAAAGCTAGGGCCGGTGCCAAAACAAAACGGAGAGAACGAAAACCAATCACACGACGGTGAGAAAGCCTCTCACAGAAGAGAGAAAGCTCTCACAGGGGAGAGAACAAAAACCCTGGTTGGATTCTAGTAAAAGCTAAGACTGGTCACTAATCAACCCATATTATAACACGTAAAAAAGCAAAGTGACGGTTGAATACCCAATTCTGATTAACACAACTGCGAGCAATTCTGATGAAGAAAATTCTAATTTCATTTAGCAAAAGTAGATTGCATGATTTGTGAACAAAGGAAAACCATAGGCCACAACAAATTCATATCTTGAAGTAAACAGTATACCTCAACCCCGCAACAGGGAATAATCAACGTAATAAATCCTACCTAAGAACATTCGAATAAAATTACAGGGGCGTTGATAAGCAGATTACCATCCACGTCATATGTATACGGAGCAGCAGCCACTTCGACAGCCTAAACTTTGAACGCTTCATGAAGATCTATTACCCCTCTGATATACTTCTAACCTGTTTTGGTTTTTGGGGCAGCTTTCTTTTTGACTTGCCTCCTTGGAATTGAGTTCTTCATGCCAATGAAGAAAAGCAGTGCACCAAAAAGCGCTGCGTGCTGTAGAAAGAAAGTTGAATCTCAGCAAACGAGGTTCCTGCTCATTTGGAATAAAATTATATGATGAAAAAACACACAAAGCAACAAGCACACGCATACAAACCTGCAAGAATTCGTTTAGGAGTATGCCAAATTTGGCGTTCTCAGGACTGTAGTTGTAGAAATCATAGATAAGGGGAGTGGTAATTGCCAATTGTAGAAGCTACAATAGAAAAACGTTATACATGTCAATAATTTTCAAAAAGCTTATATGTTGGCCAGAAATTTAGAAAAATGAATACTAACCAGGAGAGAAGCTCCAAAGGAACTGTTAAGCACGAATAGAAGTCCTCCAAGCCCTTTCATTGCTACCACACCAGCAGCTAAATGTCTTACCTGTACAAGAAATTCCCGTATCAAAAGCAAAACTATAAATACGCAGCATGACCAAAGAATCCAAGCGAGAAACTGCAGAGAAGGAAATAAAAAGACTTACCTCTATCTCCGGTATTGCAACCCCTAGCTTAGCGGACAAATTTTTCTTGAACACATAAACTTGGGAGCCAAGTCCTTTGCAGCAGGGCCGCCATCAACACCAAATTCATTAAACCTGCATACACAGATGTTACATCAACACAAAGGAACAGAATATTGTCTAAATTTTAACACACCAACGTGCAACAGATTTTGCTAAAGATACACAATAAGCCTAGCAAATTTGTGCATAATTCTAGCAATATGGTGCACAGAACATGACCGCAAATAATTACTTTTGTCAAATGATGGTAAGCCAACGGGTGAAGCACCAGAAGATACTTATTCTTAACAATGTCAGCGCAGAAAACGGGCCAATTCCTTGACTAATGTCCTTAATACATAAATTTACATATATGTGTGTGGGTATTGAGGAAAACGAAAGCAGGGGTTTGAAGTCACGACATTACAATATTTACAACAACCGTCACTAAATAGCGAAAAATGGAAACTTGATTTTGAAATTAACTTTATCACCTAAAGTGCCATTCCATACTGTAAATAGAGATGTATTACCCGAATCAAACTAACGAAACTTGAAAACTCGAAACAGAATATTGTCTTAGTTTTAAGGGAAGAAAATGAAAAGATTCTTCAAAAGTATGCAAATAAGTTCTTAAGACACATTTCAACCGAACCAAATCCTTGTCCGTCGAAAAAGAAAATCAAAGTTCATTTATCAAAGACCAGACAAGAAGCACCCAACTCAACTTCACAGAGACGCAAACAAGTTGGTTTCGCGTTGGAAAAATTTATTCTCAATCCAGATTCCATAAGACAATACAAAAGATCATTAGATCTTCACAATTCATTCAACCACCCGACACTCTACGTGCCGAAATTAATCAAACCAACAAGAGATTTCGAAACCGAGCACACATTAATAGATCTCAGTCATTTCTTAACACTAATAAATCCAAAACTAAGCAGTAACAGCAATCCAGAACACTTGAATTATTGCTTTGGAAAACAATTACCTTCTTTTTATTTTATTGAAATCTCACTTCAAAAATGTCAAGCACCCAAACACCAATATATATATACATATATATACACACACACATAAAAACATATTATGCAGAGGCATCAGAAATCTGGAAAAAAAAAAAAAAAAAACCCGAAATATGCTTAAAGTTAGATCGAAGAAGTAAAGCTAAACTAAATCAGCTAAGAGTAGAAAAGCAAAAAGGAGTATACATGTATGGTTGGGAGAGAAGCCCTAATCGAGCAGATCTAGAGAGAGAGAGAGAGAGAGAGAGAGGAGAGAGAGAGCTTACGCTTGCCAAGCAGAGAGCATGAAGATGGAGGCGAAGAGGACGCGGCCGAGGAAGGAGACGAACCCCATTGTCTTTCTGCACAGGAGGATAAAGAAGAAGGACGACAGAGCGCCGAAAACGACGGGGTTCGCAGGGTCTCCGAGGCGTTTGGTTGGTGTGCGGGGTAGTCGTTTCTCGTTTGGGTTCGGTATTTAAAGAAGCGGATTTTTAAGGGCTCAAAGACTTAAGAATTAATAATAATAATAATTAAGATGGCCGGACAGGAAAGCCCCCGGTTGCTTTGAAATCTCAATCCAAACTGCAGAGAGCCGTGGACATTGATACTGATTTTATTGGGTAAATTACAGAGAACTACCTCAACTATTAGGTTATTAATAGTTTCATATCTCGTCTTTAAAAAGTTTCAATGTCATACCTCATCTACGAATTTGTTACAATTTCATACCTTCTCTCAGTTGTCTATCAATTCTTCTGTTAAAATGCTGATGTGGCAAGTGACGGGACCCATTTTCTATTAAAATATTAATTAAATATTAAAAAAGAAGAAGAAAGAAATCCAAACCCATATCCCATCCCGCCCCCCTTCCCATCTTCGTCATCCGTCCCCCCATTCCAAACCCAAAACCCTCCCCCGGGCCTCTCTTCCTCCATATCCTTCTCCCTCCCATGGCGCTCCTCCCCTTCCCCCTCCTCTCCTCCTCTCCTCCTCCTCCTCTGCACCTACCCTTGCACCCACTCTCCGCACCCACCCTCTTCCCAGCTCTACACACCCCACTCCTTAAATCCACACCCATTCAAAACCCCCAGTTCGTCTTCCCCCACCCAAGCCCAACCTGCAACCCACAAAAAAAAAAAAAAACCCAGATCCCTTCTTCCCCGACCCCTTTTTCCTTGCACCCACCCTCGCAGGGAAGATGAAGACGGTTTTTTTTTTTTTTTCCTTTTCTTTTCAAGGTTGCAGGTTGGGCTCGGGTGGGGGGAGAGGTTAGTGAAGTAGGAGGAGGAGATATAGATTTGGGTTTCTTTCTTTTTTCTTTATAAATATTTAATTAATATTTTAATAGAAAATGTCTCCCATCACTTGTCATGTCAGCATTTTAATGGATGAATTGACAGACAACTGACGGAAGATATGAAATTGTAACAAATTCGTAGATGAGGTATGACATTGAAGCTTTTTAAAGACGAGCTATGAAACTGTTAATGACCCAATAGTTGAGGTAGTTCTGGGTAATTTACCCGATTTTATTTGACTCTCATCACTTCTTTATATTGTTTTTTGGGAGGATAGTCATGTTGTGTAAAATTTTGATTTTGTCCACACCATTTTCAACTCTTGTGTTAAAATTTAAAATTTTAATTCAAAAAATTAGATTTTAACTTATAAATGGTTTTTTCTGTTTCAATTCTTCTACGTTAAATTTTTAGTCCGAGATTATTAAAAAATGAATTTAGGATAATTTTTTTTTCTTCAAGTAACTTTTTAAAACAAATTAGGGTTAATTACACTTTACCACCTCAGGTTTGGGGTCGATTTCAATTCCTTACAACATCTTTAAAACATTTTACTTTCATACCTTAAGTACTAGTTTATTTCAATATAATACATCTGTTACATTTTCATCCATTGATCCGTTAAAAGCTGACATTGTTGCTACATTTGTGCCACGTGGCTGCCAAATTTATGCCACGTGGCAAACAAAATAATTTTTTATTACCTTATTATAAAAAATAAAAGGGTAAATTATATGGAACTACCTCAACTATTGGGTCATTAACAGTTTCATACCTCGTCTTTAAAAAGTTTCAATGTCATACCTTATCTTTGAATTTGTTGCAATGTCATACCTTCCATCAGTTGTCTGTCAATTCCCCTGTTAAATGCTGACGTGGCTTGAGTCGGGACCCACTTTCTATTAAAATAATAATAAAGTAATTAAAAAAATTTCAATATTAACTAAATATTAAAAAAAAAAAAAATCCACCAAACCAAACCCAGATTCCCTCCCCCTTCCCATCTTCCCATTGGTCCCCCCTCGCCCCCCCCAAAAACCTTTTTTCCAAACCCAGAACCCCACCTCTACCTCCCTCGCAACCCCCGCAACCCCTTTTCTCCAGCCTCCCAACCACCTCTCTCTTCTTACTCTCTTCACCTCCCCTCCCATTAAACTTTCAAATAAAAAAAAATAAAAATAAAACAATCAGAGGGTCCCCATTACCTCTGTCAATGAGTTTGTTAATGAGGCGGGACCTGATGAACTCAGCTTCGTTGGTGATGACGATTCGCAACCTCTGCTGGTCAAGCGCAACAAGGACGCGACCCACCTTGGCATGGGTGGGCTTGGAGACGAGGTCGTGGGTAGTGGAGAAGGTTTTGGAGATGAGTTGGCGGGCGGAGTTGGGATTGAAAGGGTCCATGAAGAGAAGGATCCATCAACTACCTCTTCAAGGAGCAGCGCCTTGAAGAGAAGGTTCTGACGAGGATGAAGAAGAGGCGTTGCTCCTTGAAGAGGTAGTTGAAGGATTTGGGTGGCGGATTTAATGGATCTGGGTCGATGAGGAAGATGGGAAAGGGATGGGGAGTTTCGGGGGTGAATGGGATCTGGGTTTGGGTTTGGAATTTTTTGGTTTTTTTTAATTTTTTAATATTTAGTTAATATTTAATTATTATTTTTATATGCTAACGTGGCTTTGGTTCCCCTCAAGCCACGTCAGCATTTAATGGAGGAATCGATAGACAACTGACGGAAGGTATGAAATTGTAACAAATTTGTAGATGAGGTATGACATTGAAACTTTTTAAGGACGAGGTATGAAACTGTTAATGACCCAATAGTTGAGGTAGTTTTGTGTAATTTACCCAAAATAAAAAATAAAAAAAACGTGAAAACCAGAAACCCATTCCCCCATTCCGACCACCTCCATCCTCTTCCCCATCACCACCACAACCCTTCCCCATCACCATCACAGCCCCCAGACTACTCCTCCCTCTTCATATCCCCGACACACCTTATCCCTCTCTTCCACTCTCTTCACCTCCCCTTCCCTAGCCGAGACCCACCGCCAAAGACAACGCTGAATTAGAATCTATACCTCTTTCCAACTCCTTCTCTTCCCTCAGCCCCCTTCCCCACCGCCACTTAACCCCACCCCTCTCAAGCTTCGACTGCTCAACGGCACCGCTGAGATCTTCAGCACCGGGCTGATTTCTGGCTCACCTTCCTTCCAGGCTTAAATTTGTTGTAACCTTCTTCCTCTATTTCTTTTCCCAAATTTACATTATGAAGGTTATGTTTTTATTGAATTTGAGTTGTCGGTTTTGATTGTTAAAAATTTTGAATAGCATTTGTGTTGTGGGTTTTTGATTGTTGAAGGTTTTGAATTGCATTTGTGTTGTGGGTTGGGGTTGCGGCTGAGAGAAGGGAGAAAGGGGGTGGGGTGATGACGTAGGAGACAGGTAGGTTTTGGGTGGGGTGGGGGGGTTGCAACTTGCAAGGGAGGTGGGGGTGAGATGGGATGGGGTATTTGGGTTGTAGGGAAGGGTAAGGGCTCGGGGAAAAAGATGGGTGATTTTATTTTATTTTTTTTTAATTTTAAAATAGGGTAATAAAAATTATTATTTTTGCCACGTGACATAAATTTGGCAGCCCACGTGGCACAAATATGGCAACCACGTTAGCTTTTAACAGATCAATGGATGTAAAATGTAACAAATGTATTATATTGAAATAAAATAGTACTTGAGGTATGAAAGTGAAATGTTTTAAAGATGTTGTAAGGAATTGAAATCGACCCCAAACCTGAGGTGTAAAGTGTAATTTACCCAAAAATTATGTAGACTATCTTAATTTATTTTTATGAACATTTTAACTTAAAGATATATAGATTCCGATAAATATTGTAAAATCACTAAACTGACATCATATGATAACCCGTCCCTACTTTTACGATTTTATTAATTTTTAAAAGCATGAATTGATGAAAATGCCCTAGGGGCGAGAGTATGGACTTTGGTTAACCGTCATTACGTGACACGTATGAGCTATTAATTTACCAAACCCTTGAAGTACTCGACGTTACGAACGCGTATGCGTAAGCGGAATCGAATTTGGACCTACGACGAAGTTTTTTACGGAACTACAAAACTCAAGGGTGTTTTATGAAATTTGAATTTTGGGGTATTTTATTATTTTAATATTGTCTGAGGATATTTTAAATATTTTATAACGAAATTCCACTTAAAACCATTTCTGGGAAAAATGGGAAACATACATACGTATATATAGAAAACCAAAAAGCCCACTCACCTGGAGTTTGCGCTACAACTCCCTGCATAAATATCAAGGCGTCGTGAACAATTGCCGCCTAGAACAATTATCAAATTATGTCTTAGAATTCTTATCAATAGAACATATAACTTACATGTCCTAATTGGGAAGATCCGTACATCAGATTCCCGATCAGTAAGTTTCTAATATCCTCAAATATTACGTATTATAACATATCAAAATTTGGTGACGATCCAACAGTTGGATCGTTGATTGCTATAATAATCAAGCAGCGGACTTTTATGGAACTACGTTCAAATGACGGAAATTTGTCAATTGGACTTCACTAATAGAATCAGATTATTCAAATTTAACCTAGGAAGGTCATGGGACGTCTCAGCCCACGCACCGCTGCATGTGGCGGTTGGCCGCCCCCGACTTGCCGGAAAATTCAACTATTTGAAAAAATTACAAAATTTTATAGGTATGAAGATATCAACGAGTGAAACAAGTTTCATACCTGTGACTAAGGCCAATTTGGTCGGGAAAAGCCTTAATTTCATGAAAACCCGCCGGAAACCCTTAAGATAGGTGTTCTTGATTTGTCATCTCTAGTGCTCCACTGCCCCTACAATTGAATGGGCTTGTTCTAGGCCTCATGGGAAGTCTATTGATAGTGGTGGTTGACTGAGGTACCTTTGGATTTGGTAGATCGCCACCCCGAAGCCATCACACCCAGCAATGCAAAACCCCTAAATTCCATACCCAATCCTCTCAAATTTGATGTAGAAATGGTAGGGGAATGGTCAATATAAGGATTGGAGGTGGTAGATTGGCCCAATCCATCAGAAAAATGACGAATTTCACCAGAGAAACCTACGGGTCACAACCGGGTTTGCGGGTTGCACAGGTTAAGGGTGATTTCGTGCTTCTCGTTTCTCTCGCTTCCCCTTCTTTCGTCTGCTTCCTATTGGTTCTCCTCACATCACTCCTCTTCTGATTTGTCTCACCTCTCCCTCCTTTCTTTCCTTTATACTCCATCTGCACCGACCATCCTTTGTTCCTTTTAATCTGGGTCACACACGTGGCATCCCAAATTTTGCTCCAAAAATCTGGAATTTTCTGAATATGAAGCAATTTACTAAAATGCCCCAAACTTTAAACGTTAATAACTCCTTCATTATAACTCCAAATTGTGTTTCGTTTACGTCCACGTGTTCGTAGTGACAAGTATTATGAGGATAGGCCAAGAAAATGAACCTTACGTGACATGACACGGTAGTCAACAAAAGTCAACGCTTTGTCCCGAAGGACATCTTTGTAAATTCACTTTTTAAAATTATAAAAATCATAATAATTGGGCATGGGTCGTTACAGTTGGATTTGAAAGAGATTCAAATCCAACAGCCTAGATGTGGACACGTGGCCAATGGTCATAATTTTGATTGTTGGGTTTTTTTTTTTTTGGGACAAAATTGTGGACTGTTGATCTTAGATCGGACGGCCAGAACGAGCCACGTCAACTAGCCGTTGGGTTTGAATTTCAAATTTTTTTTACCATTGGAAATCCAACGGTCCAGAAAACTAGCAGTTGGAAATCGAACAGCCCAAAACCAGCCACATGGTCACTCACGGGTTGAAATTGGTGTGCTACAGCGGCGGGCCCCACTGCCTTTTTTTTGTCGGGGACACGCGGTCATTCGCGCGTGTTTCCCACATGCTTGACTCAAAAAAAAAAAAAAAAAATCCGTGGCCTGTGACATCAGGTTGATGCAAGTCTGACGTCACATAACTCGTCCCTTGGCTTAGCACATTCTGGGCCAGCATGGAGACTGGCTTGGGTTGGGTTGGGTGCCAGCCTATTAAGCCGGGCTGGAGCAAAAAATTGGGAGTCTGCCCTATTTTATGTGCTTTGAGCTGGCCTACCCCAATGGGGTAGAGCTGCTCTAAGGAGATAAGAGAATGGGCTAAACGACTTCATAATCGACTAGTAATAATGTAATTCAAATTTGCTTATGGTAAGAATTAAATCTAAGCTAAATAGAAACATATATAAACATTGCAAAGGCGACAACACACTCTTTCCAAAACCGCCACGTTAGTCCCCAAACAACAAACAAATCCAACCAAAATGATGGGTGAGGGAATACGCGTAGGCCTGCGGATCCCCAAACTTTCACCAATGACCCGCGAGTACAAGACATTAGGATACTCCCGAGAGTAGTACGAATTCGAATCCAACCAACGACCGCTTTACCCTTTTAAATTTTTCGAACGCGTGCCTCTGTCGCCCGCTTAACGGCGTCGTTCCCTGGATCTACTCCCCACTAATCGCTCGCTCGCTCGCTCTCTCTCTCTCTCTTTCTCTCTCTCTCACCCCTGTCCTGTTAGTTTTTTCCTTCGCAGCGAAAGTTCGAGAGACTTGACTGAGTCGGGGCCCCAAAAGTCTCGCGCGTCTCTGCCGCGGCGTCGCTTCGGTCTCTCTCATACAGACATCCGACATGGCTTTCGTTTCGTTCGTTGGACGCCTTCTTTTCGCCTCTGTCTTCCTCCTCTCTGCTTGGCATGAGTAAGCCCCAGATCTCTGTCTTCTCTCTCGGCACTTTAAATAAAAAAAAAAAATGAAGTTTAAATTATGCAAAGTGATATACAATTTTAGTTCATCAAACATGCATGCATGAATGTGCTAAATTTTTTTTATGTTATTGTAATTATTTATTTGTTTTGTGGATCGTTTTTTTTATTTTTGGTGATGCATTCGTAGTTAGATCCAAATTAATTGAACAATATGAGTTGTAAAATGATATGATTTAAACATATTTCAATTATTTGGTACATAGATTAGTAATTACGATAGCATGTTACATTGTCAAACTGTTCATCTAAAACGAATGCTCGTTTTAAGTTCAAATCATTCATTTCGTATGAGGCTTGATCTTGATGAGACAGTGCATAAGCTTACAGTTGGTTTCTATTTATAGGTTCAATGAATTTGGCGTGGACGGAGGACCCGCAGCCGAATATCTGAGACCAAAATTCGATGTTTTCTCATATCATCTGTCAACTCACACTGGTGCGCAAGTGCCCAAACAAGTTGAAGTAAGAAATTAATTTGGTTTAATACTTGAGTTTTAGTTTCTTTTAATGTATTGATCAAAGTACGTTTTCAGTTGGTGCTTAAGTTACTTTTGTACTTTGTGATCGGCAGATCAAACATTTAGTGGCGGCGACGGTGGCATTGAAGGGTATTGGGGGTCTTCTCTTCATCTTTGGTTCTTCTATTGGAGCCTATTTGCTGGTTTGTAACTGTGATTTGGTTGTCTGAGACGCTGGTCTCGATCTTGTTTTGTACCCTTAGAGCAATATTAGCCGCTAAATCATGTGTTTCGTTATATTTTTGTGCAGCTTCTGCATCAGGCCATTGCTACTCCTATCTTGTATGACTTCTACAACTATGATCCCGAGAAGACAGAATTCAATCAACTCTTTTTTAACTTCACTCAGGTTAGTGATCAAGTTTTCTTATTTTCCCTCATACACTTTCAGTATGTGTTTTCATCCCTAGTTAATGTTGATTCCTATAATTTAGAACTCAACAAGGTTATCATTTTAATTTCGTAACATGTTGAAATGGTCCAAATTAGATATTTTGTCCATTTTGTACATACCATGTATGAGTTACTCATCAACGAGGTCCAACCATAAGACTAAAAGTGCGGCTGGGGAAAAACTATAGGGATGAAATTGTATTTTACTGGTAAATGGACGGCTTCTGGATGTTCTATGCTAATGAGGAAATGTCTGATCTGGAAAAACTCGATATGGTTAAAATGGTACTTTTGTTAAGTGTTGAACTATAAGAATCAAGGTGAATATGATAAAATAGCATAGTGGAAAATTAATTTTGCTCGTTTTTGGTCCTACTATTGATATTTCACCGAGGGTAATTTTTTTTAATGACGGTTTGATTATTAACCTAAGAATGAGGTTACCATATTGTGAGTCACTTGGACCCTCCCTTTGCTTAGAAGCTGCTTTGACAAGGCTGCCCCTTTTTTATCAACACTTTGGATCCAAAGGTCAATTTGTTTAGGCATGCTGAACAAAGAAAAACTGCTAACTCATTGTTGCTGATTGACTTTGTATGATTTGCAGAACCTGGCATTATTCGGAGCTCTGCTCTTTTTCGTAGGCATGAAGACATCGATACCAAAGAGACAACAACTCAGGAAAAGAGCTCCAAAACCAAAAACTACATGAGGATTAAGGACGGAACTTTAGATTACACATGGGTTTAGTTTCTGATTTCACCTGACTGTTCTTCGAGGAAACTAGTTATGTATGCTGCTATCTCTGTCTGTATTTCGGTCTCTCTATTCAGAAATTAGGGAAACAAGATTTTCGGAAGAAGGAGCTTTTGTTTATTTTGAAGGTGTTGGTGTTTTGTTCTTAGTATTACTGAGCCAGTTTGTTGTTGACGGTTGGAAGGAAAGTACATTATTTTTTGGTATTTATTCTAAGGAGCAACTTTTCTATTTTTCGATATGAGATCTTTAATTAGTCACTATGCTCCTTGTCATTACCGTCAACCGGTGTATGTCATGCTTGATTTTTTGAATGGTTAGATTGGCTGGAATAGGGTTATACTCGCGGTTGGATATTAAATTTTTTCAACCATTTATGTTGCGACACGTAGTGTATCCATCTATGTTCTTGGAACATTGAAAAATTTCTCACTAGATTGAAATGTTTACATTAAGCACGCAAATGCAACCATCTGCTGAAGCTAAGCATTGCATTCCTCTCTCAAGTATTTTTAGTGATAGGTATGTTATGGAATTGGGAGAGCAATCTGCATGGTATGAGTTTATTGGTGGCACATGCTTTTTAGTCTAAGAATACAATATTAGAGAAAAACTTATACATATTAGTATATCATTGGACCGAAACGTTACAATGGGGTCAATCTGTTCCATGTACGTTGGAATTAGGGTGACAACATCTACAATGACTTAAAGAGTCTGACACAGTAGCAACCGCCCCACAACCCCGCCATTACAATTGCTGCCAAGGGGAGGCAGTATAATTCATTGCCTTTGTCCATGCTGTCGTACAACAGATCATGGCTTCTTTCAACTACAGCATTTAACAATGTGGCTTTTATGAGTTAGATTGGAGTAACTTACAACTTGGGCTGGGTTTAGTTTGTCTTTGGACCTGGATACAAGCTTATGGTAAGGGCCTAGGAGTAGATTGGTGGCCCATGGTCAACTTTACTAAACCCTTTTGTATCAGTTCTTGTCTTGATCATATATTTATGAAATTCTCCAAATCGTTTTGAATTAAGAGGTTTCAATATGCTGAGTTTGGTGAATGTTGAGAAGTTGAATGGCAATAACTTCAAAGCATGGAAGCAGCAGATTGAAATGAACCTTGGAATGTTGGAATTCAACATAGTATTCAAGGTTCACTTAGCCTTCAGCATTAAATGATGAGAGCCAATCAAATGTCTCTAATCAAATGTCTCTAATCATAATGCAGAATTCAACGGAGGAAGACAAAAGAGGAGAAATTCCTAGTTGTGACTTGGCTAAGAATTATATGGACAAGAATCAAGATTGAAGAGAAGTTTAAGTAATCAAATAAGGCTGAAACTGGAACTTGCTTGTCAGCATTAATAAACACCGAGCATGATAGTTCTAGTAGCATTCGTGAGCACTTATTGAAGTTGGTTAACATTGCCAACAAGTTGAATAACTTAGATATTGGCAATTCTGATCAGTTTCTTGTGCATATGAAACTTTACTCACTGTCAAGTGATTATGAGCAATTGAAAGTGAGCTATAATTATGGTTCTAAAAGGCGCTAGGCACTAATTGGGCGATGAGTTAGGGCTTAGCGCCTAGGTAGACTAGACGGACTTAGAGAAATTTGTTATATATTATATGAATTAGATAAATTTTCTAGATGGATTTAGGTAAATTTATTATATATTATATGAATTAATTAAATTTACTATATCATATATAAATAATTATTGAATAATTTGTTATTTTTTAGAAAAGAACTTACATATGTGAGTGTTTTATGTACATATGTAACATGCTTGCCTAAGAAAAAAAAAAACAAAACATTATCCAAATAATTTATATAACATTTATATATATAATATATATTCCAAACTTTTAAAAATATAAAAAGCCCACGTAGTGGGTGGTTTTCATAATTAATACCACTCAATAACCCTTCAAGTGGTACCTGTCCACCTCTCTCACATCACCCAAAGTGGACCAAGTCATCACCGCCTTTTGATCTTGGAAAGTGAGATGTCGTTTGTATTAATTTATTTGTTTAGATAATATCATTTATTAAAAAAAAGAATATGTCCAATACACATACAGAGATCTACTTAAAGCATTCAAGCTGTTAAGTTTTGTTATATCGGTTAATTATATTTTATTATAATATAAGCACGTTATGCTTGGAAGCGTTCTGATTTGACACAAGTTTCTATTGATAGTCAATAGATGTATGGTGAGCATACACTAAGATTTAGGATGACAAAAATGCTTTCTTTAAATATTGACATGCCCGACCCTGATATTTCCCGAACACCAAGGTAGGCACATGCTGACTGACACCCGAAGGTGACGAAGCCATATAGGATGCATGAGAAATAATAAATATAAACAATACTTATAAATTTAAATACAATTAATATGCAAATGAGGAATGTGCTTAAAGTATACAACTAATTCCATACACTAGAGAAGAAATAATACAAAATTGAATGGACAAAGGAGTGGGTCTTACACCAAGATGACTTGATGATGTCGATGCGAGAGTGCCTTGACGTTGTGATTGTACGCCTCGATTTTAAGTCCTGAGGGGGCACAAAACAAACACGAGTGGACCAAATTGATATATATATATATATGTATATATATAAAATATTGAAATAGTTATCAACATATTAACCTCCAAAATTTAATGAACACTCATAGCATAATATGTAATAGGTTTTTGAAACCCTAGCATGCCATAAAACCTTTCATGAAACATATTTTGTATACATAGTGTGCTAACTAGTGATATCAGTATTAGTATTTCTTGGCCCAAAGCCAGTATGTATATCTCTAGGCTCGAAGCCATCAACATATATCTTTGCCACCCATATATCTCCCTTGCCCGTAGGCATAACAGTGACCACTAGATATGCATAAAATCATTGAACATAGTTTTTCCAAACATAGGTACATGTATCTCAAAACATCTTCATAACATATAGTCATCCATCATATATACTACAAAGAAGTGTGTAAAAGCATGCTCATAAATAGTATATAGTCATCCATCATATATACTAGAAAAAACATCAGTTCGATAAAATATGATATTCTAAAATATTCCCAGTAAGCATAATATCTCATAAAATGTTTCATAAAAAATAATCATTAAATCATACTATTCATGTATGCATTTTTCCTATTAAAACATACATTTTAGAAGGGGTCCACTCACAGATACTTTGCCGCCAGAGAGTCACGCAAACTAGCGAAGACGGAAACGCCCCAAATAATTGCCCTTAAGCACATAAAGGGTTCAATTAATAAAACTCTATTCAAACGATTGAATTTGGGAAAATGGACATTAAAAATAGATTCAGGATGTCGAATTAATCTAAGAAGGGTCCCGGGTAATTTTTGAAAAAAGTCAACAAAAAGTCAACACAGTAATATTCCTGAGACTATTCCACCTGGCTGGTCTTGGGTCAATAGCTGGGTTGGGCCGAGTCAAGGGCTTAAAGGGTTTTGGGTTTGAGGTTATCGGTCTGAAGGCTTAGTTTGTACGGTCCAAAGGCTTAGTCCACAGGGTCAAGGGTTTGGGTTGATTGAGGTTTGGTCTTGGGTTCACACGGGCGTGGGCTTTAAAAGCCCAGGACAAAGGGATTTGATTTGGGTTGCTAAATGAGCCAAGGCCTGATACTCAATTGGGTTTGGGTCCTAAGGGTTTTGGGTTGGGTTAAGTAAATTAGTGGGTTGGGCTTTGGTGCACGGATTAGGTCGACCTGGCTAGGCTCGGTGGAAGGGAATGTCGAATTTGACAGTTTGTCCGGGAAACTTCCCGATCTCCGTTCGAGCTCGATACTTAACCAAAAGTAGTCATATAAAATACCAAAATGAAGCCCAAGAGAAGAGGAAGAGATCTATACCTCTCATGGGGCCAGTCGTGGCCGGAGTCGGTAAGAAAACATCCTGCAAGCCTTTGGGTCTTCAACGGAAACCAGGGTAAGTTTCCCCCACCTGTTTCCACGTCCAAAAGCCACCAAAATTATTCAAAAACATCCCAAGCTCACTCTAAAACACGATCTACAAGGTTCTGAAGGGTTTTGGGACATTACCTTCACTAGAATCGACGAGGTATTCGCCAGGAAAACCACAGCTCCTTGCTGGAGCTCCTTGGCTCAACGGCAGTAACTAGATTCGACATGGGGTGGGTCTGGTGGGGTGGTGAGGTCGCCGTGTTGTGTGAGTGTGTGTGTGTGTGTGTGTGTGTGGGAGCTCGGGGAAGGGAGAGCATAGAGAGAGGGAGCATGGGGAAGACGAGAAAAGAGAGAAAAGTGAGGGAGAGGAGGAGAGAGAGACTTGGGCCCTCGGAGACAAAACCAAAACAAATGGCCCCGCTGGCACACACATTAAGACCCAAAAACAATTTTAAAATAAAAAATATCTCAAACTTAATGAAATTACAACAATAACCCTTCGTTCCATAAATTTCGAGATGGGTTGTTACAAATGTACCTTTTCAGAATGCAATTCAGCATAATATGCTGCTTATAAATAAATAAACCCAAAACCCCAGTATATTTCGTATCGAATAAAAATCCCACTTATATTTTGGGTCAAAGGTATTACGTATTGAACTATTTAAATAATGCCTAATTAACATGTGATTAATGATGAGATTATTCTAATATATTGTAAGTCTTTGGAAAATGATTGATCTTGATTTCCCACCAAGTCCAAATAATTTTAGCATTATCTTTTGGTCTATTCTTCCAACTTGAACAACTACAAAGTGATCATATTCTCTGGTTACTCATACACATCAATACACTAGCTATTTGTCTGAATAATATCTAGTCACAAACAAAGATGGTAGCGACCAACACAAATTACGACCGAAAAAGTGAAGTAAAAGCTTTTGATGACACAAAAGAAGGAGTTAAAGGCCTCGTTGATGCGGGCATAACGGAAGTTCCTCGAATTTTTCATCACCCGCTAGAGGTGTCGGAAACCAGCTCCGATTCAGAAGCCAGCCAGTTCAGCATTCCGGTCATAGACCTTCAAGCCCTTGAACTCGGTAGTCTAACTAAGCGCAAGGAGATTGTTGCAAAAGTCGCAGAGGTATCGGAGACTTGGGGCTTTTTTCAGATTGCAAATCATGGAATTCCTGTAGATGTTTTGGAGGAGATGAAAAATGGGGCACGTGGGTTTTTTGAGCAAGACACTCAAGTGAAGAAGGAGCTTTATACTCGTGACCACTCCAGACCTTTGGTCTACAATAGCAATTTTGATCTGTATAGTGCACCGGCGACTAGTTGGAGGGATAGTTTTGGGTGTTACATGGCTCCTAATCCTCCTAAGCCGGAAGAATTGCCAGAAGTATGCAGGTATATATGCGACATGCATGATAATTTATATTTCTTTGCTACAATGGTAACTAGTTTGATTTAGAATTTATTCATATCCTAGATGAGATTCGATCATGTATTGACTTTTGGTTGTTAATTTCTACACTTTGATGTAGGAATTGAATCGTTTTGTAAAATCTTAAAATTTTGCTTTTTCATTAACAACTTTCGTCCATGAGATTTGAACTTAGGGCCTCCTCCAACAACTTGGAGAGTATGGAGACTGAATGTAAATTAAACAAATGGTCATGCGTAAGAAAAGAAATACAGATAAAATCACGACACACAAGTCGCACATGCTAACCTTTTTACTTAAATCTCTGTCAAATAATTTTTATATGCAGAGACATACTGGTTGAATATTCGAAGCAAGTAATGAAGTTGGGGACGCTGCTGTTGGAGTTGTTGTCGGAGGCTCTTGGCCTAAAGCCAAGTCACTTAAATGACATAGATTGTAGTGAGGGGCTTGTGCTTCTAAGCCATTACTATCCTGCTTGTCCACAGCCGGAATTGACTCTGGGAACCACCAAGCACGGTGACTTCAGCTTCCTCACGATACTTCTGCAAGATCATATTGGTGGTCTCCAAGTTCTTCCTCAGAACAAGTGGATTAATGTTCCTCCTGTGCCCAGAGCTCTTGTGGTTAACATTGGAGATCTTCTGCAGGCAAGTATCAGATTACTATATATTCATCATCTTTGATTTTTAGGAAATACTTAGGCCGAGATATTAATGCTCTTAATTTAGGTTTTAAAAGTGAATTATTGTGAGGTTTCAGCTCATTTCAAATGACAGATTCAAGAGCGTACAACATAGGGTATTGGCAAACCGTGTAGGTCCAAGAGTATCCATTGCAAGCCTCTTTTACACCGGCATGTTACCATCGACAAAACTCTATGGACCGATCAGGAGCTATTATCAGAAGACAATCCTCCAAAGTATAGGGAAACTACTGTAAGGGACTACGTTCTTTACGTCCGTAACAAAGGCCTTGATGGCTCATCTGCCTTGTCTCAGTTCAAGCTTTGAACTGCTGCTATGAAGAGCGGTACTAAATTATAATATTACCTGTATGGTGTGTAACATTACTCTTTTGGCATATATATATTGGTTTTTGTTTGTAAAAATTTAGGCTGATCGATCAGTAAAGAGAAATGTAATTAATTAAGTCGTTGATTACTTAGTTGTATATCAATGACAGCTGTAATGGTTATTGAACCATAGTGCAGTCAAATTAAGTTTTCCACCAACGAACCAACTTGAAGAATTGAATTGAAGTTATTAGAGCAACTCCACCGTAGGTGGGTGCTCGGGGGGACAGGCCAGAGAAAAGGGGCCCGAGGCCCTGTGGACCGGCTCCAGCATGAAGGAGCCCGAGTGGAGGTGGAGGTCCGAGCTCTGGGCCTGTGAAGAATTGCCAGCCCGAGAGCCTAAGTGGATGTGACGCCAGTGCTGACGTCAGCCTGGCGTCAGGCCTTTTTATATTTTTTTTTCTGTCAGGCGCGTGCACCCCACTCGCGCGTGGGGGCACGTCGCCGACACAAAATCAGAAAAATCGGTAACTTTTTCAATTACCGTTGGGAGCCACGTGGCTTCCCACGGTCCGTTCGATCTCAATGACTCTTTAACTTGGACCGTTCGATCTCAACGGTAAAAAAAATAAAAAAGTCTTATTTAATATCCTCCGTTCGATCTAAGATCAACAGTGGATATTAATATACTTTATAAATAAATAAATAAAAGAAAAAATAGTTTTAAAATTAAGAAAAGTTACCGTTGTGACACGTGGCACAATCTGGAGTGTTGGAATTCAAATTTTTTTATATCCAACGGCAGAGATTAATTAGTTGAATAAAAATTGAAAAACAATTGTAAAAAATTGTAAAAAATTTGAAAAAAAATCTGAAATTTTTTTTAAAAAAAATTGTTTTTACTTTTCTATAAATTCCTTCTCATTATCATCTACCTTACACCACAATTTCATATTTTCTCAATTACTTTAAATCACATTCATTTCCTTCTCTCAAAGTTTCAATCCATTTTTTTTCAACAAAATGACTACTGATGCAGGTACGAATTGGTCGCTTCTTGAAGATGTTGCGTTGTGTACTAGTTGGGTTGAAGTTACTCATAGTTCACTTACGGGTAATGAGATGCAGTTGCGAGAAATGTGGAGTCTTATTCATGCCAATTATCTTGAGAAAATTGGTGGGAAAAGAACCAATTATTCAAAATTACAAATAAAATTATTTTATATTATTTAATAATACTTCGGATAATGACACGTGGCGCAACGAAAACGATTAAAAATCTTATCCGAAATTACAATTAAAATTATTTTGTATTATTTTATAAATAAAAAGAATACTAATATTTTATTACCTATTGCCAGGGCTATTGAAGTGTAACAGTGGAGATGCAAAAGGCGATTACTGTTCATTAAGGACAGTTACTGTTCATCACTTCTAAAGTCTATTTAAGTCTATCTTAAGTAGATGATTAAATCAACTTTAGAGAGCAATCTATTCTAACCTACAAGAGAGCAAAAGCTAGAGGATATTTGTTCCCCTCCCCTAGCAATCTTCTACACTTGCTTGTGCAAAGGACCGTATTTCGTTGCTTTCTTCATCTTTTTCGTGCCGTACCGAAGTAAGAAAAAATTAATTTTCCTTGTTTTTTCTTGGATGGTGCTACCATGAGGCAGCCATTGGGGTGGTGCAGCACTGTTAATTGGCAGGGGCCAGGAGTTGGCTCGACATGGACTGCGGAGGTGTTGTGGCAGGGACCACTGTTTGGGCTGCTCAGTTTGGCTAAAGCCAATGGCAGCTGTGCGGCTAGGGCCACAGATTATGGCGTTGGCGCACAGTGCTAAGCGAGTCGCATGACTCATGTTCTTTTGGTCTCTTAGAGCTGATGTGAGCTAGGGCTGGTGATTGAGAGAAATGAGAAGGTTGTGGGCCTCATAGGCTGCTGGAATACTGGTCATACATGCCTCTTGCCTGTTGGTCCGAGAGAAAAAATGAGGGAAAAGCTATCATGGGTTGAGTTTCCCAGCTGAGTACCGTGAATGGCATTGGCTACTTAGTCCTCTTTGCTGGGAGAAAGGTGGGCTACCCCTAAGATAGGAGATAAAGCGAATCAAGGAAGAGGCGTTGGCTCGTTTGATCGCTGTAAGTGGAGCCTGCTACAGATGAAGGTGGGAAAAAGAAATCTTCCCTGCCTGTTTAAGAGGTACCGATTAAGAATAAATCAAAGACTACTTCCAAGGGGACGAAAGATGGGGCTACTAGATTTGAGCCAGTGATGCCTGCTATGCCATAGATGGCTATTTCGATTGCCGATAGGATTGCTCAGCGTAGAGGCTTCGTCGTTCTCTCAGTGCCGAAACCAATGCCAAGGCATCCGTTGGGAGCTAAGTCTGGTTCACTTTTGAAGAGGCTTGCTAATATGAAGAGCAATAAGGTAAACTCTGCGGCTCAAGTTGTGCCAAGGCCTACTCCTTTGCTGCTGAGAGTGATTCGTCTATTGGGAAGAAGGAGATTGCTTGTGTGGGCAACTTTAAGGAATCCACTAAGCCTGCTTCTGGGGAGGCTACTGAGACCTGTGCACTTTTGAAACTAGATCTGCTTGAAGATATGGATGCTTGTGCCAAATTTTCAATGGCGTCAGAAAGGTTGTTTGCCCAAGTTCCTTTGCAAAACATACGACCGAGTATATGAAAACTGTTCTACTTGTAATGATGCAGAAAATGGCTATTCTGGCAGCTGAGTTTATGCTCCTTGACCAAGAGGATACTAAAGCTGTCGAGGAGGTGGCAAAGGCTGTGGCAACATAAACTTATTCTTTTGCCGAAAAGATCAAGAGGTTGGAATTTGAGCTCGTCGCTTTGAAGGGGTATAATATCTCTGCCCCTACTTCTTTGCAGCTTGAGACCGCTTGCCAAGAGATCATTGACTTGAAGGCTAGGCTTGAAGCCATTCAACTTAAGTATGAAAGTTCAGAGAAGGAGATTGGATGTTACATACCTCAGATTCAAGATCTTGAGCGTGCCGTTTCTGAGCTTCATTCCGCTACTTATATAAAGGATGAAGAGTTGATTGCTGCTTATAACCAATTGATCCAATTCAAAAAAGTCATTGATAGGCTTAAACCCTAAGTGTTGGAACTCCAAGGTACACTGAAGATCAATGAAAGTTTGAAGAAAGCAGTTGATGAGCTGCAGTGCGTTCGTGTTGGTTTGCTCGAGGAGATCGAGCAGCTGAAAGTGAGAAAGCTAGGCTTGAGGCTCCGTTTGTTCTGAGTCAGGCCGATTTCTACAAGCTGGGTTATGTAGATCATCTCTTTGATAGGCCGTCTGACTTCGAGTTTGCTGGGAGAAACTTCGAAACCTTCTCTATTTCTTCGGAAGACTTGCCTGTACTTTTGAGGCCTCCATTGGTGAAGTAGTCAGAGATGTTGCCGTCCAGGTTGGAATAGCTGGGGGTGAAGCGTTGGATGATGCCGCTGCTGAGAATGTCACAGTTGCTGAAGGTGTGGCGATCGAGTAATCGTGAAGTGTCCAAGCTATTGAAGAGTAGTCTTCTAAGTAGTCTTTAGGATTTTCTTTATTTCCCTCGTTGCTTTTTTCTTTGCTTGAACTTCTTTGGTCGTTGCTAGTTGTTTTTCAATTTTGCTAGAAAATTTAATAAACTTGCTTCATTCACTTTTCTCCATCTTCGTTTCTTTTGTTCATGCCCTAACCTTTAGACTTTATAGATCAATGGTAGGCGTGTTACTTTTCTATAAACAGACAAGCCTGCGTAGTCGATGCAGCTGTAGGTGTTGGTGTAGAACTTTGCAAAGTTGTTAGCAATAGGGTCGGCAACCAGACGCCTTACTTATAGAAGCTGACAAGTTCGTGTGACTACTGGGCTGTTAACCTTGGCTTTCTCCAGTTCTGTAGGTTGCGTAGCAAGTATCACAATAGTTTAGGACTTGGTGTAGGTCGTTCTGCACTTGGTAGAGGTGAAGCTTACCGACTACGTAGCATGTCGGCCGTGAATAAAGCTTGTATATGCACATTAGCTTGTTTAACCTTTCATAAGAATGTGCAGGTTGTATAAGTCTAGCGTGGCTTTACTGCTTGAAGGGTAAGTAGTAGGCAATCTTTTGGAAACCGTAGGCTACTTAGTGTACTCGGTAGTAGCTTTAGGGTTCCCCCTTGACTAGGCCAAAAGACCCAAATTCCTTCAGCTAGCTAAGCTTTGAAAAAGGCCATTGTGGCTACTTCTAGAAACCCCGGCGCAAGCCATCGTGCACTTGGTTATACTAGGGCAGCCCGGCTCATCTACTTCTGGATATTCAGAGTGTAAAGTTTATCTTCCTGCCTTGGAGAGCAAACCCATGTGGGTGTCAGGGAATTGGTTTACCTTCTCACACTGGAAAGCAATTTGTTTATCCTCTCGCAATGGAAAGTAGACTCAATTAGGTGTCGGGCAATTGGTTTACCCTCTCACACTGGATAACATGGTTAGTGTATCAGTGGGCGCAATTCCTGCGATAAGTCCCTAAGAAGGGTGTAGTCTTCTTTTGAAGTGCATGAGTGATCAGTTGTTGTAAGCATGCAGCCAAGCCAAGTTGTAGATTACTTATGAATTCCTCATTGACAAATGAGTGAAACGAACGAGAACTTAGCTGTAAGGTAAGAATTGCATAACAACTAGATAGTCCTCAGGTTATGAGGTGGTGCCAGTCGAGCTGCTTGAGTCTTCGGGCTTTGATGTAGCGGGAGGTCGTGCATGGTACTTCCTGATGTGAAAATTAACTTGACACACAAATTCAACCCTAATGTTGACAATTGTAGTATATATGCAAGTAGGGATCGTTCTAGACCGGGGATTAACTAGGGATGCTAATCTACTTAAAAGTGACTCAAAAACATAAAACTAGGCTTAAAAACAGAAAACTAGACTCTAGTGACTCAAAACAAGCTAAATAAACTCAAAACACACAAACTAAGTTGAATTAACTCAAAATAGGTTCTAGAAAGTGATTTGGACGAAAATTGAACTAAAAATACTCAAAAGACTCAATATGGCAGATTCTAACGAATTAAAACAAAACTAACACAAATAAGAACTAATGGGTTATTTGGACGAATTTTGACCTTAACTTGACTTTAAACACTAATAGAACTAAACTTAAACAGATTCTAACTAAGTTGAAACACTGAATATTAAAGGGGATTGATTTTGACGAAATTAACTAAACTAGGCAGATTGCAAAACTAAACAGATTAGACACTAAATTGATTGACTTGAATGGGTAAAGGCTAGTTAGATGATCCTTCTCCATACATGCACATATGAAACATAAATGGATTTCCAATTATTATCCCTTAAAACCATGAATGACAATGCCCAAATTAATTGTGAGAAGCACAAATTAACTTTTAGATTTTCCTAGTTTCATTGAATTGGATAGAATACGCATCGCAACCAAATTATCTTTCTCAGGTTCTCTATATGAAACGCATGATAGAGATACATATCAAAAGTCATTAAGTTTTATGAAAATCATAAGCATTGACAATGCATTCGTAATTATGAACTGTACTCTTGCCTAGAATTTGCTTAACACAATCATGACTAGTGACTTTTACTACTTGTGAATATAAGTTCATAACGATTAGGTGAAATTCCCTTATACTCCAACGTCCAATTCACGCATGACAACTAAGTATGCATCCTTAATCAACACACAAGAACAAGTTCTTAATAAATCAGTCAAGTAAATTGCATTCATAATTCAAGAAACAATAGCTGGAGGAAATCAATTCATATAAAACATATGTCCATGGCTTTGAATTCACCTCTAACTAAGAAAAACTTAGTTACACATGTTCATAACAATTGGAAAGAAAATTAAAATAAACATGGAAACGAAATGAGGGAAGAAAGAACTCTGAAAGTTTCCAATGGATTGAGGTGGCTTGCGGCATAGGTTCTCCTTCTCCCCAAAGTTGCGGCAAAGGTGAATTTTCTAAATATATGGTGTGTGGTGTGGTTGAATTAATGAATGGAAGGATGAATGGTTGTATGTGTAATGGGGAGAGATATGGCACAACTTAAAAAAAAAAAAAAAAAAAAAAAATATATATATATATATATATATATATAGTGCACGGCAAACCCTAGGGAATTAGAATTAGGTCTAAGGTTTGATAGAAATCAGGTTGGAGAAGGACTAGGGTGCACCAAAATCTAAAAGGAAAGGATTGCAGATTTTAGGGCTTTTAGAAGAGGGAGAGGCGCCATCTTTCTTAGGGTTCTAGAAACAATGTATTTTGTGGCAGAAATTAGGACTTCTAGAAGGGATAAAGGGTGCTGCATGTATTTAGGGACATATAGGGCTTTCTAGAAAGGGAATTATGGCAGATTTCTAGAAGAACAAGGGCTAAGGGGTGCGGCACCAATGTAGGAGAAGGATAAGATAAGGTGGTTTGGATAATGTTTCATGTTTCTTGCTCTTTCCTTATCTTCTTTGACTTAAACTTGTTTCTCCAGAGTTGTTGCATGTTGCTAGTCTCTTTTGACTCCAAATTCGTCATCCACCATGCTCCATGTGCAAGTTATCCATTCCATGCCCAAAGCTGCTCTAAAAGGCTCAAAATTGCATTTTCTTGCCAACTTTGTCATTAAGACCTACAAACACACAAAAATAGCTTAAAACACTATAATAAGTAGTAATTAGCTAACTAAATGCAAGGAAACAACATAACTAAGTAGCATAAATATGCTTCTACCACTACTTTTCGATCTCTTTATCGTTCATGGTGGCGGGGGTGTAATTTTGTTTGCTGCCTACTCTATTGATCTTGTACGGACTTTCCTAGATGAGATTCATCTTTTTGAGCCTTCTCTGCGGGCAGTGATGAAGGTTTTCCTTAACACTAGATCTCCGGGCTGGAATTGTCGGATTTTGGCTCTTTTGTTGTAGTTGGAGATGAGTTACTGCTGGTAGGCTGCGATTTTCTCCTTTGCCAGATCTAAGTTATGGCCATCTCCTTACTGTTCTATTCGTTGTTTGGCAGTTGAGTTCTGATACTTGGCATAATGACATTGGGTAGAATGATCGCTTCTGAACCAAATGCCAAATAGAAATAAGTCTCACCAGTGGCTCGTTGTTTGGTGGTATGATACGCCCATAGACATTCGGGAAATTCATCTGCCCATTTTCCCTTCTTGTCGGAGAGGGATTTCTTGAGGCAGTCGAGGATCGTTTGCTGGGATGCTTCGGCTTACCCATTGCCTTGAGGATATCTCGATGTGGACATGTGCTGCTTAATGCCATACTTTTGGAAGAACTTCGCCAAAGCTTTGCCTACGAATTGCAAGGTGTTGTCTGTGACGATAAATTGAGGAATGCCAAATCGACAAATGATGTTCCTCCGTATGAAGCACTATATGTCCGTCTGTGTCATGGTAGTTATGGGCTCTGCTTCTACCCATTTAGTGAAGTAATTGGTTGTCACGATTATCATGCCTTTGCCTCAAGTAGTGGGCGGTATTCGCCATACCAGGTCGTTTTCCTACTGTATGAATGGCCAAAGACTCGTTTGCAAGCGTAATTTACTGGTAGGCAATGCTGATACCGGCTTGTAGTGTTGGCAATAGTCGCACTTTTTACTAACTCCTTAGCGTCTTGGTGCATGGTAGGCCAGTAGTAGCTTGCGTTTAGAGCCTTCTGTGCTAAGGATTGGCCTCCGTAGTGATTTCAACAAACACCTTCATGGATTAAACTTAAAACTTTTAGGTCATCGGGAGGCACTAGGCTACGGAGATGTGGTCCAGTGTAGGATCTTCAGAGAAGAATGCCATTCCACATATAGTAGCATGCTGCCTTTATTTGATGCTTTCTAGACACCAATCCTTCCATGGGGAATGTGCCATTGACCAGGTAGTCTATAATGGAATCTTGCCAGTTTGGAGTTGTACTAACCTATGACACCTCGGCTGCTAGCTCTGCTTCTATGCTTGGCTTGTCTGGATACTTCATCGGAATAGAGCGTTTGAGTTGGTGGTCGAGGACGGAGCTTATGTCAGCTAGTGCGTCCACGTGAGCGTTGTTTGCCCTTGGAACTTGAGTGAGGGTGTAAGTCTGAAATACCTCAAGTAGTCTGGCAAATGATTAGTTAGGAATCAGAATGAATTGCGTACTTTTTCACCGCCAAGACTTTTGCCATTCGGAGGCCTGTTAGAAGGGCCTGGTACTCTGCTTCGTTATTAGATGCTTCAAGCCTAGAGTGATCGCTTGCTCAGGCATCGAAACTTCTGGGGTGACAACGACAATGCCTGCTTTCAAACCTTTGTAGTTAGATGCGTTGTCGACATGCAAATGCCAAAAGTCTTCATCGGGTGAAGCAGGCGCTGCTAGTGTGTGCTTGGCTACCTCTGGGGTGTCGTTGGGCCACTTTGTTGCGTCACCTAGGCTAGGCGTGAAGGCATAGTAGGGAGCTGTGGAGCTATCGTTAAGTTACCCTGCTGCGTTGTGAATGCATGGTAGGGAGCCATAGAGTTGGGCCCAAGTTACACGCAGCAGGCAGTGCTCAACTGTCAGTATTAGGCCACTCTAAAGTTGAATTATGGAGCAAGGGTTGGCTGGGACCGTGTGACACGTAGCAGGATGTGGTGTTCAACTGGTGATACATATTGCTCTTATGTAGAATCATTTGGGGTGATAAGGACAAAACTTGCTTCCAAGTATGTCCTTCTAGTGTTCGTTTGCCCTTAGCGTGCCTTTTGGGCCGAGTTGTTGCGTTTGTCAGAAAACTTTGCATCCACCAGTGTCTACGCCTTTATCATCGTGCGTTTGGATTGGGCAGAATAGTGCGTCAAAAGGATGTCTCCGTGCGTCTGAAGGTAAAACTTGAGCTTCCGGGTTGCAATAACTATCGCCAAAGTTCACTTTTGAATTTCAGGTAGCATCAAGGAGAGCTTTTGAACTGTGGAATACAAGTAGTCGGGCCCCCAGCTTTTCTCATATAATGGTAGAGCTTATTGCTGCTTTAGATACCATCAAACACATAAATAAGTCTTCCGCTGCTTCCGATTTAGATAGTAAGGAGGTGATGTTAGGTTCTCTTTCAAGTCCTTGCATCTAGATTGGCAAGCCTCGTCCCAAAAGCATGCTTCTCTGTCAGAGCAAAAGAGTCTGCCAGAGTTAGATAATTTTTCATGATCAATTTTTTGAACAGCAGGTGGTTTGCTGGAAGTCCTTTTTGGAAGGTTGCTCTAGCTATCGAGTCGTTGCATCCGACTATCTTTGCCTTCTCTGCTTTGAACCTCTTCATATAATCGTGAATCGATTCCTTTGGGTTCTTTTTGACGTTGAACAAGTGGTCAAACTTTTTCTTGATCGAGTGATAGGATGAATATTCTTTGGTAAAAACCAAAGAAAATTTGTTCAAACATCGGATGGATTGTGGCGGCAGGGTGTAGAACCAATCTTGCGCCTCGTGATGCGATATTTATACGCGCACAAATTAAACCCTCTTTTTGACAATTGTAGTATAAGTATAAGTAGGGATCGTTCTGGACCGGGGATTAGGAGGGATTGTTAATCACTTGGATTTGACTCAAAAACGTAAAAACACAATATAAAACACTATACTAGACTCAAAGAATGCAAAACTAAACTTTAAAACACTAAGACAAACCAAAGACTCAAAATGCTTTAAAAACACAAACTAAATTGATTTCTAACTAAATTGAACAATAAAGTAAAGGGGGATTGAGTTTTGGACGAAATTAAACTAAATGCACAGATTGTAAATTAAAGCAGAATGTAAATATGAATTTGTGATGGAATGAATGGAATGAAGGCTAGCTAAGGGGATGGAATGAATGGAATGAAGGCTAGCTAAGGGGTTCTTCTCCACACATGTTATACTTGCATACAAGATTGATTCTCAGTTGGTCTTTCGATAAATTATGAAACTCAACACTCCGGATTAATTAGGTCCGCTTAAATTAACCGTCAAGTTTTCCTTAAGTTAATGAATTGGATGGGTTTGCGCAACGCAATTCACAACATTCTCCAAAAGTCCTTTACGTGAACAGCACAATAAAGATACAATCAAAGATCATTAAGTATTATGAAAACTATAAGTGTTGACGAGGCATTCGTTACTATGATGAGCGTGAAACTCGTGCCAAGAATTCATTTAACGCGATTGTTTATAAGCAACCTCCACTACTTGTGAATATAAGTTCATAACGATTAGGTGAAAATCACTTATATTCTAGCGTCATATTTATGCATGAAAATTAAGCGCGCATTCTTAATAAACATTCATAAATAAGTTATCAATCAAACGGTTAAACAAATTGAATCCACAACTTATGAAATTCCAACGAAAGTTAATCAATTCATATTGCAAATATAAACATAGTTTCGAATCACCCCCTAGCTAAAGGGGGATTAGTTCCTCATACCTTTGAAATCAAAGAAACACCTAAACATTCCAACAACTCAAAACTTGAATTGTATGAACGTTTAAGCACTCTTCTCTTCCATTCCTTATACGTACAAAACAAAGAGAATTAAAATGAAACTTTGAAATCAAAGAAACACCTAAACATTCCAACAACTCAAAACTTGAATTGTATGAACGTTTAGGCACTCTTCTCTTCCTCATTATTGTAGCACAAGGTTTAAGGATAGGTTGGTTGGGGGGATGGAAGTGTGGAATGGAGTGGAAATGGAGAAGATGGAGAAGGGGAAGTGTTTGTGTATTACAATGGAAAATGAGATGATTTGGTGAATGGAATGAATGGGTATTTATAGGAAGAGAATGGGTGTTAATGGATGTTTGTTTAAGGTATTTGGTGGAAGGGAAAAGGTGTGGATGGTGGGAATTATGGTGGATGGATGGTTTAGTGGATGTAGTTTAGGGTTTATTTAGGTGAATGTGGATGCATGGTTTAGTGGATGTAAAGGATAATGGGATGGTGTGGAATTAAAAGCTAAAAAAATGGGATAATGGGCATTTAAGTGTGAATGGAATGGTGGGATGCACTAATGGAAATTATGGAATGGAATGGTGGGATGCACTAATTAGGAGGAAGAATTAGGGTGAAGGGCTTAATGCATGGATTTTGGGCCTAAAATGCCCCCCCTTGCATGGCAAGGGAAAGGACTTGGGCTAAAGCCCACGGCAATGGCTCTAAAATGGGCTAAGGTTAGGGTTTAGGTGCGGCATAGGCTTAGGGTCCACAAAGAGTTAGGGTTTAGGTCATCTAAAAGCCCAAAGCCAAGAATAGAAACTCATGATAATGGAAACCTCCAAGAATAGAAACTTCCAACTTTAGAAACTTTGGTTGCCAATTCCGACTTCTTTGCTCTTCACTTTCATTTCTTCATTTCTTGAACTCCTTTGACCTTCAACCACGTTCATTCCTCGTGCTCCATTTACATACACCACATTCCAGCTCAGTTTTGCTCCAAAAGCTCCAAATTGCATCATTTCATGTAATATGTCCTTTAAACCTGAAAACACATGAAAGTAGCTTAAAAGACTACTTTAAGGAAGAAAACATAACAAAAATGCATAAGAACTAGCTAACTAAGGCGCATAAATATGCTTCTATCACCTCGCCTTGTAAAGTGGTGGTGAATATCTTGCACATGAGATTGTCGTTGTTTCGATGGAGGATCATTGCTCTTCGGCAGTGCTTTAGGTGTCTCTTCGGCTTTTCATCCCTTTTGAAGGTTGTGAAATGTGGCATGTTGAACTTGCATGGAGGCTCTGCCTGCTCGATCTCATTCGTGAATGGTGGCTTGCTTATGTCGGTCATGTTTCATCGTAGTGCCTCGTTAATGACCTTGTTACGTTGGAAATCACATAATCGCTCGGTCAGGAGCCTTTCTATTTCTTCTTAAATTTACCTTTGTTGGGGGTAATAGAGCTCTCGGTTGCCCCCGATCATGACTTATTGGTCTAGGTTGCTCTTCTACGTGCTCAGCTCGTCTATGCCTTGGCTACGGTGCATGTGATTCGTTCCCATCAGGCGAGGGAATTCTTCACAGGCTGCTAGTTAAGCTTAAGCCTGACTGAACACTTCACTTAGAAGGTTGCTCATGTTGATTATCGGAGTGTGGCCCTAACCATGAATGTATGCTCGTACGTGGGCCTAGTCGAGAGTGCACACTTCTCTGCGTGCTAAGATGAGAGTATACGATATCCAATCGAGAGTGTACACTGCCCGAACACTCGGTTCGTGATTGCTTAAGTGACTGCTTGCCGGGACGCTGTTGGAGAGGTTTTTCGTTTGCCTTTGTCCTACTTCGGGACACCTCATCTAGGGCACATTGCATCTCAGTGCACTGTAAGAGCTGATTCACCAAGGTCGTCTACTGAGCGAGGGCGTTCGTCAATTCTATGACTTGTCGAGACAAGTGTTGTTCTTCATTTGGGTTGGAACAAATGCATCTCCTTAAGCAATGAAAGTGTGGTAGACTTTGGGTGCGAGATTTGAGTTGGGAAATGTCAAATTCAAGGAGAAATATGGTAGAAATGCCCCCGGTTCGATCATAGGTCCAGAAATTTGAAGTCGAAATGGTTGAACTAATCTTGGACCGATTTAGGCTGCTTGGAAGGTCACAGAAGCAGGCTGGGCCACAGGAGTGGGTTGCTCGGCGTGTGGCACACGCGGGTGCGAGGCTTGGGCTCGGCTTGGCAATGCTTTGGGTTTGCACGGCATCGTGCCAGCTCTGCTAAGGCTTGGGCCCTTGAAGGTTGACGTGGCACGGCTTGGGTTATGGCCTTAGAGCTGTGGGTTTTGCCAAAGGTGATTGCCGTGATGGTTGCCACGGTGGTGCTTCGTAGAGGTGCCACTCTGCTCACTGCCATGTTGAGCCTTGTAGATCGTTGTGGTCCTAATCCTTGAACGTTGGAATTTCCATTTGTTGAGGTTTCTGAATCTCTTGCCTTTGTACTTTTCTTTTACGTTTTATCAAAGAATTTTAAGAAATAAAAATTCTAAAAATAAGAATGTACGAAAAATCTACAAATAAGCAAAGAAACAAAAAACTTTAGATGCAAGAGTCTTCTACAAGTGTGTGACTTAACTCTCAATGAAAGCACCAATTTGTGGATGCAAATTTCTTCCTGCTTGTTCTTGGACAAAATTGCACCTACAAAACAAATAACACCTTTGGTTAAGGCCAAGAGCCTCACGCACTCACAATGAATTTTGGGGTTTTGGGGGGGCGGGGGGGGGGGGGGGGAGGAGCTTTGGCCGAAGAATCTCCGATGCCAAAGTTAGAATTTTGAGGGAAAAGTGTTTGGACAATTTAGAGAATTTAGCAAGAGTGCAGAATTCGGTTTTGGAGAAAATGAGGATGTTTATATAGGGGTGTGGCCGGCCCCTTTGGGAGGAGATAGACCTGCCACTTGGATGGTTTTTTGGCTGAGATCATGATTTGTAGATAATTAATAAATTAATTGAATAATAAATCCATTAATTAGCTAATTAATATAATTTGAAAGGAAAGATTTGGGGGTTACCTTGTGGAGAATATTTGATGAGGATGGATGAAATAGGTTCTAAATAAATACTTATTTTGGGCACTTTTGACTTGATTGAGGGATGGTTGTCCACTGCTCGCGCCTAGGAGTTCCGGTGTTCTTTGAGAGTAGTTTTGTCCTTTTTACCCTATAATCCACGTGTCACCTTCATATACTTCTTGATTATTTTTGGCTTCACAACTACTTATCATGATAAAATCTCAACTTTCTTCAGAGACTAATGTAAGGGATTACATTCTTTACATTTGTAACAATGACCTTGATGGCACATCTGCCTTGTCTTATTTCAAGCTTTAAGCTACTGCTATGAACATTCCGCAAGGTGATTGTCAAAATGTGCCGGATTAAATTATAAAATAAAATACCTGATTGTAATAATTTATGGCGATCTGTTAGAGAAATTAAGTTGTTGATTAGTGCTACGTAAATGATCCTTAGAATTTCTTGAATTCTAATAATTATCAAAATAAAATACCAGACTGTAATAATTCAGGTTATAGGCCATTACTACCTCGCCTGTCCACAACCCGAGTTAACTTTTGAGCACAAGCAAGCATGCTTACAGTGCCTTCCTCACAATTCTTGTGCAAGATCATATTGGTGGTCGCCAAGTTCTTCATCACAAGAAGTGGCTTGATGTTCCGCTATTGCCGGGAGCTCTTGTGGTTAACATTGGAGATCTTCTACAAGTGAGTGCCCATTCTTTATCTTCATCATCTTTTATATCTCTGTCCGCTCTGAATGTTATACATTTCTAAAAAAAAATTACTGCTGTGTAAATGATCGTTAGAATTTCTTGAATTACTGCTGTTGTTCTAAAAATTACTGCTGTTTTAGTTGGGAAAGCGTAGAGAGCTCTTTTGGAAGAAAAGAACAAAGAGTTGCTCCCCATTTGTAGGTAATCACTCACTTAAAGATTTGATATGTATTTTCATCTTTTCCATTTGTTCTTTGTTTGAGTGAGAGTTATTGGGGTTTTAGAGTTAAACTCTATTTGTAATCTCTATTTCGATTATTAATGGAATTTCCTCGCTGTTTTCGAACTGGATGTAGACTTAGGCCAAATCAATATAAATCTTGGTGTCACTTTGGATTGTTTGTCTTGTCATATTTTTCCATATTAGTTTTTGTTGACTTGTATAATATTTCCTTTAATTCTGGGATTCGTATAATTTTGGGTTTCCTAGTTTAGGTGATAGATTGCTTGTAATTATTCTTTCCTTATTGTAGTAGGATTGTACATGATTATATATACCCCAGAATGAGAAGAATACAATTATCACATTCAAAGCATTCTCTTCTTGGCACCAAAGCTAGGTTGTAAAAAAGGAAAGAAAAATTTTGAATCCTAACTGGGTTTGTGTTACCGAGTCATGCCATTGTTGTGCCTTCGACAAACAGTGAGCAACGAGAAGTTGTTGTTGTGTTCCATTTCTACCTCGAACTGTAGTGAGTGATGTGTTTTGTTGCTGCCCGAGTGTCCTTGCTGCTGCATAAGTCTATCACCCTTCGTGAAAGATGTTTGCCGAGAACAACCAACTTGTTCCCACCACTGCCCTGGTTGTGGTTCAGCTGAATAATTCAAGCTTCAACATTGGGATGGTTTTGGATGAGAAGAACTATGATTTATGGGTTTCTCTTATTTAAATTCATATCGCTGGAAGGAAGAAGATGGGATATCTTTGTGGGTTTATCAAGGCACTTGCAGAAGATGATCCCAAATATGATGATTGGTTCTCCGAAGATCAGAGAATTAAGAGTTGGCTTTTGTTGGCAATGAAGTCAGAAATCATGAAACAATATATTCAATTGTCAACTTCTAAAGAAATCTGGGATGCTCTTAAGATTGCCTATTTTGATGAGAATGATGAGGCTAGGATTTATTCATTGAATTAGAAAACTTCATGTCTCAGGCAGAATGGGTGGCCATTGGCTAGCTACTTGAGAGAATTGGCAAAGATTTTCCAGAAATTGGACCACTTTAACAAAATGGCCATGACATGTGAAAAAGATGTCATGATATTTCAGAAGACAATTGAGCGACAACAGTTGTATTTGTTTCTTGGTGGACTTGATGATGAGTTTGATCAGGTTTGAAGAAAAATACTACACAAAGACCCATCATTTAGACTTTAGGGTGCTTATGCGTACGTTCGTCATGAAGCGAATCACAAGGAAGGTATGAAGATGGAGGGCTAAAGCTCAGAACCGGTTGCAATGGTAGCAAAGGCTCACGGCTCCTTCAACCGAACCGACCAAGGTGGGTCTGAGAGTAAGACTAAGCAACCATGAACTGGCCAGCCAAGTCATGATCGTCCTCAGGGTAAATGTCCACATTGTGGCATGACTGGACACTCCAAGAGCTGGTGCTTCGAGCTGATTGGGTATCCCGAGAATTGGGATAAGACACGTGACCCTTGATTCAATAAAACTTGAGCTTCTGTTGCAGAAACCAAGGATGATTTGGAGGATGTAGCAAGCAAAGCATTAGCTCTGATTGCCGTGGCAGGTATCGATGGTAAGGCACTTAATGTTTCCACTTTTGTTATGAATAATACATAGATAATTGGTTCTAGAGCCACTGAACATATGACTTATGATTCAATACAGATTTTCTCTCTAAAAAACTCCACCTTCATTGAGGTTATTGTTGCTAACGGTGATGCCGCCCCAGTTCTTGGGGAAGGCACTGTTTCCTTTTCTGATACCATGAGACTTGATACTGTCCTTGTGGTTCCCTCTTTAAATTATAATTTATTGTCGGTTGCCCAAATAAACCTAACCTTACATTGTTTGGTGGTTTTTTGGCCTTATTTTTGTATATTTAAGGACATTTGGATGCGAAAGATGATTGGTTATGGTATTAGACGAGGGAAGCTATATTTTCTAGAGTTGAATTCTAGTAGCCGGGATTGCTCACTCAAGCACTGTTAGTGAATGGGACTCCAGCAGAGAATAATAAAGTGTCAAATGTATGGATGTGGCATCGTTGTCTTGGCCATGCTTCGTTTGGTTATTTGAATATGTTATTTCCTAGTTTGTTTATGAAAAACGATGTTTCTCAGTTTAAGTGTGATGTGTGTGAAATGGCTAAAAGCCATCGAACTTCTTTTCCTCCTTGTTTAAATAAGAGTTATGTTCCTTTTATGATTGTGCACTCGGATGTTTGGGGCCCTTCAAAAATCCCATCTCTTGGTGGAGCTCATTGGTTTGTCACCTTTATTGATAATTGTACAAGAATGACTTGGGTTACTTTGTTAAAATAAAAAGTGAAGTTAGTATGGCCTTTCAAAAATTTCACAAAATGGTTCCGGTCCAATATGATCTGAACATTCAGGTGGTCGCAGTGATAATGGAGGTGAGTATGTTAATACCGAGCTCCGCTCTTTCTTTGATATGTATTGTTCATCAAACTACATGTCCATATACCTTTCAGCAGAATGAGGTGGCTAAACGAAAAAATCGACATTTGTTAGAAATGGTTTGTGCATTTCTTATTGAGGCACGGTTTCCCTTGCATTATTGGGGGTGAGGCACTCGCATCCGCTGCCTACATTATTAATCGGCTTCCTTCTCGGGCTCTCGAGTTTCAAACACCATTTTAGACAATTAAGTCCCTATTCAATTACCTATCGGTTCCCAACCTCCCCCCTTGAGTCCTTGGATGCGTGGCTTTTGTCCACGTGCATTCCTCCCAACGACAAAGAAAACTTGAACCTCGAACTCTTCGATGTGTGTTTATGGGGTATGCTACTACTCAGAAGGGCTATCGTTGCTATCACCCTCCAACCAAGAAAATGTTTCTCTCCTAATGTCACTTTTCATGAAACAAAGATGTTTTTTGGTTTTTTTTGAGTCTTCATTTTAGGGGAATTTCAACGTGAAGAAGTTTGTTTGTTCGATTATGGAACCAAGCAGTAACCTACTGTGTAGTTACCCACAAACGAAGCATATGCAGATTGCACAGCAGCCTGCCGCCGAGCAACAGGCCATGGCACAACAGCCAACCATCGAGGAGATACCAACTGCATAGCAACCTAGTTCCAAGTAGGTTGTTGTTGTACAACAGCTTTTTGCCGAACCTGAGATGGTGGGTGACATAACTCCCTTGTAGCTAGATCCCACGGTTGTAGAAGAAGCAGTACATGCCGACTTGTCCCTTAATGATTCTCATAACCAATCGTCTTCTACGCTAGATGGGCCATCGCTCCGTAGTCTCCTGGAAAGAATTAATGGAGGTATCCCTAAACCCACTTATGAGGCAGACCCTAAGTGTAAAACTACATATTCAGTGAGCATACCAATCCATAACTTGAGAGTGAAGTACCCACTAAACAACTATGTGTCCACTTGTCACCTATCTGAATCAAATACATCATTTGTAAATCAATTGTCTACTGTATATATTCTTAACAGTGTGCAGGAAGCCTTCGCCGATCCTAGATGGAAAAAAGCAATTAATAAGGAACTAAGATCGCTGAAGAAGAATACTACATGGGAACTATCGGACTTGTCAGTGGGCAAGAAACCTGTGGGATATAAATGGGTCTATACAGTGAAATACAAACCCAATGGAGCAGTTGATCGGTTTAAAGCAAGACTAGTGGTAAAGGGGTGCACTCATAAATATGGCATAGATTACATGAACACTTTCGCGCCAGTAGCCAAGATCAATACTGTTCAAGTTCTATTACGCCTAATAGTGAACCTAGACTCACCACTTCAATAGTTCGATGTCAAAAATGCATTCCTACATGGAGATTTAACCAAAGAAATTTATATGGAGCTTCCACTAGGATGTATCAGAATGGACATGAACAAGGATAAGGTATGTAAGCTAAAGAAGTCATTGTATGGCTTGAAGTAGTCACTAAGAGCATGGTTTAGCAAGTTCACTAAATCAATGAAGGCATTTGGGTATAGACAAAGCAATTGGGATTACACTTTGTTCTTGAAACGGAAGAATAAGAAGATTACAACACTCATTGTATATGTGGATGACATGGAGGTTACAGAAAATGACCCAGTTGCGATGTCAGCATGTAAACTTGTAGCAACTCTGTTGGTTGAAGGAATGAAGTTGAGTATTGACTAGAATCAAGTACCAGTAGACAAAGGAAGATATCAGAGGTTAATTGGGATATTGATGTATTTGGCATATATGAGACCTGATCTTGCTCATGCCCTGAGTGTGGTCAGTTAATAAATGCATGATTCAAGAGAACAACATATAGGTGCGGTTATAAGAATATTGTGTTATTTGAAGGGAAGTCCAGGAAAATGAATTTTGTTTAAGAAGAATGAGAATTTCAGGATGAAAGGATATACCGATGCCGACTGGGCAGGATCAGTAGATGATCGACAATCGACATCATGATACTTCACCTTTGTTGGAGGCAATTTGGTAATATGAAGAAGTAAAAAGCAGAATGTCGTAGCTCGGTCGAGTGCATAAGTAGAATATATAGGCATGGCTCTTGGTATTTGTGAACTCTTGTGGCTTAAGTTTCTATTACAGGATTTGGGGGTTAACCATAGTCAGTTGATGAAGTTATTCTATGACAACAAAGCTGCAAGGGATATCGTTATAATCTGGTACAACATGATAGGACTAAGCATGTGGAGGTTGATAGGTTCTTCATTAAAGAAAAATTGGAAGGAAAAGTAGTTGAATTTTCTCCGATTAGGACCGAGGATCAAGTGGCAGATATACTTACAAAGGCCGGTTCTAGTGACAAGTTTTCAATGTTTTTGGACAAGTTGGGCATGTGTGACATATATGCACCAACTTGAGGGGGAATGTTAACTTGTATAATATTTCCTTTAATTCTGGGATTCTTATAATTTTGGGTTTCCGAGTTTAGGTGATAGATTGCTTGTAATTATTTTTTCCTTATTGGTGTAGACATGTAAATTTCATTGCATATAAATGATGCATCGCAAAGCTCCACGTGGCATATGACTCATCACAAATGGACAAGTCATCAATGACATGTGGCACAAATCAAGCAAAGGAAGTATAAAACTTCCCCAAAATTCAGCAATAACAGAGAATCCCCCTTAAATTAAGCTAGGGAATCCAAATTGATCCTAAAACTAGAAAGAAAGCTAAAGCATCTTCATAAAACAAGTAAGAACTGAAGATTGCTCACAAAATAGGCAACAAGATCCTTAAAGTCGGCCAAGGGAGTAAAGTGGCTGAAATTAAGATACAAAACATGCCTAAAATCATCCCAAAGGCAAGCCTTGAGAAGCCAATAAATACAAGGTCCTCCCATAAGCATAAAGGTGGAAATTTTTGCATTTAGAAGAACCTCTGCACAAATCTTTGAAGACTAATACGCTGCCAAAGCTCTCAACTAAAGCCGAAGCTTTCTTTCGACCAAAGCTGAAGCTTTCCCTTGAAGAATCAATAAGCGCTCGTGCCGATTCCTTCAAAACCTTGTTGCAAGCTATAAACTTGTAGCAATGTTCGTTTCAACTTCAAGTTGCCAAGACCCTTGAAGCAACAAAATCCCGCATCAAACACTACATTTGCCGCACTCTTGAGGTAAAGATCATCCACGCATTGTTTTTAAGCTCAAAACTTGAAGCAATCGTTCAACCGTTCAACCGTTCGTCCGAGATCAAGTCATCGTGACCCTTGGATCAACAATAAAGCATCTACATCAAATTTGAAGACCTAATCAGAGGAAAGTTGTAAATAGATATTGTAACCCACAAATTCAAATCAATACAAACCTACTTTGTACATGTGTTCTTGTTTCATTCGATACATAATTTTTGTATTTAGAATTGGCACTCCACACTTTGCATTTGCACTTTAAATTTTCTATATTTGGAAAGAAAAATACATTTGTGAGGAGTTTTAAATGAGATTTTTAGAGTGCAAATAACAGTTCTCGAATAAAAAATTCCATGACTTATCTTTGTTGTGTTTTCCACAAAAGCAGATTTTTCCTTGTGAATCAACTATTTTCTTGAACCTCATGCTTTATATTTTGATTAATTCATATCTAATTAATAAGGATATCGAGGATACATACATACATACATACATATATATATATATTTTGAATTAAACGATATTATTTACACTAAGAGGAGAGGGTGGGCAAAGCTTTAGAATGTACTGACAGTAATGTGATTCAAATATTTTTATACACACACTTAGACACAATTTCTTTTCTTCTCATTTGATAATTGTTTTCAAGGATCCGAACAATCTAATATTTTAATTCATAATTCACAAATCTTTTTTGTAAAAAATCCAACAAATTCAAAATTATTAAGACATTCATTTGTAATGAAAAATAAATAAAATATTACTGGAAATACTAAAATTCCTGTTATTTAATTTAACAATAAAAAGTTTAAATTTTCCACAGCGAAATCGTTAAAAAACGTTATATGTGGACCCTAAAAAATGTGCCCTCATTCTAATAATATGCGATAGGTCGTGGAATCATAATATGTTGGCTTACATTAAGTTTCCAGTTATAATTCATAATATAACATGCGGCCTACCAAATAAAGCCAAAAATCCCACGCATTTCGACTTCCGTTTCGACTGCAAATTTGGTTTAGCCGTCGGAGATGATGACAAAGAGTTGACCAATTTGTTTATGTGAAAACTCTCTAAATTTTTTATTAGCTTAAATATCAAATGGTCTATGTGTTATAGCTATTCGGCCTATTAGTCTTTGTGTTCCTTAACCCAAACACCAACCGTAGCCACACACGCTTGCAACTCGACGAAAGCGTCTCTAAATCCACCTCGACCCCACCTATTATTGTAGTCCCAAGTCAATTAACTCTAGCCACCTCTCATCGACTGTGTAATTGGCATTATCTTTTGGCCTTCTAATAAATAGGGTAATGCTAGTGAGATCAAATTTTCAAAACCAAATTTGCAAATCAAATGATGTAGTGGTTGATGATTGAATTATTATTTAAATGTTGATTAACGTGCTTATTTCCTATTAGTGACACTTCATTTGATTTAACAATTTGATCTCCCTTGTATTACCCTAATAAATATCACTATTCGTTCAACTTCAAACACTATAAAATGATATCCTCACGCCACTTACATACATTACCAAACCAGTTATCTGAATCAAATCTAGTCACACACAAAGATGGTATCTACCAAAACAAATTACGACCAGAAAAGTGAGGTAAAGGCTTTTGATGACACCAAAGAAGGAGTTAAAGGCCTCGTTGATGCGGGCATAACCGAGGTTCCTAGAATTTTTCATCAACCAACGGAGTCGGATATTGGGGATCGGGGAAGGTGTGGTTTAGCCCAAACTCCCTCTGATCTCCAATATCAAGAAATAATAACACGATAACATTTTGTTCAATTATAATATACCATGTATACCGTTTCTTATTTGTCTGTATTTCTACCCTCTCTAAATTGTATAATTTTTCTTGTGTTAAATTTGTTTCGATTTAGATTCCAGTTTGGGTTTTAAAATTGATTTTTTTATTTTTTATTTTTTTGATTTAGCACATATCAAATGATAGATTTAAGAGCATACAACACAAGGTACTGGCAAACTGTGTTGGCCCAAGGATATCTGTTGCGGGCTTCCTCTGTACAGGGATGCTACCGTTGACAAAACTATATGGACCAATCAAAGAGTTATTAGACAATCCTCTAGAGTACAGGTAGACAACTGTGAGGGATTTCTTTGTTGACTACAATAAAAAAGGCCTTGATGACACATCTGCCTTGTCGGATCTCAAGCTTTGAAGTTGGACACAGAGGATCAGTACTCAAATGAACATGAAAGTTTCTCTATTTACAATTTATAGCCGTACCATTTTTATTATTAGTTTTTTGTTTCAAAAATACTTATTACAATTATAAAAATAATTAAATAATAATTTAGATTTGACATATCAGGTGAAGAACAAAATAAAATTAAAAAAAAAATCAAATTGCCTCATAAGCCGTCGAATCTAAATATATGTTTAAAGTTTGATATCTTTGGAGATGGTCTAAGGTGTTTCTATTGTCGAAAAAAAAAAAAAATAAACTATCTTGTAAGGTGACTATTGAAATAGACCATACTAAATGATAGAATAAATACATATAGAGTGTAACATATGGTGGGTTGGATGAGATTATGCCTTAAGTATATATTGGATTAACAAAGACTTGTAAGACAGGACATGTAGCCCATGTATAAGGATAAGTTAAATAACCCACTCTATTATGTCAAGTTCTTTCCAGCTCACATTTTGACATAATAAATAACAAACGAGATACAAGTTCATTTTAATTAGTCCCAACCTGTCCCAACCGACCTCTCAAATAGGCCCTTAGGAGTATAGTGGAACTATTATTGGAAAAGATATTGTTTTGACCTAAATTTAGCAATCTCCATTTGGCGTTCCATGCTTAATCTACTAAGTAGTACGTGCTCATGTCAATCTACTACGTAGTTTGTGCCCTGATTTACTAAGTAATTTGTCCCCCCCCTCCCAATATTAGTTGCCCCTATCTATAAAGTAGCATGTGAAAAAAGGGTTAACGTTTCGGAGGCTTTGCGCCTATCTATAAGTAATTTGTCAGAGGCTTTGCGCAATGGGGATATTTGGTTGGGCAAGAAACATTTCGTTGGGCAAACATTTGGCACTAAGAAAAAAAAAAGTGTGTAGTGTGCGAAATCTTGCCCAACGAACCATAAGAGGTTTCGTTGCGCAAATGCTTAATTAGGTTTTAGGGTTTTCGTTCATTGGGTAAGTGGATATATACGTTGGGGCAAAGTGAGTGGCATGGTTGGCATATTAAATTCTTTTGATGATTTTTGCATTCTACGAAATTAGTTTCCATGATATAATTGTCAAACTTGTTTTTATATACTTCCAAATCTCATACACCAAAAATCACAAAAAATAAACGTTCAGAGATTAGATAACTGGACGAAATCATTCGACTGTTAGAGACCAAAAATCATGATTTAGTGGTCATTTTAACTTTGATTTGAATGATTTTTTACAAGTATACTACTAGACTCTAGAAGAATACAATTAACGAACTTGATCATCAATTTAAAATATTTACATTAATGGATACAACAAAAGTTTACTATGTTAAAAGTTATAGGAATTTTTTTTTCTTTGCCCGATGAATTAGATGGGTTCGTTGGGCCACCCTACCAATAGTCGTCGGCAAAATTACAAACTATGTCGAGAAAACTCTACAAATTACCTCCAAATGTTTCTCCAAAAATCAAATTTGCTCCTAGAAAAGGTTACCCGACAAATATTCCAAAATTTCGTCCGGAAAATATTATTTCCCACCAATTTGTTTCGTCAAAATTAAATATTCCAAGCAACTTTTGCTTGCTAAACTTTTAGGGTTTGCCCGATGAAATCTGAATATGTGAGAATTTGGTAAAATTGTAGAAATATGTGAAATTGTAGGAAAGTATATGAAAATTGGTAAAATTCTAGAAATATGTGAAATAGTTAATTTTTTTTTCTTTCACAAATGTCATCACACTTGACCACCAGTGGGCACCCATCTTCCTTTTCTTCTGGTCAAAGTGAGCGTTCGGCCCTCAGCACCACCCAGGTGGCTAGCGGCACCTAGGCGGCCACTTTTGAGTCAGCAATCGACCCTAGTAATTCTGGGCCATAGGGCAGAGTGGCCCGATTTGCTAGCGACCTCACAGCCACAAATGCCACGAACTTGTGGTAGCCCTAACCCAAGGCCACTGTGCAAAAAGTGGGAGACAAAGAACTCCCGACCGGACCTAAGAGAAAAATCTAAGGGATCTGTACAAGGTTGGCGAGCAATCAGATCACCCGGGTATCATAGTTCTGAATCCTAGTTATTTGTAACCCTAATCATCTGCGAGCGAGCGATAAAATGAACATCTTGTTGACGTTTATGATGCAGAAGAAGGATGAGTACCTCCCCAACCATTGCCATCAGCAATCGAATGTGCATATGGGAAAGCTGACACCTTATCCAAAGGTCTCTCTACAGTTGCTGATGGATGGGTTTGGGCGACGGAAAGGCAAGAAAGTTTGCAATGTAGGAACTGGTTGGGTTCGGGACCTCAAAGGGTCTTCTTCTTATGAAAGGATTGTGATCGTTGGGCCTCATACATAGAGCAACCTACTTGGATACCATGAAAAAATTGAGGTTTCACTATGAAACCAATTGGTAATATAAAAAGTAGCCCAACCTCTTATAATCCCTTGCAAGACTTCTCCTGTCACCGATGTAGAATTCTTTTACCTTCACATCCTCACATGGCTACTCTTTATATTATCAATTGTTTTTATCCTAGAACGTCAACTTTCTTTAGAGATTAATGTAAGGGATTACATTTTTTATGTCCGTAACAATGACCTTGATAGCACATCTACCTCCATCGTCTCGTTTCAAGCTTTGAACTATTGCTATGAACATTCTATAAGGTGATTGTTAAAATCTGCCGTATTAAATTATAAAATAAATACCTGATTGTAATAATTTATGGTGATTTGTTAGAGAAATGTTATTAAATTGTTATTAGTGCTATGTAAATGATCGTTAGAATTTCCTAATAATTATAAAACACAAAGACTGTAATAATTCAGGTTATAGGCCACGGCGAATAGGTCTCCAGATCTACCTCGACTCCACTTATCGTTAGAGTACCAAGAAAATTACCTGGTCATTTCCCCTTCGACTGTGTAATGGATTAACAGATTGCAATTGAGAGCCATATTTACCCTTTTTCTTTATTTAAATTTAAATTACAAAAAAAATAAAAATTAATGAGAAATAACATATATAATAGATACATTTTCAATCTAAAAACTTATTAAGGTTGTCACATAAAAAAAAGCGGGGGCGGGGGTGGGGCCCAGGGGGGGGCTATGGGGGCGGAATTTTAATTTAAACTATTTATTTTTAATTTTTAATTTAAAATATTTATTTTTAATTTTTATTATTGTACGTAAGATCTATTACTTATAAGTGACGAAAGTACTGATTGACAAATATTTTAAATTTAATAGATAAATTTATAAATAAGTTTATAATAATTTATGAATTTTGAACAAGATTGCATGGAATGTCCTTAATTGGCTAACATAGATAAACACGAAGATTAAATTGGTCAAATTAAAACACATGGAGACTAAATCGGCCAAATGGCTGTAATGGCTATAACACAAAGACCATTTTGACATTTAAGCCTTTTTTATTTGTTTTGGCTGCAATAGTACCTATGATTTAGTGGTAAGAGTTTTATATATGTAATACCTGACAGTTGTAAAAATTAATTAAATCTAAATGCTATATCTATCTTTTAATTTTTCGGACTAGACAATGGTTCATACCATGTGATTCTATAAAAACTTGTAGTGCCCGTAGCGACCGCGATGAAAAATTGTTTACAATTGGGTCAAACGTATTAGTTACTGAATCAAGATGATTAGTACTGATGGCATTGTTCTAACCTACTTTTAGTTTACAAATTGTTGATGTTCATTGCCAATCAATTCAAAAATTTTATTTGAATTATCTTTTGGCTTTATATATAATAATATCGCTACTCGTCCAACTTCAACCATTATAAAATGATCTCCTCGGGCCACTTACATACATTAACAAACCAGTTATCTTACAAATCCAGTCCCACACAAAGATGGTAGCTACCAACACAAATTACGACCGGAAAAGTGAAGTAAAAGCTTTTGATGAGACCAAAGAAGGAGTTAAAGGCCTCGTTGATGCGGGCATAACTGAGGTTCCTAGAATTTTTCATCGACCACCGGAGTCGGATGATCACTACCACATCAACAATTCCAGCTCTGATTCAGAAGCCACCCAGTTTAGCATCCCAGTCATAGACCTTCAAGGCCTAGATCGACTTGATAGTCCAACTAAACGCAAGGAGATTGTTGCGAAAGTCGGAGAGGCGTCAGAGACTTGGGGCTTTTTTCAAATTATCAACCATGGAATACCTGTTGGTGTTCTGGAGGAGATAAAGGATGGGGTACGAGGGTTTTTCGAGCTAGACACTCAAGTGAAGAAGGAGCTTTATACTCGTGATCCCTTTAAACCTCTGATCTACAATAGCAACTTTGATCTTTACAGTGCACCGGTGACTAATTGGAGAGATACTTTTATGTGTTATGTGGCTCCTAATCCTACTAAGCCAGAAGACTTGCCACAAGTATGCAGGTATGTGACAAGATAGTTCATAATTCTCTGCAATCAGTGGTAAACTTTTAAATTATATCTTGGTCATGATTAATTGATTTGATGACTTGATCATGTATTTACTTTGGTGCTCATGGAGTTGCATACTTTTACCAGTATAACATAGGCATGTGGTCCAATCTTTCGGCCAACACTTGGAATCCATTTTCAAAGGCAAAGGCCTAAATTTATTGGACATAAAGCAGGGTTGGAATTGGTCTTATTGAATACAACAAAATTTAGAATCTGAAAAGTATAAAGGTACATATATAAGCCGGTTAACTCACCATATTGGTTAAATTTCTATATTAATTTCAACTTGCAGAGACATACTGGTTGAATATTCGATGCAAGTGATGAAGTTGGGCAGGTTATTGTTCGAGTTGTTATCGGAGGCTCTTGGCCTTAAGCCAAGTCACATGAATGACATAGATTGCAGTGAGGGGCTTGTGATTCTAGGCCATTACTATCCTCCTTGTCCACAGCCAGAGTTGACTATAGGCACAAGCAGTCATGCTGACAATGACTTCCTCACAATCCTTCTGCAAGATCATATTGGAGGTCTTCAAGTTCTTCATCAGAGCAAGTGGGTTGATGTTCCCCTTGTGCCTGGTGCACTTGTGGTTAACATTGGAGATCTTCTACAGGCAAGTATAAAATAATCATATATATATATATTGTTATTGGATAAACGAGTCATTGTTGTATACATGTTGTAATTGAAGATGTTTATTTTCTACTCACCAATTAATAGAAGGTGCATAATATGAAAATCTTAATTGTTATCAAAACCTTTGACTTGTTCACTTCGTACATAATTTACTAAATGATCTACAAAATAATCGGCACTATCACTATTATCTGGTGATATTTTTCTATATTTGTATGTGAATGTCAAGTTTGATTCATTGTGTGGTTTAGCCCATATACGTACCCTGATCTCTAGAGTTGAGTAATAATAACTCCATAACATTTCTGTTTCTTCTATCATGTATGATATATTATCGTGTCTTATTTGTTTATATTTATGCCGTCTCTAAACTTGGTAATCTTTCTTGTGTCAAATTGTTCGAATTAGATTCCAATTGGGTTTTAAAATTGATTTTTTTTTTGGGGGTTTCAGCTCATATCAAACGATAGATTCAAGAGCATACAACACAGGGTACTGGCAAACCGTGTAGGACCAAGGATATCTGTTGCGAGCTTCTTCTGCACAGGGATGTTGCCGTTGACAAAACTCTATGGACCAATTAAGGAGTTATTATCAGAAGACAATCCTCCAAAATACAAGGAGACAACTGTGAGGGACTATGTTGCTTACTTCAACAACAAAGGCCTTGATGGTACCTCTGCCTTGTCGAATTTCAAGCTTTGAAGTTGGACATAGATGATCAGAACTCATATGAACTTGAAAGTTTCTCTACTTATATTCTATAGCCTTACCACAAGGTTATTTATCTATCTTGTAAGGTGATTGTTGGAATATGCTATACTAAATGATAGAATAAGTCTCCATGTGGTGTTCCGTGTTTAATCTACTAAGTACTACGAGTGGGGTAATCAGTAATGTACTTAGTCCGTGACCTGAACTACGAATCATTTGTGCCTCCGACCTACTAATCATCTGCCCATATCGATAAAGTAGTATGTGCACCAGATCATCAAGTTTTATATAGAGAAATGCTAAGGAGAGACTCTCAAGCATGATTCTCTGCTATTTCAAAATTTAACGTCAATTTTTATGTTAATATTATAAAATATTATGAAAAAAAATATGAGGTGATAGAGTTTAAAAAAAATCCCACTTTTTGTTTTTTTTGATAGAAGAAAGCTTTATTAAAGCGACAGGGCCTATCCTGAATGTTTTGGTGCTTGGGGCGAAAGCTCAAAGTGTTTTTTTTTTATTTTTCAATATAGTAAAAAAAAAGATTAAAAAATGACTATAACCTGCTACTCAGTACTACAGTTTGATGATATTTCTTTTCATTTGGAAGTGAGAGGTCTTAGATTCAAATCTTGTAGATGACGAATTCAATACCGAATTAGGCTGCACACTGTGTGACTTTGCCGAACTCTCCCTCCCCTTCATGTAAAAATATTGATGTCCTCAAAAAATAAAAATAAAAATAAAAATATAAAAGACTATAACTCAAACGAGGGTGAAGGCTAGTGCAATGCACTTGTACGGGCCAATGCACCCCCAATCCGCGTGCAATTTCCTTGATAAAGTTACAGTTGAGTACTCGGACTCCAATACTTTCCAATCCTGGGTTTAAATATTTCTCAAGAATACTCGACCCACCTGCAAAACACCAAACTAGCTTTTCTTATTTAACACGTAATGTGAAAGTGATAATGCCGAAACGAAACAAACCCCGAAGATAATATAATGTCAATTGACCTAAGTTTAAATGTGCAACAGAGTTACAAAGGTTGCTTTAACTAAAAGAAGAAGAATAAAAAAAGTATATAGACACCATTAAAACACGAAGAAGAAAAAACTCATCTACGCACTTATTCTTTCTCAAGGGTGTACCTATGGATCAGAAAGACTGTTTTCTGCTTATATATTGATGCCAAATTTAGCACTATTTCGGATAAGATTGTTCGTCCACAGAATCGGAGGAGAGGGGTGGTTTTACACAATCTGAGGAGAGGGATTTGGGCGTTTGGTCAGCGGTATTGCCGGATTGGGAGTCGAGACTCTCAAATCAGACGGGAGGAGAGGAATTTTGCAGATGCAGACTTGCAGTCGACACTGGGCGATCTGGTGTCGCGAAGAAGAGAGGCCCTTGGTTTAGAGTTTCTGCTCACACGGCCGTGTCTAATATTATTTGTTTGCATAAATATGTTGCATTCTTCCAACCTCAATATCTATGAAGTAATCTCTTTACAAAAATATATACTTGTCTAAAGATGAAATTAATCGTATCGAATTTGGTAACCACTGAACCAAGATGGTAGCCACCAGCACTACAAAAGAAGCTCCTATTGAAAATTGATTGTTTGATAATTTGATGATCTTTACAGACTCATACGTGAGTTTCTTTTATACAAGAAAAGGGAAAACACAATCCTATATCTAAGCCTAGGAAAAAGCAAGTGTGTAGTTTACATTGCTACAAAAAGGAAATATAATGTGCACAATCAATTAAAGCATGATACAGGGAGAATAGGAGATCAAATCTTCAACTGACTTTACTCCTTCTCTCAATCCCTCTCAAGTTGGAATGTATGTTAATGATTATCAACTTGCTAAGTAAAGCCGAAAATTGAGAAGAACTCAAGGCTTTAGTAAAAGTATCAGCTAGCTCATCCAAAGTTGATATGTGTGATGTTTTAATCATGCCTTCTTGAATCTTCTTTCAAACCAAATAACAATGAATTTCTATATGCTTTGTTCTCTCATGAAAAATTGAATATTAAGTAATGTGTAGGGCAGCTTGATTGTCACAATACAATGTGATGGGATGTGTGAGCTTGATTCCGAAATCTGCCAAATGCATTTTAAGTTTTTAACCATGTAATTTCACAACGTGTCATAGCCATGGACCGATATTTTGCTCCTATTGAAGATTGCGACACTTTTGTTTGTTTCTTAGTTTTCCAAGACACTAATGAACTCGCTTTCCAGTGGTAGAACTTCCAGTGTCTCAGCACCTTGCCCAATTCCCATCACAAAAAGCATTCAACTGTAGCAGGCTCACCACCAAAAGAAATATACCTTGACCAGGCACGTGCTTAATGTAATGCAAAATTCTATGAGCTGTTTTCATATGTGGTATCCTTGGCTTGTCCATGAATTGGCTCAAGATATGTACAACATACGTGTGACGAATTTTCAAGCGTGACACGTGAATATCACAAATCAGGTGACGTATAGTACATGTGGCTGTTGGGCTTCATACATAGGACAACCTGCTCTAATACTATGAAGAAGGTTGAGGGAGCATTTTTGCTCATCACCAGAACTATGGTGTATGCTCACCATACACCTAATCATTTGCCATGTGTCCTTTCACTTAACTCTAGTTAACTTTCACATTAAATAATTAGGTGTATGATGAGTATACACCAAAGTTTAGGGTGGTGAGCAAAAATGCTCCCGAAAATGAAGTTCCACTATAAAACCTATTGGCAATATAGGGAGTAGCCCAACTTCTTATAATTTTTTGCAAGGTTTCTTTTTTCATCATTGTGAGACCTTCACATCTTCACAGGGCTTCTCCCTTGATTTAACGGTTCGGTTTTGGTTTGATTTGGTTTTTTGAGGGGTTGAGCAAAATGGCTTGTGCAAGAGAAATTTGCAAGGGTAGGTAAACAATACTGAGCATCAGAAATTATGAAATGTTGTATGGCCAATTTGCGTAGATATGCATCGTCAGCCCTAAGCTGATCCTTTTTGTAGTTTTATCATACAATTGTAACTGGACATCACCTTCATATCCTTTTTGTGACCAAAACGGCTTGTGCAAGAGAAATCTGCGTAGTTTTTGTAATTGGCCATACAATTGCATATCCACGATATATGCAAGAAGGTGATGTACCTGAACTCTGATCCTTTTAACAGACAATTGCATCCTTTTAGGGTAAGGGATTATTCGGTTTGGTTCAGTTGGTTTCAGTTTTCAAACCATCCCACGCACTTCGACTTCCGTTTTGACTGCAAATTTGGTTTGGCATTAGAATGACGAGAAAGAGTTGACCAATTTGTTTATGTGAAAGCTCAGCTAAATTTTTTATCAATTTCATCACCAAATACATCCTAACATTTTGAACTGATAAGGATATAGATGTTTTCAGTGATTGAAATGTCTACCGGGGGTGTATCAAGTAGCATTTTGTGATATTATTTTTGAATTCACTACAATGTTACCTACCACTATTTTATATAGCAAAATTTCATGGTTGGAATGATTTACTAAAGGGTCACTTTGGATGAGGTCCGTGTTTATCAACGTTCTTTCACTGAAACCTTGTTGATTTTTAGTTTTTGATTGAAGTCTCTGAAATTAATGCAATAATGCATTTCTATGTAGGTTATTATAATTTTTAAATTAAAATTTGTTGTGGCCTATATTTAACTGACGGTTGCATCATAGAGAGAAAGAGAGTGGAGGATGGATTTGAGGAATTGTGTGTTAATTCCCCAGTCCTTGTGCCTTTATTTATACTAATAAAGAAGAGAGAAACTTGCTTTCCAAGTAATACAAAGTCTATTAGGAAATATCTTCTAGATTTCAAAGGATTCCTAATCTAATTCTACTTAGGATTTACACAATCACAATATGTATTAGAACATAAGTCACAACACTCCCCCCTTGAGTGTACAAATACTCAAGTAGATGGAGCATCAGATCTTCAGGCAAATGTAGAAGCAGTTGATGAAGTCGTCTCGTCTAGTGGGCTCAAGTAGCGAATGCGAGTCTCAAAACAAACAAAAGAATGCATGGGTGGTAAAACTCACAAAACCTTGCTATGGCAAAACCTAAGGTGGGACAAAAGCCCATAGCTAAAAGAGAAAAGTGAGAAGTTGCATTAAGTCAAAAATATACGTCTTTGGGACACAAGTAGAACGTACACATAGGTATGACCAACTCAGGATGGGTGCCTTGTCAAAACCTAGTCAGGTAGTAAAAACCCAATGGGAAAAATGCTCCTAAGCATAGGGAAAAAAAAGTACATTCAAGTCAAGTGAGTATACTTCTGGATACTCCCACTGAGTTTGACAGAACTTCCAAAAGAAATTACAAGCATCGCAAATGAGAAAGTTACTCATACCAATTCCTTGAACAAGCTTCTGGAAGGTAGACTTTAGCAGTGACTTCGTGTAGAGGTCGGTAAGGTTGTTTGGGATCGGACAGCCTGACTTCAATCTTTTGATGCTTATGCTGATGTAGACATAATATGCTTGGCGCTGACTTGTTGGATGTATCATGATATGGTCGACACATACGGCATTGTCTTTATGGATCGTTATTGGGACTTAATGATAAATGAAAATTGCAAGGAGTTCTAATATGCTCAACAAGAGTTCTCGACCACATCTCTCACGTGATGAGATACAGTGAATCTAAGAATGATTCAAAGGTTTCACAACTAAAGGTCTATATCATTGTTCTCCAAGATATTGCAGTGTTCCTTAATGGTAAGGACATAACCATTCGGGAATGTAACTTGTGCAGTCAAATAGATAGTTTGATTCAATTAATCCCACAAGGTAGGCATCATTTCGAAGATCAAGGGGGTGTGATCTATTCTAAGATGCATAGGGATAGATAAACTCAAATCCATAGTAACGTAAAGAGCCTTTAACACCAAATTTGGTGGTGGTGTGCAGGCCCAGTATTGCTTTATGCCAAAAGATTATCAGCACAAAAGATGTCTGATCTATTGCATTGAGTTAAGTACAACAAATGCCAATTGTACTTAGATATGCTTGCCTCACATTCCAATATGGAACCTTATGCTCCATAATCTCCATAAAGGTCTCATTTGCATCTAGCGTCTAGACAATCAGGGTATACTTAGACATAACACCTTCTGGGTTTAGTTCGACTGGTGGACCATAATACAATTAGAACTAGCTCAAAACTTCAGGTCAAGGTAATGTCGAGTTTTCCTGAGATCATTCCTCTTAAGGTCCGACTTTAGGTGTGAGTCAATTTTCTCAACTCTAGCCATTTCAGATTTTGTACACACAAAGGCATATATCCCTAACTGATCAAATATTCATTTAGATGGATATACCATATCCACCCGGATAGTTCTGCATCCGCAAAATGAAGGCCTCATCAGAACCGAGAGGGTGTTCTTGTGTTCTAGAACTATTTGAATTAGTATATCTCAATCATTTGGAAACTCCATGTAGGTTTCGTATCATGATCCCAAAGATAATAAAGCCACGTTTGTAATGCTGCAATCAATCACAGGGTGTATGAGAAAAGCCTTGCGCCACAAGGCGTCATTCACACTATTTCATTCATATCATTCGTCATGGATTAATTTTTCTAGATAACTAATTAGTTTTACATTGACACTAATCAATGTAACATGGTTCGTTATCGTCACTTTTCATTTATGTTAGTAGTTACCATATAAATGAAACATTATATATGATAATCTCATTCCAATTCCATATCTCATCCAAACCAACATACTAGACCAAGACTTTCATATCTCGGGAGTAATCCAGACTTAATCTCATGAGATAGAAAATATTGAGACAACGATCGAGGGGTGAATTCGTTCGTGCCATGTTCCTCGACTTTCGGGGAGGTAAATCCTTTGAACTGAGTAATCTGCCACCCTTATGGTGCAAGACAGATAAATTGGTTAGTCTCCAATGTACAAGGGTTAACCACAATAGTGGCGTTCTTGTTTTCAGGGACGAAGGTCCGTCGTACATTTGGTACATTCATCTTTGCAGGCACTTTTGCAGCTGGTATATGCAGTGTTCTAAAAATTGGTCTAAAAGGTGCCTAGGCACCCAACGGTACCCAACCGTCGCGATTTCCTCCTAATCAGTCACAAAATTGGAAATCATCTTAAACGGACGCCAGGGCGGAGCTGGACGGGGCTAGGCGAGACTGAGCGGGGCTGGACGAGAGCTGGGCGGGTGTATTTGAAGACACTAAAATCTGAAGAAGAAAAAAATTGCTGAGATCCCATCAGTTTTTAATTGCATGCTTTTTGTAAGCCGGTCCTACCACTTCTAAACAATACGTTTTCTTTTAAGATGGTCCTACCATCTTCTTTTTACTAAATTTTATATGTTATTTTAGTAGGAAAGAAAGCAAACATTTGACATAACAAGTGGGAACATTGTAGCGAGCGGGAATTGGATCCTATTTGAGGCAAATCCTTGGGTTCCTCCTGACCCAATAACACAGGCCGTTGGATTTTGACCCAACGGCTACAAACAGGGGGACCCCTCTAAAGTTATAACAATTGTAGCCGTTGGATCAAAATCCAACAGCCCATGTTAGTAGGTCAGGAGGATCCTGATGCTTTGCCTTAGAGAGGATCCAATTCTGTAGCCAGGGGAAGCACTTTAACCCATCATCATTTTTTACTTTTTTTTATCTTTTTTGTAGTGTTTTATAATTCTCTCTTATTTTGACCACAAAATGTTATAATATTATACCTATACAAAAACCCAACACAAAAACATTGGTCATTAACAGTAAACGGACTAAAATACCCTTCAATTCCTTTGTTATCAGCCAAAGTTGCCTCCTTTATATCTCACAAAGCAGTGCTGCAATTCTCACAAGGTATATTTAGAAAGAAAAAAAAATATTGATTTAACTAGTAATGTTAATATTTTTTTTCTTGATTTTCTTATGAATTTGAATTTTTATGTTTTGGATTTGACTAAAATTCTTGAATTTTATCAGTAAATTAGTGTTTCTTTCTCGATTTCTTATGAAATTTTCAATTTTGACTAATGGGTTTATTTAAAATTTTGTGTTCTCTATGAGTGATGCAAAGTGGTTGTGCTTCATGTTGTAGTAACCTTGGGTGGGTAATTGACTTGATCTTCCATTGTTCAGATATGTTATCTTTGATGTTTGAAATTTTAGGGTTCAATATTTAAGAGCCATTTATGAAATTTTTAGTTCATGGACTTAATTAATATTCAATATTTTGCATTTCCCTACTGATTGTTGAATCTTTGATGTTCTAATTCCAGGTGAACATTTAACAGATTTATCAGGAACAAGTCAACAAAATAATTTTGTTGAATGCCTTACATATATGGACTTTTGAAATGCTTGATATGTTGCTCGTATGGAATGCCTATAGTGAAGAGTGGCATTATATTGGGACTACAGTCAATTCAGTTGGACTGTTTTCTAGTTAGCCTACTTGAGCATTTTCATTTTTTACGCTGAAAGAGCTCTTAAGGTAATCTACCTGCGTCTCTTCTTATTAAGGTACCTTTTACAACTCTGCATTACTGACTATTTGTTGTTGTTTAAAATGTTTATTACAGATGAGGATGTTGACATTGTTAATTAATTGCAGTTTTTGTTCTATTTGTGTCCATTGTCTTTGTCAACTTAAGTTTTTGGGCTACAATGGGAGGCAATTATGCTTGTCATCATAACTTTGTGTCGAATGATCCTCATTCAAATTGTTCTTAGATGGTTGAATTTGTTCTCACTCATGTCTTCTTTTCTTTTTTTTCAAAATTTGGTGATCATAACAAAAAGTGATGAGTTTATGTGCTTGTAAACACGAAAAATTTGTAACGAATGAAACGAGAACACCTGTACAAAGTAGATTTGTATTGATTTGAATTTGTAGCGTTACAATCTCTATTTACAATTTTCCTTTGATTTAGTCTTCAAATTTGATGCAGATGCGTAGGTTGTTGATTCAAGAGTTGCGATGACTTGATCTCAGACAAACGATTAAACGATTACTTCAAGTTTTGAGCTTGAAACAATATGTGGATAGTCTTCACCTCAGGTTTTGGGTTGCGGCAAAGGGAGTGTTGATGTAGAATTTCGTTGATTCAAAGGTCTTGACGACTTGATCTTGGAATAAACGTCGTTACAAGTTTTGAGCTTGCAAGCAAAGTCTTGAAGGAATTGTTTCGGCTTTGGTTGTGAGTTCTTCAAAGAGAGCTTTGGCAATGTATTAATCTTGAAAGATTTGTGCAGAGGTTCTTTTGAATGTAGGATTTTTGGCCCCTTTAAGTGTCTTGGATCCTTGTATTTATAGACATCCAAAGCCATGCCTTTGGGTGGATTTAGGCTTGATTTGTGTCTTGATTCATCCATGGGAGAATTTAGGCATGTTTTGTGTCTTAATCTCAGCCACTTTCCCTTGCTTGGCCGAATTATAGGGCTTGTTGCTTATTTTGTGAGTAATCTTCAATTTTTGCTTGTTTAATGAAGATGCCTTAGCTTTCTTTTTGGTTTTGGGAGCAATTTGGCCCCCTTAACGATTTTGAGGAGATTTCTTCCCCTTTGCCGAATTTTAGGAATGCTTTTGAGCTTCCTTTACTTGATTTGTGTCATATGTCATTGATGACTTGTCTATTTGTGATGAGCCTAATTGGTTTTTTTTTTTTTTTTTTTTTTTTTGTAGACGTCTTTGACGTAGAAAAAGGATGAGTACCTCTCAACCTTTCTCATCAGCAATCGAACGTGCATATGGGAAAGTTGACACCTAATCGAGAGATGTCTATACAGTTGTTGATGGATGGTGTTGAGTAACGGAAAGGCAAGAAAGTCCGTAGTCTAGGAACGGGTCGTGTTTGGGACCTCGAGGGGTCTTCTTCTTCATCTAGTATGCCAAAGAGAAAAAGATGAGCGTCAAAAAGAAAAGACAGGGCACCTGAGAGAAGAAGCCGTACATGAGCAAGAAGCTGCTACTCGCAACCAAGCCCCCGAGCGATCTTCAGATGTCATTCCCCAGCCACCTCAGTAGCCACTCGAGTAGTTTAGTGTTTTTTTTATTTTTTTTTAACATAATTGTACAAATAATTTTATTTTGAATATAATTAAACTTTTTTATTTTTAAGTTGCATTAATTTTAGCTTTTTAAATTAATACATTTGTAATTGAATAAATTTTTTATACTAAAATTGTTTTATTACCGATTTTTTTTTTAAAAAAAAAAGTTAAAAAGGTTAGCCCGATGAATTTATTTGTGGATCAAACTTTATTTTATTTATTTTATTTTGGTTTTAAACAATTGCTCAACGAAATTTCGTTGCGTCAAAGTTTAATAGTTTTGAATTTGGTGTGGGGTGACGAAACGATGTCGTCGTATAAGATATTTTCGTTGTGTAAAAACGGTCAACATACTTTTACCCGACAACTTCTTTTGTTGGGCAAACTCAATTTCGCATGACGAATGACTACTTTTCGTTGGGTAGGACTTCAAGTGAGGGTTTTGCACGACCAATTTTTCCCGACGAACTTCTATTGGCAAAAGTTTCAAGCGATGAAACCTCCTTTGACCCAACAAAAATTTTCCGTCCAACAAGGTGATTATTTTTTTTTTTTAAGTGAAAGTTGAAGTCTTGATCAATTGATTAGGATCCAACTAAACCTAATTTTGAAATATTGAACTAAAATATCACATGCCCGTGTCTAATATTATTTGTCTGAACTCTAAATAGTTAACCCAAAATGAATATTAACTTACATAAATATGATGCATTCTTCCAACTTCACTATCTATAATGATGCATTCTTCCAGAATTAATCATATTGAATCTGATAACCACTAAACCAGCAAAACGATACCTACCAGCACTACAAATGAAGTTCCAACAAATTATCATAGACCAAGTGTAAGTAAAATTTTTTATGAAACAAAGGAAGGTGTTAAAGGGCTCGTTGACGCCGGGATAGCCCAAGTCCCTCGGATTTTTCACCAAGCACCCGAACCAGGCGATCAGTACTCCATAAACAGTACCATCTCCGATGCAGAAATCAGCCAGTTTAGCATTCTAATCATATACAGTCAAGGCCTTGAACTTGACAGTCCGTTTAACTAACCGCAAGGAGATTGTTGCCAAAGTAGGAAAGGCATCAGAGGCTTGGGGCTTCTTTCAAATTGTCAATCATAAAATACCTATTGGTGTTCTGGAGGAGATGAAGGATGGAGTACATGGGTTTTTTTGGGCAAGGTGACCAACTGAAGAAAGAGCTTATTCTAGGGATTACTTCAGACCTCTACTGTGCAAAAGCAACTTCAATCTATATACAGCACCATCGATTAATTGGAGGGATCATAATGTGTAATGGCATCTAAATTTAGATGACTTTTGTTGGAACTAAATTTGCGCACCGCTATAGGGTGGAGATGCTCAAATTCAAGTATCTGTAAAATAGCAAAAAGCTGTGAATAAGCCAAAGACTAGGGGGGTATGCTAGTTAAAAGCTCTCCAATGGTCAAGTTAGTAAGCAAATTAAGACTCAAGCAGTAGGAAAGAAAATAAGTATAAAAGGATTGCATTACTTGAGATGAATCCTAGAAAGGTATATTTATACTAGTCGATGAGAGGATCATTTAGGATAGTAAAATCCTTGTTAAACTGGGAGAATCCCAAAGGATATCTAGTGATATATGTTGCATTCTCTTATGAGTGTGATTACTTGTGGCACAATCCAATCCTTGGATTGTGAGGACTCCAAGATTATAGGAAGCTTGCTGATTCTTTGCTGGATTAGGTTTTCATATTTTGTGGAATAGAATGATGGTACCTCATGAATGGTGTCATCACTATTGCAATGATGAGGATTGTCTCAGATGCGTGTGCATAGAAAACGAGTCTTTGTCCGTTGCTTTCTCCAGTTAAACTCAACTGTCATATTTGTTGATCTCGAGATGCGAGGATTCATATCCAACGGTAGGGTGACTCCAAAATACCTTCTTTAAATATTCTCGAATCTCTTCATTTGTCTCCTAAAAAAATCTCCAATCTACTTCTGTTAAAAAAGTACTGAACTTTCTTTCATACTCCTGTTTGAAAATTTTCAGCTTTTCTTTTCAACTTCTTCGCAAGTGGTGTTGTAGCATGATCGCTATGTTGCATTGTAAAACCATTATGATTCATATTCAAGCTCAGAACTCCGATGGAACTTGAGACTCAGTTCTAAAAACTTTTACTCCTTTTCTAGGGGTGTACTTCTCCTCGTGTTGAGATCATGCCATATTCGTCAGAAAGGTTGTGTCATTGTCGAAATTAGGGGTCTACCGGAATAGTTTTGAACTGAGTTAGTCCAACGCCACAAAATCTGAAAGGAAGAAAGGATGTGCAATCATCACATATCCCTTCGATAAAAACGATAACAAATAGTTAGGTTGAACTTTTTGTTTCATGGTAAAGTGATTTAAACTCTAATGCCCACTTCGATTCTAAAGGGTTTGAAGGAACCTCTGTCTTAACACATTTCAAGCTCTGAACTTGGAGGCAGGAGCAGTACTGCAAGGCATAAATGGTGTCTACTAAATAACTTCGCAAGACATCCTTGGCTTTTGACTCTTTTGCCACACATCCAGCGGTTTATATTTACATGATCCATGTTGAACGGGTCGATTCTAGAACTTTGGAGAAATGCTTTGCTCTAGGTTTAATATTTACTTTTGTTTATTTATTTATTCTTTTTTAAAAAGTACGATATTCATTAATTCATATACGATAACATACAATCTTTAAAGATAATGTGCTTACATAGACCTCGATAAGAACTTTGCCAGGACACTCAACCTAGTTGAAGATAAAACAAAACTCAATCTATCATTTCATTCGATAGAGAACAAAACTCAATATATCATTGAACCATTTTTGCGTTCAAATTCACTAAGTTCACTCCCTGAATATAATTACCATTATCAGAATTTTAACGAATTGCATCCAGAGGGTTTATTCAATCCTATTAGAACCTCAAAAAACCCATTGCAGTCGGCATTGCTGGCTGCAAAAACTGAATCTGCACAAGAAATTGAAACGACAAGTGCTGATGCCGACTGCAAAAACTGAATTTGCACAAGAAATTGAAACTACAAGTGCTGATCCTTTTTCTACATTTTGATAACCAAGCCCAAGGGATTTACCTGCACCATCAAGTCTGGTTCAAAGTTGCTCTCAGATTACTACAAATCCGAATTTGAACTTGCAATTTTCCCCTCAAAAAATATGCCCTTCACACCCTCTGCCTCCACTGTGGTCTTGCCTTCCACCGTGGACTCGCCACAGCATCCCATCGACAGATAATATTCAAGAGCGTGGTCGTATTCTCCCACCGTGGTCACGTCCTCCAGCTGCGGTCTCGTGCTCTCGTGGTAATAAACCACGTCGACATCACCGTTATCCTCCAAGAAGAATTGTCAAGTGGTGTCCATCACAAAGTCAAAGTCAAGAAAGGAATTTCTCCATTATTAAAGATTGTTCGGTTCAAAGAAACAAAAGATTTTCTTTTAATTCTGAGCACTGTGATAGTGCACGTGAAGGACCAGAAGACAATAATAATCTGTTTACAAGAAAGTCCAATTCACAGGTCCTGTGAGGTGGGGTCATCTTCAAGCAGGCCAGATTCGAGAAGCCACTCGCAACCTTTTCCTACAACCTAGGCAGTTCCCTTCAATTCAAACTCAGGTTTTATTCATCCAGTTTTCCTTAATAATTTTATTCATAAGGTTGATTTGTGGAATACTTTGAATAACAATCACAAAGACCAAAAGTGGAAGCAAAGGTTTAACTTTAGGAATTTTTAACGAAAAGTCCACGGTACTGTTCAGTTTAACGAAAAATCATATTTTTTACACTAAAAAGTCAAACCTGGTACTGTTCACTTTACTCTTTATTTTGTCCTTATCGTTAAAACTCAAAGTTTTCAAGCTCTTTTCATTAGTTTTCCTTTAATTTTAGGAATCCAAAAGTTAGAGTGCTAAATCATTTGGATCAATATAATACTTGTTATGATTTTATATATCCTGATTTGGCACAAAGAGAAATTTCAATTGCAAGAAATTTAAGGGGACCAAGGTCACAGAGAATTGAAACATAATCCACTAGACGAGAAGAGGCTGCTTTTGTGTATGAAAATAGAGAAAGAGTTGATCACGCCTAGCCAAGTAGACAAGCAAGAAATCCACAAGCCTTCTATTAACGTGATCGCCTGAACAAGTACTCATCTTTCACTAATTGGACAAAGCCCTTGTGAGTGCATGGGGTATTTGCTGCTAAAAATAAATAAGTCTCTATTTTTATTTTTATTTTATTTTTAGTCTTTAATTTATTAAGAACATTTAGTATTTGTTGCTTGTAATAATTAAAAGTACACTAGTAGTTAGTATTTGTGGCTTGTAATAATTAAAAGTGCACTAGTAGTATTTGTATTTGTATTAAGTATTGTGTTTGTTTTGTAATTTTCTAAGTTAAGGCAACTAAATCTTCCAAATCCAAAGTTTTTAAAATAGAGTGGTTGAATAACGTTAATTATCGAATATGGAAGAGAATGATAACTTATCTTTTAACCTATGACAAGACTTTGTACACTATCAAGGACTAGAGACCCCTTGGCCCCTCTCTAGTTTATAATAAATGGGTGGAAGATAATGAGTTGGCTAAGGCCACAATCCTCAATTACATGGAAGATAAATTAATACCTCTCTATGAAGAATATGATTTGGCCAAAAAAAATCATGAATGTACTTGAAAAGAAGTATGGCCCTAAATCTCAAACGCACATTCCGTTATTGCTTGAGAAATACAATGGGACAAAAATAGAGGAAACTGATTCTATGGTCGATCATATTACTAAAATGCAAGTAATGGCAAAAGACTTGGTCAATGCTGACCATCCAGTTTCTGATAAAATACAAGTTAGTGTTCTTCTTGGTAGCCTCCCAAATTTTTGGGAAAATGTAGTTACTTCCATGACTTATGGTCAAGTTGAATTAACAATGGATACGTTGCCTGCAATGTTGGCTATTGAAGAAGTTCATAAAAATTATAGGAAAAAGGAAACTAGACATGGCAGAGCCAACCTCCACATAGCGGAAGATTCTCAGAAAAACAAGCAACACATGCACAAGCCGCATAGTAGTAACAAGCACCCAAACTTCAAAAAGTTTGCACACTGCAAGTAGAACAAGTTTAAAGGAAGGAGAGTGCATGTTACAATTGTGGAGAGACTGGTCATTATAGGTATAAGTGCCTAAAACGATGAAAGAACAACAAAAATCCTAAAGAATTTATTTTGAATGTCTTCGAAGCACTCATTGTTGAAGATCAAGGACAATGGTGGATAGACTCAGGAGCAACTCATCATGTATGCAAGGAAAAAAGTTGCTTCATCAATTTCAAGGAGAAAGCACTAAGAGAACATCGTCTCTACATGGGTAATAATATTTATGTCGATGTTCTGGGTGAAGGAGATTGCAAGATCAACAATAGTATATCTACCATTGTGATTAAAAATGTTCTGTTTGCACCAAATATAAGGAGGAATCTTGTCTCTGTCTCTGTCTTAGAAAAAAAAGGTTTTGAGACAAGGTTCATGAATGGTGTTGTCACTATTGGGAAAAAGGGTTATATTTATGTAAGGGGAATAATAGTTAATGATATGTACTCAGTTTGTATTAATAAAAGTATTTCTTCCGAGTATGCCTTTGTCTCTACTGTTCAAAATTTGTCATATTTATGGCATTTATGTTTAGGTCACATAAATAGAAATAAAATGATACGCATGAGTAAAAATGGAATGTTGCCTCAAGTAAATGCATATGATTTTGATACATGTGAATCATGTATTAAAGGAAAAATGACTAGAAAATCATTTTTTCAGCATTGGACTTCTACAATTTACTTGAGATAGTGAATACAGATTTATGTGGACCAATGAGAACTAAAACCCATAAAGGAATGAAATATTTTTTGACTTTCATTGATGATTATTCCCGTTATGGACTTGTCTACTTCTCGCAACATAAAAATGAAGCCTTAGACAAATTTAAAGAGTTTAAGGCAGAAGTAGATAACCAATTAGGAAGATCCATAAAGACCCTTAATAGTGATAGAGGTGCAGAAATTGAAGCCTGTGATGATTTCTGCGAAGAGAATGGTATAAGGCATAATTATACTATGCCTTATACATCGTAACAAAATGGTATTGCAGAAAGAAGAAATCAAACTCTAATGGATATGATGCGATCCAAAAATAGAGAAGGAAAAACTCACGGCTTTTCTTAGGGAAAATCGTGACGTCTTTACGTGGTCACCTTCTGACATGCCTAACATCAACCCCGAGATAGCTTGCCACAAGCTACACGTCGCCCCCCGTTGCCAAACTGGTGATCCAAAAGAGAAGACATTTCACACCCGAGTGAGTGGGGATCATCGAAGCGAAAATTGACAAGATACTCGACATTGGATTCATAGAAAAGGTAACATACTCAACATGGCTTGCCAATGTCGTGCTAGTAAAGAAGAAATAGAAGGGCAAATTGAGAGTTGCGTAGACTACACCGACCTTAACAAAGCAAGCCCAAAGGATCCTTATCCATTTCCCCGAATCGATCAATTAGTAGATTTGACTTCTAGGAACCAGTTGGTCAGTTTGTTGAATGCCTACTCCAGCTACAACCAAATAGCCATATATGAACCCGACAAGGAGAAAACAGCGTTCATGATCGAGCAAGGCATCTACTGCTACAAGGTCATACCCTTTGGCCTCAAGAATGCAAGAGCCACTTACCAAAGGTTAGTCAACATGATGTTCAAGAAGCAAATTGGAGTAAACATGGAAGTCTATGTCGAGGACATCATGGTTAAGGGCAAGCAACGGTCAAACCACATCGACAACCTGGTGGAAACTTTCGATATTCTTAGAAAGTACAAGATGAAGCTCAATCCCACCAAATGCACATTTAGAGTATTTTCAGACAGATTTTTAGGGTACCTAGTAAGCCAACCAGGAATCGAAGCACATCCCATGCAAATCCGAGTGATCCTAGAGATGAAATCTCCAACCACATTGAAGAAGATCCAAAGCTTGACCGAACGAGCATCCGCCCTCAACCGTTTTCTCTCATGGTCCTCTGATCGATGCAAACCCTTTTTCAAGGCCATCAAGAAAGCACAACGAGACAAATGGGATGATGAGTACAAAAGAGCTTTCTAAGACCTGAAAAAGTATCTCACATCACCTCTTTTACAATCCAAGCTGGAAGCAGTGGAAAACTTATACATCTATTTGGTAGTCTTCGAAGTAACAATGAGCTCTGCCCTTATATGAGAAGAGTTGGGGGCCCAACTGCAGATATTTTACACTTCTAAAGCTCTTCTCGATGTGGAAACTAGATATCCAAAGATCGAGAAATTAATTTTGGAGCTAATTGTTGTGGTTCGGAAGCTCAGATCATATTTTCAAGCTCACACAGTCGTCGTCATGACTTAATATCCTCTACGATCAATCCTACATGGTCCGGATACTTCTCAATGAGTAATGAAATAGGCGTTGGAACTTGGCCAATACGGTTTAGTTTTTCGACCCCGCACGACGATAAAGGCCCGAGCCTTAGTGGACTGCATATCGAAATTCATGCCTAGCCTAGGCAACACAACAGAGCAGCCCAACAATGCCTCAGAAGTATCCAAACACACCTTAGCCATGCCTACTCCCTCCAATGGAGACTTCTGGCATTTGCTTGTCGATGGTACATCCAACTATAAAGGCTCAAGAGCAGGCGTGGTCCTTGTCACCCCAAACGGTTCAATGCTTGAGTAGGCAATCACTCTAGGCTTCAAAGCATCTAACAACAAAGCAAAGTATGAGGTCCTACTAGCAGGCCTCCGAATGGCAAAAGACTTGGCGGTGAAAAAGCTTGTAATTCATTCTGATTCCCAACCAATCACTAGCCAGACTATTGGGGAGTACACGGCAAAGCATCCAAGGATGGTGTAATACGTAGAGAAGGTACGCAAGCAACTTAAGGCATTTCAGACTTACACTCTCACTCAAGTTTTAAGGGTAGACAACTCCAATGTAGACACGCTAGTCGACTTAGGCTCTGTCCTCGACCACCAACTCAAACACTCTATACCGGTGGAATACATAGACAAGCTAACCATAGAGGCGGAGCCGGCAGCCGAAGTGTCACAGGTTAGTATAACTCCCAACCGGCAAAGCTCTATTATAGACTACCTAGTGAATGGCACACTCCCCATGGAAAGGTTGGAGTCTAGAAAACTATAAATAAAGACGGCTTGCTTCTACATATGGAATAACATTCTTGTTCGAAAATCCTACATCGGACCACATCTTCGTTGCTTAGTGCCTCCCGGTGACTTAAAGGTTCTAAGATCAATCCAAGAAGGCGTTTGTTTAAATCACTCCGAAGGCCAATCCTTAATGTAGAAGGCTCTTAACGCAGGCTGTTATTGGCCTACCATGCATCAAGATGCTAAGGACTTAACACAAAAGTATGACTGTTGCCAACACTACAAGTCGGTACCAACACTGGCTGTTAGCGAGCTACACCCGCAAACGAGTCTTTGGCATTTCATGCAGTGGGCAATCAACTTCGTAGGACCAATGCCGCTCACTACTGGAGGCAGGGGCATGATGATCGTGGTAACCGATTACTTCACCAAGTGGGTAGAAGTAGAGCCCATGACGATCAAGACTCAGGCAGACAAAGAGCGCTTCATATGGAGGAACATCATTTACTGATTTGGCATCCCTCAATCCATCGTCATCGATAACGGCCTGTAATTCGTGGGCAAAGATTTGGCAAAGTTCTTCCAAAAGTATGGCATCAAGCATCACATATCCATGCTGAGATATCCTTAAGGTAATGGGCAGGCTGAAGCATCTAACAAGACGATCCGCGATTGCCTCAAGAAGTCCCTCTCCAACAAAAAGGGAAAGTGGCTAGACGAGCTCCCCGGATGTTTATGGGCATGTTGCACCACCAAATGACAAGCCACCAGTGAGACTCATTTCTCTTTGGCATTTGGTTCGAAGCAATCATTTCTCCCAATGTCATCGTGCCAAGTATCAGCACTTTACTGCCAAGCATTGAGCAGAACAGTGAGGAGATGGCCATGAGCTTAGATCGGGCAGAGGAGAAGCACGAGTAGACCATCACCCATATCGCAGCCTACCAGCAACACCTGTTTTCTAACTACAACAAAAGGACCAAGATCCGGTAGTTCTAACTCGGAGATCAAGTCCTAAGAAAAGCCTTCATCATTGCCCGCAAAGAAGGCTCCAAAAAGATGGATCCCATCTGGGAATGGCCGTACAAGATCAGCAGAGTAGGCGGCAAGGGTAATTACACCCTTGCCACCATGAACGACAAAGAAATCGAATACCAATGGAAGCCTACAATCTGAGGAAGTACCATGTGTGACCTCCTACTACATCAAAAACCCAAAGACTCAAGTAGCTTAATGGGCGCCACCTCTTGAGTCGAGATTATCCAGTTGTTATGTAGTCTTTACTTTATAGCTAAGTTTTTGTTTGTTTCACTCGTTTTTCAATGAAGAATTCAAAAGTAATTTACGACTTAGCTCGACTACATGTCTACAATAACTGATCTCTCATACATTTCAAAAAGCAGACCGTACCCTTCTTAGGGACTCGTCGTAGGAATTGTACCCCCCAAGGGACTAAACATTCTCTTCAGTGCTAGAGGGTAAACCAATTCCTCAATAGCCACATGGGTCTACTCTCCAAAGTGGGAGCATAAACTCAACACTTCGAATATCCAGATGTGGATGAGCCAGGCTGCCCTAGTATAACTAGATGCACGATGTCTTGCACTGGGATTCCTAGAAATAGCCACAATAGTCTTTTTCAAGGCTTAGCTAACTGAAGGATTTTGGGTCTCTTGGCCTAATCCACAGGGAACCGGCCCCTAGAGATGGAGGGGGCATATGACGTAGTACGCCCTATGGACAGCTACCCTGGAACCCTAAAGCTGCTACCAAGTGCACTAAAGTAACCTACAGTTTCCAGAAGACTGCCTATGACTTGCCCTTCGAGCAGTAAGTCATGCTAAACTTATACAACCGCACATTTCTGTGAGAGGTTAAACAAGTTAGCACACATATACGAAGCTTCATCCATTGTCGACATGTTACGCAGTCGATGGGCTTCATTTTTGCCAAAGCATAGAACGACCCACACCAAGTCCTAAAGTGTTGTGATACTTGCTAAACAACCTAGGGAATTGAAAAAACCAAAGTTAACATCCAAATGGTTACACAAACTTGTCTGTTTCTGTAAGTAAGGCATCTGGTTACCGACTCTATAGCTAACAACTTTGCAAATTTCTACACCAACGTTTTCAGCTGCATAGGCCATGCGAGCTTGTCTCCTTATAAAAAAAATAGCACACCTGCCACTAGTCTATAAAGTCTAAAGGTTAGGGCGTGAACAAAAGAAACGAAGATGGAGAAAAGCGAATGAAGCAAGTTTATTAAATTTTCTAGCAAAATTGGTAAACTATTAACAACGACCGAAAAAGTTTAAGCAAAGCAAAAAGCAATAAGGAAAACAAAGAAAATCCTGAAGACTACTCTTCAGCAGCTTAGGCACTCTACAACTACTCGGTCGCCACACCTTCAGCAGCCGCGACATCCTCAGCAGCGGCACTTGATCAATGGAAGCCTTGAAAGTCAAGGCGAGCAAGTATTCCGAAGAAATTGAGAAGGTCTCAAAGTCTTTACAACAAACTCAAAGTTAGATGGTCTCCCGAAGATATGGTCTACATATCCCAGCTTGTAGAAATCAGCTTGAATCTGAGTAAGTGAAGCATCAAATCCGGCCTTCTCACCCTTCAATTGCTCATTCTCCTCAAGCAGGCCAACACGGACTCGTTGCAGCTCTTCCACTTCCTTCTTTAGACTGTCATTGATCTTCAAAGCACCTGGCAAGCGGTTTCAAGCTGCAAAGAAGTGGGGGTATAGATATTAGACCCTTTCAAAGTGGCAAGCTCAGATTCTAACGTCTTGATTTTCTCGGGCGAGGAGTAATCTTCGGCTGCCACAGTTCTTGCTACCTCCTTGGCAGCCTTGGTATCCTTTTGATCAAGGAACATACACTCGGCTGCTAGAATCGTCGTTTTCTGCATCATGGCTAGCAGAGCAATCCTTCTATACTTGGTCGTATGCTTCGCAAAAGAACTTGGGCCAACAATCCCTTTGACACCATCAACAAATTTGGCACACACATTCATGTCCTCGAGCATATCTAGTCTCAAGAGTGCACAAATCTCAGCAACTTCCTTGCAAAATAGACTTCGTGGATTTCTCATAATTGCCCTTACGAGCAACCTTCTCTTCTCAGTAGCAAGGAGAGTGGCTTTTGGCGCCACTTTAGCAGCAGGGTCCACCTTGTCACTCTTCATAGTAGTAAGTTTTTCCAAAGGCAAACCAGACTTAGTTCCTGACGAACATTTTGGCACAAACTTTGGCACAGAGGGCACGGCGAAACTTTTACGCTGAGTAATCCTATCAACAATCAAACTAGCCACATTTGGAATGGCAGACGTCACTGGCACAGATCTAGCAGCTTCATCCTTCTCAACCTAAGAAGAAGTCAAGTCAATCACAAGCCTAGGGGCAGCTGGCTAACCTTCGCAAGCAGTGGAAAAGGTCTTTGGCTTTTTCTCAGCTGGCATCTCTTGGGCAGATGGCAAAGATATCTTCTTTCCACCTTCACTTGTAGCAGGCTTTACTATAGTGATTGGATGAGCCAACACCTCAGCCTTGATTCGCTTTATCTCCTTTTTTTGGGGCACTCCACCATTCTATCAGTGAATAGGACTATGCAGCCAACGCCACTTAGGATACTTGGAAAGAATGCCTAGTGCGATATGCACCTTCTTCATATTCGGAGAAGTCTTAGACGTCGAGTCGAATTCCAAATCTACAAAAACAAAGGAGGACAATCAACAAATTAGAAAGCAGCTTAGCAAAAATGCAAAGCAGCCGAGGGGTAAAGCAGCCTGCTTACCCATAGGCCTCACGGCCCAAATAGAAGAAAAAAAGGCCAGTGCCTTGCTCTTCCATTCCTTCTTGTGGGCGGAAGCCCATTCATCCAACCCAGCTTCCTGACCTGTGCCAACCACGCCATCCCTTGGCCAGAGCTGAGCCGAGCCGCCACCACGTTGCATCTTGCCACCCACGGCAACAATGCCATGAACTTCTCTAAGCCTTTTCTTACACATCCTCGACCCTCGTCAAGCCAAATTTCAAACCCCGAGGCTCCCAAAAATTCAGAAGACAAAGAAAGCAACACAAAATAGTCCTTTGCACGGGGAAGTGTAGAGGATTGGTAGGGGATGGGGAACAAATATCCTCTAGCTTTCTCTCTCTTGTAGGGTAAAATAAATTGCTCTCCAAAGTTGATTCAATAATCTACTTAAGATAGACTTACATAGACTTTGGGAGAAATTTATTTCCCTTTCCTAGAAGAATTTAATTTCCAATTAAAGAGGGAATCTACATCAAAATAGGAAACAATCCAATGTTTCCTAAAGCAAGAAGATCTCTACACCTGCTGCCCTTTCCTGAGAGTAGCCCAACAGGTGTGGGGGCATTTGTGGAGCCAAAAATAATTAAGAAAAATATGGAGGCGACACGTGGATTCTTGGGTGAAAAAGACAAAACTACCCTCGAGGCACATCGGAACTCCTACGTGCAAGCAGTGGATGATTATGACTTAATCAAACTCAAAAGTGATCAAAATAGGTATTTATTCGAAACCTATTTCGTCCATCCTCATCAAATCCTCCCCACAAGGTAATCTTCAATTATTCATTCAAAATAGGATTAATTAAATAAATTAACTAATTAGTTTTCTAATTAATTGTAAGATATTATTTTGACATAATACCTTGCAATTACACCCAAAAATCACCATAAGTGCCCGGACCCTTTTTCTCCAAATAGGGGCCAACCACATCCCTATAAATAGTTCCCATTTCTCCCAAAAACCTAATTCCAACTCTCTAATCACTTTTCCCTCAAATTCTAACTTTGACATCAGAGGTTCTTCGGGCAAAGCCCCCCTCCAATTCATCGTGGGCGTATAAGGCTCTTAACCTTAACCTAATGTTTTAATTGTTTTGCAGGTGCATTTTCATCTAAAAAGAAGAAGGCGGAAATTTGCATCTACACTTATAGTCCTTGGAAGAGTTTTTGGGAATATTGTGTTTAAGAATGGAAAAAAACAGAATAAACTTGGTAATCAAAAATAAAATAATCAAGACAATTAACACCATAAATTAACATGAGTCTGCTATCTTATGCCGTCTGTGACGGAGCAACAATGATCTTCTCTTTATCAATAATTAGTAAGAAGGATAATCTTGCCAAGTCACTAGATTTAAAACTTGACAAAAAACTTGAAAAACAAGAACAAGAAATATTTGTCTCTTTTCTTTTCTCTCATACACACTTTGCCCATCTCTCACTCTAACTCCTTGAGTGGTATACAACTTATTCTTTGCCTCCAATTTAAAACTAGTAGAATAGCCCCTTTATATAGACATAATAAAGGTCTTCTTCATTAAGGATTTCTAATCCTAATTGGAATCCAGTTATGAATCATTCTCCAATTGAGAAACCAACCCCAATTGGGAAAACAACTTAAATTGGTAAACAAACTTCAATTTGGTAAACGACTCCAATTGGGAAAACAACTCCAAATGGGAAACCATCTCCAATTGGGAAAGCCACTCCAATTGAAAAACAACTTCAATTGGGAAAATAGTTTAATCATCTAAGACTATATTCCAATAGCCTTAGGACAACTTATCATGGGCTGGAAAACCCCAACTTTTGGCTTTATAGAACCAAGATTCAGATTATAACCAACTACAACATAAATTGTATTTGAGTAGAATAAAATTAATAAGATAATACACACAACATTTATTACAAGGTTGGGCAAAATCCTACCTATATCCCTAGAGATATTGCTTTTCAAAATAAGAATAATCACAATTACATGATATACCCGTCTTCAACAACCTTACGATTTTTCCCTACAACCAGCTTACATTTCTATTTATTAGAAGTCCCCGAGTTGGCATGCTACAAGGAAATGGACGGCAAAGTTTTCGCATCGCAACGAAAACATCCAGCCAATCAACATTGGCACCAATAACTAATTTAAGCTCAAATTGGTTTTCATTTCCCAGCACCATTAAATACCTTGTTGTGCCTAGCCTATGAAAACAATTTACATAACACGAATACATTGTCATTTGGCATTCTGCACCAATAAAACAAGATGTGGACGAAAATTTACACGTCTTTGTTTGTTATTTAATAAACCATAATCTTAAAGATGTCATTGTGTCGATTTATCCATAACATGTAAGTCATTCTCCTAATCTACATTGTTTCTTGGTTGTGTTAGGTACCTTAAGAAGGGATGTAAAGTAGGTTTCCTCGTTGTTGTATATTATTCAACAAACTACTGTTGTATGCTGATGAGTGTAGCTAGTTTTGGCGGAGGACGTAGATACGCTAGATAGGAGTGAACAGTCAATAATAAGAAGAAGCGATGGTGGAAATGCTTTTAAATAGGTTGATTCACATTGAAGGAGAGCAATGAGAAATAAAAAACATGCGAATAAGGAAGAAAGAGAGAACTTCAAAGAAATTTAGAGTTCGTGCATTAGAAAGGACGTTCTGAAGTTTTAAGGTTTGATTTATCGAAGCTTACATTTGGCATCTTCATATAATATATATGGACAAATTACACCCAATAGCCTACGTAGTTTATTTAGATTTTCTCTTTCACGCATGCATTTGTTTTTTTACGGCATTTTCATTATTGTAATTTTATTCTGTTTTCACTTTAGGTCAAGTAATAGTTAACCCTTTCGTAAAAATTGTACTTTTACAACATGTTTGTACTATCTTTATAATAGAAATAAGATCTACCATCATATGTGAAAATCTATAACCTTTCATTTTGGGATCTTTAATGATCAGTGGTGAAGCTACAAAAAGACAAGGAGGGACGGCCACCCCTGCACTTGCCAAAAATCAAGCCCATAACTGGTGGTTCCGCCCCTCTGATCCCGTCGGAAGTAATGGCTGCTCATGGAGCTGTCTGGTGTTCTGGGTTTCTGCCGCTGCTGTGCAGCAGTGTTCTAATTTTTGTTTTTTTGGCTGAAAAGACCCTAAATAAAACGACGTCAGTTCATATAGTGATAAACAAATTTAAAATAGTCCTCAAGTAAAAGATGCCGTCCATTTAGTTGGTTGTTGAAAAAAAAAATTAATTAAAGGGCTAGCCACTGATTCCCCGTTACCTCCGTCTTCACAGCATTCAGGCATATACGATTCACCTGCAGTTGCAGGCTGCAAAACCTTTGTTCTGCCATTGGAGAGGGCGACAATCAACAACAAAGGCTGCAAGAGTCTCTCTTGCGCCGCCGCCGTCCACCCATTTGAACACCATGCGCTGTCCCTTATTTTCGTTTGCATAATTTAAATTAATTGATGATGTGAGATCTATGTGAGATGGGTTTTGTATGATTTAGTGTGAATTTATCTGGGTTTAGTGCTAATTGTGGTTTCCAGGTTGAATTTGTTCTCTCTAGTTTGAACGGGGCATTTTGTTGTTTTGAGTAAGTTTGGATGGAACTGGAGCTAATTCGGTATTTTTTAAAATAAAATAAAAAAATAAAAAAAACAAACAAAGAGCTAATTCGGTATTCTAGTTTGAATTATGAGGTGACATTCATTCTGTTTTGTTTTAGGATTTTTATCCATCTGTGCCTCCTTGTTGCAGGTTCTTCTCCTATGCTTCATCTTGTGCGCCATTAGGATTTAACATTAGGGATGTCATATTGATTAAAATCCTCTGTTTATGTTACATATGTCCAGGAAGTTATTATCTGAGTCAATATAAATATAAGATTACTTTACAATTTGATCAGTTAACGAAAACTGTACAATGAAATACTACTTACAAAAATGGCCAGTAGTTTCTATTCTACAGTTTGGCAATGGATTTTAGTGGATTTATAGTTTGTCAATGGATTTGTAGGCAATTACGTGTAGTGTGTAATACGACTAACTTGATAAATTATGAACGATGTTAATATTGTCTACTAACTTAAAGGATTTCATTGTCTAAATTTTTTTGAAATCTTTTACCCTTTTAAATTTCGTCCATTCCTTAACAATTTCTGGTTTTGCCACTGTTTGTAATGGTTTAGATGTTTATAAAGTTGAAGAAACTGAGGTGGAAATAAGTATTGAATGCTAATAATTACGATTTCTCTCAATTTAAAGCTCTATTAATTACATGGTTGGGAAAATTTAAGGGTTTAAAATTTTCAAAACACTTGTTTTGGGTTAACCGGTGAAGCAGAATGAAAATATGAAATAGGATTATGGAAATGAAAGAGTTTGAAATTATTACTATAATTTAAGGAATGAGTAGTTTCAAATTCGCGATGTATGAGTGAAAATCCAATAGGATAATGCTAGGGAGAGTAAATGTATTCCTATTGGTGACACATTATTTAATTTGTAAATTTTACTTACAAATTTAATTTTTCTAGCATTATCCATTTCAATATTGTATTCTCTAGCTAGGATATCAGACCACACGGTAAAAATTATAATACTCAATCTACCCTTTCCATATTAACGAAAGTGAAGGACATTCTATATATACTAAAAGCAGTTGGAAAAGCGCTGTTTATTAACAGTGTTGTTTCGGTTTTGCCCCTGATTTAACACCTACTTTTTTGGCATATTGAAGATGCTACATGAAATGTCGTTTTTACCCTTTTCCTTCATCTTTTTTCTTCTCGCGTGTTGCTCGGCTTGGCCGTCTTGCCCTTTTGATTCTAGGTATTTGTTTCCTTTTTCTCTCCCGACTTCCCCTCAGCATACTTCCCTGCTATTCCTGTCGCCATCTCACCTTCGAAACAGAATAAAAAATTATAAATAAATTAGATTGCATGCACAAAATAATTGTTAAAAATTTTAAAAAGCCCACCTGTCTTGGCCTTTTGGTTATTTTATTTTTTGGTTTTGCTCCTTTTTTTACCTTCCACGTAGGGCCTCCAATGATTTGTGGCAAACAACATATTAAAAAATTATAAAAAAAGTAGATCATGGGCAAAACAATTATTAAAAATTTCTTCTCCTGACTCTCCTCCCATGGTTCCCTGCATCCCTATCATGTCATGTCATGATTGCCTTTGGTAGGTGAGGATTGATTGTGCCTGTCATGTCACCTGTTGCATGGTAGGTGAGCATTGATTGTGCCACGTGTTGGTGATCGTGTTGTATACTTTTTATGGTTTATATTGGTTCCCGGATCCTTTTCTGTTTCAGCCTACTTCCCTTTATGTTTCCTCATTTGTGCAATGAAAAGTCGATTATACCTTTTTGTTGGGTGCTATCTTGTTTATTTCTTGTCCTCAGAGTTTAAGTGGCTGTTTGCCAGCCAACGTGTCAGTCATCGCCACCCTGCTTTTTGAAGCCACTAGAAGGGTCTTCGATCTATATCTTCGTGTGTCTGTTCGTTTCGATTTCGATTCAATCGTCTAAAAAGACAATTTGGATTTTTTTTGGTTGTTGTCGAGGAACCAATCACGCCGTTTTAGGTGTGTTTCTTCATCCGCATCTTATTTTCTGTTTGGTTAGCAAGAATTATTTTTTTAATTGATTAGTGTAAAAGTCAAGTCTTGCCGTTTTAAATGATTAGGATTTAACATTAGCGGTGTCATATTGATTAAAATCCTTTGTTTATGTTGCATATGTCCAGGGAAGTTATTATTTGAGTCAATTCCTGGAGGTGGATAAATATAAGATTACTTTACAATTTGATCAGTTAACGAAAACTGTACAATGAAATACTACTTACAAAAATTGCAAGTAGTTTCTATTCTACAGTTTGGCAATGGATTTTAGTGGATTTAGTTTGTCAATGGATTTGTAGGCAATTACGTGTAGTGTGTAATACGACTGGCTTGATAAATTATGAACGATGTTAATATTGTCTATTAAGTGAAAGGATTTTATTGTCTAAATTTTTTTGAAATCTTTTACCCTTTTAAATTTCGTTCATCCCCTGATAATTTCTGGCTTTGTCACTGTTTGGAATGGTTTAGATGTTTATAAAGTTGAAGAAACTGAGGTGGAAATAAGTAGTGAATTCTAATAACTACGATTTCTCTCAATTTAGAGCTCTATTAATTACATGGTTGGGAAAATTTAAGGGTTTAAAATTTTCAAAACACTTGTTTTGGGTTAACCGGTGAAGCGGAATGAAAATATGAAATAGGATTATGGAAATGAGAGAGTTCGAAATTATTACTATAATTTAAGGAATGAGTAGTTTCAAATTCGTGATGAATGAGTGAAAATTCAATAAGATAATGCTAGGGAGAGTAAATATATTTCTATTGGCAATACATTATTTAGTTTGTAAGTTTTATTTACAAATTTAATTTTTTTAACATTATTCATTCTAATATTGTATTTCCTAACTAGAATATCAGACCACATGGTAAAAGTTATAATACTCAATCTGCCCTGTCCATATTAACGAAAGCAAAGGACATCAAATATCTAAACAACACAAATCCTATAAGATCCGAAGGGTGTAGATGCAAAGGATGCACTCTATAGCTTTGACTCCATTAATTCTCAGATATTCTGATATCACTACAATCTCATCAAAATTAATATTGCTTTCATCACTTTCACTTTTACATTTATGATTTATGTGCTGATTCTCATCAGCTAGATATCACCTGTGTGCATGAAAGCCAAGTGTCACTTACTTTGAAAACTCAAGAAAGTCCGTTCATGCACACTGCCACCTCATGATCTACCATCCCTAAAGCCATTTTTTTACTTATATATTTCTAGTTCCAAGACCTCACGCACACATCTTAGGCTGTTTCTGCTCCCTCTTGATAAGTGCATAGAGTCTCATCTTGTTTGATTTGTGCTTCCTATATGATTAGTGTAATTAACTTGCTTACTTGTTTTTGCAAGACAACGAAAATGGCTGGAGTGAAGGCCAACAGTAATACGGATCGGATAAGTGAATTAAAAGCATTCGACGAAACAAAAGGTGGTGTGAAGGGACTGCTTGATTCAGGCATTACAAAACTCCCATCTATTTTTCACTCCAAGCAACTGAGCGTCGATGACCGGAAGGTGGCAAGTGACGATGTCCAATTGAGTATTCCGATCATTGACCTAAAAAACATCCATATTGACTCAGTTTTGCGAGCTGAAGTAATTGAGAAAGTTCGATATGCAAGTGAGAAATGGGGTTTCTTTGCGGTGATCAATCATGGAATTTCTGATGATGTTTTGGATAGGATGATCGACGGAATGCGTAGGTTCCATGAGCAGGACGCTGAGCTGAAGAAAAAGTTGTATTCCCGTGAGAGTGGGAAGAAGGTTCTTTATTCCTCCAATTATGATTTGTACCATGCTCAAGAAGCTAATTGGAGGGATACGTTTTCCTGTTATATGGCTCCTGATCCACCAACGCCAGAAGAGATGCCTTCAGTGTGCAGGTATATATGTATTCAAATGTAGGGTAATTAAATAATCAATAATGCAATTTAGACGCATAACACTAACAGTAATCTAATAGAAGTCCGTTACGCAATGGTATGTGGTCAGCGTTGGGTGGTTAAATAAAATTACTCTTAATTGATTCTCTAAGTTTGGGATTTACAAGGTACTGTAATTTTTGTTATAAATTTCTTATAAAATTAACATAAAATATTATTGCAGAGAAATAGTGATAGAGTACTCGGAGAAAGTGATGAAATTGGCACATACTTTGTTTGAGTTGTTTTCTGAGGCTCTTGGGCTTAATCCAAACAAACTGAAAGACATGGGATGCGCTGAGGGGCAATTTCTTCTTGGTCACTACTACCCAGCATGCCCTGAACCAAAAATAACTTTGGGCACTAGCAAGCACACTGATGGCACCTTCATCTCCGTACTTTTACAAGACCAAATTGGTGGCCTCCAAGTTTTATATGATAATCAATGGGTTAATGTTCCTCCAAAGAAAGGAGCTCTAGTTATCAACATCGGAGACCTTCTGCAGGCAAGAATTCATTGATTAATTAGCCCTACTTATCATTGTATTATCTATCAAATTTAAAGTCCAAATGACAACCTTTACGCTAAATTACTCGTAATAAGTACACCTGGGTGTAGCCAAGTGGGCTAAAGGGAATCGGTCCTCTGCACCAAAGTTTGAATCTTCCTTCCCACAATTCAAATTAGATTTAATTAGAATACTAATAACTTTATGCTGTTTTTTGTGCAGCTCATCACGAATGGCAGATTCATTAGTGTCTATCACAGAGTTATAGCGCAGAAGGTGGGACCAAGAATTTCAGTGCCAATCTTTTTCAGGCCATATGTTCAGGGAGGAAAATCATATGCTTATGGACCAATCAAGGAGTTGTTATCTGACGAAAATCCACAAATCTACAAAGAAGTTGATTTCAAAGATTATCTGAATCACTACCTCACGAAAGGGATAGATTTTGTCTCCCCCTTAGTGAAATTCAAGCTGTGAAGAAATTTATGCCCATTAAGTTCTCATGTGTTAATGAATAAGCCTGTTAGTCATGCTGAACTTGAGTAGTCATAAGAATAGCTATTCAATCATCTGTATGCCGAAATAAAGCAGAGAACTCTGTTAATCTGTTATTTAAATTTGTGTTCAGCAAATATTCGGGCAATTGAATAATTAAATATATTGTGATTGTGAAATATTGCTTATCTTTCATGTGAAAGAGTCGTAGGGTGATTTTTTTTTTTTTTTCACTTTAATTCTTGAACAAGATTGAAAATTAATAAAAATTCATTTTTAAATTATCTATTGTTGTGGCCTATATTTAACTGAGGGGTGCGGCATGTGATGGGTGCATATTTTCATATATTTTTATCATATACTTCCTTCGGATTTTGTATATATGAATGGGTTAAATGCACTAAATTCTATTGTTTTATTTTTAGGCATTCAATATAAGAGTTACGTGAAAAAAAAGTGGAAAATGAGCTTTTTAGGTGTCTAAAGCAATTCTAGTGGAGCAAGAGGCTAATTAATTACACCAAGACATATGCATTAAAACAAGAAGATGAAACCAAGCAGTTTTGGAATCAAATAGACATGGGAGTGCTATTTAATAGATTTAAGAACAGACATAATTATTTGTTTTTATTATTTTCGTTATTTTCTTTTTATTTAATAAGGACTTAAAGTCCATTAGGGATAGGATTTTAGTAGGGTTTTAATTGTTATATTTCTTTCTTGGACTTTCTTTTGCCGTGGGTTTTATAAGGGGGGAGAAAGCCATCCAGAAAAAAAAAACACAATTCATATTCAAAAGGGGGGCAGCGGCAAGGAAGGGAAAAGGGAAGAATTTTCTAGTTTTATTTTTTTTTCTTTGCTAGGGCTACGATGTAGCCCGATCATGAATGCTTAATTGCCTTGTGGCATTGTTGTTATTGAGTTTTTCTTCCTTATTGAGTATCTTTTAATAATCGTAATGCGCTTAATTTTTATTTAGATGCTTGATCACCATCTAGGTTTAAATTAGGTTGATTTGATGCAAGTTAGAGTAGATGTCATACTTAACTTGGGTTTAGCTTCTTGCAATTGATACCATAAACACCTATTTGTAGATGCCATACAATTAGGGTTTGTGTGATTTTCCAACGATTTCTATAGAGCTTAATAGGTTCTTACTTGTTTAAATCCATCTAGATGCCATAGAGGGTTAACATGTAAGGATACTTTTGATGTAACCAGATGTCATGGCCGTCGAATAATTTAGGGAAAATCGATCATCAATATTGGGGAACTACTTGAGCATAACATATTAAGGGAATTAAGTAGGATTGGTTACGGTGAATTCAAATGCCCTAGGTTTTATTTTCTTATATTTTAATCTTATTAATTTATGCATTTTATTTTTAAAGTTGTATTTTATTTCAGTTTAATTTCTAAGTTTCATATCTTTTCCATTATGATTTGTTTCAATTTAATTAGTAAGACTTTGAGAATCAATTCGATCTCTGTGGGATGATATCCATGCTTATATGCTATACAATCATTTGATTCGTATACTTGTGAGCACTAAAATTCGAGACTTAATGGGTTTAATTTTGGTTATCTAATTTACGCAACAAGTTTCTGTGTGATGCAAGTGACTATGCCGTGGGAGCAGTTTTGGAACAGCGAAAGGACAAATTACCTCATGTTATTTACTATGCTAGTCGCATGCTAAATGATGCCCAGTTGAACTATTCAACCACTTAAAAAGAGTTGTTAGCTGTAGTATTTGCGCTTGACAAGTTTCGGTCCTATCTTATTTGTTCAAAGGTTATTGTGTACACTGACCACGCTGCCTTGAAATATCTTTTATCCAAAAAAGACGCAAAGCCGAGACTGATTAGATGGGTACTTCTTCTCCAAGAATTTGATCTCAAGATTCGAGATGAGAAGGGGTCCGAAAATGTGGTGGCAGACCATCTATCTAGGATAGTTCGAGAAGAAGATGTTGATCTCGTTGTGCCATTCACTGAGACTTTTCCTGATGAACAATTGTTTGCTGCTCAACATGGTGCAGTCCCTTGGTTTGCTGACTTTGCAAATTACTTGGCAAGTGGGGTGGTTCCAAAGGATTTGAATTTTCAACAAAGGAAGAAATTCTTCTCTCTAGTGAAGCATTATTTTTGGGATGATCCCTATTTGTATAAGCATTGCCCAGATCAAATCATTCGCAGGTGTGTTCCCCGAGATGAGCAGTAAAGTATTTTGAACCATTGCCATACATATGCTTGTGGAGGGCATTTTGGAGCAACAAAGACATCAGCCAAAGTTCTGCAATCTGGATTCTTTTGGCCAACCTTGTTCAAGGATTCTCATGCATTTGTTGTTGCTTGTGATCGATGTCAAAGGCTTGGTAATATCTCTCATAGAAATGAGATGTCGTTGAATAACATTTTGATAGTTGATCTTTTTGATGTATGGGGCATAGACTTTATGGGGCCTTTTCCTTCATCATATAAGCACAAATATATTCTGGTGGCTATCGACTATGTTTCTAAGTGGGTGGAAGCCATTGCCACACCAACTAATGATGCTAGAATTGTTCTACGGTTTCTCAAGGCTAACATTTTCACTCGGTTTGGAACACCAAGAGCGATTATAAGTGATGGAGGTTCTCATTTTTGTAATAAACAGTTTAAAGCTCTTTTGGCCAAGTATAATATCACTCATATGGTCGCTACGCCATACCATCCTCAAACTAGTGGCCAAGTCGAGGTGTCAAATAGAGAGATTAAGCGAATTCTGGAGAAGACGGTGAATGCATCACGTAAAGATTGGTCTCTTTGTTTAGATGATCCGCTATGGGCGTATAGAATTACAAAACGCCTATTGGGATGTCTCCATACAGATTGGTTTTCGGGAAAGCTTATCACTTGCCAGTTGAACTCGAGCACAAGGCTTATTGTGCAATCAAGAAGCTTAATTTCGATTTTCAAGCAGCTGGACAGAAAAGGCTTTTGCTATTAGATGAGCTTGAGGAGTTGAGAAACGAGGCTTATGAGAATGCTTAAATTTACAAGGAAAGAACCAAGCGTTGGCATGATAAAAACATCCTGCGAAAAGAGTTCTATGTGACATCCCGTCCCGAAACTAACGAAACGCATAGGTGAAATGACCCTTTTACCCCTAGTTTGTTTTGTTATGTTGTTTGGTTGTTTGTGTGGTGTTGGCAAGTGTTGGGCCACACACACACACACACTGTCTCACTCTCCCTCTCCCTCTATTATTTTCTCTGTCTCTCTCTCTCTTTCCCAAGTCCTCGTTCCTCCTTCTTCTTCCTTCAAACGTACGGTCACGCACCAAGAACCATCAACTGTGACAGATCGAGGAAACCAAGGGTATAGTCGTGATCGTGAGGTCGAGGGGAACACAATCATAGCATTTCCAGGTGAGAAACCAGTCGTTTTCACGTCGATTTCGTAAGCTCCGATTTGAGCACTATTCATGCAAACTTATTCTAGCATGTTTTTGGACTTTTGAAGCTCTTAGATGTCCTTGTGAGGTTCCTAGGAGCTTGGGAGTACATCGTTGGACGAGATTGGACGTAGGGATAGCCTGGTTCGAGTCGGCCGGTCATGGAGTTTTTGGACAGGTGAATTCTCGTAGATTTTAGCCTTTAAAACTTGGTTAGACGTGTTCTACTAGTTTAGGGCTTCATTTTGGTTTAAAAATCTTGAAAAATGGTGGAAAAACGAGCGAGAAATCATCGATTGCAGGTTTCCCAGTTTCCGGCGGCGGCGACGGCACCGGAGACTGATCGGAGAAGGAGACGGAATATTCCGTCAATTCTGACGGAATATTCCTGACGCCATTAACGGAATCTGTCAAATTTGACGGAATATTCCTAACGACGTCAGTTGACGCCGTCAGTGTGCCAGGCACGTGCCTGCACGTGGCCGGCCAGTGTGGCCGTGCCTTGGCCGGCGCGTGGGGGCGCGTGCGGCGGTGAAATTTTTTTCTAAAAATTCTGGTGTGTTCCTGAGGTTGTGTAGAGCACGTTGGTATATTCAATTGTCCATTTTGAGCAATGTATGAGAAGTTATTTTGAACGGATGGTTATGTGCTTTAAAATTAACGTTTTTATAGTATTTTCGCATATAGGTGACACGTATCCCGAGGACGAGCGTGCTCACGCGAGGCAGGGGGACTATAACCCTTCCACGTACCAGTGAGTGGGCTTTTGTTTTCTGTATATACCTATATACTTATAATTCCTAGAAATTTTATATAAATGCTTAATCGTTATATGCCATTCCTTCTATATATTAGTGGTGGTTATGCATAACTAGTCGCATATACGTTTATTTATACATTCAATTACATGTGTATATATGGATATGATGGTGCTGTGGAGGCACAGGTAAGTGCCAGGTAAGCGTTATCTAACAATTGCATTAAATAGTGGTTAGAGATGATTAGAGAGCTCATAACCTGCACCCCCGGTGTTAGTGCTTCCGCCCAAAGTAGGGCACAGTCCTTCACGTGTCGTTCACCTCCCGCACCATACACTCAGCTTGGATCCAAGTTAGGTGCACAGTCCTGTCGTACAGACCACTTTAGGTGGTTTCGACTCGTAGGTGACACGCGATTATTCGCACAGTCTTCACGTGATCGTAGCACTAGAACGTTATATGTATTACACCCAGGCCTGTCGTACAGACCACTTTAGGTGGTTCCAACTCGTGGGCAGGTTTAGTTATTGAGATTGAGATTTGAGCTCTAGATGCAGCCGTACAGGTCACGTAGGGTGACTCCGGCTGCCAAATTATATGTTATTGATGTGATTTATACCTGAGCACTTGCATTTCAGGCTGAGGTTCCGATATGGCATATATTTGAGCATGATTGGCATATTTATACCTACGTACATATGTTTATTTTCTGGGAAGTATACAGGTTTTACGGCGAGGGGTTAGAATATTGTTTTTGAAATGGTTTTCGAAAAGCTTTGTTTTTGCCCCCTCACACTTTTGTTTTGCGCTCCTCCAGGTTTTAGCTAGCTAGCAGGTTCGGTGGTTTCCCAGAGGGCTTCCCGGCGCTTCTGACAGACTCGCACTAATGTAGGGTCACTTCGGGTGCACTGTTATCGTATTATGTTAATTTGGACTGCTGTAGACTTAATGCTCTGACTTAGCGGTTCACTCGCACTAGCACTCTTTACTTTGACTATTGTATGCTAGATTTTAATTATTCGTACTTTTATATTACTATCTTTCTAGCTTCCGCACTATGCACACGGCTACGTCACTTCCACGTGACGGCCTGCACACTCTGATCTCGGTCGGGGTGTGTCATTCATTGTTGGTCAGAAGGTGTTGTTGTACAATTCTAGATTGAAGCTTTTTCCTGGAAAGCTTCGTTCACGTTGGTATGGTCCATTTCTAGTATTACAAGTCTTTCCTCCTGGGGCAGTTGAGGTGCAAAATCTGGAGACTGGGAATGCATTCAAAGTTAACGGTCAACGATTGAAACCTTATTTGGAAGTCAACTTCGATGCAATGAAGATTGACATCCCTTTATTTGATTGCGCCTGAGCAACACTATAGTCCGGCTGAAGACTATAAATTTAGTGCTTCATGGGAGGCAACCCATGCTTTTCTTATATTTTCTATTTGTTTAATTTCATATTTTTTGTTTTCTTTGTTTTGTTTTCTGTCTTCACTTATTTGCTACTCGCTGACTATTTTATGTTGGTGTAGGGACGTCTAGCTGCCACATAACAATGATTGAGACCGCGGATGTTTAAGTTTGGGGGTGGCTATTGCATTGAACACCATGGCTGCCATGTGAAGCATAAATCAGGGGCGTTTCTCTGTTCAAGTGATATTATTCATTTATCCTTCCCTTCTTCTGTTTACGTGCTTTATTTCTAGACATTGAGGACAATGTCTCATCTAAGTTTAGGGGGTGGGAGTGAGATTTTTAAGCCCTGGTTGAAGAAATTTTGTTTAGTCTGACTGTTTCATTTGGAATAAGCATGTTGCTTTTAATTGGCTGGATCCTCCCTTTTTTTTTTTTTTTTTTTTAATTATTTACTTTTAGTTAGTATTTTTATAAAAAAAAAAAAAAATTAAAATTCTATAAAAATCAGAAACTTTGAAAAATACTTTGTTTTTTATTTCTTGTTTTTAGTTAGATTTTCGTTAGCTTCCCAACCCAATGATGAAATTGAATTGAATTTGAACTATGGTTATTGAGAAAGTCGTAAGCATGTTTTAGGTGAATCTCTTTATTCATTTTGTTAGCTTTATACACGTTCGATCATCTTTGGAAAACTGAATGCACTTTGCCTTGTTGATGTGAAACTAAAGCATGGTTTAACACTTCATATGTGAATATAGTGACTTAATGTAATCCTTGTGAGCTTTTGAGCCTATTTTGTGGTTGAACTATCATGCAGCAATCACATTATTCTTGTGCGTTTGATTTCTTACATGTATCTCTAGAACTTGCTTTATACCTCTTGATTTATTCATCAATTCATGTAATAACTTGGAAGTGATATAGGCCATCTTTGGATCGTTTGAGCCTTTCATGCCTACCTTATATGCTATGTTCATCCTTAGTAGCCCGTTGAGCCTTTAACTTAGCCATTTCTTTGTTAGACACATCTCTTTACCATGCTCCGATATTGGAGTTGAGCTCATACGCAGAAATCGATCCCTTATTGTTTTGAGAAAGTATTACATAGGTTGTGCTTTTGGGGTTTTATTTATATAGAAAAAAAAAATGGATGGAATATGTGTATTACAATGAAATGTGAATTTGAGGGATGATGTAGCCTTACAGATTTGAGTATGATTAACCAACTAACCAGAAGTAGTGTTGTTCACTTATCCGAACTGATAGTGCTCTTGAATCACCTAGTTTTATAGCTCCAGTATTGTTTACTTATCCAAAATGAAGGTGTCGGGGGTTTCCAACACAATGTTGTTTACTTGTTTGAAATGAAGATGTGTCGGCCGGTATGTTAGGATAGTTAGTGTTATTCTTAGGAATGTCAAAAAGGTTTAATGTCGAGTGAGGGTTTCACATAGAGTGTTTTTGAGTTGTTTTTTGAGTTGAAGGGCAACTTCTGTTGCAGAGCCTTCTCTGTTTATAGGTAAGGCATTCGTGGTAGAGTCCTGATGGGATTATATTTGCTCGACATCTGCTTGGATAATCCCTTTATCCTTTTGTGGTCAAAACTTCACATTCATCTAGTCTCGCCTCTTTGATTCCAACTAGGACTCTGAATCTAATCTCGTTATGAGACTCATCCATCTTTATTCAATTACGCTGGCACACTAATCCTTGGGATAATTCGTATTTATCCAAGGCTCAATTTGATCACTAGCAATTTCTATTCGCATATGACTCAACCGAGCCATCCATACTTGATTTCTTCACAGTCCTTCTTTCAAAAGGACTCAGTCAAACTGATCCTATTTACAGGCTAAAAGCCCATTGGCCTGAAGAATGCGTACTGAACTAAGGTTCATAGTTCTCGGGTCGACCTTCTCGCCCCAAATTGTTATTTCAAATTCAAACAGAAATCCTGTGTGTATGCTCTACTATGTTACAAAAGATCCAACTTGTATTTGGATATTTTAGCTTAACGCCGTATGTTTGTACCATGCCTTACTAGATACCTTAATTGTAGAAGCTTCCGAAGGGAAATAGACAAGACAAAAGTACAACTATTAGAGTGGACAAAATTAAAGAAAGCAAAGAACCGGCCATTGTATATATGACCTATGAAAAAGCAGTATTATGAAATATGATTTGATTAATCATTTCACATATCAAATAGGACAGACATGAATATGAATTTAATCATTTCAAATATCAGATAGGACAGACATGAATATGAATGGCCATTTTCATAAAGACAAGATTGTCTATCCTTTCACTTTCGGTATCCTCTCGTGCTTTTTTATTTTGTGTGGTTGTTGTTAAGCTACGTCAACATTTATATTATTTTTTTATAGAAATAATAAGACAAAAATGAATAATAATATAAAATATCAACATAATTTAACTGTAACCACACAAATAAAAAATACAAAAAGGCATCAGAAGTGAGAGGGCAAACCATCCTTATCCTTTCGATAAAGAAAAGGTTACTGAACCGGTGTGGGTTTGGGCGGCGTGGTGTGGCTGTTTATGGGCGCTGAGGGTGTGAGTTCTCTAGAAATAGTAGAGTTTTGAATTTAAAATGTTGCGAAGTGATGTGGGCTCCCCCGTATACCTTAAATTTTTGTTTTATATTTAAAATATTTTTATTTTTTAATTTACAAACTGGAAAGTTGCATCCGCATCACTATAAATATGAGTTTTATGTGTGTCATGTAATCACTTAATTTGTTAATTAACAAATTATGTAATTGATACTGTAACAAATTTGTGAGCTAATGTAAAAATTACAATACTAAAAACATAAGGAATGAATATGATATAATCCAAAATTGAAGTGGCAAAATATAATTTGAAGCAAGTAATTTAATCCATGTTAAATTGCCGGCAAGTAATTTAATCAATGTTAAAACAATGTCCCCCCGGGGACATCCGATGATCCGATAAAATCAATGTTAATAAAATAAATAAATTATTGCTTGATAAATACCCACTACGGTTGTCCAGACAGAACAAGCAATAAAGCTTTTCTCTAAGACCTAGATCTTTTTCCTTGCGTTGTACTGTGGAAAAATATTGAAGGACATGGCGGCCACAATAAACGCAGTTGGAGATGAACTTGGAATTAGGTGTACTGCAATGGGGGATAATTACGGTGACCGCAGAAGTGAGCTGAAAGCATTTGATGATACAAAAGCCGGCGTCAAGGGACTGCTCGATGCAGGCTGCACGAAAATTCCCCGTATTTTCTACTGTCCATCACGGCATGATCATGAGACGGAGGCCGCTGGGGAGAAAGCCATGCTCAGTATTCCAGTCATTGATCTCCAAGGCATACACCAAAACGATCCCGCTTCGCGTCCTCGAGTCATCGACGAAGTCAGAGTTGCGAGTGAGAAATGGGGTTTCTTTCAGGTTGTAAATCATGGGATTCCTGTTGAAGTTTTGAATCGAATGATTGATGGAGTGCGTGAGTTCCATGAGCTGGATATTGAGCTTAAGAAAGAGTTTTATTCAAGGGACTTTGCGAGGAAGGTGTTTTTTATGTCCAATCGTGATATGTACCATTCTCTGGAAGCTAACTGGAAGGATACACTTGTGTGTTATGTGGCTCCGGATCCACCCAAACCAGAAGAATTACCCTCAGTGTGCAGGTATAATTCTTGTCCTTTTAGTTTTGTACAATTAAGTGTTTTATTGAGATCATCTACTTGATTTAATTGATCATGCATCATTGCATCTATAATTTACTTTGTAAAAGGAATTTCCTATAACAAAATGTTAGTTATAGAACTCGTCCATATTTTGATTAAACTCGAGAACGGGTTGTGATTTGCTACCCACCTATTGCGATGGGGTGAATTCGTCGACATTATTATACAAAACTTATCACATCGTACAAGTATATGATATAAATGTGCAAATTTTTGCTACAATTATATATATTTGTTGGTGACACTGGTGGGAAATGAACATATATTATACTGGTACTTTTAACTATTAATTGCAATTTTAGTCTTTTATGATCATATTTACTTTCATAACTTTAATCATGATTGAACTTGATATATATGTTGGAGTTGTGCAGAGAAATTGTGAATGATTACTCAAAGCAAGTGATGGATTTGGGATTTATTTTGTTTGAGTTACTATCCGAGGCTCTTGGGCTCAACTCAAACCATCTTAAAAACATGGATTGCGCTGAGGGGCTTATTCAACTGTGTCACTACTACCCAGCATGCCCTGAACCAGACTTGACGTTGGGCACTGGCAAGCATACTGATGGCACCTTCATCACCATACTTTTACAAGACCAAACTGGTGGCCTCCAAGTTTTATATGATAATCGATGGGTTAATGTTCCTCCCAAGGAAGGTGCTCTAATTGTCAACATTGGGGACTTTCTGCAGGCAAGTTGTTATAGAAAAATTATCTTCAATTCTTACTTTTCTATTACTTTACCATTAATGAATAGTGACAGTAGTTCAAACAAATATCCAAACATCAACTGAGAAAAAATCAACACCCTCAAAGGTGTTTCGATTTTTCACATAATCCCCTTGAGGTTTTGGAATTACATTAAGGTTTCAAATTGTTTTCACAGAAACCCTTCCGTTAAAATTTTCATCTCAAAATTGATGGTGAAAAAAATCTTTAAACTGCCTACACCCCTGCACCCCCAAAGGTCTATTTAAATTTTTGGATAAGCCCCTCAGCCTCAGATTTTATATATAGAAAACTTCATTTTAATTCTTGACAAAGATGACTTTTAGATTAAAACCATGATTTAGATCAAAATCTAATTTTAGTCCCTTGATACATTAATAACCTCATTTATTAATTACATTTTGATTTTTTAATTATTTCTCTTTTTCTTCCTAATTTTTAATGTATTAATTTATTTGATTATAATTTTCATTTTCATTTTATTATCGTAATATATTTTATTTTAATCATTTAGATAAATTAATCTTTGTTATACAAAATATTTCGATGTACTTTGTCTTTTTCATTTAGGTACATTAAATTCATTATAATACATTTCGGTACATACATATATGTACAAACATTTCGGTACATACATTTCGATACAAATATTTAGGTATATTAATTTAATATAATACATTTCGGTACACACATTTGGTTACATTAATTTAATATAATACATTTTGGTGCATATATTTCGGTACATACATTCCGGCACTAACATTTAAATACATTAGTTTAATATAATACATTTTGGTACTAACATTTAGGTACATTAATTGAGTCTTTCAAGTTTAAAGAATGTTAAATAAAATTAATAAATTAAAAACTCTTTTTTGGTCAAAAAAAAATTAAAATTTGTATATTAATAAATTTAAGTATTTAATGGGAGACAATAAATAAAATGCACATTAATTATTTTGAATTAAGGACAAATTAAGGGATTATTGACACACCCCGACCGAAATCAATGCTTGACAACCAGCACGCCTTGATTTCGATTGTTGATGGAATATTCCTAACGGCAGCTAACAGCGTCAGGTTAGTTTTAACGGAATTTTCCTTACGGCGTTAACTTTTCCGTTAGGCGTGCTAGGCACGTGGCCGCACGTGGGGGCACGTCTAGCCGTGCCTTGGTAGCCGCGTGGCTGCCAGCACGCCTTAATTTCGATCGGAGTGTGTCATTATAATCAATATGTAATCTAACACAGGTTTATTTTAAATTTCAATCTTCTTAAAGGATTAAAGTTATAAAGAAAAAAAAACCCCTTTTATATACCACCCTTTATAAAGAAGAAGAACATTATGACAATTACAAAATTTAAAAGAAATTACCCTCGTTTATTAGCATGTAAGATAAAGACATTACGAGAACTTAGAAGATTGTTTTAACTTCACGAAATTATATTTTGTTAACTTGTTTTTAACTAATGTCAAGTCATTTTGTATTTAGTGCTTAAATGAAAACATGTTAAAACCTCATGTCGAGTCTTTATGCAAATATTATAACCGTACGGAGGCACGTGGAAAAAACAAGAAACCTTAGGGTTACGTAAGAATACAGTAAACTCAAGCGGTGTTCATGTAATTATTTCTCACGAAAAATTTGTCAGTTAAAGAAACATTTTTTATGCCATAAATAATTTTAGATGAAATTTTGACAGAAGGAGTTTGTGAAAGTAATTTGAAATCTTAAAAGTGTTCGTAAAATTTCCAAAATTACTAGCTGTTATAAAATCAAAAAAAATCATAGAGGGTGTTAATATGTATAACTTATTGTCAAATTTATGAAAAGAGAAATTCGAAGAAGGCAGCTAGAGATGGACTGGTCTGGTATAATTCACTTGCCTTATAATTTTTCTTGTTTTTGTGCAGCTCATGGCAAACAACAAGTATATGAGCGTCCCCCACAGAGTAATATCCAAGAGCGTAGGCCCAAGAATTTCGGTGGCAAGCTTTTTTCGACCATATGTTGTCGCAGGGAAATCAAAAGCTTACGCACCAATCAAGGAATTGGTAACAGAAGAAAATCCCCAATTCTACCGGGAACTCGAATTGAAAGAGTATATGATGCACCACGCCTCAGAAAAAGCAAAGGGGACATGTCAGCCTTTACTACATTTCAAGATATGAATGTTGGTGTAAACATTATGACTTTTTTAAACATTTATTCTGAAATGTGAAACGTGTCCGTCCGACCTTTTAATTTCCCATATCGCATTTTCAGGTTTCTTGTATGATTGTGTCACGCTTTGTCACATTATTTTATTTGTGTTATATTAAATAAAAAATAAAATTATAACATGCATCAGGAAATATTTTAGTGGGAGTAGAACTCTAGAAGAGTGGTTTTAAAGCATTCAAATGGTGGATGACAGTTTTCTTAATAAGAAGAAACTGTTAACTATTGTAGATATATATGTTTTGTCTCTCCACTAGCAATTTATCGTTCATATTGAAAAGTTCGTCCTATTGAGAACTAAACATAATATTGTAGAGAGAAAAAGTTTTTATTAGTAAAAAGTTACTTTATTACCGACACAATATATTATAGTAGAAAAGGTTCAAATACAATACACACAAGCAAAAATGGACCTCCAAAGTAACCCATGAGCCCAAAACAAAGTTTTGAGTGAGCCCAATATAGAAAAAAAACCGAAAAACACATCGAAGATACCTGCAGACAGAACGCCTCAAACCAAGACCCCAACAGCATTCTAAAATCCAGCCAAGAAAAGCCGCCCCAGGAGTGAAGAAACAGAAGACGCGATCCTCCAACGAGCACCCTAGAAGTTGTAGTCACCATTCGAAGGAAGCCTATGGGAATAAGCAACTCACAAGCAACAATGCCAACGGGGGCACACATACAAGTGGAAGAAGGTGATACACCTTCCTGAGAGAATCGCGAAAATTCGAGAAAAAGATTAGTGGTTACAAATCTAATAGGTGGCTTCAAGGAGAAACAGGAAAGGGCATGGATGACAGAGTGGCAAAGAGAGAACAGACAGGAAATAAGAAAAGGGATGACAGGGACCCTGGTTATAGCTAGGGTGGATCTGGAAACTCTCACACAATGAAGAGAAGAACTCTCACAAAGAGATAAGAACTCTAACGAGGAGAGAAGCAGGGCCTCCAAGTAAGTTTTATTAATTGTTTCCATGAAATCAGTTCTACATATGATTATGGCATTAACTGTAGCTACTTGTATTTAATTAGTTTAGATCCTAAATGAAAACTTTTACATGTGGTATCAGAATCACCAATCAAATCTTGAACTCAATTATTTTGACTTAAAGTATACAGAGCTTGAATCGGTGCTGTTTAACTTGCAGGTATAATGCATGAATTTTTGTTCCACATTTTTTCTTCTGGGTATAAAGATTAACTTCTTCTCTCTGGTTCTCGTATGGCGGTCTTTTGTTTATCTGATTTCGTGGACTTTATCACAATAGTTGTAAAAAAAATTACGGTTTCACCATAAAACTAATTGGTAATATTAGGAATAGCCCAACTACATATAAGCATATGTAAGGTTCCTTCTGTCATCCATGTGGGGTTCATTCTCAACATGCCCCTCACGTGTGCGAATTTTCAAGCTTAACATGTTGACAACACAACTCGGGTGACGTGGAGGCTGTTGAGTTTAATACGTGGGACAACCTGCTCTAATACCATGAAGAAAGTTGAGGTTCCATAAAAAAAATCAATTGGTAATATGAGAAGTAACCCAATTACTTATAAGCACATTATTGTTGAGTCAACATTCTGATAGAAGTTTGCTCATTCTGCTCCTACAAGACCAAATCGGCGGCCTCCAACTCCTGAAAAACCAATGGGTTCATGTTACCCCAATTCATGGAGCTTTAGTTATAAATCTCGGAGATCTGTTACTTGCAAGTCAAATTTAACCAAATTGTAAATGAAATGCAGATATTATTACAGAAAATTCTTCCTTGTATGTAGTATTAAATGATACAAACATTGGATGATTTGGATTAGTTTGAATTATTGATTTTACTTGGTTCCGTGAACCCAAGTCATCCAATACTTGTGACATTTAATGCTACATAGCACCATAGCTTATTATTATGTAGTTTCTAATTAATAGCTAATCTCAAACGACAAGTTTATTGGTGTCAACCATAGGGTGTCGGCCAAAAACATAGGCCCAAGAATTTGGTGGTATGTTTTTTTAGACATCTTCCGCCGGAAAATTCCTCGAGGAGGTATGTGCCAATCAAGGAGTTGTTATCGGAAGAAATTTCCGCAGTTTAGCGGGAAACCACGGTGAAAGATTTTGTCGCATACTACTATACGAAAGGGCTCAACGGGGTCCCTGCACTGGATATCTTAAGGTATGAAGTTTGGCTGTCAATATGTATGGTCTAGTTTATTTAATGATTCAGTCTTGTGTATACTTGCTAAGATGAAAGCATGTATGGTCTAGGTTTCTGAGCAATGGTCTTATTTGTATTCTAGATTATCATTTAGATTTATTTCCTTGTATTGCTCTGTTGTTTTTGTATAAATTCCTCTAATTTGGAGAAAATAAAGTACAGGAGATTGTGAAATTTATTCTTAAATATATATTTTTATAGTGACTCCATTATCTGCCCCATGTAATTTTTTTTTCTTTCTCTTTGAGAATAACAACCAATTTCCTAGACAATCACAGGTACCAAGTGTTGGCATGAGTCAACTTTATGGTTTAGGAATGTAAATAGCATAGGATTACATGACTGATTCATTGTATATTTGGGATTCTTGTTTCCTAATTTATTGGGCCTCATGTATGATTATATATATGCCTCCTAGATAGAAGAATAATATAACAATTCAACCCTAAACAAATATACTTTTATCTTGGCATCAGAGCATGTTTCGGCCTATCTCTTCCCAAACCCTAAAACAAGTCAAAGCTAAGCCGTGCATTCTGCAAAGATTGCATAAGAAAAAACAAATCCTGGTGGTCTTAAAATTGAAGGGAGTATGGCAAGACCTTGATAAAAGATGTCCTATCAAGATGCTGTGTGTAGCTGATCTTAGAACCCGTATGGAAGAGCTTTCAAAAGACAGGGTGTATGACTTTCTTGCAGGATTAGACAATGGCTAGAGTGAATCCTAAGAAGAAACCCATTTATGGGATTGAAGAGTGCTTCAGTTTGGTTCAACGTGAAGCACAAAGAAAGAAAACTATGCTTGGGACAAGGGCCACGACAACAAGCTCTTCTATGGCAATGGTCACCAAGTCCCTACCACCATCCATGCGTCCACCGTCCACTGGAACACCACACCCAAACCGTACCCAATAAGACATCGATAATGACAAACTTCATTGCAATCACTACAAGGGAAAGCAGCACTTTGAAGACACATGTTTTGAATTACATGGGTATCCAAAATGGTAGTGGGAATTAAAAAAAAACAGTTGAAAACCAAAGGGAAGCGCATAGGGCAGGCCAAATTGGTCGAGTCTAGGGCTGGAGGGGCTGCTATGACAGCAGGCTACATAGGGTCCAATTGTAATGTTGGGAAACCTGATATTACAACAAGATATTATGAGCCTAGGCCCTACACATCAACCCACGACTTGGATGAACAAATGGGCCACAACTTAGAAGAAAAATTGCAACCTACAACAGAGGAAGATATTGACCAGATGCTCTCGTTAATTAAGCAAATTTCAAATAAGGATCCAGGTAACATTGGTACTGCACTCATAGCATCCATTAAACGAGATTTCGGCTGGATAATAAACTCCTGGGCTATTGATCACATGACATACGACAAATCATTATTTCACCACATGACTTCCCCACCAAAGGAGAATGTTATCACCGCAAATGGTGAAGTTGCTCTTGTTACAGGAGTTGGTTCAATAGACCTTACTCCATCTTTATCTTTGCACAATACACTACTTGTTCCATTATTATCAAATCATTTACTCTATGTTGGTCAGGTTACAAAACAGTTGGATTGTGTAGTACTAATGTTTCCTACTTTTTGCCTACTTTAGGATATCCAAACATAGACGATCATTGGGCGTGATACTAAGAGGAGAAGGTTATATTATATGGAGGATGTGGCTCCAAGCCGAGTCAATCAAGTGCGTAGCAGTTACAATAATAAGACCAAGACAATTTGGTTATGACATCATCGACTAGGACATGCATCTTTTGGTTATTTGAAAAAATTACTTCCGTCATTATTTAGTGGCATTTCAGAGTCTGATTTCTGCTGTAATGATTGCAATCTTGCAAAAAGTCATTGTACTTCATACCATTTGAGTTTCAATAAAAGAACAATGCCTTTTGAGTTAGTTCACTCTGATGTATGGGGTCCTTCACCAATAACTACACAACATGGTATTTGGTGGTTTGTTATCGTTGTGGATGATTGCACTCGAATGACATGGCTTTATACAATGAAACAGAAAAGTGATGTTGGTCAAATCTTCCAACAATTTTACCGTATGATTGGAAATCAATTCTTCCTCCCTATTAAAGTCCTCAGATTAGATAATAGTGGAGAATATCTTAATTCAGAAGTCTCTGAGTTTTTCACGGAGCACGGCATTGTTTATGAGACCACTTGTCCTCAAACCCCACAACAAAATGATGTGGCAGAGCGTAAGAACTAGCATATCTTGGAAACTACTCGAGCATTTCTTATTGGAGCATAGGCACCTAACACATATTGGGCAGAGGCTGTCACCTATTCCGTTTACCTCCTGAACTGAGCCTTCCCAGATTCATAATTTTCAAACCCCTTTGGTAGCCTTGACGGATCATGTCTCTCTTCTGTCCTCTCTTCAGTTATCACTTTGCATTTTTGGTTGTGTGGCATATGTGCATCTTCAAAAAAACCAACGCATTAAATTGGACCCATGTACGATTCGTTGTGTGTTTTTTGGATTTAATAGCCAACAAAAGGGATACCGATGTTATCATCCTTCTACTAGGCATTTATACGTCACCATGGATGTCACATTCTCCGAAATTGAAATGTTCTTTGCTACAGAACCAACCCACTTTACTCATCAGGGGGGATTGGTTAGTATACAAGACAAATATAGGTGGTTTGATATGCCATTGGAGCTGTCCAATGGGAGGGTTGAAATAAACCAAGAAAATAGTGAGCTTGCTAGTAATACACTTGGCAGTAGCCTAAGTGCCGACTTGACCACCAACGTAGGCCCGCTTGGTAGGAGCCCAAACACTGATTCATGCATTTACACCAAGCATGGATCCATCCATTGACTGTGGGGAACAAGATGTGAAGTCTTTGGGCAGCCCAAGTGCTGACCTATGGGCTTATTATGGAGAACATGCTAGGGAATGCAGTAGTGGATTGAGGGGAAAGCCTTTGACTTGGTCTATAAATGGGCCTGAATTGTTTGGGTCAGGAAGAAGGAAAATGGATAGCACCGAAGTAGTAGATCCATCAAATAATAACCTTCATTCTCCTCTACCAGTACTCGCTCATATCCCCGAGGATATCCAAGAGTTACGTTCTCATAATTCAAGTATTATTGAAAATCTTATGTCTTACCTTCTAGGCAAAACTGCAATAAACCACCTGATAGATTTTCTTCGGATGGAAAAGTGAGATATGCAATTGCACAGTATGCGTCAACACATCGTTTATCACTTAAGTATTAAGCGTTTGTGAATCAAATGGCTGGAGTTAAGATCCCAACCAAAGTGGAAGAAGCCCTGCAAGATTCTTGTTGGATAGAAGCCATGGAGGTTGAGATGAAGGCCTTACAAAGAAATGGAACATTGAACGTGGTACCACTGCCACATAAGAAGAGACCGGTGCGATGTAAATGGGTATTCACCATAAAGCACAAAGCAGACAGATCCATAGATAGATACAAGGCAAGATTGGTTGCTAAAGGGTACACATAGACATTTGGAGTTGATTATCAGCAAACGTTTGCTCCAGTTGCAAAAATGAATACTATTTTTCGAGTTTTTTTGTACTTAGTTGCTAACTTTGATTGGCCCTTGAAACAATTTGATTTGAAAAATGCCTTCTTACATGGAGATTTGGAAGAAGTATACATGGATTTTCCACCTAGATACGAAGTACCAAATGGAGTTGGAAAAGTGTGCAAACTTTGAAAGGCCCTCTATGGTCTCAAACAATCACCCAGAGCATGGTTTAGGAGGTTCACCCAAGTAATAAAGAGTTATGGCTACAAACAAGGGAATGCAGACTATGCACTGTTTATCAATCCCATGGGAAGTAAGGTCACTTTGTTGATAATCTATGTGGATGATATGGTAGTCACTGGCGATGATATAGAATAGATAAAAAGATTGCAAAGTTATCTTTCCTCAGAGTTTGAGATGAAGGATCTAGGGGGGCTTGAAATACTTTCTCGGAATCAAAGTTTTTGTTCTTGTGATGGTATTTACTTGTGTCAGCAAAAATATGTCCTAGATCTTTTCTCTGAAACTGGGATGTTGGCATGTAAACCAACAGAAACCCCTATCATGCAGAATCATCACCTGACAATATACCATAATCAAATTCCAACTAACAAAGAGAGGTACCAGAGGTTAGATTGATTTATTTATCACCTACGAGGCCAGATATTGTATATGCAGTTAGAATCGTAAGTCAAGTTATGCACTCTCCTAGTAAGGATCATATGGCAGCCATAATGAGTATATTGAGTTATTTGAAAGGTGCACCTGGGAAAGGATTAATTTTCAAGAAACATGGACATAGTCACTGCATGTCAGGCTACTTTACATTTGTAGTAGGAAATCTCGTAACTTGGAGAAGTAAAAAACAAAACGTGGTGGCCAAATCCATAGCCGAGGCAAAATATCGAGGTATGGCACATGGGATTTGCGAATTGTTATGGATCTAGATTCTTATAATTGAAAAAGGATTTAAGCCTCGGGAGTTTATGTTGTTCTACTGTGACAATCAAGCAGTGAGAGAGATAGCCAATAATCCAGTCCAACATGATCGTACAAAACATGGTGGAGTTGGATAGACATTTTATCAAGGAGAAGTTGGACGTTAAGTTGATTGACATTCCGTATGTGAAGTAAGAAGAATAGTTAGCTGATGTGTTAACTCATGCAATGTCGGTGAAGGTTTTTCAAGACTCACTCGACAAGTTGGGGTTAGGTGATATCTACGCACCAACTTAAGGGGGAGTGTTGGTGTGAGTCAACTTTATGGTTTAGGAATGTAATTAGAATAGGATTACATGACTGATTCATTGTATATTTAGGATTCTTGTTTCCTAATTTATAGGGCCTCATGTATGATTATATATTTATGCCTCCTAGAGAGAAGAATAATATAACAATTCAACCCTAAACAAATATACTTTTATCTCCAAGCACATGATTTGGAAATGACGAACCCCAACAACAGAGGTTCTCTGGAGTTACATAGAAGCCAAATGTATAGAAGGGATAATAAGGATTTGGCACTCGGGAATACTCATGCAACTCTTGCACTTTGGAAATTGCAGGTCGAAATTCAACAATAAAAAAAATACAGTGCAACTATGCAAGGCCTAAGATGAATGAAGTCGAGGTTCTACCATATACAATATGAGTATAGCCTAATTTTAGATAAACACATGCAAGGTTTGGTAAGCTTTTGATGTGGGACATCTCTTTGCATCCTTACATAAGAAATTAAGAACCCTACAAACATCCACAAAAATCAACCCTACAAACCTTCTAAGTTAAGGGCCAGCTACAAAGTTACAGCAACAAAATCATAACTTGGTAATCTGCTTTAGGTGCTTTTAACTCCAACATTAACTCCAGTATTCATCACTATATTAAGAGCAATATTCTCAACACTTCACAAAACCATATACCAATAATCCCTAACTTGAAAAATCAGAAAATTGTGAGGCATTCATTGTGTACTTGAGAGCTATTGTGAGTTCGTGAATTATTTTATATTTGTTTGGTAATTAATAAAAACTTCCGTTGATAGAGAGATACTCATATATCAGAGGAACTTTGAAATTGTTTTTGTGCTCTTTGTTATTTCTTTTATTGCTTTGTATGGTTCTCGGTTTAAGGCATAACAAACTACACAAAACTAGATCACCCTTTAATATCTTCTCTTCCTGGGTGAGAGCGTTTCTCTACTTGTGAGAGTTTTCCCACCAGTGTGTGACTGCCCCTCTTCTTCTTCCCTCTTGTAACCGTTGACCCTAGCTATGGCCACGTTGGTGCTAGCCCTCTTCTTCCTCGTTCTCTTTTTTCTTTTCCTCTCCTTCTCCTTTAGCCCCTGTTTTCCCTAGTCCATGGCCAATTCGCCACTTCCCTCCAACCCCTTATGCCCCTGTTTTCTCCTTCTGTAGCCCCTTCTTTCCATGTTCCCTTTCACCTTCCTTCCATCTTTCTTCTACCTTTTTCCACCTTTTCTCTTTTTGCCGATTCTCTTTTTTCCCCTTCCTTCCACCATTTTCCCACCTCTTTCCCCTTTTTCACATTTTTTTTTCTTTTCTGTTTCCCCCTTTCTTCTAGCCCCACTTTCCTCAACAATCCACCTCCCTCTTCATCCCAATCGGCTCCATCGTTCATCGTTTCCGCAATCTTATTCGGCTCCTACTTCTCTTCACCACAATTTGTCGCGTTTTCCTAGAAAGTGCATAGAGCTTTTGCTCGGGTGTTCACATCACCTCTTTCATTCGGTTTGCCCTTGATGACACCATTGCTAGTGGGTTGCTTCTTCCCGCTACCTTCTTTCGATTTGTGGTTGCTATTGTTGTGGTGTTCGATGGCAGTGTTTGGAACCCCGTTTTGGGATTCTGTGTTGGGGGAAATGTTTAGCTTGCTTTCAGAGGTGTGTTGGGGACCTTTGTTTCTGTTGGTGGGCATGCGGCTTTCCGACGGCAGCAATGGTTTAATGCTGCTAGGAGTTTTGCTTCGTTGTTTAAAGTTTGCTTTGTTGTTTTTTATGTTTTGAACTCTTACAGAGGTTCATTTTTTCATCTATATATTAGTATTTGGGTTTTCTCTTATGTAATATAATGTGAAGTAATGCTATTCATACTATATTTTTGTATTATATTTTCATACTATCTTATATGACATTTGATATGGATAGACACATCATTTGAATTAATCAAATTTTTTAATTTAGTTCATTAGTTAATAAACTAATAATTAAGAAAAACTAGTTAATTAAATTATGATTGTGGTATACAATGAGTCTTTCTTATTCATTTCCTTGAGTTTTGTAAATTTTTCAAATGATGTGGCTGTCCACATCACATGTCACCTAAGTTGATATAGAAATGTAGTACAAAAACATGATATGAATATCATTATTCTATATTATATTTGATAATAAAGTAGCGTTTCAAAAACCAAAAAAAAAACACTACACTGAAAATTACAAAGTTAAACATGTGGCAGCAAACACGTGGAAGTGTGAATTGTGATCCTGTGGAGCATGTGTAAGCCTTGAAAAAAGCTTCTACATCTTCGAGTCCCAAAAATGTCACCAGATTTTACAAATACATCCAAAATGATCTCCGGGAACCCAATAAACCAAGACCGCCTTCAACAACTAAAGGCCTTCGACGAATCCAAAGCTGGTGTCAAAGGGATCGTTGACAAAGGAATCACCAAAATCCCACCAATTTTCATCCGGCCGCCGGAAGATACCGCCGGCGACAACCCAAGTTCCTGCCAACCAACCCAAGCCCAGTTCAGTATTCCTGTCGTAGACCTTGCTGACACTGTCGGCAGGCACGATGACGTTGTTACCAGAGTCCGGCGGGCCGCAGAGACTGTTGGTTTTTTTCAGGTGGTGAACCATGGGATTTCCCAGAGAGTGTTGGACGAGATGTTGGAAGCGGCACGTGGGTTCCACGAGCAGCCAAGGGAGGTGAAGGCCGAGTACTATGGTAGGGAGCTGATGAGGAAAGTCAAGTTTGGGAGCAACTTTGATCTGTATCAGTCAAGGTTTGCCAATTGGAGGGACAGTTTGTTTTGTGTCATGGGTCCTGAGCCCCTTGATCCTCAAGAATTGCCGGTGGTTTGCAGGTTAGTCAATAGATTGAATTCCACTCTAATCCTATATTGAAACATTTCATAATCTTATTCAAAAGTAGCATAAGTAATTACAATCTCATGTGCTCAACTACTCGATCGTGCCTCAGTAGCTCTTGTGTTTGGTTCTCTCTCCCAAAATATATAGATCTGGAAAAATTCCCGAAAGTTCCGAATCAGACCCAAAAAATCCCGAAACTGAACCAAAATTGTCCCAAATCGAATATCCCAAACCGTTTGGTACCGGATCCCGAGCCGATGGTCCAAAAAGTTTGATACGGGTTCGGGACCGAATCCCATATGCCTTTGTTCAGTAATTCCAAACCGAATCGATAAATATTTTAATATAATTTTTTTATATAGTTGAATTATTAATGGTGATTAGATTTGGTCCGACTCTCACTCGCGCCTCACTTCCTCACGGACCTCATACTCTCGGATCTCTCTCAACCTTCGAAGACAAGTCCTGCAACCTCTACGGTCCCGTTTATCCTTTCTTTTTTACCATTTACCTTTTTTTTCATCCGTTTACATGTTTTTTTAACAACTTGAAAATTAAAAAAGAAAAATTTGTCATTTGACAATTGAGGAGTCTACATGTTTTTTCAACACAAATATAATATGTTCCACTTTGCTGCAGAAAATCTCATCTGACTGTTATCAACGCATATGGATCTAATGGATCATACCCATCTGCATCATATATTAATTGTCACCAAAATTTGAACTGAATTAAACAAAAATCTTAGATGGGTAGAGGGAGAGATAGCTTGTTGCTTACATGATAATCCGAAGGAGTTGATGAGAGAGAAGATGAAAAGCAAGAGCAGGTTCATCTTTTCTCCAAATTAAAATTTTCCAATTGCACTGCATTAGCATATATCCAGACACTTGCAGTGAGATCATATATTCTCAAACTGTAGTGAGTCTATCTTATATTACCTACAAAAAATCATGCACTATAGTCAACAACATTGATTTAAGTTTTGTCTGATAAGGAACATAGTTTGCATTAATTTTACATGTATAAAATAAAACGGTAAACAGTTATCCGTTTATAACCGATTTGTAGACATCAAAATTTCGGTGAAATGAATGTTGACCAATAATTAAAATTTCAACGTTCACGTGTCACATAAATTTTACATGTAGCGTGTGATTCAACGAAAAATCGAAATAAATTGGAAAAGTCATCAAATATGACACGTGTCAATACCTGGCAGAAATGATTTATTTCATCTGATTATTTAAATCCAAAAATCAAGTTTTGGAATTCTATAAATAGGAGGCCAAGACATTCATTTTGGGGGAAAGAAGGAAGAAAGAAGGAAGAAAGAAGGAAGAAAGAAGGAAGGAAGGAAGAAAGGAAGAGAAATTTACATTACACCAAAACCTTGAAGCATTGAAGCTCTAAAGCTCTCAAGCAAATCCCGAAGGATCAAGAAAGCACTCTTCGTTCTTCGTCAAATCCCCCTTCAAGATCAAGCCCCAAAGGCCCTTGAAGAACTTTCACCAACTCAAGATCAAGCCCTGACGGCCCTTGAAGAAAGTGAAGATTCATTCATCATCCGTTCATCCTAAGATCAAGCCCTAACGGCCCCTTTGGATCAACAACCTCAACAATTTCACACATCCAATCGTTTTTCAAGATTAAGCCCAGAAGCCCTTTAAGATCCGCTCATCCATCAACCTTCAAGATCAAGCCCCGACGGCCCTTGAAGAACTCCAACCAATTCAAGATCAAGCCCCAACGGCCCTTGAAGAACTCCCACCAACTCAAGATCAAGCCCCGACGGCCCTTGAAGAAAGTGTTCATCGCTCATCATCCGTTCATCCTAAGATCAAGCCCCAACGGCCCCTTTGGATCAACAACCTCAACAAATTCACACATCCAATCGTTCTTCAAGATTAAGTCCAGAAGCCCTTGAAGATCCGCTCATCCATCAACCTTCAAGATCAAGCCCTGACGGCCCTTGAAGAACTCCAATCAATTCAAGATCAAACCCCGACGGCCCTTGAAGAAAGTGAAGATTCATTCATCATCCGTTCATCCTAAGATCAAGCCCCAACGGCCCCTTTGGATCAACAACCTCAACAAATTCACACATCCAATCGTTCTTCAAGATTAAGCCCAGAAGCCCTTTAAGATCCGCTCATCCATCAACCTTCAAGATCAAGCCCCGACGGCCCTTGAAGAACTCCAACCAATTCAAGATCAAGCCCTAACGGCCCTTGAAGAACTCCCACCAACTCAAGATCAAGCCCCGACGGCCCTTGAAGAAAGTGTTCATCGCTTATCATCCGTTCATCCTAAGATAAAGCCCCAACGGCCCCTTTGGATCAACAACCTCAACAAATTCACACATCCAATCGTTCTTCAAGATTAAGTCCAGAAGGCCTTGAAGATCCGCTCATCCATCAACCTTCAAGATCAAGCCCCGACGGCCCTTGAAGAACTCCAACCAAGTCAAGATCAAACCCCAACGGCCCTTGAAGAACTCCCACCAACTCAAGATCAAGCCCCGACGGCCCTTGAAGAAAGTATTCATCGCTCATCATCCGTTCATCCTAAGATCAAGCCCCAACGGCCCCTTTGGATCAACAACCTCAACAAACTCATACACCCATTCTTCAAGATCAAGCCCAACGCCCCTTGAAGATCCATTCATCAACTGTTCATCCTTAGATCAAGCCCCGACGGCCCTTTGGATCAACAACTCATCCACAAACCCACACCCTACGAAGATAGAATCAGAGGACCAAATTACAAAGAGATTGTAACCCCAAAATCATTAATACAACAAAAAATATATTTTGTACACGTATTCTTGTCTTTTGTTTCAGGAATTATTCGTGTTTACCAATTTGGCACGCCCAGTGGGACTATCTCTACCTCTCATCTCTATCCTCAAATCATCGAAAAACGCAAAAGGCATCAAGAAAGGATCAAGCTGTTCCTGCAATCAAAGCAAAGAACAAGAACATCATCGCCGCAAGTGGTGATATTTCGGGCATCATAACCCGAAGTAAGGCAAGAGATCTTTTTGCCGCGGCTTCCACCCCTGCATTAACTCTGTCAAAGGAACAAGAGCACCTGAGTTACGAGCCTGTGATTATCCTAGCCTCGCTAAGGGCATCAAAAGGGGAGAGCCCGAGGAAATACTCAGAGTCCCTACTCTCCGACGCTGATTCGAGCGGCAGTACAACCATGCAAGTCATGACCACGGGAGCAACTTCAATCGAGGAGCAGCTAGCTCAAATGAATGAAGCAATCGCAAAGCTCACACGAACTGTGGAAGAGAAAGACTTGCAGATTGCCGCACTTGTCAACCAACTAGATGCGCTGCCCGACGTGAAAGTCGACCCAATTGTTGGCCTATTAAAGAAAGAAGGCGACGAAGAAGAGGAGCCACCAGCGGAGAAAGTTGAAGAGAAGCCGAAGCTAGACCAAGCAACGACATCCATGGGATCTCTCTCTATCCAGGAGCTACAGGAGATGATCGCAAGCACTATCAAGACACAGTACGAAGGAAGCTCGCATGACTCCGTACTGTACTCAAAGCCTTACTCCAAGAAGATTGATGCTTTGAAGATGCCAAGGGGTTATCAGCCCCCAAAATTCATGCAGTTCGATGGAAAAGGCAACCCGAAGCAACATGTCGCCCATTTCATTGAAACTTGTAACAATGCTGGGACAGAGGGAGACTACCTCGTCAAACAGTTCGTGCGTTCGCTGAAAAGTAACGCTTTTGACTGGTACACTGACCTCGAACCTAAGTCTATCAACAGTTGGGACCAGCTAGAAAGGGAATTCCTCAACCGTTTCTACAGCATTCGTCGTACTGTAAGCATGCTAGAGCTGACCAGCACGAAACAGTGGAAAGATGAACCTGTCGTCGACTACATAAATAGATGGCGTTCTTTAAGTCTGGATTGCAAAGATCGGCTTTCTGAAACCTCTGCCATTGAGATGTGCGTTCAAGGCATGCAGTGGGGACTACACTACATCCTTCAAGGCATCAAACCACGAACATTTGAGGAGTTAGCCACCCGCGCCCATGATATGAAGTTAAGCATCACTCGTCATGGGAAGAAAGAACAGATCGCCGACTACAAGAATGACAAAGTTTTGGGGCCAAAGGTGGATAAGGCTACGTGGAAACCCACCAAGGAAGCAATGACGGTCAACACAACTCCAGTCAAAATCCCTACACGAAGCAAGGCAATTTAAACCGAAGCTTTCCGTGATCAAGAGATACGTAGACGCACTTTGAAGGAGCTTGAGGAGAAGACTTATCCATTCCCCGACTCTGACGTGGTTGCCATGTTGAAAGACTTGCTTGACAAAAAGGTGATCGACCTACCTGAGTGCAAACGGCCAGAAGATATGAACCGTACTAACAATCCAAGGTACTGTAAATTCCACCGCTTCATTAGTCATCCGACGGAAAAGTGCTTTGTGCTAAAAGATCTCATCATGAAGTTGGCTCAGAAAGGGATCATCGAGTTAGATCTTAATGATGTGGTGAAGTCAAACTATACCACCGTCACTTCTGGCTCTTTGAACTCAAAATCTTCACCTCAACCGCTGGGGGCATGCTCCAAAACCATGTTAGTCAAGTCAAGTGAAGTTGAAGGATGGACTTATGTCACTCCAAAGAAAATGCACAAGAAACATACGTCTCCTCCACAAGTTCGCCAATCGGAAAGGGGGCAAAGCAGCTACCGTCAACCTTCAAAGCTACATGAAAGTGTTGAGGATGATGAAGTTATGACACAAAGATCGTCCGTTGCCATCACAATGCGCGATTTCTTCCCCAAAGACTTCTTCAATCACTCAGTCAAGACTCCTTGCTATGAAAATTGCAAGGAATGACCCTCTAAGATCATTTGACAAATTCACCAAAGCTCCTCGTTCGCACGAGCCTAAAAGGCGACAACTAAAGCTCCTCGTTCGCACGAGCCTAAAAGGCGACAACCAAAGCTCCTTGTCCGCACGAGCATAAAAGGCGACAACAAACGCTCCTTGCCTGCATGAGCTGAAAATGCAAACGGCACCAAGACGCTCCTGGCCCGCAAGAGCATAAACTGTGTACGGAAAAATCATCATCAAAACCATCACTCATTTGAACTACGTCATGACTTGATCCCTCCTCAACCAAGGGTACGTAGGCAACTTGAAACTTCAAAACTTCAAGTACAGTCACATCACCAACAAAAACACAAACACTTTGAAGAAAAAAAGCGAATTCAAGCTATGAATACTTTATTTCTTTAAAGGAATGATTTGGTTACAAAGCCGTATTACAAGGGTGAGCATCACACCAACGTCACCACCGAGGAAAGTTGTGACCAAAAGACACTACACAGCATAAACTCGCTGCAGTCTTTTGCACAACCACACACGATAAAAGTGACACTTTGGGACAAGCTTCAAGTAGCAGTGGTAAAGAGCCCACGACAAGCAGTAAGGTCAATGTGCACAACAAAGTCACCGCCGAGGGAAAACCGTGACCAAAAGGCATTACACAGCAAAATCCCGCTGCAGTCTTTTGCACAACACCACATGGTAAAAAGTGGCGCACTGCAACAAGCACCAGGCAAAGAGTACAATTGCACCCACATCTTGCTCACTCCGTCACCAATTCCAAATTCACAAGAAGCTGCCACCAATTGAGAACATGGGTAATCCGTCAAAAGGCAGCAAGGAAATTTGTGAATGCAGTAAGTACTTGTAAAAAAAAAAAAAAAAAATACATATGTTACTATGTATTAAAAATATATATATTCTCTACTCAAAAAAAAAATAAAAAATAAAAAAAATACATATGTTACTATGTATTAGAAAAATATACATATTCTTTACTCGAAAAAAAAAAAAAAAAAATCGAAACACGGTAAAAGGGGGGTTCACGGCAAAGCAAGCAAAAGTACTAGGTATAAATTTATTGTTTATAATTTGTTCTTTGTCTTGGTGTTGCTTCAGCTTTTTGCAGAGGAAGAGAAAGAAGACTTGGCTCTTCTTATTTTCACAAAAGCAAAGTAAAAGGTGAAAGTTTCACCATCGCAGCTAATCAAAAGACACGGCTACTGCAGCAATCACTACCGCCAGTGTTAACCTCCCCAGGGACAATGCAGCAATTCCTCCACTTCAGGTTTGACACCTTGCACTACCTCGAGCTCATCATTCTGGCCACCATGATCAAAATCAACGAAGAGCTTCATTGACCGCTGTCAAACGACTAGCCGGTCTTCAAACTCGACGCCTTACACTCTGCCTCAAGATCTGGCTGTTTCTGCACCTCCACCGTGGCTGCTGCCTTTGAAAGTGATCAACAAAATCAAAGTTTGTCAACTCACACCCAAAGATCTCATCCGTCTGCTGGCCTCTGCTGCTGCCTCTGAATGTGATCAACAAAATCAAAGTTTGTCAACTCACACCCAAAGATCTCATCCGTCTGCTTGCCTTTGCTGCTGCCTTTGAATGTGCTTGACAAAATCAAAGTCTGTCAACTCACACCCAAAGATCCTCCGCCTTCTCTCTCTCGGACTCAGCCTGGGTTTTCACCCACAGCCTCAACCTTGCATAGCATCCTTTATATAGAAAAAAAACGACAATGTAGAATAAGAAATAATAAAATAAAGTAAAATGAAATGATGATGTTGGGAAGTAATGATGAAAGTAAAGAATAAAAAAATAAAAAATAAAAAAATAAAAAAAATAAAAAAATAAAAAACAACTCTGGTGGATCAATCCACCGAAAGAAGAAAAAAAGAATAATAAAAATATATATATATAAAATAAAATAATAAAAAATAATAAAATAAAGTAAAATGAAATGATGATGTTGGGAAGTAATGATGAAAGTTAAAAAAAAAAAAAAAAAAAAAACTTTGGTGGATCTGTGCCACCGAAAAAAAAAAAAAAAATCTTGGTGATGTACATGTTTTCTCTGTATTTAGCACAATACACTAAATAAAACGAAGTATGTTCATTGATTTTCGAAAAATTACAAGTGTGAAAAAAAAAAAAAAAAAAAAAAGTGTCTAACAAAGAAAGAGAAAAATGGAGCATTCACAAAGGTTGTTCACGTGAAGCCCCACTACTCGGCCAAACTCCAGGAGCGGGAAGCACCGAAGATAGATCATTCGAGGCCCCAATACTTGATGGAACGCTTGATGACGCAGGAAAAAGGTGCCTCTGGAAGAAAGACGCAAGCCTTTGACGATCACTTTGAATGCGACCTTGAGATTCTTGCATCTCATCAAGCTTCCTCTTCATGCCCAACGAATAGTTATTTGCAAGCACATGCAAACTTCTATTCTCGTACTTAAGCTGTTTAATCTCCTGCTTAAGATCTTCCACCTCTGCCATCAATGATTCCACCTGACGGGACCGAGCAAGCAGGCGTTGGCCCATGTTGGACACAGAGCCCGTACACTGAACACTAAGAGCGAGGGACTCTTGAACGGCCAACTCATCGGACCGTCCTGAAAGCAGCCTACTATCTTTTGGTGTGAGGAGGTTCCTAGCTACTATTGTAGCTGTTGTGGCGTCCTGCATCACTGAGTCTTCACCTGTAAGAGGACCGTTAGAAGATAAGAAAGACGGGCACCATACATTACCTTGACGCGGCGCAACCGGATCACTGCTGAGACTCAATTCTAAGCTAAGGTTCGATGGGTAAGCCATTTTTCAAAGGTGTTAAAAGAGATGAGAGGTAGAGATAGTCCCACTGGGCGTGCCAAATTTGTAAACACGAATAATTCCTGAAACAAGAGACAAGAATACGTGTACAAAATATATTTTTTGTTGTATTAATGATTTTGGGGTTACAATCTCTTTGTAATTTGGTCCTCTGATTCTATCTTCGTAGGGTGTGGGTTTGTGGATGAGTTGTTGATCCAAAGGGCCGTCGGGGCTTGATCTAAGGATGAACAGTTGATGAATGGATCTTTAAGGGGCGTTGGGCTTGATCTTGAAGAATGGGTGTATGAGTTTGTTGAGGTTGTTGATCCAAAGGGGCCGTTGGGGCTTGATCTTAGGATGAACGGATGATGAGCGATGAATACTTTCTTCAAGGGCCGTCGGGGCTTGATCTTGAGTTGGTGGGAGTTCTTCAAGGGCCGTTTGGGTTTGATCTTGAATTGGTTGGAGTTCTTCAAGGGCCGTCGGGGCTTGATCTTGAAGGTTGATGGATGAGCGGATCTTCAAGGGCTTCTGGACTTAATCTTGAAGAACGATTGGATGTGTGAATTTGTTGAGGTTGTTGATCCAAAGGGGCCATTGGGGCTTGATCTTAGGATGAACGGATGATGAGCGATGAACACTTTCTTCAAGGGCCGTCGGGGCTTGATCTTGAGTTGGTGGGAGTTCTTCAAGGGCCGTTGGGGCTTGATCTTGAATTGGTTGGAGTTCTTCAAGGGCCGTTGGGGCTTGATCTTGAAGGTTGATGGATGAGCGGATCTTCAAGGGCTTCTGGGCTTAATCTTGAAGAACGATTGGATGTGTGAATTTGTTGAGGTTGTTGATCCAAAGGGGCCGTTGGGGCTTGATCTTAGGATGAACGGATGATGAATGAATCTTCACTTTCTTCAAGTTAAAACTCAAAAGGCCGGAGATGATTTTCAGGAATGAGCAACCTTCGAAGTGTGCATGTTAGAGGTGATCAATACCTCTACAAAAACGAAGAGGCGCTTGCTCAGAAATCGTAGGGCCGCTTGTTCAAAAGTGAAGAGAAGCCCCAACGGCCCCTTTGGATCAAGCCCTAACGGCCCCAACGGCCGCTTGAAGAAAGTGAAGATTCATTCATCATCCGTTCATCCTAAGATCAAGCCCCAACGGCCCCTTTGGATCAACAACCTCAACAAACTCATACACCCATTCTTCAAGATCAAGCCCAACGCCCCTTGAAGATCCATTCATCAACTGTTCATCCTTAGATCAAGCCCCGACGGCCCTTTGGATCAACAACTCATCCACAAACCCACACCCTACGAAGATAGAATCAGAGGACCAAATTACAAAGAGATTGTAACCCCAAAATCATTAATACAACAAAAAATATATTTTGTACACGTATTCTTGTCTCTTGTTTCAGGACTTATTCGTGTTTACAAATTTGGCACGCCCAGTGGGATTATCTCTACCTCTCATCTCTTTTAACACCTTTGAAAAATGGCTAACCCATCGAACCTTAGCTTAGAATTGAGTCTCAGCAGTGATCCAGTTGCGCCGCGTCAAGGTAATGTATGGTGCCCGTCTTTCTTATCTTCTAACGGTCCTCTTACAGGTGAAGACTCAGTGATGCAGGACGCCACAACAGCTACAATAGTAGCTAGGAACCTGCTCACACCAAAAGATAGTAGGCTGCTTTCAGAACGGTCCGATGAGTTGGCCGTTCAAGAGTCCCTTGCTCTTAGTGTTCAGTGTACGGGCTCTGTGTCCAACATGGGCCAACGCCTGCTTGCTCGGTCCCGTCAGGTGGAATCATTGATGGCAGAGGTGGAAGATCTTAAGCAGGAGATTAAACAGCTTAAGTACGAGAATAGAAGTTTGCATGTGCTTGCAAATAACTATTCGTCGGGCATGAAGAGGAAGCTTGATGAGATGCAAGAATCTCAAGGTCGCACTCAAAGTGACCGTCAAAGGCTTGCGTCTTTCTTCCAGAGGCACCTTTTTCCTGCGTCATCAAGCGTTCCACCAAGTATTGGGGCCTCGAATGATCTATCTTCGGTGCTTCCCGCTCCTGGAGTTTGGCCGAGTAGTGGGGCTTCACGTGAACAACCTTTGTGAATGCTCCATTTTTCTCTTTCTTTGTTAGACACTTTTTTTTTTTTTTTTTTTTTTTTTCGCACTTGTAATTTTTCGAAAATAAATGAACATACTTCGTTTTATTTAGTGTATTGTGCTAAATACAGAGAAAACATGTACATCACCAAGATTTTTTTTTTTTTTTTTTCGGTGGCACAGATCCACCAAAGTTTTTTTTTTTTTTTTTTTTTTTTTTTTTTTTTTTTTTAACTTTCATCATTACTTCCCAACATCATCATTTCATTTTACTTTATTTTATTATTTTTTATTATTTTATTTTATATATATATATTTTTTTATTATTCTTTTTTTCTTCTTTCGGTGGATTGATCCACCAGAGTTGTTTTTTATTTTTTTATTTTTTTTATTTTTTTATTTTTTATTTTTTTATTCTTTACTTTCATCATTACTTCCCAACATCATCATTTCATTTTACTTTATTTTATTATTTCTTATTCTACATTGTCGCTTTTTTTTCTATATAAAGGATGCTATGCAAGGTTGAGGCTGTGGGTGAAAACCCAGGCTGAGTCCGAGAGAGAGAAGGCGGAGGATCTTTGGGTGTGAGTTGACAGACTTTGATTTTGTCAAGCACATTCAAAGGCAGCAGCAAAGGCAAGCAGACGGATGAGATCTTTGGGTGTGAGTTGACAAACTTTGATTTTGTTGATCACATTCAGAGGCAGCAGCAGAGGCCAGCAGACGGATGAGATCTTTGGGTGTGAGTTGACAAACTTTGATTTTGTTGATCACATTCAAAGGCAGCAGCCACGGTGGAGGTGCAGAAACAGCCAGATCTTGAGGCAGAGTGTAAGGCGTCGAGTTTGAAGACCGGCTAGTCGTTTGACAGCGGTCAATGAAGCTCTTCGTTGATTTTGATCATGGTGGCCAGAATGATGAGCTCGAGGTAGTGCAAGGTGTCAAACCTGAAGTGGAGGAATTGCTGCATTGTCCCTGGGGAGGTTAACACTGGCGGTAGTGATTGCTGCAGTAGCCGTGTCTTTTGATGGCTGCGATGGTGAAACTTTCACCTTTTACTTTGCTTTTGTGAAAATAAGAAGAGCCAAGTCTTCTTTCTCTTCCTCTGCAAAAAGCTGAAGCAACACCAAGACAAAGAACAAATTATAAACAATAAATTTATACCTAGTACTTTTGCTTGCTTTGCCGTGAACCCCCCTTTTACCGTGTTTCGATTTTTTTTTTTTTTTTTTTTCGAGTAAAGAATATGTATATTTTTCAAATACATAGTAACATATGTATTTTTTTTTATTTTTTATTTTTTTTGAGTAGAGAATATATATATTTTTAATACATAGTAACATATGTATTTTTTTTTTTTTTTTGAGTAGAGAATATATATATATATTTTTAATACATAGTAACATATGTATTTTTTTATTTTTTTTTATTTTTTTACAGGTACTTACTACATTCACAAATTTCCTTGCTGCCTTTTGACGGATTACCCATGTTCTCAATTGGTGGCAGCTTCTTGTGAATTTGGAATTGGTGACGGAGTGAGCAAGATGTGGGTGCAATTGTACTCTTTGCCTGGTGCTTGTTGCAGTGCGCCACTTTTTACCATGTGGTGTTGTGCAAAAGACTGCAGCGGGATTTTGCTGTGTAATGCCTTTTGGTCACGGTTTTCCCTCGGCGGTGACTTTGTTGTGCACATTGACCTTACTGCTTGTCGTGGGCTCTTTACCACTGCTACTTGAAGCTTGTCCCAAAGTGTCACTTTTATCGTGTGTGGTTGTGCAAAAGACTGCAGCGAGTTTATGCTGTGTAGTGTCTTTTGGTCACAACTTTCCTCGGTGGTGACGTTGGTGTGATGCTCACCCTTGTAATACGGCTTTGTAACCAAATCATTCCTTTAAAGAAATAAAGTATTCATAGCTTGAATTCGCTTTTTTTCTTCAAAGTGTTTGTGTTTTTGTTGGTGATGTGACTGTACTTGAAGTTTTGAAGTTTCAAGTTGCCTACGTACCCTTGGTTGAGGAGGGATCAAGTCATGACGTAGTTCAAATGAGTGATGGTTTTGATGATGATTTTGCCGTACACAGTTTATGCTCTTGCGGGCCAGGAGCGTCTTGGTGCCGTTTGCATTTTCAGCTCATGCAGGCAAGAAGCGTTTGTTGTCGCCTTTTATGCTCGTGCGAACAAGGAGCTTTGGTTGTCGCCTTTTAGGCTCGTGCGAACGAGGAGCTTTGGTTGTCGCCTTTTAGGCTCGTGCGAACAAGGAGCTTTGGTGAATTTGTCAAATGATCTTAGAGAGGCATTCCTTGCAATTTTCATAGCAAGGAGTCTTGACTGAGTGATTGAAGAAGTCTTTGGGGAAGAAATCGCGCATTGTGATGGCAACGGACGATCTTTGTGTCATAACTTCATCATCCTCAACACTTTCATGTAGCTTTGAAGGTTGACGGTAGCTGCTTTGCCCCCTTTCCGATTGGCGAACTTGTGGAGGAGACGTATGTTTCTTGTGCATTTTCTTTGGAGTGACATAAATCCATCCTTCAACTTCACTTGACTTGACTGACATGGTTTTGGAGCATGCCCCCAGCGGTTGAGGTGAAGATTTTGAGTTCAAAGAGCCAGAAGTGACGGTGGTATAGTTTGACTTCACCACATCATTAAGATCTAGCTCGATGATCCCTTTCTGAGCCAACTTCATGATGAGATCTTTTAGCACAAAGCACTTTTCCGTCGAATGACTAATGAAGCGGTGGAATTTACAGTACCTTGGATTGTTAGTATGGTTCATATCTTCTGGCCGTTTGCACTCAGGTAGGTCGATCACCTTTTTGTCAAGCAAGTCTTTCAACATGGCAACCACGTCAGAGTCGGGGAATGGATAAGTCTTCTCCTCAAGCTCCTTCAAAGTGCGTCTACGTATCTCTTGATCACGAAAAGCTTCGGTTTGAATTGCCTTGCTTCGTGTAGGGATTTTGATTGGAGTTATGTTGACCGTCATTGCTTCCTTGGTGGGTTTCCACGTAGCCTTATCCACCTTTGGCCCCAAAACTTTGTCATTCTTGTAGTCGGTGATCTGTTCTTTCTTCCCATGACGAGTGATGCTTAACTCCATATCATGGGCGCGGGTGGCTAACTCCTCAAATGTTCGTGGTTTGATGCCTTGAAGGATGTAGTGTTGTCCCCACTGCATGCCTTGAACGCACATCTCAATGGCAGAGGTTTCAGAAAGCCGATCTTTGCAATCCAGACTTAAAGAACGCCATCTATTTATGTAGTCGACGACAGGTTCATCTTTCCACTGTTTCGTGCTGGTCAGCTCTAGCATGCTTACAGTACGACGAGTGCTGTAGAAACGGTTGATGAATTCCCTTTCTAGCTGGTCCCAACTGTTGATAGACTCAGGTTCGAGGTCAGTGTACCAGTCAAAAGCGTTACTTTTCAGCGAACGCACGAACTGTTTGACGAGGTAGTCTCCCTCTGTCCCAGCATTGTTACAAGTTTCAATGAAATGGGCGACATGTTGCTTCGGGTTGCCTTTTCCATCGAACTGCATGAATTTTGGGGGCTGATAACCCCTTGGCATCTTCAAAGCATCAATCTTCTTGGAGTAAGGCTTTGAGTACAGTACGGAGTCATGCGAGCTTCCTTCGTACTGTGTCTTGATAGTGCTTGCGATCATCTCCTGTAGCTCCTGGATAGAGAGAGATCCCATGGATGTCGTTGCTTGGTCTAGCTTCGGCTTCTCTTCAACTTTCTCCGCTGGTGGCTCCTCTTCTTCGTCGCCTTCTTTCTTTAATAGGCCAACAATTGGGTCGACTTTCACGTCGGGCAGCGCATCTAGTTGGTTGACAAGTGCGGCAATCTGCAAGTCTTTCTCTTCCACAGTTCGTGTGAGCTTTGCGATTGCTTCATTCATCTGAGCTAGTTGCTCCTCGATTGAAGTTGCTCCCGTGGTCATAACTTGCATGGTTGTGCTGCCGCTCGAATCAGCGTCGAAGAGTAGGGACTCTGAGTATTTCCTCGGGCTCTCCTCTTTTGATGCCCTTAGCGAGGCTAGGGTAATCACAAGCTCGTACCTCAGGTGCTCTTGTTCCTTTGACAGAGTTAATGCAGGGGTGGAAGCCGCGGCAAAAAGATCTCTTGCCTTACTTCGGGTTATGATGCCCGAAATATCACCACTTGCGGCGATGATGTTCTTGTTCTTTGCTTTGATTGCAGGAACAACTTGATCCTTTCTTGATGCCATTTGCGTTTTTCGATGATTTAAGGATAGAGATGAGAGGTAGAGATAGTCCCACTGGGCGTGCCAAATTTGTAAACACGAATAATTCCTGAAACAAGAGACAAGAATACGTGTACAAAATATATATTTTGTATTAATGATTTTGGGGTTACAATCTCTTTGTAATTTGATCCTCTGATTCTATCTTCGTACGATGTGGGTTTGTGGATGAGTTGTTGATCCAAAGGGCCGTCGGGGCTTGATCTAAGGATGCACAGTTGATGAATGGATCTTCAAGGGGCGTTGGGCTTGATCTTGAAGAATGGGTGTATGAGTTTGTTGAGGTTGTTGATCCAAAGGGCCGTTAGGGCTTGATCTCAGGATGAACGGGTGATGAATGATGAACACTTTCTTCAAGGGGGCCGTCGGGGCTTGATCTTGAGTTGGTGGAAGTTCTTCAAGGGCCGTCGGGGCTTGATCTTGAATTGAACGGATGATGAACGATGAACACTTTCCTCAAGGGCCGTCGGGGCTTGATCTTAAAGGTTGATGGATGAGCGGATCTTCAAGGGCTTCTGGGCTTAATCTTGAAGGTTGATTGGATGTGTGGATTTGACGAAGAACGAAGATTGCTTTCTTGATCCTTCGGGATTTGCTTGAGAGCTTTAGAGTTTCAAGGCTTCTTTCTTTCTTCCTTCCTTCTTTTCTTCTTTTCCTTCTTCCTTTCTTTCTTCCTTCTTTCTTCCTTCTTTCCCCCAAAATGAATGCCTTGGCCTCCTATTTATAGAATTCCAAAACTTGATTTTTGGATTTAAATTAGCAGATGAAATAAATCATTTCTGCCAGGTATTGACACGTGTCATATTTGATGACTTTTCCAATTTATTTCGATTTTTCGTTGAATCACACGCTACATGTAAAATTTATGTGACACGTGAACGTTGAAATTTTAATTATTGGTCAACATTCATTTCACCGAAATTTTGATGTCTACAGAGGTTAATACCCACAATCACCCATTTAAATTTTACGGGTAAATGGTTATACTCATAACCGTTTATTTATCTAAACGGTTATCCATAACCGTAACCGTGAAATTTAAATGGGCGGGTAACCACGGTTATCCATAACCGATGGGTATTTGCCCATCCCTATCTTTACTCCCGCCAAACCCCAAACCCCTAAATCCTAAGAGATTTTTCAATGTGACTGGTACAGAGGGTGGTACGCCACGTGTCACTATACAAATGGTAGAATACAGCGGAGAAATTTTTCAATGTGACTAGTACACGGGATGGTACACCACATATCACTATACAAATGGTAGAATATATGTGTTAAAAAGTTAATATCGGACGACGATTGTGCACTGAAAAGAGACTATAAGGGTTGGGGACTTAGGAGAAAATTTTCATTGTAACTGGATACGAGTGGTGCACCACGTGTTTTTATTTAAGTGGTGAAAATTTTTATTGTTTAAGTTATTAACTTTTTAACACACATATTTTACCATTTGTATTGTGACATGTGATGTACCACCCATGTACCAGTCACTTTGAAAAATCTTCCCATACTATGGCCAAGCTGCTTACTTCTGATCAGATCGTCCCCCAGAGGGTCTTATTGTCTGTTGGATTTTTTTATTTATTTTATTTATTTATTTATTTTTTTTATCAAGATGGAGCATAGACAAGATTATACAAGTGATATGCAAGATGAAAATGGAGAAGAGAGAACAAGTTTTCTTCTTTCTGTAAAAACCAGGCACAAAACTTTTTACACCTTAACTAGCAGGAGCCATAATGCATCCCACCTCTTTGCTAGCACCTAGATTCTAGGCATATTGACTTCCAAACATAAAGCAAACACAACTTGGCCTTCACATTACAAAACCAACGCCATTGCATACAGACGCAAGCAAAACATTACAACTGAACATTAATTTATGTTAACATTCTCTTACTCGGTTCATGCCCTGATTCTCTCTCTCCCCGAGTTCTCTCTGTTTTCTCTGTTGCCCAACCACCACAACCCACCACCAAACGACTTCATCGTGCAGCCATCACCATGTCCACCACCACGTCGCGCAGCCAGCACAACTCGCTAGTTGTTTCTCTATCTCTCGATCTCTCCTCCTCCCTTGTTTCTCCACCTCTGTCAGTCCATGGCACCGTGGGTGTCCTCCATGGCCAAGGCGTACCCGTGGCTCAAGAAGCTCTACCAACTAAAGTTTCAGATGATTTTTTATCATATGTTTGTGTGTATGTGGGATTGATTTTTGGTTCTCTTGTCGTATTACTTGCTCTGTTTTTTCCTCAACAAGGTTTGGCTCGTTTGTATTTATCTTTTTATTTTAATATAATTACAGGATGAACACGAGCATTATCACCCCATCATTTTTAATTAAAAAAATAGAAGTGTACAGTGGCGGAACCATAAGTTTATCGCAAGAGGAACGTTGTAAAGAAGCTCTATATATTAGTTACAATACCATGTCTCATATTTTATAGGTCATATGCATGCCCAACAAGGATATAGTGAATCAGATTCTGTTTCCTGTGTAATCCTAATGTTTCGATACTTTTCTATCTAGTATCGGAAGTGTTGTGATTTACGACTCAAAATTAGGATGATGCAGAAATTAGGTTATGTTACCTATTTCGTTTGGTGTCCTATTTGGGTACTGGATTTGATTTCTTGGTTAGATCTATTTGGTGGAGAGATTTTGTTAATTATCTATTTGTTTAGAATTTAGATTTACTTCTAGGTAGAATTAGGATTGTCATTGTACCTAAGTCCTATGCACGATAAATAGGATGTTGGGGTTAAGTGTATTTTATGTGCTGTCATCATTGGTTTAGAGAGTTTTCTCTCTTTTGGTTTTGGGTGAAGGTAACCGTTTGGAGTCATGAGTTTTCTCTCTTCTATGTTTCTTCGAGTTCTCTACTTGTTTGGTGTAGGCTTTGTCATTTGTGGGATTTGGGTTGTGTTGAGAGTTAAACACTCTTATGTAATCTTCACTTGTTTAGTGAAATTTCTCGTTGTGCTTCACTCGTGGATGTAGGCTTTCACGCCGAACCACGTTAATCCCGTGTTCTTTTGAGATTGTTTGTTTTTAGCTTTCGCTTACGACGTTGATATTGGATACTTTGATTAGAATTCGCTTTCAATTATGCATAAAAGTACAGCAAGAAGATGCTAATATTCTAGTTGTGGAGCCAAAAATAACCAAGAAAATTATAGAGGCGACACGCCACGCACATGCAACGGAAAATAACGGCTCAATCGAGGTCAAAAGTGATTAAAATGGTATTATTTTAAGATCCTCTCATCACTCCTCATTCAGTCTTCACCCACGAGGTAACTCCCAATTATTCTTTCCAAATTGAGAATAATTGTCAAATTAATTGATTAATTACCTAATTGATTGCAAGATATTATTTGGCATAATATCTTGCAATTAGAATCAATTTCCACCATAAGTGGCCAGTCCCTATTTCTCCAAATAGGGCCGGCCACACCCTTATATATAGCTCCTCATTTCTCCAAAAACCTAAGTTCATTATTCTTCTAAAACTTTTTAAACACTTTCTCTCTCAAATTCTAACTTTGGCATCGGAGATTCTTCGGCCAAAGTCCCCCCATTCATCGTGGGCGCGTGAGGCTCATGGCCTTGATTTTAAGTGTTAATTGTTTTGCAAGTGCATTTTTGTTCAAGAAGAAGAAGATGGAAATTTGCATCAACACTAGTCCCCTTGAAAAAACGAAGTTTGATATTTATAATCTAAAGACCAAATGCATCCCAAGTCTTCTCCAAGCCAAATATGCATGACATATCAAAAACATCAAATGGACATGAGTAGTTTTTTCTTTGTATAAATTGCTTGGGGGTCAAGACTAAAGTTTAGTTGAACAATAGCATCTGCCCTCTGTTGCTGTAACTTACGGTAAAATACCCGCGGTTATAGGTAACTACGGTTACCCGCCCATTTAAACTTCACGGTTACGGTTATGGATAACCATTTAGATAAATAAACAGCTATGGGTATAACCATTTACCTGTGAAAATTAAATGGGTGGTTATGGGTATTAACCGTGATTATAAACGGATAACCGTTTACCCATTTATTTTATATATGTAAAATTATCACAAATCATGTTTCTAGGGTGGAAAAAAAAACCGAAAATTTCAAACCGAACTAAAAAAATCCCAAACTGAAAATCCCGAAAATTTCAATACCCAATCCCGAACCGATCCCAAAAGTTCGGTACTGGAATCGGTCTCACATTTTCATTCGTTTGGTAATCCCAAACCGTACTGAAAAGAAAAATATATTATTTAATTTTAAATATATATTTGGAATTGTAACAGCCGTCGGATTTGGTTGAGATTTAATCTCAACCGTTGAATTCAAATAAAACCCTCACTCAGCCGTCCCTAGGTCCATGTATAAGTTGTCCTCCCCATCTCTGCACCTAAGACTATTAAATCCAACATACTGAACACTTAGAGTTGCAGGAAGTTCTCCAAGTTGAAAGCTGTAGAGATTGGCTGCGTACACTTCTCTATCCTTTGAAATATATAGGATATTTTGGGAGAGCCATGGCCCATGGAGCAGCCCAAAGTATGTTTCGTAGTCTTTTGTGATCGTTTTATCATTAACTGGATTCATCTTTTGCCTTCAAAATCTGACTTCTAGCAAAAATTGTGTGGAACTAGGGATTCTTGATTTGAAGAACAATTCATAATTTCATATGTTAATTTGGGATTCCTGATTTGTCCCGAAATCTTGAAAATATTTTGAGATTCCTGAAATTTGGGATTCCCGAAAATTTTGTTTGGGATTGGTGTTCAAATTTCCATCCTGAAATATATCATTTTGGGATTCGGGATACTAGTTTCGGTTCGACATCCCATACCGAGTCAATCCTAATGTTCTCTATTAGACAAAACTTAGATCAATGCTATTGACTATAGTGCATGGTTTATATAGCTAATTATAATATAATGTAGCTAATTAGATATATTATGTTAATACTTTACATTATGGGTTAAATAACCTAAGAATACTGTCTTCTAAACAGTTTTCACAACCCAAGAATACTTAGCAAATATTATATTACCTCCATTGGTAACAGTTAAAAATATCGTCCGTAAACTATTATTTCAATTATTGGAATGGTATAAGGACTTAAAAAATTAAAATACGGAAATGTATGATGAATGTACCTATAACGGTGTTTAACTGTAAAAGAAAAATGAAATTATGACAATTTTTTTTTTTAATTTTCAAGTTGTTAAAAAACATGTAGACGGGTGAAAAAAGTGTAATGGTAAAAAAAAGATAAATGGGTTAAAAAGGGTAAATGGGTAGACGGGTATTAAACATTTATTGTTAAATGGGTATGCGGTTATGGATATGGTTAACCATTTATAAACGGTTATGGGTATGGGTATAACCGTTTAAGCAATTACCCAACGGGTAAACGGTTATGCGGGTATGAGCATAAACGGTTATGGGTAAATAACCGCGGTTACCCGTCTGCCATAACGGTTGCCCATCCTTAGCTGGAAGAGAAGGACATTGATTTATGAATAGTTGAAATTTTGGTCTAAGCGAAATGGATATGACAAATGATTCTCATCCCAGTTGTTGCATTTTGTTTTCTGTGTCTAATTTGCAGAGACATTACTATGGAGTACTCAGACCACGTTCACAAATTAGGTGTTACTTTATTTGAATTGTTATCAGAGGCACTTGGGCTTAAATCTGATCACCTTCTAAGTTTGGATTGTGCAAAGGGACATCTTATTCTCACTCACTACTATCCGCCATGCCCCGAGCCTGAACTAACTATGGGCACTACCAAACACTCGGATCCAGATTTTCTCACCATCCTACTTCAAGATCATATTGGTGGCCTCCAGATTCTGTTTCAAAACCAGTGGATCGATGTTCCGCCTGTGCCGGGAGCTCTAGTAGTCAACATCGGAGATCTCTTGCAGGCAAGCCCCTCTAGTTCCTACATATCTTCTTAACAACTCTAACATGCATATCAGCAGCATTGCATTACATGCTATACTTGTTGGCTGCAAATTTGCTAATAAGCACTTCATTAAGTACATTTTTATTTTGGAGTCGAACATAAGGTTCATTGATAGAATAAAATGTTACAAGAAATAAACATAAAATTTAGCTGCAAGTAGGCCAATCTTAGAAGGTAATCAGATTTAAGCCAAGTACCTCTGATAGTAATTACTCTTCGTTTATTCTATCTAGGCCACAAACATTTTAATTGGGTCTTCATTGTAGGCTGGGCTTATATGAGCACTTCAAAATGGTCGCCATGCACTTTTTGACACGTGCAACATGTTGTACAACTATATATGTCAAACCATTTGTTGTTGGATTCCTGTAAATTTTTTTATTGTGTTCTTGTAGCTTATATCCAATGACAGATTTAAGAGCGTAGAACATCAAGTGCTTGCCAACTATGGAGGACCAAGAGTATCCATTGCATGCTTTTTCACCCTTCATCTTTACCCATCCACAAGGCTGTACGGCCCCATCAAGAATTTGTTATCAGAAGATCATCCGCCTGTGTACAGGGAAACCTCACTGCAAGACTTCATTTCGTACTACGATAGAAAGGGGCTTGACGGGAACTCTGCGCTAACACATTTCAAATGGCGAAGGTAAAAACAAGGGATTTGGAAGATGTACGAATTTATATTAAATGTGAGTTTTTATAGGATTGTATTTACTTTGAGGATAAGTTAATCCTCTACTCATTATCTACTATAAATAAAGGCACTGTGTGGAGGAATAAGAACACACACAAGGATCCCTACAATTTCTCCATTGTGTGTCTTGCTGCCGCACCCTCTTCTCCCTCAGTTAAATATAGGCCACAACATGTCATCAGCATGTTTCTACGCTATGCTACAGTATTTGAAGGAGAATTTCTGCTACAAACTAGTTCATCAATATCATCACGCAATTCGGGTTCTTCCAAAAAAAAGGTTTTAATCTTGAGATTTTTTTCAGCCTTGATTGCATGAACCATCACCATACTGCAAGAGCCATCTTTACGTTTTACAAATTTTAGATTCTACATAATTGTTTATGCATTATATCCATAATATTGCAATTATATGAATTGGTATTGTGATTAATTAAATAACTATTTTCAAAAACCCAGTGAGCAGTGACTCGAAGTCGCGCCGTCGAGCCACCAGCACTCAAGGCCAGCAACCTAATGCCATCTCCAACCGAATGGTCCAGAGGGCCGAAAATAGCCCGAAAACCGTCTCCAACAGAGGACTAGGCTAGAGGGCTCGTGGAATCTGAAGGGCCCCACAGAATTTGAAAGGGCCAAAGGGCTAGAGGGCTGACTGCATGCAGCCAGCCAGCTAGCCCGGGGCTGGCCAGAAAATAGAGCAATCCTGTCGGTTATAACTAACAGGATTGCTCAAAAAAAAAAAAAATGAATACAACGGCTAGCTGACTAGCCGTTGTATTCAATTTTTTTTTTTTTTTTTTTTTTTTTTTTTTAATTCTTAAAAATTCTAATTTTTTTTTTTGGGTTAAGTACAAAAAACTATCTCAACTATTGGTGTCGCGACACTTTCATACCTCATCTTTTAAAATTGACAATGTCATACATCATCTTACGAATTTGTGCTAATGTCAGACCTCCGTCAGTTTTTCTGAGTTCTCTCCCACCCAACCCTCTTTCTCTTCTCTCTCTCTCTCTCTCTCTCTCTCTCTCTCTCTCTCTCTCTCTCTCTCTCTCGCCTTTCTCTTTTCTCTCTCCTTGCAACCTGCATCCCTAAAATCTCAAAACCCAGAAATCCTTCTCACCCGTCCCCCTCAACCTTCCTTTCTGATCCCATCGATGACAACCCTACCTCTGTCATTGACTCCAACGATGACAGCCATGACCCGCAATTGCCCCCAAACCCTAACTCTAGCCACAACCTCCACAACAACATTCCCTTCTCCTCCTCGGCCCCCGAGTCTGCACCTTCGACAATTTGCGAGAGAAAAACAAAACAATAACAACAACAACAACAACAACAACAACAATCCCAATAGAAAAATTCTCCATTTTTTCCAAAAAATTCCAAGATTTTTCAAGAAAATCAGAAGAGGCTCGAGAAAGAGAGAGAGAGAGAGAGAAAGTTGTGATCTGAGAGTGGCTCTCTTTGGTCTGAGTTTTCGATAAATGGTGTATATAGGCGGGTCGGATGAGGAGGAGAAAATGGAGGTGAAGTCCATGGCGATGGGTTCTGAAAGGGCGAAGCCTTTGCACAATTTCAACTTGTCGTGGTATTTAAAGTGGGGGAACCAAAAGCACATGTGGTGCCAGAAGGAGAGCTCTGATGCCAGCAGGAGTGGCAGTGGCAGGGAAGGGTCTGGGGTTAATCTGCGATCGTCGACTTAGAGGATTGAGAGCTCACCGGCGGTGATGACTCGAGTGGGAATGGTTTCTGGGTTTCGGGATTTTAGGGATGCAAGTTGCAGGGAGAGAGAAGAGAGAGAGAGAGAGAGAGAGAGAGAGAGGAGAGAGAAGGTTGGGTAGGGGAGAACTCAGAGAAGGGTATTTGGGTTTTTGGGGAGGGGGACACAGGTTGATGGGTTTTTTTGGTTTATTGTTTTTTGTTTTTTTTTTAATTTTTTAATATTTAATTATTTTGTAATAAAAATGGGTCCCGTTTCTGGCCACGTCAGCATTTAACAGAAAAAGTAACAGAAAAACTGACGGAGATCTGACATTGGCACAAATTTGTAAGATGAAGTATGACATTGTCCATTTTAAAAGATGAGGTATGAAAATGTTGTGACATCAATAGTTTAGGTAGTTTTTTGTACTTTACACTTTTTTTTTCCTATAAATACCTAAACCATTCATTAAATTTAAGTTCTATTTTTTTTTGGTTTTTTGGGCTAGTTACCATTGTAGTTTTTAAATTTAAGTTGTTGTTGGATTTGAATTTAAGTTGTTGTACTTTTTAAATTTAAATAATAAAATATGTTTGGCCCTACTGCCCTTTGACCCTCGGTTGGAGACGGAGGCAAATATGACCCTATACTGTTCATTAAAATATTAATATCTTCGAGGGCCAGAGGGCTAAAATGAGCCCTTTGGCCAGCTCTCGGTTGAAGATGACCTAAGTCGCTGAAGCCGAGTTGTGAGTCAAGTTGGAGCTCCGTTGCTCCAAGCTTGAACCCCTCTTAGTTGCAAATGCAAGGTTCTTTGTTGAACCTCGAACTCGCACCGAGGCCCTCGTCCCAAAACCCAAAGTGAAGAAGAGTCTTTTGGGCTTTGCGCACTGGTTCGCCTGCAGTGGCCCACTCCCGTTGCTGCCTCATTTGCCCTCTCCGCTTGTGACGCCACAGAGCCCAAACATGCCCCTTTCTTGTATGTACCAGGAGTTTGGTACGTTACTTAATGTTATACTGGTTAATATTGATCGTTTGGTTCATGAAATAATATTAAATTAGAGCATTCCAGGCGTTTGGTACGTAAAGTTTTTTATTTTTGAAACATAAGAGGTTGGCGAAGTGTTGGTGTGTTAATCCAAATGTACCAATTATTTGGTTTGTCTTTTGTCATTAGTTAGACGATTAATGATCAATTGGTATTAAACTATCAACTAATAGGTATGTTAAAAAAATTATTATCAAATGGTTCCCTAATAGGTGGGTTTTTGGGATATCGAGAATATTTTGAAGATGAGCTATGTCTTTCAAAAGTATATGATAACTGAGCATATACAACATTGAGCATGAAATAGAAGCGTTTATAATGGAAAGATGAAAAAAACATAATGATTTATTACCAAAAACATAATACTGAGCAAAATCAAAAGGGTGCTGAGCAAATTAAAAAAAAATGATAGATATGATTGATAATCAATAGGATGTTGAGCAAGTGTTCTTATTGTGGTGTCCAAGCTTCTTGCACCTCCAACACTTCATTGGTCTTGATTCTTCCCCATTAGACTTAATCCTCTTAACCCTTGGTCAGCCGGGTTGTTTTCTTGTCATTGGAGGCTTGATGACAAAATCCTTCACTATATCAAGTTGGGGTTGATTGATGTCAGGATCGGTTTAATTGGAAAAGAATATGAAGACTTCTAGTAATCAGCTGTGAAATAGTCTTCAATGTATTCATAAGGATTGCCATCATTCTGCATGATAGCTGCGACTGCGTGTGAGCAAGGGAAACCTTTAATCTGCCACTGACAAGATGAACAATACCATTTTTCCAAGTCCACCATCACCGAGTCATCGCTACGTATACTTCAAATACAAACTCGCTTAACCGGCTAATGTGTCAATGTCTTCCCACCTCCATTAACTTATCCAACTGGTTCTCCATTTCGGGGCATAAATAAGAGTTCCATTTCTCTGCAGCAATACGTCTCTCAGCATTCATCACCATCAATTAACTCTTTTGCTTTCTATTTCATAATCCAAGAATCGAATGACTCGGCAACATTTGATCGACCACATTTCACCGTACCTGCCAAAAAAAAAAATGTCAATCAAAACACTGCATAATACTAACATTATGTTGTTCCATAACCAAGATTTCATACCAACTGAAAACTCCTAAAAAATAAACTGTTCAATGAAAGCATAATAAGAGAAGGAATAAAAACGAGGAAAAGGAATAGTGGTAGGACGGCAAGTCTTAAACCAAATCATGTACACAAGCACCTCTTCATTAAAACTCAAAATAACAATTTTACTTGGCAACCAAAAAGAATGCATCTGAATAGTTATCTGAAACCCACAACAAAATAACCAATCCAAATCCCTTTTCGAACACAGACTAAAATCGACAAAACTACAGAAAGGCATTAACTTTATGATAATTATCTGAAACCCCATTAAGCACATTTATATCTAAACAACAATATATCACCATCACTATAAATGAGCTATAAGTATTTATCACAATGTACCATAGCAAGGTAGACGTTGTAGACAATCTCGATAAACCTTCTAAGGTACCAGCCTCAAACCTTCGAAAATAGAGAATACGTCTAATTATCTCACATGATATCAATATAAAATAGTGAAAACAACCATTAATTGAAATAGATAAGTCTATTCAAAATTCAAAAATGAGGATCACATACGTGGGAGAAGAAACCATAGGATCAAGCATGGGAGAAGAAACTGGCTTCCTAAAAAAAGGCCACGTACAAAAATACATCAACCTAAAAGGATATATATGGAATTTAATAATTAACATTTTAAATTAAAAAAAAAACACAATAATGACATGTAACCTAAATAAATATAAAAATGTTGACATGGCTATCGTTTAGGCGTCCTAATCAAATTTCAAAATAGAACCAATGTTTGATCTAAGGAGTATTAGAAAGGTGCAGAGGATTCTAACTTTCCCTATAATCAAAACACCTAGAATGGAAAAAGTCTGAAAATCTCTATGCTTGGCCAATTCCCTCTCTTCAAGAACACACGAAGAAGAAGTTAACCCTAGGAATAGGGCGGCCAAGCTTATTTAGCCTAGTAGAAATTAAATCCTTCTAATAAAAGGTCTTCCAGTTGAACTAGGAAACTAAATAACTAATATAAAATATGAAACATAACCCTAAATTAAATGATAAAATTCGCCTAAAATCTGAGCAGCCACGTTTTGGACCCTTAAACTGCTCCAAAGCCAGCTCAATATAGCTGGATTTAAGGTTTGGAATATTCTGAACACTTCTCCAGAAGGTCACGAACCCATCAGAGGTCATCTTAGGCTCCAAAAATACAATTTAAGTCTAGAAATGTCATTGTCCAGCTCTGCACACTACTACTTTATTCTATTGCAAAAAAATAACCGCTTGGTAGAAAAATCTCAAATTTTGACACAAACACTGATACGCTCATATCTATATATATTTTACATCAAATTCACTTGTCTTTTCTTAGTTAGTTCCTTATAGTTTTGAGCTATTTACTTTGTTTTGTGTTTTGTAGGATTTGTCAAGTTAAGAAAAGAAAAATAACACAAGTGGAATGTTAAGTAACAAATTCGTCAAAACTGCCTATGTAGGTCAGCTGACTTTGGAAGCAAGTTGCGGACAGCTCAGAATGAATTAGAGAATGAGCCTTATATGCTTGGAAAGCTACGGATGTCTATTTTCTGGACCATTTTGTGGATTGTTAATATCATTTTTCTAGAAGACGTTATGGCGGTTTTAATACTGAAAGGTTCGAAGAGGCTGAGTAGTTTGTAATTAACAAGAAAGCATTGAAAGCAATACATCCAATAAAACTAGCAGCCAAAACTGATGCAGCCAAGAACAAGCCAGCTGACACCTATTCAAATATCAGAGGAAATGGAAAATTAAGTGGGAGTAATGGGCATAAAGGCTGCCTAAAAGAGTTACAATTGTTTTAGCATTTCCTCTCACTTATTGTCATCACTAAATGGCTGTTAGTGGGGTGAGTTATGGAGAAAAAACTATGGCAGTAGAAAAGAAGAAAAGGGCTGCAGGTTGCAGTGGAAAAGAGTGAAAAAAAAAGGTGAAAAAAAAAGATAGAAAAAAAGGAAGGAAAGCAAGGAAAAAAGGTAAGGCTGCTGCGTTGGGGAAGGAAGGAAAGGAAGGAGGAAATCTTGGCATTCTCTTCTTTCGGTTTTATCTTCTCAAACTCATGTCTTTCTTTTGGTTTAATTTGAGAATTATGTGTAACTAATTTTTAGTAGTTAGGGGCTGTTTTGAAGCCCCGAATATGATTGCAAATTTTGTTATGACATTTCGTTTGAATTACTTTTATGAATGGATGAAAATTGGTTCACTACTTGTCTCATTGATGAATTCTTTATGTGTTTTCTATGGATGCATACTTAGTAAGCATATCTAGGATTCTAATGCTATGAATATGTGTGTGCCTACCCTTGTCGAATGAGGACCTACATATGTTCTAGAGTAGTACTTGTTAATTGCGATTAACATGTGAATCAATTTCTAGGATAAGTAAGACAACGCTAGTACTTACGATGCCTTGTGATGACTCAAACTCTTTTCGTTCTTAATGATTTCTACTTGTTAAATCTATGAACACACCATTCTAGATTGCATGTTAGGGACTAAGTTAAGTTGAAAACGCTATTCTCTTAACATACTACATAAAAAAGAGTAATAGGTTGAGTTCTAACATTGAGCCAACTTGAGCATCTTCATCCGAAAATGAAAGGAATTTGAATGAAACATAAAATGTTTGCATGATTATTTGGTGGTGGATAGCAATTCCCCTAACTCGTTTTTCTTAATTTGTCAACTACTTAAAAATATGTTTATGTTCTGTTTTTGTTCGATTTAATTTAAATAGCAAATCAATTCCAAAAATCCCAAACATTTGTATGAGTGTAGCTATGTGTGTCTAGTATCTTCATATAAAATTTCATAGACTTTAGATAAGTGCAAGTCGGTCTAATAATTATTTTTCGGTGACTGGTCAGTAGGGACAGCAACATAGTTTTTGTGACATTTTAAGTAGTTAGATAAAACAATCTTCTGCGGGAAAGACCCTTATTTTCATATGCTACAATTGACAAATCTTAGTCTTAATAAGGAAAATCAATAGGACATTTGTGTGCTACTTTGTGGTGTGCTTTTAATCCTATCAAACACGCCAAGAGATACACGAACATCCTCCAAAATTCGTCTGTTTGATCATGTTTTGCTCCAAAGAAAGTCAGATGTCTTATATTGAAAATATAAATCGATTACCAAAACATACTAAGACTAGGGTAAAATATATCATGGATAAGATTGTGTTTGGGTCCAAATTTACACCATTGGCCGGTGCAATCAAGGTCATTGAGTGAGCATAGCTCTCAATTGTCGGATGGAAAAGTAGAGATAATTTTTTGTCATTATTAAAGGATAATATTATGGTTTTTATCATAATAATTATCTTTTAATATGAATTATCCTAGCATCTTTTTCAACCAGATAAATAGGGTGCGAATTATATCCCAAAGCAAGTGGAACAGTACGATTTAATTTGAATTTGTTAGCAGGTGTACCATGTGGATTAGAGCAACTCGGCTTGGGATCTTATCACATGGCACAGCATGGGATTTGTTGATCTTGGATAATGGTGAGATAGAAACCTAGGTAGGCTAGGTCTTTTTTGCATAGTGATGGATGTGGTCAGATGAATTGATGATGGAATCACAAGCATGTTGTGTGAAAGATTATTTCCTATATAATTATTTCAGTGATGGGATAATGGGATGAAAGAAAAGGAGTAGTTGGACTAGGAAACCTAGTCTAAGGAGGCATGCAAAAGATGAGTCCTCTAAAAATGCATGTGGCCTCCATTTGAGATTTGGGGTTTTGATAACACATGTTAGGTGGAGGAGGTAGTAAAATCCTAACCAATCTCTGCAACATTATCTGGTTGGGCAAAGCAAGTACTTCAGTCCTATAAATACAAATGCAGTAGCAATGGAAAGAGGACCTCCAATTCAACACACAATTGCCTTGCGCAAACCTTTCAAACATCGTGAGATTTTTTTATTTTCTTTTTCCGCCGACACATCTTCAGTTTGGATAAACAGCACTGTGAAGGCAACCGACGAACACCTTCAGTTTGGATAAACAGCAATGTTGCCATAGAATCAGCCAACTGCGAAGCACCTTCAGTTTGGATAAACAGCACTGCGTCGAGGCCGACTGGTTATCTATCCAACTCTCGGTCGAGAACGATTTTCGTTTCCTTATTGGCAGAGGTCATCTCATTAGCCTTCTCGGCGAAGTGAGGTGTTACCAAGTTACCACATTCGGCAACCTGAGAGCCAGATTTGATATTCAACTTTGCAGAACTAGCAGCCTTATCTTCAGGCTCAAGAATCCAAAGGTCGAGATTTGTTCCTTCCTTGGCCGCAGTCGCAAGATAAAGAAGTCAGTAACGCATTCAACACAACATCAACAAATTTTACTCCTAAGCTGATCTCGACCGACGAGTTGGCACGCCCCGCATTCAACCGAAGGATGTAGTTAGCTTATTAGTTACTTGGCCTGCGTGCCACATAGGTTTTGTAATTTTTAGGGTCAACTGATTGATTTGTTCCGATTGACCTTTTATGCACATGATTTCCTAACCCACAAGAACTGTAGGGATAATATTTAAATGAGAAAAAATTGGCTTCATTAACTGAAAAATATAGCTCTGTCTAAGGAGTTGCTTTTGCAATATGCAAGAAGACTTTCCGAAGTGATGAGCGGCGTTTTCAACTTCAAATGCGAGGCCAAAATACTTCTTCGCCACCTTGCGACTCATCTCCAATCTAAGTGATGGCCTCAATGAAGCCTCAAGTTGTACCCGTGCATGCAAACAAAAACATGACCTTTTTTGTAACTTGGTTGGAATTGTTTCACGAGGCAAGATGAATGCAACTTGACATATCACTCTGGCAGCGTTTCCACCAAAGTTAGATAAAGGTCATCATGAGAATCAACCATCTATCAACTTCATCAACCGAAGAGAGTCAAAAGCTGTTGCTGCCAAGGCGCATCCATTTAAGGCACGTGAGGCACGTCAAAAGCACATGCCGATCATCTTTACTACTTCATAGGGGGCAAAGAAGCTCGTCTCTCGAACCAGTGAAAGGTGCTTGCCAAAATCGAAGAATTCAGCTGAACGGTCACCATTACATATCTCCAGTGTCGACTTAAAAGCACATCCATGCCTAGGTTCTATGCAGGTGATGATGGTAGGAGTTACTTCTGTTGATGAACAACTAGCTTAAATGGCTCAAGCAATCGAGATGTTGACAAAAACCGTTGAGGAGAAAGACGTGCATGAAGAAACTTGATAATCTTCGAATGCCAACTGGGTACCAACCTCTCAAATTCTTGCAATTTGATGGAAATTGCATCCCTAAACAACACATCGCTCACTTCATTGAGACATGCAACAACGCTGGTACCGATGTCGATTACCACGTGAAGTAGTTTGCCCACTTACTTCGAGATACCACATTTGACTGGTACATAACCTAGAACCAGAGTCAATCGGCAGTTGGCAATAAATGGAGAAAGAATTTTTCAACCGCTTTTTCATCACACGTCGCACTATTAGCATGATGGAGCTCACCAACACAAAGCAATGAAGGGATGAACGAGCGGTCGACTACATCAGCCGTTGGCATGCATTAAGCCCTAATTGAAGGATCAACTCTCAGAGATGTCTTCCATAGAGATGTGCATACAAAGAATGCATTGGGGTTTGCAATACATCCTTCAAGGGATCAAACCTCATACCATTAAAGAACTAACCACTCGAGCTCATGACATGGAGCTAAGCATTGCAAGCCACGATGAAATGAATAATACAGTTGGTGACAAGATGTCTTCTTCAAAGAAACCCATCACGGAGTCTATGGCGATAAGCACTGGTCTATTCGAGTCCTTTGTACAAGACAAGAAGGGTGTGAAGAAGGCTGAGTCAAGTCAAGTCTAAGAAAGGCCACGACGCATACTGAAAGAAGTGGAAGAGAAAAAGTATCATTTTCCCAAGTTAGACGTCGCTCCTATGTTGGAATATTTGCTCCAAAAGAAGGTGATTTAGTTGCAAGAGTGCAAGCGGCCTAGAGAGATGAATCGCATGGACAACCCAAGATACTGCAAATACCACCATGTCATCAATCATCCAATGGAAAAGTGCTTCGTGCTGAATGATCTCATCATGAAGTTGGCCCAAGAATGAATCATCGAGCTAGATCTTGACGATGTGATGGAGAAAACCATATCACCATCACTTTTAGCTCTTTCGACTCAATATCTTTACCTCGATCGCTAGGGGCATGCTCTAAAACCATGCAAGTCAAGCCAAATGAAGTTGAATGATGAACCTAGGTCATTCCGAGGAAGTCGCACAAGAAGCATACGTTTCATCTGCAAGTTGACCAATCAAAAAGAAGGCAAATGAACTCTTGTCAACCCTTGGAGCCACATGAAAGTGTTGAAGATGATGAAATTTCACTCAAAAATCGTATGTCCCCTATCATGATGCTCACTTTCTTCCCTGAAGACTTCTTCAATGAATCGATCAAGACTCCTTGCTATAAAGTCTACGAGGAACACCTTTCCAACATAATTTGACAAATTCACACCAAAGCTCCTTGCCTGCATGAGCTAAAACTGCACTAGGCACAAATGCTCCTGGCCCGCAAGAGCCTAAATTGCGTACGACACAAAAAAATGAAAAAAATTGTTTGTTGAGTTGAAAAACCCGAAAGGGCGTCTCAAGCAAAAGTTAGGACACAAAAAAAAAATGAAGAAAAAAAGTCTGTAGAGTTGAAAACCTAGAAGGGTGACTCAAGCAAAAGTTAGAACACACAAAAAAAGTCTGTTGAGTTGAAAACCCGAAAGGTCGACTCAAGCAAAAGTTTGGACATAAAACAAGAAAAAAATAGAGAAAAATAGAAACAAACAAACATATCTAAACTACGTGATGACTTGATCCCTCCTTAAAATGAGGGTATGTAGGCAACTCAAACTCTTAACATCAAGTTCAGTCACATCAAAATAAAAATAGGGGTTCCAACCTTTAAGGTAAAGATGCAAGACCAAGCCATCACTCCGAGACTAAGTCTTTGAATATTGTACTGCTGAATCTTGAGCAAGCCTTTTAATGTCTTTAATGCATCAGCATCTTCCGTGGACAAGCAAGCGGCAAGAGCAATGTGGATAAAAGAGTCTCAGAGGTGATGCAGGTCATAGAGGTAGTGCAAGGCAATGTAGTCCCAGAGGCAGTGCAAGTGCAGAGACACTTGCAACAGTGACATCATAGTTTGTCATCATAGCGGTTCGTCCTCGCAGCAACGTGTCCTCGAAGGCAGCGACATGTCCTTATCCTCGCAGGTAATGGCGTGTCCTTGAAGGAAGTGGCATGTCCTTACTTCACAGTGGCATCAAAGCTTGTTGTCATAGTGGCATTGCAACAGCATCACAACTTGTATTCACAGCGTCATCACAAGCTTGTTGTCACAGTGGCTTGTCCTTGCAGGCATCGGTGAGTCCTTATCTTCGCAGGTAGCAGCGTGTCATCATCTTCCTAGGCAGCAGCGATGGCAAGACAATAGTGATCTCTGTCGCAGCAAAGAAAGATCAACAACACAAACTTGTAGCAAAAACAAACTCCATAAGCTATATAGTCCAAAATCAACACAAATGCAGAAATAGCAACTAAGAAAAAAAATTTAAAATATGAAAAAAAAAAGTCGAAAAAATAAATAAAGAAGAGGAAGAGAAAAGTCGAAAAAAAAAAGAGAGAAGAGAAAAATAAAATAAAATAAAAAAACTCACCTTCGAATCTCTCATAAAGCAAGAAGGAGAGCTGGAATTGTGTGGTTTTGGTTTATTCATGCTAATCAATTTATAGGCACACAACTACTTGGAGTACAAGCAATCATCAAAGCCTCCACTAAGAGGAAAGAAAATCCCACCTTAAATATATATATATATATATATATATATATATATATATATATATATCGGATGGCACAAAAGCAGTCAGACGAGCCTAATGCTCCAATTGGGTATTTCAAATCAAGCTCAGTTATTTGCCTATAGATACTAGGCACTCCATTCATAAGTAGGGGAGAGCAAAAGGAAACATGTCAAAGCTCTGGACATCAAAATCTAAATACCCAAACAATCGTGTTCTTCATCAAGCTCATGGAGATTCAACAAGCACAACAAATGTGTGTCAATTCATCCACACCAAAGTCGAAGACCGCCTACCACGTGAAGCTCCTCATGGAACCATTTCCTTCAAGAACAAGCCTTAATGGCCCTTGAAGAAATGACAAGTCTGATTCAAGATCAAGTGTCCACCACCCTTGGATCAAATTCGACTCCAAAGAAATGAAGCAAAGCCAAATCTTTGGGGGAAACCAGAAAGCTCTTTGGTCAAAGAAAACACTCGTGTTCTTCATCAAGCTCATGGAGAATCATCAAGCACAACAAACACGTGTCGATTCATCCACTATCAAAGCTGAAGATCACCAGCCACGTGAAGCTCCTCGTGTTTTTTTTTTTTCATTCAAGACCAAGCCTCTATGGCCCTTGAAGAAACTTCCAGCCCAATCTAAGATCAAGTCTCGATGGCCCTTGAATTGACATCTACATTGAGAGACTTCAAAGCATGGTGGTCAAATACATTCACTATGCAAGTGACTTCAAAACGCACCTTCTACACGTGAAATAAATGTAAGTGGGGGCATTTGTAGACCTCGAACTTTCGGTGAAATAAATATGTCCCAAACACATTAATTTTTGACATGAGAAGGCTTACGTAGCATACAAGGGCTTACATGGCATATAACTTATCAAGACTAGACAAGTTATCAAGGATACATGTCAACGATTGGTGGAAATTAATATTTTATTTTAATTTAGATTAAACAAATTAATTAATTTAAATTAAAGTAAATAGAAATGCCAAATTGGGCAAGATTGATTATTTGATTTTATTTAAATTAAATAATTGATTTATTGATTGATTAATGGAAATAAATCACGAATCAAGCCACAAATCAAGTACAAATCTATCCATAGGCAATGCTTGGAATATCTATAAATACAAGGCCCCCAAGGCAAAGGAAAGGGATCCATAAATCATTCAAACATCCAGACGCTGCCAAAGCTCAAGCATCCAAATCCTCAAAACACTTTGAAGAAAGAAAGCTCTCTGTGTTTTTCGCCAAACCTTCAAAGAATCATCAAGCACTACTACCTGTGCTGATCCTTCAAATCGCCAAAACCTCGCAATAACCGTTTATCCGAGATCAAGTCATCACGACCCTTGGACTAACAACCTACAGATCTACATATTTTTTCAAGATCGATTCAGAATAAACTTGTAAACAGATATTGTAACCTTACAAATTCATTAATACAATGCAATTACTTTGTACACATGTTCTTGTCTTATTTGTCAGGATTTTCGTATTTACAACCCCATCAAAAATCTGATTCCTGAAGTTGAAACTCTGCTGGAATTGTAACTAATAGGAACACCATTATTGACAAAGCTAGTAGGACAATCATAATGACAAAGCTAATAGGACAATCATTATTGACAAAGCTAACAGGAACACCATTATTGACAAAGCTACTGTCAGTCATTGCTTATTAAAATATATATGTCTGAGTCGTCCAACATTTGAAGCAGTGAAATCGTTTTAGTTAGTGGAAATATGCAAATTGGAACATATTTTCCACATTAAAAAACTTGAGCCAGAGGGCCGGACAATATTTCCACACTTGATCAAGTTTTCTAGTATTGAAAAGTTCATGGATATCAAAGCTACTGGGCATGGAGAAAACGACCGAGCCGAAGAGGCTTTTGATGTGACTATGGCTGGTGTCAAGGGCCTTGTTGATGCCGGCACAGTTCACGTACCCAAGATATTCATAGGGCCACCTAATGAGCTCACCCAGTTTGCCATGTGTTACGAACCGAACATGCAAATTCCAGTCATTGATCTCCATGGCACCCATAAGCAGATTGTGGATGAAGTTCGGACTGTGTCCGAAACATGGGCATTCTTCCAAGTGGTCAATCATGGAGTCCCAGTGAGTGTACTGAAAGATATGATCTATGGAGTAGTCAAGTTTAACGAGCAGGATCTTGATGCCAAGAAAGTTTGGTATAACCGTGATCGAGCAAAAACTGTCAGATTCAATAGTAACTATGACCTGTACCACGCGCGAGCGGCTAATTGGAGGGACACTCTGATTTATACCAGGACTGCTGTTGATGATCCCAAACAACTCCCTTCAGTTTGTAGGTACTTATTCATCGTCACTTTGTCAATGCTATTGTTTGTGTCGTTGATGATTTGGTGTATTTTCTTTTGGTTACTGGTTGCCTAATTTATTGATAAATTGATTATGTGTGGTGATTTTACCGTTGATCCTCGCTTTTGAACTCAAGCTATACATGCACTCTAATCCTATATTGTCCGATTGTCCGACAACATATGTTAATCTTGTTAATTTGTCTTATAACATAAGATGTTTATATTCTACCCATGTGTCTTGGGTTCGAAACTTCCCTCTTATCTGAATTATTGTAATAGTTTCGAACTCTTCTAAATAATAGCAAAACATTTCAACAAAAAAAAAAAAAAAAAAAAACAGAAAAGAAGTTTTAATTAATTACTAAACTGTCTCATAACATAAAATGTTTATGTTACCAAACTGTAAATCTAAAGCACCTTTTATGCACATGATTTTCTAACCCACAAGAATTGTAGGGCTGTATTCAAACGATCAAAAATTGGTTTCAATAACTGAAAAACATAGCTCCCTCTAAGAAGTTTGTCCTAATATATGTATAGGATGGCACGAACGTTAGTGAGATTTCGACAACTTTATGCGAAATTTATAATGGGACCCTTCTTAAGACGGTCTTCAAAAAAAAAAAATTGAATAATGCATTGAAGCTAAAAAGAAATAATGAAACTGAAACAAACCTTAAAAATCATACTAATTATAAGTGTTCAAATATCATTGAATTTAAAGAAAGCTATAATAATAAACATATTACTAAATAATCAAGAACCATTTCAATCTTAAAAAAACCAAATGAACAAAAGTTTCAAAATGTCCAGCATTGAAGTTTCACTTAAAGACGGTAGTTCGTGCATCTTCTGCTGCAAAATCATCAGTTAAACCTTCATAATCAAATTTTCTAAAAACCCCTTTCAATCGATATCAAAGCAACCCCATTTAAACTTTCTTGCAACATGGTTGATCGCAAAGTATGATTTTAGTAACTTTAACTTTGAGAAATTCATTTCCCCAATGCAATGATAACAGGTACAATAAAACAATTTGTATGCAATGGTTGCAGTAGAAAAATAATGCAACATCTTCAACTAGTTTAATACATCAATGGATGACTTATTTCTTTTAGCAAACGCTATCATAAAAGACTCAACTCTACAAATAATGCATCCCCATCAACATAAAAGAAGTCAACTCTCTCTTAGGAAAGTTTTTAAAATGACAACAATAATGTTTCAATTTATCATTGTCCATTGAATTTAACCTTTCATGATTGAACAAAAACCAAATATATCATCATATGTTTGATATTTTTTGAACCTTCTCTTCGCTGAACCAATAGCTTGATCTATTATATATAAAAAGTGATAAACTCCAAGATTATTTCTCCATTGATTATTGAGTTGATTGGGATATGAGTCATCATCATGCTCATCAAAATGTTTTTTTCTACGAACTTCAAGCTTTTTTGGAACAAATGATATATATATATATATATAGTTTTTTATTTTTTTTATTTTGAACAAATAATATTATCTACACCAAAGGAGAGAGAATACGCTTAACCTCATAATGAGTTAGCAATAATGTGGTTTAAATTCATCTTTAGTGAGAATCAAACATAAGACCTCTCACTTACAAGTGAAAAAGAATACCACTAGGCCGTAGTATTAAGCGACAATAATGTTTTATATTAGATAGCAAAAAAATTTTGAGAGACCCTCAAATATTGAGCCCTTTGCGATCGAACGCTTCGCTTTCCCAAAGCCACCTCTATAATAATATAGTTATGTTAACACACCCTTCTATCAATTCAACTTTTGATGACTAGGAAAAATGTTTTTATTTTTATTTTTTATTTTTTTGTGACCTTTTAACCCAAAATCTGTTACATATTGGCTCACTCCTATACACGGAGATGAAACAATTGAGTACACAAAGCATGTCATAAATTTGGGAGACCAACTTTTTGGATTATTATGGGAGGCTCTTGGGCTCAAACCAGACTACCTAAAGGAATTGGGATGTGCTAAAGATTATACCTGTGCGTGCCACTACTCTCCAGCATGCCCAGAACCAGAATTAACAATGGGAAGCAGCAAGCACTCAGTTCCTTATTTCCTGACTATTCACCGTCAAGATCAAATTGGTGGCCTTCAAGTCCTTCATGACAATCAGTGGGTTAATGTGAACCCAATTTCAGGTGGCTTGGTAGTATATATAGGTGACCTTCTTCAGGTTTGTTACCAAATACATTATTTTTGCTGCTATTGTAACGTTGTGTATGTATGTATATAGTCGCCAACTTTCTAAAGTTTCCTGAAAATTTGTCCAGGTTATGCCAAATGACAAGTTTCAGAGTGTTCAACATAGAGTGCTTGACCCTTAATCTGTAACACGGAAATAAAAGTAACAACTAAACTTGAAATTGTTTAGGAGGACCATTTGGTTTTTAATTATGTGCTTGAGATATGGAGGAAATTAAAAATGATACAACTTTAGTGAAAGAGTTGTACAGCGAAGGTTGATACAACTTTGCAGTTAGAGTTAGGAATCATAACTCAATTGAACAATGGAGCAATTAGATCTATGTCTAAATTTGAAGCTGTATTGTAAATTGAGGCTAATTGTAACTTACCTATATCCTAAGAAGACTACAAAAATTTCAAGTGAAACATATTTAAGATACAATTTTTTTTCTTTTAAAAAGGGAACTAGTTGGTGACTTCGTCACGTTAGTCCCTCTTTTGGGGCACGAAAGACTTATAAATGCATTCCAATCCTTGGCCACCATCATTTGATTCACTAGCAGCAGGAATCGAACTCAGGATGTGTTGTGTGGAATACAGGCCTGGAATTCGTCCCCAACCACTGGTCCCTCGTGGTGGTTATATTTAAGATACAATTGAATGTAACTAATATTATAGTGATAGATTAGAAGCAAAAACAAATACGGAAATTGACATAAAGGGCCATTTTCTTGTTCTTGGGACCAAAATAGGACAAACTGGCCATGCACACCTTGCACAAAAGTGAAATGACGAAAATACCCACATTTAAATTTTAAAAACTCACAACTGATGGCATCATTTTTCTTAGCATTTCAAAGAGAAGGATGTCGGGAGAGAGCTGTGAGCTATGAGTTTTTGGGTTGAGCTCAGATGTGTGAGCTCTGATTTTGAAAAGAGAGAAGTCAAGAGAGAGCTAAGAAGACTGCACTCTAGGTTTTGGGGTTGAGCTTAGAACTATGAGCTATCATTTTGAACACAGGGATGTCAAGAAAAAGCTGAGAAGAGTGAGGTCAGGATTTTTGGGTTTGAGCTCAGATCTGTGAGTTATGTGTGTTATTCTTCCATAACCAAACACAACAAAGTCTTCCATCCTTAAAGATAACACGTTTGTACCATATTTTCCTATTTTGGCTGAAAAGTTTCCGTTTTTTTTCGGCCACTGAAGTTTCAGCAAGCATATTTCGGCACCCTAGGCATTGGCTTGGTTTTGTAGACTACTAAGGTATGATGTTTAATTCCAAGTTCCTATATCAATGATTTACGGAATATATCGGTTGTCTGTAACATGAATTCATGTATAGAAGTTCAGTTAGGGTTTGTGTTTCATGTTGGGGCTATGGTTGTGGAAAAAACTTCATTTTTGACGTGGTAGAATATTGTGTATGTTCCAATTTATGTTTCAAGTGTTCAATTGTAGAAATTTGGGAAATTTTTTCGTTATCTACAAATGGTGTACATGGTGTGCATGGCTATAACTTAATATGACAATCGAGAATTTTCACTAGTTTTGATGCACGTATGTTATATGTAATTTTAGGTTTGTGCAACATAACATGGGAGAAGTACTTGTAACGATTTGACACAATCGAATGTGGGTTGCATCTGATAATGAAAAGGAGTACGCAGGTGCTGAAGAGAAAGGAGTTATTGTGTCTAAATCCATAAAATGCATGGACTCTGAGGAGATTGTTTTGAATATTGCGACTAGTGGTATTTACATGGTAACTCTTGCCTACTGAGTTTCAATGGGGTCGAATGCAAATAAACATGTGATGATTCGGTACGATAATGACGTGCAGTAGTTTTTGGAGTATAGCCGGGTAGTTATTGCTACGAGGGTGACACTTATATATGTATTGATACTCGACAACTCAACCAGTATGAACCAACTTCCCTCTAACCTCCCATTATGCTCTGATGCAGGGTCTACTTTTGCACCTAAAGTAAGGGTTTTGGGTATTATAGAGGTGTCTTTTCAAGACGGCGATGACATAGATTGGGTTACCGTGGTGGACTTTGATTCCTAGCATTACGAATTTGATTCAATTGCCGTGAACAAGTATACAAGTGAACATGTCATGTTGATGCCTTATGATACTAAGGCAATTATGATGGTTATGTGAAAAGGCCCAACTATGGTGTTGACGGAAATGCGGATTGGCAGCCGTTTTTTAGAATGGGCGACCTTTTTGTCGACAAGCATGATCTGTTCCAAAGGCTTTAAGTGAAAGCGATTAAAGGGAATTTTCAGTACCTGGCCAATGTATCGTAGAAGAGGTGTCTCATTGTCAAGTGTAAGGATACCCACTATCTTTGGCATATTTCTACATACCCACTATCTTTGGCATATTTCTACATACCGGAAAGGCAGTGGCGATTTTAAGATTGCAAAATATGAAGTTCGCCACCAGTGTGATTTAGTTCAAGTACTGTCATCTGCAAGTCAACACGTGACTTATCGGTCACATGATGAGGAATAAGTTCAACGATCCCAATATTGTGTACACTGCTAAAGATGTCATACGAGATGTTAAAACTACTCTTGGTGTGACAAATATCTATAGGACAGCATCCTGAGCCAGATCAGTCGCTTTTGCATCTTGATGCGATTCACCCGATGAGTCGTATGCCAATCTCCCCACGTATTGTGTTGAATTTGAGAGGCTAAATCCAAGTAGCAAGACTGCAATTCTAACTGACGGAGGTCACCAATTTCGGGACTTCTTCTTCACAATTGGTGAGTCAATCAAGGGTTTTCTATCATGGATGCATCCAATTATTGCCATTGATGCATCTCACTAAAAATAAATGTACAAATTTATTCTTTTAGTTACGACAACGTTTAACTGCAACTGCATGAAGTGATTGGGAATGTACCAAATTTAATTATAATTTCACACCGGAACACAAGCATTTTAAACGTCGTCAATAAGGTTTTTCAAGACACTTAACATGGTTTATGTATGTATCACTTGAAAGGTAATATGAAGGCTAAGCTTCGGTTAAGAAAGAATGACAAGTTTTTCTTCCACTACCTCAAGGCTGCGAAATCGTATTCCTATACTGAGTTTGACACACTTTGTGAAGGTGAAAGAATTGGTAGCAAAATACCTAGCTGATGTGGGAGTAGAGAAGTGGTCGCATGCACGAATAAATGGGAAGAGGTATAACCTAATGGCAACTAACACTGCGGAAAGCATTAATGAAATTACTAATTTTCTTCATAGGGAAAATTGAAAGTAAGTTTTAATTCAGAATTGATTAGTAAGAGTTACAATCGTCCACTGCCTCGCTCATTAACCTAATGAATCATACATTGTGTAAGGATGAGATTAAAAAGATATAAATGAAATGAGTATGGTTAAGATTAATTAATTAGTTAATTAATCATATGAACATTTCATATGTGGCTTTAAATTATTTAGAATTTTTAGACCCAATGGGCTTTGGTAACTAAAGCTCATTATGTTTAAGTTGTATGACAATTTAGACAAAATGGGAAATGAGGCCAATGACAAGGGAAACTGTCCATGTTATAGAAGAGAGTTAATTTCAATTTTGCCACTCAAATGTGAGTGGGTTTAAAAAGATATTTATAGCTCTTTCCCCATTACGGTTTCTTTGAGGCAAAGATGGAAACATTTTCTCTCTTTTCTTTCTAAGGAGGCTGGCCATCTAGCAGAGTTTTTCTAGCATCAAAAGTTCTCTTATTTGTCCATCTTGTGTTCATCACACATTCTTGGTGTGGAGACTTAGAGGCGCCATCTCTTTGGTGGTTGGAGATTATATTCATTCAATCCTCAAGGAGTAAAGAAGTAAGGAAGAAGCAAAGATCCAAGGTGCAAGGAGAGGACTTGAAGACCCTCCACTTAGATGACTACGTTGTGAAAACAAAGATAAGCTTCAAGGGTGCGAAAGCTCAAACTTTCCTCTTTCATTTTTGCAATGAGTCTTGGTTCACCATCCAATAGACCTTGAATTTCGTGGGTCTTGGGTTTGTTTTGAGTTCAAACTTTCTTTAATTGTTAATATATATGAATGTGTTGCTCAAATAATCTCACATAGTTAAAAAAAAAAAAAAAAAATTCCTTCAGCACCACAATCAAAACTACCATTACCACAACCATCAGTGTCATCACCGTTCCCATAATTCCAATTTTTTTCATCAACAAATTTTAAATTTCTATGTTTATGAATCTAACAAGAAAATTTGTGGATTTTAATTTATAAATTCTGACATTTTTTTTCAAATTCTAAGTTTATTTCCTCATCCAAATAGATGTATAGTGAAACTATATACATTTTACATCTTCATTTTTAACAAAAGATAATATAACCTACACTAAATTCATCTTTCTCTCATATACGAGAGATTTTTCAATGTGACTGGTACACAGGGTGGTACATCACGTGTCATTATACAAATGATGGGATATGTGTGCTAAAAAATTAATAACTTAAAAAATAAAATTTCCCACAATTCCTATTAAACCACATGATGTACTACTTGTGTTCCTGTCACAATTAAAATTTTCTCCTCATGTACGTCTATTATATATGTAGCATAAAATTAAAAATTAAAAATAAAATTGAAGTAGTTTAGGGGTTCGAATGTTGAACTTTATAAGATTGTTGAACTTGAAGTTTGATGGGGCTTTGTTATCTTTGAATTGAGATTCTCCTAGAGTTGGGACTGAATTTGTATACCCTTCTCAACTGAACTAGCCCAATCTTTTCGTCTGCGAATTTTCAATTTTGTTAGAAGTCATTCTTGTGTACAACTTCTCATACCACGTCAACATCCACATGAGACATACATAATGGAGACCATCGGCGTTTGGACCCACCAAAATAGGCCCACGTGGGACCCAAATGTAGGAGGTCATTTTGTATGTGGTGGTGGGTGGGGCGGGGGGAGGGGTGGTTTTCTAGGGTGGCAATGACCTTACATAAGACTATTGTGGTGCTCACCAGATGTTCAACAAAATTTCCCAATTTGTTCAAAAAGATAAAAATAAAAATAAAAAAAATTTCTCAATTTATATGCGTGCAACGCAGCACTCCGCAAGATGCCCATCTAATGCATGATGAAATACGGTAATTCAAAAATGCCATACAAATGAATGAAAGTAGATCAAATTTCCAGTGTTATTTTGATTTCAAAATAAAATATTAAAAACTTATACACCATCATCCATGGAAATAAAATTCTTGATCCACCTTTGACAAAGTTCAACAGGTGACAACATGTTATATTATTAAAGCGTCTGATTGATCAAAGTCTATATTCGAGAAATAATTACTGTTACTTGGTGAGCATGCACTAATTGTCATTAAATAAGTTTCCGATGCTCATAATCACTGTTTTACAATGGTCAACAAAAAAACACTCTTATATATAGTGTGGCTTCCGCCGCTTTGTTTGGTTGATACATTAGATCGGCAGGTCCGGTCGGGTCAAACTCGATAGGTCCGGTGGCATCTACGCGCCTTATGGCGCGTACGGAGGAAACAATCAGTTTGATTATGGGTGAAGCATGCCAGATTTGCCGACGCTATTTGATCGTAAGCATGTTGGTTGAGAAAGAATCTGGGAATCCCATTTTTGTTCAGCCATTTTTCTTGATTCGTTCACTTCAACTCTTTCTTCCGCTTTTATCTGTTGTAAATTGCAGTCCAAGTTCTTCACTTTTCACAACAATCAAACTCACCCAGTTGGAATTTACCCCAATTCTTTTCCGGGTAACAGATTCTTGGGTTCTTGAAAGGAAAGGACTAGTGGGTTGGTGAGCTTTCTTCTTATTCTTTTCTGGGTGATGAGTTTTTTACGTGAGGAAACATGGGGTTTTTTCTCTGACCCAGTAAGAATCCGATACGTTTCCGGGTTTTAAGAGGAATAATCAGATGAGGGATTTTCCTGGGACGCCCGGGACTTTGACTGGCCTTCTTCTCAGGATTTCCCAATGCGTCTTTGCTGCCGGGTCCATTGCTTTCATGGCTACCACTGCCAGCTTCTTCAATTTCACCGCTTTCTGGTATTTTTCTTTCTCAAATCACTGATTTCTTATTAGATTTTGATTGCAGAAGAACAGATTTCTGGCTAGACTGTAGTGTTTATAGAGAATGAGTCAACTGAACGGACACACTTTCGGGATACGTAAATATTTAAATGTAAGCAGAAGGAATTGGGAAGTTCCTCTGCTGAAGTTTTGACTATTTCCTTAATATGACATGAGAAGTCAATTAGCATTATTAGAATATCTTCATTGGCCTTGTTGAATTGGTTGCTATCAGCTCAATTCTGCGTAACTCGATTATATAAGTTTCAGATTTCAGCTTCTTTTGGTTGATAGAATTAAGCACTTATGAGTTTCTAGGCCATATAATTGAGTCGCTGCCACTATACTGCAATGCCAATTTCATCCAGCTATGATGCATCACATGGCGTTTCTTGGACCGTAAGTTGTCCGGTATTGGGTTAAGCAGTGCTGATTTTGCAGCTACCTGAATTCTTCAATGGGTCTGCAACTGATCTGGAGTTTAGTACTTGCACTGCTAGATGTATACTCCTTGGTGAAAATGAAGGTCCTCCACAACCCTGTATTGGTTAGCCTCTTTGTTGTTGGAGACTGGGTCAGCCTCTATAAATCCGCGACTTTGTTTTCCTCTTACATGAAATCTGTGTTCGTACTTCATAGCGCTTGCGGTTTAACAGCTTACTCGTTGAATGTTTCAATAGGTTACAGCAACATTGTCTCTTGCAGCAGCTTCGGCCTCAGCAGGCATAACCATGTTGTACTTTAGTGATCTGAGTGATTGTAATTCCGGAGAGGAATGCCAGAAATACCAAATTGCAGTTGGTTTGGCGTACATGAGCTGGCTAACAATTGCAATTTCTTCTCTGATTATGCTCTGGCTATTAGCAGCATGTTAGATGGTCCTCCTCTGTCATACATATTTCTCTCTCTTTACAACAAAAACAAGAAATTGCAGTGTCTGTAGAAAAGGAAACAAACTTGATAGCGCATAGCGGTAGAATACTCGAAAACTACTTTCATTATGTGCAGTTAGATCAGTTGGAAAAGAGTTGTCTCAACTGGAATTGTAGAATTGTTACTTGTAGAGTGGAATTAATAGCAAAGAGAATATTACTACTTTTTTTTGTCGAATTTGTCAAAATTGGCGACGATCCGAATTGATTAGTGAATATTACTTGGTTCCTTAAACTTGAGGAGTTGATCCTGAAGAAATTGGGATTTCACTATAAAACCAATTGGGAATATGCGCGTATGACCGTTTGGCTTCACATGTGGAACGACTTGGTCTGATACCTTGAAGAAATTGGGGTCCCATAATAAAACCAATTGGCAATATGGGAAATAGTCCAACTACTTATAAGCACATGCAAAGTTTTTCTTCTCATCAATGTTGGATTCATTTTCAACCGATCCTCCATGACTGCAACATGTGAAAACAATAATAGCAAAATCTTATGCACCATGTGTCACACTCGTGAGAAGAGATTTTCAAAATATATACAAAAACTTAAATAAATAAATAAATTGTACTATTGGTGTGGCATCTTACTGGTAGTCTAGTACATATTAATTAGTTTTTTTTCTTTTTTTTTTTTAAGTAGCATATGGTAAGTCTTGCGCAGCTTTTGTTTAGATGCTTCAAGGGAACAATATTGGATGGGTGTCTTTTCTTTCCTTTCAAAACAAAGAAGTTTCAATAGTATAAACACAATGCCATCCACTTTGAGCGGTCCTCACCTCACTCCTCATGCTAGTGTGTCTACTTGATGCTGGATCCTACTTGAAGTATGTTAATTATTTTATACCAAAATCCACATGAACCCATAGCTCTCTGAAATTATTTCCCTTTAATTATTGAATTTTTCGCCACACTTCTAATTTTCATTTATCCAGTAGATATTATAAATCGGAACATAGTAAAATTTTGACCATCTTCCTCTAACCAATGTTCAACAAAAACAAAAAAGACTTCCTCAACAAGAACAACTCACATGTCTCATGTTAATATACCCTACCAGCGTCATATGAGGTCATAGAATTCAAATGATTTTTTTTTTTGAACAAACGATAGTATTTACACTTAGGGGTGGAGGAGCGGGCTAAGCCTTACGATGAGTTTGCCATAATAATTGGTTCAACTTCGCATTTAACAAGAATCAAACCTAAAACCTCTCACTTTTAAGTGAAGAGAGATACCACTAGACCATAATGCTAAGTGGCAAAATTCAAATAAATTGAAGTGGGATGTATTGTTGTACTCCTAGAATGGAGATATAGAAAGGCATATGAGTTATCATTACTTGCATATCCACCATTTGAGCAAGAGTCTTGTACAATGGTACAACAGTTGAAATAGCGCTCGTGGACAGCTAGCTCGACACAATCATAACATGAATGTCACTAAGGACCTACTAAAAAAAAACATCCTTGACTTGTGATGTTTAGTGAATATGCAGAATGAGGAATACTAGTAACCTTCTTATTCTTCCTTTAGGGCTCCTCCTTCTATCCTGCAGAAGGTCACCCTTCAATGATCAAATTTGCCAGATACCAATCAAATCCCAAAATCGTTTAGTCATCTAATGATTATCCAATAAATAGACAAACCATGTTATTGAATTTTATTTTTATTATTTATTATACAATGAATTGGTAATGAACTCATCATTCACTAGACCATAGTATTGAATTGCACCATGCTATTGAGTCATATACATAAAAACTTGACAACATTAATCGAGTTTAACGATTTTTGATTAGGTTACATTTTTGTAAAATTGATGATTAAAGGGTGAACTAGAAAGTAAGCGGTTCCAATCTTTGAGCAACATTGCAGAATGAGAATGAGAACCAAGAAGGTCCAACTGAGAAGGATAGTAGCCTCCCATAACAGAATATGTAAAATATAGGTGACCAATTTTATGAAATAGATAAATACATGATGATTATTTGCAATCAATTCAATAATAAAGTTCTCATTGCTAATGAGATTCTCTAATGGTTCATCAAAATTAATGATGCAAAAGTCATATTTCCGAATGGCTGCAATGAAAAAGAATAGGCAGACAAAAAACTACTTTCACAGGACAGAATACGCAAAATCACAGAATGATGGAAAAGTCTTTATGATACATAAAAAAAATCTTCTCTAATTGGAACTTAGAAGTTACTTTATAATCTTGAAATAATATTGGATTAATATATATTTGCCATTTGAGCAAACATGGGATCGAATTAAGCCAGTAGATTAATCAAGAACCTCATACTGTCAACATGAAACAAGAATCAGGTCCATCATGCCCTATATGAACGTATACATGCATGACATGCTTCTCCAGTTTGTCTAGAATTGAAATAGAAGAAGGAAGAAAGGCGGCCGCCAACCGGAGGAGGTTACGGCACAGGAGTTACGTAGTAGTAACCTCAAGGGACTATATAGAAAGTTCAAGCCACACTTCCTCATGCTTTTAGCACAGATGGGGTATACATTTCTGTATTTTATAACTGAAGCGTCCTTCAATCATGGGATGAACCCTCATGTCTACGTAACTCATCGACATATTGTGTCTGGCATAGTGATGCTCACTTTTGCTTATTTTCTTGAAAGGTATCTGTATGTGTGTAAAGTTGCATTTATACTTGCATACGGCAACATTTTTGAGTCTGACAGCCTAACAAAATATGTTAAGACTGTCTGATAATAAAATATTTTCCGATTCTTCATACATGTTAATTTGTGAATCTTTTACCCTCCTGCAGAAAAGAGAGACCAAAGCTCACATTTTCTCTTTTCTTGGAACTTTTTTTACTTTCTTTTCTGGGGTAAGAACATGTAGAATTAGAACCCATATATGCTTCTGTTCAAGGCTTAAATTAAAACGCTAATTAAGCTCACTTTTTCCCTCTTTCTTTCCAATGGTTATAGGTGGGTTTGACATTAAACATGAGCTTTGCAAGCTTAAGATACACCTCTCCGACCTTCCTTGCATCAATGGTCAACACCATAGTTTCCCTAACCTTTGTAATTGCAGTTGTACTGAGGTTAGTAAGCCTACTTATTCGTATATAAATCCAAGGCATTAATTCACATTTTATCCTTAAGAGATTACTTTTTCAGGTTGGAGGTTCTTAATGACACGCCCCGACCCCGATATTCCCCGAATACCAGGATAGGCACGTGCTGGCCGACACCCGAGGGTGACGAAAGCCATTTATTAAGTGCAAATGCTGAAAATAAAGGATAAATAAGGTTTATAAATATAAAAGAATAATGAATATGCAAATAAGGACCGTGTTCAGAGCACACCACTAATCTAGAACACTAACAGAAAATAATATAAAAGTGAATGAAACAAAGAAGTGGGTCCTACACCGAGAGGACTCGAAGATGCCGATGCGGAAGTGCCTGGACGTCGGGATTGTATGCCTTGATTCTAAGTCCTGAAGGGGGCGCAAAACAAACATGAGTGGACCAAGTTGATATATATATAATAAAACAGTTATCAACATACTAACCCCCAGGTTTTATGAAAACACATATATATAATGATAAACATAGGTTTTCCGAAACCTAGCATGTCGTGCAATGTCTCAAATCATAATTCGCATATATAATAAACACTAGTGAATGTCCAATATAACACTTCAGGCCCCATGCCGGCTCCCCGTCTCTGAGCACACAGTCAGAGGAAAATACACTTCAGGCTCCTTGCCGGCTCCCCGTCTCTGAGCAGACAGTCAGAGGAAAACACACTCCAGGCCCTATGCCAACACCAAACCGTCGCCCGGGACGGACCGGATCTATCCCTACGTCCCGTAGCGGAAAGGACCACTAGGTAGGTATAAAACCAGTGAACATACATATATTGAAAAATCAACTTCATAGTATAAAGTCATCCATCATCTATACTATAAAGAGGTGTTCTAAACATGTTCTAAATATCATATCGTCATCCATCAGATATTCTACAAGAACATGGGTTATAGGAAAAATAGTAATAATTCAAACTAGCCTTAGTAAGCATATTATCTCAAAACGTTTCATAAAACATAATCGTAAAGTCATGTTTTTTTGTGTATGCAATTCTACCATTAAAACATGCATTTTTAGAAGGGGTCCACTCACAGTACTTCACCGTCGAAAAGCCACGTCATCTAGCGAAGAAGGAAACGCCATCGATAATCGCCCCTAATCACATAAAGGGTACATTTAGTCAAACTCTACTCAAACGATTGAATTTGGGAAAACGGACATCGGAAACGGGTTCAGGACGTCGAAATTAGCCTAGGATGGGTCCCGCACGAAAACCCAAAAAGTCAACCCCGAGGTCAAAGTCAACGGTCAAAGTCAAAGTTGACCGTTGACCCGGTCAACGGTCAACGGGTCAAGGTCAACGGGTCGTGGGTCAACCCGTCAGAGTCAACCGGGTCAACCCGGTTTAGGGTTTGGGTATTGGATCCGGGTTTGGGCCCTAGGGTTTTGGGTTTAGGTTTTTAGGTGAGTTGGGTTGGGCTTGAACCCATACGGCCCAAAGGCCCACAACAGAAAGGGTGATGGGCTTTGGGCTAACAGGCCCTAAGGCCTAAATAAAAAGGGGAAAAGGGTTTGGGCTGCAACCAAGGCCCTAAGGCCTTTGGGTTTTTAAAAGAAATAAACTAAAAAAATAAAAACTGAAAAGGTTGGGCTTTTAGGCTAAAACCCGAAATGGCCTAAGGCCCGTGGGGAAAAAGAATGGCCCGAAGGCCTGGGTGCCCGGAGAAGAACACCGGAGCTTCCATAGCTCCGGCCGACGCCAAAACTACAACCTAGACCCCGATCTAGGTACCAAAATGAAGCACTAGCCGAGATGAGTAGTTTTATACCTTGGGTTCGCCGTGAAACGGCTTGTGATGGCCGGAAAAGCCCTCGGAACCCATCCAAGTCGCCGGAAATTTGGGTGCCTTCACCCGTGCCAAAAACACTCCAAACCTTGGAAATCAAGAACCCAAACTCAATAACCACATTTAACCAACATCTAACTTGACTAAAAAGGAAGAAACCATGCTTACCCAACTGGAAAACAAGCTAAATTCGCCGGAGGTGCTCGTACCCTCTTGGCGCCGTGAACAAGGGAGAGAGAGAGAGAGAGAGAGCTAAGGTTTGATGATGATGATGGTGGCTGTGTCCTCAAGCAGGTGCAACAATGGGTGTGTGTGTGTGTGTGTGTCACGGGTAGAAGAAGAAGAAGAAGAGGAATGAGAGTTTTCGAAAAGAAAGGAAAAAGGTGCAGACAACAAAAGAAAAGAAGGAAAAGAAGAAAAAAAGAAAAAGAAGAAAGAAGAAAGAAGAGAGGAGGGACACGGCAGGGGGGACAAAACAGGGGGTGGGCCCCTTGGGCTCACCAAATAAGGTTCAAAAACAATTTTAAAAAGGAAGGTATCCCTAAACTTAGTGAAAATACAAAAATACTCATTTTCTTCCGTAAATTCCGGGACGGGTTGTTACACTTTACCTTCAAAATCCTCGAGGGTTAGCAAAAGTTTTCGGTACCCTATTCTCCTTAGCTGGTGTGATGACCATGACATTGTACAAGGGGCCTATTATCAGAAATTTATGGCCTGCACTAATCCATGTTGAAGGAAAATCCTCCATCCATGAGAACTGGTTGAAGGCTTCAACACTAACTGTTACAAGCTGCATAACATGGTCGGCATGGTACATCATGCAGGTTTCACTCCTTACTCAAACTATACTTACAAATATACATATATATGTCGAATTGTTTTCTAATGGAGTAATGAAGTTAACCGAAAGTGAGATGTTATTCTCTCCAAAAAAGTTATCATACTTTCTCTGCTGTGAAAAAATAAGCTAAAGAGTGCAAAATGACTTTTTTGGAATGCTAATAACAATGATCTGACCTAAAATTTTAAAAGTGTAGTTATCCAAAGAATATGTGGCCGAGCGCACATATTGATCACAATCTCAACCCTCTCAACCACCTGAATACAACATTCACCGGTTAACTGCAATTTGTTTATTTGTGGTTTACCCACATTACAGAATCCCTGCATATATGTGAGACTACATATAGAATTTCTGATAATTTATATTGGTGATGTTGGCATGTGATGTATGCAAATAATTTTCTGATAAAGTTAAACTTATTGTAGGCAATCAAATTGAAAGGATATCCTGCACAACTATCATTGACTACATGGATGAGCTTTATAGGGGACAGCACAATCGGCTGTCTTCACCGTGTGTATAGAACATAGACGAGCTGCTTGGACAATCGAATTCAACATTGACCTCTGGTCGATATTATATGTTGTAAGCATCGGGATTTTCTGAAAACGACCGTGAAATTACGACCCATTTTGTACCATTTTGGTTTTTAGTTTTCATTGTTTTAGATGGAGATAGAAGATGGGAGGGAGGTGGAAGAAATGTACGTGAAATGCTACATAAAATGTTTACTAAAAACTTAAAACTAAATAGTTATTGGTAGGACTAATTTAATGTGGTGTGCATGGCAGGCAGTAGTGTGCTCAGGTCTAATAATCTTCATTCAACTATTGTGCACAGAAGAGAAAGGGCCAGTTTTTGTGGCCATGCTTAATCCTGTTTCAACAATTTTGGTGGCTGTTTTAGCTTACTTTGTCCTAGGTGAAAGACTTTATACTGGCAGGTAATTTCTTTTTCGCTTTACTTATGCAATCTAATATGATTTTGCTGATAATCGCATGTAATCTAGAGTTTAACTTAATGGTACCCGATTAAGAGAATGGACTATGCCAATTTTCCTCCGTATGCAAAACTAAACTTTTGTATAATGCACATCAGTGAACCACATTATGTGACCTTACACCACCACGTTGTGTTACAATCCTGGATTTATCTAAAATTTCATGTGTGGTTTGTTCAGCATAGTAGGGGCCTTCATTTTCATCCTTGGGCCGTACTTGCTGCTGTAGGGAAAAGATAGTGATGAAGTTTACGTCAAGGCGGAAGAGTCATCTTATCAGACAACACATGGAGAGCATAATTAAGGATAATGGCATACAGAAAATCACTCCACCTCCGCCACCTGCGCTGGGTTTTGAAATTTCATGTAGCTTTGTTGCGTTGGTATTTCAACTCTTGATGGGGTGGGGATGGGGGTGGCGGTGGAGGTGGAGGTGGAGGGCGGCTGTGTTGATTCTGAATAAAAGAGAGTGTTGAAGCCAACTGAATGAGTGTAATTTCTTTAGCTATACAGCTGGTATAGTTCAGGTTTTAGGCTTTCAGCATTTTGCCAAAACCTCACGTATTGGCGTCATTTGGAACACTTGCGTTCGTATATTCGGGTTCCAAGGGGAGTGAGAACATGATTAGGAGGGAATCCACGAATTTCTTGTGGTGCTTCCTTTTTCTTTAGTGGTGCCATTCAGCATTCACACATTTTTTTTTTTTTACTTCTTATATACTATGTTGATTTCTGTTATTTGATTTTCTTCAATTCATTCGATCATTCGATCAGATGGTCGAAATTAGGAAAGGTGTGTAAAAAGTTAAAAAAGAGTAAATAGCAATATCCTTGTTTGAAAACTGCGATACGCTAATCACAGAGAAAATTAAAATCTCATTAACAAACTACTTGGATGCTCAAATTATTCTTTATGCACGATCTTCACAAAAAGATGAGGAGATGGAAAAGATTTATATTATATCAAGCCGAATAAATCATTGTTAAATCTAGTGGGTCATATTTAAGTTGACTTTGTCACAAGATAGAAACTATATTCGAATTATCGGACTCAATGGGCCAATATAAAAATGAAACACAAACATATTTTTTCAAACGTTCTAACGCACTCCTGTAAACATTGATTTGAAATCAATTCCAAAACCTGGCCGCAGTTCATCAAAGTTTCAAAAGAAAAAATAAAATAAAACAAATTCTTTTTTGTTTGCAGAAAACAAATACAACAGCAACTATGTAGTTGATGGCAAAAGACATACGCAAATGATGTACACAATGCATGATTTATTAAATACAACTAGCCGAAATCGGGAGAATCGGCGATGACGGGTTAAGAAGGAGGATCGGCATTGTAAAAGGAACCCCCACCCCACGAGAACAAGCCATCTCACAACATAATTGTTCCAAGAACATCGCCATTTCCAAATCAATGGATTCAGAGAGTGCAGCAAAAGAAGACTCCAAAGCAGCAACTTGAGCATCCATTTGAGATAATCGAGTGTTGGGATTGTAGTGGGGCATGCATAGAAAGACCAGGATCGAAAGTGGGTGATACCAATGATAAGAACCTACTCAACTTAGACAGTACAGCAATGGAGAATTGGATGAAATAGAAGAGCGAGACGACAAGTGAGGAACTCATGCCTATTTTTTATTTAATAAAAATGATATATTCGTTAGAGAAGCAACACAGCCATTGCTCCCTTTAAGTAGTCTCTCCACTCAGAAATGCCAACTCAGCATTCCTTTACATAACTAAATCACTAAGGGACAAACCCTTTTAACGACTGGAATTACAAATAGAAATAATAAAATGCATTTCCTAACAAATAGTGCCACATCGGGACCAAACCATAGCTAGGATAGACTGCCATCTTGTTTGCCCCAGGATGATATGCAGTTGGCACCACCGGGTGGTTTAGAACAAACCCAGAAGGTGAAATTTCCATACTTTTCAACTGCTACTCCAACCGTTCTTTATCTGCTTTCTGTACAAGTTTCTCTTCACGAAATTCATTCTTCTACAGTCAACTATGTGAGTACTCAAAATTTATATCGTACTGATTCTCAAATAATTTTCTTAAATCCTTGCATCCAAATGCACCCTTAAGTTAATACCTTCGATTAACTGCAACATATTGGAAACCAGTCCATCGTCACAATATAATGGGGTAAAAGTTCTAACTCCAAGAAAGAACCTAACATAATGTTACAAAGGATAGACATAGGCTTACAAGCATTGTTCTCAAAATCTCCGCCTAGGCCCCGCCTAGGTGCTAGGCGGTTGGCCACTACTCCGATTAATGCATGGGTGTTAGAAAATTAAGAAATGGCACTTAAACCTACTAACGCGCCCGCCCAGCCTACCCAAACCTGCCTAGACACCCGCCTAGGTTACAACTCACTTAGACAGAAAATTGATAACTTTCATTTTGCATTTTATTTTTTTCAATAAATTGTAAGAGACTTGTTGAATACTTAAATGAACAGACATTATATGCTTGTTCCCCATGTTTTCATTATGTTCCAATACTTCATAATATATATATGTCATTCTATTTTGTAGTTTATGATGTAATTATATATATTTTAAGTATAAAGATACACTTATTTTGCACGAAATATAATAGATTTACTTAAATCCGCCTAGTCCGCCTAGGCACCCGCTTAGGCCCCGCCTAGGCGCTAGGCGCCAGCCCACCGTTCAATTAGCGTCTAGCGCCTTTTAGAATGTTGCTTACAAGACACATAAATAAGATTTAACACATTGAGAATTTACGTGTTTCGAAGTGGGAAGAAATTGATCTAAAGATTAGCAAGCAGTAACACAATAGATTATATCTGGTACCAACAAGGCAGATAAATTAATGATATAACATCTGAGCAAGGGATATTATGAAGGGAAGTGAATTTCGCATATCTTTTTTTCTCCTCGTACACACCCATGTATAGTTCTAGCCTTTGGATTGGATAAATCAAAAGGGAATAAAAAACACATAAAATAAAGATAAAATTGATTAAAATGCATTGAATTTCTAAAGGTTTCAAGGAAACCAGAAGAGGAAGAAATACCTCTTGTGGGTGCACTCTTTTTGCGCAACAATGAGAGTAAGCTACATTGTGCAAAAAACTTCGCGAGATGCAGGTTATTGTCGTCGCACAAAGACCTTTTGCGCGACGTATTTTACGCTGTCATCGCATAAACCCTTCTTTCACAACCTTTGCGCAAAGGGCTCCACGTGATGAAGGTTTAGTCATTCTAATTCTCAGGCAACGTTTTTTGTCTTTGCATGACAAACTGTGCTTCGTCACGCAAACTATTATTTGTAGTAATGATCTAGTTCACAATGTTATCATAACTTTTTTTTTCTATTAATAAAAAATAAATTAAAATAGTTCCTGAAAAATCTATGGTGCAAAGTTCATATTCCAAAAGAATGTAATGACATACATGATTCCTAACTAAGTAGCACTTTCTATATACAACAACAAAAAGTAGAGCTTTCGAATATGATTTTTGCGTCATAGAATAAAAAGTGGTCAATTAGGAGACAAGTTTTGCTTCTTTTCACAGAAAAGAATACAAAAATAATGATAGTAGATCACATTAGAACTTAATCAAGAACCTGATACTGTCAACACAAACAAGAATCAAGACTGAAATATATATATATATATATATATATATTCTGTATGAGTGCATGCACGATGTGCTCCTCCAGCGTGTCAAGTATTTAAATAGAAGAGAAGGAAGAAAGAGAAAAACCGGCAGCCGGAGGTGGTTATGGCACAGGAGGAGGGATGTCGTAATCGTGGGAAAGTTTATATGAAGTCCAAGCCACACCTCATCATGGGTTTAGCTCAGGTGGCCTTTACATTTCTATATTTTCTCACAGAACCTTCCTTCAATCCTGGGATGAACCCTCATGTCTACGTACTTATCGACACAGTATCAGCCCTAGTGATTTTCCCTGTTGCCTAAAATTATTGAGAGTTATATAAAGCTACATTTGTACTTAATTATAGGGTAACTTTCTTTTTCCATATTTATTGCTTGTTTTCTTTCATCACATCACAGTAAGTACAACATTTTTACATATTCTTTACAACGTAACATGTTAGACTGTCTGATAATAGAAGAACATTTTCCTACACCAATCACAATAACATTAACATTTCTAGTGATGGTTTCTTTTGCCTATGTCCTGCAGAAAAGAGAGACCAAAGCTCACATTGCTCTTTTCATAGAATTTTTGTTCTTTCACTTCTTGGGTAAGGTGTTTAGATTTTAAACCCCGTATATGGTTCTCATCATAAGGGAATAAATAAAAACCTAATTTATGCGTTGTTTTCAATAGTTGTAGGATAAGTTTGACTTTAAACATGTACTTTGCCAGCCTAAGATACACCTCTCCGACGTTCCTTGCATCCATGATCAAAATCATAGCTTCCCTATCTTTCGTAATTGCAGTTGAACTGAGGTTAGTACACCCATTCATCCATAAATTCAAAGCGTGAATTCACGTTTTATCCTTAACAAACGGCAATTGTTATTAGCACTCTAAAAAATCATTTTACTTCCTTGTTTATAAAACATAAAGCAGAAATTGCATTTGAAGAAGCGTAGAATGATTGTCTGGAATGTTAATAGAAGTTCTCTTATACACTACTTTTGATTTCGGCTAGAGGTTTATCTTTGAAGTCCTCACGGGTTAGCAAAAGTTTTGGGCACCGTCATCTCTTTAGCCGGTGTAATGACCATGAAATTCTACAGGGGGCCTATTATTAGAATTTCATGACGTCCATTAATTCATATTCAAGATAAATCCTCCATCCGCAAGAACTGGTTGAAGGGTTTAATTCTAACTGTTGCAAATGTCAATGAGTTCTCTAACAGGGTTAACAAACATTTAGGAAGTGCAGTTAACCGGTAAATATGTGGTGGAGCGCATATCAATTGTCTCAACCGTTGTCACTGGTTAACTGCAATTTTCTAACTTGCAGTTTACCCACATTGCAGAATTCCTGCATATTAGAGAATACAGATGATTTTTTTTTATAATTGATATGTATGCAAATAATTAAAAATAAAAATGAAAAATGTAGGTAATCACATTGAGAAGATATCCTGCGCAACTATCTCTGACTGCATGGATGAGTTTATAGGGGCAGCACAAGCAACTGCTTTTGCAGTATGCATAGGGCATAGAGCATAGACGAGCTGCTTGGACAATTGGATTCAACGTTGACCTCTGGTCAATATTGTATTCTGTAAGTATCAGGATTTTCGGAAAATGTAAACTTACTACGTTTGATAACCATTTTATTTTTAGTATTTGGTAAGTAGAATTAAGGAATGTGAAATGTTGTCATACAATAGTGAATCATTAAGATTCTTCTAATGCGGGTAGGCGTATGTCAAATGGCAGTTGGGTTAACATACAGTCTTCACTATGTTGGAGGAGGTCATGACGTTAAGTCTAATAGGAGATAGTAATAAGAATGAAAGAAGACATTGAACCCAACATTGACTTTCCTCGTTTTGCATAATTGCTTATCAACATACTTTTCCAACATCAGAAGAGAAGTACTACTAGACTAATAATCGAGTCTAATTAATAGTTGACACTTCACCTGTCACAGAATGTGATTAACTTGTAAGAGGGAGGGAGTTAGTTGTTTGGATGTAATAAACTTTCATGCGTGGTTTGCACAGCATAGTAGGGGCAGTTACTGTGATCACTGGTTTATACGACTTGAAGAGAACATTGATGATGACATACAAATGTGCTGCATGGTGAACCATAAAGATTAGATTGAAATCCATCGAGACAGAAATCACAAATCGAAATTCAAAGCCAGTAAACCGAAGAAGAAGAAGAAGATGAAGGTGACAAGAACAGTTTGTATGAGCAGACATGGGAGCAAGAAAAGTTCCATTAAAAATAGTTTTGCTTGATGCATTTGTTTGTCTGGCAAGTGCTCAAATTCCATCAATTTCAGTATTGCACAACGCATTTAATAAGAAATTCACAACAGACGGATAGAAAAGAAAAATGTTAGGAAGGAAAAAAATTCAGTGTATATGTTGCCAAGAACCAGTGCTGTCAGATATGCTCTTGAAAAAGGTTGGGGTATAAACAAGTAAAAGCAAAAATATGCTAAATACTGGACATTTACGAACTGTTTTATTCCAAAAATGAGAGCCTTCAAGCTTACATTTAACAATTCTGCTACACAAGTGCCACCAGCCAAATAAAGTCAGGCAATTGAAACAGCGCTGACATATTCTCAACAATCAATAAAATGGTCAGAAATGTAAATGAAGGCATCTAAAATTATCCAAGTGCTTTATTAAAAATCTAAGCAGCGGGGGGCCTAAGTTCATGATCACAAGATGTATCACGGGCCGATGGAGGCAAATAGTGCCACATCGGGACCAGACTATAGCTAGGATAGACTGCCATCTTGTTTGCCCCAGGATGATATGCAGCTGGTACCGCTGGGTGGGTTGGAACAAACCCAGAAGGTGAAATTGCCATACCTTTCAACTGCTGCTCCAGCCGTTCTTTATCTGCTTTCAGTACAAGTTTCTCTTCACGAAATTCGTTCTTCTCTGCCTGTAATATGCAAGAACAGTCAACTAAGTGAGTACTCAAAAGCTCTATCGTACTGATTCTTAAATAATTTTCTTAAATCCTTGCATCCAAATGCACCCTAAAGTTAATAGTAATACCTCTGCTTAACTGCATCAGATTGGAAACCAGTCCATCGTAAATGGGGTAGAAGTTCTAACTCCAAGAAAGAACCTAACATAATGTTACAAAGGATGGACACAGGCTTACAAGATACATAAATAGGATCTAACACACTAGGACTTTACGTGTTTCAAAGTGGTAAGAAACTGATCTAAAAATCAGCAAGCAGTTACACAACAGATTATATCCGGTACCAACAGGGCAGATAAATTAATGATATAACATCTGAGCACGGGATATTATGAAAGGAAGTGATTTTCGCACACCCTTTTTCTCCCCGTACACACCCATGTATAGTTCTAGCCTTTGGATTGGATAAATCAAAGGAGAATCAACGGACAAAACCAACAGGGGCATGTAAAACAAGAAAACAGGTGTGTGAATATCAATTCCCTATTCTTAATAGTTATAATTGCAAATGATCATAGTAATGGACTATTGTTTTGGAGAATGAATCCTTGTAGGCTCAGCTTACAGATGCCACAAATCAAGTCTATTGTAAAATTAGACGAATTGTATGATATTATCTCCATCAGAGGAGCTTGACCCAGGTATAAAGTAAAGCAAGGAGGACACTTGAAACTTTACCCGAGGTTAGCCCCAACCACATGGAAACAAAACAAGCATTACAATCAATCATAGACGCCCTATCACGGCTTTAAGATCCTCTATAGGAGTATTCTGTTCATTTCAGATCATCACAAGCAATAACCGCAGAAATTTGAAATACTAGACTGGAGAAATGGTTCGAAAGAATTAGCTGAAACGAACAGAATACTGCTCTTAAAATCAGTGTTATCGGTCTTCTCCAACACAATAGTTGGCTGAATTAAAGATAACCTTAAGCCAAATCTCATAACACTTGTAACAAAACCATAAAAGAATAAAAACAAAAACTTCAAGTAAATGATGTATATCGAACCTTTAAACTTTTAACTTCTTCAAGTAACTTTTGATTTGTTTCTGTGAGCTCCTGAGCTTCAGCTCTCAGCTGGTTCAAAACCCTTATGGCATCATCAAGTCTAGCAGCCTTGTCCGTCTTCGGCGGCCTCCTGGGCTCCAAAACACCGTTCAACTCCACAAACCTGCAACATATTAATCAAACAGCAATACGTTTCAATCACAAAGAAAACAAAGACTCACCATTCTTTTCATCATTACAAAACAACCCATTTCTTCAAATTTGTAAAAAAAAAAAAATAAAAAAAAAATTGAGATTGTATACATGCCTGTCATTCAATCTCTCCCTCCTCAATTTCTCACGGCAAGCTTTTGCCCCTGATCCAGAGCACGAATCCGGTCGTCCCCTTATTACCAAAACATCATCAATCAAACAATCAATTCCGTGACAAAAAGTTTGGAGCTTTCGTGACTAAGAACGCATTTACATTTCTGAAGATTTCGTGGAAAGCGGAAGAGGAAATACCTCTTGCGGGGGCACTCTTTTTCCTGTAACTGTGAAGCGGCGGCAGCAGGAACATCGAGGGCGGAGAATTCGAAATCGCCGAAAGGAGTGCGGTTGGGCCAGAGGAAATCGGTGGGTTGGGTTTCGTCGATGTAATCAAGATAATCTATCCATTCCCCCATTAGAGATTGCAAAGAGAGACTGAGTTCTCTTCTATTAATATGAATATGATTCTCAGGACTTAGTTCGATGTAAATTTAAATTTAAATTTATTTTTATGAAATAAGCATACAAAAAACAAATTTAGCATGTTGTTTATTATTTAATTTTATTTAATTGATTTTGTTTTTAATCAATTAGAGCATCTATTACCATTAATTCCTTAACTCATCAAAACGTGTAGTTATAATCCTCTAACTAAAAATTCATCACCATTGGTCCCTTAATTTTAATCTAACTGGAGAAATGATCCCTCAACTTTAACCTAATTGAAGCAATTGTCCCTCAACTTTAACCCAATTGTAGCAATGATCCTTCCAACATAACTCATTTTAACAAAATTCTAAATAAGTTGACGAAAAAAACCATAGCTACACGTTTTGATAAGTTGAGGGACTCAATTGTAGCAATGGTCCTTTCAACATAAATTATTTTGACAAAATTCTTACAAAGTTGACAAAAATGATCATAGCTATACATTTTGATGAATTAAAAGACCAATGGTAATGGATTTTTAATTGAGGGATCATTATTCCAATTTTATTAAACTTGGAAAACGATTGCTATAATTTACCTTTTTAATTATTTAATTTTGTTTTATAGATAAAAAGACCAGAATTAGAAAATATTAGTGTATTTGACGGTCATATTACTTGGCATGCCAACTGGTGTTATAAATTCGTACAAAATCAATTTCGTGACAAAAAGCTGGGCTCATCTCTAAAGGGATCTTCATTTTTTTAAAAGAGATTAGTTGTTGACTTAGTTCATAATGACCTTTAACAATCTAAATCGTGTTGCAATCGTATCAGATTAGGAATGTGAATGTGTAAATCCTAGTATATTTAGGAGTATCCTGTAGTTACCTATTAAGAGATGTAATCTTATAAGGGTAAGGATTTTACTCTTCTTACTACTATAAATGAAGGCATAACGAGGTGATACAAAACACACCTTAGAATTAAATCTTTCTCTTTCTCTCTTGTTGTCGTCGGCCCCTCTCTCTCTATTCCTTAGATCGCTTAGGCCAACAACACGTTATCAGCACGCTCTTGTCACAAGCTAAGGAACTTAAGGATTGTAGGAGGAGGTTATATTCTACAAATTCAAAGGCTCTCAATTGTTTTCTGTCAATCAGGTTCTTCTAAAATAAATTAAAATATTTGAAAAAACCTTGAAGCATGAAAACATTCCTTATGATGCATAAACCCCCTATATTTATATTTTCCTTCCAATTATATGTATTGTATATATGTTCATATATTTTGTCAATGTATATAATTGTTCATGCATTATGCATATATGCTATGTGGAATTGTTAGTCAAAAGAATCAAAATTAATTTAGAAGTAATTAGGGTTTTAACTCTAGAATTCGGCAAAAAAAAAAAAAAAAAAAAAAAGGGACAAAAACCAAATGCTAGTCGGGCAGTGGGTTGGAGCCTAGCGGTTAGGCGGGATTTAGGCGGATTTAAGTAAATTCATTATATTTCACGTAAATAAGTGTCTGTGTTTATACTTTAAAAAAAAAAAATATATATATATATATATATAATTTCATCATAAACTACAAAATAGAATGACATATGTATTATGAAGTATTGGAACATAATGAAAACATAGGGAACAAGGAAAATTTGTGTGCTCATTTAAGTATTCAACAATTTATTGAAAAAAATTAAATGCAAATTGGAAGTTATCTATTTTCTATCTAAGTGAGTTACAACCTAGGTAGGTGCCTAAGTGGGTCTGGGTGGGCTAGGTGGGTGCCTAGGTGGTTTGGGCTAGGTGCCTAGGTGGTCTAGCTGGGCACCTCAGCTGCTCTAGGTGCCCTTTCTTGATTTTCAAACGCCTAGGCATTAATCGGGGAGGTGACCAGCAACCTAGCGTCTAGGCGGCACTAGGCTGGGATATTTAGAACAGTGGTGGTGACAGATCTTAGGACGACGTCTCCGATGCCTTGGGTTGCCTAATACATGGGCCTGAAGCCCTAGTCCAAAGCCAACCCAACCTGCATGACAAAAGCATGCTGGGCCTGTCCCTGACACGAGCCTGAAGCCTCGGCCCGTCTATAGCAACCTTCTTGGGTTGCTGGACCGGTTCCCTATCTCGGCCTACGCCAACAAGCTTGTATGCATCCTGGCTTTGTCTTAGCCCCGACCTGCGAAACCAAAAGCCAGCCCATGCGGCTGGGCTTGTCCCTACGACCCACAACTAAAACCCAGCTGCGATTGGGGTTTCTTTGCACACCCGCATGCCCTTTGGACCTTGACCCGTGTGCCTGCCCCAGACCCAACACGCTAACCATTCACGGATGGGCTTACCAAACTGGACTCGTGGCCTGCAACCATGATTAGGGCTGCTCTTAGCAGCCACCCAAGCCTATTAAACTTTATAGGGTCTTGTCCTACTCACGGCACCCATGCCCACCATGTTTGGGCTATGGTTTTTCAAACCCAATGCTAATTTTTGGCATTCTAAATAATTTTAACCCGAATGTTATAATTATTTTTTCTTCTACGATCGACCCTGAATGGTCTCAATCTATTGAATTAATTAAAGTGACCAGTAGTTCACTAATCTGACAATTAATCCAAAATTATTGACCTGAAGCTCTCATTTTGGCATTAACAATTCAATAAATTATTTCTCCTCTTTAAACCGTTGACTATCTTTTGTAGCCCTAAAGTACTCACACTTGGGTTCCTAAAGCAATACACAAATCCACTACACTTTATTGTATATTGTATTCTGTATTCTTGCAGGTACCCCTATATATATGAACTAAAATGTTCATAACTAAATTGTACCTGTAGTTTCAAATTTAGTGCCTTAGAAACCCGAAGTTTACATTCAAAATTTACCACATGAAACCTGTAGCTTTCATGCATAAATTAAACCAATACATGTCTATAGAACCCCAAATGTTCTACAATGTATGTCTATGGCTTTCCATATGACTAACCACGTTTTGATGTACCCTCTATTTAGGGACATGTCGAACTTGAACAAGCTCAACTTCACCGTTCTGAAAGTCTCCAGAAGAATCTACCTAAAGTGGGTTCAAGATGTGAAGCTCTATCTTACTGCAAAGAGTCTTAGAGCTACCATCGAGGAACCAATCAACGAAGCTTCATATAGCTATTGCTATGATCTTCATCTGAAGACACATCCATGATGCACTGCAGACCAAGTACCTCGCAGAGGAAGATCCCCGTACCCTCTGGCTCGCACTGGCGGATCACTTTGATCACCAGAAAGATATCTTCTTACATGAAGAAAGACACAACTGGCAACATTTACACTTCCAACACTTTAAGTCTGTGAATGAATACAACTCTGAAGTTTGTAGAATTCGATCACTGCTTGAGTTCTATATCGAGGACTTAACCGAACAAGATCTCCTAAAAAAGACCTATTTAACCTTCAATGCCACCAATATTGTCCTACAACAATAATATAGGGCACAAAAGTTCACCAAATTTTTGGATTTGATATCTATTCTACTTCCTGCTGAAAAGCAAAACCAGCTTTTGATGAAGAATCATCAAGCTCGACCTACCGGCTCAAACACCGCACCTGAAGCGCACGCAACAACTTCTAACAGCCACAATTGAAAGAGATTCCGTCGTGGCTATGGGAAAGGGAGGCAAGCCCACCACGGGCCCAAGGTCCACCGAACAAAGGCCCATCCAAGGGAGGAAACTTAACTTAGAAGAGCTAACCTCTTGCCCCAAAGGCCCCTAAACTTCAAGAACAAGAGAAAAGCTACCATCAATTGAATTCCACTGAACTGGACATGTGCTATCAATATGGATCAAGAGATCATTGGTCACGCATATTGACACGTCCAACCTTGATATACTCTAAACACCAGGGTAGGTACGTGCTGGCCGACACCCAAAAGTGCAAAGCCACACTAATATGCATGAGAACCAATGAATATAAATAAGACTTATAAATTTAAATATAATTAATATGCAAATGAGGAGCATGTTTAGAGCATACAACTAATTTGAGACACTAGAAAAGAAATAATATGAAATTGAATGAACAAAATGATGGGTCCTACACTAAGAGAACTCGAAGATGCCAATGTGGGAGTGCCTTGACGCCGAGATTGTACGCCTTGATTCTATGTCCTGAAGGCGTGCAAAATATTAGGGTAGACACGTTGATAACCCACTAGGTAAGTACCAAAAATATTAGGGTGCAAAATACAGGATTGTACGTCGGGATTATGTGCAGATGTGTCGTATGATAACCCACTAGGTAAGTACCAAAAATATATCTCAAAATCTCGTATCAAACATTGGAGCTCAATAGCTCAAACCTCGTCTCATAAATCCATGATAAACCATAATCATAAACCCAAAATAAACATATACGTGAAACCATAGAATTTCATAATCGAAAACCCAATGATTCATAACCTTTAGTAATATATAAATCCGATAAATCATAATTATTCAGTAAAAGCAATCTAAATAAATCATAAGTATGAAAATCCGTAACATATTATAAATCATGCTCTATTCATAAAATATGCAATGCACGCTAGGCTAATATTTTATAAAATATATAAGTTATGAAGGGGTCCACTCACAGATATTTTATTGTCTGAGAGTCGCTCAAACTAGCGTGAACGGGATCGCTTTCGTCGATGCACCTAAATGCACACAGAGACCATTTAGTAAAACACTACGAAAATGATCAAATTTGGGAAAACAGACACCGGATTGGATTCGGCATGTCAAGAAACATAAGGAGTGACCTCAGATTTCCTCTACGCGCCACCACACTCGGCGGCTGGCAGCCCCAACTCGCCAGAAAATTCAACAACTCTCAAAATTCCCAAATGTTACAGGAATGAAGATCTCAATAATAAGAACAACTTTCATACATAGGCTGAATTCCAGTTCGGCCGAAAAACGCCTCAAATCACCCTCGATCACTCGGAAACCCAAAAATGAGTGATCTTTGATTCGTCTTTTCTGCTGCTCTATCACCTCCAAACTTGTTTGGGGTTTGTTCCTGAGCTCAAGAGAAGGCTAATGGTGGTGGTGGTCGAAAGAATCACCTTAAAACATGGCGGATTTCCGCCGATCTCCCCCATGGTGCCATCGGTGCTATCCCCACAAAACTGAGACCAAAAACTGTCGAGTTTAGAGTGGAACTTGAAGAAAGAGGGTTGTGGAGTCTTGTGTAGGTGGTGACGAGCCTTGGATTGCTGGAAAAATCGTCGGAAACCGTCGCCAGGAACCGGGGTCACGACATGGAAACCGGTCGGGGGTCCGATTAGTTATTCCCACAACTCTCTCCTTTCTCTCCTTTCTCTGCTTTCTGATTGTTTCACCCTCTCTTCTCCTCCTTCCTAATTCGGCAACATTCCCTTCTTTTCTCTCTTTTTTCATCTCTCTTATCCGTCTATCTCTCTCATTTCTCTTCTTTCTTTTCCATCACAAGCCACACACGTGACACTAGATTGATGCTCCAACAAAATCTGGAGCCTTCCAGATTTATGGTCAAATGACCATTTTGCCCTCGACTTCATTCGTTAATAACTCTTCGTTATAACTCCAAATTACATTTCGTTTATGCCCATGCGTTCGTAGCAATGAGTACTACGAGGATACGCCAAGATAACAGATCTTATGTGACATGAAAAGGTGGTCAACAAAAATCAACGTTTTCATCTCGAATGGCATTTTCGTAAATTCACGCTTTAAATTTATAAAACTATAAAATTTGGGGACAGGTCGTTACACAGTAATGCACCTACACACAAACGCTGGAATGGTGTTAAAGACATTTTCCACTACCTCAAGGGTACAACGAATTTGGGCTTGTTCTATATCCATGAATCCTCAAGAGAAACCACGCCCCCCTCGGTCCTTGGGTTGATTCACACCTCGTTGGATATGCAGATGCTGATTATCTATCTGACCCACATAGGGCACGCTCTCAAACATGTTATGTCTTTACCGTTTGAGACACTGTTATATCTTGGAGGTCTAGCAAGCAAACACTAGTTGCAACTTTTTCAAACCATGTTGAGATTTTCGCCGTGCATAAAGCCTCGCAAATGTGCTCTTGGATGAGAGCAGTTATGAAACATATTCGAAGCACTAGTGGTCTTACTTCCGTCGTTAACCTTCCTATGACGATCTTTGAAGACAATGCAGCATGCATCGAGCAGTTAAAGAAGGATACATCACCAAGCACATAACGTCGAAGTTCTTTTACTCTCACGAACAACAATAGCATTAGAACATTGAAGTCAAGCAAATCCGTTCCCAGGACAACCTGGCTTGACCTCTTCACAAAGTCATTGCCCAAGTCTACTTTTCAGAAGCTCGTCCAAGGAATTGGTATGCGTAAATTATCTGAATTGAATCATTTGTAGTCTTATTTGTAAGTTATGTCAAACGCAGGCGGAGTATCCTGAAGCATACTCACTTAATCTTAATGTACTCTTTTTCCTACGATTAGGAGCGTTTTTCCCACTGGGTTTTTGCTACCTAATAAGGTTTTAACGAGGCACACATCCTGGGATGATCATACTCTATTGAGTTCACTACTTTCGTCCTCTTTGACGTTTGTTTTAGACATTATGCATACTTCTCACTTTTCTTCTTAGTCTATGGGTTGCCCTATGCCTTGGGTTTTACCATAGTGAGGTTTTGTAAGTTTTACTACCAATGCATACTTACTTGTGTTTGAGACTCGCATTCACCCTTTATGCCGATGACTTCATCAACTGTTCTACCTCATCTGCTGAAGATATGATGCGACGTTTTGTTTGAGTATTTACACACTCAAGGGGTCTGTTGCAGTCCTATCGGATTAGGAATGTGATTGTGTAAATCCTAGTATATCTAGGAGTATCTTGTAGTTACCTATTAGGAGTTGATTACCTATTAAGAGATGTAACCCTATAAGGGTAAGGATTCTACCATTCCTGCTACTATAAATAAAGGCATAAGGGGGTGGTACAAGACACATCTGAGAATTAAATCTCTCTCTTTCTCTCTTGTTGTCGCGGGACCCCCCTCTCTCTCTATTCATTAGATCGCTCAGTTAATTAGGTCTACAACAAATTGTTTATTTTAAAATATTTTTGTGAAATATTCATCAAATTAAAAATATTTGAGGTATTTAATAAGTTCAAAATAAATGCTTCAAAGGTTTGGATTAAATTAATTTTTTTATTAGAAAATCTATCAGTGCAAACTTAAAATAAACAATTCAAATCGTTTAAAATTTGATGTAAAATGGGACCCACAATCAGTCTTTATATTTACATGAAAATGAGAACCCCCTTAAAATTGATTTTGGTACTAAAAATTCTACAATTTAGTTTACAAAATGCTATATATATGAGTGAACTCGTAAGGCGTGACATCTTTTCATCAAACGATAATTTTATCAGGGTGTACATCAAATGACCAGCTATTACTAGAACGCTTCCAAATTATTTATAAAAAAAATATATATATATAAGTAACGGGTTTTTTCCTTGCAAAGGAAGCTAGCGGGGAAAAAGGAGTTCGAACTGCAAGCTCGAGTGTAAGAGGAAATGTTGGCGACTACTTGAACATCAAGCTCCACGTCAAATCATTATTTTTAACCTCGCACGAATCAAACATCAAAATTAACGATTCTTAGCATTCCAAAAATCACTTCATGCATTTTTCGTAACAACAAAAGATAGAAATCGCACTTCAAAGAATAAATGACGACTTCTTTAGAGTGACAATAACAACTCTTGAAACATAACATGCTAAAAGATCACAATGGATCAAGAATAACCCATCTCAAAGAACAACCTAGTAAAATATCGATTTAATTTGCCAAATGATTGGTTAATCTGCAATTTACGTCTTCCACAATTTTCTTTCATCATCCATTCAAAAGATAGAGCTCTTTAGATAGCAGCACAAAGCATCACTACAAATCTTTAATTTCTTTATCAACAGTGACTCACCTGAAGAACATATAAATATAATTCCAAAGTATATTCTCCGCAAAGACGTATAGATGCTCTCAAATGCCGTCATTTTCGGTAGGTCGTATGATGATTAAAAACTTATTAAGCTTTGGATTAAAATTATAAAAAAAAATAAATAAGTACATTATTAAACAGGTGATCACTATTGCAGTTGAAACTTGTCAATCTTTGAATTCCCATACAATGGCGCTTACCTTTAGTCTGAAGCAGTAGCTTGATCAGAGCAAAGCTTTGAAGCGAAGTGCTGACAGAAAAATTAAATGACATGGGCTTCATTCTTAAGCTTGTCAATTAGCGCGTCCACAAAAGAAACGAGGACCCCTACTTTTCTCGTGGGAGGTTCAGCGACTTGAACCTGTTCTAAATCGGAGTTGATTTCCTACATTCAGATCCTGTGGAGTGTACTTCGTTATGACCTTCGATTTCGCTTTCATTATGCTTGGGATTGTTGCATACCTCGGTTGATTTAGCCTCAAATCAGTGCTGCAAGACGGTCACAGAAACAAGTGTTAGTCTACATCTTCCACCAGAAAATCAGGTTTAGACAAGCATCTATCGTGATGTATGTGCTGATGTTTTCGCTGGATTTCAGTCCATTACTCTAATTGATATCTCAAATATTCTAATATGAAATAATAAAGTTGAAACCTTCAAAATATATTTCCATCACAAAGTCACAAGTGTACTTAAAATATCATCAAAATTTTGTCATTTTGACACTTATTCATCTCTCAAGACGCAATATGATCCATATCATTTAATTGTCGAATTCCTAAAGAACAGGCAGCTGTACCCTTGGACTGGTTCAAGGCCTAACCAGGTCCTTATTTGCAGACCTTTACATGCCCAAGCTTTATTGGCTTGGGAAGCCCCTTCCCTTAGGGTTACTTGAAGCTGAATGTGGACTGTCCTAGGCTAGGTAAGGGGCCGATGGTTCTAGGTGCTGAGGGACAAATCCAGGATTACAATGGTGGTTGGCTGGTGGGTTTTAAGGCTAACATTAGTTCAAACTGTTCCAGTGAGATATTTCAAGCTGTTGATTTAGCTATTATCCTTTGATTGGTATCATCGCTGGGTTCAATTGTTTGTCCATAGGCGGTTGTTCGTTGAAAAGAAATTTTCGCTGCATATTTATTAGTTAAGTTGGGTTATACCAGTAGCTTGGGTAATCTTCATGATGATTGGATTGGCATTACCAAACCCAAGTTAATTTGTGTCTAGTACTTCGCGTTTAGGCCAAAGACATAACCAGAATAAATAAATAAGTAAATAAACTGCATTCTGGTATCTACGCAAGTGGAAATGTCATAACTAAACAAAGTTACGGGGAAAGCTAATTTACGTCTGAACCGTTCAACTCTATCAATTTGATCATATTTCTCCATCCACATAATCCTCTGTGTGAATAAATAAGCACGGTGCAGCTGCGACACCCCTAGCTAAATGGTTTGAGAATGGCACAGCCCGTCCATCTTCTGCTGAACAGTAGGGTAGCCTTTCAACTATTCTGGCATATGGGTGAGGATAGATAACTCTCCCACCAGCAGCTATCAATGCTTATGTGGAGTTCCCGGCTCCTTGAAAAATTACTCCACAACAAGGGGGACGAAGAATTGAATTTATGAAGGCCCTAAAGGGGCAGACTAAGGAAAGTTTGAGGTGAAAAGGAGACATTGCGCAGTTCAACAAAAGGACTTTTCATCTTTTTAGTTTCTTTCCGGTTTTCGATAATCAAGGATACTGACAACTCTAAAACCTGTCTTTCATATCTTCCCAATAAACTTTATCGCGAAAATTTGAGAAAATAGGACTACTTAGATATGTAAAGACATGATTGCCCATTAGTATTTTTGAAATTTAAAACGCTGTGGAAGTGGCACTTGTTTCTCCAGTTAAATACAAAGAAAAAAAAAATGATATGGTCATTTATTTATAATAGAAATCACGAACGCTACCTTCAAATTGAACTACTCCTCAATTCAGAAAATAATTTGGAAGTTTTTTTAATAAAGTAAATAAGTTGGGTTAATGAAGTTTGAAAGCTGTTTCAATTTCCTAATTGGTCCTATCAAAGTAAATAAATTTATGTTCCCATTCCCTAAACATATGGCAAAATTCAAGTGAAGGCAAAAAGAGATGCATCTAAAAGTCCTAGGTGTCCACACAGGAATACGCAAGAAGATCTTATACTTACATGATCACTGCTGGAAAATCTAGACACAGGGCCTCGAGACCACCATCCACCTCTCGGTCCACTGTCACTACCTGCTTCTCCTTATCCAGCACAACCTACTGGAAACATTTAGTCAAAGGAATAAATTCATAATGTATGAAGATCAGAATAGAACAAAATACTATCAATACATCTCATTTTTCGCTAAACTAAATGTGAAGTCGAAGAGACAGTTTAACACGTGCAAATAAGTAACAGTAAAGACAAACACAGAGATTTTTACAAAGCATGTACAATAGTATACATGGATACACTTTAAAGGGACAACCATTCTCAGGAATACGAAATTATAAGAAGAACAATCTCTTTTATACAACAGAAGGAGGATAACTTTGTTTGGGCTAAAAAAATAATATCTTTAAGATAGAGTAAAGAGAAAGAAAAAATAAGCCTTTATTCCTTAAGAAAAGAAATGCAATTTAGGAATACCAGGGATTTAAAGATGAAAGATAGAAGAAATAGATTTTAGTAAAAACAGAGCCCCCATCACCCAGTACTTCAAACACCAAGAGTCTCTGATCCAATATGTCGTCAAACCTTAGTGAATTTAATCAAAGACTAGCCTAGAAGGAAAGAAATTTGAAATAAGCATATTGAGTGAGAGAAACTACATCCTCAGATTGTCAAGACTCAAGATGAATAACATGTGACAACATCAGTATATATGCCTCTAACTATACTCTTGCCACCTTAACTACCGTTCTTTACAATCTTCTTTCACTTTTAGAACCTTTTATCTGCAATTTGGCCTTGTGGCACTCCTGCTATGCTTTTAACACTCACCTTGACCAACGCAAAAACGTTTTGCAAAACAGAATATCCACTTGTTATTGCCCATACGATACGGACCCTCAGAAGCCATACTTATCCTGGTCAATTGGGATATCTATAGAACATATGTATTTGGAAAGCATAGAGAGACCAACACCTCCCTAACCTCAACTTTCGAGGGTATTAACTTCTTCAGAAGTCTTCTGCTGCATGATACTAAACTATGAAACTAAGAAATGGGGTGGAGCTTCTCACCAACTACAATTTAATGGATTGCAAAACAAAACCTTTGCTCACCCTTAAGAACAAAAGGCAAATTAGAAACCGATAATATGTAGCATCAACAAACTCATATCAACCAACTATTAACTCAGAGTCTAAACAGATTGAATTTTCTATTAATCGATTAAAAGCCCCCAAAACAAAATCTACACTTCAAAATTTGTCTCATATTCACCCACATTTGAAACCTTAATATATTCCTCAAAAGTTTAATTATGTCAAACAAAAGAAAATCAAGGAAGCGTGAAACCAAAGTACACAAAATCAAAGCAAGTACATTTCTTCTCTAGCTGAATGAATGAAGAGATAAAAAACTAACCTTTGAAGCAAACGTCCCCTGAGGCCAGTTCAGCAGCCCTGCCACCATTTGCCCCGTTTGATCGCAATCATCATCGATAGCCTACACAAGCATTCACTTATGCATAAAAGATCAAATTTTCACTTCTTCAAACCAGTACCAACAATGCAAAGCCACAAAACCCAATATCTCTTTTAATTTTTCGAGCAATATTCTAATTAATCTAATCTAGACTACGGGAATGGGGATTCCAACTTGGATGCAAGGGAGCACGACGTTCTCCCACACAAAACCCAAATCTTTAAACTCATTAAAAACTAAAAGAAATTTACATTTAACCTGTTTGCCCAGGATAAGAAGCCCAGGCTTCTCAACCTTCACGAGAGGTCTCAGAAGCTTAGCAATGGATAAGGGGTAGAGAGGGCCATCAATCTCCACATGAATCCCCCTATCGGCGCCCATAGCCCGTCCTGTCCTGAGCGTATCTACGCACTGTTTTAGTCCCATGGAGATGGCCACCACCTCCGACGCCGCCCCGGATTCTTTAATCCGGAGGGCCTCTTCCACAGCAATCTCGCAGAAGGGGTTCATCGACATCTTCACGTTCTGGGTCTCCACGCTGCTCTGTGGAATGCAAGTATTGAAACTGTTGAATTAGAATTACATGATTCTGAAACGAAACAAGAACGGGATTTGGAATGGCTTGGCTTGGTTTGTCTGGTTTGATCGGATTTTGACTGGCACCATCATCTTCATGGTATCCGGTGGGAGTGGCACTGAGATGGTAATGGCGATTGGGATTGGATAATAATCCGGTGAGAGAATAGTGGGGAGGAGGAGAGAAATGCTGCCCCGACTTTACTAAATGTGAGCTCTAATTTTATATTTCTTTGGTAAATTACACACAATTATCTTAATTATAGGTCGAACCATGATTTCATGTTTTAAATATTGTAATGACATACTTCAATTTATTAATTCGTTGTAATGTTAGATCTTCATTAAATTTTTTGTTAATTTGACTATTAAATAATGATGTGGTAAGAATGAGTCCATTCTTGCTCAGCTGAATTAAAATATTGATAAAAGATTCTTAATTTATTAATACTAATATTCTTAAACCCAAAAAAATATTAATATAAATGAAAAACTGAAAATTGTTAAAAAAAAAATTGAAAAAATAATTTTTTTATTTGTGGGCCTTAAGACTGCTTGAGGTGAAGAGGTACAAGCTTCTCGAGTTGCATAGGCAAGCTCCACGAGTTGCCTTCCGCCCACGGATCTCGGGACCAAGCTCATCATTGCCAACGTCGGCGATTGAATTCAGAGGATTGTGAATCACGATTCAGAATAGCAAAGTTGTGGGGAATCAGAAACAAGAGAGACCCAATTGGCGGCGGCGAAATCAACGGAAGAATGAAGGTGGTTCGGGTTCATGTGCTCAGCTGGCGGCTGACCAGATGAGTTCATGTGAACGAAGATGGAGTTGCTAGGGATGACCTGTGAGAGTGAGATTACGATCCACCAGTAGGATTTAAATGCCTTCGCACCAGAAACCCTCCAGTCCCAAAGTCCACCTTCTCATTTAACTCTTTGATTTACTCGATTTTTCAAAAATTACTTCAATGTAGGGTTTGTATCTAGGTTGTGTTTTTTTCTCACAAACGACATTGGGGAGACTCCTCCCTTTCTCCCTCTTTCCCTCTCCACACTTCTCTTCTCTCTCCTCGCTTCACTTCAATTTAGGGTTCTATACTGCTTCCAATGGCGGGATCTCGTCATCAGCGTCAAGTTTTGCTTCTCGACAAGCGAGCACCCTTCTCCAGCAGTCTCAAGTAGGGATGGACAAATACCCCATCAATTATGAGTAACCGCGGTTACTCATCCATTTAAATTTCACGGTTACAATTACAGGTAACCGTTTAGATAAATAAAAAGTTATGGGTATAACTGTTTACCCATGAAATTTAAATGGGTGGTTATGAGTATTAACTGCGGTTCTAAACGGGTAACCATTTACCCGTTTATTTTATATGTAAAATTAACACAAATCATGTTCCCTATTGGACAAAACTTAGATCAATGCTATTGACTAAAATGCATGGTTTCTGTAGCTAATATAATATAGTTTTCCTTAACCACTTCAAATTTCATGGTCCATTATATATATATATATATATATAGCAAATTTTATATTACCTTCATTGATAACCGTTAAAAATATCATTAGCAAACTATTATTTCAATTATTAGAATGGTATAGGGACTTAAAAAATTAAAATATGGAAATATATGATGAATATACCTATAACGGTGTTTAATTGTTAAAACAATAAAATTATGACAAATTTTTCTTTTTTAATTTTCAAGTTGTTAAAAAAACATGTAGACAGGTGAAAAATGAGCAAATGGTAAAAAAGAAAGGATAAACGGGTCAAAAAAAGATAAATGGGTAAACGGGTACTAAACGGTAACGGTTAAATGGGTATGCGGTTATGGGTATGGTACGCCGTTTATAAACGGTTATGGGTATGGTTATAACCGTTTAGGCAATTACCCAACGGGTAAACGGTTACGCGGGTATGAGAATAAATGGTTATGGATAAATAACCGCAGTTACCCGTCCGTCGTAATCGTTGCCCATCCCTAGTCTCAAGCCCCGAATTAAAAATAAAAAAATTATTTTTTTATTAATATTAATATTTTTCACGGTTTAGGAATAACATAAGGTATGCGATTGTAGTTTGACCCATAGTTGAGGTAGTTTTACGTAATTTACCTTATTTCTTTTCTCTTCTTTTTCACAATTTGATGACAAGTGGAAAACCACTTGCCAATAGGAAATTTTGAAAATGGTAGTGTTATTCACACACTCATTTTTACTTCTTACATACTCTCTTAATGTTTAGATGTCGAATCAAATGAATTGAAGAAGATCAATACCAAAAATTAACAAGGAGTGTGTTAGGTACAGATGAGTGTGTGAATAACAAGGAGTGTGTTAGGTACAAATGAGTGTGTGGATAACATCATCTTTTTGAAAATTGCTATTTTTTTAGCACGTCATGTTTTAAGAGTAGTGGCGAGCCAAAATGTTTCCTTAATTTTATCATAATGGTTGACGAGAAATTTTTTAGTGTACCCAAAATATGGGGTACACCATATTTTAAGATACAAGTGGAGAGATACAGGGGTGACTTTCGATTAGGTTGGATGGGAATAAGCATTCCAATGCCAATCTAAAAAAGTTTCGGAATCAAATATTTGTTCCAATATTGGAATATTAGATTACCAAAATTTATTGGAAATTCGGAATCAATTTTATCTCGGAATTTCATGACATAATTCAAATCTCCTCAATTTTGCAAGACTTTGAAAATTTTTAAACTTTTATGTATCCACTATTTAATATTTATTCTAAATTTCTGCAATATTTGTACGTTGTTGCTTGTTAGGCTTTCCACAAGATAGTAAGGCGGAAAAAGTGAGTGTCATTACCAATATATTGAACTCATCAAGGAATCACACTTCTAAGTGAGCTGAAAATTTTGAACTCATAAGTTCACTATATCAAACTCATGAGTGTGGTACCAATACATTGAACTTACACTAGTGTAGTAGTAATGTTATAGAAATCAAACTCGGGGCGTCTGATTCCTAGATATGGTATCACACTTGCTTAAATCACTGTGGAAGGCCTTACGTGTGCGTATGACATAAATCATATTAGACAAGTTAAAATAGTTAGCATGACTATACTCTTCATTTTTAATAGTATGATTAAATAAACAAAATATGAAATAAGCATATCTAAATATAATAATAAATGTGATAAAATAAGAATACGCATGGTTTCGTTTATAGTACCAAGTTTGAGAAATTTTAGAACTGAATTTCTGAATTTCGGATCAGATAGGTACATTCCAGTTGCCATCCAAAATTTTCAGAATTTTTCAATAGGAAATGTTCAGACTTGGAATAAAAATTTTTGGTTCGGATTGGAATTTTCAATCCAACTTGCACCCCTCAAGGACACTAGGAAAAAAAAAAAAAAAAAAAAACTCTTCTTCATTTATATTATGACACGTGGTATATCGAACATAAACACTGAAAAAGTCTCTCCTGGTCGACATTATTTGTTTTGTGTCTATGTTAGTCATGTCATGCTCATGCTAGTTCAATTTGCTTCAACAAATAATATTTATGAGCCACATTAGCATATAGCAAATTTTTTTTACAGTATTACAATGGAAGGACCACATTGGTTGGAAACATCTATTCTAGGATTACATTTATCACTTTTCAATTTCAGAGACTATCTTGATAGTGTGGATCAATTCAGGGACCATTTGTGATAAAGAAAAACTTGTGGAACTCATTTATGTGTCACATCAACATATAACGGAATTTTTTATAGAATTGTGATGCAATGACTATATTAATTTTTTATTTTTAGGGATTACATTGATTGATTTTTAATTTCAGAGACCATTTTGATGATGCCTCAATTTTAAAGACTATTCGTGATAAACATTTGCAATATAGATAACAAAAGTGTGAAATCCAACATATAAATGAGAGTCCCCCAAACATGCCTCGTACCACATGCCTTGATCAAGGAGTTCAAGAGCACTCTCACATCCAAACCATCTGACACATAGACCATGGCTCTCATCAAAGTGTTGACCGCACGTCAATGTTATCACACACAGCTACTCTTTGTTACATGACTCCTCCTCCTCCTCCTATGAGAGTCAAGACAGCAGTGTATAATCCGAAGTGGCAACTCAAAGTACTGCGTTATGGAAATTTTGAGCATATCTCGAAGCCAGTGAAAAATGAGGCATGAAAGCTGTTTTGACGTCTTAACCACAGTCTCGCAGAATATTTCCAACTAAGCAAGATTTTGACAGAAGATTTGCCTGCTCTACCGACTATTGATTGTAATGTAAAGAAAAGAAAATGCACTGTCTCAAGGAGAATAAAAACAGTAATTCGGGACAAATGAACTTTTTTTTTTTAAGTAGATGAACCCTTGTATATATTATTTCTTGCAGACTAAAAAATGATTAATTTTTACACTATTTTTAACTTTTCAAATATCTTTTATTATTGTTGATTATCAGATAAATAAAACTAAAACAATAGACATTACTAAACATGAATGTGGATCGTCAACGAGGACGTTCTAGTGCATTGTTGATTCTTATCCAAGACTAAATTAATGTGTAAGAACTCTTGTTCATTAATTTTCCTTTCATTTATTTAATCCAGTGGCTAGAAAAAAAAAAAAAAAGGGTAGACTTTACTACCTAATTATATTAACACCCTATGTGCTTGATTGAGATTATAGGTAAGTAGGTTAATCTTCCAGACTGGAAAATTGTAGACATGATCAGGGAAAGAACCTCACACCAACCATACACATAAGATAATAACAAAGCATATAGCTTCCTTGTACCAGCATTAGCATATATTATTGGTCATCACACAGGAAGGCACTTCATCTTATGATAGTTTGCAATTTGAATAAAGAGGACCCATGTATCTCTGCCAATTTAATCAATGGAAGGGACCTTCCCCCTTTTCACACGCTTTGTAATCTTTGGATTCTGCTTGTTGGTTTACACAAAGGGGGCCTCCTCCATCCTAAATTCCTCTTTCTTTCCACTAAAATAATTTTATTCTTGAGGTTGGTCTGTCTATCTCTATTAACAACAATGAGCCTCCCAATTATTCAATTCAATTAGGTGGGAAAAGGTCTTTTGAAAAAATTAGAAAATATAAAGTGGTGATTCAGCAATGATGCCAATAATAATGTCTTCTAAGTCATCCGCAACACTTTGATCAGGGGGAATTTTTTTTGCATCACTTCGAAATGTTGCCGTGAAATTTTTAACTAACGTAGTATTATTAATATGAAAAAGCCCCAATGGGACAAGAAAGGAAAAAGAATGTAAAGTAAAGCTATGCTTTCAAATTTCAATTGAATGTGGCTATGTAACATTAGGAAATCATGTAACCTCCCAATAGTACATCTAAAATTTCTATCTCACAAAAACACTAAAAACTTGCAAAAGTCCAAACAAAAAATTTGTCTTATGGCTCCAAATAAACAGGCAGAATTGCATTTCTAGATCCCCTACCATTACCAAAAGAAAAGAAAGATCTTCTAACCCTAGCACTACTGCAACCTTCAGTGGGACTGACCTCACTGATTTGCCTTTGCTGCTGCATTGCTGCTTGAACTGCCAAATAAAGCTGCCTATCAGCTGATGAGTCCATTGAGAAAGACCTCCTTATTGGTTGGATTGAAAACTGATCATCTTTCCCTCTGATATCAATGCATTCATCCCCCATGCTTGTAATCATGTTGTGAAATTTTCTCTCAAATTTCTTGGGCAAAACTCTGTGTTCCAATTTCCTTGGTGAAGGACTAATAGATCTTACTGATAGTGATAACTCCCCGGAATTCGATCTTCCTTGTCTTCCAAGCATTGCTTGATCCATCGTGTTGTCGTTGCTCAATTCAATAACCACGTAGTCTTCATCGCCTCCACTGAGGCTACCTGCGTAAGGACTTGGATCTTGGGGCGAAGAGCTTGGAGCGACAGTTCGATCAAAAGGAAATCTGGGTGTGGTTGAAATGCTTGTTCTACAAAGTGGGCAATTGGCATTGCTTTGAAGCCAAACATCAATACAATCAATGTGGAAAACATGGCTGCAATTCGGTATGATTCGAAGCTTCTCGTCTTCTTGAAACTCATTCAAGCAAACCGCACACTCGCAAAAGCTTCCCTCTCCCAATCCTATATAATTTCCATCTTTCTTGAATTGCAACAATGGGATTGATCTGATCACTGCTTCGTCGAGCCCCCGGGTCTCTACACGGGGGGAGTAGACCATGAGCTGGTCTTCGTCCCGCCTATTGCGCGACAATGAGAATCGCCTGAGGATGTCGACACGGTGCCAGTTGAGGCAGCATTTGATAACAAAGATGTAGTAGCTGACGAGCAAGAAAGCTGTGGCTACAATTCCTATTCCGGCAACTGCTATAATGGGGAAGCTTGTGTCGGAATGGTGAATCGGAGTTCCAAAAATGGAGCTTCCTGGAGTTGTTGATGGAGGAAGAGCTTGTGACACATGGATCAAATAGCTTTTGCTTCCAAGATCCATGAAAAAAAATGAGGGTATGAACAATAAAATAAATGGGGTTTTTTCTTAAACCTTGAAACTTATACAGGAACTAAAAAATAAAAAATTTCACCCTCGCACCTCATGTCCTGAGTTCAAAACCACTCCTCCAATACAAGAAAAATACAAAAAAAAAAAAAAAAAAAAAAAGAACATGAAACTCACAAGAAGTGAGATTTCCAAAGATCTAGAAAACCCATATATTTTTTCAGTTTTTTGAGTAGATGAAGGTTGGAAGAAAGGTGGCTCTAAAGTAAAATGGAAGAATGAGCTAGAAGTAATGAGATGAGAGAAAAAGAGGAAAACCAGGTGGAAATAAATGATGAGGGACATGGAAGTAACCTGCAATTCAATGAAAATGTGCTCTCTGCCCAACTTTTTCTTTTTAAGGTTGGGGAGACTCGGAGTTGAGACGACTCGGACTGTGAGTACCTACGCGTAGTTGGGGAGTTTGCCTTCCCACGAGAAGTTTGGCTAGAAAAATTGCTTAAGTGTCTCGATATATGTACGTTATTATTTTAAAATTTATGTTACAGATGGTATAGATATACAATGTTATATATCAAAGAGTAATGCTAGGAAGATTAAATGCGTAACAAAATTTTGTAAACTAAATGACATGAAAGTTGATGATTGAACTATTACTTAAGTGTTGATTAACGTGTTTATTTTTTTATTAATGACACATTATTTAATTTATAAATTTAGTTTACAAAATTTAATCTAACTAGCATTACTCGTTAGGTTGTGTTGAAATGGACAGCTCTTCATCATGGCTGTGCATTTTATATATGCAAGAATTATTATTTGCTTGGTTTCCGACCAACCCAAAATTTATTAAGATAAACCCATTAATCTTAAAGTACATTAGTACCAAACAAGTCAATAATGAGAGGATCATGCACTTCGTTCTACTTAATTGGCTTTGAAACTTCGAAGGTTAGACATTTTTCAGTGATAGTCACGCTGTCCTATGTGTTATTTATTTATTATACGTGTATAATTAGTTTTTTTTTTTTTGTAGTGTATATTATAACACGTGAAATAATAATATTATGTGACAGTTTGATAGACACATCACATATTATAATTTAAAATGAAAAATACTCGAATCCATATGTTATGAACTAGTTCTTATCGATTACAAATCACAGGTCTAATGTGTATATTAAAAATTGTTTTTTGTTTTTTTGGTAATTTCCATCAGTTATTTTTACTTCTGTATCTGACGGTGATTTGTAAAAAGAACCTAGTGGTGCCCATAAAAATTTTCTCCACCGTGTGGATTAGTAATGATATTTTTAAACAAGATAAGAAAAGAACCTTGACTTTCAAAATGGTCGTCCATCCACAATCATAATCAATCATAGAACAGAAAGTCTCACACCCACATGCAACCCACCCACCATTGAATTTGATTAATCCAAAGTAGGTAGATTCCAATGTCCCATGCGTGTCTAAGTTTTGCATCCACATTGTACAGTAGTGTTCGACCCGCTATACCAATTTCAAAATCTATGTACCAAAAGTACTATAGTAGCCTACACTTTTGGGTATAAATCCAGTAGGTCCCAATTATAAAGCTATTTTTCATGGAGAAGTTAAATCCACAGAGTCCATACCAAGAACAGACGAAGGAAAAAAAAAAAAGAAAAAAAAAAAAGAAAAAAGAAGAACCGACACCTTCCCATACTTGCATGACAAAGATTTTATCATTTAGGTAGAATAGTAGTTATGTATTTTTTTCCATCCAAAAGTGCCTCTTCGTAGTCAAAGGTTGAGGCCTTTGCCGAAGAAAAACTTCCCAAACTTGTTCTTCAAATTTTTTGAATAAGACCATCTTTTTGTTCTTATTAGGATCACGATCATCACCTAATGTTTTAAATAGAAATCTAAAAGCCAAAAGCTACGAGCTAAAATCTAAAAGTCTATCTCTTTATTTAATCAGCTGTGGCTAGGAAGCATGTAATATTTCCTGGTTAAGTGAGCTGGATGACGGTTGATGAGTTCATATTATACTATATATTTTACCCTAATCTTAGTATTAATTTATTGGTTATTTTGATAGAATTTTGATACTCTATTATGTATTTTCAATGTACAACATTTGATTTCCTCTTAAGCAAAATGTGATCAAACGGATGAATTTTGGAGTGATTCAAATTGGAGAATGTTCGTGAGCCTTTCAAGATGATTGTATCAAAATTCCAGATTTTTTTACCAAGCTGTTTGACTGTGGTGAAGAAAAGAAGGTCCAACATAGCTTTCCTAGATTGACGTTTGTGGACGTTTTAGGTATTTTGGAGGTCAAGATGGCATATTTTGAAGAAGATTCCTTTTGAGGATTCGTAGGGACGTTTCAAGCTTTAAAAAGAGACATTTTGGGACCAAATCAGAGTTGATTTGGTCAGTCAAAAGTCTTATTTTCTGAGAAATCCGAATCTCAGTTTAAATAGGAAACCTTTTATTTTCTAGTTATATTATTCTATTATGTTTCCTAGTTTTATTTTCTAGTAGTAAAAATAAGGCTATTTAGCCATTAGGTTATGGAAGGGGGCATCACTTTGGAGAACTGATGTGATAAAAGATAGCACTCAAATTAAACCCTATTTTTGATAATTGTAGTATAGATATAAGTAGGGATCGTTCTAGGCTGGGGATTAGGAGGGATTGCTAATCTAATGAAAATTGACTCAAAAATGTGAAAATATGCTTTAAAACACTTTAAATAAACTCACAAGACTCTTACTAACTTGTATGACTCAAAACAAACTTTAAAGACTCCAAACAACTCAAAACAACCAAAAAGACTCAATTTAGACTTTAGGACTTACTTTGGACAAAAATACAATTAGTTTTGACTCTAAAAACTCAAAAAGACTCTTTTGGACAGATTTGGAACAAGTAAGAAAAGGGGTTTTGATTTTGGACGAATTTAAAAGAAAACAAGTAACTTAAAACTTTAAAACAGATTTTGGACGAATTTAAGAAAGATCAATGGATGATGGGATAGCCAAAGGATACTTCTCCACACATGATACATTCAAACATAAATTGATTTCCAGTTGCTTTTTCGATAAACCATGAATCTCAACACCCCAGATTAACCATGACGTCACTAATTAACTCTCAGATTTTCCTTAAGTTAGTGGATTGGATGACATCATACGACAACCCAAAGCATTCTTCAAAAGTCCCCTACATGACATCATAATAGAGATAAAATCAAAGATCATTACGTTCAATGGAAATCATAAGTATTGACAAAGCACTTGTAACTATGGCATCATGATACTCATGCTAGAAATTTACTTAACATGATTGTGAAAACAACCTTAACTACTTGTGAATATAAGTTTGTGACGATTATGTGAAACACCCTAATATTCTAGTACCAAGTTCAAGCATGCAAATTAAGTAGGCCTCCCTAATAAACATACAAGAATAAGTTATCCGTCAAATGGTTAAGTAAATTGCATTCACAATTTATGAAATCACAACTGGAATTTATCAACTCATATTATAAACGTAATCATGGTTTCAAAGCATCCCTAGGCTAAAACGAGTTTAGCCTCTCATGTTCATGACAAAACAAAGCAACATAGAATTAAACATTGAAAATAAAAGATAGATTACACCTAAAAACGTTCCAACACTCCAATTCGAATGCACAAACGCCCAAGGCTGCGTCTTTCTTGTCCTCTTCCTTGCTAAGTCACGGCACAAGGTCTAGGGTGGTTTTATGGATGATTTTCTGGGTTTTGGATGGATTTAGGAAGATATGGTGGTGCGGCAAGGTTTGATGGTGGTGTATGGAGGTTGGGATGGAGGTTTGGAAGTAGGGGAATGATGGAAGGTTGGTTGCAAGGTTGCAGCAAAGGATGGATTTCTGAATGAATGAATGAATGTTGTGTGAAGGGGGTGGTGTTTAAATGGTGCGGCAAGGGCTGTTTATATAGGCTAATTTGGCACACTTAATGAAGGAGAAGGATTGCACAATCCCATTGAAAAAGGGTTAATTCAAGTCAGAAATCAAATGGGAAATGGAATAGGTAGTGTGGCTAGGATTTAGGGAATTCTAGAAGGTTAGGTACGACACACATGTAGGGAGAGGATAAGGTTTTCTAGAAGAAGTGTTTAAGGCAGATTCCTAACCCTAAAGGGACATGAACATGTGATATAAGAGTAGGAGAAGGATTGCAATTCCTAAACCTACAAGGAATGGTGTTCATGCGGCATACACTTGGATAAGGCTTCTAGAAACTGAAATAGGTATTCAAATATGTAATTAATCCCCTCTAATTAGCTAGGTTTAAGTCCTAACCTGATTTGGATAGGATAGGATAGGATAGGATAGGATAATGTTAGAGTTAGGAAAGGATAAGGTTGGATAGGATAGGGTAAGATAAGGTTGGATAAGGTTCCTTGTTTCTTGCTATTTCCTTATCTTCTTTGCTTTAGGACTTCCTCCACCAGATTTGTAGCCTTTCCTAGTCCTTCTTGACTTCAATTTTGTCCATCTTCTTTACTCCATGGTTAAGCTATCCAATCCATGCCAAAAAATGCTCCAAATAGCCTTAAAATGCATTTTCTTGCTCCTTTTGCCATTAGGACCTAAAAAAATACGAAAATAACTTCAAAGACTGAAATACATAGTAATTAACTCACTAAATGCAAGGAAACAACATAACTAAGTAGCATAAATATGCTCCTATCAAATTCCCCCACACTTAGCTTTTGCTAGTCCTTGAGCAAAACGAAATAAACAAAACAAACAAAACACATTCTAGACCTTCCAACATGTACCTCAGGGATTTCCAACGAATCATGACACATTAAAGAACATCATTCCCACGGTTTTTAGCTTTCTTTACACTTCAACAAACACTTAATCATAGTTACTACTTATTAGTTCACATTTAATCAATTAAAACAATGTTTTGAATGTAGTAACATGCCTTAGAGAATTCCCTCAATTCCTCACTAGAATGCACTCTATTTTCACACAGATTTTCTAACTTCACACCCTACACTAGGTATATGTGAGAAGATTGATGTAGATATGAAGACTAACACTCACATATGTTATATCAAAGAAAGCATTTTCTAGATTTATGACAATGACATGATTATGATCTCATAAATGGAATGCTACTACTTAGAACGAGAACCAGTGATTCCATATGCTCATACCAAATTCAAACTCCACATATTGAACACATAACATCAAGATAGAAGTCGAGGGTTGTAACGAGGCTGAGGTATTGGCTAACAAAGAAAGGTAAGGATAAACAAAAGTTCTTAAAGCAATAGTAAGCAAAGTAATGAATTTGACACTTAAACTCTCTTCAAATGGCAGAAATCAACTTTTACACACAAGGGAAGATTCATGCAACACTTAGGGTTAAATTTACTTTTTCTTGGACCCTTCCTTCAATAACCAACACTTGTGAGTTCATTCTCACTTATTTTTCAACTCTTTTTCCTTCTTTTCAACACTTTTCTATTTTCTTTTGATTTTTCCACGAATTTTTCTCTCTTTTTTTTTTTTCTTTTCTCTCTTTTCTTTTCTTCTTTTGTCGTGCCCTATCATCTTCCCCCACACTCATTTTCCGCCATATATTGACCAAAGGAGTTCACTCTAAGTCGTGCTTCACTATTCTTTAAGAACAAAGGTATGGAAAGTCCTAATCTAGGCTAGGTAAGGATAATGTGGCTAACAAAGAAAATAGGCTTTGACAAGGCTCAAAATGGTTAATCTTACAATACATATGAAAAGGGATAGGCTTTTTGGCTGTGGCTTGACTAACAACTTCATCTTATTGTATGTTATGCAACCAATATCATGCTTTGAATGAAATGGGCATTAGTTCTAGTATTTGGAACTATAATGAGATGCATTCCAAGTATCAACCAAGCAAAGAATGATGAGATCATGCAACGACTTTAGAAAACAATAAATCACAGATTATACTCTCCAAAGAACGTTATAGGCTCAAGTCTCTCAAGGATTTAGCGTTAGTTTGAGTTTCTTTCTTCAAGCATGTTACAAAAACTGATTTTCTCTTTGTAATTACTTGTGAATTCATAAGCTATAACCATAACCAAGCATAAACCAAAGCATAAATCAACTTTCAGCCATGTTTACAACATTCTTTAATAGTCATGCAATTAAAAACCAAATCCTCATCATTGTGTTGGAAGGTACGCTAAGACACAAACAAACACACAAACAACTTTAAAACAACTTTTTTTGGGTTTTTCAAAACTGTTTTGCAATTTTTTTTGTAAATTTTCAGATTTTCTGATCAAAAGACATAAAAACACTTCAAAACACTCTAAAAACACTTCAAAACAGTGAGAAACAACATTATAAGTGATAGGTGATAAATCCCACGAAAATCATGTAAAATCATGCAAAAACAAATTGTTTACCCCCCCCCCCCCACACTTAAATCAAACATTGTCCTCAATGTTTCACACAAAGACTCACATCCAAACAAACAATATAAACTAACATGACAAAGTAAAAATAATTAAGAGATAGAGATTGAGGAACGCAAATCTGATTTTGTAGCATGAATTGGTGAATTGCCCAAATCCTCTCGAGTTAAATGCATGGGTTGCCTCCCAAGAAGCGCTTGCTTTAACGTCAGTGCAGCCGGACGAACATTCTTCTTATCCTCAATTAGAGCCCACGACATGGAGGGTGATGTCCTCCACAACCTGCCTTTCAACACTTTCGTAATATGGCTCAATGAATGGGAGGGGATAGTGATCCTCCCTAATGGTGGTGTTTTGGTTCCGAAAGTCCATGTAAATACTCCCACCACCTTGAAATCGGTTGGGCACCTACACCAAAGAAGGTAACAACCTATTAGTTGAAATGGGAATTGAAATTGGGATTGAAGACTTACAAACATATTGTGGTGAAGGCTCAAAATCGGCAGCCCTATCAACAATGTCACTATGGCTACTTTCGGCCATATTGGGTGGTTGTAGGGTAATCACTCCAAGTTCCCCTCCAATTGTGGTTCTTGATACATCCTTCTTGATAGGTGTGGATCCTTTCGGCCCTATATCCTTATGCACATCTATGGCAAAACAAGAATGACAATCATTAGGATTCTTAATAGAGTCATAGACATTGAATTTAATTATATCACCACCAAACTTCATTGTTAGTGCTCCTTTGGCCACATCAATCTTTGTTTGGGCTGTTTTCATGAACGGTCTTCCAAGTAGGAGTGGCAAGGGTGGAGAATGAACCGAGTCGTCCATTTCAAGCACATAAAAATCCGCCGGGAATATCAAGTTATTCACCTGCACTAAAACATCTTCCAAAACTCCCTTTGGATAGGCATTAGATCGATCGGCCAATTGAATAATCACGCCATCATTTTTCAATTCACCAAGGTTCATGGATGCATAAATAGAGTATGGCATGACATTAATTAAAGCTCCTAAGTCTAACATAGCATGTTCAAACTTAGTTTGGCCAATAATACAAGGAATTGTAAAACTACCTGGATTTTTGCACTTTGGTGGTAACTTTCTTTGTAAAATAGCGGAAACGTTTTCACTTACCCTCACTACCTCTTTATGTGAAGCCCTCTTCCTTGTAGTGCATAATTCCGTCAAGAACTTGGCGTATTTGGGCACTTGCTTTATGGCATCTAGGAACGGGATATTGACTTGAACTTTCCTAAACGTCTCAAGAATGTCTTTCTCATGCTCCTCCTTCTTTGTTTGCAAAAATCTGTGAGGAAAAGGAACATTGGGTGGAACGGGGTTAGAATTAATCGAATTTGAACCTAACTTACCTTTGGTGGCCGAATTGGATGAGTTGGATGCATTAGGGTCCCTAGGTTGTTGTGGCAAGGGTGCTTGTACCCTTGCCGTGGGCTTGCTAGCATCCTCCTCTTCATGTTGCTGTTTCCCTTCTTCATTAAGACCTGTTTTGGATGGTTTGGATGTAATGCAACTTCTTTTCCACTTCTCAAGGTGATTGCGTTGGCCGTTTCGAACCCTCCCTTTAGATTGACAATGGTTGAGCTTGGGAGCTTGCCTTGGTCTCAGATTTGCCCTACAAACTCCGCAATCTGCCTCATTTGCTTCTCTAAGTGGTCCACCCTTTTGTTTTAATTTTCTTGCCCGTGAGACAAATTGGTAAGTAACTTAAGAATTGTAGCGTTATCTAAAGATGTTCCTTGATGTTTTTGGGCAGATTGGGGTTGGTTTGAATCTTGGCCGTGGGTTTTGGTGTAAAACCCCAGGGGTTGCTGCCTAAAGCCTCCTTGTTGGTAAGGTTGTTGAGGCTCCCTCCACTTGAAGTTTGGATGGTCTCTTCATCCCGAATTGTATGTATTGGACTATGGATCATTCATTGGCTGATTTTGGCTTGGAAATCCAATGGCGTTTGCACTTTCCTACCCCCTATTCTCAATCAATTGAGGGCATTTTTCCGAAGGATGTCCTTGAATAGAACATACGCCACATACAATTGAACCTTGGATCTTCATTCCTTCGGCCATCTGAGACACAAGAGAAGTAAGATTAGCTAATTGAGTTTGAATGTCGGATTGAGAACTTACCTCATGTACTTGTTGCCGTGGGGTGTCCCTTTGCCCAATTCCTTCGTATTGTTGTGCATTGAGAGCCTGGTTTGCAATGAGGTTCTTGGCTGCTATAGGGGTTTTATCCACCAACGCTCCTCCCGCCAAAGCATCAAGCATTTGCCTTTCAATGGGAAGAAGACCTTTATAGAAGTATTGAAGTAGAAGCTCCTCCTTCATTTAATGTTAAGGACATGATGCAACAAGGGTTTTAAAACGCTCATAGTATGTTGGAAAAGACTCCCCTTGACTTTGTTGAATTCCGCTAATCTTCTTTCTTAAGAGAATGACTCTTGAAGTAGGAAATAACTTTTCAAGAAACGCCCTCTTCATGCTCTCCCAAGAAGTGACCGTTCCGGGTGCTAACTCGTATAACCAATCCTTGGCCTTCTCCAATAGTGAGAACGGGAAAGCCTTCATCTTCAAAATACTACCATCAACGTTGATTGGAGTCATGCTCGAACATACCACCTCGAACTCCTTCAAATGCTTGTTGGGATCCTCCATGGACAATCCATGGAACTTCGGAATATGGTGCAAAAAACTTGACTTCAATTCAAATTCATCGGTTTTGTCTTGAGCCGGCTTTGGGTATTGGATGCATAAGGGTGCAGCATTGTCCATTCCTGAAGCGGAAAGCTCCTTGATTGTACGGTTGTCCGTTGCCATGGTTTGGACCTCTTCTTCCACCCTTGCCATGGGCTCTTCCTCCTCCTCAAGGTTGGAAGCCAAACTAGAACTTGATGGGTGAAGTTCTGGGTTCTTCTTCTTCTTTCTCAAAGTACGCTCAAAATCGTCATCAAAATCCAAGATGTTTGCACTTATAGGGTGAGAACTACGAGTCATAAACTAGTACCTACAAACAAGAAAAGAAATAAGGTCAGTAGCTAAATCAGAAAGATATGAAAAAGAAACAAAAAGAAACAACGGGGGATTAGCAAAGTTGCTAATCCCCGGCAACGGCGCCAAAAATTTGATGTGATAAAAGATAGCACTCAAATTAAACCCTCTTTTTGATAATTGTAGTATAGATAAAAGTAGGGATCGTTCTAGGCCGGGGATTAGGAGGGATTGCTAATCTAATAAAAATTGACTCAAAAATGTGAAAATATGCTTTAAAACACTTTAAATAAACTCACAACACTCTTACTAACTTGTATGACTCAAAACAAACTTTAAAGACTCCAAACAACTCAAAACAACCAAAAAGACTCAATTTAGACTTTAGGGCTTACTTTGGACGAAAATACAATTAGTTTTGACTCTAAAAACTCAAAAAGACTCTTTTGGATAGATTTGAAACAAGTAAGAAAAGGGGTTTTGATTTTGGACGAATTTAAAAGAAAACAATTAACTTAAAACTTTAAAACAGATTTTGGACGAATTTAAGAAAGATCAATGGATGATGGGATAGCCAAGGGATACTTCTCCACACATGATACATTCAAACATAAATTGATTTCCAGTTGTTTTTTCGATAAACCATGAACCTCAACACCCCAGATTAACCGTGACATCACTAATTAACCCTCAGATTTCCCTTAAGTTAGTGGATTTGATGACAACATACGACAACCCAAAGCATTCTTCAAAAGTCCCCTACATGACATCATAATAGAGATAAAATCAAAGATCATTACGTTCAATGGAAATCATAAGTATTGACAAAGCACTTGTAACTATGACATCATGATACTCATGCTAGGAATTTACTTAACATGATTGTGAAAACAACCTTAACTACTTGTGAATATAAGTTTGTGACGATTATGTAAAACACCCTAATATTCTAGCACCAAGTTCAAGCATGCAAATTAAGTAGGCCTCCCTAATAAACATACAAGAATAAGTTATCCGTCAAACGGTTAAGTAAATTGCATTCACAATTTATGAAATCACAATTGGAATTTATCAACTCATATTATAAACGTAATCATGGTTTCAAAGCATCCCTAGGCTAAAACGAGTTTAGCCTCTCATGTTCATGACAAAACAAAGCAACATAGAATTAAACATTGAAAATAAAAGATAGATTACACCTAAAAACGTTCCAACACTCCAACTCGAATGCACAAACGCCCAAGGCTGCGTCTTTCTTGTCCTCTTCCTTGCTAAGTCACAGCACAAGGTCTAGGGTGGTTTTATGGATGATTTTCTGGGTGTTGGATGGATTTAGGAAGATATGGTGGTGCGGCAAGGTTTGATGGTGGTGTATGGAGGTTGGGATGGAGGTTTGGAAGTAGGGGAATGATGGAAGGTTGGTTGCAAGGTTGCGGCAAAGGATGGATTTCTGAATGAATGAATGAATGTTGTGTGAAGGGGGTGGTATTTAAATGGTGCGGCAAGGGCTGTTTATATAGGCTAATTTGGCACACTTAGTGAAGGAGAAGGATTGCACAATCCCATTGAAAAAGGGTTAATTCAAGGCAGAAATCAAATGGGAAATGGAATAGGTAGTGCGGCTAGGATTTAGGGAATTCTAGAAGGTTAGGTGCGGCACACATGTAGGGAGAGGATAAGGTGTTCTAGAAGAAGTGTTTAAGGCAGATTCCTAACCCTAAAGGGACATGAACATGTGATATAAGAGTAGCAGAAGGATTGCAATTCCTAAACCTACAAGGAATGGTGTTCATGCGGCATACACTTGGATAAGGCTTCTAGAAACTGAAATAGGTATTCAAATATGTAATTAATCCCCTCTAATTAGCTAGGTTTAAGTCCTAACCTGATTTGGATAGGATAGGATAGGATAGGATAATGTTAGAGTTAGGAAAGGATAGGGTTGGATAGGATAGGGTAAGATAAGGTTGGATAAGGTTCCTTGTTTCTTGCTATTTCCTTATCTTCTTTGCTTTAGGACTTCCTCCACCAGATTTGTAGCCTTTCCTAGTCCTTCTTGACTTCAATTTCGTCCATCCTCTTTACTCCATGGTTAAGCTATCCAATCCATGCCCAAAAATGCTCCAAATAGCCTTAAAATGCACTTTCTTGCTCCTTTTGCCATTAGGACCTAAAAACATACGAAAATAACTTAAAAGATTGAAATACATAGTAATTAACTCACTAAATGGAAGGAAACAACATAACTAAGTAGCATAAATATGCTCCTATCAAGAACTTAGCTTGGCTTTGACGATTTGGATTTTGACCATTTGTATTTCAAGTTGTTTTCTATCCTTTTTCTATTTCAATAAAAAAAAAAATTTGTTTTATGGTTGTTCGTAACTAATTTCTGTTTGCTAGGGTAATGCCTTGAGTCTTAGCATGAATATGTAGTCTTTATTTAATTGCTTCTGATATTGTGCATGTATACTTTGAATTATTAATCACTGTGTTTAAACTGTCTCTATATCTTAGTGCTTAGCTACTATTAGGATGTTTAGATAATTAATTGGATGCAATTCGGTTAGAATACCACCGGGGGATTGAGTATTGCTTCTTGTGATTGATAGTTGTAATTTCACTTAGGACGAATACCACGTCTTAAGGGTTGCATGGTTTTTCAAAGGATTTTCACAAAGCCTAACGAAAGTATGAATGTACATAACATAATATCAGCAGAAAACTACAAATAAAAAAGGTAAGGCACACCTATAAGCCGAGGTAATAAAAAAAATTGAAAGAAGAAACGAAAGAATCAGCAAAAGTTGGTAAAGAGAAGAGTAGGCATAAATTAGCCCATTTATTTGTTGGTGTGAATTATACCAGAGTTTACAAGTACTATACATATGTGCGTGTGTGTGTGAGTGTTTCTCATATAATAGCTAGTCATCTTATATATTATGGGTAATGTTAGAGAGAGGCTAAATTTGTAGACTAAATTTTGGGAACTAAACGACATGAAAGTTGATAATTGAATTATTATTTAAATGTTGATTAACATGCTTATTTTTTATTAGTGACGCATCATTTATCTGCAAATTTAATCTCTTTAACATTACCCTTAATAAATTACAACTTTCACGTCTTTTGTTTTTCAATTCTTTTAACTTATCTAAAATGAGTTCATCAAAGTTCAAGCAACCATGTCTAACTTGGTCTGCAAATATGCATGCATAGGTTTGACCATTAAACAATGTTAAGTATACTACCAATTAAATATATACTGTAGAAATGCAGTTCATTTCTTGCCTAAACAGCTTATCATATTTGTGACCATTGACTTCCGATTCAAATATGCAGTTCTTAGTATCCTGAATATATATTGACTTCCTTTTATTGCTAATCATGCATATATATTGCGTGGCCCTTTGGATATGATTAATTGATCATATTGTTGGTATAAACAAATATGGTGCAAATTGAAATTGGAAATTGGTATGAAGCATACGTAAAATGTATTCTACGATATTTCTAATAAACAAAAACAAATCTACCTGCCAAGTAGCAATGGAGTTCTGCAGAAAATAATAAAATGTATATTTTGTACGAATTAATTAAAAATGAAACTGGGAACATAATTGAGAAGTTGAACACATGGAATGGAACTTGGAAGATGGCAACAGCTGTTGATAAAAACAGTTTTCTTGGAGAGTGAGTAATAGACGTCAGGAATGTGATAAATCTTGATGTTTTCTGCGAGAGAAGTCCACTTGGTTGTCTGTTGACTCAGACTGTTCAAATAAAATGGTTTCATATTTTATTTAACGAATGATAAATATTCAAGGGAGAATGAGGAGGAGTTTGAACATAGTGGATTAAAAAAGAAGGCTCTAACAACCAATGTAATTCAACACTTTCATGGTTTCATACTTTCATACTCAAACTAAGGGGTCCGGCTACACTCAATCCATCCTACGACTTTGTTAGAACTACATTGATCAGGTCATCTATGTGAGTTTTTATTTGTACAGAAATTTGGAACTGGCTAAAAGCTAGGGATAGCAACATTAAATCGTGCTTGTTTTTTCTTTCTATCTAAACTCTGCTAGTTGATATATATTGGTTTATTTTAAGTACTGAAATATAGTCACAAGCACATATCCAAATGGAAGGGACACTAATGTATATTTGTGAGTGAAAAATTTATCTGATATTTTTTGGTAGACATATTAAGCAGACATTGTTTGATATTTGATAACAATTAACTTGGTGCGTGTGTGTGCGTGAGGATGTGTGTGTGTGTGTGTGTGTGTGTGTGTGTGTGTGTGTGTGTGTATATATATAAGCATATATCTGAGTGTAATCACGTGACTGCACGAGGTTATGTAGTTTTTCCTTACATTTCCCCACAAAACATTATACGGTGGCATTTACCAAAAAAAACAAAAATAAAACAAAAGAGATGAAACACTATATTGTGCATGTGTCAACATGTGCTTTGAACCGTCCAAATGAACCTTACATTTCCCCACAAAACATTATACAGTGGCATTTAACAAAAAATTAAAAATAAAACAAAAAAGATGAAACACTATATTGTGCACGTGTCAACACGTGGTTTGAACCGTCCAAATGAAAATTGGCAAAAATTGAGCATCTTCGTTCTGGTGTGAAAATCTTGCTGCATTTTCATTATCTTTTTATTTATATTTGTGGGTGATGAATAGCATGTATAGCCTAGTTTAGTTTATTGAAAAGTATTTGACTCAAATTGTTAATTACATGAGTACATCTGAGCACAGTCAGAGTCAAATGTTGATAAAAATTCAGCATCTAGGTCTGGGATGAACTTCATAGGTTTGAAGTATAATTTAACAGATTGACTAACAAACTAAATACTGAATGGAGAAAGCCTATCAAAGAATACAAGTTTTGTCAGCTCATATCCTAATCATCAGTTAATTATACAGTTAAATTATAGGGGCTTTTAGATCTAGGTCTAAAAACATAGATGATTTTTAGGAGTGAGTCCAATTATCTAATTACATGTTTTTATTTCTTTTATACTCATTTTATAATTTTTTAAAATATTAAAAATCAATTAAAAATCTTCTAATATTATGCATTTTTCAACTCCAAAAAATCTAATTAATATCTTACAATAACAAAAATTAATATACTAACATAAATTATCTACAAAACATTCTACCTTAACTCAAGTAACAAATATATGAATATATATTATACATATAAGCGAGATATGAAACATAACTAAAAGGTAGTAAAAAAACATAATATACCTATAAGCAAGACACATTAATTTGTAACACGTTGATTATAAAAAAGAATCTGTCATATAGATACATAAAAATAATTAACTCAAGTAACAAATTTATGAATATATATTATACCTACAAGTGAGATATGAAACCTAACTAAAAGGTAGGAAAAAACATAATACACCTATAAGCAAGACACATTAATTTGTGACACGTTAATTATAAAAAAGAATATGTCATATAGATACATAAAAATAATTAACCTGTGATATAGGTTGATTATAAAAATTAAAAATAAAATCTATAAATGGGGTTTAAAGCAGGAGGAAGAACAAGAAATAATAAAAAATAAAAATAAAAAGAAATAATCAAAGAGATAATTATGAAGAAATTTGATTATTGTAATAAATCTTATCATTGAATAGATAATTATTGATAATAAAATAATTAAATTTAAGGAATTGGACCTATTTTAATAAATTGGAGTATTCCTACTATTGGCTAAAAACATTGGACTTATATCAAGTTTTCTCTTTTTATAATTAACGTGTCACAAATTAATGTGTCTTGCTTATAGGTATATTATGTTTTTTCCTACGTTTTAGTTAGGTTTCATATCTCACTTGTAGGTATAATATATATTCATAAATTTGTTACTTGAGTTAATTATTTTTATGTATCTATATAACAGATTCTTTTTTATAATCAACATGTTACAAATTAATAGTGTCTTGCTTATAGGTATATTATGTTTTTTTACTACCTTTTAGTTATGTTTCATATCTCGCTTATATGTATAATATATATTCATATATTTGTTACTTGAGTTAAGGTAGAATGTTTTGTAGATAATTTATGTTAGTATATTAATTTTTGTTATTGTAAGATATTAATTAGATTTTTTGGAGTTGAAAAATGCATAATATTAGAAGATTTTTAATTGATTTTTAATATTTTAAAAAAATTATAAAATGAGTATAAAAGAAATAAAAACATGTAATTAGATAATTAGACTCACTCCTAAAAATCATCTATGTTTTTAGACCTAGATCTAAAAGCCCCTTATAAAAAAGAATCTGTCATGTAGATACATAAAAATAATTAACCTGTGATATAGGTTGATTATAAAAATTAAAAATAAAATCTATAAATGGGGTTTAAAGCAGGAGGAAGAACAAGAAATAATAAAAAATAAAAATAAAAAGAAATAATCGAAGAGATAATTATGAAGAAATTTGATTTTTATAATAAATCTTATCATTGAATAGATAATTATTGATAATTAAATAATTAAATTTAAGGAATTGGACCTATTTTAATAAAGTGGAGTATTCCTACTATTGGCTAAAAAAATTGGACTTATATCAAGTTTTCCCTTGGGGCTTTTAGATCTAGGTCTAAAAACATAGATGATTTTTAGGAGTGAGTCCAGTTATCTAATTACATGTTTTTATTTCTTTTATACTCATTTTATAATTTTTTAAAATATTAAAAATCAATTAAAAATCTTCTAATATTATGTATTTTTCAACTCCAAAAAATCTAATTAATATCTTACAATAACAAAAATTAATATACTAACATAAATTATCTACAAAACATTCTACCTTAACTCAAGTAACAAGTATATGAATATATATTATACATATAAGCGAGATATGAAACATAACTAAAGGGTAGTAAAAAAACATAATATACCTATAAGCAAGACACATTAATTTGTAACACGTTGATTATAAAAAAGAATTTGTCATATAGATACATAAAAATAATTAACTCCAGTAACAAATTTATGAATATATATTGTGACATCCCACATCGCCTAGGGGAGTGATCCTTATATGTATATTCTCATCTCTACCTAGCACGAGGCATTTTGGGAGCTCACTGGTTTCGGGTTCCGTAGGAACTCCGAAGTTAAGCGAGAAGGAGGCTTGAGCACTCCCAGGATGGGTGACCCGCTGGGAAGTTGCTCGTGAGTTTCCAAAAACAAAACCATGAGGGAATGGTAAGCCCAAAGCAGACAATATCGTGCTACGGTGGTGGAGCGGGCCCGGAAAGTGATCTGCCCCGGGCCGGGATGTGACAATTTGGTATCAGAGCCTAACCCTGGTTGTGGTGTGCCGACGAGGACGTCGGACCCCTTAAGGGGGGTGGATTGTGACATCCCACATCGCCCAAGGGAGTGATCCTTATATGTATATTCCCATCTCTACCTAGCACGAGGCCTTTTAGGAGCTCACTGGATTCGGGTTCCGTAGGAACTCCGAAGTTAAGCGAGAAGGAGGCTTGAGCACTCCCAGGATGGGTGACCCGCTAGGAAGTTGCTCGTGAGTTCCCAAAAACAAAACCGTGAGGGAATGGTAAGCCCAAAGCGGACAATATCATGCTACGGTGGTGGAGCAGGCCCAGAAAGTGATCCGCCCCGGGCCGGGATGTGACATATATTATACCTACAAGTGAGATATGAAACCTAACTAAAAGGTAGGAAAAAACATAATATACCTATAAGCAAGACACATTAATTTGTGATACTTTAATTATAAAAAAGAATCAGTCATATAGATACATAAAAATAATTAACCTATGATATACGTTGATTATAAAAATGAAAAATAAAATCTATAAATGGGGTTTAAAGCAGGAGGAAGAACAAGAAATAATAAAAAATAAAAATAAAAAGAAATAATCAAAGAGATAATTATGAAGAAATTTGATTTTTATAATAAATCTTATCATTGAATAGATAATTATTGATAATTAAATAATTAAATTTAAGGAATTGGACCTATTTTAATAAATTGGAGTATTCCTACTATTGGCTAAAAAAATTGGACTTATATCAAGTTTTCCCTAAATTATATTAGTAGTCGAAACAGTCTGCCTTAAGTAGTTAAGCATTGAAATGTAATGCATAAATAATGTTCTAATTACTCATTTGAGAATTAATGAAAGTAATCATTCAGTTTCTCAGTTTCATAAGAAATTAGTGACTCTTTGTTCCTAAAGATTAGGAATACACACTTGAATCACTTAGAAGTTTGGATCAAGTGGTATCAAAGCACCAGTTTCGAGATGGTGAAGGTGATTTATGGTAACTCGGATTCGATAAAAAGATTTGGAAGAAGAATTTTTTAGTCCTTTAAAGTCTCAACCCGCTGTCTTAGTTTGGTGATTCGATCACCATCTCTAATACGTTGTTCTTCACTTGCCATTACATCTCTCTTAGTCCTTGGTTTTCGATATGTTATTCGTTAAAGGACTGTAAGTTATTCTCCTAAGGCTTTACGTCATTTGCAAGTTAGGATCATAAACGACGTACCTTCACCCTGTTAGATTTGGTACTCTGAAGCCACTAGTTTAAAAAATTTGAACCAAAACCACTTTTAAATTTTTTTTTAATGGTTAGAACAAAATCCAATATCAAACTACCCACTAAGATTGGCTTAAGCAAACGATTTTCTGATTTTATCCTTACAGCAAGCCTTGACCTGTTTACTGTTGAGAATGAGTCCTACATTGATGAGAGGAGAGACCTTGCATAAGCTTATAGGAGGTTGGGCTACTCCCTATATTGTCAATTGGTTTTATGGTGAAACCTTAGCTTTCTTCATTGTATCAAAGCCGGTAGTCCCACGTGTGAAGCCAGACGGCCACATGCGCTCCACGTCACCCCGTTGTGTTGTCCACGTGTTAGGCTTGAAAATTTGCCACACGCGAGGGGGATTGTTGAGAATGAGTTCCACATTGATGAGAGGAGGGCCACATGTGCTCCACGTCATCCCGTTGTGTTGTCCACGTGTTAGGCTTGAAAATTCGTCACACCTAAGGAGGCGTGTTGAGAATGAGTCCCACACTGATAGGAGAAGGGACCTTGCATGGGCTTATAAAAGGTTAAGCTACTCCCTATATTACCAATTGGTTTTATGGTAGATCCTCAACTTTCTTCATTTACTTAGTCTGTTCGCTCCAAATGAAGGTAGAGACGGGCTTTTGGGAATCGTACAATTTCTGCAGCTCTCAGATCATTTCTATGGCTGCCAATGCGTAACCCCCTCGTCCTCGCGTAAAACCTCCGTCTTCTTCTCCAGCTACCAAAATTTAAGCTTTAACCCAGAGAATTGCACATGGTCTCATGGATCATTGCCTATCAAACGCATTTCTTGCCTGCCTTTCTTCTTACCCCTTTTAATCAGGATTAAATTGGCTAATTTGTTGCAAGAACATTTCCTATGCGAAATATGTTAGAGCAACGAAAACCATATTTTGTAGAAAGGATTTTTTGTTTCTTACTTTTTATAAATGAGTCCGGAGCAAGCTCACATTGAAGGATCACTTTCGATCTAGTGATTTTTCCAATCCAGCACATGAGCCAACTCCACTTCATTTTGTCTATTTTCTTGTAATACTACATGCTAGTACGACAGCGTAACAAAAAACTTCTTAAAAACCCCACATAGTCATAGGTAAAAGACAATACTAAATCACAAAATTATAAAAACAAAAATTCAAGACATCACATATTGAGATGATAATGACACTACAATTGATGTAAACTTACGTATGTCACCCCTAACTATACATATATACGTCTATCGAAATGAAAAATAGCATAATCGTTGCACGATGACACTTTTGATCATGAACAAGTATGATTTTGACACAGTCATGTATTTATGAACATTTCTTGCTCCCTACAACACATTTTAAATGCTTATTTTCTTGTTTGAGTGTACCTGGTCAGTCTAGGAAATATATCAATACCCAGAAAAATCTGACAAACAAATTAATGGAGAAACAAGTAGGCACAAGCGAATTCAGAAACATCAATTTAATCAAAGGCAAATTGCCTCTTTGCCTTGTTTGAAATCAAACAAAGGGCGGCCTGTGTCTGCTTTTGAGCAGCCACTTCTCGAAGGAGTCTTCTTCACACTGTGCATGACCCGATTAATTCTATGGACTCATTTTGTTTCGCGCACTTGCAATATATTCTCCCAATCTTTTTTCTTTTTGCCTTTTTTTTCTTCTGTCTTTTCTTTTTATTTTTGATATGGTAGAAGGTCCTTAGAAGTCACAAGCATTGTATCTTCAATGTTGCTACGAACAAGATATATTATTTAAGTGGCAAGTACGATCGAGAAGATGCTTATCTTTGTATGGTTTTGGTTTGTTCTCTTCTCACTCCCCTGAGTGGTACGTACATAGGCAAAAATTCTGATGCTACACTGAGGAAGAATCAAATCCCAGAGAAAGAATTGGAATTGGGAAGACTTTTGTATTGAATCAATGATGGCGGCACCAGCAACATTTTAATATGAAAGGCGTACATCTAGGTCCATTTACAATGGAAAATTATAAAAGTTTTTAAAGACCGATTAGGAGTTGAGTCACTTTTTATATTGTTAAGTGATTTTAGGATGAAATCTCAATTTCATTTGTCAATTCCATCAACAAAGTGATCGCGAAGAACACTAGTATTGACAAGGAATTCCATTTTGAATAAAAAAAATTAGGGCTGCATTCAATGGCGAAAAACGCACATTGTGACCATATGAACAATATATAACTTTTACAACAGAAGATAATAACAAGAATGTCAAGAATGTAGGGTAGCATAAAAAATAGGAGATAGTAGGGATCTTTAGGAAAAAAAAAAAGGGCATTCAACAACACTTTCGATCGTAAGAAGCACATTAATTTTTTTTTTATTTTTATTAAAACTCCATATGCTTTTTAAACTAGAAAAACTCTTAATTATAATTCAAAAGTTGTTGTAGTCTTATTGGAATAGGAATGTGATTGTGTAAATCATAGTAGATATGAGAATGTATCTTATATTCATATTAGGAGTAGATTACCTATTAAATGTTGTAATCCTAAAGGGTAAGGAATTAACCTTCCCTACTACTATAAATAAAGGCACGTGGAATAACATACGCGGTACCCACAATTACACATCTCTCTCCTTCTCTCTCTATGTTGCACCCTCTCTCTCTTTCTGACCTCCATAATTGTTCCGTAAATTATGCCTACAATACGTTATCAGCACGCTCTTGACTCTACGCTAAAGAGAGTTTATTCTTCAATCAGGGGAGTATTACATTTAATCATCCTTTTTCATGGTTAATTAATTTATTATTTTGAATTGATCTACATGCTATTGATTCAATTTAATTTTTCTTTGTTGAACGTGATACAACGCATTACAGAAGCAATTCCGACTTTTCAAGAAGGATCTTCAACAAATTCAAAAGCTTTTATCGTTTTCTGCCAGTCAGGTACACTTAAAATAAAGTAAGATATTTGAAACGACCATGAAGCATGAAAACATTCCCCATGATGCATGAACCCCCCTAGATTTATATTTACCTTCCGATATATATACATATATTGTATATGTTTCATTCATTTGTCGATATATATATTTGTTTCATGCATTACGCAATTTTTGCTATGTGGAATATGTGAGTCAAAGAATCGAAAGAAAATAGAAGCAATTAGAGTTTTTTCAAAACCCTAGATTTCGAGAAAAAAAAATTCTTTGGGAAAAGCACTAAGCCAATGAACCAAGCCAACAGCTTGTCAGCGTCACCAATGACGTTAGTCTGACGTCTGTCTAACATCAGTAACCTCTATCTGGGCTTACTACATGTGCGTGAGAACCAGGCCTGGACCTGGGTTTCCTTCTAATGGCCTACAGCTCTCAACCCACTAGCCAGCACGCCTATACTTGTTGGGCTAGTTCTTCATTGAAGCTGAAGCCAAAACGTGATGGGCTTCACTGTGACATACCAACAGCACAAGGCTATTGGGCTCTTTCCAACACAGCCCGCGTCCCAAAATTGCAAGATGGGCTGCACATCTGCTTTTCCTCAGCCCACTCTCAGCCAACACGTGCTGCTCTCTCTCGACCTGCTGCCACATGTAGCCATGACCTGAGCTAAAAGGCCTGCAATTCTCGAATCTGATTACTACCACAAATGTGAGAGAAAGGTATGGACCTAGTTCGGCTGGAGTCTACCGAATGGCTCGACCCAGTTCGGTCAAAGCCTAACCGAATGGTGATGTACTGCTTTGGCAGGGATACACCGAATGGCATGCTCTCTCACAATCCAATTTGGAGTTTGTTTTTACAACATATGGTAGAATCAGGGCCTGCCAAGGTGTGGCATCATGCCCGAATCGTGATCCTTGGCACCTAAGACCTAAAACTTCAAGAATAAGGGATAGTATTCCTAAACCTTAACCCTGCATAATCTACTTCCATCTTGATGGAATAGATCATTGGTTATGCACCTGTTTGTGCCTCTACCAATGTTGTTAAGGAGTACCATTCTAGTAGTCTATATGTGAGACTAATTTTGCTCCACCAAACATCGTTGGAAAAGCAGAATTTTGACATGGATGACCTTGTTGGCCGAATCCCCTTAGTAAACCATTTACTTTGTGAATTTTTCTATGTTCTTGGATTCAAGTTTGGTGCATGTTTTACTTATGGATAATCTTATTGATGTTGTCCTCGAATATGAGTTAATTGAATCATGTTTCTTAATACATGTGACCGATTCAATTAAACACGTGATTAGGTTAGAATGTGGGAAAGTTAGTTGTCTGGATGAATGGGTATTACGCACACTAACTTTACACCTAAATCACATCTCTAACAATGACTTCAAGTCTATCTAACCTGATTAAAAGCATTGGCACGCTCCTCATTGTATAAATGGTACTGCATTACCATTTAAGGGACCTTAAATTCTCCCTGACGTTGAGTTTTTAAGGATATTCGAGATGGCAATGATCATAAATGAAACCACTGAAGAAAATAGAGTGAAATATCTTTACATCACCTCCAAGAATGAGCCTGAAGCTTTGATTTGGGCCAATGGGTGCCTCCCAACGTGAACACACCACATGTGGCTGGCCTGAAGCATAGTGATTAAGCAATTTACTTGTTTTGGCATGACCTTTTGGGACACTTAGGTCAAACAATACTACAACACATCTCCTTCTCTGAAATAAGGATATTGTGCTTACAAGCACACTTTGCCAAGCATGCTCATTAGGGAAATTGATTTTCTATATCATTCCTCGCAAAGATATGACACGACTCTCTGTTCACAGTGGATTCAAGGGAATATATGTGGACTAATCCAACCAAAATGCGGACCATATAAATACTTAAGGTTTTGGTTGATGAATCGACAAATTGGTCATATGTTTGCCCACACACATTGCTACTAAACCTCATGGCCGATTAAGGGTTCACCACCCTACTTATCCTTTAAGGTCAAGGAGATTGGATAATGCCGGAGAGTTTATTTCGACGGTTTTCGATAAAGTATTGCATGTATTTTGGGTTTATAATTGAACATTGAATTCCCATGTTCACCCCAAAGAGCCTGGCCTAGTGATCATAAAGCGCAATTTAAATGATCGCCCGAATTTTGGTAAACATATCAAGTTTTCAGTTTTTGCCTAGGGCTATGCAATCTTGTACGCAACTATGTTGGTCCGCCTTGAGGCCTATTGCCACCCAGCCTATATGATGTTACAGTTGGTTACTGGGTACAAACCTGATGATTTTTCATATTTACGCATTTGGGTGTGCAGTCCATATGCCAAGTTGCGCCGCCGCAATGTACCACCATGGGTCCTCAAAAAAGGATGTGTATCTTTTGTCGATCATAATTCTCCTTCACACTAGCTCTCTTAGAGCCCTTGCATGCGATCTCTTTACCGCTCATATGTGGGTTGTCACTTTAATGAGACAGTCTCCCCGCTGTTAGGGAGAGATAAGAACGCCAACGTTACTGTAGAACCATGCGAAGTTGCATGGACATTACCCACTATGTCTCATCTCAATCCCCATACCGCACAAGTGTGATAAACAAGTGGGATGAATTCTAGTTTTTAGAACGTTGCTCCAGACGCATTCCTCTGATCTAGCTAAAGTGACGAGATCATATACCAGCTGCAAACATGCCTGCAAGGATAGACATACTTAACAGATGTCGAGTCAACATCCCTGGAGGGTATACGTCCTTGTTGGACAATTTGGACGTCCCTATTGGACGGTCGGGTACACCGGCAGATAGCCAATCAATCTGTCTTGGCCTGGAGCACGAAAAATCACTCAGTTCGTAAGATTCACTTCCCTAGAAGAGGAAGGCACGCACAAAATGATTCTAAACTCGATCGCTGTCTCAAATTATTTCCATCTCATGAGATTCATCTGGATTTCTCCCGAGACTTAAAGTTCTTGGTCTAGTATACTAGTTTGGATAAGCTAAATGAATTGAAATGAGATTATCATCGATGATGTTTTCACTTATATGGTAGCTACCGACATAAATGAAAAGCGACGATATCGAATCGTGTTTCGTTGATTAAGTGGCAACGTAGAACTGATTGGACAACTAAAATTACAATCCAGGTCAAATTTCTTACCAAAGTGTGTATTAGACATATTATTCCTACACTGCCTAAGGTAACCCTGTTATGTTACAAGTGGGAAAGGAAACGTTATGAGATGAATGAAATAATGTGATATGATGCACGCCTTACGATGTAAGGTTTCTCTCAAAACGTCATATGATTGATAGCAGCATTATGAAATATGGTTAGTGTTTTCTCCACGGGGATATAGATACGGAGATTTACATGTAATTTCTCAAAGAATTACATGGACTAGTTCAAATAGTTCCAAAACCACAGAACACCCTTTTAAACTTGCTTTGAGGCGTTCACTTATGGATTGAAAAATCCGACGGATGCGGTATACCCGTGATCAGTCAGGGATATGAATTATTCCCTTGCGTGTTAAACTATGAAGTCTTATTCCAAATTACTAGAGTTACAGTTTATGTCGTTGACATGAATCTCACTGAGACTCCGGAAGAGCTTGAGAAAACTGCCTTGCACCTGAAGATGGAATTTGAGATCAAGGATCTTGGGAAACTCGTTTATGCCTTAACCTAAAGTTGAAGCATTGTTCTGACGGTATTTTGGTCTACCAGTCGAACTACACTCCGAATATGTCACCTTTGAGTATACATTTGATCGTCCATACGTTATATGCAAATGAGACTCTTGAAGAGGTTATGGAATCCGAAATTCCATATCTAAGTTTAACTTTGCGCTTCGGTATACGTAGCTCATTGTATTTAGACAGGACATCTCCTTCACTGTTGATCTTGGTAAAGATGCAGCACTGCGCCTACACGCAACCACTGATTTGGTATTAAAGACGTAACCTGAAGGTACTATGAGGGCAAATCCCAACGCATCTCGAGAGAATCTAACCCCCCCTGATCCTCGGAATGATGTTTGCCTTGTTTGTTATGCTGACGCTGGTTGCTTATTGAACCTGCACAAGACAAAATCCTCGAATGGTTATGTCTTTACCGTTAGGGATAGAGCAATATCTTAAAGGTCCACGATATGACCTTAGTTGCGAAATCTTCGAATCGTTCCAATACTCACCTCACTTCACTACGCCACAAGTGAGACATGGTTAGGAGTTCTTGTTGAGTATATTCGAAGTACTTGCTGTGTTTTCATCCATCATTGAGTCCCAACAATGATCTATGATGATTATGCCACATGTATCGACCCGACCAAGCCATGATACATCAACAAAGTTAACGCCAAGACATATTGTGTCTACATCTACATCAACAAAGCATCAGGAGATTGAAGTCATGCAAGCCGATCCCAAACAACCTTGCTGACCTCTACACGACATCACTACCGAAGTCAACCTTCCAGAAGCTTGTCCAAGGAATTGGTATGCCTAACTACTCATATGCAATGCTTATAGTTCTCATTTGGAAGTTATGTCAAACTCAGGGGGAGTATCCAGAAGTATACTCACTTGATCTTAATGTACTGTTTTTCCCTACGATTAAGAGCATTTTTCCCACTGGGTTTTTGCTACCTAACTAGGTTTTAAGAAGGCATCCATCCTGGGCTGATCATACCTTTGTGAACTCTTCTACTTGCATCCAAAAAACGTCTAGTTTTGACTTAATGCAACTTCTCACTTTTCTCCTTAGTTCATGGGTTTTTCTCCCACGTTGGGTTTTACCATAGCAAAGGTTTTGTGAGTTTTACTTTTTATGCATTCTTCCGTTGATTTGAGACTCACATTCGCTCATTGTGCCGACAACTTCATCAACTGTACTTGCTTCATCATGAAGACCTGATGCGCTATTGACTTGAGTATTTACACACTCAAGGGGGAGTGTTGCAGTCTTATTAGAATAGGAATGTGATTGTGTAAATCCTAGTAGATATGAGAATGTATCTTATATTCCTATTAGGAGTAGATTACCTATTAAATGTTGTAATATTAAAGGGTAAGGAATTAACCTTCCCTACTACTATAAATAAAGGCACAATGGGGTGGAATAACACATACCACAATTACACATCTCTCTCTCCTTCTCTCTCTATGCCGCACCCTCGCTCTCTTTCTAGCCTCCATAATTGTTTAGTAAATTATGCCTACAACAAAAGCAATTTTTTTCCATCTTTTAAAAAAACAATAGTATCTAGGCTAAGGAGGTATTTTAGGATAGTATCTACACTTTTTATACATTAATTTTTTTTAATTAAAACTCCGTATGCTTTTAAACTGGAAAAACTCTTAATTAGAATTCAAAAGCATTTTTTCCCATCTTTTTAACAAACGATAGTATCTACACTTTTTATATAGTTAATTGATTTTAAGATGAAATCTCAACTTCATTTGTCAATTCCGTCAACAAAGTGATCGCAAAGAACACTATTATTGACAAAGAATTCCATTTTGGAGAAAAAGAAAAAAATTAGGGCGGCATTCAATGTCGAAAAATGCACATTTGTGACCATATGAAACAATATATAACTTTTACAACAGAAGATAATAACAAGAGTGTCAAGAATGTAGGGTAGCATAAAAAAATAGGAGATAGTAGGGATCTTCAAAAAATATATATATATAAAAATAAAAAAGTGCATTCAACAATACTTTCGATCGTGAGAAGCACATTAATTTTTTTTTTTTTTTGATTAAAACTCCATATGCTTTTTAAACTGGAAAAACTCTTAATTAGAATTCAAAAGCAATTTTTTTTTCCATCTTTTAACAAACGATAGTATCTACACTAAAGAGGTGGTTTAGGATAGTATCTACACTTTTTATACATTATTAGTTTTTAATTAAAACTCCATATGCTTTTAAACTGGAAAAACTCTTAATTAGAATTCAAAAGCAATTTTTTTCCATCTTTTTAACAAACGATAGTATCTACACTTTTTATATTACTAATTGATTTTAGAATGTAATCTCAACTTCATTTGTCAATTCCGTCAACAAAGTGATCGCGAAGAACACTAATATTGACAAAGAATTACATTTTGAAGAAAAAAAATTAGGGCTGCATTCAATGGCGAAGAATGCACATTGTGACCATATGAAACAATATATAACTTTTACAACAGAAGATAATAACAAGAATGTCAAGAATGTAGGGTAGCATAAAAAATGGGAGATAGTAGGGATCTTTAAAAAAAAGACAAAAAAAAAAGTGCATTCAACAACACTTTCGATCGTGAAAAGCACATTAATTTTTTTTTTTAAATTAAAACTCCATATGCTTTTAAACTGGAAAAACTCTTAATTAGAATTCAAAAGTAATTTTTTTTTTCCATCCTTTTAACAAACGATAGTATCTACACTAAGGAGGTGAAGAGTGGGGCTAAGCTTTACAATGGACTTGCTATAATAATATAGTTCAACCTTGCCTTTAGCTAAAATCGAACCTAAGATCTGTTATTTACATGTGAAAAGGAATACCACTATATCATAAGTGGCTATCTAAAAGCAATTGTAAAAAGGGCTTTTGAACTTTAATCTTTAAAAAAAAATTAAAATTTAATTAAAACTTCCCATTGAATTACATATTAGTTCTAGTCCTTTAATGTGTACTTACTTAAACAAATTCCATATTCTTTTTTATTTATTTATTTATATTTAATCTGTATTTTATTCTATATTTGAATTTATTAATACACACATTTTAATTCCTTAATTTTTTTAGCTTCTTCCAATTATAACCTTATAAATGTACCTAAATGAGAAAACATATAGTGACACATAATAAAAATATGTACATACATAAGTGTAGCTAAGCATATGAAAATATGTACCTAAATGTCTGTACTGAAGTGTATTTCATTGAAATAGTGTACCTAAATATCTGTACCGAAATTGATATACCAAAATATATTAAATAAATGAATGTACCTAAATATCTATGCTGAAATAACTATACTAAATTAATGTAATGTATGAACCGAAATGTAACATATTGAATTAGTGTACCTAAATTTCTGTATCGAAATGGATATACCAAAATATATTAGATGAATCAATGTAACTAAATAAAAAACACAAAGTGTATAGGAATATATTATATAAAAATATTAGTTTACCTAAATGTCTACAACAAAATATGTATTATGATGAATAAAATGAAAATTAGAATTAAATGTAATTCACAATTAGGCAAAAAAAGAGAAACAAAACATCAAAATATAATTACATATGAGGTGATTAAATGTATGCTGACGTGAATGAACTTTTAGTCTAAGGTGATTTTCAAGTACTATAAATGAACTTCTTTTACTTTAAAAATCTATGCCAAACATTAGAATGCTTACACTGTCAACGATTGTTTTTAATTGATTTTGGGTTTTTTTAACCAAAATGGTCTACAAGATTGACATAATTCTTTATTTTGAGCTTTGAGATTTAAATTGATACAAGTAGGTCATTAAGATTGTCCAACATCAATCATTTTGATAGTAGTGAAAAATTTCATTAAATTAAGCACTTTTGTCAAATCAACACCTCCACTTGAACTACTGGTTTCTTCGATTTAATGAAGATTTTTCATAGAATGCCAAAATGATTGATCGTGGACAATCGCAGGGGCCACGTTTTATCGATTTTAAATCTCAAGGATCAAAGTGAGGAGTTGTGACAATCTTAGGGACCATTTTAGCTAAAAAACCTTGATTTTGAGTTGAATGCCATATGGTACTAATTTTCACACTAAAAATAGCCAACGCCATTTTCTTAAAATTATGCAAGGAGAACTACTACAGCAAACATTTATTTGACAAGCTGAAATTACAACGATGTTCTTCTAGGGATCTTTACGGACGCATATGGTCATAGGGCATGTATCTTTCAATTGAACAAGGAAATTGTTAAATCATCATACAATTTTGATTATATTCATGTTTCAATTCTGTCCATCCATTTGTTGTCATCATTTGCTATCATGTTGGCTTTTCCGAAAGATACGTGTGAGTGATATTTGTGAAAATTTGCTCCCAAGGTAAATGACATCTTCAATGGTATACTTAAACTCTCCAAAGAAGTTGCCTTACCGTTGACAAGGAGCTGTGATCTCCTTCCACCCAAACAAAATTGATATCTAGTCGTAACGCTAAGAGAAGGCGTTGTTTTAAACCTGCGGCTTCTACTTACAAAACTAAAGAATAACAGAAGAGAAAGTCTTCGTATCTATTGTGTGACCGTACATATTCTTTCCAGAACGTCTCTTTAGTGCCTTTCAGTGGTGGTGGAACATGACACAATGATACCCAAGTGCTACCTAAGCCGCATAGCTCATCCTGAAACGACTCACACTCACACACGTGCTAAAAGTTTCATACGTGTGACAGTGAGGCACCATATAGGCTGTTTAGAAAACTATATTTTTGTTCCTTGTGGGGTTAAATTTACAGAGCTAGATTTGCTCTTTGTCTTTGCCTTTGCCCTTTGCCCTTTTATTGTCCAAATCACATTATTAAGCTATTCGAATCAAACATCCACAAACAAGGCCAAAAAGTAAGAGAATACTGAAAAGGGCTTCGTCTTGACCTGAAAGCCATCACGTTGACCATCCGGATACATTGGATTCATGCGCTATACTGTATAAAATGTATGGTCATTATGGAAGCTTCTCTCAAGCACGTGGGAACAATTTCTCAGCCATATTCTTTGACACGTGGATAAAATGGGGTCCCCTGAGTTTCAAACACCGCAGCCTAATTGTGCTTTTTAACTTCATATAAATGCTAATTCCACAATCCTTAGTTTGGCCATGCAAACTGCATACATATGGACTCCAAAGCGAAGGACATGGAAGAGAAGGATGCCGGAGAAGTTCGATACCGGGGTGTGCGGAAGCGGCCATGGGGCAAGTACGCAGCAGAGATTCGCGACTCAAATAGGCACGGCGCACGTGTTTGGCTTGGGACTTTTAACACGGCTGAAGAGGCAGCTAGAGCTTATGATAGAGCGGCTTATGCTATGAGGGGTGGCTTAGCCATTTTGAACTTTCCTAATGAGTACCCTTCGGCATGTGGTGGCTCTTCATCTTCATCGGCATCGGCTAATTTTTCATCTTCTTCGTCATCAATGCCTATGCAGGGGCGAGCTTGTGGTGGGCAAGATGAAGTTCTTGAGTTAGAGTACTTGGATGATAAGTTGCTAGAGGAGCTGCTAGATTGTGATCATCAAAAGAAGAACAAGAAATAGTGAGATTAATAAGCATCTCTTCTTTGGCTTAATAAGAAGTTATACCCACATCAATCTCAATGATGCTTCTTATCTTTTTGGTCGATATAAGTAGATTCTGATCATCACCTTTTTCATGCGTTTAGTTGTCAATGAAGAATCTAAAAAAAGTATAGTGTGGTAAGCTTGCTTTTCAAGATATGGTGATTTTCCTTCTACGTACGAAAGTATATCATCTTCTTCCGGCTAGGGCTTGTTGTAATTGGATCTCTGGTATAAATAAATTTGCCTCGTTTTGTCAATGTTCTTGCACGACATAAATTTATACTGACATGACTAGTAATTAGCACGAATAATATGTACACACAAAAGTCAGTGAACAACCTAATCTGCTCCTTAATTTGCCTCATTTAATCGCAGACCCAAGCTAAGCAAGACATGAAAAAAGTACGCTGATGTACTTTTATTTCGGACATTTGATAATGTACATTAGTTAAATGTATCTCTAGGTATGGAACTCAGATCTTCCTGTTAGCAGTTGCACTAGTATATGCATGTTATAATTGTGGATGCAAATTTCTTTCTCCTTGATCTTGGACAAAATTGCACCTACAAAACAACTAACACCTTTGGTCAAGGCCAAGAGCCTCACACGCCCACGATGAATGGGGGGGGGGGCAGAATTTGGCTGAAGAACCTCCAATGCCAAAGTTAGAATTTGGAGAGAAAGTGTTTGAGAATTTTAGAGAATTTTAGCAAGAGAATTGGAAGTTCTTTTTGGGAGAGAATGGTGAGCTATATATAGGGATATGGCCGGCCCTATTAGGAGAATAGGGACCGGCCATTTAGGTATTTTTTGGGTGTAAATTGTGGTTATTTAGCCATTAATAGATTAATTAGGTAATAAATCTATTAATTGACTAATTAACATATTTTAAAAGAAATTATTTGGGGAGTTATGGAATGATTAAGATAATTAGCTAAAAAAGGGAAAATGAGGTAAAAAAAAATATATGGAATGAGATAGGTTTTGAATCGTTACCTAGCTTGGGCACTTTTGACTTAGTTGAGGGATAATTGCCCACTGCTCGTGCATAGGAATCCCGGTATGCCTCAAGGGTATTTTTGTCCTCTTTTATCCAAAAATCCCCTTTGTGATTATTTTTGGCTCTACAAATGCCCCCACACCTGTTGGGTTGCTCATAGAAAAAGGGCAACAGCTGTAGGGATTTTCTTGCTTTAGGAAACTTAGGACTGCTTCCTATTTTGATGTAGATTCCCTCTTCAATAAGAAATTAGATCCTTCTAGGAAAGGGGAATAAATTTCTCTCAAAGCCTATTTAAGTTGACCTTAAGTGGGTTATTAAATCAACTTTGGAGATCAATTTATTTTACGCTACAAAAGAGAGAGAGCTAGAGGATATTTGTTCCCCCTTCCCTAGCAATCTTCTACATTTGCCTGTGTAAGGGACCGTCTTTCGTTGCTTTCTTCGTCTTCTCCGCGCCGCACCGAGGTAAGAAAAATTTAATTTTTCTTGTCTTCTACTTGGATAGTGCGGTCGTGGGGTAGTCGTCGACGTGGTGCGGCAAGTCGACTGGTAGGGGGCAAAAGTCGGCTCGGCATAGGCTGACGAGGTGTTATGGTAGGGACCACTGCTCAGGCTGCTTGGCTTGGCTAGAGCCAAATATAGCTTATGCGGCTGAGGCCGTGGATTGAGGCGCTAGGGCGCAATGCTAGGGCACAATGCTAGGAGTCGCATAGCTCATGTCTTCTGGCTTTTTGGACCTGACGGGGGCCAGGTCGACGATTGAGAGAGATGAGGAGGTCGAGGGCCTCATGAGCTGCTGGAATGCTGGGCATGCAGGCCTCCTGCTTGATGGTCTGAGAGAAAAAATGAGGAAAAAGCCAGTATGGGTTGAGTTCCCTTGCTGAGTACCTTGAATAGCGTTGACTGCTTAGTTCTCTTCATCGAGAGCTTTTGGCTCGTCTGATTGCCATCATGGAGCCTACTGTGAATGAAGGTGGAAATAAGAGATCTTCCTCGTCTACTTAAAAGATGCTGGTTAAGAAAAAACGAAAGACTTCCTCCGCTGCTCGTGAGAGTCCACCTGCTATCGAGAGGCTTGTGATTGACATGACTTCTTCCAATGGGAAGAAAAATGAGGCTACTAGATCTGAGCCTGTGGTGCCTGCTATGTCGAGAATGGTTAATTTGATTATTGATCGTATTGCTCAATGTAGAGGTCTTGTCATGCCCCTAGTGCTGAAGTCTGTGCCAAGACATTCGTTGGGAGCTAAGTGTGGTTCTCATTCGGAAAGGCTTGCTATTATGAAGAACGATAAGATGGACTCTACTGCTAAAGTGGCACTAAGGTCCACTCCCTCTGCTACTGAGACTGATTCGCCTGTTGGGAAGGAGGAGACTGCTCGCGTGGGCAGTTATGAGAAATCCACTAAGCCTGCTTCTAGGGAGACTGCCGAGATTTGTGTGCTCTTGAAACTAGATCCGCTTGAAGACATGGACGCTTGTGCCAAGTTTGTTGATGGCGTTAAAAAGGTTTGTTTGCCCAAGTTCCTTTATGAAGCATACAACCCAATATAGAATGATTGATTTACTTGCTATGATGCATATATAGCAAGGCTACAAATAGAGCTGGCAATTTCTTACATGACTCGTTAACACGACACGAAAATAATGGGTTTCGGGTCAACACGATAACTAATCGGATCATTATCGGGTCACACGATAATAACTCGTTAATAACGGGTCCTTAACAGGTTTACACGAGAGTGACACGCGGGTAATCCGTTTCGACACGATAAGAAAAATGCTATTTTGATGATTCTAATTTTTTAAACTACTAAAAAAAACTTACTATAAAATGCAATAGATATAATGAATATGAATATTGTTTATTAATCATTATTCTATTATTATTCTATATAAATTTTAAAATTTAAGTTTTATTTGTTTATTTATTTTGATAGTATATTATAGGCAAAGATTGAGAATAAAAATCATAAAACACATTAAAAATAAAAATATCAAGTAATATAAAAATACCAAACACATAAAAAAATTATAATAATTAATTTCCCGCCTAATATTTCAAGAGTTTCATCCATTTCCCGCCTAATGTTTGGGAAATTTTGCAGCCTATATCTATCCATTTCCCGCCTAATATTTAACCCAAAGAAACTCTAAGTGTTAGTTAATGTATCGTTTTGATGGGATACGCATCCTATGAAACAAATTTCAATGATCCAACCGTCAAACTTGTTTATATATGCTTCGAGGTCGCATACGCCAAAATTTGCAAAAAAAAAAAAAAAAAAAAAAAAAACATTCAGAGATCAAGAAAACGAAAAATCACGATTTAAAGGTTGTTTTAACTCTGATTTTGATGATTTTTTACTGCAATAATCCTTGACCCTATATGAATACAATGAATGAATTCGATCTTTAATTTAAAATATTTACATTGGTGGATACCACAAAACCTTATGTTATACTTGATAAAAGTATAAATAAACTCTCAAGTATTAGTGAATCTATCATTTTGATGGGATACGCATCCTATGAAACTAATTTCAACGATCCAAACGTCAAACTTGTTTATATATGCTTCAAGATCGCATACACCAAAAATTGCAAAAAATAAACATTCAAAGATCAAGTAATGAGACAAAACTTTTTTACGGTTATAAACGAAAAATCACGATTTAACGGTTATTTTAACTCCGATTTTGATGATTTTTTACAGCTACACTCCTTGACCCTATATGCATACAATGAATGAATTCGATCTTCAATTTAAAATATTTACAGTAGTGGATACCACAAAATCTTATGTTATACTTAATGAAAGTATAAATAAACTCTCAAGTGTTAGTAAATCTATTGTTTTGATGGGAGACGCATCCTACGAAACTAATTTCAACGATCCAACCGTCAAACTTGTTTATATATGCTTCGAGATCTTACACCAAAAATTGCAAAAAAAAAAAAAAAAAACATTTAGAGATTAAGTAACGAGACAAAACTTTTCAACGGTTATAAACGAAAAATCACGATTTAACAGTTATTTTAACTCTGATTTTGATGATTTTTCACAGCTACACTCCTTGACCCTATATGAATACAATGAATGAATTCGATCTTCAATTTAAAATATTTACACTAGTGGATACCACAAAATCTTATGTTATACTTGATGAAAATATAAATAAACTCTTTAAATGTTAGTGAATCTATCGTTTTGATGGGATACACATCCTACGAAACTAATGTCAATGATCCAACCGTCAAACTTGTTTATATATGCTTCGAGATCGCATATGCCAAAAATTGAAAAAAACAAACATTCAGAGATCAAGTAATGAGACAAAAATTTTCGACGGTTATAAATAAAAAATCACGATTTAACGGTTATTTTAACTCTGATTTTGATGATTTTTTACAGCTACACTCCTTGACCCTATATGAATACAATAAATGAATTCGATCTTCAATTTAAAATATTTACACTAGTGGATACCACAAAATCTTATGTTATACTTGATGAAAGTATAAATAAACTCTTAAGTGTTAGTGAATCTATCGTTTTGATGGGATACGCATCCTACGAAACTAATTTCAACGATCCAACCGTCAAACTTGTTTATATATGCTTCGAGATCACATACGCCAAAAATTAAAAAAAAAAACATTCAGAGATCAAGTAACGAGACAAAACTTTTCGACGGTTATAAACGAAAAATCACGATTTAACGGTTGTTTTAACTCTGTTTTTGATGATTTTTTTTATAGCTATACTCCTTGACCCTATATGAATACAATGAATGAATTCGATCTTCAATTTAAACTATTTACATTGGTGGATACCATAAAATCTTATGTTATACTTGATAAAAGTATAAATAAACTTTCAAGTGTTAATGAATCTATCATTTTGATGGGATACGCATCCTACGAAACTAATTTCAACGATCCAACTGTCAAACTTGTTTATATATGCTTCGAGATCGTGTACACCAAAAATTGCAAAAAATAAACATTCAGAGATGAAGTAATGAGACAAAACTTTTTGACAGTTATAAACGAAAAGTCATGATTTAACGATTATTTTAACTCCGATTTTGATGATTTTTTACAGCTACACTCCTTGACCTTATATGAATACAATGAATGAATTCGATCTTCAATTTAAAATATTTACACTAGTGGATATCACAAAATCTTATGTTATACTTAATGAAAGTATAAATAAACTCTTTAGTGTTAGTGAATCTATCGTTTTGATGTGATACACATCCTACGAAACTAATTTCAACGATCCAATCGTCAAACTTGTTTATATATACTTCGAGATCGCATACGCCAAAAATTGCAAAAAACAAACATTTAGAGATCAAGTAACTAGACAAAACTTTTCAACGGTTATAAACGAAAAATCACGATTTAACAGTTATTTTAACTCTGATTTTGATGATTTTTTACAACTACACTCCTTGACCCTATATGAATACAATGAATGAATTCGATCTTCAATTTAAAATATTTACACTAGTGGATACCACAAAATCTTATGTTATACTTGATGAAAATATAAATAAACTCTTAAGTGTTAGTGAATCTATCGTTTTGATGGGATACGCATCCTACGAAACTAATGTCATTGATCCAACCGTCAAACTTGTTTATATATGCTTCGAGATCGCATACACCAAAAATTGAAAAAAACAAACATTTAGAGATCAAGTAATGAGACAAAACTTTTCGACGGTTATAAATGAAAAATCACGATTTAACAGTTATTTTAACTCTGATTTTGATGATTTTTTACAGCTACACTCCTTGACCCTATATGAATACAATGAATGAATTTGATCTTCAATTTAAAATATTTACACTAGTGGATACCACAAAATCTTATGTTATCTTGATGAAAGTATAAATAAACTCTTAAGTGTTAGTAAATCTATTGTTTTGATGGGATACGCATCCTACGAAATTAATTTTAACGATCCAACCGTCAAACTTGTTTATATATGCTTCGAGATCGCATATGCTTAGAATTGCAAAAAACAAACATTCAGAGATCAAGTAACGAGACAAAACTTTTCGACGGTTATAAACGAAAAATCACGATTTAACGGTTATTTTAACTCCGATTTTGATGATTTTTTATAGCTACACTCCTTGACCCTATATGAATACAATGAAAGAATTCGATCTTCAATTTAAAATATTTACACTAGTGAATACCCACAAAATCTTATGTTATACTTGATGAAAGTATAAATAAACTCTTAAGTGTTAGTGAATCTATCGTTTTGATGGGATACGCATCCTACGAAACTAATTTCAACGATCCAACCGTCAAACTTATTTATATATGCTTCGAGATCGCATACGCCAAAAATTGCAAAAAATAAACATTTAGAGTTCAAGTAACGAGACAAAACTTTTCAACGGCTATAAACAAAAAATCATGATTTAACGGTTATTTGAACTCTGATTTTGATGATTTTTTTATAGCTACACTCCTTGACCCTATATGAATACAATGAATGAATTCGATCTTCAATTTAAAATATTTACACTAGTGGATACCACAAAATCTTATGTTATACTTAATGAAAGTATACATAAACTCTAAATGTTAGTTAATGTATCGTTTTGATGGGATACACATCGTTTTGATGGGATATGCATGATTTTTTGCCAGAACAAAAGAGTTTGCTAGAGTTAGATCTTCTTTCATGACCAATTCTCCAAATAGTAGTTGGTCTACTAGAAGTCCTTTTTGGAAGGTTGCTCTAGCTATCAAGTCGTTGCATCCGACTATCCTTACCTTCTCTGTTTTGAACCTCTTCATATAGTCACGAAGCGACTTTTTTGGGTTCTTCTTGATGTTGAACAAGTGGTTGGACTTTTTCTTGATCGAGTGATAGGATGAATATTCTTTGGTGAAAACCAAAGAAAGTTTTTCAAAACTCCAAATAGATTGTGGCGGCAAGGTGTAGAACCAATCTTGCTCCTTGCCTTGTAGAGTGGTGGCGAATACCTTGCACATAAGATCGTCGTTGTTTCGATAGAGGAGCATTGCATTTTGGTAGTGCTTTAGGTGTCTCTGGGTCTTCATCCCCTTTGAAAGATGTGCAATGTGGCATGCTAAACTCGCGTGGAGGCTCTGCCTGCTCGATCTCGTCCGCGAAGGATGACCTGCTTATGTTGGTCATATCCCGTTGTAGAGCCTCGTCGGCCACTTCGTTGCGTTGGAAATCACGTGATCGCTTGTTTAGTAACCTCTCTACTTCTTCCTAAATTTGCCTTTGTTGGTGTAGCGGAGCTCTTGGCTGCCCCCAGTCTTGACCTACTGGTGTAGGCTGCTCTTCTAAGTGCTCGACTCATTTATGCCGCGGCAGCAATGCATGTGGTGGATTCCTAGCAGGCAGGGGATTTCGCAGGCTGTTGGTTGAACTTGAGCCGGATTGAGTGACTGCTTCTTTCTGCCCGTCATGCTGCCTACTTCAATGTGATATGGAGGATGCTCCTTGCGGGCTAGCCGCGAATGTATGTTCATCCGTGGGCCTAGTCAAGAGTACATGCTCCTCCACACGCTAAGACGGGAGTATACGCTATCTCAGGGGCCCAATCAGAAGTATACTCTTCCCAAACGCTAGGTTCGTGGCTGGTCGAGTGGCTGCATGTCGGAACGCTGCTGGAAAGGTTCTTCGTCTGCCCTTGTCATTCTTCAGGACACCTCGTTTGGAATACGTTGCATCTTGGTGTGCTACAAGAGCTGATTCACCAAGGTCGTTTGCTATGCTAGGGCGCTCGTCAACTCTATGACTTGTTGAGACAAGTGTTGTTCGTCATTTGGATTGGAAGAGCTTGGACGAAATGTTTCTCCTTAAGCACTGGAAGTGTGGTAGACTCTGGTGCAATATTTAAGCTGGGAAATGTCAAATCCACAGAAAAATATAGTGAAAATGCTCCTAGTTTGATCATTGGTCCAAAAATTTGGAGTCAAGATAGTTGAACTAGTTTTGGACCGATTTGGGCTGTTTGGAAAGCCACGGGAGCAGACTGGGCTGCAGTAGCAGGCTGGGCCACGAGAGCAAGATGGGCCACGAGAGCAGGGCAGGCTGCTCAGTGGGAGCAGGTTGGGTCACGGGAGTGGGCTCCTCAGCGTGTGTCACATGTGGGTGTGAGGCTAGGGCTCAGCTTGGCAACGCGTTGGGCTTAGAGTGACATGGTTTGGGTCATGGCCTTGGTGCCATGAGCTTTGGATGGCATGGCTTGGGCTTGCTTTGGTAGCACGACTTGGGCCGTGGTAGTGGTGCCATGGACCTCCCCGCGGGTCGCCACCGTGGTGGTTCCCATGGTCGAACCTTGTGGTGGTGGTGCCGCTCCCCCTAGGTCATATTTAGTCTCGTGGATCGCTGTGGTCCCATTTCTTGAATATTGGAATTTTCACTCATGGAGTTTTCTAAATTTCTAGCCATTGTATTTCTCTTTTTTGTTTTATCAAAGAATCTTTGCAAATAAAAAATTCTAATAATAAGAACGTACGAAAAATACAAGTGGACTAGAAAATAGAGAAAAAACCTTTTTATGCGAGAGTCTTCTATGAGTGTGAATTTCAACTTTCAATGAAAGCACCAATTTGTGGATGCAAATTTCTTCCTCCTTGATCTTGGACAAAATTGCACCTACAAAACAATTAACACCTTTGGTCAAGGCCAAGAGCCTTACGCGCCCACGATAAATGGGGGGGCTTTGGCCGAAGAACCTTTAATGCCAAAGTTAGAATTTAGAGAGAAAGTGTTTGAGAATTTTAGAGAATTTAAGCAAGAGAATTGGAAATCCTTTTTGGGAGAGAATGGTGAGCTATATATAGGGATATGGCTGGCCCTATTAGGAGAATAGGGACCGGCCATTTAGGTATTTTTGGGGTGTAAATTGTGGTTATTTAGCCATTAATAGATTAATTAGGTAATAAATCTATTAATTGACTAATTAACATATTTTGAAAGAAATTATTTGGGGAGTTATGGAATGATTAAGATAATTAGCTAATTGATTAGCTAAAAAAGGGAAAATGAGGTAAAAAAAATATATGGAATGAGATAGGTTTTGAATCGTTACCTACCTTGGGCACTTCTGACTTGGTTGAGGGATGATTGCTCGCTGCTCGTGCATAGGAATCCTGGTATGCCTCAAGGGTATTTTTGTCCTCTTATATCCAAAAATCCACGTATCGCTTTGTGATTATTTTTGGCTCCACAATAATGTTATCTACATGCCAAACTGACACAACCTGATCCAGAATATCTGCTTGGACACAGAATCGAGATGTGTTGGCCAATACTTAAAAAGTAATGAAGCCTATAAAATGATGGTGATGTGGAAAATGCAAATTAATTTGAACCTTAAAATCATACGCTATTTACAAGCAACTCAATTAGGTGACGATTAAAAGCCGTTAACCCATGTCTTGAATTGGGGGTGTACTTTTCAATTTGTGTTGTGGACTCCATAGGGAAGGTCCAATAATTACAATCTAGTTCCCTTGAAAAGATTAATACGGAAGGTACACCTATCTGCTAGCAACAATGGGCCTTGGAAACTACGCGTTTTGCAATGTGATGCACCATTTTAATCTCCTAATAATTATATGGAAAGTGTACCCTTAATATTGTCTAGTAGTCTTTAATATGGTGAAAGAAATGAGTTGTTAATAACAAACTAGAAGAATAATTTGCAAAGCATGTACAAATGTAAGGGAACAAATGCACGTAAAAGAAGTGAATAATGACTGTTTTGAAGTGCTAACAATAATTTTTAAGCTAAGTTTGATAGAAATTTGCTAATGATAAAGTAAGGAACATGTATTTGTAGTACTTATATAGACTGCATTGCAAATTCCTCCTAATCACTAGCGAGCAAGTGTGGACAATGGATGCTATTGACCTAACGATCTCATATTTTCACTTACTAATTATTAGCTTTGACCACAAGCATACTATAAAAAATAGAAGAATTGAAGTTTAATTAATATTCTCTTGTGAATAATTATGGTTTGCATCAAATATTGCAGTGCACTAAGACGAAGACAGATGTATATGTAAAAGGATAATGCTAGTAACCAATTTTTTAGATCAAATTTGTAAATCGTGCGATGTATTATTAATAGGCTAAATCGCCAAACGATTGAGCTACAAAGTTTTGAAAATTGCCCAAACTTCTGGCCAAGAGCTCCGGGGTACTTAACAGAGTTTTTAACAGAATGATCAAAATGATGGATGATGGACAATCTTAGGGACCACTTCTATTGATTTGAAATCTTAAGGACTAAAGTGATGTGTTATGCAAATCTCATGGACCATTTTGACTATTTAGCCTTATCAATATGAAATAAGCACATTAATTAATACTTAAATAATAATTCAATTATCAATAACCAAATTATATGGTTTACAAAATGTAGTTCAAAGTCATGCACATATTTTGCTAAGAGAAAAGAGTGCACCGCTAGAAACTTTTGCTTAGTATACATTTTAATGAGAACTTATTACTCATGCCCCTATAGAGTTAAAGCCTGGCTCTGCCAACGCTCTTAATCTACATTTTATGAATCATTTCTTACTAACTTTAACTCAGTCATTTAAAACTTACAAGTCCTTCACCTAAACATAGCTTAAAAGAAAATTTATTTTTTAAAATTCCCGATTACAGTGATAAAGAAGGAAAAGAGAGAAACGCTAAAAGGACTTTGTCCCACGGCGTTGATCATCCTTGACCTTCAGGGGCATTTTTTTTCCCTTTGAATTTGTGGCTGAGATGGGTATCCCCTCTTCCACAATTAGGTGAAGACCAGGCGGGCTAGAAACCCCAACGGGAAACCTTTCACCGCGTCACACGATTCTTTCGCCCACACATATTTTCCATATTTAAACAGTTTTGTTTTTCTTTTGCCTTGAAAAATATGCATGTGATGAGTTGGGGAAGAACATATAGGTAGAATTCTTTGTAAAAAGTATTTATCAAATACAGAACACATAAACCGTTGTGAATGTTAATTCAGATGACGTAGCCACCGCCACTTTCATTTTGAAATGCAGTCTGACCCATAACAATTCGTGTTCTGGGCTGAATGTGGCCAACCTATTTTCGCTGCATAATTTTTGGTTTCCTTAGCCAAATTAAACTGGCCTGTTTCTATGCATATTTTATTCTGTCGCAAGCAAACGAATAAGCCTACATTTGATAAGGAAACGTAGCAAAAATACAAGAGTTGAGCAGAGCTACAGCATGTTGCTCCATGTATGAGCGCGAACAGAATCCTCTTCAGAGTGAGACAGTGTGTTTTGGTTCAAGATCATGAGGATTTTCAAGTTTCAAACCCGAGTTTATAATTTGAAACCTCTTCGTTTTAGGGATCAAAGTTCCAGCTTGTCAGTATTAAACGTTGACAAAATGTTGCATGCTTCATGTTGAATTTTGTTAGGGCACGTTGGGTGAAATCATTGTATTGATTTTTTTTTTTTCCATTTTTTATGTTGGGTCAACAGGGGAAACCTAATAATCAAATGACTTTTGGCCTTTGCCATTCATGAGATGCCAGGCAGCAAGCAACCATGGTATGTATGAATGGATTTTTCCCCCCAATCATATTCTCTACTCTTAAATACAAAATAAGGGTTTGATTTGAGTGGGGTTGGCTATTGGCCTTTTGTGTGGATGATGGCAGTGAAGCTTCCACTGCAGCAGAAAAAATGGAAGACTAGCAAACAGAAAACTAACAAACGGAACAATTAAAAATTAAAACTGAAAACTCATTAGGTTATTTTAGTTGGCCATTTTGGTATGACTGATTTAGATTGGATTTTGTCCTAACCATTCAATAAAGTTATTACATGATTTTTTTATTAATATTCAAAGATTTAAGACTCTTACATTAGTTTTTGTTATATGGAATAAATTAAAAGAGGATGAAGATACAAAAATAAACAGGAGTGAATGAGAAAAAAAGTTAGTGAAAGATCAGTTCGGGTATCTTTACTTCTCCTCTTAATGCAACCCTCTTCAAACTTTCTACCCGGTCAGAGTGCTCTCTGTAAGCACTCTAAAAATTAAGAGAATAAGTGAATGGCTATTACCTTGTCCATGTGGACTTAAGGAGAACTCACTTCTTGGTTTGGCTGGACTTAGGGAATGGCCTATTAGCATTTTACATGGGCTATGAGTATTGGTCTATGTACGTATAGGGTTGGACTATTATGGCAAAATTGGTGGGTTTAGGCAACCAGTAAATCCTAGGAGTGAGTCTTAGTAGATGGTAGCTGAATTTATGATCTAAGATCAATTCCAAAAGGTACATCTTTCTCACAGATTGTGAACAGAGCGCTAGTTTAGATCAACTTTTACTTGTCATCCAAGTAATGATCAAGTTCCGTGGAACAATGGAACTGAATTTGGTGGAATGTTCCAAACTCTGACCACTCACTTGTATGTTGTATTGTATACACTACACATATCTCAAATGGAGTTAAGGAAGAAGAAGAAAAACGGTATGAGGTGTAGAGTAAGCTTAATAAAGCGTGAGAGCTGTAATCAAATTATGGCTTGGGATAAAACAAACTGTACTAGTAGAAAAGAGTTTCTTTAAATAACCTGGGCAACCTTTGTATGAAGTATGCCCCTCTGTTGTTTGTCCCCCTGTACAAATAATAACAACGGCCAACCTAATCATGTGTAAACAAGAAACATATAATACTAGCTAACAACTAGGAAACTAAAAAATCTTTTGGTAGATCTAGGTTACAACAAAATACTAACAACTAGGAAAGTTAAACACTATAAGGAACTAGATGACTTGCTATCACTACCAGATGAGGTGTGAATAACAATTTTCTCCCCCTCCATCCGACCACCTTTCTTCATCCCTCATTAAACCAAATATACACTTTCTTTATATTTTTAATCAAAAAAATAGAAAACTTAAAACCAAAAACGAAATAAATATCATATCAGCACCTGCACTTGGTCACTCAATTTGTAAGTGTAGTATTTTTGGTTAGACGTAGTGGACTTCAACAAACCCTAAAGAAAGCAAATCTCAGAGAGATATGGAAAGGGAATTTTTATGGGGATAGGATGATACTCTTTTTTCAGGTACACTATATACGACCTACGATACTCGATAGTCTTCTTTACAATGGTTTCTTTCATGCTAAGTATATAACAAATGCATATCCATCATTTTCAATCGTGACCATTTGTAGCCTGGGTTTGAGCTGCATTATTAATTCTTCGAATTTGTTCTCATGCTGAGCAACTCTTTTTTTCCTTTGAAGTTGGTTTTACCAGTACTATAGTACTTGTGCTTGGTACAACTCCAAGGACAATTTCTTTCAGTTGTCGTATCAGCTGTGATATTCTTTCGACTTTCTGCTCAAATTGCGATTCCAAATATATTTGTTCTAGCTTCATCTTAAATATTACGATAAGACTTTCATTAAAACAAAGATTCTGTGCTTATGTTATCAGCTTGAAAACAATGTTCTACTTTCTTTTGTTGCGTGTGAGTGTCGTCGGACATTCTACAATGTAGTATGTTCTTTTGTAGTGCCTGAATTGTCATTTCCGTAATCTGCCTTTCACAAAGGAGACCACCAAATTAAAATCTAGATTGTGGTCGGAAATTCTGCTTTTCGTTAGGGTTTGAAGATTGAGATTATTTTTCGTACTTTTCAAGCACCTCTTGAACTTTTCTAGAGAAATGCAAAGAACAAAAAAAAAATTCTTTATTTTTTTGTCAAAACAAAATAACAATGGTATACGGTGGCGAAACTTTGAAATTTCATATTGACTTGTAGGAGACAAAAGGAGAGTCGCTATTACTGGAGTACAATAAGAAAATATGACTCGAGTGCAAAACATCAGATGTATAAACAACTACTTTTAATTACTTGAGTTACAAAATTTATTAATACCAGCTTATGTATTTTTTTCTATGTGTAAATTGAGTATTTCAAAATGTTTTTTTCCATACTCAAATCAACATTTAACAAATGATTAACATGATAAACGAGATTATGTGTCCTAGATTAAAAATCATGTAGTCATAATTTTTAAAGCACATATCCAATGGCTGAGAATGAATTCCAAATTAATGGGAGGAGGGACTTTGCATGAGTTTATAAGTAAGTTGGGCCATTCGCTATGTTGCCAATCAATTTTATTGTGGAACCTCAACTTTCTTTATAGTATTAGAGCAAGTTGTCTCACGTGTGAAGTCCAACGGCCACATGTGCTCCACGTCATCCAATTCGTGTTATCCACATGTTTGGAGCGGCGTGAGAATGTGTGAAGGTAAAAGAGTCCCACATCGGTGAAAGACATTGCAAGGGCTTATAAGAGGTTGGAGTACTCCCCATATTGCCAATTGGTATTATGGTGGAACCTCAACTTTCTTTACGGTATCAAAGCAGGTTGTCTAACGTGTGAAGCCCAATGACAGCATGTGCTCCACAGCACCGTTTGTGTTGTCCACGCATTAGGTTTGAAAGTTCTCCACGCTTAAGGGTGCATTTTGAGAATGAATTCCGCATTAATGGGAGGAGGGACCTCGCATAGGCATATAGTAAGTTGGGATACTCCCTGTATTGCCAATCAGTTTTATGGTGGAACCTCAACTTTCTTTATGGTGGCTCATGTGTGCAAATTCGACATACATGAGGGTGCGTATGAGGATATGAAGGTAAAAGAGTCACACATCGGTGAAAAGGAGAAACCTTGCAAATGTTTGTAAGAGATTGATTACTTTCCATAGGGTTGGAATAAAATACCGAAAAAACCGAAACCGGAAACTGACCAAAATCAAACCGAACTGACAATATCGAAAATTCAATACTCGAAACCGAATCGAAACGTTCGACGAGATTCTGTATGAATTTGTGTTTATTTGGTAAGACCAAACTAAATCAAAAATATATAATATTAATTTTTAGTATATAATAGTAATTAATAGCCGTCGGATTTGGCTGAGATTTAATCTCAACTATTCAATCAAAATTAACCTCGTTCTGTCTCTCTCTTTTGACTCCTCCATCTAACCTTGAATCTCAAATCTCCGATCGCTCCTCCTCCCTGATCTCTTTCTCTCTCTTCTCTCTCTCCTCCACAAATACAGTGGGTTCTTTCTTTCCATTGCAGAAAACCCTCGATCATCATCTCACTTTCTCTTTCTAGAAACCAAGGAAAACCCTTGGGGCTAAAACCACAGAAACTAGAGGGCAAAACCAATAGAAGAGACTAGAGGACGTGTGTTAAAAATGGATCCCACATTGATGGGAGGATGAACCTTCCATGGGCTTATAAGTAAGTTGGGATACTCCCCATAATGCCAATTTTTTTTTTTTTTTAACAAACGATATTATCGATACTAAAGTGGAGGATAGTGTCCATAAAAAATGCTGAATTTTAGGAGGTGTCCATAAAAAGTTTTTGAACATAGAAGGTATTTGACCACACATTGGTGCCAAACTAATCCCCTTATCATGTAGTCTTAGTACCACATGAAGTGGTAATGTACTTTTGATGCCCGAGTCAAATTGTACATCAAAAGACAGTCAATGTTCCTAAAGAATGTACTTTTTATAAGAATAGTAGGAACTTGATCGCCAGTCTATATTTGGGACAGTTTCATATTCTGACTTTTTTTTAATATCTTTTTATGATCAAGTGGTTTATTAATATCTTTCTAATACTGGAAGAGATTTGAATTTTGAATGTTCGTCACCGACTTAACCATAGAAATATTCAGTGAGGAGTAAGGTCTACCAAGCTAATGATGGAACACGTAATGATCATCAATAAACAATTATGTAATGTTAAGTGATTACTAAAATATCAAACCTTTTACCACAAATGATAGAAGATTTGCTAAAGTATGGCTAAATAACAGATAACTATATATAGAAGGGAAACGTGCTCAACAAAGACATCCAAAAACAAAAACAAAACCACAACTCAATTTCACTTTCATTTATTCTTCTCCTCTTCATAATCAAGGAGGTCTTCCAACACCTTGTTATCCAAGTACTCAATCTCAAACACTTGCCTAGATCCCTGTCCGGCAGATGAACTTCCACCCGGTGCAGCAGCAGAAGATGATGAAGTGGAAGAAGAAGAAGAAGAAAGTGCCGAGAATCTAGGAGGATAAGGATGAGAGCCCATAACTTGAGCATAATATTCATTCGGAAAATTTAGTGTGGCAAGATGACCCCTTAAATTAAAGGCAGCCTTATCATAAGCCCTTGCAGCTTCCTCAGCGGTGTCAAATGTACCAAGCCACAGACGAGCACCCTGCTTAGAAGGGTCTCTTATCTCAGAAGCAAACTTCCCCCACGGCCTTCTTCGGACCCCACGGTAACGTACTTCTTCGCTTCCCTTCTCTTCCTTTCCTTGCTTCTCTTGATCCTTTCCTCTGCGAGGGTTTTCCATATTTTCTAGCTTGATTTAACGTACCTTTTCTTTTTGGTCTCAAATTGGTGGCATTGTATGTGTCCCGTTTAGGTATTTATAGGTACTATAAATGGGGTCATATGACATTTGGTACTGTTGTATTTGCGAGTCCACATGAACGTGGATTGACCAAGCATAATCGACGTTTGTAAATCTCTTTTCTTGGATAGGGTTAATAATGGCAGTGTAAAAATTCTATTCTTCAACTCCTTCTATGATGAATTTCAAAAAGGGTTTCTAAATCTCTTTTCTTGGATAGGCATTTTTTTCTTTCAGATGGGGTTCTAGCTTTTCGTGTTCATATTATGTGAGAATAATAACTTATATATGTTGGTTGTTAATACTTTTTTTCACCGGACTAATGAACTACTATATATTGTCAATTTACACAGAATAGTGGGGATTGATTCCCAAATCGCAAAGATTGAAGGAATTGGACCAACAGAATATGAATGCGTAAGTCATTTCATCCTAATGATTAAGAATGTTGCAAGAGTAATATTATTTATTCACACAATATTCACACACGTTGACATACTCATTAATACTGATGAACCTCACGTACAATGGTAGAGCCTAAAATTTAATAGTGAGAATGTGAGGACAAAGTTTTACATCGGTGAGAGACCAAACCATGCAAGGGCTTATAAGAGGTTGGGTTACTTCCAATATTGCCAATTAGATTGTGGTGGAACCTCAACTTTCTTCATGGTAATAGAGCAAATTGGCTCACTTGTGAAGCTTAAGGGCCACACGTGCTCCACGTCACCGTTTTTGTGTTGTCCATATGTTAGGCTTGAAAATTTGTCAAATGTGAGAGGGCGTGTGAGAATGTGAGGACAAAGTCCCACATCTTTGACAAACCAAACCATGCAAGGGCTTATAAGAGGTTGAACTACTCCCCAAATTGCCAATTAATTTTATGGTGGAACCTCAACCTTCTTCATTATCAAGTCTTTTAGAGCATCTCCAGTGGAGTCCTTATATAGGGACAACCACTGTATAAAATGAGTATTAAACAAATATAGGGACAAAATGAATCTCCAATGGATCGGAAAGTGAGTCCCTAAAGTATAGGGACTCGCTGGATACTTGTTGTATATGTACCCACATATAGAGACTCTGTAGGACTGAAATGGTGGACCCAATAGGACAATTTAAGTGGAAAAGCAGACGTGGTCCCAGTTACATGACATTGTCTTTTTTTCTTTCCTTTTCAACAGTTTAAAATGGAGGTCCATATTGATTCTTGCTTTTCAATTTTTTTTTTACCATTGAAAGATCAACGGTTCCAATTAAATAACTGTTTCAATTTAGGTTACTCTCTCATGTTGGTTTTCAAAGTCTTTTGTTTTCTCTTTTCATAACGCCCCAGTTGAAATATTAATATTTTCAAATTGGGTTACTCTTTCATTTTGTTCCCTCATCATTCCTATAAATACCAAATTATCTAACCAAAACTTACCACCCCTTCATCTCCTATACTTAGTTCACTCATTCTCAATTCACTCATTCTAGTTACTTTTTGTGAAGAAAAAAAATTAATGTCAGAATTTGACTTTTTTTTGGTTAAAATGTTCACAAAAATATTTTACAAGAACGTAATGTTAACATAAACAAAAAATGTGCACCTAATCAAATTATCATATAAAATTGTAAAAACCTCAAATTTAGGAATTCTACTATAAGGACTCTCTCAGTGGAGGCAATGTTCCTTTAAGGACACAAAGATTCCATTTAAGTTCTTAAATGAGTACTCAAAGATGGTGGTAAGAGTCGCTAAATAGGGACTCCCATTGAAAATTCTCTTTGCTATTTGTGTATAATAAAACCTCAACTTTCTTTATTATCAAGTCTATTTGTTATTTGTGTTCAGATCTAACTGGAATTTAACCATACAATATCGGTTGAAGGATAGGAAACAACAAAAAGAGCAAAGATATGGATAGTGGTTTTTCTTGTTTGGCAGAATTCCATGGGCAGCTATATATCGTTCCTTTGCAGTACCACCTTTACTTTATGCTTTGATAATGGAAAGGGTTTGGGTATTTGAGATTTTTCAGATCATACCAATCTATTTAGATTATTTTTTAACGGATAAGTTATATATGAACTTTTAATAAATCGCTTAACCGACATAGAAGTAACCAATGAAATTTGCAGACCACGTACACACACCATATATATATATATATAGAACGTGATCCCTCCAAGTTCTAATAATATTCGTAAATGATAATTAAAAGGTTGTTTACAATCCTTGTAAGTTATCGTACACTTCTTTTTTCTTGTATCAGTTTAAGTACTAATTAGGACGCATGATTAATGTTTTGTAAGTATGGATAACAGCTCCCAAAAATAACAGTGATGAAGAACAACCGACTTTCAGTATTCATAATCAATAAAAGGAATAAGAAACTGTCCTTCATTAATGCAAAAAATCTCTTCTTCTTAATTTTTTTTTTTTTGGAGGGAGGGGGAGGGAAGGCAAAAAATATTCTTTTGAAATCTTAGAAATCAAATAATTTACAATAGGTATACAAAACAGAAAAAAAAAAAAAAAAAAAAAAAAAGAAGAAGAAGAAGTTAAAATAGGGAATTGTTATTTGCATCTTTTTAAATAATTTACAGTAGAAAGTTTCTTTCGAGCTACCAATTCAAGAAGAGAAAAAAAAAATAATAAAAGAACCGGATAGAGATTCCTGAATCATGGTGGAATTCAATTCTCATTTTATTTGTCTTTCTTGTTTCTATTACGGCTGCTCTTTGTTTTTTGTTTTTGTGATCACTGATTGATTACGTCCTTAAAGCGGCGGACATAACCTACGAACCGTCCCCGCTCGGAAAGTGTATCCCTCAAGCTAGCTCCTCATTGCAAATGTGGTGTTTTGTTATTTATACTTTTAAATTTAATATTTGACATAATTTACATGTTATAATATGATCCAGCCCTTTCAATTATTACATCTTTGTTTCTAATTTTTTTAACTAAATCAACTATAAAAGAAGATTCCTTTAGAAAAAGTAGTGAACCATATACGTGAATGATCATATTATATGTTAGTATAACAAAACTGTTTACAGTCATGGTTGCTTCTCTTTAAAATATGATGAAAGGTGATAAATGTCAAATGTATCTGTCTATTTCTAAATTTTTTATGTCTAATTTTGAGGAAAATAATTATTCCGCTTGTGATGATTCTGTAATAAAAGAACAATTCGGCGAAAGGAAATAAAAAATGGCTTCAAGGGATGTTTTTCTTCTTTTGTTTTGTTATTTAACTTGCAGTTTTCAGGTTGGTGATGTCATGCATGCTAAGGTTGTGGTCTTGTAGACCACCCTTAATGTGATTATATATAAACATTTTTTGCCTGACTGACCACCCTTTGAGTACCATGGTTCAAAGCTGCACACGTTAGGCCATACGATACAACTGGGGAGTATGATGTGCTCAATGAGATCAATATTTTTGTTGTTTTTAAACTCCTAAGTGCACAAGCTTTAGAAAATGGTCTAATCGTCAAATCTAATCCTTTGACATTTCCCATGCTAAAGAAGTTCCTCACCAACTCCCAATCTAATATCAATTGAAAAAATTAAAAGAAAATAAAAATAAAAAAGCTCATAAAGAAATTGGCTTTGAAGAAAATTGGAAACTGTGAGGTGAGAATATATTAGAGAATGTATAACAAATGGCTTCAGTTTTGCAATTTTTTTTTTAAATAGCTAACTAATTAAATATATGCATGTTTGTGTGATAACTTAGCAAAGAGAGTAGAATCGTACTAGGGTTTCTTTGATCAGTGAAAATTAAGATGCGTACTCCTACATGATGAAAAAGCTATTTTCATATCATATGGCTTTATGGGCATCTAGGCCTTTATACAAAGAGACGCGGAAAAACCGTGTGAACCATATTCTTATGTAGCAAAAGCAGTTTAGGAACCTGAATCTCTCAAGTGAAGGTTAAGAGGATAAAATCAACCTTGATAATGGTAAGGTATCATAATATGAAGTTGCAAGTTGAGTTTGCATAGGATGCTCTCTCTATAATACATTTTCTGCTTGCATGGGGCCATCAATTATTGAAGAGATGCTTGTTTGTCATGTGAAAGTTGTACAGTGAACACACAAGTGGAGCTAGGTGACAAAATTTCAAGCCCAGGTCAAATTCCTAATTAAAATAAGTGTTTTACGTTATATATACAATAAAGCAAGCCATGTACGTTGGCATCATAATGGGAGGAGCGATATATATCTCAGGCCCAAATAGTTGACCTAGGTACATTTCTTAATGTTTAATGATGAGATGACACAAAATGAAATCATTATGCAAAAATGACTGATTTTCAAGTGAAAAAAAAAAAAGAAAAAAAGAAAATTAGGATATATACTAACCCTTTTAATATGGAGGTCAAACTGAATTTACATATTTGTTGAGATAGGTAAAATAACGGTATAATGGGTTTTTTTTTTTTTCGTGTTGTGACAAACATGTAATTAACTGAATTACATAACACACTATTTATAGAAAATTAACTCTAATTCTTAATAGGCAAAGAATCCAAATTCTTAACCTACAAGAAAACTCTAATATGTAAAATACCCTAAAAATATAAATAATATGATAAACCTAAAACACTAATGTTTTCCAACACTTTAGTTGCAAGAATTTATTCTTACTACGGGAGTAGTAATGTTCGCAAATGCAGTGATTGTGCAAGTTTTTTTCGTTGTAAAAGAAACCCTGCTGGCTCGAAGAGTAGTTCTGTTTCTCAGTTGTCAGGTTTCACACTTAATTTGGCCTTCATAGAGGTTTAGTAAATTCATTTGTGAATCCTTTTGTTTGTTAATTATCAAGCGTGATCGTTACCTTATGCCAACAAAAAGACATATTGTATTTAGAATAGATTAAATGCATATTGAATAATTGCACCACAAGTAATAAAACTTCTTTATAAAGGAACGTGCCAATGTTTGGCTCACGTTTGGTTCTTTTTAATGCCTTACCTATTAAGGACTTTAACTATTTCTCAATAGTAGACTAGAAAACAACTGATATAGGGTTAAATATAAACTGGTTATATTCAAGCACGTCACTTTAGTCATTCACAACATAAAGTTAAGACAATAAGCGATAAAAAAATACTAAATAATTGAAATTGATATTAATATTGTTGAATATCACTAGACAAACAAAGTACATACATACATAAACTTAGAACAATAGATAGAACTCTTATTAGATTAGATATGAGACTAGGTTTGGCAATTTCTGACATGACCCGTTAACCCGACATGACACGACACAAAATTAACAAGTTATTAGGCTGACACGATAATGAATCGGGGTAACCCGATAAGCACCTGTTAAGATAACGGGTTGGTCCGGGTATACACGTGGATGGTTATACACAATAAGCAAAATATTAATTTGTTAATTTTATACCCCTAAGAATACTATATATCATATATATATATATAATATAATATTATATACTATAATTATATATATATATTAAATTAAATTTGGAAAAAATGAGGTAATATATTTCTATATGGTATAGTATTATTGTTTTATTTCTTTTTATAATTATTTTTGTAAACTTCTCATAATTTGAATGGTTTATAATGTTTGGTTTTTCTATACTTAGTTTATGCGGAAGAGAGTTTTAATGTGAAAAACCTTACTAAAAACATTATCAACATAACTCTTGAAGGCAATAGATCAAGCCAAAGTTCCAATACAATTTCCCAATGGTGATCAATGAAAATTGAAGAATTTCGTAATAGGAATAACATCCAAGCTTTGAGTTTTATTGGCAAGGTTTTAACTTTTGAGAAAGGCTGCACAACTTTGAAAAGAAAAACTCATTCATTTTGCATACCCTTGTACATTTGATATTTTGTAGTAGACTAGTAGTGTATTGGTGCTTTTTTATTAAGATCTTATTTTGGAGTGTAGATATTGTACTTAACGACAAATGTGTTTTTATGTTTGAAGTAATATTTATGTGGTAATGTGGTATGTGCAAATTTAAGGAAAAAAATATTTTTTTTAACGGGTCATAATGGGTCAGATTATTTTACCTACTCAGTAAAGTGACCAGACCTGTTAACGACCCGTTAAGATAATGAGTGTAACACGACATGACCCGTTAAGATAACATGTGTTACACGAATATGACACGAAACACGACAAACACGACCAGTTTGTCAGGCCTATATGAGACCATCAGATTGGGTTAAAGATGCTTCCTTGTAAAAGGTTACAACCAAAGAGACTAACTATCTTAAGGTTGGTAAATTGATACAACGTAGAAGAGATAATAGCAGAGCAAATTCTAGTTGGTCTTAGAATCCAATGGAAGGTTTCCTAAATATCTATGGTCTTGGTTTCAAATGGTCTTTTGATAAGGTAAAAGAAATGAAACAAGTAAAGACAGAGAACTTTTAGTTCGAAAACTTGTAATCTGTTTTGTTGATTGATTTGAGTGTCATTTGCTCTGAGTCATTCACTTGAATTTATAGGTCGTTTATTCTTCCATCTTTGACCAAGCACTGTGTAGCTACTTGGAGCCGACTTGGTAATTACTTTCCAGAAAATAATTCTTTGGAGGGATTGTAATCCCAAACTATATGGGTGGTTACCCAAAACTAACTTAACCAAGACAATTATTTTGTTAACTGAGGGAAGTTAAAAAGATTCTCTCAAGTAGGCTTTCCACGTACTCTGCGTCACCTTAATTATGTTTTTGGTATAATATTTTATAATGTTTGAACGAAAATTTGTGCAAAAAATATAAGATGACGGAGAATCCATAAAGATTCTTACTTTTAGGAAAATCTTTTTAGCATTTCCCCTTGTTAATTTCTAAGATCCTCTATGCTGATGAGTTGGCCTCTGGCATCTTTGACATACAAGTCAAAGGCCAATTTGGGTCCAAGTGGATTTCGTAAAGGAACAAGGCCAGACAAGCTTTGCCCCTACAATTCTCACTCGTTGGACCTTTACTCAGGCCCAATATTTATTTCTAGTGTAATCAAGTTTTCCAAATCCTAATTAACCCAAGGTGTTAATTTACCTATTTAGATTTCAAAAATGGGTTATGCATCCCAGCAAATACGTGCACTTGCAGACTGTCCAGATAATGCACTCGTGAGGTGGCGATATTATCCTTGATCACAGCCTAATTGATTTATCAACTAGTTAATCAATTAAGATGATCGCAAACGAGTACAACAATTATTCAATGTTTTATTACTCAATAATAATCATCACAAAAAGAAGAAAAAGCTCAAGTAGTCAATTACCAAAATATAGATGCATTGAGCCTAGCCACAAAAAACGCAATGCTTCACTTATGTAAGAGAACCCAAGGAAAAGTTGTTTTCAAGGCTAAAGGAATGATGCATCTTTCCTTCTTGTGAAATGAATTACATGTAACAGGAATTATCGATATCATGATTTTTCAAATTAATAATACAGAATATATAATTTTTTTATTGTTGTATTTATCTAAAAAGGTGTTTAAAGCAAAGGTGTTGAGTGAGAACTTACTACGGTATTTCCCGGGACCCATGTGACCTAACAACTTATTACCTGAGCACCAACATTTGACTTGGTTAACGTATAAGATCGGAAATATTCTGTAATCAATAACTTTGTCATCTTTTAAAGCACAACCAATACTAATATTATAATCCTCAATTAGTTTGATAAAGTTTGTACTGATTCATGTATCGCCGACATCTACCGCACAAATCCCATGTACCGGTTACATCTGTTGTACTGAAATGATGGAAAAACTTCTTCATGGCTAGCATTTGGTGATGATATCAAACTTATCCTTTGTTCGTTTTCATCTACATAGGTAGTTTGAAGAATAAACACTTAGTATGCATAAAACAAACCAAGTAATTTCAAGGAGCACTCGGAGAACCTTGTAGAAAATAGAGAAGTAAATTTTCAAAAAGATCTGTTGCAGAGCAAATTCACCATCTATTAACGGGCGATCAGCCATATTCAGTGATGATTTTATGTTAAAATAGAAACAATTTAGAAAAAGATCAAACTTATTGATTGATATTGTTTGAAATGAATGAAGATAAAAGAGGAAATGTACTCTCATACTAACAGACTACAACCATCTTGTAACAATAGGTTGCCTGCATTCTTAATGTTAAATAAACTAACTATTTGTTATTCGGAAACTAAGATGATTGTTATTATTTGTTGTTAGGGGAAAATTCAAATGCAATATTTTTACCTTCTTCGTATGCAACTTTGTAACTCTTTTCTTGTTGTTTTGTGTTTATTACCCTATTCACTAATGGTGATAATAAACTTATATTATTCACTACCCAATCTCTTCTGCAACTATTATTTTCTCAATTTTCCTCATCTTTTTATTGTTACTTATTGGCCAAATAAGGGTGTTCGTGTGGTGGAGCTTTGGACTCTTCATTGTGCGCAGATAGGTTTGAGTCACACAACGATTTAGTTGGGCTATTGTATTCTGGATAGGACAAATTAAGGGAAATACAGCTGCACCGGTTCATGAAAGTTGTCAAATTGTAGGGCTTGAACTCCTTAAAGAGAGCGAGATACTCGTGCTTCAACCTAATTGTCAACGTTCTTCTTAAGGAGATTTAAGCAATTTTAAGGAGATTCAATTCATGAAGCCTGCACCTAAGAAGCCATTCGACAATATTAGACATCTCAACAAGTCATTATGTTTCAAGGCAACTCATTCCAAGAGGTGGAGGGGGAAAGTCCTTTTTCTATCTCAATCTTTTCAAAGTTGCCTGTGCTCTCATCGACAAAAATCCAAACAAAGAGAGCATGGAGTACATGAATGAAGATGAGCTCCATGACCATGAAGAAAAGTTTAAAGTCCAAGAATATGAAAAAGATGAGTACAAATGCGGATATTATTTTTTAAAATTTCTACATACTTCTTAGAAGAATGTCATAATTTCCTTCTAATTTTCTCAAGACAATACATATATATAAACCAACTTTATGAAATTATAACATTGTATATAATTTTCTCAAGGCAAGAATATGTATGTATGTATGTATTATATATACACACACACACACACACACACATATATACATATGTATATATATATAAACCAATTTTATGAAATTATAACAATGTGACATGTTATATTATAAAAAAAAACAATTATATATGCATTGAAATTATATACAATGAATAATGTGATGACAACATAAACATGTGAATAGGAAAATCCGGCTTTTGGTTTGAAGATTTAATCAATAACTAACGACGGCATTCCAATACATAGCTAGTAATTATTCATGTTCTCTAGCTGTTTATTTTAAACAATTGCTTAATAGTATCCTAATATTCAAGGCATTCAAGGTATATCTTGGTATCAATTAAGGTTTTCTTAATAATATCCTATTGAATTAAATTGGTCATGCGGCTTCACAAATGCGAATAAGTTATCATATAGATGGGTAGGTTGGATACATATATTGGGAGGTGAGAATGAACTTAGTTACACAAAGAGAAACACATTGTTTTAGCCAATCTCTCTACTCTCAAATTTATGATTAAGCAAAATCATATTAAGTTTGAAGTATTCGCACTCTGCTAATATCCTATATGCATAAATATAACTGACTTTTAATAATGAAATAAAAAGTATAAGATAATGACAAAAATGTCATACTCCAAAGGTGCTAAATGACATGCAGAAGTACGTAGTTGTTACGATTCACCTCTATCATACTAAGAGTACAATTATTAACAATGAAATTCATTTTCTTGTTCATGAGAAAAAGGAGCCCTCACTAAATATAATTTTCTGGTTTCATCTCTGAACCGTGTCTTAAAATAATCTTTCACCCTTTTTATTTCTACATAATCATAACCTACTAACCTGAAACATCCAACATGATCTTGGGTTTTGGATAACATTCTTGAGGATTTATAATCACATATATAGTTAGTTGAATTAATTTTTATTGTGGTAACTAGGGGGCGCAGTCGTGAGCTTGAAGATGTTTGAAATGCTAAGTTGATGCAAAGTACACGGGTGGGTGGGGCATATGATAATTGCAAGTTAGATATGAAAAATATATGAATCGACCATGTACGATGAATCTGTATGCATCATTTCTGGCCTAACTGGCTAGTCAAACTAATGGTGATGAATTGGCCGTTTGGAATCACCTCTATTTTGGTTCAATTTCATTAGAAGAAAAAAAAAAACAGTTCATTTTATATACTTTAAACAAAAATTAAATGGAGAAAGAATAAGTGAGATTAGCTCTTGGACAATGGTCGTGTGCTAGGCACATATCCTCCGAAGGGGTGAGGGCCATTACACCTAGAAACCCCCCGCATGTCCCTCCTCCACCATTTTATTGATGATATAAAAGAGGGGAGAGGAAGGGGGAAGGGGGAAATAGGCCAAGACCTGCAAAGATAAAATGATCAACGAAAATGGTAATAAGGACAAAATATAATGTCACGAGCATAGGCAGAGGCTACAAATTTGCAATTGTAGACCACCACTTATTAAGCATATATAACTATTTGCAACTTGATTTCCTTCTCGATAAATATGTGTACAAATAAATCACATTTGATGAAGTTGCCACAAACAGTTCTTTCAATCCACCATAAGATACAAACAGACTGCTTGTGGAGCCTTGAAAAGATAATGAATAACCAAGATGAAATCTGTTTCAATCCAAATGCTTCCAATCTCTTTTCCAAGTTATTCGCACATAGGCTGGCAATTTCTGCACACCCGATAAACCGACCCCGAAAAAATAGTGTTGGGAGCGTAAAATCGGGTCTTGGGGTAACCCGATAAGCACCTGTTAGTAACTTGGTTCATATGAAAAAAATAACAAAGATATTTTATATTTTTCAAAAAATCGTTAATTATAACATTAAGTTAAATTTTACCCCGAAAACTTACCCTGTATTATCTATTTTATAAATTAACTTTTTATTATTAAAATTTAATACTTTATTATACCCCCAAATATTAGTCTTCTATAATATTATAAATTATATATTAAATTTTATAAAAACTTTATTAATTAATAATTTAATATGCATGATGCATTGCATGATTTTGCATCCATTGATGTGATTTCTTTCCATTCAATAATCAATTTCTTGCCGTTGCCAACTTGCCGCCCTTTTTGAAAAAAAAAATGGAGGGAAAATGAAAATGTTAAGAAAAGTTGAAAATGAAACAAAAAAGTGAGGGAATTAGGGAAAGATGTTGGAGGGAAAAGTGAAAATGATAAGAAAAAGTTGAAAAGGAAACAAAAAAGAGAGGGAAAAATGAAAATTAATAGAAGTGGTGAGAAATATTTTTTTTTTTTTAAGTTATTAACTTTTTATCACACACATGACTGTGATGACATATCTCACTATTTTTATAATGACACATGTGATACGTGATGTATGTACTATTCCGTGTACCAGTCAATTATAATTTATACGTACAAAATAAATAGATTTAAATCTACTTAATAAATATATATATATATATACACACACACGGAACTTGATTGATGGCATACGAATTCTCCAAAACTAATTTCAACGATCCCAACCGTCAAACTTGTTTGTATATGCTTTGAGATCACATCAACAAAAAATCATAAAAAATAAACATTCAGAGATCAAGTAACGGGACAAAGCTTTTCAACGGTTATAAACGAAAAATCACGACTTAACGGTTATTTTAACTTCGATTTTGATGATTTTTTATAGCTACACTCCTTGACCCTATATGAATACAATGAATGAATTCGATCATCAATTTAAATACACAAGTGGATACCACAAAATCTTATGTTATACTTGATGAAAGTATAAATAAACTCTAAGAAGTGTTAGTTAATCTATTGTTTTTATGGGATACGAATTCTCTTAAACTAATTTCAACGATCCAAACCGTCAAACTTGTTTATATATGCTTTGAGATCACATCAGCAAAAAATCACAAAAAACAAACATTCAGAAATCAAGTAACGGAACAAAGCTTTTCAACGGTTATAAACAAAAAATCACGATTTAACGGTTATTTTAACTCTGATTTTGATGATTTTTTATAACTACACTCCTTGACCCTATATGAATACAATGAATGAATTCGATCTTCAATTTAAAATATTTACACAAGTGGATACCACAAAATCTTATGTTATACTTAATGAAAGTATAAATAAACTCTAAGTGTTAGTCAATCTATCGTTTTGATGGGATACGAATTCTCCAAAACTAATTTCAACGATCCAAACCGTCAAAATTGTTTGTATATGCTTGGAGATCACATCAGCAAAAAATCACAAAGAAAAAAACATTCAGAGATCAAGTAACGGGACAAAGCTTTTCAACGGTTATAAACGAAAAATCACGATTTAACGGTTATTTTAACTCCGATTTTGATGATTTTTTATAACTACACTCCTTGACCCTATATGAATACAATGAATGAATTCGATCTTCAATTTAAAATATTTACACAAGTGGATACCACAAAATCTTATGTTATACTTAATGAAAGTATAAATAAACTCTAAGTGTTAGTCAATCTATCGTTTTGATGGGATACGAATTCTCCAAAACTAATTTCAACGATCCAAACCGTCAAAATTGTTTGTATATGCTTGGAGATCACATCAGCAAAAAATCACAAAGAAAAAAACATTCAGAGATCAAGTAACGGGACAAAGCTTTTCAACGGTTATAAACGAAAAATCACGATTTAACGGTTATTTTAACTCCGATTTTGATGATTTTTTATAACTACACTCCTTGACCCTATATGAATACAATGAATGAATTCGATCTTCAATTTAAAATATTTACACAAGTGGTTACCACAAAATCTTATGTTATACTTAATGAAAGTATAAATAAACTCTAAGTGTTAGTCAATCTATCGTTTTGATGGGATACGAATTCTCCAAAACTAATTTCAACGATCCAAACTGTCAAAATTGTTTGTATATGCTTGGAGATCACATCAGCAAAAAATCACAAAAAAAAAAACATTCAGAGATCAAGTAACGGGACAAAGCTTTTCGACGGTTATAAACGAAAAATCAAGATTTAACGGTTATTTTAACTCTGATTTTGATGAATTTTTACAGCTACACTCCTTGACCCTATATGAATACAAAGAATGAATTTGATTTCAATTTAAAATATTTACACTAGTGGATGTGGATATCACAAAATCTTATGTTATAATTTATATATTTAATAAAAGTATGAATCAACTATAATATTAATAATTATATACATTAATTTAATAATTTTATATCCCTAAAAAGTAAAAACCATAATAATTATATATATTAAATTAAATTTAAAAATTGATGACCATTGGATCGGCTGAGATTAAAAATTGATGACCATTGGATCGGCTGAGATTAAATTTAAAAATAGCTTTGTTGTGCACACGAGATTGGCTATTTGGAAAATGAGGTAATATATTTTTATATGGTATAGTATTATTATTTTATTTCTTTTCATAATTATTTTTTTTAACTTTTCATAATTGAATGATTTTTAATGTTTGCTTTTTCTATACCTAGTTTATGCGGAAGAGAGTTCTGACGTGGAAAAAGCTTACTGAAAACATCTTCAACATAACTCTTGAAGGCAATAGATCAAGCCAAAGTTCCAATACAATTTCATGATGATCGATGTAAATTGAAGATTTTGTAAATGGAGGTGTAAACTTTTGAGAAAGATTTACAATCTTAAAAACAAAAACTCTTTATCCTTGCACATTTAATATTTGTAATATATTAGTAGTGTATGTATTATTTTTTTATTAGGCTTTTATTTTCGAGTGTAGATATAGTACTTGAACGAGAAATGTTTTAATGTTTTGAAGTAATATTTATGTGGCAATGTGTGGTATGTGCAAATTTTTTAAAAATATATATTTTTCTTAACGGGCATAACGGGTCGGGTCACTTTACCCGTTGGGTAAAGTGACACGACCTGTTAAGGACCCGTTAAGATAACGGGTGTGACACGACACGACCCGTTAAGATAACAGGTGTTACATGAAAACGACACGAACACGATAGACACGACCCGTTTGCCAGGCCTATTCGCACAGCCTCAATAGAAGCAAGAATTTCTGCAACAACTGAAGTTACAAATTCTGTGTGTTTAGGGAGTGATAAAAATAGTGACAGGGAGTGATAAAAATAGTATCTGGGGGCCACCACAATTAGCAAACAAGTCTAACATTTAAGCACATATGAAAAATAAAAACAGATAATTCAATTTTTTTTATTGTTTCGTTTCAGTATTCGTCATATATGTGCATTTAGAACAAAGAAAATTGAAGTTGAAGATGGAATAGAAATGACCTAGCAGCTTCCTTTGTGGTTTCCTCCTTTTTATTTTTTTCTTTTTTTTTTCGTTCTTATACTTTTCTATTCGTAACCTCTCTTCTAGTTTTTCTATTGATACCTTTATGTAAGATTTGGCTTATTTATTTATTTTAATAGTGGTGGGGCTGTAGATAAGAAAATTGATGGAGGGCACAATTAACTACAAGGGAATAGTGTTCTCTTCCCTTTTGAACATAACAAGTAAATTAAAAGTTAAGATGTGAGCTATGACTTGGTATAATAATATTCATGCATGTATAGATTATTGCAGTTGGCCATTGTAGTGTGCCATTTCGTTGCATTAAAATTTGAACATCTTTTCCGACAGATTAAAATATTAAATAATATTTATGCTTAATTTAAAATTAAAAAAGAAATAAATATGCCAAGTGGGAGTAGTCTTGCTTGACCGGTGATTCGGGCACTAATTGTAACATGCACCCTTGTCCCCCTTACAAGAGAAAATGAAGGAATGGCAGCAAAAGTCTTTAATTTTCATCAAATTATTTGGACCAAAATTTACTAGCACACATCTCCATATTATCACTGTGTTAAATTCAATATAGTTTAAATGGAAAAACCAAATTTATATTCGTGTTATAGGTTATAAGCAAATAGCAAATTTTTGTGGAAAATATTTGTCGATGCAAATTTTCGTCGTCTTTAGTCTTGACGAAAATGTATCTGCAAAATAATTAACACCTCTGATCAAGGATCTAAGCCTCACACGCCCACGAGGTGGGAGGGGCGTTAGGCCAATGGATCTCCGATGCATAAGTCAGTTTCTATGAGAGAGTAAAATGTTTAGGGATTTTTTAGGTAGCAAAAGCTTCTGAAATTTGGTAGAATATGGGGTATTTAGAGGGGATAGGGCCGGCCATAGTGTTAGGGTTTTACCCTACACGTGGCGGCATCCTGTTGGCCAAGATTTATGGAGAAATATTCTCAAGATATTAAATAGGAAATAATCTTGAGATAATAGAGTAATTATCCCTAATTGATTTAAATTGGGATCACTTACTTGATTGGAGTCAATCTTCAATTGGGAATGTATTAAAGATAGTATTTGAGTAATTAATCCTTATCTTTAATGCTTTGACTTTTCCTTGCCAATGACAGGTGAGCTGTGGGCAGTCGTATTCAGTTGTTGGGACTTTCAAAGGTGTGAGCTGCGTGTGGGTGCATCTAAGAAGCTTGCCCATTTATTGAGGGCAATCTTGTCTTTCTTGGGCAAAATTTCACATGTCGCCTCTACAATATTTGGATTATTTTAGGCTCCACAATATTTACTTGTGTACGTGATAAAGACATTAGAAAAGAATGATCCTAAAATGGCATTTTCCTAGAAGTTCCATATGCATGAAATATGTCAAAGATGCATGCTCTTCTACAGCAGAGTTGTCTCTTTCGTGCACTAGTATCCAGTTCACTAGTATCCATTCTTTCTGGAGGACTTTCAAAGTTGATCAAAGTATCTTAGTTTTGATGACTTTGAAATGAAGAGTTTCAAGGGGGCATGTATCTATAGCTTTCAAACATCAATTTTTCAATGCCGACTTGATCAATTAGTTTTTGTACATTTAGGATAACATTTTTGGTTGTGTATATCCAAATCAGAGAACTATTCGCAACGAAAATTAACCCTAGTAAATTTGGAGGTTCATACAAATTAAGGTCTCCTTCATTCGGGTGGAGGTTTACGTCCAGATAGCAGCAAAGTAGGATTTTTGGCTAATCATTTCACATGAATCCCGATGTTATACAAAGAGAGAGACGTAAAGAAAATGCAAAGTGACACCAATCTACCTAATTAAAGATTAGTCCCTATTGCCTTTACAAGTTTTTAGCTATTTTGTTTTTAATTTTTTTCGTGCTTTCAAAAGGTTATGATTTTGATTTTACTTGTTGCATCAAAATCAACTAAAAATATATAAGTTATGTGAGCGAGTCTCTTGCATACGTTTAATCAAGTCCGAACAATATAAATGCAAATGAACATAAATTTAGAAACATAAATAAAACCACTTTCGTACTGAAGGTGAAATTTTACTTAGGGTTTTTTTATTAACACCACACATATTGTTAACCCACATAAAAGTTTATTGTTAAGTGGCTTATATATATGCCTAACATAAAATGACCATTTAGGCCTAATAAAATTTTAAAGAGGGAAATTATATTTTAAATACACCCCAAGTTAATTTAGATGTGTATTCTAAGATTGTATTTCTTCAAGATCTCAAAGTCACCCACATCCTTCACTGTATAACAAAACCCTAATCACTAGATGCACAAAATGTTGATGGAAAAATATTATTTTTCATACTCGTTCTGCAGATCTTCAATTTTCTTGATTCTTTGATAAGAGAAAGTTTGGAATTGGAAAAAGGAAAAGGAAACTGGTTAGTTTAACGCCAGCAATACATTATTTACTTTGCAGGTGCAACCTAGAAGAACAAACTGATATAACACCGAATAGTTGTGCATGTGAATTCATATATATTCGGACAGAGAAGGAACAATACAATGTTATCAAAGAAAAGATTGGCGGAAGGTATGGCTATTTAACCCCACCGAATGACAATGTTACATATTGAATAGAGAATAGGGGAAATCTTTTGTTTCAAACTTGATTTCAGTTCCTTTGCTTGTTCATCGTTTTTTGTTCGTTGTGCAGAAAACGAGTTTGTAGAACTTACGAAGAGTTTGATGTGGGGTTTGAGTAAAGCATGTGGGAGTGGGAGGGTAGCATTGGAAAACACGTAGGGTGTATTAAAATCAATTTTGATTTAAAAAGTACATGTAAGATGTATTAAATATGTAAGGTATAATCAATAAAACATGAAGTGTGAATAAAACAACCCTTTTACTTAATATTCGGAGCTCAAAATTTGGCAACGGGTGATATTTAGGCCTATATCGACAAGGAGCTGTGGGTGCACCTACTTTTTCACTTTCATAACCCTTGTGGGTCTCTAACATCTAGAGGGGGCGCGGTCATGTTCAAGCATACATCTGGGCCAAATATAAAACAACATAGTCTAGTCCAATTTTAAGTTTTCAAAGCATCAATATAAATATATATAAGTATAGTAGTAGCACTCAAGTGCTAATCGGTTAGTAAGTTTATATGTTGCGAAACACTTGTTTGAGCCTTTTTAAAATAATCCTTTCAAAAAATTAGTCAAATTAAACGCCATTTAGTCATGTAACTATAATCAAACAAATCGATCAATACAATATTTACTATAACTAATGAAAAATTTCACAAGAACTATTAAATTATGAAATGATTGCCCGCTGAACTAATTTTTTGTAGGACGATCTTTAAAATAAACAGTTAGGGCTTGATTGTCTATCTATGAGTGCAGTTGTGCTGTGATTATCATTTATTTACCTTCGTAATTGGTACTTAAGCCCAGTTTGGTATTGTTTTTTTTTTTTTTTTTCCACCAAAAATTGCTTCGCTTTAAAGTTACACAGTAAAAAAAATGTTTGGTAAAAATAAAATATACTGCTTATTTTAAAAGCAATGGTCTTTAGACAACAGGTTTTAAAAGCAATCTGTAGGTTGCTTTTAAAAGCGACTTTAATAAAAAACAGAGTTGTTCCCTAAGAATATTTTTAATTCCTATAATAAGCTCATTAATTTTCAACCATGATATTATTTATCCTTCTAGACACTGTTTTTACATTGTTTTTCATACTCACAACACTTTTAACAATAGAATTTATCAAACGCTCATCTACTTTATTTTGCAGCTGATTATTCTTAAAGCACGGCAGAAGGAATTTATTAAAAAAGTACAGCAACCCTGAACTAGCCTTTAGTAACATCCAATAATCATGTTAGCATAATATTGTAGAATGTCTTTTTATTACATTCACATGTCCAAAATTAATAGACCCAAAACCTAAGAAAAAAGACAATCACATATACTCCAATTTTATGAGTGTCTATTATATAATTATACGGGATTTTTTTTTGTTTTATTTATTTATTTTTTTGTTTACTTTAATCCTTGAAAAAGATTGAAATTTAATAAAAATCTGGTTACATATTGATTATAGTTCCGGCCCGGGCCCCCATCGCATTCCGGGTTCGACTCCACCAACTTAAGAAAATTGACCAATGAAGAGATAACAAAGTCGTTTGATAACTTTTTTCATCTTAATTTACGTTTATGAACATAATATCCTAATATAAAAATAAACGAAAACAAAAAGTTAAAACACAATTCCGAAGCATATATAGTTTAATCTTCTTCTATAACATGAGTAAATTTGAGATCAATAGAGTCAAAAAAACGTTTGGTCAAGTTTATTTGTAAATCTAAGCCACGAGAACCTTGACTTTTTTTTCAAACCCCATTTCCTCGAACACTCGCAAAATGTAAAAGAGAAAACGACCTCTTTCTTCCCAAATAAACTTTGGGCTCCAAGCAAATGTCATTAGACTTTTGATTTCTTTAAACCCTAATCCGATGACTACGATACAAAATATTTAAAAACTTTAGTAACGCCTTTGAATGCACAAATACATGGACAATCCAACGGTGTTCCTTGAAGTGGTTAGAAGGAAAAACATACTATCCATTAGACCTGGCAATTCTTAACACAACCCGATAATTCGACACGACACGACACGAAATTAACAGGTATTTGGGTCGACACGATAAGGAATCGGGTCATTATCAGGTAACCCGATAAGCACTTGTTAAGATAACGGGTTAATTCGGGTATACACGTGGGTAACACGTTACATGATAAGCAAAATATTAATTTAAATATTTTATAACCCTAAAAAAATACTATAATTATTATCTCTACTAATTAATAAAACACTCATTGTTAACCAAAACTCTATAAAATTACCAGTTTAATCCTCTAATTAAAATAGAACATGAATAAGAAATATGGGGTAGAAATGTAATTTCACACAACCAAAATTTTCTTTTTCTTTTTATTTTAAAAAACCTCTCCTATATGTAATCCTAACATATCTCTAATTATAAAAAAAATAAAATAAAATAAAATAAAATAAAAATAAATAAAAAATAAAAACTTCCCATTCCCACGTTCTCTATCACTCCATTCCTCTCTCCTTCTATTTCATAAAAAAAAAAAAAAAAAATTCTCACACACTTTGTGTGTGCCCATATACTAGTATACATTAATTTAACAATTTTATACCCCTAAAAACTATAATTATATGTGTGTGTGTGTGTGTGTGTGTATATATAATTAAATTTAAAAAAATTGTTGACCATTGGATCGGCTAAGATTTAATCTCAGCTGTCCATTGTGCATTAGGTTGGAGGCTAATATATTTTTATATGGTATAGTACTATTGTTTTATTTCTTTTCATAATTATTTTGGTAAACTTCTCATAATTTGAATGGTTTTTAATGTTTGGTTTTTCTATACTTAGTTTATGCAGAAGAGAGTTTTGACATGGAAAACTTTACTGAAAACATAATCAACATAACTCTTGAAGGCAATAGATCAAATCAAAGTTCCAATACAATTTCCTCATGATGATTGATGAAAATTGAGGATTTTGTAAAAGGAATAACATGCAAGCTTTGAGTTCCATTGGCAAGGTTTAAACTTTTTAGAAAGGCTTCACAACCTTGAAAACAAAAACTCTTTCATTTTGCATATCCTTGCACATTTAATATTTTGTAATAGACTAGTAGTGTATGAATTTTTTTTTATTAGGCTCTTATTTTCGAGTGTAGATGTAGTACTTACACGAAAAATATGTTTCAATGTTTTGAAGTAATATTTATGTAGCAATGTGTGTTATGTGCAAATTTAAGGAAAAAAAATAAAATTTTCTTAACAAGTCTGGTCGTTTTCCCTGTGGGGTAAAGTGTTCCGACTTGTTAAGGACCTGTTAAAATAACGGATGTGATACGACACGATCTATTAAAATAATAAGTGTTACACGAAAACGATATGAACATGACAAATACGATTTGTTTGCCATACCTACCATCCATCCACAATATGAACTATCTCCAACGGCCATTCAAATACCACTGGATTTATCTGTCAAAAGAATCAGCATGCTGACACGTGGACAAAATCCTAAGCGACGAAGAACAGAAGCTGATGTCACTACATATTTCTCTCTGACTTGGCCGCCATGCTTCAATTGACCCATGTGCTCAAATTCATCCCAACTTATGTGGCATCCCACAATAATACAATAATACAATAATACAATAATACAAAAAACTAATAAAATATAGCCACCACATCTATTTTAATATGTATCTATCTGGATGATTTTACCATTTCACCCTCGTAATTTTACCCCGTCCTTATTGTCATTTTAACCTGGGACCCTATTGGCCTCTATTGGTCCACATTGGTCCTCTGGGACCCATTGGAATTGGGTATATATAATGGAAGAGGATGCAAATCTTTAGCAAACCAATATGCACATACACACACAGAGAGTGATCCAAGCAGGAAACAAAGACACCACAACTCTTCAAATGAATTACTCGATTTTTGATCCCCCAAACTCCAATTTGTCACCAGAATCTTCATTTGGATCATCATTTTCTTGGGATGATGGTCTTAAATTTGGCAACAATTCATTACCTTTCAATGAAAATGATTCAGAAGAAATGCTTCTCTATGGTCTAATTTCGGAGGCCACTCAAGAAATAACGTCAAGTGTTTCTGTTTCTGCAAACCCAATTAAGGAAGAGGAGGTGAGCTCCGCATTCGAAGAAGAAAACCTGAAAGAGGAAAAGTCCTATAGAGGAGTTCGGAGGCGGCCGTGGGGCAAGTTTGCTGCAGAAATAAGAGACTCCACTAGAAATGGCATAAGGGTGTGGCTAGGCACATTTGACAGTGCCGAAGCTGCAGCTCTTGCCTACGATCAAGCTGCCTTTTCCATGAGAGGCTCTACGGCAATTCTAAATTTCCCAGTAGAGAGAGTCCGCGAATCGCTTAGGGAGATCAATTATGGTACCTCGGATTTTGGAGGGTGTTCGCCGGTGATGGCGCTTAAGCGAAAGCACTCGATGAGAAGGAAAACTGGGTTCAAGAAAAGTAAAGTTGACAGAGATGTGAGGATAGAGAATGTGGTGGTGTTTGAAGATCTGGGAGTAGATTACTTGGAAGAATTGTTAAATTCAACCGAGAATACAAGTACCAGTGCCACTCCTAATTGGTGAACCAAAACAGCAAATTCATCTTTATTGAATTCTTCTTTTGTCTGTTTGTTCTTTTTTCTGTAATCAATCTCTTTGTAATTGTATGAACCGTGGCTCCAATCTTTTGTTTTTGCCGTGAAGTTCGTCGAAAGATAAAGGTCTTACGTATTAATGTGTCCTTGTTTAATCTGTGGGGCTCAAATCAATTAGTTGAACTTGAGGTGACTGTTGCTTTGAAATTTGATTTGGTCAACTAGTAGGGCTAAGTGACTCATAAAATGACATTGGCTCATGCACGCCTGCAGCACTACTCGAGTGACATGCATGGATGGGATTAATTGAAGCATCAAAGTTAAATCATTCTAATACTATATTTTTCAATCATCAAATCTTCTGACGATTTTATTTCAGTTATACACAAAAATTCCTAATGCACATTCCTTCAACAACCATCTTTTGTATTGGGCTAGTGTTGCATGCTCAAGAGATTCTTATATCTTTGTACTTGGGCGTGGCGGCCCAATGCATTGCTTCAAGCATGTCCAAGAAGTTTACTTTCCTCAGCAAGCTAGAAACTGATATTTGCTTTACAAAATGCAATATATAGGTGTGTGTGTGTGTGTGTGTGTGTGTGTGTGTGTGTGTATAGGAGGCTTTTAAGGAGAAGGACTTCTAATTTTCTTTTTTATTTTTATAAAAATTGGACTTAATTGTGGGGCCCACAGCACATCAAACTTTAACGATCCGAATCGTTTATTTTTCAAGTTGCACCTCATAGATTATCCTTACAAAACATTAGCGAAATCGGAACTATTTGAGACATTTACTTGAGTTCAAATAAATTGACGAACACTTGTTCCAAGAATAACTTTGAAAATTTCATTGTGATAATTAAATAGTAAATGATTTCGAATTGAATTGAATTTTTACAAGAATGATATATTGAATCAAGACTTAAAAAGTAGATAATTCAGATCGTTGAAGTTCGATGTGGAGTAAATCCCACAACCTAACCTGATCCCCCAATAAAATTGCGTATATATATATATATATTTTTTTTTTTTTTCATTATTATCTTCCAATAGCGAAGGGTGCGGGATGCTGAAATATCAAGCATATATACATAAAAAAAATATACAGCCAGGACCAGCAAAGAGCTGCAACTTGCTGAATTTGTCATCAATCAAAATCTCAATTAAAGTTTTCTTGGTATTTCATATCATGTTATGATTAAGGATTCAGGACTCATAAGTGCGGGAACATGTGTAATTTAATCATGCAATAAGGTCGAGGAATATGCAGATCAATATCAACTAAGGTAATACTAATTTTGATGAAAAGAAAGCTATTACTAATAAATAGGAAAATTTAAATAGAAATTAGTAGTTATGTGGAGAAGGGGAAAAGAGTAAGGCATGCACTGACCCAGCTGAACCACTTTGAACACTGTTTTGGTCGAATTTCAAAGAAGAGAACCTTCTCAAGGGCAACTCAGTCTTTAACAATTTGGATTTGGCTACGTACGACTTTCTAATTCATGCTGTTACAATAATAATAACATACAGATAGTCTAAATATATATATTATCTTCACGTCGGTCCAATTTGGTTGTATTAAACTATGATAAAATTGTGATCCTCCTCCCTCCTCCTTCCTTCCTCCACCTCTTTTTGTTTATTTTTCTTAGACCGTTTTCTTTCTAGTTTTTAATATCATTAATGGGTTAATTGAGCAGGGTATAACTCTATTTCTAACAGCGGCGGACGTAGAAGATACCTTAAATTTGAATATCGTATATATGTATAAAAGAAGAATTATGTTAGCTTATAGCATCGTATTTTGCGGCCGTTTAAATGTTAGTAATTTATGAGCCGTTAATATATATATATATATATATATACACACATATATGAAATACAATCATATTATCGTTAGTCATTGCCAAATGACACCACATAATTGCATGAATAAGTTGGTTGTGCAATAGTCATAACTAAGGATCTAAAAGACATTAGGCACTAGTCGGGTGGCGGGCTAGAACCTAGCACCTATGTATTAACAATACTAATCTTAATGAATACTTAGCTTAAGAATTGAGATTCAGAGAAAGAAATGAAAGCAATGAGAGAGAAAGAGAATGAAGAAGAAAGAATTTGAGCTTCAATTGATAAGTGAGACAGAATACATTCTCTGCTTTATAAGCAGTAGCCGTTACAATAATTCTAAGAAACTAATAGATCTTAACAAACTAACAGATTCCTAACAAAGCTCCAACCAATCTAACTACTCTATGATGGCATGGACACTAACCAATACAATTGTGACACTTGTATATTCTATTCCTTCATTTATCATCCCCCCTCAATCTCAGTTGGGGTAACCAAACCTGAGATTATAGCAGTGTTTGACAAATGTTGGTCCATGAATGTTGGTCCATGTAATCCTTTAGTGAGAATGTTTGATGTTTGCTCTTCTGTTGGAATGTATTGTACCACTAAGTTTTCCTTTGCACTTTCTCTCAAATGAAGTGAAAATCTATGTCCAAATGTTTAATTCTAATGTGAAACACTAGATTGGAACATAAAACCAAAGCATAAAGGTTATCACAATGTAACAAAGGTGTTTCAGCAATGAATTGATGTAGATCATTTAACAAAAGCCTAATCCATACCATGTCTACAGCACATCGTGCTAAAACCTTGTATTCTACCTCTGTAGAACTTCTGGATATTCATGCTTTCTTCTTTGATTGCCATGATATTGGATCATTTCCCATATAAACCACAAATCCAGTAACTGACCTCCTTGTGTTGGGATTAGTTGCCCAATTAGAATCTGAGAAGGCAGTAATTAAGTAATTTGATCATGATGAGTATGTTAGACCACAATATATGGTACCTGGTACATATCTCAATATTCTTTTGACAAGAGTAAAGTGTAAATATGTGGGATTGGTCATATATTGACATGCTACATTTACAGCATATTATAGATTAGGTCTAGTGAATGAGATATTAAAGTGCACCAACTAAACTTCTATATTTAGTAAGATCATGTAATAGTGTACCCCCATATGCTATTAGTTGAGTATATGGCTTACATGGAGTTATAGTTAGTTTGCAAGTATCCATCCCAGCTTTGTGTATCTAGTCTTTTGCATACTTGGATTGATTAATGAAGATATCACATTGTGTTTATACTGTATCTACAATCCCAGAAAATATGACAACTTTCCCATGTCTTTTAACTCAAACACTTCACTGAGTACCTGAATAATAGCTTGAACTTTGACAAAAATAAACTCTATTAATATAATATCATCTACATATAGTGACATTAGAGTAATAACATCCACTCCATCATGCTTGACAAATAAGCTAGTATCAGAACATGACATTTGAAATCCCATTGCAAGAAAAATACCCTATGAACTTTGCATTGCAGGCACTTGGTGCCTATTTCAAACCATACATCGACTTCACTAGTTTATAGACATAATTTGGGTGTGTAGAGTCCACAAAACCCTGAGGTTGCTTCATGTATAACTCTTCTTCCAATTCTCCATGCAAGAAATGCATTCTTGATATCAACTTGTCTCAATTCCCACTTGTGATGAGCTGTAAGTGAAATGATTAGCCTGACAATTGTATGCCTTACAACTGGAGTAAATGTTTCAAAATAGTCTAAGCCAAGTTCTTGAGTGTACCCTTGAGCCACTAAACGAGCCTTATATCTTGAAATTGATCCATCATGGTTCTTCATCACCTTATATACCCATTTACTATAATGGCCCTATAAGTTGGTGGATGAACCAGAATCTATGTACCTTGGCTTTTCAATGCATAAACCTCTTCTTGTATTGCATTTTGCCAATTAGTACTTGTTGTTGTACTTCTAAAAGATTATGGTTCAGTTATATAAATTCTATGTGCAAGAAAAGAGAAACCACTATAACTGGAATCTTGATCATCAAGTTTCAATGTTTCCAATTTGGCAATGTTGCTAGAAAATTTGCATAATTTCTTCTTGAGAGAGCAACTGCTTATAACTTGGTTTGCTTTTTCTATCCTGGCATATCATTGTGTGTTTGAGATTGAGGTATCTAATTGTGTAGGATCTAGGATAGGTAACATTGAAGCTGTATTTGGAGGAGAGTGAGGTGAGTCAGTTATTTTAGATGCTTGTGCATCAACGGAACAAGTTGTTATGACAATTTTATATTAGAAACATTTGAAGAAATTAAAGAAGTAAAATCCATGTTGTCATAATTTATGTTCATCGTTTAAGATCCTAAAGTCCTAGACAATGTCTGTAGGAATAGTCACTATTACTGTAGAATTTGATGAACTAGAGGCCTGAGTATCAATTGACAATTGATTCCTTGATGTATAAGTAACAATCTTGTATGGGAAAACAGTTTCATCATGTATTACATGTCTATAAATAATGAACTTTTTCTAGATTGTATAGGAAAACAAATCACTCCCTAATACCCCACTACACATCCAACAAAAATACACAAAGATGTTCTTGGCTGCAGTATATTCTCATTATAAGGCCTAATATATGGATATACAGTTGTGGCAAACACTTTAAACCTTGCAATGGTGGATTATATCCAAATAATAGCTGATATGATGATTGCATACTCAAAACCTTACATGGCATTCTATTTATAAGAAAAACAGAATGAGTAAATGTATGGAACTATAACTTCTGAGGTAATTGTATAGTAGTGAGCAATGTTATTGTCCATTATGTGTTTGTGTTTCCTCTCAACAGTTCCATTTTGCTGAGGGGTATATAGACAAGAAAATATATGAACAATACCTTTATCATTTAAAAATTCATCAAATCTATTTCTTATATACTCTTCACCACCATCTATTTGCAAACATTTAATACTATAACCAAACTGATTATTAATAAGACTATAGAACTTCTGAAAAACATCAAACACTTCTGATTTATTGATCAAAGGGAAAATCCATACATGTCTTGTGAATTCATCAACAAAACTCACATAATACTTGAACCCTCTATGGATTTTGTAGGTGAAGGACCCAAATATCTGAATGTACTTTTTGAAACGGAAAAATTACAACTTTTTCCTATCTACAAATTGTAACCCAGACATCATGCGAGCAATACAAAATGAACACAAGTGTTGTTTATCATAAATGTGCCTACTTCAACATTACAGGCAATACTTCATTGTTAGGATGACCACACCTTTGATGCCACAGTGTAGATTTCACCCCTTGACTAAATAACCCCAATGAATCCTAAATTGAAGAAATTAAACTCCTTAAGAGCGTTTTCATTGGGACCCGAAAAACTTACCATCACTACTCTTCCTTGGTATATTACAAATTTTTTTAGATTGTTCTGCACATAGAAATTGGTCTCATTACAAATAAACTAGCAATAATTATCTTTGCACAATTGTTTTACTGATAATAGACAAACAAAAAATGTTGGAACATGTAAAACACTCCTTAAAATCAAGGAATGTGATAGTGCTTGTAGCTTTGCAGAACCAATATGTTTAATTGGTAAAACTTCACCATTACCAATAGTAATTTTGTCCTTGCCTTCATATGGTGTAACATTTTGCAGAGGTTGCACATCAGCTATCATATGGTGATATGCTCTTGTATTCGCAATCCAAGAGTCATTAGGAAGAAATGATTGATATGCTTGAAGCAACTGAGGTGCTTAAGCTTGCATAACACTCAAAGAAGGAGTTGGTCCAGAACCTAGATATGCAAAATTATTCTTGTGATAACAATCTAAAACATTGTCCCTTTTCTTTCCACATATTTAACATTTCACAGCTTGTCCTATAGAACTAGAATTAATTGATATCTTCCAACAATTTGGAGCTAATGTCCTCTCTTTGAGCAAATTTGACACTCAGGAACAATGTTTGTCCTAGTTTCAATATTTCCAGCCCATGACTGCGAATTCCCACCTGATTGTTTGTTTCTAAAAGACTGGCCCCTTACATTAGATGATCTATAACTTCCACTCCCATTTGTCTTTGGTTTATAATACTGTCTAGAACCATTGCTTGAATTACTATTACTTGAATTGGAACTGTCTTGGTGTATTGTTCAGTCCAACATAGCCATAGCTATTTGAAAAATCGAGAAATGGTGTTGGTTGATGAAATAGGGTTGATTGAGATTATGGATCAATATACTGATTACTCATATATGGAAAACCTTGTTAAGAAAATGGCATTGATGGAAATGCATTTTGTTGAGGATATGAAAAACCAATAGTACTTGAAATACCATAAAATGGACCTTGTTGAGGATATGGCACATCAAAGCTTGGAACACCATTTGGTATCGTAATAATTGTACCTCTAGTAGAGTATGAGATATCTTCAAAATGACTTAAAGATCCATGTGTCATACCATACATAGAAGAAGATCTAGTAGAACCTTGCATATACAAACTAGAAAAATTATTTGCCAACCCATTCACCATATAATCATTCTCCCTTTTAGCACAGAGTAATTGCTCCCTAAATTCTCTCTCCAAAAAAAAAAAAGTATCCCTTGTAAGGTTTACTGTTCTTATAATCGAGCATTCTCAGTCTAGAAAAAGAGAAGGCATAAGCTTTTACCATTGGAACTAGTAGCCAACAGTAGGCCACTGTCGTGTAGTTTACATATGATCACGCATCGCCGCTCTCCACATCTTCACGCTGTCGTCAACCACCATCAGCTATTAGTTTGATTAATATTATTGGATTGTTGTGTAAGCGTTGGGGTGCATTTAGAGAGAAATAACAAGAATAAATTAAGAAAGCTCTGGATAAAGATGTTCTTAAAATAGAAAAAAGGGTTAAATCAAGAGAGTAGTCTCATGTGTCCTTGTGATACACATTGGAACTCATATTGTGGTACTATAGTAATTTTCATGTTTCAACCCATGGTGGAGGTGCTTCAATGGATTAAAGGTGATTGCAACCAAGGTAATCTACGTGAAGCAAATAGGTTATTCAAAGAAACACAAAACTTTTGTTTTTTTTGTTTCAATTTTTTTTTTTTTTTTGAGACTTACATCGGGACTTACAGATAAGTTTACAAAAGAAAGACTGAGATATTGTGAATGTGATGATGTTAGCCAAAGTATGCAAGAAAAGACTACAATTCTTGAGAGATGATGACTTTGAGAACTTGTTCCATAATGTACAAAATCTTTGTGAGGAAAATCAAAGCACAAAGGTCTAAGACCCCCAAACTTCCTTACTGTCGAGTAGACCTCTATTTTCAAGTCCTTGGTATGCGCCTAAAAAAATTGAATGATCACTTTAATGAGGTAAAGACCAAGTTACTTCTTTCTATAGCATGTTTGAGTCCAGTTAAAATTTTTCTTCTTTTGACCAGCAACAATTGTAACTTGTTTGTATTGATAAATTATGAATGAAATTAATGTTGTCTAATATCTATAAGGATTTGGTTGTAACATTTTTTGGGACCTTTTACTCTTTTAAATCTCGACCCTCCCCCTAACAGTTCTTGACCTCGCCATTGGCTACTCCCATACTGCCAATTGGTTTTATATATGGTGGAACCTTAACTTTCTTCATATACACTCCAACTTTATAATTAATTGATAAATTCGTTCAAAGAAAATAAAACAAAAATGATTAGAGCTCGTTTATACGTGTTTTTAAAATCACTGAATGTGTTTTTGCTTACAAGAGTGAGAGATGCTTGCTTATTTATGAATTGTGAACTCTGAAACATTTATTCATTTAGGCTTTATTTATTCTAGAAACTCTAGGACAAATGATGGTGAAGCATATTCATGTTGGTTCCTTTTTTTTTTTTTTTTTGGGTGTTTTTGTGGTGGCCTTGTAGAATCTTTGTAGCTATAGCTTCATTTGGCAAATTGCATGGAACCTTTTTAATTATTTTTTTAAAAAATATTATTTTCTGTTATGATATTAATTACAGCACATGTGTGATTGTGTTAGTTACTAATAGATTCTATTTAGGACCAGAAGATCCTATCACTTTATGAGTGTATTACTTGCAAGGCAAGGAATCCTATCTAGTTTACTATGAATTAAGGCATTAGGCAAGAGGAATAACACACATAGAATTTCTTAACCCCTTCTCTATCTCTCTATGCTCTACTCTTTCTCCTTTCAGTAAAATAGGCCATAACACATTATCAGCACACTCTCATTGTTCCACTCAGGAATTGAAGGTTTTTCTGCTATAAACTTGTTTACAAGATTTGTCCTAGCAATTTAGGTTCTTCTAAAACACAGTCTGAATGTTGATGCTTTTTTAGACTGATTGCATGAAACATTCACCAGCGCGCATAACTATAATTTTTGGTTTACCGAATTATATACTCTATTCAAATTATTGGTCACAATTATATTATTCTACTATTATTATAACTACAATGAATTGAATCTGTGGGAATAAGCAAAGAAAAAGGAAGAAAAAAACCTTGTACACAATTATATTATACTATTGTTGGTATATTGCAATGGCAATAGGTTTAAAAATAAAAAATAAAAAATTTATATATACACCCTAATTCACCTTTAACGTATTATTTATCTTCTTCAACTATCAAAACCCCTCTGACCCTCCATTGTTGAACAAAACACCAACCAATGAAACTACAAACATGTTGATTGAGAAAAATTATTTTTAATGAATGAAACACAAAATCGATATTTTGGAAGCTTCACATGAGGTAAGACTTCTTCTTTTTTATTATTGTTTTAATGATTTTGACGACATCGATAATTATTTAATGTTGCTTTTGCTGCGTTATTCAAGCTTCTATGTTTGCATTCATCTTTTAGGGATCACAGGGTTGCATGAAGAATTAAATATCTAAAATTACCACCAAATATTAAAAATAGACAACATAGGTTTTAATGGTGGAATTGAAAACAACCTACATATGCTTTAAATCCCACCCGGCACCTTTTGTCAAAATTGCAGTAGGCATCTTTTGTCCAAATTGAAAACTTTATAAGATTTGAGAAATGTGGGGTATAAAGAAAATATGGGTTGCATGTAGAAAATGTTAGATGTATATTGACAATGTGGGGTGTGAAGGTATTATGGGGAAATATGTGAGGTGTATTAAGATAATTTTTAATTGAAAAAGCAAATGTGGGGTGTATTAAATATGTGGAGTTTATTCAACAATTTGTGGGGTGTTATATAATAAGCCTAATTTTTTCCCGTATTTTTGTTTTTATTTGTAAATCCTAGTAGATCTAGGAATATCTCTCATATTCCTATGATTACCTATTAAGATTTGTAATCCTAAAAGGGTAAGGTTTTTGCCTATCCTACTACTATAAATAAAGGCACAATGAGGTGATACAAACACACCTCACAATTAAATCACTCTCTTTTCCCTCTCAATACTACCGGCCCCCTCTCTCTAATCCCTTAGATTAGTTCGATCAAATAGGCATAAAACACGTTATTAGCCGCTCTTACCAGAAGATGAGGAATTGATGGATCGTAGAAGGAGACTATCTTCCACAAAATTCAAGGGCTTATATTTGTTTTATGCTAATCAGGTACGCTTAAAATAAAGGAAGATATTTGAAACGTCCACAAAGTATGAAAACATTCCCCATGATGCATGAACCCCTCTATGTTTATATTTTACTTACGATATATATATATATATATACACACACACGGTTGAGAAGGCTTATGCTCTTAGCAAAGAACATGAGACTTGTCAATTATTTTCTCCGGAACAAATCAAAGCGCATCGCAAAAATGGTCATAACTATCTTCATATTGGTTTAGTTCAAATCGCAGTTAAACCATTAACACGAAAAGGTCTCAACACTTCTATCCTTTTATGTCTACGCGACGCTAGATTTACTGATTTCAACGATAGTATACTCGGAATGATCGAATCTAGTCTTTACAACGGACCTATCCATTTTGATTGTTTTCCAGATCTCACAATAAGTCTTTCAGATTCACATGTTTTAAAAGCTCTTACTCTCAATATCAAAACCTCCAGGTACCAAGTCCTGGAAGGAACATAACCTTTGGCACTTATTTTTAGAATTTATTACAAAGTCACTGGCACAAACATGAATTTTCAAGCTTTGAACAAAAGTCCTCGTGACCACACTCTTTTGATCCAAACAACCCAAGAAGGCGCAAATATAAGAGTACCAAGAACCATTAGGTGGTCAGACATCAGTCTCCCTTCAGATTGGTGTTTAATCAACGAATGTAAACCGGTTTCCGTCCAAAACAGTCTTGTTAATCTTGACAACATTGAACAATATTTTGACGGCACTGTAAAAATCAATTTTGATAGACCAGCAAGAAAATCTTGTGAATCAATACATTCACATAAATCTTTTGCTCCAAGCAGACAATCTTTTTCTGGATCCACGTCAACCAATAGACTGGGTCGAGATCAAGATTTAATCAAATCTTTAGTAAACAAAAAGTTAAAAGAGCAGGAAACTGCACAACAAGATTTAATCAATGATTTCCTCAAATTAAAGTCTGTCGACACTTCTTCACAAGTTGCACATCCTGTTTATCATCCTCCAAACCAAGAAGAACCCACTTCTCCAACTGCTTCTGATTTTGAAACAACATCGGTGAATCACCAATTACTTGTTTTAAACAAACCACATAAAATCCGATGGAGGAAGCTTAAAGCTGACATCGCTTCTGAAGAAAATATTCCCAGAAGAAATATTTTTAGAAAAAGGTATTGTGATGAAGAAAAGCTAGCCATATATGCCGAATGGAAAGCTTTTGTAGAACAATACCAATTTGAAATATCTTTCTTTGATTTTATTGACAAACATTATGAAACCAAAAACAAAGTTACGGTTGTTACCAAAGAAAATTGGATTAAGGAAGACAAAACTTTGGTTTCCTCTAGTCATCCTCCCAAAGAAACTATTTTAATTTCTACTGGTAATACCAACATTCCCGCAACCCCTTTCAAAATTCCAAAAGAAGATTCTGGTTTTAAACCTGTCATTGAGCAGAATAATTTTACAAACCAAAGTCTTCACACTATTGGAAAACAGTTAGATAAAATTGAAACAAAAATTGACAAATTGTCTCAACCAAAATCTTCTCAAAAAGAAAAACCTTTAGTAAATTTTACTGATACCGCTTCAAGTTCCACTGCTTTAAAATCTATGACTACTTTACAAAAAATCGATCATATGCTCACTGAGCTCAAAAAAGAGAAAGTTGTCAATGTTTTGCAAAACAATGATGTTTCTGTTGAAGAAGAAAACACATCTGGCACAGATTCTTCTCAGGACACGGAAACTAGTTCTGCTATCCAAAATATTGAAAATGCTTTTCAAAACATTGATCTTCAGCCAACTTTTGATTTAAAACGCATTCATACTCGTCCTGTCAACCCTACTTCTCTTACAAAAAACTGGTATCCCAGGCCAACTCCTCCTGATCTTCAGTTTGAAGAAAGAAATATCCAAAATCAATTTTCAGTCTCTGCTGACAAACTCTATGAATGGAATATAGATGGATTGTCGGAACAAGAACTTTTGAACAAACTTCAACATATGTCCATGGTTGCTAATAGCTACATTTCAAATCACAATTTTACACAAACACAAATCGTTGATCTTCTCGTCACTGGTTTCACTGGAATGCTTCATTCTTGGTGAGAGAAGCACTTAACTTCTCAGTCCAGAGATGAAATACGTTTTGCGATCAAAAAAGATGAGGAAGGACTTCCCATCTTTGATGAAACGATAGGACAAGGAATACCCGACGGAGTAAATACTTTACTTTATACAATTATAGAACACTTTATAGGAACACCCAGCAACGTCACTACTCGTATTCACAACCAACTGAGTAATTTAAGGTGTCCAACCTTAAGTGATTTCAGATGGTATAAAGATGTTTTGATATCCAGAGTTATGCTTAGGGAAGATAGTAATCAACCTTTTTGGAAAGAAAAATTTATCAATGGTTTACCAAATCTTTTTGCTCACAAAATTCGAAATGTTTTAGTTAACGAAGAAGGTGTCATACCTTATCATACCTTTACTTATGGTAGCATAGTTAATGTTATACAAAAGGAAGGATTGAAAATGTGTATTGACATGAAGATTTCAAAACAAGTTAATAAGGATAGATCCATTGCTAAATACGAACTTGGAACGTTTTGTGAACAATATGGTTTACCTCCAATAGCTCCTTCAAGTAAAAAGAAAAAAGCCCAACAAACAAGCAGGTTTTCTAAATATCAATCCAGATTTTATAAAAACAAAAGATCTTCCAACAAACCTTTTCAAACAAATAAATTTTATAAAAAACCATCTCCTAACAAAAAACCTTTTCGAAAGCCTAAAAAGGATTTTCAAAATAAAAAGGGAAAATACTACAAATGTGGCAAATTTGGTCATTATGCAAATGAATGTATAGTTAAAAAGGTTATTAACCAACTAAAAATCTCTGAAGAGGAGAAGGTTCAACTTATTCAGGCTTTAGAAATTAGAAATACCGACTCTAGTCAATCTGATAAAAATCCCGATTTTTCCGTCTCTGACTCTAGCAGTTCTAGCGATGTCTCCTCGCCAAACATTAAGTTTGGGTGCACGGACACTTGTTGTAATAAAATTTCAGTGCTTAATAAGCAAGAAGAACAAGAAGAGTTTTTAATGGAATTAATTAGTAAAGTCGATGACCTTGATTTAAAATCTTTTTATTTGAAAAAACTCAAAAATTTGATTTCTTCTCATGAACCTGGCACTAGTCAAATTTCTTCTCAAAAGATTTCTCTCAGCACCACTTTGGAACGGTTTAATAAACCAAAAAAGGATTTAACCATCAAGGATTTACAAAAAGAAATTAATCAAATTAAATCAGAAATTAAGTTTTTAAAAACCAAAAATACCAAAATTCGTACGCAACTCAGTAGAGCACGTACACAAGCGCTTGTAGAAGAACAAGGTAATTCTTCCTCAAACTCCGATTCCGACGCTCACTCAAAAAAATCTTCTTCTTCAAAGGACCTTGTTTTAAGTCTTTTAGACAAAATTAGAATTAGAAAATGGTATTCTAAAATCAAAATAATAATTGACGATTTTTCTTTAGAAACCATCGCTTTAATTGATTCAGGCGCAGATTTAAATTGTATTCAAGAAGGGTTAATACCTACAAAGTATTATCACAAATCAACTGAGGTACTTAGCGCTGCTAATCAATCCCCAATGAATTTAAAATATGAGATCCCCAAAGCCCATGTTTGTCAACAAAATGTTTGTTTTAAAACTCCATTCGTTTTAATTAAAAATATTTCTGATCCAGTTATTTTGGGACTTCCTTTCATTGCATTAATTTATCCTTTTAAAGTTCATCACAACTTTATTTCAACAAAGGTTTTTGGCCAAAAAATTACTTTTGAATTTTGCATAGAAACAGATCTTAAAAAGTTGAAACAACTACAAAAGGATAGTGTTTCAAAAACTCTCAACCAGATTACTGCAAAATCCCAACAAATTGCTTTTTTACAGGAAGAAATTCTTCACAAAAGAATTGAAAAACAGTTAACAAACAAATCTTTATTAGATTCTATTCGCCACTTTTCTGATAAACTTACCAAAGAAATTTGTTCAGATCTTCCAAATGATTTTTGGCATAGAAAACAGCATATTGTTAAACTCCCTTATATCAAAGATTTTGTTGAATAAAAAATCCCCACTAAGGCACGACCGATTCAAATGAACCAAGAAGTTTTAGAGTTTTGTAAAACCGAAATTAATCAACTTTTAGAAAAAGGAATTATCCGTAAAAGCAAATCTCCATGGTCTTGCCCTGCTTTTTATGTCCAGAAAAACGCAGAATTAGAACGCGGCGTTCCACGATTAGTTATTAACTACAAACCTTTGAATGATGTTTTAGAATGGATCCGATATCCAATCCCCAACAAAAGAGATTTGATAAAAAGACTTTCTCAAGCAACTGTTTTTTCCAAATTTGACATGAAATCAGGCTTTTGGCAAATTCAAATTCATGAATCTGATAAGTACAAAACTGCTTTTGTAACTCCTTTCGGACACTATGAATGGAATGTAATGCCTTTCAGTTTGAAAAACGCACCAAGTGAATTTCAAAATATCATGAATGAGATTTTTAATCAATACAGCCATTTTTCGATTGTTTATATTGATGATGTATTAATTTTCTCAAAATCAATAGATGAGCATTGGAAACATTTGCATGCATTTGTTAGGATCATTAGGTCGAATGGGTTAGTCGTCTCGGCATCTAAGATTAAGTTATTTCAAACCAAAGTTAGATTTTTAGGTTACCATATTTACAGGTCTACCATTCAGCCAATTGATCGAGTCATCCAATTTGCTGATAAGTTTCCAGACCAAATTATTGATAAAACCCAGCTTCAAAGATTCTTTGGTTCTCTCAATTATGTTTCAGAATTTTATCCTCATCTTCGTCAACAATGTAAACCTTTGTTTGATCGTCTCAAGGAAAATCCTCCATCATGGACTCAAAATCATACTTCCATTGTCAAACAGATAAAAAATCATGTCAAGACTTTACCTTGCCTTGGCATTCCAACTCCTAGCTCTCTCAAAATAGTCGAGACCGATGCTTCTGATATCGGTTATGGAGGTATCCTCAAACAAAAAACTTCTTCCGAATCTCCTGAACAAATTGTTTGTTTCCATTCAGAAATTTGGAATCCGGCTCAAAGTAACTATAGTACTATTAAAAAAGAGATTTTATCAATTGTATTATGCATTAGCAAATTCCAAGATGATTTATTAAATCAAAAATTTTTAGTTCGTGTTGATTGCAAATCTGCAAAACATGTTTTACAAAAGGATGTTCAAAATATTGCATCAAAACAAATTTTTGCACGCTGGCAAGCCATATTAAATATTTTTTATTTTGATATTGAATACATTAAAGGCAGCCAGAATTGCATACCAGATTTTCTGACCAGAGAATTTTTGCAGGGGAAGAATGGGTTCCAATCCTAATCAAAGAAGGCTTCCAGCCACTCTCACCCAAACCCCAGCACCAGTAAAACAAGAGTCTATTCCCGACTCTTCATTGGCCCTCGCCATTACAAACAGATTTACTCCCTTAGGATCAACAGTAGGAAATATCCGACCAAACTACCAAACGGCCTTAGCCACCCCTTATGATCCCTACTATTCAGTTCGTTCTCCAGCTCCTTCACAGCCTAAAACACCTAGCTATGCTAAAACATCTCCATATGTCCAAAATCCCAATTCAGAAAAGCTTTTTAGCATCCCTCTTCACATTGACAAAAACCAACCCCCAGAGCGCATTGCCAAATTACTCCTTTCACCAAATTTTCATTTCTTACCAACTGAATCCTATAAAAGCCTAAAATATTACCAGGCTATCCTTTCAGAAACAGAAAGTATTGCTATTAAGCCAATTTACAGTACCACTCATCAAAACAAAATATTGTATCATTCACTCCATATTGGAAAATTCCTTACCGAACTCGAATGGGGAATTCCCCTTTATCACACAAAACCCCTTCATACTCAGCATGTCCTCAACCCAAACAATCATTACAATTACTATGATTATATCCAAGCATGGACCAACATTTTTCTCCACCAGACAGAAGACTTTAGTCATTCATGGTTCATAACCTTTGATAAAAATTTCAGATTACGGTTTCCTGCATGGTTTCCAGATTGGTGGGCCTCCCATGGCCCAAGCTCTTCTATCATTCCAAATGACCTTCGTCATGTACTCACAAACAATTTCCAGCCCAGTTTTGACAGAAGTCGATTCGACAACAGAGTTACTATTTTTTCACTGCTCATGGCCAAGTACAAGATTCCATGGATTCTCAAATGGAACTTTGAAGTAGATACTGGTGGTATTTACAGATCCCGATGGGTAAAATGGTGGGATAAATTCAACCACCAAAAAATTATTGATCTTGTAAAAATGGAATTTCCCCAGGTATCTTCTCAGGCACTGCCAATCAAAGTTTCAACTTCGTCCTCACAAGCTTTGCCAGTTCATCAACAATTTCCTGAGTTGCCAAAAACCCAGGAGCCAATTCAATCCCTATCAGACATTAGTCCGTCATCTTCCCTCAAAGGAAAACCTGCTAAGTCCTCTAGCTCGAAGAAAGAAAAATCTGCAAAGTCTACCCAGCTTCTGGATATGGCCCAACTGCTCATGGCTGAAGCAGCAATGCTACAAAAAAGAAAAGGTTCAGATTCGGACTCTGACGCATCTGATGCCTCATCTCAACTTCCCTCCAAATGGGCAAATCAAGCAGATCTTCAAGATGCCCAGGATCCATTTGATTATTAACATACAGTATTTGCCCATGTGATTGTGCCAGCCAAACAACATCATCAGCAGTAGCTGCTTTCATCTCTTCCGTAAAAGACAAGGCATTATCTCCAATAGTGAAAAACAAAAAGGCCACTGTTCATCCAGCTTTTGTAAAAGAATCAAAGCATCTTCACTATTCATTTAACTTTTGTAAAAGAATCAAAGCATCTTCACTATTCATTCAACTTTTGAAGAAGAAACAACGTGATTACACAGCTTTGTCAGCCTTCTTCAGAAGACAGCGGAATTCTCGGATCCATTTGGCAAGCCTCATTCAGTCTCCTCGCTCTATATAAGGAGGACTCATCTTCAGAGGACGGATATAGTTTTTTAAACACTCTCTGCGCATTCAAAAGAACAGAGAATATTTCCAAACACTTGTAATACATATTATTCAGGATGCCTGCGAGCTCCACCTTGTTTACTTATTTCATCTGCCATTAGGCAATACCTGTTTGTAATCTGCATTGCAGTAAGTTTTCAATAAAACTTATTTTCAAAAATATATTTGCATCATTACATTTAATTCATCATTTTCTTTATATGCTTTACTTCCGCACTCTGAATTATATGGAAGGCTATGCCTCCTGCTGTTCATTTTAATTCAATATATTGATATGTTTCTTTGTTTTTATATGCTTTACATCCGCACTCTTAATTATATGGAAGGCTATGCCTCCTATCATTAGTTCCACCCCATTTGGTATCCACACACCCCATTTTACTTCTCACACACCTTTTTAATTTTCGGTCGTAGGATCAGATTACTTGAAGAAAATCAACAGACAGAAATTATTACGGGGTGTGTGAGAAGTAAAATGGGGTGTGTGGATAGCACACCCCTATATATATTGTATATGTTTCATATATTTGTCAATATATATATATATTTATTTATTTCATGCATTACGCAATTAAATTGCTATTTGGAATTTGTGAGTCAAAGCATATAAATAAATTAGAAGCAATTTAAGGTTTTTCTTTGAACCCTAACAATTTCGAAAAAAAAAACAAAAAAATTGGACATGATGCGGCACCACCGTCGGCAACCCATACACAGTCGTTGGCCTGAAGCCTAGCTATATGGGCTATCGCAGCAACCAGGCCTTGACCTGGGGTTAGTTTCTAAGAGCCTAAAGCCCCGAGCCCACCAGCTGCTTGGCCCACCTAGCCAGCAAGTTTTGCTAGGCCTTGATTTTGTCCCCGCCTATAGCCAACCTACCAGCCCAGTAGGCTGAGTTCCTTTCCTCGGCCCAAAGACCAGGCTACAGCTTTAGCTAGGTCTTCAATGTACTAACCCACAAGCTAGCCTCGGCTAGGCTTGTCCCGCGCACCCCTTATGGCCCAATACTAGTAGCCTTGGTTGCTGGGCTTACCCAGTCCCCTCGGCCCGTGGCATGTAGCCATTTGTGGGTCTTTTTTTTGCAGCCAACTCAAACCCAAATCACTTTTTGGGCTATGTTTTTTGACCCAATGCTAATGTTTGGCATTATTTTGCTTCACGATCAACCCTATTTGGTCTTGATCTATTGAATTAATTAAAAATGACCTGCAATCCAGTAATCTGATAATGAATCCAAAATTATTGACCTAAAGATCACTTTTGGACATTAACGATTCATTAATTTATTTTTATACTTTGAACCGTTAACATACTTTCGTAGTAACGAAGCTCTCACACTTGAGTTCCTGAAGAAACTAAAATCCACTACACTTAAATCAGCATATTGCATTCTGTGTTTCTTACAGAACCTCACCTTTATGAACTAATCGTTCATAAAAACTAAATTGAACCTGTAGTCTCAAATTTAGTGTCTTTGAAACCCGAATTTTTCATTCAAAACTTACCACATGAAACCTATAGTTTCCATGCATAAATTAAACCAATATATGTCTATAGAACCTGAATGTTCAACGATATATGTATATGGATCACCATATGACTAATCACATTTTTTTGTACCTTTCCTTTTAGGGACATGTCGAACTGAACAAGCTAGATTTCATTGCTCTAGAAGTTTCTAGAAGAAACTACATGGAGTGGGTTCAAGATGTGAAGCTCCATCTTATTGCAAAGGGTATTAGAGCTACTATCGAGCATCCGTCGACGACAAACTTGTCGACGAAGGCTCAGAAGGCTAATGCAATAATCTTCATTCAAAGACACATCCATGATGCAATCCAGATCGAGTACCTCGTTGAGGAGGACCCACGCACCCTCTGGCTTTCTCTAGCCGATTGTTTCGATCACCAGAAAGACATCTACTTGCCTGAAGCAAGACACGACTTGCAGCATCTTCGCTTCCAAGAATTTAAGTCCATGAATGAATACAACTCTGAAGTTTCTAAAATCGGATCAATGCTAAAGTTTTGTAAAATGGAACTAACCGAATCAGATTTCTGGAAAAGACTTATTCGACCTTCCATACCACCAATATTGTCCTGCATTAAGAATATAGGGCATAGAAGTTCACCAAATTTTCGAATTTGATCTCTGCATTACTTCTCATTGAAAAGAAGAACCAACTTTTGATGACGAATCATCAAGCTTGATCAAATGGCTCGAATGCCACGCCTTGAACACATACGACCAATTCTAGCAGCCATAAATGATGATAATAATCGTCATGTCCATAGAAATGGGCGGCAAGCCCAACCACGGGCCCAAGGTCAATAGAGTGCCACACTTAAGGGAGGAAATATGACTCAGCAGCGTCCACCACTTGCCTTAAGGCCCTAAACTTCAAGAACAAGGGAAAAGTTCTCGTTCAATTAGCTTCTGCTGAAATGGACATGTGCTACCACTGTGGATCAAATGATTATTGGTCACGCATATACCGAGCTGACCCTAAGGCTATTGCCAAGTACCATTTTCGTCGTGAGTCTAACTTTGCACATGAACATTTGGAAGATGCTACTACATCAATAGAGATATCGGATTTTTAGGAGGCGTCAGCTCCTATGGATGAATAAATTAGACATGGTTTTACAGTGTTTACCCTTAGTGGCCGAACCCACTAGGAGTGGCCGACCTCTCTCCCTTATTTTTCTAGGTTTATGGTTTAATTTTGAACAATTTTCTAAGTATTTGGAATAATTTGTTTGGTTTTGGTTTGTTTTGAATTATAGATTGTTATCCAATAGATATTATATTCTCGAATTGCTTATTTGAATGAATGAAATTAATTTTATGCATGTAACAAATTCAATCAAATTATTTCTAGGTATGTCTAGTAGGAAAGTTAGTTGTTTGGGAAATAGTGCAACCACGCACACCATCTTACGTTAACGACACTATTTTACTAAATTAATACCCAAGAAAGCTCATTTGACAACTCTCTCAGGCCCATACAACCTAATTGAAGGATACAGAAATGTCCGTATCATGTTGTCCAATGGTACAATCATAACCATTAAGGAGCCTCTATATTCTCGACGTTTCAGAAGAACGTTGTTGAGTTTTAGAAATATTCGAGATAATCAATATCATATTAAAACCACTGAAGATAATGGTTCTGAACTTCTTTGTATCACTTCGTAATATGGCCAAAAGTGTATTCACGAGAAGTTAGAACAACTCCCGAGTGGGTTGTACATCACAACTATTCGCAGCATAGAAGCCCACCATGTGGTCAGCCATATGCCTAAGTTCCAGAACTCTTTGTTACTTTGGCATGATCGTTAGGGACATCCTGAATATGACATGATGCGCCATATCCTCAAATCATCTCATGGGGATCAGTTACCTCCTTACATTGGAGTCCTGCCATGCAAAGCGTGTTCTTTAGGGAAGTTCAACACTCAACCCTCACATACAAAAATCATTCATGACCCCCCTAAGTTTCTTTAGATGATTCAAGGGGATATTTATGGACCTATCCAACAAACATGTGGACCGTTTAGATAAGTTATGGTGTTGGTTGATGCGTTAACAAGATGATCACATGTTTGCCTATTGTCCATATGTAACGCTACATTTGCTAAGTTCCTAGCCCAAATTATTAAGCTAAAGGCTATCCACCCTGATTATCCAATTAAGTCGATTCGACTGGATAACACTAGGACGTTTACGTCACAAACTTTTGACGATTATTGAATGTCAGTAAGGATTAATGCGGAACATCTTGTACCCCATGTTCACACTCAAAACGGCCTGGAAGAAGCTTTCATAAAGGGTCTTTAATTGATAACTTAGACTTTGGCTATGAGAACCAAACTGCCGGTATCTGCCTGAGGTTATGCAATATTGCACACAACTATGTTGGTCCACCTAAGGCCCACCGCTACCTAACCACATTCACCGTTAAAGTTGGTTACTGGATACAAGCCTGACATTTCACATTTATGGGTGTTTGGGTGCACCATTTATGTGTCAATAGCACCGCCACTGCGTACTAAAATGGGTTTGCAGAGAAAAATAGGAATCTATGTCGGTTATGATTCACCATTAGTTGTTAGCTATTTAGAACCCTTGATAGGAGATCTCTTTACCACATGTTTTGCGGATTGTCACTTTGATGGATAATCTTCCCACCGTAGGGGAGATAAGCATGCTAATGTTCCTGGAGAAAGCCGCGAATTGTTGTGGTATGCTCCCACTATGCCTCATTCAGATCTCTGCACTGCTAAGTCTGAAACTAAGGTGTGCCGAATTATAGATCTTTAGAGCGTTGCTCAGAGCACACCAAATACTTTTACCAATCTAACAAAGGTGACAAGATCACGTATACCAGCTGCAAACACACCTGCAAGGATAAATGTACCCCGCGTACATCAACAACTCGCCTGGGAAGGCCGAACCGTCCTCAAAATTAGGGATGCCGCACCTTCCATGCTGTTGGTACATTGGCAGCTAGGCAATTATCTGCTCCAACCCTGAAGCGTGGCAGGCCACTTGGTTCAAATGATTCACAACCCCGGAAGAGAACCCTAGTTTGAATTCGACCATTGCTTACTCATCTATTCCAACACATTAGGTTATTCTAAATTACGTCGATGTCTTAGACGAAACATGCTAGCATGTTGAGAATCGTGATATTTCGGTCCATTATGCAGTATTGGATGAGGTTTAGAATTGGAATGAGATGATCGTCGATGATGCATTTGCGTACTCAGCAGTTACTGACATTATGATTAGCAATGACATTAAACCACATTACATTGATGAATGCCAATGTAGAACCGATTGGTCAAACTGGAAACAATCAATCCATGTTGAACTTGATTCGCTTGCGAAACGCAAAGTGTTTGGACCTATTGTTCCTACACCACCATACATAAAGCCCGTTGGCTATAAATGGGTTTTCGTGAGGAAGCGTAATGAGAAGAATGAAATAGTATGATACAAAGCACGCCTAATAATGTAAGGATTATCTTAGCACCCCGGAATTGATTACAAAGTACGCCTCATAATGGATGTTATAACGTTTTGCTACCTAATTAGTATGGTAGTTTTTGAAAAACTGAATATGCAACTTATGGACGTGGTAATCGTGTATCTTATAGGGATCTAGATATGGAAATATACATGAAAGTTCCAAAAGGACTTCCATTGACTGGTTCAAATAGTTCTAGACCACGGAACACTCTCTCAATTAGGTTGAGGTGGTCACTCTACAGATTGAAACAATCCGGGTGGATGTGGTATAACCGTCTGAGTGAATATTTGACAATTCAGGGTTATGTGAACAACGAATTATGCCCATGTGTTTTCATAAAGAAGTCATAGTCCGGATTTGCAATCGTTGCAATTTATGTCGATGACATGTACCTCATCGGAACTCTTACAGAGCTTGAGGAAATTACTGCGCACTTGAAATTGGAATTTGAGATGAAGATCTTAGGAAAACTCGATACTATCTCGGCCTAGAGATCGAGCATTGTTCAGATGGAATTTTAGTACATCAATCCAACCAGACCGAAAAAGTGTTGCGACGTTTTAATGTGGATAAAGCGAAGCATTCAAGTACACCTATGGCCGTTTGTACTCTAGATGCTAAATAAGATCTCTTCCGTCTAAAGGAGGATGAGGAAGAGATTTTGAAACCTGAAGTTCCTTACCTAAGTGCAATTGGGGGGTTTATTGTACTTGGCTCAATACACTAAATCGAATAGCTCATTCGCTGTTAATCTTTTGGCTAGATACAGCAATGCACCCACACGCAAACACTGGAATAGTTTTAAAGACATTTTCTGCTACCTTAAGGGTACGACAGATTTGGGCTTGTTCTATACTCGCAAATCTTTGAGTGTTGCCACCCCTTATGGTTCTTGGATTGATTCTCGTTTTGTTGGTTACGCAGATGCTGGATATCTATCTGACCCACATAGGGCTCGTTCTCAAACGGGTTATGTCTTTACCATTAGAGACACCACTATATCTCGAAGGTTTACCAAGAAAACACTAGTTGTGCCTTCTTCAAACCATGCTGAAATTCTCACCCTACATGAAGTATTGCATGAGTGCTTTTGGCTAAGAGCATTCATGGAACATATTCGAAGCACTAGTGGTCTTACTTCAGCCGTTCACCTTCCTACGACGCTCTTTGAAGACAATGCAACATGTGTCGAGCAGTTAAAGAAGGGATACATTAAAGGAGACAACACTAAGCATATAGCGCTGAAGTTCTTTTATTCTCACACCAACAGCAGTAACAACATCAGAACATTGGAGTCAAGCAAATCCGTTCCCAGGACAACCTGACCGATCTCTTCACCAAGTCATTGCCCAAGTCTACTTTTGAGAAGCTCGTCCAATGAATCGGTATTCATAAATTATCTGAGTTGAATCACTTATAGTTCTCTAATTTTGAAGTTATGTCTAACTCAGGGGGAGTATCTAGAAGCATACTTACTTGATCTTAATGTACTATTTTTCCTACTGTCAGGAGCATTTTTCCCACTGGGTTTTTGCTACCTAACGAGGTTTTAATGAGGCACCCATCCTGGGACGATCATACTTCGTGAAGTTCAATACTTTCGTCCTATTTGATGTTTGTTTTAGACATTATGGGTTTTATCCACGCCTTGGGTTTTACCATAGCGAGGTTTTGTGAGTTTTACTACCAATGCAAACTTTCTTAAATTTAAGACTCGTGTTCACCCATTGTGTAGATGACTTTATCAATTATTCTACCTTCTCTGCTGAAGATCTATTGCGATGGTTTGTTGAGTATTTACACACTCAAGGGGAAGTGTTGCAGTCATATTTAGAATAGGAATGTGATTGTGTAAATCCTAGTAGATCTAGGAATATCTCTTATATTCCTATTAGGAGTTGATTATCGATTAAGAGTTGTAATCCTAAAAGGGTAAGGTTTTTGCCTATCATACTACTATAAATAAAGGTACAATGGGGTGATACAAACACACCTCACAATTAAATCACTCTCTCTTCCCTCTCAATACCGCCGCCCCCCTCTCTCTAATCCCTTAGATTAGTTCGATCAAATAGGCCTACAATAGATTTTAAGTTTTTATTTTTATTTTTTATTTTTTAAGTTGGCTTTGCTATTTGTTAGGATAGACTATTTTATTTTTCTTTTATTTTGCACACCTTGAGGACAAAGAGTAATTTAAGTTGGGGTTGGAGGGTATTTTTAGGTTTTTAATTTTTGTGTTAGTAAAATTTTCAACAATTTGAGTTAATATTCATAGATTAGTTTAGTTAGAACAAATGGACAGAGTGAAAGTTAATCCCCCATTCGAGTCTTTTTTATTTATTTTTGCTTAGACACTAGTTCAAGAGTTATATTTTGAAAATTTGCTCATTCACACCAACATGGTTTGTGGGGAGTTGGATTAGAACCTGTATACCTTTTTTTTTGTTTGATTAATTTTTTAATTTTTGTTCTATATAAATTAATTTTTAAATTGACACACCCTGGCCAGGAATATCCACTAGGACTTCGGATCGAGCTGTGTTGGCCGACACTTGGAAGGTGGCGAAGTCATAAAGTATATTGACTCATTTCAAGCGTGATGTCAGAGCATAAGTAAAGTATAGTAGTGTGGGGATCATTCCTTCAGAGGTAGCCACCTATACTGAGATTCGCAAGAATCCTCATCGATACGAACTTTCAGCAGCTAAAACCTGGAAGGGCAAAAAACAGAAGGGTGAGTGGGCAAAAACATAGCTTTAGAAAATACATTTCTCTTTTCTGAAAATAATAACCCTTCACTGTAAACCCCATATAATTTCTTTAAAATAATACTGCATATATAAAAATCTTGTTCAAAAGCAATGTAAAACAAAGTATATGCCATGTCAAGTATCTCAGCAGTAAATATGTAAGCGAGGTGATATAAATCAATGTAAAAATGATATGCCAGTCGGAGTCACCTAATGTGACCTGTACGGCTTTAAACCTGCACACGAGTCGGAACCACCTAATATGGTATGTATGACAGGCTAGGTGTAAATAAGTACACTCAAGTGCTATGATCACGTGAAGGCTGTGCGAAGTATCGCAAGTCACCTACAAGTCGGAACCACCTAATATGGTCTATACGACAGGTTGGCACTTGCCTAAGATCCAAGGTGAGCTTACGGTGCGAGAGGTGAACGATCACATGAATGGATAGGCCCTGGCCACGGGCGGAGCACTAAAACCAAGGTGCAGGACAATGAGCTCTATGTGCATCAACTTATAACCAACTACCATGCAACCATACCATCAATATGTACTCACCTGAACTTACTTGGGCCTCTACAGTATTATGCAATGTCATGAACAACTATACTAATGCATATGCTAAAATGTAAAGCAATTATGACATGGTATTTTAAACGAAATTCCATTTAAAACAGTTTATGGGAAATGTATATAGAAAACCAAAAGCCCACTCACCTGGAGTCCGCGCTATAACTCCCTAGTATGAATATCGAGGCCTCACGAACGATCGCTACCTAGAACAAATATTTAGTCACGTCTCAGAATTCTTATTGATAAAACACATAACTTACATAAAACACATCCCCAAGGACGTTCTAAAATGATTTGAGACTCATCAACCAAAGTCAACCGTTGGTCAAAGATCGACTGTAGGGTCCACAACGCTACGTAACTCGATCCAGAAGATCCGCATCTCAGATTTTCTATGACTTCCAAAGATACGCACTATGCTTATACAACATCGTATTAAAATTTCATTACGATCCAACGGTTGGATCTCTGCCAATTGCAAATTCAAGTGACGGTTAACGTTTTATTTTATGAACTTACAAATCCAATTCGGGAAGATCCGTACATCAGATTCCTGATCCGTAAGTTCCTAATGTCCTCAAATATTACGTACTATAACGTATTAAAGTTTGGTATCGATCCAACAATTGGATCGTCACTTCAAATAATAATCAGGTGATGTGCCATAATGAAACTAGGTTCACAATAATCACATGTGGATATCAAATATGAACTCAAGGCATCTAATAGGACTTAGAAAGACATCATTAGTCCACTGGCCACACGCCGCCGTGGGTGATGGTCGGCCGTCCTGTTGACAAGCTCATATTTATATATATTTTATATCAAATTCACTTGTCTTTTCTTAGTTAGTTCCTTATATTTTTGAGCTATTTACTTTGTTTTTGTGTTTTGTAGGATTTGTCAAGCAAAGAAAAGAAAAATAGCACAAGTGAGATTTTAAGTAACAAATTCGTCAAAACTGCCTGTGCAGGTCAGCTGACTTTGGAAGCAAGTTGCGGACAGTTCCGAATGAGTTAGAAAATTTGCCTTATATGCTTGGAAAGCTACGGATGTCTATTTTCTGGAGCATTTCGCGGATTGTTAATATCATTTTTCTAGAACAAGTTATGACCGTTTTAACACTGAAAGGTTCCCAAGAGGCTGAGCAGTTTGTAACTAACAAGAAAGCATTGAAAGCAATAAATCCAATAAATCTAGCAGCCAAAACTCATGCAATCAAGAACAAACCAGCTGACTGGAAATGGAATTAAAGATGAGGATTAAGAGGGAGTAATTGGCATAAAGGCTACCCAAGGAGTTACAATTGTTTTACATTTCCTCTCACTTATTGTCATCACTAAATGGCTATTAGTGGGTGGGTTAAGGAGAAGAAAATGATGCAGCAAGAATTGGTTTAAAAGTAGTGTTGGGGAAGGAAGGAAAGAAGAGGAAGCCTCAGTCGATTTCTTTCGATTCTATTTTATCAAACTCATGTCTATTTTTTGTTTTAACTTAAGGATTGTGTAACTAAATTTTTAGTAGTTAGGGGCTGTTTGAAGCCCCGAATATGATTGCAAGTTTGTTATGACATTTCGTTTGAATTACTTTTATAATGGATGAAAATTGGTTCACTACTTGTCTCATTGATGAATTCATTATGTGTTTTCTATGGATGCATGCTTAGTAAGCATATCTAGGATTCTAATGCTATGAATATGTGTGTGCCTGCCCTTGTTGAATGAGGACCTACATATGTTCTAGAGTAGTACTTGTTAATTGAGATTAACATGTGAACCAATTTCTAGGATAAGTAAGACAACACCAGTACTTACGATGCCTTGTGATGACTTAAACTCTTTTCATTCTTAATGATTTCTAGTTGTTAAATCTATGAACACACCATTCTAGATTGCATGTTAGGGACTAAGTTAAGTTGAAAACGCCATTCTCTTAACATACTACATAAGAAAGAGTAATAGGTTGAGTTCTAACATTGAGCCAACTTGAGCATCTTCATCCAAAAATAAAAGGAATTTGAATGAAACATAACATATTTGTATGATTATTTGGTGCTGGATAGCAATTCCCTTAACTCATTTTTCTTAATTTGTGAACTACTTAAAAATCTTTTTCTGTTCTGTTTTTGTTCGATTTATTTAAATAGCAAATCAATTCCAAAAATCCCAAAACTTTGTGTGAGTGTAGCTCTGTGTGTCTAGTATCTGCATATAAAATTCTGTAGACTTTAGATAAGTGTAAGTCAGTCTAATAATTATTTTTCGGTGGCTGGTCTGTAAGGACAACAGCCCAGTTTTTGTGACATTTTAAGTAGTTAGATAAAACAATCTTCTGCGGGAAAGGCCCTTATTTTCATATGCTACAATTGACAAATCTTATTGTTAATAAGGAAAATTAATAGGACATTTGTGTGCTACGTTGTGGTGTGCTTTTGATCCTATCACCTGTCTCACCGGAAAATTTAACTATTTTTAAAATTTCTCAAATTTCATAGAAATTAAGATGTCAATGAGTGGAGCAACTTTCATACCTGTGAGTCTGTGACTAAGGCCAATTTGGAAGGGAAAAGCCCCAATTCAATGAAAATCCGCCGGAAACCCTATAAAAGGTGTGCTTCGATTCGTCGATTCCAAAGCTCCACCGCCCCAACCACCGGTTGGGTCTTGTTCTTGGGTCCAAGGGAAGGCTAGTGATGGTAGTATTCGTAAGAAATAGTTGCTTGATTGGTGGATCTTAAGCAATGGCATCCGCGGCACCCACGGTTATTTCCTTCATGAATCTCAACCAATTCGTGTCGATTTTAGCTAGTAATGGATGTTGGGGTGTGGTGCTGAAGTTTGGAGGTGGTGAATGGGTGAAAATCACTTGAAAATTTGATGGGTATCACTGGAAAACTCCACCAGTTCGAAACCGGGTTGTTGTGGGTGTACGGGTCGGATTGGTTGGGTGCTTTGCACCTCCATCCTTTCCCTTCATTTCCTTCTCTCTGGTTGGTCACTCCTTCTTTCTCTTCTTTCTGATTAGGCATCTCGCCCCTCATTTTCCTCTTTTATTTTTCATCTCCATTGCCCATCCTTTCTTCCTTTTAATCTAGACCACACACGTGGCTTCCAGATTTTGCTTCAAAATTCTGGAGCTTTCTTGAAATTAATTAATTTACTAAAATGTGCCCAACTTTAAACGTTAATAACTCCAAATTGCGTTTCGTTTGCGCCCACACGTTCATAACAACAAGTAATACGAGGGTATGCCCAGAAAACGAGTCTTACGTGACACGACATGCCAGTCAACAAAAGTCAACACTTTGCCTCGAAGGGCATTTTCATAAATTCACTTATTAAAATTATATAAATCGTAAAATTGGGAACAGGTCATTACAACCTACCTTCCCTTAAAAAAAATTCATCCCCGAAATTTAAAATACTTGCTAAATGTAAAATACTCGAAAATAAGGAGAAAATATGTACGTAAATACATACACAAGAAATCGAGTTAGAGTGGCTACATAAAGAGAATGTCATTCGATCACGATCAGATTGCAATTATTACTCTTTTATGCCTCGAAGCTCATACCTTCTTCCTTCCTCGATAATGTAGTAGTATAATACCGTATAAACCGTAAGGTTAAAAACACCAATTATTGCATATTAACATAAGAAAAAAAATATATAGTAAAATATAAAAAATAGAGTTTATATATATATATATATATATATATAAACGTACGATTCAAGTATTTGTGTTTAGTTTAAAACCAAGAGTGGAAATAACTCACCCAAAATTTGTAATAACAGAATTACCCATGTAAATAAAATAACGTAGTAGAAAAATATTTGCATGAGAAATCAAAACTCAAAATGAAAATGGACCTCGCCAAGCATTCTTCGTGTCACGAACTTCAAGGATGAGTTTGAACCATAGCTAACTAGTAAGTGTTGCCGTAGATGAGTTCTCTTGCCCACTTGCTTAGTGAATCAAACAATTAAGCCATCGATCTTACAATCTATAGCCTTTAATGCCGATAACTCATCGTCTTCTCAATAAGCTAGTGAGAAGTTCTCGAGGATGCCAAAATATGGTTTTGCTCCTCATGTGCGAATATGCCTAGATCATCCGATTCATGCCTCAATCGTGATACCGTACTATCCTAGAGCGCACCAAACTAGTTGTTAGAAGTGTTTCAGTGTCCACGTTTCTACAACAATAAAACCCTAGAGTGAAGCAGTGGAAATATACATAGAGACGAACACTTATCGCAAAATATTTCCTTCGTGACTAATCGCTGGAGTTGCACTTCAAATTAAAAGGATTTAACCTCTGAAATCCTGAATTAGAGAAACCATATCTCTGATGACATCCTTCCAATGGTTCCTGCTAGCATCGATATGAAACTGGCGCATGCATCTGCCGAGTTGACCTATCATGAATTCCTCACTGATTGAGCGAGAAATCATGTCGAGAAGGCTAAAAGAACACTCAAGAATTTGAGAGTCAAAGCAAGTTAAGTATATCTAGATTGATTGCCTACCATCACACTACAAAAACAACTTTTGGAATATTCAATCACCAACGGTAACGATCCATTCAACAGAGTATTCGATGGGTGATTGAAGAATTAATGATCACAACTAGATTTCAATATCCAAGCAATTCTTCGGAACAGTCTACCTGTCTTCGAAATAATACAAACTGCAGTAGAGTAGACACGTAGACTAGAATGTCTTCCCAGCATAAATGAGTGAATATGAAGTCACGGTCAGAAAAGATGCTGATCAAAATGCCAGAAAATCCGATAAATTCAAGACTGGGTAATTTTACCAAGTGGTCTAAAATGTAATCCCTCTGAACCAACGAAAAATGAGTTGACTTGTCAAATCGATCTATAACCATCGAAACATCATCGTAATCTCCACATGTACAAGATACCTCGTACTAGGAGCTTATGGTGATATTTCCCATTTGCATTTGGATACAAAAAGTGATTGTAACCATTTAATGATTTCTTGATGGGTTAGAGGTAACGTCATATCAATACTCATGAACTTCAACTGGAATAAGATAAGGAAGACTGAAAATGTTTAGGGGTAAAAACAACTCTTGCTACGATGCTTAATTATTGCATTTGCATAACTAGGATGATCCACGATAGTGGAATCATAAACGTCGATTTAGTTCTTCCAATGCTATTGTCAGAAACTTAGATCTTTCCAAAAGTAAGTGAAATTGGGAAGTTCTAGGGTTAATAAAGATTTTGGACATATTTCTCCACAAAGAAGTACCATTCGGTTTTTCAGATGGAAATGACAATTGTTGACTCTAGGTCATATATATGATGGTTCATTTTGAACAGTTCTACCATTGGGAAATGTAAGCAATACTCTACCATACTGCCTCTACACAGTTGAAATATCCAAGGAACACATCATCATTGATTTTCAAAATGATCAACGTCATTGAAAAGTGTAAGCGATGGTGAGGTGAAAACAACAGTTCAGTTGCTAGAAACTTTATTCATAATCAACACCCCAAGCTTAACTAACTTTCCTTGGCCGATAAGTGAAGAAAAACAGTATAGCCGAAAATTGCTAACCAATTGTCGATAAACTCAACAAGACTAAAGATATCTCAAGTCTCACAACACTTTGTGAGAATTTCGACCTTCTTCCTTTAAACTCTTTTTGGAAAGAAAGAGTATCATCTACGAAGATCACGTTTCCCAAGATAAGTATCAATCAAAACTAATGTTTGAGAAATTTGGTCACACTACCAAAGCAGATGAGGAAGTTGTCGAAAAGACTACTACGAAGTCGTCAAGTTATGGAAGAAAACTCGAGTTACAAAGGGTGGGTTAGCTACATCATCAACTCAAGGTAGGGGATAACGGTTTTTAATCATCACCCAAGGAAGTTACTAAAATCTAGGTATGATCCTAAGGTTCGAAGTTCCCTAGATAAGGAGCTTGGTTGAATAAATTCCTAATCGGTAAGCTTTAGTAACTAAGTTCTTCCAAACAGTAGGAGTTGCTCGAAAAGATGCAAGGGAACTACTGTAGTATGAGAAAGTGGATCGATGATAATATCTCAGGTAAGACTTTGGGATATGACGCTTAAATGTACGTCCTCAAAACGTACCATAATACTTCCTTTCATTACACCACGTACTAATAGGTATTCATAACTTCCTCAATATTCCATTTACTCTAACAATGAGACATTAACCCGTACTTCGTTGCTTCTGTCTACCTGTGAAGGTGATCGAAAAGGTGGCTAGTCGGAGAGCCTATGTTTACCTAGATAGGTGATAAGGTAAAAACAATTAGGAGTTTGCTCCTAACTTTCCGAGATTTAGTTTCTTCAGCTCCACTAGTCACTTGTTAATTAGTCCATTAGTCGCGCGCTAATTAATAGATTATGACATTTTGATATCATTCGTTACCCTGAAACTGTGAACCGACATTATGGTATAAAGGTATCACTCCTAGATACCAACACCTTTGTCCTGTATCAGAAATCATACTGATTGAATACTGGTTGATAGTTCTTGGATATCGGACAATATCATCAATTAGTAACACCACCATAGGCTAATTACATGCTAGAGCTCGCTCGGGTGGGTGGTTTTGGACGACTAATAAGGAACTGGTCATGTGAGAGGGTTCCATTATTTTAGAGGGAATACTCACTACTTTGAAGATTTTGTACTAATCATAGATATAACAACTTGTACTTCGGTGCCTATACTCATCAAAATGACGAGTACATCACCAAAAGAAGTTTGGAAACTAGTATTGGTTAAGATGTCCCAAAGCCGGAAAGAGGAATTTATTAATAATCTACTTTAGAACGGCTTAAACGGAAGTCGATCTTTCTCCTGAAGATTTGAAATGATAATTAGTGCGTTTAAGAAGGCTAGTATTATAGGAAACCATAAGTGACTATCCCCCATATGTTCTTACGTCAAGTGCTACCCTTTAAGCACCATGATGCGAGAATTATACGCACACAAATTAAACCCTCTTTTTATCAATTGTAGTGAAGAATGTAAGTAGGGATCGTTCTGGACCGGGGATTAAGAGGGATTGTTAATCACTTGGATTTGACTCAAAAACGTAAAAACACAATATAAAACACTATACTGGACTCAAAGAATGCAAAACTAAACTTTAAAACACCAAAACAAACCAAAGGACTCAAAACAGCCCCAAAACACTCAGAACTACCTTAAAAACACAATCTGGGCAGTTTTGAGCACTTTGGTGAATTTGGACGAATTTGTGTAATAAATTGAATCAAAACACTTATAAACACAAACTAAGACACTTTCTAACTAAATTGGACACTAAAGTAAAGGGGGATTGAGGTTTTGACGAAATTAAACTAAATGCACAGATTGTAATAAAGGGCAGATTCTAAAGATGAATTTGATGGAATTTAATGGATGGGAAGCTAGCTAAGGGGTTCATCTCCACACATGTTATACCTGCACACAAAACGATTTCTAATTGCTTTTCAATAAACCATGAATTCTCAACGCCCCAGATTAACCGTGAATTGCACTAATTAACCCTCAGATTTTCCTAACGTTATTGAATTGGATGATTGCATACGACAACCCAAAACATTCCCCACAAGTCCCCTACATGATTGCATAATAGAGATACAAGCAAGAATCATTAAGTTCTATGAAAACCATAAGCGTTGACGAAGCACTTGTTACTATGATTGCATGAAACTTATGCCAAGAATTTACTTAACGCGATTGAGATCATCAACCTTTACTACTTGTGAATATAATTCCATAACGATTAGGTGAAATTTCCTTATATCCTAGCATCCAATTTATGCATGATAATTAAGCGTGCACTCTCAATCAACACACACAAATCAATGTAATTCGCATAGATAAGTAAATTGAATTCACAACTTATGAAACGCAATTGGAAGTAATCAAATCATATTGCAAGCATAAACATGTATTTTGAATCCCCCCCTAGCCAAGGGGGGGTTTAGTTCCTCATACGCACAAAACAAAGAGAATTGAAATTAAACATTGAAATCAAGGAAAAGAAACACCTAAAAATTCCACCAACTCAAACTTGAATTGTATGAACGTTTAGGCCCTTCTCCTTCTCTTTGTTGCGGCACAAGGTCTAAGGATAGGTTTTGGGGGTTATGGATGGTGTAGAATGATGTGTTTAGGATAGGGATGGATGTAGGATACTTCAAGGCTTATTTTTGGGCAGAAAATATGAAGAATGGTGAAGTATGGATGTGTTATAGAGAGGGGATGAATTTCTGGCGTGAATGGTGAATGAATGAATGGTTCGTGGCTGCAATGGATGTTTATTTATAGGTGGATGAATGACTAAAGAGGGAATATGACAGCTAGGGAGAGAATGTGGCTGCCATCATGAAGAGTGCATGGATATGGCTGAATAATCAAATGGGAAAGCATGTGGCTGAATGGATTAAAGAGGGAATGATGATGGGAGAGCATGTGGGTGACAGCTAGGTTGGTTGGTGGCTGCAATGGAGGTGTGGAATGATGATGGGAGAGCATGTGGGTGAATTATAGAATGGGAAAGCATGTGAGTGACAGCTAGGGTGATTGGTGGCTGCAATAATTTCGTCCATCCTCTTGGCTCCAAGCATATGATATCCATTCCAAGCTCTAATTTGCTCCAAAAGGCTCCAAAATGCATCCTTTTGCATACTTTGCCCTTAAATCCTGAAAATACATAAAACTAGCTTAAAAGACTACTTTACTAAGGAAAAACACTTTAAATGCACAAGACAAGCTAAACTAAGGTGCATAAATATGCCCCTATCACACCACATTGTCACTCAAGACAATTCTGGAATCTTGACGAAGTAACTCGATAGGAATCCTAATAAATGGTATGCTAACGGTTACTACCAAGGAATCAAAATCAGTTCTAGTTTCCTATCTCAAAAAGATTGATAATGATGGCATGAAAATAATGATGGCATTGATTTACAGTTCCCTAGTGATCCACCGATATCGATACATTAGCCCTGCTTTAGGGCCATCAACTTGTCCTAAATCTACATCTTTCCTTGGTAGGGAAATTCTTTACTTTAAGTCTAAAAACGTTTGCCAAAGTGATCTTCTAAAATGTTGACAAGTCGACAAAACTGCCCAAAACTTAGGAAAAGCTAACATATTTTTTGTATTCGACGAGGTGGCAAAATTCGGAAATTAGGTTCAAAAATCAAGAATGCTTCCATTACGCATGTGATGAACGCACTACTACCCAACTTATGCTTTGATACCAAACTGACACACCCCAACCTGGAATGTCCACTAGGACTCCGAATCGAGCTGTTCTAGGCGACACCTGGAAGGTGACGAAGCCATAAAGTATAGTGATGTGGAAAATGTAAATAAATTTTAACCTAAAAGTTCCTAAAGACAATAATGCACTGTGAGCGGGAATGACCCATTTTATGTGCGACGTCAGACCATAAGTAAAGTACAGTAGTGTGGGTAAGGATCAGACCCTCAGAGGTAGCCACCTGTACTGAGATTCGCCAAGAATCCTTGTCGATATGAACTTTCAGCAACTAAAACCTGAAGGAACAAAAAACAGAAGAGTGAGTGGGCAAAAACAAAGTTTTAGAAAACATATTTCTCTTTTCTGAAAATAATAACCCCTCACTATAAAACCCGTATAGTTTCCAGAAAATGGATGCAAAATTCGACAGAAAATGGATGTAGTGGCGGATATAATAAGCAACAGAATTGCCAGCGTCAGGAAATGAATTTTCGATAAAAAATACTCTAAAACCAACAAAAATTGTGTTGGATATAACTAACAGAGAATATACTAATAATAAATAAATAAAAGCATTTCTATCGACTAAAATCGATAGAAAATACTAAAACCGACAAAACTTGTGTCGAATATAACCGACAGAGAATTTATTAATAAGAATAAATAAAAGCATTATTGTCGGATAAAACCAATAGAAAATATATTAATAATAAAAAAAAATATAAACCACTTTCTGCATTTTCCATATCCTTCCATATTCACTGCATTCACTACACTTTTTGCATTTTCAACCTGTTTCTACATTGTTGGATATAAACTACTTTCTGCATTTTCAACCTGTTTGACAACATGTTTCAAATGCTTCCACATTCACTGCGTTCACTGCACTTTCTACATTTTCCATATTCACTGCATTTTCCATATTCAACCTATTTTCAAATCCTTCCTCTCTAATGACAACATGTTTGACAGGGGAAGAATTTGTATGGACTATTTATCTTAAACAACATCCATTATTGTTTTCTTCTTACAATTATCTTAAATAAATGTGCATGAACTCATGTCTAGCACGCGCATATACCTTGAGCAGCAATTTTCCTCTACTTCCTCCTATACTTCGTGACCTTGCTGGCCGTATTTGAGGTGTCTCGAGCAGCATTAGCACCATAATGATGTGCTAACCATTCTGAGTGATGACATCCACTCGTAACACCACCACCAACAGCATCCAACCCATTGAAACAAACAACACAAAATTATTCAAGTTTTTCAATCAGCTCTCGCCCGGGTAACTACTAACTACTAACAAATTTTAGCAAGTTTAAATTCGTACCCACAGTTCCCAATATGAGAGACAGAAAGAGGTAGAGAGACAAAGATACAGCGAGAACGTTACCTTATTCTTGTTCGACAACGATAAGAATTGGAGTCATCGGAGCGCTTTGCCATATTCGAGATAGCTAAAGCTAGGGTTTCTGAACTTTGGTTGCAAGTGTTGAACTGGAAGTAAATGAGGAGAGAAGAGAAGGAGAAGGAAATTAGGAGAGGAGAAAAGGGGGATGAGAAGGGAGAAGGCACTGGCGCAAGGAAGAGATGGAGGGGTTTTATTCTGGAAAATTTCATTATTGTCGGTTAAAACCGACAGAAATTTTTTTTTTTTTAAATATAAAAGCCACATAAACATTTTCATTATTGTCGATTATAACCGACAAAAAAAAAAAAAAAAAAAAAAGGCGGCAAAATCCCCCCAACATTCCCTCCCAAAATTTTAATTTCCCCACCCCCAAAATTTTTGTTACGATTTTAAAAAATAAAATAATAATTGTTTGGTTTAATAAATAAATAAATAATATGTATTTAAATAGAATACATTTTTAAAAATTAAATAAATAATTGTTTGGTTTAATAGATAATAACCCATGTAAAATATGCAATAAAGAAACAAAAAGATAATTGTACAATGAAAATGTCATCACACAAACTAAATATTGTCTAATCAATACTTGAAAAACATAAATCAAAATTTAGCACAAAGTACTTTTCCCACTAAAAATTTAGGCAAATTTAATGGAGATATTCATTCTACGAAACTAGTTTCAATGATCGAACCGTCAAACTTTTTTGTAGATACTACAAGATCACATACGTAAAAATAAACATTCAGAGATTATGTAACTGAACAAAAGTTTTCGACGGCTATAAATGAAAAATCACAATTTAACGGCTATTTTAGCTCCAATTTTAATGATTTTTTTACAGATATACACCTCGACCCTATAAGAATGCAATGAATAAATATGATCTTCAATTTAAAATATTTACACTAGTGGATACCATAAAGCTTATTTTATACTTAATGGAAATATAGCATTAACTCTTAAGTGTTTATTTAATCTACTATTTTGACGCGATACACATTCTACGAAACTTTTTTCAAAGATCTAACCATCAAACTTGTTTGTCCACACTTCGAGATCGCATACGTAAAAAATCACAAAAACCAAACATTTAGAGATTAGATAACAAAACAAAAATTTCGACGGTTATAAATGAAAAATCACAATTTAACGGTTATTTTAACTCCAATTTTGATGATTTTTTACAGCTACACTCCTCCACCCTATAAGAATTCATTAAACGAATTCGATCTTCAATTGAAAATGTTTACACTGGTGGATACCACAAGGCTTACTTTATACTTGATCGAAGTATAATATTAACTCTAAGTATTTGTTTAATCTATCGTTTTGACGCGATATGCATTCTACAAAACCTTTTTCAATTATCTAACCATCAAACTTATTTGTACACACTCTGTGATTGCATACGTAAAAAATTGTAAAAAAAAACAAACATTCAATGATTACGTAACGGAACAGAAGTTTTCGACGGTTATAAACAAAAAATCCCAATTTAACGGTTATTTTAGCTCCGATTTTAATTAGTTTTTACAACTAAACTCCTCGACCCTAGAAAAATGCAATGAATAAATTTGATCTTCAATTTAAAATATTTACACCAGTGGATACCACAAAATCTTAAGTGTTTATTTAATCTACCGTTTTAAAACGATACACATTATATGAAACTTTTTTCAATGATCTAACCATCAAATTTGTTTGTACACACTCCAAGAATGCATACGTAAAAAATCACAAAAAAAAAACATTCAAAGATTAGGTAACAGAACAAAAGTTTTCAACAGTAATAAACAAAAAATCACAATTTAACGTTTATTTTATCTCCGATTTTGATGATTTTTTTACAGCTACACTCCTTGACCCTATAAGAATGCATTGAATGAATTTGATCTTCAATTTAAAATATTTACACTGGTGGATACCACAAGTCTTACTTTATACTTGATGGAAGTATAATATTAACTTTAATTGTTTGTTTAATCTACCGTTTTGATGCAATATGCATTCTACAAAACTTTTTTCAACAATCAAACCATCAAACTTATTTGTACACACTCCGAGATTGCATACGTAAAAAATTGTAAAAAATAAACATTCAGAGATTACGTAACAGAACAAAAGTTTTCGACGATTATAAACGAAAAATCACAATTTAACGGCTATTTTAGCTCCAATTTTAATGATTTTTTATAGCTACACTCCTCGATCCTATAAGAATGCAATGAATAAATTTGATCTTCAATTTAAATATTTACACCAGTGGATACCACAAAATCTTATTTTATACTTAATGGAAGTATAACATTAACTCTTAAGTGTTTATTTAATCTAATGTTTTGACGTGATACACATTCTACGAAACTTTTTTCAATGATCTAACCGTCAAATTTGTTTGTACACACTCCAAGATCGCATACGTAAAAAGTAAAAAACAGCAAACATTCAGAGATTAGGTAACAGAACAAAAGTTTTCAACGATTATAAACGAAAAATCATAATTTAACGGTTATTTTAGCTCCGATTTTGATGATTTTTTACAGCTACACTCCTCGACCCTATAAGAATGCAATAAATAAATTCGATCTTCAATTTAAAATATTTATGCTAGTGGATAAATCTTATTTTATACTTAATGGAAGTATAACATTATCTCTTAAGTGTTTGTTAAATCTATCAATTTGATAGGATATACATTCTACGAAACTAGTTTCAACGATCCAACCGTCAGATATGATTGTATATACTCCGAGATAGCATGTGTAAAAAATCGCAAAAAAAAAAAAAAAAAAAAATATTCAGAGATTATTTTGGCGGCCGTCCAAAATTTGACTTTGTTCGTGTCGGTTATATCCAACAGGGCCATAAGTGACAAAAAAAATATTTAAAACATGTGTTTATTTATTTATTTTTAATCAATATAACATTTTAAAATAATAAAATCAGACATGATAGAGTACACCATATGTTCATGTGTGTTTAGGTGTCAGACAATGTCCTTTGTGATGCATTGAAATTTTTTGTTTGAATTTCTTTGTATCTTGTTGCTTGCCTGTGAGGGAGCATAATCCTTATTACAAAAATGATAGAGCTTCAGATTGTAGTCTGTTATTATTCTCTCAGAAAATTTATGGCTCGTGGGAATTGAGTTTATTAGACTTTAGGGTCAAGAGTAAAAAAAAAAAAATTTAAAATATGTGTTTATTTATTTATTTTTAAAGTTGCATGTTTTAGGTGTATGTTATTGCTTGAATATCATGAGGAGAATATGCATTAAAAAAACTTAATTATCACTTAAAGTTGCATGTTTTAACACATAAGTAATTTGTAGAACTGCATATGATTGTTAATGGTGACGGCTAAACCCTAGTGTTTTTCACATTTGATTTCTGTCCTAAACTTTTTTTTATTTTATCTCTCATTGCCGATTTTTGTTAGTCAAATTTAATTATTTTATTTTCTGCTCTTTTACTTTAATTCACAATTTCAAATATTTTGCAAAATTTATGTTGTATACTTAACTAAGAATTGGTTTCAAACACAAATTATTCATATTGATCCTATAGAGAACGACCTTACTTGAACTGTTTATACTACAATAACCTTGTTATCTTGCAAGTATTTTTATGTGTTTTAATTCCTACTTTTGCAAGTGGTGAAAATCCTACCACTCTTAACATCAGCATGTTTGAATATGAATTAGTTTGCCAGAATTAGCTGGCCAGCCAGTCCAATCCAGTTTGCTAGTCTAGTCTAATCCGTTCTTGTCAAGTCTAGTCTAGTTCGCTATAATTGCTCTTTTGCTTGAAAGCTCGATTGAATTGTCTAGCCTTATCGGCCTAATAGAGCTTGCATCCGCATCTACTTGTTGGCAACTCATGTCATGTACCGCCATGAATTTGACACGGTGATGAGTCGATATTTTACTATATATTGTACCTTATTCTTAGTATTAATTTATTTGTTATTTTGGTAAAATTTTGATACTTTGATTTATATTATTAATGTAGGACATTCAACTTCCTCTGGAGCAAAAAGTGATCAAACGGATGAATTTTGGAGTGATTCCAATTGGAAGATATTCGTGTGCTTTTCAAGATGATTATTTAAAATTTCAGATTTTTCTACCAAGCCGTTTGGCCGTGGTGATGAAATTAAGGCCCAGCGCGCAGCTTTCCCAAATTGATGTTTTTGGACGTTTTGGGTATTTTGGAGGTCAAGATGGCATATTTTGAGGAAGATTTATTCTGAGGATTTGTAGGGGACGTCTTCAGCTTTCAAAAGAGACCTTCTGGGACCAAATCAGAGTTGATTTGGTCGGTCAAAAGTGTGATTGTCTGAGAAGTCCGAATTTAGTTCAAATAGAAAACCTTTTATTTTCTGTTTTATTATTTTATTATGTTTCCTAGTTTTATTCTAAGACCTTTTAGGGTTTTATTTTGTAGTAGTATAAATAAGATATTTAGCCATTAGGGTTAAAAAAGGAGAGGGGAGGAGGAGACGCTCAAACCTTTGACAATTCAAGTTTATTTTCTAGGTGTTTTCTATCCTTATTCTTAATAATATTTTGTTTTATGATTGTTTGTAGCTAATTTCTCTTGCTAGGACGAGGCTTTAAGCCATGCATATTTCGAATTATTAATCACTGTTTTAAACTATCTAATTGTCTTGATGATTGGCCACCATTAGGATCTTTAGAAAAGTAATTTGATGCAATTTTGGTCGGAAGGTTCCATAAAATTGGCGCTAGCTTCTGGTGATTAATAATTGTAATTTCACTTAGGATGCGTACCACGTCTTAAGGGTTGCATGGTTTTTCAAAGGGTTTTCATAAAACATAATGAGTCTTTCAATTTCAAATTTGATCTGAACATCCGGATAGGTTGCATGTTAGATATACGTTTTATATTGGAGGTTCCAAGTAGAATATATATTAGGAAAACCTAACCTTGAAAATATGCATGGGTAATTCATAAGTAATTAGAAGAATTATGTAGGATTGTTAAGGTGACGGCTGAACCTTAGGGCTTTTACAAATTGATTTTCTTGAAATTGGTTTCTAGTTAATTTATTTAATTGTTTTTAATTTAAATTCCTAAATCATCCTTTTCACAACTTTGTTCTAAATAATTAGCTAAGAATTAGTATAAATACGGGTTATTCATTCAATCCTTGTGGAAAACGACACTACTTGAGCTGCTATACTATGACAACCTTGTATTCTTGCAAGTATTTTTAAGTGTTTTTATCCCTACTTTTGCAGGTGGTAGAAATCCTATCACATTGGATGTTGGAATATTAGTTATTATTTGATTGTCTAGGATTGGGTCACACCTATCTGACTAGGATTTTTTTAGCTTCTGCATTCTATAAATATAGCTTGTAGTTTAGTATAAGAATTATGCTAGTCAAGATGTAGGGCTTAGTTTGCACCCGTCTCTCTGCATTCTTTTATTGTTTTCTTGTTAATAATATTCATAATTTATAAATTATTGATCTTACGTTTGATGCTTCTGATTTTTAACTGCATGCACATTCTCTACTGTGTGCCTTGGTAGAGTAAATAGAGAAAAAGAGGAGGAGCAGTTTTAGGATTTATATATAATGTAACAGCAGACCAAATTATGTATGTAAGCTACATAAGGCCTTTTATGGCCTAAAGCAGGCCTCTCGTTCCTAGTTTCAGAGGTTTAGTTCTTTTATTATCAATTTTGGTTTCCTTCAAAGCCGGGCTGATAATTCTGTGTTCGTTGTTATGGGTAGTGATCCCTCTGCTTTTCTTTCTAATTAAAAAATTAGGTGTTGAATTTGATTTAAAAGACTTGGGCAAGCTGCTATTTTCTTCGGATAAAAGTCTTTTTTATGAGGCCGGATATTCATCTCACCCAAACAAAGTACACATTGAACATTCTCAAGACGCGAGACATATTATAAACCTTGCTCAACTCTTGTTGCTCCTAAATTGTTTTGACACGTACATGTGGTACTGAGTTGGCTGGTCCATGTTTCTATCGCTATTGTGGTGGAGGTCTTCAATATCTCAACATGACATGCCCCGACCTCTCCTTTGCCGTTCATAACGTTGCTCAAATCATGGGTCGTCCTACTTCTTTGCATTTGGAGGCAGTTAAATATATTTTGTGTTACTTAAAAGGTACTTATGGCATGGTTTGCCAATATGACGTTGTGATGCTTCTTCTTCTCTTTCAGTTTACCCTAACGCAGATTGGGCAGCTTGTTCGGACACCCATCATTTTGTCACAGGTTTTTGTATCTTCCTGGGTTCTAACTTGATCGCATGGTGTTATAAGAAACAACGAACAGCGTCTTGGTTAAGTACTGAAGCAAAGCATCGTGCCCTTGTTTATGGATGTGCAGATTCTATTTGGATATTTGGTCTTTTCAGTGAGCTTTGGGTTCCTTTTCCTCGTCCAATTTTTCTCTAGTGTGATAACTGGCAGCGACACACACACACACACACACACACACACACACACACACACATACATACATACATATCTCGCACTTAACATATTGCTCTTGATCATCACTTTGTGCGAGAACATATTGATTGCTCACACGCATTAGATTCAGTTTGCTTCTTCCGAGGTGCAGTAGTCAGACGTGTTCACCAAAAGTCTTTCACAATCACACTTCTTGCTATTGACTTTCAAAATCGTCACTTCACATGTGCCTCGTTTGCCGGGGTAGTGCTATAGATACTGTTGTTTGAATTGTACTCCATTCATGATTCGAATTGTACTATTGTGAAAGATTCGTATTAGTGTTGGACTATCAGAAACTTCACATGATGCACTTTTTTGGAAGAGATTTTGTAACAACAATTGTGGTAGTTTTCACGTATTCTTCATCTTTTAATTGGTCGAGTTTGGTGAATCAAGTATGGTTTACATGGTGGAGCATGTCTACTAAGATACAAGCAAAAGAAATGTATGACATCTATTCTCATGACAAAGTGGGCAAATTAATTAACTAACCAAAATGTTTCATTATAGTTGGTAATTTATATTGCATAATAAAGGTTGCAAGAGGAAACCAAATTTCATTAAAGTAGTTACAAGAGCAGCAATATATTACTATATTTATATAATATATAGTATTATATAGGTAATCGATCATATTAGAAGCTGTTGACAACTAAGTTTCGACAACTCTTATTTCAAGGAATTATCTAGGTCATATTGACTCAATTTTGACGGATAATTGGTGGGGGTGGTCGCGAATTGTTCAAACATGGTGGTGGTGGTGGAGGATTATTCAGATTTGGTGGAGGTGGTGGTGGATGGATGTTCTGAGGTAGTGGAACTTGTGGGGGATTGTTTCAACCACGTGATGGTGGTGGAGGACTGTTTTGACCAGGTAAAAGTGGTGGCGGTGGATTATTCTTAGGTGGTGGTGGATTGTTCCGACTTGGTGGTGGAGGTGGATTGTTTCGATTTGGTGGTGGTGGTGGATTGTTTGGATGGGGTGGTGGTGGATTGTTCTGACTTGGTGATGTTGGTGGCGGTGGATTGTTCCGACTTGGGGATGGTGGTGGCGGTGGATTATTATGAGGTGGTGGTGCTCGTTGAGGATTGTTTCAACCTGGCGAAGGTGCTAGAGCTGGGTTGCTCAAACTTGGTGATGGTATTGGTGGTAGATTGTTCAAAGATGGTGGCGCTTGTGGAGGATTATTTCGTCCTGGTGATGGGGCTAATGATGGATTGTTCTGAGGTGGTACTGCTCGCGGAGGATTGTTCTGTCCTGGTGGTGGTGTTGGCGTTGGCGTTGGTGTTGGTGTTGATGTTGGTGTTGGTGTTGGCGTTGGCATTAACATTGGTGCTAGTGTTAGAGTTGGTGTTGGTGTTGGTGTTGGTGTTGGTGTTGGTGTTGGCGTTGGCGTTGGTGTTCGAGTTGGTGTTTGTGGTGAATTTTTTCTAGGTGGTGTTGGTGTTATTGTTGGTGTTAGTGTCGGTGTCGGTGGTGGCATTGACGTTGGTGTTGGCATTGGAGTTGGAGCTGGTGTTAGAGTTGGTGTTGGTATAGCTGGCGGATTCTTTCTAGGTGGTGTTGGTGTTGGTGGTTGATTTTTTTGAGGTGGTCGTGGTGGCGGCGGATTCTTCGGAAGTGGAGGTGGGGATGGATTTTTTTGAGGTGGCTGTGGTGGTGGATTCTTCTGAGGTGGGGGTGGTGGGGTGGATTTTTTTGAGATGGTGGTGGTGGAGGATTTTTTTGAGGTGGCGGTGGTGGCGGATTGTTGTGCGATGGGGGTGGTGGCAGATTCTTCGAAGGTGGTGGTGGTGGTCGTCTCACTAGAATAGGAGGAAGAAATGGCGGCAGCCATGGCTTGGGAGGTGGGGGTGGTGGCGGATTCTTCGGAGGTGGCGGTGGCGGTCGTCTCACTACAATAGGAGGAAGAAATGGCGGCTTGTAAAATGGTGGTATAAACGTTGATGGCTTGTAAATTTCGTGTCTTATGGGAGTGACTTGTAGCTTGTCATCCTCATGGTATTGGGCATTGGATGAAGTTGTGATAAGAATAACCACTACAAGAAATAGCACAAAAAACTTTAAGTCATCTCTGCTCTTCTTGTCTTGTGTTACAAAATGAGAAGGGGTATCATTTTATGGGGGCAGGAATGATGGGTTTTGTGTTAATAATTTTGATCAATAGGCAATTGGTAATTCATAGGCTACAAATGGGGTAGTATCTGCCCAACTGCTTTAATAACATTGCTTTTATGGTAGGGGAGGCTCAAAATTTTGGCATGCTTTATAAATTGTATTGCTTCTTCCCAAATTGTTCAACAAAAAAAAAAAAAATATATATATATATATATATATTTGTTTAAAAATTTAGTAAATAAGGGGTGAGTCTAGCAATCTTGCATTCGTTTTAGTGGTAGCCTCATGAATTTTATTCCAGTAATTTTTTGTCCGTTACTAGTTACCATTTCGAGTTTCAAATCCCCAAACTCAAGCAGTGTAGCTAGCAATCTTGTTTAAGTGTTTGTAAAAACACTAGAAAAGATAGAAAAAATGAATGAGTTTTTAATTGTCTATTATGTAATACCAAGGTTATCCAACTTATATTGAAATTTGATACTCCATCATTCCATTCTTAAGCGGATCCGACTTGCAAAAATGGCATTCCATCATGATCCATATCTCGTCTGGGTGAAGCATAAGCTTTGTTTGTTTGGAAAGTCTATGAATGTTAATTAAAAATTAAAAATTAAAAAGCTTTGTTTGTTTGGAAAGTCTGTGAATGTTAATTAAAAATTAAAAATTAAAAACTTCTGTTATAATTCGAGCAGCATTTTGTTTGAATCGGATTTCAAACATTTGGCTTTTGTATTTAAATCCAATCAATTTTCTTTTCTTCTTAAATGTTTGCCTTAAACTGTCATTTTCCTCTTAAACGGTCGTCCCTTTCTGTTCAACCTTTGTCTTTATGTAAATGGCAAGAGTTTGGCCACTTAGTAATTGTGGTATAGACATTGACGCTTGGACATTTAAACTCTAAGCTTAGCATATGTGGATGGGGTCAAGCATCCTATTCTTCTTCTCCATGCTAAATAAGTTGGCAGGGGATATGTAAAGACTAAGAAGCGTTTGGTGTTGAGGATTGGATTGAAATGCATAAAATATTTCAAGGTGTGTTAGAAGAAATATTGAAAACATTGTGGCCAATTTGGAAGTAGGAATCAATAAGAAAACTTAGGGCTGGTTTGGGATTGTGGTACTTAAAAAAAAAAAAAATATTAAAAAATTTGGAATATCAAATGTGTTTGGTAAAACAAAAAAAAAAAGAAAAAAAAAACTGATGTCAATAATAGTAGAAAAGCAGAAGTAGAGTCTACCATGCTTATAAAAAAAACTGTTTTTTTTTTTCAAAGTACAGTGATATAAGTACCAATTTAATGAAATTTTCAAATAACAAGTATACCCCCAAAATTTTACAAAATCACAATCTGTACCTTTACATTATTCTCTTTGACAATCATTATATAACATTAAATATCATATCTTTTTCTAGTCATTTAGTATATTTACAACAATTTTATATAAAAATTTACCAAACACTTAGATTTTTATTTATTTATTTTTTTGTTAAAAGCACTTTTACCAAAAAAAAAAAATGTTTTCCAAACTCTTAACAATTTTATTTTACAGCTGTTTATTCTCACAGCACAATAGACGCTTTTTTTTTTTTAAGGTAGCAATACCAAACTAGCTATTATTCTCTACAATCATTCCTAAAATGGTAGGATGGAAGGAAAATTCCATTCATGTTTTGTCTCCTTTAATCCGATCCTCTATATGAAACGAGACCTTTATTCAAGATTGTCATAAATAAAATAGTTTCCGAAAAGCTATACAAATATAACCACTTGGATATATATATATATATATATATATGTAGCACTTTAATTCAAATATTTTATACTAAATTTGTGATGCCACTTAATATTACGATTTAGAGGTATTTTTTTTTACTTGTAAGTGAGGAGAAAAACTTGTATGGGGCTTGGCTTACCACTAGACTTCGCTGAATGGCACTACAATCCACTTAAAACTTGCCACGTGGCAAGTCTTAAATATATTCTTTTATCATTCTTTTATATTTAAAATTTTTATAATTATTTTTTTAACTAATTAATATTATATATATATATATATATATATATATTAATGTTATGTTCCCTTTTTTATTTCTTTCCCCCTATTTTTTTTCTTCCCAAATCCCCCCCCACTTAGCAAGTCTTAAATATATTCTTTTATCATTCCTTTATATTTAAAATTTTTATAATTATTTTTTTAACTAATTAATATATTATATATATTAATGTTATGTTTCCTTTTTTATTTCTTTCCCCTTATTTTTTTTCTTCCCAAATCCCCCCCCCCCCACTTTATTTTGCCGTAGGTCATAGGACTCCCTCCCCTTTCTTTCTTTCCTTCCCAATTTCATTTCTTTCTTTCTTTAAATAAAATAAATAAAATAAAATAAAGTTATGCACCCACTCCAAGTTTATCATGGAAAGCAACCAAGTATCTGTAAGCTTCAGCGTTTGAATGCACCACCATTCCGATTTTCAAATCTTCTTCAAACTCCATTGCCTCAGTAGCAACCTATCAATTGAAAAAAAAAAACAAATCAAAGATTAGACTAATATATTAATTAAAGAATCATAATAAAGAAGGTAGCAAACATAGAAGATACCCTAATTCATATTATAAATATAAAAAATCCAAAAAACCTCACCCGAACCCAAAAACCCCCAATTAAAAGAAAAGAAAATAACCCTACTACTGACACACCCCGAACGAGATCAGGGCGTGCTGGCCGTCACGTGGAAGTGACGTAGCCATGTGCACAGTGCTGAAGCTAATAAAATAGTAACATAAAGGTACGAATAAATAAAAACTAGCATACATAAGGTAGAAATAATAAGTGCTAGCGTAAGTGAGACACAAGTTCAGAGCAGAAAGCCTAAAGCAGTCCAAAAGGAAAGATGCAACAATAGTACACCCGAAGGTGGACCTACGCTGGTGATCGTCTGTCAGAAATGCCGGGAAAGCCCTCTGGGGAAACCACCAAACTTGCTAGCTAGCTAGAACCTGGAGGGGCGCAAAACAAAAGCGTGAGTGGGCAAAAACAAAGCTTTTCGAAAACCATTTAATAAACAAGTTCTAACCCCTCGCCGTAAAACCTGTATACTTCCCAGAAAGTAAACATATGTACGTATATATAGATATGTCAATCATGCTCAAGAATATGCCATGTCGGAACCCCAGAATGAAATGCAAGTGCTCAGGTATAAATCACATCAATAATACATAATCTGGCAGCCGAAAGTCACCTAACGTGACCTGTACGGCTGCATCTAGAGCTCAAATCTCAATCACAATAACTAAACCTGCCCACGAGTCGGAACCACCTAAAGTGGTCTGTACGACAGGCCTGGGCGTAATACATATAAACGCTTTAGTGCTACGATCACGTGAAGGCTGTGCGAATAATCGCGGGTCACCTACGAGTCGGAACCACCTGAAGTGGTCTGTACGACAGGACTGTGCACCTAACTTGGATCCAAGCTGAGCGTGTGGTGTGGGAGGTGAACAACACGTGAAGGACTGTGCCCTACTCTGGGCGGGAGCACTACCACCGGGGTGCAGGTTATGAGCTCTCTAAGTATCTCGAATCACTACTGAATGTAAACATAATTAACACTTGCCTGGCACTTACCTGTGTGTCCACAACACTCAATATGTATAAGTATATATATACAACTAACAATGTAACTAACAATGGATAAATAACGATAATCTAATGCATGGCATATGGCAAATGACGATTCAAATCAATTTTTGGGAAAATATAAATATATAGGTATATACGGAAAACCAAAAGCCCACTCACTGATAAGTGGAAGGGTCGTAGCCCCCCTGCCTCGAGTGACCACGCTCGTCCTCGGGGTACGTCTCACCTATATGCGAAAATACTATAAAAACGTTAATTTTAAAGTACATAACCTTCCTTTCGTAATAACTTCTCATACATTGCTCAATTTGGACATTTGAATATACCAACGTGCTCTACACAACCTCAGGATCACACCCAAATTTTTAGAAAAATTTTCCACCGCCGCACGCGCCCCCACGCGCCGGCCACGCGCAGGCACGTGCCTGGCACGCTGACAGCATCAACTGACGTCGTTGGGAATATTCCGTTATCCCTAACGGTTTCCGTCAACGGCGTCAGGAATATTCCATCAGATTTGACGGAATATTCCGTCTTCTTCCCCGGCGAGCCTCCTGCGCCGTCGCCGGCGCCGGAAAACTGGAAAATTTTCAAACTTCGATATCTTCTTCGTTTTTCACCCAAATTTCACAAAATTGGTACCAAAATGAAGCTTAGAACTAGAGGAACACAATCATACTACTTTTAAGGGTTAAAAACCACGAAATCTCACCTGAAAGATCAATCCTACTCTGGCCAACTTCGAAACCAATGATCCTGACGTCCAATTCCTTCAAACGAACTACTCCGAGCCTCCTTGGGACCTCACCAAGCTACCTACAAGCTTGAAATTTCCTAAAACATGAGAAATCACATGTGCATGAATAGTACCCAACTCGGACATCATTGAATCGACGTGAAAACGATGGAGTTCTCACCTGAAAATGGTATAGTTGGACTCCTACAAGCCTCACGAGCTCGAATACGTGCTTGGTTTCCTCGATCTGTGGATGTTTGATGGGTTTTGGGTGTGTGTCCGTACGTTCGAAGGAAATGGGAAGGGAAATGGGGACTCAGGACAGTGCAGGAAACATGAGGAAAAGGCTATGGTGTATGGGAAGGTGTGTGTGGCTCCAAACATGCCAACCAAAACTCAAAAACAACAAATAAACGTAAAGAAATCGAACTAGGGGCAATTTCGTCTTTTCCCACGTACGTTGTAATATTTCTGGGACGGGCTATCACAACTACATCTATATATGTGGGTTATTCATGTCACATGATCAAAGCAACTATTGTATAAAGAAAGAAAAAAAACTTACAGATTCTTAGTTGCTTTCCATGATAAAATTGGAGTGGGTGTAGAACTTTTTTTTTTTTTTTTTTAAAAAAAAAGAAAGAAAGAAATGAAACTGGGAAAGAAAGAAAGGGGTGAGAGTACTGAAACCTAAGATCTACGGCAAAACAAAGTTGCCCGGGGGGGGGGGGTGTGGGGTGGATTTGGGAAGAAAAAATATAGGGGGAAAGAAATAAAAAAGGAAACATAACATTAATATATATATATAATATATTAATTAGTTAAAAAATAATTTTAAAAATTTTAAATATAAAAGAATGATATTTTATATAAAAGAATGATAAAAGAATATATTTAAGACTTGCCACGTGGTGAGTTTTGAGTGGATTGTAGTGCCACTGAACGAAATCCAGTGGCAAGCCAAGCCCCACACAAGTTTTTCTCGTAAGTGAGACATCTTTTTTTTTTTTTTTTTTTTTTTTTTTATTTTTTTAACAAACAATATTATCTACATTAAGGAGGTGAGGTAGTGCGCTAAGCCTTACAATGGGCTAGCAATAATGTAGTTCAAATTCACATTTGGCGAGAATCGAGCATAAGCCTCTCGAGTACCAAAATGTATTATAATGATTGTACCAAAATGTATTATAATGAACATAAATGTTTATAATGAAATGTTTGTACCAAATATCAATACCAAAATGCAATATATTGTAATGTACCTAAATGTAATAACGAAATGTATGTACCAAAATGTATTACAAAGAATTAATGTACTTAATGTATCTATGGACAAACCAATATAAATTACTGAACTAATATACCTAAATGGAGGACACAAATTGTGTCAGGACACATTATATATATATTAAAAAAAAATTAGTTTACCTAAATGTTTACAACAAAATATATTATGATGAATGGAATTAGAATTAAATGTAATTAATACATTAAAATTATGAAGAAAATGAGAAATAAAACATAAAAATATAATTAATAAATGTGGTGGTTAAATACATCAAGGGACAAAAATTAGATTTTTAATCTTACACAAAGTTGTAGTCTAAAAGTCATCTTTTCCAAGGATTAAAATGAAGTTTTCTATTTACTTACTCTATCACCCATTTGGGTGGCCTCGTTAAGGTAGAGTAGTTGGTGGTTTATTCTATTATTTTTGCTTCTTCTACACGAAATCATTTCTTCTTCTATCTTGTGGGTGTATCAAGGTTACCCAGTTCTTCATTCTTCACTCTGAATGTTTGTGCACGCCAGGTGCTTGAGTCTTTTCCTTAGAGAGATTTCTCTACAATTTTCTGAAATGGTAACTGTGAATCAACTTCAAATCTTGCAATCATCGATCACTGGATTGATTTCATCCATTTCGACTTCTGTTACTGTGAAATTGGATGAGAACAATTATCTACAATGGCATTTTCAGATGCAGTTGATGCTTCAAGTCCATGGAATTATGCAGTTTGTTGACGAATCAAATATGTGTCCTACTTAGTTTTCTTCTACTTATTCAGGATATTTAGTGGTAACATGGCTGGGTTCCATTCAAAATGGTTTGGTTTTTTGCCAAAATCGAAATTGAACCGAAATTTCAATTCGGTTCATTTTTTTTTCGATTGTTTTCGGTTCAGCATGGTTCGGTTTTTTTTTTTCCTTCAATAGCAAAAAAATTCCTAATAAAACATCATTACATCTTCCATAGGATTATAAATAAATTCTCAATCCTTCCAAATTTCCAATAGAATCAAGGACAATGACAATTTGCTTGCTAACGCTTGGGCGGCCTAGGGGGCAACATAACATCATTTTTTAAACTTCAACTTGTCGTTTCTACATACAAATAATAAAAGAAATGAATTAAAATGTTATTTAAAATAATCATACTTTAACCACCGAAAGAGTTATCATCAGACAGGGCATATTTCTGATTCCTATTCCACATCACCCACATACATATTTTACTTCTATCAACATATGCACAATGAAATTTGTGTCACCTTGCTACCATTCCACATCACCCACATACATATCCTACTTTTTCATAACATGGTTGTATTGTCTACTTGCTACCATTCATTTTTTTTCAAAAGCTTTTTGCATCTGTAGTCTTCTTTATTACATGCAAATTTTCAGTCAATTTTATTCTTAGGGTGCGTTTGTTTCCCCTCCTTAGAAGGGGCTGGCTTGGATTGTCTTAACTGGGATTATTATCCTACGTTTGATAAGGTCTTAGACTACAATAAATGGGACAAGCCTCAACTATAAGGCCCTCCTCACTTCACTAAACCCTGTTATTTAGTCCCATACTTTTGCTTAGAATTAAGCGGGACTAAAAGAAAATTGAGGCCAAGATCCAGGCCCAAGCTTTTGCTTGCTAAACAACGACATCCAATCATTAGGCTTCCTTCTTCTTCTACGGCGTCGTCACCATGGCCAACAGTCGGCAGTGCTTGTTCTTCCTTTTTCCCAAAAAAATCCCAAATGGCCAACTTTAGGGATGAACAGAAAATTTCCAGAAAATCCCTTGGCTTTGCTTTCTTCTTCTACCCATCTGTTAAAAAAACATTTTCTCTGTTTCAAATAATGCTCAAAGCTTCTTTCTTTCTCGTTCGACACTTTAACCAACTCGCTGGTAAAAGAAAATCAAGAAATTTGAAAAATCAATGGAGTCAGTCAGATAATTGATAGAGATGATGAATGATTGGTTGTATAGGTTATAGAGTTCAAAGGAAAGATGGGAAGGATCTGGGTTTTGCAGGAAAAAGAGAAAGAAAAAGAGATGGGACGGAGCTAAATAGGGAGAAGAGGAAAGAAATTTCCAGATGGGGGCAGAGTTTTTTAGAAAAAATAAAAAGAAAAAAAGATGTTGAATTAATAATAAAATATTATTAGAAATGTATTAAATAATATAACATTATAGTCTATTAATTATCCTGTTTTTTAGTCAGACACTGCACCAAACGCTTCATTAAGTCAGTCCAACTTAGTCCCTGAAGCTAGTTCAATCAGAGATAGTCCGGTGCAACAAACACGCCCTTAATGTATTGTAGTACTAGGAAGATGAAATTAGAAAGGGAGAACTGGAGAAGGATACTGATAGAATGATGAGAGAAAACAGAGCTCAACTGGATGCTGAAAGGGCTTGCAAGCTTGCCAACGGAATTATTGTTCTGAGAGAACTAGTAACATTCAATATCAGTAGTAGTAGAAGACTAGTAAGCATATGAAATATGCAGAATGAAATCATGCAGCAAAACTTTAATGGTAAATCACCCTAGCTATCAAGCACATTATTAAATTTAAGTCATGCTTAGTGCCTGGAATTACGACATATTTTACAATAGAACTAGTTTCAAAAGCAACACCAGTATGAAGCATTTTGTCTTCAGTCCATGACAACGAACTTGGACCATTTGGTATTCCTCAATGTGGTAGCAATATCGGATCCTCTGGTTTATAATGTTTGTTATTCATGATAAAACGAATTTAAACCTTACCTGAACTAGAAAGTAGAAACTCGGATCCTCTGGTTTCTTCCAACTGTAAGGCTATAAGACAAAATTGTGTGTTTATTTAGGTAGCATTTACAAGAAAAAATAGGAGTTCCATCTAACTGTAAGACAAAATTGTGTGTTTATTTATATAATTCCATCTCAGTGTTAAAACTTTTACAATCAGTAAGTGAATGATATATCCATATTTTGCAGAAAGAAACCTAGAAAATGCAACGTATGAATCCCTCTAATCTTTATTGACAGAAAATGCAAATTAATAATTAAAAATTTGTAAAGGCCACAATATGAATCCTTCTCTAATCTTTGTCCAATCAGAACCAATTTGAACAGATCAAAAGAACAGAAAATTAAACACAGAGAAGTGAGAGTGTGAGACTAACTTTTTGATGTCGAGACTCGAAACGGCAAAAGAAGCTGACGGCGAGATGATTGATGGCGAGGTGTGACAGATTGAAAGTGAAAAGGGTCGCGGGTCGCCGCTGGGAATGAGAGATAGAGAGTTTGAGAGAATGGTTGAACTTCGAAGACTGAAAGAGAGAGGAGGCTTACGATTGTGAAGTCGACTTGGGAAATGGGAGAGACGAGAGTCACAAGAGGAATGCTGGGGGACCTTAGGGTTAGGGTTACAATTGGGGTAAAACACTAAAACGTTGCCATTTAGAATAAAAATTATTAATTAATAAAAAAATTACAATTTGGTTTTGTTTGGTTCAGTTCGGTTCAACAAATTCGGTTTGGTTTTTTTGGGCCTCGATTTGATTTTCAGTTTGGTTTTTTTTTTGTTTTCGGTTTTTCCAACCCATCCCTAGTAACATCTGGTACTTCATCTTCAAGAATTGAAATTGATGAGTACAAAGTCTTGAAAATGCATGATCATGCCTTGATGTTGTTACTTACTACAACACTTCCTTCATCCGCTATTTCCTGTGTGATTGGTAGCAAGAGTTCTTAAAAGATTTGGGTTCATCTTCAAAACCAGTTTTTCTTACCAAGTACAAAAACCAATATAATCAAATTACAGACTGATCTTTACAACATTAAGAAATGATCAAATTCATCAGTATCTTTGAAGAATTAAAGAAGCAAGGGGATGGACTTTCTATTCTTGGTGTCACATTTGCTGATGAAGACTTTGTGATCATTACGTTGAATGGACTTCCTCCAAAATACAACACATTTAAATGTGTAATCAAAGGGTGTGAGAGTGTCGTTTCACTCAAGGAATTTCGTGCACAATTGCTCGCTAAGGAAGCCATTGTGGATTGTGCTCTTGTGAAACCCCTTATGTCTACTGTGGTAACTAAATTTGGTGAATGTAAGACAAACTGTTCTTCCTTTCCTCTCTTTAGCTCTTAATTTCATGCTGGTTTCAATGGTTATTATCATGCTCAATCCAATTTTAGTTCATGCCAATCAAGCTATGGTAATAATGTTGATAGTTAATTATAATGGAATTCTTAGCTCACCTCCATCTCCATATCCTAGTTCTTTGCCACCTGAGTTTACATAAGGATCATCTTGTTGCCCATTGTTCTACTCAAATACCAACTCATCTATTACCCGAGATCCAAACTTGTAGGATCAGCTTCGAGTTTCTAATTCAATGAAGTCAATTGAGAAAGACTTTATTATGGTCAATTCTTTCTCCCATTACCTTGACTCTATTATGGTCAGTTCTTTGACTCTATTATGGTACAATAATTTTTTGGTTCGTTTTGATGAATATATCCATGTATATATACACAATATATTGGAGAATATAATTTCTCTACCATTTTTTTAATCCCATAAATTTGGATTTTATTTAAGATCTCATTAATTAAATAACTACAAATTTTATTTTTAATTTAAAGAATATAATAACCTACTTAGAAATACATTATTACATTAATGTCAAGGACCTTAATAAAAAATTGAAAACCACAAAGGTTTTAGTCCATGAACATTGGTAGTTAGGGACCACATCTAAAGTCTCCCTTAAGTTTAAGTTTGTGAGAACAGATTTAAGGAGGATTAAGTTTACTAACACGTGTCAATACGATTAGAGGCCACATAGATGTCACATGCAAAATGACTGCAAAAGACTTGAACTCATACTGACATACATGTTAATTTGTCTTTTGGGTTTCAAAAGAGCAACTCAACCAAAAAACGTACCAAATTTGTATGATTTTTGCAGATACTACTTTAACGTAGTGGTGGAAAGCAATCATGCTAATGCCCTGTGTGGATTTGATCCACGTCGATTATCCTCCCCTCTAACAACTTACTATTTAACCTACTAATGCTATCACTTACTTAAAAAAAAAAAATTTATTTTATTCTCACCAATTATTGTGAAAAGATTATTTTACTAGCACCAAGTGTCAATCTACAGTAGAATAATTCTTCGAGTTTTGGGCAAGACAAGGTTGTTATTTGGCAATATCGACAAGTTATTATAGTTTAAACATAAAAATTAGAAATAAAAACAAAAGTAAAAAAGCAATAGTTTATTGGTGTTATTGTTGAGAATGAATCCCACACGTGAAAATTTATAGACATTGCATGTGCTTACAAGTAACTAGGCAACTCCTCATATTGCCAATTGGTTTTATGGTGAAACCTCAACTTTGTTCATGGTATCAGAGCAAGGTTGTCCTATGTGTGAAGTCCAACAGCTACATGTTCCCCATATCATGCGATTGGTGTTGTCCAATTGTTAGAATTAAAAATTAACCACACATGAGGCGTGTTGAGAGTGAATCCCATATCGGAAAGAGGAGGGACCTTGCATGTACTTATAAGTAATTGGGCTACTTCCCACATTGCCAATTGGTTTCATGGTTGAACCTCAAGTTTTTTTTTTTTTTAAATATATATATATACACACACACACACACTTTGACACATACATACATACATACATATATTTATTAAGGAAGGCTTCAGAGTTTGAAACTATTACAATAATTTACAAAAAATGAAGTTTTGAACCCAAAACCTATATGTAAAAACCCAACACTCTATTAGCTAAAATATTTTACACATGCAAAATTTTATTTTTTCACTGATCGTCCATCACAAAAAGCCAAATTTCTGAACAATAATTAGCTACTGATGAGTAGATTTTATATTATATATATTTAACCTTATTCTTAGTATATTTTGGTTATTATTTTGGAAGAATTTTGATACTTTGAGTTGTATTTTCAATATAGGACTTTCAACTTCCTTTGGAGCAAGGCGTGATCAAATGGATGAATTTTGGAGTAATTCTAGTTGGAGGATGTTCGTAAATTACTTAGCTTGATTGCGTCAAAGTTTGGAATTTTTTACCAATCGGTGATTATCTGATGATAGAATAAAGGAGCAGTGTGTGGTGCTGGAAAAGTGACGTTTTGGGCTTGAATTGCGTTTTTGGAGCCAGGCCAAGATGACCGTGGCCTTCTGGAGATGTGTTCAGAACGTTCTAATCTTTAAAATGAGCTATTATGGGCCGGATTTGGAGGATATTTGAGGCTAAAATGTGGATGGACAATTCCTTTGCAGATTCTCCTAGCTCAATTAGGACTTTATTTTCTAAGATATTTTTATTATTATTTAGTTTCCTAGTTGAGAAAAAAATACTATGTTTTAGGGATTATGCGATGGCATAGCAGTGGATATAAGGCTTTGCCGGTCTTAGTTTTTTAAAAAAGGTTTTTTTGATGCGACTTTGAAGACAGAAATTTGCTAGCGTTCTTGAAGGATTTCAGATTTTTACTTTAAGTTGATGTCATTCCTATTCATTCTAATAATATTTTCCATGAATTTAATTATGAATATGCGTAGCTAATTCGTTTGCTAGGGCGAAGCCTTGACCTTTAGCATGAATATGTAATTTTTATTTAATTGCTTATGGTTGATTACCTGCACGTGTTGAATTATTGATCACAATTTTAAACTATCTAGTTGTCTTAATGCTTGATCACCATTAGGATCTTTAGAAAAGTGATTGGCTGCAATTTTTGGAAGGTTCCCTGAATTTGATGCTGGCTTCTTGTGGTTAATAATTGTAATTTCACTTGAAATGAACATCGCATCTTAAGGATTGCATGGTCTTTTAAAGGGTTTTCATAAAACATAATGAGTCTCTCATGTTCATATTTGATCCGAACGTCCGGACGGATTGCATGTTTGATATACGTTCTATATTGAAGGTTCCAAAAGTAGAGTATATATTATGAAAACCTAACCTTCAAAGTGACATGTGTAGATCATAAGTAATTGGTAAAAATTCATAAAATTGCTAAATGATTGGGGAACCCTAGTGCTTTTATAAATTGGTATTTAAAACTCTTTTCTTTTATCGTATTAAATTTGGGTGAATTTGCTATTTGTTTTTAATTAAAATTTGTTTTTCATATTACCCAAATTCAAAAACTCCTTTATCAATTTTTAATTTTAAGTAGTTAATTAGGATTTTTTTTTTTACATAAACTATTAAAATAGTCGTTGTGGAGAACAACATTACATGAGCATCTATACTACAACATCCTTGTAGTCTTACAAGTATTTTATGTGATTTTAGCTACACCGAATGAGAATGAAATAAATTGAAAAGAGTGCATGGTTCATATTTAAATATTTATAATCAGAGCACAGATGACACTGGATGCTTTACATGAGAAGAGCAGCAACTCCATATCTTTGAACTAATCCTTAACTGCTAGCTAGCCGAGCACTAAATACCATGATGGTACCAAGTAGTACAAATAGCGGTATGCATGCAACTATGTACGTATGTAATAGTTGTAACATATGATCACTCTTATTCTACATAATAATATATGGAACCGAGCCAGCAAGCTAGTCATCCATGCATGCATGCATCATTAGTTGGGAAATGGAGGCTTGTGTGGTGGTTTTTGAGGTGGCTTGACAGGGCGAGTTGGGGGCTTCTTTCCAGTACCAGTTGGGGGTTTTAGTTTCCGAGGTGGCTTGTGATTTGAGTCTCTTCCCTCCTCCACCACATTCTCTTCAAGATGACGATCATGATGAGGTGGCTCATCTCCCTTACCCTTCGGTGGCTTATCTCCCTTACCCTTTGGAGGCTGCTCAACTGGCTTTGGTTTTGGGTTGTGTTCAGGGAATGGCTTGTGATCTCCATCGTCATTATGTTCAAGTGGGGTTGGTGGCTTGCCTTTTGGAGGTGGCTTTGGCTTCTTTCCCTTAGGAGGCAATTTCTCATCCAATGATTCTGCCTCTAATAAACGACGTCCGGTGTTTTGTTCATTGTGAGGCGGCTTGTGCTCCGGTGGTGGCTTCTTACCCTTGGGAGGTTCATCATGACCTGGGGTTCCCTTGTTCTTCGGTGGTGCCTTTTCTCCTTTTTGGGATTCCTGATCACCTGGGTGTCCTGGTTTGTGCTCAGGCGGTGGCTTCTCTCCTTTCTTCGGTGGCTCGTCACCTGGGTGTCCAATACCTGGGGTATGTCCTGGTGGTCCTCTCTTCGGTGGCTCATCACCTGGCTGTCCTGGTTTGTGCTCTGGTGGCGGTTTCTCAAACCCTGGATCCTCAGTGTGCTCTTGGGGTGCCTTTTTGTGCCCTTGTGGTGGCTTTTGTCCCTTTGGAGGCTGATTGTGCTCTTGAGGTGGCTTTTGTCCCTCGGGAATTTTGCCTTCCACCTCTAGCAAGTGGTGTTCGTTGTGTGGTGGCTTGTGCTTGGGTGGAGGCTTCTCTCCTTTGCCCTTGAGGGGCTCGTTATGTTGGGTTGGGGGCTTCTTCTCTGGGAATGGGAAAGGCTCTTCCTTGTTAAGTGGGGTTGGAGTCTTGTGATTTGATGGGTTGCGGGAAGGCGGCTTGTGAATTGGGTGTTTCAGGGCAAGAGAAGGAGTTGAAGTGGTGAAAACCACCACTCCGACAAGAAAAACTAGCAAGTAATTGGGAGACATCTTTAGACTCTTATGTTCTAGGATGGTTCGAAACTAGTAGAAGTGAGTGGTTTTTTATAGTGATGGGGCAGCACTGTGGTCATGACACATGTCACCATGCACTTGGATTTTTTTTAATGAAATGTGTGGACTCGTTGAATTTTGTATGGTTTGGTTTTTATTTTGTTTGTACAATTTTATATATGAGGAGGGGTCCATTTAGGGTCCTATTTGAGTTGAAATGTTTGACAACTTTTACGTTCAAACCAGGTAGGGGACTTGTAGGAAAGCTAAATTACGCGACTTAGTGTTCACAACTCACATGCAGTCGGTGACCTGGTACTCTAGCATTACTGATCGATATTATATTAGAGATAATGTTTTAACTTTAGAAAGAACAAGACAATAAGAAAATATAGCAAGTTGCTTTTGCACGTTTTTCTTTTAAACAAGATGGAGAGATTTTTCAGTGCAATCGTCATACGAGATGGTACATCACGTGTTGTTATATAAATGATAGGATATGTGTATTAAAAAGTTAATAACTTAAGAAATAAAATTTTTCACCACTTACATAAAAATACGTGGTGTACCGTTCGTGTTCTCGTCACAACTAAAAATTTCTCCACAAGATGGAGAAAACAATGTTACTTTCTTTTCGAAATAAGTTCGAACTAAATGGCCGTCTATATTCCTGCATATAGCCGACTGTATATGCACAAGTATTTTTCAAGTTTTCTTTTCCATAACTAGAAATATTGACTCAAATATTTTACGTTAATGCTATAAAAATATTGAGCTAATGATTTAGTAAAACAAACAATCCTTTGTAAAGTTATTCACATACAAATTATATATTAGTACATCGAATTGCAGTATATATCTCGAATATAAAAGAGATTCACTTCAGCAAATTTAGAGACTTATACCATGTTAAGACTATAGCGTAGACCAAATTGTTGTAAGAAATGGAACTCACTTGTGCATCAAATAAATATGGTACACAAGACATTACTCTTTCTTTTTGTTCTATTCCAACGATATATATAATTTTACTTAATCTAAACGACAGAGAGGTGAAATCGAGTGTGAAACACAAAACATATTCTTCCTTTTTCAAGTTGAAGCTCAATTGATTGGATGATAATTAGTGCCGCCTTCAGTGGTTTAAAGACATGGTTTATCAAGCTGTGACAAGATTGAGTGTGGCTTTAGGTTCTTTTTCATGTAGTGATTCATGATGCTGTCTTATTATATGCTATCCAACATTTAGCGGCTCCCATAATCACTTTAAGGAAATAAATTATGGAAACTAAATTCACTTTTGGAAAAAGCTAGCATGATGAAATTAATTGGATAAATCCATCAGTCCACAGATTTTGCTTGTTTCTACGAAGATCTTGTGTATCCGGTGGAAAGATGGACAATATTTTACCGACTATATATTTTATTTGTTTTAGCTTTTTTTTTTTTTTGTTAATTACTACTAATCCCTATATCAGCGAGCCCGCAATGGTCTTTCTCCTTTTCCCAGTTAGGATGACGACCTGTATTTAATGTTGATATAAACGACACTAAATCGCAAGTTGTTTTGGTGCATAGTTTATCTGGCTAGAAAGCAGCTATCTAGTTAAGCAGAGGCTAGCAAGATTTCACGTAAACGACATTAATCACTTTCAAGAACCGATGTCAAGATTATAAGAGTTGAGCGTATCTGTGGTACTTAAGTGTTTTACAAGTTTTGTCAAGAGCATTGAAATCTTTTCTTTTCTGTTATGTGAATTGTGAATGACTGAAGAGAGAAACTCTTAGTACCCATTTGAATGGAGGAATTCCAAATCTATGGATTTTTTGATAAAATTATAAGATTAAATTGGTTGTTTCAACTATTACAATCATTATATGCGACTAAGTAAAGGAAGAAAACAAGTGAGTTTCAAATAATTCCTTGCACATTGTTATTTCAAATCATTTAAACATACTACTTTGTGTGTAGTTGTAATCTTATTTGTCAATTCCAAAACGTTTCTCTTAACTTCTTCCATGCAAAAAGAGAGCATTTAATTTGATACTTCTCTTCCATTCTTAAAAGGTTTCCACAACTCGAAGCCTCTGGGCCAGTCAAAAAATACAGAGAACTTAAAAGTCAAATGGTACATATATCTTCCTTGATATAGTTGCAACATGAACAAATTTTCCTTTTGTTTGTTTTCGGGTTTATTTGGGTGCGTTTGCATGTGCATGCATATATATGTTGTCCGTGTAGTGAAACTGTGTGAAAGCATGAAAGCAGTTGTATGAGTCATGTGGCTGCTTTTGCTACAGGATCTGAAGAAAATTCTCAGTCACCTCGCCATGTAAGGTTACTAATTTATTTATGCTATAACATTTATGTACTTATTCAAAATTATATTCTCTAGGTCCCTAATATTCATCAATTATGTTATTCATGTAGATGGTTTAGTAACACATTGGGAAAGTGTCACACTAGGGTTTCGTAGCACATTGGGATAGTGTCACACTCTGGTTTAATTTAGTAGCACATTAGGATAGTGTCACACTAGGGTTTAGTAGCACAATGTTATTCAAGTAGATGGTTTAGTAGCACGATGGGATAGTGTCACACCACAAAGTTCATGATGAAGAGATTTTTTATTTAACGTCGCCTCACCTAGAGGTCACAAATCAAAGTAAATAGTATCGGAAGTATTTTATTAAAACTTCATATTTATTATATTAATCTTAAGTTCCAAATTAATCATATATCATGTTATTTATACAGCCTAAAAAATTACATGAATTAGTAACATAGTAACTGTACAAAGTTTCTGAAGATTCTCTTCGGCAATTTTGTACCTCAGCCATTCAACTTGTGGGACATCCTGTTGACTCTTTGTATAACTACCCTAGTCAGTGAGACAAAGTAGGCCAGATTTTTATGCATTTCACAACATAAAGCGTAACATAGCATCAAGGCATGCATGTGGACGCAATTAAGTATTCCGTTATATTTTGCAGGTGGTCAGTGAGACGAAGTAAGCCAGATTTTTATGCATTTCACAACATAAAGCGTAACATAGCATCAAGGCATGCATGTGGACGCAATTAAGTATTCCGTTACATTTTGCAGGCGGTTCTGTACTGGTCCGTGCATACATGTTCACGAGCAGTATAAGAAGTCGATATTATGATGAGATCCCTGGTTGATCTCTGCGGCTCTGCCGACATGTTCTTCACAGCTTAGGGTATTGACAAAGATAAAATATAGTTGTTTTTCTTTATTTTTATACAAGCACTAGTGTGGTGAAATTGAACTCAACACATTCGATACATATGAAATATTTTTAATCAATTAAGCTACAAAAATTTTATAATATTATTATATATTATCAAAATTTTAGAAAGGCGAGCTTAATAGTTCAACATTAATATTGTTCCCAAGTTAACCATTTGTATCTTAAGAGGTGTGAGATTTTTTCCTAAAGACCTTGGCATATTTAGGATAAAACTATTTGTATATAACTTGTAATATTTTGTCAAACCTCCAATGTGGGATTTCTGCACTACTTCACATGGAACCATATCTTTAGTCGGCCACACGTGAAGAGAAACAGAAAGTATGCATTGGTGGTAAAACTCACAAAATCTCGGCATGGTAAAACTCAAAGCATGGGGAAACCCCATAGACTAAGGATAAAAGTGAGAAGTACGCATAATGTCCAAAACATACATCAACTCAACGGAGTATGATCATCCCAGGATGTATGGGTGCCTCATCAAAACCTCGTTATGTAGCAAAAACCCAGTGGGAAAAATGCACCTAATCGTAGGAAAAAGAGTATATCAAGATCAAGTGAGTATGCTTTAGGATACTCCCCTTGAGTTAGACATAACTTCCAAATAAGAGACTTGCAAGTGATTCAACTCAGATAATTTACGCATACTGATTCCTTGGACGAGCTTTTGAAAAATAGACTTAGGCAATGACTTGGTGAAGAGATCGGCCAGGTTGTCTTGGCAACGGATTTGTTTGACTTCAATGTTCTGATGTTGTTGTTGCTAGTGAGAGTAAAAAAACTTCGGCACTATATGCTTGGTTTTGTCTCCCTTGATGTATCCATTCCTTAACTGCTCGATACATACTGCATTGTCTTCAAAGATCGTCGTATGAAGGTCAACGATGAAAGTAAGACCACTAGTGATTCGAATATGTTTCATAACTGCTCTCAGCCAAAAACACTCACGCGATGCTTCATGTAAGGCGAGAATCTCAGTATGGTTCTAAGAAGTCACAACTAGCGTTTGCTTGGTAGACCTCCAAAATATGGCGGTGTCTCCAACGATAAAGACATAGCCCGTTTGAGAATGTGCCCAATGTGGGTTAGACAGATATCCAACATCTGTGTAACCAACAAGGCGAGAATCAATCGGAAAACCATAGGGGGAGGTAACACTCGAAGATTCACGGGTATAGAGTAAGCCCAAATCCATCGTACCCTTGAGGTAGTGGAAAATGTCTTTAACACCATTCCAGTGTCTGCGTGTGGGCACATTGCTGTATCTAGCCAAAAGATTAATAGCGAAAGAGATGTCGGGTCTAGTGCATTACGCCAAACACAATAAAGCCCCAATTGCACATAAGTACGGAACTTCGGGTTCCAAAATCTCTTCCTCATCCTCCTTTGGATGGAAGGGATCTCGTTTAGCATCTAGAGTCCGAACGACCATAGGTGTACTCGAAGGCTTCGCTTTGTCCTCATTAAAATGTCGCAACAATTTTTGGGTATAGTTCGATTAATGTACTAGGATTCCATCCGAACAATGCTCGATCTCCAGGCCAAGGCAATATCGAGTTTTTACAAGATTTTTCATCTTGAATTCCAATTTCAAGTGTGTAGCAATTTCCTCAAGATTTGTGGGAGTTCCAAAGAGGTTCATGTCGTCGACATAAACTGCAACAATTGCAAATCCGGAATGTGGCTTCTTTATGAACACGCATGGGCATAATTCGTTATTCACATAACCTTGACTTGTCAATTATTCACTCTGACGGTTATACCATATCCGTCTGAATTGTTTCAATCCGTAAAGTGACCTCCTCAACCTAATTGAGAAAGTGTTTAGTGGTCTAGAACTATTTGAACCAGTCAATGGAAGTCCTTATGAAACTTTAACGTATATTTTCGTATCTAGATCCCCATTGAGATATGCGGTTACCAAGTCCATCAGCTGCATATTCAATTTTTTGGAAACTACCAAACTGATAAGGTAACGGAACGTTATAATGTCCATCACGAGGGAATACATCTTCTCCTAATCAATCCCAAGGCGCTAAGAGAAGCCTTGTGCTACGAGGCGTGCTTTGTATCGCATTATTTCATTATTCTCATTTCGCTTCCTCATGAAAACCCACTTGTAGCCAACGGGCTTCATGCGTGGTGGTGTAGGACTAATAAGCCCAAACACTTTACGTTTCGAGAGTGAATCGAGTTCGATCTGGATTGCTTATTTATAGTTTGACCAATCTGTTCTACGTTGGCAATCATCAACGGAACGTGGTTCAATGTTATCGCTAAGCATGAAGTCAGTAGCTAATATGTACGCAAATGCATCGTCGACGATCATCTCATTCCGATTCCAAACCTCATCTAATATTACATAGTCGACCAAAAATCTCACGATTCTCGGGAGGCTGCGTTGTCTCATCTAAGGTATCGTCGTAATCTAGAATAACCTCATGCATTGGAACGGATGAGTGAGCAATGGTCGGATTCAAACTAGGGTCACTAGTTGGTGCTATTTTCCTCTTCCAGGGTTGTGAAACGTTTGAACTAAGGGGTCTGGCCACGCTTTAGGGTCGGAGCAGATGATTGGCTAGCCACCAATGTACGGGGAAGCGTGAAAGGAGCGGCCTCCCTACCTTCGGGGACGATCTGGCCTTCCTAGGCAGGTTGTTGACGTACGCGGAGTATATCTATCCTTACAAGTGGGTTTGCAGGGGGTATATGTGATCTTGTCACCTTAGCTTGATCATTAAAAATACCTGGCATGCTTTGAAGATTTATAATTCGTCACACATCAGTTTCAGACTAGGCAGTACGGGGATCTAACATAGTGGGAGCATACCATGACAATTCGTGGTGTTCTCTAGGAACGTTAGCATGCTTATCTCCCCCTAACGATGGAAAGATTGTCTCATCAAAGTGATAATCCGTAAAACGTGAGGTAAAGAGATCTCCTGTCAAGAGTTCTAAATAGCAAACAATTGATGGTGAATCATAATCGACATAGATTCTCATTTTTCTCTAAAGACCTATTTTGGTACGTAGTGGCGATGCTATTAGCACATAAATGGTGCACCCAAACACCCGTAAATGCGAGATGTCAAGCTCGTATCCAATAACCAATTGTAACGATGAATGAGGTTGGGTAGTGGTGGGCCTCAGACGAACCAACATAGCTGCATGCAATATTGCATAGCCCCAGGTAGATACCGGCAGTTTGGTTCTCATAACCAAAGTCCAAGCTATCAATTGAAGGTGCTTTATGAAAGCTTCTGCCAGCCCGTTTTGAGTGTGAACATGGGGTACATGATGTTCTACATTAATTCCTACTAACATGCAGTAATCGTCAAAAGTCTGTGAAGTAAACTCTCTAGCGTTATGCAGTCGAATCGACTTGATCGGATAATCAAGGTGGTTAGCCCTTAGCTTAATAATTTGTGCTAGGAGTTTAGCAAATGCAGCGTTGCATGTGGACAATAGGCAAACATGTGACCATCGTGTCGATGCATCAACCAACACCATAAAGTATATAAGCGGTCCGCATGTTGGTTGGATACGTCCATAAATATCCCCTTGAATCCTTTGAAGAAATTTGGGGGGGGTCGTGAATGATTTTTCATAATCGAGAGTTGAGTATTCAACTTCTCCAGAGAACACGCTTTGCATGGCGGGAATCCAACATAGAAAGGTAACCGATGCACATATGATGATTTGAGGATACGGCGCATCATGTCACGTCCGGGATGTCCCAAACGGTTATGCCAAACCAGTAAAGTACTTTAGAAGTCAGGCATAGGGCCAGCCACATGATGGGCTTTTATGCCTCGAATGGTTGTGATGTATAACCCACTCGGGAAGCATTCCAACTTCTCATGAATACACTTCTGGTCATATTCGTATGAAGTAATACAAAGAAATTCAGAACCATTAATACAAAGAAATTCAGAACCATATTCGTATGAATATCAATAAAACTCAACAATGTTCTTCCAGAACGTGGAGAATAGAGTGCATCTTTAATGGTTAAGACTGTACCATTGGACAACATGATACATGCCTTTCCACATCCTTCAATCAGGTTGGATGGGCCTGAAAGAGTTGTCAGATGTGCTTTCTTGGGTATTAAGTTAGTAAAATAGTGTCACTCACGCAAGATGGTATGCGTGGTAGCACTATCAGCCAGACAATTAACTTCCCCACTAGACATACCAAGAAATCAATTGATTTAATTGGTCACATGCATAAATATAATTCCATTCATTCAACTAAGCAATTCGAGAAATAATAACCATCAAATAACAATCCATAATTGAAAACAAACCAAAACCAAACAAATTATTCTAAAAACTTAGAAAAATTGTTCAAAATTAAACCATAAACCTAAAAAAATAGGGGAGAGGGGCCGGGCACTCCTAGTGGGTTCGGCCATTAGGGGTAAAGACCTTAAAAACATAACTAATTTATTCTTCCATAGGCAGTAATACCTCATGAAAATCCGATATCTCCATTGATGTAGTAGCATCTTTTGAATGTTCCACATGTGCAAAGTTAGACTCACAATAGGAATGATACTTGGCAATAGCCTCAAGGTTAGCTTGGCATACGCGTGACCAATGATCCTTTGATCCACAACGATAACACATATCCATTTCGGTAGAAGTCGATTGAGCGGAGCTTTTCCCTTCTTTTTGAAGTTCGGGGCCTGCAGGGTAGGGTAGATGCTGCTGGGTCACATTTCCTCCCTTAGGGCCGACAATCTATTGACCTTGGGCTCGTGGTTGGGCTTCCTACCCATTGCCACAACACTTTTTTGTCATTTGTGGCTGCTAGAATTAGTCGCATGCATTTCAGGCACAGCATTCGAGCTAGTCGATCAAGCTTGATGATTCTTCACCAAAAGATGGTTCTGCTTTTCAATGAGAAGTAGTACAGAGATCAAATCCGAAAATTTGGTGAATTTATGTGCCCTATATTGTTGCTGCAGGACAATATTGGTGGCATAGAAGGTCGAATAGGTCTTTTCCAGAAGATCTGATTCAGTTGGTTCGACTTTACAAAATTTCAGCAGTGATCGGATTCTACAAACTTCAGAGTTGTATTCATTCACAGACTTAAAGTCTTGGAAGCGAAGATGCTGCCAGTCGTGTCTTGCTTCAAGCAAGTATATGTTTTTCTGGTGATCCAAACTGTCGACCAAAGCAAGACAGATGGTACGTGGGTCCTCCTCAGCAAGGTACTTGATGTGCAAAGCATCATGGATGTGTCTTCGAATGAAGATCATTGCAGTAGCTTTCTGATCTTCACCGATAGGTTTGTTGTCAGTAGGTGCCTTGAAGGTGGCTCTAATGCCCTTTGCGGTGAAATGGTGCTTCATGTCTTGAATCTTCTTCAAGTAGTTTCTTTCGGAGACTTCCAGAGCGTTAAAATCGAGTTTGTTCAAGTTCGACATGTCCGTAAAGCAGAAGATACAAAACAAAAGGTGATTAGTCATATGATGATTCATAGACATATATTGTAGAACATTTCTGGTTCTATAGACATGTATTGGTTTAATCTATGCATGAAAACTGCAGGTTTCATGTGGTAAGTTTTGAATGAAAACTTCGGGTTTCAAAGGCACTAAACATGAAACTACAGGTTCAATTTAGTTTTATGAACGATTAGTTCATAAAGGAAAGGTTCTTCCAAGAAACACAGAATGCAATATGTTGATTTAAGTGTAGTGGATTTGAGGTTCTTTGAGAACTCAAGTATAAGAGCTTCATTACTACAAAAGTGTGTTAATGGTTCAAAGTGTAAAAATAAATTATTGAATTGTTAATGTCCAAAAGTGATCTTCAGGTCAATAATTTTGGATTCATTATCAAATTAATAGACTGCATGTTAATTTTAATTAATTACCTAAATCGGGACCAAACGGGGTCTATCGTGGAAGCAAAATAATATAGGAGAGGGGCCCTGCAGGTTCGATTGCAAGCATATGGGCCTTGAGGAAGGCTGCAGGCCTTAGGCCGAGAGAGTGTGGATAGCCTAGCAGTTAAGGCAGGCTTTGGGTCGAAATTGGGACATGAGGCAAGCCCAGCAAAAGCTGGCCTTTAAGTTGATCTGGGGAAACTCAGCAAGGTTAGGTTTCATGTTTTAGGTCCGGTGCAAATTAAGCCCGGCAGCATAAGGCTGCTGGCAAGCGGGCCAAGATTGGGATGAAGCCAAGTGAGCATATGGACTGCTTTAAGTGAGTCGGGTCATGGCAACAAAGAAGCCCAGCAACTCTAGGCTGTTGGGCCAAATAACTCGGGACAACGGGCCAAGAAAAAGTTTGAAGGTTTTCTTGGTTAGGCTTAGGGACTGCAGGCCCTATAAAACTGAGTAGGCCGAAAGCTTAGGGTTTGGGCCAATGTAGCAATGCCCAAAGGGCTACTGCCGTAAGGTCTAAGGTGTCAAACGACACCGTGCTATGTTATGCTCCACACGGCTGGGCTTCAGGTCAGCAGTGGTGGCTTGACGGAGCCACGGTGGTGGTACGGTGGCTGAACCGCATGGTTCCCAATAAGTTTTAATTTTTTTTTCTTTTGACATTCCTAGCATTTGAAAAACCCAAAATTGCTTCTAATTTATTAATATGCTTGGACTCATAATTCCACATAGCAATTTAATTGTGTCATGCATGAAACAAATATATATTGACAAATATATGAACATATACAATATATCGTATCGCTAGGAAAATATAAACATAGAAGGGTTCATGCATCATAGGGAATGTTTTCATGCTTCGTAGACGTTTCAAATATCTTCCTTTATTTTAAGCGTACCTGATTGGCAGAAAGCAAAGAAAAGCCTTTGAATTTTGTGGAAGATAGCCTCCTCTTACATTTCGTCAAATCCTCAGCTTCTGGTAAGAGCGTGCTGATAACGTGTCTAAGGGATTAGACAGAGAGAGGGCCGACGGTAGCAAGAAGGAAGAGAGAGATTTAATTGTGAGGTGTGTGTTGTATCACCCTCATTGTGCCTTTATTTATAGTAGTATGATAGGCAAAAACCTTACCCTTTTAGGATTACAACTCTTAATAGGTAATCAATTCCTAATAGGAATATAAGAGATATTCCTAGATCTACTAGGATTTACACAATCACATTCCTATTCTAAATATGACTGCAACACAAACCGAATATTTGGGCCTAGAAAAACAACTCTAATATCATATTAAAGTTTCAGAGAGATGAGTAGAATGGCCCTACATCAATATTGACTCTAACTTAACCACTTGTTGTCCAATAGGTGTGAGATCTTATCCTAAAAGACTTTAATGTAAAATGAAATCATTTGTATATAATCATAATATGTTTTGTCAAACCTCCAATTCGTGATTTCCAACATATAGTCCGATACATCAAAGATTTCCACCATGTAACTAAGAAGAAAAATAATGCTTTAGCTATTAATTGGAAGACGTACCACACACAAGTTTACCATAATATACTAAAAAATTTAAGTACATCCATATATAAAGCCAATGGAAAAGGTGAATAGTGATTTTGGTGTCGCCATGCTTCAACAAAAATATTTGGAAAAACTGCCCCCCAAGGCATAAAACTTGATAGGCATCCCAAAATAATGCTTCAAATAAAGCAAGGGCATTTTTGTCATTTTAATAGTAATTTTTTTTTAATTAATTTTTTTTTGTGCTTTTTTAATTTTTAATATTTTTAATTAGTGTCTCACAATAAGTTAGTGATAATGTGATTCAATTTTTCTATTTTTAAACACATTCAAAACATCTTAAGAGGTGTGTAATGCCGGTTATAAAAAAAAGTCTTTCGCGGATAATAATATGATTAAATTAGTTGTCAATTTTTCTTTTTTTAACAAATAATATTATCTATACTAAGGGGGAAGGGGTGAGCTTAGCCTTACAATGGGCTAGCAATAATGTGATTAAATTAGTTGTCAAATGATTTTTTTTTTTTTTTTTTTTTTTAACAAACGATATTATTTATACTAAGGCGAGGGGGTGGGCTTAGCCTCACAATGGGCTAGCAATAATGTAATTCAATCAATTGTTCATTAAATATTATTTTCTCTATTTTTAAACATGTTCAAAACATCTTAAGATGAGTGTAATGCTGGTTATAAAAAAGGTCTTTCGTACGCGGATAATAATGTGATTAAATTAGTTGTCAAATGATTGTTTTTTTTTTTTTAACAAACGATATTATCTATACTTAGGGGGAGGGATGGGCTTACCCTCACAATGGGCTAGCAATAATATGATTCAATCGATTGTTTATTAAATATTATTTTCTCTATTCTGATCGTAAATTCTATAGAGACCGATTTTATTATGTGAATTCAGCTGTTTTAATTAGTTTATGAGAGGTTTATTCTAACATGATCTAAGATTATTCATTTACTTCGAATATTTGACTTTCTGTATGTCAATTTACGCATATAAATACATTTAAAATGTGTAAGTCGCGTGTAACATCCCACATCGCCCAGGGGAGTAAATCATGTAAGCCTTACACGTATATTCCTATCTCTACCTAGCACGAGGCCTTTTGGGAGCTCAATGGCTTCGGTTTCCATTGGAACTCCAAAGTTAAGCAAGTTGGGGGCAAGAGCATTCCCATGATGGGTGATCCACTAGGAAGTTTTCGTGTAAGTTCCCAGAAACAAAACCGTGAAGGCGTGGTCGGGGCCCAAAGCAGATAATATCCTGTTACGATGGAGTCGAGCCCGGGATGTGGTGGGGGCCCGAGCTGGGATGTGAAAATTTGGTATCAGAGCCTAACCCTAGCCGTGGTGTGCCGACGAAGACGTTAGGCCCCCTAAGGGGGTGGATTGTAACATCCCTTATCGCCCAAGGGAGTGAATCCTATAAGCCATATATGTATATTCCCATCTCTACCTAGCATAAGGCCTTTTGGGATCTCATTAGCTTCGGGTTCCATCGGAACTCCGAAGTTAAGCGAGTTGGGGGTGAGAGCATTCCCATGATGGGTGACCCACTGGGAAGTTCTCGTGTGAGTTCCCAAAAACAAAACTGTGAGGGCGTGGTCGAAGCCCAAAGTGGACAATATCATGCTACGATGGAGTCGGGCTCGGGACGTGATGGGGACCCGGGTCGAGATGTGACATCGCGCATAGCACGCCATGATTTAAAAAATATCTTTTGTACACACTACATCCCAAAATAATGCATCAAATAAGACAGGGGCATTTTCATCATTTTAACAGTATTTTTTTATAATTAATTTTTTTATGTTGTTACTGTTTTTTTTTAATTAGTGTCTCATAATAGGCTAGCAATAATGTGATTCAATTTCTTTATTTTTAAATACATTCAAAACATCTTAAGAGGCGTGTAATGCTGGTTATAAAAAAGGTCTTTAACGGATAATAATGTGATTAAATTAGTTGTCAAAATTTTTTTTTTTTTTTAACAAACGATATTATTTATACTAAAGGGAAGAGTGGGTGGGCTTAGCCTCACAATGGGCTAGCAATAATGTGATTAAATTAGTTGTCAAATGATTGTTTTATTTTAATTTTTTTTTGTTAACAAATGATATTATCTACACTAAGGGGGAGGAGGTGGGCTTAGCCTCACAATAGATTAGTAATAATGTGATTCAATGAGTTGTTCATTCAATATTATTTTCTCCATTTTTCTATATGTTATACATAGCATGTTTGCGAAATTCCAAATTTATCTTCTTTTTTTTCTTTTTTATCGTGTTCCTTTAACATGGGACCAATGACGCAGATTTCAAATTGCAGCTATGGCTATCTATTCTGATCACAACCACAATTAGAATAACTACAAAAGTGGCCCTCTTGTTGCGACCCCAACTTTTTTAGAGGATGATTCTCTTCCCTCTTAATTTATTTTTCTTTTCTTTCCTCTTACTTGAAAGGTTATGATTAAACCACATTAATCTCTTATATTGATTTCTTTTTTCAGTAACAATATATTGATTTCTTTATACAAATAATAAGATAAAAAATAAAATGTGAGAGGAGGATAAGGAAGAGAATAAGAATGGAACGAGAGAAAATCTTACTCTAAAATTTTGTTATGCAAATTTGTTTGATGCCCAATCAAAAAATTCCGTTCATACTTTTTATGAAATCTAGCCCTTCATCTTCTGCATCGCAAGCACATGCCACTTCAGCTAAGGATTGTCACGGACAGAGGCGGTGGGACTAAGGGACCAGCATTGGCCCAAGCATGCCCTCATTTTTATTCAAGAAAAAAGTAGACTAGTGCGGAAATGCCCCCTAGGCTATTCACTATTTAATCCACTCAGTGAACAGTAACTGTCATTTAATGAACAATAACAGCCTTTTACATCTCCACCCCTACACTGAATAGCCTTGGCTATTGGCAATAAAATATTAGTATTTTTTTTATTTATAAAATAATACAAAATAATTTTATTTGTAATTTCGGATAAGATTTTTAATCGTTCTCATTGTGCCACGTGTCATTATCCGAAAAGATAATTATTGGTGATGGATTTCGATAAGATTTTTATCCAATGTCGTTGTGCCACATGTCATTACCTTTTCAGAATCGTTGAGGATAGATTTCTGATAAGAGTTTTAACTAATCACGTCGAGTCATGTGTCACAATCTATTTACAATATTTGAGGATAAATTTCGATCAGATTTTTAACGAATGACGGCATGCCACGTGTCAGTATCTACAACCTGATCCTTTTTGAATCCTCCATATAATCCACCATCCATCCTCAGAAATCTCACACCAATTTTCTGAAGATCTCTATTATTATTTATAGTTTCTACTTTTTTCTTCACCAAAATCAAAATCTGTATCATTATTCATAGTTCCTGCTTCCTTCTTACAATGTCTTCTTCTCCAAGGATGATGTGGGAAATCGATCAGCAAGAGGAAGAATTGTTTAACCAATCAGAAGGAATGTTCAATATCTAGGTGGCCCAAAATGAGAGAGAAGAAGATGAAAAGCGTAGAAGGAAAGATGACGAAGCAAGAATGGGCAGAGCCTTACATTCCTGTCGAGTCATGATTTTGATGAAGCAAGAATAGGCAGAACCTTACGTTCCGGAAACCTTGATAGAAAGAGGCAGCGACGAGGTAAGAAACTCTTGGACGATTATTTTGTTCGTAATAGTGCATTCCCTAATACGTACTTTAGACATAGTTTAAGAATGGAACGACATTTGTTCAATAAAATCATGATTGTTGTTTGCAACCATGATTCTTACTTTGTGCAAAAGAAAGATGTTTTTGGTGCTATGGGTCTCCTTTTTGTGCAAAAAATTACTGCTACCTTGCGGATGCTTGTATGTAGAGTATTTGCCAACTAAGTGGATGAGATAGCAAGGATGGAGAAATCAACCATTATTGAGTCTCTGATGAGGTTTTGCGGAGCAATCAAATCTATCTACACCGCAGAGTACCTCCGGAGACCTACTAACATGAACTTGCAAAGACTTCTGAAGAAGGGCAAGATACGAGGTTTTCATGGGATAATTAGAAGCATCGATTGTATGCATTAAACCTGGAAAAAATGTCCAAGTGTATGGCAAGGTGCTTATAGGGACAGAAAAGTAGAAAAAAGTATCATTTTGGAGGCGGTGGCATCTTTTGATACATGGATTTAGCACACATTTTTCAGGGTTCCAGGAGCTCAAAATGACCTCAATGTCCTTACCCAATCCCTAGTGTTCAACTATGTCCTATAAGGAAAGCCACCAAAAGTCACGTATTGGGTCAACGAACGTAAGTACGATGCGGCCATACTATCGAGCAAATGGCACTTACCCAAGGTTGTCATCGTTTGTCAAAATAGTGCCACGTCCGTGAAGTGCAAAGGATAAACACTTTGCAAGCTGTCAAGAGGGCTGTAGGAAGGATGTAAAGCGTTGTTTTGGTATCCTCCAAGGTCGATGGGCGATTATCAGGGGTGCTGCCAGAATGTTTGATGTAGAGTCGCTTCGATCCATCATGATGACATGCATCATTCATCACAACATGATTGTGAAAGATGAGTACGATTATGATGCCGTTGATGAATATGAGCCAGACATGATGAACAATTCTATAACACAAATATATTGTGCTCATGATGCCACGGAAGAACCTATGCAACACGAGCCATTAGAAAGGGATGGACGTTAGAATGAAAGACTCATTCAACGATATATTGCATTTCATTGGCCATATATGCACAATGCCCGACAAATTGACTTGATAGAGCACTAGTGAGTATTGAAACAAGCTCAAGATACTTAAGTTTATTTAGTTAGTTTTTTATTATTTGGTATGTTTATGTAATTTTATTCGGTGTGTTTTTTTTTCTCGTTCATTTATTGAGTTTTTTGTTATTTGGTATGTTTATGTAATTTTATTTGGTGTGTTTATGTCATTTGAATAAAGATTCGCTTAGTATAAATAAATTACCAAATTAAATCAATTTACTCTTACTTTAAATAAAGTACTAAATTCAATAAATTGGAAACAACATAAATTACTCTATTGAATAAATAATAAATTACAACCCAAAGTGATTGGAAAATTATGGGCTCCAATTACAAACAAAGTGATTGAAAAATTATGGGGTCATGAATTCATCATCATCACCTAACCAATTTGTGGTGCTAGGACCATCTCCACTTGTCGTACTAGGACCATCTCCACTTGCTCTCGCTTCTCTTGCACACTTTCTTTGCACCATGTCCGCTTTCTCCGATATCCAAAAATATTTAGAATTTAGAGACTTCCCTTCTAAAGGCGTGTTCATAATGTCACGATCTCGTTGAGCCAATCTTTCTTCTCTAACCTGTTCCCTTTCTTACCTAAGTAACTCTCTCTCTCTCTCTCTCATTAGCTTGAAATTGTCTCTCAATAGCAGTAGCTTTTGCCTCCTCTCTAGCCTTATTAGCCTCAAATTTAGCCATTTCCCATGCCAAACTCAATTCACCTTGGCAAGCAAGTTCTTCCATATACTTTGTATAATCATTCTTGGAAGCACTTCCTTTTCTTTTTGAAGCCTTCTTACCTTGAGGCCTAATTGGATAACGGGTTGACCCCAACTCTTGTTCAAGGAGGGCGTTTCGGGCGTTTCTTCTGCGTCATCTTCATGAATATAGGACGAATGATTTGGCGTATAGTGTAGAGGGGTGCTGTTCATGAAAACCTCAGGACCAACAGGCACAAACTCTAAATTTAGGACAATCTTTGACAATATTCCAACATTCCCACCGGTTGAATGATTGCTTTTGGTTTTTGGATTTGGCAATATACTAAGATTGTGCTTGAAGTGTCTACATAATCCGGGAGAAGAAATAATTATAATGAAAGTAGGTAACAAATAAATAATACAAACAAATAATTATAATGAAAGTAGCTAACAAATATATAATACAAAGAAATAATTATAGTCAAAGTAGCTAACAAATAAATAATACAAACAAATAATTATAATGTAAATTTGGGTATAGTACAAACAAATAAAGAATATATTGTTACCTGATCCGCTAAATTTTCCCCACTTCGAAGATTACCACTAGCTTGTGCCAATGCGTCTCTCCACGTACTAAACAATTGGCTATGTAGTTTCTAACGACTGGACATCGATTCTTTGGTTCTTTTCCCTCCAATTTTCTCAAGAAAACTGGTATGAATAAGACTCCACATTTCTCGTAACTGCATCTCATTACCCACAAGAGAATCATGAGTAACTTCAACTTAGCTAGTACACAACGCAACATCTTCAAAAAACATCCAATTCGTACCTACATCAGTAGTTATTTTGTTGGAAAGAAAAAAAATGGATTCAAGAAAGATAGGAATGTGGTTGAAAGTAGTTGAGAAAATATGAAAATGTGGTGTGAGGTAGAAGATAATGAGAAGGTATTTATAGAAAAGTAAAATCAAATTTTTTTTTAATTTTTCAAATTTTTTTTTTTGGATTTTTATTAATTTTTTTCATTTTTTAAAATTTTTATTCACATAATTAATCTCTATCGTTGGATTAAAAAAATTTGAATTCCATGTGGCACGACGGTAACATTTCAGAATTTTAAACTGTTTTTTTTTAATTTATGAAGATGAATAATGTGAATCGTTGATCTCAGATCCAACGGCTGAAATTAAATAAGGTTTTTAAAATTTTGTTACCGTTGGAAATCCAACGGTCCATAAATTTTTGCTATTGAAATCCAACAGACAAGGGGAAGCCACATGGCTTCCCAACGGTAACATTTTTAGACTGCGCCACGGGCCCCACTTCTGAAATCCTGTCGGATGAAGTGCGACAACACTGGCTTGAAGCCCACACGCCTGAGAGAAAAAAATAAAAAAAGTAGCTAACATCTGGACGACGTCAACCTTGCGTTAGATTACCTTCGAGCTCTTGGGCCGGAAACTCGTGACAAGCCTCTCTTGGACTGCCACATGCTGGAGCAAGTCTGCTTGGCTATCTGGCCCCTGTTCCATCACTAGTCCACCGAACTAAACACCACGATGGAAATGCTCTACCATTTGCCCAGCCAGGCCAACCCTTTCTGACTTCTCAACACAGCAGCCGCTTTACTAGACAAGACAAGACCTCTGCTAGACTGCAAAGTTGCCAAATCAACAAAGGCTTTATCTTCTCTCATTTTTTTTTAATTTTTTTTTATTTTTTATTTTTGATCAATATCTTCTCTCTTCTAAAAAAAAATTAGGCAATTGAGATTTAACAGGGTACTATTGTCCGCACATTTATTTTTGTATTTCATATATCTCTTTTAATTTTTAACTTAAATTATTCTAGATTCTTTTTTTATGTCGTTACCGACTAAAGATCAAACATGATCGGTTGGAAAGATCAGAATGCCTTCATAAATTACATAGCTAAGCGAGGTTCAAGTGTCGGTCGATATTTACATAATTGATTATACTTCTTGAAAACAAAGATTTGAAGTGATCTCTAATTTACTGAGTATTCAGTATAATTCACACAATTGTGTACAAATCAGTGCAGACGAAGTACAACGAATTTTTCTAGTAATTAGTCTATTTCTATCAACCAGTCAGTAAAAGTGAGAGATTTGAGATATATTTGCTGTTTCTTCCATCAATCTTCCAAATATAATAAATTAAATATGATCAATGGATAGAAATTATAAAAATATGTAATAATTAACAATTTGGCAAGTATTCTTGTTTATTATATTATTTAATATGTGGTTACAGATACTCTTGTCAATATCATACTCTTGTTTGGGAATTGCCGAATTGAGCTTTATCTTCTCTTTTGTTATATTATTTTATATGTTGATACCCTTGGTTTCTACAAGGTTCAATGAGATCTAATCTCGAAACCGAAGTCTTGAGGCAAGTGGCCCTTGTGGCGTCATATTCTTAGGCCATTTCTACGAAGAGTCGAGAGGGTCAGAGGGCTGAAAAACGTTCGAAAATTATCTCTAACCGAGAGCTAGGCCAGAAGGCTCATAAGCCCCAAGGAATCTAAAAGAGCCAAAGGGCCAAAGGGCCAAAGGGTTGGCTCAACCCAGCCAGCCAACCCGGGGCTGACTTGAAATGTGAGCATTCTTGTCGGATATAACCGACCTGAATGCTAGGTCAAATTTTCAAATGAAACAGCTAGCTTATGTCAGCTAGCCTTTTTTTTTTTTTTTTTTTACAGTTTTTTTTATTATTTACAAAAAAAATCCTATAACTTCTATTTTTAAATTCTATAACTTCCTATAACTTCTATTTTACAAAATTTGTTTCTTATGGCTCCCAGCATGATGTTTTGTGTGTACCAAGTAAAAGCAATGTTTTAAAAAATGCTAGGCGTTAGTGAGACAGCAAGCTAGCACCTAGCGCCTAAACGGTTAGGCGGGGCCTAGGCAGATTTAGGTAAATTTTTTGTATATCTTGTAAATAAGTGCATATTGACACTTACAAAAAAATTATACTTGTATGAAATCCATAGATAAGATAATAAAAGAATGATAAATGTAAAAAGAGTATCCAACAAGTCCAAAATTTAAAAACACATTAAGCACATATGCCATATAACCATAGTGAGGAGTACTTTAGGATGACACATGTACAACAAGTTTACAATTTAACACAACATAAAATGCAAAATAGGAGGAAAATGAAGAAATATAGTAATGTAAGACACTAGGCAATTTTTTAGAGCATTGCTTGTATAGGAAATTTGAGAAAGATAAAATGAAAAATAAAAGAATACATAAATAAATATTTATTATAAAAAATGAGTATTATGTAAAATTTTAAAAATTTTCTAGGATCATCGGGACTCACAAGACTTTTAATAAAAGAAACCCTTTGTTAAAAAAAAATAAAATAAAATAAAAGAAACCCTAACCACAAATCAATAGCCATCAGCCGCCCACCTCACTTTTCTCTCAAATGGCTAAATTTTCTAGATGATTGGGCCAAAGAAATAGTTAATTAATAAGTTTTTAAATATTTTTGCTTTTACCCGGCATGGGAGACTAGGATTCACCCACCAACTCCTTAATCCTTGTCCATCTAATAGCTTTAATATAATAGGGTCTCTCCACAAATCGTGAACTCTCTCTCGTCTCACTCTCTGCAATTTACTCTCATCCTCCTCTCTAATTCTGTCTCTGCATAAACCACCTTCACTCCCATCCTCCTCCTCTGAGGTTTGTGCAGAACCCACCTTCAGAACCACCTTATGTAGAACCCATCCTTCACTTAGCAAAGCATAATGATAAGTTTGAGGCTGTCGAAATTGCATATGTAAGTTGCAGATGGTGAATCGGTTGTAGAAGGTGACGCATCGAAAATTGCAATACCCACCTAGACTACTGCCTAGGGCCGCCTAGACCGCTTGGAGCGCCTAGGCAGCCGCCTAATCCTCTCTGCTTTTTGTGAACGTCCTGGCTAGAATTAGAGTGGGACTCCACCGTCAAGCGCCTAGCGTTTAGGCGTTGCCTACAACAATTTTTAGAACATTGAGTAAAAGTGTAATGTTAAAAAGATAAAATTTATAAATAAATGATATGTCACCGGTAAGAATGAACACGTTTATCAATATTTAAATAATAATTCAATTATCAAATTTCATGTCATTTAGTTTACAAAATTTAATCTTCCTAACATTACCTTGGGTAAAATTACAGATGAATTTCTTGGTGTATCTTACAATATTTGGTTTCTAACTTTCTAAGGCGAGGATTGGTTGGTAAGCAACGAGGATACCTCTATTACCTTGTGGCGTTGGTTTTTAACATTTAAGGAAAACCAGCAAGTCACTTTCTCATCGCCTCACTGGACTTTGGCATTGCCGCGCAGGTCATCCTTCCTCAGCCGTTTACAATTTGTATCTAACAATTTTTTGAATTATCATTTTAATTCGAGTCATGTGTGCGATGTTTCTCATTGGAAAGACAAATTCGCCAACCTTTTGAAATTGGGTAAACTAGGAAAAAGAAATTTGGAGGTTGAATTTGTAAACTAAATAATATGTCACTAATAAGAATAAGTACGTTTATCAACATGTAAGTAATAAACCAATCATCAACTTTCATATCCTTTAATTTTCAAAACTTTGTCTACAAATTTAGTCTTTCTAGCATTATTCTTTGAAATTAGTTCTATTTCAACAAGACCATTTGCACTTTTATATTGTGACATTTGAGGTTCTAATAAAAACTCCTCTTACTCGGGCTTATTGTTTTCTATCTATTTTCTTTGACTTTTTTCACCTAAATTTTCTTATTATGCGACACAAACATGAAAAACAATTCACATTGCAATCTTTTTTTTGTCTATGTTGAAACACAATTTCATATTAAAGTCCAACAAATACGTGTGAATAATGGGAAGAATTTTGTTTCCAAGTTCTTTTCCAATAACGGTAAAATTATCAACATTATTGTATCTCTAGATATATTTTTTAACAAATAATATTATCTACATTAAGGAGATGTTGGGGAGTGAGTTAAGCCTCACAATGAACTAGTAATAATGTGGTTCAAATTCACCTTCGGTGATGATTGAACTTAAAGACTTTTCACTTACAAGTAAAAAGATATACCACTAGACTATAATAATAAGTGGCTTAGATCTCTAAATGCTAGAATTCCCTTATTTTACAAGAACTATTCATGTATATATTTTTATCGTATCAATGAGAATTATTCATTCAAGCCAAATATATTTTTTCTACAACATCCAGGGCATTTTCTATCTATGATTCTATATAACTGGTGAAACAAAAGAAATCCAATAATGATTGTTTATTTATTTTTACTTTTTTAAATCAATGGAAAAGCTAATAAAAATGAGAGACCAAATCCTACCAACTAACATGATCAATCAATTCACATCCTCAATCTGATTGCCTCGCGAAGCGCCTATATTTCGTCAACGTTGATGTACACCAGCATTTACATTTAAGGGGTTTTATCACAAATGATCCTTAAAATTATCCCTAAAATTAAAAATCAATTAATGTAGTTCCTGAAAATAGGTGTCGCAAATCAATATGGTCATTCCGTTATAGCTCTGTTAAAAATTTCGTTAATTGTTGATGTAACACATAAATGGATCCCACAAGATTTACAGATTTTTATCACAAATAGTCCTTGAAATTGATTCATACCATCAACATGGTCCTTGAAATTAACCAACACCATCAATATGGTCCTTGAAATTGAAAATCAATCAATGTAGCCCTTGAAAATAGGTGTTGCAAATCAATATGATCATTCCACCACAATTCTGCAAAAAAAAAAAATTGTTATGTGCTGATGTAGGTTTAATAATTAATTAAAAAATTGTTTAAATACCTTTTTATACAATGAAATCTTTTTTCTTATGGTAAGGTCTACTCTGAAGAGAGCTCATTTCATAAATTCTCAAAGGCACAAGACTTAACCAAGGCCTAAGGGAGGATGTGAAAATAGTTTTCAACCAACAATAGATGCACCTCAGTTATAACTTCATTATCTCAAGGCAGACCTCGTCGTTCTTTGCATCACCAGACCACCAGAGAAGTGTTAAACAAGCTCTCCAAGATTAAGGTTGTGAGGATGTTGATTACGTAAATGTTAATGGTGATGTCCCATAAGGCCATCTCCAACCGAAGGGCCTAGAAGGCCAGAGGGCCAAAAATAGCTCGAAAACCATCTCCAACCGAGGGCTAGGTCAGAGGGCTTGTGGACCTCACGAAATCTGAAAGTGCCAAAGGGCTGGCCCAATCCAACTAGACTCGGGTTGGGCCAAAAGGCTGAGTAGTCCTGTCCAACATAACTGATAGTATTGTTAATGATTCCTATCAGTTACATCCGACACGAATGCTAGGCCAAATTTCAAATACAACGGCTTGCTGATGTCAGCTAACCGTTATTTTTTAATATTTTTTTTCAATTTTTCCTATAACTTCCTAAGCCATTATACAACATTAAATTAAATTAAGTAACATTAAACAACATTAAATTAAATTAAGTAACATGAAACAACATTAAATTAAATTAAGTAGCATGAAACAACATTAAATAACATTAAATTTAAATAATAAATTATGTTTGGCTCTATGGACCTTTGGCCCTCGGTTGGATATGGCTTTTTGTGACAGGGCTAAAACGACCCCTATGGCCCTTTGGCCCTCAGTTGGAGACGAAAGCAAATATGGTCTTGTACTGATCATTAAAATATTAATTTCTTGGAAGGCCAGCGGGCTAAAACAAACCCTCTAGCCAGCCTTCGGTTGGAGATGGCCTAAGTCGTTACCAATGGGCCAAGCCGTCATCGAAGGTGATCTCGATCCAAGTTCATTTGTTGAAGGGTGTCAAAGTGTGTAAAGATGGGTGTATTGAGATTTCTTTTTAAAGAATAGAGAGAAAAGGAGGCATAGAAATGTGGAATGGGATCGAAGGTAATTTCATGTTTTTTATTAACTATTAAATTATTAAGCCTATTTGTAATTTTTTTTTAAATTTAATTACACTTGTGTGACCTATTGATGTGTCACATTAGCACATAACATAATTTTGACATAATTGTGATGGAAGGACAACATTGATTTGAGACACTTACTTGAGGGACTACATTGATCAATTTTCAATTTCAAGGACCATTTTGATGTCACGAGTTAATTTCAGAGACCATTTTGATGTCATGAGTCAATTTCAAAGAACATTTGTGAGAAAAAAAGACTTATGGGGCCCATTTATGTGTCACATCAGCACTTAACAGATTTTTTAACAGAATTGTGACGGAAGTACCACGTTGATTTGCGACACCTATTTTCAGGTACTACATTTGTGATAAAAACCCTTCCATTTAATGATTAATCTATCTCCTTTACAGAAAGGAGAAATGAGAGCAACTCCAACCCTTGGAGTAAGTACTAAAAGGGGTTAAGTCTTAAAACTAAAAAAAAAAAATGCCATATTCCAGCCAAGATTTAGGCGAAAGAAAATTGTGGAGCCCATAAGTGAGAGTGGAACAAGGGAGGTAAAGTGAACTTGCCCAACATAGACGCGTGCATGGCTAACATGCGCTTGATAGCATCAGGTTCTCTGGCCCACCCACGTGGGGTTGTAGCTGTCCCGTGACACGAGCCCAACGACTCTTTTTGGTGATCCGACGGCCAGAATTCAAATGGATCTTGGAAATCCAACAGTCCACTTTAATTTATTTAATTTTTAGTTTTATATTTATATATTTATTGAATCCAACTGCTGAGATAGAATATAATCAAATCCAACGATATAAAAAAAGATCTAACAACCCAAATTTAAATTCAACAACTAAAATAATTTAAAAAATTATTTAACTAAAAATTCACCCAAATTTAGTGATTTTTCAATATTTATCAGAATTTAAATATTTTTAGGTTAAAATGTTCATAAAATTAAATTAAAATAGTGTAATAATTTTTTATTCTTTAATAACCTTGTGCTAAAAAATTTAGGCCAGAAGAATTGGAGTAGAAAAATTGTTTTTGGATTAAAGCCTAAATTTTCTAGGCTAAAATTTTAAGTTTTATTTGAAAGGTTGGACATGATCTGATAATTAATTGATGTTTGATTTAAGCATTTCGGCAATGCAAAACAGTTCGGACCTAATTTTGCACCATTGATCCGTTTAATTGAGGTCATTAGATTATTAATATTTTTTTAGATATTACTACAGATATTAATCACTGTAGTAATTATCTTGGATATATATATATATATATATATATAATTTGAGAGTCGGATAAATCCAATTTGGAATTGTGCGTCTACGTGAGAGAAGATGAAGATATTTGGTATTCACCATATTATGAAGATCCGGACGGAATAACAGTGGAATAAATATTTTTAGATTCCTGACGCCATGCGAAAACGGGAAGAGTTGGATTGATGACAAAACTTGATGTGACATGGTACTGGGGACAGTGATTATCATCTTTGAAGAGATGATTTGCATGCCGTGATGCCTTGGTGGAAATGCATGGCTAGAAGATAAATTGCATGATAATTACTTGAAGTTAGCCGTGGTCTTGATTTCCACAAGATAAGGGGATACAATGGAAAAAGTTCAGCTTACATTCTGCACCTATATATTTTTAATTAAAGAATTAATATTTTTTTAAATTCAAATTTATTATTTAAATTACATTTACAAATCCAATAAAATCTCAAATTGAATAATTTGGTCAAGTTTCTAATTATTTATGGGAATGAAAGCTTTTCAAACTTCAATTTCTGATAACAAGTTGAATAATTTGGTGAGGTTTCAACTTATTTATGAATCTTACTTGTAAACGTTATATATGCATCCAAAAGTCTAAAAAGTAAAACTTGCTTGTGAGTCTGTGACACAAGAAAGAAAACCTTTCCTATACTCTCTACTTGCTGCAATGATTAGGCCAATCTAAACACTGCCAAAGTCAAACGGTCGTGAAGCATCTTACAATTTGTATTGGACATCACTACTCCAAGTTCGGCTGACTATCTATCTAAGTCTTTATTAACAAGGGTTCTTGAATCCTTGTTGGAAAATGTCACTTCATTAGCTTTCTCGGCGAAATGAGGAGTTACCAGGTTACATCGGTCAGCACATTAAAAGCCGAACCCGTTTTATGATTGGATATTCACAAGTACATTTTAAAGGCACATCGGCAACCGAACACATTTACAGTCAAGACACTTATCTCTTTTGAGTATTTGTGTCCGTATAGTCTGGTACTGATTTAGTGCACTTATATTTGCACAAATATAATTGAAGCAGTCGAGCCCGATGCTGATGATTTGTGAACTTCAAAGTAACTAGCAACCTTGTCTTTGGGCTCTAGAACCTAGAGGCCGAGACAAGTTCTTTCTTTGACCGCAGTCATAAGATAGATAAATCAGTAATGCATTTGACATCTGCTTTTTGTTTATATTAAAGCACAATTTCATATTAATGTCGAACAAATACGTGTGAATAATGGGGATAATTTTTTTTCCATGTTCTTTTCCAATAATGGCAAAAGTATCAACATTCTTGTATCCCTATATATATATGTGTGTATATATATATATATATATATATATATTAACAAACGATATTATCTACACTAAGGGGGTTGGAGAGTGAGTTAAACTTCACAATGGGCTAGCAATAACGTAGTTCAAATTTGCTTTTGACAAGAATTGAACTTAATACCTCTCACTTACAAGTGAAGAGGAATACCACTAGACCATAATACTAATTGACTTGTATCTCTAAATATTAGAATTTCCTTATTGTACAAGAACTACTCACGTATATATTTTATCGTATCAGTGAGAATTATTCATTCAAACCAATTATATTTTTTCTTCATCATCCAGAGCATTTTCCATCTATATATCCGGTGAAACAAAAGGAATCCAATAAAACTATTGCTTTTTTTTTTTTATGGGTTCTTTGGATATAGGTCTTTGAAACTCTTCTTTTCCAAATAAAAACCCACCTAAATTTAAACATTAAAAAAAACCCAAATTTCAAATAGACTGCTATGTAGACAAATATATGACCAACTATTACAATACATTTACAACTTATACCATGAAATCCTAATTTGGTCATACTCATCCTAATTATGATGAGCAATTAAATCCATATGGATATTTTACTATTCCTGTATCATAAATATTAGCAACATATATAAATTAACTTACCAAATAAAAAAAAAGACATATCTTGTACGGAAAAAATAATATTGTTTGAATCATGTAATTACCTACATACAAATTAATTTACCTACTTATAAAATATTATACTAATTTACCTACATTTAAATTAATTTACCTACTTATTAAATATTATACTAATTTACCTACATTTAAATTAATTTACCTATTCCAAAAAAAAAAAAATTAGTGATATTAGATAGTGTTCGAATGTTGTAGGTTTGTGCTTGTAGGCAATTAAATAAACTTTTAATCTAATGCACATAAACCATGTAGGTAAATTAGACCATTTTGGAAGTAAATTAGACCCTTTAAATTTTGGTTTGATGGAATAGGTAAATTAGACTATTTTGTATGTAAAAATTGCGCGGAACATATAGCTTTTGTTTTGTGTATTAGGGATTGGACTATTAGCTGAAGCTGTTTTAGTTTTATTGTTATGTTGGTAGGTAAATTAACTTATATTTTTAATGCACAAAATTATGAAATTAGTATTATTATTTTTTCAATCGGCACATTATAACAATTTGAAAGTTAATACATTGAATATACAATGAATGACATCAATTATTTTGTAAAATATGTAAAATTAATTACATGGATATAACAAGTAACTAATCCAAAAACCATATCCAAGTATTAATAGGGGTAGTTTAGGCATTCGGAAAATACACAATTTGAAAAGTCAAACTTAATTAAAGAATTTGTTTAGTTGGAGGTTAGTCAATAGACTTTATTTAAAAAAACAAAAGGAGATGAGTTTTAGTAGATGAAAATATAATTTCAAGGGGTAATATCAAATTTTCAGTTTTTTTAAATCAATGGAAAAACTAATAAAAATGAGAGACCAAATCCCACCAACTAACATGATCAATCAATCACATCCTCAATCTGATTACCTCGCGAAAGGCCTATATTTCGTCTACGTTCATGTACACCAGCACTTCCATTTAATGATTAATCCATCTCCTTAGAGAAAAGAGAAAAGATAATTAGCTGATGTTCGATTTAATCAGTGCGAAACATAATCAAGCTCTTTAGATTTGAAGTTGGGAACTTTTGACTCTTTAATTAGTTGGACTATAAGGGAATGTCTAGGTGAAGGACCTCTAAATTTCAAGGGATTTAGTCAAAATAAAGAAAAACGTTGATTACAAAAGGTTGGACGAGAGGAATTTTTTATTTTTTTAAACAAAAAATAATATTTACACTAAGAAAAAAAAATGTGCTAAACCTTACAATGAACTAGTAATAATGAGAGAGGAATTTGAAAATGCACCACATGATTATTACAAAGATATGCAAAATGGATTGTAAATGACTTCTTTTAAGTAGTTGGCAAATCTCTCTCACATGGCTATTGTAATGATCAAGTTGTGCATTTCTAATCTTTCTATTTAAATGTTGGTGAACTATTTTTCATCATTATATGTAAATCCTTGAAATTTGAAAATTCCTCATCCAAACATAACGTAAGTGATTGAATTGCCGACTTGATATAGGACGAAAAGTGAAACATTTTTGTTGTGTACGTGGAATTGCGTAATGGTAATTGTTTTACTTGTAAAAGTCATAGTGGGATGGCATACGTGTGTGTAGCCAACTAAGACAATTTATATGTTTCGTTGCACTAGAGAAATTTGATTAGAACCCAATCAACCTCTTTCCACGTTTATGCACCCAGAATTTTAACGTTAAGACAAGAAATTAGACATTTCCAGCAATAGCTGTACTAGATTTTATTGTATTAGAATTTCAAGACCAAGTTTTTTTATTTGTCTAGAAAGAACACTCTAGTGTCTTTTTGTATTCTATTTATGAAAATCGAGGCTTATCAATTTGTAATAATCATAAAACAAGAAGTGTTACAAAGAAGAGTTTTGCAATAGCAACTCATATTTTCAGCAATACGTCAATATTAATATTATTGACTGCACCAAAATATATTTTATGGCTCATCCATCATTTGTTTTATTTTTCTAAGTTATTACTCAAGGTCAGGTTAGCCACGACTAAGGTTTACTTAAATTGATTTTCTACTATTATTGATTTGTACATGAATACCTCCTTTAATATACTCTAATTTATGTGAAATAGGGAAAATTATGAAATTTAGCTTGACTCTAACATACTAAGATTGAAGGATGAATGAAAAAGAAGAAGTTTCATTGACATCCAACGACACTCACTAAAACCTTATTAATTTTAGTACTTTGATTGAAACACAAACTGTTCAATTTCAGTATTACTTAAGAAATTTAATAACGAAAAATAATAATTCCACCCTAAAATCATACAAAGATTTTTAACCTCAAATTCGACTTGTGTGAAATTTGATCAAATATTTCAGTTTTTTCAAATAAAATATTTTATTCTTATTTTTAAATAGGGGATGTTTTAAATTAAAAAGGGGTACATTTTTGTTTAAAAAGTGAGTAAATTTTACTTAAAAGTCTATAATTAGTATGAGAACCTAGTTTCTGCAAGTTGGGTGTATTCAATTGGGTATTTGAGAGATTTCAATGGATTTAAAAATCCATAGATTTTTAAATAGTTTAATTAATTTGTAGAGATTCCATGTAAAATTTTGATTCAATTTCCTCGAAATCTCATAGGGAGAGGTGAGATTTGTGTATGCTTAAAATACACTACAAAATCTCTCCAATCCTCTCTAATTCCTCAACATTTTCAAATTCTTTAAAATCAAATTCTAATTGAATACACCTGAAATGTTATAAACTTCTTTAAAATGTTAATGGAATACACTTAAATTTCTAAGAATTTTAATAAACTATCTTAAAATCCTGATTGAATATACATTGAATTTAGAGAGTCACTTAAAATCCTGATTGAATACCCCTAGATTCATTAAAGAATTAAAATCCCTCAAAAACCCAATTGAATGCACCAACTTTTTTTTTTTTATTTTTTCCTTTGAATTCTAGATTTAGAGAGAATGTTGAAATTGAACATTTAAAATCTTCACTTTTCAGCTTTCAAGTGGGAGTTGAATTAATTTCTAAAGGAAGAATGAAACCATAAGCAAAGGTAGATTCACTGAGCCCACATTCTATTGCGATAACAATAGCTACCTGTGGGAGTTGAATTAATTTCTAAAGGAAGAATGAAACCGTAAGCAAAGGTAGATTCACTGAGCCCACATTCTATTGCGATAACAATAGCTACCAACCACTTTGTTCAGAAGAAGAGAAAAAAAAAAAAAAAAGTGCTGCTAGCCACTCCATACATAAAAATGACGGAGTATGATTCTCTTATCTATATTTGAATAATCGTAATTAAGCTTTGTCGACATTTTGTATTAATTTTTTTGTAGAAAGAGAAAGACAAAATTAAATTACGAAGATGCTATCAAAAGAATGTAGTGTCAAAATACAAGTCGAGGGTCAATGAAAATTATACCTTAAAATGGACATGTTAACTATTTATATTATAATACATAGTATACTATCTTTTATTCTTGGTACACCACATATCAATCAATAATACACGGCATGATGCGATAGTTACATTTAAAAATTCATCTAAAAATACTCATTTAAGGTTAGCTTTTATAAGTGATCCACGAAAATATGGTTGGTTGTAGCGCTTTTTTCTTTTCAAGTCAAATTGAACTTTATTAATAACCATGCATGAAGATTGTACTTAAGGCAGAGATGACAAATGTAATCAAGCAGTCGCATGTGTCGAAAATATCAAAACAATTTTACAATCACAAACTTATCTTGAAAATTATGTAATTTCTAATCACAAAGGACCCACGTTCCACCAACAAGATAGCAATCACAAAGGACCCACGTTACACCAACAAGATAGCAGATAGTCACGGTATCAGCACCATGTAGAAAAAAAATCAAACAGGCACATAACAGAAAAAAATAAATAAACAGTGGGAAGGATCATCAGAAGTCCAAAAGACAAAAAAGAAAAAGCTAACAATACAAAACTTATCAATTATTTGACAAAAGGAGCCAAAGATATCTTAAATATGAAAAGAGCAATCCAAAAGGAATATATCTTGCCGATCTTAATTTAAGAATCCGTTTGTGTTTGCTAATGTAAAAACGCTTCTCCTCATCTCTGCCGCCATGCGAATAAAACTTTATCCACATAACTTTACAAAAAGATGGCATTTTGTCATCGTGAATACAGGAATGAATGTCATTCGAGACTACTTAATTAATGTTATTATTTGCAATTACGTGTTGATGTCAAAAACCAGAAAGTCAAATTGAAGCACTATAATCCCTAAGAAAAAGATAAAACACAAATACTAATCCATCAATGATCTGCGTTTTCTCTTTTTCATTGTTTCCACATGGTGATGTTAGTGTAAACAAATCAAGGGAAATGCTCAGTCCAAGTGCATTATACTCTATCAATGAGATTCATCCGTTCTTTCTTACGGATTATACAAACTATGGACGGAACCTTACTCTTTTTCAAATTTCTTAAGCTTTCATCTTATCTATTGAATCCACATCATACACTTAAAATCCAGGCTCTAAGGTCATTTGGCACTATATAAGTAGGATAATACTTGCTTCTACCGTATTGGTGGACGTGCATATCCACTTCTTATAAATAGTATATTTTCATCGTAAAATTTTACAATAAGAATCATCCATTTTCTCAATCATCATTTAAAGATTATTCCTACAAAAATAATTCGGATCAGAGATTGTTTAGTCATTCAAATATATCAAATAATTAGATAATTCATTATGAATATGTTACTTGATATACCTGCCCTATCAATTTATTCCACAAATTTGAATGATTAAATGATTTTTTATTCAAACAATTTTTTACAGGTTTTTATCACAAATAGTCCTTCAAATTGACCCTCACCATCAAGATGGTCCCTGAAATTAAAAATCAATCAATGTAGTCCATGAAAATAGGTGTCACAAAACAATGTAGTCTTTCCATCACAATTATGTTAAAAATTCTGTTAAGTGCTGATGTGGCACATAAATGGGCCCCATAAGATTTATGGGCTTTTATCACAAATGGTTCTTGAAATTGACCCATACCATCAAGATGGTCCCTGAAATTGACTCACACACCATCAATGTGGTCCTTAAAATTGAAAATCAATCAATGTAGTCCTTGAAAAATAAGTGTTGCAAATCAATATGATCCTTCCGCCACAATTTTGTAAAAAAATTTGTTATGTGCTAATGTGGGTGTAATAATTAATTAAAAAAGTTGTCCAAATACATTTTTGCACAATGGATTTTTTTTCTTATAGTAGGGCCTACTCCGAAGAAAGATCCCTTCCATAAATTCTCAAAGGCACAAGGCTTAACTAAGGCCTAAGAGGGGGTGTGGAAATAGTTTTCAACCAACAATAGATGCCCCTCAGTTATAATGTCATTATCTGAAGGTAGACCTCGTCATTCTTTGCATCACCAGACCACTAGGGAAGCGCTGAACAAGCTCTCTAAGATTAAGGTTATGAGAATATTGATCGCCTAAATGTTAACGATGATATCCCATAAGTCGTTGCCAATGGGCCTAGCCGTCACCAAAGGTGATCTCAATCTAGGTTCACTTCAGTGAGAGAATAGAGAGCGAATTAGGTAGAGAAATGTGGATTGGGATCGGAGGTGATTGCAGGATTGGGTTTTTGGGTTGATAATTGTTTTTATTAAGTATTAAATTATTAAGCCTATTTGTAATTTTTTTTTAATTTAATTAGACTTGTGTGACCTATTTATGTGTCACATCAGCACATAACATAAATTTTGATAGAATTGTGACGAAATGACTACATTAATTTGTGATGAAAGGACCACATTGATTTTCATTGTACAAATTTCTTATTAGAATGATGGGGCCCATTTATGTGCCACATCAGCATTTAATAAAATTTTAACAGAAGGTGACGAAAATGACCACATTGATTTGCGACACCTATTTTCAGGGACTCCATTGATTGATTTTCAATTTCAGAGACCATCTTGATGGTGAGGGTCGATTTCAAGAACCATTTGTGATAAAAAAAATCCTTTTTTAAATGAATAATCTTCAAAATAAAAATTAAGAAATTGAATAATTCTAATAAGAAATTTCTATGATAAAAATACTAGCATCCTTTGACATTTGTAACCTCACCTCGATTGGTGGTTTACAGATGGCCTTATCCCATCATTAACTTGCCCAAGAAAACTTGCAAATTTATGTGGCATACAAGTGTCATGGAAATATAGACCTCCAATCTCTTCGGCCATCTCCAATCGAAGGGTCTAAAGGGTCAGAGGGCCGAAAATAGCTCGAAAACCGTCCCCAACCGAGGGTCAGGCCAAAGGGCTCGTGGGTCCCACTGGACAAACAAAGGCCAAAGGGCCAACCGGCCTGCCTAAACCAACCAGCCAGCCGGCCCCGGGTCAGGCCAAAATTTGAATTCCAATGGTAACTAGCTAATGTCAGCTAACCGTTATTTTTGAATTTTTTTTTTTTTACAAATTTCTTTTTTCCTATAACTTCCTAAGCCATTAAACAACATTAAATAGCATTAAGTAACATGAAACTACATTAAATAATATTAAGCCAAATTTGAATTCCAATGGTAACTAGCTGATGTCAGCTAGCTGTTATTTTTTAATTTTTTTTTTTTTTACAAATTTTTTTTCCTATAATTTCCTAAGCCATTAAACAACATTAAATAACATTAAGTAATATGAAACAACATTAAATAACATTAAGTAACATGAAACAACATTAAACAATATTAAACAACATTGAATAACATTAAACAACATAAAAAAAAAATTAACAATATGAAACTTAAACAACATTTTTAAAAACATTTAACAATATAAAACTTAAACATCTACTCCATGCTTATTTTGGCCTAATGATGTGCAACAAGATCCTGTTGTAGGTACTTATTTGTGACACGGAACGTATCATCCTGTAGCGCATCATGTACTCATTTAAAAAGATACTAATAGCTCTTGGATTGAAAGGCAAATTAGGCCCATCATATATTTTTGCACAAGCCCTTCTTGACCTATTTGGATCCTCTTGGTTGTCATCAGACTCTCCATCAATATACCCATCTCGCTCATCCTCCACAATCATGTTGTGTAATATGATGCAAGACATCATGATGGAGTCTAAATTTTCTCAGACTCCACCCTCTTGTCGGTTCCTTGAGGATCTTCCACTGTGCTTGTAGAATACCGAAAGCTCTCTCAACATCTTTCCGGTATGCCTCTTGGTGTAAGGTAAAACACTTTTCAACGTCATTCGCAGGGTTTCGAATTGTTTGGACAAGTGTTGCCCACTTTGAGTAGATGACATTTGATAAGTAATAACCCATATTGTATTGACGGTCGTTGATGTAGTAGTTAAGTTGAGGTGATTTACTTTCTGTCATGTTATTGAATAGGGGTGAACGCCCAAGAACTGTAATGTCATTTTGGGATCCAAAGACTCTAAAGAAAGCATGCCAAATCCATGTGTCATACGAGGCAACTGCCTCGAACACAATAGTTGGCTTCCTTGACTTTTCGCTAAAGCCTCCTTACCATCCGATGGGACAGTTCTTCCAATTCCAATGCATGCAGTCTAATGAACCTATCATGCCTGGAGAGCCACGGTCTTCAGCTTTGCGAAGAGCTGATCCAGATCTTATTGATTTGGGTCACGGGGGTACTCCTCTTTGTAAAGATGAACAATTGTTTCATAGAATTTAGCAAGAGTATCAAGGCATGTAGACTCATACATATTGTATGTATCATCCATTGCATCAGTTGGGGAGGCATAGGCCATCATTCGGAGTGCAATAGTAACCTTTTGATGAGGTGAGAAACCAGGGCAACCTGCTCTGTCCAGCTTTTGTCGAAAGTATGGATTGACTTGCTGGACATCATGAACTAAACGCTCGAACACATGATGCCTTATCTAGAAGCGATGTTTGAAATCCTCTTCTTTGTACACCGAGTTGGGATTGAAGTAGTTATTCATCAGATTGTCATGTTCCATCACTCTGTTTCATGATTTGTAAGAGTGACTAGCAACAGAGCCACCACATTGAGGTTGTTCCTCAGTTGGCTAACACACCATGGACGCAACCATGGCTACCACATATTGTGTGTTACGCCATGCTTTATTTTCTTTATCAGACTCCTCATCTTCTCGTCTCATCTGTGCCCATTTTTCTTCAATTTGAAATTGGATTCGGATCCTCAGTTGGAATTCGAAGAGGATCCAATGTTGGAATTCATTGCAAACTTGAATTGAAAGAGTTTTAATTGAAAGAAATTGAATTCAAAGGTGTGTGAATTATAGCTCAACATCCATCCTATTTATAGCCCAAAAAAATTCAAATCCAACGGCTAGTTGATGTTAGTTACCGTTGGATTTGAATTTTTTTTTTTTCAGCCAAAATTTAAAAATTCCCATTTTTCCTTATAAATTTAAGTTGTCATTTTTAATTTTAATTTGTAATTTTAAATTTAAGTTGTAGTTTTTAAATTTAAGTTGTTGTAGTTTGTAAATTTAAATAATAAATTATGTTTGGCCCTATAACCCTTTGGTCTTCGGTTGGAGATGGTTTTTTCTGATTGGACTAAAACAAGCTATATGGCCCTTTGGCCCTTGGTTGGAGATGGTAAAAAATATGGCCCTGTACTGTTCATTAAAATATTAATTTTTTGGAGGGAAACGAGCCCTCTGGCCCTCCTTCAGTTGGAGATGGCCTAATAAAAGGCCACCGGACTTGCACTAGTTTTGCACCACTCATGTCACACAGTTCGCACATCTCGCTAGTTCCCGTAACGATGTCACCAAAATGGCTTCTCGTATTCTCCTGGGTGTGATACTTCTCAGCACTTATTCTTTTGTTGATCACCATAAGCCACCTCATAAACCACCACACAAGCCACCAATTCATAAGCCTCCTACTTTGGAAGTGGAGAAGTCAGTTGAATTGGATGGCAAACCTTGCAAGGGACTGAAACCAACCGCCGATTTAGATTGATCATGAGCCTTTAGAAGACTTGTACAAGCAGCCACTAGAGAAGAATCCACCACAAAACCTCTACAAGCCACCCCACAAGCCTCCTTTATCCAATTAATTACTGCATGCATGGATGGTAACCTAGCTATGTTAATACATATGAACATGTATAAAAATAAGAGCTGCAAGTGATGCAATATTATGCTTTTATAAGCTTTACTTTAATAGTATTACTATTAATCTACTATACCACCTAGGATCGGTTCTAAGTTTTTTGGTGCCTAGTGCGAAAGCTAAAAAATGTGCCTTTTTTTTTTAATACGGAAACATATGTTTAAAAAAAATTAAATTAAATTAACGAGGGCTAGAACCCAATCGATGCTTTTTGTGGGGGGGGGGGGGGGGGCTAGGCCTTCACGCCCAAATTATATTGCTTGAGAAAATATACAACCCCCGGAGGGGGGGCGGGCGCATAGTACCTAAACCCCGACAATCAAAAGTACAATCATATACAACCACTCCTAGCAAGGCTCCTTGAAATTTCAACCTTTAAGAAATTGTCTTCTGGCATTTTCCTCTAAATCACCACCATTTTCATGATCATGAGACTTGTCATTAACATCTCTATCCACATAACCACCAATTTCATGATCATGAGACTTCCCAACAACATTTTGTGACTCTTCACCAACATCATTTTCTCTCAAATTTTCAACCGACTCATTCTTTGTAGAAATTTTTTTTATTAAGAGATCCTCTTAAACTTTTGGCAATTTCGTTGTCCTTTGCCTTTTTTTTTTCTTTTCCTTTTTATATTACCAAAGAGTTGTTTCCTAAAAGACATGGTTTTGATAATTCGTTTGCAAAAATTACCTACAATGATATAACAAAAATTTCCTATCAAAATTATCATTCCAACACATATTATATATTATAAATATATATTATAAAAGCACTAACACATGGTCCAACATATTATAAAATTGAACCTAAAAATTGGGTTTGAAATGAAATCAAATAATTCAATTAATTAAGAATTCAATTCATCAACAACAACAATTCGATACATCAATTATCATATAATTCTATGTCACTTGCAAAATTTTATATTAAATTATGAATTGATAATTCAAATTTTAAAAATGAGTTTACCTTAAAACTCAAAGGGGTTGGTGAATGCACTTGCAGCCAATGGTGAATGGCGCTGAGCTGAGAAGGAGGGACTTGTCTGGCTGCACAACAGCTTGCAGTTGCCAACTCAGGAAACAATAAATCACTCACTTGCAGCCAATGGAATTGGGAGAAAAGAAAAGGGAGTCAAGGACGCCAGGATAGTGAGGAAGTGGGGTGGAGAATCAGGAAAAGGGTGGATGTATTTGGAAGTTGGGGTTAATTAGGGACTGAGTGGTCCCTCTTATGTTTATTTATTTATTTATTTATTATTATTATTATTATTATTTTGGTAATGCTCTACAACTAGGCCATTTTTTCATCTTTTGTCAAACTTGGGCTCTTGCCCTCCAGGCCCCTATTTGGGCTCTGGACATTTTTTTTATTTTTTTATACCTAGTTTATTTGGAATTTTTTTTTCATGCCCCTTTTAGTTTTGGGCCCTGGACAATCACTTTGGTGGTAGTGGGTTTGGGCCAGGCCTAGTACTACCACTACTAGTAGCTTGCTAGTGTTCATGCTCGTTTTTTTGTTAGTAAGGCCTGGTTTGGGGTTTCCCGTACCAACTTTATATGTACTCAGTTTCAACTAGCTTTTAATAAATGCATATGTTGTTGAGAGTGTTAATCTTACGTAGAAAATTGTGTCAGTTAGTTTTATGGTAGCTGTTCAAATTCTAATATAGTATTAAATAGCCTCTTTCACTCATTACCAAACAGTTATGGATTAATTGGACGCGATAATAATACTTCCTAGAGACTATAACCTTAAAGATTTGTCGTTAAGGTAAACTATTTAATATTTCGATCGAATATGAACTAATACGGTTAAATCTTCCTTGAGCAAGACTTGAGATTGACAAATGCAAATTAAGCGTGCCAATAAAGAATGGATCTCCGCTCCGTTGTTGCCAATAAGCAAGTTGAGATTCTATTTGGCGATCCATGTGGAAGAATTTTGTTGTTGATAATTCTTCATGATTCGACTAATTGGAGAGTAAGAGATTATATTCATACACTCCAAATTACTTTTTCATTCTGTTTTAAATTTTTAATAATTTTCTATCAAATGTTAGTGGTGTCAAAAATATATTAAAAAAATAAAAAGGTGTGAGAAAGTAATTAAGGATTTGTGAATATAATCTCTCAATTAAATTAGAAACCGAACTAACCAAACACAGTTCAATTCCGGTTTTGCGTCATTTTATGGGGGTTGGGGGGATGAGCTCGAATTGAGTTCCATTGCTTTCGATATATAGGCCCATGATAATTGTGCTTTAAGCCCAGAAAATACTTCCCATGTTATTCCAATGCCACCATGCCAATCAACTGTGAAACTTTTTTATTTTTTATACAACAATGTATTTACATTAAGAGGTGGAGGAATAAATTGGAATTAAACTCTCATCTTTGAGTATCTAACCAAAGTGCTTTTACTTATAAGTGAAGATAAATACTACAAGATTGTAGTATTAAGTGACAGTTGTGGAACACTTTAAGTAAACTTGGCATTTCAAAACCTGCAACTAATATTTAATTTAATTAATTAATCATATCCTCTATTTTTTTTTTCATATAAAAATGTTGTACAATTTGTGGAAACTTTGAAATATGTTGTAGTCGTAAATTAATTAGGAATGTGATTGGGTAAATTCGTATGAGATTCTACAGCATCTTTTAGATAGTGTCCTAGTTGTAATGTATTATTTGAAAGGCTAGGATTTTACCTTCCTTACTACTATAAGTAAAAGCACAATGAAATGAGCTAATACACACACGCGCGCACACACACACACACACACACACTAGTAGAAGCACAATGAAATGAGCTAATACACACACACACACACACACACACACACACACACACACACACACACACACTACAGAATTCATCAATTATCTCTTCTCTCTCTTGTCACCGGCCTATCTTTCTCTATAATATCCCTTAGTAAAGTAGGCATACAACAAAATCAGCATAATAAGTTAATTTTTCAGAATAGAAAACCTCAAATATCGGAGGTTGTTAAACATATTTGTGTTATTTATTTGAACATTTAAAAGTAAATGTTTAATATTAAATTAAAAATGGTTAGAATCACAAAAAATATGGTTGGGATCCTCCAAATGAAGGTGTTTGAACCCGATTCTACACACACTCAACCCATTTACTCCAAGATGTTGAATGAAAGAAATATTAAGGATCATGATTGGTTTCCAGACAAAGGTTGATCAATTGCACAATCAATCTAGGCTCAGAGTCTTAGTTGAAGACAGCGAGACTTGGCGTCAATAGAGTTCTGATAAAAAATAATTTTGAGTATATTCAAAGAATATGCGAAGAAATTTGAATATTATCATAATTTACAACTCGACAAACTTGGTCATTACGAAATTCACCCTTATAAATATGAGGTTTTGCAACGTGGAGATGACATTCAACTCAACATAAGCAAATGCTCCATGCAAAACCCTCTCACACCCCTGGAAAAATACTAACTGATTCAATAACCACTTTGTCAACACATATTTAGTTTAGATAAACATCACTGGGTTGACCAACTAACAACACATTCAGTTTAGGTGCACATCATTGGAGTCATAGAATCAGTCGTTCTAGGGAGTACCTTCAGTTTGGTTGGTTACGTTATCTATCCAAGTCTCAGACGGTGAAGAGTTTTTTATTCTTTTGTCGAAAAAGGTCACTTCATCAGTTTTCCCTGCAATATGAGGTAATATATCGTCTGTTATTCATAAGTACATTTTAGAATTTGGCATTCAAATAGCCGAACCACTTTCACCATAAAGACACTCATTTTCTTTGGGTAACTTTGTCCCCACAACTTGATATCGATTAGGTGCACCTATATTTTCATAAATATAATTGAAGTTGTCGAAATTGGTGTAGAAGATCCTGAACTAAGTAGTGAATTACATAGCCTTGTCTCCATGTTTTGGATCCTAGACCAAAAGTGGTGTTGCTTTCTCAGCTGAATTCGCTCGATGCAGAAGTCAACAACGCATTTCACCATCACACTCTGTTTACCCAACTGAGCTCCATTGCCAATTAGCACGCCTGCATCAACATAAAGATGTAGTTAGCTCAGTAGTTACTCGTTCTGTGCATCACGTAGCTTTTGTAGTTTTTATAGTCAACATTTTGGCACGCTTAGTGTGACACAGTTGCTAAAACTATGAAGTTTATATGATATATTAAGATACCAATTCAGCTCCATTCGACTAATTGGACGAGATCCAACCTCAACTCAAGAAAGACGTTAAAAAGGCTGAGGTGAAATGTTGAAAGTGAATGCCTAGTTTACCTTACAAGGCCAATAAGTAAAAGAAGAAATGGCCAGATAAGGAACACTTTCCTTACGTTATTGAATTCAAATCTATGTTGTTTAGAGAATGGTTAAACCAAAAGGTTGGGTCAGGGAGGGTAGGGGGCGATTCTTACTCCGGCCCAATCATGCCTCGTCTTAAGAAGTGTGTCAGATTGGCCAAAGAAGAACACATATTCGTTCAACTGAGTTAGAAAAGTTGGTCGGCCTAGAAAAAAAAAAAATTCATGTTTCCTGATCCAAATATTGACTCCGAAGATAATTAGTCAGAGGATTGTTCCAATGGAAAACAAGGCCGGAAAACGGCATCAGATGAAGAAACCATGTCAATCGATATGGTTATTAGAGATAAAGCCAATATGGAGCAATATCATTTAGTTGAGTTGTTCGAGTTAAAAGCTAACATTGGCGAAGTGACTATGCTTGGGGGGCATAATAACTTGGAGTACTTTGCTTCCGAGAATAAAAAATATTTGGCCAAGTGAAGAATATTTGGAGTTGGTCCTTTACTTGGCTTGGAGTAAAATCATAATGAAATTGTCAAAATAAAGCATCGTTGGCCTCCTTCTCATTATGGTTCGGCCACTCTTGTTTTTGTTTGCTTGGAAAATATTAACTTTTATATTCGGCTTTAGGTTGATACTTAAGAAAATAAGAGGCAACAAGCAGTTGTTTGCAAAAAAAGAAAAGAAAAGAAAAAATGCAATTTAGTGGCCACCCACTTTAGTCGGTAAGCCTTAATATGGACTAGTTGGTTAATTCATCATTATTGTTTCGTCAAGCTTTAATAAATTACATTTGGTTGCACAAGACAATGCTCCAAAAAATAAAGGTTTTGTGTTGGACCCAATTCTGCATAGTGGTGGATGAACGAACCTGCAAGAACAAAGACCAAGAAAGATTGTGAAACCAAGCGACAGGGAGGGTTGTTTCCAGCGTAGGCACTTCAACGATCAAGTCAAGAAGTAAGGGAAATAAGTGAGATGAATGTTAAGTGTATAGAGAGAGCTCAGGATGTTTATCCCTTTGTGAGGAGTCAGGATACCTATTTATAGGCGTTGAGGAGTCGTCCTAGGTGCTCTGCCAATTCTCAGAGTCGTCAGAGTCATTGGAATTAAAGGTAAGGCTCTATCCACTCAGATGTCCTGTTGTATGGTTCAGAGTAGTCTGACTCTACGCAGCATGGGTCAACACTGCATGTCTTCTGCCCGATATACAATCACATCGCCTATTCCAATCATTCTGCGGCTCTACCCATACTTCTGTAGCAGGGTTCTTACAGTTTGGATGGGACATGATCAACTGGCATTTGAGTAGAGATAGTTGAGAATGAAGTGGTGCCTATGATGCCTACTCCAGTCGGAGTGCCTAGGGGGAGACGAATTGTATAAGAGACAGATTGTATAATCTCGTTAAGGTTCCAATTGTGGAATGTTTATATAAAGTTCTGCTGGGAACCACTAAGTCTTAGTATCTTGTGATGAAGGGTATAAAGATGCCTTACTCACTCCTGGTTAGCTTGACAAAGTGTATTCATGTGTTCACTATTCCGAAAAAGTGAAAAATATTGTGAAGTCTAGTTTCATTGTTTGGCTTTCCTTGTCAAATGTTATAAATTGTACCACACTTGCTCTACTTAGATTTAAGGTTTAAATGATACTTTGGGATCATACTATTGGAAATATCATTTCAAAAGCTTAACTTCTCTCATCAAAGGTTTGTTCATACATATGCATTTCACGACATTATTTCTAGTTCATTCTATCTAGTGGTTCTGTCTCATCAAAACTTCTCACTGCTTTCATGGGAGCTAGGTACACACTTTAAGACAACCCACATGGGCTTTATGTTAGCCTTTTCCCCGATAGTGTTTTTCAACCTTGGATCTTTCCAGATTGATTTTGCACATGACACAGGGCTTTTTTGGTCCTCTTTCTATCTGAACATCAATCCTTCTTTAAAAGCTAAATCTAGGGTTCATTTGTTCTTTGGGGTTTGAGATTGGAAATTTTTTGAAAGCTTTATTTTTCATCTCCATCTTAGATCTCCTATGAGCATCAATCATATTTTATGGGTAATGTTCTTCATCGAATGTATTCTAAATCTATCTTTGAAATTGTTTGCTTAAATTCGTTTGATATGCTCATTTGTTTTGACTAGGAGTTTTACATTTTCAGAAAAGAGTTGATTTTAGCTTTGAGCTACCGCTTATATTCTTCATTGAAACCTAGCCACAAAACCATGTTCGTGCATCAAACACCCAATCACTGCATATTAGGGTAGCATTGTCTTCATGGTTTTGTTTTAATTTTGTGGTCAAGTTTTTCAAGTTTCAAATCTTTAAATTGACTTCTTTTTGGATTCGAGTCAATTTCATCTTTCAAGTATTTAACTGGTGAAAAAGACTAGACATCGAATCCAAATTTGCATCAACTTCATCACAACATCATTTGTATAAGTTGATTTGATTTTGATGCCACAAGGTGAATAGCTCAGGAGGAGCTGCCACTTAGTGAAGATTAAAGGAATCGTCTCGTGTAAAGCAAGGTTGCACAAAGGTGAAGTTGCTTCGTAGACTAGGTCTAGGAATTGAGTTTTGCGTGGTAATTTGTAAGAATCTTGTTTACACTAGTGGATTGGACTCAGTGGTGAGTTCCTGATTTTTTTAACCCATAAGTGGGTTTTTCCAGCCAGAAACTTCTTGTGTTCTTTTTCTCTTAAATTCGTTTACATATCTTATTTAATTGCATATGTTTCATGCACCCTATGAATTGTTATTTGATATGTATTAGAGACTAAGTTTACACTGCATATTATGAGCAATGAATGGAATTGTTGTTGATTAGGATAACTTGTAGCGAACCAAGTTTGATTCGTAGATTGGCGTTCGATTAACTGACGAATTTGTACTTAGCTGACTGGTGAGTTTGGCAAGTCAATCTGGCATACTTTAATTCATAATTTCTTTGTCATTACTGTTTGCATAATGAACTGATGTGTAAACGTGTTCAAGTTTAGAAATTATTGTTGTGAGACTAATTTAGTCAGGATCTGATTAGTCGAACATATAATGGACAATTAGGATTTGTTCGTGCAACTGCACTTCTATCATTGACTAACTTGTAACTAGTTGACTAACTCATTTGACTAGTCTATTGTGCAAAGTTAAAAATTTCATTTGTAGGATATTCCACCTAGTACCCAATTTCAAATATGGTCTCCCAATTACCTCTAACTATGCCCTCGAAGTGCCTTGTGGGTATAGTTAAATAAGACCACATCACCTCACCAGAGTGAGATTCAAGCCATTGCGCACTACTTGGTTATCTAAGGGATGTAAGGGCACTTTTGGTGTGGGAAGGCCTCCCTGGACAATAGGCAACACAATCCACTTATATCAACAATAACTGACTAAAATGAACAACAAATGCCCAAGTGCATCTCCACCCTTAAATTAAATAGCCTATGCAATTCGTTTTAAAATATTAGTATTTTTTATTTTATAAAATAATAAAAGATAACTTTATTTTTAATTTTAGATAATAATAAAAAATTGGTTGAAAGTATTTGAAAATATTGAAATGTAGTGTAAAGTGGAAGAACATGGTTAAGTATTTATAGAAAAAAAAAACCTTTAAAACATTTTTTATTAGTTTTTTTTTATTTTTATAATTCAATAATCTTTTAATAATTTAAATTGGCTGACGTCATGGTGACTTCAACCTTACATCACATAGGCAGAGCGCTGGGTTAGGTAATTATTGCCTGACTTCTCCATCGAGCTCGCTTGGGGTCCAATTGCCCGAGTGGGCTAGAGTGGTTCGGGAGAGAGAAGAGTGAATTGGGTTGCCTATCCCTAAGGCAATAAGCAATGGTAAAGTTGCTCTAATCCTATCCTAGATGACCTAGTAATAATTGAAGAGATTTTATTCTAACACCAAGTATTTTGAGAAGAGTGTAAGTCATAACTCCGAGTGGAGGCTTGAGCATTGGCTCGGACTGGCATACACTTAGCATTTTCAGAAAAATATTTGAGGAGACTGTTGACTGACTCAGACAAGAGGAATCAGGAGTTAATGCCTAATGCCACCATAGAGATGCGTGCAGAGCTTGAGGATAGGGTTTTCCAACATGCGTGTTAGGAATGCTTCATTTCCGTCGTCAATCATCGTTAGCTTGGGCAACATGCCCGCTGTGTGAGTGGCACAGCATGCATGCGATCCGGTCCATTGATCGTGGCTTGCGAAACGCCATGTATTTCATTGCTTCTGTTCACCAAGTGCCACATATTCTATGAACGGTTGGTTTTGAGTTTCGTATTTAAACCTTTTCCATTTTATTTGTCCAACTTTCTGCTTTCGATTTTGGACAAAACCCTTGCCTTTCTTACACTTAAATTTGCTCAGAAATTCCTTGAAATCCTCTTCGAATGTCCCAATTCTCTCTTATCCTTCCTCAATTTCTTTCCAACATCATCGCCTCGCCAAACTCCAAAGCCTTGACGTTGGTGAAACCTTCGTCAAAACGCATGGCCGTCTCTGGCAATTCAAAATTTTGCCCCCAATACCGCTGCTGATGACGGATGATGCAACGATCTAAAGGTTCTCAGAGGCACACCAATAGGTACTGGGAGGTTGCCGTCTCATTTTGGAACACCGAGGTATTAGCGTTTACAAAGATTTGCTAGAATCACCATTTTCCGACTGTCGATGCGCTACAAATCCACCCATGGTGTTTGACTCATGGGCTCAAGTTCCTGATGTCGGGATTAGTGAATGAGGCATTGATCCATTATCAGCTTGCCCCGGTCAACCTTATGGCCACGGCATATCGGCGTGCGTCCCAAGTAATCACGCTCCTAAAAGGATACAAATGCTCCTAAGAGCATACAATATCTACTTCTTAGATATCCTCTGGGGAGGGTTTAATACGGATTTTACTATCATAAAAAAGTCACCTCCTCGACTGGCATAAATACACCCTTCTCTAGGATTTATCTATGGTAACGCAATTTCCGCATACTTATTCTCTTGCCTATTGCTTAAGTTTTAATATTTTTTTACTAACTTGACCATTAGAGAGCCTTTAACCGGCACATGCCCCCCCTCGCCACTGTCCTGGGCTTATTTACGGTTGTTTATTCTTTTATAGGTTAACGAGTTTTGGCATCTCCACCACTGAGCGGCGATGCACAAATTTGGTTCAACAACCATTAAACATCAATATATTCCACGTAAGAGAAAGATGTGGCAAGAAGAGCAGGAGGGAATGGTTTCTCTTTGTAGGGCTACAATGTAGCCTAATCATGAATATTTACTTTTCTTTTGACATTGTTATTATCAAATTTTTAATCCATATTGGATATCTTTTGTTATTCGTAATGTGCATGATTTTTGTTTAGATGTTTGATAACCATCTAGGTTTGAATTAAGCTGATTTGATGCAAGTTAGAGTATACCATGAATTCCTTTTTGTAGATGTCATGCAATTAGAGTTTATGTGATTTGCTAATGATTTCCATAGCGCTTAATGAGTTTTTATTTGTTTAAATTCGTCTAGATGCTATAGAGTGTTACATGCAACGATACTTTTGATGGAATCAGATGCCATGACTATTGAATAATTTAGGGAAGATCATCATCAATATGGAGAATTACTTGTTCATAACATATTAAGGGAATTTAGTAGAACTGGTTAAGGTGAATCCGGAGCCCTAGGTCTTGTTTTCTATGTTTCAGTTAGTTTTTTGCATTTATTTTTCAAGTTATAATATCATCTGATTAGTACACTTGTGAGTGCTAAAATTTGAGACTTAAAAAAGGTTAGATTTGATTATCTAGTTTCCGTAACAACTTCTCACCACTTGTCTTGATGTTAGTCACCCATAAAAACCCCACACAAGCCACTTTCTTTGCAAGCAACAAACTCCCCATTAGGTGCATGGCAAACACCTCAAGGGAACAAAGTTATCAGCTGAAAATATAACCGATCTGATTAGTTTGGTGGCCTCTTTTTGCCCACCATACCCACTATCGTTAAATTGATGAAGAATATATCTGAGATTGTCAACGCGTTAAGCATATATTATTAAAATAAACTAACTACATGAGTTGGATTGTAAGAATCGAATCTATTCCCCATTCTATGCATTACTAAAGAACGATTACTCATATTCTCAATTTGAAAGGGAATTCCATTTGAAAGTACATAGTGGGATAAGACAATCTAGTGAGAGTCCATCCTGACATTATTGTCATCTAGATTTAAGCCCCATCATTGTCTTCTAACAAGAAATAATGCTTTTTATTTCAAAATGATCTTTAAGATTGACATAACTTTTCACTTTGGTATTTGACAATAAAAATTGACAGAATGTGGTATTTGAGCTTGTCCACCGGAAATAATTTTGGTCATTCGGTGAAAAATCTGTCAATATCCTTGTTAAGTAGAGAAGTTAATTTGACAAAAATACTCTTAAATACGTGGCAATTCATGTGACAATTTAAAAAATATATTGATAGATTTTTCACGGATGGACCAAAATGATTGTGTACAAACTTAGGGGTCACTTTTATTGATTTTCATTGTTATAGATGAAAATGAAGAATTATGCTAATTTTAGAAATTATTTTGACTAAAAAGCCAGTAAGTAAAAAGGTAATGTGCAAGGGCAATGCCAAAATGGTTACCCATGATCTTTCTTGTATACAAATTTAAGGTCAAACATAAAATTGAATCTCTTGATCCGATTATCAAGGCATTTCCATCTTTGTTAAAAAACAATTTGATGGTAAAATATAAATTATCCATCTTCGCTCATTTCATTGGAAGATGTAAATAAAAATTTAAATTTACATTCTTTTTGTATCTTTTGGTGTGGGTTCCATTAATCATAAAGAGAAAATTAAATGAGATCTGAAATTTACATCTATCTTAGACCATTTCCAACCCTTGGTTAAAATCTAAAATTTTTAACTCAGAAAATTTAGATTTTAACTCAGACATAATTTTTTTCTCCAACCCTTATGAGTTAAATTTTTAGTCTGATATTATTAAAGAACGAATTTAGGATAATTTTGTTTTTAAAGTAATTTTAAAAAAAAATTTATGAACATTTTAACCTAAACTTATTCAGATTTCGATAAATATTAAGAAATCACTAAACCGGCACTATGAAACTCGTGGAACACTATGAAAGAATATGAAACACATGAAAGAATTTTTTTTTAATTAATTTTAGCCGTTGAATTTAAATTTGGACCATTAGATCTTTTTTTTTATTGTTAGATTTGATTGTATTAGATCTTAGTCGTTAGATTCAATGACTTTGTAAATATAAAACTAAACAGAAATACACATATATGGTAGGTCAGCCCACTAACCCGGGGGAATATTGGGATAAATTTGCCCCAAAAATGAGTTTTTGATTAAAACTCATATTTGGTACAAGAGTTGGAGCAAGTTGAGATAAGTTTAGAACCAAAAATTTGAGTTTTACTCTAAAGGTTGGAATAGGTCTTTTGGAGTAGAATTTTTATTTTGCATCTGTCTGAAATGTCACATATGATGTAAATATGTTTTTCATCTCAAATTGGCATTTTTTTTTTCATTGTAAAGTCCTCCTCATCTGAAGTACTATAGTTCCCATTTTATTAGTTCCCACTGTGATTTACTTCTATTATTAGTTTTTAGACAAGTTTGCATTTTCTAGAGCATCTCAAATTATAAGAGAGATTAATGAATATGAACCATTATTCACTAATTTGGAAAGCCATGAAAAAGGCTAACAACAATATTCTCTGATTTTTTTTTTTTTTTGACAAAAACTTGATATTTTATTGAAATCAAATGTACTACATCAACTCCTGGTTGAGGAGGTCTTGAATGAGATTAGGAGGGTCCTCTAACCATACAATTTTTTTTCATTGCCGATAGAAATGGCAACTTAGCTAATCTATGGGCAATCCCATTACATGTTCTTGGCACGTGCACAAAATGGACCGGGGAAAGCAACTCCGCCACTTGCTTGACATCTTCTGCTAGCAAACCAAACTCGGACAAATCTTAACAGTAGTTATTGACAGCAGTAATAGCTTGAGCGGAATCACTATCCATAATAACCCGTCTAACCCGCAACATCCCCACTAGCCAAAGGCCCTCCAAAACTACCAAAAACTCCCCATGAAGAGTAGACCCAATACCTTCATTCCTCCAAGCTTCCGCTGCTAAAAACTTCCTCATCCAATCCCTTAACATAGCTCCCACTTCCCTAGATTAATACTCCAGCAATGTGGCCCCATCATCATCGGTTTTGACCCACCCATTAGAGGGGGTCATCCATTTGAGTTGAGGAACCTTCTTTGGCACATTCTCTGCACTTCATGGGTTGCCAAAAATGCCTGATACCAACTCACAACCTTCTTTAGTACCTCCATAGGTTGTCCACGATGCTCATCCCATACCAGAGAGTTACTTGTTTGTTATAGCCACAAAGAACCATGCAAACAAGATCAAATTTAGCTCTTTGATTCTTAAGTATTGAAAGGAGCCACTCACGCATCAACACTCCCAGTACTGACAAGATACTGGCCCTGAGCGGAGACCCCAACCACACATCCTTCGTAAACAAACATTCACGGAACACATGCTCATCCGTTTCAAGATTCCCCGAACACACCCCTACACTCCATGTCCAGGTGCACCCCTTTTCTTGCAAGATTAAATTTAGTGGGAATAATGTCCTTACTAACTTTTCACATAAAAATTTACCTTAACGGGAATCTTAGCCCTCTATATTGACTTCTAGTGAGGTGAAAAAGCATTGCTCCCTTCCGAGGTAGATACACCAGCCGAGCTAGATTGCACCAACTCCTTCACCACTGCTAACAGTATACTAAAGCCGAGAATTATAGTGTCAAACTAACCGATCTGGCAGTAAGTGAAAAATGATCGGCATAGTACTAGTCAAACCCACCACCTCCTTCGAAAACAAAGCATATAACTCAACCAATTTCCACTAGCAAGACTTTGTATCAATTAGCTCTTGGACATGCATATTGTCCTGATCTACAACAGCAATAGAAAGGACTTTGAAAGAGTGAGGTCTTGGTAAACATTTATCCTTCCACACCTTAATAGACGCATCATTCCCAACAACCCATCTGGAACCATGGACCAACACTTTCCATGCCTTTAATATACAAGACCAGCAATATGAACAACTCTTTGGAAGGGTTGCCTCCCAAAAGGATATGATGGGAAAATAATGGGCCTTGAATAGCTATGCCAACAAAGAATCAGGTTGCTGGAAAACATGTCACCTCTGTTTAGCCAAAAGTGGCCTTAAATGCAAATAAGTCCCGAAAGCCCATACTCCTTTTTCCTTTGGTTTGCAAAGCTTTTCCTAAGACCACTAATGTAACTTCCTCGCATTCGAATCACTGCCCCACCAGAACTGAGCCATCAATTTGTGAAGATCATCACAAAAAGTCATGGGAAGCAAGAAACAATTCATAGCATAAGTCGAAAGGACCTGAGCAACCACTTTAATAAGAAGCTCACGCCTTGCACTACTCAAGCATTTTCTTTCCAGCTAGATAGCCTATTTAGTGTCGTTCCTTGATGTAGGAGAATGTTTGTTTCTTATTTTTCCCCACAAAGGTAGGAAGCCCCAAGTAGCGTTCATGTTGCTCTACCACTTGGACACCAAGAAACCCAGCCATAGAAATTTGCTTCCTCAAACCAACTTTGGCACTGAAAGCAAAACTACTCTTTGAAAAATTTAACGTTTGTCCTAACGCTTGAGAGTATACATATAATATATGTTGAATAATCGCACACTTGTCAAGACTAGCTTTCCCGAATAGAAAACTATCATCAACAAAGAGTAAATGATGAATATTCGGAACACCCTCATAAATAAGAATACCGCTAAGAGCCCCACACTGCTCCTTTTTGGCAATAAGTGTCAAAAGACCCTCCACACATAATAGGAAAAGATACAGTGAAATTAAAGCCCCTTGCTGGGGTCCACGGGATGGCACAACATAGCCATTTGGCTCCTTATTAATTAGGAAAGAATAGGAAATCGATGACACACAAGCCATAATCACTCTGATCCATTCCCTAGCAAACCTCAACCTAACCATCATAGCTTCCAGGAATTTCCATTCAACACGATCATATGCTTTGCTAAAGTCCAATTTCAAAGCCAAATACCCTTCTCGACCACGTCGTTTGTTATAGAGAAAATCCTTATTCTCCGCAGCTACTAACTAATTATTAGAGATTAATTTGCCAGGGACAAATGCACTCTGATGCGGAGAGATAATAGTAGACAAAATCCCTTTGAGATGATTAGCTAACACTTTAGCCCCAATCTTATACACTGCATTGCATTAACTAATTGGCCTTAGTTGGGTCATATCCTAAGGTTCGTTAACTTTTAGAATAAGTACGACATGCGTAAAGCAAGCTTCACGCAACAAAAAGGGTCTGACGTCAAGAAAGACTAAACAGCCTTCACCACATCTGCCCTCACAATATACTAAAATTTCTAATAGAAATGTGAAGACATCTGTCTAGTCCTGGAGACTTGGAAGGATGCATTTGAAACAGAGCCAACTTAATTTCCTCTTCCGTATAAGGTTTCAATAACTCTGCATTCATCTCCAGAGTGACTTTTGGAACCACCGCATCTGTCACTTCACTCATGGCATTCGGCAAAACCCTTTAGGACCAAAAAATCTTTCTAAAATAATCCACCACTGTATGCTCGATACCATTAGAAGACACTTTCCAAATCCCAACCTCATCCTTCAGACCTTTATTGGTATTTTTCCTACTCTGATTCGAAGCACGTTGGTAAAAGAATTTTGTATTCTAATCCTTTTTGTTCAACCAATGTGTTCGAGACCGTTGCCGCCAAAAATGTCTATTCTCTATTCAGCCGTGAATCCAAAGTACCTATTAACTCCCTTCTACACACGCTCAACTCCATCGATGGTGGGTGCTTAAGCAAGACACCCAACTTCTCTTGGACCTTCGCAATGTCCAATCTCGTCGAACCAAACACATTGCACTGCCACTCCAACAATGCCACATACGTGGCACTGAATCTTCTCACAAACCTGGAATAACGGGACTCCCGTAATCGGAACACCCAAGCACTCTGAATGACATTCTCACAACCTTCCCCTTGTAACCATATTTCCTCAAACCAAAACCTATTTCCCTTCCTAGCTCGCACCACTGAAGAACTCTGAATCTTCACCAACACCGGTAAATGATCAGACTTGGACGGGCTCAAATGATGCACCCTAGACAACGGGAACCGACCCAACCATGAATTAGTGGCCAATGCACGGTCCAATATGCGCCTCACCTCATCCTCCCTATTATCCGTCCAAGTAAAATCACATCCAACATTACCCATGTTAACCAATTGACAGTTTTAGATCACAGCTCAAAACCCATCCAATCTCACATTACCACCAAGTTGCTCCTACACGCTTAGAATTTCATTAAAATCCTTGAGACAAAGCCAAGGTAAAGACCTTTGCTGCCTAAGAGAAGACAACAAAGACCATGATAAATGCCAATTCGCTGTCGCCGGATGACCATATAACCCAGTCAATCGCCACCAATGGTCAATCCCGCCCTCCCTGCACACCGTGTCTATATGATTTAGCGACGACGAATCATAAAGAGAAAATTAAATGTGATCTGAAATTTACATTCTTTTTGCATCTTTTGGTATAGGTCCCACTAATCATAAAGAGAAAATTGAATGAAATATGAAATTTACATTTGTTATAGACCATTTCCAACCCTTGGGTTAAAACTTAAAATTTTTAACCCATAAAATTTAGGTTTTAACCCAGAAATAATTTTTTTTCTCACACCCTTATGGGTTAAATTTTTAACCTAATATTATTAAAGAACGAATTTAGGATAATTTTCTTCTTAAAGTAACTTTTTTTTTTAATTTTATAAACATTTTAACCTAAAAATATTTAGATTTTGATAAATATTAAAAAATTGCTACCTTTAGATTTGATCGTATTAGATCTTAGTTGTTGGATTTAATGAATTTGTAAATATAAAACTAAAAAGAAATACACATATATGGTAGGCCAGCCCACACTAATTCAGGGGGAATTTTGGGATAAATTTGCCCCAAAAATGAGTTTTGGATTAAAACTCATATTTAGCCTAAGAGTTGGAGCAAGTTGAGATAGGTTTAGAACTCGAAATTTGAGTTTTACTCTAAACGGTTGGAATAGGTCTTTTGAAGTAGAATTTTTATTTTGCATCTGTCTGAAATGTCAAATATGATGCAAATATGTTTTTCATCTCAAATTGGCATTTTTTTCATTGTAAAGTCCTCCTCATTTGAAGTACTATAGTTCCCATTTTGTTTGTTCCCACTGTGATTAACTTCTATTATCAGTTTTTAGACAAGTTTGCATTTTATAGAGCATCTCAAATTATGTTCTCTACTTTAAAGCAATTATAAGAGAGATTAATGAATACGAACCATTATTCACTAATTTGGAAAGCCATTAAAAAGGCTAAAACCTATTAAAAGAGCCTAAAAATTTATATTACAACCATATTCTCTGATTTGGGAAGTCATAATGAATATGAACCAATAGAAATAAGTTTAAAAAGTTAATAAAAGTAACGATTAATGCTAAAAGCTCTTAGGAGTTTCTTTCTTATTCCCCAAGTAAAATTGATTTCTTTTTGTACAAAAAAACTACCGACAATATTAAAAGTTGCACGGCTCATTTTTTTTGTTGTTGACACAAGCGATATTATTCTAAATTAATCTATGGTCTAAGAAAGGAAGTTCAAACCCTAGCACGCATAAGAAGCATACGTTCATTTTGGACAATATGATTATGCTCCAAGCTGATGTATTAAGAATATTTCTCTTCTTTGGGAGAGGTCACAAGTTCGAACATTCTTAAAAGATTAAGAAATAAAAAACTCTTTACAAAAGATAATAATATGTATATATATCAAGCTCTTTATGCAAAGGGAGGATTAGGTGTGGGGTCCATTCCACATCGAACTTCAATAATCCGAACCTTCTATTTTGTAAGTCTCAATTCATAGATGATTCTTGCAAAAATTCAATTCAATTCCAAACCATTTGCCTGTTTAATTATCAAGATAAAATTTCATTGTTTCTTATTAACAAAGTATTCGTTAAGTTTTTGAACCCAATTCGACGTCTTAAATATTTTCGATTTTGCTAATATTTTGTAAGGATGATCTATGAGATGCAACTTGAAAAATAGACGGTTTGCATCGTTACAATTAATCCCTATTTTTTTTTAAAAAAAATGAATCCCTTCCCTTAAAGACTTCCTCTGTATATATGTACATACATTCATATATATGTGTGTGTGTGTGTGTGTGTGTGTGTGTGTGGGATAAGGTCTAGAGACAAATATTTTTACACTTCTATGTAGTCTTTAGAGCATCTCCAAATGAGATGTCAAAATGTACACAAGCTATAAAAGTAAAAAAAAAAAAAAAAAAAAAAAAAACACACTAATATTCTCCAACCAAAGTGCCAAATCCTATATGGCAATGATATGGATTGGCAGCAAAAAGGTTGCTATCAAATTTGACAGCAGCTTCAAATGTTTTTTTATTATTAATTATTACATGTATTTTATTAATTATTAATTAGTTTAATCATTTATTTTATAAAATAATAAAATAATAATTTAATTTGACATATCGGTTGCAGAAAAAAACTTTAAAAGATGTCAAAGTGCCACATCCAAGGGGTATTATTTATTTATTTATTAAATGACTTGGATGCTTATGTGAATTTTAACTAATACTAATGATGAAAAATAAAATTGAAAAACATAAAATCTGGAAAATTAAAAATAAATTTTAAAAAGGGAAGAAACCCTAACTGGTTGTAATCGTGAAAACAAACTACCAGCAAACTTTGAGCCAATAACAAAAACAATGATATCTCTTCTTAATTTGCCGATGGCCGACCAGAAGGGTATTGGATTCTTATTCGAACTTCATCAAAATCTAGACAACGTTCAAATGAAGTGACAAATATTTTGTAAGGATGATCAATGAGATGCAAATTGAAAAATAAACGATTCGCATCGTTACAACTAATCCCTATTTTTATAAAATGAAAAAAAGAAAAGAGAATTCATTCCCTTTTAAAGACTTCCCTAAACCTTATATATATATATATGATGGGGATGATGATGATGAACTTGCCGCCCATTGTATGCGTGGAGCGTGCGAGTGTGAAATTGGTGTGCTACCGAGTGCTTACCGACCGAGTTTCAAAGTTTTCTCAAAATTGGTGGTCTAATGCATCATCTTTCTGGTTTACTGGGGGTCCATACTACATACTCCCCCCACTCACAACCCCACTTTACCCTCCTCTCATTCATCCTCTGATACCTCCACTCAAAGAAACAGATAAAGATTTCAAAGAACATATTCTTTGCTTTTCATTTCAGCCTGCACCATTCGTTTTTCTAAAGTTCAAGAGAGAACCCAAATCCCCTCCCTATCCATTTGATTTAAAGCTCCTTCCTTTACAGCCCCTCTTGCTTTTTTTTTTTTTGTTTTGTTTTTCCCCCAAGGAATGAAAGTCTTTGGCGGTCCAGAAGGCCAAAGCAGTGTCCTTTATTCTTATTCTTGTGTTTTCCTTTCTGGCTTTAATTTGTTCTTGGTTTTTGAAAGATTGAGTATTTTTTTTTCTGGGTGAATTCAAGAAAAATACTTGGAGATGGAACGTGGGGTTCTTGATAGTTTAATCAATAGGCTTCTTGAAGTGAGAGGCAGACCAGGGAAGCAAGTGCAGTTTCAGGAGAGTGAGATCAGGCAGCTGTGTCTCGTCTCCAAGGATATTTTTCTGAGGCAGCCTAATCTTTTGGAGCTTGATGCTCCTATCAAGATTTGTGGTACTTTTACCTCAACCCCCATCCTCTGTTTTATCTTATTTTACTTTAAAATTTAGTATATTAATTATCTTAGTTTACTTTTACTTGGATCAATTTTGAGTTTGGATTTATGGGTCCGCATAAGTTTGATTCGCTTGAACTGGGTTGCGATCAAATATGGAGCTGAATAATTTGTGTTTCCATCTTTGAGTGACTGACAAGAAATCAAGAATGGTAAAATATGTCATAAAGTTCAATGGTTAGGAACATTCGTATATATCCTTACTTGAGATATGTCTTATAAGACAGAGTGCTATAAATAAACAAGTGATCAAGTTAGATCCACTGCTTTTGAGAAATTCATTCTCGAATCCATTGTAATGGTTTGATGACGGGCCATTTAGTTTATGAGTAGAAATTTGTGAACTGTGATCAGTTGCATAGAGTGATGCATAGTTAGGATATGAACCATTATTCCAGCCTGATACGTGTGGCATTTTGGGGTCTCAGGCTTCCATTATCACGCAGTTGAGTGGTTTCATTTCTTTGTAATTTGTACATATGCACAGTAGAGAGAAAATGTTGTGTAGGACAATAGATAATGACAACTTATTTCTTCTGGTGTCAGAAATAGTTTTCGTTTCATTTACCTTTGTAAAATTGTTCGTATCCGAAATTCATCTGCTAGAAATACTTGCTGTTCCACTTTGAAAAACCAAGTTTCTCCCTGAGGGATAATGTCAAAATGATTTCTTGTGGGCCAGTTATCCCTATTAACCACAACCCTATAACTTCAGTTCTTTATGTTCTCTAGTTGGAAGTCGAGATATCCTTCTCTCTAAAGCAGATCTCTAGGTCGATGTTATATGTATCCGCATTGAAATTTTGACATTCCATGCCTGTATCCACACTGTGGTGTAGTTTTTGAAATCTTCTAGCATAAAATTGTTATATTCTGAGATGTTGCAAAGACTAAGCATTGAAGGTATGAATTCTTGATAGTTTCAGCCATAATCTATTCATTTATATGCATGTTTACATTTTTCCCTTAAGAAAAAAGAGAAATGTAATCTGATTTCATATGGGTTTCTTTACATCACACAGGTGATATTCATGGTCAGTATGCAGATCTTCTGAGGCTTTTTGAGTATGGTGGATTACCCTCTCAGTCCAACTATCTGTTCTTGGGGGATTATGTTGATCGTGGGAAGCAAAGCCTAGAAACAATATGCCTTCTCCTTGCATATAAAATTAAGTATCCTGAGAATTTTTTCCTTCTGAGGGGTAACCATGAATGTGCTTCAATAAACCGAATATATGGCTTTTATGATGAGTGTAAACGAAGATTCAATGTCAAACTCTGGAAAGTGTTTACAGATTGTTTCAACTGCCTTCCCGTGGCAGCTCTCATTGATGAAAAAATACTCTGCATGCATGGAGGACTATCACCCGAGTTAAACAATTTAAATCAAATCAAGACCTTAAAGCGACCTACTGATGTCCCAGATAGTGGTTTGCTATGTGATCTCCTGTGGTCCGATCCTAGCAAAGACATTCAAGGTTGGGGACCAAATGATAGGGGAGTTTCCTTTACCTTCGGTGCTGATAGGGTAACAGAGTTTCTTCAGAAGCTTGATCTAGATTTAATTTGTCGAGCTCATCAGGTCTGAAATTTTTTTAATTTGATAATTTTCCAATACCATACAACCAAGAGTTCCTTCCACTGACGCCTTGTTTATATTTGCAGGTTGTCGAAGATGGATATGAGTTCTTTGCGAATAGGCAACTTGTGACAATATTTTCAGGCACCTAATTACTGTGGTGAGTTTGACAATGCTGGGGCAATGATGAGTGTCGATGAGTCTCTTATGTGCTCTTTCCAGATATTGAAGCCTGATAAGAAGCCAAAGTTTAGCTTTGGGAGTAGAGCTGCACCTAAGCCGGGTACTGCATTGAAAGCCAAGGTATCATCCATCTCACTCTATGAACGAAACTCTTTTTTGTAGTTTATAATCAGTCGTAACCTTTTACGTATTGGTATTTGTTGGAAACAGATGAAAAAGTAGAGAATTATATAGAAAAATTTCCAACTATCATCCATGCTGATGTGAGCCTAGAAAATCACTGCAAATTAATATAATGCATCTAAGTTGGTTAGTTGTGCAGTTATATATATATAGGAGTCCCATGCCTTAATTCAACAATTTTTGAGTGCTAATGAGAGCTCCAATCAAGTCTCTGTCTGAGTTAAACATTTTTGTTGTCGTATTTTATTGGTAAAAAAATGTTCTCTCAAGTATCCGAACTTGGTGTCTGTTAAGAGTTGGTACCTCGGTTTATGCTATTTAATTTTCATTCTTCCTTGTTATGTTGTAGGCTGCATATTTTACTGGATTTTGATATTATATGCGCTTTATTAGCCTTCACTTTATAGATGAAACTTGCCTTCCCTCGTTATGATATGTATTTTTCTTTACCTCCAGTCGTTTCTTGGTGCAATGGCGTAAGGTATTGCGATCCGAGATTTCTGAAGAAAGTACCTGCCTTAAGTCGGAAATAGGCAACGTGCCGGTTTAACTGTTTAAGCCCTCTAATTGTTTTCAATACAAAAATACAAAATCGCAACTTCTTTCAGCTAGAGAGAGTGCAGAAGATCTTCCCAGAAAATGTGCAATGCCCTTGTATGCAGTGGGGACTAGTACTACACAGCCCACTCTATGCAATAGCAATAGGTAAAAAGTTGTGAAAAGAGTTTTTTTCTCTTTTCTTTTTTCTTTTTTGTGTTTTTTGGGTGGGTTGTTTGAGTCTTGCTTTTCATGTAAAATAAAAAATAGTTGTAAGACTCGGTTGATTATTCTCTTATCTTTGTTGTATCTGTGTATAATTAATCAAAGAATGAAAATAGTAAGTGTCCTTGGAAGGGGAAAAAGATCTCTTAAATAAAAATGAGACTCACATATTTAATGGACTCTACTTTTAATATTTATTAAAAAGATGGTGCAAATGATGAGACAGATGGTAATTGTAGCATTACTCAAAAGCAATTTACCCAAATAAATAAAAAAAAAAAAAAAAAAAAAAAACTAAAACTAAAAGAACGAGGATAAAGCATTGATTATGTATATCTTGTCCACATTTGAGATAATACACTTCCCACCACTAAAAGTAGTGGTGATTTATGCTCTCCTCTTACGTAGAAAAAAAAAAAACATAACACTGATATACATAATCACGAATATACATATACAGAAACAAAAATTAGCAAATTACGCACATGATTACAATGGAGCAAAAAATAATTTCAAAATTTTAAAAGACGACACGTGGATTTTTTTTTCTTCGAAAAAGATGATATTGTCCCCATTAAATAGGTAAGGCATAAAAATGTTTTCACGCGCAATTCAGCATCCTGGAGGCTTGAACAGCTGACTAAGACTATACCAAGTTCCACTGCTCATGGCATGAAAATGTCAAAGACATTAAAGATAGAATTAATTACTAAATCGTATCTTTAATACATTTATAATTGAAGATCAAATAGCTATGGTTAACAAGAATGCTTGGTGGCAATTATATGTGGCGTGTCAAAGACATTAAAGATAGAATTAATCACCAAATTGTATCTTTAATACATTCTTAATTGAAGATCTAATAGCTATAGGTAACAAGAATGCCAGGTGGCAATTATATGTGGTAACAAATGTCATTAGTTGTATTATAGAAATCTCTCTCTCTCTCTCTCTCTGGTACTGAATATTTTCTGAATTGATCTCAATCTTTTTGTGAGCTTCTAAGTTGGTTATGATGGTGTCCAGAGCTTGCGATTCACTATGGATTGTAGAGTTCTTGATTGGCGGGCGCTTGATTTCACTGCGGGTTGTAAGGTTTCTTGGATCTTGATCTTTGTTCTTGAGCTATTTGTGAACACGAAGAATTCCTGAAAACAAGAGACAAGAATACGTGTACAAAATAATATTTTTGTGTTAATTAATTTTAGGGTTACGATCTCTCTCAAATTTGGTCCTCTGATTCGATCTCCGTAAGATGTAGATTTGTTGATCCAAGGGCCGTCGAGGCTTGATCTTGGATAACAGTTGTAAGTTTCTTCAAGGGCCTTCGTGGCTTTGATCTTGAAGGTTGATGGAAGTTTCTTCAAGGGGCCGTTGGGGCTTGATCTTGAGTTGGTGGAAGAGCGGATCTTCAAGGGCTTTTGGGCTTGATCTTGAAGAACGGTTGGTTTTCTTTAAGGGCTGTCGAGGCTTGATCTTGAATGAACAGTTGGTTTTCTTCAAGGGCTTTTGGGCTTGATCTTGAAGAATAGATGGTTTTCTTCAAGGGCTTTTGGGCTTGATCTTAAAGAATAGATGTGTGGATTTGTTTATGCTGTTGATCCAAAGGGCCGTTGGGGCTTGATCTTGAAGGAGGGTTTGACGAAGAATGAAGAGTGCTTTCTCCATTCTTCGGGATTCTTGGGAATTTGGGGGTTGGATGCTTGAGAGATTTAGAGTTTCAAAGCTTCAAGGATTTTGGATGTGTGGGGAGTATTCTCTTCCATTTTGGGAGTAGAGAAATGTATTTGTGAATTGGTGTGTGTGTTTTTGTGTGTGTGTCTATTCCTTTTGATGGAGAAGCCTATTTATAGGTTTTGAGAGTGAATCACCACCATCCATTTTTTTGGTGAAGTGAGTGGATGTTGTAGGTGAAGTAAATGGAAGTTGGTAGGTGAAGTAAATGGAGTTGGTAGGGTGAAGTAAGTGTGTATGAGGTTGGTGAAGTAAATGGAGTTGGTAGGGTGAAGTAAATGGAGTTGGTGGGTGAAGTAAATGGAGTTGGTAGGGTGAAGTAAGTGTGTGAGGTTGGTGAAGTAAATGGAGTTGGTAGGTGAAGTAAATGGAGTTGGTAGGGTGAAGTAAATGAAGTTGGTAGGGTGAAGTAAGTGTGTAAGGTTGGTGAAGTAAATGGAAGTTGTAAGTGAAATGAGTGTGTGATGTAGGTGAAATAAATAAATGTTGTAATTTTAATACCTTGGTTAACATTTATTTCACTGAAATTTCGATGTCTACACTATTAATTTCTTATGAATTTGTTGTTTTCGGGTGGAAATTTGGCATGTGTTCTGTTTCTGTTGATGTTTGGGTAGTTCTTGCATCTTTTTGAAGAATTTCTTCTTCAAAATTGTTCATGTTCTCGACAGTTGGTGATTTCAGATATGCAATTTTCAGTTCTTTAGGGTTTCTGTGTACTTGTTGCTGATAAGGCCGATGCCATAGTAGTGATTGATTGTTGAGAATATAAGTGAAGGTGATGCCAAGATTTGTGGTGAAATTTGTTTAGTGTTCTTGATATATTTGTGAAGGCCAATTGCCAACTATATTGTTTACTTGTTGATTGCTAAAGATCAGTGCTTGTTCTTGATAATTCAGTATGACTAATTCTTAAATCAAGATTGAAGGAATTTTTGGAATGTTAACAATTAAGCTAGGAGAAAAAAATTACTCCAAATTGGCATATCAATTTAGTTCAGTACTCAGTGGTTATAAGTTGTTTGTCCTCCTAACTTTGTTATCAAAACTAATATAAGGGCAACAAAAGAAATTACAGTGGCTTTTCAGGAATGGGAACAAACTGAATGACACTACTTAGTATTTTGATTACTACTTTGACAAATGATTCTATTAATCATGTACTTGGTTGTAAAGTTGCTCATGATGCTTAGTCAATTCTTGAGGATCAATATGCTACTAGTGTCCAAATCTAAGATTAATATGTTGAAAAATGAGTTTCAAACTTTAGGAAAAGGAACTAATTCTATTGACAAGTTTCTTTCTTGGCTTAAATCTATCAGAGATTTGCTCATTGCTTTTGAGAGGCAATATCTGACAATGATTTGATCATTGCAGCCTTAGCTGGTTTACCAAGGGAGTATGCAATAATTAGAACAATTATTCTTGCTAGGGAGACATCTACTTCTCTAAAAGAATTTCGTGTTTAGCTTCTTAACACAAAAAGGGATTTTGACAACATGGAACACACTCTTTCTCACTCTATGACAGCTCTTTACAAGCAAGGTTCTTCTACATCTAGAGAGAGTTCAGGTTCTTCATCTCAATCGCATTCTACATTGGTAATGTCTCTTCTACTTATAATTCTGGTACTAGACCTTCCAATTCTCAGAGGAACAACTTTGGAGGACATCAAAAAGGTGGTTACAGGTATTACAACAAAGGCAGAAATTTGAATTCTAATAATCGACACGGAGGATGTTAGTCTTAGTCTGGTAGCACAGACACTAGATTCAACCTGCAACCGAAATGTCAGATATGTCAGAGAAAAGGTCATACAACTGCCAACTATTATCACAGGATTCCAAGTTCAAATCAGGTTCATTTGTAGGAATGTCAAATCTGTGGAAAACTTGGACACATTGTGCTGGATTGTTATCATAGAAAGAATTTTGCTTATCAGGGAGTTTCTCCTCCTCCTTCATTACAAGTTTATCAAGAGTTTCCTTATCCATCATCTTCTAGTTCATTTCCTAGTTCTTCTTAGCCTAGTGCATCTCTTTATGCTATGCAAGCTTAGCATGTGAATTCCTATTCTCCTAATGATGTTTAGGTGGTTTGCATCGAGGCTTTGCATCACCTGACCTCTGATGTTCATAATCTTGCACAAGCTACTCCCTTTGAAGGTTCTAATAGGATTAAAATAGGCAATGGTCAAGGTTTCCCTATAAAGCACATTAGTTCTACTTTACTCATAACTCCTTCACATACATTGAAATTGACTAATGTTTTACATGTTCCTCAAATTACTGAGGATTTGTTTTCTGTCAAACAATTTTGTAAGGATAATAAGTGTGAATTTATATGTGATGATATGTGATTTTATGTGCAGGACAAGGTAACAAAGGAGAACCTTTACAGAGGCAAGAGTAAGCCACATGAGTTGTTTCAGATTCCAGTTGCAAGACTTATGAATTCTTTAGTGCAATTTAGTACAGTTTCAGCATATCTTGGGCAGTATATCAAGTCTTCATTATGGCATCAGAGGTTGGGCTAACCTACAATGAAGTCTTGTCTTCTGTTTTGAATAAATCTCAGATTTCTCATGTAATTGATGATGTACATAAAATGTGTTCTCATTGTATTCAAGGAAAAATCTCTAGACTTTCATTTCCTACTGAGTCTGTTAGTTGTTTGTTACCTTTTTAGAAAATACATTATCATATACTGAGGCCTTTTCCAATCAAATCCATTGAAAGGTATAAATACTATGTAACCTTTGTGGATGATTGTACCAGATTCATCCAGATTTTTCTTCTATGCAATAATCAGATGTTTTACGAGTATTTTTTGCAGTTTTATAATTTTGTAATGGTTCAGTTTGGTGTTGTTATTAAGTGTATTCAATTTGATGGAGGTGGTGATGTAAACACGAAAAATTCCTGAAACAAGAAACAAGAATACGTGTACAAAATAATATTTTTGTGTTTAATGATTTTGGGGTTACAACCTCTTTGTAATTTGATCCTCTGATTCTATCTTCATAGGGTGTAGGTTTGTGGATGAGTTGTTGATCCAAAGGGCCGTCGGGGCTTGATCTAAGGATGAACAGTTGATGAACGATCTTCAAGGGGCGTTGGGCTTGATCTTGAAGAATGGGTGTATGGGTTTGTTGAGGTTGTTGATCCAAAGGGCCGTTAGGGCTTGATCTTAGGATGAACGGATGATGAATGATGAACACTTTCTTCAAGGGGCCGTTGGGGCTTGATCTTGAGTTGGTGGGAGTTCTTCAAGGGCCGTTGGGGCTTGATCTTGAAGGAGGATTTGATGAAGAACGAAGAGTGCTTTCTTGATCCTTCGGGATTTTCTTGAGAGCTTTAGAACTTTAAGGCTTCAAGGTTTTGGTGTGTGTAGGGAGTATTCTCTTCCATTTTGGGAGTAGAGAAATGTATTTGTGAATTGGTGTCTCTTCCTCTTGATAGAGAAGCCTATTTATAGGCTTTGAGAGTGAATCACCACCATTCATTTTTTTGGTGAAGTGAGTGGATGATGTAGGTGAAGTGAGTGGAGGTTGTAGGTGAGGTAAATAGATGATGTAGGTGAAATGAGTGGAGGTTGTTGGTGAAGTGAGGGAATGATATAGGTGAAATAAGTGTTGTATTGGTTAACATTTATTTCACTGAAATTTCGATCTCTACAAATGCCCCCACTTCAAGGCGCGTCGTAGACATGTGCTTGTCACGTGTAGAAGATGCGTTTTGAAGTCCCTTAATGCAGATGTCAACCCAAGGGCCGTCGAGGCTTAATCTTGAATTGGGCTGGAAATTTCTTCAAGGGCCGTCGAGGCTTAATCTTGAATTCGACTGGAAGATTTTCTGGTTTCCTCCAATCGTTGATTTTCCACAGGCTTAATCTTGAACTGGGCTGGAGGATTCTTTTGGTCTCCCCCGAAAGTCTGAACTTACTCCTTTTATCTGGAGTTGAATTTGATTCAAGGGTGGTGAACACTTGATTTTGAATCGGACTTGTGATTTCTTCAAGGGCCATCGAGGCTTGATCTTGAGTTCGACTGGAAGATTTTCTGGTTTCCTCCGATCGTTGATTTTCCACAGGCTTAATCTTGAACTGGGCTGGTGGATTCTTTTGGTCTCCCCCAAAGGTCTGAACTTGCGCCTTTTATCTGGAGTTGAATTTGATTCAAGGGTGGTGAACACTTGATTTTGAATCGGACTTGTGATTTCTTCAAGAGCCATCGAGGCTTGATCTTGAGTGAAAATAGGACCATGAGTGGTTTCAGGATTCAAACACATGGCAGGCAAGCACGAGGTGGAGGTGATGACCTGTTTCTTTGTTCAATCTTTCCAATTCATATTGAAAAGGGTTAGAGGATGACTCAGCATATGCAGTTATTGCGTTTGCTGATGATCCACAAGATTGATGTTTCATTGTCACTCGTTTTAGCTGTTCTCCAAGCAGATGTGGTCCCTTCTCTAGAAGTGTATCAACCGTTGAAGATGACTACTCGAGAGCAATGCTAGGTAAGCAACCAGGGAATAGATTCCAGGTAGTCGGTTCCAGATCGAAAGACTGACTCCAAGTGCCGGCTAATTGCTCTCTTTCTCTTTGCCCAAAGGAAAAAACAGGGAAAGAGCATGATATGAGATACCTTTGCTTTCGCCCTTGATGATATGAGATACTTTTGTTTTTGAAGAAGCAGCGAATGAATCAGCACATATATTTGTTGCGCTAGTCTCCACATGCTTCGATCTACCGTTTCCTCCTGCCTCATCTGTACTCCAGGCATCTGGTATCTTCTTTGGGGGTACATCAATGGTTGAAGATGAGTACTTGAGAGCAATGCTGGATAAGCAATCAGGGAAGGGATTCCAGGCAGTTGGCTCCAAACAGAAAGCTTGATTCCAAGTGCCGACTGATCTCTCTCTCTCTCTTTGTCTTTCAGGGAAGAACAAGAACAAAGGAAAGGATGAGGGAAAGGCATGCTATGAGATACTCTTGCTTTCGACCCTAATGATATAGGATACGTTTGCCCTCGAAGACTTGGTTGAATAGGTGTTCTCAAGGGAAAAAGAAAACTGAGCATGTTGAGAGGTTTGGTTGCAGCTACATTCTCGGCCGAGAAGAAGAGTCATGCGTTTTTGGATGTATGCCTTGCCATGAATGTTGACATATATAGGAATTTTAATGGCAAGTAGTAGTGCGGAGGCAGCTTTGTCACCCATGCTTGTCGGCAAAAGTGTGGTAGTTGGGATAATGACCTCCACGCGTTTTCAACTTTGTCAGAGATCTTTGACAAAGTTGCACGCGTTATCTGAAAAGCCGAGATGCGGCTTTGTCACCCACGCTTGTCGGCAAAAGTGTGGTAGTTGGGATAATGACCTCCACGCGTTTTCAACTTTGTCAGAGATCTTTTGACAAAGTTGCACGCGTTATCTGAAAAGCCGAGATTGTGTCTGAAGAATGTTGACGAACTTTACGCAGGAAAATCCGGCTTTTAAGATTTGAAGAGTGGTGTCTCTTCAATTTTTTGGAATCGGTGGTTGTGTCGCCTCTCCTTTTATAGAGGTATTGATCACCTCCAACATGCACACTTTGAAGATTGCCCATTCGTGAAAATCGTCTCCGGTGTATTTTGTTTTAACGGCCTTTGAGATTTTACTCCATCCAACCCTTCTCTTTTAACATCTTTGAAAATGGCTAACCCATCTAACATTTGCTTAGATTTGAGTCTCAGCAGTGATACGGGTGCGCCGCGTCAGGGTAATATATGGTGCCCGTCTTTCTTATCTTCTAATGGCCCTCTTACAGGTGAAGACTTCGTGATGAAAGATGCAACAACAGCTACGATAGTAGCTAGGAACCTCCTCACTCCTAGAGATAGTAGGCTGCTTTCACAACGGTCCGATGAGTTGCCCGTTCAAGAGTCCCTAGCTCTCAGTGTTCAGTGTACGGGCTCTGTGTCCAACATGGGCCAACGCCTACTTGCTCGATCCCGTCAAGTTGAATCATTGATGGCGGAGGTAGAAAAACTTAAACAAGAGATCAAACAGCTTAAGCGCGAGAATAGAGGTTTGCACGTTCTTGCAAATAATTATTCGACAAGCATGAAGAGGAAGCTTGATCAGCTACAAGAATCTGAAGGTCGAATTCAAAGTGACCGTCAAAGGCTTGCAGCTTTCTTCCAGAGGCACTTTTTTCCTTCGTCATCTAGCGTTCCACCAAGTATTGAGGCCTCGAATGATCTATCTTCGATGCCTCCCGCTCCTGGAGTTTTGCCAAGTAGTGGGGCTTCACGTGAACAACCTTTGTGAAAGCTCCATCTTTCTTTTTTTTTTTTTTTTTTTTTTTGTGCGCACTTGTAATTTCTCGGAGATCAATGGACATGCTTTATTTTATTCAGTGTATTGTGCTAAATATAGATAAAACATATATATCACCAAGATGTGTTATTTCCTTTTTTTTTTTTTTTTTTTTTTTGGTGATTTTGATGATGATTTTGCCGTACACAGTTTATGCTCTTGCGGGCCAGGAGTGTGGTGCGTTTGCTTTAGGGGTAGTAGCGCTTCAAAAATCTGCCGTTGATGGGGCCGATCTTCAAGCCGTCTTCTGCCATGATTAAGTAGGCGCCATTGGTGTAGACCTCTTGTATTACTTAGGGTCCATCCCACTTTGATGTGAACTTGCTTTTTGTCTTGTGGGTTGTAATGATAGGCCTACGCAATGCCAGCACGAGATCTCCGACTTGGAAAGACCTTGGGCGGACTTTCTTGTTGAATGCCTTGGATAGTCGTGCTTGGTAGCATTCCAAGTATTGTTGAGCTTCGAGCCTTCTTTCATCCAGCACTTCCAACTCTTGAAGGCGCAACTTTGCATTTTCTTCATCAGTCAAGCCTTCTTGTATAGCCATCCTTAGTGAGGGGATTTGACTTTCGAGCGGTAGCACAGCTTCCACGCCATATACAAGAGAATAAGGCGTAGCTTGGGTGGGAGTCCTGTATGTAGTCCTATATGCCCAAAGTGCTTCACTTATTCTTTCAGGCCAGTCTCTCTTTGTTCGGCCGATTACCTTTTTTAAGAGGTTGAACAACGTCTTGTTGAATGCTTCTGTGAGGCCGTTGGCCGAAGCATGATACATGGAAGACTTGTGCTGCTTGAACTTGTATTTGTCGCAAAGCTCGTCCACGAGTCGGTTGGAGAACTGTTTTTCGTTGTCAGTGATAATGTAGCGAGGCACACCATATCGGTGGATGATATGCTCCTTGATGAAACGAACAACAGTTTCCTTTTTGACTTCCCTTAAAAGTATGGTTTCAGCCCACTTGGAGAAGTAATCTGTTGCAGCTAGGATGTAAGCTTCTCCTGCAGATGACTTTGGCGTAATTGGTCCTACAACGTCCAATCCCCATGCGTCAAACGGCCATGAAGCAACTGTAGGGTGTAATGGTTCAGGTGGTTGATGTATGAAGTAAGCGTGGAATTGGCAGGCTTGGCACCTTTTGGCATGTTCCAGGCAGTCCTTCACCATGCTCGGCCAGTAGTAACCCATTCTTTTAAGTTGGAAACGTAGCCTTGGTCCAGACTGATGTGCCCCACACATACCTGAATGTGCTTCTTCCATGGCTTGATTAGCTTTTTCCTCACCTAGGCATCTCAGGAGCACTCCTTCAAAAAGCGTCGGTAGAGTGTCCCTTTGTAGTAAAGGAAGCGAGGTGCTCGTCGACGTATTTCGGAACGGTGTCTAAGATCATCTGGAAGCTTTCCGTGCTCTAAGTAGTCAATCAGCGGTTGTCTCCATTCTTCAGCATCGACTGGAAGTACTGAGATGACATTTGTATCATCTAGTGACATTTCATTAACGAGCGGAATCACCCATCTTTGGCAAACTGGCACGCCTGCAACTTCATCTTTTCTTAGTGTCATACTCGAGGCTAGATTGGCAAGAGCGTCTGCCATTTGATTTTCCTTTCTTGGCACATGTTCTAGTGTCACGGCCTCGAACTTTTGTAGCAGTTGAGTTGCCAGCCAGAAGTATGAGACAAGATCATTTTTCCTCACCTCATATTCAGTTGAGAGCTGATTGATTATAAGCTTAGAATCGCCATATACCTCAAGAGCTGTGATTTGCATGTTGATCGCCATTTGGAGCCCGATGATCAATGCTTGGTACTCAGCAACATTGTTGGAGCATAGCTCACTCAGTTGGAAGGAGTAAGGTAGTATTTGCCTTTGTGGCGACATGAATACTACTCTTGCCCCCGCTTCGTCTGCTCGTGCGGATCCGTCGAAGAACATCGTCCATGTCGGAAAGATGTCGATGTAGAACACCTCCTCGTCAGGCAAGTCGTCTGAGATTTTCCGATCAGCCGGGATTGGATGATCGGCAAGGAAGTCTGCTAGCGCTTGTCCCTTGACTGCTTTAGCTGGGACGTAGATGATCTCATATTGATTAAGAAGCAAAGCCCATTTGGCGAGTCACCCTGTTAAGACTGGCTTGGACATGACGTATTTGACAGGGTCGCCTTTAGCAACGAGGTGGATGGTGTAAGCATGCATGTAATGTCTGAGCTTCTGAATGGCAAACACCAAAGCGAGGCACATCTTTTCTATTGGGGAATAGTTCAACTCAGCGCCGGTGAGAGTTCGACTGAGGTAGTAAAGTGCTCATTCTTTCTGGGATTCATTATCTTGCGCCAAGAGTGCTCCGATTGAACTTTTCTGAGCAGCAATATACAATATGAGCGGTTTCCCGGGCACAGGTGCCCCCAGGACAGGTGGACTTGACAAATATTTCTTTATGCTTTCAAAAGCATTATGGCATGCTTTGTCCCATACGAATGGAACATCTTTCTTCATAAGGCGACTAAACGGTTGACAACGCCCTGCGAGGTTGGAGATGAAGCGTCTGATGAAGGCTAGCCGTCCTTGTAGACTTTTCAGCTCGTGCAGGTTTTTTGGCTCGGGCATGTTTTGAATGGCCTTGATCTTTGATTGGTCTACTTCAATACCACGGTGCTTGACGATGAAGCTGAGGAATTTTCCAGAGGTGACGCCAAATGCACACTTTAACGGGTTCATCTTGAGGTTGTATTTTCGAAGCCTTTCGAACACTATTCGCAGATCCTTCAAGTGGTCTGATCTTTTCTTCGTCTTAACCACCACATCATCTACGTAACATTCTACGTTTTTGTGTAGCATGTCATTGAAGATTTTCTGCATTGTGCGTTGTTACATAGCTCCAGCGTTCTTTAGACCAAAGGGCATCACCTTGTAGCAGTAGATACCTTTTGGAGTACGAAAGGCTGTTAGTTCCTCGTCTTCGAGGGCCATGCGAATTTGTTTGTACCTAGAAGAGCCATCCATGAATGATAATGCCTCATGGCCAGTGGTTGCATCCACCATGATTTCAATGATTGGCAAGGGGAAGTCATCCTTTGGGCAAGCATCGTTGAGGTCTCGGAAGTCTACGCAAACACGTATTTGTCCTGATTTCTTAAGGACAATGACGATGTTGGAGATCCACTTGGGGTATTGCACTTCTCGAATAAAGCCTGCTTTGATTAGCTTGTCGATCTTGACCTCGATTTGTGGGATAAGCTCATATCGATAGCGTCTTTGAGTTTGCTTTATCGGTCGTGTTCCAGGACTGACCGCAAGATGATGAACAGCGATGATAGGGTCCAAGCCGGGCATTTCTTTGTAGGTCCAAGTAAAGACGTCTTTGTACTCTAACAACAACTGATAATACTCCTCTATCTCATCCGTACTTAATAATGCACTTACGAAGATAGGCTTTGGTTCCTTACTTGTACCTAAGTTGAGTTCCTTGAGATCATCGACCGTGGCTTGCCCCCCATCTTCGAGCTGTGGTGGTGCAGCAGTGACATCCTCCTCGGGGATTTCATCTTCTTTACCTTCTTGAACCGTGATGTGGAAAACATCTTGGACTTCCTTTTTAGTGTTGTCTTCTCGAGCTTGTTGGCATAAGGATTGTCTGGTGTGGATGATAGTACGCCTTCTTACTTTCAGTGGTCCCTTTGTGTCGACCTCTAGGATTGCTTGGCGCTTCATCCTTGAAGGAATCAAGCTTCGAACATCGCTTTTTTCTGCTAACCCATCGAACTTTTCTTCCTTTGGTGTTGTCTTCTTCTTTCCAAAAGGCTTCTCATTATCTTCAAATCTTTCCAAAGCTGATCGTCGCAGAGGAGAGATAGCTGTGTTGCTTTGTTTCTTAGGCTTTAACAACCTTTCAAAAACAGAGCTTTGGGATGTTGGCGTGTTAAGCCTCTTGAAGACAGAGGTTCGGTCTTGACTACCAATGCGATTAAGCACTGAAATTATGGAGCTTGAATGGCTCATCCTATCGAAGACCGACATCCGAGAGGCGGGTTTAGGCTCTTCTTGGTCTTGTTCAATGCTCACGCTGACGTATTGAGTGCTAGTGTTTTTAGCTTTGTTTGAAATCATCACAGGTGCATTTGGTGTGAAGCCAAGTCCGGCTTTGTTGTTGTCAACTCCGTAACCATGCTCCTTCAACTTCTTTTGAGTTTTGGTGAGGTTACGTTCTTTGTCATTGACAGTGTTTGAAACCTTCTTTCCAGCCGCCTCAGAAGAAGCGAAGTCGTACCCGGCCTTTGACATAAGTTTGTAGGCGTTTGGGTCGAAACCTTCCTCGGTCCTCTTGGTTGGAAGAAAGCTTGATTCCACCTTCTTTGGTAGAGCTTTTATGAAGCCTTGTGGTAGTCTTACGGCCTTAGCACCCCCTAGCTATGTCAGAGGCAAAACTGCATTCGTCTTGAGCAACTTTACATTATCTGTGTGCCACTGTGTGTCGGCTTTTCTTGTTCCAGTTTCGAATGGAGATTGACCATTCTTTCTTCTTGACATCGGGATATACCGGAATATGGGTGCGTTCGGCCCTTCTGACGGCATCCTACTCCCTTTGGTTGTTGCAGGTTAAGCAAACTCGTCACCGTCTTTGGTTGAAGATGGCACGGCCTGCTCTTTTTGCTTTTTAGGCATGGCTTGCCACTCCTGCTTTTTAGGTGCTGCTTTGCCCGTGGATTTGATCTCTTCCGGAAGAGCTTCGGGTACCATGTCTTCGTCCATGTAGAACTTGGCGTCTGCAAAGTGTGATTCGGCTTCGGTGAATGACTTGGTGTCACCTTGGATCACCTTCACTCCTTCTTGGTAAAATTTTAGGCATTGGTGAAGGGTGGACGGCACTACCCCATTTGCGTGGATCCAAGGTCTTCCTAAGAGCAAGCTGTAGGAAGTTCTTGTATCAATCACGTGGAATATCGTGCTTGATTTGAGCTCACCAATGGTTATCTCTACTCGGATCATGCCCATCGCCCTTTGTCCTCCTTGGTTAAAACCCTGGATCAGCAGACGGCTCAAGGACAGTTCATTCACCTTGATGCCGATTATGGTCATTGTTGATTTTGGCATGATGTTTATGGCCGACCCACCATCCACAAGCATGCGGTTGACTTTGTATTCTCTTACGTACCTTGAGACGAAGAGAGGACGGTTGTGAGGCTTTGATCCCAGCAGTAGGTCTTCGTCAGTGAAGTTAATTGCGTCATGGGTGGCACAACATGTGGCACATTCGTGTGGCTGAAGCTTCGAGCCTTCGTCGTTACTTTCTTGCACTTCGTGGTCGTCGGGACCTGCCAAGACTGCTGCTAATGCTCTTCGTATCTTTTTTGGCAATGGTAAAGTGTGTTGGCAGACCTTCTTCAGGTGTGAGGGTCTTTTCTACCTCAGTGGCGATAGCTTTGCCTTTTGAGGGCTCTTTTATTTCTACTTCAACCATGTGACATGCCACAGTAGTGCACTGTTGGAAAAAGTCATTCGGGAAGTACTCATGCAAGGAAACGAGAATGCGTGGCTCCTGCTCCATAGGTTCCCCAGCATATGTTGTCTTATCATGCTTTATGTTTCTTTTAGGCTTCGCATTGTTGCGGCCGTGGTGATTTCTTCTTTGTTCCATCTTTGGCTGTATGACTCGTGGTCTTGGTTTCCTTGTCTTTTTGTAGGTTACCAATATCCATCCTTCTTCATCATCAGCATGTGCATCTTGGTCGCTTCCCTCCAGTGATGGTTGTGTAGGAGGTGCCGTGCAACTTGAGCATTCACGGGAATGGTCAGGTGTCGTTTGGAGAGGCACAGGATTAAACGATCCAAACGCAATTGTAGTGGTATGCGTTGCAGCCGTGTCCTCAAGGTCGAGCTCAATTTGCCCTTGTTGTGCTAGCTTCTTGATGAGTTCTTTAAGAACGAAGCACTTGCCAACAGGATGGCTCACAATACGATGGTACTTGCAGTACCTAGGCTCGTTTGTGCGATTCATTTCTTCAGGACGCTTGCATTCGAGTAGCTCAATTACCTTTTTTTTCAGCAAGTCATCTAACACGGCAGCCATATCAGAGTCAGGAAAAGGGTACGTTTTCTGTTCCAACTCTCTCAAAGTGCTCTTGTATCTGTCTTGGGTGCGAGAAGGCTCACTTGTCTTTATCTCCTTCGCTTTCTTCTTGGAGAAGATCTTGATGGGCGCTGAGGTGGTCTTGATGGGGGTAGTGTTGACGGTGAAAGCTTCCTTAGCGGGCTTCTTCCCAGTCTTGTCTACATTTGGGGCGAATACTTTGTCCTTCTTGAAGTTAGTAATCGGCTCATTTTTCCTGTGATTAGCGATACTCAGCTCCATGTCGTGGAAACGAGTTGCCAGCTCTTCGAATGTTCTTGGTTTTATGCCTTGGAGGATGTAATGTAAACCCCAGTGCATGCCTTGAATGCACATCTCAATGGCAGAGGTTTCAGAAAGCCGATCTTTGCAATCCAGACTTAAAAGAACGCCATCTATTTATGTAGTCGACGACAGGTTCATCTTTCCATTGTTTCGTACTGGTCAGCTCTAGCATGCTTACAGTATGACGAGTGCTGTAAAAGCGGTTGAGGAATTCCCTTTCTAGCTGATCCCAACTGTTGATAGACTCGGGTTCGAGGTCGGTGTACCAATCAAAAGCGTTACTTTTCAGTGAACGCACGAACTGTTTGACGAGGTAGTCTCCCTCTGTCCCAGCATTGTTGCAAGTTTCAATGAAATGGGCGACATGTTGCTTCGGGTTGCCTTTTCCATCGAACTGCATGAATTTTGGGGGCTGATAACCCCTTGGCATCTTCAAAGCATCAATCTTCTTGGAGTAGGGCTTTGAGTACAGTACAGAGTCATGTGAACTTCCTTCGTACTGTGTCTTGATAGTGCTTGCAATCATCTCCTGTAGTTGCTGGATAGAGAGAGATCCCATGAACGCCATTGCTTGGTCTAGCTTCAGCTTCTCTTCGACTTTCTCTGCTGGAGGCTCCTCTTCTTCGTCGACTTCTTTCTCTACTAGGCTATCATTTGGGTCGACTTTCATGTCAGGCCGCGCATCTAGTTGGTTGACGAGTGCGGCAATCTGCAAGTCCTTCTCTTTCACAGTCCGTGTAAGCTTTGCGATTGCTTCATTCATCTGAGCTAGCTGCTCCTCGATTGAAGTTGCTCCAGTGGTCATGACTTGCATGGTTGTACTACCGCTCGAATCAGCGTCGGAGAGTAGGGACTCTGAGTATTTCCTCGGGCTTTCCCCTCTTGATGCCCTTAGCGAGGCTAGGGTGATCACAGGCTCGTGCCTCAGGTGCTCTTGTTCCTTTGACAGAGTTAATGCAGGGGCGGAAGCCGCGGCAAAAAGAGCTCTTGCCTTACTTCGGGTTATGATGCCCAAAATATCACCACTTGCGGCGATGATGTTCTTGTTCTTTGCTTTGATTGCAGGAACAGCTTGATCCTTTCTTGATGCCGTTTGCGTTTTTCGATGATTTGAGAATAGAGATGAGAGGTAGAGATGTCCCACCGGGCGTGCCAAATTTGTAAACACGAAAAATTCCTGAAACAAGAAACAAGAATACGTGTACAAAATAATATTTTTGTGTTTAATGATTTTGGGGTTACAACCTCTTTGTAATTTGATCCTCTGATTCTATCTTCGTAGGGTGTAGGTTTGTGGATGAGTTGTTGATCCAAAGGGCCATCGAGGCTTGATCTAAGGATGAACAATTGATGAACGGATCTTCAAGGGGCGTTGGGCTTGATCTTGAAGAATGGGTGTATGGGTTTGTTGAAGTTGTTGATCCAAAGGGCCGTTGGGGCTTGATCTTAGGATGAACGGATGATGAATGATGAACACTTTCTTCAAGGGGCCGTCGGGGCTTGATCTTGAGTTGGTGGGAGTTCTTCAAGGGCCGTTGGGGCTTGATCTTGAAGGAGGATTTGACGAAGAACGAAGAGTGCTTTCTTGATCCTTCGGGATTTTCTTGAGAGCTTTAGAACTTTAAGGCTTCAAGATTTTGGTGTGTGTAGGGAGTATTCTCTTCCATTTTGGGAGTAGAGAAATGTATTTGTGAATTGGTGTCTCTTCCTCTGATGGAGAAGCCTGTTTATAGGCTTTGAGAGTGAATCACCACCATTCATTTTTTTGGTGAAGTGAGTGGATGATGTAGGTGAAGTGAGTGGAGGTTGTAGGTGAGGTAAATGGATGATGTAGGTGAAATGAGTGGAGGTTGTTGGTGAAGTGAGGGAATGGTATAGGTGAAATAAGTATTGTATTGGTTAACATTTATTTCACTGAAATTTCGATGTCTACAGTTATGACATTTGAATTCGGTAAGGCATGCGGGCACAATGGAAAGTGATTTTCGTTGACCTTTCGGTTTGGAAGATCAATGCATTTAACTAATTTCAAAGTACGAAAGATTAACACAAATGACCAGTATGATTAGACAGAGGCTTTTTTGCTCTATTTATGAAAAGTGAGTCATACTGATGGGCAGATTTTGGGTAGCTGAGGGGAAAAAAATTGCTAGATTCTGCGTCTTTTACTGGAGATCAGTAACATAGGTTTTGGAGAAAAAATTATATGATCAGTTTAGGCCACTATGGTGACTTCGCCCCTGAAAGCATGCAGGTATCACGTTAGAAAAAGATGGTCATTCGTGTTCTGAAGGAGCTAAGTAGGCTGAAAACTTACTATAAAAAGTCTAGAATATTTTGAGTCCACGGGAAAAGGATTCTCTATCCAATGGCACTAGGTCATGAATAATAATTATTTGTCATCATAAATCTGTCCACGATCGATATAACGGCTAATCCTATTTTATATGGACATGTTGTATCAATTAGAGATAATGAAGATGCAGGGTCACTTTACATCGTGGCTCCGCCCTTGACAACAATGTCGTAGGGGTGGGACCCGGGGGAGTGGTAGGGCGCTTTGCAGGTCCTGTAGATCATGGCTCCGCCCCTGACAACGATACCGTACGGATAGTTGCATCTTCGGCCCTGCGTTGAGAGGTGTACTTCGTACGTTGGGGGTACGTACTACCCAGGGCACTTTGGAATTGCTTGTCATAAAAGAATAAAAAGTTCATTTTTATTGTGAAATTGTTGGTGCTTCTCTACAAGGTGCTTCGATGTGAGCCAGAAGCATTTACAAAGTTTTGTTTATCAATTACAGTCAATAAACATTATTAATCTTTTCATAAACAATATCAAACAAACCCATGGCTAGCATAAAAGTATATTGTGACCCACCATATACTTATAACGGACAACTTTAATCTCTCGAAATTATAAGGGAACCAAAAGGGCAGAAAACTAAAAGTAACCTGGCAGACTTTTATATTGTGTTAAAAAACAACTTGACGGAAAGTTTTATTAAATAAAAAAAAATAGTTATACTTAGTTAAGAGATATAAACTTTACCCATTGTAATAAACACTAAACGAAAACTGGAAAATAAAAGGTACAAAAGAAGAGGGGAGACATAAACCTCCCTTCGAAACAAAAATTGATCAAAATACAAGCAAAAGAGGGGATATAGAACTAACTCCTTTAAAACAAACTCTAAAAAGAACAAACCAGCAAAACAAACTTCGAAACACCAAAACTAAGATGTTGGGGAAAACAATTCCTCAAAGAAAATATCATTTTGAAATATAACAGCCAACCGAACTTGTCCGGTGATGTGTTTTATCATAGTATGTTGGCATAGTTGAAATTGCAAAAATGGAAGTCACTTCATGTTGGACTCCTAGGTAAGGCAAACACAAAACTCAAAAAATGGCAATGGAACCCTTGAAGTGTAAAACCAATTTAGACGAAATGATAAAACACTTTTTCTTTTTTCATTTTTTTTTTTTGGGGGTTTTGCAAACAGCGCTTTCTCGCAGCGATGAAAAATAATTATGTTTATATAACTTGGTGCAGCTTCGATCCCCACCCATCCCTCTCTACCCTAGCATCTAACAATTTAACCCACTAACGCTATTGTTTGTAAAAGAATTGCTTTTGTTTTGTTTTGTTTTTTTTTTTTTTTTTTTTTTGGGTTTTGCAAACTGTGCTTCCTCGTAGTGGTGAAAAATAATTATGTCTATATAACTTGGTGCAGCTTCGATCCCCACTCTTCCCTCTCTACCCTAGCAACTAACAATTTAACCTACTAACGCCATTGTTTGTCAAAGAATTGCTTTTGTTTTTTCATTTAATTTTATTTTCCGATTAAAAAAATAAAAATGAAAAGTGTGTGAAAGACTAAAAATAATGTGCCAAAATAAGCCCCTTATATAAATGGTTGTCTTCGACTTTGCTTGCATCACTGTTCCTCTTGTGGCATGAATATTAGACCAAGACTTCCAACTTCCAACTTCCAAAATAGCATTAAAAAAGTTATGACTTGGGTTTCCAAAAAGCGACCGACTCTTTCCAGGTCCAGTGCCGAACTCCATAAAATCCGAAATTAAAAATTAAACTAACAGATCATAATAATTAATTAAGATGTTGATGAAATGGAATTTATTAATATTCTGAGTTTGAATAGCAAATTCTTCTCCCACTCTTTCGTTGTTTATATGCAATATGATAAGCGCAACAAACCCAATAACGGAATGGTACGACACTACCTTCATTGTTGCTACCAATCGAGGAAATGCCAGAAGAAACTGTGAGTAAATTCCAAGAGATAATTTAATCGTTAATAACTTGAAGCAAATGCGAGAGAGAGAGAGAGAGAGAGAGAGAGAGAGGGAGAGTTGACTCCTCGAGCAGCTGAGACAGAAGCTCAAGGCAGGTATATGCCAATAGATGCTAGAATTGATTCTTGCCATTGAAGTATTATCAACCCTTTAAATAGTCAGCTACTTTCTCATTGATATCCACGCCATAAACCAACAACACATCTTCATCTCCCTCCTCTAAATGTTAAGTTCAACAAGCAGCAGGTACCAATTTACTCATATGCCAATAGATGCTAATATTTCTTTAATCATATGCTTCTACAAGGGTTGTGGATTTTAATTTGTGACAATAAAGATGGGATTTATTATTGTCCTTTTATATTTATTTTGTATGCTCTTGCTTCTGCTGCAGTTGATCATTATTCCTTTTTCTTATGCAGAAGAACTTAATTTACAGTGAACTGTTGAAGGAAGATTAGTATTGTTATAAGTTGTGACAATTACTAAGCTTTATAGCACGCAATTGCTATAGAGCAATTAGGAGTGCTTAATGCACTAGATGTGACCAAGACTCGATTGTACCACTTCACATCAATTGTGATTGCTGGAATGGGATTTTTCACTGATGCTTATGATCTCTTCTGCATTTCCTTGGTGTCCAAGTTACTCGGTCGTATATACTACACCGAGCTAACTCACCCAAAGCCCGGTACATTGCCTCCCAATGTGGCTGCTGCTGTTAATGGTGTGTCTTTATGTGGTACCTTAGCCGGCCAGCTCTTTTTTGGATGGCTCGGAGACAAACTGGGTTGAAAAAAGGTTTATCGTATGACCCTGTTCTCATGGTTTTATGCTCTGTTGCATCGGGCCTATCGTTTTCTGATCACCCAAAGAGCGTGATTACCACACTCTGTTTCTTCCGGTTCTGTCTTGGATTTGGCATTGGTGGTGACTATCCCCTCTCAGCCACAATCATGTCCGACTATGCCAACAAAAAGACTCGTGAGGCATTTATTGCCGCTGTGTTTGCCATGAAAGGATTTCGGATTTTGGCTGGTGGGATTGTGGCTTTGATTGTGGCAGCCGCGTTTGATCACTCTTTCAAGGCTCCTGCATACTCTGTGGACAGAGCCGCCTCTTTTGCACCTCAAGCTGACTTTGTCTGGCGTATCGTTCTAATGGTCGGCACCCTTCCTGCTATTTTAACTTACTACTGGCGTATGAAAATGCCCGAAACGGCTCGTTACACAGCCCTCGTAGCAAAAAACGCTAAACAGGCTGCCTCAGACATGTCTAAGATTCTCCAAGTTCAGCTTGAAGCTAAAGAGGAAAAGCTAGAGAAAATTACTCAAGAGAAGTCCAACAGCTTTGGCTTGTTTACCAAGCAATTCGCGGATCACCACTGTCTTCACTTGCTTTGCACCACTTCCACTTGGTTCTTGCTAGACATTGTGTTCTACGGCCAAAATCTCTTCCAAAAAGACATTTTTGGCGCAATCGGTTGGATCCCAAAAGCTGATAGCATGAATGCAATTTATGAGGTGTACAAAATTGCAAGAGCACAAAAGCTATGTGCAGCATTGTCCCTGGATACTGGTTCACTGTTGCATTCATTGATTACATGGGCAGATTTGCAATCCAACTGATGGGATTCTTCTTCATGACTGTTCATGTTTGCGTTGGCAATTCCTTACCACCACTGGACCCTGGAGTGTTAGAATATGAGTATGATTCATATGGTTTAGTTATTTCAGATTAGTATAAAGTAATAAAGTCTCAGTTTGTTTATAAGAGTAAATCCAGTTTTCTTTTGGACTAGAACTCTGTTTGGGACTTGAATTTAGTACTCATGATTCTACAAGGATTTAGTTTCGTACTCCTTGTAGGATTGTTATAGGTGATCCGAAACTTGTATAAAAACACAAGCCCCTGCTTTCGCAAAGACACGCTCTTATTGTTCCAATTGCCTATAATCTGGAGAGTATCGAGTTTTCAGGGAGGAGAAGGTTTTGTGCAGATTTTCATGGCATCTTCATCTACAAATATGTCTGCAGGTATGTGCTGCTGTAATTGTTTATGTTCTTGCATTCGTATTACATGCATAATCAAGGGGTTGTGGTTTAGTTGATTAATCCTTATGATCTTGGCTAATGAGTTAATCTATAAGTCTATATTTCTTCTTACATGTGGTATCAAGGCCAATGGATTTTTCAATTTAAATTCAATCTTGAAATCATTCTTTGAATCTACAAAACTAAACTGACCTAAAGGAAAAAGTCTGTTTAAATTCGAATTGCAAGAATACGACGTCGTTTTCATTAGTGCTCTTTAAATTTCTGACCGTTGGCTTCGGAAAATAAAATTGGGTTTTTTTTTAAGGAAATTGTTATTGGCACTCCAAAAATCTCATTCTACACTACAAACTTTCTATATTTGGAAAGAAAAATATAATTGTGAGGAATGTAGAATGAGATTTTTGGAGTGCCAATAACATTTCCCTTTTTTAAATTTTTTTACCGTTATCGAAGCAAAAAGGGGAAAACAATATTCGATTTTCAATCTATGGAGGAAAGATCCATAATCTGATATGAAAATTTCATCCTTCCCAAACATCATAAATCAAATCTCTTGTATATCTTTTGCTTTCACTATGTTGATTATGATGTCTGCAGATTGAGGTAATTTCTGTTTCCTCTTAATCCATCTTGCATTTATATAGTAGTATATAAAAAGATGTATTCTGGAATTTTTACCATGATTGATTAAATCGTTAATCGAAGATTATGCAATGCTCTTGATTCCATATCTGCAGTTTATTGACATGTTGATCGTTTGTTTTCTTATCGCAATTGAAATTTATGATCTGCGTGATGATTGAGTAGATGAATACACAAATGGGTTGTTTAATCCATATATGTTTTTCATGTTCATGAGAAATTTGTATATATGACTAAATTGATTCATAAGCATTGTGTATTAAGTGAAAGCAGATTGAAATCAAGAACTTTTGGTTCTTCTATTGAGATTTTATTTTGAACTATGTCTGCAGTTTCACTTAAGACTCTCAACCTTGCAAGTGTTCCGATCCTCACCGGGGGAAATAACTACAAGAAATGGAGGCGAAAAATAGGTCTATTACTAACTCTGAATGAGTTTGACATTGCATTAGATACTCCCAAGCCTCCATTATTGACAAATAAAAGCACCAAATCCGAGAAAGCTGAATATGAAAGATGGATGAGGGCTAGCAAGATTACTTTATCTGTTCTTGAAAGTGGGATGACTGAGAGAGTGAGGGGAGGCATAAAGAAACATGATCTTGCAATGGACTACCTCAAAGCCATTGAGAACAAATTCAAAGCATCTAAGAAGGCAAAAATTAGTCTATACATGTCAATATTAACAACCTGTAAGATGGATGGAAACACTTCCATCAGAGATCATATTATGAGGATGACTGATGTAGCTGAGAAACTTAATTCAATGGATGTCACTATTGGTGAAAAGCAACTTGTCTTCATGATTCTGTAGGCACTGCCATCTAAATACAGTCAATTGAAGGTATCTTACAATACTCAAGACAAGACCTAGACTATGGATGAATTAATTGCTCATTGTGTGCAAGAGGAATCTCAGCAAAGACAAGAAAAGGGTAAGGAAGTTAAGGTAGTGAACCTTGTGCATGTTGGGAATAAACAGACTACTGGTGCTTCTGGTATGACATACAAATCCCTCAGTATTTCTGATAAGTCTAGTAGAACTGCTAAGAATACTAAATCCTCTAAATCTCACAATCTTAATGTTTAGTCAAAAGATGTTTCTAAAATCAAATGTCATCACTACAAACTTAAGGGTCACTATAGAAAGGATTGTGATAGGTTTAAGGATTGGTTGAGGAGTAAAAGAAGAGCTGATGTCTATGTTTGTGTGGAGTCTAATTTGATTGAAATTCCTTCTAATTCCTAGTGGTTTAATACTGGTTCTTCAGTTCACATAACTGACACATTGCATGGTTTTCAAAAACAAAAATAGACAAGTAAAGATTCTTATAATGTTTTTGTGGGAGAAGGGTCCAAAGTAACAGTTGAGGCTATTGGAATTGTAAAATTAAAAATGAAGTATGGGTTTGTTCTTCAATTAAATGATGCTTTGTATGTCTTAGCCATGAGAATAAATTTGGTTTCTGCATCAAAATTAGTCAAACAAGGTTTCGGTTTTATGTGTGATGATACTTGTGTTAATTTTTTCCAGAAACATGAGAAAATTTTCTTATAATGGACTGCTATTTTACATGAGGAATTATGGAAATTGGATCATATTGTTGAAGAAAAACCAAGTTTTGTTTTGAATTCAAATGTCAAAAGAATGCATGATACTAAGTTTCATATGATTTATGGCATAAAAGGTTGGGACATATCTCAAAGGATAGAATTTTGCAACTAACAAAAACAAGTTTGATTCCTGCACTTGATTGCAAAAATGCAAAGGAATGTGTTGGTTGCATGAAGGGAAAATTGACTAATACTAGAAACAATGAAGCTAAAAGAAGTCAAAATCTTTTAGAAACCGTCCATACTGATGTCTGTGGTCCTTTTCCTGTTAAAACCATATGTGGAAATAGTTATTTTGTGAATTTTATTGATCACTTCTCTAGATATGGTTATACCTTTCTCATTAGTGAAAAATCAGCAGTACTTAATTGTTTCATAATCTTTAAGACCGAAGTTGAGAAACAACTAAATAGGCAGATTAAGATTGTGAGATCCGATAAAGGAGTATAGTATTTTGGCAGGTTCACTGAGGCTGGACAACAGAAAGGTCTTTTTGCACTTTACCTTCAGCAACAAGGCATCATAGCACAGAACACCACACCTGGAACACCACAACAAAATGGTGTCTCTGAGAGAAGAAATAGAACATTAATTGGGATGGTTAGGGGCATGATCTCAAGGTCGAAGTTGCCTAGTTTTCTTTGGGGTGAGGCATTCAAGACATCAAATTATATTCTGAACAAAGTCCCAACTAAAGTTGTCAAAAGTATACCTTTTAAAGTTTGGACTGGCATAAAGCCTAGCTTCGGGCACTTCCATATGTGGGGATGCAAATCTGAGGATAGATTTTACAATCCTAGTAAGAGGAAATTAGATTCAAGAACTACAACCTACTACTTTATTGGATACTTAGATAAATCCAAAGGTTTTAAGTTCTATTACCCACAAGCTCATTCAAGAATACAAGAGTCTCATAATGCAGTGTTCTTAGAAGATCAAGATATAGCTGACTTAGTGGTTGAAGAATTTGAATTTGAAGAATTGGATCAAACTGCAACTGCCATTTCTTCAAGTAATTACATCCAGATTCTAATTTTCTCAAAAAATTCAACCATATTGAAGAAGAGGACACTCCAATGACTGAAAATAATCTGCAGCAACATATTGATGATCATATTAAGAATGTAGGTGAAGAAGTTCAACCACAAAATGATCAACCTATGCAACAGCCTTCAAGACAGTTGATAAGGACTAGAAAACCTACGATTTCTAATGACTATGTGTATCTACATGAAACTGAATATGATTTTGGAGATATTGATGATCCATTAAATTTCCCTCAAGCAATGTCAAGTCCTCAAGCAACCTTATGGAAGAAAGCCATGGAGGAGAAACTGGAATCCATGTCTAAAAATAATGTTTTGACATTGGTGAATTATGATTCAAGCATCAAACCAATTGGCTGTAAATGGGTTTACAAGACCAAGAAAGATGCTGAAGGTAATAGAACAGAAAGATACAAGGCTCAGTTAGTGGCAAAAGGGTTTACACAGAGGGAAGGAATCGATTTCAATGATACTTTCTCTCCAATCTCTTCAAACGACTTTATGAGAGTAATCATGGCATTAACAGCCTACTTTGACTTAGAATTGCATCAAATGGATGTCAAAATAGCTTTTGTCAATGGTGAATTAGAGGAAGACATTTATATGCGACAGCCTACTGGATTTGTTGAAATGGGGAAGGATAATATGGTCTGCAAGCTTAATAAGTCAATCTATGGACTTAAACAAGCAAGTAGGCAATGGTATCTCAAGTTTGACAAAGTTGTTCCAACACATGGCTTCATAGAGGACAAGCTAGATGATTGTATATATTATAAGTTCAAGGGAACTAAGTTCATTTTCCTGGTTCCATACATTGATGATATATTGATAGCAAGCTCTAATCCGCAATTGTTGCATGAAAACAAGAATATGCTCAGTTTCAACTTTGAAATGAAAGATTTGGGGGAAACTCACTATGTGCTTGGTATAGAGATCATCAGAGATAGAAAATTGAGGCTTCTAGGACTTTCACATAAGGGATGCATTGAGAGAATCTTGGCTAGATTCAACATGGAACATTGCAATGGTGCTAATTTCCCCATGAATAAAGGTGACAAATTTTCTTGGCAGCAAAGTCCACAAAATGAGTTAGAGAAGGAAAAGATGAAGTTAAAGCCATATGCCTCTTTGGTAGGAAGTTTAATGTATGCTAATATTTGCACTAGGCCTGATCTTGCATACATAGTTGGCTTACTAGGTAGATTTCAATCAAATCCATGTGAGGCACATTAGGTGGTTGGAAAGAAAGTCTTGAGATATCTGCAGAGAACAAAAGGTTACTTATTGGTGTATGGAAGACAGAATACATTAGAAGTTGTTGGATTTACTGATTCAGACTTGGCTGGGAACATGGATGTAAGGAAATCGACTGGTGGGTACATATTCATGTTAACTGGGGGTGCTATCTCTTGGAAAAGTGCTAAACAAACTATAGTCTCTACTTCTAAAATGGAAGCAGAATTCATTGCATGCTTTGAAGGTATGAAACAAGCAGTATGGCTTAAGAATTTTCTTAGTGAATTGAAGGTCGTTGATATGATTCAGAAGCCACTGAAGATGTTTTGTGATAATAATTTAGCAGTCTTTATCTCAAAGAACAATAAAAGAACTTCGGCTTCAAGGCTTATGGGCGGGAAGTTTCTTAAAGTTAGAGAGAAAGTGAAAAAAGGTGCAATTGTTGTGAAATCTTGTCCATAGATTTGATGGTTGCTGATCCTTTAACAAAAGCCCTGCCAAATGGGATTTTCAAAGCACATGTTACTCATATGGGAGTTGTAAATGTGTTGGATAAGTGGGAGTAGTCGATGTTATTTTATAAAGCTTCTGGAAGTATGCTTGGAAGTGTGCTGCAGCAATGTTTTCTAGAGCTAGGTATTGTAGTTTATCTAGTTAAAACTTTCTTTGTGTTTTAGTAATTAGTTGAGGTTTCTTTTAGTTCAACTTTTTCAAACAAATTTGTGATTGGTTTTTCACAGGAAACATTTTGATAGTTCAATAAAATCTTTTTGAGTCAAAATTTTGGTTTGATAAAGCTGATTTGAGAATTATACTTGGTTATTCTTATTAGTGAATAGCTGAAGAAATTTTGTTGTATTTTGGGTAACATCAATGGGAGTAAGTATTGGTTTACTCGTAATTTGATTCATTTTGCTGTGAGCATGAGTTAGACTTTGTGATTGTAAGTCAATTTTGCACATTGTATTGCAAAGAAGATTATGAGTTCATTGTCTTAGCACATGTTTGCAGTTTTGTGTTTTCATTGAGAAACATTCTTATGAGATTTCTGTGATTGCTTTTAATTCAGAGATGATTCTTTACTATGGTGAATCATACTTAAATGGGAGAATGTTAGAATATGGGTATGATTCATATGGTTTAGTTATTTCATATTAGTATAAAGTAATAAAGTCTCAATTTGTTTATAAGAGTAAATCCAGTTTTGTTTTGGACTAGAACTTTGTTTGGGACTTGAGTTTAGTACTCATGATTGTACAAGGATTTAGTTTCATACTCCTTGTAGGATTGTTATAGGTGATTTGAAACTTGTAGTAGAAAAACACAAGCCCCTGCTCTTGTAAAGACGCGCTCTTATTGTTCCAATTGCCTATAATCTGGAGTGTATCGAGTTTTGCAGAGAGAAGAAGGTTTTGTGCAGATTTTCATGGCATCTTCATTTACGAATATGTCTGCAGGTATGTGCTGCTGTAATTGCTTATGTTCTTGCATTCATATTACATATTGTTGGAACCTCATTCTGTCCCATATCGAACAAAGGAAAGGGCAAAGACCCATTGATATAGAATTACCCCACTTTAACGATTGTGCAAGTGGTTAAGTGGGGACAGTATCGATGTTGTTGAAGTAGGCCATCGGCCTGTCGACCTAAAAAATTCTACATGGTATCAAGGTCAGGGGATGGGCATGTATTACCACGTGATTGGGTGGGTCCGCATTGACCCCGTGTGATTGGTGAGTCCTGATATGGCTCCACGTAGGCCAAAGATGTCATGTGATCGGATGGGTCCCCATTGGCCCCACACAATTTAGTGAGTCCCGACATGGCTCCACGTGGTTGCTGACGTATGGAATTTCATGTGTGACCCATAAAATGGGGTCTTACGTGCGGGGGAGTGTTGGAAGCCCATTTTGCCCCACATCGGACAGAGGAAAGGGCAAAGACCCATTTATATAGAATTACCCCACTCTAACTAACACCGTAGCTTTTTGTGATAAAACCCCCATACCTGAGGATTGTGCAAGTGGTTAAATAGGGACAGTATCGATCTTATTGGAGTGAGCCCTCAGCCGTCGACCTGAAAATTTCTGCACATACATGATCAAAGGGTTGTGGTTTAGTTGATTAATCCTTATATTCTTGGCTGATGAGTTAATCTGTAAGTCTATATTTCTTCTTACATGGAGGCCAACAGAATTGGGTTTGTTGCGATTTACTCACTCACCTTTTCTTTGCCAATTTCGGACCCAATGCCACCACATTTGTTGTGCCAGCTGAGATTTTCCCGGCGCGCTTGTGGTCTACGTGTCATGATATATCAACTGCAGCCGGGAAGGCTGGAGCAATTGTTGGCGTATTTGGGTTTTTGTATGCAGCACAAAGCAAGGATGCTACAAAAACTGATGCTGGCTATCCACCTGGTATTGGTGTGAAGAATTCTCTAATTATGCTTGGTGTGATCAACTTTGTCGGAATGGGCTTTACGCTCTTGGTGCCGGAATCCAAGGGCAAGTCACTTGAGGATTTGACAGGTGAGAATGAAGAAGAAAAGGCCACAGAGCAGCAGGCAGCTTCTGCTACAGCTGCTCCAGTTTGATGTGATTTTACAATGGTTTTTATTTCACTTGCGATGCAATAATAAAAATGAAGTAGATATATGTTTGCTTGTGGTTTGTCTAATTGCAGAAGCAATTACACCTTGTTTTGAAATCCTTTTGGTTGTGCATGTAATTTATCATTTTACGTCTTTGTTTTGAAATACATTTCCACCCGTCTTTTAAAGGCTTATATACGGTTTGAAAGTCATTGTAATTGTTACCTATTATAGAGGGCTTTTTCTGAAATTTTGTTAACTTCTGTTATAATTTGGATGGACATGAAATAAGAGATAAGCTTGACTTCTTACTCCTAATGGTGAAAGAGACACCAAAAATGAAGGAATTTTCTCTAAAAAATTTGGTATTGTTATTGACTATTTAAAATTGTATTGTACTCTTTCTTATATACAAATTCTTTCGGGTAATACTATTATTTAGAGTGCCCGATTATTATGACCTTTTTGCAAAGTTAATAACAACTCTAAAAAAATAATTCTACTGATATTTTATACTAAAAAATCTCAAAAGGATGGATGAAACACCAAATAATTAAGCAAGATTTTTCTTTAAAAGTTTGGGTGCAAGCTTTAAAGCTTACGTGAAAGAACGCAGAGAGTCGGCAAAAAGCTCCTTTACTTTTGGAGAATCATAACATAAGAGGCTTTTTCACTCGTAAATTAATTAACGATAGAAGGACAATCAGCAAGGCATAAGAATCAGCCGGATAGCTTGTTCTCTCAAAAAGTTTCTGAATTTGCTACTGCTGCTTAGAAGCGGAAAGTTGATGTGTTTGGGAATTAGAAGGAAAAAGAGGAGGGTAAAAGTTTTATGTTGGAGATGTGTTCCCTTCCTTGTCAATTTGGATCATGGAACTGAGTAAGGAATATAATGAGGTTATTGGCCAAGAGGTTCTGCATGAACATTGGCTCCAGAAATTCAGGAATGCCAAGGGCACTCCAAAATATCATTCTACACTTTTCACTAAATTTTCTCAATTTTTATATAAATTTGAAGTGCAAAATCACCTTTACTGAGTCTTAATAACAACTCATAGTAAAATGGTGTTAGTTGTTAGTTCTCTTTCCATAGGTCACTAATGTTGGAAAATTATGGTCTAATTGGTATATTAATCACATATAAAATTCATAATTAATCATGCAAGTAAAGACACAAGATAGAGCACACACATGATCAACCAAATGTTAAACGAACATGAAATGATGGATTAGAAAAATCTGAAAATCGTTTGAGGCAAATATTAGACATTATGTTTTTAAGACAAGCTTGTGCGCACTTGCATGTCTCCTAGGATAAGTTGAGAATGGGAATACATCAAGCACGATTAACACACGTGAACTAGAGGGGGCAGACAACACTCAAAACTCCAACACAAACAAGAGAAATTAGAAAGAGAAAGAAACCATGTTTTTGTTTGTTTGATTAAGTGGACCGAATAGATTGCTGGAAATTGGAATTGGAGGATCTACTTCTAACTTCTTAGTGAGGCTGTAGTGCTCAAGGCGCTCTTGGGAGGGTTTCACTAGCATCAAGGTGCTCTTCCCATGGTGTTCAAGTTTTTGTTTGATCCGGCACCTTTGTTGTAAGTTCTTTTCTAACTCCGACATCTCTGTTGTGAGTTTATTTCTAGCTCCGACAGTCTGATGTGAGTTCTGTTTGTTCCCTTCCTTTGGGGGTCATTTATCCGACATCGGTTGTGTGAACCTAGTTCTTTTTCCACCATGGAATACGTTGATGCACAAAATCGGGTAGACTTTGGAACAACGTAAAGTGTTAAGTTTGTGACTTTCATGCGGTTGCTTCGGTCACCTAGTGAGCATAATATGTAAAGAGATAGAGGGAGAGAAGCAAACAGAAGATATACCTGGTTCACCCTAAGTTGGAGTACGGACGTCCACGAGGGTAGAGGAGTTCTCATTAATAGGGAAGAGTTTAAGCAATACATAGGTTCAAGTACAATCATCATTAGTGAGTTCTAATGATGAGTTTAAGTAAATTAATGACATTAGGGAATAACTGGAGGAGAATGATCTCCTTTTATAGTTGAGGAGAGTCTTTGTGTCCGTCCTCGGTCGATGTGGGATTCTAGAAGCTTTATTCTAATGTTGACATGTGTCGCATTGTGATTGGCCTCCTAATTGGAGAGAAACTCTTGTACTTCGGTAGAGTGCCTCAGCACAAATCCTTCAATGGGTCCTTGAAGGTATGAAGTTGATGAATGCTCGGTAGTTTCGAGATAGGTGAAGTATGGTACAAACAATGCTCCCCTAAGTTCTAGAGTGAGGAAAGCTTCTCGGTTAGGGACTGGCAAAACCCAAGTCACTGAGTAATCATGAAACTTCTGAGTACTAAAATGTAATAGCATATAGTGGGAGCCTCCCTAAATTTCCGAACGAGGAGAATTGCCAAAGGAAGTGTCTTCGTTTTCTCGAGTCATCAAAAGAACAAGAGCTTCACAAATTCATTCCCCCTTTAATATATATACACACTTTAACCGAAGTATACATTCTTTTATTATTAAGCCCAACTCATGACGACCGATCATACTATCTTAAGTCCGACGCCTAGCTCCTTAAGCACCCACAGGTCTGAAGCCCAATTTACACAATGATCCACTGTCAGTGTTCCCAAACCTTATGATTCCAATTCTCCTTTTTATTATTTTATAATTTTTTATAAACTCCAAAGCTAGCTTCTAGCCCATGTACTCTTTCCTCAACAAGGCCTCGCTTCAGGCAACCTCATCATTTCATCTCATCCCCCTTCGCCGCGTCCAGCCCAGTCCAAATCCACGGACGAATCCGCACTCAGCCCAAATTTGGGTCTCGATTCTACCGGTCATCAGTAGGACTTCCCTGCGGTAGCCACTGCTGGATTTGGGAGTTGGTGGTTGAGGATAAGTTGATGGATGTCGTGGATTCTGGTCGCTGAAGTTGCGGGTTTTCCTAAACTGGAGTTTTGGGTTTGCAAGCTCGGAGAAGTGGGTCGCTGCTACGAGGTGCTGAAGGAGAATGAAGGTGGACCCGCTTCCGCTTGTCGTGCTACCTCTGGTGGATGTGAAGATGTGCCGTCGCGAGTTGAAATTGGGCAGCAGCTTAAAATCCAAGCAGCGAGTTCAAGCGAAGCTGTGGGTTGTTGGGTTCTTCGTCTTGCAGCCTTCTGTGGCACATCTTCATCACCAACCCCAAAGGTTCTTGAAGGGTAATTTTGCCCCGGCGAGTTCAGTGAACTGAAGAGGACGACGGCGCTGGTTTTGAACTAACTCGCGGCTGGATTCCTCTTCTGCGTTGCGGTGCAGTCATAGCAAGTTCTCAGTTTTGGAATTAGAAAGGTAGGCTTGGAATGTCTCAGTTTAAAGCACTGTAAGCAGCTCTGTGTTGTCGTGGAGCATAGCGGTGTGTGGCTAGCTGTTTTGTGGTCTAACGGCAAGCTTGCTTTCATAGACAAGGGTATCTTCGTACTGCAGCGTTGAAGCCGACGCTGCTGATCAATGCTGCTGATTTGAAGCTTGAATCTGCGGCTCAGAAAGGGGATGGTGCTGCGGTTGAAGCTGGGCCTGGATATATTACTTAATTTTGGGGCTGCTGATATGGAGGTAGTTGCACCTCACAAATTGTGAGTCACAATTGAAGTAGACCGAGCTCACACTCCTTTATCGCTCAAAACCATTGATAAAAAAAGAAAATACTGCTTGTTTTAGTTCTTAATTAGTTTTCAAACAATAACAAAGTTTGTTCCCCCGCTGACCACGAACGCTACAGGTTACAATTGTAACTAGCAACCCACTTTCCTCCCATTATTTCTATAAAACTAATTTGTGATTGTTTATCTTATTTTTGCCAACACATTAGATAAATAGTCTTATATGTAGCCATAATCATGGAACCAAATCTCCTCCAGACCCAAAGGAACTAAGCCCAATGATCAAATGATCTAGGTCATTGAAATTTGATCCAACGGCTACAATTATTACAACTTTTAGAGGATCCCTTGTTTGTAGCCGTTGGATCAAATTTCAATAGTCCAGATCATTTGATGAATAGGCTCAATTCCTTTAGGTTCAGAGAGGATCTGATTCCCATAATCATTACTATGATGCACAGAAAAGAAACCAAAACGGTGCCAAGGCCGAGGTTCACTTTTCCCTTATGATAAAGCCATAATCATTACCACGATGATGAAGTCATGGACTGTCTCAACATAATGTTTGAGGATAGTCTTGATTTGGAGGAAAGATTTGAACATAATATCCATCTGGTCGAGAGATTGATTACAGACAACAAACCATCTCAAACAGTGGTTAAGAAGGTTCTCGGATCAGCATGGAACAAAATGGGGTTGGTCAGGGTTCTAAGGGCAAAGGCTAATGTGTATGCCATAACTGCTGGTGAGGAAGCAGTGGTAAGGAAAATACTTAAAGGAAACCTATGGTTCATCAGAGATTACACTCTCTATAAAATTGTGGCCATCATACCACTCACTTGATGATATTAAGGTGGATATGGCAATTTTTTGGATCCAAGCACACATGATACCAAGAATTTTTGCACTATGAAGAATGCCTGAAGTTTGGGTGCAAAGATTGGTGTTGTTCTGGAGGTGGAGAATTCTATGGAAACTGGGTTCCGTGGCTTTTTGAGAATGAGGGTAGATTTTGATGCAAAAAAAAAAAAAAAAAAAAACCCCTCTTTACTAGCTTTCTTGTTCCATGTCCAAGGTTGGGTTCTTACATGATTAGATTGAAATACGAGGGGCTCAGGATCTTTTTTTGAAAATGTGGGAGGCTTGGCCACTTTAGTGGTTGCTCTCAGCCTGCACCTCCATTGCCATCGGGTGAAAAAAGATACGGTGAATCTATCAGGGTTGAAACCTCCTCAGGGTAAGCTCTTATCTCTTTCCACCACAGCGAGCTTATTTGGCGACCAAAGCGAATGAGAGCCGCTGGCGACTGGGAGAGTAGAGACATCGGTTTCTACGGCCTGCCGACTATGGAGGCGGATATTCTGGCGAATACATTTTTAGCAAGAATGAAGGACAAAGAGTCTGCCAAGTTCCCTGCCACATGGCCTTAATCCTTTAGGAAAACACAGTTGCAGGATCTGTCTCCCATGACCATCTTGTCAGGACAGCTCACGGTATAGAAATTGCATAGCCACACAATTTGAGACACGTCCTAATTTGGGCCACATGTGGCACCCGAATACCTAAGAGACCCAGTTTACAAAGGATTGTTTGCCCTCCCACTTTCGGTGTCCTTCCGTGCCTTTTTGTTTTGTGTGATCACAGTTAAACCACGTCAACATTTTATATTATTATTTTTATAGAAATAATAAGACAAAAATGAATAGTAATATAAAATATGGAAGTAACTTAACCGTGATCACACAAATAGAAGGGCACGGAAGGACATCAGAAGTGAAAGGATAGACAATCCATGTCCGTTTACAAATGTCACACTTACTATAGTTGTTAATATGCTGGCTTTGGAGAAAGATTGGTGTGACCCAAACCGATTTCTTCCTTGGGCTTTCTGTAACTCTAGTGGGCTACTCCAAGCTATTGAGGAGGTGCAGCCAGGCCGAAAAAAATCACACTTATGGACTGCTTTCCATGTCAAATAAACATGAGCGAGGTTGATGTGGCTAATCTAAAAACTACGGCCCAACTGACTTATTAACTAAATGGTTAGAATGAGGGCTTGGATGCGAACTTCACCGAAGCCCTCTGCCACATGGTCAACCATACCCGGAGATCTCTCACTTCCTAAATGACCAGGAATGCATCACCAAATTGACTGATGTCACCACAACAATCATTCGATATGCTGTAAATCTCAATAGAAGTCTACCAACCACGAATTGCAGTCATTGTCAGCATCAAATGACCAATCTACTCCTACTCTAGCTCAACGATATAATTGACGGTGCTCTTCACCAGCTGCTTATAAATAGAATTAGGGGCGTGTTTACGAAAGAGAATGGGACGTGGGGAATGGGAATTGCACACAATTCGAGGAATTCAAGTGTTTACTACCACTAGAAGAATGAAAATCAGGGGAAAAATGGAATGGGACCCAGCTCATTTCTGAAATCAAACTCCGATTTTACTCGAAGTCAGATTCTCTAATAATACTTGGTATTTGGATTCCTTGAAGGGGAGTCCTCCAGGAATCAAAGTTTTGTTCCAAAATTACCCTAATTTATTTTCTTAATTTCAAAACAACCTTACAAACTTCATCACCAAATCCAACAGAGATACCCATATCGCTCTATTCTCCAGTCTCACCAATTTTCCAAGGAAGAGCGTCGGCTTCGACCACACCTGAACCCCAGTTCTCCTCGTCGTTTACAGAATTTAAGAATGAGAGAGACAGATGAGGATGCATGTGAATCTGCGAATTCGGGAGTGGTGTGATGGTTGTGGGGGCTAGGGAAGAAGAGGATATGGATGGAAGGGAGGAGGAGTGGAGGACCTATGAATATGGGTGGTCGTGGGAAGGGTGTCGGGGTTGGGGAAAGATAGGATTGAAGAAAGGGAGGAGATGAGGATGCTGGGACATCGGGAGGAAGGGGATGAGGTGCTGGTTTTTTTTATTTTTTATTTATATAAATAGTACCTTAAGAAGAGCTTCTTCGATTATTTTATGAATTAATATGATATGAAATATATATCAATTCCAATAAATTTATATGAAAATAAATTATTTATGTAAGGGTAATATAGTAATCAACCTAGTTTTCATTCCGATTCAACTGAATAAGTAAACAACTTATATGGACTCAACATCATTCCTGCTCCAATTCCAAACAGTTTTCTTAAACAACTTTAATAGGAATCTGATTATGATTCCACCTCATTTCAATTCCTCCTCAATCCAATTCCTCCTTGATCTAATTCCTCTCAATCTGATTACGGATTAGTAAACACGCCCTAGATGTCTTCAAGCTGAAGACCTTTGTCAAATTAAATCTCTTCGTTTAACCTTAAGTGATTCTTCAATCAACCAAACTTCCCTTCAATACAAACAAATTGCTCAGCAAAATCCTTTAGCTATTCAACTACAATCCAACGCCTTCATTTTAAGCATATACTGCCTATGATGTCTGAGATCTAAATTTTTTATGGCTCTGCCACCCTATGGTATGGTTTGGTTGATGTGCAATTCTAACCACCACGATCATGTCTTTGGGCAATGTTTCCTACTCAGTCCAGTCTAGTCTAATATCCTAACTTTGGTGGACTCCTCTAACAACATCATATCCTACATGGCCTGAATCTGGCTAGAGTTTATTGCTTTCTTTACATTTTTAAGTCTATTTACTTTTCAAGCTATGTAGATTGGCTAATCAACCCAGAATCACTTTTGTAAAGTTTGTAATCTCGATTACATCATAAAATGATTACATTCAGTTTCTTGCTTTCATTTATGTTTCTATTTTCGTTTTCAATTCGATATGAGTTAATCAAGACTAAGGTAGAAGAAGTCTTATAACTTTGTGAAAATTGTACTAAAAATAATGTGGTCAAACAACTCTATTCAAATTTCTCTTGATAGGGAACTGGTGAAGCTAGACATTTTCTCTCTTCTTTGAGTTTAGAGTCTACCCAAAATAAACTTGGATAAAAGATATGCATCCTGCTTTTTACTTTCCCTCATCACCATTATGCATGTAATTTCAACCTCTAGTACTTCTTACATATTATCCAGAATTTGCTATATATATTCTTACCTTTTAGCAAGCATACGTGCGTACCTATAACTTGGTCCACATACAAAAATATTGAAACGTAATTCCAAACACTTTCTTTTTCATGCGATTGTGAGGTCGACTAAAACAATTTTGAAACGAAACATGTATACGTTAGGCTTGTCAGCTGAGCCAAGAATGTCTTTCCCTTTCTGACGAGGTTGATTAAATGAGCTCACTTTTATGGTGAAGAGAACCAGAAAGTTAGGTGGTCCAATTTTTCTTGACATTAATGAGTTGCTTGCTTTCATCTTGGAATCATAGCTTACTTTTGAGTATTTGACGTGCATGTTTATCTATGTTAAGCATCAAAACACAATGCATGCATCCTATGAATCACGAGACAAAAACTTAGATGCTTTATTTTCTAGACCAAATGCTCTGTGATTCAGTTCAAGACATTAGTAATCAATTTCTATATACTGAATTAATGTAATATTCAAATTTAAATTTTATTATCAGTTACTGATGTATAATAAATTTAAGACATTAAGAAAAGCGTTGATGAGTTTTTTAGAGTGTCAGTGCATAATTGACAGCATGTTATTGTGAGTTAGTAAGGATCCTTTTTTTTTTTTAATTTTAATTTTATTGTTTTGAGAAATGGTACAATGAATTGGGGTCGATAAAATTTTGCCATACGAAAATTAGACGGAATTACTATCCTCTAACAGTAGGTCTTCGATCATGTTGGGAGGTTTCTCGAACCACGTAGTATACGGATCATTTCCGACCTCGCCAATCTCTGTGCCACATTTTTCTGCTTCCCATTGAGCATGATTTAATTGAACATGAGGAAATAAGTGCATAAAATGTTTTGCATCATTCAGCCATGGAGGAATCGTCATCATGCTGCTGTAGTGCAGCAAGAACCATGGTGGAATCTCCTCCAACACAACCGCATCAATATTCTCGTAGCAAAATAAAGGCTCTCCTTTCTGCCATAGCTTCGGCGTGGAACGGAGAGGCAATTAAGTCCTATTTGATAACTAGTAGCAACCGCAACAAACTGCCCATTCTCATCCCTCACGATCACCCCAAAGCTTCCCAAGCCAGAATTCTTCTCCCATGAGCCATCAAAATTACACTTAACTCAACCCAAATCCAGCTTCCGCCATTTCTGCATAACTAGAGTATGTTTTTGTTTCATTCCATATTATATGTGCAATTTCTATCATGTTATACTACTGTATGTGCATATATTCAATGAACATTGAATGAGATAAAATTATTAATTGACGTGACGTTAAAACATTACTTATCGCATCTTGTTGAATTAAAATTTGATAAAATTGCACAACTAGACTTAATCAAATTAGTTAGAGAAGTGTTTTTCCTCTCTACACCCAAATTCGAACAACTAAAACAAAATGTAATAAGATGATCATTAGGGAACTTTTGATTTAGACAGAGTCAATGAAATGAAATGTAAACCGGCATTCATACTTTCTTTAAAAAAAAAAAAAAAAAAAAAAAAAAATTATTTGACCTAATAAAAAATAATGATTTAGATTTTATAAGTTTTTTTTTTTTTTTCAAATAGAAATAAAAATTTAGAATTCTATTTATTTCGGTTCAAACTCTTAAGATACGCCCAACCTCTACTTTTGAATAAGAACTGTAACCGCTAAGAGCACAAGTACGTATTAGAATATAACATGAACTTCTACCTCTAGTGGTAGATTTCACTTACACGGCCAAAACACCACAAAAATTGAATCTTACCTTTCTTCTCCCCTAAGTACAAAATTAATAACAAACACTATTTCAAAGTGTCCAAATATGAATTCTATTTACACTTAGGTATGGAATAAACAGGATTAATACCGTTTTATTTTCTTAATACTAGTAATTAGAATCCAAAAATAAGATTTGGATATTAAGATGTTGACTAATTAAGAGTAGAAAAGCAAAAAATGAGGTGAGGTGTGGTGAAAGGTGAAAGACGAGGGGAATATGCCAGGTAGAAAAAAGATTCCTCAGGACATGTCTGTGAAAATTTAAAGGGTTGTTTGCAAATAAATACGGACACAATCCCCCTTCCCTTCCCCCATTCCCATACTTCACTCCTCTCTTTCCCCTTATCTCTCTTTCTGTTGCCTGAAGATATATACATTTGGTTAAAAAGCCATTTCTACCCTTTGACCTTATAAACTTGATCCTTGTGTTTCATTTCCATAACTATTTCTTCATCACTACTAACCCACTCACTCTCACTTGATCTGTTTTTTCATCACTACTAGCTGCATGAACACGCATATACGGGTTCTCCTCATACTGTACTTCTGCATGATTTCGTGCCTCGCTTTTTAAGATTGCTTCTCCTTCGTGTACGGCTTCAGATACAAGGTTTGTGTTTTCACTCTTATGGTATGGTTTGGCTTTGTTCATTTGTCTTGTTTGTGTTCTTGCATCTTCATTTGCCTGCTTATGTAATGTAATGGAACGGATCTGAAATCACATTTGTTCCATATTTGGAATGGTATTGAATCGATGACAAATTCTCTCTAATATGTTTTTTTACAAGACATATTCTATTCCTCATTTACCGAAAGAGAATTCAAACTCAAATGTAAGCTGTTGCTTGGCTCACGAACCTAACTCATGTCTACAATTCTCTTAACATTGACCAAGATCATGGGTTACCGAAATTCTCAAACATTTTCCCCTCATCTTTCAGAGGCTTTCATCTTCTTTTTTTTTTCTTTCCTAAAAGGTAATAAATCGTAACATATTGCAGAGATTGATCTGATGAACAAATATTGATTCTTTTTTTTTTTTTTTTTCTAAACCTCTTTTGCCAAGTATTATTAACCCCCCCCCCAGCTTTTAATTATTATTTGAACACCAACATCGTTAAAAACCCTAATATAAAAATTGGAAACAAGGTGACATATTTGTTGATTTGGGCTCGTGAAAAACAGTTGGTTCAATTCAATATAATTTTAGTTGGTTGGATGGTGATTTGGGTATGCCGTGGAACTTTATTACAAGAATATTCCTGGATGTTCTTTCCTGTTTCTTCTATTCCTATCCTTCACGTTTGTTCTAAAAGAAAGAAGATCAAAAAGGGCAAAAGTTTGACTGAGTGACAGTTTTTCAAGCTGTTTTTGATTCATGGAAATGAAAAAAATGTAAATGAAAAATCATACAATATATACTATGCTAAAAAACCACAATTCTTTCATATGTTTTCTGCTTCAAAGTCTTAAATCTAAATGTTCTGTTGCCGGTGGGGTTAACAAAAACCTGAATCGAGGTTAAAATTTTGGATCCGCCATTTACTTTTATTTATTTTTTAAGAATACAACATAGTAATCCTTCTTCTTTTTCCCTAATGTGAATAGGGTTTTGCAAACAATATATTTAAATCCGTTTATTTTTGTCAATTTAGGGATCTGGATACAACTAGTTGTAGTTGCAGACGCAGCAGTGTAATTTGTGTCACATAGTTGATTGAATCACACTCTAATTTTCCTTCTTTTTTTGAATCAAAATTTTATGGTTTTGTGCAGTTAAAGGGAATACAACAACTTGAAAGAAGGGCTAAACTAATAGTGATGGGCAAGGATCAATTGGAGGTGCTGAATGCACTTGATGTGGCCAAAACACAATGGTACCATTTCACAGCAATTGTGATTGCAGGCATGGGATTTTTCACTGATGCATATGATCTCTTCTGCATTTCCCTTGTCACAAAATTGCTCGGCCGCATTTATTACCAGAAACATGGAGCCGCAGAGCCAGGCAGTTTGCCTCATAATGTCTCGGCCGCTGTCAATGGTGTTGCCTTCTGTGGCACCCTAACTGGCCAGCTCTTCTTTGGCTGGCTTGGTGACAAATTGGGCAGAAAACGAGTCTATGGCATGGTCCTTATGGTCATGGTCATTTGCTCTGTTGCCTCCGGCCTCTCATTTGGTAGAGAGCCCAAGGCAGTGATTTCAACACTCTGTTTTTTCAGGTTCTGGTTAGGCCTTGGCATTGGTGGTGACTACCCTCTTTCTGCCACTATCATGTCTGAGTACGCAAATAAAAAGACTCGTGGAGCCTTCATTGCTGCGGTGTTTGCTATGCAGGGTTTTGGGATTTTGGCTGGTGGAACGGTTGCAATTATTGTGTCTGCAGCTTTTAAGGCACGATTTCCTGCACCATCTTACGAAGTTGATCCAGCTGCTTCTATTTTCCCTGAAGCCGATTATGTTTGGCGCATTATTTTGATGTTTGGTGCTATCCCAGCTCTGATGACTTATTACTGGCGTGCAAAAATGCCTGAGACTGCTCGGTACACGGCCTTGGTGGCCAAGAATGCCAAGCAGGCTGCTGCTGATATGTCAAAAGTTTTGCAGGTCGAAGTAGAAGAAGAACAAGAGAACATTGAGCAAGGAGGGAATGATTTTGGTCTTTTCTCAAAGGAATTTCTTCGGCGTCATGGTGTTCACTTGCTCGGAACTACCAGCACATGGTTCTTGCTTGACATTGCCTTCTACAGCCAGAATCTATTTCAAAAGGATATCTTCAGTGCCATTGGTTGGATTCCAAAGGCAAAGACCATGAGTGCACTCGAAGAAGTCTTCAGAATCGCCAGAGCACAAACCCTTATCGCGCTTTGCAGCACCGTCCAGGGTACTGGTTCACCGTGGCATTCATCGACAGGATTGGACGGTTCTCAATTCAAATAATGGGGTTTTTCTTCATGACTGTTTTCATGTTTGCATTAGCCATTCCTTATCAACACTGGACACTAAAAGAAAACCGAGTAGGTTTTGTTGTGATGTACTCGTTGACCTTCTTCTTCGCCAATTTCGGTCCAAATGCCACGACATTTGTGGTGCCTGCAGAGATTTTCCCAGCAAGGTTAAGGTCCACATGTCACGGTATATCAGCTGCGTGGGGGAAGGCTGGGGCAATGGTTGGCGCTTTCGGATTTCAGTACGCAGAAAAGGGGATTGGGGTGAGGAACTCCCTTATAATTTTGGGTGTGGTCAACTTGCTAGGGCTGTTATTTACCTTCTTGGTGCCTGAATCAAAGGGAAAATCACTGGAGGATTTATCTGGTGAAGGAGAGCAAGAAAATGCAACTGATGCGGTTTAAATAGGCTTCTTAATCGTATTTCTATAGCATTATCGGGTAGACTTTTTCTACTTTTCATGGTGATTTGGTTTGATCATGTTGCTTAATCTTCATAAGCAGTTTAATTAGGCTTCTTCTAAATCGCATTTCTATTGCACTATCCAGTAGACGTTTTCGAATTTTCATGGTGATTTTGTTTGATCATGTTGCTTAATCTTCATGCTTTTGTGCCGGTTTAGTCTTTTGTTGTAGGGCAATGTTGGTTTTGTGTTCTTCATTTGCAATTGAAAGTTAAAAGAAAAAAAAAAAAAAACCTATTCTGTGATGGTTTCTTTGATGCTGTTCTGTCATCTTATGCCCCCTCATTTAGCATCATCCATTTTCTAGTCAAATAATAATCACATCAGAGCACTTTTCTCTGATCAAATTTATGCATATCATTACTTCTATGTAATTTCATCACAGAAACTATTAAATTCATGCATTATATTACTAATTTACCTGACAGGATGATTAGCAAAATTAAGAGTTTTTGCACATCCAAGGCATTGAGGATTTGGAACTTACTGTATTAGTAATTTCAGGTAATTCTATGATATTATTTGGTAAAAAGAAAATGAACTCCTTTCATTAGTTTAGTCCCCTTAGCTAGAGCATGGATATCAAATGGCCAGCCAGATACGTGTCATTGATCATCGTCCAAATTAACACCAAGCAAGAGTGAGTGCCATCGAGCGGTCACCACGGTTGAAATCAAGCGATCATAGCGGTCGACATTAAGAAATCATAGCAATCATGCGATCAATATATGTTCAGACTAAAGAAAGTTGAGATTCCACCATAAAATCAATTGACAATATGGGTAGTAGTCCAACTTACTTATAAGTCAATGCAAGGTCTCTCCTCTCATTAATGTGAGATTCATTCTCAACACGCCCCCTCACGTGTGACGAATTTTCAAATCTAACACAAACAAGGTGACGTGCATTGCGTGTGGCAGTTGGGCTTCACACGTAAGACAACCTGCTTTGATACCATGAAGAAAGTTGAGGTTCCGCTATAAAATCAATTGACAATACGATGAGTAGTTCAATTTTCTTGAAAAATTCATTGAAGTTCCATGTGAGATTGGGGAATGGGGAGTGAAATCATAAATTCAAAGTCAATTAAAAGCCTTAAATAGTTTTTCTTGAAAAGGGATCCTCTTCGGATTCCTTCCACCTAATTCTTCTCGTCAAACAATCTGGGCCCTTGAAACTTAATCCAACAACTAAAATTATTATCTTTTAAAGTGGGTCTGTATTTTTAACCGTTTGATCAAATTTCAAAAGCCCATATTGTTTGATGAGAATGAGTAGGTGGAAGGGATATGGAAAGGATCCCTTTCCGTTTTCCTTAACCCTTTAACAAACCAACCAACCATTGCACTAACATTCTACTTATGTTAATTGTTGCTTTCATGGGGATGAGATCATAAATTCAAAGTCGATTAAAAGCCTTAAATTCCTACATTTATATTTGTGTTTTAATTTAATGCACAAGACAACTCTAAGCTCCTTAAGTGGATAAAAACCAGGGTGCTAAAGCTTGCACCAAATGATAAAGACATTTATGAACAAATACGTGATAAAGACATAAATGCTGTGGATTATAAAATTTTGACGACCAATTTCAACAACGGAAATGATAAACATACATCATTTAATAGTAAGGGATTAAAACTAAATTTTAGCCTTGTATTTTTTGTTATTCATGTATCTTTGCATAATTCGGATTCATGATTCTCCACTAAAATGACCAAAATAAAACAACTCAGTACTATGATATGGTGGTATTTCTCTTCATTAGGAAGTGAGAGGTTTTAGGTTCGAATCTAATGGATGGCAAATTCGATACCAAATTAGGCTACCCACTATATGGTTTAGCCAAACTCTCCCTCCCCTTAATGTAAAAATATCCAAAATAATAGCAAAGACTGTTGAAATATTTTCTACAGAAAATTAAGGAGGTTTACTAAAATTATATAAACAAGTGCACTCGACATGATGATTCAGAGCCAGTCATTTGATTTTGTTTTCAAATTTTTATTTTTATTTTTACTTTTTTTTTTGTTTTTTTTTATAAACGATAGATTTTGTTACATTAGATGTTAGATTAGCAATCGACGAGATTTAAATCTACTCCGTCATACGAAAGCTCAACTCATTTCCACCACTATAGTAAAAACCTACTTGCATACAAATACACACACACACACACACTATTATACTATACAACAATTATATTATTTATTATTCAGGTCGAATTTGGGTATGGATACAGATCAAAGACCCTATAACTATGTCCAAAACTACAACGGAATAATATTAACAGTTTTTTTCTTATCCAAAATATACCCAAACTATACCCAAGTTTGTTCCATTCGGACGATTATCTACGGTTATCGAGTTTAATGGTTAGAACTGTTTTCCCTACATGGGACTCGAACCTATAACTTTAAGGGCGTGTTTGTTTGCCTTCCTTAGCCTTCAATGGATTGGACTAGACTAACATCTAGTCTAATTCTATGTTTGTTAGCAGTAAGGATTAGCATTAGTGGGACTAGGAGGGACTCTCGTTCACTAAAGCCTTCACTAAAAGGCCTTAGCTAGGCCTGGCAATTCCTGACACGACCTGATAACCCGATACGACACGACATGAAATTAACAGGTGTTTGGGTCGATATGATAACGAATCGGGTCGTTATCGGGTAATCCAATAAGCACATGTTAAGATAACGGGTTGGTTCGGGTATACACGTAGGTAACACAATATACGATAAGCAAAATATTAATTTTATAATTTTATAACCCTAAAAAAATACTATAATAATTATATATATTAATTTAACAATTTTATACCCCTAAAAACTATAATTATATATATATATATATACATATATTAAATTAAATATTAAAAATTGGTGACCATTGGATCGGCTTAAATATACATATCATTCAATTTCTTAAGTGTTATACGTATATGTTTGGGCCCAAAATAATATTGTTGGGCCGAGCATAGGGTTGTGCTCGATCCAAAGCTATGTCAACTACTATGGGCTGCTTGATAGATTCCGAGCCAGATAGCAGGGTCGGTCGAACCCGATCCTAAGAAGGAGTAACCCAGATAAACAAAAAGGGTCAAGGAAGTCCTGGTGCAACCAGGATTCCCGGCCAGCAAAGAATAAAGCCTCGGAAGAGGGGAAAATTTAAAGTCCTAATAGGAGTAGGTTTGTTCGAGGTAAAGTTGGAACGGAACAAGGACTCCCAATCCAGTTAGGGGCGCGATTCAGTCTCAAGGAATGGGGGCTATAAATACAAGAAATCATGCAACAAAAAAGGGACCATGAATTCAACATACAATTGCCCTGCGCAAAGCTTCTCAAACATCTTGAGATTTTTTCTTTTCTTTGTCCGCCAACACATCTTCAGTTTGGATAAACAGCACTGTGGAGGCACCCGGCGAACACCTTCAGTTTAGATAAACAGCATTGTTGCCGTAGAATCAGCCGACCGAGAAGCACCTTCAGTTTGGATAAACAGCACTGCGTCGAGACCGACTGGTTACCTATCCAAGTCTCGGGCAAGAAGGGTTTTCGAATCCTTGTTGGCAGAGGTCACCTTGTTAGCCCTCTTGGCGTAGTAAGGTATTATGATTTCGTTATTTGGCGTATTGGACGACAAGTGATTTTATGATTGGATATTCACAAGTGAGTTTCAGAGTTCAGCATTCTGACGGTCGAACTACGTTCACCATCAAGACATACATCATCTTTGAGTACTTGTATCCGTATAGTCTGTTGTCGATTCGACGTGCTTATACTCTTACGAATATAATCACAGTGACCGAATCGGGTGCCGACGATTTATGAACTTCGCAGAACTAGCAACCTTGTCTTCAGGCTCTAGAACCCAAGGACCGAGAGTGTTTCTTCCTCGGTCGCAGTCACAAGATAAAGAAGTCAACAACGCGCTCAACGCGACATCAACGAATTTTACTCCTCGACAGAGCTCGGCCGACTAGTTGGCATGCCCCGCGTTCAACCGAAGGACGTAGTTAACTTATTAGTTACTCGGCCTGCGCACCACGTAGGTTTTTATAATTTATAAGGTCAACAGTATAAAATAAATAAATTTAAATCTACTTAATAAATATATATATATATATATATATACCATTGAACTTGATGGGATACGAATTCTACGAAATTAATTTCAACGATCCAACCGTCGAACTTGTTTGTATGTGTTTCGGGATCGCATCAGCAAAAAATCGCAAAAAACAAATGTTCAAAGATAAAGTAATGAGACAAAAAATTTCGACTGTTATCAACAAAAAATCACGATTTAACGGTTATTTTAACACCAATTTTGATGATTTTTTACAGCTACACTCCTTGACCCTATATGAATACAATGAATAACTCGATTTTCAATTTAAAATATTTACACTAGTGGATATCACAAAATCTTATGTTATACTTAATGAAAGTATGAATAAACTCTTAAGTTTTAGTGAATCTATTGTTTTGATGGGATACGGATATTACGAAACTATTTTCAACGATCCAACTGTCAAACATGTTTGTATATACTTCAAAATCATATACGCCAAAAAATGCAAAAAACAAACATTCAGAGATCAAGTAGCGGGACAAAACTTTTCGACGGTTGTAAACAAAAAATCATGATTTAATAGTAACTCCGATTTTGATGATTTTTTATGGATATGAATACAATGAATGAATTCGATCTTCAATTTAAAATATTTACTCTAGTGGATACCACAAAATCTTGTATTATACTTAATGAAAGGATAAATAAACTCTAAGTGTTAGTGAATGTATCGTTTTGATGTGATATGCATTCTACGAAACTAATTTCAACAATCCAACCATCAAACTTGTTTATATATGCTTCAAGATTGCATACGCCAAAAATCGCAAAAAACAAACATTCAGAGATCATGTAACGGAACAAAATTTTTCGATGGTTATCAACGAAAAATCACAATTTAACGGTTGTTTTAACTTCGATTTTGATGATTTTTTACATCTACACTCCTTGACCTTATACAAATACAATGAATGAACTTGATCTTCAATTTAAAATATTTACACTAGTTGATACCACAAAATCTTATGTTATACATAATAAAAGTATAAATAAACTCTTATATGTTAGTGAGTCTATTGTTTTGATCGGATACGCATTCTACGAAACTAGTTTCAACGATCCAACCGTCAAACATGTTTTTATATACTTTGATATCACATACATCAAAAATTGCAAAAAACAAACATTCAGACATCAAGTAACAAGACAAAATTTTTCGACTGTTATCAATGAAAAATCACGATTTAACGGTTATTTTAACTTCGATTTTGATGATTTTTTACAGCTACACTCCTTGATCCTATATGAATACAATGAATGAACTCGAACTTCAATTTAAAATATTTACACTAGAGGATACCACAAAATCTTATGTTATACTTAATGAAAGTATGAATAAACTTTTAAGTGTTAGTGAATCTATCGTTTTGATGGAATACGCATTCTACGAAACTAATTTCAACGATGCAACTGTCAAACTTGTTTGTATATACTTCAAAATCGCATATGGTAAAAATCGCAAAAAAAAAACATTTAGAGATCAAGTAACGGGACAAAATTTTTCAACGGTTATCAACGAAAAATCACGATTTAACTGTTATTTTAACTCCAATTTTGATGATTTTTTACAGCTACACTCCTTGACCCTATATAAATACAATGAATGAACTCGATCTTCAATTTAAAATATTTACACCAGTGGATACCACAAAATCTTATGTTATACTTAATGAAAGTCTGAATAAACTCTTAAGTGTTAGTGAATCTATTGTTTTGATGGGATACGCATTCTAAGAAATTAGTTTCAACGATCCAACTGTCAAACATATTTGCAAATACTTCGAGATCACATACGTCAAAAATTGCAAAAAATAAGCATTTAGAGATCAAGTAACGGGACAAAACTTTTCGGCGATTATCAACGAAAAATCACTATTTAACGGTTATTTTAACTCCAATTTTGATGATTTTTTTATAGCTACAGTCCTTGACCCTATATGAATACAATGAATGCATTCGATCTTCAATATAAAATATTTACACTAGTGGATACTACAAAATCTTATGTCATGACGATCGATGAAAATTGAGGATTTTGTAAAAGGAATAACATGGAAGCTTTGAGTTCCATTGGCAAGGTTTAAACTTTTGAGAAAGGCTTCACAACCTTGAAAATGAAAACTCTTTCATTTTGCATATCCTTGCACATTTAATATTTTGTAATATACTAGTAGTGTATGAATGTTTGTTTCTTAGGCTCTTATTTTCGAGTATAGATGTAGTATTTAAACGACAAATGTTTTTTAATGTTTTGAAGTAATATTTATGTGGCAATGTGTGATATGTGCAAATTTAAGGAAAAAAAAATATTTTTCTTAAATGGTCATAATGGGTTGGGTCACTTTACCCGCCCCACTTGTTAAGGACCTGTTAAGATAACGGGTCTAGCACAATACTACCCGTTAAGATAATAAGTGTTACACAAAAACGATACAAACAAGACAAACACGATCCATTTGCCAGGCCTAGTCTTAACGATTTTGTTTATGTCATCTTTAGTTTTTGGTTTTTTTTTTTTTTTTTTTTTTGGTTTTTGTTTTTTTTTTTTATGCACATTAATATTTTACATTAAGAGTGAGGGAGTTGACTAAGCCATCATAAATTAGTATTGAACTTGTCATTAATGGAACTAAAGATGGCAACGTTTCAGTTTGGGAATGAAAATTCTATATTCATTCCTATAACCACGGAAATTAATCATATTCATAATTGCAAATTAACCATTAGGGATTATCCTTAACCATACTCATTGGGACGATAGATTTTGTTAAATTAGATGTTAGATTAGCCATCGACGAGATTTGAACTCACGCTGTGATGCGAATGCTCAACTCCTTTCCACCACTATGATAAAGGCCCACTTGCATACATATATATATATATATATATGTATATATACACACACACTATTATACTATACAACAATTATATTATTTATATTCGGGGTCGGATTCTGGTATGGATACGGATCAAGGACCCCATAACTATGTCCAAAACCACAAGAAGATAATATTAACATTTTTTTCTTATCCAAAATATACCCAACTTAACCCAAGTTTGTTCCATTTGGACGATTATTTACGGTTATCAAGTTTAATGGTTAGAACCATTATCCCTACATGGGACTCTAACCTATAACTTTAAGGGCGTGTATTGTTTGCCCTCCTTAGCCCTCATTGGATTGGAGTAGACTAACATCTAGTCTAATTCTATGTTTGTTAGTAGCAGGGATTAGCATGTTTGTTAGCAGCAGAGATTAGCATTAGTGGGACTAGGAGGGACTCGCGTTCACTAAAGCCTTCACTAGTGAACTCTTCAAAAACAGCCGGACTGCTAAGACCAGCTTCATTCGCCCCTCTAATCCTCTGCGAGCTTCATCGATCTCGCTCTTTCTTCTTTCAGACCCATGGATCTCATCCCTTGCAAATCAATAGCAGCAGCAATAGCATATCGATGACTACATCATCAAATCAATCTCATCCTTCTGTGGAGGGGATGCTGAGGATTGATGGGTTGTTTTAGAGGAATCGATCGACGGCGGCGACTCAGGCTTCTCTCTTGCTGTAATCCAGCCTCTCTTCCTCTCACAGGTAACGACTCAAGGTACTCTCTTCCTCCTCTTCTTTTCCTGATTCAAAACAATTTCAAAGTTCCAAATTGCGGGTTGAGAATCTGCAGCAATTTGCGGGCTGAGAAAGTTGAATTATTCGCAGTCCCGTTACTATGAAGTTTTAATATTTCAAAGTTTCAATTTGCTGCAGATTTAGTGGAGATTTCTCTCCTAATTAGTGGATACTAAATCTATTGGATATTAAATTGAATTATTGTTCCTTTTTGTCTGCAGCTTCTCGAAGTAGTAGAGAAAAAAAATGGAGTTTTAACTTTGGAATTATCAGTTTGGTATTTGAAGTCTGGTGGGATTAGTCTGAAGAAAAAAATGGTGCAAGAATCTTTCAGTGGGAATAGTCTGTGTGTTTTTTTGTTATTCATGGTGTTTGCTCCATTAATTGGGTATTTTGTGTTTAGAGATTTTGGATTAAACAATTGGTTAAACTTGCAAGTTTATGTACAAGCAAAGTAATTGATTTTTCATTTATCCTCACTTTTTTTATTATGTTGACTCAAAAGCAGTAGCTTCAGAAGCAAAAACTAATAATAAAAATAAAATTACATTTTTTGTCTTTTGTTAATTATTATGTTTTTTAGACAGACATTGCATCAAATGTTTTATTATATTAGTCAAAGTTAGTCTATTCTAAGTCAGTTTAGTTTAGTCCTTAAAGTTAGTTTAATCCGATATAATCCGATGGAACAACCGCATCCTAATAGTAATAATAATGGTTATCCTAAAAATTAGAAGGAAAAAAAAAAACTAAAAATGTCATAATATTATCTTGTCATTTCTTTACATGTGCTCTACCATATGCTAGTGTATGTTACTCATCTTACCACCTCGTAAAAAAGTTGCCCTTGAAGTATTTTTAATTCTGGTGTTCTTGCGCCCAAAAACGTAACCATCTATTTTACCTTAGTCAAAACCAATAGTACAAGGTACATACAAATGTACTAAAGCATCCGAAGATAACTTATCACAGATGAATATTTTGCAGTAGCCAAAGTACAGTTCACTCTGATTATAACTACGGATGGAGTACGGAGATTAAAGGGTAGTATGGTTACCCCACCACCTTCACAAAGAATGGGAAATGGGAATGGTTGGTGGCCCATCTGTTTAGCACCACGCAATCATTATGCATGCATAAGCTAGGAGCGAGGGGGGGAACATCTTTTTGGAAAGGGATCATTTCCAGATCTCTTTCACTTAATTCATCATGTTTGGGGATTCGGTCTATTGAATTTGATCCAATAACTAAAGTTATTATAACTTTTAAAGTGGACCCCTGTTTGTAGCCGTTGGATCAAATTTCAATAGTCCAGATCCTTTGACTTGGTGAATTAAGAGGAAGGATCCGGAGAGGATCCCTTTCCCATCCTTTTTATGTCAACTTCATCCACGTAATCGATTTTGTACTGCTCATGTGATTTGTTTGTGTCGCTTATGTGGTTTATGTACCTTCATTGTCGATGACTTTATGTCAGGGTACCAGTGTTAGAATTGTCGCGTCTATCGTCTTTGTGACAGTTTTACACGGGACTCCTGTTTGTGTTGGTCTATTGTGGTAACCGTATAAGGTTTAAAATCTTTGCATCCTGTGCGAACTATTTACAAATCAAGAAATTGATCGCTGAAAAAATTGTACTCATCTGGCACCTCTTGTATTTGATTGTTCTTAATAATGAAACACTCTTATCGCTTCTATGAAAAATAAAAAATAAAAAACTTCATCCACGTAATCAAATGGAGGAACGGAAGCTAGCTAGTTAGGGATAGTAACATACGTACAACGCATTTACCATCATGTGGCATTCTAAACTCAGGATTAATAATGTTATGTGCAAGTTTTTATCAATATTATAATACATTATTGGATCAAACATTATGGTAACAATAAACTCATTTTACCTAAGTTATTTGGCTACCATTCTATCAACTATCAAGCTGCTTAAAATGGAGTCCAAATAAGGACACATTTTGGAGGGATGACTCAAACACAAAAATTTTTAGTCAAAAGTAATTGTTCTTAACTACTTAACTTTACGGGGACCTTCATTCTTCACACTGAAAGAGTTTCTTGTTAGAAAAAAGGAACATTATCCAGATTGAACGTGGTTTCTACTTGCACGCAACAGCTATATTAGCTATAGTAGTATAGCAAATCCATTGATCGAAAAATTACTGTTGTATGTCACTTCAAATTGTTTTTAAGAGTAAAGACTTTCCCTTTTAATTGGGATAGAGAGACATATTACTCATATCTTACCTTATCTGTTAAATAATTCTAGCTTCTAATCTTGTAAGTTGGAACCCAACAAGTACACAAAAAAGGTTTTACGTATATACTATCATATTTTGGCCAAATGAATTTGAACTTTGGGTGTACTGCTCTGATCAATTTTTTAAATTTGAGGACATCTTATTTCGATGAGTGATACGGTCGAAAACATTTAAGTTTCAAGTTCTCTTTCAATGATTATTCATTCTAAAATTGACTAAATCGACAATTGCTTACATGTTTAACTGCTTGCATTTTCATTGTAACTTTACTAATGAACCATCATTTTTTTTGTTCATTTTAGATGATCATACACTTTTAAATTTGGATGGATTTTTTGCTAGAGTAACCTTTAATCTAAATGTTTTTGATCACGTAAATGCATTACAGAGCCTTAAGAAGGATGTCTATCCTTTAACGTAAAAATAATTCGTCTTTGGTGAGAATCGAACTAATAAGGAGGGAGTGAGCTTAACCTCACAATATGTTAGCAATAATTCAATTCAAATTCGTCTTTAGTGAGAATCGAACATAAAACCTCTCACTTACAAGTACAGAGAAATACCAATAAATCGTAATACTAAGTAACATTGAATCGAAGATTTTAGTAAATGATTTTAACCACTTTGCATTACACAGAACGAAAAATTCACATATAAGCAACAATCATAGGAAACTCCGAAGCTCTCATTACACATAGTCCAACCATATTATAATAAATTCAACAGAAAACAAAAGAAATGAAAATACTCCGACCATTTTCAAAGCGCAGATAAAACGGTCGCTCTATTTTTTTTCTTTTTCTTCTCCTTTCTTCCGACACCATCATCGTCATCAGATATCATATATATTTACAGTAGCTACTACTAGTGCCCGTAGCTTTACAAAACATCCATATAATCTTTCTCTTAATTTCTAATTATCCATAACCCGGCTTAATTAACCATCTTAATCCATAGCCATTCCCGCTTAATCAGCCACAGGCCCACAGCTCTGGCCCGCTCCTAGTCCTCCCCCACTTGTAATCCATGGATGCCCTGTACCCAAACAGCCCAAAATCAGTATTCCCATTTTCCATTTTCCACTAAACAATCCAAACGGATGATCATCTGAAACTAATCAAACAAAAATGGACAGCTTAGACAACTTACTGAGGACTTGCTCAGCCGAGAACCTTCTAGAAACGTCCTTACACAGCATGCGCCGCAGCAAATCCTTAAGGGCGGCCGACACGGAGTTAAAAACCCTGGCCGGAAATCTCAAATTCGCTCTTAGCACCGCATCGAAGATCTCCGCCGCCGTTTCGCCGTAAAACGGCGGGAATCCAGCCAGCATTACGTACAAAACGACACCGCAGCTCCAGACGTCGACTTTCTCACCGTACTCCCTTCCCGCCACCACCTCCGGCGCCACGTAGTACGGCGTTCCGACAACGCCGCTCATCTTCTCTCCCTCGCTGAAATTCTCGGCCGATCCGAAATCGGCGAGCCGGAGCCGTTCCTGGCCGTCGAAGAGGATGTTGTCCGGCTTGATGTCACGATGAGCGACGCCGAGGCTGTGGCAGTGCGCGACGGCGTGCATGAGCTGAGTCATGACCGAGGCGGCCTCGGACTCGGAGAAGACCCGGAGAGTGACTCGACGGTAGAGATCGGGCGCGTCGCAGAGGTCGAGGACCATGTGGAGGTGGTCGTCGTCCTCGTAGAGGTCGTGGAGGTTGACAACATTCGGGTGCGAACCCAGGAGCTTCAGAATCTTGGGCTCCGTCAAGAGGCATTGGGCGTCGAGCGAGTCGCCAGAGTCGGCGATTCGCTTGTGGATCGATTTGACGGCGAAAGTGTCGCCGTTTCGGATCGCTTTGAAAACGACGCCGAACCGTCCGCGGCCGATCTCCTCGCACAGCTGGTAGTCCCGCTTCAGTGCCTCGGTCATTAGTAAATAGTAACGGGTTTGATTTGAGGAGTCCAAGGGAAAGAATTTGTCGGGTTGGGTGGGATTTTAATAGGCGAAAATATACCGAAATTTACCACGGAATATTCGCAGATAAATGGAATCCGCCTGTTCGCTTGCGCCACGTGTACAGAATCTAACGGCTGCAGCAGATTCGAGGTGAATCAAACGCCAGGAGGTTTTTTTGAATTACAGAAATGCACTTATCACCAGAACGTCATTTCTCCAGGGTTTCATCCGCTGATATTCTTTTGTTATTTATTTTATTATTTATTAATTATTACCCTCATAAAGTAACGAATTAGATTTTAACCACCTATAAAAGAAGGTAGTTACAGATTCCTACAATCCAAGGGCGTATCTCGACAGTTTGATGCTCATTATTCATACTAAAACGTAACACTAATTTTATTGCTAAGAAAAGTTTAGACATTAATTGGATGAGAGGTACATGCAGATTTTTTTACTTGGTAATAATAGCTGGTGTTGTGGTAGCAATATAGAGTCGCACTCATGCATGCGATAGTTATTTATCTGTTGATGTATTGTGAGATTCATTGCATTAATAACTAATAATTAGTTATGTAAATACAACTGACAATTCTTATTATTAATCTGTTAACGAAAAAAAGGATAATCAAAGCTTTCAATTTTTTCACAACTATATTTTGAATTGCAACATGAACTCTTACCTAAGTTGCAATTGAAATTTTATTACCTATGGGATAATGTGTACAACTCATGTTTCATTTTCTTTTTACACGAAATTTAACTGAGTTAATGGTATATGGTAAATTGCAACTAATTAGTAACTTGTGTTACACACTGCTTTAAATTATTTTATTCAGCAGGCAAATTGAAACTTGTAAAGTTCAGGTCGAAATTTGAGGTTAATATTGTTGGGTTGGTGAAGTATGAATTCTTTTACTTCAAAACAAGTAAAATATTAATGAGTGTTGATATATTGTTAAAATTAGAGAAGAAACATTCCCGCAACTCTTTCATTGGCGACTCCTAATTAGTGAATTTACCAATACTAAACAAATGATATTAATTTAGAATAATGCTCTCTAGGGTGTCCTAAAAGAGAACTTAGTGCGCGTCGCACGGCAAGAATTTATTTTACAACTAATAGTAGACGGCGGTGAGATTCTCAACTATCAGTAGACGGCGGTGAGATTTTCAACTATCAGGTTTGTTGGTGTGGCTGTTTGTTTCTATATGCTTTTCAGAAAAGTACGAGTTGCAGCGGCGATCGTGGGGAAGTGGTTCAGAAGGTTTTTCAGATTAGAGAAGTTTTCAATGGAGGACATGGTGTCTGACTTCTCGGCACGATTAGCCCTCACGGAGGAGGAGCAACAGATTGTGGTAGTCGAAAAAAAGGATGGCCTACTATTGAAGATGACTAAGGTTTTCTTGGTAGGGAAGGTACTAACACGGAAGCCGCTAAATATCGAGAGATTCAAGAAGCAGATGCAGTTTCTTTGGAGGCCTAAGGCTAGGGTTACAATTGTTGAACTTGCTCAGAATTTGTTCTCGTTTGGTTTTGATTCTGCTAGAGATAGAAGTGTGATCCACAGAGGGGGTCCATGTCTATTTGACGGTTCGTTACTAGTTTTAGCGGAGGCGGACGACCTAACTCAACCCAACAAAATCCCTTTGCGTCTACAGGAATTATGGGTTCAATTAAAAGGCATTCCTCCGCCGTATATGACTAGACAGAAGGGACAATTCATTGGTAATCAACTAGGAGAGTACGTTGTGGCAGATCAGAGTAGGAAGGGTAAAGCGATGGGAAGTATCTTACGAGTTCGTACTATCATATATATTAACAAACCTCTCCGTCGAAGTCTATTTTTAAAGATTGAAGGTAACTTGATTGAAGTGGATGTTGGGTATGAAAAGTTGCCGTTAACATGTTTCTTGTGTGGAATGGTGAACCATATTGAAGAATAATGCGAACTATTCCGAGGATGTAATGATGATGACTTATCTAAGCCATACGGTCGATGGTTTCAAGAAGATGTCCTTCATGCACAGGGAGTATCGTAAACCGTTGAGGAAACGTTTTGCTTTGGATCCCTCCCCAGCTTGGTCTATGAAAGCTCTGTTGCATGAAGAAGAGGAAGAACCACCGGAGCAAGCTGGGAGACGTCGAAGTGGTGGAGTTTCGGAGGTTGATCTGAATGTTGAATATGGAAAACTTGGTAATTATGGCGAGTACGAATTTGGTGGGAAACCAGAGCCATTAGGGCAAATTTACTTGATTTGAATGACGTAGCGATTCTAGGGATGGGGCAGTTGACTCTTTAGCCTTAATTCCTTTTCAAGATTCAGTGCTGTTGATTGCCCTGTTGTCAATTTTAATGATCACATTCAGCGTAGCAACATGTAAAATAGAATTCAAACTAACCTCCAGCCATGATCGTCCAACAACAGGTTTCCAGCAGAACAACAAATTTGAAAGCTCCTGTAACTCTAGTTTAAGTGATCTTCTAGCCTATTGACACTCAAGTGCCTTTCTCAGATGGAATGCAAAGCATTATATAGGCTAGGCTAGGGACCCCTTAATCTCATGTGAAAACAAACTGATTCCACTAATCCCTACCATCAAGGGATTCGCTGAGTCAAAATCTCTCTCTTATCTATCAACTAGAGTCATGCTCTTAGTAGAATGCAATCAACTACAGTCATGCTTTGGAGTGGGTTGTTTGACTAATTCATATCTTAACTAATTACCAGTATCAGTAACTAAATATTAATGACTAATATGTGGGCCACCTTAAAGTGAAAATAATTTGAACGTTGCTAACATTCTCCCACTTGGTCCACATATTAACATGAAGAATGATATCGACTTGAATAGATAGATAGCTTGATCGAAACTTCCCAAACAAATAATGACAAGAAACATAACCCAAATGGAACATCTCAAATATGAATCATGGCGGTCAAGACTCAAAACCAAGTCATTCCCTTCCATGTATTACAATATTTGAAACTCTCTGTTTGAGTCCTTTATAAACAACTTTAACTTGTTATTCTCAGTCCTTCTTTATCAATTCCATTGAATTGAAAAACTTCGTTGTGCACATAAATAAAAAAACACTTTATTGAATTCAAAATACTTAAATACAAAGCTCAACAATTAATTACAAAGATGATTCAATGATTCCCATATTACCCACATGACTCTTATACAATTTTGCCAGCAAACCTTTAGTCATGGGGTCTGCTATCATTTGTTGAGTGCTTACATGTTCAATAGAAATTTCACCATTTCTAACATGTCTTCTGACAACCAAATACTTGATGTCGATATGCTTATTGTGGCTTCCACTTTTATTGTTCTTTGTGAAACAAACTGCAGCCATATTATCACAGTAAATCTTCAAAGGCCTTGCAATACTATCAACAATCTTTAAACCTGTGATAAAATTCCTTAACCAGTTCACATGTGCAGAAGCTTCAAAAACAGCGATGTATTCTGCTTCCATGGTAGACGAAGCAACTAAAGGTTGCTTGGTGCTCCTCCAAGACACAGCTCCTCCAGCAAGGAGATAGATGTATCCTGAAGTAGACATTCTTAAGTCTGCACAACCAGCGAAGTCCGAGTCTGAATAACCAACTACTTCCAAAAAGTTGGAGTGTTTGTATGCAAGCCTATATTCCTTGGTTCCTTGTAAATATCTCATGACTTTCTTAGCAGCCTTCCAATGCTCCAAGCCTGGATTACTTTGGTATCTACCTAATATTCCAACTGCAAATCCTATATTAGGTCTTGTACACACTTGTGCGTACATTAGACTGCCAATAGCTGAAGCATAGGGTATATTCTTCATTTGTTCTCGCTCCAAGTCATTCTGTGGACATTGATTAAGACTGAACTTGTCTCCTTTGACAATGGGTGCAATACTACTGCGAACAATCTTTCATCTTAAATCTTTCCAAAACCTTTTCAGTGTAGGACTTTTGAGATAGGCTTAATGTTCGTAGAGTTCTATCTCTGTGAATCTCTATGCCAATGACATAAGAGGCTTCACGCATATCCTTCATATCAAATTTTTGTGAAAGAAATTTTTTCGTCTGATGCATTAAACCCAAGTCACTGCTTGTAAGTAAAATATCATCCACATACAAAACTAAGATTATAATTTACTCCCACTGATTTTAAGGTATACACACTCATCGACAATATTAGCCTCAAAACCATAAAAGGTAATTAAACTGTCAAACTTTAAATACCATTGGCAGGATGCCTGTTTCAATCCGTATATGGATTTTCTTAATTTGCGAACTAAATGACTTTTCTTTTTGTCAAAGAAACCTTCTGGCTGTTTCATGTATACCTCTTCTTCAAGATCTCCATTCAGGAATGCCATTTTCACATCCATTTGATGTAACTCTAAATCAAAATGAGCTACTAAAGCCATCACTATTCTAAATGAATCCTTCTTTGAAACCAGAGAGAAGGTCTCATGAGCTACTAAATCTGTTCATCAGATGATTGTTCATGATTACATGGTATTGAATTCATAGTTTACCTTGAAACCCTTTAATCCTATATATGCTTATCAACTATTAGTTGTTAATATTGTGTATATGGATATTGGTTATGATGTTATGATGTGCAATAAACTGTGAAATGAAATCAGAACTCTGAAAGTTTATATTGTGATTTCATGTTCACTAGTATCTGCAATATTGATGAAGATTTTAAACTTGGTGAACATTCCAATCCTTACTGGTGGAAAGCAACTACAAAAAGTGGAGAAGGGATATCAATTTGCTATTGACTCTTAATGAGTTTGATATAGCAATTGATAATTCCAAGCCTGTTGTCACTGATCAAAGCACTAGGGCTGAGAAATTAGATTATGAAAGATGGACAAGGGCTAACAAAGTGGCACTTTCTATATGAGAAGCTAGGATGACTGATACTATCAGAAGATGAATTAAGAAACCAGAGTTGGTTGTGGATTATTTGGTAGCAATAGAAAAGAAATTTAAGGAGTCTGAGAAAGCATAAGTAAGTCAATACATGTCCTTGCTGACTACATACAAAATTGAGAGCATTAGCTCCATAAGGGATCATATACTGAAGATGACAGATGCTGCTAAGAAATTGAATTCCATGGATTTTAACATTGGAGAGAAACATCTTGTGTTCATGATTCTTCAAGTCCTTCCCACCAAGTATAGTAAGTTAAAAGTCTCTTACAACACACAAGATAAAAACTTGAATATAGACGAACTGATTGCACAATGTGTGCAAGAGGAAGCTTGGCAAAAGCAGGAGAAGGGCAAGGAGATTGAGGAAGTAAACTATGTGCAATTTGGAAGAGAGAAGAAAACATTCAACAATGGGGGTTTTTCTGGTCCTGGTGAGAATTCTAAATTCTCTAAGAATTCTAACAAATTCAATGCATCTACTAAAGTAAATGACTCCCCTAGAAAATCTATCAAATTTAAAGCTAAACCTAAAGATGTGTCTAAACTTAAATGTTTTTGGTGCAAGACTAAGGGGCATTTAAAAGTCAATTGTGCAGTTTTTAAAGATTATTTAAAGAGCAAAGAAAAAGAACAAGTACTTGTCTGTGTTGAGTCAAATTTTTGTGAAGTACTTGTTGATTCTTGGTGGTTTGATACTGGATGCTCAGTACATATAACTAACTCTTTAAAAGGTTTTCAAAAACAAAAGAAAGTTGGTAATGCCTTATGTAACGTTTTTGTTGGGGAAGGGACTAAAGTTGTAGTAGATTCAATTGGGATTGTAAAATTAAATTTAACTTCTGATTTTGTTTTTTTGGAGTTGAAAGATGTGCTATATGTGCCTAAGATGATAAGGAACTTAATTTCTACCTCTAAAATGGTAAAAGATGGGGTTTCCTTTCTTGGTGATGATGTGTGTTTAAAAATCTTTAAGAAAAACTGTCTTGACATTATTTTAGGTACTGCTTTCTTGTCTGATAATTTGTGGCGTGTTGAATACATTGTTGGGACACCAAATCACTCAGTTTTGAATATTAGTACTAAAGGAATGCTAGAGCAAGACACTTCATACATTCTTTGGCACAAAAGACTAGGACACATCTCAAAAGAAAGGATAATTAAGCTTTCAAAAGCTAGATTGATTCCAAAACTAGATCTCTCTACTACAACCGAATGTGTTGATTGCTTAAAAAGTAAAATGACTAACTTTAGGAAATTAAATGCCAAAAGGAGTCAAAGATTACTTGAAATTATACACACTGATATATGTGGTCCTTTTTCAGTCAAAACAATATGTGGAAACAAGTATTTTATCAACTTTATAGAACACTTTTCTAGACTTGGATACACTTTTCTCATTAGTGAGAAAGCTGATGCCCTTAAGTGCTTTATAATTTATAAAACTGAGGTTGAAAAAATATTAGGTAGAGTTATTAAAATTTTTAGATAGGATATGGGAGGAGAATACTTTGGTAGGTACACTAAATCAGGGCAACAAAAGGGACCATTTGCACTTTATTTGGAGAAAAATGGCATTATAGCTCAATATACAACACCTGGGACACTTCAACAAAATGGAGTCTTAGAGAGGAGGAATAGGACTCTTATTGGTATGGTTAGAAGCATGATGACAATATCCAAGTTGCCTGGTTTCTTATGGGGGGAAGCTTTGAAAACTGTAAATTACATCTTGAATAGAGTTCCAAGTAAATATGTTTCCTCGACACTTTTTGAGTTATGGCATGGAAATGCACCTAATTTTGGATACTTTCATGTTTGGGGCTGCAACGCTGAAGCCATATTCTATAATCCAAATGAAAGAAAGTTGGATTCAAGGACTCAATCATGCTACTTCATAGTCTATCTTGAAAAATCGAAACGGTATAGGTTCTATGTTCCTCAAGGCCACACTCGGATTCAAGAAACACATAATGCAGCCTTCTTGGAAGATCAAGATGTTTCAGACCTATCAAGTGAAAATTTTGTGTTTGAAGAGATGGTTCAGGGTTTTGATAACATTGCACAAACAAATTATAGTCAAGTATTGTTGTTCCCTCAACCAAGGTCAACTAAAATGGAAAAATCAAATGAAGAATTGGTTTCTGGCACTGAAAGTACTATGGAGATAAATCTAGTTGCAACATTTTCTGATAATGTCACTGAATCACATGAGCAAGCATCAAATGTAGTGGCATCACACTTTGAGCCGAGGAAGTCATCCAGAGTTAGAAAGTCAACGGATGTGAGTGACTACATTTATTTGCAAGAAACTTGACCTTGACATTGGTGATATTGATGATCCTCTTTCCTACACTCAGGGCATAGAAAGTTCTCAATTGATTTTACAGCAGAATGCAATGAAGGATGAGCTATATTCAATGTACAAAAACAATGTTTGGACACTTATGGAGTCTAGTTCTCAAATTAAGCCTATAGGTTGCAGGTGGGTGTATAAAACCAAAAGAGATGTGTTAGTCGAATTAAGAGATACAAAGCCCGATCAGTTGCAAAGGGTTTTACTCAGAGAGAAGGTATTGATTACAATGATACCTTTTCTCCACTGTCTTCTAAAGATTAAATGAGAGTAATCATGTCTTTGGTTGTGTATTTTGATTGAAAACAACTTTTCTTAATGGAGACTTAGAAGAAGGTATTTACATGAAACAACCAACTGGATTCTTTGAAAGGGGGAAGGAAAATATGGTGTGGAAGCTCAATAAGTCAATATATGGGTTAAAGCAAGCTTGTAGACAGTGGTATTTGAAATTTGATCAAATTGTTTCTTCTTAGGGATTTGAAGAAAACAAACTGGATGATTGCATTTCATTAAGTTTTTTGGTTCACATTTTATCTTTTTGGTACTTTATGTTGATGATATCCTTCTAGCAAGTTCTTGTCCTCAATTGTTTCATACTACTAAAAAGATGCTCAGTGAGAACTTTGATACGAAGGATCTAGGAGAAGCACACTGTGTGTTGGGAATTGAAATCATTCGTGATAGACAAAGGAGATTGCTTGGTTTATCACAAAAGGGTTACATTGACAGAGTATTACTTCGATTTAATATGAGAGTTGTAATTGTGACTAGGTTCCAGTCAACAAGGGAGATAAGTTTTCAAGGAATCAATGTCCGAAGACTAATTTGAAGGTTAAGAAAATGCAATCCAAAACTTGTATATGCTTCTTTGGTGGGAAGCCTCATGTATGCAACAATATGTACATAGCCAGCCAGACATAGCTTTTATTGTAGGCATGCTGGGAAGGTTTCAATCAAATCCAGGATATCTGGCAAAAAGGTTCTGAGATATTTGAAGAGAACAATTGTTGGTTTATGGTAGAAGTGAATTTTTGGAACTTGAGGGGTACACTGACTCATATTTGGCTAGTGATGTGGATGATAGAAAGTCAATAGGTGGTTACATATTCATGCTAAATGGTGGTGCAATTTCTTGGAAAAGTGCTAAACAAACTGTTATTGCGACATCCACTATGGAGGCTGAATTTGTAGCTTGTTTTGAAGGAATGAAACAGGTAGTTTGGTTAAAGAATTTCATGTCAGACTTGAAGATTGTGAATTTGATTCAAAAGCCTGTGAGAATATTTTGTGATAATAACTTAAATGTGTTCTTTGCCAAGAATAATAGGAGAACTTCTGCTTCAAGGTTAATGGATGTAAAATTCCTCAAAGTTAGAGAGCAAGTCAAGAAAGGACTGATTGAAATGCAACATATTAGCACTGCTATTATGCTTGCTGATCCTTTGACTAAATCATTGCCTATTGGAGAGTTTCAAAAACATGTTTCTTGGATGGGAGTGTTGGAGAGCCTTGATTAGTGGTATTATACTTTGAGAGCTTGAGATTGCAGTTGTGTGAGTAACATAATTTGGAACTGTACTTGCAGTCTTGGGCAAGGTTGATTTATTTAGTTATAGCTAGTTTGTTAGTTCAGTTTTATGCTTTAATAAAAGTCTTTGTCACAAGACTCATTGCTTTACTTTAAAGTTTTGTAGTTTTGGATGGTAGACTTACTATAGAGATAGATTCATTTGATGCTTTGGAGAACATTTTGTCTGTTTTAAGCTTATGGTTAATGAATTTTATTTAGTCAATGTCATGTTGCTTTTCACTGGGATTATTTTGTTATGGTCCTTTTGAAAAGTGGGAGCATATTATGTGGTTGACTGTTTATATTAGTTTGAATCGTGAGTCATGTTTGCAGATTGGATATGTGTGAACTTAGAATCAATACTGCATTTTGGATGTAATCTATGGTTCTTAGTTTCCATATTTTGAAATGCAATGGGATGATAGTCATGATGGTATATTCTTGGGTAAGGCTATGTGATCACTTCTTGTAATTGGAAAAATTCATGTCTAAAATTGATCTCATGTTCAAGTGGGAGAATGTAAGAGTATGAACATGAGATTGGATGTTTTGAAAGTGAGTGATTAAGTCCAATTGGTATAAGAAAGCCTTATGAGAAGTGTACACTAATTCTTGTTTATAAAGGATTCTGTTTCGACATTTAAACTAATATGGATTGGAAAACATAAATTGTTTTCTAAAAGGATTTTAATGGGGAATCCTTATTGAGTTATGAGAAGGATATATATATGTGCCTATATATATTGTGACCTTTGCTTTCACAGATGTGTGCTCTATTCGGAACTAAGTCCTATTATTGGTTAGAGCTTGAAATAATCTGACAGTGAGGAAAAGAGTTGCAGTGTGCTAAGATCAGTTGCAGCATTCATGGCATCTTCAAACGGAGGTTCATCAGGTTAGTGAAATTGCAATGTTTTTTATATGGAAAAGGTCTTGTGCTTTACTTGATTGTGATTACTATAACTTAATCTTGTTCTTGGCTATAATAGTTTAACATCCAGGTCATAGTCGGGATGAGTCACTTTTACCATCTTGTAGAACTCCATGTAGCCTTGGAGGTGAAGGAGGGGGGGAGGGTTGGAGAAGTAAGCACCTTCGAGAGTCTACAAGAAGTCATCCATGTCTAAACTACTATTGGACACGGTATCATTTAAGACCTTCTGCAGGCGCTCGTTCCTCTCCCAAATAGCTCAAGTAGCATTCTTAGCCTCGCTCAGCTCAAAGGCGGCCCGGATTGCTTAGGCAGCCTCATTTAGCTCCTTCCCAAGACGCTTGACCTTCTACTTAAGCCGAGTATTCTCCATGTTGGCTGCCTCGATTGCCCAGCTGGATGACCCGAGCTCCTGCTCCTTGGCCGTCAGAGTCTTCTCAAGACCAGCGCTCTATTTCCTCTTCTTGGAGAGCCATTTGAGCTCTCGGTAGTAGGCGAACAAGGCCTGCAAAAAAACCAAGAAATTATGGGCCCATCAATAAGAAAGGAGGAGGATTCAATCATAAGAGAAGAAAGATATTGAACAGATAAAATGGACCTACTCATTTCGACCACCATTCTCCGAGTCTAAAGCCCTCGACATTGGGTGTGTTAGGTATCTACACATATTTTTGGGGTCTCATAAACGCAAAATGAGCTAATTATACAGAGTCAGTCCCTTATTACTAAGGCGCTTAAAAGGATGGTTCAGACAAGTCTTTGAACCTACTTAGCCTATTGACTAACTGGAGTTGGTCCTCGCCGACGTCTTTTCACATTGGCAACAACCAACATGGATTTCGTGGAAAAAATGACAACTACAACCACATTACACCAAACGAAAGCAAGAAAAAGTGCAGATGCGAGAAACCAACTTGAGAGAAGTTGGAAGAAAAGATTGAAGACTTATGGAAGTAAAATTCTGGTCGCCGGAGGGAATCACGGTACAAATTCAGCAGAGTCTGTACTGAGAAAACGGAAGTAAAATGAAAGCTACACCAATGAGGGTAGGTTTATACAGCCTCGAGCACTTGTTCAATTTCTTAGACGGAACGGACATGAAATGATTTCACGGGCCACTACGCCGTGCCTGTTTGTTACATTTTCAATGTTGCCTCAATTCCATCACCAACTCGCAACAAACACGTACTTTGCGAGCACCTATATCCAGCTGCCTCAACCCCGACTCTTAACACAATCTTTAAATATAACCTATTAAGCTAGTAATCGAACTAAATAGTTAGGTCAGATTGCGACACATATACATTATATATGTGACAAATCTATATGCAAAACAAATGTGACAACCCAAGACTTTAATATATAGATTTCCACTTCATGGGCATTGTTTATGTCGAATAGTGCCCATAACAAACAATCATGGAGTACAGATCCTCGCCGGATCCATTTTGTGAAAATCTCGGAAATTTATAAATCATGTTTATTCATCGTACATCATGCGGTCATAAATCATTTTAAGTATTTTTATTTAAAAAAAAACATAAACAATACTTGACAAAAACAGACCATACGATGTACAATGTACAATGAACGACACAATTCACGAATTTCTAAGATCATCACCAAAAGAATCCGAAAAAAATGCACCACTCACTGCAAAACATTGCTTGTGTGGCCATGGTATTTTCTCTTTTATTTAATTTTTATTATAAATTAATGCATGGCCGGCTATCTCTTATTAGAAATTCAGATTAGTGGCTACTTCCAACGGGATCATTTGTCACGACTGTTCCTTCTTGTGGGCCGGACCAGGAGGCCTAAAAGGAATCAATCGTCATGAGCATTCAATGTGCGGACGCCCTGCGCACCACCAGATTTAAATTGATCGACATAGAAAGGGATGCAAAAGTAATCTACGGGCCTTGAATTTGATATCTAGTCAAACGATTGTAAGGTTGAGGAAAAATATCTTTTGGACCTAAATTCTTTATCTACAGTAGAAACATGGTTTCGAATGAACCACCAACTGAAGTGAAGTGGTGAAAGTGAAGATCGAAGGTAGAAGGAATTAAAAATAAATGAGATTAAAATTGATCTCATTGCGATAAGAGTGTAGAAATAAAGGTGCTTTGGAGGTAAATAGAATGGAAGAGTCGAAAAGAAAAGCAAAATGTGTAAAACAAATAATTAAAAAACAAAAGTGCGAATTAAATTGCGTAAAGCAAAAAAATTGAAATACAAGTGCGAGAAGTAAATTGCATAAGAAAAACCTAAAAAAATTTGATGAATATGATCATCACTAACATAACGTTGATACTCGGTTGCAACATTTCCGTTTATATAGTTCAAGTCCGTTCTACAAGTCGCGGAGGAGTCCATGCGCACAGGATAAAGGTGTCTATGTATTCAAGTGAACCTAACCTACGGGGCAATTTAATCTCTAGCATCTCTGGATTCTGGTTGTCAACTTTAGACACAAGATTTGTCAAACAGCTTGTGTTTCTATAAGAAGGATTTGCAGTTTAGTTATATAACAAGCAAAGTTGCGTACATTATTTGGAACTAAAATAATGTTTCAGACTAGAAAATTTTGACGTTTGCTACAAATAATGTTATTTAGACACAAAACTGACGCATTACTAACCACCTCTCAGTGTGGGTGGATCACCACATGCAATAACCATCATTGAGCATAAGAAACCGCATCCGAATATACATACGTCTTGATTAACGATCATATAATATAATGTCACGATTGTTTAGCAAGAGATTAATTAGTCACTGATGTTTGAATTTCATTTACTTGGTATTTAATTTGAGAAATGGAACTGTTTGAATTAATAGAAGATTTTAATTATTCAGGTGAAGTTATATAAACAAATTATATAGCTAGCTCACTACAAGAAATATTTGTGCGTGCTCGATCTCTCTATATCTACGATTGTGAAGGCAGAATGCACATCTGATATCAGCCAGTGTTCCTTTCGTTTATATACCACAGATTACATTCGAACTATAGTCATACCAAGAGGAAACATTTTACCTTGTTTACTGCAATATCCAGAACTGTCCTCTTTCTCGATGAACTTAGTAAAGTCGCGATGAGTTCCGGATCAGAGGCGTTCATCTTCCACGGCTCCTACACCCACAGAAGTTTGAAACAATGTGATTAAATAGAACCTCAACAGAAATACTGACACAGAAGACAGGCCAAGTACTATAAATTTTTAGTCAATGAACAGGAGAAAGAAAACGCAGAGAAATTCTCAGATTTTGAGTCATCTGTCATACATCCCCCTCCTGGAACAACCCGGCTAAATACATACGCAACTTTGCACCCCTAGTTGTTTCTGAGGAAAACACAATAATGTGTAAATCTCATTTTTATATTGATACATGTAAAATCCAAGAGCATTATAATCTTGACCAATGTATGGAAACATGTTTTTGAAACCAAAGTTCACAAAGAGCAAACATTCTATGCTCACCAAAAGCAAAATTAGATTTAAAGACAATTGATTTTGGTCTCCGTGCGTGCGGAGACTGATGGAAGCATCAGTAAAATTTCAAGGCATTTCGATCTCTTCCTATTAAACTGATTACTCTTGGAATTTTGACGTGTCGGTACCTTCTGATCATTAGAGTCGGTAGGACAAGGAGAGGTTTTCTTTAATATCACCTTTGGGATAGGCAAATCTTCACTGGCAGAGTTATCAACAACAACTTCATCTGTGCCGTTTGCGCTTGCAGCCCTTGCTGCTGCTTCCATATCCCACATCTTGAATATGGCCCTCGTGAAGTGTTCTCTAGCCAAATCTAGCTCAATGATAGGTTTCGGATAGTTAAATCCAAACTCTACACCTGAGAATTTAAGCACAGAATCAGGTGCATCCCATGGATGATGGATCCACTCGGTTGGCAAACGTGCTAACTCAGGCAGCCAATGCCTTACATATTCACTCTCTGGATCAAATTTTGAGCCCTGAACCTAAATCCGAAAATTCAGAAAAATTAGAAAGGAAAAGAGTGAAATAAGATTCTGTGTGAACAGCATTACAGAAGTAAATACTTACCTCTGGACTGTCCAAAGGCTCAAGCTCATGGCCATCTGGTAAGCTCCCTGAGATATAATGCCAACCAAGGATGTCACTTTCTAAATCAGCATCCATCAGTTTGTCCCAGAAATATTTCATTCCCCATCACCAGGGAAGAAGCAGAACTTTCACAGCAAAACTTGAAACGATCACTCTTATTCGGTTGTGTATCCACCCAGTTGCCCATAGCTCTCTCATTCCTGCATCAACCAAAGAGTAACCGGTCCGACCTTGTCTCCAAGCCTTAAACTTGGCCTGGTCAGCTTGCCACGGAAAATACTTCAAGTTGCTCAGTAGTGGTCTCTCATGAGTGAACGGGAAGTTAAAACATAGATACCTTGAGTATTCTCTAAGCCTAATGGCCCTCAGAAAAAGAGTCACACTCTCTTCCCCTGTAGAGTTCCCTTCTATTGCCCACATTATCTGCTTCATTCAAGCTGATTGGAAAACTTTCCTCACGCTCAGTTCTCCAAAGTGAAGATATGGGGACAAAAGGGATGTGGAGTTTTGCCCAACCTTAACCCTGTTGTTTGAATAATCAAGCAGGTGCAACTCTAAAAATTTACTTAGAGCCTTGTCAGCATTGCTCCAACCTGGAGACCATTCTCTTCCTAGGAGGGCATTGCTAGACTTTTCCGTTTCATTTTCGAGACCCAGTTCCTCGAGTGAAGATTTTGCTACGGTTCCTGTCACTAATAACCATAATTGAAATAAACTCTTCTTCTTTAATTGTTTGCCTGAAAACACAAACACGCAAACAAACATGCACAAAGATCTTTGGAAGTCGAAAAGTACCTGTTGCCGGCATCAATTTCCATAGAGGAAAGCGTATCAGGAGTTCCCTTTGCATGTGTAAGCATCTTATCCCAGTACGCCTCGAAGGTTGTATAAGCTTGTCCTTTTCCAGCATATACTTCCCATGGCTCATACAACAGATCTGCATTGAAGCTTTGCACAGAAATGCCTAGCTCCACCAGCTTTCACTTGATGCTGTGATCAACAAGAAGTGAAACGGGATCTGGGCTGGAATAAATAAATAATTTACAAATCAGGAAAGAAAGGAAACGCCTTGAACTATCTCTGCAAGAAGAATCAACACAATAGCAAGCATGACAGAGGAGGGTTCTCGTCTCCAGCACTAAGCTGATTGTCAACTTAATAAAATGGTTTTCGATAAGACTTGTGACATGTGCCTTAGATTATAAGTAAACAAAATCTTTGAGCCCATTTCACGAGTGAGATATGTGAAAGATCTCAGAGAAGAAAAATCTTCATGTTAATCATGGAAAATTCATTCATTTTGTTGTATTTTATACTGACTCAATTTGTATCAGCTTAGCTTTTCGGATCAGTGGTAGCTTAACAGTTACAACCATGCAGAGGCAAAACTTTAAGGATGACTACCACAAGTCCTAAAACACAATACAAATATAGACATCCGATGAGGGATTAAGATTTCCAGATCTCAATATATAATCAGATAGGGCATCAAAAAAATTAAACTCATAAAGCTTCGCTATTCAATTTGAAAATTAAATTATCAGTTCATTGATTGAAAATACTGTTGCGAGGGGTCCCAGAACATACCGTAAAGATGATTGAATATGACTTTGGTAGCACCAATGGCTTGAATGCAGTCCAAGAGAGCAGCAAGAGTACTCTGAGTTTTGATAAGCACAAGTTCTGCCCCAAGGGATTTCAAGGACTGGTCCAAATGAGCAGGAGACAGTTTCAGCCACCACCTCGAAACTCGACCCCGGTAAAATTGCCCTTCCTCTTTGGGGCACCATATATAAATAGGAAAAACACTACCATCCCTAGCAGCAGCTGCTAAGGCAGGATTATCCTCAATCCTCAGGTCCCTCCTAAACCAAACTATAGCCTTAGCGCTACCCATACCGCCTAATTCGGTTTCTTCAAGATCAAATTTCACTATCAAGCTTCACAAAAGTCTCAAAAATCACTCTCCATCCTTCCCCCACTAATTACAAACATGAAGTACTAATCAATCACGAAATCGGATTCGAGGAGCTAAATTACAGAAAATACAGAAACCAACTGACAATTATAAACTGTAAGTTTTTCCAACAGTATGAATTGCTAAAAATACCCTCAAATTTCCGTATTTGTGGATCAATTGAGCCTTCCCTACATGTTTACCAAATGAAAAAGTAAATCCACCATAAAACCATCAATCAAACAATTCAACTGCACAAAACTAAATCATCAAATATCAATTAAACAACCTTCAAAATTTGCACAAGGAACTTACTCAAGATTATTCAAAGAACAATTCACATGCATTTTGGTGCAGCGTTTCTCCTTGAACACAATTCCACCTGCAATGGTAGATCAGCTTTCAAGTCTCTAATTAGTGTGCAATTATAGAGATTTTGTTTAAAAGATGCATATATTTTGCACTCATTTTTTCCAGGACAAAGGGGAAAAGAATATTGCAGAAGTGTTTACAGTTTGGAGTGAGGTCAAATTATGTCTGTCGATTGTTGGAGTAATGGATTGGGAATTGTTATTGACACTCCAAATTTCTCATTCTACACTTTAAACTTTCTATATTTAAAAAGAAAAATACACTTGTGAGGAGTATAGAATGAGATTTTTGGAGTGCCAATAACACTTCCCAATGGATTTACGTGAGTGTTTGATGTAACATCACATGGAGATAGTGACACTGATTGTGGTTTGTGAACAATACTGCCAACACAAGAGATCAGGTTAAAAGGGTTAGGTCTTTGTCTATAACCTACTGGAGTATATTGTATACTGTTATTGTAACATCTCATGCCAATGATATAACTTTATGTGAAGAAAGACTTACAAATATTGTTTCTCCATGTGAAGTGAAACTTAAAGATATTGTTGTATCATTGACACCAAATGTCATGGTAACGGTGAATCCATGCCTACTTCTCCTAGATCAAAATAGTCATTTTCACCTTACCTTCATCCGTCGGAAGTGCAAGCTCAGCCAAAGAGTCCTTGTCCCCCGTATTCGGATGTTTTAGGTGTTAGATCTTTATTTATAAATATAAAAATAAAGATCTATCTGTTAAAATAGTTGACATACTCGCTAAGAATCTTTGCCAAAGAATATAAGTTCAACGTATCCTGAAACTCAACAATAAACCACAGCACATGCTTTTAGAGATTTTAACCTAACTTATTATGTTTGAATTTTTTGAATTAATGATGGGGATTTTTAATTTTTTAATTTGGCCGCAAAATTCATCCCACTCCAACATTGCTATTATGAAAAGTGACTTTGAGGAGAATTTATTGATAAATAAGAAAAATACAATATGTCAAGTGGGGACATGAGGCCAAGCCCTAACCATTATAGAATTCATAAAAACTAGTCAAAACCTCTTCCAATAAAACCTATAACAAGGAAGCTTAGAAAGGTTACAAGAATAAGTAGACGCAACACAAGGAGGGCATGAATCCCACCTATAAACACCAGGTTGATCAACACCATAATTGGCCAAATAATCAGCAACTTGATTACCCTCCCTAAAAGTACGAGAAATTTGAACTTGCATGGAGGATAGTAAAACTTGACAGTTATGCCAACTGACCAAAAGCCTCCAAGGGATAGATGTCAAAGAAGGTGAAGATGAAGAAAGAAGATGAACAACTAGTGAGGAGTCACATTCAATCCACAATGAATGCCAACTTATATCCCAAGCTAAAGATACAACATGAATAACAACACGTAGTTCAACATCCAAAGAAGAGGCCAAGGCTACTAAATTTGCAAAACAACCAAGTGAATGACCAGTAAATCCCAAAAGATAACCACCAAATGCAGTCACACCAAGGAGACCTCTTGTAGCACCATCAATATTTACTTTGATCCAAGGCTGAGATGGTGGGCACCACAACACCTCAATAATATTTGGAGCCTTAGTAGGACGTCCATGAATACCAATAGAACGAAGAATGCAAAGCTCTTCCACATAATTCTTCATTCAACCAGAATTGAGAGAATCAATTTCAAGAAGTTGAAATTTAATAGACCGTACAACGTAATTCGTGGAAACAACCTCCTCATGAAAACGAATAACGTTGCGAGCATGCCAAATAGAATGAAAACCAACTCCAATTATACCCCACCAAAGTAGCTTCACTTGGTTTCCAAAACCTTGTTGTAAAGGATAATGGAAAAAGCTAAAAATATATGAAATAAATATTGAACTTTGAATAATTCCAAAATAGTAGACCAAATTTGACGTGCAAAAAGCACTCAAAGAAATTATGTGAAGCAGTTTCCATACCTTCACAACAAAGAGAGCACATAGATGCTATAGCAAAACATCTTCACTGCAAGAGATCATCAAATAACATCTTACCATGTTAATACTTCCACAATGTAACCGAATTACGAGGATAAAAGCAAGATTGCTAAACCCATTGATCCCATTGAACCACTGGCTGTTTATTACGCTTAAAATCATAAGCCAAAGATAAAGAAACGTCACCATTTGAAGCAAACATCCAAATCATTTCTTCATCAATCCTAGACACTGAAGGAAGCCCAATAGAAGAAATATCATCCCAAATGGGAGCTAGCCATGAATGTAAAGTAGGTGGGGAAATCCAACAACCATCCACAATAAAGTCAGAAACATTAGCTCGAAAAGCCTTGCACAAAGCTAGTGGAATACCAAGCCTATCAACTATTGGAAAATCCAACCATCTCGCATGCCAAAAGTTAATATTTTCACCAATACCTATCACCCATTTTGAGCCATGAAAAATATCTGCAAAAAGAGGGCATATACCGGGCCAAATGGAGGAACTCTAGTATGTAGAACAAGGCTGTCCAAAAGAATTAAAAAACTGACCTTGAAAAAACAGTGAAGCCATAAATGAGGTAACCAAAATATCCCAAAACTTTTTCAACAGAAAGGCCTTGTTTAAAAATGAAAAATTATGAATGCCAAGACCTCCTTCATTTAAAGGAACACAACATTTTTTTCATGCCACAATAAAAAATCCGCAAGAATCAGCACATCCTGTCCAAATGAAATTTCAAGTCCAACTACGAACTTGATTTAGTAGTGTAGGTGGCCACGAATACACTGAGAAAGTATGAGATAACATGCTTTAATGAAGGGGATTTAGCTTTTGTTAGGCCTTGTTTAATGTTGTTGGGCCTAAATCATATGTTTTGATGGAAATTGTTATTAGTTATCAGTTTTTATTTCATTTTAGGAATTAGTTTTGATTTACGGTTAGAAATAGAAGGGAAATACGAAGAGAAAAAAAGGATGAGCAAAGGTGGAGGAAAGGGGAGAATTAAAGTTGAGTGATCTAGTCTCATATTGTGACTAAGCAGAAAATTTATCTTCCTTAAATATTGGATCAAGATAGATCTTTATTTAAAAATATAAAAATGAAGATCTAACGGTAAAACACCTGGAGTACTAAGTATCATGGAGCACCTAGAAATTTTTGTTGGATCAAAACACAAGATGCTCACATCTGAGTAAGAAAATGTGATTGGTTTTTGAGAAACCAAAACAATACCTATTCCATCTTTAATTTATCCTGAATTCGAGAAGGGATGACTATCCAAGCCTAAATATGTTCTTTTCCTCAAGTGTTGCTACAAGCATCACCAAACTATTTCATACCAACATTTTGCCTTCCTCTGCCTGAATATCCAAAGAATCTTTGGCCACATATCAAAGCCCTCTGATAGGTTTTGAGTGTGTTAAATCGAAGCATGTACAACAATTCCGATACCTATTTCTACACTATATATCGGATACATTACTGATGCGGTATGTATCTGATACACTGCTGATATGGTATATATCTGGTGCACTGCTGACATGGTATATATGTGATACAGCGTGGAGGAGCCAATTATACTAAGCTTACAGAATGATACTGGGTTCAATACAAGACATAGAATCTTGTAAGAACTAAACTAGTGTCCAATAAAACACACATAGAAAGCGTAAAACTGACCATCCGACATTCAGCTTCGATGGCAACTCTTACATGACAGATCTTGCCACAAGTTACGCTAGTTTGTTAAACTTATCAAGCTCGAGCTTGATTAATTACAAGCAACGTACTCAACAATACCAAAGGACATATCCTTCTCAGATGAATAACCCGAACACATATTTCTTTAGCAACAAACAGATCCTTTCAGCTATCACGAACGACGAAAGGTAATATAAGGCCAAAACTTCATGGTGATAAATGCTATAGCCAGTCCATTCAGATTTTGAATTAATTCTTTGCAAAACAAAAAAACCATGCTAAGGGGTAATGCAATGCAAGGAAAGACAACCCAAATAAGTATCAATAACTATTTTATAGAATATAGGTCAAATTATCATTATCCATAAGCATATCCATTTCACCTGACAAGCATCATAGTAATAAAGAAGTCCAGCATAGATCATAGCCAGAGCCCATAATCAGCCATCCCAGGTGCAGATTATATTTAACTACATCTAGCTTTTGCAAGGAACATATAATGCGCAAATTCAGAAAGAAGCCTAGGAGCTTCTCTGATCTGCCAAAGCCATTTAAAATAACTGCTCAGTGTGCACGTTCTCTAAGCACTTCAAGTTCCATCTCAGTTGGGTAAGTTGCCTGGATTTCATAATGGATGTCGTCCACTCCCTCCTGAACCTGTCCTTTGATGTCACATAGAGCATCTTAGCACGGATACATGACACATAAGGTGACCTGAAAAATGGGCACAATAGTATCACATGAGAATTGAAATGGAAGTAGAAGCTCAATGGAGAGAAAAATCAGTGTTGATCCCCATTTCTCACATGAGATATGACATAATGAACCAAAATTATCAAGAAGATCCATAGCATCAATTAGTCACTAGCATCAATAAGTTCGATGGACAATGTCAACTGCAGTTTGAATCAGAAACATTAACTTTAACTAAAGAATTCTAAACAAAACTAACCATGCAATGAAAAATATTTTGCTCTTTTGGCAATTCTGTGAAGTGACAAAATCAAAGGCATAAATTGCATATCGACAATCATTCTCAGGCAATGAAGCAGTGAAATCATCGTAGCTTTCGGCCGTGCCTCCAGTCTTTTCAGGCACTACCTCTTTTTTCTTCTCGTCAATCTTAAAAAACCACATAGCGATGGGCCTTCTTCCTCTGCAGTTCCAAGAACGTGTTTTTACAGTGCTCAGCAACACCCATACCAGATTAAGCATTTTTCTATAGTGAAAACCAATGTTAAATACTCGCCCTAAGCAGCATCAACTACCGGTTGTTATTTCTGGAGAGCATAACAAAATCATAGTTTTAGTTCAAAATATCATTTACAAAAACCGTCCAAGTAGAACAAGAACTAGGTTGTTATACAAGATTAAATTAAATATGCATAATGCTGAATCTATTCGAAGATGTTATTCTAACTTCCGGATAGTTAGTTTCATGTTATTTTGAAGAAAGCAAAACATAAAAGTTACCATTTGCAATTACACAAGCATTGATGATAGAAAACAAAATTTCGATTCGTAGTTCCAACTATGTGGATGCTGAACATCAGATTCAACATGCAACGGAAGGAATTTTATCAAAATTCGACACCCACATACACAAAAATGAAACCTCAGACTGATACATCAGTTACATTAATATAAAAAAAAAAAAAAACCATCAAAATTGTGAAGAAAAACTCATTGTCAAGAAAAAAAGAGTAATGTTATTCATACTATATTTTTATACTACATTTCTATACCACTTTAGGTGGCATCTGATGTGGACAACCACATCATTTGAAAAATTTGCAAAACTCAAGGGAAGGAAGGAGAAAAACTCCTCGTATACCAAAATCATCATTTAATTAACTAGTTTTTCTTAATTATTAGTTTATTAAATAATGAACTAAATTTAAAAATCTGACTAATTCAAATGATGTGGTTGTTCACATCAAATGTCACCTAAGGTGGTATGAAAATCTGGTACAAAACATGCTATGAATAACATTATTCATAAGAAAGAAAAAAAAAAGCAGAATTTACTGCCACAACTGTAGATCTACTGTATGAAAAGAAAAGAAAAAAGGAGGTTCCCATTTCCATACTCTTTCCATGCCCTCCTGTGATGTGTGGTCACGGTTAAGCCACGTCAACATTTTATATTAATTTTTTATAGAAATAATAAAAACAAAAAGTAATAGGGATATAAAATGTTGACGTGGCTTAAACATGACCACACAAACATAAGAATATGGGAAGAGTATGAAAATGAGAGGGCAGACAATCCACCTCTAAGAAAAGAAGGACTGACATCAGAAAATTTTGTGCAAGATTAACACTTTCTTTTTCCTGTTTTCCTACTGCAGTGCAATATGGATCAATTATTCTACCGTAAAAGCTTTCCATATAAAACCTACAAGATAAACATTTGCAACAAGCAGATTACTAACAAAACTTTATACAAGCAAACAAAAGGGAAAATGAAAAATTCAGTACATAAATAAGGCCCAAATTTTAATTAGTTTCCAGAAGCAAACCAAACCCAGTAATCAGAACTTCAAAACGCAAAGACTTAACAGATATACAAATTCAATAAACCCAAGGGGATCTTGGAGGGGCACCAAATCAAGGCCGCCACCCTCGCCTTTTAGAGATAGGGGCGCAACAAAAGGTCTTAAAAAAGGGCGTCGGGGGGTTCCTGTCCTATCCATTCTACTGTTGGCTTATGTGGTATGTCTAGCGGATGGTGAATCCTACCCAGAAGTGTCTTAATAGGTATCTGACCGCCTTCTAGCATGTATAATATGGCTATCGTGGCCTTCCGTTCCACCATATCTAAAGGTATGCTCAGTGCTGGGCGGATAGCTTTCATACTTTGTCTTGTTCGGTGGGCGATTAACACGACTTCCTATTTTGCCTTAGCCGGAGGCGATCTGTCATTGTCGTTGGGACAGTGATTTGCATCATCATTTTTTTCAGTTGTGTGGCGCGGGAGTAGCTAGTCGCTTTTCGAAGCAGGTCCTTAAAAGTTTTGGGGGGATTTTAAGTCAGATGAAAGTAGAAATCTCCTCCGGCAGATCCCCCCATGAGGGCATTATGGGTCGTTGCCTCATCACATCATTTGCATCTGGCATACTCGTTGTTGAACTGAGATATGTAATCCCTTAAGGACTCGTTCGAGCTTTATTCACTGAGGTGAGGTCAGTCCGAGTGTACCACCTTTTGAAGATAATAATATGTGTCAAGTAAAGCTGCCTGGCCCCGAGAAGGACGTGATGGATTCTGGGGCAATCTGTTTGAACCAATCCTGAGATACTCCTTTTAAGACTAACTCCAACCCTTGGAGTAAAACTTCCATTTTAGGTTCTAAAACTGTCCCAACTTGCTTGAACTCTTGGGGCAAATATGAGTTTTAACAAAAAACTTATTTATGTGACAAATTTAGGGCTAGCCCACTATATAGGTGTATTTTTTTATTTATATTTATAAAGTCATTGAATTCACTGGCTAAGATTTAATATGTTCAAATCCAACGGCTAAAGTAATTTAAAATTTTCATATTTTTTTTCATAGTGTTTTACGAGTTTCATAGTGTCGATTTAGTGATTTTTTCAATATTTATTGGAATCTAAATATTTTTAGGTCAAAATGTTCATAAAATTAAATTATGATAGTCTACATAATTTATTTTTTTCAAAAAGTTACTTTAAGAAAAAAATTATTCAAATTCATTCGTTAATAATCTCGGACTAAAAATTTAGCACAAATACTGTTTATGGGTTAAAACCTAAATTTTCTGAGTTAAAAATTTTAATTTTTAATCCAAGCATTGGAGATGGTTTAAGGGTGGTTAGGAATAGCCTACATTTGGTATCGTCGTTTTTCCCTTGGCCCTCAACAACATAAATGAACCCGTCCAGGTGGTCGTACATAGCATGAAGTCCCTCGTAACATTGCATTTTGAGTACTCGAGTATCTTCACTCGTCGACTCATCAAGCAGTTCCTTGGAGTGTGCCAGGGAACTACTTCTTTGGAGTAGTCTGGATTCTTAGTCTTGGACACTTGCTCTATGTCTCCCGGTCTGTCCTACACACTCTTCATCTCCTCACTCATGACTTTTCTCAGGGTGGTTCTTAAGCTGGGGCGGTCGGGCGGAGTTTCGGTCGAGTCCTTTGTAGTCTATCCAGCGGCTTGTGCCCCTCTTCCCCGAGCACTATCTTCTGCTCGGAGCCTCTTATTGATGACCTTGTGAACATCCTCACCTCCTTTCTCGACATCGCCCGAGGATGGAGGATGAGGAAGAGGATTAGCCCCCACTTGGGATGCGCTGTCGATCTTTTCATTAGTTTGTTTAATCTATTCCTGGAGATTGTCATGCTTCTCTTGGAGCAGGGTGTTCTAGGCGTGGAGGAGATTTCTTACCTCAGTCATCTCTCCAACAAGCAAATATATTGTTCATCTTCTCCTCTAGGTTGGCGAGCTTGGCCCTCTTTTCTCGTCTTCTTTTTCGGAGGGTCATCTCGGTCTGCTCGAAAAGGCCTTATCTCTCATTCTTATGCTGGCCATCCCGCTCGTTTGAGCATGACCATAGAAAGTGCCTAAGACAACTGGGTAGAAAACAGAACCAAATTGTATGCGATTCCCATAGACGGTGTCAAACTATTAACGCTCAAAATTTGCAGGTTAACAAATTAAAATACTAAATCCTTGGTGGGCTTGGGATATAGACTAAAATGCAATGGGCTAATGATTTAAGTGGGTCGCCACTTAGTACTAGAGTTTAGTGGTATTCATCTTCACTTGTAAGTAAGAGGTCTTAGGTTCGATACTTGTCAAAAATAAATTTGAACCGCATTATTATTAGCTCATTGTAAGGCTTAACTCACTCATCTACCCCCTTAATGACGATAATATCGTTTGTTAAAAAAAAAAAAAAAAAAAGATTTAAGTGAGTTGCCCCCTTGTTTTGGATGGAATTTTCCTTCTCCCCTTTGTATCACATACGTAACTCACCTTGCTGATTACCTAGCAAAAGTTAAAGCTTGCCTTGTCCCATGTATTCAATTTATTGTTTAAAAAAAGGGAAATTTTGTAATTAATGGGATTATTATTTGGGAGCATTGGCTCCCATTTAAATAAAAAAAAACATAATTGGCAACTTGGACCGATGAGTGCTGCTCATTGTTGTGCGGAAATACAACATTAGAACCCTATGTATTAGTGGCTGCATGGCGGCTATATATTTTGGACACCGAAATAAGGCTCTAATAAGATCAATAGACAGTTATGAAAACGGTGTCAGTAGGCATATATGTTGGATTTATTCAACATAAATCAACCATAAATGGTCTACTATGTGTACTAGGAAGGTATAAGTTGGAAATCAGTAAAGTTGCGATTTGATTCTCATATATCAACCCTGCATTAAGTGTCTTACATTATACGTAGGTTTTCATTGAATCCTTAATAATATATGATTATGATACTTTACTTGAGAGCCAAGAAATGAGAGTTTTAGTTTTCCCTTATGGACGGAATCTAAGATTTTTTGGCTAGTATATAAACACTGGTCCCTGCTAATCCTAGACACAACAAGAAGGCTTCCCATAAAGCGTTGTCATCAAGCTAGGAGTTTGCAGAAGAGTTGGTGTTCTCAGTTGCATAACGTTTCCATGGCTACTGCACCATCTACAAGTAAGTGTTTCATTCTTGTTTTTGATAATGATTATGTGTTTTGATCATATAAACACTACGGCTAACACTATATTCTACTAGTGTTTTTTTTTTTTTTTTTTTGAGCAAACGATATTATCGACACTAAGAGCAACTCCACCATTGCAAAGCCCCCCCCCCCCCCAACGAGTTATTCACTATTTAATCCACCTCAGTGAACAATAACTGTCATTAATGAACAGTAACTGCCTTTTGCATCTCCATCTCTACACTAAATAGTCCTGGCAATAGGTAATAAAATATTAGTATTTTTTTATTTATAAAATAATACAAAATAATTTAATTTGTAATTTCGGATAAGATTTTTAATCATTCTCTTTGCGCCATGTGTCATTATTTGAAAAGACAATTATTGGTGATGGATTTCGATAAGATTTTGGAACCATCAAACCGCCACCAACGCATCAGCCCGAACTTCCGACACACAATAGAGCAGCACACCTAAATGCCTTTCTTAACTTTTGCTGTACTTCTGTAGACCATGGCTTCGCGAAATGGTGTGGTGCAGAGGGGTGCCGTGAAGCTGGATCGCCCTGTTAATTTCAGAACGTCATTGTTCAAGTCCCGACTCCCTCCTTCTCAATCTCCTGGATCCGCCCTATGTTGGAGCAGCCCCGTGCTGTTTGGCTCCGCAGCTTCCAAGGACGACGGAGGTCAGTTTTTATTTCCCCAAATGGGATTCGATTGAATTTTGGAGAAAAATGGAAGCATTATTTCAATTAATCATTTAAATAAATGTTTAGAATTTGGAAAATTTGAGGTAATAGAATAAGCATGGCAAATTCAAATGAGTAAATGAAATGTTGCTTGTATGCCTGTTGCTTAACTTTTTTTGAATCGAAAAGTACCCGGAAGAGTTCGAGTAGCTTGTATGCCTAGACATCCGCTTTGCGTCACATGGCCTTTGAGCTCTTGGGTTGGCAACTCTTGCTGGGCCTCTCCTTGGGGCCCACTCGGGCTCCCTCGCCAACACACGCTGGACCTGCCCACTTGGGCTCTCTGGCCTTGTTTGAGAGCCAGTCCATTGGGCAATAGCCCACGATGGAACTGCTATAAGAGGGTGGGGAGTAGGCTAAGCCTCACAATGAGTTTAGCACTTAGAATATTACCACGTGGTTTGATTTTTCTTTTATTGGATTAGTAGAATTTTCTTAACTTGCATGCATGCGTTGGATATATAGTCTTTACGTAGAATAGTTATTATATCACATGCATCTGTTATATACGTTAACAATCACAGCAGTTTCTTGGAATTGGATTAGTTCGCAAAATATGACTGGAAATAGAGAAAATGGTTCTGATTGCTATTAAAGTACTAACCATTCTTGAAAATGATTTCACAAAAGACTCGTACATTGAACAAACATAATCAGACGTTAGTATTTTGGCAGTTGGGAGGCGGGGATCGTTCTTAAATTATAGAGATTCGAGCATCGTGAAATAATTTTAAGAAGTAAAAAAAGAGCTATTTGTAAATAATTAAGAGTAACATTCCAAAAATAAGTGTATTTTGGTTCCAAGATTCAAAGTTGCTTAAGGTTTTCTCAAAACTATTTGTGGTACACTTTTGTAGACAAACAATCAATTATAAACATAAAAATAGTGAAGTTGATTAAACTTGTCTGCTGTTAGAATATTAGGAATGAATAGCCATGATATTGTCACTTGTGATAAGATTACAGAGTTTGTTACATAGTTTGTTAGAGACCGCTAGAGTTACTATAAATGCTCTTTCAAGTAATAACTTTCTCATTAAGAAAAATACAAGATTCAATACAATTCCTCCCCCCCCCTCTCTCTCTCTCTCTCTCTCTCTCTTCTCTCTTCTTCTTCTCTTCTTCTTCTTCTTCTAGTTTCTAGGTCTATAAATGCTCTCAAGTAATTCTCATTAAGAAAAAAAAGATCAATACAATTCCTCCCCCCAAGCTCTCTCATTCTCTCTGCGTTCTTGTTCTCTCTCTCTTACTCTCTCTTCTTCTTCTCTTTTCTCTTCTTCTTTCTCTTTTCTTTTCTCTTCTTCTTATTCTTCGTCTTCTTCCTTCTCTTCCGTTTTTTCTTATTCTCTTCTTTTCTTCTTTTCTTCTTCTTCTTCTACAAGCTTTCATTTTCGTGAGTTCATGTTTGGTTTACATGCTTAAGCTTTCATTCGTGAGTCATGTGTTTACAGCTTTACATCTTCTTCTTCTTCTTCTTCTTCTTCTACAAGCTTTCATTTTCGTGAGTTCATGTTTGGTTTACATGCTTTACATGGTATCCGTCCCCATCTTTGCTCGCACTACAATCGATTCGCACTTGGCTTCCGCTCATTAACTTTGTCTGCTCTCTGAAGATATTGTTCTAGTTTCTCTTGGATTGTTCAACTTTGTCAATTACCTCTACAATCTCAAGAAATTAGGGTTTATGTGGTTCTTGATTAACCACTCTTCAGGCTAGTTTGGTACTGAGGTGATTCTGAAAAAAACTGGTATAAAAAAAAGCTGGGAGCTATTTTTGTGTTTGGTAAACATTCAGTTTCAGCTTTTTTTTTTACAGTTTTCGGTGAAAAAAAAGCCAAAAACAAAGAAGCTGCAAAACCCAGCTTTGAAAAACCGGCTTTTTTTTCATATCTGTTTTACATAAAAGTTTACCGAACACTATAATACTGCTTTTTTTTTTTTTTTTTCAAAAGTACTTTTACAAAAAAGTTACCAAACACTTTGCTGCTTTATTTCACAGATGCTTATTCTCACAGCACAGTAGAAACAACTTTTTTTTTCAAAGTACAACAATACCAAACCAGCCCTTCATCTTCTACATCAATTCTTTTGGCGCACCTAAAGGTGTTTGTTCAATTGCTCAAGTCAACAATTTCCTTTCTTCTGCGAAAATGGTAACTGCATCACAACTTCAGATTTTACAGTCTCTGATTACTGCTTTAATTTCTACTGTTTCTTCATTTGTGAATGTGAAATTGGATGAAGCAAATTACTTGAATTGGCATTATCAAATGGAATTATTGTTGGAAGTATGGAATTATGGGTTTTGTTAACAGTATAAACCCATGTCTTGCTCGTTTATCACCATGTATTTCTGCTAATTTTGGTAGTCTTTCGAATAATCTTGAAATTGATGAGTATAAAGTGTGGAAAATGCATGATAGGGCTATTATGCAATTGATTAATGCTACCCTGTCACTTATTGCAGTCTTCTGTGCAATTGGTAGTTCTTGTTCTAATGATTTGTGGACAAGATTAAAGGAACATTTCTCTACTGTATCTAAGACCAATGTATTTCAATTTAAGTCTAATTTACAGAATATCAAGAAAGGTACCAGCACTGTATCTCACTATCTTCAGAAGATTAAAGAAGCAATGGACCACTTGTCTGTTGCACGAGTGAAATTTGAGGATGAAGATACTATTATCTTAGCTCTTAATGGTTTTCCATATGAGTATAACACTTTCAGGTATGTTAGTTGAGGAAGAGAAAGTTTCATTTCCCTCAAAGAATTTTGTGCGCAATTGCTTGTTAAGGAGGCAATTCTTGAAACTATATCTGCTACATCATTCATGTCTACATGTTGGTTGATGCAAATGATAAAGATCCTACCCTTCAAGCCACTTCATCTCAGAGAACTAACTATCAAGGCATATCAAGGGAATAGTTCTGGTCAATCCAGCTATGCTTTCAAGCCATACAACAACAATAAGAACAAAGGCAAGGGCAAATTTAATTGGGATAATAGATATGCCTATCCCAGACAAAATTTGCCTACTCAAACTCATGTACTGCCTGTTCCTACTCCTAGTGTTCTTGGTCAGTTTCCCATGCCTGTATATGGTGGATATCTTGAACTTATCATTTCCTGCCAATTGTGCAATCAAGATAGTCATACGGCTCCGTACTACAACTACATTCATTGGGATAAGTGCCTCATTTGTGGCTAATCACATCGCTCGGTATTGCTTTCACAAGACAAAGTACCATAGTTTCAACAACAATTCTTAATGCTAAATGGTCAAGTTCCAATTCTTAATGCTAAATGGTCAAGTTCCTTCTTAGAATCCTATGCAAACAATGAACACTGCTATCTCTTAGCATCCACAAAATGTTCTTGGCATGTCTAATCATCAATCCAGTCCTCAAGTGTGGTTAATTGACTCGGGTGCCACCAATCATATGACATCTGAGTTTGGTAATCTTTCATTGGCTACTCATTATCCTTCTAATGAAGTTGTGCAAACAACAAATGGTGAAGGTCATAATATTTCTCATATTGGTAACACCATTATAAGAAACCATTACATCAACTTAAACTTAATTCAATTTTATATGTTCCTAAGTTGTCTTAGAATCTATTATCTGTGCATAGTCTAGGTGGACAACAATTGTTGGTTGATTTTTTATGCATTCAGTTTCTAGATTCAGGACAAGGCAACATGGAGGATGCTATACAAAGAAATGTGCAGTAATGGCCTCTACCCAATTCCATCCCAGTCAACTGTCAACTCATTTCAACTTCAACCTTCAGCATTGCTTGCTCAGCTAGTTAACTTTACTATTTGGCATAGTAGACTAGGTCATCCTTCAAATCCCATTGTCTCCTTAATACTTAGAAAAGTCAATATTCCCTGTAAACAAGACAACTTACCTGTGATGTGTCAAAGCTACTTAGAAGGCAAGTTTAGTAAGCTGCTATTTTAGTCAAGTGTTAATAAGGCTACAAAACCATTTAATGTACTGTATAGTGATATATAGAGACTAAAACCTTACATTTATGTAGATGGTTTTAAGTACTATATCACTTTTATAGGTGAATCTACATGATACTGTTGAATTTTTCCATTAATGAATAAATCATATATTTTTGCCATCTTTTGTGCCTTTCATTCATTTATACTTACTCAGTTTTCTGCATCACTTAAAACATTACAAAGTAATGAGGGTGGGGAATATGTGAGTAACATGTTTCAATTCTTTCTCAAAAACAAGGGTATTACACATCAAATTTCTTGTTCCTATACTCCTAAACAGAGTGGTTAGTAGAACGAAAACATAGGTAGCTTGTTTAAACCATAGTGACTTTATTGCAATCATTTCACTTGCCATCTCAATTCTAGTCCTTTGTTGTTCAAACTACCAATTATTTGGTCAATAGGATGCCAGCCCTTGTGTTAAATAATCAATCTCTCTTTGAAACTTTATTTTTGGATGTGCTTGCTTTCCTCTACTTAAACCTTACAATAGTTCCAAACTGCAACCTAAAACCACAAAATGTGTCTTTTTAGGTTATGCCTCTAAGTATAATGGTCATATATGCTATGCACTTACAAATCACAAGTTTTACATATCAAGACATGTGATTTTTAATGAACAAGAATTTCCATATATGGCCTTATTGACAACAGCTAAACACAATACTATGACACATACACAATCTTCCATTTCTTTACCTCTGTCAACTATCAATTTTGAAAATGAAATTGTTTCTTCAATACCAAGTACATCATCAACTCAACCTGTTTCTCAACATAGAGATTATCCAATACCCTTACCTTTTGAAATAGGTTCACCTACTCATTCACCAAACATTACAGGCTCTAATTCCTTAAGCTTCACCTCAGGTACATCCACCAACTCATCCTAAACCATACTGATGATGCACACTCATCTTCCAACATCCACTTTAGACCTAAGAGTTTTCAGGTAATATTTTCAGTTCTACCCATGAATCTACATCCAATGCATACAAGGAGTAAGAATGGAATTGTTAAGAAGAAAGTTTTACTTACTACTATGGAAGAATCTGGTGGTGTCGATTAACAGTCACTGAGCCATCCACATATAAGTCTGCACTTAAGGTTCATGTTTGGAAGGAAGAATTAGATGCTCTCTACAAGCAAGGAACATGGAGTTTGGTGCCTTTACCAACTAAGAAGAATTTAGTTGGTAGTAAATGGATTTTCAAGATAAAGAAGCATGAAAATGGGTCCATAGTTAGATATAAAGCTACGCTAGTGGCAAAAGGGTGTAATCAAGAACCTGAATTGGATTATGGAGAAACTTTCAGCCCAGTGGTAAAACCAACAACAGTAAGGTTAATTCTATCTTTAGCTGCTCAGTTTGATTGGCCTTTAAGGAAATTGGATGTCGAAGAAGCCTTTTTACATGGCATTCTTCAAAAGAAAGTTTTTATGGCACAACCTCCAGGATTTCTTAACTCTAATCATCATATTCCAAGGGTGATTTGAATCTGACTGCATATAGTGATGCAGACTGGGCCGGGGGACCCCAATAATAGGAGGTTTACCACTTGATTTGTGGTATTTCTGGGATCAAATCCAATCTCCTGGAGTTCAAGAAACAATAAACTGTTTCCAAATCATCAATAAAGGTAGAATATTGGGCATTATTCACAACTGTTGCAAAATTGGATTGGATTAAGCAATTACTCTCTTTTCTGCAGGTTCCAATATATGTTCCTCCAACATTGTTTTGTGACAATCTTTCTACTATTGCATTGTCTCTTAATCTGGTTCAACATCAAAGAACAAAACACATAGAAGTGGATGTGCATTTTGTTCGAGAAAGAATTTCTAAGAAGAAACTACTAGTGCAGCTTTTGACTTCCAGGGAACAGTATGCAGATATTCTCACAAAGGGTTTAAGTGCTCCTCTATTTCTTACACATTGCTTCAATCTCATGTTAGGTTCCAAACATGAAATTGAGGGGGGATGTTAAAGTATTATGAATGAATGGAATAAAGGGCTATGATATTACCACTTGTAATAAGATTACAAAGTTTGTTAGAGACTGTTAGAGTTACTATAAATGCTCTTTCATGTAATAACTTTCTCATTAAGAAAAATACAAGATTCAATACAATTTTCCCTCTCTTCTCTTCTTTCTCTCACTCTCTCTCACTCTCTCTCATTTTCATGAACATATTCACTGAAAAATGGCACATCTCAATTCTTCTCCATTTTTCCTAATACATATCTTACTTTTATTCATTTGCAAGTTCTACACGAGGCCAGCCAATTCTTAGGGCCCTAGGCCAGCTTTCAAAGTGGAATCGTAGAGTTTTCTGATCTTTGACCCTTGTACATTGATATGTGTAAAAATTAATTTGCGAAATAGAAGAAAAAGTCTACTTATACATCACAGATCATTAAATATTACACGTCTCATTTTAGACGCAAATGGACTAACTCAGTTTACATAATCTATAGCTAACCCGTTCAATCTTTCCTGTGACATAGTTGATCAAAGATAAGATTTGATCAACTTTAAATTTGAAAAACTTCTTTCTATAGAGGCAATTGGCTATTGTGTTTAGACAAATATTCAAAGTTGCTAAACTTCTTGCTTAAACATACGCAAAATGTGTATATATATATATAGTGTGTGTGTGTGTGTGTAATATAATATAATATAATATAAAAAAAACTTGGGGCCCTTCCAGAGTCAGGGCTCTAGGTGGCCACCTAATCTGGCTACTCTAGGAGCCGGACCTGGTCCTACCTAAATATCATTGTACTGATCTCACTTTCTACTAAGAACGTTGGCTATGATACTTACAAATACAGAATACAAAGAAAACATATTTGACCTTCAAATAGCAATCATGGTCAGATATGATTTAGGATATTGGAGTTACCCTTATTAGAGTCATGTCCCAAAATTCTTTACCTGCTCACTAGAGTATATTATCTCCTCTACGTAACGAGACTAGGCAAGCTTCAACTTTTGCTAGGTCAATCAGCAAGGTGGAAGTGGCGTATGTGATACAAAGGGGAGAAGAAAAATCGCATCCAAAACTATATACGCATTTTACTGATGGGATGTCTATTAATTTTGAACATAAAATAGTCTCGGTGCAAATAATCCCCAATAATCTAATTACCCAAGGTAAACGAAAGAAGGTATTTTCTTCATTGACGAATCGTTAACAACTTTTAGAAATGATGATTCATGCAGGCATGACATACTTAATTCATATAGTCAATAAATATCGTACAAATAACATAAGTATGTAGCGCAAGTCATAATAAATTTCCAAATATTATGCGTGCGACATACTTGCATATTTTTTTTAAAATACTTTTGTTTTCCATACACATTTTATTGACTCATTAATTACACTTTTTAAAACACCAATGTATTATATACATATGTATTTTTCATGTTTAATACGTTATATTCATATATTTTTCAATAGTACATATAGAGTTCACATATACAATACGTATTTTTAACATATTAATGAAAAAATAAAAGTTAACAAATACTTTAAATAAATATTACAATTTAAAAAAAGATCTCCGTAGTATAAAAACATTAATGTTAAATAAATACAATTTAAATTGTAATACAAATACTTTAAATATTACAATTTAAAAATATTAATGTTAAATAAAAGTTAACAGCTATGTTTTTCTCACATTATATACACTCTGGATTTTACTAATTATATTACAAATTAAGATCTCCGTGGTATAAAAACAAAGTTAAGGTCTCCTTGATGAGCAACATTGCTCGGAAAGGATGGAGAGACTGCAACTAAAGAATGCAAATACAACAACATATGGCCCAAGAATGACTAATGTGTGGAAAAGATAGCCATGAACTAAGTTACTGAGCAACGATGACTAATTAATATCAAATGAAAGTGGTCTTTTATCAACAGGAAAAAGTCGAAGAAAGTGGGATGACTAGGGCAGCATTGGAATTAATATAGTGCACGAACTGGACAAAAACTTTACTTGGATTAGTCAATGATAATGAAATCGAACCAATTCAAGCCAAGTAAAAAAATCTTTTTTCACATTGGACCGCAGTCGCATTTTTGTGTGTGTAGTGCTATCTACACCCTTTTTTTATCTTTCACATACATTGCTTAATGTTTGGCCATCGGATTAAATTATTTGAAGAGGATTAAGGAAAAAAATTTACAAGGAGTGTGTGGAATAGACCTGGCAAACGGGTTGTGCTTGTCATGTTTGCTTCGTTTTCGTTTCATACCTATTATTTTAACGGGTCGTGTGGTATCAAATTCATTATCTTAACAAGTTCCTAATTAACTGGTGACCCAATAATGACCTGATTCGTTAATGGGTCATGTCATTTCGTATCGAGTTAACGGGTCATACAAGAAATTGTCATGCCTGATGTCTAGACCTGACAAACTGGTAGTTTTTGTGTCATTTCATATTGAGTTAATGGGTCATGCACGAAATTGTCATGTCTAATATCTAGACCTGACAAACGAGTCTTGATCGTGTCGTTTTTGTGTCATAATTGTTATCTTATTGGATTCTTAATAGCTGACCCGATAACGACCCGATTTGTTAACTAACTGACCCGGAACCTGTTATTTTCTTGTTGTTTTGAGTCGAGTTAACTGGTTGTGCAAAAAATTGTTAGACTAGTGTGACAGATGAAGAAAGGTGTGTGAATAGCACCACCCTTTTGTATTAGAGTCTAGCTATGAGATAGTTAATCAAACGAATTTGTCAATAAATCGGTTTAAAAATAATAGTCAAGTCAACATTATTAATCTCTCTCGCATTCAATGTACCGTGATTATCCTTGATAACTTTATACAAGAAAATGAAACAACCATTGAAGAAGAAGAAGATTTGGATAACCTCTGTAATTCTTGCATTTTATCTCAGGACAATCAAATGTACATCAAAATTTGCAAATGAGAAAGGAAGACTATTTATACGAGGACTAAAACCGACTAAACTAGCTTAACCAATCAACTAATGAGAGATGACATTGTACTAACAATCCTGCCACTTAAAAGATGACACACCTCGATCGAGGTCAGGGAGTGCTGGCCGTCACGCGAAAGTGACGTAACCATGTGCACAGTGCGGAAGCTAATAAACAATAATAGAAGAAGTACGAATAATTAAAAACTAGCATACATAAGGTAATAGAAATAAGTGCTAGCGTAAGTGAGACACAAGTTCAGAGCATAACGCCTAAAGCAGTCCAAATTAAATGACACGACAACAGTACACCCGAAGGTGGCCCTACACTGGTGATCGTCTGTCAGAAATGCCGGGAAAGCCCTCTGGGAAACCACCAAACCTGCTAGATAGCTAGAACCTGGAGGGGCGCAAAACAAAAGCGTGAGTGGGCAAAAACAAAGCTTTTCGAAAACCATTTCAAAAACAAGATTCTAACCCCTCGCCGTAAAACCTGTACACTTCCCAGAAAATAAACATATGTATATAAATATAGATATGCCAATCATGCTTTAGAATATGCCATGCCAAATCTCACAATGAAATGCGAGTGCTCAGGTATAAATCACATCAATAACATATAACCTGGCAGCCGGAGTCACCTAACGTGACTTATACGGCTGCATCTAGAGCTCAGATCTCAATCACAATAACTAAACCTGCCCACGAGTCGGAACCACCTAAAGTGGTCTGTACGACAGGCCTGGGTGTAATACATATAAACGCTCTAGTGCTACGATCACGTGAAGGCTGTGCGAATAATCGCGGGTCACCTACGAGTCGGAACCACCTAAAGTGGTCTGTACGACAGGACTGTGCACCTAACTTGGATCCAAGCTGAGCGTGTGGTGCGGGAGGTGAACAACACGTGAAGGACTGTGCCCTACTCTGGGCGGGAGCACTAACACCGGGGGTGCAGGTTATGAGCTCTCTAAGCATCTCAAATCACTACTGAACATAAACGTGAATAACACTTACCTGGCACTTACCTGTGCGTCCACAGCACCAATACATACGAACATATATATATATATATATATAAATGCAACTAATCATGCATAATAACCAACAATGTAAAAATGGCATATAACTAATAAACATTTAAATCAATTTCTGCGAAATATAAGTATATAGGTATATACGGAAAACCAAAAGCCCACTCACTGATAAGTGGAAGGGTCGTAACCCCCTTGCCTCGAGTGACCACGCTCGTCCTCGGGATACGTCTCACCTATATGCGAAATAACTATAAAAACGTTAATTTTAAAGCACATAACCAGACTTTAGAAATAACTTCTCATACAATGCTCAAATGGGGTGTATGAATACACCAACGTGATCTACTCAACCTCACGAACATCCCCAAATTTTTAAAATAATTTTTCACCGCCGCACACGCCCCCACGCGCCGGCCACGCGCAGGCACGTGCCTGGCACGCTGACGGCGTCAACTGACGCCATAGGGAATATTCCGTCAGTTTTGACAGATTCTGTCAACAGCGTCAGGAATATTCTGTCAGATTTGACGGAATATTCCGTCTTCTTCCCCGGCGAGCCTCTAGCGCCGGAAAACTGGAAAATTTTCAAACTTCGATATCTTCTTCGTTTTTGGACCAAATTCCACAATTTCGGTACCAAAATGAAGCTTAGAACTAGAGGAACACAATCATACTACTTTCAAGGGTTAAAAACCACAAAATCTCACCTGAAAAATCAATCCAACTCCGGCCAACTTTGTAACCAATGATCCCGACGTCCAATTCCTTCAAACGAACTACTCCGAGCCTCCTTGGGACCTCACCAAGCTTCCTACAAGCTTGAAATTTCCTAAAACGTGAGAAATCACCTGTGCATGAATAGTACCCAAATCGGACATCGTTGAATCGACGTGAAAACGATGGAGTTCTTACCTGAAAATGGTATGGTTGGACTCCTACAAGCCTCACGAGCTCGAATATGGCCTTGGATTCCACGATCTGTGAAGGTTTGATAGGTTTATGGGTGTGTCCGTACGTTTCCAAAGGAAATGGGAGGAATGGGGACTCGGGACAGTGCAGGAAACAGGGAGAAAAAGGGCTGTGGTGTGTGGGAAGGTGTGTGTGGCTCCAAACATGCCAACCAAACTCAAAACAACCAATAAACGTAACGAAATCGAACTAGGGGCAAAATAGTCTTTTCACGCGTACGTTTTTTATATTTCCGGGACGAGCTGTCACAAAAGATATTTATCTTTATTGTGAAAGATTTTAAATTTATTTTCGTGGTTAGTGAGTAATACATGGCTGACATACACATTATATGACTCGGCCTGTATCCCTCATCCTAAACCCTAAACATTGACCTTAAGTCGGTTAAGAGACATACGCAGTTGAAGTTAATGTGGATTTAATGGGGATTTAATATATGTGAGACATTTTCAAAATTGACAACGCCAAAATGCAAGCGAATGAGATTTATTGAATATATTATTGGACAAAGTGAAGACGTGCATATCTTCCCTGTCATGATGTAGGGTTTGGCTTGGCTACACAGGACCTACAATCGCCACAAAAATTAAAAACAAAACTCTTGAAATTTCTCGTCAACCAAACACACACACACACACACACATGTATATTGGTTTTTCTAGCTACTTGCAAAGGTGGGATACAGTCAACGTCAATAAATAGGTATATTATGACCGAAAGATATATAATCATGAGATCAAGTTGCTTATTTAATCATGGATCAACGATCTTTCAATGGAAACGAGTCAACAAGGTAAACATTTGCAGCTGTATCTATAATTCAATCATATACTTGCAGAGAGGTTTTCAAAAGTACAAATTAAATAGTTCTGCTCAACATGACAGTTCTTATTGATAGATTGATGCAGAATTTTCATACTTCATCCATTTAGCTCTCATTCATGAAATTATAAATAAACATAAAAAATTCAGTTCAAAACTTAACACACCACGCGTTTTCATTAAATGAACTCTGTACATAATTTATCTAACTAATGCAACAACTTACAATGATTTGTAAACTATTAGAGCTTCGTAAGTCAACGAATGATTGATACAACTTTAGGTCCTATTGACCCTAAAAATTACAAAACATATGCGGCGCGCAGGCTGAGTAACAAATAAGCTAACTAAGTCCTTCGGTTGAATGTGGGGCGTGCCAACTCGTCGGCCAAGCTCGCTCGAGGAGTAAAATTTTGTTGATATTGCGTTGAGCGCGTTACTGACTTCTTTACCTTGCGACTGTGATCGAGGGGAACGCTCTCGGTCTTCATATCCTAGAGCCTGAAGACAAGGCTACTAGTTCTGCGAAGTTCACAAATCGTCGGCGCCCGATTCGGTCACCGCGATTATATTCGTAAGAGTATAAGCATGTCGAATCGACACCAAACTATACGGACACAAATATTCAAAGGTGATGTATATCTTGATGGTGAATGTGGTTCGGCCGTCAGAATGCCGAACTCTGAAACTCACTTGTGAGTATCCAATCATAAAATCACTTGGCGTCCAGTACGCCGAATGTCGTAGCTCGTAACACCTTACTTCGCCGAGAAGGCTAATAAGATGACCTCTGCCAACAAGGATTCGAAAACCCTTCTCGACCGAGACTTGGATAGGTAACCAGTCGGCCTCGACGCAGTGCTGTTTATCCAAACTGAAGGTGCTCCTCGGTCGGCTGATTCTACGACAACAGTGTTGTTTATCCAAACTGAAAGTGTTCGCCGGTTGCCTCCATAGTGATGTTTATCCAAAATGAAGGTGTGTCGGCGAGAAAAAGAAAATAAAAATCTCAAGTTGTTTGAGAGGTTTTGCGCAAGGCAATTGTGTGTTGAATTGGACGTCCCCAATTGTTGCATGATGTCTTGTATTTATAGCACCAACTCCTCGAGATTGAATTAAACTCATATCCGGACTGGGATTCCTTGTTTTGTTCCAACTTTGCTTCGAACAATCCTACTTCTACTAGGACTTTGAACTCACCCCTTTTCAGGGCTTTACTCATTGTTGGCCGATAATCCTAATTGTACTAGGACTTTCTCGACCCCTTTTCTTATCTGAACTACTCCTTCTTGTGATAGGACTCAACCACCCCTGCTAAAGGGCCCAAAATCACCATAGCCCATAGTACTTTTGACACGGCTTTGGGCTAAGCACAAATCTACACTCGGCCCAACAATATTATTTTGAGCCCAAATAGGTCCTTTCTATTTTTAGTGCGAAATACAACTTTAGATTCCTTTTTTTTTTTTTTTTTCTCAATATAAAATTTATACTCTCAATAATAATCCATGCATGCAAATGTTTATTCGAGAAGACCTTACGGAAAACCCGAGTGCTAGCCAAGCAGGTCAAGAGGCACTGAAGTCTTCGGCTTTTGAATTTTATGGTAGTGATTGCGCGAAGTTTTTATTTCCAAAAGGCTATTAATATAAGTAAGATAACCAATCATTTGTCTTATACCATCACAAACTTTTATATTATCAAATATTCTAGCCGTCTTATTTTAAAATGTTTTTGAGAATAGCACCCGCCCATGCGTGTTTCTCTGACCCTTGAGAGAGGAATAGCAGTCAAACTTGTTGACTTTTCAAGGATCAAATTCATGAACACTTGCGAATTTACAGTTTGTTTTTTTACCCAACCCTATAGAAATCATTATTTTCATCAAAACCTATGAAGACTAGAACACTTTAATCAGTTGAGCAGCCCAAAATCATTTTATTCGGTGGATAATTATATTATTTCCATCTAAAAACATTTTTATTGACACACCTCGACCGGAGTCGAGGCATACTGGCCGTTACCCGAAGGGGACGTAACCAAATGTGTGAGCGATGTAAAAATGTGAATAAATTAAAACCGAAACTAGAACTTATTTAAACTAATAAAGTGAGTGCGCAGTAGTGGGTAGAACCCATAAGATACAAATGTTCAAAGCATAGATGATAAAGTAGTGCAGTCGAAACTAGTTAAGTACTTAATACACAACATGATAAGTTCCTACACTTAAACAGGGATATGTCAGAATTGCCAGCTAATCATCGTAAACCACAGAGTAATTCAGCTATCAAGGACCTGAAGGGGCGAAAAACAAAAAGGTAAGTGGGCAAAAACAAAAGTTTATAAAACCATTTATTTTTTGAACATACTAATCCCCTGCTATAAAACATGTATAGTTTCCAGAAAATCATACTACGTATAGGTATGAAATTAAATGCAAATCAACAGTAAATCTAGAAGTATGCCACATCACAATACCTCAACAATAATGTAAGTAAAATCAAGGATTCAATCAACCTATACTAGCACACAAGTCGGAGCCTAATGCAACCTGTACAACTGGCCTAATTGCTCATCAATCTATGCTAGCACACGAGTCGAAGTCGCTTAATGTGACCTGTACAACAGGACTGGCACCTGCTTGGATCCAAGTCGAGCGTGTAGTGCAGAGGTGAACAACACGTGAAAGACTAGCCCTAACCCGGAGCGACCAGTAACACTGGGGTGCAACAATGATGAGCAGACTATATAAATATAAGCATGCCATAACAATTCAATAATTCTAGTCAACATAATAAACTTACCTGACAATAAACTTACTTGCGCATCCTGTAAGATTATTTTGGCATTCACAACAGTGCAACATTTCTTATAACATTATGTAATCATGGCATGATGTGCATAAATCAATTCAAAAGAATTTGTGGAAACTATAAAGTTTATATATATATATATATATATAGACACACACACAAAAACAAATGCCCACTCACTGATATGTTGATGCATCGTAGCCCTTTACCCTCACTTGTCCTTGTACGTACTCAGGATAAGTCTCCCCTATATGCGAACCAACTAATAATAAGAAGTTAATTAACACATACACTAAAAGCTAGAAAAAACGCCTATAATTCACTCAAACAGAAGGTTTGAATATACAAAAACACTTTGCTCGACATCACGGACCTGTACGTGCCAACCAGTCGCAGGCCGAAGGCCAGACCCGCCCTCACGCGCTGCCTAGCCCAAGGCCACATGTGTAGCCACGCGTAGGCACGTCCCTGACAAAGACTGACGAACATTAGGAATATTCCGTCAAAATTGACGGAATATTTTGTTAAATAGTAACGGTGTTACCTGATGCAGTTAGAATATTTCATCAACTTTGACGGAATATTCCTTGTCTTCTCTGGTGAGCTTCGCCGTCCGCCGCCACCATCTGGTTTGCTAGTTTATGGAAATTTTCGCCGGTTTCTGGGAAAAATTTCAAAATCATATAACTTGCTCATTTCTCAACCATTTTCAATGATCTTTATATGGAATTGAAGCCCATGATGAGGAGAACAAGAGTTTGCCTTCCAAAAGTCCAAGGGACAAAAAATGGCTTGAAAAATCCTCGAATGGTTCGGCCTAAACTTCGACTCCTCGAACTCGCTTGTGTTGTCGTCAACTCGACTTCGAGCTTAGTCTAAGGACCTTAGGGAGTTGTGTAGAAGTTTCCCCACGTCCTAAAACCTTGTAACTTAGCCTGAAACTTGTCGGAGCAAAATCCACCTAGTCGGACCTTCCGAGTTGACGGGTCAAAACTCAATCATTTTGCCATCGGCTGGGTTCGTGGGTTCGAGAGTAGTACAATGGTGGAATTTGTGAGCTCGATCTGTGATTTTTGACGAGGGTCCTTGTTGTTACAAAGAGGAGAGAGTTACGAGGATAGAGAGAGAATGAGAAGAAGATGAGAGAATGAAAGGGAGAGCTTTTTCTAATTGGCTGAAAAGAAGAGAGAGAGATGTTGTCTGATTGGGTGAGAGATTTGAGGATGAGATTTGATTGGTGGGTGAGTGAAATGGGAGCTCGGGACAGATTTTTAAAGAGGAAAAAGAGATAGGGTTGTACAATTGAAATCCGATGAAATCTTACGTACCCTATAAAAAACAATAGTTTTCCAATACTGAAAATTAACACGCACGTGTACAATTCTACCCGTTGTTACATACTTTAGTGTAACGTAACTTTTTCGTTACAAGTCCATTTCGAGCCTAACTTGGCCCAAGTGTTTGTAACAACGAGTACTATTTAATTACGATAACAAGAAAAATAATTTTAAACTGGATAACCATGTCCACATCACTTTGCCAACAAGGAATAAATGTCAATTTACACACTCGGGGAGGAAATTACATAAAAAAACTTAGGGATGGGTCGTCACAACCTACCTCCCTTAAGAAAATTTCATCCCCGAAATTTCAACACTACTAAAGATCATAATTAAAGAACTGACGTGGATAAAGATCCCGCATACGCTCCTCTGTTTCCCAGGTACCTTCCTTAACATAGTGGTTTCTCCATAAAACTTTCACCATACGAACGGTCTTGTTCCTGAGAACTTTGTCTTTCCAGTCAAGAACCATCACTGGAACCTCATCATAAGTCAAATCCGGGTTAATCTCTAACGGCTAAGGAGGAATCACATGTGACGAATCAAAGACGTATCTCCGTAACATGGACATGTGGAACACATTATGCACCATTGATAACTCTGGAGGTAGATCAAGTCGGTAAGCAACTTCACCAGCTCGCTCAATGATCTGATATGGCCCGATGTAATAAGGGCTTAACTTCCCTTTCTTCCCGAATCGTACAACGCCTTTCCATAGCGACAATTTTAAGAATACCCAATCTTCAACTTTACATACTCTGTCGGTCGAATGTCTGTCTACAATACTCTTTTGTCCATCCTGGGTTGCTTTCGGGTTAGCTTTTATTGTTTGGATATTCTGTGTTGTCTCATCTACGATTTCAGGACCAACCAAAACTCTTTCGCTGACCTCGGACCAACATAATGGGGTACAACATAGTTTCTCATAAAACGCCTCAAATGGTGACATACCAATGTTGGAGTGGAAGTTGTTGTTATAGACGAATTCTATCAAAGGTAAGAGCTTGTGCTAAGCATCTCCGAACTACAGGACTAAAGATCTCAGCATATCTTCCAATGTCTGGATAGTCTGTTTGACTGCACATCGGTTTAAGGATGATAGGCAGTGCTGTAAAGTAATCTTGATCCCAGAGCTTTTTGGAAAGCCACCCAAAATTTCGAAGTAAATATGGGGTCCTGATCAGAAATGATACTAACTGGAACACCACGATACTTGACAATTTCAGAGACAAAAAGTTCGGCTAACCGACTTAGCGTGTAATTCTTATGAACAGGTAAGAAGTGCGCTGACTTGGTAAGCCGATCTACAATCACCCAAATACCATGATAGCCATTTCGCATACGAGGTAGCTTGTACACGAAATCCATTGTGATATCTTCTCATTTTCACTAGGTATCGAAAGTGGCTGTTGCAACCCAAATGGTTTCTTTTTTTTCCGTCTTGGCCTGCTGACATACCCGAACAACGACTCACGTACTCAATTCATTATTGGCTAGTAGTAGAAAAGTCAGACAGTATGATACATCTTAGTACTTCCGGGTTGCATCGCATAAGCTGAAACATGCACCTTATCGAGTATTTCTTTCTTCAGTTTTTCCACATTTAATCACCTTGCATCAGCATACCGTCAAGCCTTCGAATCCTTAGATCTCTCTTGTTGCCGTTCAACACCGCTCGTTTTAACTCATAGGATTCTGAGTCATTCATCTGGGCCTCAATAACATCTAACAAAACTGGTCTAGCTTCGAAATTGGCAAGTAGAGCTTTCTGGTGATCTACTTCTAAAGCTGCTTTAGTAGATCTTAGGTTAGTGAGAAGAAGAACATGACATGCATAAAGAGCATTAAGTCGGTCGTGAGACCAGAGATGAAGTCTCCAACTACTTTGAAGGAGATCCAAAGCTTGACCAGACGAGTAGCTGTCTTCAACTGCTTTCTTTCGTGGTCCACCGATCGATGCAAGCCCTTTTTCAAGGCCATCAAGAGGGTACAACTAGACAAATGGGACAATGAATACGAAAGAGCTTTCCAAAACCTGAAGAAGTATCTCACATCACCTCCCTTACTATCCAAGCTGAAAACAAATGAGGACTTATACATCTACTTGGCAATAGCAGTAAACTTTGTCCTCATACGAGAAGAGTTGGGGGCCCAACTGCCAGTATTCTACACTTCTAAAGCTCTTCTCGATGTGGAAACTAGATACCCGAAGATCGAAAAATTAATTTTAGCGCAAGTTGTTGTGACTCAGAAGCTCAGACCATACTTTCAAGCTCATACAGTCATCGTCATGACTCAATATCCTCTACGATCAATTCTACATGGTCCGGATGTTTCTCAATAAGTGATGAAGTGGGCGTTGGAACTTGGCCAATATGGTTTAGTTTTTCAACCCAGCACGGTGATAAAGGCCCAAGCTTTGGCGGACTTCATAGTAGAATTCACACCTAGCCTAGGCGACCTAACAGAGCGACCCAACGACTCCCCAAAAACAGTTGAGCACACTTTAGCCACGCCTACTCCCCACAATGAAGACTTCTGGCATTTGCATGTCGACGACACATCCAACTATAAAGGCTCGAAAATAGGCGTGGTCCTTGTCACTGTTGACTATTTAATGCTCGAGTAGGCGATCATTCTAGGCTTCAAAGCATCCAACAATAAAGCAGAGTACGAGGCCCTACTAGCAAGCCTTCGAATGGCAAAAGACTTAGCGGTGAAAAAGCTCGCAATTCATTTCGATTCCCAACTAATCATCAGCTCGACTATTGGGGAGTACAAGGCAAAACATCCAAGGATGGCACAATACCTAAAGAAGGTACGTAAGCAACTTGAGGCATTTTAGACTTACACTCTCACTTAAGTTCCGCAGACAGACAACGTTCACACGGATGCATTAGCCAGCCCAAGCTCTGCCCTCGACCACCAACTCAAATGCTCTATTCCGGTGAAGTATCTAAATAAGCCAAGCATAGAAGCAGAGCCGGCAGCCAGGTGTCATAGGTTAGTATAACTCCTAACTAGCAAAGTTCTATTATAAACTATTTGGTTAACAGCACACTCCCCAAGGAAAGGTTGGAGTTTAGAAAGCTCCAAATAAAGGCAGCACGCTACTACATGTGGAACGACATTCTCATCCGAAAATCTTACACTGGACCACATCTTCGTTGCCTAGCGCCTCCATATGACTTGAAGGTTCTAAGCTCAATCCATAAAGGCGTTTATGGAAATCATTCCAGAGGCCGATCCTTATTGCAGAAGGCTCTTAACACAGGCTACTACTGGCCTACTATACACCAAGATGCTAAGGAGTTAGTACAAAAGTGTGATCATTGCCAATGCTACAAGTCGGTACCAGCACTGCTTGCCAGCGAACTACACTCGCAGACGAGTCCTTTGCCGTTCATGCAGTGGGTAATCAACCTCGTAAGACCTATAGCACCTGTTACTGGGGGTAACCGATTACTTCACCAAATGGGTAAAAGCAGAGCCCATGATGACCGTGACTCAGACAGACATAGAGCCCTTCATATCGAGGAACATCATTTTTCGATTTGGCATCCCTCGGTCAATCGTCACCAATAACAGCCCACAATTTGTGGGCAAAGATTTGGCGAAGTTCTTCCAAAAGTATGGCATCAAGCTGCACATGTCCATGTCGAGATATCCTTAAGGTAATAGACAAGCGGAAGCATCTAACAAGATGATCGTTGACTGCCTCAAGAAATCCTTTACCAAAAAAAAGGGAAAATGGCCAGATGAACTCTCCAAATGTCTATGGGCATATCGCGCCACCAAAAGACGAGTAATCGGTGAGGCTCATTTATCTTTGGCATTTGGTTCGGAAACCATCATTCCTTCCAACATTATCATACCAAGCATTAGCATTTTACTGCCAAGCATTGAGCAGAATGGTAAGGAGATGGCCATAAACTTAAATCTGGCAAAAGAGAAGCACGAGCAAACCATCACTCGTATTGCAGCTTACCAGCAACATCATCTCCAGCTATAATAAAAGGGCCAAGATCTGGCAGTTCCAACCCGGAGATCTAGTCTTAAGAAAAACCTTCATCATTGCCCATAAAGAAGGCTTCAAAAAGATGGATCCCATCTGGGAAGGTTCGTACAAGATATTGCCGCAAGGGTAATTACACCCTCGCTATCATGAATGATAAAGAAATCGAGAAGCAATGGAACACCTATAACCTGAGGAAGTACCATGTATGACCTCACACCATATCAAGACCCGAAGACTCAAGCAGCTCAACGGGCACCACCTCGCAAGCCAATGACTATCCAGTTATTATTCAATCTTTTACAACTAAGTTATTCGTTCGTTTCACTCATTTTTCAATGAAGAATTCATAAGTAATTTACAACTTAGCTCGACTACATGTTTACAACAACTGATCACCCTTGCAATTCAAAAGAAGACCGCGCCCTTCACAGAGACTCATCGCAGGAATTTTACCCCCCGAGGGACAAACCATGCTTTCCAATGCGAGATGATAAATCAATCCCCCGACACACATATGGGTATGCACTCCAAAGCGGGAGGATAAACTCTACACTCCAAATATCCAAACGTTGATGAGCCGGGCTGCCCTACTATAACTAGATGCATGATAACTTGCACCGGGATTCATAGAAGTAGTCATAATGGTCTTTTTCAAGGCTTAGCTAACTGAAGGATTTTGGGTCTCTTAGCCTAATCCATGGGGAGCCGAGCCCTAAAGATGGAGGGGGCATATTACGCAGTACACCTTATAGACGACTACCCTAGAATCTTAAAGCTGTTACCGAATGCACTAAGGTAGCCTACAGTTTCCAGAAGATTGTTTATAGCTTGCCCTTCGAGCAGTAAAGTCGTACTAGACTTATACAACTAGACATTCTTGTGAAAGGTTAAATAAGCTAGCATGCATATACGAAGCCTTATCCACCGCTGACATGCTACGTAATCAATAAGTTTCACAACTGCCAAGCACGGGACAACTAATACCAATTCCTAAAGTGTTGTGGTACTTGATTCGCAACCTACAAAATTGGAGAAAGCTAAGGTTAACATCCTAGTAGTAACGTGAACTTGTTTGCTTCTATAGGTAAGGCACCCGGCTGCCAACCTTATGGCTAACAACCTTGCAAAGTTCTACACTAACACCTACGGCTGCGTAGGCTTGTTTGCTTATAGAAAAGCAGCACGTCTGCCACTGGTTTATAAAGTCTAAAGGTTAAGGCATGAACAAAAGAAACGAAGATGAAGAAAAGCGAATGAAGTAAGTTTATTAAATTTTTTAGCAAAATTGATAAACAACTAGCAAAAACCGAAGAAGTTCAAGCAAAAGCAACAAGGAAAACAAAGAAAATCCTAAAGGCTACCTAGAAGACTACTCTTTAGTAGCTTGGACACCTACGGTCACTCAGTCGTCACACCTTGAACAGCCGCGACACTCTCAATAACGTCACCATCCAACGCTTCGCCACCAGCTGCCCCAGCTTGGCCATTAACTTCTTTGACTATTTCACCAATAGAAGACTCAAAAGTGAAGGTGAGCAACTCTTCCGAAGAAATAGAGAAGGCTTCGAAGTCTTTACCAGAAAACTCAAAGTCATATGGCCACCCAAAGAGAAGGTATACATAACCATGCTTGTAGAAATCAGCTTGACTCTGAGTAAGCGAAGCCTCGAACCCAGCCTTAAACCCTTTAACTGCTCATTCTCCTCAAGTAGACAAGCACGGACCCGATGCAGCTCCTCCATTTCTTTTTTCAAACTATCGTTGATCTTCAAAACACCTTGGAGTTCCAACACTTGAGGCTCAAGCTTATCAACAACCTTCTTGAAGTGGATCACTTGGTTGTAAGCAACAATCATTTCTTCATCCTTTGCAGAAGTAGTGGAGCGGAATTCAGAGATAGCACACTCAAGATCTTAAATCTGAGGTCTGCAACACCCAATCTCATTCTCAGCACTTTCATACTTTACTTAGATCGCATCAAGCCTAGTCTTCAAATCCACGACCTCTTGGCGAGCGGTCTCAAGCTGTAGAAAAGTAGGGGCAGAGATGTTAGACCCCTTCAAAGTAGCAAGCTCAGATTCTAACTTGTTGACTTTCTCGGCCGAGGAGTAAGCTTCGGCTGCCACAGTTCTTGCAACCTTCTTAGCAGCTTTGGTATCTTCTTAATCAAGAAGCATAGACTTGACTGCTAGAATCGCCATTTTTTACATTATGGTTAGCAGAGCAGTCCTCTTACACTCGGTCGTATGCTTCGTAAAGGAACTTGGGCCAACAACCCCTTTGACGCCATCAACAAACTTGGCATATTCATCCATGTCCTCAAGCAAATTTGGTTTCAAAAGCGCACAAATCTTAGCAACTTCCCCAGAAACAGACTTGGTGGATTTCTCACAACTGCCCGCACGAGCAGCCTCATTCTTCTCAACAGGCGAATCGGTCTCAACAGCAGAAGGAATGGGTTTTGGCATCATTTTAGCAAGCATGGGCACCTTGTCACTATTCACAGTAGCAAGCCTCTCCAAATGGGGATCAAACTTAGCCCCAGATGAACGTTTTGGTGTGAATTTCCATACCGGAGGCACGGAGGAACTTCTACACTGGGCAATCTTATCAACAATCGAACTAGCAGCCTTCAGAACGGCAAGCGCCACCGGCATAGATCTAGTAGCCTCCACTTTCTTACCCTTGGAGGAAGTCAAGTCAATCATAAGCTTGGGAGCAGCTGGTAAACCCTCATAAGCAACTGAAGAAGTTTTCGACTGCTTCTCAGCAGGTGTCTCTTGAGCAGACGGGGAAGGTTTCATTTTCCCACCTTCATTTGCACAAGCTCCACCATAATGATAGGATGAGCCAACACCTCAGCCTTAATTCGTTTTATCTCCTCTCTTGGGGGCAGCCTACCTTTCTTCCTACAAAGAAGACTAAGCAGCTAATGCCATTCACGGTACTCAGAAGGGATACCCAGAGCGACATGCACTTTCTTCATGTCCGGATAAGTGTTAGGAGTTGAGCCAAATTCCGAATCTACAAAAATAGCGGGAGATAATCAGAAAATTAAAGAGCAGTTTAGCACAAATACAAAACAACCAAGAGATTAAGCAGCTTACTTACTTGATATGAAGACCGTTAGAACACGCGGCTCGGGGGAAGAATCAGACTCCTATTCTCCACTTATCTACAAAGTCTCCTTGGCCCAGTCATGATCTCCCTTGCTTAAGTTATCAAAAAGCCTATGGCGAGATCGCAGCCGCCCAACTCCCTCAATGCGGCCTTTGTCAAAGAAGTACCAAAATATGTTGACGATTAGATCTAAGTCAAAGAATTGTCTTGGAATGTGGAATCCCACCATCACACGAACCACATTCAGAGAACATTGAGCAAGGGCACATTTCATGGAGCAGAGCACTTCTTGGAAAAAACACGGCATAGGAAAAGTAAACCCCAACACAAAATAGTAGGGGTAAAACTTGATGGCTCTTTGAGCCCTATCACATGGTTCACGGCTACTACCATCCTTAACACGCTTTACGCACACTCCCGATGGAATAACACTCCAATATGCCTCGAGGAAGTCTCTAAACAAGTCATCGGAGCTAATCTTGAAGTGAACGGCCTCGAAGTAACCAACATTGCTCAAAGACTCGCCTTAACGGTACAATAATGGCACACCATGCACACCATCATCATTTTTGTGGCTCGAGGAAGACATGCTTGAAGAAATTCTACAAAGATGCAAGGAAGATTCATTGGACGACTGTACACACACTCACACACACACACACACAAAAAAGAGCAAGGCATTCTTCAGCCCAACCTGGTGGCCCGCTGTTCTCTCATTCCTCACACATGCACGGGGTCGAGCCCAGCATGATCAAAAAATAAATAAATAAAGAATATGAAGGCCTAAGATGCAAGAGCCCATCACTCATGCCAGGCCCCACGCCCTGGCATGTCCTCTCTCACCCGCAGACTTCACGACCCAACTCCAGCTTGGCCCACGCCAAGCCCAGACCACCAGGCCACCCATGACAACCCTTGTGCCGTGACCTTCCCCAAGTTCTCTCAAGCCTCCTCGACACCCCCCTAGGTCAAGCTAAATTTCAAGCCCCGAGGCTCCCAAGAAATTAAGCAGACAAGGAAAATTAATTTTTTTATTCTTACCTTGAAGCGGCGTGAAGATGAAGCAAGCAATGAAAGATGATCCTTTGCCCGGGTAAGATGTAGAAGATTGCTAGAGGAGGGGGAACAAATATCCTCTAAGCTCTCTCTCTCTTGTAGGGTAGAATAAATCACTCTCCAAAGTTGATTTAATAACCCACTAAAGGTGGACTTAAATAGGCTTTGAGAGAAGTTTATTTCTCTTTCCTAGAAGGATCTAATTTCGTATTAAAGAAGGAATCTACATCAAAATAGGAAACAATCCTAAGTTTCCTAAAGCAAGAAAATCTCTACACCTGTTGTTTTTTTCTATGAGCAAGCTAACAGGTGTGGAGGCATTTGTGGAGCCAAAATTAATCAGGAAAAATATGGAGGCGACACGTGGATTTTTGGGTGAAAAAGACAAAATTACCCTTGAGGAACACCGGTACTCCTACTCTCAAGTAGTGGACAACCATCCCTCAATCACATCAAAAGTGCCCAAAATACGTATTTATTTAAAACCTATTTCATCCATCCTCATCAATTCTTCTCCACAAGGTAACCCCAAAATCTTTCCTTTCAAATTATATTAATTAGCTAATTAATTGATTTATTATTCAATTAATTTATTAATTAGCTACAAATCATGAATCTTACCCAAAAAACCATCCAAGTGGCCGGTCCATCTCCTCCCAAAGGGGCCGGCCGCACCCCTATATAAACACTCTCATTTTCTCCAAAACTCAATTCCAATTCTCTTGCTAAATTCTCTAAATTCTCCAAACACTTTTCCCTCAAAATTCTAACTTTGGCATTGGAGGTTCTTCAACCAAAGTCCCCCCCCCCATCGTGGGTGCGTGAGGCTCTTGGCCTTGACCTAAGGTGTTATTTGTTTTGCAGGTGCAATTTTGTCTAAGAATAAGGAGGAAGAAATTTGAATCCACAATTTACGTGTGCAAGAAATTACTAGGTCTAAGGATTACATATAAGGAGTACAAAACAACTTTTTTGATGTGTTAATAGAAATTATCTAAATTTATTCTATTATATTTGAATTTTGTATTATTATTTTTATATCAACAAGTAAAAAATGAAAGATTTTAGGGAGCTTTAATGAAAAGGGCTTGGGCCAACAAATATTTAACCAAAAACTATCCCAAAATGTTATTAACCAAAAGGGCTCAAAGCTTAATAAAAAAAAACCATCCTCTTCTCACCCTTCTCTGGCTTAAGCGGTCAAGCTCCACATAGCACTTGGGTTTTTTCAACTTCTCCAACAACGGCGACCCCAACGACAACATCTTCGGTGTCGAGTTTGATGTCTTCGAAAACCAAGAGTTCCAGGATCCTGATGACAACCATGTTGGTTTGGACATTAACTCCCTTACGTCTAATGCTTCGAGCAGCACTTGGTATTGCAGTAGCGGACTTGATCACGATTTCAACGAGTTGAAGCTCAACAATGGAATTAACTATCAAGTGTGGATTGATTTAGGGGCTCAAGAATTAACGTGAACATGGCTCGTGCTGGCGTGGCAAAAACAACCAAATTGAATTCCTCCATTTTAAAAACAACCAAATCAAAGTTCAAATCAAAGTTGAAAAATAAAGCATTCATCGAAACAAAGCCGCCGAACACAAGTTCAAAGAAGTTTAATGGCAGAAATTGATGAAAAAGTGTCTAAAAAAAAAAAAAAAAAAAAACCAATACATAAAACTGTTTCTAAAGAACCCAAAACATAATACTGTTTCTGAAAAAAAAAAAAAAAAAAAAATCAGATACAATGTTTGTTTAGTCTGGCACAAATAAACACTGTATCTGGAAATAAAAGAACCAAAATCTAGAAATAGTGACTTAAATTCCAGAAAAAGTGACTTAAATTTCAAAAATAGTGACTTAGATTCTAGAAACAGTCTATGTTTTAACCTTTGACTATTTCTTTTCTTTCATGCATCAGTTGATTATATTTAAGAAACAAGGTGTTTAATTTGCTTTGAATCCAAATACAGTGAATTTCACTATTTCTTTTCTAGCTTACATTTAAGAAACAATGTGTTTATTTCATTTGAATCCAGAAACAGTGACTTAGATTCAAGAAGTAAAGTAACTTAGGTTCCAGAAACAGTGATTTAAATTCCAAAAATTGTGTTTGTTAAAATCTAGAAACAGTTTATTTTTACAATCTAAAAACAGTGACTCATCGTTATTATTGAATAACATGTAAATCTCAAATTTATTTTCTAGAAAAACAAACGATGAACTCCATTGATGAAGAAATATTGAAAAACAGTATCTTGAATACACTATGAATAATAACGACGATCACATTTTAACGAAATAATACAAACTATAGCATGAGGATCTATATTTTTGTTTCAAAGAAAAAGAAGAAGGTCTGTAAAACAACGATGACCTCCATTAACAACAAAAATCTGGAACTCAACTTAAAAAAGTTAGAGGTAAAATCGACGAATCATAATTTATTATAGTTGAGCCATTTTTAGTTGGACTACTTTAATATGGGTCTTGCACTAAACATTAAACAAAACTTATAACATAATTTTTTATTAAAACTTTTCAAACCATTTTCATTAGTTTTACTAAGATTTTATTAATATCAACTAAACCTGTAATAGTAATATAACAAGCTACAGTTAGAGATGCTAAAGCCTGGACATGATTTCCGTGTAATGGAAGAGATTTTTCTATACGATGGTCAATCTTTCACATGTTATTGCAAATTCCCGTATTATAAAAGAGCAAAATAGTTATTATTCAAATTTCATTACTAAACAGTGTAGTATTGATAAATAGATAATATTTGTAGAACAATAGCAACACATTATAAGAAGGGGAACTTTAACGCAGTTTCAAAAATTTGAGTTATTGTTGGATTTAGTCTAGTTTTCTATTTTTCAACTTTAATTATTGGATTTATTCTAGTTTTTAAAATCTTCAACTTTAATGCATTAATGCAAGTATTATTTTAAATGGTTTTTTAGTCCAAATGGTCTTTGTGATTGGCATAACTTCTCGCTTCAGTTATTGAGATTTGAAATCAATAAAAGTCGTCCCTGAGTTTGTCCACCATCAACCATTTTGGTCATTCTGGGAAAAATCTCCATTAAATAAGAATAAAATGACAAAAATGCTCTCAATTTAATAAACAATGGGACAAAAGGATTTGAGAAAATTGAGGGTATTTTTGTTATCTTATCCGTATTTAATGGAGATTGTTCTAGGGATGACCAAAATGATTGATGGTGGACAAATTCATGGGCTACTTCTATTGATTTCAAATCTTAGGGACCAATATGAGGAGTTATGTCAATCTCGAAAACCATTTTGGCAAAAAAAACCCTTTTAAAATTATTAATCCATACCATCTCTAATGACACACCCCGACTGAAATTAAGGCGTGTTGGCCGTCACGTGAGGGTGACGTAGCCATGTGCACAGTGCGGAAGCAATATTAATATAAGAAATGCGAATAAATAAAAAAAAAAACCAAACTAACTAAAGCACTAAAAGATAAAGTGCAAGACGAAAGTAAGTGTGAATTCACAACCAGAGCATAAGTAGCCTAAGTGCAGTCCAGCTAGACAAATACGAATTATACAACACCCAAAGGTGATCTACATTTATGATGTTCTGTCAGATCCACCGTCGAAATCCCTGAGGTCCACCAAAGCACTTCTACCTAAAACCTGGAAAGGTGCAAAACAGAAAGTGTGAGTGGGCAATAACAAAGCTTTTCAAAATTATTTCATTTCTCAAAAGTTCTAACCCCTCGCCGTAAAACCTGTATAATTTCCCAGAAAATATAATATATGCTATACCACAACCATGTTCAGAATAGCAAAATTCACAAATATGCCATGACAATTATCTCAGCATAAAAAATGAATAATATATATATATATATATATATAAGCCAGGTGATATAGGTCAATGCAAATGATATGTCAGCCGAAGTCACCTAACGTGACCTGTATGGCTCAAATCCATATCTGCACACGAGTTGAAACCACCTAAAGTGGTCTGTACGACAAGATTGGGTGTAAATAAATACGCTCAAATGCTACGATCACATGAAGATTGTGCGAATAATCGCAGGTCACCTACGAGTCGGAACAACCTATAGTGGTCTGTACGACAGAACTGTGCACCTAACTTGGATCCAAGGTGAGCGTATGGTGCGGGAGGTGAACATCGCGTGAAGGACTGTGCCCTAACTCTGGGCAGAAGCACTAACACCAGGGTGCAGGTTTATGAGCTCTCAACACATCTCACATAATCATCAATTCACATAAACACTCTATAACTCACCTGAGCGTCCACCGCGTTAAATCACAATATGCACATATCGTACAAATTCATAGTCCAAGAAAAAATCACTAGGCATGGCATTTCAAACATAATTTCATTTGAATCGATTTTCTGGGAAAAATCTCAAGTATATAGGTATATACGGAAAACTAAAAGCCCACTCACTGGTATGTGGAAGGGTCGTAGCCCTCGAGCCTTGATTGACTGCGCTCGTCCTGAGGATAGGTCTCACCTATATGCGAAATGACTGAATAAACGTTATTTAAAGAACATATACAAAACTAGGAAATAACTTCTTATACATTGCTCAAATGGGGCATTTGAATATACCACCATGACCTACTCAACCTTAGGAACATCCCCATATTTTTACAAAAAAATTCCGAGCACCCACGCGCCGGCTAAGGCACGACCAGACGCTCGGCTCATGCGCAAGCACGTGCTTGGCACACCAAACGGATTCCCTAACAGCGTTAGGGAATATTCCGTTAAAATTCAGAATATGCCGTTAAAGTTACCTGACGGCGTCAGAATATTCCGTCAACATCAACGGAATATTCTCCTCCTTCTTCCTTGGTTCGCAAGAGTCCAGCGCTGGTCACCACTGCGATCGCCAAAAACTGGGAAATTTTAAAACTTCAATATCTTCTTCATTTCTCAACCAAAATCCATGAAATTAGAACCAAATTGAAGCTTAAGATGATAAGAACATAATCATACCACTTTGGGGACCTAAAACCAACTGAAAGTTGCCTAAAAGACCTTCGATATTCTGTCCAAACCTGCAACTCACTAAACATGGGCTTCCCGACGTCCAAATCACTTCAAAATTACTGCCCGAGCTTCGTGAAGATGTTTTAAGGCTCCCTATAACCTTAAAACTCCTTGAAAACTTCACAATCACGAGTGCATAAACAGTACTCCAAATTGGGGTTCTTGGTTTCTCGGGAAAACAAAGGTTTCACATCCAAATAATAGTATCAATGGGTTCCTGGGCTTGCAAGGAACTTAAAAGCAACCTCCTCGACGTCGATCCGTGGTTTGAGAGCTGAGTTCAAAGAGTGACCGTACACTTGTACGGACAATGGATGGAAGTCGAGACAAGGAGAGAGAGAGTCAACGGGATGCTTGGGTGTGTGAGTGTGTGTGTGGTTCAGTTTGCAGCCAACCAAAACAAGGAAAATAAAACCTAAATCCTAAATAGTTCCAAAAGTCTAGGAAAATTAGGAATTGGACCACAACCAAAAACATATCACACATAACACGTCTCAACGTCCAAAGGCAAATTAGACATTTCATACCATCGATAAAAATAATTTGGAACGGGCTGTGACATCTAAACCTTGGGTTAAAATTTAAAAAATTTTACTCAGAAAATTTAGGTTTTAACTCATAAACAGTTTTTCTCTTCCAATCTTTTTGTATTAAACTTTTAGCCCAAGATTATTAGAGATTGAATTTAGGATAATTTTTTTCTTAAGGTAAATTTATAAAAAAAAAAAATTATGTAGACTAACCTAATTTAATTTTATAAATATTTTAACCTAAAAATATTTAGATTCCAATAAATATTGAAAAATCAGTAAACCAACACTAATGAAACTCATGGAATACTAAGAAAGAATATGAAACTCATAAAAGAAATTTTTTTTAATTACTTTCGCTATTGGATTTAAGTTTGGACAATTAGATCTGTTTTTTACTATTGAATTTGATCATATTAGATCTTAACCGTTGGATTCAATGAATTTATAAATATAAAACTAAAAAAAATACACATATATGGTGAACCAGCCCCACTAAATCATGGGGAATCCTGAGCTAAATTTGCCCCAGAAATGAGTTTTGGGTTAGAACTCATATTTTTCTCAAGGATTGAAGTAAGTTAGGATACGTTTAAAACCTAAAATTTGAGTCTTACTCTAAAAATTGACGTAGGTCTTACAATTTCCTATTCATATCTCAACTAAAATAGAAAATTGCTTTGATATTTTCAGCAAAACTACATAGAAAGGGTTAGTGTCAAACCCGAATTACTTTGGCTGCTTCAACCATCCAACGTCACACTACTAGTTTCCCTTGTTTTCCTTAATATTTTATGAGATCATGGCCAAGATTTTTTGTCTGCTGCACGTCCTCAGTCCCGGAATTGGATCTCATCACATATTCATTTTGTAGAGATTTTAGGAATTTTCATATCTTAGTTATTCATTGTATATCATATGATAAAAAATTATTTGATTTTTTTAATTTAAAATTAAACATAAATAGTATTTGACGAAAATTAACCACATGATATACAATGAACGGTTAGAATGTGAGGATTCCTAGAATTCCAACAATGTGGATCCAGAGAGAATCCTCTTCCCTCGGTCCGTACTCCGTACTTTTAATAGTATCTATATGCCAAAATCTAGTAATCTACAACTCTCTATATCTTAATCATAATAATGAATTGCTAATTAGTAATTAGGTTAATTATTATTTTAATCGATAGATTACGAGCTCCTTCGAGGAACTTGCGAGTCTCTTTTTAATTTGTCTGTCTTGGTCCAGTCAAACATCCCTTTGTGTACTGTGGATCTTAAGATAAATAGCCAGCCAAGGCCTCAGAAATATTGAGCTCTCAAACCCAAGTACTGCTGTATTCTTAGCATTTTTCACCCAAATTAATTAGGAGAGAAATGGGGAGAGCTCCTTGCTGTGAGAAGATGGGACTGAAGAAGGGGCCATGGACCTCTGAAGAAGATCAAATTCTTACATCCTTCATCCAAAAATATGGCCATGGAAATTGGCGTGCCCTGCCAAAGCAAGCTGGTAATTACAACTATCCATCTGGGTTTTTTTTTCTTTCTCCAAAGATACATAGGCCACAAAGATCGGCTCTCCAATCAAAGATAGTATTCCACATCTTTGCATTACATGATGACAAATTTTACAGTTCTATATATGTTATTACCATTTGCAAACCTGAATTAAGTTAGCTAGCTATAGAAGTCTATTCTCCTCTTTTGCACCCAACTTCGAATTTCGCTCCTTGTAATTTAAATGAATTTAGTGTAGAGTACCGTTTTTCTAAAACATGTTAGACACCATTTATGCATGTTTCATGTTGAATTAATTAAACAAAAACTAAAACTGGAAAATTACCAATAATAATTAAGAACACTTCAATAGCTGCTAAGTAGCAACGTTGCTATAATTGCTTTGAGCCTTGGACTCATCTTTTTCACTTGTTTTTTTTTTTTTCTTGAAATAGGGTTGTTGAGATGTGGAAAGAGCTGCCGACTCCGGTGGGTAAACTATTTGAGGCCGGATATTAAGAGAGGAAACTTTACAAGAGAAGAAGAGGAAGCTATCGTTAAGTTGCATGAAATGCTGGGTAACAGGTAAATAAAAGCATCAAATTTTAATTTTCATGAAACTTTCGTAATTAAGCTAGCTTCAAAACATGCATGTTTATCTAGCCTTTTTACCCTGCAGCCGACTATCAAGTTATCAATCATAAGGAGGATTAACATAGTCAAATTAATAAGAAAATTTCTATCAAACTCATTAAGGCTTGTTTTTACAAAGAAGAAGGGCATTTATACATGTACTCGAGATCTGAGGTCAAATATGCACACCCTACTCCTCTCTAGCCTGGCGTATGAGCCAAAAAATAAAATACAGGATCGTTTCTCGGACACGCAAATCAAAGGCACTGATTTTCTGTTAGAGAATAGCAAGTGGGAGCTGGCAAAAAAGATTCTCTATTTGGAAGCCACCACATTAGACATAATTTGATTGTAAATAACGTGCAACCATGAAGTTGATAAATAATTGTCTTACTATGCAGTCACAACTCTCAAAACTCAAATTTAAGCATAAAATTTTAGGACAATTAGCTGAAATAAATATATTTTCACATTTGACATTTTATTGCAGAAAAGATCAGTGTTTTTTTTTCTTTTCAGTATTATATTATCATTACGTTATCATTGTATCGTCGATATGTGATTGTCATTATTAAAAAATAATCATTACTGCGAACGAAATATCAAAGCATGTTATTGTAGCTATTTTCCCAAAATTACATACTTGTTAGTTAAACTATCTTGCAAATGCTTAATTTTAATCTTTTGTTTCATTTTCAGGTGGTCGGCAATTGCAGCAAGATTACCAGGACGCACCGATAACGAAATAAAAAATGTATGGCACACCCACTTGAAAAAAAGACTCAAAGATCATACTACAACAACATCATCAACAAGAAGTAGTAGTAACAGTACTTCCAATGTCACAAGCCAATTTGCTGATGAACCTGAAAATTTGAATTATCCACAACCATCTTCTAGTGATGTTTCCTCCTCAGTCACAGAAGTCTCAGCTGCATTAAGTACCGATCAGGACACAATCGTCGTCAAGGGCGAAAACATGGAGTTGTCGGAAACCTTCCCCGATATTGATGACAGCTTCTGGTCAGAGGCACTTTCAACTGATAATTCCAGCGTCCCATTACAATTTCCAAGGGCCTCAAATGATGAACCAATATTGGAGTTTCCCATCATCAAAAACGATTCGGAGGAATTTGGTTTTAGTTTTGGTCTAAACATGGATGATGGCATGGAATTTTGGTATGATCTTTTCATTAGAACTGGTCATGGGGGAACGCCAGAATTACTAGAATTTTGAGTTTTACTATTTTCTCTCTTTGGAGTTTAGGAGGATATTTTATATTGGTGGTTTGAAAAAGTTTTTAAATATTTTTATCTTGAATTTGACCGTTAACAAATGCTAGGTTGGACAGAAATTTCAATTGTGGGGGCAAATGTTTGTCCTTGTACATCCAAAAGTTAGACTACCACTTGTGCATTGACGAAGAAACTAAAGCTAATTAGCTCTTTCATTATATAAAAAGGAGAAAAGAGGTGGATAAGGAACAGAATAATGTGAGACAAAAGAATTGACTTGGAGCACAGTTTTGTTACTTTGTATAGATATATATATATATATATATATATATAGCTACAATAATTTAATATTTTAGAGACTTCGGTGATATATAATCCTCCTTAGTAGGTTTTATTTGTTCAAAGTTTATGTGTAACCATAATGATGATGACGAAAATGATGTAGCTGGACCTTTTTACTCTGAAATAAAAAATTCATTGTTTTAATGTATGCATATTTAATATGTATATTCGATTTTGCAGTAATTTGTTTGATAGTGCTCTAGTCATATATTACGTGTTAAAGAAGGATATATAGTGAAAAACAGAATTAAATTGTTCTAATAAAAATAAAAAATAAAAATGCAAGCTTACAACAACATAGTTAAAACTTCTTACAATTGTGTCTAAAGAAAAAGGAAACATGGTTCTAACAAATCAACACCAGAATTATAAAAAGATGAATGGAGGTTTACCAAAAGGCTATTTCGATTTCAGATACCACTAACTGATACTCATGTCGGCAATATGATGATATGCAAGACAATTAATGTATGAACAAGAAGTCAAATAAGTACACAAATTTTGCGATCCAAATTTGACATACCTATTTTTTCAACACAGGCATTCATCCACTGAAAAACGGTGATTTATACAGAATAAGAACCAAAGGTATAAGTAGCAAAGCAAAATTAATATTAAACTACTATTGGTTTTCTTCTTGTTGGATCTCCTATTTTTTGGAATGCTCTTTCCACTTGGGCATCTAAATCAACTCAAGAAAAAAATATCTCTAAACAAGGGTTTAGCACTATGCAAAATGTGTGCAAGGAAAGCAAAAAAAATCAATTGATCGATATTAAGATAACAATTACCATTAGTCCAAGAGCTAGTTGAATATTTTTTCGAGCCTTTGCCCGTAAATTTATTTTTTCTTGTTGTTTATAGTGGGTTTATAAATATTAAATTGATATTAGGAAAACAGAGCAAGTTCTATATCTTCGTCACCATTTCATAGTCCAAAAGAGAGTTCTATTCCGAGGGTAAATAATGTTGTCACAAGGCCCACATTTTCCACAACTTCTCAATCCATGATTTATTAAATTACAGTTGAAAATCAAAGTATTCCGAGGGTAAATAATGTTGTCACAAGGCCCCCATTTTCCACAACTTCTCAATCCATGATTTATTAAATTACAGTTGAAAATCAAAGTATCAAATGGACGAGCAAATAAAATATAAACTACAAATATTATTATTATTATGAAAAAAAAATAAACAATTTGCCGAGATAGCTGCAAATTGAATAACTACATCTTAATTGACTTTGTGACATCCCACATCGTTTAGGGGAGTGATTCTTATATGTATATTCTCATCCCTACCTAGCACGAGGCCTTTTGGGAGCTCACTGGCTTCGGGTTCCGTAGGAACTTCGAAGTTAAGCGAGAAGGGGCCTAGAGTAATCTCATGATGGGTGATCCACTGGGAAGTTGCTCGTGAGTTCCCAAAAGTAAAACCGTGAGGGAATGGTAAGCCCAAAGTGGACAATATCGTGCTACGGTGGTGGAGCGGGCCCGAGAAGTGATCCGCCCTGGGCTGGGATGTGACAATTTGGTATCAGATCCTAACCCTGGTCACGAGTGTGCCGAAGAGGACGTCGGGCCCCTAAGGGGGGTGGATTGTGACATCCCACATCGCCTAGGGGAGTCATCCTTATATGTATATTCTCATCCTTACTTAGCACGAGGCCTTTTGGGAGCTCACTGGCTTCGAGTTCCGTTGGAACTCCGAAGTTAAGCGAGAAGGGGGCTAGAGCAATCCCATGATGGGTGACCCACTGGGAAGTTGCTCGTGAGTTCCCAAAAGCAAAACCGTGAGGGAATGATAAGCCCAAAGCCGACAATATCGTGCTACGGTGGTGGAGCGGGCTGGGGAAGCGATCCGCCCCAAGCTGGAATGTGACAGACTTAACTTTCATACTAAACTACAAATTATATTTACGAGCCTTCATGCACGCGAGTGAGCAAATAAACTATAAACTACAAATATTATTATGAAAAAAAAAATAAACAATTTGCCGAGATAGCTGTAAAATGAATGACTACATCTTAACTGACTTAACTTTCATACTAAACTACAAATTATATTTATTAGCCTTCATGCACGCGCTCACGCGCATGTAGAAGGTATTTTTTGAATCACGGTGTGTTACGCGCAACTTACACGTTTTAAATCTTTTTATATGCGTAAATTTACAAAAGGAATGTGACAGCCCGTCCCGGAAATTTTGAAAACGTACAAGTGAAAAGACACTTTTGCCCCTAGGTCTATTTCTTAACGTTGTGTGGTTGTTTGAGTTGGTGTGGCTGGCTGTGGACCACACACACACTCCCATAATCTCCCTCACCCTTTCCCCCTATCCCTGCACCTTTCCCGAGTTCCCTTTCCCTTCCCATTTTACATACAACGTACGGGCACACGCACAAACCCATCAAACCTTCACAGATCGAAGAAACAAAATACATATCCATGCTCGTGAGGCTCGTAGGAGTTCAAGCTTGTAGGAAGCTTGGTGAGGTCCCTAGGAGGCTCGGGGTGGTTCGTTTGAAGGTTTTGGACGTCAGGATAGTGAGTTTCGAGGTTGGCCGGAATTGGGGGAGTTTTCCAGGTGAGATTTCTTGGATTATAGCACTTGAAAGTGGTATGATTTTGTTCCTCTCGTTGTAAGCTTCATTTAGGTACCAACTTTGTGAAATTTGGTTGAAAAATGAAGAAGATATCACGATTTGAATTTTTCCCAATTTTCCGGCGCTGGAGGCTCGCCGGAGAAGATGATGGAATATTCCGTCGAAACTGACGGAATATTCCTAACTCCGTTGACAGATATCATTAAAGATAACGGAATATTCCTGACGGCGTCAACTGACGCCGTCAGCGTGCCAGGCACGTGCCTGCACGTGGCCAGCGCGTGTGGTCGTGCCTTAGCCAGCAGGTGGGGGCGCGTGCGGCGGTGAAAATTTTTTCTAAAAATATGGGGATGTTCTTGAGGTTGAGTAGATCACGTTGGTGTATTCATACTAGGCCTGGCAATTTCTGACACGACCCGATAACCCGACACGACACGACACGAAATTAACAGGTGTTTGGGTCGACACGATAACGAATCGGGTCGTTATCGAGTAACCCGATAAGCACCTGTTAAGATAACGGGTTGGTTCGGGTATACACGTGGGTAACACGATACACGATAAGCAGAATATTATTTTTATAATTTTATAACCCTAAAAAAATACTATAATAATTATATACATTAATTTTACAATTTTATACCCCTAAAAATTATAATAAATATATATATATATATATATATATATTAAATTAACTATAAAATTTATAATAATTATAATAATTATATATACTATAATAATTATACCCCAAAATATTAAGTCTATCTATAATAATTATATATATATAATTTTATAAAAACTATAATAATTATTAATTAATAATTTAATATGCATGATGCATTGCATGATTTTGCATCCATTGAAATTTGATGTGATTTCTTTCCATTCAAATTTCAATAATCAATTTCTTGCTGTTGCCAACTTGCCGCCCTTTTTGAAAAAAAAAATGGAGGAAAAATGAAAATGTTAAGAAAAGTTGAAAATGAAACAAAAAAGTGAGGGAATTAGGGAAAGATGTTGGAGGGAAAAGTGAAAATGATAATAAAAAGTTGAAAAGGAAACAAAAAAGAGAGGGAAAAATGAAAATTAATAGAAGTGGTGAGAATTTTTTTTTTTTTTTTAAGTTATTAACTTTTTATCACACACATGACTGTCATGACATATCTCACTATTTTTATAATGACACACGTGACATGTGATGTATGTACTATTCCGTGTACCAGTCAATTATAATTTATACGTACAAAATAAATAGATTTAAATCTACTTAATAAATATATATATATATATATACACACACACACGGAACTTGATTGATGGCATACGAATTCTCCAAAACTAATTTCAACGATCCAAACCGTCAAAATTGTTTGTATATGCTTGGAGATCACATCACATCAGCAAAAAATCACAAAAAAAAAACATTCAGAGATCAAGTAACGGGACAAAGCTTTTCAACGGTTATAAACGAAAAATCACGATTTAACGGTTATTTTAACTCCGATTTTGATGATTTTTTATAACTACACTCCTTGACCCTATATGAATACAATGAATGAATTCGATCTTCAATTTAAAATATTTACACAAGTGGATACCACAAAATCTTATGTTATACTTAATGAAAGTATAAATAAACTCTAAGTGTTAGTCAATCTATCGTTTTACGAATTCTCCAAAACTAATTTCAACGATCCAAACCGTCAAAATTGTTTGTATATACTTGGAGATCACATCAGCAAAAAATCACAAAAAAAAACATTCAGAGATCAAATAACGGGACAAAGCTTTTCAACGGTTATAAACGAAAAATCACGATTTAACGGTTATTTTAACTCCGATTTTGATGATTTTTTATAACTACACTCCTTGACCCTATATGAATACAATGAATGAATTCGATCTTCAATTTAAAATATTTACACAAGTGGATACCACAAAATCTTATGTTATACTTCATGAAAGTATAAATAAACTCTAAGTGTTAGTCAATCTATCGTTTTACGAATTCTCCAAAACTAATTTCAACGATCCAAACCGTCAAAATTGTTTGTATATGCTTGGAGATCACATCAGCAACAAATTACAAAAAAAAAAAACATTCAGAGATCAAGTAACGGGACAAAGCTTTCCAACGGTTATAAACGAAAAATCACGATTTAACGGTTATTTTAACTCCAATGTTGATGATTTTTTATAACTACACTCCTTGACCCTATATGAATACAATGAATGAATTTGATCTTCAATTTAAAATATTTACACAAGTGAATACCACAAAATCTTATGTTATACTTAATGAAAGTATAAATAAACTCTAAGTGTTAGTCAATCTATCGTTTTACGAATTCTTCAAAACTAATTTCAACGATCCAAACCGTCAAAATTGTTTGTATATGCTTGGAGATCACATCAGCAAAAAATCACAAAAAAAAAACATTAAGAGATCAAGTAACGGGACAAAGCTTTTCGACGGTTATAAACGAAAAATCAAGATTTAACGGTTATTTTAACTCTGATTTTGATGAATTTTTACAGCTACACTCCCTGACCCTATATGAATACAAAGAATAAATTTGATTTTCAATTTAAAATATTTACACTCCCTAACCCTAAACCCAAAATCTTATGTTATAATAATTATGAATCAACTATAATATTAATAATTATATACATTAATTTAATAATTTTATATCCCTAAAAAGTAAAAACTATAATAATTATATAGATGTAGGTGTAAATTGAATACAATTTCATGATGATCGATGTAAATTGAAGATTTTGTAAATGGAGGTGTAAACTTTTGAGAAAGACTTACAATCTTAAAAACTCTTTATCCTTGCACATTTAATATTTGTAATATATTAGTAGTGTATGTATTATTTTTTTTATTAGGCTTTTATTTTCGAGTGTAGATATAGTACTTGAACGAGAAATGTTTTAATGTTTTGAAGTAATATTTATGTGGCAATGTGTGGTATGTGCAAATTTAAAAAAAATATATTTTTTTCTTAACGGGTCATAATGGGTCATAACGGGTCGGGTCACTTTACCCGTTGGGTAAAGTGACATGACCTGTTAAGGACCCGTTAAGATAACGGGTGTGACACGACACGACCCGTTAAGATAACAGGTGTTACACGAAAACGACACGAACACGATAGACACGACCCGTTTGCCAGGCCTAATTCATACACCCCATTTGAGCATTGTATGAGAAGTTATTTCTAAAGTTTGGTTATGTGCTTTAAAATTAACGTTTTTATAGTTGTTTCGCATATAGGTGAGACGTATCCCGAGGACGAGCGTGGTCACTCGAGGCAGGGTTTTGGTTTTCCGTATATACCTATATACTTATATGTTTCCCAAAAAATGAATTAAAATGTTTTTACATTATTATGCCATGTTTATTGGTTGCCATTCGTTTATGCATTATTGGTTATATATATATACATGTGTATTGGTGCCGTGGACGCACAGGTAAGTGCCGGGTGAGTATAATTTATATTTACGTTCAATAGTGATTCTAGTGACTTAGAGAGCTCGTAACCTGCACCCCGGTGTTAGTGCTCCTGCCCAAAGTCGGGCACAGTACTTCACGTGATGTTCACCTCCCGCACCACACGCTCATCTTGGATCCAAGTTAGGTGCACAGACTTGTCGTACAGACCACTTTAAGTTGTTCCGACTCGTAGGTGACCCGCGATTATTCGCCCAGCCTTCATGTGATCGTAGCACTAGAGCGTACTTATATTACACCCAAGCCTGTCGTACAGACCACTTTAGGTGGTTCCGACTCGTGTGCAGGTATAGTTAGTGAGATGGAGATTCGAGCTCTAGATTCAGCCGTACAGGTCACGTTAGGTGACTCCGGCTGACAGTTTACATGGTATTGATTTGATGTTTCCTGAGTACTGGCATATTACTTCGATAAATATTGTATGACACGTTTTTCGAGCATGACTTATATTTATATATTTTATTTTCTGGGAAGTATATAGGTTTTACGGCGAGGGGTTAGTATTTATTTATTAAATGGTTTTCGAAAAGCTTTGTTTTTGCCCACTCACGCTTTTGTTTTGCGCCCCTCTAGGTTCTAGTTGGCTAGCACGTTTGGTGGCTTCCCTGAGGATTTCCCCGGCATATCTGACAGACCACCACCTATGTAGGACCACCTTCGGGTGTACTTTTGTTGTCGTCGTTTCCTTTTGGACTGCATTAGACTTTATGCTCTAAACTTAGTGTCGCACCTATGCTTGCACTTGTTTTTTTTACTTGGGGTAAAGCAAGTTTTTATTTATTCGTACCATTTATATTATTATTTTATTTAGCTTCCGGACTGTGCACATGGTTACGTCACTTTAACGTGACAGCCGGCATGCCCTGATCTCGATCGGGGTGTGTCAGGAAAGTCAAATATTTGCAGTAAATGAATAATCTTAGATCATGCTAGAAGAAACCCCTCATAAACCAATTAAAGCAGCTGAAACCACATAATAAAATCGATCTCTATTGAATTTATATTAAGAATAGAGAAAATAATATTTAATAAACAACTGATTGAATCACATTATTACTAGCTCATTGTGAAGCTAAGCTCACCCTCTCCCCTTTAGTGTTGATAATATTGTTTGTTAAAAAAAAAAATCATTTGACAACTAATTTAATCACATTATTATCCGCATACGAAAGACTTTTTTTAAACGTGTTTAAAAATAGAAAAATAATATTTAATGAACAACTGATTGAATCACATTATTGCTAATCTATTGTGAGATACTAATTATTTTTAAAAAAATTGTATGAAAATCTTTAATTATTAAAAAAACACTATTAAAATAACGAAAATACCCTGCCACATTTGATGCATTATTTTGGGTTGCTTTTGAAGTTCTTGGTTTGAGGGACATTTTTGTTCAATTCTTTTTTATGAAGCTAATGACACCAAAAAACACTGTTCATTGAACCCTTAGCTTTATATATAAAAGTAAAGACGAATACTTTAAAAACCTTAATTTGCAAAATACCAAAAATAACCTAATACAAAATAAAATCAAATCTAAAGAATAACTTCCTAAATAAAGTAATCATTCATTTTTGGATTAACAATTACATATAGACTCTGAATTGTTGAAAGTTCAGGGGAAAAAGAGTGTATCGCAGTCTTTATTTCCAAGATGCATTATGGTTGGGAAGTGATTTTAAAGGAGGAGGATTTTTTTCCTTTCTAATTTTTTTTTTTCTTCTCCTTCTACTTGAACGGTTACGATTAACTTACATTAATATTTTATATTATTTTTTTTAGATACAATAAGAAAGAAAGCAAAGTGTGAGAAGAGAGGAGGGAAGAGTATGAGAATTGGAAGGAAGAGAATCTTACTCTAATTTTAAATGATTTAAAACGCTTTTAGAAAAAAAAATGTTTTTAAAACCAATTATTAGTAAAAAAAAAAAAAAACTTAATCCTGAAAAATCACATGAAGCTTTTTGAACAAAAAAAAAACATTTTCTCTAAAAACGCTTTCAGTCATTTAAAAGCATTTCATCAATGATGTACTTGTTAAAGTAGGAGTGGGTAATAATAAAGGGGATGTCACTTAGCATTTCATCATCGATTCTCGTCAAATGTGAATTTAAATCATATTATTATTAGATCATCGTAAGATTTAACTCGTTCTTTTACCTCTTAGTGTAAAAGTATGTGTACTTAAAAAAAAGTAATAAAGGAGCTAACGACTTATAAAGTTATAGTCTTTGTTTACGGTACTGATTAAAAAGTAGGACCAAAATATCCGCTTAGTTGCCTTTCTTACTAAGTAGTCATGTGAGAATCTTCTTTTTGGAAAAGTTAATCAGCGATGAATTTCCAGTCATCCACAAATATCTGTTAGTCTTTGATTGCTGCTTTTCTCTGTACGCACTAAAGAAACTGTGCAAGATATTCAGTCCAGTCTTCCATGCATGAACAATAACGGGAAGGTCAGCTTTAACTAGGGGACGGAGGTTTAGTCGCTCTATAATTTGTGGTACAATATATCTAACCTGTATGATGTCGACTGTCGAGACGAGCTAGAACAACACTTGTTTTGGCTTTGAACGTGAGTTATCAGCTGTTGACTGTTGAATTCTTTGTCCCCGCTACAAGAAAAGGTGGCAACCACCATAGAGTAGTAAACGTGATTGTTATTGACGTAACTAATTAAAAACAATGACAAAAAAAGTCGAAAAGTGTGACATCACGGTTTTAGGAATAACTATTCTTGCAACAATCACGCTTGCTCCATGGTTATTTTCTATTTTTCTTTTGCTCTCAATAGACAACTATTGATCGAGCATCAATTTTGGTGATGGATTTGAGTGAGGATCCTTAGAAAGTTACGGTAGATATAAGCAGTCTTCACAGGGTACATTACACTTATGAAACATCCATTAAATGGTGTACTTCGATCTTCCAGAATAGTGGAAAATTTAGTCTCATTTCTGTGGGCTGAAAAATCTGAGTTCGTGAGAGTGATTTGATTCCTATACCATAAATGACCCACATTTTAAAGAAGAAAAGAGAATGGTTAAATAGTATTGACAGAACTTACCCCTATTAAACTTACACCACTGTTATAATTGTGCTATAGAAATTAAACTACTGTGAAAGGCCTTGATCAACTCGATTTTATAGTGCACCTTTAAATTGGAGCTAAACCACTCAATAGGCTAATTTTAGATGTTTATATTCAATAAGTCTGCTGTCCTATTACTTGGTTCTTCCTTATGAAGCCCAGTTAAGTGATTCGGATTATGGTACACATTAAAGGCCCAAAGTTACTCCAAAGGAACGTCATCATAATTTTGGACTAGTAACGATAACAGAACTCACAAACAACACGAAACTGGGTTGACTATAATGTTGTTCATGTCAAAATCGTGTCAACCTTCCTAAATTGAAACTGAGGTCATTTAAATGGATTAATAATTATGTATCTTGTTGACATATGTAGGATTTATCAGAAAAGATAAATCAAAGAATATTCCACCCACATGAAGATGTTAAACTTCCTAATTATCTAGGTGATAATTTGATGAAAAATCAATGATATTCATCATGAAATATGCTTAGGATTTTCTTGGGCTAATTGATCATTCTTCATCCTACCTAACCACTATATAAGGAAGCTTTAGTGAAGAAACAAACACAACACAAAAACACCAAGGTTTTACATAGTTCATATATTCTAGTTGGGTCTCTAGGGTAATCACCTCAACCCTAGGTCTTGGAGGCAAAAACCAAAGGGCCAACTCGACATACTGTAGACCTTCGAGCTTCTAGACATGCAAGGGGGTTCAAGGCCTTTGTTTGTGTTTGTAGGAACGTGTCGACATCCAAGCTTCCGCACAAGAGGTATAAACGTCCCTCTACCTTATTGATGGTCTTCTAATTGTCGTATCAAAGTCACTCACACACTTCTCGCACGGTTACACGATGTATTAATGTATATGCCATGTTAGAAAGGCTGAAAAACCATAGTTGCTTGCTTTTGAATTTTGGTTCATATGAGACTATGTTTAAAATTTGGTAAAGGAAAACGAAGTGGTTAGAGAGATAATTGAAACCCTAATTTCGGATTAGCATGAAAAACGAGTTTTTGCGAGCCTTTTTGCATGTGTTTAGAGTTCTTTTTTTTTTTTTTTTTTTGGTTTTTTTTTTTTTTTTTTGGGGATTCTCCCAAGAATACTTAATTGTAGATTGCAATCTTAGCTTTCTAACGACATATGATACATATAAAACGGAGGCATATTGACAAATTTATGGCCTTTGTGAACATGCCTTGTGAGAATATGAAATCTGGAAATTTCTAGATTTCATGGAGGAAGAAGATGAACAGTGGTTCATCTCTTCCACTCTTGGCCTGGGTGAGTACACGTGTACCGCTAAGATTTCGAGGATGTTAGGTACACTGATTGGATTTATCTCACGGAGTTTTATCTAATGAAGTTCACTAGGATGGAAGTGGACCACCACAAGGCAACGCGTGTAAGTCATGCACCACCTGAGGCATGTGGGGTGGAGTGCGTAATAAATAAAAATAATAATTTGCATCGCAGCTTTGGGCAGCACATGGGACATATTTTTGGGGCACTGCTGGCTAGTGAATCATCATGGTTCCCTGACTTATGTAGGTGTATATTTAGTTTTGGTATTAGACATGTTTTTGATTTACTAAAATTAAGGAAACGTTTTTGTTATTATTATATTATCCTTTTCTTTTAAGTTAAAATCACCAAAATTAAATAATTATCCATAGTTTGCCCGAATTCTAGGAATGTCAAGGAGATTATATCGATCTAGTTTACTCATGTTATTGAGCATTTTAAATTAGAAAGGAATATTCTTTAGTTGAATATTTAAATTGATTACTTCATATTTGTTTGTGAATAATTGGATGTTGTTAATTGGGCTTGTTGAGCATGTCATTTAAGAAAACGATCCATATTTAGGATCTTTATCCCACATGATTTAGTTGGGCCCAAAATTAGATATTTGACTGGGGTTTACCAAGTGGTCAATCTTCTTACTTGATGTGGTGTCAAGGAAGGATCTTTATGGAGACATCTTGGGTGTCAAAGAGGGTTAATTTTCAAAGACACAGTATTGCCAAGATATCGACCTGGCCGCACTTACGGAGGCCCACTTATTGAATGTTTCTCATGCTCCTAGGAATTAGATGCACACTTTGATCTCTAAAAGAACCGAGAATCTAAATGAGAATTCTCTTCAGGAATTAGCTCGAAAGTTAAGGAAGTTCCCTAGGAGGCATGCTCAAAGTAGTCCAATTCAAGAAGATGAGAAAGAGAAAGATAAAATCCTCAAACATCATTGATGCTACTAATGTTGAAGAGAGAGACATCTCACTGACATTGATTGAGTGAATCTTCACATTGGTTGAGTGAATCTATCATGATCTTCAATATTAACTCTCTACTTAACGAAGTATCATGATCTTGAATATTAACTCGCTACTTAATGAAGTATGCACATGGTGCACATTTTGCTCATACTTCTTTTTTAGTTGTATTTGAAGCAATTTTGGCATATGTGATGAGAATCCAAATGAAGATAAGATAACTTGGTTACCTAATTCTATTCCTTAAAGTACTAAGCAATTGATCCCCGTGGGAAATATAGGAGATTGCGGATGCGTTCGCATTCCTTAATTTGGACTTAGAATATTTCTTCAACATTTCATGATTGAGCAATATTTTTTGGAATATTTTATCCTTTTCAATGTGCCAACATTTGAGAAGTTAAAATACTTTATAATTTTAAGACAAGTGTTAGGTTATGGAATTATTGTTCCACATTATTCCTCAACTTATATTGATTGTAACTTTCTCTTTAAATATATTATTGAATGCTATTGATCAAAGTGGTTTGAGATACGTCATTACTTGACCCAATCACTAAATGATTAACCATACATTGAAATTTTAGTAAGTTTTGAAGAAGCCTCAAGAGAGTGCTATTCAAATCTAGCTCGAATTAGTGTGCTAATTCACTACAATTACAATTTTATTTTAGTCGAGAGCATTAAGTAGATGCTCCACATGTTTTTCTGAAAAATTTATTGTTTTTTCTGAAAAATTTATTGTTTTTTTCCTACTACTCAAGGCAATTATTCTTTAAATGTACATTGTGGTAAAGCCTTGGTTTAACAACTGTTTCACATGTATATCAAAAGAATAGAGTCTATTATACTCTTCTTAGAAAACCAAGAAATTACGACTAGGATTCCAATCACTTGGAAATGAATTTTGGAAATTTTGTGTAATGTCACACTATTTTAAGGTGGTGTAGGGGCAATTTAACTCTTCCAACCTAGTGGGAGACATTTCTTGAAAGTTTGATGCCTACAAGTAGTCCATAAACCCTAGAGTAATTGGATGAGCGAAGAAAAGACTCTGAATTTCCACTTAGCTTACACCACTTCTCACATATGGTGAGATAGTTGTCTAGGATATAGACTTAAAGGTTAACTAATTTCTTGTGACATTTAAACTATAATAGAATTGACTATAAACTTGTTCTTCACAATGGAGAGATCTTTCAATCTTTAAGCGAAGGTGGGGAAAATCAAATATTCTTACCAAGTGTCGGTAAAAGATTGTAAGTTTAGTGGGAGTACAACTAATGGAAGTGTACCACTAGACTTTAGAGATTCTCCAACCAAAAGGTTGTTGGGCGTGGTGGTTGTACTACTAATAAAAGTGTACCACTAGTCTGAAAGCAGTCTCTAAGCTAGAGCGCTAGCTTAAGTACAAGAGGTTGTATGTTTAGTGGGAGTGTACTAAATAAAGTGTACCGGTAAACTACAAGTAATCTTCCACCTTAGAGAAGGACAACCAAAGAGAATGTGCCAAATTGCACTGGGAGTAAAACTAATGGAATCATACCTTATGCCTTTTGTACTAAAGTCTATGTCAAAAAGAAGAGGTTTAATGATCGCTACTTTAACATGTTTATCTAAGACGGTCAAGTTAGCTATTGTCCCAAGAGGCATGTCTAGGCAAGTAGTTAAACCAAATTAGACTGACATGAGAGCTTAGGGAAGACAATTTGAAGTTAACACTGTTGACTTGTATTAGGATTCCTATAATTGTGGGATTCCTACTACAATTGGTTTCCTAGTTTAGGATGTAATTATTCTTTCCCTTATTCTTTCCCATATTTATTCTTTCCCATATCTGTATAGGGTTGTATATATACCTTGTTTTGATATGAAATAAAATATATTCATTGAAAAGCATTCTTTCTTCTTGGCACCAGAGCCGGGTTAGAAAAACACTAAACACTAATAATATTTTTTTTTTCTGCCGTGTACCTGATCCATTGCAGCGAGCAACCTTAGGATTGTTGTTGCCCGTGCCCTGACCGATTGCAGCGAGCACCAGATAAGGTGTTGTTGCCCTGTTGATTTGTCCAACGTGTTTTAGGTCCCATCACCACTGCTGTTTTTTCCTTCTCTGCCTAGTTTGTGTCAGTCAACACCGAAGCAACAAAGAGATGGCTGAAGAAAAGGGGGCTGGTTCACAGATTGTTTCAGCGGCTGCTCCAATTATGGTGCAGTCAGAGAATTCAAGCTTTAATATTGGTATGGTTTTGGATGAAAAGAACTATGATTTATGGGCTCCTCTCATTCAAATTCATATTGCTGGAAGGAAGAAGATGGGATATCTTCGTGGGTCTATCAAGGCACCTAGCGAAGACGATCCTAAATATGATGATTGGTTTTCTGAAGATCAAAAACTTAAGAGTTGGCTTTTGTCTTCAATGAAGCCCGAGATTATGAAACGGTACATTCGGTTGTCTACATCGAAGAAGATTTAGGACTCCTTGAAGGCAGCCTACTTTGATGAGAATGATGAGGCTAAAATTTATTCGTTGAATCAGAAGGCATCCCGTCTGCGTCAGAATGGTCGACCCTTAGCTACCTATTTTGGGGAGCTCACTGAGATCTTCCAAGAATTGGATCACTTTAATAAAGTATCCATGGAGTGTGAGAATGACATCAAAGTGTTTCAGAAATCCACTGAGAGACAACGGGTCTATGTGTTTCTTGGTGTTCTCGATGATGGGTTTGATCAGGTGTGTGGAGAAGTGCTGCGGAAGGATCCCCCACTTGGCCTGCAGGCTTCTTATGCCTATGTTCGTCGAGAAGCCGATCGAAAGGAAGCAATGAAGACAGAGGTTGACAAAGGGGAGTCTGCTGCCATGGCAGCAAGGGCCCGTGGATCATCTAGTTGGTCGAACCGAGAAGGGTACAAAACCGGCCTGGATCAACTCGGTCGAGCCAGACAAGGCGGGATCGTCCACAAGGTAAGTGCCCACATTGTGGCTTGACGAGACACTCCAAGAGTCGTTGTTTTGAGCTGATTGGATATCCCGAGAATTGGGATAAGACCCGTGATCCTCGGTGCAACAAATCTCGAGCCTCCATTGTCGAAACAAAGAATGATTCGGATCAGATAGCGAACAAGGCATCTGCCATGATAGCTGCGGCAGGAAGTGATGGTAAGGCACTCAGTACTTCTACTTCTGTTATGAATAATACATGGATAATTGATTTCGGAGCTACTGAACATATGACTTGTGATTCTAGACAGGTTCCATCACTAAAAACATCCACACAAACCGAGGTTAATGTTGCTAATGGTAATGTCGTCCTTGTTATTGGGGAAGGCGCTGTTTCCCTTTCCGATACCATGAAACTTGACACTGTTCTTGTGGTTCCCTCTTTAAATTATAATTTGCTGTCTGTTGCTCAAATAACCCTTGCCTTACATTGTTTGGTTATTTTTTGGCCCTATTTTTGTGTTTTTAAGGACATCCGGACGCGGAAGACGATTGGTTATGGTATTAGAAGAGGGAAACTTTATTACTTGGAATTGATCACCAGTAGTTCTAGCTTGCTGACTCAAGCTCTCTTTGTCGATGATTCTCAAAGGATTACTAATAAAGTGTCAGACATCTGGATGTGGCATCGGCGCCTTGGGCATGCTTCCTTTGGTTATCTGCATAAGTTATTTCCTAGTTTGTTTGTCAAGAATGATGTTTCTCAGTTTAAGTATGGTGTTTGTGAAATGGCTAAAAGCCATTGAACCTCTTTTCCTCCCAGTTTAAATAAAAGTATCGTTCCTTTTATGATTGTGCATTCTGATGTATGTGGACCGTCAAAAGTAGCCACTCTTGGTGGTGCTCATTGGTTTGTTACTTTTATTGATGATTGTACCCGCATGACTTGGGTTATTTTGTTATAGTCAAAGAGTGAAGTTAGTTCGGCCTTCCAACGGTTTCATAAAATGATTGCTGTACAATACAACAGGAATATCCAGGTTCTTCGCAGTGACAATGGGGGAGAATATGTTAATATGGAACTTCGTTCATTCTTAGAGTTGCATGGTATTGTTCATCAGACCACGTGTCCGTATACTCCTCAACAGAATGGGGTTGCAGAAAGGAAAAATCGAAACTTGTTGGAAATGGTTCGTGCTTCCCTACTTGCGGCACATCTGCCGCTCAATTATTGGGGAGAGGCACTTACGTCTGCAACTTATCTTATTAATCATCTTCCATCTCGGACTCTCAACTTCCAGACGCCATTTCAGGCTCTCGCATCTCAGACTAGCAGCCCCCCGACTCCCAATCTTCCCCCACAGGTCATTGGATGTGTTGCGTTTGTTCACCTCCATCCACCTCAACGGAAGACTAAACTTGAACCTAGAGCTCTTCGTTGTGTTTTTTTTTGGGGTATGCTACTACCCAGAAAGGGTATCGTTGTTATCATCCTTCGAGTAAAAAGATGTTTATTACTCAGGATGTGAGTTTTCACGAGAATGACATGTTCTTTGGTTCCTCCCCGTCCTCACTTTAGGGGGAGTACCACAATGATGAAGTTCTGACTCACGATAATAGGGACGTGTTGAGCTTGGAGTACACGGCTTCTGGAAGAGGGCAACAGCCCACGACACCTGGGGAAGGGCAGCAGCCCATGCCCGTGACACCTGGAGAAGGGCAGCAACCCGTGTTTTCTGGGTTTAGTCCTACCGAGCAGCTTACTGAGGAGCAGCCAACAAGTCAAGAAGAGGAGCAGCCCATGGGTCTCACGGGATGTGAGTTGGAAGATGAGATGCAGCCGCCCAATTGCAGTGAAACAGAGCAGCAATTACAGCATGTGTCACGAGATACTACTTCTCATAACCAATCGTCTTCTACACCGGATGCACCTCCACTTCGTCGCCTTCCAGAGCGTATTAATAGAGGTATTCCCAAACCCACTTATGAGGCAGATCCTGAGTGTAAACACAAGTATTCCATGAGTGAGCCAAACTCTGATTCCAGAGTAAGATACCCATTAAACCATTATGTGTCTACCTGTCACCTGTCAGAATCAAATAAGTCATTTGTATATCAATTATCTACTGTATCTATTCCTAACAGTGTGCAGGACGCGTTAGCAGATTCCCGCTGGAAAGATGCAATGAACGAGGAATTGAGATCGTTGAAGAAGAATGCTACCTGGGAAATAACTGACTTGCCAGCCGGAAAGAAAACAGTGGGATGCAAATGGGTTTATACAGTAAAATATAAAGCCGACGGAACGGTAGATCGCTTCAAAGCAAGATTGGTGGCAAAGGGGTATACACAGAAATATGGCATTGATTACACTGATACGTTCGCACCAGTGGCAAAGATCAATACAGTTTGTGTTTTACTGTCCTTAGCAGCAAATCTGGATTGGCCTTTGCAACAGTTCGACGTAAAAAATGCTTTCCTCCATGGAGATCTGACTGAGGAGATTTACATGGACCTTCCACCAGGATGCAGTGATTCGGACAGACGGAAAAAAAAGGTATGTAGGCTCAAGAAATCACTGTATGGATTAAAGCAGTCTCCTAGAGCCTGGTTTGGAAGATTTACCAAGTCCATGAAGGCATTTGGGTATATACAGAGTAATTGGGATCACACATTGTTTTTGAAACACCAGAACGGAAAGGTTACGGCTCTAATCGTGTATGTGGATGATATGGTGGTTACTGGTGATGATCTTGTTGAGCAAGCAGCCTTGAAAAGTTATATATCCACAGAATTTGAAATGAAAGATCTTGGTCCTTTGAAATATTTTCTTGGGATTGAAGTATCAAGATGCAAGTCCGGGATATTTCTATCACAAAGGAAGTATGTTCTTGACCTATTGGAAGAAACCGGTATGACAGCATGTAAGCCGGTGTCTACTCCGTTTGCCGAAGGAATGAAGTTGGGTATAGATTAGAACCAAGTACCAGTTGATAAAGGGAGGTATCAAAGGTTAGTAGGAAGATTAATGTACTTGGCTCACACTAGGCCCGATCTTGCTCATGCCTTAAGTGTGATTAGTCAATATATGCACAATCCAGGAGAACAACATATGAGTGCAGTTATGAGAATATTGAGTTACTTAAAAGGAAGCCCTGGTAAAGGAATTTTATTTCGGAAAAATGAGCATTTCAGAATTGAGTGCTATACGGATGGTGATTGGGCAGGATTAACGGATGATAGACGCTCGACATCTGGGTATTTCACCTTTGTTAGGGGAAATCTAGTAACGTGGAGAAGCAAAAAGCAGAATATCGTATCAAGGTCAAGTGCAGAAGCCGAATTTAGAGGCATGGCACTCGGTATTTGTGAACTCTTGTGGCTTAAGTTTCTATTGCAAGATGTGGGTGTCAAACAAGGTCTGCCTATGAAGTTATTCTGTGACAATAAAGCTGCACGGGATATTGCTCATAATCCTGTGCAACATGATCGGACCAAGCATGTAGAGGTTGATCAGTTCTTTATTAAAGAGAAGCTAGATAATAAAGTAATTGAGGTTCCTCCCATAGGAACGGACGACCAAGTAGCAGATATTCTCACGAAGGCGGTTTCTAGTAACAAGTTCTCCAGATTTCTAGACAAGTTGGGCATGTGCAACATCTATGGACCAACTTGAGGGGGAGTGTTGACTTGTATTAGGATTCCTATAATTGTGGGATTCCTACTACAATTGGTTTCCTAGTTTAGGATGTAATTATTCTTTCCCATATTTATTCTTTCCCATATCTGCATAGGGTTGTATATATACCTTGTTTTGATATGAAATAAAATATATTCATTGAAAAGCATTCTTTCTTCTAACACCATGTCATGTAATTCATTAGCTGTGCAACGTATTTTTTATATTTGTTATCAAATGTAAGACATGGATATATGATACTCTAAGACATGACGTTAAAAATGCCTCGATCCAAGTTCAAGTACCAGACACTACGGTGCTGAACTAATCTATGCCATACTACCAAGAAAAGCTCGAATGACCTTCAACAAAAGAGTACTTGTACCCGAACCGACACAGGTAGGTAGGTAGAGAATACCGAGGGGCGTGAGAACTCTTTCTAAGGAACTCAGCAAAATAGCTCTATAACTTAAGGGATAAAGAGTGTCAAGTTTGGTGTATGACGAATAGTCTGGAGTATAAAGCAAAGAACTTCCAAGTGATTTGTTTTTATTAGTTTGGTAATGGCTTAATAACAATACTCCTGGATATGTACGTTCTTTTTCGCGAGGTCGCATGTCCCATTTTCTGTATGAGGAGATAGTCTAGAATGAATGTGAACTATATGTGTTGATTGATAGTCTAGAATGAATGTGAACCATATGTGTTGATTGAGATTATGCCACACCCTATGCGAGTGAATGGGAGATGTATTTATTAAAAAGGATAAATTAAAGAATATTCCACCTTGATGAGGATATTAAACCTCCCAATTATCTAGGTGATAATTAGATGAAAAATAAAAAATATTGATCCTAAAATATGCTTAGAATTTTCATTGGCTAATTGGTCATTCTTCATTCTCCCAAACCAGTATTTAAAGAGGCTTGAGTGAAAAAACAAACACAACACAAAAACACAAAGGTTTTTCATAGTTCATATATTCTGGTTAGGTCCCTAGAGCAATCACCTCAGCCCTAAGTCTTGCGAGGCGAAAACCACAAGGGCAACTCGACATACCGTAGCCAACCCGACAACCTTCTAGGTTCTAGACGTGCAAGATGGTACAAAACCTTTGTTTGTGTTCGTAGGACTGTGTCGAGATCCAAGCTCCCACACAAGAGGTAAATACGTCCTTCTACCTAATTATGGATCAAGCTTCAGGCTAAGCTCACTAGTGGTCGAGCCTCACCCTACGTGAAAACGATCAGTATTAGCTCATTCAGCACTTGGGGACGTATAAAAGAACGTCATAAAGAGATTCTGTAATGGCTGTTGAAAAGGGAAATATGATCCTTACTATGCGGTTAGTTGTCAATCATAGTATAAGGTAACAAAGTAGTTCGACTAAAAGGAGAGCGAGGGGGAACGAAAGACCCTCAACCAGTAGAGCTATCATCTAGAGTTATATGCGCTCAAGGCTGCAGCTCCAATAGAACCAGTCTCCCACGAGCAACAGACCCGTAGCGTCCGAAGACATATGACTCCTTGACAAAACATGAACACAACATGCAAGCTCTTCAACACAAAATAATCGACTTACAATTGACTCCATCAAAATTTGAAGCCCCGATGTTTATCATTTCACCAAATTAAGACAAATGAGTACAACAAAAATGGAGGTAAAGTAGAGCTGCAGCAAAACAAGCCGAGGGAAGGGACATCTTGAAAAGACAAACACAACACAAAAATTAAAGAAATCAATCACAAACCATTTACGATATAGACGAATGATTGCAGTCAACAATCCCTACAAATCATTTAAGTACGACCGCAGACGGGAGCCAATATGATAGCGGGTCATATATGTTAACAGAGCCCCAAAGCCCTCAGAGAGTTAATAAGGCGTATAAAGCATTGTGGGCTCCTAGAAAGTCTTGGAAATCAACATAACCACAAGAACTAACAAATTAGAATCAAGGCAGATATGGATTATTTTACGTCAATGGGACAATCCCATTGACGTTCAAATATGCAACTAAAAGAAGAAAAAAGTCGAAGTGTCCACATAGAATATTGGGCTCAACAACTGTAAAACCCACAAAAGCAGCTTCTGCATCATTAACATCTCTCTATCTTAACAATGGCATTATTCAAAACTTCAGCTACTTCCTTTTCTCACACATTGCAGGGAGGCCAACTTACAACCACACCAAGGAATGGCCGAGAGCATCTAAGAGAGACAAGAGTATGCCAAAGCTTTCTCCTCACTCAGCTCCTCTGCAGTTGCATTCAACTTCTTCCTCGAGAACTCGTCAATAGAGAGTCCTATACAATTGTGAAACAAATGTGTATTAGAACTTTGAATGTTCACATTCTATTCAATTGTTAAGAAATGCAAAGACTACAGACTCTTACCTTGAACAATCTTCCACTCCCCATGTTGGCAAGTGACTGGGAATGAGAAAATGAGACCAGGAGGTACATCGTATGAGCCGTCAGAGTAAACACCCATGGAAACCCAAGTGCCCTGAATGTATCGTCAAATAAATAATAAGCATATAATAGATCTGTATAGATGTTCTAACTGAAATCCGAACAGAATCATAAGTACCTCTGGGGTTCCAAGTACCCAATCACGAATGTGATCACAAGCAGAACTTGCAGCAGATAATGCACTTGACAGCTTACGGGCCTTGATGATTGCAGCACCACGTTGTTGAACAGTGGAAATGAATTCTCCATTCAACCTTATTAATAAAAAGAATGCTTCACTGTAAGTAAACCTAATAATAGGACTAAAGCGAGTTTTAAATGTAGATCAAATCATGTACCATGCATCATCAGCAACAAGCTCACGGACACCTTTCTCCCCAGATGGTGTCTTGACAGTTGCATGGTTGACATCAGGATACTGCGACGATGAGTGGTTACCCCAGATAATAACATTCTTAACATCAGAAACTTGAACATTCAATCTCTCAGAAACCTGGCCCAAGGCCCTGTTATGATCTAGTCTAGTCAAACAGGTGATGTTTTTCTCAGGAATTGATGGTGCAAATTCCTTCAAGATCAATGCATTGGTGTTTGCGGGATTAGCAACAACCAAAACCTGCAAATAGGAAAGGGAGCTTGTAATGTCAAATCAATTTGAACTTCTAACTGCAATAAGTGTCTTCATGTTGTACAGAAAATGTAAAAGCTCTCATACCATAAGGGATTTTAATTCTTTTAATAAATCTAGGGTATTCAATTAGGATTTTAAGTGATTCTCTAAAATTTAACGTGTATTCAATCAGGATTTTAAGATAGCTTACTGTTTATTAAAGTCCTAAGAAATCTGGTGATTCAATTAGAATTTTAAAGAAGTTTATAACATTCCACGTGTATTCAATTAGGAATTTATTCAAAGAATTTTAAAAAATTGAGGAATTTGAGGGAATTGGATCCAAGTGTATTTTAAGCATTCACAAATCTCACCTCTCCCCCTGAGATTCCGAGGGAATTGAATCAAAATTTTACATGAAATTTTTACAAATTAGTTAAACTCCATCAAATCATAGATTTATAAATTGATCAAAATTCCTCAAAATCTCAATTGAATACACACCAATCCTGAATGATGAATTTGATTGGAAACTAAACAAAGCTATTTGGTATCCAAAAGGGAGCTTAATCACACCCCTTATGGAGAACATGACACATTCATAATCTTGCATCTGCAAAACCACCTATATAATTACATTCAGAAAACAGAGAAAATAACATAGCACAGTCTGAACATAATTGACTGATTTGTCATGATTGTGCTTGAAGATGTATTTGAATCGTGCACAAATTCATATCATAATGAAGTGACATATTCCTTATAAAAATCAACAAACTACGCAATAATTTCTGTTCTATTCAATATTTTTTACCTTGCAGTTGGGAGCTGCATGCTTTTCCAGTGCAGAAGCTTGGGACCTGTAGATGGAAACGTTCTTTGTCATGACGTCTTTCCTTTCCATGCCTTCTTTCCTTGGGAAGCCACCCACCATGACGGCGATGTTAACTCCAGTGCATGCCTCCACAACATCAGTTGTAGCAACAACACCTGATACAATCCACAACAGGTACCAATCACATCAAACTCAACCACAACATGCACGCACAAACACGCAGTTCCATATACCGATAACAGATCAGTGGTATTTACCTTTAAGCAGAGGGAAAGCGGCGTCCACCAACTCCATCTTGACACCATTCAAAGCCTCAGCAGCTGGTGGAATATCAAGCAAGTGCAGAATCACCGGCTGATCCGCTCCGAGCATGATTCCCCTTGCGATCATCGGCACAAGCGCATATCCAATTTGCCCTGCAAATCCACAAATACACACACTTTCAACTTCACTCACTCAAAAATCATCCAAATCGGATCGCTACTTCAACAAATCACAAGCCACATCATTTCAAAACATCGATCTAATTACTACTTCGTCGCTCCTCCCACTCTCAGCCCTAGCACATACACATACATATACACAGACACACAGACACACAGACACACACAGACACAGACACACAGACACACGCACAGATATATATATATATATATATATAATCATGTACAGATCTAAAAGGTGCATCAATCATATGAAATATACAAGTTAACAACCAAGAACAAGATCGTAGATCTAGAAGATCGATCAAGGCTTGCTGAAAATTCGAAGAAACAGTGAGATTATGGATTCGATACTGTACCTGCGGCTCCAGTAACGAGGACGCGAGCTGGTTCTTTCGCCATGAATTCCGATGAGCTAAGGAGGAAGACGAATCGATCGATCTGAAGAGGCGAGGTGGACTTGCAGATGAGAAGAGCTTACAGTCAGAGAGTAAAGTTGAGGGAGGAGAGGGGTATATATCTGCGTGGAATTTTTGTAGCCAAGAAGATGGGATACGGACAGGGGAATAGCTTGACACGGCGCCGTTTTGAAATTAAGTGGACGCTTTGACGGCGTCATCAAGCCAGTGACTTGGAGAGGACGTGGGCAGTATGGCGCGTGATGAAGAATAGGCGGAGGAGGGATATTCCGTTTAGATTCGGTCTCGTGATGTGTCCTAACGACGATCGTCATGATCCATGCGGAGGCCGTATAAAGTAGTTTTTAAAGTTTCTAATCCAATTGTTCTTCTTTAAGTCAAAAAACTTGAGAAATTTTTCAGTGTACTTGGCAACATGGTTGAGTATACCAATATAACTAATGAGAATATCTTTCTGAATTGTTCATATTATTATTATAATATTTAGTGTATTAGACCGTGATTTAGAAAAATACTACTTTTACGATATTTTTCATACCACAATCGTATTATCTCTCTATAAATATGGCATCCATATGTGTAGATGGGTCATTTAACAAAATGGTACAAATGTATGAAAAATATGATAAAGGTAGCATTAATCGTGTTCTGAGAACATAGAAAAATCTGTCAATGAGATGAGTGATAATAACTTTTTCCTTTACGTTTTCATTTCATTTTACACACTACTCCAATCCCTTAGCTCCGTGAGTCGATTAAACATTTTGCTTACATGGCAGGAAATTTGATGATTTTTGTTTAATTATTCCTACTTCCCTTCACAATACCTACTTATTTAATTTGATTTAATTGTTGAAGATTTGGAATCCAAATTTTATGCTTTGGCCTTATTTCATGGTGTGGATTTCGGTTAAGATAAAACCCTCCCTTGATATGAAAATTATTCAGTGATGAAAGAAAACTTTGCAGTTGACGCTTTACCATGTGGTGGAAAACAATCATACTTACACATTTTGACGTGAATTCTCTCTCTTCCAACAAACGAACAATTTAGTTAACACACTATAAACGGCCCAATCACAACTAAAGTTAAAGCATCAAAGAATTTCCCTTATATAAATACTCAGTTTTATGAAATAATTGGTTTCGGTGTTCCTTTATTTTTCCAGAACGTTCTCCGCTGCTTTGGCGCTGCTCTTCCTGCATTCAACCATGGCTACTGCATCAGGTAAAGTTACAGACTTACAGTTCTCGTCGCCTCCCAATTTCTCGAATCGATCGCCGCCTTTCAAATCAAAGTTGTCACTGGTTTTTTTGTCGCTAAATATTTTAGAATCTTGATTAACAAGGAGCGAACGAGGGCTTAAATTTTGAAGAAAACCCCATTCTTTTGCGTTTTGAGTGTGAATGATCAAAATATGCTTAGATTTTTGGGGGTTTTTGAATTGTTGGGGGAAGATTGGTCTCAGTTTTGTGGATAATTATGATAATTAAGAGCACCCCGTCCATTGAATATTAACATTTATTGGATATTTTCTTAATTTCGAGATATGTTACGTTGCGATTTTATCGGAAGAAGATGGATTGGACTCAACGCTTAGGTTTTTTACATTTTGTTTTTTGTAGTGTGAGTTAGGGTGGGAGTGTGAAATGATATTTCAGACTTCAGGGGTCTATTTCTGCTCAATAATTGGTGAATGAAATTGATCCCTTTTTGCTAATTTAACTACCTTAACAGTTCACAATGTAATTCTGCAAATTCTAGTTAGTTATCAAGTGCAATTACTGAACAGTTTGGTAAATAGGAACCCATTATGCATACATATATAGACAGAAACATCATGCCGATGTTGGTGTGAGTAATTTGATTTCAGTTATGTAATTGTCTAAAACAATTTGAGTAATTGACACTTTTGTAAGAATGCAATCCCGCAATTTGATTTTGTAATGTTTTATGGTGTGTGCAGCGGCTTTCAAATCAAGGGAGGATCATCGGAAGCAGATGGAATTGGAGGAAGCGCGTAAAGCTGGGCTAGCGCCAGCTGAAGTTGATGAGGATGGGAAAGAGATTAATCCTCATATTCCTCAATATATGTCAAATGCACCTTGGTATCTTAAGGCTAATCAACGAGTAAGCTAACATTCTAAGATTCGTCAACCCTTTCCCTTACTTAGATGTCAAGGTGACATATGCTTAGCGTCTTTTTTCAATTTCTGTGTAGAGTTTGAAACATCAACGGAAATGGAAATCAGATCCAAATTATACAAAATCCTGGTACGACAGAGGTGCAAAGACTTTTTGGGCTGATAAATACCGGAAGGGAGCATGTGAAAAGTATGTGGATCATGCATTGCTTATAATACTGGTTCCTGATTTTCTTCTCCTGCTGTCGTACCACATCTAGCTTGTCATCTTCACTAAGATATCGGTAACCGAATCTCAAATATCATATACTTGTTCACTAATTGTAGTGGGAGTTTAATGATCACGTCTTTCCACTGGGAAGTGCTTTTCATGTAGGGAATGACAAGATTGCTGATGGTGTTATGAGCTCACAAGATTCATATATCCACTCTTATCCAAAACTGGTTTGTTAGTCGATCAAAGAATTTAGATGCATTTACTTAATAATTCTATAATTTGTGATGGTACCATGAGTTTTGTCAGGAAACTATACTCGGTTGTTAAATTGTTGAATGCCTACAGACAAGTTTTGATCTGGTTTTCTATAGTCACTATAGTAATATAATCATGTTAGTAACAAAAGCTTGTGTATCTTATTTACTTATTCTTGGGGATAGGATGCATATTTTAGCCCATGAAAGAAAATTTAAACTCTTCTTACCATATTTTGTGTTAGAGTTGGGATTTATTTATTACCAGGGGGTTTCATCCTTTTCTTTTTACAGCTGTGGGGCGATCACGCATACCACAAAGTTGTGCATGGAGAGGCCTAGAAAAAAAGGAGCAAGATGGACAGACATGCACATTGCACCTGATGAAAAAATAGAGAGTTTTGAGCTGGATTATGATGGAAAACGGGATAGATGGAATGGTTTTGATGCAGCAACTTATGCTCATATCATTGAGAGATACGAGGCAAGGGACGAGGCTAGAAGGAAATACCTGAAGGAACAGCAGATAAAAAAGTTGGAGGAGAAAAATAATAAGAAGAATGGGGAAGGGGAGGTTAGTGAAGATGATGAGGATGTCGATGCTCTGAAGGTAGATGAGGCCAAGGTTGACGAAAGCAAACAGATGGATTTTGCAAAGGTTGAGAAGCGTGTTCGCACGACTGGTGGTGGAAGCACTGGAACTGTGAGGCATGTATTGCTTTGTTTGCTATCTCCTTGATAGTCTGTGTGTTGTTTAATACGAAACATTTTTTTATTTTGTGTATGGCCTTCCCCCAAAAGATGATTCACACATGGTTTTAATTTTGAATTCTCTTGGTTCAGAAATTTGCGCATTCGGGAGGACACAGCTAAATATCTTTTGAATCTTGATGTCAATTCTGCTTATTATGATCCCAAAACTCGGTCCATGCGTGAAGATCCTCTTCCTGATGCTAACCCGAATGAGAAGTTTTATGGAGTGAGTTGTCGAACTCGGAATATTTTTTAATTCTATGAATGTGAAGGAAAAATGATTTGTCAACTTGCCATTTTTACAGGGAGATAACAAATATAGAGCGAGTGGGCAAGCTCTAGAGTTCAAGCAGCTCAATATTCATGCATGGGAGGCATTTGAAAAAGGGCAAGACATTCACATGCAAGCTGCTCCATCTCAAGCAGAATTACTGTATAAGAACTTTAAGGTCATTAAGGAGAGGTTGAAGTCACAAATGAAAGATGCCATTATGGAGAAGTATGGCAATGCTGCAACTGAAGAGCAACTTCCGAAGGAGCTTCTTTTGGGACAGTCTGAGAACCAAGTTGAATATGATCGTGCTGGCAGAGTTGTAAAGGGCATGGTATATATGAGATTAAATTATCTTGCCTTGCATTAATGATATTTGTACCTTTTATCTGTATGCAAAAAAAGCGAGAGGGGGAGGATAGTGTCTGTGTGCATGATATTTGTACCTTCATTATTTTTAAATGGAGGGGGGAGTTTCAAACCCGGTCGCATGGGTGGAAACCCAACACCCTATCCACTAGGATGTTGGACCACATGCAAGTTGTTTGCTAACATAAATCTCTTGTGAATTTATCTGATAAATTAATCTACCTAGTTGTCTCCTAGGCAATTTCATCTTCAGAATATGCTTGATAATGTCAAGATTGCCCTCTAACTTTTATATGTAGCATCTTTGAATGCTTGGTAAGGAAATTAACATCTGTTTTCTTCTGATTTTCTTTGAAGGAGACATCCCTTCCAAAGAGTAAATATGAAGAGGATGTTTACATCAATAACCACACAAGTGTTTGGGGATCATGGTGGAAGGATCACCAATGGGGATACAAGTGTTGTAAGCAAACAATTCAGAACAGTTATTGCACTGGTGTAGCTGGAGTTGAGGCTGCCGAGGCAGCTGCTGACCTAATGAATGCGAACATTGCCCGCAAAGTAGCCTCTGAAGGTTTGTATCTTTCACATATGTTTTTGTTTATTTATATTAATGTTTGAGAACACTGTTTTTATTGTTTATGGAGAGTGCTTTATCCATATTATTAAGTAATATCGTTTATTGTGGTTGATTTCATCATTTCGTTTATTGTGATTACGATCGTGTTTCCAGATTCTTATTTGTTTTACCTTCGTACATGTGGATATGTCTTGTTACTTTGTTATACTTTGAACTTCTTATCACATACTCAGTTACATTCTGATTCTTCAAATTTTTTGCAGAGACGCCTGCTCCAACAGAAGAAAAAAGGGTTGCTACCTGGGGAACTGATATACCCGACGACTTGGTCCTTGACCAGAAAAAACTTGATGATGCTCTTAAGAAGGTGATCTTGTTGGATTCATTTTCATTTTCAATTTACTACTTTTAATGTCACTTTATATATTTAATTTAAGATAAACTTTATAATACTCAACTCACATCGCCACTATACTAGCCATTGTTTCCAAACTTTATTGATTGATTGTTCATGTGTGTTGCTTTTCCCAGGAGGATGAGAGAAAGACGGAAGAAAAGGATGAAAGAAAGCGCAAATATAATGTTAAATGGGACGATGAGGTATAAATAAATACCCATTATGTTCCAATTGTGTTTACCTTTCTTTTCCTTGTATGATGTTGCTCGTGTACTGTGCTTCCTGGATAAATTTTTTTACACCGTGTCATGCATTTTGTAGGTTACTCCCGAGGAGATGGAGGCATATCGAATGAAAAAGATTCACCATGACGATCCCATGAAAGATTTCCTGCACTAAAAGAGTCAACTGTATTTGCCTTTAATCTGGATACTGTAAGCTTAGAAACCTTAATTAGCATCTTGTCGATTAGGCTCCGAGAAACATTTGCAGAAAACCTGCAGTTGTCTGAGCTCTTTGGATCTTGTTATTTTTGTGCACATCTGTAGAACAATGAAATCATATTAGAAAGAGGACAATTGGATTCAACTCTACTGCTTCTCCATGGATTGTGAAAATTGGGATACTAGCATACAAATATGTGGAGGGGCCTTGTAGCATCCGAGGTTATGTACGGTTTCCGTCCTCCGTCAATATTTGCTTGTATAAAAAAGAGAAATGCTCTCCCTCTCCACGACTCTCTTTTATTCTAGCTCTTGTATTTAATAAATCAAAGCAGAACCAAGGGACAAAAACAAAGGGAGGAGTATAAAAGGGGAAAACGGAGGTGAGAAATCGTGTACCTAACAATTAGAGGCCAATTATGTATAGGAATAAATTCTACATTGTAGTAAGTTATAATTATTCTAGGTCCCATATTAAGGAAACTCGCCTCTATATCGTAGTAATAATTGTCAATAACTACAAAAATATGTAATGTCACAAATAAAAGTCTAAGATGAACTAAAATATTTTGCTATAAATGTTTGGAAATTGTTTTACTTTATAGAGATGGTACCACGCTTTTGAGCTTGTGAGTGCATAATGCGTTGTAAACATGGACATTTTCCTGGTGAGCTTTTCGAACATGTTTACAGAGAAGCATTAAAGAGAGTACTGCATACACACAAGCGCTAGATTTTAAGACTGTGTGTGTTTTTTTTCCAATGTTACATCTTGGAAATTGATCTGCTCCACTTATTGTTCTTTGTATTCAAGCAATTTTCATTAAGAGTAACTATGTTAAAAAATAAAATAAAAAATCTAGCTCACTTAGCGATAACCTCTCTAAAATTATAACTATAGATTACAACTATACCTCACAAGGGTGAAGAGGTCCAAAGTAACGATCAAGTAATGTAAAATAGATCACAACTAAACTTTTGATTATTTCATATCCAAAAACAATAATCTTTAATCTTATATTCTCGACCAATTCACCAATCCACAAAAAGCATTTCCATGTACATATTCCACAGAAAATATTATAAAAAAAATAATTGAAAGGAAGAAAACCTAAATTGTTTGCATACATCACCACACTTTCTGCAGGAATCACTTCATTCGTCAATCTCTTCACCCTGAAAACAAAAAACTAGCAAATCTTGAAGCTTGTTCAATCACTCTCATATTTTGTATTGGAGAAAAAAAAAAAAAAAAAAAAAAACTACCGAAAGTTAAAATAAATTATGTTGATTTATGAACTGCGAGCCAACATCTCCTGGAACTCAAGAAGGGATTTCTCCTTCTGAAGCTTCATATCTTGCCTAAACTTGTGAATAAACTCCTCCGCTCTTTCATCCACTACCCGCAGCTGAGGTGACTTAGCAACCACTGCTTGCCACGCATCTTCAACGCTGTACAAACTCTTCTTATCTCTTTTCACAACCTTCCCATCATCCTCCTCGTCAACCGCTTGTTTCACTTTGCTTGTTTCTGCTTGCTCACCAAAATGTCGATCCTTCTTGGCGTCCACACAGACAGCGGCAGGCTCTTCAAAGAGTTCGTCTATGTGTATGGCTTCCGTATTCTTATTATGATGGAGCTTGTTGTGGTACTGGTAGCCAGATCTTCCCAGCGCATAACCGACGTGGGAGTCAAAGGTGTCGTAGTGATGGTTATAGTATCGGTTACTAGGGAAGGTAGAGGAAGGTTTGGTGAGAGCGCGGAGTTTGGATGGGATAAGAAAATGAAACTTGGTCTGCAAGGCACGGAGGTGTCTGGCAGTGGTTTTGATTGCTCTGGGGATGTTGAGTTTGTGGAGTTTTGATTGTACTTTATCGGTGAAGCTCCTCCACGTCCTCTTCGCGCATCCAAACTTCTTTGCCAGCGTCCGGCATGACCTAGAAGTATTGGATCGTAACGAAATCATTGTTTCCTTTCTACACAAAAACTTTGCTGCAACATAAGGCAAATGAGGGTATGATCTATATGATGGCTCGTATGGAAGAAGCTTTTGATACCTTACTTTTTCTGTTTTGCGCTGCTAAATGCTCCCGTTTTTCGACTAAATTTCGGGAAATGCCATTCTAGTCATAGCTAGCCAGCCAATTCAGAAAAATTCAACTTTGGAATAAGAATGGCAAATTAGCAATAAAGAAATGAATGATGAGTTGGTTGCAAAGTGGTTTCAACTTTTGGCAAAGCTTGGAGGCCCCAGCTTGGAGCAATCTTGGGTCCTAAGTTTGGTGAGAGAAGAGGACCAACCAAAGAAATAATTCATGTTTTTAGCATTTGATACTTTTTGAGTTGTATATGTAGTGTGTGGTGGGGTTTCCAGCATGTCACGTTGTGTTCGTTGTTTTGTGGGCTGAAATTGTGTGATCTGACTATTTTCTACAGGTCTTCCTACTCTTGTACTAGTTATATGAGTAAATACATGAAAGATAATGTAGAGAAGGCAAGAGAAGCATAGAATTATGGGTAATTGTTCTTGATTAGTTGTGGTTTCAATTGAACATCAGTGAGTATTATATATAACTATATTATATATAACTACAAGCTTGGTGATCGACTTTCTGTACAAAGAAAACATAAAAGGAAAACGAATCCTATTGATTTGGTTATGTAAATGAAGACTGATTTCCATAAATCAGGAGGTGATTTTGAACTGATTTGGTCAAAAATTATCTTTGTGATTTGCTTGTGTGTATCACGTTTATCATGACATAATATGTAATAATTAGTAAAGACATCATTCTATTTACGTTTGGTCAAAAAAGAGATTGACTATGGTACATACATTTATCATCTAATATGCACCTATAAAATATAATCGTTAGACGGTGAATGTATTAAGTAAATGTATATGTAGCCAAGAAAAGAAAGGTAGAATAATAGTTTACATGAGTTCTGATTGGGTAGGTCAATTGATGTTCATGTCTTAACGAGAAGACAAACTCTTTTTAGTTTCAAACACCGACTATATATGTATGGTTCACATCAAGTGATAAAAACTATAATTTTGATTTCAAACACTAGTGGTCATTTTTGTCTCACAATAGGCATAATCAGTGTTTGTAACTGAGATATATAGTAAATAGGGTTTCTCCTTATGAAGATGTATATATGAATCAATTCATCTACTTGCTTCATAAATTAAATAGGTTGATTACGAAATTTGCTAGAGCAGCGGCTTCTCTAGATGAAATTTGACAAATATTGTGCCTTCTCCATTAGTACCATTTATCATAATTAAACTTGATGGTGGTACCCTTCCATAGACCATCTCCAATGCATGTATTTTGAGGTCAAGAATGTTAGTGTTTTGAGTTTTGGGGTGTGTGTATAGGAGTCGAGATTCTCTTCAAATCTTTGCGTGTTGAGCTCAATAATCTGGAGCTTTAGGGAGTTGAAGAGAGAGAAAAAGAGATCGAAACCATTTAAGTTGTGTGAGTGATATGAATTAATAAGGACTGCATGATTTACAATAATAGTGCAGATCTTCGAATACATCTACTTCAGACACAAAAATCTGAATAAAATTTCAATACGTTATATAGATCTACTAATGGGACTAGGATTCTCTCCCCTTCTCTTTCCATCCCCTTCTATCCCCTCCTCTCACATTCTCTATTTTGTCTTTCTCTTTCTATAAAAAATTAATATAAGATGTTGACGTGATTTAATCATGACCGTTCAAATAGGAGGGCAGGGAAGTGGAGGGAAAAAAAAAAGAAAAAGGAAGAGAATCCTACTCCCTTCTAATGACCAAGGTTGTGAAAATTTTGAGTGGAAATGTGTCATATCTTAGCCCACTTGCAAGGGAGAAAACGTAGGCCCTGCGTGCCAAAATGCAACTGTGTAAGGTCATCTCCAACTGAGGGGTCCAGAGGACCAGAGGGTCAAAAATAGCCAAAAAATCGTCTCCAACTAAGGGCTAGGCCAGAGGGTTCACGGGCCCCACTCTGAAAGGGCCAAAGGGCTGGCCCAATCTAGCCAGCTAGCCAGTCCGAGGCTGGCCAGAGGGATGAGTATTCCTGTCGAATATAACCAACAAGAATGCTTAAACAAATTGTTGAATCCAACGGTTAGCTGACGCTAGTTACCATTGGATTCAATTTTTTTTTTTGTTTTAATTCTTAAACATTCTAATTTTTTTTCCCTATAAATACCTAAACCATTGATTAAACTTAAGTTCTAATTTTTTTGGTTTTTTGGGCCAGTTACTGTTGTAGTTTTTAAATTTAAGTTGTTGGATTTGAATTTAAGTTGTTGTTGTAGTTTTTAAATTTAAATAATAAATTATGTTTGGCCTTATGGCCATTTAGCCCTCGGTTGGAGACGGTTTTTTGTGACAGGGCTAAAATAAGTCTTATGCCCTTTTAGCCTTCGGTTGGAGACAGAGGCAAATATGACCCTGTACTATTCATTAAAATATTAATATCTTCGAGGGCCAGATGGCTAAAACAAGCCCTTTGGCCAGCCCTCGATTGGAGATGGCCTAAGCCGAATGAGGATCCTCTTTGTGAAAATCTCGGGGATCCTTAAATCGTGTTTGTTCATTGTATATCATGCAGTCAGAAATTATTTTAGATTTTTTATTTTAAATTTAACATAAATAGTACCTGATAGAAACTGATCACGCGATATAAACGACACGATTAAAGAATTCCAGAATCCTCATAAAGAAGATTTAGAGAAGATCCTCATTCGTGTAAGCCAATGTGGCGCAGACCACAACATGAAAATAATATCTTTTGTTAAAAAAGAAATTTCCCACTTTCTTCACAAATATTGATTGGGTGAAGAGGATTACATGTGACTTGTGAGGCAGGCCTTTGCCCTCAACTTTTTTATTGGTCTTCTCGTGGTCTTTTGGAGCAAAAGCAAAAGCAAAAGCACAATCACAATTTTCTTTTCTTCAGATTTTTATTTTTTTACGTCATGCTCGTAAATAAAATAAAATAAAGATTATACAAAAATTAACTCAAAAATTGTTAACCAAAAAAAATTAAATATATAAAAAAAAAAAACAATTACTAAAGTTGGAGACTCAAATTATAAGTTTCCTAAGAGAAAGATCTAACCCAATTTTTATTTATGGTGAAACAATACTAAATTTTTCTAAAAAAAAAACGAAAAAAAAAAATAAGGAGCACCCATAAGTTGGTGGCGAAACTGGAAACACAAGATGAGGAGCCATGAGCTGAACCAAATGACCTGAATATGTTTCTTGATAAATTTCTAAAGTTAATTCAACTTACAGTATTCTGACTTTTCTTGAAAACTTTGAGCAAAGTTATTGAATTTCAGGAGAAATGGGAGGGAGCACGGTTTGTGTTGTTAATATAACAAGGGAGAACAAAACTAATTACAATATAACTGGCTTAATATTATAACGGTCATGCCTCGCAAAATACATTAAAGTCGATCAAATCCTTGTGAATTGTTTTTTTTTTTTTATGGTACTCTCCATACACTTATTTTTCTTTCATACACGCCTCTTGTTAATTTCTGTTTTTTTTTTATCTTGTTCAATTAATTCGATGCGACTGACGAAAATTGAGAGATGTATGTTGATATCACGCCTTTTTTTTTATCCGCATGCCCCTTCTTTCTTCTATAAATCAAATGGATATACCAGACTACGAGTAGGCGTGAAAGGTATGGTTTAAGGGTGTCGGACTTAATTAGTTTGAATTTATTTTTAATGTGTGGGATATTGTAGAATTTTTCAGGTTGAGGGCCCACAATACTATCCCCACTTAACCATCTGCACAATCCTCAAGTATAGGGTTTTATCACAAAAAGCCTTGATGTTAGTTAGAGAGGGGTATTTTTATTTAAACTACTTTCTCTTTAGCCTTCTGGTTGATGTGGGACAACAATGAGTTCCAACACTCCCCGCACGTGAGACCTCATTTTGTGGGTCACATGTGGATATTACATTGGCAACCATGTGGAGCCATGTTGAGACTCATCCATCACTCAGGGCCAATGGGGACCCACCCAATCATGTGGCATCTTTGTCCTACGTGGAGCCATGTCGGGAATTACCCATCGCGCGGGGCCAAACGGGGACCCACCCAATCACATGGCGGGTCACATGTGGATATTACATCGACAACCATGTGGAGCCATGTCGGGACTCATCCATCACTCAGGGCCAATAGGGACCCACACAATTGTGTGGCATCTTTGGCCTAGTGGAGCCATGTCGGGACTTACCCATTGCGCGGGGCCAAACGGGGACCCACCCAATCACATGGTAGTATGGACCTGCCTTCTAACTTTGATACCATGTAGAATTTTTCAGGTCGACAGGCCGAGGGCCCAGCTATGGTTTAAAAGGGTTGGACTTAAGTAGTTTGTATTTATTTTTAAGTGTGGGATACTGTAGAATTTTTCAAGTTGACTAGCCGAGGGTCCACTCTAACAACACTGATACTATCCCCACTTAACCACCTGCACAATCCTCAGGTGTGGGGTTTTATCACAAAAGGCCTCGATGTTAGTTAGAGAGGGGTATTTCAATTTAAACTACTTTCTCTTTGGCCCTCTGGCCGATGTGGGACAACAATGAGTTCCAACACTCCCCCGCACGTGAGACCCCATTTTATGTTCACATGTGGATATTCGCATCGGCAACCATGTGGAGCCATGTCGGGATTCACCCATCACGTGGGACCAATGGGAACCCACGCAATCACGTGGCATCTTTGGCCTACGTGGAGCCATGTAGTGACACACCCATCACACGGGGCCACACGGAGACCCACCCCAATCACGTAGCAATACGGGCCCACCTCCTGTCTCTGATACCATGTAGAATTTTTCAGGTCGACGAGCCGAGTGTCCACTCTAACAACACCGATATTGTCCCCACTTAACCACCTGCACAATCCTCAGGTGTGGGGTTTTATCGTAAAAGGTCTCGATGTTAGTTAAAAAGAGGTATTTCTATTTAAACTACTTTCTCTTTGGCCCTTTGGCGGATGAAGGACAACAATAAGTTCCAACAGATACCAACATTTTAGCCCAAATCACGTACAAAATTCTCGATCATTAAGTTCTCATGCAAACATTACCATTTTCCTTTGGAGTTATAGTTATTTTCGAGTAAATGGGTTTTGGATGTAGCAGAAGTGAGAATCCAGTTTAGATGACTTATCTTCATACAAATTGTAAGCGGTTCCTAAAATTTGGTGAGAAACACCCTAGGCGTTTTGTTGACAATAATGAAAAATTATTGTGATATAATTTCATATGGACAAACTTCTAATTTCTAGTTGTCACTTTTGGTATTATTATAGTTTAGCGAAGCAGGAGGTATTAAGCGCTAGTTTGGTATTGCTGTACTTTGAAAAAAAACTGTTTTTGCTGTACTGTGATAATAAACAGCTGTGAAATAAAGCAACAGAGTGTTTGGTAAATTTTTTTTGTAAAAGTGCTTTTGAAAAAAAAAAGTAGTATTATAGTGTTTGGTAAACTTTTATGTAAAACAGATATGAAAAAAAGCCGGTTTTTCAAAGCTGGGTTTTGCAGCTTTTGTTTTTGGCTTTTTTTTTCACTCAAAACTGTGAAAAAAAAACTAAAGCTGAATGTTTACCAAACACCAAAACAGCTCCTAACTTTTTTTGATACCAGCTTTTTTCAGAATCACTTCAGTATCAAACCAGGCATAAGTATGACTTTGTGGATGGAGAGATTGATACGAATTATTATAACCCAATCCCCCATTACATTAGTAACTAGTGTAAATATATAGTTGCATTATATTTTCTTTTCTGATCCAAATTTAGTTCACTCTACTTCCTAAGCGATGTATTGTTTACCCTGTTTAACAGTTCAACTTCACCATTTTGGCATGCACTTAGTGTAAAATTGGAGTGTACCCGAAACACCAGCACATGTCATTATATAAGTGGAGGGACACTTATAAAAAAAATTAAAAAATATTATGTCACTTGTATAATAATATATGACGTATCATCCCATATTTGTAGCTCATTAAAAAATCTCTCGTAAAACAGGTCGGATCAATGAATCTTACTTTCGATTGTCAATCAATTGATTTCATTTGAATTCAGGTCAATGAACCCAGCAAACCTCAAAATAAATCGCAATACAGACCATGAAGCAAATCCACCCAGCATAAAATTGTGATAAAAACCTAATATAAAATAAAAAATATTTGGACATACAAAGATAAATTTAGTGATACATTCTTTAATAGATATGAACGGAGCTCAATTATTGGCTAATGAAACTCACTTTTATCAGAAATGTGTTAGTTTTGTATGTTTGAATAATATCACTTATTAAAAATTATGACCCAAATCAGTATCAAAACTTGATTAAATAGCACCAAGTCATCCTGCCATAAAAAGCTTTCACTTTCAAGAAAGTAATGTATAAAATTCTTTAGAACACGAGAGTGTTCCTTTTTGGTTGATAATCTCGGATTTGGCTACCATCCAGATCAAAATTGTCAGAATCTTAAGGATCCTTACACCCTAACTGTTTATTATACATCGTGAAGTCAAAAATTATTTTAATTTTTTTATATTTAAAAGTGATGATACCCACCCCTCAACCGTATTTTTCCCACCCACTTATTATTGAAAATATTAGTGATATACTTAACCTTTTCTAAAATGACTTATGAAGCCCTAACAAAATTAATCAGGCCAAATTCTTTTTCGTGGTCCTTGTGGTGACACGACATTTTCAATGTGATCCTTGTGTTGAAAAAACTTTTTGATTAAACACTCGTGGTGAGCCTTATTAGCAATTGAGGTCTAAATCTAAACTTTCGTTATTCTTCCGTTAAATAAACTCACATGACTATCACATGGAGGGTCAAATTCGTCATTTCAATTCAAATTACATCATATTCCATGACATCTAGTATGAGTTAGGGTTAAACGGAAATTAGATTTCATAGAAAAAAACTTGAATGTAAAGAGTGAAACTAAACCTGTAAAACCACATCAAGGGCTAGGAGAAGAGGTGAAAGTGAAGCTGCATATAATTTCTTAGGTATGATTTAATTTCGTTTGGAAATCATAAATACTTCTAATATACCATTATTTTTTTTCATTGCCAACACGTCTTGATCATGAGTTAGAGTCTTAGTGTTAGTTAAATTTTCATTCTTGTATCAATTTGTACTAGTCTGAATGCATATATGCCTTTCAATTTTGTCTTTAATTGGTAGTGTGGTTTGATGCACGCTGTAGTTGGCCAGTACACAACCTTTCAATTTTTTTTTTTTCTGAATCTACTTTGAATTTTAATTATTTAAGTTTCTTATGCTCTTGAAGTTCATATGTAGAGGGTAGACGTGAAAATTGAATTTTCTGCACTGCCCTTCACCCATTGTCTTCAATTATTTAATTCTGCAATGCCTTTCACTAGTCTGAATGCATAAACTGCAATGTTGTTCACCCGTTGTCTTTAATTGTTTAAGTTATTCTTGTAAATTATCTCTCATTTTCACTTGTTTCAATTTTCTTTGTGCATTGGAATCAGATGCCAACTTTTAACTCACAAGAAAAATAAGTGTATGTCATATCTCACCCAGAAAGAACAAGGGTATACTAAAGTCATACTAGATGTCCATAGAATAGGATGTGATTTGGATTGAAATGACGTATTTGACCAATCCATGTGATAGTCACATGAGTTTATTTAACGAAAGATTAACAAAAGTTTGGATTTGGACCTCAATTGCTAACGGCGCTCCCCACGAGAGTTTAATTAACAACTTTTTCATCACAAGGGTGACATTGAAAATGGTGTGTCACCACAGAAACCATAAAAAAAAATGAACTTTTTAGTGTAAAATGTGGTTTTTCGTTAAAGTGAATAGTACTAGGAGCTTTTTGTTAAAGTTTCTATTTCTTTATGGCCAAAAGAACATAAATTCAACATTTTGTTTCCAACTCACAAAAAAAAAAAAAACACTGTTATCTTTAATCTGGAGAAATCCCAAAAAGCAAAGAGAGATTTGACTATTTGAGGAGAAGGAAATGAGAAGGTGTGAAAAAAAATGGCGGGATGCAATCAACACACTAGCTCTCTAGTCTAATTGTTGCCTTGTTAAAATTAGAAGAAAAAACAAGACAACAAAAATTGAAAATTAGAAGGAAAACGAAGAGCCACGCCCACCCCGTCCAATCTGGTTGCAACCATCCTCCACCGTTTTGGGGTCTCATTCCCAACCTAATCTTTTCCTTTCTCCATCTCAATTGTACCCACAAATAAACAAACTCAACCTCAACACAAATCATCATTATCAGTCCACAAATGAACAAACTCAACCTCAACCCAATTCAACCGACGGTTGCTCATTTTCCTCCAAATTTCCAGAGAGAAAAGTTGGTTGGTGGTGGGAAGGGGGTTGCCATCCAATTGGGTCGGGTCGTTTGGTTTTGATTTTCAATTTTTGTTTTTATTGGAAAATAGTTGAACAAATGTATGAAGGACATTCTAGGAATAAGCAAAGAGAGTATTATGTGTTTTTAACTTTTTTATGGTAGGTGAAAACTAGGCTAGGCATTTTGAAAAGAAAAAAAAACTGATTCAACCATCCGAATTGCACCGATGACTTGGTTTGGTTGGGTTTTTTTTATTGTTTTTAAATTTTCAGTGGTTAAATTGAACCACACCGCCCTTAATCGGTTTGGCAATTGGTTTCCAAAATTCTTAGAGTGCGGTTAATCAAACTGACCCGCATATATTTAATTTAATTTTTTTAATCATAAATAATATGCATAGTAATATAAATGGTTAGTTTTTTTACGAGTTACCATGTTTTGATCACAAGAAAACAAAACTTAATTAGTTTAAGAGTCCCTTTCGAGAAGATCAAGGGCACCATTTGTGTTTTCTTTTGAGCAATTACTCACATTGGTGCTATGTTTTGTTTCTTTTGGAAGAGAAGTTTATTATCTATTTTCGTCTTTACACAAACCGAAAACCAATCCAAATCAACCCACCACATTCGGTGAACCAACTTGATCGGTTTTAGGCCTAGCTTGGTCGGTTTCGGTTTGCAAATTTGGCCAAACCAACCCACGCTTACCCTTAGTGAAAACATAGGATGAGTGAAAACATAAAGTTACCAGCATGATGTCTGATGCACGACTAAAATGTAAAGATGCATAAGATCCTCACAAAAAGGATCCAGAGGGAATCCTTATATGATAATCTCATCGCACTCCTGCAAAATGTCAAATAATAAACAAGCAAGCAGAGAAAAAGATATTGAGGCGCTTTGGGATTAAACAAAAGTTTTATCGAGAAATATGGCCATGTCCAATGGTATACCTACTTCCAAGTCCCTACCGTAATTTCCCCTAATTAAAGAAGTGGCTCGTTTGGTAGGCTGTTGTGCATATACATATGTAACTAGACTATATTGTAATTTGGCATTTTTTTAGTGTTGATTTGGACTTTGGAATCTTGAGGTTCAAAGTTAGGGTCAAACAAAGATTTAAAAATGGATAATGTTAAGGGGACTAGATCTTTAAATTAAATGTGTAAACTAAATGATGTGTAACTAATAGGAAATAAATACGTTAATCGATACTTAATTAATAATCTAATCATCAACGCTTAAGGATAATGTGTAATCAATATAAATGAGCATGTTTATCAACGCTTAAGTAATAGAGCAATCGTCAACTTTTATGTCTTTTAATTTTTAAAATTTTGTCTCCAAATTTAGTCTCCCTAAAATATCCTTTTTCTAAAAGCGAAGCTCCAACAGTATTGGCTGACTTGTTATAATTGTGAAGCCAAAAATAATCAAGAAAAATATGGAGGCAACACGTGGACTTTTGGGTTAGAAAGACAAAATTATGCTTAAGGCACATTGGGACTCCCACACACATGCAACGGATAATAAGGACTTAATCAATGTTAAAGGTGATCAAAACGATATTCTTTTAAACCTTCTCATCACTCCTCAACAAATCTTCATCCACAAGGTAACTCCTAATTATTAGTTTCAAATTGGGATTAATTACCTAAATTAATTATATAATTATATAATTAATTGATTAATTACCTAAAGTAATTCCATAATATCTTGCAATCAATCCCACAAAAATAACCAAATGTGGCCGGTCCCAATTTTGCTAATAGGGCCAACCACACCCCTATATATAGCCCTCATTTTCTCCAAAACCTAGGTCTAATTCTCTTCTAAAATTCTCTAAATTTCTCTAAACACTTTTCCCTCAAATTCTAACTTTAGAATCGGAGAATCTTCGGCCAAAACTTCCCCCATTCATTGTGGGCACGTGAGCATCTTGGCCTTGATCTTAGGTGTTAATTGTTTTGCAGGTGCATTTTCATCCAAAAAGAAGAAGGAGGAAATTTGCATTCACAAATTGGTGCTTTTTTTAAGAGTCTTGATTCAAATGCTCGTAAAAGACTCTCGTATTCAAGGTTTTTGTTTTCTAGTTCATTTGTAGATTTTTCGTATTTTCTTATTCTTGGAATTTTTATTTATAAAGATCATTTGATAAAACGTAGAAGAAAAGTACAATGACTAGAAACTCGGAAACCACAACGAATGAAAATTCCAACGTTTAAGAATTGGGACCACGATGATCCACAAGGCTCAACGCAACGACAAGTGGAGTGACACCACCATCGCGGGGTGCCACCGTTGCAGCAACTATCATGGCCATCCTCGGCAAAGCCCAAACCGATGATGCCAAGACAACAGCCTAAGGCCCGCATGCTATTTCAACCTACATGGGCCCAAGCCTAAGCCTAACGTGCTCCCGAGCCAAGCCCAAGCCCAACGCCCATGTGCGCCACAACCCACTCCTATGGCCCAACCCACTCCTGTGGTGTCCTAAGCAGCCCAAACTGGTCTAAGACTAGTTCAACCATCTCGGCTCCAAATTTCTAGGCCGATGATTGAACTAGGGGTATTTTCATCATATTTCTCTACATATTTGACATTTCCCAACTCAAATCTCTTGCCTGGAGTCTACCACACTTCAACTAATCAAGGAGACGCATTCGGTCCAAGCTTTTCCAACCCAAATGGTGAACAACACTTGTCTCGACAAGTCATAGAGTTAACAAACGCCATGACGATGTGTCCCGAAGTGGACAAGGGCAGACGAGGAACCTCTCCAGTAGCATCTTGGTAAGCAGCCACTCAACCAACCAAGAATCGAGGGTTCCAGCAGTGAACATTCCTGACTGGGCCCCTGAGATAGCGTATACTCATATCTTAGCGTTCGGAGGAACGTGCATTCTCGACTAGGCCCATGGATGAGTGTACATTCATGGTTGGGATTGTACTCCGACAATCAACATAAGCAACCTTCCAGGTGAAATGTTCATTTGCAGCTGGGCCTGCAAGAAACACGACAGACGGAGATAAGCAGTCACTCAATCCAGCTAAAGTTTAATAGGCAGTCTACTAAGAAATTGCTCACCTACCAGGAAAATACCACATGCATTGCAACCACGGCATAGACGAGCCGAACATATGGAAGAGTAACCTGGATCGGCAAGTAAAGACTGAGGTTAGCAGAGGGCTCTGTTACCCCAACAAAGGCAAATTCAAGAAGAAGTAGAGAGGCTCTTGATTGAGCGATTGCGTGATTTCTAACACAACAAGGTTACCGATGAGGCATTACGACGGGACATGACCAGCATGAGCAAGTCACCCTTCACGGACTAGATCAAGTAGGCAGAGCCTCCACGCAAAGTTTAGCATACCACATTTCACATCCTTCAAAGGAGATGAAGATCTAGAGAAACACTTGAAGCATTACCAAAGCACGATGGTCCTTTATCGGAGCAACGATGCCTTCATGTGCAAGATATTTGCCACTACTTTGCAAGGTGAGGTGCAAGATTGGTTCCACACTTTGCCGCCACGATCTATCCGGAGTTTCGATGAGGTGCAAGATATTCGTCCTACTGCTCGATCAAGAAAAAGTCCGACCACTTGTTCAATGTGAAGAAAAACCCAAAAAAGTCGCACCGTCACTATGTGAAGAAGTTCAAGGTAGAGAAGGTGAAGATAGTCGGATACGACGACTCGATAGCAATGCAACCTTCCAAAAAGGATTCCTAGCAGACCACCCACTGTTTGGAGAATTGATTGTGAAAGAAGATTTAACTTTGGAAGAATCTTTCACTCTGGTAGAGAAGCATGCACTTTGGGATAAGGCTCGACTAGTAGACAAGGTGCCTAAGCAGCCTCAAAAATAGTAGGCAGTGGCTCAAAAAAATGAGGACATGAAGCAGTATAGCAAAGCAGGTAGGAAGCCAAACGTAAGGGTCGACCCATGACTAAAGAATGCTTTGCATCCAAGAACTACTCTAAGTTCTCGATCCCAATTCAGTAAATCCTTCGTGACATCAAGAGCAAACTATGGCTTAAGTTGCCAAAATAATTAAAGGGAGATACTTCCAAGTTGGACCACACCAAGTACTGCATATTCCACTAAGGTCTCGGGCACACAACCAATGACTACTACACTTGGAAAAACTACCTAGAGAAACTTGTGAAAGAAGGCAAAGTCGACAAATACTTGGATAAGCCGATTGCGCAGCCTAGAAGGAATGCAGATGCTGACGAAGAAGAGGAAGATCCAGCAGGCTTTACTAGTCTCGCTGAATCTGAGCGATTCGGATTAACGACATCTTCGCTGAATCTGAGCATTTGGGGGCTACCAATAAGTCAAAGAAGAAGTAGATCGAGTATGCTTTACTAGTCTCGCAGGTTTAGGCAGTTGACACCCAACCTGGACCCATCATTGGCTTCACCGAGCATAATGCAAAAGGTGTTGACTTCCCCCATGATGACGCACTAGTGGTATCTGTCAACCTAGCTTATGCATAGTTGACAAAATGATGGTTAACAATGGAAATGCAGTCAACCTATTTCAGCTCTTAGTAATTCAGAAGATGGCCTTGAAAAACATAATCATACGCCGAGCAAAGGTACTCATCGGATTCAAGGGACACACCTCGACCTCCATCGGCCTTATCACACTTGATGTGAAAACATTGCCAGTTATCTTAAAGTAAACATTCACAATATTAAGTGATCCATTTCCCTATAATGGGATTCTAGGGGCGACCTTGGCTGATAAAGATGAACGCTGTCACTTTCGTCAAGTATCAAAAAATCTGATTTCCCATCCTGGGAGAAGAAGTCAGAGAAATCAAGTCTGACCAAGCTGCATCTCGACAATGCACTGTGCAAGTACTGAATGAGTTAAGAAGGAAAACTTTTACCCTCGTAGAGGCTATCAAGGTCCAAAGGGACGATGAAGCTACCAAATAGCAAGCGGATCAAGAAGATGGGACCCAAACCAATGCGCCAACAAACGAGACAAGATGGAAACCCAAAGAAGACGCCGAACACATCATTCTTGATCCCCGGCAACCGAAGAAGACTGCTAGAATCGGCTCACTTCTAAGCCCAAAGGAAAAGGAAGAACTCACGGTTTTCCTTAGGGGAAATCTCAACATCTTCGCGTGATTACCCTGTGACATACCTGACATTGACCCCTCTATAGCTTGCCACAAGCTATTCGTCAATCTCGCTGCCAAACCGGTGATCCAAAAGAGAAGACATTTTGCACTCGAGTGAGTGGCGATCATTGAGGTTGAAATTGACAAGCTACTAAAGGTCAAATTCATAGAAGAGGTAGCACACTTAGCATGTCTTGCCAACGTCATGCTAGTAAAGAAAAAAGAGAAGGGAAAATGGAGGGTTTGTGTAGACTACACTGAACTCAACAAAGCATGCTTAAAGATTCAACTTCTGGGAACCAACTGGTCATTTTCTTGGACGCATACTTCAGCTACAACCAAATAGACATGTATGAGCCCGACAAGGAGAAAACTGTATTCGTGATCGAGCAAGGCACCTACTGCTACAAGGTCATGCCTTTTGGCCTAAAAAACGCGAGAGCCACTTACCAAAGTGGTTAAAGGCAAGCAGCGGTCGGACCATATTGGCAACTTGATGGAAACTTTCAACATCCATAGAAGGTACAAGATAAAGCTCAATCTTGCCAAATGCAGAGTCGGAGTATCTTCAGGCAGATTCTTATGGTACCTCGTAACCCAATGAGGAATCAAAGCACATCCCAAGAAAATTCGAGTAATCCTAGAGATGAAGTCTCCAACTACCTTGAAGGAGATCCAAAGATTGATTAGAAGAGTAGCCGCCTTCAATTGATTTCTCTCGCAATTCACCGATCGATGCAAGCCTTTTTTCAAAGCCATCAAGAGGGCACAACGAGACAAATGGGATGATGAGAGCGAAAGAGTTTTCCAAGACCTGAAGAAGTATCTTACATCAACTCCTTTACTATCGAAGCCAGAAGAAGCGGAGGATTTATACATTTACTTGGCAGTCTCGGAAGTAGCAATAAGCTCTACCCTCATACGAAAAGAGTCAGAGCCCCAACTGCTGGTATTCTACACTTCTAAAACTCTTCTCAATATGGAAACTATAAACCCGAAGATCGAGAAATTAATTTTGGTGCTAGTTGTTGCAACTCGGAAGCTCATACCATATTTTCAAGCTTACACAGTCATCGTCATGACTCAATACCTTCTACGACCAATCCTATATGGATAAGATGTTTCTCAATGAGTAATGAAATGGGAGTTGGTACTTGGCTAATACGCCTTAGTTTTTCAACCCTACATGGCGATAAATGCCCAGGCCTTAGTGGACTTCATAGCAGAATTCACACCTAGCCTAGGTACCGTAACAAAGCGGCCGACACCTTGGAGGTAGCTAAGCACACCTTAGCCGTGCTTGCTCCACCCAATGGAGACTTCTGGCATTTGCATGTCGATGGCGTATCCAACTACAAGGGTTTGGGAGCAGGTATGGTCCGTGTCACTTAGATGATTCGATGCTCGAGCAGGTGATCACTTTAGGCTTCAAATCATCCAACAATGAAGTAGAGTATGAGGACCTACTAGTAGGCCTCCGAATGGCAAAAGACTTAGCGATAAATAAGCTAGCAATTCATTCCAATTCTCAGCTAATCACTAACCAGACTACTGAGGAGTACACAACGAAAAATCTAAACATGATGCAATACCTATAGAAGGTACGAAAGCAACTTGAGGCATTTCAGACTTATAATCTCACTCAAGTTTCGCGGGTAAACAACACTCACGCGGATGCGCTAGCCAGCTTAGGCTTCACCCTTGACCACCAACTCAAATGCTTTAAAATAGCAAAGTCCCATTATAGATTACCTGGTTAATGTCACACTCCCCACGGAAAGGTTGAAGTCTAGAAAGCTTCAAACGAAGGCAGCATGCTACTACATATGGAACGACATTCTTGTCCAAAGATCTTACACTGGTCCACATTTTCATTACCTAACGCCTCCGGACAAGCTAAAAGTTCTAAGTTCAATCCACGAAGGTGTATGTTGAAATTTCTCTAGAGGCTGATCCTTAGCACAAAAGGCTCTTAATGCGGGCTACTATTGGCCTACTATGCATCAAGACGTTAAGGAATAAGTACAAAAGTGCGACAGGTGCCAATGTTACAAGCTGGTATCAACATAGCCTGCCAGTAAACTCCACTTGCAGACGAGTCATTGGCCGTTCATGTAGTTGGCAATCAACTTGGTAGGGCCAATGCCGCCCGTTACTGGGGGTAAAGACATGATGTTCGTGGCAATCAATTACTTCACTAAATGGGTAGAAGCAAAACCCATGATAACCACGACTCAGATGAATATAGAGTGTTTTATATGGAGGAACATCATTTGCCGATTTGGCATCCCTCAATCCATTATCATAAACAATGGCCTGCAGTTTGTAGGCAAACATTTGGTGAAGTTCTTCCAGAAATATGACATCAAGCAGCACATGTCCACACCGAGATATCGTCAAGGCAATGGGCAGGCCGAAGCATCCAATAAGATGATCTTCAACTACCTCAAGAAATCCCTATTTACAAGAAAGGAAAATGGCCAAACAAACTCCCCGGATGTCTTTGGGCATATTGTACAACTAAACGATGAACAACTGGTGAAACTCCTTTCTTTTTGGCATTTAGTTCAGAAGCAATCATTCCTTCCAATGTCATCGTGCCAAGTATCAACACTTTACTGCGAAGTGTCGAGCAAAATGAAAAGGAGATGACCATGAATCTAGATTTGGTAGAGGAGAAATGCAAAATGTCATCACCCGTATTGCAGTCTACCAGTAACAGCTTATCTCTAGCTACAACAAAATGGCCAACATTTAGCAGTTCCAGCTCGAAAATCTAGTCCTAAGAAAAACCTTCATCACCGCTTAAAGAGAAGGTTGCAAAAAGATGGATCCTACCTAGTAAGGTCTGTACAAGATCAGTAAAGTAGGCGGCAAAGGTAGCTACACGCTCGCCATTATAAACGACAAAGAGATCGAAAAACAGTAGAACGCCTACAATCTAAAGAAGTACCATGTGTGACTCTCGCTACATCAAAGCCTGAAGACTCAAGCAGCTCAACGGGTATCACTTAGCGAACTAAGGGTTATCAAATTATACAGTTTCTACTTTACAGCTAAGTTTTCGTTCGTTTCATTCATTTTTCAATGAGGAATTCAGAAGTAATTTAGAATTTAGCTCGACTGCATGCTTATAAAAACTGATCACTCCTGCACTTCAAAAGAAGATGGCGCCCTTCTTAAGGACTTATCGCAGTAATTGCACCCACTGAAGGATAAACCATACTCTCCAGTGCAAGAGGGTAAACCAATTCCCCGACACCCACATGGGTTTACTCTCTAACACGAAAGGATAAACTCTACACTTCGAATATCCAGGCGTGGATGAGTCTGGCTATCCTAGTATAACTAGATGCACGATGGCTTGCATTGTGATTCTTAGAAGTAGCCACAATGGCATTTTTCAAGGCTTAGCTAATTGAAGGATTTTAGGTCTCTTGGCCTAATCCTTGAGGAATCGGGCTTCAGAGATGGAGTCATTAATGACACGTGGCACAAATGAAGCGAATGAAGTGTAAAATTTCCCCAAAATTCAGCTAAAGGGGGAAATCCCTCCTTAAAATCGGCAAAGGGTCCAAAATCTCTCAAAACCTAAAAGAAAGCTAAAACATCTTCACAAAACAAGCAAGAATTAAAGATTGCTCACAAAATAAGCAAGAAAGCCCTATAGATTTCGACCAGGTTGAAATTAAGACGCAAAACATGCCTAAATTCTCCTATGGATGAATCAAGACACAAATCAAGGCTAAATCCATCCAAAGGTAGGGCTTTGGAAGTTTATAAATACAAGGATCTAAGACACCCAAAGGGATCGAAATTGCACATTGAGAAAAACCTTTGCACAAATCTTTGAAGGCTAATATGCTGCCAAAGCTCTCTTCGAATAATGTACAACTAAAGCCGAAGCTTTCTTTCAACCAAAGTGGAAGCACTCCCCTTGAAGAATCAACAAGCACTCGTATCGATTCCTTCAAGACTTTGTTACAAGCTCAAAACTTGTAACAACGTTTGTTTCAAGATCAAGTTGCCAAGACCCTTGAATCAACGAAATCTTGCATCAACATCACCTTTTGCCATATCTTTGACATGCAGACCATCCAAGCGTTGTTTCAAGCTCAAAACTTGAACCAATCATTCAATCGTTCTTCTGAGATCAAGTCATCGCAACCCTTGGATCGACAACTTGCGCATCTACATCAAATTTGAAGACTAAATAAGAGAAAAATTGTAAATAGAGATTGTAACCTACAAATTCAATCAATATAAATCTACATTGTACATATGTTTTCGTTTCATTCGTTACATAATTTTCATGTTTACAAATTTGACACGCCCAGTGGGACCTCTCTACCTCTCATCTCTGTCTTCAAGTCCACAAAAAACATAAATGGCATTAAGAAAGGATCAAGCTGTTCCCACAACCAACGAGAAAAACAAGAACATCCTTGCCGCAAGTGGGGGCACTTTAGGCATTACAACTTGAAGCAAGGCAAGAGATCTCTCTACCGTACCTTCCATCCCTACACGAAACTTGCCGAATGAGCAAAAGCATTTGAGGCACAAGTCCATGATCACTTTGACCTCGATAAGGGCGCCAAGGGAAGAAAGCCTGAAGAGGCATTTTGAGTCCTTGACTTTCGATGCCAATTCAAGCAGCATCTCATATCCCGTAGCCATGCAAGTCATGACTACTGGTGCAACTTCTATCAAGAAGCAACTGGCTTAAATGAATGAAGCAATTGCAATTCTAACAAGGATCATGGAGGAATATAACTTGCAGATTGCTACACTCGTCAACCGTCTGGAGGTGTAGCATGATGAAAAAGCTGACTGTGACCCAAAGGTTGATCTACAAAAGAAGGAAACTGACAAAGATGAGAAGCTGCCGATAGAAAAAGTCAAGGATAAGTTGGACCAAACAACAACGCTTATGGGATCTCTCTTTATCCAATAGTTGCAGAAGGATGCCAATGGGTTATCAGCCGCTAAAATTCATGCAATTTGATTGAAAGGGCAATCCCAAATAACATATTGCCCATTTCATCGAAACTTGCAACAACGCTGGGACAAAGGGAGACTACCTCATCAAGAAATTTGTGCTCTCGCTAAAACACAACGCCTTTGACTAGTGCACCGACCTTAAGCCCGAATCCATCAACGGTTGGGATCAACTTGAAAAGGAATTCCTTAACCATTTCTACAATACTCGCCGCACTGTAAACATATTAGACCTGGCAAGTACGAAGCAGTGGAAAGATGAACCCATCATTGACTACATCAATATATGGTGTTTATTAAGTCTAGATTGAAAAGGTCGGCTTTCTAAAACCTTTACCATTGAGATGTGTGTTCAAGGCATGCACTAGGGGTTACATTACATCCTCCAATGCATAAAATCGAGAATGTTTGAGAAGTTTGCACCTCGATCCTATGACATGGAGTTGAGTTTCGCCAATCATGGGAAAAATGAGCCAATCACTGAATTCAATAAGGACAAGGTGTTTATTCCGAATATGGAGAAGACTGGGAAGAAGCCTGCAAATGAAGCTTTTACTGTCAACGCTACCCCCATCAAGACCTCTTCTGCGCCTATTAAAATCTCTTCCAAGAACAAGAAAATGAGATAAAAAGAGGTGAGCTTCCTCGTACCTAAGATAGGTACAAAAACACCTTGAGAGAACTGGAGCAAAAGATGTACCCTTTTTCAGACTCTGACGTAGCCGCAATGCTAAATGACCTGTTGGAGAAGAAAGTAATCGAGCTACCTGAAAGCAAACGCCTTGAAGAGATGAATCATGTTAACGATCCTAGGTACTGCAAGTACCATCATATCGTGAGCCATTCTATTGGTAAATGCTTCATCCTCAAAGACTTCATCATGAAGCTGGCACAACAAGGGCAAATTGAACTGGACCTTAAAGACACGACCCTAACACACATTGCTACGATTGTGTTTGCATCCTTTGATCCCGTGCCTTTCCAAATCATGCATAACCACTTCAATCAAAGCTCAAGCCATAGGGCACCTTCTGCACAACCATCGCTGGTGAGCATTGGTGACCTACAAAAAGACAAGGAAGCCAAAACCACAAGCCATATAGCCAAATGTGGAATAAGGGAGGAAACACTGATGCCGCAACAATAAGAAGCCTATAAGAAACGTAAGAGCTACTAAGCCAACAGACCTAAGGGAACCTATGGAGCAAGAGCCACGCATTCCTGTCTCTTTGCACGAGTACTTCCCCGAATGACTTATTTCAACAGTGCACCATCACTGCCTGTCACATGGTCGAAATAAAGATATAAGAGCCCTCAAAAGGTAAAGTTATCGTCGTTGAGGAAAAGAAAACTTTCACGCCTAAAGAAAGCTTGCTAGTACACTTTAGTATCAAGGAAGCGCCAAGATTGCCCAAGGAGATGCGAAAAGCACTAGTAACGGTCTTGACGAGTCCCAATGATCACAAGGTACAAGAAAACAAGGACGAAGGCTTGAAGCTTCGGTCATATGAATATGCCACATGTTGTGCCATCTATGACACAATCAGCTTCATTGACCAAGACTTGCTGCTAGGGTTAAAGCTTCACAACCGTCCTCTCTTTGTCTCTGGGTACGTAAGAGAGCCCAAAGTCAACCGCATGTCGATGGATGGTGGATCGGCCATAAACATCATGCCAAAGTCAACAATGACTGCAATCAGCATTGATGTGGATGAACTATCCCGAAGCTGCCTTCTAATCCAAGGTTTTAACTAAGGAAGACAAAAAACGATGGGTATGATCCAAGCTGAGATGACCATTGGCGAACTCAAATCAAGCACGTTATTTCACGTGATAGATGCAAAAAGTTCCTACAACTTGCTCTTAGGAAGGCCTTGGATCCACGAAAATGGAGTAGTGTCATCTATTTTCCACCAATGCCTAAAGTTCTACCAAGAAGGGGTAAAGGTGATACAAGGTGACACTAAGCCATTCACCGATGCTGAATCTTACTTTGCGGACACCATGTTCTACATAGATGAAGACATGGTACCCAAAGCTCTTCCAAAAGAGATTAAATCCACTAGTAAAGTCGTACCCAAAAAGAAGGAGTGGCAAGCCGTGCCCAAGAAGCAAGAAGTGGAAACCATGCCATCTTCGAGCAAAGACGATGATGAGCCTACTAAAGCCACAACAACCAAAATAGGCAAGAAAGCCCTATAAACTTCGACTACAGGGGGAAATCCCTCCTTAAAATCATCAAGGGGTCCAAAATCTCTCAAAATAGGAAAGAAAGCTAAAGCATCTTCACAATACAAGTAAGAATTGAAGATTGCTCACAAAATAGGCAAGAAAGCCCTATAGATTTCGGCCAAACAAGGGAAACTGATTGAAATTAAGACAGAAAACATGCCTAAATTCTCCTTTGGACGAATTAAGAAACAAATCAAGGCCAAATCCATCCAAAGGCTTGGTTTTGGAAGTCGATAAATACAAAGATCCAAGATACACAAAGAGGTCAAAATTTGCACATTGGGAAGAACCTCTGCAAAAATCTTTGAAGACTAATACGTTGCCAAAGCTCTCTTCGAAGAATGTACAACCAAAGCCAAAGCTTTCTCTCGACCAATGCCGAAGCATTCGCCTTGAAGAATCAACAAGCACTCGTACCAATGTCTTCAAGACTTTGTTGCAAGCTCAAAACTTGTAATGACGTTCGTTTCAAGATCAAGTCACCCAGACCTTTGAATCAATGAAATCTTGCATCAACATCCACATCTGCCGTATTTTTGAGGTGAAGACCATCCAAACATTGTTTCAAGCTCAAAACTGAAGTAATTATTCTTCCGAGATCAAGTCATCCTGACCCTTGGATCAACAACCTACACATCTACATCAAATTTAAATACTGAATCAGATCAAAATTATAAACAGAGATTGTAACCTACAAATTAAATCAATACAACTCTATTTTGTACACGTGTTCTCGTTTCATTTGTTACAAAAATTTTGTGTTTACAGCGAGCCCAGTGCAAGGCCGAGCCTAAGACCAGGGGGCCCAAGACATATCACTCTAAGCCACACGGACCCAAGCCCAAGGTGAGTTAACCTGAGCCCCCGACCTTGTTGAAGCCCAGTGCGTTCTTGAGCCAAGCCTAAGCCCAGCGCCCACGTATACTAGACGTGGAGCAGCCCAAGCACGTGGCCTAACCCACGGTAGTGGTTCGACTCGTCCCACTCCCACGACCTAATTCGAGATCCAATCCCCTCCCAAAGCCTTCCAAGCAATCTAAACCGATCCAGGATCGATTCAACCATCCCGGCTTCAGATTTCTAGACAGACGATTGAATCGGGGTTATTTTTCACCTTATTTCTTTACAGGTTTGATATATCCCAACTCAAATCTCATGCCTGGAGTCATTACACTTCCACTACTCAAGGAGACGCATGTCATCCACGCTTTTCTAACCTAAATGAAGAACAACACTTGTCTCGACAAGTTATAAAGTTGACAAGCGCCCTCGCACAGTAGACGACCTTGGTGAATCAGCTCTCGCAGTAAACCAAGATGTAGCGTGCCCCAAACGAGGTGTCCCGAAGTATGACAAAGGCATTCGATTAACCACAGACCGAGTGTTCAGGCAGTGTACACTCCCAACTAGGTCCCCAAGATAGCGTGTACTCTCGTCTTAATGCGCGTAGGAGTGTGCACTCTTCGTTAGGCCCATGGATAAGCATACATTCACGGTTGAGGCCACACTTCGATAATTAACATAAGCAACCTTCCAAGTGAAATGTTCATTCGTGGCTAGGCCTGCAAGAAGCATAATCCACCTCACATCGAAATAGGCAGCATGACAAACGAAGAGAAGTAGTCAATTAATTCTACTCAAGTTTAATGAACAGTCTACAAAGAACTCACTTGTCTACTAGAAACGTACCACATGCTCCGTAGCTGCAGTATAGATTAACCGAACATATGGAAGAGCAATGTACACAAATAGGTCACGATCGGGGGTAGCAGAGAACTCTGCTACCCCAACAAAGGCAAATTCAAGAAGAAAATAGAAATGCTCTTGATCGAGTGATTGCGTGATTTCCAACTCAACAAGGTCACTAATGAGGCACTACGATGGGACATGACCAACTTTCACGGATGAGACCGAGTAAGGAGAACCTCCATGTAAGTTCAACATGCCACATTTCACATCCTTCAAAGAGGATAGAGGCCCGGATAGCTAAAACACTACCGAAGTGCAACAATCCTCTATCGAAACAACGACGATCTTATGTGCAAAATATTTGCCACAACTATACAAGGTAAGGCACAAGATTGGTTCTGCACCATGCCACCATAATCCGTTCGAAGTTTTGACGAACTTTCTTTGGTTTTCACCAAAAAAATTTCATCCTATCGCTCGATTAAGAAGAAGTCCAACTTGTTCAACGTCAAGAAGAACCCAAAAGAAACACTTTGCGACTACGTGGAAAGGTTCAAAGCAGAGAAGGAAAAGATAGTCGGATGCAACCACTCGATAGCTAGAGCGGCCTTCCAAAAAGGAATTTTAATAGACCATCCATTGTTCGGAGAATTGATCATGAAAGAAGATCTAACTTTAGCAAAGTTTTTCGCTCTGGCAGAGAAACATGCATTTTAGGAGGAGCCTCATCAATGCATATTCAAGGCAAGTTCGAGCGATCTTGAATATGAAGTCCCGTATAACTCTGAAGAAGATTCAAGGTCTGATAAGACGAGCAGGATGACGAGTTCGAGAAAGCATTCAAGGACTTAAAGAAGTACCTGACATCACCTCTTTACTATCCAAACTGGAAGTAGTGGAGGACCTATTCACATGTTTGACGGTATCTGAAGCAGCAATAAGCTCTACCTTCATGCAAGAAGAGCTGGAGGCCCGACTACCTGTATTCTACAATTCAAAAGCTCTCCTCGATGCGGAAACTAGCTACCAGAAATTCAAAAGCTAACTTTGGCGACAATTGTTGCAACCCGGAAACTCAAGTTATACATTTAGACGTACGCAGTCATCCTTATGATGCACTATTTCACCCAATCCAGACAAACGATGATAAAGTGCAGGCACTGGTGGATGCAAAATTCTCTGACGAACGCAACAACTCTGCCCAAAAGGTGCGCCAAGGGTAGAAGAACATTAGAAAGACACACTAGAAAACAAGTTTTGTCCTCGTCATTTTCGACAGTTGAGCATAACCTCTGTTACGGATCACACGGCCCCAGCCAACCCTTGCTTCATAATTCAGCTCTAGAGTGGTCCAATACCAGAAGTTGACCATCTCTTGTTGTATGTAACATGGCCCTAGCTCCACGGTTCCCTACCGCACCTTCACGCCTAACCTAGGCAACACAACAGAATGACCCAACGACGCCTCAGAGGTAACTAAGCACACCCTAGCCATGCCTGCTTCAGTCGATGGAGATTTTTGGCATTTGCACGTGGACAACGCATCTAACTACATGGGCTCGGAGTAGGTGTGGTCCTTATCATGAAGGAAATGATTTGTCCTAGATAAGAACATGTAAGAACATTTGAACACAAAAGCAAACTATTAACACTTTAAAGTAGGCATGCATTAAATAACAATTCTAAAACCCATGAATTTCAATGACTAGTGAATGGTGAACCATAAGACTCTTTAACAACATTAAAGAGAAGAAAGGATTTTGAGATTCATTGCCCTTGAAGCTCATCCTTGTTTACACAAGGGATTCACCCAAGTGGAGAGGAACTCCAAAAATACCAAAAGTTTGGTACCTCTAAGTCTCTACACCAAGGATGATGGTGTGAAGATGAAATAGATTACCTAGAGGAAGTTGGATGCTAGTGAACTCCCCTAGGACGGCCAGCGTCTATAAAGAAAAAGGAAAAAAAATTTCTCTTCTTTACCTCAAGAAAACCTTAGTGAGAGAATGGCTATAAAGATGCCTTTATACCACCTCACATGTGAGTGGCAAACTTGAAATTAACCCAAGTTTGCTACCACTCAACCTATGGCTAGCTTTGACTTTGTATTTGGGTTAATTTCCATTTAGTTTTAGTTGTCACAAAACTTAAACTCAATGGCCTTGTGGACCAAAACCTTTTTGGGCCCCAGGACCTGAAACTAACTTAAAAGCCCGATACGAAGCTTTCATATAATTAATTAATCTTGACCATTCTCAATTAAACCATTTAATTGCTTATCAATCTCATTTATATTTCTTCACTTTCATCCTTACTTGGTGTACGATCCATGAGGTTCCAATTAGCGACGCAGTGGACGATTGTTACTGTTAAAGATTGATTGTGAATTGAAACTACATTTTAATTATCCCTTTGATGAAGATTAGTGTTCGCTAATCTTCAAGGCTTCCATAAACCATGAGTGACACCTAGCAGTATGTCATAGCTACCCAAGCTAAGTAGAAGTGGTTGAAGAACTTATCTAGTTACAATTACAATGCAATATGGTCATTCTCTAATACAATACTCTTAATCACACTGTTTGAGTGATAGTTTGTTTCATGTCTACTATCCAATGTGATACTTCTCTATATGATTAAATTGAATATGATTTGGAACCAACTTCCTAAGTCATATTCGTATGCTTTGGTCAAAGACTCCCAAATCATATCTCAGAGTATTCTCCCTCCACTATGGAAGGTTAAAGATCCCTTGTTGTGCATTTATATGCCTACATGACTAGATAGCTTGACCCCAACAATGTCTTGGACACTCTTAATGGAATGCCTTAGACATGATCAAAGATCAATGACCTAACCATTAGACATCTATGATGCCTCAGGTCAAATGACTATTCTCCATATTGCAACTTACGAGTTCTTACATGACATGTATGTTCGAACTCTCTTTTGATCGTAGTTCAGTGTACTCGATTACCATTTTGAGCATCTATGTGTTTGTCTCAGTGTCCAACACTAAATGACTTAAGACTAATCATACTTACGCTTGAATTAACATAACACATGCTAACCTTAGTGGATTGTCAATGCCCAATTGGTAATCCTATGGCTAAGAACGTTTTAGGAATGAACATAAGAGAAAGGTCTCATTAATCTAACTTACTTAGATCACTTCTCTCTTAGATTAAATACATTCCTTGGATTCCCTTATTGCTTAAACACATAATACAATAAATAGTGATTAACAATAAGCTTTGCCCTTCATTAAACGTATAATAGTTTAACACAATAATATTCCAAAAGCTATTACATTAAATGAGTGGCTTTGTGGGCATACTTCCAACATGTCACCCCAGATAGTTTGATGCTCGAGCATGCAATCACTCTAGGCTTCAAAGCATCCAACAATGAAACAGAGTACGAAGCCTTACTAGCAGGTTTCAGAATGACAAAACACTTGGGGGTGAAAAGGCTTGCAATTCATTCTGATTCCTAACTAAACACCAACCAGACTACTGGGAATACACAACAAAACATCCAAAGATGGTGTAATACCTAAACAAGATACAAAGGCAACTTGAGGCGTTTCAGACTTACACCCTCAATCAAGTTCCGTGGGCAAACAACGCCCACATTGGCTCACTAGCCAGCCAAGGCTCTGCCCTCGACCACCAACTTAAACGCTCTATTTTGATGGAGTATCTACATAAGCCAAGCATAGAAGTTGTGCCAACAGCCAAGGTGTCATAGGTTAGTACAACTCCAAACTGGCAAGAGTCTATTATAGACTACCTGGTTAATGGCACAATCCTCATGGAAAGATTTGAGGCAAGAAAGCTCCAAACAAAAGTAGCACGCTACTATATGTGGAATGGCATTCTCATCCAAAGATCCTACACCTGATCACATTTGCCTAGTGCCTCCGGAGAACGTAAAGATTCTAAGCTCAATCCACGAAGGCATTTTTGGAAATCACTCTAGAGACCGCTCCTTAGCACATAATGCTCTAAAAAGAGGCTACTACTGGCCTACAATACATAAAGACGTTAAAGGATTAGTACAAAAGTGTGACCGCTGCCAATGCTATAAGCTGGTACCAGTACTGCTTGCCAGTGAACTACACCCATAGACGTGTCCTTGGCCGTTAATGTAGTGGGAAATCAATTTGGTAAGGCCGATGTCACCCACCACTAGGGGTAAATGCATGATGATGATGGCAACTAACTACTTCATCAAGTAAGTGAAAGTAGAGCCCATGACAACCACAACTCAGACAGACATAATGCGCTTCATATAGAGGAACATCATTCGTTGATTTTGGCATCTTTCAGTCCATCATCACAAATAACAACCCGTAATTCGTAGGCAAAGATTTGACAAAGTCCTTCCAGAATATGGCATCAAGCAACACATGTCCACGCCAAGGTATCCCCCAAGGTAATGGGCAGGTTGAAGCATCCAACAAAATGATTCTTGACTGCCTTAAGAAATCCCTCTCCAACAACAAGGGAAAATGGCCAAACGAACTTCTCGGATGTCTATGGACGTATCACACAACCAAACGACGAGCAACCGATGAGACTCTTTTCTCTTTGGCATTTGGTTCAGAGTAACCATTCATCCTAATGTCCTTATGGAAAGTATCAGTACTCTACTGCAAAGTAACGAATAGAATAGACAGAAGATCGCCACAAACTTAGATTTGGCAGAGGAGAAACGCGAGAAGGTTATGACCCATATCGCAACCTATCAGCAGCAGCTCCTTTCCAGCTATAACAAAAGGGCCAAGATACAACAGTTCTAGACTAGAGATCTAGTCCTAAGAAAAGCCTTCATCACTGTTTGCAGAGAAGCCTTTAAAAAGATGGATCCCATCTGGGAAAGTCCGTACAAGAACAAAAAAGTAGACAGCAAGGGTAGTTACACCATTGCCACCCTGAAAGACAAAGAGATCGAAAAGCAGTAGAAAACCTACAATCTAAGAAAGTACCATGTGTGACCTCCTGCTACATCAAAGCTCGAAGACTCAAGCAACTCGACGGGTACCACTTCGTAAGCTGATAACTATCTAGTTGTTATGTAGTTCCTACCTTACAACTAAGTTTTCGTTCGTTTCACTCATTTTTCAATGAGGAATTCAGAAGTAATCTATAACTTAGCTCAGTTGCAGGCTTATAATAACTGATCACTCTTGTATTTCAAAAGAAGACCACGCCCTTCCTAGGGACTTATCGCAGGAATTGAACCCCCATGGGGACCAACCATGCTTTCCAATGCGATAGGGTAAACCAATTCCCGACACCCATTTGGGTCTGCTCTAAAATGCGAGAGGATAAACTAATTGCTCTCCAGTGTAAAAGGGTAAACCAATTCGTTGACACCCATATAGGTTTGCTTTCCAATACAGGAAGATAAACTTTACACTCCAAATATCCAGATGTGGATGAGTCAAGCTGCCCTGGTGTAACTAGGTGCATGATGGCTTGAGTTGGGATTCCTAAAAGTAACCATCATGGTCTTTTTCAATGTTTAGCTAACTGAAGGATTTTGGGTCCAAAGCTGCTACCGAGTGCACTAAGGTAGCCTATGGTTTCCAAAAGACTACTTATGGCTTACCCTTCAAGCAGTAAGTCGCAATAAACTTATACAATCGTACATTTTTGTGAAAGGTTAACAAGTTAGCGTGCATATATGAAGCTTTATCCACTGCCGATATGCTACACTGTCAATAAGCTTCACCTCTGCCAAGCGCGGAATGATCATTTAGATCTATACTAATTCCTAAAGTGTTGTGATACTTGCTACGCAACCCACGAAATTGGTTACATAAAGAGCAAGGAGCTCTCTCAGACCTTCACTTACGAAATTCCATACAACCATGTACTTTTGATACAAAAGGTTAGCGAATTTCATAACCCAAAAATCTTTACTATGTTGTGATGCAGGCTACACAACTCAAAGGATTGAAGAAAGCCAAAATTAACAGCCAAGTGGTCATGCGGACTGATAGAAGCATATTTAGGCGACTTAATTAGCTTGTTTTCGTGCATCTATGTTGTTAATTCATAGTTGTTTTAGTAGTTTAAGCCATTTTCGTGTGTTTTCAGGTTCATATGGCTAAGGAAGCAAAAAGATGCATTTTGGAGCATTTTGGAGCAAAATTGGGCTTGGAATGGATAGCATATGATTGGAGCCAAAGTGTTGGACGAATTTGAAGGCCTTGTATTCATTTTGGACATAAAACAAAGGGCCTAGCCCATTCTTTCTTAAATCAACCCCAAGGCCATGCATTTCCTTCCAATTCCAAAGCCCACAATCACTTCAAAAGCCATGCAAAGAACCATCCATTCCATCAAAAACAATCCATCAATTCACATGCAAAACTACCATTAACACACATGCACCCAAACAAAGCCAACCTAGCTAACCCTACATGCATTCTTTATGCAACTCTTCATCATTCCACCATTCATTCTTTATTCCACAAACAAGTCACATGCATTTCCACCTTCCTACTTCATCATTTCACCACATTCTCCCTCTTTAACTCATTTCATTATTCATTCACTTTGCATTCATTCAATTCCACCCCACATGCACCCTTTATTCTTCATCATTGCAACCATGGCACATTTACACCAACAAAACAACTCCCATGCCATGGCCTACTCATATTCCCATTTCCTTTCCAACATCTCACATGCATTTCCACCTTCCTACTTCATCATTTCATCACATTTTCCCTTTTATTTCCACATGCAATTCTTCATCATTGCAACCACAAACACCTTAAACAAATAGCCATACACATCTCCACTCCTCCTATAAATACCCTTGCATTCATTCATTCAAAGATCATCTCATTCACAACACAACAACACACCACAAACACATTCCTTTCTCCCTTAGAATCCAAAAACCATCTTCCATTTCCACCACTCCTCATCCATTTCCATAATTTCCCAACACTTCCATCCCCCCAACCAACTATCCCTAGACCTTATGCTACAATAAAGAGGAAGATAAGAGGGCCTAAACGTTCATACAATTCAAGATTGAGTTGTTGGAATGTTTAGGCGTTTCTTTGATTTCAATGTTTAATTTCAATTCTCTTTGTTTTGTACGTATGAGGAAATAAACCCCCTTTAGCTAGGGGGTGATTCGAAACTATGTTTATGTTTCTAATATGATTTGATTACTTTTAATTACGTTTCATAAGTTGTGAATTCAATTTGTTTAACTGTTTAATTGATAACCTATTTATGTATGTTTATTAAGAATGAACGCTTAATTTTCATGCATGAATTTGACGCTAGAATATAAGTGAGTTTCACGTAATAGTTATGAACTTATATTCACAAGTAGTGGAGGTTGCTTATAAACAATCGTGTTAAACATATTCTTGGCATAAGTTTCATGCAATCATAGTAACGAATGCCTCGTCAACACTTATAGTTTTCATGATGCTTAATGATTCTTGCTTGTATCTCTATTATGCAATTCATGTAGGGAACTTGTGAGGAATGCTTTGGATTGTCGTATGCAATCATCCAATTCATTAACTTAAGGAAAACTTGACGGTTAATTTAAGCGGACCTAATTAACCCGGGGCGTTGAGAATTCATGGTTTATTGAAAAGCAATTAGACATCGTTTTGTATGCAAGTATAACATATGTGGAGATGAACCCCTTAGCTAGCTTCCCATCCATTCATTTCCGTCAAATCCATATTTACAATTTGTTTTGTTTCCAAGTTTCCATTTTTAGTTTAAAGTCGTCCAAATCCAATCCCCCTTTACTTTATTGTTCAATTTAGTTAGAAATCAATTTAGTTTGTGTTTTTAAAACATTTTGAGTCTTTTGGTTTGTCTTAGTGTTTTAACGTTTAGTTTCACATTCTTTGAGTCTAGTTTAGTGTTTTATCTTGTTTTTACGTTTTTGAAGTCAAATCCAAGTGGTTAACAATCCCTCCTAATCCCCGGTCCAGAACGATCCCTACTTACATCCATACTACAATTGTCAAAAAGAGGGTTTAATTTGTGCGCGTATAATTCTCGCATCAAATTTTGGCGCCGTTGCCGGGGATTAGCAACTTTGCTAATCCCTTGTCTTTATCTTTATTTTTATTTGTTTTTCGTGCATTCTTATTTCAGATTCTTAGTTTGTTTGTTTTCTTGTTTTTCAGGTACTGTGTATGACTCGTAGCTCTCGGCCTATTATAGAGAACATCTCCGACTTTGACGGTGATTTTGAACGCACTTTGAGGAGAACGAGGAGTCAACAAGAGCCACCACAACCTCCACCACAACCTGGGCTTGAAGAAGACGAAGTAGGTGGAGAAGAAAAGCCCACGGATCAGATTTTTGAAGGAGAACAAGCCATGGCAGCAGATAATAGAACCATCAAGGAGCTTTCGGCCTCGGGTTTGGATAATGCATTGCCTCTTTGTATCCAATACCCCACGGCTGCAGAGGGGAAGACTGAGGTGTTTGAACTCAAATCCAGTTTGTTACACCATATTCCGAAGTTCCATGGCTTGTCTATGGAAGACCCCAACAAACACTTGAAGGAGTTCGAGGTGGTTTGTTCGAGCATGACCCCCGTCACTGTGGATGGGAGTATATTGATGATGAAGGCCTTTCCATTTTCACTTATGGACAAGGCCAAAGATTGGCTCTACGAACTAACCCCGGGAACTGTGACTTCGTGGGAGAGTATGAAGCGTGCTTTCTTGGAGAAATTCTTCCCTACTTCGAGAGTGATTCTCCTACGGAAGAAAATTAGTGGTATTCTACAGAATCATGGTGAGACATTCCCGGCTTATTATGAGCGTTTCAAGGGCCTTGTAGCTTCATGTCCGCAACATCAAATGAAGGAGGAACTTCTCCTTCAATATTTCTATGAGGGCCTCCTTCCTATCGAACGTCAAATGCTTGATGCATCAGCGGGAGGAGCATTGGTAGACAAAACACCAAGGGATGCCAAGATTCTCATAGCCAATCGAGCGCTCAACGCTCAACAATATGAAGGAGTGGGCCAAAGGGAAGCCCCACGGCAACAAAGTGTAAATGAGGTTAGTGCTATTTCTGAAATTCAATCACAACTTGCTAATCTTACTTCTCTTGTTTCTCAGGTTGTGATTGGTCCAAAAGCACAAGAACACCAAGTTTGTGGCGTGTGCTCAATTCAAGGGCATCCATCCGACAAGTGCCCTCAACTAATCGAGAATGGTGGGTGGGAATCTGCCAATGCAATTGGTTTCCAAGGACAAAATCAAAACAACCCATACTCGAACACTTACAATGCCGGATGGAGGGACCATCCAAACTTCAAATGGAGGGAACCACAACAAGCTGCCCAACAAGGAGGATTTAGGCCAAACCCCCCTGGTTTTTATTCCAAGCCGTATGCACCCCAACAATCCGAACAACCTTCGGCATCATCTCATTCAGGTACGTCCTTGGAAAATAATCAAGCTATGCAATTACTAACCTCTATTTCGCAGGGGTTGCAAAATCAAAACAACCGGATAGAAAATAACGAGAAGGAGATGATGGATATGAAGAAACAAATAGGGCAGATTTCTGAGTTCCTTGGACAGATTAGAGAGCAAGGAAAGCTTCCTAGCTCAACCACAGTCAATCCAAAGGGAGGATTCGAATCCGTCAAGGCCATCACCCTAAGGGGTGGAAAAGAAGTTGGGACCGAGCCAAACAATCCCAAATCTGCCCAGAAAGTAGATGAAGAGACGACACAACCTGAGGAAATGTCTAGCTCACCCACGGAAAGTGTGAAAAACCCAATGCCGCAGGCCCCCAATCACCCTAACTCGGCCAAATCAGGTAATTTAAATTCAAATTCATGTACTTCACGTCCTAATCTGCCCAATGTACCTTTTCCTCGTAGGTTCATGCAAGAAAAAAAGGAAGAAAGCGAGAAGGACATTCTTGAAACGTTCCGGAAGGTACAAGTGAACATACCGCTTCTCGATGCAATCAAACAGGTTCCAAAGTATGCTAAATTCCTCAAGGACCTATGCAATACAAAGAGAAGAAGGGCAAACAAAGAGGTAGTGAAGGTAAGCGAGAATGTGTCTGCTGTTTTGCAACGTAAACTGCTTACCAAGTGCAAAGACCCCGGTAGTTTCACGATTCCCTGTGTGATTGGACATAATCGTTTTGAATATGCCATGCTTGATTTAGGTGCATCCATAAATGTCATGCCTTATTCTATTTATGCATCTATGAATTTGGGTGAATTAAAACAAGATGGTGTAATTATACAACTGGCCGATCGTTCTAACGTGTATCCAAAAGGAGTTTTGGAAGATGTGCTTGTGCAGGTGAACCATTTAATTTTTCCGGCTGATTTCTACGTCCTAGACATGGAAGATTCGGCACACTCTCCATCATCACCACTCTTACTTGGACGACCTTTCATGAAAACAGCTCAAACCAAGATTGATGTGGCCAAGGGAGCAGTCACTATGACCTTTGGTGATGATATGATTAACTTTAAGATTCCTGAATCGATTGAGAATACTAATGATGTTCGTTCTTGTTGTGCCATTAATGTAATTGAACACATAGGGATGGAGTATTCAACAAGGATCAAGAAGGATGTTTCTCGAACTACCACCGAGAAGGAACTTGGAGTAGAGCACAAGGAATGCACAGCTCCAACCTTGAAAGCACCACAATTGGCCATGAACAACCCTTGTACATCCGTCCATTGTGCTACCACTTCTTTGCCGTACAAAGGTAAGCCACCTATTCCAAATTCGATTCCCATTTCAACTAATAGGTTGTTACCTCGTGTGGTGCAGGTACCTAATCGAATTCAACATCGTGGGAGAATTCGTGTTGATATAGAAAAGCAAAACACGACAATAAGAAAGGATCTTTATCCCACTCCATTCAAGGACCCAAAGCATGAAGTGGTTCGTCAGACAGATTGGAGTTGCACCCCTCCATGCCGTGGGGTTCCATAAACCTTCAAGGGAGCATCGTCCGGCTGTACGACGTTAAAGCAAGCGCTACTTGGGAGGCAACCCAATACAGTAAATAAAACTTTTGCTTGTTCATTGATTTTTTTTCGATAAATTACAATTGTGTCTAAACATGGCAGAAAGATGGAGCCTTTACAAAGGTTGTGTACGTGAGGCCCCACTACGTGGCAACACTCTCAGAGCAGGAGGCATCGAAGCAGGAGGCATCGGAGCAGGAGGCATCGGAGCAAGAGGCATCGGAGCAGGAGGCATAGGAGCGGGAGGCACCGAAGATAGATCATTCAAGGCCCCAAACCTTGGTGGAACACTGGATGACCCAGGAAAGAGGTGCCTCTGGAAGAAAGCTGCAAACCGTTGACGGTCATCAAGCTCATCAAGCTTCCTCTTCATGCCTGCTGAATAATTGTTGGCAAGCACGTGCAAACTTCGGTTCTCGTACTTAAGCTGTTTGATCTCCTGCTTAAGACTCTCCACCTCCGCCATCAAGGATTCAACCTGTCGGGAGCGAGCAAGAAGGCGTTGGCCCATGTTGGACACAGAGCCAGCACACTGAACACTCAGAGCCAGGGATTCTTGAACGGCCAACTCATCGGACCGTCCTGAAAGCAGCTGACTGTCTTTGGGAGTGAGGAGGTTCCGAGCCACTATCGTAGCCGTTGTGGGATCCGTCATCACAGAGTCCTCATCTGTAAGAGGGCCATGGGAAGATAAGAAAGACGGGCACCATACCTTACCCTGACGAGACGCGACCGGATCACTGCTTAGACTCAAATCTAAGCAAAGGTTCGATGGGTTGGATAAGCTAGCCATTGTTCACGAAGTTAAAAGAGAAAGGGTGGACGGAGTAGATTTTTAAAGGGCCGGAGACGAGTTTCAAGAATGGAAAATCTTCAGAGTGTGTAAGTTGGCGGTGATCGATAGCTCTATAAAAAGCCAAGGCAACGCGTCCACCGATTCAAAAAGCCTCGGCTTTTCAGAAAATGCGTTCAACACGTGGAGGCCATCATCGCAACTACACGTCTTTAGCCGACAAGCGCAAAGTTCGGCGACGCTTTATCTGCTTTTCAGAAAACGCGTGCAGCTTTATCGAAGAGGCGTCTTCAAAAATCGAAGAGTCGTCACTATTCCAAAAAGCCGGATTTGCGGGATCAAAATGTTTGTCGACAACGGTAAAAGAACAGTATCACCACCTGCTATTGAATTCCCTATATATGTCGACCTTCATTTTTTTTTTGCAAGACAGAACTGAAGAAAATGCCCAACTCTTTCTCACCTCTGAGGGCGCACTCCCAGTAAAGCCTTTCGAAATACTCCATTCTTTCTTCTTCCCCAAAGATGATACCAGATGCCTGGAGTACAGATGACCCAGGAGGAAACAACACCACAAATACATGTGCTGATTCATTCACCGCTTCTGCAAAAGCAAAGGTATCTCATATCATCAAGGGCAAAAGCAAAGGTATCTCATATCATACTCTTTCCCTGTCTTTTCCTTTGTCCTTGATATTACTTGCATGGCAAAGTGAAAGAAGCAATCAGCCGGCACTTGGAGTCTATCTGGACTCTATTCCCTGGTTGCTTACCTAGCTTTGCTGAGCTATCCTCTAACCCTCTTCAATACGAATTGGAGAGATTGAACAAAGAAACAGATAAGAGGAGGAAGCTCAGACCTTCGGGGGAGACCAAAGGAAGCCTGCTGCCCAGTTCAAGAGTAGCACAAAGGAAAATCAACGATGGGAGCAGCGCAGTTCAAGAGTAAGCCTGTGGAAACTCAAGATGAAGCCTCACTGCAATCACCAAGGAGAAGATGGAACGAAAACTCCATAACCAGATTTGCATCTCTAAACTCTTCTTTTTGTTAGATACATTCTGCCATGTTTAGTATGTTTAATTGCTGTTTATATGTTTGTTTGTGTTTAGTGTGGTTTTTAACATTGAGGACAATGTTTGTTTTAAGTGTGGGGGAGTTACTAAAGTGTTTTGATGCAAATTCGTAGGGTTTTATCCACCATAACTTCAAATGTTGTTTCTTGCTGTTTTTAAGTGTGTTTAGTGTGTTTTGACTTAAAAATTCGAAAATCACATAAAAATTTGAAAAACATGTTTTGAAAAGCCTAAAAAGAGTGTTTTGAGTCGTTTTTGTGTCGTAGGTCACCTTCCAACACAATGATAAGGATTTGGTTTCTAATTGCATGACTGTTGAAAAGAGTTATAAACATGGAGAAAAGTTTGATTTACTCTTGGTATATGCTTGGTTATGGTTATAATGTATGACTTCACATGCAATTATAAAAGAAAAAAATTAGTTATGTAACATGCTTGAAGGAAGGAACTCAAACAAACGCTACAACCCTGAGAGACCTGAGCCTATAACGTTCTTTGGAGAGTATAATCTGTGATTTCTTGTTTTCTAAAGTTGTTGCATGATCTCATTATTCTTTGCTTAGTTACTACTTAGAAGGCGTTTCATCATATAGTTCCAAATGCTAGAACTCATGCCCAATTCATTCAAAGCATGTTATTGATTTGCATAACATATACCAAGATGAAGTTGTGTAGTTACCACCATAGCCAAATAGCCTCACTTCCCATATTTCGTATATGTTGTAAGTTTTACCCCCGTTGAGCTTTGTTTAGCCTTTATTCTTTGTCAACCCACATTATCCTCACCTAGCCTAGTTTAGGACAATCCACACCTTTGTTCTTAGAAGATAGTGAGCGTGACTTAAATGAATTCCTTTTGAGTTACATTATGCAAGAAAATGAGTGTGGGAGAAGGAATGCTTGTTCTTAAGTATGTTTTGAGTTTCAAAAGAAAAGAAAAACAGAAAAGAAAAGAAAGAAAGAAAAAAGAGCTTGAAAAAAATGAAAGAATGAGTGATTGAAGTAAGGGCTCAAAACACCAATTCTGGCCCTAAATTGTCTCCCTTTTTGTTCCAAAGTTGAGTTTTCATTCAAAAGAAAATTCTAAGTTGATTCAATTGCCTTGCTCACTATTTCTTTAAGAACCTTTGTTTTCCATATCCCTTCTTTGTTATCCACACGCCCCAAGCCCCATTACAACCCGTGACTTCAATCTTGAGTGTTATGTATTTCACTTGTGGAGTTTGAATTTAGTATGAGCATATGGTGTCACTGGTTCTCGCGTCTAAGTAGTAGCATTCCATTCATGAGATCATAATCTAAACATGCTTATTAACTCCAAAAATTGCGTTCTTTGTGATACATATATGTGAGTGTTCGTTTTCATGTTTACATCAATCTTCTCACATATGACTAGATTAGGGTGTGTAGTTAGAAAATCTGAGTGAAAATTGAGTGCATATCTTGTAAGGAATTGAGCAAATTCTCTAAGGCATGTTACTACATTCAAAACATGGTTTTAAATGCTTAATTGTGAACTAGTATGTGGTGACTATGATTAAGAATGTACTTAAGGGTAAAGATGGCTAAATTCTGTGGGAATAATAATTTTTAACTTGTCATGTGCATTGGAAATCCCTGAAACGATTGTTGGAAGGTGTAGGTTGTGTTTTACGTGTTTAGTGTCGTTTTGTTTATTTGTTTTTATTCTGTTTTGCTCGAGGACTAGCAAAAGATAAGTGTGGGGGAGTTTGATAGAAGCATATTTAGGCGACTTAATTAGCTTGTTTTCGTGCATCTATGTTGTTAATTCATAGTTGTTTTAGTAGTTTAAGCCATTTTCGTGTGTTTTCAGGTTCATATGGCTAAGGAAGCAAAAAGATGCATTTTGGAGCATTTTGGAGCAAAATTGGGCTTGGAATGGATAGCATATGATTGGAGCCAAAGTGTTGGACGAATTTGAAGGCCTTGTATTCATTTTGGACATAAAACAAAGGGCCTAGCCCATTCTTTCTTAAACCAACCCCAAGGCCATGCATTTCCTTCCAATTCCAAAGCCCACAATCACTTCAAAAGCCATGCAAAGAACCATCCATTCCATCAAAAACAATCCATCAATTCACATGCAAAACTACCATTAACACACATGCACCCAAACAAAGCCAACCTAGCTAACCCTACATGCATTCTTTATGCAACTCTTCATCATTCCACCATTCATTCTTTATTCCACAAACAAGTCACATGCATTTCCACCTTCCTACTTCATCATTTCACCACATTCTCCCTCTTTAACTCATTTCATTATTCATTCACTTTGCATTCATTCAATTCCACCCCACATGCACCCTTTATTCTTCATCATTGCAACCATGGCACATTTACACCAACAAAACAACTCCCATGCCATGGCCTACTCATATTCCCATTTCCTTTCCAACATCTCACATGCATTTCCACCTTCCTACTTCATCATTTCATCACATTTTCCCTTTTATTTCCACATGCAATTCTTCATCATTGCAACCACAAACACCTTAAACAAATAGCCATACACATCTCCACTCCTCCTATAAATACCCTTGCATTCATTCATTCAAAGATCATCTCATTCACAACACAACAACACACCACAAACACATTCCTTTCTCCCTTAGAATCCAAAAACCATCTTCCATTTCCACCACTCCTCATCCATTTCCATAATTTCCCAACACTTCCATCCCCCCAACCAACTATCCCTAGACCTTATGCTACAATAAAGAGGAAGATAAGAGGGCCTAAACGTTCATACAATTCAAGATTGAGTTGTTGGAATGTTTAGGCGTTTCTTTGATTTCAATGTTTAATTTCAATTCTCTTTGTTTTGTACGTATGAGGAAATAAACCCCCTTTAGCTAGGGGGTGATTCGAAACTATGTTTATGTTTCTAATATGATTTGATTACTTTTAATTACGTTTCATAAGTTGTGAATTCAATTTGTTTAACTGTTTAATTGATAACCTATTTATGTATGTTTATTAAGAATGAACGCTTAATTTTCATGCATGAATTTGACGCTAGAATATAAGTGAGTTTCACGTAATAGTTATGAACTTATATTCACAAGTAGTGGAGGTTGCTTATAAACAATCGTGTTAAACATATTCTTGGCATAAGTTTCATGCAATCATAGTAACGAATGCCTCGTCAACACTTATAGTTTTCATGATGCTTAATGATTCTTGCTTGTATCTCTATTATGCAATTCATGTAGGGAACTTGTGAGGAATGCTTTGGATTGTCGTATGCAATCATCCAATTCATTAACTTAAGGAAAACTTGACGGTTAATTTAAGCGGACCTAATTAACCCGGGGCGTTGAGAATTCATGGTTTATTGAAAAGCAATTAGACATCGTTTTGTATGCAAGTATAACATATGTGGAGATGAACCCCTTAGCTAGCTTCCCATCCATTCATTTCCGTCAAATCCATATTTACAATTTGTTTTGTTTCCAAGTTTCCATTTTTAGTTTAAAGTCGTCCAAATCCAATCCCCCTTTACTTTATTGTTCAATTTAGTTAGAAATCAATTTAGTTTGTGTTTTTAAAACATTTTGAGTCTTTTGGTTTGTCTTAGTGTTTTAACGTTTAGTTTCACATTCTTTGAGTCTAGTTTAGTGTTTTATCTTGTTTTTACGTTTTTGAAGTCAAATCCAAGTGGTTAACAATCCCTCCTAATCCCCGGTCCAGAACGATCCCTACTTACATCCATACTACAATTGTCAAAAAGAGGGTTTAATTTGTGCGCGTATAATTCTCGCATCACGGACTCATCTGCTTCAATAAGTAAGTCGTTTAATTTCTGACCCTATGGCTAACAACTTTGTAAAAGTTCTACACCAACACCTACAGTTGTATAGGCTACATGGGCTTGTCTGATTATAGAAAAGCAGCATGCCTACCACTGGCCTCAAAGTCAAAGGTTGGGCATAAACAAAAGAAACAAAGATGAAAAAAAAAACGAAGGAAGCAAGTTTATTAAATTTTCTAGCAAAATTGATAAATAAATAGCAAAGGCCGAATGAGTTCAAGCAAAACAAAAAGCAAAAAGGAAAACAAAGAAAATCCTAAAGGCTACCTAGAAGACTACTCTTCTGCAGCTTGGACATCCTACGACTACTTGGTCATAACACCTTCAGTAGCTGCGATGCTCTTAGTAGCATTATCATCCAGCGCTTCATCCTCGGCTACCCTAACCTAGGCACCAACTTCTCCAACTACTTAACCAATGGAAGCCTTAAAAGTAAAGGCAAGCAAGTCTTCCGAAGAAATTGAGAAGGTCTCGAAGTCTTTCCCAGCAAACTCAAAGTCAGATGGCCTACCAAAGAAATGATCTACATAACCTAGCTTGTAGAAATTGACTTGACTCTGAATAACCGAAGCCTCAAGCGTAGCTTTCTCATTTTTCAACTGCTCATTCTCATCAAGCAAACCACATACTATAGCTCATCCACGTTCTTCTTCAAACTTTCGTTGATCTTCACTGCACCTTAGAGTTCCAATACTTGGGGTTCAAGCATATCGATGATCTTCTTGAAGTGGATCACTTGATTATAAGCATCAATCAACTCTTCATCCTTTGCGTAAGCAGCAGAACGAATCTCAGAAACGGCACGCTCAACATCTTGAATCTGAGGTATGTAACAACCAATCCCCTTCTCTACACTTTCATACTTAACTTAGATTGCGTCCAGCCTAGTCTTCAAGTCAACAATCTCCTGGTAAGCGATATCAAGCTGTAGAGAAGTGGGGGTAGAGATATTGGACCCCTTCAAAGCAATGAGCTCAAACTCCAACTTTCTGATCTTCTCGGAAGAAGAATAAGCTTCAGCCGCCATAGTTTTTGCCATCTCCTTAGCAACCTTGGTATCCTCTTGGTCAATGAGCATACACTCGGCTGCCAGAGTTGTTATTTTCAGCACCATAACAAGTAGAGCAATCTTTCTATATTGGGTTGTATGCTTCGCAAATGAACTTGGGCAAACAACCTCTCTGACGCCATCAATAAGTTTGGCACACGCGTCTATATCTTTAAGCAGATCAAGCTTCAAAAGCGCACAGATCTCAATAGCCTCCTTAAAAACAAGCTTAGTGGATTTCTCACAATTACACACACAAACAGTTTCATCTTTCTCAATAGACAAATCAGTCTCAACAATAAAGGGAGTGGGCTTTGGCGTTACTTTAGGAGCATAGTCCATCTTATCGCTCTTCATAGTGGCAAGCCTCTTTGAAGGTGAACCGAACTTAGCTTCCAATAGACATCTAGGTACAGATTTCGACATTAGAAGCATGACAGAACCTTTACGTTGAGCAATCCTATCAGCAATCATACTAGCCATTTTCGACATGGTAGACATCACAGGCTCCAAATATGGCAGCCTCATTTTTCTTCTAATCAGAATAAGTTAAGTCAATCACAGGCCTCTCGGCAGCAAGTAGAACCTCATGAGCAGCAGAGAAAGTCTTCAGTTTTTTCTCAACCGACATCTTTTAAACAGGCGGGGGGTATTTCTTCTTTCCACCTAAGCTCCACGACAGCGATCAAATGAGCCAATGCATCTACCTTGATCATCTTCATCTTCTCTCTCAGGAGTAACCCATCTTTTTCCTAGAAAATAGGACAGAGTAGCCAACTCCATTCACGGTGCTCAGCAGGGGTGCTCAACCCATGCTGGCTTTTCCTTCATTTTTTTTTCTTTCAGACCAGCAGGCAGGAGGCATGCATGCCCAGCATTCCAACAGCCCATGAAGCCCGTGACTTCCTCATTTCTATCAATTACCAGCATGGTCCACGTCAGGTCTAAGAGCCTAAAGGACATGAGCCATACAGGTCATCTAGCATTGCGCCCCAACACCTTAATACGCCGCCCCAGCTGCACAACCACCCTTCGCTTTACCCAAGCCAAGCAGCCCAAGTAGTGGTCCTTGCTATAATACCTCATCGGCCCATGCTAAGTCGATTCCTGGCCCCTGCCAACTTACATGTCGCACCACCACGATGGTTATCCTACGACAGCACTATCCAAGAAGAAGATAAGGGAAATTAATTTTTTTTCTTACATCGGTGCGGCGCAGAGAAGACAAAGAAAACAACGAAATATGGTCATTTGCACAGGCAAGTGTGGAAAACTGCTAGAGGAGGGGGAACAAATATCCTCTAGCTTTCCCTAACGTTGATTTAATCATCTACTTAAGGTAGACTTAAATAGACTTCAGAAGTAATTTATTTCCCTTTCCTAGAAGGATCTAATTTCCAATTAAAGAGGGAAATAGGAAACAATCCTATGTTTCCTAAAGCAAGAAGATCTCTACACCTGTTGCTTTTTCATGTGAACAACCCAATAGGTGTGGGGGCATTTTTGGAGCCAAAAATAATCAAGAAAGTATGGAGGCAACACGTAGACTTTTGGGGTAAAAAGACAAAATTACCCCTGAGGCATATCAGGATTTCCATGCTCATGCAACGGACAATAATGGCTCAATCAAGATCAAAGGTGATCAAAACAGTATTCTTTGAAAACCCTCTCATCACTCCTCATCAAATCTTCACCCACAAGATAACTCCCAATTATTCCTTTCACATTGGGAATAATTGCCAAATTAATTGATTAATTACCAAATTGATTGCAATATATTATTTGGCATAATATCTTGCAATTAGAGCCAAATTTCTACCATGGACCGGTCCCTATTTCTCCAAATAGAGCAGGCCACACCCCTACATACAGCCCCTCATTTCTCCAAAAACCTAAGTCAAATTCTCTTCTAAAATTCTCTAAACACTTTCTCTCAAATTCTAACTTTGGCATCGGAGATTCTTTGGCCAAAGCCCCCTCCCCCGATTCATTGTGGGCACGTGACGTTCTTGGCCTTGATCTTAGGTGTTATTAATTTGCAGGTGCATTTTCGTCAAAGGAGAAGACGGCAAAAATTTGCCTCCACATGGCCGGTCCCAATTCTCCTAATAGGGTTGGCCACACCCTTATATATAGCCCTCATTTTCTCCAAAACTTAGGTCCAATTCTCTTCTAAAATTCTCTAAACATTTTTCCCTCAAATTCTAACTTTGGCATTAGAAAATCTTCGACGAAAGTCCCCCACCCTGGCAATTCATTGTGGGCGTATAAAGCTCTTGGCCTTGATCTTAGGTGATAATGTTTTGCAAGTGCAATTTCGTCCAAGAAAAAGAAGGCGGAAATTTGCATCGACAATAATGTCAAGGCACAAACTCAAGTTATGATTTTGAAATTTGGGGTTATGAGATGTGACTTTGACAATTGGAAGTTTTTATTTCATCTTTTCAAATAGAGGAATACATTTGCTTTATCCAACTTGGTTTGAATTTGTAGGGTTCTTAGCGAAAGCTCGAAATCCAAATCCCAAACTTAAAATGTGAGCGAATTATGACAAAAATTAAAAATTAAAAAAAAACTCTTATGATCAAAATTCATAACCCTCTGGAATCCAGCCTCTACTAACATAGATTAGGTCTAGATGCCTGGGAAGGCATAAAACATGATGATAGGTTTTCTCGACATTCTGAGTGCTTGCAACCACGTTGGTCGAGTCACCGAGGGCAAAACAATGACAGTTGAATATGGAATTCAACCCTTCTTAAAAGCACCATGCACATATGTTGTTGACTAATATTGGTGGTAGTGGGTTCCTAATAGAGTGTACAAGCACTGCCAGGATTTATAGCTTGCTCTCCCAAATATTGCGCGACGGAAAACATTTTGTTGGTTTAGCAATTCTAACCCAACGGAAAATACAGTTGGTAAGGCTAAATCAGTTAATAAACTGGGTTGACTGAATGGATTTACACGACGATAGAAGTTCACAGGTTAAGACAACCTTCGTCGGATAAATTTTTGGCGCAAAAATGGGAATATATTAACCAAAAATTACCTGGTCATTGTGTAGTTGATGTTTACCGATAAACTAATTTGTCGGGCAACTTTATTCTCGATGGCCAAATTCCACTCGTGAGGTGTAATAAATGTTCACTACCACACAAATTACGCGACATTTAGAAAATAATTGCTCGACCAAATTTTTCATCAAGTAAACACTTAGTTATCAATTTATAAGTTCGTGCCTTCTCCTTCATTTTTCTCCTCCATACATTCATTTTCCTCTTTCCACTTCGTGCCCTTCTATTCATCTTTTTTCCTTCCAAACCTTCCCATTTCACCGATTTTGCACAAGTTTATGAAAAACAGCATCAGCAAAGGCATGGCTATTGTGGCCGGAGGTCCAGGGAATTCATGGAAAGATACAACAGTAATGTGCAAACACGGTGAGGATATCACTATAAGGTCAAATAAGTGGTGAACAAAAGTTGCTTGAATTTCTTGCATCTGGAAGAACATGGAAAGGATACTACTGTAATGGGTGAAACGCCCTAAATTGTAAAGCTGGGCCATTCAATTTGAAAATAGGACCAAGCTTTTAATTTTAATGTTTTGTAATTTCTAACAAATGCATTAGGCATTACAAAAATCAGGGCGTTGGTCGATATCATGTAAATTTCTCTATATTTTTAGTATTTTGTAATGGATTGTAAAGTTGTAGACCATATGACTAAGCTTTTGTTGACGGAAATATGTATTTTACTTACTGAAAGAACAGAAAAAGGACCAAGTGTTATGGAATCCATGATTTAGGAGGCGAAACAAATTCTACGAAACTGGTTTTACCAATTGTATTCATATTATGGTATCTAATTCAATAGGAATTGGGAATATCATAATGTAAAAATGGTAGAAATTGAATCAATTAATGTTTTGATACTATATAAAAAAAATTCATAAGTGGAAACAAAATTTATTAATAGATCTACAAAGTTTTGTTGAAATATCAACCTCTCATTTCTTGTTATCACACTTGAACATTCCACAGTTGCAGGATGCATTCTGGAAACCAGAGGAATAACCCATTGGAAGAGATTGGGGAAAGTGTGACTGAAGCAACGACATGTGTACCAAGTTTGGGCTTGAGCAGCGACACATGAAATGTAGGGTGGATGCAAGATTGAGTTAGAAGGTCCAAAGTATAGGCAACCTGGTCAACTTAAGCTATCACTTGGAAAGGCCGTAGTAGCAAGGAGCCAGTTTTGGGCAGTGAGTTTTGGATATCAATGTTTGGCGATAGCGGCGGAGCTTGAGAAAATCAAATCCCCAACTCGAAAAGTCCTCTTAGAGCGATGTTTGTCAGCCTGTTGTCGCATTCGGTAGTGTGCCAGCTGCATGTTCTTTCGGAGTTGCATGAGTAAACTGACACGGTCCTGAAGAGTGACGTCGACCATATGGACCGGAGATGAGGCGGGAAGATAGAATGACACTGTGGGTGGCTGGTATCCATATACAGCCTGGAAAGGTGTCATCTTAATGGTCGACTTGAATGCAGTATTATACCACCATTCTGCCCAAAAAAGCCATCGAATCTAAGTGTTTGGCTTGTCATAATAAAGCTACGCAGATAGTGCTCCAAGATACGGTTGAGAACTTCCGTTTGTCCGTCTAATTGTGGGTCATAGGCTGAGCTTTTACAAAGCACTGTTCGTTGATTTTTGATTAAAACAGTCCAAAACTCACTAATAAAAATTAGGTCTCTATCAGTGACAATAGATGTTTGCATGTCGTGCAACCGAAAGGCCTCTTGAACAAAAACATCGGTAATTTAGGGGGCAGAATAAGGGTGCTTGATTGGGATGAAATGCCCATATTTGGAAAGGCGATCCACTACAACCAAGATAACATTACAACCGTGGGTTGAAGGTAAGCCTTCTATGAAGTCCATGGCTATATCGATCTACACTTGGGTTAGAATGGAGAGTGGTTGCAATGGACCTGGCAGTTTGATGGTCTCGTAGTTGGTGCATTGGCACACGTCACACTTAACCACAAAACGCTTAACATCATTTTTAAGACCCGGCCAATTGAAATTGTTTATGATATGCTTGTAGGTGCGCACGAATCCTAAGTGGCCTGAAGATGGAGAGGCATGGAATTCCTGGAGAAGTGTGGAGTGCCAGGAAGAGGTTACAGGAACAAAGAGACTAGATTTGTAATAAATGAGGTCCCCTTGAAGTTGGAAATAATGCTTATTGTGTAAATCATACTGCAGTGCGATGAGGATGTCGGAAGCTTGAATGTCTGTGGCATATGAAGCTTAAAGCTCTGCTACACAATCAAACAGTGGTGTGCAGAGCCCCATCAAGGTAAGAAGTTTTGATCAGCAGGACAAGGCATCAGCGGTTGTATTGGAAGCTCCCGAGCGGTACTCCAAGGTATAGTTATACCGAGGAGTTTCAATAACCACTTCTGTTGTGCCGAGTGGTAATACGCTGGTCCAAAGAATACTAAAGCGTTTGATGGTCTGTAAGTATCTTGAAGTGGTGACCAAGCAGGTAGAAGCGCCACTTTTGGACGGCGAACACCACCGCAAGCATCTCCTTATCATAGACAGAAAGGGTTTGGTGTTTGGGTGCCATGTGCTTACTAAGGAACTCAATGAGGTGGTGGTCCTGAGAAAATATGATCCCAATTCCGACATTGGATGCATCGCACTCAATGGTGAAAAGCTTAGTAAAGTCGAGAAATACCAGGGCTGAGGTAATGGATAAAGCATCCTTGAGAGCCGAGAATGAGTTGTAAGCTGTCTTAAACCATATGAACCAATCTTTCTTAAGTAAGTTCGTAAGAGGTTTGGCAATAAGACCAAAGTGGCAGACTAACTTACGGTAATAACCAGTGAGACCCAAAAAACCATGAAGAGCATGGACAAAAAAAGGGATCAACTATTCCACAATGACAGTAATTTTAGAGGGATCAACTGTAACTTCCTTAGCTAAGATGATATGTCCTAAATAGGTAATGGACTCCTGCCCAAAAAGACACTTAGTGGGCTTCAAATGTAGTTCATGCCGCTGTAAGATGTCAAACACAGCAGCTAAATGTGACAGATGCTGATCCAAAGAGGCACTGAACACCAAGATGTTGTTAAAAAACACGAGGACTGATTTGTAGAGCTGAGGCTTCAAGATGGAATTCATCAAGGCTTGGAATGTGGCGGGGGCGTTAGTAAGGCCAAAAGGCATTACAATGAACTCGTAATGATCGTCATGAGTACGGAATGTTGTCTTATGTATGTCTGGCTGTACATACGGATTTGATGATAGTTAGAGCGAAGGTCCAGTTTCGAAAACATGGCCGCACCCTTCAACTTGGCCAAGAGCTCATCAATAATTGGAACCGGAAACAATCTTTGATGGTGACGGCATTAACCTTGCGGTAATCATCCCAAAAATGCCAAGATAAGTCACTTTTCACCACCAATAAAGCAGGGGAGGAGAAGGAACTCACGCTGGGATAGATCTTGCCAACAGCGAACATTTCATCAACCTGACGCTCTAGTTTTGCCTTCTGTGCATGCCTATAACGATAGGGTCATACATTAACCTAACCCGTCCCTGGAAGTAAGGGAATGAGGTGGTCAATGTCTCGGTATAGTGGTAAGGAGGTTAGTGGTTGAAGAATAACATGATACTAGCATAGAAGTGCTTGGATATTGGTCGAGGAAGGTGCAGGAGTGGTAGAGGATGAGGGGAGATCTGAAAGTTATGTGAGCATGTTGAGGGAAGAGGACGACTGGGTACCTGGAGGAAAATAGAACCCGAGCTAGGGTGAGGTGGACGACCCCACCAAGCGATAGTTTGTCCTGTGCATGGAGAACTCCATGACATTGAGAAGAAAGTTCCAACCAATGAATCCCAAGGTCTTGAGCCAATTTATGCCCAAAACCATATCACACCCCGGCTACAGCCAAGAGCTGGAAGTTGCTAGTGAATGTATACCCTTGAAGGCATACGGAGACCTGATGAACTAACCCCTTTGTCCGAAAATATAGACCTGTTGCCACCATGACTACCTTATCCGTGAAAGATCTATAGCAATCCCAAACAAGTGGCCACCTATGGATTGAGGAAGCTTTGATCAACCCCGTAATCAATAAACACCTGAATGGGGGTGTGGTTGATGAGACCTTCCAGGTGTATAGCATAGCTACGAACACATTTCGTTGCTGAGATAGCATGGAGGGCTAAGGGGTGCTAAGGGTGTTCGACAACGGCCGAGGTTGGGAGCACGGTTTCTTCTAGCTCTGAAGTAAAGTCAGGGTTGTCATCCTCTGCCAGTAATAAGAGGATATGAGACTGGCGACATCGGTGTCCCGGCCGGTATTGATCATCATAGTTGAAGCAGAGGCCTTGTTCATTGTGAGTGCGCATTTCAACTTGGGTCAGCCGAAGAACTAGCTTATTTGGGGGAGGGTTGGGTGTGGCGGTTGTTGGCCATAGTTGAGTGATTATGGAAGAGGGGTTAGTAGGCGAAAAGGATGGAGGTCGAAGGCTGTAGGAAAAGGCACAGGAGAAGCCAGAACATACTGTTAGACAACGTCCCTGTTTATGCTTGTAAATCCAAGTGAGTTTAATGGCTCGTGCGATGAAAGCTGGCCCTTGAGTGACAACGTCATCCTATAGTTTATCCTTAAGGCCGCCCAAAAATGCACCCAAGAGTTGAGCATCGGTCCAATCCGAAATGCAGCATGATAATCAAATGAAATGGCCCACTTAAGATTCGACAGTGGTTATTTATGAGATGTGGGACAAGGCTATGTTGAAATTCAAGGCGTCGGAGGGCCCAAATCTCTGAAGCAACTATGTTGAGAAGATGGCCCAAGAGGAGAGGGGGTACCGCATCTTAAACCAATGGAGCCAATAGGCAGCATCACCTCCCAGATAGAGACCATCCACGATCATGCGGAGGTGGTCCTCAACCTTATGGTATTCCAAAATCTCTTCCACCATTGCAAGCCAGCCTTAAGGATCGTCCTTAAAGAAACGAGGAAGTTCAATCTTCAAATGACGAGGTCCGGAGATGGATAAGGAAGGGGGTTAGTAGGGTTGGATGTCGTATGGCTCAAGGGTGAAAAGTGGTAGGTGCAGCCCGCTGGAGGGTGGTTGTAGGTACCTAGAAGTGGAAAGACAGCTGAGAAGGTTGGTGTTGGGGGCGAAGGGTTAGATGAAGGTAAGGGAAGAGGAATTTGCCGCCATGTAGGATCTAGGAGGGTAGGTGGTGGTTACTGATGGGGAATGAGATGAACCCTATGTGGATGGAAGGATGGGAGTGGGAATGGTGGAAAAAGGGGTGGAGCCGAGGGAAATGGGTATGGTGCAGATAGGTATGTGGGAGGTAGGTTAGGGGGATTTTTAGGGAGCAGAGTTCATTAAGGATCGTTTGATGAACTTGGTCCTGACGAATCCGATGGGCCGAAGAGTCGGCGAAGGAGTGTTGGAGATCTGTGATTTGGTTCTGGAGGTTTTTGTAGCGAAGGTTCACTAGAGACAAAGACTCCTAAAAGTCCTGGAGTTGTTGGTATTGAAATTCACAATCCAACTCGGCCTCAGTGATATCGGCCACAGTGACAAAGACCTTGCTTTTGCCCATGGATGCACACCTGGGCTCTGGATACCAAATGGTAGGTACCAGCCGCACCAAGGAGACAAGATTGCAAAAAAAAAAAGGAAAAGTTACAGATCAAGAAGATAAGTTGTTATTTCATAACCTTCCAGGAAACTATAAAAGGGTTGTATATATCCCATAACAACCACTACAGACAAAAGGTTAGGTGGCCAAATACTGAGTCACCATATTCTAGTATCCCACTACTAGATAATTAAAATAAGCTAAGGAAATGAGCTACAGTATAATGAGGTCCTAACACACTCTCTGTGCAGCGCTCTTTCTCACCCTCCATCCCTCTCTGTAACAAATCGTCTCTCTCTCTCTTTTCCTCCCTTTCTCTCTCACTTCCTCGTCAGATTCGTCAGGGAATCTGAGGTCTGTGGGTGCGATTCGAGGTTGAAAGGGATGGGAAGAATGACAAAAAATAAAAGACCGCCTAGCACCACCACCTAAACACCGCCTAACAACGCCTAGGCCCGCCCAGGAGGGCATCTAACACCTCTCCGCTTTTGTTCACCGACTAACACCTAATCAGAATGGCACCTCACTAACCAGCACCTAGGCAGCCGCCTAGGTCATTTTTTAAAACACACAGTATCTAATTACAGGCCTGGGAAATCTACTGACATAGAGATTGCCCGACGGACCTCCATCAGGTAAATTCTAATTGGTCAAAAGTCGAATTTCTATTTTTATTGTGTCATAGATATCCACCCCATGTGGGGACAAAATCCACTAGCACAATAATTAACCAACGGAAGTTACATCCATTCATCAACTACTAGCATAGTGTGTGAGATTTTTTTTATTATCATTATTAAATAGAAGGAGAGAGGAAGAGAGTGATAGATAGGTGAGACTTTGAAAAAAAAAACAGCAAAATTTGGTTGTGTGAAATTATATGTCTGTTCCATATTTTTTATTCATATTCTGTTTTAATTAGAAGGTTAAACTGGTAATTTTATGGGGTTTTGGTTGACAATAAATGTTTTATTAATTAGTTGAGATAAATAGCTTCCTTTCTCTCTTTATCTTTCTCATCAGTGTCTTCCTCTCTTCATATCTATACTAGTTTCATAGAATTCGTGGGAGTGGTGGAAGAAAAGATTAGAGAACTCATACAAGTGTTTTGTTTTGTAAAGCTAGTTTTGGGTTATTCATTTTAGAATCAGAAAGTTATGAGAGTGGTGGGAGGAAAGAATTTATCATATTTAACCAAAATTTAACCTCTAATTTCATAAATGTTTATTTTATTTTATAAAAACTATTCATTATGGCCAAAAAAATACATGAACAAACCTAAAATTGATACACAATTACTCTAAACCCAACAACATACCGGAGTAAAATGACTTGGGTTATCAGAAATCTCACCATCGCAGCCACGTTTGCCTCGTCCCCCATCCCGAACCACCCACCGCCGCAACCCCTCCCCCTGTGTCCATCCTCTCTCGTTATGGTGTAATGCTCAATTTATTAAAAAAAATATATTATAATGTATGTTCTTATATTAATTATATACTTTCTGTTTGTCTTCAAAACCTAACAAATCAAGGGAAGCAAAGTTAAAGGAGGGTGGAGCATTGCAAAAAAAAAAAAAAAAAAAAAAAAAAAAAAAAGCATTTTTATTTCTTGGAGAGGTGGAGATGAGGCTGTGATCGATAAACAAAAGAAATTCAGTTCTTGATGAATACATATGATTGTTTGCATGGCGGTGTTCGAATACATGGCCAATCTAAGGTTTGGATTTTCAGGGTTGTATTGTTTTTAATTTGGAGGGTATTAAAGTCTATTGAAGTGTAATTTTGGTTATATTTGAAAGTTTTTATAAAAACTGACATTTATGAAATTAGAGTCTTAATTTTGGTAATTTATGAGTGATGGGGTTGTTTTTAAGGATATTATAGTGTGTGGGTAGACAGTGTAGATGTAATCTTAGGTCAGTTAAAGTTAATTGTCGGGGTTTGTAGTAACTATAAGATTTGGAATTATAATGTTATGACTAGTAGTTTCAAAGGAAACAAGGATCGTCTTGTAGGCTAGTAGAGTAATTTGTCTGTGTCGATGAATGTGGTGACCAGAAGTTACTCGAATGACTTCCAAGTGGACGAAAATTATCGACGCTAAATACACTGGCTGATTGAACACGATATTTTGGTCAGCAAACCATGAATACCGAGACTAAAATGCTTTCTAGTTAAAGCAACAAAACCTTGGGAGTTTTGTGGAAATCATGTACCATGAGAATGAGATTGTAGCATAGCGACGAAGTTTACAAGAGTGTTTAGTGTTCAGTTGGAAACTGATATATCACTCATACCTCTCTACACAAAGACATTGCCAAATCAAATCTTGCAAATTACATCTCTCTCTCTCTCTCTCTCTCTCTCTCTCTCTCTTAAAGTGATATAGCATTGATGCTGCTGCTGCTGATGACGATGTTGAGCGTGAGGAAATTGATACATTAGCCGCTTTCATGAATTCTATAACGTTACCCTCTCCACGTCGCATTACGCTTTGAGTAGAATTTCACCCCTTTTAAAATTTTTGTTTTTGCAAAAATAATCTTAGGTGGATTGAAAAAGCATTTTATGGAAAGCTTAATCTGACTCTCAGTTCTTGGTTTATTGTTTCTCAGCCAGCTAATCCCACTTTTGATATATTTTTTTTTTCTTTTGTTTTGTCTTGCTTGCATGTTCAATATTGTCTCGAACTCGAAGCTATTCAGGAGATGCGAACGTGGTGCGATTCTTCAGTTTGAAGGAATGTATGTGCTTTACAATCTTCTAGTCGATGTTCCAGGTTTTGTTTTTGGTAGTGTTGTTTGGGAATTGCTGGAGCCAATAAGCTGCCCTTCAAAAAAGGATTTGCTTTTGCTACTGTTGTTTGCTATAACGGATTACTGACTTCCTTCGAACGTAACTAATATTGCGCACTTTGCTTTAGTTTTGCTGCTTTTACCTTTTTTTTTACTTTTTGATTGTCATGGTCGTTTTATTTGTTGCGAATGCATTATATGATTTAAATTCTGAAATATTTTTCAATATGTCTGGAACACAGGCACATACTGTCATCTCTCTTTGTTACAAGCTTATATAGTGTTGATGATGATGATGATGATGATGATGTTGAACGTGGTGCTATTCTTTAGTTTGAAGGCATGTATGTGCTTTAGAATCAAGAGATGTGAATGTGGTGCGATTCTTCAGTTTCAACCTTGAAGGGTTACTAAGTTCATTCAGAGATAAATAACTCTGCGTACTTTAATTTTGCGAATGCGTTTTATAATCTAAGTTTTAAATCGAAGACTCTGCTTGCTTTCAAGTAAAGACTTAAATTTTTTCGAAATTTTTCCATTTTTATATCTGATTTGTCCGATGGAGTTAATTAATCTTTGAATTAAACGGGGATGGGTTAAAAAAAAAAAAGTGAATGAATATTTTAATAATTTTCAATAGAAAACACAATGAAATTGACTAAGTCGAAAACATAGTAATTAAAATTAATTTTAACCATAAACACATTTAACCCTATAAAAAGTGTTGTGGTCTCGTCTACCAGGTCTCGCTTCAGCCTCACTACTTGGCGATGACTTGTTGTAGTTAAGTGATATAAATTTGTTGCATCTATCGTTTTGTGATATTTTAGTATGGGTGGCACCTCGCTATTTGGCGATAACTTATTGTAGTCGCTGATACAAATCGGTCGCATATGTTGTTTTGTGACAGATTAGTATGGGTGGCATGTGTAGTTTTGGTACATGAGGTAGCCATGTAGGGGTTTGCTAAAGTTATCTTGTCTGAGCAATCCAGATCATTTTCTTGGTCACTGGAGCATTGTACCCAAATTGGCACCTCTATATTTATTTGGAATGTTCAATGAAATATCAACCTCTCATTTCTTGTAAAAAAAGAATCTGTAAAAAGAGAAACGATAAGGGTACAAGCAGACAAAAACAAAAGAAAGATAAAGAAAATGAATGATAAAGAAAATGAAAGGCTGAGATTAAAATACCTAAATAGCTATGAAAATCGAAGCTAATAGCTCAAACACCCGTAGCATTGAAGCCTCATCCGATTTTACACTTCACTTTGATCTTTTTCTTTTGTGAAAATGAAATTCTTACTTGTCTTGACAGGTGTTCAAATTTCTCATGTCACGTCAAGATGAGATTCTTTCGAATTTATAAACTTCTCTCCACTTCTCATTTGATTGCATTTTCTCTTTTCATCTTCCAAATCTTGTAACCATTTTGGGGACATATTTTCAAATTTGTTTATATTCTGGATTGCAGGTTCTTCCTTGTCAGATCAGGGCTTCGGTTTGTTTTTACTCCTGGATCTTGTTGCCTCGCCTCTGTTTAACCTGAGGTTTGTTTTCGAAATATACACACACACAAACTATGATTTCTTCTCTTGTTCTTAGCATTTCTACAGAGTAGTGTCATTTTTTTTTCTCAATAGTTAGGTGGGTTACTTGATTTCCACTATGGCACTAGCCCACAGACTGACTTTGTTTCTCTTTTTTTTTTTTTTTTTTTTTTCTGCATATATATGCTCGATTAACGTAAATATCGTTGAATAAATAGGACAGGTTGAACATGGCAGCTATAGTTGTTCCTACAGTTCTTAACCGTAAGAACTATGTTGATTGGAGTTCTCGGATTAAGAGCTACTTGTTAGCTGAAGATCTTTGGGACGTTGTCGAAGGCAGCTATAGACCTCCTGTAAGAGAAGGTGAATGTGATAATGAGGCTTGGAAGAAGAAGAATGTCAAGGCCTTATATGCAATCCAGAGTTCTTGCGGGGATGATACTTATCAATTAGTCAAGACAGAAACCAAGGCCAAGCAAGCATGGGATACTTTGTCATTTCTATTGAAGCCTGATGAAAATCCACCAGATGAATATGGTACGTACATACATAAAAAGTTGAAGCATGGGATACTTTGTTAAAAACTTTTAAACATACGGCAATGGTTGTACTTGTACCTTGTTGTAGGTGATCCATGATCCTATTCTGATTTGATGACGAGGAATATTTTGCAATTATTTTCACACGCATATGCATTTGTATGAAGGGAAAAGAAAAAAGAAAGTTGAGAATTGAACAATAACATCTGTCATCTTAACATCAAATTTCATTTTCAGCAAAGATGTCACTTCGTCAAGCGCATCCGTTTTTAACTCTGACTGACCGTGATGCTAGGCCAGAGTTAACCATGGAAGAAGGACGCACTGAAGGTATACATAAGTATACCTTGATCCTCACAAATTAATACTTCTATATATTCTATTAAATAGTAAATTAATGATAAACATTTACGTTTAGTATGGCTAACCCACAAACTATGGCATGCAGGAGGAGCAGGACATGATGACAGCAATGCCAACGATATCCATGAAACTTTCGTCAAATATGTGAAGTCTAATGATTGGGATAATGCAATCGAGTTTCTTGGCAAACATCCTGAGGAAAGAAGTGCAAGAATTTTATATGGCCGCACAGCTCTTCACTGTGCAATCTGGAATTTCAGGAGTTGCAGCGTGCGCGTTATAGAACAGTTGGTGGATTTAATGACAAAGGACGACTTGAAAATTCAAGATACTGATGGTTTCACAGCTCTTTATACATTAATATATTTTTATCCAGAAATGGTTGAAGTAGCTAAACGCATGGTTGCAAAGAACGGAGAGTTAATTACTATTTTACCTTCTCATCTCGAGAGGCCTCTAGTTGTCGTCGTGGCCCAAGAGATGACAAAAGGGGAAAGAATGGCTCGCTACCTCTATTCTCTCACTCCTGACGAAATATTAAAAGTTCCTGATGCCGCTCAACTTATTTCTCTTGGTTTTTATTATAATAGACTTGGTACAATTTTTTACCATGTGATTTTTTTTTTCTTGTTATAAATTTTGTCTTTATTAACAATGTTCTTTTTCTCACTTCTTTTATATAGATATTGCGTGGGATTTGATTCAACGTTATCCAAAATTAGCCATGACTAAGGACAGCAAGGGAGATATCCCCTTAGTAACATTGGCCAGTAACCGTTTTGCATTCAAAAGTGGAAGCCGACTCAGTTTATGGGAAAAAATAATCTATTATGGTTAGTACATTAATTATTGCCTTTTATTTTCTTATTATATATATATATATATATTTTTTTTATTTTAAAGATAAAAGTCTAATTTTGTGAGTCCCTATTAAGGTTAGTCCACTTACTGAAATTGATTCAATTTCTAGAATTACACGTCATTATATTTTTATTTTTGTAACAATATACCCTAAGATTATGAATTGTTATAAATATGTAAATGCACATAATCCCTTAATTATAGGTTACTAGTTGAACGAATTCCTTAATTTTTAGGAGTCGAACTAGCCTCTTAATAACTTCCACTTTCCCATTCAAACATTGATTTTGTGTTCATCTTTATCCTTATCGTTTGCTTTTTATTTTGTGTTCATCTTTCTCCTTGAACACCGTTGCTAGTTTGTATATGCATAAAACCTCTTCCTCCCATTAATGATACTCATGTAAACGTTCGAAAAAATGAAGGTGATCATAATGAATCAAATTAATTGTCATTTAGTCATTTATGTGTACAGAACAAAACAATGATTTGATAACAATTAATATGAGACACTAACATTAAAATAAATAAATAAATAATAAAAACTTGCTTCAAAAGAGTATTTACTTGATTAATGATTGGGCTTGTGTTCTTTATCTTGATAGGTATACACATAAAACGTCTTCCTTTGGTCAACAAGGATAATCATATAAACGTTGAAAAACATGAAAGCGACCAAAGTGATGAAGGGCATCTCTCAGACCAAAATGAGAATCAAAGGCATCTCATTTCCTTAGGTATTTTACATATCTGCAATCCAATTTGCTTTTTGTTAATGCCACGGTAAATTGTTCCATAATGCTACTACAAAAATATATGAACATCTTTATTCCATAGTTCCTTCTTAGGGTTATAAATAAGTCGATCCAAACAAAATATTATGCTGCTCAGGCCTGATTTATTGGCTTGCTTATGATACAAGCCTAGCTAGAGTGAGCTTAGAAAATTCAGGATTGATACCAAGCTCAAGTTGTTTGGAGTCATTTACTAGACACATCAATTTTTACCCCTTTTTGTTTTAAAGAAAACAAAAGCATAGGTTTTATTAAATCAATACAGTACATTAATTTGAAAATACTTTTAAAATGACTGAAAGTGCTTTTGGTGAAAATATTTTTAAAATCAATATTTAGTAAAAATCCAAGTGGATCTTGGAAAAGCACTTTAAGTGCTTCCTGCAAAAAGCATATATTTAGTGCTTCTTCTAAAGTGCTTTTGGAACCCAAAATTAATACCACCGAAAGTGTTTTCAGTCATTTTAAAGGCATTTCCAAATGAGTCCAAAAACTTTTTGAACTTATTCTACATCAATTACAATTTGGAAGCCATTGTACACGTTACAAGCAAGTAAAGAAACTTTCAATTTTAATTTCGATATCAGCATAAAATGCTATAGTGACTTAATTGAGGGTAATTTGGGGAACCCGAAAAATGTTAAATATGACACAATCTCATTTAGGTAATTTGCTTAGGGAGAGTCTAGTCATTGGGTTTTCATTAGAAAAATAGTTTATGGTGGGTTTCATGTAAAGAAAATTGAGTTTGAAGGGTTTTTAGTGATTTTATTTTAACATTTAGCATATGAACAGTGACTATAAATTTAAAAGCAACTGTTGACTTTGCTATTATATAGAGTCCTTCATAGAGTCGCTTAGAGATGAGTTTTTCATATTTCACTCTTTAAAATAGAGTTTTAAAGGTTTTACAGTTTCTCTTGGAGATGCTATAAGGGGTAGGGCCGGCCAAGGCTCAGTGCAGGCAAGGCAATCATCCAAGGCCCAAAAAAAATGGGGGCACCAAAATTATTAGGGTGATATATTTATATATGTTTTCATAAGAGTATAAATTTATAAAATTTGGTTCAATCACACAGAAACTTAACTAAAAGTGATGGTTTTGTCATTTGAAAATAAGGAGGAGGTCTTGAGTTCAAAACACCATATGTGCTTATTTACTTTCCAATTTTTACAAATTTCTTTTCATAAGAGTATAAATTTATAAAATTTGGTTAAAGGATTAAGAAGTTTAATTAGAAGCAATGGTTTTTGTTGTTTAAAATTGACGAGAGGTCCTAAGTTCGAAATGCTATGTGCATGTTTATTTTTTTCAATTTTTACAAATTTTTGTTTGGTTGTTAACTTATTTTTAGTTATTAGCTAGTAGCTATGTGGGTTGTTATTTTTAAATATTTGTTTCAATTCAAATCTAATCTTCAACAATGAGTAATACGTAGACCAAATTTTTAGAGCAAATTTGCAAATTATATGATGTGTCATCAAAATGTTTAATTTAGTGACTATTCATTACTAATACATATCAATTAAAGACTCGAAAACATCATTATTTTTTTAAGTCCCATATTGACAAGGTTAGTAAATAAGAAAAAACGCCTCACGATTTGTACAAAAACAGATGGAAAACAAAAGTCATTGAGTTTGAAGTACTTTTCTAAGTATAATTAGTCTTTCTATGTTTCTAAATTATTGAGTTTGAAGTGCTTTTCTAAGTATAATTTTATTGATGTCTTACGTGTAAAAATAAATAATTTTCTTATATAAAATTAGGGCACTTTTTTTGGCGTTGCCCTGGGCCTCAAAAATCTCTGAATCAGCCCTGATAAGGGGTAGGGTAGTGGCTAAACCTTACAATGGATAGTCATAATAATTTGGTTCAAATTTGCCTTTGACAAGAATCAAATCGAAGACCTTTCACTTACAAGTGAAGATGAATATCACTAAACCTTAGTACTATGTGATTCCACCAATATAATTTTAAAGGTTAAAAAAGGCAAGAATTGAGGAACATAATAAAAAAAAATTAAATAAAAAAGTACTTTGGATGCAGTCCCTAGTCTTAATACTCTTTGATTAAAACCTTAATGGTATTCAAAGTTTGATCAAAGCTCTTTGACTTTGTACACCTCATTATATTACTATTAATATTTATATTTCTATAATCTTGACATTAATTGTTTGATATTTTATGAAATTTATAATCATAAAAATTTAAAATCCCTTATTATAATACTATTAGAAATGGCTACAATAAAAAATTCAAACACTTTGATTGAATAAATAGTTAAAAACTACGTAACAATATGAAATAATAAATGGTAAAAGAATGTATCCATTGTGTTAAATAAAAAATTGGTACATTTTACAAAAAGAATTGGTACATTTTACATATAACAAAGTGGTACATTAATAAAGAAGAATGGGTATATTATAAATAAATTACAGTACAAATAAAAGATTAAACAAATGAAATTTTAAAAAAAATATGGGAACAAAAAGAAATTAATACATGGGTACAAATTAAAACTAAAAAAACATAGTACAAATTAAAAAAAAAAAGGTTGCAAATTCAAAGTGGGTATAAACTAAAAGTATAAATATATGATACAAATTTTAGCCATAAAATATAGATATACCATATGTAATTTTTGTAACAATAAATGAATATTTTAGAAATTTAATGTAATTATGTTGTATATTGAAATAATGACATTCAGTAAAACCTAAGGACCTTGATAAAAAATTACAAAGAAATAAGGTTTCAATCAATAGAATAGAAAAAAGAGGAATGAAAATCTAATTTTCTCTACCGAGAGATAGGATAAACTGTAAATTGAAAGACTGAAATATGAACCTGACTTGCAAATTACAAAGATGTTAATGCAATTACCACTCACTTAGCTCTGATACCAAATGGGGGGCGGAAGCTTACAGTCTATTGGTAAAAATCCAACAAGAAGTTGGAGCACCACCGCACAGGAAAACCAAATAAAAAATCGTTTTCCAATTTTTACTTGCTTCAGGATTTTGAATTGGTAAGATGAACTTAGTCCTTTCGGGGAAATCCAATAAAACTGGTCAGATGAATTTAAATTCTTATAATTTTTTGCCTTTGCATTGTTAAAACATTAATTAAGTTTGAAGTTTCAATGACTATGGATTATATGTTTGGTACCTAAAATATGATTTTTGTTTTTTTTCTTCATAATATAGAATATGAATTTTTATCTTCCATAAAATACAAGTTTATGATTTTCTTTTTTTTTAGATGGTTAAAATGTTGGAGCTTTTTTTGTCTCTTTAGTTAGTTTATATATCGGCCCTGCACATTTCTCTAATAAATGTAGGTTCATTGATTCAAGTGTGTCTCATCTTAATTAGAAAGATAGTACAAATATGATACAACAAATGTGATAAAAATAACATTTTTGTAAGGAGAAAAAAAATAAAAAATAAAAGGCAAAGTAATACACATAGGTGGGTTTGATAAAATTAACTTATAATGCAGGAATGGGTTTATTCCGAGGACTACTGACGAATCTCCAAACACTTTTGGGTAGGCCACATACACATTCCTATCATTAACTTTTATGATTGTTTTATTAATAGTCAATATTATATTAAAATGATTGTAACTTTGTATTTACTTTTAATGAACCTAGGAATCAATCATATATATCAGATGAAATTGATGCATGAGCGGGTCAAGCAGTTTTTACCTTTCATGTGTAAAGCAGTGAAAGCACAAGGTATGAGTTATTATAAAAGAAAGAAATTGAACGAAGCACTGTGCGTGGCAGCAGAACGAGGGCATGTGGAGTATATTACTCATTTTTTTATAGATTCCTCATATCCTGTAGATGACGTTAAGAACGAAAAAGGCCAAACCTTGTTGCAAATTGCAACTGAATGCCGTCACCACAAAGTTTATAATTTTATATATGATCAGTTACTTAAAAAAGAAAATATACTTGGCCTTGATCCATCCGATGAAATACGGGAAAGAGTGGGGTGGAGAGATTACTTTGGCAATAATCTGCTACATACGATAGCAAGAATTACCCCATTGTCACAAATTGATCACATTCAAGGTGCAGCTTTGCAAATGCAAAGAGAACTACAATGGTTCAAGGTGATTATTTATCTATATATGCTTATATTTATGAAATACTTAGCCTATATGTTGTTTATATATATTTTTGTGCCTATAACTTTACTCTCATTTTCTCCTACTGCTTCACATATTTTTGTTATTCTATTTATTCAATTTCAAAGAAAAAAAAGAGAATGCAAAAATTATTCTCTTTAAAAATTAAAAATAAAAACAAAAGGTTTGTCGACATACACAAGCATTATGGGAAAAAATTGAATTAAAGGAAAACATTATTATTTAACTACGTACTGTACTATCATCCTACATGCTTAACTAATGATTTTGGGTTATGTGGTGTCTCAAATGTCAAAAGTTGAGGGATTTATACGAAGGATAAAGATTTCAGAGTCACATCCATAAACAATTTTGTCAACAAAAATGCAGGAGGTGGAGAGCATAGTGGATCCCAAGGATTGTGAATCTGTAAACAAAGATAATAAGACACCACGAAAGTATTTACGGAGAATCACAAAGAATTGGGGAGAGAGCAGAAAAATCAATGAAGGAAACATCAACTTCTTGTACAGTTGTAGGTGCTCTTATTGTCACCATAATGTTTGCTGCAGCATTCACAGTTCCTGGTGGAAATGATGAAAAGACAGGTCTTCCTACATTCTTAACCAAAAAGGTGTTCACAACATTTATAGTGTCAGATGCAATCTCACTCTTTTCTTCTACAACTTCAGTTATCATGTTTTTGGGAATTCTCACATCACGTTACTCTGAAGATGATTTTCACAAATTTTTGCCAACAAAAATGATAGCAGGCCTTTTCACCCTCTTTTTATCTATTGTCACCATGATGATTGTCTTTTCTTGTGCCCTTTACATTATGCTTGACGGGAAATCATCAATTGTTGTTCCAAGCATGCTACTTGCCAGTGTTCCAGTTACCTCTTTCATATGGATGCAATTTCCGTTACTTGTTGAGTTATTCATTTCTACTTTTGGACGAGGAATATTTGATAGGAACCAGAAAACTTTGTTTTGAATTCTTAGGTTATCTTTAGTTAGATTCGGATTTGCTACTTTCTATCAAACTTGTAAAGAGAAGCCAATGTAAGTGCTTTTATTTGAGAATTATGCGTGCGCTTTCTATTTAACAGTTGTGTATTCACTTTCGATCCTAAAAGAAAGTTCCAACTTCAAATTATTCTTTTCAGTTTTCTTTTTTGATGAATTTCTGTTTTGAGTTAGTTACTAAGACAAGCTCTTTAGAAAGGCTTTGTTTTTAATCGATAAATCGAATTCATTGTAGCAAGATCAAAAGGGGGAAAAGTACAACAATCTTACCTCAAGTATGGAAAAACATAACCCAGCAAGTTGAGACTAACAAAACTAAGCCATGCATACAAAATGAGGGTAGTAGAAGTCACTGCCTAGCCATAACAGTTAAAATACTGGAGGACATGGTAATCCATCGCATGACAGGAGTACAAGACCAAGACCAAAGACATCATATTTTGAAAATTACACATACATCCAAAAATGTTTGAACTTTGAGAAGATAATTCACGTTTTAGTAGTTTAAAAAGTATTTGGAACATGAGAAACCCTTCCACAACTATTATTAACATTGGCAGCGATGAATGCACTAGAACATTGTATCGGTTCATATTTCGAATACACTAAAAAGTCTATCCCCACGAGGGCCGCAATACATACATTAACCACCATCCACAATTGGACCTAGCAAGACATTTAAAATTCCTTGATAGAATTCTCTACCAACTTCCAATTTCAATGTCTGTTTTAAATTTAGGTTTGGAAAGAAGTTCTGAATTTACTTCAATTGCATTAATTAAATTGCACAATACTACATCTATATATAATTACAAATGATTTCTATAAACTAGCTATTTGTTATAAAGAAGGAACATGAACAATTCCTTTATATTTTTTGACTAATTCACGTTGATTAAGGATTGAATTGTGAAAGAGTGGATGACTACTCAACACTCCCCCCTCAAGTTGGAGAGTGAATATCATGAACACCCAACTTATATAACAAAGAACGAAATCGTCCCTTGCCCAAAGCTTTGGTAAAGATGTTGGCAAGCTGTAACATGGATGGAACAAATCCCGTGATGATTTTTCCTTCTATGATTTTATCTCAAACAAAGTGACAGTCAATTTCAATGTGTTGTGTTCTCTTATGAAACATTAGATTAGCCACAATACGAAGAGCAGCCTGATTGTCACAAAATAAGGTAGTCGCCCCTTTGTTGTGCATTTGTAAATCACAAAATAAATTCAGTAATCATGCCAATTCACAACATGTTGCTGCCATGGACTTTTACTTCGCTTCGGTGGAGGAAAGAGAAACGGTTTTCTGACATTTGCTTTTCCATGAAACAAGAGTCTCCAAGGAAAATAAAATAGCCAGGTGCACCTTTCAAATATTTTAAGATACATAAGACAGCTTCATAATGCGGCTTTCGAGGAGCTTGCATAAATCTATTAACAAGTGGACTTAATATGTGATGTCTGGCCGGGTAATAGTGAGGTAAATTAGACGACAAATCAATCTCCTATACTTGGCCAGATCATTGATCTCACCTTCATCAGGAAGTAATTTTAGATTTTGCTCCATAGGAAAATTAGTATACATAGATCCTAGAAATCCCACATCATCAAGAATATCCAATAAATATTTCCTTTGTGAAATAAAAATCTCTTTCTTGGAGCGTGCCACTTCTAAACCCAAAAAATATGTTAAATTACCAAGATCTTTGACATGGAACTTAGTATTTAAAAACATTTTTGTGCTATTAATGGTGGTCAAGTCATTCCCAGTAATTAGAATGTCATCAACGTAAATAAGAAGAACAATAAATGACTTGCCTTCTCGTTTGTTGAAAATTGAATAGTCAACTTATGGTTGAACATAGCCAGCAGACTTAATGGCTTGGGAGAACTTGAAAAGCTATGGTAGAGAGGCTTGTTTCAAACAATAAAGTGACTTGTTTAGGTGACATACCAAATTCTCTCCTGGGCACTGAAGACCAAAAGGTAGATTTATGTAAATTTCCTCTATGAGATCATCATGGAGAAAATGCATTATGAATGTCAAGTTGATGAAGAGGCCAAGAATAGGTGGAAGCAAGAGTGAGAATGCAACGGCAAGTGACTAGTTTGGTAGTGCGAGATACCTTCGTGTTGAGTATACCCTTAGCAACCAAACGAGTTTTGTAACACTTAATAATACCACCGGTTTTGTATTTAAACCAAACGAGCTTTGTAACGTTCAATAATACCACCATATTTGTATTTAATTTTGTATAACCATTTAAATCCAATGAGTTCCTTACCATGCCCCAAAAGAGTAATGCTTCATGTGCAATTAGCTTCTAAAGCCTTGATTTCCTCGTTTATGGCCTGCTACCACTTAGGATCTTGATTAGTTTCGACATAATTGGTAGGCTCAATATGGGTGAAATACTTACAAGAAAAGCCAAATGAGTGGGTACCGTGTATTAAGACTGACAGACGAGAACTGAGCAGGGGCAACGTAATATTGGAGAAAACATAATTTTGGAGTTTTATTGGTGAAACCATAACAAGACCAAATTATCACAAATGAGTAACAGGTGTAAGTTCATTTGCAGAATGTGCTGATGGCTCATCATGGCCTATATGAGTGTCATATGGACTTGAAGCAACTACTACCAAGTCATCTCGGGGTAGTTGTAGGCTTAAGGACAGGTTGTTTTGAGTGTGGTGAAGTGGAATAGGCCATTTTGTGAAATTGTGGTATTTGTGTTATGATGTCTGATAATGGTAAAGTGTTTGGAAGCTCAGCAGATGCTACTAGGACTGGGGATGATTAAGTGTTGGGTTATGACAAGGAAAAATAACGTCGTGAAATACAACATCCCAACTGTGGGACCATGATTTTACAGGCCGAAGTAAGGCTGATCTGAATACTGTTACCTCAAAAGGCCAATCATAAAATCACCAGCTTCAAGTGGAGATGTATTAGACAGAGTAGGGTGCCACCATCACTCTACTCCGGGGCAATAGGGGGAGCCTTAACGACTCCGTTGGATGACCATCCTTGTTCTGTAAGATAACGACTTGATCCGGATATGGGCACAATTAAATCTTATAAGTCTTGGAGTCCCTACAATCTATAGATATACGTGTGCCACAAGTATTCACACTCCTAAGAGGATGCAATATCTACTTACTAGATATCCTCTACGATTCTCCCGACTAAGAACAAGGATTCTATCCTAAAAATGCCTTTCTCCCACGGTATAAATACACCCATGAAGGTTTATCTACGGTCACACAATCTATACACATGAATTCTCTTGCCCACTGCTTAAGTCTAAAATCATTCGCTAACTTGATTGTCAAAGAGCATTTGCCAGCACACACACACCCCCCTCCCGGCCTAAGGTTTGTTTACGGTTGTTTTACTATTTTCCAAGTTACTCAGGATTACACGAATTTGTGCTTAACCGCCGCTCATGAAGGTGCGGGGATTTGGTTTCAACAATTGGTCCTTTTATTGAGAGAGAATTCATATTTCTCTCGACCAAACCATTATATTCCATGAAGACCACGTTGAGGAAATCGCTATTTTAACAAACCATAAACCAAAATGAAGAAAAGACTTATTTCACCAACGAGGTTTGGAACAACATCCTAAAGGTACATATGTCGGTGAAAGACCTCAAAAAGAATTTACAAATCAGAGAAAGAATGAAGCTTGCCATTCTGAATGAGACTATAAAAACTATAAAGGAGGACCTCACCCGATTAGAGAGTCATATTCCAAAACGATTGATCTCTGAGCCCTTCCTAGTAGCACATCCAACAAGGCTACAAGAAACTCTAGGATTGCCACTTCACCAACACTCAAGTAAGAAGTTTTTCCCATACATCAATCGCATAATAAGAAAACAGGAATATTTCAAGAAAGTAAAAAGGAAAAAGAAGATGACCCAGGGAAAACCTTAGGCGAAAAATCCTTTAACCAGGCTAGGAACTGCTTGCCCGCATTCTAATGGCACCCTCATCGTCAGGTTACAAATCCAGCACGCCATCGTCGGAAAGGTTTTAATTGATAACGGGCCAGAAGTCAACATCCTCTTTGGAGGGGCAACTATAAAGATAGGCATCATGGACGAAGTTAACTCGAGAAGATCTACTATCCAGACACTTAAAGGGACTCTACTCAACACTCTAGGCACAATACATCTCATGTTTCGAGCACAACCATCTGAGTATATGATAACTTTCCATGTGATGGATAACCCGTCTCCATAAAATGTTGTCCTTGGTTGAGAATGGTTACATGTCATGGGAAAAGTTCCCTTTAAAGATAGAATTTCGCTCGCTATCCCACAATGTTACCAAGCAATGAAAGATTCAACAACAAAGAAATTGCCTATGCTAAAAGATGGAGTCCCCACTATAGACAATCAAAGCCATTATATACTGCGCCAGGTGGCCTGAAACAAAGCTAATCACAGCATGAACTACACGTGATTTGATTCCCTTCTCATGATTTGTAAGCAGTCATTTCCGGACTCAATCACAACCCCGCCATCTGTGCGAAGACAAGTCCACGGAGAACTCATCTCCTAACACCCTACCATATGCTTATCTTCAAAAGTGATCCCTAATGTAATTTTTATGCCATATCATATTTTCCTTATAACTACACTAGTGGTTGGATTCTCCATCCCGAATACGAAGGCAATCATTTTCAGATTCAATCACACGCCCCCTCATAAACCAACTTTACTTGGATCATGAATAAATAACATATGTTTGTCTTAAATACGTGTTCTTTCTTTATTTTTTCGATGATGCAAAGAGTACCCTACTCATTCAAAATAGGGCACAAACTTTGTAAACTTCACAGTAATGCAAGTTTACAAACGTTCAAAGTTCCACTGTCAAATGAGCCTCCTTTATCCCAATCCGTCTAGAATGGTTAGCAACTTGGAAGACTCAAACCATAATAAGCGCGGTAACGATTAACGGGTTACGGCCACGAGCACATGGCGCCTTAACCTAGAAGTCCAATACATCATCTGGCCTCTGTAAAGTTTATGTAACCAGCAAGGTTGTAGGTTATAACATTTAAACCCATACTCTATGCCATTCGAGGGAATAGTCGAAGGGGTAACCCAGAACTCATTCGAATGTCGCTCTAAAATTTGACCCCAAGTACAACTACTTCTATCTCAGACCAACTTACTATATCAAGTGAGCTCCGCAACACCAAGTGTTAGCATGTCTAAATAGGGCATCCAGACTAGGCAATGCCCAAGAAGAATTTATTCCAACATAGCTCCAATACACATAAATGCTTTGGCTAAGCCAACCAAAGTAATCTGATCGGAAACGCTCAGGTCCGAATCAACAAAAGGATTCAAAAGTGTTTTCGACCCACATGTTGATGTCCAAGTTTCCAAAAGAACTTTCACTTAAGATTCACAGGGAACGAACATGTAATCCAAACTAAGGGAAACCCTATTGGCACCACATTGCGAGAATTGAGGTCCTTGCCCCAAGAGTCGAGCATGGCTTGAAGAAAAAAATCCCCATTTGTACAACATTATTAGGTAAACTTTGAAACTCTTACATCCGATGGACGCATTACAATAAGTGCGGGAGCAAGGTGTTCTCGAGGGTTTAATATATAATTCTTGGTATGGGAACAATGTGGTGTTTCGGGTATCGCGATGAGAATACTCTATGAATACTAAGTTTGGGAGGCAACATTCCCCCCAAATCAACATTGCCAAGGGAAGCTGATGAGCTCTATCATGGGCCCACAAACTTATTCGTATGCAGCTCTACCACTCATTTCTCACACGAAGTTTGTTTACTTTAGAGAAATTCATCGGGTCGTGATTTCTCCCAAACAAATTAAGGAGCGAAAGAAAGAGACTTGTATTACAACAAAAAAATTGGGAAATGGACATGCCCTCTTTCTGACCATAAGTAAGTTCAAATCAGTCTCTTATTGAAGCGTCTTTCTCTTTAAGGGTAGCAGAAGACTAGCCAACGACATCAGGTGCCAGGTAACTCTCAAGGTCGCACTTCCCTTGCTCCGCCTCAAACTCTGCCTCTAAGTCTGACCTCTCATCCAACAAGTGCTGAGGAGAAGGAAAGTCCATGTGCTTAATCTCCTCGTAAATTCTGAAAATGCTCCAACCCCTAGTCTAAAGCCCCGCCCCAAAAATTTACTTATTTTTGGGAAATAATTTTGGTGATAGGCCAAATTAAACTCTTATTGCTTTAACTACTGTCACATCCCCGCCCGGGACGGACACTTCCCGGGCCCACTCCACCACCGTAGCACGATATTGTCCGCTTTGGGCTTACCATTCCCTCACGGTTTTGTTTTTGGGAACTCACGAGCAACTTCCCAGTGGGTCACCCATCATGGGATAACTCCAGCCCCCTTCTCACTTAACTTCGGAGTTCCTACGGAACCCGAAGCCAATGAGCTCCCAAAAGGCCTCGTGCTAGGTAGAGATGAGAATATACATTTAAGGATCACTCCCCTGGGCAATGTGGGATGTCACAATCCACCCCCCCTTAGGGGCCCGACGTCCTCGTCGGCACACACGCGACCAAGGTTAGGCTCTGATACCAAATTGTCACATCCCGGCCCGGGACGGATCACTTCCAGGGCCCGCTCCACCACTGTAGCACGATATTGTCCGCTTTGGGCTTACCATTCCCTCACGGTTTTGTTTTTGGGAACTCACGAGCAACTTCCCAGTGGGTCACCCATCATGGGATTGCTCCAGCCCCCTTCTCGCTTAACTTTGGAGTTCCCACGGAACTCGAAGCCAGTGAGCTCCCAAAAGGCCTCGTGCTAGGTAGAGATGGGAATATACATTTAAGGATCGCTCCCCTGGGCGATGTGGGATGTCACAACTACCATTAATCGCAATTCTTTATCTAAATTCCTTAATTCCTCACATTTCTATAACTATATTTTAAAACTTCTAAAACATATGATTCAATTATGAATTTTATCCTCAATTTCTTCTATTAAAATCACTTCTCAACAAAAGATTAATTTTCGAGTATTTAAGGCTACATTTAACTCTGTTAGACTACCTACGTACCCTTGAATGAGATCAAGCCTTTCGTAGTTCACAATTCAATAACCAAACTCATTCCGAAAAATATTCAATTAATCAAAATATCCAACATTTGTGTTAATAACCAAAACACGTCAAATAGATACCAAAAACATAATTGGAATAACAAAATTCACATAAAAACGCAATGTCAGCTCATTGACCATGCGCTGCCGCACGAGCCACCATGGGTGGTGGTCGACCGCCCCGACTCGCCAGAAAATTTCACAATTTCTAAAAATTTTCAAATTTTACAGAAATATAGAGCAAGTTAAGGGGAACAACTTTTATACCTAGGCCGAAGTCCAATTCGGTTGGGAAAAGCCTCAAATCATCGTGAACCCATCAGAACCCTAGAATTTGGGTAGTGATCGAAGGAATTTGTTTCAGATTCAGTAGATCGTCATCTATGAACTTGTGCACCCACCGATGCGGTTTGCACAATTTCAAGGCAAATTTTCATCTAATTTATGGCGGAATAGGTAGAGGGAAGGTCATAGAATGTTTTTCAGGTGATGAAGGGCTTCAATTCACCAGAAATTGACCGGGAAACGGCCAGAGTTCATGGCCTCCGCCAGTCGAGTCGAACAGGTCCAGAGACTCGATTTTCGCCCCCTTTTCTCTTTTTCTCCTTTCCCTCATTTTCCTCCCTTCTGATTAGTCCCTCTCTCTACCTTTCTTCCTTCCTTTTCCATCACAGCCATCCATCTTTTCCTTTCTCTTTTTTTTTCTCATCTCAGCCACCCACGTGGCATAATCTCAGTGCTCCAGAAAATCTGGAGCCTTCTAAAAGGGATTAAATTTACAAAAATGTCCCTAACTTTAAATGCTAATAACTATTTCGTTATAACTCCGTTTCACGAACGATTTTCGCTTACTCGCTCATAGGATCATCCTTTATCCAAATATGTCAAGAAATACAATAAAATATATAAGAATAAAATACCTCCTCGTATAATTACATTAAGCCAACTATGAGCATTTCCATCTTTTCAACCTAACGATAAATTTCAAAACATAATTTATAATAATTTCCAGAAAAAAAAAACTTTAAAAGTTCTCAATTCAATTTTTCATACCCATAAATCGATTTATTTTTTATTTTTCTCCGCATATTCATATATTTAAATTTTCAGGGTATTACACAATTAGGGTGATCTTGCTGGACGTATGTACTAAAGAATCCGACATCAAACTCCTCTTCAAGCAATTTCTTATGGTCTTCTCAAAGTGCATACTCCTCAGAATAGTATCTGTCAGTGAGCTGTTGAAGGTCCTCGATGTGCTTGTCGTCTTTACAACCGACCTCATAACGAAGATCATCAACCTTCTTTAAAAGAGTTTCTTGCTCTGTAGCCCAAGCGTTTTGCTCCGAAGTTAGCACACGCTCTAACTTTTCTTTTAAGATAATAAGAGCTTGGTTCGTTTCCACATTGGCCTGCTTCTTGAGCCTCAATTCCTCTCTAATTACCTCAAATATTTCTCCATAATCCTTGACCTCACCTCTTCAAAAGTAGCGAGGTCGATATACCAAACTATCTCTACCTCATGGGTAGAGTCTGAGGCTTACTGCTTGGCGTGTGCATTCTTAAGTTCTTCAAATTGGGTTAATAACTGCCGTTTTACCTTAATCCTTACAGCTATATCAAAGCCTGCAATTCCCTCAAACTCTTGGATTCGCCTTGCTTATTGGAATAAGGCGACCTTCGTCCACATGTTGGCCTATCACAAGGGCTATATTAAAAGAAGATTCGTGAATATCAATGAAGTAAAATGGGGGGAATCAAGATGAATACCTCATAGCCGCTTCTGTAACATCGCATCATGACATCGTTTAGAGAAGTACAAGCTTTTTTGAAGTTAGTAGGGGCAATCGCGACTTCAAGCAATGCCCGAGCATAATCCGTATTCCAAAGACCGTTGGCATCTGAAGAAAGGGCAACTCGGTCAACCAAATAATGGATCACAAGAGGAGGATAAGTTGTTCCCTCTGACCTCAACAGGGTCGTTGACGAAAAACCATCATGACGAGAAGGTTCATCAACAAACACTTGTAGTAGAGGAACAGAAGTTGATGTTGAGGTGATAAATGGAGCAGTGGCTTCATCAGCACAGATGGAACGGTTGGCTGAAGAATCAAATGAGGAAAGTGGGACTCTGACTCCGGCAAATAGAGCAACATTTTAAAAGAGCAGAGGTAGCGAAAAGGGCGGTTCATTTACCATGGATACAAGGGTAGAGGCATTAGAAGTTGGTGGCTCTAAAACAGTGGCACGTCTTTTTATTCGAAGAAGGGTTTCTTCTTCTTCTCCAAGATCTTTGGAGGGCATGTCCTTAATCAACAATTGAGACTGAAGAGTCACAATCAGTGGACGAGAATAAGGACTCCCAGGATAGTTTCGCTTCTTTGAGAGAGGTGGCAAGGCCACTGCTAGTCTAAAAGAACAAGTCCTTCTATGGGCATTGCGAGCATTGACCCACTTTGGGTTCTTTAGAGGGAATCTGAACGGTGAAAAGCGTCAATATGTTTTCCCCGGTCATTGAAGTGCTCAATGGAAAATAGTCATTTCCAGTTACGATAGATGGCCAAAATTTGCATTGTCGACGAATCAGGTCCAGACGACACACTCTAAATCAGGCAACTCATCTTTGAAATTGGGAACAATTTAAGGGCTTAATCTGATCCAAATTCCGCTAATATCCTCTTCCCATGCTCCATCAACAACCAGTATGTCCCCAAACTAATCTTTGTCATGACAGAGGATGTCCTGGATGTATGTCTCCTTAGCAAACTAGCTCTGGCCCTAAAGTAATAATGATCATCCGAACCTGACCAGATGTTGTGCAGCATCCTAAACTCGGGGATGTCCAACTTAGCCCTGAACCACTGATTCAACAACTTGAAGCAGGTAAGAAATCTGAAGGCGGCAGGAGTAAGATTGCAAATGGCTATGTCATAACACAACAAATTGCCTTTCATAAAGGCAGAAATGGGAAAACGCAGGCCCAAGTCCAAAAACCAGGGAAAGACTTTAGTACTAGGAAAATTGGGATTAGACGACGGCGGCATATCAGTGTAAATGTCATGGCCAAGTTCCTACCAGACGTTGCAATCATTTAGGATGTCACGGTGCATTTAGACACCCTCCTCTTGATTACGAACTCTCGACAGAGGGAGATCGTATAGAGAAACCTTGACTAATTGGGATTTCTCACTTGAAGACACCATGGGTAAAAACTCAGAAAAAAGGTAGAGAATTTTGAAATAAGTATGGATGAAAAATAAAGCTTTTTTTTTACAACAAAAGTTTATGGTGGAGAGCGTAAGAATGGTCAATAGCAGGAAGAACACTAAGCAGTTGATAGACCTCCCCACCAAACTCCCACAAAATCACCATTTCGCATGCCGACTGCATCTAAGATGTCGCGTATTCTAGTCAAGTGCCCGACTTTTGCAACTGTGCATGTACAAATTAATTGCTACTACTAGCCTCAGTTCATCCTTGTTGTATAAGAGTTATGTATCTGCATACAGAAAATGCATTGGCATACCATGATTGGTTTCTTTTCTGATCATGGAAATGTATACAAGAACTTCATTCTTTCTTTCGACTTTGGAAAGGAAGAGTTCGAATTGACTACTCGTCCCAACTTGCCAAACTACGAAGATCGCACCCTACATGATTAACTGGAAAATGATCGTTAACCATCCAACATGTCTTCAGTAACAAAGGATAACCAATTTGATATATGGTTGTTGAAGAATTATTATGATAGGAAGAAACTCGTGGGAGAAAGACTACAGCATCCACATCAAGGTAAGTCCTAACAGGATAAAAAAAATTCACACTCCTCTTTGTTTCGTGGGTACTCTGCGTGATCAGTCGTAGGTATTTCAAAGGATACTACCCCAAATATGAAAGTACAGTCTTCTTTTTCGATCTCAACAGTGGAAACATTAGAATTGTACAAGTTGGAACTTTGAATGAGAATTGCAATACCACTCGATATATTCAATTATACCACAAGCTTGACTCCTTTTCGGAAATATGGTAATTTGATCTAAGTAGATGTAGACCAGGGAAATCTCTTTGACATAGGAAAGTTACAGAAGTCTACTAATATGGCACGGTATTGCAGGGAAGTTGGGCAGAGAAACAGCACTGCAAGGAAAAACAGTTTTTGCGTCAAACTATTTGGCCACTGAAGTAGGATTTCAACCCCAAAGGTATAGAACGCGTGGCAGTTGGCAGACTGAGAAATAGAATAAGGTTAACAGGCCTGAGGTTTTGGGGGCCTGTGCGAGACTCCAAGAGACCCTTAGAAAATAGGGAATTTTAACGAAAAACTCATGGTACTCTTCACTTTAACGAAAAAACACATTTTTACATTAAAAAATCAATTCTGGTATTATTCACTTTACCCTTTATTTTGTCCTTATCATTAAAACTCAAAGTTTTCAAGCTCTTTTCATTAGTTTTTCTTAGAAAATATAGGATTTTGGTTGCTACGTTTTCTTTTACATTTTAATTTTTATGATTATGTATAAATTGAGATAAAGAAAAATAATTGGTGTGGTGGTTAGGTACTTTTTTGTGGATATTTTTTTTATTTCGAAACTCCTTATTTCTAAGTACTCAAAAATAAATAAATAAAAGCCTTTAGAAAGTCTAACTTTGGTTGCTATGTTTTCTTTTACATTTTAATTTTTATGATCATGTATAAATCGAGATAATTAAAATTTTTAAAAAAAATCTCCTATTTGCATCCTTATGTTTTTGGGTTTGAAACACCATGCTTTTATATGCCAAAAAAAAAAATTAAATAAAACACAAAACCATGCTTTTAAATACCAAAAAACTTAATAAAACACTAAAAACGTCATTGGGAGGACTCGGCACCCACTTGGTGCATCACGAATAAGACGCTCAAAACAATTGCACTCAGAAAACAATTTAGAAAATTGTTACAGATTTAAATATATATATATATATATATATATATATATATATAAAGATAAAATAGAATCATAAATTGGGGGCTCTTCCGAATTGGAGCCTTATGCGGTGACACCACTTGAACACCCTCAGAGCTAGCTCTCAAGGTTAACTAATAAGTAACTTCACTTGAATCTTTGATTATGTACATGCACTTAATTACCATGTATCTTGCTTTTACTGCTCTTGTTTGTGTTTATTTCAGTTTGGTGGATTCTGTGTTGGCTCTGCTTGTTGAAGCTAGCTAACACATGTTACCATGAGTACTTGGCCACAGCCTTGCTTCTGAAGCAAGTTGAGTCATCATCTGTCAATTACCATTTAGCCCCTGAAAGCTGTCTCTATCAAATTGGATAGGTTTTATAGCATATTTTAACATTCTCAAATCTTACCTCTTCACCTAAGAAGTTAAAGGAATTTACTTAAAATTTTACATATAATATTTAAAAATCAATTAAACTCTATCAAAATTCATGAATTTATAAATCCATCAAAATACCTCAAAATTCTCTTCACTAGCCACAATAGGCAAATTTCAATAGGGGTGGGTAAATGAGGGTTATACCTGCGGGCTAGGACAAGTTCGGGACTGGTCCATAATTAGTAGAGAAGAAACGGGGTTGGGTGGGCCCAAGGTATTTACGACGCATGGCCAATCCAAAATTTTAGTATCACGAGATTTTCATACCATCCCGTTTATTACATATAATTAATGAATCTAATTCAATATCAGTAAATCTCCAGCATTGGATTGGATTTTACTTTTCACTTGTTCAATCTGCCCACTCCCCACTCCCCACTTTATCATTTCTTTCTCCTGGCTAGACCTGGCATTCAAATCGTGTTTTCTATGTTTGTGTCACTTTCACGCCATAACGAAGATTTTAACGGGTTTTGTCATGTAATACCTGTTAAAATGAACAGATAATATGATCCGAACCGAACTCGGCCCATTAATATTAATGGTAATATGACTTGACCCGTCACCTGTTAAAGAAAATACATTTTAATCCAATAAATAATCAAATGAAAAACATAATACTAAATTAGTATATATGTACCACATTGTCACACAAATATTACTTCAAAACATAATAACGCATTTGTATTTCAATTATTACATACCCCAAAATAAGAGGCCTATGAAAAAAAATTAGTACATTACAAAATATCAAACGTTGAAGGATATGTAAGGTAAAGGGAGTTGGTTTAAAGGTTATGGAACCTTGCACGTTTTTCGACAATAAAACCCTTTAATTTTCATTAATTACTAAAAGAAATGGTATTAGAATTCTGACTTGATATATTGTCTGCAAAAGTTATATTGATGATGTTTTCAGTAAGACTTTCCACTTTCCACATTAGCACTCTCTTCCACATAAACTAAGCATAGAAAAACCAAACATTGCAAACCATTCAAAATATGAATACCAAAAATAATTATGAAAAGAAATAAAACGATAATATTGTATTATATAAAAGATACATAACCTCCTCCCCTAAAAATACTACTCATGAGGGTTTGTTGGGTTTTAAAAATTCAAACACGATGTACCCATCCACAAAGCGTAGAGAATGGGAGCACGTGTATTTGCATATTTTTTTTCACTTTTTTTGCACTTGTATATTAGTTATTACAATGTTTTAATGTCTTTGGTAATTTTTAATTACTTTGGTATTTTTATTTTTAATGTGTTTTCCAATATTTTAATCTCACTTTTAAGAGGATAAAACATTTATGATATGATTGTATGAGAGTAAAAACTTTGTTAGGTCATTAACTCTAAAATTGAAAGTTTGAATTTCTACCTCTATTAATACTATACTAGTTGATATGGATTTTGGACAATATGTCAAGTAAAATTTATCCCAGTAATAATAATAAGAAACTCTCATAATAAAAATAAATAAATAAATAAAACTTACAATTTAAGTTATATAGAATAATAAAACAATAATACATATTTAATATACAATATGTACACTATGGCTATTGTATTTTAAAATAAGTTTTTAAGTAGTTTACCATTAAAATCATCAAAATAATTATTTACGGATCGAAACAAGTTGCCACGTGTAAACTCATTAAGAACCCGTTATTAATAGATTCTTAACAGGTGACTCGATAACGACCCGATTAATTATCGTGCTGATCCAAAACCCATTATTTTCGTGTCATGTTAATGGGTCGTATAAGAAATTGCCAAGTTTACTCCCAGCTACCATCCCTACATGACTAGACTCCCTCCGTGAGTGTGATTGAGTCTCTCAACCTCGATTGTGTCAACATTACAGCAGCTAGCTATCATCTTCTATCTCTCGCCTGGTCCTCCCAATTGCAAGTTATGACCACCACCACCCCATCCCTGCCATCGAGAAATTCACCATCATCCTGCAAATCCCTAGGTGTATTTGAATTGCGTGGGTTTCTGATTCAGAAATTTAGGGTTTTTGCTCAAATTTGGGCTGCTTCAATTTATGGTTTTTGAATTAGGGTTTTTATTCAATTTTGGGGCTGCTTCAAATTAGGGTTTTTGTTTGAATTGAGATTTTTTGTATTGTCTATTGTAGACTTGATGAACAAGGACTACAACACTGAGTCACCGTGCAAGGGATCTTGTTGTCTTGAACATAGTTTTTATTTTGTAAAGGTGAAATTTGAAGTTTTTGGTTAAAAAATTCTATTTTGGGTGTACAATAGAATTGCATGTTTGGTTTGTGATTGAAGTTTTGAGAGTTGGGTTCCTTTTGGATTTGGAAATTGAGGTTCTATTTTTGGGGTGTTTTGATATCTACAAATTCAAATTGCTCTGTTTTTTTTTTTTGTTTGGTAGCTTTTCCCATAGAATCTTATTATTTTTGTCGGTAGAATTTTTAGGGTTCTGTTTCTGTATCGAAAGAAGATGCATGTTGGAAATGCGTGTTGAAGATGCGTGTCGGCAATATTTACAATTACAAAGGAGATGATGCAGATATACCTATTCAAATAGGGAAATTTTATTTAAACTCATCTAACTTCTTTCTACATCCAATTTAAATTTTAAATATTAATTGTCTATTTTACCCTATTGCATAATTACTATTAAGTACAAAATGAAATTAATAATAAAAATCAAATTTATCAATAGACCCACATACTATAACTAAACCCTAGCATCACTCTTTGTTTATCTTGCGTTCATTCCGACTAAAACCCTAATAGCTCTGATAGAGAAAAACAAGCTTTTCTATTGATGGATGGTGATTTTGAAGTTTTTAATCCTCCAACTAAGGTATGACTCAATTTATGGATATTTTGTTTGTTTCCTTCTTATTTGGATTAAATTTCATACTTTTTATATTATATTGTATTTGTTTCTCTTTGTCGTCTGTATGCGCCCCAAAACACCAATGCAAAGACTTTTGATTAGTAATGCAAAGACATAAAACTTGATTATTGGTGCAAATAAAGATTGCTTAACCTTAACCACGAACTAGCGGATGGCATGTCTTGCACCTTTTTTATTCGAAATAGCTCCAATTTGTTTATTTGTTTATTAACATAGCAGCAAAACACCCAGCCTTATATCACTTCAAAGTTTCTTAAAAAGTACATGAAAATGCTCAATTTAAAAAGGACTGAACTGGAGCTTGCATAACATTCTCTTGGCAAATTCAAGTCTATGGAATGATCTCTTGGATCCCAAGTCTATGGATGGGTTGTGGTAGCAGAAAAAAAAAAAAAAAAAACAACCATGGAAATGCTAGTCCTATACGACAGATGCAATTATAGGTGGTAAAGGACGCCTCTTTGAAAAAAGGAAAAAAACATTCAATTAGGGATGTTATTTTATAAAGAGAATGTGTGTAAAAATAATTTTACATTTTAAATTGGATTTGAGAAGGTAGTTTAGGTAATATATTTGGGTTTAAAGAGATATTAATTATTTAATAAAAAACAATATGGGTGAAGAGAGTAAGTTGGGTGTTAAAAGAGGTTAGATGGGTTCAAATAAAATTTCTCATTCAAATAATATGGTCTAACAATAAAAGTGTAATTGGACCCATGAAACCGGTCCGTTTCAAATGAACTGGGTTAGGTTTCCAAAGTTCAAAATCCTTATAGTCAATTTGGCCCATTCTATTGTATTTTAAAATGGGTTTGGGCTTGGCCTGTTCCCACCCCTAAATTTCAGAATTTTCTTTTTACAAATTCCGAATGCCTTTATCTCTATCTTTGTTCCTCTCTCTCTCCCTCTCCTCTCTCTCTCTGTCTCGCTCTACCTCTCTCTCTCCCACTCTATCTCCTCTACCTCTCAATTCAAACTTGTTCATCTCCATCTCCTATATTTTTCCATCTCCATCTCCATCTCCTCCCCCTTTTTCTTACCCTCTCTATCCAATGGGCGCGGTAACTTTTACCCTCTCTCTTTTGTAAGTACAAATTATGTACGCAGATGATGGTTTACCGTAGTAACGAAAACCAATTATGCCTATGCACCTTGATGCGAGTTAAATTAAATTTGTTTTATATATCTCTACCATAATAAAGTAAGATCCCCACTTTGCAATCACAAGGTTTCATTAAATTAAAAATTATTGTGGGTGGGCAATACGATCGTGCTTTTTCTTTTGGGGAAATTACATTTTACTTCCTCGTATTTGGATGCAATTACAACCTCATACTACATTTTAAAGCATTTCAATTTCATACATTTATTATCATTTCAATGCAATTTTATACATCCATTAATCAAGTTATCCATTTAACCGTTAAGTGATAACGTGACAATATCAAACCCATTTATTTTGATGACGTAGCAAATAAAAATAACTAAATATTAAAAAAATACAGTTCGAGAAAAAAATTGAATTAAAACAAAGTGGGCCCCACCCACCTTCTCTAAACCCTATTTTATTTTAATCATCTCCTTAGTTCATCACACCATTGTTTAACTTCCGCCTCTTCCCCGTCCCTGCATATTGTCACCGCCCTCGTCCAGTTTAATGTCTCAAATTTATTTATTTTTTTCCTACTCATATTTTACAATTACCACATCATCACTTAACGGCTAATTTAACAAATTTTTTAGCAGAGGTATGAAATTGAACTGAAATAAAAGTAAATGTATCATGTTTTAAAGATGTTGTATAAAGTTATAAGTGATGCCAAATTTGAGAGGGTAAATTGTAATTCACTTTTTTGTTTTTCGGCTACAATTCGAATTATTGGGCCTAGAGGTTGTCAGTGAAGACGAGCTAATCCAATTACATAGGTCCGGCCCACATACCCAACCAACTACTTCCTCTCAGTTGAGATCACCACCAGTCACACACACCTCATCACCGGAGCAAGAAAGCCTTATTCTTCGCCATGGCATTGGCCTCGTGCTCCAGTACCTTTCGCTGCAACCACGCAGCGGCAGCGGCACCGTGGTCACATCCCAGAACTAGACCCAGAAGCTTCCGGGGGCGGAGGAGCTCCATTATCAAAGCAGCCGTCACCACCGATGCCAAGCAAAACCTGAAGACCCCATTGCAGTACAGGAAGCTCGGGGACTCGGACCTTGTAATTAGCGAAATCACTCTCGGAACCATGACATTCGGCGAGCAAAACACAGAGAAAGAAGCTCATGAGATTCTCAGCTACGCATTTGAAAATGGGATTAACGCATTGGACACTGCCGAGGCTGTGAGTGCTTGTGAATTGCTTGATTAATGGCTTCAATTGTGCTTTGTTTCGTTTCATTTCGTTTTATCTCGGTTTTGATTAAGGTTTAAATCTTTGCTGTTGCAGTACCCAATTCCCATGAAGAAGGAGACACAAGGGAGCACTGATCGCTACATTGGCAGTTGGCTCAAGTCTCAACCCCGCGATAAGGTATTCGGACATGTTATGTTGCGAGATTTGCAGTAAGAATGTTGTGGATGAGGTGCAATTATTATCGCAATCTAATAACATAACATGCTAAATATATTGCAAGAGATAGATTTTGTGTTTCTAACTCAATAATATTTTCCAAATAGGTTGTTTTGGCAACAAAATTAGCTGGCTATTCAGAGAGGTCAAGTCATTTGCGTGACAATGCCACGGTTTTGCGGGTGGATGCAGCAAACATTAGAGAAAGTGTAGAGAAAAGCCTAAAGCGCCTTGGGACAGATTACATTGATTTAATACAAATTCATTGGTAAGTTTATCGACCAAATTCCACACGTTATACAAGCTTTAACATGCTACATTCTCAAATGATTTTGTGATTGTAATTAGTATTACAGGAGATGGACCTTCACGCTCTAATTGCAAAATTGTTCTTTTCTTGACCCTTTTGTTGTATCACAGAACGACTCTTCAACTTAGTTTAGGACTGGGAGAACTGTTTAGTCTGTCTTGTATTAGACATTTCAGCTTCTTGTAACTCTTACCGTTTTGTATGGATGAACTGAAGATCACTTTTTTCTGTAAGAAGTAGAACCTTTTCACATTTTTTATTTACTTTTCGTGTCACCTTCTCCTAATTCAGCAATGAAGCCAACCATTCTGCTTGAGAACCTTTTTGATGATAATTGGAAGGTGGTGATGCGTATTAGCACTTTGCTCATCATTGGATATGCTTGTCCATTTTGTGTGTTAAATTCACAAGTAACTTGTAGTAAATAAATAAGTTGAATGATTACATTGGAAACTCATTAATTAACCTAGTTTGGGAGTGCAAGAAGTGATGATAATAAAAAGAGAACAACATGAAAAATCTATTTTCTCCGTTCGTTTTGTCTGAAATCCGTCCAAGAGTATTCACATTTTAGAAATCAAATATTAGCTGAAATAATTACTATTTGTAGAAATTAGAACCACTTAAATACAGGGTAAAGACGAATCAAGCTAAACCAAGAACACATATTTAATGTGTTGGAATGCCACATTAACATGTTTTCCTTCCCTTTTCAGAAGAGAATCTGGATCTTAAGTAGGTTAATGTGGTGGCTCTCGTAAAATAAAATAATTTATTTTATGCAGGCCAGATCGCTATGTGCCATTATTTGGTGGGTATTCATATGAATTTTCAAAATGGAGGCCAAGTGTACCATTCGTGGAGCAACTGAAGGCTTTTCAAGAACTCATTGACGAAGGAAAGGTAACATAACAATTCAAACCAATGAAAGTTTTGACTTTCAGGCTCAATATTAAAGCACTTGGCATGAGAAGTGGAAGTTAGATACAAATTATTAAATTTTCCAAGACCTGTTATAATGTGGATTGGAAAAATAGTATCATAGTGTTCGTGAGTTTGTTTGTAAGTGAATCACTAGCCGCAACTGCATCGATTTAGATGAAACATATTGTTGTCATATGAATTGGTATAATTGTAACTGGAGGAAGAGTGAATCTTTGATTCTTGAATATATAAGTTCTTAGATGATTAATGAGTGTTGTTAAATAAATGGAGTGTCACCTATTCTGTATAGCTTGAAATTCTAAGATTTTAAATTTACATGATATATAATCCTTTTGAACTTTATAGGTACGCTACATTGGTGTTTCTAATGAGACTTCATATGGAGTGATGGAATTTGTACATGCAGCTAAAGTTGAAGGGCTACCAAAGATAGTCAGTATCCAAAACAATTACAGTCTTCTAGTTAGAACTCATTTTGAAAGTAAGTCACATACCGTGAGGAGTGAAATATTACTTGACAACTAAAGTTTCTGTTGATATTTCTCTTTAGATGGTTATTCTTGTACCAACTGTTTGATAGGTTATCTATCATGTGAATATGCTAGTTGATATATCAGATTATGTTCTGAGATAAGTTTTATCTAAAGTGGTAGGGGAAATGTCTCCATTTTCTTTGATTACTAGTTACAAGCTGATCCATGAGCCACACTTGAGCAATATGATTAAGTTAGATGAATGCCTGCTGTCAGCTTGTTTTCATTTCTTTAACTAATCTTTGATAACTTGTTGACATTACACGACTTGACTTGTTTGAGTGTTAATTATATTTGCTTGACTGATAGCTGCTCATTTGATTGATGTCGACCTGGTTGGGCTGTCTATCCAGATTCCAACCTGTTTCTTTAATTGTCGGCACCTTTGTAGTGTGTGTTGAGAATTTTTAGTGTTTATGTTCTCCCTTCTAGTTTCCCATGTTATTCTCTTAATCCAATGAGTTTCTAGTTCTTTTGTTGATTCTTTGCAGTTGACCTTGTTGAAGTCTGCCACCCAAAAAATTACAACATTGGCTTGCTGGCTTATTCTCCACTGGCGGGTGGATCACTGAGTGGGAAGTACATAGATAGCACTTCCGAAGCTTCTAAAAAAGGGAGGCTAAACCTTTTCCCCGGCTACATGGAAAGATATAACAAGTCTTCTGCTAGGGTATGTTAATATCTTGCATGTCGTAGAGTGTAGATCATGTAAAACATGGCTAAATCCAAATAACATGCATATTATATAGTCATTTTATAATCGTAGAAACAGATGAACTCCTTTGATGTGGCGATTTATCATCACGGTGTTACGTTGTAATTTTGTTGGGGAACAGCAGATTGTTTACAGGGTCTTTTCGTCACTTGGGAAGCAACTTGTTTATTGTTTGAGAAACATTTTCGAACTGCTATACGTTCACCAAATATTGATAAAATTTGCATTTTCTGCAATTAAGGGCCTAGAAGTTAGGACTTAAGAGTGCTAACTAGCAGGCTTAGCACCATCTTTTAACCAAGTTTTAAAGCAAGGTTGAAAAGTGTTTGGTTACCACCCACAACCGCGCAGATTGTTTTGCACGTGATTAAAAACCTTGGCTGATCTTCGGAGTATTTCCGAGTATGAAATTAACTTTGGACACCTGGATCTTTTGGACAGAGGCTGTTTTCCGCTCTTGATGAGTTACCTTATGTTTTGAATATGAATTGCTGAGGATAATTTCATTACTGCTGGTTGGTTGTCTGCCTAATTATTACTTGTTTCTGTTTTTAGGAAGCAACAATAAAGTACATCGAGCTCGGCAAGAAGTACGGGCTAACTCCAGTTCAGCTTGCACTTGGATTTGTACGGGACCGTCCATTTGTGACAAGTTCAATCGTTGGTGCAACTTCCGTCACCCAACTGAAGGAAGATATTGATGCTTTTCTGTTGACTGAGAGGCCTTTACCGCAAGAAGTGATGGCTGATATTGAAGAGATTTTCAAGAGATACAAAGACCCTACCATTTGAAAAAGTGGCCTTTGGAAGTGTAATTATTACTTGTCTTGCAACATCAGCTTAAGATAATGATCGAACGTCGACGATATCCCTTGTTGGCGTGGGCAATTCCGATTTTGCGGTGACCAAAAACCATGAGAGAAGGAAGCCTGAACTTCCCCTTTGGTGTCTTTATGTATCCCTGTAGTTTTTCTTGTGTATTTTCCTCCAATGTTTCTGTCCTTGGATTGAACCTTGTATATTTTCCTCCAAATGAGAGCCTGGGTCGCATATGTCTGAGTTATAGATAGAAAGTTACGAGATTGTCAATTTTGATGTGCGAATTTCAGATTCGTGTGGTTGCATCATGTTCATATCCTTAACTCCAATGTTTTGCTCCCTGTTTTCTGTTGTCTGGCACGAATTTCGTGATTTCTGGAACAAGAGTCCTCGACTTCTAATCCGTCCAAGAAGAGCGTCCTTCGAGTTGTTGGCAAAGGATTCCGACCGATGATAGTCGTGCACCTTCAAGAGTCTCTTCACATTATTCTTCCAAAGCATCGTCGCCAAATCCATGTTGCAGTGAATTATGCCTTCCTCCATCAGCCCCTGTTTATTCTTCACTTTCCGTATCAAGCCACGTGGCATACTCGGGTTGAGTGTAGCATTTTCTTACAACTATATTTTTGAAAAGTAGTTTAACTCGTTGGTGGGACGTGGAGGAAGAGAAAGAGGCGCGCCAATATCTCGCCTTCTTTTCTTTTGACCTGCAAACCATCCTAAACAGGTGAGATCGCTTACTGCCCTCTCATTTCCCACTCCTCTCTCTCTCTCTCTCTCTCTCTCTCTCTCTCTCTTATTGATCTGCGTTGTCTTCAGGGTCAATCTGCAAGACCCAATTCGCCAGAGCGCTCAGAAACTCGATATTCACATCTTTTGCAGAATTTTCCGGTGAATATATGAGGGTTAATTGATTTCCGTGAGATTTCGTCAGGAGGGCCGCTTTGTAATTGGAGAAGCTATTGATTTTCGACAAGTTGGTGACTGATTGAGGCTCCCAAGTTTTTTGTTTTGGGAATGTATATGGTTCTTGTTTAGAAGGATACTAGGAATTTTGATGAGAGGCCAAAGTGGGAGAAAGCATATGCATCTATGAAGACTGGTGAAGGGAAGTCGCCGATGCAGTTGTCCGTTGAGCTTGCTTCTTCTTCGGCGTTTAATTCCTTACGCAAGTTTCAGATGGAATGGCAGATCCTGCTAGCTATGGGAATCATGAGCGTGATATTGAACAAGTCAGTTTCCCATCACTGCCCTCTTTTCTTTTCCTTTAGATTATTTGGTGTTTGGTTTTGTTTACCTAGAAAACAAAGAGACCTCGTACATTTTCCGGTTTGCATACATTTTTCTGTTTTACTCACCCTCTTACGTTTTCTTTCCGAAAACACGGTAATTGAATGAAATCTTGGTCAGAGTGTTATTTTTGACGATACGGTTATACTGTATTAGGTAGATCAGCGCGTATGTATATTGAAATTGCTACAAAACCAATTCTAATGAGACAAAGAATAATGTAAATGCTAGTATTTTGCTAAGTTTTCAACTAATGAAGGATGACATAGAGGAAAAAGAGACTCGAATTGTGACGTCAAACTAAGAATTTAATGGACTGCACACACGAAAAGGAGAGGAGGAGGATGAAACTAGCATCTATATGTATGAATATTTCGATTAAAAAGCCCTTTTCTCATACACTGACCATCTTACTCCTTTGAAGCTACCTGCATCACTCGACAATTTGCTTTTCGATTCAAGAAGGGAATTGATGAAAACCCAATATCTTTGTACAAAATTTAATTTCTAGCAGTGAAAATGTTGCCTTTTCTTCAGACTACACCCTTTCACACTATCATTTTGATATGGTTATATATATATATATATATATATTCAAGATTTTGATCTGTGTGTGCTTTGGCAGTACTTTTCGCCTAATATTCCTCTCTGTTTCTCATGAAGGCACTCACTGCATTAAAAAAAGGTTCCCAGTTAATCAAGTATAGCCGGAAAGGGAAGCCAAAACTTTGTTCATTCAGAATTTCTACTGTGAGTAATTCCTTTACTTATCTTAATTCTTAACCACTTGAATGCGTTTTTTATGTTACACCTTCTTCCTATTGCAGCATCTCCACAGTCATTACTACATATCTTAACCGCTTGAATGGCTTCAATTTTCATATTATTAACAGGATGAAACTACACTAATCTGGTATTCACATGGAGAAGAACGAACTCTGAAATTAGCTTCTGTCTCTCGAATTATCCCTGGACAAAGAACGGTGAGTTAAACAAAACTCCCAAGAAATAATTGATATTGTGGTGTTTCAAATTTTTTGATTATGCATCTATAATTTTGAAACTGCTGTTGTGTCCTAGTTGACAGAATAAATACTTTTACTGCTTCTTTATAGGCTGTATTTAGAAGGTATTTGCGCCCAGAAAAGGATTACTTGTCATTTTCTCTTCTATATAACAACGGTGAACGAACACTTGATCTGGTAAGTAAAATCAAGTATTGGTTTCAAGTTTTTCTGTTACGGTCAGTTTAGACGGAAAGTTTAAACTCAGCAATCATCTTTATAGATCTGCAAGGACAAAGCTGAGGCAGAGGTATGGTTTGCTGGCCTTAAGGCACTAATTACTTCAGGACAACAACGTAGTAGACGTACTAAGAGTGATATTTATGATGTAAGTTTCTATTTTAACAAAACGCATTTATAACTGCTTATATTTGTACTTGTTTTTATGGTTCCTAGTTCTTTCTTATTGTTCGAAAGGTTAATTTTGTAATGAGTATAATAAATTAGTTGATATGAGTTTTTGCCCTCAAAAAGGGCTGAATATTTCTTGTGAAATTACCTGCAGATGGTGAGAAAATATCTGCCACAAAATTGCATGACAAGCATTTTATATTTAATTGTTTGTCATTTAGTCTGCTGTTTACTAAATTATGAACATTTATCCGCATGAAATAAAAAAGGAAACTTTTACGCAATATGTATTAGAGGATACAGGTTTGTGCCTCTCAAGCCTTTAAAAAAAATACGGAAAACTATCCAGGAAGTAGAGTAGTATGGGATGTCTAGCAGATGAAACTTAGCCCTCACCATATTCAGGAACATTAATTTTTCTTGGGATAAGATTTGACCAGCACTTATATTGACAAAGTAAATGCAGCGCAATTGTCTGGATCCACTCAGAATTGTTCTGCATTAATATGTTTTCAGAAGATTCAATGTAGTTGCTTGCTTTACTTTCAGTTGCAAGACTGTGCTGAATCTGTTAATGGTCGTCCTTTTGGTGCGGCCTTAGAATTCACTTCGAGCATTGCCCGTGGTAGGGGATCCGTTGATTCTCGTGAATCAGTGAATTTTTCAGGCTCAGATGTGGGTTCAGAACGTGCAAATATGCAACTAAGAACAAGTGCAGGAGATGGTGTTCGAATTAGTGTTTCAAGCACTCCTAGCTGTTCAAGTGGAGGGTCAGGACCTGATGACATTGAATCACTAGGAGATGTTTATGTTTGGGGAGAGATCTGGTCTGATGGAAATGGACCTGATGGGTTCACAAATTCAATCCCTACAAAAACCGATGTGCTGATTCCAAAGCCCTTGGAGTCGAATGTTGTTCTTGATGTTCAGCAGATAGCTTGTGGTGTGCGACATGTTGCTCTTGTAACAAGGCAAGGGGAGGTTTTTACCTGGGGAGAGGAATCTGGGGGAAGACTTGGTCATGGAATTGATAGAGACTTTAGTCGTCCTCGCCTTGTTGAGTTCCTTGCAATTAATAACATTGAATTTGTTGCATGTGGTGAGTACCACACATGTGCCGTATCTACGTCAGGTGATTTGTTTACGTGGGGTGATGGTACACATAATGCTGGACTTCTTGGTCTTGGAACAGATGTTAGCCACTGGATACCTAAAAGGGTTACCGGTCCTTTAGAAGGACTTCAGGTTCTATCTGTTGCGTGTGGCACGTGGCATTCAGCTTTGGCAACTTCAAATGGAAAGCTGTTCACGTTTGGAGATGGAGCGTTTGGTGTTTTGGGCCATGGAGATCGAGAGAGTGTTCCGTATCCAAGGGATGTACAGTTGTTGAATGGGCTAAAGACGATAAAAGTAGCATGCGGAGTTTGGCATACTGCAGCAATTGTAGAGGTTATGGGCCAGTCTGGTGCAAATGCTTCATCTCGTAAGTTGTTCACCTGGGGTGATGGTGACAAACATCGTTTGGGTCACGGAAGCAAGGAAACTTATCTGCTTCCCACCTGTGTCTCTTCACTTATTGACTATAATTTCCACCAGCTAGCATGTGGACACACTATGACTATTGCCCTCACCACATCAGGTCATGTGTTTACCATGGGCGGAACTGCTTATGGTCAGCTAGGCAATCCAACTTCTGATGGGAAAGTACCTTGCTTAGTACAGGATCGATTGATTGGTGAGTTTGTCGAAGAAATATCTTGTGGGTCATATCATGTTGCTGTCCTGACATCAAGAAGTGAAGTGTTCACTTGGGGAAGAGGGGCTAATGGAAGGCTGGGACACGGGGACACAGAAGACCGGAAAACTCCAACTTTGGTTGAAGCCCTGAAAGATAGGCATGTGAAAAGCATATCGTGTGGCTCAAACTTCACATCTAGTATATGCATCCATAAGTGGGTCTCTGGAGCTGATCAATCAATTTGTTCAGGTTGTCGACAGACATTTGGTTTTACTAGAAAGAGGCATAACTGTTATAACTGTGGATTAGTCCATTGCCATGCTTGTAGTTCCAAAAAAGCACTGAGGGCAGCATTGGCCCCGACTCCTGGAAAACCACACCGTGTATGCGATGCTTGTTATGCAAAACTTAAAGCTGCTGAGGCTGGTAATGCTTCCAATGTTAGTAGGAGATCTACGATCACACGTTCAATGGATAGCAGGGATTTTCTAAATAGGGGAGAGGTGAAATCTTCAAGGATTCTTCTCTCTCCCACTACAGAACCCGTTAAATACCTTGAGATCAAGTCCATGAAGCCTGGGGGTGTCAGATCCGAGTCCCCTTCTATAGTCAGGGCTTCCCAAGTTCCATCCCTTTTACCACTAAAAGATATTCCGTTTCCAAGTTCATTGAGTGCACTTCAAAACGCTTTGAAGCCTGTCATGACAATGCTGCCTCAGCCCAATTCAAGATCTACTTCACCATATTCGAGGAGACCTAGTCCTCCGCGGTCTACAACTCCTATATTCTCTAGGAGTGTTATTGACAGTCTTAAGAGGACAAATGACACTCTGACTCAAGAAGTAGTGAAGTTGCAAAACCAGGTACTATTTTACACCTTTCAAAAATTAACATTTTTGGTTGCGTCATTATATTGGCTTGTGGTATAGAAATGTCAAAACCAAGACACCTTTCTTTTGGTAAACTTTCCTCTCTTTACTTCAGGTTAAAAGTCTGAAGCAGAAGTGTGATGCTCAAGATGTAGAGATACGAAAACTAAATAAGCATGCCAAAGAAGCTGGCTCATTAGCCAATGAACAATACTCTAAATGCAGAGCTGCCAAAGAACTTGTCAAGTCCGTCGCTGAACAGGTTTATAAAACTTACTCAATATTACAATGTCACTCTTTCTAATTGTTCTTTGTGGCATGAACATTTCCGTTGACAGCATAACAATGACCTGGAAAAGAAAATCTACTCTTTTTATGGCCCTGCCATTCAGTTATCGGTGAAATATGCTGATGTTTTGTGTGCTTTCTGTCCTTTCTTTATCTTGCAGATGAGGGGGTGGGAAGACAAGATACCTCCTGAGATTTTTGACAGCGATACTTTCAAAGCATTGCGTACGCAAGCTAAAGATTTTATGAACATGAATATTGGAAGCTCAAGCTCAGAGCTAGGCCAACACTATGCAGCCGATAGAACTTCCTTGGTTGTTGAGTCTTCTAGAATGGAAGACAATAGAGCAGACGACTCTGCAGAGGCTGAACCTCAAAACAGGTCAGAAAACCGCTCGAGGTCACCTGAATCATCAACACTGAGGACAGAAAACAACAGAGCGGAAGACTTTGCAGAGGCTGAACCTCAAAACAGCTCAGAAAACCGCTTGAGGTCGCCTGAATCATCAACGTCGCATAGAGGACAAAAGGAAGTCATTGAACAATTTGAACCGGGCGTTTATGTAACTCTCCTTCAACAACAAAATGGTACTAGGAATTTTAGGCGTGTTAAATTCAGGTAAATATTTGATCTTATAACATTCGGTAATTATATGTTTGTGTTAGACGGCCACTGGACCCTCAAGCTTTTGGGGTTCAGTGGTTGTCTAACACTGTATCAGAGCTCTTGTTGCACGAGGTCCTGAGTTCAAAATTTTCGATCCTCATTCCCCACTGCTTTCTTCATTTTCAAGCTGCACACTGGGATTGCACCTATGTGTTTCTGTCTTCATTCTTAGCCCCTCCACCTGCAGAATGTGGCTGCACGTGAGTGAACGTGTTAGCTAGGTATATATTGTTGACTCATTAACTAACAGCTTAAACTTATGGGGTTCAGTGTCTGTCTAACAAGCTACGATGCCATATTACAACTAATGGATCTCAAAAGTTTAAGCTGTTTGTAAACTGATCAACAATGTATATCAAGCTTACGATCTACATATGTATGCATACTAATTGAAACAAAACTTGTTATAAATTATTATCAGAAAGCCATTTTGTTTTGTGTTTCATTTATTTTCCATATGCTAACTTTGTTTATGATAAGCGTAACACACAACAAAGTCTTGGATCATTTCAATGCAGTTCCCTTCTAGTTTTCTCACACCGGTCTCAAATATTTTCTGCAGCAAACGAAAGTTTAGTTCGGAACAGGCAGAAGAATGGTGGAAAAATAACAAAGATAGGCTGCTTAGGAGATATAGTCAGCCGAGTGCAAGTCCTGCTCCGAGTGCAAGTCCTGCTCCGAGTGTACCACCAACCAGCAGTCCTGTACCGCCGGAGGAAAACAGCGAGGCAGCCGCAGCTTCCCCGACTTAGTTTCATAACTTAGTCTCTTACAGTATGGTATAGAAATTTGGTAAGTAGGATCAAAGGATCTGCTTTAGAATGGCAGTGTATGAATCAGTTAGGTGTAAACTTATCTTTGTTCAGAACAGAACAAAATAGAGCAACATCTTCTTCTTTTTTTCTAATGGAAATATTGAGAGAATTTCTCCTCCTTTGAAAAGAAGAGCTTCAATATAATTATTTCATCCATTTTAATTTGTTTTTCTGTTTTTTACGGTTATCTAATCTTTTCGGGGAAGGGGATGCCAACTTTAGTGGGAGGGGGCGGGCACATGCACATAATCATGATCAACTAGTCTAGCCCACGTACATATATAGTACGTAGTCAGGAGGATCCACTCTTGGACTCGGGTGGTTCTGAGACCACCCAGACATTTGAAGAAGCGCCTTTGAGGATTTTTGCAGACCACCCAACGGTCTGGACATGTGGTGGAAGAGAGAATACCATCATAGTTGTGTAGGTGTTCTACAACAGAAGCTTTGAACCAAGAACCAAGAAGAAAGATCTAATTTCAGACAAAGTGCAACACAAAGAAAATGGCTATAGTGTTCTTGGACCTTGATTACAAAGAAGAATAAAGACTTTCTCTCTCCATTTCCCACATGACCATTTCCCATTTCCCTATTCTTTTTTCTTTTAATTGCTTTCCAATCAGGTTATGTTACCCTAACAATTTAATAACTAAAGGAATGGTGTATTACTCAACTAATATTTTTAGGGAATTGTTATTAATATTCCAAAAATCTCATTCTACTCTCTAAACTTTCTATATTAAGAAAGAAAAAATACACTTGTGAGGAATGTAGAATGAGATTTTTAAAGTACCAATAACACTTCTCTATTTTTATAATATATGTTTAACATCGTTATTTAAAAAAAAAATCCTATAAATTCATACGACATCTTAAAGTGTTTTGTAAAGTACTATGAACTTGTAGTTACTTGCATTTTCATTTCATACCATCAAATTTACTAAAATGCTAAAGCAAAAATTCTAATATTTTCGTATATTATAATTGAATAATAAACCTAATTAAAATAATAAACTCCAAATTCTCAATACAAATATAGTTCTTTTGTAAGTATAAGGTACTTACTTGTATGGTACATAATAAGTTTATTTAAATCCGCTTAGTCCACCTATGCCTTTGGTTAGACCCCATCTAGGCACATAGGCGCCCCAGCTCGCTGCTGGAGAACCGCCTAACGTCTCTTGATTAGGATCAACCGATGTTAGAATCTTAGATCTGCCACTGATAGTAGTTGATATTACTAAAAATATGTGTTTAGTCTCTGAAATTCAAATTCTTTACATAAAACTCCTTTTTTTTTTTTTTCCTTACATTAGTAAAACTCATTGACTAGGCTCCGAATAAGCAAAATAATTAATTATGTTTTACTTCACACATTTTGCAATTTTTGGGTATCTAAAATACCCTTAATTACATTTTTGACATATACAATTAATTATATGCAGATTGAAAAAGAAAGGGATTTATGTTATAATTTAGGGTAAATTACACTTTACCACCTTAGGTTTGAAGTCTATTGCAATCTTCATACAATATCTTCAAAACATTTTACTTTCATATCTCAAGTACTATCTTATTTCAATATAATACATCCGTTACATTTTCCATCCATTAATCCGTTAAGAGCTGACGTGGCTGCCACATTTGTGTCACATGGCTGCCAACTTTATACCATGTGGCAAAAAAATAATTTTTTATACATTAAAATATTATAATACTTTACCCTATTAAAAAAAATATATTGAAAACCTAAAATCCTTACTTCCCCCGCAAGTCGCAACGCCCCACCCCTAGAGACCCATTTCCCAGAAACCCTTTAGCTCATTTATTTCCCTCTTCGATTCTTTGAACTTGTTCTCTTGGTTTGTTCCGATTCCCATATCAAAACCCATCTTTTTTTTCCTCAATTTATTCTGATTCTCACATCAAAATCCTACCTATTTTTTGCTCTGTTCTTGCTCTGTTTTGGCTCGATTTTGGCGAAGAAAACAATGATTTCTTCAGAAATTAAGACATGGGTTTTTCGAAGAAGTCCCATGTGGTGGACGGAGGCATGGAATTCAAAGGCAAGAAGTGGGTAATCGCCGGAATCTCGGTACGAACTTGCTTAAAGCTAGTAAAGAGAGTGGAAGAGAGGGAGGTGAAGAGAGTGAGGGTGGGGTGAGGGGTTGCGGGGGAGGTGAGGGTGGGGTAGGATGGGGTGGGTTTTTGGATGGAAGGGGAGGTGAAGAGAGTGGAGGAGAGAGAGATGGTCAACGGAATGGGATTTTGGGTTTTCAATGTTTTTTTTTAATAGGGTAAATTATTATAATATTTTAACATATAAATTTTTTTTAAGCCACATGACACAAATTTGGCAGCCACGTGGCACAAATGTGATAGCCACGTTAGCTCTTAACAGATCAATAGATGGAAAATGTAACAGATGTATTATATTGAAATAAAATAGTACTTGAGGTATGAAAGTGAAATGTTTTGAAGATGTTGTATGAGGTTGCAATAAACCTCAAACCTCAAACTTGAGGTGGTAAAATGTAATTTACCCTATAATTTATTATTTGATTAGTTTTTTTTTCCTCAAAAATGGTTTTCTTTTTATTATTTAAGTAGCGCGCGAGAGCAATCCCAGGATGGGTGATACATTGGGAAGTTCTCGTGTGAGTTCCCAGAAACAAAACCATGAGGGTATGGTAGGGGCCCAAAGCGAAGAATATCGTGCTACAGTGGAGTTGGGCTTAAGTTGTGGTGGGAGCCCGGGCGGGGATGTGACAATTTGGTATCAGAGCCAATCCCTGACTGGAAGTGTGCCGTGAGGACGTCGGGCCCCTAAGAGGGGTGGATTGTAACATCCCACATTGCCCAGGGTGTGGATCATGTAAGCCTTATATGTATATTCCCATCTTTACCAAGCCAGTGAGCTCCCAAAAGGCCTCATGCTAGGTAGAGATAAGAATATACATATAAGGCTTACAGGATCCACACCCTGGGCAATGTGGGATGTTACAAAATATGTTTGGTAAAACAGAAAAAAAAATTGTTTTTTTTTATAAAATTATTGTCAATGAAAGTAGAAAAGTTTACAAAAGCAAAAGCAGGTCTACCATGCTTCTAAAAAAAGTGTTTTTTTTTTTTTTCAAAGCATTATAATCAATGCTCATTTAATGAACTTTTCAAAAGGCAAGTATACCCCACATGTTTTACAAAATTACAATCTTTCCCTACATTATTATCTTTGACAATTATTATATCACATTAAATACTATATTCTTTTTAGTCATTTAACATATTCAAAACAATTTATATAAAAGTTTACCAAACACTAAGTGTGACATCCCACATCACCCAAGGGAGTGATCCTTATATGTATATTCTCATCTCTACCTAGCACGAGGCCTTTTGGGAGCTCACTGACTTCGGGTTCCATGAGAACTCCGAAATTAAGCGAGTAGCGCGTGAGAGCACTCCCATGATGGGTGACCCACTGGGAAGTTCTCGTGTGAGTTCCCATAAACAAAACCGTGAGGGTGTGTTGGGGGCCCAAAGCGGACAATATCGTGCTACGGTGGTGGAATGGACCCGGGAAGTGGTCCCCCCCGGGCCGGTATATGACAATTTGGTATCAGAGCCTAACCCTGGTCGCATGTGTGCCGACGAGGACGTCGGGCCCCTAAAGGGGGTGGATTGTGACATCCCACATCGCCCAAGGGAGTGATCCTTGATGCGAGATTTATACGCACACAAATTAACCCTCTTTTTGTCAATTGTAGTATAAGTATAAGTAGGGATCGTTCTAAACCGGGGATTAGGAGGGATTACTAATCACTTGGAAACTGACTCAAAAATGTAAAACAAACATTAAAACACTAAAACAAATCAAAAGACTCAAAGAATACAAAACACTTATAAACACAAACTAAGACACTTTCTAACTAAATTGGACACTAAAGTAAAGGGGGATTGAGATTTTGACGAAAATAAATTAAATGCACAAATTGTAATTTAAAGGTAGAATTTAAATATGAATGTGATGAAATATGGAATGAATGCTAGCTAAGGGGTTCTTCTCCACACATGTTATACTTGCATACAAGATTGATTCTCAGTTGGTCTTTCGATAAATTATGAAACTCAACACTCCGGATTAATTAGGTCCGCTTAAATTAACCGTCAAGTTTTCCTTAAGTTAATGAATTGGATGGGTTTGCGCAACGCAATTCACAACATTCTCCAAAAGTCCTTTACGTGAACAGCACAATAAAGATACAATCAAAGATCATTAAGTATTATGAAAACTATAAGTGTTGACGAGGCATTCGTTACTATGATGAGCATGAAACTCGTGCCAAGAATTCATTTAACGCGATTGTTTATAAGCAACCTCCACTACTTGTGAATATAAGTTCATAACGATTAGGTGAAAATCACTTATATTCTAGCGTCATATTTATGCATGAAAATTAAGCGCGCATTCTTAATAAACATTCATAAATAAGTTATCAATCAAACGGTTAAACAAATTGAATCCACAACTTATGAAATTCCAACGAAAGTTAATCAATTCATATTGCAAATATAAACATAGTTTTGAATCACCCCCTAGCTAAAGGGGGATTAGTTCCTCATACCTTTGAAATCAAAGAAACACCTAAACATTCCAACAACTCAAAACTTGAATTGTATGAACGTTTAAGCACTCTTCTCTTCCATTCCTTATACGTACAAAACAAAGAGAATTAAAATGAAACTTTGAAATCAAAGAAACACCTAAACATTCCAACAACTCAAACTTGAATTGTATGAACGTTTAGGCACTCTTCTCTTCCTCGTTGTTGTAGCACAAGGTTTAAGGATAGGTTGGTTGGGGGGATGGAAGTGTGGAATGGAGTGGAAATGGAGAAGATGGAGAAGGGGAAGTGTTTGTGTATTACAATGGAAAATGAGATGATTTGGTGAATGGAATGAATGGGTATTTATAGGAAGAGAATGGGTGTGAATGGATGTTTGTTTAAGGTATTTGGTGGATGGGAAAAGGTGTGGATGGTGGGAATTATGGTGGATGGATGGTTTAGTGGATGTAATTTAGGGTTTATTTAGGTGAATGTGGATGCATGGTTTAGTGGATGTAAAGGATAATGGGATGGTGTGGAATTAAAAGCTAAAAAAAATGGGATAATGGGCATTTAAGTGTGAATGGAATGGTGGGATGCACTAATGGAAATTATGGAATGGAATGGTGGGATGCACTAATTAGGAGGAAGAATTAGGGTGAAGGGCTTAATGCATGGATTTGGGCCAATTAGGGTGAAGGGCTTAATGCATGGATTTGGGCCTAAAATGCCCCCCCTTGCATGGCAAGGGAAAGGACTTGGGCTAAAGCCCACGGCAATGGCTCTAAAATGGGCTAAGGTTAGGGTTTAGGTGCGGCATAGGCTTAGGGTCCACAAAGAGTTAGGGTTTAGGTCATCTAAAAGCCCAAAGCCAACAATAGAAACTCACGACAATGGAAACCTCCAAGAATAGAAACTTCCAACTTTAGAAACTTTGGTTACCAATTCCGACTTCCTTGCTCTTCACTTTCATTTCTTCATTTCTTAAGCTCCTTTGACCTTCAACCTCGTTCATTCCTCGTGCTCCATTTGCATACACCACATTCCAGCTCAGTTTTGCTCCAAAAGCTCCCAATTGCATCATCTTGCACACTTTGTCCTTATAATCTGAAAATACACAAAAGTGGCCTTAAACACTAAAACAACTAAGTAAACACAACATAAATGCACGAGAACAAGCTAATTAAGTCGCATGAATATGCTCCTATCAATCCTTATATGTATATTCTCATCTTTACCTAGCACGAGGCATTTTGGGAGTTCACTGGCTTCGGGTTCCATGAGAACTCTGAAGTTAAGCAAGTAGTGCGCGAGAGCACTCCCATGATAGGTGACCCACTAGGAAGTTCTCGTGTGAGTTCTCATAAACAAAACCGTGAGGATGTGTTGGGGGCCCAAAGTGGAGAATATCATGCTATGGTGGTGGAACGGGCCCTAAAAGTGGTCCCCCCTGGGCCGGGATGTGACAATTTGGTATCAGAGCCTAACCCTAATCGCGTGTGTGCCGATGAGGACGTCGGGCCCCTAAGGGGGGTGGATTGTGACATCCCACATCGCCTAAAGGAGTGATCCTTATATGTATATTCTCATTTCTACCTAGCACGAGGCATTTTGGGAGCTCACTAGCTTCGGGTTCCATGGGAACTCCGAAGTTAAGCGAGTGGCGCGCGAGAGCACTCCCATGATGGGTGACCCACAGGGAAGTTTTCGTGTGAGTTCCCAAAAACAAAACCGTGAAGGTGTGCTAGGGGCCCAAAACGGACAATATCGTGCTACAGTAGAGTTGGGCCCGGGAAGTGGTCCCGCCCGGGCCGGTATGTGACATTAAGACACTATTTTTTTTTTTTTTATTAAAAGCACTTTAAAAAAAATTTCTACCAAACACTTAACAACTTTATTTTACAACTGTTTATTCTCATAGCACAGCAGAATCATTTTTTTTTTTTTTTAAATCATAGCAACACCAAACACCAAACTAGCCCTTAATTTACTTATCTATATGTTAGTGTATCTATTTAGAATAAATATATTGTAAAAATAAATTTACCTCCTCATTATAGCTATATACATAAAGAAAATTTTATTTTATTTTTTGAGAAATTTGCACAAATGCCACCTAGACTTTTGTTGGTGTGCGTACTTACCCCTGAACTTTTATTTTTTTTTTATTTACCACCTAGATTTTGCATTAAGTTGCAATGTATCACTTAGTGTTTAAATTTCTATTACTTGATGATGTGGACAAATAAACCTTACATTTTGGCTGACGTGGACCCCAGGTGTGCAATAATGGCAGTAGCTCCTACGCTTGCCCCCTTTAATCTCTCCCGCCAACTTCCCCCCTGGGCATCGCAGGACGGCGGTTGCAACACTCTAATGGGGGAGGTGGGCTGGTTGATGATAGAAAGGTATCATGAGTTTTTTTTAATTTTTATATTAATTTATAATACTTTTAACTAATACATATTTATTTACCAAAGGGCATTGACATTAGCAAAAAAATTGAGCCCTATGTTGTACATGTTAATTAAAATTTCTAAAAGGTAGGTGGTACATTGCAACATAATACAAAGTTTAGGTGGTAAATAATAAAAATTAGAAGTTCAGGTGGTAGATTGGCACACCAACAAAAGTCCAAGCAGTATTTGTGCCAATTCCCCTATTATTTTTTATTTGGTTCATTAGCTATATATATTGCAATAAAAATAATTTACCTATCCCTTGAAAATTAAACAAGATAAATTAATATAGCTAGATATTTATTTTTGTATAAATTAATTTACCTATATATTGTTTGTAAAAATTAATTTACTTATATATTATTTATACAAATTAATTTGTGCTACAATTAATTTGGGACGGAAAAAAATCATACCTACATAAAGTTGTATCAAATATTAATCTCTGGTTAGATTGTCTGGATGTTGTCATACTGTGAATTTAACTGTTTTTATTTTAAGACGTGAGTCAAACTTTTAATCTGATAGTATAAGCATTTGTTTGACAAACGAGCATTACCAATACATTCAAAAAACTAGAATGATCATTTATTGCCTGTAGATAGTTCTTTTTTTTTTCTTGAACTGGTGCCTGTAGATAGCTAGCAGGTTCATCTTGATATTGTATTGTGCTAACAAACAATATTGTTGGTAGTTCAGTGTTGAACTTCTTAATTCACATTTGTTTGCAAAAACTAGTTTAAATTGGTTTTTAGAAATTATGAGTTTGGTGTGGATTCTAGGCACAAAAAAAAAAAAAAAAAAAAAGAAAAAGAAAAAGGGAAGTTTGGTGTGGATGGTTGAGATTAAAGGGTTGAGAGTCATGACTTGGTGTGTGTGGGCAGGTTGAGAGAGTTATGAGTTTTGGTATAGGTGGTTGAGTCTTGGGTTGGGACTTATCAATTTTTGTTTAGGCATTTTTTAATAATTAATTTCAGAAACCATATCCTCTAAATAATTTATTATTTTTATCTTAGGTTAAAAGTCAGCATTTGGAAATTCATGCCACTTGTTGTCCTACGTCCACAAAATTATTATTTTTATTTTGTACAAAATTATTAAATGAAGTGAAATTAAACACAAATGAAATGAAACTATATTCTAAAACGTTTACTTATTTTGTTTATTATTAATTTATTAGATTGCGTGTTCTATTTCACAAGATTTAAATCCAATATCTGTCCATTTCTTCTGTTTATTAGCAATAGCAAATTATTGAAAAAATAGTGTTAAAGTTCATACTCCAGAGAATGCTTATTTCACTTCTATTATATGAGTGGAAAGAATAACCTAACTCTACTTCATATCAAATGACATTTTGATTTCTACCAATTCACTTTTTCATCTTATTGCAATATAATTATTACATCTTTATTATAACACAATGATTTATTCATTACTAGCAGAGAGCACACATTTGTGTGTGAACAATTTCTCTTAATATTACATAATTACTATTTTATCCTTCTTATGTAAATATTGTGTATTAAAAGTAAGGGTAAAATTGGAAAAATAAGTATAAAAAGAGGGGAAAATAGGAATATAATTGTTATTTTGTCAAAATGTACAAAATTACTATTTTACCTTCTTTTTGTCAATAGTATGCATCAAGATTCAAAAGTAAGGGTAAAAAAAGAAAAAAAATGGTAAAAAGTTGACGAGTATGGATACGATATACAAACGACGATCACCTTAAATAATTGCTTCATCCCGTGTTTGTTCGATTTCGTTTAAAGGATGTCGAAAATCTTGTTAGCCAAAATTTTCTCCAGAAAAAAATTTAATAAAATAAAATTTCTTGGTACGCAATAAAAAAAATATCTTCGTTGCTAAGGAATTCAATTAATTTCATCATCCACTTGCGTTCCGTTTTGACCAAGTTTCTTTGAAAGCACAGCCCTCCCCATCCATATTCTATGATTTTTCCGGAAATTTTTTTTAGTTTCTTATATTTTTCCTCCTGCATTTAACACCCTAGCTCCTCAAGTTTTGCTTCAAAACCCACAAAGGGTAATTGCAGTTCTCCCCGGGGATTTCAATGGGACTGCAGCAATCGAAAGATGAGTTGCTCCATCAGCAAGTCAGCTGTGGAAACATCGAAGGGATTAAAGCACTCTGCAGAGACGGTGCAGGCCTGGAGGTAATTAAGGGAGATTAATTTAAGATTTTTGTTTAAATTGTAAGCATAATGTGATTGTTGGTAGTGATAATTTGTTTTGTTTTGTCAATTGGTAGTGATAATTGTAGAATATTTTGGATTTTTGGGGGTTAGATTTGCTGAATTATTGGTTAATTGTGGTGATTTTGGTTGTCAGTGGATTGATAGAGAGGGGAAAACCCCTTTGATTGCGGCCTGTATAAATCCTGGGCTCTATAACCTTGCAAAAACCTTGATTGAACTCGGTGCAAACGTCAACGCCTATCGCCCCGGTACGTTTCCTATCTTAATCATCACGATTTGATAACTTGTCAGTTGGGTTGATCTCATGTTGAAGTTTATGTACTTGGACAGTGAGAAGAAAGAAAGAATAATGAAGATAAAAAATGAAAATTGGTATTTTTGGGTTCATAGATATCGAAGAAATGTACCAATTGGCAGGGTAGAGTTGTCACCAAGGACCAGGAAAGTATTAAAAGAGTGACCTGGCTATAGTTGGTAGCCACACTTGTTGTCTGAAATTTAGGTTTTTGGTCCAACTTCTCTCTACAAGTATTGCCCTTTTATGTGGAGCTTGCGTTGGATCCAAATTTATACTGCAATCGTAATGGAAAAATATCACCATTGATCTAAGTACCACTTTCGTACTGATTTTTTTCCTTTGCAGAAAATGGAACACTACGATTAGATATGCTTCAAGTGTTATTTCTTTCTGATCCCCTCTCTCCTCCCCAGAATTTTGTTGTGTTTTACCATATTTATTTATTAAACTCGTCTTGTAATGTAGTCTTGTTAAAACATGCTATTATAAATGCACGCACCTTGATCTTTGGCTTGCATTAACAATTTCCTTTTTGTTCTTTTCTCAATGCGCTGTAGGTCGTCATGCTGGGACTCCTCTACATCATGCAGCTAAAAAAGGCCTAGAAGATGTTGTTAAATTACTTCTTTCGCATGGAGGTGTGCAACTCTATTATCCATTCATCTGTTTGAAAGTCTTAAAGAATGGAGTATAAAACTTATGATTTTACAATAACAAACACAGTTCTTTTTATGCGTTCTTTATAGCTAATATATAATTTGTTCAAAATTTTCAGCAAATGCTTTAATCATGAATGATGACTGTCAAAGTCCTCTTGACGTTGCTAGGGCGAAAGGGCACACCAATGTTGTCCGCGCAATTGAGGTAATTAGTATGCAATGTCGTTCTGTGCATATTTTTTTACCATCCGGTGTTGCAACTTGTTTTCATCGTCTTCTCTGATAGTTCTTCATTTTTCTCTTTTAGTTTGTCTTCTTAACCCATTTCCCAATGTTTGTAGAGGCATATTTGCTTATTCTCTGGTTGGTTGCGGGAGTTTTATGGTCCTGGATTTCTCGAAGTACTTGCTCCTCAGTTGGTTTCAAGAAAAGTGTGAGTGTTATTTAAAAGTGATGTCATCTGGAAGTATTTCCGTGTAGTTGTTTTGCTTTTGTCTTCAATCATGATCTATGCACCAAGTTGTCAAAGCAATAATATAGATTGATTGGTTTGACCTGTTTTGAAGAAGTTTATATCTCACTTGTTTTAATTATTTATGTATAACTTTAATTAGTGGGATAAGGCTTTGTCGTCGTTGTTGTTCTTGTAACTTTGATCGAGTAATTGTCTGAAATTTTACTTGACATGTGTGCCTACTATTGCATACTTTGCAGTTGGGTTGTTGTTTTGCCATGTAGTTCTCGCAAACCCACCAAGCCTTTCAAGTTGGAGCTTGCCATGTATCCTACCATGCAGGTATTGCTAAATACAGCCTTCTATTCTTAGGTTGATTAGGCTTAATATATGATTTTAAATGATTCTAGATTTAGTTCTTCTACTCATACATTGCATTCAAGTCGCTTTTAATTTAGGCTACATTGAGTGTTTGCTTGCAGATTACATTCGCATGAATTCTTTCCCAAAAAAATAGCACTCTAATAATTCAATAAACAAAATACAATGCCTGCGTGAGTTAAATATGATTCCCATAGCTTTGCATTATATAGTTTGCTAACTTGCCATCAATAATGTTTCCTTTTCTTTTATAGTGCACATTCTTGAACTGCCCATTCTTTTTTGTCATGTAAATGATAAAAAGCATCCCCACTTAGTTGGATACGGCGTTGTTGTTGTTTGTTGTTGTTGTGGATGATAAAAAGCATCAATTTAATTTCCAAGCTCAGGCCTTTTTTAGGAATGGAGATATATTAGATTATAGTGCTACCACCTCTTTATTGTCTTCTTACTCATTTAATATTTTATGCATTTGGAACACTCTGACCAAATTACAAACTGAAATAAATAAATAACCTCCATTAATCTTTGCTTGTGTCAAAACTCAACAAATAACGATGTTATTTCCCATGGGAGTTGGTGGGTGGGTAGCCTTAACAAACCTTTTTGATATGGATCTCCTTTACCCTTCTTTGCCTATTGTAGAATTCTTCCTTCCATCAAATAGCTCAATTGGAAATTGTGAGCCAATGTTTCTTTATTTGCGTAAACTTGAACACAATATTAAATTTGAACCCTAGTCTACCAGTTGGGTATAGCACTCCTAGTCAGGAAAAATAGTGACTGAAATACTAAATAAAATAATAAGGTCAATATGTTAAGTACACCCAGGTACTGAACTACACTTTCAGAGAAAACAAACTAGTACAGGTGGTTTCTTCTCATTAGTTAATCCCTAACTCAAAACCTGTGTCCACCCGAGTACCCCCTAGTATACTAGGTAACTCAAGTTCCAGTGAAGTACAGTCCTTTTCAACTCTTACTGCTCAGTTCTCTACTGTGATTCTTGGTTTTGAGAAGCTTTCAAGGGCTCGTATGGTAGAGAACTTCTTGTACCCTCTCAAAGTAGAGATTCAGAGGAGTTCCCCCTGGAGACACCAAGACTCTTTGTTCTCTGTCAAGTTCAACCTCTTTTGGAATTTCCCATGTGATTTACCTGAGGGTCCTGATACTGCTGTTGCTTTCCTTTGGTGTGTCATGTGCTCACAACCCTGGGCTATCTAGTGCTACCATCTTTGGTTCTTTCCTGAGAATTTGTCAGGGAGGGCTTAATGTCCGGTGTTCATTTTACATGTAGCCAATGCTATTATGTCCCTATTCAAATACTATGGGTCTAGAAGTTGTCATTGAAAGCCTTGTGTTTGCAACATAGCATAGCCGTAGTACCTTTATATTTAATTTGTACTGTGCAGAATACAAAAGAGTTGAATCTTGTTATGTGGTGATTTGTAGCTTAATTTTTAAATTTTTTATATTATTGTTAGTCTGCTTGTCTAAGTACATGCTAGATTGGTTTACATTGTTTGCTCATTTCCTATTTTCCAAACACTTTGATAGAATTAGTTGTCCAACATCATGTATGTCTACCTTTATCTACTCCAGATTGATATATCTAGGATGCACATTTGTTTTATGTTATGCATATTTTAGGTTTGGCTAATATTGCTAGTGTCCATACATTAAACTCTTTCTGATAAGCAGGATGCCAAGCCACGGACAGTTATTGCATTGTGGAAAGTCAATCTGGAAGAACCAAAGTTACACCTGTCTGATCCTTCAGTTGTGATTCACGATAACGCCGCAAGTAATACCTTTATTCCAAAACAATTATGTCTGAGTAATTTCAAACTATATTTCTTTAGGCTATAAATCTGGGGTTGATGTCACATTGACTTCGTATCCCCTTTTTAATTGAATTCTATGTCACATTGACTTCGTATCCCCTTTTTAATTGAATTCTATGTCCATGCATAGTCCCAAGAGGCAGGAGGCGGAGAAGAAGCATGTACATCGCCCAAGAGGCTAGTAGTAGGCATCAAAAACTTAGGCGTAAGTATGATATTTGTTAATTACTTCCAATCAATATAAATCATAGAAGTGAATGAGAAGCACTTTAGCAGAAGATTTTGGATATCTTCCACATCGAGTGCTGCAGTAATGTACTGATGCCATCCTCCGGCCTCCAATCTATATTAGGCTTGCCGTCTAGCTAGGAAGAAAATGAAGTTTAATTGTTGTGTGCGCGCGTGAGTTAGGTTTCTGTTGTTAATATCCCATTCAAACTCTGCATTCCTTCTTTGCAGAAACACGTGTCAAACTTGCAGCTGCAGATGAAAATGACAAGCAACAACTTCAGTTGTTTTGCAATGCATGCAAAGGAATTCCACAGGTAAATTTCATCTTATCCTTCTCTGCCGTATACATGCTGTTTTTAACTCCCAGCCTCTCTCTGTAAGCAAGCAATTAATCTTTGGCAAGATGCTTGGGTGGCTATCATATGTTACATTTGTGGAATTTTTCAGGCGTGTCCTGCGTTTTTGGGTAACAACCAACCCCCAGTTGCTCCAGCAACGGCGCCACCAGCTGCTCCAGCAACGGCACCACCAGCGGCAGAAGATTTAGAGTTGGCCATGGCTATTAGTGCTTCCATTCAGTCTGCTATGCAGGAGAGAGCATCCTTTCCTGATCCTCAGCCAACCTATGAAGGAAGTGCATCCAGTAGTTATAATGGTTGGGCCGGAGCCTCTCCGAGTAATGTACAGTTACAATGGTTGGGGTGTACCAACTGCCGCTGCTACTCCAAAAGTAAGTAGCAGCAAGTGGTCAGGGACTGAGAGTAGCAAAGTTGGAGAGTCATCTCAGCAGGTGGAAATCCAGGATACCTCTTCTGTCCAAACAGCTCCTACCTCAGATATAATCCTATCAGCCCCACCAGTTGCAGATGATAGTCTAGATGCAGCTCGTATTCACTATCCTTCAATTGATTTCAGTCCTATCGATATCCCATCCCCAAGCCTTGAAAGCAAACGTGCTAAAGTTGAAGAGAAGAAAGGTGAAAGCGGTTCATGTGTGATTTGTTTGGATGCTCCAGTTGAAGGAGCTTGCATCCCTTGTGGACATATGGCTGGATGCATGTCCTGTTTGAAGGAGATTAAAGGCAAGAAATGGGGATGCCCCGTCTGTCGAGCCAAGATAGACCAGGTTATAAGGCTGTATGCTGTATGATCAGTTATCCATAATATATATAAGTTCAGCATTGTTACTGCAAACACCTTGAAAGATATGTTTTTGTATCATAGTATGTACTGGATGAAGTTGTGTGTGACTTAAGGTTTCTGTACATGTTACCACATAGTATTTACGTTTCACTATGTTTCTTAAATATCAGCGAGACGGCAACCTCTGTTAATTTTGATTTTCCATGATTTTTTTGTAAGTTGTATATGTGAATAAACAAATTTCCCAATTAACTTTGGGCTGGCTGTTCAAGTTTTATTTTCATCTCTACTTTTTTTGGTCAAACGATAGATTTTGTTAGATTAGCTACCAACGGGATTCAAACTCACGCCGTCATGCAAGGGCTCAACTCGTTTCCACCACTATGGTAAAATGTCACTTGCTATTTTCGTCTCTACTTGGATATTGTGGAATTTTACTCTTAAAGTTACAGTTTGCAAACCATAGGTCACTTGCTATTTTCATCTCTACTTGGGCATCTGTGGGATTTTACTCTTAAAGTTACAGTTTGCAAATCATTTTAACGTACTTTGTAATTTGGGAGAAGTAACTCATTTTACTTCTCAAGCTTTCTATTAGGGGTTGCAACTTAGGCGGGTTGGAAGGTCAACCTACCACTAACCCATCCTTTACAATTGGGGTCATTGGATTGGATGTTCCGGTATTAGTATTCGGAAAGCAGAAGACAAAAACACAGAGAGAAGCAAAAGTTTGATGATATGAAATTCGGAAACGAAGAAATGGGGAACCAGTTTGAAACGAAGAAATGTGCTGAGCCAACTTGCCATGACTCCAAGCACTAAATAAAATTTAGGGAGTTTTAACGAAAAGCTCACAGTACTAGTTCACTTTAACGAAAAACCATATTTTACACTAAAAAATCAATTCTGGTACTATTCACTTTACCCTTTATTTTGTCCTTATCATTAAAACTCAAAGTTTTCAAGCCATTTTCATTAGTTTTCCTTAAATTTAAGGTACCATGTTGTCTCCATTGTTAATTTATATTGAATATTTGGATTGTCAGCCACAGTGTATTGTTGGAATGCTGATAGCAATGTTTCCTTGATTGCCACTCTTCGTTTAGGGTTCCAATATTTTAAGAATGGCCAAAAAGATTAGTGTGATACAGAAACTTTACGCGAATTTCAAGTGGATGAGATTAGTCGAGTGGTCTCCGTTGGATATAGGATTGAGTCCGTAAGGTAAGGAAGGCAGATTTCACCGATTATTCTTACTTGACGTTGTAGACAAGTATTTTCAAAACCTTGTACCCCTATGGAAAGTAACTTTCATAGCACGAATATATACCATCACTATGATGTTTCGTACTAATGATACAATATTTGAGAGAAAAATTTATAATTAATGTGGGACACCATGGTAATGGTATACCCTTGCTATAGAAGTCTTTATCCTAGTTATGAGGCACACATGCATAAAAGCATCTTAAGGCTCGTTTGGTGGGTCGGATGAGTTGGACTTGATATTTAGGATAAGATAGGATTGGGTTGGAGTGGTTAGGATGAGACTATTATCAAGCGTTTGGTGTAGACACTACTAGGAATAACTTCTTGGATGACGAAGGGGAAAGTGTTACGCAAAGACAAAAATCGTTGCCGGAAATATTAGGGTGGTGAGGAGAGCGTTGCGCAAATTCTATCGCACAAAGCTCTTGACGTCAACCATTGTGCGACAGAGGGATATTGTTCATTGCGCAAAATGAAGATTGCACGATGGAATTGGTGGTCGTTGCGTGTACCGAGCGACGAAACAAGGGTTCGACCCCAAACTCTTGCACAATGGACATTCGGGTTTGATCCACAAACTCTTGCGCGATGGACATACATGTTCGACCCACAAACTCTTGTGCGGCAAATATAAGGGTCGTCCCAGTAAGATCTTAAAATTAGTTTTTTAAATAATTTATTATTTATTTTTAAATTAGGTTTTTAAATAATATAGTATTTAATTTTTTTTTTCGTTTATTTTTAAATTAGTTTTTTAAATGAATTTAGTGAAATTAAAAATAGAAAATGTAAAGAAGGATATTGAATTAATAAATTATTGTAAATGTACATACAATGGAAAAAAGTATTTTTAAATTTGAAAACAATTTAAAACAAAACTAAAAAATGTAGTCATCGATGTCACAATCGCCAACTAGTGGTGTTGTTGCTGTGTCGGGGGGTTGGGAGGTCGTAAGCTGCTGTGGTGGGGGGCTGGGAGGTCGTTTCTGGAGGTGGTTCAATGTTGAGGAAGTGAATGCCAGAGATTTGAAGTGGGCGATGTATTTGGTTCATCAAATTGTTTTGTGCCGCAATCTGAAACTGCCGGGCAGCAATCTGCTCCTTCAAGCCCGCCACTTCAGATGTTAGCATTTGGACCTCTTCAGTTCTCTGCTTGGAGGATGAGGCAGACGAGTCATGAAGGAGGGCTTTCCTAGGCCCCCGGTGAACATTCCCATGCAGTCTCAGGGGGAAACACCTCATCGATTGGGGACTAATCAAGTGTGTCTGTCATGATCTGAAACTCAGCATCCTCAGGGGGAAACACCTCCTCGATCGGGGTCTCTAAGGGAAGCCGGGAAGCCATCTCCTCTAGAACGGTCTGGCCTTTCTCCACCATAGTGGACTAGAAAAATGAAAAAAATAAATTAATTTGAATATACATGTAATTAATATTAATACTAATTGAATGTTAAAAAATTGAAATAACTTACATGAAGCTGCTCCGTCAGCTCATCCCCTGGCCGAACGTACACCTCCTTGAACATGTCAATTTCAGGAAACTTTGACCCCCTGAAAAAATTTATAAAGTGTTAACATAGATTACCAAATGTGTAATAAAGAGTAAAAAGATTGAAAACTTAAAATAAATATACAGTTATCTTACGTTGCTCCTCCAACCTATAAGAGAAGCGTCGTGAGCCGGATCGGTGAAGAAGCTTCTTCTTCAACCGATTGATCGAGTTTGCCTTCACTTTTTTTTGTTGAATTAAAAAAAAACATATTAGTTTAGATATTTATAACAAATGAATGAAAAAATGAAAATTTTATTTAAAATTGTAAATTTTTTTATTAATATATTATTGAAATATATATTATATGTACCAAGTATTTCTCATCTTGAAAATGGCCGTAGAGCCACTCCCATTCATCTCGACGGTCCACCAACTCTATAGGGCACCCAACTTCTAGAGCGACCTCCGGACTGTCATATAGCTCATAATGCTTGTAGAGGTTGCTCTTCCATTGAGTGAACCTACTAGAGCAAAGGTCGTTGATATATTGCAGTTGATTGGCATCGAGGTTGGAGAGCTCATAGTGACGCTGCAAAACTCAACAAATAAATAGTAGTTAAAATTTATAATCTTTGTATACTTTAATAAAAATTTAGTATTTAAGGTTGAAATTACTTACCGATAATTCATGAAAAATGGCGTCCTTGAATTCTTGTGGGACACGTGAAGGGGCAATGGTTGCTGATAACCTACCCGACGTTAGTGGCCAACGCACTGTGCCGCTCTGTTGTTGCAGCCGCATGATGTCGGTGATCTTCTTGGTCGTGGTGCGAGTGGTCTGTATCGTCTTAAGAAGTTTGCAAGGGCCTTTTTGACCAACCAAATAAACAAAGTAAACATTAGACGAATTCTAGTTTGTATTGAAATTTGGCAGAACTCTCCCTAAAACTATAACATTTCCTAAAACCTGCAGACAATATAACAACAAAAAACAACACATCCACCCAACAGTTCAAACAGTTTATACCATTTGGGGACGTTAAAACAAAATTTACATCTTGTTTATATGACTTCAATTTACTCAGTGCTACTTAATAATAATTAATATAGGTCAAAAGCACAATTCAAATTAACTAGCTAGCATGCATGTTATTCTCTGCAAAAAAGGATCATCTCATTGTTGACAAAGAAAGACGTAAAACAGGTTGATTGCTATTTAGCTTAGCATATTCAAAAGAATATAAGAATCTTTTGTAGCACATATCAAATTGTTCAATCCAATAAAATCCACACCAATTTTGCTCTATAAAATTAGTTGGAAAAATGGTTATATGTGTGTGCGCACGCGTGCATGGGACTAACAGTTGAAAATAATACAAATACTCTAGTTGCAAGATAGCTTAAGACTGGAAAACATTTGTATCCATTAATGGAGACTATTATGAATTATTGTTTGTGGTCAATTTGCAAGCCAAAACTTGAGAAAATATTACAAACCACATGTGCCACTCGTATATTTGTAAGGAACATATCATTATGGCTATGAATAAAGATGGAACCATAAGCAAGCTTATCAATTAACAGAACAAGCTTACCTGTATAGGACCCTTCTCCATGGATAGAGGAGGCCTCACCAGATGGCTAAGCCTCCTCAGAACTCCGGGGTTGTCGATGAGTCCGTCGAGCGCTTAGGATAGGATGCGTCACCTAAGAAGTTGATGACGCAGGAGCAGTAGACACTATTGGCCCCAAAGGCGTGATTGAAGGGACACCCGTCATGCCCATATCAGGTGTGGAGGTGGCAGCAACATTACCTTCTTAAGAACGTGTCTGACTACCCTTACTAGTTGTCCCCCGGTTTGATATTAAGTTCAACATCTACAAAAACAATCATAAATCTGTTTAGTTGGTCATCTTATTATATGCATTTCATTTCACATATATAAGGTGAACAAAAAATGAGATAGGAATAAAATTGAGTATTGCAAGGAACATGTTTTTTCATAAAAACAAACAAACAAATTGACCGATCTACAATAATCTTGAAATGCATGCCATTACAAAGTTAAAACCAACATATTATCAAATCAATAATCTTCAAACACTTTTGGGCATACAACATTTTTATGCACCGAAGAAGATCACTTATATATAGATGCGATGAAGAACTCAGAGAAAGAAAAAAAATGGAAGAATCTTGCAATCCTTCTAAAAAATCTCAGAGTTGGTTACAAAGAATATTTGAACAACTATTTATACTAGATACACAGCTTAATGACTAAGCAATCCTTATAACTACCAACTCTCTAGATTATGACAAATGTAAGACATTGACCAATGACCCATGTCATTATCTAAAACCATCCATATCACTCAATACCTTGGTGCGAATTTGAATAAAAAAAAATGGAAAGAGTATGAGGACATGAACTTATATATCATTTATTTGATTAAGAGGCAAAGAATGAAATTATGAAATTAAGTACTGAACCCCCAACCATGAGCAAATTACATTTGTGAGGAGGAAGATGCTATTTATGTTACATCCCACATTGCCTAGGGAACAGATCCTGTAAGCCTTATATGTATATTCTCATCTGTACCTAGCACGAGACCTTTTGGGAGCTCACTGGCTTTGGGTTCCGTAGGAACTCCGAAGTTAAGCGAGTTCGTACGAAAGCAATCCCATGATGGGTGACCCACTGAAAGTTCTCGTGTGAGTTCCCAGAAACAAAACTGTAAGGGCGTGGTTGGGGCTCAAAGCTGACAATATTGTGCTACGGTGGAGTTGAGCCCGGGATGTGGTGAGGGCCCGGGTCAGGATGTAACAATTTAGTATTAGAGCTAATCCTTGGCCGGATGTGTGCCGATAGGGACGTCGGGCCCCTAAGGGGGGTGGATTGTTACATCCCACATCATCTAGGAGAGTGGATCCTGTAAGCCTTATATGTATATTCTCATTTTTACCTAGCACAAGGCATTTCAGAAGCTCACTGGCTTCGAGTTCCGTATGAACTCCGAAGTTAAGCGTGTTCGCGCGAGAGCAATCCTATGATGGGTGACCCACTGGGAAGTTCTCGTGTGAATTCCTTAAAACAAAACTGTGAGGGCGTGGTCGGGGCCCAAAGCGGACAATATCGTGTTACGGTGGAGTCGAGCCTGGGATGTGGTGGGGGCCTGCGCCGGGATGTGACAATTTAGCCCATCAGATAATAACCATTTGAGATTCTAAATTTAAATCGCTGCAATTGACAATCGTACGATTAAAAAGTTGGATTATATACCTCATGTATATATAGCCAATATGAAATTTAAAGGCATCAGAGAATCTGAATAACCAACAAAATGCCATTATCATAGTCATGATTGATCCCTAAGAACATCTGATATGGATTTTAGGTAGCTGATCACAAGGCATATCTTATTAACTTCTTTACGTATATACATGTTATGCTAACAAGATCCCAAGTTAGGTAAATATGTATTGGAGCACTAAATATATTAATGGTTATCTACATGTACAACTATGGATTTGAAAGAAAACTATGAGAAGAAACTAGTTTTTGAAAGATAACTATGAGAAGAAACTAACAAAAAGTCTATGTGATGAGGTTTCTTTTCAGTGCAGGAGTGTGCTAGGAACTTGAAGACTTATTTGAATGCTTCTTCCCATGTTGTGTATCTGAGAGCACTACTTGGACATATACAGTGTCTTCTTTATTCTTAAAGTTTCCTATTTATACTCCAACAAACCATCAAAAAGAAACGTCGAAAAAGCACAATTTCACAATTTCACAAGGTCATCAATATCTTGTTCTATTAACTCAAGGAGGCAACATCATATGTTAAATAAATCTCAGGATTAGAACTTGACATGAACATATATAAAAGTTGTTAAAAACAATGTGATGAATAAATTATGAACAATTAGCTCTAGAAGGATAACATATAGCAATGGGAAAAGTAAGCATACATGCAATATCCTTCAGTACCAGAAAAGTTGCTCAGTTGCTTGGTAAACTGTTTAACTCCTTTATTAGAGAAGTGGTCTCCAATGCCTGTCATGATGAATGAAGCATTAGAATGCAGCAAGAGCGTAAGAATGCAATAGTAAATAATGGTAAGAGAAGAAATGAATTCTTAGTTTCAATGATCTTCAAAGTTAATAAAATCCAGGAAAGAACCACTCAAATATATGACAGGAGACTAAACGAAGAACTAAAATGGATGATGTTCATAATCCAACCAAAAACAATTGACAACTAATATTAGATTGGCCAAATTCAAAGGAAACTAGGCGACGCTATAAATGTCAAACTTCTTTTCAAACATACAACACATGAAAAGTTGAAAATCATCTACGAAAGTGCTGCAGCGCATTCATTATGAAACTTTCATTCCCGGAATCTCGACTTGAATGCATTGTCGGTAGCCTTCAATAGATTTGGTTGTCAATGTCTCAATTGGGATGTCATGCAAAAATTAATAAATTAAAATCTCACTATTATATTATATTTAACAAACATAATTATTATTTAACTAATGAAATTAACACATACAGCTAACTCATCAATCATGTGCATCTTCAGCTCATCAGGGATGACTCTCCAATGCTCCCAATCCGCAGCACATTTGATACGCACTAATCCTCCTACATCAAACCAAAAGCTGGCGCACTTATCTGACTTCAAAACCCCTATTATTTCGTTAGTAGTGATTTGGTAACGACTCCTATCATAAGTGTGTCGGGCCCGTACCGCAACTCTTTTCTTCTTGTCTATCAACAAAATATATTTTCATAATACTGAAGCTCAATAAAAAATTTATACAAAATGCAAAATTTTCAGCGCAAACCTTTTCCAGAACCTTCGCCATTCGGTGTCTTTGACAAACGCGCACCACTGTCAGCCATCATACCAACACTCAAAGAACAAACTGATTATAATCGTCAGAATTGTAAAGCATTTCCAAAACAAAGTGTGAAGAATAAGGAGAGCAGAAGCGCATATTTATAGGAAGGTTAGAGACTTTGTGCGACGAAGAGTTTGTCGCGCAAACATCTACCGTAAATACAGTATTTATTTGTCTGATTCAGATGCACCAAATACGCTGACCTCACCACAACAAATTGCTCCTTTAGTGAGAAATGTTTCAGTGAGAAACAAATTGTCCTCGTTGTAGAGTACATTTCAGTGAGGAAAATTTTGAGTTCTCGCAAGAATTGAGTTGTACATATTTTTGTTTCTGCGAGGAAATATTTTTGTTGTACATATTGCTAGTGAGAAAAATTTATTATCTTGTTGTAAGTTAAGCAGAAATTATTTTTCCTTTCCTACTATAGCACTCCCGCTATAATTTTCCAGAATTTTTCAAGTAAGGCGCCCTTTTATTCAGGAGTGCTATAATTTTCCAGAATTTTCAAGTAAGGTGCCCTTTTATTCACCTTTTCCCGCTGACAACCCAAAACCATTTCCAAGTGTTTGAAAAAAAAAAAAAAAAAAAAAAAAAGGAGAAAACATGAAATCCCGGATAACATCATTTAGTCTCTCTGATTCAGACACTCTCTGTAGAACGAGAAAGAATTGTGGGCGTTGCACTCTTGAGTGTTTTGAATCACTCTCCAAACCCAATCTTGCTGGTCGACGACGATAGTGGTAACTGGTAAGCTCTGGCCCTCTTCTCTTCTCCAATCCCCCTTTTCTTCGTTCTTGTTTCTGAACCCTAACTTTGATCCCCTTTTCTCCTTTCTTTTGTAGCTTTGCACTCCAATTCATGTTTTCTTATTGGGTTCACTTTGTTTCTCTCTTTCTATTTCCCTTTATGTGGTAATTTTGTTCATAAATAGACCCGATTAAAACTGAATTTAATGTAATTTTTGAGATTTTATGCACGAATGGTTGTAGGTGAAATTTTCTTGGGATTTTAACCTACAACACGAATTGCCCAATTGTTTAAAATAACAAATTGTTGTCTCTTTCCATTTCACCTACATTACGAATTGCCCATTTATTTAATTAAGCTTTTTCTATGGGATTTCATCTTTATGTTGTAACTTTTGTCCTTGCTAATGTTTTAATTGATATGATTCTAACTAATATTTTCATTTGTTATTTAGGGTATAATCGTGCATTCTTGGAAAAAGGTTTTGGTAAGTTCTCTACAACTTTGTTTTAATGAATGGAAAATTTCATTTGTCTATCTATTTAATTCATGTTTGGGTGATCAGGGTTTGCATTTGTTTACTAGGTATGTCATTTATCCCACTGAAATTCCTTTTCACTCCAAACACTCTAAATCTTATGCTCAATAGTTTTAATTTTCCTAATGAAAACTCCATATTTGATATGTAGTACAATTGGAGGGTTTAAAGTCTTTTTATGGTGTTCACAACTAGAGGTCACTCTCTCTGCTCATTCTTTTTATGGTTATTTAACCTTATGTTTGTTTTTTATTACAGTGATTAGTCATTCAAATACATGACCACATGTCACTCTCTGCTCATTGTCTCTCTTTCTCTCTGTCTCCCAACCATTTCTACCATGACCTCTTGTAAGTTTCAATTCAAAACAGCTGATTTTGATCAACTAAGGGTTGTGTTGTTAACTTATATTTTTTCAATTAGCAGTAAGAGAACTGTAATTCTAGTTGGAAATCATTGAGTATACCATCTGCTTTATCTCCTCTTAGGTAAGTTGTTTGACTTCTAATTTTATTGTTTTAACCTCTCATGTTGTCCATGTTGGGAATTATATGTGGATTTTGATTTATAAGATATAGATAACAGTTTTTAGCAGTGGATCGAAGTTGGATGTTCCTTAGATATAGATTTTGTGATGCATCCACTGCTAGTTTAAACTCGTTTATATTGGTTGTAAACAAACATTTGAATGAGAATCTTCATACAAGACACGTTATCCATGTAGAGACTGCCTAAATGGGAATCTTCATTCTTTGCATGTTATTCGTTCCCATTTAAGAAAGTGAATCAAGTGACCTAATAGAGAATGATAGTGATAGTGAGAATCATGATGATCACAAGACGTTTGAGATGGTACATAGTTTTCAAAGGGCAGTAGATATGGAAACTAATGTGATGTACTTGCATGTTTTGATTTTTGCATTTTCATATAGTTATGGCAAAATGGAGAAGCTACTAATGTGATGCATAGTTTAACTTTGTTCATTTTTCTTCTCGAAGAATATCACTATGGCAAGAAAGAGGAAGCAAGTCCATTGTGACTTTTCAAGTGAGGCATCAATAGACAATGTACAAATTAAGGTTGATGCTGTTATAACTTCAAACAGTAGGGTTGATGCTGTTATAACATCAAGCAGTACGTAGGGGAGTGCTAATGGTATGCCTTTTTATAAATCTCAAAAGGTGTTATGTTTTATAGCATGAAAATGTTGCCCTTTTCTTTTAGGCTGTTATTGGTGTTTTCAATTGGTTCTTCTTACATTGGTCCTCGTCCTTCTTGTTCCTCTTGTTTTGTACTTTCTTTGTACATGTAAAAGGTTCTTGTATCTTATGTAAAATAAAATTTGCATTGATGATATTTTAGTTGAACAAAAGAAAAAAAAAAAACAATCAAAGACCTGTGTAAAGAATTCTGATAAACTGCAAGAGCAGCTTGGTGGTAAGAAAATACCAATTACTTTGACAAAACTAAAAGGGAAGCCCACAGGCCTGAATTCCTCATTTCTTCTGAATGATATTGGTTTTGTGGTTCAGACCTATGCACCACTAAATGTGAAGCAATGGAGGAATGTAGAAAAGAAGGAAGTCGATAAGATGATTGAAAGAACAACGGTGAGTAATATTGTTTTTTTCCACATTACTTTTACACATTGAGTATATAAAAATCTTCTTAAATTAGATTTACCAAGGACTTGATTCCATATAAAGTAAGTACGATATTGATATGTCACTCCCTCATGTTGGTACATATATTAAGAATGTATTACAAAGGCGGTTTGTTGATTTTCGACCCAAGCTGAAGACGCATTTTGATTCCTATCCAACTCTGGAGGAGGCACAACAAAACAAACATGAGGACGTAAACAGTTAGGAGGAATGGAAGTTTCTTTGTGATCGTTATGCGAGTGTTCAATTCAAGGTACACATGTATATTAATGAACTGAATTGTTGTTGTCATGTGTGTTGTTTATTTTCTTCATGTCACAACGTTTAATTTTGCTATGCAGGAAGATAAGAATGCTATCAATAGGTCTCATTTGACTTACAATCATAATGCGGGGTTAAAATCCTTTAGGGCCCATGAATATGAGATTGTAAGATGTGTTTTTCATAATTTTAGTCTAGATTCTAGGTGGATAAAGGAGATTAACTTTAGTTTGTGATCCATGTATTAGGAAGCCAAAATGGAGAGTAACCAAGTGCAATTGATTGCTTTGAGGCTGTGCGGACAAACAAAAAAAATGGTTGGGATGAAGGAGCTAAACTGAAGTGGGTAAGTTGGTTGTGTATTTTCTGAATCCTTGACAAGATATGTTACGTGAAGAAATATTCAAGCGCAATTATTTTTACTTATATGTGATCATATTTTTTACTTTTAATGAATCTTTTATGCCCAAAAACAGATTTTTTTGTCTATGATATATATCAAGAGCACACACATATCATCCAAATTTACTTAGTATATTTTGTTGAATGAAACACAGTATTTGTAGTCCAAATTCATTGGCTCCCTGTAATTCTAGGAGATACATGTAGATTGTGTATTCACTTAGTTAACGTGCTGTATTTTCATTTGTAGGAAGAGATGATAGGTACGAAAAATGACACAACTCTTCCAGATGGTAATGTGACATTGACAAATGATGAAATTGTTTTAGAGGTCCTTGGTCATAAGTTTGGGTACTTCAAGGGTCCTTCAAAGTTTCTTTCTTCTGAAGACTCTGTGTTGCGCAAACATTTAGAAGAAAGAGTTGAGACTCAACAACAAGAGCTTGTAACAACAAAACAAGAGCTTGTTGAAACAAAAGAAGAGCTTGATGAAGCAAAACAATAAATCCAAGAATTGAAGGATAATCAAAAGAAATTTGAGGAACCCTTACACAAAATAATGGAAGGCCAACAACCACCTCCATAGGTAGTCCTTTGGTTGTGCTGGAATATGTGAACTTTCATAGTTGCTACCCATTAATCTTCACCAATTTTGTAGACTATGAATTATCATTGTAAGCTATTTCGTGTTTTGGACTACTATAATTAAGTTCTAGTACTTTTCATCATTCATTCTTGGCACTAAATTCCAGTTACAGGGAGAAACCAAATTCTCACAATAGGATACTTATGAGAATGATTATTTTCAACTTACAGCGTGGAATTTTACCTTCATCAAAATTCTCACTAAAGGCTTTGCTATAGCGAGAAAACAAATGTCTTGTTACTTTTCAACAATGAAATTCAGTCTCACAATATATGATCTATAGTGAGAGATAATATGTTCATTGCTGTAAAACTTACTTACAAATTCCTTGCCAAAAATTCTAGAGTGAGAAATTTGATTATTTTTGCGAGGAATTTTGTCCTCGTGCAAGTTATTGAATGTCAATAATTAGGTTGTCAAAAGGTTTTGGCAACCACATTCCTAACCTTTTAGTGAGAAATTATCCCCGCTTTAACTCCATCGCGAGAATAAGTTCCACTATCGCTGTATCATTTTGATGAGGAAAAACTTGCTCGCTATGCACATTCCCCAATGGACCTACTATGAGGAATGAGTGAGGAAATAATTTCCTCGCTAAAAACCTATAGCAACTAAATGACAACTGTTAGCAAGGAAAAAATTTCTCGCTAAACAACTATTTTGTTGTAGTGCCTAAAACTGAACGCCTTTCGCGTGACGAAGAGTTTGTCGGACAAGGTTTTGCACAGGGACGTCCTTTGTCGCACCAACGTTGTAGCGACGAAACTAATCCATTGTAATTATGAAGTTTACGTAAACATAGATATCTATGTTTACGTAAACTTCATAATTACAAATAAATTTTCAGTTATAATATGTATTTTAAAAATATTTACTACCTTAAATAAATTGATATTATATTCCATTCAATTAATACCTTAAATAAATTGATATGATATTCCAATCAATTAATACCTTAAATAAATTGATATTATATTTCATTCAATTAATACCGTAAATAAATTAATATTATATTCCGTTCAATTATTTAAATAACCAAACACCTAATTAAGTCCAAATACATAACTTAGAAAAAAAAAACCTTAAATTTAAATATTGTCATGCAAAACATAAATTTAAAACTACTATTTCAATGGTCTTGGTCCATTCCGCAAGACTTCATAACACTATCGATTGTAAACTCCCTCCAACGCATCCTCCATCAACTTAATCAAATGTTCGTTCGTATCATCATCAAGAGTATACTTACATTGTTACACATATATGCAAATAATTAATTTTAACATATAACAAAAAATTTCACAAAATTAATTATTGATCCATGAGCAGCATACTTACTAATAATTCATCCATCGCCTTTTTCACATTCTTGGGCACATTTTTCCAAGAACGGTACTCAGCAGTAGGACAATTATTCCCCATGGCTACAACAATCGCATGCGAGAACTGAAAAAGCTGTTGTGGATCATTCGGGTTAATGGCGGGCAAGCTCTGATCCTTGTTTTTATCCTCCATCCTAGCACGAACAGAATTGTGAAGAATAAGAAGAGCATAAGTGAATATTTATAGGAAAGTTAGGGCCTTTGTGCGACGAAGTCTTTGTTGTGCAAAGACCCGTACTAAATCCAGTCCAGATTCCTCTGTTTCACACGCACTGAATTGTCTAATTCAAAACTGACAACTTCATCGCGCAAGTGTTCATCTGATTCCCATGCGTTGAACACTGCCCCAAAAACTGAAGGATCTTTGAGTGACGAAGTCTTTGTCGTGCAAAGTTTTCCTGGGAAAATATTCGTCGCACCAAAAAAAAAATCCCCCATGGTTTTCTTACTAAGTTTGAGCGACGAACACCTTTTTTTCATTGTGCAAACTCTCTTGCGCGACCAAGGTCTTTGTCGTGCAAATTTCACCTAGCCTTGTGAACGGAAGCTCTCTTGTGGTTGCACAAAATACCCTTGCGCAATGGATTTTTCTTTGTCGCACCAATAGTTTTTCCTACTAGTGAGACAAGCAACTTGGGCTGGTTATGGATTAACTTACTTGTAAAATAGGAAAATCCAAATTACACCATTCAAGAACACTGTCCGTAGTTCTTTCAAGAACGAAAAAAACCTCAGAATCCGATTAAAGCCAAAACGATCTCCACTAGGGTTGGGATCGATTTCAACCGGTTTGGTGTTTTGCTGAAATTGAAAACCGAAACAAAAGTATTGTTCGGTTAGTTTGATTTTTTCTCGAGTTTTGTTCGCTTTGGTTTAGTTTCAGTTGGGTTTTTTTTTGTTTTTTTTTTTTTTCAGTTTGGTTTGGAGTTCGGTTATGTTTTTATTTTTCATATGATGCCTAACGTCACACAACATTGCAGCTTAGTAAACAAGAGGAACTTAAAAGGCTTTACTACACAATGAACTTAAGATGGCTTATAATAAGGATAGTGCTATTCACACTTACCTACACACACTCTTGTTAACTTTTTACCATTGATCTTCTTTAATTCATTGAATCGATGACAAAAAATTGAGAGGAATATGTGAGAAGTAAAGATACGGGTGTGGATAGCACTAGCCTACAATAATTCACATTGTTTCACCATGCTTAAAATCATGTAAGAAGGAATGCCTCATTACATGTAAATATGAATATGGCTCTTTACATGTAAAGAGCCAAGTATCAACCTTTAATCCAGGGTACAGAATGTGCCAGCTGAATAATTAGATATTAAACTTCTTATTAAGTGAGTCAAACCTTAAACGGTTAAAACCTCCAACTTGTAGAAAGAATATCCCTAAACTATAGTGATACTGACGTATAAACATATTTGCTAACCGCATTGCTAGTAGAGAATATTCCTAAACTATAGTGATACTGACGTATAAACATATTTGCTAACCTCCAACTTGTAGGAAGAATACCCCTAAACTATAGTTTAGGGATATTCTTCCTAAAGTGAATTTTGTCCCTAAGCAGTAAGGACATTAATTTAATATCATGTTCAATGTTTCTTATAATGAGATAGGATCCTCTTTGAATCCTCTTTGTGAGGATTCTAGAGATAAAAAATGCCAATAATTGACATTGCTTCCTCAAACCAAACCTAATCTAATTCTAAGTTTTCATTCCCAAATCCCACAACAAACCTGACTGCACAGACAATAGTTTAGTTAAGTGCATGAAGGTCAGATAAAAATTTGAAAGAACAGTTCACGGTGTAGCATTGTCCATCATAGTTAAACCAAATAGAAGCATCAAACCCCCAACCCAGACCTAGTTTACATTACAAACAAGAAAAACAAAAACACACAATAACCTAATCACATGTCAAAACAAACTATTTAAGTAGATGGAAGATCCGCCCAAATATCAAGAGAGCAGAGTCAGCAACTCAGCAGGCCACCCAAATCTTACCTCCATTTTTAATCCTCCACAACACAACTAATGAAATTGAGCACTCGCTTAATTCGAATTTGAAAGATACCTGCCCAGGAAAAAGTTATGAAATTCCTTTCTTTCTGTGGAAGCCAAGTGCATGCCCAATCCCAAAGGAAATCACAATCCACATGAAATTAAGCCAACTGCATACCTTTTCCATACATACATACATACATATATATACATACATACATACATACATATATATATATATATATATATATATATATCTAACTTGAAAAATAGACCGTTTAGATCATTCAAGTTCAATGTGGTGTAGACCCCACAACTAATTTTCATTTAATATATATATATATACACACACACACAAGCTAGGCCTTGAGTGTAGTGGTTCAATTGGAATTTTATTTTTCATTTTTATTTTCCTTCCAAGAACCATTCGTTGAACTAGCAAGGAAAACAATACAGAGCAAGACAACCTAAAGAATGTTAAGGTTCTATCGTGAAACCAATTATTAATATAGAGAGTAGCCTAACTACTTATTAGCATAAGTTTTTTTTTTTTTCGATGTGAGATTCATACTCTTTCCATGTCCCTTCATGTGTGGCTAATTTTCAAGCTATAATATGTGAACTACACAAATTAGGTGATATGAAACACGTGTCATTGTTAGATTTCACACATGAGACAACCTGTGTTAATATAATAACGAAAGTTGAGGTTTCACCATTAAACAAAAAGAAAACTAATGAAAATGGCTTGAAAACTTTGTGTTTTAATGATAAGGACAAAATAAAAGGTAAAGTGAATAGTACCAGAATTGACTTTTTAGTGTAAAAATATGGTTTTTCGTTAAAGTGAACAGTACCATGGGCTTTCGTTAAAACTCCCTTAAACAAATTGTTAATATATAGAGCAGCTCTACTTATAAGCACATGCTAGGTCCATTCTTTTCTTAATGTGAGATTTATACTCTAAACAAAAAACGGCACAACCCAACACAAAATTGTCATTACTAGAAAAAAGTCTAAAATAGCATTACCTTTTATTCAAGTAATAATTACGCTGAATTTATCTTAAACTATGTGAAGAAAAATTTGAATTCAAAGACAATAAAAAAGCACACTGCTCTAATCTCTAACTAACTTAACTATGTCCAGGCTTACAATTCTTAAAAACACTCTTAGCATACAAGAATTTTCAGTGGTGTCTTGTGTGAGCCTGATATCGGGTCCATACAAGTATTTTTCATTACAATGCAAGTTGGTATTTTGTTACGTGCATAAGTTTAAATTTGCATAAAAAAAAAAAAAAACTTAATATGAGGACTCACATTTAGAAAGTAATTGGAATTTGTCACTCAGTTTTGAGTGCCTTTGAAATAGAACCCAGATCCTTTCCGGATCATTTGAAACCGAACCTAAGGATCAAATGATCCGGACTGTTGTAATTTAATCCATAAGCTACAATTATTATAACTTTTAGAGGGACTTCCTGTTTGTAGCTGTTGGATTAAATTTCAACGGTCCGGATCATTTGATCCTTAGGCTTAGTTTCAAATGATCCAGAGAGGATCTGGGTTCTTTGAAATAAAGTACTTATGGTTAACTACTATAAAATTACACCTACCACCAAATTTACTTTGTTTGCAATTTAAACATGGTTTAGTTTAATGGAATGGTAAACCTTTTTTCTTCACATGAATATTTGAAGGCTTTTTAGTTGAGGTTTACATAAATCTTCACTTGATTCTTCATAATGAAAATCGATAAAAATGTTCTGAGTTTGTCTATCGTAAATCATTTAGGTTCTTCATGAAAAATCTATCAATATCCTCATTAAGCAGATGGGTTTGTTAGACAAAAAAAACCCTTAAAAAGAGAATCACGTTGTTAGTCACATTCCAATTTTACAAGGATATTGATATATATTTCATTGAAGAATCAAAATGATTTATTAGAAACAAATTCAAGAACCAATTCTGTTGATTTTGATCATAAAAAACCAGATTAAAAAGTTATATCAATGTTATAGAATCATTTGTACTCAAGGGCATTTGAAAAGATTGTACATGATATCTCTCTGCTATGGCTACTTTGCTACCTTTCCTTTTTATTAAAAAAGAAAAGGAAACAGGGAAAATGAGGATAAACGAACATATATATGATGCTCTCTGCCCGCTGCCCCTGCCCGGATCTTGAGATTATGATCTCTCTTAGCAGTAAAATTGAAGTTTTAAACCCCTTTCATTAAAGAAGAAACATATTCAATCATGTTTGTACTATCTCGAATATAATCACGATACATGTTTAATTAGTTGTCGTGTAATCAAAGTAATTCTATACTCTCACCTGTTACTATTACAATGTGAATGATAAAGGGAATGAGAAAGAAGAGACAGTACGAATGTTGTCGATGCCTCCAATCTTTTAGTTCGCTTCACTTTTACTATATTAAGCATTTTATGTATGTTTGGGGTGAGGAATTTTCAAATTCCAAGAAACTTAGACAAAGTAATGAAGAGACGAATAACAAAAAGTTAGAAAGAATTAGAAATGCATCTACATAAGCATCACAAAGACATGTGAGAGAAATTTACGAATGACTACTTGAAATGTGTCATTTGCAAATCCTTTTATAATGTTCATGTTTCTTATTCCTCCTATTTAGTTTTTTTAGATCTATTTATTCCTCATTATGCCTTAATTCCTTGAAATTTCCTCACCCAAACTTACAGTAAACAAATGAGAAAAAGTAGAGCTCCTCGTTGTGGTTGAGTCTAAACAAGAATTTATGCTATTAATCCCTGTAGTGTGTGTGTGTATATAATACAAAAGAAAAGTAATTGAGGATTTAGATAGTACTTCACATTACGAAGGAAATACTATTGACGTTTCAAAAAAGTTACTGTACAGTCGTATGTAGACAAGGAAGAAATGACACTTTAAAACTGCGTGACATTATATTGATTACAACTGGTACATTACTTTCACAAGTATAAAATAAAATAAAACTAAGAATAATCACTAACATTAGTTGCATAACTAGAAATAAGTAAAGACGGGACGAAGGCTTTTATTCACCATATTATGTGCAACTAGTGTCGGTGGTATTGTCAATACTTAGTGAAGTGAACTTGAGCGTCAACATATCTCCAAAAATAATAGTTCCAGGGATTTGGAACTAAGGAAGCCTTGTGGACTCCGAGTTAACTGAAGGAGAGATGGTAGGTTGTCCCCAATCTGGGAAGTCAATGTTGTCAGAATTCACAAGATTTATTCAATAATATGAGTGCGTCGTTGAATAAAGTTGCCGACTGTAATATGTGGTCGCAGCTTGCAAGCAGTGTGATGGGAGGGTGCTCTATTTTCAATTTATATAGGTAGGTTAAGTCGCTATATATGCCCACAAAGGTAAATAAAATGTTAATGAGCCATATAGATTTTAAATTCATATATATAAGTTTTTAGTCAAAGTGGCACTTAAAGTCGAGTTTCAATATAAAATTTGAGTGCATTCCACGTTAATAAGAAAAAATTTATCCAATCAAGAAAATAAGATTGAGTTTGGACTTAAACCATCTTTAATTATTACACGTGTACAAATTGTTAAATTCAAATTTGAGTTTTCACTCTTATGTTTCTTTTCCATAATAAAGACTCAAATTCTAAAACTCAAAATGATTTTAAGATTTGAGTCTGTGTTTGAGAAAAAAAAAAAAAAAAACTTTAAAGCTAAAGTTCATCCTCCTTTTTAGACTCAAATGCATCACAATGTAGGTTTAAGAATATAACCTTGGATTAGAAATGACCCAACAATTAAAAAAAAAAAAAAATTAGAGCAATGGTCCTTAGATTTGAATAAGGATCCTCTTTGGATTCTCTTTGTGAGAATTCTTGAGATCCGTGTATCGTGTCTGTTCATCATACATTGTGCGGTCAGAAATCATTTTAAATTTTACTGAAAATATGAGTATACCCCTTGGAATTCAATTTTCTTTAACTAAAACCCATAATTGTAAAATTTTCTAATAAAAACCCAATGACTAGGCTCTAACTAAGCAATATCCATAATTAAGTATGACTTGGCAAAATTGGTATTTTTGGATGTCTAAATTACCCCTAATATCATTGACTTTGGGTCTATTACTTCTTATGTACATTTATTTTATATTATTTCATTCAATTAAACATTTTGAAATGTTTATGCAGATTTGGAAAAGAAAAATTGTAGTGTCATGATTTCAATGCATATTAATAACAAAAATGATATGATATTAGAGTTTTGATTCCTTATATAGTTGTTTTCACATTTATGTAAAAATGAGCATTATTTTTCCTTTTCAAATAATTGTAACAGGTAAATTAGTATTTTTCATAAATGTACAACTGTTATTTTATTCAAAATTACCAAAATTGTACATATATAAAATAACACTATAAGCTCCAAGTAAAATAACAATATAAGTTTCAGGTAAAATAATACATGCAAAATAATTTACCTACAAAATAAATAAATAAATATTGTTTGATTCAAAAGTTAATTAAGTTATTTGCATACACACACACACACACACACACACACATATATATATATATATATATATATATATATATCAAAACGTGCCTAACATATGTAATAATACATGCAAAATAATTTACCTATAGAATAAATGAATGTTGATTGATTGCAAGCAACACATAATAATAACAAATGTGCCTAGTATATGTAATAATACATGCAAAATAATTTACCTACAAAATAAAAGGATGTTTTTAGCCAATTGATTCAAAGTTAATTTATTACCTATATTCTACTTTAAAATATAGGTAATTGATTTCACACAGATATAATAATAACAAAATGTGCCTAATGTATACATGCAAAATAATTTACCTACAATGATTGTCAAACAAATATAAGAAATGGAATAGATGATGGTAAGACAAGTATAAAGTAGATACTTTTGTAATAATAAAGCACTTATTTGCTATAATTAAGGTGAATAATTAAATTCATCAACATAATTAGGGTGTTGTGGCACAATTGTAAATATTTTGAAAATAATAGGTATTTATTTGTTTACATGGAAGTTTATTTCAAATTTGGGTTTTATTTGGATGTTTAAAATGAGATGGGTTTTGGTCAAGGAAATAAGTGTTGCATGAGCTTATATCTAAAGAACCCTAAATTTTATTATTTAAAATTGTACACAAACAATATATGACGAAAACTGCCGTACGATATACGATAAATGAACACAATTCACGAATCTTCGGGATCCTCACAAAGAGGATCCGGATTTCTTGGATTTTAGCCCTTTAAACTAAAAATCAATGAGTAGTGATTTCTAAAATGCAGAGTAGTAGTCTTTTTGACTAATATTGATCGAAATTCCATCTAAAATAAAGCATTAAAAGGAGCAAAAAGAAAGCCGAAAGTTCTAATGAAATTATTCCAAAGAACCATTGCTCCAAAAAATATTATAATATATTCAAAAACCAATCATTTTAATTCAGATATCAAATACTCCAATTAGACTCAAATTTAGCGACGTCTAATTATTGTAACGAAAAGTATTACCTTGATCCTCAATCCAATCACCGTAAGTGGTAGCTCTTTTTCATTTGAGAATGACTTGTACGTGCTTGACTATCCCTGTTCATTTGGTTCCTACATTAATTGCTATTTTCTCATTCAAACTAAGGGATCTTGATGTGAAAGATGACCTGACAAATAGGAAAATTAATCGCATAAACATGGATATGATCTTAAAGAATTCCAACGTTCATTCTTTGATCTTGAGAATGCACACTTGACGATCCTCAGAAAGCCGGTACATATATGATAGAATTATAAGTAACTGATGAATGCTGAATATTAGAGCAGTATTACATTTGCTATCTATTTGTATTACGTCTTTAATAGAAGTACGATTTATCATCGCATGTGAATTTCATCTCTATTAGAATTATATGATAGTATTACATTTGCTATCTATTTGTGTTATGTATTTAATAGAAGTACGACATATCAACACATGTGAATTTCATCTCTGTTAGAAAAATAGTATAAATAATAGTATAAATAGATAGTAAAAATAACATGTTGGTCCCATTCCTAATTAAGTTTGCAGGCATGCCTGCAACGTACGTACATAACTTTAGGAGTTTGGTGTTAATGTTATCAATTTGATATTACAAGTCAGAATTAATTTATCATTGGCTTTGGCTCTATATAAGTTGATGGATTAGGTTTCGAATTTAACAACTAACCAACACACGTTAAATAGTAGGGAGATTGTCTCTCATGCATAAATTCCAAGTCGATTATATAACTCCATGAATAACGGACAAACCCATACCCAAACTACACATAGATATTGATTAAATCTTGAAATAATCCAAATCACTTCGTAATCCCCTCAACCAACTCATTAACTGGAGTATATAAATCTCCTATTGAAATTGTACTACAAATTGTTCGATTAATTTCCCAACTAAAAATTGGCTCTATTTAGAGGAAAAGGATCCTTTCCGAATCCACTTTGCATATCCTAATCGTACATCATGTGATCAATTTTCGTCAAATATTATTTGTGTTAAATTTTAAAGAAAAAAAGTCAAATAATTTTTAACCGCACGATACACTGATGAATGGTTATTATGTAGAGATCCCTATGATCCCCACAAAGTAAATCCGGATGGGATCCAATTCCCTATTTAGACCTTCATGTAGTAATTAGCAAATTAATTATATACTTATAGACTAAACATATCATACATTAATTGAGATTTCTTAAAAAGCACTTTTGGAGAATTTTAATTTTAAGGTTAAACTCTGCTTAGTACTCTGAAGTTTTGTGATTGTCAACATTTAGTACATCAAGTTTTTTTTCATCTTAGAGTCATCTCTAAAGTGTAAATTTTGGAACAATCTTATACATCCTTTAGTCAAACTGTTAAATCTTCCGTTAACTGTGACGTGACGCTCACCCTCCTATCACCCACCTCTTCGTCTTCCCCAGATCCCACCCGTGCCACCCTCTCCCTCCCTTCTCTCTTCTGCAACCCACACCCCTTCCCTCCCTTCTCTCTTCTACAACTTGCACCACCATCCCTTCTCTTATCCTTCCTCCCTTATCCCTCCATTCTCTCATCAGCACCAACCCACCAAACCCTCATCTGCATAAACAAAAAATTACACCGTTTTTGCATTTAAACAAAAGCAATTTGAATTTGCGAATTGTCTTATCTATCAAGCAAACAACAAAATCCAAAGAAAAGGGCAAATAGGAGGGCCACCTATCACCGACACTGCAAAAAGGCAGTGGCAAAGTCGTAATTTAGATAAAAATACAAGCTACCGGATGTGGACGGTCTCGGAGGCGGTTTAGGAACCCTCAGGATGCGAGATCTGATGGTAGCCAGAGCCGACTCGGCTAACTCCTCCGAGTTACACCTCGACAGCGTCGGCCTCTCCGATTCCGGCTCTTCCCTCTTCGACTCGGAGCCGTCGAGCTTTTGATTCTCCGGATTTGTCGGAATGTCGACGCATTTCACTCCCCTCTTTAGATTTCTGATCAGATTCGACCGTCCGGTGACCTCCATCGGTCCCTGAAATCTCTGCGATGACGAAGGCTCGTCGTTTTCAAAACTAATCACACGATCCGACGCCGTTTTCTTCAGCTCCGAAATTTCAGCCTCCAATAGCTAGTTGGTGTGAACCGAAGTGAGGTGCCTGCGAGCAAGAAGACGACTCGGGAGGCGTTGACTGAGAAAGGTCCTTCTTTCCAGTCGGCGGTTGAGGGATTTGGAGACGGTGAGGAAAGCTGCCGTTGTCGGCGTCGCTACGGATAATGTGGACTCCATTGGAAAATCGCCGCTGAGAGGAGAGGAGATGAGGGTTTGGCGCGTTGGTGCGGAGGAGAGAATTGAGGGATCAGGGAGGAAGGAGGAGGGAAGGGAAGGTGGTGCAACCTGGAGAAGAGAGAAGGGAGGGAAGGGGTGCAAGTTGCAGAAGAGAAAAGGGATTTGGGGAAGACGAAGAGGTGGGTGATCGGAGGGTGGGCACGGGTGGGATCTGGGGAAGATGAAGGGTTTTTTTGTTTTTTTTTTTTTTTTTTTTTTTTTTCTCCTAAAATTTTTGTTTTTATTTATTTATTTTATAAATAATTTATTTTTAATTTCCATGTGAATGACATGTGGCGCTCAGTTATCATTCACATGGGCAACGAGAGACTTAACAGTTTAATTAACAGATGTATGAGACTATTTCAAAATTTACACTTTAGATATGACTCTAAGACGAAAAAAAACTTGATGTACTAGATGTTGAAAACCACAAAACATAAAAGTAGTAAATAGTCTTTTACCCTTAATTTTAATGTACACCGTTGTTAGATTGTAAATTTGAACTATTAATCAAGTTAATCATTTATGGTGCGGGATAGCCATTGAAGGTCTTGGTCTTGGACACCAGTGCAATGCTTAACTGTGAAAAACCATTTACATGATATTAGGGTTGGGTTGGACTAAAATCACACAATGTCCAACAATAATTTTGTTTAGAACTACATTCATTAGAATTAAATTTAAAAACTCCCGCTTAATTATAAACCAGAGAAATAGAATAACAAACGACGTTGATCCTAGCAAAACAAAATATGAATGAAAAATGAATAGAGGGCAAAGTGGTAATTCAAAAAAAAAGTGATATCAATCGATATATAAAAGGGTAAAGAAACAAAATCATGTTATTCCCTCATATTTTTTAACCCCATCACGTTTATCATGTCTCCATCCCATCTCTCTCTCTCTCTCTCACTGTCAACCTCTTTTCATGTCTACAGAAACCCAACAAGTTGAGGAGAGACTCCAGTCCCACTTATTACCCATTTAACCACTCAATCTCTCTCTCTCTCTCTCTCTCTCTCTCTCTCTCTCTCACTCTGAGTTTGTAGGCCTGGAAGGAACTGAACTGCTCCCCCTTTCTCCAGAAAAAAATTTCTAGCAATCTCTCATAATGTTCCCATAAAACAAAGTAATGAACAAAAGCCACCCCACATCATAATCTCTTTCAAAGGGTTTCTAGTATTGATCAAACAACTATTCAAAAAAAAACCTCGGAAGAGTGGTATATATAGCAGAAAGAAAAAAGCAACAGGTTATATATAATGCATAGCTATAGCTAGCTAGCTAACCCTGCTCCTCTTTTCTCAACCGATCTATCTATATAAAATCCTCATCCTCATTCCTCAACCATATGATTGAAATCCCAGCTCAATTGAGCATCTAGCTAGCTAAGTGATCTACATGTTCTTTGATTTCTTCTAGTTACCCATCCATGGATTCACTTCAAGAATTTGACCCTTCCAACCCATCAAATACTTCAAGCATTAACATCAACATCAACACCACCATCGCTACCAACTCATCCTCATCCTCATCGTCACCATGCTCCACCCTCAGCCGCTATGAGAACCAAAAGCGGCGAGACTGGAACACCTTTGGGCAGTACCTCCGCAACCACAGGCCGCCACTGTCCCTCTCGTGGTGCAGTGGGGCCCACGTGCTTGAGTTTCTCAGGTACCTGGACCAGTTTGGGAAGACCAAGGTGCACATCCAGCTGTGTCCCTTCTTCGGGAACCCTAACCCTCCTGCACCGTGCCCCTGCCCTCTGCGGCAAGCTTGGGGAAGCCTCGACGCCCTCATCGGCCGCCTCAGAGCTGCCTTTGAAGAGCACGGCGGGAAGCCTGAGGCAAACCCTTTTGGGGCTCGGGCTGTGAGGCTTTATCTGCGTGAGGTTCGAGATTCTCAGGCCAAAGCCAGAGGAATTAGCTACGAAAAGAAGAAGCGGAAGCGCCCACCAGAGAGTAGCACCAGTAGTACTAGTAGTACTACTAGTCCCGTTCTTCCAGTTCGAGCAATACTGCCCCCTGCTCCTCCCAGTGCAAGCTAATAAGTCAGTAAAAAGCTGTTTGGTTTTTAATTCTCTCTATCATACATCCAAATAATTGTCTGTGCCCTAGCTATATTAATGAGCATTATTAATTGTTTTGGCTAATAATAAACTTGATAAAGAACACATTAATTCAAATTAAGAGTAATAGCTGTGATTTGCTACACGCTTATCAAAAGTGGTATGCTCGCTTAACTTAATTCTTCATATAACCAATTACTATATTAATGAGTATTATTAGGGAAGCACATTATTCGCACTGCATAGAAAGATTAATTGTTATTGTGTTTCTTACCAGGCGGAACAACTTATCTACAAGTATCAACAACTGGGTGTATGCTCTTTCGCTCTGCCTCTCTTGTCATGTGATATCACAGATGAGTTTATGTTGTCATCTTTTGCATTTTTAAGTCTATATATCTACACTTATGGTTTTTTGTTCTTCAGAAACATGCTTAATTAGAGTTTCAGATATTGAAAACTTGAATTGATAAGCAAACAGGAGTTGCACTGTTGTAGTATAAGCAAATAAGCAGTTATGCTGGGAGTAATGAATATTATATATATGTACTAGTTCTAGTTGCACGTAGGTGGGGGTTTTCTGTGACTTAGCTAAAATATGTGATAGATATGTACTATAAAAGGTCAATTGGTGAGAAGTAATAGATTTGCAGATCATGTTCTATGTCTCCTTTTGAAAATTTTCATATTTTTAATGCGTGATGGCAAATCATTGAGGAGTATGGTGGGTATGACTTTTCAGGAGGTCGATCCTGTGTCGGATTTGTCTAGCACAATGTATATACAGTCTCTGCTTTACATATAGAGGTCAATATTTCTTCTTTAATTTGTTTCCTCCATTAGATTGGATTGTTAGCTTTTCGATCGTCACTGTGGAAGTTGAAGCGGTAGAGTGGAGAGAGAACAAACTCTTTCAATTACAAATGCAAATATGCAATCGGTGCATGATGAAGTGTCTGGAAGTATAGTTTATGAATGTATTATACTCATTCACAATATATATGCATGTGGGACGATGGGTCTTTGCCAATATGAGCTGTGCTTCATTTATTATGCAAATATCCACAACCCATTTGTCGAATGCGTCATATCACTCCTTGATGTTCGTTACCAAAAGAGGAGAAATACATTAAAGAAGTGAAGTATTATAATCCTTTCATAATCAATCTCAAGCTAGCTAGCTCATTTAAAATATTAAATATCCCATGCATTCAAGTCAATCGAAGGTGTTAATTAGGGCTTGTAACTTTAGATTGAGAAAATTTACCTTGAGGTTTGATTCTCTCCTCTCTCAATATCGTCTGTATAAATAAAAGTAAACTACAGAGAAAAAAGAAAGAAAATAAGTTGCATGAGAGAAGTACAATAAATAAACTAATACTAAGTATTATATTATCAAACCTTATGTCAATTTAAATTTAAACATCTAAGAATATAATAATGAATTGAATTGCATGAGAGTACAATAATACCAAAGTATTTCAAGCCCTATGTTAAGCATTATATATGAGATGGATTTTATTCAAGCATATCTAGGTGATAGTGGAGCTTGGTGATAATCATGTGATGGATGAGATGGACTTATTTAAGTTCACTAGCTTGAACATAGTAACAGAAGCATTTATAAACTTGCACTTGTGTATATATACTGGTTTGATTTAATCTAAGTTCTGCAATATTGAAGTGTTCTCTGCCGCGCCAGACTTTTAATCTGAGTTGTGCATTATGATATGTTTTTTTTTTATATCTGGGAAGTTATTTAGAGTATAGTAAATTGAAGGAAACATAATGGATACAAAATAATGGCAGAATTTTTATATAAGGATATCAAGTGGTACCAAATTTAGGGTTTAGCATATAATTGAAGGCAGACCATAAGGAAGAGACTTATGTGTGATATAGATATTTGCTATGTGGGAGATGATAATTAAGGTAGTGATCAAGAATGCCAAATTAAGGTTTTAGTCCACCACATTAGGGAGATGATAATTGGGTTGAACTCACTCTCTTATTGTCAATTAGTTTTAAGTTGGAAGCTGATATTCTAATAGTCTATTTTTATTTGCACAATTGATGAGCGTTATTGTGGCAGCAAGTTTTCATGATTATTTTCCTAGTTTTACTCTATTTTCGCAACAAGGTTCTATATTTAATTTAGGGTATATAATGTCGTATGAAGGTTAATTTTACTCCTTATGCAGATGTGTGTGAGTGCACATAAGAGAGTAGTTAGGAAGCTTATTTTCAAGAGCTTGTATGATCAACTCTCAGGTTCTTCAATCATATAATTTTGTTTGGAAAATTTCAACTTAGTTATGAGCTATGGTTCTTTCTTAAATATGCATGTAAACGCATGCAAATGGTGACTTTTAGGATTAAGACGTTGTTAAATGAGATCCATACATTAGGGTTTTGTTTATTTTTAGTTTCAACGGAAGTTTGAGTCTTAATTTTCCTCTTTTGTTTGAATAAAGATCAGAGATTGCAAGCATGTCAATCGTACTGTCTATCTATGCTTACTATATCTATATAAAAGTTAGTCTTGGTGAAACTAGATCCCCAAGAAAGCAACCTTGTTGCTAACTTATATTATTCAATAACTATCATCAGGGAACTAGGGATTAGATGAATTACAAGCTAAGCTAGCTACAAGACTTGATCTTCTTTTTTCTTTTACATTTTTATCTTCTTTTTTGGTAACACGGTTTGGCAAAAAACAGAATTTCTCAATGACAAATTCAAAAACTCTGTATCGCTTCTCCTCCTTACATTTCCATTAGTGGACCTTATATATATTAAAAGTGATCTCTAACCTTGTACGGTTGCAACTGTCAACTACAAGCATTGAATTATAGTTTGGCTGGAAATTTTATTTTCATTAGTCTCGTTTGGTATAGAGGATTTGATTGGAATGAAAAAATAACTATTTTCAAGGTATTTTGAAAGAAGAAATAAAAACATTGTGGTCAACTGTAGAGGTAGGAGATGGATTACTCAAAGAGAAAAATTATCCATTCTAATCCTTTAGGATCATAAGGGAGAAATTTCCTTCATATCTAATTCATTTTTAATTCCCTCAAATAAAATCATTCTCCTGCATCATCAGAATACCTTTAATTTGTAAGGCATTCATTCAAATTTAATTCTAAACACCAAATGAGCTATTTTGATATTATCTTGTGTTTGATAGTATTTGGTTAGTTTGTAGTTCGTAGTATAGGACTCAGGAATCATTAAACATGTGCAAATTTTGTGTGCATGAAATGTGTTAGCTAGCTAGGCTGTTAGATAGCTTAAGAGTGATCAATAATATACTTCTAGCTACCTGGATTTTACAAATTTACAATGGAAAAACCATGTAAAGGATATGGGTAATACTAGGGACACTAAATTTGTAGATAAAATTTGCAAATTAAATGATATGTCACCAATAGAAATGAGCATGTTTATCAACGCTTAAGTATTAATCTAATCATCAACTTCCATGTCATTTAGTTTACAAAATTTTGTCTACAAATTTACTCTCCTTAACATTACCCAAAGGATATAGTGACATATTGTTACATATGATGTCCCGGATAGTGACAGTCCATTCGTATCATGCTAGTGTTGGAGAATAGAATTCTACATGGTCATATGACAAGATAATATCCAATTAATATGCAGTTGTTTCCACCCATAATTAACTAAGGTCTTTTGTGATAGAACCCAACACACCTAGTAATACATAATTAAGTTGGGACAATATCAGTGATATTGGTAGTGGACATCGACAGAGCCACCTTAGGCTCAGGGGGCGCATGCCCCCACTTAGTATTTTTGCTGGAAAAAAAAAATGTATATAATGCATATAGCAATTCCACATGATAGAGCATTTTCAATTATGAACTTTTTGAAGAATCGATTGAGAAATCGGATGGGAGATCAATGAATGAACGATAATTTGGTTATTGGTATAGAGAGAGATATTTGATGGTATTGGTAATGAAGTTGTCATGCGATGCTTTCGAAACATGAAAAATGTGTTGACGAATATTGTAATATGTTATATGAAAAACCTTATGGATTAATATATACGTGTTTTGTTTAGTAAATTGTTGAGCTTTGTAATTTGTGACATTCCTTGAGAATGCCCCCACTCATATAGATCTCTGGCTTCGTCCCTAGTAGTGGACCTGCATGAGCCTATAAAGTTTAATATGGTAGCAAAGCAAGCTATTCTTTCGACACGTACGTCCTGGGCCTGATTTACTAGGCTCGAATTTGCCTTATTAAGTTGGGCTTTCGAAAGTTGTGTTAACTCTAATTTAGGAATATTGAATTACTGGACCCTCGCAAAGTTGTGTTGGCCCTAGTCCTTGAATGATGATCAAGTTCTTGAAAAGTTACGTTAGCTCTAATACAATGACTTGGTCTGTTCTCAATGTGGGAATTGGTTTCCTTTGTGACCATGTATATAGCCACTCGAGAAGGGGCATATTGGAGAATAGGATCCCACATCAGTCATATGAGAAAATAATATACAAGTAATATGAAGGAGTTTCCACCCTTAATATTACCGAGACCTTTTGTGATAAAACTCAACCAGTAGTAATATATATAGGAGTTTCCACCCTTAATATTACTAAGACCTTTTGTGATAACACTCAACAAGTAGTACTGGTTTGGTACTGAGGTAATTTTATAAAAAGTGGGTATAAAAAAAAGCTGAGCTCAAAAATGTGTTTGGTAAACACTTAAAAAGGTTTATTTTCACAATTTTGGATGAAAAAAAAGCTGAAAACGTGAAGCAGCAAAAATGAGCTTATTCTCACAACATAGCAGAAGCAGTTTTTTTTTTTCAAAGCACACCAATACCAAACCAGCTCGTAGTAATAGGCCGTTAAGTTGGGACAATATCGGTGATTTTGATGGTAGACATGAATGAACCTATAAATTTGAGTACTACTAAGCTCATCCCTTTATCTTATTTTCCTACCCACATCAAATTAAATATTTTATTGATATATTTTCCCTCTTGCAAAATGACTTTGAAGGACCTAGACAAAGACTTCTAAGTAAGATTAAAATTAAAATGCTAAAAATAAAAATCTTAACATGGTCACTACCACAAACCAACTTTGACTTGCCAACCCATCATGCCCAACCCCCTTTTTCACTCTCTTCCGCAATAGTGTGCCATATAGATTCGAATTTGGTGACTAAAAATATGTACAGTGTAAGACAAGAAGGATAGAGGTAGACATTTTGGGAGTTGTGGTTCTGTAAAATTTCGGATTGGAGTGGGTTCTGGGTGTTGGTGGGCACACTTATACTGTTGCGCAGTGATCGTGCAGGTGGATTTTTAATTTTTTTTGGGGGGATGGGCGGCTGTGATTTCTTTGGGGGATGGTTGTTGCTGAGAATGAGTTCTAGATTAATGGGAGGAGGGATCTTGCATGAACTTATAAGAGGTTAAGTTACTCTTTATATTGTCAATTAATTTTATTGTAGAATTCCAACTTTCTTTAGTTGAGTTGCTGGTTAGACATTGTTTTTACCTTCAAGTTATTTAGGTGGGTGGTAGAAAATTGAGTATTTATCAAATATAGCAAAAAATTAACCCTTAATTTAAAAAATGTCACTTTTTATAAAATCTTTCAAATATATCCAAAATTTCACCCAAATAGACACAAATACCATCAAATTTAACAACCAAATAAATTAAAGACTTTTTAGCCAAAATGATTCGTGACATTGACATAACTCCTTAATGTCGTCCTTAATAATTAATGATAATCAATATTAGTGTTCTTGAATTTGTTCATCGTAAATCATTTTAGTCTTTATTTGAATTTTTCCATCGTGATCATTTTAGTTTTTTCATGAAATATTTGTCAATTACTCTGTTAGTGTGATGATGTGGCATCACGTGGGTTTCACAAATACAATCATATAACGACATGTGGATTAACTTAAAAACTATTTTTATATTTAAAACTAAAAATGATATTAGTATGAAAAAGGCGTTGAAGGCATGATTGAAATTCTGCTACTTCCACTTGTTGTAATCATGGCAACGCTCAATGTCAGTGATGAGGGGGTTGAAGGGGATAAGGTTGTGGTGGTGAAGTGTAGAAGCGAAGGAGAGTTAGATCGGAGCTTGAGGCGATGGTAGCTGAAAAGCCTTTAATTTATTTAATTTTTAAATTTAAAGGTATTTGTGTCTATTTAGGTGAAATTTTGGATATATTAGAAAGTTTTTATAAAAAGTGACATTTTTGAAATTAAGAGTTAATTTTTTGCTACATTTGATAAATAACTCTAGAAATGTGCAAAAAAGAAATTCAAAATATTATGGTTACTTTAGGAATAATGGTGGGGGGGGGGGGGGTGTGAAAATAGTATTTCATTGTTTTTACTTTTAATGGCGGGTGGCAAAATAAGTGGGGTGGGGGAGATAAGAAAGGAAGGTGGGCATAGTAGCACTCATAAAGTTTATCAATATTTTTTTTTTCCAAAAATAGAATTTAAGTTTCTACGCTTAAAAAAAAAACCAATATTAATTATATAATTTTTGTCATAGATATGCCTTTGAGAATCTTTTGGACAATCGAATGCCAATTTTGTATTTTTTTTTTTTTTTTTAAGCTTTACATTCTTTATAGCTCTTAAAAAGAATATTTTTTTGTTGAACTAAGAGAGTGAGTTAAGCCTTATACTTGGCTGGCTAGCCATAATAATGTGGTTCAAATTCGTCTTTGGTGAAAATCAAACCTAAAACCTCTCACTTACAAATAAAAAGGAACACCACTAGGCTTAGTACTCAGTGGCAGGACTGCTTTTAAACTAGCATAAAATATAGGGACATATAGTATTGAAGGGGGTTTCTACGGTACCTTATTTGATACAGGAAACAAAGAACCAAGGAGTCCTCGGGAGACGAGGGATGATAACCTAGGAATTGCTCAACCAGGGAGGGACAGATTCCCTCATGTCTTTACAGAGATAGAACTGAGAATCACTCAACTAGGGGTAACGGAAGCACTCACGTTGCTAATTGTGGATTCACTCGACACGACCAAGCCTAACACTGAAGGAGAAAATCACTCTCTTCTTAGATTAACTTTAATTCACTAACTCTCTTTCTTAAAGATACATTTGGAGACTTTAAATAGGAGATTACAAAGCATTGGTAGAGTAAATATTCAATAGTAGGATAGTTACTAGGCAACTCAATTAAAAGAGAATGGGACAAAGTTTTTGTGAGATGAAAAGTCACTAAAGCATTAAATATATTAGTTCCCCATGCACTGCATCATTATAAAAAATATAAAGTATCAATACCATTTAAGATACACTACGATGGTTTAAATTACAATTCAAAATTATATTGTTATGATAAAATTCAAGTTAATAACCAAAAAAATAACGTGATTATTACTATGACATGGTAGTTACATTGTAGACGTTCTATTACGTTTCAATATAGGTTTTGGTACTTCAACATGATTGAATTATGAAATTAAAGTTTATTATAATATGTAGCAATGACGTAAGGATTTTTTTAGTAGGGAACATTATGACCTTCCACAATGTTACAACATGATGTCAACATACAAGAACTAAGGTAAGGTTACACCATAGTTGTCCAAATTTACACAATTAAACTAAATGACGCTGGTATTACTTTACCTAAGTTGCCTTTCATGGTGTAAATACTAGAATATTACACTATAAGGTAGTATATTATAGTTGGACGTTAACTTATTGCATTACAGTTTAACATTCAAATTAAATAATACCGATAAATTACATAATTATTTATGCATTATCTATGCCATTAATATAGCAATTAAGCTATATTGTTTTCCAACAAAAAAAAAGTAGATAATGTTTTTCTCTTCAAAATAAAGAAATATATTTTAGGGGCCGGGCACCATTCTCCTACTGGGACGAGTAGAAGAAAACTAGGCAAATATGATGAAGCACTTAGAGTCAAATGAGGAACTTTCGTTGAAAGACTTCGATTCATTAGCAAAAGGATATAAAGAGGTCTGAGTTTCAGCATTTTAGCAATCACAGACTACGTTACAAATTATATCCTTGTGTGGTTACAAAATTAGATATGTTATCATGATAAATTTGCACAAGACTTAAGTCTACGGTTTTAGGAATTTACATCATCCTGCCGTTAAGTGGGCAGAAGACTCTGTACACTGTCCAATATATTTTAAGGGCCGGGCACCATTCTCCATCTGTTGCATGTAACCCTTATTTTCTTTTATCAAAAGCTTGTGCTCTTCTGCATCAGCTACAGCTGCTTCTTCAGCTTCGGCTATGGCCACTTCTGCCTCTGAAATTGCTCGAGCAGCAGCTGCAGTAGCCTCTTGTGGGATCACGGCTTTCATTTTTGTTGGTTCTTAACTAAACAAACTAGGCTTTCATAACCCTTTGCCTTCCCTGTGTCCAAAAACAAAAACGCAAACTAGGATTAAGATTGAACTCTCATTCAGGCTCTTATGCTGAACATAACCTACCGAAGTTCTGGCAAACACCTTCAATTGCTGGTGTTAATAGTAAAAGAAAAATAAGGATAACTAGTACTCTTGTTAGAGGGTGTAATGCTTTTTTTTGGCATACATACCTTTGGTAAATCATCAAATTCGATATTGATTTTTGAGAACCTTGATCAGGTCTGCATGAGCATCGTCTTCATCTTCATTCTGGGACCCTACAGCTATTTGCCACATACGTAACATATCTCTAATGGAAGCTAACCCTTGAAAAACAATGTAAGATACTAATACAGCCTCACTTTTGGGTCAATTTATAGTTATGGTGGAGGTACTGGTTTTCAAAACAATGGACTCCATTCTTCGTGTATTTGGTTTTTGATTTCTAACAGGATCCTGTGTGTATGGGTTTTTTCTATTTGGTTGGTCACTGTTTGGTTTCCTTATGCTGATGGATACAATGAACAACGAGAAATGGGGACAAATTAAGGAAAAATATCCAGCTGTTTTTGGTAGCAATATCTAGCAGTTGATTTGGCCTTTAAGAATAAAGTTTAACAACTAAGGACAGAAGTTGAAAATAAGAAAAGGCATAATTAGGATACCGCTCCAATGATGATGTATCAAGAAAAATAAGTGTTAGGTTGACGAACTCAAAAAAATTGAAAATCTATCGCTAAGTTTTAATCGGTTTTGAAATCCATCAAGCTATGCTATTCAATTCCAAGGCCTAAAGCTAATAACAAGCTCATGTCATCCAAATGTTCAAATCAGTGTGATGAGTTGACTTAAAGAGACAAGACTTCATTCATTTTAAGGAGTTCTTAGATTACCTGAAAATACATGGACAATAATTCCTTGAATATTTTGACAGTGATTATTTTTGGTAAACAATCTAATGTTTTCTTAGAAGTATTCATATATCAATCAGGAAGACCTTTTGTGATAAAACTCAACAACTAGTAATATATATATATATATATATATATATATAGGAGTTTCTACCCTTAATATTACTAAGACCTTTTGTGATAAAACTCAACAAATAGTACTGGTTTGGTACTGAGGTAATTTTATAAAAAGTGAGTATAAAAAAAAGCTGAGCTAAAAAATATGTTTGGTAAACACTTAAAAAAAAGCTTATTTTCACAATTTTGGGTGAAAAAAAAAGATGAAAACGTGAAGCAGCAAAAATGAGTTTATTCTCACAACACAGTAGAAGCAGTTTATTTTCAAAGCATAGCAATACCAAATCAGCCTGTAGTAATAGGCCGTTAAGTTGGGACAATATCGGTGATTTTGATGATAGATATGAATGAACCTATAAAGTTGAGTACTACTAAGCTCATCCCTTTATCTTATTTTCCTACCTACATCAAATTAAATATTTTATTGATATATTTGCCCAAAATGACTTTGAAGGACCTAGACAAAGACTTCTAAGTAAGATTAAAATTAAAATGCTAAAAATAAAAACCTTAACATGGTCACTACCACAAACCAACTTTGACTGCCAATCCATCATGCCCAACCCCCTTTTTCTTTCTCTTCCGCAATACGTGCCATATAGATTCGAATTTGGTGACTAAAAATATGTACAGAGTAAGACAAGAAGGATAGAGGTAGACATTTTGGGAGTTGTGGTTCTGGAAAATTTCGGATTGGAGTGGGTTCTGGGTGTTGGTGGGCACACTTATACTGTTGCGCGGTGGTCGTGCAGGTGGATTTTTAATTTTTTTGGGGGGATGGGCGGCTGTGATTTCTTTAGGGGGGATGGTTGTTGTTGAGAATGAGTTCTACATTGATGGGAGGAGGGATTTTGCATGGACTTATAAGAGGTTAAGTTACTCTTCATATTGACAATTGATTTTATTGTAGAACTCCAACTTTCTTTAGTTGTGCTGCTGGTTAGACATTGTTTTTACTTTCAAGTTATTTAGGTGGGTGGCAGAAAATTGAGTATTTATCAAATATAGCAAAAAATTAACCCTTAATTTCAAAAATGTCACTTTCTATAAAATCTTTCAAATATATCTAAAATTTCACCCAAATAGACACAAATACCATCAAATTTAACAACCAAATAAATTAAAGACTTTTTAGCCAAAATGATTCGTAACATTGACATAATTTCTTAATATGGTCCTTAATAATTAATGATAATCAATATTAGTGTTCTTGAATTTGTTTATCGTAAATCATTTTAGTCTTTATTTGAATTTGTCCATGGTGATCATTTTAGTTTTTTCGTGAAAAAATTGTCAATTACTCTGTTAGTGTGATGATGTGGCACCACGTGGGTTTCACAAATACAATCATATACCGACATGTGGATTATCTTTAAAAACTATTTTTATATTTAAAACTAAAAATGATATTTGTATGAAAAAGGTGTTGAAGGCATGGTCAAATTCTGCTACTCCCACCCGTTGTAATCGTGGCAACACTCAATGTCGGTGATGAGGGGGTCAAAGGGGGATAAGGTTGTGGTGGTGAAGTGTAGAAGCGAAGGAGAGTTGGATTGGAGCTTGAGGCGATGGTAGCTAAAAAGCCTTTAATTTATTTAATTTTTAAATTTAAAGGTATTTGTGTCTATTTAAGTGAAATTTTGGATATATTAGAAAGTTTTTATAAAAAGTGACATTTTTGAAATTAAGGGTTAATTTTTTTGCTACATTTGATAAATAACTCCAGAAAATGTGCAAAAAAGAAATTCAAAAGATTAAGGTTACTTAAGGAATAATTGTGGGGGGGGGGGGGTGGTGTGAAAATAGTATTTCATTGTTTTTACTTTTAATGGCGGGTGGTGGGGAGATAAGAAAGGAAGGTGGGCATAGTAGCACTCATAAAGTTTATCAATAATTTTTTTTCCCTAAAAATAGAATTTAAGTTTCTACGCTGAAAACAAACAACAATATTAATTATATAATTGGCAAAATTAGTGGGATGGGGAGATAAGAAAGGAAGGTGGGCATAGTAGCACTCATAAAGTTTATCATGTTGTAAAATCGACGGTGTGTGTGCAGTGGAATAAATAAAATAAGACACAAAATTTACGAGGTTCCTCTACAGTCAGTGTGACTGGAGTACGTCCTCGGGCAGCAGTGATGCTTTCATTATAATTTGGAATAATAGGAGTACAAAGATAACTCTATGTATTCTCTCCTCTACTCTTCCTCTCTTTCTTTTTTTTCTGCTCTCTATATTCAAAGCATACAGAGTGCTCTATTTATAGAGCAACTCCAATCACACATCTTTGACAATATAACTTCCTTTATCTCCCAAGTCAAGATTAACTGCACGGGCATTGAAAATCCACCCAAAGTCTGCAGTTTCAATGTGGGCATTCAATACCCACTAGACTTTTCAACACTCCCCCTTGGATGCCCACATATCAACATGAGTTGCCTCGTTAAGATCTTGATCTATTTTTGGATGCTCCCCCTTGATGAGTATCTCCCCCAGATTTCAAATTATTTAGGCTGATCATTGATCCTGCTGCTTTAGTCTTTTAGCGGTGATAGTTGCCGAATGAGGTGTTTCACTTGTTGTTAACTTTCCACAGACTTATTCTTGAACTGGGTTGGAGGGCCTTTCTGCTAAACTTCCTCCAAAGGTCTGAATTTACCTATTTTATCTGGAGCTGAATTTGATTCAAGGATGGTGGACACTTGATCTTGAATCGGACTTGTGATTTCTTCAAAGGCCGTCTAGACTTGATCTTGAATGAAATTGGATCATGAGGAGCTTCATGTGACAAGTGATCTTAGGCTTTGTCGGGGATGAACTGACATGTGTTTGTTGTGGTTGTCTCCACATGCTTCAATGTATCATTTTCACTTGCCTTACTTGCTCCCCTTGCAGAAGTGGTATTTTCCTTATGCAGGTTTGACATCTTCTCTTGTAGTATTTGTCCTCTGATACAGGAGTGGAATGCAAACCTTGCATTTGAATGGACCATCACTTCTTGGTGGCAGCGAAAGTTTGAGTGGAGGTTCCGACATATTGCTTTCTCTGTCCTTGTCTTGGCAGGTAAGAACAAGGACAAAGGAAAGGACAGGGAGATTGCATGATATGAGATACTCTTGCTCTGGTGTGACTTGTTTGTAGAGATATTCTCAGAGAGGAAGAAAACTGAGTATTTCGAGATACTTTGTGAAAGATGCATTCTCGGAGATGAGGAAGAGTTAGATATTTTTCAGTTCTGCCTTGCCGTGGAGGACAAAGGTTGACATATATATTGATTTTCCAATAGCAGGTAGTAAAGTTGTGCCTTTACTCTTGTCAGCAACTGTGGTGTAATTAGAACAGTAAGATTCACGCGTTTTCAACTTTATCAGAAATCTTTGACAAAGTTGCACGTGATATCCAAGAGCTGAGATTGCGTCTGAGAAATGTTGACAGACGTCATGCAGGGAAATCCAGCTTTTGAGATTCGAAAATCGGTGTCTCTTCGATTTTTGAATAAGTGGTCCTGTTGCCCCTCCTTTTATAGAGATATCAATTTTGTTCAGAAACACTCAGAAAATTGTTGCCTGCAGAAATTTCCCTTTCTTGCACTTCTGAGATTTTATCTGACTTCCTTCATCATTTCTGAAAATGGCTTGCCCATCTAACATTTGCTTAGATTTGAGTCTCAGGATTGATACAGACGAGCAGCGTCAGGATAACATATGGCGCCCGTCCTTCTCAACTTCTAATGGTCCTCTTACGGTTGGGGACTTTGTGATGAAGAATAACATAACTGCTACAGTGGTAGCCAGGAATCTTCTCACTCCAAAGGACAACAGAATCCTTTCAAACCGGTCTGATGAGGCGGCCGTTCAAGACTCATTGGCTCTCAGTGTTTAATGTGCGGGCTCTGTATCCAATATGGGTCAGCGTCTACTTGCTCGAACTCACCAAGTTGAATCATTAATGGCTGAGGTGGCAAGTCTTAGACAAGAGATTAGAGGGCTCAAGCATGAGAATAGAGTGTTACACATGCTTGCAAATAATTACTCTACGAGCATGAAAAGAAAGCTCGACCAGCTACTAGAATCCGAAGGTCGGACTCAAAATGACAATCGGGGGTTCGAGTCTTTATTCCAAAGACATCCATTGTCTTAGCTGTCTGGAGTTCCACCAAGTATTGAGACTCCAAATAATCAACTTCTGGTGTCTTCCCCTTCTGGGGTACTTCCGAGTACTGAGGCTTCACATGAGTAACCTTTGTGAAGGTTTCTTTCTGTTTGTTTGTTTTAACTCATGTGTATGTAATTTCTCGGAGATATTAATATATAAGCTTTATTTCATTTAGTGTATTGTGTTAAATACAATAAAGCATATATTTCACTAAGATGTGGTACTTATGGACCAAATAGCAATTTATCTTTACCCTCGCGAAGATAAATGATCATTCTTAGTGTCTAAATCATTTGAGTATTCAACTCATAATCTTCAACCCATACGATTCTTTAATGTCATAAACATCGTGGATAAGATTCGTGTTGACATATTGTTCGATTCTGCAGTTCGAGACAATATTTCTCTCAACACTTTATAATCTTTCTTGACTCTTCAGGAGTCCCAATTTAATATTATCAACTCTTGCAAGAGATTTTAGTATGTTGCAACAATACCATAATGAAAGTGCTTATTAAGGCAATTTATACCATCCATTGGTATTGAGTACATATTTTATGCTTTATCTTTCCGGGGCTTAAGCAATTTAAATTCTTCAGGGATTTTCTACACTTCATGACACATTTTCCTTTAGAATTTATATAGAGCAATTCGCTTCCATGTATATTTGAGGGATTTACTCATGGAAATATGATGTGGGCGACTTATAACCCTTCGTATATAATTCTCCATTCATATGAACTTTTTTACAACCTTGTGTCATATCATGTGAATGTATTTCATGGTATTACAAATGCCCATATGTAACCTTCTAGGTTCAACATCTTTTGGCTATTTGTATTGTATCCAAGTATATAGGTCTATTTTTCCACGTTCTTACAAAATTGTAATGGAATTGCCTTTCTCCATTTTGGCCCATAATTTTGTTGATGGAAAAAGAACGGGACTCAATATCACCACAGCTCATTGATGAATTTAGTAGCTACTTGTAAAAACCAAAATTATCATTGGTTATCATCAATTTGTGATCCCATATTCTCATGTACATGCGCATGCATAAAAGCTTTTCATTTCTTTTGGGATATCCATTGCCTCTTCAAGGGCATTACACTATCTCTTCCAGGATAGTTATAATTTAGAGAATGCGGATCATAACCTCCTCTTGAGCGTTATAGAGCTTGGATTTTAATCTCCACTTCCGGGAGTTAAGTCATTGGAACCTATATATCTATCATGCTTCATGCATGAGACATCAATATTCCCATGTCCGCGGAGTGACCTTTTCGGGACAAGTATCCTTGCAACAACTGTTATGCGTCTGGCATGTGACAGTTATGCAATAGTTCAGTAGTGCCATATTCTTCTTCTTTCGAAGGACTGAACCTTTTGAGTCTGAGGATCTGCCACGCTTCAGGCGTGTAACAGATAAATCATTTGCTGCCATATTATTTTGTCCAACAGAGACATTAATTCTTGTGGGCACATTTGCAGCAAGCATATGTGATTTTATCACTTTCGTTGCATCATTAAATGCATCTGGCATTTGATTTGCATATCGTTGCATCATTCAATTATTCTCACTTTGCTTGTATATTGATTGCTTCATGAATCAAAATACGACAAATTCTCTTCATTCTTCTGGAACGGTTTTTTCTCATCATTCTTCTGGAATGAAGTTATTTTCTCCCCCTAACGGCGGGAAAATTGTCTTATTAAAATGACAGTCCGCAAACCACGCGGTAAATATATCCCCAGTCAAGGGTTTTAAATATTGAATGATAGATGATGTTTAACATCAATGCCTAATCCGCAATGATGCTTCATTTCAGTATGTTGTGGAAGTGCAATAGGCACATAGATAACACAACCAAAAACTCGTAAATGTACAATTTTTGGCTGGTTTCCAAACACGAGTTGTACTGAGAAGTATTGATGGTTGTCAACAAGTCTCAACCAAATCAATAATGCATCATGTAAAATGACATGTACCCATGTAAAAACGGGCAATTTTATTTTCGTGAGCAGAGCGCGGGTAATCTATTTCATCCGCTTAATAAATGCTTCTGCTAAACCATTTTTGAGTATGGACATAAGGAACTTCTGGTCCTTATTTAATAGTCTTACAGACCGAGACTCTTATGGCTTTTATTGCAATTAAGTTGAGGCACTGCGGCACTTCAAACTTAAGGTAATTATCAAAGAACTTCATGTCCTGATCTTTTTGTTTGATGAAACTTCAGGTCCAATCATTTTTATATGATGAGGATCAAGAAACTGCAGGTTCTGATCTGATCAAGGAACTTCGGGTCCAGTATGTACTCATAGTAATAAAAAGAAGTACAATAAATAAATTAAAGCAATAGACAGTAATTCCAGCAATAATGAATAAATTGCATTTAAGTAAATAAAGCTTGTGACAAGGGCTTTAATTCAGCACCATTCACATAAATCAAAACTTAAAGCAGTAGGCGGTAAAACCGTCCATGATAAATAAATTGCTTTAAAGTAAATAGAACTTGTGAAAGGGTTTTAAACCAACACCAATTCACATAAATAACAAGAAGTATCATACCTCCTTTTATTTATTATTTTTCTTTCTTTTTTGTCAGTACTTATTCAAACTTTACTTTTCTTATTTCTGTAGCATGGTGCCATGCACCAACAGAAACCATTTATATCATTTTGACTAAATGGTGTCATGCACTATTCAAATCATTATATATATATATATATATATATATATATATATATATTTTTCTTATGTTGCAGTCAACATCCCTTTTTTTTTCTTCTTCACATGTGCCTTGTCATTCTATCAATCCCCATTTTCTATCATTCCTTCTCTGTCTCTGCCAGTCTCGAAACGCAGGGCCAGCTGGGTAGTTATGGAGGTTGCCCAAATTCAATTCAATCCAAAAAAGACTATTAGAGACTGGCGTTATTCTTGCATGACCCAGGGAACATGTCATTGTTAAGCAAGAACCTCCTTACAGAGACATAGATGACAGTGGGGTTGACGGAGGCACAAGAGAGGGAGGCATGTGTGGATTCATTCTTGCCATCACTATCTCAAACAACCAAGTATTCATGGGAGTTCTCAAGATTCGTTGAAAACAACGTGATCTGGGTTTCCAAGTCTGATGAGATTCTTCTAGATCTCTGGAAACCAGTTGTCAAGTACGAGTTTTCTCATCTCGTGACGACTTCAGGTCGTAAATTTCAATTCTCACCGGAATTCGGTGGGGCGCTTCTGGCGCAGTGGGAGAGACGAAAAATGGACATATCTTTTATTCTGTGAGATTTTAGATGATGGAGGTGAGAGGTGGATAGTGCTTCATCGGATTTATGGCGTTGTGCTTTCCACTGACATAAGAGCTTCTCGTGCTGATAACGTGTTGTAAAATCGACGGTGTGTGTGCAGTGGAATAAATAAAATAAGACACAAAATTTACGAGGTTCCTCTACAGTTAGTGTGACTGGAGTACGTCCTCGGGCAGCAGTGATGCTTTCATTATAATTTGGAATAATAGGAGTACAAAGATAACTCCATGTATTCTCTCCTCTACTCTTCCTCTCTTTCTTTTTTTTTCTGCTCTCTATATTCAAAGCATACGGAGTGCTCTATTTATAGAGCAACTCCAATCACACATTTTTGACAATATAACTTCCTTTATCTCCCAAGTCAAGATTAACTGCACGGGCATTGAAAATCCACCCAAAGTCTGCAGTTTCAATGTGGGCATTCAATACCCACTAGACTTTTCAACATATCAATAATTTTTTTTCCCTAAAAATAGAATTTAAGTTTCTACGCTGAAAACAAACAACAATATTAATTATATAATATTTGTCAAAGATATGCCTTTGAGAATCTTTTGGACAATCGAATGCCAATTTTGTTTGTTTTTTTTTTTTTTAAGCTTTACGTTCTTTATAGCTCTTAAAAAGGAATATTTTTTTGTTGAACTAAGAGAGTGAGTTAAGCCTTATACTGGGCTGCCTAGCCATAATAATGTGATTCAAATTCGTCTTTGGTGAAAATCAAACCTAAAACCTCTTACTTACAAATAAAAATGAACACCACTAGGCCTAGTACTAAGTGGCAGGACTGCTTTTAAACTAGCATAAAATATAGGGACATATAATATTGAAGGGGGTTTCTACGGTACCTTATTTGGTCATGAAAAAAAGAACCAAGGAGTCTCAGGAGACGAGGGATGATAACCTGGGAATTGCTCAACCAGGGAGGGACGGATTCCCTCATGTCTTTATGGAGATAGAACTGAGAATCACTCAACCAGGGGTAACGGAAACACTCACGTTGCTAATTGTGGATTCACGCGACACAACCAAGCCTAACACTGAAGGAGAAAATCACTCTCTTCTTAGATTAACTTTAATTCACTAACTCTCTTTCTTAAAGATACATTTGGAGACTTTAAATAGGGAGATTACAAAGCATTAGTAGAGTAAATATTTAGAGTCAAATGAGGAACTTTCATTGAAAGACTTCGATTCACTAGCAAAAGGATATAAAGAGGATTCTTCTGAGTTTCAGCATTTTAGCAATCACAGACTACGTTACAAATTATATCCTTGTGTGGTTACAAAATTAGAAATGTTATCATGATAAATTTGCACAAGACTTAAGTCTACGGTTTTAGGAATTTACATCATCCTGCCGTTAAGTGGGCAAAAGACTCTGTACACTGTCCAATATATTTTAGGGGCCGGGCACCATTCTCCATCTGTTGCATGTAACCCTTATTTTCTTTTATCAAAAGCTTGTGCTCTTCTGCATCAGCTGCAGCTGCTTCTTCAGCTTCGGCTATGGCCACTTCTGCCTGTGAAATTGCTCGAGCAGCAGCTGCAGTAGCCTCTTGTGGGATCACGGCTTTCATTTTTGTTGGTTCTTAGCTAAACAAACTAGGCTTTCAAAACCCTCTGCCTTCCCTGTGTCCGAAAACAAAAACGCAAACTAGGATTAAGATTGAACTCTCATTCAGGCTCTTATGCTGAACATAACCTACCGAAGTTCTGGCAACCACCTTCAATTCCTGGTGTTAATAGTAAAAGAAAAATAAGGATAACTAGTACTCTTGTTAGAGGGTGTAATGGTTTTTTTTGGCATACATACCTTTGGTAAACCATCAAATTCGATATTGATTTTTGAGAACCTTGATCAGGTCTGCATGAGCATCGTCTTCATCTTCATTCTGGGACCCTACAGCTATTTGCCACATACGTAACATATCTCTAATGGAAGCTAACCCTTGAAAAACAATGTAAGATAATAATACAGCCTCACTTTTGGGTCAATTTATAGTTATGGTGGAGGTACTGGTTTTCAAAACAATGGACTCCATTCTTCGTGTATTTGGTTTTTGATTTCTAACAGGATCCTGTGTGTATGGGTTTTTTCTATTTGGTTGGTCACTGTTTGGTTTCCTTATGCTGATGGATACAATGAACAACGAGAAATGGGGACAAATTAAGGAAAAATATCCAGCTGTTTTTGGTAGCAATATCTAGCAGTTGATTTGGCCTTTAAGAATAAAGTTTAACAACTAAGGACAGAAGTTGAAAATAAGAAAAGGCATAATTAGGATACCGCTCAAATGATGATGTATCAAGAAAAAAATGTGTTAGGTTGACGAACTCAAAAAAATTGAAAGTATATCGCTAAGTTTTAATCGGTTTTGAAATCCATCAAGCTATGCTATTCAATTCCAAGGCCTAAAGCTAATAACAAGCTCATGTCATCCAAATGTTCAAATCAGTGTGATGAGCTGACTTAAAGAGACAAGACTTCATTCATTTTAAGGAGTTCGTAGATTACCTGAAAATACACGGACAATAATTCCTTGAATATTTTGACAGTGATTATTTTTGGTAAACAATCTAATGTTTTCTTAGAAGTATTCATATATCAATCAGGAAGATGCTGATAAAGAAGGAGAGGTATCTGTATCTGCATTCTGTGAAGCTACTCGTCTAAACTTAGCCAATCTTTTTCTTCAAAATGTGGCTTGGATAACATCATTATGCACCGTATCATGACTTCAAAGATAAAATCTTTCATTCATCTTTCATCATGTGCCACGACCAGTATGATAGCGATGTTGATTACCTATTTGAAGCAAAATTAGTAGTTATTTTGATCCAAAAGTTCAGAACTTGTATGTTTATGATTATGATAGTTTAATCTAACAGACTTGCCAAATAGTGAAGTGGCTCTATGATATGACAAGCCAAGAAATAGAAATTTGCGATCTTATGTATATGTTAGATGCAAATCATAGGTTTAACTTTAACTTTTAACTTGATGCTACATATGGAACTAGTCGTGAAGGAGCAGTTTGATGTGAAAAAGGAGATGCTGTGCATGCACTACTATATATTTATTATCAGGAATCTACAGAACAGGATGAATACCATCGTCACCCTTATATCTGTGTTCATAGTCAAAAATATATTACATTTTGAGAGAGAGAGAGAGAGAGAGAGAGAGAGAGAGCGAAACCGAAGACTCACCACAACACTCATTGAAGGCCTATCCTCTTGCTTATACTGGACACACCACATAGCTACATTTACCATTCTCTCTGCCTTCTCTTTATCTTTCTCCTCTATTCCACAAACTACCATCAGCTCTCCTAATTCTCCGGGTTCAAACTTCTTCCATACCCACCTCGGGAACCAGTCTCGGCTATCTTCGACTTTGATATCAAGATTCCTTCTCCTGCCTATAATCTCAAACAATAGCATTCCAAAGCTGTACACATCACATTTGTGTGTTATTGGGAACTGCTGCCAAACTTCTGGGGCAGCATAACCCGGAGTCCCCCTCCCTCCTGTCATGGTTATATGAGTGTTGTCCCTATTACACAGCTTGGCCAAACCGAAATCAGCTACTTTTGGAAAGAACTTTGCATCCAAAAGAATATTTTCAGGCTTTATGTCGTAATGGACAATCCGTTGTTGGCATTCTTCATGCAAGTAAGCGATCCCTCTTGCTGTCCCCACAGCAATCTCATGAAGTTGTTCAAATCCTAAGACCACTGTGTCGCTATGAAATAAGTACTTGTCAAGCGATCCATTTCCCATGTACTCGTAAACAAGTGCTCTGAGGTGTTCCTCAAAGCAGAAACCATAAAGACGGACCAGATTGATGTGATGTATTCTTCCGATTGTACCAACTTCCGCCATAAATTGTTCCTTGATTCTCTTATCCGAACTTCCATGTAGAACCTTCACTGCCACTGGGGTTCCATTGCTAAATATTCCTTTATAAACTGCACCAAAACCTCCTTGGCCTAACAAATTGGTGAAGTTATCAGTCGCAATCCGAAGTTGTTGAGAAGTGAACCTAACGGGCTTTTCTCTTTCCATATCATTTATAAAGTTGTCCATTGTGAGTGCCCGAAAGTCTGGAGTAACGATCTTCTCCGTTGTGAGCGTCCGACAGTCCGGGGAAACGATCTGCACTAACCTCACTTTCTGACTTGTCTCTCTTGCGAGTTTCTGACATTTCTTGCACACTACAACCGCGATAACAATCTTCACTAAGACCACTACTGCAAAATTCAGAACTCATTAGTGACAAAAGAATTATAAACAAAAGTAGTGGATGCAGAAAGGAAAAAGGCAACGGGTAGAGACATAGATCTTTACCCAAGACTACAACAATAGCTACTCCCGCTCCATCATTTGATGATGAGTCTGGTAACTCCTGTAGAATTTAGATGTATATTTGCTTGATTGAACAATTACAAGATGAAACATATATATAGGAAAGAAAAAGAACATAAACCTAATTTTGCCTAACTTGCCTAACTTGCCTAACTTGACTAACCTAACTTGCCTAACTTTGAACAAGAAAATTGACTAGCCTACCATTATTCCAACATGTTTATTTCATGCATTTTTACACAAGGATTCCAACCTAACTTTGTTTGTCTAACACTCCCCCTCAAGTTGGAGAGTGGATGTCAAGAACTCCCAACTTGCGTAACATACCCGAAAACTTTTCTTTCCCAAGAGGTTTGGTAAACAAGTCTGCCAACTGTTGTGCCGTACCCACATGCTTGGTCTCTATTGTGCCATCTACAATCTTATCTCGTATAAAATGACAATCCATCTCAATGTGATGAGTTCGTTCATGAAAAACAGGATTGGCAGCTATATGTAACGCTGCTTGATTATCACAAAATAAAATGGAAGGACCATCCAAAGGAATGTTCAAATCCTTCAACAAAAAACGAAGCCAAACTATCTCGCAACAAGCACCTGCCATGGCCCTATATTCCGCCTCTGCTGAAGAGAGCGAAACGGTTTTCTGTCGTTTCGTCCGCCAAGAAATCAAAGAACCGCCCAAGAATACACAATACCCAGTAGTCGAACGGCGAGTGATAGGGCAACCTGCCCAATCAGAATCACAAAACGCAGTTAACTTGGTCTGGTTGTCAGAACAAAATAATAAACCTTGACCTGGAGTAGCCTTCAAATAACGAACAATACGAAGCGCAGCATCCATATGAGATATCCTTGGCTCGTGCATAAAACGGCTTAGAACATGCACAGAATAAGTGATATCCGGCCGAGTGATAGTGAGATATATTAACCGACCTACTAATCGTCGATACTTTTCAGGATCCTTGAGAAGTTCTCCTTTATCAGATAATTTTGTGTCATCCATAGGAAAAGCAATGGGTCGTGCTCCCAAAAAACCATAGTCCTTGAGAATCTCTAATGCATACTTGCGTTGAGAAATATAAATCCCTTGTTTGGAACGAGAAACCTCAATACCCAAAAAATATTTTAAATCACCAAGGTCTTTTATCCGAAAATGATCACGGAGAAAAGACTTCAGAGAATTAATGGCACTAGCATCATTGCCTGTAATCACAATATCATCCACATAAATGAGCAAAGCTGTGAAAGAAATACCAGACTTTTTAGTGAACAATGAATAGTCAGCTTTGGATTGTTGAAAACCGGCAGAAATGATGGCACTAGTGAATTTGGCAAACCATTGGCGAGAAGCCTGCTTAAGACCATAAAGTGACTTGTGAAGGCGACACACAAGATTCTCCCCCTGTCGCCGAAGACCAGGAGGAGGAGACATATAGATTTCTTCATGTAAGTCACCATGTAAGAAAGCATTATTAACATCAAGCTGATGAAGAGACCAAGACTGACTAGCAGCAAGAGCAAGAAGACAACGCACCGTAATCATCTTAGCAGTAGGAGAAAAAGTGTCATGATAATCAATACCTTCAGCCTGAGTGAAGCCTTTAGCAACCAAACGAGCTTTGTAGCGGTCAATAGAGCCGTCGGATTTGTGCTTGAGTTTGTACACCCACTTACAACCAATGGGAATTTTGCCAGGGGGCAAGGAAGTTAAAGTCCAAGTACCATTAGCATGTAAAGCTTGAAGCTCCTCAGTCATAGCACGTTGCCAATTGGGGTCAGTGGCAGCCTCGGCAAAGGAGGAAGGCTCCACAGTCCGACTGACAGAGTTAATGTAAGAAAAATGTCTGGGAGAGTAACGGTGATAAGAGAGAAAATTACAAAGTGGATATCGCGTACCTTGTATAGAACCGGGTTGCGAAGTCGAAGATGGGTGGGATGGCAGAATCACCTGCGAGCAAACGTAGTCTTTTAAATAGGATGGAGGTTTATGGGCACGGGAAGAGGTGCGGGGAAGGGGAGGATTGGTAGGTAGTGGGGGGGTAGGGATGTCCGTGGGTAAAAGGGTGAAAGGTAAGGAAGTATCGGGGGGGGAAGGAGGGGATGCCGAGAGGGCAGGGGCATGGGGAGGAACGGGTAATGGGGCAGCAAGGGAATCTATGGGAGGCGTGGAAGGGGAGGAAGGTGGAGGAGGGTGAGGCGTCGGGGCAGGAAGGGGTGGGTTATATGTAAAGTCCAGAGGGGGTGGGATGGGTAGGGTAGGCGAAGAGGATGGGATAGGAGGGTGAGAAACGGCATAAGGGAAAGTACTTTCGTGAAAGATGACGTCTCGACTAGTGAAAATGCGGTGATTGTCGAGATCGTAAAGGGTATAGGCCTTTTGTCCATGAGGATAACCGAGAAAAATGCAACGATGAGCCCGAGGGGAAAATTTAGTGGTGGGAGTGACAGAGGTGGCATATGCCAGACAACCAAAGACGCGGAAGTGGTCATAAGATGGGGTTTTCGAAAAGAGAACCTCAAATGGGGATTTATGATGGAGAAGACGGGTAGGGAGACGATTGATGAGATAAGTAGCGGTAAGAACACATTCCCCCCAAAACTTGATAGGAAGATGGGATTGAAAACGAAGGGCGCGAGCGGTTTCAAGAAGATGACGATGTTTTCTTTCAACAACGCCATTTTGTTGGGGGGTATAAACACAAGAAGTTTGTAAAAGCACCCCATGATCAGAGAAAAAACTACGAAGAGATAAAAATTCACCACCATTGTCAGTACGAATGCATTGGATGGTAGTGCGGAATTGGGTAGTGACATAAGCAAAAAAATCCTTAATTAATTGTTGAGTGTCGGATTTATGTTTCATGAGGAAGACCCACGTAAAGCGAGAAAAATCATCCACAATGGATAAGAAATAATTAGCACCAGAAAGAGAAGATTGACGATTCGGGCCCCAAATATCACAATGAATTAAAGCAAAAGGGAAAGTTGATGAAATTGAACTCAAAGGAAAAGGTTGACGAGTTTGTTTTGCCAACGGACAAACATCACAAATATGACTAGAATCAAAAGTGCAATTAAGAGAGCTAGATGCTAAAGCTTGCAAACGAGTGGATGAGGGGTGACCTAGACGCCTATGCCAGAGGGAGGAGGGGATGGTAATGATGTTGCAGAGAGGTTGACGGGTGGGGAGAGAAGAGGTAAGGGCCACAAGGTAATACAGATCGCCACGTCGCTTACCCACACCAATCATCGCCTTCGAAACCAAGTCCTGCAAAACACACCAAGAAGGAAAGAAGGTTATGGAACACGATAATCCATCTGTAAGTTTACCAACCGATAAAAGGTCCACTCGGAAATTAGGGACACATAAAACATCCTTCAAAGTAACTGAGGAATTTAAAGGAAGAGTGCCGGTAAAAGTAATGGGAGCGGAAGCACCACTAGGCAAAGAAACAGGCGGCAAATGTGAAGGAGAACGATTAACCAAACATGAAGCGGAAGAAGTAATATGATCCGTAGCACCACTGTCAAGAATCCATTGACCATGACGAGAGGTGACAGGTAACAAACCCTGGGCAAAATCAGTAGTGAGCACGGCATTGGCCTGAGGAGGGGTGGTGGTGTCACGTAGAGCAGCTAGAACACGGGAGTGCTGCTCGGCAGAGAGGTCAGGCATGGCAAGCTGCAAGTCATGTAAAGTGGGCTGGGTCCCGTGCACTTGGTGGGTTGCTGGAGTAGAAGAGGAGGCGGGGGCCTGGGTGCCTTGCACGTGATGGGCCTGGGTGAAATTATGGGGCCGGGAAGCAGAAAACCGTGGCTGCTGGGGAGGACTGGAAGGTGCATGGCTGCGGGAAGAACTGGAAGCAGTGGCACGGCGCGGTGGTCGCCACGGTTGGCCATGAAGGGGATGGCCAACGGGATAGCCATGAAGTTTATGGCAGGTGTCTCGGGTATGATAATCAAAATTGCAGTAGGTGCAGTGGAGGGGAGGACGAGCAGAGGAGGGACGGGACGGGCCACGAACAGCCATGGGAACGGCAGAGAAAGCTGCCGAAAAAAAAAAAAATTAGGGCTAGGGTTATAAACCTGCTCTGTATACCATGTAGAATTTAGATGTATATTTGCTTGATTGAACAATTACAAGATGAAACATATATATAGGAAAGAAAAAGAACATAAACCTAATTTTGCCTAACTTGCCTAACTTGCCTAACTTGACTAACCTAACTTGCCTAACTTTGAACAAGAAAATTGACTAGCCTACCATTATTCCAACATGTTTATTTCATGCATTTTTACACAAGGATTCCAACCTAGCTTTGTTTGTCTAACAACTCCGGAGTCGAGTAAGTCGACATTAATCAAAAGATAGATCGACTACAATAGAGTTATAAAATGCATTCAACAAACTCTCAAATGTAGCAGAATTTAGATTACACTGTTAGGAGTTTCATATAAGCATGCACATTTAGAAAAGGAAGGAGTTCTGGAATAATCACACAATCGAAGGAGAAGTGAGAGACAGAGAGCAGTTCTTAGTTCTTCATGGAACTCATCTACTCTCATTCAGATTCCCTTAAAGCTGACCTTAGCTTTAGGACCACACAAACACACATATATTGAGAGAAGGTTCCAAGTAAGGAATTAATAATTTCTTGAGTCTCCATTCTTCAATTCTATGAACACACTAATTAATACTATTTTAATTTTAGTAAAACCGTGTGGGGTTTCCATGAAGATGCTGACATAACAGGGCGAGAGAAAGTTCAAAGTAAAGAATTAATAATTTCTTGAGTCTCCATTCTTCAATTCTATGACCACACTAATTAATACTACTTTAATTTTAGTAAAACCGTGTGGGGTTTCCATGAAGATGCTGACATAACAAGGCGACAACGTTGTCAGCACACTGTGCTCTTGGACCGCTTCACTAGCGTGAGAGGACTTTCAACCAGACGTGTCTGGCCTTCTTCATAATCAGCTGAACCCATTAAATTGGTAGCCAAAATGTCGGTACACTGTAAACTGTTTAGCCAAAATGTTGGTACACTGTAAATTGTTAGCCATTAATAATAATGTGGTTAACCTATTAAGTACATTGTAAATTGTTGGCTAACCTATTAATATCCATCCGAGAAATGCTAAGGAAACTCTTTCAAAAGTGGGACTCTTCATGGATTCTCTGCCACCTCATGTTTTGGGCACAATTTTTGTGTCAACATTATAATCATTGTGCCAAAAACATGAGGGGAGCAGAGAATCCATGAAGAGTCCCACTTTGAAAAAGACATCTTAGCATTTCTCAATCCATAAACCCCTTGTTGAAATAGTGATTCCCTCCTTGGTCATGGCAGAGGAGAATATTTCTTTGCTTAGTGAGCCCACTCACGAGGAGGTGTATTACGAAGTAAAAAGTATGGATTATTCTAGTTCTCCAGGGTCAGATGTGTTTTTTTGTTGCATGCTGGAGTATTGTTGGCTCTAATGTGGTTCTAACTATGCAAAATCTTTTTCGTTGATGGAAGAATTCCTCTTCGTTTCAGTTTTTGGTGGTTCTTATTCCAAAAGTTCCAAGAGCAGACTCAGTTTCGCAGCTCTGCGCTATTGAGTTGGCCAATTTTGCATTCTCATTAACAGACGGGGGATAACTGCATCTAGAAGTGTCTCACCTCAGGAACGTGGTTGTTTCATTTTTTATGCAAGTATTCTTATTTCTGAATGCATAAAAAACTCTTGATAAGAAATGAGTGTCGGTAATGTGGTCATAAAGTTAGGCAGAAAAGCTTTTGGCTTTTCTCACGTTTTCGTTATCTGGATCGAAGAGCTTTAGGTTTTTCTTCTCCTGCTCGAGAAGGGGTCCTCCAAGGGGATCCCTTAAACTATAATTTATTTTGTGTAATGACGTGCTTGAAAAGTTCTTAGTAAGGTGGTTAGTACCATATTTTTATTGTCAAAATAAATTACTAGGTTTTATTTAACTACCATATTTTTCAGGGTGATACTTTCCTCTCTGATTTTTATAATTTGCCAACTTTTTGGTAGCTCTAACTATCAAAGTTTTAGTTTACTACTCTCCACAAACCCATCCCCAATGGCATTTCCTGTGGAAGCCACATCATACCTATACAATTCTTCTGTTTCTTCTTTATTTTTATTATTGGTTGAACGTGGATCCTTTTCGGATTCTCTTTATGAGGATTCTCTAGATCCTTAAATCGTGTCTATTCATCGTGTAGAATTATCAAAGAGATGGGTCATACAACCCACTTCCAACAACACCGATATTGTCCCCAACTTGGTAATTCCCACCTGCACAATCCGTCAGGTGTGGGGTTTTATCACAAAATGCCTCGGTATTAGTTGGAGTGGGATTAGGGTATTTAAACTATTCTTTTGTCATTGATACAGTCGATGTGGGACATTTCGACACGCCCCCTCACGTGGGACCCAATTAGTGGTTCATACGTGGGAGATCCACACATCAGCAACCACGTGGAGCCAAAAGGACTCACCCTACACGTGGGGCCAAGGGACCCACCATCATAGCGTGGGGCTAAGGGGACCCACCCATCACGTGGCAGTACAGTACGGGCTCGCTCCCTATCTCTAATACCATGCTAATTAGGACTTATTTTGGGGTTTTAATTTTCTGATATTATTTTGCTCACCAAGGAGGGAAATATATATTGTACAAGATTGATTTACAAGGAAAGAAACACCAAATAATATCTATCCTAATTACATATTGATTACAAGGACCCAAACAGATAACTAAGCTAATTACAAAGGTCAACTCTCCAACATGCTAATTAGGGCTTATTTTGGGGTTTTAATTTTCTGATATTATTCTTCTCACCAAGGAGGGAAATATATATTGTACAAGATTGATTTACAAGGAAAGAAACACCAAATAATATCTATCCTAATTACATCCTGATTACAAGGACCTAAACAGGTGACTAAGCTAATTACAAGTGTCAACTTCCTACTAGACACAAGAATTCCTGTTATATGTCATGTCTACCCTAGATTCTTGTGGAACTTAGGTTGGCCCTTGAACAATACGACCATACAAGCAATTTTTGAAGAAAGATTCATCTGGATGCACTTATACTAAAGTCCACCTTATATAAATCCTGTGGCAATTCCTTTTAGGTGCCCATCTGTGTATATTAGCAATATACTATAGTACCAAATGGCCTGTTTAGCTAGACAAAAAGAGAGTAAAATGTTTTGATGATAAATGCATTAAGGCTGAAGAGTTTCCTGTATCTAATAGGCGGTGCTTCTATACCCCATCTCTATAATTGGAGCTTTTTGCTCGTCACTTATTTGCGTAAATATTTTTCAAGCAGTATCGAAAAAGTCAGTACATCCCTCTGTAATTATGAGTGCATTGATCATCGTGGTTTGGTCTTGGCAGCCACTGTAAGCATGTCAATATTGAGGCATCTGACTTAGGGCTCTTTCTAGTGTTATACGTCGACGTGGTAGCCGTGGCTTTGTTGAAGATCCTTGCCCCCATATCATAGCCACTTGCCCTCTATTCAATGAGTTTAACCTAACAGCACTGAAGAATGTTCATGAGAGTTATATTTTATAAAAACTTTAAAGTTGAGAAAGGTTGTGTTTCAATCCCATATTCATCTTGTGTGGCCTACGATCAGAAGAGGCACCCATTGTACTCATCCACCATAAAAGAGAAGAGATTAAAAAAATAAAAAATAAATACTCTTCGGTCTCTGCATGGGTCTTAGCATGTGCCCCCTACACCAATCTAATTAGTTTGCCTCACATACGATGACACACCTCATAGAACTTGAAATTGTGAAAGCATTTTTCCAAATAAAATTCCAATGAGACGAAGGATTGTGACAGTTCTTTAGAATTATGGCAAGAAGAATTGCAATCATAAGATACCACTGTAATGATTCTCATTTAATTCGTGAAACTGAAAGGTAGGAGTATAAGAGTTTTTCTCTATTCTTGGACGGTTCCATGGCTTCTCGAGACGACTTTTTGTAAGTTTCCCACTGACAGTGTCAATTGTTGGAAGGGAAAATTTCGAGTACTTCAATTCTCCTCTAACAAGTAATCTCGAACATGTTGAGAAGCCTTAATCACCATTTTTGCTTGCCATCAATAAGGGCGGGGGGACCTACAAAAAGCACTCCGACGCTCAAGTCAGTTTTTATTTAAGATGATTGGGGCATATCACAAAATTATTTCCTACTTTCCTCCCTTTGATGTTGGTGGGATTTTTGGCCTTTTCTAGGCATTCAAGTCTTGGGCTCTAGGTTCCACTTTTCTTCTATTTTTCCATGTTCCACATTCCATGGAAGTATTTGATCATGCTCTTTTCACATGAGAAATCCGATTACAACTGGATAGTTGAAAAGGTGAAAAGATAGAGTTTCCTGGGGGAGGCACACATTTTCACTGTGGAGCCGATAAGTATATTGCATCAATTGCAAAGGTAATATTTCTTCCCCTTAATGTATTTGCCAAAAAAAAATAAAAAATGTATCAGCGGATGGAATTCTCTCTTTAAAGATTTTTGTGAACTTCCAATGAACTTGTCAGCCCTTTATAGGATTCTGTGATATTTTATTTACCGTTGCATATGGATTGAGTGCTTGCTTTTATGGTGTTTTGAATTGGCAGATGCTCAACTTTTCCAAAAACAATTTGAAGGATGAAGGAAGGTTACGAACAGTTTTTTTAGGTTGGTTGTGGAGTTGCAAGTTCGAAGCCCATTTGCTTTCATCTCATATTATAGCAATGCCCTTGGCACTCAATGATGAGCATCAAAACCAGATCCAATTTGCTTTAGAAAGAGGAATTCCAGTGTATCTTGGTGTTCTAGGAACCAAAAGGCTTCCTTACCCAAGCAAATCGTTTGAACTTGCTCATTGTTGTAGAGTTGATTGGCTTCAACGAGATGGAATCCTTCTTCTTGAGCTGGATATGTTGCTCAGACCAGGAGGCTACTTTGCATACTCATCTCTTGTAGCATATGCACAGGATGAGGACGATCTTAAAATATGGAGAGAGATGAGTGCCCTTATGGATGCATTCGATATTGTGTTGTGAGTAACTTGATTCTCTACTTTGACAGGTATGAAGCCTATTCAACATACCCCCGGACTTATGATTTACTCCATGCTTGAACTGTGTTTTCAGACAGAGAAAAAAAATAATGTAGTGCTGAGGATTTATTGCTTGAGATGGATCGCATACTAAGGCCCACTGGCTTCATAATCATCCACCACAAACAATCAGTAGTAGATTTCGTTAATAAGTATCTAACAGCATTGCATGCCGTATCCGACACCAGTTCATATGCAGACCAGGATGGAGACAACATTGTGTTTATTATCCAAAAGAAAATATTTATTTTTTGGGGAATTTTTTTTTTGTTATATTGATTTAATTGATGAAGCAAGGACTGACGGCATCTATAGGCAATATCGTGAGGCAAGTATGGCAGCATATGGTTTTGCTTAGATACTTATAATCAGTCTTGTGTCTGGTTTAGAAATTTTTCTCTTTTCGTACTTCTTTATTAGAATTTAATACGTATGATTTTAAAATCTACGAAAATATTTGTGACTAAGGGAATGAGTTGAGCTCAAGTGTGAAATCACATAACCTAAGTTACTCTTTAGTATTTGATCTATATTTCGTATTTAAATAATTTTGATAATTTGATTCTCTTGAATTATCAACTTGAGGTCACATCCCATGTCATGGGTGTATGTAATTGGCCAACTCATCCAACCTTAATTCTTGATGGCCATGATAGATTGCTCTTGTTTCTTTTGGAAATTACAGATTGTTCTTGCTTTGGATCAGAAGAATCAACAAAGTAGCCAGTTCATTCTGTGATGATATCGTGTTTATGAATTCACTGCAACCATATACAAGGTTGAAAAGTGAGGAATTTAAAAACTCGGTTGATAATTATTTTGTTTTCATTATTTGTGCTTGAGATATGATGGAGGGATTGAGGATATAAAGTAGAGTGGAGAAAAGTTATAAATTGTTAGATGTAGAAGAAATGTAAATGAACACTTGATGAAAATTAAAAACTAAAAAAAATCTTAAGTTGTTTTCACTTCCAAATTGTATTTTCACTCACCCTTCTTTATTTCTTCACCTCTTTCTCTCTCCCACCTTCGTCCATCACTTCTCCCATGTAATTTCCAAATATCTCAAATACAAAACGTGAAAACTAAAATTAAAAAAATAAAAAAAAAACAAAGATGATTATCAAACGAGTCCTAAATATATGTACTTAATAGGAGACGATTCTTACACTTTCATTTTCATTTATCTACACTCATGTATTTATTATTATTCAGTAATTGAGCTACAAATGAAAGCAAGTTCACAAAATTATGGAAAACAATGGATAAAAAAATGAGAGGAATTGTTACCCGATTAGGATTTTATCACAAAAAATCTCAACACATAGTTAAGTTATATCCTATTAGGTTTCCAATGTGAGACTTGTGACATAATAATATGTTTTTGACTTGAATTTCCCCATTCTGTAGGACACAAAGGACCCCTTATCTGGGTTCATGAAACTTTCGATATAGGGCTACATAAATTCTCACTTCTCTTTGTCCTTCCTTTTTGTTCTCTTATGTCGTTGGAATTCAATGTGAATTGTGATTGTTGTTGTCAGCTGCCATGTAAAAACATGTGGCAAGGAAACCTTTACAACCCTTGGATTTGTCTTGCCGTTTGGCCCGGCACAAATGATGAATATGATTTGAGTTGGGCCGATTCGAGTAAAAAATATTTTAGAAACATTTTATTTGGTTTAACTTCTCATATGTTTGTGTGCGTGTGTGTGTATGCCAAGTAAAATTCATATATTGTGCTCAATAATCCACCTTCAAATCTCCTCTTTTTAGATGGAAGTTGGTTGACAGAGGAAGACATATTAAAACATTGATTCAATTGGCATTTTTTTTAGCTCAAATGTTTGTGTAATGAAGGATCGATGCAACCAATTTGAGCCGTATATGTTATGACTAATTTTACTCAAGCCTTCACATTGAAGATGAAAGGCAAAGCATAAAGTCCAACCAACGTTTGTTGTTCCAAGGTAACTAAGTCATAATCTTAAGTATAGGATGGTGAATTTGACTCACATACTATACATGCACTAGTGGGAGACTCATAACATTTTTCTACTTAATTTGATATGTCGAGTGCCTTAATGTGCTTAGAATTGGATAAAATTTTAAGAGCATGCTTTTAAGGTTGTTGGATACTTTGTAGCTAAGTCTCAGCTCCATTTGAGCTCAAGAGGATGCGAAATGCCCAAGTTTAAATCTTCTTACCAACTAGCTCTTAGTCTAGTGATATTTCTTTTCTCAATATTTAAAGAGACTCTAAGTTCAATACCTTTCCTCAATTAATAAAAAAAAGTACAGATCTCCTTCCTTCTTATAAATTAATCACAAACAAAGTGATCGATAAACATATGACTTCAGCCTTCAGGTAAGATGCTCCTAGTTGAAATACTAGAAAAGTAATTTTGAAACGAGTACAATCCTATCCATAACTTGAGTAATTTGGCGGGATAATGTGACAAATTGAATTGTCAGCAAAGGCCATTGGCCCGATGCTTCTTCCCTCCAAAAATACTCCGTATGGCTATATGTTTAATATTTGTCTTAGTGTCCTATTATTTGTTAAAATAAAACGTGATAAATTAATTTCTATAGCCTTCACAACGTATTAACGTTTGTTTTTAATATATTGTATATTTAAATTAAGGAGTGGGTGATTTAGACTAAGCCGCACAATGAATTTGTTTTTGTATTACCACGAAAATCAAATCCCAAACTTCTCAGTCATAAGTGAAAATGATTACCACTCGCCTCCCACTTGAATGGGCCAAGCTGCATTCAAATTATCCTTGATGCATATATTTATATTTTTTTTTAATGTTTTGTCATTACAATGACGATTCTCTTAAACGATCTTAACATACATATAATCATAAAATGTATATATGTGTGCATGCGCGCAGACTTTGTATCCAAAGGGTTCCCCGTTATTTTGTAAAAATTGGACTAGTTAGGGTTAACTTCACATTGAACTTTAACGATCTGGATTGTCTATTTTTTATGTTGCACTTCATAGATAATTTTTGCAAAAAATCAATTCAAGGCTATATATGTGTGGATTGTTGGATAAATATCAACAATATATGATAAACTTATATATGCTAATAAATAATAAAAACGAATAAATATATTAACAGAGTATGAATAATGTGAAATAATATTGAACAGACAAATTAAAAATAAGGGCTTGCATACCGTAATGTCCTTGAAACGGATATTTTGTCCCTACTCAGTGCTTGTAGTTCTACGGAGATCTGCCTCACCAGGATTCAACGATCTAAGTTAGAATTTCAGCACCGCAAAACTAACTTCTGACGAATTTCTTTGTGGTTCTCTTAGTAAGAAGGTTTAGGAATGTGGAGGAAGAATTTTATATTTTCTGTGTTCTAAATGTCATGCAGATGGATGTATATATAGTAGGATTATGCATGTTCACAATATGTATGAGAATGGGATGTAACTATTGGAGGACATCTTTTCAGAGGGGTGTTTGCTCTTTGCGTTCTTTCACCACACTTCAGACTTCATCTGAAAATATGAGTTTGTTGGTAAAAAAATAATTAATTAAAGAATTTAATTTTCAGAGTCCAAGAGCCCCAAACCCCATCTTTTGATAATTAATTATAATTATCCATGATCCATCACACCAATTACTATCTAAAGGACAAAGCTTTATAAAGTGAAAAAACCTTTTGGGAATGGCCAATTTGGAACAATGAAATTTCTATTCAAAATTTCCGATATGTATGTGTGCATTTTTTTTTTATAATTTGTATGAATGCATTGATTTACTGAAAAAAGTCTCCATATAGTGATACCTGGTTCTAAGGAAACCGCTCCTACTCAACCAATCAAGTTAGCCAATGTCTGTGGGACAAAGCATGTTGTGGGGCTATCTTTGCCTCATTGCATGTCTGTAAAGCATGATTGAGTAGTTTATGCTGATAACAGTCAATAATCATAATCTCACTCACAATTTTATAATTAATTAGAAGCTCATCCAGAAAATAAAAAGAAATTACAATAAAAAGAAAATGTCGCGTCCATCTAAAGAGAAGGATCGTCCCTAAAGTCTAACCGTAATTTCTGCTTACAGCTGTTACTTTGAATCACATTCCACTAATTATATATGAGCTTTGTTGAATTAATCCCCACTTCATCAAGTAAGATATGTGTTGCAAATTTTGATTAACTAAAATCTGCTTTTCAATGCACTTTTTTATTGGGATCCGTTGCATGAGATTTATGTATTGCATGCGACTTATAAAATGAATTTTTTTTTCTTTTTTTTTTTTTGGTAAACAGAAATCAATTATTTTGATGAAGAATAACAGTAATTTGAATTCAATTAATTGTGATTAGTTGATATTATATGTTTGCTTCGTATAAATTATTTCTTTTAAGCATAATAGTAGACCTCTCCAAGTAGTTTAGGTTTAGGGTTCTAAAAAATTGAGAATTCTCCAAGTAGTTTAATTCTTTCAAAGTCACTAGTACAAATTAGGGTAATTTACCCAATGATATTATCAATCTCAACCAGGTTTCTTTTCTTTTACATTAGAAGCAGTCGAAGTCTTGACCTATTTTAATTCTAATAGATCACAGTACCCGCCCTCTCTATGACACCCCGCTATACTTGAAACATCCTTCAAATTTGCAATCACAAATACAGTCCCTTTCAAAGCATGCAGCAGTCTTGAATATGTTTGTGTAAACTTAATTGCTTTATCTTACGACAAGAGATATTAATCATGCAAGTGATATTACAATACAAGTACAATTCTTATGTGATAAAACAAGAGATATTGACCAACAATTATATGATTATATAATCTGAATTATCAATTATATATATATATATATATATATATCATTAAGCAGTAGTGTTGGAAGAGGACCTGTCCTTCTCCCCCATCCCCTTCTTCCTTTGTTCTTAGTTTTGTATGTGTTTTTTTTTTTTTTAAATTTAAAACTATGTTTCAAAAAAAAAAAATCTTTTTATTTAATCCACATGTGCCATGTTGGCACACTAATGGAATTTTTTACTTAATCTAATGGCATGGACAAATTGATGAGTAATTGTATAGACAGAGGACCAAATTGATGAAATTGAAACATGAATGACCAAATTAATAACTTGATATAACATAAGGGACCATTTGTGATTAAAACCCATCATTTTATCCAAAAAAAGGCAAGGGTCAAGATTATAATTTCATTCAGTTTTGGTCATCTTCGCCATCCTAAATGATGACAACAGTCCATGAGGGCATAATATAATTCATAAATTGATCAAAAGGCATGTCAAGGGGTACATGATATTAACCAAAAACCTTATAAATTACAAATGAATTAAAAACTAAGATCCATATATTATTATATATGACATGGAGTGGAGGAGGGTTTCCAACAGTAAAGTGACAGGTTCCATATCACAAATAATAAAAGCATAGTATAGATATGAAACATGTGACCTCATGTGATTTAGAAAGTGATATTGTTTTCGGCTGCCTTGTCATGCAAATCCCTTTTGTAACCACCAGACAAAACAAACTGTCGATTGTATTATGATTTAATAATATTTTATTTTATTTGTTAGTCATAAATCTAAAATTCGGCTCTCACAAATGAGAAGACCAAAACTTAAGTATAAAGACTCGTTGAACAGCTTAATTGAAATTCGCATTCTCTCACTATCGTTGTAGCAAAAAGAAGTGAGCAAAGAAATGTTTTGAGGATGTTTGCTTCCCCATGTCAAAGGGTTTGCAGCATTTCAGGCGGAAGTCAAGGGTTTGAATGTGTTTGTGAGAAAATCATAGTTTTAGATTAGTTTAGGTGAAGCAGCTTAATAAAAAGTCAATGTTTGGGCAATTATTCTGGACAGTTTTGCCAATGGATATGCCATTATTCGTAGTGGTCCAGCCAAGCACACTATAACATGCACCGTCTTGTTGATATTGTTTTATATTGGAAATGTTTTAGTCGTACTTCGGTACTTTGGCGTATGAACATTGTTTGGATCAAACTGAATGGTATTATGATCCATGATGGATTTAGTAAAAAATATTATTTGGGGGTTAGTAAGAATAGCGTGTACAGTGTGGAAATTTTTATGGATAGAATAGCATGCAAATTGGCATTTCATCGAACCTTATAGGCCTGAGGTCAATTGTTAAGTTTGTCCACAGATGCCAACAACTTTCGAGCGAATATGTTTACTGATGTCAATAGTTTTTGAACGACCATGCTGACATACGCTTACATATGAGGCGTGAGCCTATCGACATATGCACATAGCAACGCATACAAGGGCATGAGGCTAGCAGTTACCCTGCCTAGTGCCCTTAGAGGCAATTTGTTGAGCAATTGGAGGGCAACTTTCAAAGGCATCTCAGATTTTCAAAAATCATCACTCAGCTTTTTCATGGAGGATTTCTGAACTTGGGGGTCAGCTGACCCACCTTGCCCAAGGTGATCCACCACTAATTATGATGTGTAGAGTTTTTAAGGTTCTTGACAAACTTAAGAATAGAAGTTTGGTGCAAAGCATAGACATATAATTGGAATCATTGCAGATTATGTATCTAATTTGTCTTTCTTATAACATGACTGAAAATTCTATAGATCTTGTATGCATTTCATGCCATACATCTTATTCCTCTCATCATGCAACAACAGTTAAAGAGAAATTTTTATATACATGTTTCATGTCATCCCTCTATCTCTCTCATTGTTTACGTGGCATGCAGCAAACGCAAATATAATCTTTTAATAATTGTAAACAATGAATTATGATGATAAATGATGTATCTAGACTCACTTCTAAAGTGCTTTACTAAGTTCACCTAAAAAAAAGTGCTTTACTAAGAAGCACTATTATCGAGCGAGATCCCTTGAGTGAGATCGCATTGTTGAAATGTCATTCTAAATTTAAAAACACACTAAAGAAACATTCTAGCATGAAATCTTTAAAACTAGAAATCGTTTAACCATTTATTATTCTTATGAACATTTAAAAAAATATTCGGATAATGTTAGATGATAAAATTATTTGTAGGCTTATTGATTGAGTTGCACTCTAAAATTATGATTCAGTCCCATTTTACCCTCTGAAATTGATTTTGTCACATTTTGTTCTGTAATTTTTGTCTCATGTAGTCTTAGTTCACCCCATTTTCATCTATTCTATCAAATAAACGCTAAATTAAAAGGTAGTTTTGACATTTTATATTTTACACAACATTTTGCTTCCGTCTTGCATGCTAAAACAATCTCAATTCCATTTTCAATAACTCTAATTAAACCCCCCATGTCTGTCTCTATTGTGGATTTATGCAGAGTTGTACTTGTAGCCACTGGATTCAATGAGCGTCTTGAATTATATTTTGAAACACTACCGGATATTTTCTTCTTAAGCAACCCATTATTTGCTTTTGCTAACGGTTGTAGCTACCACTTCACACCAATTTGCAAGAAAGACATACATGGAACATGAGAAAGGTGAAACCCAGCACGAAGTAATACGAATGGAATTTCATGGCTCTCCTCCTAGCTTTGGCAACCTCGCTGCATGGTTCATAAATGCTCCCTTCCTTCATCTGTTTCATGCGAACTCCACACGGGATCGTGTGGCTATACGTCTCAAGGAAATCCTAAAATATCTCATCAGAATTAATCTTGACATGAGCAGTCTTGAAGTAGCCCACTTTACTGGAAGACTCACCTTGACGATACAAAGGCGGATGATATTCATTGCCTTTACAACTAGAGGGAGACATACTCGAAAAATTTCTTGCATGGAAGGTACAAGAAAAATATTTAGAAGGGGGCTTGAATGAAAAAATACATATACATATATATATATATATGGGATGTCAGGTCGCAGCTCAACACCCCACTATCTTCTTGCCCAAGATAATAGAGACTCCAACCTCGCTCTTCATTGTAGGCCCAAGATTGTAGAGCCCAACACCTGGATGCCAGGCCCCACGACCCAACTACTGTCTCTCTTAGCATTAAGTAGCCTAGAGGCCCACTACCTTCTTCATTTTCTCCCATGCCAGCGAGACAAGCCCAGGCCCACGCCTCATCTTTTTCTACACAACATAATAACCAATAGTCCTGAGCGTGCCTTCATCACGCCTAGCCCACACTAGACATAATGCTAGAAGGGTTGCACCCCGACACCAAAGTTATGGCTTCTGGATTGTGCCATGCCTAATGCTTAAAAGGGCCATGCCCCGCGACTCTTTCAACTCAATGCCTTCGCGCCAAGTCATGGCTCTTGCCCCGCAGTTCCTAGCCCGCACCAGCCCAAGTTGTGGCCATTGGCATGCAACTTCTGGCCTAGCCATCTATCACATCGCACTACCACTACCAACAACCCTGTTGTCGTCCATGGAGGCTGCCCTAAGGCAATACACATCGGGAAAAAAAAAAAGACAAAGACAACGTTGACAATTACATCTTCGCAAAGAAAAAGATAACGTTGGTGTGTCGCAAAGAAAAAGACAACGTTGATGATTACATCTTTGCAAAAGCAAACAAAGAAGAAAACAGGAGGGGGTACAACTTCCCTAGCCTTTTCTCTCTTTCTTGTTGGGATAAAAATTGCTCTCTAAATTTATTTAACTTCCTACTTAAGGTAAGCTTAAATAAGTTCTAGAAGTATTTGGTTTCCGTTTCCTAGAAAACTTAAACTCCAGGTCAAGGTGGAGAATCTACATCAAATCAGGAAACAACACTCTGCTCATTTACTCAACTTGAGACTTCTACACCTATTTTGTGTGCAGCCAGTAGGTGTGGGAGTATATGTGCAGCAAAAAATAAACCAAAAATTTAAAAGGCGACACGTGAACTTTTTCCCCGAAAAATATAGAATTGCCATCATAAAATGGGCAGGGCACACAAATATTCCCACGTATAACTTAACATCCTTGGAGGCCTGAGTAGCTAACCATGACTATACCAAGCTTTAATGTTCGTGGCATCAAAAAGTCAAAGGCATTAAAGATAGGATTAATCACCAAATCCGATCTTTAATACATTCTGATTGAAGATCAACTCAAACAAGTAAGGAATCCTCATCACAATCAATCAAAGATACTTACCTGATAATTGCAAGATATTATCTCATAATTAATATCTTCAGGATAATTCTTTTCTTATCCGACAGATGCTCACTTGGCCAATCGGAAGCCACCGCGTGTAGAATAGAACCCTACCATGGCCGACCATCTCTTTATAAATCTTCATCAACACCACATGCTGGTAAGTTTTTGCAATGCACTTAAGCCCTCAACACTCACTGTTTTTCAAAGTTACTAACTTAGGTATCAGAGATATATCGCCTAAATCCCCTCCCCTCACCTCGTAAGCGTGTGAGGCTTTGTCCTTGACCAAATGTTTTTATTGTTTTGTAGACATAATTTCATCATGACTAAAGATGGTGGATTTTTTTAATCACACATAATGCTTATAGGACCATGATTTTTTTAAGTTTGGAGTAAGGTGGATTGAAATACGCCTAACTCAGAAGTCTGGTTATAGGCTCAATTGCCTCAATTGCAAAGCTGACTAAACGGGTCAGTGATGCCACTATCATCCTATTCGGAATCAATGGGTGAAGCCTGTCAACTTCGCTAAGATAAACCATGGTTGTTTTGTAAGATTCAGGAACATAATCCAGCAAGGAATCCACAGGTTTCCTATGATCTTGGAGTTCTTACAATCTAAAGATTGGCGTGCAGTGCAATTAATCACACTCCTAAGAGGATGCAATATCTTCTTCCTAGATATCCTTCAGGATTTTCTCGATTTAATAAGGATTCTACCATCCTAAAAGGTCATCTCCTCGACTGGTATAAATACACTTTTCTAGAGTTCATCTCTGGTAAAACAATCTTTGCATACTTATTCTCTTATCCACTGCTTGAGTCTTAATATTGCTTACTAACTTAATAGTCGGAGAGCCTTTGACTGGCACACCCTTCTGGTCTTTGGCTTGCTTTTTGTGTGTTCTTTTACAAGTAAACGAGTTTGGGCATCTACATCGTGAAATAAACTATTGAAGTGTCTGCCAACTCGAAGGGAGTAACATCTTGGATCACCAGTACTTTATCATTGAGAGGAGCATTGGGGCTTTCTGATCTTTTTTTTTTTTTATTTTATAAGGTTTGCCACTAACAAATTTCTTTGTGGCACTTTCAAAACGTTTCATTTTCTTCTTTTCCAACCTTGAGGTTTCTATGACCTTCTTTAGATCCTTCTCGTCTTTAGCATTCATTGCGTTAACCCAAGACAAATTTTGGATAGAATGGTTGGTGCACAGAGCAGTGATGGTGTCCCTCCCATGCTCTCTTGTTCTCTTTGGGGTTGTGAGCCATTTTCAATTCCAGTGTTCAAGAGGGATAATTTTGAAGGCCTTATCAATTAACTGAAGGTGGCATTGGCTGATAATTATACTGTCGTTGCAGCTGAGGCCAGTGGATGAAATATTTCGAATTTTGGGTCTGAAAATATCTCCTTGAAATAATCAAGACATCTTTATACTGGCCGATAATAATCAAGACATCTTTATACTAGTCTTTGTTGTGGCGCAGCAAGTCAGTTATGTAGGCTAGTCATCTAACTTTGGGTCTCCATTGAAATAAGTAATGTGGATCGGAGATTTTGTGCATGGTATAAAACATGCAAAATTCTTGGATACCCAGCTGCTCCCCATACAAGTTATTCAAAAGCTTGAAACAAGTGAGGATGCAAAATGACACGAGAGTCAAGTTGTAGAGAGCAACATCGAAGTAGCTCAACACTTGTTTCAAGAAGAGAGAGGGAAAATTTCAAACCCAAGTTTAAGTAAGAGGGGTTTTTGGTGCATGGACACTCAGGATCAAAACGTTTAGGGAAAGGATTTTCAACATCATGATCACCTTCCTATTTAACAATTCAACCGTTTAGAAGATGCTAACGGAGACTAACAAAAAATTTTACTTCTCCCTCACTTCGTACCCTCACCATTGGAGGCTTAAATTGAGAATCATAGTTATCGGCATGAGCATGAAGTTCGTTTGGGGGTGCAACCATTGATTCGGATGAAAGCATTCAAAGAAATCAAGCATATAGATGTGGAATGGTGGAAATTTCATACTTGATTTATAGAGGGAAAGTTGAAGACCTTTTCTAAAGAGTTTGGGAATTTGTGAAGGCCAAAAAAATAAATCTAAGGATATTTAAAAGAAGTATTTCAAAATCACCTATATGTTGAATACGGATTGTCATTAGCAAATTCAACGGCTGGATTTGGTTAGAGAAAGCAATGGATAGAACTTTGTTTTTTGGGCACATGCAACTGCTACACTCTTCATCATTGCGATATTGAATGCACGATTCACAAAGTAGTGTGCTTGTATACGGATTGGCTCGATGTCCAAAGGTTTGCAATGAACAAAGCTAAGACACCACACGTTTTAAGGAAGAGAAGAGAACGGTTTGTATTCCGACTTACTTCGAAAGACATGGTCTTTAGGTAGCTATCCATCTTCAAGGGGATGCAATATCTACTTCCTAAATATCCTCTGAGATTCTCCCGGTTTACCTTAGTTATGTCATAGTTATGTCACAATCGTCTTGTTCCAGAATCAGTGGGTGAAATCTGTTGACTTTGTTAAGATAAACCATGTTTGTTTCACAAGATTTGGGAACCTAATCTAATAAGGAATCAACACTTCCTATAATATTGAAGCCCTTATAATCTAAGGATTGGCGTGCATCGAAAGTAATCACACTTTAAAGATAATGCAATATCTATTTCCTAGATATCATTTGTGATTCTCCCTATTTAGTAAGGATTCTACTATCCTAAAAGGTCCTCTCCTCGACTGGTTAAATACACCATTCTTGGGTTCATTCCTGGTAATGTAATCTCTGCATACTTATACTTTTCTGCTTGAGTCATAATATTGCTTTACTAACATGATCGTTAGACAGCCCTTGACTGGCACCCTCTTTCTGCGATCTTTGGCTTGCCCACGGTTTGTGTTCTTTTACAAGTTAACAAGTTTGAATATCTCCATCACTTACTGCGGGGCGCAAATTTGATTCCAACAGAAAAGATAAAGTAGTTTGTTCCTTTACATTTATCACTTTTTTTCTTCCCTTCTCATCATTATTTATGTTAGAATTTTTTTTTTTTTTTTACAATGATATATTACTTTCAAATAATCTTAATTGCAAGAAGATGGATTCGAACTTGGATGTACAAACAAGAGAATTTCTATTTTAATCAATATGGTTATGTCCACGTATACATGCTAAAAGAACTTTTACCTAAACAAGCTGCATGCTAATACCAACAAACAAAAATATGCATGCAAAAGTCGTATGGTCCATAATAACCAAAATTCTAATGTAATCAATAACCCTAAACCTTGACTGCGACTATAAAATCGAAGCCAGACCGTTATAGAACTCATCCCATCTTGCATAAAGAACAGGTAAAACAATTGACGGGTTTATCGACTCCAACGATTCAACTCTACATAAAAGCGAACATTAACCTTGATTGACTTTTTATTTACAAACATAAGATAATCTGCACGAGATTCATCTAAACTACGAGGAGGTATAATGATTTGAATTCAGATGTTATCGTTTGAACCCAGAATATAGTGGTTTGAACTCTATTCATTAAGACAATCGACCACTACAAATATCTTGATTTGATTTGGTAGGCAAACAGATCAGCACATTGCAACAAAATCCTTTAGAGTGGTGATGCATCGAAGTTTAAGGAATATAAGAGATATTGAAAAAATGATAGAACGAAGGAGCTAAAATTCTTTGATTCAGTTTAAGCTTTTGATGGGACAAGTATTTACCTATATTTTTCAGGTCTTGGCAAAACTTGCTGCAACTATTTCCCTATCAAGCCCCACCAAAAGCCTTAATTATATATTAATTATTTTTCTTTGAATGGAAATACGAGCAGATCTTTTCTACCAACGTTACCATATCAAGTGATCCGGATCTTTGAAATTTCATCAAACAGCAAAAAATTATTATAGCTTTTAAAGGGTTAGAATAGGTGACCGTTGAATGAAATTTCAAATATCCAGATCACTTAATTGATAACCTTAAATGAAAAGATCCGGAGAATATCTCTTATGTAGAAATACTTTGAATGTTTTTAGATAAAAAAATATATATAAATACATAGAGACAGGAAAGAAAGAAAAACACAGACAGACAGTCAGACAGTCAGACAATCACCGAAGAAAAAAATATTAAGAAACTAAACTAGAAAGTAAAAAAATTATATAGTTAATTGAGAGTGAATAATAGAGAGTGATGGAGCAGAGTCAAAGGAAGTTGCAACCTTTTGAAAAAGGAAAAAACAAGAGAGAGAAAGTAAAGAGAGAAAGACCGAATGAAATGGGGGAGGCATCAGAATCATATTACTCATGACAATGAACACACCAAGTGCTCATCTCTCTCCTCCACTTCCCCACTTTCTTCAATACCCAACAGACCATCCATATCTCTCTAACTCTTTCTCTCTCTAGGGTTTTCACTCTCGCGTGTTACTACCACCATTGCCTCCACCGCACTTCTCCTGCGGGTATGTTTCTCTCTCCCTCCCTCCCTCTCCCTCTCCTTAATCCATATCTGGTTTGCTTTGCGTTATCTAATCTGGGATTTTTTTTTTTTTTTTATGATTCTTTCACTGCCTCTCATTGTCTAATTTGGTTTGGTTTGCCGTTTAATTTTTGTTTAAATTTAGTTTGTTGATTGATCGATTTATGCGTTCAGTGGACGAGAAATTGTGGAGTGGAAAGTGGTTTACTTTTTGTCATTGTGTAGAATTTGGTGTTGAATTTATTGGATCGTAAAGTAGGATTCTTTTTCCTCAGTTTGGAGTTTTCGGAATTGGTGTGTTAGGGTTTGCTTGTCTAATTGATTGCAGTACCAATGTGAGAAAATAGTAAATTTGAGATGAAAAATTTTCTGTTTAATTGTGGTTACCGTTACAACTGGAAAATGCTGCAGGTTTCTTGCTTGGTATGCAGATTCTACAGATGTTTCTTTTTTCCCAAAACATTGTGTCAAAGTCACTTGTAGGGAGTCTTTATTCGCACGTGTTTGTAAGAACATTGGGCTGAAGCCACTTTGTAGGAACTCTTTATTTGTTTTCCTAATCTAGTGATCCTTCTGAAAACAAAAGGGTGCAAGTTTATGAATTGTTTACGTGATACTTCGCTGTTGACTGGTTTTATTTCAAGAACATTGTACCGAAGCCACTTGTAGGAAATCTTTATTTGTTTTCCTAATCTAGTTATTTTTTCTCAAAATAAAAGGCGCAAGTTTATGCATTTGATCATGTGATACTTTACACGTGCTTGTATTGAGTAATTTTTAAGTACAACATTGGCGGCATACTCAGGGATCATGGGTACATAACCAGGCCTTAATCTATGAACGCAAATGTTAAACTTCTGGTGACATTGTCAGGTTCATCTTTGGCTGCAACTTTGGAGAGTTCGGAGTTAGTTGGGTCGCATGCAAAGATTACATCGCTTTTATGTTAGAGAAGCATAAATTATCAGGAAATGGAAAGAAAGCGAAGACTTTATGGGGATGTATAGTTTTGGCTGTGTTTATGGGTAATCTGGACGGAAAGGAATAGGATAATTTTGAGGATTTTGTAGGTATAAGCAGAGGGGAGTTATGGGAGAAAGTTTGATTTTGGTTTCATTATGAGCTTCAGTTTCTACAGAATTTAAGATGTGTCCATCTAGTTATTGGCTTGATTGGAAAGCTGCTATCAATTAGCTTTATGAGTTTTCATAGATGCTTCTTTTTAGGGGGATTTCGTTTTGCTTTGCTGATTGTTTTTCAGTTTCTTTGTGGGCATCCTGTCCACCTGTGTAATTTGATTGTCATAAGCAAGAAAATGATCTTTCTTTCTCAAAAAAGAAAACATTTGACCAGGACCTAGGTGTCCTAGTATTACTCATGTTCTTGACCATACATGTTTGTGATTTTCTGCTATCATCTGAATGAGAACTTGGCATTGGAAACTAAATGCTTTGCATTTATGCTTTATAATTGGTTTAAACTAGATACTTATTGAGGATATGTTTTCAGTTATACTTGGTTAATTGACTGGTTTTGGTTTTTTGTCAATGCAGGAAGCCTGCATTTCTCTATGTGGTAATCAATCATGCATGGGAATGGAGAATTTTTTATGAGACTCTTGTTTGCAGAATTTTGTTCGCTTTTGTAATTGGGAGATAGAATGCACATATAAAGACCGATTAACTGGTTTGACATTAGTTAAGCGATACAAATGGAGTTTGTAAGGTCATGGTTTAAAAGATTCAAGTCCAAGGAGCAAGTGAAGTCGTCAAAGAACAAGGATACTACAGGACATGGGAAAGAGGGTTCAAAAACCCCAACAACTGAAGAAGTGCCTTCAAATGTAACCAAGCAGAGGGTTGCAGCTGCAAAGCAGTATATAGAGGATCATTACAAGAAGCAGATGAAAAGTTTGCAGGAGAGGAAGGAGCGGTATGAGTTTAATATTTCTCTTTGTAATGGTGGTGTTAGACAGGGTACACTGTCTGACACTACCTACTAAACTAGTTAATGCTTGAGTGGTACCTGATTGTTTAGTTTTCTCCATTTTTATGACTTGGAGTAATGGTAGATCATGCTTTTAATACAGACGTAATATACTAGAAAAGAAGTTGGCTGATGCTGATGTCTCTGAGGAAGAGCAAAGCAACTTGCTAAAGTACTTGGAGAAGAAAGAAACAGAATATATGCGTATTCAGAGGCATAAAATGGGCGCTGATGATTTCGAGCCACTGACAATGATAGGAAAGGGTGCATTTGGAGAGGTATATCTTTTCTTTTTTAAAATGCGGTACTCTGTCATTTTTGTCCTGTTGTATCCACTTACCACGTCTTTCTGTGTGCATATTATATTTGACCATTTGAGGGGTGTTCCATCTTCCTCTTCTATCTTTTTTTAAGGGTATTACTGGAGGAATAGTCAGGACTCAGGAGAATAAATTTATAAGCTTTAGTTGCATTATGGCGTTGGTTTGGCAATTGTGGCATTGTGTGTGGGTTAGGTCTCATGTGTCAAAGCAACTTGGGGTTAGTGGCAAACCCATCACCGTACCTGGAGTTGGTTCTCATGTGTCATATTAACTCTAGTTAGCAGCCACCTATGAATGTGTATGAAATGATGGGCTGTTGCATGTACATGCTTAGATTGCATGGAGTTGCAACTTGATGGTTCATCTGACTGTTTTTGGCATATATAACTCATCTTCAGAAGTAAAAGTGGCCATTATGCCTTACAACGTCCGACCTGTTCCTTTCTCTGATACAGGTTAGAATCTGTAGGGAGAAAGCAACTGGCCACGTATATGCAATGAAGAAGCTTAAGAAATCAGAGATGCTTCGGAGAGGCCAGGTATACATTCTCTCAAACCTTGTTTTTTAATCTAGTTTAGTTTTTCTTCGCTGGGCTTAGTACAATAGATATCTTTCTGTTTAGGTTGAACATGTGAAAGCTGAGAGGAATCTACTTGCGGAGGTTGAGAGTAATTGTATTGTCAAGCTCTATTGTTCGTTCCAGGATGAAGAGTACTTGTATCTAATTATGGAATATCTTCCTGGTGGGGATATGATGACTTTATTGATGCGCAAGGATACACTGACAGAAGATGAGGCTAGATTTTATATTGGGGAAACCATCCTAGCTATTGAGTCCATTCATAAGCATAATTACATTCATAGGTAAATTGATGTTAATGTGATGATCTGATTATACATATATGCTGTATATATAGATACCTTGTTATCTAATTCTTACATCTTACCATGATGAATAATTCTTCTTTGTTAATGTGTTACAGAGATATTAAGCCTGACAATTTGCTGCTGGATAGAAATGGTCACATGAAATTATCAGATTTTGGATTATGTAAACCATTAGACTGCAGCATACTTCAAGAAAAGGATTTTTCTGTGGGAAAAAATCTTAGCGGGGCTCTTCAAAGTGATGGACGCCCTGCACCACCAAAGCGTACACAACAGGAGCAACTGCAGCATTGGCAGAGAAACCGGAGGATGCTTGTAAGTTCTAATGTCATGTTCTTAATATGCCTATCGTGATTATAGTATTGGCATCGATAATACAAATTCAGCGTGCTCTTGTTAAGTCTTTACTGTGGAGGATTGGTATCCTATGTGCCATTATTGTAAATGTTTAAACTCTAGAGCTTATCATTTCTAGTTGACAACTTTTGATCATGTCAATACTTCATCGTAATGCATCATAGATCTTAGTTATACCTGACCTGGTCTATCTTAAATGGCATTCCTTCATTTTCTCATCAGTACACAGAAGTATCTATATAATTTTAATATACCTAGAGACATCTCAATTGTCACTGTGTTTTGGAATTTTCAAACCATTTTTCATGTTGCAGGCATATTCTACTGTTGGAACCCCAGACTACATTGCCCCAGAAGTTTTGCTGAAGAAAGGATATGGAATGGAATGTGATTGGTCAGTGTATAAGAATTGACTATATTTTTCAAATTTGTATCTCTTCTTGTAATTCAGCTGAGATATTGTTAATACTGTTCTAGGTGGTCTCTTGGGGCTATCATGTATGAAATGCTTGTGGGATATCCACCCTTTTATTCAGATGAACCCATGTCAACTTGTAGAAAGGTAATTTCAAGAGTACTTGTTTTTATTTTTCATTGGATACATCAGCACTACTGTGCCATGCCTTTAGGGGTTATGTGCAGTAGACACGACACACAATGAAAGTTATTCACACAGAATTGTTTCAAAAACTACGTCACACAATGATAGGGTACCTTCAATGTATAATATAACTAAAGTAGCAAGGATGAAAGGTTTCTCCCATGTTGCTTATGTTGTCCTCCATTTTAGAGGGATTGGTAGTTACAGTCAATTGGCGCATTACAGTCCTACTTGAAACTGTCTTCGTTGGTTGTCTTCTGATCCTTGTAGAATCTCTTCATCCCTATGTTTCCCCGTTTTTATTAATGGCAATTGCTTTTATCTATTTTAAATGTCTGTGCTCTTTTCTGGCCTTCAATTTATCTCATAATTGCTGTCTTGCTGCTACTTATTCTGCTTATTTTTGTTCGTATTGGCATCTATGGTTGTAAAGTACCTCTTTTCTGAATTATCCAGATAGTTAACTGGAGAACGCATCTGAAATTTCCTGAAGAAGCTAAACTGTCTCTGGAGGCGAAAAATCTCATTAGTAAACTGTTATGTAATGTTGATCAGAGGCTTGGAACTAAAGGGGCAGATGAAATAAAGGTGTCGTGTGGTGTGTTCTATTCTAGATTCTCTAATCTACTGCTACAATTGGACTGGAAATTGCTAGAATGAACTAGTTGGAACTGTTATTTTCAGGCTCACTCTTGGTTTAAAGGCGTTGAATGGGACAAATTGTACCAAATGAAGGCTGCATTTATTCCCGAGGTCAATGATGAGTTGGATACCCAAAATTTTGAGAAGTTTGAGGAGGTAGATATTTAGTTTCGTGTATGTTTGTGTATGTATCCATAGCGTTATTAGCCATTCTTGGGCATATTTTTCCTTATCCTTATTTTCCGATGGTAGGGAGACAACCAGATTGAAAGTTCAACGAGAGCTGGTCCATGGAGAAAGGTTGGTACTATAGTTTCAGTTGTGTGCATTTTGAAGCTAGAGCTCCACTCTTGTAAGATTTATGTCGGTGGCTCACATTAAACTTCAGCTGCTTGAGAATTTTGACTTTTGATGTAGATGCTGTCTTCTAAAGATGTCAACTTTGTGGGTTACACATACAAGAACTTTGAAATTGTAAACGATAACCAATTGCCTGGGATTGGTATTGTCTTCCATCCTTTATATAGCTTATTATATATGCACTCCTTAAAACAACTTTTCTTAATTGTATGCGCTAATATTTTCAGCTGAATTGAAGAAGAGCACAAAACCTAAGCGGCCTTCCGTCAAGTCTCTTTTTGGTAAGATCTTCTAGTAAGTTCATTTTCTTGTTCAAATGAAATAACATCCGTCATTTGGCAGTGGTTAGTAGCCAGTGAGCATTGTCGTGTCTGGTGCTTCAAGTTAATCTGACAGGAAGTTTGAAATAAACCAGAGTCAAATTCACATGCGAGTTTATTCACATTCTCGGTTTCAAGTCCATTATCCAAAATACTGCCAAGGTGTTTTTTCACGCATAATACACATGAAAGAGTTGTTCAAAAGTCTTAGCTTTTTAGATATTTAATAATTTGCAAGCCCCCAAGCCTTACTTTGTAATTGATGAAAATAATGAGACGACCCCCTTTTCTGGATTCTTTCTATTTTTGTTATTTCACTTGTTATATATGATTTCTGTTTCTTATTGTCTGAAACATCAGCTTCTCCATTGATTTTCTCTTTTATAATCTCCCAAACATAATGAACATTGACTTGGTTTCTTGACAGACAATGAGTCTGCGACGGCGGCCAATCAACCTGTTCAAGGAAGCTTTATGAAACTCCTCCCTCCCCAACTAGAAGTCCCCGAGAAACAAACAGAGTGACTCGCGGTGAAGTATGCTAGTTTCTCGCATAACTTTCAGTGGCTGTAGAGATCCAACCAAATAGTGTTTTTTGGTGATTAATTTATCCGTAGATCTGTTGATCGGGGGCAAAGGCCTCAGAAACAAATCGTTTTTTTTACATATGTTCTGCAAAGTATATATTCTTTGAAATGGTTGTGTATTCTTTACTCTTACTCCCTTTTGTTAAGATTCAAAAATCGTGTACAATTTGTGACATATTTGTTCATGGGTAGTGATTATCATACCAATGTGATATAAAGAATGAGTAATTTGGAAGCGCCATTGATGGTTGACAAGCCTGAGCTTTCGTTTCGGTTTTGTTCCATCTCCGTTCAATTTCGTTCCGATTTCTTTTTGTTTTTCATTTGATTCGACGATCTGGTTTATGTTTGATTGCGTAGGCGACAGCGGTGTTGTGGGAAGTAGGGATGGGCAAAATACTCACGGGGTATAGGTAACCAGTTACTCAGTCCATTTAAAACTTATAGTTATGGTTATGGGTAACCGTTTAAAAAAATAAATGGTTATGGGCTTTATGGGATTTAATGATTCGAAAGAGAGAGATTCATCCTTTTACGGTCTATCTGTTTACCCATGAATTTTAAATGAATGGTCATGGGTATTATGCGCGTGCAAAAGACATTTTTTGAATCACGGCGTGCTATGCATGACTACTTATTTTTTTAATCACATTATTGCTAGCTCATTGTGAGGCTAAGCTCATCCTCTCTCCCTTAGTGTAGATAATATCATTTGTTCAAAAAAAAAAAAAACAAAAACAATCATTTGACAACTAATTGAATCACATTATTACGCGCGGTTTTTTATAACCGGCAATATGTCTTTTACGATGTTTTGAACATGTTTAAAAATAAATAAAATGATGTTTAATAAACAACTGATTGAATCACATTATTACTAGCTAATTATGAGCCCCAATTATAAAAATAAAATAAAAAAATGCACAAAAAAAAAGAATTATAAAAACACTGTTTATATGACGAAAATATACTTTCATTATTTGATGCATTATTTTGGGCTACTTTTGAACATTTTTGTTTGGGGAGCATTTTTGTCCCATTATTTTTGGTGAAGCCCGTGTTGGCTTTATATTGCTAGCTCATTGTAAGGTTTAATTATAAAAATAAAAAAAATAAAAAAACTGCACGAAAAAATTAATTATAAAAAACACTGTTTATATGACGAAAATATCCATGTATTATTTTGGGTTGCTTTTGAACTTTTTCGTTTGATGGGCATTTTTATCCCATTATTTTTGGTGAAGCCTGTGACCCCAAATGGGGTTGGTGGCTTTATATAGTAGTACAGATTACAAATGAAAGCTCGGGGGAATGTATTAAAAATGCAGTGACGAACCTAAGCAAATTGTAGGACATAAAGACATGGTGGTATTTAAGATTGCTGCAAATTACGAAGCATTTATGCCCTTGTGTTGATATTTCTCCTCAATTCTTAGCAAATTTATTAAAAATATCGTTCATTGAGCTAGTAAACAAATCAATTATCAGTATTAAGTCATATAGACAGGTGGCATGATCTCAACTGTACAAGTGTCGTAATCTTATAAGTCTAGTTAGTTAGGAGGTTGCTTAATCATTAAGTTTCCTACAAACTATATATAGATGTTGAGGTATCCTTTTGTAACTAATTCATTCAGTTAAGTAATACAATTGATATCTTTCTTTGACTTCTCTCTCTAAAACTTCATAGCTTCTCTGTTAAGCTTTCACAATGTTGTTAATTTATCCGTAGATCTGTTATTTTCGGTGATTAATTTATCCGTAGATTTGTTGATCGGGGGCAAAGGCCTCAGAAACAAATCGTTTTTTTTACATATGTTCTGCAAAGTATATATTCTTTGAAATGGTTGTGTATTCTTTACTCTTAGTCCCTTTTGTTAAGATTCAAAAATCCGTGTACAATTTGTGACATATTTGTTCATGGGTAGTGATTATCATACCAATGTGATATAAAGAATGAGTAATTTGGAAGCGCCATTGATGGTTGACAAGCCTCAGCTTTCGTTTCGGTTTTGTTCCGTCTCCATTCAATTTCGTTCCGATTTCTTTTTGTTTTTCATTTGATTCGACGATCTGGTTTATGTTTGATTGCGTAGGTGACAGTGGCGTTGTGGGAAGTAGGGATGGGCAAAATACTCACGGGTATAGGTAACCAATTACTCATGCATTTAAAACTCATAATTATGGTTATGGGTAACTGTTTAAAAAAATAAATGGTTATGGGTTTTATGGGATTTAATGATTCGAAAGAGAGAATTCATCCTTTTACGGTCTATCTGTTTACCCATGAATTTTAAATGAATGGTCATGGGTATTATGCGCGTGCAAAAGATATTTTTTGAATCACGGCGTGCTACGCATGATTACACATTTTTTGAATCACATTATTGCTAGCTCATTGTGAGGATAAGCCCACCCCTCCCCTTTAGTGTAGATAATATCATTTGTTCAAAAAAAAAAAAAACAATCATTTGACAACTAATTGAATCACATTATTATGCGCATGTTTTTATAACCGGCGATATGTCTTTTACGATGTTTTGAACATGTTTAAAAATAAATAAAATGATGTTTAATAAACAACTGATTGAATCTCATTATTACTAGTTAATTATGAGGTCTAATTCTAAAAATAAAATAAAAAACTGCACAAAAAAAAAAAGAATTATAAAAACACTGTTTATATGACGAAAATACACTTGCATTATTTAATGCATTATTTTGGGCTACTTTTGAACATATTTGTTTGGGGAGCATTTTTGTCCCATTATTTTTTGGTGAAGCCCGTGATCCCAAATGGGGCTGTTGGCTTTATATTGCTAGTTCATTGTAAGGTTTAATTATAAAAATATAAAATATAAAAAAATTGCACAAAAAAATTAATTATAAAAAACACTGTTTATACGATGAAAATATCCATGTATTATTTTGGGTTGCTTTTGAACTTTTTCATTTGATGGGCATTTTTGTCCCATTATTTTTGTTGAAATCTGTGACCCCAAATGGGGTTGGTGGCTTTATATAGTAGTACAGATTACAAATAAAAGCTCGGGGGAATGTATTAAAAATGCAGTGATGAACCTAAGCAAATTATAGGACATAAAGACATGGTGGTATTTAAGATTGCTACAAATTACGAAGCGTTTATGCCCTTGTGTTGATATTTCTCCTCAATTCTTAGCAAATTTATTAAAAATATCGTTCATTGATCTAGTAAACAAATCAATTATCAGTATTAAGTCATATAGACAGGTGACATGATCTCAACTGTATAAGTGTCATAATCTTATGAGTCTAGTTAGTTAGGAGATTACTTAATCATTAAGTTTCCTAAAACTATATATAGCTGTTGAGGTATCCTTTTGTAACTAATTCATTCAGTTAAGTAATACAATTGATATCTTTCTTTGACTTCTCTCTCTAAAACTTCATAGCTTCTCTGTTAAGCTTTCACAATGTTGTTATCATGGTATCGTGAACTCAGGTTTTTCTCAATCCTGGAGCCATGGTGCTAGATTTGGTATTTTTCTATCATCATGGCGATTTACTGCTTTCTTTTACTTCAAGAAGAATCAGGTTTTGGTTTGTTCGACATCCTGATCGTAATCTGTTTGATTTGGTTATAAATATGAGTTTTGTTAAAACATTGAGGCACGAACTTGAAACTTTCCATTCAAGAATTGTGATAGTTGTTCTGACATGAAGATGTGTTCTTGTTGAAGTGTGATTGAGCATATTGATGTGTTATAATTCTGAGCACGAAGCTTTACTCATGTTGATTTCTGGTGAATTGATGAAGTTTGAGCACGAAGCTTATTGCAATATGTGAAAATCCTAAAATTGATAATTCTAGGGCACGAAGCTCTGTAATTTCTGTTTAACAATTAAACGAATTTGTTAGCACAAAGTTGTTTGAAGGTTTTTTTGTGAGCACGAAGCTCTATATTTGTGAACTTGGTTGATTGTGTTGGTTGATATGGCGTCTACACCACTAAAGATTGAGGGTTTACTTGGCATGCTTACTATTTGTTTACAAGATGATAATTTTGGCAAATGGTCATTTCAATTCCGATATGTTTTAGAAGGATATGATCTATTTGACTACTTTGATGGTACAAATACGTGCCCTCCTAAGTATGTGTTATCTCTAGAGCATAGGATTACAAAGGAAATTGCTGCTGCTTATCGTGCGTGGATCAAAACTGATAAAGCTTTGATTAGTCTCTTGATTGCTACTTTGGGAAATGAAGTTATTAAGTATATTGTTGGGAGTAAGACAGCTCATGAAGCTTGGACAAATTTATGTGATTGATATGCAACTGTCTCTTGTGCTCGGATCAATCATCTGAAGATCGAATTGCATACAATCAAGAAGGGGGTGGACATTATTGAGAAGTATCTTCTTAAGCTCAAACATTTGAAGGATCAATTACTTGCTGCAGGAGAAACTGTCTCCAATAATGATCTCATTGTTACTGAACTAGCTGGTCTACCTGCTGAATATAACATAATTTACACAGTGATTGTAGCAAGAGAATCTCCTATCACTATAAAGGAATTTCATGCATAGTTGCTCAGTCCTGAGAAGACCGTTGAAGACTCTCAGGGTTCTACTCTATTTCCAATGTCTGGCATGTATTGTCAAGGAGAATCTTCCAATGCAAGGGGCAATAGACAATTTTACCAAGGAGAGACTTTGACTACTGGAGTAAATGGACAGTTTTATCATGAAGAGTCTTCTAATCAAATTGGTGTGCATTTCAATGGTGGTACTGGATTTATAGGTCAATTTCAGAGGTCTAATGACAATAATTTCAATCAAAACAATGGCTACAATGGAGGGAACAATACTAATAAAGGCAATGATGGAAATCAGTCCAATTCTAACAGGAATTATGGAGGTTTTAATGATAGTTTCAATGGTCCTAGGTACAATTCTAGACCAAGGTTTTGATGGAGGAAACAAAAACAACGGAGGTTTTTCAGGTTCTTCTAGAAACTTTCACTTTAAATGAGGTTCATCTTGGACTAATTAGAGTGGGAATTCAGGGCAAAAATCTACCATTATACCAAAATGCCAAATTTGTAGTAAAATAGGTCATACATCCCCAAACTATTATTACAAGAATGAACAACCATCTGCAACTACTTCTAATATTCCAGAGTGTCAAATCTATGGTAAAAAAGGCCACACTGCATTGAATTGCTTCCACAGATACAACTATGTTTTTCAAGGTGCAAATCTACCTTTATCTCATACTGCTATGACTGCTAGATTTTCTTCTAATTTCAATACAAACCAAGCTTGGATAATGGATGATAGGACAACCCACCACATGACTTGACATATGGCTAACTTAAGTATGATTACACCATTTGAGGGAGATCAAAAGATTATAGTGGGGAATGGAGAGTGTCTTTTAGTGAAAAATATTGGTTCAACCTCTATTAAAACTTCATCTAAACATCTACATCTTTTTACTGTTTTACATGTGCCACATCTAACTGCTAGTTTATTATCTGTCTATACACTTTGTAGAGATAATAATTGCTATCCTTGATGAGTTTGGTTTCTGGGTACAAGACAAGGCAACAAAGACCATTCTAATGAAAGGAAGGAGTAAGGGGGGGGGGGTTTATATCACATTCCAAAGTCACTGTCTTTCAACTACAATAAGCTGCTTGAGTATTCACCTAAAGCTTTTATGGGGAAGGTTATGAAAGCTTTTCTATGGCGTCAAAGACTAGGACACCTTAGTAATGAAATTCTACATAGTATGTTGTCTCATTCCAAAGTTTCATATACATCAGATGTGAATAAACATGTGTGTAACTATTGTCTAATTGGGAAAATGTCTAGGCAATTGTTTACTTCCAGTATACATGTATCAATAAAACCCTTTGAAATGATAAGTAGTAATGTTTGGAGACCATCACCAGTTGTATTTGTTGAAGGATATATACTATATGAGTTTCATTGACGATTTCTCAAAGTTTACTTGGATATTTCCATTGACTTATAAGTCTCAAGTGTTATCTGTGTTTGAACAATTTTATGCTTTTATGAAGAACCATTTTCAAGCCAATGTGAAATATTTTCAGTTTGATGGTGGTGTTGAATACAAAACTTTGATGTTTAAGAAGTTTTTAGACTTAAATGAGATTATTCACTTGTTTCTTGTCCATATACCCATCAGCAATTGTTGAGAGGAAACACATACATATTATAGAAACCACAATAACCTGCTTTTAGCAGCATAGTTACCTCATAACTTTTGGTTTCATGCTATTTTTCTGATAAATATGATGCCCTCCAAAACCTTAGGCATGCATTCTCCATTTTAAAAAAAAATTGGTTTTCATCCAAAGTAGGAAAGTCTTTGGTACTATTGTCTATCCTTACCTTAAACCTTATACCTCAAATAAACTAGAACCAATAACTGATCAGTGTGTATTTTTGGGGTATAAAGGTGTAATCTGTTATCATCAGTTTAAGAAAAAGATATTCATCTCTAGACATGTTATCCATGATGAAACAATGTTTCCCTTTCATATTATTTCCAAGACATCATCTTCACAGGAGTCATCTTATTCATCTGAGAGACATCTAGTGATTGTACCTTATGGGTGCGTTTGTTTGGCCTCATTAAATGGGATTGGACTAGACTGGACTACAGTTCCATGTTTGATAGGTGCTGGGACTAAGTTAAGTGGGACTAAAGGGGACTCGTGTGGACTAGAGGCCTTTTTAAAGGTTATTAGCGAGGCCCTCCCCAAACCATAGGACTTGCTAATACCAGCTTTTTCCTCTTCCATGTGAGCCCCTTTGTGAGTTCTGAGCTTCTTAATTTTGGATTTCGATGGGATTTAATTAAGATCTACAGACTATCCTTAGCAAGCTGCTTCACTTCGCCATGGTCATCATCCTCTAAAATCTCAAATCTCATATTTCCCACCACCAACATCAACCACAAAAAATCCCCCATCTCATATTTCCCATCACCAACCATCACTCGCAAAAAAATCCCCAATCTCATATTTCCTGCCGCCACCAATGCCATAGACGAGCCATCCGAGAAGCTCGAGAACCTCAAGTCGCTGAATTCTCTGCTGCTCAAGGAAACCAAGGACCGCCAGCAACAAGTGGAGTTGTTGGTGCAGGGCAAGGCAGATTTGGAGTTCGAGATGAGTCGATTCCACCGTGGAGATTGAGCCGCTTATGAGTGAGTTGAGTGAGTAGAGTAAGGAAAATGTTGGGTTAGAGTTGGAGAAGAGTGTTTGTGGTGTTTTTGTTCTGACCCAGATGGAGCAAATGATGTGAGATAAAGTTTGAGATTAAGAGGGCGATGAGTAATGAGATGGTTAAATTGTGAAGTTAATGAGGGAAGTGGAGCAGTTTGCTGGTGGACTCGAGATCGAGAAGGTAAGCTGAGAGAGAGATTATGTGAAGAAATTAATAATAAATTAATTTCAACAATAAACTACAATATTATTTTCATTATCCTACTTGTTAATCCGACACTGTACCAAACGTTTCACAAAGTTAGTCCAGCTTAGTCTAGTCTAAGCCAGTCCAGCTTAGTCCCTGAAGCTAATCTAGTCCGAGACGGTCCGGTGTAATAAACGCCCCATATGTGTTGCCTTACTCATCTACTTCTGGGGCTCTATCTCATACTAATACTAATACCAGTACTTCATCAATAAGTGGGTCAATGTCATCACAGAATTCTGCTTCTAATGAGTTATCTTCATGACATTCAGGTTGTGCAGATTATGAAATTGGTGCTTCAATACAAACCCCACAGCAACAAACTCATTCTCTCTCCACTTTTTTAGATTCTTTGTTGCTTGTCCACAATCCAAACCAACCTGAGGTAATTCTAAACCTTGACTCTTCTAATGCCTTTCCTATCTATGGTGATCATCATTCACAGCTTGTTACTTATGTGCATCCCATGCAAACTAAACTTAAGTCTGGTGTGATTTCTCAAAAAGATTATAGTTCATTTGTTGCTTCTGCATCTACTCATATTGCTGGTGATTCTCCACTATATGATGATGTTGTTTTTAAGTGATACACTGATGTGCTTACTATTGTTGATTCTTCTAAACAATTTTTTTTTTTTAAACAAGCTATTCAACATTCTCATTGGAGGGATGAGTGAAGAATTTGCTACCCTTCAAAAGCAAGGCACTTGGGAGTTAGTACCTTCACCCACTAATAGAAACATTATAGGTAGCAAATGGGTTTACAAAATTATGAAGGATCAAAATGGTAAGATTTCTCGATATAAGGCACGTTTGGTTGCTTAAGGTTATAGTCGAGAGCACGGTCTAGACTATGATGACACTTTCAGTCTTGTAAGATGTAGCACAGTTTGAGTTGTTCTTGCTTTTGTTGCAGCACACAAGTGGTCACTTAGGCAGTTGGATGTTAAAAACGCATTTCTACATGGTGATTTACAAGAAGAGGTGTTTATGAAACAACCTCAGGGCTTTCAAGATTCCAGTAATCCCTATTATGTTTGTAAGCCTATTAAGTCACTTTATGGACTTAAACATGCTCCTCAAGCATGGAACTTTAAGTTTACCACTTATTTGCCTAACTTGGGATTTGTAATGTCTGAATCAAATACTAGTTTATTTGTGAAGACACAAGATCATGATGTTTTCTGTTACTCTATGTTGATAATATAATCATCACCGATTCAAATTCTGATTTGGTTCAACAGGTTATTGATAATTTAGGCAATGTCTTTGATATGAAAGATATGAGATTGCTTGCTTACTTCTTGGTGCTTCAAATTACCTATAAACCAAATGGGGACTTGTTTTTTCATAGTCTAAGTATTTGAAGGATCTTATCAAGAAAGCTTCCATGGAATCATGCAAATCTTGTCTAACACCTTGTAAGCCTCGCACTCAACTTCTTAAAAATGAAGGAGAACCTATATTTGATCCAACACAATTTCGTAGCTTGGTTAGTGCATTGTAGTACCTTACATTCACCAGGCCTGATATCGCGTTTGTTGTCAACTATGCTTGCCAGTTCATGGCATGTCCTACTAATGCACATTTTCCTCTTGTAAAGAGAATAATGAGATATCTCCAAGGTACAATTGAGTGTGGCATCAGACATTAATACTCGAAGGTCCACTACTAGCTATGTTGTTTTCTTGGGATCTAATCCAATGTCATGGCAGTCTAAGAAGCAATGTAGCGTTTCTTTTAGTTTTACTGAAGCTGAGTACAAAGCTTTGGCTAATACTGCAACATATGTTGCTTGGATTTGGTTTATCTTGAAAGACTTACAAGTGCTAATTCCTTCTTCTCTAGTTCTCCATTGCGATAATATATCCACTTTGGCTTTATACTCCAATCCAGTATTCTATACCAAGATCAAGCATTTGGATATAGACTTTCACTTTGTCCGTGAAAGAGTACAAATAGGTGACTTGCAGGTTGCCTACATCTCGACACATGATCATGTTGATGATGTATTGACCAAGGAACTTCATGGTCCTTCCTTTTTACAACAGTGTTCCAATCCTAAACTAGGGTTTCCCAATTGAGTTTGGGAAAGGGGGGAGGAGAGTACTAAGTCATATAGACAGGTGGCATGATCTCAATTGTACAAGTGTCATGATCTTGTGAGTCTAGTTAATTAGGAGGTTGTTTAATCATTAAGTTTCCTACAAACTATATATAACTGTTGAGCTATCCCTTTGTAACTAATTCATTCAGTTAAGTAATACAATTGATCTCTTTCTTCGACTTCTCTCTCTAAAACATTTCTTTCTCTAAAACTCCATAACTTCTATGTTAAGTTTTCACAGTGTTATCAATTAGAATGGTATGGGGACTTAAAAGATTGAAATACGGAAATGCATGTTAAATATACCTATGAATGGGGTAAAAACGTGTAGATGGGTAAAAAAGGGTAAATGAGTAAGAACAGATAAATGGGTATGCGGTTATGGTTAAATGAGTACGGTTAATCGTTTATAAATAGTTATGAGTATGGGTATAACTGTTTATGCAATTACCCAACGGGTAAACAATTATGAGGGTATATGCTTAAATAGTTATGGGTAAATGACCACAGTTACCTACCCGTCATAACCGTTGCCCATCCCTAATTGGGTCGAACCAAAATTCAACAAATAATCTAAGGATGAGGCTGACTTGGTAGTTAAAGTTTTTATTTCTATTTTTTCTTTAATTTTTTATTACTGGAGTACTGTCTTTGTCTTTGAAATATTCACACTGAGTGGTTGTGGCTTTTAGGTAATGCCCACCATCTCCCATTGATCCACAAAACTAAAATTCCAGAGTTCCCAAATCCCTTGAATAAACAATTGTTAAGTCCAAATCAGTCACCAACTATTTATCTGTTTCTGTGTAAAGGGTGGTGCTATTCATATGTCCATTTTTATTTTTCACACATTTTTTTATTTTTATGTCACCAACTATTTAAATGTTTCTGTGCCAAGGGTGGCGCTACTCACATATCCATTTTTATTTCTCACATGTTTTTTTATTTTTATTTTTATTTTTATTTTTTCAGTTTTCGGCTACTGGATAATGAATTGAAATAGATCAATTTCAAAAAATTAATAAGACATAGGCATTTGAATAACATTATCCTGACACTAATTTCGAAGCCACCCTTGAATTTAATTATGTGAGTGAGTGAGTGAGTGAGATGCACATTAGTCGCTAACCTGAAATTTTCAAGTAAATATTGATTTCACTTTCTAATTTATTACTTGTAATGATTTATTTTTAAGCAATTAGCACGTTTGTTAACAAAGTTGTCTACTTTTCAACAAGTTAGGCAAAAGCAATCAAAGTAAAGCGAGACAAAGGGAAAACCCCTTGCCGTTGTGATTGATTTGTAAGTGTCCCGATTTGATTGGTTCCCAAATCTACGGCAAATACTTAATCATGCCAAATCAAGAAATTTTGATTACTAAATTCAAATTGCATGTAATTCTTGATGAATCAATCAATCAATCCTCTCATCCACTTAATACTATGATCTAGTGATATTTCTCTTTACTTGTAAGTGAGAGGTCTTAGATTCAATTCTCGACGAAGAAAATAATATAATTCAAATTCTTGTAATGTATTTGTAGAAATAGTGAAGCGTTATTTCTAATGTTAGAAAAAGCTTAGGCGTGAATAGGGTTGAATCTGTAATTGTAAGGGTTACAAATCACTCTTCTCTAATTATGTACAAAGTGTAGGGAGGATGGAATGATTTTAATTTTTTTTTTAACAAATGATATTATGATATTATTTAGGGGCAAAGAGTGAACTAAGCTTTATAAGAATTAAGAAATGTCAACTATTATTTGGAAGTGTTTTTAGGATTAACAACGGTACTCTCAAAATTCCAAAAGAAAAAACATTAAATATGTCATATTATGCGATAACGTGTACGATCATAAATTAATTGTGAGAAAAGCTTACCTGTAACAAGTATATGCTTTATCATTTTGCCATAAAGTGCTACTCATTATTTATTAGGAAAAAAAAGAGAGTGCACACACGTTACACCTATTATTTTTGTTCATTTTACACGTAAGAAAGCAATGAATTTCATGTCATTATGACAATGTGTATAAAATCACAACTCATTTCCGACAAAAACTCATCTGCAACAGGTGTATTTGCTGTTAACAAGTTATCAAGGAGAATTTTACCAAAAAAAAAGTTATCAAGGAGAAATTAAATAAACACGTGTTAGACATGCATGTGTTCCTCAATTATTACTATTAGAAAATAGTGATTTCGTACAAGTTCCGACGCACTTGGGACTTCTTATTTAAGTGAAATTTGAAGCTTCGGACACGGAGAGCTATCTAGTTAGATAATCAACCCCCAAACTAACATTTTCTATTTTGTTTATCTCCCACTTATTAAAAACAATCCAAAAAAATAAATAAAAACGAATATTTATATGGAGTAAATAATAAAGTTAAATATATGTTTTTTTTTTCTTTTTTCAAAATGTGGGACAATTGGTGATAAGTTATGAATATCCATCATTTTCGGGTCCAAAGAGGGTATGAGGAATTTTACTCTGCTCGTGATCACAGTCAAGCAGACTCACCAATTTGAAACATCGAACTCGAAATTCTCACATTTTTTTGTTTAGTAGGGAACCGCAGTTGTAAGTTAAATGTAAGTTTCAATAATATCATATGTATTTCTATATATATAAAAAAAAAATATCATGTGTATTCTATCGGTCATCCACTTTCTCATCTATTTTCCTTCCTATTCTTTTGTCTTCCTTCCCCTTTCCCCTCTGTATAATTCGAAATATTCCCCCTTTTCTCACACCGTCCAAATTTTCCCGAGAAAGTCATAACTTTCCCAGAAAACCCAAAACCCCTTATCCTCAACCCAGATCCAAAGATCCCTCCTTTCTTCCAAAAATTCATATTTTTCCCTTTTCCCTCCGTCAATAATCGCAGGCGATTGATTCCTTCACAGGCTCCATTCTTTTTCCACGCTGAAATGTTTTCCCATTTCATCTGAGAAATTGAATATAATTATCCGCCGAAGAAACCCTTTCTTCACATTCTTGCTGCAATTCTTCTCCCGGGAAAAAATGCCGAAAAATCCAGTTATTGGCTCCACTGATTAGTGGGTTTCTTTTGGATATTCAAGTCTCATATCAATTTTGTGTATTTCGGACTGTAGGTTCAAGCATTCTTTTCGGAATTTCTGGATATAGAAGGACTTTTGGGGGTTCTGTTGGAGCTGGAATTTGATGGATCTGCGATTGCATGCGAGGAATTGAGTGTTGAGTGGAATAGGAGACGTTTGAGTCCGATCGCCGATGGGCTTTCGGAGCAGATTTGGTTCGTAGTTTAGTGTTGGACTGGGTTGTAAATTGGGGGGGGGGGTGGTGAAGTGGGGGTTTGGGCCTTTTCTTGTATAGTATTTGATTGGGATTGTTCAGATCATGGAGCATGTAATTGGTGGGAAGTTTAAGCTAGGACGAAAGATCGGTAGTGGATCGTTCGGAGAGCTTTATTTGGGTATGCAATTTGTGTCACCAATTTTCGATTGTTCGGGGAATAAATATTGTTGTTTTAGTGGCATTGCTTGATTGTTTCACTTTTTTGAAATGTTGGCTTTGTTTTTCGGGTTTGAGAATATATTGGTTTGGTTTTGCTTTGTTTCAGGTATTAATGTACAAACTGGAGAGGAGGTAGCTGTCAAGCTGGTATGTCTTGGACGTTCATTGTTCTTAATTTTAAATGAAAAGTTGTGGGAAGTTTGATTTTTTTCGTCAATGGTATTGAGCTTTTACACATTAAATGACATGATCAGTTTTTGATAATGTAATTGGTTAAATTTGACTTTGGTATGGGGTTGTGAATATACTAAAAGTCATTGATCATAAAAGAAAGTTGGTATAGGACTATTAGATCATATGGAGTTGGTTGGGTTTTTAAGAATCTGAATACAGTAAGCATGCTCATATACTTGGATTAGCATTTTGCTCACCGCCATTTTGTGTGAGTTAATATGCAAGTAAGAGCAAATGTATTCGTTTTGTGCTACTTTAAGTTCTAGAAATGTAGTACCTAATTCTTGTTAGAATTTTTTCATTATCTATCTCTGCATTGACATCTACTTGTAGTACCTTATTCTGAGTGGTTTGTTATAGCATGTCATAATTTGTGATCATAGTTTAGCATGGCATTGAGTATTTTAAAACTGAAGGATATTCATGCTGGTGAACAGAGTTGACAGATGTTCGAGATAGTGGAAAGATAGACGGAGCTAGTTGTAGTGCTTTTATGAATTTCTTTTAGTTTACTGAGATCTGTGGTATTACTTGAGGTTAAGAATCCAATTGGGCTTCATTAAGTGATTGGCTTGAAAACATTGTTCCATGGTAATTAAATTTTGAAGCATAATGCAAAATTGAGGAGTAGGTGCTCTATTGTTATCGTGTATCCTTTATTATGATTCAGATGTGTTTTGATGGTTCTTGATAGTAGTTAAAATTCATGTAGCACAAGAGTAATTACATCTAAACACTTTTTTTTTTTTTTTTTTTGTTCTCTCAGGAATCAGTGAAGACAAAACACCCTCAGCTTCATTATGAGTCAAAATTGTACATGCTTCTTCAAGGAGGAAGTGGGTTACTCTATTTTGTTTCTTTTTTTCTTTTCTTTTGTTGTGCATTCATGTGAATGTTCACTTTTAAAGCCAACTTAACTTTTGTATTTATATCTACTTAGCTGGTGTACCCCATCTTAAATGGTTCGGTGTTGAGGGTGAATACAATGTCATGGTTATCGACCTGCTTGGTCCCAGCCTTGAAGACCTCTTCAACTATTGCAATCGGAAGTTCTCTTTGAAGACAGTTTTGATGCTTGCAGATCAATTAGTAAGTTATCAAATTATTTCGAATGAGGGTTTATGTTGTTAACATGGCTGCCATGTTTATGCTTCTACATTATTTTCTGTAGATAAACAGAGTTGAGTACATGCACTCACGGGGATTTCTTCACCGTGATATAAAGCCTGACAACTTTTTAATGGGCCTGGGACGCAAAGCTAATCAGGTACTTGTAGTCTTTATGGTGCTTCTGTCTGTAGTGGTCATCCTTAGTGTTTTAATGGATATTTTGGAATTTTTTTCGTATGAATATGAATGCATTGTGAATCATTCCTTTCTACTTAAGATTCTTTTTGTCACTTCCATTGAGATTTTGGATGCTTGAGACTGAATTTCATGGGGAAAAAGTCCGAATACCAAATAAGGCAAAAGTAGACCTTGTAAGAGAGTCATGGGTATTGCTCATGGTGATTATTGCATGAATGCATAAATTTGCAAGTTCTGCTGCTACTATTCACCCTTGAATATATACCACAAAAGCGATATAGAACCCCTAACTTTACTTGATTTTTAAAATTGTTGCTAGACATCTAATTAGAACTATTACCTCCCATCTATTGTTCTGTGGTGGAGAACTAGCCTTGGTGTTTTCCTTTGTCATGGGAGTATCTTTGATGAGGCTTTTCTTTTTTCCTTACACTACTTTTGATTATTATGGGGGATATTATTTACTTACAGAGTCACAAATATCATGTATTTATCCATTGGCTATCCTTTACATAGTATCTGCCCTTTTTACATTTATATGTTTAGTGTAGTGTTTTTCATGATGGCTCAAACTTAAGAACTGGAACACCCGAATCTTATTATTGCTTTCATCTAGATTAATAATCTTGCCTAGCTCAAATGAAAGTGAGCGCAGCACTAAATCAACTACTCACTTTGTCTTCAGAACAGGTACTGAACAATTGTTTTCTGGGATTTTTTGTGCCACAGGTATATATCATTGATTATGGCCTTGCAAAAAAGTATAGAGATCTTCAAACGCACAAGCACATACCATACAGGTATCAGATATAAGAAATATTTGCAGTATTTTAGTTTGTCGTGCATCCCTAGTTTCTACTACATCTTGTCTAAAGAGGAGGAAGTTCAAATTTCCCCTCCCCATTTATTGTATTTTGTAAAAAGCTACACTTGTGTCTAGTGTTTAAAATGCTGAACAACACAGTTTGGGTTTCCCCAAGACCAACAAAGGGAATCAGTTTCTGGCATCTCGTAGATATGACTCATAGATGCTTAGAGACAGGTTTGAAGGTCATATCACATTTGTGACAGCTGCACACTGTTTCCAATTCACATGTTTAATTGTTCCACAATTGATGGATGCTAAATTTTTACTGAGACTTGCATGTTATGATTTTATTTTTTTGCTCCTGAAATTTTATTGAGATTTAACTTACATGGACATTCTTCGTCTTTGGTTGCATCATGTGGGGTGTCTGCTGGAATTTTTGAATTATTTAGAGACAAAAATAGTCATAATCGGATAATTCTTTTATCATGTTCTTACATCCAAATTGTTATGTCCTTGTAAGGACCGTATCTATAATTTTACTGAACAGAAAAATGGCTTACGATTATATAACAATCCTTAAATTCTTACTTGGGTTTTTCAACAATGGGCAATTTAATGTTCTTATGGATTAACTTATCTTTTGTGTGTTTTCTTGGATTTGATCAAATCATTGTGGATAGAATTTTTAAGTAACCTCCTATGATTATCAGAATATAAATATTATCCCTTTTTATTCTGCTTTACTTTTCGTTTTCTATTCTAGAAAAAGTTCTCATTGTGGCATTTCTGACAGGGAAAACAAGAATCTGACAGGAACTGCCCGCTATGCTAGTGTTAACACTCACCTTGGTGTTGGTTAGTCAACGTAAAGTTATTGGAATATTAATTTTAGGGGTGTGATATTCACACACCTTTTTTTACTTCTCACACATCCTTCTAATTTTCGGCCGTCGGATCGGATAAATTGAAGAAGATCAAGGGACATAAATCAAAAAGGGATGTGTGAGAAGTAAAAGGGGGTGTGTGGATAGCACACCCCTAATTTTAATATTAATTTTACAAATATTTAATTGTAATATTAATTTTATTTGCAGAGCAAAGCAGAAGGGATGATCTAGAATCTCTTGGTTATGTGCTCATGTATTTTCTGAGGGGGAGGTTGCATTCTTGTCCGATAAGCTTAAATCACCAGTATCCTGTGTTTATTTGTTTCTTGAACTTCACATATTTAACTTGGTTGTATGATTACTTTTTCAGCCTTCCCTGGCAGGGCTTGAAAGCAGGTACAAAAAAGCAAAAATATGACAAGATCAGTGAGAAGAAGATGCTAACTCCAATTGAGGTATCAACACTTGCTTTATGTGCAGTGTTTAACAACTAACAAGACAGTATATTCTCTAATGGCATTTTGTGCCATATTTGGTCGAAGAAAACTAGGAGTAATAGATAAGGTAGGAAGCATAGTAAATGGAGTGGCTTGAGAGGCGTTCCCCATCATGTTTGGTAGACATCAAAAGGGGAAAGGCAGACATCTCTTTCTCTTGCTTGGCATTCTAAGTAGAAGGGATAGAAAGATCACAACTGTATGAAGTCTGTTTTTATAATTTCTTTACGAAACCTAAACCTTAATGAGTGGTCAAACCAAAATATGCTTAACGAGGGTAAAACAGTAAAACTACAAGTCTACATCTTGTAGAAGTCAATGCCTTTGTATCCTTTGACACTTCGAATTTGGGGGAACCATTAAGATGGTGGGATCTCGTGACTTTCCATCCACCTAAAATGAGATTTTAAATCTTTATCTTCCTTTTCCACTCCACTCGTTTATGTGTTATGGTGTTTAGTTGTAACAGTGCAGTCACTGTTTATGAAATCATGGTTTTCTGTGATCTTGTTCTATTTTTCCAATTACTGTTTCTGACAGTGTTTAACGAATGTATTTGAATTACTGATATTTTTCTCTACAGGTGCTCTGCAAATCATATCCTTCAGAATTCACGTCATACTTCCATTATTGTCGATCATTACGCTTTGAGGACAAACCAGATTATTCATACCTGAAGAGGCTTTTCCGGGACCTTTTTATTCGAGAAGGTTAGCTTGTAGGCGCTTTAAGCCCAAATTTTTGTTCATATCTCAGAGGCTTTCTTCTTTAAACATCATGATGAATCTAATTGGCTCTTAAAAACTATTAAAACCTAATTGGATGCTGATTATAACTGGTGCAGGGTATCAATTTGACTATGTATTTGATTGGACTATACTGAAGTATCCGCAAATTGGCTCCAGTTCTAGAACACGAGTCAGTACCTAATTAGGCAAATTTATTATGGATTTTCTATGTAAAGAGGAAAATTCTTCATTTTTGTATGTGTTGGGTAATGATTCTTGCTCCATATGGTTGCCTGTTTTTGTGCAGCCAAGTACAAAACCAGCTTTAAACCCTGGACCATCTGCAGAAAGAACAGAAAGGCCTACAGGTTGGTTATTTTCTTGAGCAAGGCCTGAATGCATCGATTTTTATTTACTTATATTCTGACAGATGCTTACAATTTTTTCTTTATCTGTCCTTGTATTTGAGTTCTCATTATCGCGTTTTATTTGTTTTATGCAAACATTATGGATGAACCATTTTCATTCAATGAAGATATGACTGTTCATTTTACTCGTTTCATATGTTAATGTTTAACACGTATTTTTATATTTTTTAGCAGTGGCACAAGATTTTCGAGAAAAGTACTCAGGTGCAGTTGAGGCATTTTCTAGAAGGAATAGTTCTGGTTATGGCTATGGCGATCACTCCAGACATAGAGCAACTGATGATGCCCCGTCATCCAAGGACGTCGTGTGTTTTTCTAACATTTGTGTTGGATTTAGTCTCAAATGATTTTGAATGCTTATAATATTTCCTTACTATGGAGCCTAATGAAGTTGCACATTCTTTGCATGTTTCTTGCAGCAAGCTGACTCCGAAAGGGCTCGTAGTTCATCTAGAAATGGCAGTACTTCAAAGAGGCCAGTTATATCAAGCAGCCGGCCAAGCTCATCTGGTGAGCCCAGCGAGAGTCGGTCAAGCCGGCTGGTCTCAAGTAGTGGCCGCCTGTCCACCACCCAAAGGGTTCAACCTGGGTATGAGTCCAAAACATCTTTCACCCGAACATCCATCGCAAGAGGCGGCCGTGATGATACACTAAGGAGCTTTGAACTCCTTTCAATCGGCACGGGAAAGAGGAAGTGAAGTCTGATCCCTCTGTTAAAATGCTAGTGTCGAGATTCCTCGTTATCTTTATCTATCAAAGATGTCTCTCAGCACTAAAATGGTTTTGCAACAGTTTACTATGTATGTGTATCCATTGTTGGGTTGATTTCACAGTTGAAAAGCTCAATGAAGTTTCTCCTTAGACACTGCTACTACCCTTACAGTTTTACCTTCTTCATGGTTTCTCGCCGTTACAACGCCATCGATCGGAGACTCTCCAAGAAAGAGATTCACCATCTCACTTCAGGGGATTGTCTATGAATATATATATTTGAGATACTGGTCGGCTTTCTTACCCGAGAAAACAAAAACGCTACATAAAACGCGTGCCGACTGCTTGTTGTGCATTATGCTCTATGTTTGTTCTCCCACTCATATCGGCAACTTTCTTAGTTGAAATCTGGTGCAAAGCGCGTGCCCTCTCTAGCTTCCGATTTGTGTCCCTCAAATATCAAATTTACAGAAAATCTCTCAAATCGGAATTACATGACATTGAGTTAAATGACAGTGATTCTAGTGTTTCTTGAAATTTTTGTGTTGTCTTTTATCTTCATTACTATTTGATGTGATAATAGTTTCAGATTTGTTTTTTTTTTTTTTTGCAATGATTTTCTATGATTCATGAATTAAAATATAGATGGTTCGAGTTATTTAAGAAAATAGGGTTGCGCATGGGGATGGGGCATTTAAGCGCTAACCCGTTAGTAAATTAATACGGCACCAACGATTTGTCTAGACTCACTCTTCAATATTTCACATAATCTGAACAAATTATTTTATAGGCCATCATTGAAAGATTATCCTTGCAAAAATTCACTAAAATTAAAAACCCTTTATTTGTCTAACTGTGAATTAATAAATAGATGAATGCAATGTCGTTGATAAAAATACTTTTCTCCTTTACTGTACTAGAATAGGTTGTTTTCATGGCTTCTCTGTATAAATCTAAATTTGGTTTTGGTTGAGGAAAAAGAAAACCTAGAACCACTAGATAAGTTTATTTATGGGTTAGAAACTATGTTTTAGGTGGGTGTGAGACCAAAAACATTTTATTTATTTATTTTAACTTTTTGGGGCCATCACCTACATTGCATATATGTAAGAAAAATGAAGAATGATATACATGGAATGAGTTCACCACAATTGTAGCGTTCCGATTCAATAATAGCTTTTTGGTTAAAATAGAAATTGACATTGACATAACTCCTCACCTAATATTGAAAATTGATATAAGTGCCTTAGCCAAGCCAATAGCAATACGCGGAAGTGCCTTAGACAATCCAGCTAAGTGTAGTCCGATCGGAAAAGCTCAAGTCCAACACATAGGGTCTAATAAAAGGATTCAAAAAGTTTTTTCGACTCACATGCAGGCGACCAAGTCCCTAACGAACTTTCATTTAAGAATCACCAGGGATGAATCAACAATTTGGACTAGGAAAGAAATCCCTTCTTGGTTACACGTTGCACTATTGAAATCCTCTGACCTAAAATGGGGCAAGGTGAAAGAATAAATGGAATCAACAAACAAGATAACTCAAACATGTTAGACTAACATTAACATCTGGAGGCTATTTTGAGTATGATTCAATAGTTTCTCATCCTTATTCCAGTCAACGCATTCCGTAAGTCTAGGGCAAAAGGTTTTCCATGGGTTTAATATTTAATACCTCGTATTGGAGTAAGGTGGTACTCCAGATATCTCAATAAGAATCTTTATAAATACTAAGTTTGGGAGGTGATGTTTTTTCAAATCAACATCACTGGGAGGGGTTATTGAGCTTTAACCTGGGCCCACAAGCTTACTCATGTTTCGCCTCAGTACTTCTTACTTCGAAGTTTGCTTACTTTAGGAAAGATTGACAGATTAAACTATATTTCGAGATTAGGAAGCAAAGGAAGAAAAGTTCGAAGTGTTTTACTCTAACTGGCTTAATGACTTGAGTAAAATAAACTCAATAGTATATTCTAGCTGAGCACAACTGGACTCCTCTTAGGATTAATGAATCTGACGGTTAAAATTAGCAAAGAATATTCTTGTTTTTCACGCATGCGCAACAAATACAAACTTTCATCATTATGACTTTTATGGCACGACACTCGAGATTGCACATCTAAATTCGAAACGCCACCTCTACTCTGCAAAGAATCGAATCACCATATGAAGATAGATGACTGAACAATATATATTCCAACTTACTCTGAAAGGAATGGTCTTCGGGTAACTATCAATCCTCAAGGGAACAAGTTGCATTTAAGATAGATAATTAGGGGCAACTGTGGGACCATAATTTTCTAGGGCTGAATTAAGCTGATCTGAATAACGTTACCTCCGAAATTCGGTCATGCACTAAGCAGCTCCGAGCAGAGCTGTATCAGACAGAACAGTGGTGCGATCATCACTTTGTTCCAGGGCAATAGGCAAAGTCCAAAGCAACTTCGTTGGATGACCATGTTTGTTCCACAAGACACAAGATTCTATTCGGATAAGGACATAATCAGATTCCTCATAAGTCTTGAAGTTCCTACAATCTAAGAATTGGCATGCACCGCAAGTAATCACACTTCTAAGACGACGCAATATCTAGTCCTAGATATCCTCTAGGATTCTCCGGTTTAGTACAAGGATTCTATCCTAAAAATGTATCTCTCCCAGTCAGCATATATACACCCATCTAGGGTTCATCTCTAGTAATACATTTTAGCATCCTTATTCTCTTGTCCACTGTTTGAGTCTAAAACTGTTTACTAACTTGACCATCGAAGGGCCTTGGACCAACACCCCGGGTCTTGGACTTACTTGCGATTGTTTCTTGTTTGGTAGGTTATTTGAATACGTGCCTCCTCATCCACACCAGTGTGCAGATTTAGTCCCAACATAATGCAAAAACTCAACTTGCCAAAGTTCCCATGCTTGCGGTTATTGTGGGGAAAGAATACCATCGAGCCAACATGAAGGAAAGGAAGAGGGTGTGAAATTGGTATAAGAGGAATAACCTGTATATAAAAATAATAATCTGCTGGACTGACTAGTCAAGCCTGCTAGTCAACTAAGATAGATATGTTAGTCAATAAATCAAAGATTAATAAACCAATTTCAGTTATCAAAAGTTATCCTAGTCAACAAGCCCTCAGTTTATTCCAAGTTATTAACGTGTCAAGTGAGCATGATTGTGAGCACATACTTATTAAATATTCAAGTGATACATGTAGCATGTATATGTATGTGAGATAAGTGATAAAAATAAATAACTTTGAACACAAGATGTTTTTGACCGGAAAAACCCACCTCTGGGTTAAAAAACCGGAGACTCTCCATTGAGTCCAATCTATTAGTATAATCAAGGTTCTTACAAAGTACCACGCAAAACTCAATTCCTAGATTCTTATCTATGGAGCAGCTTTACCTTTGTACAACCTTGCCTCACACAAGATGGATTCCTTAAGTCTTCATGAAGTGGCAGCTCCTCTTTAGCTCTTCACCTTATGGCACCTAGACCAGCACATGAACTATGCATATGACAATGATATGCAGATCTGGATTCAAATGTCTAGTCAGTTTCTCCAGTCAAACAATTGAAGGAAAAACTGCCAAGAATCCTAAAATGGGTCAGATTTAAAGATTTGAAACTAAAAAACTTGACCACAAATTTAATGCAAAACCAAAGACAATGCAACCCTATTCTTCAATAATTGGGTGTTTAATGCATGAAGGAAAGTTTTGCAACTAGGGTTTCATAAATGAAGAACAAAGAGGAAGGAAAGGTCTTAAAGCCTTTCGCTCTCTAACTTCTCTCCAGAAAATATAATCCGAAAACCCCAAAAAAACTAAGGAACCCGCTAGGGATCTTAACCCCAAAAGCTTTGGTTTGTTTTTCACCTATCAAGGACACATGTTGTCCTACAAACTGATCAGAAAAAAGTAAGAGCTAAGATCTAACTATTGGCAGAAAGTTGTCAGGATGCCCATGTGGGTAAGTCTTAATATGCGTGCCCAACTTGCTGGAAATATGTGTGCAAGCTTGATTAGACAACTAAACTAGTCAGAATGAAGCAGGAATGTAGATGTGGAATGCACATGCATGAACAAACCTTTTGAAATGAGATGCGTCCCATCCTTGTGCATTTCTTCACAGCAGACATACCCCATAAACAGAAAACAGCCTAAAGCTAGATTGAGTATGTGGTACACTTACAATGTTGACAAGGAAAGCCAAACCTAAAAGTCTAGACTTCACAAGGTGTATGGGCTTGACCAACCCAACATTAGATAGAATCCACCAGGGGCAAACTACTTAAAAATTAATTTTGATGCGTTGTGTTAGTGACAAGGCTACTACAGGCTTTGTCATTGGAAATCCCATCTTTGCTGGTGTGAGAAACTTTGGAGAAAACATAATTTCTGTTGAGGAAGCTCTTGCTTTACGTGATGCCCTAAAAGCTGCAAGGAAGAAGGAGTTTATGAATATCTGTGTGGAAGGTGATTCTAAATTTGTCATTGATGTGGTTGAAAACAAACAAGACCCCTTGGAGACTACGATTTATTATCCAGGACATCAAATGGTTGGGGTCTTTGTTTTAGTCAATTTCTTAGAAGCACATTTTTTCGGAAGATCAATTTTCTCACAGATGCTGTTACACTACTAATATTAGCAACATTTATATTTGGGATCACACTCTTCTTGTGAGTGCCAGTCATGATTATGTTTTTGATCTCTTCAGAATTGATTGTACATGTGGGTTCTCCCTTTAATTCATCTCTTTTTTAGTGAAGAAAAATTTGATTTGAGTGAATTTTGTAAGGATGTTATGTGAACAGAACCTAAACGAATGTTTACGTTGTATTAACTTGCTAACTTGTTAGCGTTTGAGCACTCTCATTAGGCATATTTCACACAAAGTAATCTCATGAACCGTTCAATTTAAAGATCATCACTCGAAATATACTCAATGCAAATTAGTCCATTGCAATAAAAAAATACCAACTTAAAATAGTACAAATATTAAAGGAAAAATTAGTATCCAGTCCCTAGTTACTACTCTTCCTTGACTGAAACCTTATTAGTTTTTAGATTTTGATCCAAATCCTTAGCATTAATGTAATAATAAATTTACATGTCATTACATAATTTTTTATAATAAAAATTAACAATTGATTTAGAATTTTAATATTCACACTTTAATAAAACTCCTAACTAAATTTAGAATAATTTTGTACCTATTAGTTTTTTTTCTAAGAAATGTTTTCAATTTTTTAAAATTTTTAATCTTAAATTGTACTCATTCTTAAATATACCAATTTGTTATATGTAAAATGTACCTTATATATATATATATATATATATATATATATATATATCTATTCAAATTTTTATCCATTTTTAAACTTATATGGGTACATTATTTTTTCTTTGATTTGAGAATTTATCTATGTCAAGTTTAATCGAAAAAATTTATTAATGTTACCAAACCTAATATTTATATATTTTTTGTGTGGTTTTGAAGAATGTACCCATGCTTTGGTACAATAATTTTTTGGTTAATTTTGATGAATGTACCCATGTTTACACACACACACACACACACATATTAACACACTCACAATAGTATAATTTTTAATCTAATATTTTTAATCACACATGTAAGATCCCACATCACCCAGAGGAGTGATACTTATATGTATATTCTCATCCTTACCTAGCACGAGGCCTTTTGGGAGCTCACTGGCTTCGGGTTTTGTTGGAACTCTGAAGTTAAGTGAGTAGCGCGCGAGGGCATTCCCAGGATGGGTGACCCATCGGGAAATTCTCGTGTAAGTTCCCAAAAACAAAACCGTGAGGGCGTGGTTGGGGCCCAAAGCGGACAATATTGTGCTACGGTGGAGTCGGGCCCGGGAAGTGGTCCCACCCGGACCGGGATGTGACAATTTGGTATCAGAGCCTAACCCTAGTCGTGGTGTGTCGACGAGGACGTTGAGCCCTTAAGGGGGGTGGATTGTATGATCTCACATCGCCCAGGAGAGTGATCCTTATATGTATATTCTCATCCCTACCCAGCACAAGGCCTTGTGGGAGTTCATTGGCTTCGGGTTCCATGGGAACTTCGAAGTTAAGCGAGTAGCGCGCGAGAGCACTCCCATGATGGGTGACCCACTGGGAAGTTCTCTTGTGAGTTCTCAGAAACAAAACTGTGAGGTTGTGGTTGGGGCCCAAAGCGGACAATATCATGCTACGATGGTGGAGCGGGCTTAGGATGTGGTGGACCCCGAGCCGGGTTCCATGGGAACTCCGAAGTTAAGCGAGTAGCGTGCGAAAGCCCTCCCATGATGGGTGACCCACTGGGAAGTTCTCGTATGAGTTCCTAGAAACAAAACCGTGAGGGCGTGATTGGGGCTCAAAGCAGACAATATCGTGCTATGGTGGTGGAGCGGGCTCGGGATATGGTGGACCCCGGGTCGGGATGTGACACACAAATTATGGATTTTTTTATTTAAAATCTCATTAATATAAACAACTATAAATTTCAACTTTTAATTTAAAAAATATAGTAACATGCATAAAAATAAATTATCATATTAATTTCAGGGACTTCGATAAAAAATTGAAAACCAACAAGAATTCAGTAAAAAAATATTCGTAGTTAGGGACCGCATCCAAAGTCTCCCAATATTAAAATACCCCCCCCTTAAGACCATCTCCAAAGAAGATGTTAAAAATGTCACATATACATATAACGGTAAAAGATGACGTACTATTTACTCCAACCGAAATGTCAAAGATGACATGGAAAAGAAGACTAAGCTGACATAGACAAAGAGAAGTTAAATTTGAAGTTGCCTTCAAATTTTATTTTTGCTATTTCCAAAGGCATTGTACTTGTCTTACCTTAAATGCTAGCATATTTAAGTATTAATTTACTATTTTAAACCAACAACAACCCAACTTTTATTATTTTTGTTTTAAAAAAAACATAAATGAAGCAATAAATTTGGCATACCGGGTGGAAGGAAAATATTGACAATATGTCAAATTGCCAAATCAGTTATCAAATTTAAATTTGATATTTTGAATTTGACATCTCATTTGAATATGCTTTAAGAAACATAAACTTTAGCCCGCAATAGTTGCCAATCGCTTTGCTTTCGATTGGGCCTGGTGGCAACCCCCTACCCCGAGGCCGCCTTCTTTTTCCACCCACCTTCCATCCTTTCAAGGTTGAATTTTAACTCTTTTCCATCTCGGCAAGATCTAGATCCTCTCAATGTTTGTATATCATGGTTTCATATCTTCTTGGTCGATTAATTTTTTTTTCTACTTCAGGTTTCTCAAGTAATCGAATATCCTGTTTTCTGAGTAGTTGGTATCCCGGCGTACCAAGATTGTCTACCCTCCTACTTACCATCCCCTCCTACTTTTCTAGCCATTGATTTCATGTTTAGTTCATTTAATGCTCCAGATTTTACCACCCCACCAACAACTCCAAACCATCTTTAAAGCCCAATTTCCTAACTTCTTTTTGCTGCCTTTCCCACCTCTAAAGCATCTTTTCTCCCGCCTCTTTCACTTTTCCTAAACTTCACCTCCCACTGATTCGACACCGCTGCATCTTCATTGGGTCTTCCTAGGTCTGTTTATGTAATTTTCTTTACTTGTTTTTGCTCCTTTTTGCTATTGGATTTGTATTTTCTTATTGATAACATGTTGGGGGTCCTCTTTTTCCGATTTAATGTGTCCTGTTATTTGTTCTTCTAGAGTAATTGAGAACAATTTTGAAGTATATTGGTTGATTAAAGCCCGCAACCTCCGTAAAGAAACAAACTTTGAAATGTTGATTTTTTTCTCTACCATACCTTTTTCTGTACTGCAGATCTGATTGAAAATGATTGATTTTGAAGAAGCAAATAATTTCAACAATGATGAATCGAACGAATTCGATTGTACACTGAGGTGTGGTATGGAGTTTGATTCGCAAGAAGCAGCCTATAATTTATACAATGCCTACGGACGAAAAGTGGGATTTAGTATTAGAAAAGATCGTCACTACAAGAATAAGAAAACTAATGAAGTCACTTCAAGAATTTTTACTTGTAGTAAGGAGGGTTTTCGGCTCCAAGATAAGCGGGATTACAAGACAAAGAAGCCAAGGGCAGAGACACGGACAGTTTGTCATGCTAAAATGGTTATTAAGTTGTATAGATCTAATGGAAGGTTTTTTGTGCATGAATTTGAGGAACAACACAATCATGCTCTTCAGAAACCAGAGTGTGCACATATGCTACCATCTCAGCGAAAAATATCAGACTCTCAAGCTGCTGAGTTAGACTTGGCAGAAGAATCTGGTATCGCACTTTGTTCGTCTTATGAGTTGATGGCTAAGCATGTTGGAGGAAGGGAATCTCTTGGTTATACAAAGGTTGATCAGAAGAACTATCTTTTGCCTAAAAGGCAAAGAAAAATGGTGTATAGTGAAGCAGGAAGCTTGTTGAGATATTTTCAAAGTAAGACAGTTGAAAATCCTTCATTTTTTTTTATGCCGTACAATTGGATAATGAAGAGCAAATAACCAATATATTCTGGGCGGATGCTAAAATGATAAGTGACTATGGTCATTTTGGAGATGTTGTTTCATTTGACACTACCTATAAAACTAATCGAGCAGGTCGTCCGTTTACCATGTTTGCTGGCTTGAATCATCATCGAGAAATTGTAGTTTTTGGGGCAGCATTGATATACGATGAAACTGCTCCCTCGTTTATTTGGTTATTTGAAATTTTTTCGGTAGCAATGTCCAACAAGGCTCCCAAAACCATTTTTAGAGACACGATGAATGCCATTCCACATGTGATGCCTGATACATTTCATAGGCTTTGCTTGTGGCATATGATGCAAAATGCACTACGGAATGTTAATTGTGTATTCAAGGGTAACAATGGGATTAGAGAAGTCCTAAAAAAGTTCATTGATGAATATGAGGATGAGGATGAGTTTTTAGTGGCTTGGGATGAAATGCTTGTGAAACATACTGTGCAGGGGAAAGTAAAGCCTTTAGATATATTTCAAGCATCTAATACCACGTGTAGTCAAGTAAAGCTTTCAGATATATTTCATATATTTTTATTGCTATTGTTATGTTCTTGGTATAATTTTCTTTGTATCCTTAAAAAACTATTGTAGGTTTGAATTTGAATGTAAGAGGTGACCACTGGAGATGAAGAGAGAAAGCCAACTTATTGTTTTTGCAGAAGCAGCTATGCCATACATAGAGATTGCAGAAAGCCAACTTTTAGTTATTTTGGACATTCTTGAGTCTGCATTACTAGAGTGTTAATTGAAAATTTTGCTTCTATTGTAAAGTACAAGAGGATGTAGGCAAAGTTATTGAGTTAGATAGTTTTGGATCTTGTTGGTTTCTGCAAAACAAATTTTTTATGTGTAATTTTGAATCTACAGATCCTATGCTTATTAATATTGAATATGCAGAAAAGTTATGCTTGTAATGGAAGCATATATTGGATGAAATCTCATTTTCCAACCAAGGCACTCTTACTTTTGTCTTAGAATCAAAACATGATATAAAACAGAGCAAAGTAAAATGCTTATAAAAAACAAGGGTAAATTACATTTTCATACCTCAGGTTTGGGCTTTATTTCAATTCCTTATAACATCTTTAAAATATTTCATTTTCATATCTTAAGTACTTATTTATTTCAAAATAATACTTCTGTTACATTTTCCATTCGTTGATACGTTAAATGCTGACGTGGTTGCCACATATATGCCACATGACTGCCAAATGTCTGTCATGTGGCAAAAATAATAATATTAATTTTGTTTTCAAAAAAACTTGAATTTTTACAAAAAAAAAAAAAAAAAAATGAACGACCCATGTCTGCAAGAAGAAGAAGAAGAAGAAGAAGAAGAAGAAGAAGAAGAAGAGGGAGGGAGGAAGAAAAAATGAAAATTGAAACTATCCCTTCCCCACACACCACCCCCCTCCCCTCCCCCCCCCCTCTCTCTCCAAGCGACCCACATGTGCAAGAAGAAGAAGAAGAGGGAGGCAAATGCGGAAAAAAAATTGAGTGACCTGCATCTGCAGTAGGAAGAAGAAGAGGAAGAAAAGGAGAAGAAGACGAAGAAAAAGGAACTCCGATGCCCTCCTTGCGCGACCCTCACCCCGGCCGGAGACCCAGCTCCCCCCTTCCCCGCTCGACCCTCCTCCCTCCGCAATCTGGTGATTTTCAGTTTGGGTGAGTTTTGAAAATACTAATACTTTGAGTTTGAGATGATTTTTAAACTGGTTTTATGGTAGATGGGATTTTCGGGGGTGGGTGATGGAGGATTTTTGGGAGGGGTGGCTCAGGTGGGATTTTGGGGTTTATTTCTTTCTTTCTTCCTCCCACCTCTTCTTCTTCTTCTTGCAGATGCAGGTCATTGGGGTTTTCTTTTCTTTTTTTTGGAAAAAATTCAGGTTTAAAAAAATAAAAATAAAAATTATTATTTTTGCCACGTGGCAGACATTTGGCAGCCACGTGGCATATATGTGGCAGCCACGTTAGCATTTAATAGATCAATGGATAGAAAATATAACGGAGGTATTATTTTGAAATAAAATAGTACTTAAAGTATGAAAGTGAAATATTTTAAAGATATTATAAGGAATTGAAATAGAGCTTAAACCTGATGTATGATATGAAAGTGTAATTTACCCAAAAAAACAAAGTCATCTTAAGTGGAAAGAGGCGGAAGAAAATGGACTTTAAAGGCGAGAAACTTAGCAAAAGAATTCAGGAAATGGATAGAAGGGGCAGGAAATGCAGCAGAAAAAGTACACAAAATTGGGCTTTAAAGATGGTTTGGAGTTGTTGGTGAGGTGGCAAAATCTGAAACATTAAATTAACTAAATATGAAATCAATAACTAAACAAATAGGAAGGAAAGGAAATGGGTGATAAGTGGGAGGGCAAACAATCCATTTCAGTATCCGACACCTTTGCTCGACCTGTGTACAATAACACAATTAAGGCTAGTCTAATCAATGTGTCAACACCAATTCAGGTTCATTCAATCTGAGTTGATGTGATAGGTGTTGATGGACTGTTGGTAAGCCACTTCGTGTTTGTGTGGTGTTGACTCCTTAGGGTCTGTACTTGTAAAATTATGACTCCCTCTATTGGTTTGTGCAAAATATTACTATTTAGATAGGAATCCTACATTAAGTACAATTGGAAATTATACACACAAACACACACACTCAATAATTAGAAAGATGATTCTGAAATAATTTCTTGTAGTTTAACGTGGTTGATGAAGAGCTTTGGTAAGGAGATCAGCAGGACTAATAGAAGGAAAATAACAAACACGTGGCTGCTAAAGGCCAACTTTTCACAAACAAAGTGATGATCAAGTTCAATGTGGCATGTGAGCATAATAAACAAGATTAAAAACAAGGTAAGTGGCATTAAGATTGTCAATGTAGAAGGACATGAAAATATAGGCGGATACCAATCTCATGAAGTAGAAAACAAATCCAGGTGGTTTCGACATAGGCATGAGCAAGAGCACGATATTAGAATTCAAACGTTGGAGTGAGACATAGTCGGCTGTTTTTTAGAGCACAAAAAAAATGAGGTTAGAGCCAAGATAAACATGATACCCAGTGGTAGAACAATGAATTTACAGAAAACTGGTCTAATCATTATCAAAGTAAGCAGATAATGTAGCGAAAGCAAGCTGAGGAGTCAATGTGATGCCAAATTCCATAGTACACTTGACATAGCAGAGAATCCTCCATAATACCCTTGAAATATTAGAGAATCCGTTTGGCAGCAATCATATGATTATTGCGAGGTGAGCTCATAATTGGACAAGAGTATTGACAAAAAAAAAAAAGTCACAGTAAGAGTGAGTGAGACACTGTACGAAGCTAACCAACTCGTGATATGGAGTAGGAGAAGCCAGGTGAGACACATAAAATGTGAAGGAAATTTGGCGACAAGTGGCATAGAAGCAGGCTTGCATGTGAGCATGTCAAATTTTTGCTTCATCTAATTGCTGTGAGGACCAATAGGGTCACATGTAACCTGTAAGCCTAAGAAATAACTTAGGAGACCCGAATCTTTGATGTCAAACTGTTGGGCAATAAGAGTAGCAAACTCAATAAGTAAAGCATCAGAGCTGCCAGTGATAAGAATGTCATCAACATATAGTAACAAATAAACATTAGAGGAGGCACGGCAAAAAATAAACAGGGAAGAATGAGCTTGACTTCGCTGAAATTTGAAATGAAACAAGAAAGAATTAATCCGGTGAAACCATCCACGTTGGAATTGTTTGAGGCCATACAAGGATTTCTAAAGATAGCATACATAATGTGGACAAGCAGGATCGACAAACCCCGAAAGTTGAGACATATAAACATCTTCCTGAGATGTTCATGCATAAATGCATTTTTCACATCTAATTGGCGGAAGCAGCCACACACGGGAAATAGAAGGTAGTGCATCAGGCTCAGCGCAGCTCAGGACGGGATGGCTCAACGCTTGGCTGATCTGATATTGGGCTCCAGAGAAACAGTCCATTTTTTCTTTTAGTATTTTTTTATGTCGTTGGGGCGGACTCCCTATGTTTCTTTTGCATTTCATTTTTGAAATCAGTGCTGCTTGTATTCAATAAGTGTTATGTTTTTAGTTATGTGGTGAGTTTTACATGCAAAATCTCTCATGTGTCAGTTCGTGAAGTGATTGAATTTTCAGTTATCAGGATTAAAGTTTAAGTCGCTTCACAGTGCCAATCAGTCTATGTGAGTTTGGTAGTTGATGATTTCGTGATTTGGCTGTGTTCCCTTGCTTCTTCTCAAGTTTGCCATGCTCATTCATAAATCCACCATTATGATGGCTACTAGTTTGGCCAAGTTGGCCTTGTTTGTTACGTTGAAGTCCCTTTGGTTTGAAACCACCTAGCATATTTCATCCGCAGCGTGCTCTTTGAAGTTTGTATTGTTTTTTTTATATTAAAATAAAAAAGCTATCGTTTCGTCAAAAATATCATCACTTGAAGATCATCTTTATAAAAATATAGTTGAAGCAAACAATATTTAGACGTTAAACAATTATAAACCAGACGAACAAAAATGTTCCCTATAAAAAATGAAAATTTCCAATCTAAGAACATTCAAACGGTTTGACCCAAAAAAAAAAAAGAAAAAAAACATTCAAACGGTAAAACGATTTTTCGTTTTGGCTGATTAATTTGTTCAAATGATTTGATGAACGATTCAAATTATGAATGACATTGTAGAGTGAGCTCAAAAAAGTAGTTAACATGCTGTTTACTAGTGTCAATCAGTACATTTTGCCACCACAGTGTGATCTAGTGGTTATAAATGAATTTCAAGCTCGTATTCCACATGACATGTCTTGGGTTAGATTCCTGGTGTTGGCAAATTGCACGATGGTGGTCAAGAGAAGACTGAAATGTCTCTGTGAGTCTTTATGGCCTCTGAAAAGATGGACAGCTGTGACGAAGCCTCAAATTGATCCCTTTAAAAAAAAATAAAAAACAGTACATTTTGCCACTATCAGAGTTTAGTTGACTTGTACCTTTTCCTTACATAGCCGCTCGAATGATGAAAGTGGTTACATTTCCATTAAAGAGATATACATTTCTTAGTTGAAGAAATTAATGGTTTACTGAATTATCCATTTTGAATCATTAAGTGCCATGCCTTCCTCGCCCACACGAGATAAACACAACTCGCATCATTAATTCGAATTTATCATATTGCTTTAGGCGTGTGCTAATAATTATCTATATTACTAAAAATCAGTCTTTGATTTCATAAATGGAATGAAATCCTACGACCAGATAAGCAGATAGCATCACTAACAGTTTGGGAGCTAGAGACTAGCGAGGAGCAGAGCATAAGACAAATACCATAATCTTTCGTTTGACAAAAAAAAAAAATACAAACAAATATCATGTACCAATTGATTTTCTTTCTTTAAAATTTTTTATTGGGATATTCAATGGCAGAGGATATGGAAGGCCATTGAAATTCTTGTATAAACTACCAAAAAAATGTTAAATTTCATAATGAAATGACAGAAAAATGGATTTGAGTTAATCAATTTTTCTGTATTGTTAGTGTTCTGAAATTTTTTGAAACAATTTCGAAATTACTAATTTCTATTATTGTTCTCTCTTTTTATCTCGAGAAAATGTCTAACAGAAAAACTCTTTTGGCTATCCCATAGATTTTTCAATGAACACACTATATATTTTCTAAATTTTCATTTTTTCTCATTCATAAACCTTCCATTGTCACCCAAATACTCAGGTGATCTTTTGGTAACAAATTCAAGAGCATCATTGAGTCAAAGCTTTTTTGTAGAATGCATTAAATTTCTGTATAGACAACAAAACCTTTCATGGAAAATGTAATTAATTTGCATGCAACGACAAGTTACATACCATTCTGGAATGGGTAAAAACTGCATATAAATTCCTTCATACCCCAAGTATGTGCACCAACCTTCCTAGAATCCCAGGGCTCCCAAAAGGAAAGAAACCCTGAAACCCTAATCCATTTTCTTCTCTTTCGAAGCTCAACCATGTCTCGCTACAACTGGAACTTGAGGCAAGGAAACATGCTTGGTTCGTCAGACCCTGCACCACCTAGGGCAACTGATCTAACACAAATTGCATGCAGACTATGTGACCGTGTGTTTATGAGCACCCAAGCTCTCATATCCCACATCGATTCTCACATGGGCGATGGTGACCGCACCACCGCGAGATTAAGGCAACTTAATAATCTTCCAAACAACATCAACGCCTTCATCTCGTCCAACGCTCCGACCCGCCCCGCTCCTATATTTCCATTGACCAACCCTTTTCATCAAAGAAGCCTTTTTCATGGTGCTAATAACCAAATTGGTTTTGCAACCCCGCCGCTGCCGCCGCCACAACCTCATTATCAACTTCCATGTGCACAACAACCACAAGTTCCTCATTATTCGTTGCCAAGAAACCCTAATGTTATCTCAGCAGCTGCTGCATCACATCACATGATGATGCCATATGGTAATCAAATGGCACATGTGGTGAGAGAGGAGAACTATAGTGACTGTACCAGGCCGTTCCTCAGTCAGTTGGAGCGCCTTATTCCGTCAATTAATTTTGGGTTGGATGCTAGTGGTAACGCCAAATCTGATAATTTGGATTTGGCATTGAAACTTTGAATCATGCATGAACAATTATTTATTGTAGCCGTTTTTCTGAATTTCCAGTGTAGACAACAGAGCAATTCTTCGTTGTAGTTGTATACAATCAATATAACCGGTTGTATACATATATAATTATTAATTGTAGCTGTTTTTCTGTTCTAGTATAAACATCAGAATAATTTCGTTGTATATACAACCGATTGTATATATTATGGACTAATGTGATGTTAAATAATAATACTATGACCGTTTTCTTTCATGAAGTTCTGTTTTTGTGCAATCCCACTTTTTATGTATTATGAATAATCTTATCAATAGTTTGCACTCATTGACAAGTGAGATAGCATACGTACGCATAAATTATTGTGTGTGTCTGAAACATAAGATGACAAGTTTTAATAGCGTCCAACTAACAAGTGAACACACAAACAATATTTCTTTCTTGATTGAATTTTTAAGACCGTAATCATATACATATAATCCCTCCCCCCCCCCCCCACCCCCACCAAACACACAGTCTTTCTCTCTCACTGAGTCGTTCTTAAGACCGTAATCGTATACAACTAGTTATGTTGCTGTGGTAATGAATTTACCCTTTGTCCAAAAAAACAAACAATATTTATTTCTTTTATTTTTCTTCCTTTTTCTACAAATTAATAGAACTCTCATTGTCAAATAAAACCCTATAAAATATCATCTAGTCAAATCCGATCATAAATAAATAATATGGATAGTAATGTAGTTTCACACAACCAAAATTTTGCTATTTTCTATTAAATCCTCACTTACATGTGATTTTAATATATTTAATTAAAAAAATAATAAATAATAAATAAACCTCTCTCCCCACTCTCACATTCTCTCTTAGTCTCTTCCTCACACACACTTTGAATATGGGCATATACTAGTTATAAAAAAGGATGAGCCGCACAAGGATGAACCTTTTATAATCTCAAAAATTGCCCTTCTCCTATTAGAATTTCAAAAGAAAAAAAAAATTTAATTAATAGAGTACAAAATAGTAAAATTACATCATTTGGAAAGACAATAAAAAGCACCCACCTAGTGGGATTATGCATGGGTGGTTAGTAAATTTATTAATTTTTAAAATATTTTAATAAAAATAATAATAACTAGCAAGTATAATTAAAAATAAATAACAAATAATATATTATCAAACAGAAAAATAAACAATAAAATATAAAAGTCAATTGTCACATGTGTGACATCCCACATCGCCCAGGGGAGTGATTCTTAAATGTATATTCTCATCCTTACCTAGCGCGAGGCCTTTTGAGAGCTCACTGGCTTTGGGTTTCGTAGGAACTTCGAAGTTAAGCGAGAAGGGGGCTAGAGCAATCCCATGATGGGTGACCCACTCGGAAGTTGCTCGTGAGTTCCCAAAAACAAAACCGTGAGGGAATGGTAAGCCCAAAGCGGACAATATCGTGCTACGGTGGTGGAGCGGGCCCGCGAAGTGATCCGCCCGGGGCTGGGATGTGACAATTGGTATCAAAGCCTAACCCTGGCCGTGGTGTGCCAACGAGGACGTCAGGCCCCTGTGGGGGGTGGATTGTGACATCCCACATCGCCCAGGAAAATGATCCTTATATGTATATTCACATCCCTACCTAGCGCGAGGCCTTTTTGGAGCTCACTGGCTTCGGGTTCCGTAGGAACTCCGAAGTTAAGCGAAAATGTGTCGATGAGGACATCGGGCCCTTAAGGGGGGTGGATTGTCACATCCCGGCCCCGGGCGGATCACTTTCCGGGCCCGCTCCACCACCGTAGCATTATATTGTCCGCTTTGGGCTTACCATTCCCTCACAGTTTTGTTTTTGGGAAGTCATGAGCAACTTCCCAGTGGGTCACCCATCATAGGATTGATCTAGCCCCCTTCTCACTTAACTTCGGAGTTCCTACGGAACCCGAAGCCAGTGAGCTCCCAAAAGGCCTCGCACTAGGTAGGGATGAGAATATACATTTAAGGATCACTTCCCTGGGCGATGTGGGATGTCACAATCCACACCCCTTAGGGGCCCGACGTCCTCGTCGGCATATTTTCGGCCAGGGATTAGGCTCTGATACCAATTGTCACATCCCGGCCCTGGGCGAATCACTTCCTGGGCCAACTCCACCACCGTAGCACGATATTGTCCGTTTTAGGCTTACCATTCCCTCACGGTTTTGTTTTTGAGAACTCATGAGCAACTTCCCAGTGGGTCACCCATCATGGGATTGCTCTAGCCCCCTTCTCGCTTAACTTCGGAGTTCCTATGGAACCACAAGCTAGTGAGCTCCTAAAAGGCCTCGCTTTAGGTAGGGATGAGAATATACATTTAATGATCACTCCCTTGGGCGATGTGGGATGTCACAACATGCGTAAGTAGACACGGCATTCATGTCATGATTTTTGTGTGCGTGTGTTTTCGTGACATACCTTATATTAGGGGTGAGTAAACAGATCTTGAACCTGTGGGTCGGGATATGCATATGCGGTTCGGGGCGGTACAAAATTTTGAAAGACAACGGAATGGGGAGGGGCGGGTCTACAAATAAGAGGGAATAGGTCCCCGGCCTGGCCCGTTTTTATCATGGGATAATGGATTGGATTAATATATGATTAATCAAGTTCCTAAACTTTCCAGCGTTGGATTTTTTTTTTTCCCCATGGTTTGTCATTCAATTTTCCCCTCTCATTCAGTCGTGACTCGAGCTCGCGTCGAGTCCTCGACAGCAGCCATCCATCACCATCTTCTGGCCCAAAAGTGACCACCCATCACCGTCGACAAAAACAACACCATCATCATGCAAATCAAAATCGGCCACCCTCATCTCATCTCCTCCCAATTTCAGGTAACATAATTTCTGAATCCTTAATTGTTAACTATGGTTAATTTTCTGGGTTTAGCGATTTACGGTTATTTGCAATTTCCTATTCTCTCTGATTAATTTTCTAGATTTAGGAATTGAGGGTTTTTCTGCAATCTCTGACCTTATTGGGTATTTCTTAAATGTTTGAATTGGGCATTCAATTGAGCATTTCTTAATGTTTGGATTGGGAATTTGTGTATTGTGTAAATTTGCAGACACGCTGAACGTCCAAAGGATCAAGTTAGCTTGAAGATTTTTTTATTTTATTTTATGTATTGTGTAAATTTGCAAACATGGTGAAATTTGAAGTTTTTAACTCAAAAAATTCTTTGTGGTTGTACTTTCAAACTGCTTGTGCTTAAATTAATTTCGTTGTGGTTTTTAACTCAAGTTTTTAACCCTAAAACTGGCACTGATTGTGATAAAATTAATAGTTCTTGATTCCTATTATTATATGATGTAGATGTGGGATATTGGTTGAGATTTCTGGTGTATGACTATGAATTTTGAATTTGCCAGCCACCCTGTAATATGATGTTTTGAGTTTCAAATTTGGTTTCTAGTAATTTGTTTTAACAAAAAAAAAAAAAAAAAAAAAAAAAGTGATTGGATCTGTGGACTTGTCTCGAACCAAATGAGTTGGGTTAGGTTCGGTTCCTAAGTTCTTGAAGCTTATACCTGACCTTCCATGCCCTGTTACATTTTAAAACAGGTCCAGTTTGGTTCCTTCAAAATTGGGTCCGGCCTGTCCCGTGCCCACCCCTACTCGATATCTTAACAGGTCGTGTAGTATAAACACTCATTAAAATGGATGGGTAATATGATCCAACCTAAACTCGACCCGCACGACAAATCACTCTGTTCGTAGGATTCACGTCCTTAGAAGTGGAAGAACATAGCACAAAATGATTGATATCTCAATCATTTCATCTCATGTGATTAATCTAGATTACTTTTGAGACTCGAAGTTCTTGGCCTAGTATACTAGTTTGGATGAGATATGGAATTGGAATGAGATTGTCATCGATGATGTTTTCAATCTTAGGGTTAACAGATACATACACCATAGGTTGATAAAATACATTATACTTATGAGAGAGGTAATACGAAAATAAATAAAATAAAATCTACCTATTACCCACAAACTTTTGGTGAAGTCCATTAGCCGTTAGGAATTACATCCAAAATTGAAAGTTACGTTAATATCATGCAAGGAAGCCTCATGTATGAGGTTAATTTTGTAAACTCATGAAATTTTATTGTTGTTGAAAATGCATCATGTTCATGTTTTAACAGAACCCTCATTGAAATTTGGGCTTTATCCTTCTGGTGATTGTAGAGATTGAAAAGTACGAATATACAGAGGATTAGGGCAAACAATTAAGGGGCATTTAGTAATACATTAGAGTTTTGAATTTCGATTTGGAAGGGAACGAAGAGAAGGCAATGATGAAGCTGGTTTTTGCTCATATTTAATCAAAATTTGCAAGAAAGAAGCAGGAAAGAACCCCTTCCACGACATAGGGGCGATATATAATGACAAATTAACCTCACACGTAAGACTCACGTGCATTAATAATTGAGAGTTAACATAAATTTTAGTTTTGGGCGTAATTTCTAATGGACTTCTCCACAAAGATTTTAATCCTATTTTTATTTATTTTTATTTTTTTTTACTATGGGAGCTATTTTCTGACTACCATATCATCACGGGCCAAATATTCAATTTAGCCTAATAAAAATTAGGTGATGTGGATAACCAGTGAGGCTAACAGATTGGACTAAACCCAACAATGATTCGCAAAATTGGACTTATATCAAGCTTATACTATTTTATATGAAGTGATTCCAAATTTTTATGTACTTTTTAAAACATTCCAAATAACTACCTAATATTTTGGAAAGTGGACATTTGTTAGGTTCACTAGTGTTTGGTTAAGACATGGAGAATAATTATTATAGCGGGTTTTATGATCTCAAGTTATTCATGGAGCTTTGAACTTCCAAATCGGTGTAGTCTAGAAACATCATTGCTTAATGTTGGTAAAGTTATCACTTAAAGATTGGACTCTTTTGAAATCACCCCAAAAATTTGGATAGTCATCCATACTTAATCCTTAATTATAATTAATTATTATGTTACCTGGCTTATAATTTTTCAAATGAAAAATTAACAACAAAAAAGTTAAAGTGGGTAACATTTGGTCAAATTTCTAATATTAGGCAACTGTAATTTCTCACACATTCAAATCGGGTACCTTACCTCTCCTCCACTGTTTGTACTATATTCATGGCTTGCGATGAAATAGTTGATTCTGTAATAATCTCCCTTTCCAAAAAGTTTACGAATTTTCTTCTAGACCAAGAACCTTTGATTGCGTTCATACATTTAGGGAGCTGAGTTTGAGGCCTCAATTATCCTCTAATATAGGGTCGGGGTACTAGATGTTAGTGATTAGATTACTGTTAACAAACTTTTGCACAAAAACATTAGATTTATTAATTAGTTTAGGGTTTCAAACTAGGGTTCATTGACACACCCTGACCTGGAAAGTTCACTTGGACATAGAATTGAGTTGTGATGGCCGACACCTGGAAGGCGACGAAGCCATAAAATGTGATAGTGTATAATGTGAATAAATTTGAACCTGAAGGCGAACCCATTTTGCTTTAGTGAAACGACTTTTCTTTTCTTTCTTTGCTACCCCACTTTTGTGCTTATGTTGCTTTGTTTATTTTGTTGCAGCCATGGTATTTTTCAAGTGCTTTAAGAGTGATAAGCTTTGCGTGCCGTTAACTGGCCCTAAGGCGCTTGTTCTCCCTACAAAAGACAACTTGATGCACATCAAGTGACAGAAGCATATTTATGCGACTTTGTTATCTTATTTCGTTGCATTTACTTCGTTAATTTCTATTTATTTTAGTAATTTATGTTATTTTCGTATTCTTGTAGGTCCAATTGGTAAAGATGACAATAAATGGCCAAATGAAGCAATTTGGAGTAGTTTTGGACTTGGATTGGATAGCATGCGTGTGGAGCAGTAGGGTTGGACGTTTTTGGTGTTTAAATGGTGCTAAAACCTTGGATTAGGAGGCGGCTTCCGGATAGTTCATCCACCTTGATGCCGATTGTGGTCATTGTTGACTTTGGCATGATGTTTATGGCCGACCCACCATCCACAAGCATGCGGTTGATTTTGTTCTCTCTCACATACCCGAAGACAAAGAGAGGACGGTTGTAAGGCTTTGATCCCAGTAGCAAGTCTTCGCCAATGAAGTTAATTGTGTCATAGGTAGCACAACATGTGGCATATTCATGTGGCCAAAGCTTTAAGCCTACGTCCTTGCTTTTTTGCACCTTGTGGTCGTCAGGACTCGCCAAGACCGCTGCTAGTGCTTTTCGCATCTTTTAGGCAATTGTAGTGCTTCCTTGATGTTAAAGTATGCTGGCAGTCTTTCTTTGGGTGTGAGGGTCTTCTCTTCCTTGATGTAACTTTGTCTTTTGAGGGCTTTTCTATTTCTACTTTAACCATGTGATAGTCAACGGTTGTGCATTGTTGGAAGAAGTCCTTCAGGAAGTACTCATATAAGTAGATAAGAATGCGTTACTCTTGCTCCATTGGTTCCTCAGCATACATTGGCTTAGCGGTTCTTACGTTTCTTTTGGGCTTCCTACTGTTGCATGGCGGTGTTGTCTTCCTTGTTCCACCTTTGGCTTTATGGCTTGTGGTATTGGTTTCCTTGTCCTTTTGTAGGTCACCAATGTCTATCATTCTTCATCATTGGTAGGTGCATTTTGGTCGCTTGCCCCAAGTGATGGTTGTACGGAAGTGTCGTGCGGCTTGAGCATGGTCGGGAGTGGTCATATGTCACTTAGAGAGGCACGGGATCGAAGAATCCAAACACTATTGTGGTAGTGTGTGTTGCGGCCATGTCTTTCAGGTCAAGTTCAATTTGCCCTTGTTATGCTAGCTTCATGATGAGCACCTTGAGGATGAAGCACTTGCCAACATGATGACTCACGATACGATGATACTTGTGAAGGAAAAATTTTGTCCTAGCTAAGAACATGTGAGAACATTTGAACACATAAGCAAACTATTAACACCTTAATGTAGGCATGCATTCAAAAATAATTCTAAAACCCATGATTTTCAAAGCCTAGTGAATGGTGAACCAATAGACTCTTTAACAACATTAAAGAGAAGAAAAGTTTTTAGATTCATTACCCTTGAAGTTCATCTTTGTTTACACTAGGGATTCACCTAAGTGAAGGGCCTTCAAGTCACCTCCTAGCTCCTTGAATCTTCCTTGTGATTTTTCTTCCTTTTTAATCTCCTTTGGTCATTGAGGATGTGAGGAAAGGAACTCCAAAAAGTACCAAAGGTTTGGTACCTCTAAGTCTCCACACCAAAGATGTAGTGTGAAGAGAAGATGGATGACTTAGAGAGATTTTGATGCTGGTGAAAAATCTTCCCTAAGTGGCCGACCTCTATAAAGAAAAAGGAGAGAAAAAGTTTCTCTTCTTTGACCCAAGAAAACCCTAGTGAGAAAAAGCTATAACGATGACTTTATACTACCTCACATGTGAGTGGCAAACTTGTAATTAATCCAAGTTTGCTTCCACTCACCCTTATGCCCGGCCTTGACTTTGTTATTGGGCTAATTGCCCATTTTGTTTTAGTTGTCATACAACTTAAACATAATGGGCCTTGTGGACCAAAAACACTTTTGGGCCCCCGAGACCCAAAACTAAATTGAAAGCCCAATACAAACCTTTCGTGTAATTAATTAACAAATTAATTAATTAGGTTCCAATTAGTGAGGAAGTGGGTGATTATTACTTTTAACAATCGATTGTGAATTGAAAATACATTTTAATTCTCCCTTTGATGAAGATTAGTGTTTGCTAATCTTCAGAGCTTCCACAAACCATGAGTGACACCTAGTAGTATGTCATGACTACTAAACCTTTGGCTTAGTAGAAATGGTTGGAGAACCTATACAGTTACAATTACAATGCAATACGGTCCTTCTCTAGTACAATACTTTTAATAACATTATTTGAGTGATAGTTTGTTTCATGTCTACTATCTAATGTCATACTTCTCTATATGATTCTATTGAATATGATTTGGAACAAACTTCCTAAGTTATATTCATATGCTTTGGCCAAAGACTCCCGAATCATATGTCAGAGTATTCTCCCTCCACCATGGAAGGTTAGAGATCCCTTGTTGTGTATTCATATGCCTACATGACTAGATAGCTTGACCCCAACAATGTCGTGGACACTTTTGATGAAATGCCTTTGATATGATCAAAGATCAAGGACCTAACCATTAGACATCTATGATGCCTCAGGTCAAAGGACTACTTTGCATATTGCAACTTATGAGTTCTTACATGACATGTATGTTCGAACTCTCTTTTGATCGTTGTTCAGTGTACTCGATTACCCTTTCGAGCACCTATATGTTTGTTTTTGTGTCCAACACTAAATGACTTGAGATAAGTCATACTCACACTTGAGTTAACATACACATACTAACCTTAGCGGATTGTCAATGCCCAATTGGAAATCCTATGGCTAGGAACGTTTTAGGAATGAACATAAGAGAAAGATCTCGTTAATCTAACTTACTTTGATCACTTCTCTCTTAGATTATCTACATTCCTTAGATTCCCTTATTGTTTAAACACATAATACGGTAAATAGTGATTAACAATAAGCTTTGCCCTTCATTAAACATATAATACTTTAACACAATAAGTATTCCAAAAGCTATTATATCATATGAGTGGCTTTGTGGGCATACTTCCAACAATCTGAAGGGAATCCAAGCACATGTCAATCATCCTGAAGCTTCTTAAGCTCTTCACTAAGTAAAGTGAGGTTTAAGCATTTGGCTTGTAAGTTATCCTCAAAATGTCTAGTATAATTTTGACACTCCTCCTTTGAAGCTAGTTTCGTAGGAGGTACATGAGGAGGGAATTGCTTGAGCACATATGATATGTCATTCATCTTTGAGACATTCTCAATGTGATGATATCAAGCAAGGAAACGTTAACCCCTAAGGCCTCTTTTGTCAAGTATACTGGTAGGTGTAATTTTAGGCATGTCGTCAACTACATAACATAACAAAAATCGTATTAGATTGTTGATTTTAAAACTACTTGATTGGGTCTTAAATCAAATAGTACCACCCACTCTTTTTGGCAAATTCCACATCCCTTTAAATGGAATCCGAGAGTTATGTTGAACTCTTAGCAGGGTATGGGAGACTCACCATTACCAAGCCCAACTCAAAAGAATATCATATTGGCTAGCAACAATAATGATGAGAGGATAACGCTTTAGCCATTTACAACTTTTGTAATTACCTATCTAGTTTGGCCACTAGAGAATGATGCCTCAGAAGAATATCATATTGACCATACTCGTTGCCTACCTTCACTTCATCATATGTTTATAGGCTTCTCTTGAATGTAAGCATATACTTTGTATACCCCAAAACTGGACGAATATGGTGTACGAGTCACAAATGATTGGAGCCCACCAAGGTGGAAGGCCTACAAAGAGATGTTTAAAGCGTCTCTTGCTTATCAACTTCATATTCGTTTTGTTGAGGGAGTAGTGGTGGGCTACATCAATCTCATTTTAGGTCTTAAGATGATTATGAACCGTTTGATTTGATCCAACACGAGCCTTGTGTTGGACCTTGGGTCTAAGGTTGGTAGTTGTTGATTTTAATTACGCATTTAATCTAATTAAATGGTCATTTCTTGTTGGGCGTTGGACCCAACTATTCCAATTTGCATGCAAATGAACAAAAATGAATACTTGAAATAAAGAGAAAGGCTTATGCCCTTTTACAACACATTTGAATTAATCAAATTACATTCAAATCTAAACAACTTAACCCAAACATTCATAATGTAAAGCAGCTAATCATATAGCTCAATTATTGAGGCCCTTGGTTCATAATCACCATTTTCTTAATCAATCACATTAACTAAGAAAAACAACTTAAACAATTGGTTTTTCGGATTCATAGAATTGATTTAAATGGAACTAAATTAAATGAAAATCCAATTCTCATTAAAGAAACAAAACCATTTTGTTTTCATCATAATTTGGGCCGAAAATGCAATGACCACAACTATTGGGCCACAATGTAAAAACATAAACTTTTGGGGTCACTTTGTAAAAATACAAGAGTCCACAACTTCATGTAATTACAACTAGAACCCAAAATTTTCAACAATTACAAAAACTTTATTAAAGGAGCAAAACAATTTGTCCTTTAGTGATTTTGGGCCTTTACGTAAAAACGTAAACTTTTAGGCTAAAGTGCAAATACACAAAAGTATCAAAACTTTATGTAATTGCATAAAAGCCCCAAAAGTCCCCTACTTTATAGGGTGGCCGGTTATGGAGTGAGTGGTGATTGTGTGTGTGAGTAAATTTGTGTGTTGAAAGAAAAGTGATTTGTGAGGTATAGTTGAAAAAGTGATTGGTATGGTTGAAAAGAGAGGTATGGCTTTGAATAAAAAAAATATATACCAATCAATTACACCAACCATGACTAACAAAAAGTCAAATAAACAACCAAACACATTTTGAATCAAAACAAGAAACTTTTTGTTCTTGGTATGAACAACAAGAACAAAGCAATTACTTTGAAGAACATCCATGAAAACCCATAAGAGCTCCATGAATGTTTTCACTCAATAAAACTCAAATTTTCACTACTCAAAGACCCTAGGGTACTTAGGGATTCCAAAAGCCACTTTGAAACACTTTTAACAAGACAAATATGAACCCAAAAATCCACCCGTTAGATTTGGCCGAATTTCCTCGTAAACATGGCACCAAATTTTAGCTCCAAAATTCATGCTTAAATGAACTACATCTACAACATTTGAGATGCTAAATTTTCAAGCAAAATTTATATTCAACAAGCAAGAACAAAGCTTGTAACATTTACAACATTTAAATCACAAACCAAGAAAAAACACAAAACCCAAAAGGATTCACCATACACTAGACCTAGGCTCTGATACCACTTGAAGAAAAATTTTGTCCTAGCTAAGAACATGTGAGAACATTTGAACACATAAGCAAACTATTAACATTTAATGTAGGCATGCATACAAAAACAATTATAAAACCCATGATTTTCAAAGCCTGGTGAATGGTGAACCAATAGACTCTAACAACATTAAAGAGAAGAAAAGTTTTGAGATTCATTACCCTTGAAGCTCATCCTTGTTTACACAAGGGATTTATCCAAGTGCAGGGCCTTTAAGTCACCTCCTAACTCCTTGAATCTTCCTTGCGATTTTTCTTCCTTTTGAATCTCCTTTGCTCCTTGAGGATGAGAGGAAAGGAACTCTAAAAAGTACCAAAGGTTTGATACCTCTGAGTCTCCACACCAAAGATGTAGTATGAAGAGAAGATGGATGACTTAGAAAGATTTTGATGCTGGTGAAAAATCCTCCCTAAGTGGCCGGCCTCTATAAAGAAAAAGGAGAGAAAAAGTTTCTCTTATTTGACCCAAGAAAACCCTAGTGAGAAAAAGCTATAAAGATGACTTTATACTACCTCACATGTGAGTGGCAAACTTGCAATTAATCCAAGTTTGCTTCCACTCACCCTTATGCCCGGCCTTGACTTTGTTATTGGGCTAATTGCCCATTTTGTTTTAGTTGTCATACAACTTAAACATAATGGGCCTTGTGGACCAAAAACACTATTGGGCCCCCGAGACCCGAAACTAAATTGAAAGCCCAATACGAACCTTTCATGTAATTAATTAACCAATTAATTAATCTTGACCATTCTCAATTAAACTATTTAATTGCTTATCCATCTCATTTATAGTTCTTCACTTTCACCCTTACTCGGTGTACGATCCATTAGATTCCAATTAACGAGACAGTGGGCGATTGTTACTCTTAACGATCGATTCTGAATTGAAATTACATTTCAATTCTCCCTTTGATGAAGATTAGTGTTTGCTAATCTTTAGGGCTTCCACAAACCATGAGTGACACCTAGCAGTATGTCAAAGCTACCCAAGCTAAGTAGAAGTGGTTGGAGAACTTATCCATTTACAATTACAATGCAATGCGGTCCTTCTCTAATACAATACTCGTAATAACATTGTTTGAGTAATAGTTTGTTTCATGTCTACTATCCAATGTGATACTTCTCTATATGATTCTATTGAATATGATTTGGAACAAACTTCCTAATTCATATTCATATGCTTTGACCAAAGACTCCCAAATCATATCTCAGAGTATTCTCCCTCCACCATAGAAGGTTAGAGATCCCTTATTATGCATTCATATGCTTACATGACTAGATGCTTCACCCCAACAATGTCGTGGACACTCTCGATGGAATGTCTTTTACATGATCAAAGATCAAGGACCTAACCATTAGACATCTATGATGCTCAGGTCAAATGACTACTTTGCATATTGCAACTTATGAGTTCTTACATGACATGTATGTTCGAACTTTCTTTTGATCCCTGTTCAGTGCACTCGATTACCCTTTCGAGCACCTATGTGTTTGTCTTAGTGTCCAACACTAAATGGCTTGAGACAAGTCATACTCACGCTTGAGTTAACATAAAATATACTAACCTTAGCGGATTGTCAATGCCCAATTGGCAATCCTATGGCTAGGAACATTTTAGGAATGAACATAAGAGAAATATCTCGTTAATCTAACTTACTTAGATCACTTCTCTCTTAGATTATCTCCATTCCTTAGATTCCCTTATTGCTTAAACACATAATACAATAAATAGTGATTAACAATAAGCTTTGCCCTTCATTAAACATTTAATAGTTCAACACAATAAGTATTCCAAAAGCTATTACATCATATGAGTGGCTTTGTGGGCATACTTCCAACAACTTGCAGTACCTAGGATCGTTAACACAATTCATCTCTTCGGGGCGCTTGCATTCAAGTAACTCAATTACCTTATTTTCCAGCAAGTCATCTAGCATTGTAGCCATGTCAGAGTTAGGAAAAAGGTACGTCTTCTACTCCAGTTCCCTCAAGGTGTTTTTGTACTTATCTTGGGTGAGAGAAGGCTCACCTCTCTTTATCTCCTTCATTTTGTTCTTGGAGGAGATCTTGACGGGCGTGGCGAAGGTCTTTATAGAAATAGTATGAACAGCAAAAGTTTCCTTGGCAGGGTTTTTCCTAGTTTTGTCTACCTTTGGAACGAACACCTTATCCTTTTTTAAGTCGTTGATCGGCTCCTCATTTCCATGATTGGCAATACTTAGCTCTATGTTGTGGGAATGAGTTGCCAGCTCCACAAATTTTCTCAAATTTATGCCTTAGACGATGTAATGTAACCCTCAATGTATGCCTTGAACACATATCTCAATGACAGAGGTTTCAAAAAGCCAATCTTTGCACTCCAACGCCACCTATTAATGTAGTCGACGACAGGTTCATCCTTCTACTGCTTCCTACTTGTCAGCTTCAGCATGCTTACGATGCGGCGAGTGTTGTAGAAGCAGTTAAGAATTCCCTTTCAAGCTAATCCCAGTTATTGATAGACTTGGGCTCGAGTTCAGTGTACTAGTCAAAGGCGTTACCTTTTAGCGAACGCATGAACAATTTGACGAGGTAGTCTCTTTCCGTCCCAGCATTGTTGTAGGTTTCAATGAAATAGGCAATATGTTGCTTAGGATTGCCTTTTCCATCGAATTACATGAATTGGGCGGCTGATAACCCCTTAGCATCCTCAAGGCATCAATTTTCATGGAGTAGGGCTTAGAGTACAGCATGAAGTCATGTGAGCTCCCTTCGTACTGCACCTCGATGGTGTTTGTGATCATTTCTTACAACTGTTGGATAAAGAGATATCCCAAAGCATGGTAGCTCGGTCCACCTCCAACTTCTCCTCAGCTTTGTCCATCAAAGGCTCCTCATTTTCGTCAATTTTCTCATTTGGTTGATCAACCTTCTGGTCAGCTTTCTCGTCGTGCTGCACTTCCAGACGGTTGACTAGTGTAGCAATCTGCAAGTCCTTTTCTTTCACGGTCCTTGTCAACCTTACAATTACTTCGCTCATTTGTGCCAGCTGTTCTTCGATTGAAGTCACACTAGTAGTCATAACTTGCATGGCTATAGGATACGAGTTGTTGCTTAAGTCGGCATCGGAAGTCAACAACACAAAGTACCTCATCGAGCTTTATTCCTTTGGCACCCTTAGAGAGGCCAGGGTGATCATGGGCTCGTGCCTCGGGTGTTCTTGCTCCTTCTGCAGAGTTGATGTAGAGATGGAAGGCACGACAGAGAAAACTCTTGCCTTACTTCGAGTTATAATGCCCAAAGTGCCACCACTTGCAGCAAGGATGTTCTTGTTCTTCACATTGGTTACGAGAATATCTTGATCCTTTCTTGATGCCATGTGTGTTTCTTGTGGATTTAAAGACAGAGATGATAGGCAAAGAGATCCCACTAGGTGTGCCAAATTTGTAAACACGAAAATTCTGTAACGAATGAAACGAGAACACGTGTACAAAGTAGATTTGTATTAATGAATTTGTAGGGTTACAATCTCTGTTTACAATTTTCCTCTGATTCAGTCTTTAAATTTGAGCATAGGTTGTTGATCTAAGGGGTCGCAATGACTTGATCTCGGACAAACGATTGAATGATTGCTTTAAGTTTTGAGCTTGAAACAATGCATGGGTAGTCTTCACCTCAGGTTTAGGGTTGAGGCAAAAGGAGTGTTAATGTAGAATTTTGTTGATTCAATGGTTTATAGACTTCCAAAGCCATACCTTTGGGTGGATTTGGCTTTGATTTGTGTCTTTATTCATCCATGGGAGAATCTAGACATGTTTTGTGTCTTGTTTCGGCCACTTTCCCTTATCCTTGCCAAATTATAGGGCTTGTTACCTGTTTTGTGAGCAATCTTCAATTCTTGCTTGTTTTATGAGGATGCTTTAGCTTTCTTTCCAGTTTAGAAAGCAATTTGGACCCCTTGCTGATTTAAGGGAGATTTAGTCCCTTTTGCCGACTTTTGGGAAGGTTTTGTACTTCTTTTGCTTGATTTATGCCACATGTCATTGATGTCTTGTCTATTTGTGATGAGTCATGTGCCACGTGGAGCTCTGTGATGCATCATTTGCATGCAACGAAATTTACATGTCCATGTCTTTTCTCAGTTCTCAAAAAGGCGAGCAAGCAAAACAAAGAAACCATGCCTGCAAATAAAGTTATACAGCAAGACCCAAATCCATTTGAAAACAGGCAGCAGACAGTAGACGTAAGTGAGGTCCATGGCCTCAGTAGGGCAAAGGTGAACCCAGCAAGGTGTGATGGCATAGAAGCGACGACATGCATGCTATGGCATAGGAGAAATTAGAAATTTCGAGATCCAAGTGTGTTGAGAAATCAGAAATTTAACGACGTACGGACCCATAAACGATGGGTATGGTGGTGTCCTGGAAAACGTGAAACCTAGGCTGGCGACACAAGTGGCGGAGATCTTCTTGGTGGCTTTTTTTGTGGGGAGCATGGAGGCCTTAACGTTGATGATATCATGAGGGTTGGCGATCAAGGAAAGTGGGGGCTAATCAGATGGCTGGAAGAGGAGGAAGAGAACGGCAAGATTATGGAGAAGGGGTGAGTGAAGGAAAAGAGATAGGTTACAGACGGGAGGATTTATTCATTTTTTTTCATTTTTTTTTTAATTTCCACGTGGACCCTTAAGGACACGTGGTGCCCAATCATTGTCCACACGGGTGCCACATCACCAATTAACGACTGACTTAACAGCCAACTTAATAGATGTATGAGACTACCCAAAATTAAGACTTGAGATATAACTTTGGGATGAAAAGAAACTTTATGTAACAAATGTTGAAAACCACAAAACTTGAGAGTAGTAAACTGAGATTACCTCTATCTAATAAATCTTTCCAAAGTAAACGAACTTTTAGAGAAATAAGAAATGGAGCAAAACACAAGTAAGCTTGTTGGTCTGGAACAGAGCTCGAATCGCCCTCTCAATGACATTAATTCAAAGAAACATTACCTCTTAAACTTAATGTTTATAAAGATTTCCTTTGTGATGATAAGAGTACCACCTTACTCCAATACCAGGTATTGAACCCAAGGAAAACCTTTTGCTTCGTACATGCCAAATGCATATATCGGATTAAGGATGAGAAAGTCTTGGATTGTTCTTGCAATAATTTGAAACACTTTCATCTTTCTACCATGCCCCACTTCGAGATCAAGGGTTTTGATACTTGCAACGTGATGCTAAAAAGGGATTTCTTTCTTAGTTCAAATTGCTTGTCCATCTTTAGTGAATTTTAAACTAAAGTTCTTTGAGACTTAGTCACCTACATGCATGTCGGAAACATCTTTAGAATCCTTTTGTCAGACCCTATGCATTAGACCTGAAGGTTTATGATCGGACCTTTTTAGCTGACTTAACTAAAAAAAGTTCCACATATTGGAACTCCTTTGGAATAAAATTCCTCCTGGGGATTGCTTAGTCTAGATGCCTCATTCAGACCAGCTTAACACATACTATAGCAGAACATACTTAACTTAGTATGTTGGTTTGAGATAAAAGTAGTCATACCCAAGATCGGAGTTCAAAGTCACTCTCGGTTGATTTCTGAATAGCCCTTTCTCGACTATTGGAACCAAATTCGCGCACCACCGCAGGTGGTGAAGATGCACATATTTGAGGAACTTGTTAAAAAAAAAAAAAAAAACAACAACAACCATTACCAAGTCAAAGACCTGTTAAGGGGCTATGTCAGCTAAAAGCTATTCAACGGTCAAGTTAGTAAGTAAGTACAAGACTCAAGTGGTGGGTAAAAGAATTAGAGTGCAATGATTGCATTAACAGAGACAAACCCTAAAAGGGTGTATTTATACTAGTCGGGAGAGACTTTTCTAGGATAGAATCATGTATTAAGTCGGGAAGATCCCAAAGGATACCTAGGAACAAATATTGTATCCTCTTAGGAGTGTGATTACTTGGGGGCACACGTCAATCCTTAGATTGTAGGAACTCCAAGAATATAAAAAACCTAGTTGATCCCGTGTTATATCAGGTTCATTTGTCTTGTGGAACAAGCATGGTCAATTTCAGCGAAGTCGATTTCGACTTCATCCACTACCCCGAAACAAGATAATGGTGACACCACTATTCTGTTAATCCACGTCTACTTGGAGCTGTTGAATCCATGACCGGACTTCTGAGGAACTTGTATTTCGATCCACCTTACTCCAACTCTGAAAATTATGGTCCCATAATCCCTAAGCTAATGGACAAGTCAAAGCCAGTAACAAAGTTATTGTCCCACAATCCCCAAGCTAATAGATAAGCCAAAGCCAGTAACAAAGTTATTGTTGGCATCTGGGAAAAAATGATAGAAGAAAAGCCTAGTATGTGGCATTTGAACCTTATTGAGGCGCTATGGGCTTACTGAACGTCACAATGTTCAAAGATAGGTGTTTCTCCTTATGCTCTAACATATGAGCATGATACTATTTTGTTAATAGAAATAAGTGTTAATTCTTTATGGCTCGTTGAATAGAGCCAACTAACAAGCTATGAGTACACACAAGCAATAATGCAAAAGTTAGAAGATTTAGAAGAAACAGGGTTTAATGTGTGAAACCTTCTCATGGCTCAAAAAAAAGATTACCAAGAAAGCATATAACAGATGAGTTAAGCAAAAATCATACAGGGAATGAGACTTGGTACAACAAATGGTTTTACGTATTGGAACTAAGGATAAGAGATATGGTAAATGGTCCTCAAACTAGAAAGGGCCTTTTGTTGTTTATAAAGTCCTCGACAATGGGGCATATCAACTCAAAGATAGGACTTGCACATATGATGCCAATAGCGGAAAGCACTTGAAAAATTATTATCCAATTACATGGGAAATAGCCAAGCATAGTTGATAATGGCTTAACTACGGCCAAATTACATTACATGAAAAATTATAGAAAAATTATACTTACTGTAAAAGAGAAAGTGTCAAGGAATTGTCGGTATGACTCATTAATGTATTTCCTATTACAAGCTGTGCCTAGCGAGCATGCGGTCCAGTGTTAGGTCGTTAATCCTTTACCAGCTACAACATCCAAAATGAGCTAGCTTCACACTTGTGCTTCAAAAACGCCAATTTTACCAGTTGACACTGGACCTACACCAACCTTAATAAAATAAACCATAGGCACAAAAAGGTGAAACATTGCATTCCCTGAAAAGACGATAGTCGTAATAGAGGCTCAAAAGTTGAGTGACGATTACGTTGATGTCGAGAATGACACCGAGACTGTCCTGGCGGTCTGTCTAGATGGATATGGCTATATGTGTTGAGACCTTGATTACACCATAAGTGCCCAGCCAATTCTCAAAATTAATAAAAAAACCTTTTAGGTTTGTGAAATCCATATAGTCGGAAAGGAAGCCAGACATTATTGGAATAGGGAGTTGCAAGGTTTAACCAAACAGTCGCTTTGGAGGATGAATTGAAAAGATATACCCCCCATCGGTGTTTTTGGATAGGGTTAGGATGACGTTTAAGAAATAATAGGTATGAATCAAGAATGAAGTAACCAATTTTGGAATGATTGATGACGTTGTTCAGAACCAATGGTGAAGGTGTAGGATTTTGGGAAATACTAAGTTTTTCCCAAAGCATAGTGGAAGAATATGTTTAATACTTGGAGCTTCATTGAGCAAAGACAAGATATGAGAAAGAAAAGAACCCTGGCTTTTAAAGATGAGTCTGTAAAGAGCCTTAAGGTTTATGTCTAAGAGAATCGAGGAGGAAGTTTGAGGTATGCTCTAAAATCATTGTGATTGTAAGAATCGAATAGCTCGAGTTGGTCTTCGCGTTGCCCAATGATTTTTTTTAAAAGCGACGGTTTGATTTCTAAGTTAGGCATATTAAAAGAAAAGACCTTTTGGTGGCTGCTTTATTTTGAAAATCGTGACGCATGAGCAGCCGAATTCGAAGGGCCGTCGTGAGAATTTGGCATGTGGCAAGAAGAAAGGAGAAGTTTGTCAATCGAGGCAAAGCTAGCATGTAAATAGGGATCGGAGCATTTAATGCAAGGTAATGGGCAATTTGAAGAATATCGCTCTTGAAAAGCCTTTAGGCCAGGTATCCATGGCTGAGGGTTTCAGAAGCGATGGGGTAATGTGGCAATGTTAGCCTTAAATAACAGCTTGGGCCGAGATAGGTTAACTTGAGTTGAAAATGCCACAATCCTCAGCCTAGTAAATATCCCTTGGGCCAGTGGGCTTTTAGCCTAGGACTGGGTTGATTCGATCGAGTCCTCATAGAAGTAGGACTGTGAGAGGATTAAGTACACGTATAGCTTGGTTGAGTCCTATGTAAACTAAAATTGTCAAAGATCAGAATAAGCCTTGAATAAATACAAATCATCCCAAGATCAAAATGCCTACGTGATTAGAAAAAGATGAATAGGTTATAAAATGAGATCAAATTCAGAATCTTAGTTGGGGTTAAAGAGGCCGAAACTGGATGAAGTTTTGGCTAAGAAGGGAACTAAAGAGATAATAGTAATATTCAAGTAAATGCTAAGCAAACACAATTTCATCAGACTCTGCCTCGGCCGACTTGTTTATCATGGAAGCCTCACCTATAAACAGTGGAGGCTTTGCAACAATGAAAAGCCCCTTCAATTCAACAAACAACTCAAACGCTCCACACAAAAACCCTTACTCTACGGAAACCTTTCTCCCATCAACACATGTTTAATTTGGATTAACAATACTGTGTTAGCAATGGACGACACCTTTGGAGTAATAGCACTTGAGTCGTATAACCAATCAATTTAGGACCATCTTTAGTTCGGACAAGTAAACAACACTACTTATGGTTTGGTTATTTATCCAATGTGCCCCTACAGCCTGATATTGATTCGATGCACCTATATTCTCACAAATATAACTGAGGCAGCCAAACCTGGTGCAGGAAATCCTGAACTTTGCAGTGATCTAGGCGACCTTGTCTTCAAGTTCTAGAACCAAGGCCAAGATGTGTTCCTTCCTTGGCCGTAATCACTCAAGTGCAGAAGTCAACAGTGCATTCGACACCATCACCACCAAACCTATTCTACTCACCTAACCAAGCTTGGTTGTGAGTTGGCACACCCACATTCACAAGGACATAATTAGCTCATAATTATTCGATATGCACATCACGTAGGCCTTGTAATTCTAGAGTCCACCCTTACTTGAAATGTGAAAGGTCTTACACTAGAGGAGGAAACGACCAACTAAATCCAATGATGAGAAAAGTGTTGGACGTTATCGATTTTATTTACTAGATTGCTGATTTTTTTTAAGCATTGTGCAAAAAGTATATGGGATTATAACCTCCGGGAGGAGATAATATATAGGTTTCTGTGGCTTTAGGTTTGCTTGTTTAGTTAGAGTTGATTTATTTCATGTTTTCGGTTAGCCTACTATTTTGCTATTCCAGATACCTCCATATATATGAAGAAAAAAATGTGCATGAAATTATAAAGAAAAATTATTTTTTAGCATAGTATCAAAGCTATGGAAATACTATTGTTAGACAAAAATAGCGATAAAAATGTATCACTGCATCAACAATATGTATATACTTTGTCAAAAGGGTGAACCTGTGAATTGTTTTATGAGAAGGTGCATTTGATTTGGCAAGATAAAGATTGTTTGTGCCCTAACAAGCTCACCAATCTTCATGATGATGTGGCTCTTCGACATAGAGAAGTTGATGGTGATCGTGTTTATGATTTTCTTGGTGGCCTTTATCCTCGATTGACTCGGTTAGGAGTAGGAATTTTACTATGAAATCGGTTCCTTCTGCTTTGAAAGCGTATGCTCTTGTAGTCTTTTATGCTTGGTGGTGTAAGTGATGTGGCTGCCAAACCTTGCAAAGTCCATGCCCGTCGATCTTCTATGGCTGCTTCCTATGTTTCTACTTACCCAAGGCCTATGTGAAGTGCCAAGGCCGATACTTTTAAGAGAAGCTAAAAGTGTGCATCTTGTGGTGGAGATCACTTTTCTAAGAAGTGCTTTGAGGTACATGGATACCTCAACTGGTGGGATGAGCAACATGCCTTTGAGGGGGATTGTAGCCTTTAGACTACTAGTCATGATTAAGAAGTTTCGAGATCATACAAAGCCATGGGTGTTTACTGCTCTATTGCCTTATTCTACAGTTCAGTTTCTATCCAATCTCATCATCTCTCACTCTCAATTGAAAGTTGAAAGAGACACAATGTTCATGTGGGATAGAAACTTTTAGTTGGATTAACTATCTATAATATTATGAAATGATTATCTTCATTTTGAGATTGGATGGCCAACGTGAATATCAATTTTTTTTTTATTTGTGGAGAGGGGGAACCATGCAGAAAGAGAATCACGTGTTCCTGTAGTCACTCATGCAATTCCATGGATCTATCCATGTAAGGAATGTTGTGTTAGGATCGTTGCATAAGACCTGACTGTATAAATTTTTATTTTCTTTTTTATTTTCTTTTATTTTCTTTTTTTGAGGTTTTAACTTTAAAGACTAGCAACAACTTCTGACTTCGAAGTTAACTTTATTATATTATATGTTAGTAAAATTAAGTTTCAAGTTGGTTGATAGGATTTTTACTACCTGTGCAAAAGGGTTAAAAACACCTAAAATACTTGCAAGAGAAACAAGGTTATTGTAGTATAATTGGCTAAAGTAAGGTTATTCTCTACAAGGATTAAGTTAAAAAGATCAAAGCGAAATCAATTCTCAACTAATTAATTAGAACAAAGTTTTTGGAATAGGTGATTTAATGACCTAAATTAAGAAAAACGAATTTAATTAAAAAGATTACTTAAAAACCAACTTTAAAGAAAGATAAAGGAAACAATTTTTAGAATTCAAAGTAAGAAAGTACTAGGGTTCCGCCGTCACTCTAACAATCCTATGTAGCTCTTCTAAATTACTTACGAACCATACATGTATCTTTTGAAGGTTAGGTTTTCCTAGAGTATATCCTACTTGGAACCTCCAACGTGGAACGTATATCTAACATGCAACCCGTCCGTGGTGTCCAAATCGAATGTGAACATGTAAGACTCATTAAGTTTTATGAAAACCATTTGAAAAACTGTCACATCCCCGCCCGGGGCGGATCACTTCCCGGGCCCGCTCCACCACCGTAGCACGATATTGTCCATTTTGGGCTTACCATTCCCTCACGGTTTTGTTTTTGGGAACTCACGAGCAACTTCCCAGTGGGTCACCCATCATGAGATTGCTCTAGCCCCCTTCTCGTTTAACTTCGGAGTTCCAACGGAACTCGAAATCAGTGAGCTCCCAAAAGGCCTCGCGCTAGGTAGAAATAGGAATAAACATTTAAGGATTACTCCCCTGGGCGATGTGGGATGTCACAATCCACCCCCTTAGGGGCCCGACGTCCTCGTCGGCACACCACGACCAGGGTTAAGCTCTGATACCAAATTTGTCACATCCCGGCCCAGGGCGGATCACTTTCCGGGCCCGCTCCACCACCGTAGCACGATATTGTTCGCTTTGGGCTTACCATTCCCTCACGGTTTTGTTTTTGGGAACTCATAAGCAGCTTCCCAGTGGGTCACCCATCATGCAATTGCTCTAGCCCCCATTCTCGCTTAACTTCGGAGTTCCAACGGAACTCGAAGCTAGTGAGTTCCCAAAAGGTCTCGTGTTAAGTAGAGATGGGAATAAACATTTAAGGATCACTCTCCTGGGCGATGTGGGATGTCACAAAAACCATACAACCCTTAAAACGTGTCATCCATCCTAAGAGGTTACACATATTAACCACAAGAAGCCTTAGTTAATTTCAGGGACAGCCCTCCGCCAAAATTACATCAAACTACTTTTCTAAATATCCTAATGGTCGCGAATCACTAAGACAAATAGATAGTTTAAAGCACAGTGATTAACAATCCAAAACTTGCATGCATAAATTCATAAGAAAACTAAAAAGAAACTACATATTCTTGCTAAGGATCATGGCCTCACCCTAGCAAAAAGGATTAGTTACGCATATTCATAATTAAAATCAACATAATTGTATTAAACTAGAAAAAGAATGAAAACATCTGAAAGTATAAGTCTTGAAATCTCTAAGCTTTGCCCCAAATGTTCTCCCAAAAGTTGCATGCGTTCTACCCCTAAACCCTAGGTCTGCCAAAAGGCTTATTTATACTACTCTAAATAAATCCCTCCTAATAAAGGGTCTTAGAATAAGACTAGGAAACTAAATAAATTGAAATAAATTAGGAAACATAATTCTAAATTGACTTGGTAAATTCGCCTAGAAATCTGCACAAGCCACGTTTTGGACCCCAATCAGCTCCAAAACTAGCCCAAAATAGCTGGATTTAAAGCCTCGACTATTATGAAGCACTTCTCTAGAAGGCCACGAACCCATCTGAGGTCATCTTAGGCTCCAAAAATGCAATTTAAACCCAGAAACGTCACTTTCTAGCAACACGCACTGCTCCTTCATTTATCTCCAGAAAATAATCACTTGGTAGAAATTGCTGAGATTTTGACATGAACAAGCTAAGGAACACACAAACGACCTTCAATTTGAATCACTCCAAAATTCGTCCGTTTGGTCACGTTTTGCTCCAAAGAAAGTCGAATGTTCTATATTAAGAATATAAAGCAAAGTATCAAAATTCTACCAAAATAATTACCAAATTATACTAAGAATAGGGTGAAATATATAAGGGGCTTTTAGATCCAGGTCCAAAAATGTAGAGTGTTTTTAGGAGGGAGTCCAGTTGTCTAATTATATGATTTTATTTCTTTTATACTCATTTTATATTTTCTAAAAATATTAAAAATCAATTAAAATCTTCTAATATTATGCATTTTCCAACTCCAAAAGAATATATTTAATATCTTATAACAAAAAAACTAATATACTAACATAAATTTATATGTAAAACATTCTACCCGAACTCAAGTAACAAATATATGAATGTATATAATACCTATATGTGAGATATAAAACCTAATTAAAACGTAGAAAAAAACATAACATACCTACAAGTAAGACACATTAATTTGCGACAGGGTGATTATATAAAAAAAAGAATCTGTCATATAGGTAGATAATTATAATTAACTTGTGATATAGGTTGATTATAAAAATTAAAAATAAAATCTATAAGTGGAGTTTAAAGTAGGAGGAAGAACGAGAAATAACAAAAAGATAAATAAAAAGAAATAAGTAAAGAGATAATTGGGAAGAAATTTGATTTTTATAATAAATCTTATCATTGAACAGATAATTATTGATAATTAAATAATTAAATATAACAAATTGGACTTATTTTAATAAACTAAACTATTCCTACTATTGGCTCAAAAAATTGAACTTATATCAAGTTTTCCCAATATATATATATATATAATATAATATTGACTCATCATTTGTTATTCTTTTCTTCATATCTTCCTATTGTTTTTGTAACATACAATCAACAACAAAAACTAAGTAAATGTGACAAAATTCCTATATTTAAGAATAAATCAATGCTTCAATTCAAAGCCCCCAATGGATTTATTATTTTTTTGTTAGTCATTACTTGCATTCCTAATACATACACATCTCATTCATTTTCCTTTAATATAAGGGTTGCATGTTTGCTGTCCCCAAAAGTGTGTCTCATATGTTTCTCCTTGCTAATATGTTGATACATGTCCTTTAACTTAACTTAAAACTTAACTCTGTTAACTTTATTTATTTAACATTTAAATTCAAAAAAAAAAAATCCACAATAATAAAAAAAATGTTGGGTTAACGAGGTGAGCAAAGCCAAACAATTCCGGTGGAACCCAAGCAATTTTCACAATTCCAACAGCCTCATGCGCCTTGGATTTTGAGGTGCAGGAGAAGGACGAAGAACAAGAGTCGTGTGGGTAAAAGATGGCGAGGGTTCCGTCGGTGGAACCACTGGCTAATCTTTGGCCGGAGTAGTTCCACGACGAGTAGATGGTGCCTTTATCAAGCGCCACCAAAGGCTTCTCCATAACCGCGCAATCATTGGAGCTCCGATCTACACCCACGACCTTGTCTTCATTAATCCGTAACTCCTAGAATCATTTTTGTCTTCATTAATCCTTGTTCAACTCAACACCCACGGAAAAGAAAGTGAAGAATTCTATTTCAAATATGCCTTTTCATATCATGTCTGTGATTCCTCCGCCTGCCGGCAAGAAGCCACGCGCCATCATCAAGTTCTACCAAAAAGCTTGAACAAATAAGTTTGTGCATTGAATAGAAGGTGAAGAATCCTATTTGGGTTTGCTCACCTTGTTAACCCAGCAGTTTTTTCATTATTTTTAATTTTTTTTTAAATTTAAATGTTAAATAAATAAAGTTAATAGAGTTAATTTTTAAGTTAAGTTAAAGAATATGTGTCAACATATTAGCAAGAAGATACAAATGTGATCCACTTTTGGAAACAGCAAACAGGGAGCCTAATGTAAGCTCCAAGAAATTTTACTCCTCAAGTCAAACACTGTTTTGGTTGTAATTAAACACCAACTACACACCAAAAATAAATCTTTAGTGGGGCCCTGGATGCCTCAACGGTCCAATGAAATTGCATGGGCATTCGTGTAATTTTACGCCATCAAATCTGTTTCCCATCACCCAGCTGTTATATGATATAAAACTATTAAGGGTTGTACCTTTCGTCTCAGCACCGCTCAACGTTTTCTTTTTTCCTAATCTACCCCTGCTTTATCTCATATATACAGTAATCTGCTACCATGCCTAAACCCTTTGGATCCTTCTCTCTCCCTTCCCTTCTCTCTCCTGTTGCAGTCTTCAGTCTAAAAAGCTCACTTTTTTTTAGCTGGGACAGGCCATTTCTGTTCTGGGTTTAATCTGAAATTTTCTCATTTTTTTTCTCTGAGCCCATTTTTTCCCTCACAAATTAGCTTCACATTTCCACACTTTCCCAATGAGTCTCTGATCCCACTTTCCTGCATTGGTTCTATAAACCTGGGATCAATCCTCCCCAACCCACTTCCCTGTAAAGATGAAGTCTTCAACTCGGCTGGACTCGGCTCTGTTCCAACTCACCCCAACTCGGACCAGGTAATCCTTTTCTTCAAATCAAATGGGTCTTCAATGTTTTTTTTATTTTTACAATAAAGGCTGGATTTGGCTTTTTTATGCAATTGGTATAGTATTGGGTTATATGAAGTTATGAGCAATGTCTAAGTTGGAATTTTATTATTTTTTGGATGGTTATTCTTGGTGTTTTAGAATTGGATCTTTTGGTGTTTTATTGGATATTTATGTTATGTGTCTGTTTTGTTATGTCATTGCATGTGTAAAAGTGTTTGATTATTTGGTACTCAATCTTTTCTGAGTTGCTTTGTTATTGTTCAGTTTGCATACCTTGGTGCATTATAGTGTCTTAAATTCATTTGGAGCTACATTTAGTGGAAATGTGCAGATTTATTGATCGAGAAGCCGTATTTGTACTCGAATCTAAACAAGGAAAGATTTTGATGAAAATGCACTATTTGTTAGTTGTTGTCTGCTTTGTTTCTTGTTTATTATACGTAAATGTGATTGTGAAAGTTTCGAAGATGCCATACTGTTCATCATTTTGATATTTTCTGCTCCTAAGCCTTCGTCTTGATAGGTGCGATCTGGTTATATCCGCAAATGGAATGATGGAGAAAATAGCTTCTGGTTTGTTGAATCCGTTTCTGTCCCACTTGAAGACTGCGCAAGAACAAATGGCCAAGGGTGGTTATTCAATTATTCTTGAGCCAGAGAGCAGTGATGCAGCATGGTTCACAAAGAGAACGGTCCAAAGGTTGTAATGAAATCCAGTGCCTCTCTACTATCTAGGGTGTTCTCAACATGTTTGATGAGTGCATAAGTTCAATCTTCTCTGCTAAGCACACCAAGTAGAAAGTGTAGGGTAACATGACTGTTTCGTGCGGTGCATGCTTAATTTCTAATTTGGAATCCCTTCTCATTTTAAAGTTTCAATACAACTGATTTTCTATATTTGTCTTCAAATGTATAAAAAGTGATTACTAAGCCTTATAGGCTCAACATTTCATCTTACAAACCTATGACTGTTGCCAGAATTTTGGAATGCAGTATCTTGTATGCTGCAATGATAATTCCTCTCACTGGAAAACCATTATTCCGTACTAATTTGTGAGGTGAATATTAGGTTTGTTCGCTTTGTGAGCACCCCAGAGGTCTTGGAACGGGTGTACACTTTAGAATCTGAGATTTTACAGATTGAAGAGGCAATTGCAATTCAAGGAAATAATGACACGGGACTTAATCATGTAAGTAAAATCTTTTAGCTCTCAGTGATCTGTATTTGGTATCCGCATAGAAAAGTCAGTCTCAGTTTCTTTGTGGCAGGTAGAGGACAATCATGGAAAACCCGTAGATAGCTTTGAAGGTAATGTTGAAAAGACAACTAAACAATGTCACACAATGATTTTCTTATTAGTAAAATAAGACTTTTTTTGCCTGTTTCTGTATTCTTTCAATTGTGCACTGGAAAGCTGATATTTGAGTTTTTTACCCTCCTCACTCAACACACTTGATGCAGATAGTTCTAGTGGTGTCCCAGCTTATGCCTCTATCAGGTGCCGACAGCCCCTAACTTCCCTACAATGCTTCACCAAAACCTAGATTTTTTTTTTTTTGTCTCTCCCTTATAAAAGCTTTGCCTTTGGGGTCTACATAGGAAAAAAAAAGGGAGGGTGTTGAGGTACTAGAGGGGATTAATGGGGAAAGTTTCAAATGCTGCTTCATATCAGAACTTGAAGTCTGGTGAAAGTTTCACTGGGCTTGTATCACTTTCCTCCCTTTTCCCACTTATTAATGGGGAAAGTTTCAAATTCTGCTTCATATCAGAACATGAAGTCTGGTGAAAGTTTCACTGGGCTTGTATCTCTTTCCTCCCTTTTCCCACTTATTTTTGTTTCAACTAATGGATGGCAAGTACTCGGTCAGCTAAGCTCTGTAATCTGTTGCCATGTTTGTTTTTGTTTCTGATTCAAAAGACTGTAATTCCTTCTTTGTTTCTCTAGTTAATGGTTCATCTAATGGATTGTGAACCCCAAATTATTTTTTATAGGAAACAAGCCTTTGCTAGATGCTAGTGAAGAGAAAGCAATTGTCCTTTACCAGGTTTAAATCTGTACCTTTTTATTTCATTTTTTTTGTTGTTGTTAGTGTTTCTGATTTGGTTTCTCTTGCAAAACTGGCAGCCTGATGGTCAACCTGAAGCAAATGGATTCACTGCACAAGAGGCAAATTCAAAGTACGTACCATCTCTTTCATATTCTCTTGTGCTGCTCCAAAGACCATGTACCGTGCCTCTCATGGGTTAAAGTTGTCATGAAAGTAAACTGTTGTTTAAGGTCTCAGCACTTGTGATCTTGAAATTTCGGGTGGCCCTTCGAACCTAAATTCCCTTTGATTATCCTGCTGCCATATATTCATTTCAAGTAAACCAGGGATGCGTATGGGCTTATAGCTCTATCAAATTTTGAACCTCCTCCTCCATACGTCTCCTTTCTATTCAGTTATAGGGTAGTTATCATTTGCAAAAAAAGAAAAAATGGTGCACCATTGATGTCAGAGAAAAAACAATGGTTTGTATCATCTCTATAAAAGTCTGATGGAAAACAGAAGTTAAAGGGTCAGCATGCACACATGCCTGCGTGCATCGTCTCCTACTCACCGACACATTTTCTATTGATAAATTCCATTCAATGGAGGGATATTCAGTTTCCTGCAACTATGCATTGCAGCACAGATTATTGGGATATTCCCTTATTTTCTGTATAACATAAGTGCAACTGCTAATCCATTTATCTAATATTATGGTAGAGTTCATCTTTTAAAAGTCCTGGAGACACGCAGAACTATGCTGCAGAAAGAGCAAGGTATGGCTTTTGCACGTGCTGTAGCCGCAGGTTTTGACGTTGATCATTTGCCACCATTGATATCATTTGCTGAATGGTTTGGAGCTTCACGCTTAACGTAAGTAGAATTTTTTTCCACTGGCCACTTTAACATTAACATGAGGCAGGATATTTTGTATCAGAATCTTTCCTGATAATGTTAACTTTATCAATCTAACAGGGACGCTTGTAGAAGATTTAAGGAACTGTGGAAAAGAAAGCATGAAACTGGGCAATGGCTTGAAATTGAAGCAGCTGAAGCAATGGCTAACAGATCAGAATTCTCTGCCATTAATGCATCGGGCATAATGCTTTCGAGTGCAACCAACCAACAAGTAACTGCAGGTAGGAGTACAGGTTGTAAGAGGTATACTACTTATAGGTAACTAACCTATTATATTCACTGTTCTCAAAAAATTTCATCATGGAGACCGTGTCTTAAGATTGATCATCAATTTCAGTTGTAAAGACGAAATCTAATGTTTTGACTTTGAGAAGGGCCCCATTCATCATACTGCATGGCGTTAGTATAATCGTGTTCGCTACTTTTAGGATAGCTGAGATTTTGTCTGCTTATTTGTGCAGAAGAAAAGCCTACTGCAGAGCATCAACCACCATTAAGCCACCAGGAACACTTTCCGGGCCAGTATCCCCATCAGATGTACCCTCCTTGGCCTGTTCAGTCTTCTCCAGGTGCATTACCAGTGTATCCACCATATCCTATGCAAGGCATGCCTTATTTTCAGAATTACCCAGGAAATAGCCCATTTTTTCAGCCGCCTTATCAGATAGTAGAGGATCCTAAACTCAATCAAGGTCAAAGAATACAGAAAAGGCACTCCATGGATAGCAGTAATGGAAATATTGAATCAAATGATGTGGAATTAGAAAAGGATTTTTCAAAAAGTCAAGAATCAAGAAAGAAGGCTAGCCGCTCAGGTAAAAAACAATCTGGCAGGGTTGTCGTTCGGAACTTAAATTACATCACCGCAAAGGGAAAAAACTCTTCAGATAGTGACTCAGCTAGTGACTCTCAAACTGATGAGGACAATGGAGATTTTGAGGGTGGCATTCCTGAGATGAAGGTTACACACTCTCATAAATCCTCAAAAAGGAAAGAAACTGTTCTTATGGAGGGAGATGAAGGGAACTGGCAGGCATTTCAGAATTTCTTACTCAGAGATCCTGATGAAGACAGACGCGAGCTTGACCAAGGCATGTTTTCCATGGAAAAGAAGGGTCAACTGAAAAGGCGACAAAATAACCTGGGGGATGATCCTTTAGTTTCTGGTGGTCGAGATAGGGGAGAAATTCAAGAAGGAAGTACAACAGATATTAATAAATTTAGTGGAAATGTTACCCACATGCAAAAGTCATCAAATGATAAAATGTTGATATCTGCAAGAAATGATCAGTTGATTCATGGTAATGGTCAAATGGATTTACGGTCTACAGAAATAGATGGCATAAGGGGTAATTATAGAAGGACTGCCAGTGACGATTTTATGATTCATGGACATAATAACCAGTCAGGTTTTACAAGTTCTCCCTCGGATCCGCTTGCTATAAATGGATTTGATCGTGCAACCAATGGTTTGGATAGGAGGTCATCTCACAACATGGATGATGATTCATACATAATTCCATTGAGGTCAATTTCACTAGATCATCTCGAAAACAATGACAGAAATGCTATCGACATGGGCTCTGAGTTCCCATCAGCAGCTCAGGTGGAAAACTCACAAGTTAACTATGAGCCAGATGAATTGACTTTAATGCCTGAGCGTGGTGCAGAAAAGGGTTCAACAGGCTACGACCCTGCTTTAGATTATGAAATGCAAGGTGCTTCTCTGGATAAGAAACATAAGGAAGTGATGAGTGAAAACAAGCAAGGGTCTAAGAAGCCTGACAAGGACAAGAAATCAAAAATGGTTTCAGATACTTCAGATAAGAAGATTGGAGGACCAATAAGGAGAGGAAAGCCCTCAAAACTTAGTCCTTTGGATGAAGCTCGAGCACGTGCTGAGAAACTAAGAAGCTTTAAAGCCGATCTTCAGAAAATGAAGAAAGAAAAGGTTATTTATCATTTTCCTATCTGTTTTGCTTTTTCGCAGAGTAAATTTACTAAGACCTTTCCTGGTCTTACTAAATTACAATAGGCTATTCTCCCTTATCCAAAGTAGAGAATTTTTCTTTTGAAACACTATTTTAGTATCATCTTCTTGACAGTTTTTGTATGCCTTGGACTTGCAACTGGGGTTAAAAAGCTTTTATTTTTGTTGCAATTTTAAAAAGATAGATGAACATTCTCAATGTTTTTGTCACTGGACTCACCGCCATCTTTGTACACTATTTCAAAGTGAATTTTTTTTTCCCTTTATTACCAATATTTTAAATAACAGTAAAAATTATGCTGAAATTTATAGAGGTTAGAATAATTCCTTAAAATCTGAGGGATTTAATTTATTTGTTTATTTCAATTTTCCATAATGCTATTTTCACTTTGAAAAGTAGAAAAAATTGAGTCAGACAACAGTGATTTTGGCTATAAATATCTATCCATCATGTATTGCCTGATAAAAGCACATAAAATGTCTTGTGGAGTTCAGATAATTTTACAAGTTAGCCATGTCCTTGTCGGACACATCGCATGTTAGGACATCAACGTATGTATCAATCTTGTATTGCTCTTTAAATCATCTAAAATGTGTCATAAAACTATGAAGCACTGGAACTTTACCAGGTGGTCCTGTCCACATTATTTTTCTTGCACCTGAACATATTCTTAGACTTGGTATTTTCTTCAAGAAATTTCCCCAAATGAGTTTATGACCTTTTAAATTCAAGAGAGAGAGAGAGATAAAGTTAACAAAGTCAACTATATAACTTTGAATCCTTAGTTAAAAAAAAACACATTATAATGTAATTATTTGTTGCTTTCAATTTGTCGATTTATCACTGATCATATTTGTTCTGTATTGTAACTTATTTCCTGGGTCTGGTGTCCATGCCTGTGCAACAAGTGGTTATATATGTTGTAGAATCAGCTTCACATGCTATATGCTAGCCAGTTTATCTGTTTTATTCATTAGATTTTTGAAGTTTTTGCACTTTTTGTTTACAGGAAGAAGAAGAGATGAAACGGCTGGAAGCCTTAAAGATACAGAGGCAAAAGAGGATTGCTGCTCGAGGTGGTACCATCCCTGCAATATCACCATTGCCCTCGCTGCAAACCAGGAAACAAGGGCCGACAAAACCATCTCCAAGCACACACAGAGGATCAAAGTTTCGTGATTCTGAGCCAGGGTCATCATCTCCTTTGCAAAGGATGCCCATCAAAACTGGCTCTATGGGCTCTGCCGATTCTCACAAAACCTCCAAATCCAGCAAACTGAGTACTGGAAACCACTCTGCTGTACACAGGTTAACCCGGTCTGTATCTTCATTGCCTGAACAAAAGAAAGACATTGCTGGTGTTGCAAGTAATCCTGAACAAAAGAAAGACATCGCTGGTGTTGCAAGTAATCCTGAACAAAAGAAAGACATAGCTGGTGTTGCAAGTAATGCTAAGCTATCCATGGCACGGATTCGAAGGTTATCAGAGCCTAAGGTGACTAACGGCCATCATGTTTCTTCAGTGAAGCTGCGGAGTACTGTAACAGTATCAAAGCCAAAAGTTTCTGATGGGCATGAGAGCAAGAAAATATCTGCTATCGTGAATTATGACAAAAGCAAGGCTGCTACTCTCCCAGAATTGAAAATCAGGACACCCAAGGGACCTGATGCTGCCCAGAGCACATCAACGACTAAAGGAGTGACACAGAAAGATGATTCTGTGAAGTCTACCTCTGAAGGTGGTCAACCGAAGGGGAATGATGACAAAATTTCACACCATAGTGATCGGGATGACAACTTAGTAATTGAGAAAACTCTCGTGATGCTTGAGAAACCTTCCATTCCCATTGTACATGCAGAAGAAACTTTGAGGGATGCGAAGGGACAGAATATTAAGGAGAAGACAGAGGTGTCAGAGTATGCTGCTATTCGGGCACCAGTTTCACCACTAACGATTGATACATTCAATAGAGAACCTGCTCGTGACCTATTACAGCAGCAACTTCAGTCTCATGAGGTATGGTTTATCAGATAACCAAAGGATTTTGCTTCCAGTTTTACATTTTTTGTCTATACTGACTGCAACGGACCATGATGGGTTTGATTGCGTCTGAAAAGTTTACAAGCAAGTAATAGTCATTGTTTACAATCTAAAATTGCAATTTCAATAACTGCAACAGAAGAGGAAGATCCGTAGGCTGTATTCATATCTATGGTATTAATTCTTGGTCAGTGTTCCTAACTAGCAAAAGTGCAGTTTTATATGAATCCTTACTATTACCACATGTGAATTTCAAAAGCTTTTTATTTTTTAATTTTTTTTTTTATGTTTTTTCTGGTCAGAGATAGCATCAGAAATTTTATTTGCAATTCAATTGCTTTCATTTATTTATTTATTTGTAATATACATCGTTAGGCATTTATCTTTCTTTGACTCTTCAAAAAGAATATAGCTATGAACAATAAGATATATTTAGTTAGTCATATCATAAATCGTGGACCAATTTCTGAGTGGTGTTTGTGCTTTGTGTAACCACATTGATGGATAGGTTACTACGAGTAATATGGAGAAGGAATCGGCAAAGTTTTCAAGCAATAGCACTGCTGCAAAACCATATCAAGCCCCTTATGTGCGAGTTCCTTCTCTGGCAGGTCCATGTACTCAGAATCCTGAGTACGGAAAAGCACCCACAAACTTAAAGACTGTGGCAATAGGCACAGTGACCATAAAAGCACCTGTACCTGAGTCTAGTAACCTTGAAAAGATTCCAGAAGCATTTGAAAAGCCTCAGGCAAAGGAATCATTAAAAGGGTTCAGACGGCTGTTAAAGTTTGGGATGAAGAACCATGGCTCATCATCAGGTGAACGTAATGTTGAATCAGATAACGTCAGCATGAATGGTACTGAGGCAGGTGATAATGGGACAAACATTGTTTCTTCTAGTGAAGGTAACTTGCATTAGGCCTTGAAAACAAATAAACAAAACATTTTGACAACCGATCACATTCATTATGCGTGCTAGACAGAATTTGAAGTGTAATTAACATTATGGAATGAATAAAATAAGACTAATGAAAATTTGCAGCTATAAACTCCTAATTCATTCTTTGTAAACTCCTAATTCATGCAAGTCCTTGTACCAGTTAAACATTACATTATCCAAATCCATTGTGGATTAAATATTTGTAACACCATCTCTTATAGAATGTCTATTGCATGTGCCTCCGTTTTCTGGTTGTAAACTTACCGTGCGAAAAAATCCATATGTTTTTCCATTTTTGTACTGAGGATACTGTAGGTTTCTATAGATGCTCCCCTCTGTTTTATCTGTCTATTAAGTGTTTCAATGTTCATGTGATCTCGTAGTAGTTTGCAATGTGGCACGTAGAGAACTAGTTTATTTTTCTTGTGCAGCTCTAGGAACATTTAGTGAATAAAATGTTTTGCTGATGTGATTGATGTGACTTTGGCTCCGGGTTCACCTTGCTTTGTTTCGTTTGCTGTTGTGTGCACGCGCTTTTGATTGCTATCTCTCCTGTGTGTTTTATTTGTCATCACTAAGTCTGTTCATTTATGAAGATTGCAAGTCACTGGTTTGTGAAAAAATCGAAATTTGTAGGTTCACGAGTTGTGTATTGGGTCAATAAGAAGTTATTTATAGAGTCTGATCTCAAATACTATATAAGCTGACACTCATTTTTTTTGTGCTCCATATCAGTCCTTACATTAAAGAATCTGATATCACAAGATGAAACTCCAAATCCCAGCTCTACACAAAAGTGTAAGTGTTTATCATTTTTGCAACTCGCGTTGCTCCATTCAATTTTTTTTTTTTCCTTTTCTTTTTAATGATTCAATAATTTTCTAACCGTGTAGAATTTCATTCATATGGTTACAGCTTCTCGCCATTTCTCCTTGTTGTCACCATTCAAAAGAAAGACTAGCGAGAAGAAGCTGACAACGTGACGATGTGAATGCTTGCGAAATTGAAGACAGAAGCAACAAGGTTTCTCTTATTTATGCAGCACTTGGCTGCAATCTGAGTCATAAAAGCTCTACAGATTTCCTCTCCTGTATGTTTAAAAGGAAAATCTTAGTTTTGATGTTGTCTAACTTGTCTTTGTACATTCATATTAGTTTGTTAGCGTTGCATGCCGAATTCGTTTGTAGCGCTCCTCTGCGTAATTTGCAACCTCAACGATGATTGTTGTTGGACATAGTTTATTGTGGATGGGATTGATCTCGGGTTCGTGGATGTCACAGAGAGGGAGAATGCACAAAAATAGAGTTTCCACAACTGAGAAGTGGCTTGTGATTTTCTCTTAGATTTCAAGTTTCGACCGAGACAGGGTTGCAAAGATCCCAAATAGAATTGCTCCTTGATGCAAAATTTGTTACATTATTTGTCACTTTTAAACTCCTAGTCATGTTTTTCCTTGGTTGAACTAAGATGCAGGAATTACTTACGGAAGGCATTGCGCAATATTTCACCTTTGATCGCTCTTTTCCTTTCCCCTTCCCTTTTTTATCAATGCGGAATGGAGAAACGAGTGCCAAACAAATTGTAACCACATGTTAATCAAATCTGATGACCAAGCAAGAAATGCTGCCTCTGCTCATTCTATTCGAAGCTTCCTCCGCCAAATACTCGGAAGCAGTTTGTGGATTTTCGATGCGTCGGATGAGATTCACAGCCTCTTGATTCTTCATTACCTGAAACACGTTATAGTTGCCGGATTACTGTCTCTCTAATAGGAAGAACTTGCAGTAAATATGTGCGGGATGATCAAATGTCTTACCTCCCATATGCCATTGCTGGCTAAAATCACAAATTCAGTATCCGGATCAACCCCTTCAACCCCAACAACAAGGTCTGAGCTTTTGCAAGTTCTGGTCTTTGCTGCATTGCCAGAAATCACACGCTAAAATGTGAGCATTTCGCACACGTATACGCACGCGAATTTTAAACACGAGCGTGTCAAAAATGAGGTATGGATACGGCTACTGCTGGACATGATGATTCGTTTCAGTTGAAGGTCATCAACTTTGTATCCCCAGCATGGCGTGGTCGAATCCAAACCTCATTTTCTTAAACAAGTAAACATTGTCACACCATCTGACGCATCAGTTGGTGAACAAATTTGGCGGCTCCAGGGTTATGAGTCCACGTTACCTCGAAACAACCTGTGTGACCAAATCTTTTTGGTTGATTGCTTCTTCTTGGTGCCTATCTGATGAGCGAAACCATCTTTACACACAACTGCTCTATAGTCTCCCATGTTAGCCAATACAAGCTTTTCCCCGTCCATCACCATCGCGGAAACTGAACCGACTCCGTTCGTCTCCTCCGAGGCCTCTCTAACCTTTGATCTAGCACCAAGAAAGGCTTTTCTCATCGTCTCCTTGCTCTTTCCCCTTATATGAGACTGCACAAAGTTGGACATAAAAAATGAACAATCAACAAATATTTTTCTCTGTTATATGAGTATAAATTCTCCTATCCTATTGCGCACGCTCGAGCAACTCTGTAGTTGGTGTACACCAAAGAGAAAATAACGCAAAACCCCGTTCGCATGAGCCGGAACTAATTAACAATCATCTTCATGAAAATTGGATTGTGATTACTTTAACTTGTGCTTAAACTAAAGGAAGGTGTTTCCTATACCTCTTTAGGCTTCTTGTCAAACAAATGTGACTGCATGTACTTGGCAACCCGGTCGCCAACCCGGGCATCGAAAACTCCGAAAAACCAGAGCTCAAGCTCTTCGATTTGCTCTCTCTGAGCCACAATAAAGTCGGAGTCGGAATCGCCATAGGTAGCCGGTGATGTGTAGCTCTCACGGGTGTGATATCCATGTGAGACTGCAGGCATCATCCACGACGGTTTCTTTGCCATGGTGGCCTCTTTCTTCTTCCTCCCCACACCACTTCCCATGAGGAAGCGTTTCAGCTGCAAAGCCCGAAACCACATTTTTTTTGGTAAAATTAAGAAAGGAATGCTACTAGTTAAGGATACTTGTATACATACATATAATATATATATATATATATATATATATATATTATATGTATGTATGTATGTATATATGTGTGTGTGTGTGTGTTGACACAGATACACACAAACTTTTGGGTAAAAAATTAGTGATAATGACATACATTATACAAAGGAACAATGGAAACTCAAAAGTCTTAAAACTGAAAACAAGCAAAAAGACAAAAAAAAAAAAAAAACCAACAAAAATGCTATTTAACATCTATATGTACCCTCATGTCTTTCTGATTAAGATGGAATCCACATGTGTTGGTGAACTCTACATTTATTAGAGAGATGATACAAATAGATAATAAGTTTAGCACTACTTAAAAATCAAACATTTTCCTTTTCTTTCAAGAAATATTCTAATTTAATCTAAATTTTAAGGAGAGACACAAACTTTGGGTATAAGTAATGTTTAAACATTATGGCTACGTCCAGGTTCGAAAATCAAACTTTGTATATGGTAATTCCATAACAATTGTAAGGTAATTCCATAATAATAATAATAATAATAATAATAATAATAATAATAATAATTATTATTATTATTATTATTATATTATTATTATAACAACATATCACTTCTTCTTTTTTGTCATTCAATTGAGAAACCCGGAAATAAGATTATCCAGATAGTCCAAGAACACAATTAAAAAGACTAAATAAATGCAGTTTTTCAAGAAAATGGAACATGTATATACCAGCGTTCAAGCGCTAACCATGAAAACATGTGCAGACTTACATTTGGCTTGATCTGAATATCTTTAACGCCCATGAGCACCCCTGAAATATGATTAGGGGCCATTTTATCTTTAGCACTCATGAACACCCCTGAAATATGATTAGGGGCCATTTTATCTTTAATGCCCATGAGTACCCCTGAAATACGATCAGAGGTCATTCGGTGATTATCTAGTAAACGGAGAAGATAATCACCTTCAGGCCAACAAAAAAAGAAACAAGATAAATCACTTGAAGGGGAAGAATTTTTTAGAAATTGGAAATAATGGATAAATAGAGAAGAAATTAAGAGCTAAACTTGGCATATGTGATGGTTTGCCAGTTTTGTTGGTAATGTAATTATAATTTGGAGCTATTTAAAGTCAATGAGGAGTCTTAAGCTGGTTTTACATTCATCTAGAGACATCCTAATTTAGGGTTAATGCATGTATTAAAATAGAAAATTTATTATCTTTAATCATCTCTCAATCTTTTTTTGGGTCAAAATCATCTCTGAATCTGTTAGCAAGAAATTATAAAATTGTAACTGCCCATTTGTGGATATCATGGTAATGGGAATTATGTAGTTTCTGCAAGCATATTCATTCACCACGTTTATTGATCACCTTTACAATACATGTCTCACATATACAAAGATTACAAAATTTCTTCGATAGAATCGATATTTTCATAGAAATATTCAAAAAATCAGATAAAGATATGGAAATGAGAGGCGAAGTAACTTCGCCTCATCTCGAGGAACTCTTATTAAGGCTAAAATCAACAAATATCGTAGATATTTCAGACACATATGTTAAAGATCAGATAAACTCTTATATTTCATCAAAACTAATATTTGACAATCCCTAATGTTTCATTTTGTAATTTTCATCATTTTCATTAAAAACAACCAATACTGTTATTCGATATATTTGTCGATATTTCCATAAACTTGCATAAATGTGAGTCAAACCAATAACTTTATTTCACATCTAAAGCCTAAACAAATAATTTTGAAAAAAATATAGTAGCTTAACAACAAAACCTCAGAATGATCTATGAAGATTTTCGTTCAGCTTATTTTATTGATAAATTAGGCCAACTAACTATTATAATTTCAATTTGGTGACCCACTTTAATAAAAGTCTTTGAAGTTTCTCCTCTCCTTTTTTTAATAACTGAATTATAGAGTAATTTTAAGCTTTAATGGTTCATACCTTTTTAACTCCATAAGCATCTCCAATAGGAGTCTTTATTTAAGGACTCCCGCCGTCATATTTGAGTACTCATTTCAAGACTTAAACGAAATCTTTGTGTCCCTAAAGGAATATTACCTCCAATGGGAGTCCTTATAATATAATCCCTAAATTTGAAGTTTTTATGATTTTATGTGATAATTTGATTGGATGCACATATTTTGTTTATGTTAACCTTTTTTTAATTAATTAAAAGCATTTAAAGCATTAGAAGCTTCAATCAAGATTATGGGTCCCATTCTCCATTCAAGATTATATCCCTCTGTAGCTCCTATATATGGGTACATACATTATGTATCTGGTAAGTGTCTATGCTTTAAGAACTTACTTTTTCGATCCATTGAAGATTCATTTTGTAATAGACTTTTCTAGATTACCAAAAAAAAAAAAAGAGGTAAAACACATAATTCAGTCATAACACATAAAATTTTAAACGCGACTTTTATGTTAATATATGACACGTGTTGTTTGCTAAATAATCCGTATATTTCAGTCTTGACACTAAGATCGTTTTTCCTCTTGTTCTTTTGGGTTTTGTAGAATTTGGTGTCAGAATCTAGAAGTTTGTTTTTCATTTGTAGCACCTCACCATCAACGGCATTTCCACGATATTTTAGTAACATCGTGAAGTTAAATCTAACTTTGGAACCAAAATTCAAGAGATAGATTTGAATTTTATAATTTTCTAATCAAATAAATGGTTGAATTGGGAACGACGGCAAGAAGAAGGCCCCTTTGGCATTCATTTTATGTATGATGATTCTTCTTCTCAAGTTGATGGAGCTGTCAGCCTGTCATTCTCTAATTAAGTCTTTGACTACCTTCTCTCACGTTGAGGTTTCAACGCAAAATTAATTTATAATTTGAGGAATTGACCGAAGTCTTGGGACTTTATTCTCACAATTTCACATGCAGTAGGTCCCGACAATATAGCGATCAAAGTGTGGAAGGTTATGGGAGAGACGAGTATAGCATGGCTCATAGACCTTCAACAAGATTTTAAAAACGAAGAAGATGCCAAATCAGTGGGAAAGAGCACTTTGACGCCTAGAATAATGGTGACATACAAAATTATATGAACTATAGGGGTATTAAGTTAATGAGTTGTACAATGAAGTTTTGGGATGGCGTAATTCAGCATAGACTAAGGTAAGAGATAGGGGTCTCAAACAATCAATTTAGGTTCATGTCAAGGCGCTTGACCATGGAGACAATCTTTCTCTTATGAAGATTGATGGAACAATATAGAGATATGCAAAAGAATTTGCACATGGTCTTTATAGATTTAGAAAAAGCGTATGATAGTGTCCCCAGTAAATTTTTTTGGAGGATTCTAGAGAAGAAATGAGTACAAGTAGCATATATCCAATCAAAAAAGGATATGTTTAAGAGAGTAAGGACGTCAATAAGAAAAACTGAAAGCTTTCCATAGCCATAGGGTTACACCAAGGCTCAGCTTTAAGTTCTTACCTTTTTGCATTGGTTATGGATGAGTTAATAGGATATATATATTCAAGATGTTATCCCTTTTGTGTATGCTTTTTGCAGACAATATAGTGTTGATAGATGAACTCAGGAGGGAGTAGCGAAGCTTAACCTTTGGTGGGAAGTGTTAGAATCTAAAGGTCTTGGCATAAGTTGGTCAACATAGAGTATATGGAGAGCAAGTTTAGTGGGAACGAGCATCCAAATTAGATAGGGGTGATGATTGGAGATCAAGAAGTACCAAAAATCGAACGCTTTTGCTATCTTGGATCTATCTTGCAAAAGAACGGAGAATTGGATGGAGATCTCAACCATAAAATACAAATTGCATGGATGAAGTGGAAAAATGCATCAGATGTGTTGTGCAACTATCGTATGCTACTAAAGCTGAAGGAAAAATTTTATAGGACAACAATGCTTTACGACACTGAATGTTGGGTTGTCAAGCATCAACACATGAAAAATAAATTAGCTTAGCGGATATGAGAATGGTTCGTTGGATGTATGGGCACATGATAAAGGACAAAATTAAGATCAGAGATATTTGAAGTGAAGTACAAGTGACTGCAATTGAAGATAAGATGAGAAAAAATTGGTTAAGGTGGTTTGAACATGTAAACCGAAAAGATAATATAAAGATTAGGAGGAGAAAATTCGAGTGTTTATTTCTTCTTATTAGAGTGTCTATTTATAGGCTTACAATTTACATAGAAAATGTCTTAAATAATTATATATTACATATTGACTCATAATTTAATAGCCATTTAATAATAATAGGGTAAAATGTTGTTTGACCACTTGAACTATTTTTTTTTTGTAAATTAACCCCCAAAACTATTTGAAATAAGTCAATTAACTTCTCACCATCATATTCGATGAAATTTCATTCACTTTGCTGTCAAATATTGACATGAATTTACCCTGAAGAGTGAATCACGTGCTAGTCATGTGCCAATATTTGACGGCAAAGTGAATGAAATTTTATCGAAGCTAATGATGAGGGGTTAATTGGCTAATGTCACATAATTTAGGGGGTTAACTTAACAAAAAAAAAAATCAAAAGTTAATTTCAACTAAGATAATAATTCAAGAAGTCAAATCGCAGTTTATTTTAAAAACAATATTTTCAACATCAACCTTATTTTAAATTTGGACTAAAAGCAACTAATGGAAAAGGATAGAAAGTTGGTGACTTATTTGGTGAACAATGCATAAGAGGCTCTTAGCTCAGTGCAGGTCCAATGTAAAATGAGGCCCAAGAATATTCAAACGAGGCCTTAGCATATAGATCTTAAATAAGAAAACTAATGAAAATAACTTCAAAATTTCAAGTTTTAAAAATAAGACAAAATAAAGAGTAAAAAGAATAGTGACAAGATTAACTTTTTAGTGTAAAAATATAGTTTTTCTTTAAAGTAAACAGTACCGCAAATTTTTTTTGTTAAAACTTCCCTTAAAATAAGAACAAGTGAACAACAAATCCATATACTCTAGCAGACAGATTACATTGTTATGCTTACATTTGCTTGAGTATTGAAAATTTGAAACTCTACTCTTTTTGTAAGTTAAACTCAATGATGGTAATCATACTTTAAAAGACTAACAACATGTTTGAAAGTATTTTTAAAATAATTAAAAAATTTTTTGGTTAAAGTGTTTTTGGGTATCAAAAGTATTTGAAGTGCATTTTGGAAGAAACACTAGTTAGTTCTTACAAGAAGCACTTCAAGTGTTTTTCAAGATTCACTTGTAATTTTACTAAAGATTAGTTCAAAAAACACCTTCGTCAAAATTGTTTATAGTAATTTTAGAATCACTTCCAAACACAACCTAATCCACATGGCTTTTTTATCATTTTTAATACATTCGATATTATCTACATTAAGCGGTGGGGGAGTAGGCTAAACCTCACATTAGGCTAACCGTAATAATTTGGTTCAAAATTGCCTTTGGCGAGATTCGAACTTAAGACCTCTCACTTATAAGCGAAGAATAATACAATTAGGTCGTAATACTAAGTAATAATGATAATTATACTGATTGATACTCAATTGAAAATGGAGAGTATGTTGAGTTTGAAAACTCTAAAAACTAACTATTTGTATTTTTAATAAATAGGCTATCTTTTTCAAGTTGGTTTTGAGTTCAATTTGTGTAAACAGTTCCACTAAACAAGAATTTTCAAGAACAAATTTTGAATTAAAAAAAATTAAATTCAAGTTAAATACCAAACAGTCTTTTAATTGCTCCCGCAAAAGAAAAACATATATATATATATACAAAATAGAAAATAGAAATGGTAATTTTCAAACCATGAGGATCCTCTTTGTGAGGATCATGGGGATCCTCAAATCGTGTTCGTTCATCGTACATCGTGTGGTCAGAAAGTAATTTAAATATTTTTATTTAAAATTAAATATAAATAGTATTTGACGAAACACTGATCACACGATATATAATAAACGAACACGATTTAACAATCTCCAAGATCCTCACAAAGCGGATCCGAAGAGGATCCTTGTTCATTTCCAAAAACCTTTGCAAAACCCTCAATTCCCACCAGAGAGCCAAAGAAAGAGAGCGGAGGCGAAGATGGCCTCTCTCTCGTCTCCTCCTTCGGCAGCCATGGCATCATCATCATCTCCCCAAAACAGGTAAAACCCACTTCACCCAAAGCATCCTTGTTACATTTCATCCAACACATTTGCTCACAAAATCGATTATATGTACCGTTTCAGCGCTTCCCATATCGACAAGATGGTGTTCTTCTTCGTTGAGCGGTGCGGCGGAGAAATCGTCGGGTTCCGAGAACTCGAAGGAGAAGGAGCGAAGAGCTGCAGCGGCTGATAAGTCAGATAACAGCAAGTGAGATCTTTTTGAAACCCAGCAAAAGTTATTATTCCATTATATGTGTGGAGGACTGAACAATTCATGAAATTAGCCAACATTAAATTGTAGAACGATTCATGAAAAAACCCCAAATTGTAGAAAACCCAAACATTAAGCCCGTGAGTTAGCACACAATGCTGAAAATGTAAAACCAAATTATCTTGTTGATCGACTACATCAAGCATGTGGCGTGCCAACTATGCAAAATTAGTAATTCTGAACTACCCTAAAGTCTATGATAGTCTCCCTAAGTCTGCGACCGTCTCAATGCGGGTGATGATACACGTGAAGAATCAATTGTAGATACAAACATAGGAAACATTAGCCCGAACTCCCCATTTTTTTGTAGATATTGCCAAATGGTATAAAAAATTACTCCTGGGAAATTTCATTTAGTGCTCAAGAGAGTCCGAGCAACCAAATAGAGATCAGAAAATTGTGTGCAGAACATATAGGCGTAAGCAAAAATATGCATAGTTGAGCAAAATATGTGCAGTGTATGCAGGCTTGCCATATACTCACATTCTGAAATATTTTGGAAAGTAAAAAATACACGACTTATGGTACTTTCTGTAGTTTGCATTTTATTTTAGTTATTAATTAATTTGTGTGTTTTGGGGGATTGGCGTGGTAAGGTGTTGTGAAGGTGCAACATCATCACTCAATTGTATTTATAATGTGTGCCCGTATCTTATAATCGATCTTGGTTGCTAAGCCTTTGTAAAATTGGATTTATAGATATATGGAGATGCATAACAAAGTGGGGGGATCTTGGGAGGCTCTGAAAGACATTTTTACTAATGTGAAGGAAAGAATGCTGGGAAGTCCCCGATTTCAGAAGCAACGAACTATCAAAGCAATTGACTCCGCATCTGATAGGACAGTTCCGGAGGTTATTAAGACAAAGAATAGTCCACATGACACTGCAAATGATCAACCCAATTGTAGTATTCGAATGCCAAAAGTCACAAGAGACTCTCATGGTTTCAAGGAGAATGTCTCAATGAGTCTAAGAAATGATATAATTGGGGAATGCTCTTCGTCTGAAGTACATGATGCTACAGCTTCTAAACGAGTCGAGGTGCATAAACATATAGATAGTACCGAGCTTGGCAAGTCTAAAGGTACAGCTCAGGCCTCAGGAGGTGTGCTTTGTTCTTCAGAGAACTTGGCTGGTGTCATTGTGTCTGATGCTAGAAAGGAGCATGCTGGTCCAGAAAATGTAGAGAATAACTCAACAAATGTGTCATCGAATATAAGGGGGGAAGAATCTTTGAGCAGTTTTATTGGTGTGGCTGTATCTAATAAAAAAGGGAAACATGTTGGTCGTAAAACTGTTGAAAATGGTGCAAGCGGAAGTTTAGTTCAATCATCTGAGGCCTTCATGGATTCTCAAATCGATGAAAGATGTGTTGCCGAATCTGCAGCTTCGAATATAACACAGAAAATATCTTCCAAGGATATGGGTCAATCAGAGGCCAAGCCTAAATCACACAGAAAACTAGAGGAAGCCGTGTCGGACAACATTGGGGTTCTCAAATCAGAAACTGAGTTCCAGTCCTGCTTAACACATCAGTTACCTGGTGAAGATTCTAGGATATTGCAAAAGGATGTTGCAAATGGATTCACAGAAGTTGGAAATCGAAACCATCAATGTGAGAAAACAACTTCAATATTTGATCAAACACCTACTGTAGGTACTGATGTGGGTAAAATGCCTGCATTATCTAAAAAGGTGGGGTTGGTAGACATGTTTATGAGGACAATGAATGGTCAAAAAGATGGAAAACTGGCCAGTGAAAGGAGCGATGGTTTGTTGGCTTCAAATGGACTTTTGGGAGTTTTAAATGAAACAAATGAAACAACTAGAGATGAAGAAGATATTGGAAAAGGATTCAGCATCAATGGCTTAATTGGCTGCATTAAGGAGCTTCCTAGGGAATCCTTATTTGTTAAACCTCAGAACTGTGCTATCCTCAACAAGTCTGATGACATCATTAAAAACGGAGGCTCCGTTCCAAAGGTTCCAAGCCTTGCTGATTCACATAAGCGTGATGCTAAAGGGAAAGAAAGTTCGTCGAGAGGCCATGCCATGGGCAAGGGGACTAACTCTGTCAGTGGGAGTGAAGAACAACCATGTAGGGAAACCCCTCCCCTGACACAGACATATTCCATATCTGAAGGTGACAGTGATGACTTGAAAGTTGCATCTCCAAAAAAGTCAAAACAAACCCGACAGTTCCATCTTCCAACTGGTAAGGAAGGCTTCGAAAGAAAGGTATTGGTGAAATTTTTGCCTAAAAACGTAAAAGAAGGTAGTGTTCTTGATGTTCTTTGTTGTTGTGGGGACATCGTCAAGATACAGCTACTTCCCTTAATCGAAGGAAGCAATTTCAGAAATGCTTGGGTTCATTTTAAGGTATATGGCAAAATGCTTACTTAAGGTTAAAATGTCCCTTTATTTTTTTAAACCAAAAGTATGTCCTTTTGTTTTCCAGTTACGGCTCATCATGTTCACACGTTTTTGTTCATACTGCTACAAGAAATTGAGAAAACTGTGAGTCTTATTATTTGTAGCTGAAATGACGAACTGTTCCCAACTCTGGTTGTCCTGAAGACAACTCATGGAATTGTGGCTGGTTGCATTGTATCTCGTAAGCAAAATCTAAGCCATTTCACAATTCTCTTGACTGTCCTTTGGTATTATTGCAGACCCAGGAAGGATTACAGAAGGCTCTCGGGAAAACTGACCTCACTGTAAGAAATATCGACGCCTTTGTTGAGGCGGCTTCTTCAAGAGATGTGCCTAATAAGGGTACCGTTCCGAACCTGATTGGTGATCCTAAAGTTCCTACTGCATTGGTAAAGAATCCCACACGAACAGTTGTGATTAAACAGTTGACTGATGATATAAGCTCACATCACCTAAAAGAAGCTCTTGACTTCTGTGGAAGTGGCATATCCGGCGTTTTCTTGGGTTCCTCAAGCTCTGTTGCTTATGTGGAATTTGAGGTGAGCTGATTTACCCTTTGCTTCTGTATTTTTACTGAATAACAAAGCATCATGTTACCAAAACAAAGAAAGAAAAAAAAATTATAAACCCATTTTCTATCGTTCTTGAAGTTAAAAAGTGGATAAAGGCTTGGGTTCCCGTTGTTCCGACTCTTGCATGTTAAACTATTGTTCCGCTGTGAATATTTATTTCACCTGGCTGGATACTGAATGAATCTTGTATTAAATTTTAGTGTTAAGCTTTCTCATCATAATATCATATTCTGGAATTCATCTTTGAGTGCTTGATTTCAGACAGAAGAAGCCAAAGAGATGGCAATTACCGCACATACTATACGAGTTAAAGGAAAGCGTCTACCGATCTATAGAATTGATGTGCCAAGAACAACTGTGGTGAGGATTTCAAATTTCGACGAAACGGTATCACTGACACAAATCCAGCATATATGTAAATCCCGCGGGGGGATAAAGCGTGCAAAGGAGAGATCCAAGGGCATTGTGGATGTGCAATTCAAGCTTGCCGAATGGCCTAATATGTGGACCATCCTCAACAGGTAGTGTAATGCATATAAAGTGGAAGATGTTCATCGCCTTCATCCATTAAATGTTTCTGTTTCTGATATAGTCCGTCTGTCCCTTGTTTCTAGCCTGAACGGACTGAGATTCGAGGGCCACCAGTTGATCGCGCAGCCTGCACCTGTTTTCCCTCCGGAAGTCCTTCAAGCCCTTTGGAGTCAGCCAGACGAAAGAATTCATGTCCAATCTGTTTTACGCAGACTAATCCGCGACGCCGAACTAAACGTTGAAATCACCAACATTGCTGCCAAAGTTTATCTTGATTGAGTTATCATTGCAGTCTTTCATTCCACAAACTTTGTGACAAGATCAAATTTGGCCACGCAAATTTGACATGTATAAAATTATTTTAGGTTTAGACCATCATCTTCTTCCTCCTCATCAATACCAGTCTTCAAACCCGTAACCATGAGGATTTATGCTCGCCCGCTTACCGCAACGCTGGGAAACAGACTGGTTCAAGGTTGATTAAATAGACTCCCGAGCGATGCAGCAACCAAACATGTATTGGTTGCGCACCGGCAACAGAGAACCTAAAAAACGCAAAGTAATGGTCTCAAAACAGACACTGTTAAAGAATGAATCTACATCAAGACGACAACAAAATGCAGTATGACAGAAAATTCATCCAATAAAAGGTTCTCCATCCGTCAATAATATTGGAAACTGCTCTTGAAAACTAAATTCGATCGAAGATAAAGAAAGGGATTACAATCACAGTACATTGAAAAGATTCCATAACAAAATTGTAAACTTCACGAACGAAATTGCTTAAGCTGTAGCCTTTTTCAATTTTGCAAGCTCGCTCCTGACCAGTCCGGCCCTCTGCGAATCAGGTAAACATGTTAGTTTGGGATGGTTCAACATGACAAGGACAAGAAAATAACAGTAATCATCTAAATGATTAAGATAAATAACGTCATGGTAAGGAGCATAACCAACCTTAATCTTAGCCAACATGAGCTTGAATCGGTCAAAGTCGTTAAGAGATGCTCTTCTCTTCTGAACAATCAGTTTTCTACCCCATGAGCTGTTCTCCCACTTCTTCTTCACATCTGCCAACATACATACAATTATGAAAAGAAAACAAAGGCGCGGGAAAGAAAACAAGACTATCATTATTTATGGATAATGGAATGGACCAGCAGCTTCCATTGCGGCAAGCAATTCCTTCTTCTTGGGCACCCTCTTGATATCAATCTTGATGTCAGTGAGTGAAAGTCTCTTGAAGTTCATTTGCGACCTCACCATATTAGGAGCATCGACAAGAGCCTACAAAGGACAAAAAGCAGAATTACGAAATCAAAACCATGATATACACAAATGAATTCAGTGTCGAAGACACAAATAAACTGCATAATATGAATGAAATTCTATGAAACATCAGTAAACACATGAGAGGTGGGAACAAGTTCGAGTTGGAGCCCAACCTGGCACCAACTGAAATATTTACAAAAATGACATTAACCCGAACAAAAACCCAGAAAAAAAAAAAACTTCAAGAGGGACTATTAAAAATTGTGCAAAGAGCGTAAAGCTCCAGAACTAATAACTGGATCCACATTTGCATTTTCAATAAAGATTTAACAATAACCGTCCATGTTCCTTCTAAAAGGGAACTCCACTGAAGCAGATTTCAGTACAGAAATACAGAGCAACAACGCGGGCGATACAAATTCCGAAAACCCTAACCGCATTCAAATACACAGTGAAAATTCACACGCCCATAGGTTTTAACAGAAGCTTTGATTTACCTTATCATAAGGTACAAAAACACAAATTCCCAATACTCATTTCATAAATTTATTAAAATAAATATCATATAAAACCACATATCAAGCATAAATCTGAAGAAAAAAATACGGGCAATTAAAAAAAAAAGGAATGCAATTCTAAATTATTTACAAAAAAGTAAAAGTGAAATTATGATATACAAAAAAGGAAGAAGGGTACCCTGTTCTGGTCAAGGACGTCGACGATGACGACGAGCTTCCCATAGTCCTCGCCGTAGTTGACGAGAGCCACCCTTCCGATCTCGACGTACCTCTTGAAAGGCTGTCCAAAAAAACACAAACAAAACAGAGTGAGATCAAAAATTAAAAATGAGATCAAAAAATAAAACGAAACAAAGTCGCATTGAGAGAGAATATAGAGGAGGAAAACGCCACGGATGAGAGGGGAGAGCTCACCATATTTGGTTCTGGTGAAGTGTGTGATGTGTGAGGACTTCCGAGGAGGCGGAGCTTTGAAGAGAAGAGAAAATGGTAAAGGAGGATTAGGGTTTTTCTTATGGTCTTTGTAGGATGCTGTGGACCGTTCGATCCTCTTTAATCTTGAGTTTGGTTCGGAAATTGGGTTGGCTTTTGTTATCAGTTTTGCTGCTAATGGGCTTTTACATGAACATCAAGTACGGCCCAAAGTCATCTAGTTGGGTCATTCTTCAGGGGCTTTAAAACCATTTCTAACCGAAGGAGGGCCAGATGACTCGTTTTAGCCATCTGACCCTCTAATAAATTAATATTTTAATTAACAGTGCATGACCATATTTCTTACCATCTCCAACCGAGAGCCAGGGCAAGCATATTCCTGTCACAAAAAACCATCTCCAACCAAGGGTCAAAGGGTCAAACATAATTTATTATTTTAATTGAATTACTATGGTTTTGGCCTGGCCCTCGGTTGGAGACAATTTTTGGGCTATTTTTGGCCCTCTGGCTCTCAGGACCCTTTGGTTGGAGATGGTTTAAGGATGTAAAACATATCAGACCGAACTGGTCTAATGACATGTATACTAATCTGTAATTCGCACAGTGAGTTTGAATTGAGGAGTTGGGTTTAGGAGTAGGGATGTCAATGGTTCTATGATTACTATCGTTATCTTTGTATGTATTTTTCCTCCATATGCTTTGTGTGTGGGCATATGCTATAAAAAATTATAATTAGAATCAGTATATGCCCACTCACAAAGTGTGTGTGAATATATATTTTTTTTAAATGAAGAGAGAGAAGAGGAGAGAAGAAGAGAGAGAGAGTGTGAGAATGGGACGAGAGTTTTTTTTTTTTTTTTTTAATATATATATTAGAGATGTTAAAATCATATGTAGGTGATGCTTTATAAAAAAAAACAGCAAAATTTGCATTCTTGTGATTCCTAAATTGCTCATAATTTTTATTTTTAGTCAATTTTAATCAGAGGGTTAGACTGATGGTTTTGTGGAGTTTTAGTTGACAACCAGAGTTCTATTAATATGTAGTGTTTAGATAAAATATTCAACTTGAAAAATCTGGACTATTCATAAAATTAAAATAATAATTATGAATAGCGAACTCGATCATCTAAAGTGCTTTCTTAATCAAATCGCAAAATTATTTTTCGTGAAAGAGTTGGAAGCAAACTACATTTTTTATTTATTTTATAACATATATTCCAAACAAGGTGGGGTTGGATCAACGGTTAAAATCACCCAACCGAACACTATATTTGAAAATTTCCTTCATACCCGACTCATTAGGGACAAAGCCTTACAGAGATTGAAATTCATGGGGAAAATTGTCATCCATGCTAGTTTGCCATAATTGGAAGAGTATTGTTGATATGTATATCTTTCCAACCTGATGCACCCAATAGAAGGAGGCCACGTGGAAGCAAGCGTGACACAAGGGACCAAGAAAAAGGTAATATGGCTCACAAGGATTCATCCATGGATATAGCTAGTATCCCAGCAAGAAGTGGCCGCCTGAAACAAGAAATAGTTCGGCAATAGCTGGATGGTGGACTTGGCGGATGGCTTGGAACACTTGAAGGACCATTCCAGAAGGGAGAATGGCAGAACTAATTGTTCGGGCTAGATTTGTCCCTTACACAACTCCCCTGGGTCTTGCCTGTCGGGCAAGATTTGCTGCTTGGTGTACTGCAATATGAGTTTGTTATTACTTTGAATAGTGCCTTTATGGAGCCTTTGTTGAGGCTTTCAATCAAAACTAATATGGGTATGAGCGTGTCATCGTTTTCTTTTTATAACGAATTGTTCTTTTTTGGTTATTAAATGGATTGATTACTTGCGCCACAAGATTTTTAGACTTCTTAGTTGGATTGTTACATATGGGTCCTCCTGGAAAAGTACTATTTGCTTAAGGTGAGTTGCCCTCTATCACTTCTCACTTCTCACATAGGCTTGTTGCCTATTTCTTGGCAAAAATGATTTTCAATTCTTCTTGGGCTGCCAACTGTTCGAGCCCAATCTTCTTGCTACTTTTTGCGTTCTTGGGCCTTCAATCGCACTAAGCCTAACATTAAATATCCACACAAACGGTTCTCCTTTAATCATTGTTAAGTCTGCTAATCATGATATTGATAATGATTAAAATCAATTGCATGCCAAAACTAGGTATTAGCACCTCTTAATTAGCCGTTTTAAATAAACGTTTGCACTAACCCACGATTTGCAACATTACTTACCTACTCGTTAAATAACTTCAATTTCACTCTTTTTGGCCACTTCCCTCAACAAACTTGATTCTCTAAACTATCAAACTCTCTTGAATTTTCAGCCATTTCTTGCCTCGATTTCTAGCCACTTTTTTCACTCTTTTTTATTGAATTCAACAATGGCTCCCAAATCGTGCCCTACGTACGAGTCTGGAGAAGGGATTTTCTCTTTATCGTAAACTCAACAGCTTTCATCGTCCTTGGCCTGGCCTTAATCTGCCCATTTTCTTCAAGGAAGGGGGAGTGCATTCATTGGGGCCCGTCTAGACTACCAAAGTTCTTGTTTCTGTGGAAAGCAACATGCCCGCTGCTAACTGGTTCACTCCCAATCCTTACACCGCTGAAGTAGGAATTTCTGCTTCAAAGTGGTTCACTTCAATAAGGGTTTCCCCTCAATAAAGGATAAAGCCTGGTCCAAGTGGGTGGACAAATTAGAGCCTATCTAGAGGAAGAAATGGATGGCAAATGACATTTATGAGCTTATCAAGATGTCCAAGACTATTATCTTCATCAAGCACGAGCTTCTCTCAACAGCTCTCATTTTCTAGAACACAGGGACTAGTACTTTTGATTTCAGAGTGGGTCCTGTGTCTCCCACCATCCTGGACATGGCTTAGGTCTTTAGTTTAAGGTCATGAGGCAGGTGTGTGGACATTACACATGATTGATCATCACCATCACATCATGTTGCTGAAGGCTCAGAGGTTTCTCAGTCTATCACCAGCTTGAAGTGTAACTCGACCACCTTTAAAAGTTATGGGCGCGTGTTTCATCCCTTTTGCCAATTAAATGTTCAACCTGCCTTCCCCCACTGTTGACCCAGCTCAGGAGCATATGTACTTTCTCCTATATTGGTTGAATAAACATGTGTTCCCCAACAAATCCAAATGAGTGAGGCTGGAATGGATCCCTTTAGTGGAGGCGCTGCATTCCTTTGACAATGTTGCCACTAGCCCCTTCATTTTAGCACATATCTATCATTTGCTTTTTGAGATGACAAATGACCAGCCCTTTGAGACCAACGTCAATGGAGCTACATAAATGGTGTAGCTCTGGCTTCAATGGTACTTCCCAAAATTGCGGGCTTCAAACTTGGTGTTTCCAGAGGAAGTAGCTCACTCGAATTTTGGCAAAGGCCTCCACCACTAACCACTCTACCTTAACCTGCTTTTATTTCTTCAAAATCTGTAGGATTAAGGCTGATCTTGAGTGGGGTGCCTCAATGCTTAGGAGGTACCCTTGGATTTTGGACAACCTCTTCCAGGATTCCTTTGGGGAGAATGTCAACAGCTTCTGCGAGGAGAAATTCATTAACTGGATCCAGCAAAGGGATTTTGTATGGGGAGTAAGGAGTAACCAAACAGGTTATGAACGCGGCCTGGAGGTTTACCACCCCAACTTCTATGGTAGACAATTGGGGTTTAGACATGCAATCTTAGTCCTCTTCTTTGATTTAGTTTAGTGTGTAACCTTCTATCGCATTCGTTCTTCTTCAGAGGCTATGATTCGGGTGAGCAGGTGTAGCTTGGAGTAATAACCAAGATAGCTCATAAGCGTACGACCCTTAATTTTGAGTGCACACCTCTGTTCACCACTTGGTGAGAGGCTAAATGGTTTAGGAAATACGATGAAGATGTCAGAGAAACCCATGATAAGATCTTCGGGCAAGTTTTTTTCAAGTCACTTTCCAAGAAAGAAGAGTTTGAAAGCTGGAAGGAGGTCATCAATCAGAAAAACCAACTTCTACTGATAGGTAATCTACATTGTTGCCTCTTTCCTTTACTTCATATTTTCATGGTTTGTGATTGCTAACTCTCTCCTTGATCTTACAGCCCAAGGTAACTTTAATGAAGTAGGTGTCGAGATAGAAGAAGAAGAAGAAGTTACTGATGCCTTTGTTCTTCAAAAAGTTGCTGCAGAGGTAGCTAGGTAAGAAACTGGTTTTAGCCATGTTCCTGAAGATGCTGGGAACATCTCTGAGATGTTCAGTGAGTCAGAGACAAAAGCTGAGCCCGAAGTAGAGACTAGGGCTCCTCGTTGAGTAATGTATGCTGTTGTAGAATCTTCTGATTCTAATCCCGAAGGGAGGTCCCAGGCTAGACCTGATCCCCCAGCTCCAAGAGCCACTCGAACTAAGAAAATAACCAGGTCTCAGACCTCTCAAGTCTCTAAGTCCCCTTTTGCCCTCCTAATTAAAGTGGACATGAAAAAACAGAAGTCTGCCAATAAGTGATTCAAACTTGATTTTCCTTTATTTAATTTCATCTCCTTAAGTTTTGAACTGATCATGTTCTCTTTTGTGATTAGGACCTGCTATTAGCAAGAAGCTTGATTCTACCCCCAAGGAGATGAATGTAGGTGTGAAGGGGCAGCAAAGTGATAATGAGGTTATTTATAAGATCTTAGAGGAGTTGAAGGTAGTTTTCTTGAACTTTTAGTACTTAATTACTTCTAAAATTCATCTTTTGTACTCAACTAGTTCTGTTGTTTTCCAAAACAGGCTTCCAAAGCAGAAATGACTTCCTAAACCGAGTCCTCTTTACCTCCAACCCGACCTGTGTGCCTTTTTTCTCCTCAGGTTGAGCCTTCAGTCGGGCACCAACTCCTTCTTCTTCTTCCATTCCTCCAACACTGGTAATGACCCCCACCTCCCAATTTAATCTAACAACTGTAGAGATGCTTCACTTTGTAGAAGGTGATAGTACCTCCGTAAGTTCTCTTTTCTTAAGCAATTGTAAGATTTTCTTAATGTCTTTTTACTTTGAATTTATGCTTGGTATTTTGTCTTTGCCAGCCTTTCCCCTTGCCAGAAGCTACCAATCATCCAACATTAGCCTCTGAGGAGCCCATAGTCCTTAAGATACCAGTTGTCTCAGAGACGACTAGTCCCAGGGCTTCTCATGCTCATAGTTCAAGCCAACCAACTTCCTCTTAGGCAGCTGCACCAGCACATCTTCCTCCCAAAGCACAAGGCCCCCCACATACAAACCTACTTGCAATCTTGTCTTTTCCTAATTCAGGTCAATATTGCTCCATTAATTTGTCTTTTTTTCTTTTTAATAGTGATGTGAAAATTAATTTGACACACAAATTAAACCCTATTTGTGACAATTGTAGTATATATGCAAGTAAGGATCGTTCTAGACCGGGGATTAACTAGGGATGCTAATTAACACAAATAAGACTCAAAAACACTAAACTAGACTCTATAGACTCAAAGCTAACTTTAAACACTCAAAACAGCAACAAACAATAAAAAAAGACTCAATTCTAGACCTAACAAGTGATTTTGAGGAAAATAAAACTTAACTTGACTTAAAAGACTAAAAGAAAATAGACTTTGACTCAAATAAGAAGACTTAATGAAAAGGGGATTATTTTTGACGAATTTAAAACTTAAAACAGAAACTTTGCATAAAACACTTTATAAAAACGAATTTGGTGAATTTAAATGGGTGAAAGGCTAGTTAGAGGGTCATTCTCCACACATGACATATGCATATAAACCAATTTCCAATTATTATTCCTTTAGACTATGAATGACAACACCCTAAGTTAATTGCATTGCACAACCAACCATCAAATTTCCCTTATTTTATTGAATTGAATGAATACGCATTACAATCAAATTATCCTTCTCAAGTTCTCTATATGAAACGCATAATAAAGATACATATCAAAAGTCATTAAGTTTAATGGAAATCATAAACATTGACAAGGCATTCATCACTATGAAACACATGAGACTCATGCCAATGATTCATTTAACACGATTGTGACTAGCAACCTTCACTACTTGTGAATATAAGTGAATAACTATTACGTGAAACTCCTTTATACTATAGCATCAAATTTATGCATGCAAATTAAGTGTCGACCCTCAATCAACATACATAAACAAGTTTTAATAACCCAGATAAGCAAATCACATTCAAGACTCAAGAAACAATAACCGGATGTAATCAATTCATATAAAACATATAATCATGGCTTCGAATTCACCACCAACTATAAAGAAATTAATTCCACATGTTCATCATAATTGAAAACCAAACTAAAACAAACATTGAACTAAAACTAAGGATAGAATACACCTAGAAACACTCCACACTCCAATGGCATGCACGATACTCCCTTGGATGACGGATTGCACAAGTCTTCTTCTCATTCCTTCCTTGCTTGCGGCACTAGGGTGATGTGGTGTGAATTATGGCTGAATGTATGAATGTATGAATGTATGAATGAGGGGGTGGTGGTTGAATGGTGCGGTAAAGGCTTGTATTTATAGGCTAGGTTATGCACAATTTTTGAAGGGAAAAGGATTGCACAATCGTATGGGAAAAGGACTAGGGTTTGGCAGAAACCAAAGGGGAAAGGGATAGGGAAATTCGCCAGAAATTAAGGCTTCTAGAAACTAGGTATTTTGTGGCGGAAATTGGACTTCTATAAGGGATAAATGGTGTTGCACCTATTTAGGAACAGGTAAGGTCTTCTAGAACCATATATTTGGGTGTTCTAATGTCATTTGGAGTCCCCTTTGTAGTAGGAATTAAGGTTGCAAAAGATTAGGATATGACAAGATAAGATAAGATTGGATAAGGTTTGGATAAGATAAGGTTGTTTGGGTAATGTTCCTTCTTTGTAGCTAATTCCTTATCTTCAAAACTTTCAATTTTGCTTCTTCCACTTTTTAGCACATTTCTAGACACCTTTGGTGTTCAAATTCGTCCATCCATCTTGCTCCACTCATAAGCTATCTAATTGATGCCTAAAATTGCTCCAAATGGCTCCAAAATGCACTTTCTTGCCACTTTGCCATTAGGACCTACAAACACACGAAAATAGCTTAAAAGACTATAATAAGTAGTAATTAGCCAACTAAATGCAAGGAAACAACATAACTAAGTAGCATAAATATGCTCCTATCAATAAGCCTCTAGTGAAGGCTCGGGCAGGTCTTCTCAGCTCGTTACTGGAGCTTCAGGGATTCCAATCCCTTGGCCTAGAAAGGTTGCTGCTGCTGAATCCTCTCCTTTTATTCCTGCTGAGGTTGCCAACATTGCTGCTGCTTCTAGTGGCACTAGTGTGATGCCTCATCCTGTAGCTTCTCGTCCAGCTTTGGCCTCTTTGCCCAAGCTAGTAAGAAAATTTGGCCAAATTAGGACTAAGATGAGATTCCCAAGGCACCCTTCTAACCCTCAACATCTCCATGAGTAGCGTAGGGTCTTCAGAGAATGGGTGCAAATGGATTTTTCTACCCTTTTAGCCTTAAGGCTCTTCAAGATGCTAAGAAAGCTTTCACTAAATTATACCAAGCCCAACAGATGACTAAGGTGCACTATGAGTCATTCATTTCCTTCTATGAAAATCGAAGGGCTTTGAGGGATCGACATCTTAAGGTCGAAAGGCAAGCCAACAAGGTGAGGTGCTACAAGGGGAAGCACATTCGGACCTCCATTACTCTGCAACAGTTGGTGGAAGAGGGCTCTACCATGGAGGATTAGATAACGGTGGTAGCTGCTGAGATCCAGAAACCGGAGGAACAACTTTATGCTCTGAAGGTTGAGCAGATGACCCTCCCAAGCAACTATATATGAAGATCGAGGAGGTAAAGAAAGTAAACCATGAAGTAGAAGAGTCTGAAGCCCAGCTAGCCAACAGTAATATAGCTTTAGAAAAGCCGAGTCGCATTTTTACCATCATGCAAAATTATCATTCTAGGATAGCTGCTTTGGCTAAAGATGTAAAGTTGTTAATTTAGGGCTTATGTACTTCCCCAATTATTAAATGAAAAAATCTCTCACTACTTCGTTATTTTGCTTCCTTTGTATCTCTACTTTCATCTCAGGCCCTTTTTCTTGAACCTGTGCTTCAGAAGCACTCTGTGGCATTTCATTGGCAATCAAATTTGCTTATCTGGGAATATGGCTAATTGTTGCTTCATTACCCCAATATCCTAATAATTAAGTAGTTTCCAGGTAATACCCTGCCATTATGATATGTCTACACTTGTACTCTCCATTTAATTGATTAATCACCAACTTAGAATCACCATATATTTTTATTTCAGCTATTTTCAACTCTATTAGAATTTCTAAGCCAATGATCAGTGTTTCATACTCTGCCCTATTGTTGGTAGTATCCTTTTAATCCAGAAGAAATGAGTAGCAATGTTGGACTCCTTTTGGATCAATGATGACAATTCCAGCTCCTGCAGCATGTTGTGTACAAGACCCATCGAAATATAATCTCCAAAGAATGATTCATAGGCTAGTTATTCTTTTTACTTCTTGCTATATCCATTCCTCTTTACCTGACTAAGTCTTACTACGTGGGATCCAGAGGCTAGCCATTTCCAAAGTTCCAAGGATGTTGATGAGTTCTTCCTTGGATTCTTAGTGCTCTGCTAGGAAGTATGCAATTGCTTCTCCCTTTATTGCCCTCTAAGGTACGTATTGGAAACTGAACTCTGATAGTGCTAGGATCAATTTCCCAATTCTTCCAGTTAGCATTGGCTTAGACAACATGTACTTGATCATATTAGTTTTGGCAGTTATATGGATATGGCATGGTAACATATAATGCCTTAATTTGTTGGCAATAAAGTACAAGGCTAAGCATAATTTTTCAATTGGGGTGTGTCTTATTTCTACCTCCGTAAGGATCCTACTGAGGTAGTATATCGCCTGCTCTTTTCCCCTTTCATTATTTTAAGCCAATAAACTCCCTATTGACTTCTCAGATGTTGAAATGTAGAGCTTCAAAGGCTTCCTCCTCTGGGAAGGCATGAGCACTGGATATGAGGCTAGAAAAGCCTTCACTTTATCAAATGCCTCTTGGTGTTGAGGGCCCCATTCAAACTTCTCTTGATTCTTCAATCTTAGCAAATAAGTCAAATGTTGGATCATACCCGCCATATTAGCAATGAATCTCCTCAAAAAGTTGATCTTTCCTAGCAACCTTTACAGTTGCACTTTGTTGGTGGGTGTAGGTGACTCCATCATAGCCCTAGCCTTGTTCTTGTTCACTTCCACACCTTTTTTTATAGACCAAGAACCCTAGAAAGTTGCCCAATCTAACCCCAAAGGTACACTTTTTAGGATTCATCTTCAACTTGTAGGTTTTCATTCTCAGCAAGGCTTATCTGAGGTCTTCTAGGTGCTGATCTTCAGTTCTAGACTTCACCACGATGTCATCAATGTATACTCTATGCTATGCTAGATCAAATCATGAAAAATAGCATACATCGCTTTTTGATAAGTAGCACCAGCATTTTTCAGCCCGAAGGGCATGACAACATATTCATAAGCTCCTATATGTTCTGGGCATTTGAATGTTGCCTTATGAATGTCTTCTTTAGCCATATTATCTGATTATATCCAGCATTTCCATCCATAAAAGATAACACTTTGTGTTTTGCAACTACATCAATAAATAGGTCAGCTATAGGCATAGGGTATTCATCCTTGAGAGTTGCTTGCCTAATATTTCTGTAATCGACACAACATAAAATGACATTAGTTACAGCTTTCAGTACAGGTACAATTGTTGCCAACCACTCTACATATTTTGCAAGCCTAATAAAACTTGCCTTCACTAGCTTCTAAATTTACTTATTAACTTTTTCTTCTATTTCTTTTGACATCCTCATTGGTGCTTGCTTTACAAGTATGTACCTTTCTTTAATAAGCATTCTATGCTTTACTAAGCTAGAGTCTAATCCTGGCATTTCTATGTAATGCCATGCAAAACAATCTTTGAACTCGTGCAAAAGATTAACTATCTTTGCCCCATCTTCTATTTCCAGTAGGGCACTGAGTTGTATTGGCCTTGGATCCTCCTCAGTTCCCAAATTAATGGCTTCTAAGGGGTGTTGAACTTTGGGTGCTAGTTTATCAAGCTTTGTAGACAAAAATTCTACTAACTTTGGAGCCTCAAGCTCATTCTCCGGCCAATCCAAGTCATATATAAATTCTACTATGGATGATTGCCTTCATTTCTTCTTCCAAAATTTCTTTTCCTTGATCATCTTTGGTGCTTGAAATTCCCACTCCCCCCATTTCCTTGGCTGAGCTTTTCTTGATCTTCCTTTGTTCTCTTCCATAGTCTAGCAGTCTCTTGATTAAGGACCAAATTGCTATCGCCTGGTCCTTTCTCTTTTGGTTTGTCATTATTGGGGTTGGCGAGCAAGGACAACATGAGGCTTGTCCCATTCCTCTTGAGTAAAAGAAATTCCTTGTTCTAATAGCTTTTGGGTCGTCACCTTGATAGGGCAGCGATTTTGATCAGCACCTAGACATTGTAGGATCCCAACATTGCGATTGTAGAAATTAGTCTTAACAACATTAGTTATGGGTAGAAATGGCCGTGAATCGACCTCCACTATCTCCCAAAATCCTTGTTTTGTAATAATGGGTTCATGATAGACAACAACTTGTTGGTGCAAGGTAGATGGTATAGACAAACTCTGGTGTATCCAATCCCTTCTCAACAACGCCTTATAAGTAAAGCTGTTATCTACTACAATGAATGCCAACATAATCTTCTTGATCCCAGGTCTACTTTTAAAGGCACTATCTCATGTGTTTTGGTGATGGCTCTAAAAAAAACTAGACACTACGAGATCACTGGGAATAAAGTTTTTTTTTTATCTATTTAAGTGGTAGTACATTAACTGCTACCCCCCCCCCAATCTATCAACGCCCTTTTAAAATGGACCCCTTACAAATGAGCTGTCACATATATGGGCTTTAGATGGTTTGCTAAGGCTAGACTTGATTTTTTTTTTTAATACCATTTCTCATAATAAACTCTCTCGGGCTCTTTTTATGTGGGGTTGGGCAAGTCTACAAAGCTTAACTTCTCCTTACTAACTCTTCAATGTTTACAAGAGCCATCATTAGCTCTTGTGCCAAATAATCATCCTCCATAACAGCTGGTTGATTTGGTTCTACACAAAACATGGAGGACAACATATAGGTCATGTTAACATGAAAATTGCTAGGTCTAGGTGTTCCTTCCTTCTTCTCCCTAATCTGGCACAAAAACTGGTCCATCCAAGCTTAAGCATCTTTGCTTAACATCAACTCGGGCACTTCCTCTTCTTCTATTGTGTTGAAATCATGTAGTTGTTCTAGAGTCCGAAATGGAGTATCCTTATATGGTGGTGGAGGCACCCTTCTCTCAGGAGAAATGGTTCCAAAACAAATAGGCTCTAGATTCCAACCTGGTGTAGGTACCATCACCATGCTCTCTTGCATTCTTCCTAATACCCTGTATTTCCCTGGATTAGGGGTTTAAGGAACATGATCCCCTTTGCCTTCAACGTTGCTATTAGCATTCTCTACTTCTTTCCTGTTTCTCCAACTAGGTCGTCTCTATCCTTCTTGGGTAAACTCCTCTAACTTAATATTCTCAGAAGCCTCTGAAATAGTAGGAATTTTTAGTAAGTTCATATGAGCCTTGTGTTGCCTCTGAACTCTTCTTATCATAGATGCCCCCATTTCTTTGATAGGTCTTCCGTCTTTGCCCACCGTGTACCATTTTCGGCCAATCAGGTTAAATTCACCTTTGTAACTAGTGGTATTGGGCTCATGGTTCTTTTTAGCCTTCCTTATCTCATGCTGTCGTGGTTGGTTGACAGGGAATCTTAACATCCACCCAGCGTGGTAACCTCACATCTTTATCTTCCACTTCTTTAGAGGCTTCAAAGTTTCTAAACACTTCAGATAGACTCTTAGGCTCTGAATCTCCTCCCAATCTTTAGAACACTTTCTTAGTAGTCTCCTTAGTAGCCTGCAGAATTCTCTTGCGGGCATCATGTTCTTCCACTTCTTTCATTTTGACCAACTCCTCGATCAATGATGACACCTGATGCCGGTACCTTGAGCTTACTACTACACAAAACCACTCATTTGACCACAATTGCTTGGGGCATGTCAGGCAACCTTCTGGTGCCTTTTGTTGGCCTATGTGATTGCCTTCTTTCTCCTTTTTCATCTAAGGTAACTTTTCCCTTCCCCCTCTCATCATTTTTCCCCACCTCTAGGCCTTTAAACTCCAGTTGATGTATTGGTGCTTTATTTTTATTAAAAAAAAAAGGTACTTTAGATGAAAGCTTCACTTGTTGTTCTTCTATCAATAGCTTTTCATACTTAATGGCCGCAATCACTAGCTTCTGAAGCTAGTTAAACCATACATCATATAACTTCTTCCTCGGAGGTAGTCACAGAGCCTTCTGGGCAATGGCTATGAGTTAAGCATGGTTGATTGGGAACTAGCATCTTATCTTGGTCTTTCTAAACCTTATCATGAAATCCTCTGACTCATATTCATATTGCTTCACTTCCACCAAATCATTAATAGTCATCTCAAGTTCCACCTTATAGAACTGTTCATGAAAGGCATCTTCATTTGCCCCCAGTTAGCAATGGAATTAAGGGGTAGTAAAGCGTACCATTGAGAAGCCAGGCCCACCATTGATTTCCCAAACAATTTTAGTTTGTAGTTGGGGTTGTCCTCGAACGCTACACAATGATTCAAAAATTTTAAAATGTGATCTTTGGAAGATACATTAAAGTCTTCCCCATAGAAAGTTGGGAATGCGAGCATTTTGAAATTGAGAAGGAAATGATTATGCTCATCAACATATTTAAGATAAGGCTTTTGATATGTTATTCTAAACATCGGGCGGTCTTGAGGTTGACCATTTTGTACCACCATCATTCTCAATTCTACAAACTCACTCCTGAGTTGTTGATTAGCCATATTATTGTATGGAGGATAAAAAGTCCCCCACTTTGAGCCATGATCGATGCCTGAGAAAGCTTCCCTCTGTATGTCTGGCTGCCTCCATCTAGCTTCTCCTCCTCCCTTATTAACCAATGGTGGTGGCTTGTAAGGAAGAGGCTTGCCTTCGATTGTGGATAAGCTTTTTCCACTTGTTTCTCCTACCGAGTTAGATGCACCGATCTTTATTCATTCTTGCCCGATTTGCCTTTTAACATCTGGTAATGGTGGTAGAAGATCGAGCAAGCCTATCTCTTGAAACTCATCTTTAGGGTCTTCTTGCCGACTGGTTTCAGCCCCTTCCTTCATTTTCCCTTTATTCTTCTTTTCTTCAAGTAAGTGAAACAGAGGAATTGTTGGTTCTTTTTCTGGGCTCACCTCCATGACTTTTTTATTGACATAACCATCTTTCGGTGTGGAGTACTCTAACTCCAATAACCATCTTAAGGAGCACAGCCTGTTAACCTTTCATTTGGTTTCCATATAGATCTTCTCCATGTTCCTCAATACTTGCATCATGTTGGCTTGCAAATCTTCATTAGTGATCTTCCCAGCCGACTTCTCAGAAGAGGTCGAACTCTCTAAGATCCTGAGGTTGTGTGGTGAAGGAAAGTCTTCTGGGCGATCTGTCATGTCTACTTCTGTTGGACAAAAAGGTTGCCTAAATTCCACCTTCCACCTGAATGTTTAATCCTTCCATCATCTTGGCATACAATATTACAAGATAGGTCCCACTGATTGTGCTAAAATTATTTGGGCTAGATCTGTCCCTCACACAACTCCCCTAGGTATTGGCTGTCAGGCAAGGTTTGTTGCTTGGTGTATTGCAATATGAGTTTGTTATTAGTTTGAATGGTGCATTTGTGGGGCCTTTGTTAGGCATTGAGGCTCTCAATCAAAACTAAATATGGGTCTAAGCGTGCCACCATTATCTTTGTATAACATGTTGTTCTTTTTTGGTTATTAAATGGATTGATTACTTCGCCACAAGTTTTTTAGACTTCTTTGTTGGATTGTTTACAGATGGGTTAAGTCTATATAAAGTTCTTTTTCTTGCTTTGTAAACAAGGACTTTTACTCCTAATATCATATGTCCAATTAAAGGGAGTTCAGGGCCTTTCAAATTATTTCTCTGATTATAGTTTTAGGCAAACAACAAAGAAGCAAGGTTAACTAGTTTAGCAAGATTAATCATAGATGAAACTTTGAATGAAAAGCAATCGAAAATGATATAGGATCCAATGAAAGATGCATAAACAACAGATCTACTTTATGTAAGTACAAACAAAATAGAATCAGACAAGATTATGACCTTGTCAGGCAAGGTTCGTCTTTTTGCAACCATTTTTCTTTGTGTTTTACAGAAGTGATAATCTTTGGAGAATGAAATATAAATCGAGTTTACTAAAAAGATTCGATACTACAACACAGAGGAAAGGTAGCAAAGCTTCTAAAACTTGACAAAAGATGGCTTTCTATGGTGGACCTACGACTAAAAGGGTAAAGTTTGAACAAACTAAAGCTTTCTGGTTTATTGCTTAGTGCAAAGTTGAATGTCTTTTGATTGATTGGTTGAGTGTCCTTCTTTCTTGTGTCCTTCATTGTTTTTATAAACTCTATAGCCCGACTATCCAAACGTCTCGTTTTGGTAATGGCCTCAAGAGTATGGTGAGTAACCATCTACTTTTGTCATTTACCTATTCAAGCCTCGGAAAAGTACTTTTTGCTAGGGCTGAGCTGCCCTCTGTCACGTCTCACTTCTCACTTCTCACATACGCTTATTGCTTATATCTTGGCAAAAATGATTTTCAATTCTTCCTGGGTTGCCAATTGTCCGAACTCAATCTTCCTTATACTTTTTACGTTATTGGGCCTTCAATCGCACTAAGCCATGATTAAATATCCACTCAAATACTGATCAGCTTAGCTCGATATCCTGAGAGGATGAACAACCTGGATGATCTTAAAAAACACCGTATTGGCATATAAAAATGTTAAAGTTTTGATCACAAATGATCCTTGAAATTGGCATACACCATCAATATGGTCCCTAAAATTGAAAATAGATCAATGTAGTCCCTAAAAATAGGTGCCGCAAATCAATGTAGTCTTCTGTCACATATCTGTCAAAAATTTTGTTATTTGCTGATGTGGCACATAAATAGGTTCCACAAGTCATTTCTTTTTTTATCACAAAAGGTCCTTGAAATTAACCCACACCATCAAGATAGTACCTGAATTGAAAAACGATCGATGTAGTTCTAGAAATAAGGGTCTCAAATCAATGTCGTCTTTCAATCCCAATTCTATCAAAATTATGCTATGTGCTGATGTGGCACATAAATGGATCCCACAAGTCTAATTAAATTAAAAATAAATTAGAAATAAGTTTCATAATTTAATACTTAATTTAAAAAGTTTTCAAACTAAAAACCCAATCCCACAATCACCTCTGATCCCATCTCACACTCCTTAACTTTCATCTACAATAGCTTTTGTCCTCTTTTATCAGATTGGACCAGCACCGAGACCACCTTTAGTGACGGTGTGGATTGATGACGACTTATGTGACATCACCATCCACATTTGGGCGATTGACAACCTCACAACCTTAATCTTGGAGAGTTTCTTAGGCATTCCCAAGTGATGTTGGGGACTCGGAGAACGACGAGTTTTGCCTTGAGATAATCTCACTATGCAAAAGGTATTTTGAAACAACTTTTTTAATTAATTATTAAACCCACATCATCACCTAACAAAATTTTGACAAAATTGTGACATGACCACATTGATTTGCAACACTTATTTTTGGGAACTACATTGATCGTTTCAATTTCATGGACCATCTTGATGTTGTAGGTTAATTTCAAGGACCATTTGTAATAAAAATCCTTAATTCTTGTGAGACTCATTTACGTGCCACATCAACATATAACAAAATTTTTGAAAGAATTGTGACCAAATGCCTACATTGATTTCTAACACCTATTTCTTTTTTCAAGAACTAGATTTATCGATTTTCAATTTCAGAAATCATTTTGAAGGTTGTGTCATTTTCAAAGACCATTTGTGATAAAACTCCAAATGTTAATGTAGATCCAACAAGTCGACTAAGAGGAATGTTGTCTCATCCCAAGTATTGGCCAGAAGATTCGAAGACGATACTAAAGATTCCAAAAATTCCTAAATCATGATGATTGTCAAAGACATGTGTCACAATCCTGTGGTGTAGCTGGTCCTCTGCCCAGCTAACAGAGCCGTCCGAGAAATAAAGAGATTTTCTCCCCCTTAATCACAAGAACTAACTCTTGGTTTTTCATAAAACCAGGGGATATGCTCTTCTATAAATACCAGATCTCTCAACAAAGAGAGGTAAGTCATATTGTTGCCCTAAACCCCATCTCCATCCTTCAACCTGTAGTGACTTCATCATCGGAGCATCGTTGATAGCCACTATGCCGATGTGCCTCGGATAACCATTTCCGTTCATATTTTGCAGGTTACTCCACTTAGGCAAGTTTGACTACCTCAAATTTGGACTAGAAACCTTGAAATCAATAAAGCAAGTTGAAGTTTCACTATAAAACTAATTGATAATATCGGGAGTAATCCAACTACTTATAAGCACATGCAAGGTTCTTTATTTCCCTGATGTAGGATTATTACTTTCATTACACCTCCTCACGTCTAGCGAATTTTCAAGTCTAACACATGAATAACAGAAATCGGATGAAGTGGAGCATACGTGGCTATTGGACTTCACACGTGAAATTACCTGACTCTAATACCATATAGAAGTTCATGTTTTTGTAAAGATTAAAATAAATAAATAAAAATTAAAAATAAAAACTTAGAGAGAGGGAGAGAGAGAGAGAGAGAGAGAGAGAGAGAGAGAGAGAGAGAGAGAGAGAGAGAGAGAGATTGCAGAGAGAGATTGAGAATGAGAAGAACGAATTCTCATCGTACACTTTACAATTGATATACACATAAAAATATCCACCCATTGTTGAATCATTATTATTACATAACAAACTATAACTACCAATACTTAACGGCTAAGATAAGTATTAATCTGGTGCCTTGAGTGCATTGTGATAGGGTAGTACTTCACTATCCTTAACAATCGAGACCATTGAGGTTCCTTTGTTGGCTCTCAGTTTTTTGCTACAAGTATTATAATTAGTTAGATAAATAAAATTCATAACTTTATAATAGAAAACAGACAATCTCCTATCACTATTTAAGTAGTAATGTTTCATCATTTGGAGTGTATCTTTTTATATTATGGTCTGTTTAATCGTTATATCAAGAATTTATGTAGAGGAAGTGTGGTACGTAGGAGAGAGAGGAAGAGGGATTCACATGAAATAATGTACCAAAAAAAAAAAAAAAAAAAAAAAAAAAAACCAAAAAAGAAAATCAAATTTGATTTTCATGTGTATCACTGTTGACATTCATTTGGCCACGATCATGTCTGGTTATACTTGATGACATTGCACCATGACAATATCTTTCATGTTCTCTAAAACTCACTATATATCATCACGCCCACTTTATTTCTTCTCTTTATATTTTCGGGAAGAATTTTCTGTTTTTTTCTCTAAATATCTCCTGGGTTGAATTCCCACTGCAACTTCAAGTAGGCCACTGCATTCAACATGGCTACCACTTCCATTGAACTTGTACAGTATGCATGGAGGAAACTGTTGATACGCGTCTGAAGAATATATGACAATATTCAATGGGAATTATTATTGACACTCCAAAAATCTCATTCTACACTGCAAACTTTCTATATTTGGAAAGAAAAATACACTTGTGAGGAGTGTAGAATGAGATTTTTGGAGTGTCAATAACACTTCCTTATTCAATAGAATATAGTTTAGTCTTCATGCACCTCTGAAAAAAAAAAAACTTAAAAAGTAGTAGAAGAAAGAAGAAGAAGCAAAGGTGTGTGATGCTTAGATAACATTTCAAATTTAGGTCCAAATGTTTTCCTTAATTAACTTGTTGGGTGATGGTAATGGTGGAATAGTAGTGCCGCGATATTCAATAAAAGGGAAAAGGGTGACTCATTGATATCTAAGCTTTGCATTTCCCTCTGTATCTTTCTCTCCAAAAGGAAATTCTTTACTCGAACTATTTGAGACCATAGACATAATAAGACTCGATTTCAGAATCTCAGATCGTTACCCTAGACCCTCGAACTGGGGTTCGAAGACCTTGACGTGGACTCCATATCTGGACCCGAACTTTTCCTCCACCTTATACTAAAGCCGAGACGACTTTGGAGAGGGTAGTTTAGTTTAATTAGTAAAACTCTAGCTTCGACTTTTATTGTATGAGGGAGAGCATGTTAGCTTCGCATACGTTGTTATTCTCTAACAGTATGTAAGTTGTTTGAGTCTAGTAGTTGTTTAACTTGGTGTGCGAGCATTAGATGTTGAATGTTTTTTAAGTTCAACGCCTTCCAGGGTAGGCAGTACATTGTTTGGCCATAAAATACCATAATATGCCAATATGCCAATATGCCCTATTGTTTATTTGAGTTTCTTTAGAAAATGTTTCGTTTTGAGAAGGACTGGATAGGATTTATGAAACTCCTGCCCAGCAGCAGTTAACATCACCCAGTTAAGATGGATGTCAAAGTCCAAAATGATCACCGACTAAACCCTAGCGCAAGAACATATTCTGAAATATTTCTGCCTGAGAATTTTTACATAAAAAAAAAAAAATCAAGCATTATTGTGCGAACCCTTTGCTCATTTTTATCTTATCGTATCTTGAAGGTGGCATTGAATATATCGTTATTAAGTTTATCTTTGTGCATCTTTCATGTCCACACCCTAGCTAATTGATTTCCACCTTTCTATCTTAACTTTTGTAATTTATTTATTTCTAATCCATATCGTATATTCTTGTATTTTTCGACTTTATTTGGATTTTACTCACATTTTCTACTGAATTAATGATTATTCTCAAGGTTGCACTTGTACGTGAAAATACTTTGCATTAACAATTTGTGTAAGCATTTGCTATATAGTGATGGTTTTTTAGTCAAAATGGTCCCTGAGATTTGTATTACTCCTCACTTTGGTCCCTGAGATTTGAATTCAATAAAAGTGGTTCCTGAGATTGTCTACCATCAATCATTTTAGGCCTTCGGTGAAAAATTATGTTAAATAAGAGTCAAATGATAAAAATACCCTCAATCTAGTAAACTGTGACCACCCGTCCCGAATTATAATATATTTTATCTCTGGAAGTGTGGAAATGACAATTTTGCCCTGGAGCGATGTGTTATGAATGTATAAACGGACTAAGAAAATAGAAAAATGACCAAGATAATGGGCCAATTACCTTATTTCCTATCTCTTTGGATCCAATTAAAATTGTAGGGCTGTTTAGGACCAAATTGGTGGCCCTAAGTTGTAGCCCAATAGAAATTATGGCAATTTAAAATTGCCCAATCCGGACAAGGTCACACACACATACCTTATTTCCTTCACACGCTTTCTCATTGTTGAACTCTTTTTTTCCATACAACTTGACCTCACAGCTCCCAAAATCCTTTCAAAACTTTACACATCGAGTGTAAGGTTAGCATCATCGTGCTTCTTTCGACCTCACGAGTCGAGTCGTACCCTTGGTTTAAGGAAAAGGACTGGTAGAACTAGAGATACCCAAGCTCCAGCAAGGGGTGCAATTTTTTCTGACGTGATCGCGAAGGTTTTAGTTAGTTTTGAGGCTTAGTAAGGTAATTACTCAACTTCCCTGGCATGTTAGACTAGTTTTGGTTAAGTTTGGATGTCGAAATAAGCTCAGTAGTGGGTATGCAGGAATAGCCAGTTTTTCAAGGATTTTTCCGGCCATTTTCTGTTGGATTTTGGAGTTTTAATAGGTGTGGATGTGTTCTCCTTGTTAAGAGGTTTAAATCCATATAAATTTCATCAAATTTGGTTGAGAAATGATGAAGATGTTAAGCTTTTAAGCTTTTCTAGTTTCCGGTGACACAGTCGGCGACGGGCAACGGAATTCGATAAACCACCCGAGAAGAAGGCGAATATTCCGTCAAGTTTGATGGAATATACCTCACGGCGTCAGGTATATTTAGCAGTATATTTCATTATTTAATGAAATATTCTTTAACGGCGTTAAAGATTCCGTCCAACTTGGTAGGCACGTGGCCGCGCGTTTGGCCGTGCCTTGGCTGGCATGTAAGGTCGCGTGGAATGTCAGAAAATTATTCTTAAAATATGGGGATGCTCATGGTGTTGAGTAGGCCATGATGGTTTATTCAAACACCTCAGTTGAACAACGTATGAGAAGTTATTTCATAGTGATGGTTATGTGCTTTAAAATAACGTTAAATTAGTTGTTTCACATATAGGTGAGATGTTTCCAGAGGACGAGTGCAGTCAGGCAAGACTTGGGGGTTACGACTCGACTACATACCAGTGAGTGGGCTTTTGGTTTGATATATATATATATATATATATATATATATATATATATGCCTTATGTTTCCCAGAAACCATTTAAATGGTTTTTACATTTTAAATACCATGTCATATGCATTATATATTAGTATATGTTATAATATAGCTGTGCGTATTACTGCTCGACGCCGTGGACACTCAGGTAAGCTTTAGGTGAGTATATAGTGATAGTTGTGATGGTAGTGTGTATGATTATGATGAATTTCTTTTAGTGAATTATATCCTGCACCCCGGTGTTAGTGCTCCTCCCGAGGTAGGGCCTAGCCTTCACATGATCGTTCACTTCCCGCACCACACGCTCACCTTGGATCTAAGGCAGGTGCCAGCCTGTCGTACATACCACATTAGGTGGTTCCGACTCGTAGGTGACTTGCGATACTTCGCACAGCCTTCACGTGATTGTAGCACTTGAGCATACTTATTTACACATAGCATGTCGTACAGACCACATAGGTGGTTCCGACTCGTGTGTGGAATTTGATTTGATTGTTGAGTTATTGATTCAGCCGTATAATGCACGTTAGGTGATTCCGACTGATATGTCACTTTATATTAGTGCAATTCACCTGGCTTACTTATTCATGGTTGAGATAATTATCATGGCATACACATGGTTCGGTTATTCTTGAGTATAGTTTTCATATATGTTTACACTATTATTTCTGGGAAACTTATACGGGTTTTACAGCGAGGGGTTATTACATTTGAAAAGATAAATGGTTTTGAAAGTTTTGTTTTTGCCCACTCACGCTTTCTGTTTTGCACCCCTCTAAGTTCTAGATAGAAGTTCGTGTCGATGGCTCATGAGGACGTCACGGCGGTTCTGACAGACATCCACCAGTGTAGGGTTTCTTTTATGATCTGTATAATTATTACTTAGTCTTCTGGACTGCACTTCGATACCTATGCTTTGGTTGTTTATGTCTTTACTTTAATCACTTTCACTAGTACTTATAGGCAAGTCTAAAGTAAGATAGCTAGTGGTTTTTATTTATTCGCATTTTCATATCATTACCGCTTCCGCACAACGCGCATGGTTACATCACCCTCACGTAACGGCTAGTATGCCTCGATTGAGGTCGGGGTGTGTCAAGTTGGTATCAGAGCCTCGGTTTGGCAGTCTTGTATATTTTGTGAGTATTCTAATTATTTGATGTCTTATGTCAGAACTATGCCGCCTTGTAGAGAGCCCCGCACTTCGTCTAAGTCTAATTTCCTCGATATTACTCAACTTGGGGAAGCTATTAGTAATGCCATTCAATCCTCGTTTCGTCATCCCCAGAGGACTCCCTTGAAGACGGTATATAATTTGAAGTTGAGTAACTTCGTTGATACTGAGGGGCCCGAGGGAGCTGAGCATTGGCTCAAACATGTCGAGAAAACTTATCAAGTGATGCAGAGGCAGGGAAATTTCCCTGATGATAGGTGGGTTGAGACGACTACCTGGTTTTTAGGTGTGGAGCTTGCATCCTGGTGGAGGCAAGAATCTTTTCAGTTGACACTAGAGGAAGCTGCAGACTAGAAGATTTTTAGGCAGTTATTTCGGAAGAGATTTGTACCCTAAGCGTATATAGATAGTAAGAAGCAAGAATTTACGCGTTTAAAGCAAGGGAAGATGTCAGCTAATGAGTATTATCGGAAGTTTACTGATTTGTCTCGATGTTGTCCAGAGGTTGCTGAGAATCCTGTAGAAATGCTTCAACGATTTAAGTTGGGTACTAAAAGAAATGGTGTTCTATGGCGACCACGACTCCCTGCACCACATACTAAGAGTTTTATGAGATTTTACTGAGAATAGAAGATCCTGAAAATATGCTAGTGACAGTAATGTAGAGGAAGAAAAAGATAATAGCCAAAAGAAAAATGATAGTAAAGATAAAGGTCAGTCATCTCTGGGACCTCACAAGACACAGAGTTTTAAGAGAGGTGGTACTAGTTCTAGTTCTTCTAGTGCGGGTTTGAGTGCCACTGCGCCGCGGAGGGGCTACCATTCAAGTGGTTCCCACTTTCATGGACATAAAGGTTCTAGTAGTTCTAGTGGTCCATTTTGCCGTAGATGTAACGGTCAACATTTTGGGGAGTGCAGGCAAGGTAACAGAAGATGTTTTACTTATGGCCATGGGACACCGGGCAATTCAATGCCCACAGAACTAGTAGAAATCCCAACCATCTGCCTTGCCACCACCAATTCCTATCCAGCAGATTCCAGGGTCTAATGGTTATAACCAAACAGGTTATGGTGGAGCATATCATTATCAGGGGAATATAACCCTATATTCTAGAAGACCGTATTAGTACCCATATGATTTGTATCAACAGAGCGGTTACGCTCAATATTTGGGAGGTTACGCACCATATCCGCCATATCCAGCTGGTGGATCACAGTGGTATTCCGGGGAACCATCCCAGAATGTTGAAGTTGCTTCCAGCAGTGCCGGATCATCGAGACAGCTTAACTAGCCTGTTCAGGGATGAGGTACGTAGGGACGTGGAAACCAAGGTAACAGAGGTTGTGGAGGACGACAGCAGGCACATGGCCGTGTTCATCATATTACTTTACAGGATGCTCAGAACAATCCTGATCTGATTATGGGTACGTTAAATATTCTAGGCTATTTTGCTAGAGTATTAGTTGATTCTGGGGTTACACATTCTGTTATTTCTCATACGTTTGCTCAGATGACACAACCACACCCCACATTTTTCGGTTACGAGTTAGAGTTTTCGATACCTAGAGGTGAGACATGTTATGTTAGCTGGGTATATCATGCATGCCCTATTTTAGTAGAAGATGTCATGTTGCCAGCTAATCTTGTTCCATTGGATATTGTTGATTTTGATGTGATTCTATGCATGGATTGGTTACACTACAATCGTGCTCAGTTGAATTGTTATGAGAAAACGGTTAATTTTTATCAACCAAGCTTGCATGTGGTTACATTTGTGGGCGAGCGAGGTGGACTGAGACACAACAATATCTCTGTCGTGAGAGCTAGAAAGTGTTGAGGAAAGGTTGTCAGGGGTATTTGGCTCATGTGGTATTGAATGATGATACTTCTGTTCGAGTAGAGGATGTTCAAGTAGTTAGACATTTCCCTGATGTGTTTCCCAAGGATTTGCCTGGATTACCACCAGATAAAGAAGTCGAGTTCACCATTGATTTACTTCCAGGTACTGATCCTATTTCCTTAACTCGTTATCGAATGGCTCTTGCTGAGTTGAGGGAATTAAAAGCCCAGCTGCAAGAATTGCTTGATAAAGGTTTTATTCAGCCTAGTACTTCACCTTGGGGAGCTCCAGTTTTATTTGTCCAGAAGAAAGACGGGACTTTGATGCTATTTATTGATTATCGACAGCTAAATCAGGTAACGATTAAAAGCCGTTATCTGTTACCACGTATAGATGATTTATTTAATCAGCTTTGAGGTGCTTGCGTGTTTTCCAAGATTGATTTGAGGTCTGGGTACTGTCAATTAAAATCAGAAGTGAAGATGTTCCTAAGATGGCTTTTAGGACTTGGTACGGTCATTACGAGTTCCTCGTAATGCCACTGGGATTAACTAATGCACCTGCAGCTTTTATGGATTTGATGAATCGGGTATTCAAGCCATACCTCAATAGGTTTGTTATCGTTTTCATTGATGAAATTTTGGTGTATTCCAAGTCTAAGGTAGAACACGTTCGACATCTCACTTTAGTTTTGAAGAAATTGAGAGAACACTAATTGTTTGCTAAATTTAGCAAATGCCAATTTTGGTTAGATCAAGTGGAATTTTTGGGGCATGTAATGTCGGCCCAGGGTATTCACGTGAACCCTCAGAAAGTAGCTGCCGTTGAAAATTGGGAGCAACCACGAACCGTCATTGGAGCACGAAGTTTTATGGGCTTGGCAGGTTATTATAGACGGTTTGTTAAAGATTTCTCATTTATAGCTTTACAACTGAAAAAGTTGACGAGGAAAGATGTTAAATTTGAGTGGGACGATAATTGTGAATGAAGTTTCCTGCAGCTTAAGTATTGTCTCACTCATGCACCTGTTTTGGCACTCTCAGATGATGGTGGTAACTTTGAGATTTGTAATGATGCTTCCTTGAATGGTTTAGGTTGTGTGCTAATGCAGCATGGAAGCATGATTGCTTATGCTTCACGACTGTTGAAGCCTCATGAGATGAATTATCTGATGCATGATCTCGAGTTAGCAGCTATTATCTTTGCCTTGAAGATTTGGAGGCATTATTTATATGGAGAAAAGTGTAAGATCTTTACAGATCATAAGAGTCTTTAGTATCTTTTCACCCAGAAAGATCTTAATCTCCAACAACGGAGGTGGATAGAGTTGCTCAGCGATTATGATTGCACAATTGAGTATCACCCTGGTCGTGCAAATGTAGTGGCAAACGCACCTAGCAGAAAATCCCGAGGTCGAGTTAATGCTTTATATGCTTGTCGTGTTTTTCTTCTCACAGACTTGAGATCCATTGGAGTGAAATTGGGGGCGGAAGATCGGGATGAAGCTTTACTTGCTAACTTTCAGGTCAGGCCGATTTTGATTAATCGTATACTCAGGGCTCAGGTGAATGACGAAGAAATTCAAAAGTTAATTCAAGCAATGTCACAAGGGAAAAAGAAAGGCCTCAGAGTGCAGGAATCTGATGGCATGCTTATGCAGGAGAAACGGATGTACGTGCTGAATATTGCTAAGCTAAAGAAAGATATTCTTGATGAGGCACATGTTTTAGCTTATGCAATGCATCCTAGAAATACTAAAATGTATCATACCATTCGACCTTTCTAGTGTTGGCCTAGCATGAAAATGGAGATTGCCGAGTATGTGAGTAGATGTGCAATTTGCCAGCAGGTTAAAGCTAAAAGGAAGAGACTTTTGGGTTGATACAGCCACTTCCCGTTCCCTAGTGGAAATGGGAAAATATTACTATAGATTTCGTGTACAAGCTTCCTCGTACACGGAATGGTTATGATGGCATTTGGGTGATAGTAGATTGGCTTACTAAGTCAGTAGCACACTTCATACCAGTTCAGGAGTACTATTCCTTAAGCCGATTAGCTGAGTTGTTTATCTCAAGAATTGTAAATACCACGGGATTCCAATTAGTATCATTTCTGATCAGGATCCTAGGTTTACTTCTAAGTTTTGGGTGGCATTTCAGGAGGCACTTGGTTCGAGATTACTTTATAGTACAGCACATCACCCTTAGACTGATGGACAATCTGAGAGGACTATCCAGACATTATAGGATATGTTGGGATCTTCAATACTACAGTTTGGTGACGCTTGGCATAAGCGTTTAGATTTAATGGAGTTTGCTTATAATAATAGTTACCATTCTAGCATCGGGATGTCACCTTTCAAGGTGTTATATGGTAAATCTTGTCGAACCCCTTTTTATTGGTCAAAAGTTAGTAAGAGGGTATTAGTGGGCCCATAGATTGTGGGCGAGATTACTTAGAATATTCAGGTAATTAAATCTAACCTGAAAGCGGCCCAAGATCCACAAAAGAGCCTTGCTGATAGACACGCCACATATAGGGTGTATAATGTGGGAGATTGGGTATTTTTGAAATTATCCCCATGGAAAGGCGTAGTGCGGTTTGGTAAGAAGGGTAAGCTAAGTCCTCGCTACATCGAACCTTACTAGATCATCGAGCAAGTCAGTGAAGTTGCCTACAGACTTGAGTTACCTCCAGAACTGGCGAAAGTGCACGATGTCTTTCATGTTTCCATGCTTCGCCATTATGTTTTTGATCTATCACATGTATTACCTACTCAAGCATTAGAAATTAATTTAGATTTGACATATGACGAGGAGCCAATAACGATTTTAGATTGGAAGAATAAGGTTCTAAGGAACAAAACTGTGTGCATGGTGAAAGTTTTGTGGAACAACCACTCGGTGGAAAAAGCCACCTGGGAGACAGAGCATCATATGTGAGATGTGTATCCACGCTTGTTTTATGGATATTAGTGGCTTGTTATATTATTGTATGAAATTTCAGGGACGAAATTTTCTTAAGGGGGGTAGGTTGTGATGACCCGTCCCAAATTATAATATATTTTATCTTTGGAAGTGTGGAAATGACAATTTTTCCCTGGAGCGATGTGTTATGAATGTATAAACGGACTAAGAAAATAGAAAAAGGGCCAAGATAATGGACCAATTAAATTATTTCCTATCTCTTAGGATCCAATTAAAATTGTAAGGTTGTTTAGGACCAAATTGGTGGCCCTAAGTTGTAGCCTAATAGAAATTATGGCAATTTAAAATTGCCCAATCCGGACACGGTCACACACGCATACACCACACGTGCCCATCTTCTTTCACACACTCTCCCGTTCTCGAACTCTCTCTTTCCATACAACCTGAGCTCATAGCTCCCAAAATCCTTTCAAAACTTCACAGATCGAGTGTAAGGTTAGCATCATCGTGCTTCTTTCGACTTCACGAGTCGAGCCATACCCTTGGTTTGAGGAAAGGACTGGTAGAACTCAAGATACCCGAGCTCCAGCAAGGGGTGCAATTTTCTCCGACGTGATGGCGAAGGTTTTAGTTAGTTTTGAGGCTTAGTAAGGTAATTACTCAACTTCCATGGCACGTTAGACAAGTTTTGGCTAAGTTTGGATGTCGAAATAAGCTCGGTAGTGGGTATGCAAGAATAACCGGTTTTTCAAGGATTTTTCTAACCATTTTCCGTTGGATTTTGGTGTTTTAACAAGCATGGATGTGTTCCCCTTGTTGAAAGCTTTAAATCCATATAAATTTCTTGAAATTTGGTTGAGAAATGATGAAGATGTTAAGGTTTTAAGCTTTTCCAATTTCCGTTAACACAGTCGGCGGCCAGCAATGGAATCCAGTGAACCACTGGAGAAGAAGACGAATATTACATCAAGTTTGACAGAATATACCTAACGGCATCAGGTATATTTAGCAGTATATTCCATTATTTAAAGGAATATTCTTTAACGGCGTTAAAGATTCTGTCCAACTTGCCAGGCACGTGGCAGCGCGTGTGGCCGTGCCTTGGTCGGCACGTGAGGGTGCGTGGAACGTCAGAAAATTATTCAAAAAATATGAGGATGCTTGTGGTGTTGAGTAGGCCACGATGGTTTATTCAAACACCCCAATTGAGCAATGTATGAGAAGTTATTTCATAGTGATGGTTATGTGCTTTAAAATAACGTTAAATTAGTTGTTTCACATATAGGTGAAACGTTTCCAGAGGACGAGCGTAGTCAGGCAAGACTTGGGGGTTACGACCCGGCTACATACCAGTGAGTAGGCTTTTGGTTATATATGCCTTATGTTTCCCAAAAACCATTTAAATGGTTTTTACATTTTAAATACCATGTCCTATGCATTACATATTAGTATATGTTATAATATAGCTGTGCATATTACTGCTTGACGCCATGGATACTCAACTAAGCTTCAGGTGAGTATATAGTGATAGTTATGATGGTAGTGTGTATGATTATGATGAGTTTCTTTCAGTGAATTATATCCTAAACCCCGGTGTTAGTGCTCCGCTCGAGGGTAAGGCCTAACCTTCATGTGATCGTTCACCTATCGCACCACACACTCACCTTGGATCCAAGGCAGGTGCCACCCTATCGTACAGACCCCATTAGGTGGTTCCGACTCGTAGGTGACTTGCAATACTTCACACAGCCTTCACGTGATCGTAAGACTTGAGCGTACTTATTTACACCTAGCCAGTCATACAGACCACATAGGTGGTTCTAAATCGTGTGCAGGATTTGATTTGATTGTTAAGTTATTGATTCAGCTGTAGAGGTCACGTTAGGTGACTCCAGCTGATATGTCACTTTATATTTGTGCAATTCACATGGCTTACTTATTCATGGTTGAGATAATTGTCATGGCATACACATGGTTCAGTTATTCTTGAGTATAGTTTTCATATATGTTTACTGATAGGAGCATATTTAGGCGACTTACTTAGCTTGTTTTCGTTCATTTATGTTGTTAATTCATAGTTGTTTTAGTAGTTTAAGCTATTTTCGTTTGTTTTTAGGTCCTAATGGCAAAGGGAGTAAGAAAGTGCATTTTGAGGCTATTTGGAGCATTTTTGGGCATGGATTGGATAGCTTAATCATGAAGCAAAGAGGATGGACGAAATTGAAGCCTTGTATGCTCTTTGGGACATAAAACAAAGGGCCTAGCCCAATCAAACAAATCCTTTGAGCCATGGAAAACCTCTAGCCCAATCAAACAATCCATCAAAGCTATGCAAAACCACCAACACATGCACCCATCACCAAACACTTACCTTTGCCGTGCACTTCCCTTTCATTTCAGCATTTCCCCTTTGCATTTCCACCTTCCCACTTCATCATTTCACCACATTCTCCCTCTTTAATCCACATGCATTCATCATCATTCACTCTATTTTCAATTCACATGCAAACACATGCATTTCAAGCACCAAAACCTTGTTGCTGTGCCTTTCCCTTCCACTTTCCAGCCATTCCATTTCATTATTGCAGCCACCATTCACTCTTTAACTCACATGCATTCATCACCAACCAACCTAGTTGTAACTCACATGCATTCCCTTCAAGTAAATCAGCCAACACATGCATTTCCAACACAAAACACCTTCAATGCCGTGGGTACCCATCCCATTTCCAGCTTTCACATGCACACACATGCAATTCCAGCACCAACAACTCCTTTGTGCCGTGTACCCCTTATACATTTCACCTAATCCACATGCATTTCCAACCTAGCAACACCCCTTTAATCATTCTCCTAGCTATCATTCACATGCTCTCCCATCCATTCTCTCCCTATAAAAACCACACACACTTCATTCAATTGTCATTCACAATTCCATCTCTCCATTCTCACACCACAACTAATACAAATACTTCCCCTTAGAATCCAAAACCGTGCACTTCCCTTCCATTTTCCAGCATCCCCCTTTCATTTCCACCACTCCCCATTCCTCTAAAACATTCCCCAATCCATTCAACACACCAACAACATCCCTTAGACCTTATGCTACAACGAAGAAGAGGAGAAGAGTGCCTAAACGTTCATACAATTCAAGTTTGAGTTGTTGGGATGTTTAGGTGTTTCTTTTCCTCGATTACAATGTTTAATTTCAATTCTCTTTGTCTTGTACGTATGAGGAACTAAACCCCCCCTTGGCTAAGGGGGGGATTCGAAATACATGTTTATGCTTGCATTATGATTTGATTACTTCCAATTGCGTTTCGTAAGTTGTGGATTCAATTTGTTTAACTATTTGATTGATAACCTATTTATGTATGTTTATTGAGAGTGCACGCTTAATTTTCATGCATGAATATGACGCTAGAATATAAGTGAGTTTCACCTAATAGTTATGAACTTATATTCACAAGTAGTGGAGGTTGCTTATAAACAATCGCGTTAAGTAAATTCTTGGCATAAGTTTCATGCAATTCATAGTAACGAATGCCTCGTCAACACTTATAGTTTTCATGGAACTTAATGATTCTCGCTTGTATCTCTATTATGCAATTCATGTAGGGAACTTGTGGGGAATGCTTTGGGTTGTCGTATGCAATCATCTAATTCATTAACTTAAGGAAAACTTGACGGTTAATTTAAGCGGACCTAATTAACCCGGGGTGTTGAGAATTCATGGTTTATTGAAAAGCAATTAGAAATCATTTTGTATGCAAGTATAACATGTGTGGAGATGAACCCCTTAGCTAGCTTCCCATCCATTCAATTCCATTAAATTTGTATTTACAATTTGTTTTCTTTGCAATCTATCCATTTTAGTTTAATCTCGTCCAAACCTCAATCCCCCCCCCCCATATTTTGTTTAAGTCTTAGTCTTAATCTATCTTATTTTGAGTTTTGCATTCTTTGAGTCTAGTATAGAGTTTTAAACTTGTTTTTACGTTTTTGAGTCAAATCCAAGTGATTAACAATCCCTCATAATCCCCGGTCCAAAACGATCCCTACTTACATACTTACTACAATTGACAAAAAGAGGGTTTAATTTGTGTGCGTATAATTATCGCATCAAATTTTGGCGCCGTTGCCGGGGATTAGCAACTTTGCTAATCTCTTGGATTGTTTTATTTTCGTTTGTGTGTATATATTTTTAGTTTTATTTTGTTGATTTTAGAAGCAAGACATGGCACTTGATAGTGTTTCTCTTTTGTCACAGCTTATGGAAGAGTACCAAATGCAAGGAGTTGGTACATTTGATCATAATCAATCAAGGAATGACGTGTTTTCCAATACTTACAATTCAGATTGGAGTGATCATTCAAACTCTATGTGGTGGGAACCTCAACATATTCAACAAGAAGGATATTGGCAGCCCTATGAGGAGTTCTATTCAACATCTATGCATCCACCACAACCTCATATACAATATGCCCAACCAAACTCAGGTTTGTCAATAGATTATAATCAAGCTCTTGATGAATTAATTTCTTTGGTGCAGGGCTTACAAAACCAAGTCGAGGAGGCTCAACAAGGAGAATATTGGCAGCCATATGAGGAGTTCTATACAACACCTATGCAGCCACCATAACCTGCCCAAACAAATTCAAGTAAGTCTTTGTATAATGATACGGTTAGTGAGTTACTCACCAATTTGTCTCAGGGGCAAGAAGATCAAAACAAAGCAATGCAAAATCAAGACAAAAGGTTGGACAACTTGGAAAAGCAAATTGGGGAGATAGCGGAGTTCGTAAGACAATTTCAAGACCAAGGCAAACTCCCTATTTCAACCATTGCAAATCCGAAGGAAGGATTTGAAACTGCCAATGCTATCACGTTAAGAAGTGGCAAGGAGGTTGGAACGGACCCTCAACCATCAAAATCAAATCACAAGGAAGATGAAAAATTGCAATTTGAGGAAGAGGAACACACCCAACACACGGCAAGGGTGGAAACACCTTTGCCGCAGGCACCTATTGCTCCTATGCCATCCAATTCAGGTAAGGTTGTTCCAAATTTAATTCTTTCTAACCCCATTCCAACCAATGTCCCTATTCCTTGCAGGTTCATGAATTCCAAGGAAGAAGAAAGTGAAAAAGACATCTTTGAAGCCCTTCCAAAGGTGCAAAGTATGGAATATCAAGAATTCATCAAAGAGGATATACTTGAGACAACAATTCGCAAAGAAGTTGAATTTCATAACACAGGACAAGTCATAACTCTCAAAACACCAAATCTAGCTGAATTTTCTAGTCCTACAACTTTCGAATGGGTGTTTATTCTTGAGTTTATGTCGGAGCACACAGGTAAGCCACCTCCTCGAATTTCAATTTTGTTTTATACTAATATGTTGTTAATGATCCAGGCACCCACTCTAGAATTTAAACCATTACCGGATCATCTCAAGTATCACCCCCCATTCAAAGATCAATTCCATGCTGTGGGTTCCAATTGAGCCTAAGAAGGTCTCGTCCGGCTGCAAGACGTAAAAGAAAGCGCTACTTGGGAGGCAACCCAATACAGTGAATAAAACAAAGCTTGTTCATTGATTTTCGAGAAATTACAAATGTATCTAACAAAGAAAGAGAAAGATGGAGCCTTCACAAAGGTTGTGTACGTGAAACCCCACTTCGTGGCAACACTCTAGAAGCGGGAGGCATTGGAGCAGGAGGCATCGGAGCGAGAGGCATAGGAGCGGGAGGCATTGGAGCAGGAGGCATCGGAGCGAGAGGCATAGGAGCGGGAGGCATCGGAGCGAGAGGCATAGGAGCGGGAGGCACCGAAGATAGATCATTCAAGGCCCCAATCCTTGGTGGAACGCTAGATGATGCAGGAAAGAGGTGCCTCTGGAAGAAAGCCATAAGCCTTTGACGGTCATTTTGAATTCGACCTTCAGATTCTTACAGCTCATCAAGCTTCCTCTTCATGCCTGTCGAATAATTATTGGCAAGCACGTGCAAACTCCTATTCTCGTACTTAAGCTGTTTGATCTCTTGCTTAAGACTTTCCACCTCCGCCATCAATGATTCAACCTGACGGGAGCGAGCAAGTAGGCGTTGGCCCATGTTGGACACAGAGCCAGCGCACTGAACACTGAGAGCTAAGGACTCTTGAACGGCCAACTCATCGGACCGTCCTCAAAGCAGCTGACTATCTTTATGAGTGAGGAGGTTCTGAGCTACTATCGTAGCTGTTGTTGCATCCGTCATCACAGAGTCTTCACCTGTAAGAGGGCCATGAGAAGATAAGAAAGACGGGCACCATACCTTACCCTGACGCGGCGCGACTGGATCACTGCTGAGACTCAAATCTAAGCAAATGTTCGATGGGTTAGATGAGCTAGCCATTGTTCAAGAAGTTAAAAGAGAAGGGTTGGATGGAGTAAAATCTCGACGGGCCGGAGACGATTTTTGGGCAATCTTCAAAGTGTGCATGCTAGAGGTGATCGATCACCTCTATTAAAGGAGAGGTGACACAATCACAGATTCAGAAATGAAAAGACACCACTCTTCAAAGCCGGATTTTCCGGCGTAAAGATCGTCAGCTCTTCAGACGCAATCCCGGCTTTTCAGATAAAGCATGCAACTTTGTCAAAAGATTTCTGACAAAGTTGAAGACGCGTGGAGGGCGAGAAAGCAGCTGCACACTTTTGCCGACAAGCGTGTGCAACTTTGTCAAAAGCTCCCGACTTTTCAGAAAACGTGTGCAACTTTGTCAAAAGCTCTCGGCTTTTCAGAAGACGCGTGGAGGACATTGCCGCATCCGCACTGCCACTTGCCATTACAATTCCTATATACATCAACATTCATGGCAAGGCATACACCCAAAAACGCATGACTTCCCTTCTTGGCCGAAAATGTAACTGCAACCAACCCTCTCAAACATGCTCAGTTTTCTTCTTCTCTTGAGAACACATTTTCAACCATTGATGTATCCCCCAAAGAAGATACCAGATGCCTGGAGTACAGATGAGGCAAGAGGAAACGGTGGATCGAAGCATGTGGAGACAAGCGCAACAAATATATGTGCTGATTCATTCACTGCTTCTGCAAAAGCAAAAGTATCTCATATCATCAAGGGCGAAAGCAAAGGTATCTCATATCATGATCTTTCCCTGTCCTTTCCTTTGTCCTTGTTATTACTCGTATGGCAAAGTAAAGTGAGCAATCAACCGGCACTTGGAGTCAGTCTTCTGATCTGGAACCAACTACCTGGAATCTATTCCCTGGTTGCTTACCTAGCATTGCTCTCGAGTAGTCATCTTCAAAGGTTGATACACTTCCAGAGAAGGGACCACATCGGCTTGGAGAACAGCTAAGACGAGTGACGAGGAAACATCAATCTTGTGGATAGTCAGCAAACGCAACAACTGCATATGCTGAGTTATCATCTAACCCTCTTCAATACGAATTGGAAAGATTGAACAAAGAAACAGGTCATCACCTCCACCTCGTGCTTGCCTGCCATGTGTCAGAATCCTCCAACTCAGTTCAAGAGTAGCCTGTAGAAAAGCTCATGATCAAGCCTCACTGCAATCACCAAGGAGAAGATGGAATTTACACTCCATAACCAGATTTGCATCCCTAAACTCTTCTCTTTGTTAGATACATTCTGCCATGTTGAGTATGTTTAGTTGCTGTTTGTATGTTTACTTTTGTTTGGTGTGAATTTAGGCTTAAAACATTGAGGACAATGTTTGATTGAAGTGTGGGGGGGTAACTAAGTATGTTGATGCAAATTCGTTGGATTTTATCACCCATAACTTCAAGTGTTGTTCCTTGTTGTTTTAAAATGTTTTTAAGCTGATTTGGAGTGTTTTAGTGTGTTTTGTTTTATAACTCCGAAAATCACATAAAAATTTGAAAAACATGTTTTGAAAAGCCTAAAAAGAGTGTTTTGAGTCGTTTTTGTGTGTTTGTGTAGTAGGCCACCTTCCAACACAATGATGAAGATTTGGTTTTTAATTGCATGACTGTTAAAAAGAGTTATAAACATGGAGAAAAGTTTGATATACTCTTGGTATATGCTTGGTTATGGTTATAATGTATGACTTCACATGCAATCCTAAAAGAAAAATTGGTTTTTGTAACATGCTTGAAGGAAGGAACTCAAACAAACGCTACAACCTTGTGAGACTTGAGCCTGAACGTTATTTGGAGAGTTAAAATCTGTGCATTATTGTTTTCTAAAGTCGTTGCATGATCTCATTATTCTTTGCTTGGTTACTACTTAGAAGGCGTTTCATCATATAAGTTCCAAATGCTAGAACTCATGCCCATTTCATTCAAAGCATGTTATTGATTTGCATAACACATATTCAAGAAGAAGTTGTGTAGTGACCACCACCAAAGCCAAATTGCCATGTATCCTACTTTATTATTTGTGTAAGTTAACCCCGTTGAGCCTTGTTAAGCCTTTATTCCTTGTTAACCCTCATTATCCTCACCTAGCCTAGTTTAGGACAGTCCACACCCTTGTTCTTAAAAGATAGTGAGCATGACTTAAATGAATTCCTTTTGAGTTACATTATGCAAGAAAATGAGTGTGGGGGAAGGAATGCTTGTTCTTAAGTATGTTTTGAGATTCAAAAGAAAAGAAAAACATAAAAGAAAAGAAAGAAAGAAAGAAAAAAGAGCTTGAAAAAAAATGAAAGAATGAGTGATTGAAGAAAGAGTCCAAAACACCAATTCTGGCCCTAAATTGTCTAAATTCTCCCTTTTTGTTCAAAAGTTGAGTTTTCATTCAAAAGTGAATTCTAAGTTGATTCAAGTGCTTTGCTCACTATTTCTTTAAGAACCTTTGTTTTCCATATCCCTTCTTTGTTATCCACATGCCCCAAGCCCCATTACAACCCGTGACTTCAATCTTGAGTGTTATGTGTTTCAATTTGTGGAGTTTGAACTTGGTATGAGCATATGGTGTCACTGGTTCTCGCATCTAAGTCGTAGCATTCCATTCATGAGATCATATCTAAACATGCTTATTAACTCCAGAAATTGCTTTCTTTGTGATATATATATGTGAGTGTTCGTTTTCATTAATCTTCTCACATATGACTAGATTAGGGTGTGTAGTTAGAAAATCTGAGTGAAAATCGAGTGCATATCTTGTAAGAAATTGAGCAAATTCTCTAAGGCATGTTACTACATTCAAAACATGGTTTTAAGTGCTTAATTGTGAAATAGTATGTGGTGACTATGATTAAGAATGTATTTAAGTGTGAAGATGACTAAAATCTGTGGGAATGATGATTTTTAACATGTCATGTGCATTGGAAATCCCTAAGACGATTGTTGGAAGGTTTAGGTTGTGTTTACTTGTTTAGTGACGTTTTGTTTGTTTGTTATCGTTTTGTTTTGCTCGAGGACTAGCAAAAGCTAAGTGTGGGGGAATTTGATAGGAGCATATTTAGGCGACTTACTTAGCTTGTTTTCGTGCATTTATGTTGTTAATTCATAGTTGTTTTAGTAGTTTAAGCTATTTTCGTTTGTTTTTAGGTCCTAATGGCAAAGGGAGCAAGAAAGTGCATTTTGAGGCTATTTGGAGCATTTTTGGGCATGGATTGGATAGCTTAATCATGAAGCAAAGAGGATGGACGAAATTGAAGCCTTGTATGCTCTTTGGGACATAAAACAAAGGGCCTAGCCCAATCAAACAAATCCTTTGAGCCATGGAAAACCTCTAGCCCAATCAAACAATCCATCAAAGCCATGCAAAACCACCAACACATGCACCCATCACCAAACACTTACCTTTATCGTGCACTTCCCTTTCATTTCAGCATTTCCCCTTTGCATTTCCACCTTCCCACTTCATCATTTCACCACATTCTCCCTCTTTAATCCACATGCATTCATCATCATTCACTCTAGTTTCAATTCACATGCAAACACATGCATTTCAAGCACCAAAACCTTGTTGCCGTGCCTTTCCCTTCCACTTTCCGGCCATTCCATTTCATTATTGCAGCCACCATTCACTCTTTAACTCACATGCATTCATCACCAACCAACCTAGTTGTAACTCACATGCATTCCCTTCAAGTAAATCAGCCAACACATGCATTTCCAACACAAAACACCTTCAATGTCGTGGGTACCCATCCCATTTCCAGCTTTCACATGCACACACATGCAATTCCAGCACCAACAACTCCTTTGTGCCGTGTACCCCTTATACATTCCACCTAATCCACATGCATTTCCAACCTAGCAACACCCCTTTAATCATTCTCCTAGCTATCATTCACATGCTCTCCCATCCATTCTCTCCCTATAAAAACCACACACACTTCATTCAATTGTCATTCACAATTCCATCTCTCCATTCTCACACCACAACTAATACAAATACTTCCTCTTATAATCCAAAACCGTGCACTTCCCTTCCATTTTCCAGCATCCCCCTTTCATTTCCACCACTCCCCATTCCTCTAAAACATTCCCCAATCCATTCAACACACCAACAACATCCCTTAGACCTTATGCTACAACGAAGAGGAGGAGAAGAGTGCCTAAACGTTCATACAATTCAAGTTTGAGTTGTTGGGATGTTTAGGTGTTTCTTTTCCTCGATTACAATGTTTAATTTCAATTCTCTTTGTCTTATACGTATGAGGAACTAAACCCCCCCTTGGCTAAGGGGGGGATTCAAAATACATGTTTATGCTTGCATTATGATTTGATTACTTCCAATTGCGTTTCATAAGTTGTGGATTCAATTTGTTTAACTATTTGATTGATAACCTATTTATGTATGTTTATTGAGAGTGCACGCTTAATTTTCATGCATGAATATGACGCTAGAATATAAGCGAGTTTCACCTAATAGTTATGAACTTATATTCACAAGTAGTGGAGGTTGCTTATAAACAATCGCGTTAAGTAAATTCTTGGCATAAGTTTCATGCAATTCATAGTAACGAATGCCTCGTCAATACTTATAGTTTTCATGGAACTTAATGATTCTCGCTTGTATCTCTATTATGCAATTCATGTAGGGAACTTGTGGGGAATGCTTTGGGTTGTCGTATGCAATCATCCAATTCATTAACTTAAGGAAAACTTGACGGTTAATTTAAGTGGACCTAATTAACCCGGGGTGTTGAGAATTCATGGTTTATTGAAAAGCAATTAGAAATCATTTTGTATGCAAGTATAACATGTGTGGAGATGAACCCCTTAGCTAGCTTCCCATCCATTCAATTCCATTAAATTCATATTTACAATTTGTTTTCTTTGCAATCTATCCATTTTAGTTTAATCTCGTCCAAACCTCAATCCCCCCCCCCATATTTTGTTTAAGTATTAGTCTTAATCTATCTTATTTTGAGTTTTGCATTCTTTGAGTCTAGTATAGAGTTTTAAACTTGTTTTTACGTTTTTGAGTCAAATCCAAGTGATTAACAATCCCTCCTAATCCCCGGTCCAGAACGATCCCTACTTACATACTTACTACAATTGACAAAAAGAGGGTTTAATTTGTGTGCGTATAATTATCGCATCATTTACACTATTATTTCTAGAAAACTTATACAGGTTTTACAACGAAGGGTTATTACATTTGAAAAGATAAATGGTTTTGAAAGTTTTATTTTTGCCCACTGTTTTGCGCCCCTCCAGGTTCTAGATAGAAGTTCGTGTCAGTGGCTCATGAGGACTTCATGGCGGTTCTGACAGACAACCACCAGTGTAGGGTTTCTTTTATGATCTGTATAATTATTACTTAGTCTTTTGGACTGCACTTCGATACCTTTGCTCTGGTTGTTTGTGTCTTTACTCTAATCACTTTCACTCGTACTTATAGGCTAGTCTAAGGTAAGATAACTAGTGGCTTTTATTTATTCGCATTTTCATATCATTACCGTTTCCGCACAGCGCACATGGCTACGTCATCCTCACATGACGGCCAGCATGCCTCAATTGAGGTCGGGGTGTGTCATAAACAATAAGCCAAAATAATTTAACAAAAATTGGGGGCATTTTTTCATTTTATCCTTATTTTTTGAATATTTTTTCTGGAATGACTAAAATGATTGATTGTAGGCAAACTGAAGGACCAATTATATTGATTTCAAATCTCAAGGATCAAAGTGATGAGTTATGCAAATCTCATTGATCATTTTGGCTAAAAGCCTATAGTGATATATGCTTCTGGTATCTACCGCACACTTATACAAATAAAAAATCTGAGTAATAATTTGAATTAACAATCTAACAATATAACATACAAAATTATTTAAAAAAATCGATTAACTATTATATCTTTCTCGTATTAAAGAAAGTGTATTTGTGCCTGATGCCGCAACTATTAAAAGGAAAATCATCTAAAAGAAAAGGAGGATAAAACTAAGGTTTTGCTTTTCTAGGGTTGTATTCATTGTTTGCATATTGATTTGGGCAGTATGCGGAGATTGATCCATTCAAAGATTCATAAACACTTGTTAATCTCTGAATGACGTGAGATGCATATGGTCAATTTAAATTCACGGTACCTTAATTGCACAAATTGTGACAAGAAGATAATTTGAGTATTATGAAGTGCTTAAACATTAATCAGTTAGTAAAAAGACAATGAAGTCGTTCTTTTGTAACAGACAACTAAATATAACCAACAATTTAATATCAATGTTCCCAGAAGAGGGGGCGGTAATGAAAAGTACAATTACACCCAAAGGACTAGATTATACATGTGGAAAAGTGAATCGTATAAATATATAGTTCTTAGGCGTTAATATGTTAGTAAAAAGACAAAGAGACCGCAATATAAACAACTTAACGTATAACCGCCCCTTTCAAATCAATGTTCATGAATTTTCCATGGTGTAAAAAAAAAAAATGGGGTAAATGATCAAACAAGTTAATTTGTTATATTAAAATTGCTGCATTTTGGCCACTCAATAATACGGTCTGGTGATATTTCTCTTAATTTGAAAGTAAGAGAACCTTAGGTTCAAATCTCGTGGATGGCGAATTTAATACCAAATTAGGTTGTCTATTGTGTAGACTTAGTCAAACTTACTACTACATTAAACACTTTGCGCGATGAGGGAGTATGTCACGCAAAGCATTTCCTAGTTCGCACAAAACCAATGGCAATGCAAAAATCGTTGCGTAGAATTTGTCGCACAAAGGTCGTGAAGAAAGACCATGCGTGATGAAGAGTGCAGTTTCGTCACGCAATAAAACAATTGCGCAATATTTTACTACTCGTCGCAAGAAAGGTCCACAGACAAAGGTTTTCGTCGCACAATATAAGAGGGTACAAGTGTGCTTTGTGACAAGAAATTTATGGGGACGTCTATGGTTCATCTCAAAAATGTTTGCACAACGAAACATATAAGACGCACGTGGTTTTGCACAACAACATATCTTCGTCGCACAAGTGTAATTTTTAATAAATAAAATAGAATTTAATAAATAGAATGTCATTAAAAAATATATTTCATACAATTGACAACAAAAAACAAACAAATTAATGAATAGAAAAACAATTTATTTATAATATAAATAAAAATGTGCGTACAAATACAAAGTTTAAAAAGAAAGCGGGAAAAAAAGTACGAAAAATGAGGCATAATCTATGGGCAAGTTGTTCGAAGGTGCTTGGTAATCTTGTTACTGGAAGGGGTGGGGTTGGGGACAGGGTCAGAGGTCGACGGGTCTAGTTGCTGTGTATGCTCGGGGTGGAGGGGCTTTGACGACAGTGGTGTAAAAAAATCAGGGAGACGGATCCCAAAGGAACTGAGGGCCTATACAATCAATGACATTTGAGTCTTGTACGATTCAAGCTCAATCCTCTGGCTAGTGACTTCCTACATCAAAGCCTTAACCTCGCCCTTTGACTGCGAGGATGAAGAGGCTTCACTCTCCCACCGCCTGGCATTTCCCATCCCCCGACAATATGTCATTGGCCTCCAATCGAAAGTTTGGCCCAATATCTTTGTAAGAATGTGAAACCTCGCATCCTTAAGGGGATCCACAGACTCTATTGGCGTGTCTGAGGGAAGCTGGAGGCGGACTCCTGAATGACCGACTGACCCTTCTCCACCATAGCTGCCTATGAAATAAAACATGAAATATTAATAGCAAACAATTTGAAATAATTAGTATAAATCTTTAATGCATAAGAAATTAATTACATGAAAGGACTCGTTCAACTCATCCCCAGGCCGAACATAAACGTCAGCAAAGACGTCGATATTCGGGAATTTTGAACCCCCATGAAATAGAAAAAGATAAGGAATATGTTAGTACAGAAACAAACAAAAAAAATTATTATTAGCGACATTTTAAAATGAAAATAAGTTAAATAAATCGCACACTTTCTTATATGGAAAGCTAAACCAATGAAGATCTAATGATCTTGACTTTCTTATACACAAATATGTATATATTAAAAAATCAAAAACCTAAACATTAGTAAATAAAAGCAAATGACTCCTATTAAAACGCACCACAGCTCAGCTCCAGACCGCGAGCCAACCAATATCTTCTCAATCCTCGAACTCCTTGGGCAGCCCTTCTCAAGAGCGACATGCGAATCATCAAACATCTCGAAATACTGGTGCATGTCACTCTTCCACTGCTTGTAATGTTTGGAGAAAAGCCAATTGAGGTACACCAACATGTCCTTGTTGATGTTATCGAAATTGTAGTTTGTCTGCAATTTAACAAATATTATGAAAGTATTAGTAATAAAAGACATTAATAAATATAAATATACAAATTTTACATGAAAAGCATTAAAAAGGCGACGATACTTACTGACAAATGATTGCACACCATGTTCTTCACCTCCTCCAGCATCGCCTTCCAAGACTTCCACCGCATAGGGCAAAGGTCTGCACGACGTGCCCAATGTTGTGGACCAATGTCGCTCATCGTATCTAATTGTGATATGATCGTTGGTCACCTGGGTGACCTTCGCCGTCTTCAATTGCTGACAAGGTATCTAGGTGTTTTTCTTGGCTGCAAAGAAATGAAAAATTAATGTTAACCTAAAACTAAGAACAAATTCCACCAAAATTTCGGCAGAACCTCCCTATAATTAAAACATTTCCCAAAACCCTAAAAATAACATAAACAATATATTTATCCTACACAATGATGACAACTGTTTAATAATGGGTTTGGAACGATGACAACAATAAACAATATATATAATAACTTTTTAATCCTTAAATGACATAACTTAACAAATTGAACCTAAAATAACAGAACTAAGTTAATATGGGAATAAGGGAGTAAATTAGGATAATATACTTGGCTGTGGACCCAAGGCATCGATTGTGGATCCCGATGGCGACATCTACCTTGGAGTGCAGGGGCGCCAGTGAGCACGTCAGGCGCTAATAGGTAGCGCCACCGAAGAAGTCGAAGATGTCGGCGCCTATGGGACTGGAGGACCAACTAGGTCAATCAGATTCATCGGCCTATGATCCATCTCTGCTGGAGCAGTTGCGGCAGTAGTAGGTGTAGTCGTTGGACGAGGTGTAGTTCTCGGACAAGGTGAAATCGTCATCGCCTTCTGGCTTCTAATGAGTTGTGACACCTACAAAATTGGAAATAAATTTGTTAGATTGCAAAGATAAAAATTATCGAATACATGCATAATAACTTCTACTTAAATTTAAAACGAATAAACCATTACAACCCTAAATCCAACTCACTGTCCTAATTCTAAACCCAAATTTAAAAACCCTATTTCTAACTCCTAATTCAAAATCAACTAACCCCTAACTTAAGAACCCTAAATCTAACCCCGTAAACTAAGTACCCTGAATCTAACCCCACAACCCCAATTCTAACCCTTTACTTAAAATTAAAAAAACCCCAAATTTAAGAACCCTTATTCTAGCCCCTAAATGAAGAATTCTAATTCTAACCCCAAATTTAAGACCCATAATTGTAACCCCTAATTTAAAATAAACTAACCGCTAACTTAAGAACCTTAAATCTAATCCTCCCCCCCCCCCCCCCCCCCCCCCCCCAAATAAATTAAGCACCCTAAACTTAACCCCATTGCCCTAATTCTAACCCCTAACTTAGAATAAAAAGAAAATTCCCAAATTTAAGAACCCTAATCCAATCATACATTTTTTCAGTGTTAAGAAAGTAAAGTCGACCACATGTTGAACATGACTACATAGCATTATAACAACAATTAAATACGCACTAACACTGACCCATGCTTTCAATTCAGATACCAATAATTTAAGAACCCTAATTGTAACCCCTAATTTAAATTCAATTAACCCCACTGCCCTAATTCTAACCCCTAACTTAAAATTAAAGAAAACCCCAAATTTATGAAACCTAATTCTAACCCCTCATTTAAGGACCCTAATTGCAACCCATTGTCCTAATTCTAACCCCTAATTTAAGAACCCTAATCTAACACCCAGTGAAGCACCCTAAATCTAACCCCCAATTTAAGAAAACCTAATCTAACCTCACTACCCAAAATCGTTCCCCTAATTCAAGACCTAAATCTAACCCCAATTAAGAACCCTAAAAACTCTAATTTAAAAACCTAAATGTAATCCCCAATTTATGAACCCTAAATCTAACCCCCACTGCCCTAATTCTAACTCCCAATTTGAAAAAAAAATTAAAAAAAAATAAAAACTCCTTAATCTATAAACCCTAATTAACATGGTAAATAAAGAAAATTGAAAAAAAAATTAAGAGGAAATTACCTCCTGGAGATGAAGACGCAACAGCCTAAGAGAGGGACGGAGAGACGAGGTAAGTGACAGAGAGGGACGGAGAGATAAGGTGAGCGACGGAGAGTGGTAGTGAGAGGCTTTGAGGGTGAAATAGGGTGTCAGGGAAGAAGAACTAAGGGTGAGAGAGGGGCTGCAATCGCATCGGGAGAGAAAGAAGAAGGATAAAGAGGGTATTGAGAAAAAAAAAAGGAATAAGAGAGAAGTGAGGGAGGGAAGCCAATACATGGGAATAAATACTTAGAAGCTTACGTGACGAAGGCTTCGTCGCGCAAGGTTAAAAACTTCGTCACGATGTTTTTTAAAGTTTCTGCGAAAAAAAAAAAAGGCCTTAATTTTTTAACACTTGCGCAAAGAATACCTAGATTTTATCGCACAAATATTTCATCATGTAAATATCCTTTACACGACGAAATCTAGGTATTCGTCGCGCAAGTGTCTAAAAATCAAATCTACCCGTGCAAAATTAAAACACTTGCGTGATGAAAAAGTGTTGTGCGGCGCACAATTATGTTTAAAAATGGTTTTTTTTTTTTTGTAGAATTTGATTAAAATTTATTATAAAATACTAATAAAACAAATTTATTTACAAAGTAATTCACATATAAAATAAAATGCATTAACCATTTAATGTGTTTTACAACAAAAATTGCAAATAAATTGCATTAATCTTCATCCGAACTATAATAACTTTCACTTTCGTCGCTACAATCAGTTTTAGTGTCCCATTCCTCATCATCGATAGGTACGTCACCATCATCGTTTGTGCGCAATGGACCATCGTATCACGGTAGATTACTGTGGTTAATTGTGATTGATTGAATCGGTATTTCACTTGAAAATACTTCTTCTATCGGAAATGGTTCTTGGATAAGATTAGTATCTCGGAGTGTTTCCGCACCAATTTCCATCAAAGATTCTAGACGTTAGTTAACGAAATTGTCGATGTTGTCATCACTAGGTCTTGTTCCGATAGCATACACGTTCCTATGATCCATCTTCTGAACAACTTTCCAACCCCTCCCAGCTTTAGGGTCATCTAGATACGAAATTTGTTTTGCCATGTTTGATAAGATGTAAGGGTCGTCATCGTACCAAGTTTTGGTAGTGTTCATTGATAGTAATCCATGATCTCTTTTAACACTTCCCTGCCTATTTGGGTTTGTATCAAACCATCGACACTTAAATAGGATCACTTGGCATCGGTCTTTGTAAAGCAATTGCACAACACTTGTTAGTTTGCCATAGAATTCAATGTTTGTACTTTCACCTCCACTTGGGATATGAACACCGTTGTTTTGCGTACACAACTTGTCATCTTGTGCAACCCCTAAAAACTTGATGTCATTAACATGGCAACCCAAGAACAATTCAACGCGAATCAGTCTGAACACCAAGTTATATAACTCTTCATTGTATGTTGGGGAATTTGATGCTTTCAATTGATTCACCTAATATTACACAAACACTTAAATTTGTTAGTTCCAGCAAAATAATTGGTACAATATATATGTCCAATACAAAACACTTCAAACTTACATATTCAAGAAACCACCGCAGAAACAATTCACAGGTGTTTCTTGGCATACAAATGTGAAGGATGTGCCTGCTTCATCATATCTTCACACTCGTCTAGGTATGATTGTGTCTCGTCACAATTATTGAGTACAAACCAATGTGCTACCTCTATGTCCATTTTGGAAAATGACTCGCCTTATATCAGATCTCCAAATGGTCGAGCGATTTGGGCAAAAACTGAAAGTTTCTCCTTTCTCACACCCTCATCATTATTGCAAGGAGGACGATTAAAAGTTGTCTCCACATCCTTTAAATACATCCACAAAATGTAAGCGTCTCATATGGCACCCAAGCTTGTATAATTGATCATTCGGGCTTTGCTTTGTTTCATACACTTTTCTTCAAGTCTCTCGAGAAGCCTGCCAAAATAAAACGATACGATACAAATTTTACTAATCGTAAGGTATTGATTAATAAAAATGACAAGGATTATATACCACTGAAGTTAACTGGTCCAGCAAGCAATGCCTCATCCGGCAAGTGAACTATCACGTGGATCATACTTATGAAGAAAGCTAAAGGAAATATCATCTTAAACTTGCATAGAACTTGCACAATGTCATGACATAACTGATTAACGTCTGTCTTTCGCAACGATCTTGACGTCAATTGTGAAAAAATACTGGACAACATGATTGGTTTCACTACATCAGCTAGCAAGAGATGTCGAATACCAATAGAAAGTAAGCGTTGCAAAACCACATGGCAGTCATGACTCTTTAGTCCAGCTAATTTACCCTCGTCAGCGTTCACGCAACGTGTGATATTTGAAGCATACCCATAGAGAAACTTTACAGACGATAAAAACTTTAAAATTACTTTTTTGTCATTCGGTTTCATGGAAAAAAAACGCAAGATCCCTTCTGCCTTTAGCACTGTCCCTATTCATCCATAAACCCTATCGAATTCCCATTCGTTCCAATCAAGACTAGCTTTGATCGTGTCCCTTGTCTTGCCCTCGATATTTAGAATTATGCCGACCAATGTGTCAAATGCATTTTTCTTAACATACATAACATCAAGATTGTGTCTCAATTTTAGTTTTGACCAATACGGGAGCTCAAAAAACATAGACTTAGTTCATATGTGTAGAAAGTATAGTCCTACTAATATTTTTCCCGAACGAAACGAAATCCAAATGGTTAAGCTGTTCCAAAATCTTATCACTGGACCATTCTCTAGGTCTGAGGTGAGACTCTTTTTTCCCGTCGAACTCTTTATCCTTCTCTCGCCACTCGTGGTCCTATGGTAACCATCTTTAATGACCAAGGTAACAAACTTTTCCGGTGTGCCAACTAGATGTTATGTCTTCCTTGCATACAGGGCATGCCATATAACCCCTAATGCTCCACCCATAAATCGTTCATAGTCCACATCATTGCTGCCTGCAAAGTGAACATCTTGCTACAACATTTATCGTATGTGCGCACACCGTGTGTCCATAAATCCTTTAGCTCATCCACCAACGACCATAAGTATACATCGATTGACCTACCAGGATCCTCAGCTATCAATAGAATCATCATCATATATTCTTTTTTCATACATTTACATGGTGGCAAATTATACGGAAATACGAAAATCGGCCAAGTACTGTGGTGTTGGTTTAGAACCCCGAACGGATTGAATCGGTCAATGAAAAGTCCCAATCTAACGTTCTAAGGATTAGTAGCAAAATCAAGGAACGTTCGATAAAACTCTTTCCATGCCTCCTCATCTGCATGATGCCTATGGACATAATCATCTACCCATTTTTCCTTATGCCATCTCATGTCGGTTGCAGTATGCGTTGACATATACAATCACTGCAACGTAGGCTTCAAAGGCAAATAATGCATGACTTTTTGTGGGATCTTCGTCAATCTATTCTGAGATGTCATTTTGAACCTCGACTCATTGCATACAAGGCAATTATCCAACGTTTTATTCTCCTTATAGAACAATACACAATTATTTTTGCAAGTGTGAATTTTTTTCATAACCCAATCCCAGACCATTCAACACCTTTTGGGCTTTTCTATAGTCTTTCGGCAAACATACGATACTTTATTTTCTCGTGCATTAGTTCCATAATAGCTGTGAAAATCGAAAATCTCTCACACCCTAGGTATAACTCTTGGTTGGCATTTTTTAATAGTTTTTCATATTGTTCGAATTCTCCACTATCCATTAGTGTAGGCATGTCATCTTCCACTTCCTTATTGGTATTTGTTGACGTAAATGGAAAAACGTCATTTAAGATTTCCATGACTTGTTCATTAGGATCAATATTAGGTTCAACATTGCCCACTCTTCTCATGTTTAAAGACGAAGCATTGTCCAATTGTTCCCCGTGATGGTTCCTAGATATTATAGGTCTCTACCATTTCATTCCTTACTAAATGAAATCAAACATTTTCAATACTTTCCCTTAACTTGTTGTTACACCTCCTACAAGGACACCGGATTCTAGTTGCACCCTGGCTGTGTGTATGTGTAAAGTCAATTAAATCCTCAACTCCATTCAAGTATTTGTTGGCGCATCTGTTTAGGTTTTGTATGCACGTTCTGTCTATCATTCCTGCAACCACAATAATAGTACAACAATCACAACAACTTCAACATAATCTTGTCACCTTATGCCTCCGATAAAGGCCCTATCCTATTCAGGAATGCAAAATTATGTCACGTAATTTACGACTAGTTCAGATTAGATTTCGACGTGTAGAAATTTCGGCAGCATCTCTGTACAGTTCTTCAAGTGCACGACATAGATATGAAATACCTATGTGCCACCCGAAGAACGTACATAGATGACACCGAAATCCCCACGACCGAAACCTAATCCTTCAACCATAAACTACACGTCATAACTTTGCATTCCCAAACTATCCAAATAATGAGACAATTCAAGAATCAATTGGACCGCAACCATGCTTTCGCATCCATGCGCGGCATCCAACTAATCCTCAAACAGGAAACTAAGTTTTACTTAAAAAAAAAAACAAATACAAAGTTAATTACAATTAACTCTTTACATCACAACACAAATTTGTACGTCACGTACAAATTTGTGCATATACAATTCAACATTGTACATAATTATAACATAAAAAACAAAATTGTAATAAATATAATTTAACAACTTAATATAAACATAACAACATAATTTCAATATAATTTAACTAATTTATATTTTTGAAAAATAAAACAAAGAAAATACCCTCGAAATCGTTATCCACCGAGCGCTAGTCACACACAATATCCATATACACAACTATTTTTATGGTGTTAGTATGAATGAGACTTTTAAATGAAAATAAAAAAAAACCTTACCAAACACACCAAAATAGCTCGATCAACCTAGAGAAGATAGAGATTTAGTTGGAGGAAGAAATTGAGAGAAAATGGGAACGACAGATCTCAAATTGAAGAAAAACGAAGGGAAATAAGGTGCAGAGGCGAAATCTGCAGTTTTCTGCCTCTGCAGCTATAGTCACGTTATAAAGATTACTTTTGGAAGAATCACTTTGCCCGACGAAGTTAGAATTCGTCACGCAAGTTACTTTTGCGCGACGAAATATAACTTCTTGCGCAACAAATTCTAACTTTGTCGCACAAGTGTCATTTTTTTTTTTTTGCACAATTCTCATTTTTGTTTTCTTTATAATTTAATAATGTAAACTATTTATGCAACAAACACTATATTTGTCGCGCAAGTTGCATTATTTTTTTTCTTTTCTTTTTTTTCCGTTATCTTTCTAACTAATGTAAAATTTTTTTTATCCAATTAAAATTATCAAACCAAATTATATATTACCAAAATATTTATTAAAACTAATTTATTAACAAAAATATATATTACAACTAATGTAAACTTTAAGCCGTACATGTAACATACATTTAAAAAAAAAAAAAAAAGTCCAACATAACGTTCAAATAAATATTATTTCATAAATAAAAAAAAGAAAAAAAAAACCAAATTAAGTTCACTCTTCCTCTGGGGCATCGGCATCAGCAGCTCAATGTACATCGAACTTCCACTGCCAAAACTGCATCTTAAAAGGGTCGTCCACATACTTCTGCTGCTTCTCATCGGTTTCATCAACATCCCAAACAACCTATAATGGCAATAAAATTAAATTAGTTATCGCAAAAATATTATTTTTAAACAAAAACAATTACACATTCTTTAATAAAACTTACCGATAACTCCTACATCATGGAGTTCTTCAAGTACACAGGCACCATTTTCCAAGACTTAAACTTGGTAGAACATTGCTTCCGCACCAATACCCCTATATCGAACCTAAGTTTGGCGGACGCTTCAGCCGAACTTTTGTCATCAAACGAGGAAAAACACTTCCATCGGTACCTCTCTATTGTTTGTGCAACCTAAGTGTGTTTCCGTGGTGCAAGTTACACTTATGCGACAAAATCTTCTTCATCGCTCAAGCTTTTTTTCTACTAGTGACTGCTCTTCCCCTTAGTGTAAAAAAATATCGTGGCACGAAAAAAAAAAAAAAATTGCTGCATTTTGAATTAAGGGAAATAAATCCCTTATGAGGTACCTAAATCCAATTAGTGGTTGGATCACTAAATGAATGACCATCACGTAAGTACATACGATCTGGACCGGCCATAACATCCAAGGCCGATTCTGAGGGTAGTTCATGTAGGCGCCTGTTTAGGGCTCCCACTTCGGGGGGCTACAAAAATTTTATATATCTTGTAAATAACATGAAAATACAGAAAAAGTAGGGAATATCATAATTCTTTTGATGTTAACTTTTAACGATATTTGATGTAGAAATAGAATATTTAATCTATTTAGCGAATTTTTTTTATACATATCAATGTACAAAGGATCAGAGGTCAAAAAACTTTAGAACCCCACTTCGATAGCTCACCTATAGCCCTAAAATTCTTAGGGCCGACCCTAATAACATTCGTAATGGTTGCTGATCAAACATGACATCCATGGTAAGTAGTTATGGAATATTCTCTACTAATTATATGCATTGAAGTTGGCCATTTTGCACAGTGGAGGGACAGTGAGGAATCTCTGGTATAAACATGAGGACGACTGGGGGCCGGCATATTTAGACTTTTTATCCTTTTCCTTCTTTTATTTATTTTTTTGATTTTATTTTTATTTTTATTTTTTGATTTTTTAGCATACAAGATACTTATTCCTTAAAAAGAGAGAAAAATAAAATTTGTACCTTCATCCTTTTTTAAGCTATAAAAAGTCCCTCTCTTCTGCAAAAAAATAAAAACCCAAGAGAGAGTGAAAAATGGGAGAAGGAGAAGAGATTAATGCAGCAGAAGAAGAAAGAGAGAATATCAGTCTCAAGGACCTCTCTAAGAAGCTTGAGGAATTTGCCAAGGCTAGAGATTGGGAGAAATACCACAGTCCCAGAAACCTACTCCTGGCTATGGTAATTAAATCTTTTCCCATTACAATTCTACGATCATCATTTGTTTTGGTAACCATGACACTGCATATGTTTCTATGTATGATGCATGTCTAACAAGTTCATTGGTCTCTCTCTGCCTAACCACGCATTTCTGTGTTACTTTTCTCTGTCATTAGTTTTTACGCTTGGGTCATGCAATCTTCTTTGCTCTAGGAAAATGGTTTGAGGACATAAGATGCTTATATTTTCGTATTGTGAGTTTCGATTATATTAATTATTATGATTATTTTTTTATTGTGTGGTTCAAGTTCACAGATTGAAGAATATAAGTATATATACATATACGTATATACATGTTGGAATATGTTGTTCCTTTGCCACATACATACATACATCTCTTTGTAGATGCAAACATATATTTCCTAAACACGTGCATGACCTGTACATTTCATTGATTTGTTGGTGTTTCTTTATTTGATAATTATAAACTATTTAATTTACGGGAATGAGAATTCAAACTAGGGTTTAAATGGACATGCTCTGGTCAACTGCCTTAATTTATATCTGCTATTTTTTTTAACATAAGCTATCTTTCGGGAATGGCCAACGCCAGTAAACCTTATTCATTCAAATATGAGTGGGGTTAGCAGTTTCTGAAATATGAAATTGGGTTTCCCTGCTCCAATTTTGCATGCATAATGCATGCAATACTCTTTTGCAAACTTTTGAGGTCGGATACCACAGACAGATCGTACTTTTTAAAGTTTATCTTTCAACTTTCACCATTTGAACACTTCCTTCAGAAAGATTTGGATGACTTCTGATTAGGGAAGCTGGCACGCACTGGGGACAACTAACAACGTGTAGTGGCTGTAACACTCTCCTTGACTCACATCAGGACCCCTTCCTGCATATCCATACAAGACCCAAGTAGGCGGGTCGAGGGGGTGTAGGCTAAGGCGGCATATTGGGTGTTGCAAATTTCATTCCCTAATATGTGGAAAGCTTTCATTTAACTTCTTTTTTTTACCTAGTGTACATTTTTAGAAAACTATGATTGCAAAAAGAGAATTTAAGCCATTCATGCATGAGTGGTTGAAAATATATAGAAATGGAATATGAAAACAAATAAATAATTTTCATGGTTGCTATAATATACACGATAGATGCTGCATGTGTAGGTGGGAGAGGTAGGAGAACTATCAGAAATCTTCCAGTGGAGGGGAGAGGTGGACAGAGGGTTGCCAAATTGGAAGGAATCAGATAAAGAGCATCTGGGAGAAGAGCTTTCTGATGTGCTTCTTTACCTCATCAGGTTGGCGGATATATGCGGCATTGATCTTGCTGATGCTGCCTCCAAAAAGATTGTCAAGAATGCCATCAAATACCCTCCCAAATTCTTCTAAATTAATTACCTTAATTATTAGAACACATGATAATTTCTGTATTTCTCAACTTTGTTTTTATATTAAGATGATGAGCTTTGAAACTTAAGAATTTTCAATAAAATGTTTAAATCAATTTAGAGTGGAATGTCTAATTAATTTAATTTCTCCTTATTTTCTGATTGGCTGATGGAGATCATGTATAATTCAACAAGTTTGTCAATACTAACACTTAGTATTACGATTGAGCGATATTTATTTTACTTGTATGTTAGAGGTCAAAAATTCAAATTTTATGCATGACGAGTTTGATACCATTTTATTCTCTCATTGTTGAAAGAAAAACAGGTATGTCAATAATTTTTGGGAAATACCACAAAATTGGACATTTTCTTAATCTTGAGACAAAAATAGGGTTTTTTTAATATGCACAGAACATGCACACGCCATGCACATTCGCTGGACAGAAATAGGATTCTTCTACACCTTGAAATGACCTAATTGCCCTTGTATATAAATGGGTTATTACCTCCCATTTTCTGATCTCTCTCTCTCTCTCTCTCTGGCGAAGAACCCTAACGATGCACTCACCCTTTAACAACCCACCTCACTTGCAGCAACCATTTCTCTCTCACCGATGGCCATCTTTTCACCAGTCCTCTCTGTCCTTTGTTTTCAAATTGGTGACCCAAGATTCATATCGCATCTAACTTTTAGGTCGCAATACAATTCCCAACTCGCAATCCCAAAAGCTTGGTGTGTAATGGATAATAATTCATCCACAAAGATCTCATGAAGGTCGCAGGTGGGATTGGATGAATCAACATGAGTCAAAGCCCAGTACGAGTGATGCCGGTTTCTTTACAATATCTGGGGAATAATGTTTTTAATTTTTTAAAGGTTTGTTTATGGGTTTTGATTTCAAAGTGCAATATTTATGAGTGTTAATTTCTGGGTTCGTATGTTTTATGGCTACTGGGTTTCTTGGCTTTACCTATATTTTGTGAGTTCATGGGTTCTATGATTGGGGTCAAATATTTCTTAGCTTTGGCTTCAATTTTTCCAGAAAACTATACACTGTATGCTTACGAGATGCATAAAGGAGGTTAAATTTGGGTTTGTGCTCAATTATTGTAGTCTATTTTGACGTAATGTAGTGAACAAGGACACAAAATCACATCTTATATGATTCGAACCTATGACATCGGGTTTTGGGACTTAAGTATGCTTTGTTCATGCTTTGTGTTGTGCACCTTTTCATGTAAGAAAGCAACATTGTTAATGATAACAAAAAAACTTCTCCCTTTCCATTTACTAACACAAATTACATGACTACTAAATTTGAAGAAAAGTAAAGGAAAAGAAACAAATTTAGTCCCTATTAAAACCATTTTAACATATCACAAAAAATGTTAAAATTTTCCCAATGTATGCATATGACGTGCATATGTTGTACATGTTGCGTACATAAGGTGTGCATGTCTTGTGCCTATGGCATATTATGTGCATATGATATTATGCATATTATGTGCATGGTATGTGCATGTTATGTGCATATAACAAGGATACATAGTACGCATGTTTATTATCATAAAATACTTAGCTAATACATTGCACAACAATAAAATGTCAAATAATTCCATTATGGTTGACGCGGTTCATTTCCCTTTGCTAGTCGACAAGAATCCTCAAAGCCCTTGTTGTGTTCCTCCTCTATTTTAGCCTTTCCATCCCAAGAACGCTCGTACGACTCAATATGGCCCTGATGCTTCTAGAACAATTCAAAATTTAGGAATGTTATCCTTTCTCTAGATGCGTCAGCCTTTTTTTTTTGCTTGCTTGCATGGTAGAGGATAAAACATGAAAGAGCAAATTGCCATGCACATGAGGATGTGACAATAGACTAGTGTATTAAGTAAATGCATATGCTGCATTTAGTCCCTCGTGTGTGACAAGAGACTAGTCTATTAAGTAAATGCATATGATGTAATTAGTCCCTCACACGTGTGCCCAGAGACTGTGTATTAAGTATCATCATTGTATTTTGATGGTTGTAACTACGAGAGTCGCTCTATAAATAGAGTATTTCGTCTGTTATCAAATGAACTACGAAAGAAAGCAAGAGAAATAATATCAATATCCCTCCCTCTTTTTATCTTGCATCTTTTTTTGTGTTATAGCTACTAAAGTCATAGTGTGATATTTTGCACCTACTTCGCTCATGTCCTTAGAAAGGTTATCTCTCTAACTTTTGTTTATTTATAACAAAAAGTAACATATTAGAAAGAAAAAAAATAAAAAAATTATAACGGCCACGAACCCGCTTGAGCCGGCTGGCGGTTACCCCTTTCGCCAATCCAACACGTCTTCGGATCCCGGACGCTGCGGATTCGTATTTGATGCGCGGATAGTCCCCCAAACACTCAATTTGTCAAATCCCTTTCACTTCTTTTAAACATTCACTTTCCAAAGCAATTCAAATCTCAGAACAAGAATCCGATTCTCCCATTGCAATTTCTCCACCATAGTTTTCCCATTTCAGGAATAATCGAATCCAACGCAAACCACATTTTGATTTTCGATTTTGATCCTCACCATTTCTGCAGCCTCACTTAGATCGAACCGCTACCAGCAACTTCCACGTAAGCTCCGATCTTCCTCTCACTCTATCTCAGTTACCCATTTATTGTTCGTCTGGATCTTGCTTCGATTAAGCTATTTGTGACTTAAAGATTTGAGCTTTGCTTGTAAATTTTACCTCTTGTTGTGTTGTGAATTTGACTGGTGATATGAATTGCGCAGTGAAGTGGGAAGAAGATGGAGGGCACTGTGTTTGCTCCCGCTTTGGAAGGATTCAAGACTGTCAAGTCCGACCAAGGAGAGATTCTGACCAAGCCTTTCTTGGATGTCTGCAAGCAGATTTTACCTATTATAGGTTCATTTCGCCCCCTCTTTTGCTCTGATCCTAGAAATTGAACCGGGTTTTCGCTTTCTTTAAGGCACGATTGTTGTTGGTACATGGTTTTTAAGCATAATGCCAGCTACCCATTTGTTAAAATTTTATAATTTGAGATTGGTTATTTTGTTCTGGGCTTGATCTTATCTGCTTATGAATTGCAATTCCAAATTCTGATGCTAGATAAGTTTGGAGCTGCTATGACCCTTGTTAAATCAGACATCGGAGGTAACATAACGGTAAGAATGTTCTTTTACTTGTATTTTCACCATTGGTGCGCTGTGAGTTTAGTAGAATTATGCTTTATGTTGATTAACTTGAATGATCTATTTTTCATGCATCATTCCAATACAAACGACGTCCCTTGGGTTTTATGTATGTTAACAAGTAGACCATCTTTTAGTTGATCGATTTTGAGTGCCCATTTGTAATTTCGCTCTCAACAATTTTTTGTTTGTATAGAGATTGGAATCTAAATATGAATCCAATCCTGCCGCATTCAACCTCCTGTACAGTTTGGTACAAGTTGAGATTGAAGCGAAAACAGCAAAAGCGTCATCCAGCTGCACCAATGGTCTTCTTTGGTTGACAAGGTAATCAATATGATCATTAACGTTTGCTTTTTTGCTTTTATGATTTTGCACTTTGTTGAAATAGTGATACCTCATATGCATGATACTATTCTTGTTCATTTTCAGAGCAATGGATTTCTTGGTAGAGCTGTTCCGGAACTTACTGGAGCATCAAGATTGGGCAATGTCAGAGGCTTGTACAGATTCCTATGGCAAGACCCTGAAAAAATGGCATGGATGGATTGCTAGTTCAACTTTCAGTGTAATGTCTCCAATATCCCTTCAATTATTTGATGCACTACCAGTTTTCATACTGTTTTTAGTCCCTTGATGTTTTTCTGCTGGACCTAAAATAGTATTAAGACGATTATGTTCTGCAAGTTCAGTGCTTCCTTTTAAGTGTTTTACTGCCTAAATTTTTTATTTTGTTTGGGCCCTGCGAACGAGAACATTTTCCTCTTCAAATTTGGACTTATTAGTCACTATAATTATAGATTGCCATGAAGCTTGCTCCTGACAGAAAGAAGTTCATGGAGGTGATAGAAGGCAACGGCGATGTCATGGGTGATATAGAGAAATTCTGCGATGCCTTTACACCTCTTCTTCAAGAGAATCACAAGTTTTTGGTAAGATGTTTCATTCTGTTGCCGAATTGAGTGAGAGCCTTTTTCTATAACATCGTCGTTTAGTTATGAGAAGGTTGCCATAGATTGACCACAATAATTGGTTAGAATGACAAATAGATGTGTATGGAGAAGTTGAAGGAAAAAAGAAACTCTATTCCATCAATTAGCCACATAAGATTGAGTTAGGAAAATGCTCATTTTTGAAAATTTCCCAAACTGTTGCCTTTGAAACTCATCATACTAAAAGGTCACTCAGGTTTTGTAAGATTAGCAAAACTCAACGTTCTGAGATGTTATCCTTCAGTTGGAAGGGAAGTTTCATAATTTCCTTGAGTTGCAATTCCGTTGATTTTCTATTTAGAAACAACGAGAAAGGAAGACAATAAATTATCAACTGATTTGCCATCACAAAATGTTAATATATGCTGACGAACTTTACTCTGTTTACACAGACTAGTGTGGGCATGGATGATTTGAAGGCTTCGTAATTGAGACGGTTTTCTGATGAGAGGAAGCTTGTACCCATGGATCATGTCCGTATTATGTCCCAATCCTTCAACTTTAAATATGAAAAATAATGCAACTTTTTCCTACACTGCACTTGGATATTAGATTTTATGTTTAATGTTAATTCTTACTTATAGATGTTTATTACACAGTATCTGATTGTTATGTGGTTTTATATGCTCGTTGCCCACTCGTGCCTTGAGTTATTATCCTGCTTTCTTCTTGTATGCTTAGGTTGACATGAGAGATTGGATGAAACTAAAGAACAACCCTCTGATGGATGATGCAGGTAGTGGTGTTCCCTTTCCCGAAATCCTAGCATATGGATTTCTTTTCTATAAAGAATCGAACTCTTGACTTATCTTCGCCTTCCTACGTTGTCTCACCATTTGGGCTAGCTCGTAAATGAGACATGAGCTAGTTCGTAAAAGGGTATTAACCTTTCCGTACTCTTATAGGTTGTATAGACATGTTGCACTTTAGATTTGTACAAACTTCATTAACCACGTTGTGCACTAGACCTAATAGAGTAGAATCCACTTATACTAGATGAAATTTCTCCATCAGAGGTATTACAACCCTAATTTATTTTCTTTCATTCATCTTTTAATCTTATGTTTGAAGGTGGTGGTTGTTGATGTGAGTGCTTCCTGTTCGCGTCAGTATGTGTGATCTACAATGTCGTTAATCTAAAATGTACAACTACTCGCTAATCAAATTTTACGACTAGCGAGTGAGGATCTTCGTCGAATCCTCAAATTACATCCGTTTATCGTACATTGTGCAGTAAAAAGTTATTGGAAATTCTTTATCTGATGAAAAATGATCGCACGATGTATGATGAAAGAATGTGATTGGAGGATCCGGCGAGGATCCTCACTCACGACTAGTGTAGGTAACTAGTTAAGTATGCGAATGTGGCAATTGATCATGTCCTAATTTGGGGAAAGAGATCCTCTATGATCTCTTCCTCCAAAGCCCACAGATCAAGTGATCCAAAGCTCTTGAAATTTGATCAAACGGCCAAAAACAAAGAAATTAGTTAAAACTTTTAAAAGTTATAATAATTTTTTGCCGTTGTATCAAATTTCAATGACCCAAATCACTTCCATGGACTTTGAAGGAAGAGATCCGGAAAGGATCTCTTCCCTAATTTGGAGCCGCCAAATAGAGTTCATAAGGGCACGAACAAAAATTTATGTTGGATGAGAGTACAATGGGCCGGAATGGGTCTCAAGCTCAAATTTTGGCCTCTGTTGATTAAAGAAAAAGAGCACAATGTATTAAAATTCCTAACATATTTCGGTCATGATTAAATAAGGTAGATATTTGATTCAAGAGTAATGCTAGGGAGATTAAATTTGTAAACTAAATGAAGTGCAAGTTGATAATTGGATTCTCTCTTAAGCGTTGATAAACAGTGCTCATTTTTATTGGTGACATATAATTTAGTTTGCAAATTTTGTCTACAAATTTAGTCTTCCTAGTATTACCCTTAATTCAATTGTAATTCATTATCTCCTATATTCTTAACCTTCCCAATTCATGACTTTACAAGTAAACATGTCATAAAACAAATTTTTCAATTGTACCTATAAATAAATAAATTAGGAGTCACTTAGCACTACGGTCTAATGATATTCCTTTTCACTTATAAATAAGAGGTATTAGATTTGATTCTCACCAAGGAAGAATTTTTACCAGTGTAGATAAATATTGTTTGTTCAAAAAAAAAATTAGGAAGACATGGTAATTTGCAAATTTTATTCTTTTATTATACAAATGATTTATTGTAGTGAGTTGTTGTGGATGAATTAAAAGATACTCCAAAAATTAGGAAGAGGAGGATAAATGAGATGTGAGCAACTAGTACAATTCCACAACCGCCACACAATTGTTTTTCCCAACCGCCTTTGCCGCGCATTCACTGAAAAACTGTTAACAGGCCCCCTCTCGCCCAAATTTAGCCTATGGTTCTGGCCATTTCTACTTCTCTCTCTCTCACTTTCGCACCCGAAAATCCGGTGAGCTATAGGTTTTGATGACCTGCCACCGGAAACGAGCGCTGCATCGCCGCCGGATCATCCAACAAAACCTGTGCTCTCATTTCAATTCTGATTCTTTTCGGATTTTCCGACTCACGGAAAAAATTAGTTCAGGCCCCATGGCACCACATTCCACATTTGCAAATCTGAATTTGTAAATTGGTTTTTGGAGAAGAGATGAGACCTCTCTTTGCCCAGTTGGGTTGTTTGTGTTGGCTTGGCAACATTTATAATTATGTCTGCTTCACATTGCTAAACCTTGATGTACTATGCTGAATGCCTTTCTTCTCAAGGTACCAAACCCTACATATTTTCTGTGTTTTGGATTTTTCGTGTTACATACTTTTGGATCAACGGGGAGGTGGGTTCGACATTGTTGTGTTACGTTAATTGGGATCAATTAGGAAATTTTCGCAAACAGTGTGGGAACTACCAACTAATGAATATTCTTTGGGAAGTGGAGTTTCCAATTTGCTGTGGTAGTATTGATTCTTCTCTCCTTTTTGTGGTTTTCATGATTAGGGAGCTTGTCATACACGTTGTTGCTTTCTTTGCATTTGACGTTCAGAATAAGCGCTGCTGTCCGTGCGCACTACACTTGCAACTTAGTTTCCTGCCTGAAGATTTCTTCGGAAGTGCATGTCCTGAAGCACTTGAACCAACAAAATGGGAACCAAGGTGAAGGGCCTCTTGAAAGGTCTCAGATACATTTCGCAAATGTTTGGTACGTGCAATCTCAATTGATTTTTCGAACATTAATTAAATTCATTTGGTTTCTTGTCATGAGTTTTGGTTATATAGTTGTGCAGTGTCTCATTTCAACAGATGTTCTTGGTGAAATTAGCATGCAGTTCCTGTCGTCAGAGAGAACTAACAGTGCAAAATAAAATATTGGAGGATTTTTTTTTTTTTTTTTTGCTTAATTTCTTCAGGGTGATATGAATAATCTTTTACCAGAAATTGAAAAGAAAGGGCAAGGGGATTGACCAAGTTTTACAAATTTTGCAGATGAGAAAGATGATGACATACAAATTGGATTTCCCACAGATGTTAAGCATGTTGCGCACATTGGATGGGATGGTCCGTCTACAAAAAGTACTCCGAGCTGGGTAAGTCGCTCTCTCTCTCTCCCTGTCTCTCGATCTTAAACATCCAAGCACACCAGTTGATCATTCTTAATTTGATGCACATTTTTCCCATTTTACATAAAATTGTGACTATATGACATTCATCTTGCAGATGAATGATTTCAAAGGTGCTTCGCCGGAAGTCCCATCCACGGGGAAATTGACTGTTGAAGAACTGGCTTCCCAAGGTTTGCCAGTTTTTCTAACACTACATATCTTTTCCACCTCATAGTATTAGCCTTGCCTATTCAGATTGACAATCTGACAACATAGTATGTCAAAATTTTGACGCGACATTAACATTGATCACTGTCTTTTGCAGATATGCATAAAACAAGCCTTGCTGCCCAAGAATTGGTGCAGCAAAATGACATTCCAAGGTCTCGGCACCATTCCACAGGTGAATCTGAAGGTTCCCAAACCAAGAAGAGCTCTGATGGGTCAAAGAAGCATTCTAGGCGCCATCGCTCCAAGGAAGGAGCAATGGGTACTCCATCTCATGAGTCTAAAGAAGGTAGTAGCCGTCATTCAAGAAAAAGCCGGAATTCTAACAATCTTGGATCGGAATCACCCGGAGAAGACCGTCCTGGAATACCAAAGCAAAGGAGGAAAAAGGGGTCATCTGAAGGTGGGTCATCGAGGTCATCAAGGAGGGCAAACAGATCAAAAGGCCAGAATTCTATGACCGATATTTCATTGGAAGGTTCGGAGCATGGATCATGCAAGAGTACCGAAAGTCCAATGCACCCCGTTTTGGCAGAAGCGAAAAGTTCTGAGGGGTTTTCTGGCGGGAATAACGTGAACTAAATGCACAAATTGAGGGCTTAACATAAACCCTCGAAACCAAAAATGTGAGACTTCTGCTTGCTTACTTCATTGATCATTTTTTATTTTTCATTTGTCATGTTGATAGCTGTGACTTGCAAAGCTGCAAGTGAGATTTGAGAAGTTTGGTTTCCAATTTATGCACTCTTACTGCGTCTAGAATACGTCAAAACAAAGTTGAGAGTCGAATGAGTCTACGACAGCCCGGTGTTTGATTCTCTCACTCTATCAGAGGATTTTTTCTTGGTTCATGTTGTTTCCAAACTCGCGTAAGAGGTTCTTCTCCAGCCTAAAGATTTTATTCTGCTGCCATCTCAAAATTCAGTTTGACAAGAGGAAGCAATTGAGGTCAAAAACACCACAATAAAAGAGGGGATCCATGCTCCAATTTATGTCAAAAACAGATTCAGTCTCCGGCGGACATTCATCTCATTCACCGAAGGACTTTGAGTGCTGCTATGCATAATTTTTATGCAACTCTTCTTGTAAAACCTCCTCTTGTAAAAAAAGATTTCATGAAAGAATCAAGAATAAATTATTTCATATATCTGAATGTTAATCGTTCTAACGAAAATTCGTTCTAGAGAACTCAGATTGTTTCCAAAATTTTGTTCCTTGTGAATCAAGGCATTCTTACGCTGCCGGTTGTAGATCAACTTGACAAGATCCTTTTCTCCAGAGCCAAATGTAAGTACTTAAACCTTGTAAGCAACAACAGAATGCTCTTATAATTAATGATAAAAGTACAGCACAAAGCCTGTGTGTTGCGGAAAGTGAGAGCATTCAAATTAGATCGTTTTTTCTTATATGCGACCGTATGAATTACTATTTGAACACTATATTTCTTGACTGATAACTGACTGGATCGATTTTATCTATCTAATTTTGTAATCTGAAAATATGAGAAAAGAAAAACAGTAAAATCTGTTGCAAAACATATAGGATGAGATGGAGATTATTTTATATACAACTTTCAATGGTAAACACTATACATCTTCATCGAAACCAAAAGAAAAGATTCGAATAGCACCTGACAGAAGTTCAACTCTATCTTGAATTTCTTGTGAATGATGAATGATAGGGGAATTTGGTTCGCCAACCCAAAACCATGTGGAGAGTGGAGCCTTTCTGAATGTTGTAACTTGAAAGACAGCATTCATCATCAAGGCATTTACCGGCAACTACAATACTCTGAACACGAACTCGCACTCTAACCTTGCAAAATATCTTGTCCTTCATCTCTCTGACAGTGCTCTTTCGTGCCACATCAAGTGTAATGGTTTTCCCACTCCACATCTTAATGAATATCTGAAACCAGAGGGGCAAAACTTCTAAAGTGGAGTGTCATAGAAATCCAAGGCATTCTATAAAGCTCTCAACAATTGCCTTGACATCCCGGACAGTTTACAAGACCTTAACCTCAAATTTAACCATCTTTCCACTTGGTGTTTTCACAAAAATCGACATCACATCTCTTCGATTGAAAATCACATAAAGGGTTGATTCTGTCCGAATGTCAAGTGACGCCAATGTCTGGTAATAATCTTTCTAGTATTAGATCAACTTTTATGTTTAATGTTCAGTTCCTTGATTTCTCCTTTAGAAATATAACTTGTTGAAGCTACAAATCTATTGCTTGCTTGCAATTAAATGCCTTTTGGTTGACTGCAAAATTGTTTGTTGCTTTTGATCGTCTATTCCACCATTCAAACAGTCTTTAATTCCATCAAGATTCAAGAAGTTCATTTCTCTTTCTGTCACTCGTCAGAAAACATGTACTCACACCAACTAGATTACACTATAAAAGTGGAATAATACAGCAATACGTTGATGCCATCTCGATACTTGAGAGGGATCCACCGTCCACGACAACAATGAACAAGAATGGCAACCAACCTGTGTCGATTTTTGGTCTTCAGAGAACCTTGGCTGGAGTCCATGACACAATAGGATAGATCAGCAGGTGGCAGAGAAGTTGAGATGTGCCAACTCCTTAATTGTTGCATCTAATTGTCCGTTGTACATTCTTATGATGTTTTCATGAATTTAATTCATTAAAAATAGGTTTTATGGTTTTAGCGAGTCGCGGTGTATAGGTCAATTTTGGTCAGAGAGAGGCACCTTCAGTGGTCACGTAATCTTAGGCACGACAGTTTTGGTCAAATGATGTAATCAGAACAGTAATATGTATCAAAAGAAACACATTCATATAATATATTGTGCGTTTTCATTACAAAAGTTGCACTGTCTGAGTACTACTACTGTCTTCTGACAGTAACATATGGAGTAGAACCTAAGTTTGGTGCTACTTTGGGTGTCGTACAATCACCACCTTGGACTGAGAAGCAGGAAGTCGGAGTGACTGGTAGCCTGTTTTCCAGCAATTTCAATGGTAGGGGACTTAATGGGAGAAGCCTACTTGGGCTTTGCATTCCCTTCAGTGGTCTCAAGCAGGCCAGGTACCAATTTGATTGATTGTTGTGTAGGGGAAGCTTTGTTGTCTGAGTTGCTGCTTCCTTCTCCTTCGCTACCTGATGCTCCACTAGGGTCCTGCGCGTCAAGTATCCACAGAGTAGTTAGATGGAGTTTTTCGTGTTCCTCAATCAGCTAAAGAATTCTATGTTTGAGCATTCTATCGAAAACAGAAAATATACTAATGAACTGCATAAGTTGCAACCTATCATGCTGCATTCTATGGATGATAGGAAATTTATCAGGATACAATTGTAAGAGAAAATAGACCGTGTAGCCTAGCATGTTAAGAGGTTTGAGACTTACCCCAACTCCAAGCATGACAAAAGTGAATGCTTGATTGTCTGCACCAAGATAGATTTCAATCAACTTTCGGAGCTCAGCAAGGGTTGCGTTTTTTACAACCTTAAGTGTTGTAATGAACTTCCCTGGATTTTCTTTTGAAGCTTCCCATTTCACATACACTTCTGCAGTATCCGAGTCAGTGCCCTCATTTAAAGGGTCGTAGTTTTCCTTGGAGGCCAATGCTGTCTCGTCACACACTCGGCTTTTGTTTGTCTCTGGTTCTGCCAGTTTCTGCTCATTTTCTGATTTAACTGATGCAACAGTAGGTGCTGGACGTGGGATATGCTGAGAGATCTCTCTGTAATCTCCACAGAGTGTAAATATGTTGCGGATTCTGACAAGCCTATCATCTGGTTTTCCATTGTTATCTTCTTCCTCTGGATTTCTGCTTTGCCGAAGCACAGTTGGTGTATCTTGATAATCCTGAGGTAAAGATGTCAGGGAGTCCACATTATAATTACTCCTGAAGCTAGATCCATCAACCATACACACTCTCTTTTCCTCTATAACTTCTTTCTCAACCTCTTCAGCTTCCATATTTTTGTTAGCTCCTTCCTCTTCTTCCATTTCTTCTTCCTCAAAAACAGTGCTCAGGCATACCCTGTCAGCATATTTTGGCTCAAAAGAATCAATGTGTGCAGTGTTTACATTATTGCTGTCAGATGCATAAGCAACCCCAGGAACCACTCCTACATATTTGATCTCCCGAGCAAACGTTTCTTGATCATCCATGTCTAAATCCATTGACTTTACCATTCCTCCTGCATCATCACTGGCATAGATTCCTAACAACCTTTTGGCAAACTGCATTCCATCAGGCTCCTTTGACCCGCTTTCCTTACCATTTCCATCAGCTTGAGCGGCAAAGTTCAAGCTCAATTTCCTCCAACCGCCGCCTCAGCATTTCAACTTCCTGCTGCTGTTGCAATATCCTTTCTTCCATTCTCCTTCTCTCGAGTTCAACAAACTCATTCGCCATTCTCTGGCATTCTGCCAACTTCTTTTCCAACTCATTTTTCAGAGTCTGGGCCACTTCATTCACCTTCAAGTTGATTTCTTCCTCCTTTGCCCCTGATCCCTTCCCTTCCATAAGCTCAAGTTTAGATCTCAATGCAGCAACCTCTTCTTCTTTATCCATTAGCTCCTTGTGTGCTTCATTCCGCTCTTTCTCTTTGAGCTTATTCTCCCTTTGCAGTTTTAGGATAAATTCATCCATGGCAGCAATCCTTGATCCTAAAATAGCTGCAGATGAATCTTCAGTCCCAGTTTTGTCCTTGATTGGCGTATGAGGTCCGCGGACAATACATTTTGCTTTTGCACCATATTCAAGGGTGGAGATTGTCTTGTGTATCTCCTTTGGGTCTGGACTTGCACACAGGACCATTAAGATTTTTGTCTTGTCGTCCTCAAAAGAATCCTGTACAGAAAGAACGTAAGAACCATCATCCACATACTCTTACAAGGTAGGCACCGTATAAACCTTAGTAACCGGCATCAGTGTGAATAGAAGTTACCTGTAGAAGCATGGTCAGTTTGCTGTCCCTGAAGGGCACATGAGAATCACCATTGGCAATGGATTCAACCACCCTTTTCAGAGCTATGTTTCCCTGGTTGATCTTTGCAGTCTGTGAATTCAATGTAAGCAAAAATAAGCAATCGTTACAATGCCAAAGAAATTGTTGCAACAATGCAAGCATAGATTAAGCACCACCACCGAGAAATTACCTGCATTTTTGCCTCGAACCCAATTTGGCCAGCTTGCTCAATATTTTCAGATCCAGCCATGTCCACAAGCATCAAGCATCCTCCCACTGTTGGGACATCAAGGATTATCTGTGCAGAAATAGAAAGCAAGTCACATCCAACTGGTGACATAACAATACTCGGAAAGAATTACCATATAGTTGAAAGTTCAAGGGAATCTACCATGCAATGGCTTCGAGAACTTCTATCGTTGCAAAGGGTGCTCTTAACAATCCTTCTTTTCTCCACTTTCTGAATCTCTTTTGAAATTTTCCCAGCTTCGTTTCCAGAAATGTAGGTTGCATTCTTTGCCTTCTTCCCCATAACTTCAAGCCTAACCTGCAGACACAAGTATTAGTACAGAAAATTGCTGCAGACACAAGTATTAGTACAGAAAATTGCAGCGAAACTATGTACCTTCAAACAAGGACAGCCCGTAAGATTTGTACATTAGTTCTCACTAATTTAAGCCAACATAACCAACTTAGCCAAACTTACAGTGAGCCAACACAATCAAAGCTAAAAATCCAAAGTTTGACTGAAAATCCATTTCGAAATCCAAATTAAATCACCTTAGAACTGGAGCAATTTCCCTTGATTTTAGCCAACAAGCAGCTTAACCAAATTTACACTGAGTTCACAATAATTTATCCTTAAAAATTGACAGTCTTAAGAGTGATATAATAAGTTCTCTCCAATTTAAGCCAACACAACCAATTTAATGAAATTTACAGTGAGCCAACACAAACAAATCTAAAAATTCAAACTTGCAGAAAACCCATTTCCAAATCCAAACTTACAGTTCTACAGAGAGAAAATTTGATGGAAGAGTCATAAATCATCAAGAACTCGATAAAAAAAGAGAGACCCAGCTAAAATTTTCACCTTAGAATTGGAGCCATTGCCCTTTGGCCATCCATACCCGAATCCCCCGCCGCTGTTGCTCGGCAACAAATCATAAATCTCCTCATTGTAAATCTCTAAAACAGTGACCTGCACATACGACCCAACCGCGGCACCGCCGGCATTTTCCCCATCCCCGAGAATATCTTTCAACGACCTGTAAACGATCCCAGGCTGCTTGCAACACCCGAACATGGTGTGACTCTTGCCCGACCCAGTTGGGCCGTACATCATGATCGTACATTTTTCTCCCAATTTCACACTGTCAATCCTTGACTGGACAAATTTGCTGTAAAACGTCCCCAGATCGTCTTCTTCCGATAACGAAACTCCATCGAGCGTGAAATCCCTGTACCCAAAATCGGCCCGGACACGAATACTCTGCCTCTGAGGATTGATCTGGAGAACCGATGCGGGTTGTTCTTTTCGATCTGGGTGGTCTCGGATTCGGGCTAGAACTTCGACCGGGTGCTCCGCCGGTGGATCTTTTACGGCGGAGTTTGGGTTCGGAGATGGGTGCACTTTCGGGAACTGGAGGCGGTGCTTGGATAGCGGAGTCTTGAACTGGGTTGTGTGAGAGTGGTTTGATTTGGAAGAAGACGGCGTCGGAGCCATTTGTAAGGTTCAAGAATTCAAGATTTGATCTGGATTTACAGAGTCGATGAGACTGGGGAGAGAAAGGAAGCTAGAGAAAGAGAAAGATGAAAAAGAAGAGTCTTGGAAAGGAATGTGATTTGAAAATGAGGGGCTTTCAGAATTCTACTCAAACTTTGAAACAAAAATATAGCCGTTGTCATTTGTAACGTCTAGTTTTCTTCTTTTATTTTTTATTTTAATTTATTTTATTTTTCAAAATTGACTTGTGAGTGGCAAATCGTTTCACATTGGGACTATCCGCAACGCTCCTTTTAATAAACAAAAGGGGCGAATCTAATTTTTTTTTTTTTTTTTTTTTTGTATTTTTGGGTCCATAAAAATGATTTTTGATTAGATCATCTCCAACAATGGGTTAAATACCAAATTCTCCTCCTATTTTCCCCTCAAACCTATTCTAACCCAAGCTAAATCTTTGGGCTAAAAGCCAAATACCAAAGTTGGGCCAAATACTCCCCCCTCCCCCCCCCCCATGCGAATGGACTCGCTGGAACTTGGGCCACTCTCGGCCTGCCCACACACGTACGTGCCCCATGCACGGGGCCTGCAATACTTTCCCGACAGGGGTGGGCCCCGCAGTCAACTGGTTGTTGACTAGCATCATCATCCCAACAACTATAATTGATATCCAATGGCTGGGGTTTAAGGACCGTTGGTTGATCCAACGGTCCAGATTCAAATTTTTTTTTTTTTTAGAATATGTTATTTTAAAATACATTGAATCCAATGGCTGAGATCGAATATAATCAAATCTAATGGTAAAAAAAAGATCTAACGACCCAAATTTAAATCCAACGGCTAAAATAATTAAAAAAAAATTATTTAACTCAAAATTCACCCAAAAACTCTATAAATACGTATGTATTTGTTCAAACATCCACACAAAACTCAATTTTCTCCTACAATTCTTCCAATTTATCTTTCTATCATTTATTTCCATTTCCAAATTGTTCAACATGGCAAGAGAGCATATTAGAGGTTGTAATTGGACCTGTGAGGAAGATGTTGCCTTATGCTTGGCATGGGTTTCTGTTAACAAAGATGGTACAGTTGACACAAATCAAAATAACAAGGTTTTGTGGGATAAAATCATTGCAAAGTTTCAAGAAATTGCAATGGCGGCAGGCGAGACGACAGTGGTGTTTATGATCGGTGGAAGACTATCAACAAAGCATGCACTTTATGGAATGGAAGCTTGGAGAAAGCCGTGGTTGGCATGGCTAGTGGAAGGAGTGCCACATAAATTGTGAGTTTTGTTCTTGATATTTTATTTGTCATGTACATAATATTATTTTGCAACTAATTATTTTTATGTATTTTTTGCATAGGGTGACAAAGCAATGGAAATTTACAAGACAAGAGTAACACCAAAAAATGAAGTTTTTAAGTTGCAACATGCTTGGAACGTCCTCAAGGATTGTTCGAGGTGGGGAACTAATACGAACCAACAATGGGGAAGATTATTTCAACGTGAAGCCACACAGACAAATGCTGGAGATGAAGGTGTCGATAAAATGACACCATCTCCTTCTTTTGCATCCCCGGGATGAGATAAGCAAAAGGAAGCAAAGAGAAAAGGTAAGTCCCAAGATCCAATGAGTGGACACTTTGCTACCGGAATTGCAAAATTGAACGAAACCCATAGCGTTCGCCAAGAAGAATCGGCTTGAATGCGTTTGCAAATGAAGGAAATCTCGGATAGGGAGGGAGTTAGGTTTGAAAATGGAGGACCTCAGCAAATACACTCCAGAGAGGAGGAAGTTCTTACGTGGTAAGCAAAAGGAAATTGTGTGAAAGTCTGCCCAAAGGAGTATGTTTCAAGATGATGAATCCTCTGAACCCTATATCCCAAGTCCTGTAAGAAGTCCATCACCAAGTGAAGATGGTGGATATGATTATTAAGTTTATGTAGTGTATGAATTATGTGCTTTATTAATTAAGTTTATTAATTATCGTTTGTATTAAGTTTATGTAGTTTATTAATTATGTGGTTTATGAATTATCCGTTGTATTAAGTTTATGTGGTTTATGTACTTTATTAAATTTATGTCTTATTAATTATTGTTTCTATTAATCTAGATGCCTTTAATAACTATTGTACTTATTATTCCACACGTTGATGTAGAAAATTTGGTGTTAAACGGTTAGTGAATTGAAAGTTAGCCCAGGGTTGAAAGATTGGTGAAAGTTGAAGGCTTACTTTGTGAAAAATTTAGTGATTTTTCAATATTTATCGGAATTTAAATATTTTTAGATTAAAATGTTTATAAAATTAATTTACGATAATATATATATATATATATATATTTAATTTAATTTAAGAAAAAAAATAGCCTAAGTTCATTCTTTAATAATTCCAGGCTAAAATTTTAGCTCAGAATGGTTGGAATAGAAAAGCTATTTCTGGGCTAAAAGCTAAATTTTTTGGGCTAAAAAATTTGGCTTTTAGCCCAACCATTGGAGTTGGTCTTAGAGGTGCATATCTTTCTCAAGGCATTAAGGGTTGGTTTGAAATTGACTAAATTCTTTTAAAGCCAACTTCTTAGAAAAGTTGAGGTCTTATATATATTTGGTAAATGAAAAAAAAAAAAGAAAAAAAAAAGTTCCTTTTTCCGAAATCATGATTCAAAACAGTAGAAAGTAGAATAAGCTTTAAAACATTTTTTTCATTGGAGGCAGATGAACAATATCAATTAGTGAAACTTTCATATTGACAATTCTACCCCATCTTTCTTTTGCTAAAAACACTTTTAACACTATAGTTTACCAAACATTTATTTGCTTTTTTCACAGTTATTTATTCTCACACCAAACAATTTAAAAAAAAATAAATAAATAAAAAAAAAAAAAAAACACACACACACACACAACCACCTCAAACTAGCCCCAAATAAAAAGGGAGTGACAGCATAACTTGAGGTTTTCTACTCAGCCAAATGCATTTATTTCAAAGGTTTAATTTTGCATTTCAACCAAGAGACAAGTTGTCTTCAACTCATTGTTTCTTGGGTTCAAAATTATTCCCCCTCATTGAAAGTTAGATAAATTTAGTGTAACTAATCTAATCATTTATCCAAAAAAGTATTAATTAACTCTAAATACACTTGTTGTCCAGTGTCACACACAAATTCAACCACCCTTTTAATTTTTGGCCTTTCTAGCTCTGCATCTTGTTTTTGTACTTTGATTACCCTCAATCGCAAATGCAGAAAATTCAATAAAATAGCAATGCACTTTAAAATGTTGCCTAATTTAACAACCACATCTACAGAACACAATTCAATACTCCCCTCAAATGTTGATAAAAGTAATGTCTTTATTTGTTGTGTTAAACATGTCAAGATTCAGCTAAAACTCCTATCTAACACCCCACAAGGGCCACAACCATCAAAATTTGGATAAACCAGCAGCAAAACTGCTGAATGCCAGTGTGCCTATAAACTCCTGTAGATATCACTTGAAAGGGCAATGCAGATACAATCCAAGTGACAAAGACGATTCACTTTATCGATTACAAAATTTACACGTAAACAGTGTTGTTCCTCGTTGAACATTTCCCGGAACCTCCATCCACCGGTTCATGCATACAACAATTGGAAGTAACAACATATGATCAAACGACACCAAGAAGACGCGAGGAAAACTATGAAACAACAAAAACCCTCAGCTCGTCTCTATCTCCTCTGGTGATGCGGATATCAGCATCAAGGTAGGTTACGTCAAATTCACCACTTCCTGGGTTAGACGGAGGTCGTAGTCCTTCTGGTAACTTAGGTAACTCTAATGGAGGAAGCTGCGATAAGTTTCCAGTAGTCTTCACAGTAGTTTTCTCAAAAATGATCTTAACCCTGGAAGATCCTGTAATTATTAAAAGGTCATTCGTTGGTTTATGTCACATTCATAAGTTGCTACGTAAACCAAAATACACCAAATAAGAGAGTTCATAAGTACCTATGAGTTCAAATTTGTGGGCCAAAGTGGCAGTTGCTTCAATGGGCGGCAGGGGCCATGGAGCACCTAGTTCAAGCTCCACTATGTTATCAAAGTCTTTGCTGAAGATGTCAATCCGTTGAAATACCTATTTGCATAACATATGTTACTTTCGGAGCAGCAAAATCATCAACGAATAACGAATATTCAATACATGGTAAATTTTGGTATGATGTAAGACAATGACAAGGACTAAACAACATAGGGTCAGACAGAAGATCTTAACCAGTTAAACTCTAACAACGTAGGTTGTTTATCTGAGTTTACTTAATTCATAAAACTGTTAATTTAAGTTCCAGATGATCTACTACACCTTCACATAGCAGATCTTAAACGTTCCCCCTTCCAACTGTTCGTATGTTGTGCGTGCGGGCACGCGTATTGTCAAGGGATACATAGACATATGCTGCTGCTATTTGAAATCCTAGGCCCAAGTTGAGGTCGAACAAATTTAATGTATTTCAAACGAACTATTCCAAAGTTTTACTTCAGAACTTCGTTAGCTACGATGGACAGTTTAACTACAAAAGAAAGACAGGTTCAAACGGATTCCTCACGAAATCCTCCGCACATTTATACAATATGGTTTACTGAGAGTAGAGCCTCTGTATTTTTCCGAGTGAAGTTTCTGTATTAGTCTATGGCTTTCTATCCTGCAAGGTTTCTTCCTTACCAAAGAAAAAGTTTTCATACTCGCTGGGCACTGCGAACAGGATATGGGAAGGAGGTAAACGGAAAAAGATCCACACTAATAAAGAGTACAAATGATCAACTTCCTAAAGCTATGGTGAAGGAAATTCAAACTAATGATGCAATCTGCAATGGTTTTGCAGACTCAATGGTTAAAAACTTAAAAGACTTTCTGCGCTTTGGGGCATTTGAGTTTCTAAAAAGGATCAGGTAAAGTCATTTGGTGTTCATATATTGTGTAATATTTCAATTGCTGTTCATAGTTAGCAAACATGCAAATGGGTGAAAGTATATCAATGGCGTCCAGGAATATAGTAGATGAGTACCTGGCCTAAGGTAATTGGGAGTAGCCTTCCGGTGGGAGGTCCAGGACGGCTCCCACCTAGAGTACGAGAAGAAAATGCACTGCTATATATCAATTTCCATCTCCCTTGCAGTTTATCAAGATCAGTTGAGATATCCACTGGACCTCCAGCAGCTTCAATCTCCTTGGCAGCAGCTTCTGCCTTTTGTAGATCCTCTCCCGATGCTGCAAGACCTCTGTTTAGCCCAGAAACAGCACTCTGCATCGGATTAGACACAAATTGAAAAAACGATGGTAGAAAGCACGAACAGTTAAATTCACATTCGCAAGCGCGCATGTGCACATTGCCATTTTATGTGACAACAGTTAAAGCCATACTTTAAAGATGAAGCTGTGATATAAAAGAGATGTAAATTGGAGGACATGATTTGATTTTGCTCCACAGATAGGAAATTACTGATGAATCCGTATATCAAGAACCTTGTTGCGAAATCAACTTTCTAAGAAGAGTTAATAAACTGAATTACAAACATAGGTGACCAAAAATTTAAAAAGGCTTTTCAAGAGCCTCTATTGAAATCCTATACTAGTAATATCAGCCTTCATATACTCATTACAAAATATTTCACTCACAATTGTTAAGCACAAACATGATTGCTGTTGTCCTCTGATCATAAAACCAATACTCGACACAAAGCGAAAAACTCATATAATCATAGGGAAGTACAAAGGAACCCAACAACACCAAATAGAGATATCCTTGTGTTGAAGGACACCACTTCCAACAACACTGATATTGTCCCCTTGGTAATTACCACCCGGCACCTGCACAATCCGTCAGGTGTGGGGTTTTATCACAAAAGGCCTCGGTATTAGTTGGAGTGCAGTTAGGATATTTAAACACTTCTTTTCACATAGATGCGATCGATGTGGATGTTTCAACATAACAGCATGCTGCAGAGAATTTGTAATGAGATACCGATAACAGTTACACAAAAGCACAATGATTTCACCACCAAGTTACCAACTACTAGATTTGCCTCCAAATTCCAAAATAGAATAAAATTACTGTACCAAATGCAATCAAATCCATAACTGTAAAAAAAAAAAATTGAGCAAGCTAAAGAAAAATGCCCAATAGCTTGAGAACATACCAATAGCTTGAGCTTTAAAGACGCTACAAGTTCAGGGTTGGGCGTGGTTTTGCTTCCGGAAGACGGCGGCGGTTCGAGAACAGAAACCTCGTCCACAGCTGCTCTCAGAGCAAAGCTTTTGGTGTGACGGCGATTTGACGAACGAAAACGGAGGCGTTTTGGGCAGGGTGGTTTGCTTGGAATAACATGGTTTGCAGAAGAAGTAGAAGGCGAGGAATGTAGAGAGTGAGGGAGAGAGCTCAGAGAAGCCATGGCCATCGCTAGAAACTAGAAAGGAAAGGTCTTGGCTTTTTTGAGAGTTTATATTTGTTTGTTTTGAGACAACGCCATTGGATTCGTGGCTAGCATGAGTGCGCGCGTTTGTACTGTCTTCTAGTAAATTATTCAACGCACAATGGATGGAACTGGAAGCTTCATAAATTTTGACCCTACGATTGCAAATTTCAACGGTCCAAAAAAAAAACAAAAAAAATCCTGCTCAAATCGAATATACGATGGGAAATTCTATGCGCAATCCAACCAATTGCTCACCGCGTCCAACATTCATGGAAAGAAATGCAGACTTCCAAATTACCACTGCTGAGGCATTGGCTTTGAGGGATACCCTGCATCTTGCAAAATTTGTGGGCTCAGGAAGATCATCGTTGAAGGGGATTGTTGCAGGGAAATGTGTTGTTCCTTGGAGAATTCATGCCATTCTGGAAGATATGAGATGGCTCTCCACCTCATTTGATCTAATCCCGTGGAACCGCATTTTTAGAGAAGCAAATTTTACTGCAGATGCCATTGGACATCACTGCAAAAACCTTTTCATTTGGGACGGTTGTATTCCTAAACAAGCTTCAAATGCTTTGTTGTTTGACTGTTGAGGCCTTGGGTGTCCCCGGGTTTCTCTTTATCTTAATTTAAAGTTTTATTTTGCCCATAAAAAAAAGTGGGACTCTCCTAGATTCTCTGTCACATGTTTTTTTGCATAATGTTTTATCATGTTAGCAGGGCAATTGATGTTAAACTACGAGATGATAGAGATTATATAGAAAGTCTCATCTTTTGAAAGTCTCCTTAGCATTTCTCAACATTTTTTCAAGCTCAAGCTGTTGGCGTGCCATGTGAGTTCCAACATCTTTAAAGCTCAAGTGAGCTTAAATTGTTTCAAGTGATGTACTGAATATAGATAATATAACGCAAAATCTTCAAACATAATACTTTAAGATACTCGACATATTGACAATTAATTGTAGCGTGTTGATTCTCACACTCATGTACTGTACACTTATAATTACTTTCACGGCTCGTTTACTAATCTATAATCAAATAGAAGGAATTGAATTGAGGAGAAATGAAATTGATAAGGAGTTGGAATAGAGATGAGTCAAAATTCGATTTTGTTGGAGTTGTTTAGTAAAACCTTCTGGAATTGGAATATAATGGGTATAGATTTTATATAAACTGTTTACTAATTCACCTGAATCAGAATGGAAATCAATATAATTACTAAAATACCCTTGGTTGAAATAAATTATTTTATATACTAATTTTTTGGTTAAATTTTATATACTAATTAATAGAAAAAAAATGTTAAATGCCTTTATTCACCAAATACTAAACACACAAAAATTAATTTATTATTTTATTTTAATTATTGTTAAATTTCATATTAAACTAGCCAGTTGGTGGTGTTGGGTTAATGCAAATGGTAATTTTGAAATTTTAGAAATAAGTGAGGGGATAATGGGGAGGAAGAATCTATTCTAGATTTCCCCAGCAACCCAGAATTCAATTCCCACATAGATGTAGGGAACTCATGTCACGCCTTGATCCTAAGATATGTTAAGGATCAACACGAGGCAGCAAGGTTCTAAAAAACACTAGACGCTAGTCGGGCGGCGAGCTGGGGCCTAACACCTAGGCGGCTAGGCAGGGTCTAGGTGGGCACCTAGGCGGACTAGGCGGATTTAACTAAATCCATTATATTTCATGAAAATAAGTGTATGTTTATACTTAAAATATATATAATTTCATCATAAACTACAAAATAGAATGACACGTATATTATGAAGTATTGGAACATAATGAAAACATAGGGAACAAACATATAATGTATGCTCATTTAAGTATTCAGCAAGACTCTTATAATTTATTGAAAAAAAATAAAATGCAAATGAAAGTTATCAACTTTCTGCCTAAGTGAGTTGATGCCTAGGCAAGTCTGGGCGGGTGCCTCAGTAGGTCTATGGGCCATTTTTTAATTTTCAAACGCATAGGCATTAATCGGGACGGTGACCAACCGCCTAGCGCCGTAGAATAGTGCGTGGCAGTTGAAACTAGCGGTACTATAATATTGTTGACTACAAAAATTACAGAACCTACGTGGCGCGCAGGCCGAGTAACTAATAAGCTAACTACGTCCTTCGGTTGAATGCGGGGCGTGCCAACTCGTCGGCCGAGCTCGGCCGAGGAGTAAAATTTGTTGATGTTGCGTTGAGCGCGTTGTTGACTTCTTTATCTTGCGACTGCGGCCGAGGAAGGAACAAATCTCGGCCTTTGGATTCTCGAGCCTGAAGACAAGGCTGCTAGTTCTACGAAGTTCAATATCAAATTCGGCTCCCAAGGTGCCGAATGTAGTAACCTGGTAACACCTCACTTCGCCGAGAAGGCTAATGAGATGACCTCTGCCAATAAGGATTTGAAAATCCTTCTCGACCGAGACTTGGATAGATAACCAGTCGACCTCGACGCAGTGCTGTTTATCCAAACTGAAGGTGCTTCGGGAACGGCTGATTCTACGGCAACAGTGCTGTTTATCCAAACTGAAGATGTTCGCCGGTTGCCTTCACAGTGCTGTTTATCCAAACTGAAGATGTGTCGGCGGAAAAAAGAAAATAAAAAATCTCAAGATGTTTGAGAAATTTTGCGCAGGGCAGTTGTGTGTTTAATTGGAGGTCTCCCCTAATGTTGCACAATGTCTTGTATTTATAAGGACGAGTACGTGGTTCTATATGTGTTTCCCGTGGAACATCCGTAGCTGGCCACAATTTGAATCTCTCGAAGATAAGTACTTAATACAAATAAAAACTCTTGATAACCATCCCATTTAGCCGTTTAACAGTGACCCATCCTCGTTGGCTATTTTGATGGAATCAGACCAATTTGCATGCACATGAAACTCTTTCTATAACATCTTCCTGAGGAACCATGCAATGTTAAGGCCCATGTTTGCATCCAAGTGCATGCATCATCAAAATTTAAGCACCTTAGCCCATGCCGTGCTTGCCCTGAAGAATATGCTAATTATTAGCATAAAATTATGTGCTAATAATCATCCCAACTCGGAATATGCCGCACCATTATCTTTTTGTGACCATCAGACATCACCATTAACAAAAAGATAACCTTCACGCATGGTTAACCGACTCCAAGCATACGTCTAAATGCTAAGAATCCCCAATCGAATTGAACTGTACTGCTTACTTTCAAGTTGAAGATATAATCTGCACCTCATCTTTTTCAAGGAAATATAAAGATAATATCATGATTAAAACCACAATATATCCTTCAATTATCTTAACAATTCTGCCATCCAACGGTTGAGAGCTATGCTCATTCAACGGTCTAGATTACTCGGGCCTATAATGTAAAATTGGGTCCAAACATTGCCCCCCAGTTTCCTCGAGCTTCGGCCCATAAGCCGAATGGTTAAGGAAACTAAGCGTAACAGCACTTCATAATTCTACCAAATAGAATACTTAAAATGCCCCTACCTCTGCTGAACATTAAATGGCATATACATATACATACATACATATATATATATATATATATATATATGTCCCATTGTATTCGGCCAAACTTTCGTTTATTCGGCCAAAGAATTGTATTCGGCCATATAATTTTGTAAAGTGGGCCGAGGCCGAGGCCAAAAAGAATTGGGTGTAGAAACTATATATATATATATATATATCCCATTGTATTCGGCCAAACTTTCTTTTATTCGGCCATATAGTTTTGTAAAGTGGGCCGACGAGTTGGCCGAGCTCGGCCCTAAAAAAAAACTTTTGTTTTTTCCAATGACGTTAAAACCAAGGTTTGAAATGAATTGTCGGCCATGCATTTCTATCACATTCTACTACCAAGAAAGGATGTAGCTTGCATACACCGAATGGCCACCAAAAGTGGGTCATTTTCTATATCTCGAACCTCATTATGGGGTCCCAACCTGGTCTTCATTAATAAGTGGACTGCCTGACACTTTTCCTCCTCTTGTCTCAATCAAGTGACTAAATGTCCCAAATGTGTGTATAGGCCGAATGGAACTACTAAACTGCTATAGCCGAGCACCAGTACTACATTCTTTGACTGAGTCACCATTATTCTTCACCTCTTTTATATATATATAAATATATATATATATATATATTTCTCGACCAAGGCTTGATGGAAGCAGGCCGAAGTCATTTGGAAGTTCTTCGACCGATCCCCATTTAAAGTATTGGCCGAAAGGCCGAATGGTCAGCATCCTCTTGATTTTCTTGGCCTCGGCTTAGACAGCCGAGTAACCACTGGGCGTGCCAAAATGTTAACTCTAAAAATTACAGAACCTACGTGGCGCGCAGGCCGAGTAACTAATAAGCTAACTACGTCCTTCGGTTGAATGCGGGGCGTGCCAACTCGTCGGCCGAGCTCGGCCGAGGAGTAAAATTTGTTGATGTTGCGTTGAGCGCGTTGTTGACTTCTTTATCTTGCGACTGCGGCCGAGGAAGGAACAAATCTCGGCCTTTGGATTCTCGAGCCTGAAGACAAGGCTGCTAGTTCTACGAAGTTCAATATCAAATTCGGCTCCCAAGGTGCCGAATGTAGTAACCTGGTAACACCTCACTTCGCCGAGAAGGCTAATGAGATGACCTCTGCCAATAAGGATTTGAAAATCCTTCTCGACCGAGACTTGGATAGATAACCAGTCGACCTCGACGCAGTGCTGTTTATCCAAACTGAAGGTGCTTCGGGAACGGCTGATTCTACGGCAACAGTGCTGTTTATCCAAACTGAAGATGTTCGCCGGTTGCCTTCACAGTGCTGTTTATCCAAACTGAAGATGTGTCGGCGGAAAAAAGAAAATAAAAAATCTCAAGATGTTTGAGAAATTTTGCGCAGGGCAGTTGTGTGTTTAATTGGAGGTCCTCTGAATGGTGTTCGCAGCCTTGTATTTATAGAAGCAAATGCATGGTGCGGCTTCACTAGTAGAATTTGATTTCAATTCAAACTGACTGAAAGCCATCATCTCCTAAATTTGCTTCGGTATTATCACCATTTTTCAAAAAGCCCATGTTTTTCCTTCCTTATCCTCTGGATGCATTCCACGTGGCCATTTCCTTATCTCATGATAGGCCAAAGCCTATCACCACCTATTTGCCCGTGCAACCATGCATGCCACATCCTTTTCTTCCAACCACATGCACAAATCCAAAACACCTTTTTTGAAAATGCATAGTCGCACGACATTGAAGCCACCTTTGATCTTCTAATCCGGTAGCATTTAATCTTTTGGACTCCTCAATTATCTCCACATTTTTAGAAATAATTTTCTTAATAATTCCCCAGATAATATTGTGATTATTAAAATCATAATATTATCTAGACAAATTATTAATCAATTATCTCAACCTTCTTCCAATCCAATGGCTCAGAATTTTACTCATTCTACGGTCTCGATTGCTCAGGCCGATAGCGTAAATTTGGGTCCAAACATTGCCCCCCAGTTTCCTTGAGCTTCGGCTCATAAGCCGAATGGTCAAGGAAATTAATTGTTCGTAGCCAACAAAATCTCATCGTGTCACTGAAAAAGAAACTTTGCTTTTTGGCAATAACACCCATGTAATATTATCAAAACCACCACCGAATAACCATCATTCGGCCTTACGGAAATTCATTATGTTTCACCAAATGGGCCACCGCTTCTCATCTAACTCGGAATTTATATATATATATATATATATATAGGGGTAGTTGATTGCCTGATATGATTTGTCTGCCATGCCTTTAGCATATATATATATATATATATACATATATATAGACACACACATACACACAAACACACACACACATAAAACAAACCTGTGCCGAGCATCATCTCGCCGAGCTCGGCATGTGTGTTCGTGTATATATATGTTAGTGACTTGTAAAAGTGGCTAAACCATATGGGGCCGAGAGAAATGAGCCGAGTTCAAGAAGCATTGGGTTAAAGTCACATCATCAAAACCACCATCACTCGGCTTTGAGGAAATTCATATGTTTTCCACCAATGGGCTCCATGCCAGTCTCAACGGCCTCCTTTTATTAACCGAATGAGCATCTCACTATTCGTGTCTTGGAACTGCGAACACAAACCATTCGGCCAAAACATATATATATATATATATATATATATTTTTTTTATATATTCGGCCATATAGTTTTGTAAAGTGGGCCGAGGATAAAGTGGGGGCGAGACCGAGTAGAACTAGGGTCGAAGACGATGAAAACCATTCCTGGAGCTCGGCCTGCCTATATATACATAACTAATTATATATAACTAATAAAAGTGGTCGAGGAACATTAGCTAGATACGTTTCGTGGCCGAGGAACTTCATTGTCGGCCGAGGTCTTAAAGTGGCCGAAGACCATCATCACATATATATGAATCCAAAACCACAAAAAACAAAATCAAAACTTGGCCCATTGGCCTTGGAATGATGTTGTCGGGCATGCATATTTCTATCACCTCTTTTATATATATATATATATATATATATATATATATATATATATATTTCTCGACCAAGGCTTGGTGGAAGCAGGCCGAAGTCATTTGGAAGTTCTTCGACCGATCCCCATTTAAAGTATTGGCCGAAAGGCCGAATGATCAGCATCTTCTTGATTTTCTTGGCCTCGGCTTAGACAGCCGAGAGTTGTCTCTTTTTTTTTTTTTTTTTTTTTTTTTTTTTTTTTGGAAATATCCAACCACGTGAAGGCCTACCACTTAGCACAGGTGGCCTTCTGCAAAAATATATTTTTTTTTAAAAAACCAAGGACATTTGCCGAGCATACCACTTATTATGTGTCTAATAAACATGGTGGTCATTGGTTAGCTTTCTACAAGGGCTTAATGCCTGTTGCCCCCCTGATTTTCTTAAGTATCGGCCGAGAGGCCGAATGGTTAAGAAAATAATTTAGCAAATGGAAATAAAAGTGGCCGAACCATAATCAGGAGGAGGCCAACGATGTTTTATTCCAAGCTGAGATCTTTTAATATCAAAATTCTCAAATTGATTTTGCTCTAGGCCGAATAAAGAATTTTCTCCAAATATTTTTGACTTGGTGAAATATTTTTTACCATCGGCCGCCAAATGTGTTGGACAATTATTATGCTCCCCAGGCATAACAATTTCGCCAATTTCGGCTTTCAACTCGAACAACTTAGCCGAATGGGATTTCTCCCTATCGGCTTTATCACCAATAATCATATTGATTGGCGTAGTTTCGGCATCTAAAACCATGTGTCCAATTACCATATCAATTGATGTGGTTTTATGGTCTGAAGTCGTGTATCGGTATTGGTCGTCATTGGAACACTCCTCTAAAGAATCATTTTCTGAGTCAATTTTTGGCTCAGAAACTTGAACATTTTCTTCTAGGCCTACCACACTTTTAGTCTCGGCCGAAAAGATAGGTGGCCTTTGTTCCTCGACCAAATTAACAATTTTCTTAGGCCGATGTCTGATTACGGCCGAAGCGGAAAATTGCCCCCCAGTCTTTTCAACCAACCATTCCTCAAATGGAATTGATTTGTAGTCGAAAACGTAAGGAAAATATTTTCCATCTAGCCAGGCATTAAATCGATCCCTGTCTTCATTTACCCATTGCTCTTGCAGGGTAACATGAGCTTTTATTCTCAACATGTAAGCGAATGACTTTTGCAATTCTTTATGGCCACGAAGAACTTTTTCCACTTCCAAAGATCTCTTTCGTTCTTCATTGTGTTTTTTCAATTCCTCTAGGCGCTCGTACAATCGGCTACGTTGAGCCAGATTGGAATCTTGATATATCATATGAACTTCGTAGTTCTAGCACTGGGTCCCACCGGGCGTGCCAAAATGTTGACTACAAAAATTACAGAACCTACGTGGCGCGCAGGCCGAGTAACTAATAAGCTAACTACGTCCTTCGGTTGAATGCGGGGCGTGCCAACTCGTCGGCCGAGCTCGGCCGAGGAGTAAAATTTGTTGATGTTGCGTTGAGCGCGTTGTTGACTTCTTTATCTTGCGACTGCGGCCGAGGAAGGAACAAATCTCGGCCTTTGGATTCTCGAGCCTGAAGACAAGGCTGCTAGTTCTACGAAGTTCAATATCAAATTCGGCTCCCAAGGTGCCGAATGTAGTAACCTGGTAACACCTCACTTCGCCGAGAAGGCTAATGAGATGACCTCTGCCAATAAGGATTTGAAAATCCTTCTCGACCGAGACTTGGATAGATAACCAGTCGACCTCGACGCAGTGCTGTTTATCCAAACTGAAGGTGCTTCGGGAACGGCTGATTCTACGGCAACAGTGCTGTTTATCCAAACTGAAGATGTTCGCCGGTTGCCTTCACAGTGCTGTTTATCCAAACTGAAGATGTGTCGGCGGAAAAAAGAAAATAAAAAATCTCAAGATGTTTGAGAAATTTTGCGCAGGGCAGTTGTGTGTTTAATTGGAGGTCCTCTGAATGGTGTTCGCAGCCTTGTATTTATAGAAGCAAATGCATGGTGCGGCTTCACTAGTAGAATTTGATTTCAATTCAAACTGACTGAAAGCCATCATCTCCTAAATTTGCTTCGGTATTATCACCATTTTTCAAAAAGCCCATGTTTTTCCTTCCTTATCCTCTGGATGCATTCCACGTGGCCATTTCCTTATCTCATGATAGGCCAAAGCCTATCACCACCTATTTGCCCGTGCAACCATGCATGCCACATCCTTTTCTTCCAACCACATGCACAAATCCAAAACACCTTTTTTGAAAATGCATAGCCGCACGACATTGAAGCCACCTTTGATCTTCTAATCCGGTAGCATTTAATCTTTTGGACTCCTCAATTATCTCCACATTTTTAGAAATAATTTTCTTAATAATTCCCCAGATAATATTGTGATTATTAAAATCATAATATTATCTAGACAAATTATTAATCAATTATCTCAACCTTCTTCCAATCCAATGGCTCAGAATTTTACTCATTCTACGGTCTCGATTGCTCAGGCCGATAGCGTAAATTTGGGTCCAAACAAATACATAGAGTCAGATGGAATTCATACATAATATACATCAGATATTCAGCGAAAACGAAATTAGAACAAAGGGAACAAACCTACTTTTGAATGCACTACACATGTCAGCTATACCCCCTGAAACCTTTTCTCTAACCTTTACCTGTTACTTTCCAATGCGATCATACGTCGTGGGAAGGGAGCACCGAGCAAAGCAAAATCCGGATAAGCTACGAAGGTCGTGTGAGTGACAAACCATATATGTGACTTAAAATCAATAGTTTGCAATCCTATATATATATCCTCACTCATAAATCTCGTTTGACTCCACACATGCATCCAATCATCAGTTTCATACATTTACTAAAATCATAGGGCTATAACAACATCATCAAGTTTCGTGTTCCAGAACCTCTTATGGAATCGAACAACAAAGGATACACAAAATAGGGTTCCAGAACCTCTCATGGAACCGAATATAAACTATACACATGGTTCCTAAACCTCTCATGAAATCCGACAGGATGTAGGTCCCATAATCAGTCATGGACCATGACAAATGTAGCATTCCAGAACCACTCATGGAACCTATTGAAGAAAGAAAGCAAGATTTCAAAACCACTCATGGAATCATAAAGAAAGGTAACATACTAGGGATTTAATATCTACACATGAAACGAGAAAGGAAGTGTACAAGGTATTAGTCCTCTACTAGCCCTCTAAGTTCACAAACATTTCAAATATACATACATATACATTTTATAAAGCATATTGATGACTGGGTAATAACCATTTGTAAATCCATGCTATGCACACAAAGAATATAACAAGAGAATTTCATATGCAAATACTTATCACATAATCTTAAAATCAACTTACCTAGATCCAACACACTTCTAGAATCAACACAATTGAGTCGTCATGCAAAACGATGTGCACGTCACCGAGACATCATATGTCTCGATGAGCCAACAATGCTCCGATAGAAAACTTAATAAGAATGACACCCATTTTTTCATCTACCTCCAAAGGACACCAATTTTATACGCATGCAGAGCTCAACAAGTGGAACAAACTTTTATACATGCGACAAAGTCTAAAAATGAACGAAAGACGGTCAATTTTGTTGATAAAGGCGATAAGTATCCAAAACTCTACGACGTCGATTCTTCGCCTACGGTGGTCCAACGACGTCGGGGTTGGTTTGGTTTTAATCATGGGATGGCATTGGTCGCTGCTTTGCGGATTCGCCAAAAAATGGAAAAGAGTCTCTAAAACATGTTGGTTTCGTGGCATAGAACCGCCACGTACAATGGTCAATGGGATGGTACTTTGGTGGATTTTGTAAAGGGAAGTACGAGTTTCAAGAAGGTGGGGGTAGCACGGTCATGTTCATTCTAAGTTGGCTAGAATTTGCGTCGGAAGACATGAAGATCGCGCGGGTTGGTGGATCGATGGGCTGGGTTCTGGGTCGGTGGGGTTTTAGGCTGTCTGGGTTCAGTTTCCAGAAATGGAATGTCTAATTTTGGCAAATTCTGTTTTGGAAACTTGTTATTTATAGTAAGTCTAAAAGTCCAAAATGCTCCTCACTTATAACTCCACTAACTTTTTCGTTTCAATTCCAATTCGCAAATAGGTTTTGCCTAAATGTTCATAGGTTCGAATTCTATCCATCTATTCCAAACCTACCTCCAAACACTAAAGCGAAATTTAAAATATGACCAAAAAGCCATTGAAATCGCTTTTTTTTCCAAAATGTAAATTAAATAAATAAACAAATTTCAGGATGGGATATTAACAATTCAATTCCTCTAAAATTTGGAGTTGGATTCCAAAATTCATGTAGATCCCACCAACCTTTTGATTTTCCAATAGTTCAATAAACATTATAGTATCTTATAATTGGAACTCAATTTCCCGTTTTGATTCCTATTACAATTACATAAACATGCCATAAAACAGTTAAATATGGAGTACATTACGTATTAGAATATGTGACAGAAGCTTCAAGGTAATCCCATCTAAAAGGGAGGTGGGGACCCATCTCAGAGAACCATGGTTTGGTAGTTGCTTCCTTTGTGTTAAGTATTTGGGTGCACAGCACTGATCAGACGGCTGGGACCTGGGTGCATATAGAGCCATCTATATTTTTTTATTTGTTAAATAATAAATTTGGTTACATTAGATATTAGATTAATCATCGATGAGTTTGAACCGACTTCTAACCTATAAAATTTTAAAAAAAAATGAAAAAGGTTTCAAAACATTAAATTTAAACAAAAAACCATCAAATAACTTTATTTAATAGTTAGGATAAAACTCAATATTCAACTAGCCCAATAAAATTGGTCCAAGCAAAATAACTAGACGGTTTTCCAATTTTGCCCCTAGTTGGAGCTTTAGCCCGTTTATTTACTCTGTTTCGCTCTAGACGAAGAGAGAGAAGGGCTTTTGGTTCTGTGGCTCTGCCAATGCGTAGCCTCCTCGTGTGAAACTGTGTCTTCTTCTCGGGCTGCCAAAAAGTAGCCTTCTGGCGTCTCATCCACCATTTACTGCTGTTGGAGGTGAGTTTTCCGAAATCAAACTGTTTTATGTTCAAATCACGTTGTTGATGACTTTGTTATTGCTTATTTTTGTGGATCCAAGTCTTGATTAAACCACAAGTGTGCAGAATAGCAGACATCATCTCATCCCGTGTTGATTAGGCGAACGCCTAATTGTTTGAAAGCAAAGTAATTTGTTTTTTTTTGAACTCGTTGATGAAGATATATCTTTGGATTTGCACATAAGATGATGAGTGCTCAAGGGATTAATTAATATATGCAAACCCAAAAGCAAGGGAGTTTAATTAATTACTAACTGGCCTTTTACTACTTATAAATGGATTAGATCCATACATACTATGTAGAACTATATTGCATAAGATGAGATTTAGAGGCATTTTCTTTCTGAAAATTGGTGTAGTTACAATCGCACACTTTGGTACGTTTGGTATGTGGGACGGAGAACAAGTGTAGCGTTTCTCCACGTTTGCTAAATAGATAACAGTTTCCACAGGCGATTTTGGTGATTTTTGTTCACTTACCCCCTGACACTCGTCCACATCGGGAACACAAAATAATAACCTCTTTTCCTCCTTGTTCCATGTTTTTGCTTCGATCGTTCCGGTCTGTTGTCCCATCCATACCAAACGACACCTTTATGTTGGTGTACAAACAGATAATGTCCCTTCTTTTATCAAAGCGTCACTTTTAAGTTATTTTGTTGCATATAATTATATAGAGTATTAAGTTTTTTTTTTTTTTTTTAACACTATTTACGAAATTTTAGTTCTCCAACCAAAAGAAAAGATTAATCCTCTCCTCATGCGCTTTCTTTCCGTGCTTCTTCAAAATTGATACTTTCAAATTTGGTTCTACAAATGGTGTTAGTACTTAGTTTTAAAATAGTGGCAGTGTTCAATTGTAAAAATAGTGGTAATGTCAATGTTTAGTTGCAGAAATAGTGTAGTATCATCAGTGATAAGTTCTAAAAATAGTCAGTGTTCGGTTTAAGAAATAGTGATAGTACTAATATTCAGTTTTAAAAATAATGATAGTATTAGTATTCAGTTTCAGAAATAGTGATAATACCCATTTTCAGTTTAAGAAATAGTGATAATAGCAGTGTTCAGTTAAGAAATAGTGACAATACACATGTTCAATTCTAGAAATAGTGTTTGGTTTAAAAATTAGTGATAACTTCAGTACTCAGTTTAAGAAATAACGATAGTACCTCTTGTTCAATTCGAAAAATAGTTAGTATTTAGCTTAAGAAATAATGATAATACAAGTTTTCAATTTAATAAATATTCAGTTTTCAGTTCTAAAAATAGTCAGTGTTGAGTTTAAGAATAGTGATAGTAGCTGTGTTCAATTCTAAAAATAATTAGTGTTCAACATAGAAATACTCATTATTCAGTTTAAGAAATAGTAATAATATTAGTGTTAAGTTCAAGAGATAATGATAATACCCGTGTTTAGTATACAAAATAGTGAGTATTCAATTTAAGAAATAGTGATAATACTCGTGTTCAGTTTACGAAATAGTGAATGTTCAGTTTAAGAAATAATGATAGTACTAGTGCTCAGTTTAAGAAATAGTGAGTTTCAGTTTAAGAAATAATGATAGTGCCAGTGTTCAGTTTAAGAAATAATAATAGTACTAGTGTTCTATTTAAGAAATAGTATCGGTACTCCTATCCAATTCGAGAAATAGTTAGTGTTCAATGTTTATAATTGATAATTTTGTTTACTTGGGGAAATATTGTAGTTATTTAATCATTTTTTTTTCACTTGAAGACCTAAAGTATCAAATTTTTAGTACGATATTAATGCATTTTTTGTTGATTTGTTTTCAGATTGTTGCTGGGACAGAACAAAGCCACGAACAACACTACCGGTAAAGGCAAATAACAAGGAAAATGTGTTGGATGTTGAAAACACCTGAGCTGATGAAAATACTGGAGCTTTACGAGCAAATTTACAAGACCATTGTTTTATCCGTCAAGAGTCGAGACTCCATTGGCAAATCTACAACGACTCACAAACAGAAAATGAAACTGGAATAATTTCCAATGGAAGTGGCTCTTGCATTCTAGGAAAGTGGGTTCTAAGTGGTAAGCAAAATTAAGGGTGGAAATTGATCAACAAAAGAATATGAAGATTCTGAACCACCTAATTACAAATAAGTAATATACTAATAAAATAATAATAATTAAAAAAAATATATATATATATATATAATAAAAGAAATTAGGGAAGCAATTGCTCCTATTTTCTTTAAACGTGCAAAATGGTTTGAGGAGGTGGCCACAATCCTTCACCCACGTTGAGTTTTACCTCCCTTTTAGGAGGAGGACTTGGATTGTTTACCCTTCTCATCTCGTACCCTTCTTATTTCCTTCTATTTCTGTGGTCACGGTTAAGTCATGTCAACATTTTATATTGATTTTTTTAAAGAAATAATAAGACAAAAAGTAATGGGAATATAAAATGTTGACGTGGCCTAACCGTGACCACAAAAATAGAAGGGGATTGGAAAGGTATGAGATGGAAGGGCAGACAATCCAGGTCCTTAGGAGGAAGGGGGGACGACAAGAAGAAAACAAGAAAAGAAAGAAAAAAAAAAACCAAAACCTGAAGAGAGAACAAACAGCCAAAAGAAAAAAGAAAGAGAGAAAGAACTGGTTGACATAATGACATACTTGTAAATAAAGGGAAATTTATTCCTAACAGAATTAGCTGACAGAATAACATTGCCGTTAGGGGCAAAGGTGGAAAAAAAATCATTTCGTTTTGGGTTTTTAGTTTATTCCATGTGTGTTAAATGGTTGTGGGTCTGATATAGATTAGTTTTGTCCTTATAATTAAATATGAAGTCCTTTTAGTTAAAAGGAAGCTAAATAATCAAATCCAAAACCTAAACCAAACCTAAAACCTAAAAGGAAGGCTAAATATCGGCCACAATTTAGCCCACAAATTGAAATGGGACCCACGAGTGAGAGTGAAAAGTGGGCTGTGAAGTCCACACCCCAAAACCTAGACGCCCAAACGCGCCACAACCCTTTCTAGCCGAGACCCACCCACAGTGGGGTTGTCCCCCTTGCGTGCCAGTCTCACTGTAGCCCAACAGTTACTTTTCTTCATCAAACGATCAGTTTAATTGGACCGTTGGTTAATCCAATGGTCCACGTTCAAATATATATATTTTTTTTGGTTTTATATTTATATATTTATTGAATCCAACGGTTTAGATCAAATATAATCAAATCTAACGGTAAAAAAAAGATATAACGGTCCAAATTTAAATCCAACGGCTAAAATAATTTAAAAAAAAATTATTTAACTCAAAATTCAACCAAAAACTGTATAAATACATATGTATTTGTTCAAACATCCACACAAAACTCACTTTTCTCCTACAATTCTTCCAATTTTTCTTTCTACCATTTCTTCTCATTTCCAAATTTTTCAAGATGGCAAAAGAGCATGTTAGAGGTCTTAATTGACCTTTAATGAAGATATTGCTTTATGTTTGGCATGGATTTCTGTTAGCGAAGATGATGTCGTCGGCATGAATCAAAATAGAAAGGTTTTGTGGGGTAAAATGGTTACTAAGTTCCATGAAAACTCCAATGCTGGTCGAAGGGAAGTTGGTGGTGTTTATGATCAGTAGAAGATTATCAACAAAGCATGGACTTTGTAGAAGGGAAGCTTGGAGAGAGCCATGGTTGACATGCCTAGTGGAAGGGGTGCCTCAGAAATTATGAGTTTCTTTGTTGATATTTTATTTGTCATGTACATAATAGTATTTTGCAACTAATTATTTTTATGTATTTGTTGCATAAGGTGACAAAGCAATGACAATTTACCAGACAAAAACTACACCAAAAAATCAAGCTTTTAAGTTGCATCATGCTTGGAACATCCTCAAAGATTGTCCGAGGTGAGGAACCGATGTGCACCAACAATGGGGAAGATTATTTCATAGTGAAGCCCCGCCCCCAAATGATTTCAATGAAGGTGCGAATGAAGGTGTCAATAAAGGTGTCAAACAAATGACCCCCCAACTTCTTCTTTTGTAAGGCCCCCGGGAAGATATAAGCAAAAGGAAGCAAACAGAAAAGGGAAGTCCCAAGATCCGATGAGTGGATCCATTACTACCGGAATTGCAAAATTGAGCGAAACCCATAGTGCTCGCCAAGAAGAAGTGGTTCGAATGCGTTTGTAAATGTAGGAAGAAGAGGATAGGGAGCAAGAGAAGTTTGAAATAAATTTGATGATGGAGAACCTCAACAAATACACTCCAGAGAGAAAGAAGTACTTATATAGTAAGCAAAGGGAAATTTTGCAAAGGGATGCCAGAAGGAGTATATATCAAGAAGATAATTCATCACAAGGCTATACCCCAAGTCCACCACGAAGTCAATCACCAAATCAAGATGGTGGATATCATTATTAAGTTTATATTGTTTATAAATTTTCGATTGTATTAAGTTTATGTGGTTTACTAATTGTTGTTTGTATTAAATTTATGTACTTTATTAATTGTCGTGTGTGTTAATTATTGTTTATATTAATCTAGAAGCCTTCAATAATTATTGTACTTATTATTCCACACTTTGATGTAGAATAGATGACTTCAATAATTCAACCTCCATTCAATAATTTATCCAATGTACTACACAAAATACTTCGCACAAGAAGACACTTAAATTTATTACTAGAAAATACCAACATAGTACACTTAAAGTTATTACATAAATGCTCAACCAATATCATCAACGTTCACCTTCTTGGCGCCATACATGCTTAACCAAATCCTTGCGGAGTGTGTCATGACCTTGAGGAGCTTGAATTCTATTTAAACGTCTCATATACTCACTCAATGTGACCCTATCCTGTCTGGTTTCATATGTGGTTTCAACGAGATATTAAACATTTCTTGCAATAGCTATCGCATGTGTTGGTTGGTCATCATCCACATGTTCGTCTGAATCTTCTTCAATTTCGATGTACTCATCGTCCACAATCAAGTTGTGCAAAATTATGCACATCATCATAATTGAATGGAGGTCTTCAGTATGCCAAAGTCGTGCAGGCCCTCTTACAATGGCTCATCGAGCTTGTAGGATCTCAAACACTATTTCCACATCCTTCATGTAAGACCCTTGCCTCTGCGAAAATAATTTCTTCTTTGCACTATCAAGATGAGAAAAAACTTTTGACAAAGGTAGACCAATTAGGATAAATACCATTAGTTAGGTAGTAACCTAGCTTATACCTATTACCATTTACCTTATACCGAAATTCTGGTGCCCATCCATTGACAACATCATCGAATAGAGGTGAAGACCAAAGAACGTTAATATCGTGTTGATCCAGGAGCGCCGAAGAATGCATGCCAAATCCATGTGTGGTAAGACGCCACAGCCTCAAACACAATGGTTGGCTTGTTATGACGACCCTTGAATTGGCCAGCCCAATCAATAGGACAATTCTTCCACTTCCAATGCATATATTTGAGACTTCCTATCATGCCAGGGAAGCTGCTTTTGTTTGCCTTGCGTAGAAGCCTCTTCAAGTCTTCACGATTTGGCTTGCGGAGGTATGTGGCTCTATATATGGCTTGAATTGCCTAACAGAAGTGTTTTAGGTTCTCAATAGCAGTACTTTCCGTAAGTCGGCAATACTTATCAGTTAAGTCTGCAGAACACCCATTAGCTAGCATCCGAAATGCAAAAGTGAGCTTCTAATGAGATGATAGACTTTGTCGGCCGATGACATCTATCTTTCTTGCAAAGTAGTAGTCATGATTGACAACTGCGTTTAATATGCTTTCAAAAAGTTCTTTCCTCATCCATCGCTTTCAAAAATCATGAGCAAGAAATCTTGGACGCTCGATGAAATAATCTTTCATCATTCGATCATGACACTCTTCTTTATCACGCTGTACAAATGAATACCCTGTGACAAAACCACGATGGCTAGATTCGGCATGATGCTCATATTGCATAAGCGCATTTGCAAGTTCAGCTTCAACATTGATCATTTCAGCATCCTTAATGTCAAGCTTTGCTTGGTATTGTGCCATCTGCATTGCCCTGCTACGCCTTCTTCTATCACCCATTGATGAGATATTGAGGATTTTTAGGAAACAAAAACACTTAAAAGTTGAAAGATTTGTGAATATAGATGATGATTGAAGGTTGAAAGATTGTGTGATCAACTGATATTGGACCTATGTTTATATAGAGAATGAAAGTTGAACAGTTGGTAAAAGTTGAAAGTTTGGTGACAGTTGAACGGTTGGTGAAAGTTGAACGGTTGGTGAAAGTTGAAAGTTTGGTAAGTTCCATGTGTCGATTTAGTGATTTTTCAATATTTATTGGAATTTAAATATTTTTAGATTAAAATGTTCATAAAATTAAATTACGATAGTCTACATAATTTTTTATTTTAAAAAAGTTAATTTAAGAAAAAAATTAGCCTAAGTTCATTATTTAATAATCCCGGATTAAAATTTTAGGCCAGAAGGGTTGGAGGAAAAAAGCTGTTTCTGAGCTAAAATCTAAATTTTATAGGCTAAATATTTCTAGGCCAAGATGGTGGATATCATTATTAAGTTTATGTAGTTTATGAGTTTTGATTTGTATTAAGTTTATGTGGTTTATTAATTGTCATTTGTATTAAGTTTATGTGGTTTATTAAATGTCGTTTGTATTAAATTTATGTGGTTTATTAATTGTCATTTGTATTAAGTTTATGTGGTTTATTAAATGTCGTTTGTATTAAATTTATGTGGTTTATTAATTGTCATTTGTATTAAGTTTATGTGGTTTATTAAATGTCGCTTGTATTAAGTTTATGTGGTTTATCATGATTTTCATGTATTGATTTAGTGATTTTTCAAAATTTATCGGAATTTAAATATTTTAGTTAAAATGTTCATATAATTAATTTAGCATAATCTACATAATTTTTTTTAAAAGTTAATTTAAAAAAATATTAGCCTTAATTCATTATTTGATAATCTTGAGCTAAAATTTTAGGTCAGAAGGGTTGGAGTAAAAACACTATTTTAGATCAGAAGGGTTGGAGCAGAAACACTATTTCTGGGATAAAAGCCAAATTTTCTGGACTAAATATTTTTAGGTTTTAGGTCATCAGAGATGGTCTTAGACCATCTCCAATCGTAACCTAAAACCTAAAAATATTTAGCCTAGAAAATTTAGGTTTTAGTCCAGAAACAACTTTTCTACTCCAACCCTTTTGGCCTAAAATTCCCCCAGATTATCAAATAATGAATTAAGGCTATTTTGTTTTAAATTAACTTTTTAAAAAAAAATTATGTAGACTATCCTAAATTAATTTTATGAACATTTTAACCTAAAAATATTTAAATTTCGATAAATTTTGAAAAATCACTAAATCAATACATGAAAATTAAGATAAACCACATAAACTTAATACCAACGACATTTAATAAACCACATAAACTTAAAAAATAAAAAAAGACAATTAATAAACCATATAAACTTAATACAATTGAAAACTCATAGACTACATAAATTTAATAATGATATCCACCATCTTGACTTGGTGATGGACTTGGGGGATAGTCTTGAGATGAATCATCATCTTGAAATATACTTCTTGTGCCATTCCTTCGTAAAATTTCCTTCCTTTTGCTTACCACGTAAGTATCTCTTCCTCTCTGGAGTGTATTTGTTGAGGTCCTCCATTATCAAATTAGTTTCGTATCTTTCTTGCTCCCAATCCCCTTCTTCCTTCATGGCCAAAAGCATTTGGGCCGATTCTTCTTGCCGACGACACTGGTTTTCGTTCATTATTGCCATTTCGCTAGCAAATTGTGCACATGTTGGATCTTGGGATTTCCCTTTTCTCTTTGTTTCCTTTTGCTTATCTCTACCCGGGGCCTTGCAAAAGAAGAAGTTGGGGTCATTTGTTCGACACTTTCATTGTCGGCAAAATTCACACCTTCATTGACATCATTTGGGGGTGGGGCTTCATTATGAAATAATCTTCCACATTGTTGGTTCGCATCGGTTCCCCACCTTGAACAATCCTTAAGGATGTTCGAAGCATGATGCAACTTAAAAGCTTGATTTTTTGGTGTAGTTCTTGTCTTGTAAATTGCCATTACTTTGTCACCCTATGCAACAAATACATAAAAATAATTAGTTGCAAAATACTATTATGTACATGACAACTAAAATATCAACAAATAAACTCACAATTTTTGAGGCGCCCCTTCCACTAGGCATGTCAACCATGACTCTCTTCAAGCTTCCTTTCCACAAAGTGCACGCTTTGTCGATAATCTTCCACCGATCATAAACACCACCAACTTCCCTTCGACCAGTGTTGGAGTTTTCATGGAACTTATCAACGATTTTACCCCATAAAACCTTTCTATTTTGATTGGTGGCGACGACACCATTTTTGCTAATCGAAATCCATGCCAAACATAAAGCAATATCTTCGTCAAAGGTCCAATTACGACCTCTAACATGCTCTTTTGCCATCTTGAAAATTCTGGAAATGAGAATAAATGGTATAAAGAAAAATTGGAAGAATTGTAGGAGAAAAGTGAGTTTTGTGTGGATGTTTGAACAAATACATAGGTATTTATAGAGTTTTTGGTTGAATTTTAAGTTAAATAATTTTTTAAAATTATTCTAGCCGTTGGATTTGAATTTGGACCTTTAGATCTTTTTTTTACTGTTATATTTAATTATATTTGATCTAAGCCGTTGGATTCAATAAATACATAAATATAAAACTAAAAAAAAAAAATTTGAACTTGGACTATTGGATTAACCAACAGCCCATTTAAACGTCACTGTTGGATTATAAAAAGTAGCTGTTGGGCTGCTTTTTGCATTGACTGCTGAGGGAACACCCCCACGTGGGGCTGTCGGTTGGCTGAAGATGCCTCGCGCATGCAGCGCGTGGGCGAGTCGGGAAAGGGAACTGGGCTTCACAACCCCAGTTTCAATCTCAGTTGGTGGGGTCCATTTTGGTTTGTGGCTTAAAACTAGGCTGGTATTTAATCCTCAAATGAGTTTTAGGTTTTAAGTTAATTTTGGGTCATGGATTGGAATGGATTTTAGGGAGAAAAAAAAGAGAAGGGTTAATGACAAAAAACTACCTCAAGTTTGGGTCAAATGACACTTTAATACCTCATCTTTTAAAATTGACAATGTCATACCTCATCTTACGAATTTGTGTCAATGTTATACCTTCCGTTAGCTTGGCCGTTTATTTCTCAGTTAAATGCTGACGTGGCTTGATCCGGGACCCATTTTTATTAAAAAATTAATAAAAAAATTATTAAAAACAAAAAAAATCATTTAATATTATTTAAATATTAAAATAATAAAAACCCATTTTTTTTTTCTTCTCTCTTCTTCTTCTTCCCTCTTCTTCCCTCTTCTTCTTCTTCTTCTTCTGCAGACGAACTGGGCGAACTGGGCTTTTTTTTTTTTTTTTTTTTTTTGTTCTTCTCTCTTCTTCTTCTTCTTCCCTCTTCTTCCCTCTTCTTCTTCTTCTTCTTCTTCTTCTTCTTCTTCTACTTCTGCAGGGGGACGAAGTGGGTTTTTTTTTTTTTTTTTTTTTTTCTTTTTCTTCTCTCTTCTTCCCTCTTCTTCTTCCCTCTTCTGCAGGGGACGAACTCGATTTTTTTTTTCTTTCTTTTTCTTCTCTCTTCTTCTTCTTCTGCAGGGGGCGAATTGGGTTTTTTTTTTTTTTTTTTTTCTTCCCTCTTCTTCTTCTTCTTCTTCTTCTTCTTCTTCTTCTTCTTCAGGGGGCGAACTGGGTATTTTTTTTTTTTTTTCTTCTTCTTCTCTTTCTTCTGCTTCCCTCTTCTTCTGCGGGTTAGGTTGGGGGGAGGGTGGGGTTGGGTGGGAGGGGACGGGTTTGCTTTTTTTTTTTTTTTTTTTTTTTTTTTTCCTTCTCTCTTCTTCTTCCTCCCTCTTCTTCCCTCTTCTTCTTCTTCTGCAAGGGACGAACTGGGTTTCCTTTTTTTTTTTTTTTTTTTGTGTTTCCTTCTTCTTCCTGCTCCTTTCTAGGTTGCAGGGGGTTGAGTTTGTGGTGGGGGGAGGGGGGATGAACTGGGTTTGGTTTGGTTTGGGTTTTTTTTTTTTTTTTTTTTCTCTTCTTCTTCTTCTTCTTTCTCCTTCTTTTCTGGGTTGCTGGGTTGCAGGAAGATGATGGGGAAGAGAGAGGGGGGAGATGCACGAAAGGAGAGGGAAGATGATGTCTAATGTTTTTAATTTTTTTATGTACTTTTTATTATTATTTTAATATTTAAATAATATTAAATGATTTTTTTTGTTTTTAATAATTTTTTTATTAATTTTTTAATAAAAATGGGTCTCGGATCAAGCCACGTCAGCATTTAACTGAGAAATAAACGGCCAAACTAACGGAAGGTATAACATTGACACAAATTCGTAAAATGAGGTATGACATTGTCAATTTTAAAAGATGAGGTATGAAAGTGTCATTTGACCCATACTTGAGTAAGTTTTTTGTAATTAACCCAAAAGAGAAATTTTAGATTATAACTCATCATTGGAGATGTCTTAAAGCCCTAAAATTAAAGCTCGGTACTACAAAAGTTTCGAGGCCCAAACCGTAACAGCGAAACTTGAGACTTCCGAAAACCCCAAAAATTTCAAAAACTCAAAATTAATTTCATTTTCCCGCTCAAATGCGAACCACAGAGAAATCAAATCCAGTCGAAAGATCCCCATTCATTCCATCTTCCCAGTCTCTAAAAAAACACTCATCTTCCAACCTTAACACCTTCGATTATCCATTTAATCGATTAATTTATTTACTGACAAAATACCATGTCGGCCACATCGGCTCGCCGCTTCAAAGACCGCGGCGGCGCCGGCGTGGCAGAAGGATCCAAACCCGCCGCCACTCTCAAACCATCCAAGCCTCTAACGCCGATACCCTTTTCTGACAAGAATTACGCCAGCGCCGGAAAGGAGAACCCTCTTCCAGGGACCGCTGCTTTCCGGGCTTCGGCCCAGAAGCCCACGATCCGGCCAGTTCCGCGAGTCGACAAGGCGGTCGTGTCTGCGGCAACCAGTAGGGCAGGAAGCGAAACGCGTTCCCGGTGGTCCATGTCATCGGCGCCGAGAGGTAGGAGCCCTAGCCCTTCTGAGTTTACGAGGGTAATTTCTCATACGGGTAAGGAGCGGAGGGTCTCGGTGGATCGGGTCAGACCGGGTTCGGGTCTGAGTTCGGTAGGGGAGAGGGATCGCGTAGTGTCGAGTGCAGGGAAGGTTAGAGGATCAGCTAATGGGAAGCAGAGAACATGGTTTAGGGATTTGGATGTGAAGAGGAGTGATGTGGGAGCGAATGGGATTAGGGTTTTGAGGGATATCAAAGAAAGTGGTAAAATTGGTGTGAATTTAGAGAAAAAGAATGCAACTTCTGGAGAATTAAAAGTGAGAGCGGTGGAAATTGAGAAGAATTCGGATGGGGTTAGGGTTAGGGATCCGGGAAGTGGAGATGGAGAAGCTAATTTGAGCTCCGATCTGAAAAACCCTAGTGCGGTTGATAAAAAGGATCAAAATTTGGCGAGGGTGGATGATAAAGCTGTGAAAATTGGGAGTGGTGATGCTTTGGGACTGAAGGAGTCTGGTGAAAAATCTGTAAGTGATGCAAAGGTTTTGGAGGGTTTTAAAGAAAAGAGGTTGAATGAAGAAGGTAGTAGTGGCGGTCGTTCGGGTATCAAATATCCGAGTAAGCTTCACGAGAAGCTTGCTTTCTTGGAAGGGAAGGTTAAGAGGATTGCCTCGGATATTAAGAAGACAAAGGAGATTTTGGATATGAATAATCCAGATACGTCGAAGGTGATACTCTCTGATATTCAGGAAAAGATTTCTGGAATTGAGAAGGCCATGAGACATGTCAATGATTCAGGTGGTAAGATGGGGTTGCCGAAAAGTACTGAGCATAGTGACAGGGATGCAAAAGTAGTTGAGAAGGGCCATATTGAGTTGGTGTGTAATGCTAAGAGTTTGGTAAAGGGGTTGAACAGTGAGGACTTGGAAGCTAGGCTCTTTCCTCATCATAAGTTGCTTCAAAACTGTGTGGCGTTGAAAGAATCGTTAGAAAGCTCTCAAGGTCATGGGTTCCAAGCTGTTGAAACTAGTTGTGAAGCAAAGGTTGAAGAGAAGTCATTGAGCCTTACAGATGATAACCCAATTGCGGTAGAGTTCTTGGCTTCCTTGGACCAAACTAAAGTTTCAACAACGGATGATGGACGTGAAGGTTCGGAATGTTTTGAAGTTCAAGAAGTGGATGGTGTCACTGCTGCAGAAGTTGAAAAATCTTCGAAATTTGTCTCTGGAAAACAAAATTTGGAGCTCATTCTCACAACCGATGAAAAACTTGATGAGTTTGATGATCAGGAGAATAGACAGGAAATGTTCTTTGACGAGGAAAATGAGGATACTTGCAGTTACCAGCTGAACCAAATAGGCCAAAAAACCTCAACTGGAGGGTGGTTCATGTCTGAGGGAGAGTCGGTTCTTCTTGCTCATGATGATAGTTCGTGCACCTTCTATGATATTGTAAATTGTGAGGTATTTAACTTTTCTCTTCTATTGCCTGAGCTTCATTGTATAGTTATGCTTATAGTAATTGAATTATCAAAGCAATTTCAGATCATGTGCACCTTCAGTATAAATTAGGTTTATTCAAATTAAGTTTGAATTTTTGGTGTGATTTACTTTTATTGCAAAATATTTTGATTTTCTTTCAATTAGCATATGTCAAATAGTAACATTGAAAAAGCCAAGGTAAAAGACATGCTTATTTATACTGTAGTATGAACAGAGGAACAGTTGGGGGACATAAAATTGTAATTGCTGAATGTGAAATTTGCATTATTGATTGATGGTTTATGGTCTCTTCAGGAGAAAGTTGTGTACAAGCCTCCTGCTGTAGTTTCACCTAATATGTGGAGAGACTGTTGGATTATCCGTGCTCCCAGTGCTGATGGTTGCTCAGGAAGGTATGTTGTGGCTGCATCAGCTGGCAATACAATGGATGCAGGATTTTGTTCATGGGATTTCTATGCCAAAGATGTGCGTGCTTTCCGGATTGAGGATGGTTCAGCCCCTTCAAGAACAGTGCTTGGCCGCTTGCCCAACAACATCTCACATGGAAGAAATGCTTTGTCTGATCTTCTGGATCCAGAACCTAGACAATGGTGGTATAGACCTTGTGGACCTCTCATTGCCTCAACTGCTAGCTGTCAGAGAGTTGTGAGAATCTATGACATCCGTGATGGTGAGCAAGTTATGAAATGGGATGTATCAAAGCCTGTTATAGCAATGGATAATTCAAGCCCCTTGCAGTGGAGAAATAGAGGAAAAGTTGTTGTAGCTGAAGCTGAAACAATTTCCCTTTGGGATGTGAACTCTCTTAACCCTCAAGCTTTACTATCTGTTTCTTCTTCTGGTCGGAAAATTTCTGCTCTTCATGTGAAAAACACTGATGCTGAACTAGGTGGTGGTGTTCGACAAAGGTGGATGTCAACCTTTCATTTGGCTTTTACTTGTTTTCTATTCTATTTCTGGTTCATGCATTTTACCTGTTTTGCTTGCGTTTCTTCATGGATATGTCCTCTATCATGTCCTTGAATATGTCACTATGCTACTAGTTTTTTATGTGCGATTAATTAATTTTTTCATCTGGTTTTCTTGCTTACTTTTTGGATATATCAGGTAGGAAATTAGTTCTAGCATGAGAATATACCAATTGAAGTAGAAATCTGCTTAGTATGCAAGATTCTAATAACACTTAATGTGGTTGTTTGGTTTGCAGAGTAAGTTCTGCGGAAGCAGAAGGAAATGACGGAGTGTTCTGTACTCAAGATTTTATTAACATTATAGACTTTCGGCATCCTACTGGCGTAGGTCTTAAGATACCAAAACTCGGTGTAAATGTGCAATCAGTTTTCTCTCGTGGAGATTCTGTCTTCCTTGGCTGCACTAGTGCAAGATCGGGATGGAAAAAGCAGTCTTCTTCACAGGTGCAACAATTTTCAATCCGAAAACAAAGTCTATACAGCACCTACGCTTTGCCAGAATCAAATGCTCACAGTCATTACACAGAAATTACACAAGTTTGGGGGAATTCAAACCTTGTCATGGGTATTTGCGGATTGGGGCTGTTTGTATTTGATGCGTTGAAGGATGACGGAGTTCCATTGTTGACCAGTGATGACGGGAGTCAAAAAGCGAGAGAAACTGTTGGTCCAGATGACTTGTATGCACCTTCTTTTGATTACTTGGATTCTCGGGCACTTCTTATCTCAAGAGATCGCCCGGCACTGTGGAGGCACCTATCATAGGTCTGCAGAACGCTTGAAAATTCTTCTTACATTTATGATTATCTAGGAAAGAGGGTAGTCAGCAGCATAGGAATGTGATGCTGCAATGAGTTTTGTTATTTTGCTAAGATACTGCTGTGGTGTGTAATGTTATGTATATTGTAAGGCTTTCTGTTGAAGGCTTATTTATTAGATGGAATTAAACTTTTATTTTCTGTTATACTTGTACGTTTTTTGTCTTTGTGAGTAAAGCCTTCTTGGTAGTGTCTCAAACCTGCCCTCCATGTTTATTAGGTCTTCTTTCGGGATCTTTGTTTATCTTGGTTTTTATGCTTGGATTCCAAGTTGGTTATTGAAGAATCTGGGACAGTAGGGCGTTAGAACATACTTTCAGTATCCTGATGAGGCATGTACGCCGACACCCAGATTTGCCCCCGAGTGGTTTAAAGGAAATCTGTCAGATTGGCTCGTTTTGAACTACATTTAAAAAAACACTTTTGCCCATAAGCCTTTTTAGTAAAAGCGCTTTCATTAGAGCAATTCCAGCGTGGGCTGGTGCTCAGGGGACGGTGGACCAAATAGGGCCAGGTAGCCCGGCCTTGAAGCTCCAGCGTGGGTAGCCCGAGGGAGAGTGGAGGCCCGAGCTACCGGGCCCATGAGGAATTGCCCGCCCGAGTGGATGTGATGCAATGGCTGACATCATCTTGGCGTCAGCCCAATTTTATATTTTTTTCTGTAAAGTGCGTGCGCCTCGCCTGCACATGGGGGCGCGTCAGTCGACAACTTTTAAGCGTATGAGGCCCACGTCACAGTCTGCCAAGGTTATCGTTGGGAAGCTACGTGACTTTCTACGGTTCGTTCGATCTCAACGACTCTTTAAATTGGACGGTCTAATTTGCAATGGTAATAAAAATAAAAAAAGTCTTATTTAATATCAACCGTTGGATCTGAGATCAACGGTTGATATTATTTTGCTTTATAAATAAATAAATAAAAGAAAAAATAGTTTTAAAATTAAGAAAAGGTACCGTTGCAACATATGGCACAATTTGGAGTGTTGGAATTCAATTTTTTTTTTTTAAAATCCAACAGCAGAGATTAATTAGTTCAATAAAAATTTAAAAAAAAAATTGTAAAAAATCCGAAAAAAAATCTGAAATTTTTTTAAAAAAATTGTTTTTACTTTTCTATAAATACCTTCTCATTATCATCTACCTTACACCACAATTTCATATTTTCTCAACTACTTTCAATCAAATTCCTATCTTTCTCTCAAAGTTTCAATCCAATTTTTTTTCTTCACAAAATGACTACTGATGCAGGTACGAATTGAACGCTTCTTGAAGAAATTGCGTTGTGTACTAGCTGGGTTGAAGTTACTCATAGCTCGCTTACAGGTAATAAGATGCAGTTGCGAGAAATGTGGAGTCTTATTCATACCAATTATCTTGAGAAAATAGGTGGGAAAAGAACCAAAGAATTGATGTCTAGTCGTTGGAAATTACTTAGCCAATCGTTTAGTACATGGAGAGACGCCTTGGCACAAACTATGAGGAAGAAGACATTATAAGAAAGAAGCAAAAATTATGAATAATTATAGAGATTTTGGTGAAGAAGGAAACAAAAACTATGAATAATAATAGAGATCTTGAGAAAATTGGTGTGAGATTTGTGAGGATGGATGGTGGATTATTTGGAGGATTCAGAAAGGATTAGATTGTAGATAATGCCACGTGGCATGCCGTCATTCGTTAAAATCTAATGGAAATCTATCCTCAAAGATTGTAAACAAATTATGACACATGCCTCAACGTGATTGGTTAATAATCTTATTGGAAACCCATCACTAATAATTGTATTTTCGGATAATGACACATGGTGCAACGAGTACGATTAAAAATCTTATTGGAAATTCATCACTAATAATTGTCTTTTCGGATTTTATGACAAGTGGCGCAACGAGAACGATTAAAAATCTTATCTGAAATTACAAATAAAATTATTTTGTATTATTTTATAACTTTTCGGATAATGACACGTGGCGCAATGAGAACAATTAAAAATCTTATCCGAAATTATAAATAAAATTATTTTGTATTATTTTATAAATAAAAAAAATACTAATATTTTATTGCTTATTGCCAAGGCTATTGAAGTGTAATGGTGGAGATGCAAAAGGCGATTACGGTTCTTTAAGGGCAGTTATTGTTCATTGGGTGGATAGCATAGTGTATTGCCTGGGGTGAGGGTTCCCACGCTAGAACTGCTCTTAGAAGCACAATGGAATTTTAATAAAATGCAAGTGCTCCTTGAAAAGAGCACACATGAAGTGCTTCTTTAATAAAACATTTTAGGTGTTTTTTTGAACCCAGAACCACTTTATAATTTTTTCTATCTAACATGATCAGAAACAAGTAAACTTTCCAAAGTCCCCAGTTCTTCTAGTTTTGAAGGTTGATTCCTCCAGCAGGCAAGGGAATGAGGGAAAAGCCTTTGGTTGAAGTGAATTCTTCTCTTTTTGTTACCCTTGTCAAAGGCTAGACAGAGAGTAGGACCGTTTTAGGGTTGGTTTCTTAATGTTTTTTTTTTAGTATATTGATATCGTTTTTTTTACACTAGGGAAGGAGGAGTTTGGCTAAGCCATATAATAGGTAACCTAATTTGCCATCCACGAGATTCGAACCTAAGATCTTTCACTTTTAAGCGAAGAGGAATACCATCAGACCGTAATATTAAGTAATACGTTGGTTTCTTAATGTATAAGCCTCATTTCCCACATGCAATTTCGCTCAGCATCTGTTGCTCACAAGAATCAATGGTTAGAAACGGCACACTGCACGTACGAGCGACTGACCGTATCGTGCTATTTTCCCCTAGTACAGTAGAAGCGCACTCAGCTGATGGCCAAGCTAAACTTAGCCTCAGCTTTGGCGTTTATAAGCTGTAAGACACTCATACATTCATTGTGTATTGTAAGATGAGTGGGCTAGGGTAACCTGCCCAAACTTGATTGTGGCTTTTGTTTTACTGGGCCACTGGCCCACTGCCACACATGCAACCCAAAACCTTAATCATGTCATTGTTGTATTATTATTATTATTATTATTATTATTATTTTTTTTTATATACAAACGATATTGTAGACATCGAAATTTTGGTGAAACAAATGTTCACCAATGCATTAAAGTTTTGACGTGTCAAGGCATACATGGCATACGCCACGTGTTGTACAAATTGTACACTTGGCGTGTGACTCAACAAAATAGGAAGAAATACCCTTGAAGGATTAAACAAGTTTTTCTTCTCATTTTTGGGCAATGACAAGGCAAGCACATTTCAATCCATTGAGGATCAAAACAAGTTTTTCTTCTCATGTTGGGCAATGACAAGGCAAGCACACTTCAATCCATTACGGATCAAAGCAAGTTTTTCTCATTTGGGCAATGACAAAGCATTCACATTTCAAGTTTAAAATGGTGTTAAGTGGGAAATTAGGCCATAAGTTACACCACTTCAAGTTTAAAATGGTATTAAGTGGGAAATTAGGCCATAAGTTACACCACTTCAATTTCAATATTGCATTAAGTGGGAAAATTAGGCAATGGTGCTTGGAAAGGAAAAAAATATTTTGTGGTGGTGATTCATTCTCAAAGCCTATAAATAGGCTTCTCCATCAAGGTATCAAGCATCAACCAATTCACAAATACATTTCTCCACACACCAAAACCTTGAAGCCTTAGAGTTCTAAAGCTCTCAAGAAAATCCCAAAGGATCAAGAAAGCACTCTTCGTTCTTCGTCAAATCCTCCCTCAAGATCAAGCCCCAACGGCCCTTGAAGAACTTCCACCAACTCAAGATCAAGCCCCGACGGCCCTTGAAGAAAGTGTTCATCCATTATTCAAGATCAAGCCCCAACGGCCCTTGAAGAAAGCGTTCATCATTCATCATCCGTTCATCCTAAGCTCAAGCCCCAACGGCCCCTTGGATCAACAGCACAAATAATTCCACACATCCAATCGTTCTTCAAGATTAAGCCCAAAAGCCCTTGAAGATCCGCTCATCCATCAACCTTCAAGATCAAGCCCAAAAGCCCTTGAAGAAATCCACACAACCATTATTCAAGATCAAGCCCCAACGTGCCTTGAAGAAAGTGTTCATCATTCATCATCCATTCATCCTAAGATCAAGCCCCAACGGCCCTTTGGATCAACAACCTCAACGAATCCACACATCCAATCGTTCTTCAAGATTAAGCCCAAAAACCCTTGAAGATCCGCTCATCCATCAACCTTCAAGATCAAGCCCAAAAGCCCTTGAAGAAATCCACACAACCATTATTCAAGATCAAGCCCCAACGGCCCTTGAAGAAAGCGTTCATCATTCACATCCGTTCATCCTAAGCTCAAGCCCCAACGGCCCTTTGGATCAACAACCTGAACAAATCCACACATCTAATCAACCTTCAAGATCAAGCCCAAAAGCCCTTGAAAAAAACCAACTGTTCATTCAAGATCAAGCCTCGACGGCCCCTTGAAGAAAACCAACCGTTCTTCAAGATCAAGCCCAACGGCCCTTGAAGATCCGCTCATCCATCAAATCCTTCTTCAAGATCAAGCCCAAAAGCCCCCTTGAAGAAAACCAACTGTTCATTCAAGATCAAGCCTCGACGGCCCTTGAAGAAAACCAACCGTTCTTCAAGATCAAGCCCAAAAGCCCTTGAAGATCCGCTCATCCATCAACCTTCAAGATCAAGCCCAAAAGCCCTTGAAGAAATCCACACAACCATTATTCAAGATCAAGCCCCGACGACCCTTGAAGAAAGTGTTCATCCGTTCATCAACTGTTCATCCTTAGATCAAGCCCCGACGGCCCTTTGGATCAACAACTCATCCACAAACCTACACCCTACGAAGATAGAATCAGAGGACCAAATTTGAGAGAGATCGTAACCCCAAAATCATCAAACAAAAAATATTATTTTGTACACGTTATTCTTGTTTCTTATTTCAAGGAACTTTTGTGTTCACAAATTTGGCACGCCCAGTGGGACCTCTCTACCTCTCATCTCTATCCTCAAATCATCGAAAAAACGCAAATGGCATCAAGAAAGGATCAAGCTGTTCCTGCAATCAAAGCAAAGAACAAGAACATCATCGCCGCAAGTGGTGGTATTTCGGGCATCACAACCCGAAATAAAGCAAGAGCTCTTTTTGCCGCGGCTTCCGCCCCTGCATTAACTCTGTCAAAGGAACAAGAGCACCTGAGGTACGAGCCTGTGATCACCCTAGCCTCGCTAAGGGCATCAAAGGAAGAAAGCCCGAGGAAATACTCAGAGTCCCTACTCTCCGACACTGATTCGAGCGGCAGTACAACCATGCAAGTCATGACCACTGGAGCAACTTCAATCGAGGAGCAGCTAGCTCAGATGAATGAAGCAATCGCAAAGCTCACACGGACTGTGGAAGAGAAGGACTTGCAGATTGCCGCACTTGTCAACCAACTAGATGCGCTGCCCGACGTGAAAGTCGACCCAAATGTTGGCCTATTAAAGAAAGAAGTCGACGAAGAAGAGGAGCCACCAGCGGAGAAAGTTGAAGAGAAGCCGAAGATAGACCAAGCAACGGCATTCATGGGATCTTTCTCTATCCAGCAGCTACAGGAGATGATCGCAAGCACTATCAAGACACAGTACGAAGGAAGCTCGCATGACTCCGTACTGTACTCAAAGCCTTACTCCAAGAAGATTGATGCTTTGAAAATGCCAAGGGGTTATCAGCCCCCAAAGTTCGTGCAGTTCGATGGAAAAGGCAACCCGAAGCAACATGTCGCCCATTTCATTGAAACTTGCAACAATGCTGGGACAGAGGGAGACTACCTCGTCAAACAGTTCGTGCGTTCGCTGAAAAGTAACGCTTTTGACTGGTACATTGACCTCGAACCTGAGTCTATCAACAGTTGGGACCAGCTAGAAAGAGAATTCCTCAACTGTTTCTACAGCACTCGTCGTACTGTAAGCATGCTAGAGCTGACCAGTACGAAACAGTGGAGAGATGAACCTGTCGTCGACTACATAAATAGATGGCGCTCCTTAAGTATGGATTGCAAAGATCAGCTTTCTGAAACCTCTGCCATTGAGATGTGCGTTCAAGGCATGCAGTGGGGACTACACTACATCCTTCAAGGCATCAAACCACGAACATTTGAGGAGTTAGCCACCCGCGCCCATGATATGGAGTTAAGCATCACCCGTCATGGGAAGAAAGAACAGATCGCCGACTACAAGAATGACAAAGTTTTGGGGCCAAAGGTGGATAAGGCTACGTGGAAACCCACCAAGGGAGCAATGACGGTCAACACAACTCCAGTCAAAATCCATACACGAAGCAAGGCGATTCAAACCAAAGCTTTTCGTGATCAAGAGATACGTAGACGCACTTTGAAGGAGCTTGAGGAGAAGACTTATCCATTCCCCGACTCTGACGTGGTTGCCATGTTGAAAGACTTGCTTGACAAAAAGGTGATCGACCTACCTGAGTGCAGACGGCCAGAAGATATGAACCGTACTGACAGTCCAAGGTACTGTAAATTCCACCGCTTCATTAGTCATCCGACGGAAAAGTGCTTTGTGCTAAAAGATCTCATCATGAAGTTGGCTCAGAAAGGGATCATCGAGCTAGATCTTAATGATGTGGTGAAGTCAAACTATACAACCGTCACTTCTTGCTCTTTGAACTCAAAATCTTCACCTCAACCGCTGGGGGCATGCTCCAAAACCATGTCAGTCAAGTCAAGTGAAGTTGAAGGATGGACTTATGTCACTCCAAAGAAAATGCACAAGAAACATAGGTCTCCTCCACAAGTTCACCAATCGGAAAGGGGGCAAAGCAGCTATCGTCAATCAAAGCTCCTCGTTCGCACGAGCCTAAAAGGCGATAACCAAAGCTCCTCGTTCGCACGAGCCTAAAAGGTGACAACCAAAGCTCCTCGTTCGCACGAGCCTAAAAGGCGACAACCAAAGCTCCTTATCTGCACGAGCTGAAACTGCAAACGACACCACAAGCTCCTCGTTCGCACGAGCCTAAAAGGTGACAACAAAAGCTCCTCGTTCGCACGAGCCTAAAAGGCGACAACCAAAGCTCCTCGTTCGCACGAGCCTAAAAGGCGACAACCAAAGCTCCTTGTCTGCACGAGCTGAAACTGCAAACGACACCACAAGCTCCTCGTTCGCACGAGCCTAAAAGGTGACAACCACGCTCCTTGCCTGCACGAGCTGAAACTGCAAACGGCACCAAAAGCTCCTCGTTCGCACGAGCCTAAAAGGTGACAACCAAGCTCCTCGTTCGCACGAGCCTAAAATGCGACAACCAAAGCTCCTCGTTCGCACGAGCCTAAAAGGCGACAACCAAAGCTCCTCGTTCGCACGAGCCTAAAAGGTGACAACCAAACGCTCCTTGTCTGCACGAGCTGAAACTGCAAACGACACCACAAGCTCCTCGTTCACACGAGCCTAAAAGGTGACAACCACGCTCCTTGCCTGCACGAGCTGAAACTGCAAACGGCACCAAAAGCTCCTTGTTCGCACGAGCCTAAAAGGTGACAACCAAGCTCCTCGTTTGCACGAGCCTAAAAGGCGACAACCAAAGCTCCTCGTTCGCACGAGCCTAAAAGGTGACAACCAAACGCTCCTTGCCTGCACGAGCTGAAACTGCAAACGACACCACAAGCTCCTCGTTCACACGAGCCTAAAAGGTGACAACCACGCTCCTTGCCTGCACGAGCTGAAACTGCAAACGGCACCAAAAGCTCCTCGTTCGCACGAGCCTAAAAGGTGACAACCAAGCTCCTCGTTCGCACTAGCCTAAAAGGCGACAACCAAAGCTCCTTGTTCACACGAGCCTAAAAGGCGACAACCAAAGCTCCTCGTTCGCACGAGCCTAAAAGGTGACAACCAAACGCTCCTTGCCTGCACAAGCTGAAACTGCAAACAGCAACCAAACGCTCCTTGCCTGCACGAGCTGAAACTGCAAACGGCACCAAACGCTCATTGCCTACACGAGCTGAAACTGCAAACGGCACCAAACGCTCATTGCCTGCATGAGCTGAAACTGCAAACAGCACCAAACGCTCCTTGCCGATCATCCAATCCCGACTGATTGGAAAATCTCAGACGACTTGCCTGACGAGGAAGTGTTCTACATCGACATCTTCCCAACATGGAACGGGGGGCATGAGTAGTATTCATGTCGCCACAAAGGCAAATACTACCTTACTCCTTCCAACTGAATGAGCTATGCTCCAACAATGTTGCTGAGTACCAAACATTGATCATCGGGCTCCAAATGGCGATCAACATGGAAATCACAGCTCTTGAGGTATATGGCGATTCCAAGCTTATAATCAATCAACTCTTAACTGAATATGAGGTGAGGAAAGATGATCTCGTCCCATACTTCCGGCTAGCGACCCAACTGCTACAAAAGTTCGAAGCTGTGACACTGGAACATGTGCCAAGAAAGGAAAATCAAATGGCAGACGCTCTCGCCAATCTAGCCTCAAGTATGACACTAGGAAAAGATGAAGTTGCAGACGTGCCAGTTTTCCAAAGATTGGTGATTTCGCTCGTTAATGAAATGTCACTAGATGATACAAATGTCATCTCAGTACTTCCAGTCGATGCTGAAGAGTGGAGACAGCCGCTGATCGACTACTTAGAGCACGGAAAGCTTCCAGATGATCTCAGACACCGTTCCGAAATACGTCAACGAGCACCTCGCTTCCTTTACTACAAAGGAACACTCTATCAACGCTCTTTTGAAGGAGTGTTCCTGAGATGCCTAGGTGAGGAAGAAGTTAAGCCAGCCATGGAAGAAGCACATTCAGATGTGTGTGGGGCACATCAGTCTGGACCAAAGCTACATTTTCGGCTTAAAAGAATGGGTTACTACTGGCCGAGCATGGTGAAGGACTGCCTGGAACACGCCAAAAGGTGCCAAGCCTGCCAATTCCACGCCAACTTCATACATCAACCGCCTGAACCATTACACCCTATAGTTGCTTCATGGCCGTTCGACGCATGGGGATTGGACGTTGTAGGACCAATTACGCCAAAGTCATCTGCAGGGGAAGCTTACATCCTAGCTGCAACAGATTACTTCTCCAAGTGGGCTGAAGCCATCTCTTTAAGGGAAGTAAAAAAGGAAACTGTTGTTCGTTTCATCAAGGAGCATATCATCAACCGATATGGGATGCCTCGCTACATTATCACTGACAACGGAAAACAGTTCTCCAACCGACTCGTGGACGAGCTTTGCGACAAATACAAGTTCAAGCAGCACAAGTCTTCCATGTATCATGCTCCGGCCAACGGCCTCGCGGAAGCATTCAACAAGACGCTGTGCAACCTCCTGAAAAAGGTAATCGGCCGAACAAAGAGAGATTGGCATGAAAGAATAAGTGAAGCACTTTGGGCATATAGGACTCCTACCCAAGCTACACCTTATTCTCTCGTATATGGCGTAGAAGCTGTTCTACCGCTCGAAAGTCAAATTCCCTCACTAAGGATGGCTATACAAGAAGGCTTGACTGATGAAGAAAATGCAAAGTTGCGCCTTCAGGAGTTGGAAGCACTAGATGAGAGAAGGCTCGAAGCTCAACAACACTTGGAATGCTACCAAGCACGGTTATCCAAGGCATTCAACAAGAAAGTCCGCCCAAGGTCTTTCCAAGCCGGAGATCTCGTGCTGGCATTGTGTAGGCCTATCATTACAACTCATAAGACAAAAAGCAAGTTCACATCAAAGTGGGATGGACCCTACGTAATACAAGAGATCTACACCAATGGCGCCTACTTAATCATGGCAGAAGACGGGTTGAAGATCGGCCCCATCAACGGCAGATTTTTGAAGCGCTACTACCCCTAAAGCAAACGGCACCAAATGCTCCTGGCCCGCAAGAGCATAAACTGTGTACGGCAAAATCATCATCAAAACCATCACTCATTTAAACTACGTCATGACTTGATCCCTCCTCAACCAAGGGTACGTAGGCAACTTGAAACTTCAAAACTTCAAGTACAGTCACATCATCAAAATAAAAAAATAAATAAAAAAAAAGGGAAATAACACATCTTGGTGATGTATATGTTTTATCTGTATTTAGCACAATACACTGAATAAAATAAAGCATGTTCATTGATCTCCGAGAAATTAAAAGTGTTTACAAAAAAAAAAAAAAAAAAAAAAAAAGATGAAGCTTTCACAAAGGATGTGTACGTGAAGCCCCACTACGTGGCAACACTCTCGGAGCAGGAGGCATCGGAGCAGAAGGCATCGGAGCAAGAGGCATCGGAGATAGAGCATTCGAGGCCTCAATACTTGGCGGAACGCTGGATGACCCAGGAAAAAAGTGCCTCTGGAAGAAAGACGCAAGCCTTTGACGGTCACTTTGCATTCGACCTTGAGATTCTTGCATCTCATCAAGCTTCCTCTTCATGCCCGACGAATAGTTATTTGCAAGCACATGCAAACTTCTATTCTCGTACTTAAGCTGTTTAATCTCCTGCTTAAGATCTTCCACCTCTGCCATCAATGATTCCACTTGACGAGACCGAGCAAGCAGGCGTTGGCCCATGTTGGACACAGAGCTCGCACACTGAACACTGAGAGCGAGGGACTCTTGAACGGCTAACTCATCGGACCGTCCTGAAAGCAGTCTACTATCTGTTGGTGTGAGGAGGTTCCTAGCAACTATTGTAGCTGTTGTTGCATTCTGCATCACTGAGTCTTCACCTGTAAGAGGACCGTTAGAAGATAAGAAAGACGGGCACCATACATTACCTTGACGCTGCGCAACCGGATCACTGCTGAGACTCAATTCTAAGCTAAGGTTCGATGGGTTAGCCATTTTTTCAAAGGTGTTAAAAGAGATGGGTGGATGGAGTTAAAACTCAAAAGGCCGGAGATGATTTTCAGGAATGAGCAACCTTCAAAGTGTGCATGTTAGAGGTGATCAATACCTCTATAAAAAGGAAGAGGCGTTGGTTCAGAAATCGAAGGGCCGCTTATTCAAAAGTGAAGAGACATCACTCTGCAAATCTCAAAAGCTGGGTTTTCCGGCGTAAGTTGGCGACGCTTTCTCAGCTTTTCAGAACACGGGTGCCACTTTGTCAAAAGATCACGTGGAGGTCATCATCGCAGCTACACATCTTTAGCCGACAAGCGCGAAGTGCGGTGGTGCTTTCTCTGCTTTTCAGAAAACGCGTGCAGCTTTGTCAAAAGAGGTGCTCGTTCAGAAATCGAAGAGGAGTCGTTCAGAAATCAAAGAGGCGTATTCAAAGATCGAAGAGTCGTCACTATTTCAAAAAGCCGGATTTGCAGGATCAAAAACGTTTGTCGACAAGGGTAAAAGAACAGTACTACCACTTGCTATTGGGAAATCCCTATATATATCGACCTTCATCTTTTATGGCAAGGCAGACCTGCAAACAAAAAAAAAAAAAAAAAAATGCCCAACTCTTCCTCACCTCCGAGAGTACACTCCCAGCAAAGCATCTCAAAATGCTCAGTTTTCTTCCTCTCCGGGAATGCCCTTGCAAACAAATGACACCAAGGCAAAAGTATCTCATATCATCAAGGGCGAAAGCAAAGGTATCTCATATCATGCTTTTCCCCTATCTTTTCCTTTGCCCTTGTTCTCACCTGCCAAGACAAGGACAGAGAAAGCAATATGTCGGAACCTCCACTCAAACTTGCGCTGCCACCAAGAAGTGATGGTCCATTCAAATGCAAGGCTTGCATACTCCTGCATCAGGAACAAATACTACAAGAGAAGATGCTAAACCTGCATAAGGAAATACCACTTCTGCAAAGGGGAGCAAGTAAGGCAAGTGAAAATGATACATTGAAGCATGTGGAGACAAGCTACAACTGCATATGCTGAGCTATCCTCTAACCCTCTTCAATACGAATTGGAGAGATTGAACAAAGAAACAGAAAAAAGGAGTAAGCTCAGACCTTCAGAGGAGACCAAAAGAATCCTGCTGCCCGGTTCAAGAGTAGCACAAAGGAAAATCAACGAGTGGAGGAGACCAAAAGAATCCTGCACCCAGTTCAAGAGTAAGCCTGCGGAAAATCAACGATTGAAGGAAACCAGAAAATCTTCCAGTCGAACTCAAGATCAAGCCTCAATGGCCCTTGAAGAAATTTCCAGCCCAATTCAAGATCAAGCCCCAACGGCCCTTGGGTTGACATCTACATTAAGGGACTTCAAAACGCATCTTCTACACGTGACAAGCACATGTCTACGACGCGCCTTGAAGTGGGGGCATTTGTAGACATCGAAATTTTGGTGAAACAAATGTTCACCAATGCATTAAAGTTTTGACGTGTCAAGGCATACATGGCATACGCCATGTGTTGTACAAATTGTACACATGGCGTGTGACTCAACAAAATAGGAAGAAATACCCTTGAAGGATTAAACAAGTTTTTCTTCTCATTTTTGGGCAATGACAAGGCAAGCACATTTCAATCCATTGAGGATCAAAACAAGTTTTTCTTCTCATGTTGGGCAATGACAAGGCAAGCACACTTCAATCCATTACGGATCAAAGCAAGTTTTTCTCATTTGGGCAATGACAAAGCATACACATTTCAAGTTTAAAATGGTGTTAAGTGGGAAATTAGGCCATAAGTTACACCACTTCAAGTTTAAAATGGTATTAAGTGGGAAATTAGGCCATAAGTTACACCACTTCAATTTCAATATTGCATTAAGTGGGAAAATTAGGCAATGGTGCTTGGAAAGGAAAAAAATATTTTGTGGTGGTGATTCATTCTCAAAGCCTATAAATAGGCTTCTCCATCAAGGTATTAAGCATCAACCAATTCACAAATACATTTCTCCACACACCAAAACCTTGAAGCCTTAGAGTTCTAAAGCTCTCAAGAAAATCCCGAAGGATCAAGAAAGCACTCTTCGTTCTTCGTCAAATCCTCCCTCAAGATCAAGCCCCAACGGCCCTTGAAGAACTTCCACCAACTCAAGATCAAGCCCTGACGGCCCTTGAAGAAAGTGTTCATCCATTATTCAAGATCAAGCCCCAACGGCCCTTGAAGAAAGCGTTCATCATTCATCATCCGTTCATCCTAAGCTCAAGCCCCAACGGTCCCTTGGATCAACAGCACAAATAAATCCACACATCCAATCGTTCTTCAAGATTAAGCCCAAAAGCCCTTGAAGATCCGCTCATCCATCAACCTTCAAGATCAAGCCCAAAAGCCCTTGAAGAAATCCACACAACCATTATTCAAGATCAAGCCCCAACGGGCCTTGAAGAAAGTGTTCATCATTCATCATCCATTCATCCTAAGATCAAGCCCCAACGGCCATTTGGATCAACAACCTCAACGAATCCACACATCCAATCGTTCTTCAAGATTAAGCCCAAAAGCCCTTGAAGATCCGCTCATCCATCAACCTTCAAGATCAAGCCCAAAAGCCCTTGAAGAAATCCACACAACCATTATTCAAGATCAAGCCCCAACGGCCCTTGAAGAAAGCGTTCATCATTCACATCCGTTCATCCTAAGCTCAAGCCCCAACGGCCCTTTGGATCAACAACCTGAACAAATCCACACATCCAATCAACCTTCAAGATCAAGCCCAAAAGCCCTTGAAGAAAACCAACTGTTCATTCAAGATCAAGCCTCGACGGCCCCTTGAAGAAAACCAACCGTTCTTCAAGATCAAGCCCAACGGCCCTTGAAGATCCGCTCATCCATCAAATCCTTCTTCAAGATCAAGCCCAAAAGCCCCCTTGAAGAAAACCAACTGTTCATTCAAGATCAAGCCTCGACGGCCCTTGAAGAAAACCAACCGTTCTTCAAGATCAAGCCCAAAAGCCCTTGAAGATCCGCTCATCCATCAACCTTCAAGATCAAGCCCAAAAGCCCTTGAAGAAATCCACACAACCATTATTCAAGATCAAGCCCCGACGGCCCTTGAAGAAAGTGTTCATCCGTTCATCAACTGTTCATCCTTAGATCAAGCCCCGACGGCCCTTTGGATCAACAACTCATCCACAAACCTACACCCTACGAAGATAGAATCAGAGGACCAAATTTGAGAGAGATCGTAACCCCAAAATCATCAAACAAAAAATATTATTTTGTACACGTTATTCTTGTTTCTTATTTCAAGGAACTTTCGTGTTCACAGATATGTTTACACTAAAGAAGTGAAAAAATAAATTGGTTAGGAACTCATTATTTATGAGATTCCTACCTAAAATCCTAAAACTATTCACTTACAAATGAAGCACTAAACCGTCGTAGTAAATAACTTCATCATATCATTGTTATTACCTAAATAATTACAACATCACTTAATATGTGTCTTAATCAACATTACGATAGCTATATTAGGTCCCTTTAAAAAAGGATCCCTATTTTTACGATGCAAGAAACTACTTGTGAGGTTGACATTACATTCTTTTATAATGATATAAATTGTCTATTTTTTAGATATCTATCCATGAATTATTTTTACAAAAAATTAATTCAATCCGATATTATTTATTTATTTCATAATCAGAATGAATTTGACTGTTAGTTAGGACAATATTCACCAACTTCTTTGCAATTATAATCTATCAAATCAAATTTGAAGAAAAAATAAAGAATTCAAATCGAGGACATTTAACATGACAGCTCTTGCGCCGAGGTTCGTTGGTTGATAGATTTCATCATCGAGGGTCAATCTAAATTAAGGAGATTTCATATTTCTAATTTCTGATAATAACTTGGGTGTCGGCCAATAATATTATGAGATGTGTTATCCACAAATTTTTTTTACTTCTCACATATTCTTTGTTAATTTCTGTCCGTTAATTTTCTTCAATTCATCCGATCTGATAGTTGAAAATTAAAAAAGTACGAGAAGTAAAAAAAAATGTGTGTATATCATAAATAAACCTAATTTTCTTTCATAAATAAATGTAAGCGGAGGTGAGAGAAAGGTCTGATATAACTTGGGTATCGGCTAATAATATTATACTAGCCTCTCTGCACGCACTAACGTGCGTGCGAGAGGTATTTTTGCATCACGGGCGCTACGCGCCCCTAAAGGTGTATTGTGTGAGTTTTTCCCATTGTAATTGTCAAGATATACTTTAAATGTATTGTGCAAAGAGGAACTTTTTTTTTATCATGCACGTCCTAAAAAGTTATCATGTTTTTCGTTTTTACTTTGTGTAAAGTAATGATTTAAATGTTATTCATGCACTTATCAAACAACATACGATTTTAGATGCAAGTTCCTACCTAAAGCCTATGAACGATAGCAAGTATATGTAAATAAATAAAAAATAGTAGATGAAAACAGTAAGTACTCGTAGCAAAATACAAAACAATTTAAATGTCAAAATATAAATCCTACATAACAATATGTACATTATTCACAATACTCATAGAGTGTATATGTCACTGTTTCTTTTGAAAAGAAAGTTTACATATTGACATCAATGCTGCAATTTCCACCCATTTGTTCATGATTGATGCTTCAAATTTTCATTGCCAATCTACAAACGATAGTGAGAAAATTAAAAATCAAATAAAAAGAGTTAATTGATAAGTGAGAAATGCATACTGAAAGGTTATCGTTAATAAAGCTGTTACCTATTAGGAATCACCATAATTAGCTGGAATGAAGCAAGACTTCTTTGTATACTACATTCCGTGTAAATACACCTTGTTAGCCTACTATGGAGCCACTTGTTACTAACACGGTTGTGGTTGACTTTGAGACCCCCCTCGATAAAGCCACATATAATTGTCCATGGCTGAAGACATGATCTGGAAGGTTTACGCCTACATGTGGTATTGTCTGACCTTAAGATTTGTTTATAGTGATAGAGAAACTTAGTTTCACTGGAAATTGCTTTCTTGTAAGTTCAAATGGAAGCCCAGCAGTATCAGTACTTTTGAGAGGGATTCTTGGTAAGAAAACTCTGGATCCGGCAAATTGTCCAGTTAGAATTTCAGCATCAATAAGATTTCGGTAAGAACCACGACACAATAATCTTGTACCATTACACAATCCCAATTTCGGATCAATATTTCTTAAAAGCATGATTGGAGCACCTCTTTTCAAAGTTAACTTGTGCGGAGAAAAACCACCAAGTGAGATTGAATTCAAGAACTCTGGCTGATACAAATTCCTTGTGTCATCCTTAACTGAATCAAATGAATACATTGTCTCTTCTAAACCCGGAAACATATTGATTATCTTTTCATTCAACATATCAACGTCTTCATTTGTAGAAGTTACCACAGCCCTTTCCACCATATAGGTTGCATCATTTATATGATCCTCTAAGTCAGGGAAGATTTTGGCAATTAATTGATTAATGGAATGCTCACTCTCCCATGGTATCACCATGCAGTCAGGTAGTTTTACCATATCATCCATAATAACATCTTCATTCCCATCACCAACACGAAGTAAAAATTCTGAAAATTCACAATCATTTATGGATCTCATGTTTTGTTTGAGTTTTAAAATCTTTACTTGTGACCAAAATGATGCCTTAACAACACTTGCTTGGATTAGTTCGGACTTGGTTCCTTTCCGGATAACAGGAAGAACTTGTCAAAAATCTCCCCCAAATATCATTATCTTCCCCCCAAATGGTAAGTCAATATCTAGTTAAGTCTCTGAACGTTCGATCAAGTGCTTCAAATGCATGACGATGCGTCATTGTTGCTTCATCCCAAATAATTGCCTTTGCCTTTTGTATTAGCTTTGCTAAATCAGATTGTTTACCGATCGAACACATCGATGATGCATCGAGACTAAGTGGTATCTTGAATTTAGAATGTGCTGTCCTCCCACTAGGCAATATCGTAGTTGCTATTCCAGATGATGCTGTTGTTAATACTATGTGCCCCAACCTTCTCAAGCTTGCTAACAATGCGCGATATAAGTAAGTTTTTTCAGTTCCACCGAGACCATCCACAAAAAAAGTTGCATTATCCGATCGTTGAACTGCACCCATTATTATGTTAAACGCACTTTTTTGGTCATCATTTAAGCGTTCAATTGCATCAAGATCTTGTTGTGGAATACATATGGATATTTCATCTTCAATACATCCTGTCATTCCTGAACTTGATTCATTTCCTCTTGTCATTTGGGGCAAATCAAACTCGTTTATACTCTTATTAAATTGAACCAAAAGTATGTTCAACTCACACAAGAGTATGTTGGTAGCAAGTGTGGGAGTTATGTTAGTCATGGAAACATAATCTTCCATCATGAATGGACAGAACTCATCCCATAACCCTCGAACACCAATTGGTGCACAATATACCAATATGGTGACGGATAATCTTCTTAAAGCCGACGACATCTGAATTACGGAGGCCTCTAACAAACATTGTCGAATACTGTCATCTCTTTCTAACAAACCTCGTTGTTCTGCTGCCTGCTTAAATGTTGGATGTAAAACCCCATTAACTGTTCTCAAGTTTGTGAAGGATGTTGGTCCTCTAACATGATTAAGAAGAATCCGAAGGTAAAATTTTTCGCCTTCAGCAGGTGAAACTGCATATATTCGTCCAATAACCTTGTTACGATTCATTCTTTTAGACCACTTTCTTTGAGCTTGAATCCATCTGTAATGTGATGGTATCTCCATGTATAAATAATGTCGCGCTTCTGCATCCACATGATTAAGTGTAAAAAATTCAGTCAACATTGTCTTTCTTGTACTATCATCATGTAGAATATTTGTTATACTCTCATCGGCACGAAACTGAACTTGGTGCATATTAGGAAGATTATTTGCATTCGCTCAACAGATGGGTAAATTCGATTAATAATGAACTTGAATATCTTCCATAATGCCTCTGGTGCGCAAACCCATCTTGCATCCTGAAACTGCTTTATTTCATCGTATTGAGGGTCTGATTGCACTTCAACTGTCACTCTGTCTGGGCCTTTGTAAACATACTTATATAAGTACTTGACACTTTTTATGCTTGCACAAATTTCAACATTGATGTGACAATCATACCTTAACAGCAACCATGAATTATATGGATTTGACCCAACTATTATCAACCATTATGTTTCCTTGTCGATTAAGTGAGACGGGCAATCGATTTCCTCGCCTTTGATAAATTGGATACGAATCATTCCCTTGAACGGTGACTGGTGCAAATGGTTTGGGAAACTTTCTCTTACAACTCCCATTTTTCATACATGGAGATTGAAGATTATGAATCCCACACGGGCCATGAATCATATGCTTTAACACTACATTATAAAGTTGAGGCTCTACATCTTCATTTGGTATTTCAGCTCTAACAATTCGGTCATACTCATCTGGATTATTGATCTTATCATTTTCATCTAACACCACCAGCATATGCACATGTGGAAGACCACGTTTCTGAAACTCAATAACGTATGCATAAGCAACAACACTGCCCAATACCCCCTTTTCGATGATGTCTTCTTTTAGTTGCTCAAGTTTTGCACGAAATACTCTAGTGAGTAAGTCAGAGCGATCTTGTGGAGTTTGTCCAGCGAGTAATTCGCTTTTGATTTCTTCCCAACTTGGGTTACATGTCATGGTAATAAAAAGATCTGGCTTTCCGAATCTTTGAACCAAAGTCATTGCGTCTTGATATCGTTGGTACATGTCACGTGGGCTTCCAACAAATGATGATGGTAAAATAATTCTACGCCCGATGCTACCTAATAATTTTTTATTTTCAATTAGCTATATATATTGTACACAGTTTAAACAAAGTTATATTTCTAAATAACGATGACTGAAACGATATATATACCTGCATTGTGTTGACCTGCATTTAGAGAGTCTTCAAGTCCTTTGTAGAGATCCGCTCTAACTGTGGCTTGATTAGAACGCAACCATCTAAGTTTTTGTGATTCAATTTTAATGTAGTTATCTACAGCATATTGTTGCAAGAGACGTCCACCTCGAAGCAAAAGTGATGATCCATTATGGCGTATCTGCAAAAGCAAATTTCATATATTGCTTTTAATATAGGAATCATCATTCATCTATATATACCGGGAAGTAAATTATGTTATCAGTACAAACCTGTAACATATAAGCATAATAGTCGCAACATGTTATTGCTCTTCCACCATCATCACGACTGTTAACATCCCATCCATATGTACCGTAAGGCAGCAACAGTGGATATTGTAAGGGATCATAAAATCCAACATAGTCTCGGACGTGAGAAAGTCTTCCACTAATTGTCTCCACCACGATATCCCTTCCATTTGCAATTGTGGCATTATCCCCATCTATTATAATTGCCGTAACTTGTGATGCTGATGGTAGACTATACTGATGCCGATCTATTGGTTGCTCTTTTAGGATCAACTTGCAATTTGGCAAATCTTGGCGTTGACCGAGGCTTCACAATGTATGAACAAAAGATTATGGTTGTTCAACATCTGTTGTATCTTTTCAACCACACGTCTATCTAAAACTTCACTTTCACACATTCGGTTTTCAACTTCATGCTCAGTGTCATATATATAAGCTTGTAAAAATCGCGGTCTGTTCCCTTCATTTCGTAAAAGTCCACCAATCTTATGATATAATGCACCTTGAGCACGAAATGTGTAAATCCCACGACCACCAATATTAATTCTTTCATCCACGTGTACTCCCATTGAAGTGAATGCAAATGCATGATTGTAAGCTCGAATATTTTGCCTGAAGTGTCTACCCTCATTTGTTTGGTCAGAGAAAAGAGCAACCATTTCTGGTGGGGACTGTGTTGGGGGTAAAGCAATTCTTCCTTTCAAGCAACACATATTCAAAGTTTCTCGAGTAAACAATCGTGCATAGCAATACGGACATGTGGTTGGAGTAGATAATTGGCAACCTAGGATACCCCGATTCTCATTATAATTTCTAGCACAATTGTGGTTTCTTCTTCCTCTGCTTTGGCGCACATGACAATTGGTTCTATTTGCATGTTCTTCTTCTGATATTTTTACATGAATATCCAACACTCAGTATAAGAATTTTCTTTGTAACTAATCATATATGTATATAAAGATAGAATTATATACTAAGTTCACCATTGTGGGGAGGAATTGAGAGCATCCCATAAGATATTTGTGACCTATTTGAATGTGCCAACTGTCCCATATGAGTACGCATTCTAGTAGAAGTTTGGTCATCACAATTTGTGATATCTGACAAAACCCTTGAATTCGTGCTTTCATGCTCAATTTGTTCTAATAAATAGACCACATTATAATACGATTAGTTAAAAAATTTGTGTTTAATAATTAATATATTTAGTTATGAGTCTAATATTTCGTAAGACTACCACTAAAATAACTACAACATTGAGATCAATATGAGAGTATCGAAGCAAAGAATAAAATGAGATTTCAATTCACAAAATTTTGTTCTTAAAAAATAACCTAATTTTTTAAGTGTGAAACAAATACAAATAAAGAAATTGAAATAAATACCAGGAATTTGTTGTTCTATATTACTGGAGTCGACCTCAACATCATAGTTAGCCAACTGAACCTGTTCTTGTATATTACTGGGACCTACTTGTTGCATAGTTAAAAGAAAAATTAGAAATTAGATTTTTTTTATTTTTTTGCATTAGTATGAGTTAAAGAAAAATGAATATGAAATAAATACCAGGAATTTCTTGTTGTATGTTACTGGGGGATGTCATAGTATGATCATCATATAGAGTTGGAATTTGTTGTCTTTTTTCTCGTGCTATTAGACGTCGTCGAGCTAGATATCTTTGATGTTCTTCAGGACTTAATGATTGACGCCATTGTCTTGCACGACTTTGACCACGCTCCATGGAAAAATTTATCTAAAAAATTAAAAAATAAATGAACCGAAATTGAATACAAATTTTGTGACATTCCATAAATACGAAAAAGTCTACATAGATGCCTATGAACAGAAGAAGAAAAAACATTTATCTGCACTTCACTATAATACAAAAGAACAAAATAAAATGATCACAAAATACTTTTGAAGTGTAATAAGTATCAGTGCAAGGAAATGACGGGCCTATATACACTTCTCGGTTGGTGTTAGGACTTGGATATGATTTAGCTTTAATGTTTTTTTTCTTTTATAAATTAGCATTGTTTATAGAGTTTTAATTTTTATGTCAACTGGATGAGTAGAATTTTAAACTTTTTTAATACCCGTAAACCCTATCATAAATGACGGATGTGGGCTGGACATAATATAAAAAGTTTTTAGAAATGTGTAACCCATAATAAGAGGCTAAAAAACTACCACATGACAAAGAAGAATTTGTATTCAATGTAGGTTCATTATATTTATATTTTGCTCTAATAACTCAACAATGCACATATAAGCTCTAAAATGTTATGATATCTTTAAAATTTTAGTAATTTTGGTTTCTTAGGTATTATGTTTATTAGTAATTTTGGTTCATTAGTTTAAGGATATGATCTTCAAGAATTTGTGATCAACACATCTTAAGAAATTTTGGGGTGCTTTGTTGGTCGTTGGGGTGCAAATGAGGATGGGATGATTTGGTTCAAATGGATTAAAAAAAAAAAATGCATGTACGCAAGGTTCCTTAACAAAATCATAATTATGAATAACTGTTATGATATTCAAAATCCTTGTCGAACCTCGCTGGTGTTTAGGGATGATTTGGACTACATGGATATTTGAGATTACGAAGAAGATTATGAATAACTAAACATGGGTCAAAATTTTTTTTGTTAGAGGACAGCAATTGTTCATAATTGGTTTGATCTTGGACATAGTAACAATTACGAATATTTGTTTTCTTCACATTATCTTCTCGAATTGGGGTTCAACATTAGAAGTTCTTTTCTCAAGTCTCAACATTAAGCAAAATGAAGAAAACAAAAGGCCAAAAGCAAAAAGCCACCTCTTCCGTTGTTATCACCTTCCCTTTTCTTCAATGCTCACTCTCAACAGAAAATCTATGGCAAGAATACATTTTCCCCCCTTCCTTTTTCTTCGAGCCTCAACAAATGGGTTTGCAACCGATGACAACTGAAATAATTGAGGTTAAGCAAGAGGAGTTGATAAAGAATCGACCAAGAGAAGACCAAGCTAAGCCAACTGAAATAATTGAGGTTATTCCTGACAACGCTATAAATATTAGTGAAAATATGACTTTAGGCCTTCAAACTCAATTTTCTTTATATAAAACCCTACATAACTTTTTTACTCAAAGAAAACCCAATGACTAGGATCCACATAAGCAAATTCATTAACTTCATATTAATTCACACATTTTACATTTTTCACATGCCTAAAATACCCCTATTACATACTTGATGTAGACAATTAATTGTAAGGAAATAGTAAATGATTTTGCAACAAGAAAAAAAAAAAGACATTAATGTTAAAAATTTATTGCATATTAATTTTTTAGAAAGGTTTTGAATTTTCATAAAACTATTCGATTTAGTTTTTTCACCCTACTCTTGAATACTTTGAATTTATCCCTTTTTATTAATATATTAGAACATTGTATTTCATTATCTACATGCAAATTAATTTACCTACAACAATTATACCATGGGTATAATATAATATCTCTTTTTTACAATGATGCAAAATAATATACCAACAAAAAAACGTGCCTAACATATGTACTAATTACATGGAAAATAATTTACCTATATTAAGAAGGAATGTAGTTCGATGCATAGTATTAAAAATACTATGTTACACCCATGTTTATAAAACAATAAAACGTGCCTAACATATCTAACAATACATGGAAAATAATTTACCTACAAGTTATAGAAATGTTATTTGGTTGGGTGTAGCATAAATTTTTTTAATAATTGGAAAATTAAATATAACTAGGTGTCGTGTAATTTTTTTTATATAATTAGAACAAATTAATTTACCTACCTACTCTTTGAAATGTTCATTTCCAATGATGCAAAATGTTCATTACCTAACTACAAATTAATTTCCAATAATTTACCTACACCAATTATACCATGGGTGTAGGTACCAACAACTAAACTTGCCTAACATAAGTACTTGTACATGGAAAATAATTTACCTATAACAAAAGAAATGCAGTTTGATGTATAAAATCAACAATATTATGTTCCACTCATGTTTATACAACAACAAAACGTGTCTAACATATATAACAATACATATAAAATAATTTACCTAAAAGTTAGAGGAATGTTATTTGATTCAAAATATATAATATAGGTGTAGTATTTTTTTTTTTAAATAATTGGAACAAACTAATTTACCTACCAATTAATATGGATAAAATTGCTACAAAATATATCACGAAAAAAAAAACTACTTTTTTAGTTTAACATAGATACGGTTAATGCAAACACTTTTTCATTTTATTTCACTTTTTCTACTACTTTTAATTTGGCATAAATTTAGGAATTTGAAAAAGGGACCATAAAGTATGAGTGGCATGAGTGTAAATAAATTGCATTAATAGGTCAATAGTGTTCCTATATGTTTGCAAATTTTAAATTAGGACTTAAACTGGATCTTTAAAGATAGATGGGTTTTTATCTAGAAATAATGAATTGTAAGGGCCAAAATCTAAAGCACCCTAAATATTATACATCATAAAACAGTTTAGCTTAATTCAGTACATCTTTTTTGGTTAAATAAGAAATGACTATGTTTTCTGTTAAATAAGAAATGACTATGTCTTCTCTCGTGTGTAGTAATACTGGTTTTACCATTTTATCCTCATTTGCTAAACTTTTTTGGATTTTGATTATGAAGGAAACAAAGGGCAATATTGGGTTTATTGAATGTTTCACCAATTTGGCCTTCTCGCTTTATATATATAGAAGCACTATGTTTTACGCCTATATAGAATTTTGTCCACATACCATGTAATTCATATTGCATTCAAAAAAGGCTTTTTCATATAAAAAAAAGTACATAGCAAATCATATACAAATTTATAGCTAGAAAAATAGTGTGCACATTTACTATTGAGAACATCTAAAATTAAACTAATAGAAATTAAACTATCCAATTATTATTACAAACAGGTTGGCAATTAGTATTAAGAAAAAGCTGCTTGACGGAAGACAATGATCTTTGTTCTTCAATCTTACAATAAAATGAATAAAGTTTTAGACTATCTTACCAAAGAAAAAAAATGCAAAACAAAGAGTCATTTAATCGTCAACTTGTCACAAATTTGTGTAGTTTTTTATTGTCTCCAAGTATATTTGGCTCTCCCTCTAAATCGCTTTCTCTATCCCCATGTAGTTTATATTTAATTTAATTCCTAATCACATTTGGTATATATAGTTTATCAGTAATACAAATTGGAATTTATAAACACTTACAATGCCAAGTTGTTAACATATATACTTGAGCATCTCTGATCTTCATCCCAATCGTCGCTGTCTCGGAGTCTTAGTAATTTGCACACCACGGTCACCTCAGACCTTATTCAAAGACTGCGTCAAAAAAGAAGGGGCCGCATTCCATCGTTAAGGGCCAGGGGAAAACAATTTTTGGTTACAAAGAAACCAATCAAACATCATATCAACCGCATAAAAACCCATATAATATGCAATTTTTTTATCAAAATAAGACGCGGATTATGCAGACCAAAAAAAAAAAGAAAATAGTCAGAAATAAAAAAGAACAATACAAATAGATAAAAAGTACCAATTAACAGAACGAAGAGAGCTAATGTATAGTAGAACATATTTATGAGAAGACTTGGTTCTCTTTAGCGTCTGGATTACTTTGTCTTAGAAGAGGCCAAGGCTATCTTCTTGTTTGTGCCTGTCCATGAGATAACTCAAAACATTAAGTATATGAAGTTTAAAATTTAAAAAACAAAAAGACAATAAAAGAAAGCTGAGCAAATGGGGAGTAAGAGATCAAACAAACAGTGTGTGGTTGAATAACCTTCTTGGTTATCTTCTAGGGAACAACATCTTGGTTCTCTTCTGGGGAAAATTATGATAGTCTTACCTCCTTTGCCGAAGCCTTGAAAATTCTGCCTTCTTGTTTGTGCCTGTCCACCACTTTTAAAATCCCCAAATCAACTCTGAACTACAAACCCATATTGTAATTCAATAAAACCTGAACAAAGTGAATTAGGATTAAACAATTCGATGTTGAAGAAGCATCAAATGAAATAAGGTGGACCGGTACCCATAAATTACATTAAAGGAGAAGCATAGATGAAGAAACACCAAATTGTAAGGTGGACGAAGAAGCACCAACAAAAAAAGAGGGGTACGTGAAGTTGAGTGGGTTTCTCCCGAATAGTAATGTGTGGTAGTTGGGATTTTAATCGTGCAACTCTGCAACCACTACAACTGCTCGTGGGGAGTTTGTTGGGTTTGGGGTGGCTTCAGTCTCGAACTCTGCAACTGCATAACTGCTTCTCTATATTTATTTATTTTTTTGGTTTTTTTAGAGAGAAAGAATGTGATGAGTAATCAAACGGTCATAATTAATTTAAAAGTATGGGTGGCTTTCATATTTTGTTTATTATGATTTTAACCTTATTTTATTTGTATTTTACGATTATTACCCATTTATATTGGGATAGTTTTGTGCTGTTTTATTGAAAAGAGAGGATATTTTTGGCATTTTGGAATGCTTCACCAAACTGGGGTATATATAGATAGATGATTGATTAAGTGAGAAAAGAAATAAAGAAATTTAAAAATTTAAAAATTAGTAAAAAAGTTAGTGGGTATCAGGAACCATGTAATTAGAATAAAGATGGGGTTGGACACGTCTATTTGAATTGACTGCAACACGAATTTTTTCTGATTCGTAAGCTTCCAGATTCCGGCCGCTTCACAGACGCCAACCTAGCCTCCGCCCAACCTCGCCTAGACCTTCATAACTCTGCTTAATCCCGCCTAATATTGCCCAGCGACTGCCTAATATGTTGATCGATTTTGTGATCTATTAAGGGTTAATCGTGGCGGCCAACCACCGTTGAACGCCTAGGCGCCACCTAGACCGATTTTTAGAATACTGGCTTATAGGTATAATATATATTTAACTGTTTAACTATCTATACCATAGATTTTTGTTCATAATCTACCTATAACAAAGATTAATTGTTTTACATATTTTTTTCTTTTTATAATCTACCGTTATGACAAAGTTAATGAATATAAATATTTTATTTAAATAGACAAACTGGTTAAAAACATGTAATTAGATAACTGAATTCACTCCAAAAAATAACCTATATTTTTTTACTTGAATCTAAAAGCCCCTTTTTTCTTTTTCTAAGTGTTCATGGTATTCAAGTTAAGTAACGTCCAAAGCCTCAACGATTACATCTGTTCCACCTCACCCTCTTAACTTATTCTCGTGTTCAACTTAAAAATCTTCTGCACATCAAAAAGTATGTGGGGATGTGATAACAAAATGTGCTGAATTTCATATTGGGGGAGAGCTACAACTTCCTTTGTAGCTCTCTAATTATGATCGGAGTGGTTGGTCACCTCATGGTGTGGCCCGATAAGAAAGATTACGCTTTTGTTGATGCCTAATTGAATAATTGACTAAGTACTAACTGGATTTATGCCTAAGATACAGTAAGTTAAGGCATAATCATCTTATTATTATTAGTGTATAATATTTCTTTGATACATTCGATATCTCCATAGAAATATTCAAAAAATCAGAGAAAGATATGGAAACATTGATTATTAGCAATTCAACTGCACTGGCGCGTGATGGTTATGATATTTCAACCACTGGTTATTTTTAAACTTCTTAAGATTTGATATCTCATGACTATCATGCAGTGATCTAATACACAGCCTTTCGCTATCTGTATGCACTAACCGCTTACCAGTTCAATTTCTTAATTTGTTTGATCATGTCATATATAATATATGACATGAGTACTCTATTTGTCAACCTAAAAATTATTATCTCTTTCTTTTTTTATTTTTTATAATACAAGATTTAGACTAAACTACACAAAGGGTTTGTTATAATAATTTTCTATCAAACTCTCCATCTATAGAAACCGAAAATAAAAATTACTGAAAATATGACTTTAGCTCCTAAAACTTAATTTTCTCTACATAAAACCCAACATAAGTTTTTTCTCTTGAATAAAACCCATTGACTAGATTTCACATTAACAAATTCATTAATTATGTTTGACTTCATGCATTAAAAAATTTCGGATGACTAAAATACCCCTATTTGATTTATATTTTTTTTATAAACTCTATTTGAATGTTTGATGTACATAATTAATGCCATGCGGATGGATGGTAAGGGAGAATTAATGATTTTACAAAAGAAAAAAAACAATAATGTTATAAATTCATTGCCTAATATATAATAACATAAAACATGTCTAATATATGTTATTATACATGCTTAATTAAGTCAATAAAATTATATTTTACATATTAATGTAGGTAAATTATTTCACACACACACACACATACACACACAGATATATATATATATATATATATATATATACCTGATAAATGTAAAATTCATGCAAAATAATTTACCTACAAAAAAAAAATAAAAACATTTGATTCAAATAGTGCACCTACTATTAAAATTTTGAAATGTTAGATTGCTTAAAAAAAGAAAAATAATATACCCAGTATATGTAGACTACATGAAAAATAATTTACCTACATAGTAACAAAACCATATATGCAAAATACATAAAAACTAATTTACCTTATAAATTCATTGTTTAATTTTTAAAAGAAACAATGTTTCTACTAGTTTTTTTTCCCCAAAAATAAAGTACCTATTATTTAATTTTTACGAAAATTGTGTAACTATTGTGTAATTTAAAAAAAAACAAATTTACATATTGTTTATTTTTTATGAAAATAATGTAACTATTGTTTAGTTTTTACAAGAAACAATGTATCTACTAGTTTATTTTTACCAATTTTTTTTTTAATTTTCACAAGTTAATGTATCTACTTTTTCAATAGACCGTATATTGAACTAATTAGATTTGGATTAGGCGATTTCCATAAAAGAAGAAAAAAACTACTTTCTTTTTTTTTTTAAATTAAAAGCAAAAAAAAAAAAACTTAAACTAATTGAATGTTGTTGACAACCGAAAGACAATAAATTAAAAGTCTACAAAAAAAACCGTAATAGCCATATTAATGTTGGTGGCATAGTGTTGTAAATAAATTTAAATGTATGGACATGTTTTATCTTACATGGCATCAAATTCAAAATTTGGGTTTTATTTAGATGTTTTAATATATGTGGGTTTATGTCTAGAGTTCAACAGTTGTAAGGGCTAAATCTAAAGCACCCTAAAAATTACAACTTACAAGTATAGAAAAATATCATTAGACTACCGTATTAAGTGATGTCATCCAAGTCATGTAATTGTACTATTTTAAATATATCATTTTCCTATTTTCTCTCACCTTTTTCCCCAAAAACTGCCTTACATTTTTTATTAAAAAAAACTGTCTCACATGCAAAACATGTGTGGTATTGCTAGTATATAAGAAATAGAAAGAAAAAAAACTTGAAGAGAAAAAATCATTAATTGTGAAAGTGCAGTTTAGAGAGAGAGAAAATAAAATATTACCCGAGAGAAGAAAATGTAGAGGCAAAGGAACTTGATGTAGGTAAAGGCAAGCCTTATTGGTGTGAGAAACCTGTGCCTGAACCACTTCTGCAGTACCTGTTCTCTTTTCTCCAATGACAAACTTGAAAAGTTGTGAACGAAGGGCCATGTCTTACCAAAACAAAGAGAGCCACAAAGCAGTAGGGTTCCCAACTTAGTTCCCGGTACGCACAAAACCACTTTAACCAATACCACAGCTTCTATCAAGGCCCTTCTCACCAATAGCTGTGCAACCTGCAGCCCACGAATATATCGAAGTGATGTAATAAATCCAAGAAACATGAAGACCTAATTTGAAGAATACAAGCTCACAGTAATACTTGTTTGCATTTGTCACTTTAGCACCACCTTTTACACATAAATTATTACATAACAGGACTTCAGAGTCATAAGTTTGACAAACGAAATAGTTTATATTAGTGCGGTCAGTCCAGAACTACCCTGTAGTTTTTTTTTTTTTTTGTCAAACGATAGATTGTTGTTAAATTAGATGTTAGATTCACCACCGATAGTGTTTGAACCCACGTCGTCATGCAAGGGTTCAAAACTTTTACACCACTATAGTAAATGACCACTTGCATACCTAACTTGTGATTGTATATTATTCATTTTCATTTAACTTTGTTAAAAAAAAAAATTATCAACTTATAAAAATAGTAGCTCCGAATCTTTCTTTGGGTCATAAGAGTAAGACTCATAACTATGATCATTCATGTAGTCTAAATATCATTTTTTTTCTACGTTAAATTTGATTTGTATAGTTTTAGAATTAAACTTGATTTGTATAGTTTTAGAATCCGTCGAGAATTACTTTTTAACGATTTTCAGTTGAAAAAAAAACTCCGTAGAGAGAGATATACCTCATCGGGGATGGGAATTTGAGCCGCAGAAGCCTTGTAGAAGGACTGAACTGCCTTCTTGGTTGTAGGTTGTTCCACCTTATCAGTTTCATACAAAGGAAATAAAGCCTCACAGATACTTGCCAAAGACTGCATCTCAGATGAAGAGAATCCATGACTGTATTTTCCATCATCTCCTGCATATCGTCTTCCCCCATTCAACAAAGGATGACACTCCTTTCTCATCTCTCTCTCTCTCTCTCTCTCTCTCTCTCTCTCTCTCTCTCTCTCTCTCTCTGTGTAAATTGAACGGTTGTTTATCGATACACAGCTTGGCTTGCTATTTTTTGTGTTTTAATAATTGCATGTATAGAGAGAGCAGAAGAGAAATAGAAAAAAGAGAAGACGCCCAACCAAAGTTTATATGATTAGAAAGTAGAAACTATATCATGTCTCTCTTTGTCTCTTTGTACTTCTATATATAGGCGCTTTTTCTATTGTTCACTTAGGCCATCTCCAACCGAGGGCTAGCCAAATGGCTCATTTTAGCCCTCTGGCCCTCCAAGATATTAATATTTTAATGAATAATACATGACCATATTTGCCTCCGTCTCCAACCGAGGGCTAGAGGGCTCGTTTTAGCCTTGTCACAAAAAACCATTCTCCAACCGAGGGCCAAAGAGCCATATGGCCAAACATAATTTATCATTTAAAAACTACAACTTAAATTCAAATCCAACGGCTAAGTGACGTCAGCATGATGTTAACTAGCCGTTGGTAGCTGACATCATGCTGACGTTAACTAGCCGTTGGATTTGAATTTTTCTTTTGCTATAAATAGGGTGGATTTTGGGCTATAATTCACTCAACTTTGAATTCAATCTATTTCAATTCAATCTTTTTCAATTCGAGTTTGCAATGAATTCCAACTTTGGATCCTCTTCGGATTCCAATTGGGGGTCCTCATCCAATTCCAAATTGGAAGCAAAATGGGCACAAATGAGACGAGAAGATGAGGAGTCTGATGAAGAAGTTCAAGTAAGGCGCAACAAACAAAACATAGCAGTAGCCATAACTGCGGCCATGGTGTGTCAGCCAACTGAGGAACAACCTCAATGGGGTGGCTCTATTGCTGGTCGCTTTTACAAACCACGAAATAGAGCGATGTCGCATGCCAATCCAATGAACAACTACGTCAACCCCAACTTGGTGTACATAGAAGAGGATTTCAGACGTCGCTTCCTGATGAGGCGTCATGTCTTCGAGCGTTTACTTTGTGATGTCCAGCAGGTCAATCCATACTTTCGACAGAAGCGGGACAGAGCAAGCTGCCCTGGTTTCTCACCTCATTAGAAGGTTACTGTTGCACTCCGAATGATGGCTTATGACTCCCTAGCTGATTCGATGGATGAAGCCCATGGTATGTCTGAGTCTACATGCCTTGATACTCTTGAACAATTCTGTGACACAATTATTCAGGTTTACAAAGATGACTACCTCCGTGAGCCAAATCAAGAAGATCTGAATCAACTCCTTCACAAAGCTGAAGACCGTGGGTTTGCGGGCATGATAAGGTCATTAGATTGCATGCATTGGGATTGGAAGAATTGTCCCACCAGATGGCAATGAGGCTTTAGCGGAAGGTCGAGAAAGCCAATTATTGTGTTAGAGGCGGTTGCCTCATATGACACGTGGATTTGGCATGCTTTCTTTGGAGTCCTTGGATCCCAAAATAATATTACAGTTCTTAGGCGTTCACCTCTCTTCAATAACTTGATGGAAGGTAAAGCACCTCAACTTCACTACTACATCAACAACCATCAATACAATATGGGGTATTACTTGGCAGATGGCATCTACCCAAAGTGGGCGACACTTGTCCAAGCAATTCCAAACCCTAGGAATGACGTATAAAAGTTGTTTACCTTACACCAAGAGGCATACCAGAAAGATGTTGAGAGAACTTTCGGTATTCTACAAGCACAGTGGAAGATTATTAGCGAACCGGCAAGAGGGTGGAGTCGAGAAAATTTGGACTCCATCATGATGTCTTGCATCATATTACACAATATGATAGTGGAGGATGAGCGAGATACGTATATTGATGGAGAGTCCGATGATGACTAAGAAGATCCAAATAGGTCAAGAAGGGCTCGTGCAAAAATATATGTGGGCCTAATTTGCCTTTCAATCCAAGAACTGGTAGTATCTCTATAAATGAGTACATGAGGCGCTATAGAATGATACGCTCTCGTGCCACAAACAAGTACTTACAACAGGATCTTGTTGCACATCTTTGGGCCAAAAGAAGCATGGAGTAGGCGTTTAAGTTTTATGTTGTTAAATGTTTTTTAAAATGTTGTTTAAGTTTCATGTTGTAAATGTTTTTTTTTATGTTGTATAATTTGTATGTTGGTTAATGTTATTTCATATTGTTTAATGTTGTTTCATGTTACTTAATTTAATTGAATGTTGTATAATAGCTTAGGAAGTTATAGGAAAAAAATATAATTTAAAAAAATTATGAAACAAATTTTGTGAAATAGAAGTTATAGGATAAAAATAGAATTTAAAATAAAATAAAGCAAATTTTGTGAAATAGAAGTTATAGGATAGAAATAGAATTTAAAAAACAATATTAAAAATAGAAGTTATAGGAAAAATTTTGTAAATAAAAAATAATAATAAAACTATATAAAAAAAAAATCAAATGCAACGGCTAGCTGACGTTAGCTAGCCATTGCATTTGAATTTTTTTTCTTAAGAATTCCTATCGATTATAACCGACATGAATACATTTATATTAAATACTATAAACGTATTCCTGTCGGTTATAACCGATAGGAAAGCTAATTATTTTGGCCAACCTTAAGCTGGCTGGCTGCTTGCAGCCAGCCTTCCAGCCCTCTAGCCCTCTCCAATTCCGTGGGGCCCTCTCAGATTCCACAGTCCTCTGGCCTAGCCCTAGGTTGGAGATGTTTTTCGGACTATTTTCGACCCTCTGGCCCTCTGGACCCTTCGGTTGAAGATGATCTTACGAGATCAGATAAAGTCATGTGGCAAGTGCATACGTGTCATATATCTCGTAGCCATTATTAGACTGTCCCCCCAAGCAAGGGGAAGGCTTTAAATTTCTTAACCAATGCTAGAACCACTAGACTAAAACAAAATTTTCTCCAAGGTTTTTAGTTTATGGAAAATTGTGGGGTTTAAAATCTGGAAATGTTGAAGGAAAACTTGTTTGGTAAGGTGGAGAGGGACGGCAAGAGAGAGAAAGAGAAGGCATTCAGTGATTGTAAATTGTACATGCTCGTTTATGGTTTTATGTTTTTATTTATATTAATCAGGTGGGTTTTTATTGCCTCACAAATAATAAGGTGATAAAAGGATTTGATATCCCAACTCCTATTAAAATCTACTTCTAGATTTATACAATCACTTTCCTAAACAGTATTAGCTACAACAAGTAATACTTTATATACTAAGAGCTAGAATATCACTTACAAGTGAATAAGAATACTACTAAACTATAATACTAAATGACAAGAGAGTTACTTAATATTTAAACATTAAAAGCATGTGGAGAATGACAAATCTTGACTGCACCAAACTTTGTGATTTATTTCGTCTCTGATAAAAAAAATGGCATTTAATCTTCTGATTAAAGGACGGTGTTCTATATGTTGGTAAGTTGTTTTCATCTTCATTTTAATCACTCGACATAACTCTCAAAAGTCAAGTAAAAAAAAGCAAATAATCGGGATTCAGATTGTTAACTTTATAATATTTATGAGCCAATGTGAATTTCCAAACTTTGCAACAATTTGATTTCGAAAAGTTTGCTACATATAAGAGACATTTTCTTGATTTTTTAAGAAAATCAAGAAAATGTCTCTTATATGTAGGAAACTTAGAATAATGATCTGGCACTACACAAAACTATTATTGACGATACGAATCATAAATGAATTTCTAGATAGAACAAGACATGATGATGACACACATATATATAATATTGTAATCGCTCATCGATCAGTACGTGGACAAAGCTCGCCCAAAATATTATTGAACGCATGCAAATTTTAGTGAAAATAAATATTCATGAACGCATTAAATTTTAACATGTGAGAGCTTACGTAGCGTGTATCATGTGTCTCACAAATCGTACATATGGTATGTGATCATGACTCATTAAAACTGGACAAGTTATCAAGAGAACACGTGTCAACACTTGCTGAAAAGGAATTGTTTAATTTAAATTTAAATTAAACAAATTAATTAATTAATTTCAATGTAAATCAAATGAAAATACCAAACTCGGAAGATTGATTTATTTCAGTTTTATTTGATTAAATCAAATGTTAACTGATGGAGTCAAATCATAAATCATGAACCAAGACACAATCAAGTCTTGGTTCTTATGCAGGCAAAGCTTGGAGAGTCTATAAATACAAGGCTCCAAACAAAAAGAAGGGGTCCAGAAAATCATTCCCACATCCAGACGTTGAAGCTCTGAACCTCCCAAAGTCCCCAATTCTCAAACACTTAGAAGATTCAAAAAACTCTTTGCATTCTTCGCCACACTCCCAAATTTCCAAGCACTTGTCCTCCATTGCCAAGAGCCAAAACCTCGTGGCATCTGTAAATTCATTAATACAAATATTATTTTGTACATATATTCTTGTTTCATGTGCTACAGAAAATTTGTGTTTACAAATACATGGACAAAGCATGTAAGAATCATAAACCCCAAATCCCCAGCTCCCCCGTACAGGTCACCATTGTCTATCTTACTCCAACACAAAAGATCTAATGTTGCAATCTATTTTGAACTTAATTGATCGGTAGCAATGACAATGATACTGGTGCGTTTGCTGGTGTTTTCGACAGTTGCAGAGAGTATTATATGGTAGTGCATGCATGTGTCATTGAAATTAATAAACCCAAGTTTAAAATAAATAAATAAAAATAGATAAATGTTGTAGGCATAATTTATTGAACAATTATGGAGGCCATAGAGAGAGAGGGTGCGGCACATAAAGAGAGAAGAGAGAGATGTGTAATTGTGATGTCCGTTCTATTCCACCCAATTATGCCTTTATTTATGGTAGTAGGGAAGGTTAATTCCTTACCATTTTAGGATTACAACTCTAATAGGATATTAACTACTAAAGGAAATATTCAAAGATATTCCTGGATACACTAGGGTTTAAACAATCACATTCCTAATCTAATAGGACTGCAACACTCCCCCTTGAGTGTGTAAATACTCAACTAAATGACGCATCAGGTCTTCAACGATGAAGTAAGTACATTTGATGAAGTTGGCACAATGAGCGAATGCGAGTCTCAAATCAACGAAATAATGCATAAAAAGGTAAAACTCACAAAACCTCGCTATAGTAAAACCCAAGGTGGGAGAAACCAAGGTGGGAGAAACCCATAGACTAAGGACAAAAGTGAGAAGTTGCATTAAGTCAAAATTATACATCTTATGGTCGCAAGTAGAAGAGTTCACAAGGGTATGATCAGCCCAGGATGGGTGCCTTGTCAAAACCTAGTTAGGTAGCAAAACCCAATGGGGAAAATGCTCTTAATTGTAGGAAAAAAAAAGTATATTAAGATTAAGTGAGTATACTTCTAGATACTCCCCCTGAGTTTGATAGAACTTCCAAATGAGAACTACAAGCATTGCATATGAATAGTTAGGCATACCAATTCCTCGAACAAGCTTTTGGAAGGTTGACTTCGGCAGTGACGTCGTATAGAGGTCGGCAAGGTTGTCTAGGATTGGCTTGCATGACTTCAATCTCTTGATGCTTTGCTGATGTTAATGTAGACGCAATATGTCTTGGCATTGACTTTGTTGGTGTATCATGTCTTGGTCGGGTTGATACATGCAACATAGTCTTCATGGATCGTCGTTGGGACTCAACGATGGATGAAAACAACAAGTACTTTGAATATGTTCAACAATAAGTCCTAACCATGTCTCACGTGTGGCGTAGTGAAGTGAGGTGAGTCTTGGAACGATTCGAAGATTTCGCAACTAAGGTCATATCGTGGACCTCCAAGATATTGTGATATCCCTTAACGGTAAAGACATAACGATTCAGGGATTTTGCCTTATGTGGGTTTGATAAGTAACCAACGTCAGCATAACAACAAGGCAAGCATCATTCCGAGGATCAAGGGGGTCAGATCCGCTCGAAATGTGTTGGGATTTGCCCAAAATCATAGTACCTTCAGGGTACATCTTTAATACCAAGTCAGTGGTTGTGTATTGGCACGGTGCTGTATCTTTACAAATAAATCAACAGCGAAGGAGATGTCCTGTCTAACTCAATGAGCTAAGTACAATGAAATGCAAAGTTGAACTTAGATATGGAATTTCAGATTCCATAACCTCTTCAAGGGTCTCATTTGCATATAACGTATGGACGAACACATGTATACTCAAAAGTAACACCTTCAAGGTGTAGTTTGATTGGAAGACCAAAGTACCGTTAGAACAATGCTTCAACTTAAGGTCAAGGCATAAACGAGTTTCTCAAGCTCTTTTGAAGTCTTAGTGAGATTCGCGTCAACGACATAAACTGTAACTCTAGCAATTCGGAATAAGACTTCATAGTTTAACACGCAAGGGCATTCATTCATATCACTGACTAATCAAATAATCACTTAGACGGGTATACCACATTAGTCAGATTGTTTCAATCCATAAGTGAACGGCTCAAACAAGTTAAGTGGGTTTTCGATGATTTGGAACTATTTGAACCAGTCCATGTAATTCTTCAGGAACTTACATGTAAATCTCCATATCTTTATCCTCATGGAGAAAACACTAACCACATTTCATAACGTTGCTATCAATCATATGACGTTTGAGAGAAACCTTGCGCTGTAAGGTGTGCATCATTTTGTACTATTTCACTCATCTTATTACGCTTCATTTCCCACTTGTAACACAACAGAGTTTCCTTGGGTAGTGTAGTAACGATAGGTCCAAAACACACTTTGGTAAGGAATTTTAACTTGGATTGTAATTTCGGTTATCCAATTAGTTCTACGTTGTCACTTAATCAAAGGAATACGGTTCGATATCGTCGCTTTTCATTTATGTCAGTAACTACCATATAAGTGAAAATATCATCGATGGTAATCTCATTTCAATTCCATTAACTCATCTAAACTAATATACTAGACCAAGAACTTCAAGTCTCGGGAGTAATCCGAATTAATCTCATGAGATGGAAATGATTTGAGATAACTGATTAGTATGGATTCATTATTGTGTCATGTCTTCATCTTCTAGGGAAGTGAATCATATGAACCGAGTGATCTGTCTTCTCCAGGCTAACATAGATTAATTGGCTATCCACTGGTGTACCAGATCGGCCAACAGGGGTTTCCGAATCGTCCAATAGGGATGACACACCCTTCGGGGATGTTGACTCGACATCCGTTAAGTATGTCTATCCTTGCAGACATGTTTATAGCTGATATATGATCTTATCACTTTAGCTAGATCAGAGGAATGCGTATGGAGCAACATTTTGAAAGCTAGAATACATTGCACTCGCTTATCACACTTGTGCGATACGGGGATCAAGATGAGACATAGTGGGAAGCGTCCATGCAAATTTGCTCCGTTCTCCAGGAACGTTGACGTTCTTATCTCCCCCTAACGGCGAGAAGACTGCCTCATTGAAGTGACAACCCGCAAATAAGTGGTAAAGAGATCGTGAGCAAGGGCTCTAAGAAAGTTAGTGTGAAGGAGAATCATAATCGACAAAGATTCACATCTTTCTTTTGAGGACCCATATTGGTACGTTGTGGCGGCGCAACTTGGCACATGGAATGCACACCCAAATGTGTAAATACGAAGTGTCAGGTTTGTACCCAGTAACCAACTGTAACGTCAAATAGGTCGAGTGGCAATGGTCCTCAAGGCAAACCAACATAGTTGCGTACAAGATTGCATAGCCCTAGGCAGAGATCGAAAACTTGGCACATTCACCAAGGTCCGGGCGATCATTTAAATTGCGCTTTATGATCACTGTGTGAGGCTATTTGGGGTAAACATGGAAATTCGATGTTCAATTATAAACCCAAAAGACATGTAATACTTTATCGAAAACTATCAATATAAACCTTGCATTATCCAGTCTCCTAGACTTTAAAGGATAAGTAGAGTGGTGACCCCTTAAAATTGGCCAGGAGGTTTAGCAGCAATGTGTGTGGACAAACATGTGACCAGTTTGTTGATTCATCAATCAAAACCATAAGTATTTATATGGTCCGCATTTTGGTTGGATTAGTCCACATATATTCCCTTGAATCTACTATGAAAAGAGAGTTGTTTCGTATCTTTGTGAGGGATGATTTAGAAAATCAATTTCCCTAATGAGCAAGCTTGGCAAAGTGTGCTTATAGGCACAAGATCATTACTTCGGGTAAGGAGATGTGTTGTAGCATCATTGTTCGACCTAAGTGTCCCAAATGGTGGCGCCAAAGTAAGTAAACTGCTCAATCACCAGGCTCCAGGCCTGCCGCATGCGACGTGTTCCCAATTGGGAGGTAGTCAATTGGCCCCAAATCAAATCTTTAGGCTCATTTTTTGAGGTGGTGCAAAGATATTTCACTCTATTTTTTTCAGTGGTTTCATTGTTGATCATTGTTCTCTCGAATATCCTTAAAAAAACTCAACGACAGTTCTTTCGGAACAGATAGAGTATAAGGTCTCTTAATGGTTATGTAGTACCATTTATACAATGAGGAGCGTGCCAATGCTCTTAATCAAGTTGGATAGACTTGAAGTCGTTGCTAAAGATGTGATTTAGGTGTAAAGTTAGTGTGCATAATATCGCATTCATCTAGACAACTAACTTTCCCACATTCCTACCTATTCCATTTTTCGGCCTGGGAAGCAGCAGCTCGGGAAGCCGAGATTGCAGCCCAATTTTCAGCCCAGGACGAGAAGATGAGTATGATCTTACGGACCTTATAGATGTTCGGCCTCCAAATCCTGATGCCAGTACTTGATCTTGCTCTACCTTCGACCTCCCAACCACTTTGCCCAGGCGGTAGCCTGATGCATCAAGCCTAGAAGACTACTTGTTGTAATTTTTTTTCTTTAATATTCGGACATCTTGTATGTACATTTTCATATATTTTATAATTAAATACTTTTTCTTGGTTTATTAATTATTGTTTAGAATTTAATTACAATATTTATTAAAAATTAAATAAAAATATTTTTGCAAAAAAAAAAAAAAAAGGGTTTGCGCGACGAAGAAGTGACCAACGTGGTGCAAAACGACTTTGCGCGACGTTGGTCACTTCTTCGTCGCGCAAACCCTTCTGTCATTGCCCTGGCGCGATGATTGGTGCCCGACGAAGGTTCGTTACGCTAATTTTTGCGCGACGTTTTTTTATTTTGCGTGATAAAGGACCTGCGTCGCTCAAAGTGTTTTTTTGTACTAGTGTATAAGTAAGTTGTTATGACATTTGGCACACATCTAGCCTATTAGCTTTGTTTTAATCTCAACCTTACATTACAAACTAAGAACAAACACTTCAAAATTGAAAGAAAAAACAAGAAACTTGGATCAAATGCAGCTGCAGAAGCTTAAGCACCAACACTTGGGACGATGTAAGTCTCAGTCCACTTACTCGATTACTCCTCCATTGGTTTTCTTGCTCCATTTTATGGGTTTTTGTATTTAGAGACTGAATAGGGTTTTTCCTCACTCCATAAGAATACAGTGGGAAAACTGCTATTTTTGTTGCAATGTTGGATGCTTGGTATTGAACTGGGAAATTGGAACTGCTTGTAGTCACCTAATTTTACCGGCGATGTCGGTGTGTGGTCCATATCAGCTTCATTCTGTATCAGCAAACTAACAATGGTGATCATATATTACGACCATCTTTTGCATAAGTGCTAGCTAAGCTCCAACTCTCTTGCATATGGTTTACAGCTCTAATGGGTGTAAACGGGTGACCCGCAGGCTTAACGGTTGAGTTTAGGTATTCCGTTAGCTTAACGGGTTAAGTTTAAGTTATCCGTTTACTTAACGGGCCAAAGCCCCATAAAACCTTACAGGTCTGACTCTACAGAGGTGCCGTTTCCTGCATTGCATACAGTACTTAATTCTCACAGGAAAATTTCTCATGCAGAACTTCAAACCCAAAACTTTGATTTTAAGGTTCATATCGGACCAGCTTTCCCAAGAAATGGTAAGCCCTAATTGTGTTATATATTCTGTGAAATTAAGACAAACTGTTGGAATCAGATCACTTACTCCAGTTTTCTTTTCTTGTATCTGAGATTAGATCATTATCTTCAGATTCGAACATTTTTGTGGTAAATCCGAAAAGGAAGTGTCTTGAGAAATATTTCATACACGTACGTAAGCAAATCCAAATTAATATGCCAAAATGTACAGCAGAAAAATGTTATTCGATTTGAAAAGTACTTTTCTTCATTACACTGGCGCCTCACAATTCATATTCCGAATTGTAATATCAGATGAATAGATGGCAGGATCTCACACATTGATATAAGAAAATGTGGATTCCTTGTGCCTTGGCTTTACTTTACCCATATCAGCATTTCGGGGTTTCTATACATGTTAGACCGGATCATCTCAGCCATCAGAATCTGTCTCGCGGAATGGTAAAGGAACTGTCTTCACTGCCCTGTACTTGCCAACATTGTTTAGATGCTCGTTCTCTAACCTGTTTAATACAAAATACAGCAAGTTGAGAAGCTTGTGGTTTTATTTCTGGTGCTTGTAGAGAAGGATACGACTCGGGAGTTATCCTATTCATTGGATCAAATATTTTGTTCAAAAACAATTATGCACCTGTAAAAGTTCCAATGCCCTCGCCGGATAACCTCTAACGAAGCTAACAGAAAGTCCAGCAAACGTGACTCAACATCCGGAATTCTGTGAAATCCCATTACTGTTTCTACCCAAGCAACTCTCAAAACCGCATTCAAGGCCTACATAAAATTTACACTAATTTTTTGAGAAATTGAATGTGGTTTATGCATATAAACCTCAGAAAGATTTAAAGAAAAACTTACAACAGAAGCATAGTAGATGTTCTTGTTCTTAAGAACGAGCTCATCTCTTAGCCATAGGTTCTTGGATTTTGGGTTGAAAAGCCCCCAGTCCTTGACAAAATCCCAGTACAACTGGTACACTGTAGCCATCACAGAGGTGATCACTACTATATAAAACCATAGGTGGCTGTGCGGGTTGTTAGCGTATGTAATCCTTGCTCCGGCTGCCAACATGGCGGAAACATACTTCCCCATGTTAGCCAATTGGTTAACGTCGGATTCATCAACCCATCGTCTTGCACACTAGAAGTTAATTGCATTGATAGGTCACATGTTAGTGGGACTAAAGAATTATGATTTTTCACTGAACAGAAAAATAATTGTAGAATCTGCATTACTTGCATGGCACGCCAGTAGTACGGCAAGAACGAGATAACATAAAGCAGCTCTCTAAATAGCCTTCCACTTCGGCAGGTTTCATATTGGTGTGATCTGAAATTTCCGGCAAGAAAGTAACATGCTGTGGATTCCATGTGTCTCAGCAATGGGATCTACAAGCAGGGAGATATATATTAGGCCATGTAAATTAAAGATGAATTTTAGAGCAATTTGGCCTTAGAAATTTCTTTTTATCACTGCATATTACTATGATTACCTGGCTAGTAAGTTGATCAGCCATAAAAAAATCTACCATCAAAACCTGCATATGTTTCAATTTAAAGAGAAAAAAAGAAGATTAAAGCTTCTTTGTGCTAACTGATTTCAAAATATTGTTAACAAAATAATAATTGATGGGATAATGAGAAAAGAAGTAAATGTACCTTATAAAGTGGGGAACAGACTATGTTACGAATAACTTTGATGAAGCTGTAACGAGTTGGTCGATAGAAGATGTCAAACGGGCACACGAGCAGTGCAATGGAAAACTGGAACATTTAGTTGAGGATTAGCAACAATGCTTCATGATATGTGGCTCAATTTTCTTAGTTACTTTCTTTTAAGCTTGAATAATGAATATTATGTTTTACATAAGTTGTCCAAGTCCAAGCTATCTGCCTAACAAGACCTTGACGAAAGAAATGGAACTAACCAGAAGGAAAAGTCCAGGAATGCCATCAACATGGCTAGGTAAGAAGTTGTTTGCCCTTAATATAAGGTGCACAACCATGGCAGCAACCACTGCTGTCATGAAGGTTGTGCATATGAGGAAGGCGTCACGATACTTTAGGGCAGTGCTTGGTTGGAATTCAAATATGAAGTTGTAATTGATTCTTGTACTCTTCCACATGAATAGGTTGCATCCATACATAAACAAGTGCAGGCTGAGTAATGCAAAAACGCTGCACAAATTGACACCCTTCAGAGTTAGCACACTGATAAATGTTTCATTCATCATAAGTTTTGGGGGTGGATTGAAATGCAGACAAAGAAAATTCATAGCTACAGCCCCATCATCACTTTGCAAACCAACAAAGGATTGGGAACTGATTAGAGGTTTCGAACCCAAGACCTCGTACACCTAAAGCTCAAATGCCTTATTAGAATACCACAGAACCCCGAAAGTTTAAACTGTTAGAGAATGAGCTAGTAAGTTAACAAAGTCTCTGTAGTTTTCTTTTAGCCAAGTTTGTTTCCACTAAAATGTATAAATCAACAAATTCTGCGTAGTTAAGCTTAAAAACTTCATTAACTAGCCTTTAACGAGATGTTAAGGATATATTTCGCTTAAATTAATGTATTCAAGTGACTGACAATGCATATTTCATCGCCACAATACTGATAAAGTTATGGCTAGATTTATACAAGAAAGGCTTGGCTATTCATTTTACTTAGTAACTGATTCACGTAACTTCGTGCTTATGATCAGAACCGCTCGTATTGTAAATCACTCAATAAAGATCATATTTACAAAGAGTCAATTAAAACTAAGGTTGTATAGTCAATCAATTATAGAAAGTGGATAGATGTTTCATAATTCATTTACTGAATCCTTTTTCTGTTTTAGTACAGTTCTATGACTAAACGATCTCATATTTAATTGATTGTTTTGTAGAGATGATCTTTACATAGTGAATTTATAATATGAATGGTTCTAATTATAAACATGAAGTTCCTTGAATCGGCTACGTATAGGGATGGACAACGGTTATGGTGGGCGGATAAACGCGATTATTTACCCATAACCGTTTAATTAAGTTTTTACCCACATAACCGTTTATAAACGGTTAACCATACCCATAACCGCATACCCATTTACCCATAACCGCTTACCTCTTTACTTTTTTTTTTCTTTACTCGTCTACCTATTTCTTTAACAACTTAAAAATTAAAAAGAAATTTGTCATAATTTTCTTTTTTCTAACTATTAAATACTGTTATAAGTACATTAAACATGTATTTTTATATTAACGGAAATATTATTTATGAATATATGTGATGTCTCCCAATTATTTGATGGTCAATTTATTACAAGAATCATGCATGGTTGTAGGTTAATTAATATTCTTGTATACATACATCTATATATATATATATATATATATATCTATAAAAGTAGGCATTAGTCTGCTAATAGGCTAATTTGATAAATGTTCATCGATCCAAGCCATTTAATCGATTTCTAATTTTGGGGTCAAATATTTATTGAAAACTCGAGGCCAATTAAATATATATATATATATATATATATATATATATATATACAGATATATAGATATGCATCATCTAATAATAACATGTTTCTAAATGCTCAAGATAGTTATTATCTTGAATTGGTCAAAGCTCCAAAAGACTCCAAAACAAAACTGTCGAACACTAATGTTTTAGCATATTTAATCACATATTTTAAATATTAGCCCGTTCTATCAACTATATTCTTCTCTCAATTGAGGCATATATATATTATGGCCCTTTATAACCAAATATATCTCGGGATACTAAACCTAGTTAGAAACCAATTTTTATTTTATTTTTTAGTTTTACATATATTAAAATAAACGGTTAAATGGGTACCCGTTTATAATCGCGCGTAATACCTATAACCGCCCATTTAAATTTCATGGGTAAACGGTTCTACTCATAACCATTTATTTATCTAAACGGTTACCTATAACCGTAACCGTCAAATTTAAATGGACGGATAACTGCAGTTACCCATAACCAATGGGTATTTGCCCATCCCTAGCTACGTAGTGAATTGAGGAGAAATCCCTCCTCTCATTGAGGAGCCAAGTTAATTTCGATATTACAAGTGAGTCTAGCTGATCTGTTAGTGATATTGTCCACAATATGGTTCGCAATAGTCCAAATGGTTTACTTTGAGATAGGTTGTAATAGAAACTATATATTGCTATTCTATGATATAATTATTGGGATCAAAGCTATATAGTACTACGGTTAGTAATATTTTTTTTTTTCAATTTTAAATGAAAGGTTGTATGTTCTAATCTTATAGATAGCAAATTGATAGCAATTTATATCTTGACTTCTAAATATAAATATATCGTTGTATAAAAAAAATATTTGGGGATAAAGAATGCACCTGAAAACAGGGTAGACAGTTTCCATGTAATCCCTTTCTGTATTATGAGAGAATATACCAGACAAGTGCGCTAAGATTGCATACACACAAAACAATGATACAAAACAACCTGTAAACAAACCTGCAACAACATAACCAAAAAAGATTAAACTTTATTAAAAGAGGGAGACCACAATCAGACCAAACAACTAAACTCTTACAACTTTGTGGGGCCCCAAGAAACTTTGTGATCACCATTCATTCAATTATATATTGAGCAATCCCACTATCAGGATTAGTGGCAAGCAAAGCTTTATACGATACAATGGAATGAGGTTCATGTTGGCCCCAAGACTAATCATGCATTATATTGCATTACTTACATGGTTATATAGTCATTGGACTAGCAGCTCTTATTATTTATTTGTCACTAGATATAGTGGATTATGAAAGACAGTTTAACAAAAAATGAAATGATGATTTATATACACACGTACATAAATATTAGAGAGAGAGAGAGATTACCAACAAAAAATGTGACCATATGAGAATCTTTGTTTTGTTGTGGCCTCAAAAACTTCATTGCCTTTTTCTTGTCATTACTGGCGAAGTGCTTTGTGAAGAGGGACTCCACTTCGTCCATTAGTCTCACCACCTTTTCAAACCATATATAATAATGCACACAATCCCCATCAGAAAACCATTAAAACCCATTCTCCTAAACTAGTTAAAAGAACAAAAACAATAGGATATAGAAATCTACGTATCATATTGCGGAGAAAATTTTCTTAGCTAGATTAGGGTTGCAGCTAGGGTATTTGACTGGTTACCTTATCAGAACTAATGAAATGTGATCTCTTCACTGCTTTCAAATAACTTGCTGATGCTTGCTGGTTTGATACCTATACATGAAAAAGTTTAGTTGCTCCAAGTTATAACTTACAAGTGTGTGAAGGAAGTTGTAATATCCAAAAATTATCATGTCTCATAAAGCTGAGATTTTTTATTTGCTAATTAGATGAGGCTGAAAAATGGTAGAATATCAATAATATCTTACCTTGTCGAATTTCTTTAGGATCTTTGTAAAAGCTAACATATTCAGTGAGCTGCAAAAATTGCAAATTTGATTAGATAGTTAAGCGACTACTTAAAGAAAACATATTCCAAAGGTACAATCATTAATTAAGCTAAATGATGCGTAGATGCAGTGTTGCACTTGCACTGCATAAGTAGCTTTCACTATTAAGACAGTGTTTGATTCCTTCCACTTCTCTATTTTAGAAAGAGCATTATTCATTACTAAATGGTATCAACACCTTGATAATTTTCATATCCATGTGTTATCACCCTATGCCCACATCAGCAGCATCATAAAAACAGTCATTTGTTATATAACTTTCAGAAAACTGTTGCTAATGCTTTGCTACTGGAAGCTATTTACTCATATGCTTATAAGTAAAGTGATGGATTCTGCAAAGGTGTCATCTGCGCGTGCTTAAACATGTATAGAAACCAAATATTATACGTACTTTCAAAATACAAATGACAGAATATGTGGTCCAAATTAATGAGGATGTCATTCACTTCCAACAAACTAGATTTAAGCCACATTTACTGATCATCTTGCTGACTATTCCTTTAATCGACACGACACCCATCTTATTACACGGTTTATTTCTCTTGTTGTTAACAGAATCAGAAAATATACCCCAAACTTCTTAAGCTATTGGTTTGATTGCTTTTAACTGAGTCTGAAAAAGTAAATTTAGCTCAATCACACCAACTTCACTATGTAGCTTTTTTATCCCTAGCTGGTAAATCAAAGTAATTATATTAAAAGAAAGAGAGAGAACCTGTAAGTTTTAAGCAAACCAAGGCCTCTATAGAGCTCCACAAATGCCCCTCTAATCATCTTTTCAGCACACTGTATCTTCCTTCGATTGATGAACTCTCCAGGGCCTTCCTTTTTAGGATTGTTCACTAAATCTTCCCAAAGCATTGAAGTAACAGCTGTGATAGTCCTTGTTGGTGTTGTGTTTGGAATATCAATCCTCATGGCCATTTTAGGTTTGCCCTTCATGGTCTTACCCCTAGTTGCCGTGTTAATGAAGTTAACTCCATTTTTTTCTAATGCTGCAATTGCTTCACTAGTTTGTGTTTCTGTAGGAATAGTTTTCGATTCCGCCAAGCTCTCTGCATAAAGGTCTATTGCTAGTAATTAATGCATGCCAGCACAATTTTGATTTTGATTTTTCGAAAAATTCTTTACAATCCAATTCTTTTCTCAAACTCTCTCAGGTCAAATAGGAGGCAAGGATTCTGTTACCTTTTGGTTACGTTTCGCATGTTTGCCCTATGCACATTCTTGTTCGTTCTTTATAAATTTTGATTTGATTAAAAAGGGACTGTTACCTAAATCTTATGTTAATTCGTATAAAATTAGTTTATAGTGGAACATGGAAAATATTTGAGACACAACAGAAAGGATAAATTTTGAAAGATTTTCTCTATGCAGTTCTCAAATAGGAGAAAAGTTGCTGATACTAGCGTTAAGGATTTGGATTTGTCCAGAATTTATCTTTTTCCAGCTGTGATAGAGGATATTAGATAATTGCACTAACGATTAGACTTGCGACTTGAAAGCCAAAGTGCCATAAAGACCACGAACATTCCCATACGTTTAGTATACCATACAAAGTGGTTTATTTGCACATGTATATGCATTAAACCTACAAAGTTGACAAATTAGCACTTGCAAACGTGCAAGAGGATTGAGAATGCAAGCAATACTTGCAATTAGAGAAATGTGACCTCATATAGCACTACTAGAAAGTTGGGTATAGGACATGATTTTGTGGCGGCAGTTTTCCTCGTTAACAGTGACTTCATATAAAGAAAAAAATGATTTTGGGATTAAGGAAAGCCCTAATTTTCTTTTACTAAGCCACAAACTGAAGACTGAAATTAATTACTAGGGCAGTGGCTTAAAGAAACCATAACACCCTGAAGAGTGGTGACGGAATTAATTTTGGTTTGATTGAAATTGTAAAACGACCCAAGTTTTTTCCCTTTCTGGGCATATTATTAGTTGGTCCACGGCCTTGTCATAATCTAAAAAGCAACATTAAATGGTTTATTTTCTGTATTAGTCTTATTTTGCAAATCTTAGCTACCTTGACTGCTACTAAACAGTCTCGAAATTTCCATATGTTTCCACTAACCTGTCATGTGGAAGTACATGTAAGCAAAACTCTTAATATGGCCGGGAGTATAATATCAGCACAGAAAGCGTAAGCAGATGCCCTATTTCGAAACAAGAGGCTTACCGGTACTGAAGTCGGAGTTCCGAGGAGAAGAAGACCACGAGCTGGGAACACTCGGCATGTTCGATTTTGTTCCAGAATTCTTCCACCGCCGGTCATTGAGAATTTGCTTGAGGTCCAGCAGAATCTGTAGCTGTTTGTTCAAAATCTCTCCTCTCTCAAGAAACTCAGTCTCTTTGGTCTTGTAAAATTGGTTCACTTTATTAAGTTCTTCATCTAGTGCCTCAAAAAACACCCTGACCTACATGAACACCAACCCAGTACATTAAATATTTCCCTAATTAAAAGGTTTCTATAATTAAAATATTAAATAAGGTTAGTCACCCTAATTACTGTGGATTGGTTAATTATTTAGTTGTAAAATTTGTACCAATATTTTTTATTACCTCATCCTCCGAAGAAAACAACTGAGCGAGCTCGGTCTCGAAAATTTCTTCCTCCTCACCATCCTCCATGATTTTACTCTTCACCTGTGCAACAGAAAAAAGATCCATATTAATTTATGGGACCTCTGTCTTTGTTTTTAGTGTCCTTTTCATGGTGGTTTTGGATTTACTATCTCATGGTCACGATGGTTTCGTGAAATGAGTGTGTCTACTACTACAACCGTTCCATAATTTGCTTTCGTGTGAAAGATCGAAAGTTCGAAACCCTCAAAAAAGTGTGTAAGACCAAAAGGGCACAATACTTGCAGGACTCTGTTCCGGCCACTTTATTGACGTTCGTTTTTAACAAATTTTAATGTACGTTCACGGAAAAGCAAAAGAGCATGTATTTGATGTGAAAAAGATTACAGAAGCCGCTATAAGTCATCCCCGATCCCGGCAGCCCAATAGCAAATGTTCAGTGGAAAAAACCTCTTTTTATGAAGAGAAATTATTGTTTGGTACTTTTATCAATTTGCAGAATATTGTCTTATTATTTAAAAATATCGATGACATATTGTTGTTTTTTCTTTTTTCTGCATTATGAAAAAGCTTTTGGTGTTGGTTTCATGAGAAAAATGATAAACACACGCTCTTTTTAACCTCTGTCCTTTTACACACTTATTTAACCCTAATCGTTGATTTATTCAATTCAATGGTTAATAAAAAGTTAAGTGTGAGAAGTTGAAAATGGCAGTAAAAGGGTCTTTGAAAAAAGGCTAGGTAGCTAGATATATCCGCCACACTAGTTGAAGTGCAATGTTTGCGCCATGCACCCATTCACGGCACCAGCAATAAAGCAAAGCTTTGGTGCTTCTATCAATAAAGTGGATGTTATAGCTGATAGAGTACTAAATGAACGTAACTTTTACACACACGTCGAGAGAGAGAGAGAGAGAGAGAGAGAGAGAGAGAGAGAGAGACTGAAGAATATTTGAAGCAGAGGTATCGGAGTATCAGTTTAGGAATCAACATCCAGGAAGCACAGTCCAAAACCTTTTGCCTGAAAATGACATGATCACTTGAGTATTTTGCAGGTCTGAACACAACCCACCAAAAAAATGACACAATCCAAAATACACCACTTTATTTATATTGGGGAAAAAACTAATGAAAAGAAGGGAGGAAAGAAAGAAGGTTAGGTTAACTGAGTGTTGGGAAAATATTCTCGGTTCCTTTTAGATTTGTAAACTTGTTAACAATTTCCGGAAACTGGCCTTAAAATCCAAAGTAAGCAAAACCCTTCCTAGCAACCACCTATAAACCTCAAAAAAAAAAAAGCTCATTGAAAATTAATAAGCTAATACATATATAACTATTGACATGTTCTCTATGTGTGCATTAATAGATTACCTGAATTATCTCCGTTTTGTTATCGTAACTGAACAACTTGTCACTAATTTTTTTAGTGAAAAAGCGAACTGGATCGAAAATGGAGACACCGAAATCTCCAGCTGCGTCTGGGGGTTGTTTGGGGACTCTTGAAAGCTTGATCTTCTTTACTTGTTTCTTGAGCAGCCAGTAGTTGACGAAAGCATCCTTCCATTCTGGTATAAGCTGTGCTTCAAGCTCCTTTGAGAACTTCACCATTTTTGTTGTGTGTGTGTGAAGGAAGAGGAGGAGAAGAGAGGAGCTTATTAAGAAGTATTAGAGGGAAATGAAAGAGGTTTATATAGAGAGGCAGGAGAGAGAGAGAGAGAGAGTAGTAAGAATTGAATGATTTGATTTTGGGACAAAAATTTTATCCAATAAAAGACAAATTTAAATGAATCAAGTATAGGTATATTGCTATTGGCCGAAAATAAAAAACAAAGATATATTGGTTAAATTCTCACATTAGTAGCTAGCACACAATTCACTGGCAGTTTGTATATAAAGTTATAAACACAGTTACTGCTCTCGTTTTATTAGTTACATATGAAAAAGACATTCATTTTCTTTCAAATTTAAAAATGTAGAGAGCCACTTAGTATTATTGTCTAGTGGTATTCCTCTTTATTTGTAAGTGGGTTTTAGGTTCGATTCTCGTCAAAGATGAATTTGAACAACATTATTACTAGCCTATTATGAGGCTAAGTCCACCTCCTTCCCTTAGTATAGATAATATCGTTTATTTAAAAAAAAAAAATGTAGAGACTTGTAGCTGCTGTAACAAAATGAGAGTCTATCTTGTGCTTAAGGTTGTGTGTTCAAGTCTACCTTCTACAAGAGAGTTTCCTTGCACTTAAGGTTCTGTGTTCAAGGCGCTTTCAATAAGAGTTCCCTTCTGCACTAAAATTTTTGTGTTCAACATTTATAATATTGCTTGTTTAAAAAAAGAAAAAAAAAATTAAAAACTGCAACATTTATAATATTGCTTGTTTAAAAAAAAAATTAAATTAAAAATTGCTTAAACCCTAAACCCTTAATATTAATGTCTTCGACTGTGACTTTTACTACCCGGCCGTTAAGGATGTGGTCTTTCCAACTAGTTTTAAGATATAGGGCGTGCTTAATTTAACCTTAACATGTGTTAACGCAGGGTCCTTTCGATCCTTGAAAATAATACAAGTTTGAAAAAGGCCCAGAGAAGGCCCAAGGAAGGAACAAAAGACCGGGACAAGGGGCCCATAAACAAGACCAATAGAACTAGAGGAAGCAACTCTAAGCACTATACACAACCACTTGATAGTTTGTTTGACTATTAGCAAGTAAGACAATCACGTTCTCATAAAGTACTTTCCGACCGTTTAAAGCAAATAGGCAAACTGACAACATTTTAGCATGGAGACCTGAGGACAGCCTACCCAAACACAAACTCTAAGCCACATGTTGGCCATCAGCAAGGGCAGCAGCCTATAAAGAGACATAAAGGTTGTCAGACCAAGCGCTTGGGCATGGGTCTCCTTAAACCCATGGTTGAGCAAGGCACCCGGTATGTGTTGGCCTAGGAAAACATGCAGTCAACTTTGAACAAATTTCACTTCATCTCCATGTGTCGACCAAAGAACAAAGGAGTAGCGAGCAAGTCTTGTCAACACATTTGGTTTACTTAACGCTCAACGGTGAGGTATTTGAGAGCCAAGGACTTTTAGGGCTTCTTGAAGACCTATAAAAGGGGGACTAGTACCTCTTGTAACTAAATGGTCGGAGACACAAGAGAAGAGAGATTAGACGAATACCAAGTGCCTCTTGTAACTCATGTACAATATATACGAGCACTACAGTTACGTAACCTAGCTTTTAGAGGTGAACCACTTATATCTTGTTGTCTTTTACTTGAAGTGTTGATCCCGAGCACATCAAGCATCAAGGGCCGACCACACTGGTCTTTGTTAACCCGCCAATTTTGAGCATTATTAGCATGAAGTTATAACAAATATACCATTTACTTAACCTTCATATAATCAATCATTTATATGTCATATTTAGTTACAAACACACGCTAGAAGACTTGTCGTTCCAACAATAGTGTCTAACTTTTTTTTTATCACATACCATTGAATTAAATGATTGTGGCCCCATAGGGTAAAGTTTTTTTGTTTTTCTTGTTTTTTGGTAAAGATAGAAAATCTTTGTCATATGCGGCCTGTTCAACTCATTAGGATCTTGGGTTTTAATTGAGATAATTGCTCAATAAAACTACAAATAATATGTGCTTGGGTAGTTATTTATACACCTATTTTTTCTTTTTACACATTATTCTTAGTTTTCGGCCGTCAGATCGAATGAATTGAAGAAGATCAATGGCAAAAAATTAAGTGTGGGAGGTAAAAATGGGTGTATGAATAATACTATCATGTGTACCTTTTGTTGTAGTCATATTTAGAATAGGAATGTGATTGTGTAAATCTTAGTAGATATAGGAATGTATCTTATATTCCTATTAGGAGTTGATTACCTATTAAGAGTTGTAATCCTAAAGGGAAAGGTTTTGCCTATCCTACTACTATAAATAAAGGCACAATGGGGTGACTCAAACACACCACACAATTAAATCACTCTCTCTTCTCTCTAATTGTCACCGGCCCCCTCTCTCTAATCCCCTAAATTAGTTCAATCAAATAGGCCTACAACACTTTTAAAGTATTTCCACCCATTTTGGTGGATTTGGTTCTAAGAGTACACTTGTGGAAATTATTATTCATAATAATTTATGTCACATCCTGCCCGGGACCCCACCACATCCCGGGCTCGACTCCACCGTAGCACGATATTGCCCGCTTTAGGCCCCGACCACGCCCTCACGGTTTTGTTTCTGGGAACTCCGAAGCTAAGAGAGTTCGCGCGAGAGTAATCCCAGGATGGGTGACCCACTAGAAAGTTCTCGTGAGATAACACATGAGTCAGAGTTGTCTAATGCAACCTATACAAGTCATAGGCAACTTGTATGACTCATAAATCAATCTATGATAACACATGAGTTGGAGTTGTCTAATACAACCTGTACGACTTATAGATTGATGAGCGCCTGATTTTTTTATATATACTGCTGCCGATATGTAGTAATTTGGAATATTTCTGGATTTACTATTGATTTACATTTGATTTCATACTTATACGTGGTATGATTTCCTGGAAACTATACAGGTATTACAGCGAAGGATTATAACATTTAAAAGGTCTTTTTTAAAGCGTTATTTTCAGGCCCACTCACTCTTTTTTTTTTATGCCTCCAGGTTCTAGTAACAGAGTTTTCGTATCCGCGAGGATTCGTGGTAAATCTTGTATTGGAGATTACCTTCGATGGTATGATTTTCAATCCACTTTACTATACTTATGCTCTGACGTCACGTGTGAAATGGGTTCATTTTCGCTCACATCGCACTCTCGTATTTAGGCACTTTTAAGTTTAAATTTATTTACATATTCCACATCACTATACTTTATGGCCTTGTCACCTTCCAGGTGGGCCTTGTCACCTTCCAGGTGTCAGCTAGCACATCACGATTGAGAGTCCTAGTGGACATTTTAGATTGGGGTGTGTCAATTTATTTTATTATTATGTATAATTATTTAATAATTATTCAACTGATGAAATTAATTTAGCATAAGTTGTTATGTTTATGCCACATGTCCGGCTTCGACTCCACCAAACGAAAGATGCCACTTTTGTAAGCACAAATGAAAATGTAGAAAATAAGGGTACGAAAGATTGTACAGAGTTTTGGTGTGAGAATTGAAGAATATGATTGGTATTTATAGAAAATACTTCAAAAGAGTCGTTAGAATTTTTTAATTTTTTTCTTTTAATTTTTTCAAATTTTTTACATTTTTAAAAAATAATTATTAAAAAAAAACAATAGAATGGATTAAAGTCATAATTTAAAATGAACAATCAGAATTGCACCACCTGTAACAGACATATTGGAAGCCCAATTGATCGACTTTTCACTACTACAAAATTATCTATAACTAGCGGTTCAAAAACCGACAAAAAACGTATATTACTGTCGGATTTTAAGCAAAATCCAATAGAAAATGGATGCAGTGGCGGATATAATAAGCGACAGAATTGCCAGCATCAAGAAATGAATTTTCTGATAGAAAATACTCTAAAACCGACAGAAATTGTGTTGGATATAACCGACAGAGATTATATTAATAATGAATAAATAAAAGCATTCTTTGTCGGATAAAACCGACAGAACTTATGTCGGCTATAACCAACAGGGAATATATTAATAATAAGTAAGAGCATTCTCTATCGGATAAAACCGACATCAAATATATTAATAATAAAAAAAGTAGAAAAAGGACATGAGAGCATTCTCCCTTCTCTTTCTCATTGAGCATTCTTCTCCTCCTGTGTTACTGTGAACTTCACATCTCGCACAATCTGTATTCGAGGCAAAAAGCAGATTCAGAACCCAAACTAAAAAAGCCTACACCATGACCCACAATCAACTGGTTTCATGTAGATACCAACTATCTTTCAGTTCAAAAGATGGTTGGACATAATGAAACATATTAGAGAAAAATAAAAAAGAATAGTTTCAATCTGAAACATTTGTATCCGTACTTTTCCGCAAATAGTTATCACCTAACCACAAACATCAATTAGCAGCTTTCGCAATTTACACATGTTTTCCGTGTCTTACAGTGCATATCCAATATCAACAGCAATCTACAAATCTTATTGGCTATACCAAGGTGTAACACTAGTTGTTTTAATATATATCAAAATAATCCTTTCAACTGAAGCTATGTTCCAATGTTTTTTGACGTAATGTACAACTAAATAGATACTTACACATCCCCCACCACCAATGAAAACGCCCTAAACACTCTCTCTGATGGTCATGCCGCTCTTGACATCAATGTTAGGAGTGGGGAAGCGTAGCTTTGTGGGGCATTCACGATCCCTAACCTCCATTTGGATCCAAAGGACAGTCAGCCGATACATAGTCTCCAAGAACAGAGATAGTTCTAGGGAAACGTCTCCCATCATCTCATAAGGTTTGGCAGGAAAAACGTATAGGTGAACAACAGAAGCAATGCCCATCTGTGTAGGGTGAAAATGCAAAAAGCAAAAATCCAAAAACCATGTAACGGGAGAAGGCACCGACGCAAGGAAGAGATGGAAGGGTTTTATTTTGGGAAATTTTCATTACTGTCGGTTATAACCGACAGAATAACTAACAGAATTTTTTTTAAAATAAAAACCGACATAAAATTTTCATTACTGTTGGTTATAACCGACAGAAAACAAAAAAAACGGTGGCAAAAATCCCCCCCAAAATTCCCTCCCAAAATTTTAAATTCCACCCCCCCCCCACCCCCAAAACTTTGTTACGATTTAAAAAAATAAAATAATAATTGTTTGGTTAAATAAATAAATAAATAATATGTATTTAAATAGAATACCTTTTAAAAATTAAATAAATAATTGTTTAGTTTAATAGATAATAACTCATGTAAAATATGCGATAAAGAAACAAAAAGATAACTGTACAATGAAAATGTCATCACACAAACTAAATATTGTCTAATCAATACTTAAAAAACATAAATAAATTAGCACAAATTACTTTTCCCACTTAAAAATTTAGGCAAATTTAACAGAGATATGCATTCTACGAAACTAGTTTCAATGATCTAACCGTCAAACTTGTTTGTAGATACTACAAGATCGCATACGTCAAATATTGCAAAAAAATAAAAAATTCAGAGATTAGGTAATGGAACAAAGGTTTTCAACGGTTATAAACGAAAAATCACAATTTAAAGGTTATTTTAGCTCCGATTTTGATGATTTTTTACAGGTACACTCCTCGACCCTATAAGAATGCAATGAATGAATTTGATCTTCAATTTAAAATATTTACACTAATGGATACCATAAAATCTTATTTTATACTTGATGGAAGTATAATATTAACTCGAAGTGTTTGTTTAATCTACCGTTTTGACGCGATATGCATTCTACAAAACTTTCCTCAACAATCCAACCGTCAAACTTATTTGCACACACTCCGAGATTGCATACGTAAAAAATTGTAAAAAAAAAAACATTCAAAGATTACGTAACGGAATAAAAGCTTTCGACGGTTATAAACAAAAAATCACAATTTAACGGTTATTTTACCTTTGATTTAATGATTTTTTACAGGTACACTCCTTAACCCTGTAAGAATGTAATGAATAAATTTGATCGTCAATTTAAAATATTTATACTAGTGGATACCACAAAATCTTATTTTATACTTAATGGAAGTATAACATTAACTCTTAAGTGTTTATTTAATCTATCGTTTTGACGCGATACACATTCTTCGAAACTTTTTTCAATGATCTAATCGTCAAACTTTTTTGTACACACTCAGAGATCACATACGTAAAAAATCACAAAAAAAAACATTCAGAGATTAGGTAACAAAACAAAAGTTTTCGACGATTATAAACGAAAAATCACAATTTAACGGTTCCAATTTTGATGATTTTTTACAACTACACTCCTTGACCCTATAAGAATGCATCGAATGAATTCGATATTTAATTTAAAATATTTACACTAGTAGATACCACAAAATCTTATTTTATACTTGATGGGGAAGTATAACATTAACTTTAAGTGTTGATTTAATCTACCATTTTGATGCGGTACTGCATTCTACGAAACGTTTTTCAACGATCCAACCATCAAACTTGTTTGTACACACTCCGAGATCGCATATGTAAAAAATCGCAAAAAACAAACATTCAGAGATTAGGTAACAAAACAAAAGTTTTCAATGGTTATAGACGAAAAATCACAATTTAACAGGTTGTTTTAGTTCCGATTTTGATGATTTTTTGCAACTACACTCCTCGATCCTATAAGAATGCAATGAATGAATTCGATCTTCAATTTAAAATATTTACACTAATGGATAAATCTTATTTTATACTTAATGGAAGTATAACATTAACTCTTAAGTGTTTGTTAGATCTATCAATTTGATAGGATATGCATTCTACGAAGCTAATTTCAACAATCAAACCGTCAAATATATTTGTATATACTCCAAAATAGCATGTGTAAAAAATTGCAAAAAAAAAAAAAAAAAAACAAAACAAAACTTTCAGAGATTATTTTGGCGGCCGTCCAAAATTTTGCTTTGTTCGTGTTGGTTATATCTGAACGGGCCATGAGTGAAAAAATATATTTAAAACATGAGTTTATTTATTTATTTTTAATCAATATAACATTTTAAAATAATAAAATCTGACATGATAGAGTACACCAGATGTTCATATGTGTTTATGTGCTAGACAATATGCTTTGTGATGCATTGATAAAAATTGTTTAAATTTCTTTGTATCTTGTTGCTTGCCTGTGAGGGAGAATAATCCTTATTACAAAAATAATAAAGCTTCAGATTGTAGTCTGTTGTTATTATTCTCTCAAAAGATTTATGGCTTGTCGGAATTGGGTTCATTAGACTTTAGGGTCACGAGTGAAAAAATAAAATAAAATAAAATATGTGTTTATTTATTTATTTTTAATCAATATAACATTTTAAAATAATAAAATTTTCATTTCTATCCGTTATAACCGTCAGAATACTAAAATAATAACCGCCAGAAAATAAAATAATAAAATAGTCAATTTCTGTCAAAAATATTTAAAAAAAGGATTCAAAAATACTGTCGGTTATAACTGACAGGATTTTTTTGATATCTGCTAGGACTTTATGTCGGATATAACCGATATGATTTTTCTAATATCCGCCATCATCATCCACCACCTAAAGCTAATATTGTAGTAGTGTTTGTGACGGGCCCTAGGTGCAAGTTTCTATCGCGCCACTCTTCCTGTCGGCTACTTATAGAGCACGCGCTTCACACACACACACACACACAAAAAAAAGAAAAAAAATTACGTTGATGATGTCAGCGCCTTGTTTTGGGCCTTGGGGTAGTCAAGTCTACTGCCAAGGCTCATGCAGCCATGCTTAAAGAAATAGGTGGAGGTGATTTTGGATATCTATGATTTAGCCATGGAAAAAACCATGGGTGAAAAAGCTCTTACGCTTATTTGCCATGCACCAAGTGCAATGAATGCTGGAATTGGTTCTGCTTTATAGCCATGCAAAATACATCCCATCGTTGTGTTTTGGGTAAAAAAAAAAATCCCTCGTTTGTCAAGAAAATATGTCCTGTAGTTGATAATCACCATCATTTGTTACATGCAAAATGCAAAACAAGAATTTTTTTTTTCTTCTTTCAAAATAAATCAAGCCACAAATGTATCATACTCTAACTGCTATTACCTGACTTTATTTAAAGACTTATAGCACAGTTAGTTAAAAATATATATTCACTCTTATTTACTAATTTTATTTTTTCATCTCCTAAAGCTTGCATATAACATAACAAAAATAAACTATTGTCTCGCCCTGTTTCACTACTCTGGGCTGTAATAGCTTTAAATCTTGCTCTTTTTCGTTACAACGGATTCATGGAACCTAGAGGGACTCTCGTGGAGCTTTCGTTTCTTTTGTTATAGAACTAAAGAGCTTTCACCGGGTGCTTAATATTCACGTGCACATGCACTATTGTGAGATCTATGTGCAACTGGCAGTTTCTTCTTCTTTGTATGGACAACGCATAACAATGTGTAAGGTGATAATATCCTCTCCTTTTCTTTTGCTCCAATCATCCCCCAAATAGTTGATGCTCCTTTTTCATCTCTTAATTGATTAACATTAAGTACATATTTTAAGTTGTTAGTGAATTCGATCCATCATTACCATGTGTTTGATAAGGTCAAATCGGATAAAGGGTCTTTATAAGCATAAGGTATTTGGAAAATAGCCCCTGTGATAAAAATTTCGAATTCAAAACCTTGTGGCATAGTCCGTTAGCAAATTTAATCCAAAAATAATTGTTCCGTTAAATACATGGATAAAATTGTATTTTCACAACCTTCTTCTTCCTCATGCTTTATCTGTACTGTGTATTTTCATAAAGCCATGTCTGAGAAGTATGGATAAGAAGAAGGTCTGTAATTTCTTTTCAACTTCATCACTGACCTCGATGCCATCCCACTCAGGCCCTGAATACACTTTCCACAAATCCATCTGCCACAGCTCTGGCAGTGACATCTAGGACCAATACCGGTGGTGTTTGTATTGCAATCGCAACACATCTTGCAACCGTTACTGGGCATATCAAACTTTCACGGACAAAACCCGCGAATCCCTTGATCCTCCAGAAATCCAGGACCTAATTTGTCCATTTGATCTGGTAGTGAACGATCAGGTATTCCCATAGAATGGCAACAACCCAACAAGGAATAAGGAAGCAGCAGCTATTCCTCCTCCTCAAAGCTAGATTCTTTTTCTTCTTTTCAATTTCAGTATAATCAACAAATAAAACTAAACCCCCCCCCCCCCCCCCCCCCAACAAAAAAAAAATGATGGATGAATTGGAATAAAATGTATAATTGCTACTAAAATATTGCTTTTCACAACACAACGTCAAAGTACAATTTTACTCATGCATTTAATGGGCATTTAACGGAAAAATCACTTTTAGACTAAATTTGCTAACGGACTACACCAAAAGAGTTTAAATCCGGTTTTTTTTTTTACCACAGAGGCTACCTTCTGAATAGTTTATAACCGCAGGGACCATTTATCCGATTTGGCCGTTTGATTATGATGCATAATTATTGAACAAAAAATATAATGATGCCTAACTAATATTCACTCCACACATGTCATATGTTACCTTATTAAGAGTAACCTCAATAAGCTCCCTAACTGAGCTTCTAACTTAAATTTAGGGAGGATTTAATAAAAATCAACTCTAATCATATTTCATATCCACCTCGTAAGATAAGGAGTCATCTAAGAGCTCTTAGTTGTAGGAAGGGAGAAAGAAGATCTTAGTGGCTGTTTATAATTAATGCTAATAGTTTTAATCTTATTTTAAATTAGGAAGGGAGAAAGGAGCTCTCAGTGGCTCTTTATACTTAATGGCTAATTGTTTTAATATTATTTTAAATAAATAATTCATACTTATTAGATAATTATTGACTTAGTATGATCCTTGAAAGTAGGGAATATGGTTAGAGTACAACTTTTTTAGAAAGCTCTTAAAATAATGTTTTCATAGTTGTAGTTAAAACTTTGCTATAAAATAAAGAACATGATTGGAGATACTCTAACACTTTGTCATTGGATACTACATATATTTTATTACTTGGAAAATATTATTAGATTCACTCTATAGGGTGAACTAGGCTTGACAAACGGGTCGTGTCTGTCGTGTCGTTTTCGTGTAACATCTATTATCTTAATGGGTCGTGTCGTGTCACACCCGTTATCTTAACGGGTCCTTAATAGGTCGGGTTACTTTACCCCGTTATGACCCGTTAAGAAAAAAACATATTTTTTTTTAAATTTGCACATACCACACATTGCCACATAAATATTACTTCAAAATATTAAAACACTTGTCGTTTAAGTACTATATCTACCTCGAAAATAAGAGTCTAATAAAAAAATAATACATACACTACTAATCTATTACAAATATTAAATGTGCAAGGATATGCAAAATGAAAGAGTTTTTATTTTCAAGATTGTAAGTCTTTCTCAAAAGTTTACACCTCCATCTACAAAATCTTCAATTTACATCGATCATCATGAAATTGTATTGGAACTTTGGCTTGATCTATTGCCTTCAAGAGTTATGTTGAAGATGTTTTCAGTAAGGTTTTCCACGTTAGAACTCTCTTCCGCATAAACTAAGTATAGAAAAAGCAAACATTAAAAATCATTCAAATTATGAGAAGTTTACCAAAATAATTATGAAAAGAAATAAAATAATAATACTATACCATATAAAAATATATTAAAATAACCGTTAAATCATGATTTTTCGTTTATAACCGTCGAAAAGCTTTGTCCCGTTACTTGATCTTTGAATGTTTATTTTTTGTGATTTTTTGCTAATGTGATCTCCAAGCATATACAAACAAGTTTGACGGTTTGGATCGTTGAAATTAGTTTTGGAGAATTCGTATCCCATCAAAACGATAGATTGACTAACACTTAAAGAGTTTATTTATACTTTCATTAAGTATAACATAAGATTTTGTGACATCCACTTGTGTAAATATTTTTAATTGAAGATTGAATTCATTCATTATATTCATATAGGGTCAAGGAGTATAGCTATAAAAAATCATCAAAATCGGAGTTAAAATAACCGTTAAATCGTGATTTTTTGTTTATAACTGTCGAAAAACTTTGTCCCGTTACTTGATCTCTGAATATTTGTTTTTTGTGATTTTTTGCTGAAGTGATCTCCAAGCATATACAAACAAGTTTGACAGTTTGGATCGTTGAAATTAGTTTTGCCGAATTCGTATCCCATCAAAACGATATATTGACTAACACTTAGAGTTTATTTATACTTTCATTAAGTATAACATAAGATTTTGTGGTATACACTTGTGTAAATATTTTAAATTGAAGATCGAATTCATTCATTGTATTCATATAGGGTCAAGGAGTGTAGCTGTAAAAAATCATCAAAATCGGAGTTAAAATAACCGTTAAATCGTGATTTTTCGTTTATAACCGTCGAAAAGTTTTGTCCTGTTACTTGATCTCTGAATGTTTGTTTTTTGTGATTTTTTGCTGATGTGATCTCAAAGCATATACAAACAAGTTTGACAATTGGGATCGTTGAAATTAGTTTAAGAGAATTCGTATCCCATAAAAATAATAGATTAACTAACACTTAGAGTTTATTTATACTTTCATCAAGTATAACATAAGATTTTGTGGTATCCACTTGTGTAAATATTTTAAATTGAAGATCGAATTCATTCATTGTATTCATATAGGGTCAAGGAGTGTAGCTATAAAAAATCATCAAAATCGAAGTTAAAATAACCGTTAAATCGTGATTTTTCGTTTATAACCGTCGAAAAACTTTGTCCCGTTACTTGATCTATGAATGTTTGTTTTTTGCGATTTTTTGCTGATGTGATCTCAAAGCATATACAAACAAATTTGAAGGTTGGGATTGTTGAAATTAGTTTCGGAAAATTCGTATCCCATCAAGTTCCAATGGTGTGTGTGTGTGTGTATATATATATATTATTTATTAAGTAGATTTAAATCTATTTATTTTGTACGTATAATTGACTGGTACACGAAGTAGTGCATCACGTGTGTCATTATAAAAATAGTGAGATATGTCATATGTGTGATAAGAAGTTAATAACTTAAAAAAAAAAAAAAAAAAAAATTCTCAACACTTCTATTAATTTTCATTTTTCCCTCTTTTTTTGTTTTCTTTTCAACTTTTCTTATAATTTTCACTTTTCCCTCCAGCATCTTTCCCTAATTCCCTCACTTTTTTGTTTCATTTTCAACTTTTCTTATAATTTTCATTTTCCCTCCATTTTTCTTCAAAAAGGGCGGCAAGAATGGAATGGAATCAAATCAATGGATGCATCATGCATCATGCATATTAATTAATAATTATTATAGTTTTTATAAAATTTAATTCAAAATTTAATATATATATATATATATAATTATTATAGATAGTTAATATTTTGGGGGTATAATTATTATAGTATATATAATTATTATAATTATTATAGACTTTATAGTTAATTTAATATATATATATATATTATAGTTTTTAGGGGTATAAAATTGTTAAATTAATGTATATAATTATTACAATATTTTTTTAGGGTTATAAAATTATAAAAATAATATTCTGCTTATCGTGTATTGTGTTACCCATTTGTATACCCGAATCAACCCGTTATCTTAACAGGTGCTTATCGGGTTACCCGATAACGACCCGATTCGTTATCGTGTCGACCCGAACACCTGTTAATTTCGTGTTGTGTCGTGTCGGATTATTGGATCGTGTCAGGAATTGCCAGGCCTAGGGTGAACTACCTGGCCGCAGTTCTGATGTCCCCAACTTGGTATCTTATTCATGTCTCCTTTCAGTTTAATTGACACGTGTCCTCTTACTTAACCGTCCTCCTTCTTAACAGAGTTTTTAACTATATTAAGTCTTCTTTTTTTGTGTTGTAAAAGAATCAAAGAAACGACATAGCCAAAACTCCCCTGTAACATATCCGCAACCACCACCCATTATCACCACCGACGAACCTCATTCTCCCTCTCTATTCTGTCTCTTCAACCTTGTCAACGGAAATAGAACAATTTTGGTTAAATAGGATTCCAAGTCTCGACTATATATGAATCATAGACTCGTGTCCGATTCGATTCATCGCCTCCAATTTGATTTGATTGATTGATCGATAATTATTAAAACGCTAGGAATCAGTGTGTATACTCGCTGATGACAACCATGTGTATATTCGCCGACGGCGACCATGATTCCTGGATTTGTTGTGCAAGTTTGAGAAGGGAAGGAGGGAGAGAGGGGAAGAGAGAGAGAGAGAAATGGAGGGAGGGAGAGAGAGGGAGAGGGAGAAAGAAGGAGGCTTGACGTTAGCAAGGAGGAAAGCAACTGATTTTGACGGCAAGGTGGGGTTCTTGTTGCGGCAATCGGCAAGATTTGTGGGTAGCTTATTCATTGGTGTGTCATCACAGTCTTGTTCTCCGAGACTATCATCTAGTGGTTTATTCTTTTATCAATTCATATCCTATAACTAATTTATTCTATAAAACAAAATAATAAGACTTAACACCGTCAAAATCTCCGTTAAGTAGGACACATGTCAATTAAACGGAGAGGAGACATGAATGAGACATGTAATTGGGGACAACAGATATGAGATCGAACTACCTTGTCCACCTTTGCAACTTACATATTTTCAATCTACAAATTTCTTAATTGGAACAACTTAATTTTTCAATTATCATTTGATGATCATCTATGTTGGAAGTTGGAACCAAATTGGTGCACCGCCACAGACGGAGGAGCTATGCTAGTTCAGCCACCAACAAGAAAGTAAATAATCGTAAGCGGAGCTTAGTACCAGTGTGGTACCAGCCAAAGGCTCTCCGATGGTCAAGTTAGTAAACAATATTAAGACTCAAGCAGTGGGCAAGAGAATAAGCAAACAATACTCGTTTTACCAGTGAATTGTGTTACGTGAAAGAATTTTGTTACCAGAGATATACCCTAGATGAGGTATTTATATTAGTTGAAAGAGAGACCTTTTAGCATATAGACTTCGTATTGAACCGGGAGAATCTAAGATCAAGAATATCTTGGATTAGATATTGTTTCCTCTTAGAAGTGTAATCACTTGCGATGCACCTAGATTGTAGGAATCTACAAGAATATAGGTAACCAGTGTGATCCCACTAGTAAAAAAAAAAAAAAAAACTCTTGCGCAACGAAACACACATCGTAGCCCAAAGTCACTTTTGCGCGACGAAAAACACATCGTCGCACAAAGTCACTTTGCACGAAGAAATTTTGCGCGACAAAATTCAAAACTTCATTGCCCAAAGTCTTGCGTGACGAAAAACACATTTTTGCACAAAGTCACTTTGCGTGACGAAACTTTAAACTTCGTCGGACAAAATCTTTACGCGACGTAATTCAAATATTTTGTCACCTAAACCACTTATCTTCATTTTTTTTTATTTTGTACGTATAACACTTAAGAAATTGAACAATATATATATTTATTAAGTAGCTTTGAATTTATTATTGTAGTTCGGATCGGGTTTTTGTTAGAAAAATATATTATTGTAGTTCAGATTGGATTTTTGTTAGAAAAATATACTTTAAATTGACGATCGAATTAGTTCATTATATTCATATAGGGTCAAGGAGTATAGCTGTAAAAAAATCATCAAAATCAGAGTTGAAATAACCGTTAAATAGTGATTTTTCGTTCATAACCGTCGAAAAATTTTGTCTCATTCCTTGATCTCTGAATGTTTGTTTTTTGTGATTTTGGGCGTATATGATCTCAAAGTATATACAAATAAGTTTGACGGTTGGATCGTTGAAACTAGTTTTATAGAATGCGTATCCCATAAAAACAATAGATTCACTAACACTTGAAAGTTTATTTATACATTCATTAAGTATAACATAAGATTTTGTGGTATCCACTAATGGAAATATTTTAAATTGAAGATCAAATTCAGTCATTGTATTCATATAGGGTCAAGGAGTATAGCTGTAAAAAATCATCAAAACTAAAGTTAAAATAGCCGTTAAATCGTGATTATCGTTTATAACCATCGAAAAGTTTTATCCCATTACTTGATCTCTGAATTTTGTTTTTATGTGTTTTTTGGCGTATACGATCTCGAAGTATATACAAACAAGTTTGACGGTTGGATCGTTGAAACTAGTTTCGTAGAATGCGTATCCCATCAAAACAATAAATTCACTAACACTTAGAGTTTATTTATACTTTCACTAAGTATAACATAAGATTTTGTGGTATCCACTTGTGTAAATATTTTAAATTAAAGATCGAATAAATTTCATTGTATTCATATTGGGTCAAGGAGTGTAGCTGTAAAAAATCATCAAAATCGGAGTTAAAATAACCGTTAAATCGTGATTTTTCGTTTATAACTGTCGAAAAGTTTTGTCTTGTTACTTGTTCTCTAAATGTTTTTTTTTTTTGCAATTTTTGGCATATGCGATCTCAAAGTATATACAAACAAGTTTGAAGGTTGGATCGTTGAAACTAGTTTCGTAGATTGCGTATCCCATCAAAACAATAGATTCACTAACACTTAGAGTTTATTTATACTTTCATTAAGTATAAGATTTTGTGGTATCCATTAGTGTAAATATTTTAAATTGAAGATCGAATTCATTCATTGTATTCATATAGGGTCAAGGGGTGTAGCTGTAAAAAATCATCAAATCGGAGTTAAAATAACAATTAAATCGTGATTTTTCGCTTATTCATATAAATGTAGCTGTATATGTCACATCCCGGCCCGGGCGGGACCACTTCCCAGGCCCCACTCCACCGTAGCACGATATTGTCCGCTTTGGGCCCCCAGCACACCCTCACGGTTTTGTTTTTGGGAACTCACTGAGCAACTTTTCGTTTATAACTGTCGAAATGTTTTGTCTTGTTACTTGTTCTCTAAATGTTTTTTTTTTTTTTTGCAATTTTTGGCATATGCGATCTCAAAGTATGTACAAACAAGTTTGACGGTTGGATCGTTGAAACTAGTTTCGTAGATTGCGTATCCCATCAAAACAATAGATCACTAACACTTAGAGTTTATTTATACTTTCATAAAGTATAAGATTTTGTGGTATCCGTTAGTGTAAATATTTTAAATTGAAGATCGAATTCATTCATTGTATTCATATAGGGTCAAGGGGTGTAGCTGTAAAAAATCATCAAATCGGAGTTAAAATAACAATTAAATCGTGATTTTTCGCTTATTCATATAAATGTAGCTGTATATGTCACATCCCGACCCGGGCGGGACCACTTCCCGGGCCCCACTCTACCTGTAACACGATATTGTCCGCTTTGGGCCCCCAGCACACCCTCACGGTTTTGTTTTTGGGAACTCACGAGCAACTTCCCAGTGGGTCACCCATCATGGGATTGCTCAAGCCCCCTTCTCACTTAACTTCGGAGTTCCTACGGAACCCGAAGCCAGTGAGCTCCCAAAAGGCCTCGTGCTAGTTAGGGATGGGAATATACATTTAATGATCACTCCCCTGGGCGATGTGGGATGTCACAATCCACCCCCCTTAGGGGCCCGACGTCCTCGTCGGCACACACACGACCAGGGTTAGGCTCTGATACCAAACTGACACACCCCGATCCAAATCACGGCGTGCTGGCCGCCACGCCTACACTCACCAAAGTGCCGATTATTACACCTGCGGCAAAGTGGGGCCCTACCTCTACCACCATCACCCTGTCTCTGGCCTCTAGCACCACCAGCAAACCTACCTCCATGTCCCTGACCAGTGGCGCTGAAACCACAGCTAGAAGAGCTAGAACTAGTGCCAAAAATCGGTTACCTTCGTTTTCACGTCGAACTCGAGATACCCGATTTTTGGCACTAGTTTTAGCTCTTCTAGCAGTGGTTTCAGCGTTACTGGTCAGAGACGTGGAGGTAGGTTTGCTGGTGGTGCTAGTGGCCAGAGACAGGGTGATGGTGGTAGAGGTAGGGCCCCACTTTGCCGCAGGTGTAATAATCGGAACTTTGGTGAGTGTAGGCGTGGCGGCCAGCACGCCCTGATCTTGATCGGGGCAGAACTCCGAAGTTAAGCGAGAAGGGGACTTGAGCAATCTCATGATGGGTGACCCACTGGGAAGTTGCTCGTGAGCTCTCAAAAGGCCTCGTGCTAGGTAGGGATGGGAATATACATTTAAGGATCACTCCCCTAGCGATGTGGGATGTCACAATCCACCCCTCTTAGGGGTCCGACGTCCTCGTCGGTACACATGCGACCAGGGTAAGGCTCTGATTCCAAATTGTCACATCCCAGCCCGGGCGGGACCACTTCCCAGGCCCCACTCCACCGTAGTACGATATTGTTCGCTTTGGGCCCCCAGCACACCCTCACGGTTTTGTTTTTGGGAACTCACAAGTAACTTCCCAGTGGGTCACCCATCATGGGATTGCTCAAGCCCCATTCTCGCTTAACTTCGGAGTTCCTACGGAACCCGAAGCCAGTGAGCTCCCAAAAGGACCTCGTGCTAGGTAGGGATGGGAATATACATTTAAGGATCACTCCCCTGGGCGATGTGGGATGTCACAGTATACATGCATCGCGCAAGCCAATTTATTTATTTATTTATTTTATTTTTTCATAAGTTTTTGTTATTTTTTAAAAAAATTGCGCGATGAATATCAATATTTCGTCGCCTAACCGTTATTTACTTATTTATTTATTATATTTTATATTGTTAAACTAAATTTTTTTTTATTTTTTATTATTTTCTTTGCACAGCGAATACACATTTGGTCGCGCATAATGCTTATTTATTTAAATTTATTTATATTTTAAATTGTAAAATAAAATTATTTTCTTTTTTAGTATTTATAAAAATTATTTTTATAAATTTTACGCGACGAACCAATATTTCATCGTGCAAAATTTTGCGCGACCAACACTTGGTCGTGCAAAACTTTAAAAATTTGGTCTGGCACCAAAAATGGGACGTGGGAATTTTTTTTATTTTGATTTTTTTAAAGATTTTGCGTTACCAATTTTTTGTCGCACAAAACTCTAAAAATTTGAACGGGCACAAAAATGGGACACAGGAAATTATTATTTTTTTAATCTTTTTTTTTTAAAGACTTTGCGTGACCAATTTTTTGTCGCGCAAAGCTCCAAAAATTTGGGCCGGCACCAAATATAGGATGCAGAAATTTAAATTTTTTTTTTTTTTAAGACTTTGCGTGACTAATATTTCGTTGCGCAAAGTGATACGGCTTTTAAAACCAAAATAACTCCTCCACCATTTTCTCAATGTCTTTCTCTACTCTTACCTCTCCTCTCTCTTTCCCTCTCCCCAAATCTGATCCTCTCTCTCACACTCACTCCTCCCTTTCATTCTCACTCACTGTCAATCTTTCCAAAAGGTATATTCTCCCCAAATTTTAATTTTTTTTCATTAATATGTGTATTTGGAGTTAGTTTTGAGTTTGGTGCGGGGTTTGGGGTCGAGTATATGATGAGGAGTGGAGTTTGGGGTATACCAATTTTAGGGGAGATTATACCAATTTTTTGTTATTTTTATGTTATTTGACCATATGTTTTTTTGTAGAGAATCGTCAAGACTTTGACGGCTAAAGTTAAGGATTCGGATGCTATCGAAACATATCCCCCACCACTACTGTAACATCCCACATCGACCAACGGAGATGGGGTGGTGGGCCTTATATGTACATGATCCCGTCCCTATAGCACGATGCCTTTTGGGAGCTTACTGGCTTTGGATTCCATCGGAACTCCGAAGTTAAGCGAGTTTGCACGAGAGCAATCCCATGATGGGTGACCCACTGGGAAATTCTCGTGTGAGTTCCCAGAAACAAAACCATGAAGGCGTGGTCAGGGCCCAAAGCGGACAATATCGTGCTACGGTGGAGTCGAGCCCGGGATGTGATGGGGGCTCGGGCACCTTGACTCGGAAAGTCCACTTGGACTCCGAATCGAGTTGTGCTGGCCTGACACCTGGAGGGTGACGAAGTCATAAAGTGTAGTGTAATGGAAAAAGAATGTGAATAAATTTAAACCTAAAAATGCCTAAACAAAAAAGTGCGCATGTGAGCGGGATTGCACCCATTTCACATGTGATGGTAGAGCATAAGAACGGTACAGTAATTAGGGTGAGGGTTATACCACTAAAGATAACCATCTACTGAGAATTGTCAGAATCCTCGTTTACATGTAAGCACAGCTACTAATCCTGGAAGGGCGAAAAACAAAGTTGAGTGGGTCAGCAAAACAACATTTTGTAAAGACCTTTATTTTCGAATGTAGTAACCCCTCGCCGTAAAAGCAAGTATAGTTTCCTTAAAACATACTACGCAAGTATGTAAACAATAATACAGCAAGCATTATAACCCAAATTATGCCAAGTCATGATATATTAAATGCCAAAGTAATATAATCATGTGATAATCAAGTATAATCAATTGCTCATCAATTTATGCTAGCACATGAGTTAGAGTTACATAATGCAACCTGTATGACAGACTGGGTGTAATCAATACGCTCTAGTACTACGATCACATGAAGACTGGCGTCGAGGGGCGGTCACATACGAGTCAGAATTGCCTAATGCAATATGGACGACAGGACTGGCACCTAACTTAGATCCAAGGTGAGCAAATGGTGCGGATGTGAACATACACGTGTAGGACTGGCCTTGGCCCTGGGCGGAGTACTAACACCGGGGTGCAGCAGATGAGTTTGTACAAATATGTATGAATGTCATGACAATTATCTCCCAACCATATAGCAGCATTTATCACATTTGATATCACAATAACGAATACTTGGCAAATATAAGTGTAAAAATGAAGTAAATACGCATTTATGGAAATTATAACTATGTATAGGTATAAAAACAAACTGCCCACTCACTTGGAGTATGCGCTACAACTCCCTAGCATGAATATCAAGGCATCACGAACGATCGTCGCCTAGAACAATTATCCAATCACGTCTCAGAATTCTTATCAATAGAACATGCAACTCACGTAAAACACATCCTTAAGGACGTTCTAGAATGATTTGAAACTCATTGACTAAAGGTCAACTGTTGGTCAAAGATCGACGGTAGGGTCCACAACCCTACATAACTCGATCCAGAGTCCAAGTGGACTTTCCGGGTCGGGGTGTGTCAATTTGATATCAGAGCCAATCCCTGGCCAGAAGTGTGCCGACGAGGACGTCGGGCCCCTAAAGGGGTGGATTGTAAAATCCCACATCGCCCAGGGGTAACGATCCTGTAAGTCTGATATGTATATTCTCACCTCCATATAGCACGAGGCCTTTTGGGAGCTTACTAGCTTCGGGTTCCATCGGAACTTCAAAGTTAAGCGAGTTTGTGAGAGCGGTCCTAGGATGGGTGACCCACCGAGAAGTTCTCGCGTGAGTTTCCAGAAACAAAACCATAAGGACGTGGTCAGGGCCCAAGGCGGACAATATCGTGCTACGGTGGAGTCAAGCCTGGGAAATGGTGGGGGCCTGGGCCGGGATGTGACAACGACGACCACAATAGACTTGTATAAGGATTTTATTATTGTACTTTGTTAATTTATGTGTACATTTTGAATATATTATATATATTGGATAATTTGATCACTATTTTTAGTATGCAATTATATTTTGAATATGTCAATTTAAATTAAAGTAATTAAAAAAAATAAAATTATACAATTAAATTAAATTAAAAAAGTAAAAATTCAAAAAATCTTGCGCTACCAAATATTTCGTTGCGTAAACAATTAATATAAGAGAAATAATAAAACAAAACGTCAAAAACTGTAACATCCCACATCGACCAACAAAGAGGGGGTGATGTGCCTTATATGTACATGCCTACCTCCATATAGCACGAGGCTTTTTGGGAACTCACTGACTTCGGGTTCCATCGGAACTCTAAAGTTAAGCGAGTTTGGGTGAGAGCAATCTTAGGATAGGTGACCCACTGGGAAATTCTCGTGCGAGTTCCCAAAAATAAAATTGTGAGGGCGTGGCCAGGGCCCAAAGCAGACAATATTGTGCTACAGCAGAGCCGATCTGGGATGTGACAAGAATGGTATCAGAGCCACTTTGCTGTTTGATGCGAGTGTGCCGACGAGGACGTCAAGCTCCTAAAGGGGTGGATTGTAACATCCCACATCGACCAACGGAGATGGGGTGATGTGCCTTATATATATGTACCCACCTCTATATAGCACGAGGTCTTTTGGGAACTCACCAGCTTCAAGTTCCATCAAAACTCCGAAGTTAAGCGAGTTCGGGCAAGAGCAATCCCAGGATGGGTGACCCACTGGGAAGTTCTCTCGTGAGTTCCCAGAAACAGAACCGTGAGGGCGTGGTCGGGGCCCAAAGCAGACAAAATCGTGCTACGGCGGAACGGGTCTGGGATGTGACAAAAACCTTGCGCAACGAAATATTTGTAGCGCAAAATCTTAAATTAATTTATTTTAATTAAAAAATTAAAAATTAAAAATATTTCCTCGCACAAAGCTTTGTGCGACGTTAATCTTCGTCGCGAAAACTCTATTGTCACGAGCTTTGCGAGACGAACCATGAACGACCAAACTTTGGACAACAAGCATGTTTTGTCGCACAAAGTATTTTTTGTAGTAGTGTCCCCAATCGGATTAGAAAATATAACAAGTGCCTTATATGTACATGCCCACCTCCATATAGCATGAGGTCTTTTGGAAACTCACTGGTTTTAAGTTCCATCAGGGCTTCGAAGTTAAGCGAGTTCGAGCGAGAGCAATCTTAGGATGGGTGACCTATTGGGAAGTAAAATAAATCCTAAAATTTTGTCAAGTAAACTTCAAGGGTCTGTTGAGCAAATTTGTCTAGACTAGTTTAATTTTGACAAAAAAATTGCGCGACGAAATTGTACTTTGTGCAACAAACTTGTTTTGTTCACAAAGTATTGTAAAATAAATCCTAAAATTTTGTCAAGTAAACTTCAAGGGTCGGTTGAGCAAATTTGTCTAGACTAGTTTAATTTTGAAGAAAATATTGATGGGAAATAAAGTTTGCCCAATGAAATTTGGAATATTTCGTGATGCAACCTTTTATTTTGGTGGCATATTATTTTTTGGTAAAAATTAGGAGGAAATTTTTAGGTTTGCCCAACATAGAAGTGTTGACCAACGAATCTTTGTATGTTTGCCCACCTCAACTTCCTTACAAAAATTCACGTAAAAGGAAGTGTTTGGTTATCCAATAATGATGATATAAATAAACAAATAATGTTGGGTTATCATGAAATGTTCTCGACAATAAGTCAATGGCTAAACGATATCTGATTTGTGTGTATTTTTGCAAGAATAAAATTTAATTGAAGATTTGAAAAATGAATAACTTAGATCATTAATATAAATTGTGGAACGGCCTCAATCGAGTGGACAACCGTACTCGTTTACTACCTAGTTCGCACTTGGGCGTTATTATATACATGAGAACTCAAGTGCTAATCAGTGGTAAGTTGATACAAAAATAATCACTCATTTAGATCTACTCTGCAACGTCATCTTATGATCCGAAACTTTAAATTTTTGGATCATATGGGTTATGGAGATTTCTAGAACCAAAATGAGGATTTCAATTAATTTAATTAAGAAAAGTCTTACTCAGTGGATCACACTCAGACTTAACACAAACTTAATTAACTACCTCAACAAAGCCAAGATCGTGTCAATAAAATCGATATACCACATTGAGTTGTCTGTTTTCCTAATCGAAACGCCTATAATTTACTCAAAAACAGTATTGCTCCCAGCGTCAACAGAGCAACACACAGGTCATCCAGTGGTCATTTCCACCCCAAGGTGGTAAAAAATTGGCAAATGATTATGCCCACAAGTTATTATATTAATCCTACTGATTGAGTTAAAAAATGCCACCACTCAAAGTTTGTGAGACGCAATTTGGAAGCATTCTATTTCTAGATCAATACCTAAAATTGTCACTTTTTTCCTTTCTTAGTGGAGACCCGAAGTGTTTATAATGCTTTAGTGCAAAGTATCTATATTCAGAATATTCCCATGTAAAGAAATATATTGGTGAAGCATAATTGGGGTACGAGAAAGCACTTATAACACAACCTCAATCAGTTAAATATGTGGAACCTGGATCTTCCATGTTCTCCATTATTATTAGCTAGCAAGTTTCATTATTGCTGACTTATCCTCTGCAAATATATACGCCCAGATTCATGGTTCTGAGTAGGTCTGGGAATCATTGGTATAGCTACCACCTTGTTAGATAGGAATTGGCAGATGTAATGATATATTTTCTTAGTGATTGTTGAATTCTCATCCGAATGAGTGATTAAAGTTGACAGTTTGATGATAACATAAATGATTTACTTCTGTTACTAATAAAAAGTTTATATCGTCAAATGGAAATTTGGCACTTGATCAAAGATTTATAATTACAATCTATCAATATAAACATCTCATGTTAAGAGAATATTTTCTTTAGACGTTGTTCCCAAAATGATGATCAGTTATAGAAATTTAGACACCAACCGAAGGTATCCATCTCTAATTGTGTACGTGCGTGTGGTTGTAATTCTTTGACATACTACGTGTTCTTACAGTACGATAAATTGTAGGTCCTTCATTCACCAGTCAACATGTTATAGTGATTATTATTTGTAGGGAATTTAATTAAATAGTTGTCATTTTATAGGTGGTCCAATATCTTAATGGATAAGATGTTGAGTTTTTACACATGCATTCTGGGTTTGAAACTCTCCTCCCCTATAGATTAATGTAACAATTATGAATACTCTCTCTCTTAATAGTAATCATAATTAAAAAAAAAAAAAAAGTAGTGACTAACTAGTAAGGAGTGCACAACGATGTTTTGAAATGCTTAAGCAATCAGTGAATGACTTAGACATTTTGTGCCATCTTTTGTAAATCCATGAGTTAAGTAGGGACAGTATCGGTGTTGTTGGAGTGGGCCCTCGGCCCGTCGACCTGAAAATTTCTGCAGGGATGGCATCAACTTTGCATGTAATGACGTCAATACAGATCATAGCAAGAACTTTACATTTGATTAAGCATCATTAGGGGTTCATAAATTAATCATCCTCTTAATCACCTTCTAATGTCGAACACAAGAATAAGTAGCATGGTGGCTCTTCTGGGCCACTGGAGCATGTGTACGTATACATATATAGATTCCATATACACACTCACTCTGCCAACTAGCTAGTAACCGAGGAATTCAATATCAGGATTGAGACTATTGGGAAGTTGTTTTCTACAGTGGACGTGACAAAGACTGGTTTAGTGGGGTTTCCTCATCAAGGGGTGCAGAATTATTTTGCTCAACACTTAATTTTCCCGGGTGTGGATGACGTCGGAACATACATTTTTATCCTTTCTGTGTTCCCCCACTATAACAAGCTAGCAACCACAATTCTACTATAATAATGAATTGTATAGGTTAGGCTTTTGCTGAAAAAAGTACGTAATTTAAGCCAAGATTGCCCATCATTTGGGGCATGGGGCATATATCGAGAGTGCTGGGCCTACCCTTTAGATCAAGGGAATGATAAAGTCATCTTCAACCGAAGGGTCAAGAGGATCAAGAGATCAAAAAACGTCCGAAAACTGTCTCCAACTGAGGGTTAGGTCAGAGGGTTCATGGGCCTCACGAAATCTAAAAGGGCAAAAGGGCTAGCCCAATCCAGCTAGCCAACGATCCCCGAGCTGGCCAGAAATGTGAGCATTCATGTTGGATATAACCAACAGGAATATGTATATTCCTGGAATACGAATATTCATGTTGGTTATATCCGACAGGAATATGTATATTCCTACCGATAGGAATATGTATATTCCTGTTGGTTATATCCGACAGAAATGCTAGGCCAAATTTTCAAATGCAACATCTAACTGACGTCAGCTAGCCGTTATTTTTGAATTTTTTTTTAATAGTTTTATTTTTTTTTTATTTACAAATTTTTTTTCCTACAACTTCTATTTTTAAAGTCTATATTTTTCTATAACTTCCTATAACTTCTATTTTACAAAATTTGTTTCATATATATTTTTTCCTATAACTTCTATTTTACAAAATTTGTTTCATATTTTTTTTTTAAATTCTATTTTAATTCCTATAACTTTCTAAGCCATTATACAATATTAAATTAAATTAAGTAACATGAAACAATATTAAATAACATTAAATTTAAATAATAAATTATGTTTGGCCCTTTGGCCCTCAGTTGGAGACAGTTTTTTGTGACAGGGCTAAAACAAGTCTTATGGCCCTTTGACCCTCGATTGGAGATGGAGGCAAATATGACCCTGTATTGTTCATTAAAATATTAATTTCTTGAAGGACCAGAGGGCTAAAACCAGTCATCTGGCCAACCTTCGGTTGGAGATGGCCTAAATAGATATTAAGGGCTGTCCTAGAAATCGAATGACACATGAAGTCAACTGCCCCAAAGGATTCGCTTAGTGTCAGGTTCTTTAGAGGACTGCTCTTGAGAAGTATCTTTTTTTTTTTTTTTACTTAAGAAACCTGTTTATATTTGTTGAGAAATATTTAGCCAGAATAATTTGGTGTCTATCTTTAGGTGCCCCCGGTCTCATGAGTGTATAACACTCTCTAGCCTTTTGAATAAATTATAATGAGGTATTTCCTTAATTAGAGAGATCTAATTCTCAAGATGAAAAGAAAGATACCATTTGGCTAGAAGTTAGCTTGCAATCTAATCCAGTACTATTCATAAATGTATATCGTTCAATCAAAAATAGTCAACTAGAATAATGTTTAACATGTAGTAGTTAATATTGTTTACAAATGTGATTATGTAAATCTAGAAGTAGATGCCAATAGGATTTGGGATAGCTAATCCCTTTATGGCTTGTGTTACTTGTGAGACAAGAAAAGCCATGCCTAACTAATATAAATAAAGGCATAAGGCCACAAGTGAGAGTGTGTAGTTCACAACCATTAAGCTCTCTCTTTAATGAAGATAAAGTGTCGCTTCAAGTGTAGCCAACAACCCCTACAGTCCTCGAGTTGATTCTTTCCTTATTGGTTATGTTGATGCTAGGTATTTATCTGACCTATACAAGGCAAGATTCCAAACGGGTTATGTCTTTACCTTTGGTGGGACCATAATATCTTAAAGGCCTGCTAAGAAACTTTAGTTGCTAAGTCTTCGAACAATGTTGAGATACTCGCCCTCTATAATTAAGGCTGCTTGTGAGTGTACATGGCTAGGAGCCGTTGTGAAGCATATTTTAGGCACTTGTGGATTGTTGTTGACATCCAATAACAATATTTAAGGATAATTCTACATGTATAGACTAGGTTTAGAAAGGATACATCAAAGGAGACCATACCAAGCACATTGGCACGAAGTTCTTCTTTTCTCATAAGCAAATAGAATATCACAAGATCAAAATCAAGTGAATTTGTTACCAAGACAATCTAGCCAATTTTTTTACCAAGTCATTGCCAAAGTCCAATTTTAGAAGTTTATCCGAGGAATTGGATGTGTAAACTGCTCGATTTTCACTGCTAGAAGTCTAATTATGGAATTTTGTCAAACTCAGGCGGAGTATCTGGTAGATACCAAATTGACCTTAATGTACTTTTTTTCTTTAGTTCATGAGCATTTGTCCCACTAAGTTTTGCTAACATGACAAGGTTTTAATGAGACACCCACCTTAGTCTGGTCATGCCCTGAAGTGAGCTTTAATGACCACTTGTTTTTTGCAAGCATCGACTTTTCACTCCTCACCTTTTCTCCAAGACTTTAGGTTTTGTCCCAATTTGTGTTTTACCGTTGTCAAGTTTTTGATAGTTTTTTGTTTCTTTAATGCAACGTTAATTTAGATTCACATGTGTAATTGTCTATGCCTAGCGAAGACTTCAACAATCATCCAAGAAGACTTGATGCTACTACTTCTTAAGCTTTACGCAAGCACTCAGGGGGAATGTTGTAGTTAATATTGTTTAGGAATGTGATTGTGTACATCTAGAAGTAGATTCCAATAGAATTTTGAATACCTAATCTCTTTATAACTTGTATTACTTGTGAGGCAAGAAAAGATCACCTAAGTAGTTGTGAACACGGAAAATTCCTGAAACAAGAAACAAGAATACGTGGCACAAAATAATATTTTTGTGTTTAATGATTTTGGGGTTACGATCTCTTTGTAATTTGATCATCTGGTTCTATCTCCGTAAGATGTAGATTTGTTGATCCAAGGGCCGTCGAGGCTTGATCTTGGATGAACAGTTGTAAGTTTCTTCAAGGGCCTTCGTGGCTTTGATCTTGAAGGTTGATGGAAGTTTCTTCAAGGGCCTTCGGGGCTTGATCTTAAAGGTTGATGGATGAGCGGATCTTCAAGGGCTTTTGGGCTTGATCTTGAAGAACGGTTGGTTTTCTTCAAGGGCCGTCGAGGCTTGATCTTGAATGAACAATTGGTTTTCTTCAAGGGCTTTTGCGCTTGATCTTGAATAATGGTTGTGTGGGTTTGTTGAGGTTGTTGATCCAAAGGGCCGTTGGGGCTTGATCTTAGGATGAACGGATGATGAATGGTGAACACTTTCTTCAAGGGGCCGTCGGGGCTTGATCTTGAAGGTTGATGGATGAGCGGATCTTCAAGAGCTTTTGGGCTTGATCTTGAAGAACGGTTGGATGTGTGGATTTGTTGATGTTGTTGATCCAAAGGGCCGTTGGGGCTTGATCTTAGGATGGACGATGATGAATAATGAACACTTTCTTCAAGGGCCGTCGGGGCTTGATCTTGAGTTGGTGGAAGTTCTTCAAGGGCCGTTGGGGCTTGATCTTGAAGGAGGATTTGACGAAGAATGAAGAGGGTTTTCTTGATCCTTCGAGATTTTCTTGAGAGCTTTAGAACTTTAAGGCTTCAAGGTTTTGGTGTGTAGAGAAATGTATTTGTGAATTGGTGTTTTTTCCTCTTGATGGAGAAGCCTATTTATAGGCTTTGAGAGTGAATCACCACCACAAAATTTTCCCACCCAAGCACTATTACCTAATTTTCCCACTTAATGCAATATTGAAATTGAAGTGGTCTAACAAATGGCCTAATTTTCCACTTAATGCAATATTGAAATTGAAGCGGTCTTCTTTATGGCCTAATTTCCCACTTAATACAATATTGAAATTGAAGTGGTCTAACAAATGGCCTAACTTTCCACTTAATGCAATATTGAAATTGAAGTAGTCTTATTTATGGCCTAATTTCCCACTTAATACAATTTTAAACTTGAAATGTGCTTGCTTTGTCATTGCGCAAATGAGAAAAACTTGCTTTGATCCATAATCGATTGAAATGTGCTTACCTTGTCATTGCCCAAATTGAGAAGAAAAACTTGTTTAATCATCCAAGGGTATTTCTTCCTGTTTTGTTGAGTCACATGCCATGTGTACAATTTGTACGACACGTGGCGTATGCCATGTATACCCTGACACGTCAAAACTTTAATATGTTGGTGAACATTTGTTTCACCGAAATTTCGATGTCTACAAATGCCCCCACTTCAAGGCGCGTCGTAAGCATGTGCTTGTCACGTGTAGAAGATGCGTTTTGAAGTCCCTTAATGTAGATGTCAACCCAAGGGCCGTCGAGGCTTGATCTTGAATTGGGCTGGAAATTTCTTCAAGGGTCATCGAGGCTTGATCTTGAACTGGGCTGGAGGATTCTTTTGGTCTCCCCCGAAGGTTTGAACTTACTCCTTTTATCTGGAGTTGAATTTGATTCAAGGGTGGAGAACACTTGATTTTAAATCGGGCTTGTGATTTCTTCAAGGGCCATCGAGGCTTGATCTTGAGTGAAAATAGGACCATGAGCGGTTTCAAGATTCAGATACATGGCAGGCAAGCACGAGGTGGAGGTGATGACCTATTTCTTTGTTCAATCTTTCCAATTCATATTGAAGAGGGTTAGAGGATGACTCAGCATATGTAGTTGTTGCGTTTGCTGACGATCCACAAGATTGATGTTTCATTGTCACTCGTCTTAGCTGTTCTCCAAGCAGATGTGGTCCTTTCTCTGGAAGTATATCAACCGTTGAAGATGACTACTCGAGAGCAACGCTAGGTAAGCAACCAGGGAATAGATTCTAGGTAGTCAATTCCAGATCGGAAGACTGACTCCAAGTGCCGGCTGATTACTCTCTTTCTCTTTGCCCTGCGAGTAAGAACAAGGACAAAGGAAAGGACATGGAGAAAGCATGATATGAGATACTTTTGCTTTTTGAAGAAGTGTTGACGATTTAACGGCGTCGCGCGGTGAAGCTTTGCTCTTTGGTGATGGCGCCAGCGGAGGGTTGTTGAGGCTTCTCGAGCTCTTAGAACAATGATGTCGAGCTTGGATTTGTCTTAAACTCTTCTGTCTGGATGGTACTGCAGGGGAAGGCGTCGTGCTCCAGCAGTTTGTTCCAGCTCCTTGTACCGCATTCTTCTCTGCTTGTTTCTTTTACATAGCCGAGGTGGTGCGCAACCCTTTGCCTTTAAATGGTCTTTCAAGGCATCACTTCTCAGCAATTCATCTATGCTTGGCAGCTTCAGTGTAAAGAGCCGACACTCCGTCACCTATCCTGAAGTATGCGCTGAGGGAATTCAAGACTCACCAACAGTTGAAGATGAGCACTCGAGAGCAACGCTAGGTAAGCAACCAGGCAAAGGTTCTGGGCAATCAGTTCCAGATTGGAAGTTTGATTTCGGGTTCCGACTGATTGCTTTCTTTCTCCTTGTCTTGGAGGCAAGAACAAGGGCAAAGGAAAAGACAGGGAAAAAGCATGATATGAGATACCTTTGCTTTCGCCCTTGATAATATGAGATACTTTTGCTTTTGAAGAAGCAGCGAATGAATCAGCACATATATTTGTTGTGCTTGTCTCCACATGCTTCGATGTATCATTTTCACTTGCCTTACTTGCTCCCCTTGCAGAAGTGGTATTTCCTTATGCAGGTTTTGAAGGAAAAATTTTGTCCTAGCTAAGAACATGTAAGAACATTTGAATACATATGCAGACTAATAACACTTTAAAGTAGGCATGCATTCAAAAACAATTCATAAAACCCATGACTTTCAAAGCCTAGTATATGGTGAACCATAAGACTCTTTAACAATATTAAAAAGAATAAGAATTTAGAGATTCTTTACCCTTGAAGCTCATCCTTGATTGCACAAGGGATTCACCCAAGTGGAGGGCCTTCAAGTCACCTCCTTGCTCCTTGGATCTTCCTTGTGATTTCCTCCCTTTTAGTGCTTCTTTTCTTCTTTGAGGATTTGAGGATTTGTTCTCCAAGACACCAAAGGTTTGGTGTCTCTAAGTCTCCACACCAAAGATGTAGTGTGAAGATGAAATGGATGACTTAGGGAAGAAAAGTTTGCTAGATGTTCCTCCCCTAAGTGGCTGGCCTCTATGTAGAAAATGAGAGAAAATGTTTCACCCAAATTCTATTAGAAAACCCTAATTTGAAACAAAGCCATAATGTTGATTTTATACTTCATTTCATGTGAGTGGCAAACTTGTAATTAATACAAGTTTGCTACCCCTCACCCTTATGGCCGGCCTCTATGTTGTTATTGGGCTTAATTGCCCATTTTGTTTTAGTTGTCATACAACTTAAACATAATGGGCCTTGTGGACCAAAACGTTTTTTTGTGCCCCGAAGCCCAAAACTAACTTAAACGCCCAATACGAACGTTTCGTATAATTAATTAACTATTTAATTAATCTTGACCATTCTTCAATTAAACCATTTAATTGCTTATCCATTTCATATAATTTCTTCACTTATATCTTTACTCGGTGTACGATCCATTAGGTTCCAATTAGCGAGGTAGTGGGCGATGTTACTCTTAACGATCGATTGTGAATTGAAACCACATTTCAATTCTCCCTTAAAATTAGTGTTTGCTAATCTTTAGGGCTTCCACAAACCATGGGTGACGCCTAGCAGCATGTCATGGTTACCCAAGCTAAGTAGAAGTGGTTGGAGAACCTATCCAGTTACAACTACAATGCAATATGGTCCTTCTCTAATACAATACTTTTAATCACATTGTTTAAGTGATAGTTTGTTTCATGTCTACTATCCAATGTGATTGTAGACATCAAAATTTCGGTGAAACAAATATTCACCAACGCATTAAAGTTTTGACGTGTCAAGGCATACATGGCATATGCCACGTGTTGTACAAATTGTACACATGGTGTGTGACTCAACAAAATAGGAAGAAATACCCTTGAAGGATTAAACAAGTTTTTCTTCTCATTTTGGGCAATGACAAAGCATACACATTTCAAGTTTAAAATGGTGTTAAGTGGGAAATTAGACCATAAGTTACACCACTTCAAGTTTAAAATGGTATTAAGTGGGAAATTAGGCCATAAGTTACACCACTTCAAGTTTAAAATGGTGTTAAGTGGGAAATTAGGCCATAAGTTACACCACTTCAAGTTTAAAATGGTATTAAGTGGGAAATTAGGCCATAAGTTACACCACTTCAATTTCAATATTGCATTAAGTGGGAAAATTAGGCAATGGTGCTTGGAAAGGAAAAAAATATTTTGTGGTGGTGATTCATTCTCAAAGCCTATAAATAGGCTTCTCCATCAAGGTATCAGGCATCAACCAATTCACAAATACATTTCTCTACTCCCAAAATGGAAGAGAATACTCCACACACCAAAACCTTGAAGCCTTAAAGTTCTAAAGCTCTCAAGAAAATCCCGAAGGATCAAGAAAACACTCTTCGTTCTTCGTCAAATCCTCCTTCAAGATCAAGCCCCAACGGCCCTTGAAGAACTTACACCAACTCTAGATCAAGCCCCGACGGCCCTTGAAGAAAGTGTTCATTGTTCATCATCCGTTCATCCTAAGCTCAAGCCCCAACGGCCCTTTGGATCAACAACATCAACAAATCCACACATCCAACCGTTCTTTAAGATCAAGCCCAAAAGCCCTTGAAGAACACACAACTATTCTTCAAGATCAAGCCCAAAAGCCCTTGAAGAAAACCAACTGTTCATTCAAGATCAAGCCTCGACGGCCCTTGAAGAAAACCAATCGTTCTTCAAGATTAAGCCCAAAAGCCCTTGAAGATCCGCTCATCCATCAACCTTCAAGATCAAGCCCAAAAGCCTTTGAAGAAATCCACATAACCATTATTCAAGATCAAGCCCCAACGGCCCTTGAAGAAAGCGTTCATCATTCATCATCCGTTCATCCTAAGATCAAGCCCTAACGGCCCTTTGGATCAACGACCTTAACAAACCCATACACCCATTCTTCAAGATCAAGCCCAACGCCCCTTGAAGATCCATTCATCAACTGTTCATCCTTAGATCAAGCCCCGACGACCCCTTGGATCAATAAACAAATCCACACATCTATTCTTCAAGATCAAGCCCAAAAGCCCTTGAAGATCCGCTCATCCATCAACATTCAAGATCAAGCCCCGAAGGCCCTTGAAGAAACTTCCATCAACCTTCAAGATCAAAGCCACAAAGGCCCTTGAAGAAACTTACAACTGTTCATCCAAGATCAAGCCTCGACGGCCCTTGGATCAACAAATCTACATCTTACGAAGATAGAATCAGAGGACCAAATTCGAGAGAGATCGTAACCCCAAAATCATAAACACAAAAATATTATTTTGTACACGTTATTCTTGTTTCTTGTTTCAAGGAACTTTCGTGTTCACAGTGATACTTCTCTATATGATTCAATTGAATAAGATTTGGAACAAGCTTCCTAAGTCATATTCATATGCTTTGGCCAAAGACTCTCGAATCATATCTTAGAGTATTCTCCTTCCACCATGGAAGGTTAGAGATCCCTTGTTGTGCATTCATATGCCTACATGACTAGATAGCTTGACCCCAACAATGTCGTGGACACTCCAATGGAATGTCGTTGACATAATCAAAGATCAAGGACCTAACCATTAGACATTAATGATGCCTCAGGTCAAAGGACTACTTTGCATATTGCAACTATTGAGTTCTCACATGACATGTATGTTCAAACTCTCGTTTGATCGTTGTTCAGTGTACTCGATTACTCTTTCGAGCACCTATGTGTTTGCCTTAGTGTCCAACACCAAATGACTTGAGACTAGTTCATACTCACGCTTGAGTCGACATAACACATACTAACCTTAGCGGATTGTCAATGCCCAATTGACAATCCTATGGCTAGGAACGTTTTAGGAATGAACATAAGAGAAAGGTCTCGTTAATTGAACTAACTTAAATCACTTGTCTCTTAGATCAAATACATTCCTTGGATTCCCTTATTGCTTAAACACAAGATACTATAAATAGTGATTAACAATAAGCTTTGCCCTCTATTAAACATATAAAAGTTTAACACAATAAGTATTCCAAAAAGCTATTACATCAAATGAGTGGCTTTGTGGGCATACTTCTAACAGGTTTGGCATCTTCTCTTGTAGTATTTGTCCTCTGATACAGGAGTGGAATGCAAACCTTGCATTTGAATGGACCATCACTTCTTGGTGGCAGCGCAAGTTTGAGTGGAGGTTCCGACATATTGCTTTCTCTGTCCTTGTCTTGGCAGGTGAGAACAAGGGCAAAGGAAAAGACAGGGAAAAAGCATGATATGAGATACCTTTGCTTTCGCCCTTGATGATATGAGATACTTTTTCTTTTGAAGAAGCAGCGAACGAATCAGCACATATATTTGTTGTGCTTGTCTCTACATGCTTCGATCTACCGTTTCCTCCTGCCTCATCTGTACTCCAGGCATCTGGTATCTTCTTTGGGGGTACATCAATAGTTGAAGATGAGTACTTGAGAGCAGGGCTGGATAAGCAATCAGGAAAGGGATTCCAGGCAGTCGGCTCCAAACGGGAAGCTTGATTCCAAGTGCCGGCTGATCTCTCTCTCTCTCTCTCTTTGTCTTTCAGGGAAGAAGAAAACTAAGCATGTTAAGAGGTTTGGTTGCAGCTACATTCTCGGCCGAGAAGAAGAGTCATGCGTTTTTGGATGTATGCCTTGCCATGAATGTAGACGTATGTAGGAATTTTAATGGCAAGTAGTAGTGCGGATGCGGCTTTGTCACCCACGCTTGTCGGGATAATGACCTCCACGCGTAGGGGTGGGCATAAAAACCGCCAAACCGCAAAACCGCATCGAACCGTAAGAAAAAAAAACCGAAAAAAACCGTGTTGACCGGAAAAGTCAACTTTGAGTGAAAAACCGAAGCGAACCGTTCAAACCTGTTCTGATTCCGGTTTCGAATGACCAAGAACCGATCGAACCGAACCGAACCGTTTTATTAATAATAAATAAATAAATTATATATACACACACACATGTCGTGCTATAATAAGTTGAAAAAATTGGTTTCACTAAATTGCAAAGCAGAGGATCCTATCCTAATTAGGGTTCATTTTCACTTACACACACGGAGACACCTTCTGACCTTCACCACGCCGCTCATTTCAGATTTCCCCCATTCCTTCCTATTCCTAAATCCTGATTCCCCCATTTCAGATTTCACACAGATACTGTCATACTGAGACCGAGTCTGCCAAAACCCCCCGTGGTGTCCGTGCCAGTGCCGGTGTTGTTGCTGCAGCAACCGCATGCACTGAAGCCTGGGTAAGTTTGTAGGCTTGTAGCTTTTCAAAGGGATAGGCATATAAGTTTAATTTGTTTGGAATTGGAAAATTCTGCTGCTTGTTAATTTTATGGTTCTGTGGTGGATTCGTAGTTCAATTTTGGTTGAGATTCTTGAGAAGTTTGGATTTTGGATTGTGAGGTAATGTACTAATGTGGGAATTGTTCTCAAATTTGGAGGTGATTTGATTGCTGTCGACCCCGGCGACCCCCACTCACGACCTCTCATCCTCAACTACGACGGCCCTGATCATCCCTCCTCCGCGACAGCTCACAGCACCGACACTTCGTCCTCCATCCTCCCTCCTTGGTATTTTCTCTATCTATATCTAACTGTACTCTGTACAGTTTCTGGGTCATGTGTGCATATCAAATGACATTGAAGATGAGTGTTACTTTGCATCCGGCTTGTCATAGTACTTTTTCTGATTTGCTTGCAATTGATGAAGAGATAGTTGATTTGTTCATCGAAGAAGATGTGTTATTGCCTCAAACCTACACAAGCTTGATATTGCATGAAATGGCACGAAGCATGAAGGTAAAATTTGATAAGTATTGGGGTGATCTTGTTAAAGTGAATCCTTTTCTATTTGTCGGACTTGTGCTTGATCCAAGATATAAACTGGGTTATGTGCCACATATTTTGAAGCGTCGTGGGTGTAGTGTTAATGAAGCCATGGTTAAAAAGGATGAGATAAAAAGCCTAACTTCAAACTATATGATGAATATGTTCCTTCTTCCAACCAACCAAGTGGTTCTAGTGCTAGTAGTTGTTCTAATACTACTAGTACTATAGTTACTATTGGTGGGGCTCATCCAACTCAACATGGAAGGGGGAAAAAACGAGCTGAAATGGATGAAAGTTGGATAAAAGAAGTTGAAGCAAGTAATGTCGTGCTCTCGAACCATGAGTTTGATAGGTACTTGTTAGATCGCAATGAAAAAGTGGAAGTAGGTCAAGATTTTGATATTTTAAATTGGTGGAAATTGAATGGTGTTAAATACCCAATGTTGGCACTAATTGCAAAGGAAGTTCTTGCAATTCCGGTCTCAACGGTAGCTTCAGAATCTGCCTTTAGCACGGGAGGAAGGATTGTGAGCTCATATCGTTCTTCATTGACTCCTCTAATGGTAGAGAGGTTAATTTGTACTCAAAATTGGTTGATGTCAGATAACATCTCAATTTTAGACGATGAGACAATCTTGGAAGATATAGAGTTTTATGAAGCACTTAAAACAGGTATGAATATTTATTTTTCATTACTTTGTTTTTGTTTTTTCTCTTGTTTTATTGCATGCTTACTTTCTTATTTGTTAATGAGTTCTTAATTTTTATATGTTCTAGAAGAAGAAAAAAAGGAATGGTGGCACATCTAGCAATAGCATTGCGGATTCATAAACTATTCATCCTAACTTATCACCTTTTACTACTGATGGTATGTATGTAACTTTAATTTTTTTAGCACTTTCCTTATCACCTTTTCTCCTTAATCTTTCACTTTTATATTTTCCCTTTTGTTAGTATTGATAGTTAGTGGAATTTATAATTTACTCTTTCAATCAGTGGCAGTCAAAATGCATAAGATTTTGTTTAAATTTGTGTGTGGCAGCAAGTTGAAATTTGTCAGCATATTCTGTTTAAATATGTGGCAGCAAGTTGAAATTTGCAGCATAGTGGCAGCAAGTTCCATTAGTAGCGTTGATCCAATCAACAATTCTCTGCCTGTGTGCATCTTGATTGTGATCCATTTCCCCGTATGTATAACTTAGGGAATCCCAATACTCGCCTACGGCAAAAGGGAAATACACTTCAATTGGATAACATATAACATGTCCATGAATTTTGTAAGGCACGTCCACAAACCGATATTCTACATCAGAATGTGCATAAGAAATGCATGAACACAACCTCAGCATATTCTGTTTAAATATGTGGCAGCAAGTTGAAATTTGGAGCATAATGGCAGTCAAAATGTGTTTAAATGCTTTAAAATTTGGGATTGAGTAAGTATAACATCTGTGGGTATGACTAGAAAAGAACACTGCAAATGCATAAGATGTGTAGGAAAGGTGGGTTATGACTCTAATTTTTGGATTTATTTGGAGCTTATGAGAATGTACACCTTTTATATTGAAGTTTCGGCTAGAATGAGATGGTTTTTTATTTTTCTTAATGCTTACAGGAGCTGCTGCTTACTTACAGGAGCTGCTGCTTCCTGCTTGCTCTCTGAAGTCTGAAAACCTGCAATTTGCTTCATCATTTTTTTGTTTGTTGACTGCATATAGAGGTTTGCACGTGCTTGTAAATAATTATTCGACGAGCATGAAGAGGAAGCTTGATCAGCTGCAAGAATCTGAAGGTCGAATTCAAAGTGACCGTCAAAGGCTTGCGGCTTTCTTCTAGAGGCACCTTTTTCCTTCGTCATCTAGCGTTCAACCAAGTATTGAGGCCTCGAATGATCCATCTTCGATGCCTCCCGCTCCTGAAGTGTTGCCAAGTAGTGGGGCTTCACGTGAACAACCTTTGTGAAAGCTCCATCTTTTTTTTTTTTTGTACGCACTTGTAATTTCTCGGAGATCAATGGACATGTTTTATTTTATTCAATGTATTGTGCTAAATACAGATAAAACATATATTTCACCAAGATGTGTTATTTCCTTTCTTTCTTTCTTTTTTTTTTTTTTTTTCACTTTTGCAAGTGGTGTCGTGCACCTTCCTTCCCTTATTTTCTTCTTTGCAATAATTTTGTTGCCCTTTTTTTTTTTTTTTTTTTTTTTTGGTGATTTTGATGATGATTTTGCCGTACACAGTTTATGCTCTTGCGGGCCAGGAGCGTTTGGTGCCATTTGCAGTTTCAACTCGTGCAGGCAATGAGCGTTTGGTGCCGTTTGCAGTTTCAGCTCATGCAGGCAAGGAGCGTTTGGTGCCGTTTGCAGGTAATGAGCGTTTAGGCAAGAAGCGTTTGGTGCCATTTGCAGTTTCAACTCGTGCAGGCAATGAGCGTTTGGTGCCGTTTGCAGTTTCAGCTCATGCAGGCAAGGAGCGTTTGGTGCCGTTTGCAGGTAATGAGCGTTTAGTGCCGTTTGTAGTTTCAGCTCGTGCAGGCAAGAAGCGTTTGGTGCCGTTTGCAGTTTCAACTCGTGCAGGCAAGGAGCATTTGGTTGTCACCTTTTAGGCTCGTGCGAACGAGGAGCTTTTGGTGCCATTTGCAGTTTCAGCTCGTGCAGGCAAGGAGCGTTTGGTTGTCACCTTTTAGGCTCGTGCGAACGAGGAGCTTTTGGTTGTTGTTGTGGATTTGTCAAGCGGTATGGGAGAGGCGTTCCTCGCAATCTTCATAGGAATGAGCCTTAACCGAGTAATTGAAGAAGTCTTCTGGGAAGAGGTCGCACATTGTGATGGGGATGGACGATCTTTGTGTTGAAATTTCATTATCTCCAACACTTTCACATTGTTCTGGAGGTTGACAAGAGCTGTTTTGCCCCCTTTTCGACTGATAAACTTGTGGACAAGATGGTTGCTGCTTGTCCAATTTCTTCGAAGCGATCTTCGAAAGGTATTCCTCATAATCTTCATAGCAAGGAGCCTTGATCGAGAAATTGAATAAGTCTTCGAGGAAGAAAAGATCCCGCATGAACGATCTTTGTGTTGAAATTTTCTTATCTTCAACATTTTCACATTGCTTTGGAGGTTGGCGAAAGCTGCTTTCCTTCATTTCTGATTGGTGCACTTGTGGAGAAGACATATGTTTCTCGTGCAGTTTCTTCGGAGTGACATGAGTCCATCCTTCAATTTCACTTGACTTGGAGCATGCCCCCAACAGTCGAGGTGAAGACTTTGAGTCGAAAGAGCCAGAAGTGACATCTTTCTTAGGGATTTCATCTTCAGTGCCGTCCTCTTGGGTTTGTTGGCATAAAGATTTGCCAGTGTGAACGATGATGCGCCTCCTGACCTTCAGTGGTCCTTTTGTGTCGACCTCTAGGATTGCTTGGCGCTTCATCCTTGAAGGAATCAAGCTTCGAACGTCGCATTTTTCTGCTAACCCATCGAAGTTTTCTTCCTTTGGTGTTGTCTTCCTCTTTCCAAAAGGCTTCTCATTATCTTCAAATCTTTCCGAAGCTGATCGTCGTAGAGGAAAGATAGTTGTGTTGCTTTGTTTCTTAGGCTTTAACAACCTTTCAAAAACAGAGCTTTGGGATGTTGGCGCGTTAAGCCTCTTGAAGACAGAGGTTCGGTCTTGACTACCAATGCGATTAAGCACTGAAATTCTGGAGCTTGAATGGCTCATCCTATCGAAGACCGACGTCCGAGGGGCGGGTTTAGGCTCTTCTTGGTCTTGTTCAATGCTCACGCTGACGTATTGAGCGCTAGTGTTTTTCGCTTTGTTTGAAATCATCACAGGTGCATTTGGTGTGAAGCCAAGTCCAGCTTTGTTGTTGTCAACTCCGTAATTCCTTCAACTTCTTTTGAGTTTTGGTGAGGTCACGATCTTTGTCGTTGACGGTATTTGAAACCTTCTTTCCAAGATTTGAAGAGGAAGCAAAGTCATGCCTAGCCTTTGACATGAGTTCGTAGGCATTTGGGTTGAAGCCTTCTTCGGTCCTCTTAGTTGGAAGAGAGCTTGGTTTCACTATGACACCATGTTGCGCCTCCAGACGGTTGATGAGTCTGGCAGTTTGCAAGTTTTTCTCATCTGCAGTCTTTATTAGCCTTGCAATTGTTTCCTTCATCTGAACCAGCTATTTTTCAATGGAGGTAGTGCCGATGGTCATGACTTGTTCTTTGTTTGAAGCCATGGAGTGTGCTTGAATATCTTGAACGGAGACAGAGATGAGAGGTAGAGATTATCCCACCGGGCTTGCCAAATTTGTGAACACGAAAGATTTCTGAAACAAGAAACAAGAATACGTGGCACAAAATAATATTTTTGTGTTTAATGATTTTGGGGTTACGATCTCTTTGTAATTTGATCCTCTGGTTCTATCTCCGTAAGATGTAGATTTGTTGATCTAAGGGCCGTCGAGACTTGATCTTGGATGAACAGTTGTAAGTTTCATCAAGGGCCTTCGTGGCTTTGATCTTGAAGGTTGATGGAAGTTTCTTCAAGGGCCTTCGGGGCTTGATCTTGAAGGTTGATGGATGAGCGGATCTTCAAGGGCTTTTGGGCTTGATCTTGAAGAACGGTTAGTTTTCTTCAAGGGCCGTCGAGGCTTGATCTTGAATGAACAGTTGGTTTTCTTCAAGGGCTTTTGGGCTTGATCTTGAATAATGGTTGTGTGGGTTTGTTGAGGTTGTTGATCCAAAGGGCCGTTGGGGCTTGATCTTAGGATGAACGGATGATGAATGGTGAACACTTTCTTCAAGGGGTCGTCGGGGCTTGATCTTGAAGGTTGATGGATGAGCGGATCTTCAAGAGCTTTTGGGCTTGATCTTGAAGAACGGTTGGATGTGTGGATTTGTTGATGTTGTTGATCCAAAGGGCTGTTGAGGCTTGATCTTAGGATGAACGATGATGAATAATGAACACTTTCTTCAAGGGCCGTCGGGGCTTGATCTTGAGTTGGTGGAAGTTCTTCAAGGGCCGTTGGGGCTTGATCTTGAAGGAGGATTTGATGAAGAATGAAGAGGGCTTTCTTGATCCTTCGGGATTTTCTTGAGAGCTTTAGAACTTTAAGGCTTCAAGGTTTTGGTGTGTAGAGAAATGTATTTGTGAATTGGTGTCTTTGGTGTGTGTGGAGAAATGTATTTGTGAATTGGTGTTTTTTCCTCTTGATGGAGAAGCCTATTTATAGGCTTTGAAAGTGAATCACCACCACAAAATTTTCCCACCCAAGCACTATTACCTATTTTTCCCACTTAATGCAATATTGAAATTGAAGTGGTCTAACAAATGGCCTAATTTTCCACTTAATGCAATATTGAAATTGAAGTGGTCTTCTTTATGGCCTAATTTCCCACTTAATACAATATTGAAATTGAAGTGGTCTAACAAATGGCCTAACTTTCCACTTAATGCAATATTGAAATTGAAGTGGTCTTATTTATGGCCTAATTTCCCACTTAATACAATTTTAAACTTGAAATGTGCTTGCTTTGTCATTGCCCAAATGAGAAAAACTTGCTTTGATCCGTAATAGATTGAAATGTGCTTACCTTATCATTGCCCAAATTGAGAAGAAAAACTTGTTTAATCATCCAAGGGTATTTCTTCCTATTTTGTTGAGTCACATGCCATGTGTACAATTTGTACGACACGTGGCGTATGCCATGTATGCCCTGACACGTCAAAACTTTAATACGTTGGTGAACATTTGTTTCACCGAAATTTCGATGTCTACAGTAGTATAAACAAAGTCATAAGGCCATAGGAGAGAATATGCAATTCACAACCACTGAGCTCTCTCTTTTGTCTCTCTCTTATTGACCCTCTCTACCTTGATCACCATACAAATTTTCCTTCAACGTAACATTTTGATTATCCAAATTATGGTTTCAATATTTATCCAAATGTATATAATTCGTCTACCTATTAATCACAATTACATGGCCAAGTGGTTTCTAGTCGGCCTAATTTTGGATAAAGATGTTCCATAATTGAAACTAAATATAGCCGGATCGGATTAGATGGCACTAAGATGTATGCATTTTTTGTTTCCTTACGAGAAGAATTTCTTATTGGGAGTTTTTTTTTAGAGCAATCGATAGTCTACACTAATCTACATAAAGAGAACGGAGGGTTTAAACTTGACGCAGTGAGTTGAAGAATAAGATCTTAACCATCAGAACAATTATGGCCCACTTGTAATCCCTTGTTGGAAGTTAATTACCTATGTGGATAAGGGTCTATAGTATAATTAGGAGAATTCAGGACCAAGGCTTAGGGCTGCCCATTCTCCTTGGGGTAGATTAACCTAATCTTGATAAAAATGTTAACCTTTTTTATTATTTTTATTTTTTGGCTATTGCTCGTTACCTTCGCAACTAAATGCATGATATATAATTAAAAAATTATAGTTGTTCTGGTTGAGTGTCCACTTTCCAGGAGAGGAGAGGAGAGGAGTGGGGAGACCAAAATCAATTTGGTAACTACACCAAGGCCTTTCTAAGTCACTTTCCATTTGAAATGTACTTTTATTAATATAAACCAAGAACTTCATGCACCCTCCACTGACGCATATGACCTTCCCCCTTTTTTTTTTATCATTCCAGTTTTAGGTGGTGGCTCACTTTCTTTCTCTCGTTTTAGCTTTTTCTGTTTACTTTAATCCTTGGCTGCGTAGTACTGTTTAGGTAGACTATACGGTGTCACAGCATAGTGCGTAATCCATTATGTTTTGCATCGAGAAGTTAAAGCCTGCGTGGTTGTTGGTTAGTGGATGCCAAATTGCCTCTCTCTGGTTAACAACCGAAGCTCCACACGGAAGCGTTCCGGATTTGTCCTTGACTTCGCATGCAGAAAATGGATTAGACGGGGCATCTAAATCTCAGATTCAAAAATGTGAAACCTATACGTATTGTTCTTGTACAAATATTAATTCATATGGTGTCAATGCATGCTAGCTACTCTGCTTGGACATATACGTACCCTTTTTAATTTTGGAAGATTCAATATTACAACCGGATGGTACTATGTTTTTATAGCATTTATCACATGACATGGTTATATACTATTACATGACGAGTTATATGGAAAATATAATAGTTCTTTTCTTTTCTTTATATAAAGAAACAAGTAATATGAAGACATCATAAAATACATGATCTCAGATACAAAGAAATAAAAATATTTAGCCAGTTAAACAACCAACTTTTGCGACAATATTCTTAATAGTTAAAATTAATGAATTAGTTTGATTCATGTCCATCGTAATTATGCTATATATTTTCTGGCCAAGAAATAAAAATAATTAGCAACTTAAACTATAAACCTTTGCGATGGTATTCTTAATAGTATAAATTAATGAATTAGTTTGATTCATGTCCGTCATAATTATGCTATATATTTTCTGGCCAAGAGTTTGCCGTGTTCCCAATGAGTCAATGCCATGCCAATAAGTGTTACACGCGTTAATTAAGTGAATGCAGCACTAATTATGCTTTTTGCAAGGAGATCAAATGGTAAGCAAGTAGTGGTGAAACTAAGTTACAATTTGACCCCACCAATATCTTTTCTTTTTCTTTTCCTGGTATCCATTTAACTCTAGATATTGCATGAGATTTGGTTTTGTCTATCTACCCACACACCTATTTTTACCTATTACACATTTTTTGTTGATTTTTGTACTTTGATCTTCTTCAATTCAATCAATCCGACGGCCGGAAGCTGAGAAAGGTATGTGAGAAGTAAAAAAAGAGTGTATAAATAACATCACCAGGTTTTTATTCCCGTCTTGAGTTAGCCTTATATATGTTGTTCTTTTGTAAATGCCTCTTTATAGAGAAGACCAAAAACTTTTTTGAATGTGCATTAGAACCGTGTTTTGTTTTGCTTAAATAAAATTAGAACCATCTGTGATTTAGAATAGCAGAGGGAACATTAATATCAGGAGTGACGTTTTGCATGCATTGTTTGTTTTGTTTTCATTTACCGACCTTAAAAACATTATACATAAGGGAAACATGAGGTCTCATGCATATGTCTCGTGATCATGCCACTATTTACGATTACTTTACCATTAAATCTACGTTGGTTACACATTTTACACTTGAGAGGTACCTATGAGTTTATCATCTTAATTATGTTTTAGTGTATCACTAAATCTACACCTGTTACATAATTTAAACTTCATAATTATGTTAGTTTTAGAAAAGAAAAGAAAAAATCTTGTTTGATAAATCACATCGGGAAACTCCGATGAAGTGTAAATGAGTTGAGCATTGGTCTTCTTGTATGATATCAACATAGAGTCATTATTTGAAATTATTTTAACTAAATGGTCATTGAAATTGTATTGTCATTGTTATGTTCGTTGCAAGTAATGTTGAGTGACAATTACTGACTAGAGATGATAACAAATTGTTATCATCTCTAGTCAGTAATTGTCACTCAACATTACTTGCAACGAACACCCTAATAAATAACTCAGAATCCTTGATTGGAATAATCCTTCCTATTTTTTCCCAGACGAGAAAAAAGTAAACGACCTGAATATATCTGAGAAAATCCCAAAAGGAAAAAAGAGAAGGGTAGATTCCGCCTGATCTTAAACCAAATAAGTTGGAAAAGAGCAACTAGCAGCCTTCCGTACTTGACCGGCGTCCAGTCAGTACTATTAGAATAGAACTAGACATACCTTCTCTCCTTCTCCCTTGGGTGCTCAGACCTATTGACACAATTATGAGTCATTTGATAAAGACATTTGATATATACTGATCATGAACCAACAATAGTGCAGAGACTTGCAGTCCTCATTGATATCCGAAGCATTCACTTACACCAGTACTTTGAAGCATTCACGTGCGCCAGTACTTTGATTCTTTGGGGCATAATTTCATTCGGTCAACTTGTCCAAGTATCATGGAGACGTATTCAATCAAAACCTGCAAAAATCCTTATCAAGCCATTGTCACCCTCGGAAATTTTTTTGTCCTTTATTCTCGAAGAAAGTTTAGTTTTCACTATAAAATTAATTGACAATATGAGAAGTAATCTAATTACTTATAAATAACTCAATTATTTATAAACACATACAAGGTCTTTCTTCCCTCTCATGCATGGTAAATTTTAAAGCCTAATACATGAACAATACAAACAGGGTGAGTGGAGCGCGTGTAGCCGTTAGACTTTACACGTGGGACAACATGTTCTGATACCTTGAAGAAAGTTGAGGTTCTACTATAAAACCAATTATCAATATGTGAAATAAGTCAACTGCTTATAAGCACATGCAAAGTCCCTACTCCATCAATGTGGGATTCATTCTCAACAATTCTTTGTACATACCCATATTATTATTTTGCTAGCGGGTTCAGAACCTTAAAGGGGACAAAACTGAGGAAAGTTGAGTTTTCACCATAAAACTAATTGGTAAATGAGACTAACCAAATTACTAATAAGCACATATAAGGTTTTCTCTTTCCCCAATGTGGGATTAATACTCTCAACGGCACCTCATGTATAGGAATTTTTAGGCCTAGCATGTCGACAACACAAGTCGAGAGACATGGAGCAAGTGGCCATGGGGTTTGAAGTTTTGATAAGTTTGTGGCAAATTTATGAGAGTTAACTTGTGAGTTTGAGAGTTAGAGATCAACTTTGGAGAATCTCATTCGTTTGTTTTTGGCTCTCTACTTGTTTGGTTTAAAGTTTGTAATTTGTGAGATGTGGGTTGTGAGACTTGAGCAGTCTTTTTGTTATCTTTGTTTGTTTAGTGAAATTCTTTGTCGAACTTTACTTGTGGACGTAGGTTTTACGCCGAACCACATTAATCTCTTGTGTTCTTATTATGAGATTGTTTGTTTCTTCACGTTCGCCTACAACATTGATACTTGTTACTTTGTCAAAATTCGCTTCTGCTTGCATATAAAATTACAACACCTTTTTTCCCAATGTGGAATTAATATTCTCAACTAGATATAGAATTTTCTTTTTGTTATATTTGAGGGTTTAGAACCCCGAATCTAAAATATCCTTTAAAAGTTGTGAAAGTGTATTTAAGTTTGGCTATTTCCTAGCAAATGTAAAGAGTCTGTAAGTTGATTATTCCTAGTCTTAGGATTTTTGTGTAACTTGCAAAGGTTGGAGTCTGCGTTAAATGAGGAGCCTGATTGACCAAGATTGCACGGCAAAGCTTTTCTCTGGTAAGAATCATTTGCATTCATTTAGGTTTTGTTTTCCCTATTAAAGATTGATTAGGTGTGGGACTCTAGGGTTCTATTCAAATCAGAAAAGAGTCTTAAATAAGGAAGAGGTTTAAATAGGGCCAATCTATTTGTTTATTAGGGTTAATTGTAACCTAGTATATAAAGGGTTGCGCTGGTGGTTTAAAGAAAATAACCTTTTGCACGCTAATCAAATTGGGAGATTGTTTTATAAGGTCAAGGGGGAGAAACTAAAGGTCGTTAGGTTCTTAGTTTATCTAGGTGATAATCTGAGAGCATAACATATCATTCATTCATTCATTCATTCATCATGGAACTTTGTGTAAGCTTCACTTGTGAGGAAGATCATCAACCTGCGTGAATCGGTGTTCATCTAAGAGAAGGTGAAGAGGACGTGTTCGACAAGACAAGAGTATTTGATCAAGCTTATGTTATGGTGTAAGAAAGTATCAATTGAGTCTTGTATAAGTCCTTGCGTTTTTCTTAGTGAAATTGGCTGTGTGCCTTGAGGTTTTTCTCTCCTGTGTGGAGGGTTTTTTCCTCGTGCGAGATTTCGTACAAATACTCTGTCTTTGTTTATTTTCTCATTTTGGTGTGATTTAATTTTTTGGTGTGAAGAACCAGGATTGAATCATATTTCAATCCTGCATATTGCTGTTTAACATTGATCCATCCAGGTTTGCAATTACAATTGGCACCAGAGCAGTTCTCTAAAATTATTTAGAGTGATCCTAGGGACTACTGTGATGGATTGAGCAGCTGGATCAATCTCACATCCACCATACTTTGATGGTGAGAACTATGTCGCTTGGAAAGCGAAGATGAAGGCGTTTCTTTGGTCACTAGATGCTTGTGTCTGGAACATGGTAGTTTTTGGTTACTCTCCTCCAACCAAAACTATAATACACAAATCAAAGAAAATCTCTGAAGAAGGTAAGGCAGATAGTGATGTTGTCGCTGAAGAAATTGTTCTTAAACCTCATGAAGAATGGACATTGGCTGATCAAACTCACTCCATGAATAATCAGAAGGGGTTAAATGCTCTATTTACTGCCCTATCTCCTGATCAGTTTTCTAATATTTCAAATTGTGAGACCTCCAAAGAGGCTTGGGATATCTTGCAGGTCATATATGAAGGAACAAATGCTGTTAAAGAGTCAAAGCTTCAAAGGTATGTCACTCAATTTGAGATTATTAGAATGGAAGAAGATGAAACCTTTTCTGATTTCTATGCTAAGTTAAATAGTATCGTCAATGCTTGTGCTAATCTTGGGGATAAAATTCCTGAATCTAGAGTTGTCAAAAAGGTTCTTAGATCACTACCTTCTAGGTTTCAACACAATGAAAATTGCAGAATTAGTTGGGTCCTTGAAAACCTATGAAATGGAGCTACCCACTGTGAAAAGGAGTAAAAACATTGCTCTAAAAGCTGTAAAAGAAGAATGTGAAGAAAGTGAGGAATTTGGTGATGAGGAATTTGCTCTAATCACTAGACAGTTTCAAAAATTTCTCAAGAGTAAAAGTTTTAAGGGAAAAGGAACAAGTTCAGGATCTAAACCCTTTAAGTCAAACAATTTTAATTCTGAAAAAGGTTCCAGACTTATTAAACAAACTGAGGGTCGAAAATGCTATGAATGTCAGGGTTTTGGACATGAGGCAAAAGAATGTGCTAACACCTTGAAGAAATAAAAATCTAAAAAAAAAAAAAAAAAAAAAAAAAAAAAGCCATGAAGAGTACTTGGAGTGACAGTGAATCTGATTCAGATTCGGAAAGTGAGATAGTTGCATTTGTGGGATTTGCAAATATCGATGATCTCGAGGAATCTGATAGCCAGGAGCTTGATGCTGATGAAATACTTCAAAAATATAATGAACTTTATCATGTCTCTGTCAAAATTAGAAAGCATAGTTCTGATATGAAAGAAAAGTTGAAAAATCTGGAAACTGAGAAAAATAGGATTGAAACTGTGTTTCAATCTCGGTTGGTTGAACTTGAGAAAGAAAAACAAGTCATTGACTTCACAACTTGAGGCTTCTAAAGAAAAAATCATAAGGTTAACCATTGGTGTGGAAAAGATTGACAAAATGCTCAATATTGAAAAATCCAGTGGAGATAAAACTGGGTTGGGTTTTGATGGTTCCACTGATAGTTCTTCGGGAACAAAATTTGTGAAAGCTTCAGGTACGTGTGCTACACCTAAGACTTGTGTTCTTACTTGTCATGCTTGCGGTAAGGCAGGTCATATTCGACCTTTTTGTGACAAAAAATACTTGAATCATTCTGATAAGTTTTCTGTTGGTGCAGCACATACTCATCTCTCAAATCTCTTGAGAGAAGTGAATAGGTTGTCTAAACTCGTTCATATTCCAAATTCATATTTGCCTAAGATGAAACTTGTGTGGAAAGAAAAGAAAAGGACTAAATCAGTGAATGAATCACAGTGCTGCTTACTGGCTCATTCTTCAATTAAGTCTAATAATTTCAAATGTTTTGTTGCCTTTACTGCCTTGGATTCTTTCAATTCTAACAAGTGGTACTCTGACAGTGGTTGTTCGAGGCATATGACAGGTGATAAACGTTGGTTTCATTCATTCTCAGATAAAAAGGTAAGAGGCACGGTGACCTTTGGTGATGGTAAGAAAGCCAAGGTCTCAGGTGAAGGTACAGTTAAAGCTCCTGGTTTACCTGCTTTGCATAATGTTTTACTTGTTGAAAACCTTACTGCAAACCTTATGAGTATTAGTCAACTATGTGATGATTTTGGTAAGGTTATATTTGATGAAATTGAATGCATAGTGAGTACAAAAACTGGTGAAAAAGTCATTTGTGGACCAAGGTCTGATGATAATTGCTATTGTGCTATGGCTAATGGTTTGAATGTTTGCTACAGGGTTGAAACAATATCACTAATCTATGGCATCGAAGATTAGGACACATGAATTTTAGAGATCTAATCAAAATTTCGAAGAAAGAATATGTAAGGGGGCTGCCCACATTAAGTGGAAAACAGGAAGGAGTCTGTGGTGATTGTCAAATAGGAAAGCAGACCAAAAGCTCACACAGTCCCACCAACTTCTCATCCACATCAAAACCATTGGAACTTATGCATATGGACTTGGTTGGTCCAATGCAAACTCTAAGTTTGGGAGGTAAAAAGTATATACTAGTTCTTGTGGATGATTTCACTCGCTTTACTTGGGTTGCTTTCTTGCATGATAAATCTGAAGCATTTAAATCTTTCTCTGTTTTGTGCCTGAAAATTCAGAATGAAAAACATGATAACATCATTAGACTAAGGACGGATCATGGGACAGAATTTGAGAATCACTTCTTTTCTGAATTTTGTGATGAACATGGCATTACACATGAATTTTCTGCTCCTATCACACCTCAACAAAATGGGGTGGTTGAAAGGAAAAATAGAGTCTTGCTTGACATAAGTAGAGTGATGCTTAATTTTGCAAATTTGGCAAAACATTTTTGGGCTGAGGCAATATGTTGTGCTTGCTATACTGCTAACAGAGTGTATTTAAGACCAAAGTCAAAAGCAACTCCTTATGAACTTTGGAAAGGGAAAAATCCTAATGTGAGTCATTTGAGAGTCTTTGGGAGTACATGTTACATATACAAAGATAGGGAACATCTAGCTAAATTTGACTCACGGAGTGACATTGGTATTTTTCTTGGTTACTCTCTAACTAGCAAGGCTTATAGGGTCTATAACACTCGAACTAAGGCTGTAATGGAGTCCATAAATGTTGTGATTAATGATTCTAATTTGGAGCAGGTCAAGCAGATAAAGGATGATGATGATCTTACTGAAATGCAAACAGAAAGTAGAAGTGATCAAGCTACTGCAGTGAATGATGCTTCAAGTATCCCAAATTCAGAAGACATTCATGACACATCATCTCAAACACTTAAAATTGGAGCTAAGCAAGTAAAAAGAGATCACAAGCCTGAAAACATCATTAGGAAGCTCAATGATAAAATGAGAACTCGAAGTCAAGATGTTGAAGAAATAAGCTACTTGTGTTATGTCTCTCAAATTGAGCCAAAAAATGTCAAAGAAGCCATAGTTGACAATGATTGGATCTTAGCCATTCAAGAAGAGTTAAACCAGTTCGAAAGGAATGATGTTTGGTACTTGGTTCCACGGCCCAAGGATGCAAATGTTATCGGTACCAAATGGATTTTTAGAAACAAGACAGATGAGAAAGGGAATGTAATTCGCAATAAAGCTAGATTGGTTGCTCAAGGATACACTCAAGTGGAAGGTCTTGACTTTGACGAAACTTTTGCTCCCGTAGCAAGATTGGAATCAGTAAGATTACTGCTAGCAATAGCATGCCATCTCAGGATCAAGTTGTACCAGATGGATGTCAAAAGTGCGTTTCTGAATGGGGTGTTGCAGGAAGAAGTTTATGTGGAACAGCCAGCTGGATTCAAAGATCATTTTCATCCTAATCATGTTTACCGACTGAAAAAAGTATTGTATGGTTTGAAACAGACACCCCGGACTTGGTATGAGAGGTTGTCATCGTATCTGCTTCAAAATGGTTACACTAGAGAAGCAATTGACAAAACTCTGTTTGTCAAACGGGTTAAAAGTGATTTAGTTGTTGCTCAAGTTTATGTGGATGATATTGTGTTTGGTTCTACCTCCAATTTTCTAGTTTCTGAATTTACTAATATTATGAGTAATGAATTTGAAATGAGTATGTGTGGAGAATTGAATTACTTTCTTGGTTTGCAGGTCCAACAACTTAAAGATGGCATGTTTCTCTCCCAAACAAAATATGCAAAGGATCTTGTCGCTAAGTTTGGTTTGGAAAGTGCCAAACCAGTAAGAAATCCTATGAGCACCACAGAGAAGCTTCACAAAGATCCTACTGGAGAACCAATTGATCAAACGTTGTATAGAAGCATGATAGGGAGTCTACTATACCTTACTGCTAGTCGTCCTGACATCTACTTTAATGTTGGTGTTTGTGCTCGATTTCAATCATGTCCTAAACAATCACATTTGACTGCTGTTAAAAGAATCATACGATATGTAAGTGGCACCTTAAGCTTTGGAATTTATTACTCATTTGAATCAAATGTGGAAATTGCAGGATTTTCGGATGCAGATTGGGCTGGTAATATAGATGATAGAAAAAGCACTTTCGGCAGTTGTTTTTATCTGGGAAACAACTTAGTCGCGTGGCATAGTAAGAAACAAAATTGTGTCTCACTCTCCACCGCCGAGGCTGAATACATAGCTGCTGGAAGCTGCTGCACACAACTGTTATGGATGAAGCAGATGTTGTGTGACTATGGTATAGTGCAAGGTAAGTTGATAACTTTTTGCGATAACCAAAGTGCCATTAATATCTCAAAGAATCCTGTTGAGCACTCTCGCACAAAACACATTGATATAAGGCATCATTTTATTCGTGATCTTGTAGAAGATGATCTTCTTGCATTGGAATATATTCCCACTAATAAACAACTTGCTGATATCTTCACCGAACCACTAGATAATAATCGATATGAACATCTCAGACAATCCATTGGTGTGTGCGCCATTGCCTGACTGTGTAGTTTTCAAATTGCCAGTAATGTATGTCTTTTGTCTGCATATGTGTCTTTCTATATATATATATTTTAATCCCTCTGTGCTGCTATGATTCTTTTGATCTCAGATTGGATTACTATTATGGTTTCACTGCTCCATTAGATATAAGGTGGTATTTTGTTTATCGAGAACCTGACATTGCTCTTTCCTATTTTGTTTGTTTCCATTTCTCACTATCTCAAGTGTTTGTGGGGGTCCGAATTCATGTTCAATCATACCTTTCTGATTAGTGGGGCACTTACGCTAGTTTTTTTTGTCCCCACTCTGGTTGACTATAAGCACTGGAAAAAAAAAATGAAGTGAGTGCACGCAGTAGCAAGTTCAAAGTTGCCAAGCACACAACGAAGATATGTAAACGTCTCATCGTTGTGACAACCGCTAGCAATAATGTGTCTCAAATAAATTATGCAAGGCACACAACGAAGATATGTAAACGTCTCACCGTTGTGACAACCGCTAGCAATAACGTGTCTCAAATAAACGATGCAAGGCACACAACGAGGATATGCAAACGTCTAAACGTTGTGACAACTGATAGCATCTGTGTCAATTCTTAGTTTGGTACTCTCATTTCATTGCTTAAAGAGAAATTTACAATATGCTTAGAGTTTGGACAAAACAGTTGGTTTGTATGGGCTCTTTTGGTTTGTAAGGGGTGTTGACTATGGTTCCTTAATCCCACACTCTTGAGACACACTTACACTTCCTTACACAAGTTGTTTTAAATTCCCATACTCTGTCCTTGGTTTTCTAGTTCTTAAATTTCATCTTATCTCCTATGATTTTAGTTAAACTAAATGGATTATCCTGTATGCTGTGCCTAAGAGGAACTAGTACTGCACTTTGGGATTGGCATTCTATTTTTTTTTATCTCATGCACATCTCTCTCTTTATCTACTTACTGGCAATTTGAACTACTATTTCTTGGCATGGCATACCTTTGCTATGTGATTTTTGATCCGCTGCATTTGATCTCTCTTGCTTGGTTATTTTCGTCTATATTTGGATTTCCCTTGACAAAAAGGGGGAGTAGTTATTGGTTGTTAAATTCAGGGGGAGAATACTATCTTTTGTGCTTCATCGGTAATTCGTGCATGTGCAGATAAATGAAGTTCTCTGGTTGTTCGATTCAGGGGGAGAATACTATCTTTTGTGCTTCACCGGTAATTCGTGCATGTGCAGATAAATGAAGTTCTCTGGCACGGTTGTTATTTTTTTATTGGGGATTTTGTCTAGGAAATGCCAAAGGGGGAGATTGAAAGTGTATTTAAGTTTGGCTATTTCCTAGCAAATGTAAAAAGTCTGTAAGTTGATTATTCCTAGTCTTAGGATTTTTGTGTAACTTGCAAAGGTTGGAGTCTGCGTTAAATGAGGAGCCTGATTGACCAAGATTGTACGGCAAAGCTTTTCTCTGGTAAGAATCATTTGCATTCATTTAGGATTTGTTTTCCCTATTAAAGATTGATTAGGTGTGGGACTCTAGGGTTCTATTCAAATCAGAAAAGAGTCTTAAATAAGGAAGAGGTTTAAATAGGGCCAATCTATTTGTGTATTAGGGTTAATTGTAAACTAGTATATAAAGGGTTGCGTTGGTGGTTTAAAGAAAAAAACCTTTAGCACGCTAATCAAATTGGGAGATTGTTTTATAAGGTCAAGGGGGAGAAACTAAAGGTCGTTATCAAGCATCAACCAATTCACAAATACATTTCTCAACCGATTTAAAGAAAATTAGGCAATGGTGCTTGGAAAGGAAAAAAATATTTTTGTGGTGGTGATTCATTCTCAAAGCTTATAAATAGGCTTCTCCATCAAGGTATCAAGCATCAACCAATTCACAAATACATTTCTCTACTCCCAAAATGGAAGAGAATACTCCCCACACATCCAAAATCCTTGAAGCTTTGAAACTCTAAAGCTCTCAAGCATCCAACCCCCAAATTCCCAAGAATCCCGAAGAATGGAGAAAGCACTCTTCATTCTTCGTCAAATCCTCCTTCAAGATCAAGCCCCGACGGGCCTTGAAGAACACACACCAAAATCTTGAAGCCTTAAAGTTCTAAAGCTCTCAAGAAAATCCCGAAGGATCAAGAAAGCACTCTTCGTTCTTCGTCAAATCCTCCTTCAAGATCAAGCCCCAACGGCCCTTGAAGAACTTCCACCAACTCAAGATCAAGCCCCGACGGCCCTTGAAGAAAGTGTTCATCGTTCATCCTAAGATCAAGCCCCAACAGCCCTTTGGATCAACAACATCAACAAATCCACACATCCAACCGTTCTTTAAGATCAAGCCCAAAAGCCCTTGAAGAACACACATCTATTCTTCAAGATCAAAGCCACGAAGGCCCTTGAAGAAACTTACAACTGTTCATCCAAGATCAAGCCTCGACGGCCCTTGGATCAACAAATCTACATCTTACGGAGATAGAATCAGAGGATCAAATTACAAAGAGATCGTAACCCCAAAATCATTAAACACAAAAATATTATTGTTGCACACGTTATTCTTGTTTCTTGTTTCAAGGAACTTTCGTGTTCACAAATTTGGCACGCCCAGTGGGACAATCTCTACCTCTCATCTCTTTCTCCGTTCAAGAAAACCAAAGCACACCTCCAAAATCAATGGCATCAAGCAAGGGACAAGTCATTCTTGCAACCACCAAGGGAAGAAGCATGAGCACTTCCGCCATGAATAGAGCATCCATTGGTGCCACAACCACTCCTCAACATGCTGCTGCAAAGTTGATACCGCTAAGCAAGCAAGAGCAACACCAAAGGCGCGAGTCGGTCATCAACCTGACCATGCTGGGGGCACCAAAACATGCTATTGAGGCGCACAAGATGACACCCCAAAATGGCGAATGGGGTTCTTCATCAGCACTATGGATGTCTGAAGGAAAGTCGTGTCTATTGGTTGCACAAGTCATGACCATCGGCGTCACCTCTGTTGAAGAACAACTTGCTCAAATGAGCGAAGCAATTGCAAAGCTTACACGGATTGTGGAAGAGAAGGATTTGCAGATCGCCGCACTCATCAACCAACTAGATGCGCGGCTCGACGTGAAAGTCAACCCAAATGTTGGTCCATTAAAGAAAGAAGTCGACGAAGAAGAAGAGCCTCCAGTGGAGAAAGTCGAAGAGAAGCTGAAGCTAGACCAAGCAACGGCTTTCATGGGATCTCTCTCTATCCAGCAACTACAGGAGATGATTGCAAGCACTATCAAGACACAGTACGAAGGAAGCTCACATGAGTCTGTACTGTACTCAAAGCCTTACTCCAAGAAGATTGATGCTTTGAAGATGCCAAGAGGTTATCAGCCCCCAAAATTCATGCAGTTCGATGGAAAAGGCAACCCAAAACAGCATGTCACCCATTTCATTGAAACTTGCAACAATGCTGGGACAGAGGGGGACTACCTTGTCAAACAGTTCATTCGTTCGCTGAAAAGTAACGCTTTTGACTGGTACACTGACCTCGAACCTGAGTCTATCAATAGTTGGGACCAGCTAGAAAGGGAATTCCTCAACCGTTTCTACAGCACTCGTCGTACTGTGAGCATGCTGGAGCTGACCAGTACGAAACAGTGGAATGATGAACCTGTCATCGACTACATAAATAGATGGCGTTCTTTAAGTCTGGATTGCAAAGATCGGCTTTTTGAAACCTCTGCCATTGAGATGTGCGTTCAAGGCATGCAGTGGGGACTACACTACATCCTTCAAGGCATCAAACCACGGACATTTGAGGAGTTAGCCACCCGCGCCCATGATATGGAGTTAAGCATCACCCGTCATGGGAAGAAAGAACAGATCGCCGACTACAAGAATCACAAAGTTTTTGGACCAAAGGTGGATAAGGCTACGTGGAAACCCACCAAGGAAGCAATGACGGTCAACACAACTCCAGTCAAAATCCATGCACGAGGCAAGGCGATTCAAACCGAAGCTTTTCATGATCAAGAGATACGTAGACGCACTTTGAAGGAGCTTGAGGAGAAGACTTATCCATTCCCCGACTCTGACGTCGTTGCCATGTTGAAAGACTTGCTTGACAAAAAGGTGATCGACCTACCTAAGTGCAAACGGCCGGAAGATATGAACCGTACTGACAGTCCAAGGTACTGTAAATTCCACCGCTTCATTAGTCATCCGACGGAAAAGTGCTTTGTGCTAAAAGATCTCATCATGAAGTTGGCTCAGAAAGGGATCATCGAGCTAGATCTTAATGATGTGGTGAAGTCAAACTATACCACCGTCACTTCTTGCTCTTTGAACTCAAAATCTTCACCTCAACCGCTGGAGGCATGCTCCAAAACCATGTCAGTCAAGTCAAGTGAAGTTGAAGGATGGACTTATGTCACTCCAAAGAAAATGCACAAGAAACATACGTCTCCTCCACAAGTTCACCAATCGGAAAGGGGGCAAAGCAGTTATCGTCAACCTTCAAAGCTACATGAAAGTGTTGAAGATGATGAAGTTATGACACAAAAATCGTCCGTTGCCATCACGATGCGCGATTTCTTCCCCAAAGACTTCTTCAATCACTCAGTCAAGACTCCTTGCTATGAAGATTGCAAGGAATGCTTCTCTAAGATCATTTGACAAATTCACAACCACGCTCCTGGTCCGCATGAGCATAAAAGGCGACAACCAAAGCTCCTCGTTCGCACGAGCCTAAAAGGCGACAACCAAAGCTCCTCGTTCGCACGAGCCTAAAAGGTGACAACCAAACGCTCCTGGCCCGCAAGAGCATAAACTGTGTACGGCAAAATCATCAAAAAAAAAAAAAAAACCATCACTCATTTGAACTACGTCATGACTTGATCCCTCCTCAACCAAGGGTACGTAGGCAACTTGAAACTTCAAAACTTCAAGTACAGTCACATCATCAAAATAAAAAAAATAAAAAAAAAAAGGGAAAAAACACATCTTGGTGATGTATATGTTTTATCTGTATTTAGCATAATACACTAAATAAAATAAAGCATGTACATTGATCTCCGAGAAATTACAAGTGTGTACAAAAAAAAAAAAAAAAAAAAACAAAGATGAAGCTTTTACAAAGGATGTGTACGTGAAGCCCCACTACATGGCAACACTCTCGGAGCAGGAGGCATCGGAGCAGGAGGCATCGGAGCAGAAGGCATCGGAGCAAGAGGCATCGGAGATAGAGCATTCGAGGCCTCAATACTTGGCGGAACGCTGGATGACCCAGGAAAAAGGTGCCTCTGGAAGAAAGACGCAAGCCTTTGACGGTCACTTTGCATTCGACCTTGAGATTCTTGCATCTCATCAAGCTTCCTCTTCATGCCCGACGAATAGTTATTTGCAAGCACATGCAAACTTCTATTCTCGTACTTAAGCTGTTTAATCTCCTGCTTAAGATCTTCCACCTCTGCCATCAATGATTCCACTTGACGAGACCGAGCAAGCAGGCGTTGGCCCATGTTGGACACAGAGCTCGCACACTGAACACTGAGAGCGAGGGACTCTTGAACGGCCAACTCATCGGACCGTCCTGAAAGCAGCCTACTATCTGTTAGTGTGAGGAGGTTCCTAGCAACTATTGTAGCTGTTGTTGCATTCTGCATCATTGAGTCTTCACCTGTAAGAGGACCGTTAGAAGATAAGAAAGACGGGCACCATACATGACCTTGACGCGGCGCAACCGGATCACTGCTGAGACTCAATTCTAAGCTAAGGTTCGATGGGTTAGCCATTTTTCAAAGGTGTTAAAAGAGATGGGTGGATGGAGTTAAAACTCAAAAGGCCGGAGATGATTTTCAGGAATGAGCAAACTTCAAAGTGTGCATGTTAGAGGTGATCAATACCTCTATAAAAAGGAAGAGGCGCTTGCTCAGAAATCGAAGGGCCGCTTATTCAAAAGTGAAGAGACATCGCTCTGCAAATCTCAAAAGCTGGATTTTCCGGCATAAGTTGGCGACGCTTTCTCTGCTTTTCAGAAAACGCGTGCAGCTTAGTCAAAAAAGGCGCTCGTTCAGAAATCGAAGAGGCGTCGTTCAGAAATCAAAGAGGCGTATTCAAAGATCGAAGAGTCGTCACTATTTCCAAAAGCCGGATTTGCGGGATCAAAACGTTTGTTGACAAGGGTAAAAGAACAGTACCACCACTTGTTATTGGGAAATCCCTATATATGTCGACCTTCATCTTTTATGGCAAGGCAGACCTGCAAACAAAAAAAAAAAAAAATGCCCAACTCTTCCTCACCTCCGAGAGTGCACTCCCAGCCCTGCTCTCAAGTACTCATCTTCAACTATTGATGTACCCCCAAAGAAGATACCAGATGCCTGGAATACAGATGAGGCAAGAGGAAACGGTAAATCGAAGCATGTGGAGACAAGCACAACAAATATATGTGTTGATTCATTCGCTGCTTCTTCAAAAGCAAAAGTATCTCATATCATCAAGGGCGAAAGCAAAGGTATCTCATATCATGCTTTTTCCCTGTCTTTTCCTTTGCCCTTGTTCTCACCTGCCAAGACAAGGACAGAGAGAGCAATATGTCGGAACCTCCACTCAAACTTGCGCTGCCACCAAGAAGTGATGGTCCATTCAAATGCAAGGTTTGCATTCCACTCCTGTATCAGAAGACAAATACTACAAGAGAAGATGCCAAACCTGCATAAGGAAATACCACTTCTGCAAAGGGGAGCAAGTAAGGCAAGTGAAAATGATACATTGAAGCATGTGGAGACAAGCTACAACTGCATATGCTGAGCTATCCTCTAACCCTCTTCAATACGAATTGGAGAGATTGAACAAAGAAACAGAAAAAAGGAGTAAGCTCAGACCTTCGGGGGAGACCAAAAGAATCCTGCTACCCAGTTCAAGAGTAGCACAAAGGAAAATCAACGAGTGGAGGAGACCAAAAGAATCCTACACCCAATTCAAGATCAAGCCTCGATGGCCCTTGAAGAAATCACAAGTCCGATTCAAAATCAAGTGTTCACCACCCTTGAATCAAATTCAACTCCAGATAAAAGGAGTAAGTTCAGGCCTTCGGGGGAGACCAAAAGAATCCTCCAACCTAATTCAAGATCAAGCTTCGATGGCCCTTGAAGAAATCACAAGTCCAATTCAAAATCAAGTGTTCACCACCCTTGAATCAAATTCAACTCCAGATAAAAGGAGTAAGTTCAGGCCTTCGGGGGAGACCAAAAGAATCCTCCAGCCCAATTCAAGACTAAGCCTGTGGAAAATCAACGATTGGAGGAAACCAGAAAATCTTCCAGTCGAACTCAAGATCAAGCCTCAATGGCCCTTGAAGAAATTTCCAGCCCAATTCAAGATCAAGCCTCGACGGCCCTTGGGTTGACATCTACATTAAGGGACTTCAAAACGCATCTTCTACACGTGTCAAGCACATGTCTACGACGCGCCTTGAAGTGGGGGCATTTGTAGACATCGAAATTTCAGTAAAACAAATGTTCACCAATGCATTAAAGTTTTGACGTGTCAAGGCATACATGGCATACGCCACGTGTTGTACAAATTGTACACATGGCGTGTGACTCAACAAAATAGGAAGAAATACCCTTGAAGGATTAAACAAGTTTTTCTTCTCATTTTGGGCAATGACAAGGCAAGTACATTTCAATCCATTGAGGATCAAAACAAGTTTTTCTCATTTGGGCAATGACAAAGCATACACATTTCAAGTTTAAAATGGTGTTAAGTGGGAAATTAGGCCATAAGTTACACCACTTCAAGTTTAAAATGGTATTAAGTGGGAAATTAGACCATAAGTTACACCACTTCAAGTTTAAAATGGTATTAAGTGGGAAATTAGGCCATAAGTTACACCACTTCAATTTCAATATTGCATTAAGTGGGAAAATTAGGCAATGGTGCTTGGAAAGGAAAAAAATATTTTTGTGGTGGTGATTCATTCTCAAAGCTTATAAATAGGCTTCTCCATCAAGGTATCAAGCATCAACCAATTCACAAATACATTTCTCTACTCCCAAAATGGAAGAGAATACTCCCCACACATCCAAAATCCTTGAAGCTTTGAAACTCTAAAGCTCTCAAGCATCCAACCCCCAAATTCCCAAGAATCCCGAAGAATGGAGAAAGCACTCTTCATTCTTCGTCAAATCCTCCTTCAAGATCAAGCCCCGACGGGCCTTGAAGAACACACACCAAAATCTTGAAGCCTTAAAGTTCTAAAGCTCTCAAGAAAATCCCGAAGGATCAAGAAAGCACTCTTCGTTCTTCGTCAAATCCTCCTTCAAGATCAAGCCCCAACGGCCCTTGAAGAACTTCCACCAACTCAAGATCAAGCCCCGACGGCCCTTGAAGAAAGTGTTCATCGCTCATCCTAAGATCAAGCCCCAACAGCCCTTTGGATCAACAACATCAACAAATCCACACATCCAACCGTTCTTTAAGATCAAGCCCAAAAGCCCTTGAAGAACACACATCTATTCTTCAAGATCAAGCCCAAAAGCCCTTGAAGAAAACCAACTGTTCATTCAAGATCAAGCATCGACGGCCCTTGAAGAAAACCAACCGTTCTTCAAGATTAAGCCCAAAAGCCCTTGAAGATCCGCTCATCCATCAACCTTCAAGATCAAGCCCAAAAGCCCTTGAAGAAATCCACACAACCATTATTCAAGATCAAGCCCCAACGGCCCTTGAAGAAAGCGTTCATCATTCATCATCCGTTCATCCTAAGATCAAGCCCCAACGGCCCTTTGGATCAACGACCTCAACAAACCCATACACCCATTCTTCAAGATCAAGCCCAACGCCCCTTGAAGATCCATTCATCAACTGTTCATCCTTAGATCAAGCCCCGACGGCCCCTTGGATCAACAAACAAATCCACACATCTATTCTTCAAGATCAAGCCCAAAAGCCCTTGAAGAAAACCAACCGTTCTTCAAGATCAAGCCCAAAAGCCCTTGAAGATCCGCTCATCCATCAACATTCAAGATCAAGCCCTGAAGGCCCTTGAAGAAACTTCCATCAACCTTCAAGATCAAAGCCACGAAGGCCCTTGAAGAAACTTACAACTGTTCATCCAAGATCAAGCCTCGACGGCCCTTGGATCAACAAATCTACATCTTACGGAGATAGAATCAGAGGATCAAATTACAAAGAGATCGTAACCCCAAAATCATTAAACACAAAAATATTATTGTTGCACACGTTATTCTTGTTTCTTGTTTCAAGGAACTTTCGTGTTCACAATTATAACTTTTGTCCATAAAAAATTTTCCTCCATTTTGGTCTTATACATCGTAAGTGACGTGTGAATTACTAATAGCATTATAGGAACAAGGGGCAACAACAACGGAGCAAGTGTGATTGTTGTTGGTATTGCTATTGCTAAAAACGTGATAAAATAAAAAAAGTTGTCACATTTTTAACTGTTTGTGACGCTTTTTCTTGGAGGACCCTGTCATATATTGATTGAGTCCTAAAATGTTTTCCCAAATTCATGTACTTTGTCCAATTCTTGTTTCGTCATCCTTTACAAGCACTATTCATACTTGTTATAAACGGCTTCCACTGCTAATTGTTTGAAGTCTTTCGTACAATACATCACACATGTTAGACTCTGTTAAGTGATTTAGTTAAGAACATTATCGATTAACTTAAGCCCGAATTACTAGGACCATATACCTTATTGGATACTTATATTCACGTGCTAGAGTTTAAATTAATAAGCAATATGTATACTTTTTGTTTACCTTGCATGTTCTTCGAATTAATAGATTAATCTGATATAAATGACAAACAAGATCAATCTCCTCATAGATCCCCTCTATAACTTAACACAAGTTATTCTGCAAGATGCCTTCACTCAAGATCCCTGTATAGAATTAGATCAGATGAAGAGGTCATAACTTATTTTCCTTCGATACAGACATTCATTATCCCTCCGACAGTCCATATAAAGCTATTCCCATCACAATCATGCATGCATACGTATTGCTTTTTTTTTTTTTTTTTTTTTTTATAAATACATATTTCATTCATTAGAAAAAAATTCATTGCAGAGACATATTTATGAACAATTCAACCCTAAAAGATTTCTTGCAAACTAGATCTAAAAATATTACAATAATCATGACATTGCAAAGCAATATGCAGACTTCAAGCACTTTGTTGAAAGCCACCGGAACTGTGAGATTATAAGGATAATGGAATCACTAAATCTCGTCCTACGTGGAGATCATGTGAGGACAAAAACTCTCAAGTTTTATTGAGATTGAAATTACAATGTGCATGGGCCTAACCGTATCACCTAATCACCACCACGACTCCACAACATCAAGTGAAGTAGATCCAATAAAGTTTTTCTTTATTAATCTATATATATATTTGCGTATTATGGATTTATATATGTATATATGTCTTTTAAAATAATTTTGTTTTCCATACAACTCTGATGATTGGCTAAAATAGGTGTTTTTTAAAGTCAACTTTGCAATTAAGTGAAAATATAATATAAAAATAAAATGAATCTGGTAGTAATTTGCGTATTATACATGTATATTCGTATTAATTTTCTATTTTCATACACTTAATGATTTGCTAATTCATGTACAAGTTTCTTAAAATAAAATGTACTATATGCTTATTATACACGTATATATACTTTTCACGTTTAATACACATTAATTTTCGTAGAGTTTAAGAATATCTTGTGCTTGCTCATTGATCACCTAAGCTGTATGATTTTAATAATACATATATAATTCATATATAGTACGCATATTTTAACATTTAACTATAACTAAATAATTAGATATTTGAATTAAAATTCTAAAATTTTAAATAATGGTCGAAATTTTCCTTATATTCTATTAGAAATTTGCCGAATAATACACGGATTTCTCATGGGAACACCCGTCCCCTATTCTACAAACTAATTTTATAGAAAAACGAGAGTCGGGACGAAGGCACATATGTTATATATAAGTAAACTATGTCCTGCATATACGATCCACAAAAAAATGGGTGGATAAAAATGATAGGAAGTGGGTATAGCTTTTAAGACTTTAATAGTATGTTAGAAATTTGAGGACTACCATGTACAAAGAGGCTCGGGGGTCCTCTCACGTTTAAGTGGGAAACAATGAGATGCATAATGTATTAAGACTAACAAAAAAAAGTGAAGACCACTTAAGCTTATTGGTGTTAGTGGGAGGACGGTGTATGGAATATGGTGATGAGAAAAGGAGACACGAATTAAACACTACCGTCGAGCCAATCAAACAGAAGAAGGACCACGGAAATGAATGGTTTGTCAACCTATTCAATAAGAGCTGGGCACAGATCAGATTTAAAATAATGCCAAAATCTGCACCGTCCTCCATTGCATTGGTCTGTGGTTGGAAAGTTCTTCAAATAATTTGATGTGAAATTAGATGTACTGACGTCATACAGAAGTTGGTAAAATAATATATTAAACATTCTGATCACGATTGAAACATGGATTATGCAGGAACCCCGTTATGCAGTTTAACAGTGTACGCACTACGGAAAAAATTAGATCCTGTAGAGGTTGTGGTGAATTGAATGAAAATCTCTATCCTGACAAAGAAGTCAAAAGCTCAATAGAACGAATGCATTTGGAGATGAATACATACAAAACTGATCATTTGAGCGAGGTGGTAGGGCTTAAGTTTCAACCGTTTGATGGAAGATAATTCTGGGGACTGTTTTCTACACACTGCTTTTCTCGTCTTGCGTACTCTTGCTAATTTTAGTTTTTATATTAAACAAATAAAAAAAATATTAAGAAACGGGAACAACCAAAAGTGTGCACTACAACAAAAAACAGCAGATCAGCCCCACCCAAGCCCAGCCCACGCACGAACCCCAACCATCCCACCCACTTAAGCCCACCGCACCCTGCGCGCACCCCCACAGCCTGGCCCTTCCTCTTCCCTAGACTTGACATTCGTATCGTGTTTCTCATGTTCGTATTATTTTCGTTCATACCTGATAGCTTAACGGGTCGTGTCGTATAACACCCGTTAAAATAAATGGATACAAGGACCCGATCCAAAATCGATCTATTAATATTATCAGGTAATATGACCTGATCCGTTACTCGTTAAGAAAAATATATTTAAATCAATAAATAATGAAAAACACAATTTGACCCAAAAAAGTGTAAAAGATAATACTAAATTAGTATATACATATCATATTATCACATAAATATTACTTCAAAACATAAAAAAATAAAAATAAAAATAATAATAAAAACATTTGTCTTCCAAGTTTACATACCTCAAAATAATAGCCTAATGAAAAAACATTAGTGCATACTACAAAATACAAATGTTCAAAGATATGCAAAATGAAGAGAGTTGCGTTTCAAGGTTGAGGAACCTTGCACGTTTTTTACAATATAATCCTTCAAATTTCATCAATCACCAAGGGAAATGGTATTGGAAATTTGGCTAATATATTGTCTTCAAGGGTTATATTGACGAAGTTTTCACTAAGATTTTCCATAATCCATAAACTATAAATTTAAATTTAACCGTTGATTATTGTTTATATTTACGCTCCATTCTTCTCACCAAATTTTTTTTTTTTTTGGATTTTCTTTTTTGAAAACATGATCTCTTAGAGGATGCAGGAAGATGAACGGATCGGATCGTTGATATGATGTTCAGAGTTATACCATTAGTGAAAATATAGTTCGAAGTTTATAAAGTTTCTAGAAACTATATAGCATCGACTTATATTTTAATAATCGTAAATATTGGAACGTCATATCAACGATCCGAATGTTCATTTTTCTACATCCACTAAAAGATCACTTTTCAAAAAAGAAAATCTAAAAAATAAAATTTGGTGAGTAGAATAAAGTGTAGATGACAATGGACGGTTAAATTTAATCTAAGGTTTATGGACCATGGTGTCAGATTTCAGAGTTGACCCCTTCACGAAAGTTGTAAAGTTTATCATTATGAGTGATTGTCTATATATATTTACATTTTTCACACTTCTACAATAATTTTTATTAATTTTGCACTCAAATAAAAACACTATTCATGAGATTTGGAGGGTTTTAAAAATCTAAATGATCATGTAACCATCGTCTAAGCATAGAGGATGCAATCACGAGTGTTTATATATGTTTTCACAATTTTCAGACTTATACATTAATGATTATGAATTTCATTTATTATGAACTCCTTAAAAATACTATTCATGAGGGTTTGTATGGTTTTAAAAATTCAAACGATGATGTACACATCCCAAAGCGTAGAGGATGCGATTACGAGCATTTACATATTTTTTTCATATTTTTTGCACTTATAAATTAATTATTATAATTTTTTAATGTTTTTAGTATTTTTAAATTCCTTGATATTTTTATTTTTAATGTGTTTTATAATTTTTTTTTAATCTCACTCTTTGCCTATAGTATACTATAAAAATAAATAAATAAAGCTTAAATTTTTAAAACTTATATAAAATAATAATACAATAATAATTAATAAACAATATATACATATCCACTATATCTATTGTATTTTATAGTAAGTGTTTTTTAGTAGTTTAAAAAATTAAAATCATCACAATAACATTTTTCTTATCGTGTCGAAATAGGTTACTCGCGTTTACTCTCGTGTAAACCTATTAAGGATGCATTATTAACAGGTTTTTACCCAATAACGACTCGATTAGTTATCGTGTTGACTCGAAACCCGTTATTTTCATGCCGTTTACGTGTCATGTTAACGGGTCGTATAAGAAATTGTCTAGTCTACCCTTCCCCTAAACCCAGCCCCTTCCCCTTCCCAAAGCCTGAGCCCTCTCCCTAGTGATGAAGCCAGTATGGGGTCATTGATTGTCCTTGACCCCAATAACTTCAAAAATCCCATGTATATTTGTATTTGATCCCCAATAAATAGTTAAGGCAAACTAAATTACAATCTCATTCTCTTATTTTCATTTTCTTCTATCACATTTGTCTTTCTTTTCTGTCACATCCCGGCCTAGGCCCCTACCATAACCCATGCTTGACTCCATCGTAGTTCATTATTGTCCGCTTTGAGCTCTGACCACGCCCTCACAGTTTTATTTCTGGGAACTTACACGAGAACTTCCAGTGGATCACCCATCCTAGGATTGCTCTCGTGCACTACTCGCTTAACTTCGGAGTTCTGATGGAACTCGAAGCCAGTGAGCTCCCAAAAGGCCTCATGCTAGGTAGGGATGAAAATATACATATAAGGATCACTCCTCTAGGTGATGTGGGATCTAACATTTTCTCTTTTCTTATATGAAATACTTTAGTCAAAAAGTCTTGGCAGTCTTTAACATTACTTCACATATCTTGAATCCACCTTCGACAAGCCTCTACAAATTAATGTCAACATTTGTCGGCATCGTCATATGTTGACAAGAATTTAAATATGTCTACTAGGTGCTTGAAAAAATGGCCCAATAAAACTTTTTTAGTTGATATTATGATCTCATTATTTGAAAATTCTAGCTACGTCACTGCCTCTCCCCCTGCCTAAACCTTAACCCACCCACCCTCTTCCTCCGTACAAATTCACAAATATTAACACCACTTCACATTTAAATCAAAAAAATTTGTAGTATAAAATTTCTAATATAAAAGAAATTAAATTTGAAGTAGTTTTAAATCATACGTTTGGAACTGTCGAACCTTTCATTCCGTTACCTAATCCCTAAAAGTTTGTTTTTGGTGATTTTTGGCGTATGCGATCTCGTAATATATTCAAACAAGTTTGACTATTGGATCGTGGAAATTAATTTCGTAAACTGTGTACCCTCGTCGAAACAATAAAACTTACAGTTTATTTTATACTTCTATTAAGTAGAATGTAAGATTTTGTGGTAACCACTAGCATAAATATTTTAAATTGATGATTGGATGTATTCTTATAGGGTTGAGAAGTGTAGTTGTAAAAAATCATCAAAATCAAAGCTAAAATAATCATTAATTGTGATGATATGTTTCTAACTGTCTAAGGATTTCGTCTCATTACTTAATCTAGAAATTTGCATTTGGGTATTTTTGGCTTGTGCCATCTCAGAGTACATACCAATTACATTGACAGTTGGATTGCTGAAATTAATTATGCAGACTGCGAAAATCATGAAGGAATCGAAGATGGGAAAATGTCCCTCACCTTTTCCCAACAAACTGTAACCCCAAAACGTAAATCCTAAATCATAAAATTTATCTTTGCCCAACGAATATTTTCACTTTAGCCGATGAACTTTTGTCGGGCAAAGTTACCCCCACCGACAAACTTGTTTTCCATCGGGCAAAAGGTGGCATAATACATGCCATTTTTTATCACCTAAAGTCAAAACATGGACCACGTTTGCCCAACAAAATGTTTTATTCCGTCAGGTAACGTTACTTTCGTCAGGCAAATGATAATTTCTAAAAGTGGTGCAAAAGGAGACAGGAGTGTGTGTTGAAATCATTCCCCTAGAGTTATAATCAATATACAAATTACCCGTTCAATTTGTATTTCGTGTTAATAAACTGTAAAGTACTTATGGGTGCTTAATCTAGATATTTTGTTCATGATGGAATTGGATAACGTTTCATTTACTTATTTACAAACCCATCACTTAAGTTATAGAGGAATACTTGTAAAATCCAAAGGTTGTGATTCCACAAGATGAGCAATGCGATCCAATAACGAAAGCAAACAAAGCAATCCGTGTTGACTAAGTCTAATTGTCACTTAGTCGATAGCTCTAAGAATCTTACAATAAATTCCATTTAATCGCCAGTGCAATTTAGCGTATTCCCCTTGTTTTTACCTTCAGGATCCTTTTGCATTATTATTCTTCTCTGCGGACATGTGCTGGTATCTTTTCTGGGAGAGGACTAAAGCAATAAATTGACGAAAACAGCCTTAAGTAATAATATATGGCCTGCACTACCAGGAGAAGAAAGCATACATACAATTAATCAATTCAAAGGCGAACTTACCAGAGACAAATGTCTGTTGTAAGTTGAACTGGAGCACGATATCCCAGAGTATAAATTATTACAAACGTTAAAAACCTTGTAACCAACATCACTAAACTACATTGACTCTCCTTTCATTTATTCTGCATTGTTTTAGCAAGTTTGATAAAACGAAATCTTAAGCTTCTTGCATTACTTTTGGAAATGAATGTTGATTATCGCGACCAACCTCAGCAGTCCAGATGGTCCAGAGGCCTTTGTCACGGTGGAGAAGATGTTACTGCATGTAAGATATTTACTCTCTTTGTATAGCACAAATTAATTTCGTTTATTATTTAGCAAGATTCAACTGTTTGCTCACCTGGGAAAATATTTTTCCATTTCTAATTATACCACTACAACTTCATAGTTGTTAAGTATTGGAACTGAAGCACTGATGGTGGTTTAGCAACTTCAATATGTGCCACCAAAGCTAGTGCCTCTTGGTAATGTTTTGATCTTGTAGTGTTGAAGAAAAAATCTTGCAAGTTCAGCATCCATACTCTAATCTTTAGGGCAGATGTACTACCTTTATCAATCTTCATTAATAATTACAGCAAGACCTATGTTGTGGAAGTTATAGCTTTTTCATGCATATTTCACCACTCCAAGACCCATAGACAACACAGGGGATGTATTCTGTTGACAACTGGTCTTCGATGAAGAAGAAAATATGTCTCACGAGCTTTAGTCAATCGATTTTTTACCCTGAGTCATACAAGTATATATCTTAAGTAGCTAAAATACCCTTAAAAGGAAGCTCACCACATATGTTGTAGATAATAAATTTATTAAAATTTTAACGAAAATCAATAAAGATGGTACATTCACACTAAAACATGAGTTGGGGTCATAATTGACTAGTTTTTTTTTTGTTAGATGATATTTACCCTCACCCCCAATAGTGAAGATGGTTTTTCTCATTTTTTATACACACAGCAAACCGAATTGTTATTAATCGATCTTGTGATGTAGGTTACATAACATGCTTTCTCCCATGCATCACCTTCGGCCAAATTGCTGAAACTGTGGATGAAGGACGAAGCTGTAAGTGTCACAAGAGCCCAAAAAGTTCCTAAATACGCATGAATTAATTTCACTTTGAAACCGTTGTATATGATCGATATCTCATATTTAGTATGCGTGTATATATCACACTATGAGAGACCAATTCATTTTCTCTTTTGGTCATATGAGAGATATCTCATATTTAGTTTGTGTGTAAATATCTCATATTTAGTTAGTTTGCGTGTATATATCAATGTTACTAATTCATGATTGTGGGTTGCATTTTATGATTTTAGGTTGCGTAAACCAAAGCACAGTGTACGGGTTGTTGTTCACGATTCAGTGCCATTGGTTCTACTCGTGGCTATACAGAGATAAATTACGCCAAAAATTTGGTTTGCCGGAGGAGCCTTGTTCTGATTGCTGTGTTCATATCTGGTGCTACGCATGAACTGTTTGCCAAGAACATGCTGAGCTCAAACATAGAGGGTTCAACGCCTCCAAAGGTTCGTTTCTCTAATCCTAGTTAGAGAGGTATCTCATCGCGAAGCATATAGTAATTATATATTACCTCAAATTTATCAACTATCAAACATCATTTTTGGAGATTGTTTTTGGAGCTGTAATAATTTTTCTTTTCATTTGTTTGTAAGTTGGACTGGGCCACCAACCGTTGCTCCACAGGTGCCTCCTTCCATGTTCAAATGATCTCCAACGCTTGGCAGAGGATGGTTCAATAGTTTGTGTTGCATGAATCATGGATGTTCACAAATTGTGTGTGCTCCTAATCTATGATGTCATGAATCAAATATATAATATAATGTAGGAGGGAAATGTAAAGTGTGTACCGTGTTTTCTTGTTCAAATAATTTTTTTAGAATGACGGTTTACACTAAGAGGGAGGGGAATAAATTAGTCACAATCTCGTCATATCCAATATTCGAACCTAACACTCTCACATACAAGTAAAAATTCATATCACTAGAGCATAGTACCAAATAGCTTCTACAAGTAATATTAAGTAGTAGAATTTTGAGACATTATTAATATATTTAGCACACTTCCCAGCTAATTCAACAAATGCTTTAGACACCTTAATATCTGAGTGTACCCTTCAAATACTTTTGACACCTTAGAGTATCTCCAAAGGAGACGTCAAAATGTTCAAATCATCAATAATGGTAACAAAAGACAACATTAATGTTTTCCAACTGAGAAGTCAAATCTGATGTGGCATGACATGGATTGACATCTCTCCTCATTGCTGCCAAATTTGACGGCACATTCAAATTTTTTTAATTAATTATTAAATGCTTTTTATTAGTTTTTATATTAGTTTAAACCATTATTCTTTTGTTTCTTTTCATTTTCAATGCAAAGAAAATACATATGAATTATTATTTTATGTTTAAAATTTGACATATCAGTTGGAGATCAAAAGTTTAAAAAAATGCCAAAGTGCCACGTAAGCCTTCAAATTTAAATTTTAGATTTAAAATTTGAGATCTCTTTTGGAGATGGTCTTAGTGTCATTTCAAATTAGTCTCAACCTTTTTTAACATTCCAAATAAGTACCCAACATTTTGAAATTATCACATATTTTTCCGTTAAATGTACATGTGGCAACAATAGGTCCCACTTATTTGCTTACTTGACCACTAAAATAATAATTTAATAACTTCAGAAAAGACATGAAGATGAAAAAATAAAAATAAATAAACCAATTCACGAATAAAATGGAAAACAAAATGAAGATCGTGAAATCTCCTAACAAAGAAGAGGTTAAGAACTCAGATAAGGTTTCAAGGAGCTTGTTTCTGCTTATGTGATTTCTCAATCACTGATTTTCTACTGGTAAAGCACCTAGTTCTTCTTTGTGGACAGTGAAGATAGTGGGGCCGCATCATAGCAGTTCATACAATTTCAGCAACCTCCATGACCACCTTCTCGTTGTTGGCGTGTTGAGTTGTAAGGTGGAGTTTTTGGTTGTACATTGGGTTTGGAGGTGATGGCGACCATTACCTGGTGGAAGCCATGGTTCCATGACCTTCTATTGATGTTGGAGACAAAGTAAGCCTATTTAATTTAACAGAAATCTAATTGGGACTTAATGGATATAACATTTTTTAATAGGTGATGTACTTGTTTGGAAAAAAGTTGAGACTAATTTGGAATGATACAAAAACATTGGGAGATTTTAGGTACTTAATCTTAAAAAAAAAATTTATTTAACATTTTTAAAACATTAGAAGAGAAATGAAAAATAAAAACTGAAACAAACCAACAAACGCTTCTTCATGTAATTTGATTGTGGGTTTTGGCCAACCGATGCATAAAACAAAAACCCAAACAAACGAACTGACCCAGAACAGTGTAATGGGTGGTTTTAATATCACTACACAATTTACTAAAGGCAAATCCTACCTAAATTTTTTACCCTATAAAGAATTGTTTAACTCCACATGAAATGAGGTAATCCTAGTATCATTATTCAGTCTTCAACGGCAACCAACTAAAAGCAGTGTAACGACTCAGTAGCCAACAACAAAAAATCGAGAAAATATCCTGTTATTTACGCTGATATTAAAAGTCTATCGTGAGTCTCGTTTATTAGTATGCAGCTGTTTAGGATCAAATTAATGGGTTTGGGCCGAGTTAGTTCTTTGATATACCCATGATAGATTATTGGTCCATGGTGGAAGCCTTGGCTCATAGAAGGATCTAGATTCAATATGAAGTCTCGGCCCAGTTCGAGGTAGTTTGGTTGAGTCCAATATGATCAAGGATTCCAGTTCTCATGGATAAAAGATAAAATTTGTTGGAATTCCTTGGCAGAAAAGGATGCATTTTGAACGTATCAAGGGTCAGGAGTTTGTATGTAATCAAAATCCCAGAGTTAGAAGAAGTGTTCGAAGCCTGATCCTGGTGTGAAAAGTATTATCGTTGAGTTTTAGTCCTGGTAGGTTTCTACCTTGGTTATTACTATAAATAAGAGAGGATGTACAACATTCAAGGCTCTCTCTAAGCACACAAACAAATCTGCCCTGCAAAAACCCTCACTCTACCCAAAATCTCTCTAGAGAAAACACAAACCATTCTAACATTGTCGAGCACACCTTCACTTAGTCTTAACAGCATTGTGGTTGACAACCAGCAACACCTTCAGTTAGTCTTAACAGTACTAGAGCCGTAGAATTAGGTGACTGAGGAGCAACCTTCAGTTAGTCTTAACAGCATTGCTTCGAGTTTGGCTAGTTATTATCCAAGTCTCAGCCAGTAAGGAGTCTTTGAGTCCTTATTGAAAGAGGTCGCTTCATTAGCTTTCTCGGTGAAATGAGGTGTTACCAAGCTCGGCACATTGATCTGAGTTTATTTTATGATTGGATACTTACAAGTGCATTTTAGAGTTCGAGATTCGGACTGCCAAACCACATTTACAATCAAGACGCATATCTCTTTTGAGTATTTATGTCCGTACAGCCTGGTACCGGTTCGGCGTACTTTTATTTGCACGAATATAATTATAGAAACCAAACCTAGCACCGACGATTTGTGAACTTCGAAGAAACTAGCAACCTTGTCATCATACTCTAGAACCCAGAAGGTCAAGAGTTCCTTCCTCGATTGCAATCACAAGACACAAAAGTGAGCTGCGCATTCGACACCACTACCACCACATTTATTTACTCATCGACCGAGCTTGGTCATTGAGTTGGCACAATCTGCATTCAACCGAAAGACGTAGTTATCTCATTAGTTACTCGGCCTGCGCGCCATGTAAGCTTGGTAGTTTTTAGGATCAATAGTAACGCAATGAGGTGAATGAATTAACATAGAGGAATGGTTTAGTAGAAATAAAATTCGTGAGTGTTGATTCTTTAACTTGTTATAATGTGGAGTAATAGTTCTTTTGGCTAACTCTGTTAGAAGTTTTACCCATTTTTGCTCCTTTTTATTTTATTTTTTATTTTTTTATTTTTGGATTGAAGTTCTAATAAGGCTAGTTAAAAGAACCATTGCTCCACTTTAAAACATCTTCAATGACAAATACCCATGAGTTTTTGGTTCAACGATCAAAACTCCAGTTAGACCAAAGTTCAACAACGATTAATGTAGGTTGGGCTGGCTGACTATATGCTGCTCCAATGATATTTTCCATTTTAGAAAGTAAATCTTCAGTATTTATTGCGAAGTGTATTATTTGTCAGTTTCTTCATGTTATCTTTTTTAAATTGTTTTTTATCGTGTATTTGTTGAAAGAAATGCAATGAATATTGAGTAAGATGTTGTGATTTATTTGTCATTTTCAAAGTACCCAATAAAAATAAGTGGAACAAATAAAGGGGAGGACTGATCAAAGTCCCTCCCATCTTGTGACAAAATGCTCCTCCAAAGATGAACCAGTTTTACAATTTACAAGTGCTTTGTGCAGCGGGATGGCCCCTTTTCTCTTCTTTAATCATCTCATTAAAATACAAGTTCCTCCCATGTTGTGTCAGACACAATTTTCTATATCTATTGAAGGAGGATTAAAAAGTCAAGCACATATATTGTCTTCAACTTAAACAATTCAACTGATGTATAGTTTTTTTTTTTTTAAGTCTTGGTGTCTTTAATGGTCGAATCATTCTTTTCATATTATATTTTAATTATTCATGCTTCCAATGTGAGAGTTTGACATTGTTACAACACAATTATGTACGATAATCCACGGTTAGCCATAAGGAAATGGCGAGTAGTTCAATGGCCTGCTTGTTAATGTAGAAGCCCAGAAGGAATATCACCAATATATCCAGCTTATTTTGCTAAGAAAACAAAACAACAATAATCAAACTTCCCAAAGACAAATATTATCCGATGATATGATGAATCCTTTTCAATACAGTTGGATCTCAATTACCACTTTTCTTCTTGATTAGCATGTTAATTACACATGATTTTTTCAAAAGGCTCGTGCTCGCTCGAATTATCTGCTAGCTTTTTAGGTTGTGGGAATGCTATCAGAACATGCAAGTATATATCTTTCTTGCATGCATTATATCTATAGTACAAATGAGATGATAAAAGCAATCATGAACTCCTCAAATTGAGAGATTGTTTATTGTACTGGAAACACAGTCTGGTACATTAAGTGTCGTGATACAAGTAGTTGGATATTTGAAGAAAAAGATACAAACTAGGTGTCAGACGTTGATGAGGACATTGAACTATCCATCTAGTTGAGAGCTCTCACAGCCTAAGCACATTGACACAATTATCAGCCCGACGTGCGAGCCTCTTGCTGGGGTCTGCTATACCAAAAGCGAGGGAAACCGCATCTCTTTCTTTCCTTTTTTACGCCCCCACATAGCCACATGGGAGGGGACATAATTTCTAACTTAATATTCTCTTGCTGAGCAGGCAAAGAATTAGCTTTAAAAAATTCCAACCACTTTTTATGACACTTAGTGTATCAAACTGTTGTTAATGTTGGGTTCATTTAGGCCCAAGGAAAGGCCATGAAGCCCAAGGTCCGAAGAGTTCAGAAAGGGCCGGCCAAGGAGAAAGAAGGGCTACCCGACTGTGAGGAACACGTGGGCGCATTGACAGCTTTATGGCACAAGCCTCCAAGAACAGGAATCCTCAAGTGCGAATTGGACTACTCAACAACGTGCATACAACAATAGAGGCCTAAGATGGGACATAAAGGCAAGTGGGGTAATGCTCGGCAAGGCAAAGCAGAGTAACCAAGGTCCGAGCGAGACTCTCCTGTCACCTAGGCTTTAAAAGGCACGTCATCCGACTGCTAAGATCTCACTTTGTCGACAAAGGCCAGGGCAAGTAGGAGAAAAGTTGTCAGTAAGCTAGTACAAGTGGTTTGGCACATTAAATGTCGGTTTGAGAGGCTTCAAGAAGGTGAGGCCTATATAAAGGTGTAGAGACCTCTATTATGGGTGTCAAACAAATCAGAGAGAATATAGTGAATGTATTAAGCTGAGTGTTATTTAGTCTTGAAATGAATATATTGAGAGCAACACAATGGATGTAGCCTAGTTTTAAGGAATGAACCACTTACAATTTTGAGTGTATTTAAATTCAACCCATCTTACTAGCCCATCTTATGTTACTTAATTAAGTTTGTTAACCTTACAATTTTGAGCATTAACAGCTGTGTTCCTGGTACATTGAAAAATTTCTTTTGAAAATTGAAACCTTTCTATATTTTATGTACTTTTTCTTTGTTACATGCTGAAACCAATTTCTCATGTTTGTTCATCTAATTATCATGGTGTAGGTTTTCATGATATGCCTTCTCCCATGCCTCACCGTCGGCCGTGTTGCAGAAATTATAGATGGAGGAAGTTCCAAGTATATAATAATCAGACATAAATTATCCTCAAATTCCTCTGTGTTACCTGATAAACCTCACTACTTAAAACTAGAGTGTGAACGAAATATCATGAAAATAGAAGACTGATGGGCCTTTTAAGGCCATGAATTGGGCCAGAGCCCAATGACCTCTATAGCCATGACACTCTTGAGGGTTGTGTAGGAGATCCGCAGATATTAGCGAATTAATCAGCTAAAATTTAGCTAAGTAATCAGTTTTAGCTTCTTGTGTCCTTACAGTTTTAAAAAATTGCTAGGAAATTTTTTCACTCTTACCCTTGTTAATTTCAGAGCAATCTTTCTTAATCCGAAGGCTAGAAGGGCGGTAATCAAGTAGGGCGTAGAAAACATAATCGTTTCTTCTTCCCGTTTTCTCTTTGATTGGAAATGTGAGACCTATTGTGAAAATGGATTCCTAAATCCAGTTCAATTTCCTGAAGGTCACATTGTTTCGGATGATTTTAAAACATCTAATTTATAGTTATTGTATTTCAAAATTTGTGCGGCAAAGAGTTCATAAGTGCGTGTTGAGAGATTAATACAAGCAAGTTCGAGCATACACAACACATTGCCACATTGTATGTCTATGGGCTTCAATACTAAACGATGGATTTACAGTCCTTCCCTGCCTCCATAGTTGAGGCAAGATCATCAACCTCTGTGTCTATCTGTGAGTTCAAACACCAATTGAAGACAAAACGTCATAGCAATCGCGAAGAAAAAGATGGCCAGAATAAAACGAACAACGGCCAAGTAAAGAGCCGATGCCGATGATAATTTGTGGTCTTGGTTGTTAACCATAATCTCAACTAAATAAAATCCTAAGCACATAGAACCTGCTAAGAGAAAATAGACCAAAATTCCCCAACCTTGAGTCCCAGTCAAACAATTTTCCATCTCCTTCTCCACATCCATCATGTATTCAGTTCTGCAAATAAAGTGACAATAATTTTAAAGCAGTGGAAACAAATTAAAATACTTGAGGCTTTTATAATTATTCAAATACACAATTTTTGTTAGGATATTGACTACAGAAAAGGCACTAAGCTATTAAGAATTTAACGAATTCATGCACAATCTTGAAGGGTTTTACACATTAGTACATAACTCAAATAAAATCTATACAAATTAACGTTGTTCTAATCAACTAGTCTATATACATGTCTGCATTCACCCTCTCCTTTATTGAACGAAAAAACAACATTAGTTGGACTAAATCCGGACTTGCACTAAGACAAGTGCATAGACAAGAGGAGACTCCATCCCCTTAATTTAGATGAATTTATTGTGTAACTATCTTGTCATTTGTAAAGGAAACAAGTAGCACCCAAGAAAATTAAAGAACCAAGGAGGAGTAAAATATATCCATTCCTTAGAAGTCCTACATCAGACATGCATAACTATTATAAATGGTTATATGAAAAGTCAAAAAATAAACTTACTCGTACACGGGAACCTCTACTCGAGTGAAAAGACCGTCTCCGGAAAATTTTCGAGACTCAAAAGCTGCTGCACAGACATTTTAGTTCATATACAAATTAAATATTTGTGGATCAGGATTTTGGATTCAGTACGTTTGTTGTGTGTTTAGTTTAATTTCATAAGAACAGTTAACAAATCATCACCGTCACAATTTTCCTTTAAATCTCTTTTTCGGTTTTCAGACAAGATTTGTTCTAGATAAATCATAAACTTTGGCACCATTATCTCATTTAACTTCAATAAATGTGTTTTCTGACAAGACACTTCCCTTTTAGAGGAAAGTTTTTGGTGAACATATATTTAATCTCAACAGTCTCTTAAACAATAAATGTGTATTCATTAGTCAAGCTGATTAAAATAGTGTGTTCACCGGCTTCTTTGACTTAAGTTTGAATTCTCTTCTCGACATTACTGTGATTTAGAACATCTCATTGTCAAAACTGGACGCGTAAAAAATAAACAATTGACGTATACGCATACAATACGTTTGATGAGGGCCTCCAGGCCATGACAGTTCTCCTAGTCAGTTTTTGTTCATCGTTTGCTTCACATATACAAATCACCAAATAGGAAAAGAACAATACTGCATTCCAATATAGATGGCCAAGATATAAATAATACGGAACTGGAGTCATTGACAACCTGGTAGGCTGGTATCGGGGATGAGCAATGGTTATGGCGGGCGGGTAACCATTATTATTTACCCATAACCTCATACCCTGCATAACTGTTTACCCATTAGGTAATTGCCTAAACGGTTATACTCATACATAACCGTTTATAAATGGTTAACCATACTTACAACTGCATACCTATTTAACCACAACCATTTAATACTCGTTTACCCATTTACCCTTTTTAACCCCATTTATCCTTTTTTATTTTACCCCCTTTTCACCCGTCAACATGTTTTTTAACAACTTGAAAATGAAAAAAAAAAATTGTCATATTTATTTATTTATTTTTTTTTTTTTTTATAATTAAACACTTTATAGGTACATTCATCATACATTTCCGTATTTTAATTTTTTAAGTCCTTATACCATTCCAATAATTGAAATAATAGTTTACGAACGATATTTTTAACTGTTACCAATGATGGTAATATAATATTTGCTAAGTATTTTTGGGTTACGAAAATTGTTTAGAAGATAGTATTCTTGGGTTATTTAACCCATAATGTAAAGTATTAACATAATATATATATATATATATATGTATGTATATAATGAGCTACATTATATTATAATTAGCTATATAAACCATGCATTATAGTCAATAGCATTGATCTAAGTTTTGGCCAATAGAGAACATGGTTTGTGTTAATTTTACATATATAAAATAAATGGGTAAACAGTTACTTGTTTATAACTGCGGTTAATACTCATAACCATCCATTTAAAATTCACGGGTAAACGGTTATGCCCATAACCATTTATTTATTTAAATGATTACTCATAACCATAACCGTAAAGTTTAAATGGATGGGTAAACGTGGTTACCCAAAACCGCTAGTATTTTGTCCATCCGTAGCCTGGTATACATGCATGTGGCTAACAGGGTGGTGTAATTTTAACATATAAACACACTGTTTTAATTAATTAGTATAATTAGAAAGCTAAAGTTGTCAATCATGTTTTAAATTCAATGAAGAAACAACCTGTGTAGATAAACAACCGTAACTTAGGTAACTCAATCCTCCAAATCATTAAATCTTCCACACATAGATCGAAAACTAGTAGCTACTGTAGAACTTCGCATGTATGCAACTATGAAAGCAGTAGTCGTAATAGAAAAGATCGATTTGTAGAAATTTGATTGCATATCAACGAGCAAGAGCTCCGCATAGTGCCTTGGTGTGTTGAGTGCATAAAAAAATGGCCGGGTACTCGTTGAGGTTTTCAATGGGAAAAACGTGCATGTAGCGCGGTGAATATACCCGTGTTCCTATCTCTATTAATCCAGGTGCATGTAAGCTATTATCAGAGTTCAGAGACTCAATATATGTTATTAAACGTACTGTCGGCAGAAACCATAGAATTTCGCATGTCTGCAAGCATAGTTGTATAAACTAAAAAAAACACAGAACATTTGATGGCAGATCAACGGACAAGCCACTTCGTGCCTTGGTGTGTGTTCATTACACACACACATGAACGGGTGGTGTGGAGTCTAAAATAATCCCAAAAATTCTAAAGGTGACACGTGAATTTTTGCCTGTGAAAGATAAGATTGCCTTCATTAAATGGGCAGGCTTCTCAATGCTCCCACGCACAGCTCACACCCTAAAAGTCCCTACAGCTGAATACAACTGCCCACAGCTCATCCGCCATTGGCAAGGAAAAGTCAAAGCATTAAAGATAATGATTAATTACCCAAATCCTATCTTTAATACATTCCCAATTGAAGATTAACTTCATTCAAGTAAGTAATCCTTATTTAATTTAATTAGGGATAATTACTTCATTATCTCAAAATATAATTTCCTATTTAATATCTTAAGAATATTCCTCCATAAACCTTGGCTAATAAGATGTTGTCATGTGTAGGGCAAAACCCTAACACTATGGCCCCTCTCCTCCTATATATACCCTTTATTCTACCAAATTTCTGTAAGCTTTTTTACCCTAAAAAGCCCTAAACACTTTACTCTTCTCAGATAAACTAACTTAGGCATCAGAGATTCATTGGCCTAACCCCCCCATCTCGTGGGTGTATGAGGCTTAGGTCCTTGATTAAAGGTGTTTATTGTTTTGCAAGTGTATTTTCGTCAAAGCTAGAGACGACAGAAATTTGCATCAACAGATGCTTCGTTGAGGAGTCCAACAGAAACTTGTATGAAACGGGTGCATATATCCATGCGTATATCCTATTGAATGATGAGTATTTAATTTATTATCCGAGTTCAAGGGTCGGAAGCAATATATTGAACGTGCAAAAGACAGCAAGCATATATGTTGCTCACGCTCTAATCAATCACAACCAGCTACAAATTAAACCAACAACGTCCAACCCTTTTTCATTTTTTTCATGCAATACCTGTAATAATCCCAATGCCAAGCCAAGTGCATATACACGCACACACACATATATACATATATGTGTGTGTATATATTTGTACGTAAGGTGCCCAGATCACACGTGCATGATGCATGCAAGGATATATGCAGGCATTCATCCTACAATATTATGAAGTCAAAAGATAAAACTAACCCAAATAAAAATAACAATGAAGGAAAAATATATATATGCAAAATCATAACTAGATGAGATTAAACAAGTTAATTAACAACAAAGCACCGAAATTCGAAAGGGCGGACTCCATTTCTGTGTTCTCTCTAAATTGCTTGATCATCATCGTCATCCTACAAATAAATACAACAAAACAAAACACAGAGATAATATTATCACCACCAACAGATTCTAGAGAGAGAGAGAGAGAGATCTAGAGAGAGAAAGAGTCACGGTTGTGATTTGGTTTCGATCCTCACTCGGCACCTTCAGACTCACTCACTCAATATTCACGAATCATGCACATTTGCTTCGAGAACTCCCGACTTCTTTTATACTACCAACCGCTACAATAGCTGACGTGGACCGAAGCCGGCATCCATCCAATCTTGCTGTGCCACGTCTCCACCCGACGCAAACACCCCTACGCCCTATCGGATCGTAGTCCTACCACAAGCACTGTCACATCTGAATCCATTTCGCCAGTTGCGTCGGGTTTACAATCCCCGGAATGTGGGCCCCATCCGTTTTCAGTAAGCTCGCCACCTCAGAGTAACTCTCCTGCGCTGCGCCCGTACCAGCTCCTTGTCCGGATTCGATCGGCTTCCCCGCCAGTGGAACTGCCTCTTCTCCAGCCGGGTCGAGCTTCTGACCGAACAGTGTGCCCTTGGTTAAATACTCGTACGCCATGTAGCCGGCCAGAAGTCGATTGGACGACGGCGCCGAAGATGTCGTTTTGCTCGAAGCCTTTGGAGCCGAAGATTTGCTCGAAGCCTTTGGAGCCGAAGATTTGCTCGGAGCCTTTGGAAACGTCGTTGTGATTGGAGCCTTTGGAGCCTTCGGAGCCGGTTGTTTAAAGCCGTTCGATGAGCTCTCCTTTCGCTTTCTGGACGGGACAGGTGGCAGTATCCTACGGCCGTGGTTTTGCTGGAAACTCATCGTCTAAGCATTATTTTCAAAACTCCATGCCACATCAGCAAACGAATTTCGAAATGGAAAATCCTCCAGCGGATAAAACCGGCAATTGGAAATTTGTTGTCGGGGGCAAAAGAAAAAAACCAGGGTACCGGGCACCTTTTGGAAACGTCGGGTTGGGGATTTGTGCTGGTAGAAATGTAATTTCACAAAAGGAGTTTTAGGGAAAGAAAAGGAAAATTCAGATTAAAAAAAAAAGATAAATAATAAATAAAAATGGTAAATTACGAAATGAAAGGAGGGGTTTGGGATTGGGGTGGGTTAGGCTAGAGGTTGCAGCTGGACAGATTAAATCGGATCTAGATAGCTGTTCCCCGAATCGAATTGTGGAGACGGATCAGATTGCATGTACGGAGGAGTGAGAGGAGGGGCCGCCGTAATACGGCGGAGAATGGGGGGATGCGGCGGTTGAGAACACAGAAAAGAAAGGGAGGAGGACGGATGATTGGGGATTATAGAGGATGCGGGGCGAGACCAGGGGCGTGATTCATGTACTTATATGAATTTTGATAGTACATATGCCCCAGATTTGAAGGGAATTAACTTAAATACCATTGTGCGTTTCAAATGACTAAAATTCTCTTAAATTTGTAATTGGAATTCTGTAGTGTCTGAGTATGGGCCGCCGGATTTGGTCATGTATGGGCCGTCGATTTATTATACTTTCCTAGCAAGGAAATTGTGACCATACCTATATATCTATGGCTAATGTTACACAGTCTAAATTTGTAGACAAAATTTTAAAAATTAAAGTATATGAAAGTTGATGATTGGTTTATAAGTTAAACATTGATAAACATGTTCATTCATATTGGTCACATATCATTTAATTTGTAAATTTTGACTCTAAATTTGGTCTCGCTAGTATTGTTCTAAATTTATATAATTGCTAAGCACAATTGCTCGCACACAGGAGAAATTTTCAGTTTGTCAAAAACATGACCTGGTATACCAAGTGTCATAATATAAGTAGTTAAATGCTAAAAAAAAAAAAAAAAATCAACTACTTTATTATGACATTATGTGTACCAGACCTATTCCCAACCCACTAAAAAAATCTTTCAACGACAAGAGTTTGTCCGCTAAAGCTGTAATTGAATTTCTTAACGTCTGAAGGTCATGTTTGCCTAAAAAAAAATGATTTGCAAGAAAAGGGTATTATTTTCATCCATTAATTATTTCAACAATTAATGATTTTTTTTTAAGACTTTCTCCAATTCTGGGCTAAATGCCAAATTTTCCCCCTGTTTCCCCTCCAAACCCAACCCAACCCAAGCCAAATCTTTGAGCTAAAAATCAAATGCCAAATGAGGGCCAAATTCCCCCTAAGAAATAGGCTAGAAATGAGTGGACTCTCCCTTTCCCAGCCCACTCTCGGTTTGGTCACTCGCACCACTCGCTCCACGCGAGCGTTAGCCTTCAGTGCTCGACAGGGTGGGACCCATTGTCAGGTCCACTGTCGGAAGCAATTATGAGCCCAACAACTCTTTTGTTCATCGAACGGTTGGCATTATTGGACCGTTGGTTGATCCAACTGTCTAGAGTCAAAAAACAAATTTTAAATGTTATTTTAAAATACATTGAATCCAACGGCTGAGATCGAATATAATTAAATCTAACGTTAAAAAAAAGCTCTAACTGCCCAAATTTAAATCCAACGACTAAAATAATTAAAAAAAATTGAATGCTTGCTTTATGGAAAGATTTAGTGATTTTTCAATATTTATCGGAATTTAAATATTATTGTTAAAATATTCATAAAATTAATTTACGACAGTCTACATAATTATTTTTTTAAAAAGGTTAATTTAAGAAAAAAATTAGCCTAAGTTCATTCTTCAATAATCCCGGGCTAAAATTTTAGGCTAAAAGGGTTGGAGCAGAAAACTTGTTTCTAGGCTAAAAAATTTGGTTTTTAGCCCAAAGGTTAGAGATGATCTAAAGGTGGGTTTACAGTAATTTTGGATATGGCATGCTTAAAAGGTAAATACGGGAAATTAACTGAGGGAAGGCTTGTTTATCTCATACCCCATTGATTCCCATTGATTATGGTTCATATTACTTCCCACATCAATTCATGACTCTAAAATATGATTAATAACCACTCACTTGGGCGACCATTGTTAGAAATATAAATGGTTGGGTACCAAAAGTTACAAGCAAAAAATAAGAACTTGGCTAGAGTACATGCATTTATTTAATATATCCATCATCTAATGGTTATATTTGATATTTTCTCATCTTTTATTGCATATTTGACCGTTAGATGCCAAACGTATAACATAAATGCATGTATAATAGCAGTCCCTCTTAATGGGATAAATGTCATTTAATCTTTTGTCGTTATTGTCTTCTTCTTTAGTAGATGCCACAAATTCTTCAAAGTTTTTTAGTAGTTGGTCAAACGAAGAAGGCTTAAGATTTAAGGTGCTGTTTGATATGTGGAATGGGACGAAACGTACTTGTCCAATGTTTGGTACGCCAAGTTGTTCGGGATGCGCTGTCCCATGAAATGATTTTTAGTCATTTTGTTTGTTCCACCTTCCCCCTTGGACCGACTTGCTCTAGCCATGGAACACAAAATTATAAATTTTTTGGACAACAATACCCTTTCTCTTTTTCATTAATTCCATTGTCTACCCTCCCTCCTTCTCCGGTAGCCTCTCTCTCTTCTACCTTCCCTCTCTCCTATAGCTTCCTCCTCCTTCACCATAAACCCAGCAAACCCATCCGAACCCAAACCCACCTTCCTCCAACCGCCTCCCTGCTAGTCCCACGACGAGATTATCGCTAGCGATGCCCAGGACTCGCATAGCAAGCACCTCCGAGCCTTTTCTGACGACGATGAGGCTGTTGAAAAAGTCGTCCAAGCGCCACAAGCACCGCCACCACCACTGCTGCCATCGTCACCGTCACAGCAGCAAAAAGCGCAAAGAGGAGACCAAGGCAGTCATTGACAATGTCGAAGCTTCTCCACCGCCTCCTGTTCAGTCCCTTCGCACTCCACCTTCTTCTCCGGCGTCGCCACCATAGCCAGGCGATTATTGTAAGCCCAGGGAGGACGACGACGACGCTGCAGAAATTGATTAAAATGAATTTGAGGGAGTTGGGGTTTTTGGTGGGCTAAGGGACAATGAGGGAGGAATTGGAAAATGGGTACTTTGAGTGAGTTGGGTTCGGAGGAGAGGAAAACGGGATGGAGATGGTGACTGAGTTGTCGACGATTAAGAAGATTCTACGGCAGAAATGGCTGATCTGGGTGAAGAAGAAGATGACGGCGTGGGTTGATCCGAATTGGGAAATTGGGTTTTGATCTGAAAAGTTGAAAATAAGGGTTTGGAACGAGAGTTTTCGATTTTTTTTTTAAAATTTTTTTTATGCACGTGGATAAATTAGTCATTTCGAGCTCGTTTGGTTGTACTTTTGAGAAAGTTAAATCGCTTCCTAATGAGTAAAAGCGCTTTAGTTTTAAAAAATGGTCATTTGGCAAATATTTTAAAAGGGCTTTTAGTTAGAAGTAGAAGCACTAATAAGCATTTTCTAAGAAGCAACTAGGAGTTGCTTCCTCCTAAAAGTGCTAGAAAACAAGGGAAGCACTTTGCTCCCTTTAATGAATTTTTTTCAATTCCCGAATTATCCCTATTTTTTTAATTTGCAAAGTCTAAAATGCCATTACACTTGAAAAAAACATCAAAATAGCCATCACCAATTTTTTCTAGGTTTGCATGTTAAAAACCCAAAAGTCTTTTTATTTTCATAATATTTTGGTGGCTGGAGAAGTCATCATGGTCTCCATCTCTTCCTCTCAATCTTCCCCAAATCTCTCTGCATCTCCATAGCCTGAAATTCTTGTGGACATATGTTTAGTCATTGTACTTTTCCTTTACGTTTATTCAAAAAAAATTTTATAAAAAAAATTCTAGGAATAAGAACGTACGAAAAATCTACAAATGAACAAGAAATGAGAAACTTTGAATGCAAGAGTCTTCTTCGAGCGTATGAATCAAGACTCTTAATGAAAGCACCAATTTGTGGATGCTAATTTCCGTCTTCTTCTCATCTGATGAAAATGTACCTGCAAAACAATTAACACCTAAGATCAAGGCCAATAGCCTCATGCGCCCACGATGAATGGGGAGGGGCTTTGATCGAATAATCTCCGATGCCAAAGTTAGAATTTGAGAGAGAAAGTGTTTAGTGAATTTTAGAGAAAGATTGGACTTGTATTTTGGTGTGAAGATAGGGCTAGAATTTTAGAGAAAGATTGGACTTGTATTTTGGTGTGAAGATAGGGCTATGTATAGGGGTGTGACCGACCCTATTTGAAGAAATAGGGATTGGCCACTTATGGTGGTATTTTGAATATAATTGCGAAATATTATGTCAAATAATATCTTGCAATTAATTTGGTAATTAATCATAATTTGAAAAGAACAATTGGGAGTTACCTTATGGGTGAGGATTTGATGAGGAGTGATGAGAGGGTTTTGAATAAATATCATTTTGATCATTTTTTACCTTAATTGAGCTGTTATTGTTTGTTACATGCACGTGGGAATCCCGGTGTGCCTCAAGGGTAATTTTCTAGTTTTTTACCCAAAAATCCACGTGTCACCTCCATAATTTTCTTGATTAAGAAAGGTTACTATTGGAATTGCATCTGAATGGATGGATTCACTTCTAAAAATTGATAAATCACCTTCTCGAATGCATGTTATGTTGAAGTGGGTGCCTCCTATTTTTGGTTGGCACAAGTTGAATGTGGATGGCTTTAGAAAAATGGTTTCGAACAACATTGGTGCTGGAGGAATTCTCCGTGACCACAATGGTGATTGCTTGGAAGGTTTCCCTATTAATCTAAGGCAAGGGTAGATTATAAAAGCTGAAGTTTGGGGTTTGTATTTCGGACTTCAGCTTGCTATTGAAAAAGGCATATCTAAGTTATTCACCGAGATGGACTCTTCTTTTGCTGCATTACTGTTGAACCAGGCGGTGCAAGATACCTTTCACCCTTTGCTACCCTTCTGAAGAGTTGCAGGGATTTGATGAAAAGAATTGAGCATTGTGAGCTAAAGCATACTTTTAGGGAAGTGAACAATGCTGCAGATCAGTTAGCCAAATGAGCTACAATTTAGACCTTGGGTTGTATTGTTTTCATTTTCCACCCTAATAGCTTATGCAACATCTAACTAATCTTGTAGGCACCCTTAGAGCAGTTCCACCGGGGAACCTTTAGGCCGGCACCCAGCGAAATTATTGGCCAGGCACCCAACCAATCCACTCCAGCCGAGCAGATAGGCTGGCACCTGATAGGAGCATATTCATGCGACTTAATTAGCTTGTTCTCGTGCATTTATGTTGTGTTTATTTAGCTATTTTAGTGTTTAAAGCCACTTTTGTGTATTTTCAGAGTATAAGGCCAAAATGTGCAAGAAGATGTAAATTGGAGTCTTTTGGAGCGAAAGAGGAATGAATGAGTTGAAGATTTGAAGAAACGACGAATTCCTACGCCAACGATGAATTCTTACCAAAACGAGGAATCCTACTCAAACAAAGTTTCCTACTTGAAGTAGGAAAGTTAACCCTAAGTTTCCCGTTTTGGTAACCTTTCCTAAACTTAAACGTCCGTATTTTCTAGCTACTTTGAAGGCCTTTTAAGCACTTTAGGACACAAAACCAAGGCCCTAGCCACACCCTTTAATCTTTCCCCCTTTAATTTCTGATTTTTCCTAAATTCTAGAAGCCTTTGAATTTATTTTAGTTAATAAAAATAAGCTAGGGATTAATTTCGGGAACAAAAACATTTTTCAAACCCTAGATTCTATTCCATCCGTAGCCACCATATTCCTATTATTCTAATCAGCCACCATAGCATCCAATCTCCCATATTCTATTCCATCCGTAGCCACTATATCATTTTTTATTTTCATTCTAAGCCATGGACTCCATTCTTTCCTATTATTAAACCCTAACCCGTGCATAACATCACAAAAGCACAAACAGCCGCAACTCCATTACTTCCCATTATCCCATTTTTTTGGCCTTTTGCCGCATGCATCCTAATATTGCCGTGCATGCCATAACCCTAAGGATGGAGCCATTCTTTCTCATTTTTTATTCCAAAAGCCGCAGCCACCATCTACATTATTCTCTGATTTTTTTTCTCCACCATCCGTGCCTTTCCCCAGCTATTGCAGCCAATTCCCATTATTGCCGCAGCACCACCATCCATTCTCCCTCCATTCCACACCTCCACACACCTCCACACACCCTTGCCGCACCACCCAACCTTCCTAAATCCATCCCCAAATCAGAAAAACCTCCAGAAATTCCCTAGACCATCTCTGCCGCAATAAAGAGAAGAGGAAAGAGGAGCTTCGACGCGCACCAATTCACGTGGATTCGTTGGGCGTTCTAGGTGTAATCAATCCTTTGTGCTTTAAGTTTAAATTCATTTGTAATTCTTTTTTTGTGAACATGAGAGGCTAAATCCCCCTAGTTAGCTAGGGGGTGATTCGAAACCATGTTTATGCTTGCAATAGGAATTGATTACTTTTGGTTGGAATTTCATGAATGGTGAATTCAATTTGTTTAACTGCTTGATCGATAACTTATTTATGTATGTTGATTGAGAGTGCACGCTTAATTTTCATGCATGAATATGACGCTAGAATATAAGTGAATTTCACCTAATAGTTATGAACTTATTTTCACAAGTAGTGGAGGTTGCTTATAAACAATCGCGTTAAATAAATTCTTGGCATAAGTTTCATGCAATCATAGTAACGAATGCCTCGTCAATACTTATAGTTTTCATGATGCTTAATGATTCTTGCTTGTATCTCTATTATGCAATTCATGTAGGGAACTTGTGGGGAATGCTTTGGGTTGTCGCATGCAATCATCCAATTCATTAACTTAAGGAAAACTTGACGGTTAATTTAAGCGGACCTAATTAACCCGGGGTGTTGAGTTTCATAATTCATCGAAAGACCAACTGAAAATCAAAATGTATGCAAGTGTGACATGTGTGGAGAAGAACCTTCTAGCTAGCATTCATTCCATATTTCATCACATTCATATTTAAATTCTGCCTTTAAATTACAATTTGTGCATTTAATTTATTTTCGTCAAAACCACAATCCCCCTTTACCTTAGTGTCTAATTTAGTTAGAAAGTGTCTTAATTTGTGTTTATAAGTGTTTTGTATTCTTTGAGTCTTTTGATTTGTTTGAGTGTTTTTATTGTTAGTTTTGCATTCTTTGAGTCTAGTTTAGTGTTTCAAACTTTATTTTACGTTTTTGAGTCAGTTTCCAAGTGATTTTGCAATCCCTCTTAATCCCCGGTTAAGAACGATCCCTACTTATTTATATACTACAATTATCACAAGAGGGTTTTAATTTGTGTGCTTACTTAGTTCGCATCAAATTTTTGGCGCCGTTGCCGGGGATTAGCAACTTTGCTAATCTCTTGGATTGTTTTATTTTCATTTGTGTGTATATATTTATAGTTTTATTTTAGACGCTAGACATGACATTTGATAGTGCTTCTCTTTTGTCACAGCTTAAGGAAGAGTACCAAACGCAAAGAGTTGGTACATTTGATCATAATCAATCAAGGAACGACATGTTTTACAATACTTACAATTCGGATTGGAGTGATCATTCAAACTCTATATGGTGGGAACCTCAACATATTCAACAAGACGGATATTGGCAGCCTTATGAGGAGTTCTATTCAACGTCTATGCATCCACCACAACCTCATATTCAATATGCCCAACCAAACTCAAGTTCGTCAATAGATTATAATCAAAAGCTTAATGAATTACTTTGTTTGGTGCAGGGCTCACAAAACCAAGTCGAGGAGGCTCAACAAGGAGAAAATTGGCAACCCCATGAGGAGTTCTATACAACGCCTATGCAGCCACCACAACCTGCCCAAAGCAATGTAAGTACTTCAAGTGATAATGATAAGATTTTTCAATTACTTACTACTTTGACGCAGGAAGTCCAAACTCAAAGCAAAGAAAGGAAAATCCAAGATAAGAGGGTGGACAACTTGGAGAAGCAAATTGGGCAGATAGCGGAGTTCGTAGGACAATTTCAAGATCAAGGCAAACTCCCTATTTCAACCATTGCAAATCCGGAGGGAGAATTTGAAACTGCCAAGGAAATCATGTTGAGAAATGACAAGGAGGTTGGAACGGACCCTAAACCATCAAAATCAAATCACAAGGGAGAGGAATACACCCAACCCACGGCGAGAGTGGAAACACCTTTGCCGGAGGCACCTATTGCTCCCACGCCATCTAATTCAAGTAAGGTTGTTCCAAATTTAATTAGTTCTAACCCCATTCCACTGAATGTCCCTATTCCTTGCAGGATCATGCAATCCAAGGAAGAAGAGGGTGAGAAAGGCATCTTCGAATCCTTTCCAAAGAATCAAGAGCAAGATGTGACTGGGGAATGTCTAGAATTCATCAAAGAGGATATACTTGAGGCAAACAACCTCAAAGAAGTTGAACGTTATGACACAGGACAAGGACCAATCCTCACACCAAATCTGGGTGAGTGCAAAGTCCCTGAAACGTTCAAAGAAGATGTATTTATCCTTGAGTTCTTGTCGGAGCACACAGGTAAGCCGCCTCCCCGAATTTCAATTTTCTTTTATACTAATATGTTGTTAATGATCCAGGCACCCACTCTAGAATTTAAACCAATGCCGGTTCACTTCAAGTATCATCTTCCATTCAAGGATCAATTCCATGCCGTGGGACCTAGGGAAGTTTGAATGGAAGTTTCGTCTGGCTGGAAGACGTTAAAGCAAGCGCTACTTGGGAGGCAACCCATGCAATCAACAAAGGAAGAACGTGGGAATCGCTCCACACTCAGATTTGCGTCCCTAAACCCTTTCCTTTGTTGCTTAGTTTATGTTTTGTGTAATATTTTTAATTGTGTCTAAAACATTGAGGACAATGTTTAGTTTAAGTGTGGGGGGGGGGGGTAACATTCTGTTTTGATATATTTTTGCATGAAATTCGTAGGGTATTACCACCTAACATGTCTAAACTTGTTTCCCACTGTTTTTATGTGTTTTTAAGCTATTTTAGAGTGTTTTAGAGTTTGTTGTCTTAAAAATCCGAAAATACCATAAAAATTTGAAAAATTGTTTTGAAAAACCCAAAAAGAGTTGTGTTTGTGTGTTTGTTTGTGTCGTAGGTTACCTTCCAACACAATGATGAGGATTTGGTTTTTAATTGCATGATGGTTAAAGAAAGTTACAAACATGGTTGGACGTTGGATATACTTTTTGTTTATGCTTGGTTGTAGTTATAGTTTACGAATTCACATGTAATCACAAAAGAAAAAATCAGTTTTTGTAACATGCTTGAAGGAAGGAACTTAAACAAACGCTACATCCCTGTGAGACTTGAGCCTAAACGTTATTTGGAGAGTTAAAATCTGTGCATTAATGTTTTCTAAGTCGTTGCATGATCTCATTATTCTTTGCTTGGTTACTACTTAGAAGGCGTTTTATCACTTAGTTCCAAATGCTAGAACTCATGCCCATTTCATTCAAAGCATGTTATTGATTTGCATAACACATATTCAAGATGAAGTTGTGTAGTGAACACCATAGCCAAATTGCCATATTTCCCTTTTCATTTGTTTTGTAGGATTTAACCCCGTTGAGCCTTGTGTAGCCTACTTTCTTTGTTAACCCACATTATCTTCACCTAGCCTAGATTAGGACCATCCGTATCCTTGTTCTTGAAGCATAGTAAGCATGAATGAATTCTCTTTTGATTAATGTGTTGCAGGAAATAAGTGTGGGGGAAGGATTATTGATGTGAGTTATGTGCCATAGGCACGAGTAAAAAAAAAAAAAAAGAAAAGAAAAGAAAAGAAAAAAGTGAAAAAAACAGTTGAAAATAGTTGAAAAGTATTGGTTGTTGAAGAAATGGTCCAAAACAATGAATTAGGCCCTAAAAGTTATTTGAATCTCCCCTATTTGTTTAAAAGTTGATTTCTGCATTCTAAGGGAATTCTAGGTCTTAATTTCATTACTTTGCTTGCTATTGCTTAAAGAACTTTTGTTTATCCCTACCTTTCCTTGTTAGCCAACACCCCGAGCCCCGTTACAACCCTCTACTTCTATCTGGAGTGTTGTGCATTTCAATTGTGGAGTTTGAATTTGGTATGAGCATATGGTGTCACTGGTTCTCGCATCTAAGTAGTAGCATTCCATTCATGAGATCATATCCAAACACGTTTAATTACTCTAGAAATTGCTTTCTTTGTTATAACATATGTGAGTACTAGTCTTTCATGTTTAAATCAATCTTCTCACATATAACTAGTGTAGGGTGTGTAGTCAGAAAATCTGAGTGAAAATTGAGTGCATAACTAGAGAGGAATTGAGGGAATTCTCTAAGGCATGTTACTACATTCAAAATATGTTTTAATTGATGAAATGCGAACTAGTGAATGGTGACTATGATTAAGTATGTGCTTGAGGGGAATGAAGACTAAAAGCTATGTGAGTAATGATCTTTGACATGTCATGTTTCATTGGAAATCCCTGAGGCAAACGTTGGAAGGTTGAGGTTATGTTTTGTTTGTTTTGTTTCGTATTGTTTACTTTAGTTGTTTTGTTTTGCTCGAGGACTAGCAAAAGTTAAGTGTGGCCAGGCACCCAGCCAATCCACTCCAGCCGAGCAGATAGGCTGGCACCCAGCCCAAGCTGGTCTCTAGGTCGGCTCAGAATGTGCTGGGCTCTTGCCTAGCCTACATGACGCCAGGCGATACCGTCACGCCTCCCTCGACCCGAATTTGATTCCCTGGGTGTGGAGCACCTCCTTGGCGAGCTCCGGCGAGGAGACGACGAAGAAGCAGGGAGTCCAGAGAGAAGATGAAGAAGGGAAGAAGAAAAAGGGCAGCGGCGCCAGCATCGTGATTCTCGACCGCGAGCTCAGCAGCAGCGGCGGCACTGGCGGCATCGAGGCTGAGTCCCAGAAGCTCCCTTCCTCCAAGTACAAAGGCGTGGTCTCGCAGGCCAACAGACGTTGGGGTGCCCAGATTTATGAGAAGCACCAGCGCGTCTGGCTGGGTACCTTCAACGAAGAGGACAAGGCCACCAGGGCCTATGACATTGCTGCACAACACTTCTGTGGCCGCGACGCCGTCACCAACTTTAAGCCCTCATCTGTCGAAAAATTGTGCTTGACCGCATAGTTGGAAAATCAATGGGAAAAGTGGAAAGGCCGAAAAACTGTGCTTGACCACACAGTTGGAAAATCAGGGAAGAAAGTAGGAAAAGTGGGAAGAAGAAGAAGAAGAAGAAGAAAAGAAGAAGAAGTTAGAAATTTAAAATTAAATTATTATTTTATAATAAAAATAATAATATTTTAATAAAATGGACTAGGTTTTTTTTTTTTTTAGGGGTGGAGATGCTTTGGCCTATTACTATTCACTATGGTCTATTACTGTTCACTTGAGTGGATAAATGTGCTGGGTGCTGACGTAAAGTCCTTAGGGATGGAACTGCTCTTATAGGCCGCTTTATTGTTATTAATGCTATGTATTAGTTCGTCTGGAACTTCATTCCCTCTATTCACCCCAAAAAAAAAAAAAAAAAAAAAAAAACCCAAAATGCATGGCACAGTGTGGGTGAAATTCGTGATTACAGTCCAACCTTTATCTTGTTGCCGGGGCCGGCAGTTAACACATAAAGTGAAAAAAGGGGAATAATTTTTCAAAGTGGGCCCAGGATAATCCTTTCGAGTGGAATTGCCTGGCACTCTTAAAATTAATTAATTAATTGATTATTTGTTTTCGTGTGATTGTACAGGTGCCCGTATTCTTCCCTCTGTTCACACCTTTGAATTGAAGGGGTTAGCATTCGTAATTTAATGCACCAAACTTGAGCAGCTCCGGAACCACAACGGTTTAGCAATTTCTCAAGCAACCCACAAAAAAAAGAGAGAAAAAAGGACACTTTGGCTGCTTTGGATTCTTGGGGAGGAAAAGTCCAAGCGACCCCTTTCTTTGGATGAATTGGAGGAGAGAGAGGGGGATGCATCATGCATGGGGAAATTGTTGATGGCTTGTGGGCTCAGGCAATGCTTTTTGCTGCTAGCCAAAAGGTGCTTTCTTGGAAGCTGCTTTTGATCTCAGCTATTCTTCTCTCATGCTGTGATGGGTTTTTCCCACTCTTCAACTTTTATGTTCCAGAAATCGTTGTGTTTTCTAGTGCTGTGGTGTTTTTTGTGCTGAATTGAAACTTGGGTTCTGAATATTTCTGGGTTTTTCTCTTAAATTTCCTTGCTTTTCATGTTTTATGAGCTAGTTGGATGATTAATGTTTGCAAATGTTGGATCTTGGTGATTCTGTGAAAGTGGGTTTCCTGAATATTGCTGAATCTTCCATATGTAGGGAAAGGTTTGGAATTTTGAATTATGGGAATTTAGGAGTTGATAGTAAAAAAATATGTTTATACCGTCAATGGGTGTGTTTCTGGTCATGATCTATGAGTGTATGAAGTGTAAACCTAGTGAGAGCTCTGTCATGTATGTTCATTGAAAAGCTGTGATTTTTTTTTCCTAATTTGTTTCTGGATTTTTTTTTTTTTTTGTTAATGTTAATTCGGAAACAGTTCGATTGGAATGATCCGGTATGAGAACTAAGAAGTGGATGAGTAAGAGAAGATTCAGCATTAAAGGGAGGTTGGAAAAAATGCTAAAGTGTATACGTTCCGCTGAGCAGTTAAGGGTAGATGAAGTTCCTCATTCATCCGACTCCCTTGCTACTCGGGACTACTCAGCTAGTGGTGGCACTGGCTACTCATCGCGGACGGGTGAGGTAGAAACAAAGGTGGATAACAGCAATATCGAAGAAGCTGAGTCGTCTCTGCGAGAGAGTGGCTATTTGAACTATGAGGTTGGTTGCATCTGAATTTGACATACCTATTACTTCCTTGTTGGCTTTTGTTTTAAGTTTAATTCCTTGTTTGTCAGCCCTTATCTATGAAGTTCAACAACTTGAACAAATCTGAACATTTTCGTAGAATGGAATTAAGTTGCACATTTTGTGCAGCTGCAAATGCTATGAATGATTATGTTTTGTGGTTAGTTCTGCCCTTATAGTCCTGAAAATTTATAACAGGATCGTGTCAAAACTTATGTTGTGTGACTGTTTCTTTGAGTTTATCCTTCAAATTGTTAAGTTGTTTGTGTTAGCTGTTACTATATGGTATATAGTGGTATATAACCTAAATTAATTCATTAGTTAGAAGGCTTTTTAGCCAAAATGGTCCTTGGGATTGGCATAACAACTCACTTTAGTGCCTAAGATTTAAAATTGATAGAAGTGGTCACTGAGATTGTCCACCGAAATCAATCATTTTGGTCATTCCGTGAAAAATCTCCGTTAAATTCAGGGTATTTTTGTCAAATCAACCCCTCTACTTTCTTTTTCACCCTTCAACCCATTTCCCTCGGCCAAAATCAGCAACGTAGTGGCTTTTTTAGGGAAATGAGAGAAAAGGGTGAAAAAGCAAGTGGAGGGGTTGATTTGACAAAAATACCCTCAATTTAACGGAGATTTTTCACGGAACGACCAAAGTGATTGACGGTGGACAAATTCAAAGACCATTTCTATCGATTTTAAATTTCAAGGACCAAAGCGAGGAGTTATGCCAATCTTAGGGACCATTTTGGCTAGAAAACCTTTTTTTATAACCATCTCTTCTGTGAAAATAAATAGATACCTATAATGCATTTAGTAATTCAAGTACGTAACGCCAATTTTGACAAAATCTTGAGTGCCATTGTTTGCCATTTGGATGAAATTGGAAAGTTTGTTTGACAAATTAGTTTTGGGATAATCATTGTCATGGGACACTGAAGTCCAACCAGGCTTAATTTCTTGCAGGAGTGGAATTTGGTCAATTATTCCACTGATAGAATCCAACCTTTCTTAAATAGGAGAGTCTTCAGATTTCACAAAATGACCTCATATCAAATCATCTGCATGGTTACACTTATATGATGCTGCAGTTTGCTTTGAATATTCAGTCGTATCCATATAATTCCAAAAGCTAAGAAACCTGTGTATTTTATAGGAAGCAAGAGCTCTATTAGGAAGGCTTGAGTATCAAAAAGGTAACACAGAAGCTGCTCTTCATGTATTTGAAGGAATTGACATTGCTGGTGTGATTCCCAAGATGAAAGTCTCCATTTCTCGAAGATGCGAGACCAACAGACGCCGTTCTCAAAGCGATTCTGTCCCACCCATGTCAATGCATGCTGTTAGTTTACTCCTTGAAGCTATTTTTCTCAAAGCAAAGTCGTTGCAGGGCCTTGGACGGTTTGGAGGTATCCTTCCATCTCTTGTTCACTTTCCTGTTCCTGTTTGTCTTATATATGTTCATACTTTTGCAACTTTCTTGCGTCTTGTCTGTGATATGTTTTCACATTATGAGCTTTGAATGCTCCCTGGATCATTTAGTTTTCGTCTGCAACTATAGAACTTTATAAAGAATATAACTTTTGTCAATCACACAATTAAAGTTTGAACCAAAACGGAAATTCATGCATGTGTGTTTGATACATTAAGCTGCATAGTTTGGCCGCTTCTGCTGTGCTTTCTAGTCGTAAAATTATGAATGTGTAAGATTATTAAGATAATACACGTTATTATTTATATATTCTGTAGAGCTAATTTTACTTGCTTACCTAATTTTGCAGAAGCTGCTCAATCTTGCAAACTTATTTTGGACACTGTTGAATCTGCATTACCAGATGGCTTGCCCGAAAACTTTGCTTCAGATTGTAAATTACAAGAGACTGTAGGTAAAGCTGTTGAGTTACTTCCAGAGTTGTGGATACTTGCTGGGGCTCCCCAAGAAGCTATCTTATCATACCGGCAGGCTCTCCTCTATCGTTGGAATCTTGACATTGAACTTGCTTCAAAGATGGAAAAAGAATTTGCAGTTTTTCTCCTGTACAGTGGTTGTGATGCAAACCCTCCAAATCTCCGTTCACAGATGGAAAGCTCTTTTGTGCCAAGAAACAATATAGAAGAAGCTATTCTGCTGTTGTTGGTTCTACTAGGAAAATTTGGTGCTGGAACAATTGAATGGGACCCATCAATCCTTGATCATCTTTCTTTTGCCTTGTCCGTTTCAGGGAAAGTGAGGGCCCTAGCCCATCAGGTTGAAGAATTGATTCCTGGAATTATGGGAAGACAAGAAAGATTTTGCACTCTAGCTCTTTGTTACTATGGTGAAGGTGAGGACTTGGTTGCTTTGAATCTTTTGAAAAATATTTTAAATAATCGAGAGAACACAGACTGCATTCTGGAGTTGTTACTGGCTTCGAAGATTTGCTGCGAAAATTTGGTTTGCATTGAGGATGGGACCAAATACGCATACAAGGCACTGTCAGATTTGGATGGAAAATGCAGCCAAATGTCGACTATCGCAAATTGCCTACTTGGTCTTTCCCTGTCAGCTAAATCCAGATCAGTCACTTCCGATTCTGAAAGGATTTTGAAGCAGTCTGAAGCAATACAAGCACTACAAACTGCTGATAAAATTACGAAAGATAGGAATCCTTACATTTTATTTCACCTTTGTCTAGAACTCGCTGAGCAAAGGAAGTTGGATATTGCACTTTATTATGCAAATCAGCTATTAAAACTTGAGGCTGGGTCCAGTGTAAAATCATATGCTCTTTTGGCACGAATATTGTCAGCTCAAAAACGGTTCATTGATGCTGAGACTGTAATCAATGCTGCTCTAGATCAGACGGGGAAGTGGGATCAAGGAGAACTGTTGCGAACTAAAGCAAAACTACATATTGCACAAGGCCAGCTGAAGAATGCCATAGAAACATACACCCATCTTCTGGCTGTTCTTCAAGTTCGGACTAAAAACTTAGGTGTTGACAAGAGGCTTTTAAAGGTAAATGGTGGTAATTCATTGTGATCCATTTACTATATTTGCAATGTGTCTTCACTGTCTTGCTGGCAAATCTTTTCTTACTTGTAGCCAAATTTTGCATTATTTCATAACACTAGTGGATCATAAACTTCATGTATTTCCAAATATTGATTTGACAATATTTTAGTGTTATAATGCGTAACCATTATTTGTTATTTGAGATGTTTAAGGAATATGCTATTAAAGTTTATCCTGAGTACCCAATTAATATTTACAGAAAACTGTTTTTAGGTAGCAAATTTTAGGATATATTATGTCTCTTTATACATTTACAGAGTAGGAGAAACCATAATAGAAGTTTGGAAATGGAGACGTGGCACGACTTGGCGAATTTATATACAAGCTTGTCCCAATGGCGGGATGCTGAGGTCTGCCTTTCAAAATCCCAGAGCATCAATCCTCATTCTGCTTCCAGATGGCATTCTACAGGTATATTTCTGTAGCTATATTTGTTTATATGAAACGCTGGAACTCATTGGAGTCTTTCCGTCTTGGATTCTTATATTGATGGCGTGATTACTTTCTGCTACGCATTTGTCTCCTTAGCAGAAAATCTCAACAGAGTAAAAAGCCATAGCTTGTTACTTTTGGGAGGAAAGTACTCAAGTTTGTTGCGAAATCTGTCTTTCATAATCCTTCACTGTGGACCTTCTTGTAAAGCTTTGGTTATTTTGCTAGGTTTGCTCTATGAAGCTAAGGGTCTCCAGCAAGAAGCTTTGGAATCTTTCAGGAAGGCATTAGATTTCGAACCTACCCACGTCCCAAGCTTGATATCCGCTGCCTGTATTCTAAGACAGTTCGGTGGCCAATCTTTACCAGTCGCCAGAAGCTTTCTCATGGATGCGCTACGACTTGACAGAGGAAACCCTTGTGCTTGGTACAATCTCGGGCTGCTGTACAAAGCTGATGCGAGGGCATCAACGCTAGAAACAGCCGAGTGCTTTGAGGCAGCAGCCTTTTTTGAAGAACATGCTCCGATCGAACCCTTTCGATGACCACCTCTACTTGTTGCACCTTCGAAACTATGTATGATAGAATCAGAAAGTGGTTTGTAAGATATATATATATATTTTTTTTTTTTTGAAATTATACAAAAAGGTGAATGCATAGAAAAGGAAAAATGTTGGTATCCTTGTTTCATCTGCTTCACTTGAAAATATATATGTGAAAGTTTGTTTGCTTATTTATTTATTCTCCTATTATTTACCCAAACAGGATGGTTTAATTTTGACATTAATCTAAGCATTTGTGTATGTGATAACATTTCTTTGAGTTGGCGCTATTGCTTCCCTTGCTGCTTTGGCATGTACCGTTATATCTAGTACTAGTCATTAGTCTGGTGCAAAGGTTAATAACAATTTGCTATCGTAAACTTTGTTCTCTGAATTGTTTTCGTTTCATGTTTAATGGTTTAGGTTTGCGTTTCTTTTTCTCAATCCAACCTTACATGTTCGCATTTCTCTCTCCTTCTGCAAAACAACTTAAACGACTTACCATTTTTTTAGAAAAACTTACATATACAAATGTTATTGTTTTTGAAAAACGACACACTCAAGATCAACCGGTTTTATTTATTTTTTATTGTTTCCTAATTTCTCTTCATCATAAGTATTTTTTTGAATTTTTAACTAATGGAAATAAAGGGAAATTTGAGTTATTTTAAAATTAACCATAAACCCCCAAGCTTAAACATTTAAAAAAGGCCTAATCAGACTCGTAGTGATAAGGTAATTGGAAGATAAGTCTTGTGGTTAAAAAAATTAGGATTTAAACCCTTCTGGTGATATTCTATCTGTATATTTAGTCTAAAAGTAATTTTTTATTACATATCCGTTAAATAAAGGATAAAAATGTAATTTGACCCGTACGCCTTCCTCTTCCCTTCCTCTTCCCTCTCTCTGTAATTTCGCTTTGTAATTTCACTTTCTTCCAGTTCAGGATGTTGTATTTTGCATCTTGCATATCAACAAGCACATGGATTTCTTCAATTGGACCAACACATGGATCCCTTCATCGGAGTGGCCAAGCTCCGTCCTCACCAATCAAAACCCATCTACCCATTTCTCAGCAGAAAACTCAAATCAAACCCTCAGTCGAATCCCAGCTACCTAGTTCATCAAGAATCACAATTTCAAACTCCAAAACATTGCTGGTGTTCGCGTCCGGCGACGGCAAGTTGATCCACGCCGTCCATAACATGTTTCTGGGTGTGGGATTGGAGCTGCTATCACGGTGATGAAGTGCGGCAACGTCATATATAGAAGCACTAGTCCCCAAATCCGATGACTTGACGCTCACGGCCCCGGTGCTGTTCTGGTTTTGGGCGCCCTGTCGAATTTCTGGGCCTCCTTCGGCGTGACTTCATGGCTCTTTGACTTGTTTGTGGTAGCTTTTATTGAAAGGCTCTTCATACCCACTTACAAAATGGTACTTTAGTTGATTTTGGTTTAAATTATGGGTTTTGATTGAAATTCTGAAGTGGGTTTTGTGTTGATAGTTGTGGGTTTGCAGGATATTTTGTTCTGGAGAAGAAGGTGTTGATAATGCAAAGTACAGCATCCCAAAATGGAAGACTGAAAATGCAAATTACAAACAGAGCAGAAAGACAAGGAAGAAGAAGGTGCACCCGTACATTTTTATCCTTGCATTTAATGGATATTTAACAAAAAAAATCACTTTTAACTAAATTTGCTAGCAGATTATACCATAAAAGTTTAAATCCTAATTTTTTTAAACTATTTTCCGATTACCTTATCACACAATCACACAAGTACCATTTATCCGATTAGGCCATTAAAAAATATTGGATACTTGTGTAAGATTGACTTCACTCCCTCTTCCTAGTTTCTATGCCGACTCCCCAATTGCCGGCATATCGCCGGAATATCGTCCGGTAGAGCCGATAATTTAAACACTACTCGTCATAGCCACTCTTTTAACGCTGCCCACACTCCGATTCAAGCTCGCTCGCTCCTCCTCATGGCTCTTCTCCTTCTTCTTAGACCGGTCCTCTTACTCTCTCTCTTACTATCCGCCCCAATTCTCCGTTCCCAAGCTGCCTCGGGATCGATCGCCGAAGAAGAAGATTTCTCGGAGGAGTTGCTTCTGAGGCCATTGCCGGATCGAAAGGTGCTGGCTCACTTCCACTTCCGGAGCAGGGCCCCACATACTAGCTCCAATGGCCTCCACCACCATCTCTTCCCCAAAGCCATATCTCAGCTGGTAGGTCCCTTTTTTTTGTTTAAATTGGCTAATTCGGGATTAGGGTGAGAAGTAAACGGATAAAGTTTGGAACTTGTATTGTTTAATTAGGGTTCCTAAGGTAGTTTGATAGCTGACTAGGTGTTTTGAATTTTTGGGATTAAGATTCAATTTTAGGGTTTATTGTGTCACTTTGGAGGCTTCTGGTGTTTTTTGTGTCATGTCGTCTATTTTGATGTAACTTTCAAATTAACACCGATTTTGCAAGTGGTGGTTTGTTTCGGTGGTTAGAGCCTTACTTTTCAATCCAAGTGCATCCCGAGTTCAAACTATCTCCCCTCCACTTGGAGTAGTTTAGATTAAAAATATCGCTTGTATTAAAAAAATAACAATCTCAGAATTCATTATATATGGCAATTGGAATTAGAAACAGGAAGTGTTTGACAATGAGGCAAGGAGAAAACTGTTAGGCTTTTGTTATAAATATTCTGTGGTGGAATTTGCAACTTGAATGTCATATGGGCACGATAGTTACAAGACTTACTTTTTTTCTTTTTTTTTTTCCGTGTCATTTAATCTTCATTGTGCATTGGGGAAGGTTATGTGTACTTGATTCTCTTATGTTAATCCAGATTGGAACTGACATTTTAAAAGTTTTCTATCACACTATCTTCTGCTTCTGCTTCTCCAGTATGTAACACATCCGGATCCTGACAACCCCCTCTACCTTTTTTTAACATTCATCTCAGTCTTACTGCTAGCACAACCCAACTGTCCACTTGCCTCCACAAATTTTCTATGAATTTATGAAAATTGTCTGAGCAATGCGCTAAATTCCGTCTTTGGCCAAAAGTTCAAAAATCCCGGTGTGCTAATATTTTCGCCGACTGGTGCGCTGCTTATACTAAAGACTTTTTCAGCGTTTCGGTCGAGGAAGTCTCCGATAAGCTTTTTGGCGACCGCCTTAAAAAGACTCTTGCCCCAAAATCCAAAGAAACAGCCCAAGGTATACAACTTTTTTTGTTACTTTTCTTGCTTGTTTACTTCGAACTTCTTTTTTATTCAAGCTGTATTTTTAGGTGGCCGAACCATAAAAAGGGCCAAGGTGATTGCAATAGCTACGGCTAAAAGGAAACTCACAAAAAAAGGTGAAGGCTGCCGCGCCGGCTTCGTCGGGTAAACGCCCTCACCTAGAAGTTGAAACGGTAGGAGACGCTCCTCGGCCCAAAAAACTCGTCAAGAAATTGGCTAAGAAAGGGGAACAGGAGATTCACGTTATCTCTGGTCAAACCACGGGGGCAACTATTCCTAGCGTTTCTCTTCTTCCTCTTGTCGTCGAAGCTTCGATCGCGATACAGCTAGACCCGTCGATTGAGCCAGCCATTAATTCAGCTGTTGAGCAGCTTGCAACTTCAGCCCCGGTTGTTGCTTACGCCAAACCCAACTCGGTGGCTATCACCCTGGAGGAAGCGACTCCTTCGGCTAAGAAGAACTCCCTTCCTATCCCAAAGAAAACTACAGCGATCATCATGGAAGAAAAGGTATAAAATTTATAATGTTATTTTATCTGAAACTCTTTGTCTAATTATTAACCCTTGTTGTCTAGGATAATAAGAGTGAAGGTCCCCAGTTGGTAAGGAGGTCTCAGCCGGCCAAGAAAACCACTCTTAATCCCCAACTGGTGGTCGAAACGGCTAGTCAAGTCGAGCCTCCCTCGGTCGAAGCCAATCCCGATCCTGCAAGGGCATTGTTGGTTGAACTGGAACCAACAGCAGTGACTTCTGTTCACCCTCAGGATCAAAATATTAGCATTCATCCTCAAGAAGTTACTTCGAATTTTGTAAGGTCAATCACTTTCTCTCGTTAGTTTTACTATAACAAGTCTAAACCGAGAACAAATATTAAATGGCAGGTGCCCGATTATTCATTTCACCGAAAATTCTATGCACTGAAAGGTGTTATCTATATTTCTTGGCCACCTCAGTGGCCATCGAATGTGGATAAACTCCATTGACTGCATGAATTAAGAGGCTCCCTTAAACACTGGGCTCAGCCTCTAAGTTCTCTAGGTTCGAGCAATGAACCAGCAGATACAGCCAAAGTCTCATCTCAGCAGGTCCTAGAGCAAACTTCCCCTTTCTTGTCATTCTTCTCGCTTAATTTTTCTAAACATACATATATCCTTAATGCAGGTCCTAGAACAAACTTCCCCTTTCCTTGCTAGCTCTTCAGGGATGATCGGTTCCTTCGCCGCCACAACGGGTTCGGCTGAAACGAATGCCATTGCCAAGTTACAGGCGCTTTTATCCTTATCAGCCTCTTAAATCCTTGAATGCAAATGCCTTAATTCCATGGGAGAATGTTTGAAGGACCCTGCAGTCGACGGCCATCTGAGCAATGACGCCGTCACCCGAGTGTCTTCAACCTTAGAATGAACTCGAGAATATTTTGGTATCTTCGAGAAAGCTCTTCGGGCCACTTGAAAGCTGCAACGGTTGTTCAAGAAGCTCTTCGTCTAAAGGTCGAGGTGCTAAAGGTGAAGAAAGACCAATTGGCCGACCCTGCAAAGGATTTCGAGTCGAGCAAAACTTGTTTGATTGAATACACAGCTAGCACGAAGCGGATCGAACAGTTGAAGATGGATAAGAGAAATCAACAAGCTGAGGTCACCATGGGCAAAGTGAGGTGGTTGGAGTTGAAGGCCGTCCTTGAAGTTTTTCTTCCTTCATCACCCTAGACCTGTTTAGTTGTAAACTGGTCCATCAGCTCTACTTGTACACCTTTTTCATGAACTTAATGAAATGAACTTTTATTCTCGCATCTCCCAAGTGACTAGATAATATGTTTTCAAAAATTTTCCATTGATTGGCAGTTTATGAATTAGACCGGTTTGATCTTTAAGGTGGTATGCCCCCTTGCCAGGAACTTTATGGACGACGAACGGTTCTACCTAATTAAGCGACCATTTCCTGAATCTAGGATCTTTGATTCCTAAGGGCAACACAGTCTGCCAAACTAACTCTCCTTCATCGAACCTTTTTTGTCTGACTCGTTGGTTATAGGCTCGTTCAACAATCTTTTTATGTGCCACCAACAAATTATAAGCATCGAGTCAAGTTTCCTTCAGGTCTTCTAACTTTTGTCTCATCAATTGATTGTATTCGACACTGAACATACTACTTTGTTCAATTGCTCGCAACGAATTTATACTTAACTCGACTAGTAACATCGCGTTGTATCCATAAGTTAGCGTATACAGAGTTTTCCCTGTTACCAACCGAAGCGAAGCCCAATATGCCTATAAAACCTCGTTTAACTTTAAATGCCACATACCAGGCTCTTCTTTTATTGTTTTTTCAAGAGTGCCGATCAACACTTTATTACTTGCTTCGGCTTGTCCATTTGCTTGTGGATAATACAGCGTGGACTTTTTGAGCTGAATTTTTAAACTTGCGGTGCACTCTTTGAATCTGTCGGACGTAAAGATTGTACCATTGTCTGTTATGATTATCTCTAGTACGCCGAATCTAGTTTGATATTTTCTTCCACAAAATTACAAACCTTTTTAGACGTTAACTCGGCGTATGACTTTGCTTCAACCCATTTGTTGAAGTAGTCTGTTGCAACAAGTATCCATGCATACTTAGCTGATCCAGAAGACAACGTAATTTTTTCGATTACGTACATGGCCCATCCTTTGAATGGCCAAGGTTTGGTGACTGAGTGAAGTAATTTGGCCAAGACTCGTTGTATAGGCCCATGAATTTGACATTGTACACATCGTTGTGCATACTCGATACAATTCTTCAATATATTCAGCCAGAAATAGTCGTGTCGTTGAAGCAGCCAACGCATCTTGCACCCAAATTGATAAGCCCCGCAAATTCCTTCATGTACTTCTGCAATTGCTTGGACAACCTCTCGCGGGCCGAGGCATAATAACAATAAACCATCCTCACATTTTTGGTACAACTCGCTCTGATACAACACATAATTTGTGGCATAGACCTTTGTCATGCGGTCGTGTTTGTTACTGAGGTTATCAAGATATCACATGATTGACCTTCTCCAATCGTCTGGTAATGTCTCGATAGCGTACACGTCTACAGGATCTCCTCGTTCTAACAATGAAGGTAAGGACATTACTCGTGTATGGATCACGTGATCGTGTTGGAGAACTTGTTGATTGACCAAGGTCGAGTGTGATCGTCATACTACGGGTATCACTCGGCCTAGCTCAACCCAAAGAGTCGTGCGTCGGAGGCTATTTAAGCCAACTCGTCTGCATCGGTATTTTAAACACGAGAGATATGTTTGAACATGATACCATCAAACGACTCGTCCAAATAGCTGGCAACCATGTGATAGGGCGGCAGAGTACAACTCATGCAGCGGAAAGTTCCATTGAGTTGGTTAATCACAAGTTCTGAATCGCCGAGGACGAGTACGTGGGCTGCCCTTAAGTCGTGAAGGACGTTGATGTCGATGATAAGGGCTTTGTATTTGGCCTGATTATTTGTGCAATCAAAATCAAGCTTGAGAGAAAAATACTAGTGATGTTGATCTGGGGATTGAATGATAATTCGAACACCATCCGAGGCTGAAGTACTAGAACCATCAAAATACATTGTCCAATAATTGTCACGTGTTTCCACCATGCCGCTTTCAATGTCGTTACCCCCGAAACCATATGGAGAAGAATGTTGAGCTAAGAAATCGGCAAGTGATTGCCCTTTGATAGCTTTTTGTGGCACGTACTGGAAACTAAATTCGGATAGTGTCATTGTCCATTTCCCAATTCGGCCTTTGACCATTGGTCGAGTGAGCATATATCGAATAACATCAGTTAGGGCGATGACCTGAGTGACAGAAGGGAACATGTAATTTCTACAGCTGAATAATTGATTTCAGGTGAGTTAAGATTCTGGCTGAGATAAAAGATGGCATGTTCACGCCCGATATAGTTTCCTTGTGCGAAAAGGCAATCGATAGACTCTTTGGCCGCCGAAATGTATAGCTTAAGAGGTTTACCATGTCGAGGCGGCACAAGGACGGGTGAGGTTGTAAAGGAAACCTTGCCGCTTGATGTTCTTCACGCCACTCAAACTTGTTCGAATCCTTGAGTTTCAAAAGCGTAGAGAACGCCTTCATTTTTCCTACTGAATTAGCTATGAAAAGACGAAGAAAGTTTATCTGGCCAAGTAAAGACTAAAGTTGCTTTTTGGTCATGGGGGGTGGAGCGTCCATGATTGCGCAAGCTTTGTTTTCGTCCACCTCTATGCCACGATGATGCACAAGGAAACCTAAGAAATTGTCGACTGATAAGCTGAATGGCTAGGTTCATTTTAAAGCCATGCTGGCGCATACGAAGGAAAACTTGCCGAATGTCATCTAAATGGGTTTGGCGGCGTTTCGATTTGACGACTACGTCGTGATATATACCTCTATGATTATACCAATCAGGTCATGCAAGATGGTATTCATGGCACGTTGGTACGTGGCACTAACATTTTTAAGGCCAAATGGCATGACTACCCATTCATGTCCTAAGTGCCCCCAGACAACAAAAGGCAGTTTTTTGAACATCGGCTTCAACGATAAAGATCTGATTGTAGCCAGCATGGCCGTCCACGAAAAGACAATATTTCATGATTGGTCGCAGTGTCAATTAACAAATCTGAAATTGGCATCGGATATTCATCTTTGGGGGTTACTAGATTCAATTTACGAAAATCGATGCAAATGCGTAGAGCGTCGCTTTTCTTTAACATTGGTACGATATTCACCAACCATTCGACGTATCAAGCTATCCGAATAAACCTGGCTTTTAAAAGCTGAACTAGTTCATCTTTTATGCTGAGTTGTACTTCAGTCAAGAATCACCGAGGGGGTTGGCGAAAAGGCTTACAACCATCTTTGATGCGTAATTCATGCTCGACAAGGTTTCGATCTAGACCAGACATCTCATGGTAACTCCAAGCAAAACAATCTTTAAACTTGTTGAGTAATTTACAAAGTTCAATTTTCATGAATTGAGGTAACAATGCACTAACAAATAGCGGCCGAGGGTCATCGGCCGTTCCAACATTTATTTCCTCTAATGGGCTTTTGACTTGGGGCCGACTATCTTCGAGCTCGACCGAGGTAGCTTGAACTTCATCAAGGGATAAGACGGGACCATTATCTCTTTCGGTGAGAAACTCCACAAGGTTTACGCCCAAATTTGGTTGTTTGGAAATAGTATACCAATGGGCCAGCAGTCATTCCGTAGTAGATGAAATCACGGCCTGGTGTTCGGTGTGTTTGGTATCAAACATCAGGATCGGTAATGAGGTCAGCCAGCTCGAGTCTCGCCGAATCTTGTTGAATAGTCTTGGCACCAACCTTGATGGCTTTTTGAACCAAAATCTAAGTCTGCATTCCTTCATCGTTAAGACCATTCAAGGTGATGTAGTCGACGTAGTCGTCAAAGTAACGTGCATGGATCATGTTAGCCTTGAATGGCTAATTATCGGCTAGATGAACCACAACCGATTTGTTGTCCCAAAATATGAAAACTTGATATAACGATGAAGGGATACAACCTATTTGATAAATCCATTCTCAACCGAGCAATGTGTTATATTCAGTCTTTGAGTCAACGATGAAGAATGCAGTCATGTGATTGCGACCTGCGATATTGACTTCTAACGGAAGTTCCCCTTAGTCTGGGATTTATCTCTGACGAAGCTACTCATGGTGACTCCTGATGGGATAAGTTCGTCATTAGAGCGACGTAGTGCTTTCATGATGGAGACGGGTATGATGTTGACCATTGCTCCGTAGTCGACGAAGATTTGGGAGACTGGATATCCTTCGATGTGAGCTGTGACATACAACAACTTTAAATGATGAAGATTGGCTGAAGAAGAGTGGGGAAACAACTCGGTAAGGGCTACTTTGAGTTTGTCTTCTTTGCTTACTTGCTCGTCTTCCTCCATGATGATGAAGTTGACTTGCATTGCTTCTTCGGCAACCACATCACCATCCAAGAAATTTGGTTGGGACGTGATTGGCTGAAATTCAATCAGTAGAATGTGGACCATGCTAATATCCATGTTGTCGAGAACCGAAGGGCTCATTGGGTTACGGTCGTCGTCTTCTGACTATCGAGCAAAGTATCCTATTTTGGAGTGTCATAAACCTGATTAGTTTTCTTTTCAAGTAATTGTTCATGTGATGCATCCAGCATTCCAGTTTCATTCTAATTGCTATCCCCGAGTTTGCTCGACATTAGAAACCGGTCTCATCCTTGGGACGCCTTACTGGTACGCTCTTGATAGGTAATTCGGGCATCTTTCGTGTTTAAGTAAGCATCTAGAAGAGACACGGCTGAGAAAACTTCAAAATGGTATCGTAAATATTAGAGGTCTTCAAGGGAGAAAGAAAGCTCAGTAGTATCTATGTTAGTATATGGGTCGACATCGAAGCCAAGAACTCGAGCTTCTCGTATATCCTAGAACCTGGCCATCATTCCCGAATCAGTAGTCTTTTGAATAATTTGTTCGGCATCAAGGCAAGTTAATGCCAGGCCAAGCGCCTCTTGACACACCTTTGGTAAGCCATACAGGTCATTAATGGAATATTTCTTGGGAAATTTCTACATGTACTCTAAGGCTTCGCCGAGAAATTGAGGGTGTAGATTTCATCGGACCTTTATTAATGGCTTTTGTGAAGGCAATGGAGGAAGTTTGCTTTCTGCTTCCTTCCTGAGATGTTCGAAACGAGCCTTCATTTCCCTAGGCTAGAGAAAAAGTTTGATGTGCTTCTTAGACTCTTTTATCGTGGTCTCAAAATTGTGATCGATCGCCTTCTTTCCGTGAAGTAATTTAGCCATGGTTGCTAGAGGTTGTCGATCATCTTCGTTATCTATTATTTCTTTCGGCTGCCATTTGGTAGCCAAGGTAGCTTGAGCTGCTTGTCGACGGGCCATGCAGTCTATTCACTGGCACTAGCGTTTCTGCGATTTGGAAAGTGCTGTATACACGCAGGTAGGAGAATTGTAACTATACCACATTTGGTCGCATGGCTCGGGTGGCTTGAAGGTCTTTTGGCTCATAGAATAACTCGAGTTGCTAGAGTTGCGCGCATAATAGTCCTCGTTATAAAATGGTGTGTCAAAATCAAGGCGTCATCTGGCTGAAGGTTGCTCATCGATCCGTGTCTGAGGGTTGAGTCTATCGAAAACTCTCTGGCATTGTTCTACGCCGAGCACTTTTTGAGGTGTCGTTACGGCCGTAGGAGGTGGTTGTTTATAGCCTGAGGTGGTCTTTTAGCTTGGTGAAGATGACATTTGCCTTACACCGCCCATCTGCTTCTTTTGCGCTGAAGGCTGACATAAGCTCGACTACAACTGGTCCTAAAAAATCTCTAGGCGACTTGTTTGAAAATAAATCAATCTTAAGTTGTGGTCGAGAGTTCTGCTTTGGGACGTGTTGCATTGGAATGAACTTAGCCTTTCCTTTGCCTTTGTCTTTAGGCAAATGAGCATGTACCATGTTTATTGTTGTCGTAAGATATAGGTCGATATCGATGCCCATTTTCTTTTCTGGAAACTTGAGTTTATCATTGTCAATCCAACTTTGGATGACGTCTTGAAATACGACACAATTGTTTGTCTTGTGCTTGTTCAAGTTATGGTACTTGCAATACGTTTTTCCTTTCAATTCTTCAGCTTTGGGGATATTATGCCCAGGCAGAAGTTTGATAATTTTGGCAAGTAGCAATTGATCAAAGATGGCGTCGGCCTTAGTAATGTCGAAAGTATAAACTTTCGTTGATTTGATAAGAGGCTCTTCAGGGGCCGAGCGAGTTTTGGCATCTTTGGGATTGACATGAGCCAACGCCTTGCATATATATGGCTTGTCAATTATTATATCGGCCGCGTCTATACTAGCATATTCTTCAGCTTCGGCCGACGTATAACTGACCGTGGGGTTTTTGTAAATTGTTCCTCTGGACGGGGACTTCGAAGCCTTCTTTTCTCAGAGTAAATAGTCGTATTGCTCGACATGTTGAGCTAATTCGTACATGTCACGGAAGAGTAATTTCTACAACATAATCCAGAGGAGTAATTTCTACAATACAATAAGAGTAAATTACTTTTAAATGCTTTTAAGTCACCCTAAGATTTTTCTTGTTTTTCACTACTAAACTTGATTTATAATTTTTGGGTGCAGGTGGAAGATCCTTTAATTATTTATTTTTTTATTAGAAGCCTTTACTTATTTTGATTTTGAACCGGATGTGTATTGTGGTGAATATTTGGTCGACAACTTTGTTATTTTGAAGAGTAGGAAGCATTGAAATTACAGCCACTGGAAACAATAACTTTGCTCTTAATTATTTTTCCATATCTTTCTCGTTTTAAGATTGAGTGCGCCTGTCATTTGAGTAACGTATTGTCATGCAATATATCATAGTGAATAAAGAATATAAGGAGCAAAAGGTCAATGCATAAGAAATCATTCAGCCATATGATGAGTTGTATAAGATACCGTTTTGTCTTATTACAATTTACAACCATAGGCTCACTTGTACTTACAATAGCAAAAGGCTATTAACACTTTGTATGTCACTAAAAAATTGTAGCATTTGATACAACAAATCCAATTCTATACATCTAACCTAAAATGAACAGTAGTTATAACTGAAAGTAGTAATATGAAGCAACCCAAAATCCAATTCAAGTTGTCTTTCATTCTTGCAATCTGACACCCCCAAAAAACATTAGAGAGAAAAGCATAATCAAATGAAAAAAGTTCTCATAGAAGTTCTCTTTCAATCCATGGATTTATACCCGAAGGACATAGGGCATTTCCTGGAGTTTCATCAGATCTTGATAGACATTCTTTTAGTTCCTGGCACATACCAAAATCCCACTTAATCAAATACAATGAATTAGTAAAAACAAAGACACTTTAAGACCCAATTTGTTTAACTAGACTCATAAATTGCCAAAGTCTTGTGAATCGATAAATAATAGAAAGGACACAAACCATAAAACAAAGCATTCAAGTCTTGCGTATCGCGTTTGTAATTTTTTCAAGTACCTCTACCTTTTACTTTCTCTCTAGCTCTCTTTTTTAAATAGAAAGCTAGTATTTCCCTAACATTTATAATACAAAAATTTCAGGTTTAAGAAGAAAACAAGAACAGAGACAGAGTTGGTGCCCCAATTAATTGAATAAGCAGAGCAATTACTTGACATGTAGCGATTGTAAAAAGAAAATGCTCCAAATAAGCAAAAAAAAAAAAAAAAAAAAAAAAAAAACACACACACACACACAATCTAAGATGACCCACCCCAGAATTTACACAAGCTAGAATCCAAAAAGGTAAAATAAAATTCAAGCAAGAAACTGCAGTCAGATTCAAGCATGCTTAAATCAAACCCTAAAATTCATGCAAGCTAGAATCCAAATAGGATTAAAAAAAATTCAAGCAAAAAATTACAGTACCTGTAACATGAGATTTCTGGTTTTTGCAGTTTATGGATTTAATTTCAAGCAAAAAGAGATGAGATTCAAGCAAAAAGAGAGGCGAAGGGAATTTTATGTTTTGGTGGAAAAGAAAGATTGTAGTTTGTGGATTTGATTCAAGCGAAAAGGGAGGCGGAAAAGGAGGTGGAATACGAGGGGCAGCAGTTATTGGTTTTGGCAGAGAACTCTAACGGTGTTAGGGAAAATGAAAATCCAACTATTGTTTTTCATTTAATAATTATTATGCCATGTGTCATTCATTTATTGGTGGGTACTACTAGCTGTCAATGCCACGTGGTGGTAGTGTACCATCTAATAATTTCTCGGTGATGTCATAATTATTTTTCTAATTAGCTTTGCATTTACAATTTTACCTTTCTATGTTTGAAAGATGAGTTTCTTTCTCCTTATTTCTCTTTTTTTTTTCTTCGGTGTGTCTCTCTCTTTCACTCCTCCTTCTTCCTACTTTTCTTTTTCTCTCTCCTCCTCCTTCTTATTGTTCCTTCTCTCTTCATACTCCTCTCTCTCTCCCCTTCTTCTTCTTTGTGTTATACCTTAGATTTATGAGTTTTTTTTTAATGCATTATTCTTAAAATTATTGTTTAGCGCTACTTAAGCCTTGCCTAAGCATTAGACGGTTGGTCATCGCCTTGATTAATGCTAGGCATTTGAAAATTAAGAAAGGGCGCGTAGACCTACTTAGGCGCTCACCAAGCTAACCTAGAAGCCTGCCTAGACCCGCCTGTGTCACAACTATCACTTAGATAGAAAATAAATTACTTCCATGTTGCATTTTATTTTATTTTTTCACTAGAATGTAAGAGATGTGGAGCAAAAAATAATCAAGAAAATTATGAAGGCGACAAGTGGACTTTTGGGTGAAAAAGATAAAATTACCCTTGAAGCACATCGGGATTCCCACATGCATACAACGAACAATAACGGCTCAATCGGGGTCAAAGGTGATCAATATGGTATTTATTCGAAACCCCCCTCATCACTACTCATCCAATTATCACCCACAAAATAACTCCCAATTATTCCTTTCAAATTGGGATTAATTACCAAACTAATTGCAAGATATTATTTGACATAATATGTGCAATAATATTAAAAATACCACCATAAGTGGCCGGTCCTTATTTCTCTAAATAGGGCCAACCACACCCCTATATATAGTCTCATATTTCTCCAAAAACCTAAGTTCATTCTCTCCCTAAAATTCTCTAAACACTTTCTCTCTCAAATTCTAACTTTGACATCGGAGATTCTTCAGCCAAAGCCCCCCCCCCAAAAAAAAATTCATTGTGGGCGCGTGAGGCTCTTGGCCTTGATCTTAAGTGTTATTTTTTTGTAGGTGCATAATACTTGGATGAACACTCATTATATGCTTATTCCCTATGTTTTCAATATGTTCTAATACTTTATAATATAGATAAATGTCATTCTACTTTGCGACTTATGTATTCCAATACAATTATGTATTTTTTAAGTATATATTGGCACTTACTTATACAATATAGATAATTTACTTAGAACCATCTAGTCCGCCTAGGCTTTTGCCTAGACGCCTAGGCACTAGACTCTAACCCACTGCTTAATTAGCGCTTAGCGTGTTTTAGATCTTTGATTTTATGAGAATGATTGAGATTTTCTATTTTTTATTCTTTAGTTTATATTTTCTAAAAGTGTTTAATTTTGTGGTTTTGATATTTGGATAAATAAATTTTGAAAATGAACTTATAAAAATGTTAGAATTTAGCAATTAATCTTGCAAAAGTGCATAAATTCTAAAATAAATGTGGCAGAATTATTAGAATTTTAAAATTAATCTTATAAAATTACTAAAATTTTAAAACTGTCACAATATTTGATTTATAAAATATATTTCGAATAAATATTCTTTAACATTTGAGGGTACCGGACTCACCTGACTCAAATTTAAATTATTAATTCTGGTTCGCAATGACAATGACAAAACCCTAAATCCCCGACCTTGACTACACTTGCTCTTCTCCGCTCCGCCTCCTCTACTGCCAGAGCTGTCACACAGAACCAGAAAAATGGTGAGCTCTCTCGTCTAATCCATGGCGTTTATCTTCTCTGTATACTCTCTAGAAACGACTTTGTTTCGTTGTTCTTCTTGGATCTCATCCTGTCTTTTTTTTTTTTTTTTAAACAGCCTTTCAAGAGGTACGTTGAGATCGGAAGGGTGGCTCTCGTCAACTACGGCGAGGACTATGGGAAGCTCGTCGTCATCGTCGACGTCCTTGACCAGAACAGGGTACCCTTCTCCTTCCTTTTTCCAATTTTATTTTATTTTTTATTATTTGATTTTATCAAATTTCAATATTTGTTTGTAAATTTTGAATTTTTTACGCATTCTGTTTTTCTGAGTACAAAACTTGAGGGGAAATAGGGGGAAATTGTACTGGTGTTCATTTGGGTGTACTTCGGAAGCTTCAGTGCTACATATATTTGTTTTTTCCTCAAGAATTTTGGAGCTAGTAAGCATATTCTGTGCTCTGAGTTGAGTTTTTACTATTGTTTTCGTAATCTCGAACTAACAATTTATGACAAACTCAACAATTCCATAAACAATAAGGCTTTACTGTGTTGTTTGAGTTGTACTTGGATATATAAATGAGGTCAAATGAACTAATGGAATAATAGGTTCTTTAGTAAAGAAAGAGTTTTGGATTGATATACGAAAATTTAGAATTTCGTCTTCTCCCATTGTGTTTTTTATGCATAATTTCTCGGGTGTATGTTATGATGTCTTTAGAATTATAGTTTTAATGTACGAAAATCTGTTTCATTGAGTCTCCTTTTAGAAGGGTTAAATTTTAGCATTTCTTAAAACTTATCCTCTGGGCCTTGCATTTTGTTACTTTGCTACTTGCCAGTGAGAAATTTTTATCTAAACTTTTCGTTTCACTGCAAATTATAATGTGATTACCAATCCAATCTGATCCGAATTTCCTTGAGTTGTATAATTTTTAATTGGTGTTGGATTGGGCTTCAATCAGAACCAGTTCAATCTCTGCCCATATGTAATTGTATGATTGGTCATCTTTTTTTATGTTTCTTCTGCATTGACGTCAGTGTTTTGATCCTCTAGTAATTGTCTCTGTAGGCTCTGGTTGATGCCCCTGATATGGTGAGGTCCCAAATGAATTTCAAGAGACTTTCTCTGACTGACATCAAAATCGAAATCAAGAGGGTCCCCAAGAAGAAGGAACTGCTTGCTGCCATGGAGACCGCTGGTAAGCCCAAAAACTTGTAAACGGTAATAGTCTTGTTTTCATGTCATAGTTTTATTCTAAATATTTGTATACATGTTGGCAGATGTGAAGAAGAAGTGGGAGAACAGCTCGTGGGGTAGAAAACTGATTGTTCAGAAGAGAAGGGCGGCTCTTAATGACTTTGATCGGTTCAAGCTCATGCTGGCTAAGATTAAGGTTGGTTATTTTGCCATTAATAACTACTCAGTTTCAAACTACGTATTCGTTTCTGTAAAATAATGACTTTGATCGGTTCAAGCTCATGCTGGCTAAGATTAAGGTTGGTTATTTTGCCATTAATAACTACTAAGTTTCAAACTACGTATTCGTTTCTGTAAAATCGCATGTTTCCTTATGTGGCTTAGTTTGGAATGTCTGTAGACGGTTGCAATTGTTCATCTTTGTCATGTTGAACTCTGTCAAATTAAATCCCTTTTCCTCATTTGCAGAAAGCTGGGCTTGTCAGAAATGAACTTGCAAAACTGAAGAAGCAGAGTGCAGCTTAGGCAATAATTTTAGTTTACAATTTTATCATGGATTTCTTTTTCGAAACTGTATCGGATCTTTTATCAATTTTAGCTTTTCAGAGATTTTTTCCGTTTCTAATATCATTGACACTGTTTTGATATATAGATTTTCAGTTTCCTGTATGGATGATTTGTGTTTTTTGATGGGGATTCTGCACCTAAAAGTTTCCATAACCAAGAGTTAGTATCAGTTGTAACGTGAGTTGAAATCGAGTTCATCACAAATGTATTTTGTACCCGCCCATACATGTGAGTTGAACTTGAGAATTGGAATAATTTTGATTGGGAAATGGTTACCGCGCACTCCACTTGATCTCCCCACTCTTGTTTAATCGTCTGTTAATTCTTTTCGATTTATTCAGTCTGATTCTTAGAAACAAAGAGAGATGTTTGACTAGTGTGTGAGAGGCTAAAAAGAGTGAAAATCACTTCTCTTGTTGTGGCCTATATATAACCAAGGGGTGTGGCATGGAGAGAGAGTGGAGAATGGACTTAAGGAATTGTGTGTTAATTCTCCAATCCTTATGCCTTTATTTATAGTAATGAGGAGAGAAACTCGCTCTCCAAGTAATACAAATGTGTACTTTAGCGGGTACAAAAAACTAGATTTGGTTTGCAGATATAGTCATTAGTAATGCTTTTGCGGTTTTCTTTAATGTGGAGAAAATTGGGATTCCCTTTAAAAGATTTTATTGCTCATGTGGTTAGGGAGTACTTACAGGAACTTCGTTTTGTTTATCAGACGCTAAAAGAATCGTGCAAGTGAATGAACTTATGAGGACTGGCTTATAGATGGATGAGTTCCTAATCTGTGTGACTACCATGTTTAATGTTATTGTCGATTCTTCATTATTCCATTCATGGTAAATCAAGTTGAAATTTCATTCATCTCCTGCAACCTATTGATTTGTCTATTTTACTGTTCAGGTTTGTCAAAAACTTGATCAAATAGCAGACTGTCAGTGTAATTTGAGTTGGTTGTAAATAGTATCATCTCTTTTGTAAATAACACTTTAAATTCATCTCTTTCAGTATAAACATATTATATGTAAAATAATATCATTTTAAAACGGTCATAAAATCCGCGGCATCGCGCAGGGGCTCAATTGCTAGTAAAAATCTATAAGTATATTATTAAGAGATAGTTGGTTGATTTGATTCTTTTTCCTTACTTAATCTTTGTTTAAGTTACTCGATTTTTGTATTAATTACAAAAGATATTACTATTCTGATTTATAGTACTAGTGATTTACACACTTTTTTTACCTGTCACACACCTTTATTAATTTTTGTCACTGATCTTCTTCAATTCATTTAATTAGACGGCCAAAACTTGAGAGGGTCTATGAGAGGTAAAAATTGATGTATGGATAGCATCATCCTCTATACTAAGGAGAGTGGGATGTTTGAACTTAAGAGGCATTATTGGAAGTCGCTTTCTCCCTTAATTCAAGGGAATGGAAGTCGCTTTCTTCCTTAATTCAAGGGAATGGCTTTCTCCCTTAATTCAAGGGAATGTTATTTATTTTTCCTAAGCCAGACAACTTCCGTAATACAAGGGTGCTTTCTTCCTTAATTCAAGGGTGTCAACTCCCTTAATCAACTCCCTTAATTCAAGGGGCTGTTATTTTATTTTTTTCTAAGCCACCTGTTGTGGCGTAAAGCAAGAGGAGCAAGAGGTTAATCCTCTTATATATTGCTGTACAATTGTAAAAGAACATATGAGAGAAATACAATTCAATCCTTGAAAATCAATATGGTATCAGAGTAGGAAAATTAACCTGCGTCTGCTATACTGCTATCCGAGCGTGTTCAATCCTCAAAATGTCTGAAGGCAATCCGCTGATATCCGAAGCTGAAAGCTCACAGGAGCCTTCCTCCATGAACGTGCATGAGGTGGACGTCAACCCAAATCAAAGATTAAGCTCAGTCGTGTTGAATGAGTTTAATTACTTGCCTTGGTCGAGAGCTGTGTCTTTGGCGCTAGGTGGAAGGTCCAAGCTGGGGTTCATAAATGGAAGCATCAAAATACCTGATGCTTCCTCACCAAACTATGAATCCTGGCTTAGCAAGGATCAGCTGGTTATGTCATGGCTTTTGAATTCCATGGATCGTAAATTAGCTGAAATATTCAGCTATTCAGAATCCTCGTACCAGCTATGGGAAGCGGTCAAGGAAATGTATGGCAGCCAAAACAATGCTGCACGGGTCTTCCAATTAAAGAAGGACATCTCCGATCTGCAGCAAGATGGAAAACCGTTTGTGCAACTCCTAGGAAGCATGAAAAGCATGTGGAATGAGTTGGAAATCTATCGCCCTCATACAACCGACGCAACACTGCTACGAAAGAGAGCAGAAGAAGACAAGATATTTCAACTCTTGTCCAGTCTTGATTCAACGTATGAAGACCTTCGATGTCACATACTCATGAACATTGAGCTTCCTTCTTTCACCAGTGTGTGTGCGACGATTCAACGGGAAGAAGTAAGAAGGAAAGTCATGAACATAGGTACATCGACCAGTGTACCTGAGGCTAGGGCATATATAACCAACGAAAAAAGTTACAAAGGAAAACATCCGAACTTGAAGTGTTAACACTGCAATAATATAGGTCACGTCAAAGACACATGCTGGATTTTACACCCAGAGTTAAAGCCTGAGTTCATGAAGGACAACAAGGGTGTGCAAAGGATGAACCGTGCTCCACATCGAGCGAATCATGCGTCTACCTCCACCTCCAATGGGCCAGATCCACTCAAGAACTTCACAGCAAATCCAGCTGAACTCATGAACGAGTTTATGTCATATCTTCAAAGCAAGAAAGGAGTTGCTGGAAGTGATTGTGCTGATAGCATAGAAGAAGGGAACTCGACGCTATTGCTCAGCAAGTTTGCAGGGTTCTTGGCAGACACGAAATCCGTACCCCAAGAGGACATGCAAGGTATCATGAAAGCCTTTAAAACTGCTCTTAAAATAAATATGTTGCATGATTTTTGGGTTGTAGATTCGGGTGCCACAGATCATATGACCAACCATGTGTCTAAGTCTCAAAAATTTGAAAAATTTGCAAACCCTTCTCAAGTTTCAATTGCAAATGGTGAGAATGTAAAGGTCTTAGGGAAGGAAAAAATAAAATTAATGTCAGACAAAATTGAATCAATGGCTTTATATGTTCCTTCCTTCCCATTTCAACTTCTATCTGTGGGAAAGATCACAAATACCTTGAATTGCTTAGCCATTTTTTCTCCTCACAATGTTATTTTTCAGGATTGTGTCACCAAGAAGACGATTGGTGAAGGGTTTTATTTAGATGGTCTCTATTACATATCAAAGAGCAATCCGAGAGGGTTTCAAGCCAAGCTAAACCACATTCAAGATAATCAATTGTGGCATCAACGTTTAGCTCATCCTTCTTCACCCATTTTGTCAACTCTATTTCCAAACTTAGGAAAGGATGATATTTCATGTGAAACATGTCACTTGTCTAAATCCACTCGACTACCTTTTAAATCTTCCTTGTCTAGAACTAGTAAGTGTTTTGAACTAGTTCATTCAGATGTATGGGGACCAACTAGTGAATCATTTGATGGCTATAAGTATTTTGTGATTTTTGTGGATGACTTCTCTCGAGTCACATGGTTATATCTCTTAAAGTCTAAGAATGAAGTTATGGAAGTTTTTAAGGATTTTCATAACCTTGTTAAAAACCATTTCTCCTCTCAAATTCAAACCTTAAGGTCTGACAATGGCACCGAATATATGTCCCATATCATGAAACAATATTTGAGCACTCATGGCATCATGCATCAAACAAGTTGTGTTGGAACACCTCAACAAAATGGTGTATCCAACGCAAAAACCGTGACCTACTTGAAAAAACAAGAGCACTAATGCTACAAATGAATGTACCAAAGAGATTTTGGTCCCAAGGTGTTATGGCAGCTGCATATATCATCAATAGATTACCCAGCCGAGTCTTGGAATTCAAGTCTCCACTCGAGGTCATGAAAGGAAGGAAAATTGACCTCTCACATCTTAGAGTGTTTGGCTGCATCTGTTTTGTGCATATTCAATCTCTTCACCGAGATAAATTAGATCCTAGAGATGCTAAATGTATTTTTCTTGGTTATTCCTCTACATAAAAGGGATATAAGTGTTACAATCCCCAATTAAGGAGATTGATTGTATCCAAAGATGTGCGATTTTATGAAACTAACCCATTTTTCAGCAAGTCAAATGAAATCACAGCCCAAAGGGATGGCATCTTGGATGTGTTCCCACTACCAAGAATTGAACTGGAGGAACCACATCAACACGAGCTCAGTTATGTCAACGTTGATGATTCTCCCAATGAAGATAGCAATGAAGGGTCTCACTCTGAGGATACACTGCATGACAATTGTGACAATGAAGATGATGCGAACGAGTGTGAAATAACGCTTCCAGCTCCTCGACGCAATCCAATGCGAGTTAGAAAAACTCCCACAAGACTTCAGGATTTTGTTATGTACAGACCCACACATCCCATCTCCAATTGTGTGTCATACAAGAGAGTGACACCGAATCATGCTGCATTCCTAAGCACTATATCTAGTTACCAGGAGCCTCAGAATTTCAACGAGGCCAACAGCCAAGAGGTGTGGAAAGAGGCAATGCAAGAAGAACTTAAAGCTCTAGATCAACACAATACCTGAAGCATCACCAAACTTCCAACAGGCAAGAAAGCAGTAGGTTGCAAATGGATTTATAAACTCAAATTCAAGTCAGATGGTTCAATTGAGAGACATAAAGCAAGACTGGTGGCTCGGGGATTCACTCAAACATTTGAGGTTGATTACAAAGAAACGTTTGCACCTGTGGCCAAAATGAACACAGTAAGAGTGTTATTATCTGTAGCTGTAAACAAAGGATGGTCCATGTACCAAATGGACGTGAAGAACGCATTCTTGCACGGTGATCTCAAAGAAGAAGTCTATATGAAATTGCCACCAGGGCATCTACAAAGCAATGAACCGAATGTGGTGTGCAGATTGCACAAAGCCATTTATGGCCTAAAGCAGTCCCCACGAGCCTGGTATGCCAAACCGAGCTCAGTTTTCACTAGTGTTGGTTTCAAAAGCAGCAACGCCGATTCCTCACTATTTGTTCGCATAGGAGCTGTGGGCACATTAGTTGTGCTTATTTATGTTGATGATCTGATAATTATGGGTGATAATACTGACGAGATCTCCACTCTCAAACAGTCTCTCAGACAAAGATTTGCATTTAAAGACCTTGGGATATTGAAGTACTTTCTTGGTATAGAAGTGGCAACCTCACACAAGGGACTGTTTCTTAACCAAAGAAAGTATGTCTTGGATTTGCTCAATGATGCTAACATGAGCAATGCTAAACCAGCCACCACTCCTCTTGATAGTAAGCAAAAACCTAGTTTGAAGGGCACGCCACTCACGGATATCACCCATTATCAGCGATTGGTTGGAAAATTGATCTACCTCACAATCACTAGACCCGACATCACCTATTCTGTAAGTCTTGTGAGCCAATTCATGCACTCCCCGACTCTTGAACATTTGACTCTGGTTAAACGGATCTTACGCTACTTAAAAGGTTCAGTGGGTCGTGGCATCATCATGCGGAAGAATGACAACACTTAAGTTGTAGGGTATTGTGATGCTGATTGGGCAGGCAACGCAATCGATCGTAAGTCCACCTCCGGCTATTGTACATTTGTCGGTGGAAACTTGGTCACCTGGAAAAGTAAAAAGCAAACTGTTATCGCCAGATCCAGTGCTGAAGCTGAGTATCGTGCAATGGCTTCCACTGCGTGTGAGTTGATCTGGCTCAAGGGTCTTCTGTGTGATTTAGGATTTCCTGCAACTCTTCCTATGTCCTTATTCTGTGACAATCAGGCAGCCATGCATATAGCATCTAATCCCGTGTTTCACGAGAGAACGAAACACATTGAGGTTGACTGTCATTTCGTTCGGGCACAGGTGCAGTCGCAGGTAATTCAAACACGGTATACACGAAGCTTCGACCAGTTGGCCGACATTTTCACCAAGCCCTTGGCTTCTCATCGGTTTCAATGGCTTCTGTTCAAGCTTGGATCCATAAACCTTCTGGATCCAGCTTGAGGGGGAGTATTGGAAGTCGCTTTCTCCCTTAATTCAAGGGAATGGAAGTCGCTTTCTTCCTTAATTCAAGGGAATGGCTTTCTCCCTTAATTCAAGGGAATGTTATTTATTTTTCCTAAGCTAGACAACTTCCGTAATACAAGGGTGCTTTCTTCCTTAATTCAAGGGTGTCAACTCCCTTAATTCAAGGGGCTGTTATTTTATTTTTTTCTAAGCCACCTGTTGTGGCGTAAAGCAAGAGGAGCAAGAGGTTAATCCTCTTATATATTGCTGTACAATTGTAAAAGAACATATGAGAGAAATACAATTCAATCCTTCAAAATCAATAGGCATTGTGTTGAAGAGGAAAATCCTATCTATCGAGGACAATACTTTTACTTGTCCATCTTGTAAACTAAACAAGCCGTGGAGACAAAATACAATTAGACCAAAAGTGTGGGTGATGGTTCAGCTTTCAGTAACATTCTTTACCGAAAGAAAAGCCGTCGAAGCTTTGAAATTTCCCTCCCTAGTTTAATTTTGTCTAAATCACCGGGTGAGAAGGAGATTCGATTTCCAACTTTGAAGAGAAGAGTACCACTAGATCAAGAACTAGACGTTGATTATCAAGTTCAATATTACATATCCTTCTCTCTATAAATCTTAATAATTTTTTTTTTTTTGTGTCGTACAAACAAAGTGACGTTCTCACACTTCGTAAGACTCCAAGCCCCACTTTACAAATTACAGTTACGATCGCGTCCTCTTTCTTTCCAAAAGAAAAGCAAACCCCATAAATTATTTGTTCCATTTCAAATCAACTGACTCGCTGGTTCTCTTCTTTTTATCTTTTTCCGTCTAGGGTGTAGTTTAGTTATGGCGGACGTCCAAGGTCTCGTCTCTCGTGAATGAGCTTGCCACCAAGCTCCGGAAACGGTGAGTTTTACTGTACGTGTGTATCTATGCATGCATGTATTTTTGTGTGGTTGTTGGTGTTCTTTTTCTTTGGTAAGCGTTGTTCATCAATTTTTGCGGTGGCAGGAAAGTCGAGTGTTCACGGGAGACTGCTCGGCTAACGGTGGAGTTGCTTCGGACAGTTATATCGGCACAGAAGTTGCCATCACCTACAAACCTAGCAGCTGCTCTTATTGAGGCCGTAAGAGGCGTTGGTCAGCGGCTTATTGCTGCTAATCCTGTTGGTATGCCTTTTTGTTTTAGGCATACACTTTTAGTTGTTCTACACAGCTTTGGGATTAATGTTCTGGGATTTTACCGTATTGATCGATTAGATATCAAAACGCTTCATGTAATTGTTATAGTATATCATACCAGGCTTTTGATTAACAAGATGTCTGCCTCCATCTTACAAGGACCTTTCACTTTGTTTTTATCTACTCAAGGCAGGGATAGAGATAGTGATGAGGGAGATGATAAACCATTCCTATGTCTATCGTTACTTCTCAAAGGCTTCTGCGTTCCCCTTCATTGGCTTATCTTCTTGGGACCAAAATCGCTGTGTTACCACTTACCAGCTTAAACGAATCATTAAATTCAGGGGAAAGGCAAGTTTGAGCAATCGCTGTAGTTTATATATAAGATCTAACACATAATTAAATCTTAGTTAGGCATTGTAAAATATATTTCTTTACTAAATGCCATATTTTCTTTGCAGCTGACAAAAGTTGTCACAGAAGCAGTTAATGACCTCATTGAAGATATAAAAACTTGCCATGAACAGATTGCGGATCTGATGGTGGAGCTTATACATCAAAAGTAATTTTTTCTTTCACCCTGAACATGTTTTTTCACTACCGGGTTTCTTCAAACATTGAAACTATTTTCTATATTTTTTTCAATTCATGCTCTTCTGGTTTCTCACGTGTAGTATGCACTCAGCGATGTTATTCTCTAGCTTCAAAACATTTTGATGCCATAACTCATGGAGATAATAAGTCTCAACTCTGATCATCATCCCCATATACTCAGTAGATAAGAATTTACATGGAAAAATCCAAACATGGTTGTTATATACTGTTGGTCTTACATCCCCAACGAATTAGTTTGGCCAGAATGTTCTTAATTGGTAAATTTTTTCCTTAAATATCTACCGAATGCACATGATAGACCAAGCCAAATAGGGGATATGGATTGGCTTTGCAGCAGTAACTCATAACCTGTGCTTCTTAATATTTTGAAGTGGAGATTTTTACTCTTCCTGGTTAAATGCATACTTAACATAGTAGTCTATGTACAGACATTAGACACACATCTTGTGATAAGCAATTGAACTTTGTGTATATGTGTTTCTTATGAATATCTGATTTTCCATCCCGGCTTCATTACAACTGTATCTACTTTTCAGTGAGGTGGTACTAACCTTAATTAGGTCAGTCGAGAACCGTGAAGAAGTTCCTATGTGCTGCAAAGAAGAAACGACCATTCCAGGTCTTTGTTGCTGAGGGTGCTCCAAAGTCTGTACATGATCATACCTACTTGTTGATTAATCGATCTTTTGCCCTCTTTTGTTTTGATCTGTTGGTTACTTGGTATTTCTTAGGTATCTGGGTCATGTTATTGTAAAAGAGTTGGCTGCAAAAGGTATACAAATTACAATGATTACCAATTCTTCAGTTTTTGCCATGATTTCACGAGTAAACATGGTAAATGTTCACTTTGCTTACTCTTTTTCTTTTGGGAAGTGTTATTGGCACTCCAAAAATCTCATTCTACACTCCTCACAAGTGTATTTTTCTTTCCTAATATAGAAGGTTTGGAGTTTAGAATGAGATTTTTGGAGTGCTAATAACAATTCCCTTTCTTTTATGTGAATTTTATGAATAATGTACCCATATTTTTTTTTGAAACTTCGCGTACAGGTCATAGTTGGGGTTCATGCGGTGACAGCCAATGGCGGTGTCATAGCTTCTGTTGGGACTTATATGGTTGCACTTGCTGCAAAAAAGCATGCTGTTCCATTTGTTGTGGTTGCTGCCACTCTAGGCATAATCAAATTTGAACACATTCACACAATGTTTGGGTAACATGTTCGTCTCCTTTTAATTTTTATTCCTTGATATATTTTTGTTTGTTTCGCAGTTGTGTCCACTATATCCTAATAATCCAGAGGTTTTGGTGAATGATACGAGATGCCCTTCAGAACCCTTTATCTTTTGGGGAAATCTCCGATTTCATGGATTTTAGTATCGGCAGTGTAGCTCTTATTCTTAACGTTGTTAATCCTGCATTTGATTATGTGCCACCGAAGCTAGTCTCCTTCTTGTTACTGATATGTAAGACCATGTTTTACCAAGATGTTTAGTTTGCTTTAGTTGTCTTTGTTTTTTGCATAAATAGCACTGCTAGAAATGCACTCGCACTTTCACCATTGGACAATTTCAGTTGCCCCATCGCAGCTGGACGAAATGAAGTGTCCGGCTATGACGGATGGCGAGCCAAAAATATTTTCTCATCTCAATGAATCACTCCCCCTTTCACAGTTCAAATTTAAGTGCTCTGCAAGTCATTCTTTCCTTTTTTTTCTAACCGATAAGATAAATTCATCTTACTTGTGGTCTCTTCAAGATTTTTGTATACTAGTTCTCGTTGTTCTAACTTCGTATGCAGACGGGGGCCTAATCCATCATACATCCATAGGCTCATTTCAGATTTTTACTCTGCTGATGATTTGGGTCTGCACCAAAAACCGGCTTCTTGAAGTGATTCTCATTCCATTCAAAGATATTTTTCCTTTTTATTATGTAAGTTCGAGATACTAGTATTGTTTTTTTCGGCATTCTGATTTTGTCTTGCATTGTGCCTTTAAGTCATTCAGAATTAGATATCAAAAGATTTTGGTACATTTAGGGTATCCCATGGAAAATGTTTGCTATGAGATATTGAGTCTTGGGATACTACAGGTTTTCTGAGAAACATGCCTAACTCCGAATAATATTCAACGGAAAACTTGATGCATTATTTTCCCAAAAGATGAAAATCTTAGTTTAGATTAGCCAAACATGCTTCGAAGATTTTGTTTCACTTTAAAAATTCTGGATATCAAGGTTTCCATGTACTTCCGATATCATTTTTCTCCGGACAGCAATTTGAATTTTGCCTTGAATGCAAGGCCTACTCATTACCACTGAACTTACAATCCCCCTCCTGAATGTTACTGTTTGATGTTTAATTGTGGCTGACGGCTTCCTTGTTATTAATGACTGTTTTTGCAGGAAGGTACACATTGATCGGAGAAGTGAAACAGTAGAAGGAAAAGTTTAACTCATAAACTTCAAATTATATTTTTGGTGTGTTATCAAATTCAAAAGTGACTGGGACGGAAGGACGAATGCCCTGCTGTTGTTATAGGAGTGTCCGTAGGCTAAGAATAAGAAGTAGAAACTAATGCAATATCTTGACAGTGAAGAACCAGTGAATGTATTTTGTTCTTTAACACAAGCAATATATTTGGGAAGATCAATACATTTGTATTTTTCAGTTCTTATGACATATGCAGGTATATGGCCGAAAGAAAAATATATAACGGTAGTAGTACAAAATCAAAAAAGAATAAAAGAATGAAACAATTTTCTACTTCTTTGATCAAGCAGATGTTGCACACGCAAGAGCCCTAGGCACACGTGTAATGGTGGGCTTCACGTTTGAACATTGAGCGGTAAGAGGTCCTTTGTTTCCATAGGTGACATCGATGTCAACCAATTCCACATTCTCACACGGTATGCCACTGCTGCATACAATCTAAACTGCACGTGGTGTTGTAGATGAGCCCTTAATATTCTTGAAGCTGACATTGCTGATCTTAACTTTTGAAGGAACGTTCTGTTTACACTGGTTCCACGGGCAATACTGTTGGTCTATGAGGACAGGGTTGCTGACATTGACCATGATAATATCATCAAAGTGCATATCTGATGCAATACCATCCGAAGGGGAAGCAGGTCATGTTTTAATTCTCATGCCGTTAGATGTATTAGTCAAGGTGCAGTTCTTAACTCTGATTCCAACCACAGGTTCTTCGTTCTGGTACCTTCCAAGACTTCCAACGCTTATGCCATGGCCTGGTCCACAAGTAACCCTAGTCACATTGATTTCTTTGTTTCCATCACCAATGGAAACAGTCACCGCCAGTCCCAATGTGTGTATCAGTAATGTTGATTCCAGTTGAACGCCCAATATGGATTCCATCAGTATTTATGCTCTCTCCAGGTGCTGTGACATTAACACGGTGGAATGTGACATTGTTACACCCCAAAATGTTGATGTGAAAATTCTTGCTGTCGAGGGAAGTTATGTCCTGAATTATGGAATTGGTAACGAAGTTGAACCTTATATTAATGGCAATAGGTTTGCAATCTTTGTTTATGTTGCAGTCATTTTGCTTCGAAGCAAGTGCTCCTTGCCCATCAAAAGTTCCACCACCTGATACAGTGAGCATATTAATGTGCTCAAAACCAACCCAAGTATCCGGTTTGGTAAGTTTTCCACCGTCTGCTGGAGCCTGCAATTTCCCTTGGACTTGAATCTCAATAGGAGTTTTGCAAGGACCTAAAACTTGCTTCTGTTAACATGTATGTCCCCCTCGGAACAACAACCTTTCTTGTCATTGGTGATGCGCACGCATCAGTCCAAGCCTGGGCTAAAGCCTGTGTGATATCAGAGCCGGGCTTTGCACCATATGTTGCACTTGTGACATCAAACACTCCGGCCTCAGCTAACAAAAATACTGCCAGGATATTCAATTTGCTAGCCATCTTAATTTTTCACTTGATTGTTTTCTTTTTGTTTGAAAGTTGATGAAACACCATGTGAGTTTCAGGTCAATTTATAGTCCTACCTGAAGGCAGAACAGAAAATATGTAACTAATTGCTAACTATTTTCAAAACCTGTCCCTAAGAAGATGCATTGTAGTTTAACTTTCTATCCTATAATTAGTAATTTGTTTAACATGAGAATATTAATCGCTAACAACAACGCACCTGTCCACCCTAACATACATCAAATGCCAACAAGATTTCTTATAGCATTTCCGACCTGTTCAATCCCATTTTCGTCACTGAAATTTTGTTGGATTCAACCATTGCCATTAAATCTGTGTCTTTATTACTGACATGATATGTATGATTATTCCTTTCTATCCTTTTATGTAGCATTCTTTTGAAGTTTCGTTACCATTTTCCCATCAGCATTTGTTCATATGAAACCTTAAGATGTTTCTCCGGTTTCTACAGAATAATACCCTTTATGCATTGCATTAACATACACTTGCACTTTCACTTTCACTCTGGGGTTTATTTCAGTTGCCCCCATTACACACACCCGGTCACAAACCAAGTATCCACAGCTATGATGTCATTTATTTACTCAATTTATACAAAAGGAATACAATGAACACAACTATTTACGTCGAGAACATTAGTACTTTCTTCTTCTTAGATCAACGGAGGAGGCATCACAATGGATGTAGCGCAAGCAAGAGCGCTGATCAGGCCAGAAATTGTTGGCTTGACGTTCAAACATTGAGAGGTAAGAGTTCCTTTGGCTCCATTGTAGGTGAGATCAATGTCAGTCAACTCTACATTCTCACATCGCGAGCCACTGCTGCACACAATCTTGAGTGCAAGTGCAGTTGCAGATGAGCCCTTAATGTTCTTGAAGCTGACATTGCTGATCTTAACCTTTGACGGAGACAAATTATCACACTTCTTATATGGGCAATAAAGTTGGTCTATGACAATAGGGTTACCCACATTAACCATGATAATATCCTCAAAGTGTATATCAGAGGCGGTGGTAGCCAAAGGAGAATTCGGCCATGTTTTGATGCGCACGCCATTCTGTGTGTTGGTCAGGGTGCAGTTCTTGACTCTGATTCCAGCCAAAGATTCCTCATTGTTGTATCTTGCGAGACTTCCTATGCTTATTCCATGACCTGGACCACAAGTAACGTTGATCACGGTGATTTGGTTGCTGCCATCACCTATTGAAACACAGTCATCCCCAGTTCCAATGTTTGTGTGAGTAATGTTGATCCCTGTCGATTTCCCAATATGAATTCCATCAGTATTTTTGCTGTCTCCGGGTGCTGTTATGTGAACGTGTTGGAACGTAACATTGATGCACCTGAAAACATGGATGTGGAAGTTTTTGCTGTTAAGTGAACTTACGTCCTGAATTGTGGAATTCGTGACGAAGCTGAACCTCAGATTAACGGAACCAGCACAATTTTTGCTTTTGCTGCAGTTTTACGACTCCAAGGAAGTACTCCTTGGCCATCAAAAGTTCCGCTACGTGATACGGTGATCATGTCAACGTTCTCGAAACCAACCCAAGTCTCATTAGTTGTGAGCTCGCTGTCCTTTTCTGGAGCCTGCAATGTTCCGTGCACTTGATGTTGTGATTGGCTCATATTATGAGTTGGCAACAATTTCATCTCAACCATGTGGAGATTGTTGGAGTTTGTGGCCAAGTGGACTATCCTCCAAAATACCTTTCGGCTAAAGAAAGAAAGTTGGAACATCTTTCCTTGTTTTGGGGAAGAAAGTATGGGTTGCTTTTTCTTTTGTCTACCACCCGTGAGTTTTGGCTAAAAGAAAAAGAAAAGTTGCTTTAAGAAAGGGAGCTCATTATTCGGTTTTGAAGGAGAACAAGAGACAAGTGAGAGAGCTCATTTCGGGTGGAGAAGGAGAGAGAGAGACGGGGGGCCTTTTGTTTATATTAAGGCATTTGGTTATGCCTTTGTGATGAGTGTCGAGAGAGCATCCAAGGGGGAGAGCATTCAGCTCTCCCATGGAAAAGATTGAACATGGGTTGAGAGAAAAGAAAGAGAGCTAGAGTGAAAAGTATTCTAGTGAAAGAACTCTTGGGGTAGAGTGAGGCTCTTGGGAAAATTCTGTGAGTGGGTGTACAAGGGATATGGGATTGGGTTATGTCAATTTAACTCATGTGTAACTTGTACTGGTTTTCTCATAGTGAAGAGCAATATCTCTCCGAGGACGTAGGCAGGTTTTTGCCGAACCTCGTAAATTTCTCGGTGTCTTTATTTCTTGTATTTTATTTTGTTCAACTGTGTGTAATTTTTGGTGAGGTTGTAATCTGAATCTCAGTTCCGCACTAACGAACGGGCCAAGGCACAACACTTGAAGCTCAATCGGAGCCTTGCAAGGACCTTGAAAACTTGCTCCTCTTAACTTGTATGTCCCGCTCGGAACAACAACTTTACTAGCGGACGGTGATGCACACGAGTCATTCCAAGCCTTGGCCAATGCAAACGTAATATCAGAGCCAGGCTTTGCACCATATTCTGCACTTGTCACATCAAAAACACTAGAACGTGTTCGGACTCATGAGCTTTAGTTGTAGATGTTAACAATAACAACACAAACATTCCCAATACACACATTTTTTGACTAAATTTGATTGTTCGCTTTCTTAATTATTTTTCGTTTTTTCTGTTCCGATGGATGATGAAAATCCGTTTTGGTTTCGGGCCAATTTATAGTCGGATTCGAAGTCCCAATACCATCAACGTATCAACCAATGACTTGCTATTTATATACAAGTCCTAAAGGAGTTGCAGAGCAGTTCAACTTCTGTGCCCTATAATTAGTAAGTTGTATAGCCTTAGAAGCATCCATCACCAACAAGAACTTGCTAAGTTGTTGATAATATGCCTTCCTCCTCAAAGACACCGAGTGCCAGTTGATATTTCCCGAGTTTTGGCCCACTAATGGTCGGACGTTCCAGAAAATGAGGACCAAAACGATGAAATACAAAATCGTAACAGAGTTCAGCAAGATCAACAGGAAGGGAAGGCACGGAAATTGGCGATTCGTTGATTTCTTTCAAACAAAGTAAAACTTGTTCTTCAAATGTTTTTAGTCAATCACAAATTTCAGTTGCCTCAGAGCCGCCCTAACTAGTCATCACCTAACTTTGTCATCATCCAACTAAAAAGTGCTTCATCTTAACAACTGCAATCATCGAGTACGGGCAGTATTTTTGCCGAGCCTTGTAGCGTGGGCCTTTAGCTAAGTGAATGTGACTTCAAATTTTTTCATAATATTTTCGGGATCTGTTTAATGAACATCCATTCCCGCATTTCTTGCTGTTATTATCTGAACATGGAGTAGTGCACGCCAAGTTTTCATGTCAAGCAAATTGAAAAGGTCTGTCCAGCTCTTACTGAGAGACTAGAGCACAAAAATGCCTTTAATCACCCAAAGAAAAGGGAAAATTACGTCGTACGACATACATCAGCTGTTTTAACCATTAGATGAGACGGGTTCACTTTTCCCTCTAGAGTACAGAATTATAACTGATGTTGGATCTGCAACGTATGATAGATAAAAAAAAAAAACAAGACGGTCTATATTTGCGGAAATATGCCTGCTCTGTTGTGACATTCCTTGTGCTTGAAGAAAATAATCGTCATAGACTTAATCGACCACGCATACATCGGAGAGAGCTAAGAACTTGCTGGTTGCAGTAATGGAAACTAAGGCTCAAGATTGAAAAAATATTTGGGTAAAATAGAAACAAAAAGTAGTTTGATTAGAACTAGAGTGATCGGGCATGCCTTACAACAGAACAAGTGTACAAAACCAAGAATCATAACTTGCGAAGATCAATCCCGGCCTTCTTGGCAACGGCATCAATCCCGTTCTTCTCTATGGTCTTCAATGCTTTGGTCGACAAACGCAGTTTAAGAAAGCGCTTCCCAGCTTCCCACCAAACCCTTTTGTACTGTAGGTTCACAAACTGCAACTTCTTGGTCTTGTGGGCTGAGAAGGAAATCTTGTTTGCCCTGTTTGCTTTCTTCCCAGTGAAAGGACAAATTCTACCTGAAAAGGATGAACAAATCACAATGTAAATCAATTTTCACCATTCTAACGAAACTTAGTAAATTAAATAATGACCAATTGACCACGAGAGTTGAGAACAAATGCAATTACAAGGCGGATGCCATATCTTAGCAAATGCATTTGTACCCCTATATTCCCACTCCAAAAAAATTAACGAAATGAGCAGATATGTGTTAGGCTAGTTGGCTGGAGTAGTGTTCCCGGCATTCACCCAAGTTCGAATCCAACTCCCCCGTAGATTACAGTAGCTTAGAATATCATCTCATAAAAAAAAAAGGCATACATTTTACATATAACAAAGTGATACATTTTCAAAGGCAAATGGGTATATTATTAGTAAATGAAAAAATTTGTTGAGCTTCATTTTATCATCACATCAAATTTCCAAACATGTAAAACAATTCTCTAATTCATTGTCTAATTGGGAAAAAGCAGACTTTCCAAAAATGCACTTAAATTGCATAATTAACAAAAATTAAAAGTGATTAACCAAAATTTCTAATAAACATATGAGCAGAGAAAACATGGGAGATGGAAGGTGAGAGATTTACGGGCAACGATGGGCTGAAGGGCGGGGACGGAAGGAGTGGAGATACTGGGAAGCTGAGACGACATGTCGAAGGAGATTCTGACGCCGCTCAGCTGACTTGTAACGAACCCGACGTCGGAAACTGCCTCCGCCTTGAAAGGGTGCGGGAATCGCTTGGAAGCGTCGGCCCTGCGGAAGCACGGAGTTCGGGTGGTGCCGAAGAACACGGCGGTCGTTGCCGATGCTGCTGCCATTGCTGCTCTGCTCAGTGAAGAACTCTGGGAGCTCGGTTATCTCTTTGGTCTCTTATCTGTAATTTCCGAAAACGGATCAGGTTTTGGAGGGACATGGCCTAGCGTGGGCTGTGGCTATGATGGGCTTAACGTCTGGGCCTTGAACCTCTTTTGAGTGGGCTCTCTCAACCGAAATATTATTTCCAACTTTTGTAGCCATTGAATTTAAATTCTATATGTTATTATTCCAACCTCCCGCTTTTTTTAATGTAAAAAATCAGATTTATATCCAAAACAGTCGAAAAAATTTAAAGCTTCATTGTACAATATGAAAAAATTGTAACTTGATAGCCATTTTGAAAACCACCCAAACCCGAAGGGTGTGAGACACAAGTAGCCTTATAACATAAGTAAACACTTATCATCCTGATTTTTTCATCTTTACACATTGGTCCCTCCGTTGGTTAAATTTTAGTAAGTGTTTAACTAACGACGTGACCAATAATAGCCTAGGGATTTGCATTTGTATGAGACGTTTATGAAATCTTTTACAAAAATGGACCAAATTGTCACACACCTAAACCACATGGGTGCAAAACGCGATTGTCCTTTCTCCTTTGGGGCTAAGAATTGAACTCTTACCCTAGATATGATGAGATTCAAGTGCTCCCTTGCTGGACAAAGCCTAAGGCAGCAGCATTCTAGCTCAATTTTTTAGTGGAATCACCTTAATCTCCTTCTCTTCTCCAAAAACTCGGCAATATAAAGACATGAAAGAGAACCCGGCTCGTACGCCGGGCTCAAGAGGACGGTTGCCCTAGGAGAGGGCCTTGAGCCTCAAATTGATCATCCAAAAAGCAGTCAAGAAAATGGCCTGAGGCCACTAACAAAGTCTCAAATCGCACAATACTAATGTTGTTCAACTTATAGAATAGCTTATGGCTTTGAAGGTTCGGCGCAAGTTCACCGTGAACTCAAGGGTTTAACAAGAGCGGACAATGATCAACAAATCCGCAGTTACAACTTCAATCGTTCAACTACTAAGCAAACTTTGGACTAATCGTGACCCAGATGAGCATAGGATTTTAGGCTCCACGAGCTTTCAGAAAGCTAGCTCCCATTTTCACCAAGATATTTACATAGCTAGCCTTCCATTTATTTCACCGGGCATTTTCCCTTCGGCGCACGTAACGGGTTCTATCATTGTACCTTGGTCTGTCCTGAGCTCTTGACGGCTGTGGCTCCACCCTCCTCTGCCTTTCAGGCGACCTTTGAACAATTTCTCCATTCACAAACAACTCAGCTGCATTAAAGAAAGTTACAATCATGAGTTACAAGAATAGGTTGCATTTAGAAGTTTGAAAATAATTGAGAGAGAATGAACAAATTTCAGAACAAGCATCCATTTAAAACAGCGGTGAACATGCAACAGTGGCAAACCATTTAGCAGGAGAACAGTATACAATGCAGATATGTACATGCTTGTTTCTAAATAAAAAGTTATGCCTTTTTTTAACAAGGAATTTTGTATAATCTGAAAGAAATCAAAATTAACAGCTCTGAAATAACACGAATGAATGAGAGAAGATGGAACCGCATAGGAGTTACAAGTCTGAGGTGAATGAACTATCACATGACAAATTCTAATCAAATGTATCGACTCCAATGATTCCGAAACACCACAACGTTCAAGAAGCAACAGAACAGGATGAAGTGAATCATTATAAGTCCATTAGCATTCAAAGCTAGGCATTGCCAACTGAGGGCTATTAGCTTTGCCAAGATGGACTGCAAGTTACAGTGTCAGCAAGGTTGTCTTTTCAAGGATAAAGGTCATGAAATGTATCAACTCCAATGATTCCGAAACTCCACAACACTCAAGAAGCAACAGAACAGGATGAAGTGAATCATTATAAGTCCATTAGCATTCAAAGCTAGGCATTGCCAACTGAGGGCTACTAGCTTTGCCAAGATGGACTGGGAGTTAAACAAAAAGAAATATAAATGTTAACTAAACAAACTTCTAAAAACGATGTCTTTCCAATTTTTGAAAAATTAATGTTAGTCAATAACCAACATATTGGAGGCTGCAACTTCATAAACACAAACCCAAAGAAAGATGAATGGCATCAAAATTGCACGACACTAAAAAAATCTTATAGAATGTTTCATCTCCACTGATCTGCATTTCCACATAGTATAAGAAGTACAGGAGAGTCGAGAGAGACATTTGATATAAGTCCATTAGGATTCAAAGTTAAATAATGCCTATATGGCCTATTTAACTTCTCCAAGATGGACAACGAATCTTGAAAAGAATGCAGGCGAACTGTAACCTATAGTAACCTATACAAATAAAAAAGGAAAACAGATTGTCTTCCATCATTCAATTGGATAGTTGAAAAAGTAAAACTACTGCTTTGAGCTCAAAACCGACACCATGTCTCTTCAAGCAACTTCTATGTTGAAATGTGGGTGCATGCGGATTAAAATTAGAACATACGAGATCTGAAATCACAGTGCTTAAAGATTAGATCCTTAAACACTTACCACCATAGTCTTTGTATTCAGGATCAACATAAGAATCCGGAAGAATAAAAAGAACACCGGGCAAGCCTGATAACAAGAAAAGAATCATAAACCTGCATAAACAGTATGCATAATCTACTAATTATACTTAGAAATTATAACATAGCTGCAATTTAACAGCACAAACCTTCAAGCTTATTTGAGGTCTCCTCATCAATCTCACAACCAAAACCGAAATACCTCTCGCATGACACATTGTATATCTTCTTCTTTGCTTCTTCCTCACTGCCACACCACACCAAGCAACAAAAGTCCACATCTTAAATATAATTATGTAAACCTAAACCCGAAGATGAAAACAAAATTCAACCATTGAATTGCAAACATATTTCTATTTGCCATTAAGTATACATATCTATCATCATCACATCAAGAACAATAGCTAAGAATAAATAAGCTAAAATTCTCATAAAAAACAAAGAAGTCACTTAGGAAATACACTATAAATAAAATTCACATATATCAAAACGTGAATTTTCTTTTTCCAGTTATTTTTCATCATTTTCCCGGCAAAACCAAACAAGAAATCAAAGAACCCATTACCTCCCAACAACTTTAGCCAGGGTCTGAACATAGCAATCGATCATCTGCTGCTTTGTAGCACCCTCGCCACCGGGCTTATCCATGACGATGAGCCAGTGCTCGTAGTCACAGCCAGGAAATAGCGGTGCCATTTGCTGAAGTTGGAACCTGAGTTAAGGGGCGAGTAAGAACCGCCAGAGCGGTTGACCCGGCAGCGGATCGGAGTGTAGCGGGTGGTGGCGGTAGGGAATCGGACGGCGTGGGAGAGAGGGGCGAGGGATCGACGGCCGAGCATGAGGGATGGGATGGAGGGAGGTTGGGTGAGTCTGGAAGTGGAGAAGAGGCGTTTGGGTATGAGGAGAGAGATTGTGGGGTGGCGAGCGGTTACGGTGGTGGTGGCAGCGGCCATGGCAATTGCTCGGACTAGGGTTTGAACCATTTTTGAGGGAGAGTGTGAGTGAGGAAATGAGACGATGATTTAGGGTGGGGGATAAGTTTTTATTTTGAGAGTTTTATTTGGTCTTTTGGGTTGGGCCACTACAACTGGTGTTGGGCTACTTTCTGGGCTTGAAATGTTCTTTTTTCAAAATAAGGCCCTTTTCTCTATACAAAATATCATCCAATTATTTCTGTACTGCATACGGTTAAATAGTCACAAAATATAATCGTCCATACCAAAAAAATTCTCGAACTTCACTTATATATGGTACTTTGTAAACTTAACGTACTTTTTTCTTGGTTAAAAAGAAAATAGAGTTAAATTCACTAGTGAAACCTCTTATTTTTTTTATTAGAACCAAAAGTAGAGGAACTCAAAGATGGGGGCTTATAAATTGTGCTGTTAGTGAATATTTTCCATGATCAAATCATTCCTCCACCCAATAACTCAGAGAATTGTTCATGATGTAATCTTGGTATAGATCAATTTTAAAGTGAATAACGACATGTATACTTAACATAAATATAATAAGGAGGGAATGAGAGAACCTAAAGGGAAGTTAGTCCTAAATACTAGAAAATAAAACTGAACTGATTCCCATTCTTATATTTTAGTAAATGTGAAGAATTTAAGAATTAAAATAATTTTCATTTTCATTTCTTGAAAGTAAACATGCCTAAGAGCATTGAAATATATAAATGACTTTGAGAATTTAAGTAAACTTGGCATCCAAATCTTTTGATTCTCAATCTAAAGTCATCATCCCACATTAACAAATTATGTACGTAATTGGAATTGAAGAAACTGAGAAAAACTAGTGAATTAAGGAAAATTGAAATTTCCAGAACAAGTCATCAACAATATATTAATGCTCAATATTCTTTTTTTTTTTTTTTTTTTTTTTTTTTAGTAGTTTCACACATGAAACTAACTGTATTTTAGAACACCTAATTCTATCAAGGACGAAATGTTATCACATAGTCAGAGGGCGGCGTTGTCGTAGAGGGGAGTGGCAGAGAGCTTGGCGATGTAGAATGCCTAGTTCTTAGGCGTAGCCCCAATTCATAGAAAACTCACCCAAAATGCATCGTTTTGGTAGCTAAGGAGCGTTTAGGTTTTTGTTCCTCCAACAATCATACACTGTTATCTCACAGTGAGCTTCTCTCTCCTTCCCCTCTCTCTAAAAATGTGGCCTTTACAGCCTCTGCAACTTCGCCGACTCCTGCTCAGTTACCTCTCCACCTTATTCATCGTCATCGTCTTCCCAAACACTCCAAACCCACATTCCATTTCTCGCCCAAAATCCCACCCATTTCCGCCATTCCCGACTTGCCATAGTCACCGGAACAAGCTCCCACTGTCTGTCTCTACCCTATTTCTTTCTCTCTAAGAGCAGATCCACCTCAGCTTTTTTTGCCCATCACCCTGTCCAATTAACAGCCCGGCACCCTATCCAAACCCTCCAGCTCGTGAAACAGCCTGGCACCCAGCCAATGCCAGGCAGCAGGCCAGCCCATTTCGGATAGACCCAGAAGCTGGTCCAAAACGCTGGTGCGTGCACAACACTCGTGACTGGGCGCGAGTAGAAGACAACACTGCAGCACGTGGGCCCCGCGTTTCAGCGCAAGTTGGCTTCGAACGGGTGAGGGCTACGTGGCCCTCCTTAGAGTCGTTGGATTTCCAACGGTAAAAAAAATTTAAATTTGATTTTTAAAATGGACCGTCTGATCACAGATCAACGGTCCACGTTTTTTTCACCAAAAATAAAATAAAATAAAATAAAAAAGCCCAACGGTCAGAATTTTGACCATTGGCCACGTGGCAGCTGATTGGGTGTTGGATTTGATTATTTTTCAAATCCAACGGTCCAGATTAATTACAACATTAAAATTTATTAAAAATTAATTAAAAATTGTGAAATTTTTTAAAAAAATACAGAAAAATTTTAAAAAATTAATTTTTTTTTTCTATAAATACCTAACCCTCATCTTCCACCTTACACCACATTTCAATATTTTCTACACTTTCTACACTTTCTACATTTGAATATTTTGTACACTTTGAGAGAAAAAAATGACTTCGTGGAAGCTCAGTGAAGATGTTACGTTGGGTGAATGTTGGGTTCGCACTACTCATGACCCGATTACGGGTAATGAGATGGATAAGCGAGAAATGTGGAGTAAAATTACGAAATCGTTTTGCGATGTACATGGAAAAGATGTCATATCTAGTCAAGGTCTTCAAGGTCGTTGGAAAAAATCAACGCATCCTTTACTTGTTGGAAAAACGCCATCTCTCATGCTTCTGGTAATCTGCGTAGTGGGACAAGTTTAGCGGATGAGGTAACAATATTTTTATTTATTTATATACATTCCACCCACATCAATATTTTAATTTATTTAATTTCTTATGTAATTTCTATGTAATATGCATTCCACGCCCATCAATATTTTAATTTATTTATTTGTGTTACACCCACATCAATATTTTAATTTATTTAATTTCTTATGTAATTTCTATGTAATTTCTTATGTAATTTATAAGCATTCCACGTCCATCAATATTTTAATTTATTTATTTGTGTTACACCCGTATTTTTTAATACTATCTTATCCCACATTTTTATAGACACTACAAGCACAAGCATTCTACAATGCAAAGAACCATAACAAATCATTCAACAAATGGGAATGTTGGCAAATTGTCAAAGATTGCCCTAGATACAAAATTGTGGCAACCAGTCCAGAAGTTGTCATGCACGGTATGGGTCTACACAGTTCGCCAGAAGTAGACACAGCCGAACAAGAAGCCAACACATTTGAAGACACGGAAGGGACACCTGAAGAAGTGCCAGACACTCAACCGACTCGTCAGTCCCTCAGGCCTCAAGGTAAAAAGGCATCAAAGAAAAAAGGTAGTTCTTCCAAAAATGACTACACTAAATATATGGAGGAACTTACTCGTCAAGGTGAACTGAACATGGCATGGGAAAAGGTTAGAGATGAGGAAAAAGCTACTGCTATGGCAGCAATAATAGCAGCTACTGAGGCTCGTGATGCGGCGGCTGAGAGACAAAGATAAATAGTTAATCGAGAGAACGAGATGATTAGAGAAGCACTTCATCGAGAGAATGAGATGCTTAGAGAAGAAAGGATGGCTTAAACAGATCGTGTCACTATGAACAAGTCTTTAGTAGGACTGTCTCCGAATTCAAAATATTTTTGGACATCAGAAAAAAAAAGATGTCGTGCGAAGGAGGCGTGCAAGAGATGCCGAAACAAGTCAAGGGGGTTCTAGCTACAGAAATCCTAGCAACCAAGATCCTAGCACCACATATCCTAACTCCACAGACTTTGTATAATTTCGCATTTATTTGTACTACTTTATTTAATTTCTTATGTAATTTCTTATTTATTTTTAGAACTTTATTTAATTTCTTATGTAATTTCTTATTTACTTTTAGAACTTTATTTAATTTCTTATTTATTTTTAGAACTTTATTTAAAATTACACCAAATAACATTACATAACCTCACTATTTAAACTTAAAAAAAAAAAACACACACACACACTAAATAAGATTACTTAAAAAACAATACACTTTATTCTTCAACCACAAGCTTTATTTTAATTATCTTCGCCTTCGTGCAATCTCCACTGATGGTCAATCAAGTCATTCTGACGGGTTATGTGCCAGTATGGCTCTTGCAATGAAGTGTACCGTTGAACGATCAATTCATTGTAACGTCCATCTCGTTCCAACGGCTCGTGTTGCACGGGATCTTCGGTCCGGTCATGAGCATAGTAGATTTGTGTTCTTGAGTTATTCATCGGATCTGGCTCGTATTCATCGACGGCATCATAATCATACTCGTCTTCAACAATCATGTTGTGGAGAATAATACATGTCATCATGATGGATCGAAGAGCCTTGACATCACACATTCTAGCTGCAGCCCTGACAATGGCCTAACGAGCTTGCAGGATACCAAAACAACGCTCGACATCCTTCCTACACCCTTCTTGACACTTTGCGAAGTGTTTCTCTTTTTCACTCTGCGGATGTGGCACTGTTTTAACAAATATTGACCACCTTGGGTAAATACCATCTGCAAGGTAGTATGGTCCCTCGTATTTATTACCATTAACCTAATATGTGCATCTCGACTCATTTCCTTGTAGTAGTTCGTCAAACACTGAAGATTGGGCAAGGACATTTAGGTCATTCTGAGCTCTTGGAACACCAAAAAAAGCATGCCAAATCCATGTATCAAAAGAAGCCACCGTTTCCAAAATGATGTTTTTGGCTCCTTTTCTGTCGCCATAAGCTCCTTGCCACGCACTTGGACAGTTTTTCCATGTCCAGTGCATGCAGTCGATGCTTCCAATCATGCCAGGGAAGCCTCGCATCTCACCCTTCCTCAGAAGCCTTCACATGTCCCTTGGCGTGGGTTGCCGAAGGTACTCATTGGTGTAGAGGGCTTCAATTGCAGAGCAAAACCGCATCAGGGACTCCAGAACTATTGTTTTTCCCATTCTTGTGATCTCATCCACTTGATCTGCAGATGCTCCATATGCAAGCATTCGCAAGGTAGCCATAATTTTTTGCTCAGGAAGAAGACCTAGAACATGAAAAACATCCTTTTTTTGCACAAAATATGGATCATGGTTGCAAACATCACTCATGATTTTATCGAACAAACTTCGTTGCATTCTAAAACGACGTCTAAAAACATGATCAGGGAAAATGCTGTTGGGAATAAAATAATCTTCCAAGAGATCTTTACCTCGTCTTTCCCTTCTTCTATCGATGTTTGCCGCACGTCTGGGTTTGGCTATGTGACCCATAGCTTCCATGATACGGCGGGAATGTGAGGCCTTCCGCCTTCTATGGTGATCATCCTCATCCTCCTCCATTGCGAAGGCCTCATCTCGACCTCCACCTTGGTCAAGATCGACCAATTCTTCCTGTTGTGCCAACAACCTTTTCTGTTGCTCTTGCAACTATTTATACGCTCTCCTTGAAGAAGACATTGTAAGAACTCAAGATTTGAAAACGATAAAGAAGAATTCTAAGCTAAAAAAAAGGTTTGAGTTTAGTGTGAGGATGGATGTAGGGATGTAGGGTTTATATGGACAAAAAAAGAGAAGATGAGGTTCTGGACAATGCCACGTGGCACTATGTGATTGGTTGAAAATCTTATCGAAATCTTGGCTAAATTATTGTAAATAGGAAGTGACATGTGGTGTGTCGGGATTGGTTGAAAATTTTTATCAGAAATCTATCTACAAAATAGTATGTTCGGATAATGACACGTGGCGTGACAAGATTGGTTAAAAATCTTATCGAAATCTTGCCTAAATTATTGTAAACAGGAAGTGACACGTGGGTTGTCGGGATTGGTTGAAAATCTTAGCGGAATCTATTCAAAAAATAGTACGTTCGGATAATGACACGTGGCGTGACGAGATTGGTTAAAATCCTATCCGAAATTAAAACTATTTTATTTATTTATTATTTTATAAAAAAATTATTTAATATTTTAAATGGACTGGGTGCCAGTGCATTTTGTAGGGGTGGAGATCATTTGTGCCAGCGCATTTTTAGACTAGGTGCCAGCATATTTTTTTTGCGGTGGAGATGCTTTGGCCTATTACTGTTCATTAGGGTCTATTATTGTTCACTGAAGTGGATAAATGGGCTGGGTGCTGGCGCAAAGTCTTTAGGGGTGGAGTTGCTCTAAACCTTTCTTTTCCTCCACCCCATCGACCTCAGATCCAGATCAGTCCGAATTAGCTCAGTCTCTCTCATCTAAGCTCCTACAGGATTCTAGCTCCAACCCCCTTTCCGTAACCCAACGCCTCCAATTGAACTTCTCCCACATCACCTCGACAGCTCCCTTAGTCCTTAACATACTCAATCAATCCCTCGAGGCCAGCCGTACGGTTTTAGGGTTTAACCAGTGGCTTACGCCCAGCACGGGCTTGGCTTAGAGAAAAGGAAGAAGAGAAAGTATGGAGAAATGGAAGAAAATAACAGAAGAATGGATGAAAAATTTAAAAATTTAACAATAGGGTGCAAATTGACTAATTATGAGAGTTTAAGGGGAAGAATTGGCCAAAATTAAAGTTGATAGAGGAAATTGACCAATCCTTACAAGTTCATGAGGTAAATTGATGAATACCTCTATTAAAATAATACATCTCTTATAACTACGATCATGAATTTCTTTATCTTTATATTATGCTAATGCCAACACAAATTAAGGATCAACTCGAATATAAATTAACAAGAAATATATAAAAATAAACAAGAGTGTGCACAAAAAAAAAAAAACAAAAACAAAAAAAAAAAAGTCTACAAAAATCATATCTCAAAAATATAAACAAGTCCTAAAATTGTATACACGAATTTCCTTATAACAGAATCCGTACAAAGCCTTTTATGGCCATTATATTATCATTTAAAATCAATAAATAGATTCATAAAAATAAATAAAGGCCGGTAGAAATAGAAAATGAGTGTCTGCAAATCATTTTTCCAAAACCATCTTCGCTTTACCAAATATCAAATAGATGAAAAGGACAACATAAACAAATCCCAACCAAGAAAAGGAAAAATTGATTAAGCAGGAATTGATATATATACATATATATATATATATATGTGTGTGTGTGTGTGTGTATATATATATATATGCATATGTATAGTTCTTGATAGAAATCAGGTAATTCACAGGATCGGAAATTGATGTCACTTAAACCATCGATCATAGTATGGTATGAAAGATATGAATTGAGAGTGAATATTGAATTGAATTGAATGAATCTGACAAAAAGAGATTTGACAAATTTGTAGAGTTGGAAGTAACCTTTCTGGAGGAGTTTAACTAACGGGGGAAATTATAACTTTTCACGTTGAAATATAACTGTTCATATCCTTTTAGAATTAATTAATTATATTATTTTCTTTATTAATTAATTAACTTATTTCACTACAATAATATATATATTAGTACACCAATGTTATGGTGTACCTTCACATATGATTTACCTTCACATATGATTACACATATTGTGAAGATCATGTTGTCATAATCATATTCCAACATCTCCCACTTGATTATGAAAACATAAATGGTTTCCTATTTTGATATGTTTCTTAAGAGTATTACTCATAAACAAATTGAATGTAACATCAGATATGTGGCTTCTTTACCTGGTGCGCACCATTCCACTTTATCTGATAACATTTTACTCTTTAGTAAAATGACATCATATCCAAGTAACTAGGAAAAACAATCCATACCCGGTTACAAATGATGACTTAGTCCTGCACTACACGCCATAGTGTTATATGAATTATTTCTTGAAGCTTATCACGGATTTTACTTTCAAGACGATTTTATTATAACATGGTTACCTCGCTAGTGCCCTCTATCTTTAACCGACCAAGTACTAAAGAACCAGATAGAGTCGCATCTAATTGTCCATATTTCAGGCGTCCCTAAAACTATACAACGATGCCCGCTGCACGTCTCACAATACAACACATCTAGATGTTTTGCAAACCCATTGTAGCCACATGCTCTCTGAATTTTTCTAGAGACAATCCCTTGGTCGTCGGATTGGCCACCATCTCTTCGGAGGGTATGTAATCGACCTTTACCTCTCCTTTCTCCATTATATCTTGTATATAGTGATATTTAATATCAATGCGTTTTCCTTTGGAACTATTTGCTCCACTTTTATCAGAAAGATGGCGGACTTATTATCACAAAACACATTGACGTGCTCTTTAGGTATACCTATACTTAAATTATCGATAAATCATTTAGCCCATATTGCAGTACTTACCGCTGTGCTACAAGATATATATTCTACTTCCATAGTAGACTTTGCAATACAACCTTGTTTTTTACTTAACCAAGAAACAGACAATGTTACCACTTGTTGACTTACTGTCATCCAAGTCACCTGCGAAATTTGCATCACAATAACAATCTAAATCCAGATCATTTAATCCAAAACAAAGTTTCATACCTTGGGTGCCTTTTAGATATCTAATAATTCTCTTTACTGCCATCCAATGTTCCTTTCCGAGGTTGGATTGATATCTATTTACCAATCCAACTGCAAGACATATGCCAGGTCTTGTGCTAGTCATAGCATACATTAAACTTCCAACTACTTGGGCATACGGAACATTTTGCATATCAATGATGTCTTGCTTCTGTACCAGGACACATATTTTTAGAAAGCATCATTCCTTTACAAATAGGTGTACTATCTGGCTTGCAATCTTGCATAATAAATCTTTTAAATATTTTATCTAGATAATTTTGTTGATCCAAATATAGCGTTTTGGCATCTCTATCCATAGTAATTTTAATTCCTAGAACATAAAATGCTTCTCCCATGTCTTTCATTTCAAATTTGGATCCCAGATATGACTTAGTCTTTTCAATCATATCTATAGAGTTACCTGTAAGTAAGATGTAATCTACATATAGTGACAACATATAGAAATTATCTTGGCACCTCCAAGAGTAAACACAATGATCCAATGGATTTATTTTGTAGCCCATTTCCATAATGGCTTGGTGGAACTTTAAATACCATTGTCTTAATTTATAGACTTTGTTTTCATGTCCTTTGACATGATATCCTTCGGGTCAAATCATATAGATGTCTTCCTTCAAATCTCCAATCAAGAATATTGTTTTGGCATCTAACTGATGAAGTTCTAAATCCATTCTAGCAACAATTGCCATAAGAATACGAATGGATGTAAACTTCGCAACTGGAGAGTAAGTGTCCACAAAATCTATACAGGGTTTATTAGTATAACCCTTAACTACAAGTTGAGTCTTAAACTTATCCAGGGTACCATCTGATTTGTATTTCTTATAAAATACCCACTTACAACCAATGGGCTTTCTTCCATTAGGTAAATCAACCAATTCCCAAACTTCATTTTTCTTTATGGAATCTAGTTCTTCATTCATTGCTTGTTGCCATTGTTTAGACTCAAAACTATCCATTGCTTCTTTATAATTCCTTGGATCTGGATCTCCACTAAATGACCTACCTCTTCAAGATTGAAAACAAAGTGATCTTTCAATCTTCTAGATGGTTCCTTTTTTCTTTTACCCCCACTGATTTGATCAGTTCTCCCACTATTTATATCTTCCATGATAATATCATGATCATCATCCATGTGTGTGTCATGATCAACATTGTTATGGTCACCCATGTTTACGTCTCCCACTCGATCATTGTCAATGTCATGATCATGAGACAAGTCTAAATCAAGATGGAAATCTTGATCATCCGCATGAAAATTTTCTTCTCCCAAAGATTCCAATTCTTGTATAGGATTAATCAAATAAGTAGTTTCAATAAAAGTAGCATCTCTATTTTCGATCAATCCTTTCTCAAGATGATAAAACCTATATCCGTTACAATTATCAGGATATCCTATAAACATACATTCCAAAGTTTTTGCTTGTAATTTATTTCTCAATGGCTTTGGAATGAGGACATGCGCTTTACAACCCCAAACTTTTAAGTTTGATAAATCAGGTTTTCGCCCAGGCCATAATTCATATACAGTTAGTGGCTTTGCCTTTGTATGAACTTTATTCGATATATATGCTGCAGTAGCCAAAGCATCACCCAAAAAATGTAAAGGTAAGTGATGAGTAGATTTTATATTATATATTTAACCCTATTCTTAGTATATTTTGGTTAATATTTTGGCAGAATTTTGATACTTTGAGTTGTATTTTTGATATAGGACTTTCGACTTCCTCTGGAGCAAAACAGGACCAAATAGATGAATTTTGGAGTAATTCCAATTGGAGGACGTTCGTGAGTCACTTGGCTTGATCGTATCAAAATATCAGATTTTTCTACCAAGCGATGATTTTCTAGCAATAGAATAAATGAGCAGTGCAAGATGCTGGAAAGTGATATTTTTGGGCTTGAATTGCGTTTTTGAAGTCCAAGATGACCTCGGATGAGTTTGTGGCCCTTTGGTGATGTGTTCAAAACGTCCCGATCTTCAAAACAAGCTATTATGGGCTAGATTTAGAGGAGATTTGAGGTTAAAACGTGGCTGGACAGTTTCTGTGCAGATTCTCCTAACTTAATTAAGACTCTATTTTCTAAGTTATTTTATTATTATTTAGTTTCCTAGTTGGAATAAGAGACCTATGTCTTAAGGTTTGTGTGAGGGTTTAGCAAATATATTGCTTTGCCATTCTTAGTCTTTTCTACGCTTTCTTTTATGCAACTTTGGAGACAGAGAATAATTCCTAGGGTTCTTGGAGATTTTCTACTTTAAGGTGTTTTCATTCCTTTTCTTCTTAATAATATTTTCTTTGATTTTTATTATGAGTATGCGTAACTAATTCCTTTGCTACGGTTAGGTTATGAACCTTAGCATGAATATGTAGTTTTATTAATTTGCTTATTAATGAATGCATGCTTGTTTTGAATTATTAATCACCGCGATTAAAATTATCTATATATTTTAATGATTGATCACCATTAGGATATTTAGACAAGTAATTTGATGCAATTTCTGTTGGACCATCACCCTGAAATTGAGGAGGGCTTCTTGTGATTAGTAATTGTAAGTTCACTTATGGCGAACATCACATTTTTAAGGGTTGCATGGTTTTTCAAAAGGTTTTCACAAAGTTTAATGAGTCTTGCATGTTTATATTTGATCTGAACATCACAGACGGGTTGCATGTTAGATATACGTTTTTGCTTGAACGTCACGAGGAAAATATTTATTAGGAAAACCTAACATTCAAAGCATGTATGTAGAAATTCATAAGTAATTGGTAAAATTGCATAGGATTGTTACGGGGATGGCGGAATCCTAGGCTTATACAAATTGATTTTCTTTAAATTGTAATTAAATTCGTTATTATTCTTCTTTATGTGATACCATTTTGTTGCTGTGTATAAGGCATAGTATAATTATGCCTTATACCATTCTCTTTGCCGAAATCATCAAAGGCTTCAAATTCTCCACCTCTATCACTATTAAGGTATTTATGGATCTTCCTAATTGGTTCTCTACTTTTGCCTTAAACTCTTTAAATTTGTCTAAGGCTTCTTTTTTATGTTGCAAGAAGTAGACATGTCCATAACAGGAAAAATCATCGATGAAAGTCACAAAATATTTCATTCTTCTATGGGTTTTAGTTCTCACTGGTCCACATAAATCTGTATGCACTATCTCAAGTAAATTTGTAGAAATCCAATGCTGAGAAAATGATTTTCTAGTCATTTTCCCTTTAATACATGATTCACATGTATCAAAAACATGTGTATTTATTTGAGGCAATATTCCATTTTTACTCATATGTATCATTTTATTTTTATTTATGTGACCTAAACGTAAATGCCATAAATATGACAAATTATGAAAAGTAGAGACAAAGGCATACTCGGAAGAAATACTTTTATTAATACAAATTGAGTACATATTATCGACTCTTATTCCCCTTACATAAATATAACCCTTTTTCTCAATAGTGACAGCACCATTCATGAACCTTGTCTCAAAACCTTTCATTTCTAGGACAAAGACATAGACAAGATTCCTCCTTATATTTGGTGCAAACAAAACATTTTTATGCACAATGGTAGATTTACTATTGTTGATCTTGCAATCTCCTTCACCCAAAACATCGACATAAGTATTGTTACCCATGTAGAGGCGATGTTCTCCTAGTGCTTTCTCATTGAAATTGATGAAGCAACTTTTGTCCTTGCATACATGACGAGTTGCTCCTGAGTCTATCCACCATTGTTCTTGATCTTCAGCAATGAGTGCTTCGGAGACAGTCAAAATCAATTCTTTCGGATTTTTGTTGTTCTTGCATTGTTTTGGGCACTTATACCTATAATGACCAATCTCTCCACAATTGTAACATGCACTCTCCTTTCCTTTAAACTTGTTCTACTTGCGGTGTCCAAACTTTTTGAAGTTTGGGCACTTGTTATTACTATGTGGCTTGTGCATGTGTTGCTTGTTTTTCAAAGAATCTTCCGCTATAAGGAGGTTGGCTCTGCCTTGTCCATTTTCCTTTTTCCTATAATTTTTACGGACTTCTTCAATAGCCAACGTTGCAAGCTTTGTGTTCGTCGTTAATTTAACCTGACCATAAGTCATGGAAGTAACTACATTTTCCCAAGAATTTGGGAGGCTACCAAGAAGAACACTAACTCGCATTTTATCAGAAACTGGATGGCCAACATTGGCTAAGTCTTTTGCCATTACTTCCATTTTAATAATATGATCAACCATAGAATCAGTTTCCTCCATTTTTGTCCCATTGTATATCTCAAGCAATAACTGAATGTACGTTTGAGATTTAGGGCTGTACTTCTTTTCAAGTACATCCATGATTTCTTGGGCCGAATCATATTCTTCATAGAGAGGTATTAATTTATCTTCCATGTAATTGAGGATTGTGGCCTTAGCCAACTCATTATCTTCCATCCATTTATTATAAGGAAAACTAATGAAAAAGACTTGAAAACTTTGAGTTTTAACGATAAGGACAAAATAAAGGGTAAAGTGAATAGTACCATGTTTGACTTTTTAGTGTAAAAATGTGGTTTTTCGTTAACGTGAACAATATCGCGGGCTTTTCATTAAAACTTCCTTTATTATAAACTCGAGAGGGCCCAAGGGGTCTCTCTTCCTTGATAGTGTACAAAGTCTTGTTATAGGTTAAAAGATAAGTGCTCATTCTCTTCCATATTTGATACTTAACATTATTCAACCTCTCTATTTTAAAAACTTCGGATTTGGAAGATTTAGTTGCCATAGCTCAGAAAATTACAAAACAAACACAATACTTAATACAAACTTAAATACAAATACACATACTACAAGTGTACTTTTAATTATTATAAACCACAAATACTAACTACTAGTGTACTTTTAATTATTAAAAGCCACAAATACTAAATATTCTTAATAAATTAAAGACTAAATAACAAAATAAAATGAAAATGGAGACTTATTTATTTTTAGGAGTAGATACCGCAAGCACTCACATATGCTTTGTCCAATCAGTGAAAGACGAGTACTTGTTCAGGCGATCGCGTCGATAAAAGGCTTGTGGATTTCTTGCTTGTCTACTTGGCTAGGCGTGATCAACTCTTTCTCTATTTTCGTGCACAAAAGAAGCCTCTTCTCATCTAGTGGATTCTCTTTCAATTCTCAATAGCCTTGGTCCCCTTAAATTTCTTGCAGTTGAAATTTCTCTTTGTGTCAAATTAGGATATATAAAACCGTAACGAGTATTATATTGATCCAAATGATTTAGCACTCTAACTCTTGGATCCCTAAAATTAAATCTTTGCTTCCACTTTTGGTCTTTGTGACTGTTATTCAAAGTAATCTACAAATCAACCTTATGAGTAAAATTATTAGGGTAAACAGGATTAATAAAACCTGAGTTTGAATTGAAAGGAGCTACTAATGTTATAGGAAAAGGTTGCAGGTGGCCTTTCGAATTTGGCCTACTTGAAGATGACCCCACCTCAAAGGACCTGCGAATTGGACTTTTTGATATACAACACTCTTTATTATTGTCTTCTAGTCCTTCACGTGCACTATCACAGTGCTCATAATTAAAAGAAAATCTCTTATTTCTTTGAACCAAAGAATGCTGAATAATGGAGAAGTTCCTTTCTTGACTTTGAGTTTGTGATGCACACCACTTTTGCCTTTTCACATACACTATCAAATTGTTTCCCACGTGAAGACTCCCCAAAAGCAAGTTCTATTTTGAATGCACTGTCAAATTGTTCAGAACCACAAAAGTCGTTGTATTTTATTTGTTTCCCACGTGAAGCCTCCCCAAAAGCAAGTTCTCCTTTTGTATTTTCAAAATGATTCACTTCATCTTTATTTTCGAAGTAGTTCTTCTGGGAAAAGACAGGTGCCTCTCTCTGCTGTCTCTGGAAAAACTTCGTTCTGCAACCCGGTGGATAATCTCGAACAGCAGAGACAATTCTTCTTGGAGGATAACGGTGTTGTCAGCATGGTTTATTACCACGAGAGCACGAGACCGCGGCTAGAGGACGTGACCACAGTGGGAGAACATGACCACGCTGTTCAATATTATGAGTCGATGGGGTGATGTGACGAGTCCACGGTGGAAGGCGAGACCACGGATAACAACTAGTCAAATTGTTTTGATTCATGAAAAACCTGGCTCTGATGCCAATGATAGAAATTGGGTAATTCACAATTGGAAACTGATGTCGCTTAGACTATCGATCACAATATGATGTGAAGACAGAGAATGAATATTGAATTAAATTGAATGAATCTGATAAAAAGAGATTTGACAAAAATATAGAGATGGAAGTAACCTTTCTGGAGGAGTTGTATTCTTCAGAGGAAGTTATAACTTTTCGCGTTGAAATACAATTGTTCATAACCTTTTAGAATTAATTAAGTAATTATATTATTTTCTTTATTAATTAATTAACTTATGTAACTACAATTATATGTATATTAGTACACTTGTACCTTCATATATGATTACACATATTATGAAAATCATGTTATCATAATCATATTCCAACCGTTCTTGCCTGAGAGGAAGACGGTGACCAATAGAAGAGAGAACAAGGCTTGAGATCTCATGGTTGAATGCTCTGATTGCTACTTAATTTCCGATGAATTGGAATGTAGCGAGTGATTACAAACCCAAGAGGTGTGGTGGTATATATAAAGCTAATTGGCTGTAAAGATTAAAGAGAAAGAACAAGAAAAAATGGAAAGTGCATGAGCTGCTTAGCCATAATAAATTGATACATGCCATCGGTAATTTCGTCTCCAATTAAATTATTAAATTACTCGGATTCATCATTCACGTACTCACATAAAAAAAAAAAATGGTGGATTCACTAATTAAATTTCTTGATTTGTTTTACTTTAATTAAATCTTTAACTTTGTGGTAATTACAACTAAGTGGGCTCTGGCAGGGATTATGACCAAAGTTATCCCAATATAAAGTTCTAACGCAAAAAAGAATCTTACCACAAAAAAAAAAAAAAAGAAAAAGAAAAGAACAATTAATCTTGGTTATAAAAATAAATAAGGAAAAGGGAACCATTGACCTAGGAGGATGAATTGAGGAAAGTCAAATTTACATAAAATTCTTTGATCACAAAAAACTGAAAGTTTTTTTTTTAGAGATGTTTAAGTTTCATAGTCTGCTAGTAATGTTAATTTCAATTGAAATTTATATTTAACTTCAATTGAAATTTATGTTTGCGTATCACAAACAAGTAACTTACAATAGGATATTGTTGCACATTTTTGAGCCAAAAAAACCAATGAAGTCAGCCTAATGGACCAAGGTCGAATAAGCTTTCAATGTCTAATGTTGGCCTAATTTATCCGTTTAATGTTGTTTAAGTTTCATTAACTTTCTGGAGTAGTCCTAGGCTCGAGATTTTGTTGTTATCTGTTTATTTGGTATTGTGACATATTTTATTAAATATTCTCGAAATTAAGATATATTTACTCAATTAAATTTGAAAGGACAAAGTAGATTAGAAACTAAACAGTACTACTTGTGAATTAGCAAACATCAAGTTGAAACATCACGATCTTGATGCATGGATTATCAATTTCTTTCAAAAGCAATGGACCCATTAACCCATTGATTAAGCAGCAACCAGTCTTAAAATGATAAATCAACAATTGGGATTATGGGATGAGGGTCCTAGTGATTTGAAATTAAGAAGGACACGCAGCTAATTAATCACGGAATTGTGGCTTTTGTTTTGCTTTCTGATGCTAATTGATGACTTGCTTGCAGTTTAGTTTAACTACTTTTAATTTTAATCATTTACACAACTTAGACAATCATTTAAACATCACAATTTAATTGAAATGCGTCAACTTAATTGAAATGCAACAACTTAAAATATTAAAGACTACAATAATTAATAATGATCTTCATCCGTAAGAGTATAGTTAGATGTTGAAAACAACTCCCGTCAGACCATAATTTCTCTCTTTTTTCCTTAAAAATGTGTCTTACTCATTGGAGTCGTACTCGTGCTGTACTAGCCATGTTCTTCTCATCCATCTTTTTTGTGTTTATTTTGCCCGTTTTTCGTGTCTTTGCTTCTTTTCTTCCAAGGTAATGACATTTTATTTAGCTATTAATCGCAATGAGGCTACCATTTCCTCTCAGAAGGCTAACTCCTCATTTTCCTACCTTTTTTCCTAGCCTTGTTTCGTCTCATAGCCCTAGGCATCGAAAATTAACTTGGATACTGATTTTCTTCAATGACAAGAGGTCTTAATCCCCAACTACATTAGCGGAAACATTTCCAAGCACTGGTGTATGACCAAATGTTCTTGAGGTGGATCTTCAAATATCACCCATCCTTTACAATTTCCTAACAATCATGATAAGTAAAAGGATTTTTTTTTCTTTCAAGTCGTCCATATACAATAGCTCTGCTTGGCGTTGCCAAAAAAAATATAATTACAAAAATTAAGGATTAATTTATGAAATTAAGTTAAATGTAATTAATTATTTAAAAGAACTTGTGAAAACAATTACTTCGTCGTACTAGCATGTCTCCTTTCAGCCTTTGTCAAGGCTTGATTTCATTTGTTCAACCTCGGTTAAAGTTTTTTTTCCAATGGGAAAAACAATTCACCTGGTTTCTTGGGTTTGACGGAGAGATGCCTTCATAAAACTCATAGTATTTTTTGGACGTACTAGTCCAAAGGCCTTCACTTGATTGACAAATACCCTTGACATTATCTTTAGAGACCTATCTATAGGCCTTGCAAAGAGCTTCATTTTCTTTTGCGGTCAAACTTCTTTGGTTGAAGATGTAGCCATTTGAAAAAAATAATGAAAAGTGAAAATTTATATTATTGGAAGAGGTAAGAGAGGTGTGTATATGAAAAGAGTGATTTGAGGTGAATAGAAGGTGAAAAAATAGAATAAAATGAGGTAAAATAGTATGTAAAGGTGAAAAGAATGTGAGAGATTGATGGTGTAAAAATGGATAGGTATTTTGTATGAAAAAAATTAGTTTTATTTATTTATTTATTTTTAAATTTCGTTTGCCAGATGACGTTAGCACGCTGGTTTACCTATCTATACCATTGGATGCCTTCAAATCCAACCATTGGATTTGTACCATTACTAAAGTTTGGCAGCTGGGCCCATGAAACGGGCTGGAAGGGTGGCTGAAGTTAGCCAGCCCGATGGCCTTTTTGCTATTAGTTGGCTTGTGAGCTCCGCAGATTTCTAGCCGAGACCTTCATTGGAGTTTGATTTTTTTTGACAAATCATGTCATTTTTTTGGGTTTTGAACTTTTAGCTTTTTTTATTGGAGATGATCTTAAAAAAAAAAATAAATAAGAAGACCAAAAAGAAATTTAAATAGAAGATGAATGCCTAATATACAAGGAGGAGGATTCTCTCCCCTCCTAATCTTTTTCCCCTTCCCTCCCATTTTATTTAAACGATTACGGTTTAGCCACGTCAACATCTTATATTGATTTTTTTTATAGAGAAAATAAGACAAAAAACAATATGTAAAGAGAAATGAGGGAAAATGATGTGAATAAGAGGAGAAAAGAATCCTACTCCTAACCGTACACACCAAATAGCCATTCCAATTTCAACAAAAAAAATAGAAATAAAAATTAGTCATTCCAATTCCACCATATTATTCTAATAAAAAAAAATCACCATATTTTTGTTATTTACTCCAGTTCACTTACCCTCACGAAGCCACTAGTCTTGACCCATCCACATTCTGACGCTTTAATCTAGGAGAAATTTTTGTAGGTACCCGGCACATATGCTTACATGGAGTTCCTTACCAATAAATGTTTGACACATGTGCTACTACTCTTTAAGTGATAGTTAGGGTTAATGATTTTATTAAAATATGTATTTTATTCTTATATTTATTTTCAGAAAAGAAGTATTATTGACATTTCAAAAATCTTATTTTACATTCCTCACAAATATATTTTTCTTTTTTAATATAAAAAATTTAGAGTGTAAAATAATATTTTTAGAATGCTAATAATAATATTTTTTCAGAAAACAATTAAAAAAGAAAGAAGAGGATTCTTCCGTTCCGTCCGCCGTCACGTCCATCCCCACCATCCCCCGACCCATCCCTTCACCTCTCCCTCTCTCTCTCTCTCCCTTTTTTATTTCTTCTGCGCCAGAAAAAGAAAGAAGGATGAGATTCTTCCGTTCCGTCCACCGCCACGTCCATCCCCACCATCCCCCGACCCATCCCCTCCATCCCCTCACCTCTCTCTCTCTCTCTCTCTCTCTCTCTCTCTCTCTCTTCCCTTTTTATTTATTCTACGCTAGAAAAAGAACACAAAGGATGCCGGCGATCTCAGCGATAGATCTGAGTTGGAGTTTCCTAGGTTCTATGTAGAAGTAAGAGTGAGAGAGAAGAAGTGGAAATAAAAAAGGAGAAAGTCAAAGAGAGAGAAAGGACGGATGAAGCTAGTAAAATCGCCAGCCGGCGATGGAGGTGGGTGCACTGGGTGGTTGATTGGTGTCGTAAGGTTGAGGGTACTAGTGAGTTTTTGATTTTTTTTTTTTTAATTTTTTTAATTTTTTTTTTTTGAGGTTATTTTGAAACAGCCGTCATTTTTTAAAATTTAAAAGAATAAAAATATAAAGGTGTTAAGTGATTATTGGTGGAACTCCATGTCAACATATGTGCCATGTACTTAGAAAAATTTCTCATAATTTAGAGGAGAAAAGTTATCACACATTGACACCAGTGCCGGTACTAACGCTTTTTGAGATCCTGGCGACACTGAAAGTATACCTTAACATAACTTTACGTAAAATAATTATTTGTTTTAGTACTAGTAGGTATGTATATTATTTTTCAGTAAGTTCAATAGAGAAAGATTAGACGAGTCATCAACAATATATTAATGCTTAACATTTTTTTTTTCGCACATGAAATTAATTTTATATTTTTGCCACTAAGGACACTTAATTCTATCAAGGACAAAATGTTATCACATAGTCAGGTCCACCAGTACATGTAAAAATGCTAGTTTTATCATCATAAGCATAACTATAAGCCTGTGGGCACTGGCTCTTGAAGATCTTTGAATATGCGGTCGGAGGGCACGTCGTAGGACTCCCATAAGCACCTGTGCAACAATACTGCGGTTGATTGAAAGCCAAACATGCACTTTTGCAAGCAATCACACTCCCATCTGATCCTTTCACACCCAATTCATCAGGGCAAACACTGTTCACATCAGCCGGGCAGCTCGTCGCACTACATCCACCGGACCCTCCCTGTGGGGCTACTCCAATAGGCAAGTTGAAGCCATCGACGAGGCTGACATCGTAGAAATCTCGTCCTCCACCTGGAGCAAGTGTCAACTCTATCAATGATGCTGGTGGGATTGCACCAGCACCGTTGCATGCGACTTGGCCAGATGCACAGTCTGCAGTTTCACAAACAAACTTTCCTGATGCGTTTGTAGAGCAACGAGTTCTGCCCCAGAAGCGACCGGACCATGGTGAAGGGACGTCCAACGATGAGGAGGCACCAGATGCTAGCTCAAATCCGGTGGAAGATAATTGTGCACCACTCCCGGTCAGGGTTCCTGGCCAAACTGTATAGGGGCACTTGTTTTGGAATGTGAATTTGGCAGCATTAGCACCTGCATGTCATGCAACACAAAAGGAAAACAAAAGAACGAACATAAAAATCATCTTAAAAACATCAAACTTCCGTTCTTTCAAATTTGAATTTCATCACATTAAATTAATATATCTCATATCAATACGATCCTGAATTTCTTTATATTATGCTAATGCCAACACAAATTAGATCCCAACTCGAATATGAATTACAGACAAGAAATAAATAAAAATAAACAAGTGTGTGAACACACACACAAAAAAAAAAAAAAAAAAAAAAAAAAAACAAAAGTCTACAAAAACCATATCTAAAAATTATAAACAGATCCTAATTTTTACACACGAATTTCCTTATAACATAATCTATACAAAGCTTTTTATGGCCGATATATTATCATTTAAATCAATAAATAACTTTATAAAAATAAATAAAGGTGTACAGAAGTAAAAAATGAGCGTCCTGAAATCATTTCTCCAAAACCAGCATTACTTTTCCAAATATCAAATAGATGACAAGGACAACAAAAATAAATCCCAACCAAGAAAAGGAAAAATTGATTAAGAAAGAATTGATATACTCTATGATATATATGGCTGTAAATATATATAGTTCTTGCCTGAGAGGAAGATAGTGGCAAATAGAAGAGAGAGCAAAGCTTGAGATCTCATGGTTGAATACTCTGATTGCTGCTTAATTTGGATCTAATTTTTCCAATGAATTGGAATGTAGTGATTATAAACCCAAGAGGAGTGGTGGTATATATACAAGCTAATTGGCATTAAAGATTAAAGAGAAAGAACAAGAAAATGGAAAGTGCATGGGCTAGCCCAGCATGCTTATCCATAATAAGTTGATACATGCCATTGGATATCGTCTCCATTTAAATCATTAAATTAATCGGATTCGTCATTTATGTACACAAAACAAAAGGAAAAATGAGGTGGATTTAGTAATTAAATTTGTTGATTTGTTTTGTTGTAATTAAATCCTTAACTTTGTGGTAGTTACAACTAAGTGGGCTCCGGCAGGGATTAGAACCAAATTCACACCAATATAAAGTTCAAAACCAAAAATGAAAAGAACATTAATCTTGGTTGTAAAGATAAGGAAAATGGAAACATTATAGACCAAGGGAGATGAATTGATGAAAGTCAAATTTTCATTTTTTTTTTTTTTAGTAAAGTTACACTTGCCACTTATTTGTATAATCTCTAATAAAGGTAGAGCTCGTAAAATGCATATAGGTCTCATCTCTATTAGAGAGACGGCACAAATAAGTGGTAAAAGTAGCATTTTTGTTTTTGTTAGAAAATTTACATACTTTAAACAATACAATTATCTAGACACGCGAAATTATTGGATTTGTACAGATATTTAAGTTTCATAGTCTGCTAGTAATGTTAATTTCAATTGATATTCACATTTAAGAAGCAAGTATAAAATGAATGCCTAATTGTTTGGACCCAATATTGCATCATCGGTCCGTGCAGTTGAGGCCGTTGAATAAACAGAGTTCGGGGCAATTGGATGGTGAAGTATTAAGGTGATTTCCAATTATTTCATATTACCATGGTTGTGATAACATTTAGGCTTGAAATACAGGCTTGCACCGATGATAGATAACCTGAGTTGAAAGGCCATAATTCAACCCAGTAATAATTCCTTAGGCCAGTTGGCTCTCAACCTAACAAAGCACTGATTCAACCGAGTCCCTTTAGTAGTATGACTATTAAAAGATCGAGTTCATGCTTGGCTTGATCGAGTCTTAAGTGAATTAAACATGCTATCCATCAAGATAAATTTTGATAAAATTCGAATTATTATAAGGATCCGAATTTATATTTGACCAGATGAGGATGAATCAAGTTCATAAATGGACTAGGTATAGAATCCTGGTTCAAGTCAAAGAGGTCGAGACTGGATATAGATTGAGTTTTGGCTAAAGAAGGGACTAAAGGGATAAAGAGGGAATATTTGGGTAAATGCCGAGTAAGCATAGTCCTATCAGGACTCAACCTGGCAAACTTGTTTATCACGAAGTCTACTTTATAAATAGAAGAGGTTATGCAACTTGAAAGCCCCCTTTAACTCAACAAACAACTCAAAAGGATTTATGCGAAAACTCTCTCTATGGAAAACTTTTCTCACAACCTTGAGAAAAACACTAATTACTCTAATACTCTCGTCAACACATTTTCAGTTTGGACAATTAAACAATATTGTGTTGACAATTAGCTATGTGGAGCAAAAAATAATCTCAAAAATCCAAAAGATGACATATGGACTTTTTATCAAGAAAGACAAGATTGCCCTCATTAAGTAGGTAGGGCACACTAATATTCCCACGCGCAACTCAACATCCCTGGAGGTTCAAGTAGCTGACCTAGCTTCCCTGCTCGTGGCATGGAAAAGTCAAAGGCATTAAAGATATAATTAATCACCAAATCCTATCTTTAATACATTCCCAATTGAGATCAACTCCATCAAGTAAGAAACTTTTATCATAATCAATTGTGGATGTTTCCATCATCATCCTAAGATATTGTTTCCTAGTTAATCTCTTGATAATATTATTTCTTCATTCATCCAACAGATGACACACCTTGGCCAATTGGTTGGCGCCAAGTGTAGGGCAAAACCTAACCCTATGACCGACCACCTCCTTCAAATACCTCATCTCCACCATTCATTTGTAAGCTTCTTGGTACGCATACAAGCCCTAAAGACTCACTCTTTTCAGAGATATTGACATAGGCATTAGAGATCTATTGGCCAAAGCCCCTACCTTGTGGGCATGTGAGGCTTTGGTCTTTGATCAAATGTACTAATTGTTTTGTAGGTACAAATTCGTCAAGATTGAAGACGGCGAATTTTTGCTACCACAAATTTGTGCTTTCATTAAGAGCTTGATACCGAAGAATGCTCTTGCATTCACCTTTTGAAATTTTCTATTATATATGTAAAATTTCCCACGTGGTCATTGCCCAGCAGCCAACGTTAAGGACCACTCCAGTAGCAGCCCAAGTCGAGGCCCAGAAGCAAAGTGGCGCAACAACTACCCGCAGATAAGAGGCCCATAAGCAAGCAGGCTATGATGCCCAAGCTTCCCAGGCCTAGACCAACCAACAACAGCTAAAGGCCATATGCAGCCCAGCAAGTAGCAGCATAGACGCTCTAAGCCCAAGGGCAAGTGACCCACACATGAGCCCAGCGCGCAACAACCCAGGACCAGGCAGGCCAAATCTCCTTACTCAGCCCTCGCACGACCTACTCGTTTTGCCGACCCAGCTCTTGTTCCAGACCGATCTAAAGTTGGTCCAGCCAACTTAAATTCTGGCCATCGGACCAGTGATTGAACCAAGCCTATTTTTGTCCTATTGTTTCCTAGGTTTGCCCATTCTGGGCCCGAGTTTTTCACCTGCAACTCACTACCTTTCCACCACTCATGGAGATGCTCATCATCCAAGCTCTTCCAACCCAAATGGCGATCAACACCTATCCCGGTAGGTTGCAGGCTTATCCAATGCCCTCGTGCAATAGATGACTATGGTTGAACAAACTCTTGGAGCACATCAAAATGCAATGCGCCCTCACAAGGTGTCCAGGAGCAGGACAAAGACATAATATGTAATCTTTATTTAATTACTCATGATATTATGCATGCATACATGAATTGTTAATCACTGTGTTTAAGCTATCTTTATGTCTTAATGCTTCACGACCATTAGGATGTTTAGATAAGTAATTGGATGCAATTTTTGTTGGAATGCCCCGAAAATTAAGGAATTCTTCTTGTGGTTAATAATTGTAATTTCACCCGTCTTAAAGGTTGCATGGTTTTTCAAAAAGTTTTTGCAAAGTGTAATGAGTCATGTATGTTTACATTTGATCTACGTTCTATCTTGAATGCCACAAGTAGAATATGCATTAGGAAAACCTAACCTTCAAAATTGCATGTGTAATTCATAAGTAATTGGTAAAACTACGGATTGTTAAGGTGACAGCAAAATCCTAGTGCCTTTTTATAATTGTTTTTCAAAACTGTTTATTTTCCAATTGGTTTCTTTAAAATTGTTTTCTTGCTGATTTCATTAAATTTTTTTTTATTAAAATTAGTTTGTATTATTTTAAATTGCAAAATCAATCTTTTCTAAACTTTGGTTTAAATAATTAATTAAGATTTGGTTTTAACATAAATTATTTTAAATAATCTCTGTGGAGAACGACTTTGCATGAATATTCTTACAACAACTGTTTTGTACTCTTGCAAGTATTTTTAAGTGTTTTTATTTTTACTTTTGCAAGTGATAAAAATCCTATCAGAGAAGTCAATTGTAGATAAAAGTCCACGTGCCAACTCCAAAATTTTTGAATTATTTTTTCGTTTCACAAATGCTCCTTGTTGTTCTGTGCACATGAGGTGTAGACTTCTCAAGTTGTGTGAGCTTGCCAAAAGTTAGTTTCTTGGTTGCAGTGGATTCTAAGCTCTGACTTGTGAAAGTCTTCTGAGAGATGGACACCAATTGCCTCTAGAATATATTTAACTCTACCCTATATAGAGGATTAAATAAACCTAGAAGACAATTATTTTCCAAACAAGAAAGACAGAAAACCAGAGGAAATTGTTTCCCCCAAATTTCTCCTTTGCTTGCCCCATGGAGAGTTGATTGATGTTGTCATTGTTGGTGTTGTAGCCCCAAGGTAAGCAAAAAGGAAACTTTTTACTTCCCTTTTTTCTCGTTGTGGCTCAGTTGGAGCCTTGTGGAGTCGGTGGCAAGCTGTGTTTAAAATATCAGAATTGGTGGAAATATCGATATGCAAATTTGTGGGGATATCAACGGATATATCAAATATTGATATAGATTGGTTGCCTTCGATGAAAATGATGAAAATTTAACATGAAACTTTAATGATTGTCAAACATTAGTTTGGACAAAATAGAACAGTTTCTCCGATATTTAATAGATGCATAAGAAATATCAACATATTTGTCAATTTTAGCCTAAATTTAAGAGTTTCTCTGATATCAGGTGAAGTTTAGATTTCATCCCTCATTTCCATATCTTTTTATGATTTTTTTTTAATATTTCCATGAAAATATTGATCGTATCGAAAAAAATTTAAACACTAGCTGCAAGATGCGAGGTTCGGTCAGCACGGCTATGAGCTAAGAGCTGAGGTCGTCTTGGGTCGAGTCACACGTAGGAGGAGGAAGCGATGGGTTGTCGGTAGGACTGGCGCACTGGGCTATGTCTTGGTGAGTTGTCTTTTTTTTTTTCTTTTTTTTCTTTTTTCTTCCCCTCGAATAATCTTCTGAATATTTCTGGAATCTTTGTGTAGGATTTTTTCAAAATGTCTTCTTCAAGTGCAAGAGTGATGATTATCCCCACCTAAGTACTGTCAAGGCGGGTCTTCTAGAAGAGTAGGATAATTCGGAAGGTGAAAGAACATAAATTAATACAGGTGTGTGGAAGGTAATAAGGGGTGTGTGGGTAGCATCACCCAACAAAAATGAGCTCCTGTGATAAAAAAGAGTGGTGCTATCCACACAGCCGTTTTACATTCACAGACACCTCTCACTTTTCAACCATCAGATAAAGTAAATTAAAGATAATCTAATCAAATGACAGAAATTAATAGAGAATATATAAAAGGTTAAAAAAAAAAGTGTAAATAGCTCCACCCTTTAAAAATATTTTAACACCACCACCTACCTCCCCGTCCCTTGTCTTCCTCTCTACCATCAATTTTAAAGCACCAACATATATTTCCCCCACAACCCAGCTAGCCGCACAAAACTATTTATTTTTCATTTGTTAGTATTTATTTTTAATCAATATATATAAAGAGAGCACCTTAAAATGGTGAAACATTCAAAATACCATAAATTATCTCTTGAGAATAAAAACCCCACCGTAGGGCATGGTTCTGTTTTATTTATGAATTAATTTTTTACTAAATAAAAATCTTAAAATTTTCTAATTCTTTTTTGTAAAAAATCATAATGAAAATTTTAATATGACATAGAAAAGCCAATTGTCACACGTCTAAGTGGAAAGCCATGAGAACTGTTATTGAATAGTTTTGAGGGATTTAATCGCTGATACCAATTATTCAATTTGATATTTCATTTTATAATTTGAATGGTTGACTGGATTGAATTTTTTTTAATGTGTCATATTCACAATTTAATCCATATGTAAGTATAGAGAGTGATACTGTTTAGACATAAGCACAAAATTAACATATTTCCTGATGAAATCATAAACTCTATAACATGGAAGTAATTATAAATTAAATAGTTAAAATCTACAAAACATCCATGCACCTCGAAAAATACCGCATAATATACGCAAGTGACTGACAATCACTTCGACTCGAATGATCAGATGAAGCTTAATTGCAACAACACTATCAAATTCAAAGCCAAGCTCAATCAAAGCTTCTTCCTGATGGCTTAGTTACTTCTGATGGCTTAGTTACTCCTGATGGCTTAGTTACTGATGAAATCATAAACTCTTTTACATCAGTAATTAAAAATTGGACCTATTGAAGTAACGTTTTATTCAAACTCAAGATTTTAGGTGTAAGGGAGAATGCTTACGTGTTCTTGATGGTCTAATGTTGTTCGATTTTAATGTTAATCCACATTCTAGAAGCTTAAACTTTAGAAACTTAGTTGAACACACTAACAAAATTGATCAAACTTCTTATAAATAGAGTTAACATCACATCTAAATACCTGTAATATTTTTTACCGAACGTTCCCAAACTAAATTATCAATATTGATTCAATTATTTATGCAGATACACGATCGCAGGTCACTAGCAATGCGCATAGCAGTCATCCTCTTATATATATATATATATATATATATATATATTTGTGATATTCTAAATCCGAATCATGTACGTGGTGGATATATATATATATATATATATATATATATATATATATGATTTCTTTGCGTTCTAAATTTGTAATTGATCTCATAGTGAGAACGATACATTACCTATGACATCATTTGATATATCTCTTAATTGTATTTTAATACGTCTATAGTTGAATGATTATTGTTAAACCTATATATTATGCAAGTCATTTTCTCATGTCCCAGATCGGCAGAACTTCGTTTAGGCTGGCTACTTTACAAACTAACACTACCAAACAACGTGATTATTATATACAACCTATAAACTAATGATTTTCACCGCCATATTCTTTTATGAAATACCTGGTGTTTCTTTCTAATCTAGATTTTAATTTTTAATTCCCCCAGCCGATTGGATTCGGGATTCGGAATCTTAGCTTCCCTCTGTTACGCAACCGTGTGGTATACTGAACGGGCGCAGGGAACCTGCTGTCATGCATGCTTCATCAATGATTTTTAGTTCAAGGGATGAGTGAGATATTTCTTTCATCAGAAACAATAGTTTGATATTTTCTTGATTAATTAAATAAATACAAAGATGTTTAGGGTTCAATGCTTTAGTAAAGGAAATGATTTGGGGCGAATTTGCTCAAACAAACAAAAAACAACTATTACATGCATGAGATTACAAACACCACCTGTACTAATATGTATACAAAATGCTCGATGTAGCATTTATGTACGGGCGACTACAACATGTCATTGCCGAATGGCAAGGTCACATATAGTCATTGGGAAGAGTGATACCACATAAAATCTTCGTTGGTAGATAAGCACGCACAACTCATTGTTCAAGGTGAAAACAACATCTAGCCATTGCTTTAGCGCGACAAAAAACAACAAATTGCCCTACACCAAGAAAGGACCCACCAATCTACTTATCAAGCCACATATACCTGCAACCTCATCGCTCAACCAAATTTGAAACTCATCATTGCTAAGCCGCCATATCTGTCACGCCAAAGGTGGTGGAACCAACAAAATCAATCACCAAACATTTTGTTTAACAGAATTTAACGGCTATGACCAGGGACGAAGTGAGATATTTGTAAGAATGGAGGCATCCTCAAACAACAAGGTACAATTAAAAAACTCAAGAATTCACTACGCAAGACACTTATATATTAATTTATAAAGTTTTTTCATACAACATCTTACAATTTGCTCGATGTGTTTTCATGTGTTTGAAAGCGGTGCATGACAACATCATTACCAAATACCATCAAATATCTCTCTATAAAAATAATCATGTTATCATTCATCCATTGATCTCCCATTTGATTTCTCAATTGATTTTTTCAGAAATTTCATGGCCGAAAATGATCTTTCAACGATGGTCGTAGTAACCGGAAGAGTTAGTGCTAATGTCACAAACATGTAAATTAGCGGATACACCTTGTTTTTTTTTTTCCGTTGGACCATTTTTTTATAGTTTAATTAGAACGGACGTTGGAATTGAAATGCAATCCATTTTTTCATTTATAGTTTAATCAGGGCTTGGGAATTAGAATGCAAAAGTACACACACACACACACACACACACAAAATTAAGTGGGGGCGGATGCCCCCCTTAAGCCCTATACAGCTCTGTCCTTGGCTATGACAAAATTGAAGACCTAGTCAACATATAAAGGACGAAGTTGATGAGCTTGAAACATAAATGACCAAAGTTATGAGTTAGTAAACATAAAGGACCATTTGTGATTTAAAAAAAAAAAAAAAAACAAAACCTTCTCTAAATGTATCTTAGAAAAATTGTGTAACATTATGTTAAAAAAAAAAAATGTTAGAGACCTTTTAATCGAGTTAGATTTAGGCCTCGGTGGAAAGACTCAGCTCCCTTGGTTCGTTTGCGTCACCAAGTCCTAAAATACATTAGAAGAATTAGCACGTCTTAGGAAGCATTCTAGATGAATTAATGTCTCCAATTAAGAGCAATGATTGAATAATTACAGTAAATAATTACCTGGGTGAAGCGTGGCATGGAAGCTAAAAGTTCATTGGTTTAGCGTGAGAAATATACTATGCTTGTTTGCATGGTTTAAGGATGACTAATCTAGGGTTTCTACTATTTTGGTGATTTTCTAAGGACTAAGGAAGCTTATAAGAAGACTCATAATGAAGGGAAAGTTAATCCCTAAAAAACTAGGGTTTCCTGCACTTTGAGGAAGCTTTCTCTACTTTGTGCGTTCTTGCCTTAGTTTGTTCTTTCCCCCCTCCTTGTTGTTGCTTTAGCATACTGACTTCTTTGATTTATAGGTGAAGGGATTCCTCAACACCAAGTTCTGGTTAGGGAACCCCTTGATTTCCTTTCTTCGTCCTGTTTTCCTAAGTCTTCTCCTTCCTTTTTCATGGTTGCAGCTATAAGGCTCTCTTTTGTATATGTTGCAGGAGGTTGGTAACCTCGTGGAGCCTAGGCTGATTATACTGCCCAGAGTTCCTTCTTCTGGCAACTCCATCGTTGTCAACGCTCTTCTCTATTTTCTCTCTCGTTTTCTTATATGAGCTTAGAGGGAAATGTTCTTTCTATGCGTATTAATGAGGCGCACGACTCTAAACTGAAACGTGATCTCGTTTTAGATTCAGTCAACTCAGCTTTGGGTTTTGGTTGTTTCCTAAGTGTCCTATTTGGTTTGTTAGGGAAAATGGACAGGTGAGACATTTCTCTCAAGCTTTTCCACGTGGAATTAGAATTATTAATGCTCAAAACTATTAAGGCTAACAAATTAATGGATTAAACGTTGGTCGTTGATGGACTGGGGCTTTGCCAATGAATGATAATAGACACAGGATTGAAGTGGTTCCCTTCAAAGTTGGGGTATATCCACTGAGTTCCTTATACATATGAAGAACAAGGTTACAAGTAGCGGTCGGCTAGAATAGTATAATTTCCCTCTCAATTCCACTTACCCCTTCTAAAGACTACTCGTCCTTTTTTGTATAGGCCTTCCTCTAAACCTTCAGCCTTTGGGTTTGAACTTATCACCTCTTTTGCATTTAATGCGCCCAATGCATAAAGTAGACCTGCTAGTTGTCCCTATATTCTTTGGTCGACATGTGGCAACGAGGGGACACCGGAGTAGACCCTTTTGTGTCCTTTCTTGGGATGACATGGCTGAGCACCTTGCTCGGCCTTGAAATTGGTGGGGACTCGGACCCGACCAATTTCTCCTATCAGCCTTTGTGTTATTTCATAGACCTCTGTTCTTTATCTAGTCGTCGCCACGTGGCTTGGAGTTGCTAACTGATTAAGTTTGCCCCTTCTATTCCTAGAAACTCGTGCCTTTATACTTTATAGGGACGTGCTTGGTTTGATTGTTTACAAGACATTTGGCGGCCATGGGTTCCCTGAAATGCTTGGCTTCACCTTTCCAAGCTCATTGGCTTGAAATTTTGGTATTCCCAAGCAGCCCAAAATCCTCCACAATCTTAATTCTACATAGGCCCAATGAACTCCATAATCATCCACACAACGATCCCCTTGACAAGCCTTGGTACGAGGCTTGAGCCCACTCCAGCATGCATGATTTATTGTCACACTAATAATGATATGGATTGGCACCATAATATGCATGATTTGTGTGGGCTTGGTACGAGTTTACAAATATCCAGTTTGTAAATTATTATTTTTATTAACGTGGCATGATTCAAAATTCACATATCCCTTGCACTTTTTGCATGAATTTAAGCTTGGCTTGTGATGTATCCACAACGATTGGGCTTTGGACTTATTGGTGAAGTTTTTCTTTACCCTAACAAGTAGTAATATCACTTGTAAAACAAATATATAAATAATAAAGCCATCACAAATTTTTTGAACATAGGAGGTATCTCACCAAACATTTGTGACAGACTAATCTTCTTCCTATGTAGTTCCGGTACCACATGAGGTGCTAGCTTATTTTTTTATTCTCGCATTAAACAATACGCCAAAGCAGAGCCGGTGGCCCCTGACCCCTATTAATGTTATGTATGAATAGTTGTCTATAAAGTCCCTATTAAAGCAAATTCTTGTATGTGTTCTTTCTTTTCTTTGACAAAACCCAAACGGAAAAAATGACTACTTTTGAGTATATTTTAGGGAATCGTTATTAGCACGTCAAAAATCTCATTCTACACTCCAAACTGTCTATATTTGGAAAGAAAAAAACACTTGGAGTGTCAATAACACTTCCCATATTTTATAGAGTAAGGGTCTCGTATAACGTTTTACAAAAACAACTTTTGAAAGGAAATTATTATTTGCATTTCAAAAATTTAATTGTGCACTTCTCCTAAGAGTAATTTGCTTTCTAAATAGTAGATATAGAAAGTTAAGAGTACGCTATTAAATTTTTAGAGTGTTAATTACCATTTTCGTTTTGAAAAACAAAAACAATAAATATAGTTTTGTATTTTTGTAATACGAAAATGCTTCTAGCGGCCTGGATATGACAAAACCTATTCAATTTGAGGTCTCTATAAAAAGGGGAGCAAGAGCAAGTGAAGTGAGAATAAAACGGGGAGCTCTAGCCTCTAGCAGTAGGAGCCAAAGGAAACAAGCAAGGTAGAGATAATGGAAGGCCAGGAATCTGGGCAAAGGAAGGTTGATGAGTATGAGTATACACAAGATGGTACCGTGGATCTTAAAGGAAACCCCGTCCTTCGATCCAAGAGAGGGGGATGGACTGCTTGCTCTTTTGTTGTTCGTATGTTTTCTTTCTCTTCTCTTAACTCTCTCATGCTTCAAAGGATTATAGAATCTAATTGTCTTAAGTTATTAGTTGGTCAGTGCTCGAAAATCTCAGGTCCGGTCCCGTTGTTCCATACAACTTGGAGGGGCATTTCAAACCGAGGTGTCCCTCTTGCCGTGATGGTTTAGTGAGCATGAGTGATCGACACAGACTCAGAAAGTATGTTAGAAATAGTTATTTTTATAGTGATATTTCTCTTTTCAATGTTCGAAGAGAATCCAAATTAAGCTAGGATTGTTCTTCACCTTTCCTCCATTAGCAGTGCTTTACTACTTTGGAATAACCTTCAATACTGGTTATTGGTTGACTGGCTCATGAATGAGTGTCAACCCACCACCCAACCAACACCCATATAGCTCAGTACCTTACTTGCATATCAACTACATTTATTAATTAAATTCACAATATTTATTTTGCCCATACTATTTGCATCGAGAAATGATTTTTATATATTATTTTTCTCAATTTTTACACATTTATGTTTGCTCCTGAAATTCGGATTGAAAACAAAAATGTGCTAAAGAAGGAAAAAAAAGTGCAGGGATCATTTTATTTTGCATTACACTGGTCGATCCATCTGTCTCTCTCTCATACAGAGGTAAATATATGCACATACATTGCAAGACTATAAAGTCACAATGGGTACACCAATATATCCGAAATTCTATGTTAGATTGTCTGCTAATATCGCTTGTATCATAAACAAACACAAGAAAACTTGCGCATGCGCGCGCGCGCGCATATATATATATATGTTTGTCATAGACTCATAGCTTTGTCGCATGTAGGATATACAATCCTCCTTTATATATTTGCTCTTCTTTCATTGTCCGGCGACATTCATGGAAAGTACAACTTGATCTTACCCAACATGTTAAACCTACAATTACTTAAAATGAAAAATGCACACTAATCAATCTTAGCCTAGATATTTAAAGATACATTGCTTTAGATATTCAAAGAAAGTTGTTAATGGCAGCCACATATTTCAAAAAAAAAAAAAAAAAAAATCTTGCTACTTAAGATGTTTACTTTGTCTTCGGCTGTCTACACAATTAGTCAAAACACGCACGTCCATTAGCATACTCGAAATTAGATCCTCTCCAGATCCTCTTTGTGAAGATTTTAGGAATCCTCATATCCTATTTGTTCATCGTACATTGTGCAGTTAGTGTTCGTTAGGTATTGTTTGTGTTTAATTTTAAATTAAAAAAATTCAAAATGACTTTTGGTCCCATGATGTACGATGAATGAATAAAATGTGAGGATCACTAGGATCCTCACAAGGAGGATCTGGATGGGATCCAAATCCCTGAAAACAAACCCTCTGTAGACAATATATATCACATGCACCGGATGCAGATCGAGCTCTTATACCACTTTGCCTTCCAACCTCTATCGACTAGTATTTTTTTAGTGTGCACCGGTGTTGGATTCTTGACGGATAAATTTGTTTGTTAGACCTTTAACTGCACATTTAGCTCTCTATTTATTTAGTGCATACCATACACCGAAGCATACAAAAATGTCACGTATCACTATTCTTTTCGCAACTAAATTCTTGGTTGTTAGATGCTTAATTAGCTGCATAACCAACCATTCATTTATTAAAAGTATGCCATACACAAAAACATAATTTTCGCATATCAATATCCATACATACCCAACTTGCACTTTATTATTATATGCAATATTGAATGCCCACCAATCATGAGATTCAGATATGATTTAAATTTTGTGTGTGTAACCTTTTACTTTCCCCATTGTTTTGGTTTTTTAACATTATAATATATTTCATGCAGTGTATGAGGTGTTCGAACGCATGGCATACTATGGAATATCGGCCAACTTGATCTTGTATTTGACAAGGAAGCTTCATCAAGGTACTGTCACGTCTGCTAATAATGTGACCAATTGGGTTGGCACCATTTGGATCACTCCTATTTTGGGTGCATATGTCGCCGATGCTCATCTCGGTCGTTATTGGACATTCCTCATCTCTTCCCTAATCTACCTATCGGTACGTATGCCCTTCAAACTTCAACGCACTTCCATTATCTCTAAGGTCAAAATTGGAATAGCCAGTTCATTTTCTACATTCATTTTAAACTTAAATGCCCCGTTATTATACAAACTAAGTCCAATAATATATACATGTAATGGGTTATTGCTCTTACCATACTAATCCGAATCTTGAATGAAAACAAGTGAATGATGATTTAAATTCACAGTCAGTTAATGTAAGACTGAATGACTGAACATTTGACATAATGAGACGTTTATATGTAATGGAATAATAAGCTAGCTAGTGGTGGATGTTGCCGCAGTGAATAGGGTATTTCTCTTCAAATTCATAGTGTCACACGTTCAAACCTTCGTTCTTTCCCTTAATCTAGTTTAGAATAGTTATATTGTTTGTAATAGTATGTGTACATATAGGGAAATATTTTAGTGTCAACTTACGTTGCCATAAAAATGTTTATATTGACAGATCCAACTCTATATGATATATTACCAAATCAGGAATCTGGATCTATTTCAACTTAACTAGAATTTTCAATTTATATGATTCATTTCTTTTCACAATCTAGGCAAGATCCAACTCTATAAGATATATTACCAACCATGAAACTAGATCATATTTCAAATAACGATTCACTTAATGAGTGATTCTTATTTTAACACTATAACAAACCTAACAAGTCAACTAATTTTTATTTTTTGAACAAACGATATCATCTACACTAAGGTGGTGGAGGGGGTGGGCTCAGCCTCACAATGGGCTAGCAATAATGTGGTTCAAATTTACCTTTGGCGAGAATCGAACTTAAGACCTCTCACTCACAAGTGAAGAGTAATAACACTAAATCGTAGTACTAAGTAGCAACAAGCCAGACAATTTTAGAAAGAAACTATTTCCAATTATTAAGTAATTTAATATAAAAAATCCCTTATTTCAATAAATATTAGGTAACTATTAGTTAGGGTAGAAAATTACAACAGCACTCATCCTCCAAATTTCTCTATATTCCATTACAACTTGTATAGCATTGACAGGTATTTTTAATGAACCCTTAATTATTTTGACCCCAAAAAAAAAAAAGAACCCTTAATTATGTTAGTGCAGAACTCACGATAAGACCAAAACCGCAATCAATTGATCAATACATAGTTGATCACAATTTAATTATTAATTACGGACAATCTTACAAAATCTCATGCACGCAAGCCAAATTAGATAATTATTGAGATTAATTAAACTTCAAACTTTGGATATATAGATGGAGAGCTCATGAATCTCGTTGGTAAAAAAATGCTTGGATTATTGGTGTATGAAAGTTTGACTTGGAAAATCTGTTTTTATAAGGTTAAGGTACTTAGTAGTAGGAACACGTCCTTGTTATCTAGAGTGTTGAGGTCACAACTGACTTTGCCATCTTCAATTTCTCTGGCCGGCACTGATCCAAGTCTACGTGTATGTCTACATCTACGTCTTTGTCTATGTCTACGTTCTACGTTCTAGTCTCTTTATTTTTTGCCACTTGGAGATAATTTCATAATAAAAATTTCGAAAAGGAGAAAGTATCTTAATAAGACGTCACATATATGAAAATAAATTATATAGAATGAATTTACCATGATATAGCGTCATGATTTACTAAATAGTTTGACATGTATTTATACATGTCATCATTTATTACAACAAGATGCCACAATAACAATAACCTTGTTAAATATAAGTTATTCTTCATTTACACTTACATCGCGTGAGTACACAAAACGTTAGGCCTTACATATATACCGAGTGGCATTTCTCGTACGTTTCTCTTGAGTCAACCCCACAAATCCGCATAAACATATGCATGCGGATGTGGTCCAAATCTAAAAGCTTTTTTTTTGTCCAACTCTAAAACCCTAAAGCTAGGATACATGTGCGGGGAGGATAATGTTAGGCGATCTCCAATTGTGTGGCTATGTTTAGCCACTATTTTTAAATATAGCGTACTAAAAATATAGTAAGTTAATGAATAATACAAGGCTATCAAAAAGTTATAAATCTAAGCCTTTTGATCTTTTCTATCAAAGCAAAAGCCTAAACAATCAAAATGGGCCGTCAATTTAATCGTGTTTGTTTATTATATATCGTACGGTCAATTTTTGTCAAATATTCAATTTTAAATTAAAAAAAAAAAAATTTTGATCGCACAATGTACGATGAATGAACACTATTAAAAGATCATCGAAAATGATCCTCACAAAGAAGATCGAAATTCATCCAACGTAGTTTTTTCCTATTAAAAAAAAATCAATGACCGATATTAGTTCATGACAGTTGGATTATCTCATTGAATACCCTAATTAATTAGTTAGGCAACAATTTTTACGTGTGTTTGAATTACTGTTAGTGATGTTATTATTCTACCTAAATTATACACGTATATTTGTTTTTTTTTATTTCTTTTAATAATATACACTAAAAGTAGAACAGTCAACCATGTCGTTCTTCACATTATAACAGTAGAATATTAACTATGTGGCAATGTTTACAATACATGTTTATAAATAAAATTACATAGGAAATATGCATGCTGATTAGCCAATTTTGAATAATTTTCAGGGAATGTCTGTATTAACCCTAGCAGTTTCACTTCCTTCCCTCAAACCACCTCCCTGCCAAGATCCCCATGTGGAAAACTGCAAGAAGGCCTCCACCCTCCATTTAGCTGTGTTTTATGGGGCCCTCTACACTCTTGCCATTGGAACAGGTGGGACCAAGCCCAACATCTCAACCATTGGAGCAGACCAATTTGACGATTTTGACCCCAAGGAGAAGAACCATAAGCTTTCCTTCTTCAATTGGTGGATGTTTAGCATCTTCTTTGGGACGCTGTTTGCCAACACTGTGCTTGTCTACATTCAGGACAATGTGGGCTGGGCCTTGGGATATGGGCTTCCCACTCTTGGGCTTCTCATATCTATTTTGATTTTCTTAGTTGGCACACCATTTTATAGGCACAAGGTGCCAAGTGGAAGTCCCTTCACAAGGATGGCTAAGGTCCTAGTGGCTGCATTGAGGAAATGGAGGGTGACTCTCCCTAGTGACCCTAAGGAGCTCTATGAGCTTAACTTGGAGGAGTATGCAAAGAAGGGAAATTTCAGGATTGATTCCACCCCAACCCTAAGGTTTGGGTACATACATTTCTTTTAAACAATTACTTATACTATCTAGGTTACTATTAGGGACGGGACTACATGGAGGGCTAAACGAGCTCTACAAGGACCCAATATACTTTTTATGTTCTAAACTTTCGTGTGTGCAGATACTTGTTCAACTTAACTCTAGCTTAGCACAAACTTCTAGGCTAACAACACCGCCAAGTCCTTCCACATTGCTGTCATCCTGGTTACGTCCCCAACTACCACATTAATGTGTACATTCATGCAGGTTCCTCAACAAAGCTGCTGTGAAAACAGGGTCAGCTAGTTTATGGATGCTATGCTCAGTAACCCAAGTAGAAGAGACCAAGCAAATGCTAAGAATGATTCCAATCTTGGTAGCCACATTTATACCAAGCACTATGATTGCACAGGTTAATACCCTGTTTGTCAAACAAGGCACAACCCTCGATCGATCACTCGGAAGCTTCAAAATCCCCCCAGCAAGTTTAGCTGGGTTTGTGACGCTCTCCATGCTTGTAAGCGTCGTGCTCTATGATCGGTTCTTTGTCAGGATCATGCAAAGAGTGACCAAAAACCCTAGAGGAATCACTCTCCTCCAAAGAATGGGAATTGGAATGGTCTTCCACGTTTTCATTATGGTCGTTGCATCTCTAACTGAAAGGTACAGGCTTCATCTTGCAAAGCAACATGGAGTAGTCGAGAGCGGAGGACAAGTTCCCATCACTATATTGGTTTTACTTCCTCAATTTGTGCTTATGGGAACAGCTGATGCTTTTCTAGAGGTTGCGAAGATTGAGTTTTTCTACGACCAAGCACCTGAAAATATGAAGAGCCTTGGGACTTCTTTTGCCATGACCACTTTAGGAATGGGAAACTTTATTAGTAGCTTCCTTCTTTCGACAGTTTCTCACATCACCAAAAAGCATGGCCACAAAGGATGGATTCTGAACAACCTTAATGCTTCTCATCTTGATTACTACTATGCATTTTTCGCGGTACTAAACGTCTTCAATGTTATTTTCTTCTTGTTTATGACTAAGATGTATGTGTACAAGGCTGAAATTTCAGATTCGATAAAAGTGCTCACGGAAGAATTGAGGGAGACGACGTACAAAACATCCAATAAAGGTGATTCAAGAAAAGGTCAAATAACAAGTGAGTTATGAGATAGAAATTGAAGATAAAAGGGTAAAGGGTGACCTTCTTGATTGTTCTCAGCTTTATGTATGTTTGATTGTATTATAAATCATCAATGAAATGGGAAAAAGAAAATATAAACTTGTCAAATGCTTGCAAATATCTAACTACAAATACAGAAGTAGAAATATATATCAATATATATGTGCGAGTGTGTGTGTGTGTGTATGTAAAAATTAAATAAAGAGAAGAACAACTTAAATATCTTAACATATCTTAACAGAAACAGCTCTTGAATTTGTTTAGGTTTTGCAGACAAATAACGGTGTAAGTTGATTTGTTTTGCAAAAAAAGAACTTTAGAAACTCCATTTGCGCGCAACGGCTGTGGTACAATACAGCTTATCCTAATCGAGCATGAGGATTAACAATCAATGCCTACAAATAACAATGACAAATTTGTACAATCATCTCTCCATTGCGATCCCCAGCAATATATATGGTTTGGCATTAAATGTTCAGTTGACTTGGATACAATGCGCCCCCTCACTTTTTCCTTAAATGTATTTTTTTTCGTTACAATGTTGGAAGTTAGCACTAGAATGCACCGCAGATACAAACACATTGATTTCACATGTACATGAAAAATTATTCCCATCACCTCCTCTTAGCTAGCTGGAATGTCCTTTTCAAGAATTGGTTTGCTGCTTTGTCATTCCTGTGGCATAACACCCTCAATAATGTGTTTGGATCTGATCTGTTCCACCGTCCTGTTGTCGGAGGCATTGGCAACCTTTGCCCTGATCCCACAACTCCAATCCCGCTTGATTCACAAGTCACAATGCTAAAATCCTCCATTAGTTGTTCAGTACATTGCCCCATCAGCTCTATCACCCCTTCCGTTGTCTCCGCCTCATGTTCCACCACATCCTTGGTTATCAACCCTTCACCGCAAGTGCAAAAAATACGCTTTAAGCTGTCGAAATCTTCCTCAATCATCTCATGGTCAGTTCGATAAAACACTCGGGAGCTTCCTCCAGCAACCAAAACCATGAGGAATGCTTCGAAAGAGGCCCTCATTACTTCCTTGATTGCTAAGGCCTGCGCTTTATCGGTGAGAATTACTCCTAAGAGAGTGAGATTCTGCTTGATAATTCGTAACGCAGGTCTTATTCTTGCATTGGCTACATCACCAACATAGAGGCTCTCATAGAAGACTGAGTTTGAGTCGAGGAAGATCAAGCGGTAGGCAGCTACTTCTGAGACATGTTGGCAGGCAGATTGGATGCCTGATTGTGCAAGTTCAAAGTAAGAAGAGGCGTTGGTTTGGCTCTTGCGATTATTGGCATGACGACTTCGAGGTGTTGAAGGAATGATTCGAGGTGAGAGGGACAGGTTTTTGTCAAGAGAATGAAGGTGGGAAAGGAGATGGTGCAAAGTGTTTAGGCGGATGTAGAGGCGTTGCGTTCCTCTACTCGTTGATGGGCGAGGATGGTGACCTTCATTTGTTCCATTTGGGTGAAAGTCTTCTGCTCCAATGCTACAAGGGCTAGCTTTTTTCCACAGCTTGAGGAACTTCGAGTCTCGATTGCATCTTGTTAGAGGAGGAAGTGTGGGGATATAATTCTGTTTCGAACCTGAGAAAGGAATATACTTTGATCAACACAAAACATTACCAGAATCTTAAAGTTGTACTGAAATATAACATGGCATAAACTTATTTAGAAAAAAAAAATTACTGATCCCTAATATGAAATAACGGCTCTTACCACAAGACGCAACAAATGAAGTATACTCCTTGAAGACATGCTCCAACCCATCAGCAAGATCTTGAACTAAGTCTTCAGTAATTCCTATCGGAATTTGGAAGAAGTCATCCACGGTTTCCTTGGCCAATTTCATTAGCTCCTCAGCTGATTGCGCATAAGGTTCTGATTTGGACTTTGGATTCCATGTCTGCAACACAAATCCTTGTTCACTTAAGCTCAAATTCAAACATGGATTTTTATCAAATGCAGTTATAAAGAAAGCGTAAAACATACCTCGCTTTCTTTCGCTCGGTGAACGCACTCTTTCCCTCTCTTTAATCTCTCATGAATCCATCTTTTCAAGAGGTTTATTATGATGGAATCAATTTCGTACGGAACCATCTCTCTAACAATTGCTTTGCCGCCATCTTCACACTCAGCAGAGTCCTCAACCACCATTTGGAGCAGAACCTTTTCTAGTTTTCCTGCCCTTTGCAATATCTCAACTGCATCGCCTGAAAGCGTGGAGACCCCATTTAGGTATTGCTTCAACACAGCTCCGTAACAATTGTGCAGTGTCATGGCCGCGACACCAGCTGCAGTTGTGTGCCACCTCTTGAGTATGGGACTGAAGCTTTCCCTCTCTTTCAAGGCCAACTCCTCTGTCTCTTTAGCTAACTGATGCAAGGTTTCAGTCACAGCATCTTCTGCCACTTCAGTTACATTCCCAGCTTCCATAATCTACAGAAAAAAATTGAAGATGAGAAGCATATCACAATTACATTTGTACGGTGCAATGGGAAATGCCTATTGTCATATTGGCCTGTTATTTTACCAAATTATGAAATCGTGTCCAGTCCTAATTTACAGTCTAATAACATAACATGCCGTATATCTGGTAAAAGAACATTACTCGTATATAATACTAAGGAGCGTGTCAAAGAAGCAAATGGGCTGCAGCATATTAACCTTTGCAAAAGCTTGTTTCATTGAAGATCGAATGTAGTAGTCCACGCGGTCACCGGAGTTGTCCACCACCTTTATTTCACCTTTCCCTCCTCTTCCCCTCTCTGTGATTGTAACATCTTCACCTAAGATCTTGGAGGATGACAAGGCCAATGGGAGAAGGTTCTCAATTTGGCCAACTGTCCCTCTTTGGAAATAATCATGGTACCGAAGCAATTTCTTCTCCGCCCACGCCTGCATTGAGCTCAACACCGAAGACAAAATCTTGACATACAAAACCTCCCTATCCGGCCTCTTAGCATTATTTGCCACTTCTGCAAGCATAGCATGAGCAGCACACAAAAGGTCGGCCTCTATCTGTGCGGTTTGCACGTATTGCTGAAACAACACCCATGTAAAGCACACATTGTGTATTGGCCTAGTGATCCCCAATGTCGACCATGTCTTCTTCATCAGCTCGAGCATTTCATCGACTTCATCTAATACTAGTGTCTCGTCTCTGATGTCGAAGACTGATTGCAGGAGAGCAACATAGAGGTGGATGTTGAGAGGGTAGCCATCAGCCCAGTGACAAACATCTGTTGGAGTTCCGTTGGAGCTACGCCACGATAAGGAGACTACAGAGTTGCAAAGGGTTCTCATGGTGTCTGAGTTCTTTCCTGTGTCTATGGCTTTGGTGTCACCCGCTCTGATGATCTCTCTGAGACGCAAAGCGAATGTGTTGGACTTGGCTAGTGGGATAGAAGGGTGGATAAGAAGGCCGGCTTCGAGGATCTTGAGCTGCCGTTTTTGCCAGTAATGGTACTCATGGGAGTCGTTGAATTCGGATGGCTTTAGGTGTCGAAGGAGTTCTAGTGGGAGAATTATGGTCTCTGCTCGCCTACCCATCTGTGATCATATATTAGGAAGGACATGATTAATTACCGACCAAGATCAATTTCATTGAACTAGTGATACATGCATGATGCATCATATTTTCTAACATTGTAAAATTGTTTGTACCATATCTACACATCAGGTCACAAGTCATAAAAGTAATAGTTTATATAAAGAGTTTTGAAGAAACTACGAGATTTAATACAAAAAACTACAGAATATAATTGTTACATCCCGGCCCGGGCCCTCACTATATCTCGGGCCCGACTCCACCGTAGCACGATATTGTTCGCTTTGGGCCCCCTACCACACCCTTACGATTTTATTTTTGGGAACTCACACGAGAACTTCCCAATGGGTCATCCATCATGGGATTGCTCTCGCACGAACTCGCTTAACTTCGGAGTTCTTACGGAACCCGTAGCCAGTAAGCTCCCAAAAGGTCTCGTGCTAGGTAGAGATGAGAATATACATATAAGGCTTAGATGATCCACTCCTCTGGACAATGTGGGATATTACATAACATTCTCATCCATTATTGTTTGTTACAAGTCAAATTAAACAAGATGAGAATGAGAAACCAAACTTTTACTTTGGGATTGCAGAACTTCATGTGTGATTTTCATGCTAATTCCCAATTTTCAAATCCACAAAACAAATCCTTACCTTACCTTTTAAAATTGAGTAACCCTATATCTTGTTAATTTATTAGATCGTATTGTGCTAAATTTTATAATTTACATTCATTAATTAATGGGTCATTTTGGTTGCGGTCTTTAACCTTATCAACCTAATTGTTAGACTAAAACCTTGTTTGTTTAAATATTTTGATCGAGGTCCTTAACATCATTTAAGAGATTTAACTCATACATTATGCATTTAATGTCCCATGAATTATGAAATTTAAACAAATTCAAATAATATTTTCAAAATATAATAAATACTTAAAAATAAATATTAGAGTAATATTGTCCTTCACAAAATTATACCAAGAAAATATGTACCCACATAATTATTAACATATTTTAAAAAATAACTACTGATATATTTTGAAACATAAAATAAATATATATAATTAGCATGGGTACATTTAGCACAATTGAAAATGGTGGGTACAAATACAAATAAAACTTTAAAATAAATATGGGCACAAAAAGAAATTAATATATGGGTACAAATTAAAAATGAAAAGAAAATTGGTACAAATTAAAAAAGGGTTGCAAATTAAAAAAGGGTACTGACTAATAAAAATATATGATAAAAACTTTAGCCATAAATAGAAATATACTAAAATGTAATATTTATAACTAAATGAATATATTTAGAAATAAAAAAATATTTTATTATTAAAATAATTAATGACGTTTATTAAAACTTAAGGACCTTAATCAAAAATTGAAAAGGAATAAAATTTTAATCAATGAAGTAGCAAAAATATGGATGAAAACCTAATTTATCTGTAATTAATTATCATGCATTTAGCACATTTACATGCATGAAGATATCAAAATTGAAATGAATACGTACTTGGCCTACGAGGGTCCTCATGAGCGTCTTCCGCAGCCGATTATCGCTGCCTTCCGTGACCCTCATCTGCTGCCTCATAATCTCGGCGGATGTCATCGGCCGCCTCGGCCTTGAGGGCGGCAAGGTGAAAGACATTCCGGGGGAGCCACCACTATTTGATGCGTTCGGCGAGGAGGGACTTGACCATCCACCATTTCCGGCGCCTGACGCCATCCTCCTCGACGGAGACCGCTTCAGCATCTTCAGCCCGAGCGCCCGCTTCACCCTGCTCGTCGGCGTTGTCACCACCCCATTTACCTTCGACCCCGATCCGGACCCGCTCCCCTCCCCACCATTACTATTACTGCTGTTGTTATCGTGGTGGTTGGAGTAGAACACGAGGGCGTTCCGTCCTCCAAAGCCAGGGGACGAACGACACGCGGTGAAGAAGATCTCGTACGCGGTCTCACGCACGTCATCGCGGTCGATGCCCTCAAGCTTGCCAAAGGGCCAGACGAGGTCGGGGTCACAGTCGTGGTAGTCGGGACGGGGTGCGAGAAGGGAGCTGCAGAGGGACTCGCGGCGAGAGTGGTGGTGGGGGCCCATAGCAGCGAGGGCGGAGGTGGATGAGAGAGAGGGAGATGATGTCGCGGTCGGAAGTCAGATATCCGGCGGGAGAGAGAAAGCGGGCATTTCTCTTAAAAGAAAGGAGAACAAGAAGGGTGTAAATAAATTAGGGGCAGATGTGATTGGTTATGCTGATGACAGCGGAGCGGGATTGAGAGAGAGAGAGAGAGAAAGAGAGAGAGAGGACCCAAATAGAGGATGAGGGTTGGAGGGTTGGAGGGTTGTCTGTGTGGAGTGTTGGGATATCGATCGGTCGATGGCTTTCCCAACGCTGTTGTGCGAAGAAAACGAGAAGCAATGCGACATAGATAGCAAAGTCGATTCCGAACATTTCTGCTGCTTGTGCTTCTTAATTAATTATTATCTTTTAATTTAATTAATTAAATTCTGATTTGTTTTCGTTTTGCTTTGTCATCATGCATGTGTTTCCAAATTTTGCAATACGTCCGTACGTACTTGTTTGATGGAAAGCTACCTATATATAGCATTTGTGATGTGGGAAATTGATTGGGATCGATATTATTGGATTTTACGGTAAAAGCTAGCTAGCCAGTTAGATTAGATACTACTTACACTACTCTACTCCAGCTCACTGGGAGAAGAATGATTTTGATTCATACACGTACTTGCCAGAAAATTGTTTTATGCATTAGTAGTCTGTAGACATCGAAATTTCAGTAAAACAAATGTTCACCAATGCATTAAAGTTTTGACGTGTCAAGGCATACATGGCATACGCCACGTGTTGTACAAATTATACACGTGGCGTGTGACTCAACAAAATAGGGAGAAATACCCTTGAAGGATTAAACAAGTTTTTCTTCTCATTTTGGGCAATGACAAGGCAAGTACATTTCAATCCATTGAGGATCAAAACAAGTTTTTCTTCTCATGTTGGGCAATGACAAGGCAAGCATACTTCAATCCATTACGGATCAAAGCAAGTTTTTCTCATTTGGGCAATGACAAAGCATACACATTTCAAGTTTAAAATGGTGTTAAGTGGGAAATTAGGCCATAAGTTACACCACTTCAAGTTTAAAATGGTATTAAGTGGGAAATTAGGCCATAAATTACACCACTTCAAGTTTTAAATGGTATTAAGTGGGAAATTAGGCAATAAGTTACACCACTTCAATTTCAATATTGCATTAAGTGGGAAAATTAGGCAATGGTGCTTGGAAAAGAAAAAAATATTTTGTGGTGGTGATTCATTCTCAAAGCCTATAAATAGGCTTCTCCATCAAGGTATCAAGCATCAACCAATTCACAAATACAGACACCAAAACCTTGAAGCCTTAAAGTTCTAAAGTTCTCAAGAAAATCCCGAAAGATCAAGAAAGCACTCTTCGTTCTTCGTCAAATCCTCCTTCAAGATCAAGCCCCAACGGCCCTTGAAGAAATCCACACAACCATTATTCAAGATCAAGCCCCAACGGCCCTTGAAGAAAGTGTTCATCATTCATCATCCGTTCATCCTTAGCTCAAGCCCCAACGGCCCTTTGGATCAACAACCTCAACAAATCCACACATCCAACCGTTCTTCAAGATCAAGCCCAAAAGCTCTTGAAGATCCGCTCATCCATCAACCTTCAAGATCAAAGCCACAAAGGCCCTTGAAGAAACTTACAATTGTTCATCCAAGATCAAGCCTCGACGGCCCTTGGATCAACAAATCTACATCTTACGAAGATAGAATCAGAGGACCAAATTCGAGAGAGATCGTAACCCCAAAATCATAAACACAAAAATATTATTTTGTACACGTTATTCTTGTTTCTTGTTTCAAGGAACTTTCGTGTTCACAAATTTGGCACGCCCAGTGGGACATCTCTACCTCTCATCTCTATCCTCAAATCATCGAAAAACACAAATGGCATCAAGAAAGGATCAAGCTGTTCCTGCAATCAAAGCAAAGAACAAGAACATCATCGCCGCAAGTGGTGATATTTCGGGCACCATAACCCGAAGTAAGGCAAGAGCTCTTTTTGCCGCGGCTTCCGCCCCTGCATTAACTCTGTCAAAGGAATAAGAGCACCTGAGGCACGAGCCTGTGATCACCCTAGCCTCGCTAAGGGCATCAAGAGGGGAAAGCCTGAGGAAATACTCAGAGTCCCTACTCTCCGACGCTGATTCGAGCGGCAGTACAACCATGCAAGTCATGACCACTGGAGTAACTTCAATCGAGGAGCAGCTGGCTCAGATGAATGAAGCAATCGCAAAGCTCACACGGACTGCAGAGGAGAAAAACTTGCAAACTGCCGGACTCATCAACCATCTGGAGGCACAGCATGGCGTCAAAATGAAACCAAGCTCTCTTCCAACTAAGAAGACCGAAGAAGGCTTTAACCCAAATGTCTACGAACTCATGTCAAAGGCTAGGCATGACTTTGCTTCCTCTTCAAATCTTGGAAAGAAGGTTTCAAACACCGTCAATGACAAAGAACGTAACCTCACCAAAACTCAAAAGAAGTTGAAGGAGCATGGTTACGGAGTTGACAACAACAAAGCCGGACTTGGCTTCACACCAAATGCACCTGTGAAGATTTCAAGCAAAGTGAAGAAAGCTAGCGCTCAACACATCAGCGTGAGCATTGAACAAGACCAAAAAGAGCCTAAACCCGCCCCTCGGACGTCGGTCTTCGATAGGATGAGCCATTCAAGCTCCAGAATTTCAGCGCTTAATCGCATTGGTAGTCAAGGCCGAACCTCTGTCTTCAAGAGGCTTAGCATGCCAACATCCCAAAGCTCTGTTTTTGAAAGGTTGTTAAAGCCTAAGAAACAAAGCAACACAGCTATCTCTCCTCTGCGACGATCAGCTTTGGAAAGATTTGAAGATAATGAGAAGTATTTTGGAAAGAGGAAGACAACACCAAAGGAAGAAAAGTTCGATGGGCTAGCAGAAAAAGGTGACGTTCGAAGCTTGATTCCTTCAAGGATGAAGCGCCAAGTGATCCTAGAGGTCGATACAAAAGGACCACTGAAGGTAAGGAGGCGCATCATCATCCACACTGGCAAATCTTCATGCCAACAAACCCAAGAGAACGGCACTGAAGATGAAATCCCTAAGAAAGATGTCACTTCTGGCTCTTTCGACTCAAAGTCTTCACCTCGACTGTTGGGGGCATGCTCCAAGTCAAGTGAAATTGAAGGATGGACTCATGTCACTCCGAAGAAACTGCACGAGAAACATATGTCTTCTCCACAAGTGCACCAATCGGAAAGGGGGCAAAGCAGCTATTGTCAACCTTCAAAGCTACATGAAAATGTTGAGGATGATGAAATTACAACACAAAGATCGCTCATGCGGGATCTTTTCTTCCTCGAAGACGTCTTCAATTACTCGATCAAGGCTCCTTGCTATGAAGATTGTGAGGAAAGCAGTTCGAAGGTCGCTTCGACGAAATTGGACAAGCAGCAACCATCTTGTCCACAAGTTTACCAGTCGAAAATAGGGCAAAACAGCTCTTGTCAACCTCCAGAACAATGTGAAAGTGCTGGAGATAATGAAATTTCGACACAAAGATCGTCCATCCCCATCACAATGTGCGACCTCTTCCCAGAAGACTTCTTCAATTACTCGGTCAAGGCTCCTTCCTATGAAGATTGCAAGGAACGCCTCTCCCAGAACACTAGACAATCTTTATGCCAACAAGCCCGAGAAGACAGCACTGAAGAGGAGATCCAAGATGTTTTCCACATCACGGTTCAAGAAGGTGAAGAAGACGAAATCCCCGAGGAAGATGTCACTGCTGCACCACCACAGCTCGAAGATGGGGGGCAAGCCACGGTCGATGATCTCAAGGAACTCAACTTAGGTACAGGCAAGGAACCAAAACCTATCTTCGTAAGTGCATTATTAAGTACAGATGAGATAGAGGAGTATTATCAGCTGTTGTTAGAGTACAAAGACGTCTTTGCCTGGACCTACAAAGAAATGCCCGGCCTGGACCCTATCATCGCTGTTCATCATCTTGCGGTCAGGCCTGGAACACGACCGATAAAGCAAACTCAAAGACGCTATCGATCTGAGCTTATCCCACAAATCGAGGTCGAGATCGACAAGCTAATCGAAGCAGGCTTTATTCGAGAAGTTCAATACCCCAAATGGATCTCCAACATCGTCATTGTCCTCAAGAAATCAGGACAAATACGTGTTTGCGTAGACTTCCGGGACCTCAACGATGCTTGCCCAAAGGACGACTTCCCCTTGCCAATTATTGAAATCATGGTGGATGCAACCACTGGCCATGAGGCATTATCATTCATGGATGGCTCTTCTGGGTACAATCAAATTCGCATGGCCCTCGAAGACGAGGAACTAACAGCCTTTCGTACTCCAAAAGGTATTTACTGCTATAAGGTGATGCCCTTTGGTCTAAAGAACGCTGGAGCTACGTATCAACGTGCAATGCAGAAAATCTTCAATGACATGCTACACAAAAACGTAGAATGTTACGTAGATGATGTGGTGGTTAAGACGAAGAAAAGATCAGACCACTTGAAGGATCTGCGAATAGTGTTCGAAAGGTTGCGAAAATACAACCTCAAGATGAACCCGTTAAAATGTGCGTTTGGCGTCACCTCTGGGAAATTCCTCGGCTTCATCGTCAAGCACCGTGGTATTGAAGTTGACCAATCAAAGATCAAGGCCATTCAAAGCATGCCCGAGCCAAGAAACCTGCACGAGCTGAGAAATACCCTTGAAGGATTAAACAAGTTTTTCTTCTCATTTTGGGCAATGACAAGGCAAGTACATTTCAATCCATTGAGGATCAAAACAAGTTTTTCTTCTCATGTTGGGCAATGACAAGGCAAGCATACTTCAATCCATTACGGATCAAAGCAAGTTTTTCTCATTTGGGCAATGACAAAGCATACACATTTCAAGTTTAAAATGGTGTTAAGTGGGAAATTAGGCCATAAGTTACACCACTTCAAGTTTAAAATGGTATTAAGTGGGAAATTAGGCCATAAGTTACACCACTTCAAGTTTAAAATGGTATTAAGTGGGAAATTAGGCCATAAATTACACCACTTCAAGTTTTAAATGGTATTAAGTGGGAAATTAGGCAATAAGTTACACCACTTCAATTTCAATATTGCATTAAGTGGGAAAATTAGGCAATGGTGCTTGGAAAAGAAAAAAATATTTTGTGGTGGTGATTCATTCTCAAAGCCTATAAATAGGCTTCTCCATCAAGGTATCAAGCATCAACCAATTCACAAATACAGACACCAAAACCTTGAAGCCTTAAAGTTCTAAAGTTCTCAAGAAAATCCCGAAGGATCAAGAAAGCACTCTTCGTTCTTCGTCAAATCCTCCTTCAAGATCAAGCCCCAACGGCCCTTGAAGAAATCCACACAACCATTATTCAAGATCAAGCCCCGACGGCCCTTGAAGAAAGTGTTCATCATTCATCATCCGTTCATCCTAAGCTCAAGCCCCAACGGCCCTTTGGATCAACAACCTCAACAAATCCACACATCCAACCGTTCTTCAAGATCAAGCCCAAAAGCTCTTGAAGATCCGCTCATCCATCAACCTTCAAGATCAAAGCCACAAAGGCCCTTGAAGAAACTTACAACTGTTCATCCAAGATCAAGCCTCGACGGCCCTTGGATCAACAAATCTACATCTTACGAAGATAGAATCAGAGGACCAAATTCGAGAGAGATCGTAACCCCAAAATCATAAACACAAAAATATTATTTTGTACACGTTATTCTTGTTTCTTGTTTCAAGGAACTTTCATGTTCACATAGTCACTACCTGTTTTTGTGGAAACATTAATTTTTAACTAATTTTCGTGTCCTTTCTGTTTATGTGTTTTGCTCAGTTCCACTTGGCAAGCGATGATTCTATTGGTCAAGTGTGATGAATATGGAGTTATATGATAGGGTAGTGTTGTCCATACATCTATGTTTATCTTTTTATCTTCAACACCTCTTCAATTCATTTGATCTGACGATCAGAACTTGAAAGTGTGTGAAAAGTAAAAAGAAGTATATAGATAGCACTACCATCTATTATTCCATTGATTGAAAGAAAACATTACATGTATTTGCCAAGACAACTACATAATTCGAAAGGACTACATTTTGCAAAACTTAATTACGAGATTAAATCCTAATAAATATTAGGAAAGTATCATGTTACAAAACCATGATAAGAAAATACCAAAAATACCATAACATAAATATACCAAATTGGATTTTTACAAATTAACTCCTCGTCAAATCCATGAAGGTAAAGAACATGAGTTTGCTAAGAAGGAAACTAATACTAATTGTTGATGTCAATTTCAATGTTGACTTCGATATACTGATGATGATTGAAGGTGAGATGCAATTGACATTCATTCTAAACCAAGCATAAGCGGCCAATTGTTGTCCCCCAAACACTACCTTTATAGGTATATTATTAGGGTAGGAAAAAAAACTCGAAAAACCCGACCCGAAAATACCAAACTAATAATACGAATCATTCAATAACTAAAACTAGGGGTGGGCACGGTTTGGTTTGGTGCAGTTTTGGGGTAAAACCAAAATTGAAACTGAAATTTATTTCGATTGGGTTCGGTTGGGCCGTATTGTGTGAGCTAAAATGGAACTAAACCATTTAATTTTGGTTTGTTTTGGTTTCAGTTTGGGCCTAATAAGTATTCAACACTCAAACAAACTCAAAAGTTCAAAACTTAGTCATTTGCGTACTAAATGCTTTATGGCATTAATACAACTCAATTGAAACAAAGTTCAACATCAAAAGGCCTTATGTCATTAGCACCACCCAATTGAAAAGTTAAGTTTACCATTTCAAAGTTCAAAAAAAGTTCTATGTTAAAATGCCTTATGGCATTAACAAGCTGGAAAAATAAATTGTTCATCCAATTCAGCATAAAAGTTTTGGTGTTTCAAGACTAATTTGAATCGTTCAACATTTCCTTTCCCTTTCGTTTTGGATACTTACTCTTTAAAGGTTTAGGAGGCTTTTGAGCATGTGAACGAGCTTGGAAAGACCTTGCACCTTCTGTAAGTAAAACCGATCACAATGTTTAATTGTGTACTAAGTTACTAACAGAGTAACAATGTTAGAAACTCAAATCAGTAAGCATCAATAAAAAAATACCCAGTGAAGAACAAAACAAAATTGTGTAAAGATGTCCTTTTACTTGATTCAAAATTTCAAATAATGTGAGCATTCATGTTGGATATAACCAACAGAATCATCGCTTCAAATCACAAATCACCTCAAATTATTCACAAATATATTAATAAATTAACAATAGAAGTTCTAAGTTAATAATTCTTACATAATAGCACGCCGGAGGATCAGAGCTGAAAAGAAGCGAAGGAAAATCGACTTTGGTCACGATATGTAGTGAAATAGAGGACAAATAATGTGTCTGTTTTCAAACTGGGAGGATGACGTTAAGGACAAAACGAGCACAAGCATCTGTGTCCGTGTGAATGCCAACTGTTGAAAGTGCAATAGTTGAAGTCTCGAGGACTCAAATTGGTTTCTATCTCTGATTCTCTAGGGGGCCTGGGCATGTTGCGATGTGGTTTTCATATTATGCAGTGCAGTTCGGCTTTGGTTCGGTTCCAGGTATTAGGAACCAAAATCAAACTGTTTTTTAAGCTTGCGGGTTGATTCAAACATGAACTTTTTTGAAACTGCAAAACCGAACCTTTCGATGTAGTCTAGATTGGTCCGTGTTTTGGTTTTTGGTTCCAAGTGCCCACCCTAACCGAAACCAAAACATTATCGAAAGTTTGGTAATGATATTGGGGCCTCAACTCAATATCTTCGGGTGAGATTAAATCTCAACCATTGGATAAAAGACCCACCACTACAACTACTTTCTCTCTCTTGCACACACACTCTCTCTAAGGTCAAGGGTCCAAAGGGTCAGAGGGCTGAAAAATGCTCGAAAACCGTCTCCAACCGAAGGCTAGGCCAGAGGGCGCATGGGCCCCATGGAATCTGAAAGGGCCAAAAAGCTAAAGGGCTAGCCTAATCCAGCGAGCCAGCCAGCCAACGAGCCCCGGGCTGGCCAAAAGTGTGAGCATTCCTGTCGGATATAACTGACAGGAATATGTATATTCCTGTCGGTTATATTCGACATGAATGCTAGGCCAAAATTTCAAATGCAACGGCTAGCTGACGTCAGCTAGCCGTTATTTTTGAATTTTTTTTTTCTATAACTTCCTATAACTTCTATTTTACAAAATTTATTTCATATTTTCTTTTAAATTCCATTTTTTTTCCTATAAATTTGTTTCATATATTTTTTTTAAATTCTATTTTTTTTTCCTATAACTTCCTAAACTGTTATACAACATTAAATTAAATTAAGTAACATTAAACAACGTTAAACAATATGAAATAACATTAACCAACATAAAAATTATACAACATAAAAAAAACATTTAACACATGAAACTTAAACAACATTTTTAAAAACATTTAACAACATAAAACCTAAACGCCTACTCCATCCTTAGATGTGCAACAAGATCTTGTTGTAGGTACTTGGCATGGGAACGTATCATTCTATAGCGCCTCATGTATTCATTTATAGAGCTACTACCAGTTCTTGGATTGAAAGGCAAATTAGGCCCATGATATATTTTTGCACGAGCCCTTCTTGACCTATTTGGATCATTTTGGTCGTCATCGAACTCTCCATCAATATACCCATCTCGCTCATCCTCTACTATCAGATTGTGTAATATGATGCAAGACATCATGATGGAGTCCAAATTTTCTTAACTCCACCCTCTTACCGGTTCACTGATGATCTTCTACCATGCTTGTAGAATACCGAAAGCTTTCTCAACATCTTTCCAATATGCCTCTTGGTGTAAGGTAAACAATTTTTCCGCATCATTCATAGGGTTTGGAATTGCTTGGACAAGTGTCGCCCACTTTGGGTAGATGCCATCTGCTAAGTAATACCCCATATTGTATTGACGGGCGTTGATGTAGTAGTCAAGTTGGGGTGCTTTACCTTCTGTTAGGCGATTAAAGATGGGTGAACGCCTAAGAACTGTAATGTCATTTTGGGATCCAGGGACTCCAAAGAAAGCATTGATAGGAGCATATTTATGCTACTTAGCTATGTTGTTTCCTTACATTTAGTTAGTTAATTACTACTTATTATAGTCTTATAAGCTATTTTCATATGTTTTTAGGTCCTAATGACAAAAGGAGCAAGAAAGTGCATTTTGGAGCCATTTGGAGCAGTTTTGGGCATAGATTGGATAGCTTAACTATGGAGCAAAGTGGATGGACGAAATTGAAGTCAAGAGAGGCTAGGAAAGGCTACAAATCTGGAGAAAGAAGTTCAAATACAAAGAAGATAAGGAAAGAGCAAGAAATAAGGAACATTTTCCAATCTTATCTTATCCTATCCTAACCAACCTTATCCTTTCCTAAATCTAGCCTTATTCTATCTTATCTTATCCAAATCAGTTTATGCCTTAATTCTAGCTTTTTAGAAGGGATTAGATATACATTTAAACACATAATTTAGATTCTAGAAGCCTAATCCCTTTGTGTGCCGCATATAGGCCATTCCTTGGAGGTTTAGGAGTTGTAATCCCTCTTCTATACCTATGTTGTGAGTCTTTGTCCATTTAGGCCCTATCTTCCTCCTAAAAAGGTGCCGCACCTATTCCCTCTAGAACTCCAAATCCTTGCTGTGTATTTCCTATCCTTTTCCCCCTTGGTTTCTGCCAAACCTTAACCTTTTTCCTTAGGATTGTGCAATCCTTTTCCTTCAAAAATTGTGCAAAACCTAGCCTATAAATTCAAGCTTTTGCCACACCATTCACACCATCCATTCACTCATTCATTCATTCATTCATACATTCAGCCATCAAAGACCATAATTCACACCACATCACCCTAGTGCCGCAAGCAAGAAAGGAAGGAGAAGAGGACTTGTGCAATCTGCCATCCCAGGAAGTGCCGTGCATGCCATTGGAGTGTGGAGCGTTTCTTGGTTCTTTCTATCCTTAGTTTTAGTTTGATGTTTATATTAATTTGGTTTTCAATTATGATGAACATGAGGAACTAATTTCTTTTTAGTTAGAGGTGAATTCGAAGCCATGATTATATGTTTTATATGAATTGATTACACCCAGTTATTGTTTCTTAAGTCTTGAATGTGATTTGCTTATCTAAGTTATTAAAACTTGTTTATGTGTGTTGGTTGAGGGTCGACACTTAATTTGCATGCATGAATTTGATGCTAGAGTGTAAGGGAGTTTCATGTAATAGTTATTCACTTATATTCATAAGTAGTGGAGGTTGCTAGTCACAATCGTGTTAAGTGAATCCTTGGCATAAGCCTCATGCGTTTGAAAGTGATGAATGCCTTGTCAATGCTTATGATTTTCACAAAACTTAATGACTTTTGATATGTATCTTTATTATGCGTTTCATATAAAGAACTTGAGAAAGATAATTTGGTTGTAATGCATATTCATTCAATTCAATGAAATAAGGAAAACCTGATGGTTAGTTATTCGATGCAACTAACTTGGGGCGTTGTCATTCATAGTCTAAAGGGATAATAACTGGAAATTAGTTCATATGCATATGTCATGTGTGGAGAAGGGCCCTCTAACTAGCCTTTCACCCATTTAATTCACCCAAACTCGTTTTTGCAAAGTTTTTTATACAAAGTTTCTGTTTTAAGTTTTAAATTCGTCAAAAACAATCCCCTTTTCATTTAGTCTTGTTATTTGAGTCAAAATCTGTTTTCCTTTAGTCTTTTGAGTCAAGTTAAGTTCTATTTTCCTCAAAATCACTTGTTAGGTCTAGAATTGAGTCTTTTTCATTGTTTGTTGCTGTTTTGAGTATTTTAAGTTAGTTTTGAGTCTATAGAGTCTAGTTTAGAGTTGTTGAGCCTCATTTGTGTTGATTAACATCCCTAGTTAATCCCCGGTCTAGAACGATCCCTACTTGCATATATACTACAATTGTCACAAATAGGGTTTAATTTGTGTGTCAAGTTAATTTTCACATCAAATTTTGGCACCGTTACCAGGGATTAGCAAACTTGCTAATCCCTTTTGTTTGTGTCGTATCAAATTGTGTAGTATGTTTCTTTGAGTCTTTTTGTTTGTGGTTGTCGTGCCCCTTTAAAGAGGTTGCTGATTTCTTTTTGTTCTTTGTTTCAGGTACTAGTTTATGACTCGTTGTTCTCAACCTATTTGTGCAAACATATTGGATTTTGACGACGATTTTGAACAAACTTTGAAAAGAAAGAGGAAGCAACAGGAACCAAATCCACCTAGTTCAAGTTCAGAGTCCGAATCTGAATTTGAAGAAGAAGAAAGCATGGCGGCAAACAATCGAACAATCAAAGAACTTTCGGCCTCGGGATTAGACAATGTCGTGTCTTTATGCATTCAATATCCTATGATAGCTCAAGGCAAGACCGATGAGTTTGAATTAAAGTCTAGCTTGTTGCATCACATTCCCAAATACTATAAGCTGTCCATGGAAAATCCAAACAAGCATCTCAAGGAGTTTGAAGTGGTATGTTCAAGCATGGCACCCATCAATGTCGATAGGAACATTTTGAAGATGAAAGCTTTTCCATTGTCTCTTTTGGAAAAGGCTAAAGATTGGCTATACAAATTGGCACTTGGAACCGTCACTTCTTGGGAAAGCATGAAGCGAGCATTCTTAGAGAAATTCTTCCCAACTTCACGAGTGATTCTTTTGAGGAAGAAAATTAGTGGCATTCAACAAAACCAAGGGGAGTATTTTCCAACATATTATAAACGTTTTAAGACTCTAGTTGCATCATGCCCTCAACATCAAATGAAGGAAGAGCTTTTAATTCAATATTTCTACGAAGGACTTCTTCCAATTGAGAGACAAATGCTAGATGCCTCGGCTGGATGTGCTTTGGTTGACAAAACACTGGTGGTTGCCAAGGTTTTAATTGCAATCGAGCCTTGAATGCACAACAATATGAAGGTGTTGGACAAAGAGACACCCCACGACAGCAAGTCCATGAGGTAAGTTCAATTTCCGAAATTCAATCACAATTAGCTAACCTCACTATGCTTGTATCTCAGGTTGACGAAGGATGCAAGGTGCAAGGAATTGCACCAAATGTGTGTGGCGTATGTTCTATGCAAGGGCACCTCAACGATCAATGTCCTCAATTGATAGAGAATGGAGGATGGGAAAGCGCCAATGCCATAGGTTATCAAGGCCAAAATCAACAAAGGAATGATCCATATTCAAATACATACAATTTGGGATGGAGAGATCACTCAAATTTTAAGTGGAGGAAGCCTCAACAACCTCAACAAACTCACGGCAATGGAGAAGCATTTCGTACACCACCCCCTAGGATATATCAAAGGCCATTTGTACAATCTCAACCTCAATCACAACCTACCCAACAAAATTCAGGTTTGTCAATGAATAACGATAATGTCTTTCAATTACTAACTACTTTGTCACAGGGCTATCAAAATCAAGCCAAGGAGATGGGAGAATTGAAGAAGCAAATGGGGCAAATGGCAGAATTCATGGGCCAATTCAGAGAGGAAGGTAAATTGCCTAGTTCAACAATTGTCAATCTGAATGAAGGTTTTGAAACCGCCAAGGCAATCATGTTGAGAAGTGGTAAGGAGGTTGGAAGCACCCCAAAACTGTCTAAAACAAGCCAAGAAGAGGAAAAGCTGCTACAAGAAGAAGAGGATGGATTGGACAAAGCCACGACAAGGGTGGAACAAACCTTGCCACAACCCCTAGTACCCCAAAACCATCCAACACCACCAAGGTAAGTCCAAATTCGAATTTTTCTAGTTCTATTCCACTAAATGTGCCCTTTCGTAGCAGGTTTAGGCAATCAAAGAAAGAAGAGAATGAGAAGCACATTCTGGAAACCTTTAGAAATGTTCAAGCCAATATCCTGCTCCTTGTTGCAATCAAGCAAGTTCCTAAGTATACTAAATTCTTGAAAGAGCTTTGCACAACAAGGAAGAGAATTTCAAACAAGGAGGTGGTCCAGGTAAGTGAGAATGTTTCTGTGGTGTTACAAAGAAAACTACCACCTAAATCCAAAGATCTGGGTAGTTTGACAATTCCATGTGTCATTGGCAATACTAAGTTTGAACATGCTATGCTAGACTTAGGAGCTTCAATTAATGTCATGCCTTACTCAATTTATGCATCTATGAACTTAGGAGAGCTTCAAAACGATAGTGTGATTATCCAATTGGCCGATCGTTCTAACTTCTATCCAAAAGGAGTTTTGGAAGATGTTTTGGTGGAGGTTAATAATTTGATCTTTCCAGCGGACTTTTACGTGCTTTGATGCGAGAATTATACGCGCACAAATTAAACCCTCTTTTCGTCAATTGTAGTAAGTATGTAAGTAGGGATCGTTCTGGACCGGGGATTAGGAGGGATTGTTAATCTCTTGGAAACTGACTCAAAAACGTAAAAACAAGATAAAACACTAAACTAGACTCAAAGAATGTGAAACTAAACGTTAAAACACTAAGACAAACCAAAAGACTCAAAATGCTTTAAAAACACAAACTAAATTGATTTCTAACTAAATTGAACAATTAAGTAAAGGGGGATTGGATTTGGACGAATTTGAACTAAAAATGGAAACTTGGAAATAAAACAAATTGTAAATATGGATTTGATGGAAATGAATGGATGGGAAGCTAGCTAAGGGGTTCATCTCCACATATGTTATACTTGCATACAAAACGATGTCTAATTGCTTTTCAATAAACCATGAATTCTCAACGCCCCGGGTTAATTAGGTCCGCTTAAATTAACCATCAAGTTTTCCTTAAGTTAATGAATTGGATGATTGCATACGACAATCCAAAGCATTCTTCACAAGTTCCCTACATGAATTGCATAATAGAGATACAAGCAAGAATCATTAAGCATCATGAAAACTATAAGTGTTGACGAGGCATTCGTTACTATGATTGCATGAAACTTATGCCAAGAATATGTTTAACACGATTGTTTATAAGCAACCTCCACTACTTGTGAATATAAGTTCATAACTATTACGTGAAACTCACTTATATTCTAGCGTCAAATTCATGCATGAAAATTAAGCGTTCATTCTTAATAAACATACATAAATAGGTTATCAATCAAACAGTTAAACAAATTGAATTCACAACTTATGAAACGTAATTAAAAGTAATCAAATCATATTACAAACATAAACATAGTTTCGAATCACCCCCTAGCTAAAGGGGGTTCATTTCCTCATACGTACAAAACAAAGAGAATTGAAATTAAACATTGAAATCAAAGAAACGCCTAAACATTCCAACAACTCAATCTTGAATTGTATGAACGTTTAGGCCCTCTTATCTTCCTCTTTATTGTAGCATAAGGTCTAGGGATAGTTGGTTGGGGGGATGGAAGTGTTGGGAAATTATGGAAATGGATGAGGAGTGGTGGAAATGGAAGATGGTTTTTGGATTCTAAGGGAGAGAAACTCACGGCTAGGGAGGTGTTTGTGGTGTGTTGTGTTGTGAATGAGATGAGATGATTTTTGAATGAATGAATGCAAGGGTATTTATAGGAGGAGTGGAGATGTATATGGCTATTTGTTTAAGGTGTTTGTGGCTACAATGATGAAGAATTGCATGTGGAAATAAAACGAAAAATGTGGTGAAATGATGAAGTAGGAAGGTGGAAATGCATGTGAGATGTTGGAAAGGAAATGGGAATATGAGTAGGCCATGGCATGGGAGTTGTTTTGTTGGTGTAAATGTGCCATGGTTGCAATGATGAAGAATAAAGGGTGCATGTGGGGTGGAATTGAATGAATGCAAAGTGAATGAATAATGAAATGAGTTAAAGAGGGAGAATGTGGTGAAATGATGAAGTAGGAAGGTGGAAATGCATGTGACTTGTTTGTGGAATAAAGAATGAATGGTGGAATGATGAAGAGTTGCATAAAGAATGCATGTAGGGTTAGCTAGGTTGGCTTTGTTTGGGTGCATGTGTGTCAATGGTGGTTTTGCATGTGAATTGATGGATTGTTTTTGATGGAATGGATGGTTCTTTGCATGGCTTTTGAAGTGATTGTGGGCTTTGGAATTGGAAGGAAATGCATGGCCTTGGGGTTGGTTTAAGAGAGAATGGGCTAGGCCCTTTGTTTTATGTCCAAAATGAATACAAGGCCTTCAAATTCGTCCAACACTTTGGCTCCAATCATATGCTATCCATTCCAAGCCCAATTTTGCTCCAAAATGCTCCAAAATGCATCTTTTTGCTTCCTTAGCCATATGAACCTAAAAACACACGAAAATGGCTTAAACTACTAAAACAACTATGAATTAACAACATAGATGCACGAAAACAAGCTAAGTAAGTCGCCTAAATATGCTCCTATCACTTGACATGGAAGATTCAACCCATTCTATGCCATTGCCAATCCTACTTGGGAGACCTTTCATGAAAACAGCCTACACCAAGATCGATGTGTTCAAAGGGACTTTAACGATGGAATTTGATGGGGAAGTTATTGATTTCAATCTTTCTAAAACTATTAAATATCCTAAAGATGATCATTCTTGTTTCTCTATTGATATATTTGATTCATTGGTGCAGGACTTTCTTGATCCGTTGGACAAAGATTCCCTTGAAACAACAATTGCCGAGGGATTGGGCTTATAACCCAATCTGGCCATGCATAATGATGAAGTTGTCGAGATTGTGGCTGCACTTGAATCATCACCACAATATCAAAGTAAGCCCCCAATCCCAATTTCAATTCCCGTTTCTACTAACAAGTTGTTACCTTCAGTGATTCAGGCACCCATTCTTGAACTTAAACCATTTCCAAGTCATTTGAAGTATGTCTATTTGGGAGACAAAGAAACATTGCCCGTCATTGTTTCTTCATCACTCACGGTAATGAAGGAGGAGAAATTGGTTTGAGTGTTGAAAGAGCACAAAACAGCCATATGATGGACCTTGGCCGACATTAAGGGAATTAACCCTACAACATGCATGCATCGCATACTTCTAGAGGAGGGGGCTAAACCAACTCGAGAGGCTCAACGTTGACTTAACCCTCCAATGATGGAAGTTGTGAAGAAAGAGATTATCAAATTACTTGATTGTGGAGTAATTTATCCTATCTCAGATAGCCGTTGGGTTTCACCAGTTCAAGTTGTGCCAAAGAAATCCGAAGTGACGGTGGTAAAGAATGCCAAGAATGAGCTTGTGCCAACACGTATCCAAACAGGTTGGAGAGTTTGCATTGATTATAGGAAGCTCAACGCCACCACTAGGAAAGATCACTTCCTTTTGCCGTTCATTGATCAAATGCTTGAAAGGTTAGCCGGTCATTCTTTTTATTGTCTTCTTGATGGTTATTCGAGATATAATCAAATTGTCATAGCTCCGGATGACCAAGAAAAGACCACTTTCACTTGTCCCTTTGATACTTTTGCCTATTGTTGCATGCCATTCGGTTTATGCAATGCACCTGCCACCTTTCAAAGATGCATGGTAAGTATATTTTCAGATTTTGTGGAAAAGATTATTGAAGTTTTTATGGATGATTTTAGTGTATTTGGTGATTCGTTTGATGATTGTTTACATAATCTCACTTTAATCTTGGAATGATGCATTGAAACTAACCTTGTTTTAAATTGGGAAAAATGTCATTTCATGGTAAAACAAGGCATAGTTCTAGGGCATATAATTTCGGCCAAGGGTATTGAGGTTGATAAATCAAAAATAGATCTTGTACGCTACTTACGCTCTCCCACTTTGGTTAGAGAGGTTCGTTCTTTTCTTGGCCATGCAGGATTGTATAGGCGATTCATCAAGGACTTTTCAAAGATTTCCAACTCCCTTTGCTGACTTCTCCAAAAAGATGTCCCATTCAAGTTCGATGAGAAATGTGAGAAGGCCTTCAAGCACCTCAAGGGGATGCTCACTTCAGCCCCCATCATTGCCACCAGATTGGAGCCTTCCTTTTAAGCTTATGTGCGATGCCTCAGATTATGCATTAGGAGTTGTTTTAGGCCAAAGGAAGAGCAAGCAGCCACATGTCATCTATTATGCATCCTGGACCTTAAATGATGCCCAATTGAACTACTCCACAATGGAAAAAGAACTTCTTGCTGTTGTTTTTGCTTTAGATAAGTTTCATTCTTATTTACTTGGTACTAAAGTTATAATTTACACTGATCATGCAGCATTGAAGTACTTACTCACCAAGAAGGAGGCCAAACCAAGGTTTATTCGATGGATGCTTCTACTTCAAGAGTTCAATATCGAAATCCGGGACAAGAAAGAAAGTGAAAACGTGGTGGCTGACCACTCGAGCCGTATGGTGCATGAAGAAGAGGCCGTGCCCATCCCAGAGACGTTCCCAGATGAGCAGCTGCTGTCCATTGAGGTAAGTGAGCCTTGGTATGTCGATTTAATGAATTATTTGGTGTTTAAACAAGTTCCAAGCAGCCTAAATATGCACAAAATGTGATAAACTTAAAAATGAGGCTCGGTTTTATATGTGGGATGATCCTTATTTGTGGAAATATTGCGTTGATCAAATCATTCGTAGGTGTATGCATGAATCGGAGTTTAATTCAATTTTAACTTTTTGTCACACTTATGCATGTAGAGGTCACTTTGGCACTCAAAGGACTGCACGTCAAGTACTTGAATATGGTTTTTATTGGCCTACTATCTTTAAGGATGCTAGAACCTTTTGCATAACATGTGATTGTTGTCAAAGAACCAGAAATATAAGTCCAAAAGACCAAATGCTGCAGACACCTATCTATTGTGTCGAATTTTTTGATGTTTGGGGCATTGATTTTATGGGTCTGTTTCCTTCATTTCATGGTTTCCTATATATTTTACTTGCGGTTGATTATGTCTCGAAATGGGTGGAAGCAAAAGCCACCCGTACTAATGATTCCAAAGTGGTTGCAGATTTTGTCAAAACTAACATATTTGCAAGATTTGGAATGCCAAAGGTTCTTATAAGTGATGTGGGCTCCCATTTTTGCAATCGAACCATTGAGGCGTTGCTCAAGAAGTATAATGTCACACATAAGGTGGCAGCACCTTATCATCCTTAAACAAGTGGGCAAGCCGAAGTTTCTAATTTAGAAGTCAAACAAATTTTGGAGAAGACCGTTGGGCCAAATCGGAATGATTGGAGCTTGCATTTGAATGATGCATTGTGGACATATTGTACGGCCTACAAAACACCAATTGGGATGTCCCCATGTCGGCTCATCTATGGGAAACCATGTCATCTCCCCATTGAATTAGAGCACTAAGCACATTGGGCCATCAAAACCTTCAATATGGACATTGATGCCGCTGGAATCCATAGGAAGCTTCAATTAAGTGAGCTTGAGGAAATAAGGAATGAAGCTTATGAGAATGCCCGAATTTACAAAGAGAAAACAAAGGCATTCCATGACAAGATGATTCGTAGCAAGACATTCTCAATTAGGCAGAAAGTGTTACTCTTCAATTCTCTCCTTCGATTGTTTCCAGGTAAGTTACGTTCTAAGTGGATTGGTCATTTTGTTATTACTAATGTCTTTCCTTATGGTGCAGTTTAAATTCAAAGTTTAAAGATCAAAAACGAATTCAAAGTCAATTGACATCGGTTGAAGTCATACTATGACCACTTTGAGAAGCATATAGTGGAGGATATACCCCACCATGCCGTGGGCTCCAATGAAGCCTAAAAGGAGGTATCGTCCAGCTGGAAGATGTTAAAGCAAGCGCTTCTTGGGAGGCAACCCACGCAAATAAAGAAGAACTAGGAAGCTCCAACCCTCCATAACCAGATTTGCGTTCCTAAACCGTACTTTTTATTGCTTTTACTATGCCATGTTTGTCATGTTTGTTAGTTGTGTTATTTGGTTGTTTGTTTGTGAGTCTATGCTTAAAACATTGAGGAAAATGTTTGGTTTAAGTGTGGGGGGATAAACAAGCTGTTTTTGCATGATTTTCATGGGATTTTATCACTTATCACTTCTAAAGTTGTTATTCATTGTTTTTAAGTGTTTTTATGTGTCTTAAACAGAAAATCCAAAAATTTGAAAAAAAAAAATCGAAAAAGAGTGTTTTAAAAACCCAAAAAGAGTTGTTTTTGGAATCGCTTATGTTTTTATGTTTGTTTGTGTCTTAGGATACCTTCCAACACAATGATAAGGATTTGGTTTTTAATTGCATGACTATTAAAGAAAGTTAGAAACATGGATGGAAGTTTGATTTGCTCTTTGGTTTATGCTTAGTTGTAGTTGACATTTACGAATTCACATCTAATCACAAATAAGAAAAAAATCAGTTTTTGTAACATGCTTGAAGGAAGAAACTCAAACTAACGCTACAACCCTGATAGACTTGAGCCTAAACTTCATTTGGAGAGTTATTAATCTTGATTTCTTGTTCTCTAAAGTCATTGCATGATCTCATTATTCTTTGCTTAGTTGCTACTTAGAATGCGTTTTATCACTATAGTTCCAAATACTAGAACTCATGCCCATTTCATTCAAAGCATAAAATTGATTAGCATAACAAATAATAAGATGAAGGTGTTTAGTTAAACCAGAGCCAAAAAGCCTTACCCTTTGCATATGTATTGTAGGTTTAACACCTTTGAGCCTTATTTAGCCTATTTTCTTTGTTAACCACATTATCCTTACCTAGCCTAGAATAGGACTATCCATACCCTTATTCTTAAAGGATAGTAAAGCATGACTTAGAGGGAATTCCTTTTGATCTAAAAATTGCAGAAAAACAAGTGTGGGGGAAGGATTTTTCATGGGAATCTAGGAGGATGGATGAGTTATGTGCCAAAGAAAAGAATACGGCACGGAAAAAAAAATAAGGTGAAAAAATAAGGTGAAAAAGAAAGAAAAAAACAAAAAAAAAAACAAAAAAAAAAAAGAGTTGAAAACAAGTTAGAATGAACTCACAAGTGTTGTTTGTTGAAGAAAGAGTCCAAAAGTTTGAATATGGCCCTAAGTATTGTGTGAAGTTTCCCTTGGTGTTCAAAGTTGATTTTTGCATTCAAAAGTGAATTCTAAGTGCTTATTTCATTACTTTGTTTACTATTGCTTTAAGAACTTTGGTTATCCTTACCTTTCTTTGTTAGCCAATACCCTAGCCCCGTTACAACCCTTTGACATCGATTTTGATTGTTATGTGTTTCAATATGTGGAGTTAAAAATTGGTTTGAGCATATGGTATCCTTGGTTCTCGCGTCTAAGTAGTGGCATTCCATTCATGAGATCATATATATATTCATGTTAATAATTCCAAAAAATGCCTTCTTTGATTATACATATGTGAGTACAAGTCTACATGTTTACATCAATCTTCTCACATATACTTAGTGTAGGGAGTGTAGTCAGAAAATCTGTGTGAAAATAGAGTGTATCCAGTGAGGAATTGAAGGATTCTCTAAGGCATGCTACTACATTCAAACTCATGTTTTAAATTGATTAAATGAGAGCTAGTGAGTGGAAACTATGATTAAGTATGAGCTGAGGGTAGGGATAACTAAAATCTATGCGAGTGGGGATCGTTAATATGTCATGTTGCATTGGAAATCCCTGAGGCAATTGTTGGAAGGTTTAGATTGTGTCTTGTTTGTTTTGTTTATTTCGTTTTGCTCGAGGACTAGCAAAAGCTAAGTGTGAGGGAATTTGATAGGAGCATATTTATGGTACTTAGCTATGTTGTTTCCTTCCATTTAGTTAGTTAATTACTACTTATTATAGTCTTTTAAGCTATTTTCGTATGTTTTTAGGTCCTAATGTCAAAATGAGCAAGACAGTGCATTTTGGAGCCATTTGGAGCAGTTTTGGGCATGGATTGGATAGCTTAACTATGCAACAAAGTGGATGGACGAAATTGAAGTCAAGAGAGGCTAGGAAAGGCTACAAATATGGAGAAAGAAGTTCAAATACAAAGAAGATAAGGAAAGAGCAAGAAATAAGGAACATTATCCAACCTTATCTTATCCTATCCTAAACAACCTTATCCTTTCCTAAATCTAGCCTTATCCTATCTTATCTTATCTAGATCAGTTTGTGCCTTAATTCTAGCTATTTAAAAGGGATTAAATATACATTTAAACACATAATTCAGATTCTAGAAGCCTAATCCCTTTGTGTGCCACATATAGGCCATTCCTTGGAGGTTTAGGAGTTGTAATCCCTCTTCTATACCTATGCCGTGAGTCCTTGTCCATTTAGGTCCTGAAATCTATCTCAAACATCCTTTCTAGAAGCCCTATCTTCCTCCTAAAAAGGTGCCGCACCTATTCCCTCTAGAACTCTAAATCCTTGCCGTGTATTTCCTATCCCTTTCCCCCTTGGTTTCTGCCAAACCTTAACCTTTTTCCTTATGATTGTGCAATCCTTTTCCTTCAGAAATTGTGCAAAACCTAGCCTATAAATTCAAGCTTTTGTCGCACCATTCACACCATCCATTCACTCATTCATTCATTCATACATTCAGCCATCAAACACCATAATTCACACCACATCACCCTAGTTCTGCAAGCAAGAAAGGAAGGAGAAGAGGACTTGTGCAATCTGCCATCCAAGGGAGTGCCGTGCATGCCATTGGAGTGTGGAGCGTTTCTTGGTTCTTTCTATCCTTAGTTTTAGTTTGATGTTTATATTAATTTGGTTTTCAATTATGATGAACATGAGGAACTAATTTCTTTTTAGTTAAAGGTGAATTCGAAGCCATGATTATATGTTTTATATGAATTGATTACACCCAGTTATTGTTTCTTAAGTCTTGAATGTGATTTGCTTATCTAAGTTATTAAAACTTGTTTACATGTGTTGGTTGAGGGTCGACACTTAATTTGCATGCATGAATTTGATGCTAGAGTATAAGGGAGTTTCATGTAATAGTTATTCACTTATATTCATAAGTAGTGGAGGTTGCTAGTCACAATCGTGTTAAGTGAGTCCTTCGCATAAGTTTCATGCGTTTTATAGTGATGAATGCTTTGTCAATGCTTATGATTTTCACAAAACTTAATGACTTTTGATATGTATCTTTATTATGCGTTTCATATAAAGAACTTGAGAAAGATAATTGGTTGTAATACGTATTCATTCAATTCAATGAAATAAGGAAAATCTGATGGTTAGTTGTGCGAAGCAACTAACTTGGGGCGTTGTAATTCATAGTCTAAAGGGATAATAACTGGAAATTGGTTCATATGCATATGTCATGTGTGGAGAAGGACTCTTTAACTAGCCTTTCATCCATTTAGTTCACCCAAACTCGTTTTTGCAAAGTGTTTTATACAAAGTTTCTGTTTTAAGTTTTAAATTTGTCAAAAACAATCCCCCTTTCATTTAGTCTTGTTATTTGAGTCAAAATCTATTTTCCTTTAGTCTTTTGAGTCAAATTAAGTTCTATTTTCATCAAAATCACTTGTTAGGTCTAGAATTGAGTCTTTTTTATTGTTTGTTGCTGTTTTGAGTGTTTTAAGTTAGTTTTGAGTCTATAGAGTCTAGTTTAGTATTTTTGAGTCTTATTTGTGTTGATTAGCATCCTTAGTTAATCCCTGGTCTAGAACGATACCCTACTTGCATATATACTACAATTGTCACAAATAGGGTTTAATTTGTGTGTCAAGTTAATTTTCACATCAAGCATGCTAGATCCATATGTCATATGAGGTAACCGCCTCTAACACAACAGTTGGCTTTCTCGACCTTCTACAGAAGCCTTCTTGCCATCCGGTGGGACAGTTCTTCCAATCCTAATACATGCAGTCTAATGGCCCTATCATGCCCAAAAACCCATGGTTTTCAACTTTGCGAATGAGCCAATTAAGATCTTCTTGATTTGGCTTCCGAAGGTACTCGTCTTTGTAAACCTGAAAAATTATGTCCCAAAATTGTTCAAGAGTATCAAGGCATGTAGACTCAGACAAACCATGGGTTTCATCCATCGAATCAGCTGGAGAGCCATATGCTATCATTCGGAGTGCAATAGTAACCTTTTGTCGAAACTATGGATTGACCTGCTGGAAGTAAACGTTTAAAAACATGATACCTCATCCAAAAGTGACGTTTGAAATCCTCTTTTGTGTACCGAATGGGGGTTGAAGTAGTTGTTCATCAGATTGGCATGCGTTATCGCTCTGTTTCATGGTTTGTAAAAGCAATCAGCAATGAAGCCACCCTATTGAGGTGTTCCTCAGTTGGCTAACACACCATGGCCGCAACCATGTCTGTTGCTCTCTTTTGTTTGTTATGCCTTACTTGAACTTTTTCATTAGACTCCTTATCTTCTTGTCTCATTTTCTTCCAATTTAGAATTGGATGAGGGCCCCCAGTTGGAATTCGAAGAGGATCCAAAGTTGGAATTCATTGCAAACTTAAATTGAAAGAGATTGAATTCAAAGTTGTGTGAATTATAGCCCAATATCCACCCTGTTTATAGCAAAAAAAAAAAAAAAAATTCAAATCCAACGGCTAGCTGGCGTCATGTTGATGTCACTTAGCCGTTGGATTTGAATTTAAGTTGTAGGTTTTAAATAATAAATTATGTTTGGCCCTATGGCCCTCGGTTGGAGACGTTTTTTTGTGACAGGGCTAAAACAAGCCATAGGCCCTTGGTTGGAGATGGAGGCAAATATGGCCATGTACTGTTCATTAAAATATTAATATCTTGGAGGGCCAGAGGGCTAAAATGAGCCCTTTGGGTTGGAGATGGCCTAATCTTTTGACTCTGTCTTTACATTTTCCTATCTCCTCTTCCTTGTTTTCTGTTAGCATACCGGCCACCGTCATTTCTCATCGCCATCATCAATCCATTTCGACGTCGAGTGGTAGACCACCATGAAACCTCTATCTCCTCCATATTCTAGACTTCCACTTCCATCTCCACCACCACCTTCAAATTCAAAAATCAAAATCAAAGCTTTATGATTTGAAGTGTAAATCGAGTCCATCAACGCCACATGCGACCCTAATACAAGGTAAAATACCAAGATTCATGTAATCTCTCTATAATTTTATTTGATTTTTGGTTTTTGAAGTTTAAGTTTTGAAATTCTATTTGGATTTTCTATCTGGGTTTTTCAAGGGATAAATCGCTCCCTTTATAATTAAGTTAAACAGTTCATCAAATTTATAAGTGGACTATTTAATTAAAATAATAGGATTTTGACAATTGCAGAACTAAGTTGTTGAACTGCTGGTTCCCAAAAAAATGGCTTGGCCTATTATTGAACCAACAAAAAAATCAAAATTATTTCAGCTTCACTGAGTTTTTTTAAATTGAGAATTTTGGTTATGCTCCAAATTCCAGGTTAACAATCTTAAAACTATTAACCCTTAGTTGGTGCTTGGAACTGAAACTAAAATGAATGGACTCAGAATTTAAGTGGTTTACCTCTCAAAGTTGGGCTACATCCAATGTGTTAGTCGGATTATATTGATTTAAAGGTTACAAATAGCGCTCGGCTAAAGACTATAATTTTATCTCCCTTTAGTTGACTGACCCCCTTACAAGAGATTCCCACCCTTTACATAGGCCCTTCATAAGTCCAGAAAGCCTTTGGCTTACCTAATCTTCCATTTTTTAGCAATTAATGTGCCACCTACATCGACTAGCATGCTAATAGCTTTTTTTACCATCAGTCGACATTAGGCGGTGAAGTGATGTTTACTTAGTCTGGTTGGAACGTCCTTCTAGATCGATACATGTCGAGCGCCTTGCTTGTCCCTGATTAGTCAATGATGTCACTCCGAGCAGCTGCCTAACCACCTTTACGTCTCGTCCTTGACTTTTGCTTTTGATTGGGGATTAACATGTGGCCTAATTGATGCTTGAGTAGGCCTGCTTCTAAAGCCTTGTGCCATAAAGTTGTCAATCTTCCCACATGTCCTTGGCGGTTAGAAGTACTTTATGTTGTTGAGTTCTAGTTAGCGGTCAACACTAGCACTCAGACCTGCCTTCTTTTTAATTCCATTGGGCCTTGGGCTTCTTATTATTTTTTGGGCTTTGACTTTTATTTGGCCTTTCATGGTCTATTTCCTAGCCTGCATTTTTTTTAGGGTCGAAAAGGACCCTGTATTAACAAGTCCCCCTAACTTCTTATCCAAAGGTTCATTCTTGGGCATAAGTTGTGACATTTAGTTGGACCTTAAAATAATGCTTGGCTAGAAAGAACGCCTGGGGCGTTCCTCTCCTGCCAAGCTCTCCATGTTTATCAGCCTATCGAGTGCTCGGATCTGCCTAGTCTAGGTTTTGTCCAGAGTAGGATGTTTTTGCGAATGGTGTACATGTCATTAACAGATTGGCGGAGTATACAAATTACCTCCTTATTGAATGCATTGCAGGTAGGCGCGATCGCGTGCACTGTGACATCTCTTCACGTCCTTTCTGTTTTGAAAAGTAAAACGACTGAGTTGCCACGTGTCAAGATTTAGTCGATTTGGTGCCCTTTTCTAAGAGATGTGATCAGTTACTCTGGGCTATATATACTGATCCTAAATGTCTTTTTCATTCTTCATCTTTTACTTAACTGAAACTCTGTTTTTGCACTCTTCTCTAACGATGAAGAACTTGCACTTAGAAATCTTCAACCTTCTCTACATCGATTCTCCTCAGGTTTGTTTCTTAACACTAGTACTTTTCTTCATTACTTCATAATGGAATTCGTTAGTTACCTTAAATTGTTTCCCTGAATCCTGCCTGATAGTTAGACCTGGCATTCGTGTCGTGTTTCTCGTGTTCATGTCCTTTTCGTGTCATACCCAATAGCTTAACGAGTGGTGTCGTGTAATAACTGTTAAAGTAAACGGGTAATATGACCCGACCCGAAATCAACCCATTAATATTATCAGGTAATATGACCCGACCCGTTACCCGTTAAGAAAATTATATTTTAAATCAATAAAAATGAAAAGAAAAACATAATTTGACCCAAAAAAATGTACAACATAATACTAAATGTGTATATACATACTAAATTTCGGGGTTGACCCCTTAATGAAAGTTGTAAAACATTTCATTACGTGTGATTACATTTTTCACACTTATTATTATTAATTTTTCACTCAAATAAATAACAATGTTCATGAGATTTTTAAAAATCTACACTTATTTGTACTTTCATCAAGTATAACATAAGATTTTATGGTATCCACTAGTGTAAATATTTTAAATTGAAGATCAAATTCATTCATTGTATTCATATAGGGTCAATGAGTGTAGTTGTAAAAAATCATCAAAATCGGAGTTAAAATAACCGTTAAATCGTAATTTTTCGTTTATAACCGTCGAAAAGTTTTGTCTCATTACTTGATCTTTGAATGTTTTTTTTTTGCAATTTTTGGCGTATGCAATCTCGAAGTATATATAAACAAGTTTGACGGTTGGATCGTTGAAATTAGTTTCGTAGGATGCGTATCCCATCAAAACGATAGATTCCTAACACTTAAGAGTTTATTTATACTTTTATCAAGTATAACATAAGATTTTGTGGTATCCACTAGTGTAAATATTTTAAATTCAATTCATTCATTGTATTCATTTAGGGTCAAGGAGTTTAGCTGTAAAAAATCATCAAAATCGGAGTTACAATAACCGTTAAATCGTGATTTTTCGTTTATAACCATCGAAAAGTTTTGTCTTATTACTTGATCTCTGAATGTTTGTTTTTTGCAATTTTTAGCGTATGCGATCTCGAAGCATATATAAACAAGTTTGACGGTTGGATCGTTGAAATTAGTTTTGTAGGATGTGTATCACATCAAAACGATAGATTCATTAACACTTAAGAGTTTATTTATACTTTCATCAAGTATAACATAAGATTTTGTGGTATCCACTAGTGTAAATATTTTAAATTGAAGATCGAATTCATTCATTGTATTTGATTAGGGTCAAGGAGTGTAGTTGTAAAAAATCATTAAAATCGGAGTTAAAATAACCTTTAAATCGTGATTTTTCATGTATAACCGTCGAAAAGTTTTGTCTTATTACTTGATCTCTGAATATTTTGTTTTTTTTTTTTTGCAATTTTTGGCATATGTGATCTTGAAGCATATATAAACAAGTTTGATGGTTAGATTGTTGAAATTAGTTTCGCAGGATGCGTATCCCATCAGAACGATAGATTCACTAACACTTAAGAGTTTATTTATACTTTCATCAAGTATAACATAAGATTTTGTGGTATCCACTAGTGTAAATATTTTAAATTGAAGATCGAATTCATTCATTGTATTTATTTAGGGTCAAGGAGTGAAGCTGTAAAAAAGCATCAAAATCGGAGTTATAATAACCATTAAATCGTTTTGTCTCATTACTTGATCTCTGAATGTTTGTTTTTTGCAATTTTTGGCGTATGCGATCTTGAAGCATATATAAACAAGTTTGACGGTTGGATCGTTGAAATTAGTTTCGTAGGATGCGTATCACATCAAAACGATAGATTCACTAACACTTAGGAGTTTATTTATACTTTCATCAAGTATAACATAAGATTTTGTGGTATCCACTAGTGTAAATATTTTAAATTGAAGATCGAATTCTTTCATTGTATTTGTTTAGGTTCAAGGAGTGTAGCTGTAAAAAATCATCAAAATTGGAGTTAAAATAATCGTTAAATCGTGATTTTTTGTTTATAACCGTCGAAAAGTTTTGTCTTACTACTTGATCTCTGAATGTTTGTTTTTTGCAATTTTTGGCATATGCGATCTTGAAGCATATATAAACAAGTTTGACGGTTGGATTGTTGAAATTAGTTTCTAAGATGTGTATCCCATCAAAACAATAGATTCACTAACACTTAAGAGTTTATTTATACTTTTATCAACTATAACATAAGATTTTGTGGTATCCACTAGTGTAACTATTTTAAATTGAATATCGAACTCATTCATTGTATTTGTTTAGGGTCAAGGAGTGTAGTTGTAAAAAATCATTAAAATCGGAGTTAAAATAACCGTTAAATCGTGATTTTTCATGTATAACCGTCCAAAAGTTTTGTCTTATTACTTGATCTCTGAATGTTAGTTTCGTAGGATGCGTATCCCATCAGAACGATAGATTCACTAACACTTAAGAGTTTATTTATACTTTCATCAAGTATAACATACGATTTTGTGGTATCCACTAGTGTAATTATTTTAAATTGAAGATTGAATTCATTCATTGTATTTATTTAGGGTCAAGGAGTGTAGCTATAAAAAATCATCAAAATCGGAGTTTTAATAACCATTAAATCATGATTTTTCGTTTATAACCGTCGAAAGGTTTTGTCTCATTACTTAATCTCTGAATGTTTTTTTTTTCAATTTTTGGCGTATGCGATCTCGAAGCATATATAAACAAGTTTGACGGTTGGATCGTTGAAATTAGTTTCCTAGGATGCGTATCACATCAAAACGATAGATTCACTAACACTTTGAAGTTTATTTATACTTTCATCAAGTATAAAATAAGATTTTGTGGTATCCACTAGTGTAAATATTTTAAATTGAAGATCGAATTCTTTCATTGTATTTGTTTAGGTTCAAGGAATGTAGCTGTAAAAAATCATCAAAATTGGAGTTAAAATAATCGTTAAATAGTGATGTTTTGTTTATAACCGTCGAAAAGTTTTGTCTTACTACTTGATCTCTGAATGTTTGTTTTTTGCAATTTTTGGCGTATGCGATCTTGAAGCATATATAAACAAGTTTGACGGTTGGATCGTTGAAATTAGTTTCTAAGATGCGTATCCCATCAAAACAATAATTCACTAACACTTAGGAGTTTATTTATACTTTCATCAAGTATAACATAAGATTTTGTGGTATCTACTAGTGTAAATATTTTAAATTGAAGATCGAATTCATTCATTGTATTTGTTTAGGGTCAAGGAGTGTATTTGTAAAAAATCATTAAAATCGGAGTTAAAATAACCGTTAAATCGTGATTTTTCATGTATAACCGTCGAAAAGTTTTGTCTTATTACTTGATCTCTGAATGTTTTTTTTATTTTTCCAATTTTTGGCATATGCGATCTTGAAGCATATATAAACAAGTTTGATGGTTGGATCATTGAAATTAGTTTCGTAGGATGCGTATCCCATCAGAACGATAGATTCACTAACACTTAAGAGTTTATTTATACTTTCATCAAGTATAACATAAGATTTTGTGGTATCCACTAGTGTAAATATTTTAAATTGAAGATCAAATTCATTCATTGTATTTATATAAGGTCAAGGAGTGTAGCTGTAAAAAAATCATCAAAATCAAAGTTAAAATAACCGTTAAATCGTGATTTTTCGTTTATAACCGTCGAAAAATTTTGTCTCGTTACTTGATCTCTGAATGTTTGTTTTTTTGCAATTTTTGGTGTATGCGATCTCGAAGCACGTATAAACAAATTTGATGGTTGGATCATTGAAATTAGTTTCATAGGATGCGTATCCCATCAAAACGATACATTAACTAGCACTTAAGAGTTTATTTATACTTTCATTAAGTATAACATAAGATTTGTGGTATCCACTAGTATAAATATTTTAAATTGAAGATTGAATTCATTCATTGTATTCATATAAGGTCAAGGAGTGTAGCTATAAAAAGTCATCAAAATCAGAGTTAAAATAACCGTTAAATCGTGATTTTTCGTTTATAACCATTGAAAAGTTTTGTCTCATGACTTCATCTCTGAATGTTTGTTTTTTGCAATTTTTGGAGTATGCGATCTCGAAGCATGTATAAACAAGTTTGACGGTTGGATTGTTGAAATTAGTTTTGTAGGATACGTATTCCGTCAAAACGATAAATTCACTAACACTTAGGAGTTTATTCATACTTTCATCATTTTGATGGGATACGCATTGATGTTATACTTAATGAAAGTATAAATAAACTTTAAGCGTTAGTGAATCTTATCGTTTTGATGACTTGGAATAAATATATTAATTATTTATATATTTTAAGTGTTAATTAGACTATGTTTCAATTAGTATGTGATGATATTTAATAATAAAATTACATTTATGTTTTTTATTACGTATTTTATTTTTATTCAAGTTAAAATGTTATAAGAGATATTAGGCGGGAAATGAATGGATATAGGTTGCAAACATTAAGCGGGAAATGGATGGATATAGGTTGCAAAATTTCCCAAACATTAGGTGGGAAATGGATCAAACTCTTGAAATATTAGGCGGTAAATTAATTATTATAATTTCTTTTTATGTTTTTGGTATTTTTAAATTACTTGATATTTTTAGTTTTAATGTATTTTATGATTTTTAATCTCAATCTTTGCCTATAATATATTATAAAAATAAATAAATAAAACTTAAATTTTAAAATTTATATAGAATAATAATAGAATAATAATTAATAAACAATAGATACATATTCATTATATCTATTGCATTTTATAGTAAGTTTTTTTAGTAGTTTAAAAAATTAAAATCATCAAAATAGCATTTTTCTTATCGTGTCGAAACAGGTTACCCGCGTGTTACTCTCGTGTAAACCTATTAAGGACCCATTATTAACGGGTTATTATCGTGTGACCCGATAATGACCCAATTAGTTATCGTGTTGACCCGAAACCCGTTATTTTCGTGTTGTTGACGTGTCGTGTTAACGAGTCGTGTAATAAATTGCCAGGTCTACTTATAGTTGTCGCTGACGTAGACTGATGTTAGTGAAGACCATCGCTGTCAAACCTTCAATTGATAGGGTATAAAGTTTCCTTGTAAACTTATTAGGCTTTCAATCAACCTAAACGAGCGCCTCACTGCCCTAACACTTAGGCCTTCACTTAGTATATTTTTTTATTCTTTCTTTTCTAAGAGTAAAAAACTATTGTAGATACTTAGCACACAATGTCGATCACTTCATACTTGAGAATGATAGCCGAGAGGCCCAGAATTACGAGCACTTAGTCCACAGACGTCACAAATAGCTCATTGATGATATGTTGGTTGGTCTTGAGGGCACCTTCATTTACTAAATCGATCATTTGTACACTCGTCATAAACCTAGAGAACTCTCAAAGCCATAGGATGGATCTACGCAAGGTTACATGGAAGATAACCTTGAACAAGGCGTTGACCGAGCTCACACAAGTGAGATGGGTGACGAGAACCTTCTTGACACTTCTGACTATCTGGGGCCATTTTTGTCCCGTGTTGAAATACTTGAATTGGATGAGTAAGGAGATCCTATCCCCATGAGTTCCAAGATAGGGTTGAAGAACCCTTCGTTTCCCAACAGGGCAGATGTTTTCTTTAACCCTTACTATTATGACACCATAGACCATATTGTTGACCATACTATCTGTATTATGACCCAAACATGGTTTCAAGAATTGAGAAAATGATATCTAATCCTGACTGACATTGTTTTCCTAGTACCTATGCTAGGGTAAAGGCCTAGTCGACCACCTTATGGTTTGATAGCCTTCTCCGCTGAGCTATTTAAGTTTGGCGTCTGGTTACTAATCCGCTATTTTCTCCACAAGGTCCTTGCTCACATTGAACTTGCCCTTCATAAGGTTAACTCTAACCCCATCCAATTCTCATTAACATGTAGTGCTATGGATGGAGGGTGGCATAAGGTAGAGCCTAACTTGAGCATAATTAAACACTATTATAAGCTACAGAATAACCAAAACCAAGTGAGGTTCTGCCATATTGTTGCCAAAATCAAGTGAGGTTCTGATAGGAGCATATTTATGCTCCTATCAGAACCTCACTTGATTTTGGCAACAATAAGGCAGAACCTCACTTGGTAACAAGAAATGACATTTTGGAGCTATTTGGACTAGTTTTGGGCTGGAATGGATAGCTTGCGTATGGAGCACAAGGAATGGACATTTGTGGTGCTTAAAAGGTGCTAGGAATGTTTAAGGAATTAGGAAGAATTAATTAAGGCTTGGAATCAGCTGAAAACAGGAAACCTTATCCAATCCTATCTTATCCAAACCTTATCCAAACTTTATCCAAACTTACCTTATCTTACTTATCCAGTCCTGTTTTATCTTAACATTATCTTATCTTATCCTATTCTAATCATATCTTACCTTATCTACAGCTGCAAGGGGGAATCCTTATCACATTAAACCACTTCCTATCTGATTTTTGGGAGTCTTAAATTAACTCAAAAACGCCAACACCCTTTCCTCCTTGGATTCAGCCATTTTCCCCTATATATATAAAGTTCCTGTAGAGATTAAGGGTGTGCCATGCCTACCATTCATCCATTGAAGTTGTTGGAGCGTTTCTAGGTGTATTCTATCTTTAGTTTTAGTTTCAATGTTTAAATTAGATTGTTTTTATTTAATTATGATGAACATGAGAAACTAAATTCTTTTTAGCTAGAGGTGGATTCAAAGCCATGAATATATATGTGATATGAATTGATTTCCTCCAGTTATTGTTTCGTAACACATGAATGCAATTTACTTATCTGTTTGATTGATAACTTATTCTCGTATGTTGATTAAGGAGGCCTACTTAGTTTACATGCATATATTTGATGCTAAAATATAAGGGAATTTCACTTAATCGTTATGAACTTATATTTATAAGTAGTGGAGGTTGCTAGTCACAATCGTGTTAAGTAAATCCATGGCAGGAGTATCATGCAGTTCATAGTTACGAATGTCATGTCAATGCTTATGATTTTCATAGAACTTAATGATATTTGATATGTATCTCTATTATGTTGTTCATGTAAGGAACTATTGAAGAATAATTTGGTTGCCGATGCGTTATCCATCTAATTCATTGACTTAAGGAAAATTTGAGGGTTAATTAGTGTTGTTCATGGTTAATCTGGGGCGTTGTCATTCATGGTTTATAGGAATAATAACTGGAAATCGATTTGTATGCATATGTGTCATGTGTGGACATGAACCCTCAGCTAGCCATTTACCCATTAAAACACCCAATTTCGTCCAAAGTTGTTTAGAGTCTTTAAAATCTGTTTGATTTTACTTTAATTTTGTCAAAACCAAAACCCCCTTTATATTTCGTGTCTTTTAGTTAGAATCTGTTTAAATTGGTTTCTTTTTAGTGTTTTGAGTCAAATTAGTCAATTTTTGTCCAAATCACTCTCTAGTTCATGTTTTGAGTCAATTTAACTTAGTTTGTGTTGTTTAGGTCAATTTAGCTTGTTTTGAGTCGTTTAAGTTTAGTTTTCTGTTTTAGAGTCTAGTTTTGTGTTTTTAAGACTAGTTTGAGTATGTTAGCATCCCTTCTAATCCCCAGCCTAGAACGATCCTTACTTTCACATACTACAACTATCAAAAAGAGGGTTTAATTTGTGTGTTAGTTTATATCACATCTGGTTCTACCATATTGTCGCACACCTCTTACCATTCACCAACAACCCATCCAATCAAAGGCTTTACAAGGAAACTTGGTTCTTGAAATAAGGCAACTGGGAGAACATTGCCTAAGTTGATGCGATCAGCGCTCAAGACGCTTAGAGATTTAGGCAGAAAGGTTATCACGAGTCTTGATATTAGCTTTATAACTCTTGTTCCATATGAGTTTTTTTTTTAACTTTTGACAAAATTTTGCTTGCAACTGATTAGACAAGGCGTCAATTGGCTTTTATTTGTTCCCAGCGCCCGTACGGTTTATCCATATCTTACATCTTTATTTTTGGCAAACTAAAAGGGGGCTTACTGAGAGGTATGTTTCACGTTCGTTGGTGCCTTTATCATTTTCTCGTCTACTGTACTTAATTTAACTAACTTTTTTTACCTCACAGTCGGTGAGATGGCCAACCTAGATGTAGAACCCAGAGGATTGACGTGTAGAACCCAGAGGATTGACGTAAGGGCAATGGGAGGAAGAATGCCGCAGACGGTTCTTAGAAGACACTTGGCAGTCGAAACACAAGTTAGGCTTCCACAAGCACAACTATTGGAGGCCATGGTCCGCCTCCAGTGTTGATAGTCATCATTTCTCTGAGCGGGCAAAATGAGGAAATCTGTCGGTAAGCGCCTTCTTGCAGGCGATTCCTCGGCCTCACTCCAGAAAAAACGAACGATCGAGATGATTTGTATATGCAAGCTTTAGTGTTATAAGGACTGACCTAGTTTAACTTTGCTTTCCTAACAAACTTCTTTTCTTCAAAAAGGAAAAACCCTTCGTGCAGGAGCACGTCTCTTGCACCTCCATTCAAGGTAGTGGGGCAAGTTTTCCATTTACAAAATGTGGCCCATGTTCCCATCACATTTCCCGAGAGTGGTATGTGTCTATTCCATGATTTTTTACCCACCCCATATCCAACCCAATTCTACCTAAAGTGCCTTTTAAGATGCTCGACATTTCAGGGGTAAGCCAATTATCGCCCTTCGTAGTCGGTCAGTCGATATGTTCCCAGTGCACCATCTTGACCACCTCGTATGACTCTTCCCATCATGAAACGAAGGTGTCTACCGCCTTTTTCTTTCTACAATGTGTCACAGCTCGTAATACTAAATTCCCATGGCAAAAAATTCTTTGGTGAACATTTGAGTCATAATGCCATGTAATCCTCTGTTGGTACGACGCTTGACGAATTCGGCCTTTTGTCATCTTTCTTTGAGAAAATCCAAGCTAAGAGTTAGTTACTCCCGATTGTCCCTGGGATTGAAGAATTTAACTTGGTAAGTAGGCTTGTTCACCTCAGCGAGTACGATTGCTTCTGACCTAAACGCCAAGGCAAAGGGTGGTTCGCCGGTGGTAACCTTGTATAGTTGCTGAAAACTTGCAAGTTATCATACTCAAAACAATTAACCTTTGGTTGGTTTGGAACCGAAACTAAAATTAAAAAAACTCAAGATTTAAGTGGTTCACCCCCTCAAAATTTGGCTACATGCACTATGTTTCTCAGATTACCACCTACGTCGACTAGTGTGCTGACAACGTTTTCTCAGTCAGGATGATGCTTCCTTCTAGATCGATATATGTCGAGCGACTTGCTCGGCCTTGATTAGTCAACGATGTCACTCTGAGCAATGACCTATCCCCTTTACATCCCGTCCTATACTTCTACTTTTGATTGGTGTCTGAGTAGGCATGCTCCTAAAGCTTATGCCATAAAGTTTTCAATCTTCCCACATGTACTCGGCGGTTGGAAAGTACTTTATGTTGCTCAATCATACCAGGCTAATAAGTGGTCAGCTCTAGCGCTAGGACGTGCTTTCTTTTTAATTCCACTGGCCATTAAGCTTTCTATTCTTTTCTTGGGCTTTAACTTTTATTGAGCCTTTTGTGGTCTCTTTTCCAGCCTGAATTTGAGGGTCGAAAAGGACCTTATTGTTAACAAAGGCTTCTAGTTTTTTGCTTTTTTTTTTCCCTCCTACTGCTACTACTTTTGCCTTCCAAGTTGATGATTCCAAGTTGCTCCTCAATCATTTCTAAGTAGTGTCTAGCTAGTCCCAGGCGTAGCTTGGTGAATCTCACTGCTCCCGCTCACAGAGCACGATTTGGCACGTATCTGAAGAATTGGCACATCACTAATACTAATTGTCATGGCCCGATCTCGACATACGTCTAGGATCGACATGCGGTGGTAGCCTATAGGGGGAGGCCAGGAATACAAACTAAAATTAAGAATATTTCAAACAACTATGCAATAAAGATAACTATCACTAGGGACAACGCCCGTAATGCTCCCAAAAGAAAGTTGAAAAAAAAAAATACGAGGAAAGGTACAAGGAAAGGCATTAGGGTAGCCTAGTGACTCTAATCTCTAAACTCTGTCTGCTACCCCAAAGTTCCTCGTAACAACTAACACTTGCACAAATGCCCCCTACATTTTTGGAATGGTGCACCTGGCAAACAACAACCCACATAAGCGATGAAGCTCGTGTAAGTGACAATAATTGTACGTATGTGATAAATATTAAAACCAATCCATCGATTGCAATTTATAAACATCAAATATAAAATCATACCTTATAAAATTACAATCAAGCCACTGAAAATCTCAAGGGAGTCACACATACATCCATCAGCTTGTCTAAAACAAACCACAAAGGTTCACAATCAATAGTTCATACAATACACTGAAAAGTAGGCTAGAACGACATAGTTCGGCAAAGCCTACATCTCTGAAGCTTTCTCAATCCAAACCGAATTCAAGGAATCAACAAAGTCAAGGAATGTGATTTTGGACCACTCAACAAAATCCAACAATATTGGATTCCGGACCACTCAACAGAACCAAAATACAAAGAAACATAGCTGACAATGGCTCAAAGAAACAAAAAAGGCACAAGTTACTCAATTTACAAAAGCTCAACGAAGCGAGAAATGGCACAATGAAACAAGATATGAAACAATTTTCAAAGCAACAAATCTCTATGACAATGTGTTAACGGTCGACTACTAGCCCTCACATTTCACAAAGAGTAAATTGTGGCAATAATCCCTTAACTTTAACTCAATTGGAGCAATGGTCCCTCAATTAAAAATCAATTACCATGGGTCTCTCAACTTTAACCCAATTGGAGAAATGATCCCTCAACTTTAACCCAATTAAAGCAATGGTCCCTCCAACATAACTCATTTTGACAAAATTCTGACGAAGTTGACGAAAAGGACCATAGCTACACATTTTGATGAGTTGAGGGACCAATGGTAATGAATTTGTAGTTGAGGGGCCATTGTTACACTTTATTCTTTCACAAACAATCCAACGTGAATTTCAAATCACATTTCATAAATATTTCCAATACACAAGTCAAATCACATTTCATAAAAAAAGATCGATGACTAAATATAAAAATCACATTTTAATAGAAATCATATTCATAAAATCAAGTCATATCCACAAATGATACAAACATAAGAATTTCATGGTAATAATCATATCACACATATTAAAGTTACTCAAAAGATGACTAGAAAATGTTAGAAATCGATGGGGAAAGTACGACTCAAACCGAATTCCACGAACTCGTGTCTCTGCTTGAATTTTCATGAAACCAATGATGGATTCCCGTTTCTAGGTACGAGAGGAACATGATGATGATGTTTGCAGGGTTCAACTTGCAGGTAAAAAAGATTTATGTTGGTTTGGTTTTCACAGGGGAGAAGAGAGAGTGTGAGAGAGTGATGAGACAAGAGAGATGCCCGAAGAGAAGAGATAAATCATGGGAAAGAAAGGAGAGGGAGAGAGTTCCAGAATATTGGGGACTCCTCCTTGGGTCCCACGTGGCACCCAAAACAAAGCCACATGTGTTCCAAATAGCAATTTACCAATATAACCTTGTTGTTCAAAGGTTCGTAGAATCTTTGTTATAACTCCGAATTTGATTCTACTTGTGCTCACGAGTTCGTATCGATGCGTACTATCCCTATGTGTAAATGAAAGTAGCAAAACATATAGAAATCAGATACGTCCTTGAGAATCCTATTTAGTACAGTAGGGGCAATTTTGTCTTTTTACTTGTTGAAAAATTTATATGCTGTAAATATAAATGCGTCGTAACAACATAAGAAAAATGGAATATGTAATTTTAAACAATGAAATCTAAGGATGGGATTTTACACTAGTGGTTGATTTCTGGGCATATGATTGGGATTTATTTAATTTTAATAATTAAATACGCAACGTAAGATAAATACGAAATATAATAAATAATTAGAAAAATTAGTTTCTGGTCCCTAATTTCTAATGTTCATTGACTAAGACCTTATCAGTTTTTAGATTTTGATCAAAGTCCCTTTTACATAATTTTTACAAAAAAGAAAAAAAAAATTAGTAATTGATTTAGAGTTTTAATACTCACATCCTTATTAAACTCGTAAATAATTTTCAACTCAAACATTTCCCAAATATAAAAAATGAAATTAGAATAATTTTGTACCAATTCTTTAATCTTATATGTATCCATTCTTAAATATACCAATTTGTTAAAAATGTACCCTTTTTAAATATAAAACTAGCATATGGGCACACACAAAGTGTGTGAGAAAATTTTTTATTTTTGTTTTTGAAATAGAAGGAGAGAGGAAGGGAGTGGGAAGTTTTTATTTTATTTTTTATTTTTTTATTAGAGATATGTTAGGATTAAATGTAAGTGAGGCTTTGAAAAAAAAAACAGCAAAATTTGGTTATGTGAAATTATATTTCTACCTCGTATTTCTTATTCATGTTTTGCTTTAATTAGAGGGTTAAACTGGTAATTTCATAGGATTTTGGTTGAAAACAAGTGTTTTATTAATTAGCAGAGATAAGTCTGTACCCATCAAAGTTTTATAAAAAATTTCAATTTTTTAATCTTATATGTATCCATTCTTAAATATACCAATTTGTTAAAAATGTACCCATTTTTTATATAAAATTTCATTCAATCTTTTTTCTAATCCATTTTTTTAACTTATATGGGTACATTCTATTTCATTGATTTGAGAATGTATCCATGTCAAGTTTAATAGAAGAAATTTAATACTGTTATTATGCCTAATATCTTCTAATTTTTTTTTTTATTGTGCTTTGAAAATGTACCCATGCTTTGGTACAACAATTTTTTGGTTAGTTTTGATGAACGTACCCATGTACACACACACACACAAAAAATATATTGGAGAGTATAATTCATTTTTAATATTTTTAATCCCATAAATTATGGGTTTTATTTAAAATCTCATCAATATAAATAAGTACAAATTTTATTTTTAATTTAAAAATATAATAACCTACGTAGAATACATTATTACATTAATGTTAGGGATTTCGATCAAAAACTAAAAACCACCAAGGTTTCAGTCAAAGAACATTGGTAGTTAAGGACCGCATCCAAAGTGTCCCTAAATAATTTCTTACATATCTGGTTGGTTGTAAATCCATAATGCAACAAATAAAGACGACGAATAAATTACTTACGTGAATCTTTAGTCATGTGTACACCACTTTGTAGAATCTTTAGTCAATTGTGCTAGCAAGATCTCTTACTTGGAATAATAATGGGTGGCACACTAGGGAATTTTGGCTAGGGTTTATCTCTTTTCTCCGAGAGACAAATCTTAATTATTAGGGACATATGAGAGAACTCAACGGGTATATACACAACCCATTTGCTGCACCCATAGGGTTTTTGAAGCCAAGGGCCTTGTGCCTTGGGTCAAGCCCTATAATTGACAATTAATTACATATCATAAGTGTGTGACCTCTTAGGTTCTAACTAAAGCCAATAGTGTAATTAATCAATAAGTTAATTTAATTAATTCCACTAGTCATGAGTGACATCTAACTGCATGTCATGGCTACCATATAAGATAGAAGTATTTGTGAAAGAATCATAATACTTTAAAGTTTTTTTTGGTCAAATATACTTGAATTGTTATGTTGATTTAATCTATCTACTACATAACTCTCAAAGTTTAAACCATTCCACTTTGAAGTGATTAAAAAAACAAAAGATCTAACAACATTTTACATCCTTTAGGTTTGAAGTGATTTAAAAATGGACCACTAAGTTTCAAATTGTTCACATTGCACCTTGAGGTTTAAACAATGTATTAATTTATACATTCTGTCTATTTGAACATGTAAATCTTCTAAGTTTTTTCTCTTCCTAATATATAAGAGTCTAATGTTCACATTTTCATCAATTTAATGGAAGATCAAACAATCAATGCGACCAAAGGCATAAAGTTACAATTTTCAATATCTTAGGGTGTAAATGAAGTTAGCCCAAAACAAAAAAAATAAAAAAAATACTAAATGGAAGCCAAATAATCACGAAGATGGAAGCGGTATATTGCCTTTAGGGGATAGAGTCTTCCTTTTCACCCCATTGTGTCCTGGGTTCAAACTCTTCCCCTCCTCTTAGTAGGGTGGGCACAATTTGGTTTGGCCCGGTTCCACCCTCAAATCAAAATCGGAACCGAAAATTTTCAACAGTTTGATTCGGTGCAATTCTGCTTAAGTTTTTACTAAAACTGTACAGTTCGGTTCATGACGGTTCTAGTTCAATTCATGCCTGTTTATGGTTCTAACCAAAATTATATATATATATATATATATGTATGTATGTATATACTAATTTTCTACTTCCAATGCCAAACATATATTTCAACCACAAATTCAAGCAAATTTGAGTTCCCACTACTAGATCTACAAGATTTATGACCGGAAGATAGAAAGTGTACATATAAATATAAATCAAAAGATAGAAAGCCTCAGATCAAGGTCAAAGTGTACATCTTAACCTAAAACTAAAGTGTACATAATGCATAATATACTTGTAAAGAATGAAGAAAATAAAGTAGGGGGAAAGAAGTCATAAAACAACAAAGGAGAAGGAGAGAAGTGAAGAAAAATAGGGGGGTTATGCATATGGCCTTCTTGAAAAGATGTATTATTTATATAAAAATTGTTGCAGTCATATTTAGAACAGGAATGTGATTGTGTAAATCCTAGTGCATCTAGGAATATCTTTGAATATTCCCCTTAGTAGTTAATATCCTATTAGAATTGTTATCCTAAAAGGGAAAGGATTTAACATATCCTACTACTATAAATAAAGGCACAATGGGATGATACAACATACACCTCAAAATTAAATCTCTCTTCTCTCTCTCTCTCTCTTGCCACCGGCCTCTCTTCCTCTCTAGTCATAAATACAGTTCAATCAAATAGGTCTACAACACGTTATCAACATACTTTTGCCAAAAGTTAAAGAACTGAAAGATCGTAGGAGGAGGCTATTTTCTACAAAATTCAAAGGCTTTTATTTGTTTTCTGCTAATCAAGTACACTTAAAATAAAGTAAGGTATTTGAAACGACCATGAAACATGAAAACATTCCCTATGATGCATGAATCCCCTATATTTATATTTTCCTTCCGATATATATATTGTATATGTTTCATATATTTGTCAATATATATATATATATAGACACACACATATGTTTCATGCATTAGCAATTATATTGCTATATGGAATTTGCGATTCAAAGCATATAAATAAATTAGAAGCAATTTAGGATTTTTCAAACTCTTAAACCTGTCGAAAAAAAAAAATATGGGAATTTCATGCGGCGCCACCGCTGCACTGTCGTAGCTGGCCTGTAGCCCAGCCATCATGGAACAATGTCATTTTGACACCTTGGACCACACGACAGCCCTTTGGGCTTTGCTGCTCACGCAAAGAGGCGTCAGGCCTTCAGTTTGGTAGGCTTACATAAGCCTAAAGTCCCCTAGCCTAAATCGAGAAGCCTGCAGCCTTCTTGGACTTATTTGCATGTCCCTGGCCCATCTCCAACAACCCAGAGTTGATGGGACCTTGACCCAAGACAGGCCTGCCCGCAGTAGCCTATTGCTTGTTGGGGTTTGTCTCAGCCTTCGGCCCATTGGTCCACCACTTTTGCTATTGGACTTGACTCACCCCGACCCAAAAACCCAAAATCCAGCTTCAGCTGGGCTTCCCCACACCAACCCACAGGCTAGCACACATTGAGCCTACACTCGTGCATGGTTTTTAGGCCCAAAGCAAGCAACTTTTGCTGCTAGGCTCCCCTGACCACACGGCCCAGAGGCCTGCAGCCCTCCCATGACCTAATAAGCCTACAACCGAATTGCAGGGCCTATTCCTGTGATATTTTTTCGACCTAATGCTAATTTTGGCATCCCCGCATTGTAAATCATGGCCAAAAATTTTTTGGGGTACTTTGGTTTACATTAATTAATTCTAATTTAATTATCAATTGGTTTATCACCAACCGAAGCTAATATGATCCGTTTGTCATTAGTTTGCTTCCACGATCAACCCCATTTGATCCTGATTTATTAAATTAATTAAAAGTGACCTATAGTCCATTAATCTAATAATCAATCCAAAATTATTGACCTGAAGATCACTTTTAGACACTAACAATTCAATAATTTATTCTTATACTTTGAATGGTTGACATCCTTTCGTAGTCCTAAAGCTCTCACACTTGAGTTCCCGAAACAACTCAAATCTATCACACAAGTCAATGACTTGGAGTACCTTATCAGGCTTTTTTCCCTTAACGTTCTTAGCGAGGCCAGAATGATCACTAGCTCGTGCCTCGGGTGCTCTTGTTCCTTCAGCATAATTGATGTAGGGGTGGAAGGCACGGCAGAGAGAGCTCTTGCCTTGCTTCGGGTTGTGACACCTAAAGTGCCACCACTTGCGGCAAGGATGTTCTTGTTCTTCACGTTGGTTGCAGGAACAACTTGATCCTTTCTTGATGCCATGTATGTTTCTTGTGGACTTAAAGACAAAGATGAGAGGCACAGATGTCCCATTGTAAACACGAAAATTTCGTAACCAATGCAGCGAGAACACGTGTACAAAGTAGATTTGTATTGATAAATTTGTAGGGTTACAATCTTTGTTTAGAATTTTCCTTTGATTCAGTTTTCAAATTTGATGTAGATGCTTAGGTTGTTAATCCAAGGGTCGCGATGACTTGATCTCGGACAAACGATTGAACGATTGTTTCAAGTTTTAAGCTTGAAATGATGCGTGGATAGTCTTCACCTCAGGTTTAGGGCTACGACAAAAGGAGTGTTGATGTAGAATTTCGTTGATTCCAGGGTCTTGGTGACTTGATCTTGAATCGAACGTTGTTACAAGTTTTGAGCTTACAACAAAGTCTTGAAGGAATCGGCACAGGTGCTTGTTGATTCTTCAAGGGAATGCTTAGGCTTTGGTTGAAAGAAAGCTTCGGCTTTTGTTGTACACTTTTTGAAGAGAGCTTTGGCAGCGTATTAGTCTTCAAAGATTTGGCAGAAGTTCTCCTTTTGTGAGAATTTCAGCCCTTCATTGTAAAAATTGTCTACCTTTATGCTTGTATGAGGACCTAGTATTTATAGACTTCTTAAAGCTTGCCTTTGGATGGATTTGGCTTTGATTTGTTTCTTGATTCGTCCACGAGAGATTTAGGCATGTTTTGTGTCTTAATTTCAACCATTTTCCCTTACTTGGCTGAAATATACAGGGCTTGTTGCCTATTTTGTGAGCAATCTTCAATTCTTGCTTGTTTTGTGAAGATGTTTTAGCTTTCTTTCCGGCTTTGAGAGCAATTTGGGCCCCTTGCCAATTTTAAGGAGATTTCTTCCCCTTTGCCGAATTTTGGGAAAGTTTTGAGCTTCCTTTACTTGATTTGTGCCACATGTCATTGATGACTTGTCCATTTGTGATGAGTCTCATATGCCACATGGAGCTTTATGATGCATCATTTGTATACAATGAAATTTACATGTCTACAAGATGAAAAGAAGAAAGTCTTTGTATATAACTTGTAGCAACCAATTCCTTTGAAGAGAAAAGATGGAAATGATGATTAAATCTCTAAATGATAGAGACTGAAATAACTCGGCAAATTACCTCTCAGTTACAAAGAGATACCATATTAGCTACATCTGATCCATCTTTTTACATCCTTTTATTCCATTTTCATAATCAATTTTTTTAATTTATTAGTAATCAAATATATTATCGTTTAAACAATTTGAATTATTGTTTTTATTCAAGCTATTTAATTAAATTCTGCCGTTTAAACTTCAATATATGAATAGCCATGCCAAATTTTAAAACACAAACCCTAACTACATTGGTGTGTTTTCAATTTGGTCTTTTTCATTTTTTTTTCCTTATATTGTTTAATTGTTTATAGTTCCGTGCAGAATATATTTTTAGGTGTTCAAAACAAAATGATTGCAAGCTTTGCAAAACATTGGTTGCGATTCTCGGTTTTTTAGCAATTTTACAAAATTCGAATAGGTTCGCCTTCAAAGTATTTTTTCCTTCCAATATTTTTCTATTGCAGTTTCTCAATTCCCTTTTTTTATTTTTTTTTTTTTGAGATTTGGGATTTAGAAATGGGTTTTATGTTGAAATTTCCTTTTTTTTTGTGATTTTGGATCTGTTGAATTTTTTTTTTATTGTAATTTTGCGGCACTTTCTGGAAGGAATTGGGTTGTCAATGAGATCCAAGAGTGCATATTGGGATGAGAAGAAGATATTAAGAGAATTTCTGAACTCTCCAACTTTATTGAAATGCTATGGTTCTCTGTTTTCTCCGATGGGTGCAAAGAGAAAAAGGTGGGATGGAACAACTAAAGAAATCAAGAACCATGTCGTAGGCTGGAAGAATGATACTTTCCTCTCCACTTCTTTTCCAACTTATATCCACCGTATGCTATTTCTCAATCTAATTTTAAGTGATTGAAAATTGGGTTTGGTGATTTTTCTAATGCTTTTGTATTTTTTTACCAGTTAATTGCCTTATCGAGTTTTTTTTTTGTTTTTTTTTTTTGGTAATTTTCTGTTGCTTCCTGCAATATTTGTTGTCCAACGCCAAACAGTTTTGCTTTCTTAGTCTAAAAAGTCCAACGCCAAGCAATTTTCGCTCTGCAGGGTCTTCTCTCTTTCTTTATCCAGCTATCAGCAGTTCAGAAGCTTAAACGTGTTACCACGCCAATTTTAAAAAATTTGGTGTACTGCTTTACTTATACTGCTCATGCTTTATTCCAATGATATCATCATTCTAACTAGCAATGAATGCCTGCGCGATGTTGGGGGATTGAATGAAGAGTGCAATATCTTGAAATAAAGTAATTGCAAAGGAAATTAACAGTTTGCATCATTGAATCAAACTAAAAAATCTCACCTCTCATAATTACATATCATTGTTTACATGGTTTGCTGTAGATAGTAGAATTCAATTAAATACTTTCAATAAAAACAACAACTGAAGACCCATTTGGAAACAAAACCCCTCCCCCCAAAACACTAAAATAAAATTTGCACATAAAACCCATTTGGAAAATTTATAATTCTAGAGACATAATATTCAAACCAAAAAATGACCAACGCAAAATCAGCCAAAAAACTCACCATCACCAAGAAACCCAACCTTTTCTAGGATTAAGATTTTCTTTGAATGTGCACCAGATTTGCGGTTTTCAGAAGATGTGCTCGTTAGTAGTTTCTGAGATAACTGAGCAGGGGTTCAACTGAAGGTTGCAATTCAAAATGGAAGTTGTTTTGAGGGAAATGGAAGGTGAGGTTTCTATTTTTGTCATGGTTATCTTAAGAGTTGGTGCAAAAGATGTAAGTCCTGCAATAAGAAACAAAAAATATACAGATTAACCCTGATGGTGGCTAGAGGCCACAGTACCTACGAGTCAAAGATGGGGAACGATGTCTCCATATCGTGTCAATACTTCTTCAAATCCATTACAATGTTGCTCGTCCTCATAAAAGCTGAAGATGTCCTGGTCATGTGTAGATGCTACAAAAATATACATGAAGGTTGTCATTCACTTGATCCAAATGGTAGTTCTACATAGACATAATGCAGAAGACAAAACAGAAGGAAACAAATATTGTAATGGCATAAGTTCAATAATTGCAGCAAGCAAACAAACAGAAACTTTCCTCACCTTCAAAATCCAAATCAGAAAATGAAACAAATTGAATGAACTATGAAAGAAAATTTATTCACTGAATTAGAATCAAACTAATGAAATTGAATTGAACAAAACCTTACTTAAATTTATTGAATGGTCTTTATGAAATGTAAAAAGAGTGTTACTCATGGAAAATATTAAGCACACATCCATACGCTCCATCTTCTCTTCTTTGTCTTAAATCAAGTTCCTTTTTATACAGGTTCTCAACAAATCAGACCCCTTGTTTTTACATAGACCAATTTCATCCATCAAAATTTTCATTAAAAAATTTTGCACTGCCCATGAAAATTAATAATTGACTCACTAAGAAGAATATGGACAAAGACAAAGGGGATGTAGGGTGGATGATATTAGAAGGAATAGACACAGATCAAAAATTAAAAATTAAAAAAAAATCATACGAAGAGATTGTTTAACAACTAATGAATCAAGAGGGGAAGGGGTTAAGAGCATGTGACCTTTCCTTGGCATAAATTTGTATATGCAAGTTTAATTCCAATCAAACAAATATGTGAGTAAAGCAAAAGACATCAAGGCTCCATTTACTATTTTACAATCATCTCAAGCTGCTGACACAATGTCTAAGATATTTCAGACATTAAGATTTTCATATAAACAAAGCACCTCACCTAAACAATAACTGAGGTTGTGGTATTTGAATCAAGTAGGCAGATGCTTTGCAAGGTCTTCTTCAATACCATCTCATAGTCCTTTTTCATTTTTCCTATATGATAAAATAAATAAAATTAAGGACCTATTTTTAGAGATTAGGAGGGAACAAATAAATATAGCCTTGGTTTGGGATTGAGGTGATTTTTAAAAAAATGGGTATCAAAAAAAAGTTAGGAGTGTTTTTGGTGTTTAGTAAACTCTCCACATCAGCTTTATTTCGAAGTTTTAGATGAAAAAAAGCTAAAAACCGGAAGCTACAAAAAGCAGCTTCAGAAAATAACTTCTTGTTGAAAACACTGAGCTACAGTAATTTTATTAATGAAAGTTTGCAAATGTCGATGCTACCCTCACCTATTGCGTCGTCCTCTTCCTTGCTCTACCATTTCACTGGTTCTCTCCCTCCCATCTAACTCATTTGCTTCCAACTAGTCGCCCCAAACCCAATCCCCAACCTGAAACTTCATTCCCAGCTTAAGCCTCCACCTCTTGCCACATAAAAATCCAATATAGTTTGATTCCAACCCCTTTTTGAACCCCCACCACAGCTTCCATTCCCAATCGACGTTCTGAACTTTTGAGATTTGAATTGGCTTCATCTGGGTCGCCAAGCTTCGATTCCCCTACAACAAAGATTCAATATTTTCTCAATTTCAACAGAAGAAAGTTGGTGTTTTTTTACCGGAGGCAGTAGCTTGAGCTAAAGGATTTGATGTTGGTGCTGGTGGAGATGTCAGGGAAAGAGAGCCTGGGGGCGGTGTACGAGGCAGTGCTGAACGACGGGAGCACCATGGTGGTGAAGCAGCTCAAGGATGCTGTAGTGGTAGTGATGGTTGTGTGATGGCCGATGATGGTGATGAAGATGACGTCTGGGCAATGATCTCTCTCGTAATGGAGTCGAATGGAGATAAAAATGCAAAATTGCAGATGCACATTGAAGGGGTGGGCCCATTTAACATTAAAAAATTACATAATTTTTCATATTGATTTTTTTTTCTATGTGACAAATTTAAATGCCACATCATTAATTAACTGTAAACTTCACAGAATTTTTAACGGAAGTATGAAATTGTAATAAAAATGTAAGTAAATGTATGAGATTGAAATGTAAGTAAATATTTCAATTGAAGTAGTTTGTTATACTAATTAATATTTATGACAAAGTTTATAAATATTTTTCTTTTAAAAATAAAGTATATTTAGTAATTGACTTTTATTTGTTAAGAAAATTAAAGTAATGGCACATCTAATATTATATCATTTTTGGTCATTTCACACAGTCACAGCTGTTTTACATAAAAGTTTACCAAACAATATAATACTGTTTTTTTTTTTTTTCCAAAAGCACTTTTACAAAAAAGCTTACCAAACATTATGTTACTTTATTTCACGGCTACTTATTCTCACAGTACAGCAGAAGCAATTTTTTTTTTTTCAAAGCACAGCAATACCAAACCAACCCATAATGGGACGTAAGAAAGCATCAACTTGTCAAAAATAATTTATTATTTTCAATTTGTTTAACTTTTCAAATGAACCAAACCCCCAGGAAAACCAAACAATTCAAACAATCCCTACACAATTGACAAAGGCAGTTTGAAAAGGAAAAATTCTATATTTAATTAAATATACATATGAAAGCATGGTTAAGATGTATTCTATGTCAAAAAACCTTTACTTTAGAATCTAAATCCAAAAAAGGGTCGCGAGGGGATCTATTAGCAATTAAGCAGTTTGTTATTGTTCAGTAGAATACAAAAGGAAAATCCTTCTCTTTTGTCTATTATATGAAAAAATCTAAATAAGAGTGGTTGAAGAGGACTACGAAAAAAAATGTGCGTATGAGTTATGCATCTTGCTTGAAATTACCCAAATCCAAACAAACCCCAAAGCCCAACAGGGCAACTACATATGTATTAAATTCACAATAACAAATAAGTAGAATTGAGCAAAATTTACCTCCATCAAGCAAAATTTAGCATCTTCCATCTTCACCATAGCTGGTGGACTCATCTAACCAAACCAAAATCAAGATTACCAAAGTTAATTCCAACGGTTAATTTCTATAAAATCATACATCAAAAGGTAAAATAAAACGAAATTGAACGGTTTTACATGGATTTGCAAATGCACGAATTTGAATTTCCAAAAACCCACAACTGTAAAAACCCTCAAAATCCTGAGATTTATACCCAAAAAGGAAAGAAAATTTCCAAAACATGAAACCCTAAAAACCAAAAACCTACAAATTTGCCCCAAAAACCCACAAATCTGCCTTTCCTGAGGAACCATCCGAGATTCAAATCGGAGGAATCACACAGAAGGTGATGAGTCAATTTTATATTATATATTTAACCCTATTCTTAGTATATTTTGGTTGATATTTTGGAAGAATTTTGATACTTTGAATTGTATTTTTAACATAGGACATTCGACTTCCTCTGGAGAAAAATGTGGTCAAATGGACGAATTTTGGAGTAATTCTAGTTGGAGGACGTTTGTGAGTCACTTGGCTTGATTGTATCACAACATCAAATTTTTCCACCAAGCGGTTATTTTCTGGCCATAAAATAAAGGATCAATGCGCGGTGCTGGAATAATGGCGTTTTGGGCTTGACTTGCGTTTTTGGAGCCCAAGATGACCTCGGGTGGTTCCATGGCCTTCTGGAGATGTGTTCAGAACATCCTGATCTTTAAAAAGCTATCTTGGGCCGGATTTGGAGGAGATTTGAGGCTAAAACATGGCTAGACAATGTCTGTGCAGTTTATCCTAACTTAATTAGGATTGTATTTTCTAAGATATTTTATTATTATTTAGTTTCCTATTGGAGAAAGAAGACTTTGTTTTTTTAGAGAGTGTGGGATGGTTTTAGGGGGGTTTAAAAAGGTTTAGCTGGCCCTAGTCTATGGCTACGCTTATTATTATTCATCTCTGGAGATAGAGAGTAATTGCTAGGGTTCTTGAAAATTTTCTACTTTTAAGGTGTTTTCTTTCCTTTTATTCCAATAATATTTTCTATGATTTTCATTATGTATATGCATAACTAATTCCTTTTGCTAGGGTGAAGCCTTGAGCCTTAGCATGAATATGTAATTTTTATTTAATTGCTTATGATTGATTGCACGCATACTTTGAATTTTTAAACGCCGTGATTAAAACTATCTAATTATCTTAATGTCTGATCATCATTAGGATCTTTAAAAGAACAATTTGATGCAATTTTGGTCGGAAGGTTCCCTGAAATTGGTGCTGGGTTCTTGTGATTAATAATTGTAATTTCACTTAAGATGAACATCATATCTTAAGAGTTGCATGGTTTTTCAAAGGGTTTTCATAAAGCATAATGAGTCTCTCATGTTCAGATTTGATCCGAACGTCTGGACGGGTTGCATGTTAGATATACATTCTACGTTGGAGTTTCCAAGTAGAATATAAATTAGGAAAACCTAACCTTCAAAGTGGCATGTGTAGATCATAAGTAATTGGTAAAAGTTCCTAGGATTGCTAGGCGATGGTGGATCCCTCTTGCTTTCTTTAATTTGAATTCTACAAAATTGTTTCCTTTTTCTTCGTCTTTAATATTGCATATTAGTTTCTTTTATTAATTAAATTCGTTTTATTAAATTAGGTCATAAAAATCAATCATCTCAAATTTCTGCTTTACAATAATTAATTGGAATTTGATTTTCTTCGATTTATTTAATAATTCATGTAGAGAACGACCTTACAAGAACCTTTTATACAATATCCTTGTCATTCTTGCAAGTATTATAGAAGTTTTTAGCCCGTTTGCGTGTGTGGCAAATTCCCTATCAAAAGGGATTGGAGATTATCACATACCGACTAGGAAGAGGCAACCTTCGGGTGAGAAAATCGTGATCTGACGATCATATCCGCCTCATCTTCCAAGGCTCATGATTTGAATGCTTCGATTTCTAAGCTTCTTCTCCTTCCCTAGATTTTAGGGTTCCTCCGAAGTGGCGCATCAGACCTCTGATCTTTTTCTTCTATTATCGTGATTTTGCAAGTCGCAAGTTGTCTCTGCTCTCGCAAGCCGAAGGCTCTCTCTCGTAACCCATCCCCTCACCAAATCCCACATAGCCGTTGATACCACCCAACGCAAACCCCATCTAATGGTACACATGTATTGGAGGGCACCCAAATCCTACGGACAAATTTACCATCCTATCTTTTAATAATTACCCCCCAATCCTGTCCCAAATCAGATGGCGTTGTGGTAAATAGCGTGAAATCGAGTGGCAAAAGTTTGACTGTAGCTAACCTATAGTCAAATCCCCCCTCAATTTTAGAATAGATAATTTTTGCACATGCTTGATTTCATTTTGTCAAACTGTACAATTTTCATGTTCCTTGTGTTAATACGTTCTTACAATACTTTAACCGGTCTCTGTCCATAGGTTTTACTAATTTTAATTGTTGCATTCTCAATTGCATACAAATGATGTACATATTAACTCATTCCATATCTGTTTTAAATCCTTTAACTGCATTAAAGATATTATTTCATTTATAATATTGTTACACTCTATTTTAATAACTTTTCTTGTACTGTCAATCACTCACAAGTCATCCTATTCATAAAGTGGTTTCAAGAGCTTCGAACGCTTGATTCTCCCAATGTCTTCCCCTTGTGTAGAAATTCTTTCATACAGGTGTAACATCTTTTAGTACAAGTAACATTAACGTACTATAACAATTTTTTATCCTTTTAAAACATATTTTTTCCATCAGTTACATGGCCATAAGATTCAAAATTCTTCTTGGTCCTAACAAATATCTTCTTGGTCATAACATTTACCCCACTTCCAGCACTTCTAGTAGGATTAGCATTTCCAACTCTTCCAGTGGTTTGCTGCTCCTCTCTTGATAGGGCCCTCTTAGCCTCGACCTGAAAATTAAAACCAGTGGTTATGCAGCAGAAGTAAAAATACCTTGTGTGTCACGGGTGTGGATCTAACATAACAAGCAAGAGCCAAAGCAACTTTTTGGAAATAATACTCAAAGCTTCAATGGTGTCCATATATCAATGAGGATCATAAGCAACACTGACAAGAAAATAATATGTCCCTAAGGACCAGTTTTTAAATTAGTTACCGACCAGAACATGTGCAGCCAGAACAAAATGGTTAAAAGGTGACTTATAGTGGCATGGCTCATACAAGAACCACTGTATATATAATGTAGCATCGCTGCAGTAGAACAACTAGGTTAGAAAGGAATATCCACTTTTGAGGCAAGAAAGATATGTCCTCTTTGGAAGCCTACCACGGTGAAATACGGTACAATTTCTATTTCTACACGATTTTCTTTATATGATTGATATGACCATGCTAAAAACCTAACTTGGTTAAATCTTAAAACAAATTCTCCCTTGGGCCGAAGTCCAACAGAGGCCTTATTATTCCCGAACGATCTTGGAGTCTGTCTACAAAATGTAATCAAGGTATTGGACGATATGGGTTGAGATATGGGGTGACTGATACCCATGCTGTCAGTTTTCAACTTTCTTCTTTCCATGGGATTCATTAGTAAGCCTAATCCCTTAATTTGAGGAAGATTGACAACTAGTTGACTTTTTGATAGTTGTGTGCTAGTTGTTTGCTGCACTCCCTTAATTTAAGGAGTGATAGCTTCAGTGTCTACCCAGTTAGTAGAGTTTGTTAACGGAAGGTTGCTTGTAACCATCTCCCTCATTTTATATATACCCTCCTGTACATACATTTAAATCAACTTAAATTTCCACATGGTATCCGAGCAATGTCATCCTTGATCTGTCTTTGCCAATTTCTTTTCGACCTGTCTCTACCAATTTTTTCCTGATGTTGTTCGTCTCCAGTCTTCTTCCATGGCTAAAGAAAGCTCGGTGCATCTGGAAGGCGACAGCTCTCATGTTTTGCCATCAAATTTATCTGATGCGGACATCAACACAAACATGCGTCTTTGTTCAGTATTACTGAACGAGTTCAACTATTTACCCTGGTCTAGGGCAGTCTCTCTTGCATTGGGAGGCAAGGGCAAACAAGGGTTTATCAATGGAAGTAACGAGGCACCATAAACCAAGTCTTCAACATACGAGGCTTGGTTATGCAAGGCACAACAGGTTATGTCGATGCTTCTCAATTCAATGGAGAAACACATTGCTGAAATCTTCTGCTATTTCGAGTCCTCATACGATCTGTGGAAATATGTGAAGGACATGTATGAGAATCAAAACAATTATGCTCAAGTGTTCCACCTAAAAAGAGACATTGCCAATCTCCAACGAGATGAAAAACCCTCTGTGCAGCATTTGGGTAGCTTCAAGACTATGTGGAATAAGTTAGATGTCTATCTACCTTATACTATTGATGCTGCAATTCTTCTAAAATGGCTGAAGAAGAAAAGATATATTAGTTGCTTGCTGGCTTGAGCTCAGATTATGAGGATCTCAGGAGCCACATTCTGATGAATGTTGAACTTCCTTCATTCCTTCAAAATGGTGTGTGCCATTGTTCAATGTGAAGAAGCTCGAAGAAGGATGATGAACGTGGAGAAGAATCCCAAGATTTCTGAGTTTAGGGTCTATACTGCCAAACATAATCCCTCAGACAACACGCCCTACAAGGGCAAAAATCCACACTTGAAGGCAGTTACTGTGATGCAGTAGGTCACGTTGAGGGAAAATGTTGGATTCTGCACCCCGAACTGAAACTTAAGTTCACCAAGGATCACAAAATGATTCCTTCAAGGTAGTTCAGCTTGTACGAACCTCAACATACAACCTATCACAGCTCCAGTTCATTCACTGAAGGTATTCAGGACTTCACTTCAAATCATATCTCTCTCATAAATGAATTTGCAATTTACTTGTAGAACAAAGGAAGTAGAGAAGCTACAGAGAGCTCGCAGGCTGCAACTGAAAATCCCACTATTCTACTACGACAGTTCATAGGTTTCCTTGCTGAAAATGAGAATATACCAAGAAGCAAAGCTCCAGGTATTTTTACTGCATTCTCAACTGCTCTACACACTAGTATTGAACATGATTGTTGGATTATCGACTCAGGAGACACTGACCATATGACAAACAAAGCCTCCAACTTATACAGTTTTCAAACTTTGTCAAAACCCTTTCATGTGTTAGTTGTTAATGGAAAAAAAATGCCATGGTTTTGGGTGTGGGAAAAGTAAAATTGCTTTCAAACAATCTTGAGTCTACTGCATTGTTTGTTCCTACCCTTCCCTTTCAACTCCTGTCAACAGGAAAGATCACTAGAACCCTAAATTGTCTTGTCACTTTCTCACCAAGCAGTGTTGTGTTTCAGGATCCTCTCACCAAGAAGACGATTGGTGAAGGGTTCTTGAATGGTATTTACTATCTATGCAAGGAACCGCATCTAGTCAAAGCTTTCCAAGTTAATTCAATTCTTTCCAAAGACCAACAAATCTGGCATCAAAGATTAGCCTATCCATCAGAGGCTGTTTTGCTTAAATGTTTTCCTAAAATGTATCAATCATTTGTAATGTGTGATACATGTTAGTTCTCTAAGTTTACTAGACTCTCTTTTAGTTCCTCAATGTCTAGGTAGCAAACCTTTTGAACTTGTACACTCCGATGTTTGGGGTCCAACTATTGAATCTTTTGATGGATATAAATATTTTGTTATCTTTGTGAATGATTTTTCTAGAACACCATGGCTATATCTGTTAAAATAAAAAAAATAAAAAAAAAATAAAAAAAGAATAAAAAAAGAGGTCTTTGCTATGTTCAAAGACTTTCATCAACTTGTTATAACTCAATTTCAGTCAACCATTAAGAACCTAAGAACCAACAATGGCACTGAGTTCTTATCCAACAATATGAGTTAATATTTGAGCACTCATGGTATTATTCACCAGACAAGTTGTGTGGCAACCCCACAACAAAAATGGAATCTCTAAAAGGAAGAAGAAAGATTTACTTGAGAAGATCCATGTATTGATGTTGCATATGAACATACCAAAGAAATTTTGGTCACAAGCCATTCTCACTGCAACCTATTTAATCAACCAATTGTCTAGTCATGTTTTAGAGTTTAAGTCTCCTTATGAAACTCTTAAAGGAAGGCCTATAACTTTATCACATATAAGAGTCTTTTGCTGCACTTGCTTTGTTCATGTTCAAGCATTGCACCATGACAAACTGGATGCTAGGGCTACAAAGTGTGTCTTCATGGGATATTCATCCACCCAAAAAGCTACAAATGTTTTTATCTTATTACTAACAAGATGTTTGTGTCTAGGGATGTAAAATTTGAGGAAACTGCTCCCCATTTCTCCAAAAAGGTTGCTCACTCCCGAGAGGGGGAGCTAATGTGTGACTTACTTTTGTTGCCTGCAAGCATTGATCACTCAGTGCACTTGGATCCTAAAGCCACTAGCAATCATGGATAAGAAGAGATTGCGAGTGACACTACTTATGAGTCTTCTCAACCTAAAACCCTGGAAGATGGTACTAAGTCTTATCAAGATGAAAGTCACGAAGAGGCTCCCACTTTGCCTCCTACAAGGCGTAATCCTGTGTGTGCTCGACAACCTCTAGCAAGGCTCCGAGACTATGTCACCTTTGCTTCCAAACACCTCATCATAAAGGTGCTGAATTATAGTAATGTCCACCCCAACTATGCCACATTCCTGGCTAAAATCTTACATCACATTGAACCACGAACCTTTCAGGAAGCTCAACTAATTCTTGAGTGGAGAAATACGATGAATGATGAACTCCATGCCTTGGAGAACAATCAAACATAGAGCACTGTAAAGTTACCACCGGGGAAGAAGGCTGTTAGGAGTAGATGGATCTATAAGATAAAGTTCAAGGTTATTGGATCAATTGAACATCACAAAGCCATATTGGTTGCACATGGTTTTACTCAAACGTTTGGAGTAGACTACAAGGAAACATTTGCTCTAGTAGCAGAAATGAACTATCTTAGGGTTCTTCTTTCAGTGGCTGTGAATTATGGCTGGCCATTGTATCAAATGGATGTAAAAAATGTGTTCCTTCATAGGGATTTACAAGAGGAAGTATATATTCAACTTCCACTAGGTTCTTCTTAAGGAAAAAATGGTATGGTGTGTCGATTGCACAAAGCAATATATTGTTTGAAACAATCTCCACGTGCATGGTATGCTAAGTTGAGTTCAGTGTTAGAAGCTGTTAGTTTTGTTCGAAGTAATGTGGACTCATCCTTGTTCACTCGTAAAAAATCAGCTGGTATATTGGTGGTTCTCATCTTTGTGGACGATCTCATCATCACAGGTGAAAATAAAGTTGAAATTGAAGTTCTCAAGAACTCTCTCAATCACATCTTTGCCATTAAGGACCTGGGGAGACTAAAATATTTCCTTGGCATTGAAATGGCAACATCTAAAAAAAGGTTTGTTTTAAAATCAATGCAAATATGTTGTGGATTTTCTCACTGAGACTGAATTTCTTAATTGCAAGCTTGTTATCACATTCCCTTGATAGCAAGCTAAAGCTTGATATGGATGGAGAACCTCTCACTGATGTGAGTCACTACCAAAGGTTAGTTGGAAAGTTTATGTACCTTATCATAACCAAACCTAATATCACCTATGTTGTGAGCCTGGTTAGTCAATTCATGCATACACCATTTGTGAAACATCTTCTCACTGTCAAAAGAATTCTACGCTACCTAAAAGGCTCTATTGGTAGAGGTATTCTTATGAAGAACAACTACTCCACTCAGATCAGTGGTTACACCGATGCAGATTGGGCCAGGAATGTAATTGATAGGAAGTTTACCACTAGCTATTGTACTTTTGATGGAGGAAACCTTGTCACATGGAAAACCAAAAAATAGCAAGTTATCGCATGTTCTAGTACGAAGGCTAAGTATCGTGCAATGGAATCGACAACATATGAGTTAATTATGAAGGAAAATTTTTGTCCTAGCTAGGAACATGTGAGAACATTTGAACACGTAAGCACTCTAATAACACTTTAAAGTAGGCATGCATTCAAAAACAATTCTAAAACCCATGACTTTCAAAGCCTAGTGAATGGTGAACCACAAGACTCTTTAACAACATTAAAGAAAATGCAGGATTTTGAGATTCATTACCCTTGAAGCTCATCCATGTTTACGCAAGGGATCCATCCAAGTGGAGGGCCTTCAAGTCACCTCCTAGCTCTTAGATCTTCCTTGTGATTTTCTTCCTTTTGATACTCCTTTGCTCCTTGAGGATGTGAGGGAATGATCTCCAAAACACCAAAGGTTTAGTGTCTCTAAGTCTCCACACCAAGGATGAGGTGTGAGGATGAAATGGATGACTTAGAGGAAGAAAGATTGCTAGCTATCCCTCCCCTAAGTGGCCAGCCTCTATAGAGAAAAAGAGAGAAAAGGTTTCTCTTCTTTGACCCAAGAAAACCCTAGTGAGAAAAAGCTATAAAGATGACTTTATACTACCTCACATGTGAGTGGCAAACTTGCAATTAATCCAAGTTTGCTTCCACTCACTCTTATGGCCGGCCTTGACTTTGTTATTGGGCTAATTGCCCATTTTGTTTTAGTTGTCATACAACTTAAACATAATGGTCCTTGTGGACCAAAAACACTTTTGGGCCCCCGAGACCCGAAACTAAATTAAAAGCCCAATACGAACCTTTCATGTAATTAATTAACTAATTAATTAATCTTGATCATTCTCAATTAAACCATTTAATTGCTTATCCATCTCATTTATATTTCTTCACTTTCATCCTTACTCGATGTACGATCCATTAGGTTCCAATTAGTGAGGCAGTGGGCGATTGTTACTCTTAACGATCGATTGTGAATTGAAACTACATTTCAATTCTCCCTTTGATGAAGATTAATGTTTGCTAATGGTCAGGGCTTCCACAAACCATGAGTGACACCTAGCAGTATGTCATGTCTACCCAAGCTAAGTAGAAGTGGTTAGAGAACCTATCCAGTTACAATTACAATGCAATATGGTCCTTCTCTAATACAAAACTCTTAATAACATTGTTTGAGTAATAATTTGTTTCATGTCTACTATCCAATGTGATACTTCTATATATGATTCAATTGAATATGATTTGGAACAAACTTCCTAAGTCATATTTGTATGCTTTGGCCAAAGACTCCTGAATCATATCTTGGAGTATTCTCCCTCCACCAGGGAAGGTTAAAGATCCCTTGTTGTGCATTCATATGCCTACATGACTAGATAGCTTGACCCTAACAATGTCGTGGACACTCTCGATAGAATGCCTTTGACATGATCAAAGATCAAGGACCTAACCATTAGGCATCTATGATGCCTCATGTCAAATGACTACTTTGCATATTTCAACTTATGAGTTCTTACATGACATGTATGTTCAAACTCCTTTTGATCGTTGTTCAATGTACTCAATTACCTTTTGAGCACCTATATGTTTGTCTCAGTGTCCAACACTAAATGACTTGAGACTAGCCATACTCACACTTGAGTTAACATAACAGATACTAACCTTAGCAGATTGTCAATGCCCCAATTGGCAATCCTATGGCTAGGAACATTTTACGAATCAACATAAAAGAAGGTCTCGTTAATCTAACTTACTTAGATCACTTCTCTCTTGGATTAAATACATTCCTTGGATTCCCTTATTGCTTAAACACATAATACAATAAATAGTGATTAACAATAAACTTTGCCCTTCATTAAACGTATAATAGTTTAACACAATAAGTGTTCCAAAAGCTATTACATCAAATGAGTGGCTTTGTGGGCATACTTCCAACAAATTAGGCTCAAAGGGTTACTTTCAGACTTGGGATTCTCTAGTTCAGCTCTAATGTCACTCATGTGTGACAATCAAGCAGCCATTCATATCGCTGCTAACATCGCTGCTAACCTAATGTTCCATGAAATGACCAAACACATTGAGGTGGGCTGTCAGTACATTAGGGTACAAGTTCAATCCCAAGTTATTCAAACCATGTATACTCGCAGTCATGATCAACTAGTGGATGTGTTCACAAAAGCACTGCCTTCAATGTCTCCTTGAAAAGCTTGGCTTGATCAATCTCCTCAATCCAGCTTGAGGGGGAGTATTGGACGATATGGGCTGAGATATGGGGTAACTGATACCCATGCTGTCAATTTTCAGCTTTCCTCTTTCCATGGGATTCATTAGTAAGCCTAATCCCATAATTTGAGGAAGATCGATAGCTAGTTGACTTGTTGATATATAGTTGTGTGCCAGTTGTTTGCTGCACTCCCTTAATTTAAGAAGTGACAGCTTTAGGGTTTACCCGGTTAGTAGAGTTTGTAAGAAACATACATTTAAATCAACTTTCCACACAAGGTCAATGTCATAAGTTATTAACAGTCATCAAAATTATGTTGTTGATAGGCATGGCAAGTCGCCAACCTGATATTTCCATCCATATTGTCCTATCTCGTCTCATTTTTCTTTTACATCTTTCTGATTTTTCTCTTCTTTTCTCTATAATTCTTCTAATTACTTAAATTCATACGATCTACAACCAACTATAACCATAAAAAGCACCCACCAGTCATACACCAATCCTTTCTCAGGGATTCACCCTCAGCAACTGATGAGTGGTACAAGGAGACCACATACAATCCATAAAAAGTTTCCAGAACTGTTACAAGCTAAAATGTCAGCAACGTTATCAATGTGGGACGTAAAACACTTGACATGCAAACCCGCTGTAAATCCTAAACCCTTAACCCAGTCACAGACATAACAAAGAATGATTTCATAGCATGTAAATAAATACACATCCAGACATTTGTTCACAAGAATAACTTTATTACTCACTACTGCAAACCAACAGAAGTACAACAGAACAACATATATACCATCAGCTTAGAAAAACACATTACTAAGCTTCCATTACAAATGTTTTAGACTCTTGCTCCTTAGTATAAATACAGTGAACACAAATTAATCAAAGACGTCGAATTTTTAAAGTTCTTAATCAAGCAAACGTTATGTTATATTTCACAGCCAAGCCGTACCGTTACAAATTCAATCAAAGTCTAACTTCCAAACATTCTTGCAACCAGCAAACCAGAAAAACTGCAACCGTAAATACTTCAATGTCAGACAAATAAAATAAAGGGGTTTTTGATAATCCTTGAAAAAGATTAAAATTCAATAAAAATCTGGTGTTAGATTGGATATTGATTTTAGTCCTCTTATGTGTACTTAATTCGAATTTATATTATATTTTTGTTTTAATATTTAATAGATATCTTATTTAAATGTCATTACATTAAAATTAAAATTATTTTTTATTATACACATTTTAATTCATTATATTTATTTTACTTCATCTAATTAGTGTACCTAAACGTTCTTATCATAATATATTTTACTAAATTAGTGTACCGAAACATCTGTACCAAAATATATGATACTAAACTAGTGTACCGAAATGTTGGTACCTAAATATATTATAATAAACTAGTGTACCAAAATGTCCGTACCAAACATATTATACTAACCTAGTGTACCGAAATGTTCGTATCTAAATATATTGTAATGAATTTGTGGCACATAAGAAAATATGCAAAAACATGTGTACCGAAAAATCTTTATAAAAAATTTTCTTATATAAGATATTTACCATAATGAAAATTAAAATTTATAATATTTTCATAAAATTGTAAATAATAAAAAAAGGCATTTAATATGCTGTCATCAAATAAAGTCTATGGACTAAAATCAATTTTTAATCTTGCATAAGATATTTTTTTTAAACTTCAGCTTATTTAAGGATTAAAATTTAGTTTAGAAAGACGGAAGTTCACGAGGAATTTGTCCCTTAGTACTTATAAAAAAATCTTGTTTTTAATTTTTTTTTTAAATCAAAAGTTCATATTTAAATAATTATTGAGTTTGTTTAGTTTATTTTAGTTAAATTAAATTAATTTATATATATCAATAAAACGTCTCTAGAAATGCTAGCTATAAAAATTAGTTATGGTGTGTTTTTTTTTTTTCCTCAAAAAAGTGTAAACGGCGACACGAGTTATGGGTTCCCTTCTCATTAAAACGATAGGTCCCCAAATATTAGGATAGACGAGTTTTTATTTTGGATCATATTAGGGGACCAAATTTTTTTAAACCAAATGATGTAATTATTGATGATTAAATTATTACTTAAGTGTTGATTAACATTTTTATTTCCTTTTAATGACACATCATTTGATTTTAAGGTTGGCAGACTTCATTCCCCTTCAATTAAACAAATACTACGCAAGTTATCAGACAAAGTAATTATACTAATTTATTATTTTTCTTATCGAGTTAATCATGCAAATATCATTAGACGTTGGGTGGTAGCTACTTAATCATAAGCACGTCATCAGACTCGAACCATTTTCTTAATACATATGCTGTTGCATGTATTTTAGTTTACAAAATATGCAGTTGGAAGAGCCTTTTCATGGCCCGTCTCAATCTCTTATCCGTTCTCTCACCATAAATTTTATGTATTTATTCTAACACCCACCCAAACAAAAGACTCAATTTAGACGTGCGCTTCTGTTTGGAAAGATTCTGTTAGAAGATTGAAAGATTGGAAGCTATTGGAAGAAGCAACTCTTGGTTGGAAATCAATCACAGTCATACCTTTTAGTGCTAGCTGTTGTATTCATTGTACAACTCTCCGCTAGGGCCAGGTACTTTATTCAAGAGATTGTTTCACCTTACTTTAGCCTACAATTAAGGGATCATGTTTCCTTGTTATTGTAAAATAGTTAGTAGCTTTCCAAGGAATAATTTAGGGAGCTGATTGGAGGCTGTCTTTCCTCCATTCCTTTCTTTATATATGTTCCAACTTGTAAATGATTTACACATGAAATATACAACAAAAATTCAATATGGTATCAGAGCAAGAACCCTGAATTCATGTCTCTGTTGATTGTTTCCGCTAAGTTTCTTTTGCTCTAAGCCAAGATGGCTAAAGAACACTCTAAAGCTGAAAGCTCAATGGATGCTTCAGCGTTATGTGATATTGAGATCAATCCTAATCAACGTCTTAGCTCTGTCTTGTTGAATGAGTTCAACTATCTTCCCTGGAGCCATGTTGTTTCTCTTGCACTTGGAGGGAGATCAAAGCTTATTTACGTAAATGGTGCCATTGAAGCCCCAGCAGCCTGTAAACACGAAAATTCTGTATCAAATGAAATAAGAACACGTGTACAAAGTAGATTTGTATTGATGAATTTGTAGGGTTACAATCTCTGTTTACAATTTTCCAAGTTTTGAGATTAAAAAAAAAAAAAAAGCATGTTTTTTCCTTGGTTTGGGAAACATTTCATCTGACTTGCACGCCAAGTTTGAGGTCGATTTCTCTTCTGTAAAAATATGGAAACATATCTTTATCTTTTATATTTTCAGGCATATATCACACACCACTAGGAAAAATCGAGAAAGCCTTCAGCTCGTCATTTTCCCACAGCTGCGTAGTTTTGACAGGAAAAAAACTTCTGCGGGATTAACTTTAAAAACTGGAATGTTTGTCTTTAGGGAAAATTATGAAATTTGAACACAACGATCATCAGCCCCTTAGCTTCCTTCTTCAATTGGCCTTGTATCAAAACTCCTCCGTAAAGTTGAATTATCATAAAAAATGTCATGATTGCGCAGATTGGCTTAAACTTGCCATTTTCTGTTTGGAATTTGCTTCCTTCTTTTGGTTGGAGTGTGCTTCCTTGTTTTGATTTTCCTTTTGCTATTTGGGTATGTATTTCCCTTATAGCATTAGGAAGCAACTGACCCCTATTTATAGGACCATTGGGTGTGTGTTTTTTTTTTGGGTTTTGCTGCTTGGAGCTTGTTATAGTGCTTCACTTTTTACCGTGTGGTGATGTGCAAAACACTGCAGCGAGGTTACACTATGTAGTGCTTTGAATGATCGTCTTGTAGCTGCCATCCTTGTTGCTTTTGTAGCTGATTTCTTATCGTCATTATGATTTTGTCATCGTCATTCTCCAATGCTCATGAGCTTTGTCTCACATGTCTTTCGCTTTAGTGAAGTAATTTTGTTTCTTTGCGGCCCACTCTTATGCTTTATGTTGCCTTTTTTATTTTGTTGCAGCCATGGTATTTTTCAAATGCTTTAAGAGCAATACCATCACCATTCTTGCGAAGGAAGGTGATTCGCAAGATAGGGGAACAAAGTTGAAGCTTTGTGCGTTGTTGACTAGCCCTAAGGCGCTTGTTCTTCTTGCAAAAGACAACTAGATGCATATCAAGTTATGGTCTTCTAACGTATCTTGGGAGGTGATGGATTTTGGTTGTCCGAATATGACGAAAAAGGCTTGTATGGCAAGGATCCTTGTCTTGAATCCTTCGCACCATTCTTGTGACACTTCACCAACTTCGTTTGAGCTTCTTGGCAATCATATCTATAGTGGAGCTATTGATAGGAGCATATTTATGCTACTTAGTTAGCTTGTTTTCTTGCATTTAATTAGCTAAAACAACAGTTAGTTTAGTGTTTAAAGTCATTTTCGTGCAATTTCAGGTTTTAGTGTCAAAGTATGCAAAAAGAAGCAATTTGGAGCATTCTAGAGCATTTTTGGACCAAGATTGGATAGTGCAAGCATGGAGGCATGAGGATGGACGAATTTGAAGGCTTGAATTCAGTTAGGGAGCTGCAAGGGGGCCTAAAAACCTTATTTCTAGAAGGCTTTATCTATTCACACATGGTGCCTAATTTCTAGCTTGTCTCCTAGCCGTCCTAGCTTGTCACTAGCCGTCCTACCTTGTCTCCTAGCCGTCCTAGCTTGTCTCCTAGCCGTCCTAGCTTGTCTCTTAGCCGTCCTAGCTTGTCTACTAGCCGACCTATCTTGTCTCTTAGCCGTCCTACCTTGTCTACTAGCCGACCTATCTTGTCTCCTACCTTGTCCAAGCTACACACATATATCCTTTAAGTGTTTCATGTATAGAATTTCTAGTAAAAAACCTTTTGGTTTCAACTAAGTTCTAAACCCTTCCTAGCCCTATAAATAAGGCAGTTGCAAGCATCACAAAGGCATTCAGAAATTTCACAAACCCTTCACATCACTCATTCATCATCAAAATTCGTCCATTCTATTCCAGCCGCATCCATTGACCCCAAAACACCATTCTTCAACCTAGAGACACAATCAGCCATTCCACCACTTCCCAACCATCAAACACTCATCCACACCCATCCTACATCCCTTGCCGTGTCTCTAAACATCCCACAAACCGTTCTACATCATCAAAACGTCCCAGAATTCATCCCCATCCAATCTGCCGCAAGCAAGAGGAAGGAGACAGATGCGCAAAATTGTTTGGTTCTTCATTCTGAGCTGTTGAACGATTTTAGGTGTATTCTCTCTTATATTTCAATGTCTAATTCATGTAACCTCTGTTTTGCTCTGAGTATGATTGGCTAAATTCGTTTTTGGCTAAGGGTGTATTCGAAACCATGGATATATATGTGAAATAAGTTGATTACTCCAGTTATCGTAGCATAAGTCATGAATACAATCTGTTTAACTATGTGATTTAGAACTTATTCTTGTATGTTGATTGAGAGTGCACACTTAATTTGCATGCTTGAATCTGGTGCTAGGATATGAATTTGTTTCACCTAATCGTTATGAGTTTATATCCACAAGTAGTGAAGGTCACTAGTCATGATCGTGTTAAGTAGATTCCTGGCGAAAGTATCATGCTTTTCATAGTTACAATTGCCTTGTCGATGCTTATGATTTCCAATGAACGTAATGATTCTAACTTGTATCTTTATCATGCTGTTCATATAGAGAATTTGTTAGGAATAATTTGGTTGCAATGCATATTCATTCAATTCAATGATCTTAGGGAAATCTTAAGGTTAATTTAAGCGGACCTAATTAACTTGGAGTGTCGAGGTTCATAACTTGTCGAATCGATAACTGGAAGTTGATTTAAGTTGCATATATTTCATGTGTGGAGAAGAATCTCTTAGCCATTCCATTATCCATTGGTTTACATCAATTTGCTTTACAATCTGTTTTCTTTACAATCTGTCCATTTAATTGAATTTTGTCCAAACACAAATCCCCCCCCTCTATTTTGTTAAGTTTTAGGCTTAGAATCTGTCTTATCTTGTGTTTTGAAACATTTTGAGTCAAGCTCAAACCTAATTTTCGTCCAAAGTTGAGTTTAGTGTCAAAACTGCCCAGTTTGTGTTTTTAGGCAGTTTTGAGAGTTTTTTAGCTTGTTTTGAGTCTTGTGAATCTGTTTTGAGTCCCTTGAGTCTTTTCAAATGTTTTTAAGTTTATTTTTGTGTTTCTAAGTCAGTTTAGAGGTTTTAGCACCCCTAGTTAATCCCCGGTTAGAACGATCCCTACTTACTTCATTACTACAATTGTCACAAATAGGGTTTAATTTGTGTGTCAAGTAATTTTCACAACAAATTTTGGCGCCGTTGCCGGGGATTAGCAAAGTTGCTAATCCCTTGTCTTGAGTCTTGTTTAATTTGTTTAGTTTCTGTTTTGTTTTATATTTTTGCACCGTGTGTGTGTGTTTGTTTTTGTGCCGTGTATAGGCCTATTGTTTTCTTACTTGTGCCGAGTCTTTTAAGTGTGTTACTTATCTTGTTTGCTCTTGTGTGCAGGTACTAGTTTATGACTCGTAGCTCACAACCTGTTCGTGAGAATATATTCGACTTTAACGACGATTTTGAGAGGACTTTGAGGAGAGAAAGGAAACTACAAGCATCTAATCCTTCTAGTTCCGAACCTGAAATCAAAGAGCAAGAAGTGGAGGTTAAAGAAGAGCCCACGGCAAGGTGTGAAGAAGAAGTACCAACCATGGCAGTAGACAACCGAACCATCAAGGAGCTTTCCGCCTCGGGTTTGGACAATGCAGCCCCTCTTTGCATCCAATACCCTAGGGCAGCCCCTGAGAAGACCGATGAATTTGAATTGAAGTCCAGTTTGCTACATCATATACCCAAGTTCCATGGGTTATCAATGGAGGACCCTAATAAGCATTTGAAGGAGTTTGAAGTCGTATGCTCAAGTATGACACCGGTGAACGTGGATAGCAACATATTGAAGATGAAGGCTTTTCCTTTTTCTTTGTTGGAAAAGGCCAAGGATTGGTTGTACGAGTTGGCTCCTGGCACTGTCACATCATGGGAAAGTATGAAGCGAGCTTTCTTAGAGAAGTTCTTTCCAACATCACGAATCATTCTTCTTCGCAAGAAGATTAGTGGAATTCAGCAAAACCAAGGTGAATCTTTCCCAACTTATTATGAACGTTTTAAAACCCTTGTTGCTTCATGTCCACAGCACCAATTGAAGGAGGAGCTTCTTCTTCAATATTTCTACGAAGGGCTCTTACCAATTGAACGTCAAATGTTGGATGCATCCGCGGGAGGAGCTCTAGTGGATAAGACACCCATGGATGCCAAAATTCTCATTGCTAATCGCGCACTCAACGCACAACAATATGAAGGAGTTGGGCAAAGAGATGCCCCACGGCCACATCATGTCAATGAGGTAAGTTCTATTTCTGAATTACAATCCCAAATGGCTAACCTTACGTCCATGTTGTCACAGTTTGTTGAAGGCCCCAAACCGCAAGGAACTACAATGTGTGGTGTATGTTCCATTCAAGGACACCAATCTGATCAATGCCCTCAATTAATTGAAAATGGAGGGTGGGAATCTGCCCATGCCGTGGGTTATGGGAATCCAAACCAACCAAGGGGTGATCCTTTCTCTAACACATACAATCCGGGATGGCATGACCATCCCAATTTCAGATGGAGGGATGCACAACAACCTGCCCAACAAAGTGGATTCCGACAACCCCCGGGTTTCTTCCCGAGGCCAATGGCACCACAACCACCTCCTCAAGCACAATCATCCTAAACCAACTCAAGTATGTCCATGAATGATGATAAAACGTATCAATTATTAACCACAATGGCGCAGGGAATGCAGAATCAAGCAAAGGAGGTGAATGAGCTCAAGAAGCAAATGGGCCAAATGGCCGAATTTTTGGGACAATTTCGTGAGAGTGGTAAGTTACCAAGCACTACGGAGATCAATCCAAAGGGTGGTTTTGAATCTGCAAAAGCCATCATTTTACGAAGTGGAAAAGAAGTGGGAAGCAAAGCACATGCATCTACCCCAAACAAGGAAGATGAGAAGTTACAATTGGAAGAAGAGGAGCAATCCCACCCCACGGCAAAGATGGCACCAACCATGCCGCAGCAATCTACACCTTCCAAACCGTCCACCTCAGGTAATGTTGTTCCAAATGTTGTGATTTCAAACACTAATCTGCCCAATGTTCCTTTTCCTCACAGATTTGCACAATCAAAGAAGGAAGAAGGCGAAAAGGACATTTTGGAGACCTTTCGCAAAGTTCAAGTAAACATTCCTTTACTTGATGCTATTAAGCAAGTGCCCAGGTATGCAAAGTTTTTAAAAGAGTTATGCACAACTAGGAAAAGAATTTCAAACAAAGAAGTTGTGAAAGTAAGTGAAAATGTGTCCACGGTCTTGCAACGCAAGTTACCTCCAAAGTGTAAGGATCCAGGGAGTTTTACTATCCCATGCATAATTGGAAACACTAGATTTGAACAATGCATGTTAGATTTAGGTGCATCCATCAATGTAATGCCATATTCCATTTATGCATCAATGAACCTTGGTGAGTTAAAACAAGATGGCGTTATAATTCAATTGGCCGATCGTTCTAACGCTTATCCCAAGGGAGTCCTTGAGGATGTTTTAGTGCAGGTCAATCACCTTATTTTCCCCGCAGATTTCTATGTTTTAGACATGGAGGATTCAAGCCATGCTCCATCATTGCCAATCTTGCTAGGCCGTCCCTTCATGAAAACAGCAAGAACAAAGATTGATGTGTATACGGGAACATTGACCATGGAGTTTGATGGGGACATTATTCATTTTAATCTTTCTGAAACCATTAAACATCCAATTGAGGACCATTCTTGTTTTGCTATTGACATTGTTGATTCTTTGACACAGGTGCATTTAGATCAAATGAACGAAGATGCACTTGAGGTAGCCTTAGTCCACGACATAGGAACAAGAAATAAGTGTGAGGGAGTCTTGGCAACCCACGGCATGCAATCTGACCATATTGCCGTGCCCTCTTGTGATGAAGTACTTGAAATGGTCGCTGCCCTCGAGTCATTGCCCTCCCACTCTGGTAAGTCTCCAATCTCACTTTTAGATTCGGTTTTGACTAACAAGTTACTTCCATCAACTGTGCAGCCACCTATACTTGAGTTAAAGCCATTACCTAGTCACTTGAAGTATGTGTTCTTGGGCCAAGATCAAACGCTACCCGTCATCATTTCAAGCTTACTCACGGCTCAAGAAGAAGACAAGTTGATAAGGGTGTTAAAAGAGCACAAATCTGCCATTGGATGGACTTTGGCGGATATCAAAGGCATTAGTCCCACCACGTGCATGCATCGCATCCTTTTGGAGGAGGAAGCCAAGCCATCTCATGAAGCTCAACGTCGCCTTAATCCACCTATGTTGGAAGTAGTGAAAAAGGAGGTTATAAAATTACTTGATTGTGGTGTTATATATCCTATTTCTGATAGTCGTTGGGTGTCACCTGTGCAGGTTGTTCCAAAGAAGTCTGGTGTCACAGTGGTGAAGAATGAAGAACAAGAGCTTGTCCCCACTCGTGTTGTGACTGGTTGGCGTGTTTGCATTGATTACAGGAAGTTAAATGCCATGACAAGGAAGGATCACTTTCCATTACCATTCCTCGACCAAATGTTGGAAAGGTTAGCCGGTTATGAATTTTATTGCTTTCTTGATGGATATTCCGGATATAACCAGATTGTGATCGCTCCGGAGGACCAAGAGAAGACAACATTTACGTGCCCCTTTGATACTTTTGCATATAGACGCATGCCATTTGGCTTGTGCAATGCTCCGGCGACGTTTCAACGATGCATGGTGAGTATATTCTCTGATTATGTGGAGAAGATTATTGAGATATTCATGGATGATTTTAGTGTGTTTGGCAATTCATTTGATCATTGCTTGAATAATCTGACTTTAATCTTGAAACGTTGTGTTGAAACGAATCTTGTACTTAATTGGGAAAAATGCCACTTCATGGTTAAGCAAGGTATTGTTCTAGGCCATATCATTTCTGAAAAAGGCATTGAAGTAGATAAATCTAAGGTAGACCTTGTTCGCCACTTACCCTCTCCAACTTCGGTTAGAGAGGTTCGTTCGTTTCTTGGCCACGCAGGTTTTTATAGGCGTTTCATTAAGGATTTCTCCAAGATTGCACAGCCACTATGCCGGTTGCTTCAAAAAGAGGTGGTTTTCGAGTTTGATGAAGCATGCTCCACGGCATTCAAGCACTTGAAGGAAGCTCTCACTTCGGCTCCTATTATCACACCTCCAGATTGGAGCCTTCCATTCGAGTTAATGTGTGATGCGTCGGACTATGCCATTGGTGCTGTTTTGGGACAGCGAAAGAACAAGCAACCCCACGTTATCTATTATGCTTCTAGGACACTAAATGATGCTCAATTAAATTATTCAACCACTGAAAAAGAATTACTTGCTGTGGTTTTTGCATTAGATAAGTTTCGATCTTACTTACTTGGTACTAAAGTTGTTATTTTTACTGATCATGCAGCTCTCAAATATTTGCTCACGAAAAAGGAGGCCAAGCCTAGATTGATTCGATGGATGTTGCTTCTACAAGAGTTTGACATTGAGATTCGGGATAAGAAGGGCGTGGAGAATGTGGTGGCTGACCACCTAAGCCGAATGGTGCATGAGGAAGCAATGCCAATTTCTGAAACCTTTCCCGATGAACAATTAATGTCTATCCAGGTAAGTGAGCCTTGGTACGCAGATTTGGTGAACTTTTTGGTGTCTAAACATACCCCTAGCACACTTAATAGGAATCAATGTGATAAGCTTAGAAAGGATGCTAGGTTTTATGTTTGGGATGACCCATACCTTTGGAAATTTTGTCCCGATCAGATTGTCCGACGTTGTGTGAATGAATCTGAGTTTCAATCTATTTTAACATTTTGTCATTCATATGCATGTGGGGGACATTTTGGCATCCAACGCACTGCCCTTAAAGTCTTAGAATGTGGGTTTTATTGGCCAACCATCTTTAGGGATGCTAGGACGTTTTGCCTTACATGTGATCGGTGTCAAAGAATGGGTAATATAAGTGCTAAAGATCAAATGCCACAAACCCCTATACTTTCTGTTGAAATATTTGATGTGTGGGGCATTGATTTTATGGGTCCTTTTCCTTCATCACATGGTTTTCTCTATATCTTGTTGGCGGTGGATTATGTTTCCAAATGGGTGGAAGCAAAAGCCACCCGTACTAAAGATTCCAAGGTAGTTGCAGATTTTGTGAAGTCTAACATTTTTGCTAGGTTCGGAATGCCTCGAGTTCTTATAAGTGATGGAGGCTCACATTTCTGTAATCGTACAATTGAGGCCTTGCTCAAGAAGTACAACGTTACACATAGGGTGTCCACACCCTATCATCCTCAAACAAGCGGGCAAGCCGAGGTGTCGAATCGGGAGATAAAACAGATTCTTGAGAAGACAGTGGGTCCAACAAGAAAAGATTGGAGCTTAAGGCTAGAAGATGCATTGTGGGCTTATAGGACTGCCTACAAAACACCCATAGGAATGTCCCCCTTTCGGCTTGTTTATGGCAAGCCATGTCACCTACCTGTGGAGTTGGAGCACAAGGCTCATTGGGCCGTGAGGAAGTTCAACATGAATGTGGATGCAGCGGGAATTCATCGTAAGCTTCAATTGAATGAACTTGAGGAGATACGGAATGAAGCTTATGAGAATGCTCGCCTTTACAAGGAAAAGACGAAGGCCTTTCATGATAAGATGATTCGCACCAAGTCCTTCTCTGTTGGACAGAAAGTGTTGTTGTTTAATTCTCGTCTTCGTCTATTTCCGGGTAAGTTACGTTCACGTTGGATTGGACCCTTTGTTATTACTAACGTTTTTCCTCATGGTGCAGTCCAAGTTCGTAGCTTCAAAACAGGTCAAGAGTTCAAAGTGAATGGGCACAGATTGAAGCCTTACTACGAGGGCTTTGTAGAACATGATGTTGAGAAGACAACCCACTATGCCGTGGGTTTCCATGAAGGTTGATCACCGTGGCAACGTCCGGCTGCAAGACGTAAAAGAAAGCGCTACTTGGGAGGCAACCCATGCAATTCAACAAAGGAAGCTCTCGGACTCACTCCAATTCCAGATTTGCGTTCCTAAACCCTTCCCTTTGTTGTTTATGTAGAATCTGCCTATTTAGTTGTTTTACTTGTTGTTTGTGCGTTTCTTTGTGTTTTGTGTGATTTTATGCTTGAAACATTGAGGACAATGTTTGATTGAAGTGTGGGGGGGGCAACTAAGTGTTTTTGATGCAAATTCGTGGGATTTTATCACCCATTACTTATAGACTTGTTCCTTGCTGTTTTAAGGTGTTTTTAAGTTGTTTTGGTGCTTTTTAATATGTTTTAACTTAAAAATCCGAAAATCACATAAAAATTTGAAAAATTGTTTTGAAAATACCAAAAAGAGTTGTTTTTGAGTCATTTTGTGTCTTAGGGTACCTTCCAACACAATGATGAGGATTTGATTTTTAATTGCATAACTGTTGAAGTAAGTTACAAACATGGATGAAAGTTTGATATGCTCTTTGGTTTATGCTTAGTTGTAATTATAGTTCATGAATTCACTTGTAATCAAAAGAAAAATTAGTTTTTGTAACATGCTTGAAGGAAGAAACTCAAACTAACGCTACAACCCTGAGAGACTTGAGCTTTTAACGTTCTTTGGAGAGTTAATAATCTGTGCAATTGTTGTCTTCTAAAGTCGTTGCATGATCTCATTATTCTTTGCTTGGTTACTACTTAGAAGGCGTTTCATCATTTAGTTCCAAATACTAGAACTCATGCCCGTTTCATTCAAAGCATAAAATTGATTAGCATAACACATAACAAGATGAAGTTGTTTGTGAACCAAGAGCCAAATAGCTGTACCCCATGTTCATTTGTTTTGTAGGTTTAAGCCCCGTTGAGCCTTGTTTAGCCTATGTTCTTTGTTAAACCACGTTATCCTTACCTAGCCTAGAATAGGACCATCCATGCCTTTATTCTTAAAGCATAGTGAACATGACTTAGAATGAATTCCTTTTGATTATTCTTGTGCAGAAAAACAAGTGTGGGGGAAGGGATTTATGTGTGAGAATTTGTGCCAAAAACAAGAATTGGGCACGAGAAAAAAAAAATGTGAAAAGAATGAACAAGAGGTCAAAATAAGTGAGAAAGAACTCACAAGTGTTGGTTGTTGAAGAAAGGGTCCAAAAAGTTAAATTAGACCCTAAGTATTGTGTATTTCATCCCCTTGTGTGTCTAAGTGATTTTCTGCATGCAAAAGTGAATTCTAAGTGCCAAGTTCATTACTTGTTTGCTATCGCTTTAAGAACTTTTGTTTATCCTTAACCTTTCTTTGTTAGCCAATACCCCTTAGCCCCGTTACAATCCTTAACTGCTATCTTGAGTGTTATGTATTTCAATATGTGGAGTTTGGGATTGGTTTGAGCATATGGTGTCCCTGGTTCTCGCATCTAAGTAGTAGCATTCCATTCATGAGATCATATCTATAAATGCTTAATCATTCCAGAAAAGTGCTTCTTTTGTTATAACATGTGTGAGTGTTCGTTTTCATGTTTACATCAATCTTCTCACATATGCTTAGTATAGGGAGTGTAGTTAGAAAATCTGTGTGAAAATAAGAGTGTATCCAGTAAGGAATTGAGTGGATTCTCTAAGGCATGTTACTACGTCCATAATGTTATTTTAAACGATTAAATGTGAGCTAGTGAATGGTAACTATGATTAAGTATATGCTCAAGAGTAGGGATGACTAAAATTTGTGGGAATAATGATCTTTGGCAAGTTATGTATCATTGGAAATCCCTGAAGCAAATGTTGGAAGGTTAGGTTATGTTTATATCTTTGTTTTGCTTGAGGACTAGCAAAAGCTAAGTGTGGGGGAATTTGATAGGAGCATATTTATGCTACTTAGTTAGCTTGTTTTCTTGCATTTAATTAGCTAAAACAACAGTTAGTTTAGTGTTTAAAGTCATTTTCGTGCAATTTCAGGTTTTAGTGTCAAAGTATGCAAAAAGAAGCAATTTGGAGCATTCTAGAGCATTTTTGGACCAAGATTGGATAGTGCAAGCATGGAGGCATGAGGATGGACGAATTTGAAGGCTTGAATTCAGTTAGGGAGCTGCAAGGGGGCCTAAAAACCTTATTTCTAGAAGGCTTTATCTATTCACACATGGTGCCTAATTTCTAGCTTGTCTCCTAGCCGTCCTAGCTTGTCACTAGCCGTCCTACCTTGTCTCCTAGCCGTCCTACCTTGTCTCCTAGCCGTCCTACCTTGTCTCCTAGCCGTCCTAGCTTGTCTCTTAGCCGTCCTAGCTTGTCTACTAGCCGACCTATCTTGTCTCTTAGCCGTCCTACCTTGTCTACTAGCCGACCTATCTTGTCTCCTACCTTGTCCAAGCTACACACATATATCCTTTAAGTGTTTCATGTATAGAATTTCTAGTAAAAAACCTTTTGGTTTCAACTAAGTTCTAAACCCTTCCTAGCCCTATAAATAAGGCAGTTGCAAGCATCACAAAGGCATTCAGAAATTTCACAAACCCTTCACATCACTCATTCATCATCAAAATTCGTCCATTCTATTCCAGCCGCATCCATTGACCCCAAAACACCATTCTTCAACCTAGAGACACAATCAGCCATTCCACCACTTCCCAACCATCAAACACTCATCCACACCCATCCTACATCCCTTGCCGTGTCTCTAAACATCCCACAAACCGTTCTACATCATCAAAACGTCCCAGAATTCATCCCCATCCAATCTGCCGCAAGCAAGAGGAAGGAGACAGATGCGCAAAATTGTTTGGTTCTTCATTCTGAGCTGTTGAACGATTTTAGGTGTATTCTCTCTTATATTTCAATGTCTAATTCATGTAACCTCTGTTTTGCTCTGAGTATGATTGGCTAAATTCGTTTTTGGCTAAGGGTGTATTCGAAACCATGGATATATATGTGAAATAAGTTGATTACTCCAGTTATCGTAGCATAAGTCATGAATACAATCTGTTTAACTATGTGATTTAGAACTTATTCTTGTATGTTGATTGAGAGTGCACACTTAATTTGCATGCTTGAATCTGGTGCTAGGATATGAATTTGTTTCACCTAATCGTTATGAGTTTATATCCACAAGTAGTGAAGGTCACTAGTCATGATCGTGTTAAGTAGATTCCTGGCGAAAGTATCATGCTTTTCATAGTTACAATTGCCTTGTCGATGCTTATGATTTCCAATGAACGTAATGATTCTAACTTGTATCTTTATCATGCTGTTCATATAGAGAATTTGTTAGGAATAATTTGGTTGCAATGCATATTCATTCAATTCAATGATCTTAGGGAAATCTTAAGGTTAATTTAAGCGGACCTAATTAACTTGGAGTGTCGAGGTTCATAACTTGTCGAATCGATAACTGGAAGTTGATTTAAGTTGCATATATTTCATGTGTGGAGAAGAATCTCTTAGCCATTCCATTATCCATTGGTTTACATCAATTTGCTTTACAATCTGTTTTCTTTACAATCTGTCCATTTAATTGAATTTTGTCCAAACACAAATCCCCCCCTCTATTTTGTTAAGTTTTAGGCTTAGAATCTGTCTTATCTTGTGATTTGAAACATTTTGAGTCAAGCTCAAACCTAATTTTCGTCCAAAGTTGAGTTTAGTGTCAAAACTGCCCAGTTTGTGTTTTTAGGCAGTTTTGAGAGTTTTTTAGCTTGTTTTGAGTCTTGTGAATCTGTTTTGAGTCCCTTGAGTCTTTTCAAATGTTTTTAAGTTTATTTTTGTGTTTCTAAGTCAGTTTAGAGGTTTTAGCACCCCTAGTTAATCCCCGGTTAGAACGATCCCTACTTACTTCATTACTACAATTGTCACAAATAGGGTTTAATTTGTGTGTCAAGTAATTTTCACAACAGCTATCACTTGGAATAGCACTTTGTCAACTGTTGAAGAAGCCATCTTTGCTGAGTTTTACGAGGAATGGCTTTAAGATGCCTTGAGCTGATCTAAAGTTATGTTTACTAACATGGACCTTTATCACGATGTATACGCATCTTTGTTTAGTTATGATCGACATCCTTCCGTCCTTCGTGTGTTCTGTGAGCATTGGTTTTCAGCGACCAACGCACTTCACACGTCACAAGGAGAAATGTCGATTAAACTTTAGGTTCTCCACAAGATAGGAGGCTTGCCGATCTAGGGTAAGTTTTACGACTAGGTTGTTCCTTAGTGTGGAGGAATTTTCTCATCGCAATAGCTGAGGATTGCCTGCGAGTTGCTGCTATTTGTTTTGGGTGTATCACAAGCTTTCCCAGGAAGCTTAGGGTAAGTCAAGCGTGAAAATTTCTTCATGGATCCGATTTTGGTATCGGGATGCCATGAAGTACAAGAAGCCTTTGAAGAAAAGTGGTTACAACAAGACCACTAAACCAAAAGGAGACTCA